>NC_044406.1:6533140-11333140 GCF_006542625.1 Nomascus leucogenys
CCACAGTCACCCCACATTGGCCTACATCATCCAACAAAGATCATGTGTACACTCTACACATTTGCTAATAATTCATTTACAAAATGTTTTGTTATATAAAAATTGGGAGAAACTAAATTTACTTATAGAGACCATCTGGCAATGCAGCAGTTTTGTAATTCTATTTCTCATAGCATGCTCAAATTAAGGATTAATTTTAGAGCGTTTCTTGCTATCACACTGCCACATCTCACTGCTAAAGGTAGAGCTACCGATTTCTGGAATTTTACTGCTATGTTTTTATTTATGTTGGACAGCAGAAGCAGATTTCTAAAGAGGTTATGATAACACATAAATTGGCCACCAGGATGCTCCCATGAATGCCTGGCACCTCATGATGCAAAGAAGCAGTGCATTTCTTTCTTTTGTTGTCTGTTTCCCTCTCCTTTTTTACATCACATAATTAACAATTACTATGCATCTAGTGCCTGCCAGTGACTATGATTGATATAAAGACAAAAAGACATAGTAATATCTTCCATGCCCTCAAAAAGCTCACTGTTTATGAGAAATTAAGACACATATACACAGAAGCACAAAAGTGATACAGCATGATGAGGATTAGGATAGATATAATATTAGCTGACAGATACAAAAGAGAAAAAGGGAGGAAATAAAAGGGAGAGAAAGAGAGAGACAGGGCACTGATTCTATTGCAGGCATTGTGTCTCATTCTTTATGTGCTGAATGTTTTTATCCTTACAACAGCCCTACACAATAGGTCTGATTGCTTTCAGTTTTTATCACGTTTCATAAAAGAGGGAACTTGCTTTTATAGTCACACAGCAAAACAACAGAAATGCCGGAATTCAAATCCAGGCCTGTCTGATTTACAAGTCATGTTTTTAATTGCTCAGGAACCTTACCTCCTATCATAAAAATCAGAACTCAAGGCAGGATGCCTGAATCTGCTTGGAGATGTCACGAAGGTTGGGTGAGGGTACAGAGATCACACTAGGAGGAAAACTGGTTAAGCCAACAGGACTCCAGTTGGACAGGAAGGGAGAGCTGAAAAGCTTTTCACCTTCAGAGAGGAGCCTGCAGCTTGCTGTGGTGCGGTGTTCGTTGATTCTACAGTATGATGTGATGTAGGGTGGACAGATCCAGGTATGCTTACAGGTCCACACCAGAACATTCCTTGAATCCTTTGCTGAGGAGCATGAACTTAGTCCCCCAGCAGGACACCTTAGGAGGTTTTACAATGAGAGATGCCATTGAAAGTTGAGTGTGGGAGTACAGTGAAAGGTTGAAGCTGCACAGACACAGTGCAGTTAAGCAGTGACCGCCACAGCCAGGCAAGTGCTGGGGAGGACTTGTACAAGGAGGGCTCTGGGTCCGATACAGCAATGCATGGAGAGACATGAAAGCCTATATATTTGTGACATTGATAGCAGATTCCAGTAGACTTAGGAGTTAATGAGGGTCAACGGATTGTTGTGGTCAATACATGAATGAGCGAAGTGAATTAGTGAATCCTTAATTTTTTTCCTGTTCTGAAATTGTAAATATATATTTAAAAACCCTAAACTAACTTGTAAAATGTGGGAAAAGAAGAGTTGATGAAGTTGTTTACTTTTATCTGCATTTAGCTAAAAAGCATTAGGAATAAACAACGTGTATTTTTGGAGAAAATATCTACAGAAATTAAAATGCAGAATTTTATGAAATTGTTGGAAACATTAAGATTGCATTTTTTTTTTTTTTGAGACGGAGTTTCGCTCTTGTTGCCCAGGCTGGAGTGCAATGGCACGATCTCGGCTCACAGCAACCTCCGCCTCCCGGGTTCAAGCCATTCTCCTGCCTCAGCTTCCAGAGTAGCTGGGATCACAGGCGTGCACCACCAAGCCCGGCTACTTTTGTATTTTTAGTAGAGACGGGGTTTCTCCATGTTGGTCAGGTGCATTTTTTGTTTTACATTTAATCTAGGCATTATTATCAGGTAGATATCTCATTGATACACAGCATTGAACATTTTTAGTAGTAAAATAAATAATTTTAAAAGTTGATATATATGGTATTACTGTATTTTATTGGTTTAGATATATTTGAATGCTGCTGTCAGAATATCTGAATAATTGGTGGATGGTAGTCAACATTTGATAAGACAGGCTGTGGTCGGTTGTCATTTCTAACATAAATCTGAGCCCAAAGTCTGTCATATGTAAGTTTTATAGTGCTACAAAAGAGCAACAACAAATGCTTGAAAGCATTTTTTATAATTTTTTTGGGAAAAATATTTAAGCAAAGGCCTATTCATGAAAGAAAAAAAATACCCCAATGAATCAAGAAATGTAAAATTAAAATAAAAATTTATTTGGTGATTTCAGTTTTGCTAAGAAAAATGGTATTAGCTTCAAGTTTAGGCTTAAAAGAGTTTCCAAAGTGCTGGAGTGGTAAAGAGGAGGCAGGCCAGTTCTCCAGACAGCCAAATTATTTTTCCAAATTAAAAAAGTCACAATTGGGGGTATTTTTACTCACTATAACATAAAGTCTAGAAGTATTTCTCATGTATTTGTGCTTTTAATTACAGATGCTCCTTGACTTATGATGAGGTTATGTCCCAATAAACTCATTATAAGTTGAAAATGTCTTAAGCCGAAAGAATATATAATACACTTCACCTACAGAACATCATAGCTTTGTCTAGCCTTCCTTAAACATGCTCAGGACACTCACAGTAGCCTACGGTTATGGTTGGGCAAAGTCATCTGACACAGTGCCTATTTTATTAAAGTGTTGAATATTGGAAATCTCATGTAATTTACTGAATACTGTACTGAAAGTGCAAAACAGAATGGTCGTATGGGTGTGCAGAGGGTTTCTACTGAATGTGTGTCACATTGTAAAGTCAAAAATTTGTAAGTTCAATCACCGTAAGTCGGGACCATTTATAATTATTTAGTGCTAAAATATTTATGAGAGAGCCACTCTGATAAATAGCACACAGAGTGTCTCTGTGTGCTGTCTCAGCATCTCAATTCTTAGAAACAGTGTTGCTAGAAAGATGTGTGTGTGTGTATGTGTCTGTGTTCTCACATTTATATTCATAGATAGCCCAAATTCATTCCCAGCAGTTCTGCCAGTTTGAGGTCCAACCAGGACAGTGTGAGAGTGTACCAGTTAAGTGTATGTGTTGCTAAACTTCTAAAGATTTTTGCCAATATGATAGGTAAGAAATGGTGTCTAAATGCAGTTCATGTATTTTGCTCATTTCAAAAATTCATTTATTTGCAACTTGTTTTCTCTGTTTTCAGTGTTCTTTCTCCTGTAGAGTTTTTTTTTTAACATGTGAGGAATATTAACCCTTTATCTTTTATGTTGCAAATAATTTCACTCAGTCTGTTTTTTCTTGACTTACGGATTTTTTTTACCCTGAAAAATATTTCTTATCAAAAAATGTACTGTCAAGTTTATTGACTTTTAATTGCATTTGTATATTGAGTCATACGTAGAAACCATTTCCCCATACCAAGTTTAGAGAAGAATTAATTTCATTTTTAGTATGATTGTATGCATATAGATATGTGTTTATGTATATGTGAGTATATGTTTATATGCCTGATTCATTTGGGGTTTATTCTCATGTATGGTTTGAAGTATGGATCTAAATTCATCATTTTTCCAGATAGCTACCCATTTACACCATTCATTAAAACATCCAATGATTTCAGTTGTCACTTTTATCATATACTAAATTTTCTTAGGTACTTGAATCTATTTCTAGATGTTCAATTCTATTTCACTAGTTTTACTGTGTTTTCATGCACCCATAATGCATTAGGTTCTTTATCAATGCTTTACTATGTATTTAAAATCTAAAACAGCTTGACCCCTACCTGAGTTACCCAAACTCTGAGGTTAAGGGCACAGACCTTGACAATGCCAAGTCTTCCCAATATTTCTGACACCAGCTGCGAGTGTGAGGGTTTCCTGAAATCATCCTCAGGTTTGATGTTTGCTAGAAAGAGTCACAGAATTCACTGAGACCTTTTATAATCATGGTTACATGTAGCATGTTAAGGATACAAATTAGAACCAGCCAAAGGAAGAGACATGTGGGGCAAAGTCTGAGGTTTGCAAACAGAGATCCTGGTAATCTTTCCCTGTGGAATCATCCACCTTGTTATCTCCTCTTGGCCACAATGTGTGACAACACATATAGAATACTGCCATCCAGGGAAGCCCACGGGCACTTCACAGTCCAGGGGTGTGTGTGTGTGTGTGTGTATATATATATATATATATTTTTTTGAGACAGGGTCTTGTCTGTCACCCAAACTTCAGGGCAGTGGTGCAATCACAGCTCACTGCCATCTTGACCTCCCAGGCTCCATCAGTCCTTCCACCTCAGCCTCCTGAGTAGCTGAGATTACAGGTGCTTGCCACCACTCTCAGCTAATTTTTGCTTTTTTGTTGAGATTGGGTTTTGCCATGATGTACAGGCTAGTATCAAGTTCCTGGATGTCCAAAGTTTGTATTGGAGCTTATTGATTAATTGGCCAACTGGTTGAACTCAGTTTCCCCTTCTCCTCACCCTAGAGATCAGGCCGATTACACATGATATGAAGGGTCAACTATGAAAAACAAAGACACTCTTATCACTTGAGAAATTCCAAGTGTTTAGAGTTTATGTCCCAGGAGCCAGAACTGTCTGAGGATGAGGTTGATTTCTTCCTTCACAGCCCCTTCTAGCTGTCCACACACTTTCTGCCAGGGGTTTTTATTGCTCTTCTTGAACATTGATTACTCCATATGAACTTCAGTCAGCTAATCTAACTCCCTAAAATATTTTGTTAGCCGGGTGCAGCGGCTCACACCTGCAATCCCAGCACTTTGGGAGGCCAAGGTGGACACATCACGAAGTCAGGAGTTTGAGACCAGCCTGGCCAATATGGTAAAACCCCATCTCTACTAAAGATACAAAAATTAGCCAGGCATGGTGGCACGTGCCTATAGTTCCAGCTACTCAGGAGGCTGAGGCCGAAGAATTTCTTGAACCCAGGAGGCAGAGGTTGCAGTGAGCCGAGATCATGCCACTGCACTCCAGTCTGGGTGACAGAGCAAGAGTCCGCCTCAAAAACAAAAGGTTTTGTTGAGCTATCCTACTCAAGAAAGGGGATACTTTTTCATTTCTTAAATCTGTGTTTGTGTCTTTCAGGAGGATTTTTAAGTTGACCCATTATAGGTTTTACACATTTCTTGTTACATTTATTCCTAAGTATGTTACCTTCTTTGGTGTTATTGTATGTGGCACTTTTTCTAACATTATATACACTAAATTATTTCTTTAAGGATATATTAAGGCTCTTGATTTCTGTATGTTATTTTATTTTATTTTATTTTATTTTTGTATTTTTAATAGAGACGGGGTTTCGCCATGTTGGCCAGGCTGGTCTCGAACTCCAGACCTCAAGTGATCCGCCTGCCTCGGCCTCCCAAAGTGCTGGGATTACAGGCGTGAGCCACTGAACCTGGCCAATTGTATGTTAATTTCTTCCAGCTCCTTTATTGAATTATTTTATTGTTTTAAGTAATTGTGTTATTTGCTAAGGATTATTGTTTCTCTAAGGTTTTTCAGATTTCATCTACAAAATAATGGAAATGTTATTTCTCTATTTAATTTTTATGCCTATAGTTGGTTTATTTGTTCTGCTTTCAATAGCAAACACTTCTAGTTTAAGATTAAATAGCAATGGAGATATTTTGCATCCATACTTGCATTTATGGAATGAATCCTACTTGGCCATGGCATATTATTTTCTTAATGTGGTGTTGAATTATGTTTGATACTATTTAGTATTTAAACACCAATATTTATAGCTGATATTGGTCTGAAAAATTCTTTTATTATTCACTGGCATACTTTTTAGTTGGCATCTAAATTCTTTCATCCGCCTATAGATGTATTCAATTATACCTTCATATGATAGTAACTTGAAACTGTTATCCATGTAGATGACCAAAGTCTCCTTTGGCATTTGGCCATTTGACATTATTATTCTTTCCTGCTTGAATTAATATTTCCTTTTACTTTTGTCAAATAATGTTCATTTTAATATAATAAATATTTTGAAAATGTTTTTATGATACCAATATCCCTCTAAAATCATATATGGTTATAAACTGAAAATTAAATTTTTTCTAATTCCTAAAACAACATGTTCTTATATGTTAACCTTTTCCTATGACTTATTTAGAATTATATATTTTTTAATTACACTTAGTAAAAACGTAACTATATAATATGTCCTGAGACATATGTTTTTATGGAGGAAAATTGGGGACAGGAAAATAACAGGAAACGGCATAGGCCTCTAAATACCCAATATTCTCATGGTCCAATCATCTATTGTTTTACTAATCAATTGGGGACCAATCTATTGTGTGCCTCCTGGAATCAATGCTACTATGTCAGCCAGTCACTTGATCCAGAAATTCCACCACTGTTAATTAATCTGCAGTAGATAAGTACCATCTGGTAATTGCAACTCACAGGAGTTGAAGTCATAGATGCTTTTACTGAAGTCTAGTTCACTCATGCTTGCCTGGGACAAATGAGCTTACCTCATTTAAGCTCTGAATAACATGCTCCTACCACACCCAATTCATATATTTGATTTTTTAAATTCTGACTGCATTATAGTGCAGTTTTACTCATTCCCAGGAATAAATACATATATAATGAAATATGTTCATTATATAGAAAAATATAGATTGTTGGAATGGATTTTGAAGTTTCACATATGTGTTTTATTTTTGTGTGTATGCTTATATATGCATGTAATATACACCTAAAAGATTACAATATACACCTAATATGATTTAATATACAACTGAAATTATGGATCTATTAATATAAAAAGAACGTTAGAGGAGAAATAATTGAAGTTAAAAATAACTTTGAAATTACTCTTAATTGATTCAATAGATAACTGCTCAAAATAATAATATCAACAGTATATTAAATTATCATAGCTTATGGGTAAGTGAAACGAATGATAGCAATATTATAAAGGATGGGAGGAAGGAATTGCAAATCCTCTTCTGAACTAACCATGAAATGGGATAATATGATTTTCAGGTATATTACTGATAGCAGATTACTGTAACTCCGGTATAAATTCATGGTCAACCACTGCAGTTGTTTAAAAAGAAGAATAATTGGACTGGGTGCAGTGGCTCACGCCTGTAATCCCAGCACTTTGGAAGGCCAAGGCAGGTGGATCACCTGAGGTTGGGAGATCAAGACCAGCCTGACCAACATGGGGAAACCCTGTCTCTACTGAAAATACAAAATTAGCCAGGCGTGGAGACGCATGCCTGTAATCCCAGCTACTCAGGAGGCTGAGTCAGTAGAATCCCTTGAACCCGGCAGGCGGAGGTTGTGGTGAGCCAAGATCACGCCATTGCACTCCAGCCTGGACAACAAGAGCAAAACTCTGTCTCAAAAAGAAAAAGAAAAATTGATATATTCAGAGAGGAGAGAAAAATGGAAATATATAAAATCCTCAGTTTAAACCAGAGAAGAGAGAAAATGAGGGAGGATTAGAAACAACAACAAAGAACAAGTACTACAGATGCAAAACAGTTACAAATTTGGTAGATTTTAATCTCACTATATCATTAGTTGTTTTAAATGCAAATGGTCTAGATATAGCAATTAAATTCAGACACTGTCAGAATGGGTTTAAAAAAAAGAAGATCCAACCATATGGTGTCTACAAAACCCATTTTAAATATAGAGACAGATTGAAAATAAAGGGACAGAGAAAGATATGCTAATACTAATCAAAAGAAAGCAGGAGTAGCTAGCTATACATTAATTACAGACGGAACAGATTTCAGAGAAAGAAAAATTATCAGTGATGAAGAAGAACGTTACATTAAGATAAAGCGGCCAATTCATCAAGGAGGCATAACATGCTTAATATACATGGACCTAACTCACAATACATGAGACAAAATCTGAAAGCTGAAAAATATCAAAATATTTGCAGATTAAACACCACACTGGTAAATAACACATGGCTCAAAAAAGAAGTCTGAAGAGAAATTTAAAAATACTTTTAAGTATATGAAAATGAAAGTAAAACATCAAAATTTTTGACATATAGCAAAAGCACTATTTATAGGGAAAAATCATAGCATTGAAATACATATATTAGACCAGGCGCGGTGGCTCATACCTGTAATCCAAGCACTTTGGGAGGCTGAAGCAGGCAGATCACAAGGTCAGGAGTTTGAGACCAGCCTGGTCAATATGGTGAAACCTCGTCTCTACTAAAAATACAAAAATTAGCTGGGCACAGTGGTGCATGCCTGTAATCCCAGCTACTCGGGAGGCTGAGGCAGGAGCATCGCTTGAACCTGGGAGGTGGAGGTTGCAGTGAGCTGAGATCACGCCACTGCACTCCAGCCTGGGCGACAGAGCAAGACTCTGTCTCAAAAAAAAATATATATATATATATATATTTTGTTTGTTTGTTTGTTTCTGCTTTTTTTTTAAGTTTCGTAAAGTAGAGCTTCAGCTACTCGAGTCTTTCTTCTTTTCTAATGTATATATATATATATATATATATATATATATATATATATATGTAATAATACCCCATACTTTTGGGTATTATTGAGGAAATAATAGAAGACTGAGGGAAACTTCTTCTGAAAGAAATGCAGTTGTCTTAAGATGCCCTCCCTAGGAATCTCATCAACTAACTGGGAAAGTTTAATACTGGAGAAGAGAAAAAAAACAAATGTAGTCACCATGCCAGACAGACTTTTCCTCTATTTTTCAGAGGGCAGCTCCTAGAGATTACCTAAGAAACTTTATCTGCATAATAAAACAATCTTTGTTCACAGTGGATTTCTACCCCAAAAGTATGGGGTATTATTACATACATACATATATATATATACACATTAGAAAAGAAGAAAGACTCGAGTAGCTGAAGCTCTATTTTACGAAACTTAAAAAAAAAGCAGAAGAAAAAAGAGCATAAAAAATGAGAGCAGAACACAGTGAAATTAAAATTTAAAAAAAAATAGAGAAAACCAAATGAAGGCAAAAGCTGGTTCTTTGAATGGATCAATACAATGGATAAGCCTCTAGCTAGTCTAACCAACGCAAACACAAAGAAGACACAAATTATCAATGTCAGAAATGAAAGGAAAGAATTACTACTAACTCCACAGACATTAAAAGGATAATGAAGGAATATTATGAACAACTCTATGCCCACAAATTTGGTAATTTGGATAAAATGGGCCAACTCCTTGAAAGGCAAAATCTACCAAAACCTGTACAAAGAGAAATAGATAATTTGAATAGGCTTATATATATATATATATATATATATATATATATATATATTAAAGTAGTTGAATCAATAATTAATAACTTCCCAAAAATTACTGGTTTCCAAGTGTTCACAGTTGAATTCTACTCAACATTTAAAGAAGAAATATTTCAGTTTTCTACAGTCTCTTTAAAAAAAGGCAAGCAGAAGGAAATCTTTTTAACTCATTCTCTGAGGCCAGCATTATCCTGACACCAAAACCAAGTAAAGACATTACAAGAAAAGAAAACCAGATATCTATATTTTTCAAAGACATAGATGCAGAAATTTCTAAACAAAATATTAGGAAATTGAATCCAATATTAGGAAATTGAATCCATTCATGTATTAACAGAATTATACATCGTGATTACCAAATGGAACTTAATCCAGGTATACAAGAATGGCTCAACATTTAAAAATTCATTAATGAAAAGAAAAATATCATATGATTATATCAATATATGCACAAAAATTGACAAAATCCAAAACCCATTTGGGATAAATATCCTCAGCAAACTAGGAATAGAAGGGAACTTTCTCAAGTTGATAAAGGGTATCTTAAAAAAAGAAAAACTTTTAGCTAACATCATGCTTAATGGTGAGAAAATATATTTACTCTTAAGATCGAAGCAAGCAAGATGTCTCCTCTTCTATTCAACAATGTACTGGAAGTTCTAGTTAATGCAGTAATACAAGGAAAGGAAATATAACATGTACAAATTAAGGGGGAAGAAATAAAACTGTCTTTCTTCACAAATGATACGATTATGTATAAAATCTCAAAATCGATGTAATCTTGTAACTAATAAGTTATGGCAAGGCCACAGACTACAAGGTTAAAATGCAAAAGCCAGTCAGTTTCCTATAGGCCAACAATAATTATTGGAATTATTGAAATTTGGAATTAAAAACCCAGTTAGCACCACAAAAGTGAAATATTTAGGAAAAAAACTAACAAAATATCTGTAAGAGCTACACAAGAAAAATACAAAACTCTAATGAAAATAAGAAGTCTAAATAAATGGAATGATATTCCATATTCATGGATAGAATGACTCAATGTTGTTGTCAGTTCTTCCAAAATTGATCTAGAGATTCAACACAATTTCCTTGATAATTACTGAGCTAATTGCTTCATAAGTCAAAGGTAGTGTTGGGGTGCAGAGAATAATACCCCAAAGTATGGGGTGCTTTGGCATGCTGAACATTTTTGAAATAAAGGAAATTGGAAGGCCTTAGAAGCTGCCTTAGAACCAAGGACTTTCTAACCCTCCCTTGTTTCTCCCCACATCCTCAAGTGCAGGGAGGGGTTCTCTCTGGAAGTTCCTTCCTCTGACTGAGGAAAACTTCCTCTGAAAGAAATGCAGTTGTCTTAAGATGCCCTCCCTAGGAATCTCATCAACTAACTGGGAAAGTTTAATACTGGAGAAGAGAAAAAAACAAATGTAGTCACCATGCCAGACAGACTTTTCCTCTATTTTTCAGAGGGCAGCTCCTAGAGATTACCTAAGAAACTTTATCTGCATAATAAAACAATCTTTGTTCACAGTGGATTTCTACCCCACACCTTCTGTCATAACTTATAGGTCCCATTTAGCTTCCAAGGACAATCATTTACAAACTATTTTCTGCTCTTTGGGCTCATTCAATTCCCCAAAATTATTATTTACTACTACTCAAAATTGCTTACACCTCCCATTTCTGTCTCCTCATAAATAGGATATTTAAGCCTCAACCATCTGGCCCTTCTTTGAGTCTTATATTTTATATGGCTCCCATGCTTGTGTACATTAATACATGTGTATGCCTTTTCTCTTGTTAATCTGTATATTGTCAGTTGTTTAGCACCTTAGAGGGAACGGAAAATTCCTTTTGCCCCTACAGTAGTTTCTTATCCCAAATGATGTGACCAAAAAAAAAAAAAAAAATTCACACAAAATTACTGCATCTTACCAGAGTCCACTGGGAAGAGAAATGGAAATGCAAAAGGCACTTACTCCATTGGACAAAAAAATTGTCAGTTGCATCTCTTTGTCTACACATTTTGAATTTGTTCTCATGTTGAAGTAACAATATAGTAATTATTCGCTCTCATATTTATGCTATCATGTTCAGTCTTTTGAATATGCCAGATGTCAGCAAATGGCAGCCCATTGCCAAATTCAGTTTGATTCCTGTTTTTGTAAATAAAGTTTTATTGGATCATATCCCAGGTTATTGATTTGTGTATCATCTGTGGATGCTTTTGTGCTAGTGGCAAGTTGAGTAGCTCCAACCGTGACCACGTGGCCTGCAAAGCCAAATACATTTACTATCTGACTCTTTATGGAAGATGTTTGCAGATCCCTGGCATTTATAATTTTTAGAAAACCTTCAGCACTCACAGGAAATGTGTAAGAGAAGTACAGCTGGTTTGTTAAGTTCAGGACTGCCCTAACAGGGATACTATAGCTTTGTTTTAAGCTCTGCTAAAGAAAGTACAAAAAGTATATTTATGGTTGGCTGTGAAGAAGACTCAAAGTAAAACATTTTTATGCAATACATATCAATGTCCATTTCACAATGGTTTAATTTATGCTGTAACAGTGTGTGGTGCTAAAGTTGTTTTATAAAAATCGTTTTATTGCAATTATAATTATATTATACTTAATGGATGGTTGTGCCAGCCAAAAAACCTACTCTACTAAAAATAGAGTTTTAAAGATAGAATGGATCTTAGACATAATTGGATTCTTTTTTCAAGAGGGAAAATCATACTATAGAAATTAAGATTTTTTCTAATGACCATACCGTGAATGAATATCACTTTACCTCTGAACCCGCCTGAACATATTCCTGAAAGAAATATGAAAGTAGTTCAATATTGGACCCAGTGTCATTGAACCCAACCTGAGGGTCTACAGGCAATTTTTTGGTATTTGACTGATTGCCTACTATATTTTTCCTTGTTATTTTTCTTCTTCATTTTGATGGTAATCTAATAAATAATGAAGCATGCCCTGCATCATCAAGATGGCTAACTTTCCATGTGACCCATTATGAGGTCTGCTACCTTTGTCTGTGTTTCCAATTGTTTGGTGCCAAGTAATGCCCTTTAATTGTTGAAGGTAGTAAAAAAAAGAACAACGGATGAGGGGTGCCAGACTATGCCACCTCAAAATATGTCTCTTTGATGTATGGATTATTTTGAGCTAAAGATCATTGAGAATCAGCAGACACAGGAAAACCTTTAGAAACAGGGCACAAGATTTCGTTTCGTATGTAAATTTACATGGATAAAGAAAATATCTATTTGTCAAAGATACCTCCTTCTCCCACTATCAGCAAGAGAATAATTCTTTTTTTTTCTTTCTTTCTTTTTTTCGAGATGGAGTCTCGCTCTGTAGCCAGGCTGGAGTGCAGTGGCACGTGATCTTGGCTCACTGCAACCTCTGCCTCCCAGGTTCAAACGATTTTCCTGCCTCAGTCTCCCGAGTAGCTGGGACTACAGGCACGTGCCACCATGCCCAGCTAATTTTTGTATTTTTAGTAGAGATAGGGTTCCACCATGTTGGTCAGGATGGTCTCGATCTTTTGACCTCGTGATCTGCCCCACCTCAGTCTCCCAAAGTGCTGGGATTACAGGTATGAGCCACTGCTCCCGGCCGGCAAGAGAATAATTCTAAACAACTGTTATTTAAATGATTTAAATCTGCATAAGAAGCCTTACTAATCAACCCTTGCTTACCACACTTTACTTGATCATCTTTCCACAACTTGCCTCCCCTACTGGGAAACCCAAAGTCCTGTTTCTTTTGTTTAGCCTAAGATGGTATATCAGCCCAAATCCGACCACACCTTAGAGTTAATCATCCCTGTGTGCTCCCATGTATACATGTGTAAACTAGAAATACAATCTTAAGTGCTCCACCAATTGAATGGACCCCTTTTGGCCAAGAGGACCCCAGCAAAACCTTAAAAACTGAATTACTGGCCATGACAGGAAGGGAAGTCAACACACCTCATCATAACCCCTCCATTTTGGAGTTTAGGCACAGCAACTGACCAGGACTGATATTAAAATAGAGATCATAAGACTGACAAAGCAGACTCATTGTGGCAATAAGATACCAAATTATAAATAAGACCTATGGCCAGGCCAGACAATGGTTAAGTCATGCCTGTAAGGCATCAACCTTGTTACACAGCATCCTTATCTTAAAGATGCCTTTCTGCTGACTCCAAGTTTGAGACAGAGCCTTGCTCTTTAACCAATTACAAATTAAAGAATCTCTGAATCCATCTATGATCTGTAAGCTATCTCACCTTTTGGGGCTGGAACAATGTATACCTTCTATGTACTGATTTATATTTTTCCCTTTAATTTATGTCTCCCTGAAGTGTTAAGTTGGTGCAAAAGTAATTGTACTTTTCGCCATTAAAGGTAACTGCAAAAATCATGATTACTTTTGCATCAACCTAATATAAAACCAAACTGTTACTCTGCCTCCCGGGTTTTTCTCAGGATTCCTTGAGACTGTTTCCTTGGACTGAATTCACTCATTGGCACAGAATAAACATCTTTAAAACATTTTAGTGTTTTCTTTTTCTGTTAACACATGCACAAGGCATGTGGTAATGAACTTTTGTTTTTCTCTTGTTAATCTGTCTTTTGCCAGTTCATTTTACAGGGCCCCACCCAGAGTTCCTAAGATGAGTAGAGAAAGAAGGTATTATTTTCTCCCCTACTCTGTCCAGGTACATAAATGATGCATTTATTTTCGTGAACACTAAATGGCCTCAACCCAGGTTGCTCGGGTGAACTTCACTGCGTGTATGATGAGCAGAGGTGGCCCCGATGGTTTTGTGCATCACTCTGCTGTTGGCTATGCCAGAATCAGAACACTTGCATGCAGTAGCTGCTTCCACAGTTATGTTCTGAGCAACCATTTAGTCTCAGCAAAGCAGCAGCTTCCATCATGTTCAATTACTGCTAATTTAGATTTTATTGTTCTGTAGTTTTGTTTGCTTTTAACTGACAAAATTGCTTTGATTTCATTGTCTTATAAAAGCTAAAGATGTATGAGTTAATCAATTTGTATTTGTATCTATATACATTATGTATATAAATGTATCTACATATATACATAATGTATATAAATGTATCTACATATATACATTATGTATATAAATGTATCTACATATATACATTATGTATATAAGTGTATCTACATATATACATTATGTATATAAATGTATCTACATATATACATTATGTATATAAATGTATCTACATATATACATTATGTATATAAATGTATCTACATATACATTATATAGAAATACAAATATATATACATTATATAGAGATACAAATATACATACACATTATATAGAGATAGATACAGATATATATTTTTTTATACATATGTACATATCAAGAAGATAATTTAAGTCAACACTAGAAGTCAAGGAGAATGTTCCTTTTATCATTTTTTGATGTTTGATTTATTTTACAAAATTGTAGAACATATACATGACATAAAATCTACCATTATAACTATTTTTAAGTGTACAGTTCAGTGGTATTAAGTACATTCACATTACTGTGCAACTATCACTAGCATCCATCTCTAGAACTTTTTTCATCTTCCCAAATTGAAACTCTATACCCATTAAATACTACCTTCTGATTCTCCCCTCTCTCCAGCCCTGGCAAATATCATTCTGCTTTCTGACTCTGTGAATTTAATGTCTCGAAGTACCTAATATGAGTGGAATCATACAAGTACAGCATTTGTCCTTTTCTGACAGGTTTATTTTTCTTAGCATGCCTTAATCTTTGCAGGACATCAAAGCAATGCACATGTTTGAGAAAGTCTGTGGTCTCCTATAAAGCATTTACACCTGGCTCTTCTAAGTTACCTTTTGTCAAACATGCACAGGAATGTGTGACTGCCTGAGGAGGTGGATTGCAGATCACACTGGCGGTAAATAGTGGGAGTATTTCCATAGCCTAGCAATTTGTGGGGACACATCAAGTGAAGTAGCCCTGCCTTGCTGTTTTTACTTAATTTAGCAGGAGAGGGGGGGCTGCTGAAATTTAGCCCCTCTCAGGGTGGGCCATCAGGTCAGATTTCATATTTGTGTCATGTGTCTCTTTGTTCTATAAGCCTTTAGTTGGGTTTGGCTCTGGAAGCTCAGTTGCAGGCAGACTGTCTACTCCAGCTGCCAAAAATGAGCAGGCTCCCTTGTGTTGTAGCCTGGGCTCCTTACAGAATCTTGGTGTGATGTGCTGCCAGGGCTGTCCTGCTGAGAGACAGTGGTGAATGCTTCCAGGGCACCATGTCCCATAATGTTCTAGACTCTCATTTCTGCTGACCTTCTATTACATATGATAATAATGATGGTGGTGCCTACAATCGTGATTGATACTTTCTAGAGGAAGTAATACATGTGGATTTATTCCTCCAGCCACAGAAGCATGCTTTCCTCTTTTTAAACTACTAGAGTTCACTCAAACAACATGTGATTGGGTCATGTATTGTGCACCAGTATAAACACAGCACTTATATACTCCGATTGCCTCTCTTCTTTTCTGGTTGCCTTGAGACAATTGAAAGAAACTACCTGGTGCCAGGGCCATTGTAAACACTGGTAATGGCCAGGTACTGATTGATCATGATGGACCTTGCATAAGCTGTTATTACTTCTATAAACCTTAATTAAGAAGGGTTTGTTTTCACGCTGCTAATAAAGACATACCTAAGACTGGGTAATTTATACAGGAAAAAGGTTTAATGGACTTACAGTTCCACATGGCTGGGAAGCCTCACAATAATGGCAGAAGGCAAGGAGGAGCAAATCATGTCTTACATGGATGGCAGCAGGCAAAAAGAAAGAGCTTGTGCAGGGAAACTCCCATTTTTAAAACCATCAGATCTCATGAGACTTACTCACTATCATGAGTACAGCATGGGAAAGACCTGTCCCCATGATTCAATTACCTCCCACCAAGTTCCTCCCACAACACGTGGGAATTGTGGGAGTTACAATTCAAGTTGAGATGTAGGTGGGGACACAGCCAAAACATATCAGGGGGAATAAAAAGTCTCTTCTTTGTTGCATTTTTTTTTTTCCTGCTCTAAGCTGATTTTGCTCTGAGCACTATGAGACTCATCATTTATTTCCCATTGATGTACATATAATATTTTGGAGTAACTTCTGACCATTTTTCTCCTTGACCTCTCTTCTCCAGTTATTCACCAAGTCCAAAAGAGTCTTCCTGCTAAGTGCATCTTGTAGTGATCACTCTTTTCCTTCTCCTTACCTGTAGGCTAATCTTTTCATTAGGCTTTGGCAGTAGCTTCCTAGCTCATATTGTGTTCCACCTTCACCCTCCTCATTATACAACTAATGGGGTTATCTTCCTAGATTCAACTCTGCTCAAAACTTCCATTGGTCAGATATTGTAACATGTAATATTCAAGGCCCTATAAAATGTGGCCATTATGAGAATTTCTGTTACTTGCCACAAGAACACACTTACGTGATCTTTCTACTTCAAACCTCTCATAGCCAAACTGTCATCTTATGTACATATATTGTCTGCTGATTCATAGAACCTCAAAGCTCTGTATGAAGCAGTCCTCCCTGCCTCCCTCCTTCCTCCTTTCCTTCCTTTTCAATCTTACCCCTCATTCTCTATGCACCAACAACACTATCTTCCTTTGTATCTTAATACACCAAGCCTTTCACTGCTCAGCATCCTTTGTAGACAGTGTTCCCTCTTCTGGCAAATGCTTCTCTAAACCTCTTCACATGGCTCCATGGCTACTGCCTTTTTATCTTTCCATTTGCAGATGAAATGTCCTTTCTGTAGAGAATTCATGGATTCTGTTTCTTGCAATGCCTTGGTAAAAGCAGCCTCCGAGAAGTTTCATGCAACAATTCTGTCTACAGCCCACTTGTAAACACAAGAACCTTCAGGCTTTTTCTGCTCATGTATAGCAAAAATTACATACTCCACATTTTTTGTCTACTACGTGTGACAAATTTACCAAATGTTTTTAAGGTCATCAGGTATCTAGCCTAAAATACCAGTTTATTTGCTGCCTGCTCCTAATATAAGCAATGCCACATTTTTGTTGTAATTGTTATTGTTATTTAGCACCATACTTCTGTTATCATTTTCCATAGAGGTTAGGACATAAGCTAAATTGCTGTAAAACTGAGATCCAAAAACATGGTAGCGCAAACAAGATAAGAATTTTATTTCTTTCTGACCCAATTCAGCCCCAACTCTGTATATAGTTAGGCTTTGTTCTAGGAAGCCATCGAGAGATAGAGTTTTTTGGCTTGTTCTTTTCCTCACCAATAGGCTGCCTGCTGCAGAGTGGGTATTTTATTTCTCACTCAGCCTCATCTCACCTAGTATTTGTTGGTGCTTGTCCCCAGCCAGGGAGACTTTTGCATCCAACTTGACATATCCTGCCTGCACTGATTTCAACAAGAGCTCATTGTTTTAGCCCTTCATGGAGGACCTTCAGTTTTGGGGAGCTGATCTGTGCTGACTTAGCTGAGACCTGCAGATGCAGATACCTTCTCTAGGCACGTTCCTACCACCCATTGACAGTTACTCCATATGATAGCCTTTCATTACACATTGCATTTTGATGTTACACATTTTTCCCTTCGTTTTACCAAAGATGAAATTTGTGTTTCTGCTTCTTATTTTCCTAATTTTTAAGGGGTGATTTCCAAGGAGCTCTCTGGAAGTCAGGTGATGGGGGTGTAAATAATGTGAAGTGCATTATTTCTCTGACATAAGGTAACTTTAAACATTGAACTCATTGGGGCACTGAGGCCATAATGTATAAAAGTTTAAGCTAAACAGGAACAGAGTACACATCCTAACAAATAATTTTAATTTTTCTTATTTCTACATATGGTGTAAGGAGCATCAATTATGCACCATTTTAGATGTGACCTGTTATTTAATCTGCTCCAGATATGAAAGACAAAAGGAAAAATGGTGACTTAGCAAAGTTAAGTAACTGTGATGGTTAATTTTATGTGTCAACTTGACTGAGCCACAGGGCTTCCAGACATTTGGCCTAACACGATTCTGCATATGTCTGTGAGGGTGTTTCTGGATGAGATTCTCACTTGGATCCACAGAGTGAGTAAAGCAGATTGTCCTCCTTGCTATAGGTAGGGCCTCATCTGGTCAGTTGAAGACCTGAGTAGAACACAAGGGCTGAGTAGGAGGGCACTCCTTCTGACTCACTACCTGAGCTGGAACATGGATCTGGAACATTGGTTTCTGGAGTTTAGACTCACAATGAAATATTGGCTGTTTGGGGTCTTGAACCTGTCACCTTGTGGACTAGAAATTACACCATTGGCTCTCTCAATTCCCTGGACTTGGACTTGAACTGGGCTCTCCTGAGCCTCAAGCTTGCTGACTGCAGATCTTGGAACTTCTAGCCTCCATAATTCCATGAGCTAATTCCTCATAATAAATGTCTTCATGTATAGGAATGGGATAGATAGGGGTGTAAAGGAATATCTTAAGGAATTGAAATGTCCAATATTTGTATCTGAGTGTTGGTTGCCCTGGTAGAAGCATTTGCCAGAATTGATTGAGTTCTACTGTAAGAGTCCTGTATTTTGTTGGATTCAAATTATGCCCCAGTAAAGCCTTAGTAACATATCAAGAAAATCACACAACTAGTTAATGGCAGAGATTGCATTACAGCAGATTTCTGTGTAATCTCCAAGTGCATACTCTGACCTGCACAGTGGGAGGTATATACAGTGACTAATAGTGATTACCAATATGCTACTTAGAAACCTTTCAGGGTTCATGTTTTCTACTCCAGCATTTCTTATTAATTTGAATTATGAGTTCGTATTTAATTAGACAGGATGATCGATTGAGATTGGTGTTTTTCAGTGCATTACATTTATTACATTCCATCAAGGAGTAAGGAGATGGCACACAACTGAATTCTCCAGGTAACTTAAACTCCAGTGTAACTTTTTCATTGATCAAATAAATGAGCTGTTAGACTGGTGTCATGGGCAATCTTTTAACAAGAGTGATGTATATCCCCTCCTTCAGGGTATAATGATTATTATGGAGCCCTTTGCTTGACTGCCAATGCTGTGAACTTCAGCTCTTCCCTTCTGCTGTGTGTCTTTGTATAGGCAGACAGATAGCTATACCATTACAGGCTTACATTCAGAGTCATAAGGAGGCAAATTTCTTTTTGTTCCCACACAAAATGGCAATGAGATAGCTGAGTTTTTTTTTTTTCCCTCTGTTTTTTAACTGGCGGAACATCACTTCTCAGTTTTCAACACTGCCCATTTTTCTGACCTCCCTGCTTAGTTCTCCTTTCTACCCAGTTTATTATCTCTTATAGTTGCCTGTATAATATCAATGCATGCCATTATGGAAAATGCTCAGCAGTCATAATTAGAAGACATACACTGATGGAAGTCCTTGAATGGTGAGCATTCCTTTCTAAATTTGTAACAGCTATTTTACTTGAATGCATCATACGTTTTTGAGAACCAATAGGTTTGTTGGAGATCATTAATTTACCATGTATATCTAGTGGAAAATGGAGAAGTGCAAGCGAATTACGGCATGCATCAGCTGAAAAAGCTTTTTGTATTTTGTGTGGCATGTTTTATTTTGTGTGTGGCATTTGGTGGTTTCCTATATGACTCTAAGCCAGATTCCCATTGGCTTTCAGACCCTTTAGGCAGGCTTGGTATGCAGTGGGGTCTTTTCCAGGAACAAGGTTGCATGATGGACTGATCTATAGGAACCTCAGAGAATGGAAAAATCAGAAAGAAATTGGGACCAATTCAAAGCCATAGTCTTTCAAGAGAGGGTAGTCCTCAGTAAATTAATGTTTCCTGATTCAAATCTGTTCCCAATCCAGGGAACTTGGACTTATTTCTTTGATTTTTAATTTTAATTTTAATTATTTATTTTATTTTTTATTTTAGAGGTTGGGTCTCACTTTGTTGCCCAGCCTGGAGTGCAATGGGGCCCCTGTAGCTCACTACAGCCTCTAACTTCAGAGCTCTAGCAATCCTCCCACCTCAGCCTCCCAAGTAGCTGAGACTACCTGTGTGCACCACCATGCCTGGCTAATTTTTAAGTCTTTTCTGTAGAAACAGGGATCCACTATGCCAGCCAGGCTGGTCTCGAGCTTCTGGCCTCAAGTGATCCTTTTGCCTTGGCCTCCCCAAGTGCTGAAATTACAGGCATGAGCCATTGTGCCTGGCCCATGAACTTGTTTCTATGGAAGAGAAAGAATACAAGTCTAAACAAAACAACAGCAAAGTAAAGCAAAGCCTAGCATGGAAAGAACAAGGATCCTTGTTCCATTTCAGGGCAGAGTGAAGCTAGGCACCCCATGTCAAAGCCTAAGGGTGTGGTGCAAGTGCTCACTTGAACATGCTGCATAGTAGTGCCTGAGTCAGAGGTGTCTGCTATGGTGTTAGGAAGACCAGCATCACACCTTTGCAATGGAATATTTTAGTGTGTACAGCAGCATGAAGTGCCATAATGATAACCCATATTTATTTTTTGAAGATGATGGTGCTTTCTCTTGGTTTTACTAACTTCTTACAGAGTTGCATGCTGTGATTTCAATCAACACCATGAAATCTACACATTTTTAAGAAAGTTGTTGTAAAATACTGGACTAATTGTTGGGAAAATCCTGCTGATTCCACCAAATACTGTTGACCTTTAGCAAATAGCTGGTTCACTTTAGATTTGAAATCATATCCTGCCAGCATAACTGAAAGTTTGTTGAAGGAGGCCAATACATTTGGCCAAAGAATCAGAAACCACTAGTGTAGCAGAAACAGAATGAAAGGCCAAAGAGTTAATTCCAAATGCTTGGCAACAGCACTACCAAAATTGTAGAATGATGGCCAGAGTGTCTTGTTCTTGCTCTGAGGAATGGTTTAATTGAGGTATGAAGGCAGAGGCACAATTTCTTCAGGCACAAGGAATTGGGGGTACAATGCTCCGTTGTTGTTTTTTTTCCTCTTTCCCTTCACTTATTGGAGGCAGCGTGCCTAGCGAGAGCATGTGTTCTAGTCTGACCCTCTATGCTCTAAGTTTTACAGGGTCACATTCCCATTTAATATGCAGGGTCTGGGATGGTTTAACACCGCTCTTGATTGGGTGGGAAAATAAATTCTTCTGGGATTTGGATTTATTCTGTCATCGATAAGATACAATAGCAATAAAATGTCTATGTCTTCTTCTGTAAAAGGGTGTGAGAAGAGGGCTGCTCCCTGCATAAGTTTCAGATTTGTTAAACCTTCTTTAATGGAGATGCTGTGTACATTGTTTACTTTTGGTTGTTGAAATAGAAAGTAATCATGGGCATATGATTTCCAATGTGAATTTCAAATAATTTTAAAGATGAGTCATAAAAGGAATTTTGTTACTTTGTGGTAACTGGAGTGATCTAACAACAAGCAAACATTTGCTAAATGAAAAATGCATCCATTCATTTTGCCCAATGGGAATAATTTATTTATACAATAAGCAAAGATACTGCTTTTCTTGTTTTTAAATTTTGGTATTAGGCTGATTTATTTTTTCTTCTTTGGTGTTTAAAAGTCTCAGAAGTTGACTGTAGTATTTATTTCAAAGGTCATTATGGTGGTTGTCTAGCCAATTTGGCATCTCTTGTTTCTTGTATATTCCCAGTTGACTCTATGATGTGAATTTGATTCTATGATGTGAATTTATGGCTTATTTATATGGTTTTGGACAGTTTTTTTTAACAATGGTAATTCAAACTTATTTTTAACTGTGGATTTTGGTTTTGGAAATTTCCCATCCTGTCTTGACATTTGGAGATGGATTTTAATGATTTACATGTGTAAACAGTAGAAAATATAACCCATTTGTGACCACCAAGAATAATTCCAGGCACCAAGGAGACGTGGGAATATGGAGTCTCCTGTGCACTCTCTTTGCATTTTCACAAGAACACCTATTAGCACAAAACTCCTGGTCACTCTGCTTTGCACTCACTAGCCCCCAGGTGGACAGACCCCTCGTACCTACTGTGAGCTTGGGACAAGCAATTTGGAGTACATAGCTCTTTCTTCCCTCTTAACCTTCACTTCCGGGATGCAGGCTGCCCAGCAAGATCATGTGTTCTCATCTGATCCTCTATGATCTATGTTTTACAGGGTCATATCCCCATATAATATGGGGTGGCTGGGATCATATAGCACTGCCCTTATTTGGGTGGGGAAATGAAATCTCAGATTTGGTTTTAGCCCATCATTGATAAGCATCCCATGCATATCTTCTAATCTAGCCTTCATCAGCAATAAAGGTGATAGTTAACCTTTATTGCCGATGAAGGCTAGATTAGAAGATATAGTTTAGATATATAATTTCTGGGCCAGGTGCAGTGGCTCACGCTTGTAATCCCAGCACTTTGGGAGGCCGAGGCGGGCGGATCACAAGGTCAGGAGATCGAGACCACAGTGAAACCCCGTCTCTACTAAAAATACAAAAAATTAGCCGGGTGTGGTGGCGGGCGCCTGTAGTCCCAGCTACTCGGAGAGGCTGAGGCAGGAGCATGGCATGAACCCGGGAGGCGGAGCTTGTAGTGAGCCGAGATCGCGCCACTGCACTCTAGCCTGGGTGACAGAGCAAGACTCCATCTCAAAAAAAAAAAATAATAATTTCTTAGTCATTTCCCCAACTGCTTTGCAGAAGACAAAGAAGTGTGATTTGAGAAGGGTCAAATACTAAATTCTAGTACTTTATCTGTGAGCCTTGAGGAATAGACATGGATTGGAATTTGGGACCACACCATGAAGAATTGAGGGAGGTTTTGAGTAGGGGTTCAGCTCATGGCTTCAGGCCTTGGGATGACCAAGTGGCTTGGCTAGAGTTGAACTTTTTTCCCTTCGGTGAGTCACTCCAGTTTTGGTCATACTGATCGTAGACAAATGTTTTCACAGTGACAGGTTACCTTAGGCAGACCTTCTAGAGAAAAAGAAGAGACTAGCCTGAGCACGCATGTATGGGATTCAGCAAAGATGTGAGTCTTGGGGTGCAGGTGGAGGCAGCTTCACAATGGATCACAGAGGCCTTAGACATACAAATGTCTCCACAGCTACTGGGAGGCTTGAAGACTTCCAAGACATCGTATATGAAGAAAGGACTTGATTCCAATAAATTATATATTTTTTTCATATACTGAATTCTCAGATCTTACGGGGTGAAAATTGGCAATCTTTTTTGTGTGTTTGTTTGTTTTTATTGAGGCAGGGTCTTGCTCTGTTGCCCAGGCTGAAGTGCAGTGGCATGATCAAGGCCCACTGCAGCCTCAACCACCCTGGCTCAAGTGATCCTCCTGCCTCAGCTTCCTGAGTAGCTGGGACTACAGATGCACACCGCCATGCTCAGCGATTTTTTTAAAAATTTTCTTGTACAGATGGAGTTTCCCTATGTTGCCAAGGCTGGTATCAAGCAATTTTCCCACCTTGACCTCCCAAAATACTGGGATTATAGGTGTGAGCCCCTGTACCTGGCCTCTTTTGCCTTTTTTTCTTTAAAAAAATAAGGTGTTTTATAGTCAGAATCTCCTGTCAGGACTTGAAATTGCATTGAGTTCAATTGTGGGACTGTCTGTGTTTGGAACCACATAAATATGTGAACTTTAAGGTTTCCTGAAATTTATTTTTTTGTCTTGATTTCTTAATTTTTAAATTGATATATAATAATTGTACATATTTATGGGGTACATAGTGATATATATGTTATGTACATATTATGTATAGTGATCAGATCAGAGTAATTAGCATATCCATCATCTCAAACATTTATCATTTTTTTGTGTTGGAAACATTCAATGTCCTCTTCCTGGCTATTTTTAGAAACTATTAATAACAAGCTGTCATTAGCAGAAGAATAAAAAATAGCTGATCAACTCTACTGCATTTGAAGTTGTTAACTGTAGTTACCCAAGTAAAGTATGGAGGGAAAGTCTCTTGAATCATTTTCTTCAGGTTATTAAGAGCCTCTCAGCACCATATGGACTAAATTAGTTTTAGGTTTGAATATTATTTCAGCTTATAAAATGTCTCTAGGTGTCAAAACCCAATTGTAGCATGACCTATGGCAGAGTGGTAGATTTTAATAAGTGAATGCATGAATTGAAATGAAAGGACATGTCATTTCTATAAAATTACTATGTTATCTTGATTGAAGGAAATAAGAGAAATTATTCAACTTGGTCATTGCAAACCAGAATAAGGCAAATTACAGGTCTTTGTCTGAACAGTTCTCTGGGAATCAGATTTGCTCAGGAAACGAGGGAGTAACTGGAGAGTTCCAAAATGCATGCTTCTGTGGAAACTCTGGAAAACTCCTCAAAAATACATTCTAGAACACCTTAGACAGGTGGAAGCTGGGTCAGAAAGCACAAGAGAATAAAGGAACTCCAGTTCAGCACTTAATAATAGTTCCTTCTTGAAGGAAGATGGATTTCCATGCAAGCTGAGCTTTTAAAAACTCAGCCAACTTTTCAGAAAGGACATAGAAAGAGTAGAGGAGAATAAAACATTAGAATCTTATCCCACTAATGGAGAAAAAGGTAAAGCCCAAAGAATTGCTACTCATGGTTTAGAACATTCAAATGCAGAAAAAAGTCAGTTATGAGTAGAACAAGACAGAGGATGCGGTTGTCCACAGACTGCTAGCAAAATAGCTCAAAAATGATTATCACTGGAGCCTATTTAGAATTCTGCTGAGAGTGATTCTCCAGTATGCAGTACAAGAAACGTGAGTCCAGGTTTGGGTGGGCTGAACTCTAAAACTTTTGGAGCCCACAATATGAAATTATTACAAATTTATATTTATTTATTTAGTTAGTTTTTTGAGACGGAGTCTCGCAGTGTCACTCAGGCTGGAATGCAGTGGCAGGATCTCAGCTCACTGCAACCTCCACCTCCTGAGTTTAAGTGATTCTCCTGCGTCAGCTTCCCTAGTAGCTAGGATTACAGGCATGCGCCACCACTCCCAGCTAATTTTTGTATTTTTACTAGATACGGGGTTTCATCATGTTGGCCAGCCTGGTTTCTAAGTCCTGACCTCAAGTGATCCACCTGCCTCAGCCTCCCAAAGTGCTAGGATTGCAGGCATAAGCCACTGCGCCTGGCCAGAAAATATTACAAATTTAAATACAGAAAATGAAGTAAGAAAATTGCACAGCTATGTAGACTCAGAAAAGAAATCACAATAAAATGCAAATTTTAGAAATCTGACAAATATCAGAAACATCAAATATCCAGAAAAAAAGAGACAATAATTTCTTAGTTAACTGCTAAACTTCCTTGTGTAACACTTTTTCATTTTATTGCTTCCTCATATGACAGAATAACATTTATAGTACCACCATTCATAAAGAGACTTGAACAAAAATTTATTCTTTCTTCTAGCATGGCTACTAACATTTAATAATTTATGGCTGCGTGTGGTGGCTCACGCCTGTAATCCCAGCACTTTGGGAGGCTGAGGCTGATGGATCACCTGAGGTCAGGAGTTCAAGACCAGGCTGGCCAACATGGCGAAATCTCGTCTCTACTAAAAATACAAAAAAAAAAAAAAAAATAGTTGGGTATGGTGGTGCACACCTGTAATCCCAGCTACTCAGGAGGCTGAGGCAGGAGAATTGCTTGAACACAGGAGGCAGAGGTTGCAGTGAGCCGAGATCACGC
Organism: Nomascus leucogenys; assembly: GCF_006542625.1. Lineage (NCBI taxonomy): Eukaryota > Metazoa > Chordata > Mammalia > Primates > Hylobatidae > Nomascus > Nomascus leucogenys. The sequence goes on from NC_044406.1 coordinate 6,559,288, forward strand.
CATTGCACTCCAGCGTGGGCATCAGAGCGAGACTCTGTCCCAGTATATATATATATATATAAAATTTATAGTTTTAAATAGTTTCTTTTCTCTTCAAAAGTCATTATGAGTAAAGTTATTTAAATTTCAGAGATTGTGTAAAATTTAGGAAAACATGTAGCAAATTTCTTTTTCAACTGTGCTGTAAGAGTAGAAGAAACTTCCACAGATTAGATTCTAGTTTTATCCATTTCAAGTCTTGTTTCTTTTGTATTTCAAACCTACTTGCTGGAAACCATAGAACATTTTCATGTAGAGATGATGCAACACACTTTCATGTCATGTCCCCAAGAAAGTCAGCATAGTGGGTGACAAGAGGATTCCTGGAAGCCTCTCCTATTCTAGAATGTTGCTGTGGATAGAATAGTGTTCCTCCATGTTCACCTGTCCTAGGCCTCAGAACCTGCAAATATGCTAACTTCCACAGCAAAAGGGCCTTTGTAAGATGTGATTAGGAATCTTGAAATGGGGAGGCTGTTCTAGATTATCCAGGTGGGCCCAATATAATCACAAGGTCCTTATAAGGGGATCAGAGAAGGAGACATAAGGGTGAAAGCTGAGATTGCAATGACATGGGCCCACAAGCCAAGGAATGCAGGAAGTCACTAGATGGTGAAAAACGAAAGGAAACAGATTCTCCCCTAGAGCCTCTAGAAGGAAGATCAGCTTTGATAACCCAATTTGGACTTCTGACATCCAGAAGATAATAAATTTGTGTTATTTGGAGTCACGACATTTGTGGTAATTTGTTATAGCAGTGTATTAGTTTGTTCTCATGTTGCTATAAATAACTACCTGAGACTGGGTAATTTATGAGGAAGAGAGGTTTAATTGGCTCACAGTTCCACAGGTTGTATAGGGAGCTTGACTGGGAGGCCTCAGGAAACTTTCAATCATGGCAGAAGGTGAAGGGGAAGCCAACATGTCTTACATGGTGGGAGCAGGAAGAGAGAGAGTAAAGGGAGAGGTGCTACATACTTTTAAACAAGCAGATCTCATGAGAACTCACTCATGAGACAGCACTGGGGGGATGAAGCTAAACCATTAGAAACCACCCCCACAATCCAATTACTTCCCACAAGGCCCCACCTCCAACACTGGGGATTACAATTCAACATGAGATTTGGGTGGGCATACAGAGCCAAACCATATCAAGCCTTAATAGGAAACTTATATAGCTGACTAGCATTACCTTAAGTATAGAAAAAATGTTGAGATCCAACAAAAATGTTCCACTAAATGGAAATTAAATATTATCCCAACTCATTCAACTCTTAACATGATTCTCAAAATGTACTTGGATAGTCCTCCCCAACCTAATTTGAAGGGTAATACAATGGGAGAGATTTTGACAGCAAAGACACATAGACGTCTTAATTGATTGCAGTGAAAGTCTCTTACTTTTGCAATTACTGCAGTAATATTGGCCAGGTGAACTGGACTAACCAATTATTAGTGCTCCTGGCCAGGATTACAATTAGGCATGTGAAGTGATTCACTCAAGCGCAAGGTTCCTATCCTTACTTAACATTTTAATATTTTGTTCGTTGTGGGACTTTCTTGCATTAATTTAGATTTTTATTTTATTTTATTTTTATTTTTTTCTGAGACAGAGTCTGGCTGTTGCCCAGGCTGGAGTGCAGTGGCACGCTCTCGGCTCACTGCAACCTCCGTCTCCAGCGTTCAAGAGATTTTCCTGCCTCAGCCTCCCGAGTAGCTGGGATTACAGGTGCCCACCACCGTGCCCAGCTAATTTTTGTATTTCTAGTAGAGACGGGGTTTCACCATGTTGGCCAGGCTGGTCTCGAACTCCTGACCTCAGATGATATGCCCACCTCGGCTTCCCAAAGTGCTGGGATTACAGGCATGAGCCACTGCGCCCAGCCAGATTTTTAAAATAATGCATTAAAATAATACTTATTCAGGTTACTTTCCTTCTGAGCATGCTCTTAAATTTTGTGCTCAAAACAAGTGCCTCCTTTACTTCAGTTTTGCCCCAACTATAGAAGCGAAAGCAGAGCTTCAGGTTTATTTAGCTGTACCATAAATCTGCCTGTGCACCAGTTAAAGAAATATGGGAAGAAAGCAGAATCTGTCCATAACAGGCAGGTTTTGAGGCCTCAGCATAGTGAGAGGCAACAACAGCAGCTACTGGGACAAAAGATTCAACTGGTGGACTCGCAACACAACGCGGGGTCCCATCACAATACAGAACCCATCCCAAAGGCAGCCTTGTCGTTCCAGAAACACAGGGCTCAGAGGGCAAAGTGGAAATGGAAAGGTAGTGAATGTGTTCCCACGGAAGGGCCTCATGCCTGCCTTGACATCTCCATCAATTTGCAAGTTTTAGAAAACAGATCTCCTAAGATATGTACCCTTGAGAGAAAAAGCACATCAAGATTTTGAATATGATTAGAGATTCTTGCATTTGTACATCAGTGTGTGTTCCTGCACCCATGTTTGCATTCCTGGATCTTATGAAACACACACTCATACATATCACATGTGGCACATCCTTAGGGGCCAAGTTAAACTTTTTTTGTTGTTTGTTTTTGTAGACATAGGTTCTCGCTCTGTCACCCAGGCTGCAGTGCAGTGGTGCGATCATAGCTCACTGCAGCTTCGACCTCCCAAGCTCAAAGCATCCTCCTGCCTCAGCCTCCCAAAGCTTTGAGATTACAGGTGTGAGCCACCACCCTCACCCCAAATTAAACTCTTGATGCTGTCACTATTAGGCATGCTGATCATGGGAAAGAGGCAATAGTCTCTCAGCCTCCTTGGGATCTCCGAGGAGGCCAGACATATTGTCTCTTCCCTGCCCCTTCTCTCTGACATCTCCTTGTCCCTGCTGTGATACAGCATCCGTATCTGATGAGTGGTCACACAGTTGTTGTGGCACGTAGTCTGAGAAGAGGAGTAATGTGCATGCTGATTGCTTTGAAATAGAGAATTGGGTCTGTTTAGAGTTTTCCCTTCCTCCACTTTTGGATGCAGCCTTTTTACAAGACAGTAGGCATTGTGGACTCCTCTTCCTTACCATCGTATCAGGGGGCGTTCCCCACCCAGAGAGGCTGGAAGCAGAGGTCTCATGGGGGTGGGGGGCTATGAGGACGTCCATTTTCCTGCACATTGAATCTATATCTTTCAATCCCAATTTGCCAGGCACAAATTGTAAATTTTGATTTCCAACTGCTTGACTTCTCTCCCTATCTCTCAATTGTTTCCAAATTCAGGTAAGGGAAAGCTGATGTTAACAGGTTCCCTTGAGAGGTGACAGCATGCTGGCAGCCCTTGCTCACTCTCGGCGCCTCCTCGGCCTTGGTGCCCACTCTGGCCGCGCTTGAGGAGCTCTTCAGCCCACCACTGCACTGTGGGAGCACCTTTCTGGGCTGGCCAAGGCCGGAGCTGGCTCCCTCAGTTTGCTGGGAGGTGTGGAGGGAGAGGCGCGGGTGGGAACCAGGGCTGCGCGCGGGGCTTGCGGGCCAGCGTAAGTTCCGGGTGGGCGTGGGCTCAGCGGGTCCCCCACTCAGAGCGGCTGGCGGCCTGCAAGCCCCGGGCAGTGAGGGGCTTAGCACCTGGGCCAGCAGCTGCTGGGCTTGATTTCTCGCCGGGCCTTAGCTGCCTCCCTGCAGAGCACGGGACCTGCAGCCCGCCATGCCTGAGCCTCCCCCGCCTCCCCCCACCTCTGCCCCCTACCCCTGCCACCCCACCCTCCCGCCACCCCACCCCACCCCGCCATGGGCTCCTGCACAGCGGAGCCTCCCCGATGAGCGCTGCTCCCTGCTCAATGGCACCCAGTCCCATAGACCGCCCAAGGGCTGAGAAGTGTGGGCGCATGGTGTGGGACTGGCAGGCAGCTCCACCTGCGGCCCTGGTGCGGGATCCACTGGGTGAAGCCAGCTGGGCTCCTGAGTCTGGTGGGGACTTGGAGAACCTTTATGTCTAGCTAAGGGATTGTAAATGCACCAATAGGCACTCTGTATCTAGCTCAAGGTTTGTAAACACACCAATCAGCACCCTGTGTCTAGCTCAGGGTTTGTGAATGCACCAATCCTCACTCTGTATCTAGCTAATCTAGTAGGGACATGGAGAACTTTTGTGTCTAGCTCAGGGATTGTAAATGCACCAATCAGCACCCTGTCAAAACGGACCAATCAGCTCTCTGTAAAACAGACCAATCGGCTCTCTGTAAAATGGACCAATCGGCAGGATGTGGATGGGGCCAGATAAGAGAATAAAAGCAGGCTGCTCGAGCCAACAGTGGCAACCCGCTCGGCTCCACTTCCAGAGTGTTTTTTCGCTCTTTGCAATCAATCTTGTTGGTGCTCACTCTGTGGGTCCACACTGCCTTTATGAGCTGTAACACTCACTGCGGAGGTCTGCAGCTTTACTCCTGAGCCAGCGAGACCACGAATCCACCAGAAGGAAGAAACTCCGAACATCAGAAGGAACAAACTCCGGACACGCCGCCTTTAAGAACTGTAAGACTCACCGTGAGGGTCGGCGGCTTCATTCTTGAAGTCAGTGAGATCAAGAACCCACCAATTCCGGACACACACTTAATCTCCAATATTGGAAGGTCAGTGAGTCTTCGCTGAATCCGTAAACAGCCTCATGTTTATGACTGCCCTTCCTTTTATGCATTTGGTTAGTTTCAAGAAAATATGAATCATTTAGCTAAGATTACCATAGGAGAGAAGGCTAAGAGTACTCACTAAAGTATATTTTACATTTGAATTTGATTAACTTTATTTTTTGGTGACTGCCATAAAACCACTTATGCATCGTATCCCTCTTCTTAAGAAACATAATTTTCATTTAAAGCATCCCAGTGTATTTTGTGTGTATATATGTGTTGGTAGGAGGAGAAGTCGTGTGTGTGTGTGTGTGTAAAGGCTTTAAGCATGTACTTTAGTTTGATTTGAATTCATCTGTTTTAAATTCAGGGTGAAATAAAATCCAAGTTTGACAAAGAAAGAGAACAAAAAGCATTATAAAAGTCACCAATTTTCAAACACGTCCTTCATTTGGAAACAAACTCTCAACCAACAATGATTCAAGCAGACAGATCTGAATTGATTGGTTTGGTTTTAGATTCCACCAGATTTTCCAGACTGGGAGCTCTTTGCTTATGAAGCCGCCTGTGTGCTAAGTGGCCAGGATATCAGACACGTTGAAAACCAGAAATGCTTTCACACTGTCCAGTTCAATCAGTGTGACAGAGCCATGTTCCATATGTGTAGGTCAATAGTTTTAACCTGGCATCCGTGGCTAAAATTTGAGTCGAAGACCCAAGTGTTTTCCATTAATGCATTTCTAGTTCAGATATATCTTAAAAGTCTCTCTTCTGAGGCATTCCTCGGCCTCTGTCCACTCACAGCCAGTCCCCTAACCATTTGTCTGGGTCTTATCTGGCATGTATGTGTAGTTCTCACTTCAACATCTTTAAGGGCTTCTGCATTTTTAAAAAAACAAGGATTTTTTTTTCTTCAAAACATTCAGAACATTTAAACGGCTGTGAATCATCCAAATAACAATCACAGTTTATTTGAAAAGGTACAATTAAGATATTGAATGTTGTTATAAGATTGTGTGTGCTGACTGGTATGTTAAAGACCAAAGAGTGATACTATATTCATTTTAGTTTAGTGCCTCTTTCTGCCCCAATTCCTTGGCCAGGATTTACAGAAATTTTTACTAAGGACAGTGTCTGTGTGGCTAGCATACCATCCTGTTGTGTACAGGCAGAAATCAGACTTGTGACCCACCCAAATCCCCACCACCCTTCTTCTCCATACTCATCAAAAACCCCATTGCAACCATCTCCTGGGTGATACTGAGGCTTCTGCAAAACACACAAAAACAAATGCCTCTTATCCAAAAAAAGTGTGTGTGTTTCTGTGTGTGTGTGTATGTATTTTTCTCATCTTAACTTTTTCTTTTTTTTTTTTTTTTTTTTTTGAGACAAGGTCTCACTCTGTTGCCCAGGCTGGAGTGCAGTGGTACAGTCACGGCTTACTGCAACCTCTGTCTCCCAGGATCCAGCAATTCTCCCACCTCAGCCTCCCCAGTAGCTGGGATGACAGGTGTGCATCACCACGCCCAGCTAATTTTTGTATTTTTTGTAGAGACGGGGTTTTGCCATGTTGCCCGGGCTGGTCTTGAACTCCTGGGCTCAAGCAATCCACCCACCTTGGCCTCCCAAAGTGCTGGGATTACAGGCATGAGCCACCGCACCTGGCCAGCATCTTAATTTTCACTGTAGCATTTCCAGTGTTTGTTTCATCATATCGTTCAGAATGTTTCCCTTTTTCTCTGTGATGTATGAGAAGTTGTGCCCCACCTCATATTGTCAAGTACAACACGCGATGAGGAATATTAGAACTATAACATCCTTCAGGCTGAAAGATAACTTGTTAGTGCTAACCACTGCTGTTATTATTCCTGCTGCCATTTTACTGTTGGGAAAACTGGCAATTAATGTCTTTTCCCAATGTGCATAATCCCTTCTGAGAATGGGTTTTGAGAAAAATGAGGTTTGCATGGGATGTGGGAGGTGGAATGAAGTGGAAGCCATTATTTTCCAGAGGCCCAGGCTACTGGAAGCAGCTCTTTCAAAGACCTCTACCCCGTCTCCCACGTCATGGTTGTGATGAAACCCCAAATGCTGCCACACTTTTAGTGATTTTCCTTTCTGGTTTGAACCCAGATTCATCCACGTGCTCACAAAGCTCTGACGGTTAATTCAGTCACAGTCAGCCAAACTGTGGCCTCAAAGCTCATGAACCTTCTCCCTCAGAAAGACAAACAGAAGAGCAAAACCCCTGCCTAAATAGTATTCTTAGTTCTCAAATTCTTTAGTAACCACCCTCACCCTCAAATGCACAATGGTATACATTTATTTGTTGGTTTACATGTATGCCCTTTGTCTGTCTACCTTACTGGACTAAAGTTGCAGAGGTGGCTGGCCAACATAGCCCCATTTAGTCTAACAGTGCTATAAGGAGTAAGTCAGGTAGCCCCTGGGACAAGGTTGCCTGATAGGATACAGGTTAACCCATTGAATTTGCATTCCAGAAAAGCAATAAATGTGTTAAGTATAAGCATGTCCCATGCAATATTTGGGATATGCTTAAACTAAAAGTTATTTGTTATTTGTTTGACATTCAAATTTAACTGGGTAACCTGTCATTTTACCAAGTCAGGCAGCCCTATCCCAGGAGCATTGTGACTGATTGCCAAGAGCACCAGTCATTTATCTTCTTGCTTCCAGCTTCCTTCCTACTCTCTGCTGCTATCCACTGTGTCGCGGGGTGCTGGGATCCTACAAATACATTTCCCAGTCTCGAGCCTCTGAGTATGGGTGTTGGATTAGTGATTATCAAAGAGAAGAACTTGCCTTAGTTTTGAAAGGGTCGGGGTGGGGGTGAACTGCGTGAGATTGGAATATGGGGCTCTTCCAATGGGAAGCACAGGCAGGAACTGGAAGGCTTTTGGGTTCCCTCCCTTTGTCCACAGCCTCCATAAGGGAAAGACTGGCTCCCACGTGGTTCCCAGGCAGTGTGGTCGCAGTGAGGCAGCAGCATCGAGCACAAATGCAGCAGCCTGTGGGGCACGGCAGGTGCAGGCTCTGGCTCAAGCCATGGTGGTGATGGGCTGGCAGCTTCAGGCTCCCAGAGTCCTGAGACAGCATCAGGGCCCTGGGCTCGTGCATTCCTGCAAGGGGGTGGTCTTGGTTCTAAGGCTGCCATGAATACTCTCAGAGCCTCAGTGGTGGGGGATTACGGGCTCTTGGTAAAACCATTTTCTCTTTCACTCTTCAGCACAGAAGTGGTAGAAGCTTTCTGCAGTTCTTAATCTCTTGACCATCTTACCTTCCCTTTCTACCTTCTTCTGGATCTCCTACCCCTTTCTAAATGATTCATTTTCAATAGATTCCTTCTGTTGGAATGCATAGGGTGGTAATGACTTCTTACCAGACCCTGCCAGAAATAGTGAGCTAAGTCTTTTATTCTTATCCTCTGCAATCAGCAAGAGCCTCTCATGCATCATTACATTCATCATTTCATCACCAAACACATCATTACATAATCAGACACATCATTACATCATCACACACATCATTACCTCATATGTGCACCTCCCACTCTCCACCTAGACACAGGGAAGAGAGGAAGGCACCAGAAAATCAGAGTGGTAAAGAAAACTTTTGGAAATCAGGTAGTTTTAAGACCCTTTATTATGACTTAAATAAATTCTGAAATTAGTTTCTTTAAGGAAGGCCCCTAAACCAAGAATGAGCATGAATAAGAATTACAGTCATTTTAGCGACCATAGTTTCCCCAGGAATTATTGCACTAAGGCATTTAAATTTTTTTTCCAAATGCTAAAATATTTTGTCAGCTTTATTGACCATTCTTTCTAACCCCTCAGTAAATTATATCTCTATCTGAAGTGGAACATAGGAGATGCCCTAAGCTTCTCAAAGATGTTTTGTAACGATCTAGGTAAGAACTGTGTCTAATAGAAATGACAAGCATAATTTATTTGTGAAAGCAGAAATGAAATTCAACCTTGACGACAGATTGGGCATTTTTCCATAATGCCATGGAACTGAAATTCTTGTGATATAGATTAAATCATGGAATTTGACTTATTGTTCAAAAACATTAGTTCAACTCTAAACAGTTGAATTACTCAGCAGCTGTGTACAAATGTATGATACAGATAACAAAATATATTAACAATTCCCTAGATCTACAGAAATCTATCACTGCTTTTTAGGATAAGCTTGACTTTTGTTCAAATAAAAACGCAAAAGGAAAGTGTATCCTAAAAGGCAATGACAGTTTAATGTGTTTCTGACATGCAACCTTCAAGAGATCCATATATGAACCATTTTGTGTGGATGGTACAACTCTAAACATAATGATATGTGGAAATTTGTATACAGAATATTTGGCAAAGAAGAGTCAGGATGAATAAAGTGAAAGGAAAGACATTCCCAATGCTATTTTTTAATTGATATGAGATGCATCAAGTGAGATGTGTTTTACAAAACTTTATTCAACGTTGATCCTGACAGAAAAGAAGCAGGAAAAAACAATTAATACACTTCCTATGTCTTGAAAAGTAGCAATTTTAATTTTATTGTGCATTTTGCTTGATAATTTTATATATGACTTCCAGTCAATATTTCATCTGGGGGACTGAGCAAGTATTATGATTCCCATTTTATGGGTGAGGAAAGGGCAGATTGGAAGGTGAATGTCACCTGCTCATCAGTGCATACATGGCCAGGGGCCACGTCTTCCAGATTCCAGCCCACACAGCATGGGTGCCAGCATCTCCCTGTTGCTCTTCTCCTCACACTGATATTAATGAAGCACATCTACTTTTAGTCAATAACCACTTTTACGTTACAGACACGTAACAACTGGGAAATAAACATCTATGTAATTAATCTCAACTAAGCCAGTTAACCCTTACTTTTTACCTAGGCTGTATGCTGAAATGTGTGCCTTTTCTATAAAGGGGTTCGTATTCATCTCATTATATTGTATCAGGAGGAATCACTCTAAGATAAAACAGTTTATCTCCAAAAGTCTGCAGAAAATGTTGATAACAACCTGCAACTCTCTGTTAAAGGACTGTGAAATGCAAAACAAACCAAACCAAGCCCCAAGACCTACTAATGTAAGATGATGCTATGATACACTGCATTCATCTTTAGCTGTCTAAATTGTGTTCTGTGAGAGTCTTAAATATTTTCCCCTTATCTCCTTCAGAAAGTCCTAAATTCTTAGCCCTTTTTTTTTTTTTTTTTTTTTTTTTTAAGAAAGGATCTCGCTTTGTTGCCCATTCTGGAGTGCAGTGGCACAATCTCAGCTCACTGCAGCCTCCGCCTCCTGGGTTCAAGCGATTTTCTGCCTCAGCCTCTCGAGTAGCTGGGACTACAGGACTACAGGTGTGTGCCACCATGCCAATTTTTGTATTTTTAGTAGAGACATGATTTCACCATGTTGGCCAGGCAGGTCTCAAACTCCTGATCTCAAGTGATCTTTCTGCCTCGGCCTCCCAAAGTGCTGGGATTACAGGTGTTAGCCACTGTGCCCAGCCCTTAGCTGGTCTTTGAGGATGCAATACTGTCCTGTGCATTCTTTCCCAGACATGGCCTTACATCAACTGGAATCCCCAGCCAGTCACTGTCTTGCATTGTTTCTTAAATACATTATAGTTTCCACTTTCTGGTACTGGTTCTCTTCCTTCTAGTTGCAAGTACCTGATACCTCTGTCTATCACAACCTTTCTTCATGGCCCTGCTCAAATGCTCCATCCTCCATAAAGCATTCATTCATTCATTGCACCAGCCAGAAGTGAAGTCTGCATCCTAAGATTACATACAGCTCTTTCTTCAAGCCCTTTATTCCAATCATATCCAGACTGCTTTGGATTGTTTTCATGAATGTCCTTATCTAATCTCTCCTGAGAGACCCTAAATTCCCTTGGGAGAGGGACATTATTTTAGAGCTAAGGCTGCCTTCAATCTTCTTTATTTAGTTACAGCTGCTATAAACCTTCTTTAACATTAGAAAAAGCACACCAATATCTACCAATATTTAGTATTTATTAAGTTCCTGTTATATGCCAGGAATTCTGCAAAGGATTTTACATATGCTATTTCCATTTGCCTTGAGAATTCTGCAAGATAGTGTAAACCAAGAGGTATCTGAGACAGGTCTCAATCAATTTAGAAGTTTATTTTGCCACTGAGAAGGAAATAATCGTGAAGAAGGTTTGTGCCTTTCTCCAAAGATAATGTTGAGGACTTCAGTATTTAAAGAGGAATAGCTGGCTGGAGGGGAAAAAGGGAGGGTATGGTCACATTACTGAATCCACATGCTGCAAGTGAAAGGAAGCAGGTTGGGGAATAGTCAATAATATATTTATCTCTTGCTCCATAAATCAGCACTTTACATAAGATAAGGTGAACACAGAGTAGCTACCTATGGAGACATTTAACCTTTTATCTTAGCTGTCTGCAGAGGAACAAGAGGAAAGGCAGTTTCTTGCACGACTCAATTTTCAGCTTAGTTTGTTTTCTTCTGACATAGTGAGTTAGGGCCCCAAGTTTTTATTTTCCTTTCAGAATAGATATTACTATTCATATAAAAGGTCCCATAACTTATAAAAGAGTGTCATTGCTGGTGTAAGTCAAATCTGACCTAACTCTAGCCTGCCGTACTGATATTACACTGTTGTGCAATCATGGTCTGCTATGATTTGAGTGTTTGTCCCTTCCAAAATTCATGTTGAAACTTAATCCCTGATGTTGAGAGGTGGGGTCTTTAAGCGGAGCCTGGGTTATAAAGGCTCTGCTGTCAATAATGGATTAATCCACTCATTAATTAATGGATTAATCAGTTTAAGAATTAATGTATTGATGGGTTGTAACAAGAGTGGGACTGGTGGCTTTATAAGAAGAGCAAGAGAGACCTGAGCTAACACACTCAGCTTCCTCACCATGCAATGCTCTGTGCCTCCTGAGAACGCTGCAGGCTGCAGACAGGTCTCCTCCAAACCCCAACTAGCAAGAAGGCCCTCACCAGATACAGCCTGTTGACCTTGGACTTCTCAACCTCCATAAGTGTAAGAAATAAATTCATTTTCTTTATAAATTACCTAGTTTCCAGTATTCTGTTATCAGCAACGGAACGGGGACTAAGACATGGTCTCAATAATAATCTCAAAAACCATTTCTGTCCTTAGAGGTCATCATTGCATTGAAGACTTAGGTTCCAAGCAGGGACATACCATAAAGTGGGACACTACACATAATAGAAGTAAAATTGCTCTTCTTTCAACCACAGAGGCAGAGCTCATTAATTCTGACTGCGGGGAGGGATTTGAGGTAGGCTTAATAAAAGAGAGAATATTTGAGCTAAGCCTTGAAGGAGAAGGGTGATGTTGACAGAGGAGAAGATGGAAGGGCATTTTAGAGAGAGAGAACAGGTATGATTAAAGCCACAAGCTCCGTGAACAGGGATGAGTTGTTGGAAGAAAGGGGTGTAGGTTTGGAACAGGGAGTGAGTTATGAAGCTGCAACAAAGACTAAAGTCCAACTTGGAACAACGCTGAATGCAACAGAAAGGGAGTCAGCATTTTATCTTTTAAGAAGTGAGAAAGCATGGAGTGGGAAACTGACATGCTCAGAAATTTATTTTGAGCAGATGGATCTGTGAACAGCATGAGAGGATATATCTGAGTGTATCTTTTAACTGAGATACATATCTAGAAATGTGCATTTTTAAAAAATTCCTGACTTACTACCTAAAAGTCTACACATGTCTTCATTTGTACGTCCATACTGACCAAATTGGAGGTAAAATATTTATATTGTAGAACATCCAGACTCATCTCACAGCCAAACTGCTGTGAGCTACTTTCTGTTTATTTTTTCTAGTTACATTTTTTTTTTCAAAAATAAACCTTGTATTAAGGTGTTGGGGTTGATTTAGGGGAAAAAATAATCTCACATGTTTTCTGAAAATTACAACTTAATGTAAAATAAATAGAAAATATTTTCCATTAACCTGTTAGTTTCCTAGCTGAATATTTTTACTATCTTTTGCTTGCCTGTCTACTGCACAAATATTTTATCTTTTAACATGTCAAATGTCAAGGAAGTTATGACAGACAGGCCACATCCCCACTTCCATAAAGAAGAATCATAATTGTCCCTCTTAGTGCCTTGTGCATTTTAACAATTTGAGAGGAAACTCAATCTTTATGTAAAGAAGGTGCCAATTTAAGCATTTTGTCTCACCCATCTGCCCTCTGATGGCCTCTGTTTATAGATGATCTGCCTTTTAAGAATAAATTAGGCCAAGTGCAGTGGCTCATGCCTGTAATCCTAGCACTTTGGGAGGTTGAGGAGGGAGGATTGCTTGAGTCTATGAGTTCAAGACCAGCCTGGGCAACATAGGAAGACTCCACCTACACGGATCATCAAAAAATTAATGGGGCGTGGTGGCATGCACTTGTAGTCCCAGCTACTTGGGAGGCAGAGGCAGGAGGATCAGTTGAGCCTGGAAGGTTGAGGCTACAGTGAGCTATGATGGCTCCGCTGCACTCCTTGAATAAATCAGATCCATGAACACTTTATCCATTACTGGGGGAAAAAAAGAAGTCTTATGCTATACTATACATTGTTATACATTGTTTCTTGACCAAATGAATCCATGTTACGCTTGTAAGAGCTCATATATATTAAAATAATTATTAAAATCTGGAGAGGTTCATGCCTGATATAATTAGGCTTTGTGTCCCCACCCAAATCTCATTTTTAATTGTAATCCCCATAATCTCCATGTGTCAAGGGAGAGACCATGTGGGGGTAATCAGATCATGGGGGCAGTTTTCCTCATGCTATTCTCATGATGGTGAGTGAGTTCTCAGGAGATCTCATGGTTTTATAAGGGGCTCTTTACCCTTCACTTGGAGCTTCTCCTTCCTGCTGCCTTGTGAAGAAGGTGTCTGCTTCCCCTTCACCTACTGCCATGATTGTAAGTTTCCTGAGGCCTCCCCAGCCATGGTAAACGGTGAGTCAAAACTTCAGGTTTCCTATTCTTCCCTAAAATTGATAAATGTTCAACTGATTTAATGTAGCTAAAGGTCTAGCAATTAAGGGAATGATGCAAAAATTAAAGAACAGGAACAAAAAGGCTCTTCTTCTTGGTAAAGTTATTTCCAAGATAAAATAGGTCAGAGTCCTTTTTAGTATTAGGTTGTCTTTATGTTTGGTGGTATGGCTGCAATAGAGTTCATAGCGTCAGGCCACTGTGGAACCATTCTTTCCTGCAGGTTCTGTATCATTAATATCTTTCTCTGAAATGATTTAACTTCTAAACTGGTAGAGATCTCAGTACTTACATGTGAAGGGGCTAGGCATGGTGGCTCATGCCTGTAATCGCAGCACTTTTGGAGGCCGAAGTGGGCTGATCGCTTAATCTCAGAAGTTCAAGACCAGCAAGAGCAACATGGCGAAACTTCATTTTTACAAAAAACACAAAATTTAGCTGGATGTGGGGGCACATGCTTGTCATCCCAGCTACTTGGGAGGCTGGGGTGGGAGGATTACTTGAGCCTAGTTGGCCAAGGCTGCAGGGAATGAGCCTTGATCATGCCACTGTACTCCAGCCTGGGTGACAGAACAAGACCCTGTCTCAAAAATAAAAATAATACATGTGAAGGGTGAACTTAACATAAATAGACTGTGCTAGGGACAAAAAATGTTTAAAAACTCTAATCCAAAAGCTTTTGACATTATTTTTCTCTTTTTTGAATGATTACAAGTGTGAGACATTGAAAACATCAAGGATCACATGTAAGGCAATTAGAAAACATTCCACCAAAGGCTCTGGGGGAGCATGAAGTATCTATCAGTGAACCAGCAGGCAGGAGAGCTGATGTTTGCAAGAATGCAGCAAAAACTATAATGCACATTGCCATGCTAAGTTAGCTTGTTCTTACTCAAATCATTAAAACAATAACCTCATTTTCTGTCTCAATAGAATCCTTCTATTAAGAGTGTTATACGTTTTATAGATGTAGAAAGAACTTAACCTCATCTTCAGTGCTCCACCTGGGTGGGTGTGGCTGATGCATTTGCTTCATTTCAAACTCCGAAAAGCATATTGGTTTATATTCATTAGCTTTACTGGTTCCTTTTCTCTAAAGAACCCAAGGTGCTCTTGAGAGCTGCTTCATATAGTGAGCATGTAGTGCCTCTTAAATCAGGAGAACAAAGAGGCAGTCAAGGAGAAAGACAAGTAAATGAGGAATGAAAGACCTTGGACATGAAAGTGGGTTGAGTTTGATGATGCCATACATTTGGCATTGCTTATGCAGTTTTCAGTAAACTAAAATCATTTTTTCGATGCCATTGGCTGATCAATAAGACCAAGAGGTGATAGAGAACACTAGGTATTCAATTCCTGTGACTTCAGAACATCAGTTATCTCCAAGTGCTGATAACATGATTGATAATATAAATGATTTCTCAGGTGTTTAAATCTAGTGTTGACTTTCTTGAATCTGAAACAGTTTAGAATGTTTTCTCAACAATTAATGCCCTTTATTCCATCTTTCCGTTCAGTGTCCCTTCCCCACTGCCATGCTCACACTTGATTCTTGCCTGACCACTTCCCTGTTTTCTTTCTCTTCATAACCATTTTATTTTTTCAGTCTGCATTTTCAAAGCCACATCCTTCTGGTTTCTTGTATTCGCTTGCCTTTTGACCCCAGCCCCTTTTCATTCCTACAATTTCCTTTCTTTTTATCCTGCTTTTTCTCCAGAATGTGGCTTTTCTTCCATCTGTCTCTTTCTGCTTTGCATGTCCTGCTGAAGATTCCTCTCTCTGTCCTCTGTGTGTGCTAACTCCATGGAAGCCCTTTCTCCATATTATACTTTACACCAAATTGTTTGTTAGCCCCCCAGGAAGGTTTTTTATTCCTTTACACTTTCCGCACTTTCCACGTCTAGGTGACCACATTGGACATACTTGATTCCAGTTCCGTCCCGTTGGCGGGTGCTCAGCTGAAAGTGGCAGCTCTGTCTCCCTTCCCTGTCACTGGGACTCTTCTCTCCAAGGTAAAGGATCATCTGAAGTTTTGTTTATGGAATTATCAGGGGTCCTGAATAAGGACTGCCTTCCTTATTCAGGCACAATTCCCTGATTTCCAACCAGACACCAGGGAAGCTGAGGACTGAATTGTGCCACCCCCACCACCAAAAAGTCCATATGTTGAAGCCCTAACCTCCAATATGATGGTATTAGAGATGGGGCCATTGAGAGGTGATAAGGGTTAGATGAGTTCATGAGGACCTGTATTAGGGTTCTCTAGAGGAACAGAACTAATAGGATAGATATATACATAAAGGGGAGTTCATTAAGTATTAACTTAAATGATCACAAGGTCCCTTACATGATCACGAGGCCATCTGCAAGCCGAGGAGAAAGGAGAGCCAATCCAAGTCCCAAAACTAAAGAACTTGTAGTCCGATGCCTGAGGGCAGGAAGCATCCATCACGGGAGAAAGATGTAGGCTGGGAGGCTAGGCCAGGCTAGTCTTTTCACGTTTTTCTGCCTGCTTTATATTCTAGGCATGGTGGCAGCTGATTAGATGGTGCCCACTCAGATTAAGGATGAGTCTGCCTCTCCCAGCCCACTGACTCAAATCTTACTCTCCTTTGGCAACACCCTCACAAACACACCCAGGATCAATACTTTGCATCCTTCAATCCAGTCCAGTTGACACTCAGTATTAACCATCACAATGGGAGTGTAAGTTACTTCAATCGTTCTGGAAGACAGTGTGGTGACTCCTCAAAGACAAAGACAGAAATACCATTTGCCCCAGGAATCCCATTACTGGGTATATATGCAAAGGAATATAAATTGTTCTGTTATAAAGACACATGCACACGTATGTTCATTGCAGCACTATTCACAATAACAAAGATGTAGAATCAACCTAAATGCCCATCAGTGATAGACTGGATAATGAAAATGTGGTACATATACATGATGGAATGTTATGCAGCCATGAAAAAGAAAAAGATCATGTCCTTTGCAGTAACATGGATGGAGCTGGAGGCCATTACCCTTAGCAAACTAATGCAGGAACAGAAAACAAATTCCACATGTTCTCACTTATAAGTGGGAGCTAAATGATGAAAACATATGGACACAAAGAGGGGAACAACAGACACTGGGGCTTCTCAGAGGGTCGAGGGTTGGAGGAGGAAGGGGATCAGGAAAAATAACTAATGGGTACTAGGCTTAGTACCTGGGTGATGAAACAACCTGTACAACAAAGCCCCATGACAAAAGTTTACCTATGTAACACACCTGTACATGTACCTCTAAACTTAAAAGGTAAAAAAAGAATGCAGAGTATCTCCACTGCTATTCAATATGATGCTAAAGGTGTTTTTCTAAACAAGAAAAATAAGTAAACCAGTTAGAGGCATAAAAACTAGGAAAAATATTAATTCCTATTATTTTTAGATGATACCTGGAAAGCTTTAGATAAATAGTGATCAAACTAATTCACAAAGTACAATAATTCAGTAAATTAGCAATAAAAATAACATACAGAAGTCATTAGTATACATCCAAAACAAAAATTCATAGAGTATTCAGTATTAGAGAAAACTCTATGTACAATTACAGCAAGATGACATACCCCTTAGAAATAAAGATAAAAAGAAATGTGCAAAGTGTATAATTTAAAAAACCTTTAAAATCTCCTGAAAGGAAAAAAACGTAGATTAAACAAAAGGCCAAACATCCTTGAACAAGATGGCTCAAAAACATAATGAAGTCAATTCTAAATGGGTGAATTTATAAAATTAATGTCACAATTTTTGAAAATTACGAATTGTCTTATGGAGTAAGATTAGTTGACATGGAAGTTCATGTAGAATAACCAGCAGGCAAGAATAGCCAGAAAAACCCTTAGTAGAGTCAAGCCCTTTCAGATTTTAAACACATTATTAAGCATCTATAATGAAAATAATATGTTACAGGTGCATGAGAAGACAGAAAGACTAGAGGAATAGAAGAGAACATCTAGAAACAGGTAGAAGTACAGAAGAAGGCAGTTTCGTATTTAATAAGGATGGTATCTCAAACCACTGGGCAATAATAAATTTTTTTCTTGAGACAGGGTCACACCCTGTTGTCCAGGCTAGAGGGCAGTGGCTCAGTCAAGCCTCACTGCAGCCTCAGCCTCCAGGCTCAAACAATCGTCCTGGCTCAGCCTCCCAAGTATCTGGGACTACAGGCATGCACCACCATGCCTGGCTACTGTATTATGTTTATTCTTAATTTAGAGACAGGGTCTCAATATGTTGCTTAGATGGGTCTTGAACTCCTGGGGTCAAGCCATTCTTCTGCCACAGCCTCCAGGAATAATGGATTTTTAAGCAAATGTTGGGACAAGCTGGAAAATGATGAATTTAGATCCATACTTCATTTGTATACAGGAGTAAACTCCAAATGAATCCAGTATCTAAACATACATGCACATACACATGCTTAGGTGTATGCATACCTACATAATACAGCCATGTAAGTACTAGAAGAAAAATGAATTAATTCTTCTATAATCTCAGTGTGGGGAAAGGGCTAAGTATCACTCAAAATCAAATGCAATCAAATATATATAACATTTGAATATGTAATTTTCTAAAAATTTGCTGGGCAAAAAATGCAATTAAAAAGTCATGAGAAATATAGACCTGCACCACATAAGAATATTTCAGTCAATGACAGACCACATATTTTACGGTGGTCCCATGAGATTACACTGTATTTGTAGCATACTTTACCTAAGTGTGGATAGGTTTAGGTACACAAATACCATGTGTAACGTATGTTACAGTTGTCTACATTATTCAGTGTGGTTGCAGGGTGCACAGGTGTGTAGCCCAGGAGCAATGGGCTACAATATACAACCCAGGGGTGTAGTGTGGGCTGTGCCTTCTGGGTTTGAGTATGTTCACTCTAAGATGATTGCACAAGGACCAAACAACCTAAAGATGCATTTCTCAGGAAGTATTCCCAGCACAGAATTGTATAAGTAGCCTCATAAAGGAGCTAATGTTAATCCATTTTTAAAAATTGAAAATTGAAGGAAAGAAATTTTTTTAAAAAAATATATGCTATGGGTACAGTCATATTTCTATTTAGGTACTTTCCATCATGAAAATATTATCCAAATATAAATATAAGATTAAAAGGTTTCTAAACCGAGTTTAAAATTCAATCAGATTTTAAAGGTAAGTGATATTCCTGTAGGCAAGGCCATGGGTCAAAGAGACCTTTAAACAGCAAACTGGGCCTACAATGTAACCAATTTAAAAATAAACTTAATCTTTGTAGGGACATGCATGAAACTGGAAAACATCATTCTCAGTAAACTATCGCAAGGACAAAAAACCAAACACTGCATGTTCTCACTCACAGGTGGGAATTGAACAGTGAAAACTCATGGACACAGGAAGGGGAACATCACACTCAGGGGACTGTTGTGGGGTGGGGGGAGGGGGGAGGGACAGCATTAGGAGATATACCTAATGCTAAATGACGAGTTAATGGGTGCAGCAAAACAACATGGCACATGGATACATATGTAACAAACCTGCACATTGTGCACATGTACCCTAAAACCTAAAGTATAATAATAATAAATAAATAAAAAATAAACTTAATTTACATTTAGAATTTATCTGATAAGGATTTCACTCAGGGCAATCTTAGCAAATTTGAGGCTTAGTATCTGCTTCGGAAGCTGGGAGACAGAATCCCTGAGTTCACCATTCTCTTTCATCACTTTGTCCACTGAACTTAGGAGCAACCAACCAACTTCATTATGTTCCTTGGTTCTCCACATATGGTCAAAGGTATTATGTATAGAGTCACTAAACTCCTTGCCTCTCACAAGTAGTGAATCAGGAGTGTCAAATGCATTTATTTTGCATAACTCTCTAAACATTTCACACCAAAGACTATCAGTGTTCTCTGTACTATTAGAAATAGAGTCTTTAACATTTTGGGGTCTAATCATATTAAGCAACCAACTCCAGAAACCCCAAAACTAATGAAAGAACTCGATCCTTAATATTGTATTCCTCTAGAACCACTCCTGGTACCAAAATCTGTATTACTTGGGGTTCCCTAGAGGAACAGAACTAATAGGATATATATATATATATATATATGTATATGAAGGGGAGTTTATTAAGTATTAACTCACATGATCACAAGGTTCCACAACAGGCCGTCTGCAAGCTGAAGAGCAAGGAGAGCCAGTCCAGTCTCAAAACTAAAGAACTTGGAGTCTGATGTTCGAGGGCAGGAAGCATTCAGCATGGGAGAAAGTTGTAGGCTGGGAGGCTAGCCCAGTCTAGTCTTTTCATGGTTTGGTTTTGTTTTTTTGCCTGCTTTATATTCTAGCTGTGCTGGCAGCTGATTAGATTGTGCCCACTAGATTAAGGGTGGGTCTGCTTCCCCAGCCCACTGACTCAAATGTTAATCTCCTTTGGCAACACCCTCACAGACACACCCAGGATCAATACTTTGCATCCTTCAAGCCAATCAAAATGACACTCAATATTAACCATAACAGGGCCCAAGCTTCATGATGGGATTAGTGGCTGATAAGAAGAGGAAGAAGATTTCTCTCTCTCTCTCTCTCTCTCTCTCTCTCTCTCTGTCTCTTTCTTTCTTTCTTTCCCCACCCCACACTAACCATTTGAGAACACATAGAGAAGTGGCTGTCTGCAAACTGGGAAGACAGCACTCACTGGGAACTGATTTAGGTGAAATCTTGATTTTGGACTTTCAGATGTCTGTTGTTTATGCCACCCAGTCTACAGTAGATTTGTTGTTGTTGTTGTTGTTGTTTTAGTTGCTCGTTTTTTTGTTTGTTTTTTTTTTATAGCAGCCCTAGCTGACTAAGACAGATACCTCAAAGCCTCTGACCTACGCCTACTACCGTGGCAATACAAAGTCACTGTTTCGTAACACTGTGACCCAGGATAATATTTTCACTTCCATAAACACATGTTTATAAACTGAAACCCCTTAGGTCTTTCTTTTCACAATATTCTAAAAACCAAGTGGATATGTTCTCAAATTATTTATGGTCAAAAGGGAAAAAATAGGAAGTGATTTATATTGTAAGGGACAGAAAACAGTACAGTGCAGGTTTACTGAGTAGTGTTGGTGTTTGAAAGATATTTTGTTGTTGTTGTTGTTGTTTTTGAGACAGAGTCTTGCTCTGTTGCCCAGGCTGTAGTGCAGTGGCGCAATCTAGGCTTACTGCAACCTCTGCCTCCCAGGTTCAAGTGATTCTCCTGCCTCAGCCTCCTGAGTAGCTGGGACTAAAGGCATGACCCACCATGCCTGGCTGTAATTTTTTTGTATTTCTAAAATTTTTTTCAAGTTGTTAACAAAGTGAACTTAAGAATGAGGACACCATCATTTGTAAATACTGACTAATTCCATAGGCTGTAACAGAACAATTTATGCTAGACTGGTTTCCACATTTTTCAAGTCTGTCTTTAAGGCAGTGAAAACAGGCAGGACTCTACAATTAGCTTTTTAGTCATATGATTAAACAAAGAATGCATTGGGCCTGGTGATACAGGGAGACCTTTCCATTAGTGGTAGTAAAAAAATTAAATTCGTTTTTCATTTTTAAAAAAGTGATCATAATTGTTTGGTTTTCTGGTAGATTGAAAGATCCAAAAAGAGGATTGTGGTGCCACTGCCTGGTATTTGTTTTAAATTAATTTTAATACAAGTTGAAATTGTGATCAAAGATTTAGCTTTATCCAAGAAAAACAGTTCTGTATTCCTAATGCATTTCATTTCACTCCAACCAATTAAACCTGGCAAAGAGACAAGGGCATTAGCCGTTGATTAAACAGGGGAGCCCCAGAATGCAAAATTTAATGCATTCTACCTCTGTTCTACGCTCCCAGGTTACCACCACATTTTTATTCATAAACTCTTATAATCCCATAGGACATTTGGCATTCCCAGATATTTCTCCTTAAAAGTACTTGATGGGATTTTAAATATCAGTCAAATATTCGTAATTTTAAAATTGTATTTAGAAAAGCAGGAATGAATCCTAAAGTCCATTAGATTTCAGTAACTGTAGTTGTCTCTAAAAATATAAAACCATTTTCTTGACTTCTATTTCAGACAAATTAGAGTGACATATAACTTATTGTAATTATGTCTGAAGTTTGGCTCAATCATAGATAAGCTAAGAAAATAATTATTTTTAAAAGTTAAAGTTAATGGAAGGCTGAATGACATTTGTTTAAAAGCCATTTTTAAAACTTCAGCAAAAATTCTCAAGGACTTAAGGAGAGTTGCTGCACAAACTTTCCTTGTGAAAGGGATTGAGAAAGATTCCAACCAACTCCTCTGGGTGCCATGAGTCATACTGTGTAAATGCAAAATATTTCAGACTCAAGTCAACCGATTTTGAAGTGCTTTTGAAGTTTAAAGTGTTTTACCGATGAGTACCAAACATCAAATGAAATCTTCCAGGCAAAGCAAATCATATGTTCAAAACCAAATGCTTAGGAGAGCTCTCTGAGGTATTAGCATCTCAGATGTTAAGAAGAAAAAAAAATTCATCAAAAAATGTTTCATCTGATGCGTCTCCTACTTGCAAATAGCTATCACTGATACTTTTCAAAGGTGTTAGTCTTTTCTAAAAACCCAGTTGGGGATGAAAGTGAAAATGTATGTCTTAGACAGTATTCAAGTCATGTCTAAAGTGCTTTAGTCAAGTATACAAATAAATGCTGCTCCCGTTCTGGGTGAAAACATCATGTCGGGCAAAAGATGAGGACAGAATAGGCCTTTTTAAAAAGATTTTTTTCCAGGTGTTTTTGGGCCAGTTATCAGAGAGCAATGAGGTTCACTCTCCATGACAGTATTATCCATGACAATACAACCTCCCCAGAAGGCATTTAGCAAAGCAATCTCATGCCTTTGAACTGTGAAGGCCAAGATCCTTGACCCCAAAGGTCTGCTGAAAAATCACTGCCATGCGGCAAATTGATTAGTAGGAGAAAAGGCATACAAATATATTTAATGTGTACAGACAAGAGTCTTCACAATGAAGACCCAACCTCTCAATGAGGTTGAAGCTTACGCACTATCCTGAGGTTACAGAAAGAGTGGGGGCTTGGATCCTTGTGAAATAGGTGATGGGAGGGGGAGAAGAAGAATTCTATTGTGGGGCAATAAATGATTACTAGGGAGAATGAATACATGGGAAACAGGGATTAACTTGTAAATAGTTTTCTTTGGAATTTAACTGATTCTTAGAGACAGTCATCTGGAAAAAGGGTCTGTTCAGGTGTGGTAATATGTTGGTCATCTTTCCAGCAATGGGTAAGGAGATAATAGGAGAGGAACAAGAACAATTGTTCTCCTTGGTGGGTGAGTCCTAGCCTTATGTAGATAGGAAAGAAGTTTTTTTGCAGCACTTGTTGATCTCTAAGGGCTTTTCGTTCAAAATACTCATTATATCAGGGAGCCCTATTTTTGGGTGAAATATTTTGATTTCCTTCAGAACCATAGTATCATGTGGCTGCACTTGTTGCAAGTTGATGAACTGGAAGAAAATGCCTGGGTGCTGAGTCTGATACCTGTAGGCTATGGGAGGTCCCCAAAAGCAGGTGGGACCTCAATCCTGGCCGGTGTCCAGGCTCTTGATACCATCAGGAGAAGAAATTCAAGGAAGAGTCAAAAAAATAGTGTAAGTGTGGAGATTTTTTGCATACCAGAAGTACACACTGAAGAAGGGTGAGTACAGGTGTACTCAAGAAAGTGAGTCACACACAACAGAGTTTGGGGCTGCTGCCTTTATGGCTTTCTTAAACCAAGAGGTGGAATATTAATGAAGTTTTCTGGAAAAAGGTGAGATTTCTCGGAACTGTGGTGCTGCCCAGTTTTACACCGAATATGGGTGTTCCCAGATCTGTCATGGTGCTCGTGGGTGTATGGTGTAGTATGTTAATGAGTGTATAATGAGGTCCTATGTGAAACCGAGGTCAAATCCAGCATGATGTTGGGCCTAGTTGGTTTTAGCCAGCTTGGTCCACATCCTATTTTGTAGGTTCTTATCAGCCCCTAGCTTATGCAGCTATTTCAGCGGTTTCATTTTGCTAATCATGTGGGACTGCTGCCTGAAATTTCCTTTTCTCCTGCCACCACCCTGTATCATTCCTGTCTCAGGTCCATCAACTTTTCCACACTGCTTAGCCTCAAAGGGGTTACCTTCAAGAAGAGGAAAAGACCTGCACAAACAAATGCAGGAGAGACATAGGTGGGAATTGAGAGTCATAAATTGGAGGTCATGGGCTCCCTATGCAAGCAGAATCTGAATCCTGACGGTGTCAGTTTCTGCTTAGAGGGATCTATGCCAACTCGCTTGACCTCACTGGATTTCAGTGTGCTCACTATACAACAGGGATAGTAATAACCACCTAAAACTAATGGCATTTATTCATGCACAAGGGTGGAGGCACAGCATAGAGTGGTGGTTAGGATTATAGGGTCTGGAGGCTGACTGGGTGGGAATCCTCAGGCCTCCCCTCCAAGGCTCTGTGCTTTAGCATCTCTGCTCTATAGGGTACACATAAATGGGGACAGTGACTGTTGTTACCCTGTGGGCCATACTAAATCATGTGCGTGAAATATTTAGCATAGCAACTCTCCCACTCTAAATTTGCAATGTATTTGATCTGAATGACAAATAAAAATGATTTCTGGCCGAGTGCAGTGGCTCACACCTGTAATACCAGCACTTTGGGAGCCTGAGGCCGGCAGATCACTTGAGGCCAGGAGTTTGAGACCAGCCTGGCCAACATGGTGAAACCCTGTCTCTACTAAAAATCCAAAAATTATCCAGGCAAATAAAAAATAAAAATAAATAAAAAATAAAAATGATTTCTGAAGGGCCATAAGGAAATGATGAGTAAGGTTTAAGGACATTCACAGGAACCCCCAATGTATTTCTCTATCAATATTCCAGAAGGAATTTATAATCAAAGGACTAAGAAATTCAGAGATGCTACCATTTTCAACAGATGGAGAAGTGGGAATAGTAAAAACAGACAACTGCAATAGATACTATATGTTTAACTGTTTTAAAATGCTACCAGTATTTATTCAAGTGATTAGAGTTAGTAATGGAAGCATGTTCCACTAATTTAGGAAATGTAGATTAAGGACCTGCTTTGTGCTTCACCATTTGTGTATCTGTGTTAGAAACTAGGGTTATAAAAATAATGTGTTCTCCGTAAGGGAATGTATTTTAAATTGTAAGGGTGTTAAGACATTCAGAATAGTAGGGCAGGAGTCAAAGGAGAGCTGTATATTGACCTCTTAATAGTTGCTCCAAGGTGGACTCTTCTGTCCTCTCTGCCAGCTCCCTGACTCCTTCCCTAGGCTGGAGGACGTGGATAGGACGGGGTCACACGCAAGGCTATGGCAGGGGTAAGGGGGAGCTGGAAGGCAAGGGTGCCCTCAGCCTTTGCTCTTCTCTTTCTGCTCTTGGCTTGTTTTTTTCTTGTCTTTTCTCCCAGTTGAATGAGGTGAGTATAAAGGCCTGTGGGGCAGAGAGAGCCCTCATAGGTGTCTGTGTCAGCCAAATGGTGTCCTTTCCATGTTACAGCCTAAATGAGCAGACAATGAATAGGATGATAAATCCAAACTCTTCTTCTCTTCCCAGACTCCTGTGTCCTTTTTGCTCTGATACAGCAAAGCAAGAAAGCTGATCTTGTAGTGTAGGTTATTCTGAGTTATAAAGGTTACTGTATTCATTTACTAGGGCTGCCTTGACCAAGTAACACAACAGAAATGTATTGTCTCACAGTTCTTGAGGCTTGAAATCTCCAGTGTTGGCAGGGGCTGGTTCCTTCTGAGGGGGATGAGAATGAATATGTTTCCCAACTCTCTCCTAGCTTCTCATGGTTTGCTTGCAATGTTTGACATTCCTTGGCTGGTACATGCATCAACTTCATGTCTGTCTTCATCTGCACATGGCGTTCTTCGTATCCCTTCACATCCTCTTGCCTCATGCATGTCTGTCTCAGTGACGAGATTTCCCCCTCTTAGAAGGACATCAGTCCCGGTGGATTAGGGCTCACCCTAATGACCTCTTTTTAACCTGATTGCCTCTGTCATGACCCTGTCTCCAAATAAGGTTACATTCTGAGCTAATATGAATTAGGACTCCAACATGTGGATTTTTGATGTGCACAGTTTAACTCATAACAGCAACCAATAGTAAAAGTCTAAATAGTGATATAATTATTTTTAAAAATGGGATAAGGAGAGGGAGGTACTGTGAGTACTTTCATGTATCATAACAGCAGATCATTATATGGAGTTGATAAAATTTTAAAAAATATAAGTAGAAAGGTATCATTTGGTAATATGAAGGTAATTACTAAAGAAATCAGAAATGGTGGTGAGTTTTGCACTTGAGAATTGGTTGAATTAAAAAAAACCTTTGGATCTGACTCTAAAATCTGCATTATAGAGTTTATATTAGTGGACCTCATATATCTCTTCTCAAATTGTATGTGCCTTCTTGTTCAGAGAAATTTCATTTTTAATGAGAACTTAGACAAAAACTAAATCAATCAATTCATCAATTGAAAGTCTAAGGAAATTTATAGGAAAAGCAGCATGTTCAACTCTATAGCTAGCAGTGCCCAGTGTATCAGTGTCTCATTGTGTCCGGAATTGGTGGGTTCTTGGTCTCACTAACTTCAAGAATGAAGCCGCAGACCCTCGCGGTGAGTGTTACAGTTCTTAAAGATGGCGTGTCCGGAGTTTGTTCCTTCTGCTGTTCGGATGTGTTCGGAGTTTCTTCCTTCTGATGGGGTTCGTGGTCTCGCTGGCTTCAAGAGTGAAGCTGCAGACCTTCGCGGTGAGTGTTACAGCTCATAAAGGCAGTGTGGACCCAAAGAGTGAGCAGCAGCAAGATTTATTGCAAAGAGCAAAAGAACAAAGCTTCCACAGTGTGGAAGGGGACCTGAGCGGGTTGCCACTGCTGGCTCAGGCAGCCTGCTTTTATTCTCTTATCTGGCCCCACCCACATCCTGCTGATTGGTCCATTTTACAGAGAGCCAAGTGGTCTGTTTTGACAGGGTGCTGATTGGTGTATTTGCAATCCCTTAGCTAGACATAAAGGTTCTCCAAGTCCCCCCCCAGAGTCAGGAGCCTAGCTGGCTTCACCCAGTGGATCCTGCACCAGGGCCACAGGTGGGAGCTGCCTGCCAGTCCCGCACCATGCGCCCGCATTCCTCAGCCCTTGGGTGGTCAATGGGACTGGGCACCATGGAGCAGGGGGTGGCGCTCGTCGGGGAGGCTCGGGCCGCACAGGAGCCCACGGAGTTGGGGGTGGAGGCTTAGGCATGGCGGGCTGCAGGTCCTGAGCCCTGCCCCGCAGGAAGGCAGCTAAGGCCTGGCGAGAAACTGAACACAGCAGCTGCTGGCCCAGGTGCTGAGCCCCTCACTGCCCGGGGCCGGCGGGGCCAGCCGAGCCCATGCCCACCTGGAACTCGCGCTGGCCCGCAAGCACCGCGTGCAGCCCCGGTTCCCGCCTGCGCCTCTCCCTCCACACCTCCCCGCAAGCTGAGGGAGCTGGCTCCGGCCTTGGCCAGCCCAGAAAGGAGCTCCTACAGTGCAGCGGCAGGCTGAAGGGCTCCTCAAGTGCCACCAAAGTGGGAGCCCAGGCAGAGGAGGCGCTGAGAGTGAGGGAGGGCTGTGAGGGCTGCCAGCACGCTGTCACCCCTCATCATCACTGCTGTAACAAAGTATCACAAGCTTAGTGGCTTAAAATAACACAAAGTCATTATCTTATGTTGCTGGAGGTGAAAACTCTCACTGTGCTAAAATCAAGGTGTCTGCCGGGTATAATTTCTTCTGGAGGCTCAAAGGGAGATTTCGTTTCCTTGCTTTTTCCATCTTCTATAGCCATTTGCATCCCCTGGCTTGCGGCTCCTTCCTCTATCAAAGTAAGCAGAATAGCATCTTCAAATCTGTCTCTGACTTTCACCCTTTCCTGCCTCCTTCATTCACTTACAAGGACCTTATGATTACATTGGCACAATGGGCTAATCTAAGATCATCTCCTATCTCAGGATCCTTAACTTAATCACATCTGCATGCTCCCTTTTGTCATGTAAGAAAACATATTTGCAGGATGTAGGGATTAGGATGGGGACATATTTAGGGGTCTTTATTCTGCCTACCATACTCAGTAAAAGACAAAGGCTGTTTTAGTTTGGATGTACAACAGACAAAGACAATAGAGAACAGCAGATATTCTGGTAAAGAAAAGCCATGGTTCCCATAATTCTCCCAGCAATGCTAGTGAGCACCTTTTCCAGTGGGGACTATCTATCAAGTCTCTTGACAAAAGCAAATAGGATGTGGCAAGGTTGAACTACTGATCAGTATGCCCTTGAAACCCTTGGAGGGTTATACTCAAGTAATGTTAGAACAAGGTGGGAAGAGAATAATTATTTCTCTAAGCCAGAGGATGAATGGTAATTTGTAAAATTCCAAATAGAAATTGTGAGCATGTGTAATTCGATTCGTTATTTTTAACTTTGCAAAACATTATTTATCTAACTTTGCAAACTTATAACTTTGCAAAACCTTACAAGGAAAATCTTTGAGTTTTAGTTTCCAATGCTATTAAAATTGAATAAAACGCAGACTCTGACAGAATAATTTAAGTGAAAGAAAAATAAAGTTATACAGAATTTATTTAATCAATAGATTTGAGAAGACAGGAAAATTTAATGTTGAGGGTATCAAATAGGCGCCCAGTGGACAGAATTATCTATGTGGTGGAATGAGATATAGCACCACTGACACTTCCGCCTGGAGGAATGCTTATTTAGATGGTAATAACAAAGTCAGTGATTTTTCCTACTATTTTCAATGCTATCCTCAGGCTATAGATTTAAACTTTATGATAAGTTCAATTAAAAAGGCGATATCTAGTAATTTCTCAATTAAATGGCCTTTATGTGAGTCTTATATAGACACAGGGACAATTACATACAACTTGATATGAAAATAAGGCAAACCAAGAAGTTAAGTCTTATGGTTCATGTTTGTAAAATAATACATTGGAACATTTTTCCTAATTGAAATTTAAACAGAAAAATTATATGTGCTGACTTACTGCTTGCATATTTATTTCTGCAAGAGATAAAAACCTTAGGATTAATAATTAAAACCATTCTGGAGTTTTATATCAGCAGGTACCAAAGCTGTCAGTTGCATGATCTTAACCACAATTAAATTCAGGCATAACATTCCCTGATTATACCAATATAGGAAGAAAAAGATTTCTTCTCGCCCAGGTCAGTTTTTATAGATAACAAACATTTAACCATAAAAGAAAACATGCTCTCTATAGAGGGCTAATTAAACACCATAGTAATAAGGTAGGAAAGATTGTTTCAGGTGAGTGAACCCAACTCCAGTCATGGAAGAAAGAAAAAGAAGCCCTTGATTTCCATGGTTGGGAGAGGCACAGGTGGCAGCAGGAATCCTCAGGATGTCCTAAGGAAAGGTTTCCTCTCCAGCTTTTAAGTCAGCCATGTTGGCTTCATATGTTAAAGCCCTTGCTGTTTACACAGTGCTGTTTACACTATTTATTCCTGAATGCTTTGCCTTGCGTTTATCCCCCTGAGAAAGGATCAGCCCTTCCAATCGAATGACCCCCAATTCCTTGGTGGTTGGTCATCCTTTAGTGCCTTGTTAGCCAGAATTACTGAATGTCATTCATCAGCCTTGCAAAACTCACGTGGCATTTACTTGGCTAGCAATTTTATTGGAACTTAATTATTAGCAAGAAAAAAATACAAACATTAAAATGGTGCAAATCTATAGCAATGAAATGCTTAGCATGCTGTTAATGCTGCAGAGAATCTTAAAACTAAATTGAATCTGGCCTTATGGCACTTAGGTTGTGAGAAGCACTGCTTGCATTTAAATATTTTGCTACACATACATACAGGAAACATGATTTTGATGTTTGTTAAATAAGAATTAATTTTTCTTATATAACAGAAAAAAGCCCTCCCTATTTTTTTTTACAATCAAGTTGTATATTTCTAATTAGACTAAATATAAGGTGAAATGTATTCAACATATCCAAAACCCTATTTTAATAAATTGAGCAAATTGTCAAGATCCATATATTTATTTCAGACTTTTTAAAAGTTAAGACAATTTTAATTTATTATTCTATAAAATTCAGTTCGTCAGTTTAGTTTTGAAATTCAGAAGTCAATTTGGAAAATTGAAATGTTTATCATTAGTTGCATTTTGTCCTGATCTCAGAAAATTACGTATATGTTTTCCTGTATATACTTCCATATTTATCATTCGATGAGCAAATGATAAAAACACTCTGAATTTATGTAATTTATCTCTAATCCCTTTAATAAAACATTTCATAATTTTCAGAGAATTCAGAATTCTTAATGAGTATTCTTCTTCATGAAACAGTGTCTTCTCTTCATATTGAATGCAGCAGACTCAGGCATAACTATGATTTATCAATGGCATATTTTTAGGGCTAACACCAATAGTAGACTCTTGAATTCAATCATGTCAGCACAATTTCAAAGGGTTGCCTTTGCTGAGTACAAAGAATCTACATGGTTAGATAAAAATGGGGCAAACTTAAGCATTGTATAAAGGAAAGATCTATTGATTTTCTGTGTTTCTAATTGGTGTCAGGCACCACATTAGATAAACTCATCACTTACCTGGCCATTTCTCCCTCTTTTCACTTTTTTTGTGTTGAAGAGTTTGGAAATCTTATGACTAGCCTACTTGTTCTGTGCCCATGAAGCAAATTGGGTATCATGAATAAAAGATCTGGGTCAGCACACATGTAGCCTTACTCTCTCTGTTTATCTAAAGACCTAAGCCTGTTCACATCTCCAACACCCTTTGCATGAAGGGGAAACCAGGTGACCCAAACCAGGTATCTGAGATGACATTGCATGCCTGAATTACAAATCCTCCTCCTAGCTTTACACCAAAGGGCTGGCAGTACTGACCTGGGTGTCTGAGAACTACAAGAGGACAATATACTGAATTTTCAGTTCCTTCTGGGTCAGTTCTAACTATTGGGCCCCAGAATGCAGTCAGTCATGGATTCTAAGAATCAGGTTAAAAAATGGAGTTTAGGGGTCAGTCCATTGGGCATATCTGAAAACGCACCCTGTCGTTATTTTCCAAAGACCTTGGAACATAGATGATACAGTCAGCAACTGGGAATATTTGACCCCATCACGCATGCAGTAAAGATTTTTATAATAGAAATAATTAAGTAGATGTCTAAAGACCTGGCTTCCCTACTAAGATACTTGAACAAATTTAATATTGCATTCCTGGGGAGAATTGCAGAGATCAGTGTTACCATTAAAACTTGAAAATTTCAAGTGTGTTGTTTTCCATCACAACTCCATTGGACTTCCCCGTTTGAGATGTGTAGTTGACAGAAGACACTTGAAGAATGATGTAGTTTAGTAAACTCAACAAGATGCTGAATCTATTTGCAGCTTTGGTTCAGATGCCATCTTTTTATTGGAATGAATAACACACAGCCTACCACCAGACATTCAGTTAAAGGTTTGGTCGATTTTGACCGGTATTTATTCTCCCAGTATCCACTCTCTTCTAGATACTTTTATTCATATAAGCTGTGCCAGGTTTTAGCAAGCATATGGACATCCGATTAGTCCCTACACTGCCCTGACTACTTTGTAGCTGTACGTGGTCATGTGACCAAGTCCAGGCCAGAGGACTTAGTCACATGACCACATACAGCTGCAAAGTAATCATGACCAATGATGATGACATGAACAAGTTCTGTCTCTCATCCTTGAGAAATAAAGACAAATGCATTCCATTGTTTCTTCCTTCATGTTGGCTAAGTGGAACAATTGACTTAAACCCAGTGGTCTTAAGCCATGTATTAAAGATAACAAGGCTATCCTTTCCATCCTTGGCCATCTGCTTCCATCTGTTGAACGAAAGAGAAGAAAACTTCTCTCCTATTTGAACCATTATATTTTAGGGTCTTTTTGTTACAGCAGCTTAACATGTTTCCCAACTAATACAGCATGTAACTCTCTGTCCACTTAATGCACTATTCCACATTGACCTCAGGATACTTCTTCAATCCCAAAATAGATGCTTCTCTTTTCTTGGTCATTCCAAGTTTCTCCTCCTTGGGCATGTTTGATTTCTCTGTGTTTATCCTCTCACTGTTCTATGCAATCCCAATATAAACTTGAAGGTGTGCTCCCTCGTTTGCTCAAATGAGAACTCATACAACACGTGTAGATGTAGAAAATTTCACAGGTTATTCAGATAACCTAAAATTAATACTTACTTACTGTTAAAAAATGTCCTTCAAAAATAAGAGAAAAAGAGTAATGTTTATAGTAGAGAAACTTGACAAACGCTCGATCAACCAGATGATCAGGTCAACATCAAAAGTGACAAGTCATATTGACAGTATGTACCCATGGCATGATGTGATGAGAAGGAAACACCACCTCTGTGGTCTTCTTCCCAAATAGCCATAACCCCAGTCTAGTCATGAGGAAAACACTCGAAAAACCCAAATGGAGGGACAGTCTACCAACTAGTATTCCTCAAAGCCCTTGAGGTCATCAAAAACAGAAGGTCTGAGAAACCGTCATGGTCTAAAGGAGACTTAAAAAACATGACTGTTAAATATAATGTTCAGCAGAACATTGAAAACAAAAGATGAAAAAAAATGAATGTAATGTGATATCCTGGATGAAATCCTCAATCAAGGGATATTAGGAAAAAAGTATGTAAATTCAAGTAAATGATGGACTTTAGTTAATGATAATGTATCACTATCAGTTCATTATTTGTGGCAACTGTACCAGACTAATGTAAGATGTTAACAATAGGAAAGTCTGGTTATGTGCTATAGGACTTTCTGTAATGTTCTTGCAACTTTTTTGTAAATCCAGAACTATTTATAATAAAAAGTTTATTAAGTATGACCCAGGAATGGACTTTCGATGGGAGGTTGGTATGGTAAACACTGGACCTCACTATTTGAACACATTAGCTGGATACCTGAAGAAATGGAGATAGGAGATAGATGATATGTAAGGCAGAAGATATGGGGTTAAGGAGCTAGAGACTAGCTGTGGTGGTACATACCCGTAGTCCCAGCTACTGGGAAGGCTGAGATGGGAGGATCACCTCAGCCAGGGGAGTTCAAGGCTGCAGTGAGCTGTGATTGTGCCATTGCACTCAAGTCTGGGCAAAAGAGTGAGACAATGTCTCAAAAACAAACAAAAAAAGGTGAAGATGGTGCATGAGGACATGAACTAGAGCAAAAGGAGCACTCATGGCCAGAGACAGGAACATTTGATGTTAAGATGTGTGAGATGAAGGCATCCCAAGTGATGACAAAAACAAAGGTAGGAAATGTGTGGAGCAGTCAATGTTTGGAGATACCAATGGTCAAAGCAGTAAAGTTATCATAGGTTATTTATTATGTAAAGGAAAATGTTAGAAGAAGTGGGATGATGGAAAGAGGAGCATGACCGAGAGCCAGGAACTGATGAACAAACAGGGGAGATTAAGGAAGGGTAAGAGGTCAGCTGGTGGCTGGAGAGGAGAAATGATACCAATTAGATATGAGAAGTATAATCAATATGGCATGATCATATTTCAATAGTGTTGAAAATAAATGAAATTTACTTAATATAGCACCATATCAAACGAAATACTTTTTCTGAACTGGTTTGGTTCCAGATTCTTATTGAAGTAAAACATAAATCTACTTATGGGTGTTAAGGGATAACGCATGATTGTGTGGATCGTATGTTCGTCAGATACATTTTGGCTGACAGGTAACGTGAACGATGATTGTGATTTCTGGAAACTGGCATACTGCATCTGAAGGTCAGTGTGCTCATTTCCCCTTGGATGCATACATTGGAATGTCATTGTAATTCAGAAGGTTCTTTCTCAGCTGCACTGTGTTTCCATCAGGGAAAATGCCAACCCTAGGAATAAGAGCATGTGTTATAGAGACATGATGTAGTTGCTAAAGCAAAGTGATTTTAATTGAATTGTGATTCTTTCTCCTGTAACTTGAGTTGTGTTGATGTGATAAAATCTGAATTCTTTGTTAAGTGATGGCTTCAACATGCACAGGTCATATGACATTTTAAATATTTCATTGTATTTTCAGTTTTTACTTTCAGCCAACTGAACTTGACCCTAGAAATACTATTTTTCTTTTAACTCCTTTCTTTTTTTTTTTTTTTTTAAAGACAGCAAGCAAATATGCTTGTCTTTTAAGGGACATATATGTCAAGAGTTTTGAAGGATGCTACAGTAACTAATTTGGATGGCACTGGAATTAAAATCCAGCATGTATTTTTGCTGGATGTGACTTTCAGGAAAAGATCTTATAACTTGTTATGGTTCCAAAGCCATTACACAATATACAGTCATATGTCACTTAATGATGGGGTAAGTTCTGAGAACTATTTCCTTAGGTGATTGCATTGTTATTCAAATATCATAGGTTGTAGGTAAACAAACCTAGATGGTATAACCTACCACACATCTAGGCTACATGGTATATAGCCTGTTGTAACAAAGCTGTAAACTTCTACAGCATGATATTGTACTGATACTATAGGAAGTACTGAATACTAACTCAACATAAGTATTTATGTATCTAAGTAAATTTAAACAGGGA
Organism: Nomascus leucogenys; assembly: GCF_006542625.1. NCBI lineage: Eukaryota > Metazoa > Chordata > Mammalia > Primates > Hylobatidae > Nomascus > Nomascus leucogenys. Next base: position 6,593,743 of record NC_044406.1, read on the forward strand.
AATGGTACAATAAAAATACAGTATAAAAGATAAAAAATGGTATACTTGTATAGGGCACTGACCATGAAACCATGAATGGAGCTTGCAGACGTGGGAGTTGCTCTGGGTGAGTTAGTGAGTGAGTGGTGAGTGAATGTGAAGGTCATTACTGTACACTACTGCAGGCTTTATAAACACTGTACACTTAGGCCCCACTAAATTTATTTTTAAATGTCTTTATTTAATTAATTAACCTCAGCTTACTGTAACTTTTTTTACTTTATAAGCTTTTAGATTTTTGAAAACTTTTTGACTCTTGTAATAGCACTTAGCTTAAAACATACATTGTATGGTTGTACAAAAATGTTTTTTTCTTTATATCCTTATTCTATCATACAAGTTTTTTTCTACTTTTAAATTTATTTTTTTACTTTTCAAATTTTTTTGTGAAAAAATGAAGACACAAATACACTCAGTAGCCTAGGCCTACACTAGAGTCAGGATCATCAATATCACTGCCTTCCACCTTCACATATGGTCCCACTGGAAGGTCTTCAGGGACAATAACACGCATGGAGCTGTCACCTCCAATGATAACATTGCCTTTTTCTACAACACCTTCTGAAGGACCTGCCTGCTGCTGTTTTACAGTTATATACATACATATATAGATAGATATATAGATATATATAGATATACACACACATATATATGTATATATATGTATGTATATATGTATATAATTATGTATATATATGTATATATGTAGAAGCAAAACACTTTAAAATATTAGTAAAATATACAGTATAAATATATAAACTAGTAATGTAGTTGTTTATTATCAAGTATTATGTGCTACACATAATTGTATGCATTGTTTTATAAGACTGGCAGCACAGTCAATTTTATTTTGTTTTATTTTTTGAGATGGAGTCTCACTCTTTCGCCAGGCTGGAGTGCACTGGCACTATCTTGGCTCACTGCAACCTCCACCTCCTGGGTTCAAGTGATTCTGCTGCCTCAGCCTCCCGAGTAGCTGGGATTATGGGCATGCGCCACCATGCCTGGATAATTTTTGTGTGTTTAGTAAAGGCAAGGTTTCCCCATGTTGGTCAGGCTGGTCTCAAACTCCTGCGCTCAAGTGATCCGCCTGCCTCGGCCTCCCAAAGTGCTGGGATTACAGGCATGAGCCTTTGCGTCCAGTTGCAGTCGACTTTTTTACACCCCCATCACCATAAATATATTAGTAATGCCTTGTGCTATCACATTACAAAGGCTATGATATCATTAGGCAACAGTCATTTTTCAGCTCCATTATGATCTTATGGGACCACCTCTGTAGGGAGACCCCCTGAAACTATTGCTACGAAATAAAAGATGAAATGCTCCTGATTATTGTAAATACAAAATTGCATGCAGGATTGTGTAAAGACAATGCCAGGTTGGGCTGCCAGAATGAGCCAACAGCACGTGATGTGCTTCCCCCTGCAGAGAGCCTATGAATGGATGTGCAGTCAGGGAGGTTTCACATCACCAAGATTCCTATCCCAGAAAAGCAGATGTTCATAGCTCTGGGAATGGAATGCGACCCTTGTGGAGAGCCTATAAACGGACGCATGGGGGGTGCCTGTCCATATGGATAAGATAGGGCTATAAGCACCCTCATTTTGCCATGGCTCTTCTAGGCCTCTTTAGGGTTAAGGCATACTCCCTTCTGAGAATTTCTGGTCTAACTGGTTGTCTAGCTTCACGTCCTGTTTCCATGGATTGTTTATAACCATCTTTTGTTGCAATTGTTACTGCTGATTAATATCTTGCTAATCATAGGTTACGGAAAGATTGTGTTTGTTTTAAGGCTCTGTTAGAAATTACTGATGCACACATTATATTGTAAATTCTTATCTCTGTATACTGTACTTCTACATACAAACATACTGTACTTCTACATACAAATGTTATGTTAAGGAATTACTTCATCCCCATGTGACCATCTCACCTCATAATCAAATGACCCTAAATCCCTCACTAACCTACCCCCACTCTCACTAAACTTAATAATAAATGCTGGTATATCCAGTGCATTGTTGGTACTGCGGGACCAGAAGACGGTGACCCCCCTGGACCCAGCTTTCACTATCTTGTGTGTGTCTATTAATTCTCAACCTGCCAATCCACCTGGAAACAAAGAGAGCCCCATTGCATTGTGGGCTGCTGGCCAGATCCCGCAATACACCTCCATATATGCAGTCTGCCATTAACCAAAATTTTGCTATGCAGCATATGATTGTTATTGATTCAAGATCAGTTATTTGAAAATGTAACCCCTTCCTACTAATAGAATAACCTTTATAACAATGGGATTGAAAATCCTTTTCTGGCTGGGCACAGTGGCTCATGCCTGTAATCCCAGCACTTTGGGAGGCCAAGGTGGGCAGATCATGAGGTCAGGAGATCGAGCCTGGCTAACATGGTGAAACCTGTCTCTACTAAAAAAATACAACAAAAATTAGCCGGGCGTGGTGGTGGGCACCTATAGTCCCAGCTACTGGGGAGGCTGAGGCAGGAGAATGATGTGAACCCGGGAGGCAGAGCTTGTAGTGAGCCGAGATCGCACCACTGCACTCCAGCCTGGGCAACGACAGAGCAAGACTCTGTCTCAAAAAAGATAAAAAAGAAAATCCTTTTCCAAATGATGGAGTATAGTAACAGAAAACAGAATCCCTACTTTAGTGCTAGAGAGAGAGTTTATTTTTCAAGGTCATGTGACCCTTACTGAATACTCTTAAAATTGTAAGCAAATAGCATCTAGATTTTGCTGAGAGCTCCAACTTTGCAAATGTGCATAAAAAGCCTCTGTTTCTTCCTAAGTCAAAGAATGGAAGACAGAGCCCTGGAGTGTCTGGGAGATACTTATTCTACATGTGCCAGGTGCTTAGTGCCCAGGCAAGTGGTTAGAAACAAGTTAACCTCAATTCGTTTTCCATCAAGTGATTCTGGAATTTCTATGAAAACAATTGACCTGGAGACCCCAGTAGTTACTGAAGAAATCTGGGCTTTCAATCATCTCCTACTTTTGACTCCAGTCTATTCCAGAACTAGGCATTTAGCCTCTATTATGAATACTTTCCTCACTGGCAAAGAAAAGGAGGTGGGTAATGATTACCTAAACTTCAGAGCTAACTATAAGCATAATTTGTGGCCAGGTGTGGTGGCTCACACTTGTAATCCCAGCACTTTGGGAGGCTGAGGCGGGCAGATCACTTCTGGCCAGGAGTTCTAGACCAGCCTGGCCAACATGGTGAAACCCTGTCTCTACTAAAAATACGAAAATTAGCCGGTTGTTATGGTGGACACCTGTAATCCCAGCTACTTGGGAGGCTGAGGCAGGAGAATTGCTTGAACACAGGAGGTGGAGGTTGCTGTGAACCAAGATGATGCCACTGCACTCCAGCCTGGGTGATAGAGCAAGACTCCATCTCAAAAAAAAAAAAAAAAAAAAAAAAAAACGATGAATTTGTGATAGATAATGCTTAGTAAAGATGCAGTGGAAATTGCTAATTCAGCAACATATAAGCCATTTTATGGTATCATTAGGCAGAGAAAATCGATATACCTAAGGTGAATAATGTTTCTACCTGTACCACATCCCTGATAGTCTAAACTAGGGATTCTCAAAGTGTGGTGTTTGAACCAGCAACATCAGCATCTCTTAGAAACTGGATAGAACTGCAAATTCTTTTTTTTTTTTTTTTTTTTTTTTTTGAGACACATCTTGCTCTGTCACCCAGGCTGGAGTGCAGTGGTGCGATCTCTGCTCACTGCAACCTCCGCCTCCCAGGTTCATGCCATTCTCCTGCCTCAGCCTCCAGAGTAGCTGGGACTACAGACGCCCGCCACCATGCCTGGCTAATTTTGTGTATTTTTAGTAGAGACGGGGTTTCACCATGTTAGCCAGGATGGTCTGGATCTCCTGACCTTGTGATCCGCCCGCCTTGGCCTCCCAAAGTGCTGGGATTACAGGCATGAGCCACCACGTCTGGCCTAGAACTGCAAATTCTTAGGCCCCACCCAAGACCTATTGAACAGAAACTCTACTGGTGGAGTTCAGCTATCTGCATGGACAAACCTCCAAGAATGATGATGCATAGTCAAGTTTGAGATTCATGACTCTAATCCAGAGGTCAGCAAACTTTTTCTGTAAAAGGCTAGATGGTAAATACTGTCAGCTTTGCAGGCAGTATGTTCTTCACCTCAACTACTCAACTCTCCTGTTTTAGCCTGAAAACAGCTATAGACAGGACATAAGTTAATTGGGTTTGGCTGTGTTCCAGCAAAACTTTATGAAAAAAGCAGCTGGATTTGGTCAATGAGACATAATTTGCTGACCCCTACTCTAAAATACTTCTTACTAATTTTAGACCAGTGGGGCTTGTTTTATATGAGTTGATTGAAAGCATTCATCTATGTATGTTATTTTTTAAAATAGATTCTCTTTATATAAAATGTATGTCTGTCTATTCCTGAGTACACATTAAAAACATCATTTTTTAATTATCTGAATTTGTAAGTTTCGTGGGTAAATAGAAAAGCAGATGCTTATGATAAAGTTAATTTAATCATAATTAAAATTATCACATAATATGTTAAGATATTCACATAACAAAATGTTAATATTCTCTTTAAATATCATTACTAACACATAATCAACAAAATCTTACCTTGGATTTTATGACATAGTTTAGAACTTTTATTGCATGTCATAATCCTTGTAGTATAATAAACAAATTTTAACATCTCCTCTAAGCACAGGAGATCATATATGTCATTGCCCTTATCTTACAGCTAATAAATAGTTCATTTCAGAAATCGGGCAGTTGAAGCTGTGTGAACATGAACCATTCATCATTACAGATGATCCTGATCACATAGATACATGGTATCCAGCAATTCGAACTTACAAAGTGTTATCAGTCCAAGATCTGATTGGTTCTGCAAATTTAGATGACTCATTTTCTAATATTTTCAAGTTGCAGCCCCATGTTTTCATACATGTCATTTCTGATTTACCATTAAGCATGATCTGGTAAATTGTTTCTCTCGACTGCTCATGCAGTGTTTTGAACTGGTGCCATAGTAGATTTATTTTCTTCCCTTCAGTATAGACAGATACATGTGCTTATTTCTAAACCTCATCACCTGACACTGAGGACCAGGAAGTAAAACCTAAGTGACTGAAAGTCGTTTCAAGTTATTCTTTGATTGGCTTTTGGAGTGAGTTTGATGCAATCTCCTCACTTTTCTAGCCAAGGCGATTTGGCCAAGTTATCTGCTCTCAACCTTTCGGCTGTAATACTGTTTTGCCAAACACAGAAACACTAATGTAGATAGCTCACACTTACGGTTTCAGAAATTTTTTTCATACAAGGAAGTTTTCTTAAAATGTGTAAATCTTTTTTTTTCTAAATCTACAAACAAGATTTAATAACACATATACATTGTAATACATTTTGTAAATATTTGCATATGAATATGCACAATATATAGTAAATGTAAACCATTTTATATTTCCTTGCATTTCTTAAAATCAAAGCCAATGAAAAACATTTTAAGTACAATCATATAATTTACTCATCAAAGAAAATTTTTTCCCACTCTTTTATAAACTTACAGAGCCTGAGATTTTTATCAAATAAATCTTGGATACCTTCTAGCACTCGCGTAGTACGTTTTTTTAAATATAGTTTTTAAATTTAGCTTTTATTTTCAGTAGAGACAGAGTCTTACTATGTTGCCCAGGCTAGTTTCCAACTCCCTGGGCTGAAGTGATTCTCCCACCTCCCACCTCGGCCTCCCAAAGTGCTGGGATTACAAGCAATGAGCCACTGTGCTGGCCTAGCATAGTCCTTTACTAAAAAAAAAAAAAAAGCCACTATAAATATTTGCTGAGATACTGAGTGAATGGATGGATTAACAAATGAATTAACTAATGAAGCAGTGTCTGAATTTCTGAATTTAGGAGAAATTCTTTTTTTTTTTTTAGGAACATTATTTAAATGTATTTAACAGTTCCATGCAACTTCTCCAGAATGATGGACATTGCCCTATGGACATACATGAAAAATGTATATATTTATTTACAGCATATATATATAGCTTCCTTGATTAGTGTATTCACTTTATGTTGTATGTTTTTTTCTAAAAATGACTGTAAAAGCCTGTTTGGTTATGATACAATTTCTGTAAGCACTAAAACAAACTAAAACAAACTAATAGTCCCATCCCTATTAGTGTTGAATATTTGAAAGGTGTTATTTTTGGGTCATTTTTAACCATGTTCATATCTCTTTTTCCGAATTTGACTTTGTAATACTTTTTTATTTTTTAATTTATTTTTAATTTTTTTTATTTCCATAGGTTATTGGGGAACAGGTGGTGTTTGGTTACATGAGTAAGTTCTTTAGTGGTGATTTGTGAGATTTTGGGGCATCCATCATCGAGCAGTATCTACTGCACTCAACTTGTAGTCTTTTATCCCTCACCCCCTTCTGACCCTTTCCCCAAGTCCCCTAAGTTCATTGCATCATTCTTATGCCTTTGCATCCGTGTAGCTTAGCTCCCACTTACGAGTGAGAAAATACGATGTTTGGTTTTCCCTTCCTGAATTACTTCACTTAGAATAATAGTCTCCAGTCTCATCCAGGTTCTTGCAAATGCCATTAATTCATTCCTTTTTATGGCTGAGTAGTATTTCCTCATATATATATATCACAGTTTCTTTATCCACTCGTTGATTGGTGGGCATTTGGGTTGGTTCCACATTCTTAAAATTGCAAATCGTGCCGCTATAAACATGCCTGTGCAAGTATCTTTTTTGTATAATGATTTCTTTTCCTCTGGGTAGATGTCCAGTAGTTGGGATTGCTGGATCAAATAGTAGTTATACTTTTAATTATTTAAGGAATCTCCACACTGTTTTCCATAGTGGCTGTACTACTTACATTCCCATCAGCAGGGTAGAAGTGTTCCCTGATCACTGCATCCATGTCAACATCTACTGTTTGATTTTTTTTGATTATGGCCATTCTTGCAGGAGTAAGGTGGTATTGCATTGTGGTTTTGATTTGCATGTTCCTGATCATTAGTGATGTTGATGCATATATTTATTATAACGTACATATTACTTTCTTGATTAGTGTATTCACTTAAGTTGTACTTTTATATTTTTCTCTGAATAACTTTAAAAGCCTGTTTGGTTATAATACAATTTCTATAGGCACTAAAACAAACAAATAGCCCCATTGCTATTTGTGTTCACAATTTGAAAGTTGTTATTTTTGGGTCATTTTAAACCATGTTCATATCTCTTTTTCTAAATTTGACTTTGTAATGCTTTCTTATTTTTTAAATTTATTTTAATTTATTTTAATTTTTTTATTTCTATAGGTTATTAGGGAGCAGGTGGCGTTTAGTCACATGGTATTTGGTTACACAAGAAAGTTCTTTAGTGGCGATTTGTGAAATTTTGGTGCACTCATCACCCAAGAAGTATACACTGAACCCAATTTGTAGTCTTTTATCTCTCACCCCCTTTTCACTCTTTCCCCGAGTCCCCAAAGTCCATTTTGTCATTCTTATGCTTATGCAGCCTCATAGCTTAGCTCCCACTTACAAGTGAGAACATGTGATGTTTGGTTTTCCATTCCTGAGTTACTTCACTTAGAATAATAGTCTGCAGTCTCAGCCAGGTTGTTGCAAATGCCATTAATTCATTCCTTTTTATGGCTGAGTAGTTTTCTGTCTTATATATATACTGCAGTTTCTTTTTTTTTTTTTTTTTTTTTGAGACGGAGTCTTGCTGTGTCGCCCAGGCTGGAGTGCAGTGGCGCAATCTCGGCTCACTGCAAGCTCCGCCTCCCAGGTTCACGCTATTCTCCTGCCTCAGCCTCTCCGAGTAGCTGGGACTACAGGCGCCCGCCACCACGCCCGGCTAATTTTTTGTATTTTTAGTAGAGACAGGGTTTCACCATGGTCTTGATCTCCTGACCTCGTGATCCGCCCGCCTCGGCCTCCCAAAGTGCTGGGATTACAAGCGTGAGCCACCGCGCCCGGCCTATACCGCAGTTTCTTTATCCACTAGTTGACTGATGGGCATTTGAGTTGGTTCCACATTTTCGCAATTGCGAATTGTGCTGCTATAAACATGCGTGTGTAAGTATCTTTCTCGTACAATGATTTCTTTAACTCTGGGTAGATACCCAACAGTGGGATTGCTCGATCAAATGGTAGTTCTACTTTTAGTTCTTCAGGGAATCTCCACACTGTAATGTTCTTTTAAAATATGTGCTTTTTATTTCTTGCTTGTATTTTTTTGTATTTTGAAATTGATTTAGGAAGTATATATAATCCATAGAGACTTCAGCCCATTTTTAAAGATTCATGTTGCAAACACTCCAATAGCTTCCTATGGGTTCGGCATGGTAGGAAGTACAGGTGAAAGAAGACAAATAAAACAGAACTGGTATTCTGGAGCTTGAGAAAATGAAGAACCCTGGCAATCACAATGCAGTGTGAGAAGTGTTATGAGACATGCATTTGTGGGACCCCTAGGGGCACGTGTCTGTCTCCTAGTGCAGCCCAGGAGGTATTGTCATGGAAGGCATTCCTCTTAAATCATCTCCCAGAGGATGGCATCTGATGAGGTAGGACGCATATTCCAGGCAAAGGAGGCAAAGGCACTGAGTTATTAAAGTACTGCAAATAACTCCTGCACACTTTTGGTACAAGTATAAATTGGTACAATCCCCGAGGAGAAATATTTGGTAATATCTACCAGTATTAAAATGTATTAATGATCAGATACGGGACCCAGCTCTCCCAGCTGTTCCATTTTTGAGAATGTTTCCTGCAGAGACACTTGCACATGGATGACGTGGCAGATGCACAGTTTTGTTCACGGCAGCCCTAGCCTTTGCACAGAGTTACAAACACCTTAGATGTTCCTCAGGAGAGGAAGGATTCAATAAAATACTGTGTGTCCAAATGATGGGAATGCCACTACAAGTAAATGATAAGGAAGACTTTCTGAGATGTGATGTTAGGTGAAAAAAGTGGGTTGTAAATGGATGTGTACGATATACTATATATTATGTGAACAAGGGAAAATACGTATATGCCTTTACTTGTTTCTTGTAAATGTATAAAGTCATCTCAACGTGTATGTAAGAAGCTGACAAAAATATTTGTCTTAGTGTGTGGTGTTATCTGGGACTAGATACAGGACTCGTTGGGGTGAAGGATGAGAGGGAGAGAATGGTCCAAGAAACAGCTACAGACCTTCTCCAAGCTTCCGCAGTCATCAACTCATGGCCAATTCTATTTCATCCCAACTCCTAGACATTTCTGCCTGCCCCAGAGTTAGAATATCTTGTATATATATATAGATACACACAGACACACACACGCACGCACACACACACACACACACACATATATATTCATGTGCTTGGCTTATGGCCCAAATATGATCCATGGATAACAATTAAAGGTAAAAGTTTTCTTTTAAATATGTACTTTGTCAAACTTTTGCAATAATTATGAAAGCCTTAAGTTATAGAGTAAATTAAGTTTGTTATTATTATCAAAGTCTCCTAGACACAGTTTTATTTTTATTATGCCTTTTCTTTTAACTCACAGAGATCTTTATGTGTCTTTTTACATTTTTAAATATACAGGGCCATTGAAGGCTTTCTTTTGATATTAATTTTTAAATTTTTATATTATAGTTAGAAAATTTCAGATTCTTTGAAATTTGAGAAGACATACTTTATGTCAAGTGGGTAACCAAGTTTTAGAAAATTTTCTGGAATGCTTGAAAAGAATGTGTGTTCTCCAAGTATTTGGTGCAGTTTTCTATAAATATCTATTTCAAGGAGCTTATTAAATGATTAAATCTTTTATATTTATGTTAGTTTGGTCTCTGTGCCAGTCATAGACCATTCTTACAGCTGGTGAGAGTATGCTGAATTATCCCAGTATAATGGTGGATTCATTCATTTCTATTTTTGTTCGATTAATTTTTCTTTTATGTATATCATAGATATTAATGCCATTTAATTAGATGCATGTAGATTTAAATTGTTATAGCTCTCTGAGAACTTAACAGATTTTCTCATATGGATGACTGTTTTATCCATAAGGATGACTTTTGCATTAATATTTAATTTATCTGATATTGATACAGTTAAACCTCTTTTTCTTGGGTTAATATATATTTGGTCTTTTGTTTCCCATCTTTTTCTTTTCAAACCTTTTGTGTCTTTATCTTTTCATTATAATTTAATCTGTTTGTATTGATTGTGTTTATGGATTCATTTCTATCATCTTATATTGTACTTTCTGTTAGTATACTTGCTGTTCATATCACTTTTATTCTCTCTATCTTGTTTGTGTTTATTTTAGCTTGATTGAGTATTACCATTTTATTTTCTCCTTTATTTGGTCAGAAGTTACATCCTCTAATTTTATCCTTTTATTGGATATTACAGAAATGTTAAAACATATATTTTTTGAAGTGTGTACACAAATAAAGTGAATGAGTAACCTGACTCTTCTTCAGAAAAATATAAAGACCACACAAAGTGGGCACATAGCTGTGGAGGGACAAAGGTGATGCTGTGGCACACAGACTGACCACACAGAGCTGGGTCTCTTCAACAATGACGTATGTCTGTGTGAAGAAGGATGCCAAGGCACACTCTAAGATAATGTGTGTGTGGGAGGGAGGGGGCGTGTGTGTGAAAGTGCACGTGCACACCTGATGCATGCTCAGGAGTATATGCGTATCTATGTGCACCATTGTTTTTAATTCAAAAAGTGCATAGCTTTCATTTTCACAGGAAGTTATGATGCCTCATACAGCAAGTACCTTTGGTACCTTTGGATAGACTTATTTATTTATTTATTTATTTTGAGACAGAGTTTTGCTCTGTCGCCAGGCTGGAGTGCAGTGGCGTGATCTCGGCTCACTACAACCTCTGCCTCCCAGGTTCAAGCGGTTCTCCTGCTTCAGCCTCCCGAGTAGCTGGGACTACAGGCACGCACCACCACGCCCAGCTAATTTTTGTATTAGTAGAGATGGGGTTTTGCCATGTTGGCCAGCCTGGTCTTGAACTCCTGACCTCAGGTGATCCACCTGCCTTGGCCTCCCAAAGTGCTGGGATTGCAGGCGTGAGCCATCATGCCCAGCCTGGATAGATATTTTAAGGTAGCATCTCATTTTTGCCATGAATTTGGCAGCTGTCTACATCCTAAAAAGCTAGATTCAACTTTGAAATTTCCCCAGTCTAGGAGAGTGTGGTGTAAACAGATCCATCACCATAGAAGGGGGATTAAACAGACCTATTCTGAGCAGGCAACTGGAACATGAAACCACTTTAGGTAGCGGAATTGGGCCTGTTGTGTTTAAAAGCACAAAAGGAACTGTGAAATATCTAAAATCCAATAGCTAAGATAAATTTCACATGGAGAGACTGAGAAACTTCTGCAATAATTATGAAAGCCTTAAGTCATGAATGCAAAAAGACAGTGTTGCAGATGTTTCTGGAGAAATCTACAAAAATGAATCTGTTGCCCACCAAAACTCAGGACAGTAAGGAAGCAGAAAGTTATGGCAAGACTGGGCTAATTCTAATTCCAGTGGCCATGCCTGGCTAAGCATTTCATTAATTCTTTACTGAGAAGAGATTTGAATTACAGTTGGCATCAAGAAGTAGTTACATCTCTATTTGCCAAGATCAATCATTCAGCAAAATTTAATAATTGATTCAGTAATATAGTCAGTCATTCCTAAATGTTTTCTGTTTACTTTATATATTTCTGAAGCAAAAGGACAAAACAATTATTTTTAAAAATGAAAGGTCAATACCAAAAAGGCAAAGTCAAAATTCTGCAAGTTTTGGTGCTGATCATGGGTTGGCCAGATAATACTTTATTGCTTTTGGAAATGGTTCTTGAGTGATTCGTGTAGGAAATATTCTGGAAGGGCTTTCTCTGCCTTTGTGTGAAGATTTCCAGTTCCCAGGAGCCACAGAGCCTGATTCATTTGTTTACACACAATTATTATTATTATTATTATTATTATTATTATTATTATTCTGAGTTGTTTGAGCTCTCTCTCTTTCCCTCTATATCTATCTATCTATCTATCTACACACACACAAACATATATATATTCTGGTTATTAATCTCTCATTAAATGTATAGTTTGCAAATATTTTCTTCCATTCTTTAGGTTGTCTCTTCATTGAAAGTTTATTATACCATGCAGAAGCTTTTGAGCTTCATGTTATTCCATTTGTCTGCTTTGCTTTTACTGCCTGTGCTTTGGACATCTTACTCAAAAAGTCTTTGCCCAGACCAGTGTCCTCAAGCATTTCCGCATAGCTTTCTTCTAGTAGTTTCATAGTTTCTGGTGATAAACTATGAGCATGCAGTTTTGACTCCATTTGCCAGTGTTGTGGACTAAAGTTGTGAGGACAGAATGGTTTGTGTTTTCATAAATTTTCTTAGGCAAAGTTGATTTGATGACAGTGGCCTCCTAAGAATGAACTTTCATCAAAACATCGAGGTCTCCAACCAAACAGACACAAAAGCACTCCTTAATGTGGGAGTCTTCAGTACCATATAAAATGTGCAAATTAGCAACATTTCTGAGTATTGAGCTACGGGATTCAACTCTGGAATATTTTATGGTTTTCTTCGTTTTTTATTTTTTTATTTTTTTTATTTTTTATTTTTTTTTTATTTTTTATTTTTTTTTAAATTATACTTTAGGTTTTAGGGTACATGTGCACAATGTGCAGGTTTGTTACATATGTATCCATGTGCCATGTTGATTTCCTGCACCCATTAACTCGTCATTTAGCATTAGGTATATCTCCTAATGCTGTCCCTCCCCCCTCCCCCCACCCCACAACAGTCCCCGGAATGTGATGTTCTTCGTTTTAATACTTAATGGAGGAGACACATTTTTGCTTGTAAAGGAATAAACTCATGTCTAATTATGTATTAGGAAAATGAGATCATTTCCTTCTATGTGGTAATATATTCACATATAGGGGGAAATGCCATAATATATGGGACAATAAGATGGATAATACTATACTAACAAATATAATAAAAATATAAAATGAATAATATGAAAGAAACATCAAGAGATGGAATTTAAATACACGGCAGATATATTTTTATCAGCTTGCTGGGCTAGCACTTTTCCTTACTTTCCCTGAAGGGTCCTCAATTCTGTTTCTTTTCTATGTGTCTTCTTTCCCACTTCTGTGGACATGTGTCCAGGACCCCTTGCCCCCAAAGCCCTTCAACTAGTTATTCTCCAGCAGAACATTTTTCCTCCAGTAAAAATATTTTCTTTCAGGAATTGGCTAAAAGCTGGTTTCATAAAAACTTCCCTATATGAATTGAGCCTGTAATTATCTTGCTCTTCCTTAGGATTTCTGCAGAGCTTATGCACACCTAAAGCGTGCCAATTCACACTTGGTTCCAGAGTCTATAGAACAGTCACAGAAACATGACTCCTGTCATGAATGCAAGCTAGGATGTGGGCCCTAAAGCAGGGGATGTGTCTCGAATGCATCTTCAATCCTCGTACAGTGTCTAATACAGTGCTGCTTCCACAGCGTTGAGCAGCAGTCCTTAAGAGGGTGGAGTTTAGAATTTGATCTTTGCAGACCTGAGTTTTAATCCTGGCTCTATAACCTATAAGCAGTATAAGAAAGGTACCCAAACTGTCTGTTTCATTTGTCCAGTGGGGACACTACTCATTTCACAGGGTGTGATGGTTAATTTCAGGTGTCAACGTGACTGCCTTAAGGAATACGTCAGGAATTGGTAAAGCATTGTTTCTAGGTGAGCCTGTGCAGATACTCCCATGAAGATTGGCGTGGGGTGCTGGACAGTGGGGAAGATGCCTTCAATAGAGACAGGCCCCATCCAATTCTCTGAGGGCCCAGATAGAAGAAACAGGGCAGAGGAAAGGCACTTTCGTCCCTTTCTCTCCTGGAGCTGGGATTCTTCTTTTCCTGCCCTTGGACATCAGAACTTCAGGCTCTTTTTATACTAAGAGTTATACTATCCACTTCCCTGGTTCTGAAGTTTTTGGGTGTGGACTGAGTCACACTCCTGGCATCCCAGGGGCTCCAGCTTGCAGTCTGCCCTGAGACTTTTCAGCCTCTAATTTCCCTAATAAATCCCCTCTCATCTATCTTTGCTGATATGCTATTGGTGGTGTCTCTCTAGAGCCCCGATTAATCCACAGGGGTAATGTGAGGGAGAAATGAGGTCGTGCATGGGGAGCATTTCACACCCTGCCTGACACATGCCCAGGTCCAATAGGCTGCAGCTGCAGTTATTCTAGAGCTTAGCATCAGTGTTCGAAACAGCGGAAGGCCTTCCCTCTGGTACCCAGCCATCACGTTGAGCTTCTGTCATTTTTCAATTCCAGAGTGTTTTTTGAGAGCAATTCTGTGTCCTGTGTATCACTGACGTGGGGCCAAAAACAATCCGTACGCTTGGGGATCTGAAACTGGGAATGACCAATAGGTCAGAAAGTTCTTAGGAGTCAGGAGCAGAGGAAGCTGCATGGTCAAGGGGAATCCACATGAGCCTTCCTGCCATGTGTCCTATTTCCTGTAGTCTAATGAGACAGAGACATATGTATGTATACATCATCTCATGCTTAGCTCTTTAATGTGTACAAGGTGTTTTCAAATTCTCCCACCAACTGTCTGTGACAGCTGAGAATCTCAAGATCACCTGTTGTTCATGACTGCTGTCAAGGGGATCCTCCCTTTAGGGACACAGGAAGATTTGCCTAAAAACGTCAGGAAGCTTTGATATCTATTATTTTATTATAAAAATCAGCTACAGCTTTGCTGCTGTATTACTTTGGGTCTTTACTCATTCCACTGTTTATTTTAAGCCTGAGCTTGTGTGTAGTTGGAGAAAGAGGGAAAATACGTAACACTCTTATTAACTAATTTAACTGTGTATATAACATGTAGAATAAAGAAAGACTTAAAGGAAGATGTGGTATTTGTGAATGCTCCAACAAATTAAAATATTATTTAAATTATGGATTTCTAATTAAACCACTTATTGTCTATAATGAATTAAAAGTTTGTGAAAATAAATTCATTGATATTTTTGCATTTATAATTTGAAAATCATAGTAACTTTCCAAATCTGAAAATGCCTGAAACACAAGACTGCCAATCATCACAATAAAACATGAAGCCCTAGTGAAAGAGCTAGTCAGGATGGGTTCCCAACAAACAGCAGTTGAAGCTCCTACTGCCATGAAATGATGAAAGAAACACGGTTTAAGTGCCATGGATAATTTTTTCAACGCCAAAAGAATCATCACAGATTGTTGTGACATGCAGAGCTTGAATGAAAATATGGCATTAAAATAAGGTGCACAAAATTAATTCTTGAATGTAATTTTGAAACACATTGCAAAATTGCTCCCTAATATACACCAACCCCAAAAGTGACCACTGACAAGATGAGTTTATTTCAGTTTTTATGCTGTCATTATGGAAAAAACTATAGCAGAAAGTTCACCAATTTCCCTTTGGAAAGAGACCTACAACCACAGCCAATAGGCTTTCCTAAAAGACAGCAAGAGCTTTTCATGGGGACTTGTTTCCCATCCATAACATACAAATATTTATTGTTCAGGGTCAATACAGCCTTGCAAATAAACAGGCTTTGAGTTACACCAAGCATGCTCATTCTTATGTGGTATTTCCATATAAGAAATACAAAAGAAATATACCACAAAATGATGGTGTTCAGGACATGGGCAACACCCTGTTTCTGTGGTATAGCGTCCTAGGTTTCGTCAGATTCCATAGGAGGCAGCTACAAGTTCAACTTGCAAAGCTCTGAAATCTCTTCCTAAGCTAATGAAGTGAAGCCATGACTAAACCAAGAAAAGGATGAAACAGAACTCATTTATTGTTTCTCAAATGATGCTACCATCTCTTCAAAGCCACCATTAATTTTAACATCTTTAAAGCTATAAGAACAATCTATGTAACAAGTGAAAACTGCCTATAAAATTAGTGCTTTACATCTCAAACCCTTATTATATGGAAATTCATATTTTCATCATCACATAAAAGTTTAACGTGCTATTCATTATAAGATTAAAGGGCATGAGTTACTCTCCCTGTGTAATTATTAACAACTGAAAATTAAATCCTGATAATTTTGTACTCTTCTTAAAATGATAATTTCCTTTCTCCTTTTGCCTGAGAACCATGCTTGAACAATATCAACGTCTTACCCTCTAAAATAAATGATTATGTATAATATATAAATGTTTTATATATTTATGCATATGTAAATATTTCTAATCTACAAATCATATACAAATACATATATTAATATATACATATATAGTAGGTTCTAGCATGTATAGAAAAGACCTGTGTATTTCTAACAGGTATATATATATATAATCTATATATTTATATTATATATAAATATATAATCCATATTTCTATATTTGTATTTATATATTTTATATATAAATATATATAATCTAGATTTGTATATAGTAAATATAGTTGTATATTACATTTTATTTACATATGTTCCTATATATTTGTATACAGTAAATTCTACTATATATAGAAAGGACCTGTGTATTTCTAATGCATGGAAATATGAAATGTACTTTTTGTCCCCTCAGTTGCAAAAATTAAAAAAAAGGCTTTTTTCAAGTAGAAAGATTTTGCTCTACTTTGAATTTTTATTCTTAATTATATTAGATTGTAGGGAGGAAACGCTGAAAGAGATGGAAACGATTCTTCCATCAGTTTCTATAAACAAAACGGTATTTTAACAATGAAACCTAAGCAGGTAGAATCCAGTTCTTTGTACTTGGTGTATGTGCTAGCAAGATTGCATGAAGAAACAAACCTTACAAGAAGCGGAGTCATCCTGTGAAGGGGAAATTTGTCTCCAATGCTCAGCCATGACGCAATCCTTATCCTCCTGTCTAGCTGTGACCTGTCCCTCTGACCTCAAGCCCGCTGGACCCCACTTCCCTCCCTCCCCACACACCACCTATTCCTTCCTTCTTTCCTCCCTCCCTCCCTCCCCACACACCTTCTCTTCCCTCGCTCCCTCCCTCCCCCACACACCACCTCTTCCTCCCTCCCTCCCTCCCCACACACCTCCTCTTCCTCCCTCCCTCCCTCCCCACCACCAGAGAACACGGAGTCACTCAGATGAGTTTGCAACACATTCATTTTATTGTTCTCACCAAGGTAAGCACCCTGCTGGTGAGATCTCTGAGGTCTGGCGGCTGGGCCTGAACTTAGTGGCTGCTCAAGGAGATACGGGAGTAGTTGGCCACCCCTCACTCAGTGGTTCCTCCAGCTTGGTCTCCTCACTCAGTGGTTCCTCCAGCTTGGTCTCCTCACTCAGTGGTTCCTCCAGCTTGGTCTCCTCACTCAGTGGTTTCTCCAGCTTGGTCTCCTCACTCACTGGTTCCTCCAGCTTGGTCTCCTCACTAAGTGGTTCCTCCAGCTGGGTCTCCTCGCTCACTGGCTCCGCCGGTGGCAGCTCATACTGAAGGGCTCCTGGCTGGGCTGGTCACTGGGGCCGGGTGCCGCTGGCCCGCTCCCCGCCTCAGGTGCCGTCACAGCCGCCATCTTTTTTGCAGCCCTTTTCTTCCCTCCTCTCCCTCCACGGGCTGCTTTCCCCTTCTTGGCCACCTTGGTAGTCTGGAAGGACAACAGGGAGATCACAGAAGGGCTCTGGTTTAGGGACGAGGGTGGAGGAGGCTGGGAACAGGGACGTGTCCTCAGAAGCGGTGCGGGCCGGGTTGGGGGGTTGTGCCAGGTGAGGACCGGAGAGGATTCTTGTGAGGAAGGAGGCGAGGGGAAGACGAGGAGGAGCTTGGGAGGGTCACTCACCTTCTTCTTCGGGCTACTGGGGCTCAGCTGGGGGAGGACTTGCTCTTTCGTGCCGCCTTGGTGGCCGGAGGTCCGGAGGCTCTCGGCTTTGGACTCATCTTCCGCCGCTCAACGTCTCCCAACCGCGACTAACTCCAGGCTGCCTGGCCTCCCTGTATATACCCCTCCCGCGATCGCAGGACAATGAGGCGATCACGTCCCTGAGCTGTGATTGGTCAACACTCCACTACCCAGCCAATGGTAGCCCTGGGCAGGAAGGAAGGCTTTACACGTCACAAAGCACCATCAGGACATGGCGGAGGAAGTCGGGGTGGGGGTGACATCTGATGAGGAATGCAAGGTGCTCTGGTTGGAGAAAGGGAGATTTTGGTTAGCACCCCTAAAGATAGTTCCCAAACTGACATGTCACCCCTCCTAAACTCCCCATGTTCAATTTTGGCAGATCACGTGGCAAGGGACGATATTTCCGCCACATGTTTCCCCCGGACCTCCCATTCAGTGGTACATTCTGTTCCTCCACACCTGCCATCATTACCCAGTTTCTCTATGACCTACCTAAAATCTCTCCATGCTAACTAGGATGGATGGAGGGCTATATGAAGACGTCAATCATCCCTCTCTCCTACAGATTCCTCTGCTACACCTTGAGGATCATTCACTTCTTGGATGCCATGAAACAACTTTTCCATCTCACATACTTCTCCCAGCATCCACATAGTGCCTCACAATTTTTCATTCTTGGTTTAAAGCACTGGCTTCCAGAGGTCAAGATCAGCAAACACACTTGCTCCAGCTGGGTATCTGTATCAGGCTGGGTTCCTCAGAGAAGGAGAAACTAAACCAACAGGATATTGTGTGTGTGTGTGTGTGTGTGTGTGTGTGTGTGTGTGTGCGCGTAATATTGTATATCGTAAATATATATTTACTATCATGTAGTATTTATGAATTTTATTATATATATGATACAGTTTATTCTAAGCAATTGGCTCACACATTCACACAATGTGGGGGTCTAGGAAGCTGAAATATATAGGGCAAGTGAGCAGGCTGGAAACTAAAAGCTTCTGCACAGCCAACAGTCAACAAAATGAAAAGGCAGGCTATGGTTTGGGAGAAGCTATTTGCGAACCGTATATCTAACAATGAGTTAATATCCAAAATATATAAAGAACTCACACAGCTCAATAGCAAATAAATAAATAGTCTGGTTAACAAATAGACAAAGGACTTGAATAGGCATTTCTAGAAAGAAAACACACAACTGGCCAACAGGTATATGAAAATGTACTCAACATCATTAATAATCAGAGAATGTAAATGAAAACCACAATGAACTGTCACCTCACTGTTACACGCTGTTGACAGACGTGTAATTGGTACAGCCGTTATAAAAAACAGTATAATCGTTCCTTGGAAAATCAAAATAGATCTACCATATGACCCAGCAGTTCATCTGTTGAGTATGTACCCCACCCCCAAAATGAAGTCCACATCTCATATAGATATCTCCAGTACTAACTAATTGTAACTCATTAATTACACAGGTAATTAGAGTTTCTATTTGAAAAGAATGTTTTTTTCACCATTCTGGCATCAAATATTTATTCTAGTCATCTCTTCTTATTTCTTGCTTTGTAATAACCTAGGTACTCACTACCCATTGACAGAACCAACTTATTATTCCAACAAGAAATGAGAAATACTGAGGAGAATGCAATCTTATACTTCTGTCTTCAACCAGTTATTCCAGTTTTATGGAGGATTCTGTATTTAACTCTTACTCAGGTAACTCTAGTTACCATATCCATAGTACCTAGTCAACAGTCCTAAAAAAGTAAGAACACAGAATTGACTAGAATGGTTACTAAACTTTCTATGTTCAACCAGTTTTCCTAGTAATTGCTAGTTGTTTATTCAGCTAGTACTGAGAAGAATTTGTTTATTCCAGGTACTGGCTTCATGTAGTTATCTCTAGTTAATTACTCACTTGGATAAAGTAGATATCTACTGTATTAGGTAATATTTCTAACATGAGGTTGGAATTTTGCATTCAGGAAAATGGTTATTGAACTCCCTGGCATAGGCCAGTTATCTTCAGCTTCCTGGGATCAATTACCTGGTCTGGCTAATTCTAGCTATCTTTAGGTTGCTACTTACATGTTTACCACCAGATGTCTATGGTAATTTATTATTCCAACAAAAAATAGTAGAATGATTAGGAAGGATTTTGCTTTTTCCAGCCATCACATAGATATTCAAATTATCTCCTGTTATCCTTTGGACCTTTTTTTCCTGGGTAACACTCAGCACCTGTCCTTATAAGTTTTTATCCCAACTAAAACAAATAATTGAGACTTGCAAAGAACATGGTTTTCAGGATCAGGTTCACTTGGTATTGCAATGATTGTTAGCTGTTTCTGTGTAACATGTTTCATGGGAAAGCCCAGTTAAGTAGAACTTATATATTAACTCAACACCAACAAAATTTTATCTGACCTGACTAGATTCCTTATGTTCTACATTCCACTGAACTATTCTTGTTGTCTCTATTTTACTACTTACTTAGGTACATGACTTATCTGTAGTACTAATTCATTATTCCAACAATAACTCAGCAGTAAGTGGTGAGAAGAACGTGATTTTATTTTTAAAATTTATTTTTACTGAGGTAAGATATACATATATAATGCACCCTCTTTACCACTTGTAAGTGTGCAGTTCAGTGGTAGTAAATACATTTATATTCTTTATTTCCCCTTCATCCTCCGGTTCCCCTTCTGGCCTCTGGTAACCATCACTGTAGTCACTATCTTCATGAGAACCACTTTTTTAGTTCCATATGTCAGTGAAAACATGCAATCTTTGTTTTTCTGTGCCTGGCTTATTTCCTTTAACATAATATCCAGTCATTCTTTTTATGCCTGGATAATATTCCATTGTGTACATATGCCACGTTTGCCTAATCCATTCATCCATCGATGGGCACTTAGGCTAAATCCATATTTTGGCTGTTGTGACTTGTGCTGCAATACACATGAGTATGCAGATATATCTCTTTGATGTACAGATAAATTTGTTTATCTATCCATCTCTCTCTCTCTCTCTCTCTCTCTCTCTCTCTTTCCCAAGCAGTGGAATACTTGGATCATATACTAGTTCTATTTTTAGGATTTTCAGGAACTCCATACTGTTCTCCATAGTGACTGTAGTAACTTACATTCCCACCAACAGTGTACACAGGTTCCCCTTTCTCCACCTCCTTGCTAGCATCTGTTCATGCCTGTCTTTTGATAAAAGCCAATTTAACTGGGGTGAGATGATATTGCATTGTGGTTTTGATTTGTATTTCTCTGATGATTCATAATAAGCATATTTTCATATGACTTGCTGGTCATTTTTGTGTCTTCTTTTGAGAAATATCTATTCAGATTATTTGTCCATTTTTAAGTCAGATTGTTTGTTATTAAATTTTTTGAGCTCCTTATGTATTCTGGTTATGAATCCCTTATCAGATGGATAAGTTTGCAAATATTTTCTGCCATTCTGTGGATTGTCTCTTCACTTGGTTGATAATTTCCTTTGCTATGCAGAAGCTTTTTAACTTGATGTAATCCCAATAGTTTATTTTTGCTTTGGTTCTTATGCTTTTGAGGTCTTACTCAAGAAGTCTTTGCCCAGGCCAATGTCCTGGAGCATTTCCCCAATGTTTTTTGGTGGTTTCAGTTACAGGTCATGAATTCAAGTCTTTTTTTCTTTTTTTCTTTTTTTTTTGACAAAGTCTCATCTCACTCTGTTGTTCAGGCCCAGGCTGGAGTGCAGTGTCACCATCTCAGTTCACTATAACATCCACCTCCTCGGTTCAAGTGATTCTCGTGCCCCAGCCTCCCGAGTAGCCGGGATTACAGGTGTGCACCACCACAGCTGACTAAGTTTTGTAGTTTTTGTAGAGATGGGGTTTCACCATACTGGCCAGGCTGGTCTCGAACCCCTGACCTCAAGTGACCCACTCACCTCGACCTCCCAAAGTGCTAGGATTACAGGCGTGAGTCACCACTCCCAGCCAGATTCAAGTCTTTAACCCATTTTTGATTTGCTTTTTGTGTATGGTGAAAGATAGGAATCTAGTTTCATTCTTCTGCATATACTTATCCAGCTTTCCTAGTACTATTTATTGAAATGTTGGTCTTTTCAGCATCATATGTTCTTTTTGTCTTTGTTGAAGTTGAGTTGGTTGTAAGCATGTGGCTTTATATCTGGGTTCTCTATTCTGCTCCATTTGTCTCTGTGTCTGTTTTTAAGCCAGCACCATGCTGCTTGGTTTACAATAGCTTTGTAGTAAATTTTGAAGTCAGGTAGTGTGATGCTTCCAGCTTTTCACTTTGTGCTCAGGATTGCTTTGGCTATTTGAGGTATTTTATGGTTTCCTATGAATATTATAAGTTTTTTCCTATTTCTGTGAAGAATGTCATTGGTATTTTGATAGGACTTGCATTTAATCTGTTAATTGCTTTGGTGAGTATTGTGATTTATACAATATTAATCCTGTCAATCTATGAGCCTGGACTATCTTTCCATGTTTTTGTGTCCTGAGAAGGCAGTGTTTTTTAAATTTCTGTATTTAACTAGTTTTTCTAGCTATTATTACTTATTCCTAGTAAACTAATTACCTGGGTACTGGCAGGTACAGGTCGACCTCGTTTTATTGTGATGTATGTTACTGTGTTTATAGATATTGTGTGTTTTTTATAAATTGAAGGTTTCTGGCAACTGTCAAGCATGTCAGTGTCATTTTTCCAACAGCATGTGCCCACTTCATGTCCCTGTGTCACATTTTGGTAATTTTCACAGTATTTCCAACTTTTCCATCATTATTATATCTGTTATGATGATTTCTGATCAGTGATCTTTGATGTTATTATTGTAATTGCTTTAGGACTCCAGAAACTGGGCCCATATAAGAACACACAAGGAGGCATCACACTGACTTCAAAATATACTACAGATCTACAGGAGGAGAAAGATGGCAGAATAGAATGCTTCACTGATTGTCCCCCTGACCCCCCACCAAGGACACCAATTTAACAACTATCTACACAGAAAAAAACATCTTCATGAGAACCAAAAATCAAGTGAACACCCATAGTACCTGGTTTTAACTTCATATAGCTTGATATGGTTTGGCTGTGTCCCCACCGAAATCTCAACTTGACTTGTATCTCCCAGGATTCCGACGTGTTATGGGAGGGACCTAGGGGGAGGTAATTGAATCATGGGGGCCGGTCTTTCCTGTGCTAATCTCGTGATAGTGAATAAGTCTCACGAGATCTGATGGGTTTATCAGGGGTTTCTGCTTTTGCTTCTTCTAAGTATTAAGATGGATATTGCCTGAGTTTGAGTCCCTCCTGAACAACAGACAAACATCTCCAACTGGTTCGCAGGTGTAGGTGGTGCGTTCTTTGTCGAGTGCTGGTGCCACCTTTACCCTGGAGCAGTAAATCCACATGGAGAGGCTTTTGAGTTGAACAGCTGTCGGGGTCATAAGGAGAATTTGGTATGGTCCAGTCCAAACTGGCTCCAGTGGCTTTTTGTCCTGTGGGAGAGTTTTAAGATATACCTAGTCTTCAAGCATAAGGTTAGGGTGAGTGTTTCCTGAAAAAGAGGGGCCAGGTGTTGGGCTATGAAGACTTTGATAGTGATTGATGGCCTTGATGGTTTGTCCCAGGGACATAACATATTGCATGAGATAATGTCTCTTTGGGTCTAACAAAAGGTCTATTTGGAAGAAAGATCTTCCGCAGAGAATCTCAAAAGGGCTAGATGGGTTTCAGATTTTGGGGTGATACAGGCTCTTAAGAGTACAATGGGGAGCAAAGTTGACAATAACTGTTGGGTTTCATGTATTAACTTTGTGAAGTGCTTTTTCTGGTTTGGTTGGCTCTCTCCACCTTCCCAGAAGATTGTGGACGCCAAGACACATGCAGATAATATTTGATCTGGAGAGCTTCACTGATTCTCTGCATTATTTAAGAAATGAAAGTGGGGCCATTGTCTGACTGTAGGGCATGAGGGAGTCTAAAACAAGGAAGAATGTGGTCTGAAAGGGCTGAGGTGACTTCTGAGGCCCGTTCAGTTTTAGTGGGAAGGGCCTTCATCCAGTGATGGTGTCTACAAAGACTAACAAATACGTGACTAACAAATATACACATTGCATGATGCGTGTGTGTAAAATGTATTTGCCAGTCTCCTCCTGGTAGGGTTCCTCATCTTAGAATGGGTTGAAGGATTTGGGGAGGTTTGTGTGCTCCCTCTGGGTTTATTTGGCAGCAGGTGGGACACGCCTGTGAGATGGCCTGTAGAGCTTGGGTTATCCCCGTGCTGGTGAACAGCGACTTTATTAGATCTTGGATGGCCTTAGCCCCTAGATGAGTCGATTGGTGTACGCTATTTAGAAACTTCCATTGTGAGGCTCCTGGGAGCAAGAGTTTGCCATTAGGACTTTTTAGCCAACCCTCTGAGGTATGGGAGAAATCTCTTTCTAGAGCTTTTTGGGCTTCCCGCTGTGTATAGTGTGGAGACAGGGAAGTTAGGCTAGGAATGAAGACAGCCTGAAAGGGTGACCTGGCAGCCACTTTTACTTATTTTTCAGCCCAGGTGTTCCCGATAGAGATTTCATCATTGCTTCTCTGATGGGCTTTGCAGTGAATGATAGTTACCTGTGGGGGAAGCGTAACTGCCTCCAACAGGGCCGTGATTTCAGGAACATGTTTAATTGAAGTATTTCAGGCCATTAAAAGTCCTCTTTCCTGCCAAATGGCTGCATGGGCATTCACTGCATGAAAGACATAGGCTGAGTCTGTGTAAATATTAAGCCTCACGCCTGCCCCTAATTGTAAGGCACAGGTAAGAGCAATGAGCTCAACCTTTTGGGCTGAGGTGCTACTTCCTGGCAGAGGTCCAGATTCTGTGATTTCAGTTAGGTTAATAGTAGCATACCCTGACAGTTGGGTTCCACCTATCATGAAGCTACTGCCATCTGTGTACCATGTGGCCTCTGAATCTATAAGGGGAGTATCCTGGAGGTCTGGTCTAACATTACAGGTTAGATCTATGGTTTCCAAGCAAGAATGTTTAAGTGGTCCCTCCACATTTGGGTTTGGTAACAGCATGCCAGGATTAAGGGTTGGCAGAGCCTAATACTCAATTCTGGTACCTGTAGAAAGAGTGTTAGAAATTTGCTTATATGGCTCTGTGAGATCCAGTAAAAGGCCTTTGAGTTTAGGACATTCATTACTTGATGTGGGGTGTAGACAGTTATTCCTTGGCCCAGAGTTAGCTCGGAGGCCTCCACAGCCAGGAGAGCCACACACATTAGCACTCAGAGGCATGGCAGCCATCCCCATGCTACTGGGTCAAGGGTTTTTGACAAGTAACTAATTGGCCACTGGGAGGGTCCCAGTGGCTGAGTGAGGACTCCAAGGCCTGTATCCCTTCTCTCAACTACAAACAAGTAAAGATGCTTTGTAAGATCTGGCAAGGCCAGGGCGGGGGCTTGTTTGAGGGTTTTTAGAACATTGTCCATTTCAAGGCTCCAATTTAAGAGTTCCTCCCCTGATCCTTGTAGTGCCTCATAAAGAGGTTTTGCTATAACTCCTAAACTGGGTTATCCAAATGTGACAGAAACATACCATTCGAAGAAAGGACTACAACTGATGTTTAGTGGATGGAATGTCCATGTTTAGGATAAGATTTTTGCGGTGCTCTGAGAGACCCTTGGGCCCTGGGATTAATGTTAGTCTCGAGAATCAAACCTCCTGAGAGACGATTTGAGCTTTGGAAGGAGAGACTTAATAACCACAAGGGGCCGATGTCTAAAGAGTTGTAATAGTATTTAGATCTGAGGCATTTTTGGTTGGATTGCAAATAAGCAGGTTATCAACATATTGAAGGACTGCTTGAAGTGAGACCCCTTCTCTACAAAAAAAGTATTATAAGCTGCGGGTGGATGCACACACCTTTGGTCCCAGCTTCTTGGCAGGCTAAGGCAGGAATGTCGCTTGGGCCCAGGAAGTAGAAGTTGCAGTGAGCTATGACCATGCCACTGCCCTCCAGCCTGGATGGCAGAGTGAGACCTTGTGTCAAAACAAACAAACAAACAAAAACCTTCGAGCCCTGTGCTAGCCACTTTATGGATATATAAATGTATATGCATAGGGTAGATAATCTTCACAACAAAGGGAGTAGGTAGGAATTTTTTTATATTTCAAATAAAGAATAATCTCATTTCACATAAAGATACTTGAATTTCAGGAGCTTAAAGAGCTTGCTGAAAGTTACAAATTAATTATGTTACAAGGTTGGAATCTGAACTTATCTTTCACCACTACTACTATATAGCTTCCCAGGTTTATAATAGTAATTAAACCGAGGAGGGAAATAAGTAAAATTGGCCAATGAAAGGGAAGCAGCACAGGTATAAATAAACTTACCTGTCATAAAGACCTCCTTCTTATCATGCAATGTCCTGCTTAATATGTAGATATAAATAAGATCCATGTCCATTATTAGCTCAACAAGTAAAATGATTCATTTTATTTTCCTTTGAGGGTTTTTTCAAAAGGAAAAAAAGTGGGCTAGCTCAGAATGTGTTCTAATCATGAGTATAGAATCGGAGATTCTTTGTTTTAGTTTTTTTGAGACGGCATCTCACTCTGTCGCCCAGGCTGGAGTGCAGTGGCGCGATCACAACTCACTGCAAGCTCTGCCTCCCGGGTCCACACCATTCTCCTGCCTCAGCTTCCTGAGTAGCTGGGACTACAGGCGCCCGCCACCACGCCCGGCTAATTTTATATTTTTAGTAGAGACAGGGTTTCACCGTGTTAGCCAGGATGGTCTCAATCTCCTGACCTCGTGATCCGCCCGCCTCGGCCTCCCAAAGTGCTGCGATTACAGGCGTGAGCCACCGCACCCAGCCAGAATAGGAGATTCTTTGTAAATGAGTATATGTGTTTAAGAAATATATTCATATGGTTATGTTGAGGCAGATGCCACATATCCACACAAACCACATTAGCATCTGCAGTTTTCAAATTTCAGAAATAATTTTCATGCATACATGTAAAAATATAAAAGCATTCATGAACACATTACCTATTTCAGTAATACATATTTTAATACATAAATGATTTCGTTTATCAATAAATTAATTTATGAGTGTGATAAAGAACAGAGGACACAAGAATTTATGAAGCATTGAAAGTCTTTGGCCACTGGGTGTCATGATTTTCCCCTGTAATGATTAACCTTTCGGCAATAAAAGATCCTGAATTTTTGGAGCGGAACACTTCAGTGTTACATGGATTAGTGTTGTAAATAGAAAGTTTTATTAAAATATGCCACAGTTTTTTCTCAGATTATTATGTCATATTTAAACCACATTATTAGTGTAGCTTTTTACCTGAAACTGACCAAGAAATATTAAATGTTCAGATATTTAAATAACAAAGGAATACACAATTCTGTTGGTCATCTTTGAGTTTTATTATATCCAGGTTAAATCTGAAGAATTTGTACAGTGTATTGATGTGTGTGCCTGGGTACATTTTTGGAAGAGCTCTTAGTTATACAGAATTTCCATTGTACAGAAGTTAGCCCTAGATATAATTATTGTGTCTTAGTGTCCAACTGCTTTTACCCATGCCTTGTGTGTGCATATATGTTGGCAGATGTACTCTAAAACTGCACCACTAATCAGAACCAGATACCTATGTTTTTTCTCTATGAATATGCTCCACTCTGCCAAGTTCGATGGAAGTGAGTGGTTGTGACAATTCAAAACAGTTGTGCCTGTTTTACAACACAAATGCTGCTGAACTTGTAGAAAAGACCTGTGCAGACAGAATGAGAAGACTTAGTCAGTTGCTCTAAGAACATCATTGGAAACTTTCTTTTATTTTCTTTTCTTTATATTTATTTTGAAGACTAGTTATTGCCTAAGTTGTAAAGGTGAATCTGATAAAGTGGCTGACTAGTTTAGAGGTCAATATTTAAGCCATGTGATTGAATCTGTAGAGGGCAAGAGTTGGAAAGATGAAAATGGGTTCATGGGACAGTTATATTTTATTTTTGTTGTTTTTGAAACTGAATCTGGAAAATATCCAAGTTATGTTTCAATATATAACACTACATCTTTAAATGACAATTTTGGTGTATATTGTTATGGCCATTTAATAAATTGCTTTTTATTAAACTGGTGCAAAAGTAATTGTGGTTTTTGCCATTACTTTCAGACCTCAATTACTTTTGCACCAACCTCTTACTAGTCATAAGAACATCCTTGCTTTTAACATAAAGGGATTGGTGATGTTACCATGATTCTCACTTAAGAATTACTGAGAAAAATGCAGCAGTAGGGGTTAGCAAAAACTAGTAGTTAATTGAAGTCGTGTGTTTATTTGAATGAAAGGATTTTTCATTTAAATTATAAAAACAGAGCAAGTGCCCAGTTATATCCAATCCATGTTCAATTTTATTCACAGAGATGGTGACCAAAGAAGAGTAAATGAACAATGTCAGAATCAAAAGATACTCTGCCTGCTAAGAACTTGCAGTGGAATTTTTTTTAAATGAGATTAAAACAAATAAAAATGTTTAAAATTCATTAAATATTTTTAAAGTACTTGCTGTTTTAATGAAACTGAACAACAAAGACCCTGTCCTTAGTGAGCCTGCAAGCTAGTGGGGGACTCCGATAATAATCAAACTATCACAAAAACATGCCTTTAAAACACATCACATTCTGTGAGACGACCTGCTAGGTGTTGGGGTTCAGAAAAGGTTTCTCTGCTGAATCGATATTTGGCAATCAGGCCAATGGGAATGGGGCTTGGGGCGAGGATGACGTCAGTTTTCCAGGTAGCACTCTTGAGTGGAAGGTGCGTGGATGGTTTGGGGACTGAGAGAATGTTACTGCAGTTAGAACTTAAAGGATGAGGGTGGGGTTCTGGGCATTGCAGGATGGAGACATAACACATGATACATCAGGAGAGAAAAGGAAAGAAGGGCTGTCTTGCACAATTTTTTAAAGATACACTGAGAACCTTGGCCACTCCTTAAGAGCTCACACTGGAGAGCATAAGAGCAGTTAGAAGACTGTCACGGTTACCCAGAGTAGAGATGATGATAGCTTGCATAACAGTAGTGTTGGTGAAAATGGAAAAAAACAGATAAAATGAGAGATGTGTGTGTGTGTGTGTGTATATATATATATATATATATATATATATATATGTATATATACATATATATGTATTCTAATACTCAAGTTGATTCTGTTTCTCTGGAGAACACCGACAAATAAGATGATAATTGAGTTATTGATGTCATGGGTATAATTAAGTTGCTTAGGTAGAGTATACAGTGAGAAGACAGGAGGTCAAGGAAGGACCTTTGAGAAATTCCAGCACATAAAAGCTCATATAGCAAAGGTTTAGTATTGGGTTTACTCAGCACTCCTACTCCTCTCCCTTCATTGCAGAAAATTACTCCTGCACACACATATCTGCTTGGAAATGGACTTACACGTGTAGTTTTCTTGTCGTCTTCTGTTTTCTTCCTGGACTCCACCATGCTGGTCACATTTGATGGGTTCAGCTGTCCAATATGATCCAAATAGACAATTTGATTTTCTCTTGGAAAGAACAAAATATACAACCTGATACTGAGGACCTCTCAAGTCATTGAAAGGTCTTCTGAATTATTTGAGTTCAGCAAGGGCACTTCATTGAACCTTGAAGTGAAATAATTATCTCTCTAATAGCAACAAACTCATGCTAAATATAGACTATGTACAAACCTAGAATACATGTGGAATCATCAGTTATTGAAAGATAAGGCCGGGTGTGGTGGCTCATGCCTGTAATCCCAGTACTTTGGAAGGCCAAGGTGGGTGGATAACCTGAAGTCAGGAGTTTAAGACCAGCCTGATCAACACAGTGAAACCCCATCTCTACTAAAAGTATAAAATCAGCCGGGTGTGGTTGCACATGCCTGTAATCCCAGCTGCTTGGGAGGTTGAGGCAGGAGAATCACTTGAACCCAGGAGACAGAGGTTGCAGTGAGCTGAGATCATGCCATTGCATTCCAGCCTGGGCTACAAGAGTGAAATTCCACATCCCCCTTCCCCCCAACAAAAAAAAAAGAAAAATAAGTCATTACTTTAATGACTGTGGCAGAGTTCACATCTCATTTACCCTCACCAGCAGGTGGGTGGGTATGAAGGCCAATACCAATTTATAAATATATTATTTTTACTTATCCAATTTCCCAGTTGTGTATTTTCCCCTCAAAATAATTATAGCCTTACTATGCAATTTGTCACATAAAGTTTGTTTTCAAGAAATGTCTTTAGGTAAAATCTTGTATGCATGTGCTAAAAATTATTGTCCCTGCCTAGTGGCCTTTAAAAATTTATTATGTATATTTGAGGTTTACAGAATAATGTTATGGGATATGTGTATCTCATTCATGGTCTTGAAAGCAAATATACCAATTATTTTCTTCTTTTGGAATTCTAAGTGTCCAGCTACAATGAGGTCATCCACTGAGGAGTGAAAGAGTTTCACTCCACTGAGTTATTGTAAATGTGTTTGGGGCTTCCAACTGAGAAGTAACCTCATCAGACAGTTTCTACAGGCTCCTATTCTATATTTCATTGCTACACAATGAATCAAAAGTAAAGACCCCAAGAATGTCTCTCCTTTCTTAGGTCATAACACCACAGGGGCAATTGCACTATTTCAAAAGGCAGACCATTCTAGTGTCTGTTCTCAGGGTTTGTTTCTGTTGAAGCAGAGCTAAGGCGTTTTACAGCCCGGAAATAAATTCTAATGACAAATTAATTCATGTATTTCTTTACAACAGTGTCTCCGTGAATTGAAATAAAAACCCATTGGCACAGTAGGAAGGATGATCTTTATCAGGGAGGGTCACACTAGTGACTATTACTTCTGCTGCATATCCCTTTGAAAACCAGAAGTGCAAAGTTGTTTAGACGGCACCTAAATCGATTCCGCAGAGGGTATGTGTAATGAGGATCACCTGTGTGACAGGCCGTTTATCACTATACATATACATTTATAAAATGCATGTTTTAGAACTGTCAGCTTTCCTTTTATATCATCATCGTCAAGTATTTTAAAGAGTGAAATAAAATTTATTGAAATGCACTTGACAATGATCAAGGCACAGCTTAAAGCCTGGAAAGCTGTAGTTTGCAGTGAGCCTGGGATTTTGAAGTGCTGTACTAAGCAGCCATACCGATTGATATGTTTTAGTCCTGTGAGGTTTACCTGTTGTCTTTCCCAAATTTCCCAGAATTTTATCCTGGAAGGCTCTGGCTGATCCTGAATTCATATTTGGGTGTACCTTGAGTCTTTCTTCCATGTCATCTAAAGTCTAGCCTCTGGAACCCAGCTGGGAAGGGCTCAGTCTGCCTAGCCCAGGCAAGGCCTGGAAGCAGACCTCAGGGAGGGCCAAACTACCCCTGGATGGCCAGGAGAACCTGGGCTGTATGGGGCCATGCTGTGATGGTGTACTGCTTTACTGGGAGAGAGCAGACCAGGACAGACCTTCAGAATCCAGGCATTCAACCATGTAGAAGGGAATTAGAGAAAAAAAAAATAGGGAGACAGTGAAGCATACAGAGCAGGCCGCTTTAGTGAAGAACTGTGATGAGAATTACAAGGATTTGCTGAGGAGAGTAAAACAGTAAAAAAAAATAACAAGGAAACAGTGCAAGAGAAAGTGAGGGAGAAGCAGACAGAGAGAGAAGATGCAGCTATGCACACATGCAGAGGCAGAGAAAGAAAAAGATACGCTTGTGTATGTGTGTATAAGGAGAGAAATAGAGACAGAGACAAAAAGAAGGGGTTTATGTCAGCCATGCACCAAAATATTCTTAATCCCAACACTCAAGGCTTCATTGGGAGATATTAAAAAGTTGAAAGTCCTACAGTGATACTATCCATCATATAAACACTGAGTGGCATCTGATTATAAAATTATAATAGCAGTAATTTTTAATTTTTAATTTTTCTTCTGTGGTATTATCCTATAGCAATTGTAAGCGTGCATAAAGTTAATAGTTTTTTGTTATTTTATTAATTTAAAATTAAAGCGAGTTTCAAGGAGTTATTTTGGTGCTTAAATGAAATGTAATTCCAAACGTGTTGATTGAATGCCTGAAATGTGCAAGGCACAGATTGATGCTGAAGTGTAAGACCCAGGCGGATCTATGAACTTCTAAGGTAATTGGACCTATAAGGCGGGTTTACTAATCATTGAAATGCAAAGGAGAATAAGCCACATGCACTTAAATGAATTCATTCAATGATTCAGGGGTTGAAATTGGGAAAATCACACTTGACTCTAAAGAAACAGGTAAATACTCTGTTAAGAAGAGAAAGCTGAAGGAGATAGGAAAGGAAGCAAAATTTCTATTGGCCTAGTAGGAGCAAGGACTAAAAGCCAGACATGGGCCATGTCTGGAAAAGAGTGAACGATCCCATGTGGCTAGAGCAAGGGTGAATGCAGAATGAGGATGGAAGACTAATGCTGGAGGTGGGGATTGCAAACATCTGAGGAAGACTCACAATGCCAGTTGGAGGAATGTTCAGGTATTCAGTGGGTCAGGGGAGCTGCTGAATGGTTAGAACTGAAGAAGAATGTTGCAATGCATTGCAGAAATATGTTTGCATACACATTACAGAGATTGTTACTAACTTGATAGAAGGTAATCAAAGGCTCACCCCACACAGCAGAAACCCAAGTTTTGAGACTTATCCTCAGGTATGATTCCATCCTATGTAGCAGCACTGCCCAACAGAACTTTCTGTGATGATCAAGAATCTGCGTATCTGT
This sequence comes from Nomascus leucogenys, assembly GCF_006542625.1. Classification (NCBI taxonomy): domain Eukaryota; kingdom Metazoa; phylum Chordata; class Mammalia; order Primates; family Hylobatidae; genus Nomascus; species Nomascus leucogenys. The sequence goes on from NC_044406.1 coordinate 6,626,640, forward strand.
ACTGTCCAATATGGTGGCCAAATGGGATTACTGACCACTTCACATGGGGCCAGTGAGACTGAGAAATTAATTGTAATTTTATCTAATTTTAACGTATTTAAATATAAATATAAATCACCTTAGGTTGCTGCTACTGATTACTGTATGAGACAGAAGATACAGCTATATAAGGATGTAGCATGAAAAGAAAAAAAGCTTATAAAACATGTTAAATAATATAAGATTTTGGTCCATTGAGGTCCAGAACTTTCTCCTATTTCCATTTCCAATACACTGTCAGGTTAATTATCAGAAAATTTCTGCCTCATTGTGAAACTGGATGTTTAGAACATTGTCAAGGATACCCTAAAGGGTATTATGGACCGAGAGTCTAAGGTCTAATCTAATTTAACAAATCCCCAGTTTCTGTTTTCCTGTCTGTTACAGTCACTTGACCAATTTTAATTGAATGTTCTCATGTAGTGTTTATCAAATACCTTCAACCTTTTAAAACGCTTTGCTCAGTGGCAGCTCATTTTTGAGGGTGGATTTCTTTTGGTGGCTGAGAGAAAAGCAACTCCAAAAACTCATTTCATGCTCGGAGATTCGTGCAGCTATAATTGATTTAGGTGTTGGGCAAAACAGTCAAGGTGAGAAAACACATGCACAAAGAGAAGTCATTACTGTAAATGAGAGGAAATATCTTCCTTGAAATACTGTAGACAAGAACAGAAAAAAACAGAAGAAGTACTTTTCAAGGAAAATCGGATCAGATCAAGAAATTCTTAATAGCTAAGTGAAGTCTTTCAAAATTATGCTCATAGCAATGAACTGAACTATTATTAATAGTCTTTGAGATGAGAGTGAAAGTGATGGCTAATGGATCCAGAGATGGATTTGACTCCTTTTGTCTCCAAATTCCACTCTTTATTGGCTTTGAGGCACCTTAATGAAGCCCAAGGTCTAGAGAAAACAGAGTTGAAAAAAAATGTGTGCCTTAAATTAGATTAAATGGCCTCAATGCTATGGTGGAATAATACAACAGTTCCTATTCTCATCACAGTTACCCAAAATAGAGAAGGAACTGACAAAGGCCACTTGAAGATGGTAAAACAAACAAACATGCAACAACAAAAACCCAGCAACGTGGTTTGTGGATGAAAACCCAAAAGTATCCAATTGCAGTTTGAGACCTGTATGGGTTAGGTTGGCATTTGATTTCCAGGTCAAAAAAATAAAAGGAATTAAGCTCTTATAGATCAAAGAAGAATGAGAATTTTTTGTCAAAACTACTTTGCTATATCAACAAAAATTTAAATATCTCCCAAACAGAGAACACTACAAACAAAGAACAACCCATCCATTTCTAATTCTAATTTAATTCTATCACAAATGGGAACTGAACTCTGATATACGGGGTTTATATTTGGGACATGTGTTTAAGCTAATGGAAGAGCTTTGACAGGAACAAATTGTGAATTCAGTTCTGTATTAATCTTAGAGCTTCGGTTAGTTATATAACAGTTCCTTCTCCCAGAAGCATATTAAGAAAAAGGAACACTCAGAATGTTTCAGTGTACTTTAAATGAAAATATAATTTTGCTATTTCCACTCATTTAGTCTTGGTGCTTTGTGGTACTCAGAAAAAAAGATTATTATTTTTTCCTTTGGAAACTGTTTTAAAATGTTGACTTTTGTTGATGAAATTCTGAGAATATAGTCGTCGGTTGCATGCCTGCTAGAGAGATAACAGGAGCATTTCAAGACTTAATGCACACACAGTGTCAGAAAAAAGAAAGGCTGTCTCATTGTGTGGTTCTGCTTAAGCAGTTAAGACACTTCCCTTAGAATACATCATGCAATGTCTTATTCTCGTTAGCCTGAATGGGTCTCATGATATTCTGGAACCAATTGCTTTCAAAGGCAGTAGACCCAGGTTTCTTCAGTTGCTTTTAAGACTTTTTAGGCGTCTGGTGCATGTGGAGAATGACATCTGTGTGGCCCACTGTGGCGATCTCCAGAGATTGTTCCCAACCTCTAGCCAAAAAACCCAGAGCATCTGGCTATCCATTGCCCTTCCCAGCTGAAATGCTGGCCTGCACCAGTCCTTTTACTGATTAGACTCATGGGTAAGCCCGGGATCTCATACACTGAAGTCCAGGGCTGAGTGGAGCAAGGGTAGATATCGCTGAACACACAGAAGAAATGGGGTCAATGGGAGAACAGCAGAGAAGTCAAGGGTAGGTGACGGAGTATCCGTTAAATGGTTTTCCTTAGGGACTCCCTGATTTCTTTTTTCTCCCACAGTCCAAATATTATCTTTTTTCACACAAAATATAATTATGCAAATATAATTTCCTTTGCAATATTAGCTACTGTCTATATCTTACTAAAATGCATCGAGCTAGAAACAACATCATTTTGTATATAATGTGGCTGGCATCTATAAAGAAGGGAGTGAGGAAGGAGAAGGAGTGGGAAGATGGCGAGTGAAAGTGCTGCTATCTTTGGGAATTTGGTTGACAAACATTCACTAACATTATCTATAAACCATAGGACATTTAATATTTAAAGACATATTGGAAAGGATAGTGCTTGTGAGTTGCTATCCTGTAAAACACTTTCAGTTATTGGAGTCATTTACGACTGCAAAACATTTGAGGATTTCTACTTTGTTCAAATGCATTATTGTCCTACTATGAAAGTGCCTGGTGACCACAATGTCTTGGAATTGAGGATGTTTTACTTCTTTAGGGAGCCTGATACCTAACTCTGCCTGAAATGTAACAGAATTCTTTTTAGTTTATAAGGAAACATAATACCCCAATGTTCTTAAGTAATATCATCATTAACATGTGTATTAAAACATACTGAATGTTTTCTTATGCAACATTAGATAACAACATAATTGTTCTACCTGGATACTGGATTATATCAGCACATGTTATAAACAGATCATTTTCTAGAAACACAAAAAGGTTTGAGATGAACTTCAGTGCCCCTACTTTAATCACCAGGGACCAAAATTGCCTTACTTCAAACTCTTGAAATCTAGTAAAAATGGCTACTCGTGTGCTTAGAGAGTTATTTGTTCTAGATTTAATCTTACAGCTACTTAGGGGAAAAAAGTTGAACTTAAAGGTAAAATGTCACTAGATGCATTTTCTAATCATTCTCAAAGCATGACTACTCTGCTTATGGTTAGTTATCTTGAGAATAAAGTTTTAATGCGTACCTCATGTTCCCCGAAAATTCCCCATATATTTTTCTGAGATGACCATTCTGGGTGAAAAGGCATATTTCTATTTGTCTTACAGCTAGAAAGTCAGAAATAGGCAATGGGATAATTGAAGTTGAGGTGGACAGTTGCTCCTCCAGACATCACTTTATGACGTATAGGCCATAAAATATTAAGGTTAATCCATCAGGTGTCTACACTACAATGCATGTCCCAGGCATAACTAAGCAGCCCCATTAATGTGAAAAATTGTCACACATCATAAACAACTGCACAAACGTCACCAGTGTCCTTTACAGCAAAGAATGTAGTTATAACACAAGATGTTCAAAATCCCAGGAGGTATTAGCCGGGGGAGATCAAGTGTTCCTCCATGAGTGTTTCAAACGAATTTAATGGCACAGTGTTCTCAGTAACCTCTAAGCATGCATCTTATAATAAATGACTCGAATTATTTTTCCTTTTGAGTTGAATTGGGCACATTCCTGTACATAGTCCTGTGCATGGATGATAAAATATGAATAAAACACATTCTGTGCTCTTAAGGAGAATGCAAGTGAGAACAGAGACAAAATATTCATATGAAAATGAGGTGGCAATATCAGGTTGCATATAATACTTGACAGATGGGGGGTGCCCTAAGTATCATGTAGTTCAGAGCAAGCAGGCACAAGTTGGAGGGGGTAATTAAGACTTCCTGGGAGCTGAAGAGAAAGTGAGAACTCAAAGGACCCCAAGGCAGGCAGAGGAATTAGTGAGTTATGGCCTGGGGGGAGAATTTCATATTTTATCTTGAGATAGAAATTGGAGGAAAGTCAATACCTTTTCTTTTTATGAGTGGTTTCCATGATAATGAAACTAACGTTTTACCAAAGTAGGTTTTCTACCCTGACTTCTAAATAAATAAAGGTATAAAGCAAGGGTTTGACAGGTATTTTAAGTGGTATTCTCTACCCTTGGAAAAATGGTCTTTAGCATATTAGTTCACCTTTGCACACTGCAACAAGTAGCTCTGTGGAATCTTTCCCCGTGAGAATAGTTTCCTAAACTGATAATATCTCTGGGCTTCCAGACAACTCAAGGGCTAGAGGGGGAGGAGACTAATTATGAACAAAATTGAATTGGTTTTAAATATATTTGTAATAGATTTTCAGATGAAGATGCTTACTCAAATTACCAATAAAAAAAAGAGTATTGGGATTTCGGAAATGTTGAGACTCAGCAGTTGACCATTTGACCCAGTAAGTGATAATAAGACTTTGGTTTATGGAGCTGCTTCCTGCAACAGGGCGTGCCTTAGTGCTACTGATTAAAATGGCAAGAACTGAAGGAAAATAGGGCTCGTTACAGGGATACCTAAGACCAACAATGAAATATGCCCTTTGTCTACAGAGTATGCTAATAGGATGTGGGGGCCATATTCAGAATGAGGTTTTTTGCATTGTGAATTTTTGGTATTTGTAAAAGTAATCTTTTAACCCATCTTTTATCAGGTCTTCATCTATCTTCTCAATTAAGATTCTGAGGCATAGCTTGAGGTCAGTCAGTTGAAGCGGACACTCTAGTTCATTTGATAAAATGGTGCACTGAGGCATGAATCAGCCGCAATCTGCCCACAGTTCCTCATCCCCGCAAGGGAAAAGAAGGCCATTTCACGAGACTGTATTTATACAGGTATTTCCAAAATATGAACTCAGTGTGACCTTGGCACTTACCAGATAATTTGAACCATTATAGAAATGAGAACATGTTGTAAAAGCATACAGAAGACAGACAAGTCATAACTTCTGCAAAAGCCAATTGCTTCATCATAGCAGCATTTTTCTCATTATTTGCTGGGATAAATAAATACTGAAGCCAAGAATAACACACTTATTTAAAATTGGTTAAATGGGCAAGTGCCATAACTAATAAGTCTTACAATTAGGAGCTAGGTTGAAAGCTCTACATCATGCGCTGAAGTTAAGAAACAGAACACTGGAGTAACCTTTAGGCAAAAAATACCACTACTGCTACTAATATTGTAACATGTCTCATGTTTGTCATAGCTCTGCCATTTTTCCCATGGAGACCACATGTTTGTGAGCAGAGGGCTGTTAGGTGTTTTTATCTCTCGTAGACTGAGTTCATTGCAGGCACTGGAGCATGGGGAGGCTGAAGAGCAGGGAATGCCTGAGGGAGGTGAGTCACAGAGCAAACAGGTGGTACATCTGCAGGGCGGGGGCAAGGGTGCAGTAGAAATACTCATCCAAGGGCAGGACAGTTTTGTACAGGATCCTGGAAAGTTTGCGAGACTGCACGGAAACTCACTCTCCTTGCCTCCAAGAAAGCTAGAATGCCCTGTCTGGGCCAGACCTCAAGTGCATGTGTGCTCTTAGCTTCTGGGACCTATGCTATGATCCTTGGGAAGCCCTAGGGCTACTACCCTGGGTTTTAGGTTATTGGTCAGGAAAGTCTAGTACTCTGCAAGGCAGACCGATACTCATTTGAATATAAAGACCAGACACTCCCTTGAAAGATAATGCACGTGTATTTTTTTTACAGCCAGCTGTAAAACTGGAGACTCCTAGAAAAACTGGAATTCAAACAAATTTGTCTTTCTTTCGAATGCTACCTTCCTTTTAAATGAGAAGTGGTTTTGCTTGTTGCCCCCTCCTCCTCCATTAACATGCTGGGATCTTTAGAAGAAATATGTAAAGATTAGCTAAAGTATCCTAATGTTTATATAGGCATACCCAGAATCCTAAAAAATTTCCTGAATTTTATCTGAAAGTTTTCTGTGAAAATTAGAACCAGTACTTGAAATGGTGCTTGAAAATTTTCTATGGTTCTTCTAAATCATCTTCGTGGAATAGAATTACAACATAAGTCAAAATTGGATGTATCTATATAATTTTAAAATGTCTAGTAGCCATACTGAAATAGGAAAAAGAAACTAATGAAATTATTTTTATAGTATATTTTATTGAACCCAGTATATCCCCAATATTATAATTTCAACATGCAGTCAATACAAAAATACTAATGAGATACTTTACATTCCACTTTTTAAATGTTTAGTCTTTGAGATCAGTGTGCATTTTACATTTGCAGCACATTTGGAAGTGCCACACTTCAAATGTTGAATAGCCACATGTGGCTACTGGCTACTGTATACAGACAGTGTAGCTCTACTTATAGTTGGTGTGGTTAAGCAACGTTGACAGAATGAGATTTCCTGGGCCTCTGCATCCACCCAATATCACCATTAATAGAATTGATTCTCTCTAAAATCTTAGGATTTTATACCACAGATGTAGTGCTGGTCTGGAATAGCAGGTACTTACCTAAACTATCCTTAACTAGAGACCACAAGATCTTCACCCCAAATCCCCAGTCACCTTGATCATTTCTCAGAACTACTTGGGAAGTCAAAGTTTTCAATAAACAAATGTGTACACTGAATGAATTTAACCTCAAAGACAAAGGCTGTGGTTTAGGATGAGTTGACTTGAAGTCAGTCTTCTTCAGCATGACTTCAGGTCAGCTAAGGACAAACCACAATGAAGCTTTTAATCCAAACTTTGGTGCCAACCTCCCTGGAAATAGAGTTGGCAGGAACCTAATATATTATGTAACAAATCCTCATCTTCTTATAGGTGAAAAAAACTGGGGTTTGGTAAATGTACTGAAGTCACCTAGGACTTTGAAAAAAACATTTTTAAATAAAACAAGGTCTTCTCATCATTAGAAATATTCATTGTGATAAGATGAGGCAAAATGCATAAATAAAGTAAGGACTTCAAAGTTTACCACTATCATGCTTTCCCCTATCTTTTCAGATCTCAGATTTGTATGAGACATTCTAAAATTAATTCAGACTTTTCACTTCATGCCTATAAACAGACTGATTACAAATTTTGGATAGGACCAAACTACATGTACTCATGCTGTTTTGTCAGGTACAGAATTCGTATATGATCACTTTGTCCTTCTAAAATATCCAAATACTGCAGAAACATACAGAGTGAAGTGGATGAATTTCCTCTTACCCTCCATCCTTCTGGCCCAAGTCCTATTTCCCTTTCCAAAGGCAAACATTCCCAGTTTGATGTATAACCTATGATGTTTTTCTTAAATTCATACACACATAACACTTATTTTAAATAAGTATTTTATATTAGGAGAGTTTTAGATTTACAAGGCAGATGTGAAGATAACACAGAGAATTCCCACCTATTTCCTACCCCATTTCCACTATTCCTTTTGTTTTAACTTTTACTTTAGGTTCAGGGGTGCGTGTGCAGTGCAGGTTTGTTACATAGGTAAACTTGTGTCATGGGGGGTTGTTGTACAGATTATTTTGCCTCCTAGGTATTAAGACCAGTACCCATTAGCTGTTTTTCCCAATCCTCTCCCTACTCCCACCCTGCACCCTGTAGTAGGTTCCAGTGTGTGTTGTTCTCCTCTATATGTCCAACTGTTCTCATCATTTAGCTCCCACTAACAAGTGAGAATATGCAGCATTTGGTTTCCTGTTCCTGCATTAGTTTGCTAAGGATAATGGCCTCCAGCTCCATCCATGTCCCTACAAAGGACATGATATTGTTCTTTTTTATGGCTGCATAGTATTCCATGGTGTGTATGTACCACATTTTCTTTATCCATTCTATTGGGCATTTAGGTTGAATCTCTGTCTTTGCTATTTTGAATTTCACTATTCTTAATATCTTACATTAATATAGTATATTTGCCACCAATAATAACCCAATATGCATACGTTCTTATTTATTGAAGTCCAAACTTGTTTTAGATTTTCCTCCTTTTTTTCTAATGTATTTTATCTGGTCCAGGATAACACATTAGATGTAAGCATCATGTTTTCTTAGGATTCTCTAGACTTGTGATTGTTTCCGAGATTTTCCTTATTTTGGATGACCTTGACAGTTTTGAGAAGTACTGCATGGGTATTTTAAAGAGTTGATGTTTTTCTCATGACTAGGGTGGGATTATGAGTTTCAGGGAGGAAGACCCCAGATGTGAAATGCCATTTTTAATATGTGGCTCTCTTTTTAATTGTTTAGCAGCAACTCATAAATTTTCTCTAATGGAAAACTGACATAAATATCACCACATAAAAACAAAGTTTTTCCTTCTATGTGGTCTTTTTCTTCAAATATTTTTAATCGTAATAGTGGAAAGATTATCTCAAAACATGGGAGTTAAGTTAAACTTCTTGGTGATGCTTCCAGGAATTTCTCAACCATTTTCTTCCCATGCATAAGTGTTGGCTGTCACCCTAGCTGATGTCCAGGGAGGTTTATTATGTGTCAAGCATGAGTTTGTCCCAGGCTGTTTCTAGAAAACAAACTTGTCACCTGCAGAATGGCATTTTCACTTTCCCTTCAGTGTCCTGTGTGATTGGCATCCCAACCAATAATAATGCTGACATCTACTGTTTGTACACACACCATTGATACTGACTCACTAAATAGCCCGAGGCACCTCTTCTCAATGCCACAAGCACTTACCCTCTGAGTTAATGAAATGGGTAAAGGGGAAAAGAAAGATGGTAAGGCAGAATATATGGTTAACAAAATTTATAATAAAGGAATCTAAGAGTACAAAAGTAAATATTAAAAAAGTATTGGGGAGAGGAAGATCAGAAACCTCACCTTTGTATAAATCATGCATCATTGGAATGTGTTTATGGAGTGTCTTAGCTCTGTGCTTCCCCTGGCGAGAGGTAAAAACTCAGTTTGGTCCACTCTACATCCCCAGAGTGATGTCTTCTGGGGAAGCCATTCCATTCTAAGATAGAGCAGGCTCAGTGAAGTTTTTCTGTAAAAGGCCATGGAGTAAACACTTTCAGCTTTGTGAACCACATGGCCTCTGTTTCAGCCACTCAACTCTACAGATGTAGTGTGAAAGCAGCCTGGGCAATATGCAAATGAGTGGGTGTGGGTGCGTTCTAATAAAACTTTATTTGCAAAAACAGGCAGTGGATCCATAAGCCAACCTCTGATATAGAGACAAGAATGCTAAAAAAGAGTACGTCTTTCTGGTTCAAATAGGGAAAGAAAGAAAAAAAATGACAGATTGAAAAATAAATTGAAAGAGAAAGGGACAATTATTGCCTGCATCTCATTTTCCTCATATGTCAGTCCATTCTGTGTCACTATAAATAAGTACCTGAGGTTGGGTAATTTATTAAGAAAAGAGGATTAATTGGGTCAGGGTGCTGCAGGCTGTACAAGCATGGCTCCAGCTTCTGCTGCTGGTGAGGCCTCAGGACACTTACAGTTATGGCGGAAGGCAAAGGAGAGCAGGCAATGTCACATGGCAAGAACGGGAGTGGGAGGGGTGGGAGGTGCCACACTCTTAAACCACCAGATCTTGCATGAACTCAGAGCAGGAACTCACTCATTATCTTCAGGACAGCACCAAGGCATTCATGAAGTATCCGCTCCCATGATCCAAACATCTCCCACCAGGCCCCACCTCCAACATTGGAGATTACATTTCAACACCAGATTTAGAGGGGACAACATCCAAACTATATCACCTGATTTCTATGGTATTCATTTTTTGTTACTGCTTAACGGATCACTACAAAGGTAGCAGCTTGAAACAATACCCATCTAATAGGTCACATAGTTCAGTAGGTCAGAAATCAGGTGGGCTCACCTAGTTCTAGGTAGGGTCTCAAGGGTGAAATCAAGGTGCTGGCTGGCTGGCCTCTTAGCTGAAGGCTCCGGGAAAAAAATCCGCTTCTAGGCTCATTCAGGTTGTTGGTAGACTCCATTTCCTTGTAGTTGCAGGGCCCAGGTCCTTGTGTCTTTGCTGGCTGTGATTCCAAGGCGTTTCTCAACACATTAAGGTTGCTACATTACTTCTCATGTGGCTTCTTACATGTTCAAGCTACCAACAGAGAGTTGAATCCTTCTCAGGCTACACATTTCCATGACTTCTTCTTTTCTTTTTTTTTTTTTGGTCGAGGGGGGATGGAGTCTCTCTCTGTCACCCAGGCTGGAATGTAGTGGCGTGATCTCGGCTCACTGCAAACTCCACCTCCCCGGTTAAAGCAATTCTCCGGCCTCAGCCTCCTGAGTAGCTGGGATTACAAGCACGCGCCACCATGCCCAGCTAATTTTTGTATTTTTAGTAGAGACAGGGTTTCACCATGTTGGTCAGGCTGGTCTCAAACTCCTGACCTGTGATCCACCTGCCTCGGCCTCCCAAAGTGCTGGGATTACATGAGTGAGCCACTGTGCCCGGCCCACAAACCTCCATGACTTCTTATGTCACTTGCCAGAGAAAGTTGTCTTCTAACAAGGGCTCATGTGATTAGGTCAGCCCACCCAGGTAATCTCCCTATTTCAGAATCAGCTGTGCCATATAACACAACGCAATCATGGGAATGGTATCACATCACATTCACAGGCTCCAGAGATTTGGGTAAAAGCTTTTGGGGGCCAGCTTTAGAATCTGCCTACCACATCTACCTTACAACTTTGTCATCAGAATTAAATAAAATAAACCAAATAAAATGTCCTAGCACTGAGTCTGGAAGCAGAAAGATGGCCAAAAACATTAAACGTGTCTCAAAATTTGCAACATTTAGAATTTTGTTTTGTATCTCTTGCCTGTATTTCTAAATTCTTGCTTACGTAAAATCTTATGTCCCCAAGTAAAGAGGAACTATGAATGTCATCAGCACTAAACCATTGACCATTCTTGATTTTGTTTTCCTCAGTAGTAACAAAACTCAAAAATTCCATGCAGACCAAGGAACTTATGCCATTCCTTTATAAATGGGTTTAAAGCACATTGTATCTATTACACGAGGACTCCTATGGAGTCAGACTTGCAGCTTGTTGAAGTCCAAATATATTCATTTACTCCTTGGTCCCAAGTCTTTGACACATTTTACAAATGTTGGCTCCAGCGGGGTAGCACTCACTGGCTCTCACAGGCTGACATCCTAGGACCTCGTGGCAGAGAGCACTGGCCATCTGTCAGTCATATCACAGCATCCTCGACGGGTGGCCAGCCCGACACTCCATCAACCAGACATCTGTGGGCTGAAATGTCTTTCTGCTTGCTTTATGATAAACAGAGGTCCTTTTGTGAGCTCAGCCTGTAAACTCTTCCTTTTACCAGGCTCATGTTTAATAATATAATAGAACTGAAATGATAACATATCAGGCCTCATCATGACAATATCGATCCTGGCGGTAGCTTTGTGATGTGAGTTCTTGAGCCTGCATGGTAACTCCATGGGAGGCTGTGGGTCTCTGTCAATACGGATGTAGAATCCTCTACCAGAGGGATGATGGAGTATGTTTCTCCCAGCAGAGTTCGGGGATTCTGGGGTGACAACATGTAGGCTGTGTAAGATTCCCATCTTGGGGACTTGTACTGCCCACCCAAATTAGTCAAGGTGTATGCATAAGAGGCTTCCCGGGCTTGCTCTGAGAAAGAGGTTGAATAAACAGGTAGCAGCAGACTAAGGTGGTATATTCTCTGATTCCATGTGTCTGTTACCACCCAGAAGTTGCATAGCATACCAGAAAAATAGCCAGGATTTTTGAAGGGACAGTGGATACTGTAGGACATATAAATTATATAGCCTGTTGTTCACTAATATGGACACAATGGGTATTAATCTCTGCATAGAAATATCTGTGCGTGAGGAATTCTGCATTGCAAGTTTCTTTAAGATTATTAAACTCGGCCGGGCGCGGTGGCTCATGCCTGTAATCCCAGCACTTTGGGAGGCCGAGGTGGGCAGATCATGAGGTCAGGAGTTTGAGACAGCTTGGCTAACATGGTGAAACCCTGTCTCTACTAAAGATACAAAAAATTAGCTGGGCGTGGTGGCATGCGCCTGTAATCTTCGCTACTTGGGAGGCTGAGGCAGGAGAATCGCTTGAACCCAGGAAGCGGAGGTTGCAGTGAGTCAAGATTGCACCGTTGCACTCCAGCCTGGGCAACAGGGCGAGACTCGTCTCAAAAAAAAAACCAAATGATTATTGAACTCTGTCTCTGAGATACTCACTCCCTTCCCACCACCATTGACTCAACCTTCCCCCGTCATAGAAATAAAAAATCCTATTTAGTCATAACTGGGACACTATCATCTCCAGGACTGTGCCAGGGTCCAATGGCTTTACCCAGCATCGGCACATAGGGGTGGCTCTTGATGCCATGAGTCACACTGGTGGCCATGGAGGGGTCCCCTGTTCCCCTACACTGGGGTTCTCTGATCTTTCACCTGTCCATTCCTCATCGTGGAGTGACCTTCAGGGTCCTCGTGACACACTCAACACTCCTCTCTTCCTACAATTTGGAGCAATTCAGATTGTCTTCTCTTGGAGCTCACACTTTGACACTGGACGTACAGAGCACTCCCACCTCAAGCAACACCTGGTTTCTCCTCTGCTCTGAGTCAAAAAAGACCCAGCAACCTCCTGAGAATGGCAGGAGGCGGGCAGGAAATAGAGAGGGCTCACACTTTAACATCTCTGTAGAGTATCTTGTCACATAGTTAGGTGAAGGTGTTTTCCTTATTAATAGTCCTGGGAAAAAATAGGTCACACTCCTGGATCAATAAAATGGCAGTGATTCAGCATCAACTGAGGAAGCAGAAAAAATACGAGGCATTGTAGAAACATTAGCAAGCAGTTTGCACATATATTAATACTTTTTTGTTTCTTTTTTATGCTAGCATAAAGCATTTATTTAATAACCTAATTTAAAAATAGAATTTTTCATCATTATGTGTAAAATGATGGAGACATTTTATGATAGGAAAGAGATTGGGCTGCTGTAACGAATGAGAAAATAGCACTCAGGAAAGTGTAGATTGTTATAAATTTCCAAATTCTCAAGTCTACTGACACGCTACTTAATTTTCCCCAGTCTAAAATTCTCCAAATGCTTGGACCGTCATACTAAAGGGATTCCTAATAACCACATGGAAACTACTCTTCCCAAGTTATTACATTATTAGCCATTTGCATATCATTTCCTGCAGTCAAGATGAAGGAAGTGTTATAGTCCTCATGTCTTTGTGCCTTTCTTTCCCCAAACACTGCCTCTCAGAGAAAACTACAGTTGACTATGGACAGGTACATTTCTTATTGTTCTAGCTCTCCCATGAAGCATAAGAGAGCAAGATGGGAAGTTATGTGTTTGAAGACTTGTTGAGAAAATAGATTTTATTTGGAAGAGGAGAAGGCCTGCCCCAGTTCAGGAGGCTCAGGGAAAGCTTTCTTGGTCATTAAGTTTTGAACCAGGACCTGGAGATGGGAAGAACCGGAACACATTCTGGTCACTTGCAAGGAAACACCCACTGTTAGGAAGTGGGTCCTAAACTGGCAGTGCCTGCTGGAAGAACAACAGGGACAGAGTGAGAACTGAGCAAGGAAAGCTTGGCAGAGCCCAATAAAAGTGTCCAGGGAGATGGCAGGGAAGGCCTCGTGTTATTGAAATTCAAGACTAATTTGTCAGTTAAGGTTTGTGTTTTTGTTTTGTTGGGTTTTTTTTTTTTTTTTAGAAATAGGGTCTGGCTGTGTCACCCAGGCTGGAGTGGAGTGCAGTGGCACAATTATAGCTCAATGCAGCTTCCTTGACCTCCCAGGCTCAAGCTACCCTCCCACCTCAGCCTTCTGGTAGCTGAGACTTAAGGTGTGCACCACCATGCCCAGCTAATGTTTTGATTTTTTGTAGAGATGGGGTCTCACTATGGTACTCATGCTGGTCTTGAACTCCTAGGCTCAAGCAATCCTCCTGCCTTGGCCTCCCAAAGTGCTGGGATTACAGATGTGAAGCCACTGCACCTGGCCAATTTTTTCTTTAATCTACCCAATAAAACAAATAGTGGGCTCCCTTGAGACACATCTTTAAAAACTAATAAAATACGCAAGACATATTACAGCATATATTTAATTTTTTGTTAACACTAGGGACAGGGGACATTGGAATGTTGTGATTGTGAAGTTTTACATACTCTAGTTTGGTTGGGTTTTTTTTTTCCTATTTGAATTGGATTTTACACTTATGCATCTTACACTGTGGAAACTTATCAAAGGGACACAATTCTAAGAATATAGAAATGGACAGCATTTTAAAAAAATTTAAATAATGTATTTTCTTTAATTCAAAATATGAAAATATATTATTTCAATGTGTAATAAATGTGGATATAACAACATTAAATGGGTTATTTTACTTTTTTATTACTAAGTCTTTAAATTGAACTAGCTACATTTCTTTTTTATTCTTTTCTTCAACTTTTAAGTTCTGGGGTATGTGTACAAGATGTGTAGGTTTGTTAAACAGGTAAACATGTGCCATGGTGGTTTGCTGCACCTATCAACCCATCACCTAGGTATTAAGCCCAGCATGCATTAGCTATTCTTCCTGATGCTCTCCCTCTCCCCATTAAACCCAAGACCCCAGTGTGTGTTGTTCCCCCCTATGTGTCCGTGTGTTCTCATCATTCAACTCTCACTTCTAAGTGAGAACATGCAGTGTCTGGTTTTCTGTTCCTGCATTAGTTTGCTGAGGATGACAGCTTCCAGCTCCATCCATGTCTCTGCAAAGGACATGGTCTAATTCCCTTTTATAGCTGCATAGTATTCCATGGTGTATATGTACCACATTTTCTTTATCCAGTCTGTCATTGATGGGCATTTGGGTTGATTCCATGTCTTTGCTATTGTGCATAGTGCTACAATGAACATATGCGTGCATGTATCTTTATAATAGAATGATTTATATTTCTTTGGGTATATACCCAGTAATAGGATTGCTGGGTCAAATTGTATTTCTGCCTCTAGATCATTGAGGAATTGCCACACTGTCTTACACAATGGTTAACCTAGTTTACACTCCCACCAACAGTGTAAAAGCGTTCCTTTTTTTCCGCAACCACGCCAGCATCTGTTGTTTTTTGACTTATAAATAATCGCCATTCTGACTGGCATGAGATGCTATCTCCTTGGAAGTGACCTGCATAGATGTTTATTCTATTGTTTTCCTGGACTTTTCCGTAATGAAAGTACTTTGTGATAGTGTTTAGGGCCAAATTGCGTGGGAGAATAATTCAAGAATAAGTTGATAACTCTTTTGAGAAGGATTACTATGAATTGGTTAGGGAGATGCTGGGGAAGTTTGAGGGGGGATGTGGGGTGATGTGGGTTCAGGTTGTGTGTGTGTGTGTGTGTGGTGACAATATGGGAGATAAAGGAGTTTGTTTGTAATCTTGGGGGAATGTTCTAGAAGTGAGGAGAACCATGATATATGTGAGCGAAAATGAAGAGCTCAGGCTCAAATCCAGCAGGTACCTTTAGGGTTACAAATAGAGTATTCAGGATTGCATCTGGATACAGATCATCTTAATGATGCTTATAGTAGGTACAGGAAGGAGCCCCAGGCTGATGGCTTTATATGTTCCAACTGAAGTAAGAGGCAAGGACTTCATTTGAAAATAGGTTTTAAGGAGTGTTAAAGACAAATCATTCAAAAGGATTCCAAGAGTCTCAGAAAGGGATAGGATACAGGGACAAAACAGATTGGGGCAACTGGAAAAGAAAAGGCCGAGGGATATCCACTAAATCCCTTCAGGAAATACGCATGTTTGAGGAATTGTAGAGAGATCCGCAAGTAGCTACAGGCTTAACTCAAGGTGAGCCAGGAAACCTGTTCCTATTTTGGTAAAACCAATGAGGCAACTGTTCCAATTCTGTGAATGGATTTCGGCCCAGGAGAAAGATAACTCTTAAGTTGTTTTTCTTTTCTTTTTCCTATTTGGTTTTTATTTGAAGACATGGCTGCATACTTTTATCGTTAAACCAACCCAGAGTGCTTTGCAGCTTTGTGCATTTATTTGCCTGGATGATAGCGCTATTTTCTTTGGTTTGGTTGGAGTCACTGGCCTTGGCTAATGCCTTCATTTCAAGCTCTTCTTCATTTTCCAGCCTTCCCTGACTACTTGGCCCCACAGTGCATTGTTTCAGCGCCAGTCCCATTCATCAGGCTTTTGCTAAATCTTTACAGCTTGGGAAGAATTTTTACTCAAAACATTCAAAACCAGCATTTCACGGAATTCAGCTGTGGCTAACAATAGGAAGCCTTGTTGGTGCAGACCACATTCAAAGTTAATGGGCTTGAAGGAGCATTTTGGAGCCTATTTGAAGGCCTGGGAGCCGAGCCCAGCCTGCCCAGTTATCAGCAGCTCCCGGTGTAATTATGATGCTCGGGGCTGACTCAGGAGCCTTGCAGACAGCTCTGCCAGCTCTGAAATGGGGAAAACGCCATGCATCTTCATACAGACTATTCTGAACACTCCCCTGTAAGATGCACAGATTGGACATGAAAATAACATCAGGGATTGTGTGGCTGGGGCTTTGTACTGCCCTCAAACTGGGGTCATACTGGCCAGGTTTTCCCCCTTACCACAGACCAAATGCATGCCAATAAATTTATTAAGTCTAAGTTATTCGCAAGTCATGTGCTCTTTGCAAATCAAGAGTAGATTATGAGGATGATGGCTTCTTTACACAAGGGATTTGAAGCTTAAGGGGGAACCCAGACAGCAAAATTGAGGACAAGGTGCCCTTCCAAATATCTTAAAAGCACTTCTGGGAGGTGTTTATTGCAGACCATGTATAACACCCACTTTGTCTTCACATTTTAAAAAAACTATATATTTTTGAACCTTCTGATTGTTCAACTCAAAGTTATATTTTACACACCATGAAATACTCTGTCACTAATGTAGAATAGCTCAGCAATCTGTTGAATAAGGCATAAATTACATTTTTCTAACATCATGAACATTTCATTTTCTGAATTCTACAGATTGAATATTTTAAATTAGTAGACTTTATTTCTTAGAGAGGTTTTCAGTTTACAGAAAAATTGAACAGGAAGTACAGAGTTCCCATGTACTCTCCATCCCCACTACCCCTCCCCAACACCAGTTTCCACTATTATTAACATCTTGCGGAAGTATTGTCCATTTGTCACAATTGATGAACCAATTTTGATGCATTGTTATTAACTAAAGTTTACAGTTTATATGAAGATTCACTTTTTTGTTGTCATTTTCTAAGAGTATATTTAAATACATAATATCTTGAATCAATTATTACAATGTCTTACAGAATAGTTTCACTGCCCTAGAAATCCTCTGAGATCCGCCTATTCATCCCTCCTCATCTTTCCCCAATCTCTGGAGACCACTGATTTTTAGTGTCACTATAGTTTTTAAATTTTTAAATATTATACAATTGGCCCTTGAACAGCATGGGTTTGATCTGTGCATATCCAGTTACACACGGATGTTTTTTCAACCAAATTCAGGATGAAAATACAGTATTTGCAGATGTGAAACCTGGTACATGGAGGGATGAATCCACATGGATTTGGGTATAGGCGGGGGACCCGAAACCAACCCCCTACTTATGCCGAGGGACTACTGTACATTTTGCCTCTGAATATCTTCTTTTATCAAACCTCTATTTTTCTCCTGAAATTGGCCAATGCCAAGAGATTGTGGCAGTAGTTTTAGATTCAAATATTGTCATATTTAACATAGTTTTTTTTAAAAAAAATCAATTTCATCAAATGTTAATGGACTCCTTTGCTTTTGTATTAATAACAAATTATTAAATATCACTGGACAAAATGAAAAGAAATATGTAACGAGTATTCTAGAAATAAAATATATGTTATAGGGTTGTGATTTAAATTTAAAGAAATATATTCCAAAGCACTTCAGTGAAGTATGATTTGAATTATCTGTATAAACTGTCATATAAGTGTAAAACACACAATTCTAATCTACCTGAAATTTTTTAAAAAAATTATATTTGGGCACTTACAATTGACTCACAAAATGCATCATTACTTTTAAAAGTAAATATTGGCCAGGTATAGTGGCTGACACCTGTAATCTCAACATTTTGGTACGCTGAGGTGGGAAAATTACCTGAGCCCCGGTGTTTGAGACCAGCCTGGGAAACATGGTGAGACGCCATTTCTGCAGAAAATTTTAAAAATTATCCGAGCATGGTTGTGTATGCCGGTAGTCCCAGCTACTCGGCCGGCTGAGGTGGGAGAATCACTTGAGCCCAGGAGGTCAAGGCTGCAGTGAGCTATGATCACACCATTGCACTCCAGCCTGGGTGAAAGAGCGAGGCTCTGTCTCAAAGAAGAAAAAACAAATAATTTAAAAATAAAAATTTAAAAAGTAAGTATTTATATACTCTTGCCTTTCCTGAGGCCATAGGTACGGGCTGAAGGCGGGTGACTAAGTCTCACAGTTGACTCGTTGGGAGTGAAGTTGTCTTCTTCCCCAGACATCCTTATCACAATCTTCCAATCTTGTTCTTTTGAAGACAGTGAGCAGCCAGTCAAACCAGCAGGCACTTCCCATGGGCCACTTCTGGTCCATGTCTCAGGCCATCTTTCCTTCAAAGAAAAAGGGACAACTGAATGCATTGCTTCAAGTCCTGCTCACTTGGAAGTTTCTCTTCACCTTCCTATTTCACTGTTCCCGTTTCATAGGGAAACCCTGCTATGCATGTCCAATGTCAAGATTTGTGGGATGGGGTGTTTTAAAATACAGGTTTGATCATTATTCAGGTATGGTGAGGCTAACAAGTCTCAGGAGATTATTTCCATTGAAAAGATAGCTTGTTACTCACAGTTCCCAGAGGACAGAGCAAGCCCAGCCATGCAGAGCCACACAAGGAAGCACTGGGGCCAGTCAGGAGGCAGAGGGAGCCATGGGAAAATGTGGATAAGAGCCTTTACTATGGTTTTCCTGGGAAGGAATGGACAAGACAGGGAAAGCAGGCTAGGCAGGTTTACAATGGACTAGTTTGAATAATTTCAGCGAGCCCTGGGGAGTATAGACTCCCCCTAGTTTTCTGATTCCTGGCTCTGCGGTGATTAGTGGGGAGCAGGGGGTGGGGGATGGTGGGGGAATAATGGTGCAGAGTGTAAGAGCCCAACTGGTGAGTTTGCCTATGAAAGACATGCTCCCTGGGGAGCCATATGATATATCCAGGAATTGGCTAGTCTTGGGAGGGGCAGTCCTACAAAAATCAGTAAGGCCCCAGATGTCAAGGCCTCACGATACAGAATTAAAGGCACGATTAACATATGGGAGTCAGATGGCACACAGTTCATGATGAACCGTTTGCGTTTCATACTCACTTGCTGTAGCGAGCCAGGGAGTGGTTCTCAAATGGAAAACTTTAGGCAGAAGAGGGCATGAGTTGGCTCTGGAACACCACTGGGCTTCTCCAGAAGCTTCATTCTGCATCCTTATCTACTGAATTGCAGAGTAGGATGGAATACATTCTGCAGAAGAGGAGGAGTGGTGCAGCCAGAGAGTGCCAGGAGAGGCATTCATGCAGCCAGGGCACCTTTCAGGCTTGGTGTCCCTCCAGGTCAGTCTGATATTATCTGGAGAAGCAGTGAGATCCACTCCACTTGGGTCACTTACCTCCCCCTGAACCTATTAAGTGTGGCCATGAGGTCGTGATGATGGAACACAAAATGCTGGCCCAGAGTGGGAAGTGTTTTATTTTTTTCAGTGATTCAGCAGAGTGTATATGTTTGTGTGTGTGTGTGTGTGTGTGCAATGCATATCGTGTATCATGAGAATTAGCCTTTCCTTATATGTTAGATTTTTAAGTACATAACAATGTCAGTATTCCACTCAGCAGTCTTCCCTTCCCATCCTCCAATATAGTACCCATGGGTGGACCCCTGTGCTCACTTCCACCTTGGCATGGAGCACCTATGTGTAGTTTGGAAAAGGCTGTGCACAGTGTCCACCACACCAGTTCTGACCCCAGGGCACAGATTCCCCATCCTCCCTTTGCTGTTACATCAGAGCACATGACTACATTCTGATCCATGGAATAGAAAGAAGGATATAGCTGCTTCCAGGCCTGCCCCATAACCTTGTCCCACAGAATGCATTAGGTCTCTTATCCCCTGCTGGATGACATGGGAGGTCAACCTGTTCTACACCCCACAGCTGGTGGATACAGGAGGAAAGCTGACTATGGTATAGGTGAGAAATTAATCCTTCTTAGGTAAAGTCATTGAAATGTGTAAGCATGTTGGTAGCCATGTCAGTCTATTCTATCCTGACTAATCTTATGATTAGTATATATATAGTTGGTATATTTTGAAGGGGTTTTTTTGGTATATATTTTGTTTCTGTTTTTGTTTTGCTCCTCTACTGTGAGTAACTTGAGGTTACGTTTTTGGGTCCCAGGAACTTGTAAAGTGCTTTTTTGCTTTTCACATTGTAAGGTCTCAGCAATCAATTAGTGAATAAAGCTAACAAGAGAAGGGTGATGATTAAATATGTAATATAAATGTAGATAGATAAAGATATTTCAATAAATGTGTGTGAGAGAGAGATCTGTATCTCACAAAGTAGGAAATGTATATATATATATCACAAAGTAAAATACATGTTTTTTATATATATAATAAAATGGATAGAAGTAGTAGATTATGTATTTTTATTCATTGATTTGCTTTTCCCTCTTCTGTGTTTTCAATTATTTATTTCTAGCTCTTAGAAAAAGTTTAGATTAAATTGAACTAAATTTTAGATTACATTCCTGTTTTTACAGAAACAATTTTAACTGTAATAGATTCTTACAAAGGTAATAAACAGCAAATTGAAAATATATTGCCATGTGCATTGAAACTCAGTCTGCGGCCTTGATGTCTAATGCAACCCATATGGGTTATCAAATTGTGGTAATGAGATGCAGAGTAAAACAAGTTATTCATGGGGGAAGCATGGAAATGTAACAGGCATAATGTAATCTTTTATAAGTCATTTATTTTTGCGTCACATCTGTGATGAGACACTTTTTAGCAACAGTAGCATCATCAACAATTGTCTTTTCTGGGGACAGTGGCAGAAGCGGAAACTCTGCTGGTGAAAGGAAAGCTCATCACTAAAGACCAAGGCTGACCTTGTCCACTTTTTCTTTACCTTAATTCTATCACAAAAGCAGGGCTCATCTTATTTGGGAAGGACATCCCCATGATGAGATAGAAAATGTCACTAACTTGACAAGGAGAAGAACAAGTTAATGAGATTTCACCTATTCACACTCTATATCTCTGGGTGAAAGACTGTATGAAAATCAGATATTATAAAGATGTAACCTCCTGTCAACTCTATTGGGTAGATATGATTAGACCAATTTACAAGTCAGAAAATAGCATGCCCCGAGAGTCAAAGAACTGTCCTGAATTTACACTGTTAAAAAAACTTACTGAATATTCTCCTTATTACTAAGGAAACAAAAATCAGAAGGAAAAACACAGACATACACCAAACTCTACAAAACAAAACAACAACTCGCAACACACAAGATGGCACAATTTAATCTCACTATCTCATGACTGTAAATAAATAGGTGCAGAGAAAAGAGGAGGAGCGAATGGACCTGAATCCTAACCTCTCACTCTTAAACCCAGTGCTGGGCACCCTCCTGATCCTGGGGTTCTGTTTGGCATGGGTGTGCCTGATGATGGGTGCAGATGTGATGTTTTCTCTTGGGCTGTAGCTGGGCACTAACTTCAGACCCATATTCATGGAAATTCTGAGAGCAGTCAGGTCTCAAATCATCATCTAAACAAGCCAAAAAACATTGCAGGAGCCTTCGTTCTGCAAAGAGCTCCATGTTTGCTTGTTTGTTTTCTTGGTTCTTGCCATTAGGTGTGAGAAGTTGCTTCTCCCTGGCTTATTCCGTGATGAAGTTGCCGCATTAGATTCAGTGATTGCTTCACGTTGGTTCCAATAAATTTACAATAAACCAAGCATAGCAGGCAGTTTCGAATGAGGACAAGATTTATTTTGGCTGTTTTAGAACTGAAAACAAACTTAGTGCTTACTCTGAGGCTCTTATTTCCTTAGCCAGGGTGCTTACCACAGAATTTAGAGAAAGTTCTGTGCACACTAGTCTAAGCAAGGGGAAATGACAGGGGTAATGGGAGAACATGGGAGAAGGGAGGGAGGGAGACAGAAACAGTAAGTTTATATTTGATAAGCATAAGTGGAAATATAAAATTGCTGTAGATAGGAAAAACAACAGAATGTTGATAAGTGAGTATGAGGTGCATCTTTTTCTTGGTAAAATTTTAAGAAACTATAAATAGACTGATAGTCGTCTTCTCAATTTAAAAAAAATTGCCAACTGGGCACAGTGGCTCACGCCTGTAATCCCAGCACTTTGGGAGGCCGAGGCAGGCAGATCACCTGAAGTCAGGAGTTCGAGACCAGCTTGGCCAACATGGTGAAACCCCGTCTCTACTAAAAACACAAAAAAATAGCTGGGCGTGGTGGCAGGCGCCTGTAATCCCAGCTACTCAGGAGGCTGAGTCAGGAGAATTGCCTAAACCCAGGAGGCAGAGGTTGCAGTGAGCCAAGATCGCGCCATTGCACTCCAGCTTGGGCAACAAGAGCGAAACTGTCTCAAAAAAAACGAAAACGAAAACAAAAAACTTGCAAAAGACTCTCCCCACTCCCTGACTATCCACAAAGTGAAAGATGAAGGTTATTTCTTAGGTGATTTTTTCCATCATATAAGGAAAGTGAAATTTCTATGCTATTTAACTTTAAGGGAACTATTAATCCCAGTGGTATTAAACTGATGAAGGTAATATAAAAAGAAGGGATACTTATATTACATATTATAAAGGTAGATTAACTTTGATATTAAAATCTGAGAGAGATTAGGAAGTAAAAAAGTTATATGCATACATAGGTGTCTTCTCAACTATATAAATATTGATGCAAGGTCTTTATTTAAGTGAACATTTAAACCAAAAGTGTATTAAAAACTAATACCCCATGATGAAATGGTATCTATTTCAGGAATATCAGAATGATTCAATACTAGGAAATACAGGCCGGGCGCGGTGGCTCACGCTTGTAATCCCAGCACTTTGGGAGGCCGAGGCGGGCGGATCACGAGGTCAGGAAATCGAGACCACGGTGAAACTCCGTCTCTACTAAAAAATACAAAAAAAAAAAAATTAGCCGGGCGTGGTGGCGGGCACCTGTAGTCCCAGCTACTCGGAGAGGCTGAGGCAGGAGAATGGCGTGAACCCAGGAGGCGGAGCTTGCAGTGAGCCGAGATTGCGCCACTGCACTCCAGCCTGGGTGACAAGAGCGAGACTCCGTCTCAAAAAAAAACAACAACAACAACAAAAAAAAAACAAAAAAAAACTAGGAAATATATTAATGTAATTTGTGAAATGATTAGGTTAAATGAAAAAGAAACAACTTTATTATTTCAATAAGTGCCAAAAAAGAATTATAAAATTCAGCCATTATTTCTGATAAAACTTCTAAGTAACAAAGAAACAAAAGTAATTAAAATAATTTCAGCCAAATGGTCAAATATGTCTTGAGAATGATGCCATCAAGAGAAGTTCTGATGGCATCAATAAGAAGAAAGGGGTGCCTGCTGTCATTTTTTCTTACAAACATCAATGTGGAAGTGCTATTTAATACAATTATTAAAATTTTGAAGTGACTTAAACTTTGAAAGGCAAAGTTAACATTTTGTAAGATGGTAAAGCCAAAAGAATTAGTAATAACAATAAACTAGTAGAAAACATAGAAATATTTACTAAAGTAGCCAGTTACAAAATCAGCATACACATGTATTTCTCCAATAGTCAAACCACATTGAATTTATAACAGAATTAAAAATTTCATTTGTAATAGCACAAACTGTTAGCAACATTCAAGAACTCAAGCAACATTGTTCCCATAAGTCTTTCCTAACCAATGTGCTAGCAAACAACCTTTAAAGAACACAAATTACAAAATATGTCAGCTAAAGAATAATGCTATTAATACATTAAGTACCAAGTGACTGGTAGAACTAAGACAAAATATGGGTTTAAAAGGGAGAGAATAGATTTAATTGTCATATAATCTTACACTATAGATGTAGTATAATGATTAAAGTGTGAGAGAAAGGCAATAGCTTATGCGAAAAAAATTAACTTTTTCTTTGCTATGGTAATTGGTCTTAATACTGTCTTACTGATATTGTTTTGTTTGTAATATAGGATAAAGTACGTGAGTAATTATGAGACATTTAAATTCTCTCATCCCCTGTATCCTTGACTTTTAATGTAGATTTTCAATGTGGAGCAAGGATGTGATTCAAGAGGTTAAGTAAAAACCTTGCACTCCTAAATTTGCATTGGAAACATTAGTATGAACCCTCAACGTTTTATATGTTCTTTTCAACTACACCAAAAGCTTTTGAAATAATGACCAATGCAGTAGAAATGACATTCCTAGCTCCCAGATTTTGATCTTGATACACATTTTCTACTTTAAAAAAAAAGGGTTTCTCGGAAAAATGACTGATTCTTGGTCAGGAGCAGGGATGTACAAGATGAGACTAATATAACTGGACAAATTGAAGCAAGAAAAATATCAAAGGCTTCTAGAGTCATGGAGCCAGCTTGAAGGAATTCACACTGGTCAAAGCTGTGCCAGCTTGAACTTCAGTATGGATAAGATTTGAAATGGATTTAAACCATCAAATATGTTAAGATCTATGAATTACAAAGATATTTTGAAGTAACACGAATTGTTTCCATTGTGAAGATGAGAGATAATCAATTTATTACCTTGAGAACTTACACTTCATTTTTCTGTATAAGCCACAGAATACTAGATGAGAGTTATAAAGTTATTAAAGTTAAATAAGTGAATAAACAAATGATCAAATTCGAACATTACCATTTTGCAGCCCTCAATAAATTAAAAAATACAGTCATTGAGCACCAGAGACTGATGACATAAACGAGTGAGAGTGAAAGCCAGAAAATATGTGTCTTTTGATGAGAAATTTCAACTCCAGCTATGGTCGTGCCAAATGAATCATATCTGATTTTGATCAGGCCAGTGAATTCAGCTGCTGATTATCAGGAAATGCAGAAAACAGAGCAACCTATTTAACCACAATATAAATGTGCAATAAGTAATATGCAGACTGTGGGAAACACTACAATTTAAACAACTCAGGTTCTTCAACAGATACATTGTAATTGGAAAAGGGAATAGAACATGTAATACTGAAATTATAAGACGCACAAACCAAACACTAACCATCTGACTCCTGAACACCAGCAGCATTCAAAGAAAGAGACTTATGATCAGCATGTTATTTATCCTGACATTTCCAAGTGTCTGCAGAGCTTAGCTTGATGCAATTCCTTCTAGCTTGTTATTCCTTTCTTTTTGGAATCTCTATGGGAGATATTAGTAAATATAAATATTCTCAATGATCAGCAGTTACCTGCAACGTTTAAGAGTGGCCTTAGGATAGACAATGGATTTGGCCCAGGATGGAGTGAGGAAAATTTTCCAAGAAGACAAGCCCCTTTCTGAAGATCCAGGTGATATGGAAGCCATGAAGAAAGGCCAGAAGAGTACACAGGAAGAGGAGAAAATGGGAGAGGAATGTAACTACATTTCTTTCATTTTCCTTCCTTTTCTAAATATCATGAATTTAGAGAAAAGAAAGACTAAACAGAAATCAAATCCTTCAAGATCTTTTCATGAGGGCCCACTTCCCCATCCTTGGAAACTTAAAGCTGGGACCAGATAGCAATTATTACGTGCCTTTTCGTTTTCTGCTAAAGTGTGTGGAAATGGCTTAGATGAAGCAATTGAGTCTCCCAAAAAAACCAAGCTGGCTCTGTGATGCAAGTAAAGCTGCTAAGGTTTTCATCTGAATTCTGAGAACAACCAGATGCCCGAGAGAAGCATTGCTGTGGGGTAGAAAACATCTATGGAAAAGGGGGAAGAGCAGAATTCTGCTACCCTCCAAAATGACATGCTCTGGAGAGCACAAACCAGCCTTTCTAAAATCCAAAAGCTCAAGAAAATTTAGTGTTTCAGCCACATCCATAGCAAATCCAAGGGGAAAAATGTCTAGAAAAATTTGTATATGCCATATCAGTGAAAGCAAAATCTCCAGACAAGGCTCTCTGGAGGTTTTACTTTTACTGGACCATAGATAGAACAGTAAACCTGGAATCTGTGAAAATGTAAGAGGCTACATAAAGGAGTATTAAGGAAACTTCTGTGAGGCTGAAAGAAAATTTGTGACCCATGTTATGTAGTCACAACATACTTGGTAAAACTGTGTCCTGTGATAACTTTGGAAAATAGAAAAGGTACCTAACAAATTGCTGCACTAGGACAAAGAGATATTCATGTAAAATACTTCAGGCGTTGTCCCACCCATAACACATATACATGAGAAGGTGCTGCAATAAGGCCGGGCATGGGGTTCACGCCTGTAATCCCAGCACTTTGGGAGGCCGAGGTGGAAGGATCACTTGAGGTCAGGAGTCTGAGACCAGCCTGGCCAACATGGTGAAACCTCATGTCTAGTAAAACTACAAAAATTAGCCAGGCGTGGTGGCAGGTGCCTGTAGTCCTAGCTATTTGGGAGGCTGAGGCAGGAGAATCCCTGGAATGTGGGAGGCAGAGGTTGCAGCAAGCCAACATCGCACAACTGCACTCCAGCCTGGGCTACAGAGTGAGATTCTGTCTCAAAACAAGAACAACAAAAAAAAAAAAAAAAGAGAGAGAAGGCACTGCAATAAAAGGAGTGAATGCAGGAAGGGTCAGTCAATTTGCAGACTGAACTTAGAAAAAACATAGAAATTCTGAGAATGGGAGGTTTGGAAAACGAGCATGTGTCTTAACCCCAGGCTCTTTAAAGATGATTTGCAAAATAAGTTAAAATCTTGGGGAAAAGATCAGATCTAGTTCACTCCCAGAAGTATATGGGTAAAGATCAAAGCAAGGGGGTTGCAGTAATGCTCTATATTAAGACTTCTGAAATAGTTAAGATAGAGCCTGGTAGAACCTCTCTGCTGAATGCTAAGGCATTATTCTAGAACACCTTACACGCCCAAAGAAGCAGTGACCAAGTCTACAGATGAAGGCATGTCTCAAAAAGAAGTGCTATTAATAATTTGATTCCAGGACTAACATAGAATTAAATTCATAGAAGACCCTTGGAAATTTTGAGACAGTTGTATGACAAAAGTGTTAGTTCAAACTGGAAATGTGATTATCTTGAGTTTCCAATTAAGTGTGGACAAGAAGCAGACTGAGAAATCTGTTTGAAGGGCATGTTTTCTTCTGATTGAGCAGCTAAAGAGAATGGTAGAAAGAGATGATAGCTTGGAAAGTGGAGCCAAGACCCTTCAAGAACAATAGACTAGGAAGTCACTCCCAGGAAACTGACTTAATCTAGGGATAGCTCCCACACCTAGAGTGGTGCTTTCAATATTCACAGTCATCTGAGTAATGAGTTGGATTTTCATAGGCTCATATTGAGGGAGGAGACCAACCCTCATATTGTCTTATGCCCAATTTCTGCCTCCAAAGAAAAAAAGAAGTAAAACTAAAAGGCAGAAATGAAACCCACAGGCAGACAGCCTGGCACCACACCCTGGGCCTAGTAGTTAAAGATCGACCCCTGACCTAATCGGTTATGTTATCTATAGATTCCAGACATTGTTTGGAAAAGCACTGTGAAAATCCCTGTCCTGTTCTGTTCCGTTCTAATTACCAGTGCAGGTGCATGCAGCCCCCAGTCACGTACCCCCTGCTTGCTCAATAGATCACGACGCTGTCACACGGACACCCTTAGAGTTGTAAGCCCTTAAAAGGGACAGGAATTGCTCACTCAGGGAGCTCGGTTTTTGGAGACGTGAGTCTGCCGATGCTCCCAGCTGAATAAAGCCCTTTCCTTCTACAATTTGGTGTCTGAGGAGTTCTTGTCTTGTCTGCGGCTCGTCCTGCTACAATATGGCCAACTCTTCAATCTGTGTAGTTTGTGAAACAGAAAACAAGATGGTTATAATTTGCCATTTTGTATTTTCTAGTGCTTTATGAATTTTGTAAACATATGTCTATTTTTTTAAGTATCAATGTTATCTGGATGGGGATATTAAAAATCATTTTTTATTTTCTTCATTGTGCTTTTGCATCTCAAAAAGTAAATTCAAGTTATTATTGATATAGGAGCTAAAAAGAAATTATGAGGCAGATAATGAGGGTAACAGAGCTCTTGGTAAGATTTTCCTTTTAATAAAAAGCAGCCCCAAATCATTGCTTTTCCAAAAAAAAAAAAGCAGCCTGAAAAATCAAGCTGCAAGCATAGATAAGCAAGCTGGAAGCTTGTATAGATGAATGCCAGCAGCTGTGCCAATAGAAAAGGGATACCTGGAAGCCAGGTATACTCAACATAGACATTCCCTCTTCCCTTTTCTTTGTGTGTCACGTGTGCTGTAAAAGAAGCAGGCAACATGGCTTCGACCAGGTGGAGACCCAATTTGCATAATAAAAGATTAGGGTGGGATGGCCAGCTTCTTCTCACACTATGTAAATGGCAAACCTCGTCCAACCAATCCTCTGTGCCTTATGTAAATCAGATGCCGCCTCCTCAAGCTTATCTATAAAACCAACATCTGGCTGCATGAGGGGAGATCCATCCGGAACCCATTCCCTCTGCACGAAAGAGCTTTTCTATTAAACTCCCACTCTTAAACTCACTCCTTGTATGCCCACATCCTCAATTTCCTTGGTGTGAGGCAACAAACCTCGGGTATTACCCTAGACAAATGATGCCACTTCATCATTAAAGAGCATAACTAATGTACAAGAAATTCTAATTCTAGATCTTCTATTGAAACATTTCATACAACTAGGTAGATTAAAGGAAAAATATCTGACATAACATTTTGGAAAAAAAAAATCCTTTATTGCGTCAAAGTTGAGGACCAGAACTTTTGAATTTAAAGACTAGATATACAAACTACTCTGTAGTCACTACAGTGATCTCCATGCATTATTATTGTCATGAGTATAGGTTTCTAATATCATACTAAGTAGTAAAAAGGAAGTTTATCCATTAGTACATGTAACTGTGATCCAGTTTTTGAATTGTACATGTTTATAGATATGTAACTACCCAGGCAATAGTTTGGATTCACAGAAAAATGTGTAAAATCTTAAGAAGTGGTTCACTCTCAAAGAAGAAACTGTGGCCATTTACATTTTCACTTTTGGTTTTGCATATCTGTGTTTTCTTTTATTTTATTTTTTTTAATTTTTTTTATTATTATACTTTAGGTTTTAGAGTACATGTGCACAATGTGCAGGTTTGTTACATATGTATCCATGTGCCATGTTGATTTCCTGCACCCATTAACTCCTCATTTAGCGTTAGGTATATCTCCTAATGCTGTCCCTCCCCCCTCCTCCCACCCCACAACAGTCCCCGGAGTGTGATGTTCCCTTTCCTGTGTCCATGAGTTCTCATTGTTCAATTCCCACCTATGAGTGAGAACATGCAGTGTTTGGTTTTTTGTCCTTGCGATAGTTTACTGAGAATGATGTTTTCAGTTTCATCCATGTCCCTACAAAAGGACATGAACTCATCATTTTCTATGGCTGCATAGTATTACATGGTGTATATGTGCCACATTTTCTTAATCCAGTCTATTGTTGTTGGACATTTGGGTTGGTTCCCACTCTTTGCTATTGTGAATAGTGCTGCAATAAACATACGTGTGCATGTGTCTTTATAGCAGCATGATTTATAGTCCTTTGGGTATATACCCAGTAATGGGATGGCTGGGTCAAATGGTATTTCTAGTTTTAGATCCCTGAGGAATCGCCACACTGACTTCCACAATGGTTGAACTAGCTTACAGTCCCACCAACAGTGTAAAAGTGTTCCTATTTCTCCACATCTTCTCCAGCCCCTGTTGTTTCCTGATTTTTTAATGATGGCCATTCTAACTGGTGTGAGATGATATCTCACTGTGGTTTTGATTTGCATTTCTCTGATGGCCAGTGATGATGAGCATTTCTTCATGTGTTGTTTGGCTGCATAAATGTCTTCTTTTGAGAAGTGTCTATTCACGTCCTTTGCCCACTTTTTGATGGGGTTGTTTGTTTTTTTCTTGTAAATTTGTTTGAGTTCATTGTAGATTCTGGATATTAGCCCTTTGTCAGATGAGTAGGTTGCAAAAATTTTCTCCCATTCTGTAGGTTGCCTGTTCACTCTGATGGTAGTTTCTTTTGCTGTGCAGAAGCTCTTTAGTTTAATGAGATCCCATTTGTCAGTTTGGGCTTTTGTTGCCATTGCTTTTGGTGTTTTAGACATGAAGTCCTTGCCCACACCTATGTCCTGAATGGTATTGCCTAGGTTTTCTTGTAGGATTTTAATGGTTTTAGGTCTAACATTTAAGTCTTTAATCCATCTTGAATTAATTTTTGTATAAGGTGTAAGGAAGGGATCCAGTTTCAGCTTTCTACATATGGCTAGCCAGTTTTCCCAGCACCATTTATTAAACAGGGAATCCTTTCCCCATTTCTTGTTTTTATCAGGTTTGTCAAAGATCAGATAGTTGTAGATATGCGGCATCATTTCTGAGGGCTCTGTTCTGTTCCATTGATCTATGTCTCTGTTGTGGTACCAGTACCATGCTGTTTTGGTTACTGTAGCCTTGTAGTATAGTTTGAAGTCAGGTAGCGTGATGCCTCCAGCTTTGTTCTTTTGGCTTAGGATTGACTTGGCGATGCGGGCTCTTTTTTGGTTCCATATGAACTTTAAAGTAGTTTTTTCCAATTCTGTGAAGAAAGTCATTGGTAGCTTGATGGGGATGGCATTGAATCTATAAATTAGCTTGGGCAGTATGGCCATTTTCATGATAATGATTCTTCCAACCCATGAGCATGGAATGTTCTTCCATTTGTTTGTATCCTCTTTTATTTCATTGAGCAGTGGTTTGTAGTTCTCCTTGAAGAGGTCCTTCACATCCCTTGTAAGTTGGATTCCTAGGTGTTTTACTCTCTTTGAAGCAATTGTGAATGGGAGTTCACTCATGATTTGGCTCTCTGTTTGTCTGTGATTGGTGTACAAGAATGCTTGTGATTTTTGTACATTGATTTTGTATCCTGAGACTTTGTTGAAGTTGCTACTCAGCTTAAGGAGATTTTGGGCTGAGACAATGGGGTTTTCTAGATATACAATCATGTCATCTGCAAACAGGGACAATTTGACTTCCTCTTTTCCTAATTGAATACCCTTTATTTCCTTCTCCTGCCTGATTGGTCTGGCCAGAACTTCCAGCACTATGTTGAATAGGAATGGTGAGAGAGGGCATCCCTGTCTTGTGCCAGTTTTCAAAGGGAATGCTTCCAGTTTTTGCCCATTCAGTATAATATTGGCTGTGGGTTTGTCATAGATAGCTCTTATTATTTTGAGATACGTCCCATCAATACCTAATTTATTGAGAGTTTTTAGCATGAAGTGTTGTTGAATTTTGTCAAAGGCCTTTTCTGCATCTATTGAGATAATCATGTGGTTTTTGTCTTTGGTTCTGTTTATATGCTGGATTACATTTATTGATTTGCATATGTTGAACCAGCCTTGCATCCCAGGGATGAAGCCCACTTGATCATGGTGTATAAGCTTTTTGATGTGCTGCTGGATTCGGTTTGCCAGTATTTTATTGAGGATTTTTGCATCAATGTTCATCAAGGATATTGGTCTGAAATTCTCTTTTTTGGTTATGTCTCTGCCAGGCTTTGGTATCAGGACAATGCTGGCTTCATAAAATGTGTTAGGGAGGATTCCGTCTTTTTCTATCGATTGGAATAGTTTCAGAAGGAATGGTACCAGCTCCTCTGGTACCTCTGGTAGAATTCGGCTGTGAATCCATCAGGTCCTGGACTCTTTTTGGTTGGTAAGCTATTGATTATTGCCACAATTTCAGAACCTGTTATTGGTCTATTCAGAGATTCAACTTCTTCCTGGTTTAGTCTTGGGAGGGTGTATTTGTCGAGGAATTTATCTATTTCTTCTAGATTTTCTAGTTTATTTGCATAGAGGTGTTTGTAGTATTCTCTGATGGTAAATTGTATTTCTGTGGGATCGGTGGTGATATCCCCTTTCTCATTTTTTGTTGCATCTATTTGATTCTTCTCTCTTTTCTTCTTTATTAGTCTTGCTAGCGGTCTATCAATTTTGTTGATCTTTTCAAAAAACCAGCTCCTGAATTCATTAATTTTTCGAAGGGATTTTATGTCTCTATTTCCTTCAGTTCTGCTCTGATTTTAGTTATTTCTAGCCTTCTGCTAGCTTTTGAATGTGTTTGCTCTTGCTTTTCTAGTTCTTTTAATTGTGATGTTAGGGTATCAATTTTGGATCTTTCCTGCTTTCTCTTGTGGGCATTTAGTGCTATAAATTTCCCTCTACACACTGCTTTGAATGTGTCCCAGAGATTCTGGTATGTTGTGTCTTTGTTCTCGTTGGTTTCAAAGAACGTCTTTATTTCTGCCTTCATTTCATTATGAACCCAATAGTCATTCAGGAGCAGGTTGTTCAGTTTCCATGTGGTTGAGCGGTTTTGAGTGAGTTTCTTAATCCTGAGTTCTAGTTTGATTGCACTGTGGTCTGAGAGACAGTTTGTTATAATTTCTGTTCTTTTACATTTGCTGAGGAGAGCTTTACTTCCAACTATGTGGTCAATTTTGGAATAGGTGTGGTGTGATGCTGAAAAAAATGTATATTCTGTTGATTTGGGGTGGAGAGTTCTGTAGATTAGGTCCACTTTGTGCAGAGCTGAGTTCAATTCCTGGATATCCTTGTTAACTTTCTGTCTCGTTGATCTGTCTAATGTTGACAGTGGGGTGTTAAAATCTCCCATTATTATTGTGTGGGAGTTTAAGTCCCTTTGTAGGTCACTCAGGACTTGCTTTATGAATCTGGGTGCTCCTGTGTTGGGTGCATATATATTTAGGACAGTTAGCTCTTCTTGTTGAATTGATCCCTTTACCATTATGTAATGGCTTTCTTTGTCTCTTTTGATCTTTGTTGGTTTAAAGTCTATTTTATCAGAGACTAGGATTGCAACCCCTGCCTTTTTTTGTTTTCCATTTGCTTGATAGATCTTCCTCCATCCCTTTATTTTGAGTCTATGTGTGTCTCTGCACGTGAGATGGGTTTCCTGAATACAGCACACTGATGCGTCCTGACTCCTTATCCAGTTTGCCAGTCTGTGTCTTTTAATTGGAGCATTTAGCCCATTTACATTTAAAGTTAATATTGTTATGTGTGAATCTGATCCTGTCATTATGATGTTAGTTGGTTATTTTGCTCATTAGTTGATGCAGTTTCTTCCTAGCCTCGATGGTCTTTACAATTTGGCATGTTTTTGCAGTGGCTGGTACCGGTTGTTCCTTTCCATGTTTAGTGCTTCCTTCAGGAGCTCTTTTAGGGCAGGCCTGGTGGTGACAACATCACTCAGTGTTTGCTTGTCTGTAAAGTATTTTATTTCTCCTTCACTTATGAAGCTTAGTTTGGCTGGATATGAAATTCTGGGTTGAAAATTCTTTTCTTTAAGAATGTTGAATATCGGCCCCCACTCTCTTCTGGCTTGTAGAGTTTCTGCCGAGAGATCAACTGTTAGTCTGATGGGCTTCCCTTTGTGGGTAATCCGACCTTTCTCTCTGGCTGCCCTTAACATTTTTTCCTTCATTTCAACTTTGGTGAATCTGACAATTATGTGTCTTGGAGTTGCTCTTCTCGAGGAGTATCTTTGTGGCGTTCTCTGTATTTCCTGAATCTGAATGTTGGCCTGCCTTGCTAGATTGGGGAAGTTCTCTTGGATAATACCTTGCAGAGTGTTTTCCAACTTGGTTCCATTCTCCCCGTCATTTTCAGGTACACCAATCAGACGTAGGTTTGGTCTTTTCACATAGTCCCAAATTTCTTGGAGGCTTTGTTCATTTCTTTTTATTATTTTTTCTCTAAACTTCCCTTCTCACTTCATTTCATTCATTTCATCTTCCATCAGCGATACCCTTTCTTCCAGTTGATCGCATCTGCTACCGAGGCTTCTGCAATCTTCGCGTAGTTCTCGATACTTGGCTTTCAGCTCCATCAGCTCCTTTAAGCCCTTCTCTCCATTGGTTATTCTAGTTATCCATTCTTCTAATTTTTTTCAAAGTTTTTAACTTCTTTGCTATTGTTTTGAATTTCCTCCCGTAGCTCAGAGTAGTTTGATCGTCTGAAGCCTTCTTCTCTCAACTCGTCAAAGTCATCCTCCATCCAGCTTTGTTCCGTTGCTGGTGAGGAACTGCGTTCCTTTGCTGGTGAGGAACTGCGTTCCTTTGGAGGAGGAGAGGTGCTCTGCTTTTTAGAGTTTCCAGTTTTTCTGCTCTGTTTTTTCCCCATCTTTGTGGTTTTATCTACTTTTGGTCTTTGATGATGGTGATGTACAGATGGGTTTTTGGTGTGGATGTCCTTTCTGTTTGTTAGTTTTCCTTCTACCAGACAGGACCCTCAGCTGCAGGTCTGTTGGAGTTTGCTAGAGGTCCACTCCAGACCCTGTTTGGCTGGGTGTCAGCAGCGGTGGCTCAAACAGAAATGCAGAAATCACCCATCTTCTGTGTCGTTCAGGCTGGGAGCTGTAGACCGGAGCTGTTCCTATTCGGCCATCTTGGCTCCAGAGCATATCTGTGTTTTCTAATTTTGTTACAAAACATGTAGAAACAAATGAGAAGTCTTTTGTAAAGCCCCTACATATACTTCTTAGTTAATTACATTTTATAAAAATAAATTGATGAGATGAAATGTGTTATGATGTTAGACACATTCAGCAAAAGTACAACAAATCTAATTAAATTAACTCAATCTTGAACTCTGCATATAATTAGAAACCAATAGGAATATTTAATATTAAATAAATTAGAAAAAGGGGCCAGGCACAACCGCTGATGCCTGTAATCCCAGCACTTTGGGAGGCCAAGGTGGGCAGATCACCCGAGGTTAGGAGTTCAAGACCAGCCTGGCCAACATGGCAAAACCCTATCTCTACTAAAGATACAAAAAATTAGCCAGGCATGGTGGTGGGTGCCTGTAATCCCAGCTACTTGGGAGGCTGAGGCAGGAGAATCGCTTCAACTCGGGAGGTGGAGGTTTCAGTGAGCTGAGATTGTGCCACTACACTCCAGCCTGGGTGACAGTGAGACTCCATCTCAAAAAAAAAAAAAAGAAAAAAGAAATATTTTACGTATTAATTCTACAGAAGAAAATGAAAAAGAGCTTTATTTGAAAATATAAAATTTAGTGTTAGACACAATGAGTTATTAAGTAAAGGGTTTGTTGTATCTGCGCATTTATTAAAATGATTAAAGTTGTCATCTAAGTGAAGTGATTATTCATCAGACAGTGACTAAGTGGTTGGGATTTTATTTGCTGCAATGTAGACTCTCCATACGTAAAGATACATGGAAACACATTTACCTATGCGAGGATATATAGCTACACATGAAAGCATATCTAAGTTTATCAAGACACAAGGAAATATGTCTCCATACATGAAAATACGTCTCCATAAATAGACATACATTATAGTTATATTGCTGCACATTGAGATATGCCTCCATAAATAAATAAACACACAGATTTATATTCATCCATCAACATATATGCGTATACATCTCCATATATGAAAATATGATTCTGTAAATATACATGAAGATATATGTCTTCATGCAGGAAGACATAACTTGCTGGAGAGAACAACAGCTCCATCCATTAGCTCCCATCTTAAAATTATTGAAAGATCCCTGGAACCAAAGTTAATTAAGTGGTTTCTTATTTAGAGTCTCAAAGGTAAAGCAAAACCAAATCTGTCATCTTAGTGTAGTGCCATCTCCCTCCAGGATAAAGGATTCCTTTTTTCTTCTAAGGGCTTGGAGAAAGAGAGAGAAAGAAAAGTGCAGATTGACATGGCCTTTGATAACTGGGATCCGGAGTGATGCTGACATCCTGACCTCCCCATCTGGCAGGGATGTGGTTTCATAGCTTTGCCTGATGTTGTCTCATCCATAGGCACAGAAAGCAGGCCAAAGCCTGAATGAGGTTGGTGTAAAGCAGTCATTTTCACTTGAGGAGATCCAATGACCTGCAATTTAGTGAACTGTGATAAGTTGTCTGAATTTTAAGTATTTGTGTTTCTGAGCATCAGTTCATTCTTGAAACTAACTGGGCAAACCTGTGATCAAGCAGGATTCTCTTATAGGGTATAAAAATAGCTTGACACTCTTAGGGGATGGCGAGCAATGCTCGCTGCAATGATTATTGTTCACCTTTAACCGAATCATGAGTAAGAAACAATCCATAAACGTCCACAATTACACTGCTCTCTGTCTTCTCCTGAGCAAGTCCTACATCTTCACCATCACCTCCTCCTCCTCCCCTTAGCATCCACTTGCTTCTTCTTCTTACATCAATATGATTATCATCACAATTAGTGGCTGCCTACTATTTAGATGTAATTGTGCAAGTGTGCTGTAACCTGGAAGTGTGCTGTAACCTGGAAACATCCGTAACAAAACCGACCTTTAATTCTTAGCCCAACTTAAGGCTCTGTTTGCATGAATGGGATCCTTTCAGCTCCCCAATCACCACAGGATTGATGAGCAGTTTGGCTTCCACCAAGATTATTCCAAGAGAACAGAACAGAAAGAACCCAGAATGACATCTGGTGTAGTTTTGTGATTCTGTCCCTTTGACCCCCACCATTTCCCATTCTCCTCCAAAAAAATTCATTTTTATGATGATATTGGCTTTTCTTTTTTACTTTTTTATATTTTATTTTTTCTTGAGACAGGGTCTTGGTATCTCCCAGGCTGGAGTACAGTGGTGCAGTCGTAGCTCACTGCAGCCTCAACCTCCTGGGCCCAAGCAATTCTCCTGTACCAGCCCGCAGAGTACCTGGGACTATAAGTGTGTGCCACCACACCTAGCTAATTTTTGTTTATTTTTCATAGAGAGGAGGTCTCACTATGTTTCCCCGGTTTATCTAGAATTTCCTGGACTCAATCTTCCTGACTTATCCTCCCAGAGTCCTGGGATTACAGGTGTGAGCCACCGTTCCTAGCACATGGCCACACTCCTTAGCTACTCACAAAGATTTCTAAGTCAAATAAGGCTGTGAGCGAGTCACATAGACCCATACATCCAAAGAGCTGGAGGAAGAAGCAACTGTGCTTTGTGGATATGAGGGTGAAATCCATCCACTGTATTGATCCTTATGATCTCCAACAAAAGCAACAATTCACTTCTTAGTTTTTGAAGAATTGCCAACCTATTATTATAATTCATCAAATAAAATAGCACTGTTTCTACTGATGTAGCAGATACATAAAAGTCAGATAAACGTGCCTTCTTAGTGTCAAATGCATCCATTTATTTCTCTGCACTGAATTGTGTAAAGAAGACTTTTTTTGGAACAAACAGGAAGTATTGATTGTCTTAAAGGAGCTCTATTGATAAGCTGGCACAGTCAAATGCAGACCAACAAGAAAGATTAAATTAAATAACTGTCAAAGTGTTCCTTGGAGAACCAAAGGGCAGAATGAAAGCTTGTGTTTGTGAAGAGCTGCGTGGAGAGATGCAGAGCACCAGGACGGCCAAATAGAAGGCGCCCTGCACGCTGCACGTGACTTCCCACCCAAGTGTTAGCTGACAGTCAGGCTAGCTCAGAATGGTGCTGCTGACAGCAGCGAGGCTTGTGTGATCATCCATTGTTAAGTACCAGGCTTCTGAGGCAGGATAGGTAGTCAAGAAAGTGTCCATGTTCTCGGGATACAGCAATGGTGGTGACCATGCAATCAACACAATAAACTTCAGCATTCTCATTGTCACTGAGTTCATTCAAGCTAAGCTATCTTCAATAGGGACTTTCCCTTCTAGAGAGCATGTGCATTTTGACTTTACCTGTCCTCAAACTGATCCTTTGCTCATTTTAATAGTAAAAAGCATACCCCTGGGTAGAGATATAAGATGCTAATGAGACATGCAATGTATGAACAAGCATGCACAGCTACTGTGCATGTGGACCCAGAGGACTACCGAGAACATGCTTATTTGTAACACCTCTCCCAACTCCTGATGAATAATCATGGAAGACTCCCTTACAGGGAGTCGCCCTAGTGCCAGTCTTTGCTGTCTCATCCTTCGAGCAGCCCACCCTGAATCCTGTCTCTCTCAGGGTGTACTGTCCATTCTGCCCCTAACATTCAACATATTATTTTTCTTTTACAATAAATTACTCTATGCTACACCTCCTTTGTTGTGTGTCTCTTGTTTAAATTCTTTCAAACTAAGAAGAACCAAGGTATCACATCAGCCATCAACACCTCCTTTCCTGAGATACAGGATTCTTGTAGGGGCTTTAGTATCCATCACCCTACCCATCACCACATTACAAAAGGATTGGTGAAGGTTTTGTTTTCCTACTGATGAATGTTATCCCATGGTTTCCAAAGCATCAATATATAATAGAACCATAGTACGTAACACAAAGGTAGGCATGTTGCTTATTTGGCCATTCTTGACAGGGATAGCCGCTGGCTTGGTAAAGACTTTTTAGCTTTGCCCATGATGTTCCTCATACTGATATTCTTGGCCATGGTAATCTGCTGATGTGCTCCACACATGAATGAGTTTCACTGGCTCCTGACATGTGATGGTTCTACAGTGCTGGCTTGGACAGGCCTACCTGCCTTCACTGAATACAAAGAAAGCCTGGGCCCTCATGAAGAGAAGTTAATGAAGGAGAACAGGCAAGGCCTGTTTTCCTTTTTCCATTGAAAATCATCTTCAGAGAAATTTATGTGTGCCATTGCTGTAGTCAGTACACGCTGCTGTAACAAACTGCCATGGACTGGGTGGCTCAAATGCTAGACATTTATTTCTCACACATCTGGAGCTGGAAAGTCCAGTATCAAGGCCCCACCATATGCAGTGCCTGGTGAAGACCCACTTTGTTTGCACATCATGCTCTTCTTACTGTGTTCTCATGTGGCAGAGAGTAGAAAGCAGAAAGCAAACCATTTCATATTACTTTTTAAGGCACTCATCCCTTTCATGGAACTCCACCCTGATGACCTCATCACCTCCCAAAGGCCCCACCTTCTAATACCGTCACCTCGGAGGTTAGGATTTCCACGTTTGGATTTGGTAGGGGACTCAGACGTTTAGACCAGAGCAGCCATGCAGGGCCGTCTCCACACGCTGCCTCGCGTTTCTAGACTTACTGACTTGTGGTGTCTCTGACCTATCCCTGGGCTCTTCTGATCTTCACTCAGCTTAGACTGAAATGAAAGCAATCTTCTACTCAGATGACAGGAGAAAGAGCAACCCATTTCATCTAGCAGGTGAAAACAAGCACACTCGTAGGTTGTGGAACTTTGAGACACTCAACATCAAAGTTCAGTTGCAGTGCTCAGAACTCCTGGTTCCTTCTGTCAACCCATTTTCCTAATATTCTGGCAGTATAATTCTACATGGGTTGAGCCTGAATATTTTAGTGGTTTCAGCCAACTGATATTTTTTCAAATAATTTTTATCCCAATTATGTAAACCTATATTTAACGATTGTGTATAATAGTTCTCTTAATGAAAATTATTTCTTTTCCTAGTTTTATTCCACTCCTTTTTAAAAAGCACATTAAAGCACAGTAGCCCTCTATGCTTTGTTTTTGTTGTTGTTGTTGTTGTTTTGTTTTGTTTTGTTTTTGAGAGAGTCTGTCGCTGGAGTACAGTGGCACCATCTGAGCTCACTGTAACCTCCCCCTCTTGGGCTCAAGTGATTCTCCTGCCTCAGCCTCCCAGGTACCTGGGACTACAGGTGCGCATCACCATGCCCAGCTAATTTTTATATTTTTAGTAGAGATGGGGTTTCACCATGTTGGCCAGGCTGGTCTCAAACTCCTGACCTCAAGTGATCCACCTGCCTTGGCCTCCCAAAGTGCTGGGATTACAGGCATGAGTCACCATGCCTACCTTTCCTGTACTGCTTAATCAAGCAAAACAGTCTGAACATTGGGTAGATGGAACCAGAAATTTTATTTTATACATTTTATTTATGAAGTGTATTTTATATAAATTTTATATATGAAAAAGAGAGTATATTGTTTTTGAGCTCACAAAATAAAGAACTAATGAGAAAACCTATATTTAAAAATTTACCTCCGGAGTCAATTATGTTTTAATTTTCTGTCCTAGCAAATTTAATCCAATCTAGCCCCTACCACTAGCTGCCACTTTAGCCAATACCATACATGAACTGCCTAGTTAAGCTCAGTTAACCCATAAAATCATGAAATAATAAAATTATTGTTTCAATAGAATGCGACTATAGTTAATAAAAATGTATCATATCATTAAAAAATGCTAAGAGAGTAGATCTGAAATGTTTTCACCACAAGAATTTGATAGGTATGTGAGATAACACATATGTAATTTAGCCATCCCACAATGTACACACATTTCAAAGCAACATGTTGTACACCACAAATATATACAATTTTTGTCAGAAAAAAATAATTTTTAAAAAAGAAGGAAGAAACTTATAAAATAATAAACACCAAGTGTTGGCCTGGGTTGCAACACCACAGTTAACAAGCAAAACTTATCTTGGTTGTCTTTACTACCAACTTATGCATGCCTAACCTCAAGCAAGACAGTATCTAAGTAGCTTTGCAGATGCTGTTTCCTCTGCTGGAAATATACTTCCATGGTTTTTTGTTTGTTTGTTTGTTTGTTTGGTTTGGTTTGGTTCTGAGATGGAGTCTCGCTCTGTCGCCCAGGCTGGAGTGCAGTGGTGCGATCTCGGCTCACTGCGAGCTCCGCCTCCCAGGTTCATGCCATTCTCCTGCCTCAGCCTCCTGAGTAGCTGGGACTACAGGCACACGCCACCACGCCCAGCTAATTTTTTTGTATTTTTGGTAGAGACGGGGTTTCACCATGTGTTAGCCAGGATGATCTCGATCTCCTGACCTCGTGATCCGCCTGTCTCGGCCTTCCAAAGTACTGGGATTACAGGTGTGAGCCACCGCGCCTGGCCTACTTCCATCTTTATCTGCATGGAAAAAGCCTGTTTGTCACTAGCATGCTGAAGCCTAACCTGACTCCCCTCTGTGCCTTTACAATCTTGATATATATAGGTAGCTAGACAGATAGGTAGGTGGGTAGGTAGATAGCTATGATGGATGGATTGATAGATAAAATGGATGGATAGATGATAGATTTATAGATAAAGATGGATGGATACATAATACATACAGTTACAGATAGATGATAGATAGATAGGATAGATTAGATGGATAGATAGGATATATAGATGATAGATTAGATAGATTGATAGGGTAAGTCGATGATAGATTAGATAGATAGAGACAGATAGATAGATGATAGAGATATAGAGAAAGATGGATCAGTAGTAGATCTTTCTGTTGAGAATGCAGTGATCTGTTTATAGGTCCAGATGTGTTCATTTTTAACTTTTTTATCCCCACTGCTCAACAACCTTTGGTGATTAAATAAACTTTGTTTTTAGAATTTTTCAGAGCCTTCATGTGGATTTATTTTGTAACAAGAAACATGCAACCTGTATTGTAGAATCACTTACTATCAAATATATGTTACAAATAGTTTAAATGTATGCTACCCATTCATTAAATATGTTTCACATCCATTTGCAGTGCCTATGAATGGAGGTGGGAATCAGTGAGGGACTTGACACAGATGTATAACCAGCTTTAACATTTAATTTAGTTGTTAAAGTCAGTTAAGTTTTTACCATCCATTTTAGTTATTTTTGGGGATAAAACATTTAAAATTAAATTAAGTCATTAATGATTTAAGTTACTAAATTAAGTAATTAATGATTCATCATTGAGGAGGTGCTGGTTCATTTCTGTGATCTGAGTAAATGTTACAGTAACATACAGAATCACTTCCCATCAAATGTGTGTTATACGTACAGGGTAACTTTAAAACATTCTCCCTATGATGTTTCGATCCCTGATAAAATCAGTCTGTGTATGTGTGTGTGTCCCCCTGTCTCTGTGTGTCTCTCTCTCCATCTTTCCTTTTCATCTCTCATTCCCTTTCTCTGTTTCTCTCCTTCTCTCTCCATCTTACTTCTTCTCTCCCTCCACACCGTCTTTCATCTTGACAATCAGAGAGATAGGATAGGTAACTGTTTTTACCATATTACTAAGGGGCCAGTATTTTAGGTCTAAATTGTGATTCCTTTGAAACTTGCTATTTTTTGTTTATTTATTTAGACTTCCTATATATTTTTGACCATTGAAACTCACTTGTTTCTCCAAAGATGTTTGGATTTTCTGGAATATGAGAAACCACACATTTTCTTAACTTACATGCTCTGAAGACAGAGTGCTGACTACTAATTTGTTATCCTCAGCTTGCATCCTGGCTAGCTGCAATGTATTGCGTAAGAGATAAAGTTATTCTTAAGAAATTCATAAGAAAAATTTATAAGAACTAACAAAGTTACTCTACTACATAATATTGAGATATTTTAGTAACAAATCTTGAGAAATTACGAAGAGAGGTACTAAATATCATCTGCTTGCCTTTGACCTCTTTGTAAAAACAAAATTCCTACATTTTCCACATAAGCAGGATCATTGTTAAAAACAAACAAGTAATTAAGTGGAAAATTATCAGCCTTTTAAATAAATCTGTTTGTATAGATGTGCACTAACTGTGCAGAAGGTAATTCTATCAGTAAAATATTAGTAAAATCTCTAAGTCCTCAGTTTTTTATTTATTGGATCCCTAAAGATAAAGGGGAGAACTTTTGTTCTCAAAGAAGACTCACAATGTAAATCAAGCAAAAACACAAATTCTTAGACTCACAGAACTTTAGAACATATGAACACTTGAAGAAAAGTTAAAAATTTTCTAAACTGAATCAATGCCCTTGTTTGGAAATTTTCTGTTATATCCCTGTTATATGTGTATCCAACTTTGAACAGTTCCAGGAATGAAGACCTTCAAATTCCTGGAAAGTTATAACTTTAAGTGGCTAAAGAATAGAATTACTTTTCAACATATAACTGGTATTGGAAAAACAGCATCTTGTCTCACAGTTTTCAGACACAAATATGTCAGAAAATAAATTACACAAGCTTTATATAAATTAGTGCAAATTGTGTTTTCATAATCATTTATTTGAAATTCATAACGGCCACAATAAGAGAGTCAATATTAATCCAACACTACTAGTGAAATTTTCATGATATTTGAAAAAGTTCAAGAAACCACTCAGACTCCAGAAGTGTAATGATTGATAACTTGGACAATAAATGCTTTGTAGACTAGTCAGTTGAAAACTGCACTGAGAATACTGTCTCTAAAGATGAAAATAAGAAAAACTAAAGTTATATCAAAGATAAAGTCATGAGGCCATCAGTTACAAAGAGAATGGGACATAAATTCTTGTATAAAACTATGTAATAGAAGGCTATTAGGGATGGCCATAAGGGAAGATTTGGAAGTCTTGAATGCATATACTTTAAGCATGTTCTTGTCTGAAAACTTGAGAATAAATTAAATCTTTACAGTTATTTTTAAAAAATTGTATGCCTGTGTCACCACCATAATACACTTATTTTAGCTCAGAGACTGACACATACTATGCACTCAGAGAATATTTATTGAGACATTGAATGAAATGGATATTTACATGGTGGCAACCTCAAGGTAGATAAAATGAAGATAATATAATAAATATTGAACTGAAATGAAAGGGTTGAGTGTCATGGTTTGATATTTTAAAAGTGGTCTTTGTTGGAAGACCTACATGCAATATAATCAGTGTCCCTAAGAAGGCAAATTGAGGTAAGAGTTTGTAATTGAAGGTATCTACTGTCAGAGAGCTTGAGGCTACTAATATAGAAGACCTATTTAGTTTTCAAATATAATTGAGGATATTAAAAATCATACCATGCTCTTCAAACTGTTACTGTGAAACTCATGTAAGTTACCCTGTTATAAAGTATTTCTCAGCCTCTTAGTTATTTCCTGTTATTTTAGTCTTCAGACAAGATGAAATTCAATCATTTAAAAATAAATTTACATCTAGGCCACTACACAAACTCAGAATTCTGAAATTACTTTTCAGAATGCTGAAAACACTTATTCTTGGCTTCTGTTGAAAATGTGTCAAGATAATTCCTTCATGTAGGGCAAGATATTAGAATTATTTTTTACTATTATTTAGGACCTCTCAATATTACACTGAGAGGTATGGGCACCAACTTAGCCTGCACAGTTTGTAAACCATCAAGGTGAGAAGGGAAAATTTAACTCTCATCCAATACCAAAAAGAGTTGATTAATTCA
Organism: Nomascus leucogenys; assembly: GCF_006542625.1. Taxonomy (NCBI): domain Eukaryota; kingdom Metazoa; phylum Chordata; class Mammalia; order Primates; family Hylobatidae; genus Nomascus; species Nomascus leucogenys. Next base: position 6,671,195 of record NC_044406.1, read on the forward strand.
GCAGGATACATGTGGATTGTGGCCACTAAAATGGTACCCTTAGAAGCTGTGATGTTAGCATCAGGCACACCCTTTGGCCACACAGAATCATATTAGATGCCTTAAGTGTCTATATAAGCTGTGGTTGTAACAGGTGAACATAAAAAAAAGTATTCAGAAGAGAATGATGCTGCTTATAGATAAGTTAAATCTATCACTTGGTGTTTCTGCTTTGCATGAATATCATGAACTTGACTTGCATATTTAGTTAATGTGCAACTTGAACACAGGTGCATAGGCTATGGACTGTTCCCTTTTTAGTGTTTGCATATGTAACAACTGACTACAAAAAAAGGGGTTTAACACAGCAAAGGGGGTTTGGGAAAATTCATCCTGGATGATACATCTCCATTCGTAATGTCGTACCACACTTTTCTGGTCACTGTGTGTGCATATGCATACATCTATATATTGCATTTATTAAATTTGCAAGAATAGTTTAAGTGTCTGAGAAAGTATGTTTAGTAATCAAAAGTTGAAGGAAACTTAACATATTAAGTGAGGCTTAAAACATTTAATGCATGCTAAATAATTACACTTGTTAATATAGACATAATTGAAAATTTCTTTTAAAGGTAATTATAAAATTTCCTAGATTTCTATTTAAAATAATATTTGTGATACAAATTAAAAGCATAAGGATGCTTAAGGCAAACCGGTATTTTGAATTTATAACCATAATAAATTGAATATTAATATTTAAAATCAAAGTAACTTCTGTATAATCCATGTAAAAAATCCACCCCCCGGGGCACCAAAAACTCATTATCATCTTTTCCTTTCAGTGCCTGATTTTAAGTTGCAAAGGGCCAGGGAACCTACCTACTAGTAAAAGTTTCTGTTGACATAGATTAAGATGATTTTGCAATAGCTGTGGAAGTTCGTTGTGGACATGCAATTGACATGTCCATTAGGAAATTTTCATATTTATAGGAATTTATAGTGCTTAAAGATATTTGTCTTCTGGAATATAAAATAAGTTTTGTGATTGTCATTTTAAATGGGGAGCTAAGTAATTTTACATGCTTATAATTTCAGCTGAATTATTACTGTAGTTATAATGGAATTATAAGACAATCTGAACAGAATCAATAGTATCAAATACTCTAAGTAAGTAAGTGAAGATTGAGAAGTGACCAAAAAATTAATGATGTGGAAGTTGTCAGTGACCTGGAAAAAGATAGTTTTGATGGAGTATTTGGTGGAAAGCCTGAAAAAAAATAGTTTTAAAAAAGAGTGGGAAGAAAAGAATGGAAATAGTGAGTCCACACAACTTTTTAATTTTTATTTTCTGAAAAAGAGTAGAAATAAGGAATGGTGCTTGGTAGGGATGTGTGAATAAATTAAAAATTAACCGTCATCAGCTTTAAGTAGAATCTACCAGACGAGCAATCATATTGGAAAGTAAATAATTCACTTTTGTAATTAAAAAAAAACTGGATAAATACCTGAAATGACTTTCCTATAAGACCTAACTAGTGCCTTTCTGATATCTTCAGGGTAAATATTTTCTCGTCTTTAACATTTGACCTTTATAGAAAGGTCTCTTATCAATTAATTCATAAAAATTCTAAGCTGACTATTAACAATTTTTAGGAATTACAAATGCTATTTTTATACCTCTGTTGGCTTGTTTTATTTGCTTTTCCTTTCCTTGGAAACCAAGCAGGATTTTCTTTTCTTTTATTTTTTTCTTTAATTTCCATGGTTTTTGGAGAACAGGTAGTATTTGGTTACATGGATAAGTTCTTTAGTGGTGATTTGTGAGATTTTGGTGCAGCCATCATCCGAGCAGTATACACTGAACCCAATTAGTAGTCCTTTATCCCTCACCCCCTTCCCACTATTTCCCCCTGAATCCCCACAGTCCATTGTATCATTCTTTTGCGTTTGCATCTTCAAAACTTAGCTCCCACTTATGGGAACATACGATGTTTGGTTTTCCATTTCTGAGTTACTTCGCTTAGGATAATACTATCCAATCCCATCCAGGTTGCTGTGAATGCAATTAATCCATTCCTTTTTATGGCTGAATAGTATTCGATTATATATACACACACACACATATATGTACACATATAAACACACGCGCACACACACACACATACATATATATATATATATATATATATATATATATATATATATATATATATATCACAATTTATCCATTCATTCATTGATGGGCTCTGGGCTGGTTCCATGTTTTTGCAATTTGCAAACTGTGCTGCTATAAACGTTCTCGTGCAAGCATCTTTTTTCAATGCTACTTCCTTTACTTCCTCTCTTCTTTCCTTCTGCCCCTTCCTCCCTCCTCTCCTTCATTCCTCTCTCCCTTCCCCTGCTCGCCTTTCCTTTCCCTCCCTCCCTCCTTCCTTCCTTCCTTCCTTCCTTCCTTCCTTCCTTTCCCTTCCTTCCTTCTCTTCCTCTTCCTCTTCCTCTCTCTCTCTCTCTCTCTCTCTCTCTCTCTCTCTCTCTCTCCCCATAATAACTTAGGTCAAGCACCCTGACTCAAGACTCAAGATAAACCTCCTCAGCAAGAGGTCACTTGAAACATGAAGACAGGGTTTATATGTTTCAATCAGACAGCAGGCATCTTCTGACCAAATACGTTCTGAGGACTAACTTATGTAGGGCAAAACTTATGTGGGTAAAGGAAAAACTTGAGCACCTAGAGTCCTGGATGGGATGTTATGATAAGAGTGGATCCTATGGAAGGGAGGGGAGAGATGGCGAAGTGAAGGGCAATAGAAGGAGGCATTGAAAGAGAGCTGAAAAGATGACCACTGAGAGCATTCTTAATTTATTTGGCCACATATTGAGGAGAGGTTAGCAGTGCTTCATGGGAGTTATCTGCACATCACCTTTTCCACACATACCAGGCCACCTGCAAGCCCCATCTCTTTTTTGTGGAAGTGAGAGTTCATAGAGTCTATAAGAGTTCCCCTTGGAAGCAAGCTATGCCATTAATCCATCACTAATGGGCTGAAAAGTTAGTCCTAATAATCACCTGTTTAAAATGCTGCATATATCACAAAATTGATAGCTTGGCTACTTCATTTTACTATATAGATCTATAGAAAGATAATTTATCTGTAGCTGAAATTTTCCAATTTCAATGTTTTTTTGATGATGTCAGTTATCATTCTGAAACTATCCTCGTATTATCACCCATAGTGCCATGCCAATGAATTTACTTCTTATTTTCTATTTTCTTCCTAGCACTTACAAATTCATAGACTATTACCACTGAAGACAAGTTAAGAGATTGTGTCCTCCAAACTCATCATTTTTCAGGTAAGGAAACTTACGTTCAGAGATATTACCCTGACAGCTCCAAGAATGTAAAGGTTGTTTATAGCAGAAGATAGCTCACATTTTCTCTAGGCCATGTCAAATGGAAAACTCGTATATGAATGACGTTATATTTTTTCCATTATATGATTGCAGACTGAATGGATCTCTGTTGTTTTTAAATCACATCTAAATTATAGCCTTCGAAGATTTTCATTAAGTTCCAACTGCACACAATTCATGGTAGTAAGTTCAATGTCAAAGTTATAGAATATTTAAATTTAAAAACATCATTGTTCTCACACCCTAAGATAACTTTTTAATTTTTTTTTTATATACTTTAGGTTTTAGGGTACATGTGCACAATGTGCAGGTTTGTTACATATGTATCCATGTGCCATGTTGATTTGCTGCACCCATTAACTCGTCATTTAGCATTAGGTATATCTCCTAATGCTATCCCTCCCCCCACCCCACAACAGTCCCTGGAGTGTGATGTTCCCCTTCCTGTGTCCATGAGTTCTCATTGTTCAATTCCCACCTGTGAGTGAGAACATGCAGTGTTTGGTTTTTTGTCCTTGTGATAGTTTACTGAGAATGATGTTTTCCAGTTTCATCCATGTCCCTACAAAGGACAGGAACTCATCATTTTTTATGGCTGCATAGTATTCCATGGTGTATATGTGCCACATTTTCTTAATCCAGTCTATCGTTGTTGGACATTTGGGTTGGTTCCAACTCTTTGCTATTCTGAATAGTGCTGCAATAAATATACGTGTGCATGTGTCTTTATAGCAGCATGATTTATAGTCCTTTGGGTATATACCCAGTAATGGGATGGCTGGGTCAAATGGTATTTCTAGTTCTAGATCCCTGAGGAATCGCCACACTGACTTCCACAATGGTTGAACTAGTTTACAGTCCCACCAACAGTGTAAAAGTGTTCCTATTTCTCCACATCCTCTCCAGCACCTGTTGTTTCCTGATTTTTTAATGATGGCCATTCTAACTGGTGTGAGATGATATCTCACTGTGGTTTTGATTTGCATTTCTCTGATGGCCAGTGATGATGAGCATTTCTTTATGTGTTGTTTGGCTGCATAAATGTCTTCTTTTGAGAAGTGTCTGTTCATGTCCTTCGCCCACTTTTTGATGGGGTTGTTTGTTTTTTTCTTGTAAATTTGTTTGAGTTCATTGTAGATTCTGGATATTAGCCCTTTGTCAGATGAGTAGGTTGCAAAAATTTTCTCCCATTCTGTAGGTTGCCTGTTCACTCTGATGGTAGTTTCTTTTGCTGTGCAGAAGCTCTTTAGTTTAATGAGATCCCATTTGTCAATTTTGGCTTTTGTTGCCATTGCTTTTGGTGTTTTAGACGTGAAGTGCTTGCCCATGCCTATGTCCTGAATGGTATTGCCTAGGTTTTCTTGTAGGATTTTAATGGTTTTAGGTCTAACATTTAAGTCTTTAATCCATCTTGAATTAATTTTTGTATAAGGTGTAAGGAAGGGATCTAGCTTCAGCTTTCTACATATGGCTAGCCAGTTTTCCCAGCACCATTTATTAAATAGGGAATCCTTTCCCCATTTCTTGTTTTTGTCAGGTTTGTCAAATGTTTTTTAAATATTAACTTGGAATTATGTTTTATATACTAGAAATTATATTCTTAATGAAATATTTTTGCCTGCATCTTCATTTAACACTATGTTGGCATCATTTTCCATAATGACAAATAGGCTTCAGAATGTTAAATTATAAATTAATCCTTGTATTTTGATCAACCTTCCAGAACCTTTTCGATGAATCTCTTTTGTATGCACTTTGTAATTTTTACTGTCACAAATATATTCATACACATATCTTCTGGTTAGTTGAAATGATTTGTTTTTGAGAAAGGCTTAGAAAGGAGATTTCTGTGATTAATGTTTCAAAACCATGGCTAGAACAGCATGGTTTAGGACAGAGGAGCCCATCAATAAGGAAAGGCCCTCCTTTCAGCTTCATCTCATCCCTCCACCAACGTGTGACCTCAACTAATTATTTAGCTTTTTCAACTTCAGTGTTCTTCTTATTAAAGTGGGTGCAGACACACCTCTCTAATAGGAATGTTATTAGGACAGTTTATAAATAAAATATTTGGTTTAGTGTCAATATATGGTAAGTGCCCAATTGATTTTGTTCAATGTTTTCTTTATGGTTCTTAAAATATTTCTTTCCAAAACTGCTATGGCATTTTCCTCTCCCACTATCCCCCTGAAATATATCTCTTTTTAAAGTATTTGGACCATTTATTGGATCTAAAATGATACTTTCAGTTTGCTTTGATTTTTGATTTCTCTAATTTTCTTTGAATTCTTTTTAAAGTAAGTTGATCAGCTGTGATGTTATTTTTTAAAAATGTAATGCATAAGAAGATTGACCATTCTATTAATTAATCAAAACACCAGAATAATATTTTTATTCTTATTTATGAAACTTAAATGGTCCATTATAATCTCTAGCTGATATTTCTGTAAGAATATGAAGTATACACATATAATATTGGATCTTAGACATTCGGAATTCAGAAAAACAAAAGAAAAACAAAAACCTGAATTGAAAAACGCAGAGAATCTGAAGACATCATAGAACTTTCTCCCCTTGCATTTGGAAAAAGTTAGCGATACTATCAAATAATGGGTCAATAGTGTACTGTATCCATGTGGGGATATTTAGGTCACCTATGTATAATGGCAATTTCAAGAGTCATGGCTCAATTTTGTGAACTAGACAATTCTGGTAATTATAAGAGCAGTAGATGAAGCTGATGTCTCACATGCTGAACATATGCTACTTAAACACATAGCCATCATTCCTGGTGCTTTCTACAAAAATATTTCATCTCATTAAAAATGACTGTTGGCCGGGCACAGTGGCTCACACGTGTAATTCCTGCACTTTGGGAGGCTGAGTGAGGCAGGCAGATCACCTGAGTTTGGGAGTTCGAGACCAGCCTGGCCAACATGGTGAAACCCCATCTCTACTAAAAATACAAAAATTAGCTGGGTGTGGTGGCAGGTGCCTGTAATCCCAGCTACTCGGGAGGCTGAGGTGAGAGAATCGCTTGAACGCAGGAGGCAGAGGTTGCAGTGAGCCGAGATCGCGTCGCTGTATTCCAGCCTGGGCGACAGAGCAAGACTCTGCCTCAAAAAATCAAAAATAAGTTACCCCTGATAGTTAAATAAAGATAAGGAGAGGAATCAGAAAATCATCCATGCCCTGCCATAATTAAGGTTTGTGAACATTTAGATGTCTTTCTCTTCTATTTTAAAATATGTATAGGTTTTACCAAATGGGCTCCTGTTTTGCATTGTGTGGTCATAGTTATTTGTACTTCTTGGATCAGCAAAAGATGGGCATTTACAGGAACCACCATTGAGGCAAATAATGTCTGATGTGGAGAGAATACAATGCCAAGTATTGTAATTGGTTTATTTTTCGTTATTTTTTATACATTTTCTTATAAGAATATAAGGCAAAATGTGTCTCTGTATTTAGTTGGAGATGTGTATGCAGCAGTAAGACACATACATAGTTGCTGATTCTACTCTTCAGATATCTGAGTGTAATTTGTAATCCTTCCCATGGTCAACTGAGAGTGTTTTGTACTTTAATATATTTAACGCAATGTCGCCGTTTCACAGATTTATTTTATTTTGAAAAGATACACAGACTTCAGTATATTGTAGTAAACAAAAGTAGAAAAATTAAGGCAGCAACTGGAGAAATAATTACGTATTCTTTCCCTGGGATGTAAGCATGCAAAATACATGAAGATATATGCTTTTCATTCGAAATAAGAAAAATAAAAGACTCTGCCTCATGATGCTCATGAAAACAATCGTTTTTTTCTTTTTGGCAATGGCTTTGGAGTGGAAGCACATTACTGTCATCTCCTGAAAGAATTAAATATAAAGTGGAAACCCAGTGAAGAGGAAGAAAATGCCATATAAATTTCAAATGAAGATTTGGAACTGGATTATGATGAACAATGTTGCTAAACCTTATGATCTCTACCTTCTTTAGTCCCTCCTTGGGAATAGCGTAACAGTGGACCCAGCCATCTAGGATTATTTGAAGTAACTTTGGGTGGTACAGTTCAGAAGAATCAACCTGAGAGCCTTAAATAACAACACCGGAATGGGACATATTGCCATTAAATCTGTCCCTAACTTAAAAATGTTTAACTAGATGCTACAAAAAAAAAAAAGTAATACTTTGCTAATACTTTCCAGAAAGAAAGATGGAAGGGAGAAAATAAATACACATAAAAAAGACTCCTTTGATCTTTTCCAGTTATGTGGAATGTTCACTTTAATGGAACTTTGATTCAAACTGCACCTATAAGAACCAGGATCAAGATCTACATGTTCAAATGTTTGGAAATTTTCTGAAAACATCTAATTAGGTCTTGAAAATTTTCAAACATATGATTAGCTCTTGTTCCCAATTCTTATAGGTACAGTTTAGTTATAGTACCATTAAGTCAGAATATACGAAACTTCAGTTAGAAGGAATAAGTTCAAGAGATCTATTGGAAAACAGGGTGACTATAGTTAATAACAGGGTATTGCATTCTTGAAAGCTGTTAAGAGAGTAGATTTTAAATGTTCTGGCAACAAAGAATAAGTTATATTTTATATAATAAAATATATATTCATAATAATACATATGTTAATTACCCCAATTGAACCATTCCATAATGTATCCATGTTTCAAAATATATTGTATGCAATATAAACAAATTTTATTTGGTTGGTGCAAAAGCAATTGTGGTTTTTGCCATTAAAAGTAATGGTAAATATTACTTTTTTGTAATAAAGTAATATTTAATTAAAGGATAAATAATTAAAAGATAAATAGTTTTTTAGAATTTAAATAATCTGAAATTATGCCAATGCTGAGAGAGATTAGGAAGACATGAGAAAGTCACCCAATTAAATAAGAAACCCACACTGAAATGTCTGCAAAATACAGCACTGTCAAGATGATTTTATCATGGAGAAAAATATTCCAAAATCCAGAAAGTAATTACCTATTCGGAGAAGACAGATGAAAATGGGGAAACATTAGGTTGAAACACATTTTTACAAGTCGCCATAATTGAAAATAAACTTTACTTCTCTGTAATACTTGTTCAATTCTATTGATTCAAGAGAAGGCCCAATTGATTTGGAAAATGAAATTTAAAAGGAATCCAGATAGTTTCATGAGTTTTTAACTGAACAGAATATTTGAAAACCCTTGCACTACAAAGAAATTTTAACAACATTGACGTGTATGCCTGATTTTAGCTTTGCTGTGGTTTTAGGGTGGTCCAATCTTAACAATTTTAAATAGGCCCAGAGATATTCATTATGTGATTATGAATCACTTCCAAGGGTAAATTTTAGAGTAGGATTTAGTCATATTTATAACAACACTGATGGAGCATGTGTCAAGTTAAAGGCAAAATATTAAGAATAAGGGACAGTTCTCAGCTGACAGGAGTGAGGCAAACGTCAACAGTATTTCAGATATCATGAACCAGTTGGCCAGATAGTCCGGTATTCATTGAATAACATGTCACATGTGTAGGATCTCAATAGCTGAGCTGCCTGAGGACAATTTTTCTTTAGCTGGGTTCCCCATTGGAATCAACTAAAAGAAGTTGTTCTTAGAAATGCTATTGGTGGAGCACCATCCCCAGAGATTCTAATTCAATGCAGGCAGAGGGTGGAAGAGTTTGGGGAAGATGATGTCTCCATTTCCTAAAGCTTCCCCAGTTGACTTCAATATGAATCTACAGCTAAAACTACCGTCGTGGGTCATAACTAGAATTGTATTTGATACTGGTGTCTTTTTCTATTTCAGTTTTTATGAGACTAGCAACACCCAGTTTATAAGGTAGAATCTGCAACTACTATACAATATATTTGAAAAACTTCTTTGAATATTGAAGTTTAACATCACAGCATATCTGGTGCATTCTAAATGAGCATCTTCCCAGGGAATTGACCCACAGTCATGGTCTTAAAATGTTTCCGTCACCCCCATTTTAAATTAATAAAAGGTGGCTGTGGAACTGCCAAAAAACTGGTATTGGCTTTCAACTAGAGATGTCAACTGGCTGGCTCTTGTTTCTTGTAAAGTGGCCAATATGTGGTTTGGAGCTCTGATTAGGGGAAATTCTGGTAATATTAAGAAAACATTCTCCTGCTATGTAACGGGCCAGGAATGTATACTCAAAATCCAAAAATCGTATAATAAAATGTTTTAAAACAAGTACCAAGAGGAGAATCTTCTCTTTGTTGCCTTCAGCTAGTTTAAATGAATGTATACCACGTATACCAAGGTATTCAGGCATACCTTGGAGAGATTGCAGGTTCAGTTCCAGACCACAACAATAAAGTGACTCTTGCAATTAAAGCAAGTCACATGAATTTTTTGGTTTCTCAGTACATATAAAATTTATGTACCGTAGCCTATTGTACAATAGCATTAGGTCTAAATAACAATGCACATACCGTAATTAAAAATATTTTATTGCCCAAAATGCTAATGATTATCTGAGCCTTCAGCAAGTCACGTAATCTTTTTGCAGGAAAGATTTCTCTGTTGCTTAATATTATTTTACCCACAGTAGAACTTCTTTCACAATTGGAGTCAGTTCTCTCAAATTCTGCCTCTGCTTTATCAACTTAATTCATGTCATATTCTGAATCCTTTATTGTTGTTTCAACAATGTTCACAGCATGTTCACCATCTGAAGAGATCACTTTCTTTGCTCATCCATAAGAAGCAACTCCTACTTCATTCAGGATTGATATGAGATTGCAGCAATTCAGTCCCATCTTCAGGCTCCACTTCTAATTCTAGTTCTCTTGCGATTTCTGCCACACCTACCATTACTTCCTCCACTGAAGCTTTGAACCCCCAAAATCACCCATGAGGGTTGGGATCAATTTTTTCCAAACTTCTGTTGATGTTGGTAGGCTGACCTCCTCCCATGAATCACAAATGTTCTTAATAGCATCTAGAATGGTAAATCTTTTCCAGAAGGTGTTCAATTTACTTTGACCAGATCCAACAGATGAATCACTGTCTATGGTAGCTATAGCCTTATAAGATATATTTCTTAAATAATATGAATTAAAAGCCAAAATTACTCCATAAGCTATGGACTGCAGAATTGATGTTGTGTTAGTAGGCATGAAAACAACATAAATCTCCTTGTACATCTCCATCAGAGCTCTTGGGTCACCAAGTGAATTGTCAATGAGCAGAGGTATTTTGAAATAAATCTTTTTTTTTTCTGATTGGTGTGTCTCAACAGAGGGCTTAAAATATTCAGTAAACCATGCTGTAAACAGATGTCCAGTGCTGTTGTCCAGGCTTCGTTCTTCCATTTACAGAGCACAGGTAGAGTAGATTTAGCATAATTCTGAAGGACCCCAAGATTTTCAAAATGGTAAATGAGCATTGGCTTCAACTTAAAGTCACCAGCTGCCTATCAAGAGAGTCAGCCTGTCCTTTGAAACTTTGAAGCCACACATTGACTTCTCTGTAGCTGCGAAAGTCCTAGGTACATCTTCTTCCAACAGAAGGCTGTTTCTCCTACACTGAAAATCTTTTGTTTAGTGTAGCCACCTTCATGAGTGATTTTAGCTAGGTCTTCTGGATAATGTGCTGCAGCTTCTCATCAGCACTTGCTGCTGCACCTTGTACGTTTATGTTGTAGGGACAGCTTCTTTTTTTAAACCTCATGAACCCGTATCTTCTAGCTTCAAACTTTTCTTCTGCAGTTTCCTCACTTCTCTCAGCCTTCATGGAATTTGAGAAAATTAGAACTTTGCCCTGGACTAGGCTTGGTTTAAGGGAATGTTGTATGGGTTTGATCTTCTATCCTTACCTCTTGAACTATCTTCATTTCAACAATAAGGCTGTTTCACTTTCTTATCATTCATGTGTTCACTGGAGTAGCACTTTTAAATTCCTTCAATAACTTTTAATTTGCATTAACAACTTGGATAACTGTGTTTCTCAAGAGGCCTAGCTTTTGGCCTATCTTGGCTTTCAATGTGCCTTAATCACTAAGCTTAATCATGTCTAGCTTTTGATTTAAAGTGAGAAACATGAGACTCTTCGTTTTCTTTTTTTTTTTTTTACTAAGAACTTGAGCTTTTATTAGAAAGAATAAAAACATAATTAATTGAATAATAAATGGTGACAACAGAGTTAGCATTTTTTTCTTTTTATTTATTTATTTATTTATTTTTTATTATTATACTTTAGGTTTTAGGGTACATGTGCACAATGTGCAGGTTTGTTACATATGTATCCATGTGCCATGTTGATTTCCTGCACCCATTAACTCGTCATTTAGCATTAGGTATATCTCCTAATGCTGTCCCTCCCCCCTCCCCCCACCCCACAACAGTCCCCGGAGTGTGATGTTCCCCTTCCTGTGTCCATGAGTTCTCATTGTTCAATTCCCACCTATGAGTGAGAACATGCGGTGTTGAGTTTTTTGTCCTTGCGATAGTTTACTGAGAATGATGTTTTCCAGTTTCATCCATGTCCCTACAAAGGACATGAACTCATCATTTTTTATGGCTGCATAGTATTCCATGGTGTATATGTGCCACATTTTCTTAATCCAGTCTATCGTTGTTGGACATTTGGGTTGGTTCCAATTCTTTGCTATTGTGAATAGTGCCGCAATAAACATACGTGTGCATGTGTCTTTATAGCAGCATGATTTATAGTCCTTTGGGTATATACCCAGTAATGGGATGGCTGAGTCAAATGGTATTTCTAGTTCTAGATCCCTGAGGAATCGCCACACTGACTTCCACAATAGTTGAACTAGTTTACAGTCCCACCAACAGTGTAAAAGTGTTCCTATTTCTCCACATCCTCTCCAGCACCTGTTGTTTCCTGACTTTTTAATGATGGCCATTCTAACTGGTGTGAGATGGTATCTCATTGTGGTTTTGATTTGCATTTCTCTGATGGCCAGTGATGATGAGCATTTCTTCATGTGTTTTTTGGCTGCATAAATGTCTTCTTTTGAGAAGTGTCTGTTCATGTCCTTCGCCCACTTTTTGATGGGGTTGTTTGTTTTTTTCTTGTAAATTTGTTTGAGTTCATTGTAGATTCTGGATATTAGCCCTTTGTCAGATGAGTAGGTTGCAAAAATTTTCTCCCATTTTGTAGGTTGCCTGTTCACTCTGATGGTAGTTTCTTTTGCTGTGCAGAAGCTCTTTAGTTTAGTGAGATCCCATTTGTCAATTTTGGCTTTTGTTGCCATTGCTTTTGGTGTTTTAGACATGAAGACTCTTCTTTTTCACTTGAACACTCAGAGGCCATTACAGGGTTACTAACTGGCCTGGTTTCAACATTGTTGTGTCTCAGGGAACAGGGAAGACTGAGGAGAAAGAGAGATAGGCTAACAGCTGGTACGTGGATCAGTCAGAACACACACAACATTTATTGATTAAGTTTGCCATCATATATGAACATGGTTCATGGTGCCCCAAAACAATTATAATAGTAACATAAAAGATCATTTATCACAGATCACCATAGTAGATAGAATAATAATGAAAAAGTTTGAAATATTGCAGGAATTACCTAAATATGACACAGAGACACAAAGTGAGCCCATGCTGTTGGAAAAATGGTACCTATAGACCTGCTGGACGCAGGGTTGCCACAAACCTTCAATATATAAAAAAGGCAGTGTCTGTGAAGCACAGTAAAGCAAAGCATAATAAGGTGAGGTACACTTATACACGGTGATGATTAAGTACATTAACATGCAGAAAAAGAGGGCAAGAAGCAAGTTATCAATTGAACAAAACAATAGATGTATAAAACACATCATTACAGAAACCTGGCAACTTGGTGGTACTAGTCCTTGTTTATGGACACACCCTTCATAATCAGCTCTGTATATGCATCCACTCATTCATTTATTCAGCCATTCATTAATTCATGCATATATTTTATTAGTTTTCTATTCCTGCTATAACAAATAACCATATACTTAGTGGCTTAAATCAACACAAATGTATTATCTTACTGTTCTGCTGGTCTGAAGTTTGGAATGAATCTCACTGGGCTAAATGCAGTTGTCATAGCTGCATTCCTTCTGAAGGTTCCAAGGGAAAGTCTCTTTCTGTCCCTTTTTCAGCTTCTAGATGACAACTGCATTCCTTTGTTCCTGGCCCCTTCCTCTACCTTCAAAATGCACCACTGCAAACTAAGCTTCCTTCCTCATGTCACTTTTTCCCCCTAAACCTCCTGTCTCTCTCATAGGGACCCATGAGATGATAGTTCCACCTCAAAATCCTTGACTTAAGGCACCTTCAAAGTCCCTTTTGCCATGTAAGCTAATATAGTCACAATGTTGGGGGGATTCGAACAAGGACATATTTAGAGGGGGATTGTTTTCTCTACTGCAGTATTCTAAAGGTACTTATTAAGCTTTACTGATTAACTTTTGAACTCAAAATAATATATGTTTACATTTGAAAAATTTTTTGATTGTCCACTAAGGTGAATTTTAGCACTCTTATGATTTTGCCAGATCTTATCTCACCTTCAACCTCTTCAACATATATATATTTATATTAAATGTATTCATTAAATTAACATATTTAATAGAATTATAGTATTATATATTATATATGTATAATAATTGTATACATTATATGCTTATATTAATTGTATAATTAATATATAATATAAAATATGTATATATATTAATTACATGTAATTATGATATACTATAATATATAATATTATACATGATATTATATAATATATATTGATTCATATATAATATAACAATATTTGTCATGTTTTATATTATATATGATATATAATTATATATTGTGTATATTATTATATGTCATATATACATTATATGATTATATAATATACAGTATATATTTTATATATTATATTATATATTATATAACAATATAATATACAATATATAATCATATATAACAGATGATAAATATATATGATATATAATTATATGTTACATTATAGTATATATTATACATTTCATTATATATAAGTATCATATATAACAATATATATCATATGTAATATAATGTATGATAAATATTATATGCTTCCTTCCTCACATCACTTTTTCCCTTTGATCTTTTCTCCCTTGAATATATGATAAATATTATCTATCATATTATATTATATATTATAATTATATATAATGAAATATATGATATATGTAAATATTATTATATATAATCTGTCACACATATAAATAATATAATCCATATTAATGTAATATATAATAATCATATATAATATATTCATATCAATTATTATATAATCATACCATAGCTATGCATTACAATAATTTTATATAAACATATATAATCATATATGTTATGTATTTTATTATATAACAATGTAGTCAATTTTAATACATAACATACAATTGTATAAGATAATATACAATATATATGATTGTAACAGATAATATATCTATTATCTGTTATATAGATATGTATTATATAATTATGTATCATGTATATATTGCATTGTTTATGAAACTTAAATTTGTTTCTGGAAATACCATTAAATCTTTTTCTATGACTTGATTCTGAAGTGTGGAAAAGCAGAAGGAAAAGAGCACCGTTCTTCAGAGCATGGCCTGACTTAGCTGGGACCCCGGCCCCTTGCCCTGCTGAGTGCCTCCCACCATCATATATTTCATTCATCCTAAAAATTTCGTATTTACTGATATGAAAAAAACAATTAGAACATTTTATTGACTCTAAAGTTGTGGGTTTTTTCTTTTGATTTTAAATAAATCCATGCATTTTCATGGGCCCCTGAGCGTCCTGCAGGCTTCAAGCACTGTGCCAACCATCAACTCTGCCATTCATACCACCTTAGCTACAGAGACCTACAAAGCTTCATGCTTCAGAGTACATCCTCCATGGTTCTAATGTAGCGTGCCCAGAAAGAGAGCCTTATCAGAGTTAAAGTCCACCTGGTGGCTTTCTAGTCTCCTTCGGTTATCATGCCACTGTTTAGGTCACTTCATATTTGAAACTTACACGTGTACCCTCACAATGTCTTTAGTTGTAAACAGGCCCTTTTCCAGAAAATGCAATTGTCTTTGCTTCTTGTGGTAAAAATAAACATATGCTTCCTAAAACATGCACTAAATCATTTATTTTTCTCATTCATTGTATGAATTTTGTGGAAGTCATTCCATTTTTCTTTGCCTTTTTTTTCTTAAAGGTCAGTGAATTTATTTAGTCCTAATTCAGACTGCTTTCTTCTAGGATGACTTCTCAGTCAATATTTTTTTTAAGACTCCTGAGTTAGTTCAACCAGTCCTTAAAACTCATACCTTCTTACCTTTTTACTGTCTTGTTTCCTTGAAGTATGTCTTTAAGTGATGTCATCAGAGTATGTAGGACATAAATTTAATGAAGTCACAATATATTCATGTTTTGCCTGAAACTTGATTGGTAGTTTAACTGGTATCATTTCCTTTTTTTAAGAACTTGGAGACATTATTCTTTATTTTCTGCAACCACAATCATCCAAGAAATATCTAAAGCAAATCTTAATCTCTCTCAATTTGTAGATCATCCACATTGACAATCTAGCTCCACCTTTAATAAGGTTAATTTTATTCGTGGTGTTCTCATTTCACAAGGACATGAAATATTTTTCATTCATCTTAACTTTGACTAAAATCATGTGTTTCTCATTTTATATTCTTTGAAATAATTAATTCATTTTGTTTTCTCTTTGTAAACGTCCTACTGGTGTGTCTGAAGCTTCTGGATTGAGAAACTAAATCTCTCATCTCTAGTTGCATGTATTTGTCTTTTCGCTTTATATTCTAGGATTTCCTTCTTTTGTCTTCTAGTCCTCAAATAAATTATGAACTTTGATCCTCATATTTTAAATTTTTAAGGGTTTTTCTGGCTTTCTCATTATTTCCTTTTTATATAAGTTTGATCTATGTTAATGGATGCTAAATGATTGATGCTGAGGGTGTGTGTGTGTGTGTCTGAGTCTTTCTGTGTCTGTTTTACATTCTCTTTTCCTCATCATCTCTATTTCTGTTGAGATAAGTTTTATGTTTAACATAGTATTTCCCTTACTCTCACCCTGATTTCTTTTTGACTGACGACTTGGTTTGCAGAAAGTGGAGGTGATTATACACAATGGTTTGTGTGAGTTTCTTTCACTATAATTTCATATTCCATTAGTTTTCTCAGGTGAAATTGAAAGCTCTACAGGTATTCAGTGTAAATGAGTAGAGTTGTTGACTGTCAGGCTTTGCTGGATTGCATTTTCAAGGATTGCATTAAATGTTATAGATTTCCCAAATGTTGGATTAAAGGTATCCTTTATTTTGGGACAACAAAACTTGTCCGCTTACCAGTTTTCTCTAGATTGTTTGGCTTTTAGGGAGAAAAGCCCACTGTTTTTTGTCTCTTTGTTTTATTTTGTTTTCTATGCAGGCATGAACAAGGCAGGTGGAGAAGCTAAACTGGAAATCTAATAATCACCCAGCTCCTTTCTGGGTCCTTCTTCCTCTCACAGTGTTAGTCTGAGTGATGACTGGATAATGGACACACATCCTGGAAGGTGGTTTGCATTGTTCAGTTTCTCACATTAATATCCCTTCCAGAAACTTTTATTAAAATCTGTTGTTCAGAGTTGACCTTCTACATTTCCTTACCATGACAGTTCCTATTTATTTAATTTTTTAAATGGGCATCTGGAAGGGAGGAAATATTTATTTTTTTAATCTACAATATTAAACCAGACAATAAATAATTGTTTAAAAAATTGTTTGGAGAATTAAAATAATTATTTAATTTGAATAATTGTAAATCATTTAACTTAAATGTGTTGTGATTCCATCAGCCTATTTGCATATATGCAACAGAGTTTGGTGCTTCAAACCTAAGATGCAGAGAACACAATTTGCACAATAACCCCAGATTTCACTGAGTTTTGTTTATTGTTCTGTAAAATGAAGAGATTGGATAAATCATTAGTAATGTTTCTTCTATTATAGTATTTGGTATCCTCCCACTCTACTATATTATAATACAAGAAAAAAGTTTAAACATTCAATAAAATACATGTCATTTTAATAATTTTATTCACAAATAATGAAGTATAATTAGCCCAATCCTATGAATTTTTTCCATTTTTACATACCATTTTTACTAATTACTTATATTATGACTTTATTTTGTTGAAAATAAGTTCAAAAATGAAAAGTATAAAATGCTTCTGAAAGGACAGAGTAAATATTTTTATAGACGTTAAGAAAAATATTTTGATTTTATGAATGTGAAACCACATCTCACACAACTACTTTTTCAACAGTTTTATTTTATTTTATTTTATTTATTTATTTATTTTCTTTTTGAGACGGATCTTGCTCTGTTGCCCAGGCTGGAGTACAGTGACACAGTCTCGGCTCACTGCAACCTGTACCTCCTGAGTTCAAGCGGTTCTCCTGCCTCGACCTCTCAAGTAGCTGGGATTACAGGCACGTGCCACCACACCAGACTAGTTTTTGTATTTTTAGTGGAGATGGGGTTTCACCACCTTGGCCAGACTGATCTCGAACTCCTGACCTCAGTTGATCTGCCTGCCTCGGCCTCCCAAAGTGCTGGGATTACTGGTGTGAGCCACCAATGCCTGGCCTCAACAGTTTTATTTTAAATGCCAATTGTTTTTACTGTCTTCTGTAATTATCTACATGGAAGGTTAGATCCTGCCTAATAAATTCAAGACCATGGAATTATATAATATCTCCTTTTAAGCGGAAGCAAAGAAAGCCCTTTCCAAGCAAAGATTCTTACAGTTTGGAGTTTGTAGTCACTCTACGTTCATCAACTTTGTTTCACATCTGCCCCCTACTGTTTGCCTAAATTGGATTGGAAATTAAAGAGCAAAGGATGCCTGTGGCAATGAACAACACATTTTTGGAAGTTTGAGAATAACAGCAGAGAAAACGTCAGCCGGTCATTTTGACTTAGAGGTCATTAAATTAGCCTTAGGATTGCTAAAAGAAATAGGCTTAATATGTAAAATAAGAAGAAAGACTTAATTATGAAATATGTGCAACATAAAAATAAGATACAGTTAACCCTTGAACAACATGAGAAGTAGAGGTACCAACTCTCACGGTCAAAAATCTGCATGTAACTTTTGACTCTCCAAATAATTAACTACAAATAGCCTATTGTTAACTTGAAGCCTTATGAATAACATAGTCAGTGTTTTCTATGTTATATGTATTATATACTTATTTTTTCAATAAAATAAGGTAGAGAAAAAATATCATTAAGAAAATTATAAGGAAGAGAACATGTATTTACTATTCAGTCAGTGGAAGTGAATCATCAGAAAGGCCTTCATCCTCATCATCTTCCTGTTGAGGCTGAGGAGGAGGAGGGGCTTGGTCTTGCTGTCTCGGGGTGGCAGAGGCAGAAGAAAATCTATGTATGAGTGGACCTGTGAAGTTCAAACTTGTGTTGTTCAAGGGTGGACTGTATTTTATATTTTGTGTCTTCCCACTAACAGGAAGTATCCATATTTAGTATTTGATATTTCTATACCACATGGGTCCAATCTTCCTTTATACTTTTCTCCTTTCTTCTAAAAATGAACAAATGAACAAACAACAACCATAACAACAAAAACTCAGATCATCTTGTGCATTTTTTTGTTATCTAGCATGTTTTTACTTAAATGTGCATGGTTTATGTATTTTGAGGAACGCATATATCATTAGCTATTCTTTACTGCTTGGACAACTTCATCATTTTTGGAAATCCACAAAGCATAAAACATTGAAACAAGTGCTTTAAGGAATGCAGTGATGAATATAAGACAGATGTAATCTTGTAGAAGCTCATAGGGGCTACAAAAGATGTGTATTGCTAGCTCAATCAGGAGACACAGACTTCCAAGGGCCATATCCTTGCACCATTGACATTTAAAGTAGAAAAAGACACTCATACCATGCAAGAGGGCCTCAGATGGTTGGTAACATCTAACTAAGCTGTGAAGGTTGACTCACATCTTGGCAGTATACCAGAAACATACCTGTGCAGAGGCACAGGTTAGAACATGCTGTAAAAAGGGCAAATGCAATCAGTTTGATGGGAAAAACAGTGTGTAATGTCAAGAGAAGGGAAATAATGCTAGAGGGATAGACTGGAGAAAGCCTTAGAGAACTTGAATTCCAACAGGAAGGTTTTTACTTCATGAAGTAGATACTGGTGAGTCATTCGTAGCTTTTGGTTAGCAGAATAACATGGTCTCAGCTGTGTTTCTGGGGGATGAATCTAGCCATACAGTGGAAGAAAGAGCTCAAAGAATATGTGGAAGGGTGGGGAGGTTGGAGATCAGGAGAAGGAGGTGAGGACTCTTACAGAAGTTCAAATGAAAGTCACTAGGCTGAAAATAGGAGAGGGGTGGATTTCAGAAGTATTTAGTGGGCAGAAGCAGTTTGACTTGCTACCCTGAGAGAAAGTATAGTGAATCAGTCCCTAAATGGACATTTATAGCCCCAAATGATCTCAAAATAGCAGATCCTAAGTTGCCATAGAAGGCCTCAGTATTACTTTTGTATTTCTGTGTAACAAAGTAGCATACATGTGAAGACTTAAAACACACTTCCGTAAGACAGAAATCCAGTAAGACATTGCTGAATTCTCTGCTTAAGGTCTCACGTGGCCAAAGTCAGGATGACAGACAACCAGGCTCTTTTCAGGACTCTGGAGAAGAATCTGTGGTTGGAAGATTTTAGTTTCTTGCAATTGTAGGGTGGAGGTCTTTGTTTTATTGCTGTTTGACCAGGGGCCAGTCTCAGATCTCTCGTTTATCCTTGCTTACCACCTCTCTATCTCCAGAGCCATCAAAGATGCATGGACTCCTTCTCCTGCTTCTAGCATTTCTGACTTCCCCTTCTCTTATCAGACAGAGAAAACACTGTGTTTTTAAAGGTCTCGTGTAACAGGTTTAGACCCACTAGGATAATCTTCCTTTTTACTAACTCAAAATCAAATAATTGGTAACCTTATTTACATCTTCAGATTAACCCTTTTGCCCTGGAAGGTGTATTAGTCAGGGTTCTCTAGAGGGGCAGAACTAATAGGATAGATGTATATATAAAGGGGAATTTATTAAGGAGTATTGACTCACAGGATCACAAGGTGAGGCCCCTCAATAGGCCATCTGCAAGCTGAGGAGGAAGGAAGCCAGTCCGAGTCCCAAAGCTAAAGAACTTGGAGTCTGATGTTCAAGGGCAGGAAGCATCCCACACAGGAGAAAGATGTAGGCCTGAAGACTAAACCAGTCTAGTATTTCCACGTTCTTCTGCCTGCTTTTATTCTGGCCATGCTGGCAGCTGATTAGATGGTGCCCACCCAGATTGAGGGTGAATCTGCCTTTCCCAGTCCAGTGACTCAAATGTTAATCTCCTTTGGCAGCATCCTCACAGACACACCCAGGAACAATACTTTGCATCCTTCAGTCCAATCAAGTTGACACTCAATATTCACCATCACAGGAGGAACATAAGTACGGTGTGAAATCTTATATTCATATTTCCGACCATCAGGGCAAGGAATTGTGGGGTTGGACATTCCAGACTCTGCTTATCACAGCATCTCTTAAGGAATTACTCTAATTCAGGAGTAACCTAACATTTCTGACACTTCCTCCTTCACATCATCTACTCAGTTGGTAGTTGGTTGCCTTTTACATTTTAATTCAAGAAACAAAGGCAAAGAAAATGCACAGGTGAGGAGATAAATAAAAGGGATGCGGTGACGGCAAATCAGTTTCTTAAAATAATTCTGTCTTTGAAAAATGTGGGATAAGCACATATGCTGTGAGGTGGTGCAGAGTGGAGATTGTTTGGGGCTTGGAAGATATTCAAATATGAAGAAATCTGTCAGCACTCAAGTCATGCGAACAAAAACTTCAGACCACATCAGCAACGCGTGTGTATGAATTTAGTGGCAATAACATGATAAAAATAGAGAATTATAAATGTGGTAGCAGATTTTAAAATTGGCTAGATCTACAACTTGAGAGTTACAGTGTTTGCCTTATGGCTACAAGATGAAAAAGACAGTCATTTCAAATTTACAAAAGTAGCAAGGGTAAAACTGTAACTCTTTTTTGGTTATCGTAGAATCCTCCCTCTCTTTGAGCTCGATTAAAATCCACAGACTACCTACCTCCATCTGCCTGGGTTTGTGCTGGTTGTGCTGCAGAATCATTGCATTTCATTGAATCCTCCTTTTGTCACTTTTACTTTCTTGCTGCTTACATTAAGAAAAATTGTTGAACTGAATTCTATGGTGGAGAATCAACTTGACTCCATATTTAGAAAAGCAAAAGGATTGGAGAGTCAAAACCGGAATTCATATTGAATGGAAATGGAATTTCTAGTGGGATTTGTTCCATGGCACTATTGTTGTTTCTTTAATAGTATAACACCACATTGCAAAGGTGAGGCATGATGTTAGAGCCAACACTGTAAAGACAGCTATTTGGCAAGCAGCTTACAGGACAGTCAAGTGGGACTCCCCAATGACGTGGGTGAAATCAGAAAGCAGATATTCCTTGTTTATAATTCCCTCTTATTCTCTCTCTGCTCCTCTTTCTCACTTCCTCTCCCTCCATGTTCTGCTATTGCAGGACTACACTTTATCATTTAATTGTTTATATTTTCTTATAATTTTCAAAAAATCTCACAGAAGTTTCAGTTCTTTCCTTTGTTACAGAGTTATATAAAATATACTATAGTTCTCCTTTTGAACAGCATGGCTAGCTTTATTCTCAACATATGTCTTCTGGGGCCCTGAATTTCATAGCAAGCTATGGCTTACGTGACTACTGGTTATAATAATTTCAACTGTGATGCAACAATACAACTACCTGGTTTCAAATCAGCCCAAAACGTTATAAAATTCCAGGTATGATATTAATAATATGCCTGTTCATCATGACAGTACCATTGTTTATGCACTTAATTTACTAGAAAATAAAAATCTTTAAACACTGAGAGAGTTATGTTAACCCAAGACACTTCTTAGATGTGTGAATTTTTCCTTATGGGAAAATAAACCTTGCAGATATAGACAATGGAGTTAGGACATTTTTTAAATAAAATATAGCTTTATGTTCCACACTTTTTAATATGAGAATATGGTACAATTGACAGAATTATGACACCTTAAAATTAAGTAACAATGTTTTTTCTCATCTTAAATTACCTTTTATGCATTAAATATTTTATTGAATGAGTCCAGAAGAAAATTATTTAAATATAAATACTTTCCCTATAATCCCTAAGTAATTCATAGATGGCATAAAAGTGATATTTTTAGATACTATAAATAT
The DNA here is from genome assembly GCF_006542625.1 of Nomascus leucogenys. Classification (NCBI taxonomy): domain Eukaryota; kingdom Metazoa; phylum Chordata; class Mammalia; order Primates; family Hylobatidae; genus Nomascus; species Nomascus leucogenys. The sequence continues at coordinate 6,693,998 of NC_044406.1, forward strand.
TCTACTATACCACACAATATTTCTTAGTTATCATGAATTTGGTTTTAGAATAAAATTCCAGCATCAAAGTTGAAATAATTTCCATGCTTTCTTCCACATTTTCTTCTTGGCCCAAGGGAAAATGACATTGAAGTGCAGTTTTGTACTTGTGCGAATGGGGAAGATGTGTGCAAGGATATTTGCCTACATTTTTTCAAAGTAAATTTTAAGACCACAAATGTAGCCTCCAGCTAGTGGCTGTGTCAGTTTTCTAGAACTAAAGCACAGATAAATTGTGAACTCAAGAAGGATTTCTTCATGCCCAGAGATGGGCTGGCTCAACAGCTTGGGAATGCCCTGGAATCCATGCTTAGATGCCTATGGTCGGTTGACGGAACGTGAAAGTGAGAACGGAGAAGGGAAAATTGCAGCCCATTGAACAACCAGCATGGGATGACCAATTAAAAGTCAACGTTTTGTCTGAGAAGTGATTTTACCACAGAGAAAAATGGAATCTCTTTTGTCTCCACACTCCACAGAACATCAAAGGGCTATGCACCATTCTCCAATTCCAGAGACAATTTTTTTTTTCTTCAAATGACATGACATTTGTCTTTGTATTATTCAAGGTTCTCTAGAGGGACAGAACTAATAATATATATATATATATATATATATATATATATCCCATATGGGACCATATATATCCTATTAGTTCTGATATATGTATATCCCTATATGGGATATACATATAGGATATATATATCATATGTGATATATATATCAGATATATAGCATATATCCCATATAGGGATATATATATCAGAACTAATATATATACTAATATCAGAACTAATATTTAATAAACTCCCATATATATCATATATACCTCTGAGATATAGATCATATATATATATCATATATATCTGAGATATATATCAGATATATATATCAGATATATATGATCTATATCTCAGATTATATATATCTGAGATATATATCTCAAATTATATGTATCTGAGATATATATCTCAGATTATATATATCTGAGATATATATCTCAGGTATATATAATCTGAGATATATATGATATATATATATATGGGAGTTTATTAAGTAGTATTAACTCACATGATCACAAGGTCCCACGATAGGCTGTCTGCAAGCTGAGGAGCAAGGAAGCCAGTCTAAGTCCCAAGGCTGAAGAACTTGGAGTCCAATGGTCCAGGGCAGGAGTCATCCAGCACGGGAGAAAGATGTAGGTTGGGAGGCTAAGCCAGTCTAGCTTTTTCATGTTTTTCTGCCTGCTTTATATTCTGACTGAGCGGGCAGCTGATTAGATGGTGCCCATCCAGATTAAGGGTGGATCTGCCTTTCCCAGCCCACTGGCTCAGATGTTAATCTCCTTTGGCAACACCCTCACAGACACACCCGGGATCAATACTTTGCATCCTTCAATCCAATCAAGTTGACACTCAGTATTAACCATCACAGTCTTGGTAGAGATGAGAATGAAATTATGCTTTTACTGTGAAGAGAGGAGCCCACATCTAACCTCCTAGCAAAGAGGACAGACAGCACTTGGAAATCCAAGAGGCATGAGAAAGGGTGGCTGTCTCATGGAGGATCAGCACCACAGATGCTGGACAGAGCCCAGGATTTGCTTGGGTCCTGAAATGATGATGGCATCTAAGATGTCAACAAGAGAAACTCAGACATACAGGAAACATAGGCACAACATAACCCAACAGGTATGCTATGTAAATAGAAATCACCCACTTAGAATTTGGAGGCATGGTCCTAACGTTGATGCACAAGTAAATTACACGAATAATTCTACACCGTGTGTGGGCTTAAAATCATTTTTACCCTCAATGATTGTAGATTACTGAAATATTTTTGTTTGTGATGTCTCAGTTTGGTGCTAAAAATTTCAAAGTGTTGTCTATTCAAGAATGAACAACTGCATGTGACCAGTGTCTCATAAATAATATTGAAGTTTCATGCATTTTAAGAGAGATAACATGAATTTTAAATACAATCTTTGAAAGATACTTTTTTTTTTTTGAGAGGAGTCTCGCTCTGTCGCCCAGGCTGGAGTGCAGTGGCACAATCTCAGCTCACTGCAAGCTCCGCCTCCCGGGTTCACGCCATTCTCCTGCCTCAGCCTCTCCGAGTAGCTGGGACTACAGGCGCCCACCACCACGCCCGGCTAATTTTTTTGTATTTTTAGTAGAGACGGGGTTTCACTGTGGTCTCGATTTCCTGACCTCGTGATTCACCCGCCTCGGCCTCCCAAAGTGCTGGGATTACAAGTGTGAGCAACCGCGCCCGGCTGAAAGATACTTTATAACCTGAATATTTAGTAACATATACCTTAGATTATGTAATGCCACCACCTTTTATGGACTCAAAATTAAGCCGAGGATAAATTGTGTAGGTGTTGGCTCTCTTCTTGGTTCTTGAATGTGCTTCTGGCCTTATAATTCTCCTGGGTAGCTCTGACATAAGCAACATGTGTTTTATACTATTTTTCCCACTTTGTTTCTCCATATATTTGAGTCGATATTTTTCTTACCTTTCATTAATCTTTCAAAATGTCTAACCTCTTGATACCTCTCTGTTTTTTTCAAAGCTGATAGTGCTTTTTCTTAAAAAAAAATAACTGCTCAACTTTTTTGTTGTTTTATTTTGGCAGAGTGGGTTGATGAGTGTGTTTAGCCTATCAACATTATCCAAGCTCAGAAGAGACCACTGTAGCTCTTATTCTTTATTCCTGTGCTGTAATATCTCATTCACTTGCCTGTATTACTCATAGTATTAGTTATCAATGACTGCATAAAAAATCACCACACAACTTAGTGACTTAAAACAACACCTTATTTTTATCTCACATTTTCTGCAGGTCAGGATTTTGGGTGTGGCATAAATGGGTCCTTTGTTTCAAGGTCTCCCACAGGTGTTTGCCAGAGCTAAGTGATCTCAAGGCGTGACTGGGGAGGGTCTGTGTCCAGGCACAAATGGCTGTTGGTAGGATTCAATTTCTACCAGGGTGTTGGGATATCAGCTTCACTTCCATGCCAATGTTGGCTGAAGGTTGCCATCAGTGCCTTGCCATGTGAAGCCCTCCAGCATGGCAGCCCACTCTATCACTGCCTGCAGCCATGTGGGGCCCTCCAGAATGGCAATCCACTTTATCACTGGCTGAAGCCCTAGAATGTAATACAGAGCATCTGCTGGCAAGGTGGAAGTCACAGTGTCTCACAGCCTGACCACAGAAATCATATCCGATCACCATTGCCACATCTTATTCATTCGAATCAAGTCACCAGGCCAAACCCACACTCAAGGGCATGAATATCAGAAGATGGGAATATTCAGGGGTCATGTACCTGTTGGCCAGCCACATTTCTATTATGCCGCCTTGCATTTCATGTTATGGTTTTACAGTAGACATCTTTTGTCATGTAAGCAAATGGAATGCTTTCTTAAAGTAGGTTGGGCATAAATAATAAATGCCCAAAACAAATGAGAGCACTCAATTCTAAATACCCTTGCATGTCCCTGAATCAGGACCTCTCTCCCCCTTCAAGTTCATGTGACTCTGCACAACTCAGCATGTGCTCCGTGGTTTACCAAGGAGCCTGTGAAGATACAGAATCGCAGGTTCTACTCCAAAATGACAATCCACAGTTTAACAAGTTGCCCAGATTACTTGTGTGCACCTTAAAGTTTGAGAGACAGTGATCTTTCAAGAAGAACCCAAGGTTCTCAGCCTTGGCTGCACATTGGACTTACCTGAGAAGCTTTAAAAGTAGAGATGCCCGGGTTATATCCCCTGAGGGTTTTTGCTATTTTCGTGGAGGGTGTGTCTTGGGCAAGTTCCCCCCTGCGATTCTAATATGTAGCCATTATTGAAAAGTGCCAGTGTATCCCAGTGTGTTTAGGAACAACCTGTGATGGAAAGGAAAATGTCAAAACAATTTTGTTTGTATGACTTTTCATTTTTATTTATACAAATAAGATTATTTTTAAAACTATGGTCTGTTTTGCCACATAAAACAGTGGAGAGTGCCTTATTACAGTCTGATATAATTATAATTATTAACCTCAAGAAAACATGAATGCAACAAGGATCTCCTGAAATCTTTGATAATTTGGCAATTTATTAAAGATTGTAAAATTCTAAGAGATACTGCCAATCACTTTGAGGAGGCACGTTTTCACTTCTTATTGTTGATATTACCTAGGGAATGCAGAAAACCAAAAAATTGAATGTATTTTTACTGGTCCCATTCCATAAGAATTATAAGTTCAATTTTAACTTGTTCCAAGGAACATGTAAATTCAAGACTGAATTTCACTCAGTGTGAAGGAATGGAGTTGCTGTAAACTTATTTTATACAATTAATTATATAAATTGATATTATACACATCGATATCCAATTAGATAAAAATGAATACCTACTACACATCAGTGACTGAGGATTCAAAATAAAAACATAGAGAAGAACTGTATCTACTTATATAGAGCTAACAGTCAGTTTGGGGAGAGAGACATGAATTGTTATTCAATTCTGTGTATAGTGGCACATGGTGATAAACACTGAAAGGGAGAGGTACACAAATACACAGACCAGGTGAACACAAAGGGGGACACAGCCCACTGGTGATGGGAAAGACTGACATGAGGCACAAAGGATCAGTAGATGCCTCCCTGGTGACACAGGTGTGCAGAGAGGTGGGTCCAGCAAGAAAGAAGAGTGATTGCCTTCACTGGCTTTTTGGAATGGAAAGGGGCTAGGGTGAAAGGGATCCACAACAGATGAGAAAGGAGAGAGAAGAGGCGGCCAGACCACAAAGAGTCCTTTTGGCCACTGGTGGAAATTTGGACTTTTTGTACATGGGATTAGAAACTAAGATCCCATGAAGCAAACAACCAAGGAAAGAAGGGAATAAGGTATGATTCCCGTTTTGGATAACCTCAGATTTAGGAGCAGGCAAGTCATATAAATATGTAACTCTAAAGTGAGGGGAATCATAGCCCAATAAATACATATGTAAAAGGAGTTGGGGACAAAGAGAAAGATGTGATAAGATGCCTCAATGGCATTTGTCCTGCAAGCATCCACTGCAAATGCACCGCCGTTTTCAGTAATCAAAAGAAGAGTCAGGCCTGATGACATCTCAAGAAATGTTGAAAGCAACCAGAATCTCACATTTTTTGGAGAGAACTCTTGTCTTTTGGGGATTTATATCAACTTTCAGCTTATTTTTATAACTCTCAACTTGATTTTTATTATTCTAATTTTAAAATTAGTGTTTTACCTGCCTTGCCTTTGAATTATTATTATTATTTTTGTTCCTAACATTTTAATTTTGGAAATAAAAGAAGTGGTGAGGTCCAGGAGAAAACCATTTCTTAGAGGTAAGGTTCTTCATGAAGCAATGTCATCAGATAGAGACCAGGGAGGACTCCGAGCCACATCTGCAAGGAGGCATTACTTTGGGCCTTGTCCTCATCATTTTCATGTGCCTTGGACTCAGTAATTCAACTAGAACACAGTAGCCTTAGACAGTTCTAGTCATGAGTGGCCTTGCACTGCAGTTGTTGCCTGAACACATAAATCTCTTTGTGGATAGAGGCTGTCTGTTATTTCCTGGTGTGCCAAATTCCTGGGCCTATGGCAGCCTCTCTGCAAATACTTGTCAATCAAATTTGGCCTCAGCCATGGGAACGCAGAAACAAAACTCTATCCAACTCACTGGAGACTCCTTGGAAACCTGAGAAAAAACATCAAAATCCCAGCACAACCGCACAAACCAGAAGGGATGGCCCAGAATGATTCTGCTCCAAATTGTCCAGAATTTTAGGGAAGTCTCAGATATTCTTAATTGGAAAAACACGCTATAATGGATATGTACACACTGATTGACCTTCGGCTAAAAGATTATTTTCCCATCTCTCTTGTACTAGCTCAAGTTGGCTCAATATAACAAATAGCCAGAAATAAGACCAAACTTCGACTTGTACACTTTTTAAATTAAAGAAACGAAATTCACATCATTGTTTAATGTTAAATTAGCCCACAATTTCCACATTCTATTACTTGAAATTGGAATTATTTTTAAGTCTTTATCTTTGTAAGGCTTTTTTTTTTCAGGGCCATGTATGCAAATGTTGCTGCCTCACTAATTAGGAGAAGATGGTCTCTTTTCAAATCTCACTTGGGAAGAGAAAAAAGTCTATTAAGTTTAAAAACCTTAGCATGACTTGGTTGGTTATACATACCAAGATAAATATATAGCATTTATTTATCAAAGGAAAAATAAATAAAGTTATTTGTCTCACATTACTCATGTCTGTCTTGAGAAAGAAATCACATATTAGAATATAAAAAAGATAGAGTATGAGTAGATGGATAATTTTTAAATAATGCAAAAAATTAAAAGTAACGAACAAAGATATCACCAGTCACTCACCTTAGAATCTAACAGAGGGCTATTTGAAAATACAGATTCCTAAGCCATAACCCTGAGTATTCCAATTCAGACGGTCTGAGATAGAGCCTAGGAATCTATATTTTAAGGAAAAAATCACACATCTGCCCTCATGGAACCTTGGCATACTGATAAATTTAGGTGCCACTAATGTGATTCCGAATTCTTCCTTTACAGAATAGGAAACTGAAGCCATACAGGGTCCGCGCCTTGTTCAAGATCACTGACATTGTTTTTCGCAAAGCACAAGACAGGGTGTTGGAATCCTAATGTTTCCAGTTCTTCCAGCAGAATTCACTGAGCAAACGTGATCACCTATTCTGAGAATAACATTGTGCTAACTGCTATGAAGGATATAAAAGCAATAAAGGCATGGCCCTAACAACTCTACATAACAGCAAATGGAACAGGCATGTATGCAAAAATGTATAAGAAAATAAGTATGAAATTAAATCAATCAAATAATTAAATAAATTAAATAAATATGAATTTATTCACAATTAAATGTGAAATTAAACTGCTGTAGGAACAGAGGATGAAGGAAGTATTGACAAGCATGGGAATTAGGTCAGTATTGTGAGAAAATGGGTTTAGCTGATCCTTGAAGAAAAAAGATGTCTATAAAGGAAGAATTAGAATGGAAATATCCAACTATGACCAGAGGAAGGTATCTGATTCTCCCTGCATTCAGGAAGATATGAATTCTAGCATACAGCAATGGGAGTTGAAACAAACAACGTTGGATGCCATACATTGGAACAACTGGGCTATGAAGATTGAAAGCAAAGGTTGAAATTCAAGTGCCTACAGGGACCAAGGCGATAACAAAAAGAGAGGAAGTAGTCAACTTGGGGATAAGACTGGAAATTATGGAGATTCTGGTAAACTAGAGACAGCATGGCCCATCCAAAACTGACCCAAATCCTCCATTTTTATAATGCCCTGCTGAACAAAGAGAACACATCTGTGAGGCATATGTAGCCCCCAGATGCCATTTTGACCTCCTGAAAGCAAAGCTCAGGGCCAGAGCTCTCTTCCATCCTGCATTCTCTTCAGGGCAATGTCCACCATGCCCCAGGGGCTTCAACTGCCATCTAAACGTCAATGTCCCCCAAAGGCATTATCTCCTTTGCTAACCTGTCTCTTGACCCTCAGAATCGTATTTGCCATCTCTACTTGAATATCTCAGTGAACATCTCAATGGTACTTGGAACTTAAACAGAACTGAATGAACTGATAATTCCCCTTAAATAAGTCTCTTCCAGCTCATCCCCCTTCTACCAGTCACATTACATCTCTTGCCTAGTCCCGTCAATTTTCCCTCCTAACTATGTCTCAAACCCATGGACTGTACACATTGCAAACACTGAATGCCAAGTTGCTATCAACTCTTTTCTGGGAGGAGCCTACTCTGGTCACAGAAAATGAATCCCTTCTCATTACTTCAGAAATAGTCATCCTTTCAGAAGTGACTATGCCCCACCGTTCTCCTCCATCATCTCAAAGATCTAGCTCTAGGCTACTTTCCTAGGCTCACCTGGAACTGATTTCCTGATCTTTCTGTCTGAGCAACAACACTGACATTTTCAGTTTCCTGAGCACATCATGCTTCCTCTGGGCAAATCTCTTTGTAAACACTATTCCTTCTTCTGAAATCTCCCCTTTCTTCTCCAAGTTTAGCTGTATCCATCCATCTGGTCTAAGTTTTAAGGTCAGGTTCCCAGAAAAATACTTCCTTGACTCCTAGATTTAGCCACTAGGCTACAGGCTTTTTGTCAGTACTTTTTAGTTTCCTTTCTATTATTTAACAGAATCTATGGGTGCTTTTTTATGGTATTTTATTTATTGTTTTCCTTAGCATCTGACCTGATTATCATTATTCTATGATGGTAGTGATTGTGCCTGTAGCCACTCAAACATTTTATTTGAATGAGTTAATGAATGAATAAACAAATAAGTAAGTTACAAGGTATTGAATATTAAGCTAAAGAGTTTATATTTTATTCTTAAAGTAAAGTTTTTTGTCGTCTCTGCTGCTGTTTGTTTGTTTGCTTGTTTGTTTGGTTGTTTGTTTTTTTAACAGACAGGATGATGGCTTGATGTGAACCTTGGGAGGAGAACTGGGACGATGTCTTTTAAAGGATAGAGCAGAGGCTGTGGGTGTCAGGAAGTCCAGGCAGAGTCTGATGTAGGACTGATCCACAGCAATGAGCTTAAAGACAGCAGGAGAGGACAGGCTTCAGTGAAATTATGTAATTATGGTTGGTTACTGTCACTGCCACTAATAACATTTATAACAACAATGGGAGGGCTATTGTCTCCATAGGCCAGGATGTAAGTATTATGATGGGCTTTAGTCTTTCTAACAGTTTAACCAAAAAGTATGTAGAATTCTTCAGTTAATTGTTTTTCATTACTTGCAAAGCTTATTTTGGACATAATGCATATTTTATTTTCAAATTCCCATGTCCCAGCAAAAATGTATTCATTCGTGAATTTCTTGCAATTTATTTTGTAATGTTTGGTAAAATCATAAGTAATATGTCCATGATTATTCCATGATCATCTCCATGATTATTAGAGATCTATAAATTATTATTAGCTGGCAGGAAAATCAAAACAAAATAGCACTTTATTCTAAATGTTTTATCACCAAGGTGAACATTCACTATGAACTGTACAAAATAATATTAATTGTTGCAAAAATGTATACCAGTAATAATGGGACGAATGGATCTGATTCTTAGTATTGAGACTGGCAAAGCTGAAAATGAGAATCGCAACATTGCTTCTTACCTACTGTTTCCACCCTCAATTTCAACGTATTGGAAAGGCTCTTTCCAAGGCATTTTGCAATACATTTTACATAGTAAGTATTCACATTTTTCATGTACTTTCACAGGTTGAGAAGAAGGAAAGAAAAGGATGGTTAAACAAATCTTATGCAGTTCCCAAAAGGCACTGAGTCTGCAGTTACTTTTCTTACTCGTTTTAACTCCTTTATTTAATTAGGTTTAGTCAGCTTACCTCACTCTAAAACAATTAGTGGTAACTTGCAGAAACATTTACAATAGTCTAGGGGAAACAGATGTAATTATAGCAAAGGCAAGTAAGGTTAGGATAATAAGCCCACGAATGAGCTAAATGCATGTTATCACAAAAGCCATGCTGTCGGATTCCCTTTCTAAAAGCAAGAACCAAGGGTAACCCTCAGAGACAGATAGTTTGCATAGACTTCCATAAATCCTTCATGAATGTTAATATTCACTCTCTAGTTTTGGTGAGAATTAGACAGCAGAAAGCATAATGTTAGCTACTCGTGAAAAAATAGTTTGGAGTATTTTATGCTAACAGTTTATCATTTAAGTTGGTCAAAAGAATACCAATCTGTATGGCTTGCCTAACTTTGACACAGAGGGCCACATTGGCACATCCTAAAGAAAATTTATGAGCCTAGTTATAAAAACATACAACTTTAAATAAATGTCTAAGGATCATCAGATGTATTCACGTCGGAGAAATTGTCACTTACAATTGAATAATTTTATAATTTATTTCTCAATTACTTAAATTCATATTATAAATTATTTTCCCAATTACATGTATACACATATGTAAATAATTATTATAATTGTTTTCTATATTTTAAGAATTGTTATCCCTAATAAGGATATTCAGGAACAGCTGAAAATAAAAGTGAATTCTATGGCCTTGGATCAAAGCCAAGTGAACCACCCACTTCAGGGACTTAACCTTGACCTTGACCTTGTTAGCACAGTGTTAGAATTGACCTGCCTAGTCGGCAGCAGACAGGAGATTCAGCGTGGCCCTGTCATTCGAGCTCTTTTTATAACTTATCTCTCAATCTCATTTATATACCAGTCAGGACTTCTCTTTCAAACAAAGCAATCACTTTGATAATTTGGGTTGAATTTTATTTTTCCCATTAACTAGATAATTACCTTCTTTTCTGTTCTAACCAGTGGTCAAGTGTAGATGCTGGACTCCAGAACTAATAGACCTCGGGCCACCTCCACGAAGATTTATGTGCAGAGATTGTTAGTGCAAGCAAAAGACTGCCTAAGGGTAAAGGAAAAACAGGAACTTATTTACTGTTTTTGCAAAATTTAAAAAGTGACAGTGGGGTCCATGAAGTTAAAGTTACATTAAAATATGACATTTTGGTACCTCAGAAGATGGTGTCTAACTCACTAGCTTAAGTTTTAAAACCACATGATTTAAAACTTCAAGCTTATAACATTTCTAAACATGTAAATTGAAACTAGCAATTTCTTCTTAAGAAAGGAAAGCATTGCTTTCAATATACATATCACCAAATTGGCTGGTAAGTTTAATGAGAAGTCATTCATCATGTTAACATTCAGGAATGTTGCTTTAAAGGGCATCCAAGATAAAACTACTGACTCAGAAAGATGCATACCACGTACTGGAGTTATAAATGCCATTTCTTTAAGGATCAAAAGTGTGAATAGTAAGTAAATGTTTTTTCAAGCTATGGTGATCTTTTCCAAGGGATGATGATATTTAAAAACAAAATCATAGTTTAATTCAACAATAAATATTTTCCCACATTAGTAGAAATAGCTATTTTTGAAAGCAAATTACCTTGTTTTGGGGTTAATTTCTATCTATCTTGGGCAGACTTAGTTGACTTTGCCAAAATTACTTGAGCACCCAAAATCATGTAGTTTAAAGGGTTTTTTAAATTTCAATAGGTTTTTGGGGAACAGGTGGTGTTTAGTTACATGAATAAGTTCTTTAGTGGTGGTTTCTGAGATTTTGGTTCACCCATCACCCGAGCAGTGTACACTGTATACATTGTGTAGTCTTTTATCTCTCACCCACCCTCCACCCTTTCCCCCGAGTCCCCAAAGTCCATTGTATCATTCTTATGCTCTTGCATCCTCATAGATTAGTTCCCACTTATGGGTGAGAACGTACAATGTTTGGTTCTCCATTCTAAAGGAATATGTTTTGAAGATACAAGATGTAACCAGGAACCTTGTAAATACAATTATGAAACCCTACTCTTAAAAAAATAGAAAACATATTTTCCTAAGCAGTAAGGTATGGTGTGCATGTTAATCATAATAAATTTTATATGTATAAATAACAATTTATTTTGTAGAATAAACATGTCAGCAAATTTCTGGTTGAGACACTTCCGTAAACACTGTCATTTGTGACATTTTATTTATCTGAGAACTTTCAGTGTGGATTCCACTAAATTCACATTAATCACATGAATTGAAATAATTTTCACTTCTACCTTGTACCACATCAAGAACTAGTGTTTGTGTCTGCTTTGCCACTGGTTGCTTTGTGACTTTACGCAAATAACTTTTGACCTTGGTTTTGTCTGTAAAATGAGCTTTTGGAACTGAAGAAGCTCCAAGATCCTTTGACTCTTAAAATTTCTACAATTCTAAATGAGAGAGGGAATTGAATTCTTAGAACAATTGCCGTTAAGACAATAAAAGTCACAATAATTATTTATGGAGTGCAAAAGCAAACCTTTCAGAGTCCAGTGGAACACAGAGAAACACAAATAAATACGCCCCAGTATAATGTGGATTATAGAATTGCTATTGCAAGGACAGGGTCCCACTGGCAGTGACAAAGAAGAGAAGAAAGGAAGAGATGGATTCGAACTAAGGAGTTTCATGATTGCTTTTTGGAAGACATGAGAATTGGTTGGGGCCCAGTAATGAGGAGCTTTGAATATTGAGGTCCGGAGTTCAAATTTCACCCATCCCCATAACTTTATGGGAACAATCTCGCTGAATAGCATGACAGAATAAAAGACAGACCCCATACTTTTTATGAGAACCCGAATTGTTTAGACTGAATTGGGGTAGAGAATGGTTGGGAATATTGGGATAGATTATTTTATTTTTAATTCACACACAAAAAGATTGTGAAGATACTGTAAGCTATTGCCTGTTCTCGTAGCTCCCAATAGCATGTACACACCAATGCCCGATAGCTCTCGAATTTCTAACTCCATCACGGAGCCCTCTAACTTCTTCATCCTGATAGCCCACAAACAGTTAGACTTTTTCTCAGGTCGTAAGCAAAAACCTCTTGAAATAAAGATGCTCAAAATTCAATTTATTTTTTCTCTCTAATCTTCACCTTCTTCCACTTCCCTTCCTCAATGGAAGGCACCACCATTCATCCACATAATGGGTTCAGCCTCAAATCTTGCCTATACCGAACACTTTTACACTGTTGGTGGGACTGTAAACTAGTTCAACCATTGTGGAAGTCAGTGTGGCGATTCCTCAGGGATCTCGAACTAGAAATACCATTTGACCCAGCCATCCCATTACTGGGTATATACCCAAAGGACTATAAATCATGCTGCTATAAAGACACATGCACACGTATGTTTATTGCGGCACTATTCACAATAGCAAAGAGTTGGAACCAACCCAAATGTCCAACAACGATAGACTGGATTAAGAAAATGTGGCACATATACACCATGGAATACTATGCAGCCATAAAAAATGATGAGTTCGTGTCCTTTGTAGGGACATGGATGAAACTGGAAAACATCATTCTCAGTAAACTATCGCAAGGACAAAAAACCAAACACCGCATGTTCTCTCTCATAGGTGGGAATTGAACAATGAGAACTCATGGACACAGGAAGGGGAACATCACACTCCGGGGACTGTTGTGGGGTGGGGGAGGGGGGAGGGACAGCATTAGGAGATACACCTAATGCTAAATGACGAGTTAATGGGTGCAGGAAATCAACATGGCACATGGATACATATGTAACAAACCTGCACATTGTGCACATGTACCCTAAAACCCTAAAGTATAATAAAAAAAAAAAAAACACACATGGCTATAAAAAAAAAAAAAAAATCTTGCCTATACCTTCCATCCTACCCCTTGCATTTAATAAATTGACACTTAATCCTATGTCAAGTTCTGAATATTCAACTTGCTTATTATCTCTCAAAGACATACCTTTGTTCCACCAGCTTCTGGCTTTTTTTTATTAAGACAAAATCCAAAATATTTCTTCCTATACTCTTAAACTGCCTCCACACCAAGTGATACTCCAGACAGCTGTTGGAGTGAACAACACGAAGAGAAATTCATGACATAAATCCCATCTGTTAGGTTCTTTCAATGGCTCTTTATTAACTTTAAGACAAAATCTAACTTCTTCAGCCCAGTAGAGAAGAGATTTTTATCATCTGGTCTCTGCCAGCCTCTAAACTCCCACCTCTCCCCACTATTCTTTATAGCCCTGTGCTCTGACCATTCTAATGACCTGCAGTTCCCCCAGTCTGTCTATGGTAATTCTCAAATTTCCTCTTAAATCTCACCTCCCATTGTTAACTTTCTCAGGTATCTAGATAGTCATACTTGCACCCGTATTGTCATGCACACATCTCCACCAAGCATTTACAATAATGCTTTATAATTGACTTGTTTTATAATATACAGGCATCTTTTCTGGCCTGTTTCTCCTCCTTTCTCATGTATCCTAAAGCTCTCCTGTATCTAGAACCCTCACTAATACTGGGCATATGCTAAGCTCTCAATTAATAGTTGACAGTGAATAAATATGTAAATAAGGAATAGTCCGACAGCATCGAGATAGATCCTGAACAGGCGCTGTTAGAATAGATACAACCTAGCCGGGCACGTGGCTCACGCCTGTAATCCCAACACTTTGGGAGGCCGAGGTGGTTGGATCACCTGAGGTCAGGAGTTCGAGACTAGCTTGGTGAAAACCTGTCTCTACTAAAAATACAAAAATTAGCCAGGCATGGTGGTGCATGCCTGTAGTCCCAGCTAGTCGAGGGGCTGATACAGGAGAATCGCTTGAACTCAGAAGGCGGAGGTAGTAGTGAGCTGAGATTGCACCACTGCACTCCAGCCTGGGTGACAGAGCGAGACTCCATTTCAAAAAATAATAATAATAATAAATAAAAGAATAGATACAACTCCAAATGGAGTATTTCAACCAAGTACTAATAACTTGTGTAATTTAACTAGCTAGTCAGGCTAATTAGAAGTTGAAGGAGACAAGTAAAATTGATCCAAGCTTTTATCTTTTATGAGAAGTATTCAGTGGTGCTTGCAACCGAGGCATGCACCAGAAGGAATAATATGTTTGGACAAACAAATACGGAATTCTCTCTTCAATAAAATGCATTTCAGTTCTCTATGGGACATCAATATGGAAATGCCCAGGAGGCACTTGCAAAGAAAGAGAAGTCTGGAAAAAAAAGTAAGAGATTTATAAGAGAAGACACTGGCCTGGAGATGTAGTTGAAGCCATGGAAGTAGATGATCCTGCCAAGAGTTTAGACATAAAAGATGATGACTGATTATGAAACCTGAATAAATGTCACCATACAGGGGCAGGTGGAGGAAGAAGAAGGAACGTCCAGCTGGAAAGATTTAGAAAGTGCAATCACAGAGAGAGATAGAGAGCCAGGGAGGTAAAGAATAACAGAAATCTGAAAGAAGAGTAGTCTGTGATTTCAAATGCTGCAAAGCTAAGCAGGTTACAAACATTAAAGAAGATCACATGGTGAAGAAAATGACAGAAAGACTTTCAATTTAATAATAGAGTTTGAATCCGTATTGCAAGAAGCTGAAAGAAGTATGAGGAAGAAAAAAGAGGCATTATTGATATGAGAATGTTATTTCATAATATTATTTTTCCTTGAAGAGAAAAAGATGGAATGCAAACATTTAATTTAAAAAATGAAATTGAGGCAGTGTCTTTGAATCAGAAAAAGATGTTCAATGTTTCATTTTTTGAAAAAGTAGTAAAGAAATTGATTTTATTTTGTTGTTACAAAATCTGTCATTCTTAAGTCATTCCATCAAATGATAATAGCATATTTTGGTTCATTGTTATTAGTTTGCAGAAATAATTGTGACTTAGGACAATAAGATTCAATCCCTCATTATAAAGAAAATCAATAACTTCCTATGCCATGTAAACCTAACATGGAAAAAAGCAATTAGTAACAACACAGCCTGGTGCACTCTCAGAGAGAAGAGTGCTATATGTATCAGCATTCTGAAAAGGAAAAATAAAAATGCATCAAAGTAAATATTTTATGATTTAGAAAGAGCAACTTCACAATACAGGAACTTGCATCAGCAAAACACATTTCTATAAAAAATCAGAGGAAAATAAGTAGGGTCCTTATTGTTTCTAAGTAGGAGGCTACCAATTTCTATCAAAACACCCCACTTTATAGCACATGGAATAATTTTATTCATCTAAAATATTCCCTCCATGGTAACTGCCATTTTTTTTTTTTGACAGAGTCTTGCTCTGTCGCCCAGGCTATAGTACAGTGGGGTGATCTCAGCTCACTGCAACCTCTGCCTCCGGGGTTCAAGCAATTCTCTGCCCCAGCCTCCCAAGCAGCTGGGATTACAGGCGCCCACCACCACGCCCAGGTAATTTTTGCATTTTTAGTAGAGACAGGGTTTCACCATCTTGGCCAGGCTGGTCTTGAACTCCTGACCTCGTGATCCACCCATCTCGGCCTCCCAAAGTGTTGAGATTTACAGGCATGAGCCACTATGCCCGGCCTCATTTCTAAAATTATCTGTGTGATTATATTACAAGACAAAATGCTATACCTGCTATACTTTCATTCATGAACAAAGAAATATATAATATACTTTCTCAACTTATCAGATCAGAAAATCCAAAAAATGTAGAAATCCACATTATATTAAAGACATTATAATTCAATATCTGCATTTTAGAAATGTCGAGTGAGACCCATTCAACTAAAGGGACTTGTCAAATGTTATAATTCAACAATCAAGATGGGATTCGAATCTGTGTCTAGTTTTGAAGTATAGCAGTTGACTCGTGCATATTATATCATTTCCATGCTAAGATGTAATACATTCACTCGTTTTTTTAATTCATTGAGGCAGTGTTTTTATATCTCCTTCTCTTTTTAAATGTGGTGTCACATTAGACATAATATGAACAGTTGGTGGGAATGTGCTTCCATATTATCTTGAGTATTCCAACTTGGGTGGATATGATTCCCTTATTAAAATCTGCCTGATTAAATCTTGTAGGAAGGGAAAAGTCACTAATATTTATTGAGCCCCTACTGTGTGCCTTTCAATCCCATTCTTTCAATTATGCAATTAAATATTGTGTCCCAATTTTACACATCAGAAGATCCAGGCTCATGGAAGGTATGCTGTTTACCAAACTTTATAGCCAAGAAAAGATGCAGCTGGGATTAAAATCAAGATAGTCTGATTTCATAGCAATCTTCTTTCTACTATACTAATTAGGCTATTAAATTTTAACTGTCTTAAAAGATAAAAGTGTATGAGATTAGAACAATTCAGGTTTCAGGAGAGTGAAGATAATGAATAGTTCCAGGCTTTATTAAAATAAACATGCAAGATAATTCTCATAAAATAACCACTAAAATAATATAAATATAATATAATTAAATATCACAGAGGCAAGAAAAAAGGAGAAAAAAGTCATAAACAATAATATAGTTTTAAGCCCATTGATAAATAATATATTGGTAATTGATATTAATTATCAAACTAAATATATGGATCTACACAAAGAAATGAAAAACTCTGGAAATAGTAACCATGCAAGTAAATATGTAATATCGTTCTTAGAGCTGACTGTTTTAACCAAAATAATAAGGATGTATTGTGAGGATTTCAATTATTGTAAAAGGGAAATGTATGACAACAACAGCATAATTCCAGGATAGGAAATGGAAGTTAACCACTGCAAGGTTCTTACACTAAATGTGAAGTGGTCTCATATCATCGAAACTAGACTACAATAAGTTAATGATGCATAATATGAACACTAAAGCAATCACTGCAATAAAAAAAGTTATAGCTAATACACCAAAAAGGAGGTAAAATGGAACCATAAAAATAATTAAGCCAACATGCTATTATTAAAAAGTCAGAAAACAACAGATGTTGGCAGTGATGCAGAGGAAAGGGAATGCTTATACCTTGTTGGTGGGAATGTAAATTAGTACAGCCTCTATGGAAAACAATATGGAGAATTCTCCAAGAACTAAAAAGAGAACTATCCTTCAATCCAGCAATCTCACTACTGGGTGTCTATCCAAAGAAGAACAGATCATTTTATTAAAAAGACACCTGCATTTGTATGTCCATCGCAGCACTATTCACAATAACAAGAGTTATGGAGTCAACCTAAGTGTCTAACAATTGATTGCGTAAAGAAAATGTGATATACACCATGGAATACTATAAGGCCATAGCACAGAGTGAAATCATGTCCTTTGAAGCAACCTGGAAGGAACTGGAGGCCATAAGCTTAAGCGAAACAACTCAGAAACAGAAAACTAAATACTACATGTCCTCATTTGCAAGTGGGAGCTGGGCACACATGGAAATAATAGACACAGTGGACTCTAGAAGTGGGGAGGATGTGGCGGGGATGAAGTTTGAAAAATTAGCTGCTGGGTACGATGTTCACTATTTGGGTGAAGGGTATACTAGAAACCCAAACCTTACCATGAAGCAATATATCCACCATGTGACAAGTCTGCACATGTGTCCCTGAATCTAAAATAATGATAATAGTAATAATGATAATTAAGCCAAAATGAAGTAGAAAATGAGGAAAAGGGAACAAAGAATGGATAGAACAAGTAGACACCAAATAGCAAGATGGTAGCCTTATACCTCAACATAGAAATAATCACATTAAGTATAAATGGCTACATGGTTGTATGTATTTGTCAAAATTCTTTGAGCTTTGCACTTCATTCAGATGTGTAAATTTTATTGTATGCGATATATGACTCAATTAACAAATGATACACACAAAAAAGTAAGCCACAAGCTGAGGAAATATTTGCTATCTATATTGCCAACAAAAGGATTATTCTTCAAAAATGGGTAAATAACATCTACAAATCAAAACAGAAAATTGAAACAAACCAAGAGGAAAACAGGGAAAATATATGAGAAAGTATTTCATAGAGGAGACACAAATTGCCAGTAAATATATGAAGAGATGCCCATTCTCATTATTAGTGGAAGAAATACAAATTAAAACTATCATGAGATACCATTTTACACTCCTGTGATTGGCCAAACTCTAAGTGTTTGATGAGTGTAAAAGAGGATGTGGAATGATGGGTCATCACTTTTGGGGGAGTAAATTATTAATAGTATTTTGGAAAACATCTGAGTTACCTAGTAAATTTGAATAGCACATGATGTACAACAAAGTTTTATTCTACTACTTACATAATCACTGTATATGTGCATGAAAGGCATTTGTACACGTTTTGTAGCATTATTTGTAACAGATAAACATAGGAAAAACCCAGATAGTCACTGGCAAAGAGAGTGGATGAATTGTGGTGCTTCCATAAAATGGGTATTATACAGCTATACAGATCAACATGGACGAACCTCAGAAACATCAAAATGAGTGAAAACCAAGTCAGAAGCATATATTTAATATGATCCCATTTATACAAATTTTGAAAACACACAGAGCTAAATAAAATGTTAGTAATGCATGCATTTATTGCAAAATAATTTTTTAAAATATAAGAACTGTGAGTAAAAATTTTTGAAAAATCAGTTTAATCACTACTCCTAAGGAACAGGAATAAAATGATTATTTTATTTTCTATATCATTCCATTTTTGCTTCTGTGTTTGCATACACACGCGTGTCTGTGCATGTTTGAGTGCTCATGCGTTCAAGACTCAGATCAGTTGTTAACATAGATAAAAAAGCATAGTGAAATGAAAAATTATTTAAATATTTAGCATAAAACTTTAAAAATTTTAAGTAACTGAAAATTCTAAACATGCCACAGTTATAAACTTTATAGGTGGGGCCTGTATTATAATAAACTTTAATACAGTGTATATTTGTTTACTAAATATGTTTCTTTCTCGAAAATATACATTTAATACTTTTTATTATAAAAAAACAGGAATAATTATTTAATGGTGAGCAATGTTTAGTGTGTAGAATTCATATGCTTTCTATGGTACATGCTATGGTATAATGGTAATAAAGCTCGATTAATGCACCAGGTGTAATATCAAGCGGATTTGATTCAAGGGATAAAAGAAAAAAGATTACATGTTCAAGGTGCAGGTTTGGTTATATGAAATGTCTCAGGGCTGAAGACAGCAGTTTAGAATAGAGTTTCATGTGACAACCTGCTTGTACTCGTGTGGCAGTTAGTCTTGATGATTACCTGTTGCACTACGGGAGGGGCTTGTCATAACATAGTGAAAAGAACAATCTGGCCTCACTGGTATTTGCCTACTACTGTTTTCTGTTTTATCAAAATAAGTAAATTATATTTTAATCTGAGTTGATAAGATTTGCTGCACAAAATGACTTCACATACACACACACAACCTTCAATCCACAATGCTTTTATGGCATAATCAATCGTTCCTTTTCTTGACTTGGATGTCTAGTACTTTACTTGGCAGAAAAATTGAGTACATATTTAACTCATTATTGAATTTTTTAATAAGGAGGTGAAACCTTATGCTTATATGCAATGAAACCTTTATGGATTTAAGGAAAATAAAGTCATCATGTTTCGCCTTAAAAATTCCTTGCTTTTGAAATATATTCACTTTATGGATTACAACATAATAAAAGCATTTTAAAATGTAACTTTGAATTGCTAACTAGTAATACAGAGAACTCGTACTGACTAGCATTGTGGTTTTCTTTGCCTATTCTGAAGTATATTAATTATATTATACGTTATAGTACATATTCTATTAATTGATTACATTTTTCATTGCACTCCATTTTATCTAAGTACATCTTATGTTATATAAGCACTGTCACTTTCTAGCTGTGATAATGTCACTTCCCTACTCAAAAATGAAAAAAAATCCATTGCGTATAAAATGAAATCAAACTCTGTACCCAAATTCTGATCCTGTCGTGTTTTTGCATCCTCATTTTCCAAGATTGACTTAATATACTTTCAGTTCAGATTAATCAATGTGCCTCGCACACACCCAGCAATTACCTGCCTTTGCATGTTTAGCTTGTGCTCTTTACCTGGCATACCTTTACCTACACCTTTGCCCACATTCCAGAAGCAGACTGTGCAAATGGCCAGCCATCTGTTAAGATTCAATACACTCACTAATTCATTTCCATCAGCTTGTTTCTTCCATCCTTGCCTTGTAAGCTGGCAACTAACACCTTGTGATGTTTAATTTTATGTGTCAGCTGCTCTAGGCACAGTTTTTGGTTAGACACCAGTCTAGATGTTGCCTTGAATTTATTTTTTAGATATTTTTAACATTTAAATCAGTAGAATTTGAAGAAAGTTGATTACCCTCCATAATGTGGGTGAGTCTCATCTAATCAGTTGAAGGCCTCATAAGAAAACACTGAGGCTCTCCAAGGAGCAAGGAATTCTGCTTCCTCACAGCCACTGGACTTCAGACAGTAGCACAAATTCTTCTCTGGGTCTCCAGCCTGCCAGTCTGTCTTGCTGATTTCAAACGTGCTATATATACTGCTGTTCATCTATACACACACACACACACACACACACACACACACACACACACACACACAAACCCTGTTCATTCTGCTTCTCTGGGAAATGCTGGTTAATAAAAATGTACCTGAGACTGTACTGTAATTTGTAAAGGAAAAGGGTTTAATAGACTCACAGTTCCACATGGCTAAGGAGGTCTCACAATCATGGTGGAAGACAAAGAAGAAGCAGAGGCACATCTTACATGGCGGCAGACAAGAGAGCTTGTGCAGGGGAACACCTATTTATAAAACCATCAGATCTTATGAGACTTATTTACTACCACAAGAACAGTACGGGAGAAACCACCCCGATGATTCAACCCATGATTCAATTATCTCCACCTGGCTCCACCCTTGACACATGGGGATTATTACAGTTCAAGGTGAGATTTGGATGGGGACACAGCCAAGCCCTATCATTTACCCTTGTCCTTCTCTCCTTTCTGCCCATATTCAATTCCCAGTCTCACAGTAGGTCTAAAATGAGTGTCGCTCTCTAAGTGGATGCTCCTCACACAGCCCTGACCAGGGCATATCCTTCCATTACATTCTACCAAAGTACCTTGGACCTCCCACTACAGGAAATTCATCATGACTGTAACTTCATATTTGTAAGATGGTTTTATTAATGCCTGCTTTCTCTATTACACTGTAGGATCTACAAGGGGGGTGATCCATGTCTGATTTTTTAGAACTGTATCTGCCGTGTAGTAGGTGCTATATATCTTTATAAGTGTGTGTGTGTGTGTGTGTATGTGTAAGTGTAATAATGAACCCTTAATTGGCATATATATTTTATTTCCTTTATAAAACAATATGCTTTATGAGTTCAATATTCATGTCTGATTTATCTCGATTCCTGGTAACATACTGTCTTTTAACACACTATCTTTTACCAAGTAGGATTGGTTAACAAACATAAAAATTAGAAAGGTAGGCATTCAGTAAATACTTAGTAATGTAAATATTTTAGATCTAAATACTTAGATGAATGGAGGATTAATCACTTAAGGCTTTGACTTGACATTACGTTCTGAAGTGGAAGGTGATGTCACACTACTTGTAGAGACGATTATTGAATTATTCATTAAAGGTCATCCTTATGGGGAACAAGAACATGTTTGTCAGCCTTCATTCAACTCAACAGTGAAGAGGTTAAAGGCATTCTGAACACACCCACAACAAACCTTAATATTTCCAAATTATTCATGAAGATTTCGCCCCAAAACATAGAGACAGGAGAGAGGATTTTTTAAGAAGGTAATAGTGGTCAGCAGAGATGAATCCTGCTGAGGAAATACACAAAATAACTGGGAAATGTTCTTTAAATTCAGTGAAGTGAAAGATACAGATGACTTTGAGAAGACCTGTATTGGCCTAGGCATGGAACTTGAAATCAGGTTAGGATGGGAGGTGGAAGGGAGTGCAGGAGGGCCCTGGACTGTATATACAGTTTTTAGTAATGTAGGGGTGAAGAATGAGAGTACGTGTTAGTTGGAAAAAGATGAAGCTCTTTGTGGGGCTTTACTGATGCTTTGGCTTTAATTGGAACCACCACAGTGAGTTTAATTGTTCCTGTGCAGTGAGGGGATGGGGAGCAGGGAGGTTCTGGCTTATGTACCACTTTGTGACACTGGGGATAATAGGATAGGTTGTCAGAAATATGTCAGAGGAAAGATGTTGAGGTTCACCCTGGGAAATCGATAATCTTACATAATCTTATGATGTTTTCACAAATGTGAAGAAACATTTTGAAAAGCTATGTGTAAATGTTCTTTATTTTATTTATTTATTTATTTATGCTCACAATGGCCAGGCCACAAGATAAAGCTGACATTTTGGTGAATTAATCAGTGTGTATACCTCTCCAAAGACATCAGCATTTAAAACATGGCTTCACTATGTTTGCTCAATATGCACAAGCAAGTTTAAGATAATAGGAGAGAAGCAGATATACCTTGGAAATCTCATGAAATCTCTCTATAAATGAAAGGGATGGTCTCAAAATATCAAAATATCATTATCATGAAGAAATTGAGTGGATGAGCAGTTAAGCCAGCTGAAAAGGACATGTCAGCAGAAGCTGCATAATAAATTGCATATTCGCTGTATCATCACCTGAAACTGAATTATAAAGCATTGCACTATTTGCCTGAAGAACAAATGGAGTTGAAGTTTTAAAGAAGGAAATAATAATTGATAAAAGACTATATTGTCACAACTTATCACTGTTTTATTTTTGTGAAAAATCTTTAGAGTCTTACTTTTGCCTACAAATAAATACCAAATACTGAATTCAAATAGCTTTAAGATTTCTGAAGCTGCTTAATTTCATGCAGTTGTTCCACTCCCTTAGATAATGTCAAAGCACTATTTTCATCAGAAAGCTGAGTCTAGCACTTGGATTAAAAAAAGGTAAACAATGTTATAAAGATGTGAATTTAAAAAGCCCCCATCTGACTTTCTTTCATATTTTTTATCATTTTCACTTTCTTTCAAAAATAATGCAAAAACATTCTTGAATGATGACTTGTAGAAATTTATGTTATCTGGAAAATATATTTTCACAAAAATCCTAAGGTCAGTGAAATATTGTTGATAACAAAAATAATTAAAATATATTTATGATTAAAAAATGGGCATGATGAAATAAGAATTATTCATTAGTAGTCATATTCTGGTAGCTATGGTTTTATAACAACGTTTATGTAAGTTTCATTTTAATTTAAATTATTTATTTATTTATTTATTTTGAGATAGGGTGTCACTCTGTCACCCAGGCTGGAGTGCAGTAGCACGATCATGGCTCACTGCAACTAGGAACTCCTGGGCTCAATCGATCCTCCACCCCTCAGCCTCCCTAGTACCTAGGACTACAGGCACAAAACACTGCACCCAGATGCACTTTTGAAAATATTAAAATTTTGAAGCATTGCAAAGTCATGCATAGTATTTATCTTTTCAGGTTATTGTAGTTAACTGAATGTGACACAGGGCAAAGGAACTGTCATATCTACTTGAACTTTGATAATTAAAACTCCCAGCTTAAATCAGTAAATGTCCCTTTATAAGTCATCCCAGTTAAGTATAAATTCAAACCACTCTATAAAAAACATAGAGGAAAAGATTAAAATTTCACCTTTTTAAAAATTTTTATGCCAACATATAATTTTATTTTTCAATCCTTCCAATCCACCTGTCAATGAGGATTGTCCTAATAGAATGGGTAAAGAGTTGAATGCCCATACCTTTTGAATGTTTATAAGCCATTCATATGGTATACATTTTTCAATTAAAAATAATGACAAATTCAAACATTTTTATAACACACATGTTTCATTTAAATATTATAGAATTATGCTTATTTCTGTGAATTGCAGAATGAAATTGAGTGGCTTGGACTTTAAGAAAATCCTAATGAGTTCATGAGAAGTAATGCAAGACAGAGTAAAATTTAAAATGTTTCAAATTGAACATAGCTACTAATATGTATAATCTGTCTACTAGGTATCTATCTGTCTTTCTAGATAGGTAGATAGATGGATGGACAGAGAGAACACTTTACAATTGGAATATTCAGTGGTAGAGAGAGAATTGGAAAAATATACCTGGTCTCATGAGTATTGATGTAATACTTCCATGCAAAAGAAAACAAGCCTGATCTATAGCCAGAAGTACAGGGTTAAAGACTCCAGAAGGTGCTGGAAGAGATAAGGTTTTCCTAACAGTCCACATGATAGCAGATAATAAACCTGATTTCCTAAGGGTCCATGTGATAGCAGGTAATAAACCTGAGGCTGAAGGAGAGGTGAAGAAGTGTAACCTGTGAGCTCCGTGCTTCGGCCAACACGTAGAGAGAAGAGGGAAGCTGGCCAAGGGTGCATCACTCCCTGACTACAGGAGAAACAAGCACTTCCACATTATGCCTGTGAGTCCTAATGATTATGGTCAACACTGAGTGCACAGTCAGAGATTATTGGGCACCTATGAAAGAAAGCCACTATCGTGGGCATCCAGAGATACAGCAAAGAGCACATTGTGTATGGATTTTTGGAACCTTCAGATGGAGAATATAGAATGGATGAGTATAAAATGCTTAAATAAGTAAGAGTCAGTTCACAAAAAATAGGCATGCAATTACAGGCTATTAGAAATGAAGACAGATGTCTGGAAATTGTTGAAAAAGCTCCTAGCAATATAAAGGATGATTGCTGAAAGTTTTTTAAGAAGCAATAGCTCGGTCATAGGTTGAAAGCAGACTTGCAACAGCTAAAGAGAAAAGACGTACACTGGAGACGATATCTAGGAAAATTCCTTCAGAATATATCTCTAAGAGAAGAGGAAATGGAAAACATAAAACACAATTAGAGATTCTGAGAATTAAATGCGAAAGTCTAGCATATATAGACTTAGAGGCCCCCGAAGGAAGAAGTAGAGGGGAAACAATATTTTAAAATATAAAGCTATAAATTTTCCAGAACTTACTCTACAGATACAATTTATGAAGAAATTAGTAACAGAAAGATACATTCAGAAGCACACTTATATTTGGAAATTAAATACATCTACACACATGCATAGACACACACACACACACACACACGCATGTACACACACACCCCTAAGTTAAACAAATACCAAAAACTGTATCTACAAGGCATCACTAAATATTCTACAGGGGTTAATAAGTATATTATTTTTAAGATACATCATGCTAATACAATTTTCATCTTTGCTGATACAAAGAAAATCCTAAAAAATATAGCTTACTGAAACTAAGGGAAAGGGAAAATCAGAAGCTCTGAGTATTGTTCTATCTGTTAAATGAATTGAATTTTAAAATTAGGGGATAAACCCCTCAGTTTAAAAATCCAGGTCCAGTCTTCAGAATTCTTTCTTAATGCTTAAGAAAATGATAATAGCAACAATACACACATTATTTAAAAAAAAAAGAGTAATAACTTCCTAACTTGCTTTATGAGACTAATTAAAACTTGATACCAAAACTTAACAACAATTTTGAAGGAAAAAATAAGTTATAGACCAATACCTTTTGTGAATTTAAATGTAAACATCTTAATAAAACAACAGAAAAATGAATTCAGTGATAAATATAAAAGGACATATCAAGACCAACTGGGCTTTATCTCAGGGATGTAAGGTTGGTATAGCACTTGAAAATCAATCAGGCCGGGCGCAGTGGCTCATGCCTGTAATCCTAACATTTTGGGAGGCCAAGGCAGGTGGATCACCTGAGGTTAGGAGTTCGAGACCAGCCTGGGCAACATGGTGAAAACCCGTCTCTACTAAAAATACAAAAAATTAGCCGGGCATGGTGGCAGGTGCCTGTAATCCCAGGTACTCGGGAGGCTGAGGCAGGAGAATCACTTGAACCCGGGAAGCAGATGTTCCGAGCCGAGATCATGCCACCGCACTCCAGCCTGGGCAACAAGAGCAAAAGAAAGAAAGAGCGAGAGAGCAAGAGAGAGAGAGAGAGAAAGGAAGGAAGAGAGAGAGAGAGGAAGGAAGGAAGGGATGGAGGGAGGGAAGGAAGGAGAGAGAGAAAGTCATTAAGAAGAAAATTATTGATAGATGAAAAAAGCAATTGATAAAAATAACAACTATTTATGGTATACATTCTCAAAAAACTAGGAACAGAAGATAATTTCATCAGTCTGACAAAAGATATGTCAAAAAGCTAGGCATATGTAATGTTTAAATATTAAACATTTTACTCTTTATTCAGAGAAGAAGACAAGATGTCTACTCTCACCATTGCTAGACAGCATTTTACTGAAAATCCTCACCAGTGGATAAAGCAAGGAAAAAGAAATGAAAGATTAGATTTATGAAATAAGTAAAATTGTCTTAACTGTCATTACTCACAGGCATGCCATTATATCCATAAAATCCTATGAAATCTATTTTTAAAACTATTCGAAATAATTTGCAAGGTCACAGGATACATGATCAATAGAAAATATCAATTGCTTGCCTATAGGACAGCCACAAACTGTTGGAAAATGGCTCTAAAATGGTATTCATAAACAATACCATTCACCATAGCATTAGAAAACATTAAGTATTAAGGATGCAATTTCAATGGAAGATGGCAGAATTTTTTTTTTTTTTTTTTTTTTTTTTTTTTTTTTGAGACGGAGTCTCACTGTCGCCCAGGCTGGAGTGCAGCGGCGCTATCTCGGCTCACTGCAAGCTCCGCCTCCCAGGTTCACGCCATTCTCCTGCCTCAGCCTCCCGAGTAGCTGGGACTACAGGCGCCTGCCACCACGCCCGGCTAATTTTTTGTATTTTTAGTAGAGACGGGGTTTCATCGTGGTCTCGATCTCCTGACCTCGTGATCCACCTGCCTCGGCCTCCCAAAGTGCTGGAATTACAGGCGCGAGCCACTGTGCCCGGCCGATGGCAGGATTTTTACACCAAAAAATATAAAATGTTTTAGGGCTTAGAGAAGATTGAAATAAATGGAGACATATTAGAATACTCATCATTTTATAATGCAATTTCTCTTTCAGTTGATATAAAAATTCAATCCAATTCCAATACAAATTCCAAAAATTTTACTAAAATTAACAAGTTGTTGCTCAAATGTATATAGAAGTGCAAAGGAATTATTTCAACCAAGACAAGGATGGAAGATAAGGAATAAAATTGGAATATTTACATTATCTAATTTCAGGACTTACTATGAAGCTACAGTAATAAACATAGTGTGGTGTTAACCTAAGGACCAAAAATAAATCAAAGCAACAGAGTAGAGTCCAGAAATACAACTAGTCATAAATGACAGTTTTTTTTCAAAGGTGCTACCAAAATTCAATGTGGATTGCAAGGTCTTTTCACCAATTATACTATAAAAACTAGATACCTATATGGAAAGAGTATACTCTGACCAAAATTCACAATAATTGATTTGAGATGTAACCGAGAGCAAAATGCAAGAGCTAACACTATAAAGCTTCTGGAAGGATATAGGAATGTATGTTGTTAACATCAGCATTAGTGATAATTTCTTGGTCAGGATGAAAATTGCACTATTTAATAAGTAATAAAAAGAGTAAATTGGACTACATGGAAATGAAAAACATACCCTCAAAAAATACACAATTAAGAAAGTTGTATAATTCTCATATGGTGAGAAAATATGTACAATTCATATATCAAACAGAAGACCTTTAATCGACATTTATAATAAACTTACAAATCAAGAAAAAGACAAACAACCCTGTTTTTAGATGGGCTAATTTTTTTTAAAAATGGATAAAAGTTTTCATTAGGCAATTAATATGAGAAGATAACCAAATTTCCATTAACATAGGAAAAGATATTCAACAGAAATATAAATTAAAATCACAATGAGATATCAGAATCTATGTAGCAGAATAGGTAAATTTTTAAAAACTGACAATATGAAGTGATAGCAAAGTGACTGGATAACTGAAACTCATATTTTGCTGGTGAGAATATAAAATGATACTTGTCAAAAAATTATTTGATGGTCTCTGATATGATGAAACATATGCCTACTAAATTGATCCAGCAATTCCACTCCTAAATGTATACCCAAAATAAATGAGTACCTTTCTATACAAAGAGTTGACAAAAAATCTATAGAGAGAAACTTAATGGGTAATAGGAAGAAACAAAAACTATTGAAATATCCATTACCTGGGCAGTGAATTTAAAAACTTTCAGATAGCCATACAATTAAATACCACCTAGAAATAAAGAGGAACAAACAAGCAATACATGTGACAACATTCATAAATACCAAAAATCTTATATTGAGTAAAAGAAGACAGACACAGAACACTACATACTGATGATAGACATTTACATCAGAAACTGCAACAGGCAAAACTAATTTATGGTGACAAAATTAAGAATAGTGGTTGTCATAAAAACCCTAGAAGTAAACCTAGGCAACACCATTCAGGACATAGGCATGGGCAAGGACTTCATGTCTAAAACACCAAAAGCAATGGCAACAAAAGCCAAAATTGACAAATGGGATCTAATTAAACTAAAGAGCTTCTGCACAGCAAAAGAAAGTACCATCAGAGTGAACAGGCAACCTAAAGAATGGGAGAAAATTTTTGCAATCTACTCATCTCACACAGGGCTAATATCCAGAATCTACAAAGAACTCAAACAAATTTACAAGAAAAAAACAAACAACCCCATCAAAAAGTGGGTGAAGGATATGAACAGACACTTCTCAAAAGAAGACATTTATGCAGCCAACAGACACGTGAAAAAATGCTCATCATCACTGGCCATCAGAGAAATGCAAATCAAAACCACAATGAGATACCATCTCACACCAGTTAGAATGGCAGTCATTAAAAAGTCAGGAAACAACAGGTGGTGGAGAGGATGCAAAGAAATAGGAACACTTTTACACTGTTGGTGGGACTGTAAACTAGTTCAACCATTGTGGAAGACAGTGTGGTGATTCCTCAAGGATCTAGAACTGGACACACCATTTGACCCAGCCATCCTGTTACTGGGTATATACCCAAAGGATTATAAATCTTGCTGCTATAAAGGCACATGCACATGTATGTTTATTGCGGCACTACTCACAATAGCAAAGACTTGGAACCAACCCAAATGTCCATCAATGATAGACTGGATTAAGAAAATGTGGCACATATATACCATGGAATACTATGCAGCCATAAAAAAGGATGAGTTCATGTCCTTTGTAGGAACATGGATGAAGCTGGAAACCATCATTCTCAGCAAACTATCGCAAGAACAAAAAACCAAACTCCGCATGTTCTCACTCATAGATGGGAATTGAACAATGAGAACACAT
This sequence comes from Nomascus leucogenys, assembly GCF_006542625.1. Lineage (NCBI taxonomy): Eukaryota > Metazoa > Chordata > Mammalia > Primates > Hylobatidae > Nomascus > Nomascus leucogenys. Next base: position 6,723,930 of record NC_044406.1, read on the forward strand.
GGACACAGGAAGGGGAACATCACACTCCAGGGACTGTCGTGGGGTGGGGGTAGGGGGGAGGGATAGCATTAGGAGATATACCTAATGTAAATGACGAGTTAATGGGTGCAGCACACTAACGTGGCACATGTATACATATATAACAAACCTGCACGTTGTGCACATGTACCCTAGAACTTAAAGTATAATTAAAAAAAAAAAGAATAGTGGTTATCTTAGGGAAGGGATTGTCAACTGGGTAGGAGCATGAGAAACCTTTTTTGGTAATGGAAATGTCCTATATATCTTGATCTGGGTGATAGTTGCCTGCATATGCTCCTATGTAAAAAAAAAATTGCTGAACATCATACTCAAAATTTGTGTTTTACCTTTCGGAAATTGTACCTCAATAACAATGCACACATTTAATAAATGTAAAATAAGATGAAAGAAATACAAAGAAACATATCAGCTATCATTCTAAAAGTAAACAGAATGAAATTTTCAAAGGCAAAGGCAATTAACTAGCTTAATGTACTAAGTCCAGCAATGTTTTTTCTACCAAAACTATCACATGTAACACCAAATGAGAAAGAAAGGCTAAATAGAGGGGCATGGACCAGATTGTATCAGGCAAAGGCAAAAACAAAACAAAACAAAACAAAAAACCCAAAAGAATCAATATCAGCTGAAGCAAAACCAAGCTCAAAACACTATGAAAAACAAGGAAAGAGATTGATGAAATAAAAGTAGTGTCAAAATTGATTCAAGAAGTTAAATCCCTGAATAAATCTATAACAATAAAAGAAACAAAGGCCGGATAAGGAACTCTCTTCCAAGCAACTGCATGTCCAGTGTTAATGAAAAGATAATCTCTCTATATATAACTTGTTCTGGGAAGGTAATTAAAGTGACAAAATGTTACATATGAATTCTATAACCATCTCACATAAAAACAATCGAGCCATTTCACATATGAACATTTAAATTTTAACAGCCCATTAGTGAACTCAGGCTCCCAAACCTCCCATGCTCTCAACAATCTTCTACAAATCCTGTCTCTTGAGAGAGCATTGAGGAGTCCCCTAGGCATATCTGTTTTCCTTTCCCTTATGTAATACATGGAATTGCCTGAGCAAGGAACTCCTACAATTTATATGTCTTCTACAAAATAGAGTAATAAAGAAAGAGAATTGCACAACAAGGGAAGAATGTGTGTTGCAGAATTTCTCTGGGACGTGTCTTCTTGTCAAAAGAGCATGGGTAGTTGATGTTCACTGATTCTATTGGAGAATATAAATTTTAGTTCTTCAGTGTTAGAAGGATTCTAGCTGCTTAGAGGAATTAGAAGTAGGTTTCCAGTCTTGCCAATGGAGAGCATATGAATACCTGCAGATGAACGCTGCATAAAACATTCCTGACTTGGGTCCAGGAATACATCAATAGCAGCCTCCCACCTTCAACAGGGATGTGGAAGTGGCACAGATACCAGTTCTTAATTCCCAAACATAAAAAGCTTTGGATTATTTTCTCACTGTGGGTATCCAGATACCTCAGTCTCAAAACATTGCAGCCTGTCTAGGAAGGGAAGGCATTCCTAATTTTGGTAGGTCCTTAAACCTCCTCATTCCTAGACTATTTCAGGTGAGTAACAATTAGAACCAGCAGAAGGGACTGACCTCTCACAGACTTCCCTTTGAATGTCATAAATACCAATCCCTAGTCAGCCCCATATCTACAGACGAGGTATCTGGAATGCAATCTACCTCACATGACAACTATTGAAAAAATAAGGTGAGAACTTACACATGCAAATGAGTATTTTCCTTCAAACTGGTCCCTGTGAGTGGCGACACAGGTATTTCAAAAATGTTATCACAGCCCCAACGAGTGTCAAAACCTTTTTTGTTTGTTTTAAGTGATATCAGAACTAGTTTATGAGTCACATCAAGGAAAAGATGACTGATATTCACTGGAAAAATATGCCCCAGACACCACCAAAATACTTTCACATAGAGTATACCAGACAAAGTAAATATTATTTTTGTTTTCTATGAATGAAGAAAATGGGTCCTGAGACTTTAAATAAATTGTCCAAAAATTCAAATAGAAATATTTCAGTTATTCCTTTTCTGTTAGCAAAGTCACCAGGTAAAATCATTTTCTTCAATACCAAATGGACTCACTTACATGTGGAATCTAAAAACATCAAGCTCATAGAAGCCAAGAGTAGAAAGGTGGTTGACAGGGGCTGGAGGGAGGGAGGTAAGATCAGTGACATGTTGGCCAAAGGATATAAAATTCAGTTTGACATAAGGAATAAGTTCAAGAGACCTGTTGTACAATATATGGTGGCTATAATTAATACAATGTACCATATACTTAAAATTGCTAAAAGTAGATTTTAAGCATTTTCATCACAAACACATGATAAGTATGTGAGGTAATGCACATGTGAATTGACTTCATCTAGCCATTTCACAATGGATACGTATTTCCAAACATCATGTCATACACCATAAACTTACACAATTTCATTTGTCAATAAATTTTTTAATTTCTTTTTTTACTGACCTGATTGATGCCAAATTAGCTATGACTCTTTTGTAAATTTAAGATTGCCTTAAAGGACGAAGATTTTCATGGCTTTGAGAGTCAAAAAGACTATGCCTCATATACTTCAATCATTATATTTTGCATAACCAGATATAACTTATTTAATAATTATACTGAGAGCAGAAAATGGAATGAGGGTACAATCAGGGAAGTCTTTCTAGAGATTATGAATTTTGAGGATGAACAGAATTTATACAGAAGGAGAATGATGGAAACATTATAGTCCAGATTCTACATGAACAATTTACTGATCATTCTTAGTTTGGAGTAATTCTTTATGTCTGGACTATATAGAATGTCAGATGTGGATGTAGGAAATGACGACTAAAAGATATCTAGGGTCCATATGTTATTCCGAGCCTGGGACTTATTCACAGGCAGTGGGAACCATTGAAGGATACAGGCAAGAGAGCAAGATGTGCAGTTTGATATTTCAGAAAGATGGTTCTATAGGCAAAACATGTCAACAGGATGTAAATGAGAGAGAAAGTGTTGTATTTAAGAAGTATGTTTAGGAGGCTGTTACATTAATGCAAGGAGAAGACAGTGGAAGTGCAAACTAGGGCTGTGCCTATAGATTGACAGTGGAGAGGAGCGTAGATTTAAGCTATAATAGAATTATCTGGGGAATGGGTGTGAGAGAACAAAAATGGTGGAGGATGACATTTACCTTTTATACAAAGTGAAAGAGAAGGTTAAAAAGGTGGGCTTGTAAAAGGTACATGTGAAACTATGGAAGTTAGATGTTAAAACCTCTAGTGACTGTAATAAAAGAAAATAGACAAAATGTATTGGTTTTGTATCTTTGAACTTTTAATGAAAACGTAGTCACTTAGACAACCACCATGTGTTTTCTTATAATTATTTGGATCAACAATTAGGGCTGTGCTCACCTGCAGTGGTTCTGTGGATGGCCCAACATACTGCTGTTAGGCTCTAGGCTCACGCGTGTTTGGGCCTCTGCTGAGATAGCTGGGACAGGAGCCATATGGGATGGCTGGAGACTTGCTCCATGTGGTCTCTCAAACCCCAGGAAGCTGGTGTCTGTTCACATAGTGGCAGTTGACTTCCTGGTGTGAGAGGAAGTTGCAAGGGCTGAAAATAGGCTCCGTCTATGATAAAGGAGCTGCAAAGCTGTGTGGCCATTTTGCAATCTGTAACAGTTCTAAATCTACTAACTGAGAATATTTCAAGGTTATCGCCAAAAAATGACACTGATGGAGATATCCATCATTGGTGTTTTTTTAACCCACCTAATTCTATTCTATTCTGTGGGGAAAAAAAAAAAAAAAAAGGTTAAAATAATCTCCTTTATTTGGGTCATACTGAGACTAAACTATCAAGTTTCCCTAGCCTTACATAGCATAATCATAAAACTAAAGCTATTCTAAGCATATAAAAAAGAAAATCCAAATATAAATTTTGTACAGATGTACAACATTTTCAACTAAGATAAAGTAAGTTGTATGCTCTGGTATAGTTCATCAGTTTAAAAGAATGTCATATTTTGAGCCTTTAAATCCAAACCAATGGAATAATTGAAAGGAAGCCAACTAAATACCTTGACAAAAACAAGAAACTAACAGCCATTTATCTTTGATGCTTTCAAATCCCTTAAGATTACTTATGTTGTTTCAGATTTATTTTGAATCATGAATACCACTTTAAACAAAACTTAGCACTCACTTTTCAGAAATATTATTCCCTCAAATAGCTTAATATATGGAAATATTTTGTGGGATTCAAACTTTATCCAGTGATAGCACTTGTATTACAATTTTTAATCCAAATTTCACATGCATGTAAAATGACAAGTGATTAAATTTTTTTTGTTTCCTCCCCAATCAGCAATTTGAAAAAAAAAAAGTGAAAGGTGAAAAAAATATTTATTTTTCTCAGTGACTAAAAATTACTTTTAAAAAATTTAAAAGGGACAACCAAACTGCAAAACCCTTTTGTTCTCTTATTATCCCTATATAGAAGGATTTGGGGAAAAAATGCTGCCCTTAAATCATTTATGATTTACTTCTTTCTTTCCACTGTGGAAGATGAAGTAGTTAATCTTCAGTCATGAATGTATTTATTTTCATAATTATTGGGCATATAGCATAATTGAATACATTCATATATTCTAAAAACATTAGCAACAGTGTGTCAGGCAGAATTCTAGGATCACCTCCGAGATTCCTGCCCTCTGTTGCACACAAACCTTCTCCTCTCCTAGTTATTCAATCTAGGTGCTGTCATGAAGGGACTTTGCAGACATAACGGATGTCCCAAATTAGTTGATTTTTTGACAGGGAAATAGTGTGGGTGGGTCTGACCCAAACAGATGTGCCCTAAACAAGAATGTAAGTCGTAAGTCTTCTTGGTGAGAAAAATTGTAAGTGTGAGAGACCCAATGGAGATAGCCACATGGGAAGAACCTGAGAGTAGGCCCTGGAGGCTGAGAGTGGCCCCAAGGTGATGAGCTTCAAGACAATATAAACATAGTTCCTAAATAGATAACAGAGACTGGGAAGAGAGAGAAGTGGGAGGATGAAGATAAATGGGATAACAGGTACAAACATACAGTAAGATAGAAGGAATCAATTCAATGTTTGATAGCAGAGTAGGATGACTAGACAAAAATTTATTGTGCTCAGGTGATGGGGACTATAGATACTGTGATTTGACCACTATGTAGTATGTAGATGTAACAAAATTTCTCATGTTCCCCATAAACATGCACAAATAAAAAAATTTAAACCAAAATAAAATAAAACATGGTTCCTACAATTATGAGGAAAAAATATTATGCCAACAAGTTGAGAGAGCTTGGGATTACAGCCTTCCCCACTTTAGACATCTGATGAGGACACAGCCCTGGCCAGCATTTTTATTTCAGCGCAATGAAATGCTAGACAGAAGACCTACTCATTCCATGCCCTGATTTTTGACTTACAGAAAAACTATGAGTTAATGCATGGGTGTTTTAAGCTGCTAAGTTTGTGATGATTTGAGGGCTGATAAGAGGGCTACATAAAATGATAGCTGTATGCATCTAAAATTAATCAACTGACTGGGTGTCACTGACTAAGAGCTACCTTAAACTACCAAGTTTCTAGTGCTTTCTTAGAATTTCTCCATGGTGAAGATATGTCATGGACAGGAAGATTTGTTTCAGAAGAGCAATCTATGAAATACAGTAATAATTCTTTTTTTGGATTTTCAGGGCTCAATATATATATATATCCTTAGAAATTCTCCTAACTTAAGTCTGCTTTCAAAAGTCTGGCAGGAAGAAAGCTGTGGTGATGAACAGTGTAGCACTTTTCTAGCTATGAGTTTTGGTGTTGGAACTTGAAATCTAGGAGACATGTGTACTTTTCATTCTTGATGGTGGTTGACTGCGCAGTTTCCTCGTGTTCTAGGATTGCTTCAGGACCATGTTACTATCAAGTACACTTATAAAACATTTTGGCATAACATTCAGTATCATTTCCCAATGTCAGGTGTAGAATAGAACTACCTTGAGGTCAGAGAAACTCTCCTAAAACAACACTTGTGGACTCCTCAGCCAGAGTTGCATTATGTTCTGGCTTCTGAAGAGGAAGGTACAATTTGCCATATACATGCCCTATCCAGGAAAAAGTAGCAGCTTTGCCCCTGCTGGTCCTGAGAATTCTTTTCTTTTTCTTTTTTTTTTTTTTTAGAACTGGGGATTAGAATCTTTCCCATCAGGTTTTGTTCTTTACATTTTTAGTTTTTCCTACATTCATTCAACTAGAAACCCTTTCAGACTGAAATTTAGTTTGAGATCTCAAACTTCCTCTGAGTGCCAAGAAATCATGTAGGTGCAATAATTTACAATTTCTTGTAACAAAAATCTGCCCTGAGTACTGAATGTGCCTTCTCTGAACAGGGGTTTAGTCCAGTGCTGCAAAGGATTCAATCTACATTTTACAAAAGACACTTCAGGTACTTTCCAAGATGATGATTTCTTTTATCTTCAAAATCAGTGAGGGCTGGTTTGGACTGGGTTACACAGATCCTAAGTGGTAGAGTTGGGTTTTACTTCCTGTTTTGTCAGTACCAAAGTTGGAGTTCTTTCATCCATTTTTTTTTTTTTTTTTTTTTTATTATACTTTAGTTTTAGGTAATGTGCAATGTGAGTTTTTACATATGTATCATTGCCATGTTGATTTCCTGCCCTTAACTCGTCATTTAGCATTAGGTGTATCTCTAATGCTGTCCTCCCCCTCCCCCACCCACAAGTCCCGAGTGTGATGTTCACTTCCTGTGTCATGATTCTCATTGTTCAATTCCACCTATGAGTGAGAAATCGTGTTGGTTTTTGTCCTGCATAGTTTACTGAGAATGATGTTTTCCAGTTTCATCCATGTCCCTGCAAAGGACACGAACTCATCATTTTTTATGGCTGCATAGCATTCCATGGTGTATATGTGCCACATTTTCTTAATCCAGTCTATCGTTGTTGGACATTTGGGTTGGTTCCAACTCTTTGCTATTGTGAATAGTGCCGCAATAAACATACGTGTGCATGTGTCTTTATAGCAGCATGATTTATAGTCCTTTGGGTATATACCCAGTAATGGGATGGCTGGGTCAAATGGTATTTCTAGTTCGAGATCCCTGAGGAATCGCCACACTGACTTCCACAATGGTTGAACTAGTTTACAGTCCCACCAACAGTGTAAAAGTGTTCCTATTTCTCCACATCCTCTCCAGCACCTGTTGTTTCCTGATTTTTTAATGATGGCCATTCTAACTGGTGTGAGATGGTATCTCACTGTGGTTTTGATTTGCATTTCTCTGATGGCCAGTGATGATGAGCATTTCTTCATGTGTTTTCTGGCTGCATAAATGTCTTCTTTTGAGAAGTGTCTGTTCATGTCCTCTGCCCACTTTTTGATGGGGTTGTTTGTTTTTTTCTTGTAAATTTGTTTGAGTTCATTATAGATTCTGGATATTAGCCCTTTGTCAGATGAGTAGGTTGCAAAAATTTTCTCCCATTCTGTAGGTTGCCTGTTAATTCTGATGATAGTTTCTTTTGCTGTGCAGAAGCTCTTTAGTTTAATGAGATCCCATTTGTCGATTTTGGCTTTTGTTGCCATTGCTTTTGGTGTTTTAGACATGAAGTCCTTGCCCACGCCTATGTCCTGAATGGTATTGCCTAGGTTTTCTTGTAGGATTTTAATGGTTTTAGGTCTAACATATAAGTCTTTAATCCATCTTGAATTAATTTTTGTATAAGGTGTAAGGAAGGGATCCAGTTGCAGCTTTCTACATATGGCTAGCCAGTTTTCCCAGCACCATTTATTAAATAGGGAATCCTTTCCCCATTTCTTGTTTTTGTCAGGTTTGTCAAAGATCAGATAGTTGTAGCTATGCGGCATCGTTTCTGAGGGCTCTGTTCTGTTCCATTGATCTATGTCTCTGTTGTGGTACCAGTACCATGCTGTTTTGGTTACTGTAGCCTTGTAGTATAGTTTAAAGTCAGGTAGCGTGATGCCTCCAGCTTTGTTCTTTTGGCTTAGGATTGACTTGGCGATGCGGGCTCTTTTTGGTTCCATATGAACTTTAAAGTAGTTTTTTCCAATTCTGTGAAGAAAGTCATTGGTAGCTTGATGGGGATGGCATTGAATCTATAAATTACCTTGGGCAGTATGGCCATTTTCACGATATTGATTCTTCCAACCCATGAGCATGGAATGTTCTTCCATTTGTTTGTATCCTCTTTTATTTCATTGAGCAGTGGTTTGTAGTTCTCCTTGAAGAGGTCCTTCACATCCCTTGTAAGTTGGATTCCTAGGTATTTTATTCTCTTTGAAGCAATTGTGAATGGAGTTACTCATGATTTGCTTCTGTTTGTTGTTATTTGTAAAATGTTGTATTTTGTACATTTTTTTATCCTGGATTGCTGAAGTTCTATCATTAGAGATTTTGCTGAACATGGGTTTCTAGATATACAATCATATCATCTGCAAACAGGGACATTTGATTCCTCTTTTCCTAATTGAATACCTTTTATTTCCTTCTCATCCATTGTTTAAGAGGATTTGGCTAATTCTGCATACCAGGGGAAAATCAATGATTAAGTGGAGGTTCAGGAATGTAATGGTGAGGAGAGGAGTTTGTTGAGGACGGGTGTGGTAGGTATTACACAATAGGCACTATCATCGGTAAGCTCCATTTTCTCTGGTTCGTTAGGGTTCTCTCTATAAACTTTCTGTTTTCCCCATCTTCCATTCAGTGTACTAAGGGGTAATCGATTGCTCCTACTCCTGTCAGTTCTACTCAGCAGGACACAATATCAAACCCAAGATACAGAAATTGGTCTCTGCCTGCATTGGAAACATGAGTGCCTCACTGTCTTATCCCATTTAGTGTCACAAAAAGTTCCCCCCAAAAACATCATTGATTGCATTTCAGAAGTCATATTTCATGGGATAAAACAAGTTGTGACCTCCCAAAATAATGAGAAGAAAAATAATAGGAAATTAGAGGAAAAAAACATAAAATCTTTTGCAGATAATTAGGACCATTTATTATATTTTCCTAATTTCTTCTCCCTGGGAAAATTATATTTTATTTTAAAGTTAGTTTTTAAAATTTTTCATTGGTTCACATTTGTAATGTGAAGGAGCTGGAAAAGGTCACTCTCAATTTTCAGTTTGCATAATTTATTGAATTGAAGATTTATAAATAGTAACTGAATATGAAAGTACTATAATGTTTTTTTTTCTCCTAAAATGTCTTCTCTGGAAATTTTTACTTTCATATTATTTTTCCTAATTTTGTTATCTTCTTAAAAAAGTTTTAATACCAGCAAATATCATTGAAATCATTAACATGTTTCCAAAAATAGTAAAATTGAAAGTCGCACTTGCGTTGACAGGGAGAGTGGGTAGGTAATGAGTAACGAAAAGAAAACAAAGGTTTCTATTTACATCAAAGAACACCATGTGGGATGACTTCTTCAATCTAATTTTATATGTTTTCTTCATTAAATGCTAAATTGTACTTTCCAGACACAATTATTTTATGTTCCATTTTAAGTTATACATACTTAATTTCAGGGAGTTTTAAGATTAAGCCAAAGCCACAATGTGCTGTTGTTTTTTTTTATTACTAATGATATTCTATAGGAGTTCCTTATGAAGATATGAGACTCACTGATTTTCATACACTTGAGAGAAATGTGCATAAAATGTACTTTACAGCTATTTCAGGAAGGTCATGGAAAGCCATGAATATTCCAAAATAAATTTAATTTTTGGATCAATGGGTGTGAGAACCGGTCTTCACGTTTAAAAATTATCCCACTGATTGATTGCAGTTTCCAAAATTTGTAAGGGAATGCATTTTTGACCCTACTGATGAGAAAAGATAAGCTTCCTCTAATCTCCTATGCTAAGGAAAGTAAAATTGACCCTGTGATTCCTGGATTTGAAAAACAACATACCAGTGTTTTAAGTAAAAATTAATTACAGCATTGTGAATATCAAGTGCCCTGATTTCAACAACAATCAAAATTTTATTGTGGGAAACTTTGCCTGGCATAATAATTGACTGTAAGGTTCATAGCCAAACTTTACTCTAGAAATACTAGGTGCTGCAATATAATCATCAGCTTATTTTTTGCATCTTAATCTACTTTACCTTTATACATTATTGCAGTTCAAATGTGGACTCTATGAAAAAGGAATCCTATTAATTTAACATGCTTACATTTACTTTCCAAAAAAAGGAAAAAAGTACACTTAGTAATAATCTGGTGACTCGAGTGGGAAATATAAATTGATGTGTAGTATGCAAGTCTATGTGTGTGTGTGTTGTGTGATGTATGTGGGTATGTGTATGTGTTTGACACTAAGGTTACAAGTTTGGTAAGGGCCCTCAAAACTCTTCTGAAACAACCAAGTAATAGCATTCCTTGATTTCATAGTTCATAGTCCATAGACTACTTTAAAAATATAGCATATATATATATATATACATATATATATATATATATCGAGAGAGAGAGAACACATATATATATAGCACAATAGAGAATTCTTTCCATTTTACAAATAAAGACAAAAGGAGAGCTTCATGTCCCATGGCAATGAAATAATAATTTATTAAGTAGACAAATCTTAGCCTGTGATTGAGATTTAAGGGCCATTTAGGGGAAAACACCATCATTTTGTGAATTACTCAAAGCCTCTATACATAGATATTTTGCTTATTTTGTGTAAGAAATGTATTGATTTTGAAAATGCTTTGGATTCAACATATGCAAGTCTCTTTCTTTGACAAATTCCTCTTTGGCATTTAGCTGCAGAATCAGCCAGCAAATGTGAATATGCCACAAACAATCACTCCAGTGTTTCACTCGTTGATAATCCTGTGCAGATTATAATTTTTCTTTCCCACAAGTGGGAGGCAAACATTTGAAGTGTTACAATCTTTAAGAAGTACAAGAATAACTAACTTCTTTTTTTCAAAAGTGAGTTGCCTCTGTTAAATATATCAGGGAATAAAGGCAGAGTGGATACTTGGTGTTTGCTTATTAGTAAATATACACTATAAGGAGAGCTGGTTTGCATCATATAACCCCAGCTGACCTCAGTATGACTTTGATTGCCTATCAGGTACAGTTGATGTGCACACTCTGCTCCTGAAATTAGTTGTTACTAAGTACTCGAATATAAAATTCTGTATAAGATAAGATAGTTTTTGATACAGATGGACGATATAACTTATTCACTCCTCAATAGTCAGTAACTTTGCCCTGCCTATTCAAAAGAAAAAACTCTGAATAGACAGAGCAGAGAGGACTTTCAGGGCAGCAAAACTATTTTCTGTGTCCTGTTGCATAATAATCATTCACTCATCCCTTCACTTTTTCATTCATCCATTCAGCAAAATCTAAATTATTCAATGCACTTTTCTATCTTTGATGAAAATTACAAAAATAAAGATGAATGCTACTTGCCTTAAAAAATGCTTATTTTGATACAAGATATGTAATATTTAAATAAATATTGTATAATACCATACCTGGCCAAAAGTAGGCCCTCAGTGGTTTTGTGATTCATATTATGAGTGAGTGCACACAGTGCTATAGTAGAGAAGTGTCTAGATATTGTATGTTTTCTTCTTGGCTACTAATTAGTTTATCTATGCCATGCATTCTCAACAGAAGGAATATTGCCTCTAAGGGGATGGAAATTGGCTTTTACAGTTTTTGTTGATTTTAACCAAATTAACATTTGTCATGTATAAAACACAGATATACAATAGAATGCAGAGATATACAAAATGTCTGAGGTATTAAAATTTCATTGGAAATGGCAATTCGGAAAAATAATGCCTAAAATCCTCCTTAGGTGAATGATAATGAAAAAAAAAGAAGGCCGAAAAATACCAAGTTAGGCACTCTCTACCTAGAATCTAAAGGTTCATTCAAAATAATATACATGAGCTAATCAAGGGTAGCCACCATGATTGTTCTAGATAAAATTGTCTTTAGGCTGGGCATGGTGGTTCACGCCTTTAATCCCAGCACTTTGGGAGGCCGAAGTGGGTGGATCACTTGAGGTCAGGAGTTTGAGACCAGCCTGGCCAGCATGGTGAAATCCCATCTCTACTAAAAATACAAAAATTAGCCGGGCATGGTGATGCATCCTTTAGTTCTAGCTACTCGAGAGGCTGAGGTATGAGAATTGCTTGAACCCAGGAGGCAGAGGTTGCAGTGAGCCAAGATCACGCCACTGCACTCCAGTTTGGGTGACAGGACAAGACTCTGTCTCAAAAAAAAAAAAAAAAATTGTCTTTAATAATTTTCTTCATCTGGATAATGGAATAAATAATTTAGCACTGCACTGGTTTTCATGATTAATAATTGTCTGATGAGTTAATCCTGCCGAAAACAATTGCTTTGCCTGAAAGACATGACCAGTAAAAGGGAATGCATACACTGGACAACCATGGGCCAGAAAGATGGGAGAGGATTTATGATTTCATGGGGGTGATAGTTCCAAGACCCATTTCGTGATTATACTTATAGTTGTATTAAATTAGTTTAGTAGCTGGCATTAGTCCTGTTAATTGGAGGCACCCAAGTTTCAAGTCTTGCTGAGTACCACCTACTAAGGGAAAAATAGTTCTTATTTCAACAGTTAGCATATTTTATTTAAAGTTTGGCATACTTTAATGAAATACGTATTTACTTATGTGTTGTCTTTGATCTCTAAGAGCAAGGACTGTACTCAGCTACAAGTTTCAATTTTCTCGTTTTCCTATTTTCCATGTTTCTTACATACAGTTCACTTAGTGAATTTTAGTTGAGCTGGCTATGCATAACCAATTAGCTACAGTTTAATCCAACCCTGTTATTAACTCCATGCTTGAAGTGAAATTATTTTCATGTAACTAATTCTGTCTTTAAGTCAAATCCATCTTGAGAGTGATATATAGTTTAAGGCCTTGAGGGAATATGGTGTCTTTAATATTTGCCATCATTAAATTTGATTGAATTGACTGGCCACACCTTCTAGAGGTGGGGTCAGCTTCCTCCTGCGACTGCTATGGAAGAGTGAGGCCTATAACCCTGAATTGCTGACAGCTTGTCACAAGGGTTCCTTTGAATTTCACAGAATTAGAGCTAATAACGAATAACTTACAGGAGACTTCAGAAACCTAATCCATATTATTTTCCAAATTCTATAGATCAGAGAGATTTTTCCATTTGCAAATACATTCATAATATCTTTGCAGGAAGCAAAGGGATAATTTAATTTGACCTCTCATTTTACAGTTGAGGAAACTGAGATCTAACAAGGTTTTAAAAAATAATGTAGGAGATAATATTCAAAATGGAATAACTTTGAATAGGCAGGGCAGGGAGGACTTTTAGGGCAGCAAAACTATTCTGTTTGATATTTAATGTGGGAACATGTCATACATTTATCCAAACCCATAGAATGTGCAACACCAAAAGATAATCTTAATATAGATACAGACATCATTAGGTGATGGTGATGTGTCAATGTTGATTCATTGATTGTAACAAATGGACCACTGTGGTGCAGGTTATTGATAGTGGGTGAGGTTGTGTGTAGAAGCAGGGGTATACAGCAACTCTCCATATTTTCTACTCAATTTTGCATTATTAGATAACCTAATACTGCTTTAAAAAATAGTGTGTGGAGCATCTCATAAATTTCAAGTATTTTATACTTACAATTGTTAAGAGTTAAAAGGTAGCTGGATTTGTTGCAGACAATGAGTTAAGGAGTCCTTTCACCTTTTTCCCAACTTTAAAATTAAGGATTCTCAGGGCCCTGTGTAGAGCAGTGAAAAGAAGACCTCGTGTGTGTGCGTGTGTGTGTGTGTGTGTGTGTGTGTGTGTGTGTGCCTGGAGGAGAATTGGTGTTCCACTTGGGTGAGAGGATTGGCTATGAGCTTCAGACCAGGAAATTCGTCATCTTGCCAAGCACCTGACTGAGTGTGCTGGAGTGAGGATCTTGAACAGAAACTTCCTTTTCTGTTATTATTAACTACAAAGCTAAAATGGCCAAATATATACTGTGAAAATTGGGTTCTTTTAACAAAAGATCAGATCCCTCCTTTAGCTGTACACATTTTTAAATAAAATCATATTGAACTAAAAAAAAGTATTTTCTAGAAAAGAAAATAATTCTTATTATGATTCATAGTTGTTTATCATCATTAGCTTCCATTAAAATAAAATTAGCTGACTTACTCTCTTTGGGTTCTTCTGAATACTAGCTGTCAAAGTTGGTTGTTGTGTGATTGTAAGTTTCTTAATTTCTCTGAGCCTCTATTTTCTCATCTATACAATGGGAACCTGGCTTGCAAAGGTGTAACGTGAATAGTAAATAATAAACATCAAACCATTTTGAATACACATGGAAGGCACTTTTGCATAAATAGCAGTCATTTTAATTGCTATGTTTTGGATTAAATATTTATGCTAAAAATGCTAACTTTCATATCATTATTATTTATAATTCCTTTATAAAATATTTAATGCCTAAAATTTGATTCTAATGCATACTCATGTTTTCTAATGTTATATTATTTAAAGTGTTTGATATTTAGTATTCAGGCTGCACTATATGCCCCATTATATTTTTAAATTTATAATAGCAATCTTATCACACAGTGCAGAACAAAAACTATAACACTCAGTCTCCCACCTTTGCCTTAAGGGTATGTGTGTGGAGCGGGGGGTGTCCAATCATGAACTGTGTGTCTGGTTATTTTTTCTTTAATATTCATGATAAGAGCCTGTTGATGCATTAATAAGACCTTCCACATGATTCTGTGGGGATAGGATGAGGAAGATATGGCATAGTAGCCTGCATATAAATAAACCAGAGTCCTTTGGTAATATTACTGCCATCTCTTTCCTCCCCTCTTCCCCAAGTTGGATTCGTAGGAACTCCTGAGAGCATGACCCCATCATTACAGAGTGCCACAGTTAAACAAATCTCAGATCTGCTGGGTCTCTGCTCTTTCTTTTTAACCAACTAGACCAGAACAAAGGAAGGAGAAGTAAGAAATCATCTGACGAATGTTCAGAGGCTTTTTATTAAATACTGAAGTATGAACTACCAGTAAGGAATTATTTTGCACATTCTTCTTTCACCAAAATAGCATAAAGGAAGAAAAGACAAAAAGAAAAGGATGAAAACCAGGGAGTCAAACGCTGTGCTTCCTTTCCCTTCCTGTGAGAAGATAAAACAATGTAATGATTTCTGTTCTGGGGGTTTTGTTGTTGATGATGATGATACTTTGCACAAAAAATGGAATCTTGAACTTTCTAGGACTGAATGAAAACCTGAGAATTAATGAATTTAAACATCTCTCCTTACCATGCCTTGAACATACTAAACGCTTTAACAATGTTAACTATACATTTGCAACAGTCTTACAATAATTATTCATTTTTACAGAATAAATATCTTTAAGTAATCAATTCCATTTACAAATACCTAAACATCTTAAAAGACATTCATCAATTTTAAATATTCAGTATTTGTGTGAGTTACATCAGTTGCCCATGCCAGAAAATATAATACCCTAACAAGCAAAAAACCTTTCCCAAATTTTTGCATCACCTTTGAAAACTTATTTAATTACACACAGGGCAGTAGCAAATGTATCAATCTAGCAAAATCTCATACTGTTGATCTATTTAATAACATTCTATTACATGTTTCAAAATATAGTTACATTTTAATTTGGTATCACAAGGCTAATTTGCCAGACTGTAAAGTCATCCTAGTCTCTTAAATATAACAAACAAGTGAAACACAAAATATACAGAGATTGTCTCATTAATAAACATTTTTATTCACAAAGCTGAAAGTGTTAGTGCTCTAACTTTGATGACTCTCACTCTCCTTGTGCTGTCAAAATCCATTTCTGTTGACTTTCTGTTATTTCTGTTATTTCTTTCTTGCCATCTCACCTATCCTTCTAAAATTCTGTCCCTGTTACGTTGTGTTGGACAGTACTTTTTGGGTATCCTTCCTGTGTTCTAGAAGAAGATCTAGATGCTGTCTTCTTCATAACCCATTCCCTGCTGGAACATTACATGTTTCTCCGCACTGTTTCAGTAGTTTCCTACCTGTTTCAGTAGCTTCAGTGACTCCCCATCCCCAATTTATGGAGTCCAAATTCTATATTCTCTGACTGACGTCATTGGACTGTCTTCTCCGCTAAATCCTTCACGTGTATTCTATGTTTCCTTCACACTGGACAAATGCATCGTGCCTGTATAGTCATACTCTTCCCCATCTATCCATCCTGTATTTGTTTGGGTAATGTTAACTGTTGTGACAAAGAAATCCCAAAGTATATAATGGCTCAAACACAACAGCAGTTCACTTGTGGATCATATCATGGTGTTGACCAGATGAACAGACCAACACAGCAATTCTCATAGACCCTGGGTAGGTGCTTAAAGACCCTGGCTGGCAGACAGGGCGCCGTCTTTGACATGTGGCTTCTAAGGTGCCCTGGAAGTTGTCTCCAGCCAGCTACACAGAAAACAAAAAGAGCTTGGAGGAATAGGCAATAGGGAATTTTATGAGCCATGCCTGGGAGTAGTTACTACTTCCACTCACATACTTGATTGTGAAGACACACCACCCTGCAAGAGGACTGGCTCAGGGTATGAGGAACAGCTAGAGTTCTCTGCTATATCTTTCTGCATCTTTGTTTTTTTTTTTTTTTATTATACTTTAGGGTTTTAGGGTACATGTGCACAATGTGCAGGTTTGTTACATATGTATCCATGTGCCATGTTGATTTCCTGCACCCATTAACTCGTCATTTAGCATTAGGTGTATCTCCTAATGCTGTCCCTCCCCCCTCCCCCCACCCCACAACAGTCCCTGGAGTGTGATGTTCCCCTTCCTGTGTCCATGAGTTCTCATTGTTCAATTCCCACCTATGAGAGAGAACATGCGGTGTTTGGTTTTTTGTCCTTGCGATAGTTTACTGAGAATGATGTTTTCCAGTTTCATCCATGTCCCTACAAAGGACATGAACTCATCATTTTTTATGGCTGCATAGTATTCCATGGTGTATATGTGCCACATTTTCTTAATCCAGTCTATCGTTGTTGGACATTTGGGTTGGTTCCAACTCTTTGCTATTGTGAATAGTGCCGCAATAAACATACGTGTGCATGTGTCTTTATAGCAGCATGATTTATAGTCCTTTGGGTATATACCCAGTAATGGGATGGCTGGGTCAAATGGTATTTCTAGTTCGAGATCCCTGAGGAGTCGCCACACTGACTTCCACAATGGTTGAACTAGTTTACAGTCCCACCAACAGTGTAAAAGTGTTCCTATTTCTCCACATCCTCTCCAGCACCTGTTGTTTCCTGATTTTTTAATGATGGCCATTCTAACTGGTGTGAGATGGTATCTCACTGTGGTTTTGATCTGCATTTCTCTGATGGCCAGTGATGATGAGCATTTCTTCATGTGTTTTTTGAATGCTTTTCCTCTCCTTGGCTCTGCTGAACTCTGAACTGTTACCTATGACTTGGATCCAGTGCTAGACTTTCTTTAATTCTTGCTTGCTAACGCCAATTATAAATGATCTTTTCATAGATAGATATAGATTCTCCGTGTATATATACATATTTAGATGTGTGTGTGTATATATATGTATGTATGTATGTATATGTGCATGTGTACATATATTTGAGTTTTATTTATTTGGCACTTAACTTCTCTTACACACACACACATACACACCTGCAAACACACTACGTCTCCTAAAGCTTGTAACTTATAAGGGTAGGGGATGGAAGTCATCCATCTCTGTCTTCCTCACATTGCATAATCTAACAATGCATACTGTTAACTATTTTGTAAATAGTTGCTGCGATGGTTAATTCTATGTGTCAACTTGACTGGGCCACAGGGTGCCCTTTGCTTAAACATTATTTTGGTGACTGTGAGGGTGTTTCTAGATGAGAGTAACATTTGAATCTATAGACTGAGTAAAGAAGAGCATCCTCCCCAGTGTGGGTGGGCCTCATCCAATGCACAAAGAATAGAACAAAAAAGCATTTGAAGGCCTGAATAGAAGAAAAGGTCAAGTAAGAGAGAATTTAGTCTGCCTGACTGGCTTTGAACTGGGGCATCAGTATTTTCCTGCCCTCAGACCCTAACTGAAACATAGGCTCTTCCTGGGTCTCAACTCTGCCTGCCTTTAGACTTGAACTATATTGTTGGCTCTCCTGGTCCTCAGGCCATTGAACTCAGACTACCATTGGCTCTCCTGGGTCTCTAGCTTTCCAACTATGGGTGTTGAGACTGGCAAATCCCAAATTCCATAATCACATGACTCAATACCTTATTATATATATGTATATATAATGTATATAGGCATCTATTTATCAATATCCCAATATCTATCTATCTGGATAGACTATGATAGAATATCTAGATAGATAGTAGATAGATGATTGATTGATAAATGGGTGATAGATAGATAGATAGATAGATAGATAGATAGGTAGATAAATATCCTATTTATTCTGTTTCTCTGGAGAACCCTTACTAATATAGTTGTTGAACAAATAATTAAGTAACTGAAGGCTGGCACAACTTTTTGTTCTTTTTTTAAAAAATATATTCAGACTTTTGCTTCCTCATTTGATATTAGCAAATGCACTATAAAATGAAAGGCAAAGCTTTGTTCATGAGTGATTATTCCAGACTAAAGACATCCCCTATCATCTTGGTTGCATAAATTGTAAAAGAAAGGGAAGGAACAAAACTAAGTGAGCTGCTGGGTTTCCAACAACCACCATCTTCTGAGTGAGTAATGAGGAGAAGGTGGGCTTTGTCATCACTCATTAGAGATGGCCCTTCTTTTACTGAATCCTGCGAATATGGAGGACACCAGCGTATCAAATCTTCATGTGGTGAGGTAGAGCCAGGGAATATTCAGAAAGCCTTATCTCTCTGCTCATTCCTTTGAAAGTATAGACTATGTCTGCTCCTTGGTGATGACAGACAAAGACATAATAAACAAGGTAATAGTCCCCATCAGGTCCTTTCAGTCACTTTGATATACGATCACTTCCCCTGCCACCAGGAACTTAAATGATGACATGCATCTTTGAAGTATTTCATTATAAAGATGACTAGTCATTCTCATCCTGTCCTCCACAGACGTGATCAGCCTTCTGGGAAACTCTATGACTCACCATTGCAGGTATATGTGGACAGTAATCATCCCATAAATAGTTGAGAGAAAAAATAAGTGAGACTCAAAAATGATTATTATTCTTAAAGATATTGAAAATAAGTTTCTCATCCCCCAAGACCTTAATGGGAATTCAAAAACAACTTTTCAAAGAGCAAGAGCCCACTTTTAAATTAGCTTTGTCAACATCATTACAGAACTCATTTTTACCCATTCACCTTTATGCTGTTGACAGAGCTATCTATAACTATACTATAAAAATGTCATCACGTTGGATTGTTCTTTGTTGCCTAAAACATTCCAAATGACATTATGACTGGGAAGAAAAAGAAGGAAAGGAAAATGAGGCTAAGCTGATGGCTAGCAGAAATGCAGAATCTGCCATAGGCATATTATGGGGTAAACCATGGTGCACATTTGCTATCTTGTCACCATACAAATGTCACAGGCATTCAAACAGTTCTTGATAATCTAGTCCCATCCTATTATGTCAGTTCAGATCAGGGAAGACCCTACATCAACATAAACTCAGTCCCAAGACAGAAGACATCATGTCTTTACAACCACCTTTGCCCTTGCCGTCCTCTCTGACTTGCATTCTCTTTCCCAGAGCTGTAACTAGGAATTTAGGGCAAGCACCAGGAAGCTTGTCTTCAAATAAAATTTGTTACCCATGAAGTGGCTACTCACCACTAACAAGGCACTAAACTTCAAAGTTCATTGAGCAGGGGATTAAGATGGCAGATAGGCGGCAGGACTAGCTTGCAGTTCCTGCTCCCACAGATAGCAGCATGTGGAGATTCATGTTGTGAACTTTTGCTCCAAGAACTACCACAGGAATATAACAGGAAAGCTAAGAGAATCCACAGACCCTCTGAAGGAACTGGATCACTACTGCAGGCTCCCTGAAATCCTGAAAAACTGTGAGTCAGCTTGCTTTCTCAATGAGGAAGCTTGTGGTCTGGGGCCAGCTTTCCCCCACTTTCCTGGTAACCTGTATTACTCAGCAGAGGCAACCATAATCCCCCTGGGAATATAACTCCACTGGACTGGGACCCACATACACATCCCCCACAGCAGCCACAGCAAGCCCCACCCAAGGAGAAGCTGAGCTCAGACATGCTTATCTTTGCCCCCACCTGGTGGTCTTTCTCTACCCACTCTGCTAGCAGAAGACAGTGGTCATCTGTTGGGAGCTCTGTGGCCCTGGCTACCACCTGAGAAACCTGAATACTTAACCAGGTGTCCCTAGGGCAAGTTTGAATCCTCCCTATAGGACTGCAACTGATGCATTCTTGAAAGCACCATCTCCTTGCTGGAGGCCAACCAACACAAAACCAACACACTAAACAAAAACACAACCAACAACTCTCACAGAATCCACCTCACTACCCTGTTAACTCCACTGGAGCAGGTACTGGTATTCATGGCTGCAAGATCTGCAAATGGATCACATCATGGGACTTTTTGCAGACACTCCCCAGTACCAGTCTGGAGCTTGGTAGTTCTGCTGGGTGGCGAGACCCAGAAGAGCAAAAACAGTCACTACAGTTTGGCTCTCAGGAAGCCCCATTCCTAGGGGAAGGGGAAGAACACCACTTCAAGGGAGCACCCCATGAAACAAAAGAATTTGAACAGCGGCCCTTGAATCCCAGATTTCTCCTCTGACATAGTCTACTCAAATGAGAAAGAA
Source organism: Nomascus leucogenys (assembly GCF_006542625.1). Classification (NCBI taxonomy): domain Eukaryota; kingdom Metazoa; phylum Chordata; class Mammalia; order Primates; family Hylobatidae; genus Nomascus; species Nomascus leucogenys. The sequence continues at coordinate 6,744,976 of NC_044406.1, forward strand.
CCAGAACAACAATTTTAGTAATATGACAAGATGAGATTCTTTAACACCCCCAAAAGATTATACCAGCTCACCAACAATGGAACTGAACCAAGATGAAATCTCTGAGTTGCTAGAAAAAGAATTGAGAAGGTAGATTATTAAGCTAATCAAGGAGGCATCAGAGAAAGGTGAAGTCCAATTTAAGGAAATCAAAAAAGTAATAATAATACAAGAAATGAGAGGATAAATCTTCAGTGAAATACATAGCATAAGTAAAAAACAATCACAACTTCAGGAAATAAAAGACACACTTAGAAAATGCAAAATGTTTTGGAAAGCCTCAGCAATAGAATTGAACAAGCAGAAGAAAGAACTTCAGAGCTCGAAAACAAGGTTTTCAAATTAACTCAATCCAAAAAAGAGTAAAAAATAAATGAATAATCAAGGCCTCCAAGAATTTTGGGATTATGTTAAACAACCAAACCTAAGAATAATTGGCATTCCTGAGGAAGAAGAGAAATCTAAAGGTTTGGAAAACATATTTGGGGGAATAATCAAGGAACTCTTCCCCGGCCTTGCTAGAGGCGTAGATATCCAAATAAAAGAAGCTCAAAGCACACCTGGGAAATTCATTGCAAAAAGATCATCACCTAGGGACGTTGTCATTATGTTATCTAAAGTCAAGGTGAAGGAAACAATCTTAAGAGCTGTGAGGCAAAAGCACCAGATAACCTGTAAAAGAAAACCTATCAGATTAACAGCAGATTTCTCGGCAGAAACCCTACAAGCAAGAAGGATCTGGGCCCCTATCTTCAGCCTCTTTAAACAAAACAATTGGCCAGGCACAGTGGCTCACACCTGTAATCCCAGCACTTTGGGAGGCCAAGGTAAGTGGATCACGAGGTCAGGAGATTGAGATCATCCTGACCAACATGGTGAAACCCTGTCTCTACTAAAAATACAAAAAATTAGCTGGGTGTGGTGGTGCATGCCTGTAGTCCCAGCTACTCGGGAGGCTGAGGCAGGACAATCACTTGAACCCAGGAAGCAGAGGTTGCAGTGAGACAAGATCACACCACTGTACTCCAGCCTGGTGACAGAGTGAGACTCTGTCTCAAAAAAAAAAATAAAACAAAAAACAAAAAAAAATTATCAGCCAAGAATTTTGAATCCAGTGAATTTCCTTCATAAAGGAAAGATACAGTCTTTTTCAGACAAACAAATGCTGAGAGAATTTGCTACTACCAAGCCAGCACCATAAGAACTGCTAAAAAGAACTCTAAATCTTGAAACAAATCCTGGAAATACATCAAAACAGAATCTCTTTAAAGCATAAAATCTCACAGGACCTATAAAACAAAAATACAACTTAAAAAGCCAAGATATACAGGCAACAAATAGCATGATGAATGGAATAGTACCTCACATCTCAATACTAATGTTGAATGTAAATGGCCTAAATGCTCCACTTAAAAGATACAGAATTGCAGAATGGATAAGAATTCACCAACCATCTGTTGCCTTCAGGAGACTCAACTAACACATGAGAACTCATGTAAACTTAAGGTAAAAGGATGGAAAAAGATATTCTATGCAAATGGACACCGAAAGTGAGTGGGAGTAGCTATTCTTATATCAGACAAAACAAACGTTAAAGCAACAGCAGTTAAAAAAGACAAAGAGGGACGTTATATAATGTTAAAACGTCTAGTCCAACAGGAAAATATCATAATTCGAAACATATATGCACCCAACACTGGACCTCCCAAATTTGTAAAATAATTACTACTAGGCCTAAGAAATGAGATAGATGGCAACAAAATAGTCGTGGGGGACATTAATACTCCAATGACAGCACTAGACAGGTCATCAAGACAGAAAGTCAACAAAGAAACAATGGACTTAAACTATACCCTACAACAAATGGACTTAACAGATATTTACAGAGCATTCTACCCAATAACTGCAGAATATACGTTCTATTCATCAGGACATAGAAAATTCTCCAAGATAGACCATATGATGAGCCACAAAACAAGTCTCAGTAAATTTAAGAAAATTGAAATTATATCAAGTACTCTCTGAGGCCACAGTGGAATAAAATTGGAAATCAACTCCAAAAGGAACCCTCCAATCCATGGAAATACATGGAAATTAAATAATCTACGCCTGAGTGATCATTGAGTCAACACTGAAGTCAAGATGGAAATTAAGAAATTCTTTGAACTGAACAATAATAGTGACACAACCTATCAAAACCTCTGGGATACAGCAAAGGCAGTTCTAAGAGGAAAGTTCATAGCATTTATGTATTAAAGGCAAGTTTATCTGAATCAGTAAAAGCAGATCATTTCTAATCAATAATTTTTCCTTTAGTGATGAAAGACCAAGTTTCTCTGTGTTTGAGGGAAGATGACATGGTGGTTGTAATAAGAAAATTTGAGTAAGGTCAGGAACAGAAAGTACATGATAGAGCCTCTTTAACATATAAATTAGATTACAAATATGGTATGTGCCTGTTGTTTTTTTAAGAAAAGATACAAATAAAGCACAATAATATAAAGTACATTCTCTACCCTACCTCATTCTGATAATCTGCTCTCTATCGTTAGTGAGCTACGTAAATACGTTTCTCGATTTCCTAGTCTTATTTTCATAACAATAGCACTATGACTTGCTGCTTGTTTTATCATTTAGCAATATCCAGGAGATACCTTTTTTATTTGATTTTTCTTCCAGTCATGAACTGCTTATTATAGCCGTTATATGCATGGAACATCAGCCAAGTCTAGCTCAAATTAGATCACCCTTGGCATTTCCCTACGTTAAATGTTATGTCTATAAGTCCAGCAAGGAATAGTATCCAGTCTTATACTATGAGCATACATTCCTGGCTTAATCATCTCTAGAGATTTGTCACTCTTGCTTAACAATGATGGGGCAGGCAACTCCAGTGCATGAAATCATCCAGCATAAATCCATGTCCAAACTCTAGCCAGTAACCTCTGGGAAAGGTGAGGTATAGAAGAGACGTTCCATTTGGAACTGCTTCTACTCTATAAGCTATTTCATCAAAACATTCATTCAGCCTGTGCTGAGTGTCTTTGAAACAGATTCACTAGAGTGGCCTTCAGAGGGCCACAGGCAGCTATGGGTGATGTCTTCTAATACTCCCTCTCAATGTGGACAAACCCTAACAAGGAGAAACACTGGAGGCATCAGAGTTTAAACGTAAACGAGTTGATGTATTGATGTTATTTGCTTGATAATGGATGATTCCCAAATCTTGAATTTTAACTCTTTCCTTTTGTGTGGGCAACTGGGAGGGCTCAGCATTTCAAGTAATCCGGCTGTGAATCTTCCCATATAACAAAAATTCATTCTCTGAAGTATCAATATCTTTATGTGTAAACTTTGCTTTTGTTCTCCTGCATATTATTTTCTTGAAGAAGTGCCACTTCAATAATCAGTCTGATTTTAATAATCTCAAAGAACCATTTTTCATATTGGAAGAACTGTAAGTTTTGGCTTGCTATATATCTCAAAGAAATAAAAAATCTCTATTTCAGCAAAGAGAGTATAGTTTTAAAGATAACTAAGTTGATAGGTTTTGGTAATCATCCAAGTAATAGAGCTTGTAGGATTCCCTACCCAAGAGGCATTCACTCCCAACCTGACCCCGCCAGGCCTGGATCATGCCTGCAATTTGAAAATGTGCACATGGATACTTTAATATGGCATTATTTTGAAAGTATGAAATAAATACATAGTTATCAGCAATGATAGCACAAATGCTAGGAACTTTTCAACACAGAGTACAGTATTCATGTTGAAATCGGATTTACAAAAATAATGAGATATGTGTTTTTGGGACAGTATGTATTAAAGGCAATGTCCTGACATGGGTGTAGCAGAGCTCATATGCCACACTTTGTTTATTAAAATCAAAACTCTGGCACAAACTCTAGAGCAAAACCTCTCTTTCTGTCTGTCTCATCATAACAAAGTAAGTTTACAGCTCATTCATCCATTGCGTTCATGTGGATTCAGTTCAGAACTTGGTTCAACAGAGAATACACTTGACAGCTGTCTGACCTGAGATGTGTAGCTTGCTTGATCTTTTTTATTTTATTTTATTTTCCATTCTGCCATTTTGAAATCTCTTCAGGGCTGTGTCTGAAGCTATTCTCCTGAAGATTCTCTGCTGTGATATTTTTACATTTCACTGTTCTTGTTTGGGATTAAAATATTATATAGGTTAATTCCGAACTTGAAATCTCTCACCCAAAGACATTTATCCATAAATAAAAATAGCATAATATCGTTACTTTTCAATCATAGGTAGAGATATAGATATCCTCCATATATTGATTTATACTTACATCTATATGTATGTATCAGTGCTCCAAAAAATATTTAAATATCTGAACAATTTCAAGTGGCTTTATTATGAGCGGAACTAAATCATATTGTTTTACATGGACATCGGCTAATTCAATTCTGTAGCAAGAACTTCTGAATAATACTGATTCTGGGACATAAGACTAGCCAAACCTAGCTTTGGTCCCATCAGATTACTGACTTTTCTACTGTTTATACACTCTGTGCTTTGTAGGGAACAACACCTCTCTTTTCTGCTTAAAACTCCCAGGGCCTCACCATCATATACAGGGTAAATCTAAAACACAGCATCATATAAGAAGTCGTATAAGAAACCACTAATAAGAAACCTAGTAGTGGTTTCTTGCCTCTATGAGCCTGCTTTCATCTCCCCCTCTTTCTTACCATACATCATATCAGTTTTCCCAAAGAATCCAAGAACTAGATGGAAATACCATACACTATAAGACTCCTGGGACATTTTATTTGAGTTATTTCCTGCATCTGGAATATTATTCCATTCCCTTCTTACCAAGAATCTTCAAAACTCAGCTCAAAAGTCACCTGATCCTGTCACTAGAACCTCTTAGACTGAATTAACCACTCTTTCCTGTTTCCCCACAATATTTCATACATTAATGAGGGAATAAATCTCTCCCTATTTAACACCTCCTCACAACAGGGCAAGAATTTAAGTTGGGCTTATAGCATGTGTCTATGTGTACAGTTCTGTTGGTTTCGCATCAAACCTAATAGTGTGATTGATTGGATTATCATACTGCAAACCATACAAACTGAAAAAGTGATAAAAGTTAATACAGTATTGACCTCTTATATAACATTTTTCTCACCATGAAATGAGACTCAAATATATCATAATCAGATTTTACAGTGGTAGTATTTTAATTTCAATGAGCCCTCTTATAATGCATTGAATAAAATGTCATGAGGTACAAAGTATCTACCAACTATATTATAGGTTTTGTTTTTTTCCTAAAAAAATATAAAGCTATAAACATATATCATTGGCAGGACTGTCCCATGAACTAATGGGGTAGATTTTATCAGCAAACTATCAGTGGGTTGATTTGAAAGACACAGAGGAAAATCCCATAAAAATACATTTTCTCCCTTTGCTGGAATTCCACAAATATTTGAGTTTTCCTGAGTACATAGTCACCTTTCTGTTAAAATTCCAATATTCATTATGGCATTATTAACCACAAAGCTAGAATCTGAAAATGTGGGGGACATTCAGGTGTATGGATACAAGAAAATTTTTCCCCTTTTTTCACTAAACCATTTTTATGAACTGTCATATTGCACAGAACCCTAATACAGAGATATATTAAAACAGCTGTTCAGGCTGCATTAGAAGGGCTACTCCGTGGTATTTATGTAGAACCCAGTGTGGATGGTGGCCCTTCTGGGTGAGAGCAATACGGCATTCGCACTGGTGCCCACCCCCTTCTCACCCTTACCCCTTGGGCGTTCATGGGAACAACTCTCTGTGCCGTAAGAGTTCCTCCATATGTAGTATGGAAAACCATTGACTCGACTCACTTCGTTATTTTACCTGAGGCAGATGGAGTAAGTGAATTACCAAAGGCATGCATTCTCAAAAAATGCTCTCGGTGGGAAGAGGCAAAAAAAAAATTGTACTATATTTATATATCAAGTAAGATACAGTACAGTACATAAACAGATGTATATCTGTGATGTTAAAACTTTATGTCGGCTTGATTAGGAAAAAATGGTCTCAAAAGCCTCCTTGGAAGGCGATAATGAAAAAAAAACAAAGAGGTTCTTTCTTCTATATCTTAGCGGATGTTGTAAGGCTTGAAATTGCACAGAAGGGGAAGTGAAATGAGAACTCTGGCTGCTTGGAGAAGTTGGACTAATGGAGATACCAGAGAGAAGAAATGTACCCAAGGATCTACTCGAATAAAAATGGATCTAGTGAATTTCACAATTCTGAACTGAGTGACCAACACAGAGGAGAAGGCTTTATTTTTCCTTAACACTGCCCTCAAACATACTGCATCTTAGGGACCTTTTTCCAACTCCCAAAGACGTCTTGACCATTCCTATAGCTTTCCAGACATTTCCAACGATGCGGGAAAGTCTCCTTGTTGTAATTAAGTCTTATTTTCTTGTATTAAAATGTCCTTTCCAGTTTAAATTTTGATTTCAAATTTGGATCCAATACTGAGCTTCTCTTTTTACCCCAAGCTGAGGCTTAGGGACATGTAGAAGAACAGAGATGGTTCCACTCTTTCCTCTGCCTCCTTTTCCCACTTCGCCTCTTCCAGATTTGGGGCAAGAAAAAGAAAGGGGAGTTCGTTCTCCGAACTAGTCTTGTTATTAATATTTCAGGGTTCTCTTGGCTAAGGCTGGTTGGCGACCAGTGTGGACTCTATGGCATGTGTATGAGGGTGGAACGTTGGTCTTTCCGTGGGCTGGCCCAGGAGCTCTTTGGGAGGCCCACGGGGTGCTGAGCATTGCACAGCTGCCTGCTATGGCAGTGTTCTCTAGATTGCCTCCCTCTGACCTTCCAACCTCCTTCCCCAAGGGTTACAGACCCAGGCTCCTACCGCTGAAGTTCTCCAGGGCTGTACCACTTTTACATACTAACTTGAACATACTAACTTTAAGATAGACCTCAGCCTGGTGTCCTTTTCCATTGTCCATGTAACTAAGGAAAAACATACTCTGGCAGGGCATGGTGGATGGCTCACGCCTGTAACCCCAGCACTTTGGGAGGCCAAAGCAGGCAGATCACTTGACGTCAGGAGTTTAAGACCAATCTGGCCAACGTGGCGAAACCCCATCTCTACAAAAAATAAAAAAAAATTAGCCAGGCATGGTGGTGGGCACCTGTAGTCCCAGCTACTAAGAAGGCTGAGGCAGGAAAATCTCTTGAACCGCGGAGGCGAGGTTGCAGTGAGCCGAGATTGTGCCACTGTACTCCAGCCTGGGTGACAGAGTGAGACTCCTCCATCAAAAAAACATATGGCCACACCCAAAAGGCAGGAAAGTAAGTCAAGTTCTGCAAATCAGTAAGCATTCAGGTAAGTAACATGCCTATCTGTCGTGCTTGATCCCTTGGAATGGCTCTTTTGAACTGCCCCTTCCCTAGCATGAAATACAGGGAGCCCTCACTTTCATCCTTAATGGCATAAGTCTTCTATTTGGATGATAACCTATTATAAGCACACATTCACTATTTTTGATCAAATTCTCTTGAATGTGTACCCTTCTTTATGGGCCACAGGTAGGTGATTGGGAGGTTGCCACAGGACATGATGTGCCATCTTTATTCTAAGTAATAAAATAATGTGTCCAGAAATTCTTTTTATGAATATAGGAATAGTTAGAGACTACTGTCTTCAGCCCCTGTTTAACCTCATGGTACTATATGTTGCCAAGGTCTGTGTTTCACTCTGAGGTTTAGCAAAACGTACTTAACTCTGCATTATATAAAATATTAGCTATGAGAAAAAAAATACCACTTTGATGTATAAACTTTTTCACTCTCTTCCATATAATTATTTAGGCCAAATGACTTCAGTGTAAATTTTCAAATTTAGTTTTTAAAAATGTTCATCATGCCACCTGGAAACATTTAAGCCCACAGGGCCAAGAAATTATAAATGGGTGTAATAAAATAGCTCAAGTATGCCACAGCTAAGTAAACTTCTCTTTTAAATTGTTGAATCTAACATATCACTGAGTCTTTTTGAGTGAAAATAAAAGTGTTCTGTTCATCAAAACAGCTTAGGTTTCCATCCTGAAATGGCCAGTACTGCCGCTACCGGGCATAAATAAGACCGTAAAGTCTGGCTTCTCTGATCCTAGAACTCTGGATCCATACTTCTTTTTCTTCCAGCCAGCATCTGCTCAAGAACCCAATGCCTTTCAGCCAGGTTCTCTAATCAAGTCAGCTACCTCAGGCAGGCAGTACCCAGCCTTCATTCCCTGAATACTTCAAACAAAACTATCCTAAATAGGACTTGTCCTCTCAGAACCACCATTTATCTGTCATTTGCAAAATATCCTTTAAACTTCTGCACAGAGGTTATTACTGTTTATTGCATTGCTTCTTCCAAAAGCCAGTATGTTCCAATATCTGCAGAACTGCATCTGAGAGACCCCCATCCCAATGGAAGGAAGGATATCTGAGCATGAAATTTCAGGCATCCTACCGGGGGATATTTGGGGAGCACTTTCTTCAGGGATCTTCAAATTGCATCAAAGAGTGAAACCCTGAGTCTTTCTCTGAGCACATCTCCTCCAAGAAGCTCCTTTTCCTTTCTCTGTGTTCCTGGAATGTTTTGCTTTGTTCTGTTTCTTGATCTAATTATTGAGTTTATTGATTATGCAGCAGGGTGCAATTTTCTTCTGTGCATAAGATTACTTGTTTATTTTGAAAGAAATAAGCTTATGCTTTTGGTAGCCTGAAAAACCCCAGAGAAAGTAATGGATTGAGTTTGGTTCACTGCTCAGCTTTCCCAGCTGTAGCATAAAGGAGAGATGAGTTTAAGGTGCAGCTAAATGAAGACATCATGACTTCAGGCAGGGCTTTCATCCTAGATACGGTTCTCTGAAATGGAACTGGTTCTCTTAGATATGTGTTCTTTTTCTCCTCTGTAAACACAGCAGGTTATCCAAGATCCAGGAAGCAGACATTCTTTTGCTCTGATTTATGGTGTACGGGAATTCGTGTAGCTGCTGCAGAGTTGTTGCACACTGAGTAGGAGACTATCACCCATTGCATCATTCATTCCAGTAACAAGAGGAGAAATCATTTGCCCTTATTTCTGTTTCTTGATCTCTGTTGCAACACGTTGTATGCCATCTGAGGTGTTTCATAAGCTTATTCCATTTGGAATCTACCACAAAGCTTCATTGTGGGGAATCACTTCTTGAATTCACAGGATTATTTTGGGAATATGGAAGCATGGATCTTTTCTCATGGAGATCCAGATACTGAAAGCAAGTCTATGACTCTTATTTGAGGAGGTCTGATAGAGTACGATGAATCAGAGGAAGAGGATTTGCGTGTGTTCCTGCTTTTACACAATTTGTTATTTCATATTAAACTCTGTATTATTCTGTCTCTGTAAGAAAATAAAAAGGCTACAAAAGTGTCTAATTTTAAGGAGATACAAACGAGTTGTTATAGATGGGCCAATCTATAACGATTTAAAACAGACATTTTCTTTAGAGGAAAAGATATTTTACTTTCAAGTAAAAAGTGGTTTCTTTTTTGTGTGTGATGAAAACGAGAAAAACAAGAAATGCAGACAGAAGAGCCAAACCACTGTCACCCACCTCGTCCTTGGAGAATGCCTTCCAGGACTGAGAGTGAGGCCAGGGAGGCCGCCACACAGCAACAAGATCAGCGTGAGGCACAACAGAAGGGAGCACTTGGCGGACCCTGAATGTGCTGTCTTCAGAGTCCTCATAAATCAAACCAGGTCTGTCTGAGATCGTGGCATGGGAGAGGCCAAGCTCAAACAGACCTAATTGAAAGTGTGTTTTATAGAACTGAATCACTGCAGCTTGACCATACATCTAAATGTAAAAGTCAGACAGAAGCTGCTTTAAATTGTCCTAATGAGCAACCTGCCAAGTCTAACTGTTGATGGGGTAAATGTAAGTTTTATTACAGTTTTGCTTTTTTTAATGAGCAAACAACTCATTTATAGCTCCTTAAAATTAGACTTTTTTAGCCACTTTTTTCCCTGAGTTTAATATGAAATAATAAATTGTGAAAAATCAGGAACATATAGATATATAGGTTCTGTTTGTGAATCTGGATCTCCGTGAGAAAAGGTCCACTCTTCTATATTCCTAAAACAAGCCTGCTAGTTTATTTATTTGACCCAACTAGAGGTCTCCCAATGGGCCAGAGATGGAGTCACCTGCATGGTGGGGGGTGTGTGTGTGTGTGCACACATGCTCGCGCATGTGTTCTTACCGTTATTTTATTTTTTAATCTCTTAAATGTTTATGGCCAAGCGTGTTGCCTCCAAATTGCAAATAGTTTCCATCAGCAGATTCTCTGCTAATTTGAGAGCTCTTCTTCCAAGTAACTATTGAAAGAGGTAAATTTCCATTTGCAGGAAAAGGCTTTTCCACTAGTCTTGGTTATTGACCTAAACATACATAGATGTAAACTGCTACTAAGTCTTTTTCATTTTTCCATTATTCAGGTATTCTGGCATCAATAAAAGTATCCTTTTTTTCTCCCTTACTTTGGAAAGTTAACATTCTGGGAACCTCCTTTCCTCATCCAACAATGATCTTTTGTATCTTCATCCCAGTTGAAGAGTCTGGCACACAAACAGCCTAGCCTATTCATCCTGAGAGCAATTTTACTTATGCAAAACTGAAGCCAAGATTAATGTCTTCATCCAGACATGCTCACTCAAATACATTCTGGTTATGTTCAAACTCTGAGATCATTAAGATGAGAACATGTTCCTGATCAATACATCTGCTCTGGCTCTCATTGCCACCCCTTTGTTGCAACTCAATCATCCAAATGGATTTTTAGTAGAATGACATTTATTTGGCCCAACTAGAGGTTTCCCAATGGGCCAGAGATGGCGTCACCTGCACGGGTGGTCATATTGGCTCTCTGTCGGGGCAGGGATCCAGCCAAGCTTGAGAAAATCCCTCACAGTGACTCCCAGACTGCCCAGGAGGCAACTTCAGACTGGCATCCCATTGGAAAGGAAACTCTAGAACTCCACACTTTTACTGGCTAGATACTGAGAATAAACTCTATGTCCTTGGTGCTGGCAATTCTTCACAGCATTCATTCTTTGAGATTTTTGCATAGCAGTGCTGGAGAAATGCCCCCTTTCATTGGCCACAAAGATGAGGCTTACACAAATGAATATCATTAAAGGTGTACAGGTGGAACCAGAAACAACATTAAATGTGACAGATGAGAACCAAAGAAGAGCGAGCTAGGAGAAACAGTTGGGTTCCATCCATAAGGCTAGAGGTGACTTTATGAAGTGTGCTAGAGATGTACCAAAGACGGGGCCATCTTCTGGGTGGGGATGTGCAGACACAGGAGCCCAAGAGAAATCACAAAGGGCAAGGGTAAGTGACAATCACAGATGTTTTTGGATTGAGTTTATGCAAGACTGCTTTTATTTTTTTTTGTTTTTGCAGATAATTAACTGTACTATACAGTCATGCATAGTTCACAAATACTAAAGTTCACGTGTACACAAATAATACTCGTAAAGTACAAAGCGACATAATATATCTCATTTGGCCCTCTCTGCTCCATGCCCAGGCAGATCTTCAAGTACTTAGAGCACCCACTTGCCTGGATCAGCAACCTGAGATGCCCCAAGAACACTTTTAAAAGAACAGGTAGTTGTAAGCCAAAAGACAGGCGATAACAGATACTGGTGAGGATGTGGAAAAACGGAACCCTCCTACACTGTTGGTGGGAATGTAAATTAGTACAACCACTATGGAAAACAGTTTGGAGGTTCATCAAAAAGCTAAAAATTGAACTAATATACAATCCAGCAATCCCTCTGCTGGGAATATACCCCTCAAAAGAGAAGTCAGTATATAGAAGACATATGTGCACTCCCATGTTTGTTGCAGCACTGTTTACAATAGCTAACATTTGGAAGCAGCCTCAGTGTCCATCAACAGATGACTGGATAAAGAAAATGTGCTACATATACACAATGAAATACTAGTCAGCCATAAAAAAGAATGAGATCCAGTGATTTGCAACAACATGGATGGAACTGGAAGGTCATCGCGCTAAGTGAAATAAGCCTGGCACAGAAAGACAAACATTTCATGTTCTCACTTATTTGTGGTAACTATAAATCAAAACAGTTGAATTCATAGACATAGAGGGTAGAAGGATGGTTACCAGAAGTTGGAAAGGGTAGTGTGGGCCTGGGGGAGGAGGAGGTGGGGATGGTTAATGGGTACATAAAAATAGTTAGAAAGAATGAATAAGACCTGCTATTTGATAGCAAAGCAGGTTGACTACAGTCAATAATAATTTTATATTTTAAAATAACCAAAAGAGTGTAATTGGATTGTTTGTAACTCAAGGGATAAATGCTTGAGGGGATGGATACCCCATTTTTCCTGATGTGCTTATTTCACGTTGCACACCTGTATTAGTAGTTCATTTTCGTGCTGCTGATAAAGACATACCCGAGACTGGGTGACTTATAAGGAAAAAGAGGTGTAATGGACTCACAGTTCTACCTGGTTGGGGAGGCCTCACAAACGTGGTGGAAGGCGAAAGGCACGTCTTACATGGCAGCAAGCAAGAGAGAGAATGAGCACCAAGCAAAAGGGGTTTCCCCTTATAAAATCATCAGATCTCATGAGACTTACTCATTACCATAAGAACAGTAGGGGGAACTGCCACCATGATTCATTTATCTCCCGCTGGGTCCTTCCCACAACAAGTGGGACTTATGGGAGCTACAATTCAAGATGAGATTTGGGTGGGGTCACAGCCAAGCCATATCAACGCCTGTATCAAAAATCTCATGTACCCCATAAATGTATACACCTACTATGTACCCAAAAAAATTTCTTTAAGAAAGAACGTGGTTCTTCAGTTTCTTTTGCCTGGGGTAGTATAAAATAAAAGTCAAATTCAATACTTAACACATATTTATTTCATGTTTGTTTTTCCTTGCCAATTTATTTTGTGGTGATTTAGTAATTTTCTCCTTGTAATTTCCCTTTGTTCCAAGAAACAGTGCCACCTTTATTCTATTTAAATTTTACTTTATAACTTCAAAGATAAATTTCACAGGATACGCTAACCATGGCATTATTCTCTGCATCCCATTCACCTGAAGATATTAATAGTAGGTTATCCAAGTTGGTTTTCCATTGTATCTTTATCTATTTTGGTGATCTAATTTGGAATAAACTTTCTTCTCCAAAAATTATCAGAAAATGTATATGTCTCCTGATGGCATAAAATATGAAACAAAATCATAGTTGGGGAATGTTCAGCAGAGCCTTTAATTGGTGAATATTACGTTAAAAATATGTAGTTGAGCCACACAGAAATGCACTGACTCATAACAGATTTTGCTGTGCACTTTTCTCTGACATAACACTCATTAAAAATGGGAGATGTGAAAACAAAATGTTTTGCTTCTTTAACAAATTACTTACATAAGGGATGAGAAAATAATTGTCATTTGATGGACAACATTGATGCCATGGGCTAAATCTTGCTCTACCAATATGAATCCAATCAACAATATCAAAAGTACAGGTTGCAATTACTACCTGGAATTTGGATCTTTCATTGGTTCCAAAATCAGTGTTCTCTACCTTTTTTGGTAAAGGGCCAGATCGTAAATATACTTGGCTTTGTGAACCATAGGGTCTCCATTATAACTGCTCAACTCAGCTGTCGTAGGAGGAAATCAGTTGGAGATGTGATATGTAATATGTAAATAAATAGGCCAGGCATGGTGGCTCACACCTGTAATCCCAGCACTTTTGGAGGCTGAGGCGGGTGGATCACCTGAGATCAAGAGTTCGAGACCAGCCTGGACAACGTGGTGAAACCACGTCACTACTAAAAATACAAAAAAAAAATTAGCTGGGCCTGGTGGCACGTGCGTGTAGTCCAAGCTACTCGGGGAGGCTGATGCAGGAGAATCGCTTGAACCCAGGAGGCAGAGGTTGCAGTGAGCCAAGATCGCACCACTGCACTCCAGCCTGGGCCACAGAGGGAGACTCCATCTCAAAAAAAAAAAAAAGGTAAATGAATAGGTGTGCTTATGCTCCAGTAAACTTTATTTACAAAACTAGGTGGTGGGTCATATTTGGCCCAAGGGCCACAGTTATCTGTCCCCGAATTATACCATTATTTCTCCTTAAAACATTAAACATTTCCCCCCACCCCGATAGATCCACATGTTGCATCTTTGCCATATGCCACGCTGTGACTCTTCCCTCCCATGCTGTACCTCATAAATTCCAAAATAGAAAACCACCTTCATAAGTTTCTGCTGTCATCCTACTTTATTACAAGGTTAGTCTTGTTATGTCAGAAAGTTTTAATCCTGTTCAAAATTGCCTGTTAAACAGAATGTGTTGTGTGTTTATGTGGGGAAGAAGGCCTTGAGGCATGATTCCTGGAGAGATTAGAAAACTGGAAAACTCATGAAAAAGTGTGTTTATTGGAAGTACAGGGTGAGCTCATCATACCCAAAAGTCAGAGTAATGGAAGGTGGCTACCGTTTGAGCAAAGTTTCTGAAAGATAAAGATGAAGAAGTTTTCATGGCGCCAGGAGTTGAGAAAGAGGAAAGATGATCTTTCTTGTCCCCAGTCACTAAGTGAAATGTGCTGCATATGCAGCCATTTTTTATCTGAATAAACACAATTTTGTAAATCCACATAATTCAGGGGGGAATTCCAATTGGCCATATTCCACTGCTTACAAGTTTTGCATTGCGAGGTAGTTTTAAGCTTTTGCAATAAAATAAACGTTCTCTACTAAAGTAACAAGTGACCAAAAAGGCTGAACTTGAAATTTCTGCCTGTACAGTCATGTGTCCCTTAACGACAGAGATTTATTGTGGGAAATGCACCATTAGATGATGATTTTGTTATTGGGTGAACATCTTAGAGTACACTTACGGAAACCTAGATGGTGCAGCCTGCTACACAATTAGGCTGTATGGCAGAGCCCAGGGCTCCTAGGCTACAAACCTGCACAACATCTTACTGTACTGAGTACTGTAGGCAATTATAACACAATGGTAAGTATTTGTGTATCTAAACATATATAAACGTTAATATAATTTGATTGTGTTCCCACCCAAATCTCATCTTGAATTGTAGCTCCCACAATTCCCATATGTTGTGGGAGGGACTTGGTGGGAGGTAATTGAATCATGCAGGCAGGTTTTTCCTGTGCTGTTCTCCTGATAGTGAATAAGTCTCATGAGATCTGATGGTTTTATAAGGGAGAGTTTCCCTGCACAAATTCTCTCTGCATGTAAGACATCCTTAAATGGCCTGCAGCCATGTAAGACATCCCTTGGTCTTCCGCCAGGATTGTGAGGCCTCCCCAGCCACATGGAACCATGAGTACATTAAACCTCTTTTTCTTTATAACTTACCCAATCTTGGGTATGTCTTTATCAGCAGCATGAAAACCGACTACTACAAACATAGAAAGGTACAGTAATACAAAAATAGAGTATGCCTGTATAGGGCATTTACCATGAATGGCACTTGTAGGATTGAAAGTTGTCTGGGTGGAGTCAGCGAATGAGTGGTGAGTGAAATGTGAAGGCCTAGGACATTACTATGCAACTGTAGCACTTATAAACACTGTACACTTATGCTACACTAAGATTCTTAAAAAGTAAAATAATTGCCCTGTGAAATTATGACAGCTACAATGTTACTAGGTGATACGAATTTTTTAGCTTTATTATAATATTATAGGACCACCATCGTATATGTAGTCCATCATTGACTGGTGAATGGCTGTATATCTCTGTTCTGTCCCCAGTGCTAGGAGAATATTCTACTTGGTGAAACTTGATGCTACAGAGACCTAATATTAAACATGAAGAAATCTAATATTCAAATAGATTTGATATCAAGAACAGAAAATCAAATATCACATGTTCTCACTTATAAGTCAGAGCTAAACACTGAGTACACATGGACACAAAGAAAGGAACAAGAGACTCCAGTGCCTACTTGAGGATGGAGGGTGGGAGGAGGGTGAGGACTGGAAAACCACCTGTCAGATACTATGCTTATTGTCTGGGTGACAAAATAATTTGTACACCAAACCCCATATCATGCAATTTACCTAGATAAAAAACCCAAACATGTACTCCCAGAACCTAAAAGTTAAGAAGAATAAATAAATAAAAATAAAGAAATCGGGTGGAAACAAAATACAATCATCCTTTGTGTCCAAAAATGGAATAGCTTATATGTTCCTTTAGTTGCCTTCAGTTGATCTCTTAATTGGTATGAAATACTGCTGCTGTTTCTTTTAACTTATTCTTGTTAGCTTTTATATTCATCTGCTAAGAAACATGTGCTCTCTGTAGCACAGAAATTCCTTTTATAATATGTAGGTCAGCAGCAGTAACTTAATAGTAATATTCTGTGAGCACTTAAGTCCTGGGTGATACTCTGAACATGTCCGTGAATTAACTTATTTAATCCTTTTTTTATATAAATATGGGATGGATAGTATATAATCCTCATTCTATGCAAGAAGAAACAATAGCAGCAAGTCGCCCAAGGTCACTGATTTGAATCCAGGATTAATCAAGACAGTTTAACATCTTGAACCCAGAGCTGTAAAGCTTAACACGAACCGCAAAGAGATGCTGAGCCTGTATTTCAGAAGTCAACGGATCAGAGAGTAGCCAAGGACAAGAGAAGCAAAGAGCTTATTTGTCTTGGGAATAAAGGGTGGGCTTTGTGCAGTGACAAAGCCGTTACTGGGGATGATATTGGCTACCTATTGCTGTGTAACAAATTGCCACAAATTTAGCCGCTTAAAATGCATGTATCATCTCAAAGCTTTCAAGGGTCAGGAGTCAGGACATGGCTTGGCTGGATCCTCTGCACAGTCTTACAAGGCTAGCGTTAAGGAGTCAGGCAGGACTGCTTCTCATCTGAAGGCTTGGCCAGGGAAGGACCAACTTCCGAACTCCCTTGAATTGTTAGTAGGATCCAGTTTCTTGCAGCTGTCAACATCATGAAAGAACTGAAAAAGAGCAAAACAAAAACACCAAAGTAACAAAAAGATTGTAATTTCAGGAAGAAATCACCATTCTTGGCTGGACAACTATAGGGCAGAGGTTGGGATCATCATTTTAAGCCGCTCAATTGGTGGCAATTTGTGACTCCACAAATCGGTGGTAATAGATAACTAATATACATTTTCTTTAGTGGATTAAAAATTAAACATGGATTAAAAATCAAAAGCATAGTTTGGAGTGAAAATATAAACACATAATGGGACATATGCCAATATTATTTAGGTAAACATGAAACGCACACATAAAACAATAGACATTTCATAAGGTCAGATAAGCACATATCTCATAATAAGTGTATTACATAGTTTCCAATGAGGCAGGAAGGGGAGTCTGGATGGAAAATGGGCCCATCACATGGACCAACTGTGATGTTGTACCATAACTGCAGCAGTGTGGGGTATCACTAACTCAATCTTCTGTGCCAGAGATCCATAATGGAGGAAATGGATGTCTTTTAAAGTATTAATCAATTTATTTTCCTCCAAAAATTGATTAAAGTAAAAATAAACAGACAAAAAATAATTCTCCCTTCCAACAGATTAGTCTGTTAGAATAGAATGATTTTCATGTCCAAAATGCTTATTATATGGAAGTTTGCAGACCCTAGGAATTTTCGTTAAAAAAATACTGAGTTTACCTTCATTTTACTCTTCGACACAGCCAGGCAAGCTTACCGCTTCTCATAGCTGAGTATTTACTTTCTTCCATATTAGTGGTACAATCATGGTGCAATCATGATTTCTCTGCTGTTCGTCTGGGCAGAAAAAGGCATAGAAAAACAATTTCCTTGTGATAAAGCTTAATTTATAAAAAATGAAGCCATAAAAATAAAACAATGAAAAATAAGAGAAACGATTTCCTTATAAACTGAAAGTAAAGGAAAATGAATGTGTGTCAGCTAATTATGAGAGGAACTTACTATCAGGAATTCCATACTCTGAAATTCAATTCTCTGTCTGGGCTTAATTATCCTCACATATTAAAGTCACGGAAACCAAATATGTTTATGCATTTGTTATGTTGACTAAGGTTCTCTGCTCCTTCCACTATAGAGGGGGAAGCCAGAGGAAGTAAAAGCAAACTCTCAGGAATCCCGCTTTGGTGATAAATACATTCTTCAGGTAGATGTTCATAGTTTTCATTTTCTACTTGCAGTAAGTTCCCAGGCACCACAACCCTTGTACCCATGATGGTAGAACATTATCCTCCACCCATGACCTCAAGACGGGAAGACATTTGGGAAAATGGGTGAAAAACACGTTGAACATATTGTGACCAGAGGCTGCTGTGTGTGTGTGTGTGTGTTGTGTGTATATGTGTGATATTCCTTTTATGGCGGAATAATACTCTATTGTGTGCAAGCACTACATTTTCTTTATCTATTCATCTGTTGATAGACACTTAGGTTGCTTCCAAATCCAAAAGTTATTTTTAATAAATGATAGGGTGATTACCTATTTCTTGATTTAAAAATCTCCTATTACCGTGTCCTTCATGGAGCATCTTTGCTATTTCCTCCTGATTCTAAACCTTTTATAAACATTTTCCTCTTCCCTTTACCACTACTCTCTCTTAACTGGCTAAAACGTGACTAATATATGCTCCCAAAAGAATGATCAGAGAAGGCAGACAGGTGGAAATAGCAAAGAAATGATGCAGAGAATCGTCTGAGAACTGCAGAGATACATCTTCAACCTGAAAACCCATTGAGTGTTGAGCACAAGGAATAAAACACTTAACTAAGGTGCACTGTTGTGAAGTTTCTGAGCACTAAGAATGAAGAAAGCATACATTTGTCTTCATTATTCATGACTTTCTTATTTGCAAATTCACCTATTTGTCAGTAAACATGAAAATCAATCCTTGGAGTACTTTCAAGATCATTTGTGGACATGCACACAGTGGTAAAAAGTTTGAGCCACCAGCACACACATTTCCAGGTGAGGTTGAACAGGGTGATCATCTGCCTTGTTTCAGCTTTCAGACTGTAAACAACTGTTCTTTTTTTGCAGTTTATTTTCTGTCACATTTTTAAATTTTTGTCTTTAATTTCAGAGATTTCACTCTCAAGTGCATTGTTGAAGTGCTGTCTAGGGTCCCTAAGCGCCAGAAGGCAGTGATGCTCCTATGAAAGAAATACAAGCATTCTATGGGCTTTGTTGAGGCATGAGTTAGAGTGCTGTTGGTGATGAGTTCAATGTTAATGGATCAGCAGTATATATTAACTAAGATGTCTTTATATAGAACTACACATAAAACAAAATTATGCATTGATTGGTTGATGAATGTATTGTGACCAGAGGCTGGTGGGAACCTAACCCTGCATTTTCCCTTGCAGGTGCAGTTTAGTATTTGCAAATTCAGTGTTTGCAGAGACTTTAATAGAACATGACTACTGGGAATAATGAGAACTGCCTCTCTCTCTCTCCTCTCCTCTCTCTCTCTCTCTCTCTCTCTCTATATATATATATATATATATATATAAAATATGTGATATATATGAGAGTGTACAATAGAACATGACTTCTGTGAATAATGAGAATTGCCTATATATAGTGTGCGTATATATACATATGTGTGTATATATACATATATATGTATATATACACAGACTGCAGAGATACATCTTCAACCTGAAAACCCATTGTATATATGTATATATATGTGTGTGTATACGTATACACACATATATATGTGTATACGTATACACATATATGTGTGTATACATATACATGTATTTTTTTATTATATGTATTTATTATATGTATACACACATATATATATTTTTTATTATACTTTAGGTTTTAGGGTACATATGCACAATCTGCAGGTTTGTTACATATGTATCCATGTGCCGTGTTGGTTTGCTGCACCCATTAACTCGTCATTTAGCATTAGGTATATCTCCTAATGCTGTCCCTCCCCCCTCCCCCCAACCCACAACAGTCCCCGGAGTGTGATGTTCCCCTTCCTCTGTCCATGAGTTCTCATTGTTCATTTCCCACCTATGAGTGAGAACATGCGGTGGTTTTTTGTCCTTGTGATAGTTTACTGAGAATGATGTTTTCCAGTTTCATCCATGTCCCTACAAAGGACATGAACTCATCATTTTTTATGGCTGCATAGTATTCCATGGTGTATATGTGCCACATTTTCTTAATCCAGTCTATCGTTGTTGGACATTTGGGTTGGTTCCAACTCTTTGCTATTGTGAATAGTGCCGCAACAAACATACGTGTGCATGTGTCTTTATAGCAGCATGATTTATAGTCCTTTGGGTATATACCCAGTAATGGGATGGCTGGGTCAAATGGTATTTCTAGTTCTAGATCCCTGAGGAATCGCCACACTGACTTCCACAATGGTTGAACTAGATTGCAGTCCCACCAACAGTGTAAAAGTGTTCCTATTTCTCCACATCCTCTCCAGCACCTGTTGTTTCCTGACGTTTTAATGATTGCCATTCTAACTGGTGTGAGATGGTATCTCACTGTGGTTTTGATTTGCATTTCTCTGATGGCCAGTGATGATGAGCATTTTTTCATGTGTTTTTTGGCTCCATAAATGTCTTCTTTTGAGAAGTGTCTGTTCGTGTCCTTTGCCCACTTTTTGATGGGGTTGTTTTTTTCTTGTAAATTTGTTTGAGTTCATTGTGGATTCTGGATATTAGCCCTTTGTCAGATGAGTAGGTTGCAAAAATTTTCTCCCACTCTGTAGGTTGCCTGTTCACTCTGATGGTAGTTTCTTTTGCTGTGCAGATGCTCTTTAATTAGATCCCATTTGTCAATTTTGGCTTTTGTTGCCATTGCTTTTGGTGTTTTAGACATGAAGTCCTTGCCCACGCCTATGTCCTGAATGGTATTGCCTGGGCTTTCTTCTAGGGTTTTTATGGTTTTAGGTCTAACATTTAAGTCTTTAATCCATCTGGAATTAATTTTTGTATAAGGTATACACACATATATATGTGTGTATACATACACATACACTGTGTGTATACATATACACACATATGTGTGTACATATATACACATGTGTGTACATATATATTCATGTATGTGTGTATACATATATACACACATGTCTGTACATACACACATAAATGTGTATATACATATATGTATACACATGTGTATATGTATACATATATACACACATAAATGTGTATATACATATATGTATACACACATGTGTATGTGCATACATATATATGTATACACACATATATATATTTTTTATTATACTTTAGGTTTTAGGGTACATGTGCACAATGTGCAGGTTTGTTACATATGTATCCATGTGCCGTGTTGGTTTGCTGCACCCATTAACTCGTCATTTAGCATTAGATATATCTCCTAATGCTGTCCCTCCCCCCTCCCCCCAACAGTCCCCGGAGTGTGATGTTCCCCTTCCTGTGTCCATGAGTTCTCATTGTTCAGTTCCCACCTATGAGTGAGAACATGTGGTGTTTGGTTTTTTGTCCTCAGGATAGTTTACTGAGAATGATGTTTTCCAGTTTCATCCATGTCCCTACAAAGGACATGAACTCATCATTTTTTATGGCTGCACAGTATTCCATGGTGTATATGTGCCACATTTTCTTAATCCAGTCTATCGTTGTTGGACATTTGGGTTGGTTCCAACTCTTTGCTATTGTGAATAGTGCCGCAACAAACATATGTGTGCATGTGTCTTTATAGCAGCATGATTTATAGTCCTTTGGGTATATACCCAGTAATGGGATGGCTGGGTCAAATGGTATTTCTAGTTCTAGATCCCTGAGGAATCGCCACACTGACTTCCACAATGGTTGAACTAGTTTACAGTCCCACCAACAGTGTAAAAGTGTTCCTATTTCTCCACATCCTCTCCAGCACCTGTTGTTTCCTGACTTTTTAATGATGGCCATTCTAACTGGTGTGAGATGGTATCTCACTGTGGTTTTGATTTGCATTTCTCTGATGGCCAGTGATGATGAGCATTTTTTCATGTGTTTCTTGGCTGCATAAATGTCTTCTTTTGAGAAGTGTCTGTTCATGTCCTTTGCCCACTTTTTGATGGGGTTGTTTTTTTCTTGTAAATTTGTTTGAGTTCATTGTGGATTCTGGATATTAGCCCTTTGTCAGATGAGTAGGTTGCAAAAATTTTCTCCCATTCTGTAGGTTGCCTGTTCACTCTGATGGTAGTTTCTTTTGCTGTGCAGAAGCTCTTTAGTTTAATTAGATCCCATTTGTCAATTTTGGCTTTTGTTGCCATTGCTTTTGGTGTTTTAGACATGAAGTCCTTGCCCACGCCTATGTCCTGAATGGTATTGCCGAGGCTTTCTGCTAGGGTTTTTATGGTTTTAGGTCTAACATGTAAGTCTTTAATCCATCTGGAATTAATTTTTGTGTAAGGTATACACACATATATATGTGTGCATACATACATATACACAGCGTGCATACATATATATACACAAATCTGTGTGTATACATATATACATACACATGTGTGTACATATACACACGTGTACATATACACGCACGCGTGTATACACATATACACACGTGTGTACATGTGTGTATACATATATATGTGTACACACGTGTGTGTATACGTGTGTGCAGACGTGTGTATACATATATACACGTGTGTGTGCGCACGTGTGTATACATCTATACACACGTGTGCGCACGTGTGTATACATCTATACACACGTATGTGTGTGCGCACGTGTGTATACATCTATACACACGTGTGTGTGCGCACGTGTGTATACATCTATACACACGTGTGTGTGCGCACGTGTGTATACATCTATACACACGTATGTGTGTGCGCACGTGTGTATACATCTATACACACGTATGTGTGTGCGCACGTGTGTATACATCTATACACACGTATGTGTGCGCACGTGTGTATACATATATATGTATACACACATATATTTTGTTATACTTTAGGTTTTAGGGTACATGTGCACAATGTGCAGGTTTGTTACATATGTATCCATGTGCCGTGTTGGTTTGCTGCACCCATTAACTCGTCATTTAGCATTAGGTGTATCTCCTAATGCTGTCCCTCCCCTCAACCCAAAATACTCCCCAAAGTGTGATGTTCCCCTTCCTGTGTCCATGAGTTCTCACTGTTCAATTCCCACCTATGAGTGAGAACATGTGGTGTTTTTTTGTCCTCGCGATAGTTTACTGAGAATGATGGTTTCCAGTTTCATCCATGTCCCTACAAAGGACATGAACTCATCATTTTTTATGGCTGCATAGTATTCCATGGTGTATATGTGCCACATTTTTTTTTTATTATTATACTTTAGGTTTTAGGGTACATGTGCACAATGTGCAGGTTTGTTACATATGTATCCATGTGCCATGTTGATTTCCTGCACCCATTAACTCGTCATTTAGCATTAGATATATCTCCTAATGCTGTCCCTCCCCCCACCCCCAACCCCACAACAGTCCCTGGAGTGTGATGTTCCCCTTCCTGTGTCCGTGAGTTCTCACTGTTCAATTCCCACCTATGAGTGAGAACATGCGGTGTTTGGTTTTTTGTCCTTGTGATAGTTTACTGAGAATGATGTTTTCCAGTTTCATCCATGTCCCTACAAAGGACAGGAACTCATCATTTTTTACGGCTGCATAGTATTCCATGGTGTATATGTGCCACATTTTCTTAATCCAGTCTATCGTTGTTGGACATTTGGGTTGGTTCCAACTCTTTGCTATTGTGAATAGTGCCGCAACAAACATACGTGTGCATGTGTCTTTATAGCAGCATGATTTATAGTCCTTTGGGTATATACCCAGTAATGGGATGGCTGGGTCAAATGGTATTTCTAGTTCTAGATCCCTGAGGAATCGCCACACTGACTTCCACAATGGTTGAACTAGTTTACAGTCCCACCAACAGTGTAAAAGTGTTCCTATTTCTCCACATCCTCTCCAGCACCTGTTGTTTCCTTTTTAATGATGGCCATTCTAGCTGGTGTGAGATGGTATCTCATTGTGGTTTTGATTTGCATTTCTCTGATGGCCAGTGATGATGAGCATTTTTTCATGTGTTTTTTGGCTCCATAAATGTCTTCTTTTGAGAAGTGTCTGTTCATGTCCTTTGCCCACTTTTTGATGGGGTTGTTGTTTGTTTTTTTTCTTGTAAATTTGTTTGAGTTCATTGTGGATTCTGGATATTAGCCCTTTGTCAGATGAGTAGGTTGCAAAAATTTTCTCCCATTCTGTAGGTTGCCTGTTCACTCTGATGGTAGTTTCTTTTGCTGTGCAGAAGCTCTTTAATCAGATCCCATTTGTCAATTTTGGCTTTTGTTGCCATTGCTTTTGGTGTTTTAGACATGAAGTCCTTGCCCACGCCTATGTCCTGAATGGTATTGCCGAGGCTTTCTTCTAGGGTTTTTATGGTTTTAGGTCTAACATGTATGTCTTTAATCCATCTGGAATTAATTTTTGTATAAGGTATACACACATATATATGTGTGTATACATATATACACACACGTGTGTGTGTATACATATATACACACACGTGTGTATACACATGTACACACATATACTGTGTATACATATGTATACACACACATACGTGTGTATACATATATACACATATATATACACACCTATATGTGTGTATATGTATGTATATACACACTGCAGAGATACATCTTCAACCTGAAAACCCATTGAGTTTTGAGCACAAGGAATAAAACACTTAACTTAGGTGCTTAGTCATGAATAATGAAGATAAATGTATGCTTTCTTCATCCTTAGTTCTCAGAAATTTCACATACATATGTATATACACACACACATAAAAGATATATGTAGAGAGAATTTTATATGTGTGTGTATTTTTGTGTGTATGTATTCATGTGTTTTAAATCTAGACAAGAAGAGATCAAAACAAAACAAAAATCCTTGCTTCTTCCAACAGAAAACAAAAGCTAAGCTTTTCACAGCCAAGACTTTATCACAAAACAAAATGGATTAATACCTAAAATATTCTGAATGAAAAATGGTATTTGAATGATAATGTAATACCCACTGACGCTCCTTATTAAGAACAAGGAAAGAATAATGAATTCTGTGGTTCATAAAATTATGTTCCCAAATTCACTCAGACTTTTTTTTTTTTTTTTAATGGAAACAAGGTCTCATTCTATTGCCGAGGCTAGAGTGCAGTGTTGTAGTCGTAGCTCACTGCAGCCTCAAACTCCTGGGCTCTAGTGATCCTCCTGTCTAAGCCTCTTGAGTATCTGGGACTACAGGGTCTCACTGTGTTGCCAAGGCTGGTCTCAAACTCATGGCCTCAAGCTATCCTCCCATCTCGGTCTCCCAAAGCATTCTGATTACAAGTATGAGCCACCATACCCAACCTCACTGATACTTCTTTCTTCAAAAAGCAGACCCTAATTCCCCTTACCTTGAGTATGTGATGGACTTAGCTACTCGTAATGAGTCAAGGCAGAGGCGATGGTGTGTGAATTCTGAATATAGGTCATGTAGAGGAACTGCATCTTCCATCTTGGACTTTTTGATTGTCTTGGAGCCCTTGCTTGGAGGGACACCAAATGCCAGGACATGAGGCAGCCATGTGGAGGGCCCTCATAGTGAATAACTAAGGCCTTCTGTGGCCAGCCAGCCAGGGACTGAGGTCTCCAGTTATCTTACCCATGAGTGAGCCCTCTCAGAAATGGACCCTGTATCCCCAGTCAGTCCTTCAGATAACTGCAGCCCTGGCCACCAGCTTCA
This sequence comes from Nomascus leucogenys, assembly GCF_006542625.1. Classification (NCBI taxonomy): domain Eukaryota; kingdom Metazoa; phylum Chordata; class Mammalia; order Primates; family Hylobatidae; genus Nomascus; species Nomascus leucogenys. The sequence continues at coordinate 6,770,937 of NC_044406.1, forward strand.
GCGCAACCCCATCAGACACCCTGTGCCACAACTACCCAGCTAGGCTACTCCCATATTCCCACCCCTCTGAAGTTGTGTGAGATAAATGCATGTTGTTTTAAGCAGCTAAAATGTGCAGGTCGCTTGTTATGCAATGATAGGAAGAAGCTAAAACACTTCCCATGAATCCTTCACAAATACATGCTTCAGTAAAATGAGTACACTGGGAAAAAGGAAGCCCCATAATCTAAGAAAACTTAAACATATTAGAGTAGTGGAGGAAAATTCTGGGATGCTAAATCACTGCCAAGCAGTTCTGATTGGAGCAGAAAGCAGTGGTCTCCAGGAGGAAGAGCTTTTGTTTATTTTAAAAAGATAACTCCTTATCCCTTAGCATATAAAGAGAAGACATGGAAGGATATTGACATACAAGGAAACCAATCATATCTAGAGGCACATGCCAGAAACAAAACAAAACAAGAAAACCAAGAAGTAAAGGAAAACATGTATGAACCCAGGAATATAAAATACATTCTACACACACACACACAATCAAATATATTGTCTGATGCAGAAGTAGTATTTATAATGCTAATGTTAAACAAGATTACAGATTTTTAAAAATACATAGAATTAACCTATATATATTAAGCAGAGAAAATATATAGTTCCAGAAATACACATAAATGCTATATCATCGACAGTATTCAAGTCAACAGAGAGACAATACAATTTTTAAGTGGGATTGGGAGGAGGTCAGGGAAAGGGAGCATAGAGTAGGGGCATTAATATCCATGTCTTCTGAAAAGGGAGAGTCAGAGGCCCCCACTTCAGATCTCTATATGGATTTGGGTACTGGCCAAAATTTAAAGCTCTACCAATAACCAAAGAGTTACTAAAATTATTGATGTAGCTAACTTGTGAGGGTTTTTGGAGGAAAGAGAGAATGACATCAGACAGCTAGGAAAGCTGGAAGTTAATAGCCTGTATCTCAAGCTTATGGATCAAGACATGGCAATATAAACATATTTAGAATTAGGGATACAGAATCCTAGCTTAACTAAAAATACTCACTTTTAACAGTATTTGATTGCTGGAGTGGCATCTGTAATGGGAGGTGGAGAGCATGAGCAAGCCCACTTTACAAAGTGATTTTTTTAGAGATATCCTGGTTCCTGATGCAGCAGATTCTGTTAGATTAAAGGCCATTAACTTCTTCAGTCTGTCAAAATCAGTACATAAACAATTCAATGAATTCCAAGTTTAACCAAGTTAAATACTTCCTTCCATAGATGCATGAAGCTCTATGAAATGCTGATAATTTTTGTCTGTGCAGTTCCTATCATTGTATCTGTAACCACTTGAAAGAATTAAAATATGTATCAAAATCATACATTTTCCAACATAATGTGTAAGCTGCCATTGCAGTGCTGAAATTCCCATTGTTTTGTGTTATCTTAAAAGTACATGTTTTACTCCCTCAAGGAGTCAGCCAGTCTTCAATGATATCAATGTAATGTTGCTGTTTTTTTTGTAGTTCAATGTACACAGTGGAATAAATGCCAGAGACACTTAGTTTAGAGCTGTGTATGCTTCCAGCAAGGTAAAAAAAAAAAATCATTTTTACATGTAAAGTCTATCAGAGCTCATAGAGAATTCCCTTTTGAGATCTCTTTTTTCTCAATTAATTTCTAAATGAAGCATAGCCTAGAAATGGATTTAAATTATTAATGCATGTGTTAAACATTTTATGAAAGAAAACATTTTCTTTTTGATCATACATACAAACGAACCTAAAAATAATCAACATGTTTATCCTTTCTCTAAAATCTCAAGGATGATCAAAAAGTCTAGAGGGGAAAAATAGTGTTTTTAACAAAGAAGGAAAGACTGCTTTTATTGGGGAAATCTTTAAATTTCCTGTTGTGATTCTTGTCTCTACTGTTTGCGCACCTTCTTTGTCTGATGTCACAATTGCTCTTGCTTTTTCTGGCTTCTTGTTTTAGCCCTGCGGAACCTCAGACAGGCTCTGTAACACCACCATCTTCAACATACACATATATGTTGCACTTGCACGCACACACACACACATACACATGCACACACACACTATCTCCACCTTATGACCATGGCCTTGGAGAAGAAAGTCATCCTACTCACATTCTAAAACCTCTGTCATCTTTTATAAGTTAGGGTAGCATTCCAGAAAATACATTTTAATAATTTCTGAGGACCCTGAATTTCCTCCCATCTCTAGCTTGGAGATTTATGAATACAGACTTCTTGCTTGCCTTCTTGTCATCAATGATTTAGAGAAGACAAAGGACTATTTTTTTTTTTCCATCTATGATGTCCATTTCCCTCCTCCCATTTTCCATAACTACGCATTGGCAACACTTACCAAGATGAATTTTAACTGCGCCGTCAAATTGAATGCCAAAAAGGCTTTGAAATTACGGATGCCACAATACTATTATGATAATCACCATTATCATAATAAAGACGAGAAGCAGTGCTCCTGGGAAAAGACTTTTTAAACTTTAGATTGCCTGAGAAGCACTATCTCAGCCCACTTGCTGCTACTGCCTGGTTGCCCCAAGAGACCAGGAAGGAGATGCTGCAGTGGGACCTACCTGCTCTGTGCCTGCCGGTCGGGGAAGGGCTATTGCTGCTCTGCTGACTGCGCACCCCCAGCCTGGGATCAATGCTCCTATAGAAGGTGTCTAAGGGCTGAGATCAGAGGCTCACAAAATTCCCATAAACCTGTGTTGCCTGCCTGTTTATTCCTCTCCATGCTGGGCAGGGAAGAGGGGCCCTCATCTTTCACCAGGAACAATAATAACTGTCTATACTGGCGTCTGAAATGCAGGTCAATATAAGTTAACATGTTCGGGTCTAGACAGCTGTCTCCATTTGGGGCTAGTTATTTTTCTTCACATATTAAGGATGCTTTTATTTGGAATTATAGAGCAAATTTGAGCATGGCCAATTGGGGGTCACAAGGTAAAAATACCTTCTGTCATTCACTTGATTTATTTTTCTATTTATAATATAGAGTCATTAAAATATTGAAAAGTGAATACTGAAACAATCCCTTGTACTAATTTTAATCAATTTCTTAATGTGTTCCAAAAGTCAAAGGAAAACAAAAATATTAGGGTGGAATCTGAGCCAATCGGACCAATCAGAAACTCAAAATGCTGAAATTTTCCTGAAAGTTCTTTTGCAAATGTAAGACATCCATTAACCACTTTGGATAGAAAGACAAATTGTCTGCATCCTACAGACTCCCTGACACCAGCCCAAGATGACATGGGCTGCCTTGGTTCATTGTCTCCCTTTTCTGAGTTTTTCTTCCCATCGCTACATCACTAATAATAAAAGCTGCAGCCCCTGCCACTCCTCAACAGGGTAAAGCCATCCCCACCACATTCTTGGACATTCTTTCTGTGATTATTCCAACAGCCCCAAATCAGAATTACCCCCAGATTTGGGTGCTATGCAGATGAACATGTATCTTATTTAAACTTCCTTTAAACTAGACCCAACACCTGAAGTCACCCTTACTTTGACCCATAATCCACAATGACTTACATTTTATAACCAACTGAGACTCTGGCATTTTGCAGAAATGGGACTTATTTAGACCCATCAGAAACCTCAGAAGTCACTGCCTGGAACTCTTACTTGCAAGTAAAGATGATTCCAGAAAAATCAAGTAACATGCTCTAGCTATGCCATTAATGACTCAGCACCTCATGCACTGCTGTTTTCTTAATTCCTGTAGTAGACATTTTAAAACACATATTCAGCATCAAGGATCATATTAAATATTATTAAGCAGTAAATCAGAAGAGATTCTGAAACATTAATGTTCCTTTAGCTATTCAGATGAAATATATTGAAGACACCTGTAAAAATGAAAGACCTCTTTTAAAAATATGGGAGCATTTAAGTCTGATTCTCTATAAAAAAGTATCATCATTAAAGTTTCTTTCCTCATTATTTTTCTTTTACCTGACTCAGAAAAAAAACATACAATGGGTTCAACGAAGCATAATGTTATGCTACATGAATTTTATGTTTAGGGAATTTTAGGCTAGAAGAGGAATTTAAGCAGAACAATCTGATGGTACAACACTTCAACTCTCATAACACAAAAGCAGGTGATGAGCCATCATGATAGAGGAAACAATTTGAAGTTCTGTCAAAGACAATGAAGTTGTGTTCTGAATTTCTGACATAGAACATTTCAAATTGTCTTGGGGGTAAAAAGTCAGAACCTTCTCTTGGAAAATCTATTATGCTCATCTTGGCATAGTGATAAGAAACTTAAAAAAGAAAAAAAAAAGCCAGTATTTCTGCTCTGTTTTTTCCCCATCTTTGTGGTTTTATCTGCTTTTGGTCTTTGATGATGGTGATGTACAGATGGGTTTTTGGTGTGGATGTCCTTTCTGTTTGTTAGTTTTCCTTCTACCAGACAGGACCCTCAGCTGCAGGTCTGTTGGAGTTTGCTAGAGGTCCACTCCAGACCCTGTTTGGCTAGGTATCAGCGGTGGCTGCAGAACAGCAGTTTTTCGTGAGACCACAAATTCAGCTGTCTGGTAGTTCCTCTGGAAGTTTTGTCTCAGAGGAGTACCCGGCCAAGTGAGGTGTCAGTCTGTCCCTACTGGGGGGTGCCTCCCAGTTAGGCTGCTTGGGGGTCAGGGACCCACTTTAGGAGGCAGTCTGTCCGTTCTCAGATCTCCAGCTGTGTGCTGGGAGAACCACTACTCTCTTCAAAGCTGTCAGTCAGACAGGGACATTTAAGTCTGCAGAGGTTCCTGCTGAATTTTTGTTTGTCTGTGCCCCGCCCCCAGAGGTGGAGCCTACAGAGGCAGGCAGGCCTCCTTGAGCTGTGGTGGACTCCACCCAGTTCGAGCTTCCTGGCTGCTTTGTTTACCTAAGCAAGCCTGGGCAATGGCGGGCACCCCTCCCCCAGCCTCGCTGCCGCCTTGCAGTTTGATCTCAGATTGCTGTGCTAGCAATCAGCGAGACTCCGTGGGCATAGGACCCTCCGAGCCAGGTGCGGGACACAGTCTCCTGGTGTGCCGTTTTCCAGGCCCGTTGGAAAAGCGCAGTATTAGGGTGGGACTGACCCGATTTTCCAGGTGCCGTCTGTTACTCCTTTCTTTGACTAGGAAAGGGAACTCCCTGACCCCTTGCGCTTCCCGAGTGAGGCAATGCCTCACCCTGCTTCGGCTCACACACAGTGCGCTGCACCGACTGTCCTACACCCACTGTTTGGCACTCCCTAGTGAGATGAACCCGGTACCTCAAATGGAAATGCAGAAATCACCCGTCTTCTGTGTCGCTCAGGCTGGGAGCTGTAGACTGGAGCTGTTCCTATTTGGCCATCTTGGCTCCACCCAAAGTTAACAAGCACCTCTCCTCCTCCAAAGGAAGGCAGTTCCTCACCAGCAACGGAACAAAGCTGGATGGAGGATGACTTTGACGAGTTGAGAGAAGAAGGCTTCAGACGATCAAACTACTCTGAGCTACGGGAGGAAATTCAAAACAATAGCAAAGAAGTTAAAAACTTTGAAAAAAAATTAGACGAATGGATAACTAGAATAACCAATGGAGAGAAGGGCTTAAAGGAGCTGATGGAGCTGAAAGCCAAGTATCGAGAACTACGCAAAGATTGCAGAAGCCTTGGTAGCAGATGCGATCAACTGGAAGAAAGGGTATCGCTGATGGAAGATGAAATGAATGAAATGAAGCGAGAAGGGAAGTTTAGAGAAAAAAGAATAAAAAGAAACGAACAAAGCCTCCAAGAAATTTGGGACTGTGTGAAAAGACCAAACCTACGTCTGATTGGTGTACCTGAAAATGACGGGGAGAATGGAACCAAGTTGGAAAACACTCTGCAAGATATTACCCAGGAGAACTTCCCCAGTCTAGCAAGGCAGGCCAACATTCAGATTCAGGAAATACAGAGAACGCCACAAAGATACTCCTCGAGAAGAGCAACTCCAAGACACATAATTGTCAGATTCACCAAAGTTGAAATGAAGGAAAAAATGTTAAGGGCAGCCAGAGAGAAAGGTCGGGTTACCCACAAAGGGAAGCCCATCAGACTAACAGTTGATCTCTCAGCAGAAACTCTACAAGCCAGAAGAGAGTGGGGGCCGATATTCAACATTCTTAAAGAAAAGAATTTTCAACCCAGAATTTCGTATCCAGCCAAACTAAGCTTCATAAGTGAAGGAGAAATAAAATACTTTACAGACAAGCAAATGCTGAGTGATTTTGTCACCACCAGGCCTGCCCTAAAAGAGCTCCTGAAGGAAGCACTAAACATGGAAAGCAACAACTGGTACCAGCCACTGCAAAAACATGCCAAATTGTAAAGACCATCGAGGCTAGGAAGAAACTGCATCAACTAACGAGCAAAATAACCAAGTAACATCATAATGACAGGATCAGATTCACACATAACAATATTAACTGTAAATGTAAATGGGCTAAATGCTCCAATTAAAAGACACAGACTGGCAAACTGGATAAGGAGTCAGGACCCATCAGTGTGCTGTATTCAGGAAACCCATCTCACGTGCAGAGACACACATAGACTCAAAATAAAGGGATGGAGGAAGATCTATCAAGCAAATGGAAAACAAAAAAGGCAAGGGTTGCAATCCTAGTCTCTGATAAAATAGACTTTAAACCAACAAAGATCAAAAGAGACAAAGAAGGCCATTACATAATGGTAAAGGGATCAATTCAACAAGAAGAGCTAACTGTCCTAAATATATATGCACCCAACACAGGAGCACCCAGATTCATAAAGCAAGTCCTGAGTGACCTACAAAGGGACTTAAACTCCCACACAATAATAATGGGAGATTTTAACACCCCACTGTCAACATTAGACAGATCAACGAGACAGAAAGTTAACAAGGATATCCAGGAATTGAACTCAGCTCTGCACAAAGTGGACCTAATAGACATCTACAGAACTCTCCACCCCAAATCAACAGAATATACATTTTTTTCAGCACCACACCACACCTATTCCAAAATTGACCACATAGTTGGAAGTAAAGCTCTCCTCAGCAAATGTAAAAGAACAGAAATTATAACAAACTGTCTCTCAGACCACAGTGCAATCAAACTAGAACTCAGGATTAAGAAACTTACTCAAAACCGCTCAACTACATGGAAACTGAACAACCTGCTCCTGAATGACTACTGGGTACATAATGAAATGAAGGCAGAAATAAAGATGTTCTTTGAAACCAATGAGAACAAAGACACAACATACCAGAATCTCTGGGACACATTCAAAGCAGTATGTAGAGGGAAATTTATAGCACTAAATGCCCACAAGAGAAAGCAGGAAAGATCCAAAATTGACACCCTAACATCACAATTAAAAGAACTAGAAAAGCAAGAGCAAACACATTCAAAAGCTAGCAGAAGGCTAGAAATAACTAAAATCAGAGCAGAACTGAAGGAAATAGAGACCCAAAAAACCCTTCAAAAAATTAATGAATCCAGGAGCTGGTTTTTTGAAAAGATCAACAAACTTGATAGACCGCTAGCAAGACTAATAAAGAAGAAAAGAGAGAAGAATCAAATAGATGCAACAAAAAAATGAGAAAGGGGATATCACCACCGATCCCACAGAAATACAATCTACCATCAGAGAATACTACAAACACCTCTATGCAAATAAACTAGAAAATCTAGAAGAAATGGATAAATTCCTCGACAAATACACCCTCCCAAGACTAAACCAGGAAGAAGTTGAATCTGTGAATAGACCAATAACAGGCTCTGAAATTGTGGCAATAATCAATAGCTTACCAACCAAAAAGAGTCCAGGACCTGATGGATTCACAGCCGAATTCCACCAGAGGTACCAGGAGGAACTGGTACCATTCCTTCTGAAACTATTCCAATCAATAGAAAAAAAGGGAATCCTCCCTAACACATTTTATGAAGCCAGCATCGTCCTGATACCAAAGCCTGGCAGAGACATAACCAAAAAAGAGAATTTCAGACCAATATCCTTGATGAACACTGATGCAAAAATCCTCAATAAAATACTGGCAAACCAAATCCAGCAGCACATCAAAAAGCTTATACACCATGATCAAGTGGGCTTCATCCATGGGATGCAAGGCTGGTTCAACATACGCAAATCAATAAATGCAATCCAGCATATAAACAGAACCAAAGACAAAAACCACATGATTATCTCAATAGATGCAGAAAAGGCCTTTGACAAAATTCAACAACCCTTCATGCTAAAAACTCTCAATAAATTAGGTATTGATGGGACGTATCTCAAAATAATAAGAGCTATCTATGACAAACCCACTGCCAGTATCATACTGAATGGGCAAAAACTGGAAGCATTCCGTTTGAAAACTGGCACAAGACAGGGATGCCCTCTCTCACCACTCCTATTCAAGATAGTGCTGGAAGTTCTGGCCAGGGCAATCAGGCAGGAGAAGGAAATAAAGGGTATTCAATTAGGAAAAGAGGAAGTCAAATTGTCCCTGTTTGCAGATGATATGATTGTATATCTAGAAAACCCCATTGTCTCAGCCCAAAATCTCCTTAAGCTGATTAGCAACTTCAGCAAAGTCTCAGGATACAAAACCAATGTACAAAAATCACAAGCATTCTTGTACACCAATCACAGACAAACAGAGAGCCAAATCATGAGTGAACTCCCATTCACAATTGTTTCAAAGAGAATAAAATACCTAGGAATCCAACTCACAAGGGATGTGAAGGACCTATTCAAGGAGAACTACAAACCACTGCTCAATGAAATAAAAGAGGATACAAACAAATGGAAGAACATTCCATGCTCATGGGTTGGAAGAATCAATATCATGAAAATGGCCATACTCCCCAGGATAATTTATAGATTCAATGCCATCCCCATCAAGCTACCAATGACTTTCTTCACAGAATTGGAAAAAACTACTTTAAAGTTCATATGGAACCAAAAAAGAGCCCGCATCACCAAGTCAATCCTAAGCCAAAAGAACAAAGCTGGAGGCATCACGCTACCTGACTTCAAACTATACTACAAGGCTACAGTAACCAAAACAGCATGGTACTGGTACCACAACAGAGACATAGATCAATGGAACAGAACAGAGCCCTCAGAAATGATGCCGCATATCTACAACTATCTGATCTTTGACAAACCTGACAAAAACAAGAAATGGGGAAAGGATTCCCTGTTTAATAAATGGTGCTGGGAAAACTGGCTAGCCATATGCAGAAAGCTGAAACTGGATCCCTTCCTTACACCTTATACAAAAATTAATTCAAGATGGATTAAAGACTTAAATATTAGACCTAAAACCATTAAAATCCTACAAGAAAACCTAGGCAATACCATTCAGGACATAGGCGTGGGCAAGGACTTCATGTCTAAAACACCAAAAGCAATGGCAACAAAAGCCAAAATTGACAAATGGGATCTCATTAAACTAAAGAGCTTCTGCACAGCAAAAGAAGCTACCACCAGAGTGAACAGGCAACCTACAGAATGGGAGAAAATTTTTGCAACCTACTCATCTGACAAAGGGCTAATATAGAATCTACAATAAAAAAAAAAAAAAAAAAAAAAAAAAAAAAAAAAAAAAAAAAAAAAAAAAAAAAAAAAAAAAAAAAAAAAAAAAAAAAAAAAAAAAAAAAAAAAAAAAAAAAAAAAAAAAAAAAAAAAAAAAAAAAAAAAAAAAAAAAAAAAAAAAAAAAAAAAAAAAAAAAAAAAAAAAAAAAAAAAAAAAAAAGAATCTCAATGAACTCAAACAAATTTACAAGAAAAGAACAAACAACCCCATCAAAAAGTGGGCAAAGGACATGAACAGACACTTCTCAAAAGAAGACATTTATGCAGCCAAGAAACACATGAAAAAATGCTCATCATCACTGGCCATCAGAGAAATGCAAATCAAAACCACAGTGAGATACCATCTCACACCAGTTAGAATGGCCATCATTAAAAAGTCAGGAAACAACAGGTGCTGGAGAGGATGTAGAGAAATAGGAACACTTTTACACTGTTGGTGGGACTGTAAACTAGTTCAACCATTGTGGAAGTCAGTGTGGCGATTCCTCAGGGATCTAGAACTAGAAATACTATTTGACCCAGCCATCCCATTACTGGGTATATACCCAAAGGACTATAAATCATGCTGCTATAAAGACACATGCACACGTATGTTTGTTGCGGCACTATTCACAATAGCAAAGAGTTGGAACCAACCCAAATGTCCAACAACGATAGACTGGATTAAGAAAATGTGGCACATATACACCATGGAATACTATGCAGCCATAAAAAATGATGAGTTCATGTCCTTTGTAGGGACATGGATGAAACTGGAAAACATCATTCTCAGTAAACTATCACAAGGACAAAAAACCAAACACCGCATGTTCTCACTCATAGGTGGGAATTGAACAGTGAGAACTCATGGACACAGGAAGGGGAACATCACACTCCAGGGACTGTTGTGGGGTGGGGGGAGGGGGGAGGGACAGCATTAGGAGATATACCTAATGCTAAATGACGAGTTAATGGGTGCAGCAAAACAACATGGCACATGGATACATATGTAACAAACCTGCACATTGTGCACATGTACCCTAAAACCTAAAGTATAATAATAAAAAATAAAAATAAAAATAAAAAAAAAAGCCTTAAAAGAGAAGCCCTCGCTTGAATCATGAAGTTGATTCTTACAGACTTGGAGATATTTTCTAAATCTGATTTCTTCCTGAAATCTTTGTGGATTATTTCCAAAAGCACAAGCTAATGCTTCTGTCTTCTGTAAGTAAAAGAAGTGATTCACAATCATAGACGTCTGCATTAAAAAAAGAGAGAAATGCAAATATGCAAATTATTTATCTTTTCAAATAGTTTGTAAGGTTTTCTTGTAGTTCTTTTTTAAGCTGTGTTTTATTTTTAATTGACAAATAATAATTGTATATACTTATAGTACAAAGTGGTATTTTGATACTTGTACACATTGTGGAATGACCAAATTAGAATGAGTAGCATACCCATAACCTCAAATTTTTATCATTTCTTCATGGTAAGAACATTTAAAATCCTGTTTTATGCATTTTGAAATATATAATACATTATTATTAACCTTAGTAAGCTTGCTGTGCAATAGAACACGAGAATTTATTCCGCTTATCTGATACCATATGATCCAGCAATCCCACTTCTCGGTATCTACCAAAGGAAATCAAATCAGTGTGCTAAAGGGATGTCTGCACTCCCATGTTTATTGCAACATTATTCATGACAGCCAAGATGTGGAAACAACCTAAATGTTCATCAAAGATGAGTGGATTTTAAAATGTGGTACATATACACAATGGAATACTATTCAACTTAAAAAAAAAAAAAAAACAGTTAATACTGTCATTTGTGACAAGATGGATGAGCCTGGAGGACATTTTGTTAAGTCAAATAAAACAGTTGAACTTCTTGAAGTAGAAAGTAGATGGTGGTTACCAGGGGCTGGGGAAGGTAGAGGAGGATGGAGAAAGGGAAGATACTTTTCTTGCAATTTTTTGGAGTGATTTTTTTTTTTTTTTTTTTTGCTTTTGTTGAGTAGTACAAAGGTGCACTATCAGCTTTTTGTACTAAAGATATCTCTGGGACATTCTTTTTATTATGATTGTGAAATCTCTATCCAAAAAATATAGTAAAATTTTTGCTAAAGGGTGAAAACTAAAACATAAAAATAGCAATACATGTAAATGAAAAAAATAAAGTTAACCAATATGAGAGTTAGGGGCACTGACCTCCTGTGCAGTCAAATCCATTTATAATTTTTGACTCCCCAAAAGCTTAACTACTAATACCCTGCTGTTGACAGGAAGCCTTATCAATAATATAAACAGCAGACTAACACATGTTTTATATGTTCTATGTATTATATACTGTATTCATAAAGTAAGCCAGAACAAAGAAAATGTTATTAAGAAAATCATAAGGGGGCTGGGCCCGGTGGCTCATGCCTGTAATCCCAGCACTTGGGAGGCCAAGGCAGGCGGATCACGAGGTCAGGGGATCGAGACCATCCTGGCTAACACGGTGAAAGCCTGTCTCTACTAAAAATACAAAAAAATTAGCTGGGCGTGGTGGCTGGTGCCTGTAGTCCCAGCTACTCGGGAGGCTGAGGCAGGAGAATAGCGTGAACCCATGAGACAGAGCTTGCAGTGAGCCGAGATCACACCACTGCACTCCAGCCTGGGCAACAGAGTGAGACTCCATCTCAAAAAAAAAGAAAAGAAAAGAAAAGAAAGTCATAAAGAAGAGAAAATATGAAAATATTACTATTCATTGAGTGGAAGTGGATCCACATAAAGGTCTTCATCCTCATCGTCTTCACATTGAGGCTGAGGAGGAGAAGGAAGAGGAGGGGTTGATCTTGCTGTCTTGGTGATAGTGACAGGAGGCAGCCAAATGCCTAGGCAGATAGGGGCAGGTCCCCAGTGAAACCCCACCTCCAAGCTCAAGACAGTTTAAAGTCTGAAAGCCAAGCTACAAGTTAAATCCCTGGAGTGGATTGAGAACTCATCTTCCTGTTTGGCACTCTTTCCTCTGATTGATCCCCACCCTTCACCTATTTTACATATACCTAACCTTCCTTAATTGGTTTTCTATACTGTCATGCCCATTTTTGAGTGGTGTCTTCATTTTAACCTTTTTTGCATACTCACAAACCAGTCAGCGTGCGCTCCCCATCCTGTGCCTGTAAAGAACCCAGACTCATCTGACTTTGGGGAAGATGACCTTCCCTTCCCGTCCCCTCTTTAGCTCCCCTCCCATTTTCATAGCTCAATAAAATTCTCTGCCTTCACCATCCTTCAATTGTCTGTGCAACTTCATTCTTCTTGGACACCAGACAAGAGCTTGGGACCTATTGACTGCAGGTACCCAGAAAGGCTGTCACACTGACCCTTTGCCCTCACCAGCAGAGGGCACCACCACCAGGGACCAACTGAGCTGCTAACATTGCTGTCCACGGATGACAGAACTAAGAGAGCACTGTAACACCCTCTCTGGGGCTTAGGGTTCATGGGCACCCTCACCTGGGTGCTGCCACATTCACCTCAAGGTGATATACCTGGTCTAGCCATGGGCCCTGCACAGAGCTTGCTCCTGTGTCGGTGCCCAGAGTGGCTGGCTGGATCCTGCACTTGCTCACTCACGTGCCCTCTCCTGCAAGGGGTTGAGCATGGTGAGCTGAGTAGATGGAGCGCTCCTTCTACAAGTCCTGCCAAGAGGCAGAGAAAAATCCTGCATCATCAGGAGTGGCAGTCATGAGAAAAATCCCTGTTTAAGTAGACCTGCACAGATCATACCCATGTTGTTCAAGGGTCAACTGTGTTATAATAGTCTCCAATGGGTATTTGCCTCCTGCTAAGGATGAAAGTCATAGAGATGCTGAGTCATTAACATTAAGCGTTTCCAAACATCACTGTAGAAGGATGTGAAATTCATACTAAAATACCATGGTCAAGACTATAAGTTAATTGTATAGTCAAGTCCATTTGGGGAACATGATATAGTTTATATATTTTCACTTGAACCTACTTCTTTTCTACATAAAATCTTGAATTAGAAAATTCACCAGATATTACTAGAAAAAAAAAGTATCAGAATTTCCCAACTGATTATTCCAGTCAATGTTCTGCTACATTTATTCATAACCTATCCAGTAATTAAAGAAAAACTAATCCTAATTTCCTTGTACCTAGTACAGGCACAGCAGCCCTTTCTCCTTATGCTAAATTATTTAACTGACCCAATAAACTCATTAGTTAGATGTGCTTATTGTTATTTTACAGATAAGAAGGAAAAAAAAAACACTAGGGGGTTAAATAAAATACCTGTCAAACAATAATTTTACTTGCCACATTGCTGGCAGTCATCTCTCAAAACATTATACAAAAACTAAAGGTTTGGACACAAGCATATCATAAAGTACTGATCACTTTCCCATAGTTCTATGATATTTTCAAACACAATCATAGGTCAGCCTCCCTGGGAGCAGAGCCTGAGATGAGGATGTTGCAGCAGGTGATTGACAGTGCATGCGTTTTGGAACAAGAGGGATGAGGAGAGCAGCCTAGGACAAGGATGTAGTCTCAGCTGGAGAATGGGTCACCTAGGTCCCATGGGTGCTCTGGAAAACCCACTGGAGCCTTGTCTGAAGGTCAGTGGAAATTTAGCAGAGAGAGAGGTACAGTTGTGAGAAATTAACATATGTTACAGCAGCTGGAGGAGCAGACCAATAACTAAAGTTCAATGGTCTGGTGTCATGGACAGCACTATTTAGTGGTCCAGTATCACCAGATGTTTAGATCAGTTCACAGCACAAAATAAATTTTAATCACTCTTACATTTCTGCCAATTTAACCCACGAATTCATCTCAAGTAATGATTAAAAGTATTTTGGATATGTTAATCAGCTTGATTGAATCTTTCTACAATATATACATAGATCAAAACATTGCATTGTACCCCATAGCTATGCAAAATTATTTGTCACTTGAAAATAATTTTTTGAAAGCTAAACATAAAATTAAATTTTAAAGCATAACCATAAACATGGTTACAAATTGAAATAGAAAAATATGTGAAGCAAAAAGTAAAAGAATAATAAACTTTTCTAAAATTTTTTTTTAAGTATTATTACTTGGTCTTGAATTGTTTATTACTTATTAGTTTGAGAGGAAAAATAGTATTTTATCTCAGAAAGCTTGAAAAAATGAAATACTGTACTCAAATGAAGAGTTTACTTGTGTTTTGAAATGAAAGTAAAAAATACATTATCTATTGGGATATTTATGCAAATATTTAATTTCCAAAACTTTGAAATATGTAAGACTGCCAGAAGAAAGGATGAAGAAAAAAGTGGAGTAAGCATTTCGCAAATAATTTTTATAAAAATGGTAAATAATAAAGAAAAAAAGCTCATGCTGCAAGTAATGAAAAAGAAGCCTGTGGACTTTTTTTTTTTTTTTTGGAGAGAGATTGTGTCATAATAAGTGAAATGAAAGCGACGCAGTAATGAGGGATGGGAAAGGGGGACAACAGCAAATGCATTACAGATATTTCACTTCTCCCTTATGGCCAAATTGCCCGATAAACAGGTATTTCGCTCAGTTTTGCACACTAATTTTAGTAATTGCAGAATTTTGGACATAGAAAATGAGCACCGCCTTTCATGTTTCACCATCTTTTCATGCCCACTATTTACCATCAGGATGTTTTCCAAATACAAAGTGCATTTGCAAAAGTATTTTTATAGAATTTATTGTATGAAAGGATCATGATAAATATGTTTCTGAAAAATTTCTCCTGTGGGTCTCAATGCCATCTATATTGCCCAAATAAAGTGGATTTAAAAAACAGATGCAGACAGAAAATGAAAGTGTGTTTATATTAGCTGGGTGATGTAGATGTACTGTCATTTATTCAATCAAGAAACGGGTCTTGAAAGCCAACCTGAGCTGAGAAATGTCAAGTACTAGAGATTCAGCAATTAGTTAGTCAGAAACTGAGACCCTGTTCTTGAGGGACCCCAGGCTAGCATTTGAGGAGAAATATCAAATAAGTAAACAAATATAAGTAAACAAATATATATACACACACATACACAATTGCAATAAAGACAACCACAAAGAAGAAAAAGTACAGGACTCTAAGAACATCTTATAGGCTGGGCATGGTGACTAACGCCTGTAATCCCAGCACATTGGGAGGCCCAAGCAGAGGGATCACTTGACCCCAGGAGTTCAAGACCAGCCTAGGCAACATGGAAAAACCCCATCTCTACAAAAAATACAAAAATCAGCCCAGCGTAGTGGTACATGCCTGTAGTCCTAGCTACTTGGGAGTCTGAAGTGGGAGAATCGATTGATCCCAAGAGGCAGAGGAGGTTGTGGTGATCACATCACCGCACTCCAGCTTGGGTGACAAAGCAGGACCCTATCTCAAAATACTACTACTACTAATGTATAATAGGGCATTTAATTGGGAAATTATATCCAGCCGAACATTCAAGGAAGGTTTTCTTGAGAGGATAATAAACCCCTGAAGCAATGTCTGGATGTAAGAGACAAGGCTGCAAAGTCCCGAAAACTTTGCAGAAAGGAAAACAAACTCATTTAACATAAAAATGTATGGAGGACCTCACTCCCACCCTCTACTCTTTTCTCCATTCAGCCCAACCCTACCCACTATAAATAACTACTTTTATTAGTTTCTTTATGCTAATATAAACCATTAAACACTACTTTCTCTCCAAACTGATTAATAACAATCTTACACTTTTTTGTTTTGTTTTGGTGCAGTTGTATAATGTTTTATCATGTAGTCCACCATAGTTTATTTAGCAATCTCTGTTAAGGGATACTTGAATTGTTTCCAACCATTTACAAATTTCAAAATTCACCTATATCTAGCTATATGACATATCAAGCATTGATGACAGCTGGTAAGAAAAATGATGCCATCTCTTTTCCTTTGTCTCTAGTTGAATATAAGAGATCCATTTCTCTATTTCTCTACCTAGAGTAACTTTCTGTTTTGCATGTATGTGTGAGCATTTGTTCAATTCATGAGTATCATTGCTGAACTCACTACAGATTGTCTGCGTGTGTCAAGTCTCCCGCCACCAGAGAAATGGTCACAAAATGAAAACACAAATAAAGCTGTGCTAATGTCTCAAAAGTTTGATGCTGAGTTTGTTATTAATAAATACCTTTGATGATTTTTAAGCCCTTGCCAGCTGTTTAGAAATCACTGAGGATGTGCAACATGAAAGGCTGTTTTGGTTCCCAAGCAAACTGAATTTTGTTGATGGTATATACATTTCTCTCACTGTTATTTTTAGATGTGAATCTACTGAAGCAAATTAACACATTTAAATTCATCTCAATCCAATGTAGAAACAGGAAACATCTATGGTCCACATTTTCTATTGAAGTCATAAACTACTAATTTGAACCCCACTGCCTCCTTGGATTTTGTGAAATTTGCTATCAGATAAAGAATCCCTAGATATATTTAATTCCACCTGAATGCACCAGTCTGTGTATATCTGCTCATAGAAAATGTCATTCTGAACTAGGCAGTTCCATCCTGATCACTGCATACCTTTATGCCACTATTCAATATTTGAAATCACCCTTGCCTACTAGCACCCATTTTTGTGAACTAAACTTTCTGAACTAAGCCAGGTGTGCCCTCTGAGTCCAGAATAAATAATCGTTTGGCCGAACAAGTACCTTGAGATGGAAAAGTCTTGGAATTGGCTAACTCCTCTGAGGTGCCCACTGTTTACCATCAGGATGTTTATTTTAAACAAATCAAGGAAGTTTATCATATAAATAGTTTGACTTGGTGGCTGCCATAAAATTGGCTTATGAAATAAAAATTTATTCATACCCGTGACTAAGTACACGCTGTGACATAATGGGATTTGGGAAGCCACAGTATTTAGAAAGAAGGCTGTTCGGCATCCAACTTTGTCCAAAGCAAATGGGCCAGGTCAGTGGGAACCAGCAGTTTGTAAGTACTGTTTCTCCCTGCACCATCCCTGTGGAAGCACCAAGGCTCCCAAAACACAAGCAAACTTCAGTTGAAATGTGTACCCATCATTAATCTGCTTTTCAAAATAAATAATATCAGATTAAAATGATTCATAATCTAGCTCTTTTGTAATTGTTTCTAATTGTTTACATTTAGTAAGGACAGGCAGTCTCCTAATTTTAAAAAAAATCTTGACTAATATGACAAATTGAGTAGTATGCTATCTTAAAATTACCAACGAGCTCTAGAAATATTTCAAAAGAAGAGGAAATGTTGACTTGAGGCTAAATCTTGCATTCTCCATTATCACTATGATTTTGGAAAAGTTTCAAAGTTAAAGGAAAGCAGAAATAACAGTATGTAATATATGATTACAGATATATATTGCATCTCTCCATTGTTACAAATGATCTAATATGAGTTACTGTGTTTTCAGTACCCAAAGGCCATAGCATAAAGAACACAATAGATGGAACTAGACTTGCCTGCAGGTCTTGGCTCTTCCATTCACTAGATGATTGACTTTAGGCAGGACATTTGGTTCCCTGGAAACTTGAGTTCCTCATCTGCACAACGAAGACATGTGGGGTTCAAAATAAATATATCACACCTTGAAAAAAGCACAGACTCAACACAAGTATTATCTCTGACTCAATTCCCTTGGCTCCTACTAAATATCATAATGAATTATTCCTTTCTGTGGGTTGGCCTTTTATTTATCATTTGTAATCCAGGCCCTTTTCTTTTAGTTCTGAAATGGATTTGAGACAATATCTAAGACACTTGAAGGGATGAAAAATCTAGAAAATTCAGGATAAAATCTCGACATTACTATGGTGATGAAATAATTACAAAAGAAATGCAAAGGGAAGGTAAGTTACTGAAGGGCAGCTGAAAACTTGAGTTCCTAGGAGCCCTAGCAAGGAGAGAAACACAATGAGTTGAAGGTGCTTGTTTTCTAATGAGATGATGACTGCTCTGTCCTCAGAGGAGACTGCTGTGTTCCTGAGTCTGCAAGGTGTTTATGGCACATACTTTTATATTAAACTGTGCAAAGACAATATTGTCTCCCAGCACTTTGGGAGACCAAGGCAGGTGGATCACCTGAGGTCACAAGTTTGAGACCAGCCTGGCCAACATGGTGAAACCCTGTCTCTACCAAAAATGCAAAAATTAGCCAGGTGTGGTGGTGCATGCCTGTAATCCCAGCTACTCGGGAGGCTGAGGCAGGAGAATCTCTTGAACTGGAAGGCAGAGGTTGCAGTGAGCCGAGACTGCACTACTGCACTCTAAGCCTGGGCAACAGAGCAAGGCTGTGTCTCAAAAAAAAATAATAAAATAAAGACAATATTGTAATTATGGTTTTCCAAAAAGCAGGATAATATTGACTTCTATTGTCTGATAACAGATCTTTTAATGCCACATGACTTCAACTGCATAGCTCAGGTTCTGGAATGCTGATGTATAGTTTGCTCAGGCTTGAGTAGCTCTTGTATTCACAGAAGCTAGCTTCATTGGAGCTTGATCCAGCCTGGGCAGTCATGACCAGGAAATACAGAGTAGATAGCTCCCCTGAAGCAACCCTCAGAGGCAAACACTCCCCAATAGATCAATGCCTCCACTTCTGCATTATTTGGTTGGACAATTCTGAGGATTCTCAGTCTTCAGTTGGAAGAAGCTCTATATACTCACGGTGAGAATCTATTCTAGGTTTTCTTCATTTCTTTTTAGAAACTTCATATTTCCTCAGTTGTTCTTTCTAGGATGCCTTCCCAAATAAACAACCTGCCTTTAAATCCTTCACTCACGATTTCCTTTGAAGGAATCCAAACGAAGATATCTCACTAAAAGTCATGGCGCATTGTTAAGTTATAGCTTTGCAAAGACCTTTCTGTGTGGGAAAAGATGTGACCAATATAGTATGTTCCACTGTAGCCGTGTATGATGCACTGTACTGCAGAAATACAGTTTCAGTAATTTCAGATAATGAATTCATAGCATGCACTGTGTTCTGGCGTAATTCAGTTAACTCAACAAGGCTTATGTCAAATGTTCTAGAGGAGTGAGTAGAAAGAGACATGAATGTAGCTTAAGTGGGGCTGATAGTATAACTGCCCATGCCTGCTTTATGAAATTCATGAATTTACACCATTAATTTGTTGTGAGATTCATGACTTAAAGGCCTCGATTTAAATCAGAGTTCCTTGAAGACCGATGGAGAAAATGTAATGATTTTACAGACAAGAATTGCTATAAAATCTGCTCATAATGTAGTGGTGTTTTCATCCTTAGATTCCTTACAACATCTCACTTTGAGCACAGCCCACAGTCCCTTCATGGTGAATCTTTCTTTTCATCATAAATTGAATGTATAGATTTCTGAGCTTCATCGAGCCATAGCTATTGAATTCAACTATTAAACTAATCAATGGTATCTTTTATAGTTTTCATCTGTCCTCAAACCCTCATGTTTTAAATGACTGTTTTTTGAAACTTGGGCACTCAGTAGACTCAAATAGGAAACATTTACTAACTCATAAAAGCCTGTGGGGTTCTGTCTCAAGATGTGTGTGATATGACTGAGACTTTACTGCATTCCACCTATAATTTTGAAACAAAACCTGGTTTGGAAAAGACAGATTTTAATACTTGAATTTTCAATGCTGCAATCAAGAATCATGTATTTTGATTACATGTATACATTCACACATAACATATGTAATGTAATAATATATGTATAATATAAATATACGTGTGTATATATATAATATGTCACTGAACAACATTTTCCTCCAATTAACAACAGAACACTTGAATAATTTGGCCTGATCACTGGATTTAGAAGGAGGGGAGACCTTTCTTTAATTTTCCTCTAGATCACATACACAATGAACAAGAAATTTAGCCAAATCACAGCAAAGGGAAATGCCTGGCTGTGCATTACACATACTTGGTGCATTCAACCCCATGAGCTTTTTAGTGAATCTCTCCACAATGGATCAGGTTCTTGCAGAGGTACGAAAAAGACACAGCACAAGGAGGGAGGCTGACTGAGCATATTACCAACAGCATGCCTAGATAGACCATCTGATCTTGCAGAGAAGGAGTGTTAGAAGGAAACTCTACTGGAGGTCAGGAAGGTCATTGCAGGCCAGAGTGGTTGAGAATGCTTCACCAAGACAGAACTGCCCCTGAAAGGGAGGTTATGTTTGAATCTTGATGAGTGGTCTAACGTTGGGAGGATTCTTTATAAAGCAGGAGCACAACTTGAATAAAAATATGGAGCACATGAGAGAGCACATTGTGACAAATCGTTGGAGGATTGTGGAAGTCAGGGAGCAGAAACCAGTTTGCTTGAATAGAGACTTCTTAGATTGGCAAAGAGGCATGAGGACTTAAGGGGCTTGAGGGCTGTGGATTCCAGTTTAGAAAAAGTTTACAGCAGTGGATTCTTGACAGAGGGGATTGCCATTCATTGACCACATCTCCTTGGCTCCTAGACCTCAGACTGGCAAAAAGCAGGCCCTTAGTACAAATTTTGTGACTGAATGCATGAAATCTAATTTAATAATTTATGGGGTGCTATTGCACTTAGTGGCAACAAATGATGCAAAATAGCAACAATTAAACTAATAATTAAAAACACATTAGATAAGACTGAATGCAGAAAAACTGAGTGGACAAGGGAAAAGGACAGAGAAAAAGTTGTTAGGAGACAAGAGGGATGGATAAGGACTGAGCATTGGATCAGGAATACAAATAAAAAATGACAGAGTGAATGACAGTGAGAGAGAGAGAGAGAGGAAGAAGAGGAAGAAGTAGTAGCTGTATAAAATCATAAAAGCTTCCCTAGGAGGTAAACTCTGGAATGGTGCTATTTCCCACAGTAAGACTTTCTGGAAAAAACTCAAGGGATGTGTCAGTCCCAGGAGACATTTTAGAGCTAGAGTTCATCTTGAAAATCATCAAGCTCACTTTGCATACTGTATTCAGGAAATCAACTTAGAGATAAAATAGGATGGGAGCCTTTTTTTCTCAAGTCTACCACTGGACGAATTTTATTTTCTGCAATCCATGTGATTTACATGTCTTCCCAAAGATCAGAAAAATTATTGTATTATTTTGTAATGGGGCAACATTTGGGGGAACTATATAAGTGCATTTATTCTGAAGAATTTTTATTTTGATAGTATCATTTATATAACAAAAATATGATAAGGGTATCTGGAAATCTGTTTTATTTTTAAACAAGAGCAAAGCTTACAAATTAGCATTTTGGAAAGACTCTAAAATTAATAGTACCCAGTATTCATTAAGCATTTATTACATACCAGACTAGATGATATGTAAAGGTGATTTCATCTAATCCTATCAACACTATCAGGGAAATGTCAAGCTTTATTTTTCCAACTTTACAGAGAAGGAAACTGAGGCTTCCATGGTTTAAATAATCTACTCCAGAATAGCCAGCCAAAAAGGTTGAAGTTTGAAATCAGGGAATCTTTCTCCAGTACCCAAAATGTTATATACCAAATACTAAAGGGCCTTCTAGATTCAATAAGTGAACAGAATTGCAAACATTTGCATGACAGTTCATAATTAATCATTGCGCTCTTGGGGTCTTTGCTGACCATACATCTGTTTCTGTTTACAAGGCTTGGGGATTTCCCATCTAAATTGGTTTCAGAACATCTTATCATATGCAGCTTAGTTACAGTATTTGATTATTGATTCTCTCATAATATGTTCCCTGTAAACCAAGTAGCATATTTTCATAGAGATGGTCTAACTGTCTTTATCCATAACACAGATTTTTTTTAAGTTGGCATTTAGTTGTCTCCTTCATTGGAATCTGGTTAATTTTTTTCCTACATAAACTTTCGATGGAAGTGGGAACTTGGTGAAATCTTCCCTCAGTTTCCTGCCACATGACTCTTTTTGGTTTTTCAAAAGGAAAAGCAAACTCGTCTTCCTCTCTGAAATGTATTTTTTTGACTGGTTCTCAGATTTCCTCTTGCCCTTTTCTTTTGCCACTCTGGGTAGCCAGGGATGTGTTTGGTCTGAGGCATCTTAAGAAGAAAGCTTTTGCCTTGGAAACAGGGCAGTTTTGTACTTTCATAAAAACACAAGTAAGAATACAGAATCCTTTGTATTGAAGCACTATAATACAGAGACATCATTTCAAAAAAGAAAAATACTTCTCAGTGGGTGTTTTGTTTTGTTTGTCTCTTTCCTTTTGTTTGTGTTTTCTTGTCTGCCTTTGTTAATTGCTTAGGTATTTTTAGGTGTTTTTAAAAACAAGCAAAAAAATTGTTGTGTTTAAGTCATTGTCCAAATTTTGAGTTAAAAATTTACTCATTCACAGGACTCTCCTAGGTGATTCTAAAAATGACCTTCAAAATGTAGGATAACTGTATTTTTAGTAATAAGATTGTGGTTCTGATGACTGAATGCATTGGTTCATATCCTGGCTTTGTCCCTTGAGAACTGCATGACTTTGAGCAAATTAATGGAGTTTTCTGTGCCTAAGATTGTCCATCTGGAAAAGGGAAATAATGTTAGCACTTGCTCCATGGTGTTATAAGGGTATATGACTTAAGTTCCTAGCATGTAATAAGTACTCAATAAATACTAGCTGCTTCTATTAAAATTCAGGGAGAATTCCTTAGAGAACTTCAAATATTAGAGCAATTATATGGCTTCTGTCTAGAAGATGGAAGACAACTCATTTACATAAGAGAACCAGTTAGGCTACCCATTCAGTCAGCATTGTGGTTCAAGTGGGATTACCAGTTAGGGACCTAGGACGTCAAGCGTTTTGCTATTTTGGCCATCTCAGCTCTTTAGCTATAGATGATAAAATATTCTTCTTAGTACAGAAGATTGGTTATAATTTGCCCAGTCAAACTCATGGAAAAGCTACTTCCATTAAGGAAGAGTGTACCAAGAGGAAACACTTCATGATTTAGGTGAGATTTGAGAAAGTTGTCATATACAGATAGTGCATATAGTGCAAAAATCAGACAGCTAGGTCTTTCCTGGGTGGCCCAGAAAGTCTTCAGGATAGAAATGGGTAGCAGGCTACTCTTAATAACAACAAAGACTGGGAGGGATATGATGGATTATAATATTCTTGCTATCTTTAGAAACTGAAAAAATAATAAATGGGAGAGTCATCTGGTCAACCTTATCTTGCTAAAGGCATCACTGGAATCTGGCATCATTGAAGTTGCTGAGTCAACGGGTGAGCCTGGAACAATCTCATGTACTACTGACTGCAAAATCCAAGGATACCTACAAGGCAATGTGCCTACTTTATGATGGGGCAACACTCCTCTCCTGTGGCATGGCTGTCCTACCTTAAACCAGTTCAGTAGGTCTGAGGAAATCTTAACAAGATGGCAGAACGCCGTGTCAGCATGGGCTTTACCAAAGTATGTATAGTGTTTACTACACCCTGCTTTCCAGGTCCTATCAGTATGATATCATTAATAGCGGATCATGGGTTGATCCTTGCTCAAGGATGGAAGATATAGAAGTAACAAAGGACCTTGTAGACCAAAGTGTGGCACAAGATCATAGATGGTGAAAGTGTATTGCTATTATACCTGAAGAGAAGGCTAAACCTGGTGATGGCATACATCTCTTAAAAGGACACCAGGGTTGTGGGTAGTGTGAATTTACCATTTGGGTGGTAAGAGAGAGTGACAGGGGCTCATTGGACTTTTAGCATCAGGAAGCCCATGTGGGGCTTGCATACCCAGGTTAAAATGATCTATTCCAGATACACAATTAAGAAATGGAGAAATAGACACAGGAGGCAATACTGGTCATATCTGACTTCTTGTAAAGTAGACTCATGTCAGACCTCTAGTATCAACTAACCCCATAATGTCATGCTCTGACAGTGCTGCTTCTCAGATGTAGCATCTAATAAACCTTAAAAAACTCAGGTCTATCCATTTCCTTGGTGCACAATAACTCTTTCCAGGAGGGAGATCATAGTACATACATATTTGAGATATTATTGAAAGACATCTTTTCGAGGACTTTCAGCCTCCCATTCAGTCCAGGGGCTCTGAATCTAAGGACTGACACAGGTCTTGAAATTAGTGAAGGATGAGAACTCTTATGTCAGTCCACACGAGGACTCTATTTGCCAGTTTGGGATTTTTTGTTTATTTCTTTATACAAAGCAATGAAGAGTTTGGTGCTCTATGCATCTTCTTTGCTGGTAGGGATTTTTCAGTCATTTGCCACCTCCATGTATCCTGTGGGGCAGACTTTCTAATTATCATGCCTGCTCTGCTGCTACTCTGATAACCAGGTTATCTTGCTGTGGATGTCTAAGATACTTATTCCCTTAAAAGCAGGGGCCCTATTTCCAGCTCTCCCACCAGCCTCTCCATTCTGCATAAAACAAGTCGTTACAGAACTATTCATGGATGATGCCACTTTCCTCGACAATTTACAAAAGGAACCTACCCTACTGGTCATCTCAGGAAAGATAATTACAGGGTAGGTGGCAGTTGCTTATGATCAATCCACTCCAACAGGCATGGTCCCTACAGGCTCTCTCCCCAAAATGGAAATGAGTGGCTGCCTTGGCTCCAAGGAGAGGCTGCAGCTTAGTGCACTCTCAACTCCCCAAACCTCCTCATAGGCCTTGATTTAAATTCTGAGGGCCCCTCATTTTCCCCTATCAGGAGTCTTACTTTCTCATAAGAAAACCAGTTAAGCTACCCATTCAATCAACATGGTTATTCAACTAAGACTGCCATTTTGTGACCTAGGAGGTCAAGCCCTTTGCTCTTTGGCCATCTCAGCATTATAGCTGCAGAGGATAAGATATTCTTCTCAGTACGGGCACAGAAACTCCCTGATAATTGACCATGCCTATGTGATAAATTCTCCATAAAAATATGAAAAGTATGGGGTTAAGTTTCTTCCACCATGACGAACAGATCCATGTGCCAGGAGGGTGGCTCATCTCAGCTGCACAGGACAGAAGCATCTGTGCTGGGGACCCTCACCCTATGTCTTTTTCTGGCTCTTCACGTGTATCCTTCATTGTATCCTTTATTAATATATTAAACTGGTAAACATAAATGTTTCCCTGAGTTCTGTGAGTCACTCTTGCAAATGTATTGAACCTGAGTAGAGGGTCATGGGAATTCTGATTTATAGGTGGTTACTCAGAAGCACAGAGGAACAACCATTGGCCTGTAATTGGTGTCTAAAGTGGGGGTAGAGGGAGCAGTTTTGTGGGACTGAGCCCTTAACCTCTGAGACTGATACTATTTCCAGGTAGTGTCAGAATTGAGTTACATTGTAGGATGCCCTGCTGATGTCGCAGAATTGCTTCACATTTTGGTGACCAGAAGTGTGTTGTATTGGGACTATAGTAAGAGAAACAGCTGGTTATTTTTTACCTTACCCACCACATATACATATATAAATTAAAATTATTAACTCAAATGTTTTCCTTTTCTCTGGTTACCACTGTCCCTGTGGCAGAAGAAAAAAAAAAGCTTTCTCCATCAAGAGAGCATTTATTAAACTGGTAAAATATTTTAACCTTCGTTGTAATTCTGAGTACTGAAGGGATTGCCTCAATACCGGAAGCTTTTAATCTGAATGCTTTGTTTTATGATAACCACATCTAATAATACTTCTGAAACTTTTATGGATTTTCTAAAGTCTGATTATTTAAAAAAAGTGGATTGATGAACTTGAACGTTTTTCTCATTTTCCCACTCATATGCTAACAGTTGATGCATCTGGCACAGGGGTAACCAGCAAAGCAATAAACAGATAGACGGAAGGATGGTTCTTTGACTTTCCATTTAAAAGGAAAAAAAGATCTCTTATAACAAGAAAGCGCATTCATGTTCTTTACCTTATCAGTGGTGGCTGCTGTGTTTGGTTGGTTGGTTTGATAGAATGCTCCGTAAGTACTGTTTTGAGATCTACCAAAATATGCATGAATCCATCCACATCTCTTCATCCACTTCTGCCCCACAGAAGTCATTATCCTCATTTGCCTTGACTATTCCAATAGCTTCTTCACAAATGACTCTTCTCTTGCAGCACTGCAAATCATCTTCCTCATGCCTTTCAGCATGCTTTTTAAAGCATAAATATGATCATGGCATTCCCTGTTTAAGCCCCTTTACAGGCATCTACTGTGTGCAGAATAAGGTCAGTACATCATCACACAGCTTTTCTGGTCTCTGACCTCATTGTGTACCGTGCTCTCCTTTGCGTATGAAGCACATGATCTTCATTCTGCTCCTGCAACATGAACTGCCAAGTGCTCTCATGCCTCAGGAACGTTGCATCTGCTGTTCGTTCCTTCAGGGAAGCTCTTCCTCCAGACCTTCACCTATAATACCTGGCTCCTTTATCACTAAGTTTCAATTCCAATATCCTCTCCTCAGGGAGGGGTTCCCTGAGCATCCCATCTTAAGAGGTTCACACTCACTGTTGCATGACCCTGTCTTATTTCCTCCACAGCATTTATCCCCCTCTGAAATCATTTTTCTTTATTGACATACACAATGTGTCTGCAGGGATGCAGGCTGGAGTGCAGTGGTGCCATCATAGCTCACAGCAGCCTCGAACTCCTGGGCTCAAGGGATCCTCCTGCTTCAGCCTCCTAAGTAGCTGGTACTACAGGCATGTGCCACCACACCCAGCTACTTTTTAATTTTTATTTTTGTAGAGACAAAGTCTCACTATGTTGCCCAGGCTGGTCTTGAACTCCTGACCTCAAGTGATCTTCCTCCCTTGACCTCTCAAAGTGCTGGGATTATAGGTGTGACCAACTGTGCCCGGCCAGTAATGCAATATTGATAAAAGGTTAGGAATTATTGCCTTTTTCTGTAAATCACCAGGATCTAGAATATTGTTTCATACATAGTCAAACTTCAACAAGTATCCGTTGAGCTGAATTTCTTTGAGATGATTTAATAGAGCCATTCACTCTCTGAACATTTGTAAAATATCTCAGACTTACCCTACTGAGTAACTGTGAGGAATAAATATACAATGTTTTGAGGGAACTTGGTGCACAACGGCTATTCAGTAAATAATTAACGTATGCAGATTTCAAGGATATCTTTTGGCGCTCTCTTTTCCATCATTTCAGTTGAGACAGAGATGATTTGCATCTTTCATATTAGTTTCAGTCTCCAGTAAGAAGGAAAAAAAATGACCCAGCTCTATCTATAGTCCCCACAGATGAGCAAACATGGCTCAGATGGCTGTCTAAGGTGGGACGAAAAGCAGAATAAAGGAGGAATGCACAATTGAAGAAAACCAAAGTGAACGTTTGGTCATTCATAAGATTTTCCTAGACAATTCTGGCTTTTCTTTACCATTTACCTTAAAGTATTGAGATGTGACAATTGACAGGGAAGAGTTAACAGGTTCACTCATGGTTAACTATCAATAGCCTTCTATTCTGTTTGCCAAGTTAATTTGATTTCCCCATCTCCTGACTAAACAAAATTGGATTAGAGCAGGAAAATGGGTAGATATGGAACATGGAATCCCACGTGTGGGTCTCCAAATGAAGGCTGGGCAGGGAGTGGGCAGTGTGAGGGCAAGTGAATTTGGGGAGAAGAGCACCCCAAAGTACAAGGCTATGTTTACAAGTCTCAAGTTTACCAATGAGACTGAGGAACAATGAAAACCAAATGACCTGCATCTGCATTTCTCCCCATGAGGACCATGAGCCCAGTGGTCCATGGAGGAGCCAGAAGTCCCAGAGACCATGGTCCTGCTCTGTGCTCACTGGCCCAGCCCCTACCACCATGCTCGGACGTCCAGTCGCTAGTGGATCCTGAGACATAGGGCAGAGCACAGACCCCAGTGTCCACCTCTAGGAAAATGCTCAGCAGATTATCCATGGAGAAATAATCCTGACATAAACTGGAAGAAGAACAAATAGCTTGTTCTGTGACAGAAATTGGTGACAGCCAAGGGCTGGAAGGAGTTTATTTGGTGAGCAACCACCCCAGCTTGCCTGGGATTGAGGGGTTTCCTGAAACCCAGGACAAAATTGAGCTAGTCACCCTTAAGCCCAAAGTAGATTTTTGAAGGGAGGTAGTGTAATTTTCTGGTAACACTTGTATAAAGCATGAGGCTAATTAGAAAGCTAACATAAAGCAGGTAAACCTGTATTTAGCATTTAAAAAAAAAAAAAAAAAACTCTGCACTGTCCTGGATTGAACAATGCCACCCAAAATTTGTGTCTACCCAGAACCTGTCAATGGGACCTTATTTGGAAATAGGTGTTTACTAATGTAATCAAGGCAGATTGAGGTCATGCTAATGTAGGGTAGGACCTAAATTCAATGACTGATATCCTTATAAGAAGTGGGAAATATCCTTGTAAGATATCAATGACTGATACCCTTATAAGAAGTGGGTCAGGTGCAGTGGCTCATGCCTGTAATGCCAGCACATTGGGAGGCCAAGGCAGGAGGATGGCTTAAACCCAGGAGTTGGAGACCAGCTGGAGCAGCATGATGAAACCCAATCTCTACAATAAATAATTTTTTAAAAAATTAGCCAGGCATGGTGGCGTGTGCCTTTGGTCCCAGCTACTGGAGAGGCTGAGGCAGGAGGATCACCTGAGCCCAGGAGTTGAAAGCCACAGTGAGTCGTGTTCCACCGCACTCCAGCCTGGGCAAAATTTGAGCAAGAGCCTGTCAAAAAAAAAAAAAAAAAAAAAAAAGAAAAGAAAAGAAAGAAGAGGGAAATATGGACACAGAGATACAGACGGAGGAACATGCCTTATAATAATAGACACAGAGATTGAAGTGATACATCTACAAACCAATGAATGTCAAGGACTTCTAGCAACCACAAAGATTTAGAAGAGGCAAGGAAGGATTGTCCCAAAAGCCTTCAGAGAGAGCACAGCTCTGCTGACACCTTGACTTTAGACTTCTAGCCTCCAGAAATGTGAGAGAACACATTTAGTTTGCTTTAAGTCACCCCATTCGTGATAATGTATTACAGCAGCCACTGGAAACGAATACAAATACAAAAGAAGTTTTCACTCCTGTGCCTCTAACAGGGACATCAAATATAAGAAGCAAGGGATCTGGACTATTCTGTCATCGTTCACAGTGCCCTGTCTTCTGGGCATCCATGGAGCGTAATGTGCTGTTGCTTAATTAAATGCCACATCCAGGCACTGTCAAGATGACAAGTGTATTAGTCAGTTCTTGCATTGCTCTAAAGAAATACCAGAGACTGGGTAATTTATAAAGAAGGGGGCTTTAATTGGCTCATGGTTCTGCAAGCTGTACAGGAAGCATGGCAGCTTCTGCTCAGCTTCTGGGGAGGCCTCAGGGTACCACTGATCATGGCAGAAGGCGAAGGGGAAAAAGGAGCGTCTTACATGGCTGGAGCAGGAGCAAGTTGTGGGACATTGCCACACACTTTTAAAAAACAAGATCTCATGAGAATTCACTCTTTATCACAAGAACAGCACCAAGGGGGAAATGCGCCCCTATGACCCAGTGCCCTCCACCAGGCCCCACCTCCAATATTGGGGATTACAAAGGGACATCAAATTTGGGTGGGGGGACACAGATCCAAACCATATCAATAAGTTACTTTCTCTAGAAGTCTTACTAATTTCTTTTTTTGCACCCATCCTGGAGTGCAGTGGCATGATCTCGGCTCACTGCAACCTCCACTTCCCGAGTTCAAGTGATTCTCCTGCCTCAGCCTCCCAAGTAGCTGGGATTACAGGCACGCGCCATCACACCTGGCTAATTTTTGTTTTTTTAGTAGAGATGAGGGTTTCACCATGTTGGGCAGGCTGGTCTCAAGCCCCTGATCTCAGGTGATTTGTCCGCCTCGGCCTCCCAAAGTGCTGGGACTACAGGTGTGAGCCACTGGTGACTGGCCTTAGAAGTCTTGCTAACTTCTTGATTCCATTCTATTAGCTCTGCTAGAAGCCCAGGCCCTTCTGAATCCAATGAGGTAACATGGACTCATGTAAACAAGAACTAATTTGAGTTGATGCTATATCCTTGAATGATACCTACTTTTTTTTTTAAGTGAGCTTAATCAAAATATAGAACTTTTCAGGCAAAATACACAGTATCAAAACGACTGGGGCACATCTTGGGGTGAGACATATACACAGTGTAAAGTTTTTGAAAACTGGATCCTCTAACACTGGACATCTGAGAAAGATGCTCTTTTCAAAGATCATGATTTACATCCAACTATGGGCAGGAACCATTTCCTGTTCATTTTTGCAAGTCGATGCCATCTATTAGGATCTCAAGGGTTATTTGTGAAATGAATGCATATGTGGTCAAAAATGACTTCGGAGAGTTTAGCAAAGCCATTGTGATAGCGACCTCTATCGGGAGCTGTCCCTGATACACCAGATGGGTTCCTATGTCTGTAAGTCTCTCTATACCTAGAGCATAACATGGTATAATTTTTTGTTTGGTTCTTTGAAGACTTCTAAAGGGCGGGAACTACGTCTTTCTTTCTCTTTCTTTCTTTCTTTCCTTCTTTCTTTCACCCCCCAGTGCCTAACAGTATCAAGGATGTAGAATGTGATTTATATAACCATTTGTTGAATAAATCAACTAATAAATGAATAAATAAATGAAGCCCACAATTTTGACTCTGCATCATCCTTACATGCCAAGATTATGAGTGCAAAGAACAAGTTCTAAGTCTTGCTTGTTCTTTTGTTATTTCCAAATTGGACAAGAGTGTTGGTAACTCTGCATAGAAATAAATATCTAAGCTGGAAATGTTTCTAACAACTCAGCATGCTGCATACATTTAGCCATGGGACTTCTCGTCTTCTTCATTTCAGGAAACCATAAATAACCCAGGAGAGAGGGGTATCACTGCTCTGCACCCATAGGATGCCAAATTGTGTTGTCTGACTTGAATAGCTGCTTGCAAGCAAATTGCCTTGAATCATTGCCTCCCTCCTGCTGCTTTTCCTCCTCCCCTTCCTCTTCCTCCTCTTTTTCTTTTAATTCCTTGAATCTCTTGCCACCAGCACTACCTCCACCTCCGTGATTTCTTCAATTCCTCCATTTCCTGATTTCCTGTCTGCTTTCAGGCTTTCTAATTAATGTCCCAAGATGGCTTCCATGCCACCCTGGATGGAGTTTAGGTTTTCTCCCTGTGCTTTCACAGTCTGTGCCAGGTCTTTGTGACTCATCAGACTTCCCTTTTCCATCTACGTATGTGTGTCCTCGGTACACATTACTCAAGCAAATTATCCTGTAGTTAGCTAATCCTCCTGCCCTCTCCAGAGTTTCCCTCTGGGGTTACACCTACCCAAGGCTGGAACAGGCTCCAGCATATTATGATTGTTATTTAGTTACCTGAGATGTGTAGGCTCCAGTGGAAGCTCTGATGCTACTGCAGCAGGAGTATGGTACATGTCCTGGCTTGTCTGGGCTGCCCCAGCAGCACTGGGGACCAGATTCTAAACAGAGAATACATTTCTGGGGATATCTTAACACATGCCCTGCCTTGGACTGAATAAATAGCATGACTCTATTTGATGGAACCTAGGAAGGTAAATAAAGATCCAAAGCAATTCATTTATTTATACAATTAATGTCTAGCAAGTGCCTACTATTTGCCAGGCAGCAGGCCCTGTACTAGGTATACTGCAGTAACCCTGAGATTTGCTATTTCTTCTTTCCTTGTGCTTATAACTTACCCAGAGTCAAAATGTAACTATTTAAACAGGCTGGGCACAGTGGTTTATGCCTGTAATCACAGCACCGTGGGAGGCCAAGTTGGGAGGATCACTTGAGCCCAAGAGTTCAAGACCAGCTGGGGCAACATAATGAGATCCCAGGCTACAAAAACTAATTAAAAATAGCAAGCTGTGATGATACCTGCCATTCTTTGGTCTCAGCTACTTGGGGGGCTAAAGTGGGAGGATAATGGGCCCAGGAGGTCGAGGCTGCAGTGAGCAGTGATCATGCCACTGCCACTGCACTTCAACCTGGGCGATAGAGGAAGACCCTGTTTCAAAAAAAAAAAAGAAAAAAGAAAGAAAAAGAAAACTGTATAAAAAACTATTTAAACAAATACACAAGTACAAATGGGATAAAGCTAATAGTTGAAGGACAAGGAAGGAGCCATGCTAAGATAGAGAGAGAGCATTTCAGGTAGAGGTTAAAAGCACATGTAAGGGCCCTGTGGTAAGAGAGTCATTTTATATATTTTATTTGAAGCAAAGGAAAATATGGTGGTTGGGTTGAGAGACAATAGGTTGGGGAAGGGGACCAGCTTGAATTCCATAAATTACTTATTTTCTCAGACTCATTCAATGACCATTTATATTTTAATTTGAAGTTATCTATGTTGACATACCCTTAAAGTAATTGATTACAACAAACATATCTGCTCCAAAGGTTTTTTTTTTTTTTTTCTTGTGTCTTACCTTGGTTTGATTTTAATCTATTTATTTACTTATTTACTTTGAGTCAAGGTCTCCTTCTATTCCCCAGGCTGGAATGCAGTGATGTGATCATAACTCACTGCAGCCTCAAACACCTAGGCTCCAAGCCATCCTCTTGCCTCAGCCTTGCAAGTAGCTGGGACTATAAGCATGTGCCACCACACCCAGGTGATTCTTGAATTCTTTGTAAAGATTGGGTATCACCATGTTGCCCGGGTTGGTCTCAAACTCCTGGGCTCAAGCTGTCCTCCCTCCTTGGCCTTCCAAGGTGCTGGAATTACAGGAGTGAGCCACTGCACCTAAACTATCTTGTTTTGTTTTTACATGAGATAGTTGAACAACTAATTTTCAATATTCCTTCCATCCATAAAGTTATACAAAGACTCCTGTCTCAATAGAAAAGGAAAGACAACTAATGCTATTGTAAACCTTCTGTATATCAGGCATAGGAATCAGTGATTTACATGGGATTCATCAAACTCGCCACAGAAATTGTTCATTCAAAATCAGGGCAAGGCTGGGCACAGTGGCTCACGCCTATAATCCCAGCACTCTAGGAGGCTGAGGCGGGCGGATCACTTGAGGTCAGGGGTTTGAGATCAGTCTGCCCAACATGGCGAAACCCCATCTCTACTAAAAATACAAAAATCAACCGAGCATGGTGGTGGGCACCTGTAATCCCAGCTACTTGGGAGCCTGAGGCAAGAGAATCACTTGAGGCAGGAGAATTGCTTGAGCCCAGGAAGTAGAGGTTGCAGTGAGCCAAGATCACACCACTGTGCTCCACCCTGGGAGACAGAGTGAGACTCTGTCTCAAACAAAAGAAAACAAAACAAACCAAATCAGGACAAGCTCAGGTGTGCTTGTTTAACACACAAGTAATTCGTTTCAAGATAGGTAGGTAGATAGATAGATATTAGATAGATTAATAGATAATACACAGATGATAGATAAGAGATAAATCGATAGATTGGTGGGCTCTGCATGCAAAATTTTGGGGAAGGCAGATAGTTCATTCTTATCTCTTATTTCCCTATGCATGAATAAGTCTATCTGATTTGGCATGCTCTGGTTTGCTGAAATAGTAAAATTGTATAATGTGTAAATTCACCATAAATTAAGGTCCCCAGGAAGTTAGAAATATGTCCCCCAAGGGATGGAATTTTGTTCCAATTTTTCCAGCTATCCAATTCATCTTCCAAGATACTTGAGGCTTATCATCAAATTTGATGTTATACTCTTCTCTATGCAAGAGATGACATTCAGGAATAAAGTTTTTTTAAAAAAATATCTTTGGCCTTTAGACAACTAAGCATTTTGAAAGCTGTAAAATTCTTTACCCCTCCTCATACAATTTGCCGAGTACTTCACCCAAACTTCGTGATGTACAGCGAATAGTACTAATTTCATGTTGGTCGAATTATTCATGCATTTTAGTGATTCATTTTATTCCTCAAAATGGAGGCACATAAGGGAAATTCCCAGCCTTCTGAAGGGGGCATTTGTGCTCCCCAGATTCAGCAGAAAATGTGTAGGTTTTTCATCCATAATTCATCATTATAAGGTGGCCTCCTGCCCAGGCATATTCGAGCACTGTGACTCGCTCACGCAAGATCAGACAAGGTTGTTAAATCACGGTTTATTTTTCTGTGAACCAAAATCATCCTTCAGGCTAATCCAGGCTGCAGTTGGTTTATTTGTACCTTCCACATCTAAGCTTCTAACTTGGAGGATATTTTAAAGATGTCGGTGGACCCCAAGGTTTGCAATGGCTTAAGTTTAACAGACCAAAGAAGCACGGGAAATTAGTTAGAGTCTTTCATGGCAGGAAATATTTCTGTGATTAATACTGTGTAATGGGAATGTAAACACAATCGAGAAAATGAACTAGATCCTGAGGGCTGGTATGAAAATACCAGCCGGGAAAGTTTAATTTGGGGCCAGACTCCAACTAAAGGCTCTTCACTGTGCTCTCTGTGGTTTTTATTGGCTCCTGGAGGAGAAGGAAGGAGCACTGGATTCTCCATTGAGAAATCAGGGACCCAGTCCTGGCCAGAACCAACTGTGTGACCCTAAGAAAGCCGCATGACTCACCTGGAACTCAGATGCACCATCAGTGAGATGAGTCATCTGGTGAGACCCTTTGATCTCCTCTGCGTGACTTGACGCGTAGCTTAGCCTGCAACGGTTAAGCAGTGTCCACCTCTTCATGCTCGGCACCCACAGGCACCTAAAAGATATTGAATTAATGGATTTTAACTGAAGACAAGCTGGCCAGTCCATACACCAACACACTCAGTTCCTGTTTCAGGATTAAGGGCTTCTCCATCACCCCACATAGCCTCTGCCATTTGGGATGTGAGGCGGAAGTCGGTAGACCAGGATCTGACAACTCAGTAAGCTAAATCTAGGGCCAGACCAGACCTCCCAGCATCTCAACATGTTTCTCCCAATAAAGGTCTAGCTGTTTCCCATGGAGAGTCACCTCAACATTCCACTCCACCATCTGTATTTATAGATCTTTATTGGTGCAGAAGGATGGTATAGAAATGGCTAGGCCAAAAACCTCAGGTTAGGACCCTGCTACTGAAAGTGAGGTCCCCAGACCCCACTGCATCAGCATCTCCCAGAAGCAATGCTAGAAATACAGTGACTCAGACTTCACTCATACCTGCTCCATCAGCATGCCCCTTTTATTACCACAGTGATTAACTTCATGTGTCAACCTGACTGGGCCACTTTATGCCTGCATAAATGGTTAAACATTATTTCTGGGTGTGTCTGTGAGGGTAGTTCCACGGTACATTAGCATTTGACATGGTAGGCTGATAAAGAACACACACCCTCCCCAATATGGGGGTGGGCGCCATCCAATCCACTGATGGCCTCTAGAACAGAAAGGCAGAGAATGGTTGGATTCTCCTTCTCTTTCCCTGGCTGCTTGAGCTGGGACATCAGTCTTCAAATCTTTGAGCCCTGGGTGCTCCTGGTTCTCAGGCTTTCAGACCCAGACTGGAATCTACACCATTGGCTCTTGGGTTGTCAGACCTTCGAACTGCATCACCAGCTTTCCTGGGTCTCCAGGCTGCAGAAGGCAGATTGTGGGCCTTCTCAGCCTCCATAATTGCATCAGCCAATATCTTATAATAACTCTCTTTATGCGTGTGTGTATTCTGAATATATGTACACACGTGCATGCACACACACACACATTAGGCATCTAAAATATGTAGATATAGATACGTAGATCGTATTAGCTCTGTTTCTCTGAAGAACACCAAGTGGTTCGAGTTTGAGAAACACTACCTTAGATCACTCCATTGGTTCATTAGGGGAGGGTCATTGCCTAGCTTACCACCAATTTTTGTGATTACAATCAATTTGTTGCAACCAATTTTTATGATTACATTATGGGATCAACTTGCATAAACTTCTCAGTCTAGCTCTCCCTCCTACTTAACTTGGAGGAGAGTAACTGTATGGGGGAGGAGTGCGCATGTGCCTCTGTGTGCACATGGGTGTGTCCATGTATACACATGCCAGAGCAGGGGAGGCTGGGATCAGTAACTGCTTTCTTCCAAGTAACTTAACAGACTTCTTAGCCATTTGCAAAGGTGCCCACATTGTCCACCTTACAGCAGACACCCCAAATGAATCCTTCTCACACAGCAAAGACAGGCTTACCTGGCAGATGGGAGGGTTGCCCATACTGACGCAGCACTGCACTTTAATGATGCTGCCTGAGGCTGCGTGTTTTTATAACTTGCATGCAGAAAAACCTGCTTCCTCATAACACCCGTTTCTCAGAAATACCTTGCTTGCCTACAGTAAACGCAATTCTAGTGTAGTATAATAATTCTAGCATAACATGCTAACTATTTTAACAAGTAGGTATGGAGGAGAGGAAGCCTGTCCCGAAACTGCAAGATGGTTATGGGTCCCTGTTAAATATCCCAAAACACATTTTTTACTTCACCCTTTTTTCTACTTAAAAAAATCTTGTTATTCTTTTTTTGTGTTCCTGTTAAATCTATAATATGATGAAGTCTGGAAAGGCAGAGATTATGCCAGCTTCTTGTTACAAATCTAGCATTGTCAGATTTGGCAAATAGAAGTACAGGATTGAGTTAAATTTGAATTTCGGGAAACAATGATTTTATTTTTTTGGAAAGGTATACCCCATACAGTATTTGAACCATGCTTATATTTTAAATATGTTCATTGTTTCTGTGAAGTTCTAATTTAATATAGCATCTTGTATTTAATCTGGCAACCTTATCCAGATGTCAGCATTCAACGTAGTAGCCAGTCCAGATTAGATGTTCTATAAATCGGAACATTTGTGTTATCACTGTACATACAAGGCAGAGGACTGAATATGAGAAATATATAAAGGAAACAGTTAATGGGGGAGAAAAGTACACTGAGCAATGAGAAATCAGGACATAGCTCGTTTTAACCAACCTGGGAAACCATTAGGAAAAGCTTATAAAAGGACAGCATTAATGGATGAGTTACTCCAGTGAGATAAAAGGGGGCAGGCACCCTTAGGGAAGTTAAACTGTGGCTTCGAGCTCCTACAAGAGTCAACCTTACTTAAGGGGGATTTCTGCAAATAAATCATACAGAGTGAATTAGCTCATAAAATGTTTTGGTGGCTTCTTAGGTGACGTATGACATTGTTTACTGGCAAAACTGAAGATACTAATAATATATACCTGTTTCTTCAGGAAATTCAGTCAATTTAGACATACAAAGAGTGAAGATCGATGTCTTAGTCTGTTCAGGCTGCTGTAACAAAATACCATAGCCTGAGTGGCTTATAAACAACAGACATTTCTCACAGTTCTGGAGGCTGGAAGTCCAAGATCAAAGTGTGGCAGATTTAATGTCTGGTGAAGACCCGCTTCCTGGTTCATAGTGCCTTTTCTCTGTGTCTTCACATGGTGGAAGGGGTGAGGGAGCTCTCTGGGGTCTCTTTTATAAGGGCATTAATCCCATTCGTGAGGCTCTACCCTCATGATCTCATCACCTCCCAAAGGACCAACTCCTAGTGCCATCACTTTGGGGATTAGGATTTCAATATATGCATTTTGGTGGGAGAGACATAGACATTTAGACCATAGCAATAGAGATAAAACAAATGTCAAGAAATAACTTTCATGTTAAAACAGAAAGATGGCTGTAAATGAATGTATTAAATAATGTAATAAATATATTTAATAACAAATAATGTAATTTATTACATTAGGTAATATAAGCAACTATTAAATTCAGGGAAACTAACCATCCAATCCAGTGTGATATTTAATATTTAACCCACAGGTAGTAGGTTGCTTCCTTATCCCCAACTTCTCTCCCTTCCCTATGTCCTTGTCTTTATCATGTAGCTATGTGGCTCTACTCTGTGGTCATGGTGTTCTTTCTAACTCTGGTCTCTGGTCTCTGCCACGTGACTTACTTTGGCAAATGAGATGTTACCAGCCCCTATGCAAGTGGAACATTGGGAAGTTCTTGCCTGATCAGGCTGGAGTTCTCTTTTGTATCTCTGCAAATGGTCTAAGAATATGTGCAACCTAGTGAAAGATGTATTAGCCCATTTTCATACTGCCATGAAGAAATATCCAAGACTGGGTAATTTATAAAGAAAAAGAGGTTTAATGGACTCACGGTTCCATATGGTCCCTTACAATCATGGCGGAAGGTGAAGGAGGAGCAAAGGCACATCTTACATGGTGGCAGGCAAGAGAGCATGTACAGGGGAACTGCCCTTTGTAAAACCATCAGCTCTCATGAGACTTATTCACTATCATGAGAACAGCATGGGAAAAACCTGCCCCCATAATTCAGTTACCTCCCACGAGGTCCCTCCTGTGACATGTGGGGATTGTGGGAGTTACAATTCAAGATAAAGTTTGGGTGGGAACACAGCCAAACCATAACAAAGGGCTAAGAAAATATTTTCCCTTTGCCCTCTGAAGCTTTACTGAAAAAAATCACTGACAAGAGGCATACTAATAGAAAAGAAAAACATACAAAGTTATTAATGTGTACCCAGGAGCCTTTAGAATGAAGACCCAAAGATACAGGGGAAGTTGACCATTTTTATGCTTAGGTTCAACAAAGTATGGACAGCCATGTAGAAATAGGATTGGACCAAAAGGATCTAACCTAGTGCTAATCAGCTGAGTGGGAAAACCCAGCAAGGCCTGTCTGTCTGAATTCTTCTTGGCATCTCTGAGCAACACTTCTTCCTTCTGGGTATGGGGTGGGACCCTCTCTGGAATGGGGATCTTGGGACCTGCAGTCAAACCAGGTAGCTCAGATCATTCTTTGTGACCTATTTCTACACAAACAGGTGAAACAAAAGTAGAGTCCTATTTTTAGGTTTTATGGCTGGCTGTTGGGAAAGAAGGTTCTGGTTTCTAGGACCTGCCTTGTGGAAGAGAAATTCTAGTTTTTATGACGCCTGTCAGGAGGATGGAACTGAGAGATAGGAGGGCAAGAGGAGGTCAGAGAGAAGCTTTTGCTTTTGAGGCTGCCCCTGAGGCCTTTGTTTTGGGGTATAGTTTTCTGAGTCCCAATACTGGTCTACTCAAGGATAAGAGGAACCTGCAACAGTGCAAAGCCAGTAAACAAGGAAACCTCTCTATGGTTATGAGTAAGCTCAGCTGACCTCCACAGAACCACCTCGCTGACTCCCTGCTGGCTCCAGATAGGTAAGTAATACTCTTGTCTTCCCCTGAGCCATGTGGTTGTTTGTTATGCAGCAGCATGGCAATAGATAACTGGTACTAGAACAGAACAAACTGGAAATAAACTTAGGAACACAATTAGAGTTACAACATCCTATTTCTCTGCTCCTCCCCCTCCCACACTGTAGGAAATCTAATTCCTGTTGCCTATCACCCAATAACTCTTGTCATCCTGAGTAAAGTGTTCCTGTGTGATTGGTAAGCTAGTCCTACTGGCTTTTAGAGCACATCCACTTTGATCCTCCTCCTTGAGTTAGCTGTGGTGAGGTTTCCTAATGCTGAAAATACCGAGGTTCCTTCTCTGTAACCGATACCTCCCCAAAGATCCTCAGTACTTCCCAATGATGATACCATCACCACTGATGCCAATGTCCATGATGACACTGCCCTTGCCTGTTTCCAAGAGCATAGAGGCCACTTTGCCTAACAAAGGTCTCCCCATCACCTGTGATGCCCATTAGTGTCCAGGTAGATTTTACTAAAGCTCACAAACAACTCCCCACTTAGATTTGTCTGCTTAGCCTTATCAAGAATAAAGTGGGCTAGGCATGGTGGCACATGCCCATAGTTCCAGCTGCATGAGAGGCTTGTTTGAGCCAGGAGTTCAAGACCAGACTAAACAACACAGCTAGACCATATCTTTAAAAAATATATTTTTAATTAGCTGGGTGTGGTGGATGCACCTATCGTCCTGGCTACTTAGGCTGGAGAATCACCCGAGCCCAAGAACTTGAGGCTGCAGTGAGCTATGATCGTACTACTGCACTCCAGCTTGGGCAACAGAGCAAGAACCTGTCTCAAAAAAAAAAAAGAAGAATGAAGTGGTGGTATGCTTCAACTTTCTTACATGCCTTGAGATAATATATTCAACATACATTTAATAACCTTGTATGATGGTGGCTGCTGTTACATATTACCACAGATTCAGTGGCTTAAAACAAGACACATTTATTCCCTCCAGTTCTGAAGTTTACAAGTACAAAATCAGCATCACTGAGCTGAAATCAAGCTGCTGGCAGGGCCACCCTCCCCTCTAAGGCTGTAGGGGGAGAATCTGTTCCTTGCCTGTTCCAGAGTCTTGTGGCTGATGGAATTCCTTGGCTTGTACCACATGACTTCAATCTCTGCCTCTGGCATTACATTACCTTTCTCCTCTTCTGTGTGTGCCCAACCTTGCTCTACCTCTCTCCTTGGTGTAGCCATTGCTAATATCCATTTTAAGTTGCTTCCCCCTTACATTCAGTCATGGCATGATTCACTTCTTGTATCAGATATCTATTGCCACATTGCTGCTGTGTAACAACCAATGTCTCCCTGTTGTAGCTTTATTCTTCAGCATTTATCTGTAATTAATGCTCAAATCAGTATGTTTTTAAAGGGAAAAATAAATGGTTCCTGGTGAATGAACTGGATTTAATCCTTTTATTCTCTGAATTAGTATGTCTCTATTGCATTCACATGTACCTTGGCTATGCAAAGCTCTTTCATCAAAGTCTTGTGCATTGATGTTTTTATTCTGATATTTTTGCTGTTTATGGATTACAGGGAGAGGCCAGCTTCATTTCATATTGTCATAAACCTGTTTATTTTACTTGACATTTGAGGCATTGCCTTTCTTTATACTTCAATTTTTGAAAAGATTCAGAGAATGTGCATCTATTTTTGTTAATTTTGTCAAGAATTCAATGGACCTACTAATTGTATATATACTTTTCATGTTTAAGCACAGGAATTTTTTAAAATTACAGTACTGATATTTTCTTTCATTCCCATTGCTCTCATCTTTCATTAAGAACACTCTTGATTCTTGCCAGGGATAGTGGTGTGCACCTGTAGTCCCAGCTGCTCCAGAGGCTGAGGCGAGAGCATGGCTTTAGCCCAGGAGTTCGAGACCAGCTCAGGCAACATAGTGAGACGTGTTTCTAAAACAAAAACCAAAAATCACGAAAGAACACTATTGATTCTTAGACTCAGTCCTTAGGATGAGAATACACACAAACAAAGACACATGCACACACGCAGTGCAGCTTAAACTTGTCCTCTGTTGAAGCGGTTTGAAAGCTGGATGTAGTATTTTCTGGCTTTACCCAGTCCTGTGTGTGTGTTGCTCAGGGAGGGGTTGTGGCAGGAGGGAGACTCCTTTGGGTCAATATGTGACTTTTTTTTTTTTTTTTTTTTTTTTTTTTAAGACTCTGGGATTTACTCTCTCCTCTGAGATTTTCTTAAAAGCCCGTACTAGATTCATCCATCTATCCAAACATGAAGACTGTCATCTCCTGTTATAGAGGAGATAACTTCCAATTTCAGAGCATCATTCTCTTGATTTTTTTTTTTTTTTTTGAGACAGGGTCTCACTCTGTTGCCCAGGCCGGAGCAAAGTGGTGCAATCACAGCTCACTGCACCCTGCCTCCTGGGCTCAGGTGATTCTCCCGCCTCAGCCTCCCAAGTAGCTGGGATTACAGGTGCTTGTCACCATGCCTGGCTAATTTTTGTATTTTTTGTAAAGACAGGGTTTCTCCATGTTGCCCAGGCTGGCCTCGAACTCCTGGACTCAAGCAATCCACCCACCTCGGTCTCCAAAAGTGCATTATCTTGATTTAGCAAGTCCTGAAAAGTGGCAAGCCCTAATAATTTTTATTGCTTATGCTTCAGAGACAGGTAACCTCCGCCACTCTTCATTGTTTTTTTTTAATGATTTTTTTTATTTAATTCACCTACTTACTCTTTCTGTACAATCCTCTACAAGCTGGTAAAATTCCCAGGACCTTTGCCAATGCAAAACTATTAGGGCTTGACACTTTCCCTTTTTACTGTCTTAAGTTTTGGAATGTGTGTTCATATTTTTTGTTTATCAGCACTCATTCTGCTGGTTTTCACTTTTGTTTGCTTTCTGTTTATGGTGCTCAATATTGGCTTTCTTCTCCTAAACATCTCCCATATTTAACCTAAATAATGCATGTTTAAAATAACAAGATGTTCCTTACTCTAATAAAATAAATAATGAAATAGATAACATAAAAGAAGGCCATGCAAGCAATAATTATATACTTACACTAGTCACACACTTATATTTTATAACTCTATACAAGCATATATACTTATATCATTATAAGTCTGTTAACTGTATA
Organism: Nomascus leucogenys; assembly: GCF_006542625.1. Classification (NCBI taxonomy): domain Eukaryota; kingdom Metazoa; phylum Chordata; class Mammalia; order Primates; family Hylobatidae; genus Nomascus; species Nomascus leucogenys. The sequence continues at coordinate 6,813,919 of NC_044406.1, forward strand.
CTTACATCATTAATGGTAGTTACATAATGATAGTCCTTTGGGAACAAAGAGTATAATTATTCTGGTGTGTGCTCTTAAGACTCAAGAAGATGTGAATCTTGCTCAGTATACTGTTAACAAAATGTTGTCTCAGAGATACATTTAAATACTGTCTAGCCAGCCCATCACTCAGATTTAATATAATTATTCATCTCTCATTTTTATTGTAGTTGGAGTATACAAGATTCATACAAAACTGACATAAAATGAGTGGTAATTTCCCTTCCACTGAAGTCATAACTAAGAATATATGATAAGCACATGCATTGTGAAGATAGAGCATTACACTAAGTAATTAGCAAGCCAGCTAGCCAGAGTGAAGAGACTGCATCCTGAAATGACACAGAACCTACTTAGCACTATACTTTATTCTTATGCCCTACTTTGCGCTGTTTGAATTTATTCCTGGCCTATAAGTATAATGACTAAAAATCATTAATCAAATTATTGAAATCATAATTTCATGCTTACTAAGCAGGAATTGTTTCTTAAACAGACCCTAAGTTCTTTTTGGTTGACCTTGCCATGAAATCAGAAGAGCTCACATTTTCTGGCCAAATCAAATCCAGCTTCATGACCTACCCATATCTCTTACTAATTTGCTTAACTTTGGGATTTTCTGTTTTTTTATTTCTTTTTTTTTTTTTGAGACAGAGTCTCGCTCTATTGCCCTGGCTGGAGTTTAGTGGTGCAATCCTGACTTACTACATCCTCAAACTCCTGAATTCAAGTGATCCTCCCAGCTCAGCCTCCTGAGTAGCTGGGACTACAGGTGTGCACCACCACAACTGGCTAATTTATGTTAAATTTTATTTTGTAGAGATGGGGTCTCACTATGTTGCCCAGGCTAATCTCAAACTCCTGAGCTCAGGTGATCCTCCTACCTTGGCCTCCCAAAGTTCTGGGATTACAGGCATGAACCACTGTGCCTGGCTGACTTTCGGGATATTTTTTAGGATCTCTTGAATTCAAAGTTCTTATCTGTAGAATGGTCATGAAATCAGACGACCAGTGGTTCTAGATCTTAAGTGTGCACTAAGGGCTTGTGAAACACAGAATTCCTAGACTCCACACTGATCCGTAAGCCTCGACTGGGGCTCAAGGTTTGTCTTTCTACTGAGTATCCAGGCAATGATGAGGTTGCTGGTAGAGAGACCACACTTCCAATCAATGGCCTATGTTTTAGGATGGTTGGAACATTAGAAGAGATAACCTTTTAGTGGTTTTGAAACCTGATGGGGAGCTTTAAATTATAACCCTACCCATGTGGCTAGTGCATTAATATGCCACAGGCTGGAAACCCATCAGTTATGTAAAGCTTTTAGCTCAGTGTGTGGTGATGTGGGTCACTCAATACATTTTAGTTCTATTTCTTTGTGCATGCATTTGGTTTTATTCTATTTTTTATAGTTGACATATTCTAAGTCCCTGAATGACCCAAATTTGTCAACAGGTGTTTGCTTATTTGTTTAATGATTGCATACATTTGAGTCTTGACTAATTCAATTTAAATTTAGGTTCCATCTCCCTGTAGAGTTAAGTGTAATTGTCTAAGTCAATGGACTGTTCTGTTTTTTTTTTTTTTTCCCCACACCTGCTGTCTGTATGGGCCCACTTTTGTGGGTCAATATAGTGCTGGAATTGGATAAAGGCAGTTTTTAGGCAAAATTCACTTTTAAAAAGCCTTTTATTATGATTTTAGTTGGGATTTCAGGATAATCAGTTTCTACTTAAGATTTTATCTTTATACGTGTTTCATATTTATAATCAATCCAAGTTCTGTGGGTCTGATCATCATTTGCATAAGCATTAAAGTGCACTCAAATACTTATGCAAATAGACCACCAGAAGGGCTTTGAAAAGGGAAAACAAACAAGCAAACAAGCTTCCCAAGTCATTATCCACTTTTGAAATTGCAAACAATTCTCCCAAGGCTGACCTAGTCCTATTTTCTTAAAATGTAAAGAAATCTCCAAGTAAACAACCCTTTAGGAAATAAAGACTTTATATTTCTTTTGGCATTAACAAATTTTGGAGAAAGTTTTTTTCTTATAATTAATAATAATGGGTTAGATTTCTAAAAAGAAGAATATTACATTGTTTTCAAAGATACTCATGATGGCTCTTGAATATTAACTCAACATGCTTTTCTTCAATAAACATGTAATAGATGCTGATGTTGTAGGTACTACTGTGTTAGATTTGGGTTACAAAAATCAAGAAAACACTGACTCTTGACTCAAAACTGAAAAGTGACTTGAAAACAGTTATTTAGTTTGGGCTAATGAGTGGGCCACTGAAAAGGTAGGGTGGAAACAAAGTTGATGGTGTTGTAGGATAGTAGTTGAAATATTTAGGAAGAATCCAGACATTTAGAGCTTAAGAAATCTCAAAAATCATTTAGAACACTTTTTCTATGGATGACAGGATTAGGTGAAAATGGTTTTATTAAATTCATACATAATAGTTATATTCAAATGGTTGACAAACTGTCCTGTTTGTCATGCGCGTCCGTGTGAGGAGACCACCAAACAGGCTTTGTGTGAGCAACAAGGCTGTTTATTTCACCTGGGTGCAGGCGGGCTGAGTCGGAAAAGAGAGTCAGCAAAGGGAGATGGGGTGGGGCCGTTTTATAGGATTTGGGTAGGTAAAGGAAAATTACAGTCAAAGGGGGTTGTTCTCTTGCAGGCAGGGGCGGGGGGGTCACAAGGTGCTCAGTGGGGGAGCTTCTGAGCCAGGAGAAGGAATTTCACAAGGTTAATCGCTCAGTTACGGTGGGGCAGGAACAAATCACAATGGTGGAATGTCATCAGTTAAGGCAGGAACAGGCCATTTTCACTTCTTTTGTGATTCTTGCTTCAGGCCATCTGGATGTATACGTGCAGATCACAGGGGATATGATGGCTTGGCTTGGGCTTAGAGGCCTGACACTGTTGACAAAGATTATACCATAGCTGGTGAGGATTCTAAAGTTTAACTTGGCTGGGTGCAGTGGCTCACACCTGTAATCCCAACACTTTCGGAGGCCGAGGCAGGAGAATCACTTGAAGCCAGGAGTTTGAGACCAGCCTGAGCAATACAGTGACATCCCATCTCCACAAGAAAATTAAAAAATTATCCATTTGTGGTGGTGCACGCCTGTAGTCCCAGCTACTCAGGAGGCTGAGGTGGGAGGATCACTTGTGCCCATGAGGTCAAGGTTGCAGTGAGCTATGTTTGCACCACTGCACCGTGGCCTGTGCAACAGACTGAGACCCTGCCTCAAATAGAAGATAGATAGATAGATAGATAGATAGATAGATAGATAGATAGACAGACAGACAGACAGACAGACAGACAGATAGATATAGATAGATAGATAGATAGATAGCTAATAGATAAAGTTTAACTTCCATCATGATGGGAGGGACCAGATTTTGCAATTAAGTTAAACTGCTTTAATGATAGGGAAGGAAACCTAGTCTAGTTCTTCAGAGACAACAGGGCCTCATATTTCCATAGGAAAATAATAGGTAGTAGATGATTACACTGAGAGGTTATTGCCTGAAAAAAGTGAGGCATCATGAAACCAGTAAAGCAAAGCTAAAGCCAAGAAATGGGCAACAGACAGTTGTAAGCTAGGCAGAAGTTAACCCCAGTGAAACATTTTAGCAGGATGCAGGGTTCAATTTTCTGTGATAGACTCATAGCTGGCATGCCAGGCCCTGTCTGGTGACTGAGCAGAGCAAATTGATCAGCAATACTAAGCAGACTATGATGTCAGGTGGCTGTCAGGGCCAATGCAGCAACTCAGCAACTTGGTGGAGACCTCGGAGCATTGAACAGGTGCTCCTTAAACCCCTTAGATCTGAGGTCTACATTAGTGCTAGACACTAGGATAGCTAGGCCTGCACCTAGACATCAAGATTTCCAATAAGAGCATGGAAGTAGAATATAGGAACCAGACAAGGGCACAGGGGTTTTTCTGATTGTTATGTGCCTCTGTAAAGATCCAAAACTGAAGTGGACAAGTTGCAGACCTTTATTTTGACTCAATATAAGCTATTTTCTTATATATTGGTTCTAAAAATACCTACTAACCTCACTGAGTAGTAAAGTCATAATAATTTTCCATGTAAAAAAAATCACAGGAGTGCAATCTCATGCATGAATTTCATCTCAGGGGGCTCAGGGACACCTGTAGTTTATTTATATATTTCAGCAGAATCCAAGGGCCCCAGGATAAACAACCCTGTTCTAAAATTTAGAGCAGTCTCACATTATCCACGGAGCTAGTGTCAGAGGTAGATGTCCTCTAGCACCATATTTAAGTACAGGCTGAGTGACCTCTGGAAGGAATGGTGAAGAGAATTTCCAAGCATCTGGAGGAGGCACTGGGCTCATTTACCTCCAAAAGACCTTTTAAGCCTGAAATTGTCTATGATTCAAGTAATGTGAAGCATTAAAAACAGACATCTGCCTCTTCAGAACCAACCAGTCACTTTTTACAGCCCAAACTCCTCTTAAGCTTAAAGAGAAAAAGGATAGCATATCTCAGACATCTTAGATGGAACCACATAAATAGGATAGCAAGTATTTCAGTGGAAAAATCAACAGGAGAAAGTAAGTATGTGACTTAGCAACAGGGAACAAGTTTGAGGGTTGTTTTTCTTGAAAAATAAAAGTAATTTGTAGGATGATTCTTATCACATAAAGTGTGACTGCAATAGTTATCTATTAATATGTAACAAACGATCCTACTACTTCACAGTCTAAAGCAATAAAGATATACCATTTTTTCATGAGTCTGGGATTTTTGGAGTGGCTTAGTTGGGAGGTTCAGGCTCAAAGTCCCTCATGAGCTTGAAGTCAGGTGGTCCATCAGGGCTTTAGTCTCGAAAGGTTCTATGTGGCTGGAAGATCTGCTGGCAAGATGGCTCAGCCACATGGCTACTGGCCTGCCTTCTCAGTTACTCATCACATGGATCTCTCCACAGGGCTGCTTGAGTATCCTTACAACATGGTGCTGGCTTTCTCCCAAGTGAGTTGGCCAAAAGAATGCAGGAAGGAAACTCAAATGTCTCTTATGACCTACGCTTCAATGTCACATGCCATCATTACTTCAGTATCCTATTGCTTATACAAGTCAGCCCAGTCATTAGGGGCCATCTTGGAGGCTGGATACCATACTGATATTATAGCTAAGGGGGAAAGGATTTCAGCTCACTTTTAGGCTATGGCAGTGACTTTGAAAATAAGTACACAAAGCAATTGTATATTTTGAAAGACAATAAAGCCTATGCCATTCAGAGTCTTCACACATAAAGCATATCGGCCAAAGAACTTTGGAGAATGTCACCAATAAAAAACCACATGCAGCATTAACTTGACTTTGGACTTTGCTAGCTCGGATGCTTATATACGTATCATTTCTAACTTAGAACTGGCTTTTCAAAGTATGAAAGTCAAACTTGGTGTTATCCAACTAGGATTTGAAAAGTAAGTTATTGTGTAAGTTTTAAAATCTTTACATTACATGTCATCAAGAAAATTCGAAATGGATTAAGCCAGTGTTTTCTAATAGAACTACATCCAGGGCCACAGATGCAAGCCGATCATGTAATTTCATGTTTTCTTGGAGAAATGGGTGAAAGTAATTTTAATAGCATAGTTATTGACCCAAAGCTATGGCTTGAATGTGTCCCCTTGGAAATTCAGGTGTTGAAACTAAATGACCAATATGATAGTGCTAGGTGGTAGAGTTATATAAAAAGCTTCACCTAGCACTCAGCTAACTTGCTCTTCCACCTACTGCCCTGTGAAGATACAGTGTTCCTCCCCTCCTGGGGTTGCAGCAAAAGATGTCAACTTGGAAGCAGAGAGTAGCCCTCACCAGATAAGCAAACCTGTCATGCCTTGATCTTGAACTTTCCAGCTACCAGAACTGTAAAAAAATTCATTTCTGTTCTTTGTAAACTACCCAGTCTCAATATTTTATTATAAGAATGCAAATTGACAAATACACCTGCTATGTCTAAATTCAACATTACAATTTCAACATGAGGTCAATATAAAAATGTTCGTTGTACTAAGTTTGAAATCCAGTGCGTATTTTATATTTATGGCACATCTCAGTTGGAGGAGCCATATTTCAAATGTCCAATATGCACATGAGATTAGTGGCTACTGTACTGGATAACAAAGGTAACTTACTGGGTTCATTGGGAAAAAAAATCCACTGGGCTAGACCTGATCAAGAAACTTGCTCAAATCAAGTAACCAAGGACCCATTGCTGTCTCACTGCTGTCTTCTCCAGGCCTGACTCAAACCACAGGCTCCAACAGGCAGCTCCTCAGTAGATGGGGCTCTACATTGTCATCACTGAATAGTTAATGTCTAGTACAGCCTCAAGTCCTCATCCTGGTCATGGAAGAAATGAGCATCTCTTGTAGCTAATGGCTGGTAGATGCACTGTGGTGTTCATATTCTCCCAGTGCCCTGAATTGGGTAACCTGACCATTCCAAGACTGGTCATTGTGCTTAGTATCACAAGATCTCTTGATCATACAAGGCAATTAAAATCTCCTAGAATACAGTAGTGGCTCAAGATTCCCATACCACATTCTTAAGCAAGGGAGAGTAATTAATTGCACACAGGAAAATCAGGGTACTTTTAGCAAGAGATGAAGAGGGGAGCAGATGAAAACAGACAAAAGCAAACACATGTCCACAAACCACTTGTCCATAATGAAGTGTATAGGCAGATGTCTTGAATTCCATCTTTGATTTCCTAACCACAAAAGGAGAGGCAAATCAAAGGCCATGACTAGCTCTGGATCTTCATAACTCATGGCTGGGGTTCATCCAATTATTTGTAGTTTCAATCATCTGTGACCCACTTGTAATTCACTAATGCTGTGCCAGTGGCCAACTTGAATTTCTACAGACAGCAGTAGCACCTTGAATTAACAGAATAATTGAAAATGGACACACTACTATGTGACAAGAAAATAATTTTAAATGGAATGTATAATGTATGTTCGTCCACGAAAGCATTACTCAGACTTTTGTATTAAGTTTGAAATGCTTACTATAACCTTAAAACGGTTTCTGTTTTTAAGACAGAATACAAATTCATTTTTTTCCTGATGTTTGAGTTAAATAATCTTTTTAGGGAGTATTAAATCAATATTATTAGATTTGATAGATCTAACAAAATTATTTGAGTAAAATTTTCAGTTCTGCACAAGGGCAAATCAAGTAAAATAATTCCGTCCTCAAAATAGTTTGTACTACATGTTTTACTATAATTGAACCATTAAAAAAAATATCTACTCATATGGGCAAGAACACAGAAGGGACATTTTTAAAAAATTAAAGAAGGAAGATGCTAAGGTTGAAACATTTGGGGTGTTATTTTTTCCTCAGAAGGCTTATGTGGATGTATAACAGCATTTGTGCACATTCTAAAATAAATTGTGTTTCTAAAATGAATGACTCACAACTCACAACATATTTTAGCAGCCTGCGCAGAGCATTTGAGACTGAAAAGGAAGGTGTTTACACAGAGACAGGGAGGAGAAAGACTGTTTTCCTCCACTGTCTTACCATATCAAGTGAGTCCTTACCCAGAACTTTCTCAGGAAACAGAGTAAACTCATCCAAAGATGTCTGCAGCAAGGAATAGCACAGAAACATCAACTATATGGGAGAATTGAGGGTCTTCTAATCCAAAGGAAATAGGAGGTCTTACTCGTATACAAGTGATTGTTATTTGAGCTTTAAATTGGTAGCTGAAATGTTCTTCATCTCTTAAATATATTCTAAGTTCCCAAATTCTTTTTCCTAAAGCAACTTTTCTCTAAAAGAGATTTAAAAAAATCATCTTGCTATTTCAGCAACAGGACTAGATTCTCATACTGCTAGTAACTCAACCAAAACTTTCCCAAGCAGAGCCAAAATAGCTCCCATAAAATTTCTAAAGATGAGAATCAGCCCCAGATGGTCCAGACTGAAATGTTAAATATGATGCTAATACTATGGTCAAGTGAAATGACATATTTGCATTTTTCTGAATCTATCTAAAATTAGTCATTTAGAGAGGTCCATCTGCGTCAAAATATCTTTTCCATGGCCCTTCTTGTACATGATGTTTCCACCCCAAGTCAAGCAACTGGGTAAAGAAGTTGTATCTTTAGAAGGCCTGTGTTAAATAACAAACATATCTGTGGAGTAGATGTCACAGTAACCAAAAAGGGCCCAGCACTACATCCACATGAAGTGTTTACTGGATGGGCAAGAGGTACCGAGAGAACAGTGTTTGCATAGTCTATTTAGGTAGACTTGGAAAGAAAAGAAAAGGGACAGACCTCTCCACTTTTCATGAGTCCTGATTTTCTGGTGCTAAAATAGCAGGTAAGTTATATGTCTGCTTCCTTCTCAGTCTACTCTGGGTTTGTTCTTGATAATGAGCGGCCCTCTGTTTTTCTAAAGCCTAGTCAGGCCAGCGGGGTATTTGTCTTTTACTTGAGTCATAAGCTTTGCACCCTGTGTATCTGAGTTTCCAGGTATCTTCTCATATCATCTTCTTTGCATCAGAACAATCTTTCTACAAGTCTTTCTCAACTCTCAGTTTTTCTTACTGTATGTCTGAATTTTGGCCCTCTAAACAAAGATTCCATGCTCACATTCCAAGGTTGCTAATCTAATTGCCCAAGACATAGACAAAACCCTCCCTGTTCTTCTTCAACTTAGAAATGGAAGGATGACTGTGGATCCAAGTCTCTTTATTTTTTCCCTTCTCTTGGTGAATTTCAAACAATAAGATGTTTTGCTGGCTGCAGAGGCAGAGGAGAGAGTGGAAATAAAATGAGTCTACTGTGCTCCAAGAGGTGACCTCTGGACATGAGTTCTGACCCAGGACAGACCTGGTGACTTCAGCAACATCCTTCTTTCCCAGGCACAATGCACAGCAGATGGCCTCCTAAATGAAGTGCCATGCTAATAATTCTCCTCTCACCTTGGTTCATAATAGGGAAATGGATTTTTGACCCATTAACATCTTACCCCCGTTCATTTTGTGCTCTTTATTCACAAAATCAGCATCCCATGTCTGCAGTGATTAAAAGACCAAACAGAAGTACTTCACATGGTTACAGGCAGCCTAGCTAGCCTTAATAAGCTACTCCTGCAAAATGGAAATGAAGAAATCTATTATGGGAATTAGAAACACATCACAATTCTGTGTGGCAAAACAGAGGTTTAATATTGAAAAATGTAAGAATCCAATAATATATAGCAGGTGTGATGCATGGTCTGTCTGTCCCTGCCCTCTTTATCTGCATATCAGGCCACACTGCTGCAAAATTTAGACTGTACACACCAGAACATGTGCATCTGATTGGATTTGGGTTTGTTGCAGGACGGAATTGGAGCAGTCACTCCTGTGGGTCAGTTTTTATTAATTACAGCGAACCTCCCTTCTCTTAGTCTAACGTGGCCCTTTGCAGTTGTCAGTCAATGTAAAGCCTTTCTTCTGCCTGTAAATAGGATATGATGGAAAGACTAAGCTCACACCTAAGTGAAAAAGGATGGATAAAAGGCAGGAGACTGGCCTTTTACTGTTGCCGCTCCACGTGCCAACCCTTTTACTTCAGGAACACTCTCAAAACGAGTTACAGATTTAGATTTCTCCTATTTTCAGTGTGTACTATTAAGCTAGGGAGAAAAGATCCAGAAGAGGAAAGATGACTTAATGGAAATTAATATGTTGAGTCCAGAGTTTTGTACCATATAAATATCTAACTATTAAAAAGAGGTAACAGCAAAAAAAAAAAAAAGAACAGAAATAAAATTAGAATTTAGTCACATTGCAAGCAAATAAATGTAGAGTCATCATGACTTCTAAAACTATTATAATTATCCAAGTCTAGCTGACACAAAATTCTGAACACTAAATAATTTTTCTCGATGCTACCAACTCCTCTCTTCTTTGGGTTAAGAGCAACACAACATGGTCAATTCAAACACAGCGGTGTCTCCTAAAAAGTTTTTTTTTTTTCCAAAGGCTCAGCGTCACTAATCATCAGAGAAGTGCAAATTAAAACTACAATGAAATACCATCTTATACCAGTCAGAATGGCTATTATTAAAAAGTAAAGAAACAGCAGATGTTGGTGTGGGTGCAGAGAAAAGGAAACACTTACACACTATTGGTGGGAATGTAAATTAATACAACCTCTATGGAAAATAGTATGGAGATTTCTCAAACAGCTAACAATAAAACTACCATTTGACCCAGCAATCCCACTACTGGGTATCTACCCAAAATAAATCATTATATAAAAAGACATCTGCACTCATATGTTTATTGCAGCACTATTCACAATAGCAAAGTCACAGAATCAACCTACCTGCCTTTTAACAGATGATTGGATAAAGAAAATGTGGTACATAGACACCTTGGAATACTGCTCAGCCATAAAATGAATGGAGTTATATATTTTGCAGCAACAGGGATGGAACTGGAGGCCATTTTCTCAAGTGAAATGACTCAAAAAGTCAAATGCTGCACGTTCTCACAAGTGGGAGCTAAATAATGGTGCACATGGACATAAAAAATGAAATAATAGACGTTGGAGACTCCAAAGGGAGGGTAGGAAAGGGGTTAAGGGATGAAATTCTACCTATTTGCTACAATTTACACTATTTGGATGATGGTTACAGTAAAAGCCCAGACTTTACCACTACACAATATATCAATGTAACAAAATTGCACTTGTACCCTCAAATCTGCAAAAATGAAAATAAATATTTAAAAATAAAAAATTTTATATGGTGAATTCGTCTAACAGCTTTATCAAGATGTAACTTATATACCATCAAATTCAGCCCTTTGAAGAGTACATTTCAATGTTTTTTCAGTATATTTAGAGTTGTGCAACCGTCACCATAATCTACTTTTAAAGTATTTTCATCACTCCAAAAAGAAACCCTGCACCCTTTATTACTCACACCCTATTCTTTCTCCCTCCAGCCCCTGGCAAACACTCATCTACTCTCTGCCTTCATGCATTTGCTTATTCTGGACATTTTGCATAAATCGGATCCTACAGGATGTGGTTTTATGTGACTGGCTTCTTTCGCTCAGGATCATGCTTTGGTTTCATCCATGTTGTAGGAGGTGCCAGTACTTTTTTCCTTTTTTATAAATTGCTGGATAGAATTTTTCTGTTATCAATGTGTTGATAACACATTGATATCAGCTCCCCATGCACCCCTTAATATATTTTCAGATAAACAAGGGAATCCCTTGAAGCTCTGCTCCTTTAACGTGAGCACCACGTTAAGCTTCCCCAGCAGAGGGTGCTGGAGAGATAGTGCAAAAGAAAGGCTGCAATTTTCGGCTCAGGGGGCGAAATCGGAAGTGCGCTTATGATGACATCTGGTGGCACCTCTTCCAGCCATAGGCCCAGGTTGCAGCCTTTCAGCAACTCTGACACCTAAGCCTGGCAATATTATTTCCCCAGCTTTCTCAGCTGAGAAACCAGAGTTCCCTTCCGAGTCTGACACATCAAGCTGTTGTCCTTCTTCAAACTTCCCACATGGCTGTGTCCCTTTGAACCTTCTGTCCACTCCAATGCACAGACTCCCTAACACAGTGGTTGCCGATCACCTGCCCTCCCACCTACACTCTAGAATGTGGCCCACAGTTTGCCTAGCAACTCAAGACCAACTCTGGCCTGGCCAAATCTCCAAACATCTCCACTGTTGTTTTTTTTTTTTTTTTTTTTTTTTTTTTGAGACAGAGTCTCGCTGTGTCACCCAGGCTGGAGTGCAGTGGCGCAGTCTCCGCTCACTGCAAGCTCCACCTCCCGGATTCATGCCATTCTCCTGCCTCAGCCTCCTGAGCAGCTGGGACTACAGGCGTCTGCCACCATGCCCTGCTAATTTTTTGTATTTTTTGGTAGAGATGGGGTTTCACTGTGTTAGCCAGGATGGTCTCGATCTCCTGACCTCGTGATTCGCCCACCTCGGCCTCCCAAAGTGCTAGGATTACAAGTGTAAGCCACTGCGCCTGGCCAAACATCTCCACTCTTAGGTGGCAGTGCCATATACCTTTCCCAGGAAAGTCTAAACCCTATCCTAGTGTGTCTCTCCCTGAGCTCTAAAATACCAGAGTTGAGTCTCTGCATGTCTTATAGTTACTCTTTCATAACTCTTCATAATTCTTCACATTAAACTCTCCCTATTTAATCCCACTGCATGGTTTGTCTCTTGCCTGGACTCAAACTTCCACAGTATTTCATTGTATAGGTATACCACATATTATTCATCCATGCGTCAACTGATGGTCATTTGGGTTGTTTCCATTTGTTTGGCTCTTAGCAATAATGCTGCTGTGAACATTTATGTGCAAGTCACATGTTTTATTTCTCCAGGGTAGCTACGTAGGAGTTGAATTGCTGGAGCACATGGTACATTTGTCTTTAACTTTGTAAGAAACTGCCAAACTATTTTCCAAAGTGGCTGCACCATTTGTCCTTCCCATTAGCAATGTGTGAAGGTTCCAATTTGTCTACATCCACATCAACACTTACTATGTTCTATCTTTTATGATTATAGCCATTCTAGTATATTTTATACTACAAATTCAAGTTATTGAAGCCAAAAATGAAGGTTGAGTAAAAAAAAAAAAATCAGAATTGTGTCCAGTACTCAAGAAAAAATAGGAAAGTGATGTCTATTATTTTGCTCTTGTTCTTATCAAAAGTTAAGGGACCAATTCTTTCTGGGCTGCAATCATGGTAACGTGTTCTTTCTTGGATGCTGTGACAGCAGGGTAAATGAAAGGAAACTCACAGTTTTTGGAACAAAAGCCATAGAACATTTCATTTCAAGAAAAAGTTAATACAAACTTCAATAAAATAATGTGAAGAAAATGTTAAGCCAAAAAGACAATTTGATTTTGTGAGTTTTTATATGTAGGTAATTTTCTCTTTATTTTTTTTCTGGTAGAAACTTTAAAACTAACTCAACAGTTGGTCCAAAAACAACATTTAACCATTATTTTCTAGGCTACACATTTGGGTCCAGTACAACTCCACGAAATGGAAAAATGCTCTGTTTCCGTTTGGAATTCAGAGAATCTTTCTGGCTGTGGTACAGATTTCCTGTGTTTTGCTCCAGGATGGTTGAAATTTGGGCAGCTCAATCAGGTTCAAATTATGTTAGAATAGCATTTGCATTCTAGTTACAAAGCAAGGCTTTGAATTCCCACCCACACTTTCTTGGCTTGAATCACCATCCTCATCAGTCTAAAGAAATTGAAATCTTTTAAACAAGACAGGATGAAAGAAAAGTTGGGCTGAAAAAGAAAAACTTAGAAACTTTCCTGATTAAGTTAGCTCTTCCTAAAGTGTTCAGATCACAAGCCACCTCCTGGCACCTCGTTTGAGATTCCACTGAGTAAAGTACAGACCTTCAAGGTGATTAGAATGAGTTAGCAAACATCACGGATTAAAAAAAAAACACTTTGGAAGCTGTTTGTTAAATCTTGCAGAATTTTTAGCTGGTTTAAATATCAGACACCAAGTCCAGATATGAAGACATATGAGGTTTTGTGGTGGTGGAAACTACACAATCCACTGATATCTCCGGTTCCATGAAGAGCCACGTTAGTCTGTGATATTAAAGTATGATGTCAATTCTTTGAGCCTTTTGGGCTTCAATATGTATATTTAACAATACAGGGGCTTCAGCATAGGGTACACTACCTTATGAATGTATGGGACTTTGGTTTTATGACACATAAAAAAGACAGTGCATATATAACTGGTTAGTCCAGTATATGTACATTTTAAATAATTATGATTCTAACAGTATGGTCTCCGCTGTTTGAATATATTGTTTAAGCAAAAATAGTCCTTGGAAAGGTTGCAACGTGATAGAGGAAGAGACACAGGAACTCTATTTTGGAGACAAATTTCTATTCAGGGAAGAACTTTTATAGATACTCACTGAAGAGTATCTAAAAGCATCATGCTTGCACCTATTTATCTGGTTTTTTTTTTCCCCAGATCTCCATTGCCAAATGATGTCATCAACCAATCTTTGTATACACAGAAAATGATAGAGACCTATAATTTCTATATTTTGTCTTTTGATTCCAACAGCATTATTATTTTAGGAGAGAGGTCTAGATGAATAGCTCTAAAATGACACCAACAGAAGGGCAGTGAAGAAGGCATTCTCAGAGGCTGCACATTTCTGGAAGACAGCATGACAATATGTCTCAAGTGCAAACAAATATTTGGTTTGGACTTAGCAATTCTATTTCAAAGAATTTGGCCCTACACAATAAAAAAAAAGCCAAGATTTAAATGCAGATATTACCTACATAAAAATTTATAACTAAAAAAAGCCAAGCAAAATATCTAACACCATAGAACTCATTAACTAAATTATAGAAATGACTTTATTGTGTAAAGAAAAGTTATTCAATTCTACAAAATTTAAAGTACTTGGGGGAAAAGGCATTGAAATGACATACCCGAAGTTCACCTCAAATGTAACCAGTCTAGAGGACATGATTGCAGACTTTTGATATATGGATACCAGGATATGCAGATAGACAGAGATTCAGATAGCAATGTTTTAAGGACCATGTGTTTAAAGTAAGAACTAGTAAATGTATTTTTCTTAAATTTAGCTATAGAAAAAAAAAACAGAAGTGATACCAAAGGGATTGCTGATCTTCAAATATTTGAGGCTGGAGTGTCTAGGAATACAGTAGGACATGAATCCTTAAAAAGTGAGATAGGGTCAACTGCATAAGTAATGTGTTGCAAATTCACTTTACATATATAGCATTTTAACTATACTATTTGGTAAAAACCAAGAGTAGCTGATAAAATGCAGTCTGTTCCTGGGTTAAAATAGAAACTCTGTTGTCTTTCTATCTGCACTTCTGACACTTTTCGATATTCTCATTTGTTATGCTCTCAAGCCATCTCAACCTAACTTGTCCTTCCCTCACCCCCAAAAATTGGCTGGGAAAGAGGAGAAATTAGGGCATCCTCAAACTATACCTCCTAGACTAGAGGAATCGTACAATACTAAGGCTAATTTTCCCAGTTAGAAAAAGTGAACAGAAACTGAATGACTGGCTGCCTGCCAGCCAAAGAGGGAAACGTCCAAAGCCTAAGAATGAACCAGGCCAGGCGCAGTGGCTCACGCTTGTAATTCCAGAACTTTGGGAGGCTGAGGCAGGCAGATCACTTGAGGCCAGGAGTTTGAGACCAGCCTGGGCAATATGGTGAAACCTCATCTCTATAAATAAATAAATACATAAATACATAAATAAGCTCCTAGTTCAACTCCTGAACCAGATAAAGAATTAATGACAGGCCGAGCACGGTGGCTCATGCCTGTAATCCCAGCACTTTGGAAGGCCAAGGAGGGTGGATCACTTGTGGTCAGGAGTTCAAGACCAGCCTGGCCAACATGGTGAAACCCCGTCTCTAGTAAAAATACAAAAATTAGCTGGATGTGGTGGGAGACACTTGTAATACCAGCTATTTGGGAGGCTGAGGCACGAGAATCGCTTGAACCCCAGAGGTGGAGGTTGCAGTGAGCCGAGATCCCACCACTGCATTCCAGCCTGGGTGACAGGGTGAGACTCCATCTCAAAAAATATTAATAATTATAAAATAAAAATTAAAAAAGAATGAACCAGCCTGGAGCCATTCCTGAAGGGCTATTTATGGCATTAAAACAAACAACTATAAAAGTTGATATGAATCGTATGATACATGATTACCAGGATATGCAGGTTATATTATAGCCCTGAAATCAAGATCAGTAACTGTAACCTGAAACTGGGATCCACAACTTATTAATTCCGGCGAGTCACTCATGTTCACTCATATTTATTGATGAATTCAATATTTATTCATAACTAATAATTATGAAAATATTTGGTGAATAAGACTCTTCTTCACCAAGAAAATTGTATCCTGGAATAGAAATGTTAGAAACTTTTTTATACTGAAAACAATTTTTTAAGTATTTCTTTTGGTACTTAGCTCCACATTTAAAAAAATTTTTTTCTTTTCTTCTTTTTTAAAAAATAGACAAATAATTGTACCTATTCATTGGGTATATAGTGATGTATGCCAAGAAGTGAATTTCCAAATTCTTAAGAAGAACAACAACGAAAAAGACAAAGTGAGAATCTTATCCCCAAAGTAACTCCTTAGAAGTTTTCCAAAGAAGTGAAATATGTATATGAAAATTTGAAATTAACACAGGTAATTCTTCTTCAGTATATCCATCTATACATAATAAAACTAAAGAAGATAAAGCTGTTTGTTCCTTGGGACAGTCTAAGAATAAATAAATGATAAAACATTTTTAAAAAGGAAGAAAAAGGTGAGCCACGATTTTTGTTTTTGAAATAAAATTTATTATTTTGTTACAATAAAAAGTTGGACTTCCATTTCCCCTCAAAATATAATGTTTTAAACATGTCTTCTGCAGTTAAATACTGAAATACCAGTATTCTCAGTTGACTCTGTTATTGCAATCATTAAATGTCACCATTGGCATGTGGACCTGTGGAATGGTGATGTGAATAACATGACACTTCCTTTCCTTCATTTCCCTACAATACAGTATTGTGAAGCAAACTTTAGTGGAAGTTGAAGAATATCTAGAGCTAATTTTAGTGACCAAAAAATAAACCTTCCCCACAACTGAATGTCAAATATTACTGTCCAGGGGAAATGAAAAAAAAACATTCACATGGCATCAGCACTTAATATATTCCAGTTGTAGCCATGTGCAGTGATCCGGAAGACTACTCACTTTTTTCTTTGAATTGGGGGCAGAGAGAGACAAAGGTACAGTTAATGTAAAAACAAAAGCTGGAAACCAGTGAGAGAAAGAGAAAGAGAAAGAGACAGAATAACAGTTCTCAGCCCTCTACCCACCCACCCATCAACTCAAAGTCAAGACAACATTACCTCCAACTTGCCAAACTTGCTTCCACCTCCGAATTGACCATTATTTCTCTAGGAGTGAAATTCATATAACATAAGGTTTTGAAACTTTGCCTTTTCTAAAATCTGAGTTATGGTCATTCAGGTATTAGCAGAAGGGGCTTGGTAACCCTACTCTTGAGAACAGTTCAGAAACATGACATTCATCATCTTTCTGCCATGGTGGCAAAGCTCCATGACCCTGTGCTTTCCAATATGGTAGTCCTAGCCTCACATGGATATGAGCACTTGAAATGTGCTGAGACAGAGGAACTGAATTTCTCATTTTATTGATTTCTAACTAGTTTGAATTTAAGCTGCTGCATGTGGCAAGTGGCTACTGTATGTATTGAGCAGAAGAATTCCAGTTGAAATAAATAAATACTCTATGGTTAAGTCCCTTCCAGGTCGCCTTGTCACTGTGAGGTGAAGTTTTATCTCCTCAATCTTTTTGGTCTTTAACCAGATAATTATTAGAAAACTTAATATCAGGCCGGGCGCGGTGGCTCACACTTGTAATCCCAGCACTTTGGGAGGCCGAGGCGGGCGGATCACGAGGTCAGGAGATCGAGACCACGGTGAAACCCCGCCTCTACTAAAAAAATACAAAAAATTAGCCGGGCATGGTGGCAGGTGCCTGTAGTCCCAGCTACTCGGAGAGGCTGAGGCAGGAGAATGGCGTGAACCCGGGAGGCGGAGCTTGCAGTGAGCCGAGATTGCACCACTGCACTCCAGCCTGGGCAACAGAGCGAGACTCCGTCTCAAAAAAAAAATAAATAAATAAATAAATAAATAAACTTAATATCAAGTGCACGCACACACACACACGCACACACACACATACACACACACAAACACGTGCATCCTTTCAAAGATTAACAACAAGCTAATGCAACCTAAATCATGGTCGAAAAGAGAAATTGTTCCCTAAGTGGAGCATAACCCCCTAAGAAAGCATTGCCAATTTCTTTTTAAGCTCTTCTTTTGTTTCCATGCCAAGCCTCTACCTCTACCAATGCTTAAGGAACCAACCTATCCCTGTGCATTTTCAAATTACTGACCCACCTTTTGCTCCAATAGACATTAAACTTGCTAAAACTTTGCAGTTACTCACCTTCTTTATTTTATGCCAAATTACACTCTTAAACTAAGCAAGCCTTATAAGCCTTTACTGTTCACCTCTAGTCAGAGCAGGATTCCAGGGAGTATAGACATTTGTTCAGTCACAAAGATACTTTTAGAAGAAAATATTTTGATTATATAAAAACTAACTCATTAGCTATTGCTCAATGGCATTGGAAATATTTTAAAGTAGAATAAAGTGAAACTAAAGGCCTCAAGTACAAAAAGAAATAAAATTAAGATATTTTTCTCCCTCTGTGCAAGGGCCAAATTTTCATTTTCTTGGCAATTAGGATATTTTGTCAAAATATAATAGAACTCTTTTGAGTTGTATGCATATTAATGTATAATAAAAGCAAACACCATAAATATATATCAGATTTAAAAGAAAAAATACTCAACACAGATTCTTAAAACTATAGAGTAGATAAGGGGTAAGCAATTTATTTTTTCTTAATGGTCAAAAGTAATGTTTTAGGCTTTGCATACTGTATGTTCTTTGTCACAGCTACTCTGCCCGTTTAACACAAAAGTAGCCATAGACAGTACATAAACAAATGAGCATGACTGTGTTCCAATAAAACTTTACTTACAAAAACTAACCAGTGAGCCTCAATTTGGCCTGAAGGGGTGGGTGCTGTAGTTTGCTGATCAATGAGGTAGATAAAAAATATGAACCAATACTTTTGGTAAATACTGACTGCACAGCAACTAGAAAAATAAACATATAGATATCTCATTAATCAAGTTGAAAACCCATTACTGTGAACAATGGTGTATTAATTCGTTCTCACACTGCTATAAAGAACTGCTTGAAACTGGGTAATTTGTAAAGGAAAGAGGTTTAATTGACTCACAGTTCTGCGTGACTGGGAAGGCCTCAGAAAACTTATAATCATGGCAGAAGGGGAAGCAAACATGTCCTTCTTAATTTAATGCTGGCAGGAGAGAAGTGCTAGCAGGGGAAATGCAAGACACTTATAAAACCATCAGATCTTGTGAGAACTCACTATCATGAGAACAGCATGGGGGAACCGCCCCCATAATCCAATCACTTTCCGCTGGGACCCTCCCATGACACCTGGGGATTATGGGAACTACAATTCAAGATGAGATTTGGGTGGGGACACAGTCAAACCATATCAAATGGGAAAAATGAAAGATTTTAAAGGAAATAAGCAACATTTTTTGAACTCTGTTCTTGGCAGGAAACAGTAACTATGCCAAGGTGGAACTGAAGAACTAAGAAAGGAATCAAGACAGACACTAGTAGTTTGCAGGACATTCAGCACCACATCAGGACAAGACAACAGCTGGCTTTGCAATATGACACCTTATTGCAAAGGTGCACCTTAACATCCAGAACCCTCCAATTATCTTAATAGCCCACAAAATGCTGTGTCTAGCTCCCTCACTTATAAATGATGAGTGTCATTTATATAAATGTGACACATATATATCCTTAAAGGCCACTTTTACAAATATGATGAGATGAATTTGGGGCACATCTAAAACAGACCAAATCGTATACTGGGAGTCTTTGCTCCCATCACTTTGCCTCAGACTGTCAGTCCTGCCACAGCCTCATCCTATCCCCATCACAGTAGGTGGAAGAGATTCTCAGACATCACATCATTTCATCTGTAAATATTTCCACCAGAGTCACTCCAAGATAAGGATCAAAACAACAACAACGCCTGTTTATTTAGGGACACCGTTGTATGTCTAGGCATTTGACTAAAATCTATCCTTTTACCCCATGCATTAAAATAATTAGAGAACATTTTCGCTGGATGGAAGTTAAAGTGGTATAAAGGAAGAAAACAGATTGCTTCCTTTGAAGAACATTTTCATCATGAAAATAAATGTGATTTTCTGTTACATCTCTTATTATTAGGTTAGATTTGTTGGGAGAAAAGCTGATGCAGGGCTTGCATGTCTGACATAATGTAAAAGAGTCTTGGAAGATGTCCAGGGTCCAGGGCCTAAAACCCCTCATGGCCTTTGGAACACCAGGCTCTGTGCCAAAGGGTTGAAGGCTGCCCTGCCACACCATAATCTAAGCCCAGGGCATAAAACTCCTCATGGCTTGGACGGAATCCAGGGCTCAGGGCATAAAGCCCCTCGTGGCCTCTGGAATGTGTCTAGACTTGCTGGCTCCTTGCTTCTAGCACTCCCAGGCTCATAAAACAATTGTATCTTAAACTAGAACATGTTCCCCATTATCTCAAGTAGCAGAACATGTTCCATATGCTTCAACGGAAATGCCAAACCATCACAGCTATAGATCATGTGCTTGATGCACCACTTCCTTTTAACCCCCACATCCTCACCACCTGCTTCTTTGTTTGTTTGGTTTTTTTTTTTCTTTTTGACACAGAGTCTTGCTCTTTTTGCCCAGGCTGGACTGCAGTGGCAAGATCTCTGCTCACTGCAAGCTCCGCCTCCCGGGTTGACGCCATTCTCCTGCCTCAGCCTCCCAAGTAGCTGGGACTACAGGCGCCCGCCACCGCACGCAGCTAATTTTTTGTATTTTTTTAGTAGAGACGGGGTTTCACCATGTTAGCCAAGATGGTCTTGATCTCCTGACCTTGTGATCCACCCGCCTCGGCCTCCCAAAGTGCTGGGATTACAGGCATGAGCCACCGCACCCGGCTTCTTTGTTTGATTACTAATAAGTAGTGTGGGCTCACAGAGCTCAGGGCCTTCACAGCTTCCATACTAGCATTGGCCCCCTAGACCCACTTTATGCACTCTTAAACTTGTTTTTTCTCATTCCTTTGACTCTGCTGGACTTCATAGCCCCCATGGCCTGGTGTTGGGTCTGGCCGCCCCAACAGGATTTTATATGATCAGGGAGCAGTAGTGGTTGCCATAGCATGAAGAAACCTGTGGCAAAGTTCCCTAACTCTTAGAAAGTGCAGCATGGGCTGGGTGTGGTGGCTTATGTCTGTAATCTCAACATTTTGGGGGGCCAAGGTGGGCGGATTGCCTGAGGTCAGGAGATCGAGATCAGCCTGGCCAATATGGCGAAACCCCATCTCTACTAAAAATACAAGAATTAGCTGGGTGTGGTGGTGCACACCTGTAGTCTCAGATACTCAGGAGGCTGAGGCAGAAGAATTGCTCGAACCCCGGAGGCGGAGGTTGCAGTGAGCGGAGATCATGCCAATGCACTCCAGCCTGGGTGAAAGAGCGAGACTCTGTCTCAAGAAAAAAAAAAAAGAAAAAAGATAGAAAGTGCAGCATGTGTTCAATGAAAAAGCATTATCATGACTCATCTTCCTACACTCTCTCAGGAATTTTGAGCTGATCCAAATAACAGAGGAGAAGAAAATAACCTGTGAATGCAATCTGATGAAGCATTGCCGCATCCTGCATTCAACAAATAAAAATAATCTTGTCGTACCTTTGCATCTTCAGAAAAACATAGCAAGCAACTTCAAAAAAATGGGCTTGAGTTCAAGCCACATGAATTATTACAGATATCAGAAAATAAAACAATTAAAAATAAAGTATACTTACATTGCCCCATTTATGTGTGATTAGCCACTCATTCATAAGACGGTGCAATCAAAACTAATTTTTTCAGACAGGAGGGTAAAGTTTCTAACAGGATTGCAGTAAAATATGTTAACTTTTCTAGAAGTAGAGCTTTAGTCATCCGCACTGGGCTCACCTTGGTGTCAATGTGTTGGTCTGTTGTCTTCACTGAGAACTGTGCTGAGATCATCAGCAAAGCATGCATAGCATTTCTAGGACTAGAGTAATTGGCCAGAACAAATTGAATGGGGAAAAAAACTGAAAATACGGATACCAGCCCTATAAATCTCATAAAATTAAGCAGGGAAGGAGGGAAGAGGAGAAATGAAAATAAACCAAGCTTGCAGCTCACTCAGCATTAATGACTAGGTCAGCCTGCTCTCCAACACCCTTCTTTATAGGTGTTTGCTGCCTATGGCCCACGGATCACATATACCCTTTAAGACATTATAGCTCCCCTTGACTGCTCTATAGGTAACATCTTAAGTATTGTGAAGTGTTACATTTTGCATTTGAGATACTCTTTCAGGTCTTGAGTACCAATGAAACCACTGACATCAGCTAGTCTAAAGAACCCCATGTGAAGCCGACTCACCAAGGAATGCAGCTTCCACACTCCCATGATTTAATTCCTCTTGATCAATCAACAATCCCAATTTTCCAGCCCCTTACCCTCCAAGATCCCCTTAAAACTCCAGTCAAGAAGTCCTCAGGGAGATGGAATTGAGGGTCCCTCTCATCATTTGTCATCCTTACTCAGCTGCCCCGTAATAATTGAACTCTCTCTGCTGCAAACCCTGTTGTCTTGGTGGATTGGTCTGTTACTAGGCAGTAGGTATATGGACCTATTGGTCCTGTAACAACACAAAATAAGAAATAATGCAAAATATCCAAGATGCTTTAAAAAAACAAAAACTATTGGTAAAATAGGTTAAAAAACTTTTTTTGAAAGGTAAGGATTATTTTGGGTGTGTGTGGTGTTTTTTCTTTACTTTGGGTGGAGTTTCTCATCTTTGTCACTACAGAATTTGGGGGGCCAGATGACTCTTTTGTATGAGGGCCTGCCCTGTACATTGTATGGGGTTTTGCAGCATCCCCACTCTGTATCCACTGGATGCCAGCAGCACCCTTAGCCCCCAGTGGTGGCAACTGAAATTGCTTCTAGACATGTTATAGAAATGAGGGAGGAGACCTAACTCATAATCTCGCCCTGGTTGAGAGCCATCACTTTAGGAGACCAAAAGGAATGGAAATGTGCATTTGTGTGCACATGTGTGCAGGTGTGTGTGTGTGTGTGTGTGTGTGTGTTTCAGAAGAGATTATCTCAAGCATACCTTACATTTAGATATCATAACTTTACCTCATATGCATAGCCTTAAGATAAGTTTCAACCAAGAGGATTCTTATTTTTAGTCATTAGTTAGAAAAGTCATATTAATAACTAGTTTGTGTAATGTTAACCAAAAAATTAAGTGTCATAAATCAAGGGGTGGTGATAAGTTTTCTAATAAAGCAGGCTATGCGGTTTGGTGGTGCACCTGTAGTCTCAGCTACTCAGGAAGCTGAGGCAGGAGGATAGCTTCAGCCAAGGAGTTCAAGGCTGCAGTAAGCTGTGATTGCACCACTGCATTCCAGCCTGGGTGACAGGACCCAACTCTGAAAGTAAAAAAGGCGGCAATTCCAGTGAGTGATATAGTCCATTGTGAATAACAATGACTGGAATTTACGGATGATCTTATACTAGCAAAAAGAAATTCTCAACACAGTCACATGACACATAATGGTTGACTGCACATACAATGGTAGTCCCATGAAATTATAATGTAGCTGAAAAATTCTTATCACTTAGTGACACTGTAGCTGTCAATAGTGTCACAGTGCAATGCATTACCTTTTCTATGTTTAGCTATATTTAGATATACAAATACTTATCATTATGTTACAATTTCCTACAATATTCAGTACAATCACATGCTGCACAGGTTTGTAGCCCAGGAGCACTAGGCTCCACCATCTTGCCTAGATGTGGAGTAGGCTGTACCACCTAGGTTTGTGAAAGTCCACTCTATCATGTTTGTATACCAACAAAGTCACCTGATGAAGCATTTCTCACAAGTATTCCTGTCATTAAGTAACACATGGCTCTATGACTTGAAGTTAAATTCCTGCTTTAGAAAAGACAAAGCATTTCTTCCTCATTTGAAAAACATAAATACATGCCAACTTTGGACAGACTCAATGACCAGCCAGGAAGATGATGGGTCCTAAAGCTCAGTAGAGTATCTGTGCGCAGCTGTAGTGATGATTCAGTGGCCATAGTGACTTTCGGTAATCTAGGCAGGAATTGCACAGGATGAAGACACGTCTACTTTATTTATTTTTTAATGCTAGAGTCAAAAATCCAAAAAAGTTTAATATCCTGTGGATAAAGTATAGTTTTCTTAACCTCTTTTTTCCATGTATATTTAGCTTTTGACATCATGGACCTATAGCTATTTTTGTTTGTTTACTTAATGAGGTTTTTATTTTTTATTCTCCTGACCATTATAATGGAATTACTAATAACTGTATAGCAGCATAAAAGACTGTCCCATGGTCACAGTAGACATCTTGAAACCTGTATTAAATTAACACAGATGTGGTGCTACTTGAAGTTAAGCAGAAAAATTTTATTGGCACACAATAAACTGAAAGTAGACCTGCACAAGATTGGAAGGAAATCTAGTCCAAATGGTTCCTCTTATAGATGAAGCAGCTGAAATATACGGAAGTGATGGAGAGCATCCAAGATAGTTCAACTAGGCAGTAACATTCCTACATTCTTATTCTTAAATCATCTTTGCATTGAAATTGCTTTAACCTTTGCCAGACAAATTGTAAAATTGTATAATTCATATGATTGCAAAAAGAAACAATGCTTGAATCACTGTTGTAATTCAAGCTAAAGAAAACATATGGAAAATAATATAATTCTTTCTAATTTTTCCCCCAAATTCAGAGTCCTACCTCTTTTCAGCAAGTGCAGGACAATAGAAAGAAAAACCAGAGGCCAGGTTGGGAGGAGATATGAAAAGATTTTCCCAGAAAATGAAGTAGAAGATCCTATGAAGGTACACATTTTGTTACTTTCTTTCCAGTCATTGAGGTGGTAATGACAGTGTTCTGAGGACCAAGAGGGATGAGGGGAGGCAAACTGTGGAAAACCAGAACCAGTGCCAATGACTTAAAGTCTCAGTTGAGCTTGTTATATATAAAGCACAGGCCAGATGCAACAAGACTAATGAAAACATGCTGTGTCCAGCTTACCATCAATGAGAAAAATGGGAGACATTGAATCTGCTCTAAATTGGGGCCATCTCAAATGATATGTAAAATACAGAGTTATGGCCTACCATTCCTGAGTGACAATTCTTGACTCTGTGCTGAATATTTTGGTGGGATTTGTGTTGTATTTGTGTTGAGCTGCCCTAGATGGTCTCACCATATATTCATTCATGACACAAACATTTACTGGGTGCCCATGATGTGCATGGAACTACTGTAGAAGCTCAGAGTTAGTCCTTAGCCCTAGAGAGTGAAGGGGTGACAAAGAAGAAATACATACATCTTGTAGTGACACAAACTACACAAGTCAAAATAGGCTGGCTTGAGAAGGATGGAGGTAGGGACATGAGGATGGGGAAATCAAAGGTTTTCCAGGAATGGCAAGGAGGTAAGCCAGGATACAGGGGTGCCAGGGAAAAGAAAAGGAGAACCCATCAGAGAGTATAGAGGGACAGATTGTGTAGGGGCAGGGGCCATATTAGGGGATTTGGCTTTTACACTGAATTGGTTGAGAAGTCACTGAGAGGTTTTGAACAGGGAAGGAATAAGATTTGACTTGTATTTTAATAAGTTTACTCTGACTTCGGGGTGGGGATAAGTTGAAAGGGGCGAGAATGGGAGGAGAGTTAAGAGCCTGTTGCCTTAGACCAGGTGAATGATTTGGCCAGCGTGGACTCATCTTGCCAGGCAACCCTTCCAGTGGTGTAGGAATTTCTGTTAAAAACCAGAAAATTAACAATCCAGGTTAACTTGAAAGCAGGAGATCAACGTTCCTTGAGCAGGCTTGAGATATTAAGACGGAAGGTTAAAAATTCTAATGATTTACATTTCTGCTGTATCTCCTCTTATATAAGAGACACATACACACACATAGATTAAACATAACCTATGTTTCTATATAATTTAAACTATCAATAGTCTTAACCTAAGCTATGAAAACCAACATGCCTACAAATGTCTTGAGTTCCATCATTTGAATTCATTTAACTCTTTATTAACTATTATACATCCTGTGTGTGGCTCTTTTGGCTTCCAGAATAAACTTTTGTTGAGTAGATGCTGAGATTAAGGTGCTAGCAGACTGCTTATGAGAAGTGACATCTTAGGCCCGGCACAGTTACAGTGGCTCATGCCTGTAACTCCAACACTTTGAGAGGCAGAGGCAGGTGGATCACTTGAGGCCAGGAGTTTGAGACCAGCCTGGCCAACATGGCGAAACCTCGTCTCTACAAAAAATACAAAAATTAGTTGGGCATGGTGTCACGCGCCTGTAGTCCCAGCTCCTCGGGAGGCTGAGGCTCAAGAAGCACTCAAACCCAGGAGGCGGAGGTTGCAGTGAGCCGAGATCACACCACTGCACTCCAGCGTGAGCGACTGAGTGAAACGCCATCTCAAAGAAAAAAAAAAAAAAGAGACAGAGAGAAATGACATCTTAGAAGAGATACCATTCCACCCAGAGTCATATTCCTAGCTACTGGGCTTAGATGAGCATGGTTAAAGCGAGATTGGTGTAAAAATATTGTCTCCATCACACACACTGGAGGGAGGCCACACTTTCCATCCTCACCTAGCTCTCTTCTCCCCACACACAGTCCTACACTGAACAACTGATAAGAAGCTTCATTGTAATTTCACTCATGGTGGTTTATCTACATGCCCTTACATCAGAGCATGGACAATAAAGCTGATTTCTTGCAAAAAAGAATTTTCAACTCTAATTAAAAAGAACACAGGTGGAGTTATTTTAATGAAATGAGGCAGCCACAGAGGGGAAAAGTATGGGCTTTGTGGTTCGGGGATATTAGATGCTGCTTCCCTAACCATGGCCCCTTCAGTAAGATATTCAATCACTTTGAAATTCAGTTTTCTTCTAGGTCAAGTGCAGATGTCATGAGTATCCCTCACATAGGTTTGTTGTGAGGTTTAAATGAAATAACCCATACTCAGCATTTAGCATGCCATAGATCAAGTGTGCGTCCATTAAATTGCATCACTCATGCTATTTTTCCAAGACAGTGCCATTCTTTTTCATTGTTTCCTCATTTTTTGGGTTATTTAAGCCTTCAAAGAAGAGAAAGTTGTATAGGTCATCATACATTGATATTATCAGATAACCTAAAGCATATTACTATTTGTAAATATGCATTAATCAATGAGCCATAATATTTTTAAAAAATATCAAGTGTTTTTTTTAACAGTAAAAGGGCTTAACTGTGAAATATAAATATAGGCATAGCACTGTGCTACACTGGAAATATATTACATAGGAGTGTTCTTTTTTGAAGTATGCTGGTATTTCTGATTAACATCTAGAATAGTGGCTCATAAACATCATCACACATTACAATCACACATTAGAATCGCCTTGCTAACCATCTAAAACTGTGTGCCCACCTTACAGGAACCGAATAATTTATTTTTAAGAGATCCCCAGGGGATGCTGATGCTACTCGTCTGGAAACCACATTTTGAGAACCATTCATTAATCTAGAGAAATCTGTTTTACTCCCATCACTGTGTATCAACGTTGGTAGTTATTGAAAGAAAAACTAAATTCAATCAAATACAGAAAATTATTATTGCCATCGAAAGTGTATTTTTTCATTTATTTTGTTGTCTGCATTTCCTAAAACGTGCAAGGAAAAGAAAAATTAAGAGGAAGGTCAAAGGGAGATGGGAACATCAGATAAAGAATGCACCTGACTTCCAGTAAGCCAGTCCACTCAATACCACCGTGGGCATCGAACTTGAAGGGAACACGTATTTTGACACCAGGAGCACATTGGAGGCTCAAGATGTACAGAAATCCCTAAATTATGAACTTTCCTTCTTGGGCAGAAGTGGAAGGAATGTCTGTTTTCATGGCTGTGGTTTACTAATATCTCACCGCAAACGTGAGAAGTAATGAAGTAACCCCGAGCGCTGCTTCATTCAAGGGGATTTATCTGCCTCCAGAAATGAGCGGGAAAATCCCAATTGCTTTGGAAGTATTTGATGCTCTTTAGTAAAGATATAGCTTTAAGATTCCTCTGGAAATTAGCCAAATTTAAAGAGATTTAAATGCCTCTGTTCTATGTTAAAGAGCCTCTCGCTATAGACATACTTCTTCATGAATGTGTTTACTTTCAAAGCAGAGTGAATCCTCCACTGACAGAGATGGAAATGTTTCCTAATTTGCTAACAGTTTAGAAACTGGAAAATAACAGAGAAGGTACACATCCGCCTGACACTGGGGACACATTTATCTTGTATTCATTATTTTTCATAATTTTACATGCCCCTGGCGGCCACTTGAGATGAAATTATTAGAGAATCATTTTAACTGCCTCATGAACTGATTTGTTTTGTATTTGTTTTTCTGTTGCTATTTTCTAATTTCTAATTATTTACTGCTATTTAAGCAATTTTATTTGTACCTGATTGAACAGCTGCAGTTGGATTCATCTACCTCAGAACTTTCTGTCTGAATCTTTGAGAGAGCAGATCTGCAGTCCTCTCACTGCTATTTGATGTCCACTTTGTATGTATTAAAGACAAGCTGGTTTCTTGTGTCCTTGGATTGATTGCACTAACAATGATATTTGGTGAATGGGCATGTATATATGTATTTACATGTGGGTGATTTATTACAAATGAGATGATAGGGCATTTTGGTCAGTTCAACTAGTACAATTAGGGGATATTGATAAAACTCTGTCAACCAATTTTAATCCTGATAGAAAAGTAGTTATTTGTCCCTTTTCTGAAAAATCCATAGAAAAAAATATTTTTTTCATAGATATTTTCACATGTTAATTAAATTTTTCCACTGGAACATCCATCTAATTTCTTCCTGTTTACTTAATTTCCACCCATACATAATCCTCAACTCTGAATCTCAACTTCTCTAAAAATGATTTTTCTCTGAACTCATGTGAATCTTTCTCTCCACCCCCCAACTTTCTTCTCTTCTCTTTACGTCCTTATACAAGTTAGTCTTAAACACCATTTTAAGTTAATTTGTAATCATCCCATGGGTTTGTCCTGCCCACTGCACAGACAAAATCAATTCACTGAGATCGTGGTATTGCAGTAAAGAAAGACTTTAATTGACCGGAGGCTGGCCACGCAGGAGACGGAGTCATTACTCAAATCAGTCTCCCTGAAGGCTGGGAGGATTTTTAAGGAAAATTTGGTGGGCAAAGAGCTAGGGAGTGAGGAGTGCTGATTAGTTGGGTTGGGGATTAAATCATGGTGGGTGGAGGTGGAAGGGGGTTCTTCTGCGTGCCTTCTGTTCCTGGATGGGGTTGCAGAACTAGGTGGGCCAGTTTACTGGTGTTGGTGGCGCCAGCTGGTTCATCAGGATACAGGGTCTGAAAAATACCCTGAAC
The DNA here is from genome assembly GCF_006542625.1 of Nomascus leucogenys. Classification (NCBI taxonomy): domain Eukaryota; kingdom Metazoa; phylum Chordata; class Mammalia; order Primates; family Hylobatidae; genus Nomascus; species Nomascus leucogenys. Next base: position 6,843,336 of record NC_044406.1, read on the forward strand.
ACCAATTATAGGTTTTACGATAGTGATGTTATCCCTAGGAGCAATTGGGGAGGTTAGGAATCTTCTGGCCTCTGGCTACATGATTCCTGAGCCATAATTTCTACTCTTGTGGCAAACTCTTTAGTTTTACTAAGGAGGTCTGATCCTCAGTCAAGGAGGGGGTTTGTTTCAGGAAGGGGTTGTTATCATCTTTGTTCCAAAGTTAAAGTATAAACTAAATTCCTCCTAAAGTTGGATTTCCCTATGCCAAGGAATGAAAAAGGGCAGGTTGGAGGTTAAAAGCAAGAAAGAGTCAGTTAGGTCAGATCTCTTTCACTGCCACAGTTTTCTTGTCAGATTTTTCTCACTCTCATAATTTTTGTAAAGGTGATTTCACTTTTACTACTTGCACCCAGCAAAAATGTAAATGTCTGGAGGAAAAAAAATCTCCATTTTACTTTTTTATAATCTGCCCCAATTCTGCACAGAAGAAAAACCAGTGGTATGTAGTGTATTATATATTAATAGAAAAAAAGAAAGTTAAAAACATTGTAACACATATATTGTAAAAAAGTTCAAAAAGGTACTCCCTTTAAATATGTACTATTCTGAGATTTTTGTCTCTTAATAGATTTTGGTCATCCTCTTTCTTTCACTCTATATTTAGTTATTCCTTCTGTTTTGCAGCTAAAAATCATACCATTTTATGAATATGTCCTACTGTACTTAACCATGGCATTTATGTTATTACCAGTGTTCAGCTATGACAACCAGTAATGGAAATATCAGAATACACTCAGGTGGGAAGTCCTGTAAAATAGATGTAAAGAGGTGGGCGAGTGCGTTCCAAGTGTTTAACACATTTAAATTTTGATTGCTAAGTTTTAAATCACCCATTGTAGAAACAGAGAATGTCCACTTGAATACACAGCAATTTCTAGATCTACTCACACCAACGATTTTAGAACTATGTGTATATTATGGAATCCGGAAATATTATCTGAGATTTTCTGTTAAAAAAAAATACAATCACGCTATGTACGTGTGTGTGCAAGTCAACCCCGCTCTACACCTCAGGGGTGGTGAATTAGCATTGAAAGGATTTTTATCAGGAATTCCCAATTCAGGGGTGATTTCTAATGGAAGCCCCCCACTGGGAATCCACAGTCCAGAGGTGGCTACTTAGCCCTTCAAATACTGTTGTTTTATATTGTACCAGTTAATTTGCCAAATGGCTTCAGTGATATTGAAAACTAATTGTGAAATCAATTATGTTCGTTTAGAAAACCTGTATGGGTCCAATTGCCCCTGAATGCATGCATTGCTGTGGGTGGAGGAGGAGGAGGCAGGGTTGCAAGCGACTGTTTAAGCAAAGAAATTAATTCTCTTCTCCGTGCCTAATTGCAGCCAAATGGCCTAGCATGTATGGGGTCATCTGTGCTAATAAAGGTAAAGATCTGAGATATGTTGCTGGAATTCCAAAACACAAGGGTGTCCAACATCGACCATTTCTCAAGATGCCTTTTGGATTAGTTACATAACCTCAAAAAAGAAAAAAAAAAGCCAGAGAATAAAATAAACAAGCTAATTGTGCCTATACCATTTGCCTTCTTAGAGAACTTGGATTTTTTTTTTTTTTTTCCTAAGTCTAGCTCTGTTGCCCAGGCTGGAGTGCAGTGGCAGTGGCTGGATGTCGGCTTACTGCAACCTCCGCCTCCCAGGTTCAAGCAATTCTCCTGCCTCAACCTCCTGAGTAGCTGGGATTACAGGTGCGCACCACTATGCCTGGGTAATTTTTTTTTTTTTTTTTTTTGGATTTTTAGTAGAGACGGGGTTTCACCATGTTGGCCAGGCTGGTCTCGAACTCCTGACCTCAGGTGATCCACCCACCTCAGCCTCCCAAAGTGCTGGGATTACAGGCGTGAGCCACCGTGCCCAGCCAAAGTGCTCGGATTTTAAAGGAACAACTCATTTGTGGATTAGATAGGGAAGAGCCTACCAGCATTAAGAATGGGCAGACTAGTCAAAATAGACATTTCTCTGGAACAGCCTTCAGGGGAATTCATTTTTATTCTTAAGGAAGTTAAAGTAATCTCATGTTTCAAGAATAGGGGACTGTATTCTTTGTAAAGAATCTTCTGAATCATATAGTCAGCTACTAACCTGGCAGCTTGAGCTCAGTTTTCTCTGTGCTCTGTTTTCCTAAGAAGCGTACAACTTGATAAAAGGTAGATTGTTAGGAGATTAGTCTTGGTTCCTGGATCAGCAGGATCATATTTGATCACTTTCAAAGTCTACATCATCAGAAAAATATTTACATTTCCTTTGCTGGTTTGAGAAATGTTTCTCATTATTTTAAAACTATCCCTGTGAACATCTTTTATCTTATTTTTAAAAAAGGTGAGGCAGTTTGGTTGATCTTGAGTTACAATCAAAATTTTTCAAAGCAAGGAACAAAAGCAACATAGAAATTAGGGTTTTTTTTTCTTCCCCTTGGAATGAGTTGTTTCAGGTAAAACTGTTCTAATTTCCAATTTATCTTCTTGGGGGGGTGGGAATATGTTTTTTACTCCTTGATAGGCGTATTCTTAAAATGAGCACATTTCTTTTTAATTTCATTTCCACATCAGTAAACATAAATCCCATGTATGTTAAGGTGTATTAAAATATGTAATTATGTTCTTAAATCTGTATTTAAAACGAGGAGAATATGAATCCTATAGATATGGTTTTTATTTTAATAGAAATTGCTATCAAACCCAGGGTAGGTTGATACAATATTGGAGTTGAACCTATAGCTTAATGAAAGAGAGTGGGCAATTATGTTTTTCCTTTTGTTTAGAAGTCAGGATTTATTTGACTTTTTCTTTCTTTTTTTCTCCCACTGCATGTTTGGCAATGTAGGGAGGCCTTTTTGGTTTTGGTAGGGAGTTCCCACTGGCATCTGTGGGTAGAGGCTGCAAAAGCCTGGACCAGGGGTAGGCTGGTTTTCAACCTTACGAAACTTTGAAATTTTTGTTGGCAAGGCGTCCTTCCAGCTGGGACACAATGCTTCAGTCTTCCCAGGAAAGAGACCTGTGTGAACCCAGCCCTACCTGCTTTTCAGCTGAACCACAGCACGAAATGCCCTGCCGGAATGCTCCACTGTAACTAGTGTCTGATGTCACACCAGTTTAGCCCTAGAAATCTGTGCCAGGAAGCCCACCTGAGCAGAGCTGCCTTCTGCACGGGCATGCCTGGCCAGACACTGTGTTGTACAGTTGTGTTTTCACTCAGTTCTTTTGTTCTCAGTCATTGGCCACTTGTAAAATCACTCCAAAAGATGGAAAAATACTTAGGTGTGTAGAAATGCAATGGGATCTGGTATTAGTATATAATTTTTATACAGAAGGACATTGTTGCTGAAAAAATGGGCTTTCCTGGCAGACCAGATTTGAGTTTTTTTTGTGTTTTTTTTTTAGTAAGGATGATTGACAGTCCTTTCCAATGTGTTATGAATGTTGAGGATCTAGGGCAAAATAAGGAATTTCTTTCTGCCTTCTGCAGACACTACCCTCTAGTACTTTTGTACAAGCATGCAGCATAGTTTATTGGAAATCTATTGCTGTATAATGAGTTATCACAAATTTCTAAAAATTGCTGAGACTCACGGTTGATTAAATAATTCACCTATGGATTTGGGTTTGGAACCTAGCTCCTTGGACAGGAAATTCTGTGTCTTTCCAGGTTACTGTTGTGGTAGTCAGAATCCCCACTGCTGCCACACATGCCCCATAAGAGTCCTTTCTCCTGAGTCGGTTGGGACCTATGATTATGATGGAATGACACTTCCTCCATTAGGTTACTTTGTATGACTAAGGTAATCAGGTGGACATGATTCCATTATATTCTATATACCTGTGTTGTAGCTGTCAGAAGGAAGGTCCTCCTACTGGCTTTGAGTAAGTCAGTCATCATGTTGAGAGAGGACCCTGTGGCTAGGCCCTAAGGACAGACTCCAGGAGCTGACAGCAATCCCTGGCCAACAGCCAGCAAGCAAAGGGAGACCCCAGTCCCATAATCACAAGGACCTGGGTGCTGCCAACAGCCCAAGTGAGTCTAGGAAAGGACTTCAAGCTCCAGAAAAGACCGCATCCCAGCCAACATCTTGAAGGATGTGTCATTACACTCTGTGAGCCTCAGTAACCTGGTTTCTACACTGATGCTTAACTCTAAGGGTTGTTGTGAACACTCAATGAAATGATGCCTAAAGAGATTGACAGATTGGACACTCAGTAAATGCTAATTCCTTGCTGCCCCCAATTCTCTTTACTTCTGTGTCCCTCATAAAGGGGAAAGGGAGAGGGAGAGCAATGGAAGTGATGGGCTAGGGAAGTAGTTGATGCAATTTGTTTTCCAAGCCTTAAAAGTGCTGCAATGTGCATAGATCACAAGGAGTGGCTTAAGTGCCAACACATGGGGCATTATTTTTTTTTTGTAGAGGATTCCAGGTTTACAGGATATCTGAAGTGCTGACTTGGCAGCAAAATCCCATTTGTAACATGTTAAATATTTATTAAATTTATTTATTGACTACCTCCTAGAGCACCTCTATAATGGGATTTAAAAATAGAACAGCATTCAAGTGACTATCATGATCTTCTGGACCTCACAACCTAAGCAGAGAACTCCATCGGTCAGCAGGCAGTGGCTGTAGAGTGGGTGGAATATGATGAACATTACACAGATGGCATAAAAGGAGAAGCCATTCACTAGGTTTATGTGGGTTGGTGACAGCTTCCTATATAAGCTGAGGTTTGAAGATGGAGAAAGTTGGCAAAAGAAAGGAGTGGAGGGATAGACAGAGGAAATCATTTAGGCAGAAGGAACAACCAGTGCAGAGCCTTGTGGGTGGGGGAAAGAGATGGTGCTTTTTTGGCAACTGTAAATAGATCCATCCCATAGATGATGAGATTTTATGAAAGAAACCTAGATGAGGTAAACCATTAAAGATGAGAATCAAGCAGCGGCCATGTCATAGAGTGCTTTGCAAGCCATGCTTTAGATTGTGCACTTTATCCTAAGGACATTGAAAGATGTTGAGATCTGAAGGTATTTGCATGGCATTGGACAGCTTGAACTTTAATGTAATCACTCTGGTTACATTTGGACTAATGAATGTTTAAAGCAAATGTTTGCAAGGCAAGATATACTTTAGGAAGCTGTTGCACTTATAGAATGCACAGAGGATGCTAAAGAAAAATGGTAGAGGTGTGGAGAAAGAGAGAAAAAGCTCTGTGTTAAGGAAATGGAATCTAAGAGACTTGATGCGGGAGTAGATGTGGGGTAAGGGAGGCACCCATGTCCTACCTTGAGAAATATCATGGAAGATGGTGCTATTTATTGAGGTCAGAAATCTCAGAGAACAAACAGACAAGTTAGCAGTAGAAGACAAGTTTCAGTGTGGGGAATGGTAAACTTATTTTCCTGTGCTTTTAGGACAGCTCCATGGAATTATCAAACAGGATTGAAGAATCTGGTATGGAAGAGAAAGGCCTAGGCTGATGATATAAACACCAAAATGCTTAGTTATGGATTGTAGTGTTGATACTAATGAAAGGGATAGAGAGTGTGTAAACAGTGGAACTCAATCAGGGGTGTTTTTCCTCCCAGGGGACACTTGGTGATATAGTTGGGATGTTTGTTCTTGCCAAATCTCATGTTGAAGTATGACCCCCAATGTCAGAGGTGGGGCCTGGTGGGAGGTGATTGGGTATCGGGGGTGGATCCCTCATGAATGGCTTGGTGTTGGTGATAGTGAGTCAGTTATCTTGAGATCTGGCTGTTTAAAAGAGTACGACACCTCCCTTCGCTCTCTCTTGCTCCCGGTGTCACCATGTGACATGCTGGCTCCCTGTCACCTTCCACCATGATTGGAAGCTTCCTGAAGCCTCACCAGAAGCAGATGCCAGCACCATGCTTCCTGTACAGCCTGCAGAACCCCAAGCCAATTAAACCTCTTTTCTTTAAAAGTACCCAGTCTCAGGTTATTTCTTTATAGCAATGCAAAAAATCCTGACACACTTGGCAATGCCAGGGGACACTGTTAGTCTTACAGTCAGAGGGAAGGATGTTGCTAGCATGTAGTGAGTGCAGGTCGGGGATGCTGCTAAACATCCTACAATGCACCCAGCACAACTCCACAACAAAGAATTAAAGAATTACACAGTTTGAAAAGGTCAATAATATTAAGGTTGAGAAACCATGATACAGAGCAATCAAAGGAGAGGACTGAGGTTCAAGAACAACATCTTGTTATGTGCCAGCATTGAAAGGAAAAGTATTAGGAAAGGAGCCCACAAAACAGTCTGTGGAGAAACAACCAGAGACATAGAAAATCAAGACATTGAGGTGTCAGAGAAGCTAAGGAAAGAGACATCGACAACAGGGGAAAATGTCACAGGGATATCAAGTACAAAAAGACCAAGAAAGCGTTCGCTGGGTCACACAAGTGGAAGGTCAAGGGGACTTTAGCAGGAACAACTGTATCAATGTCATGGTGACAGTGTCATGCTGCAGTGGGTTTACTACTGAACAGGATGTGAGAAAGGAGAGATGGAAAATGAAGACACATCTTTTAAGAAATGTGACCCTGAGCTGGGCGTGGTGGCTCACGCCTGTAATCCCAGAACTTTGGGAGGCAGAGGGGGGAGGATTGCCTAAGCCCAGGAGTTGGAAACCAGCCTGGGCAACACGGTGTGACCTCATATCAAAAAAAAAAAAGAGAGAGAGAAAATAAATAGAAATGTGACCCTGAAAGGAAGGTGAGGCATTAATTGGTTGATCCAAGGAGAGACAGAGTTGAGGGAAGACTTTGCAGAAAATACTTGACATGTGGATGTTCATGGAAAGAGACCAGAAGAGGGGAGAGGTTGAAGATACAGGAAAAGCAACCTGGTCACTAAAGTCCTAAAGTGGGTTAAACAGGTTAGAGTCATGAGCCCTGGTGGGAGAGCTGTCTTCTAAAAGAAGTGGTGTGTCTTCTCTGTTGGAGAAGGAGGGAAGTTACAAAGAGAATGCACTGACAGCTTTAAGTTAAGGAAACACTCAGGGTTTCAAGTTCCGGCTCCACCCATTTCAAGATGCCTACCCTGGAGCAGGGGATTTAACCTCCATCATCCTCCCTTCCTTTAGCTATGAAATGAAAAAATAAGAGGGGCCTGTCGCAGTGGCTTACTCCTATGATCCCAGCATGGGAAGCGGGGATGGGAGGATTGTTTGAGCCCAGGAGATTGAGATCTGCCTGGGCAATGTAGTGAAATGCTGCCGCTACAAATAATAATCATTATCATCATTAAAAAATTAGCCAAGCATGGTGGTGTGTGCCTGTAGTCCCAGCTACTCAGGAGGCTGAAGTGGGAGGATCACCTGAGCCTGGGAGGTTAAGGCTGCAACGAGCCATGATCACACCACTGCCCTCCAGCTTGGGTGACAGAGTGAGACCCAGGCTTAGGTTGATGATATAAACATGAAAATGCTTAGTTATGGATTGTAGTGTGGACACTAATTAAAGGGATAAAGAGTGTGTAAACAGTGGAGCTCAGTCAGGGGTGTTTTTACTCCCAGGTATAGTTTGAATGTTTCTTCCTATCAAATGTTCCTGTCTCAAAAACAAACAAACAAACAACAACAGAAAACCACCAGAGTAATCAATTCATACAATTACTGTGATGATTGAATAAGTAAATTTATGAAAAGTGCTTAGACTGGCTCTTAACATTTCGTAAGAACTCAGTAAACGTTTGCTCATTCTCTCTCTCGACTCAGACTGAGAAAGTTTAAACATAATAATAGAAAGTTTAAAGAGAGTAGAACAGTTTTAAAACGGCCTCTGGTGAATAGAGGAGATATGTAAACAGGGAAAGTAAATAACCGGGTGGCTATGGGTTTAGTTTTGGCTTCACTCAACCGGAAACTGGCAGACAGACACTAAACCCATAGCATCAGCTCCATTAATTGAATGTTCTTTCTTGTTCTCTCTCTAATTTCCTTCCTGGTATTTCTGTTCACTTTCTCCTGGTTCTGAAGTCAAGCAGATAGATTCTAGATCACAATCACCCACTTCTAAAAAGAAGATACGATTTGAAGTTGGAGGCTTGGCTTTGCCAGCTTACGTAAATGGCTTCCTGCCAGGCACATTCCTTCTTGGAACAAATAGATTTGATGCACCTAGAATGTACCAGGCAGAGGGAGGAGAACAGCCATCAATACAGACAACTTTTCTGATAACAAGCATCTTACCATCTAGTAGCCATGGCAGAGGAATGGAGAGTGGAAAACAGACAATGAAAACGTAAGGAGGAAAGAAGTTACAGGTTGTGAGGATGGGTGATTTGCATCTGGGCTCAGGGAAATGGTTGCCGCCCTACTGACCCTGAAGGGATTTGAGGATAATCCTATCACATGATGTCTGTATGAGAGCTTTGCAAATGATAAGGCATCATAGGAATGAGAGTGTTCAGGATTCCCCTCCGTGCAGCATCAGGGTCACTCCGACTGCCCTCAGTTCCTCTCCCCAACACACATTAATCTCAGCCATTCACTAGTCTGAAGGATGCTGGCCCTGCCATTCCCTAAACTCCAAGACTTGGCCAATCACAGGAATATCCAACCTACCCTAGACCTATTTTAATTTAGGTAAAGCCTGATTAAGGAGGGCATGGATTTAGGATTTGGGGCTTTCTCCTGGAAGAACAGTGGTATAGGATGTGAATTTGTAGGGGCATTTAAGAAACAGGACACTATTGTGATTGAGAGAATTGGGTTGCCACTCTCTGATTTTACACTACCTGAACAGATATGGCCATTTATATTTACCACTTTCTGACATTAAATATTTAAAAGATAGACATTTGGCACCTGATAAAAAAAGACTAGTGATATGAAGTTAAAAGAAATAAATAAAGTCATGAATTTGACTATTGTTTTGCCTCCAACATAAGCATATAGATAACTATTGAATTTTTGTATGCAGCGACCTCGTGGGCAGTCAATGAATACTGCTTTCCTGACAGCTTACATAATTCTTACAATCATAATAACAATTGCAAATCTGCACCATGAAGTCGACTTTCATCATGAACATATTTTCTCTTTTGCAACACATATCGGTATTTTGTTGGCAAATTAGGATGATATATTGATACTGATGTCATGGTCTGAAAGTTGAATCCAGACTAAGTATATAAAGTAATAGTATATACTCAGGGGTGAAAGGAGCAGATTTTTAAAAATTATTTATTATTATTATGTTTATGACTGTTAGAGTGGTCCAAGTCTCTGGATTTTGCTGGCAACAATCACCAAAAAATCAGGCTTCATACTGAGATGGTCAGGGCTATTTATTTAGTTTACTTATAGCTCTCAATTATATTCAAGCTCTTTTCCTTCTGCTGGTTGATCTCAACAGATGTTGGGTTCACTCCTCTGGAGGAAGCATTCTTTCAGTGTTCAGTGCTTTCAGGGGGAGGGAACAATTAAATCACCCCAGGGTCCAATTTAATAAAACCTCATTCACAACAATTCATCAAAGGTGGGATGGACACACATGGACCTCCATTTAAATAGGATGCAGAGAGTTGCAACATTTGCCATTGTGTTCTGCAGACCCTGACCTCAAGCGTCAAATCTTTCCCCATCTCTTCAGGAAAGGCAACGTTTCAGCTCAAGGCTGCCATTTTTCATTGCTACTGGTTTCAACACAGACTGACATTTTAAAAAACATATGCTCTTACCTCAACTTTTTTTTTTTTTTTTGGTCTGAGGCTGAATGCTAGACATTGAGAAACACCATCAAGAGCTTAACAGGGACACTGATGTTAATCTCTTTGTTTACCTCTAAAACAGAGCTTTGCCCTAAAGTAGTAACATTCAATTAAATGTCATTTCTGTTATTCCTGGTGCAATGTGGATTAAGGGCCATCAAGAGGACTTCACAGAAAGCCCAGAATTGTCCTTACTTTGCAGAAAGTAATCCTCAGGGGAAAAAATGATAATAAAACTATCATAAAGTTATGAAAAACACAAGGAAAAAATTAAAGGATAATATTTTCAAGCTTTAACATACAATATTCTTCCTTATGAAATATATGCCATTATTTCTTGTATTACTCAGAAAAAAAATTTTAACTACCAAATGGGTAAACCACAAACGTTTAGATAATTTAGGCTGGAGAGACAGTATGTTGTTTTTCACTTGATTAGACTCACATGTAACCTCTAGCATTATTAGTGTGAAATGTTACATCAGAATAATTAGTTCTTATATAAAAGTGTCATTCAAAATTTATAAAACACTGTATAATCTCCACAGCACTTATCTACAAAAGGCAAAACGTGTTTTTACTTGCACTGCTCTAATTGCATTGGTCTGTCTAATCTTTGACTTTCTTTAATTGAAAACACTTGTTTATTTGTTTGTTGTCCATTTGTTTTGGAAGTTTGACTCCCTCTTTAAGAAAAGGCAACTTTCACAAAACATTCTGAATTTCTATTACCTAAAGTAACAAAGAAGTGTCTGTTAATGCCTTTTGACTACTTTTCAATGGGGTTGTTTGTTGCTCTCTTGTAAATTTGTTTAAGTTCCTTGTAGATTCTGGATATTTGACCTTTGTCAGGTGGATAGATTGCAAAAATTTATGCAGCCAACAAACATGAAAAAAAGCTCAACATCACTAATCATTAGAGAAATGCAAACCAAAGCCACAATGAGATACCATCTCATGCCAGTCAGAATGGTGATTATTAAAAAGTCAAGAAACAACAGATGCTAATGAGGTTGTGGAGAAATGGGAACACTTTTACACTATTGGCAGGAGTGTAAATTAGTTCAACCACTGTGGAAGATGGTGTGGCGATTCCTCAAAGACCTAGAACCAGAAATAGCATTTGACCCAGCAATCCCATTACCAAGTATATACCCAAAGGAATATAAATTATTCCGTTATAAAATATGTGCATGCGTATGTTCACTGCAGCACTATTCACAATAGCAAAGACATGCAATCAACCCAAATATCCATCAATGATAGACTGGATAAAGAAAATGTGGTACATATACACCAGGGAATACTATGCAGCCATAAAAGGAATGAGATCATGTCCTTTGCAGAGACATGGATGGAGTTGGAAGCTGTTATCCTCAGCGAACTAACCCACGAACAGAAAATCAAACACTGCATGTTCTCACTCATAAGTGGGAACTGAACAATGAGAACACATGGACACAGAGGGGAACAACGGACACCAGGGCCAATCGGGGGAAGGTGGAGGGGGAGCATCAGGAAAAATAGCTAATGCATGTGGGGCTTAATACCTAGGTGATGGGATGATAGGTGCAGCAAACCACCATGGCACATGTTTACCAATGAAACAAACCTGCAGGTCCTGCACATGTATCCCAGAACTTAAAATGAAATAATTTTTTTTTTAAAGTAACAGGCTATTACACTTTCTCTTTTACATTTGTATGGCATTCTGGCACGTGTGATGCTGTTTAACAAGAAGAGATGTAGGTACAAAATTTGGACACATGTATAGGTTTAGGTCTAGGTATAGGCATATAGACATTGTTATATATAAAAAATCATATTTGACTGTTTCGCCTTTAAGAAAGGAAGAAACTGTCCCCTGTCCACATAGTTTACTGTATTTAGCACTCAAACTTCCTTCCCTATGTTAGCTCTCCAGAAACTCTGCTCTAGATTTAAAGGAGAGGCAACAGTGCAGCAGGTCAGAGCACAGATTGTGGGATAAGATTCACATCTCATTTGCTGTGTGACCTCAGGCAAGTTTCTTAACCTTTCCATGTATCTGTTTCTCATTTGTAAGATGGGGGTGACAACAGTACCCTGCATGTGAGATTGATGTGAAAATTACACACCAATAAAATAAAAGTTAATGGAACAATTCATGACGCTTAATAAGTGCAATGGAAGTGTGAGCTATTACTATTATTATATTCATCAATATGGAAAGCAGTATTCTAAGGCATTAATTTATGTTACAGAGGCCACAACAGATTGGTGGTTTAAATGCAGGTCTAGCTTCAAGGCTCTCTCTCCTAAGGACAGCATTGCTGGTGGGACTTTGAGTCCGATGCCCTGAGTTATTTCCCCAGCTTTCTGGAGCTCCAATCCCATGAAGTAGGACATGTTCCTCTCAGGTCTCAGTCCCCCTTTGTGCACTCTGACAATAGGGACCTCTTCCTAACATAATTCCTATGCTTCTCATACTTAGGGTAAGAAGCAGATAATTTAAAAGTGGGTTAAAATTATGGAGAACCAAAAAGGGTTCAGTGGTATTGTAGACTTTCAATTTTAAGTAAAAATTCCTCATTCTAAAGATGAAAATAGATAATGGAAACATTGCCCAACATTGAGGTCCTGAAAAATACTGATTCATTTTTTATTCCTTACATTTATTTTTATAGGAATTTATATTTCTAGATTGATTTGCGTATTCTTTTTATGGTTTTATTTTGATTGTGTTTTACTTATGTTATAACTAATGAACAGACATCTAGGTATTTAGGAAGAGTCTTCAAAGGAAGCAGAATTAATTTTTTAAAATGTTGAACCAACATCTTATTTTCCAAGCGGGTAGAAAACGTAAACCATACTCCAAACTGCAGACATGTAACTTAATATACTCCTGGTAAACATGGCTTCCTGTCCCTAAGAAATGAGGCAGGAACAACTTTTGGACATTAAGTAGCTTATAAAAGAAATATTTAATGAGTTGAATAAAAGAATGAACAATGCCACATGACTTAAATTTGTAAACGTTCTCTAGATTTTAAAGTAAAAGGTATTTTGACCTTGGCACAATGTACCTCAGAGTTGGCTGAATCAAACGTATTTCAAAGACAGTTTGAACTTTCGGTTGAGCTTAAAACGTTTCTTGTTTCCACAAGCCTTAAAACCATGCATTATTTTATCCAGAAATGTTGTATCGTTATATTAGAAGAAAAAAATAAAAATTTGGATATGTGTGAGAATAAATAAGAGGTTTTACAGGTAGGTGATCTGTTAAGATATGTTTATAAACTGGGGTAGCTTGTCTTCAAGACATCCCCAGTGAACTTTGCCTCCTGTTAGTCATGCTGTTAGGTAGTTCCCTCTCTCAGTGCACCACAGAATGGTCTGTGTCACCAAAACTAATGACAGTATGTGTCCGCTTCCATGTTTCTCTATTAGAGAATGGCTTGTTTCCAGACAAGAGGGACAAGTGTTTCCAGATCAACCACCTCGAAGTATCAAGTTCTTTTACATTTTTTAAACTGGTGTGTACATATAGACAAAGCAATACAAAGAGAAACCATAGTTTTTTTTAAATAAATAAATATCAGTTTGGCAGTCTTATTCTTGTGTGGACTTTGCAAAGTTTCAATATTTTAAGAATTCACACATTGGGAGGCCGAGGTGGGAGGATAGCCTGAGCCCAGGAGGTTGAGACCAGCCTAGGCAATATGGTGAGACCCCATCTCTACAAAAAGTTAAAAAATTAGCCAGGTGTGGTGGCACATGTCTGTCATCTCAGCTACTCAGGAGGCTGAGGCAGGAGGATCACTTGAGCACAGGTCAAGGCTTCTGTGAGCGATGGTCTTAACACTGAATTCCATCCCAGGTAACAGAGTAAGACCCTGTCTCAAAAAACAAAACAAAACAGAAAACAAACAAAAAAACCTCAATCCACCTGTATCTTTTGCTTCTGTTTTGCAAATATTAGAAAATACTGTCTCTCAAAATGGATACTCCTTTTTGTATTTTACGTTTATGAAACTGGGGAAGATGTAAAAGATGTAGCTGGCCAGACACAGTGGCTCAAGCCTGTAATCTCAGAATTTTGGGAGGCCAAGATGGGCGGATCACCTGAAGTCAGGAGTTCGAGACCAGCCTGACCAACATGGTGAAACCCCATCTCTACGAAAAATACAAAAATTAGCTGGGCGTGGTGGCGGGCGCCTGTAATCCCAGATACTCGGAAGGCTGAGGCATGAGAATCGCTTGAACCTGAAAGGCAGAGGTTGCAGTGTGCCGAGATCATGCCACTGCACTCCACCCTGGGTGACAGACTGAGACTCTGTCTCAAAAAAAATAAAAAATAAAAGTTAGGCTTCTGCCTATAAATATTCCCTATATATCTCCTATATCTCCTAAATCCCCAGTTTGAAACAACCTTTCAAGGAAATCTTTCATTGGCCATAACTTTGCATAAACATAATATACAATCCTAATCCACAGCATTGGAATTGGGATCACATTCTTGTTAGGCGGTTGAACATTTTGAAATCACTGGATGGCAGCAAGAAGAAAAAGTAACAGCTTAACTTAAATGACTACTTTGTAGAAATGAATATATTCATTGTCTTCTTGACTTCAAACACATGACATAGTTGTTCTGTACCTTTGAAGTCAGATTAATCTTTGGCACCATTTATAAGGTAGCCACTGGGAAAGTTTACGTGGTCATGTAGACACAACTGTAATACTCAAAATTATGGTTTTTGCCAGACAGGGTTTCCTCAGAAATATGCATGCCCCCACCACTTCAAGGAAGGACCGTGAACACTTGCCCCTCTTTAATTTTATATCCAAAGTTTTCTCTGTTTGCCTTTGTTTCTGTTAGCTCTTTGGCAAGCATCTGTTGTTTTTTGTTTCCTCATTTGGAAGGGCATTTTGTTGATGCTATTCATTAATGAAATTCGTGTTTTTCACTTTTACTATGGAAAATTACATTCACCCAACTTGCTCATCATAAAACTTACGTTAAAGAAAATCTCATTTAAGATAGTAAAAGGTTACGTACATTTTCAGAGACTGGAAGGCAGAATGTAACACAGAACTAAGTCTCAGTACTGCAAACATACTAACTTTTAAGTGGCTGCTTTATTTGCTTATTAAGGGAATAATTGAAACTCTCTCCTACTCAATTTTATTACCCTATGGGATATGAGAAGACTTTCCAGCTCCGTGTGATGCTGCATTTTTAACACTAAGAATATATTTCCCAGCAGGTGAAATCTACTCAACTTTACATATTCAGGAGCTTTATTTTCATCATCAAGCAAATAGCTTATATCCCATCAGTATAAAATATGCATGCAAGGTAATTTAACTAATATGTATTGGCATCATTTTTATATGAAGCTCCCATTGTGGATTATAAAACCTATCCGGCTGAAAATGATACCCACCAACCAAATAATAAGGAAATAATTTATGTTGCTCTTTAGACAACATTATCCTGAATTGCCGATTTTTGGCCATCAAGTCGAACTTTATAATGTCACTACTCTTAACATCTGTTGAACTCTAGGCAGAAAAATTACTCCTGAAAACACAGTAAAGCTCTGGAAAAGTGGATATTGAATGTCCTTTCACTGGCTATTTCCCATCTGACATGTTAGAAATATATTTTTAAGGTTTGGGTTTTCATCTTTCAGTTTTATTCATGCAAATACACATTTTAAGTATATATTTACTTTCATAAATCAGTCTTTTCTTTTTATTCAGTGTCTCACTTTGTCACCCAGGCTGGAGTGCAGTGGTAAGATCATAGCTCACTGCAGCCTTGAACTCCTGGGCTCAATTTCCTCCCATCTTGGCTTCCCAAAGCACTGGGATTACAAGTCTGAGTTACTGTGTCCAGCCAGTCTTTTTTTTTTTTTTTTTTTAACATCATTTGAAACACTTCTCTCTGCTGCCTCCTTGACATCTAGCTTATTTGCAAATACAAGGGTGAGTTCGTTTGTCTGTTGCCTATACCCAGCTTCCACAGCTCCGGAGTCGAGAGGAACACAATATCATAGTATCTATTTTGACCACTGCATATCAGACCTATCTAGTTGAGGGTGTTTTACACTTTTGTTTTGAGGGTATCACTGTTCCCTCAAGGACAACTTCAATTTATGTCATTTAATCAGAACTATACTGATATTTATGGCTTTTTACCAGCAAAGCATTTTTTAAAAAAGCTGTACAGAGAAACTGTACTACAATTCTTAGACTCTTTTGTGGTGCATATCCAACATGCAGTGGAATCCCTTGATCAATTTTCTATACAATATGATTAAACTGGTTCCATTGTTTACTTTTCATTTTTATTTCAATGATTATTTAAGACATATCAAATTTTCCTAGTTATTATTTTTACTTTTTAAGCAAATATTATTGTGTATACTAAGGTATACAGCACAATGTTATGAGATAGTAAAAAGGTTACTATAGTGAAACAAATTAACACATTCATCATCTCACACAGATATCCATTCCCCAACTATCCCATGGCAACAGCAGCTAAAATCTGTTCATTTAGCATGAATCCTAAATACAACACAATTTTTTAGCCATAGTTATAGAATCTAATGTTGTACATTAAATTGTAGACATGTTCACGCCATATTTTGCTACTTTGTATCTTCTGATCAATTATTAATTCTAATTTTTTGGATGTTCATTTGTGTCAACTGTTTCTACTGGGTTCAATTTCCTTTGTCAATATTTTTCAGATCTAAATTTTGTCAAGAAGATGGAATATGTCTGTCAATTTTTAGTCTGTTACAACTTTGACATTAGGCGGTTTTAGCCAATATGAATAAACAGGTATGTAGATAGGTAGGTAGATACACACAGAGAGGAGGATAGATAGAAAGACAGACGGATGGATAGTTGGATAGATGGATATCCTATATATGTCCTAAATCCCCAGTTTGAAACAACCTTCCAAAGAAATAAAAAGTTGAATAAATCATTTCAAATTGTAAGAATTGTTTGATTTCATGGCATTTGGAATATCTTTTCTGCAAAGAGCAGAAGTTACTGAGAGAAAGGTAGAATTCTTAAAGAATCGTAAGATTCAGGTTCATTGCATTCTTGATATTTGTTGTAAGGCAGAGATGGAGCCAACTGACCTCTCCCAGTCCCTCCTGATGCTTCCTAGAATATTTGTAATTTTGTGAAATGTTTTTCTTCACCGTGTGCTTTTTCAATTAACCACCAGCATGTTAAAGGCAAGCATGAATAAAGAAAATTGCACTTTGCCTGTCCTCTGTTTGCTTCTTATAATATACTGGGGTTGAAATGTACATTTCTTAACACACTTCCATTCAGCATTAGCAACTGATGAACAAAAAATCCAAACAGAATCATATACTACCATTGCATTTCACAAAACTACAATCAGTAAAACTTTATCCCTATTCACTTAGTTTATTATCAAATTGGCTACTTTCAAATTCCCAGTGAGCTTTATAACTAGTAACCTTGACCATAAATGCATATGCTTAGGAGGACAGGAAGTGGGATTTATTTCAATTTACACACTTGTCTTCTCTTTACTCATGGCGTAAGAGTCACTGGGCCGTAACTTCAAACTCAGCTTAAGCATAGACGTTTGTGCTGTGTTCACTCCCTTGGCACAGTGCCTTCTTTAAAACTGAAGGGGTCTGGTAAGAAAAAAAATTGTAAGGTCCTCATTTACAAAATAAAAAGTGCCAACTTCCTTAGAAAGTTCCAGATTTCATCCGAAAAGTCCTCAGACATAGGTCACTAAGCCAAGGTCGGAGAGAACAGAATGGACTAAAGACTGGGGAACTGAAAGTTCAAGTTTGAAAGATTCGCTTGAACATCTGGAAGAGATGACTGGAGTAATAGAACTCAATAAATGACAGTCTTAGGTGGAGACCAAAATGTGCATGCTCCCAAAATCTGTGGATGGAAATTCCTGACGGTATGATTGACTTTGGAAGGAAAAATGAAAATGTTATGGCAGGGTGTGGACTTTGAGAAACTTCTTTTTCTTGTAATAATTTGACCCTTGATTCAAAACCACTTTGTTAGGCAAATAAAGTTTTTGGGAAAAAATACATTTTTTATAACTAGATGGAATTCTACAATATGCAAAGCTCATATTTTAATATTATTCTCCTCCTTTTGAGCCAAGCATTGTGGTCTTTATAGAGAAAGTTCTGAATTAATTATTTTTGACTGTTAGAAGTTTCTCATCACTCACATTCCTTCAGAGAAGAAGGCAAAAGGAAGCCCTAAATGAATGGGTTTTCCAAAATGTCATATGTTCCCTGCTATTGTTCTAAGAAATATATAAAATTAATGTCCAAAATAAAATATTATCTGGTTCCTGGTCATTATTTTTGTCGTTTAGCTGTCAAATCTGAACCCTAAATCTTATAACAACATAAGACAGAAATGACTGTTACGAATTCATAGAACGACCTAGAAGCCTAGCCAATAGGTTTTAAAGGAAGTTAAGCATTTTGTAAAGCTTGATAGGGCAAGATAAGGCATATTGCATGAGAGGTATTTTAAAATTATATCCTAGCCTCAGCAAATTCCATCAACTTTAATTCTAGAATATCTTCTCAAATCCACCTCCTTCTATTCAACTTCGTCTCTACCATTCACCCCAAGTGCAGACTACAGTAGATCCCTAAAAGTTTCTGATTGTACTTCACTCAGTCACTGTTTAGCAGCCCTGGTGATCCTTTAAAACATAAATCAGATTATGTGACCACCACCTTCCGTTTTAAATAAATTATTGACTTCCCCTGAAAACTTCTTAGTATGTCCTCAAAATCATATAACGTTTTCTCTGAACAGTCTTGTCCTATCAGACCAGACCCTGAGATTACAGACCACCACAATGTATCCCACGTTGAAAAGATGTGGGATTTTAAGTGACTTGGAATTTGCCCATGTATGAGATTCTAACTCAAGCACTAAGAGCATGTTTTTATAAGTAGAATTTATTATGTACTGTTTTATGTATCCAAATAACGTATGTATGCATAAATTATGAAACATAATAAAATTAACCCCATGGACCCCCCAAATACCTATGAAGCTAAATATATCTCTATACTCCTTTGTAACGGGGTTTAGGACATGCTACCCCAATATAGGCACCTGGGCATTTGAGGAAACAGCAGAAGCAGGAAGCAGGAAGGTCACCTTCCCTTCACCCTTCTCCCCTGATGCAGCTCATAAAAGAAGTCTCTGACCTTTCTCTGACATAGGTCATGAGACCTTCATTTCAGAGATATCCTCCCTATATCTGGAGAAAATGAACATCCATATCCTTCAAGACACAGAGAGGCCAAGAGTCTGAATAAACAGGACTTGCTGAGTTGCCCCCAGTTTATCACCATTAGCCCAAACCTTTGTATCCTCCAATTATACTCTTCTATGACTTCCCATAAAAATAGTGTTCTTGTTTCTTTGAGTCTTCATTTATGAAGGCCCCCATGTCACATAAAGCTTATGTTGAACTGTAAACTAGTTCAACCGTTGTGGAAGTCAGTGTGGTGATTCCTCAGGGATCTAGAACTAGAAATACCATTTGACCCAGCCATCCCATTACTGGGTATATACCCAAAGGATTATAAATCATGCTGCTGTAAAGACACATGCACATGTATGTTTATTGCAGCACTATTCACAATAGCAAAGACTTGGAACCAACCCAAATGTCCAACAATGATAGACTGAATTAAGAAAATGTGGCACATATACACCATGGAATACTATGCAGCCATAAAAAATGATAAGTTCATGTCCTTTGTAGGGACATGGATGAAGCTGGAAACCATCATTCTCAGCAAACTATCACAAGGACAAAAAACCAAAACACCACATGTTCTCACTCATAGGTGGGAATTGAACAGTGAGAACACGTGGACACAGGAAGGGGAACATCACACACTGGGGCCTGTTGTGGGGTTGGGGGACAGGGGAGGGATAGCATTAGGAGATATACCTAATGTTAAATGACGAGTTAATGGGTGCAGCACACCAACATGGCACATGTATACATGTGTAACAAGCCTGCACGTTGTGCACATGTACCCTAAAACTTAAAAGTATAATAATAAATAAATAAATAAGCTTATATTAAATAAATTAGTGTGCTTTTCTCTTGTTAGTCTCTGTTTTATGGTCTGTGTTTCCATCATAAATCCTATGATGGTTAAGAAATCTTTTCTCTCCTACTTTCTTTTATCTTATCACTTTTTCTCTTTCCAGAAGCAACCACTACTCTGAAATTTGTGCTCTTCATTCTCTTGATTTTAAGTAAATAGATATATATTTTTATTATATATATAATTTTATTACATGCATATTTGTCCCTAACTATGTTTTGCTTGGTGGGGTTTTCAAATCAACTTAGCATATTTATATTTGTTTTGTTGAGGTTATTTTATGGACAGTTATGGGCATCTATTTTTCTTGATTTTATACTCATATAACAATCACCATCATAAGATGGAGAATATTTTCATCACCCTAAAATATTCTTTAATCCCCCTTTAGACTTAATGGCTGCCATTCCTCTATATCTCAAGGCAACTATTGACAGAGAATTCTCATTATTATTAATCATCAGAAAAATGCAAATTGAAACCACGGCAAAACATCAATACACACTGAGCAAAATGATGAAAATGGAAAAGGCTGATCATACCAAGTGTTGATGAAGTTATGGAGCAACTGGAATGCTCACATAGCTGTGGGGGGATGAAAGTGGCACAACCACTTTGCAAAACAATTTAGCATTTTTTTTAAAAGTCAAATGTACCACCTGGAGTACTATGCAGCAATTTCGCTTATAGGATTTACCCCAAAGAAATGATAACTTATGTCCATAAAGCAATGTTTGCACAAAAGTTCCTAGCAACTTTATTAATGAAAGTCCCAAACTAGAAGCAACAACAATGTCGAACAACAGGAGAATAGATTAACAAATTGTGGTGTATTGATAGACTAATACTCAGCAATAAAAATGAAACTATTATTACATGCAACAGTATGGATACATCTCAAAATTATGACTTTAAGGAAAAGAAACCAGATGAAAAAGAGAAAAAAACTACATGATTTCATTTCTTTTTAATTACAACAGGCAAGACTAACATATGGTAACACCAAAGCATATCAATTTTATTTGCTTCTGTGCTTATGAAAAGTGATATTGTAGTAGCTTTATTTTTTCAGTTAGTGTCAAGTTTCTAACATATTGTTAGGTGTTGATACAGTTCACTGTAGTTTGTTTACTCTGCTTGTTGTGTAACGTTTCACTGGATAAACTGCTAAGACTTGGTCAGCAGGACAGATATGGCCCACCATCTGTAGTTTGCTAACCCCTGCTTTAAGCTATTACCCCAAAGCTACTGACCCCTGGCTCTGCACATCTGGACTACATCAGCTTCTAGAGGGGTCAGCAAACTGATAGCAAAAAAAAAAAAAATAGTCTATGGGTCAATCTGGCCTAGTACCTGTTTTTATAAATAAAGTTTTATTGGAACACAGCCACATTAGTTTTTATGTTGTCTATGTCTGTTTCCACACTACAAAGACAGAGTTGAGTACTCACATCAGAGACCCTGAGGCCTGCAAAGCCTAAACTATTTACTATCTACAACTTTACAAAAAAAAAAAATTTTTTTTCTTCCAAGCCCTGCACCAGAGTATGAACAAAGCTCTTAACCTAAAAGTCTGAGCTGAGCAAATACAAGCAAAGCTACCTTTCAAGATGATAGCTGAGAAAAATAAAGGAAAAATAAATTACTTAAAAATATCCCGAACTGAGACTACTGTTCACACTGAAAAACATTCCATTGCTTTCAAAATAGTTAGAATTTTTTTTAGCCCGCATGCAGAGTGTAAGTCTCAGGGGCTTTGTGACAGTCATACCCTTTATTGCCTAGATAGCCTTCTTGGCCCCCACTACAGCTTGTAATGATTTAGCCTATCTTCTCAGGAATGTTCAAGGATTGAATGAAGTCAGAAGAACCCAAATAGACCCTCATCTGTCCTGAGGTTGGCATTCAAGAAGAGATTGTGTCCCAGGCGAAGGCAAGGAAGATGTGTCCTCCATTCATAATGTGTTTCTGTTCTAAACATTGAATTTATTTGCAGAAAACTAACCTATCCAGGACTTTGTTTTCTTTCTCTTTTTTTTCCCTTTAATTTTACACAGACAAACTTTTATTCATACCAGTGAATATTTCCATTTTCTAAGCCATCTTCCGGGAATAGGAAACTGTCTACGTTTGTCAAGGTGTAGAGAGGATTTACTTTCAGCACCACAAACACTTCTTCCCTTAAACCTTTGAAATAAACTATTAGCTAACGTTATCCTTAAAACACCTCCCTTTTTATCCCCTGGCTTAATAGCAAAACCACCTACTACCCACTCTCTTTCTATGGCCCCAAAAGAGGCATTCTCTAAGAAAGGAGGTGGCTGGCATTTGGCCAGAAAAGTCCCAAGATGAGAGGAAACATACTCCAAGGCATTTCTGTCAAGATCACAGACTCATGGTCGAGTCCCTCCTGGGAAATTTTCAAGATGAGGGTTTTCCTATTCACAAACCCCTTTCTTAAACATAACCTAAAAGGCAGCCTCTGAAACAAATATTATTTAGGAAAGAAAAGACCCAGGTTCTTGTTTGAAAACTCTCATTTTCAGTCTGCCAGCCTACAGTGTACAACAATGTGTATCTTGATTTAACTTGATCTCCACCCAGTGATTTGTGCAGCCCCGCGTGATCTGCAGAGTCTTAGAACCAGGCAAAGTCTCTATTGAAGCTGCTGGCTGTGTTTGCTGAACTGAAAGGGAATCCAGATTAAGAGGTGAAACTATTCCAAGCTCTGTGCCAAGAAGACACCAAAGAATGTGCCCAAGTTTCCTGAGTCTCCTGATAACACAGGCTTGGAGCTGGCAGTGCTGTACACGTAAACTGAGACTGCAAGCTCTGACACAGAAGGAAAACATGCTCATTGTTGCTGCCTGCCATTTGGATCTCAATAACAAAAGTTGCTGGCGGTTGTTGACATTCTTAAATTATAGGCCACAGCTTTATATGTTTGTATTAACCACCTTTTTCAAGTTCCAAGGGTCACGCCAAAGAAAATAAGAATTTTCCTGTTCTGTTTGGATAGAGCTTTCTAGGTTGACATTTTGGCTCCCAAAAAAACTCACAATTCACCTGTGAGGTAGGTAGAGAGTATATCCCTGCTTCCAGAGGAGGAAAGCCAGACTCGGAGAAAAGGAGGTTTGTGCCTGCTATTGAGAGCTTCAGAATAAAGATCATCTACCTTCCAGCTCAACATGTAATTAGCCAAGCAAATCCAAGCCTCTTATTTGACAGGAAGTTTTCTGTTGCTTGTGTGTGCTAAGAAAAGGTTGTGAAATGCTAGTTTGGCTGCTGGAAGAAAGAGCAGTGCAGAATAATCTTTCCCCTTGGTTAAAGCTGAGGTACGGAATATCTGAACTGTTATTTCTCTAAACAGCCTGAGCAAGGGAGCTGGAATCTTGATCAAACAAGGAGGATTGATTCACAGGGTAGATGGGGGAGCCCAGGGGACATAGTTGGAAGAAGTCCAATATATGTTGTATTAAAGCCTAAAGGTTATTATTGATTCTGTTCTGTCAACACTTTATTTTTCTTCACTAGAGGAGTTTCTCCTAGAAATATGGACTCCTTGGTCGCTATAGTTCCATGTAAACCATTAAAGCATAAGCCTGGCTTGTATAGTTTCTGTACTTGCTTTAATAATTATGTTATGACTGTGAAACTTTTCTATAAAAGAGAGTATCTGCTCTTCCTTTTTTCTGTTTATTGGACAGCAAGCCAACCTACCTCCCACCTTTCTCATCTACAACACAGAAGACACGATCGCTTTATTTACCTGGACATGAGCATACCATGTTGATTTAGGAATCTACGTAGGGTGGAGGTAGGCAGGAACAGGCTGCCAACATCTTTTGGCTCGACCTTGAGCTCCCTCAGAATGCAATTCACACTATTTCACCAGGAAGTGGTTAACATGGCTTGTCTTAAACATGAAACCACCAGAGAAGTGTTGCTAATACTCAACATTATGTATAACTTCCTCTGGGCATGAGACCCTGGTAGGATGTGGTTCTGTTTCCCGGCTCCAAAGTATGTGGCTGTGATTCTGCTTCTCACCTCTCATTAGGAAGGAAAATTACTATAGAGCCACCCTCTGTCTGCAGGAGACCATTAGTCTCTCAACTAGAGAGGAAGCCATCACCTACACCCTACAAATGTCTGTCCACCTTTTTCATGCAATTTATTACAACCTAAGACTGCCTTAACGTGGGGGATGTTTCTTAGGTCATTCTTTTTTATTCCTATGTCATTTTCAGGAAATTTCCTGCTGAGCAGGCAAAAACCTTACATATGTGTGTGCATGTGTGTATGTGTGTATAGTCATGTGTGGATACTTATGTGTGTATGTGTGTGTGTACTTATGTGTGTTCGCATGTGTGTGTGTGTGTGTGTGCATGCATGCATTCCTTTTGGTTAATAGAATTTATTCTGCACTCTGAATACAATCTGATACTGTCTCTTAAAATATTTTTTGTTGCTTGAATGGTCCCCATTCTGATTTGGAGTTTTGAAACAAAATGAAATCAAATAGTGTGAAATATTCTTCACTACCTTCTCATTTACATTTGCCCCCAGTTGACAAATTTATTGGATTTATGTTTTGTTATTTCAAGGTCCAAAATTGGATTGTGACATAATTAAATAATTAAAAAATAGAAAAGTATAGATCACAATGGGAGATGCTTGAGACATTTAGGTGTGAGGAGTCATAGTGAGTCCTATGACTCCAAATTCCGGTGACTGTTCACCTTTGCAGAGAATCCCTTTCAACGAGATATTGACTGCTGGTTAATTGAAAGGAATTTCAGCATCTTAAAAGACTCACACCTGTCCTAAAAATGATCTGAGCTGAGTGCCAACAGTAATTAGGCTCCCGGGGAGTTTGGGCAAATTTTGACACATTGAATTTTTAGGGACTTAAAAGGTGAGTGTTAAAAAACTTACTTCTAATTCAAAGTAGTAAATTTTTAGAGAGTTGTGTCAATATAAACTTGAATCAAAATTTTACAAAGGGTTATGCGTATGATAAAGTTGCACTGAAGTACACACAAACACATACACTAACACACAAATGAGGGCATGAAAAACCAGGGAAATGTGAATGAGGTTGGCAGATGTCAGCTTCCTGGTTGTGACATTGTACTGTAGTTCTTTCTTCAAGAGGTTACTCTTGGGGAAAACTGGATGAAGGATACTTGAGATCTCTCTGTATTATTTCTTACACCTACATGTAAGAATAAAATTATCTCAAAAATTTTAATTACTTAAAGAAACCATATGAAGAAAGGCAGAAAAATAGCAGGAAGAAAGCATTTGTAATATTCCAAAGAGGGAAGGCAGGCAGAGAGGACAGGTACAATCTTTAGGGTCCAGGAAATAAAGCATAGCAGGGTGAAGGAAGGTTGAAAAAGTTTATGCATTCCTGCAGAGAGAAATTGAATACAAAATACCTGATCATACCAAGGAAAATTGTACCTCCAGGGTTTTCCTTTCTCGATGCAAACACCCAGACATAGAATGTTGTGCCTGGATTGAGTAGAAGCCACCAGCAGTTGTCTCAGCTACCAGAGAAGCCATCAAAATGGAATCATAACTCTCCTTTGTTGGCTTTCCTTTATAACCATGAAAGCTGAAATCTGGCTTCTAGACTTATCAAAACTAAATTGAAAAATTGTGGTTTGCTCCTCCTTTGGAAAAACCAACCCTTAGGTTAAAATGCTAACTAGGCTTCATTTTAAATCATGAAGAGCAGGGGGGAAAAAAGACACAGTCACCACAGACAAGCTGACCAATTTATGTTCCCTCATATTTCACAGCCTGGCGTCACTATTTTGCCCTTCCATAGGGAATCTGACATCTTTCATTACTTTTCCCTAAAGATCTTTCTTCTGCAGGCAAGGCTGGAGTGCTGGAGAACTTCCATCTGCCCTCTAGACGTACTTTCCACCCAGGACTCTTTCCCCTTATGGGCTACAAGAACGGGCTCTTTTTCTCAACATGACGTTTTGGAGATTCAGTCATATTTGTGCTTCTGTCTGTCATATGTGCTTTTTGTTTGTTGGTACCAACATGTGTACACTCCATTCTATGAGCATGCCATATTGTGTTCATCCATTTTCCTTCGAATGGATATTTACATTGAAATTCAACTCCTAGATATAGACCTAAGAGAAATGAGTGCATATATACACAAAAGACTTGTACAAATATGTTCACAGCAGCTTTATACACATATATAATATGTGTGTGTGTGTGTATATATATATATATATATATATATAGTCTTGCTCTAACAACATGTCCACAACAGACCGCATATACAACAGTGCTCCCATGAGATTATAATGCCGTATTTTTACTGTACTGTGCTTTTTCCATATTTAGATACCCAACTTCTTATCATTGGGCTACAGTTGCCTACAGTATGTAGTACAGGATCAGGCTGTTCAGGTTTGTAGCCAGGAGCAATAGGTTATACCATATAGTCCAGGTATATAGTGGGCTATACCATCTAAGTTTGTGTAAATCCACTCTGTGATGATCACATGATGACACAATCATCTAAGGACACATTTCTCAGAACCTCTCACTATTGCTAAGCAACCCATGACTGTGTATGATAGAAAAACATGAGGATACATGCAGATATTAAGGAAAGAAGAGAGCATCTTTGGAAAGTGAGGGGTAGGAATTGCAGGAGGATGAACCAAAAATTTTGAAGCATAGGTCCAAAAGGCAATTTTAGTGTTAGGAGGCATTTTGCATTCTGCAGCCTCAGTTCAAATTCTACATAACTTCCTTTCTGCCTCCCTTAGTTCACAGCTCTGTGATTCTATAAAAACATCAATATTCCTAATATCAAGGGCACTTAACTTCAGCAATGCAAGTGTCTGAGTTAAAGAGGATTAAAACAAGCTGACTCCAAGTTTCTCTAGTTGAATTACAGCCCATTCTACAATATTGGGGCTTAAAGATCAGATTCCTCACCTCACCTTCCAAAACACTGATAACATGGACACCAAATAGCAAATTACTAGAAGCAATGCAGTTTAGTAGACATGCCATTGGAATCATAACGCCTAGATTTTTACTGTAGTACTGCTACATGAGCGCTGAATCCACTTAAATAAACCCTTGTCATAGCACTTTTCACTATAAAACAATAGCATTTGCTGGCATGACTGTAAGATTGTCTCACTTTCACTAACCTACAAGGTATTTGAAGTCCTCTTATTTCCTAAATTAGTAGTTTCACATCTCCCTTTAGTTCTCTATTTTCCCTCATGTCTCTTGAAGAGCATCTCCAAGGCTCATTCATTTTCCTTTTCAGGATTACGCACTTCACACAGAATCAAGGGGCTGGTTTCCCTGCACATGGAGCAGCTTTTCTCTGTATTTGTTTGTAAAAGACCCCAAGAAAGCAACCACATTTTCTTTCCATAAATCAAAGCCAAAAGGTAGCTGCCAAAACCTGACTTCATGGGTACCAACCAGCTGCAGTTACATACCAAGAGGAAATTTAATGAGTCATCTCCTTAAGATGACGTGCTGGTTGTTTAGAGTGAGTTCTCAATGATTCCGTAGTGAAATCATCACTTTCCTGCTGTCATTTTTTTTGTTTGTTTGTTTTAGAGACAGAGTCTCACTGTCGCCCAGGCTGGAGTGCAGTAGCGTGATCTCGGCTCACTGCAACCTCTGCCTCCTGGGTTCAAGTGCATCTCCTGACTCAGCCTCCCCAGTAGCTGGGATTACAGGCACGTGCCCCACTCCGGCTATTTTTTTTTTTTTTTTTTTTTTTTTTTTTTTTTTTTTTTTTTTTTTTTTTTTTTTTTTTTTTTTTTTTTTTTTTTTTTTTTTTTTTTTTTTTTTTTTTTTTTTTTTTTTTTTTTTTTTTTTTTTTTTTTTTTTTTTTTTTTTTTTTTTTTTTTTTTTTTTTTTTTTTTTTTTTTTTTTTTTTTTTTTTTTTTTTTTTTTTTTTTTTTTTTTTTTTTTTTCCTAATTTTTGTATTTTCTGTAGAGACGTGGTTTCACCATGTTGGCCAGTCTGGTCTCAAACGCCTGGCCTCAAGTGATCCACTCGCCTCAGCCTCCCAAAGTGCTGGAATTACAGGCGTGAGCCACCGCACCTGGCCCCTGGAGTCATTTTATGAACGTTAACAGTGTCAATGTTGCCCAGATTTCCCACACAATATCATATCTGTGTAAAACATGACGCAGGCAGGGAAGCAGAACTGCAAAGATAGCTAAAGCTATAGATATAAATGTAGACATGGATACAGATAGATATACACATATATATCCTCTTTATACATGTATGATTGATAAAAATATATGAAATCTATCTTTCTAGAGGAAGCAAGAGAGAAAAAGCTAGAGAGCTATTATCTATCTGTATATGTGTTTATTCCATCCATCCATCCATCCATCCATCCATCCATCCACCTATTCACCTATCCATGTGCATTAGTCCATTTTCACACTGCTATAAAGAACTGCCCGAGAATGGGTAATTTATAAAAAAAAAAAAAAAAAAAAAAAAAAAAGAGATTTAATTGACTCACAGTTCCACATAGCTGGGGAGGCTTCAGGAAACTTATAATCATGGCAGAAGGTGAAAGGGAAGCAAGGCACCTTCTTCACAAGGTGGCAGGAAGGAGAAATGCCCAGGGAAGGGGGAAGAGGCCCTTATAAAACCATTAGATCTCTGGAGAACTCACTATCATGAGAACAGCATGGGGGAAACCAACGCAATGATTCAATTACCTCCACCTGGTCTCTCCCTTGACATGTGGGAATTATGGTGATTACAATTCAAGACGAGATTTGGGTGGGGACACAAAGCCTAACCATATCACCATCTATCTATCTAGATCTATTCCATCCATTTATCTATCCATCTCTCCACTCATTCATCCATCCATCTATATCTCTTCCAGCTATCTTTCTGTCCACCCATCTACCTATTCATCTGTTCATCTATCCACCTAGATCTATTCTGTCTATGTATTCATCTATCTATATCTATTCCAGCTATCTATCTTTCTGTCCATCCATACATATATTCATCTATCCATCTGTCTAGATCTATTCCACCTATCATCTATCTATCCATCTATCTATTCATCTATCCATTTATATCTATTCCAGCTATCTATCTTTCTGTTCACCTATACATTCCATACATCTATTCATCTATCCATCTATCTAGAACTATTTCAGGTAGCTCTCTATTTATTTGAGAGAGAGAGAGACAGAAAGAGAGAGAGAAGCAGGTCCAAATCCCACAGGGCAAGCTAGCAGGAAGTACAGCCTGGAACTCACCACATAGACTGAGGCTGCTCCCCAGAGGCAGAGTTTCTTCTTCTCTACATGTTTTTAAGCATCGGCCCTGCTTTGAAAGCCTTCCCCCAGAATAAACAAGGACCGCAAGGTTAACGGGATAATCTGCCTTACTTAAAGTCAACTGATTATGGACTTTAATTACATATCTTTATGACAATGCCTACGTTAGTTTAAATAACTGGACACCATAGCTTAGCAAAGCTGGCATGTCAAAAAGATCATCACAGAATTGGAAAAAGGTGGAAAAGGTCAAGGGAGTCAGAAATAACAAGTAATGACAAGAATCTTGTGTGCGTAAAGGTGTGCTGGGTGCTACTGCACAAATCACGTTCTCCCTGGTCCTGTGTACTCATCTGTAAAAAGCAGACAGTATGTTGCCCTTGGAGTATTGTCAGAAACATAATAAGATAATGTGCATAATGCACCTTACACTCTTGGCAATCATCTGTTACTTAATAAAATTGCTCCTCCCCTTACTTATAAAACGTCGTTCAGAAGAATTTTATTTCACAGGGATATTGTTTTATGTGCAGATTTGGGGGTCCTCTCTTTAGTGATTCTGCTGTATTAGGTCTTTTTTAGGAAGGGGCGAACATGTGCATGTTTAACCAGTATTTAAATAATACTGGGCTGATGGAAAGGAACTACAACCTTTGAAATTAAGCCATAGAGAAAGTCAAAAGAACTTAAGTGCTTATTATATTTTTAAAGGTCTTCAAAGAAAGACAGTAGTCAGGTTAGTGAGGAACTATAATTAGTGAAAGAAGACTTTCTATTGATTAATATATATTATAATTATAAATGAATATGGTATCTCTAGGATTGCAATAAACATTTCCATTCTAAAGATACAGGGCTGGGCACGGTGGCTCACACCTGTAATCCCAGCACTTTGGGAGGCCAAGGTGGGCGGATCACGAGGTCAGGAGATCGCGACCATCCTGGCTAACATGGTGAAAGCCCGTCTCTACTAAAAATACAAAAAAAATTAGCCGGGTGTGGTGGCAGGTGCCTGTAGTCCCAGCTACTCGGGAGGCTGAGGCGGGAGAATGGCGTGAACCCGGGAGGCGGAGCTTGCAGTGAGCGGAGATGGTGCCACTGCACTCCAGCCTGGGAGACAGAGCGAGACTCCATCTCCAAAAAAAAAAAAGGTAATGGATTGCCGGTCATGGTGGCTCATGCCTGTAACCCCAACGCTTTGGGAGGTCAAGGCAGGCAGATTGCTTGGGCAATAAGCCAAAACCCTGTCTCTACAAAAACTACAAAAATTGCCAGGCATGGTGGTATATGTCTGTAGTCTCAGCTACTCAGGAGGCTGAGGTGGGAGGATCACCTGAGTCCAGGGAGGTAGAGGCTGCAGTAAGCCATGTTCACACCACTGCACTCCAGCCTGGGCGACAGAGCAAAACGCTGTCTCAAAAAATAATAATAAAATAATGACTTTCTTCTATCAAGTTTTAAAATGAATAAGATATGCTTTCAAATTAGTAACTTTTAAGTATTTTAAAATGCATTCATAAAGTTTAATAAATGAAACATTAATTTGCCAAGCCCTAAAAGGCAAGAGAGTAAATAGTCAACTGATAAGCATCATGCCTCCTGAAGCTATATAAGACTGCTCCAGAAAATAAAATGTATTAAATATTAGAAATGGTCTCTTCTTTCAAAAGTTTAAAACTTGAAACATCCTGTTACCTGCACATTGATGATGTGAAGGAGATGTTTATTACTGGGTGTGTACAACTGCCAATGTGGAAAATCGCAAAGGTGGTGTGGGTACTAACACTAAAAATCAACCTGAAGAATCTTTGTTCCTCAAGAAATAAGTAACTGTACAAGTGGTGGGTTCTCTCAACACCTGGAAAGGCCCAGCCAGGATTCATGACAAGTGCCCTTCTAAGTGGAGTACATGTTTGTAAAGCTTGATTTTAAATTCCTAAATTTGAACTCACAAAATTGCTAGCATATTTCTTCTCAGCCCTGAGTATTCTTGCTAGGCAAAGTTCAGTAGCACAAGCACACCCACATTTCATCTGGGCCACATCCCTAGCCTACCCTCAGCTAAATCTTGGCATTCCATTGCATCGCTCTCTACAGGCCAGGCCTGAGGTACAAAAAACATCTGCTAAGGCAATGAGGAATGATGCGACTTGCCACGTGTCCCTCCTCCAGCTTCCCAAAACCCCACCTTAGACTCTGACTTAAATTGAAATCCACAATGTATACTTTAAAAATATGCACTTTGGCCTGAGCCAAGTGACTCACGCCTCTAATCCCAGCACTTCTGGAGGCTGAGGCAGGCGGATCACCTGAGGTCAGGAGTTCGAGATCAGCCTGGCCAACATGGTAAAACCCCGTCTCTACTAAAAACACACACAAAAAAATTAGCCAGGCATGGTGGTGGGTGCCTGTTGTCCCAGCTACTAGGGAGGCTGAGGCAGAAGAATCGCTTGAACCCAGGCGGTGGAGGTTGCAGTGAGCCGAAATCACACCACTGCACTCCAGCCTGGGTGGCAGAGTGAGACTTCATCTCAAAAAAAAAAAAAAAAAAAAAAGCACATTGAAAAAGAAAAGATGTTTCCTCCTGCTTCCTCAGTCTTCTCTGAATGTGTGTGTATTATCCAAAACACTTTTTTTTTTGTTATGTTTTGTCTTGTCTTGTTTTCACGTTTAGTGAAGTGACTTCATTGGAAGGCACAAGAGTGAGAAGAATTTTAAGCAACAGAATGAAGGTCGATGTCATAGAATTGTTCTGAGAGGCCATTGCAGTCCCAGGGCCAGGATGGAGTGCCCGGTAAGAGCCTTGGTCTTGGTGCAGAAGAAAGACAGCGTGTCACACATGCTTGAGTGTCCAGGTCCCCAGAGGAGGATTGGGAGAATAAGCTCCCTGTGCCATGAACATTGCCAGGGGTCCACGCAGACCTGCGTGGAGCAAGAACGAGGAGACATTGACCAACACTATTGAATGCCTATTGCATACCAAACACTGTAGATAGGCTTGCAATAGAGAAAAATGAGAAAGTGGGGAAGGAACATGTCAATGATCAGACACAGACCTTGTTTCTTAATTGCTGATTGTTTAAGAGACCAGCAGGGGGAAATGCATTCAGAACAAGTGACTACACTGTTATACACTATTGGTGGGAATATAAATTAGTTCAACCTCAATAGAAATCAGTATGGAGATTTCCCAAAGAAATAAAAATAGAACTACCATCCAACCCAACAATCCCACTACTGGGTATCTACTCAAAGGAAAACAAATCATTATATAAAAAATACATTTGCACTAGGATGTTCATTGTAGCACAATTCACAGTAGCAAAGTCAGGGAACCAATCTAACTGCTCATCAAGGGTTGACTGGATAAAGAAAATGTGATACATATAATCTATGGAATACTACACAGCCATAAAAAAGAATGAAACCATGTCCTTTGAAGCAACATAAATGGAGCTGGAGGCCATAATCCTAAGCGAATTCAAGCAGAAACAGAAAATCAAATATTTCGTGTTCTCACTGATAAGTGGGAGTTAAACAATGGGTACACATGGACATAAAGATGGAAATAATAGAACACCATGAGACATGCTCAGTGTCATGACTGAAATACATGCAAAGTGCTGGGAGACTGTGGAGAACTCACGACTCATAACGGAGGAATGGTGGAGGAATGGCGAACATGTGCAGCCAGGATCTGGTGTAGCCCAAACAAGGAGAGATGCAGACTTTAAAATTTAGAATTGAAAGTCTCTGACCTGGTGCTTCCCCACAGCTCTGAGGATAAGGCTTGATTAGAGATCTTTGTCCTCCAAGGACTGTTTTTCTTTCGTAACATATAAAAAATATAACTAGCTCTATATTCTTTTTCAAAAGACATTGTTTTTATTAGTGTGAACCTCCCAAGCTTGGGAGCATTACCTGAAGTTTTAAAAACACAGCCTTTCCGGCCAGGCGCGGTGGCTCACGCTTGTAATCCCAGCACTTTGGGAGGCCGAGGCAGGCGGATCACGAGGTCAGGAGATCGAGACCACGGTGAAACCCCGTCTCTACTAAAAATACAAAAAATTAGCCGGGCGTGGTGGCGGGCGCCTGTAGTCCCAGCTACTCGGAGAGGCTGAGGCAGGAGAATGGCGTGAACCCGGGAGGCGGAGCTTGCAGTGAGCCGAGATCGCGCCACTGCACTCCAGCCTGGGTGACAGAGCAAGACTCCATCTCAAAAAAAAAAAAAAAAAAATACAGCCTTTCCTTTCAGATGACTTCCTGCGACTTTAAAATAGCCACAAAGGAAAAGATTCATATTAATTACAAGCTCCCATTGTGCTGAATATCCAAAATAAACAAACACCCAGGCATCTTTCTTTCTTTAATTGCATGAAGCGGCAAGAGATAGGCCCTTTTTTTGTGACTGAAGAGGCAGAAAGTAGATATTTTGTTTATGCCAGTGAATAGTGTAGGTCCTTCTGATTCCTCTCCAAGTATTAAGCTTTTTGCTTCAAAATATGTAAATACACATGGCAATATTTCCTTCTCTTGCTAGCTAAAGTGGCCATTAAAAGTCTTAAAATTGTTACTTATAAATAGATATATAAACATGCATTCAGCAGGGTTTTTATTTTTTTTTATTTTATTTTTGAGACGGAGTCTCGCTCTGTCACCCAGGCTGGAGTGCAGTGGCACAGTCTCGGCTCAGTGCAAGCTCTGCCTCCCGGGTTCACGCCATTCTCCTGCCTCAGCCTCTCCGAGTAGCTGGGACTACAGGCACCCGCCACCACGCCCGGCTAATTTTTTGTATTTTTAGTAGAGACGGGGTTTCACCGTGGTCTCGATCTCCTGACCTCATGATCCGCCCGCCGCGGCCTCCCAAAGTGCTGGGATTACAAGTGTGAGCCACCGTGCCCGGCCTCAGCAGGGTTTTAAAATTCTTTTTCTTAAATTATAACTGAAAACTTTTAGATGCCTGATTCTTTGTGGATGAGGTTTTTTGTCAACTGATCCCCAAACCTTAAAAGTTGGTTCTGAAATGAGTTTAATTTTTCATAGTTTAATCATTCTAATCCTAGAATTCCCTTTTAGGATGAGGTATTCCTTTCCTACTGTTCCTTTGCCATTAATCACAAATTTAGTTTCTTAAAACAATGTAAACCCTATTTTTTATTTCTGCATGTTAGGAGTCCAAAATCAGTCTCGGAAGTCTCAAACTGATATTTTGACAACGTTGTGTCTCCTCTGAAGGCTCCTGGGGAGAATTCGTTTTCTTGCCTTTTCCAGCTTCTAGAGGCCACCTGCCTTCCTTAGCTTGTGTCTTCCTCCTCCATCACTCCAACCTCTGCTTCCCTTGTCCCATCTCCTTCTCTGATTCTGATTCTCCTGCCTCTCTCTTAAAGGACATTAATGATTATTTTGAACACAGGCAGATAATCCAAGATCATCTCCCCTTCTCAAAGTCCTTAACTTAATAACAACAGCAAAGTCCCTTTTGCCATATAAGGTGACACAGGCATGGGCTCTGGTGATTAAGGACGTGGACATATTTGGAAAGCCATTCATTATTCACTCAGCATAGCTGAAAACACTTATGCATATTGATATGGTTTGGTTGTGTCCCCACTCAAATCTCATCTGGAATTGTACCTCCCACAATTCCCACTTGTGGGAGGGACAGGGTGGGAGGTAATTGGATCATGGGGGCAGGTCTTTCCTGTGCTGTTCTTGCGATAGTGAATAAGTCTCATGAGATCTGATGGTTTTACAAAGGGGAGTTTCCCTGCACACGTTCTCTTCTCTTGTCTGTCACCATGTGAGACGTGCCTTTCACCTTATATCCAGCCATGTGGAACTGTGAGTCCATTAAATGTCTTTCTTTTGTAAATTGTCCAGTCTCGGGTATGTCTCTATCAGCAGCGTGAAAATAAACTAATACATATATATGCCTGTGAATGTATAATTTTCACATGCGAGAAAACTTAGTTGATAATTCTTGTAATAGTACTATTCTGTTTATACGAATCTGTTCAGGCTATCTTAACAAAACACTACAAACTACATGGCTTAAGCGACAGAATTCCGTTTCTCACAGTACTAGAGGATGGGAAGTTTAGGATGAAGGTCTAGCGAGGTGAAGGTTCTGGTACAGGCTTTCTTGCTGGCTTCAGGCAGCCACATTCTAACATGGTAGAGAGAGAGTGCTGGTGTCTCTTCCCCTTCTTATAAGAGCACCAGATCTATTGAGTGAGGGCCCACTCTTATGACTTCATTTTAGTATTTCCTCAAAGGCCCTGTCTTCAGACACACTCATATTGGCGGTTAGGGTTCCAAATTATTAATTTTGAGGGACACAATTCAGTCCATAGCAGTGTTTATATCCATTTAGGTTGCTGGGTGCAAGAGTGCACATCCAAAGATTGAAAACCACAGATTTGAAAACTGTGAAACTTAGTAAAGAAATGAATCTAAGATTTGAATATGTAGTTTCAGAAAAGTTTTCAAACTAGAAGTCCAAGGACCAAACTACCCCACTCATGGCTGTAAGAACTTTGCCTAACTGTATAATCTGTCTGATTATATTTTGTTTTCAAATATGGAGATAATAACATGTTTTTCCTTCTTTAAGGGGTCATTTCGAGGATAAAGTAGGACAACCATTGTCAAAGTGCTTCAAGGGCTCTGAAGTGCTTTATGAAAGTCTTTTGTTTATCCATATCGTTTGAAAGAGCAATGAACAGAGTGAGTGCTGAGAAATGCTTGTCCACTGTGGAAAGAATCCATGGAGGGCATGAGAACCATATATTACAGATTTGCAGAGGTATTGCTGTTTTCATTGTTCCATAATGTTTTTAAGGAAAGGCAGGCCAGACATGGTGGTTCATGCCTGTAACCCCAGCATTTGGGGAGGCCAAGGTGGGAGGATCTCTTGAGCCCAAGAGTGTGAGACCAGCCTGGACAACATAGTGAGACATTGTCTCCACAAAAAAATCTAAAAAGTAGCCAGGCATGGTGGTGCATGCCCATAGTCCCAGCTACTTGGAGGCTGAGGTGGGAGGATTGCTTGAGGCCAGGAGTTTCAGGCTGCAGTAAGCTAGGGTCACACCATTGCACTTTAGCCTGAGGGACAGAGTGAGATTGTGTCTCAAATAAGTGAATAAATAAAGTATAGGCAAAAAAAGAGAAAAAAAATAGTTACTAAATACAAATAAATTGTTCTCCTTTATAGAGAAAGCCCTAGAAAACTTGGGTGGGAACCACCTATGATATAGGTTAATGGTTAATCAGAAGAAAAGAAAACCAGAATAAAGAATGAGTTATAAAAATTTGAATTTGGCTAATTTTCCCTGTATGTAGGTACATAAATGTGTTTTTTCCTCACTTTGCATATGCCCAGCAAATACAGGGTTTAGGTATTTTATTTTATCCTGTCATCTTAATAAAAAATAATTTTTGTAGGAAGCACATGATTAGCTAACCCTGGTGCGAAATTTCCAGGAACAACCTGAGGAGGTCAAAGAAACCCATGGCCAGTGCTGTTGCTCCTCCAATGACAGCTACTGAAATTCTTAAAGACAAGTTCTAGGGAAAGAACCAGTTCCTTAAAGGGTGATCCTTAAAACCCTAAGCCTATGAAATATGAGTTAATGTCACAGCCTATATTTTATTAAAAGTTGGATCTGTGAACTATCTTCTTAAACACTTTACTACGGGTGATGCCTCTTAAAATGTGTCTGTACATTGTCTCACAAAATCCAGATTTAGATGAGAAAGGAATCTTAATGTCATCGTAATCTTGTTAGGAGGAACCATGATATTGTGTGACATGGAACAAGTTTAAGCTTTATTTCATTATTGTCCCCTATTCCAACAGCTTAGCCTTTTCTAATATGTGTCAAAACACACAGCTTTTAATCAGCTTAATCAGAGTAACATTATATTAGTTCAACAGTCTGCCATGTCAGCATACAATGTGCACTCCGAGAAACATTTTGCAAACACAATGAAACCCGAAATTTTCACGAGTCTCTAAAACATAATCGGGGTGGCTAATATACTGTGTCAGCAACAGCAGAGCAAATCTGGGAACTGTAATTAAAAAGATGATATTTTTTCTCTCAAATGAATTCTGTAGAAAATTCTTACAAGAGAATTGCATTATGCTGCACTGTGTGTGTGTGTGTGTGTGTGTGTGTGTGTGTGTGTGTGTGTGTGTGGTGGCTATGTTGAACCTTGCTTTAGTATCTCTTCTTCAAGATTTTTTATTCCTGCTGCTCAAAACAATTGAGCCTAATCTCCACTAGGTTAAATAGTATGGTCAAAGCAAGCCTAGAGAATTGTGGTTCTGTATGAATTGGCTACCAAACCACTGTATGAAAAGAATAATGACTCAATAACAAAATCATCGTGGAAAACACTATTTATCTGAGTAAACTATAGCTCTCTATAAAGTATCTATTATAGTGTCAATCTGTCTTGCACTTGGGGAAAAACTCTTAAATTGACATTTATCAGGTTTCCAATAATGCCATCCTGTCATTCAAATCTCTTGTAAACAGCACACAGCAGTAACAATTTATGGCTTGGTGATTTAGGTTTTATTTTGCAGATTACAGATAAATCATACATTGGGTTGCAAAAATGGCAGGCTTTCTACATTTGCCTACCATGATGAAGTGATTAGCTGTCACATTCAGAATACATATTGGAAAATGGCATGGTATGAAGGTTGTTGGCAGATCCAACAGTTTTAACTTGTCTGGTCAAAACAAGGAAAGCTACAGAGATGACAGAAAGAAAATATGATGGTGGCTTCAAGTAAAGGCTTGGTTTCCTCTACATGCTCTTCCATATCAGAAAGATCATACAGCCCTTCTCCTCCTGACACTTACAGGCTCCAATGAGCACCCATTAGGTTGGTGCCTCCACCATGGTCTGAAGTCACAAGGAAGCCATAGCCACCTGCTGCCTGAGGAGCGATGACAGTATCATCCCATGGTCTGATGTAGACATGCTCTCAAATCCTGAGAGATTCAGCTCTACTTTGAAAATATATCTTCATTATATCCTCAACTTCTCCCAGGTCTAGGCTCAAATGTCATTTGATCAGAAGGGCTTTCCTGGCTGCACTCTGTTAAGGAGACTGTCCTCTTCTCTACAAAAGTTGCTGTTCTCTTACCTGTTGCAATTTTTCTCCTTGGTTTTCTTCACTATCTCTGTGGGGTGTGCGTGTGTCCCCTCCCTATTGCATCTTTCTTTGTGATACTTTTACAAAATACTTGAACTATCATCTTCGAGTGTTGGGCTATGTAATTGTAATAAAGTATAAGTTGAATCTGTTCAAAACAGCACAGCACAAACTCATTTAATTTATTGGTAATACGAGGACACTATTATTTACCTCCCCACATTTTCTTACTGATTTCGTAATATCCTATCTGTGAAATGCTCAGGAAGTATTTGCCATGTAACTGGCAGTTACGATTTTATTATTCAGCATTAGCAAAAGCATTCAGTGTGCTTCTCTCAACATCTAAGAATAGGTCAGGCACAGTGGCTCACGCCTGTAATCCCAGCACTTTGGGAGGCTGAGGTGAGAGGATTGCTTGATTCCAGGAATTCAAGACCAGCCTGGGCAACATAGTGAGACCCCATCTGTACAAAACAAATTGAGAATTAGCCAGGCCTGGTTGTTTGTGCCTGTAGTTCCAGCTACTCAGGAAATGGAAGCGGAAAGATTGCTTCAGCCTAGGAGGTCAAGTGAGCTATGATTGTACCACTTTACTCCAGCCTAGGTGACGGAATAAGACTCCATCTCAAAAGTAAAAACCTAATGATAAACTGTTAAGATGATCTACAGACAGATAAAGAGGCAGCTTACATCTCCAGTGTCTCACCAGCCATTCAGCGTGGTCGCATGAGCTTGTAACAACTCAACTACAGGATGTGCCCAAGTTTAGAGAAACCCAGAATTGTTATGACAGTCAAATCTGCCCCACAACTCCTCATTGCAAACGTGGTTGGGTCATAAATATGACTTACTTTTATAGAGCCCTCACTGCTGTGGTTTGAATGTTAGTGTCCCTCCAAAATTTATGGCTGATACTTAATCTCCAATGCAATAGTATTAGGAGGATTTGAGGGATGATTAGGTCATGAGAGCTCCAGCCTCCTGAATGGGATGAGTACCCTTATGAAAGAAATTGAGAGGATCTCTTTGGCCCTTTCACCCTTTATCCAGATGAGGACACAATGAGAGGCACCATCTACAAAGCAGAGAGCAGACTTCACCATATACCAAATCTGTTTGTGCCTTGATCTTGGATTTCTCAGCCTCCAGAATTGAGAGAAATAAATTTATATTATGTATAAATTATACCATCTAAGATGTTTGCTTATAGCCGTAGATAGGGATTGAGACTCTCACCATTGGCAGGGCACTGCACCCCGGACTTGTCACATATCATGATGTCTGATTTTTGTGATAACTGAGTGAGGTTGGCATTGATGTTGGCCAATCAACCGTTGACCAACTAATTTGAGTCTGCTCAAGGTCCCCAGAGTGAGTGAGTGGCAGAACTGTGAAGGAAACCCATTTTCCTTCATTCCATAGTCTGGGATCTTGGTGGCCATGCCATTTTGCCCTCTGATATTATTTGGAAACAGGAGAAGATCATAGGTTTTAGACCCAGAAAGAGATGTGTTTGAATCTTGGCTCTGCTTCTAATGCAAATTCTGACCCAAACTCACTACATCTGAAGTGCTTGCACATGGGAAGCACCCCATTACCATGTGTTTCTTTGAATATCAAATTATATTTGTTTCGACATTAGGACGTGGTGTTTATGTACGGCAAGATATTTGTGTAATATATTTATTCAAAATACAAAATATTTCCAGGACCCAGAAGGCTCATTCGTTTTGTACTAAAAACTACTAACCAATGGAGATATTCCAAATACACAATTGCATCTCACATCATGACTTATATGCTTTAAATGAGTTAAACTTAAATCACTTTAGAATATGAACATTTTGATCAGCCAGTGAAGCTTTCCATAAATGCTATCAGATGCTAGACTGGAGAAAAGATATAGACATTAGAGTGAATATTGGCCTATATACTTGAAATGTATTATGTTATTATGAATTTATTCTCATCAAAATTACCCCTCTTTGCAAATTCAGCACATGATGTCACATATATTACCAGAGGGCCATTTTCTTTCCAGAGATAACTATAAGATAGATCAGAAATAAAATGAGAGTTGTGAGCGGTCAGGTACAGTATAATTCTATTGGGTAACATTTCTTTTGAAACACGAGTATATAATATGATCAGGGCAATCATTTTTATAAACTAAGATAGTTTCATTTTTATGCTTCCAATCATTGCTATGCTTAATAGGCTTGGGGTTATTTTTTTCTTTCTAAAGTGAAGAAAATGTATTTCTTCTCCATTGTTTTACTGAAATGCATAATATGTGGAAATGTGTAGGTCAATAAGATTCTGGGAAAAAATTAACGTAATAGATTTTTGCCTCATTTCTTAAAAATGCCTTTACAATTGTTTTGTTGTTGCTAAAATGGAACATTTTACAACATTCCACATAAAGGATAAAGTAAGTTTTCAAAATTATCATCATGTTTTAGACATAGCATGCATATACTGTACAAATCTTTTAAGTAAAATTCTTTTTATTGCTGCTTCAATAAAGCTGTTTTCTTCTACCCTACCACTGGCTTACCTTTGAATCCTTGGCAAAGCCAAAAATCCTGAAAGGCTAAACCCCACTTTGGGACTCGCCTGTCCTGCATCAAATTCACTCTCCCAGTAGCCATATATGAGAATTTCAGTCACTCCACAGACATGTGCAAATACTTGGGATTGTCAATCGTTTCACAATTTCATTCATTCTGGTAGCTGGGCTGTAGCATGTCGTTATGGCTTTTTTTTTTTTTAGTGTTTTTTTTTATTATACTTTAGGTTTTAGGGTACATGTGCACAATGTGCAGGTTTGTTACATATGTATCCATGTGCCATGTTGATTTCCTGCACCCATTAACTCGTCATTTAGCATTAGGTATGTCGTTATGGCTTTAACTTATATTTTCCTGATAAAGAATGCTGTTGAGTAACTTTCCATATGCTTATGGGCCAGTCAGAAATCCTTATTTGGAAATGGTCTGTCTAAATCTTCTGAAAATGTTTAATTGAGTTGTCTTTTTTGTACTGATTTATAGGATTTCTTAATATAGTCTAAATATCAGTCCTCTGGAGACCATAATGTCTCATGCTTTATCACATCCTTGAACTCTCTTAGTGATGTCTAGTGATGAGCAAAATTTTTTAATTTTAATGATAACCAATTTATCAGTTTTTTATGCCTAGTAATTTTTGTATTCTCTTTAAAAACTGTTGTATATCCCAAGCTCATAAACATACTCTTCTTGTTTTTTTCTATAAGTTTTATAATTCATATTTTACAGATCATCTGTGACCTATTTCATATTAATGTATTTGAGGTAGAGGTAAAACTTTATTTTTAAAATATTGAAATCCAATGGAACCAACATCACCTATCCTAAGTAACCATTCTTTCCCGCCAATGAATTGCTGTAATACTTTTTCATAAATATGTCGACTGCATATATGGGATGTAGTCTAGATTCTAGACTCTGTTTTCTATGTATCTTTTAGTGTATTCTTGTGCTACTATCTTGATTACCATAGCTTCATTGTAATTCTTGATATCTGGTAAATTAAGTATTTGGCCTTTGTTTTTCTTCAAGGCTACCTTAGCTACTTTTTAGGTATTTTGGCTTTGGATATAAATCTTACAAGTCAGTTTCACAATTTCCACAAAATCTTTGGTAAAATATTGATAGGGATTGCACAAGCTTGGAAAAATGGGTATCTTAAAAATATTGAGTCCTCCAGACTATAAACATGATATATTTCTGTATGTAGGCCTTTAATTTCTCTGAGCATTTTTGTTATTGTTTCCTGTGTAGAAGTGTTCACATAATTAACTAGATTGATTTATGTGTACATGTGAATTCATTTATTTATTTGTTCCCTTACATTTAAATTTCTAACTCATTGTTCCTTGTATCATTGTCAGGTTTTACTAAATTATGAAAGAACTATTTGACCCCAATCGTTGGTCAAGCCAATAATAGCAGAAGTAATTTTTAAACTATTTCCTCACTCCACAAACACTTGCCAACGTATATAGACAATATTCTACACCCATCTTCTTTTCCATTCTTACATGTTTTCCCATGCATTTCAGATACAACTGTTTCTCAGCAATTTTTTACCATACTCCCATGATGGAACTTCAGTCATATCCCTCACCAATTCAACCATACACCATTTCAGGATTAACCATTATTAAATATCACCTTCAGCATAGCATTTTCTTACCAGATCTTCATCTCTTCCTCATATTTTCCATCAATTATGTGTCAAGGCTGCACTCTTTCCAGCCCTGCATCTTTCTCTTCCTCTTCCTCTATGTGTACTTTGGACACCAAGTCAAACCAGCCACCTTAACAGACCTTAAACATTACCTTTGCTTAGGCTGCATAGTGCCTCTGGACTCCCCCTTCTCCCTTGATTCCTATCTCTTCCAGTATCCATCCCTCAAGAAACATGGAAGTCAAAATTGGGTTTTAAATAAGATAATTTACTAGCCCTCAACCAAACACAATCAATTGATTCTTTGAAACCATATTGTTCTTTTGAGGGCACATTTTTTTAGTATACCCTGGTAGGCTACTATTTGAGGAGATATTTCCCTTCAACCTTCTTCTGACATTGTTTGGTTTCTCTTTGTATCCTTAAAAGCATTCAGCACAGTCTTTGGTTCATGGTTGATACTTAATAAATATATGTTGACTTAAATCTAATTTTAATAGATCCAAGTAGAAAAGCATAATGCAGTCATGCTATCTTTTCTGCTTGAGTTATGTCAGCCATCGGATCCTGAGAAGACCTTTTGAAGTGCTAAAATGAAAAATAGGCAAAACTCCATTCTGCTCTAGCTAGAGGATCATTAAAAAATTCAGACCCTTCACTTTTTTAAAGCATATAATTTATGTGCATTATAAAGCAACCCTTTGTTTTCACAAGTCAACATTCTTAATGCAGTCTGTCAAAGTGCATTCTCAGTAAATTGCTTTGATAAATATGCCAGCTCAGTCCATTTCTTTTAACCTGAAGAGAGAAAGATTTTAAAAAAGACTTTTGCAGCAGCAAAAAAGAAAATAAATAAAACAGATCTAGACTTTGCTGCACATTTTTATGTCCAAGCTTGCAAATAATTTCCCTTAACACTCTCATGAGCCAGAACTCTGCCTCCAAATTTGTAATTCAAAAGCCTTGTTTTTGTTTTAGAACAGATAGAGAGAGTGCCAGTTTCTGCTTCTGCCCCACACACTCACCCATGAACAGGTCCTGAACATGCACAAACTTGATATGGTTTTTAAAACACAGACGGGAAAACCATCCTCAGGTTCCCACACCTCAGCTCCAGCACTTCAAGGTAGTAAGTAAGCAATTCTTTCTT
Organism: Nomascus leucogenys; assembly: GCF_006542625.1. Taxonomy (NCBI): domain Eukaryota; kingdom Metazoa; phylum Chordata; class Mammalia; order Primates; family Hylobatidae; genus Nomascus; species Nomascus leucogenys. The sequence continues at coordinate 6,887,184 of NC_044406.1, forward strand.
TTCTAGAGACCCTCACTGCAAAATCTCACCCGGAAGACTTCAAGGACTGGATATTGGTTAGTTTGGAACTGACTTTTTTCTATGTAGCAGTTGGTGTAGCTAATACAATGTGATAACACTTCCTGCACATATTTTCCTTGAATATTTAAAATAGATTTCTTAGTTTTCCTCCCCCACCAGGGGTGGTGGAGTTTTATGTAATGATGTAGGAAAACAGAGTAGTAGAGAGACACTTTTTGTCTTAATGGGAGCTTTTGATGAAGTGAGACTTAATCCAAAACATGTTGATTCAAACACAATGTAACCACATTGTCTTGTTACAGATCTTTATAAATATGTGTCTGTGTGCAAGTATTCACTCTCAAACACACACTCTTTTAGGGAAAACAACTTGTACCTCACTTTGATACGTATTCAACTACAGAAAGGCTGCTACTTCATTCAATTAACGCCAAACTCTCCACAGAATTTGATCAGGTTTAGGGGGAGATGCTCTCTTTTGGATTTCCTCACACTTCCCTTGAGTCATAACTATTGTTTCCTTGGGCAGAAAGATGAAAGTAGGGTTTACTACAGAAAGCTACCAAATTCTTCTAAAACATAATGTCAAATAAATAATAAAAGAAAATAACCTGTGAATACTGTATTTCTTATTGTGTGTACACAATTTCTCACTGTGATTTTTTTCTACTTTATCACTGGGTATCAATACCAACCAGACATTCATTTTCCTCAGGTATTATCTGGGTAAAAAACGCCCCCCTGGTAAATCAGCTGTCAGAATGTCCTCGGTCTCAAAGACAGTACTCAGGATTCCTTTCAAAAGCTTAGGAAATGGCCTCAGATTGACACTCCTGACTTGTTGAGAGTCAATAGGAAATGTGGCAGGGAAAGAGTAAGAGCTTGGGACCCAGGCAGTGGAGGGGTAAGAGGATGCGGCTTATATGGAAGAGCTTGGGACCCAAGCATTTGGAGAGATAAGAGGATGTGGCTTGTAAGTGTCCTTCCTGGAAACCCCACAGGTGACAAACCGCACAGGTGCATTCCGCCTATGCTGATGCTCTGACCACTTCTGAGTTGTCATTTATGTCTCCCCAGTATCCCCAGAAGAAACTCGCCAACCTCAAGTTGGAAGTCAAGGCTTCTGAAACCGACGTGGGAGAGGGGAGAAGTAGATAGAGTCTAACTCTCAACACTTACACAGGTGGGCTAAACCAGTTATCCACTCTCTCCTCCCACTACCCTTCACCAGGAACTCACTTTCCTGGTGTTGATTCCCTGGAGCAGCCTTTCTGAACTCCAAGGTCATGGTCACCCTATTCCACTTCCCAAGCATGTCCTTCTCCAGCCCTATGACACACAGAAGCCTATGGACTTCTCATCATACATCATAAGGGCTTCTTCTTTGAGTCCTGGGTCACCCCTTCTCATATTAGTAAATGAAGACAACCAAGTATCTTTAATCACCCTGGGTTTTTTTTGGTGGGGGAAGAGAAGGGACAAAAAAATGTGGAATGTCTAAGTCTTACGTTTCTGAAGATTCTGTTAGTTCCAATAGAGGAAGGGACTTGCACGGCTCATAGTGATTTTTCAAAGTAGCAACTCGAAGGCAGCACATAGGAGCATTTCACAGCTGCATCCCCGCTTGACAATCCTGCCTCTTCTACAAAGCTAAGAATACTCCTCAGCTAACCCTCAGTCCTTGAGGAGTAGAAGCCTGAGAACATAGAATTTGATCCTGCAGAATAAATGGCAGGAATTCGTTGAGTCACAGCTATGTCTCTCTGAAATGTGTGTGTGTTTTTTTTTTATGAGGATGTTGCTTTTCTCAACATGAATATAAAATACAGTCCAGGAACAGTGGCTCACACATGTAATCCCAGCACTTTTAGAGGACTGCTTGATGCCAGGAGTTCCAGACTAGCCTGGACAACATAGCAAGACTCTGTCTCTACAACAACAACAACAAATGTAAAAATAAGCCAGGTGTCATGGTGTGCACCTGTAGTCCCAGCTACTTGGGAGGCTGAGGCAGGAGAATTTCTTGAGACCATGGGTTCAAGGCTGCAGCGAACTATGATTACACCACTGCACTCCCACACTGGTGACAGAGAAAGACCCTGTCTCCAAATATATATACGTATATATATATATATATATATATATACACAAATATATACACATATATATACGTATATATATATATACATATATATATACGTATATATATGTATACGTATATATATATATATTTGGAGACAGGATCTTTCTCTGTCACCAGTGTGGGAGTGCAGTGGTGTAATCATAGTTTGCTGCAGCCTTGAACCCATGGTCTCATATATATATATATACGTATATATATATACACACACACACACACACTCACATATATGTATGTATATGTATATGTATATATGGCAATTAAAAAATACTTGGTTGCCTTACTTCAGTCGTGTTTATCCTTGTGTGTGTGAGCAGATATTTTGAAAGATGAAGACCTAAGATGGATGTACAGGACCCTAAAGTTTTGGCCCAGAACATATGCAGCTATTTAAGCCTGGATGAGCCCAACTTTACACCTTGGAATGAGTAGTGATGTGCAAAATACCTGAGGGCAGGAACCAGGCCTGTCTAGTTCAGCACTGTACTTGCAAAACCCAGTGTTGGAATTGAGCTTTTCCACTCAAATATTTAGTAAATACTCAAATAAATGAATGGATATGAATCAACAGATGAGGAAACTATGATGTTGTGATGAGATTATTCTGTAGGAACCAGAAGCAAAGGTGACCCACTGGTGTGTAGCAGGAGGCATTTCTCCTAAGGAGAGGGGCGACTCCCATTTCCAACTGCCCATGAGAGGTGTAGATCCAGGAGCAGAGATTGGGAGGCAGAGGAGGAGCCTTTGGCTCAGGTGAGCAGAGGATTTCCCTCTACTTTTAGCTTTAGAGAATTGAGATTGAAGGGCACTCCTGTTGGTGACTTTAACATGTTCTTGACAATGGACTGCCATTGAGTTGCTACCTTAAAAAATCATTACCAGCTATGCAAGTTTCTTCCCCAATTGAGACTAACTTAATCTTCAGAAAGGGAAGATTTAGGTGCTCTACATTTCTTGCTCCGTGCCCCAAGCCTCAAGAGATTGAACTCAAGGCTGTCTGTTGTGTCAATTCCCAGCTTGTTATTTAAAGCCTATGTGGTGAATGTGAGGTCCATTCTGGTTGGGCGTGATGGCTCACACCTGTAATCCCAGCCACGAGGCAGGTGGACCATTTGAGGTTGGGAGTTCGAGACCAGCCTGGCCAACATGGCAAAACTCTGTCTCTACTAAAAATACAAAAATTAGCTGGAAGTGGTAGTACACACCTGTAGTTCCAGCTACTCAGGAGGCTGAGGCAGGAGAATCATTTGAACCTGGGAGGCGGAGGTTGCAGTGAGCCGAGATCTCACCACTGCACTCTAGCCCGGGCGACAGAGCAATTCTGTCTCAAAAAAAACAAAAAAAGGAGGTCCATTCTTTCTATTTAGAGGCAAACTCCTAAAGACAAGAGTCATGGTTAATTCTTTATCGTCCATAATGCTTAACAAAGATAGGCCTTATTCCCATACATATTCAGATGTACAGTTGACCTTTGAACAACACAGGGGTTAGGGGTGTCAGCCCCCATGCACTTAAAAAATCTATGTACAACTTTTGATTCCCTAAAAACTTAACTACTAATAGCCTACTGTTGAATGGAAGCCTTACTGGAAACATAAATAGCCAACTGACACATATTTTGTATGCTATATTATATGCTATATTCTTACAGTAAAGTAAGCTAGAGAAAAAAAAATGTTATTAAGAAAACTATGAGGAAGAGAAAATATATTTAGTATTCATTAAGTAGAAGTGGATCATCATAAAGGTCTTCATCCTTGTCGTCTTCATGTTGAGGAGGTTGAGGAACAGGAGGAAGAGGAGGGGTTGGTCTTGCTGTCTCAAGGGTGACAGAGGTGGAAGAAAATCCTCATATAAGTGGAGCTTCACAGTACAAGCTCATGTTGTTCAAGGATCAATTGTATTCGTTTTACTGTATTTGTTTAGGTTTCATAGTTTGCTTGTGATGGGCCCCCTATTCCAGGAAATTAAGAGAGTTGGGCTCTGCATCTGTATTAATTTTCACAAACAACATCTGAACATATGAGTATGTGGCTCCTTGTTATCAATTTCTGAAGACAGACGCAGGCAGGATTTTACTGAAAGTCGATCTATAATCTTAATAGTTATTTGACAACTCAATTCTAAGTAAGTTGAACTTAATAGTTATTTGACTTCTCAGGATACAAAATCAATGTACAAAAATCACAAGCATTCTTGTACACCAATCACAGACAAACAGAGAGCCAAATCATGAGTGAACTCCCATTCACAATTGCTTCAAAGAGAATAAAATACCTAGGAATCCAACTCACAAGGGATGTGAAGGACCTCTTCAAGAAGAACTACAAACCACTGCTCAATGAAATAAAAGAGGATACAAACAAATGGAAGAACATTCCATGCTCATGGGTTGGAAGAATCAATATCGTGAAAATGGCCATACTGCCCAAGCTAATTTATAGATTCAATGCCATCCCCATCAAGCTACCAATGACTTTCTTCACAGAATTGGAAAAAACTACTTTAAAGTTCATATGGAACCAAAAAAGAGCCCGCATCGCCAAGTCAATCCTAAGCCAAAAGAACAAAGCTGGAGGCATCACGCTACCTGACTTCAAACTATACTACAAGGCTACAGTAACCAAAACAGCATGGTACTGGTACCACAACAGAGACATAGATCAATGGAACAGAACAGAGCCCTCAGAAATGATGCTGCATATCTACAACCATCTGATCTTTGACAAACCTGACAAAAACAAGAAATGGGGAAAGGATTCCCTATTTAATAAATGGTGCTGGGAAAACTGGCTAGCCATATGTAGAAAGCTGAAACTGGATCCCTTCCTTACACCTTATACAAAAATTAATTCAAGATGGATTAAAGACTTAAATGTTAGACCTAAAACCATTAAAATCCTACAAGAAAAACTAGGCAATACCATTCAGAACATAGGCGTGGGCAAGGACTTCATGTCTAAAACACCAAAAGCAATGGCAACAAAAGCCAAAATTGACAAATGGGATCTAATTAAACTAAAGAGCTTCTGCACAGCAAAAGAAACTACCATCAGAGTGAACAGGTAACCTACAGAATGGGAGAAAATTTTTGCAACCTACTCATCTGACAAAGGGCTAATATCCAGAATCTACAAAGAACTCAAACAAATTTACAAGAAAAAAACAACCCCATCAAAAAGTGGGTGAAGGACATGAACAGACACTTCTCAGAAGAAGACATTTATGCAGCCAAAAAACACATGAAAAAATGCTCATCATCACTGGCCATCAGAGAAATGCAAATCAAAAGCACAGTGAGATACCATCTCACACCAGTTAGAATGGCCATCATTAAAAAGTCAGGAAACAACAGGTGCTGGAGAGGATGTGGAGAAATAGGAACACTTTTACACTGTTGGTGGGACTGTAAACTAGTTCAACCATTGTGGAAGTCAGTGTGGCGATTACTCAGGGATCTAGAACTAGAAATACCATTTGACCCAGCCATCCCATTACTGGGTATATACCCAAAGGACTATAAATCATGCTGCTATAAAGACACATGCACACGTATGTTTATTGCGGCACTATTCACAATAGCAAAGACTTGGAACCAACCCAAATGTCCAACAACGATAGACTGGATTAAGAAAATGTGGCACATATACACCATGGAATACTATGCAGCCATAAAAAATGATGAGTTCATGTCCTTTGTAGGGACATGGATGAAACTGGAAAACATCATTCTCAGTAAACTATCCCAAGGATAAAAAACCAAACACCGCATGTTCTCACTCATAGGTGGGAATTGAACAATGAGAACTCATGGACACAGGAAGGGGAACATCACACTCGGGGGACTGTTGTGGGGTGGGGGGAGGGGGGAGGGACAGCATTAGGAGATATACCTAATGCTAAATGACGAGTTAATGGGTGCAGCAAAACAACATGGCACATGGATACATATGTAACAAACCTGCACGTTGTGCACATGTACCCTAAAACCTAAAGTATAATAATAAAAAAAAAAGTTATTTGACTTCTCAATTCTAAGTAACTTATTACAGTTACCTAGCACTTTGTACAGTACTGAAATAGAGCTTTGCCATAATTATTTTCACAAGCTAATGAGGAAAGCCAGCAACATTGTGAATCTAGTTGATAAAGGCATGTGGGTGCCACCACCCAGTTCCAGAGATCTGGCATAAGCATGGGCAGCCTCTACCTCTTATTTGACATCACGATCAAGTGGGGCTAATATTTATCTTCCTCAAGTTTGCTCTCTTACATGCTTCACATACTTCATGTAATTAGTGTTTGCCACATCCTTTAAGTTCCTGGGATTCCTGTGAAAATCAGAAGTACGTCAAAGAATAGTTTGAATACAGTGAGTGTGGAGGGCTTTGTAAATTTGCAACCCATGGACGCTTCAAAGGCATAGCTTCAAAGGCATATTAGCAATAGCCCTCATCCAAGATGATTTAAAAGCTTTTGCATATAGCTTTTACATCCTTTTACTGGAACACGAATAAACTCAAGGAGTCTCAGGTCCTTAAAATTAAAGGGATGGAATGATATTTCCTTTATTATTTCTCCCAGTTTATGGATACATGACTTATTTGTGAACAGTAAAAAAGCCTAAATGTTATCTGCTTTGGAATACAAAACATCTATTCTTATCAGATAATACAACTCTCCTTATAAACCCCATGGTTTCAGGAAATAAGCTGAATTTTTCTCCTTTCATAGAATATTTGAAAACTACATATGACCTTAGCAGATCCTAAATAGCTGACATTTGACTCTACTGTAACACTGAGACCTAAAGATACAGTATTTTAATGTTTCAATTTAAATTATTATTTTTCCAGGCATTTAGATATAAGTGGTACTATAAGGTAAGTAAATACAGGTTCACAAACATTATGTTATCTTGGATTTTCTGCTACTTCACAAGATGACTCACATAAAGTTAACTATGGGCTTGAGTAAATATTCTTATTAAACAGAATATATTATTGCATAGATTTGTATTGAGTGCCTAAAATTGTACTAGTTATGAATACAACAAACACTAAACACTTACATACTTATACCATGAAAAATTCTCTCTCTTAGACTAGGGCAAGTGAATTGCTGGGGAGCTTCACCGCGTTCCCAGGGACATACACGCTGGGGCAAGTGAATTGCTGGGGAGTTTTACCGCATTCCTGGGGACGGCGCACATCATGGTTTCATTCAAATGGGTTTTGTTTCTTCAAAATATTGCAAGCAAAACTCAAGTAAACAAGAAAAAAGACTTTCACCATGTTCACATTTCTTGCATGAATTTTGCAGACCATCAAAAGATAGATGTGTGCTATAAGCAGGCAGATACAGATAGATAGATACATACAAGGATGAATAGATAGAAATAGATGACAGGTAGATAGATAGATACATACATACATGATGCATACATACATACATAGATGATGGATGGATAGAGATCAATGATAGAAAATAGATAGATACATATATACCTGAAAACATATGATAGATGGATAGCTAGGTAGATATATAGATGATAGATAGATACATACATAGATACATAGAGATTAATGATGAATAGATAGATACATAGATGGATGGATATAGATGATAGATTGATAGATATAGAGATTAGATATAAATAGATGATAGATGATAGACAGAGATTAGATAGATATGATAGATATGTAGATAGTGAGAGAGATAAATAGAAATGGATGATAGATGATGGATAGATACATCCATACATGGATGAATAGATAGATACACACAGAGATTAGATAGATAGATAGATAGATAGATAGACAGATAGATAGATAGATAGATGATAGATAGAATTTTATTTCTGGTAACCAGCAAGATAGATAGACAAAAGAAAAGATCAATGATTATTAAAAGCCAAGTATATTTTCATCTGCCATGACTTGCTGAAAGATAAGTTATTTCTTGGCATTAGAACATCTGCAAAGTTTAACTTTTCTGTAATCCTTGATTCCTTGCTACAGGTTCAACCCTCAAATTTTAGGTCACATCCCTTCCATTGAATAGTATGATGCATTTCTTTACAGCAAGTAGTTTAGCTTATCTCCACTCTTTGTGGACAGAGGCTGTAGCACCAGAGAAACACAACCATTTCTATGTGAAATGTGATCTAAGTTAATGAGACTTTAGCCATCTCTTCATGTGAAAATAGAATCTCTCCAAAATACATGCTTATCCAGAGAATGGAAGCCAACGAGAAGCTGAATGCTTTATATAATGTTGGAATCCTGGTTGTAGGTAACAGAACTACAAGATAGGAAACATGTTCTTGTTTCCTGATATTTACCATAAACATGAGAAAAAGGTTCCTGAAGTTTACACAGAGCACTTTTCATTGTGGGTTTATGGGAGATGAGCAGATGAAAGAATTCGGTGATCCTCTCTCATGGAGTCACATTGTTTAGGTCAGCATTTCTCCCAGAACATTAGATTTGTGAAAGGGAATGGTGTGCTCCAGGCAGCTTCTGGGGCCATTGGGTCTATGGGAACCCTTTCTCATGCAGCCCTTATAGCAAAGAAAAGCTGAGCTGGCAGACATATGTGAACTCTTGGCTACATCACCCCGATTCTCTGCCAGGACCAGGGACTAAATATGTTGAAAACTTCATTTAGTTAGTGTTGACACAGATTAAGGTCTAATTTTGCTTCATTTTACATTATCAAACCTCAAGCATTTAAACACAGTCCTCTTGTAACTCCACACAGGGGTGAGTTATAAGATAAAAATGTGTGGAAAGCCCTCTCAAAGACCTCCTACATGGATAATTACGTCAGTGGCAGAGCTTGGTGTAGGTCTCCTTAAATCACGCATCTGAACTGATTATGGGGGCTCACTCCTCCCTAATGAGGCTCCATATATAGCAGAGATTATTACTTCCAGGACACTATGTTACCAAATGATTCCTGATAGGAAAAGGGCATTTGAGATCCTGACTGGACAATTTACAATTTGTGGTGAAATCGTCATTTCAATACCAGCTGTTATATATTAGACATGTTCACACTGCAAAGAGCTCAGGAATTACATGAAACTAAGAATTATGAGTGATGTTTTCTAGGAGAGGTAACATCATTGAGTTTATCATAAGACTGCCTGGGAAGTGAGACAGCTTCGAGTAAAGAAAAATGCACTCAACTAGGATCCTAGATCGGAAAAGCATCATTTCTAGAGGCTTGTAATTACCTGCTTGTAATATAATCTCTTGCAATTCACTTTACCTGCCCAAAGGACAAGGTGAATGACAAAATATCAAGCAGAGGAAATCTACTATTATCTATTTTATTTGAATTTATCTATTTTATTTGCATTTCAAGTTGAAAAAAACTCTATAATTTTAAAAAAATGTAAGAACAGCTTAGTCTGTAGATTACCCAGTGCTAGGCATGATGCTGTTTCCATTGGAACAAGGATGAGAAATGTCTGTGTCCTACACTGATGACACACTCACATTCTCAGCATGTGTTGACTTCCATATTTGCAAGTTTGCTTACTTACTAAAATTGATTTGTAATCTAGCACTTCCGTAGTCATCCAGAGACATGCACAGAGTGGTGACAATTTTCAATAACTGACACCCACATTGCTCACATTTTTGTGCTTTTTCTTGGTGATGTCACTCTCAAATGGCACCCAAGCCTGGTGCTGAAGCGCTGTCTAATGTTGCTAAGCACAAAAAAGCTCTGATGTGTCCTACAGAGAAGATGGGTGTGTTCAATTAGCTTTTCTCAGGCATGAGTCATAGTGTTGTTGGCTGCGCATTCAACATGAATGAATCAACTATATATATTAAATACAGTGTCTTTAAACAGAGATACACAAACCAAGGTCAGTTGATGAAAATGTTGTGACCAGAGACTTCACAGACTCCCTAAGCCTGTGTTTCTCCTAAGAGCAATGGTATTATGGTAATTCAGCATTCACAGTGGCTTTATAGAACATTACTATCATAAATAACAAGAATCAACTGTGTGTGTATGTGTGTGTATGTATGTATATGTGTATATATATATATGGTGTGTGTGTATGTATATGTATGTACGTACATTATTGTGCTGCAGGAAGTATGCATAGGTGTCACAAGAGCCCGTAAAACAGCCACACATAGAAAAGGAAGAGCACTGTGAAAACCCCAATATAGTTCTACATAGACAATGAAAAAGAGGTTAAAGGGGTTCTCTTGGATACTCTGGTGCCAAAGATCTTAATGGACAGTTTTGTTTTGGCAAAAAGGCTGAAAATTCCAACTTTCAAAAGATTTTTAAAATGCCAAATCTGACAAAATTCAGAAGAGTTTACTACTTTCTTGATCTGAAAGACGACATAAGACAAATACCATCTTCATGCTAAGCACTGAAGCAATGAAAATCTTTTTAAGCACAATCAGAATAAATAAATATGTTCTGCTATCATAAAAATGATTAAATAATCTCATGAAGGTGCTTGTTTTTAAAAAGCCTTATAGGAGAGTTTGAAAAGAATTCGACAAAACACATGAATTCAGAAGAATTCAGAAAGATACTTACATAAAAAGGTTTCTACATCCAAATGACACTCAGAAAATATTATGTGAGAAAAATAACATTCTTAGTAGCAAACAAAATAATTACATTCTCGGGAGCCAATTTAGTAAGTAGCAGGAATGAAAAATGTGAAGAAAAGCATAAAGCTTAAGAAAAAGTGCTTCAGAAAATTGAAACATAAATTGCCAGTAAGTGAGATGACACAATATTGTAGAAATGTTGAAGCTGCCTAAATTAATAAAAACTCAAAATGACTCCAAACAAACTCCCTTTGTTGACTTTTAAAATTCACCTGTAGTGAAAAACATAGCCAGAAAAATAATGAAATGGGAAATCATGGGGGGGAGGGGGCACTGGAACATGTAGGGTTTTAAAAATTGTAACAAAAGGCAGAATACACAGAATCTGGAATAAACCAAGAACTCAAAAGTCAGGAAACTGTATCAGATAGATAGACCGCAGTAGCTCGTAAAGCTAGTATGCTAAATCAGTTGTGAAAAGATGAATTATTCCAATGAAAATCAGACTCCTACCTCACCCAGCACAGCAAACTATAATTTAGGTACACATAAGAAATTCATGTGTAGTAAACAAGACTATAACTGTACAAAAAATGAGTGACTTTTTTTGTAATATTCTGGTTGTGAAAGGCATTTTTAGGTATGATAATAAGAAAACTGTGAAGAAAAATCTTGACCTGTCACTCATTTTCTATGGAAAATGCACTATATACAAGCCAAAATGACACTATTATCTGGAAACAAATGGTCATACTATGTCCATAAGCAAGAAGTTAACATCTGTTCCTTACCCTCAAAATAGCCTTTATGGTTAAAACAATAGTGGGTAAAGTTATAAACAGGCAATTTCCAGAAGAGAGAAAAATAGTTAGTAAACATAAAAATGTTTCAACCTCACTACTATCCCTTCCACACACATACACAAAAAAGATCCAGGGAGGTTCTTGTTTTTTCCCTATGATTTTGGCATATATTTGACAAAGTGATAATTCATGTTTATTTAAAGGGGCTGAAATGGAAACCTATATATAATCTTAGTGGTGTTATAAATGTGTAAATTTATACAAATTTTCACAATATACTTATTAACTCTATAAATGTAATTTTATAGAGTATATATCTCTTGTCAATGTAATTTTCAAATAAACTAGTCTATGAAAAATGTTGGAGATAATGTACAAAGATATGGCTATTTAGAAAATATGAATAGAGGCCAAGCAAGGTGGCTCAAGTCTGTAATCCCAGAACTTTGGGAGGCCAAGGCAGGTGGACCACTTGAGCACAAGAGTTCAAGACCAGCCTGGGAAACATGGCAAAATCCCATGGCAAAACATTGGCAAAATTACCAAAAAAAATACAAAAATTAGCCAGTGTGGTGGTGCACACCTGTGGCCCCAGCTACTTGGGAGGCTGAGGTGGAAGGATCACCTGAGCCCAGGAGGTCTAGGCTACAGTGAGCCATGATCATGCCACTGCACTCCAGCCTGGGTGACAAAGTGAGACCCTGTCTCAAAAAACAAAAAAACAAACAAAAAAGAATGAGTAGATATAAACATATAGATACACAAATCCAAGTGTTCATTTTCATATAGTGTAAAATGAAAACATAATTGCTCATTGAATATAAAATGATTAAATAACTTAGCTTACATTATTTTACAAAGGAATAGCACTTTGAAGTATTGCTACAGAAATGAAAATGTTAGGAAAGAGGGTAATAATATATTGCTAGGCGATTGTATAATAAGATCCAGTGTTTCCAGATAGATATCTCCAACACGTCCTGTGGCTCAGTTATTATAAAATGTGCAGTTAAACAGAAGCAACTTAATAACAAAAAAAATCATCTATTATAGAAGTATGGTTTTGGAGGTAGGATATATCTGAGCAAAATGGACAATTAATACTGAGACTAAGCATTTTGCTTTCAAATTTCAAGCATTTTACATGATTTCTCTAGGTCAAATGTGAGATGCCACCTTCACAGAGGGAGAGTCAAGCTCAATAGTTTAGGTGCTTACAACTCCATCTCTCCGAATGTGTTAAGATGCGCGTGCTTGTGCATCTGGAGAACAGCAATAAGTACGCCCCATGAGGCCACACCCTTTCCCCAATTCAAATCAAGAGAAGAGGTATTCACACCCATCAAGACTTAATTGCATTATGGGATAAGGAGTTGACATCCTTTTTCTGAATAAATGCTGTTTTATATTCATATTCTTGCCATAAAACAGTGGCATGCCTGGGGAATGTCTTTAAGAACTGTCATAATTTTTCGATGGTGTGAAACCAAGTCTCTAAGGTCTCACATCCCACTCAAAAGTTGGCCCGTGGTATGGCTGAGTAACGTTTGCTTGAGGACACTGTGCTTGTAAATCAACTTTGTGAAAGCTGCCAATCTGGAAGAAATATCAGCGGTCTCAGAGTTGAGGTTTGAAAGATAACAGCAGATGAGTGACTACATATTTCATTAAGTTAGCAGCGGCAAATCCATATAGGTCTGCAGCAACCTCAATTCTTGCTTCTTCGGAAGAAAGAATTCAGCCAAGGGGGCATAAAGCACATGAGAGACTGAGGCAAGCTTGAAACCAGTAGTGAAAGTTTATTAAAAAGTTTTAGAGCAGGAATGAAAAGGAGTAAATTACACTTGGAAGAGGGTCAAGCGGGCAACTTGAGAGATTCAAGTGTACAGTTGACCTTTGACTCGGGGTTTTACAATGGCATGGTTCAGGGGTCTTGTGTCTCTTCTCCTCTGATTCTTCCCTTGGGGTGGGCCGTCTGCATGTGCAGTGGCATTGCTAGCACTTGGGAGGGGCTGCATGTGCAGCGTGTTTACTGAAGTTGCTCATATGCTCACTTGAGGTGCGTTTCCCCTTACCAGTCTAGCATTCCCAGAGGAAGGTCATAGACCAGTTAAACTCCACCATTTCGCCTTGCACTGCACATCCTTGAGCCCACTCATCCAACTCCTGAGATCTTATTGGGAAGCTGCTAATCACCAGATTCTATCTATTAGGAGACTGACCTTTCCCTGGATTTGGCTGTGACCAATTACTATTTTAGAGAGACAGTTTAACAACCTCCTGAACATCACCTGATGGTCCTCTGACATTCCTTGGGAGGTGAGAGGGCCGTCCCCCATCCTGCTCATGTCTGCCTAACTATCTACTGTAACAGTTAGGTGCCTACATTTCCTAAGTACTGGTTACTCAGTTTCTCCCGGATTCCCATGAAATTGAGAGCTAGATTGATGTGGCTTCCATTCCTTGAAACCAAAAGAATTCTCACCATTCATTTTCACATGTCTACAGCAAGGCAGAAATACTCCATTCCAGGACAGATGGATAACAAATCTCAGTAAATGAGTCAGGCCAAAATCAAACCATTCACTTGGCTGTGGGTCAATTTTATTATGTACCAAATATTCTAGGCACGGTGGGAGCAAATAAAGCATTGCGAGCAACTTGTAATGCTACATAAGGAAATGGTAGCTGCATGGCAGCCGAAGGATGTAGGTTCTATTGTTTGTGGCTAAATAACATTCAATCTGTTTTGCAATTTTTAACGGTTGAGAATATTTTTCAAAGCATGACTACCCAAAAGTATTTATGCAGGGAAATTCAGAACAAGCCAGTGATTAAAAGTCCACCTCTATAACCCCAGCTTGATTTATTATTTTATGCATGATGGGGTATTGCAAAGCATGGGTTACTACTATGCATCGAATCACCACTCTAAATGTGTTTGGAGTTCTCTGTTGTACAGCTACAGGAAACTGGAAAAATGGAAAACCTTTCTCATTTTTGTTTTGTTTTGTTTTGTTTTCCTCTTCGACTCAATTCAATGTGAATCAGTCAGATCAGACCCCAAAACAATGTTGGGTGTTCTTGTAGGTGTCTCACTTTTGGGAATGGCTAGATGCCTCTACATTGTGCTCAAACAGATGTCTGGGAATATGGAACTGACATTATGCAAGGAATGTAACAGGCAGGGTTACAAGAAGTGACTTCTATCACAGCAAAAATACATTCTTTTCTTGTTCCTTGAAAATGATACTTACAAGTTGCTTTCCAATGGTAGATAAACTAAGAGAGGGCCCACAGAAATGACAGATGACATAAAAACACTTCTTGACATAGAAAACATCTCCTCTTGCTAAATATAAGAGGATGACAGCAAGTCAGATTTCTTTAGATGTCAAGCAGAAGAAGTATTAAGGCATTCTGCAAAGTGTATTATGCTCAGGTTAGGTGTTACTAATGTCAGTATGCATATTGGAAGTATTAATTTCATTACCTACTGTATTCGTTTGTTTTCACACTGCTATAAAGAACTACGTGAGACTGGGTAATTTATGAAGAAAAGAGATTTAATTAACTCACAGTTCCACAAGCTTAACAAGAAGCTTGACTGGGAGGCCTCAGGAAATTTACCATCATGGCAGAAGGCAAAGGGGAAGCAAGCACCTTCTTCATATGATGGCAGGAGAGAGAGAGAGAGAGAGCAAGGGGGGAGGTGCCACACACTTTTAAACCATCAGATCTTGTGAGAACTCACTCACTATCATGAGAACAGCAAGGGGGAAATCTGCCTCCATGATCCAATCACCTCCCACCTGGCCCCTCCTCCAAGTCGACATGAGGTTTGGGCAGAGACACAAATCCAGACTCTATCACCTATATATTGTTTGGTCAGTTTTATTTTTAAAAATGTATCCTCAACGACACCTACTTCTTATGATACCACCAGTGTTAGTTTAGAATGTGGGAAAACGTAGGAAGGTAGTTCTGTCTGCACTAAAAATAGCGTGTTTGTTTTGGGAGGCCGAGGCGGGCGGACCACGAGGTCAGGAGATCGAGACCACGGTGAAACCCCGTCTCTACTGAAAATACAAAAAAAATTAGCTGGGCGTGGTGGCGGGCGCCTGTAGTCCCAGCTACTCAGAGAGGCTGAGGCAGGAGAATGCCGTGAACCCGGGAGGCGGAGCTTGCAGTGAGCCAAGATCGCGCCACTGCACTCCAACCTGGGTGACAGAGCGAGACTCCGTCTCAAAAAAAAAAAAAAAAAAAAAAAAAAAAAACAAAGAAATTTGTATCTCATATGAGTTGACAGTTACCCATAGGTGAGACAGGACACTAGACAATACTTATCCTCCGTTTACCTGCAAGTCCCCCATGTGAGATTTGAGAACCATATCTTAACTGGAGTCTTTGAAATTTTCTTTCATCATTCTATAAATTTGACTTGTTGTATTTCAGGTAAAAATACGTAAAAATTCAACACTTTTCTCCACTCCTAACAATGATGTGGACACAAGGGATAAGCAATGTAGATTATAAAATTAAATATAAAATTTATAATTATTCTTACTTATACAATTATGTAAAAAATCTCACAGATCCATAGGAAAGCCACAAACCCAGCAGGAAAAAGGAATAAGGAATATAACAGACAATTCTGAGAATTATAAATTGCGTGTAGAATGCTTGTAGAAGAAATACTTAATATATAAAAAGATACCATTTGAATCTATCAGACTACAGATAAATTAGCAAAGGTAATATAAAATATTGGAAATAGTGTGAAGAAACTTGTATTTTTGTACAACCACTAGTGAAAGTGCAAAGTACAATTTGAGAGAATATGAATTTAACATTTTCATAACTGGAACCAAAAAATTCCATCATATTTTTTCAGAAATTGTATCACAATCCTACAAGATAAATGCACAAGATAATTCTCCAAATCATTGAGAGTATAATCTATAATCTTCCTAAACAACAAACAGTATAGCACTAGTTAAGGAAATCATATATCAGCACGAAGAAATGTCAACAAGAACTAAGAAGAAGGGTATGTATCTCCATTGTTTTATAAAGTTTTTTAATATATGTTTTTAAATGAAAAAAGTGAGTAGTACAGAAAATGTGTGTACTTAATGCAGTCATTTGTATTTCGACATGCGTGCCATGTGTATTTTGACATGTACCAAAAATAATATGTACGAGGCTGTACACATTGGTTACCATCAGGAGAGTAGAGGGATAGAAGGATAGGGTAGGAAGAGCTATTTTCCCTTTATTCTCTATTTCATATTCATTGAACTTGCGGATTAATAAAAATATGTGTTGTTTTCAATATTTTATGAAGAACACAAAATTGTACAAACCTTTTATTTAACTCTTCAGCCCTCCTCTAACCTATGAAAATATGATAAATACAGTCCAACCTCACTACATTATTGGGAAAATTAGATAACATAATTAGGCAATGATTTTTTGATTTCTAAGATGCAATACAAATTTCACTCCATATGACTTTAGGTATTAATTCTTGTTACTATCTACTTATAATAATGCTAACAAGCTTCAAAAATAGCCTATTACATAAAACTTGATGTTGTTGCTGCTCAAAATATTTTGAAGAAACATCTTAGGGACATGATTTTAAAGACTAGAACTAAAGTGCTCACAAAAATGCATATTTATCTTCGCATAAGATTGTGCCTATTAGGCACGTGTCAGTCAACAGTAACCTATCATCTTCCTATTTTTACTCCCCTTCCTTTGTCACAGGAGTCAATGGCATGTTTCCCTATTAGTGGTCTCATTATTTGGGCTCTAAGCAGTCTTCATCTGATATTACCCATGGGAACAGATTACAATTGGAGTCTCTTACTGGTGTGGTACTGCACAACCCAACAACCACAGTTCTATCACCAATACCAAAGGGAGTCATCCACAAAGATTACCTGGGTTCACTCCATTCCACGAACTAGACTCTTTTAAAAGTGTGTAGGATTGGTCAATCCATTGGGTGAATTGACCTAAGTCTACCTGGCTAACAGGTGATTTTAAAGTAATTTGCCAAAACCTTGTCCACTTACATTGGACTGCTTATTCTGGGTGACTTTTGTGTTCTCATGCTGGCTTCTTAAGGCAAATTCATATATCTCCTTTAAAAATGAATGGATAGAAACAAATTTAGTAAAGATCTAGAGTTTGGCTCAAAGCTAGTGTATACATTAGCTTGAATTATGGATAGCATTAGTTTTGAAAGCAGATTTGAGAACAAGTTCTCAGCCACGCTAAAAACCTAAATGAATGTTGGAAAGACAAATATGGTTTTGTAACGCCTGTTTTTAAACAAAATGAATTTAATTTTATTACATTATAAAATTAATACCTATTACTTATAAGCAATTTAAAAATATATGTGTAGTCCTCTAGCTATTGGCAATTATTATCTACTGTATGGCCTTCCCATATATTATCTTGTATGAGCCCATATTTACCAATGGTACTGCTTTCTATTTGTCCTGTATTTATTAAAATGTATTAGCCCATTTTTCATTTCATGTTTTCATACTCACATCAAACATTTTAACAATTGCATGGTGTGCCATCTTATTTTTTACTTACACACTTTTCTGTCGCTGGTTTTGGCTATTTTGACTAAGATTTGACAAATATTGTTTCAATTTTGTTGACATTCATTAATATTTGATTCTTTGATAGCTGCTTATGTTCAACATCTTTAGGATAAATTTTCAGATATGAAATTGCCAAATAAAGAGTATACATATGTTTTAGATATGTGATACATATTGTCAAAAAGCTCACCAAATGACAATTTACATCCACTGCACACACTCTCACAAACCATGGGTAATCTTCTCAAATGTTTTATGAATTTAACAAATTGGAAGCCTGGTCATTTTTTTTTACAAGGTGTGTTTCTTTTGATAGTGAGGTTGAATATTTTCCCATACATTTTTAACCACATCCACTTCTCACTTTCTGTGACAGATTTATTTGAACAAATAGAACCAGTTATTTTCTCCATAGTTGTCTGAAGATAAACAATGTATTTGCTACTCTCAGCTAGACATTTTGCCAAATATTGTTGCCTAAGAATATGGAAATATATGACAATCAAACATTACTACATTATCGTCCCCCAGTGTAATAAATGCTAAGCTAATAAGACATAAGGGTGCATTGTACACACAAGAAAATGTCAACTAATTGGATTGGAGCAGTGGATGGTAGAGCTTTTAGTTTAAGTTATGCAATTATTTCTATGATACTTAGATGACCCACAATGTCTCTTGGGTCTTGTCTTAGAATTTTCTTCAAAAATCAAGACACATTTATTACAATAAACATTTTATAAATAAACATTCGTATAAAGATGGGTTCAGAATCTGAAAACTGCTATAAGTTATCTGGAGACCATTTCAGTAGGGAAATATGGTGAGAATTATCACCCAGAAAATATAAGTTTTCAGTATCACAAAATAGGGCTTTTACATTTCATCAGGAGAAATCTTTGGTACACATTAACCATTGTATTACCTAGTTAGCAAAGCTAAACTCCCAGGATAATATCTGAGTGTTAGGAGGCCACCTATAATTACAAAATTCTTGGTAGTGAGAATTGAAAAGAACCATAAAAACAATCTATAGCTCTAGTTCCTCACTTTAGATGAAGGAATGGAATGCATTTATTAGGTTGGTGCAAAAGTAATTGCAATTTTGCCATTACAGTAAAAACCGCAATTACTTTTACACCAACCTAATACAAAGGCCCAAACTAAGTAAGTCATTGTTGTCAGGTGAAACTAAAATCTTCAGTCTCTCAATTCAGTCTTTCATGGAAACATGGAGGCTATTTCCATAGTAAAGAAATGGATATGCACAGTAATGAACTAAAATGAAATACCCTAACCATCAATCCTGAGGGATGTATAGTTTACACATCTTTGAGTTTCAAATGTCAGGCAAAGTGCCCAGCTCATGAAAAGTTCTCAAAACTGTAGTTGAAAAACTGCCTAACAATTTCATGAATTGTTAATAAACTATCAGGATGAGTTGCCATAATCATTTTTCTTCTTCAAAAGTAGAAACCGAGGGAGGTGGGTACCAGCCATATTGGGCAGCGTGGGCTTAAATCTGCAAATACAGCTGGAGTATTTGAAATGCCAGGACTGCCAACAAATTCTCGTACAGCAACATGAATTGTACTGAAAAAAACACTTCTATTCAACATTATATAACTTCCAATCAGGAAAATTACCTTTGATCAAATACAAGAAGAGAGAAATTTGGAGATTCATAGGCAGACCCAAAACATTTGGAATCCTTTTTGTACATGTCATATAGATTAAGTGTAGGTCCCACTCAAAGTTGAACTTTTTTGTTCTCATAGAATTTCCTGGTCAAAAGCTCAGGTGTCCCTGAAGTATATGTCTAGGTAGTGCTGGTCCTAATGGCAGTTTTGCGGCAATCAGCTGATTATTTTGTACATGTCTGATACATCCCAGATCTCCTCGAGGTTCCTGCATTGTTCACTTTCAGGAACCAGGGAGCTGAGCTTTCCATTCCTGGTGACAGCTTTCATGTGTTTTCAGTAAGAGAAACCAGATGCAGGTGCAGTTGTCTTTTGCAGCCCATAAATTTCATAAAGAATACATTCTATTTTTCTCTTCCCCAGAAAGCGCTGCCGAGGTTTGCCAGGCATCCAAGACCTTGCTGTTGAAGCATAACCTCTGACCCCGTGCAACCCACAGCAAGACAACCGAAACCCACCCCCCACCCCCAAACAGTGCACCTGTTTAAACCATCTGCAGAGCCCTGATTGAATAAATTTCCCTTGCACTTCATTTATACCAACAGAATTCTCATGGCTGAAGCTAAATTCTGCAATGAAGGCATCTATGGAAATATTGCTGGTTCCACCCCAACTTATCTAGGCAGGTACTGCTAATGAACATCTATACATTACATGGAAATGCTTTAGAAATCTGTTGATTAGTTCATTTCAGAAATGAAGAAATCCAGGCATCTGATTGGATAAATGATCTTTCTAAGATCACTGAAATACTGGCAGGCACAACCGAAAACAAGGTTTTCTTTCTTTCACTCCAAGGTCCCTTGTAAAGCTCATTCAGAACACTCAAGTTTGATTCTGTTCAATGCAGTTTTCACCTGTTATACATGTTCATTTGGAGAAGGAATACTAGATATTGCTTGAGGAGATACAGTTTGTTTTTAAGGATCTTTTTCAGTGCAAAAAAAAAAAAAAATGAACCGACCCGTGGTTGAAAACACTATGATGGCCGGGCGCAGTGGCTCACGCCTGTAATCCCAGCACTTTGGGAGGCCGAGGTGGGCGGATCACCTGAGGTTGGGAGTTCGAGACCAGCCTGACTAACATGGAGAAACCTCATCTCTACTAAAAATACAAAATTAGCCGGGCGTGGTGGTGCGTGCCTGTAATCCCAGCTTCTCAGGGGGCTGAGGCAGGAGAATCGCTTGAAGCCGGGAGGCGGAGGTTGCGGTGAGCCGAGATCGTGCCATTGCACTCCAGCCTGGGCAACAAGAGCAAAACTCCGTCTCAAAAAAAAAAAAAAAAGAAAACACTATGATGATGGTGTGCCATTGTGTAACTGCTGTTAAAATATCAGCCAACTTTCTAACCATTCATTTATAAAGTCAAGTCATATATTTGAGTTCTTTTTTGGACAAATGTATTCACTCCTTCATTCATATATTCCTACTTATTGTGCTCTTTCCTATTTACAGATTTTCTGTCCACGGGCAACAAAAAATATGAGCTACAGTTCAGGTTCTCACACAAGCAGCAGTCATATTCATCTTTCCAGCAAGGCATACTCCATCCCTTTTGTCAGCTGCCTCCTTCCTTCTTGTGTTTGAGGCAATTTTACCAATTTAACCCTTGCAGAAAGCCATGTGTGCATCCTCAAGCTGCTTTTCCCCTCTTTGGAGGGGAAATAAGTACATGAATTTTAAAATATTAATAATCGGTGACTTTTTTTTTTACTGGATTTCACTTTTTTAACCTCACTTTCTGTATGGGTTTTACATGCTCTACATACCAAAAAGCGTAAATTATGTTCCGTCTTGCTTTATAAGTTGAAGCATTATACTGTTTAATGCCTGTATTAGTAATTCACTAATGTGTAGTTTAAAAATGCAAATGGATGTGCACCCATCAACATGAACACCTTTCCAAAAGAGCCATCCAGAAATAAATATTTAATATTTCTTCAAGGGACAGGTAATTTAATTTCATCTAATAACTGATCATATGCATTTTTCTTTTGTTTCTATTTTTAAAATTCGCTTGTGAAGTAGAAAAACATGGCCTGAAAGACAGCACTCCTGAAATTGAGATATTATTTAATATTTTATTGGGCTTCAATAATGTAATTTAGCTTAGATGATGCGGGTGTACACTTTTCGTTTGACTCTGAACTCATTAATTTGACATTGATTTCTAAAGCACAGAAGTGTCTGTCACCTGCTATAGTTTCGAAAATAATGATATCAGCACTCATGGCTTATTTATTGATAAGGCAGGCCTCTTTGGGGAATTTCTGACCCAGGTCATGCCAGCCCACTGAGGTTGATGGGGCAATAAGGTCAAGCCATGCTTTAATTAACCTGAAATCATTTGAGCATCACTTCTGATTTACAATAATTGCTGTCTCCCTAAATTGACTCATGGGCTCTACTGTTTCTCAAAGGTTTAATGTAATCATGTCATTTTTATTTCTCAACTGTATTTCAAAATGCAAATTTTTCTATTTTAAAATTAAATGTCATTCTTTTCAGGCCTGCAGGTTTGCATATGAGCACATACATTCACACACAGAAATTAATTATGATTAATCTGGAAAGTGTAATGTGTCCTAGTTGATGAGAAATAAAGCCCTACAGCACAACAACGTATGTTGTTGTCCCTGATGGTTTAAAAAAGACCATTTAAATGGAAATACCTTATAAACCCACAGAGCTCTGTAAGTGTGTGCTTAAAATGGAGCCTTGATTTTTGCAAGGGATATGTTTTTAAATCTTTGCAAATTTCAAAATTAATGGGATCCAACAGAGTGCATACTCTAACCCATACAGATGGTAGAGATGGCTATCAGTATCTTTTGTCAGTATCTAGACAGCAAAGATAAAGTGAGGATGTCCCATAGGAAAAACAGCCTTTGCCATGATGAGTAGAGAACAACAAAAAACCTGTAGACTTCCAAACCATGGAAGACCAGAGTTACTGCTCACATCACCATGAAGCTACGGAATGTGTTTCTGCAGACCATACTTGCCCAGAATTTGAATCAATGCCTTGGCAAAATTCATACTCATTCCTTGCTGTGGAATTTGAAGGTCACTTATGAATAGACCAAAAGGAGGACTCGAGTCCAGGAATGCCATGAGCCCACTGTGTTGTTTGTACAATCTAGAAGGGAAGTCAGCCTCCCAACACATGGCACGGGACCAACTACACACACTTTTCCTGAGTTCAATATAAGAACTGTAAACTCAAAGAATTAATAAGGAGTGGAATTCATGGATACAGCAAGTCTCTAGGGAATCAAAATAGCATGTCTCCCTATCTTGAACATGGCTCTGTTTTGGGTTTCCCAATATGGGAGAGTTTCTTCCATGTGAAAAATGTTAAGTATTTTACTATCAGTCAATAATCTTTTGATGTGGCAGAAAAATGGTGCCATTAAAAAAATTCCAAGAACATGTCAAATATGGAAAGATCAATGTGTCGATGTCTGTATATCCCTTTAGCTTCAAAATTATTTGATTCTGACATGGATAATGAAAACATTCAATCATTTGTCAAACAGACATAAGGTTAGGGAGGTTAAGCATATTATTTTGAAACATGTAGTAACCACCATCATGCAAGCAAGCCCTCAATAAATGTGTTTGTCCACCTCAATTCTTTTATTTTTATTTTTAGTTCTGGGGTACATGTGCAGGATGTGCAGGTATGTTACATAGGTAAATATGTGCCATGGTGGTTTACTGCACCTATCAACCTATCACCTAGGCATTAAGCTCAGCAATTATTTATTGGAAATACATGATGCACATATCCTAAAGTGGGGGAAAATGTTTTCTGACCACTAAAGGAAACAAGCTACTCATTTCCTGATTTATTTTGACTTGTGTATTTTTCAAGTATTAGTTTCTACTCAATTTATGTGTGGAACATTATTAGAAAGATCATTTGTCAGTGGTTTAGAGGGTTAGTAATGTACTTAAATTAATAAAATATGTAATATCCCCGAAAGGAATCCATTTCTGAAAATTCAGTACTTGGTTTTGATCCTTTAAGTTCCCTCAATATTTTTTGTGTATGTAAATTTTATTTACACAGTAAAATACTGCCCTCAGATACATATCAGGATATATATATGAGAGAGAGAGAGAGAGAGAGAGAGAATTTTTGCTATCCAAATATTATGTCTTGGTTTTGTTGTCTTTAAAATATTTAAATTTAATATTAGCATTTGAGTTACATGGAAATCAATTGTATTTTAATAGTCTAATCTACCCCTTATTTCTACCTATTTGAAAGACTCAAATCTCTTTTTACTTGAAGATCTTCACTTTAAGACTTTAAAAAATTAACTGAATATTTGTCTCAATTCTCCACTTTATCATTTATAGACAGCCAAATGTGAGCAATGCACAGATTTCAACAACAGTTAAAATCGGAGCCTTCTGCTGTAAGATGTCTCTTGTGATGGATGCGTTTAGACAAGGCATTCACACTTGGGACATCACATTGGCTCAGCTCAGAACTAAAAGACTATTAAATTGCAGGATATGTCCATCTGACAGGAAGTTGTATGATGGCTACTAAGGTCAGGCGTCATTTTGTCTTTTGAGTGACAGAATTCTTCTCCCAAAGCAAACAACATGAATTTAGCTGCTATCTTATTTTAGACATGTCTGTATGATACAAAATGACACATATGAATTGAGGATTTATAGGAGATGAAGCCAGGAAAAGCATTGGGAGAAAAGTGGAAGAGTCACTCAAAATAGAGTCAATATTTAACATGTGTAATCCTTTAAATAATGAAATTCATTATTTAATCATTAAGTGTGAATGATCACATTTAGAATAAACATGATCGCGACTTCTACTTCCAGAGAGCCCAATGTCTAGTTCAGGCATGAAGAAAACAGTTGAAGAATGCTCAAAATGTTGTTTGTATATTTTCTATGTTTGATTATGAGAAACAAAATTGGGAATGTCTCTGGTAATTTTAATAGTTAATGGAGCTATTGCAAGAAATGCACCAATGGGAAGACGGGAGGGAGAGAAGGTTTCCCAGAAAGCAGATTTCTATTAAACCTTGCCATTTCTCTTGAAAACTCTCAAAGCCACAAAAGAACAATAAACAAATTGATATTTTCCATGGAGTACCACTGTGAGTGCAAAGACGATGGAGAAATTGACTAGTCAGACAGCAAATATGTACTGAGAGACAGACTTGGAGCTAAGACTGTATCCTAAACTTATTTTATAAAAGGTATGTTTTGTAGCCAGGATAACACGTTTTAGGAGAAGAAACATTTTATAATGACTCTGTGTGGGTTTCATTTTGAAAAAGTAGCTTACTGTGCTTAAGCAAAGGGCCAATGTGTGTTTTTCAGGTCTTCTTACCTAAAAGAAGTGTAGCTGTTGGTATTTCTTTGTGAAAACTCAAGACTAGCACCTTGTGCTGTAAGTAAAGTGAAGACATGTGGCTGTAAGCACTCACAAAATATACTGATATAGCGTCGTCACTTGTTGATGTCATTCATACCCAGAGACAGGAAGCACAGGAACAGTGTGAATTATACGAGGTGTCCCATTTATAAGTGAAAAGCAAAAATAGTCACTGTGTAAATGTGCAATGCTAAATAGCAGTAGTCAATGAAGCAGCAGTCAAAGGGGGAACACAGGAACAGATTCTGTAAGATTTCTATGGAAGGGCTGGGCG
Organism: Nomascus leucogenys; assembly: GCF_006542625.1. Taxonomy (NCBI): domain Eukaryota; kingdom Metazoa; phylum Chordata; class Mammalia; order Primates; family Hylobatidae; genus Nomascus; species Nomascus leucogenys. Next base: position 6,912,766 of record NC_044406.1, read on the forward strand.
TGGTGCCTCATGCCTGTAATCCCAGCACTTTGGGAGGCCAAGGTGGGTGGATTACCTAAGGTCAGGAGTTCAAGACCAGCCTGGCCAACATGATGAAACCCCGTCTCTACCAAAAATACAAAAATTAGACGGGCGTGGTGGCACATGCCTGTAATCCCAGCTACTCGGGAGGCTGAGGCAGGAGAATTGCTTGAGCCCAGGAGGCGGAGGTTGCAGTGAGCTGAGATCATGCCACTGCACTCCAGCCTGGCCGACAGAGCGAGACACTGTCTAAAAATAAAAAAAGATTTCTATGGAAGAAGAGATTGATTTCCAACAGGAATAGTGAGGAAAGCCTTTCTGGAAGATCCCAGGCCGTACCTGGCTCTGCAGATGCATTGCTGAGTTTTTGCCATGCTGCCTTCAGTGTTTGCTAACTCCTATTTGTATATATAAACTGCTCTTCACTGCTCTCCTAAAACAGGCATTCATTTTCTTGGCATGAATTTTTCAAAAAGGATCACACACCTATATATTGTGCATCTGCCAAGCGTTCAGAACTGTGCTGCATTTGGGAGTCCTTGTATGTGCCCAGCTTTGCAACCAGAAGTATTTCAACATTGTTTTAATTAAGCCCACATTAGTCTTGCTTTGGTGCAAGAAATATGATATTGTGTGTGAGGATATAAACATCAGCTGTCAATGAATGACGCCTTCATCCCCTTGGCAAATATCATTTGAGTGTGTCTTGTCACGGTTTTGGACTAGACAGAACTAATTCAGCAAGCAATCCAGGAGCCAACAAGGAATGATCAGAGTAACACAAAACACTGATGTGAAATGCAAGGCAAAATAAATACATAAATTAGAGATGTGGTCTGAGATGAAGGGAAGCACACATCTCTGAAATATTCTGGGTACCGGCAGAATTTAGTTTCTGAGTGTTTTTGATAAATAATAAGAGAATTTCATCAAAGAGAAATCAGAGTGCCCTACAGACAAAGTAGCTTTTGAGCCCTTCAGATAGAATTTGAATTAAAGAAAGCATAAATGTGCTCTGGGTGGAATTTAAAAAAAAGAATTGGAAGCATTTTAAAATTGCTAAGAGTGTAAATTTCAGATGTTCTCACTACCAAAAAAATGGTAAGTATTTGAGGTGATGGATATGTGAATTAGCTCAGTTTAATTATTCCATATTGTATTCATAAATCATAACATCACTTGCTACCCCATAAATATATACAACTATAATTTATTAATTTTCAATTAAAAGTAAACATTGAAAAACAGAATTAGAAATAAACTTGCCTAAGTATATCGAATGTCTTCCTTCCCTCACCTTTCAGTGTGGGCTGGACTTAATGACTGGCTTCCAAAAATTAGCATATGAGAAGGGGGAGATGGTAGCTTCAAGGTGGAGAAGCCAGGCAAGCATTATCTTAGCCAGTGACTTCATGTTGATAGCATGCACTTGTGATTAAATATCAGGAAAAGGACACGTCCCCTCTGAGGTCTCCTTCTCCAAGAGAGAAGAAACACCACAGTCTTATCAGCTCAGTCATCCCAGTCTAATCATGAGAAAAACATCAGGTAAATTCAAACTCAGGGCATTCTTCAAAATGCCTGACCAGGGCTCCTCGAATCTGTCAAGGTTCGAAACAACAACAACAAACAACAACAACAACAACAACAACAACAACAAGACAGTCTGAGAAATTTTCACACCCGGCCTTGACTACAGAGAAATGGCTATATGCAATGATAAATCCAGGACTGAGTCCTAGAAGAGAACATGGACCTTGAAAGGAAAACTAGCAAAACCCAAATAAAACCTTGTGTTTAGTTAAGAGTAATGTACCAACATGGATTCATTAGTTGTGACAAAGGAACCAACCACAGTGATAGAAAACTTTAACACTAACAGTAGCTGAGTGAGCAGTAGATGGAACTCTCTGGACTATCTTTGCATCTTTTTTGCAATCGTGAAACTGTTATATGTATATATATATACACACACATGTATATATATATATATACACACATGTATATATACACACATATCTATTACATATATATTTAATATGTGTATATATACATATGTATACATATACATATGTAATATATTTAATATATGTATATGTACATATATACACATATGTAACATATTTAATATATGCATATATACATATACATATGTAATATATTTAATATATGCATATATACATATATGTGTATATATATTAAATACATATATTAATATATATTAAATATATATATATATATATTTCTGGACTATCTCTCTCTCTATATATATATCTCTGGACTATCTTTGCATCTTTTTTGTAATCCTGAAACTGTTCTATATATATATGTATATATACACACATATATATTAAATATATATACATATGTGTATATATACATATATACTAAACATGTATATATGTATAAATATTTATATATGTATATATACATACATGTATGTAAATATATGTGTATATATACACTATATATGTATATATGTATATATATACCCTATATATGTGTATATATGTATATATATACCCTATATATGTGTATATATGTATATATATACCCTATATATGTGTATATATATACCCTATGTGTATATATATAACTATATATGTGTATATATGTATATATACACTATGCATGTGTATATATGTGTATATATTTAATATATACATATATGTATATATATTTAATATATATTTAATAAATTAAATAATATATACATATATATATATATATGTATATAAACTAGAGGGAATCATTGCCAGGGGAGGAGGCAGGGAAATGAGGAATGAAAGGCAGGAATTGGGGTTTGTGCTGTCACAGTAGGAAGATGGCCCATTGTTGAGGGTGAGCTGATCAAGGATGAGGGGGTAGTTATGAGGTTGGTGAACCAAAGACTAAAAGGTTATAAAGGAGAACCCTGTGCAAAGCTGAAGAGGCAGGAAAGAAATAACTACAGAAGGAGTTTGGTAGAAAGAACTGGTAAATTTTGTACTGGAGAATGAATGATGAATTTGATAGAGAATCACTGAAAGATGAAGGTTTGAGCCCGGCTGCCTGGGGAAATTGCAGTGTCATTTGCAGAAATGAAGTCATGCCAGGGAAAATCGAGGCAAGAGGAGGAAGGATTCAGTTTGGGACATATTGACTTAGGAAAGGAGAGGACATCCAAGTGCAGGTAGATGTAATGACTTGATAAGTAATTTTAAAGAGATGTCAGATGTAATAAAACAAAACAATGTAACCTAAGAAAAATGTGGGGAGAAATACACGTTGGAACTCTGAGCTGGAGTCATAGGCTTGGGAGAAGGAACTCGCTGAACTCCAGCAAGAACATAAAGGGAGGTTTGGAGGAAAGAGCTGAGGGCAGTCTTGGGGAGGCAAAGAATGGAGTTCCAAGAGGATCACAGGTCAGGCACAGTGGCTCATGCCTGCAATCCCAGCACTTTGGGAGGCCAAGGCTGCCGAATCACTTGAGGTCAGGAGTTTGAGACCAGCATGGCCAATATGGAGAAACCCTATCTCTACCAAAAATACAAAAATTAGCCAAATGTGGTGGTGAGTACCTTTAATCCCAGCTACTTTGGGAGGCTGAGGCAGGGGAATCACTTAAACCCGGGAGGCGGAGGTTGTTCCAGCCTGGGTGACAAATCAAGACTTCATCTTTAAAAAAAGTGAGGGGAGGGGGGAATTGCAGGACCGCTGCAGAGTCACAGGCTCCACTAGCAGCAGAGAGAGGAAGCAGTGCAAGGAGAAGATTGTTCAGCCTTGACACTGTTGACATTTGGGGCTGAATGATTCTCTGTGGTGGGGCCCGTCTTGTACATTGTAAGATGCTTACTTAGCAGCATCCCTGACCTCTGCCCACTAGATGCCAATCCACCCCTCCTCTAATACGGACAATGTGAAATTTCTCCAGACACTGCCAACTCTCCCCTTGGGGATGCAGTCAACTTAATCGAGGACCACTGATTTTGGGTTAAACTTCGGTTTGTGAGAAAGAGAAAAGTAGAGTGAAAAAAAAAAAGAGAGAGAGAGAGAGAAGGAAGGAAGAGAGATCATTACATCTATTTCTGCTTTGTAAAAATCTCAAAATCCAGCCACCAGCATGGGTACATTTAAAAATATCTCCTCATAGTATCTGTGGGATGAATTTTGTAGACAGGAAATCTGTGCATTGTGTGTGTCCTTTCAACAAAGCTAAAATTTCACAAGGACTAATTTCCTGTGCGAGTGGAAAGAATGATTCTATTTTTGCAGGCCCAAATCCCAGGCTGAGCTGCCTCCCAGGCCACACACAGAGCCACAAATGCCCAGGAAAATTTATTCTCTCTGTGCATGAGGTGGCACTGTTTGCAGAAGGGTACAGCTGTTTATAACAGATGTTAGAAAAACAGGTTCACGATGGCAGCCAACAGAGCAAGGCAGCATTTTCCAAAGTGTACATTGCCCACCTGGTTTTTTGTTTGTTTGCTTGCATGTTTGCCTAATAGCTCAATTCTTACAAGCTCCTTTTCTGCTCAAGCATCTCATTGGGAGTGTATGACATCCCATGATCCCAGTGCAGCCAAGAATGTTATGTGTGATAAGACATCGGAGCCAAGGCATTCCAAAAAAAGGGTAGCTATTTCTAGAAGCTTCACTGACTCTTTCTAAACAAGTTGCTCACTATTAGCAAATTATTGCTTTGAGTCTCCTAAAACGGGCACCCTCATCCTGTACCCCTGGAACGGTGTGAGGAGAAGAGCTCTTCACCTCTATGATATTCTGCCCAGTAACCCAGAACCACAGTATAATGTTCACAAAAGCATCCGGTAAACCCAGTCCAATCAAGGGACATTCTACAAAATATCTGAGGAGTACTCCTCAAAATTGTCAAGGTCATGAAGACAAGGAAAGACTAATTAATTGCCACACATGGGAGGAAGCCAGTGAACCATAATGACATGATCTCAACATGGGATTCTGAATGGAATCTTGGAACAGAGAAAGGGAGCCCATGGAAACACAGAGGAATTCCCAATGAAATCTGGAGTTTAGCTCATAGTAACTTACCAATGTTAATATCTTCATTTTGACAGATGTTCTGTGGTTCCATAATATGTTAACATTAGGGGAATATGGGCGAGTGGTTCGTGGGATCTCTCTGCACTGTCTTTCCAACTTTTCTCTATATCTAAAATTATTCAAAAATTAAAAGCTGATGCAAAGGAAACAGAACCCCTGAAAGAGACTGGAAACGTAAACATTTTATATTCAAAATGTATTAACTGAAAATCTGTTACAGATCCAGTTCTGAATCTCGTTAGCAAGTTCAAAGCAAGGCCGAGAAGATGCAATTCCCACTGGAAATCTTAGGAGACAGTTAGAAGGGAAGGGGAGCAAATGTTCACCAGGTGAGCACTGGAACGCAGCCACTGCACAAATGCAACCCTATTCTATTCTCACGGCAATCTTCCATGAGAAGTATTTATTATTATACATGAAGAAACTCAAGCTCTCCATCATTAAGTCACTGTCCAATATCACATAGCTGCATTTAACAGGTTTGAATTCAATTTCCTCTGTGTCCAACTGAAAATCCCACAATTTCCACTCACGGCATCCTCCCACCCAGTGCAGGTTTGGTGCAAAAACGTAGGACACAGGAGAGGAAATTGAGTTTAGGTAAGACTGAGAAAACTTCTGACGAGTTTTCAAATTAGGAGAGGCATGAAATGAAGAGGAGAAGGAGCAGCTGGGAGCATGGAGAAGCATAAACTCCGAAATAACTGGCTAAGGAAAATGGGGATGCACAGACTGTGGCATAGAAGCACTGAAGAGGAGAGGCATGGATTGGAATGATACAGGCTGTGTCAATATAGGGTCCGTCACAAACAAGCTATGTAAATGTGAGAAAATTAACCACTCTAACTTCACTTTCCACCTATGGAAAAAAAAGGGGGCGGGGCGGGGGTGTAAGGATGTCTATTTCAAACCATGTGGCAATTAAATAAAACAATCTATGTAACTCTAGTAGCCTCATGGTTGGCACATAACATGCATCAAAATGCACGTTTCTCTCCCTTTCATGGAATCCCCTGATGCATCCCCGAACCTTTCTCGGTAGGAATTGCAATGTGCATGCACAGATTGTGGATAGATAGACTGCCACCCTCTTTTGTGAAAGAACCCCTGAAGAGATTCTAACAGGAGCCTAGGATTGAGATAAGCCCCTCCTCCAGAGAAACTCTTGCATTTGCTGGACAAGGAATAATGCACATGAATGTGTATTGTGCCATATTCTAGAGCAGTGATTCTCATGTACAATCACGGCAGAGAACTTCTGTTCTAGAATATAAGCATGGTAATGGCATTTCCAGGTGTTTCAGGTGTTAGGGATACATACATCTTTAACTTTCCTCAATATTGCTAATTGCCCACCAAAGAAAAGGTCGATTACATGTTTCCATCAACACACGGCATTACCACTGTTTGCAAATGGAAGTGCATTCCTTTGTGATATTTTGTAATCCCTTGACTCTCAGTGACACCAGACTTTTTGTGATTACTATCCATTTGGGTTTTGTCTTCAATACATTTTATTCCATATAATTTGCCCATCTTTAAATGTCTTGAGGATTTTTTTAAATTACTAATTTGTTGGGTATGAATATGTGTATATCATCTAGAAACTATCCAAGTCAATAAATTGAAGTTACATGTGTGCTCTTCTGTTCTGTATCTTAATTTTTACCTTATTTATGATGCTTTCCATTGTGCAAAAGGAAATAGTGTCCCTGTATTTGTCCATTTTCATGCTGCTGATAAAGACATATCCAAGACTGGGAAGAAAAAGAGGTTTCATTGGACTTACAGTTCCACATGGCTGAGGAGGCCTCAGAATCATGGCAGGAGGCAAAAGGTACTTCTTAACATGGTAACAGCAAGAAAAAATGAGGAAGAAGCAAAAGCAGAGACCCCTGATAAACCCTACAGATCTCGTGAGACTTATTCACTATCACGAGAATAGCACAGGAAAAACCAGCCCCCATGATTCAATTACCTCCCCCTAGTTCCTTCCCACAATACATAGGAATTCTGGGAAATACAATTCAAGTTGAGATTTCAGTGGGGACACAGCCAAACCATATCAAGCTATGTGAAGTTAAAACCAGGTACTATGGGTGTTCACTAGATTTCTGGTTCTCATGAAGGTGTTTTCTTTCTGTGTAAACATTTGTTAAATTAGTGTCTTTGCAAGAGGGCCAGGGGAACAATCGGTGAAGCCTTCTATTCTGCCATCTTGCTCCTACTGTAGATCTGTAGTATATTTTGAAATACACCTTTGTAGTATATTTTGAAGTCAGATAGTGTGATGCCTCTTGGTGGGTTCTTATATGGGCCTGGTTTGTAGAGTCCTAAAGCAATTATAATAATAACATCAAAGATCATTGATCAGAAATCACCATAACAGATATAATAATGATGGAAAAGTTTGAAATGTTGTGAGAATTACCAAAATGTGACACAGGGACATGAAGTGGGCACATGCTGTTGGAAAAATGACACTGACATGCTCAACAGACAGTTGCCAGAAACACTATCTATAAACACAATAAAGTGCATCACAATAAAACAAGGTCGACCTGTACCTGCCAGTACCCGGGTAACTAGTTTACTATAAATAAGTAATAATAGCTAGAAAAACTAAACACAAAAATTTTTAAAACACTGTCTTCTCAAGACACAAAAAAATGGAAAGATAGTCCATGCTCATAGATTGACAGGATTAATATCGTTAAATTGACAATATTCCCCAAAGTGATTTGCAGATTCAATGCAATCCCTATCAAAGTACCAATGACATATTTCACAGAAATAGGAAAATACATATAATATTCATATGAAACCATAAAAGACCTCAAATAGCCAAAGCAACCCTGAACAAAAAGCAGAAAGCTGGAGGCATCACACTACCTGACTTCAAAATTTACTACAAAGCTATAGTAAACCAAGCAGCATGGTACTGGCATAAAAACAAAAACAGAGACAAATGGAACAGAATACAGAACCCAGATATAAAGCCACATGCTTAAAACCAACTCAACTTCAACAAAGACACCAAGAACATATGATGCTGAAAAGACAGATATTTCAATAAACAGTGGTAGGAAAGCTGGATAAGTACATGCAGAAGAATAAAATTAGATTTCTATCTCTCACCACACATAAAAAGCAAATAAAAAATGGATTAAAGACTTGAATCTGGTTGGGCATGGTGACTCAAGCCTGTAATCCCAGCACTTTGGGAGGCTGAGGCGGATGGACCACTTGAGGTCAGGGGTTTGAGACCAGCCTGGTCAACATGGTAAAGCCCCATTTCTACTAAAAATACAACAATTAGCCAGGCATGCTGGTGCATACCTGTAATCCCAGCTACTCAGGAGGCTAAGGCATGAGAATTGCTTGAACCCAGGAGGTGGGGGTTACAGTGAACCAAGATTGTGCCATTGCACTCCAGCCTGGGCCTGGGTGACAGAATGAGACTCTGCCTCGACAAAAAACAAAAACAAAAACAAAAAAAAGGACTCAAAACTATGACCTGAAACTGAAACCACCAGAAGAAAACATTGGGGAAATGCTCCAGGACGTCGGTCTCGGCAAAGATTTCTTGAGTAAGACTTCAAAAGCATAGGAACCAAAGCAAAAGTAAACCACTGGGAATACATCAAGTTAAAAACCTTCTTCATAGCACAGGAAATTATCAACCAAGTGAAGAGACAACCCACAGAATGGCAGAAAATATTTGCAAACTATACATCTGATAAGTGATTCATAACCAGAATATATAAGGAGCTCGAAAAACTTAATAACAAACAATCTGATTTAAAAATGGACAAATAATCTGAATAGGCGTTTCTCAAAAGAAGACACACAAATGGCCAGCAGGCATATGAAAATATACTCATCACGAATCATCAGAGAAATACAAATCAAAACCACAATGCCATATCATCTCACCCGAGTTAAAATGGCTTTGATCAAAAGGACGGGCATGAAAGGATGCTAGCAAGGAGGTGGAGAAAGGGGAACCCACTTTGTACACTGTTGGTGGGAATACATATTACTGTAGCCACTATGGAGAAGAGTATGGAGTTCCTCAGAATCCTAAAAATAGAACTACTATATGATCCGAGTATTCCACTGCTGGAATACTTGCTCACGTGTATTGCAGCACAAGTCACAATAGCCAAAATATGGATTTAGCCTAAGTGCCCATCAATGGACAAATGGATAAGGAAAATGTGGTATATGTACACAATGGAATATTATCCAGCCATAAGAAGAATGACATACTGTCATTTGCAGCAATATGGATGGAACTGGAGGCCATTATGTTAAATAAAATAAGCCAGGCACAGAAAAACAAATATTGCATGTTTTCACTCATACATGGGAGCTAAAAAAGTGATTCTAATGAAAATAGCAACTATAGTGATGGCTACCAGAGGCCAGAAGGGGAATGGGGGGCATGAAGGGGAAATAAAAGAGTATAAATGTATTTATTACCACTGAACTCCACACTTACAAGTGGTAAAGAGGGTACATTATATATGTATATTTTACTTCAATAAAAATAAATATTAAAAATAAAATCACTTTTTTCTCACCACTTACTGCTGAATTATTGCTGGAATAATGAATTAGTACTACAGGTAAGTCATGTACCTAAGTAAGTAGTAAAATAGAGACAACAAGAATAGTTCAGTGGAATGTAGAACATAGGGAATCTAGTCTGGTCAGATAAAATTTTGCTGGTGTTGAGTTAATATATAAGTTTTACTTAACTGGGCTTTCCCATGAAACTCGTTACATAGAAACAGCTAACAATCATTACAATACCAAATGAACCTGATTCTGAAAATCATGTTCTTTGCAACTCTCAATTATCGCTTTTAGTTGAGATAAGAACTTACAAGGATAGGTGCTGAATGTTACCCAGGAAAAAAAGCTACAAAGAATAACTGGAGATAACTTGAATATCTATGTGATGCCAAGAAAAAGGAAAATCCTTCCTTATCATTCTACTATTTTTTGTTGAAATAATAAATTACCACAGACATCTGGTGGTAAACATGTAATTAGCAACCTAAAGATAGCTAGAATTCGCCAGACCAAGTAATTGATCCCAGGAAGCTGAAGATAACTGGCCTATGCCAGAGAGTTCAATAACCATTTTCCTCAATGCAAAATTCCAACCTCGTGTTAGAAATATTACCTAATACAATAGATATCTACTTTATCCAAGTGAGTAATTAACTAGAGATAACTACATGAAGCCAGTACTTGTAATAAACAAATTCTTCTCAGTACTACTTCTATGTCTTTGTGACATAAAACTAAACATTTAGTGGTATCTAGGCAAACAGCTGAATAAACAACTAGCAATTACTAGGAAAACTGGTTGAATATAGAAAGTTTAGTAAGCATTCTAGTAAATTCTGTGTTCTTACATTTTTAAGAGTGTTTACTATGTACTGTGGATATGGTAACTAGAGTTACCTGGGTAAGAGTTAAATACAGAATCCTCCATAAAACTAGAATAACTGATTGAAGACAAGAAGTGTAACATTGCATTCTTCTCAACATTTCTCATTTCTTGTTGGAATAATGAGTTAGTTCTGTCAATGGTTAGTAGTAGCTAGATTATTACAAAGCAAGAAATAAGAAGAGATGTCTAGAATAAATACTTGATACCAGAATGGTGAAAAAAAACACAGTCTTTTCAAATAGAAACTCTAATTTCCTGTGTGATTAATGAGTTAAAATTAGTACTGGAGATATCTGTATAAGATGTGGACTTCGTTTTGGGAGTGGGGTACCTACTCAACAGATGAACTGCTGGGTCATATGGTAGATCTATTTTGATTTTCCAAGGAACCATTACACTGTTTTTCATAACGGTTGTACCAATTACATGTCTGTCAACAGCGTTTAAAGGTCCCCTTTTCTGCACACCCTAAAAGGGTTTCACTTTCTCCACACCTTTGCCATCATTATCTTTTATCTCTTGACTTTTTGATAATAGCCATCCTAACAGGTGTGAGGTGATAGTTCATTGTGGTTTTCATTTACATTCTCTAATTATTAACGATGTTGAGCACATTTTCATATACCTGTTGGCCAGTTGTGTGTTTTCTTTCTAGAAATGCCTATTCAAGTCCTCTGCTTATTTGTTAACCAGACTATTTATTGATTTGCTATTGAGCTGTGTGAGTTCTTTATATATTGTGGATATTAACTCATTATTAGATATACGGTTCGCAAATAGCTTCTCCCAAACCATAGCCTGCCTTTTCATTTTGTTGACTGTTGGCTGTGCAGAAGCTTTTAGTTTCCAGCCTGCTCACTTGCCCTATATATTTCAGCTTCCTAGACCCCCACATTGTGTGAATGTGTGAGCCAATTGCTTAGAATAAACTGTATCATATATATAATAAAATTCATAAATACATGATAGTAAATATATATTTACGATATACAATATTACACACACACACACACACACACACACACAATATCCTGTTGGTTTAGTTTCTCCTTCTCTGAGGAACCCAGCCTGATACAGATACCCAGCTGAGCGAGTGTGTTTGCTGATCTTGACCTCTGGAAGCCAGTGCTTTAAACCATGAGAATAAAAAATTGTGAGGCACTATGTGGATGCTGGGAGAAGTATGTGAGATGGAAAAGTTGTTTCATGGCATCCAAGAAGTGAATGATCCTCAAGGTGTAGCAGAGGAATCTGTAGGAGAGAGGGATGATTGACGTCTTCATATAGCCCTCCATCCATCCTAGTTAGCATGGAGAGATTTTAGGTAGGTCATAGAGAAACTGGGTAATGATGGCAGGTGTGGAGGAACAGAATGTACCACTGAATGGGAGGTCCGGGGGAAACATGTGGCGGAAATATCGTCCCTTGCCACGTGATCTGCCAAAATTGAACATGGGGAGTTTAGGAGGGGTGACATGTCAGTTTGGGAACTATCTTTAGGGGTGCTAACCAAAATCTCCCTTTCTCCAACCAGAGCACCTTGCATTCCTCATCAGATGTCACCCCCACCCCGACTTCCTCCGCCATGTCCTGATGGTGCTTTGTGACGTGTAAAGCCTTCCTTCCTGCCCAGGGCTACCATTGGCTGGGTAGTGGAGTGTTGACCAATCACAGCTCAGGGACGTGATCGCCTCATTGTCCTGGGATCGCGGGAGGGGTATATACAGGGGGCCAGGCAGCCTGGAGTTAGTCGACGGTTGGGAGACGTTGAGCGGCGGAAGATGAGTCCAAAGCCGAGAGCCTCCGGACCTCCGGCCACCAAGGCGGCACGAAAGAGCAAGTCCTCCCCCCAGCTGAGCCCCAGTAGCCCGAAGAAGAAGGTGAGTGACCCTCCCAAGCTCCTCCTCGTCTTCCCCTCGCCTCCTTCCTCACAAGAATCCTCTCCGGTCCTCACCTGGCACAACCCCCCAACCCGGCCCGCACCGCTTCTGAGGACACGTCCCTGTTCCCAGCCTCCTCCACCCTCGTCCCTAAACCAGAGCCCTTCTGTGATCTCCCTGTTGTCCTTCCAGACTACCAAGGTGGCCAAGAAGGGGAAAGCAGCCCGTGGAGGGAGAGGCGGGAAGAAAAGGGCTGCAAAAAAGATGGCGGCTGTGACGGCACCTGAGGCGGGGAGCGGGCCAGCGGCACCCGGCCCCAGTGACCAGCCCAGCCAGGAGCCCTTCAGTATGAGCTGCCACCGGCGGAGCCAGTGAGCGAGGAGACCCAGCTGGAGGAACCACTTAGTGAGGAGACCCAGCTGGAGGAACCAGTGAGTGAGGAGACCAAGCTGGAGGAACCACTTAGTGAGGAGACCAAGCTGGAGGAACCACTGAGTGAGGAGACCAAGCTGGAGGAACCACTGAGTGAGACCAAGCTGGAGGAACCACTGAGTGAGGGGTGGCCAACTACTCCCGTATCTCCTTGAGCAGCCACTAAGTTCAGGCCCAGCCGCCAGACCTCAGAGATCTCACCAGCAGGGTGCTTACCTTGGTGAGAACAATAAAATGAATGTGTTGCAAACTCATCTGAGTGACTCCGTGTTCTCTGGTGGTGGGGAGGGAGGGAGGAAGAGGAGGTGTGTGGGGAGGGAGGGAGGAAGAGGGGTGTGTGGGGAGGGAGGGAGGAAGAGGTGGTGTGTGGGGAGGGAGGGAGGGGGGAAGAGGTGGTGTGTGGGGAGGGAGGGAGGGAGGAAGAGGTGGTGTTTGTGGAGGGAGGGAGGGAGGAAGAGGTGGTGCGTGGGGAAGGAGGGAGGGAGGAAGAGGTGATGTGTGGGGAGGGAGGAAGAGGTGGTGTGTGGGAAGGAAGAAAGGAAAGAAGGAAGGAAGGAAGGAAGGAAGAGGTGGTGTGTGGGGAGGGAGGGAACTGGGGTCCAGCGGGGTTGAGGTCAGAGGAACAGATCACAGTTAGCTAGACAGGAGGATAAGGATTGCGTCATGACTGAGCACTGGAGAAAAATTTCCCCTTCACAGGATGACTCCGCTTCTTGTAAGGTTTGTTTCTTCATGCAATCTTGCTAGCACATACACCAAGTACCAAGAACTGGATTCTACCTGCTTAGGTTTCATTGTTAAAATACGTTTTCGTTTATAGAAACCGATGGAAGAATCGTTTCCATCCTCTTTCCTTTCAGCGTTCCCTCCCTACAACCTAATATAATTAAGAAGAAAAATTCAAAGTAGAGCAAAATCTATCTACTTGAAAAGAGTCTTTTTATTTTTGCAACTGAGGAAACAAAAAGTATATTTCATATTTCCATGCATTAGAAATACACAGGTCTTCTCTGAATATAGTAGAATTTAGAGAAATATACATAAATATATGTAAATAAAATTTACAACTATATTTACTGTATACAAACACGTTAGAAATACACAGGTCTTTTCTATATATACTAGAACCTACCATATATATTTATATATTAACATGTATTTTTATATTTTTATATTTATATGTAGATTGTATATAGAAATATTTATATATAAATATATATTTTATATAGAAATACCTATAGAAAACATTTATATGTATATATTATATATAATCATTTATTTTAGAAGGTAAGGTTTTATGCTTGTTGAAGCATGGTTCACAGGCAAAAAGAGAAAGGAAATTATCAGTTTCAGAAGAATAAAGTACAAAATTATCACGATTCAATACCCAGCTGTCAATAATTGCAGTGAGAGTATAATATAGTAGAACTTTCTATTTATAGAAAAGACCTGTGTATTTCTAATGTGTATATATGTAATCTACATTTATATATAATTATATAAATGCACAGGTCTTTTCTATATGTGGTAGAATTTACTACTGTATTCCTAATGTGTGTATATATATATATAATCTGTATTTATAAATATTTATATAAATACACAGGTTTTTATATAAACACACAGGTCTTTATACAGAAAAGATTGGTGTGTTTCTAATGTGTATATGTATATATAATTCGTATTTGTCTATATATTATATACATATCTATATATTTATATATTTATGTATTTATATAACTATATTCATATAGATTTAATATATAGATTTTTATATATAAATATTTATATTCTGTATATTTAGACATCTATAAAATATATAAGCATTTTTATATTTATAATAAAATAATATAAAAATATATATTATATATAAAATACCCTATATGTGATCATTTATTTTAGAAGGTAAGCTGTTAGTATTGTTGAAGCATGTTTCTCAGGAAAAAGGAGAAAGGAAATTATTTTAAGAATAAAGTACAAAATTATCACAATTTCCAGTTGTTAGTAATTACATGTACAGAATAATTCATGTCCTTTAATCTTACAATGAATAGCACGTTAAACTTTTATGTGATTCTGAAAATATGAATTTCCATATAATAAGGGTTTGTCATGTAAAGCACTAATTTTATAGGCAGTTTTCACTTGTTACATAGATTGTTCTTATAGCTTTAAAGGTGTTAAAATTAATGGTGGCTTTGAAGAGATGGTAGCATCATTTGAGAAACAACAAATGAGTTCTGTTTCATCCTTTCCTTGGTGCAGTCAGGGCTTCACTTCATTAGCTTAGGAAGGGATTTCAGAGCTTTGCATGTTGAACTTGTAGCTGCCTCCTATGGAATCCTAAGAAACCTAGGATGCTATACCACAGAAACAGGGTGTTGCCCATGTCCTGAACACCATCATTTTGTGGTATATTTCTTTTATATTTCTTATATGGAAATACCATATAAGAATGAGCATGCTTGGTATAACTCAAAGCCTGTTTATTGGCAAGGCTCTATTGACCCTGAACAATAAATACTTGTGTGTTATGGATGGGAAACAAGTCAGAACGAAAAGCTGCTGTCTTTTAGGAAAGCCTATTGGCTGTGGTTGTATATCTCCTTCCAAAGGGAAATTTGTGAACTTCCTGCTATAGTTTTTTTTACATAATGACAGCATAAAAACTGGAATAAACTGAATCTTGTCAGTGGTCACTTTTGGGTTTGATGAATATTATGGAGCAATGTTGCAGTGTATTTTAAAATTACACTCAAGAATTCATTTTGTGCACCTTATTTTAATGCCATATTTCCATTCAAGCTCTGCAAGCCAAAACAGTCTGTGATGATTCTTTTGGCATTGAAAAATTTATCCATGGCTCTTAACATCGAGTTTCTTTCATGATTTCATGGCAGTTGGAGCTTCAATTGTTATTTGTTGGGAGCTATTTCACTGGGGCTTCATGTTTTATTGTGGTGATTGGCAGACTTGTGTTTCAGGAATTTTTGGCTTTGGAAAGTTACTATGATTTTGAAATTATAGATGCAAAAATGTCACTGAATTTATTTTCAAACTGTTCTAATTCATTATAGACAATAAGTGATTTAATCAGAAATCAATAATTTAAATAATATTTTAATTTGTTGGAGCATTCACAAATACTACATCTTCCTTTAAGTCTTTCTTTATTCTACATGTTATATACATAGTTAAATTAGTTAATAAGAGTGTTAAATATTTTCCCTCCTTCTCCAACTATCCACAAGCTGAGGCTTAAAATAAACAGTGGAATGAGTAAAGACCCGAAGTAATGTAGCAGCAAAGCTGTAGTTGATTTTTATAATAAAATAATAGATATCAAAGTTTCCTGACATTTTTAGGCAAATCTTCCTGTGTCCCTAAAGGGAAGATCCCCTTGACAGCAGTCATGAAGAACAGGTGATCTTGAGATTCTCAGCTGTCAAAGACAGTTGGTGGGAAAATTTGAAAACACCTTGTACATATTAAAGAGCTAAGCGTGAGATGATGTATACATACATATGTCTCTGTCTCATTACACCACAGGAAATAGGACACATGGCAGGAAGGCTCACGTTGATTCCCCTTGACCATGCAGCTTCCTCTGCTCCTGACTCCTAAGAACTTTCTGACCTATTGGTCATTTCCAGCTTCAGATCCCCAAGCGTACGGATTGTTGTTAGCCCCACGTCAGTGATACACAGGACACAGAATTGCTCTCAAAAAACACTCTGGAATTGAAAAATGACAGGAGAAGCTCAACGCAATGGCTGGGTACCAGAGGGAAGGCCTTCCGCTGTTTTGAACACTGATGCTAAGCTCTAGAATAACTGCAGCTGCAGCCTATTGGACCTGGGCATGTGTCAGGCAGGGTGTGAAATGCTCCCCATGCACGACCTCATTTCTCCCTCACATTATCCCTGTGGATTAATCAGGGCTCTGGAGAGACACCACCAACAGCCTATCAGCAAAGATAGATGAGAGGGCTTTTATTAGGGGAATTAGAGGCTGAAAAGTCTCAGGGCAGACTGTTTGCAAGCTGGAGCCCCTGGGATGCCAGGAGTGTGACTCAGTCCACACCCAAAACCTCAGAACCAGAGAAGTGTATAGTATAACTCTCAGTATAAAAAGAGCCTGAAGTTCTGATGTCCAAGGGCAGGAAATAAGAGTCTCAGCTCCAGGAGAGAAAGGGAGGAAAGTGCCTTTCCTCTGCCCTGTTTCTTCTATCTGGGCCCTCAGAGAATTGGATGGGGCCTGTCTCTATTGAAGACGTCTTTCCCACTCTGTCCACCAGCTCACGCCAATCTTCCCGGGAATAAGTGTGCAGGCTCACCCAGAAACAATGCTTTACCAATTCCTGACGTATTCCTTAAGGCAGTCACGTTGACACCTGAAATTAACCATCACACCCTGTGAAATGAGTAGTGTCCCCACTGGACAAATGAAACAGACAGTTTGGGTACCTTTCTTATACTGCTTATAGGTTATAGAGCCAGGATTAAAACTCAGGTCTGCAAAGATCAAATTCTAAACTCCGCCCTCCTAAGGACTGCTGCTCAACGCTGTGGAAGCAGCACCGTATTAGATACTGTACGAGGATTGAAGAGGCATTCGAGACACATCCCCTGCTTTAGGGACCACATCCTAGCCTGCATTCGTGACAGGAGTCATGTTTCTGTGACTCTACTATAGACCCCGGAACCAAGTGTGAATTGGCACGCTTTAGGTGTGCATAAGCTCTGCAGAAATCCTAAGGAAGAGCAAGATAATTACAGGCTCAATTCATATAGGGAAGTCTTTATGAAAACAGCTTTTAGCCAATTCCTGAAGGAAAATATTTTTACTGGCAGAAAAATGTTCTGCTGGAGAATAACTAGTTGAAGGGCTTTGGGGGAAGGGGCCCTGGACACAGGCCCACGGAAGTGGGGAAAAAGGACACACAGAATAGAAACAGAATTGGGGACCCTTCAGAAAGAGGAGTAAGGAAAAGTGCTAGCCCAGCAAGCTGATATGTAATTGTGAATCTTAACTAGATTGAGAATTTGGATACAACTCAAAACTAGATAAGAGTAATTGCACTAAAAAAATGGTGCAGAGCAGGGTAAAATAAAATAAAAATTCATTAATAATGAATTAAATTATCATTCAACAAACATTTATTGGGCACCTACCATGGTCCAGGTAGAGGGCTAGATGCTAATCAAAAAACAATAATCGCTGCCATGACTGAGCAATGCCTATGAGTCATCCTTAGAATGGTGCTGGAAGATAGATGGGGCTGTCTTATTCCATCCTGAGTTTACAAGAGATGACACTGAGGACCAGCCAGGCTAAGTAACCTGTTCCAGATCACCTAGTACTTGAACCGAAGCTTGTCTGACTCCAAAGCCCACACATTCTCTGATACACCATGCAGCCAGAAAAGGGCAGTGAAGTACTAAGGTTTGCTAAGGTGTTGAGTATATGGAATAAGATACTCAGGAGTATTTTTAAACTTGTGGTAAAACACACACGACACGACATATACACTCTTAACAAATGTTGAGGTGCATGGTACAGTATTGTTAACTATATGCCCATTGTGCTACAGTGGATCCTTACAACTTTCTGGAATGGTTAAGACTGTCAACTTGATTGGATTGAAGGATGTAAAGTATTGTTCCCGGGTGTGTCTGTGAGGGTGTTGACAAAGGAGATTAACATTTGAGTCAGTGCAGTGGGAGAGGCAGACCAACCCTCAGTCTGGGTGGGCACCATCCAGTCAGCTGCCAGCGTGGCTAGAATAAAGCAGGCAGAAGGTGGTGGGAGAAGCCGACTTGCTGAGTCTTCCAGCCTCCATGTTTCTCCTGTGCCAGAAGCTTCCTCGAACATCAGACTCCAAGTTCTTCAGCTTTTGGACTCTTGGACTTACACCAGTGTTTCGCCAGGGGCTCTCTGGCCTTTGGCCACAGACAGACTGAAGGCTGTGCTGTGGGTTTCCCTACTTTTGAGGTTTTAGGACTTGGACTGGCTTCCTGGCTCCTCAGCTTGTAGACGGGCTATCATGGGACCTCACCTTGTGATCATGTGAGTCAATACTCCTTAGTAAACTCCCTTCATATATGCATCTATCCTATTACTTCTGTCCCTCTAGAGAACACTAATACACTTTCTCATCTTGTATGACTGAAACTCCATGCCCATTGCACCTCAATTCCCCATTTTCCCCTCCCCCAGCCCCTAGCAATGACCATTCTACTTTCTGTGAGTTTAACTATTTTAGATAGTTCATAAAAGTAGAATTGGGCAGCGTTTGTCCTTCTGTGACTGGCTTGTTTCACTGAAGCATGATGTCCTCCTGTCCATCTATCCTGCAGGAGTGGTTTCTGACATCCTACAAACTGAGAGGGTTTTGAAACTTGTCAGACATGCACAAAGGTGGAGAGACTACTATAGTGATCACCATGTTTTCATCATGCAGCTCCAACCACTACAAAAGTCAGCTAATCCCATTTCACCTGTTACCCTCTCCAAACCTGACCCGTCCCCTGCCCCACTCAGTTATTTTAGAGCAAATCCTAGATTACTTTTTAAGTAAACTGACTTGGGTGTGTTTAAGAATTTGCCTCAAGTCAGATGGTTTTGATTCTTCAATTTTTCCCTGGTGACCACAGTAATCCAAGATTGAGTAACAATTATTCAAGCCTTACAGAAGCACACAGAGAGGAACATTTTTGGTAACCTCAGTGAGGATCTATATTAGCGATGTGATATGTGCCACTGAAAAGCTCTTTCCCACCCTGTCCATGTGCAATGTTGACCTCACAATGGTGTGAGCTTCTGTTGCTGTCTAACGCGGTTCACTTAACAGTACAGCCAGACAATGATTTCATCATGGAACTGCAGCTGAAGATGCTGTGCCAACCTCTGCCTGTTACCCAGTTCCAATGTCGCTTCCACATTTTTCAGGTAACTATTCAGCAACTCCCCACTCTGTTGGTACCAATTTACCGTATTAGTCCATTCTCATGCTGCCGATAAAGACATACCCGAGACTGGGAAGAAAAAGAGATTTAATTGGATTTACAGTTCCACACGGCCAGGGAGGCCTCAGAATCATGGCAGGAGGTGAAAGGCACTTCTTACACGGTGGCAGCAAGAGAAAATGAGGAAGAAGAAAAAGCAGAAACCCCTAATAAAACCATCAGATCCCGTGAGACTTATTCACTATCACAAGAATAGCATAGGAAAGACTGGCCCCCATGATTCAATTACCTCCCCCCTGAGCCCCTCCCACAAAACGTAGGACTTCTGGGAGATGCAATTCAAGTTGAGATTTGGTTGGGGGCGCAGCCAAACCATATCAGTCCCATTTTCAATGTTTCTACTTTTTTTTTTATTGACATAGTGCTATCATTTGGGAAATTCTATCAAACGCATATACCTGTGCTAAATACACTCATGTCAAAACACAGAACACTCCATCACCTCGGAAGTTTCCCTTGTGCACCTGCCTAATTAATTTCTCCTTACCCCTTGCCCCAGAGTCAACAACTGATATCGATTCTTTCACCATAGGTTAATGTTTCCTGTTGTTGAATATCCAGGAAACATACTCTCACAGCAGGTTCTCTTTTGTGTTTGCCTTCTTTCCCTCAAGCACAGTGATCTTGAGACTCACCCATGCCACGGTATGTATCCATGGTTCATTGCTTCCTACTCCTGAGAAGCAGTTACTACACAGATGTACCTCCCTTTGCTCATGCAGCCTCCTGTGGATGGATGTTACGTTGTATACAGTGTGTGGCTGTTATGAAAAAGACTTGCAAGAACAAGCTTTTGTGTGGACATAGATTTTCCTTTCTCTTACGTCACTACTTACGAATGGAATTGCTGGATCATAGTGTGTGTATGTTTAACTTTATAGGAAACTGTCAAAATGTTTTGGAAAGCATGGACCCCATATATGAACCCCACCAACATAGGAGAGTTGTGGACATTCCACAGCTTTGCCAACATTTGATCGTCTCAGTCTCTTTAATTTTTGTCACTGTGATGAGTGTTAAGAAGTATCTCTCTGGTATTTAAATTTGCACTTCTTTAATGAATAACAATGGTAAGTACTTTCTCTTGACCATTGTGATATCCTTCCCTGTGAGGTGTCTGAGTAAGCCCTTCTCTCATTATTTTTTTCTTAAATTATAGAATTTATATATAAGGCAAGATGTGGGTCAGTTGTATGTAGTGTGGTATTTTCCTGCTATTCATGTGTTATTTTTTAGAGACATATTTTAGTGAGTAAAAGTTTTTTTATTTTTTAAGACAGAATTTATTAACCATTCCTTTATAATTAATGCATTTTGTCCCCAATCTGAGAAATCTTCGACAACCTCAGGATCATATCATATTCTTTTGTTTTGCTCTAGAAGTTTTATGACTTCAGATATTCTGTTTTCATATCTGATGCTTTCAGGTGTATTATTTTTCCATGTAGATATCCACTTGTTATTCCATCACCAATTATTTTAAATCCGTGTTTGAATTGCCATACAATCAGTTAGGTTCAGACCTACATTTGTTCCTGCATTCTGTGTATGGCAGCTCCAATGACAAATCAGTTTCTAAAGCCCCTGCTGGGCTGTTTGAGATGGCCTAGCACACGTATTCTTTGGAGGTTAGGCTGGAAGTTGGGAGATGGCTGAAATGGCAGTGAAGTTCTCAAAGCCTTTGCTCTGCTTCCTTGGGACTCTCCATGCATGCACGGCTCCAGAGTGAGAGCAGGCTCAAGTGAGGTTTGTCCACAGAAATGGGGGACACCCTTCTCTAGCACTTTCCTCTCTGGAATTAACCCCATATGGAATCACCAGATAAAATACAAGATGCCCAGTTCAGATAAATAATGAATAAATTTTTAGTGTATATGTATGTATATATATATATATTCTAAATATTGCATGGAAAATACATTAAAAAGTTTAAAAATATAACAAGGTTTATCTGAAATTCTGATTTTACTTAGAATCCTATATTTTTGTTTCCAAAATCTGCCAAGCCTACCCTACAGTCTGGCTCCCAAGTGCCCTTTTACCTGACCCTTCTGGTCAGAAAGACAGGTTTCTCCAAGAGGTTCACTCGCCATTAGTACATGTGGTTCTGTGTGACCAGGGCTACCTTGGGGTAAAGCAGCAAAAGATAAAAGAGAGGGGGCTGGGAACGGTAGGGGAGGGAGGGGGATAGGGAGAGATTTGTTAAAGAATACAAAATTATGGCTAGTTAGGAAGAATACATTCTCCTGTTCTGTACCACTGTAGGATGACTATAGTTAACAATAATAAATTATACAGTTTCAAATGGTTAGAAGAAAGGATATTAAATGTTCCCAATACACAGAAATGATACCTGTTTGAGATGATGGATGTTCTAATCACCCTGATCTGATCACTACACGTTGTGTGTGTGCCAACATTGCTACCTACCCCATATGCCTGTGCAATTATTATTTGTCAACTTAAAAAATTTAACTCGATTGTAAAAATAAAGAAAATGAAAGGAAAGAAGGAGAAAATGACAACAGGTATTCCCTCAGACTCTATAGGAAATGGGGCCCTTTTCCTCATTCCTCTGACCAGAGGGAGGGCTAGAGAGATGGTGCCTTGGAGTTGAGCTGACTGCCCTATAGTTGCCCCACTGCCTCCATCGCTATGCAGCTGCTGAACTTGGACTAGCCAGGAGAGAGGAGAGCAAGAAAAAGCAAAGGGGGAAGAAATATGGATTTCCTTCCACACTCTGGCGCATGGGAGGCCCTTCCTTTGGCTGTAAGCAGGGGGTTTCTCCCGAGGTGATGTTGTCAGCACTCACTGCTCAGTTCCAAGCCAGGGTCTGCCTTCTGCTCAATGCTGGGAGACCAAGCATGGAAAAATGGGAAACTCAGTCCTCTTATGGGGCCTTAATGACGTTTTGATTTCAATCCCCAGTGTGCTTGCTATTGCGTGCTCCTTAAAGGGCTCGCGTTTTGGTTTTTTGTATTTTGTTCAGAAATTTTACTGTAATTGAGAGACGGCAGTTGCAGTTGGCTTACTCCATCTCGGCCCCATTATTATTTTTTTGGAAGGTCTTTCCTTCTCCCCATAAAATTACTTTGGCACTGTTCCATTTCCCCATATGTACATATGTGGGTGTGAGTGTTTCCGAACACTCAGTTTTGTTCCCTGAGTCTATTATCAGGTCCTGCCACTGACTCCACATGGTCCTGGTTCAGTCTTGATGGCTGTAGCTTTATAACAACTCTTGAAAACAACTAATGTGACTTCTCGTTTTTTTTTTTTTTTTTTTTTTTTTTTTTTTTTGAGACGGAGTCTCGCTCTGTCGCCCAGGCTGGAGTGCAGTGGCGCGATCTCAGCTCACTGCAAGCTCCGCCTCCCGGGTTCACGCCATTATCCTGCCTCAGCCTCTCCAAGTAGCTGGGACTACAGGTGCCCGCCACCACGCCCGGCTAATTTTTTTTTTTTTTTTTTTTTTTTTTGTATTTTTAGTAGAGACGGGGTTTCACCGTGGTCTCGATCTCCTGACCTCGTGATCCGCCCGCCTCGGCCTCCCAAAGTGCTGGGATTACAAGCGTGAGCCACCGTGCCCGGCCGTGACTTCTCTTTGTTCTTGTTTTTCAAGGGTTGTTTTGGCTGTCCTAGGTCCTTTGCAACTCCATGTAAATTTCAGGAATGTTTTGTCAACTTTTCCTGGAAATATGATTAGAATTGCAGTCTCTCTCTCTGCATAATAGGTGAAGATGAGATTTAATAATAGTCTTCTAATCCATGAGCATGATAGATCATTTTATTTACCTAAGTATACTTTATTTTCCTTTAGAAATGTTTTAAAGTTTCAGAGTAGAGGTTTTGCTCAACTTTTATTAAATTTATCCTGAATATTTTATATGTTATGATATTATGGTAGATATGGTAGACGGTATTTTTTTTTATTTTTGTGGGTACACAGTAGGTGTATATATTCATGGGGTATATGAGATGTTTTGATACAGGCATGTAATGTGAAATAAGCACATCATGAAGAATGGGGTATCCACCCCTCGAGCATTTATCCTTTGAGTTGCAAACAATCCAATTATGCTCTATAAGTTATTTTAAAATATACAGTGAAATTATTATTGACTATAGTAACCAGTAGATAGTATGTTGGTCTTTAGAATTCTGTTTGTTTATAACTAGTATATTGAGATAGCACTAACACTGGTAATTGATCTTGTATTCTGTATCTAAGCTAAGTTCACTAATTAAGACTGATATGGTTTGGATCTATGTCCCCATGAAATCTCGTGTCAAATTGTGATCCCCAGTGTTGGAGGTGGAGGCTGGTGGGAGGTGATTAAATCATGGGAGTTGAGTTCTCATTAATGGTTTAACACCATTCCCCTGGGTGCTGTTCTCATGATAATGAGTTGTGAGATCTGGTTATTTAGAAGAATGTAGCATCTCCCCTCCCTCTCTCTCTTCCTCCTGCTCCGGCCATGTAAGATGAGCCTGCTTCCCCTTCACATTCTGCTCTGATTGTAAGTTTCCTGAGGCCTCCCCAGAAGCCAAGCAGATGTCAGCATCATGCTTCCTGTCCAACCTGCCAAAAAACCTCTTTTCATTATAAATTACTCAGTCTCAGGTGTTTCTTTATAGCAATGCAAGAACAGACTAATACAAAGACCAATACCTGTTTATATACCTAAGCATTTTCTACATGATTTGCAAATATGGAATCTTACCTCTATCAATTTAATATTCTCACCTTACCTTACGTAATAGAATTTGTTGCATTACTGCACTGTGACCTCCAATACAACATTGGATAAAAATGAGGGTGAATAGTCTTTTTATCCCTTGTTTTAGTGGAAACTATTTGGTCTTTCACAGTAAGAATTCCAAAATCATAACTGGGTCTTGAATTTTATCAGAAGCCTTTTCTACCTCTACTGAAATTACTATCTTTTTTCTTTTCTATTAATAATACAACAAATTAAACAGATTGATCTTGTTAGTATTAATCTAACCTTGCATTTGTGGAATAAAGAACAAATCTCTCACTTGGCCAAATATATTACTTCTTTGTTCTTCATTAATGCTGAATACAATTTTGTTAAGGATTTTTGTGTTTATGTTTCATTTCATAAACTATTCTTGTCTGTTTGGGGTATTAGACTCATGCCACTTTCATTAAAATATATAGTGTTTTCTCTTATTTTCTGAAAGAGTTTGTGTAAGTTTCATATTATTTCTTCTCTTGATATTTCTTAGAATGTATCAATGATGTTATTTGGTCTTAAATTTTCTTTGGAAGAAGGTTCTAATTACAAATTCAACTTCAGGGCTTTTCTGGTTTGGTAAAATCTGTTTTGGTAATTTGCTAATGTCCATTGTATCTAAGTGTTTAATTTTATTGGCATGAATTTCTTATATCATGCCCTTAATATTATGTAATAACTTTAGATATGTCTTCCATTCTTTTCTTAATACCATAAATCACTCAATCTCTCTCTCCCCCTCCTTCCCTTCCTCTTCCTTCCTCCCCTGCCCCATATTGGATCAGTCTAGCTAAAGGGTTTATCAATTTTATTAATCTTTTTCAATATACCACATTTGGTTTGGTTGATTTTGCCATTATTTGTTCTTTTTCTATTTCTATGGTTTTTAATATTATCTTTATTATTTACTCTCTTTCACTTTATTTGTGTTTAATTTGTCATTATTTTTCTAGCTTCTTGGGTGCAATTGCCAGTTGTTGATTTTGGACCTTTCTTATTTTCTAATCTGAGCCACTAATGCTATAAGTTTTCCTCTAAGCATGCTTTAGCTGCACCTCACACATTTTGATGGATTGAGCCTTTTATCCAGTTTTAAACATTTTCTAATTTCCCTTGTCATTTCTTTTTTGTCTTATAAGTTTTTAGCAGCATGTTGCTTATATTAGGATTTCTGATACTTTTTGTTATTTATTTCTATTTTTTTTAAATCAGTGAATATATTGTATATATTTTCAATCATTTTAAAATAATTGAGACTTTTTTACTGAGAACATATCATCTCTTGATAAGTGTTTTATTTGTTCTTTGGAAAAAAATATCTATTTTACTATTGGGTAGAGCAGTGGTCCCCAAACTTTTTGGCACCAAGAACCAGTTTCATGGAAGACAATTTTTCCACAGACAGGGTTGAGGTTGGGTGGGGTGGGAAATTGTTTCAGGATGAAACTGTTCCACCTCAGATCATCAGGCATTAGTTAAATTATCATAAGGAGTGTGCAACCTAGATCTCTCATGCGTATAGTTCACAATAGGGTTTGTGCTCCTATAAGAATCTAATGCCATCGCTAATCTGACAGGAGTTGGAGCTCAGGTGTTAAGTCTTGCTTGCAGGCTGCTCACCTCCTGCTGTGCCCAGTGCCTAACAGGCCACAGACCAGGACGAGTCCACAGCCTGGGGGTTGAGGACCCCTGGGCTAGAGTATTCAATTAAGTCACCAATTAAGTTGTTTGAGTACGTTGTTCAAATCTTCTATGCCCTTAGTGATTTTTTAAAAACCTATTTGTTCTAACAATTTCTGAGAGGAGACAGTTATATATTTTCCATTTCCATTACCTTCTGGCATTATTTTTGCAAATGAGAAATCTGCTGTACTGTAATTGCAATTCATTTCAGGTAAACTGCTTTTTACCTGGTACATTGTGTCATTTGATCTTTATCCTTGACATTGTGCAGTTTCACCATGATTGTCTAGGATTTAGTTGTTTTTTATTTATCCTGCTTGATAGTTGATTGCAGTTTTGACTGGACTGATTTTGCTTTTCTTAATTTCAATATAGTAACCAGTTATCATTTTCTAAAATATTTATTTTCTTCTGGAACTTTAACTAAATGTATGTGGTAGTTTTTCAGTCTATTCTCCAGATTGCTTAACTCCTGTTTCATACTTTTTATTTTATTCTACCTCTGTGCTAGGCTCTGAGTAATTTTTGCACACTTCTATCCTGGTCACAAATTCTGTATTTGGATTTGCCCAGTTTAGTGTTTGTATAGTTGTTTTAAAAATTATTATTGCTATAAGGAATATATTGCTTATATTCAATATTTCCAGTGGTGTCTTCTTAAAATCCATCTTTATTCCATGCTTGGCCCCCAATTACCTTTTTTTTTTTTTTTTTTTTTTGCTTTTTACACACAGGGTCTCGCTCCTCTGTCACCCAGGCTGGAGTGCAGTGACACGATCATGTCTCATGTCTTACCGCAGCCTTGAAACCCTGAGCTCAAGTGATCCTCCCACCTCAACCTCCCAAGTAGCTGGGACTATAGGCATGCACCACTGTATCTAGCTGATTTACTTTTCCTTATTTAGGGACAGGGTCTCCTATGTTATCTAGGCTGGTCTCAAACTCCTGGCCTCAAGCAATCCTCATGCCTCAGCTTCTCAAAGTGCTGGGATTACAGGCATGAGCCACTGTGCCAGGCCTCTTATCCTTTTGTTTTAATAGTGTACTACTTTCATATATCCATTTGGACATAAACAGTGGTTATTTATTTGAGACAGGTTCTGGCTCTGTCGTTGAGGCTTAAGTGCAGTGGCATGATCTCGGCTCACTAAAACCCCCACCTTCCAGGCTCAAGCCATCCTCCCACCTCAGACTCCTGAGCAGCTCAGACTACAGCCACATACCACCATGCCTGGCTAATTTTTCTATTTTTTGTAGAGATGGGGTTTCACCATCTTGCCCAGGCTGGTCTCCAACTTGGGAGCTCAAGTGATCCATCTGCCTCAGCCTCCCAAAGCGCTGGGATTACAGGTGTGAGCCACCGCACCCAGCCAACAATAGTTATTTTTAAATCTTAGTTGCATTTCTAATTTTTTTTAGTTTCCTGTGGACTATATTTATCCTGCAATCACTGGTTTTATTGGCTGTCCTTCATATTCTTATATTTCTCTACATGCTTGTGAATTTGTATTTTCAGCTTCGCTTAAAGAAGGAAATACACTTTCACACATTAAATCTTCCAGTCTTTAGGTTCCTTAACTCCCTTCACCATGTTCCAGAGTCCTCAGTCCAAAGGGACATCAGGTATCAAGGCTCAGTATTCCCTGCCCATGATGAGAGTAGGAAGATGGCTGATCCTCTTCTCACTAAGCCAGGGAGGCAGATATTTTAGTTCCTGGTTATGTGTCCCAACCCTAAGCCTACACGCTTAAAATAAGCTAAACACCAAGCAGCATAAGAAACCTGCTTCTCTCAGCTTGCTTTCCTCTGGATTTATTTGGGTAAATCTAATTCCAATTCTCCCACCTAGGTAAGGAAGATGAAGTCTTGATTATTTCAGAAGAAAACTCTTGGTGAATGTTGAGACCTGTTAGCAGACCCCTGACTTTGTCCTATCTGTATCTAAATTTTCTCCATAGCATTTACCTGCATTGCTGCCTGTTTAAAATGGAAGGGTTTCAACATGCTGAGCTATCTTGATTGGAAATCATTATTTTTTTGTGGAGGGGGGAGGGCAGGGAGTATTTTTTTTTTATTTACTCCAATAAAAAGGCTCATCATAAAGGAATTGTCACATAGAAACTCTTGCCCTTAGAAATTGTTTCCTTTGGGTGTCTACCCATTAATGGGATTTCTGGGTCAAATGGGAGTTCTAGTTTTCTTTCTTAGTTCTAGTTTTGGTTCTAGTTTTGCTGTTTGATGTGGCTGTAAATGGATAATTGGAATGAGAGAGAAGTCCTCTAAGAAGGAAAATAGAGGTATTGGTAGACACAGAGGTTCTTTTCGTTCCATTTACAAAATTGGCGGGCGGCAAGGAGCAGTGCTGCTAGAGGTCTTGCTCCGCCCAGATGCATAAATTCTTCTCCTACTAATAAGCACTGCTTGATGTCAACCTCACTGCATCCTATTACTCATTGTAGGCATGTAGCATGACAATTACCCCCTACCCCTCTTCCTACTTCTGGTCGCAAACATCATGACTCAGAATCAACCCAGGTGCCCAACAGTGGTGGATTGAATTTTTTTAAAATGTGGTGCATATATACCATGAGGTACTGTGCAGCAACAAAAAAAGAAATCCATATACACCATGGAATACTGTGCAGCCATAAAAAAAAATGAAATCCTGTCCTTTTCAGCAACATAGATGCAGCTGGCCATTGTCCTAAAGAAATTAGCACAGAACAGAAAATCAAATATCACATTTTGTCATTTACAAGTGGGAGCTAAACCCTGGATCCACATGGACATAAAGATGGTAACAAAAGCCCCTGAGGACTTCAAAACAGGGGAGAGAAGCAGTGGGCTACCGGCTGAAAAACCTTCCTTTCAGGTACACTATATTGACTATCTGGGTGATGGGATCGGTAGAAGCCCAGACTTCAGCAACAGGCAAAATATCCTTATAACAAATCTGTACGTGTGCTCCCTGAATCTAAAATAAAACAGAAATGTAAAAAAGTAAACTGTTTCCTATTTAGAACTCTTAGTAACATCTCGGGTTGGTGTCTCTTCCGGATAGAAAAAGGTGTAGTGTTTTTATTCTTTTTCCATTCCTGGGCACTATCAAGTCACCATGCCTTGAGGATGGACACAAAGGCTTCCTCTAGAGCAGCAGGAATTACAAGTTGAATTTTAATTTGATACAAATTTAATTTTAATTTGATACAAATCAAATCCTGTTAAATTTACAGTAAAAGGCATGGATGAACCAGCTGTAAAGATCTATGATGCTGTTGATGAACTATCTTTTCTCTGTGGTTGCTGAACCTAAGATCACAGGGGTGCTTATTTGGGTCTTTACCAGGAGCAGATTCTAGTTGCCTGCCCAACTTTTGGCCTCAGATGAAAAGCATTCTTTGGTCTGGTCTTTCCTAGCCATGGGCATGGACTGAACAGCATCTCTCAAGAAGCACAATTGATCTTCAGATGAAAATACTAAAAAAAAAAAAAAAAAAAAAAAAAGAGGAGGCGTTGTGGAGAAAACTGATTTGGTGTAATCTGCCAACAATTCTTCCTTTAGTTCCTCTGTACTGGTGTGCAGAGGTGCATAAGAAAGGGATTTTTTGCTCAGAATTATTTAGTCTATGATTAGTTACTTATAGTCAAGAGTCATGGAACTTGTTAGTTATGCGAAATTGGACCAAATATACTTCTTTAAGCCTCATGACTAATTTTTGTACGATAATAATTAGCATATTTTGAGCATTTGAAAGGAGCCAGAGGTTCAATGCTTTACATGTGGGGTTACATTTGATCTTCATAGGCTCCTGAGAGGGCAGGTGCAGTTGCTAATTCTCTTTTACTAAATGCCCAACATCACACATAGATGACAGCTATTCCTGAGACTTACACAATGCCAGCTCATGACATTATGCTATGCTGCCTCACGTACATCACACGGGAGTAATTGTCTCTGCCTTACTAGTTAACTCAGAAAAGTAAATGAGGCTTGGAAAGGCCCTAGCTCAAAGCACATACTCAAAAGTATTAGTTTATCTGCAACGTGGAGGTGATATCTACCCATTGAGATGCCAATCAAACTCTCCTGGGTTTTTTTGTCATCACCTGCTTTCCCTAAACTAGCATTGTCCTTGACACAGCTCTATTTGTGGTGTTTTTTCCCTCTGTTTGTAGGCATTTTTGTAGCACTACTTATTTGCTGACTCAAGGGCTCAGCTTAAGACCTTAAACGCTTCAGGGGAAATGTTTTCTTTCCAAATCTAATGCTGTGATTTACATCAAGTCCTATAGTATGACACGGGGCAGGGTTGAGACAATATTCTGGCTATGTGAATGAAGTGCAGGAGACTGTATTGAGAATAAGGATTAATTTATGTCTTGTATCCCATGTAAGTCATGACGTTTGGGACCAGAAGCAGAGAGAGGGGTGTCGGGCGTAATTATCATGCTACATGCCTACAGTGAGTAATAGGATGCAGTGAAGTTGATATCAAGCAGTGCTTATTAGTAGGAGAAGAATTTTTGCATCTGAGCCAGAGCAAGACCTCTAGCAGCAACTCCCCCCTACCCCCCGCTTTCAATTTGGTAAACGGAACAAAAAGCATCTCTGTGTCTACCAAGACCTCTATTTTCTTTTTCTTGCTAGAGGAGTTCTCTCTCATTCCAATTATCCATTTAGAGCCACATCAAAGAGCAAAGATGTGGGAATAAAATCTGTAACCTGCACTTCTCTGTGTCTCTAAAGACCTTTAGAGTAATTGCAGATGAGACCAAAAGACATTTTTAAAAAAGAAGGGTCAGCTTCAATCACAAGATCAGAAAAACCTGACAAACCTTAAGTTTCTTTGCAAAATAAAAGCACTTTTCTACTTTAATGAGAAATGATCAGAAAATAGTCTTCCCTGTACTTGAGCACAGTCGTGTCTCCCAATGTAATTGGTAGAAAATAGCTAAAAGCATGAAGCAAGCCCGTGGAAACATCACAAGATCATGTAAATGGATTAAAAGTGAATCCAGTTTCTTTCATTTCAACCCTTGAATATTTTCCCTTTTTTTCCTTTCTCTTTTTCCCTTTTTCTTTGTTTCTACTACCTTGCCCTCTTCTGAACTTGCAAGGTTCACAAAAACTATTCTCAAAAGTACCCTTCTGACAGTTTTCAGAACAAGATCCCCTCAGCGATTCCAATTAAAGGGCATGAAAAACAATAACAATCACCAATCATTCCAATGGCAAGTTTTACCGCACTGCTACCTGGGCCAGGCCACAGGATCATGGAGTTTTCTCTTCTCCTGGCCCCGTTTAACTCCAATCTTGCTTTGGTTTAGAGGCTACCCTATCTTCAGGTGCTCCCTAATACATATCAGGAAAGTAAAGCCTCTCACCTTGAGTCACCTTCACTAGGTTGTGTCATGATCTTTGTAACTATTGGCCTTACCAACACCCTGAAAAAGGCTTAATAGCAAACGGGCTATGACAAGAAAGACAAGAGTGTGTTTTTACCTTCTCATCTCATCTCTTTATTTCTTTCTGACTCTTTTCACTGATATCCCCCACCCCACCACAGCCATCCCATTGCTACCTGTGATAATCCCCACAGCATGAAGTGGTCTCTCCTTCTTTGAACTATCTTACCACTATCACCAGACACTGGCTTCTGACATAATCACACATACATGTGGATTTTTACACTTCTTAGAGGGATAATAGCCTATTCAAGGGTGAGGACCGTACCTTATGTCTCAGTATCTATGGCTTATTTAGGGTAGGTGTGTATAAACTAATTTTTATTGCTGAAATTTATAACTAGCAGTGAATTGGATTTTTTGTGAGAAGATTTCCTCACTAAAATATTTCATTTATGACTATGTTCATTTGAAATACAAGGTGAAAATGAGGTGAGGTGTATGATATTTCAATGCAAATGTAAAAACAAAGGAAGGCATGAGGGGAAGAGATCCATTTTTTAAAATATGTGGTTAAAGTAGTAAAATGACTCAAATAGGTTTCTCTGCTCCAAAATGCCAGCCTTCTCTCTCTCTCTTAGAAATATGTCCTGTGCATACCCAGCTCTATATCCTTCCCACGTAATTGCCAGCACGATGTTCTTCCCTCTCCTCATTTTCTGCTAAACTCCATCATCTTAAGCCCAACTGAAGACCCACTTTCTCCAAGAAAATTTCTGGACTCACACTCCATACAATAGAGATCTCATTTTTTATCATTTAAATTGGAATGGACAGGCCAGGCACGGTGGCTCACGCCTGTAATCCCAGCACTTTGGGAGGCCGATGCGGGTGGATCACTTGAGGTCAGGAGTTCAAGACCAGCCTAGCCAACATGGTGAAACCCTGTCTCCACTAGAAATACAAAAATTAGCTGGGTGTGGTGGTTCGTGCCTGTAGCAGGAGAATCGCTTGAACCTGGGAGGTGGAGCTTGCCATGAGCAGAAACTGTGCCACTTCACTGCAGCCTGGGCAACAGAGTGAGACTCAGTCTCAAAAAAAAAAAAAAAAAAAAAAAAAAACTGGAATGGACAATAAGAAATGAAGCTTATATATGTCACTAGTTACTGTGCTCCTCATATATAATAATAATTTGTATATCTTCTACTAGTTTGTTTTTTAAATAAGTTAAGAGCAAGGACTACACTTTTTTCTTCCCTTGGAATTTCCATTTCACCAGGCATCAAACTTTGGTCACATTTTCAGGATCAATATTTCATTGTTGATTTTTGATTCATTAACTTACTTTTGAAATAACTTGGTTCCTGGTTTTTATCAGGATATCCCTTTCAAAACTTGTATTATTCTGGAACATTAATATTGCAGGCTGGACATCAAAAGTAACAGAGGGTCCACTCTCTGTGCTTTTTTTTTTCTTTTTCTTTTTTTTTTTGAGACAGTCTCACTCTGTTGCCTAGGCTGGAGTGCTGTGGCACAACCTCAGCTCACTGCAACCTCCACCTCCCGGGTTCAAGCAATTCTCCTGCCTCAGCCTCCTTAGTAGCTGGGATTACAGGCGTGCACGACCACGCCCAGCTAAAAGTTTCACCATGTTGGTAAGGCTGGTCTCAAACTCCTGACCTCGTGATCTGCCCTCCTCAGCCTCCCAAAGTGCTGGGATTACAGGTGTGAGCCACCGTGCCCGGCCATCTCTGTGCTCTTAAATGGTAAGGCATTGACTCATCCTAGAGAGAAGTCTACATAGGCTCTCATATAGATTATTGGAGCCCTGGATCTGGTTTTCTGCAATTCTCTTGGTTTTTCCAAATTTCTTCCCTTCATTCTGGCATCCTTCTTGATCCCTTGTCTACCACACCACTTAAATCTCTGTCTAGGAATGTTCAGGCATTGTATTGAGGCATTGGTGTTGATGGTGTTATCTCTGAATCCATCCCACAGCCTGGGAACAACACACCCTTGGTTTCCTATGTGGGAGGTAACTCAAGCAGTCACTATGGAAAGCAGGCAGCATTCACATTTTTGGTGGTTGCTGTGGACTTATGCAAATCAGGACCCCTCACCCCCACTCCCCAAAAAAAATCCCTGATCCAAATGCTAATCTCTCTGGAAATACCATTACAGAGACAGCCAGAAATAAGTATTTTTCCAGCTATCTGGGCATCCCTTAGCCCAGTCAAGGTCACCTATTAAATTCATCATCATAATTTGTATTAGAGTGGGGCAAAAGTAATTGCAGTCTTTGCCATTGAAAATGATGGCCAAAACCGCAATGACTTTTGCACCAACCTAATATTAGAACTAAAATAGCAATTTCAGAGAAATAAAGGTAAAAGTTTGTGTGTATATGTACAAAATAAAAATTAATTTTGTGGAATCTCATTTATCTCCACCATAGAATTATTTAATATACCTTCTTTTAATTTAAAAAAGTATAGTGTTTATGGCCAGGCGTGGTGGCTCATGCCTGTAATCCCAGCACTTTGAGAGGCCGAGGTGGGCGGATCACCTGAAATCAGGAGTTCGAGACCAGCCTGATCCACGTGGAGAAACCCCCGTCTCTACCAAAAATACAAAATTAGCTGGGCGTGGTGGCTCATGCCTGTAATCCCAGCTACTCAGGAGGCTGAGGCAGGAGAATTGCTTGAACCTGGGAGGTAGAGGTTGCGGTGAGTTGAGATTGTGCCACTGCACTCCAGTCTGGGCAACAGGAACAAAACTCCGTCTCAAAAAAAAAAAAAATTATAGTGTTTATAATAAATCTTTAACATCTTCAAATAATAATATACCACTTCATGTGTGATGTAAGACACTCACAGCCATATCCCTACCCTCCCTGACCATTGTGCTATTTTTAAAACACATTTCACTTTGATGTGTGTGGTAAACTCGTAATTATTAAATTTTGCTTTAAATTGTTAACTATCTTTTAAAGAAACTTTAAAGTGAGCAAATAAGTCTTTTATACCCTCTCACATATTTCACACTGTGTCTGTCACAGTTTGTATGGATTCAGTGTTCCATCTGGTACCAGTCCCATCCTACCTGAAGAGCTTTGTTTAGCATTTCTTGAAGTGCAGGTCTGATGGAGAAAAATGCCCTCAGCTTTTGTGCATCTTAAAAAGCCTTCATTTCCCCCCCATTTAAAAATGATATCTTCAGTGTATATAGAACTGTAAACTAACAGTTGTTTTTCCCCCTTTTTCACACTTTGTGGGTGCCATTCCATTACCTTCTGGCTAGCACAGTTCCTGTGGATTTAAGAGTATGTGTGTCTTAATTCACAGAAAGAGAAAAAAGCTACATAGCAGTTAACAGATTGACTAAAATTGATTTATATACTCTGCTCAAGTGGAATCTAGGTCTGCTAATTCCTACACAAGTTTGCCTCACCAAGATATATCTCCATTATTCACCTGGGTATATCTATTGGGGTGATAGATAACAAAGTACCTACAGTAAACTCATCCAACTTTGAGGAAAGAAAATGTTTAATTGACTAATTCCTCACAGTAACCAAAGGGTTTCCAAAATGTAGGTGTCCATATTGCTTCTTTAAGTTTATGCTACACTTATTGGCATTGATATGCCATTGTGTGAATGCTCCTGGAAACCACAACTATGGAAGGAGTGAATAGAGGGTGTTTCTTCTAGTCAAAGTTTTAACTTCCTAATTTATTTACTTGATAGTTGAATGTATGGAACTAACAAGTTTCCTGACTCTTGACTATAAGCAACTAATCGTAGCCTAAATAATTCCGGGCAGCGAGTCCCCCCGCTTTGTTTTTAGACGGAGTCTCGCTCTGTCACCCAGGCTGGAGTGCAGTGGCGCGATCTCCACTCACTGCAACCTCCGGTCTCCTGGGTTCAAGCGATTCTCCTGCCTCAGCCTCCCGAGTAGCTGGGACTACAGGCCCCCCCCACCCCCACCCCCCCGCCACGCCCGGCTAATTTTTTGTATTTTTAGTAGAGACGGGGTTTCACAGTGTTAGCCAGGATTGTCTCGATCTCCTGACCTCGTGATCCACCCGCCTTAGCCTCCCAAAGTCCCAAAGTGCTGGGATTACAGGCGTGAGCCACCGCGCCGGGCCACGAATCCCTTTCTTATGCACCTCTGTACACGAGTATACAGTAGGAACTAAAAGAAATGTTGACAGATAACACCAAACCAGTTTGCTTCACAATACCTCCTCTTTCTTTTACTATTATCATCTGAAGATCAATTGTGCTTCCTGAGAGATGCTGTTCAGTCCATGCCCATGGCTAGGAAAGACCAGACCAAAGAATGCTTTTCGTCTGAGGCCAAAAGTTGGGCAGGGACTTGACAGTGCCCAGGAATGGAAGAAGAATAAAAACACTACACCTTTTTCTATAGGGAAGAGGCACCAATGCGACATTACTAAGAACTCTAAATTGGAAATAGTTTTTTTTTTTTTTTAAATACTTATCAGGAGTGATTTTATTGTTATTTTTTCTTTAACGGGATAAACAATTAATTTGACTACAATCAGCCAATTTATTTTTTAGCATTCTGTATACACACTCTTAAAAATTGTGTTACATTGAATAGATGTTTTATTGTTGTTGCCAAAATTTGTAGCCAAGAGTTTCACGTTTTCATGACAATTTTAACATCTGGGAATATTGTTCAGTAGGGACAATAGAGGCACACCTCTAAGTCTTCCTTCTGTCCCCATTGGGCAAGAAAGAGTTGGGGAGTGTTGACTTTGAGTTGTGCCTAGAGAGGAAAATGTGCATTTATTCTACCAGCTTGGATCATTATTTTTTTTAAGTAAAATGGTTCTGCCTCTTAGCTTTTCTTTTACAGAGAACACTGATATTTCAAGTAATATGTGAAATGTATTGAAACGCTCACAAATGAATTATAGATTAAACTGAAATTACTTGCTTTGGTTTTTCTTCTGTTGTCATTGTCAAGCGCTCCCAAATGATCAAGGGTGAAAGATAAAAATATAAAAAACTAAAACAAAAAATATGGGATGGAAAAATAAACCAAAAACTATTAAAAAGTAAAGTCTGGTTGATTATGAAGCAATGACAAGGTCCTTAGATATACAGAAATTGTGTATTCCTTTCAGAAAAAGAAAGCGAGCTTGAAGAATACCTATTACTACCCAAAATACTACTTACAATGTCTAATTGCCCAACAACATGTTACCGTGAATACAGAATAGAACACGGTTTGTTCCAAATTGAGTGCAATGAATTTGAAGAGTAGGTCAGAAGGATATTACTGGTTTGTAATTAGTTGTAAATGGCCTGGTTTCAGCTTATAGCTATCGCAAACCTTTTTGCCAGTAGGTATCTTAGATATTAGAATTCCTGAAATTCTAATTCTTGCAATGCCCATTATCTTAACTAAATTCATCAAACCACACATAAAAATAATAAAAATGAAAGCATAGCATCACAAGCGAATTTACTTGGGAAACTTCATCTTTTTAAACACCTGATATGAAGTGACCTACTAACCATTACATGCTATTACCAAAAATGTCACAAAGAAACAAAAGTATATACAATTTACAGCAATCATTCATTATTGATTTAAGAACACTAATTGAACTTCCAGTACAAGCCAGGCAATGAGTAATGCTATAAACAAATAAAGATAAGGAAGACAAGTTCCCTTTCTGGCGAAGGAATTGGATGGAAACATACAATAATTCTAGTTCAATGCAATCACTGATATGCTCCCTGAGAATCATTTTCTAAACATCTTAGCAGATGTTGTATTAGAATAATCATTACCTATAGGTAGATACCTTGATTATAACAGAATAAGTAGTAATCAATAGATAAGTTAAAAATAATTTATATCTTGCATACTGGAATCATTTATTTGCAAACCATCTTCATTATCTTAAACTGAAAGTTGTATCTGTGGTCTTCCAGAAAAGGTCGTAACTCAAAAGTGTCTAGGCTTAGTGAAAAAGGGATGTGGCGAATATATAAATAGGCAAAAAGACAATGCATCAGAAAAGAGCATAGATACTCTATTCTCAGAACAGTGGCCTTAATTTTACCAGTTTCTGAAAGCAATGTCATAATTTCAAACAAAACCAAATATTTATGGCATAGCAATTTCACTTTGATGTGACAGTCACATGATTCTTCACAAGATTTTATTGGCTCATTTCTCTATTTATAAAACTTTTCCTCTATGCAACTGTATGTTATTTTGAAAATTATCTATTCATGATATATTACATAAAATAAGCTTAATTAACCATTCAAAATCATCTATTCATTATCTATTACATAAAAATAACCTTGTCTCCTGCTTTGTGTTATACAAATGCTAGAATTTTAGCATGGAAATCAGCCTAGGCCTGCACTTCTGAAACTTTCCAGTGCCCATAAACACCTGAGGATCCTGCTAAAATGCAGATGCTGATTCAGCAGGGATGGGGTGGGCCTGAGATGCTGTGTTTCTCACAAGCTCCCAGGTGATGCTGGTCCATGAACCACACCTGGAGCAGATAAATCAGTCCACTACATCTGACCCATTTTGTTTAAATCATCACTGAAAGTGGTCCTGATCACTTAACTACAATATTCAATCCTGGGGACTTCCCTATACCCTTTCAATTTACAAGGCAATTAGTTGTCATGCCTGTCAAGAGATCCACAAAATCAAACTGGCTTTCACTTACTCCCTTGCACAGGTTTCTTTAAAGAGATTTCCTAATTTGAGAAATCTTGGGCAAACTGGAGTGGTTTACCATGCATTGTTGTGGTCTCTATGACTGCCATTACAAAATGATGAGTCTAAAATTAACACTACTCCTGAGGATAAATTAGAACCACTTGCTGTTTGTTTCGTTTTGTTTTAGTGTAATAATGGTTGTAGGCTAATCAGGAAAGATGCTGGACACACGTGATTCTCATCTGATCTAATTAAATTGTAACACTTAACCATTAAAGTGAATAAGCTGCATCATACTTTTATTTTTCCTAACAATTATAATTTCAGCAATAATAATATTATCTACAACTTATTGAAGGCTTGCTATGTGCTATTTTCTGTGTAAAATTTAGGCATTATTTCACTATTTTGCTGCGTGGAAACCCACTTTTGAGAGGTTAATGCATTTATTTTTTTCTACCACTTACAGCAAGTTAAAAATGAAATGTCTCTGACTATAGCTTAGCTCTCAAGCTGTCATTTGACTGTACCCTTTATTTTGCCAATAGAAGGAAAGCTATTGCTATCACATCTTGGAGGCAGATATGTCTACGCATTTTCACCTTCTCCTTTCCTTTCCCTAGAGGAAGTCCGATTTTTCATGAGGTTATCTGTTGTTCATTGCAGCTGAGTTGCCAGGGGCATCTTGGGCATGGAAGCCCAGGGTTGAGACTCCCTAAATCTCCCCAATACTTTTCTGGGGTCCCAGAGGAATCAGGACATGGTCTGCATCCCTTTTTCCTTTTTTTAATTGTATTTTTTTTGGAGTTGGAGTCTTGGTTTGTAGCCCAGGCTGGAGTGCAGTGGTGCAATCATAGGTCACTGCAGCCTGGACCTCCTGGGCTCAAGCGATCCTCCTGTCTCAGCCTCTGGAGTATCTGGGACTACAGGAGCATGACACCATATCCAATTAATTGATTTTTTTTTTTATGTTTTTAGACATGATATCTGGCTATATTGCCCAGGCTGGTGTCCAACTCCTGGCCCCAAGTAATCCTCCTGCCTCAGCCTCCCAAAGTGTTGGGATTACGGGCATGAGCCACTCTGCCCAACTCCAATCCCTTTCTCTGTCATTTTTTACTCTCCCATAGCCGTTTCATACACAGCTATGTTTCCTTCTGAAGGACGAGACTGCCTATTCTAAGAGTTTCAGATGAGAAAAAAAAAAAAAAAACCCTAAATGGTATTTTATTGTTCCATCTGCCTCCTGGGAAAGAATGCACTTTCCTACCCCACCAACACAGACAGTGCAGTGACATCCCTTCCCCACTGCTCCTTTCTGTTGCAGCTCCCATCTCCTTTGCTTGGGAGGTGTTTATTTCATTGTGTATTTCTCTCACTTGAGAGTTAAAGACATAACCTTAATGTTTTGAGCTCTCTGGGCCCTGCCTCTTGATATTTCAATGCAGAATTTGGAAAAAAAAGAATACTTTCTCAAGCACTAATTTCTTATTTTAAAAAAGCCTTGCTTGCAAGATCAATATTTCTGCTATGAGCTGAAAGAGAAGTCCTAACTTTGCTACTCAAAGTCACAGATTTGACTCTGATCTTGCTAGGTTCTGTTGAGCCTGTCCATTTCTGGGGCAATACTCTTCTGCCCAAATGCTGATTTTAATGGTGAGGATTTGCAGAAAAT
This sequence comes from Nomascus leucogenys, assembly GCF_006542625.1. NCBI lineage: Eukaryota > Metazoa > Chordata > Mammalia > Primates > Hylobatidae > Nomascus > Nomascus leucogenys. The sequence goes on from NC_044406.1 coordinate 6,952,903, forward strand.
AAAGAAGAAAAAAAATGCATCAGATATTATTTCAAAAAAAAAATTGTATGATAGGGCACATTCATGAGATTAGAAATAAGAGTACAAATCTGAACAAGATGGTTTCGGACAGTGGTCATTCCAAAAATAATTAAGCAACTGACAGGTTTTGGTTTTTTCTTTACATGTACAGTTGCAGCTTTAGAGGTTGAATCAACAACCTGATTTGTTTATTTAATTAATTAATTTTTTGACAGGGTCTTACTCTGTCGCCCAGACTGGAGTGCAGTGGCACAGTCAAGGCTCACTGCAACCTCGACCTCCTGGGCTCACGCCATCCTCCCACCTCAGCCCCCTGAGAAGCTGGAACTACAGACTACAGGTGCGCACCATCACACCGGCTAATCTCTGTATTTTTAGTAGAGATGGGGTTTCACCATATTGCCCAGGCTGGTCACGAACTCCTGAACTCAAGTGACCTACCCGCCTCTGCCTCCCAAAGTGCTGGAATTACAGGTATGAGTCACCATGCCTGGCCAGAATCCAAATTTGTAGGAGATATATATACACATATATGGATATATATATAAGGATATATATATATTAATATATATATACGCTTCTATAACTTTATTTGAAGTCCAGAAGAGAAGTGATTTATTTGAGGTAAAATATCACCAAGGTTTTATAGAAGTCATGAATGAGACTCTTGAAACAATTTGGAAGTGTTAATATAATAAATCAAAATTTGTTTTCCGTTTGTTTTGTTTTTGTTTCCTATTCTATGAAGAAGCATTTATTATCTAGATATTGCCTCCCAAGTCTAGAATGAATCTTTTTCTTGTCATTTTGAATTGCTGCTGAAGGAAAATTTCCATTTTAAAAAACCTAAAGCATTTTCGAGATATTCTTATAATTCCAAGCCAGGCAAACTGATATAATTTATATTAATAGCATAAACATTGACAACCGTAATGTATTTTTTTTCCACAGGAGCATATGGTTTGGTTTTGTTTTTCACCAAAGTTACGAGTGATTGAAAGCAGATATTTTGCTAAAATGGATAGGTAAATCATACACATGCTTGGATTCACACTGAAGTGTTTGCAGAGTGTTTAACATGAAGCTGGGGACAGGAGCCTGCTGGTGTTGCACTGAGTTATCATGGTAGGAAAATGGTATCGTGTGACTTGTGGCACTCCTAGAATACCTCTGTGAGCTATTGCATATGTACACCTGATGGAGAAAGCTGACCAGCAGGACACTGGCTTCTCATGAAGTCCCCGCACTAGCATTTTTAACATGCTCAAGATTTATGGCTCATGAATCCAGAGACAGAAATACAAATCTTATGACTCTAGTTACTTATGTAAGACAATACCAAGTAATCCATCTCTGCAGTGTATACAGGCACTGAAGGGTGCTGGGTCTTGAATTTTAAAGTGCTCACTCTTGCGTTTGAGGAAGTATGGAAAATCGCTTAGCAATCTCCATTCTCCACTGTCTCCTAGGGATGCTTCTAACTAACGCACACAAGGAAACAGGGACAACAAATAAACTCGCAGGCTTAGGAAAATAATAGTTCCACTTGGAATGTTTTAATTTGGTCGTTTCTACATCAGGAAATGTATACTGCTTTTCTAATGGAGCCACACTGTGGTGTTATTCAATGATGTATGTCTCCTCATCTCCTCAGGGGTTTTTTTCTGAAGAATAAAACATTCTCAGCTCTTCTATTTTACCAAAATATATACAGTTACATGATGACTTAAATATGCACAACTCCATTTCTCCATCTTAGCATTATTCTTATTTTAGGTGAAAAAAATTCATAGTAATTTAGAAACAGGCAAGATGCAAATAACGTCATGGATAGTATATGAGGTTTCCAGTGAACATCATACAAAGTAAGATCTCTGTGTCACTAATTGATCTCATGGGAAACATAAGTAGTATAGAATCAAGATCAAGTGGGGATGTATCATCTATGTTCAAGATACTTCTCATGTTCATTTTAAATGGCTTCGATTTGGGGTATAATGAATTTAGTTGGAGAGTGGACAGCATACATGAGATAAGGCCTTCATGGGCAATTAAGGTTCATAACTTAAAAAAAAAAAACTGCTCCATGATGTATTACTTTTAAAATTTGGCCCTCATTCACAGAACGGAGCAGGAGTGTGGGGCAGTGACCTGGGATCAGGTGTCACATGAAAAGCAGATGCGTTGAAGCTGGCTTCCACTGTACTTGGCATAAGATTGACACATGGGCAGCTGTGAGTAACAAATAATGGATGGAGCAGGGGATGATGGTGATTAGCTTCCCATTGAAGAAGCCATTTGTGTCATCTCTGTGAGGGCCACACACTGTACTGAGTTCATTTTCTAAGAGCAAGGTTTTCACTCTAACGTGATATCATTTGGGTTTGAGAGGCATCAGGAGCTTGTAGTTGAAAGAAGCGTCTCCTCTGCTTTAGCTACCGAAAGTAAAATGTTGAAACATACGAAAAAGTTATCTGCCTAGCCATTCCTGGGGGTGGTGATTCATGTGAGAGCTGCCACCAGCAAAGCTCTTTCATGATGTTCTTTTCAGCCTTGAAGAGGCTCTACCATAGTGGGATTTCAAAACTCTAAGAAGAGTAAAGCACTAATATAATGCTTCAGTTTTAATTATCTTGGCTAACCGCTTTCTGCCCATTTACTGTCTAAGTCCCTGAGTGTATGATTCAGGGGTTAGTGCAGACAGGACCCTACACTTCTTTTAGGACAGAAGGAGAAGAAATCATTTGAGACTACGTTACAGGTATTATATTCATTGACTCCTAAATATTTTGACATCTTTTCATTGAGTAGATAAAACTGCATATAATGTTCTCAAACCTCATCTGAAAATACAAATAAGAAAATTGGCCAGGTGCCGTGGCTCACGCCTGTAATCCCAACACTTTAGGAGGCCGAGGCAGGCGGATCACAAGGTCAGGAGTTCAATACCAGCCTGGCTAAGATGGTGAAACCCCATCTCTACTAAAAATACAAAAAAAATTAGCTGGGCCTGGTGGTGGGCGCCTGTAGTCCCAGCTACTCGGGAGGCTGAGGCAGGAGAATAGCTTGAACCGGGGAGACGGAGGTTGCAGTGAGCCGAGATCGTGCCACTGCACTCCAGCCTGGGCAACAAAGCGAGACTCCGTCTCAAAAAAAAAAAATAAGGAAGGAAGGAAGGAAGGAAGGAAGGAAGGAAGGAAGGAAGGAAGGAAGGAACTCATTGGCCATTTATATTATTCAAACCTATTTCCTGCTTCTAACGGTTCCACTGCCTCTGTGGTTTCCCTTCAGACAGCAGGACTAAAGGATGCATTTTTCCCATATAGAGAAAGATTATTGGCACCTAGGATTTCTGGCCTAAATTCCTCAAAATGTAAGTCATGCCGATACTATTCCTGAAAAATCAATAACGACATTGAACTTGATGAATAACATGAGCAACTGATGTCCATGCAATTAAACGTGAATTCTGTTACTGAAAGCCAAGATTGAATGTATTATTTTTTCACATTTCATTTATTTGATAATGCTACTTCTGTGAACATTTTGTGGAAAATTTGGAATAACCACAGAATGAGGTTTGCATCACATTATATTACGGTTCAGTATATATAAATAAGCTCATTGTCAAATGTATATTATTAAAGTTTGAATCGAGAAAAGCGTAACAGTTTCCAGCTTTTACATTTTGGTATTGGGCTTTGCAAAAAAATTTGCAATTGACTGTTAAGAAGGCATCCTAGACATTATGCAGGCACAAGTGGTGTAATCCCAAACAGCTTAAGAAACCTAAATATTGTTAGGTATGGTTCTGCTTAAGGTAAGTTTCCCTGCAGTTCATGCTGCAAGGTACTGGGCTGTATTCTTGTTAAATATTTACCATAAGTTACTGTACTTCATTTCTGTTTCCCACAACCTGAGTACTGTGTATCAGATAGCCTAACAGGACAGCACAAATCTTTCAGAAAGTGAGATCCACTGCTGAAGTCAATTCAGCCAAAAATTTCATCAGAATGAGCTAAAAAACAACTGACTACCCAGAGATGCATCATTTTTTTTGATTATTCCAACTTTCGTCTCTGGTTCTCTTTTTATTTTTATAAATTTTTATTTTATATATTTTCAAGCACACAGAAAATATCAAAGTACAGTATAAAATTTGCTATAAACATTCCACCAGATTTAGGACATGTTTAAAATTTGCCACAGTGGCTTTGCTCTGTCTATGTTTGTGGTTTTTTGTTTTTTGACAGAGTCTCACTCAGGCTGGAGTGCAGTGGCACAATCTTGGCTCACTGCAACCTCTGCCTCCCAGGTTCAAGCAGTTCTTCCTGCCTCAGCCTCCCAAGTAGCTGGGATTACAGGCACCCGCCACCACACCTGGCTAATTTTTGTATTTCTCGTAGAGATGGGGTTTCGCCATGTTGGCCAGACTGGTCTTGAACTCCTGACCTCAGGTCCGCCCACCTCAGCCTCCCAAAGTGCTGGGATTATAGGCATGAACCATCGCGCCCGACTGCTTTGCTCTATCTATCTATCCATCTATCTATCTATCTATATCTATCTGTCTCTCTATCTGTCTCTATTTGTCTGGCTGGCTTGCTGGCTGGCTATCGTTTGTCTATCTATCTGTGGATCTGTCTGTCTGTCTAACTATCTTTCTATCTGTCTATCTATCTGTCTGCCTATCTGTCTGTTTGTCTGACTGGCTGGCTGGCTGGCTATCTATCTACCTACCTACCTATCTACTTATCTATCTGCCTGTCTGTCTACCTTTCAGTCTGTCTGTCTTTCTGTCTGTTTTTCTGCCTATCTGTCCATCCATCTGTCTGTATGTCTTTTTTCCATCTGTCCATCTATCTGTCTATCTGTCTTTCTTTCTGTCCATCTGTCTGTCCATCTATCTGTCTAAGGGACCTGTCTGCCTGTCTTTCTGTCTATCTATCTGTCTCTCTCTCTAGCTACCTATCTACCTATCATCTCTCTGTCTTCTCTCCCCTAAGTGTTTTCATGCACACAAATACATAACACACACACTTCTATGTATCTATATATGTATATCTATATATGCATATACTTTTCTGAACTACTTGAAATTAAGTTGTAGATATCATATTCACCTAACACCAAATATTTTGGTATGAATTTCCCAAGGATAAAAACTGCATGAACCTGATACAACTAACAAAATCAAGAAATTTAACATTGGTACAATACTATCTAATTCATTGATAGTATTGGTATCATTGATAACATTGGCACAGTACTATCTAATTCACAGTGATACTGAAAATTTCTTCATTATTGCTATACCGTCCTTTTTAGCTATATTTTTTCTGGTCCAGTATCCAATTCACAATCATGAATGACATCACATTGTCTCACAACTTTACTTTCCCTCAGTCTGGAACATTCTCTCAGTTTCTTGTTTGTTCATGAAGCTGATGTATCTGAAGACATAAGCCAGTTATTTTGTTGAACATCCTTCGATATGAGCTTGTTTAGTGATTCCTGATAACTGGATTCAATTTATTTATTTTTGGCAGGAATACCATCAAAATAAGGTGTGTTTTCTCTAGTACCTTATGTCTAGATGCACATGATGCCTCTGTCTCATTATTGGTGATGATAAACTTCATCACTTGGTTAAAATGGTGTCTCTTGGATATCCCTGTACAAAGTTATTAATTTTACCTTTGCAATTTATAAGACATGTGGTATTGATAAGAAATCAGTGGGCTATTTCAGACTACGTATATATCGTATCTTGTTCGTCAAATTAGTTTTGTCATCTAGTTGGCCTTGATGCCGATATGGTGGTTACAATACAAAGATTTCCCAACTCCATCATTCTTTCTGTGTTTTTCACTTGGCTGTGAGGAAGTGCTTTGCATTGTCTTCTATCATTCTATTCACTATCAGTATGAATTCCTGGCTATCACAAGTGCACTTTTCTGAAGTTACTCCTTTCAACATGGCACCTGTGTAATTTTGACACTTTCCAAGCATTTATTCAGCACTTTCTGACATAACATTACCATAATTCCTCAGATGTCAAAATGAAGATAAAAGTAAATCTAGAATGATGATCTCCATCTATTAACTTATTAAGAGAATACATTGACATACATGATGATAAATACTTTTATCTCTAATAATGCTTCTAATTGTGACATTCAAAATTAATGCAGATAATATTGCAGAGCACGTTGAGTCTAAGGCCACTTTAGTGTTTGCCCAAAGAGCTTTCAACAAGAGAGATGTCCACAGTCTTTGAATATATAAATCATGTCTGCAAATCAAACTCACTAATTATGCTGTGCTAAAATATTTGCATAAAATATTTGAATATAATCAGACATAATCTGGTATAAATGGTGGCAAGATAATTATTTTTATGAAAATCCGAGGGTGTTTTAATGTCATAATTTAGCCTCTGGTTACTAATTTATTGGTCACCTATTTCACTGTTACCAAAGTCTTCTCAATGATTAATACCTCAGCCACTTTCAAATAGTTCTAGGGGTTGAGAGTAACTGTAGCATTTTAAGAGCACTTATTTCACTAATTGACACTTTCTGTTATAAGCAGAGATCCTACAGTTCTCTGCCTTGTTCTTTGTTTTGACTTCAGGAGCTGTAACAAATAGTGAATCTACTTCCTTTTCCATACACCACTCCTTTAAATATTTGAAGAGAGCTCCCATGTTCTGTTGGATACTGTCATTCTTTGCTAAATATTACCAGTTCCCAATTCAATTTTTCAAAGGTGCTTTCAATGATAATTTGCTCTACTCTGGATACTGCTGAGTCTGTCACAAATGGTAACAATGCTGATTAATTAGTATAGTGACCTGAACTACCATAGTTGAGAAGAAAATAAGAGGTTACATTCTGGCTTGTTCAGAAAGAGTGCAGCTATTTGATGTCTGTCAAAATATTGTAGGAGGCAGGGCACAATGGCTTGTGCCCTTAATCCCAGCATTTTGGGAGGCAAAGGTAGGAGGATCTCTTCAGTCTGGGAGTTCAAAGCCTGGGCAACATAGCGGGACCCCATTTCTACAAAAAAAATTACAAAAATTAGCCAGAGGTGGTGATGCATGCCTGGAGTCCCAGGTATTCAGGAGGCTAAGGCAGGAGGATCTCTTGCATCCATGAAGTGGAGGCTGCAGTGAGACATGATTATGTCCCTGCATTCCAGCCTGGATGACAGAGCAAGACCCTATCTCAAAAAAAAAAAAAAAAAAAAAAAAAGACATTGTAGTAGACAGTGGTGTTTATTTGATATCCTATATTGTAAATTAAGATAATGGCTTAGATATAATAGCTAGATGTGGTCTAGCCTGGGTAGCACATATGTGACATTTTATAAGAAATTATTCTAATAAGCTGATTTCTAAAATCAGTTAGAATTTATCATACTGTTCGCTCAGAACAAATTTGTAGTCAACTAAAATGTCAAGATTGTTTTTCCTGTAACATGTTTTTGGGGTCATGGTTTATTATATAATGTTATTATTGCTAGAAGGCTTGGAAAGTCTCTTGGTTGGACAAATTAAGAAAAAAATATATAATGAGATGACACTAAATAAATAAATGTCATCTTGCCATTTACCTTTAGCAAAATTTTCATACAGAACTGCAGAATGTGTGAGAACTTATTTCACTTTTGTTTATATAAAAATTATTTTTAATGTTTCAAAACATGAAAGGGTTACATCAAAGTTTTCAAGAGAAAAGTTGTATATCCGTATTTAATCTTCACCTATGTTCACCTAACTAAAAACATGAAGCAGTTATACTGCACTAACATTTTTTCACAACGTTTTGCTATCCTAAACTATATTTATATTTACTTTTCATTTACTATGTGCTTGTCCATCCTATTGTGTGAATAATAGCAATTTTTAGGGAGGAAATAGTAAACCATAAGGCTATACAAAACCTAATAGAAAAGATCTTTCAGGGGTTTATTTTGACTAAAGACAGGTGTGACAGATGTTACGAAGTCTTTTAAAATTTTTCAGGAAGTACAATAAGTGATATCCATAGCAGTTCTGCAGTCTAAAATGATAACTTTTGAAAAGAGAAAACTTTTGGCAAACCTGTAAAATAGAGGTAGACATTGCCAAAGGGAAAAAAATTGCTTTGGTTTCCACATATCAAAACACTGTTTTTCAACACATCAGGTCAAAGGCATGACAAAACGTGCCTTACTAAGTATCCAGAAGGCCTTATAATGCTGCTTTACACCAAGGAGGTGGTTGCTACAGCCCTTCTTTTGCAAAACTCAGAGTGTGAGGCCCAGTTATTCTGTTGCAAAAAGCTACTGGCTGTAAATGAGTGGTTTAAAAGCTGCATTTGATTCTACTCTATGCACTGAAGTAGCTTAGCATTTATTTAAGATTGCGGTACAGCAGTAGACGAGAAAACAAAAAACCACAAAGGTAAATGTTTCCACTGTATATGTGCAAGGGATTTTGCTGGAATATACATGTGCAAATATGTGGGTGTGTGTGTGTGTGTAGACAGAGAGAGAGAAAAAACACCAGAAGATGAGAAACTCAAACTACTCAGTGTGGTTGTAGAAATGCAGCTCAAAAAAAAAAAAAAAAAGGTAATTAAACATTAAAACAAAGCTGTTTGCAGTAAGACATTTTCATGAGCTATTTATGCCTTATCTAAATTCTCATTTCTTGAAAGACCAAAGAAATGTTTAATGAACCTTTCTGTATTATGCAGACCTGGCATTTATTATCAGAGACTGTGCACTGTACAAGGAAGTAGAGCCAGCCATTCATTAGGTAAGGTGTGTGTATATACACATATGTTTTCTTAAATAAACTCTTTGCATTGCATGTAGTTGAATTACAGATCAAGTCTGCATGTTCTCTTCCTTCCAACATGACTTAAGAAGACCCGTAAGTAATTGATAAGGCTGGCCATGCTTTCAAAACTAGCTAGTGAAGACTTGCTAAGGGGAAAAATCACTATCGTCCTGTTCATTTTTATTTTCCTCTGTTAAGAGGCAACTAACTGAAAATGTTAACATTTAGAGAAATAAGTGATGCTCTTTAGTGTGTCTCCCTGCTGCACACTGAATTCACCTGTTTCCACATGCGCCCTATTTGCCACAATCATTTCTGCCTTCCTTCTTAAATTAAGAGCTCCTTGGTGACTGGTGAAACAAAAATAATATTTGTGGTGGATTAAGATCCCTCTAAATGTCAGCTCTTCCACAGACATTATTTTATTCTCACAAAAGTGCTGCAAGATAGGTGTTTGTTTGTTTTTGAGACGGACTCTTGCTCTGTTGCCCAGGCTGGAGTGCAGTGGCGCAATCTCGGCCCACTGCAAGCTCCGCCTCCCGGGTTCACGCCGTTTTCCTGCCTCAGCCTCTCGAGTAGCTGGCACTACAGGCGCCCGCCACCAAGCCCGGCTAATGTTTTTGCATTTTTAGTAGAGACGGGGTTTTGCCGTGTTAGCCAGGATGATCTCGATCTCCTGACCTCCTGGATCCGCCCGCCTCAGCCTCCCAAAGTGCTGGGATTACAGGTGTGAGCCACCGCGCCTGGCCAAGATAGGTTTTATTATTTCCAATTTAGCTCATCAGACAATAGGCTCAAAGAGGCCAATTAACCCCCTCAAGATCACATACCAAATCAATTTGTTGGTCAAATTGATCAAGTGGTCAATTTTGGGCTTTAAACCAACTCTGCCAAAAATTACTATCGGAGACATTTCAACCATCACCATAGATCATGTGTATTAATCTTAGTATTCTCAGGAACTGATTGTGCTTAATCTATAATTAAGATAATTTCAGCCAATATTTAGTAAATACCTAGTTAGCGATTTCCAGGTGCCAAAAGGTAGAACACAGCACTTTCTATTTACTGAGAAACTACCTAGCCAAGTAGTTTTCTGGAGTTGCTCACATTCAGAGATGAAGTCTAGTGAATGCATTACAGCAGTCCCCTTATCCACAGTTTCTCTGTCTGCAGTTTCAGTTACCTGCAGACAACTGCAGCTGGAAAATATTGCATGGAAAGTTCCAAAAATAAACAATTTGTAAGTTTTCAATTGTGTGCCATTCTTCATAACATGATGAAATCTCACACTGTCCTGCTCCATCCTGCCTGGGATGTAAATTATCCCTTTGTCCAGCATCTCCACGCTGGGCACATAACTCGCTACCCACCAAAGCTGGGCACATAACTCACTACCCACCCAAGAGTCATGGGCATCATCTGCTCCTGACATTCACCCATAGACATCAGCATAGCTCAAAGATCTGGGATCACCCAAAGCAGATGACCCTTCTTCTGATGCTTTGTCAGAAGGTCAATAGTAGACTAACACTATATCACAGTGCCTGTGCCACAATACCTATGTCATTCACCTCGTTTCATCTCATGAGGCAGACATATTATCATCTCACACCATCACAAGAAGAAGAGTCATGTATTAGTCCATTTTCATACTGCTATAAAGAACTGCCAAGACTGGGTAATTTATAAAGGAAAGAGGTTTAATTGACTCACAGTTTTGCATGGCTGGGGAGGCCTCAGGAAACTTGCAATCATGGTGGAAGGTGAAAGGGAAGCAAGGCACCTTCTTCACAGGCTGCAGGAAGGAGAAGTGCTGAGTGAAGTGGGAATAGTCCCTTATAAAACCGTCTGATCTCGTGAGAACTCACTATCACGAGAATAGCATGAGGGAAACCAGGCCCATGATTCAATTACCTCCACCTGGTCTCTCCCTTGACACGTGGGGATTATGGGGATTACAATTCAAGATGAGATTTAGGTGGGGACACAAAGCCTAACCATATCAGGTGAGTACAGTACAATAAGGTATTTTGAGAGAAAGAAGGTGATATCACTTAACTTCACAAGATACTATTATTATTGTTTAATTTTATTATTAGTTATTGTTGTTCATCTCTTACTGTGCCTTATTTATAAATTAAACTTTATCATACGTATGTAATGTATGTAGGTATAAGAAAAAGCAGCGTTTATAGGGTTCAGTACTATCCTCGGTTTCAGGCATCTACTCCGGATCTTGGAACATCTCTCTCATGGACAAGAGGGGGATTACTGTAGGTGCCTATTGCTGTGTAACAAAATATCTCAAAATATAATGGTGAGAAACATTAACATGTATTACCTCACAGTTTCTGTGGGTGAGGAATTTTGGCACTGCTTAGCTGAGCCCTCTTATGAGCCTGTAGTCAGCCAGGACATCAGTCGTGTCAAGCCTAGGTGGATCCTTTTCCAAGCTCCCTTGCAAGGTGATCGGTGGGATTCAGATCCTCATGGGCTGCTGCACGGAGGCCCTCCATTCTTTGTTGGCTGTTGACCAGTTCCCTGTCATATAGGCGTCTCCATGGGGCAGCTCACAACTTCCTTCATGAAAACAGGTGAGAAGGCCCAGAAAGAGAAAGAAGACCACAAAGTTAGAGTCTTTGTGGCTTAGTCTCAGTAACGTCATCCCAACACTGGGCAGTGCTCCATTCCTCAGAAGCCAATTGCTCTTTCCAGCCCACTCTCAACAGGATGCGATTATGCAAGGCATGAAGATGAGGGAGCAGGTATCATGGTGTGCCATCTCAGAAGGCTGCTGACAGCAATAAATAATAAAAGCGAGGCCTTGGAAGTGTTTATCTGCAACAGGACAATCACGGTTCACCATATATGAAAGAGTTAAGTGAATTTTTTTCAGGCATAATAACTCCAGCTGACATCCAAATTGGGAACATCAAAAGTCACTTTCTAAGCAGAATCGTATCAATAGCTTTAAATATCAGGCAAGCATATTCCTTACAAGATTTTTTTTGTAACATTTATTATAACCTCTTTAGAGCCCTGGATATTATGCAAATTAAGTGAGCATTGTGTATGTTTTCTTGGCTGGCACTCTTGAGATATCAAAAGTGTGAAAGAGCTGGCACTAAATCTTGGCCTTCAGCTCTGAAAGCTCTAAATGTAAGTAAGGGGAAAAAAGTGTGCATGTGTTTATACAGAATAGAATATGAAAAAGAGCCTAGTTTTCTTTCTTAACAGGATTACACAATTTAAACCTTGTTTTCAACCACATGAAGACGTCCTTTTTCTTGAATGACACTATTAGACTGGAAAGTTTTAAAATATATTCCCTTGAGGTTTTCTGTAAGATCAGCCTAGACACTACACACTAATGATGACAGGATCAAGGCTTATAAAACTTTAGAATATTCTGATTTTTAGTCGCATTACGAAGACAAGAGCCTCATTATCTTTCATCATTTGTACTTCTGAAATACTAATGTATGCGTTGCTCTTCTATACATTATTAAATTTCATTTTAAATGGAAAATGTTAGTATTTAACCCAATAGTTTAAACACAATTAATACTAATGTTGTCTTTCTAATTTCTAGAGGGAAAACTTTTCAACTTCAATTTGAATCCTCTTTTATTTTTTCACTGTTCGGAAAGCATACTCTAGTGGCATGGATTATCCTGAAAGCAAGATAATGAAAACGAATTTATATCTAACCTGAACATGTTTGGGGATTTGAGTATGCATCCCTAATATGGGAGAAATTCACAACAATTGAAATAGTTCTGAAATGGAGCTGTAAAGACTGGACTCAAGACAAGCAGACATTTTCCATCCTCCTGGTCTATCCCTTATCTGCAATGCTCTTCCTATTTCTCTCTTTCTTATCAAGATATCCTCATCTCTGAAATGGACAGAAGGGTCTTTCATAGGAAGAGTTGCTTTGAGCTCCTTTTAGGGATTTTGAACTTGTGGACATTCACTCTAAGAATGCACACATAAATGCACTATAGGAAACAAGTGAGTGAATGAGGAAACTTGGGCACTCTTCTTTTTTCCTTTAATTCATAAACGGGCATTTCAAGGCAGTTATTTAAAGCTCATGTGAATTTCAGGAAGCAGTTGCTGTGCCTATGCTCCGTGGTTCCATAGCACCCACTATAAACATTTAATAGACTGCATTGAAGCTATCTTTGTATATATCTATATGCCCAACTGGATTCCTAGAGGAAGAGATTCAGCATTTTTCTTCCCTAGTACATAATATAATGTCTGGCATCAACCAAACATCATAAAACCATCACCAATCATACAAATAAGAGCACACATGACACCCAGATCTCTAAAGTGTCTGGAGTGGTGTTTTGGACTTGCAGTGTAGATATTTTCTAATATAAGCATTAATACAGGGAAAGCCAACAGCACCTTGACAAAGGAAATAATTCAGCCTCCTCTTGACAAACATATGTATTGGATTTTCCCAGTTTCAAAGCCAGAAAATCATTCCATTTACCTCAAACAATGAGGATACATGTGAAAATAAGAAACCGGGGAAATCACCATCAAGATGCCACCTTGAGGAAGAGAGGCAGCTGGAATCACTAAGACTCCCTCCCTGCAAGAACACGAACCCAAGTATAGGCAGAATAATGGAGAGAAGAAAGCTCGAAAGACAACTTTGATCACCTGTCATCACTTTGTTGCTCTCCTATTCTCAGAACTTTAGTATTTTTCACTACTACTTCCTCCTCTCTGTTACATTTTCTCTTCTGTTTCTACCACCAGGGAAGTGTTTTTCTCTCTTTTTTTAATTTTAATTAATTAATTTATTTATTTATTTATTTTTGAGGGAGTTTCACTCTTGCCCAGGCTGGAGTGCAATGGCACGATCTCAGCTCACCACAACCTCCGCCTCCCAGGTTCAAGCAATTCTGCCTCAGCCTTCCGAGTAGCTGGGATTATGGACATGCACCACCACGCCTGCCTAATTTTGTGTTTTTAGTAGAGACAGGGTTTCTCCATGTTGGTCCGGCTGGTCTCAAACTCCTGACCTCAGATGATCCACCCGCCTCGGCCTCCCAAAGTGCTGAGATTACAGGTGTGAGCCACCTCGCCCAGCTGCGTCTCTCCTTTTGTTGAAGGTTTTCAAAATATTGATAAGAAATTTATGTGTAAGAAGCCACCTAGATCTTTTCTCTCAGTGGGGAACTGTGGGTGATGGAGCTTTCCCCAAAATGGGATGTGGTTGTGTGCAGACTCCCGGAATTTTGCAAAATCCTTATTTTGTTTGAACTGTTTTGCTTTTAGTCAAATGACTTTCAGGCCAGTTTTCATTATATGGACAGACCAGAGTTAGGTCATCTACTGTGCCACAGTTGCTACAATAATGCTGAGCAAAAGGGATCATCCCAAAACCCAGCCATTCATAACAGAAAACACTTGAACATTCATGGCTCTGCAGGGGAGCTGGGGCCACTCTGCTTCAAGCAGCAGTTGGTATTCATTTAAGGTTCATGTGCCATTCCATTCTTTTTTTATTGATGGCTCTGTGGACATGCTGTCCTGACAGCAGATCACAGGAATACTGGAGTGGGAGGGGAAACATGAGGCTTCCTGAGACTTTGGCCCCAGGCCGGATCCTTACGCCATCACTCAATTCCCACTGGCCAATCCAAATCCTCTCACCAAGCCCAGTACCACCATGGCAGGAAGCAAAGTCGGCTCCCTGCTGCAGTGGACAGCATTGCAGAGCCACTATTCTGCATGGGTGCATCATTCTTGGAGCAGGAAGGCTGGAAGAATTGAGAACAGTAATTCAACCTTCCCATAATGATGACTTAGCTCTGTTCTCCATAAGCCTATAGAGCAAGCTTGTCCAACCTACTGCCCACATGCAGCCCAAGACAGCCTTCCATGCTGCCCAACATGAATTTGTAAACTTTCTTAAATTATTACCAGATTTTTTTTTTTTGCTCATCTGCTATTGCTAGTGTTTGTGTATTTTATGTGTGGCCCAAAACAATTATTTTTCTTCTAATGTGGCCCAGGGAAGCCAAAAGATTGGACACCCCTGCTCTAGAACTTCAGGGATATGGTTATTCATTGTTTTATTCTCCCCAGGTATATTAAGAGCATAACAAAAAAAGAAAAGGAAAGGAAAGAGGGGGAGGGGAGAGTGGGGAGGGGAGATTTGGGGAGGGGAGGGACAAAGGAAGAAAGGGTGGAAGGAAAGAAAGAGAAAAGAAAGAAAAGAGAGGAGAGGAAGAAATGAAGAAAGGAAAAAAGGAAGAAAGAAAGAGAGAGAGGAGGAGGGAGAGAGGGAAGGAAAGGAAAAATGAAGAAAGAGAGCAAAGAAGGAAAGAAAGAGAGAGAAAGAAAGAGAAAAGAAAGGAAAGAAAGAGAGAGAGAAAGAAAGAAAAGAAAGAAAGAAAGAGAAAGAAAGAAAGAAAGAAAAAGTCTTGAGTTAAACTAAATTTCATTGGGGAAAAAGCAAAACATTGTTATCTCACTTTATAGAGATAAGTAATTATAATTGCTTACATATATGTGTATCCAGTGTGTTTCTTCACCAACATTTTGGTAACAAAAAATGTAGCATTATCATGACTACCCAACATTTAAAACCAAGATAATTGATTGTCTTTCAGATTATCTACACCACCAACTGAATAGAGAGGTGTTCAGTTGAAAATGCAAAATACTTTAAATATTTAAATATTATATCCACATGATCCCAAAATGTGACATTAATTATTTTGAGTAGTTTTTTATTAAATCAAAAGAATTCGCTGAATGAATTTGTCTCGGTACACACTTTGACACTCAAGTGAACTCAACCTCTGAAATCATTCTTGATTAAGAACTCCTGAAAAAAACTCATCTCTACCAGATGGCTAGATAAGCCGGAAAGAGGCTTTGGTGATTTTAAGTAGAAATGCTCTCATTATTCTTCTAAATACCATTTGAGAAAAAACCAGATAGTATAATATGGGTTTCATCTAAATTCATATCTATTTCCTTTCTAAGCATTTAATCTCTGATGGCAATTCAGGCATTACAGGACTTATGATCTGTGTAAGTAGATCATGTGGAGGAGGCATAGGGATAATTTACCCATCTTTTATTAAACTGCCTTGGCATATTACAGCAGGGGCCCTAAACACTTATTTAAGAACTTTAAAAAGGATTACATTCCAGGAATCCCCCAATTTCCATTGGCTTGAATGCTACAGAGATATGAACCACTTAGGCTTTCCAACCTCAGCTGCATCCAGTCTAAAACTACTACAGACTGTAATTCAGCAGCACATAGTATCTTTCCTTGCTTTGTTTTGGTTGGATTTTTTTCAAATCAGAAAATACGTGTAGATTCAGACCAAGTCATACCACCTATCATGAGGTAGGTCAAACTTCTCAGCTTACTTTTTTTCTCTCAAAATAGAAATGTCTTAGGTTCTGATTTAGATTGTCCCAAGCTGGATTTCTGTTATTGTTGTTGAAGAAGATACTGACCTGAGATAACAGTCTCTAGCTGGGTCTGAATAAGACTCAACTTGGAGGTGAGGAATCCTAACACCTGTCAGCTATAGCCTTGAGAAACATTATTGGACAAAAATAAGAGCTGAGTAATGCCATTTGCAACTGCGTACTTCACAGGCAGGGCAAAGCCTCTTTGCCCACAGCAAGCTGAGCTGGATGTCATGTCACTTTGTTCAAGATAATGGGTTGCAACCTGAATCAGAATACAGATTTTAAGTTCTGTAATATAGACAATACTCGCCAAAGACTGTTACAAGAACAATACAGATTTTTCTATTTTGGCCAAATTATGTAATAGCATTACCTGCCTCCAGCCATTAGAATAGCAAGAGAGAAAACTGTGTTTTGTTTTTCAATATGAGAGAGGGGGACAGAAAGCTAGTTTATGTTTCTTAGGAGCAGATATTGAGACCAAGATTTTAATGTGATCACTTTTAGGAGGGGATGTGAGCCTAGGAAATATCAGAGGGAGAAGAGAAGACAAAAGAAGGAGCTTGGAAAGGGTGTGCTGTCCTATAATACAAGTGACTGCTGCGGGCAGTTGTAGCTTCATTCTGAGGAGTGCCTCTGAGAGGTAGAGCAGAGCACACACCTCAGCATTCTCATTCCCAAAAACAAGAGGGAGCTGGAGCTGCTGGTCACCAACACCCTTCAGCCATTGCTGGAGGCCAGTGTAGGACGCAGTGTCTCCTGGCATGTCCTGTATGCTTTGTGCTTTGCCGGAGCTGAACCTGGTGGCCAGAAAAGGCCCTTGGGCAAGAAGATACAGGTGCTGGGAGGTGGAAGACTGGAAAACCAGAGCAGTGTCCATGATACAAATCAAGGAGATATGGGCAGGATATCTATACATCTATATCATCTACCTCTACAACTATAATTGTATCTATATCTATATCTATGTCTATAATTATATTTCTATCTATGCATTTGTATTTATTTATTTAATTTTTAGACGGAGTCTTGCTCTGTTGCCCAGGCTGGAGTGGAGTGGTGCAATCTCAATTCACTGCTGCCTCTACTTCTCGGGTTCAAGCAATTCTCCTGCCTCAACCTCCTGAGTAGCTGGGACTACAGGCGCATGCCACCACGCCCAGCTAATTTATGTATCTTTTTAGTAGAGTGGGGGTTTCACCATGTTGGCCAGGCTGGTCTCAAACTCCTGACCTCAAGTGATCCTCCCGCCTCAGCCTCCCAAAGTGCTAGGATTACAGGCATGAGCCACTGTGCCCGACCTGCATTTGTATTTATGGATACATGTGTGTGTGCATATATTTATACACATGCTGGCTGTGACTTAACCAAAACAAAATCCTATAAAGTAAAATATCCAGATTTTACAAAACACTTTCATAAACAACGGAAGCTTGGTATCAACAATACAAAATGACCTCAAAAACCCAACCATTCGTAAATTGAGTGATCTACTTGTAAATTTAATAAATCGTGGTATTAAACAATATTCAGATCAAAGGGAACATCATAACAGATATGTCAGTTATCTAGGAAGTAATGAAAAGGCTAATTCTGTATGCCAAAATCTATGATAAACCTGTTTATATTCACAAGCTTTCATTATTAAAATGAAAAAAGACTGAACATAAATGAAATAATTATTCAGTATAAGAAACTAGAAAAAACAATTAAAATAGTAAAATAAAAGAGAATAAAGATAAAAACAGAAATTACTAAAATAGTATAAATAGTAGCCAACAGAAATATATCCAAACATCATTTCTCTGAAAATAACTATAAAACAGAAAAAGTACTAGCATATTAGATTAAGAAAAAATAAGATGGCATGAAGAAATGAATGAGATTATGAATAAAAGGCAATAAAATCAGATTTAAGAGATTAAAAGAAATATTGTAAGTGCATAGTCTATGTACTTCTATGGCAATAAATATGAGAATTCTGAAGCGAATGGCTAGTTTCTTGCAAAAATATTCAAACTGGCTTCCCAAAGAGGCAGAAAACTGAATCTACAAATAAAGGAGGTGTTGAAAAGGTAATTAAAGAGACGCCAGGTTAAAAAATAATATACATCAGACCCAGATGGTTTCACAGTTGTGTTCTATTGGAGCTTTAAAGAACAAATCATTTCTATGTAACATAAACTTTTCTAGGCTAAAGAAAAAGCTGGAAAATTGCCCGGTTTCATGATGTTAGTGTAACTTTTAAGCTGTAACTTGCTAAGGTGAGTAGCAAATAGTGGAAAAAATTGTAGGATAATTCTATATGCTTATTGTGCATGATTGGATGCAAACATTCTAAATTATAACTTGACAGATTCTACTATATTCAAGCAAACGACCAATATTTTTAATATTGGATGAAAGCATGAATGAATGGCTTAAGATCATTTATTTTATTAAATTAAAGGAGAAAACCATCTGTTTATATTCATGGGAGGTGATGATGGAAAGGCATTTGGTAAATTGCCTAAAAATGTGAGGCTATTCCTAAAAAATCTCTAGGTAAGATAAGACTAGAAGAACATGCCCATTACTTAACAGCAAATATCATTGGAAAGAAAAAAGCAATTATATATTTCTTTTAAAAATCAAGGGAAAAAATACAGAACGAACACCAGTACCACTCTTACTTAACATGGCTTTGAAGATTCTTGATAAAGCAGAAAGATAAAGCAGTTGTTAAATTATTAACATATATTTTAAAGCTACAACAATGTTTAGTTTGCAGATGCTGACACTAAATATCTAGAAAATTGAAAAAACAATTAAAGGTACTTAAGAATTAGTGAGGCAGAGTAGTAAGATGAATGATATAAGCTGTATATGTCAAAATTGGCTTGCATTTTATGCCAATAGAATAAATTTTAAAATTAGATTATATTTTTATTCATAATAGCAGCTAAAACTACAGAATAATAAAATAGATTTTAATATACATAGATTATATACACACCTATATATGTTTTTTCTTTTCTTAGTCAATCGTGTGTGTGTGTGTGTGTGTGTGTACAAACATATATTTCCAAGAACTTTGTGCTCATAGTGAAGGAAAAAGCCACATCCTCAATGAATGAAGAAATATAAAATAGTCCTTGTTGGGGAGATGAGAAAGAGTGGTGCAACCGATTAATTTAATACAATTCCAAGCAGCATCCTTTGATACAAAGAATGTAATGAAAGAGAGCAACATGAATACTGTATCCCACTTCCCAGGTCAATGGTAACATAGCTAGAAAATGGAAAAGTGCTTAACGTGCTAGTGTTCAGTAAGCAAAATGTAACCCTTTCTTATTTCCTTTGTTCCCACACCTACAGGACCATGAGGCCACGACAGAGAAGCAAGAGGGCGCATTGCACTGAGAACAAGCAGCTTGTCCTCTTTCTCCCAGAATAGCTCACCAGGACTGAACTATTTCTACTTAAAATATTATACTTCTGGGAAGTTGATAGATAAGCATGGAATGTTGAGAAAACTAAGGCAACTGACCATGTATCTCAAAGAGGGCAGCCCCATAAACTTCTGCGAGGCATTATTAAGATGCTGTCACTCTTGTTGCTGCTTTTATACACTACTCTTCTGTGTTTATAGCTGCAACATCAATGGGCAGGTGAATTTCTATTTCTCTTGTCCAGTTGCTAGAGGAAAGCAGAAAGTTGCACACATAACTGATGGTTGAGTCAGTCCATGAAACTCCAGACATCATTCCCCGGGGTTATGTGGAGGTTAGTCAGACTGCAACCCTTTTTCATTGTCTTTCCTTAATCCTGATGAAAAGTTGCACTTTTCTTTTCTCGTTAGTGCTGATTTAGAAATTGTAATTTATGTTTTGTTAATATTCATTTTTGTCAACATGATTATTGTTTTTTAAGGAAATATTTATTGCATCTACTTATTATTTGGCATTGACCATGAGATGATGTGATTCGGGAAACCTTTATAATAAATTTTCCCTCTGGAATTGCAAACTCTATCCTTCTCACTCTGAACTGCAGTTTCTCTCAATTCTTTGCAATTTCATGCATCCCAAGGAGGTGAAAAATACTCCTTTCTTACTGGAGATAACTTTAAATTAAATCCCTGATCTGTTACATTATTTTCTATGACAAAAGGGCTTTCTTAAGATATTCTGGATTTTGTACATCAGCAAAGCCCATTGTTTCCAGCCTGTTAGTGTGCATATATCAAAATGCACACAGACATATAAATTTCTGATCAATTATTTTGAAAACTCTAACCCATATGAAACTTTAACCAATATGCATATTTTTAAGTTACTAGTTTTTAATAGCCACACAATAATTCCTTCTTCCTGAAATATTTCATAGACATAATGTAACCCTAGGAAACCCAGTTGCCCTTTGCATGGCTGTGGAGAACTTCTCAATATTTGATTGTTTCACATAAGGGAAATTAGATTTTTAATAAAAAGATCACAGTTGTCTTTGCCAGACATTTAAATACCTGCGTTAAGTACTCACTGAAAATATACTTTTTAAATACAATGTTTTAAAGGTATACCCATGAAGCTAAAAAGACTGCAAGAAACACTGCAAAGCAACTACCAGCTCTGACAGATGTCACGTGGCATCTGCTGAAACACGAATGGAGGTTTTATTAATGTTCAACTGTATTGTGTGCAATAGCAATGGCTGATTAGCAATGGGAGTGGAAGATTCTGACTTCACTCTTCCCCATCATTGTTTCTCTAGCTGCTAATTAAAATATCTCAGAAATTTTACTCATCTTTTTATAACTCATTGTAATATTTGTTCTCCCTCAAATCTACTCCATACAATTCCATATGCCTTTTCTGACTTACATAATTCTGCTTTGACATAAATGATTAACACAGTTTGAGATGAAAAAGAATACAAGTGTAAATAAAAAACTCCCTAATACTGCAAAATTTTATTTTCTTTTTCTTTTTATTTTCTTTTTGAGACACAGCTTCACTCTGTCGCCCATGCTGGAGCACAGTGGTGCAATCGAGGCTCACTGCAATCTCCACCTCCCAAGCTGAAGTGATTCTCTTGCCTAAGCCTCCCAAGTAGCTGGGACTACAGGCACGTGACACCACGCATGGCTAATTTTTGTATTATCAGAGATGAGGTTTTGCCATGTTGGCCAGGCTTGTCTTGAACTCCTGAACTGAAGTGATCTGCCCACCTCGGCCTCCCCAAGTGCTGGGATTAGAGGTGTGAGTCTCCATGCCCGGCTGTAATGCAAAATTTGAAAATGCCTTTGTTTTGTATAAAAACCTAGTTGTCCAAATGATTTCAAATAAACTATATATTTGCACAAAGGATCACAGTTATACTTTGATTCCTTAAAAAAAGGGAAAATAACCATGCTTAGAAAATGCATCTATACTTTTCACACAGCAAATGTACTAAAAGATCTTCATTTGATTAAATATTTTTTCATGTTTGAATGGAAACCACAAGATCTGTATAACAGACATGTTCTTAGAGTCTAAGAATGCTTCCTTGATACCAGCCAGTTTCAGCTGACATCTAGCAATTCTAGTATTCATGTGAACTTGCTATAACAACATCAGGATACTTCATAAAACAACTGTTGAGAAAAAAAGTCAAACTCTGTAAAATATTTGAAGAAATTTATTCTGAGCCAAATATGAGCGATCAATGTCCCATGACACGGCCCTCAGGATGTCCTAAGAACATGTGCCCAAGGTGGTCAACTTGGTTTTGTACATTTTAGGGAGACATAAGACATTAATCATAACATAATATAACATAAGATATATACATCTTATATGTATATTGGTACATTGGCTCAGTCTGGAAAGGCAAGACAACTAGAAGGTTGGGGGGCTTCCAGGTCATAGGCAGATTCAAAAATGCACTGATTGGCAATTGGTTGAAACAGTTGTTAACTAAAGACCTGGAATCAATAGAAAGGAATGTCTGGGTTAAGATAACAGTCTACGGAGACTGAGGTTTTATCATGCAGTTGAAGCCTCCAGGTAGCAGGCTTCAGAGAGAATAGACTGTAAATGTTTCACAACAGACTTAAAGAGTCTGTTCTATCAGTCTTAAGGTCAGCTGTGTCTGAATTGTAGAAGGGAAGGGGGAATAATGAAGCATGTCCAACTCCCCCTTCTTATCATTGCCTGAACTAGTTTTCCAGGTAAATTTTGGAATTTCCTGGGCCATGAACTGGGGTCCATTCAGATGGTTGGGGGGCTTAAATTTTTATTTTTTGTTTACACTATATTGTAGCCAGGTATGCCGGCTCATTCCTTTAATCCCAGCACTTTGGGATGCTGAGGCAGGAGGATCACTTGAGGCCGGGGGTCAAGACCAGCCTGGGCAACATGGTGAGACTCCCGTCTCTACAAAAATATTTGAAAATTAGGCAAGCACAGCGGCATGTACCTGTAGCCCTAGCTACTTGGAAAGCTAAGGTGGGAGGATTGCTTGAGCCCAGAAGTTTGAGGCTGCAGTGATCTATGATTATATCACTTCACTCCAATCTGGGCAACACAGTGAGACCCTGTCCAAAAAAAAAAAGATAGAAGAAGAAAGAAAAGAAAGAAAGAAGAAAAAGAAAGGAAGGAAGGAAGGAAGGAAGGAAGGAAGGGGGGAGGGAAAGAAAGAAGGAAGGAAGGAAAGAAAGAAAGGAAGGAAGGAAGGAAGGAAGGAAGGAAGAGAAAGAAAGAAGGAAGGAAGGAAAGAAAAGAAAGAAAGAAAAAGAAAGAAAGAAAGAAAAGAAGGAAGGAAGGGAAAGAAAGAAGGAAAGAAAGAAAAGGAAAAGAAAAGAAAAAGAAAGCTGTATTGCCTCAGGGCTTATGTGTTAATAAGTTTTATGTTCTGAAAATAAAAAAAAAAAATCTGTCCTAAAAGTTATGCCTGCCAAAATCAGGATTAAAAAGATCCTGAAGAAAGACATCTCACTTTGCTAATATGTGCAGAGTTTGCATTTTATTAGTTCTATTTCATTCATTTACTTGGTTAATCAGTGATTTATGGTTGGCCAATGATTTCAAGATGAGATGAAATTTATTAAAGTCATGAAAAGGCAAGCCACCAAACTTCAAGGGACTTCCATCCACACAGCCCCTGAACATTGTCTTGATCGCTTGGTGTTGCAAATGCCCTTTTGGTGGAGCTTAAATAAGATCAGTTGGACTGAGAAAGATTGCTTGATGTAGAGCCATTGAAACAAGCTGAGTGTCTTCCAAGGCAGGACATCCAATCCATCTCAGATGATAACCTTTTGCAAGGCAGGATGTCCAGTCCATCTGAGATGATAACCCTTCAGGCATCCGTCCTGGTGAGCATTGTTTACCCTTCCCCTGTGGTCAGAGTGCAAGCTAATACTGCTAGCTGCAAAGCTCCATAAAGGTTGTTGTAATGCAGAGACTCCCAGGAATTGAGGGATGAGATGAAAGTGGGTTCTGCATCATGGCCTGGGCAGTAATGCTGTTGTGAGAAACGCCACTAAACTTCAGGAGGAGAACAGAGCCAGTGCTCAGCGACCTTCTTCCACAAAAGCTGGTGAAAAGTCCTTTTTCTGTTTGTTTGTTTTCTTTTTCATGCTACAAATTCATTTTGCATTCAATTCCAACCTCTGTGTTTGTTGGATATCTCTTGTCTACATCTATGGTTATTTCCAAAATAAAAAGTAACATGTTTAAACAATAAGGCACTTTCAAGGAAAAGCATTTATTTCTACTAAATCAAAATTGCTCCCAGTAACAACCACGCCTAAAGAAGTTCTAAATCTGTCTTTAATTTTACAATGATAAATGAAAAACGTTGACTTTTTCAATCAAACAGGGAATCAAGATTGTTTATTGTTGTTGGTTGTGTTAAACAATGAATGCAAAAAGTAGTTTGCTGTAATATACAGATAACACTTAAATAAATGTGCCATTAACGTAGAAAAGACTTTTTCCCAGGACCAAAGTCTTGCCCTCTTCATTTCCATCTGATGTTGTTCAAAACAGTCCACTAGCAAATACAGTTGTTTTGTTGGTGGTGGTTGTTTTTGGAGACTGCCCATGCATATATACCTGTTACTATATGGACAGTTAAAAAAAAATAGGGAGAGAGAAATCAATACTTGTCATTCAAAATAAGCTCTCATTATATTCTCCGGTAGCGTATCTCTTGTTCTTTCACTGCATTTCATAAACCTTCCTGCATGACCATCTTCACATTGGCGTAATTCTTGCTCTCTGTCTTTCCTCCTCTTCTGGCTTTCCTGGGCCACAGTGAGAATCGGCATCTTCAATATGGATTAATGCATGTGTCCCTGATTCCATCAGGAGGCATAGTGAGAACTGCAGGAAAGGCCAGTGGTCTCTCTCATTCTGAATTATTTTTTAGGTCCCCCACAATAGTCACTAAGAAATCTATCTCTTTAGCAGGCACTCCATAATAGTGCAGAATAGAAGAGTTTAAAAAAAAAAGAAAAGAAAAGGAGGAAAAGATGAGTGAGGATCCAAAGCTTTCTGAACAGGACATCAGTTTTTGCTGCCATGCAGTGTCCAGGGGACAGCTAAATGTTACAGCAGGACCAACCTCAGCCGAAACCTGGTTCCATTCCTTAGGGCAGGTCTGGTGCCTGCCATCTTGAAGGTCAGAACACCCCATCTGGATTAAGTAAGATTTCAGGCAAAATTATTTTATCTCCTTATAAATCATTGAGTCATTCAACATTTATTTATTTGTTAGTTCATGAATCTGACATTTCTGAAATGCTTATTTCCTTGGAGAAAAGGCTGGAGAATTGCTTAACAAACAGATACACTGCCCTAGATCATTCTCAGCTCTGTATACTGGAGTTTGGATACTCTGTGGAAATGGAAATGCTACTGAGAGAAATTTCCCTTCCTAAAGAAGTATCTCCTCACACAGGCCTCACCTATCCACAAAGTGAGCTGGAAAATGCTCAAGAGTTGTTTTTATCACCCCCTGGAGGTAATTCCATAGGCAATCCTAACCTGGCTGTACTCTAGTGATTGTTGTCTCATTTGATGGTCTTCAGTGTAGAGTGAGGTTTATAAGAAAACAAATTGGATGTAAGAAGATAGTTCTGGAACTTCCACTCATATTTATTTCTACCTAAATAGTTAAGGGAGTGATTAAGACATGCTATGCTGATTTGTAAGTTGGCTTGACGTTGACTGCCCACTTGGTACTATGACAGTCAGGATGCATAATTTTCTTGAAATTCGAAGCATCCTAAGGGCACACTTGTAGTCTGTGAACCACAGAGCAGCCTTGACTGGGCTTTTAATTTACTTAGCCCTCAACTTTCAGTGTCCTGTGACATATGCATAGTTAGGCAGGTTTGTGCATTATTTCATCTAGGTTTAACTGATCTTGCCCACACAAAATGAACATGTAGCTTACAATTTTCCTGGGAAAGAACTATGGATTCAAAATATTTGTCCATATTTCAAGTCCAAGAGAGAAAGATAATAGCTCAGTTGATCCTTGGATTTAATTCTAATAGGAGATTTTCACTATCCATAGTATGAGGTGAACACAGCACCCATGTAACAAGATGGGCCAAGCAATTGCCTGCGGAATCTGAAGTTATCAAGAGCATTATTTGAAATGGAAATTTGCATCAATGATTGATAGCCATGAACCTTATACCTTGAGATCATCTCAAACTGTATTATTAAGCCATCATAATTAGCAAGACAATTAGAAGTCAGCCCTCCTGGACAATATCAATGCTAATATGTATTTTTAATGAACACAAAAGGGAATATGTACCATTTGTAAATAAAAACATATGAAATAATATTTCCACATTATAATTTCATCTCTTAACCTCATCTTTTTTTCTACTTCTGTGTTGGTTTTACAGTGTAAATTACATGTGAGTACAGTAATGCATACCTATACTTTGCAAAGTAAGAAATGCCAACCAATTGAGAATGAATGCCCTAAACATTTCTAGTGATGGGAGTAAATGAACAAAAACTTTGGAGTCCAAGGATCTGCTTGCTGGGAAACAGTCTGGGCAGAGAAGGCCACCTCCCTTAGTGTTGCAGGCAACATTGTGCTCCGCCAGTCCTGCTCTGTGAAGCTACTGTAGTTTGCTTCAAGAGAGCTCTTTTTGGGTTTTTTGTAAAGAAATGTAGAAGCCAAGAAATTCCCGCAGATGAACCAAAATAATTATTAACATCCTGTACCAAGATTTTCCAAAATCCCCAAAATAATTCCCTCTAATGGTATCATAAGTATTACCAATGCTAGGAATGCATCCTATTAGACAGGAAAACTAATCTGAGCATAATGTTGCATCCTCTTGTAATAAAATTAGGCTTTAGATACCTTAAGAACCTTCACCCACATCTATCCAGCCTCATTTGAAAATGGGAAGGTGCTGAAAAAATGGTTAAAAAGACAATCTCTATTTTTCAGGTATTAAATTATTCAACCAAAAATAGAAATAGAAACAGGAATTCCCTTTGTTCAATCTTAGATCTCTCCCTCTGTTCCCACTGCAGCAATCCCAATTCCATTACATAATACACACATCTGCCCCATACAGAGCCACCTAAATTTGACCTTCACACTCATTCCAGTGCCTGGGAATTAGAATGCATCCATTCTTGAAGCAAAAAGCAATGAACAGCCGGGCACGGTGGCTCACGCCTATAATCCCAGCACTTTGGGAGGCCAAGGCGGGCGGATCACAAGGTCAGGAGTTTGAGACCAGCCTGGCCAACATGGTGAAACCCCATCTCTACTGAAAATACAAAAAAAAAAAAAAAAAAAGTAGTCGGGCACGGTGGTGCATGCCTGTAATCCCAGCTACTCAGGAGGCTGAAGCAGAAGAATCACTTTAACCTGGGAGGTGGAAGTTGCAGTGAGCCGAGATTATGCCACTGCACTCCAGCCTGGGCGACAGAGTGAGACTCTGTCAAAAAAAAGAAAAGCAATGACCAATGACCAGCATCTCATTTTATGCACCTTGGTCTTTGCTACAGGACCTAAGTAATAAAAGTTGAAAGGCTCTCCCCATAGTCTCACTATCCCTTTTTAAAAATAAGAATCTTTGGAAAACTTCAAGAGGACATTGCACTGGGGTTGGAAATTGGAAAGCAATGAAGAACTGTGGGGCTTCAGTTGTGTTCAGTCTTGGACCAGTGAGGAGAGATGGGCCTGAAGCTCCCCAAGGAAAACCTGTGAGGTTTTCTAACAACTATGGAAGCGCCCAAAACAAAGATGACACCAAGGGTAATACTGCTGGGAATTCCATTTCCCAAGCTCTCCAGTGCTCCCCTCTTATGGGCCAGCCAGTCTCCTAACCACTATTTATAAGGATGCGGTACAGAGAATTGTAAACGGCAGACCTATAGACAGACACTGGTGAGCTATCATTTGAAAGTGTACAATAATCACCTACATTAGTAATTCAACAGCTCAATCGTAATACTTCAATGCACTATTTTTCAGTTGCAAATCAAAACAAAATCATCATTACTGGCTAATAATAGGTGATTCTGTTGATTAAACAAACTTGGATTGTTTTGTTGGTTAATAGACATGGGCATCTCACCACCCACACCTCATGTAATATTTTCTAAACAACATCTAATTAAAAGATCATATGAACAATATGTCTTGTATCTAACACCATGATTCATCTGTTACAAAAATATGCATGAGACAAGGAAAGACATAAAACTCTGCAAGTTGTTTTCAAGGTTTGATTTTAAAACAAACAAACAAAACTTTTACTGTTGCTTCCATTGTCAAATTGTTGTTTTCTTTCTTTCTTTTTTTTTTTTTTTTTGCACATTGGAATGTTTTCCACTGGGGGTGATAATGCAGCACAGCCATATTTGGAATGTCTGAGGGATGTGTCTGTCTTTTGTGAAATACAAGAAGAGTAATTTTGATAAGTGAAGTAGAAAAATAGATGAAGAATGATGTCTACAACATGTTGCATGTTTCAATAAAGAATGTTTTTCATCCTGGAGAAACACCTGCGCTCCAGATTGACAATTGCCAACTTTGATACTCACACCCAGAGGCAACTTGGCTTTATGTTAAAGACCACACTCTGAAGTCACCATGCAGCTTTGTCACTTGTCGGCTGGAGGAGCTCAGAGAAGCACTCAGCCTCTCTATCCCTCTTGCTTGTCTGTAAAACAAGAATGATGCTGAGACTTACTACATGTGGTGTTACGAGGATTAAATGATGATGGATTTAAAAGAATCACTTTAGCCCAGTGTCTGCCACATTAAAAACCACAAGGAATTGTTGCGGGAAGTCAGGGACCCCAAACGGAAGGATCAGCTGAAGCCATGGCAGAAGAATGTGGATTGTGAAGATTTCATGGACATTTATTAGTTCCCCAAATTAATACTTTTATAATTTCTTATACCTGTCTTTACTGCAATCTCTAAACATAAATTGTGAAGATTTCATGGACACTTATCACTTCCCCAATCGATATCCTTGTGATTTCCCAGGCCTGTCTTTACTTTAATCTCTTAATCCTGTCATCTCATAAGCCGAGGAAGATGTATGTTGCCTCAGGACCATGTGATAATTGTGTTAACTGCACAAATTGTACAGCATGTGTGTTTAAACAATATGAAATCTGGGCACCTTGAAAAAAGAACAGGATAACAGCAATTGTTCAGGGAATAAGAGACATAACCTTAAACTCTGACCGCCAGTGAGCCAGGAGGAACAGAGCTGTATTTCTCTTCTTTCAAAAGAAAATGGGAGAAATATCGCTGAATTCTTTTTCTCAACAAGGAACATCCCTGGGAAAGAGAATATGCGCCTGGGGGTAGGTCTATAGACGGGCCCCTGGGTGTGGTTGTCTTTTATGGTCTGTAGACTGTAGGGGTGAAATAGACCCCAGTCTCCCATAGCACTCCCAGGCTTATTAGGAAGAAGAAATTCCTGCCTAATAAATTTTGGTCAGACTGGCTGCTCTCAAAACCCTGTCTCCTGATAAGATGTTATCAATGACAATGGTGCCTGAAACTTCATTAGCAATTTTAATTTCACCCCAGTCCTGTGGTCCTGTGATCTCGCCCTGCCTCCATTTGCCTTATAATATTCTATTACCTTGTGAAGTATGTGATCTCTGTGACCCACACCTATTCGCACAGTCCCTCTCCTTTTGAAAGTCCCTAATAAAAACTTGCTGGTTTTACGGCTTGTGGGGCATCACGGAACCTACCGACATGTGATGTCTCCCCTGGATGCCCAGCTTTAAAATTTCTCTCTTTTGTACTCTGTCCCTTTATTTCTCAAACCGGCTGATACTTAGGGAAAATAGAAAAGAACCTACATGACTATCAGAGCAGGTTCCCCAATAAGGAATATTAGCTCTTGTTTGTGTTAGGATTGCTGTCATTAATATTATGATCCTGTAAGGTATCAACAAGAACATCAGGTACACACAGAGACACTGTTAATTAGAATTTGTTGTTTGAAAGAAGGCATTTCCCAGAGCAACTGTGGGGAATTAGACATAAGCATGGGTCTTCTGGCACCTAGATACTTTTTTGTTATGTGCAGGAGGAGTCAGTATGAGTTAAAGAAAACTATCCATTATTTACGATGAAACCAATATACAAGTGCAGACTTATGATAATAGTGAATTAAGGTTGCAAATGGAATTCAAGTTGCTAATGAGCTGACTTTACAGTAGGGAAAGGAAATTATTCCAGAGTATTTGGGTGGGCCCACTGTAATCACAAAAAGCCTTAAAAGTGGAAGAGGGAGGCAGAAGGGAAGATCAGAATGATTCAGTATAAGAAGGACTCAACCTGTCAAGTTGGCTTGGAAGATGGAGGAGGCTCCTTGAGCCAAGGAGAGCAGGTTGCCTCTACAAGCTGGAAAAATCAAAGAAATGGAATTTCCCCTTAAGCCTCCAAAGGGAGGGCAGCCCTGCCAGGTGAGCTTGTCGGACTGTGTTCAGAAATGTAAGATCATAAAATTGTGTTGTATTAACTCACTGTTAGTGGTGATTTGTTACTGCAGTGTTAGGAAACAGATGTTAGCACTCACGATGTAATTAAAATCATTGTCTTTGCTGCATGTGGTAATGAAGCTGCAAATGATGTAGATCACCTTGGACTCCCTACTTTTAAGTTCTTACCCATCAGACAGTACACACTACTCCTGGGTTTTGTGATAGCTATTTGTATGTATCACCTACGAGCCCCATATCTAGTCTTGGTAAGTCAAGGACTATATCTTTCCAGACAGTATCTCATCCCACCATTTATTAAAAGTATTGAACAGCCACTATGGAGAACAGTATGGAGGTTCTTCAAAAAACTAAAAATACAACTACCATATGATCCAGCAATCCCACTGTTGTGAATATATGCAAAAGAAAGGAAATCAGTATGTTGAGGAGATGTTTGCACTCTGAAGTTTATTGCAACACTACTCATGATAGCCAAGATAAGGAAGCAGCCTAAGTGTGCATCAATAGATGAATGGATAAAGAAAATGTGATACCTATAGGCTGGGCGTGGTGGCTCACGCCTGTAATCCCAGCACTTTGGGAGGCCGAGGCAGGTGGATCACGAGGTCAGGAGATTGAAACCATCCTGGCTAACATGGTGAAACCCCGTCTCTGCTAAAAATACAAAAAAAAATTAGCCGGGCATGGTGGCGGGTGCCTGTAGTCCCAGCTACTCAGGAAGCTGAGGCAGGAGAATGGCGTGAACCCGGGGGGCAGAGCTTGCAGTGAGCCGAGATTGTGCCACTGCACTCCAGACTGGGTGACAGAGAGAGATTCCATCTAAAAAAAAAAAAAGTGATACCTATACACAATGGAGTACTATTCAGCCCTTAAAAAGAGTGAGATCCTGTCATTTGCAACAATGTGGATGAAACTGAAGGTCACTATATTAAGTGAAATAAGCCAGGCACAGAAAGACAAATTTTGCATGTTCTCACTCACATGTGGAAGCTAAAAGTTAAAACAATGGAACTCCTAAAGATAGGGAGTAGAAGGATGGTTAGCAAAGGCTGGGAAGGGGAGTGGGCGTGGGGGGTGGGGATAATTTGGAATGATTAATGGGTGCAAAAGATAGAAGGAATAAGATCTAGTATTGGTACCACAACAGGGTGACTATGTCAACAATAATTCCTTGTATATTTTTAAATAACTAAGAGAGTGAAATTGGAATATTCGTAACACAAAGAAAGGATTAATGCTTGAGGCAATGGGTACCCGGATTACCCTGGTTTGATTGTTACACGTTGCATGCCCATATCAAAACATCACATGTACCCCATAAACATATTCACCTATGATGTACCCATAACAATTAAAAATTTTAAAAAATAAAATAATTTAAGTATCAAATATGGACACAATTTTATGTCTCCCTTTTTAAAAACTTTTCTGTGATCTCTCCTTTTTTGAGCTAGCTTTTTCTTCCTGCATTTATATTCTACCCATGACCCTGCAATTCTACTACTCTAAATCATATTTCTCTGCTATCCACAGCCTTTTCTGGAATTGACTTACTACTCAATTCTGGCTAATACTATTAGCGAGCAAAATGAAGTGAAGGAAAGTTTTCAATGACCAACATTAATGTGGCTGAAACAGGTTCAGAGAATCTGCTCAGATCCTCATCAAATCCCAGGAAAATCTCACAGACCTGGATTCCCCAGCACTGGCCTCAAATCCCTCAGGCTTTCTGGGCTTATTGAATCAAGGGCATTGGTTGTCCTTGAATAAAGTGTATAGCATGTCAACTACCAAATGTTTTGCTGCAGTTAAAAAAAATGAAAAGAGAAAGGGAGAAGTAACTGCAAAAATCCTCTACAATGCCATTCTTGGTATAGAGAAATCTAGAAGAGCATGAAGATGTTAGGGGGTGGCGAATATCCAAACTACTGATGGGTCTGATCTGTTAAAATAAAAACTTCAGCCAAATTAAATTTAAAGGAGTTCAATTGAGCAATGAACGAGTCTTCAGGGATGCCTTGTGGTCAGAACCAATTTATAGACAAAAAAGGGAAGCAATGTACAGAAATCAGAAGTGAGATACAAAAATAACTGGATTGGTTACAGCTCAGTGTTTGCCTTATTTGAACACAGTTTGAGCACTTAACAGTCTGTAAGTGGTTGAAGTATGGCCGCTCAGATTGGCCAAGACTCACCTATTGTTACAGATCGGTACTCCTAAGTTAGGTTTTCAATCTTGTCGACCTACTAAGTTAGGTTGCAGTTCATCCACAAGGACTGAAATATAGAAGTACCAAGTCCTTCTCAGGTCATATTTAGTTTGCTTTAACAGTGGCAACCTCAATTCTTGCCTCCTCAGAAGAAAGAAGAAATTCAACTGAGGGGCATAAGGCAGAAAAAGAGACTGAGGCAAGTTTCAGAGAAGGAGTAGAAGTTTATTAAAAAGCTTTAGAGCAGAAAAGAAAGAAAAGTACACTTAGAAGAGATCCAAGCGGGTGACTTGAAGGACAAGTGCCCCGTTTAACCTTGACTCTAGGACTTTATTTGCTGGCCTGCTTCTGGCATCTCACACCCCTTTTCCCTCATTCTTCCTTAAGGGTGAGCCACGCACATACTTGCCTTGGGAGATGAGCATGGGCAGTGTGTTTAGGAAGTTGTGGGCATGCCCACATGAGGCTTTCTTCCTTTTTCCAGTGGAATGCCCCCAGAAGGTCATATTCTGCCATTTTGTCTCCTAAGGAGAATGCCCAAACTCACTCCCAACTCCTGAGATTTTATTGGAAGCTGCAGATTACCAATCTCAACTGTTTAGCAAGTTGCCTATCCCTGGGGCCTGCGATCAATTATCACTTTAGTGTGACAACTGTGAATTATCAGGAAATGGTCTTTCCATGGCAGGGCGCTGGCTGCCAATTATCATTTTAAGAGAGGCATTGTGATCACTGCCCAACCATCACCTGATGGTTGCCTGACATTCCTGATGGGAAGCACTCTCCCGCCACACTCATGCCTGGCTAACTACCTGTAGCAAAATTGTTTAGAACATTCATTCTTAAGAAAGTTAAGAGGGAGTCCATACAAATTATAAATGGAGTGATACACTAGACACTAATGGAGACACATGGACTCTGACTTCCTAAAAGTGTCACTTGGGGAATTATTATAGGATTGGATGCCAAGCTCTATTTCCAGATTTACCCCCATGGCCCTGAATGCCAGCTGAATTTTTAGTAAGCTAGGCCTTCAGGATAAATATGCATCAGTCATTCCACCTACAATCCCTGGCCAGTCAACCACTCATCAATAAGCATGGTGCTGAGGACTGAACTTTGACCTTTTTTTCGTCTTTTGCCCAAATTCCTATCTAAGGGGCCTAAAGAGTCCACCCTACAAACCTTAACATCTCATCAGAGGGGTTTTGTTTAACCCTATATAACATGGCCTGCTTTCCAACCTGACTCTGGCATAGCATCACATGACAGATAAGAAAGGAAATCCAAGTATTTTAACCCCAAATGTGTTTATTTGTCATATCTTGAAATAGCCATGCAAAGTTGTCTCCTGGGGAAGATCTACATTCTATAGAGAATCCCTTTCCCTTTTCAAGGTCTTTCTCCTGATCCAGGAGAGAATCAACTAAGAAGTTGACACCTTTCTAAGTCTGATAAGAAACATTTACTAACATTTATGATCTACTCTCTCTGATGCCTGCTACCTGGAGGCTTCATCTGCATAATAGGAACCCTGGTCTCCACAACCCCTTCTCTCTCTCTCTCTCTTTTTTTTTTTTTGACAAAGGGTCTCACTCTGTTGCCCAGGCTACAGTTCAGTGGTGCAATCATAGCTCACTGCAGCCTCTTATCTTAACCCCGACATTTCCTTTCTATTGATTCCAGGTCTTTAGACAAACTCTTTTAACCAATTGCCAGTCAGAAAAATCTTTGCATCTGCCTATAACCTGGACCCACCCCTAGCCCTCCACTTCCAGTTGTCCCACCTTTCCAAATGGAAAAAATGTACATCTTACATGGATTGATTTATGTCTTATGTCCCCCTAAAATGCATAAAACCTAGTTGTATAGTTGTGGCCTGACCACCTTGGGCATGTGTTCTCAGGGTCTCTGGAGGGCTGTGTCATAGACCTTGGTCACTCATATTTGGTTCAGATTAAATTTCTTCAAATATTTTACAGAGCTGGACTCTTTTCATCAACAGTGGTCGGCCCTAAATGCATCCCTAGGTTGGCAAAGCTTTGCTTATGGGCTCAGATAAGTCTCCTCCCTTATGGCAGAAGTGAGGGGAAGGCCCCCTCCCAGCCCCAAAGCTCAGGCTTTGTTTCCTGTGACTAAAGCCTCCCAGCCTAAGGATCCTGGACACACATCAAGAGAGCTCCCTCGGAGCCAAGTCCTAAATGTCCTGTGGGGGGCGGGGAGAAAAGACAATAACCCTACAACAAAAAGCAATCCTAGCAAATGATTTCTTAAGCCAGTAAAAAGTCATGCAAAAGACCGTATAGACTCCACAGGACATGTCATCCATCTCCCTAAAATACGCATTTCAAGTTCTCCATTGTGGTTTTGGTACTGTAAAATGTATGTTGATTTAAGCTGTTCTCATGTTACACAGTGGGGTTGCTTTTGGCCTCTGTGAGATGCCAAGCAGCTTGGCAGGACTCAGAATCCACTCCCTATGCGACTCCTCAGTGTCTTCTTCACTTGGCATAGGTGCTGTGGTTGTCAGCAACTGAATGAAGCTGATGTTTTGGCTTTGGGCATTGCTAGAGAAAGCTGACATTTGCCCAAATGACAATACAGCACCTGTAAAGGAACAGAGATGAAGGTACAAAGACGTCGCTATCTGCACAGTGGTGAAGCACCCACACCTGCACTTTGGAGACAGCTGCAGGGCTGGGATTTGCAAATCCTGGCATGTGCACAGAATTGGGCTTTGGCTTGGGTTTGGTAACGCTTCTGTTAGAATGCTAGGGGAAAGTCTCTTTGATAATGTGGGGTGGGGCATGACAACCCATTGGCATCTTCTCTCAAGCTTGGAACCAGAGTCACAAACCCAGATGTTTTGGTTGAAGGAAGTGTGGTAAGTGGATTTGATAATAAGGAAGGCATGAAAATGCTTTGCATGGCTGGTATGGGAATACTGGGGTGCCTTTTATCAACTCTTACCTGTAACCTGACTACCTTTGGGAATACTTTAGTAGTAAATAATTATTGTCTTAAACCATGGCATGCAATTAATTTGGGGAAACAGAAAATTATCTTCATGTGGAAAAACAATAATAGCATGTCTTCAAACTACTGTCAATAAACATTTCTTATGTTGACAATAATTATATATATATATATTTCACATTTGAGATAGTTCATTCGATAATCACTTATTTCTATACAAAATGTGGTAAGAATATTGGGAAACATTTGCCCATGAAAAATACCCACAACATGCATCTTCAATTTATAGCCTAATTTGACTTGGCAGACATTTTGCACTCAAAAGCGTGGGATTGAGCCAAATCTAACCTCACCACTTTTATTTTATCAAAACCTGGAATACTTCGTCATAGCAAACCTGCAAAAGGGGTTTCTTTTTAATTATCTTCTTAAAACATTTACAAATTCATCATTCGATTGGCTATTTGCCTGGAAGTTATCACACATGGGAAAAATGCCAATATTTGCAAACCCCAGGGTGGTGAATCACTGCAAACAAAACTGATGACTATATAGAATAATTGTTGTCAAGTCTTTGACAAAGTCCCGAAAAGTGTGTCTCCTGATGTTTTCAAAAATTTACTCTGAAATTAAAAAGTAGGGTTAATGTCCTTTGTAAAATGAAAATGATTATAAATTATCCCATTACCTACAGAAGGAAGAGAGGAGAGAAAAATGAATAACTTTTGTAAAAGAACTTCAGGGTTAGCTATATTCATTAATATACATCAGTGGTCAAACCTAAGGAGTCTTGCAAGAAAGTTAAGCGCAGCCAAATTGCAAGTCTTCAGTTCTGCACGGAGAGTCTGGACAACTACACATGGTAGTGATTGTCTCTCCAGGCGCATATTAGAATCAATTCAAAATCTTTCAGAACATCCCGCTGTTCTGATTCTGATGGAATCAGTAAAGCGTAGCTCAAAAAACAAAAACAAAACGGAACAAAAAAACACCTCGAACATATCAAGTCACATTGACATTTAACTTGCTCTCCACTTCTACATAGATAATATATTTAGTATCCTATACATTTACTATCATATACATTTCATATGTATATCAAATTTCATACTTGTATGCATAGTATTCCATACATATATACGCAGTATTTATACATACATACAACGTATTTTATGATATATAATATTCTAATATATATAGTATCTCATGCATATGTATAATACATAGTACTCTGCATATAAATGGTATTTCATGCAGAAGTACAGTGTATTTTGCACATATATAGTCTATGCATATATACAGAGTATTTCATACACATATGCATATTTACCCATACATTTATATACACATATATAAAACCATGTGCTTACTTGCTACAAGCTATGTAGTATGTTTTGCAACTTGCCCTTACGGGAGGACAGTCTGACAGGCAGAAAAGATTAGTGGTTAACTACAAGGACAGTGGAACTCAATGGCCTGGGATTATTTTCTGGCTCTGCCACTCGGTAGCTATATGACTTTGGGCTTTTTTTTTTTTTTTTTTTTTTTGATGGAGTCTCGCTCTGTCACCCAGTCTGCAGTGGTGCGATCTTGGCTCACTGCAACCTCCGCCTCCTGGGTTCAAGGGATTCTCCTGCCTCAGCTTCCCTAGTAGCTGGGATTACAGGCCATGCCACTATGCCCAGCTAATTTTTGTATTTTTAGTAGAGAGGGGGTTTCACCATGTTGGCCAGGCTGGTCTCCAACTCCTGCCTCAGCCTCCCAAAGGGCTGGGATTACAGGTGTGAGCCACCGCGCCCAGTCTGGGCTACTGGTTTAAATGATCTTTGCCTCACTGTCCTCAGCTTTAAAATATGGCCAGCCATAGGGTGGCTGTAGAAATGAATGAAGGAATGTCAGTAATACACTTACCTTACAATTAGTGGTTCCTCAGTAAATGTTAGCTGTAGAGGTTAATTCTATTAGTGGTCTCTCAAGTAAACTACAAAAAGCTACAGGCAGGGCCTTGTGAACCATCCTGTGCCATACCGAGGTGGACCGCCCTACAAAGGAATGTAAGATGCTTCCCATTATTCATAATGAAGCCAATTGCATATGATTGGCTGCTGCTTGAGATGGGGAAGGAAATATAGGGGATGAAAAGGTCAAGTCGGCATCAGTTTCGTATTGCATGATAGTCAGGTGCTATAAGTATAATGACTGATCAGTGCTAATTGGCTGTCTCTGTGACTGCTCTTAAATCACTACCAGCTGCCCCTTGAAAGCTATTTCACAAGGCTCGGAAAAGAGAAGTCGTTTCTACTAATAACACTCTACAGCATTCCAAATTATATTTGCCTTGCCCTATGTTTTATCAGTATTTCTCAGGATAAATTCCCAATTATACTCAAAAGAAGATTGAAAGGAAGACGCCTGTGATAGCTATACCTATATTTATCTACATGTGTGTATTTGCATGCAGTTTCATGTCTGTATCTACGTCTTTATATATAACTTAATCCAGGGAATTTGAGGAGAAAAACTTCAGTATATTCTGGTGCACTGAGATAAAAATGCGATGCTTCAATATGACTTTTTGCTTCTTCAGCTCTGCAAGCAGGAATGTTTCTAACACTTAGCATTCAATAACTTCTCAGGGTCTGGAAGAGTGGTTTGCAGCACTGGGCACATATTAGAATCAACTGGGGACCCTTTAAACTAGCACTAATGTGCAGTGTCCATACTTCTCTCCTGATCTTTAGGTGCCAGGGGACACTGGACTTCTTAAAAGCTCCCCTGGGAGTTCTAATAGGCAGCCAGTTTTGAAAGCCTCTGACCCAGGGTCAGAGTCATGCTAATAATCAGAGTCAATTGTGCAAAACTCGATCTTTAAGTATTACCTTAATCTGAAACTTGATTATTCTTTCTACTTTGGGCAATCTTTAGTTTTCTAGCCAATAAAGGATTTCACTGTTCTTTTCTCAAATCCACGTCTAGACTATAAATGTGCACCAGGATTTCTCTCAGTGAAATGATTTTTCAAATCTATAGATTTTTACGTACTCAAACATTTCGTTTCCTTGGACAAGATGGATTTTTCTAAACAGACTTGTTATGTGCTCGGCCACTTTATGAAAACAATTCACTGACAGAAATTGAAGACGGCATCACATGCATATTGAGTCGATCATTCCTAGAATGTTAAAGTTAAAATCAGCACAAAGTACATTGCACTCAGCCCTAGGGAAATGTGCAAAAATATGCCATACCTCCTTAAAACTAATTTCTTTAAGTCATTGTGTGTCCCTTAGATGTTTATCTACTTAAAACACAATGACTCATTTGTGTAAACAGATTGCAAATAATTAGCGTGTAAAATTGAATAGAACCAAGTACATACAAACACCCACACACGCACAAAACTGTGTGTATATAAAACCTATGAGATCTGAATAAAGGATATGGTTTGTATCAATGTCAATTTCCTGGTTGTGATACTATACTGTAGTTTTGAAAGATGTCACCATTGTGGGAAACTAAATGAAGGGTTCAGGATAATTCATAATCTCTATTATTTCTTACAATTGCATGTGAATCTACAATTTTCTCAAAATACAAAGTAAAAAAAAAAAAGAGAGAGAGAGACTCCTTTAAAGAAGATTGGCAAATGACATAAGGCTTGGATTTGAATTTAAATTTCACAAAACACAGGGAGCCCTGGACTCCACATTGTTCCTTATCAGTTCTAGTTCTCCCAACTACTTCAATTTCATACATAGAATATATGTAACATTTACTCAGTAACATTTACTCTACAGTGTTCTCATTTCAAACTTTGCTGTGGCATCTAAATCAGACCTCTGGCCCTTAGTTATGATGCAAAAGAACTATAGTCTTCAGTACTTATGTCTTTGGTTTCACGGTCTCTCCTTCTCTCCCCACCCTTATCTTATTCTTCCTTTGCCTTACTTTCTAAATGCCCTCTTAATTCTATTTTGTTTCCATTCTTAGATTTTGCTTTTGCAAATTCTTCTTACTGTGTTCTCTGTAGATTAGAACCTTCTATTACACAGATCTTACATAAACTGCTCACTTTCCTCATCTTATTCTAAATTTCATTCCATCACTGCCAGGGATTGAATATCAAGAAGTGTTGGTACAAATACAACCAACTCAATTTTCTATTAGTTGCTCTAAATTGTTTGAGGGATTACAAACCTGCCACCGCCCACCTCAGTGATTTGGCATTTTAATTTTTTTTATATGATTAATTCAATTTTCTTTTTCTTCTTTTAACTTTTATTTTAGGCTCAGGGGTACATGTGCAAGTTTGTTGTATGGGTAAACTCTTGTCACAGAGGTTTGTTGTACAGATTATTCCATCACCCAGGTACTAAGCCTAGTACTCATTAGTTATTTTTTCCTGATCCTCTCCCTCCTCCCACCTTCCACCCTCAAGTAGGTCCCAGTATCTGTTGTTCCCCTCTTTGTGTTCATGTGTTCTCATCATTTAGCTCCCACTTATAAGTGAGAACATGTGGTATTGGCTTTTCTGTTCCTGTGTTGGTTTCCTAAGGATGATGGCCTCCAGCTCCATCTATGTTCCTGCAAAGGAGATTTTCTTTTTTTGTGGCTGTATAGTATTCCATGGTGTGTATGTACCATATTTTCCTTATACAGTCTACCAGTGATGAGCATTTAGGTTGATTCTATGTTTTTGTTATTGTGAATAGTGCTGCAATGAACATTTGCATGCACGTGTCTTTATTGTAGAATGATGTATATTTCTTTGGGAATATATCCAGTAATGGGATTGCTGGGTCAAATGATATTTCTGTTTTTAGCTCTTTGAGGAATTGCCACACTGCTGTTCACAATGGTTGAACTAATTTACACCCCCACCAACAGTGTATAAGTATTCCCTTTTCTCTGCAATCTTGCCAGTACCTGCTATTTTTTTCTTTTTAATAAAATACCCATTCTGCCTGGTGTGAGATGATATTTCATTGTGGTTTTGATTTGCATTTCTCTAATGATCAGTGATATTGGGCTTTGTTTTATATGCTTGTTGGCCACATGTATGTCTTCTTTTGAAAAAGTGTCTGTTCATGTCCTTTGCCCACTTTTTAATGAGACTTTTTTCTTGTATAATTGTTTAAGTTCCTTATCGGTGCTGGATACTGGATATAAGACCTTTGTTAGATGCATAATTTGCAAATATTTTCTCCCATTCTCTAGTTTGTCTATTTACTCTGTTGACAGTTTCTTTTGCTATGAAGAAGCTCTTAAGTTTAATTAGATCCTATTTGCCAATTTTTGCTTTTGTTGTGATTGCTTTTGGTGTCTTCGATCTGACATTTTTAGACACACACACATACACACACACACTTGGATTTTTCCAAGCACTGTTACATGACCATCTTCACAGTAA
This sequence comes from Nomascus leucogenys, assembly GCF_006542625.1. Lineage (NCBI taxonomy): Eukaryota > Metazoa > Chordata > Mammalia > Primates > Hylobatidae > Nomascus > Nomascus leucogenys. The sequence goes on from NC_044406.1 coordinate 6,993,811, forward strand.
CCATGAAGTGAGTGGCAAAATTCTTACTTTGGGTGGGAATACCAAGGCAAAGAAAGGATAGGCAGGCACACTCTCTGTGTTTCTGCACAAGAGAGGGCACAATTTTTATTTTTATTTTTTTTTAGACAGGGTCTCATTCTGTCATCCAGGCTGGAGCTCAATCATGTGATCATAGCTCACTGCAGCCAATACCCCGTGAGCTCAAGCAATTCTCCTGCCTCAGCCACCCAAGTAGCTGGGACTACAGGTGTGCACTACCATGTCCAGCTAATTTTCCTTTTTTTTTTTTTGCAGAGATGGGATCTCTATTTGTTGCCCAGGCGGGCACCAAGGGATCCTCCCGCCTCAGCCTCCCAAAGTGCTGGGATTGCAGGTGTGAGCCATCATCATGCCTGGCCTCTTACTCTTTTTAAAAATTTTTCTTGGCCGGGCACGGTGGCTCATGCCTGTAATCCCAGCACTTTGGGAGGCCGAGGCAGGCGGATCACAAGGTCAGGAGATTGAGACCATCCTGGCTAACACAGTGAAACCCGTCTCTACTAAAAATACAAAAAATTAGCCGGGCGTGGTGGCAGGTGCCTGTAGCCCCAGCTACTCAGGAGGCTGAGGCAGGAGAATGGCGTGAACCTGGTAGGCGGAGCTTGCAGTGAGCTGAGATCGCGCCACTGCACTCCAGCCTGGGCGACAGAGCGAGACTCTGTCTAAAAAAAAAAAAAAAAAAATTTTTTTTCTTGTATCCCCTACAGCTTTTTCTCCTTTGATACCATGCTCCATCAATGGGTGGTATATGCAAAAGTCGTCTCCAATTTACAACAAAGCTGTATTCTCAGGACTCATTTGTGTAAAAAAATACCTCCCCAATGGAAACAATACTAAAAATATTTCTTGGGTTTTCAGTCCCTGCCAGGACACTCCACTGGCCCTAGGAACCTGTTTACCCTGTGGTGTAGCTCAAGAAGTAAAAGAATGTGAAGGAAGTTGGATTCTTATTGCAACCTTCAAGCCCGATCTCTGGGTCAGTAGCCCCAGCCTCTCTGATCTTTGATGAAGAATGGAGGTTGGAGACCAGTGTGAGGTGCCCAAGCTGTGCAGCTGATTGGCTGGGTGAAGCCTCAGACAATGAGTGGATAAGAACTCCCAGGAAAACTCCCCGGAAATTAAGGCCTCAGGGACTGGGGAGAGTCAAGCCTGGGGCCACTTGCATGGGTGCTCATGCTGTAAGGTGGCGGCAGCAGCCATTGAAAGAGATCAAAATATTTCACCCCCAAATAACCCTTCTTTGACATATTTAGAGATGGCTGTTCAGAGGTCCTGCAAACAGCCCTACAAAGCTGTCTTTTGTGGGGGAAATTTGCATCTGTAGATGTAAAGAAAATCTGGATTGATGTATTGCTGCAGCCAGGCTTTCTCTGACACCCACTCCCCGCCCCCGTGTCTGGATCTAGGAAAAATTAACTAAAAGCCTGACACCTTTAAGGTCTGAAAGAAACAGTCACCATCTATTCTCTCTAAAGGCTGTGACCTGGGAGGGTTCATCTGCATAACAAGACCACCTTTGCTAGTCAGGACTTCTCTCCCTCCCATAAATTGTGTTGCCAAGATCCGAGCCCCCATTCTTTCTGTAACCTCAAGATGGCATAAAAGCATCAAGCAATCCTCCACTGATAGCCTTGATAGGCTGCTTCTGTATCTCTACTATTGTGAACAGTGCTGTGATAAACATGTATCTTTTTCATATGATTACTTTTTCTCTGGGTAGATACCCAGTAGTGGGACTGCTAGGTCAAATGGTAGTTCTATTTTTAGTTCTTTGAGAAATCTCCATACTGTTTTCCACAGAGGTCATGTTAATTTACATTATGACCAACAGCATATAAGTGGTCCCTATATACACAATGGAATATTATTCAGCCATTAACAAGAATGCAATCATGTCTTTTGCAGCAACATGGATGGAATGGAGGCCATTGTCTTAATTGAAATGATGCAGACACAAAAAGACAAATGCCACATGTTCTCATTTATAATTGGGAACTAAATAATGTGTACACATGTACATAGAATGTAGAATAATTGACAATAAACACTTGGAAGGGTGGGAGGGTCAGAGGGTGGGAGAGTGGGAGGAAAGAGAAATTACTTAATGGGTACAATATATATTATTTTGGTGAATACCCTAAAAGCCTTTACTTCTTATGCTTTTTTTTCCTTAGGCATTTTTTCCAATTCATCAGCAGTTATGGGTCAATTGCATGTCAAAGTGTGGATGTACAAGCCTCTCAAAACTCTGCGTAGATAATGGAGATTTAAAGGCTTATAGTATAGCACATAGTACTGAAAAACAATTGAGTAGTATTGAAATACAGGTGAATGCTTATTGGCATTGCATATATCTACAATTTTAGGAGTAAATATTGGTGGCAAAAGAAAAACAACTTAAAATTGTATATCCTTGACTTAACATACCACTAAAACCATCAGAAGTTACAATTGTAAACATGATGATAGAAATCTGAAGCGTTGGTTGTCAAACTCCAAGATACTTTCATTAGGATGAAGTGCTGTCTTGTTAACATTTACCAGACCTCAAATTCCATTAACACTGACGTGGAAAGAGACTTTTTGAATCTCCTTGGCAGCAGGAACTGTCCATTTCTCTTCTTAAATTCAATAAAGTTTCTTTTCTTCTTTTTAATTTTGGAGACAGGGCCTTGCTATGTTGCCCAGGCTGGTCTCAAACACTCAGGACTCAAGTGATCCTTCAAATTCAGCCTCCCGAGTAGCTGAGACTACAAGTGCATGCCACTGTGCCCAGCAAAAATGTTTCTTTTAAGAAATAAATGAGTCGACTCCTTGGTCTGGTTTAAGGATACTTTATTATTGAACCAGTATGTACAAACTCTAACATGAAAATAATGAGTCACAGAATATCAAGACTATTTACAATACTTTTTTGTTTTTTACAAAACATTTTTACAAGATTAATTCTCTCTAAATAACATGACAGACATACACCAAAATCCAACATTTTTTATTACATACATAAATAAATATTGACTTTAAATGACCACTGTAAGGGACATGAATTCTACAGACCACTTGGATGAGAAGGTAGCAGTTTTGTTATCTGCACACTACAATATAATTAAGTAAAGGGGAAAAGTAACTTTATATAGACCTCTGTTAATCACTCCGTAAATCATATAACTTGCTAAAATATTCAGTAGAGGTAAGACAGTCATGAGAATCCTCTCCGTACCTGACACCGAGTCTGGCCATGCAAAATCACAGGTAAGAGTCAACATCTTTATATATCTGTTTATATCTTATAATAAACTTTAAAGTACATGCAACAGATATTTAACCATTGTGTTCTGCCTATAATATGAAAGTTTATATAATAAGTTTTAGAGTTATTTGCAACCATAGAAATGAGTAAACTTGAAAACCCACAGCATAAGAAAAGACATTAAATAAATAAGTCAATATCACAAATGACATTTACGGATACATAGGGCAAAATTAGTATTTGTACTTGTATGATACAGATATGAGTCAAAATTCCATCTTTTAATCAAGTTGTTTACTGGACATAAAAGACACAGTTTAGGCCTTTGAAATCAACCATAATAACTTCTTAGCTGTCCCTTAGTTTTTGGGAGTTGCTCTAGAAATTTACTGGGTTTCTTATAAAGGGCAAATTCAGTAAAGATCATTCTCTAGCAATGGTTCTCAACCAGAGGTACTGTCCCTCAAGGGGTAGCTGGCAATATCTGGAGATATTTTTGGTTGTCTCAACTTGGGGGAGGGTGCAACTGGCATCTGGTGAGGAGAAAGTGTGGATGCTACTGAAAACCTACAGTGCACAAGACAAACCCCCACAACAGAGAACTATTCAGCCCCAAAAGTCAATAGTGTTGAGGTTGAGATGAACCTCTGTATACAGTCGGCTATGTATCTAAGGTTTTCAGGACACAGATGTATTTATCTAATCTTTGAACTTCGTTTAATACACATTACAAAAAATTACCTGCCATAAACCTTATCTTCTCTACCATGTCATATTAAAACAGCGAATGACTGAAAAGAGCACATGTTGGTTTGCAAATATCATTCTATGGAGTTCCAGGTAGAAAAACAGGGTAACACGGATAAATTCATCATTAACGAGCAAATGTTGTAAATAAAAATAATGCATGTAACTGCAATGTATGTCAAATTAACCACCTGTATTTGATGACAATATTTTTGATGGGCTCAATTTTTTAAACAGTCAATACTATTACTGGATATATTTTTCTCACATTAGAGAAATGAATCTAATTTCAATAAAACATATTACAGAATTAGGCACCAAACCTATGTTTGTTAAAAAGCATAGATTTTATCCTTTATTAGAGCAATCACATTTTTAAAATTCAAAAAATTGTAACTATATTTTTGATCATTTGAATAAGACTGGAGCTTATTAAAATCCATAAGAGAAACACGTTTTTTATTAGCCCATTAATAGCATTTTTCTTCCAATAACACCAATAAAATTTAAATTCTTCATTTATATCAAAATTAGAAGCTCATAAGAGCAGCTTTAGATTTTTTTAAGGGAGATGTAAGCTTCAGAATCACCATCTGAACTAAAAATATCTGTCCAATGTCTATTACCCAGACAAAAGAAGCATAATTAAATTTTATAAAATTAAATTTATGTAATAATTTAATAATATTTTGTATCTATGTATAGACTCCCAGCATTTTTAACTATGCAACAGTACAAAAATTTGCTGGCATGAACATTTGGATTTGTTCATGACAAGTTCGTGTAAAAGATAAATGGATAGCTAATAATAAAAAATTTTAATTTTTGAAATTTTAAGAACTTGAAATTCAGATGCTGGTAATGACACCAGAATAAAAAAGAGAAGCTATCTATGGTATCCATTTATTCAAGCTTAGGGATGTTTTCAGATGAAGACTGTTTTCTATTTTTGCCACTCAAAAATTCTTAGAACCAGGTAATTTCATAACTCAATGTGATAAATCCATCCCAGCCTGTGACAGGAGCTGCAGCGAACCATTCAGAACCAACATGAACTTTCATTCTGAGGTGTCCAATTTATGTTACTTGTACAAAGCTGCAAAACATTCCTGGAATATCCACTTTTTAAATATTTTAACACACAGGAAATGGGCTGCAATATCTATTGTCAGGTATCCATGTTTATAAATGTGTTTCCTAAAGACATGCATCAACATCAGAAAAGTTATTTTCTCTGCATTTTAATTTGCATCTGCCTTTAGACACTGCAGTGAGGCCCCGTGGAGTACAGTGACTTCTGAGTTCTCCACTCTTCCCAGGAATGGCCAGGCATCTGCATGAATTCAGGAAACAGTAAAACAACAAGAAGCAAGTACCATTGTCAAAACTTAAGGATAATGTTACTGATTTTCTTCCTGTTTTACTTGGGTAGGTAAAGACATGTGGACACCTTTCTTTTACAGTGTTTTATTTTGATAAATTGCTCTGTTCTCAGAATCAGCATTGATGGGGAAAATGTACTATCCTTATGACCTTTAAAAGAGCTGTATCTTTACTCACCATTGGTGAGCTATGAAAACGATTTCTCCAGGGATTCATGCTCAAGGTATATGCATGTATATGCATGTGTCTCTGTGTCTATATATGTATATGTGCATATATTTGCATATATACACACATGCATTTATAATTACCTAGACATGCATATCTATGCACATTTCAAACCATGTATGTGAGTATTCCTTCAAGAAAAAAACAGTATTAAACATCTCTTCGTTTTAGGTTGTTACAATATACACTGCAACACTCTATATTGATAACACGTTTTGACTTAAGTTCATGCTACAAGGCACTAATTTGTAGCATAAAAATTTTCCAAAAAGTAAGATATACTAGATTTGAAAGCATATGGGTTAATTAAATGCAAATAACTGTCCTTCTCTATCAATCAAAGGTCTTTTTAAAACATTACCAATAATATTCTAGCATATGAAGACCTTTCTTTGATTAAGAAAAGGCAAATCTCTGCAAAAATTTAAACATGCTCAATAGTTGGGATTTTTTCATTTGAAGCAAGAAGTTTTGTGAATTTTCAGTTGGTGAAACAAAAGTGCACCAAAAGCTATTATCTGCATTGAGGAAAATAAGGGAAAATATAAATAAGATAACATATCAGGAAAATCTCTCACATAATAGGATCAAATATTAAAAGGCATCCCCAAGAAATAGTTTTCATTTCTCCAAGGTAAAATCTGATTAGCAGCTTATTTCATTGAGTTCCTCTGGCTTGGGTGTCTTTTGTAAATCATAATTTATAGAGGGAACTTTGATTTACCTTTGCATAAAGAGCAGCATAAGGTACTTAAAGTAGGAGCATTTTTAGATTTAAATTCGCTGGTATATTTTAGATTACACATTTTCATTTAAAAATCACCTAGGATAAAAATGATCTTAGGAAAGATTCGAATAAACAAAGCTGTATAATCTTAGTTGATTTTTCATATCGAATCAATAATTTAGTCAAAAATATATTTTATTGATTAGATTTATGCTTAGTGTTAAGTGTGAATTGTGTATTTGTTACTCTCCTTTTTGGGGTGGAGTTTGGTGCTCCAAATTCAGGGAAAACTGAGTTCTGTTGTAATTCAATAGAAATGAGCGACACCATACAAGAAAACAAAATTTAGCGTTAAACAGGCCTATTCTTCATTTTCTCCATGCTTGTAGGGAACTGGTGTCTGTCTTCACCAATCTACTGTTTCTCACTTGTCTCCAGATGCATCCGTGATTGACAGAAGTTCTTCCTGCACTAAAGTCACATACGAGAGTCCAGGCCTCTGAGCAGTTCCCACTGCCTCTGGAAGTGTGCATGTCTCGTGGCCGAAGTTCAACAAGTTGACACATCTGTGCAATTTCAAAAAATCTTTTTGAACAGTTTAGTATCTTCCTGGAGAAGGCTTGTAATGATGTGGATGACGATGCTTAAGATGAGATCCTAAAAAGTGACAAAATATGTCAGTCACATCCATTTATATGTATGAAATAAATGATAGAATTACTTTCATTTGTAGAAAAAGCACGAGACCCTGGCAAATGTTCCTTCCTATGACCATGTCTTTCCTACTCTGAATCTGAATGTACAACCACACTCTTTCTCTCCTTTTCCTGTTTTTCTCCTCCTCTTTGATATCTTCCCAAACCATAAAATAACAAGAAAAAGAAGACAAGCTCCTTTCCTTAAGCTCACACTTATCCAATCAAACCATAATCCTTTTTTATTTGCTCAAAGCAGTTTAAAAATTATCAAATACTTCTGTTAAATGGAATTTCTATGAAGGAATATCAGAAAAGCATTTATCCGACAAAAATTTTAGAGGCTATCAAGCTCTCCCATTGTGATAGTTTTTGTTTTTCTTCAAATTATAAGCATACCAAGTTATCAATTATAAGCATACCAATCTATCATTTAAAAAAATCAGAGTTAAAACTTTGACTAATTCTCAATGTTTTATCCACACACTAATCATCAGATACTTTTTTTTTAAATTTAAGCTAGAAACTAAAGTAAACGAAGTACATAATTTAAAAATCAGCAAGAGGCTGTTTTGAAAATCTAGGTGACAATTTTCTTTTTAAATTTTACTTGATTTAGCAATAAATGAAGTAGGTGGACTTGGGTCATATCATGAAGAAAATTCATGACATTTATTACAGTAATATCTATGTAACAAGAACATAAGTTCCTTAGTAAAATATTATTTCCTATATTGTGATATATGAAAATCTTGATTTAAAAATCTTTCAGATTGGTATGAGACTACAGATTTTTTCCCATATGTATTTATGGTTTAAAAGAGAAGGAAAAAAGCATGCATTATATAGGGGAAAATGCAAGGAAGGAAATAAAAACAAAGGAAAGATAGAGGAAAGAAGAAAAGAAGAGAGGGAAGGAAGGAGGGAGGGAGAGAGGATGGAGAAAGGAAACAAGGAAGGAGTAAAGAAAGGGAGAAAAGCGGGGAAGAGGAAGGGAGGGAGAAAAAGAACAATTAAGCATCAACTATGCAATGTATGCTACAGGTGCCTGGAATAGAATCTAGTAAGTCGGTACAAACAGGGAGAAAGAATCTCAGATGATGACAATTTCCCTAACTCATAGAAACCTGTAATAGTGTATTTATTTGTTTTCATTTTCCAGCAAGATTTTTCTCTATGTCCACAAGACCTGACAGGATGGCTTAATGCGCTGGCACCCCACTCACTGTGCGCTGAAGAGGGTGGGAGCTCCGGCGTCCGGAACGTCTTGATGGTGGCCGGCCCCTCCCCTCCTGGGGTCAGCACTTGCACTTCCAGTCGGTAAAGAGTAGATGGTCTCAGATTGGGCACTGTTAGGACATAGTGATCCTGAGGGGACAACATAAAAGAGGATGCTCACCGACAACCTTTCAGAGACAACGCGCAATGCACAGAGAGCCTAGAACAGTTTTTCCCCCACTGGAGAATATCATACACAGGCAAGTTTGGTTGCTTTGTAAAGGCACAGTTTAATTGATAGGCTATTTCTCATCTGTGGGGGTTCTCTGCCATATGGTTTCTTAGCACCTCACTCAATTCTTGGCAGCCTAAGGCACTTGGCAGAGTTAAAATATGCTGAGGTGCCAGGTCTCAGGGCTCGCTCCTGGGATTTTTTTTTTTTTTTTTAAATTCCTGAACATAAGACTTTCCCATGGTTTAAAGTCTTCAGCTGCACATCTTGTGATGTGAACTCTTGATAATCCAAATTTCACTGAATGAGCCAACTGTTTTTCTTAAAACACAGTATCTGTCCATGCCTATAACTGAAAATGTTTATTTTTATGCCAACACATTCTTCTCAAAACTCAATAAAACCTAGTACATTTATAGGATAACTACTCTCTAATTCCATGGAATTTTTCCTTCTGAGATTTAAGTTGTTTCTTTCCCTCTCTTCCCCCCTTTTTGGATTTTGTAACGGTAGTTGGCTATTCTAAGGGCATTTTCAGAGAGGGTAAAATCCCACACATGATTTTTTTTTTTTTTTTTTTTTTTTTTTTTTTTTTTTTTTGTGAAGCCAAGGAATTAAGTGGCCTGGAAGACAGGCCAACTCATTACAGCCTCGGGCCAAATTTGAAGTTGGGGGGAAGACAGACAAACAACAAGCTTCTTTTAGCTATTCCTGCCCTCCCCAATTCAACACTTCAAACAGGGCATGTCCGCTTGGAACAGAGAGACATGAGGTTAACAAAGATAGAAGAAAATGGCTCAATCACTTATATACAAGATAGGGTAAGGTCTTTTCATGAGTTGGCTCTAGCCATCAAACTTTATCTAGGTGGCAGCTTATGCTACTTCTTAGCTATGCAGTCACATTTGTGATGTATTGATGCTTGCAAAAGATACACTCAGAAGAAGAAAATGCAAAAATAAGACTCAATAGTACAGCACACAGAATGACAGAGGTAGCCACCTCTGAAGGTCAGTAAAAAGGAGCAGTAGATACCAATGACACGGATATAGTACAAGAGGTGGGACCTACGGAAGGCAGGATCTGGGACTGTGAAATAATGCTGTTGGGTAGGCTGTTCTGTCTGCTTTCCGTAGTGACCTCAGCCCAAGTCACTTGAAACCCAGTCATGGGCTGATAGAGATTGGCCTTGGCCATCTTCCAAGAAAAGTGACCGGTGATGTTCACATCCTGGACGATGAATGAAGCAGAAAGGTTCTCAGGCTTAGCTAGCACCTTAGAAAGAACATGACCTGCAGCAATGCAAGAAGGAAAACCAGGATTAGGCGACTGGAGAGGGTGTGCCCAAGGGATCCATTGTAGGAATTTTCAGCGGCCCGTCTATGGGATGATATTAATAGAAGCAACGTGACCTCGTTCTTTAAACATGGGTTCAGGCAATCACCCCTTTGACATATGGGGATAGGTTGAGTAGGAATCTCCTCACTCCGACTTTGTACTAAATGCTTCTTCCAGTCTTTTGGGGATCATTTTTAGAATGCTCTTTTGAGGATGGAAGCAGGAGAGCAGTTTAGACCCTGGCAAGACTTAACTATTTCTTAAAGAATAGCGTTGACTGCAGTGAGAAGGTAAATATTAAAGCTGTTAGACGAGTTATTAAATCCAAGGCTTTTTTTTTTTTTTTTTTTTTTTAGAGGCAGGATCTTGCTATGTTGCCCATTGCTGGTCTGGAACTCCAGGGCTCAAGTGATTCTCCCATCTCAGCCTCTCAAAGTACTGGGATTTCAGGCATGAGCCACCATGCCTGGCCAAATCCAGGGCATTTAAAAGAGTTTTTCCCACTGCAAGACAGGGACATTGGCAAGGAGATGGGATGGAAGGTACAGATGTGAGGTTTGCTAGGTTGGCATGGAAAGTGTGTGAGTATAACCCACACAGCAAAGGGGTGGGAAAACAATGAAATAATTATATCAAGCTTTCCCAAAACACAAGTGGTATCTAGATGTTTGCCTTCATTTCCAAAGGGATAACATTACTATCAAAGGACATCTTTCCAAGCCTGTTAGGCTTTAAAGTAACACATTCATTCCTACATATCTTCCCTCCACATTGGGCCATCATAACACAACTTAGAAAGAGAGGCACTTTTGGTTTTTACGGTCTTTTGAAACGCAATTTGGCAAGGTTTGCAAAGTGCTGCTGACACCTGAGACCTAGATGTAGAAGGTCCTTCAGGTGAAGACGTACCTGCTTCGCCAGAGCAGCCAACAGGCTTGTGGCTCTTCCCCTTAAGAGCAGAGCATGGTGGAGTAGTGAAGAAAACAGCTTCTGCCTTGGAGTGACTTTTTGGCCGTATTGGTTGGACAGTCACCTTATACTTGCAGGAAAATGACAGATCTTGAAGAATTATATAATTTTCCTAGAGCAAGAGAAAGAGAATTATGCTAGCAATAAATCTCATTAGGGATTAAAAAACACTGGCAAGAATTGAAATCATATTCCATCCAACAAGGATGTTTTCCCATACAGTGTGTGCAATATGGCTTTTATAAAAAGTACAAAGCACATACTGTCCACATTTTGATTAATGACAATTGTGAAACACTCCCATGGCTGCGGGATATGCCTTCTAGAATTAAACAGTATCATAATAATTCCTCATCAAAGCAGACTACTTCTAAGGTCACAATAAGCATTTTTGAGTTGGTAGCAGTGCAGGTAGTGGTGTAAAGCTGTAAATACAAATCTACCTTTTTTCAGTTAAAAAAAAACTAATGCAGGCTTCTCTGAAACATAGAATTAGTTTATATGTAAGTTTTCCTGTTAAAAAATGATGATATTCTTTAGCAATGTAATTTTTCCCTTTTTTGGAGTGCTGTTACTGTTTTCTGCCATAATGTTGTGATTAAACATAAATAAAAGAAAGAGGCTAAATGGCAAGGAGTCAGGGGCTAAGAATATAACTTTATGATAATGTCAAAAGATGACATTTCCTGTGATAACAGGTGTGTATCTCTGTTTCTTTCATATTTGGCTAAGTGGCACTTATCCATTCTGTTTTGTATTTACCAATTCTTAATGTATATGTATAAAAGTGCAGATGGATAGCTGGGCATGGTGACTCGTGTCACAGTCCTAGCTACTTGAGAGGCTGAGGTGGGAGGATCGCTTTAACTCAGGAGTTTGTGACCAGCTTGGACAACATAGTGAGACTCCATGGTTTGTGTGTGTGTGTGTGTGTGTGTGTGTGTTTAATTATTTTAAGAGAGAAAAAAAGTACAGATGGAATATCTCTGGTACTCATTGGATGATGGGTAGGGGATCTTGCTAGAAAGCAGCAGGGATGACGGGAAAAACATGAGACAAGAATTAAAATCAAAACTGAGGCTTGAGTGATTTACTTAAGTGAGGAGTGGAAGTGGCTGCAGGTGACAGAGCACTGAATGCTCAAAAGAGACCCGGAGTGACCTCCAGGTGTGCTGGCCCTTCATCCAGATGGTGACAGGAGATGGGGTGCACCCAACTCTGCAGCCAGTTAGCACAAACAGTGAATAGGAAACAAATCAATCTGGACAACGCAAGCCCAAGCCAAGGCCGCCATGTCTCTTTGGGAGTCTGAATTGCATTTCTTTGGAAATAAATCTGCTCTTTATATGGGACTGTATTGGAATCCAAAGTTAGCTATTAAGGATCCTGTTTCACAGATATTTCAAGATTGCTTTCATGTTGCATAGGAGGCAGACATCTGCAGCAGTAAGTGAATTAGTGGATGCTCCATTGTAGCATAAAAACAAATTATAATAATTGGATCTAAAGGTTTAAAACTAAATACAGAGAAGTTCTAAGCCCCTAGAAGGATAATTTTTCAGGAGTTTGATTTTTATTTCTACTGGATACATTACATCTGCTCAGCAAATAGTTGTTACCACTTTCAGAGTTCCTAAAGATGATAAGCCTAGGATTGGGGAATTGCACTGACATAAGCCCAGTTCTGTGGGGTTCTGAGGCACACATATACAAGTAAAACAAAAACCTCACCTCTCTTCCCACAAAAATATTAATAATTCCCACTTCTGTTTATTTCTTTCTCCGCTTTTCAAATCGACTTCCCTATTTAGAATGTCTGTTTAATTATTTGACTGAAGGTCACAAACATTGGAGCTAATTTAAGGATAAATAAAAGGAGAAACTTTGGTGAACATGAGACAAATCAAATCCAGTAAAAAAGAAAAAGAAGCTGTGTATTTTTGAAAATCCAGTGACTTTTTTTTATCTCACTCTCTTAAAATTATGCCAGCAGGTATGGTTCTTAAAATATTGTGCTTGCTTTAGAAAATGTTCAAAACAAAAATATTCTAGTTACATATCACAAACCAAAACATTCTATGTTTGGGGCCATGTTTTTGGATTTTTTAAACTGTCCTGAGGTATCACATATAAATTGCCATAAGTATAAGTGTATTATACACTGTATAGTACAATGACCTCTTAAATATTTTGTGTTGGTTTGTTGATTCTAATCTATAATGTATGTATTAACCCCAAAATATTTGGAATAACATTTTGAGCAATATTGACAGAGTTGCTATCCTCAGAGAGTTTAATGTTCTCTTAAAGTTAAAAGTCAAAATATTGGTGCATGCTATACAGGACAGGGAGATTATTTCACTAACTGAGCGGATGGCCGTTAGGGATATGGTGCTAAATGATAGAGTCACATAGAAATTCACTTGTACAATTACACCTTTAGATCACGGTGACATGTCAAAATTCAGAAAATAATTAAAAGGTTTTGTCCAGTTAAGATGAAGTACACAGGTAATCAGACATATTTCCCCCTGAAATATGGGAGTTCTTTAAGAACTGTGTCTTTAGTCTCTGCACTTTAGGTTTTGCTCCATGTTGATAACAGAGTAAGCTCCCAGTGCAATGGTGTGAATGGATAAAAGAATGAATGAATGTAATGACCATTCTGTTTTCCGCTTCCATCAAGTCATTACTCACTAGCTGATTTGTGAGAATGAGTTATCTGTTTGACCTGTCTAGTTTGTACATCCTCCTGTCCATGTTCACAGATCAAGTTGGCCTAGAGATCATGTCCTTACGTGGGTCATGCCAGATGATGCCTCTGATCCGGTTGTTCTGTTGTGGGCACACGCTTCAGGAAACCACCGCACATGATATTGGTTGACAGTAGGATCTATAATGCCAAAACACACAAACAAAAATAATAGGCTGGATGTTACATTCCATGTAGCCTGGGGTTCTTGAACTTGAGAAAAGGAGAGGAAATGAAACTCTACAGGTGACCAATAAATGCACAGGTGAGCCAAAGGAGGTGAGATTCTCATTACTTAATAATTATAATAATTAATAATTCTGAATACTTAATCATTAAGAACAAAGTAAGGGAAAAAAGTAATATACTGCCAAGGGAAAACCTGTGTTGAAGTGCAAGTACTAAGTAGAAAAAAAAAATTAGTAAAGTCATAGCAAAATGATTCCAAAGATGTCTTGAGAATAACCTAGCCATGGTTTTTACAGTAAGCAAAGCCCTACAATGAAAGGTAACACCTAGCAACAGCTCTCGTAATTCCTGTTGTAAAAGAGAATCATCAGAAGTTTCTCAATCCTACATTTTTTTTATAAAGATGAGATACTGTTGAATCCACACAAGAACAAAAACATTGCCTTCACACTTGCAGACTTGGCTATCCACGTTTATTTCCTGTTACGTATTGCCATAAAGAAGTTCTTTTGTCAAAAGGATAGGGACGTATGCTTCCCACTCTCCCTTAACCAAGTGCATGGTGGCATTTCTGTATGGCTGATCCCTACTGAAATATGACTTGGTGTTCTCAAACACAGGCCAAAAGACTGACCCTTTGAACATGCTTATTCCCAGGGCAAGAGGCATATTTTCTGTACATTTCTTTACTTTGGACAATAAAGTGGGGGGGAAAAAAGAGAAAATAATGGCAAGCAACTCAATGAGTGTGGGAAAGCAGACCTTGACAGTCTTGGGTTTATTATTCACCCCAGTGTGTCCGAGGGGTGTGAAATGGCACCAAACAGCACCATTTTGCAGGTGATTTAACATCTTGTCCCCCAACATCATGCCAAGTGCTTGATGGGGGTTTTCAGAGGAGAAAACTCTTTGATGAAATTGGGTTGATCTAGTGGGAACTTCACTTTGAGCACTTTGGAACCAGAAAAGAAGAACTTTAAATCCGAGAAAGCAAACAGATATAAAAGTGGGCACTCCGGGCATTTAGTTAAAAGAGAAATCACGTACTAGAGGTTTTAATTTTTACATAGCAGACATCAAGCGTTTATTTTTTTAAAAAAGAATTATAGGCTATGCACAAGGCTGAAGTCAATCACTGAGTGTGTTCATGTTCTTCCATTCAACAGCAGTGAAATAATCACACAGGAGTGGCTGCTGCCCTCCTGAACTTTACATAGTAATGGGGCCAATAATAACAGAGAATAAATACAATGCACAGATAAGATAGATACTATGTTAGAAGGTAATAAGTCTACATATAAATACAGAAGGTGGCTGGGCACGGGGGCTCACGCCTGTAATCCCAGCACTTTGGGAGGCCGAGGCAGGCAGATCACGAGGTCAGGAGTTCGAGACCAGCCTGGCCAACATGGTGAAACCCCCTCTCTACTAAAAATACAAAAATTAGCCGGGCGTGGTGGCAGGCGCCTATAATCCCAGCTACTCGGGAGGCTGAGGCCAAAGAATCTCTTGAAACTGGAAGGTGGATGTTTCAGTGAGCCGAGATCACGCCACTGCACTCCAGCCTGGGCAACAAGAGCGAAACTCCGTCCCCCACCCACCCCCCCGGAAAAAACAAAACAAAACAAAACAGAAGGTAAGGGCAGTAGGATGGATTGACAAAAAGTGCTGATTTTATATAAGGCGACTGGCGTGTGTTCAATTCTGAGTCAGGACTTGAAGAAGGTGTAGCAGTGGGTAGTGGCACTGCAGAGACCTGTGGGAGGGCGTTCTCAACCAGCCCTGTCCAACAGAACTGGCAGTTGTGATGGAAATGTTCTGTCTGTGGTAAACAATAGTCACCTGTGCCTATAAAGCACTTCACATGTCCTCTGTTTAACAGAGGAATTAAATTCTTTATTCTGTTTCATTTTAATTAATTTAAATTTAAACAGCTGCAGATGGCCATGGTTACAATATTGGGCAGCTTAAAAGCTCTACCAGCAGGGAATACACAGCACATGTCAAAGTGCTGACATGAGAACAGAGCATGACGGATGACTGAGGGTCTTTGGTGAAGAGCAGTCAGGGGACTTGGGGTGGCTACATTACAGCAATATGAGGAGGCTTGGCTGCCCTGGGGATCCTCCGTATCTTAAAAATCCTTTACATATTTTACAATGCAATTATATTTTCATAGGAGGCAGCATCAAGAGTGACACATGGGGCACTCCTTTTGGGTTCCCTCCCTTTTGTTAGCCCTAAATCTCGCCATGTCTGGGTTCACTGCACTTTCATCTTCTCTCTGTGTCACCTCCATGAATCACTTCGTTGATTCCCATGGTTTGAAAAATTTTTCTGCTGACAGCTCCCAAATGTCTACTTCCACCTGAGCTAGTCCCTTCAAGAGCTGATGCTCCCTCCTTCCTCTCCCATGTGGAGGCTTTCCAAACTCCACTTTGCTGTAGCTACCATGTTGATTTCTGCACCTCAACTGCTCCTTGCATTCACGCTTTTCTTTCTGGCTGTAGGATGCAGAATTTTGACCCTACACATGACCTTCGAGGAAGGTGGGCTTCAGCAAGCAACTCCAGCAGCCTCAGTGAGCCTCATTCCCTTTATCTGAGAATAAGGATACTAATTCAGCCAATGCAATAGGTTTGGTGTGAGTTTTCAATCAGTTCATGTACTGGTTTTCTACAGCTGCTGTGACAAATTACCATGAGTGTAGTTGCTTAAAACAATATAAATGTCGTCTCTTCTGGAGGTCTGAAATGGGTGTCACTGGTCTAAAATCAAGGCAGGCCTGTACTCCTTTCTGGAAGCTCCAGGGAAGAATGTGTTTTCATGACTTTTCAGGTTTCTAGAGGCTTCTGGCATTCTTTGGCTGGTGGTGCCCTTCCACCAGCTTCAAAGTCAACAACACTGGGCTGAGTCCTTCGCACCATGCCATCTCTCTGATTCTTGCACTCTGCTTCCCTATTCTACTTTTAAGGACTTTTGTGATTGTATTCGTTTCCACCCAAATAATTAAGGGTAATGTCCCCATCTCAAGGTTGGCTTTGAGTCATTGAATGGCTTTTCTCTGCCCTCTGAATAAAGATACTAATACTCCTTAGCCTGGCTTCCAGGTCTCCACTGCCTCTGCATATTCATCTCATGCAGAGACTCCTTTCGTTCCAAATGTTTTGTTTGATTCTGTGGTTACTTCATGAATCCCTGTCAACCCCATTTGGTTAGAGCTCCATAACTATAAAGATAATGCCTATTTGCTGTCACTGTTGCATAAACAAAGATGAGCATGGTGCCTGGCAGGTGATAAACAGACAGTAAACATTTAATGAATAAATAAGTGAACAAAGGTATACCAGTTCAAATTCACTTTTATTTCTCTACTCATTCTGGCAACAGTGAAAATAATTCCTTATAATCTAAGATATGGAAGAAAGTGTGAAAAGACATGATATTACATAAGGTAATTAAAAGCAATCTGAGAAAGTAAAATATAAATTAAATTTAGATTAAAAATGCCCTGAAAGTATTGTAAATGGCACCCCCAAATGACCAGTATGGGGACATTTATTTTTTAAAAGCAAGCCCTAACAATGCCCACACTCATTTATGTGACTTGAGCTCAATTTTAACAGATCAATTCATAGACATTTGCTTTGATGGAAGTCATTTATACAAACATCATGTCCTTAGCTTTATCTTGCCAATTACTAAAATCCTAAGAGCTTGTATTTTAGGTTATGACTGCAGGTCTCAATCTGTAACTAGAATATTAAAAATAGCATAGTTCAGGCTGGGCGTGGTGGCTCATGCCTGTAATCCCAGCACTTTGGGAGGCTTAGGTGGGTGGATTGTCTGAGGTCAGGAGCTCAAGGGCAGCCTGGCCAGCATGGTGAAACCCTGTCTCTACTAAAAATACAAAAATTAGCCAGGTATGGTGGCACATGCTTGTAATCCCAGCTACTCGGGAGGCTGAGGCAGGAGAATCACTTGAACCCGGGAAGTGGATGTTGCAGTGAGCTGAGATCGTGCCACTGCACTCCAGCCTGGGCAACAAGAGTAAAACTCTGTCTTAAAAAAATAATAATAAAATAAAATAAATAGCCAAACACTTCCTGAAGGGCTGCATGTGAAAATTCTGTGCCAAATACCCGATTAATCTGGTTCCTTAGCTTAATTCCTTCCACAAATA
This sequence comes from Nomascus leucogenys, assembly GCF_006542625.1. Lineage (NCBI taxonomy): Eukaryota > Metazoa > Chordata > Mammalia > Primates > Hylobatidae > Nomascus > Nomascus leucogenys. The sequence continues at coordinate 7,011,761 of NC_044406.1, forward strand.
AATGACATTACAAATAAAGTACTTGAAAAGTATTTTTAAGTGATAAAAAATTTACTTGTAATATGCTTCAACTATGGATCAAAAATTAGATGGGTCTAATTTTCTTTTCAAATAGATGTAACTCACAGTGTCTGGCATAAATAAAGGGCTCTAAAATTTTTCATTAAATGTGAATTCCTCAGTTTGCAAAAGTCTAATGACCAAGAATGATAGGGTTATTGACATTAGAGCTCTGAGAAAGAGGCAATCCTTGGGTTCTCCAGAATAATATTGCTGTAAAAAGAATTGTAAGTCACAGCACTAGGGAAGGGGGCACACACTTAGAGAGGTGTCACAGAATGCCATTTCCATCAGGGTAGGGATTTCTGTCTGCCTCTTTGCAGTGTTTTAGCGTCGGAAATGGTGCATTGCATAGAGTAAGTGCTCAATAAAGGTTAGTTGAATGAAGTCCTCTCATGGATCAATGCCTCATACTCTATTGGTAAAAATGATTTGGTGAAACAGAACTTTCTGATGTTGTACAACTAAAATAAGAATTTTTGAGTATCACATAGGCATTTCTACTTAAAATAGAAGCATGAAGGTTTCCTCTATGTCTGAGCTAACTTTTCACATTCATGTTGTAAAAACACAAAGTTTAGAGCCAGAAAACCATCAAGATGCAGTGGCTCATGCCTTCAACCCCAGCGTTTTGGGAGGCTGAGGCTGAAGGATCACCTGAGGCCAGGAGTTTGAGACCATCCTGGGCAACACAGCAAGACCGCATCTCTACAAAAAATACACGTAAAAAAAAATTAGCTGGGCAGCCAGGCACTGTGGGTCACACCTGTAATCTCAGCACTTTGGGAGGCCGAGGTGGGTGGATCTCCTGAGGTTGGGAGTTCGAGACCAGCCTGACCAACATGGAGAAACCCCGTCTCTACTAAAAATACAAAATTAGCTGAGCGTGGTGGCGCATGCCTGTAATCCCAGCTACTTGGGAGGCTGAGACAGGAGAATCACTTGAACCCAGAAGGCAGAGGTTGCGGTGAGCCAAGATTGCGACATTGCACTCCAGCCTGGGCAACAAGAGAGAAACTCCAAAAAAAAAAAAAAGAAAGAAAAAGAAAAGAAAAGAAAATTAGCTGGGCATGGTGGTGCGTGTCTGTAGTTCCAGCTTCTCGTGAGGCTGAGGCAGGAGGATTGCTTGAGGCCAGGAGTTTCAGGATGCAGTGAGCCATGATCATGCCACTGCGCTCCAGCCTGGGTGACAGAGCAAGACCCTGTCTCTATGACAAAAAAAAAAAAAAAGAAAGGAAAGAAAGAAAGAAAGAGAGAGAGAGAGAGAAAGGAAAGGAAAGGAAAGGCAGAAAGCTTAAAACAATTGTTTATTCTATTATTACACAGTAAAAATGAACTAGTATCAACGGAATAATAAAATTACTAACAAAATTAGCTAAGTGAAATTGTTTTAAAATAATGTTTGTTCTACAAATGCAATGTTGAAAATATTTATTTTCTCCCAGAGCATTCACTATTATAACCCAACTACTATGTGTATTAAGTAAAGAAAGCTAATATTTGACGTTTAATTCATTTATCTATGAAACTACATGCTACATCCTAATAACTGAAACTGTCTCTGAAAAATTTTGAGTGAAATGAATAGATTTGGGCTTTTAGGTCCCTAACTCCAAGTCCAAAAGCAATATTTTGCCCACCATCACTTTTAGGAAATGTGACATAAGAACCCATTTCTGTTTATGATTGAGTTTTGATTAATGAACAAGATTCTTTTCTTCCCTTATTTGCCAAAAGCATTAAGTCTTTTTAGGTTTTCAACTCAGTGTGTCCACAATTGGAAATAAATTATGATTCAAAAATATTCAGCTACTTGTCAAGGAGTTTGAAACCACTTTAGATGGGTCTAGTGAGTTTCATACAGAGGAGATAATTTCTCATTTTACAAAGTCAAAAAAATCCAGAAAATCCAGCCAAAGTGTCCTTTCCCATGACAGAAACTGTGCTGATATTCACATTCCGTACAGGGCTCCTATGCTAGTAATACTGAGTCCATTTCAAAGGCCTCCTTTCCTACATGTGTGATAATTATGAATAAGAACATATTTTATGAATGTCTGGGGAAACTTTGGTTTGGGATTCTGTAGATCATGTGGTGAGTACATAAAAGATTTCTGTAAGGAGGAAAAATGTGGAATAAGTTTGAAACACATACTTTCCTCTTCATTATTCTTTGGACTTCCCAAAGCTTTCTACCACTCCCTTCTATCATGTGTTCAACATCATGAGCTCTGCTACAATTTATATGTTCATTTGGCTTTCAGATTTAAAATAACAAGGGAAGTGGGAATAGATAAAATTTAAGAAAAAGGACTTTTTGGAAAAATACGAAACTCTAATTAGAGCATGAGCTGTTCTCAGCTCCTAATAGTAAGTGGGTGTGTGATCCAATGGAAATCAACTAACATTTGCAGATCCCCTGACAGTATAGTCAGTGGATTGACCATAGCTCCAGTCAAACCCACAATACTATCACAGAGCTACCTCCTGAGCTACAAGTATGTATTTCTGACTGCCTACGACATTTTCTGGCAATCATGCAGTTATCTCAAATTCGACACACCAAAACCAAATTCTCCATATCATGGAGACATATCCCAGGAAACATATCATAATTCTGCTGCTCACAATCTTTGTTAGTCGAAGTACTGTTAGTCATTCAAGCTAGAAGGTAAACCCTCCATTTAGATTCATTTCTCTTTTTCTCCTCAGCCAGGTCTTAATATCCAAGTGGCCATACATCCTGGCTTTCCTGGGAGAGTTACAGTCTATGTCTGTTGGTGGGGAATAATGTTTACAAATGCCACCTTTTATTCTCAAATAAATCCCAGTTCAGACGATAAATTATGTGGTCACTTGTGTAATACTCTTCCATAACTCAGCAACCTTCTTCTTCCTACTGCTGTCTTTAATTCATGATCTGATTATTTCTTGTCTTGGCTACTGAAATTAACCGACATGCTCGCTCTGAACTTTTCCAGTCCATATTCCTTGCACACTTGCTTTTGCTAACATCTCCAAGTCCTGCTCAGAACTTCCCCTGCTACTTCACATCCCTCTCCTCCATGTAGAACAAAATCCAAGCTTCCTGGCATAACATATAAGCTTCTCCATCACTCGACATTGATCTGTCTCTCCAGCCTCACACAGTCACTTCCTCAACCTCACCAATACTTGACATTCCTGATCTTTCTCCCAGCTGCACCTCTTCATTTCCTGGGCCAGAAGTGTTCATCTTCCCTGGCCAAAAAAAGTAATCCAGCCTTTAAAATGTACCTTAAACTTTACCTCCTCTGTGAAAATTCCTCTGCACACAACATCAAAATCTCTCTGCTCTCAACTACTTCAGCTGTTTATCCAGACTGCTATGAAGAATAATGTCTTATTATGTGGCAACTGCCTAACTGCCTAAGCCTCAGAACTGCAGGTTCCTTAAAGGTAGGAAATCTCTCTTATCCATTATTGTATTCCCATCACGTGGCACACAGCCTGGCATAAAGTCGGTAATTCGTGTCCATTTGCAAAAGAAGACAAAAAGTGAACGGAAATGCATTCATTGATATCTAAGTTAATTCAAAGGTGGTCTTTTTTTTTTTTTTTTTTTTTTTTTTTTTTTTTGACGGAGTCTCACTCTGTCACCCAGGCTGGAGTCAGTGGCGCGGTTTCGGCTCACTGCAACCTCCGTCTCCCGGGTTCAAACGATTCTCCTGCCTCAGCCTCCCAAGTAGCTGGGACTACAGGCGCGCATCACCATGGCCGGCTAATTTTTGTATTTTTAGTAGAGACGGGGTTTCACCATATTGGCCAGACTGGTCTCGAACTCCTAACCTCATGATCTGCCCGCCTCGGCCTCCCAAAGTGCTGGGATTACAGGCGTGAGCCACCGTGCGTGGCCAATTCAAAGTTTTAAAACTTCACATTTTCAAATGAAAGTTGAACATATCATTTTTGGATGTATTAAAATACTCATCTAAAGACTCTTATTACTGTTTGCAATGTTTACTATATATCTAAAGGATTAACTTAAAAGAACAACCAGACCTTTCTTCCCTTTCTTTTTTTTCTATATTTCCTTTGTCACTTTAATTGAAAATGAAAAGATTCTGCCACCAGCTGTCAGACACAAGATTTGTGTAGGAAAATTAAGCTCTGTTTGTTTTTACACCCTATTATTTTGGTAAAGGGCTTAGTGTACTCAGTAGAGTCATAAGTATTCTGTCTAGATATTTTTACACAATGTTCTTTTTAGAATCCAAACTCTTGAGAGGATCTTCCTAAACAAGGTAAAAGCAAAATGCCAAATTCCATATTTTTGCCATTCTTTTGAAGGGAATCCGTACCAAGTGTTTTCAAGAACTTCCTGTCACTTCAAAGAAAGTTTTAGCGTGAATACGTAGAGAGGGCATGAGTTGAAACGTCAAGGAGCAGATGCATGGTCTACAAAAAAATCCACAGAATAAATCCTGACATGTCACTAAAGATGTAGAATGAATCTCTGTCTCTTGAGTAAGCAGTAACACTGTAACCACAATAGTTTTGACTGGAGGCTACAGTGTCAACTGTTGAAGGCCACTGCACAGAACATTCTCTTTTAGAAATATATTTGACATCAGTTATATCTTTGGAATCAAGGTTTTGGCCAGCCACAAAGAGTGTTCTCTGGCCAGCATGGATATGTACTTATTAGATGATGGCTTAATGTTGGTCTGCAGTAGGTAGCATTCCTGGAGGTTAATGGAGCTCAAAGGCTGGAAATGGGTATGAAGAAAACAGTTTGAACACTGACTGCGAGGCATTTCCATTCAGGAAACAAGTCATTACTGACAAATAGGGGCTAGTTTACCCCCGTCACAGGAGCTCATCACTCCCAGCTTCTCCTTTGTGGCCCAGGGTCCAAGTCAGTAAACATCAATCAAGTCAGCATCACTTTTGGAACCCAAATTAAGGTCACTCCTTGCCTTTGGATCTTGTCTCTTTATCATCAAGTCCACAATTTCATGCATCATAAATTGGATAATACTATGGATTCTAATATTGATTAATAAATATTGACACAATTCTCTGCTTATGGTTTCTTTAAAGATTTCAGTATTTGAGAAAACCACTGATATTCTTCACATTTATTTCTAACTTCGAGTTATTCAATGTAATGCGTGTGTATATATGCGTATATGTGTGTATATGTGTACGTATCTATGCCAACACCCATGTTTCCTATTTGTCATGCACTGAAATCACTATTGTATGGGAATACTGGTCATATTACTGCTTGCTGATACAGTGTAGTGAAGGTGAATCTCTTTTCTTCTGCCAAATTTAATAAGATGCTTAAGTTTTGTAGCACTTGTATTGCAAATTGGACAATTAAATCATGTCTTAAAGCACTGCTCTTTGTTGTTCACAAAGGAGAAAACATTGAGAGTCAGTCCTAAAGCAACACCAAACCTTAAAAGGCTGGGCTCAGAGGCTCTTTATGTCTGTCCTGACATCCTGTCCTCTCTCTGCACTATAAGCAGTGCCGTAAGAATCTTCACACTGAAACACCTAAGGTGTCTCCTTTGTGTCAGGCACCGGTCGAACCAATCTGGATGTGTAATCTCATTTATTCCTCATAGCAGACCTAGGAGGTGATCTATAATGTTTCCTCTAGTTCATCATGTTAATAGAACGAAGAAGAAAAATGTGTGATCATTTCACTAGATGAAGAAAGAATATTTGATAAAAACCAGTATCCATTAACAACAAAAAGTTTGCAAGTAGGAAGAGTAGAGGATTGTATTAATCTGACCAGGGATGTCTTCAAAAACCTTACACTTAACCATCATGCCTAATATCATCACTTTTAGTCACCATTGTACTGAAACTCTCAGCCAGTTTTAAGGCAAGGGAAAACTAAAACGTCAAAGATATGGAAAGGAAAATATAAAATTCTCATTATTAACAAACTAGATGATGGTTTTTGTAGAAAAAATGCACACAAATCATCAGAGAAAATGTTATAATAAACAAAGTGCTAAAACAATATTGCTGGATTCACAGTCAATATATGAATATAAAATATAATTGTAATATACCAACAACAAAAATCAGAAAGTAAAATTGAGGAAAAAGTATGCCATCTATAATAGGATAAAAATAAACACAAATACCTTGGAAAAATCTTATTAAAAAGTATCATACTTTCTATCCAATATATTATAAAACATTGTTGAGACAAAAATTTTAAACCTGAATACAGTGACATACCACGTTTGTAGATTGGAAGACTCAGTATTTTTAAGATGCGAATTCTTCAAAATCATTGACATGTGGATGAATTCAATCACTATAAATAACTCAGGAGGTTTTTGTGGAAATTGAAAAATTAATTCAAATACGTATATAAAAATGCAAAAGGCCAAGAATAGTTGAGACAATTTGATAAAGAAGTAAAAACTAGAGGATTATCATTAGAAATATTTATAAATCTATGGTAGTTAAGACAGTAAAGTATTGTCACAACATTGGAAAAATATGCCAAAGACTCTATAGAAAGCCCAAAAATTAACTTGCACATATATGCATTATTTAGGGCAAATGAGGCACTGTAGAGCTTTGGGGAAAATAGTCATTTAAAAAATATATCATGATGTATCAGAGAAGGAGATCAGAATAAAAAAAAAAAAGAACACTGATCCTCTACAACAAAAATCAATTCTGGGTAAAAGAGCTTAAGAATAAAAGGTGATATGATTTGGCTGTGTCCCCACCCAAATCTCATCTTGAATTGTAGCTCCCATAATCCCCAAATGTCATGGGAGGAACCTGGTGGGAGGTAACTGAATCATGGGGACGAGGTTTTCCCATGTTGTTCTCGTGACGGTGAGTAAGTCTCATGAGATCTGATGGTTTTATAAACTGCAGTTCTCCTGCACATGCTCTTTTGCCTACCGCCACATAAGGTATGCCTTTGCTCCTCCTTCACCTTCCGCCATGATTGTGAGGTCTCCCCAGCCATGTGGAACTGTGTGTCCATTAAACCTCTTTTTCCTTATAAATTACCCAGTCTCAGGTATTTCTTCATAGCAGTATGAAAGTGGACTAATACAAAAGGTGAAACAGTGGACAAGAAGACAAGAAAGGAGAATATCTTTGTGACCTTTGTATGAAAAAGGATTTCCTAACCAGGACATAGAGAATACTAAACCTAAAGGAAACAAAATGATGAACTGCTTATCTCTAAAATTAAGAACCACTAAGGGCTGGGAGCAGTGCGCCTGTAATCCCAGCACTTTGGGAGGCTGAGGCAGGGAGATCACCTGAGGTCAGGAGTTCAAGACCAGCCTGGTCAACATGGTGAAACCCTGTCTCTACTGAAAATACAAAAAATTAGCCGGGCATGGTGGCAGCCACCTTTAATCACAGCTACTCTGGAGGCTAAGACAGGAGAATCGCTTGAACCCAGGATGTGGACCAGCCTGGGCAACAAGAGTGAAACTCCATCAAAAGAAAAAAAAAAAAACCCACTAAGAAGAAAGTTAAAAATGCAAGAGTGGATCAGAGTGGAAGAAAATACTTACATGAAAACAAATGATGGCTGGACACGGTGGCTCATGCCTATAATCCTAGCACTTTGGGAGGCCAAGGCGGGCAGATCACTTGAGATTAGGAGTTCGTGACCAGCCTGGCCAACATGATGAAACCCCGTCTCTACTAAAAATACAAAAATTAGCTGGGCATGGTGGCACATGCCTATAATCCCAGCTACTCAGGAGGCTGAGGCGGGAGAATCGCTTGAACCTGGGAGGCGGAGGTTGCAGTGAGCTGAGATCGCGCCACTGCACCCCAGACTGGGTGACATAGCAAGACTGTGTCTCAACAAACTAACAAACACCAAATGACTTGTATATACTATATTAAAAGCACTCTTGCAGGACAGAGTAGCTAAAGAGTTGAAAAAGTCCTTCAAAAAAGAGAAATCCAATTGTCAGTAAACTTACAAAAAGGTGCTCAACTTCTTGGACATCAGAAAAATGCAAATTCAAATAACAATGAGGTATCACTGTGAACAAACCAGAAAGGGTAAACTTACAAAGATGGAAAATACCACATGACAGAGAGAACGTGGAGCACCTGGAACCATCATTATGCCCTACTGGTGAGAATGTAAACTGGTACAACCATTTTGGAAAACTATTAATGTTTTCTAAAGCTTGACATACTCTACGGCCTAAGAATCCCGCCTCTATGGAATAGTATGCGTCAAACAACATGTGCTCATAGGGCATTCACACTGGTACTATTCTTAATAGCTCCACATCTAAATAAGTAAATCTCCATCCACAGCTGAAAGGATACAGAGATTGACGTATACTAAGGACATCCAGGCAGCAATATAAATGAATGAATTGTTTCATGCAACAGAATGCATTGGTTTCTCATAAAATGCTCATGGCAAGAAGCCAAATACAAATAGAAATCGAGTGATTCCATTCTGATAAATTTCAAATACAGGCAAAACAAATATTGAGTTTTAAAAGTCAGGATGGTGGTGGTTACTCTTGTATGCTTGAGATACTTACATTTTCAATAGTAGATGTTTACATTTTCATTTTATTACATTATTTTTAAAATTTTAATATTAATAAAATGTTATTTTTTAAAATATGAATATGTTGATATTTTAATTAATCAATATAATAGATCAAATACTTTTCTTATTTAATATTTATTATAAAATTATTAATTGTAATATAGACATATAATATAATCTTAATACAATAAATGTTGAATAAAGAAACTTTCATTTTAATTAACATTATAGAAATAAAATATGTGAATATTAATAATAATATTATTTTACTTGCAGAATGGATTTCAGCAGCTTGAAAGAAAATCCTGGAATAGGAACCACTCCAACACCAATATCGCTTATGGCACATGGCCCATCAATACCTTGAGTAAAAGTGAATTTCAGAAGAATGAGGAGAATTTTAAAAACCTAACTCTTGAAACAATCTATTCTGCTTATATTTTTAAGAGGCATAAAAGTGATAAAGATAAAAGACTGTATGTTGAATAAATTCTAAAAGTACTACCTTGATAATAGAAAAACAAATATTCTAAGACTAAAAAAAATAAACAAAAAGAATTTATGCTAAAGATAAATGTTCAAACAAACGAAATGAATCTATCCTAAGGATAAATGTATTGCAGCCTTAATTAGAAAATAGAAATTCTAAAGGAACTGAAATGTTTCATTGTACTGGAATAATGACATGTATTATGATATTAAGATATACCCATACAAAGTAGCATTTATAGAATGTTATGAAAAATGCATGACAATATAGCAGCTCAAATAATGTTACACAGAAATATGTGTGTATGTTTTATAAACACACTCACACACACACACACCCTGAGTGAAAGACAGATGCATAGAAAATTTCTGAAAGGAAACCTACCAAAGTGCTGTTTCAGGAAGTGATATTGAGATAATAGGTGACTTCCCCCGCTACTTTCTAAATTATTTGTATTATGGATCTTTAAAAAATAATAATAAATAATTTATAACAAAAATTACAGCTCAAAATAATGAATATTTTGAGTGTTTTGGATATAACATCAGCCAATCAGCCCTCTGGGAAAGAAATAAAGACAAGCTAATATCCCTGAAATGAAAATATTTAAGCAATTGACTGTTGTAGATTTCAAGATGTGAGATAACCGTCAACTCATTCAGACTTACAGTATTTCAGTGTTTTGTTCAACAACCGTTTGCCTTAGTATCAATACTGTGGCTTGACATTTACTTCTTCAAAACTATCTCTATATTACTGTGTTGTTTAAAGCAGGTAAGAAATAAGTAAGTAATGTTTATATACCTTCTGTCTTCTTCCAGTAGACTTTAACTTGCAGTTGGCCATCCTGATAGAAGGGAGCTCCGACTTCCAGCGGGCGAGTGGGTCGTCGTCTTTGAAAAGGGAGTTGTGTTTGAATTCCACCTTTTCTAGTTTTCACAAGCTGTTCTTCTATAACAAAGTACAACATTCTAAGTTATTTGTTAAAAGTAATTATAGATTCCTGGGCAAGATGGCCAAATAGGAACAGCTCCAGTATGCAGCTTCCAGCGAGACCAACACAGAAGGCGGGTGATTTCTCTATTTCCAACTGAGGTACCTGGCTCATCTCATTAGGACTGGTTAGACAATGGGTGTAGCCCATGGAGGGTGAGCAGAAGCAGGGTGGGGCGTCGCCTCACCCAGGAAGCACAAGTGGTTGGAGAACTCCCTCCCCTAGCCAAGGGAAGCCGTGAGTGAGGGACAGTGCTATCCGGCAGACACTATGCTTTTCCCACTGTCTTCGCAACCTGCAGACCAGGAGATTCCCTAGGATGCCTACACCACCAGGGCCCTGAGTTTCAAGTGCAAAACTGGGAGGCCATCTGGGCAGACACAGCACTGGCTGCAGGAGTTTTTGTTGGTGTTGTTGTTGTTGTTTTAGATGGAGTCTTGCTCTGTCGCCCAACAAAGATCAAAAGAGACAAAGAAGGGGAATATATAATGGTAAAGGGTTCAATGCAACAAGAAGAGCTAAAATAAACATATATGCAACCAATACAGGAGCACCCAGATTCATAAAGCAAGTTCTTAGAGACCTACAAAGACACTTAGACTCCCACACAATAATAGTGGGAGGTTTTAACACCCCATTGTCAATATTAGACAGATCAATGAGACAGAAAATTAACAAGAACATTAAGGACTTGAACTCAGCTCTGGACCAAGTGCACCTAAAAGACATCTACAGAACTCTCCACCACAAATCAACAGAATATACATTCTTCTCAGCACCATATAGCACTTATTCTAAAATTGACCACATAATTGGAAGTAAAATATTCCTCAGCAAATGCAAAAGAATGGAAATCATAGCAAACAGTCCCTCAGACCACAGTGCAATCAAATTATAACTCAGGATTAAGAAAGCCACTCAAAACCATACAACTACATGGAAACTGAACAATATGCTCCTGAATGACTACTGGGTAAATAATGAAATTCAGGCAGAAATAAATAAGTTCTTTGAAACCAATGAGAACAAAGACACAATGTACCAGAATCTCTGGGACACAGCTAAAGCAGTGTTTAGAGGGAAATTTATAGCACTAAATGCCCACAGGAGAAAGCGGGGAAGATCTAAAATCGACACCCTAACATCACAATTAAAAGAACTGGAGAAGCAAGAGCAAACCAATTCAAAAGCCAGCAGAAGACAAGAAATAAGTAAGATCAGAGGAGAACTGAAGGAGATAGAGACATAAAAAACCCTTCAAAAAAATCAATGAATCCAGAAGCTGGTTTTTTGAAAACATTAACAAAATAGATAGACTACTAGCCAGACTAATAAAGAAGAAAAGAGAGAAGAATCAAATACACACAATATTAAATGATAAAGGGGATATCACCACTGATTCCACAGAAGTACAAACTACCATCAGAGAATACTACAAACACCTCTGTGCAAATAAACTAGAAAATCTAGAAGAAATGGATAAATTCCTGGACACATACACCCTCCCAAGACTAAACCAGGAAGAAGCTGAATCTCTGAATAATTGCCTACCAACCAAAAAAAGCCCAGGACCAGACAGATTCACAGTCGAATTGTACCAGAGATACAAACAGGAGCTGGTATCATTCCTTCTAAAACTATTCCAAACAATAGAAAAAGAGGGACTCCTCCCTAACTCATTTTATGAGGCCAGCATCATGCTGATACCAAAACCTGGCAGAGATACAACAAAAAAAGAAAATTTCAGGCCGATATCCCTGATGAACATTGATGTGAAAATCGTCAATAAAATACTGGCAAACCGAATCTAGCAGCACATCAGAAAGTTTATCCATCACGATCAAGTTGGCTTCATCCCTGGGATGCAAGGCTGGTTCAACATACACAATCCATCACATAAGCAGAACCAATGACAAAAAACACATGATTATCTCAATAGATGCAGAAAAGGCCTTCAATAAAATTCAGCACCTCTTCATGTCTAAAAACTCTCAATAAACTAGGTATTGATGGAACATATCTCAAAATAATAAGAGCTATTTATGACAAACCCACAGACAATATCATACTGAATGGGCAAAAGCCAGAAGCATTCCCTTTGAAAACTGGCACAAGACAAGGATGCCCTCTCTCACCACTCCTATTAAACATAGTATTGGAAATTCTGGCCAGGGCAATCAGGCAAGAGAAAGAAATAAAGGTATTCAAATAGGAAGAGAGGAAGTCAAATTGTCTCTGTTTGCAGATGACATGGCTGTATATTTAGAAAACCCTATCGTCTCAGCCCAAAATCTCCTTAAGCTGATAAGCAAATTCAGCAAAGTCTCAGGATACAAAATCAATGTGCAAAAATCACAAGCATTCCTATACACCAATAACAGACAGAGAGCCAAATCATGAGTGAACTCCCATTCACAGTTGCTACGAAGACAATAAAATACCTAGGAATCCAACTTACAAGGGATGTGAACGACCTCTTCAAGGAGAACTACAAACCACTGCTCAAGGAAATAAGAGAGGACACAAACAAATGGAAAAACATTCCATGCTCATGGATAGGAAGAATCAGTATCGTGAAAATGAGCATACTGCCCAAAGTAATTTATAGATTCAATGCTATTCCCATCAAGCTACTATTGACTTTCTTTACAGAATTAGAAAAAACTAATTTTTATATGGAACCACAAAAGAGTGGTTTTTTATATGGAACCAAAATTTTTATATGGAACCAAATTTTATATGGAACCACAAAAGAGTCCATATAGCCAAGATGATCCTAAGCAAAAAGAACAAAGTTGGAGGCATCATGCTACCTGATTTCAAACTACACTACAAGGCTACAGTAACCAACACAGCATGGTACTGGTACCAAAACAGATATATAGACCAATGGAACAGAACAGAGACCTCAGAAATAACACCACACATCTACAACCATCTGATCTTTGACAAACCTGACAAAAGCAATAAGGAAAGGATTCCCTATTTAATAAATGGTGCTGGGAAAACTGACTAGCCATATGTAGAAAGCTGAAACTGGATCCCTCTCTTTCACCTTATACAAAAATTAACTCAAGATGGATTAAAGATTTAAATGTTAGACCTAAAACCATAAAAACCCTAGAAGAGAACCTAGGCAATACCATTCAGGACATAGGCATGGGCAAAGACTTCATGACTAAAACACCAAAAGCGATTGCAACAAAAGCCAAAATTGACAAATGGGATCTAATTAAATAAAACAGCTTCTGCACAGCAAAAGAAACTAGCATCAGAGTGAATAGGCAACTACAGAATGGGAGAAAATTTTTGCAATCTAGCCATCTGTCAAAGGGCTAATGATATCCAGAATCTACAGGAAACAAATAAATTTACAAGAAAAAAACAAACACCTCCATCAAAAAGTGGGCAAAAGATATGAACAGACACTTCTCAAAAGAAGACATTTATGCGGCCAACAAACGTATGCCAAAAAGCTCACCATCACTGGTCATTAGAGAAATGCAAATCAAAACCACAATGAGATACCATCTCATGCCAGTTAGAATGGTGATCATTCAAAAGTCAGGAAACAACAGATGCTGGAGAGGATGTGGAGAAACAGGAAGGCTTTTGCACTGTTGGTGGGAGTGTAAATTAGTTCAACCATTGTGGAAGACAGTGTGGCAATTCCTCAAGGATCTAGAACTAGAAATACCATTTGACCCAGCAATCCCATTATTGGATGTATACCCAAAGGGTTTTAAATCATTCTACTATAAAACACATGCACACATATGTTTATTGCAGCACTATTCACAATAGCAAAGACTTGGTGCCAACCCAAATTCCCACCGATGATAGACTGGATAAAGAAAATGTGGCATATACACCATGGAATACTATGCAGCCATATAAAAGAATGAGTTCATGTCTTTTGCAGGGACATGGATGAAGCTGGAAACCACAAGTCTCAGCAAACTAACGCAGGAACAGAAAACTAAACACCGCATGTTCTCACTCATAAGTGGGAGTTGAACAATGAGAACACATGAGCACAGGGAGGGGAACACAGGGCCTGTTGCGAGTGGGGAGCAAGGGGAGGCATAGGGTTAGGAGAAATACCTAATGTAGATGACGAGTTGGTGGGTGCAGCAAACTACCATGGCACATGTATACCTATGTTAACAAACCTGCATGTTCTGCACATGTATCCCAGAACTTAAAGTATAATAAAAATAATAATAATCATTATTATATAACCTGATATTAGTCCCAGTGTACTTCATTTCATCCTGTTATTTAGTCATATTGTCTGTTTTTTTTTAAGTAAAAGATGGTATAACTGCATGTTCTTTCATGTTCAAGTTAATGAACCCCCCCTTCAAAATCCACTGGAATACGAAAAGTATATTACATGTAATCCCCAGTATTTAATTTGGTAAGTAACATATATTCACCAGGCTTGAAAGATGCTCCAATGTAAATAATAAGTATAAATAATATTTCTCATTATAGATTTTTTTATAGTTATGAGGAAAATAAAATAATACTACAATACCGTTTCGTGAAAACAGTAGATAGGTTTTCGTGGAAAACCCATATGTAATGTGGAAGTATGAGCATTATACATCAATACTTGGTGCAGGGCTCTAAACGGAAATATGGTTCAGCTTTGTCAAATAAATAGTAAGGAGCAAATTGCACCTACTCAGGTGGCAATGCCAACTTCAGCTTCAACACTCAGCAACCAATCTGTGTGCCATTCAGATTAGTGACAGACGTCCAAATTCTGACAGACATTAAAGTGAAACTTTAAAATATTCAGCAAATGAAATGAAATGCAAAGGCAACAGTACATCAGGTTGGGCAATGGAATACAAGAACCCATTCAGTAATTAGCTCTTTCTGTCAGCAATTCTGAGCACTTCCCAAGAGCCAGGCATTGAGCTAGGAGTTGCAGAGATAAAGTTTTTGTACCTGAGGGGCTCCCGAAATACCATCAGACAAATCTGCTCTAATGATGGTGTGCCGGCAGTGAGCTTGACCAAAGGCACCTGCCCAGTGGAAGAGCATCAGTCTGACCAGCCACTGTTTCTGTTCTTCAAAAAAGTGGCCACAAGTTTTCTGAGGAATCGAGCCATGGGAATATAACTGCTGCCATGTGACATGGTATTTTGTGAAGAAACCAGGACACTTTAGGAAAGATGAGGCGAGAGTATGTTCACATGTTCATTATTGGTTGCTTTTTAAAAGCATGAACTTTTTTTTCCCTATTGTCCATTTAAAAGTGTATTCAACACATATTCGTTGCAACACTAGGACACCATAAAACTGAACAAGACGGATTCCAAGCCCTATGTATCCCACATCCAGTGGGAGATAGAGACATGCTACTATAAATCAAAACACCATTAAATATATCTTTGAATCAGGTAGTTCAAGATTTCATTCTTAGCCTAGGTCATTTCTTACTGTGTTGTTGTGTAGAGTCATGATCTGACTCTAGTTTTAGTTTGCTTTTTATTATTCTGTTTTAATTTAGCTGTATCTTTCTCTCTTGTGCCATTCCTAATTCCCCAAATCTGCTGGTTTTCTTTGTATCTATACTTCTGATTGCTTTAGCTCAGAATGGACCAGCACTACTTGTTTTTGTCAACCTTCTTTGCCCATGAAAACTTCTCAGAGGCTCTCCCTGGTGAAGATTTTCCAGAGTAAATCAAAACACACCACTCTTTTGTGTTCCTGTA
The DNA here is from genome assembly GCF_006542625.1 of Nomascus leucogenys. NCBI lineage: Eukaryota > Metazoa > Chordata > Mammalia > Primates > Hylobatidae > Nomascus > Nomascus leucogenys. The sequence goes on from NC_044406.1 coordinate 7,027,606, forward strand.
TTTTTTCAGTTTTAAGTAATTTTTTTCTTCTTTAATTTGTTCCTCAAACTCAACCCAGAAGTCCTCTACAAAACAGAGCTCATCCTAATCTTCCTTGGATGGCAACTGCCTAGCTCAGAAACATGCACACGGTAGCTGCCTAATATGTATTGGATGAAATGAAATAAATAAAATTATGAATTGATGGCTGTTTATACCAAATATATTACCAAATACTCATTTGCCTGGGGCTATTTGGGGTGTTTTATTTATGTCAATACAGTAATCCTTTAACATGAGATTCAAACATGTTGCAGAAAGGGCAATAAACCTAATATTTTTTTTTCTTTGGAAACAGGGTTTCACACCATTGCCCAGGTTGGTCTCCAACTTCTGGCTCAAGTGATCCTCCCACCTGAGCCCCCTAAGTAGTTAGGAGTATAGGTACATGCCACTGAACCTCACTTTTGACTCCAGGTGTGTTCCTGGGGGGCTTGGTTGGGGTGGTAAATTTTGACACTAATTTATATTCATAGAGCCGTCCTATGAAATTAAGCAGAGGTCAGTAAACTTTTCCTAAATGGCCAGATAGTAAATATTTTTGGTTCTGTGCATCGTATGGTAAATGTTTTTGGTTTTGCAGACTGGTCTCTCTCCCAACTACTCAATTACTGTTGTATCCCCTAAACAGCCGGACATGATATGTAAATTATATGTAAGCAAATGTGACCCTGTGCCAATAAAATCTTATTTACAAAACCAGGAGGGGGCTGGATTTGGTCTGTGGGCCATAGTTTGCAGACCCTTGAGAAAGAGGAATTAGCGTATACCGAAGATGAAAAAAGCAGCACTCAAAAATACTAAGAATTGTATCCAGTTTCACATAAGTCAAAGAGTGAAGGTGAAATTTAATCCCAGGGCCATCCCATGCCAAACTTCTGTTTCCATCACCATGTACTGAGTCTTACAGAGTACCCATTTATATGGTTTAATAATTAAGACACCAAAAATTTCCCTAGGCCCCAAATTTCTCCATCACCCACTCACTGAATTTAGAGGTTGCATACATAGAAATTCTGCCCTTTGATGCAAGACTTTTCTGCTTTCTGAATTCAAATAGCCCTCTGAGAGATAAAAGGGTAAGTAAGCTGTATTGATTTTATGCCTATAAACAATGTGTTATTGAAACTCTTCTAATAAAAGCAGTGAGGTTTGCATTCTTGGGCAGGTGAGAGGAAGACAGAAAGATGAGATGGAGAGAACACGCCCAACCTGGGGTAAGACAAGATCAGCCAAGGAAAGCTGTGGACCCCAGAAGATAATCTACATCAACTCAATTTTTCCTGACACTGGCATGCCCAATGAATTGTCTATCCAACGGATCAGATGAAAGGAAAATAAAAACGCACATTTGTTAGATTCACATTCAGGCTATTTTAGCTTAAAGAGTTCAAATCAATGTGTGGATAACTGAGAATCATTTATTTTATCTTATTTTATTTTAATTTTTTTTTGAGACGGAGTCTTGCTTTGTCACCCAGGCTCGAGTGCAGTGGCGCAATCTCGGCTCACTGCAAAGTCTGCCTCCCAGGTTCACGCCATTCTCCTGCCTCAGCCTCCAGGGTAGCTGGGACTACAGGCGCTCACCACCATGCCCGGCTAATTTTTTTTTTTTGTATTTTTAGTAGAGACGGGGTTTCACCATGTTAGCCAGGATGGTCTAGATCTCCTGACCTCGTGATCCGCCTGCCTCGGCCTCCCAAAGTGCTGGGATTACAGGCATGAGCCACCGCGCCTGGCCGGCTAATTTTTTTTAAGAGACACAGTCTCACTATGTTGCCCAGGCTGGTTTCCAACTCCTGGCCTCAAGCAATCCTCCCACCTTGACCTCCCAAATTGCTGGGATTATAGGCATGAGCTACTGTGCCCAGCCAGGCTAAGATTTTCACAAACCCATTTATGTTTCTAATAATCTGTGATAATATTGAGAACTCACCAGCAGAAAACTAGAACAGATAATAGGTTTAGATAGACACTATGTTTAGATACTAGGTTTAAGCTCAATGTCAATCTTGTCTTCCTACTTGCTTTACATCCTAGGCAAACTTTTTCTTTCTTTTCTTTTTTTTTTTTTTTTAAACAGAGTCTCACTCTGTCACCCAGGCTGTAGTGGAGTGCACTGGCATGATCTGAGCTCACTGCAACCTCTGCCTCCCAGGTTCAAGCCATTCTCGTGTCTCAGCCTCCTGAGTAGCTGAGACTACAGGCGCGCATCACCATGGCCGGCTAATTTTTGTATTTTTAGTAGAGATGGGGTTTTACCATGTTGGCCAGGCTGGTCTTGAACTCCTGACCTCAAGTGATCTGCCCCTCTTGGCCTCCCAAAGTGCTGGGATTACAGGCGTGAGCTACCACACCCAGCCCTAGGCAAACTTTAGTATTTAATTATAGATGTAAAAACATATTTTTATATATCTTAAGATTGAACCATTGTTGCTTTATTAAAATGATTCAAGAAGAGAAATCCACCAACAATTAGTGTTGCTGACACATGCCATGGGTAAAAAACAGATAAGGTGCATACTACAATGCTAGCAGTATGACCCTGACTTTATAAGAATGTCTCCTCCACTTTCAGTAATAAGCAAAAATGGAATATCATATCTACAATATTCTGAAAAAGTTATGATGTCTGATTTACACTCTTCGATAGTCATAGAAATTAAGAAAATAAAATATGTACACTATTTTTCAAACATCCAAGTTTTGATTAATTTTATAGATCATCAAGAGATTCAGAGTATTTTCTCTCCTATCTATTCTTGTTCTGGAGAGCCAGAAAATAATTCCAGTTCCATGAGGCAACTATAAAACATTTGGAACCTGTCAAACTTGAAAATATTCCTCCTGCCTTCAAAGAAACAAGCTACCTTTCCATTAAAGACAATGTTATATCATACTTCCTTCAAGGGACTCTTTCATAAAACTGCATGAACATTCAGCCTTCACTTGAATAGAAATGTTTATCATTAAAACACCTAGCAGCCCGCAGACCTGGAAAAATATAATTCAAAAAGTAATTTATATACTGACATTTACTACTCTCCTTCCTATAAAATGTAATTTCCCTTGCTTATACTATAACGTTGTAATTATTCTTTACTTCTAGTTGGTTCATGATGAAATATATAATGTTCTTATAAAAGTCACAGACTAGTGTTTATGAGATTATATATCAACATTGGGATATAAAATCCTGACAAACATTCAACTGTATCCTACATAATCCGTTGAAAAGTCAATCTCTTCTGTGGAATCACCTGAGACCCAAACAATGTGTGTTACTATAGGTAATTTGCACTATGACTTCTTTTTTCTTACTTTTCTTTTATTCCTTTTCTAATCTATGTAAGAGGAATCAGTTCTGAGAATAAAGTGGTCTTTGATAGGTTAACTACCATATGTCTTAATTAACTACCATATCTCTTAATTGGTCAGCTAAAGTATTACCTACTTTTAAAAGATAATTTAGCAAAGGACCTTAACACAGGGAATCAATCGGTCAAACAGATTTCTTTCATTTAACTGCCTGTTTTGTTCATTTAACTGCCATAATTCTAGTGTCTCCCCACCTGGCTAAAAACTCTCACTGGCAAAGATAATTCCTTTGGAATAGTCAACCAAGTGAAAACACAAACTCTTGGAGGACACAGTTAAAATATGCAAATGGCTTGTAAAAGATGTCCAACCTTGGTTGTTCCAAGATGACACCAAAAGCCATTTCTTTCTCTCTTCCCCTTTAGTATTCATGACCGTAGCAGATGAAAGCTTAAGAAAGCTGTAGTGTTAGAGTATGGCACAGAGCTGGTGGAATGGAAAGACAGGTGCATTCAGCTGAGTTGCAATTAATTTACTGAGCTCTTACTATGTTCCTGGAAAATTCAAGAAACCTGTGGGTCCTGAAATAATTGCAGGACCTAGAAACAAACTGAAGTGAACAGGAAGTGGTAAAAGGAAGTCTCCCAAGTTTCTGGTCAGTAGTAACCTCAATGGAGACCAGAGATACATGGGAACATCAAGCTTTGTAAGTGGAGGGAGTGAGTTCAACGTGGAGTATGTTGAGGTTGAGATGCCTGTGTGACATTCAGATACAGGGAATGACAGGCTAGAGACATCTGGTATTAGTGGAGAAATTAAGGCTGGAGCTGAGTCATTGAGAACGGACCATGAGTAGGTAGTGACTAAGTTGTCAGAGCAGATAAGGCAGAACCCTGGAGAGTTCCAATGTCCAAGAGCTGGATGGAGGCAGGAGATCCTACAAGGAAACTGAGGTATGAGAAAAATTAAGACATCTGGGAGTCAAACATACAAAGGTCAAGATGTAACAATAGGGAAAGTGTAGTTAAACAAGGACAAACTCATCAGAAATGGTCAATAAAATTACAATGGAAAACATCCACCAGACTTAGAAGACTTAGAAATTAGCAGGGGCAGATTTGGTGGAAAAGTGAGATTGAAAAATAGATTGCAGAAACTTGAGAAAAAATGTGGAAAGGAGAAAGATAAGATGGTAGCTAGAATGAAATCAGCATCAATGAAAGGTTTGCTTTAGAACTGGAAGCTGAGCAGATCAAGCCAGTGGAGAGGAATAGGTTGAGGTTGTAGGCAAATGAGGGGATAACTAATTAACTTGGTTTCAAAAATATTTTTGTTGCCGTGTTTATATGCCAGGGATTATGACGGATACTGTGACCACATATATAGATAATCCATGGTCTCTGACGTAGATGAGATTTGACTTCAGTGGATGCAGGTATCTGAGTTGGGAAGGAATAGGTCTAGAAACTACATGGTGAAGTCCACCACATACAGAAGGAAGGATGCCTCCACTTTAGAATACAGAAGACAGGAGAAGATAAACATGGACATGAGAATAGATATGTTTATATTTATGGGGAACTGCATGGCTTACTGAAAGGAAGGGATTTAGGGACTGTGCACTCCATGTGTAATGTGGCTCAAAGGAGAGAAAAAGGTTTATAATCATACTTGAGAGGGTAGCAGAAGGACCTAATTAAAGAATATCTCCCTGAGTTACAGGGTTGTGTGGGGATGCCCCAGGAAGGGTGAAGAAGCTGTGGATATGCTACAGAGATCCAGGGTTCCATAAAAGTTTTGTCTGTGGGCTGGACCATGACAAGGCTCTAGATAATGTAACCTCAACAAGGACAAGTTGAAGTTGGACTTTTTTTCTCCTCGCTTTTGGTTCTGGAAATTAACAGATATTAAATTATGGGAATTTGCAATCCCATACCAGTTTCTAATGGGGAAAGAATGTTGTTTATTGGAAGAACCAGGAGACTAAAAGACATGCTTATTTTATACAATAGATGAAATCTCCACCACCAGTAGAGAAAGACAGCTCTTGCATGAAGCTGAAGTTTAAAGGATTTTGGCCTGAGAAGGGGGTTGGTAAGGAATATAGAAGAATATAGTGAAGGATGAAGTTTTGGGGACAGAATTAAAGATAACTAGGTAGCTGTCCTGAGAGTGGAATTCCAAAAAGAGAGAGATCTGTAACTACATTGATATTTTCTAAAGAAAACTTTGACTGCTCCTTATAAAGAACAGATATTTAAGAAAGAGCAGAAACATAATACTAATTAGGAGACTATTTCAATTTATAGGAAAGACAATAGCGTGAACAAAGGAAAGAACTGGACAGATTCCATATGGAATTTAAAATTAGAGACAAAAGGACTTTCTGAAGAATTGAATTTCTGGAGAGAAAAAAACAGAGAAAAATGAAGAATGACTTCTGTGTGTTTGGCTTGAGCAAAAGGGTGAATGTTGGTGCCGTTTATTGATAGGCGAGCCCAGGAGAGGAACAGGTATGGGCGAAAATCCAGAGCTCGTGTTTGAACATTTTATTTGAAATATCTGCAGGCCATCCAAGTGGAGGTGCTAAGTGGGTGGCTGAATGTAGGACTCCGGAGTTCAAAGAGTGGTCAGGGTGGGAGGGCAGGGAGTCATTAGCACACAGACGGTGGTTAAATCCTTGCAACTCAATGAGACCTCCAGGGGAGAGACCAGTGGCCCATCCACCTTCATTCTTTCCTCACGCTGAGTTCTCTGCCCATGCAATGCGCTTCTCTAACTCTCTACTCATCCACACTGCTGCGTTTGTGTGGAATGATGTCCACTCCTTGTGGGCCTGCAGACGGCTCACTCTTCAGGACTTCATGAGGGATGATGTGACTCTCATTCCCCACCTCCATGTTGGTCATTTCTGTTTCCACTGTTTCCTGTAGTTCTGTCTGTATGCAACACACAGATCTTTGTTATTATTTTACATATTTATCTCCCAAATTCAAAATTAGGCACTTTTAAGGCAGAAACCAAAATACATCATCGTGCTAGGAATACCGTATGTGTGTGTATATATGTGTATGAGTATGTATGTGTGTATAGTTACGTGCGTGTTTGTGTGTATTTGTAGACACATGTATATGTGTGCATATGTGTACATATATACCTATGTGCACTCTATTTATAGAAAATTATGGAACATATTGCTATATAGTGTGTATATATAGTATATATAGTGTATTACAGCATATAGTGTGTATATAAGTATAATATAGTATTCCTGGCATTAGACAGTGACGTCATAATTCATAGGCATACAATTTCAATGTGGTGAGTAGATGGATGAATGGATTAAAAATGAATGAGGTTACTAAACACATTTCCATGAGAACTTTTAGGTAAAATTTATATTGTACTGAGACTCACATAAAAATTGACCATTTCAAGTCCATTTAATCTCCAAAGAGACTATTTCTTAAACAGATATAAATCTGTTTCTGGACCATTTTTTGAAGCATTATTTCAAACAAACCTGCCCATTTGGATCCTATGTTTTCCCAGGGGTGGAAGGTAATTATGAGCAACCCCTGTGTCTCACTCTGCAGGGCCAGCATTGCCTTTCCTAAATTCAGACAAATGTTTAACACATTCTTCTTCTCCTTCTGAATGAGGCCCACTGCCCTGATCAAAGGCAGCTATGATGACGGGGTCCTGCTAGCCTAAAAAATCAACATTGAAGGAGCCCCTGAGACAAAGGCCTCCTTCCTCCTACTCTCATTTAATTTGTCCCAGTTTCCTGAAACCTTGCTAGGAGCACCTACATGGCAGTTCTAACCGGTATCGACGTTTGAACAAAGCCAGAAACATCAAGTAACTTATTCTCTGACTCAGATATGAGTGTCATATAAGACTCTTCTATTGTTTTGCTCAGTTCCTAGCAAACATACTAACATACTAGGTAAGAAAAAAAGAAACAAGGAAAAGCAATATGAGAATGATTTAGTAATTTCACTCAATGGAGTATTAGGTAAACTGTCAAGCAGTAATTATGGCCACTGTGTAGTACTAAGAAAAACAGGCATGCCACACCACTTTTTGTGCCCCCCATCCACTCGTGTACATACACACACATTATTCTCAGTACTATGATATATTTTGGTCTCTGCCTTCAAAGTGCCCAACTTTGATTTGGGAGATAAATATGTAAAATAATTGCCCAAAAATAAGTGTATTGTATACAGAACTAGAGAAACACTGTAATCCCAGCACTTTGGGAGGCCGAGGCGGGTGGACTACCTGAGGTCAGGAGTTCGAGGCCAGCCTGGCCAACATGGTGAAACTCTGTCTCTACTAAAAATACAGAAATTAGCCAGGCATGGTGGTGCGTGCCTGTAATCCCAGCTACTCAGGAGACTGAGGCAGGAGAACCACTTGAACCCGGGAGGCAAAGGTTGCAGTGAGCTGAGATCACGCCATTGCACTCCAGCCCTGAGTGACAGAGCTAGACTCTGTCTCAAAAAAACAAAACAAAACAAAACAAAACAACAACAACGACAACAAAAAACTACAGAAACAGTGGAAGCAGAAATAACATCAAGTTATAACAGTTTAACTGTACATATTCTCCTGAAAAACAAGTATGCAGTAAGCATATGTGCACATCATGTAAACATAAAAATAGCCAATCTGTTAAAATGAGACACAATAAGTTTTCTTAAATTTCCATTACAACACCAAAATTGCACCTACAATAGATAAAAACCATAAGAATTCAAAAGTCAAACTGTTTTGTACGTCGTAGTTTAAATACTATAGTAACATGCATGTGGGTAAGAAGATTTGCCATATAATTATTCCAAATCAAAAACTCACTCTCCCTCCATTGTGACTTGTTGTGATATGGCGCCTATCATGTCACAATGATCTTGAAAAGCATGACACAGTCACTTACTGTTGCTGGCTGCACGTGTCGATGTGAAGTGAAGGGACACCTTTGCACTCTTCAGCCGTGTCTGTCCCCAGTATGTTATGGCTTGCAATTCCACAACATAGTCACAGTCTGGCTGGAGTTTCTCCAGGATCACAGAATTTTGAAACTAGAAATTAAGAGAATATACCCAAAACGCATTATAAACCTTCCATGTCTCTCATCTTCATTGCAAAATCTCATGTGTCATTATGAAGCATACCAACTTCTGATTTCTTTTACCAACTTTTCTATATCTTTGGGATCTGAAAATTCAGTTTTACTACTGATCAAAATAAACTTCAGGCCAGGTGCAGTGGCTCCTGACTGCAATCCCAGCACTTTGGGAGCCCGAGGTGGGAGGATCGCTTGAGCCCAGGAGTTTGAGACTACCTGGGCAACATAGCAAGACTGTCTCCACCAAAAAATTAATTGGGCATGGTGGTGTGCACCTGTAGTTCCAGCTACTCAGGAGGCTGAGGTGAGAAGGTTGAGCCCAGGAGGTTATGCCTGCAGTGAGCTGTGATCACACCACTGCACTCCAGCCTGGGCAACAGAGTGAGACCCTGTCTCAAAAAGTATAATAAAATAAAAAATAAAAATAAACTTCATAGAAAGGCCTAATGTATTTTGAAAATACTGTTTCTAAGCCAATTATTAGTCTCAGATCATGGAAATAAATCATTCTGAGCCCTCTCCACTCTGAGACACCACCTCTTGAAGGAAACGGAGCTGTTTATAATAAAGTAACACAGATTTATGTTGCCACATACCTGAAAAATTATGAATTGGCACGAATTGTAATTCTTTGATATCTGTTCTAAATTTTCTAGGAGCAAATTTCTACCAAAAGCTATACGAAAGAAAAATTAACTTGACAAAATGCTTCAAGGTGCTTCATTATTTTCTGTCATAATGTGTTAGGCAGGGGGCTGGAGGGCGGGACCTGTCAGCATTTCATCACATCCCTTTTTGCTCTAGATTCCTAAGTGATTCCCCAATTTCAGCTCTTCCAGAGATTTCAGCTGTTATCATGAGATAAGTGTGCACTACCATTACCATTTGTAGCAAAATCCTTCAATATAAAAAATGGAACTGTCATAAAATTTCATAAAAATAAAGTGGGGCTGGGCGCGGTGGCTCACGCCTGTAATCCCAGCACTTTGGGAGGCCGAGGCGGGCGGATCACGAGGTCAGGAGATGGAGACCATCCTGGCTAACACGGTGAAGCCCCATCTCTACTAAAAATACAAAAAATTAGCCAGGCGTGGTGGCGGGCGCCTGTAGTCCCAGCTACTCGGAGAGGCTGAGGCAGGAGAATGGTGTGAACCCGGGAGGCGGAGCTTGCAGTGAGCCGAGATTGCGCCACCGCACTCCAGTCTGGGCGACAGAGCGAGACTCCGTCTCAAAATAAATAAATAAATAAATAAAGTTAAAATAGTATAGTGGCTAAATATCAACGATACAGACTTTTTGAGGCATGTTTTATAATTCTGAAGAGCATAGATATTGAAATCTTTAGCCTTGCTATCTTTTCATTTCTAAACATTCATTTATCTATGGAATTCAACTTTATAAGTGACAGGAAAAGGTATTTATGTAAATTTTATGACAACAAGATAAAGGAATGTATACTAAAAGGAATACAAATAACTATTTTTATGCAGTAAGCATTTCAAATAATACAAGATGCTTGCTATCATAAGAATCTCATTGCAGAAAATGGTTCAATGAAGATTTTATTTCTTGGCATCTGATGAATAAATCACTCCAGATCCTTTTAATCAATGAGAAGAACATATTGTGAGACGTGCCCTTCCTAAGCTGTTACTGCTCAGTGATTGATTAGATTACAGACGGAAACATCTCGCAACAGAAAAGCCATGAACATTCACTCTTCCATTTACAAGGATCTCTCTCTCTCAAAAAAAAAAAAAATACTTAAAAGTAAAGCACATTTTGCATAATATCATTTCCTATGGCCAGACAGGTAAGATGGGGATCATTTAAACTGTTCCTTTGATTTCCAGAGTTGTGACTGACATTTAGATAGGAGTAGGTCAATGGTCTAAATGCAAATGCTTCTGCCTAAAATATAAAAGGCAAAACAGCTGGCATGCCCCTGCATTCTGTGAACTTCCTCGGTAGAAATGAATGGGAGGGAAGCTTTCCTGCATCCGTGGCATCTCTCAGTTTAGCAGAGGCCTCTTTTCAGGCCAGTTGCCTTGAGTTGAAATACCCTCTGTGGGAAGAACAATCCTTCCTCCAGTTCCCACTCACCCCATCCGTAGTCTTTCTCCGCTTCTTCTTTGTTGGGACAAGAGACTTACTGCTGACCGTCCAGCTCCAAAAGACCTTGTAGTGATGCACAGGGATGTCTGGCTCCTCGGGAAGATCCCAAACTATAGTGACGGTCACACTCCCATCACTGTTGATGGTGGAGTTGGCCAGCCGGAGGTTAGCGGGCGCTGGTGGGGCAGATGGATCTGAAATCCCAGTACAAAGACACATCATATGACTCCACAAAACTAACATCTTTGGGCATGTAATGACTACACGGTCAACACGTGAAGCATTGCTTTTTATAGATAGGAAAGCTGAAAATGGGGGTGGAGGGGCATGGTGGCTCATGTCTGTAATCCCAGCACTTTGCAAGGCTGAGGCTGGCAGATCTCTTGAGCTCAGGAGTTTGAGGTCAGCCTGGGCAACATAGTGAAACCCTGTCTCTACAAAACATAAAAAATTAGCTGGGCAGGGTGGTGCATGCCTGTGGTCCCAGTTACTCAGTAAGCTGAGGCGGAAGGATCGCTTGAACCCAGGAGGTCAAGGCTGCAGTGGGCCGTGATTAGCACCACTGCATACCAGCCTGCGCAAGAGAATGAGACACTGTCTCCCCCCTCAAAAAAAAAAAAAAAAGTAAAAGAAAAGCAAAGCTGAAAACAAGCAGTTAAGTAAGATCTCCTTGTTAAGCCTCAAATTAAAAGATAGTGTATTCAACAGCAAGATAAATGTGTTTGGTCCAAATTTGTAATACAGAAGGATCGTTGTGGGCATTTCCATACCACGACAACCCAGCCAAATTTTTACTGTGCTGAAATTGATACATTTTGGTAAAATATAGTACAATTCAATGTGGGTGAATTGACATTAAATAGGTAAGCAACAAAGAATCACCTTTTAACACTCTGAAAAGAAAAAGAAATTCGGCTCATAAAAGCAATTGTTTTCATCTTCGTGCCCTGTAGCTAGCGATTCTTGCATCAGTTAAGAGCAATAAAGGGAAATCAGAAAAGAAAAAAAAAATTAAAACCTGCACCATTTTTAATCCACATTGCACACTAGATGACTTACGGATAGCATTCATTTTTGTGATTGTACCATTTCTGGTTTGTCTTATTAACGAAAACCTTCTCAGCTGTCAAGAGAAAGATGAGGTGCTGGAATTACCACCTCACAAATCTCCACTGAAAATACATACATGAAGAAGATTAAATATAGCAAAGCTGGAGGGTCTTTACTTCATTTTCTGTTACAAATTGAGCAAATGGAGATGCTGGTCACCACCAGTGGAGGGTTTCATTTCAAGATGCCATCACGGGAAGATGCTGTCAATAATTCTAATTATAGCACCATCTGTGTTGGAAGCTCAAAAAAGTCATATCTAACTTGATATAAATGAAGAAGACTGGAGAAAAAAAAACCATGTTTTTACTTTCAGTCATTTGTGGTTTTGGAATGATGGAAACATAAGTTATTTTTTGAAATTTCTTTTTTTTTTTTTTTGAGACGGAGTCTTGCTCTGTCACCCAGGTTGGAGTGCAGTGGCATGATCTCGGCTCACTGCAAGCTCCACCTCCTGGGTTCACGCCATTCTCCTGCCTCAGCCTCTCCGAGTAGCTGGGACTACAGGTGCCTGCCACCATGCCCAACTAATTTTTTGTATTTTTAGTAGAGACGGGGTTTCACCGTGGTCTCAATCTCCTGACCTCGTGATCCGCCCACCTCAGCCTCCCAAAGTGCTGGGATTACAAGCGTGAGCCACCGTGCCCGGACTTTTTGAAATTTCTTGCTTTCCTGATATATCATGATATATCATATCTGGACATTTAGTTAGGTTAGTTCCTTTATTTTCTAAAATAAGAAAGCTTCATAGTATTTTTTAGGTAAGAAGCTAATCGAAAGCATATTATGTGATACTGCTAGTCATTTTTTTTTTAATTAACTTTTATTTTCAGTTCCAGGGTACATGTGCAGGCTTGTTACAGAGGTAAATATGTGCCATGGTGGTTTGCTGCACAAATCAACCCATCACCTAGGTATTAAGCCCAGCAACCATTTAGCTGTTCTTCCTGATGTTCTACCTCCCCACCTCCCCCAAGCAGGCCCTGGTGTGTGTTGCTCCCCTCCATGCGTCCATGTGTTCTCATCCTTCAGCTCCCACTTAGAACTGAGAGCATGCAGTCTTTCGTTTTCTGTTCCTGCATTAGTTTGCTGAGGATAATGGCTTCCAGCTCCATCCATGTCCCTGCAAAGGACATGATCTTGTTCCTTTTCATGGCTGCATAGTATTCCATGGTGGATATGTTCCACATTTTCTTTATCCAGTCTACTGTTGATGGGCATTTGGGTTGGGTCCATGTCTTTGCTATTGTGAATAGCGCTACAATGTACACAAGTGTGCATGCATCTTTATAATAGAATGATTTCTATTCCTTTGGGTATATACCCAGTAATGAGATTGCTGGATCAAATGGTATTTCTGAGTCAAGCCATTCTCAATCAACATCAGGAATCTCTGGAATGTCCAAGACTTATACTGGGATATGCTGATTCCCTGAGTGCAGGTGGGACCCAGGATTATGTATATCTTACATGAAACACACAGGTAATATGAGGTAGATGACCTGCAGGTCAAAAGTACTGCATCAGGTGGCTCCTATGAGGTCTGAACATCACATATGTAAGGAGGAAATGTTTTTTTCCTGTCGTTATTGGAATGGGAAGCACCCCAATATGGAGGTTTGGCAGAGCCATCTGAGGACTCCCCCAGTCATCAATATTCACAACACTGCTGATCACTTCCTTCTCTTAGAAATGCAGGCTTCATTTGGTGTTCAGGACACTACTCTACTGGATTTTTTTTTTTTTTTTTTTTTTTGAGACAGAGTCTCGCCCTGTCACCCAGGCTGGAGTGCAATGGTGTGATCTTGGCTCACTGCAACCTCTGCCCGCCTGCCTGGCTTAAAAGATTCTCACACCTCAGCCTCCCAAGTAGCTGGCATTACAGGCACCTGCCATCATGCCTGGCTAATTTTTGTATTTTTGTAGACATGGGGTTTCACCATGTTTGCCAGGCTGGTCTTGAACTCCTGACCTCAGGTGATCCACTCGCCTTGGCCTCCCAAAGTGCTGGGATTACAGGTGTGAGCCACCATGCCCGGTCTCTACTGGATTTTCATTCAGTTTCAACAGAAGCTGTTTTTCAGCCCCATGCTCCATGATCCTTAACATCCCATAATCTCTAGACAGGAGAGTGTTCTGCATCTGAATTCAGGGGCCTCTCTCTTCTCATCTACACTCACTCTCTAGGGATCTCATCAGGTGTCACAGTTTTAAAAAAATCTTTGTGCTGATAACTTTCGAATTGATGTCATTCAAATATCAATACTCAAAAAACACCTTCCAGTAGCTCCACCTGGAGGTCTCAGAGGCATTTCAAAACTAATGTGTCCCAAAGCAAAATCGTGATCCCTACGCATAGCCCACCACCAACGCATATCCCAACGCACAGCCCACCACTGACACCCCCATCTCAGTACATGGGAATTGCTCTTTCCAGTTGCTCTGGCCCCAACCCTTGAAGTCATACATTTATTTTCCACTCATATCTCTTGAGCAAATTGTGTTAGCACTACCTTCAAAGTGTAACAGGAATTTAACTGCCTTTCACCACTTCCAATGCCCTGGGCCAAGTGCCAAGGGCTCTCCACTGCCTCCCTAGAGGTTTTTCTGAATACAGCAGTCTGATTATACCGCCAGACCATGTCACTCCTGTGCGCAGAATCTCCTTACTTAGGGTAAAAACCTAGGAGTCTCCTGAATGCCTTGCAACCCGTGCCTCAGTTACCTCCCAGAGCACCTTTCGTTTTATCACCTCTGCCCCCTCAGCCCAGCCACACTGGTTCCCATGCTATTTCTTGGAGAGGAAAACCGTGATGCTACTGAGGCTTTTCCTCTCCCTTTGCCTAAACGCTTTCCCTGATGTCTCCATGGCTGGCTCCTTTCCTGCTGCAGGTCTACTAAATGTGACCCTATTTAAAATAGCTACATATGCTTTGCTCCATTTACCAAAAAAAAAAAAAAAAAAAAGTCACCATGATGATGCCTTGCTTTATTATTCTCCAAGCCCTTATTACTAACTGTTATGGTAAATATTGAGTGTCAACTTGATTGGATTGAAGGATGCAAAGTGTTGATCTTGGGTATGTCTGTGAGGGGGCTGCCATGGAGATTAACATTTGAGTCACTGGACTGGAAAAGGCAGACCCTCCGTCAGTCTGGGTGGGCACCATTCTAATCAGCTGCCAGTGCAGCCAAAATAAAAGCAGGGAGAAGAACATGGAAACTTTAGACTGGTTTAGTCTTCTGGCCTACATCTTCCTCCCGTGCTGGATGCTTCCTGCCCTCGAACATCAGACTCCAAGTTCTTCAGCTTTGGGACTCGGACCTTTGAACACAGACTGAAGGCTGCACTGTCGGCTTCCCTACTTTTGAGGTTTGGGGACTTGGACTGGCTTCCTTGCTCCTTAGCTTGCAGATGGCCTATTATGGGAACTCATCTTGTGATTGTGTGAGTCAATACTCCTTAGTAAACTCCCCTTTATATATACATCTATCCTATTAGTTCTGTCCCTCTAGAGAACCGTGACTAATACACAAACTGACTTATTAGGTACCTTGTTTGCTGTCTGCTTCTACTCACGATAGTGAAAGCTCCCTGAGAGGAGGAATGTTTGCCTGTTTTTTCACATCTGTATCTCCAGAGTCCAGAAGAGCACCTAGCACACAGTATGTGCTCAGTAAGCAATTGCTGAATGAATAAATGAAGGACAGGCTTCTAAACGTTAGCTTTGATTTGTAATGTGATATTTCAGTTTCAGGTTCAAACCCCGTCAATCAGAATTGCTAAATCACAAGATCCTAAAGTGAATTGCAAAATCAAAGGAGTGTTCTTCCCAGTTTGAAATAAAATAATTAAAGCAACACCTCTTCCTCTGGTATGGGAATCAATCCTTAACCCACAAAAGGGAGTTACCAACCTTTCTGGGAGGGAACCTAGTTTACAACTGAATCATCACTTCAAGGCAAGAGAAGAATTAAAATGTGTGAAGATAATAACAGCCGTTCGTGTTCTCGGCAATGCACTTGAAGGTCTATATGCTGAAAATAAGTAGTCACATGAATTTTGCAGATATTCTAGGCTCATAAGGAAAAGCTCAAAATAATCTCCTCTTCTAAAGAAACTAACATTTAAGAAGGTCACTGAATTTGATCATCTTCTTTAATTTATGTTATTCATTGTATCATTTCCTGCCCTGGAAAATTTTTCTTAGATGTTATCATAATAATCTAGAATAACATCATCTATTTTATGAAACATTATGAAACATGAAACAACACAATTTATGAAAACAACATTTGAGAAAATAATGCTTTAAAAGTTATGAATTAATAATATTTTCTTTACATTTTCTCAAAAGGAAGGCCCATTTTGAGTTTACAATACCCAAATGGCATACTTCCATTACCAAGATGAGGTACTCTCATCTCTTTCTCCCCCAAGATAATCACCATAAAATTGTAAAACGAGGTCAGGCATGGTGACTCACGCCTGTAATCTCAGCGCTTTGGGAACCTGAGGTAGGAGGATTGTTTGAGGCCAGGAGCTCAAGACCAGCCTAGGTAATAGAGAAAGACCCTGTCTCTACAGAAAAAAATATAAAATTAGCTGGGGCATGATGTTGTGTGCCTGTTGTCCTAGCTACTCAGGAGGCTGAGGCAGGAGAATTGCTTTAGTCTGGGAGTTCAAGGCTACAGTGAGGTATGACCGCACCACTGCATTCCAGCCTGGATGACAGAGTGAGATTCTGTCTCTTAAAAAATCAAGAACAAAAAGAAAACAAAACCAAAAGAGAATGGCAGAGATCACCTGTTTATTGCCGTGATTCTCCTCTGTAAACCAGCCATTCATTTATCCATTTATTCACTATGGGGTTCAGGTGAGACAGGGTCAATCCAGTTTCTCTAATCTGAAGCATTTTACTCAGTCCTAACAAGTTTCTATATTGAAGCCATTCTCTGCCTTGAGAATTGGTTCCCCACGTTATGAAACAAGGTATATTCATTCGGCTGAATTATACAGAATGTTTTCTTTCATTATGCATGATGTTTTAATTGTTTTAGAATTTTGAAACGTAGTTGGAGATTTCCATGTGAAATACACACACACACACACACACACACACCACACACACACACACATATATAGATACACATATGCATAAATAGACAGTGGCTGATGAGAGCCAGAGAGTCAGAGATGGAAACTCTATACTCTACGTTATTATAAAGCCCTAAGGAATTTTACAACTTATTTCACATTTTTTTAACTGGTGAGGATTTTAGGGGTCAGAGAGGTAAAGATATATGTCCAAGGTCATTCACATCATTGATGGCAGAACAAGGGGTGTGACAACAAAAAGGAGAGGAGAAAAATGGGGTTGAAGGTCTAACAATACACACCTCTACATGCCACACTCTACATATATATTCCACCATCATAATGAGGGACAATATCCCTGCAGAATGTAAAAATTCAAAGCCTTTTAACGGGGAAAGTGTCTGTTACAATAGTCTAGTGCAGGCATTGATAGGCCTATTCTGGAAAGGGCCAGAGAGTAAAGATTTTAGGCTTTGTGGACCATATGGTCTCCGTTACAATCACTCAACTCTGCCCTCATAGCTCAAAAGCAGCCACAGACAATATGTAAACAAATGAGTGTGGCTATGTTCCAATAAAACTTTATTTGCAAAACTAGGTTACAGGCCAAATTTGGACCCTGGGCCACAGACTGCTCTCCCCTGGTTGGGAGAATTTCAAAAAGTGTGATAACATTAGGTTTAGGAAACTTGACATGAGCACTGTTTATCCCTAATTTTACAAACATACAGCTGTATTTTGTCTATTAAATGTTAACATTATTGTTCTCATTTTAGACATGGGGAAATTGAGGATCACAGTCTGATTCACTGCTTCAAGAGCAGAGTTTGATTTACTACCTCTTCAAGTGAGAGGATGGGAGTCACACCACAAGACCAGTGCTCTCCTAACCCTTCCTCTGAGTCTCAAATCCGGGCATTTTCCCCCAGCTCACTTCTCTTTCTGTTTGATGCCAACTCCCTCCTTATGATCTTCACAATTATCTGCAGAAACACACTGCAGAGAGCAAGCACATTTTCAGAGATAACTGAAATAGGAAGGCTGTATTAGCTCCTTCTACGCTATACAATTAGTGTGATTACCAACGTAAAATATGCTAAATATTTAGCCTGTATACCCAATTTCAGCCTTGAGGAAAAATAGTTCCTTTTACTGATGATCAGATGTGGTGCTTTCAGGAGAGAAAGATGGAACATTTGGATTTCAGAAAGATAAATTTCAGGTTTCGTCACTTAACCTCTTGTGTTTCATGCCACAAACAGGCAAAGTAACAAGCACGAAGGTTTGACACAATGGAAAGACTTTGAGCCTATGTTGGGTAAAGTGACAATAAAATCACTTATCACCCTTGGAGAAATGCAGGCCTATTATTGCACTGACATGAATCTCATGGGAAAAGACCACTTCTGCTTGTCCCAGCAGAAATGCCATCACTTTTTCTGAGGCAGGCTCCTCTAGGTTTAAGCCAACACTATTTGTTAAATACAGACACCCACGAGGCTATAAAGAGAGCCAACGATTATAGATCATCATAAAGAAACATGCACATGTGCACATGGAGAACAATACCTATTTCAAGAAGATGAATGTTGATTTTACTCATTTCATTTCTACCAATAACGTCTATAGATTAAACTTCACACTGAAATGCATCGTAAGAATACCTCATAAGGTATACTTATGGTATATACTTGATGTAACTTTGGTCAAGTGCAGTTATATTTTAAAAACAATAATATAACTGTGTCACAAAGTTTTCAACTAAATAGAAGTTTGATTCTAATAATATTTAAACCTTTTTTTTCTCTTTCCAGACTTGGCAGTTGGGGTAGTGTTCCTTCTCCCTTAAAAAACAAAAATCTTAGCAAAGCTGCTGACGCTACAGTGCAGGCAAATTTCCAACTATTAAATAGTTTCAAGACATATGTACAGCCAAGCCTTTTGCCCATTGGAAATGGCACATCCCGAGCAGCTGTGGAACAGAGTAAAAAGTCATGGGTCCCCACGGGGCAACAGGGAACTTTATTACCATCAGTGATGTCTGCTCTAGTTTTACTGACACTCTGTAATGCATGCATGGAATAACATCCAGTGTGATACTTATATGCTGTGAAAACAATGCTGTCTGCTTCCTTTTCCTTTGTAATGTATCCTATGCGCATGGGGAAATAAGAAGAAAAAGATGGATGAAGAACTTGGAATTTAGAGGGAAATGAATATAATAACTAAAAGATAATATGCTAGGTTAAGGATAATTTAAGTTGGATTTTTATGTTTCTTCATAAGATCCCTTAAAAGTGTGTTATTTTGTGATATCAAATTGATATTGACTAATTTCAAATGAACAAACATATGCTTTCCCGCTTTTGGCAACATATCAGAAAAATGAATTTGGATTTTGCCTTATACAATCCACAAAATTAGAACTCTTCCTTCTTTTACTACCTATACTGACACATAGATGTAGTCACAGTAGCCAGAAACAAACACGTTATTTCCCAAATTCAGCAAACTGGTAAATACTATTTTGTAATAGGTAGTAGCTACTTAGTAATATATATTTCCAATCCTAAGCATGCAATATTTTGTATTTTTGTATTTTGTAATTTTGTATTTACTTTATTTGTAAAAATACAAATGTTTATTTGTAAAATAACTATTTTTACTCATTTGATAAATATCAGCAATATCAAGGAAAGGTTAAATACCAATTTACTGAAAAAGATAAGCAACCGCAACATGGAACCCAAAGGTGTTTTTATATTTGTAACCCTGACTCCAAATTGGTCATTCCCAAAATCTGGGCTCTCTGTTGGTTAGACATTAGTGGTCTTCTCATTCCAAGAAGTGAACAATAATGTAAAGCTTGTCAGATTTTGGGAAATGAGAGAGGCGAAAATAAAAGAAACTAGAAAGGGATGCCTGTGTCTGATTATTAACTTTGTGCCATAGAGGAAGAACATTAGGAATATTTAGTAATGTGGGAATTCCTTTCATGATTTCACCACATTTTATTCACGAAACTAATAATATATTTATTTTAAACCATAATTCAAAATGTATTAGATCCACTCTGTAATAGGAATCACGCTGATGTTGAGTTAAACAAGAGGTAAACAACAGATGTTTCCAGGGTCCCACCCTGACTTTCTTGTGCTATGCTGTTTCAGGGCACATCAGCTCAACTTCTGAATGCCCTCCCACGCCTCCTCACCTAAGGCTGTGTCTGGGCTCAGAGCAAGCTCTGCCAGCATGCAGACCAGATACGCTAGGAACAGCTGCAGACAAAGACTGACTTGAACACCCTTAACCCCTCTCCAGCGAGGAGTTCTGAGGTGTGTGAGCTTCACGCTAGCTCCCTGAGTGCCCCGTGGAGAGGAAGCTTAGGTTGCCTATGGTAAATAATTCACCCTTTATTGTATTCCTTCTACACCCTGTCCTACTTCCCTTCTTACCTACCACATTCCTGGATCACTTCCTAAGTAAACTGCTCACACTCAAAGCCTTCACTTGGATCAGGTTCTGAAGGTGTCTGATCTTTGATGGGCAATCTCTATTTGTTGAAATCTGTGTTTCAAAGCAGCAAATATCAACTTATTTATGTAGGAATATGCAGACATATCAACATCTTGTGCTCAGAGGTTTCATGTTGTTTGTTCCAAATGGAATGGGATAGAAAACTTTAGGTAGACCCCCAGGAATGACCTGTGAAGGTAACTTACTATGTGCAAAGATGCAGTTCCACATTCTAAATAGAGACAAAAAGTAGAAATTAGCACTAGGCATTAATCTATTAAACTATTATTCATCTTTAATTTCAAAGCCAATTTCCCGTCTCAAGTACCAGGAAGAAATACGGTATAAACAATTTAAGTAGGCAAATACAAAAATTATCCAAAACTCTTGAAACATTAATGATTTTGCCCATCCTATATTTATGCATTTTTTTCTGGGAGAGGTAAGAGTTAGCAATAAAAATATTCAGAAATGGTATTCACCAGGAAAAGGAAAAGCATGAAACTAATTTACTAATCTATGAATAACTTAGAATTTTCTATAAAAATAGATATGTTGAGTTAGGTCTAAGTTATGGGAAAATAAATGAGTTAAGAAGAAATTAAATAGTAGTCCATCCATTTTGCCAAACACGGACTAATTTTGTGTTTAAAATAACTATAAAGAAGATAAGGACAAGAAGTTTGGCTTTTCCATGAAAATCAGCTTTATAGTCCATGAATCCCATGCAGCGAGCCTAAACTAACTGGAACTCATTTTATCTATTTTTGCTGTTTAATTTTACTTTTATTTGCTGAGATATTCATGGTAGATGAAAAAAATAAAAATAAAAACCCTTCCTGCTTTCCTTGACCCAGCCTTAAGTTAACAACACTGTCTCTCTACCCAAACCACATACAATAGATAATTGCTTACTCCTTGCACAGACTACTACCTTGGAAGTAGTGACTGTTTTTTAAAAGTAATTTTAAACCACTGGAAGACTGGCACAGTTTCAGTTCTGGAGCAAACAGGGATAAATTGGCATTTATGGAATGAAAATGCACCATTTTTTGAAACACCACGGTCATTGCAGTTATTATTAAAATGTTGTTCTATCTCTCACTTTGACAAATACACCTGATACGGTTTGGCTGTGTCCCCACCGAAATCTCAACTCGAATTGTATCTCCCAGAATTCCCACATGTTGTGGGAGGGACCCACGGGGAGGTAATTGAATCATGGGGGCAGGTCTTTCTCGTGCTATTCTAGTGATAGTGAGTAAGTCTCATGAGATCTGATGGGTTTATCAGGGGTTTCTGCTTTTGCTTCTTCCTCATTTTCTCTTGCTGCCACCATGTAAGAAGAGTCTTTTGCCTCCCACCATGATTCTGAGGCCTCCCCAGCCATGTGGAACTCTAAGTCCAATTAAGCCTTTTTTGTTCCCAGTTTTGGGTACGTCTTTATCAGCAGCATGAAAACAGACTAATACAACACCCAAAATTTACATTTCCGTATGTCTCAATTTGAGGTGCATCCCAAATGTTAGTTCTTGCAGTCTTACAAACCAAAAATGTAAGCACTGAATTCATAGTAGATTCCATTATGTTTTCCGTAAAGATGCATCACAGGATTACGGGAGTTTAACAAATCAGTAAAACGGTGGAAGACACTTCCTCCAGGATATGTCTAAAGGAGACTTAACCAATATACTAACAAGACGCTGCCACATCTTTCCCTACCTTCCTCAAGCTCATCAAATGTAGAAAAGAGCCTCAATGGGAAAAAATGTCTTTAACGACTTTTTTGAAATATATAATTTCCATACCATAAAACTCTCTCATCTTAAGTGCTCACTGACATTCTTATATTTACTGTGTTGTGTAACTATCACCATCACTGGGTTCTAGAATGAGTCCACCAACCCAAAAAGATTGATCCTTCATCCCTTACTGAGAAAATGTAAAGGTAGAAACAACAACACAACATTTTCTGCCTTTACCTTCTCGTTTTATTACTCATGTCTCATTTCCTCATATATTGAACAAGGATTTGTTGAGCAGCTACTATGTGTCAGGTACTGTTCTAGGCAGTGGGAATAATAAGTAAAAAAGAAAACATATCTGGTCTTATGAAACACAGAAGCAGACACACACATTCATCCTAATTGGATGCAAGGAGAAACAGTGGACAAGATTAACAAGCAAAATACTAAGGCAAGGTAGACAGTCATAACAGAAAATAAGAACAAAAATACAACACGGGCAACGTGGATTTGTTTGCTTGTTTGTTTATACATATAAGTAGCATGGCTAAAGATGGTTTTGCTGGAATAGAGATATTTGTATAAAGAAGGTGAGCCAGGCAGCCTTTCAACAATCTGAAGGAAGAGCATATCCCCGGTCCAGGACCAGGTAAATGTCAATATCCTGAAGCAAGGGAAAGATTATAGTATTCAGAGAACACAGAGGAGCCTAGCATGTTGAGCAGGAAAACAGGGAGGGTAGCGATGAAGTCTAAGAGGAAGGAGAAAGGGGGGTCAACTGGGTCTTAAAATCCATTGTAAAGGACATGGCTTCTACTCTGAATCAGATGGGGGAAGCTGCTGGGACACGTTGAGCAAAAAACTGTCGGGAAGTGGCTCAGATTTTAGTAGGATCACTCAAGTGGCTGTGTTGAGAGAAGACTAAAAAGGAGGGGATCCAGAAGTGGAAATCCAGAAGCAGGGATGAGAGGCCAGGGTCTGAAACCCAGGATCCGGAAGTGGGGATCCGAAAGCAGGAATGAGGGGCCAGGATCAGGAAACAGGAATCCAGAAGCCTTAAGGCAGAAGCCAGGAGGCAGAAGTAGGGATGCGATTAGGAAGCTAATACAATTTCCAGTTAAAGACAGAACTGAGCTGATTAGGGGAAACACAGGGAAAGGTGAATCAAGGCAGATCTGAGGATTTGTGGTGGCTTGCAGAAAATGTTTAGAGTCGAGAATGACTGCAGGCCTCTTTTGCCACAAACTGCTGCAGGAGCAGCATTGCCGATTACTCAAATGGAGGTTATTGAGAGAAAGAGTGCTTAAGGGGAAAGTCCTTAATTTCCTTGGGGATGCTCGTATTTCCAGAAAGACAGTAATCATTTATCGATCACTGTGACTGCTATGCTTTTGGCCTTTTTTTTTTTTTTTTCCAAATAGGCTTTTCTAAGGAATAGATTAAGTACCAAGCTGCAGGATACTCCCACTCTATAGGATTGCAGTTCAGATACATGGGTAATAAAAGAGGCAAAAGATACAGAATTAACTTTATTTCTGCCTTCAAATTTTCCTGGTAAGCCATGAAGGATCTTATTGGGGTGATACACTCATTCTAAAACTAGATGATGGTGATGGTTGCACAAGTCAGTAAATACTAAAAATCACTCAACTGTACACTTAAAATAAGTGATTTTTTTGGTATAGAAATTATATTTCAAAAAAGTTCTTTAAAACGTTTTTCCTAGTGAGGCTCTTTTCAACATTTGGTGAGAATGAGAAAAGTGTGGAAAGATGTTGTCCACCTTGTTAGTGATTAAGTCTGCTTTAAAGATATCATAGAGGGAATGTCTACCACCTTTTGGCTGATATGTTAAACTCCCGTCATTCTAGGACTCGTCTTCACTGAAAATATAATGGAATCTTCCATGAATTCTGTACAGACAGTTTTGGTTTGTAAAATTACAAGAACTAAAGTTGGGGATGCTCCTCACAATGAGACATATGGAATGTGAATTTTGGGTATATTTGTAACAGTGACAGAACAACATTCTAATGAAAACTGCGATAGTTGCATTTTCATTCAATAAAAGTCCACTTAAATTTGGGAGATGCAGCTCCCATTCTCGATTATAAATTGCTCTGATATACTAGGAAGTGTCAGGACAGCTTGGCCTTCCTACTTTCAGTTAGCACCCTCATGACCCTGGGGCTGTCAAAGGATCTCTGCCCAGATCCTGAGGATCTTGTGATAGTAAGGCTCTGTAACAAATCATGAAAGCAAAACCACCTTGCTCACCTCCACTAGGCAGGAGGTGCCACTGCAACTCTTACAGGAAATTAATTCAGCATCTGTCTCTAGAGGCTGAGAACCACTTCTGTCTGAGGTCTGATTTTGCAGTCTTATTCACAGCACCAGCCCAAATCCTGCAGGCAACTGAACAGATGGTAATACATTTTGACCAGAACATCTCTGGATCACATTTGAACCATGAAACTCAAGGTGAAGCATTCTGAGGCTTTTTATTGATAACTACCTCCTAACCCACAATTAATTATTTATTTCACTTGCCTCTCTAAATTTTCAAATCACTTGGAGACATAGTCTTAAGACAAGGTCTGATGTCTTTATTTACAATTTCACTTTAAAGTTTACTTAGTTCATGAATTTGCCTCCCTGGGGAGAAAAAAAAAAGTATTTTTTTTTTTTTTAAGAGGCTTTTAAATGTAAAGGGTTACAGTATTCGTTAATGTCACAATAAATAAATTTACTTAAAATAAAACAAATTTAAATTAGCTTCTGTGTAAGAAGATGACTTGTGATTAGTAAGAGAACAATGTAACTAATCTGCATTTATGAAACCAGATCCTTATAATTAGTCAAGCAGATGTCTAATTAATTTGGAAGGTACACAGCCATATGGACGCAACTAGGAAAATAAACCTGAAGATATTATTAATAGCTGGTCAAATTATGTCCTTCAACCATCACAGATTAACCACAAATGTAGCACACTGTTCATCTGATTCCACAGAGGTTTTAAAATATCAAGGCAGTCAGAACTGAACAAAATTATAGCAATGATTAAATGACTGGGGAGGGATTTAAATTCTAGATGTTATGAAGCAAACGTAGGAGTCAAATTCACTTTCAATTTAACAATCATTTCAAGAAAGGCTGTTTTGTCTAGAACAGCAAAAATTCAGTCTTTCTCATTGAATATCAATTGAATGGTGCTTGATACAGAATATCTTAAAGCAAAAACTCAACAGATGTTGATAATGAAAACCCCCCACCACTTCAAAGTTTAAAAAAAATCCCTTATGTTATCTTCTATGATATACTGCAGGTAAAATTCCAACTTTGTCCTTAGCCATAAATGTTCATGGTACCTTCAAACACATCTGGTCCCATTCTCTAAAACAGCAAAGCCACCTGTTGACTAACTATAAATATGAACATAGAGACAGTGAATCTGCATTCCATGTGTGCCTGGGAGCAAGGATAGTATTCTGTGTCTGGGAAGAAAAGGAAGACTGACCTTTGGAAGAACGGAAGTGTTTGCTGGGGGCAGTGAAGCCTCGAGTTCCATGCACATTCACAGCAGCCACTCGAAACTGGTACCATCGGCTGGGTCTTATGTCAGTCAGTTGAACTCGCTCATCTGTGGTCTGAGGGGACATATCACAGAGCACAGGGAACATGTCAATTTTTATTCCGACATGTTGGTTGGATCTGTTTAGAAAAACACACTAACCCATCAGCCAATGCAACTCAGTCTGTCTTCCTCCTGATAAGAGGGGCTTATCATGCCCAGTTATGAAGAGAGCTGTCAGGGAACAAAGAACCACTGATAATTCACCCCAAAGAATTAAACATCTCTTGAAGTCAAAACCTTATGACAAGAGCTTGGGCTATTTTTAAATCTGGTGACTAATTACAGCATTTGAGATATTCAATCAACAGAGAATATTCACGTATAGTAATTGTTACAGCAAGATGAAATCATCTTCAGATTATAGAAAGAAAATGTCTTTTTAACTCACATGCCAAATATAACTGTAAAATAGGTATAACAACCCACATGCAACCCACTAGCAATTTCTGGAAGTAAATTATAACCCAAGCCACTGTTTGAAAACCTCTTAAGTCACATAACATCTATGAAGAACCAGTCCTGATCCAAAAGGGTGAGATGTGTTAGCATATATTTGTTCAATAAAATGCCCAAAAGGAAAAAAATAGACACTGGGGAAGATCAGAAGGTTTTTCTGTCTCTAGTGCTACAATTTTAAGATATCAAATAACTTTAACAGTCTTCATACTATATGTTTCCATTGGTAGATCTGAAAACCTTTGCCTTGAATTCCAAGAAATAACCATCTACAGTCTATGCCCTCATCTACACCAGGTGCCGAACTCAACTTGGATCTGTGGATGAAACTAAGGAAACAGGATTGGATTTGAACACTCCCAAACTTCAGGTTATAATAACCTCAGCTTAAAATAACTTAATGTGAAAATGACTGTCATGTTTACACCAATATCTAAAAGAAGCTGAACATTTTTGAGATCAAAGGAAGAATATGAACCCTTACATGTGGCTTTCTACCTGATTTGGCAGACTTTGAGAAAACACTTTCAACTTCATCATTTAGAGTTTCAGCTGTGAATTTAAAACGCTTAAAGTCAGCATGGTATCCACAGCGTTCAGCAGAGAAGGAAGTATTACATGTAGCATTAACAGTAAAAAATAATACCAGCAACAATAATAGAAGAGCTTTTCACTTTCCAAAAATCTTTTGGAGATAAAAGAGATGATCTTATTGCCAGTTACTTTCATAAAACTTTAAGTAATTTGGAAAAATTACAAATGAATCTATACCATGATTTATGAAAGCATGCCGTGTAAATCAAATGGAATTTCAGGCTATATTCTGATTAGCTTTATGTTTTACTGAAGCAAATTTTTTTTATATAAAATATAGGTATAGAATAGAATTACTAAATTTATTTGACCAGGTTTTTTTTTTCTAATTTAATGTTGTATTTTTACATCAAACTTCTTATTTATTTTGGGATCTTTACATTGTTTTATTTTAGTGCTTAACCCCTTTGAGATACTGCTATTTAGAAGATATTCTTCTTCCAAACATCTAAATATTGACATTTATTTTACATTTACTGAAAAAAAAATAGGAATCTAGTCCTTGGAAAAAATGATCTAGTCAACATACGGTGAGATTTTTTTTCCTATAGACATAGATGTGGAGAAGGCATTTTAGTTGTCTAAAGGCATGAAACAGTTTCACATTCAGAATCTGTTACTTTTTATATCTATGTAGGGTTTTCTTTTGTGTGTGTGTGGGGGGGGGTAGCAGCTGGTACTGGATTTAACAGCTCTTAAAAAGAAAGAAAATATTTTGCTTTTCTCATCAACAAGACAGAAGAGGAGGAAGCACTCTGTGGGAGTGTTGCCATGCAGGTGGTATATCAGTTTTTAAGTTGACTAAGACAAAGAAGAAAGCACTTAGTGAAGATTTATGGGCTGCTGGCTCTGTCCTACTAAGTAATTTTGTGATACAAATCTTATCCCATGCTCCTAAAGTCTGTGGGTGGAATAAAGGTGTAAATGCAGGAGAAACAGAAGAGAAGGCATTTAGATGATTAAATGTCAAATTAGTCCTTACAATGTTGCATTTCCCTTACTCTAGTTGGCTTTGAGTTTAGCTGAGGAAAACGTGGTTCTTGGAGAAAATACATGTGAATAATCAGGTTATAAAATTATCTCCCTTCCATGTGTATTTGAACAAATGGTCGAGTTTCTGAGCACATTCGTTTGTATCTATGAACCTCATCCTCTCTTTAGAAGACCCCTATGATGTTCATTTCATATCTGAGTAATTTATTTCTGTAGTCAAGCTATTTTGAGGCATAGCAAGTTAATTTTATGTGCGTAGGTATGTAGCAGACACTACCTCCAGGATGAAAATCAAAGTCTATATGAGGTTCTTACCTGGGCCACTGTCTGCCAGTGAGTGGCATCATCTTCGCTAGGATGGATTCCATAATTCCATCTTCTTTGTACCACATAGATCACAGGCTCAATAGAAATATTGAATTTCGAGGACCATTTAACCTCCAGCTGTCCAGACTGCAGTTCTGTAAATCGTAACTCTTTTCTGGGCTTCAGGGGGACACCTGAAACAGGACCGTATCAATTAAAACAATCTGCGTGTGACTCAAATTGAAGTAAAAGTTGAGGAAGAACAAATATGGAAGAGATGAATCTGATCTGATGACAACTGAGATTTCCTTTCCTAAAAGTGGCCTCTCCATACAGGGTTTCACATCTGAAGTCTTCTGACACTCAGTTCAGCTATTTGCTCCTTTTTCTTTTAACTTGTTTTTTTTTTTTTTTTAATAAGACAGACTAAATTGATTCCTGATTCTGAACAAGTGGCTTATTCCCTAGTAATCTCTAGAGCAATTATTTCATGTGCATTCTTTTGAATAAATCATGTTACAAGGTTGTTTCACTTGAGGTTAACATGGAATTCACACTAGGAGATCATTATAAAGAGTTTCAAGTCATTTTCCCATTTTTTATCATGCTCTGTGTCTATTGATATATCCTAAGGTCATTATAACATGGTTTCCAGATTTGATCTTCCTTCTTTCTCAGGGAGTTTTTCATTTAAGGAAAACACTGCAAAGCAAAATCTCTTCATGTGAAATCTCCTAAGAGTGATTTCCAAAGTTCAAGTCTTTTGGATTCCTCAATCAATTGCTCAAGCATTCCCCTATAGTCTTAATGGCTTAACATTGGAAAATAATGAATTTATAATGTTTGGTTTTGGCATGAGTGAGTGCGCTGCGTCAAAAGTTTCTCACAGGTGTTTCATTTTAAAGTAGTTAATCATTCTGATTTCTTTCTCGCCTTCTGTACATGCAAGTTGTCTGGCAACTGATATATTGAAGAACCACAGTTCAAAATAGCAGGCATTTCAGAAAGGGAATTTGTAAAGAAATTTGTAATACTAATAGAATACGCAAAACTAACTGAATGAAATAGAATCTACGGCTCCATGATGGTGAATGCCATCAACACCAAGAACACCAATTACCATTAATAGAATTTTCTGTCCACAATGGTCGTTTGCTGAAAGCATTGAAAACTCATTTCAAAAGCTAGTTAAGAATGCTCTATTTCTTCTTCCATTTTGTAAGTTTAAACACAGAAGAAACTGGAAAATGTGCAAACAACAAATGCAAATAAGGTTTGATGCATGTTGACATGGTTGAATTTCAACTCCTATTTCATTTGGATCTTAATTCATGGTAAGTCTTGTTTAAGAAAATTTTAAAGTCATCAAAGATTTGGATGGATGGAATTGAATAATTTTTTAAAGCATATTTATATATGGTCAAAAGTAACTAATCTAAAAAAAACTATTTTCTGGAGAAAATGTTTACCATACCTATTGCAGTCTCCTTTATTACTGATGGGTCATGGCTGAGTAGTGACCTTTAGTTTACAATAAATTTGTCTCATCTGATCCTCACTGTGAGTTTGTGAAGTGGGTAAAGGGTTAATTATCTACATGTTGAATAGGAGATAATTGAATCTAAGGAATATTAAATTAGTTGCCTGGGACTACAATCTGATCTCAGGTTTCTCTCTGAATTATCTGCTGCTTTCTACATTTCATATTAGAAAAGGCCACATAGAGAGAGAGAGAAAAGAGGTGGTTTTGATAGATATGCAAATCCCTTGGACATTCTAAGATCCTCAGCTTTCCTGGTGGATCTGGAACTTCACCAAGTCAGTCTTTGACTCCTGTTCTGCCATGACATGCATTTATTTCAAGCTTGTATTGTAAACTTTTCATCTCAGTGCATAACCATAGCAATGGGGGTTACTTGACTTGGATGATTAGCATATTGCTGCTAAGCAAATGTTTTTCCAATCTATCTCTAATCCCTGGCTAAACTGCAGATCATCTTTTCCACCTGCCTGCTGAATTTCTCTGTCCCAGATATGTCCCTTCTCCTGGGATATCTATCTTTATGACAACTTTATTCTTTAGGATGTCTAAGGGATCTTAGAACCTTTTTGATATGTTCTTGCAGCTAACAACATTTAGTTGTCTTACTGCATAGTACATTTCCAAGAATTATCAAATCATTCTGTCTCCATGATGGCCACCTGACTTTACTCCCTTCCTTGTTCTGACCTTTCAACCTATTTCCCTGCATCTCAATCTCTTTTTCTACTGTCCCCTTATTGGTACTTTGGGGTTATTTTTCTAAAGTAGAAGCGAGGTTCTCTCCTTCAGCTTCCCAAACTCTTTAATTGCATCTCATTCTCTATAGAATGAAGGGAAACTTCTTGGCATCCCCTTCAAGGCATCCTTCTTCATAATTGGCTACCATTTATTTGTCAATCTATCTCCTGGTACATCTTTAATTTTTTGTCACAGATATTATCTTTAAACCCAGCTTTCCTACAAACACACTGCCAGGTACTTAATAATACCATGGCCTGTTTATGGTTTTTGTTTGTTGTTTGTTTGTTTTCATTCTGAAATGTCTTGCCTTCTGCTTTCTAACTGTAGACCCTTGAATATTTCCAGGCTCGGACCAAATGCCACCCCTCTGTGACACTTCCCCTAAACTTCTCAATTGGAAATAAAGGCTTTTTCTTTTGCCCCCCTTCAATGTTGAGCCTGTAACTGTCAAGACATGCATTTAACTGCCTCTTGCTACAGCAAATTCATTTAATGATGCCTGTCTTCCCATTAAGCCACAGCCCCCAGAGGTCAAAAACCATGTCTCCTTAATTCCCGCACCTCACAATGTCCCAGAAGAGAACATTCTGCAATAGCAAATGTTCAATGAACAGTCAATGTTTGCTGAACGAATAGCCAAACCCACTTTCTTATTCTTCACTCAAGAATATGTCTGTGGAAATAAGAGACTAGTGCAACATTTATGCAAACCACTGCAACAATGTTAATCCCTACTCTGTTTGAAAGTCACCTAGGGAAGGGTGAAGATTTATCATAAGTATTCTGTACTGCCATCTTTATCATATATTGTTTCAAGCAACTCAGATCTCTTTTCCAGCATGGTCTTATTGCTCACATGTACATTCACTCTGTTTTTTAAAAAGATAAATACCAGAAAATAAAGCAATGCCAAAATGTTTACAAGATAGAACGTTTTTATTACATTGACCATAGGACTTTCCCATTAAAAAGAAAAAAAAAAAAAGACCAATTCCTGATCGGAGAGAAATCCCAAAGTTAATTGATTTTAATAGAAGCAGCTCTGGATGTTTTGTGTCAAGAAAAAAGCCACCAAAATTTGTTCAGAGTGATGAAAAACCAATCTCAACAAGGTGATCATTTAGTATCATTCTTGCATTGAAGGTTGGCCTGCATATGCCAGACAAATAGTTCTACCGAAGGGGATAAGGCGAGAGAGAGTAGCCGCAGAGAACATTTCATGATTTACTTGATTCCTTGGTGCATAGTAAAAAAAATGATGACCAATTCTTCAAACTCATAGAGCACATTCTCCGAGACTTCTGAATCTACCTTTCTCTTTGGCTTTCCAATGTATAATCTTCTAGAGTAAATACAGCTACAGTAAATAGCCTCCGAAGTAACCTGAGCTCACCAGAAGCCAATCCAAGCAGCCCAGTGCCCTCGCTGTAAGGTTTTAATCTTGAATAGCATTCAAGGACCAACAGCCTTAATCAAATGTAATGAGCATCAGGGCGATGTCAGTTCAAATTTCTTCATTTAAAAATCTCTTTAATTATGATGAAGCATGACCCTGCAATTTGCATGTTAAGAAATAGTCCATCTGCTTTCCATTAAAGTCAGTTGGCTCCTTTGATTGGAAGTAACTCCAGCGCTCTACTGTAATTGTGTGCAGATGGGGCTCAGCCCCCCTCAAGACCTCCAGCCCTCACTGCCGGTGCGCACAGTCCTCACTGGCTGAACCAGCATCCCAACTGCATAACCAGATGTATAGACTGGATCTCTTCTCAGTGTGTTTTTTATTATGTAAATGATTAGCATTTTTCTCTTTAAAATTGTTTTTGAACAAATTAGTCATCTGAAATCTAAATGATTCTGCTGAAAAATTTACAAACGTTATCATATGGCAACCTGCAATATGTGACGTCCAGCTTTTTTCTTTGAAATGCAAGAAATATTCTGCTGAAATCAAAGGAACAGAAACCCAATGCTTTTTAAAAATGTTGAAAATATATGGATAGAAAAATCAATTAGGATAAGCAATCTACAGTTGCATACTCATTGTGAGATTTTATTATTACTATTAATTTTTATCATGAATCTAAATGATATAAAAATGTAGCAAGATGTATTGTTCTAGTGATTTAATCACTACTTGATATTTCTCATAAAGGTAATTAGAACTCTAGAATTTGTATTTACATCACATTAAGGCATTGGGCTACTGGATGCAAAATGTTGAAAATTTATTTGTGAGAAGTTGTATACATCTATTTCCAGAGGTCTGAAGTTTAAATATTTTATATATTAATTATTTGTGGAAATATTAAATCAACTCTATGATCGGGTCTTTTTGAAAAGAAACAGACTGACGTACAATTAATTCTTGGTTTATCCATGGCAAAGGGAAACTATAGGTCACAAATTAGTCTGAATCTTTACGTTTGTAAAATTTTTTAACTTTTCTTTCTCCCTGCCCAAACCATTTTTGCTACAGTTGGAAGCCAAGAGAGGCAGTGGGATTTGGCAACAAAATAGTAAAATATATCACCCTCTGGAGGAAAGATTGTCTCACCAAGCCATAAAATAGACTTAGAAAGGAAATAGAAAGGAGAAAGGAAGTGCCCCCAAATGCACTCATTTGTGTTCTACCTGTAGACTTCTACAACTATATGAAGTTTTGCATTTCATAGAACTAGTACCAGCAGGCATCTCCAATCATGTTAATATTTCCAAGCCTTCATTTTGATGCTAATAATTTTATTTAAAAAGTAAAAGAAAGGATCTCTGATGTTTGTTTTAAACTATAGTCTATGAAGGTTAACTTACTTCCAGGCATCAGTTAAGTGCAGTTCTTACAGCATAGCCCAAAATCATATTTTCAAGACACCCATCGCTTTTAAAAACTCAAGTGACCAGTATAAAAAGCTCTTGAAGCTATAAAACCAGTACTTTCTATCTTCCCTTCCACAAACACAGCAGACCAAACAGAAAGTATCTATGGGTTTTTATAATTTAAAAATATTTTTAAAAATTAATTCATTAATAAAATAAAATATATACAGAGGTTGGTAAATGTCCATTTATTTAAAGGTTAGAAAAACAATTTGCCCATTTAAAGAGTATGGTGAGCATGACAATCTCAGTAATAAACTACTGGACCATGTGGGGGGGTTAGTGTCACATGGATCCTTGCACCCCAATGCCCATTATAGATGACAGCAAATAGTAGGCACTCCATAAATGTGTATTCAACTGAAATGTGTCAATACTTCTCCATCCAAGTGACAGCAGCCCCTTATAAAGGTAAACTGGGGAAAATATTAAGAAAATGTTATTTCAGGTTTCCAAACAGCACTATGCAACACTTTAATACATAAAAAAATGAATGAATGAGGAACTTCAGGTTTTCAATATTTATCCCATAGAATTTGGTTCTCCATATAGCACACTCTGTATCTAGTTTTATATGCTTCAACTCTACAATGTAAAACAATCCCATGTTATTCGTTAGCCTAAAATGATTCATAAAGTAGTAATTTTGTTAGATTAAAAATATTCTATATCGACAAATCTTTTAGTTGGCCTATTAGATAGACAGGTAGATAATAGATTTAGATACATTTTGGGACAGGGTCTCACTCTGTTGCCCGGACTGGAGTGCAGTGGCATGATCGTGGCTCATTGTAACCTCGAATTCCTGTGCTCAAATGATCCTCCCACCTCAGCCTCCCTAGTAGCTATGACTACAGGCACATGCCACCATGCCTAGCTAATTTTATTATGTTTGTAGAGATAGGGATATCTTGCCATCTTGCCCAGGCTACTCTTGAACTCCTGCCTCAGCCTCCCAAAGTGCTGGGATTAAAGGGGTGAGCCACTGTGCCAGGCCTTAGTTAGCCTATTATATCATAACACAACCATGCCCAATGAGTGTTTCCATTAGAGATCCATACATTCAAAATAAAAATGACAGGAGAGCTAGCTCAGGTGGGAGCAGATGTTAGATCTATTTCTGCTACCTACTACCAAATCACTTAGGCATAGCCTGCAACCTCAGTTTCAGCAGCTGAGAATGGAGAGCAGCACTAGATAATCTCAACCCATCATGACTCCCACTCTTATTAAGGAAAACAACTACACAGACCTAGCAGAGACAGAGAGAGGGAGGCAATCTTATTTCACATTAGTTTGTTTGGGGCAATAAGAAGGCATCTTGGAGGTAGGAAAGACAGTGATCACGACTATCCTAAGATTGCAGGTTGGTTTGTGCACTGACTGGGCACATGGTTTTCTCCTTGCAAAGCCAAGGGATGGGTTGGAACAGACACTTTCCCTGGGGCTTGTGTACATCAGCCCCCCTCTCCTCTTTTGAGAGTGAAGAAGCAGCTGGACTCCAGGTTGGGAATTGCCAAAAGGGACTTCAAATGGCTCATTAGCTAAGATGATGAAGGAGTTGCTACAGGCTCTATTTGCCCTCCTTTTACACACACTAACATGTTCAGATGCACTGTCAAAGTTCCCAGGACATGAAAACCAGCCTTCCTTGAGGGACTACTGAAGAAAGCAAGAAAAAATATCTACCTGCATATATATATACACATATATATGTGTGTGTATATATATATGTGTATATACATATATACCCATATATATCTTTTTTTGCAAAATAATCTATTAACTTGACTGTCTTCATTACACAAAAGTCACTGTCAGGTTAACAGGGTCTGTTTATTCTATTTGTAGTTGATTCCCATTGATTCTGTCTCTCCACAAAAATCTACGTTAAGAGCTAATTTGTAGTAGAAGAGTGACTTCAGTACTTTAACAAAAGTTCACCTGGTTTCGTTAAACGTAGTTTTACATTGAAAGTGTCCTTGCATACTTAATCATTTATTCTCGCCCTTTCTACAATATTCCCCTTATTCTCAAGTGAAACAGGCATATTTGAAATGCATACTAACTCTTCAGTCCTTTTATAAGAGTGTATATTTTAATTTATATTATCTCTTTAAAACACTATAGGTTTTACAAAAGGGTTTAAAAAGACCATTCCCAAAGCATCCTATTTTTATGGTGAATGCTACTCATACATAGCCTATTATCTTTAATGACAGATAAGATTTCATAATAACAGATGCTTTAAAAGTTAGATGGTTTTAAATTCGCAAAAGTGACTTGCTATAGTTTAAAATAAGAGGCATGAACACAATAAAAGTTTAAAACTATTAAAGAAACATTACTTGGTAAGAAGAGAAAAGCAGCGATTATTTTGAATGTAAGACATAGTACTTACGGTGTGTTTCCAACGATAAAGAAAAAAAAACGGTTGAATTACATAGATTTCAGAGGAAAGTATTCCCAAGTGGGAGCTAAAGGAAGATGGGACAGATACTTAACTTCTGGGAGATGTGAATTGTTGTAAGTGTTAGAGTAACACGGACTTCCAAAAATAGGCAGCCAGCACATAAATCAAAACTGGCATTGATGGTGAATACTGCTTTATACACATTTTTTTTTAAGTCCCAGTATTTAGAAACAATATGGATTTGGCATGTGTGTGTGAAAGACACAGAGAGAGAAAGGCATCTGTTACTCTCTCTGTACTTTAATGAATACTGCCTACTGACTGACTCTATATTAGGGGTCCCCAGCTCCCGGGCCACTGACTGGTAGCAGTCTGTGGCCTGTTAGGAACTGGGTCACACAGCAGGAGGTAAGTGGTGGGTGAGTGGACAAAGCTTCATCTGTATTTACAGCCACTCCTCATCACTCACATTACCACCTGAACCTCCTGTCAGATCATCAGCAGCTGTAGATTCTCATAGAAGCATGAACCCTATTGTGAACTGCACATGGGAGGGATCTAGGTTGCAGGCTCTTTATGAGAATCCAATGCCTGATGATCTGTCACTGTCTCCCATCACCCCCAGATGGGACGATCCAGTTGCAGGAAAACAAGCCCAGGGTTCCCACCAATTCTACATGATGGTGAGTTGTATAATTATTTCATTACATATTACAACGTTATAATAATAGAAATAAAGTGCACAATAAAGGTAATGTGCTTGAATCATCCCAAAACCATCCCCTGCCCCCTCCCCCAACATGGAAAAACTGTCTTCCATGAAACCAGCCCCTATTGCCAGAAAAGGTTGGGGACTGCTGCTCTATATTACTCTTCAATGAGACCCCCAAAATTAACAAAATGTTATATGTCACGGTGTATTTTGATGGTATCCCAAACTATACATAATATAATGGATTCATCTTGGCTTTAAAAGAGCTTACTCCCATTTACAGAAAATGATCAGCAGCACTTGATATTAAGGAGCTAAGTGCTCTAGAAATGGCTTCTGAATGCAAACTATTGCATTTGCTAAACTGTTTGATAAATTGAACCTCCATGTTTTGAGGAAGGGAAATCCTTTGTCTAGAATCTCAAGGCACTAATGAAAATATTTAAGATCTGTACAACGACACTAATGTTCTTGGGTCATATCGGCAGAAAAAGCACAATACCAGTATATTTCTTATGCATTTTTCAAGTGTGCTTCATCTCCCAGCCTATTTTCTAAGGATTTAAATCGATTTATTCCAGTGTACCTAGTAGAGCTTACTTGAATCAGTCTGACTGGAGAAAAAGACAAAAATGTTCCTGAATTGTTGCTGTCCATCACATATGTCAAATTAAAAAGAATTAATATGAATGACTTGCTCTGCCCCAAGTCGAGTTAATATGGCTAATCTTTATGGGTCCGTGAATATGTTAAGATGTCTGTATGTGGTATAAAATAAATTTTCTTGAGATTTTCTGTTTTTTAGACTTTTCACACCTATGATGGACACCCTTCCCTAGGCACACACAGATACATGTGACACTGCACGCCTCTTCACACCCCCAGTGCTGCCCCTTACCTTTGTACAGAGTCTTGGGTACTTGACAGGTATGTCCACACCCATTCGAACAACATTTCTTCACCCCAGAGCACTCATTGTCAACTTCGCAGCTTTCAACACAGGCGGCCGCAAATCCACTGGCTTTCTCAGGAGCCGGACAGTCCCCCTGCTTCACCAACAGGATGTATTTGAGGAACTCACAGCTGGTCAAGCATTCGTAGCTCTTCTTGGGGAAGAGAGGCTAAGTCAAAGAAGAATTTTTAAAAATATTCCATTAAAGACACATGAAGTCTGATTTCCAAGACATCTGAAAGGAAGTTCAACATTTTTTCCCCACCAAACCTTTGCTTGAATATTTGACAAAATGCATGTATTTGTTTTCTTTTCTCCTATCCAAGTGACATTTTGTGCTGATTTCTCAAAGGAACATAATCCATAAGTGATTATTTTATATTGCATGCAACAGACAAACACCATGTATATGCGCCCACGTTCACAGATCATATATTCCATCTTGGTCAAAGATGTTTGTCAAAAAAAACTGATTATAAATAGTCACAAAACCTGTTCAGTACAATTTGAGGGCCCTTTTTGGATTATATACATTACACTTATAACACATCATGGTCTTTAATTTTTTCTTTCTCCATTTTTTTTTTTTTTTTTTTTACAGTTAAGGTCTCACTTTGTCACCCCAGGCTGGAGTGCAGTGGTGCAATCATAGTTCACTGAAGCCTTGAACTCCCAACCTCAGGCAATCCTCCTGCCTCAGCCTCCCAAGTAACTAGAACTACAGACACACACCACCATCCCTGACTAATTTTTATTTTTTGTAGAGATGAGGTCTTGCTATGTTGCCCAGGGTACTATTAAGTTCTGGCCTCCAGCAATCCTCCCACCCTTAGCCTCCCAAAGCACTGGGATTGCAGGCATGAGCCATTGCATCTGGCTATTTTATCATATATCATAAATACTCATCAAAATAGCAAAAGCTCTATAAAACTTTACAATTCTCACAATGGTAACATATTTATTGGTATTATGTAGCACAGTTGTCTAAGCCTGCTAATTGAACATATTTCAATAATTTCCAGCCTTTATTATTAATATGGAATTGTCAATGAGTTGTGCAGTAGAAGAATGTGAATCTTCTTTAAAAATCAGCCCACACCTATGTTATCTGTGACATAGTTGGGGTCTGAACAGCATCTTGCTGAGGACATTTTGGTTGAGCCCAGAATCAATCAACCATTAGTGAGAATAGGAAGCCCTGGACTTATTAGAGGAATACATTATTGAAAAAGCCTGAGTAATGTGAAAGAGCCATTTATCAAATGCCTATTTTTCCTTAGGAAAAAATGGTTCAGGACAGCACTCGGTCATCCCTAAGACAGGAGCTGCAATTGGAAGATAATGGCTTTTTTCTGCCACTGAACAGAGGAGTTGCTGAGACTTCTAAAAGCTGTCCCACCCAGGGAAAGAAAGGGAAGGATGCTCTCTGTGCTCTTGCCCTCCTTTTTCCTATGGAAGAGAATGGCCAAGACAGCCCCACCAGCCCCAGCCCTCCACCCAGCTCTATCCCTAACCCTCTTTTTGCTTTATAGAAGATGGCTGAAAAGATGATCAACATAACCCTAACTTTTGCACCAAGCCTCCTTTTATCCTTATGGGAGATGGTTTCCATGATAACTACTACTCCATTAAAGACACATGAAGTCTGCTTGAATGTTTAACAAAATAG
The DNA here is from genome assembly GCF_006542625.1 of Nomascus leucogenys. Taxonomy (NCBI): domain Eukaryota; kingdom Metazoa; phylum Chordata; class Mammalia; order Primates; family Hylobatidae; genus Nomascus; species Nomascus leucogenys. The sequence continues at coordinate 7,066,571 of NC_044406.1, forward strand.
ATGTATTTGTTTTCTTTTCTCCTATCAAAGTGACATTTTCTTTTATCAAAATGCATTTTCACCTGGAATGCCTGTGCATAGCCAGGTTAAATTTCACTGTCTCTTTTACCTGGGGGTGGCTATGTTGTTGTGAATGGAACATAATCAGCAAAGTTCTGTGCCACTGTGGACCGAGGCTTGCAGATGGTGGGGGATGGTGCCCCCATGTTCTTCTTTATTAGCTGGATGTGGGTGGCACCGCAGCTGTAGGGAATGAGGGAATGGTGGGGCCACAGGAGGAGAGACGCCAGAATGCTGTCTGCCCATATGGAGAAGGACAGCACCCTGTCAGAAACAGCTGCCTTGAACTGCTCCATGGGTATAAAGCAAGTACACACGTGTTTGAAGTCTTGTACATGTCAAGTTCCGTTTGCTACAACCATTCAGGCTACCTAAACCAACGCAAAGGCCATCCAGTGAAGGGCTGCCATGGTTCCTCAACGTTGGAAGTGGAAGATGAACAAGGAGGACACTTTCTGTTTATCTGATGTCACAACAGGGTTAGGAATATAAGAAATGTGGTAGCTTTGGTGAACAGAAGTCTACGAGGAGACTAGGTACATCATGCAGCTCAGCACCAGCATGCTGCTTGATGCTCCACAGTGATCCCTAACCAGGGCTCATTACTGGTAACATCTGGAAACACGTGGGTTACACCTGAACAATACCTGGGAACACCCGCTTGTGTGCTGCCTGCTGCTCCTCCCTGATGACTAAATATGGCTCTGCACCATTGTGACACCTGGGTAACACCGGGTCATCCCTACCATTGCCTGGTAATGCCTGGGCAACACCTGGATAACACCTGGTAAGACCAGCCCATGTGCTGCTGTTGCTTCTCAATACTGATTGAATATGGCTCCCTACCACGAGGTAATACCTGCCAAACCTGCCAGCATGCTGCTGGCTACTCCTCGCTGTTAAACAACCATGACCCTTTAGTCAGATAGGTGTCTGGTAGCACCTAGATACCCTGGAGACAGGAGGTTATCTAGGCAGGAGACTGAATGGTTTGGGCTATTAACCAGAGAGTATTTCACCAATAGCAGAGGTATGTTATAAAACAAACAAACAAACAAAAAACCCGCCATTATCAAAGTCTCTAGTGGGAGGTGGAAGGTTGGTGGGAGGAATGTCTCTCTTTTCCAACAGTTAGTTCATTAATTTTAGCCTATGATTCTCAGGTTGATGATGACTAGAAATTCCACTGAAGACTCAAAACATGACTTCAGCAAGGAATATCTTAGTAATCCCAGGATAAACTACAATTTCAACGTAAATTATTCTCCACTGTCTCACCTGCTTCTTTTCCCCAAACAATGTTCAATTAAACTATGCATAAGAGTTGACGGCAAATGTTATATTATGTGCATTTTACCACAATTTTAAAAAAACACTGTGAAAGAGACAGACAATTTTTATACCATGAGAATGTGTGCAGCACCAAATTGTATTGTTTCATAGTGACAATAATCTTTCTGATATTGTAAATTTAGTGGATGACAAAGCATTAGTACATTACAAGTTAAATACAATTAAATGCCTGTTCTTTTCTTAGATTAATTAACAAAAGGAAAACAGTGGAAACACTAGCTAGAAAAACTATAATTTCAAGGTTTGAATTAGAATTGTAGATGTCATATAAAATTGTTTGTTAGTAATTAATCATACATAAAATGTGAAAATAACATGAGTTGACTGAACTAAAATTATTTCTCAATTTAAGAACTTTAAGGTAAAACTTAGAAGGGCCATGGTGTCAATATTGAATTATGACAAATTTACAGCTAATTAAAAAGAAACTTTATAAGTATTTAAAGCATTATTAACTCTCAAGGCTTTTCTCTCTTACTCTATTTCGCAGTTCATTTTTCTGTTAGCTGTTACATGTGTTTTACTTCATTGAGTTTTGAAGCTCTAAGTTTAGTTTCAAACCCAAGTTAATAATCAAGGAAGTATGCTAACAGATCTGTAACAATTATATAGTGTTTGCCAACTTTCTTCTTTCAACAATTCATATACATTACACACACTGAAAGAAAATACTTAGTTACCAAATCATTGGCCAGTGTCTCATGGGCTGAGATTTCCAAGTAGAAATACTTGTATTAGGCTGGGCACGGTGGCTCATGCCTGTAATCCCAGCACTTTGGGAGGCTGAGGCGGGTGGATCACGAGGTCAGGAAATCGAGACCATCCTGGCTAACATGGTGAAGCCCTGTCTCTACTTAAAAAAATACAAAAATTAGCCGGGTGTGGTGGCAGGCGCCTGTAGTCCCAGCTACTCGGGAGGCTGAGGCAGGAGAATGGCGTGAACCTGGGAGGCGGAGCTTGCAGTGAGCTGAGATCGCACCACTGCACTCCAGCCTGGGAAACCAAAGCGAGACTTTGTCTCAAAAAAAAAAAAAAGAAAGAAATACTTGTATTAAATCTGGCAAGTGCTTCCTGTTTGGTAACTTGGAAATCACAGTGACTTAGTTTGCACCATGATATAATGAAATCAACTCAGTTCATACTCTTCATCTATGAAAACAGAGTATGAGTCAAGAATCAGATAAAGTTTGGATCCTCTATTCGTATATTATTCTAATTATCTATATGCCAACTGCCACACATTTGAACTATGAGGGACAGGAAAACAGAGGCTATGTCTCCTTATCTTCATTATTTACTGAACTATTGGGGCAGACATCAAAACAAATAAACAAAGACAGTGACCTAGAACAGTTATGAAGCATATGTTCCCAATGACTATAAAAGGGGAATGATCATAATTAGCCCAACAATTTAGATCTTTCCGTTGATATGAGAGTTATTCTGTATGGATATTCAATGTTTTCCTTTTTGGTAAGGACATAGAAACACATATGTTCATCTTTGCACTCATAGTTTCTAGACTGGTTTATAATCTTGAAATAATACAGGTAACATTATGAATATTACATGAGGTAACACACACAAAGAACTAAGCACTATTGTGCCTAGTTGGCCCACAATACATACGCAATAAGAATTAAGTAATTTGTGTCTTTTTTTCTTTTACCACTGCTACAAGTTGACTCTTTAACATTTCAAAATTCTTCTGGTGTGCTGATGAAAATTTTGTAAGATCCAAAGACAGAAGGAAGTCTGTATTTTTCTACAGTGTGTCCAGCCACTAGATTCCAACCCACTACTTCCAGATTAAGCACTGAAATCTGCATCTAAGGAATTGTACCCTGTACTTAAACGAAGTTCATCTTAGAGCAGTGTGGATTTGGTGTAACAGTCTTACAGAGGAGCTTTATTTAACTGTTCTATTAAAGGCAGATTTATCAAAGGGAGGTTTTGATGCTGTCTATTAATTTTCTTTCATAATTCTCTTGGATTAGGTTGAAAAAATATTATTTGTTTGAATATAAATTAGAGAACATATGGTATGTGTACATAAGGTCTCTCTCCAGGTCATTAATCATAGTTTAATGAGAATTTACTAATTGAATGGAATAAGGAGAACAATGTATACAGGTCAGAGAAAATGCTGTGTGAATATTAATACTCTAAATATAAACAAAATTTGCAAATTGGTCTCCAGTAGGAAATCCTGTGAACAAAGGTAATTTGAGTGTCACAAAAGTATAATAACTTCTGATCATTAAGCATGTAAAATTTCATGTGATAATACAAATTACTCAGAGATTTGTTAAAAGGAATGAGAAAATAATAGAAAAAGACTTAATCAAACCAGTATGCATGTAATACCCATCAATTTTATGGTGAATAAACACGTGTGACAACATAGATTCTATGCTCTATTTCCTGTTTCTACAATTATATGCAGGCAATGAAGGCAAATTGTTAACGGTAAATTTGGTTTTTATAACTACAATTCATTTTTATAAAACAATTCATATGATTAATTTCACAAATCACACAAATGCCACTCTAAAATTATTATTATTATTATTATTTTGAGAGAGTCTCACTCTGTCACCAGGCTAGAGTATAGTTGCACAATCTCAGCTCATTGCAACCTCCAACTCCCTGGCTCAAGCGATTCCCCTGCCTCAGCCTCCCAAGTAGCTGGCATTACAGGCATGCGCCACCATGTCCAGCTAATTTTTGTATTTTTAGTAGAGACGCGGTTTCACCATGTTGGCCAGGATGGTCTCGATCTCCTGACCTCAAGTGATCTGCCTGCCTCGGCCTCCCAAAGTGCTGGGATTACAGGCGTGAGCCACCGCACCCAGCCAAATGTCATTCTTTTGCCAGGTCATTGGCTCCAATTTAAAATTTGAAAACAATATGGTCATTATGCCCATTAATTTTGTTTATTTTGCCCTTAATGTCCCCAAAACTAAGAAAGATTTAGTCTGCAAAGATTATGTATTTTTTCTAGATTAGTGATTAATAGTATCTAATGGATGTCGTTATGCCTCCAAAGAAGAGATAAAGCAAAGTGTTAAAGAAAAATACCTTTGAGGTGCATTGGATTAAGTAAAAAATCCTTCATATGTTAATAGATATATGTCATCCTATATATTAATATGCAGTATTAATGAATTCTCATATATCCCTCCTACATGTCATCTCCTAAGAGCAAAAAACTAAAATGCGGTTTTTAGTGCCTTACCTGGGTAATATGCTAAGCTCCACTAAGAAGAAAATGAATAAAACATTAATTTATCCACCTGTGGCAAGTGGCTAAAAATAAAATTAAATACTAACAAAAGCAGGCAACATTTCTTGAATGCTTTCAGAAAAAGAGATAGTACTACCTTTGTTTAGTTTGGTATAAAAAATAATCTGTTCAGCAATCATGGAATGATAAAGACATCCAATTCAGTAAATTACCTTAATGTGTTTAAAATCACATAAATACAAGGCTTCAGCTATGAGGAGAACATTGCATTTGGCTATTTGGTTCAATTCAACAGACCTGTACCATATGTCAATTCTCTAGGATTATAATTGCCTTTGCAAAGAGTCAGAGAATGGGGGGCTTCACTTCCTGCTCCTAGCCAACAACCAGGACTGCTGAATACAATGAAACCTCAAATATACAATTTCCTAAAGTGAGTGCTCCATCATTATCACCACTGTCATAACCACCACCATCACCATCATTACCATCATCATTAGCAGTGGCAGTTGGTCACCAAGAGATGCTGATGTCTACCACATCCCTCACTCTACCCCAGCTGCTTTACTTTCTCATTTCGCCTATTCTTCCCCAGTTCCCACAACTGTTATTATTTCCATTTTACAAATGGGGAAACAGCAGCTCAGGGAGATCATAACATAGCCCAAATCACAAAACACGTAAGAGTCTGGGCAACGATGAGAGCTAGTGTTTTCTGAGGGCCCCACCATATCTCAGGGTAAAATAAGAAGACTGGGCTCACCCAGTGGCTTTCAGCTTACTTCCCTACTAGAATTTCCCAGGGAGCTTCTAAAACTGATGTCCTGGGTGAACTTCTGACCCGTTTCTTCAGCATTCCAGGCATGGACCCTGGAAACTGCACTTTGGAAAGAACCGCAGATGGTCCCAACGTCTGGCCAAGACTAGAAATCTGCTGGATGAATAGCTCTCTAATTTGTGTTCAGTTATTAGACTTCCTGATTCTACATGTTTAGAAATAACCTGAATATTCAAAAATGCAATCTTACACTTCCTGGGAAGAGACAGTAGGGTGATTTCAAATTTCTTTCTTTTTTTATTCCTTTTCTTTAGCAAACAAATTTTTAATCTTAAGTCTATGCTGAGTAATTGAATAGCTCCATTTACCTAGATACAGAAAAGCTAAATGCATCTATAAACAGAAAATCTAAGTGTACATAAACTCCTAGAGACCACTGAGGGTAACTAAATTAAAGTACTCCAAACTATAATCTAGGGGTTACTGAAAATCTGATTCTGATACATCCGTCTCTGTATGTACAAAAGATACATTTCAGGATGCTCAAAATTAAAGCACTGACATTCTAAACACCAAGCAATCACTGAATTAAAGTATGTTGGTAAATTCTTTGAACACAATGTCTCTGAAGTCAGTGACATCAAAAAAATAGCACATGCTCTTCCTTTTGTATTTTCACTGTATTAAAAAGCAACAGTACAAATGCTGTGGTGTTAAAAAGGATCCTTATTTTTTAACGAATGAACTTTTATAAACAATTCTGTCATGAAAGCAAAATAGTATCTTAATACACAAAAGTTTTTGTTAAACAAGATTTTACAATTTTTAAATCAGAAAATGTTAAGTTTAAATTCTTTCAAAGGTTCAAACAAAAAAGCAACCTACACAATTTCCATTAAATGTGTCTTTGTGCACATGTCCTGGGCACTTTAAAAATGTTAAAATCGTTAAAGTTTGACTTCCGCCGCTGCTGCCCCCATCTCAGCATTGCCCCCTCCCTAACCTGGCCAAAGGGTCTGATTCCAAATTTCTGAAAACTTCACTCCCAAAACACACAGTGAGATGAACAGAACATGAATTCAATACAAGAGCATGAAGACAAGGTAGTGAGACAATGAAATGAGATGAAAAGGGTTAGAAAAGAGTTAAACAAAAATATAAAATGTGAAATAAGACAAAAACATAAAGTTAAGAAATAAACTAGAAATATCAAGATCATCTGAGGTCAGGAGTTTGAGACCAGCCTGGCCAACATGGAGAAACCCTGTCTCTCCTAAAAATACAAAAATTAGCCAGGTGAGGCGGCAGCTACTCGGGAGGTTGAGATGGGAGAATCCCTTGAACCCGGGAGGCGGAGGTTGCAGTGAGCCGAGATTGAACCACTGCACTCTAGACTGGGCAACAGAAGGAGACTCCGTCTCAAAAAAACAAAGGAAAGAAAGAAAAGAAAAGAAAGAAAGTTAGATCAAGGAATGAATAGAAAAAATTATAAATCAAAGGGCAGGTTATGTTCCAGGAATAACTGAAAAGAACAAGCAACACTGGAATATAGCTTCTGCTTCTGAACACCAAAGGGAAAACTTTAATTTTTCAGGCATTCAGGTAAAAAAGGCGAGCTGATTATGAGGAAGAAAATATAATTGCTACCAAATGTCTCTCTACTAAATTTAGTATGTGAAGCTAACAAAGCAATGTCTATATAATTCTAAGGAAAATAAACTCTGTATGAGTGTATGTGACTTGTGGGGGGTTGTGTTGGGGGCAGGGGGCATGATATGCCATGCAATGGCAAAACCTAGCCATCCTATCATAAACAGAAAACCAGAACAAATGGGCTAGTACAATATTCGGTACCCAGATAAAATAAAGTAATACTTATAGAAGAAAAAAAAAGTTGTCCAACCCAAGTGTACTTTAGATATAACTGTAGGTAAAATTTATCATGCATAAACTTAAAGAAAACACCATCCATAGACCCCTGTTTAAAAACAAAGATACGAATTAAATTTACAAAATGAAGCATACAGTGGAAAAAAAGAATCAGTAAAATTAATCATGTTTCTATGTACATAAGTATGAAACTAAAATTAAATAAAATAAGAATGATAGGAGGGATAATTTGCTGTGATAAAGCTAAGAATTTTCAAATAATAATATGTTAGAAAAACTGGTAGATGGGAGGAGTGGTGGAGAAAACCTGAGTGTGACTTATCTTGAACTTAATATTAGAACATCAGTAAATAAAAAAACAAATATGGAATTGAAAGAGTAACAATTCCAACCACATAATATCTTGTATAATCTTTTCTTTATAATATTTTGGGGTCTCTTTGTCTTCTCTTGCCTTCAAGTAATATTAAACTTTAAGCATTTATTTGAAACTAGTGTGCACAGAGCTTCCAGGTGCTGGCCTGTGGCCAGCCATTTAAGTAGGCATTGGGAGAGCAGTCTTGGCCTTACTGTGTTAACACTTTTCTGCACAGTAAACTATGGCTGTTTCTACGTGGTAAATCTGGAATGACAGTCTGGTTTTACTTTTCTGTGTGGTTTATTAATTTTTAATGGGCATGTATAGTTTCTATTAAAAATAAATAGTATACTTGGCTGAGTGTTGTGGCTCACACCTGTAATCCCAGCACTTTGGGAGGCCAAGGCAGACAGATCACTTGCGGTCATGAGTTTGAGACCAGCCTGGCCAACATGGCAAAACCTCACCTCTACTAAAAATCCAAAAAATTAGCCAGGTGTGGTGGCACACAACTGTAATCCCAGCGACTTGGACAACTGAGGCAGGAGAATCTTCACAGTAGGAGACGGAGGTTGCAGTGAGCCAAGATTGCACAATTGCACGCCAGCCTGGGCAACAGAGTGAGATTCCATCTCAAAAAAGAAAATAGAGTGTACTTTTAAAACATTAGGCAAAACTGCCAAGTGTGTCTTTCAAAGAAGACATCTAAACACGATGCATGAAATAAGAAAAATAACTCTCCATTCAAATGTTACTAATTTATGCTTGGAAGTATTATTATAATTTGCTTGGAAGCCCAATTATAAATACTAATTTGTTAGATGTGATTGCAATTAATTGGATTCCCAGGCAAATTATAGACATTGGCCATGGAAAATATAAAATTAGGAGAAAAGCAGAAACATGCATATTAGGGAAGTCACTTTTCTACAAGTACACACTCTCTTCTTTCAATTACAGTAATCTTTACTTATGTTTATCTTGGCTTCCTTCTTTCTGGCCTGGCTCTTCTATTTATTTTGAAAACAAATGTGTCACCTTGTATGAGTCAGCAACACTTCAGAATCTTGCTGCAATATTTCTGGAAGATCAGGAGGCACATAAATAGCTCGAGAAGTTCACAAATCCATAGAGAATTAGGGATGGTTCAGGTACCATATTTAAACTATGATTTCTTTCCCTCTCCTACTTCTGCATTTGTTAGTAGTGAATACCAAGAATGCCAATGCAATGTTCAGCCCACTAAGCCATTTATATACTGATTTATAGACCAAACTGGCATTCTAGGTATGTAAATTCTAGGAATTTAACGGTGAACAGGTGAAACTGTGAAAATGATGACCCACTATGCTTATAGTTTACATGTTTACTAACAAACAGGTAAAAATCATTAAACAGTTTAGTTTGCATTATAATAAAGGTAGACACAGGAAGTTACAGACATAAGCACGAGATCAACAAATAATTAGACGAGGACAAAACTTTAAAGACAAGTCGTCAATACTGATGATTTAGGCAAGTAAAAGTGATGTGGAAAACAGAAGAAAAAGAGAGAGGGAACAGAAACAAATACAGCCTGTCCCCTTCAGAGCATGACAAATACATAAGTAAGATAACTGCTATACAATTTGGGGGGCAAAATTAATCTGGCAAGTGTCAGTTTCTTCAAAATATTAAAGGAGGATAAAATATTATCCTAAGCCTTAAATAAAGCTTCCAAAACACTTAGCACGGATCCTAGCACATAATAAAGGTGCAATCAGTGCTAGCCAACTTTATTAGCATCAGAATTTTTTAACGCAGTTCTAGAAATTTTACAAGAAACAATAGGAATCCATATACATTAATTATAGATGGCCTAAAATCCTCATATAAATAATTTCTTTTAAAGAGGAACAAATTAGAAAGTTGTCAAATACAGTTGTTTACTCTCTGATTTATATTGTTCAGTTTCTTTGCTCATCTCATTTTGCAAACACTGTCGAATTCTACAAACTCATCACATCCATCCAAGATACAAGAAAAAAAATCTCATATTTTACCTCTTAGAGATCTTCCTTGAAATTTCTTATTTCTTTGTTTATACACTACTATATTATACCACTTCTGGACTGGGTAGATCATCACAAAATGAAATAGAAACTAACTGATATGATTAGGCTTTGTGTCCCCACCCAAATCTCATCTTGAATTGTAGTCCCCATAATCTCCAGGTGTCAAAGAAGAGACCAGGTGGAAGTAATTGAATCATGGGGGCAGTTTCCCCCATGCTGTTCTTGTGATAGTGAGTGAGTTCTCACCAGATCTGATGGTTTTACAAGGAACTCTTCCCCCTTCACTAGGCACTTCTCCTTCCCGCTGCCTTGTGAAGATGCCTTGCTTCCCCTTCACCTTCTACCATGATTACAAGTTTCCTGAGGTCTCTCCAGCCATGCTGAAAAGTGAGTCAATTAAACCTTTTTCCTTTATAAATTACCCAGTCTCTGGCAGTTCTTTATAGCAGTATGAAAACAGACCAATACACTAATGTACATACATACTTTCCTCGTTATGAACAAGTAAGAGAAAGTGCAAATTCCATAAGTTAAGGGACTGGTTCCCAGGGGACATTAGGTAATATCTGGAGATATTTTTCTTCCTCACAACTGGAAGGTGCTATTGGCATCTAGTGGGTATGATCTGAGAGACCAAAATGGATGCCCCTTTATCAACTAAGAGGTATGCTAAGGTTCTTGGTTGGCATGGCACATTTCTAAATTCCTATAGCTAAACTTGTTAACAATAGGAGCTATCGACTCTGATTTATAACCCAGACCTCTACAACTCTGATTGGACAGAAGACTGGCCTTACAAAGATTATTTTCTGATAAGCAACTGCAGACCACAAGCCAGTTTCAGCTAGATTATAGAGGCTGTGCACAAATTCTGTGTCCTGTAGTTCACTTTTCGATGTAAAGAGCCAAATTCCACCTCATTTTAATGCTAAAACCCCGCCCCAAAGTGAACATTGAATGTTATGTTATTACGAGGGTATTTTAAGAAAGTTAACCAAAGATTTAGCAGAAAAATGCCTGAGAAAGCTTCAACAGAGAGCCTTTCTCCACCACAACAATGGCCCTGCTCATTCCTCTCATCAAATAACAGTAATTTTGCCAGAGTTTCAATGGGAAATCATTAGGCATCCACCTTACAGTCCTGATTTGTCTCCTGACTTGTTCTTGTTTCCTGTTCTTGTAAGAATCTTTAGGCCGGGCACGGTGGCTCACACCTGTAATCCCAGCACTTTGGGAGCCCAAGGCGGGCAGATCACGAGGTCAGGAGATCGAGACCATCCTGGCTAACGTGGTGAAATCCCATCTCTACTAAAAATACAAAAAATTAGCTGGGCGTGGTGGTGGGCACCTGCAGTCCCAGCTACTCGGGAGGCTGAGGCAGGAGAATGGTGTGAACCCGGGAGGTGGAGCTTGCAGTGAGCCCAGATCGCACCACTGCACTCCAGCCTGGGCGACAGAGCAAGACTCCATCTCAAAAAAAAAAAAAAAAATCTTTAAAGAGCATCCATTTTTCTTCAGTGAATAATATTTTTCAAAACCTACATTGACATGGCTTAATTCCCAGGACCCTCAATTCTTTAGAGATGGACTAAGTGGCTGATAACATCACTTACAAAAGTGTCTTAAGCTTGATGGAGCTTATGTTAGGAAACAAAGCTTACATGTTTTATTTTTAGCTTTTGATTCCATTTTTCCATGAACTTTCTGAAGTCCTCTTGTGTATGCAACCACGTTATTCAGACATTGGACAATAGGTAGCACAAGACAAGAAAATCTATAAGGACACAAATGAGATGAGCTCCAATTTTGCCAAAAAAATGATTTGACGTAGTTTCAAAACCACAGTGCAAGGAAGGCTAATCCCAAGATAGTTCTGCAATTTTTCCAAGTTGTGGAGAAAGAGATTAAAGCTTGAGGCTGAGATGGCCAGATCTTGTGGGCAGACTGTCAAGCAGGATGAAACTGCATGAAGAGAGAAACCTACAGGGATTCAGAGGGATCCTTTGATTTCTGGCTGAATACTGACTTGAATGTGCATGGCTTCAAACTGCATAAGTCTGGGGAAAGAATAATCAGACAGCAATAAAGGAAACCATTCTAGCAAAAACTCACATTTCAACCAGTCAGAGTGCAGAGAATGCACAATTCATGAAGCATTGGCTAGAGTCCTCAGAAGGATATCACCTAGTAATGGGATAAATTGGGCCTAGTCTAAAGGCTACTCTGAACCCTCCCCCAAGAAAGCTTAAAAGAAACTTTTAAAAATAAGAAAAAATAAGAAAATGAATCTCAAAAGGAACTTAACTACACGCCAGAACAAAGTCTAACACATTCTAGAAAGATACAGCAAAATTCAAAACACAAAAATTTGACATCCAATCAAAAATAATCCAGTGTGCAAAGAAGCAGGAAATTGTGGCACACAAAATGGGAAAAAAGGGATCTACAGAAGCAGGACCAGAAATTATAGAAATGATAGAATTAACAGCAAAGGACATTTAAGAACTAATATAAATATGCTCCATATGCCCAGGAATGTAGAGGAAAACATGGACATAGGGATGAAAGCTACAGAACAGAGCTGAATAGAAACTCCAGAAGTAAAAAGGAAGAAATGAAAAATATGTCAAACAGGATTTTTAAAATGTTAGCCACCATAGAAGATAAGATTACTTAAAAGGAAAGCAAAGACACAATGATTTAAAATAAATAAATAAATAAACTATTAAAATGAAGCAGAGGGTGGGAAATGACCAAAAGGAAAAAAAAAAAAAAGATCATAGACTCATTGACCCATGAGACAAAATAAGCTGGTCTAATATGTGTAATTAGAGTCTCAGAACAAGAGAAGAGAGAAGAAGGGAGAAATCAATAAATAATATTGAACAACAAATTAAAAATTTGATTAAAATTGTATGTCCTAAGTTAGAGGAATCTCAATTACTCCTAAGCAGAAGAAACAAAGATAATTAAATCAAAGTATACTTAACCGTATTGCTTCATATGCCAGATACTGAAGGAAAATCTTCAAAGCAGATAGAAAAATTAAAACACTTTATATATAGTAAAACAAGGATAAGAATCTCAAAGGTTTTTCAGAAAATATGCAAGCCAGAAGAAAATAAAGCAATATCTTTAAAATGCTATTTTTAAAAAAATCAACTTAGAATTTTATACCCATGAAATACCTTTGAAAAGTGAAGATGCCTTAAAGACTACCACAGGTATACAAAAGGTGAACTCATAACCAGCAACCCAGCATTATAAGGAATGTTAAAAGCAAAAGGAAAATGATAACAGATGAACATTGGGGTCTACACAAAGAATGAAGAGTTCTAGAAATAATAAATACATGATTATATTTAAAAGATGATTTTTCTTATTTGTATATCTCTGGAAGAAGATAAGTTTAAAGCAAAAACCATAAAAATGTGATGTGGAGCTTGCAACAAATGTAGAAGTATGACTTAGGACACTAAGAATACAAATGAAGGGAGTAAACAATGAAAGTATATTGTTATGACGTTTTCATATTATACATGAAGTCATTCAAGATGAAACATACTGTGTTCCAAAAAGCAATTCTCAAAAAATTTAAAAGGATAGAAATCCTAAGTTTTGTCTTAACTAGAAATCAGTAAGAAGATACATGTAAAATTCTCAAAAATTTACAAAATAAACCATACACTCATATGAAATTCAAAAATGGAATCACAGAAGTAATTAGAAAATACCTGTGTAAAAATAAAAACATGCTATAACACAAAATGTGGGTTGTAGCTAAAGTAGTGCATAGGGCAAAATTTATAGCATAAAGCTCTTATATATGAAAGGAAAATAAGGTCTCTAATTAATTATCTAAGCTCCTACAATAAGAAATTATATAAAGAGAGTCAAACTGATCAAAATTAAGCAAAAGTAAGGAAATAATAAAGGACAGAAATCAATAGCATAGGAAATGACAAAAAAATAAAGAAAAACAATAAAATAAGAAGGTTTTTTTTTAAAGGAGCACTAAAATTGACAAAATTCTATTGGGATGAATCAAGAAAAAGGTAGAGAATACATAACTTACCAATGTCAGTATTGCAAAGAGGGGTCATCACTACAAACCTAACAGACATCAAAATGCTAACAATAAAGGTGAATTAGGCAATAATATGACCTACGCTATTTTTATCAATGTGATAACTTGGATGAAATAGTTCACTTCCTACAAAGACACAGGTTATAAATGCTACTAAAGAAGAAATAGACAACGTGAATAGTCCTATGTCTACTAAAAAATGGAAATAACATATAAAAGTCTCAATAAGTAAATAAATAAACTTTAAGCTCATACAGGAGCTTCTACTCCTTAGAGAAGATAAATATCAGAATTCTTTCTAAATTCCTCCATGAAAGCTCTACCAACTCACATAAAAGGAGACTCTCTTCATTCATTGATTGATTTATCCTGAGTACATCATTCTGCTAGTACATGAGATGGGAAGGCTAAACTTTATTCCTGCTATCATGTTTACACTGCATTGGGGAATAAAGATAAATCAACGATTATAATTCTGTATCTTGAATAATAAAAAAGTGGTTTTTGTTTTTATTTATAAAGAACCATTTTCATCTGCTGATTTTTTCTTTTTCCTTTTTTTTTTGAAACAGGGTCTCATTCTGTCACCCAGGCTGGAGTGCAGTGTCACGAACATGGCTCACTACAGCCTCGACCTCCTGGGCTCAAGCAATCCTCCTGCCTCAGCTTCCTGTCTAGCTGGGACCACAGGCGACCACAAGCATGTGACACCATGCTTGGCTGATTTTTTATTTTTTATTTTTTGAGGAGATTGGGTCTGCCTTTGTTGTCCAGGCTGGTCTTAAACTCCTGGGCTCAAGTGATCCTCCTGTCTTGGCCTCCCAAAATGCTGGTATTACAGGTGTGAGCCACTGAACCTAGCCTCATCTGCTGGTTTTCAATCATTTTAAGCAATTACACATTTTCTCCCCATAGACTATCACTGCACAAATCACAGAAGGTTTCACAGAATTGGCAGAAAACTTCAAGTGAGTGCTTTTTTGTTGTTTGTTTTTTAAAACAGGGTCTCACTCTGTCACCCTGGCTAGAGTGCAGTGGCACAAACATGGCTCACTGCAGTCTCAGCCTCCTGGGCTCAAGCAATCCTCCTGTCCCAGCCTCCTGCGTAGCTGGGACCACACACATGTGCCACCACAGGCACAAACATGGCTATCCCTAAAATAGGGAGCCCCAGTATCCAAGAAGTACATCCACATACTTGCTACTCAAAGGCTAGGCCTTGGTTCAGCAGCATTAGCATCACTTGAGAGCTTGCTGGAAATGCAGACTCTCCTGGCCACACCATATACCTACTGAATACCATATGCCTACTTAATCAGAATCTGCGTTAAAGCAGATTCCTAGATGATTTGTGTGCGTGACCAAGTCTGAGAAGACCAGTTCTGGATCATGCTGGACACTGGAGTTGGCATCTTCAGATGCATGAGTTTCTCCCTCTCCATATTTAAATTTCTTTCACCCCTACTTCCTTACTCCAGAAATCAAGTTATCCAATTTGCGCTCCATGTATCTCTGACTTCACACTCCTGACAGCATTCATTTCCCCTGACATATGAATGTATTCCAGTCTTTCCAAGGTAAAACACAAACATCACTTTCTCAACTGTGAATTCCCCCTAACCACAGCCTCTTCTCTCTCCTCTATGCTCTAGAGACAGTGTTAGGGAAAGACTTTAAACTTATAGAAAAAGTTGCATGTATTTGGTCTGAATTTCCTCCTTACATTTTATTCCATAACCCAGAGTTGTATCTGTTACATACTATTGATCCACAGAAAGTCTCCCACACAGATTTCCAGTGACTTCCTAACTACAAAACTCAGTGAGCCCTTTTAGTCCGCATCTCACTGACCTCCAGTAGAATTAAAAAGTGTTGACCTTGTCTCCTTGTCTTCCTCTTTTACAGTAAAAGTAGCTAATATATATGTAATGTGTGTTATCTTCAGATACTGGTTAAGTGCTTTACATGCATTCAAAAAATTTTTTTTTACTTAAATTTAGTGCTTTTGCAATTTTCATGATACTCCCCTAACTCATGTGCCTATTTGCCCAGCCCTTCTTTTCAGACTTGGGTCTTTAAATCATTCTGAATAATCTCCAGTCTTGGTCCCATAAATTTTCAAAACTCATCAATTCTCCTACAGCTGAGTCTAGAATAATTTGATACTCCCCTGAGTAATATAAAAATCCAATGAAAATTGAGTCTCAGTGCTTAAAAAAGGAAAAAAAGTTTATGTTCCAGAACTATAAAATTTGATACAATGCAGATTGTACCCATCATATGGTGGTTGGCAAAGAATATCTCATAATAATTATAAAAATTCATAAGCATTCTTCAAAACATTTCCACTCTACTACTACTACATTCCCTAAGTTGAAAAGAAGACTTAGATGAATTCTGCATCTCTTCATTGGTGCCCAAGTAACACCATCCAGAAATACAAGTAACACTTTTATGTGTTACAAACATGTAAAAAGACCAATGTTAATCATTTCTAAAAATAAAAGCCTATTATTTATAATACTAAAAACTTTTTGAAAATTGTCTATGTGGCTGAGCACAGTGGCTCACGCCTGTAATCCCAACACTTTGGGAGGCTGAGGCGGGTGGATCACGAGGTCAGGAGTTCAAGACCAGCCTGGCCAAGATGGTGAAACCCTGTCTCTACTAAAAATACAAAAATTAGCTGGGTGTGGTGGCAGGTACCTGTAATCCCAGCTACTCAGGAGGCTGAGGCAGGAGAATCGCTTGAACCTGGGGGGCAGAGGTTGCAGTGAGCCAAGATCGTGCCATTGCACTCCAGCCTGGGCGACAGAGCAAGACCCCGTCTCAAAAAAAAAAAAAAAAGAAAAGAAAATTAAATTGTCTATGTGTCAGTCAGTCACTCTAGCCTCCATCCCTTTGTCTGGTCCTTACTCTCAGCTGGTCACCCTGATTCCTATTTCACCGAGAAAAGTAAAGCATTCAAAAGAGAAGTTCCATAGATGCCATTTTCATGCCCACCAATGCACCTGCATCTGGTGCATTAAAATCTCATGCATCCATGGATTCTCATGCATCCATGAATTCTCATGCATCTCCTGTCCCAGGACATAGAAGCTTGCTCCCATTTCAAACCTGCCTCCACACACACACAATGATAGACATTGCCATTTAAGGTCATGTGCTTCAGCAATTCCCCCTTTCTCCTCTAACATCAAATAACCCCTCTCTTCTGAATAATTTCTATCTGCTTGTAAAATATAATTATTTCTCTACTCTAAAAACAATTAAATGTTTGATTACCTTGTTCACACCTCTTCCCACAATCTCATTTGTGCCCCTCATCACTTTTTTTTTTACAGTAATGCTCACTGAATGTTTCTATACTCCCTCTCTGTTTCCTCCAACCATTTATCTGAAATTCATGCCAGTTAGGCATTTTCTTCTGCCACCCAATAACACTGCTCTTGTCAAAGTCCACAGTGAGCTCCCTGTCGCAGAATCCGATGAATAAATTTCAAGTCTCCATGCTCTTGCAGCACTTGACGCAACTGATTACCTCTTCCTTGTTGAAAAGCTTTCATCGTTTGGCTATCGGAACACCACACTCCCCTGTGTTTTCTCCCAACTTATTGGCCTCTCTTAAATCTCCTTCTTCATCTCCCCATTCCTCTTATGTTGCTGTGAATCAGTTTAACTCATAGACCTGTTTTCTTTCTGTCACCTCATTGAGCTTCATGACTTTAAACAGTACCTTCAGGCATGGCATTTGTTCTTTCAGCCTAGAACTCTCACCTAAATTACAAACTCCTCTGCCTATTTCCCTACAGCACATCTCATATGGATTTCCATTTGCATCTGAAACATACCATGCTCAACACCAAACTTCTGGTCTATTCTTTCTCCCCACCCCACCCCCAAAACTATCTGTGCCTGACACATATCCCACATCACGTACATTCCAGCTTTCTTACCCTAGTTTTTAAGGACAAAAGCCCTGGCGACACCACTGACTCAACTCTTTCTCCCGTTCCTCATGTTGAATCTCTCACCGTGACCACTCTAGATTGAGCCACCACTATCTCTCATTTGCTCAGTGGATCAGATTGTACCAAGTAAAAGAAAAAGCCTGAGTGTCTCACCTGGTAGACACATTACTGCAGGTCCCATTCTAGTGTCTCCCAAGAATTGACAACTTCCTTAAAATGAAGTACTCAGGAGCCATACTATAATGCTCTTAGGAAAATATTTCCAAATAGAAAATACTTGTAATAAAAATTGAGTCTTTCAGTTTGGACATATATCTGTTTAAAAAGAATAGCAACAAAGTTAATCTTTATTTCCCTTTCACAAGTATATTCTAATTGGGGAAGCTATTGTTCTGATATGTTAAAGCAAAACATTGCTAAATGGTACTAAATTCTATGTGCTTCTCCTTTTGCAGCCAACACACATCTGGGGCATATTATATCACTTTCACGTTTAGCTCTCATCAGCTTCTTTCAAGACCTTTAACTATTTTACAGACATATCCAGACAGGTACAGATTCTGTTCCAATCCCTACAGGGATGCATTTAATTATCACTCTAAATTTTAAGACATAAAACCGGTTGTAGAGCAGTGAAGAGATAAAAAGTTTTGAGTGCAAGAAATCCCCACAGGAGAGGCATGTTAACCCTTTTACTTTCTGAGGTCTCTTTTCAGTAGTGTTAGAATATTTCTTTCAGAGCCACGTGAAGGGGCAAGGAGCCCTGTCTTCCTTCTCTCCTTGAGGTGCCATTAATTAACTATGATTTGGCCAGGCACAGTGGCTCACGCCTGTAATCCCAGCACTTTGGGAGGTCGAGATGGGTGGATCACCTGAAGTTAGCAGTTCAAGACCAGCCTGGCCAACATGGTGAAACCCCGTCTCTACTAAAAATACAAAAATTAGCTCGGCGTGGTGGCAGGTGCCTGTAATCCCAGCTACTCGGGAGGCTGAGTCAGGAGAATCACTTGAACCTGGGAGGCAGACGTTGCAGTGAGCTGAGACCGAGCCACTGCACTCCAGCCTAGGCGACAGAGTGAGACTCTGTCTCAAAAAGAAAAAAAAAAATTAACTATGATTTTAAGCCACTAAAACTTCCTTCTCATTTAAGGATAAGCCTGTCCAAGCAGGGATGACTGGGCCAAGAACTTTACATTCGACACAGGCTCATCTTTTATTCCCTGATGAGGGAAGTAAAACTTCATCCTCTGCTCTGTGTGCTGTGACACAGAATAGGTTTAGGAGGGAAACCCTACAATACAGCAGGGAAGAAACGTAACTAGAAGCTGCACCACCTGGATTTTAGATCTTATACTCCACCAACCAACCATGTGATCTTGGACAAATAAATCTCTTCTCCTTGTGTATCAGTTTCCTTGTCCATCAAGCTTACCTAATGAAATTCACATCTAACTTCTTCTAAGGACTGTTAGGGGAATCAAATCTATAAGCCTGAAAGACATTTCAAAATGCAAAATCGCAAAGAAATTACTTGATAATTATATATGTAGTAAAGTTAAAACCTCCTTTTCCTTCCCATTTCCAGGCTGAGAAAGACTACATATCTCAGGATGCATATGGATCCAAAACAACTTATATTTTTAGCCTTGATTGATCCCTGAAGCCAATAAGGTTTCAGCTTTCTATGACGTTAACATGTACTGCATACTTCCAATGTTGACATCCATTGAGTTCTTACTTAGTGTTGAGATTTCATGAATCAGAAACATCAAAGTCAAAGATGGCAGCTGTTTTACCAGCTGTTTTATCCAATGCTGACATCCACTGAGTTCTTACTTAGGGTTGAGATGCCATGAATCAGAAACGTCAAAATCAAAGATGGGAGCTGTTTCATCCAGCAAGGAGGCAAGTCATAAACAATGATATATCAAGTTTCACCAAAACTAAGATCATTAAGAACGAGAAAGAAATAATGCCATTTAAAATTTAAGATTCCATTGATTGTGAGAAAGGAATGTTTCAATCTAGGAAAATGTACATTTTGTTATTTCGTTAAAAAAATAGTTTGTCATGGTTTTTAAGATTTTTGAAAATAAGAGAACAGGCCGGGTGCGGTGGCTCACGCCTGTAATCCCAGCATTTTGGAAGGCTGAGGTGGGCGGATCACCTGAGGTCAGGAGTTCGAGACCAGCCTGGACAAGAGGGGGAAACCCCATCTCTACTAAAAATACAAAAAATAAGCTGGGAGTGGTGACGCATGCCAGTAATACCAGCTTCTCAAGAGGCTGAGGCAGGAGAATCGCTCGAACCAGGGAGGCAGAGGTTGCAGTGAGCCGAGATCACGCCACTGCACTCCAGCCTGGGTGACAGAGCAAACCTCAAGAAAGAAAAGAAAAGAAAAGAGAAAAGAAAAGAAAGAAGGAAGGAAGGAAGGAAGAAAGAGAAAGAAAGAGAAAAGTAGAGAACAGTGATAATGGTTAGTTAATAAACTGAACCAACGAAACAATCTATTTGCCTATCTATGTATCTATGATTACGTGCCATGTTCCAAAAACTTGATACATGAAAATAAAATCTCATATAATCCAGAGGAATGCTGAAATATCTCAATTTTTTTCCTGTTTTGATACAAACATTTAACTTCTTCATTTAAAAAATGACAATTATTGGCCGGGCACGGTGGCTCACGCCTGTAATCCCAGCACTTTGGGAGGCCAAGGCGGGCGGATCACAAGGTCAAGAGATGGAGACCATCCTGGCCAACATGGTGAAACCCCGTCTCTACTAAAAATACAAAAATTAGCCGGGCGTGGTGATGCATGCCTGTAGTCCCAGCTACTCGGGAGTCTGAGGCAGGAGAATTGCTGGAACCTGGGAGGCAGAGGTTGCAGTAAGCTGAGATTGCGCCACTGCACTCCAGCCTGGCAACAGAGCAAGACTCCGTCTCAAAAAAAAAAAAAAAAAAAAAAAGAAGAAGAAGAAGAAGACATTATTACCTCTGACATTGGCCTAAAAGTAGCAAAAGTTACCGTGCAAATTATAACAAAATCGGTAATCAAATGAGAAGTGAGAGAGATCAGGATATGAGAATGAAATGAACCAATTCCAGGTATGTTGTTATTAATATGCCTCCAAAAGTCTCCTCCCTGTAGGAAAATTTATTTTGTGATTAAAATTACCAAGAACAATGTTTTATGTCTAGAAATGGGTACTGGTAATACAGATTAAGAAGTAACAATACTCTAAATGGTAAGATGAGTTTTGTGATATAATTATGACTGTTCTTTGTTTTATTGTTTTTTTGTTTTGACACCGGCTCTTACTCTGTTGCCCAGTCTGGACTGCAACGGCATGATCATAGCTCATTGCAACCTTGAACTCCTGGCCTCAAGCAATCCTCCTGCCTCAGCTTCCCAAAGTGCTGATATTACAGGCATTAGCCACTGCGCCCAGCCTGTTCTTTTTCTTGAAGCAGGAATTAAAAAACTTTTTCTATAAAGGGCCAGATAATAGATATTTTCAGCTATAAGGGCCATATAATGTTACAACTACTCAATTCTGTTGTTGTAGCACAAAAGCAGCCATGGACAATATGTAAACAAACCACTGTGGCTGTGTTCCAATAAAGTTTTATTTATAAAACAAGAGGCAGACCAGTTTGCCTTGCGAGTCATGGTTTGCAAACCTGTGCCTTAGAAGACAAATAAGCTGAGACTGCCCTGCAAGTAAACATACTGGGCCAAACATGTCTAACAGTGTAATTGTTTCAGTTGAAGAAGAATGTAACCTAGAGTTCCTTTTGGGTCTGAACTTCTACAAAGGGAAAGCTTGGAGTCATGACAATATGGACTTTGTGTGCACTCTTAACAAATAATGTGAGAATGGGGAGGATGAACGGGATTGTTTTAGGCCTGTCTCCACAAGTGACTAGGCTTAAAAATGCTGAAACAGCCATCAGTGTTTTCAAGTTTCAGCCTACTTCAACACAATAGTGAGATACTTACTGCAAAATAAAACAGATGCAAAAAACACACAGGGACGTAAAAACAATCAAAGCCACCAAAATGGAACATCAAGTCTTGAGTTATTTAACCGTTGGGCTGAAGCAACTCATCAAAGCTCCTCACATTAAATGGCGTCTGTTTTCCCCACCTTTCAAGTTTCAATTAACCTTTCCTGCCAGAAGGGATCACATTCAAACACCTGAGTCCCATTTTAATAAACTGGATTTGGTTTAGAACACCTCACAGTTACCTCAGAGAATGGCAGTTACAGAAACCTGCTCTTGAATTTGAAATTTACAGGAAGAAAGGTTTCAAATGACCTTCAATTATATCTTCCTTCTCAGAGATCAGATGTAAAAATATCAGCCCAGAGTCACTGATATTTAGGGATAATAAATTTATAAAACAAACACCTTGTTCCTCAAGATTCTATAAACAAGTCAGGAGCAGTGGCTCATGCCTATAATACCAGCAATTTGGGAGGCCGAGGCAGGCGGATCACTTGAGGCCAAGAGTTTGAGAGCTGCCTGGCTAACACGCAAAACCCCCGTCTCTACTAAAAATACAAAAATCAGCTGAGCATGGTGGTGCACGCCTGTAATTCCAGCTATTTGGGAGGCTGAGGCACGAGAATCATTTGAACCCAGGAGGTGGAGGGTGCAGTGAGCTGAGATCACGCCACTGCACTCCAGCATGGGCAACCGAAAAAAAAATTCTATAAATATCTATTTTTGTGTCTATAGATGTATAGTTTGTGTATGGAATAGGATAGAAAATTAAAGTTAAGAGCACAACAGTCACTCCACTAGACAGTGTGCTCTAATTGTGTTGACAAGGATTACCAATGCGGGTAAAAGTTCAGAATCAATAGTTGATTCAGATACCTCACAGAGCTGTGATCCACAAGCCTATAACACACAATACAAAGTAAATATCATTGTGTTACTTTTGTACAGCTTGATAAGCTCTGTACCATGCATTTACATTCATTATCTATTTTAATAAATACCGTGTAAGATCAATAGGATAAATCCCTCATATGAAAATGAGGTTGAAGACACAGGTTAATTGATTTAACTGAATTCATAGAGTAAGTTGGTTTTGCAGTTAGGATTAGAATCAAGTTACCATCATTCACAGCTGAGATCTTTCATCCAGGAGAAAATACGCCCCACAAAGGCTGGAATTTTTGCATGATTTATTTACTGCCACATCTCTACCAAACTGCAGGGCACATTATAGGTATTCAAAAAGTTCATGTTGAATAAATGAATGAATAGATATTTTTAAAATAGTTAAAGTAGGAACACAGAAAAGGTAAAAGCAGAACACAAACAAAGACATGGGATGGCCTCACTCTCCTTATGCTTGCAGCAAATCATCAGTTTTGTTTATTTCTGCTGCGTCTTTTCTATATCTCAAGGGGCCCAAACCCACTATGACCCCTGGTGATTGGCCAAGCGGAGTTGACCAGGAACAACACTTGGATAATCAGTGAGAGGGATCAAAAGAGGGATCAAAATCAAGGAGTTTTAGACCCAGCCTTTCTACCTGGAGGGTTGACTGTGGGCAAGCCATTCCTTTGAGGAGCCTCAACTTCCCAGTCCTTCCTGGCTTCCACACGTAACTCTTGGGGACTTACTATCTGCCTTGCTTAACTACAGGAGTATGGGAAAGGTCAAGTAAGATTATGAAGATATTTTACACACAATACATATTGATGAAGCCATTATTGTCCTAATTCTGCAGTCATTTTCTCAGAATAAGATCCAGAGTGAAACACAGGCAATGGGATTACACTAGCATTTATTTGCTGCAGTGGATGAAGAACAGACCAATGTCTCTGGATCGTTGGAAGAGTTCCCTTTCACCCCCCAGTTCTGTTCAAAGATAATCCATAACATCATTTCATTCCGATGTCGGGGGCACCTCTTCTGGCCAAGACCCTGAACTGAGCTTTCCTGACTGCCAAAATGGACTCTTTTGACTCATTCTCTACTGTTCTCCCCAAACCTTCGGATTCTCCTACTTCTCAAGTCCACTGTCCTTGGAATCCTTGGAACCAGGCAGTCTGCTTGGCCTTGTGTCTGGTTACTTCTCAGCAGAATCCAGGCTGGTACAGGGCCTGTGCCCCCTGTATTCCGTAGGGAAGACAGTCCAGTAAAGCAGATCTCCTTTTTTGCACTATTGGTGATTTTAGACAGTGGTCCTCTAGGACAATATTACACATTCTCCTAATAAGGATGATAGAGAGATGAATGGGTAGATACAAGGATGAATGGCTGGGTGGATGAATGGATGGATAGATAGATAAATAGATATAGATAGGTAATAGATGGATAGCTGATGGATGGATAGATGGATAGATGGATGGATAGATAGATGGATGGATGGATAGATGGCCAGCTGGCCAGCTGGCTGGCTGGCTGGCTGGATAGATGAACAGATAGATACTAATCTAATAGTTAGGTGAAGTAAGATGCCTCTCTCCTGTACAGTTAAAAGCAGGCAAGCATTCTACCCAGGATATGAGGAGGAAACCCGAGGAGAACAAAGAGATGAAAATATTTGAGAAACACCATTAGCAATAATATGAGTCTCTTCTCCCAAATGGCATGAATACTTCAGAAGCATGTAAAAACTACTCAGAATAGCTATGACGTAAGGTGGGAGGGTGGTGACAATCTATACCTTTAGAAAGCTTGTAGTCTTCCATCTACACATCATATTTTTTTTTTATCTGGTTAGCCAATAATGCAAGCAGTGGGTAGCCAGGTTTTAAGAAGGCTCTATATTTTTTACATGAATTTACATATATCCATACACACCTGCAGTTAATGATCTCCCCAATCTGCAGAAGAATAAGAGGGCCCATTCATTCCCGTGACCCCATGTAAGCATAGTCAGATTTGGGTCAAGTGTTTTAAGTACCACTGACATTCTCCTACCTCACAAAAGCTTTGGCACTGGTGTTTCCTCAGGTCCCCTGATTCCTTGCAGGGCTCCAGGCACTGGAAGAGAAGAACAATAAAAATAAATAAAACATGGAAACAAACAAAGCTGAGAGGAAAAAAGAATTCACCTGTGATTGTTGCTTTTCAATGCTTGTTTATTCTAGTTAGTTTAGAAAACCAAATAATCAGCTGCTCTTTTTAACTGGGTATAACACGAATCTGAGCAAAAGCATCATTACAGAACGCGGACCAAAAAATGTATGTCAACACAATTGGAAAGGAAAAGTTACAGCACCTGGCAGTGACTTACAGGAAAAGTAATGATCGTCACCATCAGCTGAAGGAATTGGGGTAAGACATTTTATATTCAGTAAGAAATATTTTCTTTTTTTGTTTGTTTTTTGAGACAAAGTCTCGTTCTTGTCCCCAGGCTGGAGTGCGATGGCGCAATCTCGGCTCACTGCAACCTCCACCTCCCAGGTTCAAGTGATTCTTCTACCTCAGCCTCCCCAGTAGCTGGGATTACAGGCGCCTGCCACTACACTGGGCTATTTTTGTATTTTTAGTAGAGACAGGGTTTCACCATGTTGGCCAGGCTGGTCTCGAACCCCTGACCTCAGGTGATCCGCTCGCCTCAGCCTCCCAAACTGCTGGGATTACAGGCATGAGCCACTGCGCTCAGCCAAGAAATACTTTCTAAAGGTTGTTGTTTCATAGGATTTTTTTCCTCATAAAAGTTAATATTACATTTATTTTAAATTGGCAGCATAGGGCTATTTTTTGTACACTCTTCTACAAGTGAAAATGCATTGTATTAAATTTATTTCTGTATGTATGTACACATATGTATTGTCGTTAACTTGTGTCCTTAATGAATCCAACAGCATTCAGATACGTCGAGTTTAATCACTCCATTAAAATACATTGGATAAATCTGTTAGATTATGACATGAGAGTCTCATAACAGAAAATAAGGTTTGCTTAAACATACATGCATATAACTTATTACTATATACATTCTAATAAATCAAAGACACTAGCCAGACTCCATTGTTCAAGAACGATTGTAATAATAAATAGTAAGATTGTTGGATAAACAAATTATATGCACATATAATATAGTTTATTACTAATATATACTATATGTATTATATATACACACATGATATAAAAATATATATAGTCTGAGGCCAGGTGTGGTGGCTCAAGCCTGTAATCCCAGCACTTTGGGAGGCTGAGGTGGGCAGATCACTTGAGGCCAGGAGTTTGAGACCAGTCTGGCCAACAAAGTGAAACCCCGTCTCTACCAAAAAATACAAAAATTAGCCTGGCGTTGTGGCGCCCACCTGTAGTTCCAGCTACTCGGAAGACTGAGGCAGGAGAATTGCTTGAACCCAGGAGGTAGAGGTTGCAGTGAGCCGAGATCAGGCCACTGCACTCCAGCCTGGGAAACAGAGCAAAACTCTGTCTCAAAAATAAAAATAAAAATAAAGTATATATAGTGTCTACATACGGGATGTCTGTGTGTGCCTGATTGATAGTAGCCAGGCCTCATGGTTGAAAAAAAGTTACATTCATATGCATGGAAACTTGATACTCAAAATTATATTTAATGCAAGTTGTAATTTTAAACATTAATAGTCATATATAGTCAGAGGTCAGTCATCTAAATATAGGCATAGCCCTAGCTCTCATACATTCACGGTTATTTTATCTATATTATTTCTATTTCATTATTGATGAGTTTTCAAATGACAGTAGAAATTCTCAGTTAAATTTCAGATGTATAATGTAGAATTCTGGATATATGGTGAAGCAATACTACTTTTTCACTCTATTTTCTAGTAATCTCCTCCATGTTTTAAAATACAGATACAGTTAGAAGATACACTGGAAGACTCTATGAAGAAACTTAATTTTCAATATTTGTTGACATTTTTAAATCAAATATATGTATGAAATCAACTGCCCCTGTGCCAACTGTCAATTCTTTATAACAATAATGCTCAAAGTGTGATCAATTACTGATATTATGGGCATCCTTTGGAGTTTGTGTGAAATGAAAACTCATGGGCTTCATTCTCAACCTACAGTCCGAATCTCTGGGACCAGGGCCCAGGAATCTATTTTAACAAGTTCTACTGAAAATTCTGATGCTTAGTAAACTTTAAAAAGAACTGCTATCAGCTGGGCACGGTGGCTCACACCTGTAATCCCAGCACTTTGGGAGGCTGAGGTGGGCGGATCACAAGGTCAGGAGATCAAGACCATCCTGGGTAACACGATGAAAACCCATCTCTACTAAAAATACAAAAAATTAGCCGGGCGTGGTGGCGGGCGCCTGTAGTCCCAGCTACTCGGGAGGCCAAGGCAGGAAAATCACTTGAACCCAGGAGGCAGAGGTTGCAGTGAGCTGAGATCACGCCACTGCACTCCAGCCTGGATGACAGGGCAAGACTCTGTCTCAAAAAAAAAAAAAAAAAGAACTGCCATCAAATTTGATGTTTGCATTTAACAGTGTCTTTATGGAATAAACGTTTGTTGGATGTTTCTTGAGTGAAATGACAAAGACTTACCTTGCAAGTAGCTGAATCTCTGCCCGTGAACAATCCCCAGACCATTACTCTTTGGAGTAATGTCTCTTTCTTGCTTCATATAAGTGCCATTAAGAACATATATTTCTCATAAAAAAATTTTTAGATTTCATAGTAATGTTGCATATGAACAGTTTTAATTATTTTAATTTTTTAAAAAAAACTTGAGCTCTTTAATAATTCTTTTCTAAGACATATATGAGCCTGCCCCAAGTTACAGTGCTTACTTCTCTCAAGAATGTTCAAAAACAAATTTTTCATCAATATAGCAATTCTAAAAGAAAAACAATTTTAATAGTAATGAAACATTGTTTAAAAACTTATCTAAAGGCCGGGCGCGGTGACTCACGCCTGTAATCCCAGCACTTTGGAAGGCCGAGGCGGAAGGATCACAAGGTCAGGAGATCGAGACCATCCTGGCTAACACGGTGAAACCCCGTCTCTACTAAAAATACAAAAAAAATTATCCGGGCGTGGTGGCGGGCGCCTGTAGTCCCAGCTTCTCAGGAGGCTGAGGCAGGAGAATGGCGCGAGCCCGGGAGGCAGAGCTTGCAGTGAGCCGAGATCGCGCCACTGCACTCCAGCCTGGGCGACAGAGCGATACTCCGTCTCAAAAAAAAAAAAGAAAAGAAAAGAAAAAACTTATCTAACTTACTTATGATTTCCTTAAAGAACTAGTTTTTTGTTTCCTATGGCTACATCAATGCTTTGTCCTCAGAGCTCTTGTTACTTATTTTTTCTAGACATTTGCTTCATGGCAAAAATGTTTAGTAGTTATTTAATAAGTATGCTAAGACCTAATTCTTCCTCAAGACCATTTGAAATGAATACATGACACTCTTGACACTACAAGGTAAGTCTTTATCATTTCACTCAAGAAACACCCAACAAACATTTATTCCATAAAGACACTGTTAAATGCTATGTGGCTAACAATGTCTGAAAATAAGCATGTGATTTTTGTTTTCTCTCATTGCTAAAAATATGAATTATAAAAATATGCTGCTACATGTGTACACAAGTTGCATTTTCACAACTATAGACATTGGTGCACAAAAAGTCTCAAGCCTTTGAAATCGCCATAATCCCACATAACCATGGTCCTGAGAGGCTTGTGGAATTGTCAAATACCTTATACAAAACAAATACCATTTACAAAAACAGGCATATTTCTGGAATGCTAATCAAAGCACTACACAACACACTTGTTTTGCTATTAATCCAGAAGCTCTGCCAAGTCTAGCATCAGTATATGTAATTCATTTAAAGCTCTATTTTAATTGCATTCCTGCTTCAGATCCAGTAACTAGTAATCAGCAGTATCTAAAGACATTTTTCAAAATGTTATTAATGACAGCCAACATTTTCTTTTAATAATCCTCCATGAAATCTCTCTGACAAGCACAACCTATATACAATCATCTGAGTCAATGTTTGCAGGATAAGTTTGCCAAAAGTCTACTTCTTTATAATACTCTGGCCAGTGGAAAAAAAAAAAGATTTCGACAAAAGCTAAAGTGTTGCGGGAGAAAACAACAATGACACACTTTCTCTCATACTTCACGTAGAACAAAAAACTTCCTGTTTCTGCAAGCAATTTTTTAAAAAAAGGTATGTCAAAAGACTGCAGCCCTGCCAGAGGTGTTAGAACCCGAAGGACTCTATCTTGAACAGGGGCTGGGTAAAATGAGGCCAAGAAGTGCTAGGCGGCATTATCAGGAGGTTAGGCCTTCTTAGTCACAGGATGAGACAGGAGGTTGGCAGGACTAGTTTCACAAGATACAGGTCACAAAGACCCCACTGATGAAACAGGATGCAGTAAAGAAGCCAGTCAAAACCCACCAAAACCAAGATGGCAAATGAAAGCAACCTCTGGTTGTCCATGTGCTCATTATGCACTAATTATAAGGCATTAGCATGTTAAAAGACACTCCCACCAGCGCCATGACAGTTTACAAGTGCCATGGCAATGTCCAGAAGCTACCCTATATGGTCTAAAAGGGGGAGGAAACCTCAGTTCCAGGAACTCCCCACCCTTTTCCCAGAAAACTCATAAACATCCACTCCTTATTTAGCATATGATCTAGAAATAACGATAAGTTTACTCAGTCAAGCAGCCCATGCCATTGCTCTGCCTATGGCACAGCCACCCTTTTATTCCTTTACTTTCTTAATAAACTTGCTTTCACTTTACTCTGCAGCCTTGCTCTTGAATTCCTTCCTGCATGAAGCCAAGAACCCATGTGGCCTCCCAGACTGAACTCCAGTTTGGGGGTTTACCCTGTGACAACCCCACATCTCTCTTCCACAAGAGGGGTGATTATGAGAGAAATACCACTACCAGGAGACAATTGCTTTAGAATTTATTACATAAACTCCTATAGGCGCCATGATCATGTACTACCTAAAACTATCCAAAACAGTAACCAAAGTTTATATTTTTAGCAAAGGTTTTAGGCTTTCAAGTTTTAGGATGATAGACGAAAATCATTTCTTCCGAGGTTACTGCTTCAATTCCAATGAAGAAACACTTTAAATGGCAAAGAAAAATATGTAGATTGAGAGAGCTAATCGCATATGTCATCGTTTGGCAGGTAGATACTAAGTATGTTTCTACTTAACCTAGAAACTTTACGGATTACAGACCACTTTTAAAACTATTTGTCTAATGGAGCCTCATCACAACACATCTATAGAAATATGTAAAATTATGCACTATTGGCTGGGAATGGTGACTCACGTCTGTAACCCCAGCACCTTGGGAGGGTGAGACAAGATGATCTCTTGAGCCCAGAAGTTCAAGAACAGACTGGGCAACATAGTGAGACTTTGTCTCCACTAAAAATAAAAAAATTAGCTGGGCATGGTTGTGTGCACCTGTAGTCCCAGCTATTCGGGAGGCTGAGGTGGGAGGATTACTTAAGCCTGGAAGTTTGAGACTGCAGAATGCACCATTGCACTCTGCAGCCTGGGTAACAGAGTAAGACTCTGTCTCAAAAAAAAAAAAAAAAAAAAAAAAAAGGCACAATTATTCTTACATTTTAGAGAGGAAACACTGAAGTTAAGAGAGGTTAAGGAAACAAATCTAGTGACTCTGGGAGAGATTGGGGCAATTGGGATTGAACCCATGCTTTAGCACACTCAAAGAAAGGGTATTTTCCATGATAAAGCACTTTATGCCACTTGCTACAGGGGATTCATGAGACAATGTATATAAAAGATATCTGCACACTGAAAAGTACTTTGCAAATCCATGGGATTAGTAAACTATGATGCTCCCAGACCTCTCTGGGATTCAGTTCCAGAATGCCCTAGGTGTTACGCATTCCAAGATCTTCATATAAGCACAACCAATAAGACTATTTCATGTCACAGAGAAAGACCTCCAACTCATGAGTAGAAGTACTGATCAACAAGGAAATTGTGGATACTACTTTGGTGAATCACCATCTGGCCAGTTTACCACCAAATTCCATACTTTACATTTAACCAAACACTTTCATAAAAGGACAGCAGAAGAAATGTTCTTAACAAAACAGCCATCACAATAAATTCTAAAGCAAAAGAGGTTCACACAAAATTCAAAATTTTACATTATCCAATAATCAACAAGTGGAACTCATGATTAGGTTATGCTAAATGAATAGAACCCATGCTAAAACAAAGCAAGCAGCAGGTCCATAGATTTCAATCTGTTCCAATTAGCAACAAACTAGCTAAATCAACAAATATGGATTAATATTTCTTATGTGCAAAGTACTTATCTAGTCACCAAGACAGGGGGAAATGTGGCATGATTCATTCTGCCCTGAGGGAGTGTGGAATCTCTTATGGGAGAAAAGTATGTAGATAAATAAGTCTGCATCGGTGAATCATAAAATAAATGAGTTAAGAACAACATGCCGGCCAGGCGTGGTGGCTCATGCCTGTAATCCCAACACTTTGGGAGGGTGAGGCGGGCAGATCACTTGAGGTCGAGAGCTCGAGACCAGCCTGACCAACATGATGAAACCCTGTCTCTACCAAAAAATACAAAAATTAGCCAGGTGTGGTGGCAAGCGCCTGTAATCCCAGCTACTTGGGAGGCTGAGGTGGGAGAATTGCTTGAACCTGGGAGCTGGAAGTTGCAGTGAGCTGAAATTGTGCCACTGCACTACAGCCTGGGTGACGGAGTGAGCCTCCATCTCGTAAATAAATAAATAAATAAATAAGCAAATCCCAAAAAAAGTCATAAGAAATGAAAAAAAAAGGACATGTATTTTCATAGGGGATCATTGAAAAGAACTTCACAGAACTAGGGACCCATAAATCAGCTTAGAAGGGTGACTGTGACTAGAATTTGACCAGCTGTAAGTAAATTTGGGATAAGGATAATATTCAACGTATGCAGTGGGGAGTATGGTGTGTGATTGCTAGTAGGAGAAGACACATAGCAGAAAACAAGGCTGGAAGGACAGCCCTTGGATTCAATGAGGAGCCACTGACACACTCAGAGCTAATTGTTTGTTCCAACTTGTGTTTATGAAGACTTGGGTGTTGGAACAGAATATGGATTAGAGAGGTGAGACATTGCAGTGAATGAAACCAGAGCAAAAGTCTTTACAACATCTTCCAATCTTCTCTCTGCCATTTCTAGTGTCAATATGCCACCAGGGTGTCAGAGGTCATTGGGTGAAAGGAGGAAAAGGATGTTAACCTATGAAAGGGAATACGGAAGAGCAATCTCATCAACATGGTTACCAATTTGTTTTGAGAAGGGGGGATGAGAGAAATCAAATGGGGAAAGGCACCAAAGTTTCCAATCTAGATTTCAAGGGAACTGATGGTGTCACCAAGACGAAGGAAGAAGGAGAAACAAGCATGGGAAAGATACGGAACTGAGTGCTTAACACAGCGAGTTAGAGGTGTCCAGGCAACGTGCAAGGAGTGTTGTCCGACAAGCTATTGAAATTGTGGATATGCAGTTTGGGATAAAGGTTCAAGTTAATGATGGCATTTATAAGTTTCCTTTGTCTTTCTCTCTCATCATTAATTTATTCCTTTTACAACCATTTCCTGAGTTCTAACTATAACCACAGTATCATGCTAAGTGATGGGTCTACTGCTAAATCTATGAACTACACAAGGGACTGCCTTCAAGGACCTTACAGTCTCTAGAAACATCATAGCATGTACATTTACAAGCAAACGTCAAAGATACAGATAGAGAAGAGGTACAGAAAAAATTAAATTGGAGTGTCAAAAATTTTAGGAGTTTGGCTATGCGAAAACTAGAATGGCAACCTGTATGAGATTTCATGGTTTAGTAAAGTTTTTTTTTTCTTTAATCTGTTTTGTTCTCTCTCTATGTGTTTGTGCTTCAAAATGAGGTGATTGGAACATGTTAATAGGCAGGAAAAAAAAGGATCAAATGGAGGAGGTCTGACTAAAGATCAGGATGATTGAAGATGTAGAAGAAGTAGGAAATTATCAATTGATCAAGGTCCCAGAGACTGTTGTAGGGGTTACAATATGAAAACAATGAATTTTAGAGAGGCAACGTATCACTCATATCATTGAACCCAACCCTATACAGCTTCCAGATTTGAAAACTGAAAAACATTTTCACAGAGGCAATGGTCAAGTGGTAGGGTTTAGATCCATGGCTCTGCCTAGGACTGGACATGAACGTACAGTTTCACTCCAGCTTAGAGGATGTAAGAGTTTGGATGTAGGGAAATGTGACAATGATCATGTGGCATGTTGATAACCTGTGTGAATGAGCCACGGGTTTCCAATATGGTGGGAAGGCACTGATGTTTAGATGTGTGTGCCTTCGTGGATGCAATTCTGGTGGCTGGGCTTTAGTAGTCTTGAATGGATAGATAAGTCAGGCCACTTCCCAGGTGAGGGACTCTGAAACTCATGATTCTAGCCAAGTCTGAAGGCAACCAAAAGAGCACTGAGTTTTAGATTTGGACTGACCCAGAGGAGAATCCCTCATCTACCTCAAGCTAAATGATTTTTTCCCGTTGAAGTTTTATTTTTACCTCTCTAAACTATAGGTTTCTGATACATAAAAGAGTGAAAAAATATTTGCTCAGGTGGACTTTTTTCAAATGAAATTTATAAAGACCACCTTTTAAGGTGTCTACACATAGTAGGTACTTAGTGAATCTAGTTCTCTTCCATCTCTAGGGGACCAATAAGGAGACGTTATTTTATAGTTCTTTCATATTTCCCTAATGCCTACCTACATTTTCCCTTTTAATTGGAAAAGAAATTCAAATTTCTCTTAATTCCAGTCTCTCAAGCACGTTCTAATAATTGTTTTTAAAGTGCCAAATTTCTTGCCCACATTTGCAAAAGCTAAGATTGAATGGGGTGGTAATATTCTGTGTGTGGCCAGAACATGGAATGAGAAGGGATATCCTGAGACCAGAGCACAGTATCTTTTCTTTCACAAAAGTATTTTCTGTTGAATAATTAAAAAATCAAATAATGCTTTACACTTAATTTTGTCTGGAGTATTGCCTGGATATAAAGAATAAGCCTTGGGGTTCTTAAAAAAAAAACAAACCTCCAACTTCTTATTTTATATGGGTATACATTCGTATCATATAACAATGCTATCTACAAAAGTTTGCAAAGACCATTTCTGTTTTCTGAATTAATGGCAGCAAGTTTCTCTAAAAAGCTGTGGACCTGCTTTTTAGATGAAAGCTGTTTTTTCCTCCCAAATAGATTTCCTAAAATATGTGCACCCTACTGCCTTTAGAAGTATTCATGGCCTCCCTCCATCTCTAAATTGGTACTGTATAGAAATTGTTACAATCCTGTGTGTCGAAAAGTGCACTGTGTCTTGCCAAAATAATGAAATCTTTTGGCAGACAGCCCTCTGAAGTGCAGTTGAACAATCATTGCAGCCTCAACCACAGAGGATTAGCATGCCAGCCCAGCACAACTACAACAGCATCGGGCCTGAGACGTTCACATCACAAATCAACTTGCTCTGAAACATCCGAAGGGTAATGACTCTCTCACTGCGAAGCTTATCAGGAAACACGGGCCTCATTTTATCACAACTACTTTTTCACAACAAAGGGAGTCCTTTCAGTTTCGGGGTAAGTGTTTAGAAACTACATAAGTAAATGAGAGGAAAGCAATTACTCAAGGTAGTTATTATCAGAAAACCATACTCTCAGTGTAATTCTTTTCCACTTAATTAAGTTTCTCGAAGTAGACAAAGTCATGGAATTCTCTTACCTGGAAGACAAAGCACACCTTCTTTGCATTCCTATTTTTCAACCACAATCTTCTAATATGGCATTTTTGGTACAGTACTGAAGCTTCAAATAGTATTCCCATGGTCACTGCTCAAATTTAAAAGATATTAATTATGAAGAGAAAGTGCTAACTTTCCAGTGTAGAAACCTAGCAGAGTGCACCTTAACTAAAGGATCAAAGATATTGCCTCCGAGAATGGGGGAAAAAAGCAAAACGAAACTCAGGTGTCTCCTGAAAGGATGCACTAGCAAGGACTCAGCATCTCACAGCGGCAGGATTCCTGCCCATTATAGAGAACCTGAATCTAACCAAGAGGAAATACCAAACAATCTACAAAGCAATTAGCCTCTAGTCTTCAAAAATATCAATGTCCTGAAAGACAAAGAAAGACTGAGGAACGGTTCCAGACCAAAGGAGACTAAAGATACATGACAACAAATGCCACATATAATGATGAATTGGATCCTGAATCAGACAAAATAAGGCTATAAAGAACATTATTGGGACAATCAGTGAAGTTTAAATATAAACCGTAGATTAAATGTTGGTGTTACATCAATGTTAAATCACCTACACTTGATAATTTTATTATCAAATGATGTTGGTATTATATCAGTGTTATCACTTACATTTGATAGTTCCATTCTCTTAGTAGTTACTAAGAGAATGCACTTGTTCTTAAGAAGTGCATGCTTAATTACTTGGAGGTAAAGAATCATGATGGCTGCATCTTCTTTTCAAATGATTGGAAAAAAATCATTACAAGTGTATGTGTGTGTATATATACACATAGTATATATGTATACGTTATACATTTGTGTATATATACATATATGTATATGCAGAGAGAGAGAATATGATGAAGCAAATATAGGCAAAAAAAAAAGAAAAGAAAAAGAAAAGGAAAAAAAGGAAAGGTAACGACTGGTAAGTCTAGATTGGGTCAAGCAACTAGAAACCAGGGACCAAATGTGGCCCACCTCTTGTTTTTGTAAATAAAGTTTTATTGGAACAGAGCCATGTCTGTTCATTTGCATATTGCCTGTGGATGCTTTTGCACTACAGCAGCAGAGTTGAGTAGTTGCAACAGATGACCAAGCCAGCAAAGAATATTTACAAATCTTTGACAGAGAGCTTGCAATACCCTGATTTAGATGAAAAGTATATGGAAGTTCTTTGCAGTGTTCTCATAACTTTCTTAAGTGTGTTTTTTAAAGTTAAAATAAAAAATAAACTCATAAAATAATCTTAAAATTATTTAAAATCTCAAATCACAAGTTTTCTCTAGCTGGCACTATTTAAAAGCTATTATGGATATAAATCAATGGGCAAAGAGTATTAAAAAATTTAAGTTCCTATCAATGGGCTTATAGGAATAAACAGATTTAAAGACAAATGCTTCAGATCTGAAACCTCATACTAACTAGATGATATATCTTCCCAAGCAACTGTTAAAGAAGAAAGAGACAAAACCTAGAATCTTTTAGACTCTGTAAAGTCAGTTCTAATAGGCTGTATAAACTGGTGGTTTAACCACAGCCTCAGAAACCCTAAAGTAGAGGACCCAGCATAGCCTCAGTCACCTTGGAAGTCCCAGGTAAGCTCCAGGGTGACTCTGTAAGGATCCCAATTGTCCTTCCTCTCTGCCATCACTTCTAATTACAAAACACAGGAAACGAGGTCACTCAGCACTGTGGTCCAATTTGCCTCTTGGACCCTCTTTGTCCCTCCCTCCTTTATACTAGATAAGTCCTTCTTACAGCATCCAAGCACAATGTTACTCACCAGGAAGATAGGAGATGGATAGAACCTACTTCTTTTGCAGTTGCAAACTATTGCATGGCATGTCCTAGATAAGTATTAGTTTTCAGTAGTATGTTCACTCCCTGGCTACATTCATACATGAATTCTAAAATCAGCAGAATCAGTCTGTGTTTATTAAAAGTCCAATGAAGGAAAACTGATGTTGGTGTTTTGCCAAGACAGAGCAGTAAAGGAGGGGTAGGTGTCCTTTCCTCACAGGAGGAAGCTTACATCCTCACATGAACATTTTCCTAAAGACACAAAAAAACTCACCCTCAGTGGGAAGTTTACTGGTGCACAGACAGCTTAATAAAATGATATACATAACAAGACAGGCTTTTCTCTGGGAAAATAAAAATGCATATTTAATCAAAGTGCTAAAAAATCAGTAAGGGCTAGAAAATATTATCTGTACATGTAATTTCCAACCCAGAAAGTGTAACACACACACACACACACACAAATTTTTTAAAATTATAATCTGATTATAGGACATCTGTGCGTCCTTTGGCAGACTACCAAATCCATCGCTCAGCTTTCTCCAATACTGATGCCCAGGTAATCAAAATAACTCAAGAATCCTGGCAGAGCCATTAGCCAGGTTTTACAGGCTGAATTAAGGGGACCCATGTTGTGCGTCCAGGATCTCGAGTGTTCATTAGATCAGATTTTGCGTAACTCAACTAGAATCACTAGTCACAGCATTCCAAGGACTTAAACAGCCAGTCTCCCCAGTGAAAGTCAGAATTGAATCTGCACAGCATGATTCTGACATCACTGTGCTGCAAGGTTAAAAAAAAAACTCCTCTGTGACAAGTTGAATGGAGATTAGGATTTCCCTCACTTAGTGCTATGTTTAAAAGCTTATGCTCATCTAGCTCTGATCCTTATCTCCATATATATTTTTTTTCTACACATTTTCTTGACAACACACATCTCCTAAGAAAACATTTCATTGGTAGTTCTGGAGAACCATGTCAATCGTATTGCCAAGTTGGGTGGCCTGGTGTCCTTTTTTCCTGTGCTAATGACCTTATAAAATGCGGCATACATCACAGGAGGAATGGGATTTTGCTCTTTGTCCCTGTGTTAAATCTCACAGAGCTACTTATAAGCCTGTCTTATTTATAATATCTGCTTCTTGCTTAACAAGATTGTTTATATCAGTAATATATAAGAATGCCATGGGTAACTATATGCTGTTGGCTTATTGTTTCCAATAAATGCATCTCTTTGTCTGAGAGGTGAGTGATTATAGTAGGTTCTAAGAGAGAACCTAAAATGAAGCATGTCTGTGCAGTGAGACCAATCAACAACAGTGTCAACACTAATCCTCTTCTGATAGAAGGAGCTTGTAACACTGACAGCTTAATATCTATCTGTGTGGCTTGGTTGTCTGATATGTCAAACTCAAGGAAGGCATGGTGTGCTCTTGAAAAGACTGGGGAGCCAAATCTCATGGGGACTTTCATGTTTCCTGTCTCCCTTGCCAGATCAAATCACCCCAGCTTTGTCAACATGAAAGCTCCTCTAAGACATTAGTGCATCCCTGAGCAAACTCATTCAATTTGGCATTATGTGGTAGGTCTGCTCCAGATTAATGAGTTAGACATCATATTCATAACTTTTCAGATGCTTAAAAGGAAACACCATGGTGGACAATGTATGTTAGTTATGGATGGAAAACTCCATTTATAATAGAACCTGTTTGGCCTTTAACCCAAACTTGAAATTTGTACAACCTCACTTGAATATTTAATCTTATTCTCTCTTCACCCCAAAAAGAGTGATGTTGAAGTTCTTGTGGCCAATGGAATTCCATCATAATACAGTAACAAAGCTATTTGTGAACTCAACCAAAACGAGCAGCAAGCACTAACTCAGTAAGTTTGGATCATGAAGGTTTGTTTAACTATTGCAGTCTTTCGAGAGATTTTTGCACAGGGTTTAGAAGAGCCTCCTTCATACTGTGGGCAATGCAAATGTCAATTTGTTGTGCTTGTTTTCCCTCGTTATCCCCTTGACTGAAATACACATTTAAGGACTCAACCAAAGATGTCTCTTCCTCTTGTTGTTTTGCATTTTACAACTTAGCTAACTGAACACTGTTCTGATTAACTCTAAGCTTACCTTCATTACCCCTTTACCCATTCATTCATCAGTTGCTCTGCTGAACCAAAAAAATGCAGAAAAAATAAAAAAGGAGTAGCTCACATTATCTAGACCAGTGGTGTCCAACATAATGCAAGAATGGAATTGTTCTATATATACACCATCCAATATGGCAGCCAGCAGCCACATGGGGCTACTAAGCACTTGAAATGTGGCCAATGAGGCTGAAAGATGAAATATTTAATTTTAATAAATTTAAATCTATAAAGCTATATGTGGCTGGTAGCTACCATACTGGAGAGAAGAAACTGAAAAAGTTAAAAGGAAAGTACAAAAGTATGCATTCGGTATCCATCACACCCACCTTCTAGTGGAAGAGGAAGTAGAAGCTGCATTTCCCAGATGATCATGCCACTAAAATTCTGAATTCAATTAGGTTATGCTCATCAACATATTTACGCAGCATTTGAAGGCAAAAAGAAAACAGAAGGTATTTTCTTGCTTGTGCCTTGTTCACTATTTCTGTGGTTTAGAACCCTTGTGAAAGTGTGAAGGTTTTCTGCTGCAGTCTTCAAGTCTTCATTCTCCAGCTTCCTGGGTATCTGTAGAGGCTTCATCAGGGGATGGCTCTTGACTCTCACATTGTTACTCCAGAGAGGGCTCTGAGAAAGCAGGAGAGTCAGCTCTCTATTGTTTTAGAGTCACTTCTGGAGGCTGAGCCTAGAGTCCATTCCTTCAACACCTCTAATCATTTTAGAAGCATCTAATCCCTTGTATTAAGTTCCTTCCAGTTTATGTACCTAGAGTAGTTTGTTTTCTTCACTGACACTACCTGATGAAAGCAACTAAGATGATACATGTGAACTGACATTTTTTAACCCTTGTGACATCAAAAATGCAAAGAATGTAGCCACAATTTTTCTGATTATCTATTGTGTCACCAATATTCATTTCTAATCTTACAAGAGTCTCCCTTTACTTTGTAACCTCCCTCTCTACCTTCTCTGCATATGTATTTATTGATTCACATCTATGTGTTGGGCAATCCAAGAGATATTGGGAGCACGTGGATGCACCACACACACAGTCTGCATGCTTTGACCTTAGAGTATGATGGAGAACAAAATTAAGCCATTACAATACAGTGGGATCAAAGCCATGAGACAAAGGTGTACAGAAGTACAGATGGGGAGAACTTAACCCAAGTGACAACTATGCAAAATTCCCTGGGCAAAGGGATATGTCTAGGCAGAAAACAAAATAATGAGTAGGATTAACCAGGCAAAAGCAGGTGGGATGAGAGAAGAGTATGTTCCAGATAGATTTGATCTTTTTAAGCATAAAAACTGTAAATTTTAGCAACATAGAGGCACTCCAGAGGTTTCTGCTGTGTTCTGAGATGAAGACAAATGATCTATAATTCACAGGCTATTTAGAGTCAACTTTAGCTTTGGGGCAAGTGGCAGCTTGGATCTTAGCAATGCTTAGAGTGACTGCTGGATATGTTTTTAGAAGTATAGCAGGCTTTATGTAGACCAGTAGAACAAAGAAAAGAAAATGATTCTTATTGAAGACATGTACGTTTCCTTTATCAGAGAGAAAGGACCCAGCTTTCCTTTCCCCAAAGCATGCTTACCATTGGTAAAATGAGTAATTTAATTACTTCAAAAAGACAGCACTCGAAGCTCTGCTTTATCAAATGATAAGATTCCCTAAGTGAAATTCTAATGCACCTGAAAATAACTTATATAAGAACATCATTTTTATAACAGACATGTGATATTTACAACATAGATGATGCCATTCATGCCTGCTTTCTTCCACTTGGGGGGAGCTTAAAAAGAATCTCACTCACACATGAAATCATTTTGGAGATTTACAATAAAGTATACAAATCCCACAAATTTGAATAGGCAGCTTAATGTAATTTAATGCCGATACATGTAGCAGTTTAACTGGACAAGAACACACAGAAGGAAGAGTAACTGTTTTCCATGTTTTATTAGTTTCTTCCCAACTCATTCAGATTGTTATACATGTATCAATTCATAAGAGTAACTTAAATACCCTGTATCCTCAGAAAACTGTTTCACCAAGATGCTGCTGATAATGTACCCTCACTTCACCAAGAGGAAACAGATTTGCTTTATTTCTAATGTCACTGAATGCACGTTTATAATTTACAGAATGCTTCTCTTCTGCTTCTTTACTATAATAGAAATGTATTCATGTTTATAGAAAAACAAGAAACTCATATCCAACTTACTCATTTTAAAGAGGAAATGTGATGGACTAACATGCAAAGAATATATTACAAAGAGAATACAAGGCAAAAATATCAGAGGGTACTAAATATTTTTGAGGGTTACACATCTGTCAGATAACTCAAGTCCTTCCCATGAAGTGATAAGCTTCTCTCTCTTTCTTTGGGAAATGTACTTGCTGTTGCTCTTTGTTAATGAGCAAAATCAGTGACCCCTCTAGCTCAGAAAAGACTCCTGATCACTGCCTCCACTGCATCCCCACCCAGAGGACTAAATGAACCAGTGACAACAAAATGCTCTTGTGCCCTAGGCCCTCTATTTCTCGGAGTTTATAGACCACCTAACAATCAAAGCAGGGCAGTGGGGGGAGGCCGCCTTTGTCCCTGCTGTTACTTTGTGTTTTTTCTCGCTGGCTTCCCAGTCCCCTCCGGGCACCATCATCACCATATCCCTCATGGCTAAACAGCCAGAGGCATGGGGCTTTCACTCCAAATTTCACGGCGTGATAAAATGCAGGGGCTGCCTCGCTGGGGATCTCAAAGCCCTCCTTTGTGGGCCTGGTTGAGGGTCAGGTTAAGTAGCGCATTTTGGCAGCAGGCATCTGTTTGTCTTCACGCCATGATCTTCCTAACAAGGGGGAGGGAGAAGAAGGGAAGTGGGAAGAGGAGACAGTTTCAGAAAACCACCTTCACAGTGGCAAGCAAATTCCCTTCTGCCGCTTGACAGACTATGAGGCCAGTGTAAATCCAATGCCTACCACACTGATGGCCCCACCGAATCAATTCGATTGAGCCGTGAGACAGGGAGCTTTTCCTTTCTTATAGGTTGAGGCCTCACTTGTTGCTCTAAAGAGAAAAAACAAAGCAAGACCCTTTCTTGCTCAGACTTTTTATAAAGAAAATGAACCTGTACAAAGAAAAAAAAACTGTTGGAAAGGTCGCATTTCTTGTTTTTTTTTCCTCTTGTAATATAATCATAGAATTTTGAAATTAATTCTTCTCAATACAGAAACCCTGTTGCTATAATTGGGAGACATTTGCTAGTCAAGGCAAATAAAGAGCTCATTCTATTTAAAGAAAGCCTTTATGTAGAAAAGCTTTACAAGACATGATTAATATTAATTATTTCTACAAGTCATAGATACAATTTCTACTCTGGAAAGAAACCAGTGGGTAGGGACTGTTCCCTAAAAACTCAAACCACTGAATATGACCAAAGTCAGTAGTTCAAAAGTAGAGTTGGTTTTCTAATATAATTAAAACCCACATATCAATGTTTTCTCAGAAAACAGAATTATACTTCGTTCCCTGTGTCATTCTCTAAGAATAGATACTTACTTCCTCATGTCAGCCTATATGCAAGAAGAATAAGCCTTTTAAAATGATGAGAAAATTAGTAGGAAATGATAAATGAGAAATAAGTAAGTCAGTCAGATTTATGGAGTATCCAGAAGAGTAAGGAATATCACAGGAGATTCGAAAGCAATACAAAATAACATACTTCATGAATCTGAAGAATCATTGTAAAAATCATCAGATGCAGACAGACACATACATGCATGCACATACACACAGCGCAAAAAAACTAAAGCATAAATTACCAACTATCTAGCTCACCCTTGGTAAAGGAGGGAAAAATTAGATGTGTAGAAAGAGGGAAAAGGAGGTATCACATGATATAAAATAGCATTCCTCACAATCATCTTCTCATTAAACCATTATTTTTTTCTGTGATCCCTTTTTTCTTCAGCAAAGTGGATATTATTCCATCAATATTTTAAAAAGAAAAATAGTGTCCATTGGAGAATCAGCTTCTTTAGCAATTGTCACCATGGCTCCATTACACTATCACACACACAAAAATTCAAGACCTGCACATCAGGAGATGGAAATGCAAATTACACTGGTGTGCACACACACACAAATACAAAGGCTATCTTGTTGGAAGTCTTCATGGATTTCTTAAAGCGCATGGGAATATTATGTCAAGTACTAAATACACACAGTTCAGCACATTAAAGTCATTCCAAGGTAATGATTTAAAATTGTCATTCCAAGGTAATGATTTAAAATTGTGTGGCGTTTAGGTAGTCTGCTCATCTTTTCTAAAAAGTATTCATCAAAATTCCCTGAAAACTGATTTAAGATTAATGCTTAGAGTTCTAGATAGGCATCCATTCTGCCGGGTTTTTTTCCCCTTTTGTCAGGGATTTTATTTTATTAGGTCGGGGTTTGCAATAGGGGCAAAGGAAGAAACACAGAGTTTATTTTAATATTGTAATGTAATTCTAGAGTAAATTAGTAAAGTTTTATGTATAAAATCTCAGAATAAAATAAATACAACATATTTATAATTCTATCCATACCGTTAAGACTTGTACATAAATGCTCCTTACAGCATTATTCATAATAGCCAAAAAGTGGAAACAAATCTCATATATAATTACTGATGAATGAATGAATAAATAAAATGAAAAAAGAATACATGGAAATATTGTTTGGCAATGAAAAGAAATGGAATACTAAAGCATGCTACAGCATCAATGAGCCTTTATAATATTATGCTAAGTAAAATAAAAAGCCAGATAAAAAGATCACATGCTGTATGATTCCATCATTTATATGAAATGTCTAGAATGAGTCAATCTATGTAGGGAAAGAAAATAGATTAGTGGATATGTAGGACTGAAGGAATTGGAGGGAAAGGGAAGCAACTGCCAATGGCTGTGGGATTTTTTGGGGGTAGCGATAAAAATATTCTATAATTCTGCTGATAATTGCAGGACTATAAATACATGAAAAACCAATGAACTGTTTAAACGAGTAAATTGTACAGCATGTGAATTATATTTCAAGAATGCTATTAGGCAAAAAAAAAAAAAGTTTCTAAATTCACCAGTATATATATGTAATTTATATTGAACAATGATTTAAAATGTACTGAATTTCCCTGTCAAATAGATTGTAAGTTAAAAATTCAGTGATCTTCAACTATCCCATTTTGAATAGATTCATATTGCCAAACATGTCTATTCCATTCAATGGACTAAGCATGTGGATCGGTATCTCTTAAAGTGTGGGTTTGGTCCTCCCCTCTCCCACACTCCACCAAGATTAGGATTGAGTAAGTTTGAAGTTGCAGCCAGAAAAATGCATCCATGGGCACCCCAGGTGATCCTGATGCAGGCTGAATTTGAGAGTCATGAGCCATATAGCAGCAATTACTTCAAATTACATGAAGTCTGAGAATAGATCATGAACACATAAAAATGGGAAACTTTATAAAGAACTTTCAATGCCTCCTCTTTTGTGTTAATTTTTGAATAATAATTTTTCATGCAACATAACCATTCAAAAGCAATAATTCTAGAAAATGTTAGACAGCAATTACATTATCTTAAGCTTTATGAGACAA
This sequence comes from Nomascus leucogenys, assembly GCF_006542625.1. Classification (NCBI taxonomy): domain Eukaryota; kingdom Metazoa; phylum Chordata; class Mammalia; order Primates; family Hylobatidae; genus Nomascus; species Nomascus leucogenys. The sequence continues at coordinate 7,110,780 of NC_044406.1, forward strand.
TTGAAACACATTTTTTTCTAGGTGTTGATGACCTAGAGGAAAATGACCACTTGAAAAATTAAAAACTGAGAGACATACCAATGCAAGAATTGGCACTCAATGAACTCCTAATAATGCATATAGAAGGTCTTTATTGAATAAAATAGAAGTGTTTGCAACTCAGAATCATCTACCCTTTTTAAATGTCAATTTAACAAAATAATGTATCATTTAAAGATACTGGTGACTAAAATTTTCAGTACAAATCATGTGTTGCATTAATAAATTGGGCCTTTCATTTTGTGTTATGCTGTTGTTCCATTCTACATGAGGACTAAGCTCTGATTCTTTCATGTTGTCCAAATTCCTATCTAAGGAGTCTAGGGAGTCGTGCGCTACAAACCATAAGTTCTCATTAGATGGGCTTTATTTAACTCTATATATCGTGACTTATTTTCCAACCTGACTCTGGCATAACATTACGAGACAAGGAAGAAAATCAAAATATTTTACCCCCAAAATATATTTTTTGTTACATTTTGAAATGGTCCTGCAAGCCATCCTTTGTGAGGAAAAACGCACATCTGTAAAGAATCCCTATTAACATAGCTAGACGTTTTCCTTCCAGTCTACCACCTTTTAAAGGGTCTGAATAGGAAACATTTGTCATCTATTGTTTCTAACAGCAGCCACTGTGAGACTTCAGAAGAACTTTGGTCTCCTCAATCTTTTATCTTAACCTGAACATTTCCTTTCCATTGATCCCAGGTCTTTAGACAAAAACTCAACCAACTGTCAATCAGAAAATGTTTAAATTTACCTATAACCTAGAAGTGCCACCCCCCCCAACCCCGCCTCCACTTTGAGTTGTTCCGCCTTTCTGAACCAAACCAATGTCTTTCTTAAATGTATTTGATTGATATCTCATGCCTCCCTAAAATGTATAAAACCAAGCTGTGCCCCGACCACCTTGGACACATATTCTCAGGACCTTCTGAGGGCTGTGTCATGGGCCATGGTCACTCATATTTGACTCTTCAAATATTCTACAGAGTTTGACTCTTTTCGTCGACATACTTGTGTTTAAGATTTAGCTTGACGAAAATACCATTATGCAGAGGACCATTCAGCCTGTAAAGTAAAAATAAACGAATAAAGTTCTAAGCCTCCGCTCAATGGACCCCATCTTAGCCAAGGGGTCCCAAATAAACCTGAAAAAAATAGTTCAAGTCATGACAGGAAAGAGGGGACAGACATGCCTCCTTCCTTTGGAGTTTAAGCACAACTGACCAGCATTCACATTAGCACAGGGATCTTAAGACTGACAAAACAGAATCTTTGTAGCAATAAGATACCCAACTCCAACCTGACCCTAGTATAGCATCACATGACAGATAGCAGGCCCTGAAAAAAATAAAAGTATTTTACCTCAAAATATATTTCTTTGACATATTCTGGAATAGCCTTGCAAAGCCATCTCTTGTGGGGAAAATTTGCATTCCGTAGAGAATCTCCTTCCCTTATTAGTTCTTTTCCAGAGAATCTGACACCTTTTAAGGTCCAATAAGAGGTATTTATCATCTATTCTCTCTGAAGCCTGCTACCTGGAGGCTTCACCTACATGACAAGAACCTCGGCTTCTTCAACCCCACTGTCCTTATCTTAACTCACGCATTTCTTTCTGCTGATTTCAACATTTCAGGCAGAGCTTAACTCTTTCAACCAATCGCTGATCAGGAAATCTTTGAACCCACCTATGACCTGGAAGCCCTCTGCTTTGAAATGTCCTGCCCTTTCAGGCTGAACCAATGTATATCTTCCATGTATTCATTTACATCTTTGCTTTTAACTTCTTTTTCCCTAAAATGTATTGAGAAGCTGCAACCCAGCCACCTTGGGCACATGTTCTCAGGACCTTCTGAGGCCATATCATAGGCCACAGTCCTTAACTTTGGCATAATAAACCTCTACATTGATTGAGACCTGTCTCCGATACTTACTGGTTTACAAACCTTAACATTATATTAGATGGGTTTCCCATGTGTAATTTCAAAATGCAATGCTTTCACTGTAAAAGAACTCAGCTGCAAACACATGCCCCTCAATAGGCAGCTCAAAGTTCCTCCAGGGAGAAGCACTGAGCCAGAGGTGAAGCTGGGAGCTGAGTGCAACATCGACGAAGGGAGTCCAGGCATCCTGTTGTCCAGCAGGAGGGGAAATGGCCATGTCTCAGCAGAAAGAGGAACCGAAGAGCTTTCTGCAGGTGTCAACAGAATGTGAATTGACGAAGATTCTCAACTTCACCTTTCTGAAGAAATACTTCTCGTGTGGCCCCTCAGACCCCATGCTCAAAACATATGCACCTTTCAGTCAACCTGATTTCAGTAAATATCCTACCCTAACATAGCAGTAGATTTACCTGTCTGGACTTTGTGTTTTTACTATTACTTTCCCTCTTCATATTTCTCCACTCTTCTTCTGAATGTGTTCTCTTTAAGCTTTGTTGTTGTTGCTGTTGTTTCCATTTATTTTTATTTTTAGTTTCAGTTTAGTTTAGTTTTGTTTTGAGACAGGGTTTCACTCCTGTCGCCCATGCTGGAGTTCAGTGGTGCAATCTTGGCCCACTGCAGCCTCAACTTCCCAGGCTCAAGTGATTCTCCCACCTCAGCCTCCTGAGGAACTGGGACTACAGGTGCAGGCCACCATGCCTGGCTAATTTTTTTTGTAGTTGTGGTAGAGACGAGGTTTCGCCACATTGCCCAGCTGGTCTCAAACTCCTGGGCTCAAGCAATCTGCCTGCCTCCAACTCCCAAAGTACTGTTATTACAGGTGCGAGCCACCGCACCTGGCCTGTTTCAATTTATTTTGAAGCCCAACTTTCACTTCTAAGTGCAGAAATGTGAGCTCAAACCCTGTCTCAGTCCACACAATTGGGTCCACCCAATACAGTTTTTCATGTCTTTCCTCTGATACAAGAAGATTTTTGGGGGGTGGGGCGGAGTGGGGAGTGTTATATACAGATGAATTCCTCAGTAATAAACTTGTCTAAGAAGATTGGAAACCCCATGACAAAAAATCCACTGAATCCTTCAGGGCAAAATAATCTCGGTAGATAAGAAGACTGGTGGCTACAACACTTTATGAGAAATGTCTGTAACAGAATTTCAGCTTCATCGACGGACTTGATCCCAAAGCCGTGTGCTCAAACATACCACCCGATATTGGCAAATCTACCAAACCAGTCTACCCCTTGCACAGCAAATGAACAATGTGAGTTTCTCTACGCAGTGGATTCCCAGAAAGATCCTTCCATCTGATTCTGGAAGGATGATAGCTTGTTTTCAAACTCCCCATAATTTATTTTTTCAGAAGAGGTAAGAATGTATATCTAAGTACATCTAAGCATTTACCCTTAAGAGAATTTTTGCCTAGGGGAGAAAAGTTGAGCAATATGACACAAGGTGTCTGCCATAGTTTTGTTCTTTTTTGTTGTTGTTGAGACAGAGTCTCACTCTGTTGCCCAGGCTGAAGTGCAGTGGTGCAATCTCAGCTCACTGAAACCTCTGCCTCCCGGGCTCAAGCAGTTCTCCCACCTCAGCCTCCTGAGTAACTGGGATTACAGGCACCCGTCATCATGTCCAGGTAATTTTATTTTTATTTATTTATTTTTTTTGAGACAGAGTCTGGCTCTGTCGCCCAGGCTGGAGTGCAATGGCGTGATCTCGGCTCACTGCAAGCTCTGCCTTCCAGGTTCACGCCATTCTCCCGCCTGAGCCTCCCGAGTAGCTGGGACTACAGGCGCCCGCCACCACGCCCAGCTAATTTTTTTGTATTTTTAGTAGAGACAGGGTTTCACCATGGTCTCGATCTCCTGACCTCGTGATTCGCCCGCCTCGGCCTCCCAAAGTGCTGGGATTACAGGCATGAGCCACCATGCCCAGCTGTGTCCGGGTAATTTTTGTATTTTTGTAGAGATGGGGTTTCACCATGTTGGCCAGGCTGGTCTTGAACTCCTGACCTCAGGTGATCCACACCCCCCCCCAGCCTCCCAAAGTGCTGGGATTACAGGCGTCAGCCACTGTGCTGGGCCAATTTTATTCTTTTAGGTTAATAATAAAGAGCGAAAGGAAAGATGGTGAGTCTAGCAACAGGGCAATAAATATAGGACCGTCAAGGAAGACATCTTTTTTTGAGACATGGTTTTACTGCTGTCACCCAGGCTGGAGTTCAGTGGCATGATCTCAGCTCACTGCAGCCTTCACCTGCCAGGCTCAAGTGATTCTCCCACCTCAGCCTCCTGAGTAGCTGGGACTACCGGTGCGTGCCACCACCTGTAATAGGCATGCCATCACCTGTAGTAGCCACCACCTGTAGTAGGCAGATAAAGTAGGATTTCGTGGGCCTAGTGATTTTGGAAACCATGACTAGGCCTTTAAAGTCCTTTGAGAATTGCTACATTGAAGTGATACTGTATTTCTCAGCATGAAAATAAATGCAAAGCCTAGCACTCATTTTCCATCTTTTCATGGCTACAATAGAAAGCTTCATATATTTTGTAGATTACAATTATAAGTAAAGGCTAATCCCCTTCCCCGCCAAAAGGGGGAAGGTTTGAGAATAAAATCCTGTTTCAAAAGAAGATTTCTGGCTGGGCGTGGTGGCTCACGTCTGTAACCCCAGCACTTTGGGAGGCTGAGGCGGGCGGATCGCTGTGAGGTCAGGAGTTCAAGAGGAGCTTGGCCAACATGATGAAACCCCACCTCTACTAAAAATACAAAAATTAGCTGGCCGTGGTGGTACACGCCTGTAACCCCAGCTACTTGGGAGGCTGAGGCAGGAGGATTACTTGAACCCAGGAGGTGGAGGTTATAGTGAGTCGACATCGCACCACTGCACTCCACCCTGGGCTACAGAGTGTGACCCTGTCTAAAAAAAAAAAAAAAAAAAAAAGAAGATTTCATAGGGCATTTGCATGGTACCAATGAGATCGAGGTGGAGGGTTCGATCCTTGTCTAGGGTACAATTTGTCGTGGGCACAGAACGCTTTGTTCTACCATCGAAGGCAGAAGTGTACTATTCATCTTGTATAGGCAGGGTGTCTCAGCCTCTATGCTTCTGACACACAGGGCTTATCCATAAGGCTTTGTTGTTGGGGGCAGTTCTGTGCATTGGAGGATATTAGCAACTTCCTTGACCTCTATCCGCACGATGCTAGTAGCACTTCCATCCTCAGGTGTGAAAGCCCGAAATGTCTCAAAACATTGCCAAATGCCCCCCAGGGACAAGAACTGCCCCTGGGTTGAGAATGAGTGATATAGGGTACACGCTTATAAATAAATAAGCACAAAACCACCACCACCGTGGGGAAAGGCATTCAGAACAAGTCTTTCTGGTTATGACTCAGAATCCTCATCTCCACAATATTGATTTCCCAATAACACAATCCAGATGGAAATTCTAAGAAAGGGCTAACTCAAGTAGGCCAGGAGAGAAGAAATTCACTGTCACCACAATTCAAAGGATGATAGAAAAGAGCAAGCAAAATATATAGCAAGTCGCACTAACACTTGAAAATAACTTGAGAACTTTCAAACAATTCCCACAAATCCACACTGCTTTGAAGCGTATTTCTGTGGTAATTCTGGAATCCTTATGTAAAAAAAAAAGTGAACTCTTAGCTTTTGAGTGAGTTGAGTATATTGCCAGCTTAGAAGCTATTTTAGAGACATGTTTCCTCTTAGCTACAAGCAGTAAGCAAGTGCAGTTCCTATGTTCAATCTCCTTAAGAAAAGACCTGGGACTTCATTAGGGTGAATGACAGAGGAGAAAATGAATCGTTTGAGCCAAAAAAGCATCTTAAACCTATACCTCTTAATGATTTCTCATTTCAACACCCTGACATGCTCTATGCAGCTTGGGCATCTCATTAGGGGCAAATAATATTATCAGAACTTCTCATCTCCATAAAGCATTTGAAATCCAGTGAGTTTATTAAATGGCATGTGTTATAAATTGATAAATGTTATAAATCGATAAACTGTATAAATGTTATAAATTGATAAACTGTACAAACATTATAAATTGATAGACAAAACAATTAAAATAATGCTTCCAGGATGAACTAATCTTCGTAGTGGAAAACAATCTGTATGCCTCCAAAGTGGACCAATATGATATATTAAAATAGAGCAATGGCCAGGGGTAGTTGCTCACGCCTGTAATCCCAGCACTTTGGGAGGCCGAGGCGGGTGGATCACCTGAAGTCAGGAGTTCGAGACAAGCCTGGCCAACATGATGAAACCCTGTCTTTACTAAAAATACAAAAATTAGCCAGGCGTGGTGGTGGGTGCTTGTAATCCCAGCTACTCAGGAGGCTGAGGCACGAAAATTGCTTGAACCTGGGAGGCCGAGGTTGCAGTGAGCTGGAATTGCACCACTGTACTCCAGCCTGGGAGACAAGGCAAAACTCCGTCAAAAAAAAAAAAAAAAAAAAAGAACAATTACATGGAAATTATTGTGTAACTGAGGAAACAAATTTAACTGGATCAAGTAAATGCCACAAAAATGCAATAAACATTCAAACTAATAACTATTTGCCATAAATCTAGTCTAAAATAATGACAATAATTTAAAAATTGCTGTATCTAAGTTAAGGAGTTAAAAATTGTTTGTGTTAATTTTTAATTCTTTATATTTGGACTATTGTTCATAAAAGTAATATCATAGAAATAACACTTATTATCAAGTAACAATATTATTTTAACAATGTTTTCATGAATCTCCAAAAGGTCCAGATATGCTATTAAATAGCCAGTTTTGACATATATACTTTCTATCTTTCTATAATTTCGTTGATGTCTTTGTTCAGTAAATGCAAAGATTAGTCCTGTGGGATGTTAAAGAACACTACCACTATCAGGTGCACTCTAGGTGTTTAGTAAAGAAAAATTGAATCCGAGAGAATAGCCACTTAGACACCTTTTCTTTGATATAAAGGACCAATAAATGGACAGTCTCCCCAGTCAGCAGCTCCTTTATCGGCCTCCATTAAAATGGTTCCAATACAGAAAGGTGTTAAGAAGTGAAAATCCGCTAGACATACGCTTCACTACCCTCGTCTACAGCTCCCCCAGGAACGACACCCAAATTCCTTTAGTGCCCAGAGTATTCACAAAAGGGCCAGTCTTGACCTCCAAGATGTTTCATAAAATATAAAGTCAAATCTATTGTCTACATCTCTGATGGTGAGAGGCAGGTATGGATGGAAGCACTGAGAGAAAACAAAATGTCAGGGTTTATTAACCCCAAGTAAGAGCGAGAAGAGTCCCATTTTTACTGCTGAGGATTTTATGACCCAGGGAGTTGACATACGTGACTACCTCTAGGGCAATATATCTTGATAGTGACAAAGCTAGAACTTGAAGATATGTCTCATCACGGCCAGCCCACCATCATCCCCAGGGATTCACCAATGAGCCATCTTACCAACATGGTCTACAGAGGTGGGACCTACTATTCCCATTCCATCTCCTCCTCTGCTTTATTTGTTGCCGTGTGGCAACAAAGACAAGACTTTTGTCTTTGCCCATATCAGTATCCCCAAGAATACTTTGCATAAGCAATAAGTACTCAGTGAATGAATACAATAATAAAATTGCATCAACCTGAGTCTTAACATGTCCAAGTTCCCCAATTTAAAATTTCTCAACAATGGTAACAGCCATCTCAAATTTTTCCTGCACAAAATGGTGCTCCAACAAGTCCCATCCACTTCTGAGCTACACCTTCTGGGTGCAGCAGCCTGCTGAGCTCCAATCTGGGAGTTGCAGTGGATTTCCCAGGAAGCCAATCAAGTTCAAGGTGGCCCCTCACTTGTAGGAGCCCCTTCCATGGCACTGGAAGAGATCCATGAAATGTGTTCACATGCAAATTATAAAATTCGCAAAATTAACCTATTTTCTTTTTTTTAAAGTACATAAGCTTGCATCTCACACACCTAAATCCTGTAGAAGTGACAGGCTTTATATTTGACAATGACTTGCACAGTGTTACTTGTGTCTACTGCTTATGATAGTTTCCTGGGGGACCCATAAGTAGTGTAATCCTCTTGAGACTTGCAACTTTTTCTGGAGGTTCCAGTTCTCCTGGGTCCCTCCTGGCAGCTGCAGAACAGCACAGTGTCCCTGAGCTTTGCTAAACCATTGCTTTGGAATGTGCTGATAAACACATCTGCTGGTGCATTTCCCATTTTCTGTTTCTGAGGACATCCTGGAGCCTTCTTGGATAATCAGGAGGAGAATCTGAACATGTCAAATCATATGTATTTGTAAATGAGAACAGCATGGCCAGAAATCAGAGCTGGAAGACAGGTTAAATAGAACAACACTAGGCATTTCAAGAGGATAGCAAAAAAAGGGAGGGTTGAAGATATCCTACTATAAAATATCATCTGAAAAAGATAAACAGGCTAGGCCCAGGTGGGCGGATCACTTGAAGTCAGGAGTTCGAGACTAGCCTGGCCAACATGGTGAAATCTCATCTCTACTAGAAATACAAAAATGAGCTGGGAATGGTGGCGGACGTCTGTAATCCCAGCTACTCCGGAAGCTGAGGCAGGAGAATCTTTTGAGCCCGGGAGGTGGTGGTGGCAGTGAGCTGAGATAGCGCCACTGCACTCCAGCCTGAGTGAGACTCCATCTCAAAAAAAAAAAAAAAAAAGATACAGGGGCTGATGAGGAGAATGAATTATCGCCCACAGGAGGCTGTCCTTTTGACCACACTGCTGAATCAAAGTCAAAGGAGAGGTGTAGACAGGGGGAAAAAAATCCAATTTGTAGTCACAGAGGGAGTACTGGGTGAAAAACATTTTGAAAAGGAGCCGGGGCTCAACAGAACTAGTTTATCAATGAAAGACATTTCAAAGCCTTGAAAGAAAAATTACTAATGCCCATTGCTAATTAATCATTCTACAGATTCTCATGCAAATGTTCTTTGGATGGCTTTGATCTGCACTGACACCTGAAAGAAAGCACACAGTGTCTCCGGACGGGAGCGATGCCTGGGAGGCGATGGCATGTGTGGGTACACAGCCCCCTGTATGATCCCCTAATACCCTGGGAACTCTGGTGCCGCTGAGGGCGGCCAAGCCACAGAAAGCAGGGCTACAGCCCAGCCCATGCTAGGACCTCGGAGATGGCTCCACTGTGGCCCTTTACCTCCCAAACCACAAAACACACACCCTGATCAAAAGCAGATGGCCTTCCCATGCCCTCGTCCTTAACACCAATGCAAATCGCCTCCCGGAACTGTTCAATACTCCCATACGCACTGAAAGGAGAACTGAATACGTTAAGGTCTTGAAGAATTGGGAAGAAAAATGTTAAATAAAATTAACTAGATATTGGCAAAGTAACAAAACTGTTACCTCATCGATGAAAAAAAAAGACTACTTGGGGAAAATTAAAGAGAAATCCTTTTTCAAAGCTATGTTCTCACCAATGGGTAGCCAAGTGTCTTCAATTTCATAGTTTTACCTGATTTATAACAGGGGTTTGTCTGAGAGATAGACCTCATTTAAAATTTAAAATTCTGTGAAATCAAGAAACAATTTCCCAAGTTGAGATCTCTCCACTGGCTTCCACAAGGTCACTCAATAATAAAACATTTTGGAGTGGGAAATTGCTTGTACAAAACTAGGCAGATTGCCGCCTTCCTACCCACGTGGAATAAATTCCTGTCTGCCTAGTAGTTTAGCTGACATTTCGTTTACTTTCCTAAAGTTTCAGCCACAATTAGTGATCAAAGACATCTGGGGTCCTGTCTCCTTAGGGTGTACTCCCAGGGAACATTCATTTTAGACAGCAGGTAAAGAAAACAAGGAAGTCGTTGGCACTGGCCTGATGTGCATTTATTTTTTATTTACTTGGTTTTTTGTTTTGTTTTGTTTTTGTTTTTTGACAGAGTCTCACGGTGTCACGCAGGCTACAGTGTAGTGGTACAATCACAGCTCAGTGACACCTACATCTCCTGGGCTCAAGCAATCCTCTACCTCAGCCTCCCGAGTAGCTGGGACTACAAGCATGCACCACCATGCCTGGCTAATTTTTTTTTCCTCACTAATTTTTGAAAGATTTTGTAGAGGTAGGGTCTTGCTATGTTGCCCAGGTTGGTCACCAACACCTGGGTTCAGGCGATCCTCCCACCTCTGGCTCCCAAAGCGCTGAGATTACAGGTGTGACCCCTGCACCTGGCCTCCCATGTACATTTAGTTTCTGATTTTTGTTTTTAGGAATGATTCAACATGATACACATATTCATAAGAAATAGCAGAATAACCTAAAATGGAAGTTAGCAAGAAGAAATAAGAGGGAATGAGGACATCAAGTGGAATCTATAAAGAGTTTGATACCAAACTACACTCTACTGAGTCCCCAACACCCACTGAATGTAGGCCACAAATTTGGATTTCAGCTTCCTAATTCCCAACAGGAGAAGAAGAACTTGATCAATTCCTACAATGCAAGTATTCACATAAGTTAAAAGCATGCAAGGAACCTGGAAGAACAATTATTCCCAATATAAAATCTAAAAAGAATTTTCTTCTGAAGTTAAGAAATATCACATTCTAACAATAGAAGGTACTCAAGTATCCTCACCATGGCAAGGTTGAGGAGTTTCATAGAGCTCTTCTTCATGGCATGCCTCACACAAGGATAGCACCTCACCAAAGCAAAGTCAGTATCATCAATTCTACAGGGTCCAACAAATTGCGTGAACATAACCAGTCCTCTGTCCACCTGGACCAAACCAGTCTTTGTGCTTACTTAATTAATTTGTTTATTTTTATTTTTGAGGCAGAGTCTTGCTCTGTCACCCAGGTTGTAGAGCAGAGGCACAATCTCTGCTCACTGCAACCTCTGTCTCCCGGGTTCAAGCAATCCTCCTGCCTCAGCCTCCCGAGTAGCTGAGACTACAGGCATGCAGCACCACACTCGGCTAATTTTTGTATTTTTAGTAGAGACAGAGTTTCAGCATGTTGGACAGGCTGGCCTCAAACTCCTGGTCTCAAGTGATCCACCCGCCTCGGCCTCCCAAAATGCTGCGATTATAGGCATGAGCCACTGTGCCCAGCTGTCATGCTTACTTAGAATACTGAGTATAATTCAGTGTTATTATACTCACACTCACTCACACTAAGAACTGTTTCTTTTGTTCTTGCTTTTATCATCTGCTCACCTCTTCATTGCAGTTGTTTTAGATTTGGTCATTTTGGGGTGAAAGAAGAAATAGGGCTCAACCTGTAGCTATTGGAACAGGTCTACATGAACCCACCGTCATTTTGCTTGGATGCTCTCCTAGATGGAATGCTTTCCTGGACTGAGAGCCTAATAACCAGATAGTGGATTCTTGTTATCTACTCCAGTAAGTGAAGTGGTGCCTCCATCCTTGGAGTCATCCTGGACCTCTCTCCTCCCAATTTCAATCCTTCAGCAGATCCTGTAGGCTCCACCTTGAAAATACTTCCCCACATACCTACAATCTCTGCCTTCCTCCAGATTTCTGCTCAAGTGTACAAATACACATGACCTTTTTACCTTACTTGTTGGAAAATAAACACCCTCCTCAAACCCTAGTTCCCCTTATCTGGCTCAATTTTTCTCCCTTGTTCTCCTTACTAACCACTGTACTTCAATTGGCTCATCACGTTTTTTGTCTGTCTCACGCTAGAAGGGAGTTTCATGTGGGCATGGGATGTGTCTGTCTTTTCACTCTATGGTCCAGAGTCCATAAAAGCTTTCAGCACACAGTAGGCATTCGATAAATATCCAGTGCATGAGTGAAGAAGGAGACAGCACGACATGGGGTCGCAGATAGAAGCCAATGACTTTGTTTTCCTGTTAAATTGTATTGAGTAGCAAGCATGATGCCACATGTGAGGGATTCAGTAGTGACCAGAACTGAAATGGCTGTAGCCCTCCAGCCAGCTAAACCCCTTGGCACTGATCCTGAAAAGCACAAAATTCATGGCTGTGAATATCAGCTTGAGCCTCAGATCCTTCTCTGTCCTTACTCTCAACTCCAAGCCATCCAGCACCAGGGCTAGAGCTGACACTGCCTTTGTTAAGCCTGTTCCCCTGGTTCTTGAAGCCAAATTTGGTCTTATGTCTCCCATAGGTCTGTATCAGGAGGGCAGATGATTCTGGCACAATACTTCAGTATAAACAAACCACATGTGCAACCAAAAAGCAACTAATAAAATTAAGTACAAATGTCCCCCAGCAAAGACAGTCTGTGCTCTGCTACTAAGGAATAGAATTCCATAAAAGAAAAAAAGAAAGCTGTGGTTTTCTTGAAGGTCTATCTCTATTCCATTCACCTGTACAGATATTTATCTCAGTAACCAAATATGTTTTTGACCTACTGCTAAAAATTCACCACCACGGGAACCAGAATAAAACAAAAGTCTTTTTACAACAAGCACAGATTTTACAAATCTCGATTCTTGCTTTCATCTCCGTTTTATTCACCAAGTGTAGAAGCAGTACACTTTCTAAAGAATTAAACATAAAGAGCCTTTAATGTCTCCAAGAAGCAAAGTTCATAAAGAGCCCACCCTGTGATTCCTGTCCCATGACTACTGCCCTCAGTACGGTGTGTTGACATGATTTCCCATCTGTTCACTGCTCTAGAATAGTCTATCAGCTCCTTAAACTCAGGGGCTGTGTGTCTCATTCAAAGTTTGGCAAGCTAAGCCCATTGGGAAATGAATCCACTCTGACATTTGCTTTTGTACAGCCTCACGGTGATATTTAATTTTCAAACGGTTGAAAAAAATATTTTGTAACACTTGATAATTATATGAAAATCAAACATCAGTGTCCAAACATGAAGTTTCATTGGGTTGTAGCTATGCCCATTCATTGCCAGATTGTCTATGGCTGCTTTCACGCTATGTCAGCTACATTAGCAGTCCCCAACATTTTTGGCACCAAGATCTGGTTTTGTGGAATATATATTTTTTCCATGGACTGGGTGAGGAGGAGGAGGATGGTATCTGGATGATTCAAGAGCATTACATTTACTGTGTACTTTATTTCTATTATTATTACATTATAATATATAATGAAATAATTATAAAACTCACCACGATGTAGAATCACTGGGAGCCCTGAGCTTGTTTTCCTGAAACTAGATGGTCCCATCTGGGGGTGATGGGAGACAGGGACAGATCATTAGGCATTAGATTCTCATAAGGAGCCTGCAACCTAGATCCCTCACATGTGCAGTTCACAACAGGGTTTGTTTGCACTCCTATGAGAACCTAATGTTGCCACTGATCTGACAGGAGGCGGAGCTCAGGTGGTGATGTGAGCCATGGTGAGTAGCTGTAAATACAGAATAAGCTTTGCTTGCTCACTCAGCACTCACCTCCTGCTGTGCAGCCTGGTTCCTAACAGGCCATGGACCATTAGGTGTCCGAGGCCCTAGGATTGGGGACACTTGAGACACATCACCACAATCATGCTACATCGTCACATTGAGTAGTTGCAACAGAGACAACTCTGTCCCAGGAAGCCCAAAACACTTGTCATCTGGACCTTTAGAGAAAGAATTTGCCAGCCCCTGGTCTAATTTATCTCCTCCTCCCCACAGTGCAGCAAGGACCTAGAACATAGCTGATGTTCATCAATGCTTATTAAAATGAACTGAAATTGTCAGCAAAACTCTGACCTCTGGAAATAGTCTGAGATCCCCCAAATTATTACTTTTTTATCTTATAAAGCACTCCTAATACAATTAGCAAAGGCTCTAGCAATTACAAAGCAAGCTCATCTCTCATAGAAAGTTCCCTGGCTAGGAAAAACTGGGGAAGGTAATTTTATCTGATGGTATGTCATTCAGTCCAAGCCCCCCAAAACATCAGTGGAGTAAGCAGAACTGTGGAATGGTTTCTTTGATTCCAGGAATCCTAGAATCAATACCCAACACCATTATCACACACACAAGCATTAGGCCTTGCCAAGGGCAGCAGCCAGTAAATATCAGGAATGGAGCTAAGGAATCAGAAAATTGAAAGAGGCCCCAATTTTTATGCCTACAATATCTGACCCAGCCACTACCTGCACATCTCCGCTTCATAAGACATCTTTTTGCATTCCCGCAAATGTGTCAAATTGGGAGAAAATCCTTCCTCATATCAAAGCAGGGCTAAACCTGTTGCCTCTCTACCTTTGATCCAGCAGCGATGGTTAAAAGCACAGGTTGATGCATTAGAATGCCTTGTTGTGAAATGTCCTAGGAGCTTGGCAAATTGTGTAGCCTTTCTCTGCCTCAGTTTTCTTGTCAATACCATGGGGACAAAAACATACCTGTGAGTCTTGCCCAACAATATTTAAGGCACCTACCTTTCTTGGTTCCTTTCATGGTAGGAGTCAGCCATACCCTGTCCACCCAGCTGCTCGGAACCTTTACTGCCCTCGTCCTTTGGGGCAGGCTTTCCATTTTCCTTTATGCCCTGAGCCGCTCATTCATCCTCGTCTAAGTTGCTAAGCTTTTCTACTGAAGTTATTGCAATTATTGCCAATATCTTCTTACCCATCTCCCTGCCTCCTGAGTCTCTACAAATTGGTTCTTCCCATGGAAGCCAGTACCTTTCTGCATGGCATGGATCCCTGTTCTGCAAAGTCCAGGCTCTTTGGAACACAGTTCTCAAAGTCATACATGACTTGAAAAGCTCACCTCCTGATGTGAGGCTCTTGGCGTTCACCCCCAGATGACTGTATGTTCCCCCAATGAGCCAGTACCTCAGGTTCCCCAGACACATGCTGAGGGAGTCTGTGCAGTAAGAAATCTGATCTCACCCAAAGAGAGGTCTGTTGTCCCTATCCCTGGGAGGCAATCTCTAAACTTGGGATGTCCTGAGTGGTAGGTGTCTTTGTTATTCATGGTGCCCCTAGGACCATGCCTGTTAGTTTTTGCTAGTTAGGAGACACCTGGTAGAGCCCCTCCAGGCCAACTGGTATGAGCCCAATCTCCAGAGAAGTGGGAAGGTGGCAGGCAGAGATTGATTTTAACCACATGAGTCATAGCTCGATCAATCATGCCTACGGCATGAAGCCTCAGTAAAAACTCGGGACACTTGAGCTCAGGTGACTTCCCATGTTGGTGATATTTCATGCATCCCACCATGTGTGGAAATGCATCCTGAAAACAATGGAAGCTTTGCATTGGGAACTCCCCTAGACTCCATCCTGTGAACTCCTCTTTTGGCTGGTTCAGATTCAGATCATATCCCTGTAATAGACATGAGCCTTAGCACAACAGCCTGCAGTGAATCCTGGGGGTATTTCTAGCAAATTGCGAAACCTGAGGGTGGTTTTGAGAAACACCGAACTTGTGGTTGGGCGGACATCTTGAACATACTTGGCAATTTGGAGGACTGTGCTTGCTTTTTTTTTTTTTTTTGACCGAGTCTTGCTCTGTCGCCCAGGCTGGAGTGTAGTGGCACGATACTGGCTCACTGCAACCTCTGCCTCCTGGGTTCAAGCGACTCTCCTGCCTCAGCCTCCTGAGTAGCTGGGATTACAGGCGCGCGCCACCATGCCAAGCTGATTTTTGTATTTTTAGTAGAGATGGGGTTTTACCATGTTGGTCAGGCTGGTCTTGATCTCCTGACCTTGTGATCCGCCTGCCTCAGCCTCCCAAAGTGCTGGGATTACAGGCGTGAGCCACCGCGCCCGGCCAGGACTGTGCTCTTAACCTCAGAGCTTGGCACAGTCTGGGTTTACATGATCCTAAGATGGAGAATAAGGAAGAAGGGGAGTGAGGCAGGGGATGGGAGGGAGTCCAGGGTACATTAAGGTAATGCTTTATGCTCTGAGTACCTGGGGGTCACCTGCACTGGGAACCACTGGGAGTCTGTTCTCCTTCTCAAGTGACAGGGAAGCCATGGTAGTTCTCATCTACTGCCTCCTGTCTATTGGCACTTGGGGGCGGTTCCCAAGGGCATTAACTCCCAGTACCTCTAGCCCGCTTCTCAGTCAGAATAGGGAAGTTTCCACACTATGGGCAAGTTCTCAGGTAGAGAGTGGCAGATGCAGCAGAAAGAGCTGTGGGTGCTCAATGTATTGGCAAGCACCATGGAAGGGACATGGTTAATGCCCTACTGCATGAGCTCAGCTATTTCCAATGCCTCAGATATGCCCTGGTGCCTCTTGCTTTCTTGTAACATGCTGTCCAACCTCCCTGTTGGACACTGCCAAACCCCTCCACCTCCCACACTTCCAATTAGCTAGTTCTTCCTCAGAGGTCAGCTTTAATTTGTCCCAGGGTTATGGGTCCTTCTCCTATTTTCCCTGTCAGTTCACTTACAGCATTTTCAAGCTGTTAAAATTTCCTCTTTATTGCTTGTTTTCCTTCCTAAGACTATGTACTGCTTAAAGGTTGGACTCATCTGTTTTTTTTTTTTCTCCATGCCAAAGATACTTACAAATTGTTCAATGAATATCTATCTGCTGGATGGATGAATTCATTCTGGGACTGAATGTATGAATGAATTTAATACTTGCTCTCAGGAGCAGTCTCATCTTAGAGGGGGTCACAAAAATTCGAATGGAATAGTTGTAGCCATGGAACAACCTCCTTGATGAAGCTATGCTGGAAAATATCTTCACAAGCCCTCAGATTAAACCACCTAGGTTAGAAGACTACCTCTTCTGCTCTCACTTTGCAGGTAAAGAGGTATGCACCAGAATGTTGTGGAAACATGATCAAGAGTGGATGGCAGGCTGGGCACAGTGGCTCACACCTGTAATCCCAGCACTTTGGGAGGCTGAAGTGGGAGGATTGCTTGAGGCCAGAAGTTTGTGACCAGCTTAGGCAACACAGCAAGACTTTGTCTCTGCAAAAATAAAAAATTAGCAGGGAGGCCAGGCGCGGTGGCTCACGTCTGTAATCCCAGCACTTTGGGAGGCCGAGGCGGGCGGATCACGAGGTCAGGAGTTCGAGACCAGTCTGGCCAACATAGTGAAACACTGTCTCTACTAAAAATACACAAAAAATTATCCAGGTGTGGTGGTGTGTGCCTGTAATCCCAGCTACTCAAGAGGATGAGGCAGGAGAATAACGTGAACCCGGGAGGCGGCGGCTGTAGTGAGCCAAGATCATGCCATTGCACTCCAGCCTGGGCAACAGAATGAGACTCCGTCTCAATTAAAAAAAAAAAAAAAAATTAGCAGGGTGTGGTGGTGTGTGCCTGTAGTCTCAGCTACTCTGGAGGCTAAGTCAGGGGGATTGAATGTGACCAGGAGGTAGAAGCTACAGTGAGCTATAATTGTGCCACTGCACTCCAGCCTGAGTGACAGAGTGAGACTCTTTCTTTCTCTCTTTCTTTTTCTTCTTTCCTTCCTTTCCTCCCTCCCTCCCTCCTTGCTTGCTTTCTTCCTTCCTTCCTTCCTTCTCTCCCTCCCTCCCTGCTGGCTTGCTTTTCTTTCTTCTTTCTTTCTTTCTTTTTCTTTCTTCTTTCCTTTTTCTTTCTTTCCTTCCTTCCTTCCTTCTTTCCTTCCTTTCTTTTTCTCTTTCCTTCCTTCCTTCCTTCCTCCCTGCTTGCTTGCCTGCCTGCCTGCCTTCCTTCCTTCCTTCCTTCCTTCCTTCCTTCCTTCCTTCCTTCTTTCTTTCCTCTTTTTTCAGGGTCTCACTCTGTCATCCAGGCTGGAGTACAGTGGTGCAATCTTGGCTCACTGCAACCTCCACCTCCCGGGCTCAAATGATTTTCCTCCCTCAGCCTCCCGAGTAGCTGGGACTACAAGCGTGCACCACCACACCCGGCTGATTTTTGCACTTTTAGTAGAGACGGGATTTTGCCATGTTGGCCAGGCTGGTTTCAAACTCCTGGCCTCAAGTGATCCACCCACCTCAGTCTCCCAAAGTGCTGGGATTATAGGCGTGAGCCACCGCACTCAGCTTGTTTTTAGAGAAAAAGCAAAAAAGAGAGTAGATAGCAGGTTGGAGGAGGGACACTTTCACAGTTTGGCCAGGTTCTCAGGCAGATGTAGGCAGAAATGCACTAGAATGTCATGGAAAACATGAACAAGAGCAGACATCATCTTGACACCCACTGAACACAGGGGAGCCAGCATAGAGGGGAAGGGGCTACCTTCCTGCATATAACATGAAACCCATCCCTGAAAATGACTTCCGAGGCAGCTCTCTGGGTAACGCTGTCTTGTTCCATACACACAAAAACTTGTTTCTTGTTCCACACACACAAAAAGGTCTCAGGTGGACACGTGGACATTGTCTTTGGGAGACTGGCTTAGGTTTGTTTGTGTTCTCCCCATTCCTCTGCCTTCTCCTGACTAGGCATCAGACTCAAGTTTGGCCCTTGCAAATACTTCTCCCTGATGAGTTATTAATACTAACCTTTGCTTGCACCATGAACTTTAATGACATGCCCAAGGTCAGCCAGCTTGCCAGACTGGCACTAAAACCCACCTCATTTTATGACCAAGAGATACGGCCAGGGATGGTGGCTCATATCTGTCATCCCAGCCCTCTAGGAGGCCAAGGTGGGAGGATTGCTTGAGCCCAGGAGTTCGAGACCAGCCCGGACAACATAGTGAGACCCTGTCTATAATTTTAAAAAGAAATTTTTTTAAAAAAGAGAGATGGGCCGGGCGCGGTGGCTCATGCCTGTAATCCCAGCACTTTGGGAGGCCGAGGCGGGTGGATCACAAGGTCAGGAGATCGAGACCATCTTGGCTAACATGGTGAAACCCCGTCTCTACTAAAAATACAAAAAATTAGCCGGGCGAGGTGGCGGGCGCCTGTAGTCCCAGCTACGCGGGAGGCTGAGGCAAGAGAATGGCGTGAACCCTGGGGGGCAGAGCCTGCAGTGAGCCGAGATTGCGCCACTGCACTCAAGCCTGGGTGAAAGAGCGAGACTCCGTCTCAAAAAAAAAAAAAAAGAGAGAGATGCATATAGACTTTAACCCAAAACTATGATATAATCTTGTTGAGAATACAAACTCTGCTTCATGCTTCCTATGCATACATGCCCTAAAGAATGTATAGAGTATCCTGTAAGTAGCATGTCTTTGATATATATTTATCATAATAAATAAAACTTTAATGGCCCAGAGAGTGCTACAAGCCAGGGCAGGCCTAGAAGCTGAACAGCAAACAGGAGGACAAGAGAACCACAGCAGTGCAAAGTAGAAGACATTTTTAAGTAATACACTACACATTACAGCAGTACACAGAGCAGCCAGGTGAGAAATTATGAGGATCTAGGTGGATGGGTCAGTTTTCTAGAAATGCCACAATAAAGTCCCATAGACTGGGCAGCCTAAACAACAGACTATTTATTTTCCCACAACCCTGGAGGCTGGAAGTGCAAAATCAAGGTGTGGGCAGGGCTGGTTCCTCCAGAAGCCTCTCTCCTTGGCTTGTAGATGCTGTCTTCTCCTTGTGTCCTCATGTGGTCATCCCTCTGTGTGTGTCTATGTCCTCGTCTCCTCTTCTTATGAGACGTCTTCGTTCATTTCGGGCTGCTATCACAGAATACCATAGACCGGGCAGCTTATAAACAACAGACATTTACTCTCCCACAGTCCTGAAGGCTGAAAGTCCAAGATCAAGGTGTGGGCAGGGCTGGTTCCTCCTGAGGCCCCTCTCCTGGGCTTGTAGATGTTGTCTTCTCCCTGTGTCCTCACCAGGTCATCCCTCTGTACATGTCTGTGTCCTCATCTTCTTACAAGGACACCAGTCCTGTAGGATCAGGGCCCTCCCTAATGACTTCATTTTACCTTAATTACCCCTTTAAAAACCCTAACTCCAAATACAGTCACATTCTGAGCAACCGGGAGTTAGGACTTCAACATCTGAATTTGCAGAGAAGACACAATATAGCCCGTAACAGTAGACTTTTTGGAATGCTACTGCCTGTTTGATTTTAATGAAGGATTACATTTGACTACAAGTCCAAACACTATAGCTAGCCTAGAAGGGTTGCAGCCGTAAAAAAGATAATAAAGAACCACCTTCCCCATGACCCCCATATGGTCCTTGCCCCCTGATGGTCCTGGGCAAGCACAGTTGATCACAATCCCAATTAGCACTGTTACTTCTAAGAGCTTAAAAACAACAGCATCGCATTTCAACTAGCCCTTCTGCCAGAGTGCAAGTGCTACAATCACATACTGTAAGGACGGACATCAAACAGAAGCACATCCTCTTGGGGAAGCTGCAAGAAAGAGGGTTTAAAACACTCAAGTGAAATGGAGCAAGCTGTAATGACCATTAAGGACACGCTGAGCACAGAAAACTCAACAAAGATGAAAGAAGAAAGAGGAACTAAACCAACACTAGTCCTTGGTAAATTACATGAACCTCGTTTCTTGGTATCTTTTGATCACTCTCAGGCCTGAGGCATCTGTAGTCCTGCATCAGGCTGATGCCCCTGAAGCCCAAGATCTCACTCCCAGCTCTGCTCTTAATGCAGGACCCACAATTTTTGTTTTCTTCTGTAAATGACCAGATAGTGGATATTTTAGGCAGGGATGGCTTCATGGGTGAGCAAACTACAGTCACGCAGGGCCCCACATTTAGAAGGGGCCCAACCTTGGTTTAATGCTTTGCCATCACTGTCTTCAGATTCTTAACTTTTCAAAGGGGCCTTGCATTCTCATTTTTCACTGGGTTCTGGATATAACACCACAGGTCCTGGTTTTCATCTTCACAGGCCACGCAGTTTCCACTGAAATTATTTGACTCTGCCAGTGTAGTGCAAAATCAGCCATAGACCATAAGAAAATGAGTAAGTGTGGCTGTGCTCCAATAACATTTCATGTGGGATGCTGTCATGGGTTGGACTGTGTTCCCCTCAAAATTGATATGTTGGACCCCCAGTACCCTGGAATGTGACCTTATTTAGAAATAGAGTCTTTGCAAATATAATTGCTTAAGATGAGGTGTTTAGGGTGGGCCCTTACCCAATGACTGGTCTCCTTATAACAAGGAAAAATTTGTACATAGACAGAGATACACATAGAGGGAAAAAGATGCGGAGAAGGCCAGGCGCCATGGCTCACGCCTGTAATCCAGCACTTTGGGAGGCCGAGGCAGGCGGATCATCTGAGGTCAGGAGTTCGAGACCAGTCTGGCCAACATGGTGAAACCCCGTCTCTACTAAAAAAATACAAAAATTAGCCAGGCGTGGTGGCAGGCGCCTGTAATTTCAGCTCCTCAGGAGGGTGAGGCAGAAGAATTGCTTGAACCCAGGAAGCTGAGGTTGCGGTGAGCCAAGATCGTGCTACTGCACTCCAGCCTGGCCAACAAGAGTGAAACTCCGTCTCAAAATAAATAAATAAATAAATAAATAAATAAATAAATAAATAAATAAAATAAAACAAAATAAAATAAAATAAAGATGTGGAGACATAGGAAGAACATCTATAAGCCAAGGAGAGAAGCCTGGAACTCATCCCTCCCTCATAGCCCTCTCAGAGGGAACCAACCCCGCTGACACCTTGGTTCACACTTCCAGGCTCCAAAATTGTGAGACAATAAATTTCCGTTGTTTAAGCAAAGCTGTTTGCGATACTTTATCACAGCAGCCTGAGCAAACTGATAAGAGATACGGCAATTTAAACTGCATATAATTTTCATGTGTCAAAAAACGTTCTGTTTCTTTGGATTTTTTTTTTCACCATTTAAAAATGCAAAACCCATTCTTAGCTCATGAGCCATACAAAAATAGGTAGCAGGGCAGATTTGGGCTGCAGGCAGTAGTTTGCTGACTCCTATTGAAACTGTGCCCCAAGGAGTTAAAGAAACCAATGACTAACAGAAATTCTTGAGTTTGCAGGATGGTAGATAAGAAAAGAAACAACCTGCTGAAATGCTGAAACTCCCTATGCTTGTAAGATAACAAAACTGGCTGAAATCAGTTGGAACCAACAGAGCCAACTGGAGCCTGTCCAGAGCAAAGCTTGCTGACATCATGGCCCAAATTTCTATCTTGTGTTTCCTACTAACTCCCTCTGAATGTGATCCATGAGGTACTGTGAAGAGGTAACTTATGCCTGCCCAAGGACTTTCCATACCTTCCCTTTCCTTCTACCAATCACCCACTAATCCCAGGATCCACCTTTTCTAACAAAATTATTACATTACATGGAATCAATCCAATGCCCATCAATGATAAACTGGAAAAAGAAAATGTAGTACATATGCACCATAGAATACTATGTAGTCATAAAAAGAGATCATGTCCTTTGCAGGGACATGGATGGAGCTGGGAGCCTCAGCAAACTAACACAGGAGCAGAAAACAAAACCCTGCATGTTCTCACTTATAAGTGAGAGCTGAACAATGAGAACACATGGACACAGGGAGGGGAACACACACTGGGGCCTGTCAAGGGGGCGGGGGAAGGGAGAACGTCAGGATAAATAGCTAATGCATAGCTGATGGGTTGATAGGTGCGACAAACCATCATGGCACACTTTTACCTATGTAACAAACCTGCACATCCTGCACGTGTATCCCAGAACATAAAATAAACTTTTTGTTTGTTTGTTTGTTTGTTTGTTTTTTGAGATGGAGTCTCGCTCTATCGCCCAGGCTGGAGTGCAGTGGCGCAATCTCGGCTCACTGCAAGCTCTGCTTCCCGGGTTCACACCATTCTCCTGCCTCAGCCTCCCGAGTAGCTGGGACTACAGGAGCGCGCCACCACGCCCGGCTAATTTTTTTGTATTTTTTTAGTAGAGATGGGGTTTCACCGTGTTAGCCAGGATGGTCTCGATGTCCTGACCTTGTGATCCACCTGCCTTGGCCTCCCAAAGTGCTGGGATTACAGGTGTGAGCCACCGTGCCCGGCCAGGGATTTTTTTTTTAATGTGGTACTTTGTAGCCTCTGGAACAGCAATACAGAAATTCCAGCAACTACAAAATAAACGTATGCGTGCATACACACACACACACACACACACACACACACCTTTACCCTTTCAGTTGAGCCTTTTCCATAAACAAATTCACCCTCCCTTGATGAACTTGATTTGCAAGGCTAAAACCAAATAAGGTGTAAGTTAAGAGGAGAGCCTGCTGACACAAGGGTACCCCATGGTCTCTGCAGATAGGTTTCTCCTCCTGGTCAAATCTCAACAGGCACAGAGGGCAAGAAAGAAGGGCAGCCACGGCGGTGTCTCTGCCTCCATCACAGGCATTCTTTCTCTAGCACCGTTTCTCTTTTTGAAGAACTCAGTGATTATGGTTTTTGGGGCACATTTTCACAGGTCCGCATAAGCAGATGTTTTTATGTATACCGTCTCCCCCAGGGCTCTCTTGTGAACACTGTATAAGCAGGCACACAAAATGAAGAACAAAGTGTCCCCAGGACCCCTCTGAGATAGAGCTGATCTCAGGCATGAGCTCTTAAGAGATCGACAAGACAAGCCTGAAGCATCCCGTCATGCTGCAAAGGCGGGACGTGCTCCCAGAATGACAGGCACGCATCCAACGGATGCAGCAGTGTGCTTCAAAATTCCCCACAAGGCAAACCTTGACAAACTGGATATCAAAACAAATAATGGCGGGAATGGATTCCAACCCATTTCCATACTTCAGAACCCATGAGTCCATAGTGACAACACACAAATAAGAAGATAAAGCTCTGCCTTAAAACAGAAAGTAAATTAGTAAATGTATAAAGAAAGAAGTGCCCGGCAGTGCCCAGGCTGATCTGTCACAGAGTTGTACTTCAGAGGTGAGATACTGCACTCCCTAACTCAATCACTAGTCAAAAGGTCTTGTTAAACAAAAGACTTTTCTAATCTTGGAAAAAAATAGTGGAAGGTAATACTGTCCAATGCTAATAGCTGAGTGGTAGATATATGGGTAACATTTTTTCCCTCCAACTATTTCCATTCTTTACATATTTTGAATGGGTGTGTACTGCTTTTCTCATGCTCATAAAGACAATTGTTGAACTCTAAAACATCAAAATATTTCATTATTAAGACTACTCAATATGGATGTAAATATTACAGGTGCTGAGATGTTGGGGACCCAATTCACTGAAACATTTTTTAAATTCTCCTTTTATATAAGTTACTAGTATTGGAAAATAAAACAATCAGTTAAGTTGACCTTCAATAACTTAAGAGATAATGGTGGCAATATCCACCATGATTATTTTAGCAAAGCAAATTACTTTGGATGATATTCTTTAACATTTAAAACATTGGCATTTCTTTACTCCAAGTCCTCCATGCCCCATTTTTTAAAAAGAAAGAGAAAAGAAAGACCAGACTTGGTGGCTAATACCTACGATGCTTGAACTTTGGGAGGCTGAGGCAGGAGGATTGCTTGACCCCAGGGGTTCAAGACCAGCCTGGGCGATATAGCAAGATCTTGTCTCTTCAAAAAAAAAAATTAATTAGCTGGACATGGTGGTATGCACCTGTAGTCCCAAGGCTGAGGCAGGAGGATCGCTTGAGGCCAGGAGTTCAAGGCTGCAGTGAGCTATGATCACAGCACTGGACTCTAGCCCAGGTGACAGAGCAACAACCTGTCTCTAAAAACAAATATGATACTAATAAAAGAAAAGAAAAAAAATCCCAAATTTTAACCTTATTATATAATCTTTGATGTATATTTACCAGTATGAAGAGTCCCCTTGGTTGTATTTAACAAATTCTAAAGAATAACATGGTTATAGGGAAAATAAAGGAAATAGAAAGAGGTTAAGAATGTTAACATTTTCACTATTAGCAATTCAACAATTCCCCAACCAGTATTAGATTATTTTCCCTATATCATAAATGTTATAATAAAAAATGAAAGAAGGTTCCTGGAGCCTGAGAGAAAATGTATACATATACACACACAATGGAGTCATAAAATCTGCAAAATTGTAAGTTTTCCTGTTGTAACTTTCAATGTGTTGAAGCATCTTCTTAGTTGGTTACAATGAACACTGAAAAAGCTAAATTGATATAGCCCCAAAGTCACGAAATGGTATCTCAGACACAGGGATGACCTTCAGAGGAAAAATGCTCCACATTCCCCACATGCTCAAGAAGCAAAAATGGACAGACTGTTTTTGTACTAAATGAAACTGTGGCATCCATCCAAAATGTGGAGATTGACATCGGTGCTGATAAGTCCCCTTCAACTTTGCATTTCCTCCTCGTCTCCAGGCTTCTTCATAACTGGAAATTTTGACTCTTACACAACTCACTTCACCTTGTGTGCCCCAGGATGAGGTTGAGGGGGGCCCAGACAACATCACCGCATGATGGGAAACTGCCCCAAACAAATATACCAAGTATCAGCAGTAGGAATAGCCAGGGAGAAAATATACCCTGCTCTAGGCTAATTTGACTATGAAAAAGTTTCATTTTTAGGCCAGCCGTTACCCATGGCTTGGGCTGAATAGTATAGAACTCCACAGGTGTTAGAAATTATAAACTCTGTCCTCCTGATGCTTTCATCCAAGGCTGTCCCATCAGGTGCTCAGAGCTGCGGAAATTTCTCCTTAAAATTCTAGCACCACAACATTCAAGTCTAAAAAGTGGAGGAATTGAGTTTACATTGGTTTGACCGGATATTCAAGCCTTCCTGTACTGGACAAATGAAACTCTTCTCTAATTTCCATAAAGTTTTTTTGTTTTTTGCGGGGGGATGGGGGTGGGGAGTTGGTTGTTTTCTTGAGACACAGCCTTGCTATGTTGGCCAGCATAGACTCAAACTCCTGGGCTTAAGCAACCCTCCTGCTTCAGCCTCCAGAGTACCGGGGATTAAAGGTGTGCACCACTGTGCGAGCTTCATTCGAGTTTTAGAATTTCATCCTTAATTTTAGACAAAAACAGAGGAAACCATCTCATCAAATCACTTCAATTTTAAATAGAAAAGCAGAGTTCCAGAGAATGAAAACGACCGTGGGCCAGGGCTTGCACAGTGGGCAAGAGATGAAGTGTTGACTGTAATGTGGGTCATACACCCTTTGTTCATTTCAGACCCTGTGAGGTCTACTGGAGATAAAATATCATCAGCCATATGGGGGTTGCTTCTTAGAAGGAGTAAGGTAAGGTAGAGTAAGGTAAGGGATTTAGTAAGAGAGTAAGGTAAGGGATTTAGTGGCCCAATACCAGAAAGGAGCAATGTGTTTTTAGAAGGCATTCTCCCAAATCCTGCCTGGCCGAGAAGGGTAATTAGGAGAGTGGGGGAGCTGAGAGCATGAATTGTAGAGCCAGATGGACTGGATTAGAATCTTGTCACTCCTGCCTTCCCCATATGTATAATGAGAAAAGAAGAATAACTATTTTGTAGAAGTGCAATGAGGTCTGAGTGACTGCAAAATGCTGATGAGTGTCAAGCGTCAGGCGCATTCAAGGCCTTTTAAAAAATTTTTTTTTATCTCTATAGGTCACTGGGGAACAGGTGGTATTTGGTTACATGAGTAAGTTCTTTAGTGGTGATTTGTGAGATTTTGGTGCACCCATCACCCAAGCAGTATACACTGAAACCAATTTGTAGCCTTTTATCCCTCACCCCCTTCTCACCCTTTCCCCGAGTCCACAAAGTCCATTATGTCATTATTATGCTTTTGCATCCTCATAGCTTAGCTCCCACTTAGGAGTGAGAATATATGATGTTTAGTTTTCCATTCCTGAGTTACTTCACTTAGAATAATAGTTTCTAATCTCATCCAGGTTGCTGCAAATGCCATTAATTCATTCCTTTTTATGGCTGAATAGTATTCCATCATATATATATGTATATATATACGTATATATATGTATACGTATATATACATATATATACGTATATATATATATACGTATATATATATATATAGTATTCCATCATATTATATATATCATATATATATCACAATTTCTTTATCCACTCATTGATTGGTGATCATTTGGGTTGATTCCACATTTTTACAATTGTGAATTGAGGCACACATAAGGTCTACTAAGTTAAAACAATAGCAATGAAAACCTCCACGTCTATAGTACCAGAATTGGGATTATCAACAAAGGTGCAGGGTGCCAGCTTCCAGAATACCACCGACCCAAGAGAGGCAAATCAACCTGTGGGAGCCATTAACCTTCCACTGTTCTAGCCACAAACCCATTGTTTGATTGATCAACTTTGAGTCAAAAGGTTTGGGATGAGAAAGGGGAGTCACAGTATCAAAACGATCAAGTCTCCAGAGCCTGGTAGGAGTTCTGAGTCACTCTCCTTTTCAACTTCCTCCTTGCTTATCTGCAGCTGCTCTCTGCCGCCTGACAGCCTTTTGCCCAGGAGGTCAGAGAAGGCAAAGCTGTTTCTCAGTAATTGGAGATGTCTGGCTCTGTGTGTGGGAAGTTGAACGGACACTTGGTGGTGCCTTCCTCTCTCAAAGCATCACAGCAAGTCCTTTCATTGCAGCTAAGTGGAAATAGCCAAAAGAGAAAGGGAACAAATCGTCTCTTATGAAGACAACAAGAAGACCAGGGGTGTGGAATGGGAGAAGGATGACCAGGCACAGCACAGGGTATTTCTAGGACTAGGAAATCATGGTATAAGATACTGTAAAGGTGGATGCATGACTTTATGCGTCTGTCAAACACCACAGCATATACAACAGCAAGAGTAAACCCCAATGTACACTATGGATTATAGTTAATAGTAATGTATCGATATTAATCTATCAGTTGTCACAAATGTATCACACTAATGCAAGATAACAGTAGAGGAAATACCAGGGAGGAGGAAGGGAGGATATGGGAACTCTTCATTTTCCACTCCAAATCATCGTATGGCTGATGATATTCAGCATCCAATAGACTTCACAGGGTCTGAAATGGAATGCCTTATCAGGCCCAAAATGGCTATAAAAAAAAATAGCCTATTATTTTCTAAATCCCAGATTGCTTAATATTCTTATATACATGATTAATAATATATGTACTATTACGTACGTACATCATAATATAGGTAATCTCATGCATAATATTTAACTAAGGATGATACGTGTAAGAATTTATCACTTAATTACAAAGGCTGTGTTGAAATTAACAGTCCTTCAAAGAAGGTGGACACGTTGAGATGATGTGGTAGATCAGAAATAAAGCACAATTTAGAATCCTATATAGAAGTTTTCTGAAAAACAGACAAACAGAACCGATTGCTTTAATTATCTTACCATCATTTGCATAGGGTAAACACACCAGTTTGCATATACTCTTAAGTAACTTCCATCCAAGTACAGCTGACATGAAGGTAGCTTGCCCAATAGATAAACAACGAGAGAAAAGTAGAGAAAACATTTACTATCTTTTTTATTCATAAATTCTAACCCTCCCCCACAAAATGTGTTGCAACTATGTGATTACTTCCATTCAAAGTATGCTCGTTTTGTCTGTAAATCTGTGGAGTAAAAAAAAAAAAATTCAGGAGTGGTTCCCCATCATCAGAATCTGGGCTCATCATTTCCTTCTTCCCCTGAGTTTATAAAGTATCTATCAGCACAGCGCCTAAGATGTACTATAACATTTACACAAATCATGACTTCCTTATGTTTTTGAAGCCTCATGGACCTGCAAGGTAAAGTTTTATTTTTCTAATCATTATTTTGGAGAAGAAAAGGGCAGGGAGATAATGATGATGGATGCAGCCGAGAGTTGGGATTGGAATTGGCGTTGGCTCATTCCTCAGCCTCTGATTCCAATTGGCTGTACCACCTAACATCCATCATGTCGCCCTCTCACCGAGGCCAACATTTCAGAAAATGCCAGTCCTCATCTCTCCAACCACGCTTGTTAAATTACCGTTGAGGGAAGCAACTACAAATACTCCTAGGGCCAAACCCTGGAAGAATCCCAGCAACGCACAGAAATATTGAACTTACCCAAGAATTTTCCTAGATGGCCATAAATACCATGCAATTCTGGACAACTCAAATTTACATCTCTAGTCCTGACTGTTTCTGGGCCAGAGACTTCAGATGTCCACCTGCCTGTTTAGTAGCTCCCCTTGATATAATCTCACAGGCTTAAACTTATTATGCCCAAAATGAATTTTAATAGGGCTTCCCTTTTTCACACGAGGAAAAGCCCGGCTGCTCCTCTTCCAGTCGCCTTCACCTAAGTAACTGGCCTTTCTCCCCACTTTCCTAAGAAACTGGCATCAGAACGGATGTTTCCATCTCCCTCGCTTCTTGTATCCAACCCTGGCCAATTTTGCCTCCCGTCTCCTGAAATCCATCCACCTCACCCTGCCTTCACTGCAGCCTCACCTGAGTGAGCTACCCACCTCTACTGCCTAAATTAGTGTGTTTGTTTTGGAACCAGACTCCTGCTTTCCATTCTCAGCCTTCTTCATCGTTCCCCAAAATATCTTGTGTCAAATCATTCCCCTACTTATAGCCTCTCTGGCTTCCATCACTGCACTTTATACAGAATATAAAAGACTTGATCCTCTAAGGCCCTGTGGCCAGGTGTCTTGTCATGATACAGCAGCTTCTTAAACTTCTCTAAAGGTACCAAATAATTTTCCACCTCAGTGCCATTGTACGTGCTCTTCTCTTTACCTAGAAAACCCTACTCTTCAGAAGTTCATATCCTCACAGAACTTTTGCAATAATTCATATCTCCTATCTTTCTTAGCATAGTACCCTATTTTCTCAAAATCATGTAATATCATGTGTATTAACTGAGCAAACGCTGACTTCCTTACTTTCTTAAGACCTTCTGTGTTTAGTGTACTAATCCTGCTCCATGAAGGCAGGGTCTATATCTGTATGAGTAGTACCTTGCGATCTTTTGTCAAATAAATCAACATTTATATATAACTTACATGATAATGCTGCATATTATGTGTATGAGTATATATATATATATGTGGTCTTGTATACAAGTATACAAGACCATAAGTGAAAAAATTCCAATGACAGGAATTAATTTGCTTTCTTTTTTAACTTTTAAAACAATTATTAATTGGAAAATAAAAACTGTATATAATTATTGTGCAGAACATGCTTTAAAATATGTACACATCGTGGAATAGTTAACTCAAGGTAGTTAACGTATGCATTACTTCACATATTAATTTTTTTGTGGTGAGAACACTCAAGATCTACTCTTTCAGTGATCTTCCGGAATACAATACATTATTAACTATGGCCACCATGTTGTACAACAGATTTCTTGACCTGACTCCTCCTAACTGAAATTTTGTATCATTTGACCAACATGTCCCCAAACTACCTCCTTCCCAATTTTCTTAAATTGCATTCAAAAATCTCTTCCTGGAAGAAATCACAGTAGTAGACTGATGTCTGGCTTTACATACACACACATGCACACACACACGCACACACACACACAGACACAAACACACCCCAGTCATGTTTACACCACCCCACTCCTCTGAGGTCAGATTGAGTTAAAACTGGAGCCCACTCTGCATGCAATGGGAGCTTGCAAACCCACCTTTATGGCAGGGAGCATCAGGCCTTCAGCGGCCCCTGCATGTGAACTGCCTCCATGGCCTGATGCTGAGGACACCCTGCTGGTAATGCAGAGAGCTGTGCATATAAATCCCTAATCTGCCCGTCCAGTCCCCCCTGAATTGGCTTGAAGCAGTGGGAAGTCAAACCACACAAGAGAGTTTCCTTGTCAAGTGACCGGAGGTCAGTGCTATTATCTCTGTCAGCAGCCAGGGGTGCACTGGTTCCCAGCATATGAGTCTTTCATTGCTGACAAGCTCCACTGCATTTGAGAGAGCCCCCGGGATAGGAGAGCAGGGAGGCTTATCTCCTGTCTCCTGGATGAGGTATTGAGAAAGAGACAGCCTCTGTGCTCTGCACCTCACTGACCAATGAAGGGACTCACGAATCTGTTAATTTATCAACTGGGGTGTTCGACCTGAACACTAGTGATATCCTGATTGTAACAGGAAATCTCATCAATCAGAGGATGCCTGATCTAACAGGGCAGGAGACCATAACTGTTACTTGTATTCTTTCAGGGAGCAAAAAACAAGAGTGAAAGAAAGCATTAACAAGAAAGCATTTTCTTAATTTCTCCAGAGAAAATAAGACCCAGGAAAATAATAAAAGCAATAAGGAAATTAAAACTTTATCCAGTAGCATATAACTAAATAATACTAATAAACTAAATAACTAATATAATATAACTAAATAACTAAATAAATGCCATCTAATATTGGGCATCATCAATGTACTTTCAACTTTATGTCCACACATCATAGTATAAAAGAGAACTGTAAAAAAAGACAATTAAGTTTTACATTGAAATCATTTGTCATATCAGATGTTTTTAAATATAAACATATGAAGGTGATATAACAGGACATTAAGATGAAACCTGTATTTTAACATTGTTACTGTGTCACCATAAATTTACCTTTTGGCATTATTTTGGTAAACAGTACTGAATGCTTCATGCACAGCAAACAGCAACTAATTAAATGTAGTTTTTAAATTGGCAGGCCAAGCTAAAATTTAGCTATTTTCTTTGCTTACTGATGTCATCTAGAATGATGCTTTTATTGTTCTTTTCCAGAGACTTACAAGCAATTTTATGCAACATGACGCTGCTTTCAAAGCATCCAGAACTATGGAACTTGGCAGGTTTACCAGTTTCTGCTCACCCCAACTACAACCTTCACGGAAAAGGAAAGCCTCTGTCAGACAGAACTGGAGAGTTTTTCCAAATGCCCTCAAAAAAATGTACACTGGCTTGAACAAGAGAGCCAGAACAGCCTGGTGGGACGTCAGCCTTCTAGATTCAGCATGACATGGGCAGCAGTGCAGTTCTGAAGAACTCCCCTGCAGCACACACAGCTCCTGGTTTCTATCTGTGCTCACTGGCCTGGATTTTGAGAGTTTTGAGAAATGAATTGTGCATCCTGTTATGCCTCGAAACGTTAACACAACTCATATTTTTAAGCGGTCACGTTAGGTAAGTATCCCCTCATCGGAACAGAGAAAATGCTTGATTCGTTTTCCAGGTTAAGTTGTGGTTAACACGTGAGTGGGATCGAACCACCATAGGTACAGATGCTTAGAGAACAGGAACAACAGAGAAAGGACAGAGAGAGTGAAGGAGGCTGTATTGTCTTCACACCTTTACAGGCAGGGCGGCTTCAGCAAGAAGTAATTTACCACCCACGCTAAGCTCTTTATCCCAGATTTGCTTTACTGTCTCTCTCTACCCAAGGTGTCAAACACTCACTCTGTCATCATGTTCCAAATGGCACTAGTAAAGGAAACTTCCTCAGCTCCCAAGAAGGGCCTTATAAACCAAGTGTAACAACCTTTTGGCTTCTTTCTTTATAATGAGAAACTCATCAGCTGGATTTTTTTTTTTCTTTTTGACATAGAAATAATCTGGGACTCCTTTCACTTTTATGTGATAGAAAGATAAGACGCAGAATCAACATACAAATCTGCTATAAAGAGTGCAGAAAGCACTTCCTCAAAGTCTCAACTAACTTTTCCCCAAAAAATTATGCTTGATAAATTCATGTTTTTTAGAAATGGGTAAAAAAACGCCTACTTAGTCTGTTTTGCTGTTTATGTTAGCGATTCTGTGATCCAGTGAAGTCAGACTTATAAAATCAACAAGTTTCACAAACAGAGTAAGAATCACTCCTTAAAATAACAAATGTTACCCGTTGAGTGATGTGATTGCTTTATTGTCTCTTTAAGGCAGGGGTGTCCAATCTTTTGGCTTTCCCGGGCCACACTGGAAGAAGAAGAATTGTCTTTGGCCACACATAAAATAGACTAACACTAATCATAGCTGATGAGCTTTAAAAAAATTGCAAAAAAACTCACAATGTTTTAAGAAAGTTTACAAATTTGTGTTGGGCCTCATTCAAAGCCGTCCTGGGCCTCATTCGGCCCGAGGGCCATGGGTTGGACACGCTTGCTTTAAGATCTTAGGGAAACAGAAGGTTAAAATGATAAGCATGGAACTGAAAACTTCATAAGAAAATGCACATGTCCCATTCATGTGAAATTCGTAATTCACACATGTAACTTCCTGACTCACCCCTAAAATGTGGGGGACCCCAGGAACCACAGAGAAGCTCCAAATGGATTTTCTCAAACTGTAATATACAAATATATATTTTACTTCCTAACCAGGTCTTCTCTGCCCTGCCTTCTGCCCTGTCTTCTTTCCACACAATCAACCTCATGTAGTATAACAGCAAATCCTCATTTCCACAGCCCACTTTTGGTGAGAGAGTCATTTTTCCCAAATATGATCAAAAATGCATTATGTGAGCCAGTGAAGGAATTCCAGAAATAGGGTCTAGTTCGTCTGGGCTCCTGTACATCCTATACAAGAAATGAACTTTGCAAAATCCCAAAGCTGTGAATTTGGCACCTCTCAACTAGCACAAATTTCCTTTCAAACGTTAGGGAGAGAAAGAGAACAAGAGACTCCAAAGTATTTTGTAACATAATGTATTCCACATTTCCATAGGCATCATTTTTAGGCCAAAACATATGGTAATACATAAACTGATCATATGCTGCCTGCCACGCTCAGCAGAGAAAGGCAGCATCTCAAAGGATTTCCTCAAATCCTTTACTCTAAGAAAGGCATGGAAACCATTTCATCAGAAATCATTCCCTCCGTGGTAGTGTGCAAAGATAGTCCGCCCAGATGCATAATAAAGCCTCAGGAAATAATGACAACAGCAGCCTCTACTGCAAGCGGCGCTGAAAAAAGCGGTGGGTCTTAACCACTGATGCAATGCAATCATTAAGATACTTAAATATAAGAAGACCATTTCATGGGTCTCTAAAGCTTAATGCTTCTATCTCAACAATCCAGTGTAGAAATTGTTAAGAGGGGTCTCTCTTTGGGTGCCTTAATTTATATTTCTTTTCTTTTATTTTTATTTTTATTCTAAGTTCCAGGGTACATGTGCAGGATGTGCAGGTTTGTTACATAGGTAAATCTGTACCATGGTGATTTGCTGTACGTATCGACCCATCACCTAGGTATTAAGCCCAGCATGCATTAGCTATTTGTTTGGATGCTCTCCCTCCCCCCACCCCACCCCCCAACAGGCCCCAGTGTGTGTTATTCCCTTCCCTGTGCCCATGTGTTCTCATCGTTCAGCTCCCACTTATGACTGAGAATATGAGGTGTTTGGTTTTCTGTTCCTGCATTAGTTTGCTGAGGATAATGGCTTCCAGCTCCATTCATGTCCCTGCAAAGGACATGATTTTTTCATTTTTATGGCTGCATAGTATTCTATGATACACATGTACATTTTCTTTATCCAGTGTATATTTTTTACTTCTGTAAGCAAAATGTCGTTTTGACTGTTTCTCTTTTATCTAACCCAAATGGCCAACTAGCCACCTTTATTTGTAGGGCCAGCGAAAAACTAAATTTTAGTATTGGGTTCCTATGTGTCTCATTTAATATTATATACTTTGATTTTCTCTCCAAATTACCTCATTTGGCCAAGATAACATAACTAATGTGCAACTACTTAAGCACATCCCTGAGTTTTCTTTTTAAAGTGGAAGCTGAAGGAAAACTAAGACACAAGCATTATGTTATCTTTATTTGTATAAGCTAATCTGAGTAAAATGGTCTTCCCAAATATGAAAAATAAAATGACTTGATACATGTCAAAAAAGGGCGCATCATCTGTCAATAAGTCCTGTTGAAGTGTGAGGGGAAGGGAGTGAAGTTCTGCGTTTCTTTAATGAGATGTCCCCATAAAAATATGATTTGTGAATTTGTAAGGATCCCTAACTGTCACATAAAGACCTGGACTCCACCCATGTAACACGGTCACGGTTTAGCCAGTTTTCTTTTTCAAATATATTCATTTTTTATTGCAAGGGTTCATCCTACACATTGTTATAACAGACAAATAAATCACTTCACTCTTCTCACCTGTAATAAACAGAGAGCTTCTCTGTTTTACAGTTTTGCAAAATTAAATGAGACAATTTATGACAAACCATTTGTCGATCATGGAGTACTCCACAAACAGCTGAGTACTGTTGCTAATAGTATGACTTCAGTGACAATCATAACCTCAGAAACTTAAGACAGAGCCTGTCTATGGCAAAGATATCTAGAATCTGTGGTGTCTCATTCAAAGAAATGTATTTTCATGAGAATATCACTTCCCTGTTCCCAGTCCTCCTTAACTTTTCCCTCTCGCCTGAGACCATGCTGCCTGATAGAACCAAATGTCAGCAGTGACAGTGGGGAATGCTCTAAGTTGGTGCTGTCCAATATTGCAGTTTCTAGCTACCTAGGACACTCAGCACGTGAAATGTGACTAGTGCAGTTTCTCACTCTCGCCACTGTTGACATATTGGGCCGATGGTTCCTTGCGATGGTGGCTGTTCTGTGCATGGTAACGCTACCATGCAGCGTGTTGAGCTGCATCCCTGATCCCCCGACTAGATACCAGTAGCACCTCTTCCCTGGTAGTGATAACTAAAAATGTCTCTCGACATTGCCAGATATCCCCTTGGGGACAAAATCGCCTCTGGCTGAAAACCACTAGGCTACAGAGATGGAGAATTTTCATTGTATTCAATTTAAGTAAATGTAAACTTAGTAAATGTGGCTGATGTCTACCATACTGAACAGAATTGCTTTAAAATTTACTGAGATTCAAAAGATAAATGCTCGAGGGATGGATACCCCCTTCTTCCTGATGTATTTATTTCACATTGCATGACTGTATCAGAACATCTCATGTACCCCATAAATATATACACCTACTATGTACCCACACAAAGTTAAGGAAATTAAAATTTAAAAAGAAAATTTACTGAGATTATTTTTCCAAAACAGATACAACAGTTAAGAAATACGTTGGAAAGTTTAGATTACATATATATATTTTTTTTTCCTCTGAAAGGGCTAAGGATAAGTTAAACAATGTAAGCTTTCATTTTATTTACACATAATTATTTATGTGCTATCTTTAACTCAGAGCAGTAAGAGAGCTCATAACCTAGCAAGGCATAAAAAGGTACAAAAGTAATAATAAAATGGAGGAGGGGGAAACTACCACAGCAGTTTTATATCCATTCCTGCCACCCAGGGAGGGAATAATGAGATGAACAGATATCGATGGGTTGTAGGGTCCAGAACTAAATTAAAAAATTAACAGCCATAACCACCCCAAGCTGTTCCTGCTGGGCTCGCCATGCTCGCCCCACCCAGGCAAGGTCTGGATTGTTCACAAGCAGCAGGAATGACCTGACCTGCAAGCTCTCTACAGACCTGCGCTGATGGTTTCTCATTTCCCTCATTGGACACTGAGCCAAGGCAAAGAAACTTTTAAAAAAGTGTTTGCAAGGGTTCATCCTACACATTGAACAGTTTAGTAACTATCACTTTCATTTGAGGAGTGAAAACAATTTCCTATCATAATGGGACAACTGTGTTAGGTTAGGGAATCCTATAAGTTACTTAAAATCCCAAAGTGAATCCAAGTTCAAAGGGAATATTGTGTAAAACAAACGATATCCCTGAGCATTTCAAAGGAGATTGAACCCCAAGTGCCTAGAGACTCCAATGTCTTCATTTCTGGTTCTACATGTAGGGAGATTATCTGAAAGAAGCAATATTCAGTATGATGAAAAAATTAAATTTTATATTTCCTTTCCAAATACTTGGAGAGAGAATCTACTCAGTTGCTGATGCCAAGAACACAAATTTAAAGTATGAAGAAAGAACATGGGCTTTAAAAACAAAAAGTCCTGCAATGTAGCCCCCAAATGACAAATTTTGGGAACCTTGTCCATTATTCCATCTGACCCTCAGTTGTCTACATTGTACAATGAGGAAAATGACAGCTACTTCCTTGGGTTATTGGGAGAACTCGAAAGGGCCCCTAGACCAACCTGCATATGTCGCCCATTTCACATTCTCTAAACTTCAATTCCCTTTACTGAGCATGGCCAATCTTGGTGCTCAAAGGCACAGAAAAGAATAAAAGCTTGCTCTGCCTTTTAAGGAGTTCACATGAGCCCCAACAGTTGTAATCCACAGCCGCTTTTCCCAAGGAGACGCCAAACGATCTGGGGAGACAGACACATAAACAAGTTACCCAAACACTGGAGCAGATAAAAGAAGTCCATCATGGAAACACACACCACTTACTGTGAGAGCACCCGTACTCCACGGCTCATATAATCTACAGAGAAAATGTTCCCCTAAGTGAACAACCACCCAAAGAGAGCAAAGTAAACAACTCTAATTACAAAACAGAAACTGTCAGGCATCTGTTAGGTTCAAGGGGCCTTTCCAATGGATAAACAGTTCTAAAATCATAGGTTCATATATGTAGTTATTCAACTGAAGAAACCAAGAGACTGAGGATGATACCGTCCCGCCAACCTTCAGTTCAACAACTCAGAGTGAAAATAATAATAATAATAATAATAATAATAATAATAAAATTAAAAATCGGCTTTAAGAGGTAAAGCATGCTAAGAGAAATAAGGCAGACACAGAAGGATAAATATCCTATGATTCCATTTGTATGAGGTTCTCAGAGTACTCGAATTCATAGAGACGGAAATTAGAATGATGGTTGTGGAATGGGGGGAATCAATTAATAATTATACTGATCTTCTTTACAAGAGTCCCTGTAAGTAGGCATATTGAGATCCTTAGGCCTCTGGAGACATAGAGTCAAATGTTTCACACTTTTAAATTATTTATGCTTATAATATCCACCTTTAGGGATTTTTTGCAAAAAAAAAAAAAAAAAAGTCTTATCCTTCAAAAAGGTTATTTCTACAGTCAAATTCATAAAAACAGAAAGTAGACTGGTGGTTGCCGGGGGCTGAGGGAGGGGGAAATGAGAAGTTGTTATTTCATGAGTATGGAGTTTTAGTTTGGTAAGATGAAAAAGTTCTGGAGATCTGTTGCACAACAATGTGAATATACTTAACACTACTTAACTATACACACAAAAATGGCTCTCAGGCTGGGCGCAGTGGCTCACCAGTTGCATTTCCAACAATGTCTCAGGTGATCTGAGGCTGCAGGGTCCATAAACCACACTTTGGGTAGCAAGAGTCTAACCAACTAAATTGCGAATACTGAAGCTCAGTAATCCCAGCACATTGGGAGGCCAAGGTGGGTGGATCACCTGAGGTCAGGAGTTCGAGACCAGCCTGGCCAATGTGGTGAAACCCCGTCTGTACTAAAAATACAAAAATTAGCCTGGCGTGGTGGTGTGTGCCTGTAATCCCAACTACTCGGGAGGCTGAGGCAGGAGAAAGAATTGCTTGAACCCAGGAGGCGGAGGTTGCAGTGAGGCAAGATGGCGCCACTGCACTCCAGCCTGGGTGACAGAGTGAGACTCCATCAAAAAAAAAAAAAAAAAAAAAAAAAAAAAAGGCTTTCGTGGTAAATTTTTAATTTTTAAATTATTTATTTATTTATTCTTAGAGACAGGGTCTCACTCTGTCACCCAGGCTGGGCTGCAATGATGTGATCATAGCTCTCAGTGGTAAATTTTATGGTGTGTGTGTGTGTGTGTGTGTGGTGTGGCTTTTTTACCACAATAAAAAATAAAAATGTTACTTTTATAATAAAAGAAAAGCTGTTTGAAGAAGTAGTAGTCATAAAACACTAACTTTCTTCAACATACTTCGATGATATTTCTTCAAATTAAATTTCCAAACAGACAACTGTAATAAAAATTTTGAACCAGGGTGTTTTTGTTGGTGAGAAAAAGTTTTAGAGTTGTCAATTAGATGATATCCCAGGAAGACATAAGGCAATCTAATCAACTGTGCTTATTTCTCCTATTTTATACAACTTAAGTGACATGGAGGCACCTGCTCATTTCACCTTCCACACTGAAAACATTGCCTTCAGCTCATGTCCAGTAATCTCCTCCTTCCCGTCATTCTCTCACTCTAGCACTGAGCACTAATCAACTCTCATAATATGTGATCAGGTTATGTATGGTACAGATTCCCTAGTTAAGAGTATCAGAATATGCCATCCCAAAATATGCTACTTTGGCATAAGGATTATTTTGAGCTGAGAGCAATTGAGAAGCAGTAGATGCAAGGGAAGAACTCTCTGCCTTCCCCATTTCTGCTTAAAAGCAGACATGAATTTCCCCTTTGTAAAGGCAATGTAAGTTTCCATTTGTAAAAAGGTTCCCTTCTTGCATACCAGGAAGAGAAAAATAACTCATATTATCTGCATAACAAGCCTTAGAAAACAAGCCTTATCTACCATACATTTCTAGGTCACTTTCCCACAATTTACTGCCCGGAGCCCAAAACCCCCTTTTCTTTGTCTATTCTCTTCTCCACAATGTATTGCCCTTCATTAAAATGGTATATAAACTTCTAGGTCTAACCACTTCTTTGAGTTTTTGTTTCTTTTCTGTGAAGTCCCTGTGCATGTGAAAATATTATCATCAAATAAGCTTTGTTTGCCTTGTTTTCCTGTTAATGTCTTTTGTGCATTAAATTTATAGGCCCTAATAACAGAACCCTACGAGGGTAAAAGGAGAGTTTTCCCATTGCTATACTAGTGTATTTACCTAGCAATTTTATATAGGACAAAGAAAATTAGTATCAATACAAACCAGTAAAATGTGAAGATGAATATTTATGTGCTTTCAAGAGAACATAGCTACATCTCTTGTTTGAGAGATTGTCCAGCCTCTCAAAACCTGACTTCCCTCTTTTTTCTCTTCCTCATGGCCACACTACCAAAAGAAAGGAGAACCATACCCAGAATGAAATTTCTCCCTTTCCACACTTTCCTCAAGTAACATGCAGTCTGCCCCCTGTCTTCCAGGCTTTCCTAAGACTCCTCTTTCAAAGTCTCCAAGGACATCAAGGCCCATTCTATGGTCCCCACATCTTATTAGCCACAGGACTTTGAGAGGGTCACTCTATCCAGCATTTTGCATAATAATCAAGGAAAGTTAATACTTTCCATTCCCATCTCAGAAAGATGCGTTAAAAGCAAATGGTATTCATTTATGTGACAATTCTTTGCAAACTGTAAATCCTAACCAAATGTAAGATATCAAGATAATGACCAAAGATCAAGCCAAAGTTACTATCAACATATTTGGTGAGAAATCCAGAAGTAATAAAAATGTCAAATTACTCCTAATGTAAGATAAGGAAGTGAAAGAATCACATTGATTGGGGGTACACTTCTGAGAGCACAGAACTTAAGATTTCTGATTCAGATGACTGAATTTATATCCAATCCACTCCCCACACAGCACTCCATCACCCAAATGAACCCTTCGCAAGCGCGGGGTCAGGCACGTGGATGGCATATATTTAAAACGTTAACAAATGAAAAGTGAGCTAAGAAGGAGAAATGGGGGTAATGAGTTTCCAAGACTCAAGAATTTCAGGCTCTACCTGCAAAAAATATGTAAGCAAAAAACTACAAGACAATGAATGCAAGCATCAACATGGCTAACAGGCAGGAAGGATTAATCAATTGGTCCTGGGACTAAAGGAAGACAAATGTCAGAGAAAGCTGCAGAGAAAAAAAAAAAAAAAAAAGTAAGATCTGGCTTTTTTCAGAAAACGAGAATTTCACAACACACACACACACACACACACACACACACACAAAAGGGACTGGAGCAACAGGTAATGTAATAAGTATAAAGAGAACAACAAAGAGAGTTAACACATGCTATATGGCTGTTCAAGACCCGTGGGATACATTAGGCCATTTAATCATCACAAGAATCTATATAGTGGCCCCTATTATTATCTGCCCCATTTTTCTTCAGATGACAAAACTGAGGTACACAAAACAAAATCACTTGCTCAAGATCACATAGCCCCTAAGTAGAGAGGCCATAATGTGCTGATTAATTCCTGAACTAAATTTTAGTAGTCACAGGCTTGCCACTTGCTCTTCATCCCCACGCTGTATTACCTCTCCAAAGTACTACAAGCAAAAGCAAAGAGGTATGAAAGAATGTGGCATGCTGAGGAGTCTGGGAAAATTGTCTAATGAGAAAGAAAAAAATGAACCCTGAGAAAATACACACACACAAAAAAGCAGAGTCATCTGGAAAGTTAGATAGAGACTCAATATAAAGGATGCTGAAAAATGTGCCAAAAATTTGGTGTGATCCTGTAGGTTAGGGCTACCACGGATCAACATCTACTGGAATCCTCTTAGAAATGCAGACTCTCAGGCCCCAGCCCAGACACACTACATCAGAATCTATTGAGGTGGGGCCCGGGAATCTGCATTTGGGCAAGCCCGCCAAGGGATTCTTGAGCATGCTAAAGTTTGAGAAGCACAACTTTTAAGTTGTGAAGAGCAAAAATGGGGAGAAAAATTGGGGCCATGGGATTACCACATTTTAGGGACAGTAAATGCTTCAGTGATATCAGAGGGGATAGCAAAACAGTTTGAGAGATTTATCAGAAGGACTTTGCAGGCAGCTAGATAGAAAGGTAAAGGACGAGGAGCGATGAAGGAGGATTTTGAGTTTTTTAGCTTGGGTGCTTAAGATATATTAATCTCTTAATTAATATTAATAATTCCAGAGAGAAATACAGGTTTGGGGAGCACTAATAAGTAACTCGGCCCAGGTGACGGAGCTAGTGAATCCCTTCAGCCTTTAACACTGGTGCCCAAAGACCAAACTCTATTGTGCCTCTCACTCAAACGGCACAAGATGTCCATTTAAATCAGGACACATCAATGTCAAGGATTTAGATAGGATCTTAAATCAGAAATAGCCAGTAAAAAGTTGAATCTAGAAGGACAGGAATACTGCAAGTCTACATGTGTTACAGAAACAAGGCAAGTAAAGAAGAGGTATTTCCTTGGCCAAAAATAGAATTCTTGCTCTGCCTCCCAAATATCAGAGAGCAACGCCATTGCCCCCATTTCCTTTAGATTATGGTGATTGTGAAAGAGAGGCTTCAATTATATTCTTTAAATCATCTTAGGGCTTGATTTATGCTGCTGCTGCGAATGCACGACTGACATTATCCTGCAAGTCCAAGCAGAATGCAGGCAAACTAGTGTTGCCTTTGTCCAGATCAGGAGGTAACCTCTCAGCAGAGTGACAGCTAATGTTATAACACTGGAGGTTTCGGCACGGAGCACACAAAGGCTGGGAGATGTCACCCTTCCGATCTATGCTACTTTTTCCTGACAAATACTATGCTAGGACTGCGCAGAAAATGACTCAGAAGAAATATAGAAAATCCTCCCCATGTACTTATTCTATCTGAGCTCATGTCTGCTTATAACATGGCCATTACCAACCAGAAAACAAAAGTTCTAAGGAAGGTTATTGCCTTTCTGCCTCAAAGCAAAATAGGGAGACAGGCAGAGGATGCACAGGACACATGTGGGGAATAGGGCAACATTCAGAAACGTGAAAACACAGCAGACATTTGCACTTGCGGCAAATTTGCCTTGGGTCTTGGAACTGCTGTCTTTGAAGGGCCTCCGCAACAGGGCTTCCCGGTCATCAGGGGACTTTTCGGTCCTGCTTCATCCAAGAGGGCTAAGATTTACAGTTGATTAGCCTGCATAGTTCAGTTGCTTTTTCAAAAGATTCTAGGAAGGGATTATTTCTGTGCCCAAAGAGCCCCCAGAGAATAGAGAAGGCTGCTTGCCGGCCGTAATGTGAATTCCCCAGAGTCGGTACACTGTGCTCACTGAAGCAGATGAAGTAAAGTTAAAGAAGCATTTAGTTCTTCAGAATGCCGGCCTTAATAAGTATCTTTTTGTGGAAGGATTTAGGAGGAGGGGAGGGTTATCCTTAGTGCAGGCATTATTTCCTCATACAAAAAGGGAAAATGTGCATACAGTTGGATGTAAAAAGCCAACCTCGAATGCCTGCCCCCCCACCCCCCGCCTTCCCCAAGGAAAAGTTGCTGAACACACACTCCCAAACACGAAAGCATGAATCTTCACAGCTTAATAGTCCTGAAGCCATTGTGAAGTTTCTCTTGGGAAACGCTGTTCATTCATCTGCGACTGACCAAGTTCAACCATTCAGCTGTGAGAACTCGGAGACTTGCAGCCATCAAAAGACCCACCTTCCTCAGCAAGCGGAAGCCAGAGGAGCTGCGGCCCCAAGGAAGATCTAGGGAACTCGCTTCTCCTCTCCACAAGGACCCATTCCAGCCCCGTGAGAGAAGTCTGCAGAAGGCCTAATCTGGGTGCATCTGCAGGCAGCTGAACTCTTAAATGATCTCTGCTTGCACATTTCAGGGCTTGTCCTGGCCCCTGCGGCTCTCACAGTTCTCCCTGCAAACAGTGCTCCTTATGTGGAATTTGATGCAGAATTAGTCACTTGCAATAAGTTAAAATGAGTATGATTTAATTAGACAGTTTCGCATAAGCCCAATTTTCTAACTAACAGCAACTTTTTCCTATTTAAACCCTGCATTTTCTTCAACCTGTCATCACACAGGAATATACACATTGACACCAACTGAGCTACTGCTATTAATATAATGAACACAGCATCGACAGAGTGGCCATTCCATTATCGTTAAATAAGCCAGAAGCCATTCATTATACCTCTCTGTGCTTAAAATTTTCAGCTGGCATTCCCATAACTTAAGGCAGAGAGAAAGTCTTTCATGGAAATCAACATAAACATTTGCCACCCATAAGAATAGAGAGAAAAAGGGACAGAGAGGGAGGGATGGAACGAATCAACAGAAGAAAGAAAAGAAAAGAAAAAAGAAAAGAGAGAGAAAGAGAGGAGAAGGGGAAGAAGGAAGGAAGGAAGGAAGGAAGGAAGGAAGGAAGGAAGGAAGGAAGGGAGGGAGGGAGGGAGGGAAGGAAAAAGAAAGGCAGGAGGGAAGAAGAGAAAGAGAGAGTGCACGAGCAAGATTTACAAAGTGCACACTTTAAGTCATTTTCCCCCACACAAATGGAAAATGAACTTACCCACATTGGTAGCTATGCTCTTGAAAAGACCCGGTTGAGAGAAGTCCTTTCTTTATTGTGTAGTTTTAAAGACGATTCTTTGACCTCTGCTATTTATGACTTGAGATCTGTGAAGACAGGGCCAAACCCCTCTGGCTCCCATGGCCCACACAAACAAAAGCGCCCCACCTTTGTTCCACTACCACATTTCCCATCAGGACAAGTTTCTACCGCACTCCCTCTTTTCATAATTTAAGTTATGTTCTCTTAAATTTTTCTTGCTCAGTTACAGCCATTACCTAATGTACAAGAGGCTCTCATTGCTCTCTTCCAGTAAATCTTTTCCCATAATCATCACTTCTCAGCTGAAAGAACTTTGGTATGAATATAGATGTCTTGTCACTTCATTTTGTTTAACCATGAAATTCTGGATAAAAGGGTTCAAGAGACTAAACAACTCATCAGGCAACACGCGCAGCCACAATATGATATCCTCCTACCGATTTATTATTTTATGGATGTGTGCATTTATCTATGGCCTTTCTCCCTCTTAAAATAATTCAAGACAATTTACAAAGCTACATATGATTACAGCTGGAAAGCACATCTTAAGTGAAAAAAAAATGAGATAAAGGGAAATTAAAATGGGGAGAAAATAAATACTGTCAGGGATAAAGCAAGTTTCCTAAATACATATGACCAATTTCAGCACACTTGTTAAAGACAGGCTGTTTGATTTAAGTTTTAGCTTTCTAAAGACCAATTGTAAGAGGAAAACACTATTGACTGCAAAATCCACAGTATCCATAGGCCAAAAGTATCTACCCATTTCTCAAGGAGGCACAATTTGTACTGATAATGCAATCAGAATGAATGTCTCTAGGCCGGGCGTGGTGGCTCAGGCCTGTAATCCCAACGCTTTGGGAGG
Organism: Nomascus leucogenys; assembly: GCF_006542625.1. Classification (NCBI taxonomy): domain Eukaryota; kingdom Metazoa; phylum Chordata; class Mammalia; order Primates; family Hylobatidae; genus Nomascus; species Nomascus leucogenys. Next base: position 7,155,639 of record NC_044406.1, read on the forward strand.
CTAAGGTAGGCAGATCACCTCAGGTCAGGAGTTCCAGACCAGCCTGGCCAACACAGCGAAACCTCCTCTCTACTAAAAAAATACAAAAATTAGCCGGGCGTGGTGGCAAGCATCTGTAATCCCAACTACTCAGAAGGCTGAGATAGGAGAATCCCCAGGAAGCGGAGGTTGCAGTGAGCCAAGATCGTGCCACTGCGTTCCACCCTGGGAGACAGAGCCAGACTTCGTCTCCAAAAAAAAATTAAATAATTAATTAATTAATATCTCTCCAAGTTTCCTCCCCAAAATGGCATGACATAAGAGACCAATGTCCTCAACAACTTTCTTAGAGCAGCCCCAACGACTAGGTTTGTAGGACAATTTCTGAGGTTATCATCCATATTGCATTGCAGCAACATACCATTCAGCAAAAGACATTTGTTAAAGGAAGATTTGAAATGGCAAAGACATAGTTTAGTCGTATAATCAAGGCATAGATTCTAGAGCACCTGGAAGTGATACAGCCATCAGGCAGGTATAAATACTGTCTCTCTCCAGTAGCTTTTGGTACCACCAGGATACAATGAGTTTCATAGTCTACTCCTTGGAAAGTTCCAGATGCCTGGTGGCTTTGCTTATACTTCATTGTCACTTCATAGCTAGCAAAACTTTCATTAACTCTGACATTCACTGTGAAATTAAAGGTCCTAACAGACATTTGTCTAAAATAAATAAATAAATACACAAATATTAAAAAAAAGCAACCTACTTCCTGCATAGCTATGCATCAAATAGGGAGAAGGGAGTATCTGACAAAAATCCTCCTCAGAAAACGTGATTTCATTTTCCAACCCATAAGAAAACAGAAGGTGTAATCCAGTAAACACACACACACACACACACACACACACACACACACACCGATTACCCAAAGAACATCATGTTTTGAGTAGTGAATCTTACAAGGACATTCTTAGACCTAAATTAGTTGCAAAATAAATATGCCAAGGTGGTTGAATGTCATTAGTTATGGTGCAAGGCAGGTTCTTCCCCATTGAATAGATAAAAGATCTTTTGAGAAAGGCAAATTGTTTTAGTTTGAAACAATTAGTCTATATTCTCTTTTTCAGGCAAGTGAGACAGCAAGAGTGTCTATGTTCACCCAGTTGGTAAAATAGAGTTTAAATTAAAACCTCCATTTATTTTCCTACAATGACTGCTCTTTCAGAAACACAGAGAAATGAAAAGTTTCCAAAGTAGACTACGCACAAACACAAATTAGGTTTTCTAAGAGGAAATCCTGTGTGTGATTCGGGAGACAAGTAGACTTGAACCTCATTCCAACGATTACCTATAAGGTGGAGTCAAAATTATGAACATAGAAAAGCAAATGTGGACCCCCCCCCCCTTAAATTCAGGTGAGAGTTTTCTACCCCAGTAGAGAATATTTTGACAGTGACTGTCACGGCAGAGATAAAGCAACATGATACAATCTCATGTTCAATGCCCACAAATGCTGATCTACCAGAGATTGAAATCCAATTCTGTCTACTTTCTCAAATATAAGGGTCCCCAAACTTCAATCAGCATTGGTGCATTTTTCCAGTTGCCAGAATAAACCTCAACATCTTCAAACAAGCGGCGCTCATCCCTGCTCTGCGTGCTTTCTGATGAACACATTACAACTTCAAAACATCTGTCAGACTGTAATCACCATGTAATGCATCTTGACTCAGATGGTTTTCATATGTTCAAAACAGATTCCCTTTCTAAAGGCAGCTTTATGGAACTCGTCTTCAACTGTGAACCAAATAAGAGATTTCGTTTGCATTTTCTTTCATCAGATGGAAGAAGAAATTAATCGTAAGAGATTAGGAAAAGACTTACACGGAGGTGCATTTCCCCTTCCGCATGTCTTTCCTTTGAAGTTTATAGCAGGTGGAAGAGTCTTTCACACCCGTAAAATTGACATGGAAAAGCAGAAACACACTGAGCTATTAACTTGTCACATATTGGATTTAAATCTAAATAGGAGCCCGTTCTTTCCCTTATATTTTGATTGTGTACCAGCTTAGCAGGAAGCTTTGCATGTTCTTTCAGCAGACAGGCTAGTTTCTAGGCTAAAATAACCTGGAATGTTTCAGCTACCGCAGGCTAATGATCACCCAAATGCACACTAATATGTTTGATAAAAGTTCTCAGCGTGAGGGCAGAAAACGCTTACCATGAGAATGACAGTGGTCAGGGGAAGCAAATCAGTGACACCAACTCATGCCGCCTTCAATGCTGGAGGCTCCAATTAGAACTGTGAGTCTGCATTCCAGGGGGCAGTGACAGATGGAAGTTTGCAGCAAATCTCTAATTGTTTAAATCATTAACTCATCCATCCACCTGCATTATCACTGAAGGGACCCCGCTGGAAGCCTTCAGTGGTTTCTCAAAAATCTCAGGACTATTTCCTGGCCATTTAAGAAATAGTGTTTTGAAACTAGTTGTTTATGTAGCTATTTGTGAGTTCTTTTTTTATCTTTTTCCCATGCTCGTTTTTTTCTCTTTTCTTTCCGTTTCTGCCTTTGCATCAGAGATGATATCCACTTTAATGTCCTTCTAGAGCAACAATGGATGAATTACATATAAATCATGCCACACGTCTAGCCCTAACTTAATTTTCAATTGCATCAACTCCCTTAAGACAGACTTCAGGCCTGGCTCCATGGCTCACGCCTGTAATCCCAGCACTTTGGGAAGGCCGAGGTGCGCAAGTGGCTTGAGCTCAGGAGTTCAAACCAGCCTGGACAACATAGTGAGATCTTGTCTCTACAAACAACAATAATAATAATAATAAATTATCCAGGCATGGTGGCACATGCCTGTAGTCCCAGCCACTCAGGAGGCTAAGGCAAGAGGATTACTTGAGCCTGTGAAGTCAAGGATCCAGTGAGCCGAGATGGTGCCACTGCACTTCAGCCTGGGCAACAGAGCAAGACCCTGTTGTCACACACATCCATGTGAAGAGACTACCAAACAGGCTCTGTGTGAGCAATAAAGCTTTAAAAAAAAAGAGAGAGAGAGAAAGAAAGAGAGAGAGACTTCATGTCTTACTAAGCACAAAAGGCCAAGGCTACTTATAATCATCTTGTGGCATCATGCTATGGGACAGTTGGAGAAATTTACATCCAGTGGTTTATATTAATCATGCTAATGTAATATTGTACATAAGATGGCTTTTTCAAAAGAACACTAGTTGAAACCTCACACACACTAACAATTTCTTTTCGCATGCATTCTACACAAATGTTAAGTCCAAAATGTTGGTTTAAGGAAATAATAGAATATTTCTCTTATCTCTTCTAATGTTTATTCTCACATCATATTTATTTTCTCCTGAAAAATAAAGACATGATCTCATGTAAGTAAAGACATGTACTTGTGGAAATAATAACATTAATATCCAAAATGAAGGGGAATTAATTATACCCGACTTGAGACATTTTCTGCATAAATCCCTCTCTTTGAATTACACAAGCCTGCACTTCTCCTGAAGTCATTGTCAAACGTGATTTGGCTGTGAAGTCATTGTTTGCTCCAAAGGAGATCAATAAGTTGGACAACAGATGCTTGGCGAGCAGCAACATTATTCTTGAAATGTATCATATATAAAGTCAGGAGATATTGTATAAGCATCAGTAAATATTGCAACAGGTCTAAAGTATCTAAACATTTAAAATTTTGATCCACTGCATATTAGAATTGCAATCAGATAAAAAACGTTCACCTTTGGTTCTTGGGTACTTGGGCACAGTGCATTTTCATGTATGTCCCAGTTTTCATTTTGCTCCTAAGAAATGTCTTCCTTGGGCTCTACGGATTTACAGTCATTACCACATAAATCACAGAAAGCATCTCACACAAAACAAAAATTTCCACAGTCATATTCAGATGCGTTTCAGAGGTTTGGCCCTCAGTCAATAAATTTCACAGATGGCAAATGAAGCCGTCCAGATTTTTATACAAGCAAAACCAATCTTCCTCACCTCTAAACTTGGTTCTGAATAAAGCTGGAAAATCACTAACAGTTAGGAGTTGTAGCCCTTATAAGAACTGAACTCCCACTGAGATCAAAGCCGTAAGCCAAGGCACCAAGATTGGGCCCTAAATTACTGCTTTTCAACACATACACTCCAAACCAAATGGGGAACAAAAGTCAAGCCAGTGAGTTCCGGCACCCAAAGGCAGAAAGATAAGCATGCAGGCTCCCCACAGATAGGTGGTTGTTACTAAGTGGCATGCCATTGTTTGTTAGATGCAAGGTTTTGAAACATAACTCTGAGCTGAAGGTTAAAGGAGAAATCTTTTTTTTTTTTTTTTTTTTTTTTTTTTGAGACAGAGTCTCAATCTGTTGCCCAGGCTGGAGTGCAGTGGAGCGATCTCAGCTCACTGCAACCTCCACTTCCTGGGTTCAAGTGATTCTCCTGCCTCAGCCTCCTGAGTAGCTGGGATTACAGGCGTGCACCACCACACCCGGCTAATTTTTATATTTTTAGTAGAGATGGGGTTTCACCATGTTGGCCAGGCTGGTCTTGAACTCTTGACCTCGTGATCCGCCTGCCTCAGCCTCCCAAAGTGGAGAAATATTTTATAAAGTGAAGACAAGACTCATGCAAATATCAGATGAAAATGTACCAAAGATTTTATTTAACTCAAGAAATAGTCATATGTTACATTTGATTCAAAGGAAAAATCCCATAGATAAATAGACAATAGACAGATAAATGATAGATTAAGATGGATGGATGGATGGAGGGATGGGTGGATGGATGGATGGGTGGATGATGAATGGATGGATGAATAGGGTCAATAAGGAATACTGGTGCTGAAATGGATTTACAAATATATGCAAAATGTTGTATTCCTGGATGAAGCATCAAGTGCATTCCACTAGACAAAATTTATTTGCATTTTCATGGACAAGAGTTATTTTCATTATCAATATTCTACTATTTGCAGAGTGGGAAAATAGTTCAAAGCACTGAACACTGGACAGAACTTGGAGAAGCGTAATAGAGAGAAAAATAATCTTTACTTTTGCCAATTTTCAAGTCTTTCACAATTTTTGACTAATCATCATATTTTAACACTGGATTTTCAAAAATTAGCTGTGATTTATTTGAAGTTTTTTTTTCACTATTGTTTACTATTAATTATTTCAAATCCCTGCAGTTTGACAAACAATGTTCTATAAGCAATGTCAGAAACTGTCCATTTTTGTTTGACTTTAAATATTTTAAGATATGTCTTTGTATTGTCAGAAGAATGCATTTTTATTGTTTTGTTTGGGTTTAGTTTTGTCTGTGTGAATGTAATGTCATAGAAGAGGGGTTGACAAACTACAACAGCAGGCCAAATCCAGGTTGCCACCTGTTTTTGTAGAACCAGTGAGCTAAGAATGGTTCTTTCATTTTCAATGGTTGGAAAAAAATAAGTAAAATATTATAATGTGAAAATTACAGGAAATTCAAATTTTAGTATCTACAAATAATGTTTTATTGGAACATAGCCACTCTTCTTGGTCTATGTATTTTCTACTATTGCTTTTGTGCTGCAACAGCAGAGTTGAGTAGTTGCAACAGATACTTTATGGGCTGCAAAGACAAAGATGGTTACTATCTGGTGTTTTTATATAAGTCATTTGCTAACCCCTATCCTAGAACACTGCATTTAATGAAAAGTCACATTGAAAAGGATGATGGGATTCAGGACATACTACTCAAAATATGGCACCTTGGCATATTAAAAAAACAGAAGCAGGAAAGTCTCTCTGACCTCCCCTCCTCACCCACACATATGCTTCTCCCCGATGCAGGGCATACAGCTTAGGAAAGCTTTTCCAACATTCCCAAGAAGCAGGTCAGAAGACACTCATGTGAGGGCCTCCCGATCCCTGGAAGAAAGGAACATGCTCATCTCTGAAGACGAAGGGTCACAGAGAGGAACCTGAACAAACAGGCCTTGCTAAATTCCCCAGTTTATCTCCACTAGATCACACCCTTTTTGTCCTATCATATTTCTCCATCAGTATTCAGTCTTCATCAAAGCTACTATAAAAATACATAGAATTAACCATTTACTGGAGTCTTCATTTCTTTAGGAAGGCTCCCACAGCATGTAAATCTTACTAAATAAATTTGCAAGTTTTTCTCTTCTTAATCTGTCTTGTGTTAAAAGGACCTAAGTCACAAACATAGGATGGGCAGAGAGAAGGAAATTTGTCCTCCTCTACCAGAAAAAGCCACTGGGAAACACAGATGTTAACATGGCTCATTACAATATTTTGACTCTGTGCTATGACTAAACACCAGGGCATCTTGCCCATGAATTTGAATTTCCTGTCAAATGCTCCAAATCATTCCTAAGTGGGCTTTTAGGGAAATTACATACAATGAAAAATAGAATGTAAGAATAAGCATTTCCTCTGAGCTGGAGGCTGTCTTTGGCTGGATATATCATTGCTTCAGGCCTCAGGTTCCTGAAGTGCACAATGAAAGAATTGCCCTGGATATTCCTAAATATTCTCTCTAGCTTTAGAATTCTTCTCTCCATCCTTCATGCAAACGATGATCTCAGTGGTCTATATCACCTATGTTCCCTTACTGAGAGGAGCCATCTAACTCTTAACATAGTCAGTCCTAGGATCCATGTGTCTGTGGCTCACTCAAATAGTTTTCTCGCCGGGCGCGGTGGCTCACGCTTGTAATCCCAGCACTTTGGGAGGCCGAGGCGGGCGGATCACGAGGTCAGGAGATCGAGACCACGGTGAAACCCCATCTCTACTAAAAATACAAAAAATTAGCCGGGCGTGGTGGCGGGCGCCTGTAGTCCCAGCTACTCGGAGAGGCTGAGGCAGGAGAATGGCGTGAACCCGGGAGGCGGAGCTTGCAGTGAGCCGAGATTGCGCCACTGCACTCCAGCCTGGGCGACAGAGCGAGACTCCGTCTCAAAAAAAAAAAAAAAAAAAAAAAAAATAGTTTTCTCTTTCTTCATCAAATATTTCCATCCCAGAGTACCAAATAAGTTACGAACATGAGAATTGAGCCTTAAGACCATGAGCAGAGCCTAATAGAGACTGGGTAATTCACACATTAACCGTTAATGGGTGAGTACAGAGGAACTTCAGAATGATGGAAAAGAGTTAGAATTGTGAGATTAGCAAAGAGAAAAAGCAGAAATGGATTCTAAAGGTACACAAATGCCCTAATGGGCAAAGTAAGTGGGAGAAGGTGGTTATATCCCCATTGGTACAGTAATGGGGACTCATAAGGAATATTGCATGAAATTTTTTTTTTTTTTTTAGACAGAGTCTCACTCTGTCACCAGGCTGGATCTCGGCTCACTGCAAACTCCACCTCCAAGGTTCAAGTGACTCTCCTGCCGCAGCCTCCCAAGTAGCTGGGACTACAGGCATGCACCACCATGCCCAGATAATTTTTGTATTTTTAGTAGAGACGGGGTTTTACCATGTTGGCCAGGATGGTCTCCATCTCCTGCCCTTGTCATCTGCCCACCTCAGCCTCCCAAAGTGCTGGGATTACAGGTGTGGGCCACTGCCCCAGGCTGGAATGTTGCATGAATTTTTAAGAATGGATGAAGTAACGATATCTGGGAATTTTCTCGGTGAGCAAAAAAGTAAAAAATTAATGCAAAGACCAAGTTCACCCTTTGTATCACTTTATCACTAGGGCCTAAGGCATAGTAGATGCTCAGTGAGTATCTATTGAAATGGGATTAATCAGACTCTATTGGAACAAGGAAATGAAATGTATTTAAAGAAAATGTTAAACTAGAAACATAAATAAAAGGGCTGAACAGCCACAACATTATAATATATGGGAAAAAATAGGATCTGATTTACATTATATTTGGCATGGAGTAATTGGTTATTTAAGAGAAAGGTTAATGAAAATAGGTTCTTAAAGTAATAGGTCAGGCGTGGTGGCTCACGCCTGTAATCCCAGCACTTTGGGAGGCCAAGGTAGGCAAATCACTTGAGGCCAGGAGTTTGATGCCAGCCTGGCCAACATGGAGAAACCCTGTCTGTACTAAAAATACAAAAATTAGCCAGCATGGTGGGGGGCACCTGTAATCCCAGTTTCTCAGGAGACTGAGGCTGGAGAATCACTTGAGCCTGCAAGGCAGAGTTGCAGTGAGCCAAGGCTGTGCCACTGCACTACAGCCTGGGCAACAAGAGCAAAATTCCGTCTCAAATAAAATAAAATAAAGTAAAATAAAATAAAAGTAATGTACATTGTTAAGATTGGACCAACTTAAAAATATTATTAGAATGGAAATATATCACGTTTTATCAGTATGTTTTACATTACTACAGTAATATTTCATTCCAAAAATTATTTAGTGTGGCTTGGACTAAAAAAAAAAGAAATTAAGATAAAAATTGTTTGCAAAACATACTTAGATAGAATTTTTAAAATACATTATTTTTTACGCCAAAGGTGTATATTTACTTTCTTGATTAGAAATAGGTGATCTTATTATTTACTTACTACTAAAATTGAAGTACTAAAAATAAGTTATTGTAAAGGCATCGTTTTAGGATAGATTTGATATATTTTAAAAGGCTTGGGGCCAGGCATGGTGACTCACGCCTGTAATCCCAGCATTTTGGGGCTGAGGGGGGCAGATCACTTGAGGCCAGGAGTTTGAGACCAGCCTGGCCAACATGTCAAAACCCCATCTCTACTAAAAATACAAAAATTAGCTGGGCATGGTGGCAGGTGCCTGTAATCCCAGCTACTGGGGAGGCTGAGGCACAAGAATTGCTTGACCCCAGGAGGTGGAGGTTGCAGTGAGCCGAGATCATGCCACTGCACTCCAGCCTGGCACACAGAGCGAGACTCCATCTCTAAATTAATAAATAAATGGTTTGCCCTGAATCATCCGAGACTGAAACTGTGTTTAGATGTCAGTTTTGCGAACAGTTTATTCTGGAGTGGCCAAAGGCATACTGCATTCTTATGGGTTAAATGTTCTCTCAACATAAAAAAAAAAAAAAGAAAAGAAAAGAAAAATCACCTTAATGGAGGAATTTCTAAGGAATCTATTTCTCCAGGAATCTACCGTGCATCCCTAAATGAAGCTGAATCAGAAGAGTTGGCCATCTTTAGCCTGTATCTTTCTGACTTCCCACCAGACAACAGGAACATAAAAGCAAGAAAGAGAAAATATGGCTCATTTGCTAGAATTGGGTCGCAGTTTTGCCAAGAAGTTACACTATTCACAGTAGCTATAAGGGTGAAAAAAAAAAAAAAAAAAAAAACCTAGTGCATCAAGAGAATCAACCACTAAATTGAGCAAGAGATCTTTCATAACTTTTAAGAAGTTATTCTGTAATACTTCATACGTGTGAGGTATACAATGAGAAAATCACTGGCTTTTAATTCCACCGGAACTCAGTTCAAATCCTGTGTAGGGGATTTACTGGTACTTATTAGTAAAGTGACTTTGTAAGAAAGTCACTCACCTTCTCTGAGCATCTATGACATGAAGGTGGTCATTCCAAGATGAAGCCGAGATTAATTTCACTCACACACAATTCCATCTTCATAGAACAAAAGAAATGTAAAGTAACAATAACTTAAGCAAGATAGAAAGGTATTTCCTCTTCATGTGCAAGGCTGGTATGGGGCCTCACAGTATCAAACAGCCAGGTTTCTTATATCTTTCTTGTCAGTTATTCTCAGCCTGGACTCCATCCTCAAAAGTACCCCATGGCCCAAGAGAGCTGCTGGGGCCCCTGCCACTGGTATGCCCTCTAAGAAGCAGGGAAAGACAAGGGAAAGAGAACAAATGAGTGCATTTTCTAGCTAAATCAGTTCCCTTTAAAAGAGGCATTTTGAAATTTCTTCACAATGACTCCACTTGGGCAAGAAATTACTTACTGGCCATATTTAGAAGCAATGGAGCTTGGGGAAATACAGATGTTTAACCCAAGGTGACAATGTGCTCAGGTGAGGAATGAGCTTTCGATTAGCAGAGAAGAGGAGAAACCAGATTAGTAGGCAAAGAGCAATTTCTCTCACCAGTGTTAGAGAGTACATGATGACAATCAGAATTCCTAGACATAATGAGCCCCTAAAAAGGTGCTTGGCACATACCTTGTGCTCAGTAAACTACACATTTATTTTCTTTCATATAATAAAGTAAAACTGCTGAGGACTATGCTCTTAATTTCTTTTATAACTTCACAAACGTGTAGACCAGAGTTTGTCAATCTCAGCATTACTAATATTTGGAGCCAGATAGTCTTTGCTTGGGAGGGCGTTTCTGTGCAGTATAGGTTCTTTATTAGCATCCCTGGCCTTGACCCACTAGATGCCAGTAACTCCTCACTCCCAGCTGTGACAATCAAAAATATTTCCAGCCATTGGCAATTGTTCCTGGGGGAGGAAATTGCCCTTGGTTGAGAACCACTGGCCTAGACCTGTGCTGGACAATAGGCACTCTTCTATATTCTCTAGGGTTGAGTGGTGCAGGGGCTAAAGACCCTTGAGCTCATAGTGCTGATTCCATTCTGTCGAACCCAGCATACTCTTGAAGTCAGATGAAGCACAGAGACGAATCTCTACAGTTAAAATGTTTTCTTCCAGCCTGGCCAACATGGAGAAACCCCATCTCTACTAAAAAATACAAAAATTAGCCGGTCATGGTGGCAGGCGCCTGTAATCCCAGCTACTCGGGAGGCTGAGGCAGGAGAATTGCTTGAATCCGGGAGGCAGAGGTTGCAGTGACCCAAGATTGCACCACTGCACTCCAGCCTGGGTGACAGAACAAGACTCCATCTCGAAAAACCAACAGACAACAAAAACAACAACAAAGTTGGGGACAGAGCACAGGCAGTCAAGAGACAGCCAGTGAGAATCAGAATAGGGCTTTGGATTTTAGTCTGAGTGAGATGTAAATGAATCATTAGGTTTAAGGTAGACAGCAGTGTGATGCCACTTATATTTTTGAAGGGTCTTTCCAGCAGCCATGAGGAAATGTGATTGTTTGGGGTCAGAGTGGAAGCTAGGAGACCCATCGGGATGCTCTTGGATTCATCCCAGACAGAGAGAATGGCAGGTTGGAGGTGGGAAGAGCGGTTAGATGAGATCTATTCCACAGGGGCTCTGAAGGAGGAGCTGACAGGCTTTGCAGATGGTCACCAGAAGTGATTAAAAAGTGTGTGGTTTCTAGAAAACATTGTGCAAACCTAATCTTTTAAAATATATCATCAGAAAATTATATCATTAACAATGCTTCTGACTTTTCTGAGTTTTCTGACTTTTCTCTCCCTATATTTGTACAAACTGGTTTCTAGAGTTGTTGGCCTGTAAGAAACACAATGTAGAGGACATGGATCTATATGTCTCTACTGGTTTGTTGAGTGATTACAGAACCATCATCAATATGTACATGCCTGAATTTTCCCATCTGTAAAACTGATGACTAGGTGACTACGGATTACCAGTAACCTCATTAACCTACGCATTAAGAGAAAAAGCCCACCTAGTACTTCATGAATCCCAAAAGAAATGCAAATTGTAATTATCTGCACAGGTATCCAGTCGTGATAACATCCAAAGGAGTCAAACTTTGATTAATAAGCAAGATTCATTCCCAAAGATTCCCAAGGATCCCAAGTTAAAGACAACCCTTAAATTTCTGTCAGCTTTGTAATATATTCCAGAGTTTCAGTTGGGCTTAATTGTGACTTATTGATTGATTCTTGCTTTCTGACAAAAAGGATTGCTTTCTTTCCTTGTGAAATTCAAAGTCTCTCATGGCAGCCTTGATTAATCATTTGCAAAATATGGTTTAACCATCTATGATCCCTAGTGTACAAATTTCTTTCACTGCAATAATTTTAAAGTAATTCAAATAAGCCTGTTCTAATCAAATTCCTTGTAAGTCTGCAAAAGATAATTTCTTGATGGGATATGGAAAAAATGAGTGCTTAAATAAGAAGTATTACCAATGTAACAAATTATCATTCCTATAATACACAATTAATACGACGCTAGACAAAAAGAATACTTATGAAATTTAATCAACCTCATAGCATTATGTGCTTTATCTGGAATGATGGCATGAAACAGTTATCTAAAATTCCAGTTGAAGACCAATTAATATAATCAATACCAGAAAATGTCTGGACAGAACAAATGCGTAGGACATTACATAAAAAGAGTAAGTGGACTGTAACCAGGCATTTCATTCCTGCCTAGTATCTAGACAGTCAGAGATAAGCAAAGCTTATCTTCATCAAATTATTTAACATTCACGTGGGAACGCTGTTCTATTTTAAAGTAACACTCGTCTATTCGGTGAGCATGATTGTGGAAATGCATCATCAGAACGAAGTTTTTTGCACCATTCATACAGGTATAGGAAACGTACCTTAGAACATTGCTTGTGATTCTGGCACCAAACCAGGGAACCATTGTTCTGCAAAAAGAAAAAGGAAAAATATTGATCCATTAGAAAGCTACACACACACAGATTTCTAATTTAAAATTATAATTTATCCATATAATTTTTGAATATTTGCATTTTAACAAATGCCCAATCTTGCAAAACCTGCTGTCCTTCCCTTCCAATGATAGAAAATGTGTTTGTAATGTAAGTTTCATTTTGTTGTTGATTTCATGATGTAAACAAAGACATATAAAATACTAAAGATTCCAAGCTGTCTGAAATGAAAAAGGGTCTGAGGCAACTTTGATGGTGTGTTGAGCAGTGAAGCAGGTAAATGAACACTAGACGTTCCGCCAATAGTCAGCAGTTTTGAGAAATTTACAACTTAAGCATTGTGGATGCTTTTGATCTCAACCAATTTACAGAAATAAGAGTTTGGGATTGGGAGAAAGATCTTGTATTAGTCTGTTCTTACACTTCTATAAAGAACTACCTGAAACTGTGTAATTTATGAAGAAAGGAGTTTTCATTGACTCACAGTTCTGCAGGCTTAACAGGAAGTATGGCTGGGGAGACTCAGGAAACTTACAATCATGGCGGAAGGCAAAGGGGAAGCATGCACATCTTACTATGGCAGAGCAGGAGAGAGAGAGAGAGAGCAAAAAGGGAAGTGCCACACACTTTTAAGCCATCAGATCTTGTGAGAACTCACTCACTGTCATGAGAACAACCAGGAGGAAATCCACCTCTATGATCCAATTATCTCTCACCTGGCCCATCCTTCCAATTCGACATAAGATTTGGGCAGGCACACAAATCCAAACCACACCAGATCCCACGTGAAAAGCCTTCTCTTACTCTTTCACCAAACATATGATCACAGACAAGAGACTTAACATCGCCATGCCTCAGTTTATCCATCAGTAAAGCAAGCCTAACAGCAATATCTCATGCATCAGGCCGCTGGGGTAACTAAATGAAACAATAGATACACTCAATATATAATAAATATTTGGGGCCGGGAGTGGTGGCTCACGCCTGTAATCCCAGCACTTTGGGAGGCCAAGACGGGTGGATCGCCTGAGGTCAGGAGTTCAAGACCAGCCTGGCCAATATGGTGAAACCCTGTCTCTACTAAAAAATATAAAATTAGCTGGGTGTGGTGGCACATGCCTGTAATCCCAGCTACTGGGGAGGCTAAGGCAGGAGAATCGCTTGAACCTAGGAGGAGGAACTCGCAGTGAGCTGAAATCACACCATTGCACTCCAGCCTGGGCAACAAGAGGAAAACTCCATCTCAAAAAAATAAATAAATAAATAAAATTGTACTATGATTTATTATCCTGAACATTAGACTTTCTGTATTCCACATAACTAAGATTTGGGTGATGTTTTTTTCTCTGGTTGGGATCTTTTAAGTCAGGTTATGCTAGGCTGGAATAGGTAGCAAAGCGAGCAGAAACCATCACCCAATAGCTAAAATGTCATGGCCTCTAGTTCTCTGAAGTTCAAGGTGGAGATGAGACAAAATCTCCCATTTCCTATGTTTGAACGTCTAAACTTTTAATATGAAGGATATCAGTATCGACAGAGCAAGATGATATATGTTTGCAGTTATGAGAAAAGAAAACTGAACCAAAAAATATCTTTTAGAAAATACTTTTATAACAAGTTTATTGAGACATAATTCACAAAATTCACTCATTTAAATTGTACAATTTGAGTATATTCAGAAGGCTATGCAACCATCACCACTATTTAATTGTAGAACATTTTCACCAGCCCAAAAAGAAACCTGGACCTATTTGTAATCACTCCCATTCTGTCTTCGCCACTACTTGCCTTACCCAGGCAAACACTAAATCTGCTTCTGTCTTTATCTATTTGCCTATTCTGGACATTTTATATAAATGGAATCATACAATATGTGTCTGGCTTCTTGATGCTAAATGCTACAGCAATCTTGCTTCATGTACATTGTAGTATATATTGGTACTTCATCTTTTTTTGTTTTTTTTTTTTTTGAGACAGAGTCTCGCTCTGTCGCCCAGGTTGGAGTGCAGTGGCGCAATCTTGGCTCACTGCAAGCTCTGCCTCCCGGGTTCACGCCATTCTCCTGCCTCAGCCTCTCCGAGTAGCTGGGACTACAGGCGCCCGCCACCACGCCCGGCTAATTTTTTGTATTTTTTAGTAGAGACGGGGTTTCACTGTGGTCTCGATCTCCTGACCTCGTGATCCGCCCGCCTCGGCCTCCCAAAGTGCTGGGATTACAAGCATGAGCCACCACGCCCGGCCGGTACTTCATCTTTTTGACTGTCAGTTTCAGCTACATGGATATACCACATTTTGCCCATCTACTGCCAATAATATATCTGAATATGTCCCTTCCCAATAATAGCTTAATTATAGGATCCCCCCCAAACCACTAAATAAATCTCAGCTGTACAGGATTGGCAATCTTCTTCTTCAATGTGAAGATTATTGGCTTAAAAGATCTCGGTCCCATATGAATGCTTTAACTATGAAACCTCTCTAGCATATAGCCCTACTTTTTACTTCTTCTCAGCCTTAACTCCCAATAATTCCTACACATTCTTAGGATTTTAGCCAATCTCCTATGAACCTACCTACCACCTACTGAGTTCCGTACATCCACACCTAGGCCCTCATCTCTCCCCCATCTATGCCCCCCATAGAGACAGCAAGGTCTGAAGCTGGAGACGCATACGAACAGCCTAGGGTGAAGTTCGGTATGATTTTTGGCAGGGATTACATCAGATAAATAATTAGATTGGGCAGAGGCCAGTGCTGGACAAATGATGGGCGTGGTTGAATTACTGGAAAATGAGATGTTAGGAGAAAGCGTGTAAGATGGCATAACATACCCTTTTATAAAACTGAGGTTTTATAAAGGGAGCCATTGGCTTGGTTATAAGCTAAAAGTTCAGAGGGGCCAGGCTGAGTAGGGGATGGTCATAAACAGCGTGACAACTGCAAAAAGCAGGGGCCGGGCATTGAGCATGCAGAAGCTGGGGGCTGGGGCAGGGCAGCTTTGAAGAACTTCCTACATGACAGCCAGCCTCAGCATGTTGTGCGGCGTGTAGGTTCATATGGGATTGGCTAAAATCCTAGGTATGTGAAGGAATTATTGGGAGTTAAGGCTGAGAAGAAGTAAATATTAGGGCTATATGCTAGAGGGGTTTCATAGTTAAAGCTCCCCCTGCTTCCCCTGTGCAGAGTTGGCTCCTGCCAGGACTTCCAAGGACGACACTTGTCTGAGCACATCCTGGACTCAGCTTGAGTCTTCCAAGCTCCTCCCCAACCAGTGATGGGAAGAAGCAATGAGGCACCTTCTAAAGAGACTCAGGGCTGAAGTGGACAGCCTCAGACCTTGGAGACTAGGTCAAAGCCAGTTCCTGAAGGTCTTCTTCAGCACCATCTTGGTTTGAAGGTTTATGAGTCTTCTTGAGTCAGGTCAGCGGGGTCCTGCTCCTTGGACTAGAATCCTTGACATGGGCACAGGTGAGACCTCCTTCCCTTCCAGATGTTTCTTTTCCTAGGCAGATGGGCAGGACCTTATCTCTGGATGAGATCAGGGGACCCTCAGCTATTTCTGCACTTGCTGGATTCCTCTTTGGAGTTTTATCACACCCTCTCCTGCTGAATGATATGCTTTATTTTGTCTGTGTCTTGGTTGCTCAACTAGATTTTTCCCTGGGGACAGGACTCCATGTTTCCTCTTTACCTGTCTATATCACGTTAGCAAGGGAGGGCAGCTCTTGGTCCTCACAGAGAAGGCACATTTCTGAGGCCATGCAAGAGTGACTGGGGTTCCAAAAGTGGGCACAGCAACTGTTGCTGGGGTTCCAAAAGTAGGCACAGCAACTGTTGTCAACAGGTTGACAAAATATCACTAACGTGGCAATACACCTTTGACTATTATTATTATTATAGTGGACAAATCTATGTGGCAGAAATGTGCCTTGATGTTTTAATACTCACCCCATGTAATCATCCCACAAAATGACATAAGCTTCATTTATTCATTTTACAGTAAAGAAACCTGTAGTCAGGGAAACCAAGTAAAATATGCAGAGTGACAAAGCCAGTGATTAACCTCAATGGTAAACAACACAACAGGTAAAGCCACAGGTGAAGAAAGGAACAAGATGCACACTCGATTTTAAAGGAATTTCCAGATTTATAACCTTGAAAGGAGAGATGAAGATTGGTCCAACAGTCCTAAATACCATACGCTGAGGTAGCAGCAGTTCAGATGGATGGGGTGGAGCAGAGAATAGGAGGGGAGATCAGGTAAATAGAAAGTAGATTGCAGGATTTTCATTACAGAAGATTTTATCTCTGGAAATAATGTTTTTAATTTAGCAAATATCAGAGAGTTAATTAAAACAAAAATAAAGGATTAGAGTCCTGAGAAGCCCTGTGCAGGACACACCTTGATATGGTTTGGCTGTGTCCCCACCCAAATCTCATCTTGAATTGTAGCTCCCACAATTCCCATGTGATGCGAGAGGGACCCTAGGAGAGGTAATTGAATCATGGGGGCAGGTTTTTCCCATGTTATTCTCGTGATAGTAAGTCTCACGAGATCTGATGGTTTTATAAAGGGCAGTTCCCCCACACATGCTCTCTTGCCTGCCACCATTTAAGACATGCCTTTGCTCCTCCTTTGTCTTCCACCATGATTGTGAGGCCTCCCCAGCCATGTGGAACTGTGAGTCCATTAAATCTCTTTTTCTTTGTAAATTACCCGGTCTCAGGTATGTCGTTATTAGCAGCAGGAGAACAGACTAATACACACCTTGATTAGTTTTCTTTTGTTCCCTTCTACTGTGTATGTTGAATGGCCAAACTTCAACAACAAAAGCACAAAGGATGCAGCAGAGATTGTCTTCAGCTCCCCAACCTCCCCTTCCCAAGTGTAAACCCTCCTGCCCTGCCCCACAGCAACTCTCCTTCTTTCCTGCAATTCAATGCTCCCCATACCATTGGCTTATACACACCCATCAAAATGAGAAGGAAGCCAATAGCCACAGCGCCTATTTTGAATTGGGAATTAATATCAATGCATTGTGTTGAGCAAGGCATTTTCATTTCAAGCAAAATTTTCTACTAATCACAAAATGAAAAACTCTGTCATTACAAAGAAATATTTGGGGCAATGGCAAGTATGCATAAACGATTATTATGATTAGAATGATTTTTTTTTAAATTAGTGAGGACAGCATGTCATAGGCTGCTTGGGATGATTAAAAAGATAATCCTTGTATTTATCAAAATGTTTGGCTCAGGATTTTTAAAAAATCCTTTGTTATTATTGATGTGATTTTGTTGTCATTTTCCATTATATTGTCTTTAGCAGTTTGGGAGTAATCCTAGACTTAATATCTCCCAGCTCACAATGGATAATACTCACCCTAGACTAACTGATTCAGTCTTATTATAGTGAGACTCAAAAGTTTTAGTATTGAAAATACTAAGATACAGTATTTTAGCAATACTAAAATACAAATAAAACTTGCAGTAAAAGGATGCCTTTCCATTCTGTTTTTTCCTTGGGTGGAAGCAATTTTTCCACATTTGCCAACAGGATGAGTGGGCAATGGTATTCGCATTTTTACTTCAATTTCCTGACTGGCCATTTATTTTCCTTTACCGTGGATAGTCTGTCTCTTTTACCTTATCTAATTGTGGATTGTTCACCATTTTTAAAATCAATTTTAGCAACTACTAGTATCACTTAGGTTCAATGATCATTTGTCTATTGCAAAAATTCTCAAGCCCCTCATTCATCTTTTGCATTTATTTGTGAGGTTTTTCCACAAGGAAATTTTATATGCATGCACACACACAGATGCACACACCCATGCATTCACATATATATATTTGCCCTCAAAATGCATCCCTAGTTCCTTTTTGGATTTTGGGTTTCCTGTTTTTCTTAAAATAATTGCCCCCATGCCGAGGTTTTGCAGCTGTTCTGTGCTTTTACCTGTTATCAGTCATCGTGTGCTATGCTATTTATCTCTACTAAGAACTTCTAAGAACCCTGCCCACTAGCATCAAGGATGCCAATAAACCCCCGATTAATGCTGGCCACTTTGTTTAGGCCAGGTGCTACCCCATCACAATCCACCTATGTTGCTTACAGATAGTACTCTTTGAGCAGAAGAGCAATAAAAAAATACGAGAATCCAGTATATTTCAATACCCTGCCCCAGCGGAAGTCCTTCGTCAGATTACAATAGCCTTCACCAGTTAAGCCATTTGACAACAAAGATAAAATAACAGTATTTGCAATAAAGTCTTGTTCTGGCTGAAAGCCAACAAAGATAAAGAGTCAAAGTACATTAGGCTAGAAACACATTTGCCTCTAGAACCATCATTGTAACCTCCAGGTAGGATTAGACAGTGGGACTTTTGTAATTATATAAAGATTACATCCTGTATTTTATTGGTTTAACTAGATCAAACATGAATGCTAGTCAATCCAACTTTCAAAGAGTTTATATAAGTTCAATCAACTGCACCCGGCCATTATTTCAATGACATTTTCCAAGTCTTTTCATTTCTAGCCTTTTGATTTTTCCTTAAAGAAAGATAATTCTTCAAAAGCTTCAAGCAAAGAAAACACATCATTCACGCAAAGACAACACACACAGGAAGAATAAAGATAAATGAAAACTAGTTCTCTAGATACAGCCATATGAAAAGAGAAGACAGGAACAGATCTCACTCATTTCCTTCAACATAACCAGGTGTCGGCATGGAACAGCTAAAGAACTAGTCAGTCTACAATTTCCAAAATACATACCAAACTAGTGTCTAACGATGGAACTGAACATTTGAAATAGAAATCAGTCAGGAAACCCACCATAGACCTTAACTTTACCAATCAATGCTTTGACACTACAAATAATTAGCTGTGACCCTGAATGGACAATTTTGTGTCCATGCTTGGTGTAAGTTATTTTAAAGCAATAGATGAAGCTATGGATACAAGTCATTATATATTTGTCCAAACCCATAGACCATACAACACCAAGAGTGAAGCGTATGTAAACTATGGACCCTGATGATGATGATGTGTCAACGTAGGTTCATCCCTTGTCACAAATGTCCCACTCTGGCGGGAGATGTTGGTAATGGGAGAGGCTGTGCACGGTGGGGGCAGAGAGCATGTGGATATTCTCTGTACCTTCTGCTCAATTGCTGTGAACCTAAAACTGCTCTACAAAATAAAAAGTCTATTTAAAAGGTTCAGGAGGAAGGCTTTCTTTATATATTTGTTGCTCATAAGTAAAATTTCTTTCAAATGTTATAGAATATCCTCAGCAGTCTTTTCATTAACCAAGAAAAAAGTCTCTCTGTATTCTACAACTATTTCCCATTTAATGGAATTCTACAGGAAACAAATATTTGACCATATAGAAAGAAATACACCTGCCTCCAGACACCCAGCCTTCCCATACTGTCCTTTCTTCATAGAAAATGTGACTTCAACCAGGAAGCCTTCCCTGACCCCCACGCCCTGACTACCACAGCTCTCTCTCTCTCTGTTGCTTGCTCTTATAACATTCTGCACTTCTCCTCCCAGGCACTCTATCACACAGTGGACAAGTGTAAATTATGTGTGTTGTTTTAATTTAACGATCATCTGCCCCCCAGCCTGGAAAAGCTTTGGCGGTAGTGTCTACCCCTAGCACATGTTTGCCATTGGCTCTCTGGCACATAGCAGCGTGCCTGACACAGAGTAAATGGTCTTCACAAATGGTACTGCTTGAAGAAATAAATGAATGGAGTAGGAGGTCATACAAAGGAATTTAAGCTTTAGTTATTAGGTCCTGAGGAGCTAGAAAGAATGATATAAATAGATTGAGCTGATGAAATGTTTCATCTTCTCTGGATGGAGCTTTTAGGAAGTAGGCTCATTATTTTGTTTCCTATGATGTAAATGTCCAAGAGATTTGGCATGATAACACCGAAAACTGAACAAAGACTTGCATTTGGGATCAAATATACGTTATTTAATAAATAAAAATACTAATTATCTTTTTATAGCGTGTAGATAAAGTATCTAAAGAAAATATATAGAACAGCAAATGCCAGACTTCTCTTCTTCTCATCATTCCCTAAACAATACAGTGTAACAGCTATTTACATAGCACTTACACAGTATTAGGTATTATAAGTAATGTACAGATGATTTTAAATATATAGGAGGATATTTGCAGGTTATATACAAATACCACACCATTTTATTTCAATAACTTGAGCATCTTCAGATGTAGGTGTCTGCTGGGGTGGGGAGGGGAGGCAGATCCTGAAACCCTTAGGATGCATTATAACTTCATTCCAGGTTGACATACTTTTCCTGAAACTAATAGAATTGTGTTCTTCAAGTATATTCATCCAAGAACACATTGTTGTTTCAATGTAACCAGCAGTTATTTTCCACCTGTACTTTTAAAAACAACTGGCCAGGCATGGTGGCACATGCCTGTAATCCCAGCACTTTGGGAGGCTGAGGCGGGCAGACCACGAGGTCAGGATTTCAAGACCAGCCTGGCCAACATGGTGAGACCCCATCTCTACTAAAAATACAAAAATAATCTGGGCGTGCCAGTACATGCCTGTAATCCCAGCTACTCAGGAGGCTGTGGCAGGAGAATTGCTTGAATCCAGGAGGCGGAGGTTGCAGTGAGCCGAGATCACACCACTGCATTGCAGCCTGGGTGGCAGAGAGAGACTATGCCTCAAAACAAAAACAAAACCAAAAAACTTTAGTGGGAAGCTGAGTGCCAGACAGTTTAAAGGAACAACAGAAGTGTCTAAGAAACTATCATCAGAGTGAACAGGCAACCTACACAATGGGAGAAAAATTTTGCAATCTATCCATCTGACAAAGGGCTAGTATCCAGAATCTACAAGGAACTTAAACAAATTTACGAGAAAAAAATCAAACAACTCCATCAAAAAGTGGGTGAAGGATATGAACAGACACTTCTCAAAAGAAGACATTTATGCGGCCAACAAACATATGAAAAAAGCTCATCACCACTGGTCATTAGAGAAACGCAAATCAAAACCACAATGAGATACCATCTCACACCAGTTAGAATGGTGATCATTAAAAAGTCAGGAAACAACAGATGCTAGAGAGGATGTGGAGAAATAGGAATCCTTTTACACTGTTGGTGGGAGTGTAAATTAGTTCAACCATTGTGGAAGACGGTGTGGCAATTCCTCAAGGATCTAGAACCAGAAATACCATTTGACCCAGCAATCCCATTACTGAGTATATACCCAAAGGATTATAAATCATTCTATTATAAAGATACATTCACACATATGTTTATTGTGGCACTATTCACAATATCAAAGACTTGGAACCAACCCAAATGCCCATCAGTGATAGACTGGATAAAGAAAATGTGGCACATATACACTATGGAATACTATGCAGCCATAAAAAAGGATGAGTTCATGTCCTCTGCAGGGACATGGATGAAGCTGGAAACAATCATTCTCAGCAAACTACACAGGAACAGAAAACCAAACACCGCAAGTTCTCACTCACAAGTGGGAGTTGAACAATGAGAACACATGGACATAGGGAAGGGAACATTACACACCAGAGCCTGTCAGGGGGTGGGGAGCGAGAGGAGGGACAGCATTAGGAGAAATACCTAATATAGATGATGGGTTGATGGGTGCAGCAAACCGCCATGGCATGTGTATACCTATGTAACAAAACTGCACGTTCTGCATATGTACCCCAGAACTTAAAGTATAATTTAAAAAAAAAGAAAGAAAGAAAAGAAAAAGCAGTACATATACACAGTGGAGTACTTTTCAACCATAAAAAAAGAAATGTCTTTAAGAAAACAAATGTCAATTTCATTTCAAAGTTCTTGTGAATAATGAAAATCATCAAAGAAGAAAATTATGCAAGACCAATACAGAGAGAAAACAATATTAAATAACTTTACATGACTTTGAATTACATTGTTTTCTTTTCTTTTCTTTCTTGAGACAGGGTCTCACTCTGTCACCCAGGCTGGAGTGCAGTGGTGAGATCACAGCTCACTGCAACCTTCACCTCCAGGAACATTCTTCACCATGGTTATCTGCAAAGAGTATGACATGATGCGAATTTTTAACTGGCTAGTGTACTTTAGGTGATACATAATAACTAGAAGTGTTTTGAAGCCTTCTTAGGTCTTTTATTTCCTTAACTGTTGTAGGTGTTGTGTTCTTAATATAGGATGTTTTATAAATAAATATAACTAAAAATTCATCAAGAAAAATTTTAGCAGAAACTAAAGTTGCACAGACTAAAACTATGACTTGCGACATTTCTTAGCTACATCAGGATTCAATCTTGTCCACCTTGGGAAAGGTAGTGTGCAATAGCTGCTCTTATGCACAAATGATTGAAAACCATTATTTGTGTTATCTTATATATTTTTTTTCTTTTTTTGAGATGGAGTCTCACTCTGTCGCCCAGGCTGCAGTGCAGCAGTGCAATCTCCGCTCACTGCAAGCTCCGCCTCCTGGGTTCACGCCATTCTCCTGCCTCAGCCTCTCCAAGTAGCTGGGACTGCAGGAGCCCGCCACCACGCCCGGCTAATTTTTTGTATTTTTAGTAGAGACGGAGTTTCACCGTGTTAGCCAGGATGGTCTCGATCTCCTGACCTCGTGATCCACCTGCCTCGGCCTCCCAAAGTGCTGGGATTACAAACGTGAGCCACTACGCCCGGCCGTGTTATCTTATAAATTTATTGAGGGCTTTTGAAATTCCAATTTTATAGTTAGTCACATGAGCCACATAGGACTCCAGAGCTCTCTAAGAACTTCTACCTCACCAGCAGTCCTTCTGTGCAAAGTATTTTCATCAATGGGCATTCCAGTCTCTGTCAGAGTGTAAGATCTATTTGAATCTGACCAAGCCTGTTCTCTAAACACAACCAGGATAAGAAAAGGACCCAACAAGTGATTCCAAATACCCACTCAAAATGTTTGTAAACGGTAGCATTCTGACTCAGATGATACCATATCATTACAACTCAGAGAAGATCTTTGAGGTCCATTCAATCCATCTTCTTGGTGAAAACAAGACAAATGTAACTCGTTAATGACATGTCATTGTCTCATAATACAGGGAACTTTCCAAGGGAAAGAGGTTACAGTGTCCCTGTAACATGTTACCCCACTACGCTGACTTTTCCATCCTGAATTCCTGGCGAAATCTCTCAAAGCCGTTCAAGGGAAAAGGGGTGAGGAGTTGCAAGTGATCAACTTTCAGATTTTCTGCCTGCTAATATTTTATCCTCTGATTAACTAATTCGTCTAGTAACTCTCTCCAAAACATTTACCATGCCAAAGGAAAACATCAAAACCAGAAGAGAAAAACACAATGCAGGGACCATCCAGCCTGAGTGTGAAGAAGGAAGATCACACACATATTACTGAATTCCATAATACTCAAGGGCAGGACCAAGACGTGACACAAACCACATCATGGAAATGAGCATATAGTGGGGAACTTAGAATTTCCACTAATGTCTGAGGAGAAAGGAACAGTAAAGAATGGGGTTGGAGGAGAAATCTAAGTGTCCAATAAACCTCAAAATTGCCATGCTGAAGAGGAATCTAAGTGTCCAATGATAGCTCTAAACCTCAAAATTACCACGCCTAAGACTGTCCCGAATCATCAGGTTAGTCATTGTCATACATTTGAATAACATGTGAAAGCCATTGGCAACAGTGGCAACACAACAGTCAGAGGAAAATTCTACATCCTGAGAATTGCAAGTTAATAGCAATTCAAGTTCAACAGTCTCCCTTTGTAGGTGAGTCAATTGGGGGCCAGGAAGGCTAAAAGTGTACGAATTATTACTGATTCAAACACAAAGAATATTTTAATAGTAAGCACACCTTACTTAACGTCAAAGGCTTTATTTCACATGCCAGGCTACTACTCATCCATCATGGGTAGTAAGCTCTCAGAAAAATTAATGTCTTCTGTTCTCAAATGAGATGAATAATGTCTTTACAAGATAATCACAGAGATGTCTATGAAAACCACCTGTGCCCATCCAAGGGCAAGGCTGTAGTCTAGCTGGCAAGATGCCAAGTTCAGTGATCTGACCGCTTTGCACACAAGGAGTGACTTTCAATAACGTAGAAGAAGGTCTCAGAGAGATCTGGGGCCCCACCTAGAGGTTGATTAATCCCAATTAATCATGCGATTAGCCATGGAGAAGTCAGAATTCTAAAATCCCTCAGTAAGTTTTGATACAACAATAAAGAAAATGGTTTCCAGTTGCCTATAAATAAGAGCAGCCTAATTAATTTCTATATTGTATGGTTGTTTCAAGTCTTTGCAAAGGCATCATATCCATGTAAAGAATAGAATCTATACAGTTGTTTAATGCAAGGTTACACTAAATTAGATTCACATATCAAAACCCCACTTGGGAGAACATGAAAATGCAATACTGTCAAGCGCTATTCTTAGTATAATTCCAAATTCAAATTGAAATATATGACTTTGTTTCCTATGGCTGCCATGACAAAGTACCACAACCTAGGGGGGCTGAAACAGCAGAAATTTATTGTCTCTCGGTTCTGGAGGCTGGAAGTATGAGACCAAGTTATCGCAAGACCATGCTCTCTCAGAAAGGCCATAGGGGAAGATTGGCTCCATGACTTTCTTTGAGCTTCTGGTAGTTCCTTGGCTTGTGGCAGCATTCCAACCTTCACATCCGTGTCCTCACATCTCTGCATGTCTGTGTTAAAATTTCTCCTTTCTGTAAGGACACCAGTCATATTGGATTAGGGGCCCACCCTCCTCCAGAATGACTCATCGTAATTAATCACATCTCCAACGACGTTATTTCCAAATAAGGCCGCTTTGCCACTTCCTGAGGAACTGGGGGTTAGGACATCAACATATGGAGTCAGAGGTGCACTATTCAATCCAGAAAAGTGACTAAAATAAATTAAAGCCATGGGACAAATACTACATTGTTTCAGCCACACTTCAACCTGCACCTCAGTTAATAATCTATATGTTAATATGTTCACGTATTATTTTTTCAATTTGCTTCAACTCACTATCAATGTTGATTTCTTCACTTTGGCCTCCTTGCCACCTCCCAGCAAATGTCGGAACATGGTGTTTTGCAACAACCCATCTGTCCATCTCGCTGACAATGGTTTTTCCTTTCATAAAGTACTTCAATCTGACAGCATGTGGGTGCATCATAAGAAGGTATTTGTAATCCATAATGTAAACTGTTTAGAATCAAGTAGTCCAGTTTTGGTGAAAATTGATTGCTTGAATAAACATGGAAGAACCACACAGTCATAATGAGGTGATTTGGCCAAGCACACAATTCTCCCCAGGTGTAACCAATCTACTTTTAAAATGTTGCACCCTCTGGTGAGACCTTCAGCTTTATGTTCCTGATCTTTGTTCCATACCCGGACCTTGATTACTAATGACCCATTCTCTTCCCGGAGACCCACTCTCTCTCCCTGAACACATATGTTCAAAGGAATTGACAATGGCCTCTTCATCCGTCAACAAGGTGGAATCAAAACTCATGTTTCAAAAGACATGGCAGCCAGACAGTGATTCCAGCCCTCTCATTTGACAAATGAGTCTCCTGATTCTAAGTGAGCCTACAATGATGTTTCTGCTGAGGACACCACCATTGACTTCTACTTACTAAGCTCACACTTAATCAGTTGTACATAACCTGAATCAAAAAGGGCTGCCCAGAAGAATGTCCAAGCTGGAGGATGGAGAATGGACAGTTCCAAAGCTAGAACTTGGCACCTCTTATCAAGCAAAGAAAGGTACCAGAGGCCGGGCGCGGTGGCTCACGCTTGTAATCTCAGCACTTTGGGAGGCCGAGGCGGGCGGATCACGAGGTCAGGAGATCGAGACCACGGTGAAACCCCGTCTCTACTAAAAATACAAAAAATTAGCCAGGCGTGGTGGCGGGCGTCTGTAGTCCCAGCTACTTGGAGAGGCTGAGGCAGGAGAATGGCGTGAACCTGGGAGGCAGAGCTTGCAGTGAGCCGAGACTGCGCCACTGCACTCCAGCCTGGGCGACAGAGCAAGACTCCGTCTCAAAAAAAAAAAAAAAAAAGAAAGGTACCAGAGAGAAGCCCGACAGCATGACTAACTGAAGCAGTGGCTTTCAAAGTGTGGTACTGGAACCAGTGATATCAGCCTCACCTGGAAGCTTTTGCAAATTCTGGTGATACACTTTACACTCATAGAATCAAAACTCCTGGGGCTGGAGAGCAGTGAGCTGTTTTACAAGTCATCCAAATATGGCTGATCCCCACGAAAGCCTGAGATGCTTACTCTTCCCTTGCTTTATGTGACTTCACGAAATACACTCCAAATGTCTTTCTTTCTTTCTTTTTTTTTTTTTTTTTTTGAGATGGAGTCTCACTCTGTCACCCAGGCTGGAGTGCAACGATGCAATCTCGGCTCACTGCAACCTCTGCCTCCAGGGCTCAAGTGATTCTCCTGCCTCAGCCTCCCGAGGAGCTGGGATTAAAGGCGCCCATCACCATGCCTGGCTAATTTTTGTATTTTTAGTAGAGACAGGGTTTCACCACATTGGCCAGGCTGGTCTTGAACTCCTGACCTCAGGTGATCCACCTGCCTCGGCCTCCCAAAGTGCTGGGATTACAGGTGTGAGCCACCGCGCCCGGCCCAAATGTCTCTCTCTCTTCTCTCCCTTCCAAGTGTCCCAATTAAATGACTGAGACCCTTACTCAGCTCTTACAGGTCTCTTATAGGATTCTTGTCATTGAAAAAGAACAACCCTCTTTGTAAAGCAATAAGTTGATCTTTGCATGTGCTGGTTTCTTTTTCTGCAAGACCGAGACTCAAGGTAACATCATTCAGGGCGGTCTAGACCTCTCTGGCCTCTGCGGTCTTGGCCTCATCTCAGTCTCTGGCCATTTTCACATAGAACAACTGTAGAAACATGTGATTTCTTGCTGGGGATGACTGTGTGGCAAAAGCACAAAGCAGACTTTAAAGGCACTCTCAAATCACCCTATTATTTTTCAAAATAGATGCTTGGCAGCTGCAAAGCTTGACAGGTGCAATATGTTATGCATAATAAGTCATTCCCACAAGGCGCATTACTGCCTGGAATCTGGCATGTTGACCAGCAGAGGTTAAGGATTAATGTTAAGTTATCAAGCTAATTACTCACATGCATTAAGAGTAGCCAGAGAGGATATGCTTCCAGGTAACATGAACTAGGAACTATTGCTATTATCACTATAACCATTAAAAAAAAATCTAATTGAAAAAATGTACCGTGCCCCAGAGATAAAAACTATTATTTCCATGTGCTTCCCTACTGAGTATTTTAGCATCACATTTTGGAATATGCCTGGTAAATCCTAGAAGTTGTTGTTTTAATGGTAAAGCAAAACCTCCATCTTGCTATACACATGTAAACTGGGAGATGCAGGACTTAGTTGAGCTTCATTTGTAGTAGGGAACACCCAAGAAGGGGAAAAAAATGACTAAAAATACACGTTTTCCCCTTCTAATTGACTTTACTAAGTGTCAGATTTTTGTCACATTGTTTTCTTCTGATATATGCTTTTTCATTATGCTAATTTATGTTATTCATTAAAGAGTGCAGAATAATTCATCAAACTAAAATAGTGCACCTCGTAGTCTATTATGCCCTGACTTATATTCTAACTCATTCATCATGATTCTGGGTTATTTTAATATAAACTTCAAAAGACAGTGTGTTTTAATGAGGGACCACTTGAGAAAACATGATTAATTAAATGTGATGCAAGCACAAAGAGCAATAACCCCAAGAAAAAACTGCTTTGCAAAAAAATAAAACTCATTCCAAGAAAAATGTGTTCATTGCAGAATTAGAAGCATGTCTGAAAAGTCAGGTATGTTTTCCCAATAGAATAGATGACTTGGAATTAAATGACTTCTTTTCCTTACACAATATTTATCCAGGATTTCAAATTTCAATTTAAAAATCTACTTAATCTTATCCTATGCATCATATGGAAAAGGGAAATATTTCTCTTTATTCAGAGACAGGTTCTCTCTGTCACCTAGGCTGGAGTGCAGTAGCTCAATCATAGCTCACTGTACCCTCAACATCCTGAGCTCAAGCAATCCTTCTACCTCAGACTCCCAAGTAGCAAGGACAAGAGGTATGCACCACGCCTGGCTTTTTTTTTTTTTTTTTTTTTTTTTGGTAGAGATGGGGTCTCACTCTGATGCCCAGGCTGGTCTCAAATTCCCGACCTCAAGTGATCCTCCCATCTCAGCCTCCCAAAGCACTGGGATGACAGGCCCACCATGGCCACCCAGAATGGGAAATCTTTAAGTAACAAAAGCACACATGAGAGATCTGCATGTCATGCTCTACTGATTGAACTAGATACTTCAAAACAAACTGGAAAGAGTCTCTTAAATTAAAAAATTAAGTTTTTAAATCTCTTTTTTTGGAAGTGGAGGGGTCTCTCAGACCAGACTGTAGAGCACTGGGGATCCAGGGTTACATACTATTCATTTTGTTTTAGCGATGGGGTCTCACCGTGTTGCCCAGGCTAGACTAGAACTCCTGGGCTGTGGTCATCCCTCCTCAGCCTCTCAAGCGGCTGGGGCTACAGGCGTGCACCACACTATTTTTGAATCCCAGGATCATCAGCACCAGGCACTCCCTCTAGGCCTAACTCATCTTGATGACAGCCAGCGCATCTGTAGAGCCAAGTAAGAGGCTCTGTTCTGAGTAAAATGCATGGCATCCCAGAAAACTCAATGAAGCAGCACCACCGTCAAAATGGAGGCAAAGGGCAGTCGACGGTCTGAGAGAGAGGGCAGAGACAACAGTCCTCAGAAAGGAAAAGAAGTTCACTTGCAAAGAAGTTTACTTGCAAAGAAGTTCCAAAAACAGGAGACCTTAGGACCAGCTCACCAACAGAAATAATGATAATGTGAATTTAAAGAAGATGATGCAGCATAACTAAGTTTGCATGAGTCTGCTCATAGGTAAAACCATCCATCTACTTATATGATCATGCTCACATGCCATGACACATCTTCACAATCAGGGTTGCCAAAGACGCAAGGAAAGTGAGGTTTTCGTTTAGGAGAGAGAAACTTAACAGAACGCTGCAAGGTCTCATTTATTCAGAAGATGAAAACTTGTCAGGCTAACCCTGTCCTTCTGTGGTGATCTCAGGGCCCAAACCTT
Source organism: Nomascus leucogenys (assembly GCF_006542625.1). Taxonomy (NCBI): domain Eukaryota; kingdom Metazoa; phylum Chordata; class Mammalia; order Primates; family Hylobatidae; genus Nomascus; species Nomascus leucogenys. Next base: position 7,185,392 of record NC_044406.1, read on the forward strand.
CTCCTCTGTGAATGGGGATGTCCGTGTCTCCCCGTAAGCGAGAGACTTCACAGCATCAGTTTTGATTCCAGAATTACTTACAGCAGAGATGTAAGCATAGGAAGGGACAGAACCAGGGTAGGGCACCAGCGATCTGGATCCACAGTGCGCTCTGGATCACCCCGTAACCCCTCCTCTTGTGGCCTCCCATCTCTGAGCTAGTGCCACCTGACGCCTCATTTGTGTCTGTGCACCCCAGTTCCCTGACACAGTCCTTTGGGAATGAAGGCGCGTGCCTTGGTCATCTTGGCACACCAGCACTTAGCAAAGAGCCTGACACAGCACAGACCCTTAGTGTTTCCTGAGAACAAGAAGCTAAGCCATGTCATGACTGCCAGGATGTTTGCCATAGAGTGGAAGCAAAATATATACAGAGATAGAGACAGACACAGAGATAGAGACCCAGAGACAGAGACAGACGGAATAGATATGGATATCTCAGTACAAATATTCACAAGTTGCTATGTTTGGAAACATCAGTTTTGTCATGACTGAAGGTGGGAGGGATGGTACTGGCATTGAATAGGGAGAGGCCAGGGATGCTGTGGAACCATTAAAATGCACCAGACAGCTCCTCCACTCAACAAAGAAGAATCTGCTCCAAAACGTCCACAGTGCCATGGTTGACAAACCCTGAACTAGACACGCATGCATAATATACACACAGACAAATATAGGGAAATTAAATTCTAGCCCTAATTTCATGAGGTTATGTAAAAAAGCAACCTCCATCTTTTTTTCAAAATTGTGGAGTAATAAATTGAACTAGAGTATGCAAATCTTGCCCTATTAAAAACAGGTTTAAAACATTGCAGAAATCTATGGCTCCTGGATAATAGAAAAATGAAAATACAGATGGTCGACTAGTCTATATTTGTTTTTCTGGTGATTGTGATACTTAACCAGAGAATATATTCTATCCAGATTTAAAAAAAAAATTTCTTTGCAGCTGTGAAGGCATTAGCTCATAACTCCGGATACAAAAATGTGGAAACAACAAAAACAACCAAAAGATGTTCTCCACTTTCTTTTAAATTCTGGCCCAATGGGAAAAAAAAAAATACTTCCCAGATGAAGGCCATTTATGGAATGATGACCACGAGGTTTGGCTGTACTGCTTTCAAAATGGTACAGCCAAATGTCAAAATAGAAAGAAAGGGAGAGGGAAGAGGGGGAAAGAAAAGATAGAACAGGAGAGGGCGAGAAGAGAGAGACAATGCATTTCTACTCAAAGATATGATGGGCTGGCCTGACACAGTGGCTCACACCTGTAATCCCAGCACTTTGGGAAGCCCAGATGGGAGGATCTCTTGTGGCCAGAAGTTCAAGACCAGCCTGGGCAACATAGTGAGACCGTGTCTCTATTTTCAAAAAATAAAAACTCAAGCCTAGGCAAAATAGTGAGAACTTGTCTCTACAAACTGTTAAAAAATTAGCCAAGTGTGGTGGTACATGCCTGTATACCAGCTATTTGAAAGGCTAAGGTGGAGGGATCCTTGAGCCAGGGAGTTTGAGGCTGCAGTGAGCCATGATTGCACCACTGCACTCCAGCCTGAGTGACAGAGTGAGACCCTGTCTCAAAACGTAAATAAATAAAATAAATAAAAATTCAAAATTTAAAAAATAAATGATTTTAAGCAAAAGATACGATGGCACTATCCATCAAGGATATATGGGACACATATTTTAGATTTTAAAGGCAAAGTTCTAGTTCCAAATGACTTTTCTGTTTTGAGGACACGGTCTCACTCTTGTCACCCAACTGGAGTGCAGTGGTGCCACTGGAGCTCATTGCAGTCTCGAACTCCTGGACTCAAGCGATTCTCCCACCTCAGCCTCCCAAAGCGCTGGGAATACAGGCGTGAGCTACCATGCCTGGCCCCAAACAGCTTTAATAGCCCAAAACATGGAAAAGAAAATGGGGAACAAAGTGCCCACCTTCAAACAATGACTGTTTTTTTTTTTTTTTTTGAGACGGAGTCTCGCTCTGTCGCCCAGGCTGGAGTGCAGTGGCGCAATCTTGGCTCACTGCAAGCTCCGCCTCCCGGGTTCACGCCATTCTCCTGCCTCAGCCTCTCCGAGTAGCTGGGACTACAGGCGCCCGCCACCACGCCCGGCTAATTTTTTTTTTTTTTGTATTTTTAGTAGAGACGGGGTTTCACCGTGGTCTTGATCTCCTGACCTCGTGATTCGCCCGCCTCGGCCTCCCAAAGTGCTGGGATTACAAGCGTGAGCCACCGCGCCCGGCCAACAATGACTGTTTTTAATAGTGGATACCAACCTAGGTGATGTCTTTGTCCCTTCTTGCCACAGATGAAATTTAAAAGAACCACAGTTGTCAAAACATGTTCACAACAACTGGCCTCCCATTTTCTTCTCATTCTATCTGAAAGGAGTCAGTAACTTCTGCATGAACTTGGCATTCATGGCATCAACAGGATTGGTTTCAACTCTAGGGGCCAGGCACCAGTGCTGTGGTGTGGTTTGTAATTCTGCCTTTATGTGGGTCATTCATATGGCAGGACTGTTGGGCAGGAATAGGTAACCTCTGATGTCTGGTTGCCATAGCATCTCCATACAGCTACGTGGTTCTCTGCTCCTTGTTTCAGGCACAATTACGCCTCTAGGTGAGCAGAACTCTGTCCACTGGGGAGAAATGACCATCAAACAAGGGATAAAACAGCAGTTGGCAGAGACAAAAGTAAGTATCTGGCCATGAAGAAGAAAAAGTGGAAATCTCAGCACTGCATCAGAAATTGTTGGTGCACAGTTCTCAGAAAACATTTGTATACTTCCAATTGTGGGGATGATTCTATTATCACTATTCCTTATGATTGTAAAGGATCTTGCAATTTGCATTCTGCGGGAGTCCTCTCAGCTAGAAAGCAAACTAATGACCCTGAAATGTAAACCTCCTTGGCATACTGGATTTGTTATAACAACACTCAGGATCTGTCCAGTTGATGCGGTGACACATGTCAATATAAGCTGTGTATTCTATTAAAAATCTCTCTCCCATATTTTAAGTTTACAGGTTTTGGTCAACTTTCTTTCTGGTATACACAGTATAACAAGGAGTCCACATTTCAGAAGAGTGTCATTACTTCCAACAGTGTAGGCATTCAAAGACAAGGACTGGGATATTTGTGTAAGTCTAGATGGACTGTCTCTTGCAATAATGCCCTATTAGAGATTTAAACAAGAGTTAATCAACTTTCCTTGAATGAACCCTTCAAAGAACTCAACAGGTTCTTTGTCACCCAGGCTGGAGTACAGTGGCACAATCTCGGCTCACTGCAACCTCTGCCTCCCAAGTTCCAGGGATTCTTCTGCCTCAGCCTCCCTAGTAGCTGGGACTACAGGTGCGCACTACCATGCCTGGCTAATTTTTGTATTTTTAGTAGAGACGGGGTTTTGCCATGTTGGCCAGGCTGGTCTCAAACTCCTGACCTCAGGCGATCTGCCCACCTTCGCCTCCCAAAATGCTGGGATTACAGGCGAGAGCCACCGCGCCTGGCCCATTATGTGACTTTTTAAATGGTAACAACATATCTGCCTTATCTTTATAAGAATCAGGGTAATGTGAAACACAAAATTATATATTTTTGAGCTCACTAAGAAAATATTTTCTGAAGTATTAACAACTTGAAAAGCAAAAAAAAACCCTTATGAAATAAAAAAGTTATAATTCAAAACAAAAGGGTAAACAGAATGTGAATTAAGAGGCTTGATTTGTTGCTGGATTCTTTTCAAGCCTTTTGATGGGGTATTGCTTCTCAGACTCCCCTGAGGAGAGGTTTTAAAGCTTCGGGGATTAAAGAACCCCAAAACTTCACATCTTTACCATCTTGTTCTCATGTGCAGCCTTGAGAATTTTCAAAATTCTTTTTTTGAAAGATTTCCTCATTGCCTAACTTTTATATTTTGCAGAGATGCCGGAAAGAATTATAAAGTGTAAACACACACACACGTAACCAAAACCCAAACAAAAGGCAGTGAAGCAAGCATGTCAGGCACACTGAGCTCGTGGAAATGGCTGTCACATACATGCAAGCTACAATTACCATGCACAATGACTCCACACATGTCCCACCAACATACACAACAGCAACACAGCCAAGAATGAGGACACCGCAACTTTTGTTATTCGCAGACAGCAAACATCCCCTGTGATGTCCAGGACTCCAGCTGCTTGGAACGCTTCCCCAAGAATCTCGATAAAACTCTGCTGTTTCATTACACGCAAGGAAAATTGGATGGGCCTAAAAAAAAGCAATTGACAAAAACAAAAAAAGACATTCTTCGTCTGAAAAATATCAATACCCATGATCATGAGTTAAATTACTATATGTAAGGATTTAAAAGATGATTCATGGTTTTAATAGTTTCTTTCTTCACGTCAACAACTTGCAGCAATTTTATTAAATGTTTGTCCTTCTCTCCAGCAGAAAATAATTCTCTTGGCCAGGTATGGTGGCTCACACCTGTAATCTCAGTACTTTGGGAGGCTGATGCAACAGAATCACTGGAGGCCAGGAGTTTGAAACTAGCGTGATCAACATAGCAAGACCCCATCTCTGGGGGAAAAAAAAAACTTAAAAAAAAATTAGCCAGGTACAGGGGTGTAACACACCTGTAGTCCCAGTTACTCAGGAGGTTGAGGGAGGATTTCTTGAGCCTAGGAGTGCAAAGCTACAGTGAGATATGATCATGGCACTGCACTCCAGCCTAGGTGACAGAGGGAGACCTTGTGTAAACAACAAACAAAAAATTTGTAAAGAAAGTAATTGTTTTTGAGGCAAGAAGCACATCTCACATATGCTGGGGCCTCACAATCTAAGATACCTGAAAGACGGTTGTGTTTTACAGATTCTTATTGGTTAGAAGAATGAATTGGGTGGGTACGTGCACCACCACTCGGGATGGTGTCGATGGACTGATATTTTTCAAGCCATTTTCTATCACACCAGCAACCTTTCAATTGTCCTCACCTGTGCAACTGTGGTGCAAAACTGCCTCCAGAAGCCAGTAAGTAAGTGAGAAATGCCGTCCTAGTTCCCTCACAACTGAGTGTCTCTGGATCATAATATAGGTGCTGTTTCCCCTCTGTCTTCTCTCGCTGTTAACATACTAAGAAGTGGAGTCATTCAGTACAAATATCTAGGAATGTGACAATAAGGGCTTGAGTTTCTGCTATGGACCCTTGGTTATCTTATTTTCAGGCCTTCGGTTTTCTTATCTGTAAAGAAAAATAACATTCCTGACCTCACAGAGTAGTTGTGATGGTCAAATAGATATTTTATGTGAAACAATTGTGTCAACTCCAAAACACTGTAAAATGCAATGCTAAATGCCTTCTGTCCTGTGGCTCAGGAATTCCGGAGAGCTTCTAATTCAGAGCCACTAATTCAGAAGCTGTGTCCAACCACAAGCCAAGAGATAGCCTCCTTTTCCTCCCTTCTTCTTTCTTAGGCTCTTTCTTAGGGGTGCGGCCAAGGATCTCCATAGAGATCAACTGAAAAGCATTAGGAGTTGAAATTCAACCAGATTAGCAAGAACCAGCAAGACACACACCCCTAAGTGTTGTGGCTTGAATGTGGCATCAGGTTACAATGGGCATGCTCTTAACCTGCCTTGCAGAACAAAGCACTTGAGCTTTGTGGCTATTTATTCCTCCTCTAACAAGTTCCCAAAGTCTGGCTGCTAGCTGGGAGGCTGATGCTATATCATGGCCATTTAGGTTATGGTCCCCAACAGACAGACCACACTGTTGCAAGACTCTGTATTTATACACATGCTGTTCCAAGCTGGAATAACTCAGCTAGCAGTTATGAGACTTTCCCTAAAAAGATAAACACCCTCCCTCCTCTGAGATCTCATACAAAAAACTCCATCTATTGGGCTGAACTTGTCTGTTTACAAACAAGTCTTAGCCTCAAATAGACCCTAAGTTCCTCATGTACAGAGGTTTTAGCTCATCTTTGGAATTGTAACAATCCACTGATATTAGCTGAAATAAATGGAACTTATTAAATCAGTACTTTTTTAAAAAATACATTTCTATAGGTTTTTGGGGAGCAGGTGGCATTTGGTTACACAAGTAAGTTCTTTAGTGGTGATTTGTGAGATTTTGGTGCACCTATCACCTGAGCAGTATACACTGAACCCAGTGTGTAGTCTTTTATCACTCACCCCCTTCCCACCCTTTCCCCCGGAGTCCCCAAAGTCCATTGTATCACTCTTACGCCTTTGCATCCTCATAGCTTAGTTCCCACTTACGAGTGAGAGCATACAATGCTTGGTTTTCCATTCCTGAGTTACTTCACTTACAATAATGGTCTTCAATATCATCCAGGTTGCTGCGAATACCATTAGTTCATTCCTTTTTATGTCTGAGTGGTATTCCATTATGTGTGTATACACACACACACACACACACACACATACACACCACAGTTTCTTTATCCACTCATTGATTGATGGGAATTTGGGCTGGTTCCACATTTTTGCAATTGCGTGTGCAAGTATCTTTTTCATATAATGACTTCTTTTTCTCTGGGTAGATATCCAGTAGTGGGATTGCTGGATCAAACGGTAGTTCTACTTTTAGTTCTTTGAGGAATCTCCACACCGTTTTCCACGGTGGTTTTACTAGTATACATTCCCACCAGTGGTGTAGAAGTGTTCCCTTTTCACTGCATCCACGTCAACATCTATTATTTTTTGATTTTTTGATAATGGCCATTCTTGCGGGAGTAAGGTGGTACCACACTGTGGTTCGACAAAGCAAGCAAAAACATAAAGTGGGGAAAGGGCACCCTATTCAACAAACGGTGCTGGGATAATTGGCAAGCCACATTGGGAGAATGAAACTGGATCCTCGTCTCTCATTTATACAAAAATCAACTCAAGATGGATCAAGGACTTAAATCTAGGACCTGAAACTATAAAAATTCTAGAAGATAACATTGGAATAACCCTTTGAGACACTGACTTAGGCAAAGATTTCATGACCAAATACCCAAAACCAAACACAACAAAAACAAGGATAAATAGGTGGGACTTAATTAAACTGAAGAGCTTTTACGCGGCAAAAAGAACAGTCAGCAGAGTAAACAGACAACCCACAGAGTGGGAGAAAATCTTCACAACCTATACATCTGACAAATAACTAATATCCAGAATCTACAAGGAACTCAAACAAATCAGCAAGAAGAAAAAACAAGCAATCCCATCAAAAAGTGGGCTAAGGACATGAATAAACAATTCTCAAAAGAAGATATACAACTGGCCAACAAACATGAAAAAAATGCTCAACATCACTAGTGATCAGGAAAATGCAAATAAATCAGTACTTTTTAAAGAAAGAAACAGATCCAGCACCTATGCAGACAGTGATTCACAGGAAAACAATCTACAAATGCTACATTTGTTCCTTTCTGGGCATTTTTTTACATATTGGCTAATAAGGATAAGTATTTTTATCCAACCCTCTTTACCATCAGGGAAAATGTCTCCCCTCACCTCTTTGAAACCATACATAAATTACATTTTTAAAATATACAAAGGATTGCAGGTCCTGGAGGATGTAGCTTTTTTGGGGTATAGCTCCACTGGTTGCATGCTGAGTAAATCCAATGTTGAATATGTTCAACTATTGGGGCTCCCTTGCCTTCTTCCTAGACCTGCCATGTAGTACTGTCGTTAATGATGTCCTCTCACTCCAGCTACTGCCCACCTACCCTACAGCTATTTCAAGCTTTCCTGAACAGTGCATATTTTCACATTTCATTGAATTCTCAACAATGAGGGAGCATGATGTGCTTACCTACTAGGTCCAAGAATTGAAATCTTTTTACTGAAGTCATCAGGAGCTAGAAACTAAATTCAAGTAACAGAAAATCTTCTGAATCTGTTTATTTAAAATTATGTTTAAACTTTGTATACCCTCTCAATTTTTTGAAGGATAGTAAATGAAGTCTTAGCTGAGAGTGTGAAAGCTAAGTTATATTTTTACTTCTTCTACCCACTAGCTTGAACAGGTCATTTCTATAAGAATCGAGTTGTCTGATCAGAAAAAACAAAAGTGTTGAATGGAACCAAGTGTTTCTGAAGGGAGGTGTCTTAGACTGGGTTTCCTAGAAGCAGAGGTTGAATTGGGGTTTCTCGCACATGGGGTAATATTGGGGCGGGGAGAGAAGCTGTCAGTAAAAGAGGGAAGAGAGGAAGCAGGAGAAGGCAGAGATAAGACCTGTGTGGGGATGGGATCTCAGCCAGAGCCCTGCATGAGCCTGATCCCATGCGATGCTTTTGGGCATGAATTGCATTACAGAGCTGATTCCAGCAGGGGGCTGACCTCCTATATCCCCTGAGCAGAGAGCCAATTGCCATGGTCTGCCCACATCAAGGGAGGAGGATGCATGACCTTGCAAGCAAGATGGTGTCCATCGGCCAAAGGTTAGTCCCTTAAAAGGAAGCAGCTGTAAGCTATTAGCAGCTGATACAGGAGCCGGGGGATGGTGGGGTAAGAGGCAAGAGGTCAACAACTGCATCGACTGGAGAAGGGATTGGTGTATATCACCTCTTTTAAAATATTTCAGAAAACTCCCCAAAATGACACATGTTCCTAAGATGATAGTGCAAAGAGAACTAAAATGTCATAACTATTCATTTTATCAATCAGCTCTGGTCATGGGGGCAACCTAATGCTAATCTAAAGCTTGAAAGAGTTATGGATATCTTTGATTAATGTAAAGAGGAAAAACCAGGTCATACTTAATAAACGCCATATGTTGATAGACAACCTGCTTTCAAAATATGGAGCCCAGGGTAAGTTAAATAGAAAGGTTGAAAGGTAGCTGACTTCAGAACCCTAAGGCTCTGTGAGCTTAGATGATGCCCAGAAATTATGTTACTCTATACTTTACACAAGGCATTGCAAAGAGGCATTTTCAGTTATTTCTATTCCTATTTCATAAATAAAAATGCCTTCTGATAATATGGATATGCTTCATTAATTGCTGTCCCAAACCTCCCTTCCCCCCAAAATGGTATGAGAGTCAGGTTTCTGGACAGCAATACCAAGTAATCCATTGGAACTTCTCCATTTCTGACTTAATACAAGCAGTACCCCCTAACACTTTCATAAGTCTCTCTACCTTAACCCCAACATTTTATACTCACTCACTGAAACATACCTGGTAGGTTAGAACATGAAAGGTGGTGAATTTATTTTGAATAAATATGATAACCTCCAAATTTATGATTACATTTTTAAAAGTGGGAACAGGCCGGGCGCGGTGGCTCACGCTTGTAATCCCAGCACTTTGGGAGGCCGAGGCGGGCGGATCACGAGGTCAGGAGATCGAGACCACAGTGAAACCCCGTCTCTACTAAAAATACAAAAAATTAGCCGGGCGTGGTGGCGGGCGCCTGTAGTCCCAGCTACTCGGAGAGGCTGAGGCAGGAGAATGGCGTGAACCCAGGAGGCGGAGCTTGCAGTGAGCCGAGATCGCGCCACTGCACTCCAGCCTGGGTGACAGAGCGAGACTCCGTCTCAAAAAAAAAAAAAAAAGTGGGAACACTTGCACCAACAATATTACCTTTTAAATTTCGGTGTCCAAATACACACATGTGGATAAATAATAATATTATACATATATATATACAGATATATATACATATTTGATATACTGCATAAAGAAATAAACAAGTTAATAAGTATATTTTCTATTGTTTTTTAAATGTTCTATTACAGTCACAATAAGGTAGAGTTTTAAATCATGTTCAAAGAGAAATACCATATTAAAAACACAAAAAATTGCAATGAATAGCATAAGGTTTCTTTTGGGTCAAATTCAGAACATGTTAGAAACGCAGCCAGAGAACCAATAACTCAGACCAGGAAACACCAAGACCAAACTGCATCGAGTCGTGTCTCTCCCAGCGGCTCTCTAAATGCCTGGCCATCCTGCAATATAACTGAAAACTCAGCACAGAGCAAAGGGACACATCGTAGGTTGGGTATGAGCGCCACAAAATCCGTTCCTCTGAAATCTGTGAGCCTGGGGCTGATTTGTAGCTGCTGGGGTTTTGATGCGCTAATTGTTTGTTTACTTTGCCTTGGAGGAGAGGCTGGCCCTCTAAGTGGAATGATCTCATCACCAGCTTCATTCTCCTTTTTGCCAAAACAAACAGCTTCCAATTACTGCTAGGAAGAGCCTCTGATCTCTAATCAGCTACCGAAGGGAGCCTATCAGTGGTACTTTATAGGGCAAATAACGTCCCATTAAGGAAGAATCTCTTAACATCAGTACAATTCTGGAACCCTAGGGCCAAGCTGCCAGCAACCTGCTATTAGTCTTCCAGCAGGATCCCATCCACTTTCTCCCCGGGCATTCTGAAATCTGGCAAAGACACAGACACACATAAACACACACCCTGCCTCACTTGCCCATGGACTACTACTTTTCCTCAAACCCCACTCTCTTGAGCCTCCGTTGAGAAAACACAGGCAGACAAAGAGCAGGTCCCAGGCCTGCCAATGCTGAGATTGCCAATGGCAGGTCCCAAGCCTGCCCATGCTTAGGGAACTTAATATGTTTAGAGCTTAAGACTCAGCTACACCTGTGCCATCATGGGCAGACCCAGAGGAGGTCAGAGGAGCAGGAGTGTCCAAGATGAAGCATAGGGCATGAAGTCACTCTCAAATGCATCAAGAGTCACCTATAAAGAGACAGGGCTTATCTCAGACACCACCTCCCTCCTTTCCTTCTTCTTTAATCTTCTAGAGAAGTTGAGAACATAAGAGGAGAGATGTTTCTCCCTAAGTGAGCATATGTCAGCATCGTACCCTTTAACATTAGAGGTGACCCTATGAGGAACCACCACGCTAAAGTAGGTTTAAACTTTCCCAGATGGCTGAATCTCTGACATACAAACAAAGCAAACTAGGTCAGTTTCACAGACGTATGAACAGTGCAGTCCACTACATGCTCACAAGAGGACCTAGGCTTGGGGTATGCTCTGCAATGGCTATGCTGAAATTCTTTGAGTTTGAGTTTTGTATGTAAGAGTCAATAGCACACTGCAGTACTCACTGGAGAGTGGACATGTCAGCGCACAACCGATCCTGACTCCCACCACACCCTCACCTCTCCAGGACAGGTTCTCACCGCCCATTCCCCCATCACCTGGCACCCTAGGCCCCACTCGCCTTCTGCTCCCCACCTCCCATCACATGATCCCTGCCCACTATGATCCCTGCAGGGACCTGGGCATGGGTGTAGGGAAGATCAGGGTTGGCCATATGCATGTCGTACAGTGTCCCATGGTATGGTTGTGTCTGTCCCCATTGCATGATGGTGTGTTTGGTGGGTGGCCAGCCCGATTCTGAGACACTGGAATGGCACATCCACTGAGGAGGTTGCAATACACCTGGGAGCTGCCCATCTGCTGGGAGCAGGAGCAGCTGGCCTACGAAGGGGAGGCACCTGGCTCAATTTCCAGAGGACCTGTGCCAGGCAAGAGTACAATCCCTGGGTGCAGCAGCAGGCAAAAGAGGGGACCTGGCCAGCATCATGCCTGAGCACATGTGTCTGAGCCCAAGGCCCTAGGTGCCTGCGAGACATAAGTGTTCCCTGGGCACACCCCAAAGCCTTGGGGGAGCCTTCTCTTCCTCCTTCCACCATTTCCGAGTCTGGCCTGTTGGACCCTCTGTCCATTTCAGGGCTCCCTCCAGGAATTAAGTGCTCTGATATTTGCGTGTAAAGCTGGCATTGCACAATATAAAGAAGAAGAGTTAGCGTCATGCTAATAATTAAACTTTTAAATTTTCTTTACTGAGAACAACATGGAATAGGAAATTTAAAACACCATGACAAGAGAAGCAAGTGGCAGAAGAAAGGAAGACGTTTTATATCTTATATTATTTCCTTTAACAAACACTTTTTTTCTTGCTAAGAGGCCCCACGTTTTTAGGGATGCACCAGGCCCTGAAAATTAGGTAGTCAGTCCGAAGTAAATTATCCAGCTAACCAACAAAATCTTAAAAATAGAAACAAAACCAAAAGCTAGAAGCCATCCTCACTGATAACCCAGCTAAATCGTCAATGAACTGTGTGATGAGCCAACTTTTCAAGACCTCTGAGTTCTTCTCTAATTTAGTAGCTGCCTCCTAGGAGTGTTGTGGGGATTAAAAGAGTCGTACTAGAAGAGTGGCTGCTCCTTAGTAATCTTCCGGGTAGTGCTAGCTGCTGTATTACCATCACCTGCATTATCCCAACATGTTTTGCATCCTGATTGCATCTTGCAGGGCAGGTGCTTCTCTCCCCCACTGGGCATATGAAGGGTTAACATTCAGGAAGGTGATGTGATGCACCCAAGCTACCCATTTGCGAAGCAATAGAGCCTGGGTGTAGAGCAGGTCTGCCTAGCCCCAAAGCCCACTTCCCTGTTCCATACCTCACAGACCCATAGCTCCTCTTCACTCTGCTAACTGCACATATGTATTCTATTTGTGAGCCTGAAATAGCTCCATGCCAAATGCCCTGGACAAAGCATCCTGGAGCCAGATACCAACATTTCAGGAGGTGCTAACATGCACTGTTTCTTTCGTGAATGAACGGCAGCATTCAGTAGTGAAATGATGGGGTTTCCATCTCATCTTCCTTTCTTCCTTTCCAGGTCGGAGCAGTGTTGGATTACTCAGGTATCCCTGGTCTGCATTCCCACCTCCATGCCTCAGTACTGAGTCCCTTGTGTTTTTGGGCGTGGTTGACGGCCACTTTGTGCAGGTGGGGCAGAAACAGCCTGCAGACCTGGAGGTGTCAGGTGTGCACATCTACCCACCGCTTTTCTGTCTTGCTGCTGAAGGGCTGGGCAGTGGAGGACAGTGGGGACAACTGGGGCACAGACTATGAGACCACAGCTTCCTCTGCAGGCCGACGACAGCAGGTCACTGCCCCAGGGAATCTGCGTCACTGCCTACACCATGAGTGCATAGGTTGCGCTCTCCTGAGGCAAGGCCTGACAGCTTTCACACTTGAGAGTCCACATACCTGGCGGGCATCCAGGCTGGAGGCCAGGCAAGCTCCTCCCATCCTTAAACATGGCCTGAAACTGTGCAAGAGAAGATGGAAACAGGCACCTGCTCCAGAGACAGCTTTATGGGTGGGCTCATTTGCAGGAGTTGGCAGGGGTGGGGGGGGGGTGACCCTGTAGGAAAAGGATCTTCCTAAGACTTCCTGTAGCCCAGTCATGAGTTGTCTGCAGACTGATTGCTCCACCCTCCTTTTTTTTTTTTTTTTTTTTTTGAGACAGTCTTGCTCTGTCACCCAGGCTGGAGTGCAGTGGTATGATCTCGACTCACTGCAACAGCTGCCTCCCGGGTTCAAGGATTCTCCTGCCTCAGCCTCCTGAGTAGCTGGGACTACAGCATGCACCACTACACCGGGCTAATTTTTGTATTTTTTGTACAGACGGGATTTCATGTTGGCCAGGCTGGTCTCGAACTCCTGACCTCAAATGATCCGTCCGCCTTGGCCTCCCAAAGTGCAGGGATTACAGGCATGAGCCACTCCGCCCGGCCCATCTTCCTTCTAATTATTTTAAAAAAAAAAAAAAAAAAAAAAAGGGCAATCGGTGGGGAACAGGGAAGCTTGGGGTTTTTTATAAGGAGAATGTGTTGCTGGCTTTTCAGATCTTAAAAACGCTTAATCCCTGCAATTTAGATAAATCAGATAGGCATTACCAGGTTAGGGTTAAGGCTCCCAGAATGGCTTTGCAATTGATTACAAACACAGCACTTATTAAGTCTTAACTGAGTAATTTGCAGCTTATTTCACCCCCAGCTAATTAAAATGTAATCAGGATTGTCTAGCAATGTGCATTCTGTCAGCAGTTTTTCTTCCAAAGAGAAATCATGCCAAGGAGACCACAAGAAAAGCCTTTCACGGGAACTGGCTTCATCTAAGCTGCTGCTTTAGCCACTGAAACAGTAAAACAAATAAATTACAGCACTGACAATTCAATAAAAAGAAAAAAAAAAAGGTACTCTTTCTCCCTGGGAATAGGCTGCTCCGTTTTGTTTGGTTTTCTGTTGTTTCAAACAATAGTGTGGCATCTTAGGAGACTGACTTTCAGGGTAGGACTCGGAGGGCTGGAAACCAGGTGCCTGGGGACCGGCCCTCTCCTGGATCTGTCCAGGATGTCTGGGAAATTTCACCGCAGGAGGTGAGCACTGGGTCTTCCATTCCCTGAAGACGCAGGAGGACTACAGAGCGTGCCCATTTCTCTGACACCCACGAGATGCTGCTTCTACGACTTAGAATAAACTCAACTGCACATTCGCGAACGCGCCAGCTTCACCAGCCGGTTCAAGATCATCCCCGAGGGCTAAGGGGAATCACTTCCACACTCCACCCTTATCAATATGGCCTCCTCTGGCAGCTTAATTCCCAGTGCCTCTAGGGGGACCCCCCCCCGACCCCTTGACCAGCTCCGGCAGGAAGGGCGCCCAGTTCAAGAGCCAAGAGTTTGGCTTCCAGTTCCCGCCCTGACAGGGGGACCCCCTCCCCCCAGCCCCCATTTCTCCTTTTGGTGCCTCCACAGTTTCCCCGAGGCGAGAAATTGGAAACTTGGAACAGGTGGGCACCTAGGGATAGAGGCGAGAAGAAGGACAGAAGGATGAGAGAAGAGAAAAATAAGCGGAGGATTTCAGAGCTCGCACGCCCGACAGGGCTGGTACAGGCAGCAGCTGCACTCGCTCCCGCTGAGTCCGGAACCTGCTCTCTTGCGCCCACCCGCACCCAGAGCCTCCGCGCAAGTCCCGCGGGGGTCCGCGCCACAGGGCAGAGTCCCGGCAACCCGCTTGAGCCAAGCGCGCGGCTCCCGGAGCCTCTCACACAAGCGCGCGCGCACACACACTCCCCACCCTCAGGCTGAAAGAACCTACGTACGGGGTTTGGGGGACGGTGCCCTCGGGACTCGTTGAGGAGTATCCAAATACCGCCCCGCCAAATCCCCTATCCCCGGCACTTCTTCCCTGACGCTCTACGCTAGTCCAGGGCAAGACCTTGAATCTTTGGGGTTCCGAATTGAGGCGCGCACAGCCACCCGCACCCCCAACACGCGCATACACGCACCCTGGAACACGACTTGGCACAAGTACCCTGGCTGGGGCTCCAAGGGCGGGCAGCGAGCTCTGAGCCCTCAGAGAGTGAAAACCATCTTTCAAAAGAGACAAAGTGTCGGCCCGCGGGCACCTGCGGGGCTGGGGCTAGAGGTGAGGTCCCCGGGCGCAGCCGGACGCGCCTCCCGGACTCCCTCCCAGTGCCCCGGGGCGCCTGGGACTTTGCGGGAGTCGCCGCCCGCTCGGAGTCTTGCGCACTCAATTCCCGGGAAACCGCCACATCCACACACCCACTCCCAGCATCCACGACTCTCCCTCCCCAGGGAAATCGCCTTTGGTTTCCTGCTGGGAAGGAGGGAGTTGGGGCAAGATGTCTCGGGCTTCTTTTTCGTTTCAGGAGCCGGGAAGAGGCTGGAAAGGAGAGTTCCAGCACCCCGACTGTAAGATCCACGCCCAGGGGAAGCCAGGATCAGCCTGCGGCGCTGGCCGAGAACTTTGCGCGCCCAGGCTAGGAGGCGCGCACCCCGGTGCGCCCACGCCGCAGCCGCAGCCCCAGAAAGAACCCCGGGCGGGGGCCTCCCCGTACCTGGAAGTGCTGGAAGAAGGCGGAGATGCGAGTGATCTGCAGGCTCAGGCACCTGGAGGCGCAGCGGGCGCGCTGGACGCTCCCGGCAGACAGCGACTCGTCCAGCCGCCGCGCAGCAGCCGCGCCGGGGCCGGCCGCCAGGCAGCCTCTGGAGGCCGCCAGCCAGAGGCAGAGGGTCAGGACCGCGCCGGGCACCCCGGGCACCATGGCTGCGGGTCGAGGGCGAGGGCGCCGGGCGCTGGCCGAGGCTCCCTGGTCCGCGCCGGGGCTGCACTGCTGGGGACCAGGCAGCCGCCGCGACTGAGCCGGAAAGTTGAATCCTTCAACTCCGGCCGGACCCTCCCCGCCGACCTCCCTCCCAGCTCGCCCTCGAGGGGTGGGGTGAGGGGGACAGGAGGCCGCACCATTGGCTGGAAGGCGTGTGAGTGACAGGGGGGCCGGGCGCAGGGCCCGTGGGCCGGTCTCGGGAGCTGCGAGCCCGGGCGCTCCGGGGGAGGGCGACGCCGAGCGGCTTTCCACGCCGCGCAGGTCTCGAGGGGCCCGGCTCCCACGCAGGCGCCTCCCTCGTCCGCACCAACCGCTTCCTGCCCCTCCCACCTCCCCCCTCCGTCCAGGTAAACGTCGGTGTGAGCAGGTCCAGGCCTGCCAGGAGGAGTGTTCCCTTCGGCAGGAGAGAAGAGGCCTCAGGACCCCCAGGGGCGTCCTACCTGCCTGGGGATTGACCCCGCGCCCCTAAGTGGCTTGCTTTCTCCCCGCCCTCCCCTGGGTCCGGGCTTTTCCCACGCTTTCACATACTCGAATTCCCTTTGCCCAGGCAGTGGAAAGAAGGGAAGAAAACAAATGGCAGTAAGACAGACGGGGAGCGGAGCGTGGACATTTGCCCTACAGTGTCCCGGAGACATCTTCCTCCTTCTCTCCCTCCTGCATTTCTTCCGTCCTTCCCGCATCCCTCCCTCCCTCCCTCCCTCCCGCACTATTTTCCCTGGAGACAGTCTCCGTGCATAGCTAACCACCTTTAGGTCCACACGCCTTGTTTCCTCAGGTGTCTGTTTTTCTAGTAAGCCTTGCACGCCCAAAGTGAGTGCTTTATTCTAAATAGACTTGCGTCTTAATCTCTTTCTTTCCCCACGATTTGCCCCGAGCCTCTTGACTCGGGCTTTTTAGCTTTGGAATGGCTGCTCCGGCCTCTCCTGTCGTTTTGTCTAGTGTTCTCTCAGCACACGAGTTCTCCCTCCCCAGCCAGCATCCTGCCACAGAAAGACAGGAGGCACTGATAAGACACAACTTGTAACAAAGCTCTACACTCCCCTGAGCCCCATCAGGAAGTGACAGTCTCCTTGCAGGTAGGAGAGTCCAGAGAAAAAAGACCCAGGCACACTCCTATTCGAATGGACAACAACTGACTGCTGTTCCTTTGCTCTGCCATCTCCACCCTCTCCTACCCAATTGCACTTTCACCTTCGAAAACATAGGATCTCCATAAGCACCCAGCTAAGCACAGTCAGGGTATCTAGATGCACTCGCTCTACTCAAAGCTGCGTCAGAAGGCTGGAATCCTCTTTGCACAAAGCCTGTATAGTTGTTTTGCAATTTCCCACCCTTTTCCCTATTCTTATACACAGGTTCCACTCTGCAATTTTGAGATCTGCCTGTTAACAAATTGCAATGACAGCCATCTGCAGCTATCCTATTATGAGTGCTTTTCAAATACATCATCTTACATGTGTATTTATTCACATAGCTTAAATCAGGAAGGCCAGTCAAATTAATTGGCCTTGGTGTGTTTCTCAGCAAATTAGAAAATCAGGGTCATCTTGTTCAAAAGGTTCTATAGGCAAAGCCAGTTTCATGGACATGCAAGCTGTACAATGGTACAGTCGCGCTCTCAGAAGGCGTGTTCTGCCATCACCATCCTGAAACTCTTCACAATTTTTGAACAAGTTTCCCTGAATTTTCATTTTGCATGAAGCCTCACAAATTATGTAGCTGACCCTATCTGTAGGTTTTAGCCATGACAATCCTTTACTTCAGGGGTCCTCAACCCCAAGGCCTTGGACCAGTACCTGTCAGTGGCCTGTTAGGAACTGGGCTGCGGCAGGCCAGGGAACATTACTGCGTGAGCTGCGCCTCAGGTCAGATCAGTGGCAGCATTAGATTCTGATAGGAGCTTCAATCCTATAGTGAGCTATGCATGCGAGATACACCTAGGTAGCGCACTCCTTATGAGAATCTAATGTCGATCTGAGACAGAGCAATTTCATCCCCAAGCCATCACTTGGTACCCCCAGGTCCATGGAAAAATTGTCTTCCATGAAACCAGTCCCTGGTGCCAAAAAGGTTGGGGCCACTCTTTACTTGGGCTGGGAACCTAGTAATTTTGGCATAAGCTTACCGGACTTCAGTGATTTGTTTTAAAATTGCTCAGAATTGCAAATGGAAATATTTTTTAAGTATGTTAAACATAATATTAACGAAGAGTAAAGAAGCTAACTATAATGACCCCAAGCAGGCATGTGTATAAAGCCAAGTGTCAATAAATAATGATGTCTGAATACCGAGATTGTCTTCTAAATGTTGTCACTTTCATTTGTGAATTACTAAAAACATTTCCAAAAGCTGTAGGGGATCCTTTCCTAGTGTTTGTTTGGAGTTGTTTTGTTTTGTTTTGAGACGGAGTCTCGCTCTGTCACCCAGGCTGGAGTGCAGTGGCACAATCTCTGCTCACTGCAACCTTCGCCTCCCAGGTTCACGCCATTCTCCTGCCTCAGCCTCCCAAGTTGCTGGGACCACAGGTGCCCACCACCACGCCCGGCTAATTTTTTGTATTTTTAGTAGAGACGGGGTTTCACCGTGTTAGCCAGGATGGTCTCGATCTCCTGACATCGTGATCCGCCTGCCTCGGCCTCCCAAAGTGCTGGGATTACAGGCGTGAGCCACCGCGCCTGGCCTGTTTGGAGTTTTAAAGTTAAGCAAATACGTGGTCTTGGTGAAGGCAAAGATATGTACACCGACATTTTCTTAGGTGACTTGGATTTATAATTTTGCATGTCATATCATGAAATGCATATTCTAGAAAGTGAAATCACAAGGACAAACATGCTGAGCTTTTAAAAACAGCCTTTGGATGTTCACAGGGGTTGCTGTATTTTTTTTGAAAAGCAATGTATGTGCTACTTATATGGGTTCCATAGCATATTCATTTCTATGAATAAATGCATTTTATAATAAACCACAAAGGAAAACAAACAGTCAGTTTAACAGAAAACTTGGGTTTAAACATATAGAGCCACCTTATTATAAATATGTTAAAATGATGTTTGCAGTTATATTGCATTCTTCCTTTAGAATAATCACAGACATCCTCTGTGGTTATGCAGGCCTTTCTCATATTATTTACTTTAATTGCAGCTTAAAGTAACTTTTAAAGGGAAAGCATTCTAGTAAAGTCAGAATAACAGTCAAATTTCGGTGTTTTTTTGTTTTGTTTTGTTTTCATTCTGCCCATGTATGCCCAACTTATTATGAAGCTCACCTTGCAAATTGGAACATGGAAGCTCTCTGACTTTTGACATAACTGGGTAAGCCACAACCTAAGTTCATGAAAGCCAACCACAGGGGAGGAGAACCCTAAGAGTATGCTGAGGAAATGATGGATAAAGGGGTAGGACCCTCGGGTACAGCTAGTAAGACGGTGCTTAGTATGTCTTTCTCCAAATCTCCTTGACCCCCATGATCCGAATTTGTCTAGAGAAGAATTTAACCTCACATTGACTTTGGTTTGACTTAAATAGACAAACACATTTAACAAAGAGAGTAGAAAAGCACCTTAATTATCTCTTATTTATATCTACGTGAACAAAGATAAACCAAAATGTGTGGTTGTCTTGGTCAGTTGTGGAGGAATCACACAAAATAAAGCCCTCTTTCACAGTTTCCAAAAGTTATTATTTTCCTTGTATTTTCTTTAGTTATTTGTTTTTCTTTTCTTTCTTTCTTTTTTTTCTGTTTTTTTCTGCAGAGAATGAGAAACACCTGAAATCTTTACTAAAGATAGACTCCAGGGCCCTAAATTGAGAGATTCTGAGTCAGTATGTCTGGGGTGGAGGGTTGAAATGTCAGCTTTTAAATAATACCCCAAGTGATTCCATACAAATTCAAACAGGGACTATACTTTGAGGGATAATTGATTTTAAAAGTACATCTGAAGCCTGGCTCGGTGGCTCATGCCTATAATCCCAGCACTTTGGGAGGCCAAGGCAGGAGGATCACTTGAGCTCAGGAGTTTGAGACCAGCCTGGGCAACACGGTGGAACTCCATCTCTACAAAAAGTACAAAAACTAGCCAGGCAAGGTGGTAGGTGGTAAACATCTGTGGTCCCAGCTACTCAGGAAACCTAGGTGGGAGGACTGCTTGAACCCAGGAGGTTGAGACTGCAGTGCACCCAGATCATGCCATTGAGTTCCAGCTTCAGTGACAGGGCCAGACCCTGTCTCAAAACAAAAAACAAAACAAACAAAAAATTACATAACCATTAAAAATGGTACAAAAAAATTTTATTTAAATAGCATCTATGATTTAATGTTGTTTAAAGTATCTTTTCTTAGATGTGTGTTTATATGGATTGGACATACTAGTCTATTTCTTAACAATCAAATGGACATATTTCTCCAATACATTTAGCCAAGACTCTCTTAGACTCATTGTTTTTTTCAGACAGCAACTTGCCTTTTTAAAGGGCTTCCAGCTACATTGGATAAGGATAAAGTTTGAAGGTAGCAAATAATCCAATATAATCTTTATCTGACATGCCTCTCTTGGAAAAGCAAAATGAGAACTCACTCAAAACTTGGAGAACAAATACTTAAATATGACAGCATTTAGGAGTCATGAACAAAACGACATCGTCCCTGGTTTTCGTTCTCGGGGAAAGTAAAGTGAGGGGAAGAAAGTCACAGATGAGGTCTAGTTTCCTTTCTAATTGCCTCCATTTGATGATGCAAGAGTGTGCATCTTCCCTTAGAAACTGCAGTTCACTTCAGGAAAAGCAACAGTGGCAAGATGAAGGAGTGTGCCCTGCAAGCTCACTGGCCATGACCCATACTTCCACCCTCTCAGGCAATGTTCTCAGGCTTTGCTAGCTCAGTTCCGCTAAAGCTCTTCTTTAACCGTTTTCCTTCTCCTCCAGACTTAACTTCTCTTCTGCACAGCACAGGATACAATTAAGAACTGAATGGATAAATGTCAGATTTGCATCTTTTGCAATGCGGTTTCAGGCAGGAATGAGGTGTACCTTTATGGTACTGTACCCATCTGTTCCCGATGGCCAATTTAATGATTTTACAAATAACAATGATTGCTTTTGACATAGGGTCTTTGAATATACACTCTACACAAAAGACCACCGCATCCATTTACAGTCTTCTGCTTTCTTTTATCACCTCACAAGGCTAGATACCCTATTTTGGAATAACTTTAGCATATAACACATTTTTCACCTTCGACGAGATTATAAAAATTTAGTTGCAGTCCATACAGTTTAAAGAGATCACTTTTATTAGTCATCTTGATGTTTCCTAAGATTTTACAAAGTTTCAGAATTGTGTTTCCTATTACTTTTGTACACTAAAGACTATTTTAATGACATTTAAACTGCCTTTGCAAAATATACAAAAAAATTGTCAAATACTATGATTTCTAACTACCACCACTTCTCAATAATTTGTCTCTTTGCCCTTTCATATTGTCATGTCACCATCAATCAGTGTTAAATTTGTTTGCTGTCTGTTCTACACTTGTGCTGAGAGTCTAGACTAAGAAATTGCTAAGGTATTTTTCCTGGCTGCAATCGTTACTAAAGTTAAAATAATTAGTAAAAAATAGGCCGGGTGCGGTGGCTCACGCCTGTAATCCCAGCACTTCGGGAGGCCGAGGCAGGTGGATCATGAGGTCAGGAGATCGAGATGATCCTGGGCAACATGGTGAAACCCCGTCTCTACTAAAATTTAAAAAAAAAAAAAAAAAATTAGCCAGCCTCGGGAGGCTGAGGCAGGGGAATCACTTGAACCTGGGAGGCGAAGGTTGCAGTGAGCCGAGATCGCGCCACTGCACTCCAGCCTGGTGACAGAGCGAGACTCCATCTCAAAATAAAATAAAATAAAAATAAATAAAGTATGTCAGAGGACGCATTTTCATGTGTCAAGAGCAATTGTCTGGCGATGGGAATGGTGGTGTGCAATGGTGATGTTCGGCTGTGGGTGCACTTTCCCTCCCAGAGCCCCACCGTGAATCTGTCTCTCTAACACATGTGATGGCCTCTGTTGATTCTGGTGTCTTACACAGCAGAACAGATGCTGCACCCAGCAAGGAGGGTGGGTTTTTGAAACCCAGTGGTTTCACAGGCTGCTTGACGCCCGTAAAACTGAACGCTTGCCCCAGTGACAAGGCAGTTAGCTAATTCTACCCTACTTCTAACGTTACCATTATAAGCAACCATAAATACTTAGGGCTGTCATGTCAAATTCTCCGTACAAGCCGTAGATATTGAAAAACATACAAATAGTTAGAAATACTTAAAGTCAAATGTGGGAGGCTATTAAAAATGTAAACAATAACTATTGTATTTCAAAAATGTATGACAAAAATGTTACTGGCTTGCCCCAAAAATATTTGGAGAAGCATAAACAAATTAATAGAAGCATGAATTTAGTGAAGTCTTAAATGATATAACTTTAATTAAAAATGATATTTCTCACTTTTGAGTGGCCTATTTTTCATGTCAAGGGCATAATGTACTTTTCAGTAAAATTTGTACTTAAAATTTTGTAAAATGAGACTTTTTTGAAGCAGTTTTTTTAAACAAAGCTCAAATAAATAATCATGTTTATTCTGAATTTCATGTTTAAACATGAAAATAAATCTAAGGGTGCTCTTCAGAATTACTGAAACTCTATTCTGTTAAAAGTCTTAAGTGGGTTTTTGTTCTCTGATGTTTTCAAGCCTATTGAAATTGACATTGAGCCACATAAATACCAGGGGATTTGGAGAGAAGCCGCTGGGAAGTACAAAAGCAGCTTTTTAACAGGAGACAGCGCCACACGCTGGCCATTTAAATAAAACGGGAAGGAAAGCACAGAACCGTCTCTGTGTGATAACCTAATTTTAGGACAAAGCTGTCCACTCTACAGCATATATCTGACTGGGGTAATCATGCCACATTCTCACTTAGCACTAACTCAATTACTTTCAGTGTGGGTTTAAATATTGCAAGGCGTTCCTGCATCTCTACAGTCACACTGACCTAAATTAGGGAGATTAGTATAGCAGTTTCAAACAATTTTTTTCCTAACTTTTAAACACTTTCCAAATATTCCCTATAAAATTAACAGACAAAGGTGGACTGTGAATTACATCTATGGAAGCGTCTGTTTGGAACCACTTTTTTTGCAGCTCTTTCATGGCTTGCTTTTTAAGATTTTGTAAAAAATGTGAGAACACATGAATAAAATTTGACGCCAGGGAAAACAAGAGCAAAAAAAGTTGACAGGCCTTATCTGCTGCCTTACAGAACATGAAGAAGACCCAGAAACTACCTTTCAACACTCACCAGCCACTCTGCACAAGATGAGACAACAGCCAAGAGATGAACATAAACATGTTTGGGAACCTGGGGGAAGCCCTGCATTGTTCCAAGACCAAGTGGGCAGGGCCTATGAATATAACTAAGGCATGAACTAACTGTTTCCTCTTCTGTATCCACTGGAGCTAATAAAAAGCATCTCCTAGGACCACAAATAAAACAAAGAGATATATTTTGTTTATTTCCAGGATTTTCTATAGTGGCTAGCATGAACCAACTGGAGAATATTCTGCTCTAAGATTGAATTTTGGGTGTTTCAGAGTCAGAGAGCAAAGCTGACTCCCTTCTGGTCTCTTCTCCTCATTGTTTCTGGGCCTCTGAATGCCCAGCCCTCCTCGGCACTATGTAGCACATCAAAGATCAACTTTGAGTTCCATGGAGTGCCAAGGCCAAGAGTTTACTTTGCCTTTTGTTTTCTTAGCAATCTGTGTTCCACTGGGACACAGATGGACAACAGTTGAATATCAAACATGGTAAATGGAGCCTGGGCAACATAACAAGACCTTGTCTCTACCAATAAATAAATAAATAAATAAATAAATAAATAAATAAAATAATCAGGGAGAGTGGCACACACCCCTAGTCCCAGAGAGGCTGAAGTAAGATCACCTGAGCCTAGGAGGTTGAGGCTGCAGTGAACTGTGATTGCACCACTGCACTCCATGCTGGGTGACAAAGCGAGACCCTGTTTTCTAAAATCATAAGAAAACAGAAAAGAAAAAAAGATGGCGAATGGGATTCGCTTGATGTTTAAATGGCGATTCCTAATGGGAATGTTTCTCCCTGGTCTTTCTGGACATTGCCTGAGATAGCTAAGGTAGTTAGCAACATGGTAACAACTTCTGTGCTCAAAAAGAAACTGAAGGGGAGGTGTCCACATGTATTCAACAAGCTTCTTTTTCCTCTCCTGCAAATAATTAGTAGCTACCATTCTGAATTGATGAGAGTTCAGGTGGTATTTATCCCTGAGGAGTTTATTTCCAACATCTCAATGTTCATAATGCTTTTCATATATTGAGGAGGACGGTGCTAGGAAAAGCATTCAGTTGAGAGCATTCATACAGGCAGAAATGCTCCTGAATTATTGATACAGAGGAAGCCAGTGAAGACCAGTGGAGTGATTGGAGAAATGGTCAACTCATTCATATTAGTAGGATGTCGCCCAGTGAATTACTGCTTCCTGGCATTATGCACAAAGAAAGAAATGAAAAGAGATCTAAACCCTTTTCTGTTTTCAGAGGATTAGATGCACATCTTCATTGTTTAATATCAAAAGACTTTTTATCATTGTCTGCAAAAACTTTAAAGTTATGACTATCATAACTGCCTACTCAGATATTAAGGGATTGTAAGACATCATACATAGATGATAGATAGATACAATTTTGTATGTATATATACACAAAATTTCCATAAGTACAAGGACTATTCGTAGACTCTATTTTTATTTGTCAGTTTGTACATTTTAATTCTAATTATATAATTTAAATTTTACAAGCCTTATTATTTTTGTTTTATACACTCAATATTCATTATGATTTAATATTTATTTATCCTTTACATTGCTTCTTCTTTCTTATATTTCCATGTTTCCATATGGGATCATTCGATCATTCCTTCTGCTGGAAGAAGTTAAATATATGCAACTATATATATATTAGTATGGTTCTATTGGAAACAGATTTTCTCAGATTTCTTTCTTTTTTTTTTTTTTTTTTTTTTTGGGGGGGACGGAGTTTCGCTCTTTTTGCCCAGGCTGGAGTGCAATGGCGTGATCTCGGCTCACTGCAACCTCCACCTCCTGGGTTCAAGCGATTCTTCTGCCTCAGCCTCCCAAGTAGCTGGGATTACAGGCATGCGCCACCACGCCCGGCTAATTTTGTGTTTTTTAGTAGAGACAGGGTTTCTCCATGTCGGCCAGGCTGGTCTTGAACTCCAGACTTCAGGTGATTTGCCCACCTCGGCCTCCCAAAGTGCTGAGATTACAGGCGTGAGCCACCGCGCCCGGCCTCAGATTTCTTTTTGAGGGGATGTATTGCCATGTCTTTGTTTCATTTTTATTTTTGGAGAATACCTTTTCTACAATAGAATTCTAGATTGGCAGTTACATCCTTTCCTCATTATCGTTGTTCGTTTTTTCAAAGTAGAACACTGGTTTTTTCTGTCATCTTAGACCAGAAGATTTCCCACTCAGTGGTCTTCAAGCCACTCAGCAGACCAGGGAATTACTTCTTGCTGAGGATACAAAAATCTCCCCATCTGCTTTGCTCTTACCTTGTTGAGCTTATGGGGCTGACTTATTCCCAAGACCCCTTCCTTTGAAACTCCTGTTCCTAAACAGCACATATCCCTAGCTTTCCCATGTCTCTTCCCCAGTTTTTTTCCCTGGAGCCTCTTTTTGCATCCTTCTGGATTCGTCACTGTTCTTGAAATAATTCTGTTCCATGTGATAGAATCGAAGGGCAAGTTGGACAAGGAGGCTTTGCATGGGAAAGAAGCCCATGTAGCAGGAATTGGGGACACTCTTGCTCTACCTTACAGAGCCCAGTCAGTACTGGGGCTCTGTCTTCTCTCTATGCTGTAAAAAACAGAATCTTGTTTGCCCAGTCCTGACTTGGTGTCCACTTGAGTGAGGGGCTCTGGCCCAGGTGTGGGTCATTTATTTTTGACCGGGGCCCACCACAGACCCTGAGTTTCCTTCTCAGAGATGAAGACTCTGCTTTGGGTCAAGCAGCTATGCAAACAGGCAGCGTCTACGAGTGGCTCCTTGGGGGCCTTTCCCTAGTTGCTCTGCAGAGCTGTAAGATTTGCACGTGTCTCTCTCAACCACCTCTGCCCTGAGCTTTCACTACGCTACTTAAAACCAACTCCCTGTTGGGCGTTTCCAAAGGGCGAGACACACGCACAATCCTGCCTCAGGAACCCAGCCCCCATTGCCCAGTGCAGGAAGCGTGCCTGGCCTATTGCAAAAGTACCCAAGACGGTCAGTTAAATAAAAGCTGCTGAAAGCATAGAGCCTGCAAAAGACTGCCTGGGTATGAACCCCAGTCAACCCTGTGGAAGCTTTTAGAAGTGCGGACTTGGGGATATTATTTATGTTCTCTGTAGCTCAGTGTTCTCAAATAGAAAATGGGAAGAACATACCAACTTTGCGGTGTTGTCATAAGTATTCACTGAGTTAATATCGGTGAACACCACCGGAAGTGTTAGCTCTTATCACGTCTTTCTAAAATTAGGATATGCTATTATTGTTGCCCTCTTTAAAAATCATGGCTGGATCCCCCTTGCTGATGTGACAGTTGTTTATCATGCAGTAAGAGTTGCTTTATAATGTCTTCCCTCCTCAAAGCTCATCTTTCCCCAGACCCATCAGTGTCAGCCACGCTACGGAAGAACTAAACAGCTCGTACCTTCACGCTGTCACTCCATGCCCATGCCAGTGGTGGATGTTGCTCTCTCCCCTGAAATGGCCGTCTCTCCTCTTGGCCTGCCAACCCTGGTGCACTGAGAAATGTATTATTGTCCCCACCTTAGGTAACTGTATTGTCCTATGGGCAGCCTTTTCTGACATTCTGAGATGACGCCTCCTGAATATTTTCTTCATGCTGTTCATTTGTATTATGTTCGTCACGCCTTATCAAGTCTTTGTTTACATGTCCATGTCCATCTCCACTTCTTATGGCTGATGGCTACTTCTGACAGGCGCTCAACAAATTATTTGCCTGGAACTGGAAATACTCGACACTCCTCAGTATGCGGCCCCTTTTTTTCTTACAACTTCTTAATTGTTGTATTCGACATGTAATTTTTACTCTAGGCGTTCAGAAGTATGATATAAGAGTTTACGAATAGCATA
This sequence comes from Nomascus leucogenys, assembly GCF_006542625.1. Classification (NCBI taxonomy): domain Eukaryota; kingdom Metazoa; phylum Chordata; class Mammalia; order Primates; family Hylobatidae; genus Nomascus; species Nomascus leucogenys. The sequence goes on from NC_044406.1 coordinate 7,212,640, forward strand.
AACGTTATCTGAAATTATGGAGGCCTAAACCCAAAATTCATCAGAACGCGTTCTCTCTGCTTCCCAGAATGTATTAGTAGTCTGGCTGATTTAATGCTGGATGTCCCGGTTACACTTGCCAGCAGGGGGCACCAAAGGGCTGCCCTGGGAGAACGCCCCAGAACTTGCTTCCAAAGTCAGAGTTGACACTGGAGCCTGAAGTTCTCTCATAGACAAGACACCTTCAAAGACAAAGCTTAAGATGGCAATAATGAATTATCCTCCAGCAAAGCCTGAAGAGGACCAACGAAGCAAGGAAGGAAATCCTCAAACCATTACCTGAGACACAAATCAGGTGTCAGTCAGATCAAAGATGAATTTAGTATTAGAGAGATACTTCTTAAGTAAAGCACAAAATGCATTAACTAAAAAAAGAGAGAGAGGCCGGGCGCAGTGGCTCACACCTGTAATCTCAGCACTTTGGGAGGCCGAGGCGGGCGGATTGCCTGAGGTCAGGAGTTCGAGACCAGTCTGGCCAACATGGTGAAACCTCATCTCTACTAAAAATACAATAAAAAAATAAATAAATAAATAAATTAGCCGGGCATGGTGCCATGTGCCTGTAATCCCAACTATCTGGGAGGCTGAGGCAGGGGAATTGCTTGAACCAGGGAGGTGGAGGTTGCAGTGAGCTGAGATCGTACCACTGCACTCCAGCCTGGTGACAGAGCGAGACTCCGTCAAAAAAAAAAACAGAGAGAGAGAAAATTTCGATCCACTTGGTCATATTAAAATTAAGGCATATTGTTTACCAAAGACATCCTAAAGAAAGAAAAGAGACTAATTACAATGTGGTAGAAACTGCCTTCACAATACACACTGGACAAAGTGTTGGAATAAAGAATATGGAATTAATTCCTACACATGCAAAGAAAAGAGCACAAACAGAACAAAAAATAAAAGAGAAAATCTTATAAACAGGCATGGACAGAGGAAGAAACGTATTTCTAAAAGACATGTTTAGAATCATTGGTGATTGGAAAAAATATAAAATAAGCCCACACTCTATGTTATTTTTTAACTTTGGCAACAATTTAATAAAAGTCTGACCATGCTAATTCAGCTGCAATTTAGAAGTCTGACCATGCTAACTTCTTGGAAAGTGTATGGCTCTACAGCATCTTTTGTTTTTAAGAAATTAGAGATGGGGTATTACTATTGCCCTTGCTGGTCTCAAACTCCTGGATTCAAGCGATCTTCCTGTCTCAGCCTTCCGAGTAGCTGGGACTACAGGCATGAACCGCTGCACCTGGCTTCAAAGCATCTTTGATACTTTGCTGGTGCGAGTATGGATTAATGCAGTGACTCTGGAAAAGAGTTGGACATCACCAAAAAACCGACCACCCACATAGATGACGATCCCTCATTTTCACTCCTGGTGCAACCCAACTGAAGCTACCACATATATATTATCAAAGTCTTGACCAAGCAACTTTACATCAGCACAGCTCACATTATCAAAACCCTGAAACCAATAAAGTGTCCATCGATAGGACAACAGCTGCATAAACTCTTGCACATTCACATACTGAAATATTGTACAGCTGTTAAAATTAACTACAGAGATGCATATGTTAAACAAAAACCTTAATAGTATGTGAAAAAAATGCCAACAGACTACACATGGTAAGATATACTATCTCTTTATAAAGTTAAAGGTAACTAGAATTAAAAAAGATGCTTATTAGTAGCATATATATGCAATAGGGCAGGCGCCATGGCTCATGCCTGTAATCTCAGCACTTTGGGAGGCCAAGATGGGTGGATCACTTGAGGTCAGGAGTTCGAGACCAGCCTGGCCAACATGGCAAAACCCTGTCTACAAAAATAGAAAAATTAGCCGGGCATGGTGGCATGTCGTGCTGTAGTACCAACTACTCAGGAGGCTGAGGCAGGAGAATAGCTTAAACCCAGGAGGCAAAGGTTGCAGTGAGCTGAGATTGCACCACTGCACCCCAGCCTGGGTGAGAGAGGGAGGCTCTGTCTCAAAAAAAAAAAAACAAAAAAAACCCACAAACATATGCAATAAATGTATATAAAAAGGGAAGAAGTGATCATCGTAGGCATAGATTATAAGATAATAGTGGGTAAAACACGAGGATTTGTTGATTGTATAAGGCCTAGCTTTTGTTAGCGGCAGTGGGATTTTCTGGTGTCCATTACGCTATTAACAATACCTAATTAAATAGCTAGCTAAATAGGTAAAATGGGCTATACCTGGAACAATGTTGCAAATGTCATGGACCAGGAGTTATAATTTATCTAACTCAGTGTTCCTGAAATTTAAAAATATAATGAAGTCAAAATAACAGTGCCAGACACTACATGGTGACTTAAGCAGCAACACTGGGTCCTAAGCTTCTGTTGCAATATTAAATGCATCATTTGTTAAAAGAATGGGTCAGAAAGCAATGGTTTGTTTGTTTTCTTTTCTTTCTGGATGGAAAGTCAGAGAAGAATAAGGCTTAGTAATCGAGTGTTATTCTTAGGAATAATAAGGAACCAAAAGGTAGCGTTCAGATGACTGAAAAGTGTTAGCCTTGGGGCTGAAAGAGCCCTAGACTTTTGTAGAGCTGTCTCAAGTACCCAGTGAAACAATATGTCACTGTCAGAAAAAATGAGAAAGTAAAGAGTCCAAGACAGGGAACTGACACATGAGGAGAAGATGAGAACTCCGTGGTTTAAACAACCCATGCTTGCAATGGCACTGGTCTTCTTTTTTTATTACTATTTTTATTTTTCCATAAGTTATTGGGGTACAGGTTGTATTTGGTTACATGCGTAAATTCTTCAGTGGTGATTAGTGGGATTTTGGTGCACCTATCACCTGAGCAGTGCACACTGCCTCAGATTTGTAGTTTTTTTTTTTTGTTTTTTTTTTGTCTCTCGTCCCCCTCCTGCTCTTCTCCCCAAGTCTCCAGTCTTTGGCGTGGATGCAGTGAACAGGGAACACTTCTACACTGCTGGTGGGAATGTAAACTAGTACAGCCACTATGGAAAACAGTGTGGAGATTCCTTAAAAAACTAAAAGTAGAACTACCGTTTGATCCAGGAATCCTGCTACTGGATATCTACCCAGAGGAAAAGAAGTCATTATTCGAAAAAGACGCTTGCACACACATGTTTATAGCAGCACCATTCACAATTGCAAAATTGTGGAACCAACCCAAATCAATCAATAAGTGGATAAAGAAACTGTGATATGTATATGATGGAATACTACGCAGCCATAAAAGCAATGAATTAACAGCATTTGCAGTGCCCTGGATGAGACTGGAGACTATTATTCTAAGTGAAGTAACTCAGGAATGGAAAACCAAACATTGTATGTTCTCACTGATATGTGGGAGCTAAGCTATGAGGACGCAAAGGCATAAGAATGAGACTGGCCTTCTGTGGAGCTCACTGTGCCTGTCTGCAGGGAGGGAATGCCTTTCTTTATAGCTTTTCACTCTCCTGGGAGACACGGATTTCAGGATCAGTATTATATGCATAATGTTCAAAATAAAATGGGCCAAATGAGATCATATAGGAGTAAGCGTGGGCATAAAAGAGCTACAGGGAGATTTCAGAGGATTTTAAAAGGCACCACAAGCTAGAAAAATAGTTACTACAATAATATGTCTTTCCTTATATCTACGGGTTGGTGAGCTCTGGAATGTGCAGATGGGTAATTTGGGCAAATTTTAAGTAATGCAATATTGGGAAGTAATATGTGGGAAATCTCTATCCATGTCAGTCATTTGAGGTTTTCTGCTACTTTTATTGAATTGTATTCTCTTATCTCTGTTAAGACTCATTTACTTTCCAATTACTTCGGTGAGTTTCAGGAGAGACTCCTGTTAAATGTGCTTTTTAAATGCTATTGGGAGACTATTCAGTAATATGATAAGTCAACTTCTGTTTCTATCTCTAACCTCGTAACTAATTCTGGGAAAGTTCTGAGCACATGGTGGGGAGAGACGGGGAGAGACGGAGAGAGACGGAGAGAGAGAGAGAAAGAGAGAAAGAGACGGGGGTGGAGAGAGAGAGAGAGATAATACTTGCACCACTGTAATTAAAGTGAAGGGAAGTGAATAAGAATCCAAGTAAAAAAGCAGACTGTTTAAGTTCAAACCACAGCTAATTATTCTAAAAGCTATTTTAAAATTCTCAATCCATAGGCATTTTTATGTGCTGAGTTTTGTTGTTGTTGTTGTTGTTGTTCTTTGTTTGTTTGTTTTTTGAGATGCAGTCTCGCTCTGTCATCCAGGCTGGAGCACAGTGGCGTGATCTCAGCTCACTGCAGCCTCCATCTCCTGGGTTCAAGCGATTCTCCTGTCTCAGCCTCCTGAGCAGCTGAGATTACAGGCAGGTGCTACCACACCCGGCTAATTTTTGTATTTTTTGGTAGAGATGGGATTTTGCCATCTTGGCTAGGCCGGTCTTGAACTCCCAGCCTCAAGTGATTCACCTGCCTCAGCCTCCCAAAGTGGTGAGATTACAAGCACCTTGACCGGCAAGTGCTGGTTTCTAATTACAGAGAAATTTTAATGGCTTTGATTTAGATTTGCAATCTCACACACTAACAGCATTAAATACTACATAAGGTGAACTATCATTATTATTATTATTATTAGCTTGCCTCTCTGATGAGTCACTGAAATATTCACTATAACGAAATGGACTTAGAAATTGAAGGTTGCCACAAAGTTGTCAAAACAAAGAAGGAAATACTTTTGTTATATTCCAAAACTTTCTTTCTGTTTTTTAATGTGGATTTTTCTTTAAGTGAAAGAAAATCTTCTTTTACAAAATATAAACAAGTACATAGGAAGTTATGGAGTAATGACAGCTGTTAAATTCTGGTTTGAGTTGGAGAATTGTGTCATTTTATTTGTGGATACTTTTAGTGTGGATAAGATAAATCTACTGTGGGTGGTTTTGAGTTCCTGCATTATTTTATTTATTTATTTATTTTGAGACAGAGTCTCGCTCTGTCGCCCAGGCTGGAGTGCAGTGGCGCGATCTCTGCTCACTGCAAGCTCCGCCTCCCGGGTTCACGCCATTCTCCTGCCTCAGCCTCCCGAGTAGCTGGCACTGCAGGCACCCGCCACCACGCCCGGCTAATTTTTTGTATTTTTAGTTGAGACAGGTTTTCACCGTGTTAGCTAGGATGGGCTCGATGTCCTGACCTCGTGATCCACCCGCCTCGGCCTCCCAAAGTGCTGGGATTACAGGCGTGAGCCACCGCGCCCGGCCTGCATTATATGATTTAAATGGGTGCTGCTCAATGCTAAAAACTATTAGGAATTTTAAAATGCAGAGGCCTAGGCCCTACTGCGCGACATCCACATTTAATTGGTCTGTGGCTTTGGTGTCAGTATTGTTTAAAGCACCTTGGTGATTTGAATGCCTCCAGGTTAGAGAATCAACAAGAAGAATACTTTTCCCTAAATTCAAATAGTAGATTTCAGAAAAGTCCTGATAATTGGATTAAAATGATGGGAAACTCATGGTTTCTCAACAACAACCCCATTGACGTTTTAGACAGGATCCCTCTTTGTCTTGGAGACTGTCTTGTGTGTGGGATTTTTAGCAACATCCCTGGCCTTTCACCACTAGATGGTAGTAGAACCTCTTACCACTTAAAACACAAAGGGAACCTGGTGGGGCAAAATCGCCCCGCTCCCCAATTGAGAAGCACGGACATAACCAATCCCACGTTTTTCAAATCATTCATTAGTTCTAGGAAAACCAACCAAAAAAATAAACACATCCTTCAACTAAAACGGCATTATATAACAACACACACACAGAGACACAGACACGAACACGTTAACACACACACACACACACGTATGCACACAGATACACACAACACAGGACACAATATTTTAAAAAAGATGTTAAACAACCCACAGCACAGAATGTTTCATTCAAAACATTTTGGGTGATGTTTCGAAGGAAAAATTAACCAATGTGGATGTTTTCCATTTCTTCTACTGTTCCACTACTCCATGCCCCACCCAAACCCTGCCTTCTTGCCGTTCGTATTCAAATAGTCTCAATGGAACTTCTTATAGAGATGAAAACCTTTCAATCTTCCTCTCTCTAACTAGAGAAAGGCTGGAAATAGCACCTGCGAGAGCTCCTTCCCAATAAACTGCAATTTACTGAGAGTTTATCGTCTATCAGCTGTAAAAGGTGTCCACAGGAAGAACAATGAGAAGCATTTATTTTGTTCCATTTGTTTGCTCTTACTCTCCTTTTTCTCTTCATGGTGGAAGAAAAGTAAGCTTAAATAGCTTTGTTTCTAATTTGATCTCCCCTCTCCTAGTAATTTTGTGTTTCACGTCTCTGGCAGCAAGTTCGATATTATTTATTCACCCAGTAACTCTTTGAGCCTCTTTCTGTGTTTCAAGTCCTGGTCTAGACAGGGTGATATAATAGCAGGCTACATAAAGTCTCCACCCTCTTGAAGGTTACTTATTAACAGCTTATGGGGCCCCCAAAACACTAGCAATTTTGCACCTATTGTTCTCCATGATTGGAAGTCCCTGCCCCTGCCCCCAACAATCACAGGACAAGAAACAGACTACAATGCAACAATTTCTAATACTTATTTACAAGTAGAAGCAATGTAAACAGTATGCTGAATTGCCTCCGAAAGGCCCCACCCACACAAGGGCATTCAACATGCCATAGGGAACCTTATTCCCCCAAATTAGCTGAACTTGGATGTTCACTCACCACATGGAACCCGGTAGGGTGGTGACTTGGAAGCCTGTATTCAACAAAGCCGTAATAATTTGAATCACTTCTCTGCACAAAGTTCCCCAGCACAATTGCAGAGATGCACATGGTACTCAATTCAGCCTGGCGGCAGAGAGACCTTAGCCCTAGCCTTCCTATCTAAAGCAGCTGAGGTTGGTTGGAGGTTGAGGGAGGGAGGGAAATGTGTGGGGGTGGGGAGAGTGCATCTGCTCAGCACTTTTATTTCTGCTTTCAAGTGATCTGCAGAGGCTTGCTTGTGTGATTAAACACGTAGCATTTTTTGTTTTGTTTTGTTTTTGTTTTCCTCGTCAATTCAATCAGCTGCCCCTGGGAGTTAAGAAATGTGTATTAGAAATCAGCCTGACGTTTCTTACAAATTGAAGTCTGAGGCCTTCACGACAGCTCTGGGAGATGCCTAGGTCAGCTACAATAGCCTCCCATAGTTTGAAATAGATTTCTTTGATTTTCAGAGAGGTGACAATTCCTCCTGCTGTCAATGGCATCTGCTGGGCATATAGAATTGCCACTTGTAGCAACAAGAGCTCACAAAACTCATTTGAAGTGACTATGGCCAGGCCCAGCACATGCATGTGCAGGTAGAGATGACCATCCTGCTCGCTCTCTGGCCAAGAGTGACTATAAGACACTGTTGATTATGCTGTGAGATACACTTCAATTTCAATGATGTTAATATAGGTAAACGGTAGGTGTTTCCACCAGTCACGGTGGCTCGGGCCTGTAATGCCAGTGCGTTCAGAAGCTGAGGAGGGAGGATCACTTGAGCCCAGGAGTTTGAGACCAGCCTGGGGAACGAAGTCTCCACAAAAAAAATAGAAAGATTGGCTGGGCATGGTGGCAGGTGCCTGTGGTCTCACATACTCACAAAACTGATGTGAGAAAATCATGTCAGCACAGGAGGTTGAGGCTACAGTGAGCTGTGATCACACCACTGCACTTCAGCCTGAGCGACAGAGACCCTGTCTCAAAATAAATAAAATAAAAAATAAATAAATAAAAAATAAATAAATAAATAAATAAAAATAGGTCTTGTGAAATAGGCAGCTCTAGCTCACATCTCATAGCTTGGTTATGAGGCTGAAGCACCCCAATCCTTAGTCTGTGTGCATAAGCATGGGACATGGTAGCATGCACTCAGCTTAGGTCTCTTTTAAACTGGTATGTGGTTTGCCTTGTTCTACGGGCCAGCTAATTTGCGTATACTCGTTCTTTCCATGAAGACAAAAGTGAACATGAGAGAAAAGAACCCACATTTTTCTCATGTAATGTTAAAACCGCATTTTGGATGAAGAATAGAACAAATAGCTCTGTAGAGTAAAGCTAAGAAAATGAATTAAACGGTCAAATGCCTTCAAGATCCTTAAACTGAGTCTATGATTTCTACTAAGGTGCTAAAATGCTCCTCAACTCTGCTGTACCCAGTCAAGATCACGACTCCCGCCATACCGAGTTACAACCAGGCTGGGTTTTCTTTCTACGTTCTAAATGTGTGTGACCAATATTTATTTCCAGTATTACAGGATTTCTAGGAGATATATTAAAAGCAATTCTAGAACTATCATCTCAGATTTTAAAATTACATTGACTAACTGTATTGATTTTTATTTTTCATGCTAAATGACTAGTCTAGTAAACAGGAAATGTCAGTAAAAAAGAGATTTTTGGTTCCTAATAAAGTCATAAAACCAGTGACATAAAGATGTTGGTAGATTATTATTAGCTGGCTTTCTAAGACTAGCACGCACATTAACATGACCCTCTAGGAATGAATAAGATAAAATGCGTGGTGCTTTTTATGAGATTACTATAATGTGTAGCTTATAACTGCAAAATGTGAGATCTGTCTTTATAGTATTTATGAAGTGATGGCTTAGAACATGTTTAGTTTTTTGACCATGACCAATGTTGCTACATTAACGAGCTCTGCTCTTACAACACTATTCACTATTTTTGCTGCCATAAATTGATAGGACATTTTAACAAACAGGTGTGTGGGTTTTTTTTTTTCTGTATGTTGTATTTTTTAAGAATAACTAAACATTGCATTATCTCTTGTAAATATATGCTCATATTTTATGTGCTTTATTTGTTTTCCATTTGTCCTTCCATCGTCATTTAAGGCACCCTTTCCTTCCACACTTGCCCTCTACACTATTTGCCCATGTTGGCCAGCGGCAGCTTTTTTCTATTTTTTGTGTTTTATTTTTAGAGATGGGATCTCGCTACATCATCCAGGATGGAGTTGAACTCCTGGGCTCAAGTCATCCTCCCGCCTCAGCCTCCCAAAGTACTGGTACTGCAGGTGCAGGCCACCATGCTCTGCTGAGGGTGAGCTTGTAAAGTGCAAAACACACGACGGCCTGCCTTGTCCTCCACCCCCTCGTGATTTCCCTTCCTTCAGAGATGAGAACCAACCTCTTCTGCCTGGCCTGCTCAACCCCTTCTCATCTGCACTGCCCTTCTTGGGTCTTGTCTCACCCACTCCTCTGCCCACTCCAGCCCCAGTGGACTTTCTTACTGCACTGAAGCTTATGCCTTCTTCAGAAGATTAGCAAATGCTCTTCCCCATGCCAAAGACATTTTCACATCAATCTTCCTAGGTCCTCCAGTCTCTGCTCAAACATCACTGTCTCATTCTTCACCAAGAGGAAAACACTTCTACTACGTCTAACAGAAATAGACGTAGCCTTTATGAGTATCAACGTGCATGTCAAATGGGATTAAACAATACTTAAAATACAGCATTTAAGTAGATTTTTATTTATAGCCCTATATAACCGAAACCAAAAATAGATCACATATAAAAGTTATATAATAGCCATTGTATAGAAATAAAATATATAAGTGGATGTATTGCATTATCACATATATGGACACCTGTTACATATTGATGAAAATAATTTTAGAAATAAAATGGATTATCATAAGCTGAGAAAGGTGTTTATGTGAAGACCCTCTGATTTCTCCATCTATATATACCCTCTACCGCATCATTCACTAAACCCTTATTCCCCTTCTTTTTTCTTCCTAACGCTTCCCTCTCCCTCAAGTTGTGTTATTTATTTTTACCTTCACTTGCTTATTTTATTTACTTGCGTGTTATGTATCTCTCCAACTAGAATGTAAGCTCCATGGAGGCAGGGCTTTGTCTACCAAATTTGCCACTATTGACACATAACAAACATTCAATAAATCTTTACTGAATAATGAATGAATTATTCATGTTTACAGATCAAATACTATTTTATAATAAATGCATCTTGTTGTTGCTTTGATATGATTTACGCGCTTAGGGCCCGACTGAAGGAAGATTCTACTTTTCAGCTGCCTGCTTCTCTCCTTGGTGTGGAATCCGGGGCAGCCTCTCCTTTCTGACTTTAAGTGATTCTGCTCTCAGTTTGCATGCTTTTCTTTCTGTTTTGTTGCAGACTTTGGAACATTTCTAGCCTGCTTGCCTTTAGGATCTGCGTTCTTGTTGTTTCCTCTGCCTGAAAAACACCGGGGGAAATTTTGCACAACTAACACCTTACTGCTGTTGAAAACTTGCTCCGGTGACACCTAAGTAAAGCCTCCTCCTGACCTAAATCTTTCAACCTGGAAACTGACCCTTATCCTGGACACACCGACTCCTCTTGCTCTGGCTTTACTTTTCCTCCGTGCCATGTGACTCAACAACAACAACAACAAATGTAGAATGAAAGTATCATTATCTAAAATATAAAAATAGCGTAAGATCTTATTATAAGTAATATTTAATGCTTATTGTTTATTATGTCCCTGTGAGAGTATACATCTCTGTCCATCTGCTACTTTCCTTGTATCTGCCCTCACTGTTCCCGGGCTACACCTTCAAGCTCTGGCCTCAGGCTCTCTTCCAAGCAGGCATCCAGCTGGTTGGGCCAATGGGAGGCAGTGGCAGGTGTCTCCAGGTGTCCGTATCCTTTGTGTATTTCCAGCATCTCTGGATATGCCTGTTTGGGTTTCAGCTTCCACCAGGTGGTGCCACCTTGGGCTTGCTAGTAACTTCCTGCCACCTAGGATCCTCCCTCTAGGGGTCTTAGTAGCTTTCGGAGTTCGCTCTTTCATCACTTCCTGAATTGCATTTCCTCTTTTAAATACTCAGAGGAGTTTTCCTGGCAGATCTTGAAAGATTTTTATATTTCTTCTGGTTTTTAAGTTGTCTGGAAAGTCAGGTCAGAGATAGCAAATCAACGCAATGGGCCTTAAGTTCTTGTCCCACCACATAATAAAACCAAATAATTTTGCAGCTCAATAAGTTCAGCGGAAGTACTCTCATTTTATAGGTTTTCTTCATTATTAGAAGAGAGCTAGCTGCATCATCAATCACCACGTGTGGACAAGAGCTATAATCTGATGTACAGCATAAAAGCAGTTGTATATGACAAAGTAATTTATCATAAGCTTTTAATGATACAAAGAGGCACATTACATTTATCTCTGTGTCCTTATCATTCAGCTCGATGCCTGGAATGTAACAGTTACCTGATAAATGCTTATTTAATGATGAAAAGAATGAACTGAAAGTATTAAAACATTATACACAGGATGGCTATGTGTTACACATTACAATATAAGATAGCACAAGAATTCTGGCAACCCATGAGCACATGAATGAAGAAAGATATCCCTGGTTTGCAATACAAAAATGCTAAGGATGAAGGTGTGCAGACAGACATGCTGTGAATCATAAGAGGGGGGAATTTCCAGGGAGTTCTCAGGATACCTGGGCAGGAAAACCTGCTGTAACCACATCTCTTATTATTGGCTTCTCAACAGTGTCTTGGACCAGGCAATGGTGATTGATGTTCAAGAGAGAAAAAGAAGCACTCAGAACCCAGACCTCTGAGGGGAAGGTCATTCCCATGAGGTTTTGGGCCTACTTCTTAAAGGCCCTGGTGTTTAATGGACAAACAGTGAAACAGATGCAAGACGACAGAGCAGGGACAGAGACAAACTTGGATTATTGTGCCATCTTGCACACAGGACTACAGAACAGAAGACGGAGGACACAGAAGACAAACTTGGATGATTCTATCCTATTGCCCAAGATATAATCAACAGGCTTGAATGCTCAGCAAAAGAAACTATCATCGGAGTGAACAGGCAACCTACAGAATGAGAGAAAAAAAGTGGGCAAAGGATGTAAACAGACACTTCTCAAATGAAGACATTTATGCGGCCAATAAACATATGAAAAAAAGCTCATAATCACTGGTCATTAGAGGAATGCAAATAAATAAAAACCACAATGAGATACCATCTCATGCCAGTTAAAATGGCAACCATTAAAAAGTCTGGAAACAACAGATGCTGGCGAGGATGCAGAGAAATACGAACACTTTTACACTGTTGGTGGGAGTGTAAATTAGTTCAACTATTGTGGAAGACAGTGTGGCCATTCCTCAAGGAACCAGAAATACCATTTGATCCAGCAATCCCATTATTGGGTATATACCCAAAGGATTACAAATCATTCTACTATAAAGACACATGCACATGTATGTTTATTGCAGCACTATTTACAATAGCAAAGACTTGGAACTAACCCAAATGCCCATCAATGATAGATTGGATAAAGAAAATGTGGCACATAGACACCATGGAATATTAGGCAGCCATAAAAAAGAATGAGTTTATGTCCTTTGCAGGAACATGGATGAAGCTGGAAACGATCATCCTCGGCAAACTAACACAGGAACAGAACACCAAACACTGCATGTTCCCACTCATAAGTGGGAGTCGAACAATGAGAACACATGGACACAGGGAGGGGAACATCACACAGCAGGGCCTGTCAGGGGATGGGGGGAAAGGGAGAGAGAGCATTAGGACAAATACCTAATACATGCGGGGCTTAAAACCTAGATGATGGGTTGATAGGCACAGCAAACCACCATGGCACATGTATACCCATGAAATAAACCTTCACATTCAGCACATGTATCCCAGATCTTAAAGTAAAATAAATAAGTAAATAAAATAAAATAACCAAAAGAGTAAAAAAAAAAAATTAATGAAATGCTTAGCTAGGCATGGCCAATGGAACTAGAATTAGCCCAGTCTTGCTATAACTTTCTGCTTCCTTATTGTCCTGAGTTTCAGTGGGCAACAGATTCATCTTTGGAGATTAGTACAGAAATCTCTGCAACACCGTCTTTTTCCATTCATAACTTAAGGCTTTCATAATTATTGCAGAAGTTTCTCAGTCTCTCCATGTGAAATTTCTCTTAGCTATTGGATTTTAGATATTTCACAGTTCCTTTTGTGCTTTTAAACACACAGGTCCAATTCTGCTACTTAAAGTGGTTTCATGTTCCATTCGCCTGCTCAAAATATGCCTGTTAAATCCCTCTTCTATGGTGATTGATCTGTTTACACTATACTATACTAGACTGGGGAAGTTTTCAAGTTGACAAGCTTTTTAGGATGTAGATAGCAGCTAAATTCATGACAAAAATGAGATGCTACCTTAAAAAGTCTATCCAAATGTACCAAAGATATTTGCTGTATAGGTCATGTTCTTTGCATCATAACTTCCTTTGAAAATGAAAGCTATGTACTTTTTGAATTAATAATAACGGTTTACATAGACAAACACATACTCCTGTCCATGCACACAGGCGAGTGCAGGTGTACCCACACACACACACACCCCCCCACAGACATACATTATCTTAGAGTGTGCCTTGGCATCCTTCACACAGACATACGTCATTGTTGAAGAGACCCAGCTCTGTGTGGTCAGTCTGTGTGCCACAGCATCACCTTTGTCCCTCCATAGCTATGTGCCCACTTTGTGTGGTCTTTATATTTTTCTGAAGAAGAGTCAGGTTATTCATTCACTTTATTTGTGTACACACTTCAAAAAGTATATATTTTAACATTTCTATAATATCCAATAAAAGGACAAAATTGGAAGATATAACTTCTGATCCAATAAAGGAGAAAATAAAATGGTAATAATCAAGCTAAAATAAAACAAACACAAACAAGGTAGACAGAATAAAAGTGATATGAACAGCAAGTATACTAACAGAAAGTACAATATAAGATGATAGAAATGAATCCATAAACAATGGATACAAACAGATTAAACTCTATAATGAAAAGATAAAGACACAAAAGGTTTGAAAAGAAGATGATGGAAAACCAAAGACCAAATATATATTAACCCAAGGAAAGGAGGCTTAACTGTATCAACATCAGATGAATTAAATATTAATACTAAAGTCATCCTTATGGATAAAACAGTCATCAATATGAGAAAATCTGTTAAGTTCTCAGATAGCTATAATAATTTAAATTACATGCATCTAGTTAAATGGCATTAATAGATATAATATACATAAAAGAAAAATTAACAGAACAAAAATAGAAATGAACAAATCCACCATTATATTGGAATAATTCAGCATATTCTCACCAGTTGTGAGAATGGTCTATGACTGGCATAGAGACCAAAAGTAATATAAATATAAAAGATTTAATAGTTTAATAAGCTCCTTATAATGGATACATACAGAAAACTACACCAAATAATTGGAGAACACACAATCTTTTCAAGCATTCCAGAAAATTTTCTAAAACTTGGTTACCCACTTGACATAAAGTATGCCTTCTCAAATTTCAAAGAATCTGAAATTTTCTGGCTCTAATACAAAAATTTAAAAATTAATATCAAAAGAAAGCCTTCAATGGCCCTGAATATTTAAAAATGTAGACAGACAAGTAAAGATCTCTGTGAGTTAAAAGAAAAGTCATAATAAAAATAAAATTGTGTCTAGGAGACTTTGATAATAATAACAAACTTAATTTACTCCATTCATAACTTAAGGCTTTCATAATTATTGCACAAGTTTGACGAAGTATGTATTTAAAAGAAAAATTTTACCTTTAATTTTTATCCATGGATCACATTTGGGCCATAAGCCAAGCACATGAATATATATATGTGTGTGTGTGTGTGCGTGCGTGTGTGTGCATCTGTATATATACAAGATATTCTACTCTGGGGCAGGCAGAAATGTCTAGGAGTTGGGATGAAATGGAATTGGCCATGAGTTGATGACTGCGGAAGCTTGGAGAAGGTCTGTAGCTGTTTCTTGGACCATTCTCTCCCTCTCATCCTTCACCCCAACAAGTCCTGTATCTAGTCCCAGATAACAACACCACACACTGAGACAAATATTTTTGTCAGCTTCTTACATACACATTGAGATGACTTTATACATTTACAAGAAACAAGTAAAGGCATATATGTATTTTCCCTTGTTCACATAATATATAGTATATCGTACACATCCATTTACAACCCACTTTTTTCACCTAACATCATATCTCAGGAAGTCTTCCCTATCATTTGATTGTAGTGGCATTCCTACCATTTGGACACACAGTATTTTATTGAATCCTTCCTCTCCTGAGGAACATCTAAGGTGTTTGTAACTCTGTGCGAAGGCTAGGGCTGCCGTGAAAAAAACTGTGCATATGCCACGTCATCCATGTGCAAGTGTCTCTGCAGGAAACAGTCTCAAAAATGGAACAGCTGGGAGAGCTGGGTCCCATATCTGATCATTAATACATTTTATTACTGGTAGATATTACCAAATATTTCTCCTCGGGGATTGTACCAATTTATACTTGTACCAGAAGTGTGCAGGAGTTATTTGCAGTACTTTAATAACCCAGTGCATTTGCCTCCTTTACCTGGAATATGCGTCCTACCTCATCAGATGCCATCCTCTGGGAGATGATTTAAGAGGAATGCCTTCCATGACAATACCTCCTGGGCTGCACTAGGAGACAGACACGTGCCCCTAGGGGTCCCGCAAATGCATGTCTCATAACACTTCTCACACTGCATTGTGATTGCCAGGGTTCTTCATTTTCTCAAGCTCCAGAATACCAGTTCTGTCTTATTTGTCTTCTGTCACCTGTACTTCCTACCATGCCGAACCCACAGGAAGCTATTGGAGTGTTTGCAACATGAATCTTTAAAAATGGGCTGAGGTCTCTATGGATTATATATACTTCCTAAATCAATTTCAAAATACAAGAAATACAAGCAAGAAATAGAAAGCACATATTTTATATTTATTTATTTATTTATTTTTTGTGAGCAACAAGGCTGTTTATTTCACCTGGGTGCAGGCGGGCTGAGTCCGAAAAGACAGTCAGTGAAGGGAGATAGGGGTGGGGCCGTTTTATAGGATTTGGGTAGGTAAAGGAAAATTACAGTCAAAGGGGGTTGTTATCCGGCGGGCAGGGGCGGGGGTCACAAGGTGCTCAGTGGGGGAGCTTTCGAGCCAGGATGAGCCAGGAAAAGGAATTTCACAAAGTAATGTCATCAGTTAAGGCAGGAACAGGCCATTTTCACTTCTTTCGTGGTGGAATATCATCAGTTAAGGCAGGAACCGGCCATCTGGATGTGTACCTGCAGGTCACAGGGGATATGATGGCTTAACTTGGGCTCACCGAAAAAGCACATATTTTAAAAAAGCATTACAGTGTGGAGATTCCTTGAAGAACTAAAAGTAGAACTAGCATTTTTTTTTTTTTGGTTACTATTGCATTTTGTTTTGTTTTTAAACATGATACGCCGTTGTCCAGGGAAGGCAGAGAACAGTGAAGTTATTCCAGCTACAGAGAAAGGGAATGCCAGGGTGCAAGCCTCTCTTGCCAAAAGCCTTGGAGAATCTAGAAGAAATTTTTGGTCGTGGAGAGGCAAGAACGTGGATCTTGGGGCTGGACAGCCTTGGCCCAGGTTCAGGTCCTTGCTCTGCCATGTACTTTCCCGGACCTCTCAGTGGGGTCCCTGGGCCAGCAGCATCGCATGCCCTGGGAGTTTGTTAGAGCAGAGCCCACTGAGTCAGATGTGCATTTTCAACTAGACCGCCAGGCGATTCTTGGCATGTTAAGGTTTGAAGAACATTGACCTGGGATTCTGGGCAAGCCAAATCACTCCAGTGTGCCTCAGGGTCCTTATCTGTCGCATGGTGATAATGCCTACTTGAAGAGGTCGTGGTGATAATTCAATGAGATAAGGCAGTCCAGCGCTGAGCATAGTGCCTGGTCCATAGGAGGTGTTCCATATTTATCTCCAGCCCGTGGACCTTCTTTCGGGAAGTTTAAATTTCTTTTCCACTCTCAAAAAGGCCTCTTGGTTTTGAACTTGAAGCTGTTGTAGTGCTGCAGTCGGACAGTAGAGGGCAATCTCGGTATTGCCATCGCGGAGAGCGGGACGCCGGGCTGTGTGGGTCCGGACTGAGAGTGCGCCGGTGCTGCCAGCTAGCACCTGGGTACCCGGCCAGCACCTGGGTACCACCCAGCTCGCTTACTTAGCAGCTCCCCTTCCGGGGTTGAGAGTCCAGGGCCTGAGCCTGCAGCCTCGGCCATCTGGTCCCTCACTTGATCTCCCACTGCTAGTTATAAACAAATCTTGTGCAAACCTCCAGAGCTCATCCCCAGTCCCGCGGAGCGGCTAGACGTTGATGAAGGATCCCTGGTCGCCTTTGGCCGTCTCGGGCTCCAGGCAACGCCCCTTCCTCTGTGTGACGTGAGGTTCTGGTGGAATTTGGCAAAGCAGCGCAGCCCTCCCAGAAGTCTTGGTGATGGTCGCACGGTTCCCCTTCTGCTGATGATGTTTCGTTACTGTCACTGGAGAGTTTACCCTGGTTTGTCTTTCTTCTTTGCAGAGGGCCCGCCATCAGGTTTTAAGTCTTCATAATCGATCCAGTCGAACAAGGCCACGTCCAGTGTGGGTATCACCTCCCCGTCGGGCCTGCGCTGTGCCTGGGGCCGCAGGGGGGCGATGAGCAGCATCAGGGACTCTTCTGTGGCAGGTGCTGCCTCAAAGGTGTGAGGAAGAGCATGGTGGGGGCCAGACTGGCGGAAGAGTCCTCCATGGTCGCATCCAGCGCCTTGGCTTCGGAGAGCTCCGCCTTCATCAGGGAGCTGGGACCTCCGACCAAGGCTCGGCCTCGGTGCAGCCTCAGCCTGTCCCTGCGTCTCTTGTACTCCCTGCTGCGTTTCCTGGCCCTCTCCCACCCTGGACACCCATTCTCCTTCTTGGGGTAGGGCAACTCGAGCCCCAGGAGCAGGTCCTTGACCGGCAGCAGGCCTGCAGGACTCTGCTCAGGCAGCGGCCCCTCGGGCCCTGGCGGCCTGGAAACCTGCCTGGTGGCAGTGAGTACAGCCCTATCCTGGGCCTCCCTGGGCAGGCCTGAGCCCCACTCCTTCTTGCCCGGGCCGCGCTGGCGGTGGTGGCTGGCCTGAGGCAACCACAGCGCTGGGCCTGGGAGGTGGATGTGATTCTCGGGTAGATTCTGAGCAGGGGTCCCAGGATCAAGGACGTTTGCCAGGCTCAGCTCCAGGGGCAGCAGGAGGACTAGGACTAGGGTCGGCAGGGAGGAGGCGGAGGGGCGCCGGGCCGAGCACCCGTGGGAGCCTAGCGCAGCAGAGGGTGAGCTGCAGAGCGGAGACTGCGGGGTGGAGAGGTGCGCGGGCGGCGGGAGAACGTCAGAACTACCATTTGATCCAGCAATCCCACTACTGGGTATCTACCCAGAGGAAAAGAAAGGAAAAGAAGTCATTATACGAAAAAGATACTTGCACAAGCATGTTTGCAGTAGCACAATTCGCAATTGCAAAAACGGGGAACCAACCCAAATGCCCATCAATCAACGAGTGGATAAAGAAACTGAGATATATATATAGATATATATATATATCTATAGATATATACATATATCAGTTTCTTATATATATATGATAAAAAAAACTATGCAGTCATAAAAAGGAATGAATTAATGGCATTCCTAGTGACCTGGATGAGACTAGAAACTATTATTCCAAGTGAAGTAACTCAGGAATTGAAAACCAAACATCGTTATGTTCTCACTCTTAAGTGGGAGCTAAGCTATGAGGATGCAAAGGCGTAAGAATGATGCAATGGACTTTGGGGACTCATGGGGGAAGGGTGAGAAGGGGGTGAGGGAATAAAAGACTGCAAATTGGTTCAGTGTATACTGCTCAGGTGATGGTTGCACCAGAATCTCACAAATCACCACTAAAGAACTTACTCATGTGACCAAACACCATCTGGTCCTCAACAACCCATGGAAATAAAATTAAAATAAATAAAAAGAAATTTAAAAAAATAAAAAAGCATTACGAAGTCAAATTCAGAAAAAGAGATACAAACATGGTTTAAAATGACCCAAAAATAACAACTTCCAAATTCTGAACACAAATAGGGATGGGGCTATTTGTTTGTTTTAGTGCCTATAGAAATTGTATTATAACCAGGCTTTTATAGTCATTTGTTGAAGAAAAAGTACAACATAGAGTGAATACACTAATCAAGGAAGCTATATATGTGCTATAAATACATACATTTTTCATGTATGTCCATAGGGCAATGTCCATCATTCTGGAGAAGTTGCATGGAGCTGTTTAGCACATTTTAACTAATGTTCCTAAAAAATAAAAAAAGAATTTCTCCTAAATTCAGACACTGCTTCATTGGTTAATTCATTTTTTAATCCATCCATTCACTCAATATCTCAGCAAATATTTATGGTGGCTTTTTTTTTCCTTTTAGTAAAGCACTATGCTAGGCCAGGCACAGTGGCTCATTGCTTGTAATCCTAGCACTTTGGGAGGCCGAGGTGGAAGAATCACTTGAGCCACGAGTTGGAAACCAGCCTAGGCTCTGTCTCTACTAAGAATAATAGCTAAATTTAAAAAATATATTTTAAAAGAGGACTATGCTAGTTCTTTAAGGTATCCAAAGCTTATTTGATAAAAATCCCAGGCTCTGTGAATTTATAGGAGTGGGAAATAATTTTATCAGTAAATTATTTCATTGTACTTAAAATGTTTCGATTTGGCTTTGATTTTAAGAAATGCAAGGAAATATAAAATGGTTTACATTAATTATATATTGTATATATTCATATGCAAATATTTAAATATGTATTAAAATGTATATGTGGTATATTATTCAACCTTGTTTGTGAATTTAGGAAAAAAGAGATTTATACATTTTAAAACTTCTTTGTATGAAAAAATTCTGGAAACTGTAAGTGCGAGCTATCTACATTAGTGTTTCTGTGTTTGCCAAAACAGTATTGCAGCCCAAAGGGGAGTGGTTGAGGACAGATAACTTGGCCAAATGGCCCTGGCTAAAAAAAGCGAGGAGATTGCATCAAACTCACTCCAAAAGCGAATCAAAGAATAACTTGAAACTGCTGTCACTCACTTAGATTTTGCTTCCTGGTCCTTAGTGGTAGCTGATGAGGTTTAGAAGTAAGCACATGTATCTGTCTATACTGACGGGAAGAAAATAAATCTACTATGGCACCAGTTCCAAACACTGCATGAGCAGTCGAGAGAAACAATTTACCAGATCATGCTTAATGGTAAATCAGAAATGACAGGTATGAAATGACATGTATGAAAACATGGGGCTGCAACTTGAAAATACTGGAAAATGAGTCATCTATGTTTGCAGAACCAATCAGATCTTGGACTGATAACACTTTGTAAGTTGTAATTGCTGGATATCATGTATCTATGTGATCAGGACCATCTGTAATGATGAATGGTTCATGTTCACACAGCTTCAAATGCCTGATTTCTGAAATGATCAACTATTTATTAGATGTAAGGTAAGGGCAATGATGCATATGATCTTCTCTTGTGCTTAGAGATGTTAAAATTCACTTATGGAACTACGAAGATTATGACATGCAATAAAACTTCTAAACTATGTAGTAACATCCAAGGCAGGATTTTGTGGATTATGTGTTAGTAATGATATTTAAAGAGAATATTAACATTTTGTTAAGCAAATATATTAATATATTAATGTGATAATTTTAATTTTAATTACAAAAAATTAATTTTATCATAAGCATCTTCCTTTCTATTTACACATAAAACTCCTACAAATTCAAATAATAAAAAATGTTTTTAATCTGTACTCAAGAATAGAGAGTCATATGTTTTATATAAAGAGAGTCTATTTCAACACGGCAAAACCCCTTCTCTACTAAAAATACAAAAATTACCTGGGCATGGTGATGCGTGCCTGTGGTCCTAGCTCCTCAGGAGTCTGAGATGGGAGGATGACTTGAGGCCAGGAGACAGAGGTTGCAGTGATCTATGATTACACCACTGCCCTCCAGCCTGGATGATAGAGCAAGATCCTGTCTCAAAATAAAATAAAATAAATTAAATAAAATAAAATAAAATAAAGTAAAATATAATATAATATAATATAATATAAAATAAAATAAAATAAAAAAATAAAAAACAAAGTGTATAGGTCAGCTGGATGCAGTGGCTCATGCCTGCAATCCCAGCACTTTGGGAGGCTGAGGCAGGAGGATCACTTGAGGCTAGGAGCTCAAGACCAGCCTGGGCAACACACAGAGACCACGTCTCTACAAAACACACACAAAAAAATTAGCCAGCATGGTGGCACACGCCTGTA
Source organism: Nomascus leucogenys (assembly GCF_006542625.1). Lineage (NCBI taxonomy): Eukaryota > Metazoa > Chordata > Mammalia > Primates > Hylobatidae > Nomascus > Nomascus leucogenys. The sequence goes on from NC_044406.1 coordinate 7,233,971, forward strand.
TTCCCAGGTACTCGGGAGGCCTGAAGTGAGAGGATCCCTTGAGCCATCACATACAATTTGCAGCCAGGTGGAAGACAGTACAGACCTCAAAGCCTCCATTAACTCGACGAACCCCTTCCCCAGCACACGGACACATACACAAAGACTTACACTCATGTCACTTGCTTATGGGAGCCGGTGTTTCTCCTTAGGGGTAGCAAGGATGAGCTTTTTATTGTCACTGTGGCTTCTCAGTTTATGCAAGTCAACACCTTTGGACAAGGGCTGAGAAGAGGATGGAATCCATCCTACCTCCCTCTTTATAATGGTGCCATTTAAAAAATTATTTTGTAGAGATTAGATCTTGCTATATTGGCCAGGGTGGTCTCAAACTCCTGGCCTCAAGTGATTCTCCCATCCCTGCCTCCCAAAGCGCTGGAATTATAGGCATGAGCTACTGTGCTCACCTAAAACAATGCCATTTTTAAGATGAGGTGCATTTAAAGAAAGGGTGTATTTGGTAGGCAAAATAAGTACCCTCCAAAGATGTCCAGGAACTCATCCCTGGAACCTGTGAACATGTGAGACGACAAGGCAAGGGAGGAAATGAGTTGGAAGGTGCTAATGACAGGTACCAATCAGCTGACCTGAAACATGGATATTACCCTGGGTTATCTCTGGGGAGTTCAGTGGAATCCCAAGGGTCTTTCTAAGTGTAAAAGAGGCAGGAGAAAGGAACCAGACAGCCACATGAGAAGGCTCTGACCCCCCAAAATGCTGGCTTTTAAGATGAAGAAAGAGGCCATGAGACAAGGAATGGTGGGAGCTTTCAGAATCTGAAAAACACAAGAAAACACCTCCTCCCCTACAACCCCCAGAAGGGACACTGCCCCACTGCCATCTTGATTTTTAACACAAAGACACTCAGTCCAGACTTTACATTGAAACTACAGAACTGCAGGGTAATGAATGTATGTTTTTATTTTTAATTCCTAACATTTCACTAACTTATTTTAATTGACAAACTTAAATGGTATATACCATCAACAACAGGTTGCTTTGAAATATGTATACACTGTGAAATAGCTACATCGAGCTAGTTGAAATTTGCATTACTTCACCTAAGTATAATTTTCTTTGTGGTGAGAACTCTTAAAATCTACCCTCTTAGCAATCCTTAAAAATATAATACTAACATTATCTGTTGTCACCATGTTTTACAATAGAGCTCTTGAACTTCTCCTGTCTAACTGAACTCTTGTACCCTTTGGCCAACATCTCCCCAGCCTTCCACCTCCCCCAGCTCCTGGTAACCATCATTCTATTCTCTGTTTCTGTGAGTTCAACTGTTTTAGATTCCATATAGAAGTGAGATAATACAGCCAGGCTCAGTGGCTCGTGCTTGTAATCCCAGCAATTTGGGAGGCTGAGGTGGAAGTATCACTTGAAGCCAGGAATTTGAGATCAGCCTGGGTAATACAGGGAGGCTTCGTCTCTGAAAAGAATATATATTTTAGCTGGGCATGGTGTGCACACCTGTGTTATCAGACACTCTGAAGGCTGAGGTGCGAGGATCGCTTGAGCCCAAAAGGTCAAGGTTGCAGTGAGCTATGATCACACCACTGCACTCTGGCTGGGCCAGAGCAAGACGATGTCGTTAAAGAAAAAAAAAAAAATGTGACTTCAAGTACACAGTTACTCACTTGATAGTAAGGGGTGACATAAATATCAACTATTCCACCACTAAGTACATTTTGGCCTCTTTCTCATCCTTCCACTATAGAAGAAATAGTCAGGTAGCCCAGTATGTACAACAGTACTCACACATGGACCTCTGCAGTGCTTATTTTGCCTCTGTAACTACTGAAAGAGATCTCAAATAAGGATCTTCTTAGAAACTTGAAGTAGTACTTAGGAGTACTTATTAGTACCAACACACGCTTTGGGTAAAAGGAAAATCCTTTACGAAAATGCAAACTTTAGGAATTAAATGCTCCCAACAGGGACTCACTTATTCCTGCATAAGTGATTATAGGCAGAAAAACAGTATCTGAATGAACTTGCTTTTTTTCTTAAAGTTGGAAAACCTAGAAAAAATAAGAGTGGTATATAGGGGCCAATTAAAATAAAAAGCACAAGGAAAAATGAGAGGAAGTCGCTCCTCTCCTTCCAATGGGAGTATTGTGTTTTGAACAATTCATGAATGGAATTTCAGAAACTCAGCAAAAGAATACATTTAACTGACTTACTCCAAATATATTCTGAATTTCATATTTACTAAATAAAGTGTTTCCAAATGAACATTTTTTTACATGCTGTTACATGTAAAATTCCTTTTACATGTAAAAACGTGTACATCTTAACATGTTTTTACATGCAAAAATATATTTCTAAGCATGTTGTTACATGTTGTTATATGTTGTTACATGTGAAAACATTAACATTAAAAAAAGGAAAGGTAGGCGAATTCATCATTCAAGTTTTTAGATGCAGGTACACTTAAACTTCCACATAATCCATGAATATTAAACTGGAAAAACAAAGCACTCTACATAATTTACCTTGCCACAGATGTGAAATAATTGTAAGCATACATAAATGTTAACAAAATATTTTCAATCAATGCTAAGGGGAGATATCATTGAATGATGGACCAAAACAAACTAAATGGCATTTTGATGTCTGTGGAAATGACATACCCACAAACCAGTGGCTCAGCACTGATATTAGTGTATCTTGCTCAGTTGCCTTAATTATTTATAGTAGTTTAATTTTTTCAAGAACACAGATGTTAAGGTATTTTTAATAATTTTGATACGGCCATAGAGTGTATCTATTTTTTGAATTCCTACTTTCATTGGAATTGCCTCTTTATCCTAATGAGTAAATACAAAAGAATGCATAGATAGGATAGCTTTTGTCGTCGTCTTCTTGTTTTCTGAGACACAGTCTTGCTCTGTCCCCCAGGCTGGAGTGCAGTGGCACAATCTTGGCTCACTGCAACCTCCGACTCCCGGGTTCAAGAGATCCTCCTGCCTCAGCCTCCTGAGTAGCTGGGACTACAGGTGCATGCAACCATGCCTGGCTAATTTTTGTATTTTTAGTAGAGATGGGGTTTCACCATGTTGGCCAGGCTGGTCTCAAACTCCTGACCTCAAGTGATCCACTCCCCTCGGCCTCCCAAAGTGCTGGGATTACAGGCGTGAGCCACCACACCCAGCAGGTTTTGTCTTCTTTTATTAGAGAAAAATGTACTTTCTATGCCTATGCTTTCTACATTTTTGGAACTGATACAGATCCACAGAGGCCAAATCGAAATCTAAATTATCTTTAATGTTAAAATTAAATTGACCGTGTACATAACTATGCAATCCCTGCTTTCTCACAGAAGTGTCTAGGATTCATTCAACAAATCATAGAAACGAGGTCTGGCATTTAACAGACAAATGACAGAGGAGCTATACCGATTTATACAACAATTATCAAAACACTGTCATGTAGTTTACTGTAGCTCAAGCTGTGCTTGTATCATATAACATAGGTTCAAGTTCTTTCTTCAGTCATCAGAATAACAGAGGTTGAAGAGACAATGAAGTGCCAACTCTTCCAAAAGCTGTTTCAAAAAAAAATTTAAGTAACTGTGATACACATTTCTACAAATAAAATATTCCAGTGCTTACATCAATCCTGAGTTTTTAATCTTAAATATGTACTACTTACAGTTCTGACACGATTTTATTTAAAAACACGGCTAGTTATCAAGTTCACTGTCTTCATCGGAAGAAATGATGTAATAATTGTCTTTAGCATCCTTGGTAGCCTAAAAGAAAAAGTCTATTTCACTGACAAACCACCACTTTACATCTCACGTTTTAAAGAGGGTTAATCAGATGTCAAAAGGAAACAGCTTTTAATATTCAAAGGATGCTGGTTATTTATTTCATTTTGAAAAAAAACTGTAACCAATACATGGAGCTCCAAATACCCACTCAAATTTTTTAATGCCAGATTTCAGTGAATATTATTTTAGCAGGTCCAATGGTCATGTACTTTGCTTGAATAAAATGGGTTGATGAGCATCTTAAGGTCAAGATGGAGCAAAGACAGAAAAAGTCAGGCAGGCTTACCATGAAATATATTTTTTCAGCAGGTAGTGACCCATGTATTATCAGCAATAGTCTACGTAAAGTGGTTTCCACTGAAGGGATAAAATGGTTGGTGATATGACCTCATCAAGTTAGAGAAAAATGTAGCTATGTTTGAAATATATACTATTCCCTCAACAAATAGTTCAACAGTTCCTACTCCTGAAAATGTTGTATGTTAATGCTGAGGAAGATCTAAAAAATGTAAGCACAATCTCTTCTGTAATCCTGTGACATGAGCAAATGCACAAATAAACAAAATTAATACAAAAATTGTGTAACTGCTATGGAAGGGCAACTCACTCAGACATGTAGCCAACAGTGGAGACTGATGTTGACTTAGTTGGCAAAAGGTTTAAATTGGTCAAAAAAAATTTTTTTTAAAGCATTGTGAGGGAAGAACATGAGAAAAGCATAAGAGTAACAGTGAATCCCTTCAGGGAAAGCTGTCAACCTGGATAGGCAGGAGCAAAGACAGAGGGCAGCAAGCCTAAGAGGGCGGTCATGTAAAGGGGAGAGTCTCTGAATATCTAAGAACTGAGACAGGGTATCACTGACAGGCTGGGAAGAGGGAAGGGCTAGGAAGCATTTTAGGAAGGGGAGGGTTTTAGGAAGATAATATTGCCAATCAATGAAGGATGGCTCAGAAGAGAAGAGAGAACTCAGAAAAGAGTTTAATAGTACAAGCAAGGAAGAATGAGGTCTTGAGCTAGGGCAGCTGCAGTGGGAATTTAAAAAAAAAGAAATTTAAGGGCCATTACAGAGGTAAAACTTGCCTCATGATAACTGCATGGGAAGGATAAGGGACTTAGAAGAGTCCAAGATGATAGCAAAGTTCCTACCCTAAGTGGTAACATGTAGCATTAACACTGACAGGAAAACTTCTAGTCTCATGTTCATACCAACTAATAAATGGTTTCTGGGGAACATTATAGCAACATTTTCTCTACTTGTGACTTCTATTTAAATAATTGTTTTGTGTATAGATCATTCTCAAGTTGCTTGAAAATTTTATTTTCAAACTCTTTTCTCAGTTTATTTAACACATCTCAGTTAGTGTAGAAGAGTGAAATATGAACATGTATTTTCACAAGGTTATTAGAAAGAATACCTTACCTCCCAGAAAGGAATTTCATTGTTACCTAAATAATGTACATCTACATGAAGAAGAGGTCCTTGATGACAATTTGCTAATGTGCTATACGACAGCAGATAATTCACAATTCACAATGTGTTAATAATCTGCTGGCTTTCCCATTCTGTTATACATCTGAACCATCTCTTATGACTACAAATCGTCATGTAAAACCATTACTAGTCACTAATAATTTTGAAAGTGAATATGCCATAAAACACTCCTGTATTAAAACAGGAAATAAAAGAGACACTCAGTAGTTACACTTGCCTACTTCCTATTTAACTAAAACTCTTGAAACAACACAAGTAAAAAAGACATCCAGAAAGGATTTATGGTCTTCTTGCCTTCCACCATAGATTTGTCATTGATGTCCTGAAAACTGAAAATAAAATCTTCATTAAAACCCATTTTTGCCTAGTGTTCCATTATTGGAACGCTAAGCTTGTGGGAGTCATGTATATCCTACCGCTCAAGATCATCGCCAAGGTCTGTTTATTCACACACAAAAAAAGTGCAGCCTCCGGCATAAATGTGTCAATGAGTTAACAATATACACAAGATGTATATTTCCAGGTAAAATTTCCAATTTACCTTTTCCTGTTCTAAATAACTCCCACAAAACTATTCATGAATCCTAAAAATATATTTACCAATTATGTTAAATTTGGAACAATACATTCAAAGTGAAAATGGTAAGTAATTTAAAATGCGTAACCAAAATGTCTTTCCATACATTCAGAAACAAACAGACTTTCTTCTGTTATGCACGTGTTGTATTTTATAATGTATTATGCTACCAAATAGAACAGACCTTTATGAATTGCTCAAGTAGCGGCTTCATCTCTTTCAGCTTCCAGCTCCTAACACTTGTAGGTTGTTGCCACCTCTTCTGTTTTTCTTGAAATGTTTTCTAGGAGCACAAAACAATAGTGATGAAAATTGGGTAATATTTCATACTTACAAAACATAATTCTGCATTAGCTTTATAGGAATACTCTTTAAATCTATACTTCTTAACACTTTCTTTTAAACAAGGTTTATGACCAATTTTAAACAACTGTGTTCACCACCCATATGCTAAAATGATATAATAACCTTTTTCATCAGTCATTAAGCAATTTTCTTTCTTCTACATACATATTCAACACATATGTCTTAATTCTTGATTTTGAATGTAGAGTATTTGACGACCCTTCCTATAATTTGTTGATCACAGATGGGTAAGAGCTATACAGAAATTAACTAAGAAACATTCTTTCTTACTAAGATTTTAAACAAGTAATAAATCTTGGTCATTTCAGTATGCACACAGATGAACCTTCCAATAATGATTGCCTTTCTGCACCTTCACCTAATCTCCAACAACAGTGTTCTCCTCTCCTCTACGTGGCACTCACTCACACAGTCATCCCCTAGATTTTGTCATTCCCAATGACTGCAACATCTACATAATATTAATAATAGCAATGATAAAGAGCAGTCATGGATCAGATCACATCCTGAAAAATTTAAATAAACCCATTACACAGGAACCTTTCAATCCTCCAAATAACTCTGACGTAGGTACTCTTACCATGTCTCCTTTTGTAGATAAGGAAATTTCGGCACAGAGATAAATAATTTGCCCATGGTTCCCGAGCTAGCAATCGTCAAGCTGGAGTTGAATCACAAGTAGTGGGGCTGCAGTGTCCCAGCCCTTGACCACTGCACTCAGCTGTTTCTCCATCTTCCCAACATACAGCCACTAGCTTCCTGCCACTGTAGGTCACTCACTTCAGTACTACAGCTCAGGAGTCTGTTGGGACCTGACACCCACTGAATGGAACACTTTTCACTGCCCATCGCCCATCCCCATGTGCTCAGGTAACTCAGTCCCAGCTGAAATTCCACAGCCAGTCATCATATCCCCATCCCTGCGTCTATGCCCTGCCCAACTCTCCTTCTATCAACGTGCACAGCTACACCCCAACCCAGGAAATTCCAACCCTACAGCTGCTTTTGCAAAAATATGCCAACCGGGCTCACTTTAACTTCTTAATCACTATGATGCTGACCTCAGTTGGACCACTAATGCTGCGTGGCAATTATATTCCCCTAGTACGTGAGTCCACTTATGGGCCCCCCTCTCTGGGCTCATGCTCTCTTCCTTCTTTGCTGGATTTCTGCATGAACTATTACTACCTGAGACATTGATACAATAGGTTAATCATAAAGCTAAGCCTGATACCAACAATTAGTTCTTCTTCTTCTTCCTCCTCTTCCTCCTCTTCTTCTCCTTCTCCTTCTCCTTCTTCTTCAATTAGTTCTTCTTCTTCAATTAGTTCTTCTTCTTCTTCCTCTTCCTCTTCCTGTTCTTCTTCTTCTTCAATTAGTTCTTCTTCCTCTTCCTCTTCCTCTTTTTCTTCTTCTTCTGTTTCTTCTTCTCCTCCTCTTCCTTCTTCTTCTCCTTCTTCTTCAATTAGTTCTTCTTCCTCTTCCTCTTCCTCTTTTTCTTCTTCTTCTGTTTCTTCTTCTCCTCCTCTTCCTTCTTCTTCTCCTTCTTCTTCTCCTTTCTCCTCCTCCTCCTCCTTCTCTTCCTCCTCTTCCTCTTCTACTATTACTTCTTCTTCTTCTGCTGCTGCTGCTGCAGCTTCTGCTGCTGCAGCTTCTGCTGCTTCTGCTTCTTCTGCTTCATCATCTTTCTGCTTCTCTGCGATGTATTCTTTAAGGACATTCAGCAACTTCCGAGTATGTCTATAATCACGTTTCTGCCTGTAACACATAATAAGTAATACGGCCATATGTTGTAGAGAGATGAAAAATTAATCCTATTCAAACTAAAACTGACTTGACATAATTTATACTATAAAGTAGCAAGGGAGTAATAGCAGCTGAAATCTTCTTTTTGGGAAAAGGTGAAATGAGTTACTCTCATTCTGAAAGGATTCCTTCCTCACTGACTACTAGAGAAGCTATCTTACATTCTTTACGTGCTGAAAACAAAGGAGGGTTTACTGCACTATAAATTTCCCAGAAACAATAATTTTCTCTAACAGCAGTTTACTTTTCATTTCCTCAAACTAAATAACATATGGGTTCTCATAAGTAGGTTCAAGAATATCATAGCCATTCATCCTGTAAGAGTTCCCAAAAGAAATACTTCACTTAACTATTTCTCCACTTTGGTACAACAATGATTTTCTCAAAGGAATAGTGAAAACAATTTAACTAAAATAGATAACCTATTTATAACATAAGGTTGTCCCTTTCTACATAACTTAATATTGTTAAGGATCTACAGACTAAACGTTGAAGACATTTATCTTATATGCAGCTGCCGTATTTCTAGAAATGGGTAAAAATTAATTTTACAAGAAGACTATTTTTATCTGGAAGGCAAAAAGAGGTCATCTTCATTGGCTTTCTGGATAATATACCTCAATTCTGTTAAACTGAGGTCATAAAACAAAAGAAACTTACCTGCTTAGGGAACGATCGAGTAAAATATGTTGCTCCCTAGAGACGCCAATATGTACAGGATAGTTTTTGAAATTATTTGCACCAACAAATACAAAGAAATGATATAAATATCATTATGCAAAAAAGCCAACAATCATACCTTTTTAGTTGTTTTTTTCTCAAAGCACGTTCAATTGTGTTCTTGGTTTTCCTGTAAGCTGCTTTATCTATTTTTATCGTTTTTCTTTTTGCAGCAAGGTCCTTTTTAATGTCAGCTAGATAGTAAACAAAAATGCATTAAAAGTTAATGTTGAAAAGCAGTTTCTTCGCATATATTGAAATCAATGTGAGACATGATGGTTCAGCAATATCGGAAGGACATTTACATTGTAAAATGCAAAGATCATTTCAAAAAGCAAGACTTACTTGTTTTCTGTAAAACCTTTTACGTATTAATATTGGTACTGTAATTCCAATTGGTATAACTGCAAATCACTTAATTTATGGAGGATAAAAAAAGCAAGTAATTTTCTATTTTTTAAATGTGCAGAAAGCATTACAAACACAGACTCTAATTTCTACATTTATAAAATGTCCTGTAATTCAAAGGACATGTTTCCATGAGATACTGTCATAATTCATTATGTAAAACATACAAAAAAGTATCTTATTTAATAAGACCATCAAAAGGGTAGAAATAACTTAATACACAATAAGAAAAGCATTTTTTAAGCAATCTAGTGATTGATGCTATTAACTGTATTTTAATAAAAGAAGCACTGTCCACGGGTATAAAAATTTACGTTTAAGTAAAGAAATACATTCAAAAACACTTTTGAAATATTTTCTTGGAGCTTTTTATATGACATTTTTGTCCACAGTGCTGTGTTTCAGAAAACTGTCCTACTGCAAGGAATGCTTTCCTAAACATGGTTTCACATCAGAGATCTACCATCAATTGCTAAAAATAGTTTTCAGCAATCATAAAAGATCTGCACCATAATACAAATATTTTTTACAGTCTCCATCTATAATGCTCAGTTAGGCAGCTCACAAAACCAGCACTTAGTCACCAAGCAGAGCAAAGCTTTCCAAATATACTGCTTGTATGAATTATCGCCAGAGAAGAGCTGAAAACTGAATTGAGCGTTTTAAAAATAAGAGTATTGTCTCCGCAGTCTCTACACAAATTTTCTCAATTTTTTTTGAAAATATGGTCCTATAACAGTCAGTGCAACTAACAGTTCACATGGCAATACAAAATTTATGAGTTTTTGGATCCAATTACATGTTTCTCACTGGGTAGAAAACTTGTCTTTCCTTTTCTAGTACACAGTTTATTACTGGAATAATAATAGAATATCATCATTTTAGATAATTCAATTTTCTCTTGCACTTTAAAGAAAAAAATCAGAAAGCTGTGACAATAGAATAGCTAAATTAGGAACATAAAAACTCATATTAAAAACTCTGAGTACATACGGACAGGAAGAGAGGAACAACAGACACCTGGGCCTACTTGAGGGCGGAGGGTAGGAGGAGGGTGAGGATGAAAACCACCCATCAGGTGCTACGCTTATAATCTGGGTAATAAATAATCCGTATACCAAACCCCTGTGACACGCAATTATCTATATAACAAACCTACACACATACCCTCAAACCTAAAATAAAAGATAAAAAAAACCTGATATATATACTTAATCTATGTACACTAAAAGGAATGAATAGAGCTGTTTCTCCTCCAGTGTCCGCTAATATCTCCCAAATAATTAAATTTCCATGTGAATGAAAGAAAAGCCATCCCTCTCATTTCACCATTGTTAGAAGCATTCTCACATTCCACATCAACAATCAAAAAGGTAAGTATGAAAATGTATTAAACGCATTACATTAAATACATATGTTAAATGCTATATATGAGAAGAAGGTATGTTAAGACAGTCTTGTCGTCCACTAATTCATATAACCTACTATAACAGTTGTATGGTTGAAAATAATTATCAGAGACAACGAATAGCTCCTAAAACATACCTGCAATATATTCTAGCTCCATGGTATGAATCCTGTAAAAAAAGTTACATCAAAATTTTAACATAATGCTACACAAAATGCCATGCTTGTTGGAAAGATATGTCTTATGTGAAATGTTCTGTGTAGAATAGAATAGTGATGACATGAACCAAAGCTGACTTTTCCTAAAAGACCCTATCCGACAGGCAAAAGTGACTTAAAACAGTTTACCCCATGTGCTCGTCTGTTTCAGCAAAAGGTTCTCTTTCCCCATGCTCATCAGTTACATCTTCCTCCCTTGTTTCTGTAAAAGGGTTTCTTTCCTCACATTCATCACTGACTGGATCCTTTCCTGCATTAAAATTTAAAAGACAAACCATGTTTAGAGGAAGACGCTGTTGTGGACATTTTTTGTAGAGAAACATATTATTTGTGGACATTTTTGGTTCTCTACCAATTAAAGCTTTAAAGCAGAGCTAGGCATGGAATCACTGGGCTCCTGACAACTTTACAGAGGCATTTTTGGTAGCCCTTCGGGTTCAAGTCCCAGTAAACAACACTCACAGGTCAGATCCCTTGGATGTTAGGACCACACCCATGGAGAAGAGCTGCTCTGCGAGCATCCGTAACCCTGCTATGAGGGGGAGCCTTCCACCGGAAGCCTAAGGCCCTCGATCCTGCTTTGAAACCCTAGAGCCTCTTAGCACATGCACAATGGACTCCAAAGCCACGAAGGGGCCAGGGGTCTCGGGCTGCCCAGGTGCCCCCCGCGCAGAGAGCAGACAGACCATCTCCTTGGCAGTGCACCTTCTTTCGTGGCCCCTTGGGCTGTGTTTACCTGTATGCTTCTTCGCCGGGGCGGCCCTAACTTGAGCCTCCGACTGAGCCTCCGCAGCCCTCCTGCTGCGCTTCCTGCCCACGGGCTCCATGGTTGGCTGTCCTGGGAAGTTAGAGGCGACCCCTGAACCTGGTTGAGTGCAAAGTCAAACTACGTAAGCTAAGGAAACAGGGTATGTGAAAGGAGAGCCAACCGGATCGCGGATTCAAGAAAACGTGGGGCTGGCCCACCCCGTGTATCCTGTGGGAGCAGGAGGGGACGGAGAAGATGCCAGTGTCCCTTCCTATTCTTCCTGGCCTGTCCAGCCCGTCCCTGGGGCTGGCTGCAGAACTCACAGCTGCCTCGCACACCTGAATGGCCCCTGCAGGATCCTTGCGGTGTCCCTGGGACAGAGCTCAGCCCTGCCCCTGTGTCCCCCAGAGACCTGCGTGGCCCGGAGGACCACGGGTGACACAGGACCTCCCCAGCCATCTCTGGGGGAATGTCAGGGGCTGCACTGCCACTTGCCTGCCTGGATGCCCAGGTGACCCCTCGTGACCCCAAGTGCCCTGTCCTGACAGGCGGCCGGGCTGGAGGGACCCACTCGGACTGTCCCCCACAACACCCCTGCTAGTCGCCTCCCCACACACTCCGCCCCTCCTCCTCCCCTCCCCCCATCCCCTCACCCCACGAACTCCACACCCCTCCCCTCCCCTGCCCCCATCCCTGGCCCCACACCTGGCCCCTGCGTGTCTGCCACTCCCCCGACCCTCCCCCCTCTGCCACCACCCCTCCCTTGCTCCCCTCTCCACCCCCTCCATTCCCCCACGCCCCCCTCCCCTGCCCCACCCCTCCCCACTGCACACAGGCACAAGCCCCCCGGGACACTCCCGGGCCCTGGGGATCACTCAGGTGTCTCTAGCTCCCTCCCTGCCCTGGCCCATCCCAGCCCACCCTCAGGGCCTCGCCCCGACCCAGGCCCTAGGCAACGATGCCAGGGCCATTTCCTGCTTTGATAACCTGGGGCCTCTTAGCACATGCACAATGGACTCCAAGGCCACGAAGGGGCCAGGGGTCTCGGGCTGCCCATGTGCCCCCCGCGCAGAGAGCAGACAGACCATCTCCTTGGCAGTGCACCTTCTTTCGTGGCCCCTTGGGCTGTGTTTACCTGTATGCTTCTTCGCCGGGGCGGCCCTAACTTGAGCCTCCGACTGAGCCTCGGCAGCCTTCCTGCTGCGCTTCCTGCCCACGGGCTCCATGGTTGGCTGTCCTGGGAAGTTAGAGGCGACCCCTGAACCTGGTTGAGTGCAAAGTCAAACTAAGTAAGCTAAGGAAACAGGATATGTGAAAGGAGAACCAACGGGATCGCGGATTCAAGAAAACGTGGGGCTGGCCCACCCCGTGTATCCTGTGGGAGCAGGAGGGGATGGAGAAGATGCCAGTGTCCCCTCCTATCCTTCCTGGCCTGTCCAGCCCTGGGGCCTCTTAGCACGTGCATGGTGGACTCCAAAGCCAAGAAGGGGTCAGGGGTCTCGGGCTGCCCGTGTGCAGGTCAGCTGGCTGCTCAGCGCTTCACACCCTGGTTGCCAGAGGGCCGCATGCTCGCCTTCCTGCCTCCCCACCGCGAGCGCTTCACCTGAGGGACCCCTGATGCGGCTTCCTCACACAACCTGCAGACACTGGCACCACGACGCTCTCTTAGAAAAATGGGTCCTCAGTTGTCGCGAGAGCAGCTGACCTGGCTATCAACGCTCCTCTCTGATTGGTCAGCTCAGTGCGCATGTGCATACGGGTGAAGGACCTTGGGGGCCACACCCCCTGCTGGCACGCCTTCCCCCTCTCCATAAGGGACCACCCAGGGTTGCTGTGGACTGGAATGGGGGTGGCTCTTTGGGGTTTCTGTCCCCAGAACCTTTCAGCGCCTCCTTCTGGGGAGGGATGCAAGGATTCGGGATGGAGGCCAGGTAGACTGGGCCTAGGACCTCACCCCGAGCTCGTTCCAGCCACCCCTGCCCCTTTGGCTAGAATGGCCTTCGCCTTGCAGGTGGAGCCCAGGCTCCCTCCCATGCCCTGTGTGTTTCCAACATGTCCAGCTGCACCCTTTTTATCAATGGATTGTGCTTTTATGTTTTTTGCTTGTTTGTTTGTTTGTTTGTTTTGGAAACAGAGTCTCTCTCTGTTGCCCAGGCTGGAGTGCAGTGGCATGATCTTGGCTCACTGCAACCTCCACCTCTCGAGTTCAAGCGATTCTCCCACCTCAGCCTCCCAAGGAGCTGGGATTACAGGTGTGTGCCACCATTCTCGGCTAATTTTTGTATTTTTAGTAGAGACGGGGTTTCGTCATGTTGGCCAGGCTGGTCTGGAACTCCTGACATCAAAGTGATCCACCTGCCTCAGCCTCCCAAAGTGCTGGGATTACAGGCATGAGCCACTGAGCCCATACCCAAAGTGGTGTTTTTAAAGGCATCAACTGTATGATGTATAGTTGTTTCCAAGAAATGATGACTAAAAGGTACTGATTGAGAAACTTTTGTCGTTTCTTTCTTCAAAAAAAGTCAACTAGTTTCCTGCTAGTTCTTGCCACTTAAGTTGGCCATAGAAATCCCAGGAGTGACCCTCAGGTTGTCAAAGGCCTTTCTTCTTGTTGCTGTAAGGTTGACCTGCTGATAGTAACAGATACACCCCACTCTCGGTTATTTCAGGATCAAGTAGATCCATTGGCCATGGAGTGATGGTCTTTTCAAGTCAGGCTATTTTGAGAGGTAATAAAATATTCGTGTACTTTATTTCTCTTTTGTACTTGCTTGTTTTAAAATACAGTTCTGCACATAAATATTTTTGACAAGATGAACGATATAGATCTATTTTGTCACATTACAAAACAAACAAATTATTAAGATAAGTCAACAATGACTGTAAGTAGAATATTCTATTTCGTTATTAATTTTCATTAGATTTTCAAAACATTTTTCTGTATAACATATTCAGATATTTTGAATTCAGCAATGCAGTCAGATGTTTCATGTAAGTGGCTGGGTGCAGTGGCTCATGCCTGTAATCTCAGCACCTTAGGAGGCTGAGACGGACTGGAGGCCAGGAGTTCGACACCACCCTGGCCAACATGGTGAAACCCCGTCTCTACCAAAATTACAAAAAAAATTGGATGGCAACACGCCTGTAATCCCAGATACTTGGGTGGCTGAGGCGCGAGAATCGTTTGAACCCAGGAGGCGGAGGTTGCAGTGAGCCAAGATCGCACCACGGCTCTCCAGCCTGGGTGACACAACAAGACTCTGTCTCGACAAGATAAGATAAGACAAGATGATAAGATAAGATAAGATGGGGTAAGATGAGATAAGGTGAGATAAGAAAAAATAAGACATATAAGTGTTCTTATGTGATGATTATCTGAATTGTTTCTTTTTTCTTTGCTTTTATTCTACATGGGTGTTACTTCACTTGTTTTAAAGAGTTGTGTGTTCATAATAAAGGCTGCCTTTTCTACATAGTTGGTCTTCCCTTCTTCCCTCAACATTTTAAAAAAATTCTACAAAATCTAGACCATCAAGATTCTTCCTTTTGATTTAAGCTGAATTATTAATTTATCCCCAACGTTACAGTTTTTCAGCAGCTGGGAAATGGAACCAAATGATGTTTAATTCTCCCAGCAGTGATGTGAGGAAACCTGCAGAGAACATTGCTGCCCAGGGAGCTCCCCCAAGCCTGACATCCAGTGTGGTTTTGGGAGCATGAAGGCATGGCAGACTGTCTGCATGACCGAAATTAGTCACCAGCCCCTCCAGAGGTCAAGACTGATACAGGTGGCCCAAAGCCCCCACTATAAATCATCAGCATTAACTGTCTAGCATGACTCAAAGCTCCAGGTAAAGAAACACGTTATGATCAGGCAGGATATTCCAAGAGTTTAGAGGTTATCTCCTGGAAGGCTGTCAAAGAACAGACCTTTCTTTGGAAAGTGCAGAGTTTGGACAACACAGACCTGCTGAGCTAACCTACTACTGCACTCTCAGTGAGTGGCTCATTCAGCTCTTATTCTGAGTTCTCTCTCTCTCTTCCTAAAAAGTTCAGATCCTTATGGATGGAAAATCTGGGAAAAACAGCACTCATTGTAAACACACCATTCCTAAAATTCGGCTCCTCTTCAACAACCCGAGCTTTTGAACTGGGTCGAAGTCACTATGCCAGGATGACAGTTTTTTACCTTAGAATGAATTCCCCCCAGGCGGCTCCTCATCATCCAGGTATACAAGGCTCCTGGATGACCCATGGCATCCACGGGGCACACCAGAGTCTGAATCACAGCTTATTTTCTGGATTGCCCTTGGACTCAGCAGGATGATTCCACATCTTCCAAATTCTAGATATCCTGATATCGCAATATTTTTTATCCCTGTTTCTTAATGAAAGGGTAAATGGAGGTAGAGGTGTTTCTCAACAACCTGCAACAACACATTTTTCTTTCAATTATTCAGTACTTAATTGGAAATCAAAGCCCCTTTCTAATGTATCGATAACATTGGGAATTGATGACTATTGTGTAGTTGTACTTAATCTACACCATGCTAATTCCTAACATGGGCTATGGAGGCAGCAGAGTGGCAGGTGACAACATATGCACTTCTCTCCCCCTCTGCCCAAAGCTCCTGGTAACTGTCAAATGAGCAGAGGAGAGGGGAAACAATAGGAATATTTTAAAACTGTGGTTTTCAGGATGGGAATGTATTAATATCATACAACCTAATTATTTCCTTACTTTGTCTATATTGTTGTATATTACCCAAGCTTCAGAGCTGTCAGAGCAAACCTCAAAGATGAGGAGCCAGCCGGCAGGTAAAAAGCCAAGCAAAACAAAAACAGCCCGTTTCTCAATGACTGAGATTTTTAGTTCAATTACATTTCCTTGCCATCTAAATAGCCAGATGCAATGACCCATAGACAGAGCCAGTGTAGAAAATAGTTCAACCTAACATAATAATGTCTAAAGGGGTTAGTAATTGTTCTACTCAATTTGTTTCAGTCATTCTATTGGAATTCCTACTAATTGGAATTAATGGTAAATACATGGAATGTCATGTAGTGAAACAAGCAACCTATTTAGAACACACCAAGTTTCACGGACAACAAGTAACAAATCACTTTTCAAAAATCAATACCAACCAGGCCAGGTGTGGTGACTGACACCTGTAATCCTAACACTTTGGAGGCTGAGGTGGGAGGATTGCTTGAGGCCAGGACTTCAAGACCAACCTGGCCAACATAGTGAGACCGCCATATCTAAAAAAAAAAGAAAGAAAAGAAGAAGAAAAAAAATGAATAACAACGTGTACAGTGAGATCAAAGAACACTAGCTACCATCTACCCTTGGTTTAATACTCTTAAATCCTTGAGAAGGCTGGCATACATGGAGTCTCTCCAGGAAGACATTTGAGGCAGAAAACTGGAATAGGAGCAGGCAATGTGTCATTTCATCATCTGAAATGGGGACTTTATTAACTTGTCTGAGTATAAAGGCAAGAAAGAAGGTATTTTTCAGGACTGTTTAATTAAATGTCATTCTGTTTATCAAAACAGGGAAATCTGGCAGCAATTTCTAACCATATGGGATTTTTGAAAGTATATGAGAAACATGTGATTATGTGTTTAGCTGAGTATTATTTAAAATGTATGCAAAATCCTGAGAGGGCTTTTAACTAAGTTCCTCAAATCATCCTCTGGTGCATTCTATTTGATATGCTGTTGTGTGCATAAAATTGTTCCAATAGAAATAAAGCAGAGCCTTAATAAAACCAACCCAGCCCGCTTTAATGACCTGCTTCCTGTAATTGTAAATTCCATAATTGTTTCTTTTGACTGTAGGCAACATAACAAGACAAAACCTATAATTTTCTAAAGGAATAGAATAAATACAAAAACAAAGGTGTTTCATACTACTTACAGAAGATAAATGTATCCTGCAAGCTGAATGATGGCAGATCAGCTTGTGCTCTTCTAAATCATCTAAATATCATCAGTGCCTTTGATTACAGCCTCGTGCCCAGTGCTTAAAAAATCAAAGTTCGCTTTCAAGGAATGTCATTTAAAAACTGCTGATCATCTAAGCCTTGGGAGGTCAAGGACACTCTGATTTCCTTTATACTTACAAGTTTAATTTGATGTTTGCCAAAATAGACTTAGGTATAAATTTTACATCAAGATGCTAAGCAGAGCCCCACACAAAATATTTATAAGTGGGATTTGTTAAATATAAGATTATTTTTATGACTGGGACATTAGAGATGCAACCATCAATGAATTAAAAAAATAAATTTTAACAACTTTCTCTAGCATCAAGTTGAAACTCAAGTCTCAATAGAGCAAGTTTCAGGAACAGGTGGGGTTTCAGGAAGTTTCAGGAACAGCAGCTCAGATCCTCTTCTTAAAGGGGGATTCCCTCTTGACATGAAGCCAGCAACTCACTCTGCATGCAGAACATGCAACATATTTCCATGCCGGGGAGAGAAGGATGTGATCTCATTCATTCACTCATTCAGTCATTCCCTTATTCATCTATCTAATAGCTGTCAAGACTCCTAGTATGTGTTGGGCATTGTACTACATGCTAAGTATATAGAATCTCTTTTCTAAACTCAAAAAGTTGTAAGTAGGTGGCAGTAGTGGTCAGGTTAAAACATTTGTGAAAAGAAGATATTACAGTGAAAAGTGCTACAATAGATAGTAAGTGATGTAGGATCCATAAGGAAGAAGGACAAATTATTTATAGTGTTGATAGGGAAGATTTTACAACAGGAGAAATTATCTGAGGTTAGTTTGGAAGGATAAGGACAAAAAGGTATTCCAGTAGAAAATGGGGACAAAAAGTAGAAAAATGGGGCACTTTAGTCTGGGAGTCATCAAAGGTGGGGTATACTTGGAAAAAGTAAATTTTTTGTAGAACTATAAGAGATTTCAGGGTCTGTGTGAGTTATAGTTTTAGGAGATAAAGCTGAAGATATTTGGATACAATAGCTTGGGGTATATTATAAGCCAAGAGATAATATAGGTTTTATTTTTGCAGGTCAGTGGTTCTCAATCAGGGGCAACTTTGTGCCCCCTCCCTGGGGTTTTGGCAAGGTCTAGTTTTTGCTGATACAACTGGGGAGGGGGGCAGGCTACTGGCATCTGGCAGGTGGAGACCAGGGATCCACTAAGCATCCTACACTGTACAAAGTCGCTACAGCAAAGACTCTGTCCCAAATGTCGACAGTGCTAGGGTGAGCAACCTTGCTCTAGATAATGGAGAGTAACTGAAAGATTTTACACATGGGAAAGAAGTCAAGAGGTATTTTCTAGGAAGGTTATGCGACATCTTCTAGAAGGTTTGCCACATCACGATGGTCATCAAAACGCTGGGAGGCAATAAGAGAAACAATATTCGTCTGCAGGAAGAAAGATCAACTAACTTCTTGAGCATCTACTCTGTGCTGGATATTCAATGTGTTAATATCAATCCCCCCATGATCTTGGCAACTGCTACTTTCTGCAGCAGTGGGGACCGTCAGATGAAACAGGATGAGACTAGAGGCTGGGAGACCATATAGATCAAAATTCACTCTCACATGGAAACATTGGAGGTCTGGACTGTAGCAGTGTCTGTGGAGATGTAGATGTGAGAGCAAAGAGGAAGGTCGAATCAAAAGGAGTTTTTTACCAATTACATGTGAGAAGGGTTTAGCCACCAAATGGAAGGTTTACAGAGAGAGCATCTTTTCTATGCCTTAGCAGATTGTCTCATTCTTTTCTGTTTGATTCGCCTTCGAAATTTTATTCTTTGTGCTGAAATATCAGGATATATTTGAGAGTTTCTTTAGCGTGAGAGTTTTTGCCAGCATCGCTTCCTCTGGGACATCTCGATCCTTTTCCCCACAGCCACGTCATTTCTGTTGACAGAGTCTCTCAAATGATGGCAATACTCCCACAGTCAGCTATTTCTTCAACGACTCCTTTATGTTTGATTCTAGCTTTACCACTCTTCATTTCTTTGCCTTGTTAGCCAAATCCCTCTGTTGAAAGCCTGCTTTGTTAAATGTTGTGTGTGTGTTTTTCATGGGAGATAAGGAGGCAACACAACCACATGCTTTGCTGTCTTTGCACAAACGGATATGTGATCATGATGCACATCGTTTTTAATGCAGTGATGTGTGGATGGAAGAGCTGGCAGCAAAGTTTGTCTTGTGTGCAATTCCTTACAGTTAACATAACATGGTAACTGAAACTTGAACTGTGCTGTAAGGAGACTGATGTTATTTGACTAAACTGGGGTAACTGAAATTCAGGAGTATTAGAATCTTACTAATTAAGGACTGCTTCTGTTTGTTTATGTGTGTATGCAAAATCATTGATTTATCTTGCACATTGCAAGCTCTATTATTAAAGCTAATTTACATAAGGGAAACGGAGGCACAGGTTGATAAAGAACCCACAGCTAACAAGGAATGGGGCTGGGATTTGTGTCCAGGTGGTCAGCTCTGGAATCCAAGTACTTAACCTCTCCAACACACTGCATTTTTTTTTTTTTTGAGACAGATTCTCCCTTTGTCACCCAGGCTAGAGTGCAGTGGTGCAATCTCAGCTCACTGCAACCTCCGCCTCCCGGTTTCAAGAGATTCTCGTGCCTCAGCCTCCGGAGTAGCTGGGATTACAGGCGCCCACTACCACACCTGGCTAATTTTTGTAGTTTTAGTAGAGACAAGATTTCAGCATGTTGTTCAGGCTGGTCTCGAACTCCTGACCTCAAGTGATCCACCTGCGTTGGCCTCCCAAAGTGCTGGGATTACAGGCTTGAACCACCGCGCCCGGGCCACACTGCATTCCTCAGTTGGCCCAGTATAATTTACATTTTTTAATGTAAAAAATCTATTTTCTTAAATACTTGGATGATAAAATCTGTTCCCCCCCCCCTTAATATTTCTTGGAGAATGGCCTGGTAAGAAACTGTGTTGGACACTCATGGTTAGGAACACGAAAGATGAGAAAGGGGAGAACAAAAACTAGATGAGGCTAGTTATACAGCAAAAGTGTGCATGAACTAGTGTAGCTGCAACATAGCTCTTCGTTTTACTTTGTGGCAATTTCAGCATACACCTACATCTATTGTTTTTCCTTCCATGGGTATCTGCTGTTCAGACACCTTCAACAAATATTTATTCAACTCTTACTTGATGCCAGGTTCTATGTTAATCTCCTGCCTTTAGACCATGGGTCCTTTCCTTGTTTTGCCTCAGTGTGTGTAATATTTAATCAATCTAGGTTACAGCATAATTCTTTTCCAATAAGGAGCCAACTACTTTAAAGAAAGAGGAAAGAAACCCGAAATGTGGACTTAGTAATCAAGGACAGGTTTATTTTAGAGAAATAAACTTGAGAGGGTCTTCTGGCCAATTTTGGTCAGGAGCCTTCTCTCTTACAGACTGAGGATATTTAAGGGCTTTGGAAGGAGGGGCTTATCTTAGGTCTGGAATGTTCCTATGTGAGGAAAACTTAATTGCGGGGTTGGAATGTCTCTGGTTGGAGGGGAGGCTGTCTCGGGGTTGGCATGTTTCTGGTTGGAGAGGGGTTTATCTTAGGGTTGGAACGTTTCTGATTATGCTGACATTAGCTATTAGGCTGATGTTTTAGGGCTGGATTTAGGCGGTTTTTTAATCAAGGGGAACTTAGAATGGTGGTGTTTGTTCAAGATGGAGATTTTCCCGCTCTGTCAACTACTGTCTGCACAAATCTGTTGCTTCGAAGGTTGGTATTAGTAAACACAATGGCATGCATTTATAAAAGTGGTTTTCAGTTCTTCATTTCAAGTTTACCTGTCATCTTTGGCGTATGTCCCTAGAGCTCTGCTACCCTAGAAAATAGACACATTATAAATGTAAATCATAAATAGTTTTGGCAGATGAAACACAAGACATCCCATTAAATTTGAATTTTTTTCCATTAGACATAATTGCACTAAAAATTTATCTGTTGTTTATCTGAAATTCAGCTGTAACGATAGGCATCCTGTATTTTTATTTGCTAAAAGTTTGGCAGTGCTAACCTTATATGAACATTGTACATGTCCATAAAAGAGCAAGTATTTGATGAGAATGCATTAATATTTGTTTACATTCCCTGAATAATATAACAAAATACAAATAGGATACAAGTCAATAATGCAACTCATTTTCACTCAAGGAACACGTAGGTGGAAAATTCCCTTAATCAAAGCAAACCTCTGATCAGCTGCAAAATAAAAGACTTACTCTCATATGCCAGACATGTGTTAATGTGCATAGCTAAAATAAAGCATGGGAGGCATATTAGACTCAGAAACATCCTCTAAAACCATAACTGTAGTATCTGAAATCTCCCACAAATAATGAATGCAAGTCGGCACAGACTAACCCAACAGCAGCAAGTTGGGTAACATACATTATGTGATAATCTAAGGCACTGTTCAGCAAACGTTTTCTGTAAAGACAAAGATAGCAAACATTTTCACCTGTGCAGACATACAGCCTATCACATCTACCCAACTCAGCCACTGTAGCTCGAGAGCAGGCATAGACACAGACACCCACAGTGGAATGTGTGTGCCAGTGTCCCAGTAAAACTTTATTTACAGAAACAGGAAGTGGGCCAGAATTGTCCCACAGGCTCTAGTTTGCAAGCCCTACCTAAAAGGAGTTTGTTGGTACCTTCTTACTTTGTTGATAAGCTTTTTTTTTCTCTCAAAGGAAGAAACAATTGTAAGAATTATTAAATGCTGTCAATCTCCTGTCATAGAATAACTAGGAAACTGAAAAGGCTTAGGTGGGTGAGTGAGATTATAAAAATTCAAGCTATTCTAAGAGCAGTTAAGGGCAGATAGTTATGAATGAAATTAACTAGATTTTTAAATAACATCTAAATTGTGAGAGTCAAAAAGATGAAGAGGTCTGCTTATGTGGTGGACTAACCACATATATGATTTCCTCTCCTTTTCAAAGTTCACGATAATGACATTAAATCAATGTATTAATGCATAGGAACAAACAGAACGGGGAAGACAGGAGTAGAGGAAATTTCAGCAAATTTTGGAAACTGGAAAGTGTATATAAAAGCACTACCTGGTTTGGAAACTAAGTATAATTAAAATGTGGGCTCTGTACACAGGCTCTGTCCTGTTTTGGGGGAGGGGTATAGGCGGAAATGAGGAATTTGGGCCCTGACTGAGAGTTTTTGAATTGAGATACGCTACAGAATATGAGCAGTGAGCCTGATGGTGAGTTTGCTTCACCAATCTCAACCTCAGCTTTTCCGTCATCCTCAATCATCTCACCAGAGTCCAGTAATAAAGCAAAAAGAGCTACATGAAGAAATGTTGAACTAGAAAAGTCATTTTCCTTATGGATTGCAATGTAAATAATTCTTTTCAGGTCTCAACATACAGTCCAATGGTGTCATTTATTGGGAAGAAGAATACCTTTAGCCATATAATAATAAAAACAAAGCACCTTCAAGCCCTGAACTAGTATGGGTTAATAACCCTAATTTGATCAAATGCAACTGATGATATATGGATCCACGAGATCTTCATGTTACTTTGGATTAAAATATGCAGAATAAAAATATTCTACATGATTTCTTTTGGATTTCATGTGTTGTTCAATGCCAATGGAAACCTAATTTACCAAAACACATAACACTATATATACTTAAATTATAGTCAATCCCATGTTATTTCATCTTATGAAATGTTTAATATTCTCCCATTAATAGCACATAAAATTATATGGGCTACTGGGCTGATTAACTTTTAGTTTTGTATTCTTTGTTCTTTTTATGCAACAAAGAGGAAAAGTAAGATCATGATGCCTAACAGAATTACTGTAGTTAAGTCTGATTATTATAGATGGTCCTTAATTAATTATTCCCAAAAGCCTAACACCAACACCCACATTTACCAAAAGAGTATTATGCCATTTATCATATTCCCTGCTTAATAAGAACTTGTGGTTTTATACATCACACTACAATACTGCAAATTTAAAAATGCGGAACAACATACAGATTTATTCTTGTTTATATAGCCTATAATAAAAAGTGGATAGATTCATTTTATTAGCTCTTGATTGCTTTTGGTAATCAGTCTTATAAAAATGTCTATTGTAGTCTATTTCTCAGTAGGTCTTATGATGTTTTATGAAAGGCATAGTAGCTTATTTATTTGAATTGAACTATTTAGCCTGGCTGTTTTGACAAAAGGAGGTCTGATATGGTTAAGTACTTTGTTTTGTTTTTGTTTTTGTTTTGTCACTCTATCATCCAGGTTGGAGTGCAGTGGTGCTATCATAGCTCACTGCAGCCTCGACCTCCCAGGCTCAGTCAATTCTCCCACCTCAGCCTCCTGAGAAGCTGGGACTACAGCACCACCAAGCCTGGCTCACTTCTTAATTTTAATTTTTTTTTTTTTTTTGTGGAGACAGAATCTCACTGTGTTGCTCAGGCTGATCTCGAACTCCTGGCAGCAAGGATTCCTCTCCCCTTGGCCTCCCAAAATACAAAGATTAAAGGCGTGAGCCATGCCTGGCCTGAGTACTTTGAAAAGAGGACTGATTTGCTAATTGAAAAGTGGACTAATTTGAAATTTCCCATATATTGGAAAGCCTTGCACATAGATCTAAGATTTTGACAAAAACATGCATAAAGTAGATTTTTATTTTAAAAAATGTCATCTTGGGAAAGGCTTATTATAATTCAACAATGTTACAATTGTTCTCAACCCTGTGTTTATTGGAATAAAAAAATCCCTCTATGGGACAGATTAATATGTAAAATTAATAGTTATAGTAATGAGTAATAAATCCCTTTGAAATTCAGTGTTTCCAAATCTTTGTGTTCTCAAAATTGAAGGGATGGTCAATAGTGGTTCTCATGAGGAGGGAGATTGTTTCCCAGGGAAGATTTTGGCAGTGTGGAGGTACTTTTGTCACCACAACTAGGAATATACTACTGACATCTAGTGGTAGAAGCCAGGAATGCAGCAAAACATCCTACAATGAATACACAGGCCAGTTCCCCCCTCCCCGCAGGAATTACCCAGCCCCCAGTGTCAATAGTGCCAAAGTTGAGAGACGATTATATATGAATACATAAATAAATAATAATAGAAAAATGGAGGAAACCTCCACTGATCCCATTAAGAGATTCATGTCAATGAATTTTCTTGAACAATGATCAATGTTTGTGTTTTAATCATATATAATTATATTTTAAATGCTGTATCTTTATGTTGTTTTGATTAACTATGTGATAATAATAAATGTATTAATAACACAAGCTACAGGAAAGTCTTTAAACTCTTAGAGTCTTGTGGTTGCAAGAATTTTTGAAAAGTAAATATTTACAATATGACGCAGTTTTGTTTTAGGTAAGTAAAATAAGTTATCAATAAAAGATTTTCAAACATCAAACAATATGACTTTAAGATAAAATTGTCTGAGGAGAGCAGAATAGAAATTAAACTTCAAGGAATAAAACAAATGATTGAAAATTCTCCCCTGTTAAAGAAGAGCATTTTTAGGGATTTTAATTAACTATAATAGGTATCAAACTGTTATGATAATTAGCTTACATTGGAAAGGTTTAGAAGCATGATGTTGCAGCTCTGTCTTTAAACATTTATATTTATAATATGCTAGAAATTTCATTCTTTCCATCTAGTTAAAATTATGATGTAAAATTGTAGCTGTAACTAAAATGTGCCAGGAGATGCACAGGTTAGCAAGGTTCTTTTAGAGAGTATTCAGGTAAAAATGTTTGAATATCACTGTTGTACAGAGCTGATCCAATTCCCTAAAATAGAACTCTCAGGAAGTTAAGGTTCCCCCTTTAGCCACAGGGGCCTGCAGACACCTGGGTGATAAATCCCTTCCCTTTTGAAGGTCATAGCCCTTTTCTGTCTCTTGTAGCCTAAAAGCATTTTGAACACCAACTTTACAAATCCAAATAGTCATTCACGATATTAAAAGCTTTTAAATAATAATTTCAAAATTATTGGGCTAACTGAATAACATTTCCATGCAATGAGATCAAAGCAAAAATATTTTTGCATTGTCAGACTTAAAGAAGGATCCTTTTGTATGAAGAGAAATGATCCTATAACTGCTTTGTTGGATTCTTAATTTAAATATTCATTAAGTGAATTTAACATATACAGTTCATAATCCTCTTCCTTTGAGAAAGAAAAGAGGTCATTTATCTGAGACTAAGAGCTTTCCCTACTTAACAAAACCCAAGGGCTAGAAATCTGAAGATTTATTTGAAATTTTGTTAAGGGCAGTTGAATAATGTATAAGATATACAACACCAGATGGCAGTATTTCCATGTTCTAGGGCGTACACACACACACACACACACACACACACACACACACACACACACATACACACACACACACACACGGATGTATATATATCTATATACAAGTAGACAAAAAACGGTGTTTCTATAGTGACCAATATTGGGCAGGGAGACTTTAAAATCAGTATTGACAATAGGCACAGATATTTACATCAGAAATTTCTCTTTACACTTGAGATATGTGACTCATTTTTCCCATATAGTTCCCTTAAAAACAGTTTACAATTATTAATTTTTTCTTATTTACTGAGGCAGCAACACATAGGTAAGTAATCCATATAAATATTGACAAACAATGAAAAGAAAAATGAGGGAAAAAAATTACCGAAATTGCCAAACTAGCATATAATATCAGCAAATTACGGCTTAATTTAAAGGTTTTCTTTCTTTAAACAACAAACTATGTAGCTTTACCTGAGCCTAATATACTTACATGAAAGACTAATATATAGATAAGGAGATGTAGTCATATACAAGTTACATGAAAAATGTACATACACGTTAAAGAGAGGAAAACAATTTTTCTTTTCATGTATATTCCATAATTGGTTGCAAAAATACAATTAGTTAACTTTTCAGAATTAACTTGAAAAAGTTTGTATCTGTGAATCCAGTGAGATCTGTTACTTTGAAGTTGCATAAACTTTATAGGCTCTTTAAAAAAAAAAAAAAAACCCCAATGTCTTATTCAATTGCTTCCTTTCTAAGAAAAGGAATTATTCACCCACCTGGTTCTCAGTACTAAAAGAGGAAACCAGCATGAAATTGCCTAATCTAGCACATAGTAAGCATAATAGGTGTTTATTAAAACAATAATCATTGATTAGTTATTATTGCTTGTTAATTAGGATTATCTTTAAAATGAGGATGTGGTGTATGAATCATTCAAGAAGAAGCCCAACTGTAAGGAAATTAGGAATTTTCTAGCTCCCAAGCCCCCTCTTCTTATGCTTTGCTGCTCCCTCAGATGGAATATCAAGCCAATTACACCGTGGGTTGTTTTTTTTTTTTTGCCAATTTTGTACCCACTATTACTCTCACCAAGATTAGATTTTATACATTACTATTAACTTAAAAGAAAAAGAAAGTATTCTTTTAACACATATATATTGATGCCTTTTTTATCCCATTTAGTTTACAAGGCAAACATATACATTTTATTCCACTGTGCTCATCTGACAATCCAAGAACAGAGGATTCGACTAGGAAGTTTTGTGACTTAGGTCCCAGAGCAAATAAAGTGTAGACTCTGGGGGTTTCAGCAAAGGTCTGTCTCTTCCCTTGGTCCATGCACTCAGTAATGCTCCAGGCTACCCTGGACAAATCTTTCCTTGTTAGAAGAAACACAAGCACCAGCAGAGCAGAGAAGTTTTGTAGAAGGCACACACCACGGCAGCAGTCAGGGGCCCTGAAAAAAAGCCACCATAATCCAATACACTCCCACTCCTCTTCTGGCCTTCTCCATCCTACTCAGGCTTCAAACATGCATCTTTTCACTGTCCCTGGAGCATATTTTCAAATCATTTGGACAGATGGGTTGCTTAGGCTTTGAGTTCCCTATTTATTTGGGGTGTTCAGAATGGAGTATTGGCATGGAATTTACAGGCACTGATTTCTTCTAGCCCTTGTCATCACCATCATCATTGTCATCATCATCATCATCACCATCATCATCATCATCATCATCATCATCAGGATTTCAGATTGTTTCCTCCCTGTAAGTTTCTTCTCAGTTTCTGACACTAACTCCAAAGATCATGCATGTGCCAGACTGCCCTGATGATGGTTGTACAGGGTTGATCCAATTCCCTTAAAATGGACTCTCAGGCAATTCAGATTCCCACTTTAGCCATAGGGGCCTGCAGACACATGGGTGATAAATCCCTTCCCTTTTGAAGGCCATAGCCCTTTTCTGTCTCTTGTAGCTGAAAAGCATTTTGAACACCAACTTTACAAATGCAAATAGTCATTCACGATATTAAAAGCTTTTAAATAATAATTTCAAAATTATTGGGCTAACTGAATAACATTTTCATGAAATTAGATCAAAGCAAAAAAATTTTTGCAGTGTCAGACTTAAAGAAGGATCCTTTTGTATGAAGAGAAATGATCCTGTAACTGCTTTGTTGGATTCTTAATTCAAATATTCATTAATTGAATGTAACATATACGGTATTTAGAATCCTCTTCCTTTGAGAAACAAAAGAACACATTTATCTGAGACTAAGAGCTTTCCCTACTTAGCAAAACCCGAGGGCTAGAAATCTGAAGATTTATTTCAAATTTTCTCAAGGGCAGTTGAATAATGTTCAAGATATATAACACCAGATGGCAGTATTTCCATGTTCTAGATCATACACACACACACACACACACACACACACACACACACACACACACACACACGTATCTCTTTACACTTGAGATATGTGACTCACTTTTCCCATATATTTCACTTAAAAAACCATTCACAATTATTATTATTTTTCCTATTTACTGAAGCAGCAACACATAGGTAGGTAACCCATATAAATATTGACAAACAATGAAAAGAAAAAATGAGCAAAATTTGGCGAAATTGCCAAACTAGCATATAATATCAGCAAATTATGGCTCAATTTAAAGGCTTTCTTTATTTAAATAAAAAACTATGTAGCTTTACCTGAGCCTAATATACTTACATGAATGACTAATATATACATAAGGACATGTAGTCATATACACATTACATGAAAAATGTACATACACGTTTAAGAAAGGAAAACAAATTTTCTTTTCATATATACTCCATAATTCGTTGCAAAAATACAATTAGTTAACTTTTCAGAATTAATCTGAAAAAGTTTGTATCTGTGAAGCCAGTGAGGTCTGTTACTTTGAAGTTGTAGAAACTTTATAGGCTCTTTAAAAAAACCCTCAGTGCCTCATTCAATTGCTTCTTTTCTAAGAAAAGGTATAATTTCACCCACTTGGTTCTCAGTAGTGAAAGAGGAAGCCAGCATGAAATTGCTTAATCTTACACATATGAAGCATAGTAGGTGCTTATTTAAAAAATCATTGATTAGTTATATTTGCTTGTTAATTAAGATTATCTTAAAATGAGGATGTGGTGTATGTATCATTCAAGAAGAAGCCCAACCCCAAGGAAATTAGGAACTTACTAGCTCCCAAGTCCCCTCTTCCTATGCTTTGCTGCTCCGTCAGATGGAATATCAAGCCAATTACACCTTTTTTTTTTTGCCAATTTTGTACGATTAGTCTCATCAAGATTAGATTTTATACATTACTATTAACTTA
The DNA here is from genome assembly GCF_006542625.1 of Nomascus leucogenys. Taxonomy (NCBI): domain Eukaryota; kingdom Metazoa; phylum Chordata; class Mammalia; order Primates; family Hylobatidae; genus Nomascus; species Nomascus leucogenys. The sequence continues at coordinate 7,263,232 of NC_044406.1, forward strand.
AATAAAAGAAAAAGAAAGTATTCTTTTAACACACATATATTGATGCCTGTTGTATCCCATTTAGTTTACAAAGCAAACATATACATTTTATTCCATTGTGCTTATCTGACAATCCAAAAACAGAGGATTTGACTACGAAGTTTTGTGACTTAGGTCCCAGAGCAAATAAAGTGTAGATTCTGGGGGTTTCAGCAAAGGTCTGTCTCTTCCCTTGGTCCATGCACTCAGTAATGCTCCAGGCTACCCTGGACAAATCTTTCCTTGTTGGAAGAAACACAAACACCAGCTGAGCAGAGAAGTTTTGTAGAAGGCACACCCCACTGCAGCAGTCAGGGGCCCTGAAAAGATGAGACCATAATCCAATATATTCACTCTCCTCTTCTGGGCTTCTGCATCCTACTCAGGCTTCAAATCTGCATCCTTTCACTGTCCCTGGAGCACATTCTCAATTCATTTGGACAGATGGGTTGGTTAGGCTTTGAGTTCCCTATTTATTTGGGGTGTTCAGAATGGAGTATTGGCATGGAATTTACAGGCACTGATTTCTTCTAGTCTTTGTCATCACCATCATCACCATCACCATCATCATGGTCATCATCATCATCATCATCATCACCATCATCATTGTCATCATCCCATCATTACCATCATTATCACCATCATCATCACCATCACCATTATCATCGTCATCAGGATCTCAGATTAAGTGTTCCCTCCATGTAAGTTTCTTCCCAATTCCTGACACTAACTCCAAAGATCATGTATGTCCCAGAGTGCCCTGATGATGGCGCTGCAGATATTTAAACCCCAAAACCGGCCTTCAGCAGGCAGAGCCCACTCCTCTAGCCTTTGGAACACATGGTATGTTCCTTTAAATGCAGACTTGTCTGCTGAGCTCCCACAAGGTAAATCTCAGCGGCACTCACCCAAATGCCATCCTAGACAAAGGGTCATATTTTATCCCTTTTATCAGACTCTCAAGGAGTCTAGAGTCAGTCAAACAAAGCCAAGCTGGCTGCTTCCAGTCAATGACCCAGAATCCCAGCACTTCCTCATCCACGGCACTGTTGGGAGCTTTAGATAAAAAGCCCACATCACTCCCCTCTGCTGCTACTTGGTTCTTCGGTGATGTTTTGTGGTTTCCTGCACCTGAGATAGTTTTGGTGTCCTAGTTAGTGTGTGGATTTTTGGATGAGCACGTATAGAGCACATGCTCGTGAGTACACACAGCCTATAATGACTGAGTTCTGAGATTGTTCTGCAGAGACCAGAGGGCCCAGCCAGTCCTTTCTGCTTCTGCTACTGAGAACTTCAGGAACTGCTTGCAGGACTGAGTGGAGAACTGATGGCCTCTCTGAGACCCTAATTCTGGACAAGGCATCATATACTGACCGCAAGGAAGCTCTGGCCCTGGGCTGCAGGCAATGGATGTCTCCTCCAGACTTCCCTCGCCTTCCTATTTGACTTCTGTAGCTTTCAGGTACCTTTGCTATTTTCCCTTGGCGGCTTCCCATTCTCTTTATTTAAGTACATCTTAAAGGATTTATCGAAATCAATACAATGTCAATGTGTATACAATAAGAGAGTTAAATTATTTGGGGCAGACTGTAATCTCCTGACACCATTTTATTTGACTTCGTTAGCATGATACCGGCAACCTGGCATTTGACAGCCTCCTTTAGAATGAATCACCTAAACACTTGTCAAACATTGACCCGAAAGTTGCCCAAACATTTGTCTAAACATTGCCAAATATTAGATTACGTGACAGGGGTCTCTGTTTCCCTTCCGAATTGTGCCATTAAACTGCCATTTGAACTGGAAAGTTCCAGTTCAGTGTCTCAGAAAATGTCTGTTTGCTGCCTACTTCAGGTTTAGCAGCACAGAATTAATTTGCTGTTGATAGTATTCCTTGGGGAAAGATGCTGTATAAGCGTATCGGCCGTGTAATTCCAACATGAGCCTATACCAAGTCTCAGATTCAAATAATGTTCTCTGTAAATAAGCTCTTTCTTGAGTTTGCCATTGTCTAGGCTTTAAATAAATTACTGGCGTCATGTCTCCAGTGGGTTTGAATACATACAGTGAACTAGAAGGACGTTTCTTCACTTTCATGCATTGTGCGAGAAGTTCTCACCATAACAAACTGTGTGGTCTGTGTCATTCCCCAAAATTCCTGGAGATTCCTTCTTATGTTGTCTCACATTTGATTCTCACTCTTCCCTTCATCACCAGAGGATGATAAAATGGAGAAAACATGATCTTAGAATTCAGAAGCAAGTGCAAGCCATTATTAAAAGTGGAAACATATTTTTTAAAGAAACTGTATTGTTATGGAAATTCTCAAACGTAGCCCCACATAGAAAGGACAGGGTAACAAAACTCCTGGTACTGTGCCCAGTGCATCCAGCACCAACATTCTTCATATGTCCTACCCATCTAGTTTCCCTTTAGTGGGGCATTTTATTATTTATTTATTTATTTATTTATTTATTTATGAGACAGAGTCTTGCTCTGTCGCCCAGGCTGGCATGCAGTGGCACAATCTCTGTCGCCTGCAATCTCTGCTTCCCAGGTTCAAGCGATTCTCCCACTTCAGCCTCCCAAGTAGCTGGGATTACAGGCACACAGCGCCATGCCCTGCTAATTGTTGGATTTTTAGTAGAGACAAGGTTTCACCATGTGGACCAGGCTGGTCTCCAACTCCTGACCTCAGGTAATCTGCCTGCCTCGGCCTCCCAAAGTGCTGGGACTACGGGTGTGAGCCACCGCGCCCAGGCCTAGTGGAGTATTCTAAAACAAATCTCAGAAATCAAGTGATCCACTGTCCCAATTTGTCCAGGACTATTCTGATCTTAGCACCGAAACTCCCACATCTCAGGAATCCCTTGGTTCTGGGATGGCAGCCACCCATATCATTATTCATCTTTAATTTTTTTCACTGTCTACAATTAATAAGGGATTAAAGAAACACAATACCAATATCACATCAAACAAAATTAACAATTATTTCTTAACATTACCTAATGCCAATCGTGTTCATTTTTTCTTGACTTTCAGCAAAAAGTACAGTTTTTACAATTAATTTGTTTTAATAAAAATTCATTTGGTGAAAACATCACCTAAATTTATTTTCATCGATAGCAGTTCCCCCTGCCTTTTTCTTTCTGTGTCATTTATTTCTGTAAGAATCTGAGTCATTTTTTCTATAAAAATGTTCCACATTTTAAATTTTGCAGGTTATATTTTTGTGGTGATGTTTTACATACTTTTTTATGGAATAAATTGTCTATATATTCCCAATTACCTCTAGAAACTTGATTAGATACCAGGACAATTTGTGTTGGCATTCATACTTATTGGTAGTGCTAGGTACTTCTCATTGTAACCCAACAGGAAGAAGATTAATAATTACCAAGAAGACCTGTGGTTCTGCAGGGGTCACCTTGATGGAACTATTTCAAAGCTCTTTATCAACCTATCACCTAAAGATTTTAGCAGACTTTGATGATCATTGCCTTGATCTAAATAAATATATCATGACACCATAATATATAATCATGAATATATCAATGACACCCTAAAATAACATGGCAAGTACGCAAGTACAATTTTCTCTGTCAAATATTCATTCTTCACTTATTAGTATGATTCTTCTAAAACAAATAAAGTTCCACCATTGACCATCAGGTTATCTTGCAGAAAAATACAAACAAAAAAGTCAGGATAAATGTGTATTTCTTTTAAAAAATATTCATTTTCAGAGTAAATGGCTGGTACCCAAATAACTTCCAAAGATGACAAAGATTTTTGGGGAGGCGTACGGGTAGATAGGGGGAGAAGTAGCATTTTGAACTCTCTGGTGCCTGTTCTTTGATGCATTTCCATCATTCCCTTGGCTGCTGTACACAAGCAAATGTATTTGATGCTCTACCATAATTTCCTTAACAGATGTGCACACGGAAATTTGCAAGACAAATTTGCACTTGGCACAGTATCTTTCTATTCTCCTCACCAGGAAACCTTTACCCATTTCAGGAGCAATCATGATGACCATGACAAGCAAGAGGCAAAGTTATTAAACAGGTAAGAGATACCTGCATACTTTTGTCTCAGCGTTGTTATTATTCTTCCCAACCCTGGCCCCTTGACTTCCTGGAGGGTGACATTTATGTCCATTGCAATCATCTAGCCTTGCAATCACCAAAACACACATTATACTTCAAAAGCCCTCCTTCCTGATGCATCCCACCACTCTTTTCCTTTAAATTCTCCTTCTCCCATTTGCCTGAGATCTCGGCCCACAGGAGAAGAGCAGTATCATAAACTAATGTACAGTGAGCTAAGTGCTCCTAACCACATAGCTCCAATATGTTCCATCTCTTCTTAATCCACTCAGCTAGTCCCAGAATTTACATTTTAAAATAAATTAATCCTTGGATCCAAGGAAACATTGGTTTAATTGCACTTTTCTAGAATGTCTTGAGTTTTTCTCCTTTGAGATTTTGTTCATGCTTTCCAAAACTCCTAGAATACCTCTCCCACTTTCAGCAATTCAACCCTTTCCCTCCCTTCAAATCTGTTCAAATTCTATCTCCTTTGTTATAACAGTCATGTATCTTTGGAACTCATGGGATTACTATTATCAAATCCCTTGTAAAAATGCTTTTACTCTTGTCATGAATGCTTATTTCCTATAATGTTGTTTAACCATTTTATGGACTTAAAGTAAGATTTTCCTACTAAATTGCACACTTTGAGTGAAGGGATGGTGTGTTGCATTTTAAACATAGTACCTAGAAAGGTGTAAGAACAGCATCAATATTTGTATCAATAGTAAATTACTGGTAAGTGCTTTAGATGAGAATGGGGTCATCGGGGACAATTCTACAACATTCCATTTACTACTAGGCTGATAAGTATTTACAATGCCTGTAGCTCAGCATGATATTTCCTCCAAATCATTCTACTATTGTTTAAAGTTTCTATTTTTCATCTCTACTACTAGAAAATTATGTATTTCTGTATAGATAATGTGGCTGGTGTATTTTAGGATACATGTAATTCCCAGTATAACCTATGCTAGCCGACTTGACAGAGAACTTTTTCTAGACCACCAGCATGAGTCGAGTTTCAGTGAAATATTGATTCATTACATTTCATACACTTTTAATATGAGACATAAACTGATATCTCCTTCTAGGGGCAATGTGGAAATATATGCCAAAAACCTCAAGACTGATGTTAACCTTAGTCCCAGCAATTCCACCTTTACGAAGTAATTCTAAGAAAACAAAGGTATATACTACAAAGACAGATGCACATTAATTCGCATCATTGCTATCTAAAACAGTAGAAAATTGGAAATGACCTGAATGTCTAAAAATAGGAAAATAAACCATGGTAGATATGTATAATGGAATAACTACTGAACCATTAAAATATTTTCTAAAGGAAAAGCTATAAAACAAAATTCACTATTAAGTAAAGGCAAAATGGTTTAGATGCAGTGACTAAAATATGTATGTAAAAAATTGGCTAGAATATCTTGAAACCCTAATAGTGGCTCTCTCTGAATGTGAGCATTATGGGCAATTTTTATTCTTTATGGTTTTCTACCTTATGTTTTTATATGTTTTCCAAATTGGCTAAAATGAATAAATATTATTTTTAAACCCAAAAGGTGTTATCCTATAAAATATCTAAGCTACATGGCAGTTTTATGATAGCTATTTAAAAATATACCCATAGTTATGACCCAGCAATTGCATTGCCAAGTACATACACAACAGAAATGCATACATACATCCACCAAAGACATCCACAAGGGTATTCAGAACCTTTTGGGGTGGCGAAAATATTTTGGACCTGGATAAAGGTGACAGGTGAACAGTTTTGAATGTACTAAATGCCACTAAATTGTACACTTTACAATAAATACTTTCATGTTAAGTGAATTTCACTTCCAAAATAAAGTTTTTAAGGCATATTCAGAGTAGCACTATTTGTAATAGAGAAAAAAGGGGCAATAATCCAAATATCTTACAATAGCGGAATGGGCCAATAAATGGTGGTATAATGAAAACAACCAACTGCTACAACAACGGTGAAAATCAAGGAACTACTTCTGCATCCAGGTGCATGAAAGAACCTCAACATTTACCACCAAGTGAAAGAAGGCAGAAAAAGAACACACTATGATTTCATGCACATAAAATTCGGAAGAGATTCAAGTCACGTATAGTGTCAGAAGTCAGTTTCATGGTTACCTGCAGGGAGGGAGGTAGTGACAAGGAGTAAGCATGGGGTGGGGGTCCCGTGTGGATGGGCATATTCTGTGGGCTTATCTCAATAGTGGTTGCATAAATACATTACCCATAGTGAGAATTCATCAAATTGTACCATTACATTTGCATTATTTAAACATCTTATTGCTTTCATTTTTACCTGGCTGCCTGCAAATTCTCTAGCCCCTAGTGACCACCTGCTGCTAAATTTCTTCTTCAGTTAATGAGATAATTCTCTCTCTTCAATTATAAACTTGGATTCTATTTTCATCATTTCCAAGTTTTGACATTCCACCCATTCACTCCGCATGCATTGAATTCTAGTATGTTCTAGGTGCAAGGTGGGGTGATGGGGAGACAGAGGTGGTCTCAGCACTGGCAACCCAGAAAGAGGACACACATTAGATCAAGTTTTTAACATCCATCTAGGTGTGGAACTTTTTCTAGAACATGCATGTTAAAATTTGCATATATTTTAAAGGGCTCAGGATCCCCCTGGAGACTCTTCCCCAGTTCAGATCAAGAGCCTGGCTTTATAGACAATGCTTCATAAGAATTCATCGACATTTGTCTCCTGTTTTTATTAGGTAATAAATGAATGTTTGCTTTTCTAAATAATTAAATTTACACGTTCTTATAAATTGGTATTTTCAGATCACTTTATTTGGCTATGGTGTTATATGATTATTCTCCCCTAAATTGGTAGCACATCTTCACACTTTCCGAAATTCAAGAATTCTTCTGAAAAGAAGTCCTATCAAGTGTCCTAATCTCTTTAAGTGCATTAGTTAAGAAGCTATTTTTAAAGACCCACACATTACACTGTACTTAATCAACACAGTGATTTTTATCTGCTCAAGATAAACCTGATACCATTGTAATTAATTGTTTCCAAAATATTTTGACATGTATATTTTTCATTAGACTAATATAACTAATAATAAGGCTGCTGTTCATAGCTAAATTACACAGGCTAACAAAATTTAAAAATCAATTTCTAAATTCTTAACACTATGCAGCCAAATATTTCGCTACATGGAAAATAGTTCCTGGCACTTGGATTTTGGTAACCGGTAAGGATGATAAGAATGAAACTGGGCTGGGAGCGGTGGCTCACGCCTGTAATCCCAGCACTTTGGGACGCTGAGGAAGGCGGATCATCTGAAGTCAGGAGTTCAAGACCAGCCTGGCCAACATGGTGAAACCCCGTCTGTACTAAAAATACAAAAATTAGCCGGGCGTGGTGGTGGGCGCCTGTAATCCCAGCTACTGGGGAGGCTGAGGCAGGAGAATTGCTTGAACCCGAGAGGGGAAGGCTGCAGTGAGCCAAGATTGCGCCATTGCACTCTAGCCTGGGCGACAAGAATGAAACTCCATCTCAAAATTAATTAATTAATTAAAGAAACGGATGATTAATGCTGCAAAAGAACAAAGCCATATTTTAATTTGTAGTGCTAATTAAACCAAAGAAGTTTATACCAATTTCCCCAACCATGCAAAGGAAAAAGAAATATGAAGGAACTGTCTCATGGGAATAGGCAAAAAGGTGGCATGCTCTCACTTAATGTCATTCGAAATTGCAAAATAAAAACAAATAAAGAAACTTCAATTTAGGAGGTGTGTTCACAAATTTTATATATATCACGTGTGTGTGTGTGTGTATGTATATATACGTGTGTGTGTGTCTGTGTATGTATCTCTCTTTTTCCAAGAAATCTGATGTGCTCCCTTAGAAGACATCAACCATCCTCCATTCCAGGATGAGAAATACCTTCATAATCTTGTCATAAATCAATCATTTTCCAGATTTTGTCTAGTTAAATGTTTTATTTTTCATTTTCTTAGAGTTTTCACATATCTTACGAGCATGGCCTTTGTGTTCCTGTCTTGTGCTAAGCGTGTACCACAAATTGCATCTGATTGTGCATCTTCTAGCTTTCTTAGCAAGAAGTGCATCTAATCCTGTGCTTTTTAGGAAAATGGACACCTCATTCCTTTTCAGAGTTAAATAAATTGTATGTTCTCAGCTGCAGCAAGAGTATATCTATCTTCTAGGTGAAAAGATGCCCTGGCTGTGAAGAACTATCTAAGGCTTCTGGAATTTCAAAAGGTGAACTCTTTATTGCCCCATTTTATGCAAGATCCCTTCCCTACTTCCTTCAAACAATGTTCTATTCATTCATGGAACATTATTGCGTTGGGCTAAGACTTTGGCATAATTATAAACAGTACTTTCTCAGCAAACTTTGAGCAGAAATATGAACAATTGGCTGTTGGTGACAAAATCCCTCGGGCTATTCTCCTTACTTAACCTGAGTTTCAGAGGTCGGGGATAGTATAGATACAGAGGCAAGACAGGGGCAACAATATTCTGGAGTAAGAGAGAAATTTCTGTCAACTTCAACCTCTCCCTCTATTTCACACCATCAATCATAGGTTACACGGTCCACTCAATTCTATTCTACAGTGTTTATCCATGCAATTTGTCCTCGAAATTATTGCCCGACTCTACATAGATACAAGTTGTGTCTTGCCTGAATTATGTCCATAATCTGTCTTCGGCTTGCTAAATCTGGGCTCTTCTCACTTAGTATATAATGGCTTCCCACTACATAAAACTAAAAGCACAGCCTCAAGAACATTTAAACTCAGATCATATCCTTTCATTTCATTTAATGTAGAGCCACCCCATTTTCAAATCTTGGGTTTAAACTATGACAGACACTTCATTGTTACCTGATGAAGCCATTCACACTCAGGTTTCCATGCATTTGCTCTGTGGAAAGCTGCCTCCTTTCCTCCCTTCTCTCATTGATGAACTTACATCCACCTTTCAAACTCAGTTCTAATTTGGCATCATGGACCACCTCAAGCCCCAAGGTAGAATTCATGGCTTTCCCTTCTCTATTTCTGTTTGTAATTTGTAAACTATAATTTATAAAGCACAGGTATGATGCTAAGCTGTTTATGAGGCTGGTTACGCCTCACAGTGTGAATTCCTTGAGACTAGCATCCATTCGTTTTAGCGTCCAATATATAACAAGAACATGTTATTTACTCAACCAGCAGCCCCACAATGAACCAGTTATGGTGCCCTGATGCAAGACATTTGGGATGTAAAGGTGAACAAGCACAGTCCTTGCTTTTAAGGAACTTCCAGTCCAGTGACTCAGTGGTCAATAAATGCGTATTGAGTTTAATTAGCATTTACTTATGTCATGTTTGCACAATGACCTATGGGGTCGCTTAAATGATGACAGACAGCGTATCTCAACTCAATCTTCATTTGTGAGTACAGATGGATTCTGATCTTGTGAAGTGGCTACTCATTTTGTTCTACTGATTACAGCCTAATTGGTTCTCTAATGGTGATTGAAAACTTCTACATCATATGCAGTTGGGATGAGGGAACCCTGCCTCTGGGGTTCTCTAGGAAGATGAAGTGTCCCACCCAGTGCCCCCTTCTTAATTCCCATCAGGCCTTAAAATCATTATCAGTCCACTGGAAGAGCATAAAGAAAAGTCTCATCCATGTGGGTGCCTATGACATCACTGAGCTCTGAAGTCTGAGGTTGTCAAAGAAGGTGCCCTTTGGGAAGCTCTTTCCTTCATGAAAGGGTCATATTTTCATTGTTTCACAAACCCTATTTGAGAATGACTGTAACCATCCCTTTTAGCTGTCCTTGCTGAATTGGCAAATAGGATTTTCATTACAGGGGATACTATTTTTCCCAAACCAGGTCAATTCCAGCTGTTAGAGCTAATAAGAGACATCTTCATTTGAGAGTTGGTGCTCAAAACAATGCTTCATTATTAGAGAACAGTACTGTACAGGCAACATCCAGTGCCCACGGAAACTAATTCTCTCCTCCCCAAGAACACCTGTCTTTATGGTACGGCTGCATTCCTGAAAATTTTAAGGCATGTTTAAAAATAAACACATACCCTGAAAGCATAAAGAGTACAGACCCCGTAAGATACTCATTTTCAAGACCCATAAAACAGCCACATATTTACTTCTGTAATTTAAAGTTTTCCACTTGGGGATTATATATCCTTACACTCACATTCTACTTATTTCTACAAATAGTAACCCTGCACGCTGTATCAGAAAGGACAAGAAGTACTGAATATGTCTCTTGTCCTTAAAAGGAAAGGCTGTTGTTTGGCAAAGGATGAATAAACCCTTCCCTTTAGGGGCCTGAATTCAGTTCGCATTCAATTGCTTTGATTAGATACTAAACCTAGCAAATTAAGTTCCCCATTCCAGGTGACCTCCGGAAGCATTATTAGGAAAAAGAGTGGGAGAGGAAAAAGAATGACACTTAAATTCAGTTAATAATTAGGATTTGATTCAATAACTAGTCACATTCAATTGCAATAATATAAAGTTTTAAATTAGCCAAGGGTACAAGAGTGTGAAAAGAGCCTTTGAATATTAGAAAGACATTTTTCTATTCAAATGAACAGATTAGAAGATGTCGACAGCTTGCCTACTTTACCCAAAAGAATGCTCGTGATAAGGGTATGTTGATAAAAAAAATAAAAATGATGGTGATAGCAATGAGAGGAAGAAATCACAGGGAGAAAATTTCTGAGAACTTGGGGGAGTCAATTCTTCCTCCCTGTCTTTTTATAGATTAATATCCTTGCTCCCTGGGGCAAGTCAGCATAGCCCAATTTTACCATTGCAAAATATGCAATAAAAATATGGAGTCAGGGCCGGGTGTGGTGGCTCACACCTGTAATCCCAGCACTTTGAGAAGCCGAGGTGGGCAGGTCACCTGAGGTCAGGAGTTCGAGACCAGCCTGGACAATATGGTGAAACCCCGTCTCTACTAAAAATAAGAAATTAGCTGGGTGTGGTGGCGGGCGCCTGTAGTCCCACCTACTCGGGAGGCTGAGGCAGGAGAATCGCTTGGACCCGGGAGACGGAGGTTGCAGTGAGCTGAGATTGTGCCACTGCACTCCAGCCTGGGCGACAGAGTGAGACTCTGTCTCAAAAAAAATAAAATGAAAAAATACATATATAGTCAGATGCTAGAGGAAAACAGGAAATACAAAATGACATTATTAATATGCAACACAAACTGTCCAAAGGATGAAATCTTGAAAGCAGAGCAAGATTTGCTTTGATGAAGCCATTCTCCCTTGTCACGAGATTATTACCTTTAGCTTTTGCATCTGACAGCAGAACTCCATCTCAGGTACAAACAGTTAAACTGCTGAACCTTTATATGCTGGAAATGGATTATGGGCTTCCAAGAAGTGAATATTAAAAAAGAATCTTATCTCTGCTTCTCTGAGAGATGTCATACAGTTTGTTAAGACAGGAGAAGCTGAAGGTAACAGGGTGATGCCTGCCTCTCTTGCTGTGCCAAATGGGGATAATTAGGTCTCCCAGCTGCAGGCTTGCTCTGGAATGGAGAACATTGCTTATATATAGCTTAGTACTGATGGCTTGGTGGGTGTCTTATTGTCCATAATTATCTTTAAAGTTAGACGTTAGCAAAGAAGTGATTTTGCTATTAATGTATTTTTATATACCAAAGACTCTGATAGAAGATAGTTCATTCTACCATGTATACCACACACACACACACACACACTCACATACACACACTCACATACACACACTCACATACACATACTCACATACACATACTCACACAAACTCACATGCACACATATATTAATTGACAGAGCAATGTACTGGGAAAATAAATACAACCCCTTAAGATGAGAAAATATGTTATTTTCTCTCCTGGAAATGTTAGTGTTTCATGACAAAGTAATTCAATTGTTCATCAAAATGTCTATGGTGACAGAGTGGGGAACAAAAAGACCTTAATTTGGGCATCTTCAACCAAGGGCATTGAAGTGAACCTTGACTTCTAAGAAATTGATATCTCCTATAAACCACATCAAAAATGACTGTTGCTATTTGCAGAGACAGAAAGGGGATGAGAGGCTATCAGGGGCTGGGGCAAGTGGGGGATGGGAGTTATTGCTTAATGGGTACAGAGTTTTCCGTTTGGGATGATGAAAGAGCTTTAGAAACAGTGGTGATGTTTGCACAACAGTGTGAACGTCATTAATGTCACGAATTGTACACTTAAAAGGTTAAATAAATGACATGTTTTCTGTTACAATGATTTTATGATAACATTTTTTAAAATGTTGCTACAACCAGTCATAATGGAAGTAGACTCCCATCCACATGAGAATAATGATGGTTGAGCTGTGGATGCACCCACTATTAGATGTTTCCTTTCATTGGACCCATTTGGATGTAAATATTTTACTACCAAAATGGGACAAAGAAAACCTCACAGAAATAGCTTTGTGACTATGTGTGCTCTAGACCATAGGGTAAAGTAACTCACCTTTATCACAGGCACTCCACTCTCAGGCTGCATCGTCAGGGCAGCATCTTTCCTGCAAACTGTTGCATAGCACGGTATGTTCTTATTGGTGAACTCTGACTTTATCTGGTGTAAGTATTCTTTTCCTTCTGCTGGGTGATCCAGGACAACTGTTTGCTTGGGGTGTGACCATTGAGAAAATAGAGCTGATCACACAATGTTCAGGGATGTTCTGAGCACCAGAGTTTCTGTATTTAAATCACTTGGCACATGATATCAAAATATGTTCTACTTTCCAGATGACACTCTGAGGCTTCAGAAGGCATATTGGCTCCACTGGGCCAGGAAGACCCCAAAGAAATAATTCTAACATCACTACCCTGAGTTTTCCCTGTGAGGGAGGTTTCAGAAAGAAGCATCCATGGCTGGGATTTCTCTCTGATGAGCTCAGCTGGCAAAAGAAGCTGGTCTAAGCTGATTTTTGCACATGGGGAGATGGAACCTATGCGCCAGCCCTTGCATTTTTTTTTCCCCATCGTGTTTTATATATCGAAGAAGAATTTACAAGCACTCAAGTACAACCTTCACTGTTTAGTGCATCATGGTTTTTTACATTTGTAAATAGCCACATAACACCACCAAGATACACAAATAGAAACATTTTGCTGCCTCAGTTCCTGCTCCTCTCCCCTTCCCTGATCTGATCTCTACTGTGACATCCCTCACCATGGCTGCGTTTGGCTATTCTTGAATTCTGCGTCAATGGAATCATGCAGTACATAACTCTTGTGTCTGTCTCCTTGTCCTCCACATAATGATTTTGAGATTCAGCCATGTTGAATCTCTCTGTAGTTTGTTTTTCATATGACTGACTAGTATTTCATTGCATGAAGAGACCAAAATGTGTTTATAAATTATCCTATTAATGAACATTTGGGTCTTTTCCAGTTTCAGGCTATTATGAATAAAGTGATCGTGAACTTTTTGCATACGTTTCTTTGTAGATGTGAACATTCTTTTCTTTTGAATGTGTACCTATAAGTAGGATTTCTGGGTCACATGGAAATTTTATTAGAAACTAACACTTTTCCAAAGTGATTGTACCACTGCACATTCCAAACAGCAATTAATGAGGGTAGACTTAATCTATATTACCTATTACCTATAATACCATATCTTCAAGTAATTTTACTTTTAATATTACAATAATAAAGTATGGAAAATAAAACATCACAGAATTGTCTCAGGAATTCCTTCTTTCCTTAAAAATATCTCAAGTTCTTAGGAACCACACACAGTTTTAGGTGCCAAGGTTAAGTGAAGAAAGAAAGAAAAGAGAACAAGTTTCCAGATATTGCAAGGGTTACATTGCAGAGGGAGAATCAGGTCAATAAAGAAGAAAATTAATAACAATATAATTTCTACTAAGTGTTATCAAAATAAAGCACATTACAAGGACAAAAATAATTGCTGAGATTGCAGAATAAAGGCTACTTAGTGTGTGTGATGAATGCTCTTGTAGGAGGTAATATTGAAGCTGCCCTACTGGCTGGGAGAAATAGTATCAAATACTTCCAGCCCCGTGAACCTGAAGATGCAGGCATTTTTCTTATTCTCTTGAATGGGAGGCAGAGACTTGTGAAGGAGTTGGTTGGATTTATACACCATTCCGGAACTACTGGCTGTGGCCGGTGTGATGGGCTCCAGGAATGGCTAGCTCGTGCAGTGAAATGGAACTTTAGGACATTTCAGCCTGTGAAGGACATAAACTTCAGCTGTTGTGTGTGAATATTTGAATAATTGCTTAGGACAGAGTTTGGAACAACCAGCCAAGTGGATAGTTCTGATTCCCTATGCATTTCCTGATTATCCCAAAAACTAATGTTGTGTAGCTTTCTTTCAAAAATGAACATAGAATCAATGCAATTAATCCCACTGACAATGATTATAGCTCACTCTGTGCAGACCATTTCTGGTAATGTTACAGGTAATAATTCAATTAATTTGATCCGTTATGTATAATGGTTTTACCTTGTGAGTCTGGGGAATAGAAAACGATCTTTTGATTTAAGATACATCTCTATTATTCATGAAACGTATGGTCCTGGAAAGGGACGATCAATTCATGTAATTGATTTCATATCCTTGTTGTGAGTAGAAGTGTTGAACGTTATTTGACAGGAGGATATGAGAATTAAGTGATTCTATGCAGGATAGATTTAGCTTCTAGTTTCTCTGTTGCTTGTTCCTGTTTTTGTCATCATAATGGACTCAGGATCATTCATTTGCAATAAGAAAATGTCATGCAGGAATGATGACTTATAGCAGTTTTCTTAGATGACTTTCTTTATTGGTTTTTGTTTTCCTTAGAATCAGCATCCTCTTGCCATCTCTAATCTCATTGCCCCATGATAAAAGGTTGGACCGGGAAGTACAGAGGATGCTTTATTGGGATTCAACACACCAGGTGCTTCATGGGAGAAGAAAGACACATAAAGGTTTGGGTTAGGCTTCTTGAGATGGATACAACTTTTAACTCATCGAGGGGCGTGAGGAACAGGGTATATCTGGGAATGTCTGCCCACTTCTGGCTGGGTGTGCAGGGTGTGCATGCAAAGGGTCAAAGACTTCCATCCTCCCCCATGTTCGCCTGCCTCCCTGGGCAAAGCTCTGGCTTATCTTTTACTACAGGTGTGACAACGCTCTTCTTTCATGACACGTCTCCCTGACAGCAAGGGTGGCGTTCAGTTGGTCTTTGCGTCCTCAGCTTGTGGTAGCCAGGCACACAATGAGCACGCCATGCATATTTTTATACTGAATGAATGAAAGCGAAAACCACCCAGAAGAGGATAATAAACGGCTCATCCGAGGCATTAGACCTGAGTCTGGGGGCAGAGCCCTGCCCGCAAACCCTCCTCTTTCCATCTCGCTTTATTCTCCCACTGTCTGCAGCAGAACCTCCTCATTCTCTTTGGGGCCACCAGCCCAGGACCCACCCCACTTACCCTCAGCAGATGAAAAGAAGTCCTGCTTATGGGAACAATAGAAGCCATCAATTGGAATGACTTTATCTTCTTACCTCTAAATTTACCAGCATCTGCACACTTTACTTTTATTCTCTTTTTATAAGTACGCTTTTTCCCATGAAAGCCAAAATGTGACCTTATCAGCATCCCTTCTGTCTCTCCTGCATTGCTCAAGTCTCCTCTCTACTGACTTTTTTAAAAAAAATTTTTGAGACAGTCTCACTCTGTCACCCCGGCTGCATGGCAGTGGAGCAATCATGACTCACCACAGCCTCAAACTCCTGGGCTCAAGCAATCCTCCCAGTCCAGCCTCTTCTGTACCTGGGAGTATAGGAGTGAGCCATGAGACCTGGCTAATTAATAAAAAAAAATTGTAGAGGCGAGGTCTTGGTATGTTTCCCAGGCTGGTCTCGAATTCTTGGCCTCATGCAATCCTCCCGCCTGAGCTTCCCAAAACACTGGATTACAGGTGTGCACCACCACACCCAGCCTCTATTCACTTCTGGTCATGAGCACTTAAATATGGCAGTGTCTCTCCTATGTTAAACAAAAATTCCTGGCTCTCCTATTCCAATTAAAAACCATGTTTCTTCTCCCCTTATTTAAAAGCTGTTTATAGTCACTATTTTCCATCTCCATTTCCCCTGTGCTCCATAACCCACTGTAGGCCTATTTCTGCACCCACTGCTTAATCGAAGCTTTCTTCTTGCTATAGCCAGTGGGCATGGTGTCATCCATATCGTACTTGGCAGCTTAAGGGTGCTGGATACAGCTGAACCCCTTCAACCTGGCTTCCAGGAAGGCCCTTCTCCAATTTTCCTTTCTGCTCATGTTCTCTGTCCGTCCCCTAAATTCAAGCTGGTCTGTGTGTTCTCCTGCACTGAAGCAGATGTAGGGGTTGGAAATCTCTGCATATGAAACAAGTTCCCAGGAGATTCTTATACTCTGACCTCTCAGAAGCATGTTTGCAAGTACTCATATTCCTCAGAGATCTGCCCACATCTTCAATGCGTGGTTTATGAAAGACATTGGCAATCCACAACCCATTGGCCAGATCTAGATCACCGCCTGTTTCTTTAAGTCAACTTGTATTGGAACACCACCACCCTCTGCCCACACACTGAAGTATTTCTGTGGCTGCTTTCAGGCCACCACGGCAGAGCCGGGTAGAAGCTGCAACACAGACCATACAGCCCACAAACCCTGAAAGATTTTCTATCAGACCTTTTGGAGGAAAAGTTTCCCGGCCCCTGGTTTAGAATCTCCCAGCTGCTTCTGGACATCAATAGCCTTCTTCATGTGTGTCTCTTGTGCTTCAGACCCGGAGAACCAACAGCTCATTGGAACCTCATGTGAACATGACACAGACCCTTCAAACCAAACATGCTCAGTTGAATTTTCCATCTTCTTCCCAATTTGCCCCTCCTCTGGGTGTTATAACCTAGGAGAAACTATCCCCACCCACGCCAGGGTTGAATCCCAAACACCCTTTCTCTCAGTCCCCCGTTCTAAAAGCACAGAACCCTGATCATTCTGAACCACCTGCTCTGCACTCTGATCCAGGCCATTCCTCTGGAATTCCTGGAAATGCTCCTCACTTGTTGCCCCCATTTTTAACCACTCTCCTCAGAGCAGCACGAGCCTTCTCTTTAAATGGTGATCTTAACCATGTTTTCTCTTCTGCCTGAAACAGAAACCTTTCGGTGGCTTCCCTTTGCCTTAAGGATAAAGCCCTAGCTCTTAGACGTGACCTACAATGTCCTTCAGGATCCACCCTCCAGCTTTCTCCTTGTGATGTTCTGCTCCACATCCACTCCACAATCATTAAGCCCCAGAATTAAAAGTGTGGCTTCCATTCACCAAAAACGCTGTGTGTACGCTTGCCTCTGGGTTTTTGCAGGTGCTGTTCCTTCTGCCTGGAGCACCTTTCCAGCCTGCCCCCTTTCCACAATGTAACTCTCCTTGCTTCTCACCCTCAGGCCAGATATCACAGCTAGATGGGGTTCCATGCCGTCATGGGGGTCTCTTAACATCATGCATACTCCAAGGCACCCATCATGCATTGTTGGGTGTTGCCTATGGCTATTCTTAAAAGGAAGCTTCCTTAAAAATCTGAATTCAAGGTTCTTTGCTGATCATAGGACTGGCTGGACATATGGAAATGATATGATAAATATGCCTTAAAAATATAGATTATTTCATGAATGCGTAATGCAGACCTTTTGATATTTTAAAATTTATTTTCCTTAGAAAGAGAGCTTGGAGGAAACATGAAATCAATTAGGCAGCTGTGAAAGTAGCCCAGAGCACAGCTCAAAGCCTGATTTTATGGAAAATAGAAAGGAGGGGTGAATCAGTGTAAAGGCTGTATCAGCTCACTCAATGGAAAATTATTTTCAGATATATTTAAGACAACATATGGTATTAAACAGTTATACTTTACTTAAATAATTGCTTACATATGCTTCAAAAAAATCACCTGATTGTAGACCAAATTGTAGAAGGAAATTTTAAAAACACACTAATTTTCTATTTAAAAATTTTATTAAAAATCGCAAAATGCAGAAATTTGACAACTTCAGTTTTTATGATAACGTGAAATTGAAATCATAGAAGAATATGTATAACTAGTAACTAAACTATGTAATCTTTTATGTTACATATAATACTTACTCGGTATACCATGTAAAAACAGAAAAATATATATATAATAATAAAAGCATTCTCTAAATTCTAAATGTTTGTTCAGTGCTGTAGAGTAATAATATAGTTCTTCAGTTGTCTTGCACTGTAGTGTAAAAGAACAGAGGCCAATTTAATACATAAGCAATGGCTATGCACCAACAGAAGGCTAATGATGTCATTATGTAATGTACAAATGAAGACTTTGCAGCAATTTTAATAGGACAAGCCAGACTAGGCTTCAGTCATCTCAGCAGATGGAGTGATATGGGCATGCCGACCTGGCAGCACCCTGCACCTGTCTCCCTCCAGTCAGCAGAAGTCCTGCCGGATCTGATCCTTACTCATGCAAGCCTTCATTGGCAGAAAGTGTAGTCATTTCAAAAGCACATGGAAAAATACTTCCTTAAATTAAGATTTTTAATTTGTTAATTTATCTCATGGTGACCTCTTACATTGATTATGCCTTCAGATACTACATTGATGATTGAGTGCATTTACCGTTCAGAAAGAAAATGTAATCATGGCAGAGACCACAGTTCAAATGACGGTTCATGATGCTCAAAGTCAAAGCCAAGTCAATGGCAGTAAAACTTTATATCATCTTCTTACTCCCCAAACCAATTGTGGCAACTTCATCACTTGAAATTAATGTTGTCAGCTTTATTTAATTTATGAGTTATGCACCCTCTAAATACACAAAATTGTTTTAAATTTAAGCCTAACACACTATTATAAACTCATTAATAAAATTTAAAAAAATTTACGTACTTTAGAATTTGGTTTATGCTTAATTTGGATGTTTACTTTTATGGCTTATATAGGTTAGAAACATATGGCACACACATAAAATATACCTACCTACTTATATGTTTATACACATTTAAATATAGTGCTGCTAAAAGATAGTTTTCAGAAAGGGTAGAATCATGACTCTGTACATATATAAAAGTTAACATGTGTTCATGACTTTATTTGAGTCATTAATCAATGAGGGAACCAGACAGATGTTAGAACTCATTCACCGGAAAAGTCAAAACAGCACAAACGTACCTGGAACAAAAGAATTGAATCACAAAATGGCAGCAAAGCTGGCTTTTCCAAAGGTGGAAAGGGAAGTCAATGGAACCTGTCTGGCCAAGGCAGAGTTTGCACACCTGCTTGTACTTGCAATTTACAAGAGATGCAAAGATTCAGGGCTGGATCCCACTGCTTGGAAAGGGATGCTTAGTGGCAATGCTTAGGTGTTCACCTAAACAAAATTTTCTCTACAAGAAAAATAATTGAATGCTGGACTGAAGTTCAATGAGGAAATTCTTTTTTAAATTTCAAATGAGATCCATACATTACTCAAGTATGAATAATTTGATCCCAAGCACCTAAAGAAGACTGCTTAAATATGAGTATTTCTCAGACGGGTTCTTTCTGATAAGACATTATATATATTTGTTGTATCATTACTTTTTTCTGAGATGGGGGTCTGGCTCTGTCACCCAGGCTGTAGTTCAGTGACATGATCATAGCTTACTGCAGCCTCCAACTCCTGGGCTCAAGTGATTCTCCCACTGTAACCTCCCAAGTAGCTGGGACCAGGCATGCGCCACCATGCCCAGCTATTTTAAAAATATATATTGAAGTTATACATTCATATGTGTAGATATGTATACATATGCACGTGTACATGATTATAAGGGACAATCCTGCCTGTAGGGAAAATGAGAGAAAACAATCAGCCTGAGAAGTCAGGGATTGAAAGGAAAATGCATTTCTAACCATAAGCAGAGAGGAAACCCACACAGAACTGAGAGGTTTAAATTTCATGGCAGCCTGGCCAGCATGTGATCAGAGAGATTTGCATCACATATGCAAATGCAATAAAAATAGGTGTCAGTATTGATTATCTTTCATCTGAAGAATTCAGGAGTCATATTTCCCAATAGCAGGTGCTGAGAATTTTTATGCCTGCACTGTGTTAGGTGAACAATTTAGTCACTTGACCAAGTCATGGTACCTATAGAAATACAATAATCTCCGCTTAAATTTTCTTGTAATGAGGTGGGATGGAGAGACTATTGTTACACTTTTTAAGCTGCATAATGTAAATAATATTATTTTTGGTCCTGTAAAATTTTTTGAAGGATTTTCAATGAAAATGAAAATGACTCTCCGAAGACTGGGGAAATTGTTGAAAGGCAGGATTTTCTTACTTTTGGCCTCTTGCTCAATTCAGCTGAAAATCACAGCTTGTCTTCTGAAATAGCCAGTGCCATTTGAAATACTCAGTTGAAATGGTGTTCAATTGTAATGAGCTTAAATGATTGAAAAAGTGAATTTAAGCAGGTTTAAGTAGATGGAGGCTTTCAATAAGTGTTGTAGTCATTTATTCAAAGTCTTTCACTTAAGGAGGTAATAGCTGACTCATTCATATAACTAATATACCTCATGTAAAATAATGTATGCTATTTGCGAATCTGAGTTATAAAAAATGCTTTCGTGTTTCTAGTGCATAGCCCGTAAAGCCAGGTATGTGGAAATTTACAATCCAGTTTTCCTCATAGGAATCAGCTCCTGCCGCTATCAAACAGATATTTCTTCTTCCATTTTCTTTGGTTCTTATGGAGTCATAGAATGGCCTTTAAACTAAATATGCTGCCCCATGGAGCCCCATCCACCACACCAATATTGAAGAAAAAATGATATAGCTCATTAAAACAGTGGTATTTTCTGTAAAATGGAAACAACAGTAGTATTTCCAAAAGATTATTAGATTTCAGAACTTTATTACACTCCACTGACCCAACAAGGAGCTACATTTTTATGCCAATTATTTAATGAAAGGGTCATAAAAGAATGTTCAATTGTCTGGAAATATGTCCCGATCTCCCTCCAGAAAATTAGTATTTTGTTGTTGTTAAATGAAGTGAAAGTTAGGGAATAACTTGCTGAGGGGCTTCACTAGAAAGCCAGTAAGGCATTTTCACTACATACTAGAGCCAATTCCATCAACTATTAACAGGCGCCCATAAAATGCCAGATGTAGAGCAGTCCGAATTTCTTTATTTGTAGCATTAGCATGCATTCTTTCAATATGCAGAAATCCTCTTTATGGCCATATGCACAGGTGTGTCTACCGCGTGTTTAAAAGAGTGACAGTATTTCTCCCTATAACAAGGTCAAAAACCTCTTTCCAAAGCCAACCCGCACAAACACTGGCTGTTTCACTGTTGTGTATAGTGGCTTTCACCGCCTGCTGTTCTGGCTCCACACTGGGGCTTTGGAGGCCTTTAGTTCATACGAGATGAACTGTGGTTTGTGGTCAGCAGAATAATAGCTCCAAATATGTCCAAGTCCTAATTCCTGGAACCTAGGAATACACTAGATTACATGACCAAAGGGACTTTGCAGACGTGATTAAATTAAGGATCTTGAGACGGGGGGATTATCCTGGATTATTGGATGGGCCCAAATTAATCACGTGAGCCCTTAAAAAGCAGAGAACCTTTCCTAGCTGGGGTCACAAAGATGCAGCAGAAGAGAGTCAGAGAGATGAAAGATGAAAAGGACACACCTTACCGTTGCTGGCTTTGAAGATGGAAGGGACCATGAGCCAGGGAATGAGGGTGGCCTCTAGAAGCTGAGAATGACCGGGTCTGATAGTCAATAAGGAGACAGAGGCCTCAGACCTCATCAAAGAACTGAATTCTGCCACCCACTTGCACAAGCCTGAAAGTGAATTCTTCTCTAGAGTCCTTAGAAAGGAGCTTAGCTCAGCCAATACCTTGATTTTACTGAGATCCACATCAAACTCCTCTCTCACAGAACTGTGAGACAATATATGTGAGATAATACATGTGTTATGTACAAGTGCTACATTTGTGGTAATTATTTATAACAGCAATAGGCCACTGATACATAATTCTCAGCATAGCTCTCAACATCCCCTGCACCCCATTAATTCTGAGACATCATTCTTCATAAATCATAGCAAAAACCTAGTAATGAAGATTTTTAGGAAGAAGAAATACCACTCCCTTAATCTGAAGGTAACATGCATTCTGGTTTTTAAAATAATAAAATGTAGACAGAAAATAAGATAAAATAAAGTCTTTATCTTTGATTTAAGGACATATGGTATTTATTGGTGGCTAAACATAGGGAGTTTCCAATGGTGGCCAAATATAGGGAGCATCCAAGTTTATATCAAAACATCTGTTTTCCTAGTTCTTTTAAAAATATGTCTCACATCTATTCATATTCTGTTCCCCGAAATTTCCCCCTTTCTGATATGCAGACATAATTAGAAGACAGTTAATATTGGCTCCCTTCCCTCTGTGTGCACTAGCGTTAAATGTTCAGAGCCCAACAAGGTTTACTACTGTGCGTTTCATTCCATAAGACATTCCTTACCCACAGGAAGAACACTGGTGACTTAAAACAGAGTTAACACATTCTAAAGAATTTCAAGATTATTAAAAGGAATGGCCCTCTTGTGATTAGCAGTAATTCTCGAAATTATACCTTGTAACCATGTCAGACTAGCACAAGAGCTGTTATTGTACAAATGCATTGGTTGTGGTTCTAGCAAAGAAATGAAATAGACAATTCGTCTAGTCATTTTAGCAAGAGTTGCCAGAACGACTTCTTCAAAGTCAAACCTTCTACAATTGGAGTTTGAAGTGTCAACTCTTACCATAAGCTGGTAATGATTGATTTTAATCCGGTGTGTGTGTGTGTGTGTGTGTGCGCGCGCGCCTGCGCACGCTTGCACGCTTGCATCTGTGTGTTTACTGTGTATGCCTTGTGTGCCTGGCAAGAATCTGCAAAAGTTGCATGGTGGAAAATGTGAAGAAAATGGAGGAAGGGCTTTATCTTCTCTTGCCAGCAAAATTGTAACTGAGTTAGGTTTAAGATTTTGCAATATGGTTTCAAGAAGACATTCTTAAGGGCCCCTGCTGAATGATATAAGTTCAGATGCCGCTTCAATATGACCTTTTTTTCTTCAATAAATGAGAAAAAGAGGAATAGATATTCTTTTCTGTTGGTTTCAGAAGTCAGCTTGATCTGAAGCCACCTCATTTACATTAAATAGTGGAATCTGGGTTGTTTAATAGAGTGTGGAACAGTGCAGATGGTAGAATTCCAGAAAGTTTTTGCTCCCACTGCTGATGGGTCTAGTTAGACTTCCTAGAGAAACATCAGGTGGTTTATTTTTGACATACTGCCTTTTAAGAATCTCTCTTTTTTTCACTCTTTGCTGTCCTAGCTCTAAGAGACCAGCCTCATTACAATATGTGCTCTCTAACCTGTCTTCTGTGTCTTTAAGATTAAGATACCTGAAGAAATAAATCTCTGAAAGTCTTAGCTCAGTGCTGCCACAGCTTCAGATTTTGTTTAACATAGAGCCATCTGTGTGGCCCACCCATATTGCCAGCTCTGAGCTAATGGGAGAGTTACAAAGGGTAGATTAGACTCTTCAGGGGGACTGTGGTAGTTCACACATTGGACATCCAGAATTTCAACTATTTGTAGGAAGCTTGTTTTTTCTGTTATGCCTGATGAGCAAGATGCCCAGTGTTTACACAAGCATTTCAAGCACCTATAAAAATGTTTATATCCTGGAACAAAGTATTGCCTCCAAAATACAAAAAGGGAACTATAAAGTTTAAATGAATAATCATCTTAAAATCAAGACGTACATAATCTTTGTGCAAGTGGATTTTATTTTTTAAAAATTAATGTGCTAATCCCAGCTACTCAGGAGGCTGAGGCAGGAGAATCGCTTGAACCCAGGAGGTGGAGGTTGCAGTGAGCCAAGATTGTGCCACTGCACTCCAGCCTGGGCGACAGAGCAAAACTCTATCTCAAAAAAAAAAAAAAAAAGATAATAACAAGAACGAGCTATGTGGGTATGTCCAAGTTCAGATTTCCAGAAGCTAGCCTTGAGATGAGAACTGGCATGCAAGTTACTTAATAAAGAAGTATGCTGGCTGGGCGTCGTGGCTCACTCCTGTAATCCTAGCACTTTGAGAGGCCGAGGGGGGCGGATGACTTGAGGTCAGAAGTCCAAGACCAGCCTGGCCAACATGGTGAAGCCCCATCTCTACTAAAAATACAAAAATTAGCCGGGCGTGTTGGCACACGCCTGTAATCCCAGCTACGGGAGGCTGAGACAGGAGAATCGCTTGAACCCAGGAGGCAGAGGTTGCAGTGAGCCGAGATTGCGCGCCTGCACTCCAGCCCGGGCGACAGAGCAAGACCCCGTCTCAAAAACAAAAAACAAACAAAAAAAACCACCAAAGAAGTATGCGGATAACTCCGTAAGGCAGTGGGTGAAGCAGGTGAGGGAAACCAAGCAAGGGTGTAGTTTCAGACACAGTCCTGCAGAGGCTGACTCTGGAGTGTGAGTTGGGCTTCAGAGTTGGCCCCACCCAAAGCAAAAGAGCTGGATTCCATCCATCCCTCTCAACTCGGTGCAGCTGTGCTCACTGGTCAAGGGTCCTCCCTAGGGGTGGAGGGGAACTAAATTCCAAGGCACGGCAGTGTTTCTGAGCCACAAGCATCGGGTTTTTAGCAGCCACATTGGCAAGAGGAGAATCTTCGGGGATCCTGTGAGAGGACCTAGCATTGTCCTCTAAAGACTGCTCCCGGGAGGCTGAGGCAGGAGAATTGCTTGAACCCAGGAGACGAAGGTTGCAGTGAGCTGAGATTGCGACGTTGCACTCCAGCCTGGGTAACAAGAGCGAAACTCCGTCTTTAAAAACAAAAAGTCTGTTCTTGATGGTCATTCCTTGCAACGCGTTAGGGCACGCTCTTAATCCATGACTCCAGCCACTGGATAGAGACACAGCAGCACAGCTAATGCCCCAACACCAGTCACTCCTGATTGGTTCCATAGCCATTCCTTTGGAGTTCTGCTGTCTGTGTCTTCCCTGCCTCAAAGCTTGGCTCTGTCCATTGGTAAAAGGATGACTTTACCTCCTACGAATGCAAATTTTCATCCATAAGATGTAAATAAGAATAGTTGCCTTACAAGATTATAAGAGGATTAAATTAGATGCTTCAGTAAAGTCATCTGCATATAGTAAATCTTCAAGGAGTATTAAATACCTTCTGTCTTATCAAAGATTTTAAGGGAACTAAAAATTGCATACCTGCCTTAAGGAGTTCTTTTTTATTATGGCTCGAAAGACGATACAGTTTCTTGGTTGTAGTTGGATCTCTCTTGCCATAAGTTAATGTTACTTCTCCTCTTCCTCCTCCTCCTCCTCCTTCTTCTTCCTCTTCCTTCTCCTTTCTCCCTTTCCTCTTTCTCTGCTCATTCCAATTTTTCTCCTTATACTCCTTTTCTTTCTTTTTTTCTAATTCTTCTTCATCATCTTTGTCTTCTTGTAATTCTAATTTTTTTTCTAATTCCAATTTTTCTTCTTCAATCTCTCTGCCTTCTCCTATTCCTGCTCCTTCTCCCCTTTTTTTCTGTAGATACATGCAAACATTTTCCATAGCCTTTAAGAGAAACTTAGCTGCGTTGCAGCCTGTCTGAAAATTCCTTAAGTGTAGCCAGACGGATCTCCCACATGACTGCATTCGTCACACATAGCAGGCAACTGGGAAGTGTTGAGTCTGGAGGTGGAGGAAAGTGGTTGGATTGAGATCCCTCTTTGCCAAGTGCCAGCCTGTTTGACTCTCATGAACATTTCTGAATGTCAACCTCTCCATCTGTAACATTTTAACAATGATGCCAACCAACATTGTCGAGCTGTTGCAACGTAAGGGAGATGTATGGAAAACTGGCTGGCTTACCATGTGACACTGATTAATAAATAATGAATCAGGGAAGGAATTACACTTGTGCCACCAGTGTACAAGGAACACCTGTTACATGCCAGGCAATTTGCCAAGTACTGGCTGTACCAAGAAAGCCATCTTCGCCTGTAATCCCAGCACTTTGGGAGGCCAAGATGGGCGTATCACCTGAGGTCGGGAGTTCAAAGCCAGCCTGACCAACATGGAGAAACCCCGTCTCTACTAAAAATACAAAAATTAGCTGGGTGTGGTGGTGCATGCCTGTAATCCCAGCTACTTGGGAGGCTGAGGAAGGAGAATCACTTGAACCCAGGAGGCAGAGGTTGTGGTGAGCTGAGATCGCGCCATTGCACTCCAGCCTGGGCAATAAGAGTGAAACTCAGTCTCAAAAATAAATAAATAAATAAATAAATAAATAAATAAATAAATAACCATCTTCTCTGATGAGCCTTTTACATCTTTTATGAAGAAAATGTTTCAGTGTAGCCTCAGAATTATCTGGTAGATTTGTTTTCTACCAGAGAGTGATGAGATAACCTGAAAGTTTTTGGATCTTAAACCGCAGCCACCAAAATACATATTCTCTTTCCTTTTGGGGGACCTGAAATAGATTTGTGTTATTATGTCATTCTCATTCTTGTCATGTTATGCACAAAATCAGCCTCTTGATGCACTCACTCTTTTCTTACGGTTTTAGAACACATCTAGACATCTTTGATCCAGAGACACCATCTTTGTCATAATTTTTTCCTGCTTATGTTTTCAGAACAACTATTCTAGACAACTTATTTTCTTTTGCCATATTTTTGAACATTCAGAACGAGTATACTCACATTTCTTCTCTTGCTTCTGGTAACCCAGATCTTGCCCTCAGCTGGAAAGCTGTCATGCCCTGTGTTTCTATTTTGAAATATGTACCTTGTTTACTGGATCATATTTGTCAGAGAAAGTGTATCAGCACAAACATTTCAAAATCTGCACTCATTATTCTGTAGAACTGAGATAACTTTTGTCTGCTTCATTCATTTGTTGATGACTCAAACTCATTTATTGGCAAACATTATTTGAATGAGTTTCCTATTAGTCTCTCTTAAAGAATATTAACAATAATGATATGCAAAAGTCAATATTCTTTAATACTCGAACAAACTGAATTTCTCAACCCACTTGACAGTTTAAAATTGCCATTAGGAAGAATTTGACTTCCAAGGAGAATTAAATGGCATTTATTGTGGTGACTGATTATCAGCATAAGAACCATGCATTTTTCTGCTACAGTAGAGGAAATAATTTAATTAGTCTGTTATTATAAATGTTCTGATTTTAATACATTAACTTGTGGCCTGCAGCTGATAGAAAAGAAATTAACACTGACTCTTTTTGATTGTGGAATGAATTGGACTTTCCAGGGCAAGAAAATTAATTATAAATGCTCTCTATTTAAGATTGCCAGATTTTTTATGATAAATGATGTAATTATGAGATGTCAAGTATACAAATAGTCATGCATCGACATTTCAGCTTATTAATTCCAGCATTCACCATTGCATATGACATATTCATCACATTTAATTGCTCAGTAGAGGGGAGGCAAAATCATTGTTCTCCTCATTTTCCTTGTGATTTTCAGGCAGTACATTTCAGAAGACGTTGAATGCTAATGCATTAAATTTCTGATGACAGCCTCATGTTGCATTTTGAGCTAAGACCAAAATAAATAAAATTCAGGGTAAAGTAGGATAAGGCAACAGAAGGAGGAGCAAAGCTTTACAAAATGGCAAGTTGGGTGAAGTTTGTCTTCAGCTCCCTCTCATCTCTCTGTTTCCCTTCCTCTCTTCTACCCATCCTGGGGTGTGTGAATGAGTCCTCGGTGCCTTGATGGCGAATTCTAGGGTCTCAGGAGCTTCCGCCTTTCCCGGAAATGCTCTCCTTCTCTCATTGATCAGTGTCCCTATTCATTCTGTTACAGCATGAATACAATTGAATAGCATTGGAAGAATTCAGGGCCACTCCCCCGTGGCCACAGTTATAACAGTCACAGTTGATAAGGCACATAATCTTAAAAATCCCACAATACCTTTAAAAATAAGTTTGTATTTTGTTCATCCCGTCTGTGATGTTCAGTTTTACAAGTCAATGCAGTTAGGCTACAGTTCCCAGTTATCCAATCAAACACCAATCTAGGTGTTGCTATTTTAGTATAGCAAAAGGTATTTTGTAGTTGTGGTTAAAGTCTGTAATCAGCTGACTTTAAGTAAGGGAGGTGATCCTGGACTATTTGCATGGAACAGTATAATCACAGGAGTCCTCATTAGAGGGAGGCAAGTGGGTCAGAGTCAGAAAAAGAAGACATAATGATGGGGGCGGAGATTGAAGTGATGCCCTTTGTGAAAATAAATTCATCAAATTGAAGCTGTTGGAATGTTAAATTATTTTGAGGCTTGAAGGAATGTGATTGTGAGATCTGAGTCATGCAGCCAGCAGCTATAACCTTTGCTTCACCGATGATAAATTAACCCTCTTCCTAAGTTTTCCTTGTTTTGTAAAATGTTGTGAAAGGGTAAATGGCACCAAAGAGAAGACCCCTTCACTCTTAATTACTAACCTTTTATTATAGATTAACTGCCTTCTTTCTTTTCTTGCACACAACTCAGACCAGATGGTGCAAAAGATCCCATGGCTATCAAATTGCTTAAGATAGAATCTTTTAAAATTAAAAAATTATTTTTTTAGAGACAGGGTCTCATTCTGTAGCTCAGTGCAGGGGTGTGATCACAGCTCACTGCAACCTTGAACTCCTAGACTCAAGTAATCCTACTTCAGCCTCTCGAGTAGCTGGGACTACAGGCACAAGCCACCATGTCTGGCTTAATGTGGACTGTTAAATATACCTTTCCTTAAAAGGAATAAGCTGTAACACATCAAAATTACTGCAACTCATAACCCAGTCTTATGTGAAAGTGTTGTAATCATGGTAAACTTCTTTGTATTTATCTAAATGAGTGTGAAACCCTGACCTCTTCACCTCTGAGCACTGACTCCATTCCTTTGGAGTTTGTATTTCCCAAGAGGACAAATTCAAACTTTGCTCTTGAATAAACTCTTTAAATTTGGATTCTGATCCCTTTGATTATTTCAGGTTAACACCTTTGATGGTGGAGGAAGGAGCTGCCGGGCAAGGAATGCAGGTAGTCCCTAGTGGTTGGAAAGACATGGAAAAGCAGAATCTTACCTGGAGCCTCCAGGAAGGACCAGCCCTGCCAAAGTTAGGTTTCAACTCATTGAGACCCATTTCAGACCTCTTACCCCCAGAATTGTAGAGTGATAAATTTGAGTTGTTTTGAGCCACTACGTGTGTGGTAATTTGTTACTGCAGCAATAGAAAACTCATATACCATAAGATACCTCTGAAAATTATGCAAGTGCGTAAAATCTACTATTTATTCAATCTACAAAAACTGCTTTGATGCCTATATGCATGCAAATCCTTCTTGCAATAACTCTGCTACACCTCTAGAGGCATAGTCCATAGGTTGATACCACTGACCAAAACAGACAAGTCTGGGCCAGGTAATACCTCTCATCAGTCCCTGCTGCACTTTCTCTTCTAGCCCTTGGTATAGTCTCACGATCCTTCTCCAGGCAGCCATGTCCAGGCTTTCAAGATGAAACCTATCAGCTTTCCCCATCAGACTCGTATCTCATTTTCCCCCTTTTTGTTACCTGAGGCAGGCAGAATTCTAAGATGCACCCTAAGATTCCCAGCCCCTGGTATATATACCCTATGTAATCCCCTTTCCTTGAGGATAGGCAGTACCAGTAAATATGATGGATGCCACTCCAGTGATTCCATCCCTAATCAGCTTGCACTGAGTTAATCAAAAGGAAGATCATCTAGGTGGGACTGATCAAGCCAGCTGAGCCCTTAAAAGTGACAAGAAGTAGCAGCAGAAGCTGTTCTACTTAGCAAAGAAAGCAAACAGCCATGTTGTAAACTGCCTATTGGGACCACGTGGCAAGAAGCTTTAGGCAGCTACTAGCTGAACAAGGCCTTGGGAGATGACCAGCAGGAAAGGAGAAACCTGAAACACACAGCTAGAGGGAAATGCGTTCTGCCAACAACCCTGTGAGCTGAGAACGAAACTGTGAGCATGACTATGAGAAAGGGACACAGTCCAGCTGACACCTTGGTTTCAACCTGGTGAGAAGTGAACAGAGAGCCCAGGTAACCCACTCCCAGATGCCTGACTCATGGAAACTGTGAGACAGCAACTGGTGTTGCTGTAAGCCACTAAGTTAGTGGTCATTTGTCATGCAGCAATAGCAAATAATACACCATCTTGCAAAAAGCATATACTTCAGTTTGCAACCACCAAATACACAAAATTAATGTAAACTATGTTATTAATTTTTTATAGCCATACACATGCTACAGAAGAAGAGAAATGCTTTTCTAAAATGAAAAGAAGTTGTAGTCTGAACAGAATGGGTGGTTGGAAGAGATGCTTCCCTTCAAAGTAACCTTCCCTTCCAATCCCCTCCCATAATTCCTACTTGCTCACTTGGAATGCAAGATCAGCTCAGGTAGCAAGGAGATATTCCAGGCTTTCTAGATTACTGCTATTCATGCTGGCTTCCAAATCCTGTCGTTTCCACGACCTTGGGGGTCTTAGTCACTCACTGGATCTTGTGAACAATGGCAAACGGAACTTTTGCTTTATCCTCCTAAATCGTAATCCTATTGCATATTTCCACACTGTTTTTTTTTTTTTTTCCTCCTCACTCCAAAGCGTATACCAGATGGTAAACCCCAGGAAACATTTAGCAAGTTTGGCAAAAATTTTGTGAGCAAAACTATTTTGAAAGCTATATATGAAGCAGAAAAAGTGGAGCAAAGGAGTTAGAGATAGATTCAGTGCTTGGGGCTGATGAAATAGTGTTAAATGAAGCACAAAGAAAGCTTTACAGTTCTTTATTATTGTGTCTTGAATGTGTAGGTGAATAATCCTCAGAGTGGATATAGAGGAAAACATGAGTCAGAGGAAACTAAAGTCCACTAGGAGTGAGCGTGAAGGAGTATTAGATTGCTTCAAAGAAATTACGCCTATGCTCAGACTGAGTCTATCACAGCTTATCAGGAAGATTTGAAGACACGAACATAGCTACACCCTCAGGAAACCAGAGGGAGGCCGGGCATGGTGGCTCACACTTGTAGTCCCAACACTTTGGGAGGACAAGGCAGGAGAATTGCTTGAGCCCAAGAGTTCAATACCAGCCTGGGCAACATGGCAAGACTCTGCCACTACAGAAAATACAAAAGAAAAAAAAAACAGAAAGAAAAACTGAGAGAGATAGATAGGGGTGAAACTGTAGACTCAGGCAAACACCCCAGTTTTCCAAAAGGGGATGAAGAAGGTTAGTTCAAGAAACTACCTACTTTTTTACATCACACTAATTCCTGGTTACATTTAAATAAATAATGGAAGTGTACCATCATGTCCTTAATTACTATGCTACCAGAAAGAAAGATCCTAGTAGAACCATCCACGTAGCCAAATATGCATCCATTCATTCAGAAATTACCTAGATAGCATATAAGTACTATAAGTACTCATATAGCAATTACTACCAAAGGCAGGGACTATGATAGGCACCTATTAGATGATGGTAAATAAAAGAGGATGCTTTGACATTTATCTCTCTCACAGAGCCTTCTAGTTAGGGTATGTGTGCAAAAGTTGTGATCGTTACTATTACAGAAAAGCAAGCAGGATAATTAGAAGATTCCAGATCAGAGATATATTTCCTTGTCTGAGAACACTGTAGAAGGCTTCCTCAAGTGTTAGGAGGTCCTCCTACTCTTTAGGATTCCTTAAAAGAACTGGTTTCCAAATGAGAATAAAAAATATATATATTTTTTTGGTGGCCAAGCCAGTGCTTAATAATCTATAGAATTCATGCTTCTCTGGTGAAAGCTAGATTGGAGACATGGCCTAGGATGGTTGCCCAAGTGTGACCCCCAGGCCCTCTCTCCTGAAGTGAATATGAGTTGGACCATCGAGCACCACTAACCTGCAGAGCCCAGTCAAGCAGGCTGGATATGCTGGAAGAGGGAGCTCTGGGGCTGACGGGGATGCTCCTCCAAGCCCAGCTCTGGGCACTTCTCTAGGAGGCCCTTCTGCTCCCCTTTCTGGGAACAAGGAATAGAGGAAAGCCTGGCCCTTATACAGAACCATGAAGAAAGAAAAAGGGAATGTGAAGAAAAGATAAAACAGAACAAGCCCGCCCTTGGCACATATGGTCCCATGCTGCAGAAGGGCTCCCCTCCTCTCCCCTGCCCCATCTGTTGCTCACTGCTCTATGTCTATATTCATTGGAGACTGCAGCTTTGGGAAGGCAATGAATGTGGCAGGGAGAATCCTGACAGATCATGCACATCTAGTATGGATCTGCATCTGGTGTGGGCCTCATTGATGGAAGTAAGGAGAGGGGTGTCAGAGACAAAAGCAAGACCTTCACAGTGCAGGCTGGGGACATGCTATTTCATGTATTCCATCAATATATGTATAAAAGTTATCTGTAGAAACAGAACCAATAATAGATAGATAGGTAGGTAGGTAGGTAGGTAGACAGATGATAGGTAGATAGATAGGATACATGGATAGATAAATGATTGATAGACAGATGACAGATACATAGATGATAGATATAGATATATTGATTGATTTTAAAGAATTGGTTCATCCAGCTTGAGGGGATGATAAGTTGGAAATCTTCAGGGCAAGTTGGCAGTCTGGAGACTCAGGTAAGATTGGATGTTGCAGTCGTGAGTTTGAAAAGTTAGAAACTCTGCAGAATTTCCCTGTTGCAGCAGAATTCCTTTTTCTTTGGGAGACCTCAGTCTTTGCTCCTAAGGCCTTCAACCAAATGAATAAGGTCTACCTACATATTGGAGGGTAATCTGATTCACTTAAAGTCGAATGCTTTAAATGTAATCATGTCTAAAAAACACCTTCACAGCAACATCTAGACTAGTGTTTGGCCAAACAGCTGGTCAAGCCCAGTCGACACATGCTACTGGCCATTGCAACACAACCAAAGTCAGCCACAAGGGGAAAGACAGACCCTACCCTGAGATATTTCAGCAGTTCCACACAAGATGATGGAGGAAATAGGGCCAGGGGAAGTGCACATTCCCTCTTCTAGCTACTCATCATAAAATAATAATTCAGCTGCTCAATCAGTATTTACTGAGGTCTAAGATAAGCTAGGAACTGTCCTGGGTGCTTCAGACACATAAGTGAACGAAACAGAAAAGCTCCTTTGCCTTCAAGGAGTTGACAGTCAAGACCAGGGGTCAGTGAACTATAATCGAGAGCAGGTCTGGCCTGTTGCTTGTTTTTGCAAATAAAGTTTTATCTGGATAGAGCCATGCCCACTCGTTTACATGTTTTGGTTGCTTTTATGCTACATCAGCAGAGTTGAATAACCACAACAGCAAAGCCTAAAATATTTCCTCTCTGGCCCTTTACAGATAAAGTTTTCCAATCCCTGGTGCAGGCCTTTGTATAGCAGGTCAGTGACGCCTAAGGGACTCCCTTTTTTCATTCTGTTGACAAATACCAAAGGTAGATTGATTGCTTCTTCCGAAATAAGAAAAGAGAAAATGAACATGGAGCTTTTAAAATCTCAAGAAAGGAAACTTCTAGTAGCAAAAGTGTTTACTATAGAAACTAGAACAAAACGTTTAAGAATTACATCTCCTACTAGAATCAAGAAGGGAGGCTCCTGGGACAAACAGGCAGAAAGTCCCCAAGAAGAGAACAAGTGAAAATGGAAAACATAACAGAATGAGATGCAAATACCAGTGGAAGTGAAAACATAAACTCAGAGATACAGGCCATATCGCTTTCAAGGAAACCAAAATTACAAAAGCAGAATTAAAACCTGCACTGGATAGCAAAAGATCCAAACTGGCATAGAGAAAAAGCTACATCAATGAAATAGATATGGAGATACTCTAAGGATTCAGAGAAAAAGAACAAAATACATGAAAAATACAGGATAGGAACAGAGATTGGGTATAAAGAAATTGATTTTCTCTGGAAGCTACCAGAATAATTGAAAAAGAAGCAATTACAGCTTTTATTATGTAAATATTATGCCCTAGATATTGCGGTAAGCACTTTACATTCATTATCAATTTTCTTCATTGCAACAATCCTTTGAGACACAAACTAATTTATCCATTTTTTAAGTAAAAAGTGTAAAGAGTATGGGAAGCCTGTAAATTACCCATAGTTAGCTACTCAACAGATAAACCAGAAATCAAATCCCGGGCTGACTAAACTTAACACCTGACATTCCGTACCCTTAATGAAAGAAACAAATAGTGAAAATTTTGCTGAAGGAAAAAAAATGACCCAACTTTGTAGATCAGTGTGATTGACCCTCATCGTGTACCAAGCAAAGTCATGATGAGTGATTTAGGTGCACAAACATGTCACTGTTTTGCAAAACAAGGAAAGGTCCTCTACATTTAGGGATGATTACAGACACCCTAGAAGACAATACTACGGCGAGCAAAACCACAAATGCATTTTCAGGCTACACCAACAAGAATGAATTGTTTGGTTGAAAGAAAGGCAATGATATTCTACACCTGTCAAGCCATATCTAGAATAAGGTCCAGTCTAGGAGCCATTTTTAAGGACTTTCATAAGCCTTCAAACTTAGAAGGCAACCAGCTGGACTCATCTTTGGGAAGCGTTCAAGGGAAGCGTGCAGGCAGATGCTGATCACACCTCGAGAGGAGAAAACCACCCAGGCAGTGGTGGGGGATATGTGAGCAGGTGAGGGCTCAGGTGCCTTTCACTGAAGACATTCCAGGAACTTACTGCTCCAACTGATGTTTGACTTGGGCTATACACGCACAAAGCAGGATTCAATCATCTTTTATTGTTGCATAAACAAGGTTCAAATGACTTCCTGGGCAGTGAAAGCAAGCTCGTGCTTGACATATTGGAGGAAGTACTGTTTCATTGTTTTTGTTTTATCACAGTTCTGTGGCTTATAGAATAGCTGGGCTATTGCAATCATTATTGTCATTTGGGAATTATTATTTTACAAACTCGACAGAAAAACATGATCATAGTCTAAAGATAGCTGTCTAAAGCCACTCTGAATTGTCCCTTGAAGGGTTTTTGGATGCTTATGACAGCTGAGTAAAAGCTTAGTCCCAATAAAAATGAGCTCTTAAGAGGACAAGAGTAACCAAAAGAAACAAATAAATATGCAGGACACAGTTTCATAATTTGTGCTGCTCTTGAATTAGTAATACAGAATAATTGAATGGAATACATTGTAAGTTTTATTCAGAACATGCTAAAATAATAACTATTTTATGAGTACCCATTAATGTCAATTATTATTCATTATTAATACTTCACCACCAAATTAAAAAGATATGTCTGTGCTGCATTCTCCTACGCTTGTTTCTTTCTCGGGTATTATGATAAGACTCAATTGCTTTATAACTAATTAATGATCTAATGCAACTTGGAAATAAAAATTGAAATCTAAATACCAGATATTAAAGTTGATATGGGAAGACATTCTTTTGTGCTCTCAGGTTGTTTATCAAATTTTGATTAGTGGTAAATATTTGATACTCTTCCTAAGACCTTCTTTCAAGTTCCAAGTCTTTTTTTTTTTTTTTTTTTTTTTTTGCGGGGGGCTGTGGACATCGGGGGGAAATCACTGCTTTGTCTTTATTAAAGAAACTTAGAAAGAGACCAGACCTGGCAACCAAGGGGTGAGGTACTGGCCAGGAAGGTGGAGTGGGCTCAGGCTTTGTGGATTTCAAGTGCAGACTGATGGCCTGGGAGAGGCCAAGGAGACCAGATCCTCGCAGCAGCTGAGGAGGTGCCTAAGGGCACTTTCAGGCACTGGGGCCATCAGTTTGTTCTGTGGGCAAGGGTTGGGGGTTGGGATGCAGGGTAGATTGGGCTGGCCTGGAATCTCCCTGAGGGCACCCTGCCTTGTCTACCTAGATCATCCACTGGTCCTGATCCTGTTCATTGCCTTCCATGTCCACCTCATTGACCTCTCCGTCATCAGGTGACTCATTGTAGTCATTCATCTTGTCCATGTCCTGCATGTCCTCATCATCCTCTAAGTCCTCTTCACTATCCTCATTGTCTTCATCATCCTCCTCTTCCTCGTCATCATGGTGCTCTGAGGCTGGCTTGCCAATAGGAACCAGATTGTTGTCTTTCTCTGTGATGCTTTCGAGCCAGGTCTGATGCTGCTCTTCCTGCTGCTGCAGCTCTGTCTCTTCCATACAAGGTCGATCCAGAGTAAACCACAATGTCTCGGTCCCACAAAGGAAGAGTGAGGGAAACAAAGTGGACATGATTCCTAGACTGGGTTTGAGTCCTAGCTCCACTACTTACTAGCTGTTTGACCTTGGCCGAGTCGCTTAACCTCTCTGGGCCTCGGTGTCCTCATCGCACCAGGGTCTGCAGCCAGCGGAGACCCGGAAGCACTTCACCAAGCCTGAGTGGAAGAACCCACCAGAATCCGGGACTCACCCCCAAGCAGTTTTATGTGATCATCTAACCCTGTTATTCTGATTTTGAAAAAGAGAGACAACTCAGCAGAGCCGTTAATGTCAAAGCTTTTGCTTATTTCAATATATTAATCTAATGGGAAATGCCCTAGAAAGTTGTAGATATTCATGTCCCTGCAAACAGTTGCATCACATCTAAGATCTTTCTCAGGAGAAGAACGTGAATTTCTTATTAAAGTATTTCCTCTTGAAACCTAGAGGGTAGAAGTTCTATATATTTGGATACATAGATTTTAAAAAGTGTTGGTATTCTCTCTTAAACCTCACAAAAGTCCTACAGAGTAGCTACCTTTCATTCCCTTATTAGAGATAAGAAAATTGAGACTTGAACATTTAGTGAGTTTTCCAAAGGCTAACAGTTTTCAAATTGCAGATCCAGGCCCGAAAACACTGGCAAGATTCACTTCACTCCACCCTGCTGAAGCTGTTACCCAACAGAAGGATTAGAAGATCTAACCCCACCCAAATGATTTCTTAGCTTCTTTCTCAGAAGTAAGCATGCAGAGTAACACTCAAGTTGATTAGGAAATTTAAGATGTGCTTTATGTAATTTTCATTTGGAAGGCTATCTTTTCCCAGCCTCACAAACATGAGAAGATTATTTGATAGGTTATGCTGGGTGAATATGGGATTTGTGTCTGAAATGGCTTTGTTCCTTTCTCAGAAGGTAACATAGTGCATTGCATGAAATAGACATTTGATAATACAGGTTATGTGGACTAAGTTTTGTAGTTGAACCTCTATTTACGGGATGTGTTGACGATTGTTGAGTGTCCTTCTATGGACTCTTAGCTGTACAGTGCTAACAAATAAAATTTGTCCATCTAATCCATTTAGTTTAGCAAGTGATCAATGGAATGAAAAAAGTCAAACTGATTCACTAATTTTATAAGTAACCAAACTAACTTCTCTTTTCAGTTCAGCAACCAGTCAGTTCACTTTAACCCTTTGGCTCATGAGTGATGCAGACATGAGTCTTTTCTCTACAGACAAGGACTTAGTCTAACAGCACACTCTGCTTTAGGGCCCAGGCTTGCAATGGAAAAACAGCAATTTACCCTCCTTCGGACATTTTGATAAATGATAAACATATTCATCCCCAAACCTTGAAATTATTGCTGGAATTTTTTTTAAGCTAGCAACACAAAATTCGAGTCCTACATTCATCAAATTCAAGGCACAAAACCTCATAGAATTATAAAGTCCACCCAATCAATGGAATTCAGAGCTAAGAATTCAGCCACTAAATGGCATGATTGCTGTAATTAGTCGAATGGTATAATTATAGTAAACACATGATAAGTTGCCACTGAAGCACATAATTGCACAGTATAATGGTATTATTATGATTTCTGATGATATGATTTGGATGTATAACAAATTCCCGTAACAATATTAAAACATTTTTCATTTGTGCATATTCTTAGTACCTGATTTGGATTTTTTACATTATGGGGTTTAAGTCAAAGACAGGAAATCAGACCATGTTTTCAACGAAAGAAAAAGAAGTTATTATTCAACATAATATCTTGTTGAGAATGTGGTTAGAAAGAGATAAAGGACTTAAAGTATGAAGTCAGTCATTAGGATAACCCTAAACAGGTATTATAGTTAATGGTTATAATTCAAGAAAACACCTTTACAAACATGAATGTTATTTCATATCTATTCTACGTTCCAGGAATCAATTATTTTACTTTGAGTTTACCATGAAAATAAGCTTTCCCAGGACACAACACTGTCCACACTATCTTTGTTGGTTTTTTTGTTTTGTTTTGTTTGTTTGTTTTTGAGATGGAGTTTCGCTCTTGTTGCCCAGGCTGGAGTGCAATGGTGCTATCGTGGCTCACTGCAACCTCCGCCTCCCGGGTTCAAGCGATTCTCCTGCCTCAGCCTCCCAAGTAGCTGGAATTACAGGTGCCCGCCACCACACCCAGCTAATATTTTTTATTTTTAGTAGAGACGGGGTTTCACCATGTTGGCCAGGCTGGTCTTGAGCTCTAGACCTCAGATGATCCACCTGCCTTGGCCTCCCAAAGTGCTGGGATTACAGATGTGAGCCACTGAGCCCAGCCTATCTTTGGTTTTAACATCCCTAGGAGAAGACAATGTTTTCAAGCCATGTGCACATTGGTTATATATGTACTGTTGTCCCAAATTCTTTTCAGATGTAGATTTTGTATGATCAAAAACATTTTTATTTCATAGAATTTGGGAATTGGAAGAATTCTTAGAGAGTTGAGATGCATAGTTCAGGAATTTGTGGACTTATTTCATTGAAGGTGCTGGGTGTATAAGTGGAAGTACATTCTTCTTGGAAAGGGATTTTTATCATGGTCATTAGTGGAGCTGTGAAGCCAGAAAGGTCTACCCGTGAGATTCTACCATCTGTCTCTACTGGGGCTGAAATCTTCTCCACAAATGCCCATCAGGTCTTTGTTCCACTTCAGCTTCAACCTTCATAGTAAGGAGGCTCTAACTAATCTGTACAGTAGAAACCATGAGTTCCCTGCCTACCAACCTGCTAATACAGTTTAACTTTCTTTTTTAAACAATGAACCGTAATGTTTCTTTCTATTAAGGATACAGTTTACAAAACCTCCTAGCCACACATTGTCTAACAGAACTTCCCATGATAATGGAAAATTCTCTACCTGCACTGTTCAGTAAAGTAGCCACTAGCCATATGTGGCTGTGGAGCACTTGAAATGTGGATGATGCATCTTAGGGACTGAATCTTTTATTTAACTTAATGGTAATTAATTTATATTTAAATTTAAATAACCATAAGAGTGGTTACCGTATTGAACAGCACAGCCCTGCACATTGTTTTTCTATGCAGGCTCCTCTTCAACACTGTTTTACTCACTTATGGCACTGTACATTACATTTGATCAATTTACACATGCAGTATTGTATTATCACCTAAGCAAATATACAGCTTTAAGCATCATAAAAGTTCAATAAATATTAATGGTGATCAATAAATGGAATCATTACAGACAGTGAAATAGCATGACAAAATATAAGAGGTAATTAGAATCAGTCTTGCTTTTATTGACAAAGACAGTCCATGGAACTGGGAGCCATGATCACATCATGGTATAGGTTTTCATGATTTCAAATTATTTTGATGAATTTCACACTTGATATTTATCCAAAGTTAATTCAAGATTTTCCTATTTGACCTTTCCCTGCCATGAATATTGATGGGTTTCCAAGTGTCTTTCTTTTCTTGTACCCTGAAGATTCAGATTTTAGGATGCATTGTTTATTGCTTAATTTCATTGCACCTCTAGAGAAAGGAGGAGAGATCATTTCATCCTAAAGCTTGCTATGAGAAAGATAAGACACAGAATACAGAACCACAAAGGAATTAAGAATTCCATCCTGCTAGAAAGTAAGGTCCATGAACTTGGAACTCAATTATTATTTTGAATAACAGTTCAAAATTTGCATAAGAAATGCATATTTTGAATGCATTTTTTCCAACAAAAACTGCTCTTGACTTAGAGATATAAGAATTAACTAAAACGCAGATCCTGCCCCACGTAAGACCAGGCAGGAGAGGTGCTCAGAGCTGGAGCTTAGAGTTAATGATAGAGAGCTAATCTCTATCCCAAGAGCAATAGGAACCAACAGTAGGACTATCAAGGACAGGGTGGGGAAGTGGAGGTAGAACATGACTCACTCGGCATGTTGAAAATGATCTTTCTAGCTGTATGGGGACAGGGGCTGGAGGG
Organism: Nomascus leucogenys; assembly: GCF_006542625.1. Lineage (NCBI taxonomy): Eukaryota > Metazoa > Chordata > Mammalia > Primates > Hylobatidae > Nomascus > Nomascus leucogenys. The sequence goes on from NC_044406.1 coordinate 7,303,768, forward strand.
CCAAACGTTTTCATGCTTTCTGCTCATTGTCCAGCCAGGAAGGAACTGCACATTGCCCCAGAGAGATCAGAGCGCAGGCGAAAGACTTGGTTGTACTTGAGGAATATTCAGAAGGTAAAGTTGGCAGGGCTTGGAGAAGGAATGTGAGTAAAGAGGAAGATGCTCACCACGGATGCCACCAGGTTTCTGGTGTGAACTGTGCTGTGGAGCTGCCACTCGCTGTGAGCAGAGCCGTTGGCATTCTCAACAGGGCAGAGATGAGTGCTCAAGGGAGCTGGAAGTTGCAGAACCAAGCCAGCGCTGGAGAACCAAGTGTTCATTGTTGTGGAGTAAAGCAATCTTTCCAGAATCACAAAGGTGTCAAAAATACAGGAAGAGCTTCGTTTAGTTTTGGGGTGTGTGTGTGTGTGCGTGTGTGTGTGTGTGTGTATTAAACACAAGACACACGATAAATCCTAATCATTCATTTTCTGCTTTTTGGGGGTCTGTTCAGTTTGCTGATGGCACTTAGCCTGTGCCTCTCTCTGAGAAACTACGTTGTCCATGGCTTACACAATTATCAAGTTCACGATAGAAGCTGCCTGGCGGACATGCCTCCAACTGTGTCCCATGGCATACAGCGAGTGCTTCGCAAATGCTCCCAGATGAACATAAGCAATGCCTCCACAGACTCTACAATCTCTGTTGCCTTGTAATGAAAACAGCACACAACTGCATTCCCTGGGTTCCAAGTGTTTTGCTTTTTCATAGAGGATGTCCTCAATCCCTCACCCTGAGCCAAGTCAATGTGACTTAACCATGTGGATGAGCTTCCTAGGACTGCCATAACAAAGGGCCACAAATTGGGTGGCTTCAAACAACAGAAATGTATTGTCTTGTAGTTCTGGAGGCTAGGAGTCCAAAATTAAGGTGTCGGTGGGACCACATTGCCTCTGAAAGCCTTGAGGAAGCCTCCTTCCTTGCCTCTTCCAGCTCCTGGAAGTGACCATCAATCTTTGGCATCCCTTGGCTTGAAACTGCTTTGATTCACACTCTACCTCCACTGTCCATGGCACTCTCCCTTTGTGTCTCTGTGGCTAAATGACCCTCATCAATTACCTACACCAGTCATTGGATTACAGCCCATTTTAATTACCTCATCTTAGCATGATGGTGTCTGCAAAGATGCTCTTTCTAAATAAGACACATGTACCAGGGGTTAGGACCTGAACATTGCTTTTTGGGAGACACAATTCCACACTGCGCATTAAAATTTTCTAACTGGACTATTTGTGGATATTTCCTCTCTACTGTCTTCCCTATAAGTCTTGGTATGAAAGAAGTAAAAATAGGGAGACATATTCAGCCTAATTCTGGCCACCTCTAGTGCTTTGTCCATGATTTTATCAGCACTTATCTGATTATAACAATTATTTGATTATGTGTCTGCCCCCACCCCTGTCTTGGAAATGAGATCTTTCAGGACACGGGTCAGTAAATAAGACCTGTGTGTCATTTATTAAATAAGACATGTAAGACATAGGTCTTATTCTAACTTAGTGCCTAATACCTGTCACACTGAGGGACCTCAGTAAGCATTTGTCAAATGAGAGAAGGAGAGAGAAGAGGAGAGAAGAAGGGAAGAGAACTTGAGTGATTTTCTGGTTTCATGTCGAGTCTTCACTCTTAACCAGATTAACTCACCTTCCTCGTCAGCCCTTTCTAATTGCCTCCATTAATTTCCCTCACTAGCCTTGCAAAGATTGAAACTCATTATCAGACATTACTGAGAAGCCATGAAGGGAGTGATAAAGAGTAATGGTTTAGATATTAATCTGGCTCAAATCTGCAGATAAGACAGATCAACTTTGGGGGACTCTTTCATGACCCATGATGCTGTGGACTGCTAATAAAGATTTCTGTGGTGGGAGTTTCTGTGCTGTTGCCATGGTCAGGAGCTTTACTTTATGTAGAACTGCCAGTGTTAGGTGTCACTCAAAAGTATCGTAATTTAGATTCAATTGCCCAAATATTGTATCCCAAAAATGTCCTCACTTGCAGTAAAGGATTCTGTTTGGACACTCTCCATAACCCATTCACTTCCTATATTAGTTATCTATATAGCACAAATTTAGCACCTTAAAACAACACACACTCATTACTTCCCAGTTTCTGTAGGTCATAAGCCTGGGCACAGTTAGCTGGGTCCTCTTTTCAAGCTTTCTCAGAAGGCTGCAATTAAGGAGTCAGCCAGAGCTAGGGTCTCAACTAATGTTCAACTGGGGAAGGATCTGCTTCCAAGATCACATGGTGGTTGGAAGAATTCAGTTCCTTGTGGGTATAGTACTGAGGGCTTCCTTTTCTTGTCAGCTGTTGGCCAGAAACCACTCTCAACTCCTATGGGCTGCCCCTAGTTTCTGGCCACCCAAGCCCCACAGCGTGGCTACTCACTTTATCAAAGCCAGCAGGTGGGAGAATCTCTTCCCAAGGTGGAGGTCAGAGTCCAGTGTAATGCAACCATGGCAATGACAAACACCAACCTTGCCGTAATCTATTGGTTAGACACAAGTCACAGGTTCCACCCACACTCCTGGGGAGGGGATTCCACAGGGTGTGAGCACCAGGAGCAGAGATCACTAGGGCCATCCTAAGAGTCTCCACTATACCTACTGACCTAGACGAGGCTTCCTCATTAAAACCGGAGTCAGGCAGGCTTTTATGGATATCATGTTGCCAGGATATATACATGGCTAGTGTCATGTAACTATCCAGACATCTTTATTGGTTGTTACAGACTGAATGTCTGTGTCCCCCTTGTTCTGCAGTGAGCAGAACATGAAAACCTACCTACAAGTCTGAAGGAGCTGAGAGGCAGAAGAAAGAGGCTGACATATCCATTTTCTCTGAAAGAAACATTTAACAGGGACTTAGGAACAGAAGCCATGTCTCAGGTGGCCACAAAGAGGAGATGGTGAATCCCAGGCCATTAGCGCTGAGACCCAGGGCTTCTATACCATAGAGAAGGAATGCGTAGGACAATTGGAGTCAACTCCTCAGGGAAAGGCAAGAAGGCTATGTGAGTCTGCCTATCAGTCTGTCATTCCAGCCTGGGTGACAGAGTGAGACCGTGTCTAAAAAAAAAAAAAAAAAAAAAAAAGACATTTTCAATTGTCAAATGAAGAAAGCAAATTTGTATAACTTAAACCAAAATAAGGGACTTCCATTTCCAGAGACCACTTTTGGTAAAAATCATCTACATGTTCTAGATAAATGTATTTTTAAATATCGTTAGAATAAATTCTGCATGAGAATAAACTAAAGGGGACCACTGGAGGCCAGGAACAACAAAACAGCGTCACCAGGGAAACGTAAGCCAGGCTGGAGCCAGGGTCACTGAGAACCGCTGCTGCATCCTGCTGGCCTTAAGCCAGTGTTCTCAGTACCCAGAATATGATGGCAAAGCTGTGACCAAGCTGGGAGGAAAATTGGTTTTGAGACTTCTGCATAAAACCTGAGCCTCTAAGGACAGGAACCTCAGGGAGGAAAACATGCAGAGGAGGGTGATAAGTGTGTTTGTCTGACCTGACTTTAGTGGAGTGAGGGAAAGCAGGAAATAGTTTCCCAAAATTCCTAAACCTTAAATTCTCGTTTGTACACTTTCAGATTTGAAGACACATTATTGGTGAAGCCTATAAAACCTTAAGCCAACATTTTAATTAATAGTGTCCTGTGTTTTTAATTCTTTACTTGCCTTACAAAAGTATGTGCAGAAAATTATTGCATGTCATTTTTTGATAATTATTATGTGCTATGTATATGTGGTTAAATAACCTTTATTGCTGGTGCATAGAAATTAAATTTCTACATATTGTTCTTCTTTTTGACACTCTGCTGAAGTGTCTTATTCACTTTAATATTTTCTTGGATTCTCTAGTTTTTCCTGTATAGATAATTTATCATTTACGAATACAGTCATGCACCACATAATGACATTTCAGTCAACAATGGACCACATATGCAATGGTGGTTCCATAAGATTTAAAAATTATGTATTTACTATAACTTCTCTATGTTTTAGACATGTTTAGATACATAATACTTATCACTGTGTTACAATTGCCAACAGTATTCAATATAGTCACATGCTGTCCAGGTTTGCAGCCCAGGAGCAATAGGCTCTACTATCCAGCATAGGTGCATAGTAGGGTACACTGTCTAGATTTGTGTTAGTCACTCTGTGATGTTCCCACAATGAGGAAATCACCACCTAGCAATGCATTTCTTAGAACATATCCCTATCATTAAGTGGCAGTTGTTTGTTTCTTTCCATCTTTTAGATTTTTTTCTCTTTATTTTTCTGCTGGCTATGACAGATACCAGATACTATAGTGTGGTAGACATGGTAGCAGGCTTCTTTTTTTCCCCTTGTGATTTGAAAGGAAGAGTCTTTGAGTATGACTTTTGCTACAACCTTTTAAAGCTATTTATCAACTTAAGGATAGTCTACTCTATTCCTAGTTTTTTCAGAGGATGTTTTTTAAGATCATAGATTAACATTATTAATTTTTTCTGCATTCTGATAGATGTATATACGGTTTCCTCCATAACTCTATTAATGAAGCCAATTAAACGGATAGATAGTCTTACCTTGAATAAAAGAATTATCCCATAACCATTAATGGTTAAAAATCTTCCCACAGAGAAATGGTAGTCACAACAATTATATAGATGACTTTCTCTAACTATTTAAAGAACAAATATTTCAGTCTTATAAAATACCTTTTAGCGAAAAATAAGGACAACACACTAACAAACTACATCAGGCTAAGATAACCTTGGTACCTAAAGCAAACAAAAATATTGAAAAAAATTAGCATCTATGAGCCCATTTATATGAAATATCAAGAATAGATAAATCCACAGAGATAGCAAAATAGTGGTTGCCAGGCATTGAGAAGATAGTGACTGCTAATGGGTATAAGGTTTCTTTTGGGGGTGATGAAAATGCTCTAAAATTGATTAGAGTAAGGCTTGAGTAACTGTGAATACACTAACAACTATTGCATTGTATACTTTATTTTTACAAATTATTATTTTTTATTATTACTTTTTTAGGGACAGGGTCTTGCTCTGTCCCCCAGGTTGGAGTATGGTGATAGAATGATAACTTACTGTAACATTAAACTCCTGGCCTTAAGCAAATCTCCTGCCATGGGCTCCCAAAGCACTAGGATTACAGATGCAAGCCACTGTGCTTGGCCACCTTGTACACTTTAAATGGACGACTAATGTTGTATATGGGTAATATCTCAATAAAACTGCTTTAAAAGTGTTATCCAAAATAGCTCATGAACATAGGTGCAAAAATCTTAAATACAATATTTTAAAAACTTATCAGCAATATATAATGAAAGGTAACACATCAATATCAAGGGTGCTTCAAAGTTAGAATGGCAGTTACTCTAATCTACTCCATTATCAGATTTATGGAGGAAACCCTATATATTCTTTATGTAGAAAATTACAGACAGATGGTGAAAAACACTGAAGAACAGAATTTAGGGACAAAACAACATGTTCTTCATTAGAAAACTTAATATCGTAGATCTGTCAATTCTCACCCAGTTGGTCTACAGATTCAATGTAATTCCAATAAAAATTTTGACAGATTTTCTGAGTCATGCATGCCATACTTATTAAAAACTTACATGGATGTTTTCTTCTTTTCTTATTTTTCCTTTCCTTTCCCTTCTTTCCTCATAGGGGTAGCATGGCCAGTGCCCAAAGTATGATGATGACAATAAATACAGACAAATATTTGCATATACACATGGAGATCAAGTAACAAATCCTAATTGTGGAGTAGGTGACAAGGTAGTTCACAAAATAGAAGACACAAATGGCCAATAAGCCAAAGAAAAAGTGCCAGGTTTCATTAGTAAACAGAAAAACAAAATGCAAAATGCAGTTTAAATTTACAATGAGCCATCATTTTATACCCAGTAGAGCATGAAAAGTTAAGAAGTCTATCAACATCATCTATGGGTGAGGATGTGAAGTCATAGAAACTCCCACAGCCTGTTGGTAGGGGTAACAATGACTTGGAAAGTGATTTGATATTACCCAGCAAATTGAGTTTGTGTATACTCTACAATGTAGCCATCACCAGCTATTCCACTTCACCTCTTGCCCCTCCATGGGGTATCATACCCCAGAAAAGGAACTTTGGTATTTCTGCACCAAGACACTAATTGCAAATGTTTGTGAGAGTAAAATTGTTAATAGCGATGTTCTTAAGATTCTTAGAAATTCTTTTGTCTAGCTGAAAGAATCTATTTATTCTGCAGCACATTAAATCTTTCAGTGATTTTAACAAAGTTTCCTAGAAACACAGTCTTGATTTTATTTTTATTGCCAGGCCACTTTTTTTTTTTTTTTTTTTTTTTTTGAAAATCTGTTACTAGTCGAAGAAGCTGGATGTCTTAGTTTGTTTTGCGTTGCTATAAAAGAATGCTTGAAACTGTGTAATTTATAAAGAAAAGAGGTTTACTTGGCTCATGATTCTGCTGGCTGGATCACTGGGCATCTGGTGAGGGCTTCAGGATGCTTCTACTCATGTGCAGAGATCACACAGAAACAGAGGAAGCAAGAGAGAGAGAGAGAGACAGAGGAGAGAAGTGCCAGGCTGTTTGTAACAATCAGTTCCCATGGGAACTAATAGAATGAGAAGTCACCCACCTCCAACCACTGAGGGCACTAATCTATTCGTGAGGGATCTATCCCATGACCCAAACAACTCCCAATAGGCTTCAACAACAACATTGGGATCAAATCTCAACATAAGGTTTGGGGGACAAACATCTAAACTATAGTACAGGAGATGAAAAACAGATTTATTTTCCAAGTGAAGCCTAGCCCCTATACTGTCTTTTAAAATTCTGCTTGGAAAGTATCTGGTTCCTTCTCTACCTTGACTCTTCTATCATACTCAGTTAAAATGAACCAACAGACGCTTTCAACAATCTTTTTGCTTTTCAGGAAAGGAGGTATTTCAATGACTTGGGGCTATCACATCATTAGGATTTTTAATGAGCAGACACATAAGTAGAGTATTTCAGTAAAGTGTTAAAAAATAAATAATGCATGCTCCTGTGAAGGGGATGGCTGCTGTACCTCCAGTGCTGATCACACAGGCTTTTCTGAAGCATAGTCTGAGCAAAGACCAGAATGGTGACTTGAGCGCAGGCATATGAAACCAGCAGGGCCAGCACCCCATGTGATGGGAGCAGTAAGTCCAAAGGTCTTGTGATGGGAACACACTGCTCTGCTGAGCAGCAGAATAAGGGCTGGCGGGTCAGAGTGCGGAGGTCAGACAGGAGAGCTGTGAAAAAAATGGACTGTTGCCCATTAACTTTGTAAACTCTGGAAAACAGGATATTAGGTTGCATTTGCAAGGCTGCATGTAAGTTAGGTACTTCTTAAATGGTTTTGGTGTGTTATGTGCACCAAAATAATAATAATACTGGGGATGACTCATACTAAACAAGGCTGGGTTATGCTGACCCTAGATCAAAATGATGAGGTGAGTAAAGTTTGTGTTGACAACGCCTCTCCTGCACTTTCCGCTCCCCATTTCCCCGTGCATCATACCTTGCAAGATACTCCTGCATTTCCTGTTGTGCTTCTCACGTCCGCCAGCCTTATACAGATAGTGGCATCCCCCAAAGATTAATCCACTCCTATCCAACACACTCAGCTGTGAATCACTACTGTCTGTGGTGGTCAGAAACACCATAGACATGTGAGTTCATACAACAATCTTCCCTTTCTGTTCCCCATCAGACATTTGTTCTTTGAAAGAGAACTCCAGGATGGAAAATGTCTCAGCTATATGATAGATTTAAACTTTATAGCATCAATGGAGATTGTCCCCGCTGCCCCCACTGCCCACCTCCAACCCCTGCTATGGTTAGAGATCCTAACTGAGCATACATCCATGAGGTTGTTCATTAGTGCTAATTAAGGAAAGGAAGAGAATGGTCGTTCAGCAAAAGGAGAGTTGTTTCTCAGTATTATTCATTATGTTCTTTGGGAAATTGCATGAGATGGTGACTAACCTATGTGTTGTCTCTAATTTTTCTCTGCTTCCTACACTAGATGTCACTGTGCAGCTCATTATTAATATAAGTAGCCTAAGGAAACTCCTCATAGAGAAATGGAAACTTTTTAAAATTTTTTAAATCACAAAGGATCCCTAACATGGCAGCACCTGAAATGCAAGCGTTCTGCTCAGCTGGCTGTCATTCGGCATGGAGACAGCTCATTTCCTCTACATGAATTACCATTAGTCTACCCCAGTGTAACGCTAAGAAGACTTATCAACAACTTGAAATATGTTTTTATGTCTTTTTCTCATTTGCATACCTGTCAACCTGATACAAAGTGAGAATTTGGGAAATGCAAATAGCCTACTCATGAAATTTAATGATGTGCACATATGCTCTATTTTGATACATTGTAAAAATACACCATTCCCTGGATGCTTAAAAAATAATGTCCTCCCCTGAAGATAATGAAGCTTGGAATAGAGTAAGGACCCCCATCTCACCTACTTTGCCTTTTCTTTCCTCCTGTTTTAGTTGCATCATAAACCTTGAAGTCAGAAATGTGTTTAGTGTGTTTTCAATAGGTAGGATGGCCCACGACTCCAGACTGAGAAGGTTTTAAAACCAGGAGGAGTTGGTCAACCCGCTAACTATGGACACCACAGAGATTGGCTTGCTTGTATTATTACAACCCATTACCCCCATTTGAGAACACCTCTGCACACACAGTCTGAACCCTGAGTTATTTTTGCTTAAGAACCAAGCACAAGATAAGGAGTGTTATTCAGCCTATGAGGATTTTTAAATTCTACCAGAACTACAGGTTTGAGTCACTAGTAGGCACCCAGAAGAAAAAAATATTTTCCAGGATGCTCTCCAGAAGCAGAACAATTTGGCTGTGTCCAAAGTTTTAACAAAAGTGACTACAAAAATGGAATGACTTGCATAATTTCTAAAGGGCATACTGTAAAAATTTTTCAGAGACTCTGATAAGATAAATATGGTGCCATCCTGGCAAAGTAGATGTTCCTGTATTAGATAAGAGGGTTAAGTTTTCTGGAAAAAAAAGCAAAGGAATAATAAGATGCATTGATCTAAGATAGCAACTCTATAGTATATAATGCAAGCAATTACACTGATTCCAAAGGTATTGTTTTGATGTGGATCTAAAAACAGATTCAAAATAAGGTTATATTATTTTTCTCAAATGAAGAGCAAATCAACAAACTGCTTTATTAGAGTATCAGGAGATGATGAGGAGGAGGAAAAGGAGAATAAGAAGGAGGAGAGGAAGAAGAAGAGGAGGAAGAAGAAGAAGAGGTGGAGGAGGACGTGGAGGAGGAGGAGGAGAGGAAGAGGAGAAGAGGGGAGAAGGGAGGGGGAGAAAGAGAAGAGGAAGAAAATGATGACACCTCTAATCTTCTTTAATCTTCACAACTGCCCTATGAGGAATGAATTTTTGTCTCCATTTTATAGACAAGCAATTCTGTTCTTATACTTGCTCAACTTTGCAGAGGCAAGGAAGCCAGAAAAGTTTTGAAAGCAACTCTCTCTGCCACAGGAAATGGGACATTTCACCCCCGCTCCTTACCATATCTAGAGTAGCAGTCAGGCGGTTCTCACTCAGGAATTAGGTCCTGCTCCAGGACCGTTATCCTTGGGAGTCATTTACCTGACTACTGATTACGAGTACCTGGAGGATCACTCTGCTTCAGTAACACAGCTGTCATCTTTCATCTGAAAGTTCTTTCATCTGAAGAGTTTGTTAAAAAAAATAGTAAGTTGAAAAGAATAGAGTTCACACTATAGAGTAGTTTCTACAGATTTTATAAAGCGGATAAGAAAATAAAATAAAATAATGTAGAAAAATCCCACCAGAAGAAAACGATGCCAAGGAGAGTCTAATGCACTGACTCTGTGCAAAGATACTGGAGAGGGATGTTGAAGTTCCCTGGGGCTAGGACCTCTGTTAAACAGTTCCTATGTCCAGAGGTGAAGCGGCCATGGATAGCAGTGTTTACCAGATCCATGCAGCACCTGTGTCCCAAAGGCAGTCTCCTGCCTCCTGCCAATCTCCTCCTAGAAGCCAACAGGAAGTCAGCCAGCCAAGGCCCACAGATGCAGTCCACTGGAGTCATTTTCTGAGGGTACAGAGAGGATGGAGAAGGGTGGAGGCACATCTGGCAGGCTATGGAAATACAATCATGACCAGCTTGGCCTAACCTCCTTTACTGATTCTGTTGGGTTCTCTGATTTGCTTATATTCCATCTGGCTCTAAATGACTTTTGTCACTGGGGCTGCTATGCTCCTTGAAAGACCTAGTTGCTCATTCTGCTTACAGAGTCTCATAGTTCTACCTCACATACACAAGTTTCATCAACACAACACCAAACACCTCCATCCTAATTACAGCAGATTCAGGAACTGAAGAAAGTCTGACAATTCTGAAAAACGTATTTTAAAATATTCTATTTTGGCCTGTGAACTCAGCTACATAATTACTTCTGAAAATGCTGTGTTGGCACCGTGGTGGAAGGGAGTTTATATAATCCATTGGCTCTAGGCTGGAAAAGATATCTTTGAGGTTAGCATTTTCTGAAAGACGCTCCCAAGATACTCAAAAGCAATTTCCTCTAGAGCTGTTCCCAGTCTCCCACTTTTCAATGTTCATATGGTTAGAGGAGATGAGTTAAAAGTCATCTGCCCACCACTCTGCAGCACCACAGTTTAACTCTTCCATTCCCACGCACCAGTGGGAGATCCAAGAGTTGCAGAGTGGGCTGAGCTGTCCAATGGCGTCAGGCAGGTGCATTTGGAATGAGATCCCTTACCAAGCATCACACCTCCATAACAAAAGGTAACTTAGCAGTCTGGTCTTCCCTGTCACTTAGAAGGAAATATCTTTTTTCAATAGCTGGTGTTTTAAGAAACTGGTGAAGAACTAATGTGGATTAATGATGGCTGCATAGTTTTGTATTATCGTTATAGTTTTGAGTGACACTGTGCTCTAGGTGTGCTTTCTTCACAAACTGAGAAATTAAGAAGCAATGGAGAGGAGTGCATTACAAACATGCAGAGACTGCTATACTACAGCTATGCCGTGCTTAATAAAGCAGGAAACTATCAGATAGGCACAGTCCTTTCTCTGCAAAATAAGCAGCGTGTCTGAGGACATGCTACTCTAACTCAAGGATTACATATGACCGAGGGCCCAGGCACTTTGTGCTCTACAGTCACATCTGCACCAGACCTCTTGCAGCTGAATGCAGCAGGGGTGCTGGGCAAGCTGAATAATGCCTCCCTGCCAAGATATTCATATCCTAATCCCCAAAACCTAAGACTATGTTACCTTACACAACAAAGGGGCTTTGCAGATGTGATTAAGCGAAGGCTCTTATAATGGGAAGATGACCCTGCGTTGTCCGGGTGAGCCCAATGTCATCACAAGGGCCCTTGTGGAGAGAGGCAGAAGGGTGAGAATGAGAGATGGAGATGTGAGGATGAAAGCAGAGGCCAGAGAGAGACAGAGAAATGGGAAGACGCCATGCTACTGACCTTGAAAATGGAACAAGGGAGCAGAGAAGTAAGGCATGCAGGCAGCCCCTAGAAATTAGAATAGACAAGGGAATGGATTGTCCTCTAAATGTCCAGAAAGAACATAGCCCTTGATTGTAGCCCAGTGAGACCCGTCCCAGACATGTGACCTCCAGAACTGTAAGATAATAAGTTTGTCTTGTTTTAAGCCACCAAGTGAGAGAATTCGTTACAGCAGCAGCAGGAGGCCAAGACAGATGTTTTTCTCAATCTCCTTCATTTTGCCCCTTTCTAAAATACCATGAATCCCCTCCTCCTTTTCCTCTTCCTTAGATATTTCTTCCTGGCATAAAGCTCTATGATCTGGCTCATCAAGCACAGTTCTTGAAATACTAAATATGTAAATAAGGAATTCGGAGTTTTTATTGTTTGGGCCACAAGGCTGCTTTCTAGTTGCAAACCCCTAAAACCTAACATTACCCTGATACCACTCCTTTCCTTTCTTCTATAAGAGAATGAACCTTCGCTCACACCATCATCCCTACCCAAACAGAGGATTCCCCTGAGAGAGCTACAGGAAAGGCTGCTCAAAAATGAAAAAGAGAACCAAAGAGGGAAAAAATGGAATATTTTTACAGTATAATCCCTGTTACAAAACTACCACCTGCCATATATTATTGCTGTGTCAGTAGTAAATTAAAGTCTTTGTCCTTAAGGAGCTTATAGCTGAGGTCAGCACTTTGAAAACTTGAGTTCAGCATCAGAATCACAGGGAGAGCTTGTTAAATGGACAGATTATCAGGCCCCAGTCCCAGAGTTTGCGATTCAATAGGTGATATGGCTTGGCTGTGTCCCCACCCAAAACTCATCTTGAATTGAAGCTTCCCTAATTCCCACATGTTGTGAGAGGAACCTGGTGGGAGATAATTAAATCATGGGGGCAGTTTCCCCCATACTGTTCTCATGGTAATGAGTAAGTCTCATGAGATCTTATGGTTTTACAAGGGGAAACCTCTTTTGTTTGGTTCTTATTCTATCTTGCCTGCTGCCATGTAACACATGCCTTTCACTTTCTGCCATGATTGTGAGACCTCCCCAGCCATGTAGAACTGTGAGTCCATTAAACCTCTTTTTCTTTATGAATTACCCAGTCTCGGGCATGTCTTTATCAGCAGTGTGAAAATGGACTAATACAGTAGGTCTGAGGTGGGGCTAACAATCTGCATTTGCAAGATGCTCCCTGGAGATATTGGTGCCGCCTAGTGGGAGAGGCAAAAGGCAAGCCCAACGATCAAAATCACAACATAATGCCTGGAAGCTCTATTGGAGAGGTACAAGCAGGCAGTTCCAGGCAGGGAGAACAGGGAGAATCCCTCACAGCTGGAGACTGAGACAGTGGGGAGTGAGACAGGGCATTGTGGCATTATGACGTTGCAGATGACCCTTAAGAGATTCTGAGAAAGGAGACAATTCCAGCTCCAGCAAAGGGCACACCTGGCAAAGCAGAGGCAGGCCGTGTGCAGAATCTGGCTGGGAAAGAGCCCATAGACCTGTCAGCTGGCCACAAGGTGTGTGAAAGAGGTTCCAAGTCTGGGAACCCTGAGGAGTTGAGGCCTGGTTAATTCACTTGAGCTCCAGTTCCGTGTAACTTCATCCAACAATCCCTTATAACAGGCTGTGCGCAAGATGCTAAGAGGACTGGGAGCAAGAACTGGTCCCGTGAGAGTTTGGAATCTGCTTGTGAAGAAGAGGAATGGCTTGGAAGATTTCATTCAGGAAAAGATAGGATGGAGACACTGCTTTTGGCAGCAGTCAGAATTGGGGCCAGGGCCCAAGGTGAGGTCACACATACCGGGATGAGAGACTAGCACAGAGCAGCGGCAAGAAAAGATATCAAAAGTTTGATGACAGATGGTACAGCCCAGGTCAGAAAGACGGTGTTTGAGTAGGTGGAGGGGCTGGGAGGGCCAGGGTTGAGGATGGGCCGCTGGGCCCGGCAGGGCCAGTGAGTCAGCTCATCGACTCCATGGATGCAGCCTGAGGGAGCTGTGGGTAGGGCTATAGCAGGTGCTTTGTCTTTTCCAATCGATCCTGGCTCCATTATTTCATTTTATTTTTAAGTGGCAGGGCCTTGTTCTGTTGCTGAAGCGCAGTGGTGTGATCCTACCTCACTGCAGCCTTGGAATCCTGGGCTCAAGCAATCCTCCAGCATCAGCCTCCCAAAGTGCTGAGAATACAGGCATAAACCACCACACCTAGCTAATTTTTGTAGAGATGAGGGTTTCACTATGTTGCCCAGGCTGGTCTCAAACTCCTCATCTCAAGAGATCCACCTATCTTGGCCTCCCAAAGTGCTGGAATTACAGGCATGAGCCACTGCACCCAGCCCATGATTCCATTTCTGAAAGCCCTGCCTGACGGCATCCAGGATGCACCCCAAGAGTGGACTTAAATTAGAGAACATTTTGATGATGTTTTACTAGGAACAATGGAAAATATTATATATTTCTTTCTAGGGCCAGACCCCAATATTCCTGGAAGCTCAATCATTAGAAGTAGATAAACAGCTGTTGGCATTTTTCTTTATTCTATCAGGAGAGGCAAACCTCATTTTTGGAGAAAGATAGAGTTTCCATATCAGGGAAACAAAATATCTGAATGGACCATTTGGGTATGTAAAGGGAAAGCCTAAATGCTATTCTCAAATGGAGAAATGCAGAATAACAAGGAGTTGAGCAACTTTGCATATTGACATGAGTAATTTTAGCCGCTGTGGGCCAACGTGTGGCTCCAGAGAGACTATTAAGAGGCTGAGAGTAGAGAGGGGAGGATTCTTTGCTCTCTCTAAGGAAGACTGAAAAGGGATCCTGAATTCCTACTGGTGGCATAAGATGAGGCTCTGGAAAATGGTGGCAGGTCAGGGAGTAGGAGGGAGAAGGATGGAGTAGATGGGCCTGGGAAGCCTTGGTTCATGACACATGACATATACATTGTTTGTAATTCCCTTAGGCCAGCCTCACAGCTCAGGGAAGTTCATCTAGAACATGGATGAGTATACCAAGATATAGACTTAGATGTACACAATATAGGTGCAAGTGCAGGTGCAGGTATAGTTATAGATAGGTTAGTAGATGGAGATATATGAATAGTTACAATTGTAGCTGTGGGCATTGACATAGCCATAGGTTTAGGTGCATGTATAGAGGTAGATGTAAACATACATGTAGTTAAAAATATAATGTTAAATGTAGGTATAGGTGTATGCTATGGCCTGAAGGTTTGTGAACCTCCCCAAAATTTAAATGTTGAAATCCTAACCCCTAAGGCTATGGTATTAGGAGAGGGGGGGCAGCCTTTGGAGGGTGATGAGATCATGAGAGTACAGCCCCATGAATGGAATGAGTGCCCTTATAAAAGGGACCCTAGAGAGCTCCCTCACCCCTTCCACCACGTGAGGACACAGGGAGAAGGTGCCATCTATGAGCCAATAAGTGGGGCCTCACCAGACACCAAATCTGCTGGGGCCTTGATCTTGGACTCATGGCCTCCAGAACTGTAAGCAATAAATGTCTGTTGCTTATAAGCCACCTAGTCTATGGCATTTTGTTATAACAGCCTGGACAAACTAAGACAGTATAGGTGTAGGAGTAAATGTAGGTATAGTTGAAGTTATAGTCATAATCACAGACAAGGAAAAATAAAGTTTTAGAAATAGATCTAGAAGTGAGTATAGACATAGACAGATACAGATAGAAATAAAGACACCAAGTGTTTCCCGTTTTCCTTTTTCTCCCTGAGCAGGCTCACCCTGGGACACATGTTGAGCACTGTTACAGGGTTCCTTTGACCCACATAATGTAATGATGAAGAAGGACAAGATGAGTTTTGTGGCCTACCTGGCGTCCATACACCTATACGCTTCGTTAGCAAACACAGCCTTGTTTTCACAGACATGAAATAAATATTTATTTTAAAGCACAACATATGCCCCATATTCGTTTTGGTCCCAATTCTATTGGCCAGCTCTAATTAGTAATGATGTTCATTAAAGGTGAAAATTGTCTCTTGTCTAACTTTCCAAGAATATTGAACTATAAGTTATTTAAAGGCATATTAAAAATCAGGTAGCCATGGCAACCAGCTGTCATGACACAATGCCTTTGCTTACACAGTACCTCAACAAAGAGTTGTAGAGTGATCTTGGCTTATTAAACAATTTCACAATGAGCCGTCTTGGTCATTGTCTGTTCAGTTCAAAAGCGAAAAGCAAATTTTGAATTTTCTGAGTGTCTATATATATATATATATGATAATTAATGCTACCACCACTTTAGGAAATAAAATCTGTGGCTACATGTTTACTCTATACCTTCTATTGTAAGAGTAAATAGACTTAGAATAATATTCAAGTTAATGTCAATTTTAAATTCTAAAAAAATATAAATAATTCATATTTCTAAGACCTGGTAAAAATTATTTCTCTACGCTTATTTTGCTTACATAAATATAATTGATCATGTGGACTCTCAGATATCATATATACTATATACACTGACTATTTTATTAACCTATGTTCCCCAATTCATTCCAATAAAATTAAATGGGACACTTAATTTACGTTTTAAACACTGGGTACCTACTATGGCCTGAATGTGCCCTATAAAATTCATGGTCAATGTCATATTGTTAAGAAGTGGGCCTTTAGGATGTGATTGAGCCACGAGGGTGGATCCTCATAAGACAACCTTATAAAAGAGCTAGAGGGAATTAGCACTGGTTTCTTTTTCCCTTCCACCTTCCACCACATAAAAACACAGCATTCGTGCCCTCTGCAGGATGCAGTGACAAGGCACCATCTTGGAAGCACAGAGTCGCCCTTATCAGACAACTGAATCTGTCAGTGCCTTGATCTTTGACTTCCCAGCCTCCAGAACTGTGAGGAAATGCACATTTCTTCTTTATAAATTATCCAGTTTCAGGTATTTTGTTCCAGCAGCAGCAACGGACTAAGGCAGCACTCGATTTTAAAAAATTGAAATTCACCTACAAAAAGTTTATTTTCTGTTTTTATGTGTTTTTATTATTGTTTTGAATTTTTGTTTTTATTTCAATAGCTTTTGAGATACAGGTGGTTTGTGGTTACATGGATAAGTCCTTAGCGGTGATTTCTGAGATTTTAGTGCACATGTCATCCAAGCAGTGTACACTGTACCCAATATATAGTCTTTTATCCCTCACACCCTCCCAACCTTCTCCCCTGGGTCCCCAAAGTCCATTATATTATTCTCAGGCATTTGCATCCTCATAGTTTAGCTCCCACTTATAAGTGAGAACATACAACATTTGGTTTTTCATCCCTGAGTTACTTCACTTAGAATAATGGCCTCCAGTTCCATCCAAGTTGCTGCAAAATACATTATTTCGTTCCTTTTTATGGTTGAGTAGTATTCCATGGTGTATATATATATTGCACTTTCTTTATCCACTCATTTGTTGATGGGCACTTAGGTTGGTTCCACATCTTTGCAATTGTGAATTGTACTGCTATAAACATGCGTGTGCAAGTGTCTTTTTCATATAACGACTTCTTTTCCTTTGGGTAGACATCCAGTAGTGGCATTGCTAGATAGAATGGTAGTTCTACTTTTAGTTCTCTAAGGAATCTCTATACTGTTTTCCATAGTGGTTGTACTAATTTACATTCCCACCAACAGTGTAAAAGTGTACCCTCAAAAATTTATTTTCTTAGGTGCTTTGCAAACAAGTCTTCCTTCTCTTGAGGACACATGTATAACCTCAGATTTGGGCCTTCGAGGAAAGGAAGGGGTCATGGTGTTGGACCTGAGTCCAGTACCCAGGTATAGAGCTCAGCTGTCAATATGGAGATGCAACTGCAATAAGGACACTATAAGGACACTAGAGAAGGTCAGGCTGAAGGCTTGGTTCAAAAACCTAGCCCTCGTACATGAGCTAAAATCAAGGCAAAATGTAGACAAGAGTTGGAATCTGGGTCCATTTATTGAATGCAAAATGGAATGAAGGCATGGATTTGAAAGCATAGATACATCCTAGATGAAGACCCCCAAGGCCTTGACCAGTCCCCCAAGCTGGGAAACAGCACAGAACATGCTAGTTGAAGAAATCTTCACCTAAGTATTACCCAAGTGCAATGGGGTTTCTCTAGAAGATCATGGCTTTGGAAGGCCAGACTAGGTCTTGAAGTTTAGAGAAGAACTGGAGGAAAAGTTGTGTTAATAAGGAGCAAATATTTTTTAGTATCTTTCCTTAAGAAAATAATCCAAAAACAAAAAATATTAAGCGCAGAGACTCATCTCAGAATATTACTAATGATGGCAAAGAATTAGAAACAACCTAAACATAGAAAATAAAGATATCACCGAACAAATTGTGGTTAATCCACTTGACAGGCAAGTATATAGAAAATAAATTCGAGTTTTAATAATAATAATATTAGCAACAATAAAAGTTATCTAAGAAAACAGCCACTGATAAAGGAAGCTAGTTAAAATCTCCCAAACATTGAATAAAATGTTTGTCTATTAAGATAATTTTTTAGACTTAATCCTATCTTTTGTTTTCAGGGGAAGGGATCCCAGTCTCTGGATTTTTCCTGAAGTTTTTCTGGAAGGATCCTAAGTCTCCTAAAAGCAATGACACCGGGGTTTTAAGCTGGCCATGTGAGCTACCACTGCAGCACTTTTTCTAGCTGTGGGTTTACTTTGGCTTTCAGCGTATTCCCCTTAGATTCATGGGCAAATCTTCAGGTGAGAGTCAGCAAAAAGAATGCAATAATGCGACTCAGAAGCAGGGAGCCTGATGGTTCTCATTTATTCTTTCCTCCTGAAGCCTTCATTCTAAAGACTTTCTTTTGTGATTTTCTCCCTCCCCCAAGAATGGGAAATATTAACACCTTGGTTTGCCACCTTCTGTTTCTGATTTGCTTTCTCAGGACTCATTTAGTCTTTGAGCTCATAGGTTGTGCCCACTGGGATTTAGTGAACACAGCTTTCACTAAATTCATTGATGAATCTTTAAAATAAATATTTATTGTGCATCTACATTTGCCAAGCCTTATGTGAACTAGACGGACACAAGGTACTTCATCCAGGGCACCTACCACATAGCAAAGGAGACAGATGTGAAATACACAAATAACTACACCATCACAATTGAGCTAGGTGCTACTAGAGAAATAAACAGACTGCCCGAAGGGATCAAGATGGACCTGTTTAAAGTGGGGCTCTCACAGAAAGAGATCCTGAACCTCAGTGGTATATTTGGAGGTGCAGGCCCCCTGGTGGGGAAGAGGGGAAGTGAAACCGGGAAGGGGCCCTGTTAAGCCAGCTACCATGGGAAGCAACTGGTGCTGAACCCCACAGGCAAAATGTAGAGAATAATGCGAGGTGCAAGTTCTGGAATTATCTCACTGAAGTAACAAGGAAGTTGGAGTATTGTATACCAACTTGCAGCACTCATCCACGGAAAACTGCACAGGCAGGTGTCAGTTACCCGAGGGCACACAGGCAGATAAGCTTTCTATGGTTCTGGAAGTTATTGGCAAAATGAAATGGTTAAGGTTCCAGTGATACGAACGGTGCACTGACAGCATTGGCTACAGGGCATAATCTTATTGCACAAGCACTGTATTGACTAAAGATGGCTTGGATGGAATGGAATGTCTCAACAGAAATAAATTCAAGTGAATACAACTGGGGTTACTCTTTTAAAAGAACAGAGAGATGTCAGTGCAGCCAGAATACACAGCAGAGCGATCAGCACAGGTAATGTGCTTCTAAATCCACAGGGAAGGGAGAGATGGGCAAGGAACGGGTAGTCTGCCCAGGGCATAGCTGTGCATGATGGTATTGAGTGAGGGAGGGTCCTCTGAGCCCCCTCCATGTGCATGAAGCTGAAGAAATTCTGCATGTCAGCCAGTCTGAGTACATATTTTGTAGCATCTCACCCAGCTAACAACACTTCATTAGTCCTGGGATTAACTGACATACAACCGGATCCCAGGGTAGGGTATAGGAGTACCTACTTCTCCAGCATGCACAAAGCCTGTATTTATCATCCTCTGATTCACTCAGCAAGCACAGCCTGGTCCACATACATTCCTGAATTCAATGCTGGGGAATTAAATCAGACACATGCTTGTACAACATCTCTGTAATTCAAGACGTCTTGTGATTCCAGCTATAGTGTCTATTTTGTATTCATTAAGGATCCAAGACTGTGGTGCATTTCCAGGCATATCTTAAATTTATTTTAAATATTTGTATCATTTTATTAATAATATCTTAAATGTATTTTATATGTAAATTAATAGTATGTCAAATTTATTTAAAATATTTGTATTCAGATGCGCCAAAATTGCATTTACGGGACTAGTAAAAGGAACCTTAAAAGAATACCAACCTTTAAAATAATTACTGTTAAAACAGAGATAACAGTTATTTGGAAAATAGTGTGAAGTGCATATTCTTTGACATATGCTACAAAATTGCATTCCTTATACATACATAATAGAACTGTGACTTTAAACAAGTTATGTGCTTAAGTCTCACGTTCTTGATCTCTAAAGGTTCTCATAATAGGATTTTAAAAGATTAAATGAGTTAATTGCTTAGCAACAGTACTTGGCAAAAAGAAAGTAGTTAATAAGTGTTAGCGAGTGTTGTGGTAAATTTCTAAAGGATAACCATAAATTTATTGCTCAGACCTGGCCTTTTGTATTATGAAAAGGGAAAATTATTAGAGTCAAAGACATAAACCTGCACTATCTCAGGTAAGAAGAAACATACAGTCTCTGTGTATAAAACCAACATGTTGTAGGTCTAAGTAGTGAACACATCATATCAGCTGAAACTGACTATGCTTTATCCTCAGAAAGTTTGCTCTTTTGATTTACATAGTTGTTTCAATGACATATGGAGGTGGGTAGCTAGAAAACAACTTTGGAGAGAGGACAATTGAGAATTTTATTCCACAAATAATTTACTGAAGATTCAGTGGTGAGTAAAACAGGCTGTTTTGCAGTTAACCTTCAAATTTTTTTCTACATAATACCTTGCTTCCCCATAGACACACGCTGGAAGATTATTAGTTGGCTAACCACCAATTATGGCAACATTTTTTAATTGCATGAATTTGTACAACAGCAATAACACAAGCATGGAAACTGGAAGGTTGTCCTACAGTAAAGAAAGGCCCATAGCTACTGATAAAGTCATCTCTTTGAGTGAGGAAGTCCTTTTACTTTAAAGGTTTTATTTTAAATACAGTAAGACAAAAACAAAGCATTTTTAAAAAAACATTTCTAACTATAAAACTTTCATATGTCACCTTTTTATTAAAGAAGGATTTCAAAATCTTTGCATGAGTTCATCATCTACTTTGAAAATGTGCCCTTGGGTTTCACCCCTGACTTGGGTGTCTGACATCTGTCTTCTGTGAGTTTTGACCCAAACTTCAAAATGACCCTCTTGTTATACATATCAGCAAATAATTGCAGAACATGATAAAATCTTTATTGGATGCATAAGCCAGACATGATGAGGGCAAAGATTATGGACTCCATCTACTTTGAAATGCAATGCAATTCTCAGATATTTCCTCCTCGGATGAATCTTTGTATATGTCAGCTTCTCTAGGGCATATCCTAGGCATGAAACTGCCGGGACATAGAGAAGGTACATTTGCCACTTTACCAAATATTTGCCAACTACTCACACATGCTGTCCTTGCCAATACAATATGGTCAGATTCAGAAATTTTGCCAATCAGGATGAATACAAAAGTGTATCTTATTTTTATTTCAATTTGCATTTTCCCAAATACATGCATGTCCCAAATTCAAACTGTTGTTGCTATTCCATATAATTGTTGTTAGTACTAATTTACATATGTTGGTGAATTTTTCATCCAAAGCCTCTATTCATTTATCTTTTGATCGCTTTGTCTTTTTTTCCAATTGGCTTATTAGATTTTTATATTTTAAACAATACTATCTTGGTCTGATATAGATAGATAGATGATTACGACAGATGATATATAGATAGATAGATAGATAGATAGATAGATAGATAGATAGATAGATAGATCTTCATCTGTTCTGATATGTACCTTTAACTTTTAAATGTGTGGTGACTTATATCATGAAGACATTTTAGATTTTGATGCAAACATATTTATCCATATTTTGTTTATGAGTTTCATTTTTACATGACTTCTAAAATTTACTTCTTACCCTGAAACTATAAAATATTAGCCATTTTTATCCAAATGTTTTCAAAGCTCTGTTTTTCGTCTTTAGGTCTTAATCTATCCCTGTCTATGCTATGAGATAGAAATTTATTTTTTACTGAATTCAAATATATGAAAACATGAAAGGGCATATATTTGTGGATCAGCTTCTGGACTCCTCATTCTATGATTTTATTATAGCACATCCTGATTTTAAGTTATGAAAGAACCCCTCCTTTATGTTCTTTTTTCAGAATTTTCAAGATTATTCTGGTATTTGGGGAAAATTATTGTTATTCATAAATTTAAATGTTTTCCAAATACCAACAAAGCAAAACTTGTTAGGACTTTCACTGGATACCGTTTGCATATATTCATTGTTTTCTGGATAATCAATACCATTATTAGCAGGTCTACCTATCAAACAATTTATGTTATTTCTTTTATTGGGTCTTTCTACATCATTTAATATTATTTTGTAGCTTTTATCTATACAGAATTTAAACCTCCTTTATTAGGTGTATCCCTAGGTACTTGAGATACTTTGTTGTTACAGTAAATGAGGTCATTTTCCTTTTACATTTACAAATTTGTCTAATGATGATGTAACAGACCACTAGAGCTTTCTGTGTGTTGATCTTTATCCAGAGACATTGCTGAATTTCTTAATAATGTAGACACTTGATCTGTGTATCCACTGGGTTTACTGTGGAAGATATTATACAGCTACAAATAATGACAAGTTTTCCTCATCATTTTTCATTTTTTTCCTTGTCTTGCTGCTTTAGCTAGAGCTCCCAGTACAATGTTTGAATAATTGGTGACAATGAATGCCTTTGCATTGTTTTTGACTTTCAAATTACCGCTTCTAAAATATTTTCATAAATTACAATGCTTGATGAGTATTTGTGGTAGGTAGTCTTTATTGGATTTTTAAAATCCTTTTTATCACGAGTTGCTAAATAGTGTTACCCTACCTCTGACTTGAATATTATCAAATCTCCTTTTCCCCATCTATTGATTATCACTATCTTACTTTAATTTGTGTACCACTCATTTTTTAACCCTCTGAAAGTGGCTCCTATTTCTATGGATTCCTGAAAATATGCCTTTAAATGTCATCAGTGGTTGATATTCCCAATCAAATGGTCACTCTCCTTAGCCCATGCTGCTCAAACTCTCTGTAGCATCTCACACAGCTGATTATTTCTCTCTCTCTCTCTCTTTTTTTTTTGAAATGTTTTCTTCTCTTGGCTGCTGATATCCTACAACCTCCTGGTGCTCCTCTGGCTGCACAGGTGGTTTCTTCACTTTATTTATTTTTTTACTATTTTTCTGTACCAAACTCTTAAATGCTGATTGATTGAGGACTCAGTTTTCAGCCCTCTTCTCAATTTAGCCTTATATTCATGTTCAATCCATATAAAATTCTTATACAGCCAACCTCTAAAATACATCAGAAGACTATCCACTTTCTCTGCAAACTGTAACTGCCGTAATCCTAGTCCAAGACACTCTCGTTCTCACTT
Organism: Nomascus leucogenys; assembly: GCF_006542625.1. Lineage (NCBI taxonomy): Eukaryota > Metazoa > Chordata > Mammalia > Primates > Hylobatidae > Nomascus > Nomascus leucogenys. The sequence goes on from NC_044406.1 coordinate 7,327,182, forward strand.
GGGATGATCTCAACGAATTCCTTCACTCCTTCTCCTCTCCCTCTTCCCCACCCAAATACTCTCTCCACATAGCATTCAAAGCAATGTAATAAGACACTCCAGATTATGCCACGTACCTGTTTAAAATGCCCAAAGGTTTCCCATTGACCTGCTTATTATTTTGCTCTCTAGTTCAGTAAACATTGAATTACTGAATGAAATAATAAATCAGTGAATAGGAATAAATGAGTGAATACATTTTGACATTTGAGACATCTTTTAAAAGATGAATTGCATGAATTATGGCCTCAGAGTAAAAAAATCCGTGCCAACGCAGAAAATAGCTGTGACAGAGATGCAGAGTCAAGGAAGAGTGAGATGTTTAAGGAAGCCAAGGAACCACCATGTCTAGACACAAGGAAAGGTGAGCATGATTTGAGCCTGCTGGTAGGAGGCAGGTTAGAGGCTAAACAGGAAAAGATTTTACACCTTCCACTAGAGATTGTAGTTTTTTTCTTAGATGTCTCTCTCACATATACACATACATTAACATGCAGTATTTAATGTATACAGTATTTGGTATTTGTATGATTTGATATGTAGATGTGTGTTCACGTGACCGCATGCATTGTGCGTACCTGTGTTAGTCATCCGTCACATAACAAATACCATGAAACTTAGTTACCAAGGCAACAAACATTATCTCACAATTTCTGTATGTCACATGGTGGAAGGGCAAACATGCTCCCTTGTGCCCCTTTTATAATCCCTTGTGCCCCTTTATGGCACTAATCCCATTCAGGAGGACTCTGCCCTCATGTCTTAATCACCTCCCAAAAGACCCCACCTCTTAATAATATTGCATTGGAGATTCATCCTCAACATGGATTTTGGCAGGGACACAAATATTCAGACCATCATAACTCCTTGCCCTTCCTTTCTCAGGACACTTACTTTAGGAAATCATAAATGCAAATTCTTTCTCTACCCCTTTGAGGTTTAAATCTTGTTCCAGCCCCTTGCTGATTTTACAACCAAGGAATGTCTTTCTCAAGAACCTAGGAGCCACACCTTTGAAATATAACCATCAAAGGAGGAAGAGTAACTATCTCTCAGTTTCTGTGGGAGAGTCCTACCAGTTAGCAAACACGGATGTCCCATCATATTGGGCAACCACCCCTCTAATATCCTCCAATACTTTTTCCTAGCACTTAAAGTCTCTCCCACTTTTTTTGTTTTGTTTTTTGCTTTTTTTTTTTTTTAGAAGCAGGGTCTTACTCTGTTGCCCAGACTGGACTGCAGTGGTGTGATCATAGCTCACTGCAGCCTCACACTCCTGGATCGTCCTGACACTCCTGGATCACCCTGCCTCAACCTCCCAAGTAGCAGGGCCTACAGGTGCACCACCACAAGAGACAAGGTCTCACTGTTGCCCAGGCTGATCTTGAACTCCTGGCCTCAAATGATCTTCCCACCTCAGCCTCCCGAGTTGCTGGGATTACAGACATGAGCCATCTCACCTGGCCAAGGAGTCCACTTCTTGTTTCTGCAGAGTTGAGTTCAGTTTATCTCCCCTATTACAATTGTCTTGACTCATATTGCAATAGTCTTATATAAGGGCCTTCCTTGCTGTTTCTAGCAAGTGTCTGGGGCAATATTTTTTTTTTTTGCAATACCAACAGATGAGGATCCCTGGAGGACATCTTAGAAGCGGCCTGCCACAGTGTGTGTGTGTGTGTGTATGTGTGTGTGTCTCCAAGGTAACTATATAGTAAGCCTGCATGTAGAGCATTGAAAATGTGAATTCTTTTTAACTGATACCTGTTGGTCTAGCTACATATTAAGGAAACATATTTAGTATTTCAAAGATGTAAATTCTGTGTTTATACCCTTCAAAGGATGAGTGCTGATCAAAAGACCTACAGAATTGTCCAGAAACATCCCCATTTGGTCCAACCAGGGCATCATCTCTCAGGGGAATCCTCTCCAAAAGGAAAAAATAAATGAATTTCCCACTGGTAACCAGTAATCTGTGCCCATTAGACCTAGAATTATTCCTGGTCTCAATTATTAATACTCACCAAATGAAAACAAACACAGTTTAGGAGGGGGAACAAAAACCCTTCGATTGCCTTCATTGAGTACTTTACTGCGGCCAGACTTGACATTAACATCTTAATAGCTCTGATAGAATCACTTAGGAGCTTCACTTCATGTAAATAGAGAAAATGTTAACGAGGAGAAAATGTGGGTGATTAATAAATGTGATTGAAATGAAATGACCTTTACTTATCCACTGCGTAATTAAAGTAATCAAGGGATACCCAGCTGTGATGAGAAATGTCATAGAATAGACCGAAATGCAATTAGCTATCATCTTTGTTAAAAAAAAAAATCAACATTCAGTGTGTTTTATAGAGGAAGGGGTACTTTTAAAAATTGCTTTTAGAGTCAATCGAGTTTTTCCTGACTGCTTGGAAAAATATTCCTACTTCAGGGCAGCTGCAGCATTATAAATACACCACACTCAAAAATACAATCCCTATGGAATAAAAAAAGTAGCATGCAAAGATTTATCTTATCTGCCTTCTGATATCCTCTGAATTCCAATTAGAAGTTCCCCACAGCACACAATATCAATCAGAAAACAGTAGCTCAGAGGCACCAGATCACTTTAAGTCTTCTGATGTTACTCTTGGGGAAGGAGAGAATGAGGATACATTGTCCCTAAAAAGCCTTGACCTCTTTCTTTTGGCAGCAAAACAAGCAACTCGGTCCAAAAAGCTGAGAAAGAAATCAATCGGCATTCAAGGGTCAGCGATAAAGTTTTCCGGAATTAAACTGACTAAGGACATTTTGGACATTTGCACACTCTTGCCTTTATTCCAGCTGATTAATAAGTGCAGTACAACCCACTGTCATCACCAAACTTTCTTTTTCCACTTCTTTCCTCAAAAACACCAACCCTGAACTCAGTCAAAACCCTGAACACCACCCCCTATTTTAGATCAGGAAACTTCAATAGCCTATTGGAGGCAGAGTGCTTGCAGCCAAATGCAAGCCCCACTCTCTGTGGCTTTGTGAGCTTAGTCAACTTACTTAGCCCCTCTGTGCCTCAGTTCTCTAATTCCATTACTAATGTGCTGGGTGGGGGTGGGTCTATTTCCAGGAAGTTTGAGGATAATTGCTGTGTAAAAACTCTGAACATGTGAGAATGGTTGCTAAGATTTTACATAGCTAATTCCTTGGCATGTCCTAAATGCCTAGGAAAAGTAACTTTACACTTTCTCATTATCAGTTTCCCCATCTCTATAATGGGGATAATAATAATAATCGTAACACTTCCTAATTGGTTGCTGTAGGAATTAAATAGGTTAATAAATGCAAAACATTTAGTGCCTACCAAGTAATGAACTCCATATAAATGTAGCTACTATTCTGACATATTTGCTGTAAACTCTGGATCATTGAAACTAGGCCAAAAGAACAAAAGCTACACAATGATGTTATTGTTGCCATCATTGATCAGAGACGGTACCTTTCGGCTTCCTAGTAGCCATGTCAAAACAAAATACAGAACAAAGCTCTCTCTTATTTTATAATACAAGAAAAATTGTCCTTCAATTTCCTTGGGACTAAATCTAGTGGAATTCCTTGCATGGAACTTTCTGTAAGGGATGTTAAAATGTATAATTGGCAGAGACTTCAACAAGCTAGCAAAAGAAGAAAGCTAAAATGATTTGTCTGTATCCTATTGATGTGGCAGTTGGACTCATCTCATAGCTATGTCAGTTCTGCATTTTACTTCAACTCATGGTAAGGTAAGGCACAAACCTAGGGGAGCTGCATGGCTCAAGGACGGCAGTCTACAAACCTAAATGTAGAGAAAACCAGCCATGTTGCAGAATGAAGAAAAGAAGAATGAAAACTGAACAGAAAGAATTAGCTCTCTGCTTTCCTAGAGATAGCCTTCTGACAAGATGGAGGTAACTTCCTGTATGCAGGGAAGGTAAAGAATTACATGTAATTAAACAGTCTAAAAACTCACATACTTCAGTGATGTATTTTGTTGTTAGTAAAGTAAATTTAGCAAGTATTTACTGAGTGCACAGGTGCAGAACTCTTGAGGAGTTGTGAAGATGAAAGCTCAATTTTTGCCCTCAGGTAACATACAGCTTAGAGGGAGAAAAATAGGTATGAGAAAATGAATGCAAACTTTTGGGAAGAACTGAGGATGTGGTTTGAAATAGCTTAACTCGTGCATGAATTGGGGCCATCAGTAGGCAGACTTCTGTTTTAACTTTGGTTTTTGGCCTATTTTTGAATGAAATATGCATGGTAATTTTAATGTAAAACTAAAAATCAATTTTTTTTTCAAATCATCAAGCATAAGTAGATTTGGTATGGTTAAGTCACAGCTTCTCATTTCCAGAAACACCTAGGCTTCTTGGGCTATGATGTCCCTGGGAAAATAGTACACAGGAGTAACATTCTTGGAATTAGACAAACTCATGTGGCACTCTGGCTTTTTTGCCTAGCTGCTTTGTCTTGGATATGATACTAATGTCCTAATCTCAGTTCTCTCATCTGTGATATTAGATCCATTCACCTCTTTCTCTTTAGGGCCCTTGACCTCCAAGAGCCTTGAAAATGCTAGATTCACTCTTCTCTCACTTGAGGATTTTATCCGAACTCACTTTTTGAAGGTGAAGAAAGGGGGAAGTTTTGTTTGTTCTGACCAAAATTAAGACGTTTTATCATGCATCCATTTCCTACCTCTAAAAAAAAAAAACCCAAAAACAAACAAAAAAAAACACATTTAATTCTACATTCACAGGCAACTGTGTTGCCTGAGGTGACTCAGCCTGTCTCTGACATTTCTGAAGTTTTGGGTGTCCACTTGCAAGTGATCTGGAGACATTGTTGCATGGCATTCCAAGTGTTTGTCCTTCTGTTAGATTGGCAAACTGCAGTACACATTAGATCTAGGAGTCTCCAGGTCTCCACTTGTATGATGAATCTTTGGAAGAAAATAGACTTTAAGAAGACTCTTAAATAGGTTTTCCTACTTTGAGGAAAAACCTGACTGACAAGAAGAAACAAGGACTAAAAGTCACATCATACACTTCCAATTGAATTTCTAGGCTTTTGTTGTTGGTGGTGGTGGTGTCTGCTTGTTGTGTGTGTGTGTGTTTGTGTGTATGTATATTCTTACTTACTGTCCTTACCTACACTAGAAGGTGAATAAAAAGCTTGTGGAAGGCTTTTTTTTTTTTTTTTAGTTGGTTGATCATTTTGGAAATGTTTACATATGGACCCATAAATCTGAAAAACAAAATTGTTTTAGCATACTTGATTGAGGTCATCGTGTTTATCAAATACACATTAATATGCTTGATAATGTTGGAATCTCCTATCTGTATTTTCTCTGTTATTTTGAAAGAATTGGAAATGTGTTAACCTCAGAGCTACAGATCCACACGAGTTGTTTCAGAATCTTCTGTGTCCCCCAAATCCTCTTCATCATATTTAACTGGAGAAAGGGTGGTCAGACCAGCAGAAACATTGCACAGAGCACTGTGCTGGAAAGTTAGAAGAAGGGGTTGTTTTCCTAGACTCCCTAGACTATCTTCTAAAATGCAATGATCATTCTATTTTTAACCATCTCATTTTGGCTTATCTTCTTATCTTCCCTTTCTGTTCCTTTTTAAAATTTTTTTTACACTTTTCCACTTTTATCTGCCTGCCTGCATTTTATTTCTCCCTTCTACTGAGATGTTAGATGCTTTCTCTTCCCCATCTTCTGCAATTTGGTAGCTGCTTTTCTTGTATTTTTATTCCTCTGTCTTTTTATAGTTCTTCCTCCCCCTGCTTCATTCTTTTCTTTCAAGTCCTCTTTTCCTTTCTATTTTTGATGTGTTGACTTGAATTTATCACAGTTACTTAAATACTTGTGTGACATGCACAGAGTGAGCCAAAGAGGCCAGAAGCAAATTGGGATTCCATGGGCAGTTGACTAAATCATAAGGAATAGCCCAGTTGCAGCAAACACAGAGAAAGGCTGTGCCTGTTTCAATGAAGAGAGACTGAGCAGCTGCATAAAAAGATAGATAGTTAGGGCAAATTAGGCACAGGCCAGGATGGAAATGGATAGAAAAAAACCCCTGCCAATTCCTACAATGATCTAATTTTATGCATTCAGTATTCAAGCAATAAATGGTATGATATTCAAATTGGATTGGAGCCTCTAATTTAAAGTCCTAAGAATTCTCCTTCCTTGGTATGAATTTCCATGCCATCAATGGTTAATCCTGAACATCATGTCAGTATTTTCCATGTCTTGTGCAAACCAAAGACCCATTACTATGGAGATATAGCCAGTAGGCTTATGGATGGGTCACCAGTGCGACTGGATTGAGTTCAAGGGCTATTCTAAAACTTCAGTTTAAAATTGTAATGGTTAATTTTATGTGTCAACTTGACTGTGCCATGAGGTGCCCAGATATTTGGTCAAAGGTTATTCTTTGTGAGATGGGTTTTGGATGAGATTAACATTTAAATTGGTAGACTGAGTAAAACATATTTCCCTACATAATGTGGGTGGGCCTCATTTAATCAGTTGAAGGCCTGAATAGAACAAAAAGGGCTGACCCTGTCCCGAGTAGGAGGAAATTCCTCCTACTTGAGTGCCTTCAAACCGAAATATTGGCTTTTTTCCCTGTCTTAGGGTTCATGTTGAAGCACTGGCTCTTCCTGGGTCTCAAGCTTCCTAGCTTTCAGACTGGAACCACACCATTGACTCTCCTCCTTCTTAGGCTTTCAGACTCAGAGTGGAACTAAACCATCAGCTCTCCTGGGTCTCCAGCTTGCAGACTCGCCCTGCAAATCTTGGGTTTTATAAGCCTTCATAATGGCATGAGCCAATTTCTTATACTAAATCTCTCTCTATATACACACACAGGCTGTTGATTCTGTTGCTCTGGAGAACCATGACTAACACAAAAATCTTACCATGGTGAGAAACCTTAGTCACTTATCACAGCATCACATTTTTACACAAAAGGCAAATAAGGTCCAGAAAGACTAAGGAATCTGATGAAACTTAAACAGCAAATTAGTGTTACTACTAACTCTGTCCTTTCTCAGTCCTCATTAGGATTTTGGGGCAGTAGGGGGATTATTTGTGACATTGGGCAGATTTGAATCCAAATATTTAGCCTTCTGATGTCCGAGTAGCTGAAACAGTGAAACAGGTACAAGAAGAGACAATGATTATTTCAATATTAGCAAGTTCACTTCCCTCCAGCAAAGACTTTTCTAGACAATTTCTGTAATTATTCTCATTAACTTAACTTTTTCAAAATGTCTGTAGCACTGCCCAACTGCCAAGGGAAAAAAAACCTATCTCTGGTTTCCACTGTTAGTTTAGTGATGCTGGAATTGTAGCACTGCAAAGAACTCAAGAGAAAGAGCATGCCTACTTCCTAATGCTATGAACTTGTGACCTTACATGGCAAAAGGGACTTTGCAGATGTGATTCAGTTTAAAGATCTTGAGACGGGGCATGACTCTGGGCTATCTAGGTGAGCCCAGTGTCATCACAGGGGTCCCTATAAGAGAGAGGCAGGAAAGTCAGAGTCAGAGAAGGAGATATAAAGATGGAAACAGGGGTCAGAGAGAGAGAAAGAGAAGTCTGACAATGTCACAATGCAAGCTTTAAATATGGAGGAAGGGGCCACAAGCCAAGGAATGCAGGTGGTGTTTCAAATCTGGAAAAGGCAAAAACACAGATTCTCCTCTGGAGCATCCAGAAGGAATGCAGCCCCTCAACTCTAGCATGGCCCATTTTGTGCTCTGACCTCTAGAACTCTGAGATAATATACTGAGTTATTCTAAGACACAAAGTTTATGAAAATTTATTACAGCAGCATTAAGAAACTAATATACTGAGGCTTGCAAAAATCAGTATCTGGGACCAAACTTCAGTAATTCCAATTCACAACTTCTTCCACAAATCAAATTTTATATTTCACAAATTTGTCAATTACCAGAGGTACAACAAAAACTGAGTCACAGCTCCTCTCCAAGGACCTTACAGTCTGAAGGAAAAGAGAGTTTTCTCAAAATAAAACATACCTCTTTCCTGATTAAGAAGCTTAACAACCACCCACAGATAGTGTCTATTCATAGACTCATGGTGTGATCTGTAACCCTTTGCTAAACAACAAAATTGCATTCATTTTGCTTTATGTAAGTCAGCTTGCCTAAGGAGATAAGTTGTCAGTGGACCTCAAATTTTTTTTTTTTGGCCATCTTTCACATTTCTTCTGAACAGTTGCCCCTGAGAACCCAGATGGTATTTTATCTTCATGTCCACCCAAATCTAAAAGTTGTGGGGTTAGGATGATAATCACTTTTGCAATGTTGGGTGGTTAGCCACATTCTGGAACACCATCCTGTCAGGCTGAAAGCTCACTAGGATTTGGAGTCAATGAGTACATGCTCAAGAAGGTGGTGGTTCTCTCTGCAGGGCAGCTGAATCTCTAGGTACAATTGCATGTTGAGACCTATAGACTGGTCCATAATGGGACACTGAGTTGGAATCCTTTTCTATCCACCAGTCTTCTCCAAAGAACAAGATGGCCAGATTCTCCTTACATTTCTTTAAAGCTCTGACCCTCCCACATTGATCTACAATGCATTAACTGAGGAATACAATTCAATAACTGCCATGTTGATTAAATTTTGTTCTTGACACTTCTCAAAATAAGACATTTATGCAGCCAAAAAGCACATGAAGAAATGCTCATCATCACTGGCCATCAGAGAAATGCAAATCAAAACCACAGTGAGATACCATCTCACACCAGTTAGAATGGCCATCATTAAAAAAGCAGGAAACAACAGGTGCTGGAGAGGATGTGGAGAAATAGGAACACTTTTACACTGTTGGTGGGACTGTAAACTAGTTCAACCGTTGTGGAAGTCAGTGTGGGGATTCCTCAGGGATCTAGAACTAGAAATACCATTTGACCCAGCCATCCCATTACTGGGTATATACCCAAAGGACTATAAATCATGCTGCTATAAAGACACATGCACACGTATGTTTATTGCGGCACTATTCACAATAGCAAAGAGTTGGAACCAACCCAAATGTCCAACAACGATAGACTGGATTAAGAAAATGTGGCACATATACACCATGGAATACTATGCAGCCATAAAAAATGATGAGTTCGTGTCTTTTGTAGGGACATGGATGAAACTGGAAAACATCATTCTCAGTAAACTATCGCAAGGACAAAAAACCAAACACCGCATGTTCGCACTCATAGGTGGGAATTGAACAATGAGAACTCATGGACACAGGAAGGGGAACATCATATTCTGGGGACTGTCGTGGGGTGGGGGGAGGGGGGAGGGACAGCATTAGGAGATATACCTAATGCTAAATGACGAGTTAATGGGTGCAGGAAATCAACATGGCACATGGATACATATGTAACAAACCTGCACATTGTGCACATGTACCCTAAAACCTAAAGTATAATAAAAAAAAAAAAAAATTTTGTTCTTGATCTTTCAACCCCCCTAGCAGCCCCATCCTTTGTCATGTGACTTTTCCCATTACCAGTGAGTCAATTTCCCTGCTGCATTGATGCTGAGCTTGGCAACTGTATTAGTTTCCTCATTGCTGCTGTAACAAATTATCACAACTTAGTGATTTTAAATAACACTAACATTTTATAGTTCTGGAGGTTAGAAGTCCACACATGGTTCTTTCAGGGCTAAAGTCAGGATGTTTTCTTCCTGCTGGAGTGTCTAGGGCAGAATCAGTTCCTTGCTGTTCAGGTTTTAGTGGCTGCCCTCACTACTTGGTTCATGCCCCAGCCCCAACACTGGCATTACTCTGACCTCTGCTTCCACGATTATATCTCCTTCTTACTCTGATCCTCCTGCCCATTTAGGTAATCCAGAATAATCTCCCATCTCAAATCCTTAACCGAATCACATCTGCAAAGTCCCTTTTGCCATGTAAGGTAATATATTAATTAACAGCTGCTGGGGATTGAAACAGATCTATCATTGGGGGACCATCATTCTGCCCACACAGCAAAGTTACTTGCTTTGGTCAGAGAAGCAAAGGCGGAGGTGATGGTTTGCTAGTCAAGTCCAGGCCTGAAAAGACAACACGTGTTTCCACTCATCTCTCCTATGGTTCTGTCATTACCATGGGAAGAACCCATTCTAGATAGCTTGCTGTACTAAGGAAGAAGAGAGGCACATAAAGTAGACCTGATTCCAACCGACAGCTCTAGCCAGGCCAAACCCCATCAGCCATGCCCAGGTGACCTTGAGTCAACCCATACACAGATGCCTGATTGAGAAGAAAAAAAGGGTTTGTTGATTTATTAAAATAAACTTTCGGGCATTTTGTTATGTGGCAATATCGTGGTAATGACTAGCTGATACAGCTGTACTTGGTTCAAAGCTTGAAGTAAAAAGTCTCAGGCTGTGTGAGGCTTCCACGACATGTATATCTATTGCCCTGACACAGTGAAGAATTACAATTCTGCTTGAAGTTTTGCTCTGACATCTGTTTAATCTACACATAACACTTACTGCACATCCTACTCTCTTGGATATTGGTGGACCCAGTTATATGTGAAGAATTTCCAGAGATTTTGAAAGAACATATTCTAATCTGAGCCTCTTCCAGGAACTTAGATATTTCCTCAAACATGACTCCAAAGAAAATTTAATTCAACTCCATTACACAGACTTTACTCCTCTTGTTACAGATATGAAATGGTCAATAATACAGGTCTGATTAAAATGACAGTGACATGTCTGTCCAATTTTCTTCTTGAACTGGGTTGTAATAATAACTGATGAAAATTCCCAATATGCTCATTGCCAACATATTTTCCTGTGCCATATGTATCTCAGTGACGTTAATTGATGATGGTGGTATGAATTTGATATCACTAGATATTGCAGATATGAGTAAAATACCTGTTTTACAAAACTGCCTGCATTTGGAAGATGTGGTTGAGGAAGGGGTTTGAAGACTTAAGATTAAGATGACACTCACTCTTGACATACAGGGACAGCCCCAGTTTCAAATATTCCATTCAGCATTTCAGATCACTTGACAGCCAACATGATCTGATTTGAGGATCAAAATATAAAGGGAAGGTGCTTTCATGGCTCTTAGCAGATTTTTAACCATTTATTATCCACTCCAGGAGGCAAACAACTGACCTTATTTCCCCTCAAAAAAATCCGTAAAATGTTTTAAGGTGTTTTCCATGCAGAGACAATTAATCTAGAAAGGGACTAACTCTAAAATATGCACATTTTTCTGAAAGTTGGATATAATTTTTACTTGCAAAAGAACATTCAACACATAAATGGAAAATATTCAATATAAAAATATCAGCTTCTTTAGAATTGTAATTTTAATTGCTAAGATGAATGTTGAAGCTGATTTAGCACCAGAATCATAATTGACCATAAATTTTCTCTTGCTTTTATAACCATTCCTGCAAGATTGAATTTTTTTCAGAGCTGAAGTGAAGCATCCCTGTAAAATGTTATAGATTGAATTGTGTCCCCCGAGAAGATGTTGAAGTCCTAATGCCCAGTACCATGATTATGACCTTATTTGGAAATGGGGTCTTTGCAGCAAGTCCAGTTAAGATGAGGTCATTAGGTGGGGAATAATCCAATATGATTAATGTCCTTATAAAAAGGGGAAATTTCAACAAAGACTCAGACGTCCAGAGAAGGAAAATGATGTGAAGACATAAGAAGCCATCATCCTCAGCAAACTAACACAGGAACAGAAAACCAAACACCACATGTTCTCACTCATAAGTGGGAGTTGAACACTGAGAACACATGGACACAGAGAGGGGAGAAACACACCACGGCCTGTTGGGGGGTGGGGTTGAGGGGAGGGAACTTAGAGGACGGGTCAATAGGTGCAGCAAACCACCATGACACACATATACCTATGTAACTAACCTGTACTTTCCACACATGTGTCCCATTTTTTAGAAGAAATAAAGAAAAAAATAAACAATAAAATAAAAAAGAACGTCATCTACAAACCAAAGCACGCCTGAGGATATCAGAACCTAAGAGAGAGGCATAGAATAGATTCCTTCTTACAGTCTCAGAAGAAATCAACCCTGCTGACAACACCTTGATCTTGGACTTCTTAGCTTCCAGAGCTATGAGACAATTTCTGTGGTATACGCCACACCACCACACAGGTTGTGGTGCTTTGTTATGGCAGACCTAAGAAACTAATATGGTTGTCAAACTTGCTCTGGTTCCTTTGACATATTACAGATTAGAAGCTATTCATTACAGTATTCCAAGAATAACCCACAAAAGATGCATTATTCTATTCTCCAGTGTACGTGTGTTAGTAAACAAATAGCCATTGCTCAAGCCCCAGGCTGAAATTCTTGACCCATTCAAACCTACTGAAATAAATATAGTAATGCATCACTTAAGGATGGGGACATGTTCTGAAAAGTGCATTATTAGGCAATTTTGTCATTGGGCAAACATCAGAGAATGTGTGTACACAATTTTAGATGGTATAGCCCACTCCATTATATAGCCCAATTATAATCTCTTGGGATCACCCTGCTATAGGAAGTCATTCACTCATTAAAACATCACTATGAGGAGTGACTGTAGTCTCCTTGTTTTTTTAAATTAAAATTCCTCATGAAATATGCAGTGAGCTCCAAATAGTTCCAGATTCAAAGTCTAGAAAAATAATCAGTATTTAAAAAATAAGACAGCATTTAGTGCAAGTTTATTTATATTTTTTCATGGCTCTTTAAGATATTTAAATATCAGTCACACATTCAAGACAATCTAAAGCAAACTAATGGTTACTTTTAGTGCTACTGGAATATTGGTTTAGAATAGCTGCAGTGTGCTCAGGTTTTCAGTGATGGTGTAAATAATGTCAAATCAGTGGGCTAACCCTCTTAGAGAGCCAACATTTCTACCCCCACTTCCTGCATTTATTTGGCAACTTCAGGATGCCTCCCTCACTTATATTTTACCTCCCTCTCTTGTCAACTCTTGCCTTCAGGAATGCCTCTGTAGTCTTTCACACCACAATGCTAATAAATTTAAGCAAATGTGTTAACTCTACCAGGACCAGCCTGCACCTGTTTTTATAAATAAAGTTGTTTTGTCAGGCTGCCAATTTACGTATTATCTATAGCTGCTTTCCAGCCATGTTGGCCATGCTAAGCAGCTACAACAGAGTCTGGTGGCCTGCAAAGCCAAAAATATTTACTCTCTGGTCCTTTACAGAAAAAAAAAAAAATCTGCCAAATTCTATTTTATGGCTTCTTTCTCAGTAAAAGCAAAAACAAACAAAATATCCCCCACATAATGTTTAAGTTACATTTGAAATCTGCAGGACATAGGAGAGTAAATAACATGGTTATGGGAGATGTCAATAGACATAGGTTTCACATCAAACATGCCACAAGCCCACTTTAAATTTTAGTCCAACACAAGTAACATAAAAAGGATAGGGAGGCCACATTTCCATAGCTATATTGTATATGGGCAGCAACTACCTATGTATATTATATGTATACATTTAATAGCTATGTGGTCTATAAACATTTGTGTTGTCTATCTTGGTCTCATTCATTTCTGTTCTTATAATCTGAGCTGCTGATTTGTTTCTGGACATACAAAATATCAGCATATTCCCAAGCCTTCAAGTAGAGGAGATATCTTTTAGTAAATATTAATGAAAGTTTCAATTTCAAAGTTAGTGCTTGCCTGATTTGGTGGTCTACCACGTGTCAGCTTCCTGAGTCATACTCCCAGATTGCTATTGTTTGCCAGGGAACAATCTGGACTCTAGTGCCACTGAATCCAAACCTACAAGTTGGAGTGTTATCAACAGAGGGATTTGTTCCACGGTCTCCAATTAATCTCTCTCTGTTCCAACTCCAGCAGCTGTTCCTGCTTTTAGGATGATTGAAATAAAACGCCTATTACATAACCAAAACAATATGCTATTATTGCTTTTAATACATATTATTGCTTTTGATAATTCACCATCTGATTATCCCGTCTGAATTATGCACTTGCCACTCCATCTATGTACAACACCTTTTTGTTGGTTATTAGCATCACAATGACAAAGGGAAACAAATGATGAAGAAAGCCAACTGAAAGTGTCTCCATTACATTTCTGAAGAAGTTTTGGAGTCTGGGTACTCGAGAGATCATTTCCAAGCACTTTCTTACAATGTGAGCTTCGGGGCCTGGAGCATTCTCCTTGGAAAGTGTAAAATTCCTAATGAGCGAATGGGAAACATCCTGAGTCTGATGCTGAGGACTCCTGGGTTGGCCTATTTCCAGTAGGTTAACTTTTCTAAACATAATGTGCCAAACAAACAATTTGTATTAGTACATGTGATGTCTACGATCGAGGTTCAGCCAGTTGCAATTTGCTCATTCATTTAACCAATATGTATTGCATGCCTACTATGTGCTGAGCACTGTTCTAAGTTCTCAGAATATAGTTGCCACCAACATAGCAAAACATCCCTGCAGAAGTGGAACTTCAATTCTAATGAACTTGTCTCTCTAATGTGGGTCACCATGATACAGGGAAAGTCTTAATGGAAAATTAGGAATATCACATTACTGTTTGTTAAAGCTCTTTTTATAGGTATCACAGAACTGCTGGCCTTTTAACAGTGTTATTAGTATATATTTTTCTTGTCATTTTTTCCTTCCTTTTTTTTTTTTAGATTTTTACCATTATTTCTCCATTGTCTAAGTGTTTTTCTAAGTGCTGCAAATAATTCAAAGCCATCCTGCTATCCTAATTATAGACTTTTAACAATATTGATTTCCCAGGTCACTCACTCAAGAGATGTTATTTTGTTGCTGCACCACAACCACCCCCAAACATCAAGTGTCTCAAAACATTATACTCATGTATTGGGACAGGGCTTGGTAGGGATGCCTCATCTTCCTTCCCTGTACTATTAGGTGGAGAAGTTCAATGGGGGGCTATAGTATCCACACACCGGCAGACAAGTGGGTGCTGGCTGTTGACTGGGAACTTAGCTGGGGCTGTTGACTTGGGGACTCAGTTCATCTACACGTTGACCTTTCCATGGGGTTGCTTAGACTTCCTCTACACATGGCAGAGGAATGGATACACATTCCCCAGCATGAAGACTGAAAGAACATTGCACTCATGGACATGCCTTTGAAACAATCCTGGATGACCGATTCCAGGGAATAAAAGACAAATCAAAGCAAATAACTCAGGAATGAAGAAAGAATGGTGAAAAAGAAAAAGACTGAGGTTAAGAACCAAATCCTTTTAGATCCAGGAATGCAATTATGATTGAAAACAAAGAAAAAATATTAAAATAATAATTGAGGGTCATTGGGAAAGGTGCAAAGAGGATTATACTGTAATAAGTAGCCTCGTTTTTATAACAGATAGAGAATAGATAATGGCTAACACTGAAACATGTAGCTAAAAACAGCATGACTCCAACTTTTAACGTTTTATGCTCCTTCAACATAACTTATAAGTTGTGTATAACTCTTAGGACATGATATAACTTATAAAAAGAAGCATTCATCTAACATTTAACAATTTCTTCACTTTTAATTTACTTTTTTGATTAAAGTGAAGCTCAACATGATCTTTGTTATTAAAAATAACATGTAAATTTGATCTATTTTAATGTATTTTTCTTTTTAGCTACCATCATTATAGATGGTTCCCGACTTAGGATGATTGGACTTCGGATTTTCAGGGTTATGATGGTGCAAAAACAATAGGCATTCAGTAGAAACTGTACTTCCGTACTTGAGTACCCACACGACCATTCTGTTTTCCATCTTCAGTGCAGTATTCAATATAGTGCTGAAGAGATAATCAGCACTTAGGCTTTTTTTTCTTTTTCTCTTTCTTTCCTTTTTTTTTTTTTTTTTTTCAGGGTCTTGCTGTGCTCACCCAGGCTAGAGTGTAATGGTACAGTCATAGCTCACTGCAGCCTCCAACTCCTAGGCTCAAGCAATCCTCTCACTTCAGCCTCCCCAATAGTTGGGACTATGGCATGTGCCACTATGCCTGGCTCAGCACTTAAGCTTTAAAATAGGCTTTGTGTTAGATAACTGTGCCCAATGGTAGGCTAAATGTTCGATAGGTTAGCTGTATTAAATGTTTAAGGTTGGCTAGGCTACGCTATGATGTTTAATAGGTTAGCTGTATTAAATGTGCTTTCAACTTGCAATATTTTCAACTCACAATAGGTTTATCGGGACACAGCCCTAACATAAGTCAAGGAGCGTCTTTCAATCTGAAGAGAGATGTCTACCACGATCATCAGGTGTTGGCCGGAATGATTCCTGGGTGGTAGGCTTTGCTGTGATTTTCTTTTATTTGTACTTTTAAATATTGCATTATTGTTTTTATAATAAAAGTCTACCTTTTTAAAGCAAAAAAAGTCAGTATCATTTACCAAAAAAAGTCAGCATTGTGTAGGTGCGACAGAGACTGCCTGCCCCACAAAGCCTGAAATAGTACTGGGCCTTTAGAAAATTTTTGCCAGCCCTGCTCTAACGCTTTACCTACTAAAAGGCACCGCCAGTCCATCCAAAGCCCAACCAGGCAGATTGGAAGTGTGGAGCTGCCTGTTCTCATGCAACGTGCCTGTCTCTTTCCGACTTGCCTACCATGATCAGTAAGCAACGTTTCCTCACAAATTTGGTGTTTTTATAATTAGGGAAGAAAGGGCTTGCGTACACCAGAGCTAGGATACGTCATCAGCCTCTTCTCAAATGTCACCAAGCCAATAGTCACTGTTATAATGGAGCTGTCAAGACAAACTACAACTCTCTTAAACCACCTGATGGGAAGGCTAAAAAGACAAATAGAGAAAGGATGGCAATTTGACCTAAAAAGAATTTGAGATGGACTCACTAAGATAGAAAATGCTAACAATTCTGTGTAAAGAACAATTTAAAAGGCTCTCTTTTCTAGGATGCCTGATTATAAGGAGGTATCAGTCTCATTTCTTTTCAGAAACAAGACCAGACAAGAAGGTGTTTTGGGTGGTGTGGACACGACACTGTCCTCTGAGGACTTTTTTCATCTCTTTGTGAAATAACTGAGAGTTACTCTAAAGTACGGGGAAGAAAGAAAATGAGACAGCAAGATGTATTAAAGACTTCAGACTTTAAAAGAAAACATATTTATTTTAGAAAGCCAAATAATGTAGAATAGTGGAGTGATTCTAAAGATAATTCAATAGCAATGTGGCCCAACAAGAAAGCGGAGCATAAGAGTTTTTTACTATTGCTTTTCCAAATCAAAGCTCATGTTATTCAAGGATTTAGTTTCTCAATCAGTGCCTCTTCCTACACCTTTTGTCATTGCATAAAGCAAGCTCTGGCCACAGAGGATTCCTTGTGCTGCGAAGTGGAAAAGTCTCAATGCCTCTGAGGTCCATCAGAAGCTGGAGCACCTTCCAAACAGCTCTGTCCTTTCGGTCCTCATAGGAAATTGTCTGCAGCCAAGTTCATCTCTCCATCCTTCCATGAAAGAAGCAAACACCTCCATCATGATAAGTTGTCCTCCCCTCTCTGTTGTTGCTTTAAGAATTAAAAGCAATTTATGCTTCAGTTCTTTATTCTCTAAGGTGGGGAATCTCTCCTATTACTGATTACTAGCTTCCTTTTGATTCTGTCACGTGCCCACTCCAACCTTATAAACCTGGTTTTTAAAATAAAATGAGACTTTGGACGACACTCAGCAATGGCATGGAAATCCACAGCACAGCAGGAGATAAGAACAGAACACTCAGTAACTCTGCAGGCAGCCCCACTGAGAGGAAAATCTGCAATCTAGCAACACACAGGATTTAAATATCATTAGTAATAGTTGTATATAAAAATCTTATATAATACATCAAAGTCAATGATTGCAAATATCTATCTATCATAGTGGGTCTTTCAGAAATGGTTCTTCAGGGCATAATTGTTTGTCTTAAGAGTGAAAATGAACGCATGGAAACTAATTCAATAGAGCATCTAAATCTAAATGGAATGGATTTACATTTTAACTCTTAATGTTAGCCATTCTTCCTACTCTCTGTATTGAAAGGACAATCATGAGAGCAGTCATTGACTGAGTAGATAACAAGAGAAGCAATAATCCGTCATACAATCAATTGAAAATTGGAGCTATTTTTCTTCTTTACTTGGAAAACAATTATCTCTTTCCTTCTATGAAACCACTTTGCTAAAGAAATGTTTTTACAGGCAACCATATTTATATCGCTATATGACATATATCTTCAGAGTTTACTCGTCTTGTCATGGTATTCTTCAGTTTTGTGAAAAGCTAACCAGGGAATATTTTCATCAAGAAACTGACACCAAGTAGTAAAGAAGGTAGCAGGTAAAATATGGATTATTAGGAAACGCCTGTAGTGGGAAAACCAAAAAAGGTGACATGTGGATTTAGATTTCTTTTTATTATGCTACACATTTGGTTACCTAGAATTATTTCCATAATGTAAATTTGGGCATAAGAGAGATGAAGGCCACACTATTGCCCTATAGTTTTTATTACTTAATCATGAAACTATGCAACCCTTTAGGGTAAAAACACTGTCACTGGTTCAAGGACGGCAATGGATGGAACCACTGTTAGAGGCTAGATACTACCTGATTACTCCTATTAGTACCTAATTCCTCCTGAAACTTACCCAATAAACTATCTTCTATAAAGGACCAAAAACTCAGTTGATAGGTTAACAAACTGGCCACAGAAATGTTCAGAATCCCAAAAGCATATTGGTGGAGGATACAGGTTTATGAGTCAGACATGCCTATATTTCAGTCCCAGATGCTCTTCTTACAACTCAGAGGTTAACGTCTTTGGACTTCAATATTCTCCTCTGTGATTTGGAAATAGTAACAGTCTACCACAAAGGGTCATAGTTGAAGAACACACACATACACAAACTAATCAAGATCTGAAACATACTAAGGATCCCTGCTATGGTAGCTATAATTATTATTGACATTACTGGACTGAGTCTTACTTGGGATCATACTCCAAGTAAATGCATCTCAGTTCCTGTCAATCTGTAAAGTGGAGTTTTGAAAGGAAGAGATAGACAGTGGGAAATAGCTATGTAGGAAGTGGAACCATAAACTGGCATAGGTAATTATAATATGGTGTCTTGGCAACACTAAGGGTGATTCTTTGAGGTCATGGTTTTCAACAGAGACCAGGCTGTAGTATTTCTCCAGGCAGCCATATTTCACAGGGCTGCAGTATATTCAGCTCTATGTTAATCTAGAGGAGGCAGAGGCTTTAATTTAATCAGCATTGTCATTTGGCCAAGCACATAGAAAAAAGTTGAGGATAAATGCAAAGGTGAAGATTCATATGGATTTTAAACCAGGTATGGAGGGGAAAGAAGTCATTAGAGAGTTGAGCGCCAAAGAAAGGAGATAAGATTAATGAGATGGAACTCCCATTGAGGTCAAATAAATACTGGCTAGTGTTACTAGAAGGCATATGTTGGCAAGATGGAAGGTGGTGATAAGGGAGTAAGACTCATGAAAGTGTGACTTTGAAAGTGAATAGTTATTAACAATAAGAAGGAGAGGAGTAAGTGGCTTAGAGTAGAGGACTTAGCAGTTGAAGATGAATTTAAGGAAAAGTAATTATATACATGAAAATTCACTGATATAGCTAATTAAATGACCAAGGATTAAGACAGAAATGATGTTAAAGAAAATGACAGAAAGCCAGGAGCTAAAATCATCCAGAAATGAGCACAAATGACCCAGGAGTTGTGAAATGAAAGCAATGGTGATGGGATACTGGTAATATAACATGAAGATGTGACCTTCAAATCTGGGGATTTAGACAAGCGAGAGGAAAAGATCTGGAAACTGAAATGGCAACAAAATTTGAAACTTGAATGAAGACCACTAATCCTAGGATTATGGGAGCCAATCAAAGAGACTTATGCAGAAGAAATTAATAACTTCCTCATGTTTCTCTCCCATTTCAACCACTTGAACAAATATGATAGTTTGACATGAATTTTTCAGCATTCACTGAGTCTTTTGACATTTAATTTTTCAAAAATTATTCTGTTAGTAGTAAGAAGTAATCATCCTCTGCTCTCTATTGAAAAGGGCTTTGAAGAGTATATCTCTGAAGAAAAGGGAGTAACTAGTTGACCCTTTCGGCATATGGCACAAATGACTTGATTTCTCAGCAAATACCCTCAACAAAAACTTCTCCAATGTGACCTAAAAGTGTTGCACAGTCTGCTTCAGAATTTTTGAAAATTTGTACTGCTTTCCTCAGAGAGTATCCTGACAAGTGGTAAAGCATAAATTAATATTTTCATTTGTATATGATATTTATGTGACTTTTCTTTTTGCTGTAACACTGAGACAAAGAAGAGAAATTGCTGTTGTAACAGCTGATATGCAGTGTTACCACTCGCCACTCCTCACATCAGCCCAATTTTCCAAAAACTGATGGACTGCATGACACAGTATTTCTAACAATAACCAAGAGCTAGGCAAGACATTTTCTGGTGAAAAATAACTTGAAATATCATTTTATAGTTAAAACATTATGATGCAGAAGAGAAAATATGCAATAATTTTCAAGATTAAGAACAGACTTGAAGAATCTTGACAATTTGAACACGTGACTGATGATATTAGGTTGTTTTCATCAGTGGGCCCTGCCACCCACACCTCTGCTCCCAATCTTGGAGGTCTACTTTCCTTTGCTGTAGGATACATTATGGGAAAGATGGAGAAGCAATGTTTTAAATCAACTCATCATTGGCCGGAAAATTGCTCCAACCTCCTCCTCTTTTCCTTTGATTTTTCCTTCCTATTCTTCCCTTCTCTGTTTCTGGAAAAAGAGTGACTCTACAGGTGAGGCTTAAACTAAGGATCCTAACAATAGACCAGGTGAAAGGTGGGGATGAAGCTATGGGTTAAGCTGACAGGAAAAGGAGGAGGATCCTATGCAGAGTGGCTCCAGAAAATTCCAACAAGCTGTCTGCTGACTATGGATACCTTATAAGTATAATTGATTCAGAGCTGCAGGCATACATTACTGCAAGTCATTTTGACACAGGTCACCTCTCTATATAAACAAGGATACATTTCAGAATGACCTACTTTAAACGGCAACTATACAGCTACTAATAATAATTTACATCTTGATACTTCTTTACAGCTTTCAAGCCCTCATCACATACAGAGGCAATGTGCAATGATCCAAAGTCTATTTACAAATTTGTGGGCTTTGCAGACTATTTGCATTTCCCCATCTTCCTGCATCTCACTGCTTTTTAGCGCTGTGGAGAAAGAGGAGATCCTCCAGGGTCAAGTTTACTATGTATTAGCAGCCACCACAATGACGACAGTTGGAGGAGGTTTAACCAATAACCTCAGTGGCGATTCCGGGTTTGTGGACTACCACCTTCTTTGTGCATCCCTCTTATCATTTAACCATAAGGGAAGAAATAATTTCTAATATGTTTCTCCTTTATACCAGAGTCATACCAAAAGTGAGTCATTTCAAAAATCACCATGTTTCTAACTGTTCCAATTCCAGTCTCTGCTGGAACAGCAGATGTCCTAAGGATCAGTACATGTCTCAAAGTTTCTGCTGTGTCGACCTCCAAATAGTGCCTCCATTCTCTCTTGTTTTCACCTTCCATAATAGCTTTGCCACCCAAGCCTCTCCTACAGAGAAGTTCTAGAATTTTCACTGAGGTGTTGGCAGACACATCCACCCAAGAGAGGAACGAAGAAGAGACATGAAAGAAAGAACAGACATGAAACCAGGTCACCTTATGATGAGGATTGCATGTTCAATGTGAGAAGTAGTTTTTTTTTTTTTTTTGTCCATTATCTTTGGCAGGCAAGCATTTGTTTTTTCAATTTTTTTCCTGTTAATAATTTTTTTAGGTTGAAGCAGGAGGAGCACTTGTAAGAACAGAATGAGGCTGTTTAGAAATCTCAATTCTGTTGGCTGTTTCAAATGCACATCAACCTCAGGGTGCTTTGACCTCCTAATTCCATATGCTTTATAAAGATTACAAAGGTGAGCACTCTGTGAGACTTCAGAAACAGGGCCCAATTTTTATACATTTATGAAGTACAAAGAGGTTATAAATTAGCACTAGATGCCTTCCTATTATCACAATCACTCTTGAAGTCAGTATTTTTTTGATCCCCAATTTAAAGACAAGAAAATCGTGGCTCAGAGAAGTACAGTAACTTGCTCTAAGTTCACAGCTGGCAAGTGGGGGATTCTGAAACAGATCTGTGACACTCCAAAGCCCAGATTTTACTTAGCAATTTTAGGAACCTGGCTTTCCATATGAGTGAAACAGCATTCCTAAATGTAGGATGTTGTCCACAAGTCTAAGATTAGACAGACATCTGGATGTCCTATCTCCCAGCACCACTGTGTAGAGCGGCATTGCAAAGTGGCTGATACCCTCTGCTTCCAAGGCCGGTAGACATCATTATTCACCCTACCGCGAGGCTCAGTCCTCACACGACCTCCACAGGTACCGTGAAGAATCTGCTCAGGGCTGGGTTTCTCTTTTGTGTTTCTCTCTTCTGGTCCTGCTTCTTGTGCTGCTTTAATTTAACACCTGATCCCACTCCACCTTTGGCCCCTGCAGAGTGCTCCATCTCACTCCTGCATCTAGATCTCAGCCTCCCAGCTCTTCAAAATCAACCTCTTGCCCTGCAATTGTCCAGCTTCAGTATTGGAGCACTCACTCCAGCTCAGTCTTGGACTCTGTTTAGGGATTGCCTAATCACACTCTATTTCATGTACCACATTCCCACATGTGTTACATATTCTGTTTCATGTCTAATGCTTGAATTCAGAGCGACAGCCCCAGAACAATGGACCATATGTAGTCTTCACATTTTACATGTGAGTCTTCCACACAGCCCTTCAGGCTTGCCTGGATACCCTCCTCCAGTCTTGTCCTCTATGCTTTTCCAGCCAAACATGCAGTTCCCGATGCAGCTGCATCTAAAAGTGTAACCAGAGCAGCAGAACAGATCAGGCACGTGCATGCCAACTATGACATTCAAGCTTATGTGGGTGGTGGAGAAGGCTAGAGAGAGTTCTTGTTTCAATCCTTGTATACTCAAGATGGGAGATGCTGACTGGCCTTCCAAGTAGTTGGAGCACATAGTGGTTCTTCAGCCTCACACAAGAGGCTTCATTCTCAAGAAACTCATTTGGAGTGCAGTGAGAGTTATCGCACACAGACATCTTCTAAGAACACAGAGTGAGGTAGGCTGGCAAGAGGTGATTTGGAAGGTAGCCTCTTGCAGCGAGTTTAAATTGTTCTCTAGACCAGCTGCATCTCTCTTCTCTTGAGGCTTCACAGAAAATTGTCCTATGAAACCAGGAAGTAGGATAATCCCAAACTATAATCGCAAAGAAGACAACCAGAGGAGACCTCTAACCCTGGAAGTCTTGGGCAGAGGGTAGAGTTCTCTAAGAATGGGCAAAAACTCTGGCGGGACAAAGCAGCAAGGCCAAGCATACAGGTGGGGTATGGGATGGCTTTTGTTCATTTATTGAGTGATTGATTGACAACAAAGAGCGTCAAGCAATGTAAAAATGAACAAGAAAATATGCAAGCACCCCATATGTGCAGGAAGTAGGCTGCCACTGTAGGGCAGAGGAGAAGGGTGTCCAGCGGTTCTGCAGCTCAGTAGCCCTTGGTCAGCTGAAGACAAATGCATATGAAATGGTCATGCAATTGGCCTGTGACACAGGAGTTCCCAAGCTGGAAATACTTTCTGCTTTCTCTGGGTACAAAGCTATGCTTCTGGGAAGAGTGCTGGTGAGGGATGTTCTTAGGAACCTACATTAAAGGTGAGCTGCCCCATTGCCACTCTTTTTTTCCCCACATAGTATTTCTCCAAAGAGGCAGCATAAAATAATGAACTTTTCCACAAATATGAATGATAAGAGAAAGTCATTTACATTCACATGAATCCACACATATCTATGGCAAAAAAAAAAAAAGGTAGAGGGAAGATTCAGACACACACACACACACACACACACACACACACACACACACCCCACCCCCACCCCACACCAACAAATCTCCTAGGCTCTGAAGTTATTTCTCATTCAAATCCAGCTACACTGGATGCCTTTTTATTCCTCAAACGCATGCTGCGTATCCCTGCCTTAGGGCATTGCCCAAATGACGATTCCTTCTTTCTGACATCCTGCAGGTCTCTGGGCAGCCTTCTTCAAGTGTTTGCTTAAATATCAACAAGATCAATCAAGATGGACTTTATGAGTTTTATCTGAACAACTGAGAGAAAGGAGCTTTCGTTAACTGCAGTGTTGTTAAAAAAAAAAAAGAGGATGAATTTGGAGATGCATTATGATAGCTATGTATTTACAATGGGAAGGAGAACTGGAGAAGTGGAGCATTTCAAAGTCAAAATCGCAGAAATGAGGACTCCGATGTGCCCTTTGCACATTCATGCTACATAAGATACACCCATCTTTATTGTGCATAAATCAGGGGTGACCGATTTAAATGCTCACCTGCAGGAGCAAATCTAAGAAAACACCTAGGCATAAAGTGAATGATCACTGTACTGGGTATTTCACTCAGTGTCCACAAGATGATTTGGAGTATATATATATATGCAAGACCAGTATTACCAAGTTCTTCGTTTCTCAGGAGAAGCTGAAAATTCATATTTTTAATATAAAATATTCTTATTTTTAAATGTTGGCGGGCAATTCAAGAATTTTTTAATATTGCAATCCAAACAAAAGATTATGTGTTAAAGTTATATTTTTATATTCCAGTGCAGAAATAAAGTTTAGTTACATCATAGATATTATGATTTGCTGGAATTTAATAAACACTATTCCAAAACTTTATTTCATAAAGTTGAAATAGAATTCTCACTGTCCAGAAACTTGTGGTCTTGTCAGTTGAAATTATTTTTGTTTTGTTTTTAACGTTCCTTGAGCTAGGTTGATTGGAATAATTTGTTGTTGCTAAGAAAATCTTATTTAATTTAATTTTGACTGACAAGGCTTTATTAAAAGTACCAGCATGTAGTCTTTTGACTTGTTCTCATTGGTGAGTGTGTCTTTGTGTATGTATTTGTGTGCGTGTATGCATGGTGGGTGCAGGGATGGACAGGATGGAAGGGAAGGAAACACCTGTGTCTCAATCCTTTCAGGCTGCTCTAACTGAATACTATAGACTGGGTCACTTATAAACAACAGACATTTATTTCTTACAGCTCTGGAGGCTGAGAGTCCAAGATCAAGGTGTGGCAGCTTCAGCATCTGGTGAGAACCTGCTTCCTGGTTCACAGACAGCACCTTCTTGCTGTGTCTTCACATGGTGGAAGGGACGAGGGTGCTCTCTCTCTGGGGTCTCTTTTATAAGGAAACTAATCCCATTCACGGGGCTCCACCTTCGTGACCTCATCACCTCCCAAGGGCTCCACCTAACATCATCTCCATGGGGAGGTTAGAACCTCAACATACGAATGTTGAGGGGACCCAAACATTCATTCAGCCCAACTTACTCAGTTTTCTCTGTCTCAGGTTATTACCAAGGAGGCACTACACATCACCTCATTATACAGCCAGAATGTTCACACATGGGGGTTGTTCCCAGAAGAGTGCATATAACATGCCCCATTTGCACGAGCAACGCACGATATACATACACATATTTCTCCTTGAATATACATTTATATTTCCAGAAAGCACTCGTAAGCTGCTAACAATTTCTGAGGAGGGTGGATCTAGATTACTTTTGATTGTCTTGTTTTACTATTAGTTTTATTGGTTTATTTATTTATTTTAGAGACAGGCTCTCACTCCACTAGGCTGGAGTGCAGTGGTGTGATAATAGGGGCAGCCTCGAACTCCTGGGCCCAGGCAATCATCCTGCCTCAGCCTCCTGAGTAGCTGGGACTATGAGGTCTTTATATGTTGCCCAGGCTGATCTCAAATTCCTGGCCTCAAGCAGTCCTCCCACCTCAGCCTCCCAAAGTGCTGGGTTACAGATGTGAGCCACCATGCCCAGCCCCACTATTTTTTTTAAGTATGTACATGTAAGGTTTTTTCCAATAAATCATAATTAATAAAAAAATTTAAAAACCAGAATAAAATAAATAAATGGGAGGAGGGAAGGAAGCTGGGAGGTATCATTAGAGTTGTATTTTCTCTTGTGTTGATCCCCAGCTGTGCTGGTCCCTTCAATCATCAAAAGTCAGAAAGCGTGAAAGCTCCCGAGAGGGTTATTTATGTCCACAGCCCTTTCATAGCATGTGAGTGAGGAGGCGTCTGCCAGGTAAGCACACTGCTGGGTAATAAGTATCGCCGAGCAACAACACTCTTGCAGAAATTGTCCAGGGAATAGATTTACGTGGAAATAGAATTAGATGCGTCCATGGGAGACTGCTGGGGAAAGGCACATGTATGCAATAATATGCAAATGTGGTTCTAAAACTCTCAATTTGGGCAGATTTTCATTGGACTGACCAAGCTCTTCTATGTTGTCTGAGGTTGTTTCAATTGTGGGTTAAGGCCATCTTCCCATGGACTGTTCAGAAGCACCTCCTCAATGGTCACCTGTAGGGTCCCTGAGCAATGATCACCTGTAGAGTCCCTGAATGATGTCACTTGTAGGGTCCCTGAACAATGCCCACCTAGGAGAAACGTCATCTGCCATTGGGTGGATCCCCACTCACACAACCATAAATTACCAGGGATGGCTAATTTAAGCACACACATCTTTCCCTTCTCCAAGGATTATCTTTTCAAGCTACCTAAGAAGCCTTTTCCTGCAGTCTGATTGCCCCTGGCTGGGCACTACTCAATACTTTATGAGGTGGACCTCTAGGCACATGAGGCACCTAGAGATCATTTAAGAACCTGATTGCATTGGGAAGTGCATTTGCTACTTACAGCAGCACATTATAAATACTCTTTGGCAAAACAGAACAAATCGTGAATAGAAAACTCAGGCAAATACTGGAGGAGATCATGAGCTCTCCAGGAATGTTTGTGTTTTCCTTCTTTGCTCATAGCTCAGGGGAATGAGACTGGAAATGGTTGAAGCATCTCTACCCACAGCCAACCCATCATTCTTTCAGCCGGCCTGTCCAATTGGGAACTCGGACGTCCCTGTCACTTGAAAGCAGTGCTTTAAATCACCCCTCCCTTCTCAAAGAGTGCAATGTAAACATTCTCAGGTGAAAAGCTAGTCCTAGAGATAAAGTGCTGATCAACAGCCCACGACAAGCCTGGCACGGTGGCTGATGCCTGTAATTCCAGCATTTTAGGGGGTCAAGGAAGGAAGATTGCTTGAGCCTAGGAGTTCAAGGCCAGCCTGGGCAACATAGTAAGACCCCATGTCCACAAAAAAAGAAAGAAAGAAAGAGGGAGAGAGAGAGAAAAGAAGGAAGGAAGGAAGGAAGGAAGGAAGGAAGGAGGGAGGGAGGGAGGGAGGGAGGGAGGGAGGGAGGGAAGGAAGGAAGGAGGGAGGGAGGGAAGGAAGGAAGGAAGGAAGGAAGGAAGGAGAAAAGAAAAAGAAAGAAAGAAAGAGAAAGAGAGAAAGGATAGTGTCCATCAGGATAGCGGGGTATCCATGCCACTGCTCTTGGGTTCTAAATGACTTCAGCATGAGTGACTGGGGCAATTTAGGATCCTTGAATTCTATCTCCTACCATTTGACTTAAAGATAATGACACTTAACTACTTAATCTTTCCTTCCAAGGCACTCTGAAAGCAACTACAGCACTTAGTGTATCTTTCCTCTGCCAAATTATTCTCCATTATGTAACCCATGTCTGTTCGCCTCCTAAACTTGGGATAGTGCGTGTTATCAAAATCCACTGGACCTTGCAGGGTGAGCTCTCCCAGCTGAGCAACCGCTAGTGTCAGAGCAGTGATGGTGGTGTGTCTACAGAATAATTCTTCTCATTGCAATGGAGCAGAAGGAGGAGTCAGTCAGAATTTTCCACTGTGTTGTATTCTGCTCACATTTAGACAAAACCCAGGGTAGAATCTGCATAGCCAGAGTCTCAATGATTTTGGATCCTTCTGACATATATTTAAGACAGAATACACACACACACACACACACACACACACACACACACACACACATATTTTTGTTGTTGTTGTTGTTTTGAGACAGAGTCTCATTCTGTCACCCAGGCTGGAGTGCAGAGGCACGATCTCAGCTCACCGCAACCTCCGCCTCCCGGTTTCAAGCGATGCTCCTGCCTCAGCATCCGGAGTAGAGTAGCTGGGATTACAGGTGCACACCACCATGCCTGGCTAATTTTTGTATTTTTTAGTAGAGACGGGGTTTCACCATGCTGCCCAGGCTGGTCTTGAACTCCTGACCTCAGGTGATTCACCTGCCTCTGCCTCCCAAAGTGCTGGGATTACAGATGTGAGCCACCGCACCCGGCCAGAATATATCTATTGAAAACACACAACAACACTGGCTACCATAGGCAATGATGTCCATATGCAAAACTGACCTCTAAAAAGATCTTTGGTTGTGGACATCAGTGCTTAATAAACAAGGTTTTTATAACTCAAAACTCCTCAGTCCTCTTATCCAAAGAAAGTATTTGAATATACCCAAAACAATGTGTCTATAATATGACCGCAGTCTGTTTCCTGCTACAAGTAAATGCACCTTTAAATGTATAACTATGTCTTTCATTGGCTAACATTTCCCCACATTGATAAATACTACATTTCAAATTAAATGCATTTTTAGGACTTTGTTGTCCATTCCTCAATTGAAAATATTTCATTTCCTCTCTAAAGATGCAATGCTAACAAAAATGGCCAAGAGCTAAAATATATAAACATCAATAATTAGTCTTTTCAAGGAAAAATCAATGTGCAAACCCATGTTACAAAGCAATGATTTGATTTTAATAAAGTTAATGGCTATGTAAGCAACCATATCATATTGTTTAGGATGAAATACTTCGTGTGGACAAAGAACTGGAGTACTTTAAAGAGCAACCGGTGACTGCTGTTTGGCCATCACTTTTGAGGACTGGAGTGAGCTGACCTCACATAGACTAACGTGGAGAGCTCAGAAACTCCCCACCAGGTCTCCTATTCATCACTCCATTGGGTTAACCACTTTCTTCAAAAGTGCCTGATAATGGGGAACCCTCTTTTGCATTGAACTTTAGCAGTACGAGTATTCCGAATCCCAGTGTTAATTTCAGATAAAACCAAAGTCCCTCTGCTTGTCTGCTGTATAAGCCAGGAGGTGCACAGTGGAGCCAGCTGTTTAAGCTGTAAACTCATTTTCCAGGACAGAAAGGTAGGCTGCTCTCAGCTGTGCACGAAGGGGCCAGGAGGAGGGTTGGGGAATAGCATGGAAGCTGTCCACTCTGAGAGCTGGAATATTATATCACTGACATTGTACAGAATTGCCGGTGCATGGTGATAATATAAAGAAGATGGACTTTGAGTCTGTTTCATCATTGTGTTTAGTTCTCCAGAGCTCCTTCTCATGGCGCTCCAGCCTGATTGTGATCTTCCCTCCTATGGGCACTACTTTAGTGCCTGCGCCCTGGGGGCTCACTCCCACTACTGCCCAGCCCCAAACACCAGCAGCTCCCACCCAGGCATGCCACATCACTGCTACGTGATGGGTATCACTGCACATGGTGGGAATCACTGCTGGCATTTTAAAGTGAAGACATCGGGTCTCAAAGCAGCTAGATGACTTACTTGAGAGTTCTAGGAACTGGAGGTCAAGTGTTTTAAGTCAGTCACACTCAGTTCACCACACCAGATTTTTCACTATTCTGATAAAGTATTCTGGTAATCTATATTCATGACTGTTTCAACAGCAGAGTATTTTTGTCATGTAAAATAGTATCCAGAATCCCAATGTTCATTTCAATTCAAAACCAAAGTCCCTCTGTTGTATGACTTGGAGGACCCCACAGAAGCCTTGAGAAAAGGATTGTGGTTGGACACTGGGGAATGGGGCTCCAGAGATCATCCAGGGCATGCTGAGAAACCACAGACCAGGATTCTGGGCAGTCAAAAACTCCAAGAAGGGCTTAAGATATTTGGCAACAAAAGAGAGGCTGAGTCTGGCAGGCGAGCATACTAGCCTTGGCTTTATTTGCAACTTTGACTCATTTCAGGCCTATATTGGGAAATGATTCTCTTTCCAAAGAGAGCTGGACTTTATTCTCTCGGTTGAGTACTCCCTTCGGGCCAATTCCAAACTTTCTTTATAAAATGTGCTTACATTTCCCTGCCTTTGAATTTCTGTGGCCGGAGTTGACCTTTCTATGAAACTAGGAAGGGAAAAATAATTTTCAAGCCCAAGTTAAATTCTCATGTGTTTGACCCTATAATTATTGTCCCTGCAAATTTTAGCTTAACCTTAGGACATTGGCAAGCCCCTGGGTTACTAATATATGGGTTTCTCCCTGGGATTGTGAGGGAGTTCTGGGAAGCCAGAGAGAGCTTGAACTCTCTCCAGGTCTTCCCTGTTGCCTCACACTGTGGCCTTTTTTAATATCTCCATCTTTGTTCCTACAGTGCAGACAGAATTGCTTTTGCTGCCCAGCTGTCGGTTTCTGTGGTTCTCTGTTGCAGCTGTCCACTGCATAAGTTAGGAGGTGCTTTGGCTTGTACAGTGGAGCCAGCTGTCCAAGCTGTAAACTCATTTCCCAGGACAGAAAGGTAGGCTACTCTCTTCTTCAACAAGTAGGATGCGTTTACCAGCTCCGGAGATTTGTGCAAGTCGTTCTGTCCACCCAGGAAGGGCATAGACAGTGAAAATAAATGAAATTGCCAATCTTTTCAAATCCTCTGGAATTGCGACTCCTCTGGGAAATTAGAAATCTCTTCCCAGTCATTCTTCTCGTATTACATAAATCTACGGATGCTCTTGCAGGAAGGACTTCCCTGGGAAACATTGGTGGAATGTTACCTTTGCTGTAGCTTTCTGGCTTTGTCAAAATAGGTCCCTTGGAGCTTTTTTCCAGTTTTTATCGTCACAAGATTTTTTAAATGAACTAGATGTTGGACAATTGAGATAATCCCTTTTTTGGAATTTCTTTCATTTTGGAATCCACAGATACTGGCACATTATCATTACATGTCAGCATAAGGCAACTCACATGTGTGTGTGTTGGGCTTCTTACTCTTTTTCCACTCAACACTGTGCTTTCTGGATCTATCCATGATGCACACATAGTGTGTGGCTTCTGACTGCAGGATACTGCCTCCAAGCGTACATCTATGTGGGTTCACTTTTGTTTACATTCTGCCTCCTGTTAGCCTTCAAAGCAGACATCCTAACGTATACCTGTTGAACATGTTCATTTAAAATATGTATCATGGTTTTCAGCTCTAGATGCACGTCTACATAATATATTTCTGTTGTATGTGTTCTTGTATAATGGGTAAAGTTGTTCTGTGTAATAGATTACATTTGCTTCTCACTCCTTTTTCGGTCAACCCTATGCTTTCTGGATCTATCCATGATGCATACGCAGTGCACACATATAGCAAGTGGCTTCTGACTGCAGGATAATGTTTCCAAGCATTCTGCACATCCCCACTCCCAATGGTGTCTCCAGTTCCCAGCCAGAGCACACACCACCATGGTGAATCCTCTTGTATGTGCGTCTCCTAGTGGACCTGTTGTAGGAATTTATTTGGTTATATGCCCAGAGTAAAAATTTGGGTCATTGGCTATTTTTATACTTAATTTGATTGAACACTATGCATTTTTGCATTGCTCTCACATGGGTCTTTCTGTGGTGTCCCATGCCAATACAAATACACAGATATCTGTCCTTATATCAAAACTATGCTGTCTTGATTACTATGGCTTCTCTGTGTCTTAGTATCTATTGCAGCAAGTCTTTTTTTTTTTTTTTTTTTTTTTTTTTTTTTTTTTTTTTTTTGAGACAGAGCCTCACTCTGTGGCCCAGGCTGGAGTGCAGTGGTGTGATCTCCGCTCACTGCAACCTCTGCCTCCTGGGTTCACGCCATTCTCCTGCCTCAGCCTCCTGAGCAGCTGGGACTACAGGCGCCCGCCACCACGCCCGGCTAATTTTGTTTTTGTATTTTTAGTAGAAACGGAGTTTCACCGTGTTAGCCAGGATGGTCTCAATCTCCTGATCTCGTGATCCACCCGCCTTGGCCTCCTAAAGTGCTGGGATTACAGGCGTGAGCCATTGCACCCGGCCGCAAGTCTTCTCTTTTTTGCTATTTCCATCATATTTTTGTCATTTTCATAGAAATTTATTCTTAAATACAAATTTTAGATTAGGTCCATCAAGTTTCTAAAAGAAATCCAACTGAAATACTGAATTTACAGATTAGAAGAATTAACACCTCTGTATTAAAATTGCCCCACCTCAGGAAAAAAAATATCTCTACCTTGTATGTCTTTAATAAGATCTTTATGTGTTTCTCCATAGACATTATACATAAAGATACTTGAAAGATTTTGTTGCTTCTGTGAATGGTACCATGTTTGGCTATATAGCCAAATTCCTGGTGTACAGAATTGTTTCTGCTTTTTGTAAGTTTACATTGCTTCCAGTAACCTTGTTGAACTCTTTCTCATTATAATATTTTGCCTATTGATTTAGTTGGGTTTTGTGGGTAAAAGATTGTTTCATCTGAAATTAGGTAGTACAAGAAGTCCTATACCTTACTATAAAGAAAGTAAAAGAAATGAGAAGTGTAAAGATCAAGCTACTTTGGCATATGCTGTGAGTTTGCAATGCATATTGTTAGCTGGTTGTAGCGTTCTATCTAACTATAATGTCTCAAGCTTAATCATTATATCATTCAGAACTTTTACAATGTTGCTTTTTTATCAGTTTGATATAACCATTTCTTAGAGGAATATGTTACCTTTTCAAACAACTATTGTTCATAAATCTATTTCTCCTTGAATATATGCTCACAATGATTGAGTCTTCTTATAGTATTTTTCCTTCTATAATATCATATTTTTGTGCCTTTTAATACTTATGCCTTGAATTCTATTGTGTCAGAGTTTAAGTTTGTGACTCCTGCATTCATTGGTTCATAATTGACACTCTCCTAATTTCATGCTGTCTCTATCTTTTGATAAACATGCTTCTTACAAGAACAGCATACATTGTTGAATCTTATTTTGTGATTCAGTCACTTAACCTTCATCTTTTAACTGATGACTATAGCATATTTAAATTTTCATATTGATTTGTTTCTTCCATCTTATTTCATGTTTGCCATTTGCTGTACTTTATGTTTGTTTTTATTTTTCTTTCCTGCTTTCTATTAGACAGGTGAAGGGGTTTTTCCCTCCTCCTGCTCATTTAAATATAACACATTATATTTTTCTTCCGTTCATGGCCATCCTTTATTAAGATCTATATTTACTTTGATTTCTTAAATTATTTAGAATCTAGATCTTTCTTCTATCAAGACACACATTTGAGCAAGTTATCATATCTTTTTGATCTCCCCACTGTGTTGCCCACTGTTTGGTATTGCCTAGAATTTGAGTTCTGAGTTGTTGAGATACACTGTGCCTGTTTCTTTCTTTTCTTATCCTGGTTTTTGTTAGACAATAATTAATGTACCTAACATAGATTACCACCTTTCTTCTATATTTGGTACAACCTTCTCCTGAAGTTGAGCTCTTCTTCCCAGCCTATTTTGAAAGTGGATTTTTGTCTGGAAAACCTTTTGAAGACTGTCAAGCCTGAAAATATTTTTATTACACTCTCCCATTTAAGTGACAATTTGGCTGGATACAGTCTTTAGGTTCAAAGTGATTTTAAAATATTACCCTGGCTTAGCATTCATGTTGAGAATTATGTTACCCGTTTGATTCTTGTTCTTTGGAAGTCTGCTGCTTTCTCCCTAGACCTTCTGAAATTCCCTTTGTTTTGGCATTTTTGATTTTCACTCTTGCTATGGTTTGAATGTCCCCTCCAAAGCTCATGTTGAAACTTAATTCCCAATACAGCAGTATTGAGAGGTGGGGCTTTTAGGAGATGATTGGGTCACGAGGGCTCAGCCTTCATGAATGGGTTAATCCATTCATGGATTATCAGATTAAGAGGCTTACGGATTAATGGGTTATCATGGGGACTGGTGGCTCCATAAGAATAGAAAGAGAGACCTGAGCTAGCAAGCGCACATACTCAGCCCCATTACCATGCAATGCCTTGTGCCAGCTCAGGACTTTGCAGAGCGTCCCCACCAGGAAGAAGGCTCTCACCAGATGTGGCCTCTTGACCTTGGACTTCTCAGCCTCCATAACTGTAAGAGAGAAATCTCTTTTCTTTATAAATTACCCAGTTTCAGATATTCTGTTATAAGCAACAGAAAATGAACTAAGACAGCTATAATATGCCTAGGTGTGAAGTTTTTTCTTATTTATCATGTTGGGAGCTCTGAATCATTTCCATCTAAGACCTAAGATCTCTTTCTTTTCTTTCTTTTTTTTTAAATAATGGAGACTTTTCTTCCTTATTTTTTTTCAAACAATGTCTCCCTTCCAATTTTTCTCAGACTTTCTGGGTCTCCTCTATTTGTTGCTAGTTACATTTGTATTCCCCACATCCTTGACATTTCTATTATAATTCTTTCCTTTTTAGTTTTTCATGGCATTTTATAGGTAGTACAAGAAGTCCTATACCTTACTATAAAGAAAGTAAAAGAAATGAGAAGTGTAAGGATCAAGCTACTTTGGCACCTACCTCGCAGCCCACCCATTCGTTCTTCAGCAGGATTCATTCTGCAGTTCAGCCAAACACCTGTGTGCTTTATTTGAAGTATTACGAATTCATAACTACATATTTCTACTTGGCTCATTTGCATGACTTACAATTTTGTGCTTTATATTGCCACACTCACTGAGCTTATTCATTATGTTTACATTTTTGGGCCATCTCTTTCTGTCATTATGCTTCGATGGGTATATGTTTTTCAGTTTGCTTTCTTAGTGCTTCTGCGTTTTGGGTGTCTAGTTATTTTAGTCAGTGTGTGTATGCTATGTAAGCACAGGGTTCTCACCTGGAGGTAATGCTTCCCTGCAGGGGACATTTGGCAATCCTGGAGTTATTTTTGGTTGTCACAACTGGGTGAAGGGAGATGCTACTGGCATCTAGTGTGCAGAGGCCAAGGATGCTGCTCAACACCCAGTGACACAAAAGACAGTCCCCACCACACACACACACACACACACACGAAAGAATTATCTGGCCCCAAATGTCACTACTGCTGAGGCTGAGAAACCCTGAGCTAGCAGCCTCAGCTGCTCTCTATGACGAGAGGCTGAGTCCCAAGGGAGAAAGCCCCTAGCAGCACAGAACCACCTTGAACCCTTCCTTTCCCTCAGCAATACAGGGCAACCCTCTGGTCAGAGTTTTCCCTAATGCTCCTGTCTACATTTTGTCTCCCTGAGTCTGAGGTTCATCGGGACAGAGTTTTGGAAGGGGTGCTGGCAGGAGGAAATGTCTAAGGAGGGCAGGTCAGCCCCTGGGAACAAGCTTTTCGGAAATTCCTCACTCCAGTGAGGATCCTGTGCTGCCCTGATCTGACAAGCCCCCACAAAGAACAGTGTCCCGGGCTCTTGCAATCAATTCCTTAGAGTAGAGGGGCAGACAGTGACTCCCCCAGAGCAAATCAGGGGAGAGGTAAGAGGAGAAATTCATTCTTTCTGCCCATTCTCTCACTGTATCGTCAACTGCCTGGCCCTAGCTTCATGAAGCATCTTGCCCTCTTCCATCATTTGCAGTCCATGGTTGTTGTTGAAGGCAGGAAGCAGCAGCCCGGGCTGCTTGGCCAGTTTCACAGGAATATCATCAACTTAAAAAAATATATATGGGTGCCTTATGAAAACTAAGAGATTCTGAGTGTTTCTATAACTTCTAGTCTTCATAAATGGATGAGATCATCAATTCTTGGAAATAAGTTTCAATCAATGATATGAAATATATTTATGAGTTGTTATTTTCCCCCATTGGGACAGAAAATTATTTTTCTCTTGACTCTGACACTTACCATATATAAATATCTAAATGATAAGAAAAACTAAATGCTCTTTTTCTTTCCCAATTTCTACTGGAGACTGTTTAACATCATGGCCTCCACTTTTTTTTTAATCTTGGTAAACAGAATCTTATTCTTAGCTACTAATAACATTAATCAATTTATTCATCATTTATTTAAATGTCTTTTGTAACATTTAAATAAATGCATTTCTTCACAGACGCAAGGACAATATACATGATTTTTAGCGACGGGCTATTTCCCACAGGATATTCCTATTATTGCACTGCCATTATGTAATCATTGATTCAGTGAAGCAAACTGCTCAGGATATCAAATTATCTTGATGGCAGAATAAAAAGAGAAAAGCTTATAAAATTCAAAGATTGCTTTCAAGGGCCACTTCCTACTTTATTTTGAGAGATTACTTATACGGCTTATACTCATACTTGGAGTTCAGATTTAACATTAACAACATTTTCATATGAGAAAGCAATTTTTTACATGTATGTATGATACACAATTCAAATAACACATTACAGAAAAAATAAAAGTAGGATTAAATTTACTTTCTTAAAACTAGGTGTGTTGGTTGAAACTAAACGTCAACTTGATTGGATTGAAAGATGCAAAGTATTGATCCTGGGTGTGTCTGTGAGGGTGTTGCCAAAGGAGATTAACATTTGAGTCAGTGGGCGGGGGAAGGCAGACCCACCTTTAATTTGGTGGGCACAATCTAATCAGCTGTCAGCACCACTAGAATATAAAGCAGGCAGAAAAACCTGAAAAGACTAGACTGGCCTATCCTCCCAGCCTACCCCGTGCTAGATGCTTCCTGCCCTGGAACATCGGACCCCAAGCTTTTCAGTTTTGGGACTTGGACTGGCTCTCCTTGCTCCTCGGCTTGCAGATGGCCTCTTGTGGGACCTTGTGATCATGTGAGTTAAACTTAATACATTCATATATATACATATATATATGTAAATATATATATGTATATATATACACACACACATATACATATATATATCCTATTAGTTCTGTCCCTCTAGAGAACCCTGACTAATACACTAGGTTTGTGTATATTCAAATGTCTAAAAGAAAAAAATGACTGTTTTTTATTTACCTCCATATCTGTTTATTGTATATTTTGGTGGTTTGATACATAATCATTTTTATCTTATTGAGATCAAAGGGCCAACTCATTATCAAAATCTGAGAATAGTAACTGAATGCAAATTTTTTGTGAATTCTACTATATCATAAGCACTGTTGAGCAGGAAAAATACAAATATGATACAGCACAAAAATAATCTCATAGGGTGGAGCCAAGATGGCCGTATAGGAACAGCTCCGGTCTACAGCTCCCAGCCTGAGCGACACAGAAGACAGGTGATTTCTGCATTTCCATTTGAGGTACCGGGTTCATCTCACTAGGGAGTGCCAAACAGTGGATGCAGGGCAGTTGGTGCGGCGCACTGTGGGCGAGCCAAAGCAGGATGAGGCATTGCCTCACTCGGGAAGCACAAGGGGTCAGGGAGTTCCCTTTCCCAGTCAAAGAAAGGGGTAACAGACGGCACCTGGAAAATCGGGTCAGTCCCACCCTAACACTGCGCTTCTCCAACGGGCCTGGAAAACGGCACACCAGGAGATTGTGTCCCGCACCTGGCTCGGAGGGTCCTATGCCCATGGAGTCTCGCTGATTGCTAGCACAGCAGTCTGAGATCAAGCTGCAAGGCGGCAGCGAGGCTGGGGGAGGGGCGCCCGCCATTGCCCAGGCTTGCTTAGGTAAACAAAGCAGCCAGGAAGCTCGAACTGGGTGGAGCCCACCACAGCTCAAGGAGGCCTGCCTGCCTCTGTAGGCTCCACCTCTAGGGGCAGGGCACAGACAAACAAAAACTCAACAGGAACCTCTGCAGACTTAAATGTCCCTGTCTGACTGACAGCTTTGAAGAGAGTAGTGGTTCTCCCAGCACGCAGCTAGAGATCTGAGAACGGATAGACTGCCTCCTAAAGTGGGTCTCTGACCCCCAAGCAGCCTAACTGGGAGGCACCCTCCAGTAGGGACAGATTGACACCTCACTCGGCCGGGTACTCCTCTGACACAAAACTTCCAGAGGAACTATCAGACAGCTGAATTTGTGGTCTCATGAAAATCCGCTGTTCTGCAGCCACCGCTGCTGACACCCAGCCAAACAGGGTCTGGAGTGGACCTCTAGCAAACTCCAACAGACCTGCAGCTGAGGGTCCTGTCTGGTAGAAGGAAAACTAACAAACAGAAAGGACATCCACACCAAAAACCCATCTGTACATCACCATCATCAAAGACCAAAAGTAGATAAAACCACAAAGATGGGGAAAAAACAGAGCAGAAAAACTGGAAACTCTAAAAAGCAGAGCACCTCTCCTCCTCCAAAGGAACGCAGTTCCTCACCAGCAACGGAACAAAAGCTGGACGGAGAATGACTTTGACGAGTTGAGAGAAGAAGGCTTCAGACGATCAAACTACTCCGAGCTACGGGAGGAAATTCAAAACAATAGCAAAGAAGTTAAAAACTTTGAAAAAAAATTAGACGAATGGATAACTAGAATAACCAATGGAGAGAAGGGCTTAAAGGAGCTGATGGAGCTGGAAGCCAAGTATCGAGAACTACGCGAAGATTGCAGAAGCCTCGGTAGCCGATGCGATCAACTGGAAGAAAGGGTATCGCTGATGGAAGATGAAATGAAGTGAGAAGGGAAGTTTAGAGAAAAAAGAATAAAAAGAAACGA
Organism: Nomascus leucogenys; assembly: GCF_006542625.1. Classification (NCBI taxonomy): domain Eukaryota; kingdom Metazoa; phylum Chordata; class Mammalia; order Primates; family Hylobatidae; genus Nomascus; species Nomascus leucogenys. Next base: position 7,366,138 of record NC_044406.1, read on the forward strand.
ACAAAGCCTCCAAGAAATTTGGGACTATGTGAAAAGACCAAACCTATGTCTGATTGGTGTACCTGAAAATGACGGGGAGAATGGAACCAAGTTGGAAAACACTCTGCAAGATATTATCCAGGAGAACTTCCCCAATCTAGCAAGGCAGGCCAACATTCAGATCCAGGAAATACAGAGAACGCCACAAAGATACTCCTCGAGAAGAGCAACTCCAAGACACATAATTGTCAGATTCACCAAAGTTGAAATGAAGGAAAAAATGTTAAGGGCAGCCAGAGAGAAAGGTCGGGTTACCCACAAAGGGAAGCCCATCAGACTAACAGCTGATCTCTCAGCAGAAACTCTACAAGCCAGAAGAGAGTGGGGGCTGATATTCAATATTCTGAAAGAAAAGAATTTTCAACCCAGAATTTCATATCCAGCCAAACTAAGTTTCATAAGTGAAGGAGAAATAAAATACTTTACAGACAAGCAAACGCTGAGTGATTTTGTCACCACCAGGCCTGCCCTAAAAGAGCTCCTGAAGGAAGCACTAAACATGGAAAGGAACAACCGGTACCAGCCACTGCAAAAACATGCCAAATTGTAAAGACCATCGAGGCTAGGAAGAAACTGCATCAACTAACGAGCAAAATAACCAACTAACATCATAATGACAGGATCAGATTCACACATAACAATATTAACATTAAATGTAAATGGGCTAAATGCTCCAATTAAAAGACACAGACTGGCAAACTGGATAAGGAGTCAAGACCCATCAGTCTGCTGTATTCAGGAAACCCATCTCACATGCAGAGACACACATAGACTCAAAATAAAGGGATGGAGGAAGATCTATCAAGCAAATGGAAAACCAAAAAAGGCAGCGGTTGCAATCCTAGTCTCTGATAAAATAGACTTTAAACCAACAAAGATCAAAAGAGACAAAGAAGGCCATTACATAATGGTAAAGGGATCAATTCAACAAGAAGAGCTAACTATCCTAAATATATATGCACCCAACACAGGAGCACCCAGATTCATAAAGCAAGTCCTGAGTGACCTACAAAGGGACTTAAACTCCCACACAATAATAATGGGAGATTTTAACACCCCACTGTCAACACTAGACAGATCAACAAGACAGAAAGTTAACAAGGATATCCAGGAATTGAACTCAGCTCTGCACAAAGTGGACCTAATAGACATCTACAGAACTCTCCACCCCAAATCAACAGAATATACATTTTTTTCAGCACCACACCACATCTATTCCAAAATTGACCACATAGTTGGAAGTAAAGCTCTCCTCAGCAAATGTAAAAGAACAGAAATTATAACAAACTGTCTCTCAGACCACAGTGCAATCAAACTAGAACTCAGGATTAAGAAACTCACTCAAAACCGCTCAACTACATGGAAACTGAACAACCTGCTCCTGAATGACTATTGGGTACATAATGAAATGAAGGCAGAAATAAAGATGTTCTTTGAAACCAACGAGAACAAAGACACAACATACCAGAATCTCTGGGACACATTCAAAGCAGTGTGTAGAGGGAAATTTATAGCACTAAATGCCCACAAGAGAAAGCAGGAAAGATCCAAAATTGACACCCTAACATCACAATTAAAAGAACTAGAAAAGCAAGAGCAAACACATTCAAAAGCTAGCAGAAGGCTAGAAATAACTAAAATCAGAGCAGAAATGAAGGAAATAGAGACACAAAAAGCCCTTCAAAAAATTAATGAATCCAGGAGCTGGTTTTTTGAAAAGATCAACAAAATTGATAGACTGCTAGCAAGACTAATAAAGAAGAAAAGAGAGAAGAATCAAATAGATACAATAAAAAATGAAAAAGGGGATATCACCACCGATCCCACAGAAATACAATCTACCATCAGAAAATACTACAAACACCTCTATGCAAAGAAACTAGAAAATCTAGAAGAAATGGATAAATTCCTTGACAAATACACCCTCCCAAGACTAAACCAGGAAGAAGTTGAATCTCTGAATAGACCAATAACAGGCTCTGAAATTGTGGCAATAATCAATAGCTTACCAACCAAAAAGAGTCCAGGACCTGATGGATTCACAGCCGAATTCTACCAGAGGTACAAGGAGGAACTGGTACCATTCCTTCTGAAACTATTCCAATCGATAGAAAAAGAGGGAATCCTCCCTAACACATTTTATGAAGCCAGCATCGTCCTGATACCAAAACCTGGCAGAGACATAACCAAAAAAGAGAATTTCAGACCAATATCCTTGATGAACACTGCTGCAAAAATCCTCAATAAAATACTGGCAAACCCAATCCAGCAGCACATCAAAAAGCTTATCCACCATGATCAAGTGGGCTTCATCCCTGGGATGCAAGGCTGGTTCAACATACGCAAATCAATAAATGTAATCCAGCATATAAACAGAACCAAAGACAAAAACCACATGATTATCTCAATAGATGCAGAAAAGGCCTTTGACAAAATTCAACAACCCTTCATACTAAAAACTCTCAATAAATTAGGTATTGATGGGACGTATCTCAAAATAATAAGAGCTATCTATGACAAACCCACAGCCAATATCATACTGAATGGACAAAAACTGGAAGCATTCCCTTTGAAAACTGGCACAAGACAGGGATGCCCTCTCTCACCACTCCTATTCAACATAGTGCTGGAAGTTCTGGCCAGGGCAATCAGGCAGGAGAAGGAAATAAAGGGTATTCAATTAGGAAAAGAGGAAGTCAAATTGTCCCTGTTTGCAGATGACATGATTGTATATCTAGAAAACTCCATGGTCTCAGCCCAAAATCTCCTTAAGCTGATTAGCAACTTCAGCAAAGTCTCAGGACACAAAATCAATGTACAAAAATCACAAGCATTCTTGTACACCAATCACAGACAAACAGAGAGCCAAATCATGAGTGAACTCCCATTCACAATTGCTTCAAAGAGATAAAATACCTAGGAATCCAACTTACAAGGGATGTGAAGGACCTCTTCAAGGAGAACTACAAACCACTGCTCAATGAAATAAAAGAGGATACAAACAAATGGAAGAACATTCCACGCTCATGGGTTGGAAGAATCAATATCGTGAAAATGGACATACTGCCCAAGGTAATTTATAGATTCAATGCCATCCCCATCAAGCTACCAATGACTTTCTTCACAGAATTGGAAAAAACTACTTTAAAGTTCATATGGAACCAAAAACGTGCCCACATCACCAAGTCAATCCTAAGCCAAAAGAACAAAGCTGGAGGCATCACGCTACCTGACTTCAAACTATACTACAAGGCTACAGTAACCAAAACAGCATGGTACTGGTACCACAACAGAGACATAGATCAATGGAACAGAACAGAGCCCTCAGAAATGATGCCGCATATCTACAACTATCTGATCTTTGACAAACCTGACAAAAGCAAGAAATGGGGAAAGGATTCCCTATTTAATAAATGGTGCTGGGAAAACTGGCTAGCCATATGTAGAAAGCTGAAACTGGATCCCTTCCTTAAACCTTATACAAAAATTAATTCAAGATGGATTAAAGACTTAAATGTTAGACCTAAAACCATTAAAAGCCTACAAGAAAACCTAGGCAATACCATTCAGGACATAGGCATGGGCAAGGACTTCATGTCTAAAACACCAAAAGCAATGGCAACAAAAGCCAAAATTGACAAATGGGATCTAATTAAACTAAGGAGCTTCTGCACAGCAAAAGAAACTACCATCAGAGTGAACAGGCAACCTACAGAATGGGAGAAAATTTTTGCAACCTACTCATCTGACAGAGGGCTATTATCCAGAATCTACAATGAACTCAAACAAATTTACAAGAAAAAACCAAACAACCCCATCAAAAAGTGGGCGAAGGACATGAACAGACACTTCTCAAAAGAAGACATTTATGCAGCCAAAAAACACATGAAGAAATGCTCATCATCACTGGCCATCAGAGAAATGCAAATCAAAACCACAGTGAGATACCATCTCACACCAGTTAGAATGGCTATCATTAAAAAATCAGGAAACAACAGGTGCTAGAGAGGATGTGGAGAAATAGGAACACTTTTACACTGTTGGTGGGACTGTAAACTAGTTCAACCATTGTGGAAGTCAGTGTGGGGATTCCTCAGGGATCTAGAACTAGAAATACCATTTGACCCAGCCATCCCATTACTGGGTATATACCCAAAGGACTATAAATCATGCTGCTATAAAGACACATGCACACGTATGTTTATTGCGGCACTATTCACAATAGCAAAGACTTGGAACCAACCCAAATGTCCAACAATGATAGACTGGATTAAGAAAATGTGGCACATATACACCATGGAATACTATGCAGCCATAAAAAATGATGAGTTCATGTCCTTTGTAGGGACATGGGTGAAACTGGAAAACATCATTCTCAGTAAACTATCACAAGGACAAAAAACCAAACACCGCATGTTCTCACTCATAGGTGGGAATTGAACAATGAGAACTCATGGACACAGGAAGGGGAACATCACACTCCGGGGACTGTTGTGGGGTTGGGGGAGGGGGGAGGGACAGCATTAGGAGATATACCTAATGCTAAATGACGAGTTAATGGGTGCAGGAAATCAACATGGCACATGGATACATATGTAACAAACCTGCACATTGTGCACATGTACCCTAAAACCTAAAGTATAATTAAAAAAAAAAAAGAAACTACCATCAGAGTGAACAGGCAACCTACAGAATGGGAGAAAATTTTTGCAACCTACTCATCTGACAAAGGGCTGATATCCGGAATCTACAATGAACTCAAACAAATTTACAAGAAAAAAACAAACAACTCCATCAAAAAGTGGGCAAAGGACATGAACAGACACTTCTCAAAAGAAGACATTTATGCAGCCAAAAAACACACGAAGAAATGCTCATCATCACTGGCCATCAGAGAAATGCAAATCAAAACCACAGTGAGATACCATCTCACAGCAGTTAGAATGGCCATCATTAAAAAGTCAGGAAACAACAGGTGCTGGAGAGGATGTGGAGAAATAGGAACACTTTTACACTGTTGGTGGGGCTGTAAACTAGTTCAACCATTGTGGAAGTCAGTGTGGGGATTCCTCAGGGATCTAGAACTAGAAATACCATTTGACCCAGCCATCCCATTACTGGGTATATACCCAAAGGACTATAAATCATGCTGCTATAAAGACACATGCACACGTATGTTTATTGCGGCACTATTCACAATAGCAAAGACTTGGAACCAACCCAAATGTCCAACAACGATAGACTGGATTAAGAAAATGTGGCCCATATACACCATGGAATACTATGCAGCCATAAAAAATGATGAGTTCATGTCCTTTGTAGGGACATGGGTGAAACTGGAAACCATCATTCTCAGTAAACTATCGCAAGGACAAAAAACCAAACACCGCATGTTCTCACTCATAGGTGGGAATTGAACAATGAGAACTCATGGACACAGGAAGGGGAACGTCACACTCCGGGGACTGTTGTGGGGTGGGGGGAGGGGGGAGGGACAGCATTAGGAGATATACCTAATGCTAAATGACGAGTTAATGGGTGCAGCAAAACAACATGGCACATGGATACATATGTAATAAACCTGCACATTGTGCACATGTACCCTAAAACCTAAAGTATAATAATAAAAAAATAATAATAATAAATAAATAAAATAAAAAAAATCTCATAATAAACTCAAGGGTAACCTGAATAACTTAAGATTTTATGCAAATAAATGTAATGTACAGTCAGCCCTCCATATGAGCAGATTCTACATCCAAGGATTCAATCAACCATGGATCAAAAATATTCAGAAAAAAATTGCTTCTGTACTGAACATGTATAACCTCTTTTTTCCTTGTCATTATTCCCTAAACAATGCAGTATAACAATTATGTACATGGCATTTGCATTGTATTAGATATTCTAAGTAGCCTAGAGATGATTTAAAGTATACAGGAGAATGTGCATAAATTATATGCGAATACTACACCATTTCATTTCAGGAACCTAAGCATCCACAGACTTTGGTATCCACAAAAGGTCCTGGAACCAATCCTGCATGGATACTGGACCATATTTTCACAGAGTATATTTTATAATGAAAATAAGTATGCAAGAATGCAAAATAAGTATGCAAAAATGAGTCAAGATAAAACAGTTGCTTCCCAATTTAGGTTTTCCAGTCTTGCCTTTTGTTTTAGATCAAGGGGTCAGCACAGGACTGCTAACCTTGAGCTAAATCTGCCCCACCACTTGTTTTGTAAATAAAGTTTCATTGGAATACAACCATGCCCATTAGTTCATGAACTGAGACCATCTGACTCATAACGCCTAAAACATTTGCTACCTGGCCCTTTACAAAAAAGCTTTTTGTATCTCTGTTATAGCCCATGAATAAACAAACACATAGTAAAGTTACTGCCATGTTTGCCATTGCTACATTATCAAGTGGTAGTTGGAATAGTCTCCCTATCCTAGCTGGGCTATCTTGGGGATTTTCCCCATATCCCTTAAAGGATGAACCTTGTCATAAAGCCATGGTTTTTCTCTTGCTGGGGTCTGGAAGGTGCGGTTTTCCCTAACATTGGAGCTGGTTACAACAGTTTCCAAATGATATTATAATTTCAGTACTCACTTTTTGTAAAATGATCTGCACAAACATTCCCTTTGTTCCAAGTTTGGATAAACAGTGATTCACACTTCTGTTGACAAAATGAGAACTTTGATTAGAATCAATAATATCAAATAGCTGCCATCAAGTAAAAATGCTTCCAACAAACCCTTTGTAGCAGGGTTGTGTAAATGGATATGGTCTTGATTTCTTAGGGAATGGATGGGTGCATAATAAAAAGCATTGATTTTTCAGAGGTTTTTTTTTCCCAGATACTGGTAGCCTGCAATTGATTTAGAGTACCATTAGTGTTGTTATGGTTCTAAGCATTTTTTAATTGCCATTGTTATTTCTCCTATAACCCATGAGCTATTGAGGAGTACATTTTTAAATTCCCAGACACGTGGGGTTAAGTTTTTTTTTTATTGTTTGTTTCCAGTTTATTGCCTTGTGATCATTCTCTATATCAGGGGTACAAATTTATGTATGCATAATGTATCAGGCTTCATAATATCATTGCTTAAGTCTTCTGTCTACTTTCTAATACTCTATTATCTTGATCTACTGATTTCTGATTAAAGGATGTTAAAACCTTGAAACTGCTGATGAATGTGTCCATTTGTCTTAGTAATTCTGTTCATTTTCCTTTCTGGAGTTCAAGGTGTGTACAATTTCATATTGTTTTATTTTCTCGGTAAGCTTGCCGTGTTGCGTATATTAGATACCCTTTATTTTACTAAAAATAATTTGTGCATTAAATTCTATATTGTGGGATATTATTATTACTAACTTCTCTTTTTATTAGTATTCTGCTTGACTTTCTTTTAGCTGTGTCATTTTATGTGGATTTTTAGTAGCTAAATCCATTCACACTGATGGTAGTTACTAATATATTGGGACTTTTTTCACCATTTTATTTTGTGTGGTCTATATTACCATTGTTTTTCTTTCTTTTATTTTTTTCTCTCTTTCTATTTATTTGTAATTTTTAAAATTTTTTCATTTCCTCTGGATTTTGGCTATGTATCATGTTTCTATACTTATAATGGTTATTTTAATTGTTATATATACTAAATATTAATTTGCCTAATAAAATCTGAAGTTATCTGGAAATTATATTCTTGATAAAAACACTGCATTCCTGTCTTGTTATTGTTGCCTAAATTTTTTATTTAAAATTTTTAATACAAAAATGCTATCGTTACATTCAGTATTTAGATAAATTGATTGATATTATTTCATCCTCTTCTGTGTACACTAATGTTTCTTGAATTCCACTCAACTCTTCTCTCTTTCCTTGTCCCTTATCTTCTTGATGAAGAACACCTTTGAATATTTATTTAACTAGTAGTTTTATAGTCTGTTTATGTGAACTCTGTGTCTGAAAAAATGTCTTTATTTTATGTTAGCTGTTGCATGTTAGGTTGGCAATTGCTTTCCTTCTAACCTGGATTGCTATAAATGAGAAGCCCACCGTTAGTTGAATTGTCATCCCCTGGTAGGTAATCCAGTGTTTCTCTGTGGTATCTTAAGAATTTCTCTTCATTCTGAATGGTTTGCAGCCAACTATTATATGCCATGGAGTGGATTTATATTTATTTATCTTTTCAAATCATAGAGTGTACTTTTGATACAAAGACTTCAATTCTGAATCATGTTGAATATTATTTTTCTGAAAAAATACATTAACCATGATCTTTTCTAATGTTGTTTATTTACAACCCCATCCATTCTCTAGCCACTTATCTTTTATGAAACTCCTATTAAAGTAATATGATAGTGTCTCACTCTGGCCTCCAAATCTCACAGCTCCTCTTTTATATTTTTATATTTCTTTTTAAATCACATTTCTTGTTATTCTGTTTGTTTGAATGTTGTACGAATGTATTCAAAGAACATTCTTTAAAAAGTTTTCCATAGAGGAACTTTTATAATAATAAAATCATAGTTTCTACAAAAGCAATCTGCCATGTGAGTTGAGATTAAAAGATGATGTGATGAACTACGCAGAGCTGGCATGGATATAAAGAAAGAACTGGAGAAAAATAAGGAAAATCTCTGGCATGATAGAATTTCAAGGGTAGAATTTCCAGCCCTCAATGCAGGAAGTCAGATAGTTCCATTTTCTTGAGAAATTGACACTGTGGAAGATCAAGTTGGTGACATGAAGAAAAATAGTTCTTTCCCATGACCTGAAGCAAAGAACAGGGGCTAAATCCCAATGGGTGAATATGAGTAAGAGGACAGAGTCCCAACATGAGAATTACGAACGCTTCCTTCACCAGAGTCAAGTCAACGGCAAGAATAATTGGAGCAAATGCAGTCATTAATTGGAGACTGATTGATGAATGGCAAACTAGAATGTACAACTTGAATTCAGAGGTCAAAAAGCCTATCATTGTCGAGATAAAATTAAGGAAGTGAGGGAGTGCTAACAACATGTCTGAATTAGAGGAATAAAAAGTATCTACTGGCATCCAAGCAAATACATGTGTTTGTTTACTAAGAAATAAATACCAAGCTAATTACAGACATTTCCACCAAAAAGTAAATTCCCAAGGATAAAGACTTAAACATATTCAAATTTTGGAGTGAAAAAATGTTAATATTATAAACCTTGAATTTTATAATCAAGGTTTCATTCAAATGTAGTGGCAAAATAACTTGTTCTCATGCATGTGTGCATTCAAACACCATCTAGAAGAAGCTCTTTGTAAACGTTTCTTGAAGATGGACTCCAGCCGATGGAAGAGAGAATCAAAATTAAAGCACTCAATAATGTAAGAGTCCTTGTCTAACTTAGCCACATAATAACCAAGAAACCACACACTAGATTTTTAAATGTTTTGCAAGCAATATAAGGAAAATATGAGGAAAAAATAATAGTAAAATGTCTTTTACATGGAGGCAAAGTTGGCAATGCAGATGTTAATTGTCAAAGAAATATAACAGCAAGGCACCTCAGAGTCCTTGGAGATATTCTTTTTCATATATATTCACTTCTTAAGTGACCCCCTCCATTATCCACAACTTTATATACAATAAACAGTTAACCTTTGAATAACACAAGTGTTAGGGACACCGACTCCCTGGGTAGTCGAAAAATCCAAATATAACTTGACTCCCCCAAAACTTGACTACTGATAGCCTACTGTTGAGTGGAAGACTTACCAATAACAAAAACAGCCAATTAACCACATTTTGTATGTGTTACATATTATATATATTGTGTTCTTATAACAAAGTAAGCTAGAGCAAAGAAAATGTCATAAAATCATAAGGAAGAAAAGACATACTTACTATTCATTAAGTGGAAGTGGATCATCGTAAAAGTCTTCATCCTCCTTGTCTTCATGTTGAGTAGCCTGAAGAGGAAGAGGAGGGGTTGGTTTTGCTGTCTCGGGGTCGCAGAGGCAGAAGAAAATCCACGTATAAGTGGACTCACACAGTTCCAATTCTTGTTGTTCAAGGGTCAACTGTATAGTATGATGATATGTCCTCAGCCTCAAGTTCTTGCCTAATCATCAGACGTCTCTTATTTTCTCTGGATGCCTACAAAGCTCAGACTTGAAATGAACAAACAGACCCTTGATTCTAAGAGCCTCCAAACCTGCTCCCCTCCCTAGTCCCCCTAAAATGAAGGAACAGCACTACTATTCACCCGATTGCCTGAGACCCTATTCCAGGTGTCATCTTCAATTTTTCACTTTCCATCATCCCCATGAATAAGGTGAAGTCCCGTGTGCTCAAAAACATTCCAAAATTTTCAAGAATTTTGGCTGCATAAGCAAGAAGAGAGATTACGCAGGAGCTGGAAGGCGACGTGGCATCAACAAATGGATTTTTGCTGGTTTGGTTTTCGGTGGTGGTGATGGTGGGTTTTTTTGTTTGTTTCTTTTTAGTTTTTAGAGACAAGGCCTCTCTCTGACAGCCAGGCTGGAGTGCAGTAGTGTAATCATAAGTTACTGCAGCCTCGAACTCCTGGGCTCAAGCAGTCCTCCCACCTCAGCTTCCCAAGTAGCTGGAACTACAGGCATGAGCCACCATGCCCAGCTAGGTTTGTTTTTAAAGAGAGGGAAAACTTGACCTCGTTTCAAAGGAGCAAGTAGATTAGAAAAAGCAGAAAGTACAGGAGAAGTTGGAGAAATCACTTAAGCATGAATCCACAGAAGGCAAGGAAGAGGAAATGAAATCCAGTGTGTCGAGGTCAGGGTTAGTCTTGCAAGTGAAAGGGAGCTGGTGGGTGAAAGCATTTATTCTGTTAGAAGGTATGATAAGAAGGAAACAACAGGTGTCGATCCTTATATCTATAGTTTTGCAGCAGGAAGTTGATTGCATCTCCTTCCATTTTGAAGGTTGTGGGATGACCTGCTTCAAACTGGTAGAAATTGGACGGTGGGCCGGGTAGGGAGTGGCGAGAGATATGAGAAACAGGAAGAAGGCAGAAGCCCATAGAGATTAGTTGAAAGATGATCACGGAAACAGGAACGGTATATATGGAACTCTGCATGCCCTCCAGAGAGTGGAAATCAATAATCTATAATGGAATCCAAATGCATGTTTTTATAACATTCTACAGACACAGGCTTGTATTAAATGGGGGCATCCAGGACTGAAGTACTATTGCCAAGCAGGTTGGACAGAAGAACAAATGTTAAAAATATTGATAAAATATTTGAAGAGATGGAACACATAATCTAAGCCCAATAGGGAAGGATGGAGAACCATAAATAAATTGATAAATAAGAAAAAAAAACAGTGTCCCCAAGACATCAGTGACCATTCCTCCTCAGTAAATGGCAACTACATCAGAAATTTCCAAAGTCTATCTATATTAGCTCCCTAGGGTTGCTATAACAACCATACTCACCTTTTCTCCGGCAAGCTTGCATCTTGTTACACTTGGAAAACTGCAAATGTCTTGGACATCATCCACACTCCTAACTCCACATTTTGACCAGGAGGATCTTTGAAAATGCAAATTCGATGTTATCTATGCCCAGCTGATACTGCTTAATGGCTTTTCATTGTTGTAAGAGTGAGAACAGAGAGATTTTAGATGGAAAATTGATTCTAAGCAAGGCTACAGCCATGTCAAAGCACTATCAGCCTCTCAGCAGGTGCCATGTTTCCTTTAGACTTGGTGTCTTCCCATGTACTGTCTCTTCTCTATGAAACGCCCCTCTCCCTGTCTCAGTTGGGCCCCCCTTTGGGATCTCAGATTAGACATTTCTTCTCCTTTGTCTTTCTCAGACTCCTCCCTCCTCCTCTGTCCATCACCCTTAACTGGGTTAATTTCTCTTCTACTTGCTCCTATAACCCCTGGGATTTACCCAAGTGGCACACTCCATTAGGGTATTGTGTCATCATTTCTTGTTTATGATCATGGTCTCCCATAATGAAACGCAAATCTTTTAAGGACTGTACCTTTGTCTCTCTTATGGATATATGAGTGTTGGCCATGCCCAGACTGTGCTTAGCACATCATTAAACCCCACTAAATATTTGTTGAATGGTTTACTGGCTTCTGTTCATTTGGAATAGCCTTGCTACTCCCTGGGCATTTATCACCTACATACAAAACTATACCTGTGAGACTTTGTAGCTCCATAGTATGTTTCACAATAAACATTTGATTGACTGAAACATTCCTCCTTCTTTTCTTTCTTCCTTTCTCCCTCTCTCTCTCCCCCCGCCACTGCTGTCTCCCTCTCTCTCTCTCCCACTTTCTTTTATTTATTTAAAAAATTTTTTGGCTGCATGTAAAGTCTGTATATAGAGCAACAACTGTTGTCTCCCACTGCAGACCCCGCAGTACTCTCCCTGGTGGCGGAGACTCCACGCAGCCTTCTGTGCTGTTCTGTGCCAGCCGTCAGAGGTCTAATGTTAGTGATTTATTTTCTCCTTTCCTTTTCTACAGAGGGTGGCACAAATCCAGGGAGAATTCCAGCCTTAAAAAAAGAAAAGTCTCAGCCTTTTTGAATCTTACTTGGCTCTGAAACAAATTATAAATGTTACCAGCATTTAAGAAAAACATCACTTCATCTCACTAGACATTTGAACACATGATTATAGGAAAGCAAATTTAAAATATAAGCACTATTTGAAAACTTTTCTCCTACTTGCTCAAATCAGAAAGTCAGTAGATCTGGGAGGAGTGAGTAGTCTGCTGCGATTGAAGAAAGTTTTGAACCGATGACAGCATTCAGGCACCAGCATCCTCCAACTGCCTTTGTAGGAAGCAGGACCTCCAGCGGGCATGGTCACCGCTCTCAGGTCAGTCGCATGATGAGGCCATTATGCAATAATTGAGAGGGGTCCTGGAAGAAAGATACCCCACTCTCTCACGTCTTCACAAGTTAACCACTGAAAAACTCTTCAAAACCCACCCATCACTTCAAAAAGCATTAGGGAGGAGGGACGCCATGCAGAACAGAACTTACATAACCAGCACCTGATTAGATGTGTGGAATAAGAAATGAAGAAACGGGGAATCGACTCCAGGCAAACATTTCTTCTTCCTCTGATTCAAACGTGTTGATGTTTAGTTTTTCAGATGTGTGCAGTACAAAGTCATGGTGATATACACATCTGTACATCTCAAGGAAAACAATAAATTCTCAAAATAAATTGTAAGAGATACTTTTCTCTCTTAAATTTTCAATAATTTATCAAATAATTCACAAGACTATGAATTTGTGTTAAAGTGAGCATAAACGTTCTAAGCCCTAAGCAGTAGAGGTAAAAGAAGTTGCTTTCAAATACCTTTATTTTATTTTATTTTTAATTTCAATAGGTTTTTAGGGAGCAGGTGATGTTTGGTTACATGAATAAGTTCTTTAGTGGTGATTTCTGAGATTTTGGTGCACCCATCACCGACTAGTGTACACTGTACCCAATGTGTAGGCTTTTATCCCTCATCACCACCCCACCATTTACCCCGAGTCCCCAAAGTCCAATGTATCACTCTTATGCCTTTGCATTCTCATAGCTCCCACTTATGAGAGAAAACGTACAATGTTTGGTTTTCCATTTCTGGGTTACTTCACTTAGAGTAATAGCCTCCGATTCCATCCAGGTTGCTGCAAATGTCATTATTTCGTTCCTTTTCATGGCTGAGTAGTATTCCATGGTATATACGTACACCACATTTTCTTTATCCACTTGTTGATTGATGGGCATTTGGGCTCAGCAATCCCACTACTAGTTATCTACCCAGAGGAAAATAAGTCATTATATGAAAAAGATACTTGCAGCAACAGAGCGAGACTCCATCTCAAAAAAAAAAAAAAAAAGAAAAAGATACTCGCACACGGATGTTTATAGCAGCACACTTTGCAATTGCAAAAATATGGAACCAGGTCAAATATCTTATTAAATGTTTTTAATGTAAAAGAGAAAAGGCTAACTGAAACAGTGGTAACATCAACAGAGAAGGGAGATTGGGGGTTGGCTGATAAGAAAATGCTAAAAAGCTTTAATGCCATGTTAAGTAACATTTTCTCTGATTGTAATTTCTCCTACACAGAATTGCAAACCTGTGTTCTATCATGTCCAACTTGAGTCACCCCTTCTGTTTTTTTGTTTTGTTTCTGTTTTTTAGATGGAGCCTCACTCTGTCACCAGGCCAGAGTGCAGTGGCGCGATCTGGGCGCACTGCAATCTCCGCCTCCCAGGTTCAAGTGATTCTCCTGCCTCAGTCTCCTGAGTAGCTGGGACTACAGGAGCACGCTACCACACTCAGCTAATTTTCTTTTTTTTTTTTCTTTTTTTTTTTTTTTGAGACAGAGTCTCGCCTTGTCGCCCAGGCTGGAGTGCAAGGGTGCAATCTCAGCTCACTGCAACCTCTGCCTCCCAAGTTCAAGCAATTCTCCTGCCTCAGCCTCCCCAGTAGCTGAGATTACAGGTGAGCACCACCACACCCAGCTAATTTTTTGTATCTTTGGTGGAGACGGCGTTTCACCATGTTGGCCAGGTTGGTCTCGAACTCCTGACCTCATGATCCACCCGCCTCGGCCTCCAAAATTGCTGGGATTACAGGTGTGAGCCACCGCACCGTGCCAGTTTTTGTATTTTTAGTAGAGACGGGGTTTCACTATGTTGGCCAGGATGGTCTCCATCTCTTGACCTCGAGATCTGCCTGCCTGCCTTGGCCTCCCAAAGTGCTGGGACTATAGGCGTTAGCCACCACGCCCGGCCGAGTCACCCCTTCTAACTTAGCAAACTGAACCCAGGGCCCTGGAGAAGGAGATACAGAACTTCTCTCTTCCCCCACTCAGGCCTTTGACAAACACCAGCCCTTCCACTTACCCCTGGTATCACAGCCATTGGCCAATTTACATAGATATCATTAATAGTCCCAAATATCAGAAAGGTAACCACAAAAAGTCCTTTTCTAAGTGAAATGCATTTGGAACCTCCCATCGAATGAGGATGGCTTACTGGCAGATGATAACACCAAGAGCCCCTTTGAGGGGACGGTTCATCCAGATTGGTGTTCCGTACTCATTATAGGACGTAAAGGGTGATAGGGAAGAGCCGGATCTGACAAAGCCAGTGGCCAAGCACAGGGGTTCCCCTGAGCAGCCACCTTGGGGACAATGATTGGGCAAGTGGGGATGAGGTAAAAGGCTGTAAGTTGGAGACCTAAAACTGTGGATTGGAACCTCTTCCCTGAGCCCAGACAGTGATCCATCTTCCTGCAGAGACGCTGAGGACAGGCCACCTGTGTTAACCAGCAAAAGCGCATCAGGTGCACTGGTGCCAGGTCTCAGCAGCAACCCCATGAGGAAGCAACAGCAGCCCAAAGGTTTCTACAGCCTTGGGTCTGTGAAGCCTTCAGAAACATGACTGAAATCAGTGGCTTCTCCCTGAAACCTAGCATGTCATTATCTGCTCGGAAGGATATGCCGTAAGCATCCTCTGTGCACATGTGAATGCCATCAGTCCAGGGAATTTACAGCCTCACCTGTTCAGTTTTCCTTTTTTGGCTATCTGGTCACTCTCAACAAAAATAATAGCAAAAATGGTTGAGATGCCATTACCAAATGGCACCTATTTTCATTAATAGACAAAATCCTTTGGAAGCCACTTAATGTTTGTCTGCAAATATTAGCTCTGCCACCCTGGCTTAAGATGCTTAAGAAGGCTGAGCTGTGCTAACACAATTAATTTGCTGAGTATATACATCCTCATCAGCAGGACAAAGGTAAGTCCCAGGCCAGCCAGAGATTGCATTAAAAATTCCCAGTGAGTGGGTTTTACAGCAATGAGTATTGAACATGGTCAGTTGCTTTTTTCTCTTCCAGTGCCACTGATGTTAACTTAATTCATAGTCAATGTGCTATTTCCTGTGCCCATGTTGACAATATGACCCTTGTGTAATCCCCTAACATAATGAGATTACTGCCTTGTTAGGAAATGGAGCAGTTCGCAGTTGAGTTTCTGGGTCTGGCCACAGTTAGGAGGCTGGGAAAGTTGTAGGACACAGTCATGTATGAATGCTTTCTCTCCTGCTCAAGGCTCTGTCCATGATATCATGTAAAGTTGGGGTCTCTCTACCTCTGGTTCCTCCCATCCTCTTTAATGTCTCCCCTAAATGTTTGTTATCTCTACTACCAAATTTGCACTTTGAGTCTTTGTCTTTGTGCAGAGGTCTATGTGCTGCTCTCTGGCCTAGAAGATAACAATTTCTACATGTTGAGAGTTTACTCCTCCCATAATTCCATCTCTAAAGCCACGACCTCCATGCACGCTTTTCTGATACACTGAATCCCAGGATTCTTTACATGGCCTTCTAACGATATTTATAAACTTCTCTTTTGCTATATATTTGTTTTTTGTATTGAAATTTCATTTCTCCAATTCCATTTAAGAGCAGAGAATGAATCTTCTTTGTGATTCTAAATTCACTTTTTTTAAGTTCTGATTCATATGGTTTTTAATTACAATGTAATTTTTAAACTATTTGGGCTGTTGAGCCCTACAAGGAAGTCTTTTGAATTATTATCTTTAGAAAATGGACATACTATTTAGAAGTTTTTCTGTTTTAAGTCCAAATGATAACTAGTTCTAAGTAATGGAATGTTCTTAATGCTGTATATATACATATATTTTTGGTGGGGGGGTTGAAAATTTTTTTTTTTAAATTCTTATACTCTAAGTTCTGGGATATATGTGCAGAACATGCAGGTTTGTTACATAGGTATACATGTGCCATGGTGGTTTGCTGCACCCATCAACCCATCAGCTACATTAGGTATTTCTCCTAATGCTATCCCTCCCCTAGCCCCCAACTCCCCTACAGGCCCCAGTGTGTGCTGTTCCCCTCCCTGTGTCCATGTGTTCTCACTGTTCAACTCCTACTTACGACTGACAACATGTGGTGTTTGGCTTTCTGTTTCTGTGCAGTTTGCTGAGAATGATGGTTTCCAGCTTCATCCATGTCCCTGCAAAGGACATGAACTCATCCTTTTATATGGCTGCATAATATTCTGTGGCGTATATGTGCCACATTTTCTTTATCCAGTCTATCATTGATGGGCATTTGGGTTGGTTCCAAGCCTTTGCTGTTGCGAATAGTGCTGCAATCAACATATGTGTGCATGTGTCCTTATAGTAGAATGATTTATAATCCTTTGGGTATATATCCAGTAATGGGATTGCTGGATCAAATGGTATTTCTGGTTCTAGACTTTGAGGAACCACCAGACTGTCTTCCACAATGGTTGAACTAATTTACACTTCCACCAATAGTGTAAAAGCGTTCCTCTTTCTCCACATCCTCTCCAGCATCTGTTGTTTCCTGACTTTTTAATGATCACCATTCTAACTAGCGTGAGATGGTGTCTCATTGTGGTTTTGATTTGCATTTCTCTAATGACTGGTGATGACGAGCTTTTTTCTCATATGTTTGTTTGCCACATAAATGTCTTTTTTTGAGAAGTGTCTGTTCATATCCTTTGCCCATTTTTGATGGGGTTGTTTGTTTTTTCTTGTAAATTTATTTAAGTTTCTTGTAGATTCTGGATATTACCCCTTTGTCAGATGGGTAGATTGCAAAAATTTTCTCCCATTCTCTAGGTTGCCTGTTCACTCTGATGACAGTTTCTTTTGCTGTGCAGAGGCTCTTTAGTTTAATTAGATCACATTTTATCAATTTTGGCTTTTGTTGCCATTGCTTTTGGTGTTTTAGTATTGAAGTCTTTGCCCATGCCTATGTCCTGAATGGTACTGCCCAGGTTTTCTTCTAGGGTTTTTATGGTTTTAGGTCTTATGTTTAAGCCATTAAAACATCTTGAGTTAATTTTTGTGTAAGGTGTAAAGAAGGGGTCCAGTTTCAGTTTTCTGCATATGGCTAGCCAGTTTTCCCAACACCATTTATTAAATAGGGAATCCTTTCCCCATTGCTTGTTTTTGTCACGTTTGTCAAAGATCTGATGGTTGTAGATGTGTGGCATTATTTCTGAGGCCTCTGTTGTGTTCCATTGGTCTATATATCTGTTTTGGTACCAGTATCATGCTGTTTTGATTACTGTAGCCTTGTAGTATAGCTTGAAGTCAGGTAGCGTGATGCCTCCAGCTTTGCTCTTTTTGCTTAGGATTGTCTTAGCTATACAGGCTCTTTTTTGGTTCCACATGAAATTTAAAGTAGTTTTTTCTAATTCTGTGAAGAAAGTCAGTGGTAGCTTGATGAGGATAGTGTTGAATCTATAAATTACTTTGGGCAGTATGGCCATTTTCATGATATTGATTCTTCCTATCCATGAGCATGGAATGTTTTTCTATTTGTTTGTGTCCTCTCTTATTTCCTTGAGCAGTGGTTTGTAGTTCTCCTTGAAGAGGTCCTTCACATCCCATTTAAGTTGTATTCCTAGGTATTTTATTCTCATTGTGGGAATTGTGAATAGGATTTCACTCATGATTTGGCTCCCTGTTTGTCTATTATTGGTGTATAGGAATGCTTGTGGTTTTTGCACATGGATTTTGTATCTTGAGACTTTGCTGAATTTGCTTATCAGCTTAAGGAGATTTTGGGCTGAGACAATGGTGTTTTCTAAATATACAATCATGTCATCTGCAGAAACAATTTGACTTCCTCTCTTCCTATTTGAATACCCTTTATTTCTTTCTCTTGCCTGCTTGCCCTCGCCAGAACTTCCAATACTATGTTTAATAGGAGTGGTGAGAGAGGGCCTCCTTGTCTTGTGCTGGTTTTCAAAGGGAATGCTTCCAGTTTTGCCCATTCAGTATGATATTGGCTGTGGGTTTGTCATAAATAGGTCTCATTATTTTGAGATACATTCCATCAATACCTAGTTTATTAAGAGTTTTTAGCATAAAGGGGTGTTGAATTTTATCAAAGGCCTTTTCTGCCTCTATTGAAATAATCATGTGGTTTTTGTCATTGGTTCTGTTTCTGTGATGGATTACATTTATTGATTTGCATATGTTGAATCAGCCTTGCATCCCAGGGATGAAGCTGACTTGATCGTGGTGGATAAGCTTTTTGATGTGCTGCTGGATTCCATTTGCCAGTATTTAACTGAGGATTTTCACATCAATGTTCATCAGGGATATTGGCCTGAAATTTTCTTTTTTTGTCGTGTCTCTACCAGGTTTTGTTATCAGGATGATGCTGGCCTCATAAAATGAATTAGGGAGGGGTCCCTCTTTTTCTATTGTTTGAAATAGTTTCAGAAGGAATGGTACCAGCTCTTCTTTGTACCTCTGGTAGAATTCAGCTGTGAATCCATCTGGTCCTGGGCTTTTTTTGGTTGGTAGGCTATTAATTACTGCCTCAATTTCAGAACTTGTTATTGGTCTATTCAGGGATTCAAATTCTTCCTGGTTGAGACTTGGGAGGGTGTATGTGTCCAGGAATTTATCCGTTTCTTCTAGATTTTCTAGTTTATTTGCATAGAGGTGTTTATAGTATTCTCTTATGGTAGTTTGTATTTCTGTGGGATCAGTGGTGATATCCCCTTTATCATTTTTTATTGTGTCTATTTTATTCTTCTCTCTTTTCTCCTTTATTATTCTGGCTAGCAGTCTATCTATTTTGTTTATCTTTTCAAAAAACCAGCTCCCAGATTCATTTATTTTTTGAAGGGTTTTTCGTGTCTCTATATCCTTCAGTTCTACTCTGATCTTAGTTATTTCTTGTCTTCTGCTAGGTTTTGAGTTTGTTTGTTCTTGCTTCTCCAGTTCTTTTAATTGTGATGTTAGGGTGTCAATTTTAGATCTTTCCCGCTTTCTCCTGTGGGCATTTAGTGCTATAAATTTCCCTCTAAACACTGCATTAGCTGTGTCCCAGAGATTCTGGTACATTGTGTCTTTGTTCTCATTGGTTTCAAAGAACTCATTTAATTTTGCCTTAATTTCATTATTTACCCAGTAGTCATTCAGGAGCATATTGTTCAGTTTCCATGTAGTTGTGTGGTTTTGAGTGAGTTTCTTAATCCTGAGTTCTAATTTGATTGCCCTGTGGTCTGAGAGACTGTTTGTTATGATTTCAGTTCTTTTGCATTTGTTGAGGAGTGTTTTACTTCCAATTATGTGGTCGGTTTTAGAATAAGTGCGATGTGGTGCTGAGAAGAATGCATATTCTGTTGATTTGGGGTGGAGAGTTCTGTAGATGTCTGTTAGGTTTGCTTGGTCCAGAGCTGAGTTCAAGTCCTTAATATCCTCATTAATTTTCTGTCTGTTGATCTGTCTAATATTGACAGTGGGGTGTTAAAGTCTCCCACTATTACTGTGTGGGAATCTAAGTCTCTTTGTAGGCCTCTAAGAACTTGCTTTATGAATCTGGCTGCTCCTGTATTGGGTGCATGTACATTTAGGATAGTTAGCTCTTCTTGTTGCATTGATCCCTTTACCATTACATAATGCACTTCTTTGTCCTTTTTGATCTTTGTTGGTTTAAAGTCTGTTTTATCAGAGACTCGGATTGCAACCCCTGCCTTTTTTTTGCTTTCCATTTGCTTGATAAATATTCCTCCATCCCTTTATTTTGAGCCTATGTGTTTCTTTGCACGTGAGATGGGTCTCCTGAATACAGCACACCAATGGATCTTGACTCTTTATCCAATTTGCCGGTCTGTGTCTTTTAATTAGAGCATTGAATGTTGAATGTTGGTCTGTCTTGCTAGGTTGGAGAAGTTCTCCTGGATAATAACCTGAAAAGTGTTTTCCAACTTGGTTCCATTCTCCCTGTCACTTTCAAGTACACCAATCAAATGTAGACTTGGTCTTCTCCCATATTCCCATATTTCTTGGAGGCTTTGTTGGTTCCTTTTTATTTTTTTTTTCTCTAATCTTGTCTTCTCACTTTATTTCATAAAGTTGATCTTCAATCTCTGAGATCCTTTCTTCCACTTGATCAATTCGGCTATTAATACTTGTGAATGCTTCACAAAGTTCTCATGTTGTGCTTTTCAGCTCCATCAAGTCATTTATGTTCCTCTCTAAACTGGTTATTCTAGTTAGTAATTCATCTAACCTTTTTCCAAGGTTCTTAGCTTCCTTGCGTAGGGTTGGAACATGCTCCTTTAGCTTGGAGGAGTTTGTTATTACCCACTTTCTGAAGCCTACTTCTGTCAATTTGTCAAACTCATTCTCTGTCCAGTTTTGTTCCCTTGCTGGTGAGGAGTTGTGATCCTTTGGAGGAGAGGAGGTGTTCTGGTTTTTGGAATTTTCAGCGTTTTTTTTTTTTTTTTTTTTTTTGCACTGGATTCTCCCCATCTTTGTGGATTTATCTACCTTTGGTCTTTGATGTTGGTGACCTTCGGATGGGGTCTCTGAGTGGATGTGCTCTTCCTTTCTGTTTGTTAGTTTTCCTTCTAACAGTCAGGCCCCTCTTCTGCAGGTCTGCTGGAGTTTGCCAGAGGTCCACTCCAGATCCTTTTTGCCTGGGTGTCACCAGCGGAGGCTGCAGAACAGCAAAGATTGCTGCCTGTTCCTTCCTTTGCAAACTTCGTCCCAGAGGGGCACCTGCCAGATGCCAGCTGGAGCTCTCCTGTATGAGGTGTCTTTTGACACCTGCTTGAAGGTGTCTCCCCATCAGGAGGCATGGGGGTCAGGGATCCACTTGAGGAGGCAGTCTGTCCCTTAGCAGAGCTCAAGCACTGTGCTGGGAGATCCGCTACTCTCTTCAGAGCTGGCAGGCAGGAATGTTTAAGTCTGCTGAAGCTGCGCCCACTGCCACCCCTTCCACCAGGTGCTCTGTCCCAGGGAGATAGGAGTTTTATCTATAAGCCCCTGAAAGGGGCTGCTGCCTTTCTTTCAGAGATGCCCTGCCCAGATAGGAGGAATCTAGAGAGGCAGTCTGGCTACAGCAGCTTTGCCAAGCTATGGTGGGCTCCACCCAGTTTGAACTTCCCAGTGGCTTTGTTTACACTGTGAGGGGAAAACCACCTACTCAAGCCTCAGTAATGGCAGATGCCCCACCCCCCACCAAGCTGGAGCATCCCAGGTCTACTTCAGACTGCTATACTGGCAGTGAGAATTTCAAACCAGTGGATCATTGCTTGCTGGCCTCCATGGGGGTGGGATCTACTGAGCTAGACCACTTGGCTCCCTGGCTTCAGCCCCCTTTCCAGGGGAGTGAACAGTTCTGTCTCACTGGCGTTCCAGGCACCACTGAGGTATGAAAAAACTCCTGCAGCTAGCTCGGTGTCTGCCCAAACAGCTGCCCAGTTTTGTGCTTGAAACCCCGGGCCCTGGTGGTGTAGGCCTCCAAGAGAATCTCCTGGTCTACAGGTTGCAAAGACCATGGGAAAAGCGCACTATCTGGGTTGGAATGCACTGTTCCTCACAGCACAGTCCCTCATGGCTTGTCTTGGATAGGGGAGGGAGTTCCCCGACTCTTTGTTGCTTCCTGGGTGAGATGATGCCCCACCCTGCTTTGGCTCACCCTCCGTGGGCTGCACCCACTGTCTAACCAGTCCCAATGAGATGAGCTGGGTACCTCAGTTGGAAATGCAGAAATCACTCACCTTCTGCTTGTTGATCTTGCTGGTAGCTGCAGACCGGAGCTGTTCCTATTTGGCCATCTTGCCAGCCACCAATTCTGAATTCATTTTTCCACTGACCTGTAACAGGCATTGAATCACAAAGCATTGATTGCATCCCTATTATTGGCTTGCCCAGCAAAAGCAGGAGCACCTCCAAGGAATAGGATATTTTTTTTATGTTCAATGGCAGGATTTGAGGTTCCCTACACAGAAATTGATGACCCTCTTGCTGCACCAGAAGCTGGAAATTTTACGGATATAAATAATTTTCTTTTTTTCCATTGAGCATTGGCCTCTCCAAATGGTGATTGTTTTGAGAAAGGTAAGGCAGTGTGGTTTGCACATTTTGTTTATAAGAATTTTTTATGGGCCAAAAAGAGTTGTGGAATAGCAAGAAAGGATTGGCTACTTACTGAAGAAAGAGCAAAAAGAAATAGGTCAGAAGTGAAAATGGAAGGATCTAAAACTAAGTTAAGTAACTGATGTCACACTTTTCCTTGGGCTAGCTCTGCAGGTGACAATGGCTGTCTTAGAAAGTTACTTCTCTACTAGGCTGGTCATCTTTGCAAAAAATCTGATATTGTTGTGCCTTTTATTTGAATGTGAAGCCCCCAGTAGCACATTTGATTTCAACTACTAAATTTTGTCATAGGCAGTGACTATCTGTGGCTGGTGGCATAGGTGGTAAAGGAATTTACCAAGGTGAGTAAAGAAAGTCAGATTTATTAGAAAAAGTATGAAAATATGTTGCAAGGCAGCAAAGCAGAGAAGGCACTGTCTGCAAAGAGACAGAGGCTGGAGGGAAGTTTTATAAGGTTGTGCTGGAAGGGGCTGTCTGCTGAACAAGGTCATTGTGCCCACAGAACAAGGTCATTGTGCCCACAGAACAAGGTCATTGTGCCTGTGGAACCCTGTTCTTACTGTTCTTATGCCTGGGGAACAAGGTTGTTGTGCCTGCAGGTTATTTCTCAGAACAATTGTTCATTGCTCTTCCCCATCTGGGGCCTCATTGTTGCTTACTTATTTTATTAGGACTCCACAAATTTGTTCTTTCCATCCAAATTGGATTTCCAGATCCAAAATAAGAAGGCTGAGTATCCATCCATTACTAATTCTCCACATGATCATAATGATAATTAGAAAATGATGTAACTGCCTGTTTTAGGTATGGGAAACAAATATGACAACCCAAACTGTACCTTAGGCCACATTTTCAAAGAGCCCAGTGGACTTGCTTACAACCTGAAAATATAAAAGATACACACATCCTGATGTGCCAAGGAAAAGACAAGAGCAGGCATAACTCAGGTAAGGGTGTGTGCAAATGTCTAGTGAAACACACCATTATCCAGTGGGTTTGCACAGACAAGGAGCACCTTATGCTACTGTGGGTTTTTCCTGGCTGAGCAGATGCAAGCAGCATATCTTAAAATTTTCCACTGTGTGTTTTTCCATTTGAGACAGGCGTCAATTTAATAGCTGTAACAAGAGATAGAAGCTTCTCAAAGTTCAGTGACTCACTCATTTTTGGACAATTAGGGCAAAAGAGAAATAATTCTATAAAACAATCTTTGGTGCATGCACAGCAGAAGCTAACCCATGTGTAACAGCACATAATTCGCTCCTTTTAAAGTAATTAAATGTTACAGGGAAGCAAAACATAAGACCAGATTAAAAACCTTTTGATACCTCTAACTCCAATCATATTGAAGAAGCACAGGCGTCCCAGAAAGGGTGAGTCATCAATATGGGACAGGTGAGAAATGTCCGGCAGCAGTCTTTCCTGCAAAGCTGGAGAACGAGTGCACCTGGCTTTGAGGCTTACAGTTCCACTGCTAATTACTCTCTGATCACAGTGTCACTATCCTGTCCCTTTCTTTTCTCACTTATCACATGGAAATAATAATTTGTGGAGAATTGTGAGGGAATTTGTGGAGTTTTAACAAATAAATAGACATAAATAAATAGATCTTTGAAAACTAACACTAAAAATAAAACATCCTCATTGTTATTTATCCAAAATTCATTTTTGCACATTTTCACACTTCATTCCTGTTGCTGTAACAAAATACCTTAGATGGGGTAATTTATATAAACAGAAGTCTATTGCTCACAGCTCTGGAAGCTGTGAAGTCCAAGATCAAGGCGCTGGCAGATTGAGTGTCTGGTGAGGGCTGCCCTCTGTTCCAAGATAGCACCTTCTTGCTGTGTCTTCAGTGGTGGAAGAGGCCCTTATAAGGGCATAATCCCTTCATAAGGGCAGTGCCTTCATGATCTAATCACATACTGAAGAGCCCACCTCTTAATACTGTCAGCTTGGGGTTTAGCTTCCAACTTATGAATTTTGGACAGATGCACACATTCAAACTACAGCACATGTAACAGCTGCTTAACTAAAAGTTGATGCTTCTGTTGGGGATGCCACTGACTTCCTACTTGCTAAATGCAATGAATTCTTTGCAGCCCTCATCCATCTTTGCCTCTCTAGCTTTTTCACGGCTTTTGTTAGTCTTTCTGTACAAAACCTCTGTTTATTCAACTATTACTCTATCACTTTCTTCTAATTCAAATCCAAATTACAACTCCATGCAAACTCACAATGAGTTGTCCTCCACTTGCTCTGAAAGACCACAGCTCTCCAGGAGTCCTAGTCCTGTCATCTTCATCTGCTCTCATGTGTTCCAGTCATATCTGTCTTTGTTCCTCCCTCTCATGTCTCGATCTCCAGCCCCATCTTCTCCTCTAGACTCCAAACTATATTTTGGCACCTTCCTAGGTATCTCCATGTGGAGCTTCTTCCCTCATCATCTCCCTAAAACCACATGAGTCATTTCCTCAGCCCCTCACCAATGGGCATCCCCTGCCACCATCTTCATCCCTTGCTCTCCTCCAGTGGATCACAAGCCACACAAATTTTCCTTGGACATATTTCTGGAATTGTTCACCTCGGCACATACAAGGAAGATCCTTTTTATACCCTCATGGAATCATTGCAAATAACCACTCTGCTGACTCCCATGACCTCTAGATTTTCTCTTTCCAATCTACCCTCAATGTAGCTACAGACTGATCTTTGTAAAGCAGTCATCTGGTTGTGTCACTGCTTAACGTCTCACAGTGGCTCTGCTTTGCTCTCGGGAGAAGCCAAGCACTTGAACATTATATGCCAGCTTGAGGGTGCTTCTCGGCCCTGTCTCAAGGCAGAGAGTGTAAGGGGCCAAGAACCCCTGCTTTAGAATCCCCGTGTTTGCAGTGAAGTAATGCCTCCTGTGAGCAGCTTTTGCTGATGATTAGACTTAGTGGCAGCAGTGACACAGACCCATTCTGGGAGACATGGGACGTCTTCATCTGCACACTTTGGTTCAAGGACTCCCAATGGCTTGACTGAAACTTCCTGCGAGTTCAAGGCAGTCTGGAATGTTTCCACTCGACTTTCTCTTTCTCCTCCATTCTGGGTCAGATTTTAGTGGGATCAGAACCCTCTGATGGCCTTCTCTGGCTCTTTCCTTTTTTCCTGTCACAAGAGTATTTATCTCCCCTAGTGAAATTCTTGAGAGTTTAATGTACGAATCACTCATCTTCTCTGAGCCCTTATCTCTTCTCTGAAATGTGTCTACCACACATGTACAATTGTATTACTGAGCTTATACATGTAAGGAACCGACTGCCAAGTCTTGTATGGGATCGGTGCTCAATTTGTGTTATTTCTGTAGTCTCTAAGCCTGTGGTTATAAAGGTGTAAGATCTTTAATGCTAAAAGTCTATACCTTATGTGTTCAATGTGTTTTAAATCTGAGTCGATGTGTTTTGTCTTTTATTTTTAAACAAAGAGGGGAGGAAATGACATGAGAAAGACTACAGGAAAAACATTGTTCTAATCCAGTATCAGAAGTGAAAAATGCTTCCACGTAGACTCTGCGTGTTGGCTTGAAAGTGACTCGCAATTGGCCCTTCGAGGTAGCAGGGCCACACTCTCTCAGGACTCTAAGGCCATCAAGAAAAAAATCAAGGACAATCTTTGTTTCTTTTTCTATACTACATTGACTGATAAAGGTTATAGAGAAAGAATTGTCATTTGTTAGCATGTTAGGAAATCATAAACACTTATAATAACTTTGCACACCATGGAGACAAATAAAAAATTAAAATCAAAATATAAAACAAGGAAATAATGCTGCTCCTGCTGGCCTTTCAGAAGAATAACAAAAAAGACATTTTGAATGCAAGAACAAAAACATAAATATTGTGCAAATGTCAATAAACTCTAGTCTCGTATACTAAACAATGCTGATCTGTTTACCAATCACCGCTGTCACTAGTTTATTCCATTTTTCTTCTTCCTACTAAGAAGCATTTGACTCGTCCCCCCAAAAATGAAACATTGTGCCAGATATGAGCCTGATGAGAAGAGAATTATGAAATTAAAGTAGCTCATTTTTGTATGTAGGATTTTCTTCCCAATTTGTGAATAGCTTGAAAAGAGCTGAGATATGTTTCAAGATCATGTTTCGATTACATGAATTTATGTGTTCTCTCACCTCCTTACAGTGGTCGTTACAAATTATGCAGTTGCAAAAAACTGTATGATATCAATGAGTACAGCCATTTTAAAAGAAAATTAACATCTATGAAAGAAAGGAGAGGACACTCTGATTATTTGGGGATGTAAAGTATACAAGGTATAGAACTTGGTGTAAAATCATACTATTATTTTTAAATCTTCTTTTACTAAACAAGTCAAGTGTATGGTTTTGACCATATTGAAATGATACGGGCCAGGCACACTGACTCATACCTGTAATCCCAGCATTTTGGGAGGCCAAGGCAGGAGGATTGCTTGAGCCCTGGAGTTCAAGGCCAACCTGGTAAGTACAGGAAGACCCTATCTCTGCAAAAAAAAATAAAAATTAACCAGGCATGGTGGCATGCACCTGTAGTCCTAGGTGCTTGGGAGGCTGAGGTGGGAGGATTGGTTGAGCCCAGGAGGTCAAGGTTGCAGTATACTATAGACCAAGGGTGCGAAAACTTTTTGTGTAAAGGGCTGGATAGTAAATATTTTGCTCTGCTCTTGTAGCACAAAAGTAGCCATAGACTACACATACATGAATGAATGTGGCTGTGTCCCAATAAAATTGTATTTACAAAAACACGTAGCAGGCCAAATTTGGTCCATTGGTGGTTGTTTGCCGACCCCTGCTACAGAATAGCATAAATCTATGCTTCTCAAAACAGATACAACTATAGAAGTGAGAAAAATAAACTAAAATGCATGTGCACAGCCTGAGGGAGCTAAGAAAAAGTCACTTTAAATAAAATTTAAGTTTAGCTGCATTTTTCATTAGCTACCAAAGACAGAAGCAATTTCCATTTGTCATAAAAGCTATCTTAAAATTCTAGACACCTGCTTGCCAGCAAGGTCCACCCACACGATGAGCAAATTCACAATATCTATATGCCAGCACTTTCTCTTCATCAGGGTTCACTGCTGCATTCTGCTATCCCATGCCTTTAAAAAGCCTGGCTTTTAAAACAGAAGTCCAAGACATAACTCTCAAGGGTATTAGCAGAACGGCTGTAACACAGAATTCCGAATTACCAGCAGCAAAAATGGCTGTTCAACTCCTTCAAACCATGGGATTGCTGTCCTAGTGGGTAGGAAAGCAAAAAGAAGGTTGGCTCCTGATTAAGGCAGAAAATCTTGAAGGAGAAGAGGGAAGAAAGGACATTAAGAGACTAATTGAAAACACTTGAAGATGGAAGCCAACAATGAGGTGGAAGAAAAAGTAAACATGATTCAACTATCATTGAAGGAATCTCAACAAAGAAAGATGGAAACTTGCTTTGATCACTGAAGTTTTAAAGTTGTACTAGTTATGTAATTTTCAGTATCCTATTTGTAATGAACCAGTAATCTCCACTACTCACTTTTTGACGCCTGAGATTTGGCCTCTTACAAAGTTGGGCAGGGAGCAGGCAATGCTTGGCTTTTGGCCAAGGTGCAAACTCTTTCAGGGCCAGAAACAAGATGGTACCAGGAGCAGAAGCAAGATGTCTCCCCAGGAAGCATTTGAGACTGAAGATCAGTCTCTTCTATCTTCCAAAATTCCACTGGGCAATCTCCTCTATGGATTTTTTAGATCTTCAATTTTTTTCATATATAAAATCAACTATTCTTTTGGTGTACAGTTCCATAAATTTTAACACATATAGTCTTTTTTTTTTTTTCAAGAGACAGGGTCTCACTCTGTCACCCAGGCTGACATGCAGTGCTGTGATCCCAGTTCACTGCAGCCTTGACCTCCCAGGTTCAACCAATCCTCCTGCCTCAGCCTCTCAAGTAGCTAGGACTACAGGCACATGCCACCATGCCTGGCTAATGTATTATTTTTTGTAGAGATAGGGTCTCACTGTGTTGCCCAGGCTGGTCTTGAATTCCTGGCCACAAGCGATCCTCCCGCCTCAGCCTCCCAAAGTCCTAAGCTTACAGGAGTGAGCAACTACACCTGGCCTAAAGAGTCTTATAACCACCATCATAACCAGGATACAGAACAGTTCTATCACCCCTCAAAACTCTCTCATGCCATCATAGTCATCCTCCAACTCTAACCCATGGCAACCACCAATCTGTTCATTGCAGTGGTTTGTTTTTGAGAATGTCAAATAAACGGAACCATACAGTATGTAATTCTTTGAAACTAGCTTCTTGCACATGTAGGTATATGTCTTTAAGACTCATCCCGTCTCTACTAAAAATACAAAAAATTAGCCGGGCGTGGTGGCAGGCGCCTGTAGTCTCAGCTACTCGGAGAGGCTGAGGCAGGAGAATGGCGTGAACCCGGGAGGCGGAGCTTGCAGCGAGCCGAGATTGCGCCACTGCACTCCAGCCTGGGCGACAGAGCAAGACTCCGTCTCAAAAAAAAAAAAAAAAAAAGACTCATCCAAGTTGTGTGTATGTATATATATATGTGTGTATATATATACACACACATACACATATGTATGTATATATATACACACATACATATGCATATACGTGTGTGTGTGTGTGTGTGTGTGTATATATATATATATATGTATATATATATATATATATTTTTTTTAAGAGATAGAGTCTCACTTGCCATCCAGACTGAAGTGCAGTAGGGCAACGCTAGCACACTGCAGCCCCAACCTCCTGGGCCCAAGCGATTCTCTCACCTCAGCCTCCTGAGTAGCTGGGACTACAGGTGCGCACCACCATGCCTGACTAATTTTTTTTATTTTTTGTAGAGACAGGGTCTCCCGATGTTGCCCATACTGGTCTCGCACTCCAGGGCTCAAGCCATCTTTCCTCCTCAGTCTCCCTAAGTGCTGGGATTATAGGCATGAGCCACAGTGCCTGGCCCTGTTGTATATATTAATAGTTTGTTTCCTTTTATTGCTGAATAATAGATGATTATATAAAGTAGCAATTTTTAAGTCCATCTACTCATTAGAGGATTTTAGATTGTTTCTAGCTTTTGACTATCACAAATAAAGTTCTGAACATTCATGTATAGGTTTTCATGGGAACATTAAGTTTTCATTTCTCTAGAGTAAATATAGAGAAATGGCAGCGCTCTGTCTTATGGTAAGTGTATGTTTTATTTTATACAATACCACCAATCTGTTCTCTGTGGTTTAAATTTTCTAATCATTATACTTACTATTTTCTCATATTAAGAGATAGCACACACCCAGTGAAGCTCCCCTATGTACTGGCTGAGCTCAAGCTCTTTAAGCGCTTTAAGACTATTTCCTACTTTTAAGTATGGAGGCAATGATAGTTCTTATTTTATATGTCTCATGAAGCCTAAATGAGGTGATGCTATCAAAGCTCTCAGGCCAGCATAGATGCACAAGCAGTCCTCAACCAGGGCAATTCTATCCCCAGGGGAGCTTGGCAGTATCTGCAGACATTTTCTATTGTCACAACCTGAGGAGAGCAGTGCACCCACATCAAGGGGAGAGGCCAGCTATGATGCTAAACATCCTACGATGCACCCAACAACTCCCTACCACAGAGAAGTATCCAGCCACAAATGTCACTGGGGCCAACCCCAATCTACACATAGAAAGCACTCCACAAATACCTAGTCTCATCAGCAACATCGTTATTAAAAGGAATATTCATTGAAACTCAGCCTTGAGTTAGTCAAGAATTCGAAACAAGTAAACCCCTCAAACAAAATTCTGTCTTTAAAAGAGTAATTACAATATCAAAGTCGAGAAAGCAAGTATATAATTAAAATAAATCATTAATAATTGTTTTACTTCAAATTTCCCAACGAAGTGTTAATATCCAAAGATTTTCTGAAGTGCCCTTGACAATCCCACATATATGTAGGGTCCTAAAACAGTTATCATCAATACTGAAAACTACAAAGAGCAAACGTTTCCACGTTTTTCACCACAACATTTTTCTTTTCAAATTTTAAAAGGCACTGAAAATGAGACATTTAAATGCATGTTAGTCATCCATTCAAATCAGTTCAGCTGAAAAAGACTTTATTTAGCAGTGTTAGAGAATTGCTATAGATGTAACCTAAGATGAAGACGAATTAACAAAAGGAATAGACTAGTCTCGTCTATTGACTTGAATCAGACTGGAATAGTCTTGTCTAAGTGAAATGCAGCACCACGTAAGCTTGGCCATCATATTTTCACAACCAGCTGTGTGACTCTGGGCCTCTCAGACATGTGGTTTCTTCATCTGCAAATAGCCACTGTGCACCACCAAGGCCCCTTCCAGGTTGAATGTTCCCTAGGGAAGTGCCATTGCCTGTCACTTTGAGTCACAGCCCTAGGGAAGAGGCTGGAGAGGGGCTTTGAGCTTCTCCGCCCCTTCTCCTGCAAGTCCCAGATCTAGAGTAAAAATCTATCTCAAGCTCTAGCCGACCCAGGCTTTCCAGGTAAATCAGGTATGTGGAGGGCTGGCAGAGGGGTAAGTGTGCAGGGAAGAATAAATATTGAGTATGCTTGCCATTTAATTTTTAATGCATTTAGAATGTATTCAGAGTACATGGAGCAATCCTTGAAAGAATGCTAACGTGATGTGATTTGCATTTATTCTTTGTTTTGTTTTGGGTTTGTGACATCTTTATTAAGACATAATTCACATACCAAAGAATTCACCCATTTAAAGTGTACAATTCAGTGGGTCTTAGTGCATTCAAAGAATTGTGCAGCCATCACCACAATCCATTTTCAGGCATTTCATAATCCCCCAAAGCACCCCCCGTACTCCTCCTAATCCTATCACCCCACCCTTCATCAAGTTTACCCCTGTGGATAGCTGGTCAAAGCAAATTCCACAAATCCTTTAAAAGCTGCTCTATGTCTACTTTTGCTTTTTAAAGTCATTCACTGCCTTTTTTTTTTTTTTTTTAGTTCTGACTCGTGGCATTGATTGCAAGGTTAGGACTAGGTGAGAAGAATGCTTGGTCTCTGGCACAATGTCTAAAGGGTGCCGAATACTCCATCACCAAGAAAATTAATATTACGGTGCAATGCAATATCATAAAAAATAAAATGAGAGTGCCAGAATTTAAAATAAAGACAGGATCCACTTCCACTAGCCAGACCCAGCCCCCGACCTTCCCCTAATCCTGCCGTGTGATAAAGGTTATTTACAAAAACAAGCAGCTGGGCTGGGCGCGGTGGCTTATGCCTGTAACCTCAGCACTTTGGGAGGCCGAGGCAGGTGGATCACTTGAAGTCAGGAGTTCGAGACCAGCCTGGCCAACCTGGTGAAACCCTGTCTCTACTAAAAATACAAAAATTAGCTGGGCGTGGTGGCAGGCGCCTGTAATCCCAGCTACTCAGGAGGCTAAGGCAGGAGAATCACTTGAACCTGGGAAGGGGAGGTTACAGTGAGCCGAGATCATGCCATTGGACTCCAGCCTGGGCAACTGAGCGAGACTCCGTCTCAAACAAACAAACAAACAAACAAACAAACAAACAAACAAGACCAGCCAGCTGGCACGTGGACTATCATTTTCCAACTTCATCTTTTAAACTATTGCATGTCAATGTCACATATCTTGATTACTGAAGTGTTTTGGTGCCTCCTTAAATTTCATGCTTCAGGCAATTGATCACTCACCTCACCCTTGTCCTAGTCCTGATGCTATTTTCATTTTCTTTTTTTTTTCCTTTCCCTGATGAACTTATTAAAAAAGAAAATGATTTTGGAAGCCTAGGGAGGGTGGTAGAAGGGAAGTGAGAAAATTATGTAATCCACAGACTGGGTCCTAAGCCCATGTGTAATCGAGGTGTTTGATGTAAACATTTGGACGGAGTCACCTCCTCTACCAGAACTCAGAATTTCCAGCAGCACGATGCCCGCCAGGTGCACAGAATCAAAATGCTGGAAGGTGTATTTTTTCATGATCTTAGGGGTAAGATAAGGAGAGTGCTAGTAAAATTTACTGATGCAAATTTATTTCACTAATAAAGATTATGGAGGAACATGAAAAACAGCATTATCTAATGCGGTTCTGTGATGGAGCCAGTGGTATAATTTAACTCAGGAATAATTTAAGGACTAAAACTCAGAGGTATTCAGGAAAAAATGTGAATGATAAATAACCCTAGAAGCCGTTGGTTGTGGCATCTAAAAAAGTTGAATTCCTAGAAGTAGAGTAGTAGAACGTTGACCAAGAGTGTTGGTGGCAGGGAGGGTTGGGGAGATGTTGATCCCAGGATACAAAATGTCAGACAGGAGGCATAAGTTCAAGGGATGTATTGTACAACATGGTGACTATAGCTCATAACAATATATCGCATACTTGAAAATTGCTAAGAGAGCAGATTTTGTGTTCTTGTCACAAAAGAATGGTAAGTATGCAAAGTGATGCATATAATAATTAACTCGATCTAGCCATTCCACAATGCATACATATTTCCAAACATCACCTTTTTGCACCATAAATACATGTAATTTTTATATATTGATTAAAAAAGGAATTAACTTTAAGAAAAGAAGCCGTTGGTCTGGCCAGATGCGAAATGTATACAAGATATTGGAATATATAAACAAAAGGATATGGGAAAATTCAAAGAGCTATGATAGCTGTACACCCAGTGCTTGACTGAACCCCCTCCTCACATACTAACTCTCCTGGCAGAGCAGGAGAAACTATCCCCGTGGAGAGTTTCTGTCATCAAGCTCTCAGGTACATTTGATGAAGGAGCCCCAGATCAGGGTAAGAAGCGTCCAGAACCCAGTCATAGCTCCAATAAGAGGTTCACTTAGGTGGATAAAGCTCAGAAGTACAGAGCTTCGTGAGACAAGTGCAGATGAAACACGTCAGCACGTGAATCTTTCTTCTCAGAGAGGAGCAGAACACTGCAGATTATTTTGGTGAATGTGGAGCACAGGAAAAGAGTAAGGAACAATGGGAAGCTGGGGTCTCCTATCTTCACTCGTCATGAGAGACAAGGGCTAGATGCGGAAAAACAAGCAGATGGCTCTGGACAAGAGAGAACAGGAAATGCTTCCAACTGCAGGCACAATGGATAGGAGTTGTTGGCATCTGGCAGTGAGCGAGTGCTTGGGATTTTGAAGCAAGGGGCCATTCAGAGTCCATGGCGAGGCACAGGCAGAGAGCAGCACGTGGGCAGGGTGCTCCGAGCTCTGCAGCTGCAGGGAAGTTGTGAAGCCATGCTGAGTGTGGCTCACGTCTCTGCTCACGTGGCTACTGGGAAGGGGGAAGAACTGGAAAGCGACCCTATGTGTCTGTTTGTGTTGGATGTTTTCTGTTTGCATCTGGCAAACAGACTCTCTCTATGTCTCTGTCTCTTAAAAAATAAAAAATAAATTACTTTTATTAATTAAATTAATTACTAATTGCATCTGGCTCCCCTTTCTACCTTTCTTACCCTACTTCTGCTCCAGGAGTCCGACCTCGATGGTTGCATCCACAGCTTCCTGTGCCTTTGGCTTGTACTTCTTCAGATGGCAGAGGGAAGGAGCACCAGAAGATCTCAGCTTGGCTTGAGCAGGGATGTTTGGGGACAGGGCAGCCCCAGCAGCAGTCATGACAAAGCCTCACTCCTCACCTTCATAATCTGCAGCCCCAGGCCAGAGACGGGGAGTACCTCTGAGTCCTCACGATGTTGACAGCATCATCCACATGGCCCTGGGATTTCCCAAAATAGCCAGACCATGCATGATGTCCCACCAATATCCCCAGCCCAGTGCTGAAGCTTCTGCCTTCTGTGCCTGTATAGGCACATGTACTGCCTTCTGTGCCAGTATAATTAATCCCAGTTTTCAGACAAGGGCCCTGTGCTAAAGAATAGCTCTGTATAATGAGCCATGGGCCACCTTCCTCCATATGAGGTTTTGGTTTAATTTTTAATTTTAATTTATTTTTTATTTTTTTAAGGACAGAGACACTGAGAGAGGGATAAACAGACTTTGTCTTATTATGATAAGATACATATAAAATATGCCATTTTAGTCATTTTAATTGTACAATTCAGTGGCTTCATATTTTCACAATTGTGCAGTCATCAGCACTATATATTTCCATAACATTTTCATCACCCCAATCTTCAATCTCTTTTTATTAAGACTTTTTTTGGTGAAATATCAGGAACATTAAAAACTTGCCACCATAACCATTTTGAAGTGTGCAGCTCAGTGTCATTAAGTACGTTCACACTGTTGCACAGCCATCACCAGCACTCATCCCCACAACTTGTTCATTATCCTAGGCTAAAACTACACACACTGTATAATCACTCCCGGTCCCCTCCCCTCAGCCCCTGGCAACCAGGATTCCACTTTCTGCTTTTATGAATTCAACTACTCCAAGAACTTCATAAAAGTGGAATCATAACGTATTGTCCTTTTATGTCTGGCTTATTTCACTTAGCACAATGTCCTCAGGGTTCACCCATGTACCATATATCAGAACATTCCTGTTTAAGGCTGAATAAGAGGTCATTGCATGTACATGTACATTTGTTTATCCATTCATCTGTTGACCCGCATTTGAGTTATTTCCACCTTTTGGCTATTGTGAATAATGCTGCTATGAACACTGACATACAAGTACCTGAGTCCCAGTTTTCAATTCTTTGAGGTATATACCTGCAAGTAGGATCATGGGGTTGTATGGCAATTTTATGTTTAGCTTTTTTAGCATCTCCATATAAGCTTCACCCCTTTTTTCAATAATACAAAAGGTTGAAATCCTTGGCCTATATTTCCATTATTATGTAATTTTAACAGATACCAAACCTATAAGAATTTCCAGTGGAACATTTTAAAGAGCTTTTAAAAACATATACAGCCCCTGGGGGAGAACGGAATTAGAGTCAAATTCTCGGTTCCTCACTGACCAATACTCATTCCTTATGCCATTGTTGATAATTCAGTAAAACAATAGATGTGTCTTTATTCTTGTGAAATTGAAGTTTCTGAGACATCTTGTTCAACCTTCCTTCTTTTGGCGAAGTAGTCAGTTTTATACTACTATTTTGGGGGATATAATTGTGTGAAAAACTTCTTCTCTTGAGCATGAAAGCCCTGCCACACCCACACAGGAAGATGAGATGGGAGACAGACAAAACCTGTAGCATTCCTCCATTCTTTTAGCCCACACCTGCACTAAAATAACCTCCGTCAGAGCCTCACCCGGAGCAGCTTTCTTTTTCCCCATGAAGCCTAATAAAGCACCCTGGATAACTGTGTACTTCCTGTCTCACAAATAAGAAAGGAATTATTTATCATCTGGCTAGACAGGTGCAGAATCTTACAAGCCCTGATTCCTATTGAAATCCGGGGCCAGAGCACAACGTCAGCCGTGCCTCCCTGTCTGGGACCCGCACCAGTGGTGAGGTGAGCGGTGCTGGGAGTACACAGCCTGTCTAGTTCTTTCTCAAGACTGACATGTCAGCTCCATGAAACTCGGCATTGCTCTCATAAACATCATCTCCTAAGCTCATCTTGGCATCAGATCTGCACGATGGCAGGAGTGCTGGGGAGGCTGGCACACCCATACGAATTTGTTTGGAGCCGGGAGAGACCTGTCGGGGGCACTGGGTTATGCCTTAGATAGTAGGGCTTTGCTAACACCTGGGATATTGAGTCTGGAACTCCCATGGGACACAGCTGCCCTGGTCCCAACTTGGAATCAGATGCTTCCAAACAGAATAAAGAAATGTCAGCTCCTTTCACTAAAATAGTCAAATCCACTGCATACAAACTGAATGCGGTTATAATGCTGGACAAAATCTTTTTCTTCCTTTTTTTCCCCCTGATTTCAGGGGGAAAAATGCTTAGAGTTTTAGAAAGATTTTTTTTCAGAAATCTTTTGCCTTCAGAGGTGGAGGGTTCTTTGTAACAGTCACACAGGAAAACTGCCCTTGAGACACACACACAATGGTTCTCAGATTTTAGATGGCCCCAATCCCCTTCTGTGTGCCAGTTTAAAATGCAGATTCTTGGGCTCCACCTCCAGAAGATTCTGATCCTTTAGGTTGGAGCACAGGCTAAGAATCTGGGTTTGTAGCCCACTCCAGGGCATTCTGATGGAGGTGGTATAATTGGTCTACTATTGCTGCTACAACAAATTACTACAAACCCAATGGCCTCCAACATCATGAATTTATTATCTCACAGTTTGGCAGGTCAGAAGTCTGATAAGAGCCTTGCTGCACTAAGATCAAGGTGTCAATAGGGCTGTTTTCCTTCTAGAGGGGAGGATCTGCTTTCAAGCCACCTGCATTCCTTGTCTGACGGCCCCTTCATCTGTCTTCAAAGCAGGCAGCCTTATCTCTTGGACCCTGCTTTCTTCCTCATATCTGTTTCTTTCTCTCTAACCTCAGTTGGGCAGGTTCTCTGATGTTAAGAATACTTTAAGATAACATCAGGCCCTCTAGATGATTCAAAATACTCTCATCCCAGGGTCTCTAATCTTACTTACATCTGCAAAAATCCCTTTTGTGGTCTAAAGCAACATATTCACAGGTTCTGGGCTGTGGGCATCTTTCCAGGGCAAAGGATTGGGCATTATTCTGTCTACCACGGGGAATCTGCAGGCCAGATTTAGAAAAACCTGCAAGCGACAGCGTGTATTCCATTTTTCTGGTCACCCACAATACCCATAAACCAGTGGTTCTCCACTGGGGAAGAGGGGTAATTTTTTAGCCCCAGGAATATTTGGCGATGGCTGGAGGTATTTTAGGGTTGTTACACCTGGGAAATGGGGGTGCTCCTGGCATAGA
Organism: Nomascus leucogenys; assembly: GCF_006542625.1. Classification (NCBI taxonomy): domain Eukaryota; kingdom Metazoa; phylum Chordata; class Mammalia; order Primates; family Hylobatidae; genus Nomascus; species Nomascus leucogenys. The sequence continues at coordinate 7,404,043 of NC_044406.1, forward strand.
GTGAGTAGAGGCCAGGGCTGCTGCTCAACAGCCCACACAGCAGGGTGGCCCCCACCATAAAAAAGAATTATCTGACCCGAATATCAATAGTGCCCAATTTGGAAAACTCTGCCATTAACAAAGATGAGGAATTAAGGACATATTAATAAGCAAATTTATGCCTTTATATTCATCAATAGCTTTGCTCTGTCTAACCTGACATTACATTGACAGAGTTCCCTTTAAGTCAATCAGATCTATATTTACCATCTTAAAACTACAGGTTTACTTGGAGCTTTCTGATCTATACTACTCCCTTCAAATTCCATTCCTTTCATAAGTTTTGAAACACTTTAAATACCATGTCAGATCAGTGCATTCGTTTGCTAGGGCTGCCTTTGGGGGACTTAACAGAAATTGTTCTCTTGCCGTCCTGGAGGCTGGAAGTCCGAGATCCAGGTGTGGGCAGGGCTGGTTCCTCTTGAGACCTCTCTCCTTGGCTTGGAGGTGCCCTCTTTCGCTGTGTTCCCAAGTGGTTGTCCTTCTGTGTTTGTCTTCGTCCTAATCTCTTCTTATAAGGACACAAGTCCCGCTGGATCAGGGCTCACCCAAATGACTTTATTTTACCTTAATCATTTCTTTAAAAGCTCTATCTCCAAATACAGTCACATACTGAGGTCCTGGGGGTTAGGACTCCAACATCTGAATTTAGAGGAGCACAATTCAGCCCATAACAATACATGTAAATACCTTCTCTTTAAAAAACAGAATTGGGAATGATTAAGATAATGATTATAAAAGACATTTAAAAATCTTAAGATACTAAATCAATATATAGAACTAAGCTGAGCATTTTTTTTTCTTAATAGTTTTGAAGAAAACAGTATACCTCTTACCTGTGAAGCTATGATACACATTCACAAACAAGCCAGGCTTCTTGATCACAAGGCACAAAAATTGAATCGATTTGCTAATTTTAAAGCCAGGCTAATAATTTCTACTCTTAACTTTGTATTTATTTGTTTCTTTGTTTGTTTTTACTATAAAAGCACACAAGGAGACTCAATTTTAGATACGGTGACCCATTTGTCACCATATCCAAAATTATCTGAAATCAAATTAAGAACATCACCCAGAGTTCAAAAGCACCCAGTGGAGATGAGTTTGCAATGATGCGGAGAAGGTAGTCAATTTCCTTTAACTCCCCGGCATCATCTTTGGCATCTCGATGAAATTTCATTGTGTGTTGTAGGGTAATCCCAGATAAAAAAGCGCCCAATATGGATTTTTCTGTTTTATTTTATTGATTGATTTTTTTTTTTTTTTTAGAGACAGGGTTTCTCTCTGTCTCCCAGGCTAGAGTGCAGTGGCATGATCAAAGCTTACTGCAGCCTCGAACTCCTGGGCTCAAGTGATCCTCTCAACTCAGCCTCCTGAGTAGCTGGGATCACGGGCTTGCCCCACCACATCTGGCTAATTTTTAAATTTTTTATTTGCAGAGACGGAGCATCATTATGTTTCCCAGGCTCTTGAACTCCTGGGCTCAAGCAATCCTCGTGCCTCAGCCTCCTGAGTAGCTGGGACTACAGATATGCACCAACATGCCCAGCTAATTTTTTGTAGAGACAGGGTCTCACTATGTGGCCAGGCCTGGTCTCAAATTCCTGGCCTCAAACAATCCTTCTGCCTCTCAAAGTGCTGGGAATACAGGTGTGAGTCATCTTACCAAGACAATGTGGATTTTTCAAGCCCTTTCCTAAAGATAAAGAAGGAGAGAGGAAAAATGCACCCTGTGTTGCTTTTGACCAGGGAAAGGTAAAATACCTGCTTCTTACCTTGATGAACAGGCCACAGACAGGACCCCCCTTGTGGGTACCATGATCTGAGATGTCAGTGACTATGAGTTTCCATGGGAACACATCCCACATGAATGCAGGCAAATCCTTTCTGCCTGCATGTGGGGACAGCGGATGGCAGCACCATGGTCATGCCAGGTGCAAACTGTTGCACCGGCCTCTGCAGCAGGTTGTCCCACAGCCAGGCTGCATTTCAGCTAGGGGATGCTCACCTGCTCCTGTTTCTTTCCACAGACAGGACCTGGTAGGAGATACGTGGAGGCTCAGTTGGATTTATTTTGCTTTAACAAGACTCAGTGACAGAGGCCAGTGCAGGTGAAGTGTACTACGTACGGCTCCACTCTGTGGCACCCACGTCACCTTGGCTTGGAGAGGCTGTCTCTGTGGTAGACAATCCCATTGGCAAGCTCCATGGCATTCGTGCTGAGGTCTCCTTTCCATCTAGAAAGGACTCAGACTCATTTCCCCTTAGTTTATCTTTTATGTATTTTTCACAGCCAGATTCCTCTTTAAAGGTCTTTGGTTGGACATCTGCCATTTGTGTTTGCGACCGTCACTTGGTGTGCACTGCTTGGAGAATCGGATGGGTAATATGCCCAACAGCTCCACAAGCTTGGGTGACTTTCCAGACATCCCTTCCCTAATTGCAGTTTGCTTATGTCTAATGTGTGAACAACACTTGGCCTTATAGTCCAGGCAAAGCTGCTTCTTTGCTTATTTTTTTATTTATTTATTTATTTTTGCTTTGATCTGACCACGATGGGTTAGATGTAAGCATGCAGCTCTAGTAGGTCTGGGTGTTTCTAATGCAATGTTAAATAATCCAAAGTCCCTGCCTTCTTGAAGCAGCATCTGAGCAGGATGCAAATAGGCACACATTACGCAGTGGTTAGAGAACTAACCAGTGACGGGTATGTTGGCCGCATCACGTACAGGGCTCATCTCACCCTCTGAAGGGCCCACCACTTGTCACTTTACAGTTGAGGAGATGGAGGCTCATGAGAATTCATGAAACATGCTCCAGATCACATCCAGACAAAGTAACAGCAGAGCTGGAAGACAGCCCAGTTCAGCTGACCACATATGGCACGTGAAGGCTATGAGAGCTGCTCCACGGAGGAGAGAACGCACAGAAATTAGCACAGTTGCTCTTCTGTTGTTTAGATCTATCAGTTGCCATCCTGCTTCTCTGCCCATAAGCTCCTCCTTCCCTCTTTCCTCCATCTCATGAGAACTAGGTCACAGACTTTGGCCGATTGGCATTTTGTGGCCTCCCACCGCGTGGTGAGCACAGGCACAAACGATGCAAACCTCTCATCTAGAAGACACATTTCATGGCACAGCTGACCTGCTGGGAGACCCAGCTCTATTTCAGACCAAGCAGCTCCCTTCAACAGCCATTGAGCTCCATACTGTTTACATTTACTGTATGGTGCTCAGGTTGGTGTATAATCCTCCTAATAGCCAAACTGCAGGGCTTCTTCTCAACCCTGCAATTATATCTTATGGCTTCAAAAGGCAGCCCTTTTAGTTCAGCCTTTGGTGCTTTAGGGAACTGAGTACCTTTCTCTATCCGCCAGTCTCTTTTGTAAGGCACAGTCTCTTTCATAGACTTGTTTTTTGTTGTTGTTGTTTTTTCCTTTTTGTGGAGAACCGGATCTTGCTATGTTGCCCAGGCTAGTCTCGAATTCCTGAGCTCAAGCAATCCTCCCACCTTTGTCTGCCTAAGTGCTGGGATTACAGACATGAGCTACCATACCAGGCCAGTCTCTTTTTTATAGCCAATGCTGGCAATGACATTTAATAGTTATTAATGCCCCAAATTGCATCTTACTTTATTGTTGTCCAATAAGCTTCATTACAGCCGATTATCTCAAATTACCCAGGTTCGCTTAGCACTCATATAAAAACACCTCCACCTTCTCCTTAACAAAAACAAACAAAAAAACTTTAAGATGAAATTTTCTTCTGATTTTGTCCAAAAGTACAGCCTATGCTTTTATGCATTGTTTCCTAGTTTTCTAGTGTACAATTAGAAAGATGTTTAATCTGAAGGAATGCGGGCTTGCCCTAGCTTTGAATTTGGTCTCTCGTTTGGCAACTTTGAACTGTCTCACTGAGCCTGCAATTGCCTGCAGCTGAAATTCTTCCACGTGCCCACAGAGAGGGAAGCACATAGATGTTTTCTACAGCACTGCTTGGTGTAGAAAACAACAAGTCAAATGAACAAATACCTAAGATACAGCAATAGGGAAATGGATCGATGCTCATACATTCACAAAATGAAATCCCCATGGCAATTAAAACAAATACGCTGGAGTTGTTCGTGTAGACATGGGTCAACTTGAAAACACCACGTGGAATGGAAAAAAAAAGAAGCTGAAAAGTCTTTGGTAAAATAAATCATTTATGTGAATTTTTAAAAATTTAGAAAAACCTTTATACAGTAAAGGCCTAAGAAAGATCATGTAAACAGCATTGACCGGCTCTGGGAGAAAGGGAAGGAATGGCGGCTGGAGAACCACGTCTGGGCTACTGTGTTTCTTTTAAAATGTTCTAGTGCAACTACGACAAAATGTAAAATTGTGTTAAAGCTTTTTGTCGAGTACCTGTATAAATTAGATTGTGTACTATTCAAGGAGTTACTAGTAATAATAACTTGGAGGGGAGAAGAATTTAGGGAACATAGGGAACATCACTGTTCCTTACTATTTGGAAATTTTGCTAAAAAATCATCGTAATGTCAACTGGATTGCCAAAGGAGCAGTACAACTCTTCAAAATTAATAATGTTCTCATATTATTAAGGATTTCTTTGTTCTTCTGAAGAATTGTGACCTCAAGTTCTACTCAAGTAATCTTATGTTCATCTTCAAAAAATAATGAGTACTCTATTGACCAGAGAAAGCATTTCTTAGTGTTTTACCTGAGACCCTGTTACTAACAACAGTAGTTCTGTATTATCAATTATTTAAAAGAACATAGAAATTTCTTTACAGCATATATATTGCAGTCTCTGAAAATAAAGGAAAACACTAGAAAAAAAATTGCAAAAACAGACCGGATTAGTCTAGGAATTTGCTTATTGCTGTTTAATTAATATTATGCACTACACTGGTGAGCACAAGTGAGCTACTATTATCACAGATGGTAAGAAAATTTTTCTTTTCCTCTTCCTCAAATGACCTCGTAACTGTAAATACAGAAATATTGAGTTTCAAAGTTGGTAAATAAAAACTGGAGTCTGTAGCAACAATGGGAAATAAGGACCATCAATAGTTACTATTTATTTTTCCCAAACATATCATTAGCAGAAGCAACATTTCTAATAACAAGAGATTTCTATTTACAGCCATCGGGATAATATATGAAAATATTCACTACTAGTTCGATAATTGTCTATTTAAAATTTTGCAGAGTGCCTCTACTGATCTCATTTTGGGGATGGTTGTTGATCATTATGCTCACTTACAATAAATGATGGGGAAAGTCTGTCATAAAGCATTTTATATTTGTAGCTTCTACCCTTCTCTTGCTCTGTCTTCAGACGATTCCTTTGGCCCCATAAATACTGGATGATATAGTACTTGCTGGGTGCAGAATCATTCTCCTCCAAATATTTGTTCACAAATAGAAAGAAAGAAGGGAAAACAGACTGGTTCCTTAGCAAATATTAAGAGCAAATGCCTTCACACTGACAATATTCATCCAGATGAGAATGGCCATTAACCTCACTGTCCAGAGATTCAGAGGATCAGAGGAAAAAAACCCATGGGAACTTAGGAAGATGAATACGTGAAACTCTATTAATTAAAATTGCCCTTAGTAGTTTTCTTTCATCTAAACAGCTGCTCCCCAGTGAGAATTCCCATTGTTCTGTTGGGTAATAGATAATGAAAGAGACTCATTCTTGCTTAATCCTATAACAAGCAAGCTACTCCTTGAGATATAGAGGGTTTACCCAAGTGAACCAAGTTAACTCTTTCAAAACGACAACTGCCACTTCTGAGTGTGCCCCGCAAAGTTCTTACATCTCATAACAGGTGATTCTCTGAGGTGTTCATGCACATAAATATTTGATTAAACTGTTGCCTTATTTCATTTCTTAGGAAATCCTCACATTTTTCACTTATTGGTTTAATATCATGATATTTAAATTCAGGTCAATGTCACAGAGCTCATAATAACCCTAAACTTTGGCACATAGCATAGAAAATTTTGGTAGATGAAAGTTCCACTGTGGTTTCCTAGTTTGCAATTGAAGCATTTCTTCTTCATACACCGCTGGAGCAGAAAATACCTCATTTTCCCAACCTGCATGTAAAACCAAATGCAGAGATTGCTACTGATCACCTTCCCTTTGTTCACTCATTCATTTGCCATGCATGTGTTTGAGCTCCTACAGGGCTGTACCGGTAGTAGATGCTGGGGATTGTGCAGTGAACAGAATTAGAGCTGCTGTCATCAAAAGCACAGATATCCATGGGGAAAACAAGCACATGGCACAAGGAAAGACAGGCAGAGTGCTGAGCAACAGTGACATTTTACACAGGTTGAGCAGGAAACGCAGAGACTGAAAGGAGCACAATGCCGTGGGGAGAATGCTTCTACAGAGCGCAAGGCACTGGCACTGGCCCTGGGACCAGAGAGGGCTTCAGGTGCTTCAGGATGTGCAAGAGGCCAATATGGGTGAGACAGGGATGGGGTAGCAAGGAGGACTTGCTGGAACGAAGAACCCAGTAGCAGCAGGAGCCAGCCACAGACCACCCTAGCAGGCATCGTAAGAACATTCCTGAGTGCATCGAATGAGGTGGGAAGCTGTTAGAACATTTTGAGGACAGGGTAGCCATGAACTAACTTATATTCTGAAAGAATCACCCTGCATCGAAAAGAGAAAAGAAAAAGTTTACAGGGAAGAAACCCAGCAGGCACCACCTGAACCAAGCGATCAAGGTCAACGTCACCAGGGCGAAGCCACATGGCTATCGTGTACCCTCGAATACGGTGAGGAGAAGGGCACCTCTCCTCGGTCATGTCCTTCCCCAAATCCCAAAACCCCAGTCTAATTGTGACAAAACATCAGTCAGAATCAAATTGAGAGACTTTCTATAAAACACCAGACAAGGACTCCTTAACACTGTCAAGGTCATGAAAGACAAGGAAAGTACAATAAATTGTGACAGATCAGAGGGGACTAGAGGATATGATCATGACCAAATGCAGTGTGGGATCTGGATTTGATGCTGGAACAGAGAGAGGTGATTAGTGGAAAAACTTGGAAAATCCAAATACAGTCTCTAATAGGGTTAACAGTATTGTAGCAATGTTAAATTCTTCATTTTGACAGATGTACTATATCTTTGTTTGTGCTGCAATAACAGAATACCACAGCCTGGGTAATTTATAAGTTTGTTTCTCATAGTTCTTGAGGCTGGGAAGTCAGTGTCTGGTGAGGTCTGATCTCTGTTTCCAAGATGATGCCTTGAAAGCTGTGTCCCCCAAAGTCCTATTTTTTTGCTTCATAAATGACAAGTTGAACTGCTTCCCTATTGACCAATGGAAAAAAATGCTTGTGAATCAAACTTTGTGTAAGCTTCTCCTTTTCCCATGGGTACCTGAACTTCGACCCCACCCTCAGCTTGTGCCAGCAGACCGCCCCTCCTAAGAACAGGCTGGGCTAAGGGTAAGGCATTCTCTGACTGTCCTATAACATCATCCTGCCTCTGACTCCCCAACACCTGGCTCTTACTCTTGTTTATTCTTATAAAAGCAAAACACTTTTTGCCTAACTCTTGAGACATATGCCCATAAGCAATCTCCCTACTGCAAATACTTCCCCTCCCCTAATTGCAATCCTCCCTCCCTTGCAATTACCTGTAAAATAAAGTCTCTCCTTGCTAAGCCCTTTGTTTCCTACTTCACAGTATCCTTTAAGAACAGTAAGACTTGAACCACTTTCTGCAACTTCCCCTTGAATTCATGCCTCACTTTGGAGAGTGGAATGGTGCCCTACAGAAAGGACAGATGATGGATCTTTATAAGGCATTGTGATGTGCTCTCCCCGGCAGTAAGTTTCCATTCAAATTAGAGTCCTGAAAGCCTCAGGAAATAGCCGGGAGGACTACATAAAAAAAAAAAGGTTACGAACCAAAGAAAAGTCTAAGTGAAATAATGCAGCCCTTTTGTTTCTGTCTTATTTAACAGTTCAAAAATGACCCCCTTAAAACATTAATGTAAATTATGTACCCTCAGATTTAATTTGAGTTATAGTCTGCCAATAAGAGAATCACAGGGACACTGTGGCTTGGAGCTTTCCAGCCTCGTAAACTATTTATGTAAATCTCTCTCTACAGGACTCAAGAATGCTATGTTAAGGCTAGAAAGAAAAGGAAAAAAATTCTCATTGACTATACTAAATCCCTGTGAACTTTGCCTTTGGGGGTAGATTTGGTTTATTCAGTTGATTATTTTCTTGAGCCAAAAGAGCTTTTTCCAGAATCTCCAACCCCTGTTTTTATTTTGGCGGTAATAATGTCCAGATTGAGCCCTTTGGCATGGAACACGTCCCCTTTGTGGCCTGTGGTTTACTATGCAAATGGGTTGTAAGTGAACAGATGTAGCTGATGGGGCAAAATCTCAGAATCACCAAGGATCTTGGAAAGGAACCCTGTTTTAAGGAAATACAATGGGCAGCGTGAAATATGTACATATGTGTATGGGTGTGTACACACTTTATACATTTATATATATACACACACACACACACACATACATATGCAGATGCATATACATATGCATATTCCATGACAGATTCCCAGCTCAGTAGCCCTGGTTATTCAACATTCTGTCTACTAAGACCAAGCCTGGTCTTGTCCTCAGTAAACAAGGGGGCATCTATGAGTCTTATCTAAGTCATATAGGGAAAGGTAGCTGTTTGCAGTAAGCTATTTCCAGAACTCCAAGAGTGGGGGGGGTTTCTTTACTATCACTGTTTCCAAGGATACTAGGGCTTGGGTAAAGTTTGACAAAGTCAGTTGCAATGAAATAAAAGTCAAACGTATGTGATCAAATGATAAGATGGGACCTTTAGAGGTGACAGATGAGTATCTAAGCAACCAGGAAAGCCTGCTCTTAATTCACTCCCAGAAAAACACACAAAGGAGAGAAAAACCATTTTGCAACTTCTCAAAGTCAAATAATTGCTGTCATCTCATGCCCCAAGAATGAGAAGTCCTGTCTGTGGCTGGAAATTTTACTAACTGAAAAGTGACGATCAAAATGCCAATGCCACCCTGGCATTTGGAGCCTCCAAGACATTAAAATGTGTAAGAATATCAAATACTCAACCCCATAAGTCTTTTGACCTTTCTTGGAGATGAAATTTGAGGGAGCTGACCACAGAGATGAAAGCTGCCCTTATTTCCCATCAGAGTAGATTCATTTTATTTTACTCTCAATTAAAAAATATATTTTACAGTTCTTCTTTAAAAGGTCAATGCTTCTGGGAGAGACTTCAAGATGGGAGCTGATCAGAAGTTAGCAGGACCCAGCAACCCCACTTCTGGGTTCCATTCAAAGGAAAAGAAATTTTGTGTCAAGAAAACCCAGACAGACTCACATGTTCATCACAGCACTATTCACAATATCAAAGTCATAGAATCAACCTTAGTGTCCATCAATGACAGCTGGATAAAGAATGTGTGATACATATGCACCATGGAATGCTATGCAGCCACAAAAAAAGAATGAAATCATGTCCTCTGCAGTAACATGGATAGAGTTGGAGGCTATTATCCTACATGAAGTAACTCAGAAAGTCAAATACCACATGTTCTCACTTATAAGTAGGAGTTAAACAATGGGTGCACATTGACATAAAGATGGAAACAATAGATACTGGGAACTCCAAAAGGGAGAAGGGTGGGAAGGGGGTCAGGGTTTTTAAAATTATCTATTGGGTATCCTTGATGAACACAGATACAAAAATCCTCAACAGAATACTAGCACACCAAATCCAGCAGCACATGAAAAAACTAATCCACCACAATCAAGTAGTTTTTATTCCTGGGATGCAAGGTTGGCTCAACATATGCAAATCAATAAATGTGATTCATCATATAAACCAAACTACAAATGAAAACCACATGATCATCTCAACAGATGCAGAAAGGCTTTCAATAAAATTCAATATCCCTTCATGTTAAAAATCTTCAAGCATTGAAGGAACATACCTCAAAATAATAAAAGCCATCTATGACAAACCCACAGCCAACATCATACTGAACAGACAAAAGGTAGAAGCATTCCCTTTGAGAACCAGAAAAAGACATCTGTTTATAGATGATATGATACTATACATAGAAAACTCCATAGTCTCTGCCCAAAAGCTCCTAGATCTGATAAACAGCTTCAGCAAAGCTTCAAGATACAAAATCAGTGTACAAAAATAAGTAGCATTTCTATACATCAACAATATCCAAGCTGACAGCCAAATCAAGAATGCAATCCCATTCACAATAGCCACAAAAGGAATAAAATACCTAGGAATATAGCTAACTAGGGAGGTGAAAGATCTCTACAATGAGAATTACAAAACACTGCTCAAAGAAATCAGAGATGACATAAACAAATGGAAAAGCATTCCATGCGCATGGATAGGAGAAATCAATATTGTTAAAATGGCCATACTGTCCAAAGCAATTTACAGATTCAATACTATTCCTATGAAACTACCAGTAACATTCTTCACAGAAATAGAAAAAATTATTTTAAAATTCATATGGAACCAAAAGAGAGCCTGAATAGCCAAGGCAATTCTAATAAAAAAGAACAAAGCTGGAGGCAACATGCTACCTGACTTCAAACTACCCTATAAGGCTGCAGTAATCAAAACAGCATGGTACTAGTTCAAAAATAGACATGTAGACCAGTGAAACAGAATAGAGAGCCCAGAAATAATGCCACACACCTACAAACATTGGTCTTTGACAAAGCTTGACACAAACAAGCAATGGGGAAAAGATTCCCTATTCAATAAATGGTGCTGGAATAACTGGCTAGTCATATGAAGAAGATTTAAACTAGACCCCTTCCTTACACCATATACAAAAATCAACTCAAGACGGATTGAAGACAGCCGGGCACGGTGGCTCACGCTTGTAATCCCAGCACTTTGGGAGGCCAAGGCGGGCGGATCACAAGGTCAGGAGATCGAGACCACGGTGAAACCCCGTCTCCACTAAAAAATAGAAAAAATTAGCCGGGCATGGTGGCAGGCGCCTGTAGTCCCAGCTACTCGGAGAGACTGAGGCAGGAGAATGGCATGAACCCAGGAGGCGGAGCTTGCAGTGAGCCGAGATTGTGCCACTGCACTCCAGCCTGGGCGAAAGAGCAAGACTCTGTCTCAAAAAAAAAAAAAAAAAAAAAAGATGGATTGAAGACTTAACCGTAAAACCTAAAACTCTAAAAACCTGGAAGATAACCTAGGAAATACCATTTGAGACACAGACCCTGGCAAAGATTTCATGACAAAGATGCCAAAAACAACTGCAATGAAAACAAAAAATGATGAATAGGATCTAATTAAATGAAAGAGCTTGTGCACAGCAAAAGAAACTATCAACAGAGTAAAGGGACAACCTACAGAATGGGAGAAACATTTTGCAAACTATGTATGCAACAAAGGTCTGTTACTAAGAATCTATAAGGAATTTGAACAAATTAACAAGCAAAAAACAACCCCATTAAAAAGTGGGCAAAGGACATGAACAGACACTTTTCAAAAGAAGACATACATGTGGCCAACAAGCATATTTTAAAAATGCCCAACATCACTAATTGTATTAATTCATTTTCACACTGCTGTAAAGAAATATCTGAGACTGGGTCATTTATAAAGAAAAGAGTTTAAATTGACTCACAGTTCCACATGGCTGGGGAGGCCTCAGGAAACTTACAATCATGGCAGAAGGCACCTCTTCACAGGGTGGCAGGAGAGAGAAGAGAGAGCAAAAGGTAAATAACTCCTTATAAAACCATCAGATATCATGAGAACTCACTCACCATCATGAGAACAGCATGCGGGAAACTGCTCCCATGATCCAGTCACCTCCATCCCTTGACACATGGGGATTACAATTCAAGATGAGATTTCAGTGGGGACACAGGGCCAAACTATATCATTCTGTCCCTGGCTCCTCCCAAATCTCATGTCTTTTCACATTTCAAAACCAATCATGCCTTCCCAAAAACAGTCCCCCAAAGTCTTAACTAATTTCAGCATTAACTCAAAAGTCCACAGTCCAAAGTCTCATCTGAGACAAGGCAAGTCCCTTTTTCCTGGGAGCCTGTAAAATCAAAAGCAAGCTAGTTACTTCCAAGATACAATGCGAGTACAGGCATTGGACAAATGCTCCCATTCCAAATAGGAGAAATTGGCTAAAACAAAGGGGCTACAGGCCCCGATCGAGTGCAAAATCCAGTGGGGCAGTCATTAGATCTTAAAGCTCCAAAATGATCTCCCTTGACTCCATTTCTCACATCTGGGCATGTTGGGAGCAAGAGGTGGGCTCCCATGGCCTTGTGCAGCTCCTTCGTGGATTGGTGTTGAGTGCCTGTGGCTTTTCCAGGTGCACAGTGTAAGCTGTCAGTGTATCTACCATTCTGGGGTTTGGAGGACGATGGCCCTCTTCTCACAGCTCTACTAGGCAGTCCTCCAGTGGGGACTCTGTGTGGGGACTCCAACCCCACATTTCCCTTCCACACTGCCCTAGCAGAGGTTCTCCATAAGGACTCGGCCCCTGCAGCAGACTTCTGCCTGGGCATCCAGGCATTTCAATACATCCTCTGAAATCCAGGCTCCCCGATTAGGTTCCCAAGTCTCAGTTATTGACTTCTGTACACCCTCAGTCCCAACATCATGTGGAAGCCACCAAGGCTTGGGGCTTGCACCCTCTGAAGCAATGACTCATGTTGTACCTTGACCCCTTTTAGCCACAGCTGGAGATGGAGCAGCTGGGATACAGGGTACCAAGTCCCAAGGCTGCACAGAGCAGTGGGGGCCCTGGGCCTGGCCCAGGAACCATTATTCCCTGCTAGGCCTCCAAGCCTGTGGTGGGAGAGGCTGCTGTGAAGACCTCTGGCATGCCCTGGAGATATTTTCCCCATTGTCTTGGCTATTAACACTTGGCTCCTTGTTACTTATGCAAATTTCTGCAGCCAGCTTGAATTTCTCCCCAGAAAATGGGCTTTTCTTTTCTACCTCATGGCCAGCTGGAAATTTTCCAAACCTTTATGCTCTGCTTCCTTTTTAAACATAAGTTCCAATTTCAGATCATCTCTCTCAAGTTCAAAGTTCCACAGATCTCCAGGGCAGTGGCAAAATGCTGCCAGTCTCTTTGCTAAAGCATAGTAAGAGTGACCTTTGCTCCAGTACCCAACAAGTTCCTCAGCTCTGTCCAAGACTACCTCAACTTGGACTTCATTGTCCATATCACTATCAGTATTTTGGCCGAAACCATTCAACAAGTCTCTAGGAAGCTCCGAACTTTCCCACATCTTCCTGTCTTCTTCTGAACCCTGAAAACTTTTCCAACCTCTGCCCATTAAAGTTCCAAAGTCACTTCCACATTTTCAAGTATCTTTATAGTAGTACCCTACTCTCTGCAGTACCAATTTGTTACCAGTGGAAGAGATCCAAGTTACCCAGGTTACCAGCAGTAATCCGTACACACCCACAGCAACTTCAGTCCTTGCCTCTTCAGAAGAAAGAATTTGACCGAAAGGCATAAAGCAGAAAAGGAGACCAAGGTAAGTTTCAGAGCAGGAGTGGAAGTTTATTTAAAAGGCTTTAGAACAGGAAAGAAAGGAAAATTCACTTGAAAGAGACCCAGAGACCCAAACGGGCACCTGAAGGTCCAAGAGAGAATAGAGAGCAAAAGAAAACAGCAAAAAAGGGGCCTTTAACCTGGATCCTAGGCTCACCTCTTTCCCACGATTCTTCCCTTGGGGCAGCCCACATGCGCAGTGTCTTCCTTACCTTTTATAGCTCTGCACACACGCAGGGTGTGTAGGGAGTTGCTGTGCATGCCCATCTGAGGCTTTCTTCCCTTTTCCAGTGGAATATACCTGGAAGATCATACTTTGCCATTTTTGTTTGTTTGTTTTTGAGACAGAGTCTTGCTCTGTCACCGAGGCTGGAGTGCAGTGGCACCATTTCGGCTCACTGCAACCTCCGCCTCCCAGGTTCAAGTGATTCTTCTGCCTCAGCCTCCCAAGTAGCTGAGACTATAGGCGCATGCCACCATGTCCGGCTAATTTTTCGTATTTTTAGTAGAGACGGGGTTTCACTGTGTTAACCAGGATGGTCTTATCTCCTGGCCTCGTGATCCGCCCACCTCGGCCTCCCAAAGTGCTGGGATTACAGGCCATTTTTGTCTCTTAACACGCATGCCCAGGAAGTTGCTTCTCTGTGGGGCCTGCATTCAATTAACATTTTGATGTTAACAGGTGTGGACCATCAGGAAATGATCTCTCCTTAGCATTTTTAGAGAGGCAATGCGATAATTGCCAAACCATCACCTGACATGTATAATGGGTGGGGAGAGAGCCCTCTCCTGCCCCACTCATACCTAACTACCTATAACAAATTTACTGTATTAGTCCATTTTCACACTGCTGTAAAGATACTACTGAGACTGGGTAATTTATAAACAAAGGAGGTTGCCAGCAAGATGTCAGAGCCCTGGCAGTGGGAAGTGGTCAACTCACAGGTTGGTAAAAAGAATTTACCAACAACAGTATAGGTTTGAAAAAGGAAAGTTTATTAGGAAGGAAGAACACTACATTGGGCACCTCAGCAAGAGGACTGAGCATGCCTCGGTGGATTTTTCCTTAGCGGTATCAACAGACCTTAAGGCAGGAGCTCAGGGTTGTAAAATGAGTTTCAGCACAGCATTCCAGAGATGTAGAGAAATTGTAGTTACTTATAAAAGTTGAAAGAGGCCTGGAACCAGATGCCAACTTAGATACCAGGGAAGTTTAGTTACTTCTAAATTCCCAGATAAGAAATTTTGCCTCCAGGCCTGTTTGATGGTCACCAGGAGGTCTTTGTTCCCTTCTAAATTTTTCAGATAAGGAGTTTTGCCTCTGGATGATCTGTTTGATGGTCACCAAGCGGTCTTTGCTCCCTTCTAAGTTCCTCAGATAAGGACTTTTTTTTTTTTTTTTTTTTTTTTTTTTTTTTTGCCTCCAGGGCCTGTTCAATGGTCACCAGGTGATTTTTC
The DNA here is from genome assembly GCF_006542625.1 of Nomascus leucogenys. Classification (NCBI taxonomy): domain Eukaryota; kingdom Metazoa; phylum Chordata; class Mammalia; order Primates; family Hylobatidae; genus Nomascus; species Nomascus leucogenys. The sequence continues at coordinate 7,419,160 of NC_044406.1, forward strand.
ACAGTTCCACGTGGCTGGGGAGGCCTCAGGAAACTTACCATAATGGCAGAAGACAAAGGAGAAGCAAGTAGCTTTTCACAAGGTGGCAGGAGAGAGAAGAGAGAGTCAAAGGGGAAGAGCCCCTTATAAAACCATCAGATCTCATGAGAACTCACTCCCTATCAAGAAAACAGCATGGGGGAAACCACCACATGATCCAATCACCTCCCTCCCTCGAGGGATTACGAGTCCCTCCCTTGATCCACGGGGAATACAATTTGAGCTGAGATTTGGGTGGGAACAGAGATCCAAACCATATCACTAATCATTAGAGAAATGCAAATCAAAACCACAGTGAGACACCATCTCACACCAGTCAGAATGGCTACTATTAAAAACTCAAGAAACAAATGCTGATGAGGTTGTAGAGAAAAGGGAATGCTTATGCTCATGCACTGCTGGTGGGAATGTAAATTAGTTCAGTCATTGTAGAAAATAGCATGGTCATTTCTGAAAGAACGTATAACAGAATTATCATTTGACCCAGCAATTCCATCACTGGGTATATACCTGAAGGAATATAAATCATTCTACCATAAAGACACTTGCACGTGTATGTTCATTGCAGCACTATTCACAATAGCAAACACATGGAATCAACCTAAATACCCACCAATGGTAGACTGGATAAAGAAAATGTGGTACATATACACCATGGACTGCTACGTAGCCATAAAAAGAAGGTGATCACGTCCTTTGCAGCGACATGGATGGAGCTGGAGGCCATTATCCTAAGCAAACTAACAGGAACAAAAAATCAAATACCACGTGTTTTCACTTATCAGTGGGAGCTAAACATTGAGAACACATGGACATAAAGAAACGAATAAACACCAGGACCTACCTGAGGGTGGAGGGTGGGAAGAGGCTGAGAATCAAAAAACAACCTATTGAGTACTATGTTTAACGCCTGGGTGACGAGGTAATATGTACACCAAATCCCCATGACATGTAATTTACCTATATAACAGCCCTGCACATGTACCCATGAATTTAAAATAAAAGTTGGGGTGTAAAAAGAAGTAAATAAAGAGTAATGAAATTACCCAAGACCACAGCTAGGAAGGGGTATAGCGTGAATCAGAATCTGATAGATTTGCTGAAATCTCCAGCTGAAAAATAGCACATCCACTCTAATAGATGCAATATGATTTTTGATTGGTTGATACCAGTGCCATACTGATTGTAAAATGTCTTTGGTATCACTTCTATTCATTCATTACTTCACGATATATGAAGTATCCTAAGTAATCAGAATTTTTTTGGTGGCAATTGGGATAAGCCACGTACTAGGTAATTTTCAGGATAAAAGGGCCAGGTTGACTTATTTTAATAGGTACCTGGGCTTTGCATGGCTTTTTAGAGTTTCATCTCTGAAACAAATTTATGATCAACCGTCCTCCTGGGTTCCACGAACAAAGATGTGAAGCTGAGGTGTGTGTATTGTATGTTAAAATTAAAAAGTAAAATAAAAAGTAATTGTCTTAAAAAGAAATAAATTCTATTAATTTTTAAAAATGTCTAACATTAAAATTATTTTGAAACTTAAATATTTGACTCATGCATAGACCCAGGCCTAGTATATTTTCAGAAATTAAATTCTCATTTGAATAGTTAAAAAATAATTCAATAAGCTCCAAACTTCTTTTCAGTGCTTTTATTACCCATGGAAATATGGCTCATAGTTGTTGTTTTTTTTTTTCTGTAATGGAATGTGTAAGGATTCATTTTATATTTGCTCATCAATTTGTAATATTCAGACTGCTTTCATATGTATTTTTTCAGTTACCAGACAGGCCAGATAATATAGTGATTAAAACCATGGACTCTGTAGTCAGACTGCCAGAGGGTTAAATCCCAGTTTCCCCACTTAGTAGCAGTGTGATCTCGAGCAAGTTACTTTTTTGTGCTTTAATCTTATTCCTTATAATAGGGACAATTATTGTGCCTAACTGGTAGACCTGTTGTTGAATTAATACCATAAAATACTTAGAAGAGTAAACAGTGTTAGCTATTGTTATTATAGTTATGTACTGAAATTTTCAGACCTAATGGCAAAGTATCTGAGAGTCTGAAGGGATTCATGGTAAGTGAAAGAATCAGGGCAGGATCCTTGACATTAAAGTAATTTGTTTTTTATTTTTTTGTTTTTGAGACGGAGTTTCCCTCTTGTTGCCCAGGCTGGCGTGCAATAGCGTGATCTCTGCTCACTGCAACCTCCGCCTCTCAGGTTCAAGTGATTCTTCTGCCTCAGCCTGCTGAGTAGCTGGGATTACAAGCACGCGCCACCACGCCTGGCTAATTTTGTATTTTTAGTAGAGACGGGGTTTCTCCACGTTGGTCGGGCTGGTCTCGAACTCCCGACCTCAGGTGATCCACCCGCCTCGGCCTCCCAAAGTGCTGGGATTACAGGCGTGAGCCACCACACTGGGCCTAAAGTAATTTGTCAACAAAATTACTGTTTGTTAGAGTGAGCTGAACCTAGATTTTCCTAAGCCCTTCAGTGCAAGACTTTTTTCATTTTACAGGAGGCTATTTCCAGAAGATTCCAAAGCCAGATCTGGTCTTGTTTCAATAGGTGAATAAAGCAGATTATAAAAAAGGGCTTAACGATGCAATATTACATACTCCATATGATCTTCACCATTAACACGAAGTATCAAATATACTAGAGAAAAGATAACAAGCAAATATGCTAAAATATCAGAGGATTTTTCACTGAAGGTGGAATTGTAGGTGACTCTTTGTGCTTTTTTACAATTATCTGTCAAATGTTCTTTTTTGAGCAATGTTCTGTTTTGATAGAGAGGAGAAGTAGAAAACCAAAATAAGTTCAGTAACAATTGAGATTTGCTCCATTAGACTGAAGTGGAATAATGGAACCAAAAGAGGAGTAGGTGAGAAATATTTAAAATTTAAATGCTCATTTTAGAAGGATTTTTCTACCTGAATTAAAACAAGAACTGCCAGATCCATTGATATGGTTTGGATCTGTGTCCCCATCCAAATATCATGTTCAATTTTAATCTCCAATGTTGGAGGTGGGGCCTGGTGGGAAGTGATTGGATCTTGGGAGCGGATTTCCCTCTCAGTGCTGCTGTTGTGATAGTGAGTGAGTGCTCGCAAGATCCGGTTGTTTAAAAGTGTGTAGCATCTCCCCCCACCCCGTTCTTCCTGCTCTAGCCGTGTAAGATGTGCCAGCTTCCCCTTTCACCTTTCACTATTATTGTAAGTTTCCTGAGGCCTCCCCAGAAGCCACGCAGATGCTGCCATGCTTTCGGTACAGTCTGCAAAACTGTGAGCCAATTAAACTTCTGTTCTTTATAAATTACCCAGTCTTGTGTATTTCTTTATAGCAATGCAAGAACAGACTAATACACTCATACTTTATGAATCTGGCTTTTCAGATAAAAATTAAACAAAGACAGCCTTAGTGAGGAAATAAAGTACAGTACGAAACACAACAAGGCAGCCTTATCTTCTCTAGATAGCGTGAAACACCAATAAATGTTTTCCACAAGAGGGAGATAGTTGGTCAGAGTTTCATTAAACAGGACTATCAACACACTGTAAGTGAAGAAGCAATGCAAGTAAAATGCCTGGTGTTTATTCTCACCAAAGAATAAGGAGCTGCAAATATGAGGCACTTGGAAAGACCAACACAGACACACACATGCACACTCAAGTCAGAAGCAACAAGTCTTAGCAGAATACAAAGAAGATCTAGTTTACAGAGTCTTTTAAATACTATGTTCAATAAATGTTACACAGAAAAAATATATGGAAAGATAGATAGGTATATAGATGAAAGATAGGTAAGTAGATGAATTATTGAGTCTGAGGAGCTGTATTAGTGAGAGTTCTTAGGTTCTGAGGAGAATTCTGAGTAATAATAATTTATCTACTAATTTTAAATGCAATGTATACACATTTGCTGATTCTTCTGCTTGTTGAAGTCTGCTGTTGATCCTCTCTAGTAAATTTTTCCATTCAGTTATTATATTTTCTGCTTCAGAATTTCTATTTGGTTTCTTCTTGTAGTTTCTGTCTCTGTTGATATTCTCGTCTTGTTCATATATCGTTTTAAAATTTCCTTTAATTTGTCTGTTTTTATTTAAGTTATTTGAACATACTTAAGGAAGTTATATTAAAGATTTTGTTTAATATGTCTAAAAACTGTTGTTTGCTCAGAGGTGATTTTGCCACTTTTCTTTCATCCTTTGAATGGGCCTTTTCTTTTTCTTTGAAAATACTGTGAGTTTTTTTTTTACATTAAAAAATTGGGTATTTGATGCAACAAACAAACAAAAAATGTGCATTTGAAAAAGCAACCACTATAGCCAGTCTTTGCTGACTGGTTCTTTGCCAAGAAAGGCCTTCACTATTCAGCATGCATGTCCCGAGCAGGGGTAAAGTCTTGAAGTTTTCTCAGGTCTTCCTTGGGCATGTATCTCACCTAGGACTTCGTGTGTGTGTGTGTGTGTGTGTGTGTGTGTGTGTGTGTACACATGTTTGCTTAAATGCTTTAATTTCCAAAAGAGTCCTAGCCCAGCTTCTTAGTGTGTCTTACTTGTCCTGTTGCAATCCTTAATTAGTAATCTCTAGCTCCCAGTATCAATGGGTCTGTAGTCCCCTTGAAGCTTTTAAAAACCATTTTCACTGACAATTTCTATGGCTTTTTGTTTTTCAGTCTGAGACCTGGCATATGCTGTTTTTCTTCTCTGAACTCCGGGACAGGAAAATTAGAGGGCAGAATACTAGGTAGTTCCCAGACAGTTCAGAATGTTGCAAGTAAGGATTTTTCTCCTTCCTCTCGCCCAAGGGAGAAATTCCTTGATTAGAAACGGGGCTGCTTTATATCTACCACATCTCACTGCATCATGGAAAGAGCGGGGCCAAGGTCAGTAGAAGCAAAATAAAAATTGTGTACCAATTTGAAGGTAGCTTTTTCTCCATTGGGTGATTACAGAGCAGACCTATGTACACCAGACCATTAAGTGTTTTTCAGAAATCCCATAACGTTACTTTAACTAGTCCAATTTCTTTTAGTGTTTCTGTAGAAGAATAAAGGCCTGGAGCTTCCTAGTTTACTATCTTGTTATCAAAAGCATTAATTTTGGAATATATCGAATCACTTGTCTAAATAATTTTTAATTTAAAAATAAACAGATTATTGTGCTTTTATTTTCACAAGCTCTTTTGATATTCTGCTCTACTCATTCCCTGATCCTACAATATGAAGTATTTCAGGTAAATTTTGATGCAAGTTTAAATTAAATAGAGCTGTGAAAATGTCTTAGAAGATTTCTACTTACATGGAGGTAAGGTGGAACATAAGCCAAAGAAACATATCTGGATTCCAATTTTATTCTAAAATATTTCTACAAGAGTCATTAAAATTGTCTACGAAAAACAAAGATAAGGTTCAATAAGAGCTTAATTTAAATACGACACAAATATACAGCAAGATTTAAGAGAAGTTTAATATCACAATAGACTGAAGATAAGTGGTTTGCTTCTAAAGAGTCAAACATGATGCTGACTTCAGCTTGTTCTTATCCATCCTTTGCTTGTTCCTTCCTGATCACATTTGCTGCCTTGAAAAATGTTCTCTTTGCCCGAAACATTATTCCCTCTCTCTTCCCTTCTTCAGTTTATGTTCATACTTGTCAAGAGTATATTTGAGAGCTGCCCTGTTCTGAAAATTATTCCCAATCCCTTAAACTAGATTTGGTGTATTTTTTTCTTTGTGACCATAGCATATTATACATAGCATGTTATAGCTAGCCTCTCTTTTTTTTGTTTTTGTTTTTGTTTTGTTTTTTTGTATTTTTAGTAGAGGTGAGGTTTCACTGTGTTAGCCAGGATGGTCTCGATCTCCTGACATCATGATCTGCCCACCTCGGCCTCCCAAAGTGCTGGCATTGAATTATTATACTACACTCATCTGTGATCTCCTTCCCTATAAAATTGTGTTTTCATCTCTATAGTCAACAGTGTCATAGAAGTTTATTGAATAAATGAGTCTTCTATCTGAAAATCTTTCTTTTCTACTTGATAATATTTGTAACTCATTTGATTCATTTGAAGAACTGACATAAATCCATATATAGTCTTTATCTTATCCAGTGTGAACATTCATTTAGCTGTAGACATACTAATTTGCTTGATTATAAGGTGCTATTCTGGACTCTCATTGGTGGGCTACATAATATATAGTCTATGCAATACTCACCTTTCTAAAATCAGAAGAAAAATGATAATTTTGCATGCATATGACCCTAAGAGTTTCAGATAGAGGATGGTGAACTTTTCCATATTATGCAGCCAGATCCCTCGAATAGCACCTGAAATTTAGAGAGTAAACATTTTCATGGCTATGTGCTACATGCTGTAACAAAAATTGAGAGACAACCACCTTCACCATGTGGTTTCTAACAATTTATTTAAGGTGTATCACATAATTGAACTAAGGACATATTGGAAGTATAGGAGTTTCTCAGGAAGCATAAACCAATATTATTTATGAGAAGCTTGAATTTGAAATGTTAAAAAAGAGTATAATACTGAGGGAAAAAAAGGAAAAAATAATCCTAGAAGCGTGTTTACTTTTTCTAATAATTTTACATGTTCATCAAATAGAAGCTTAATTAAAAATATATACTAGGACACTACAAAAGAAAATTACAGACAAATATATTTGATGAACAGAAATGCAAAAATCCTCAACAAAGCATTAGCAAACCAAATTCAACAGCATAGTGAAAAAAATTATTCACAATGACCAAGGGAGATTTATCTTTGGAATGCAAGAATAATTCAACGTATGTTGAATGTTGCAAATACAAGAACATGATAGATCACATTAACAGAACGAAGGACAAAAACCATATGATTATCTCAACAGATGGGGCAAAGGCATTTGACAAAATTCAACATCCTTTTACAAGGAAAACTCTCAATATATTATATAGAGAGGGAATGATAAAGGCCATACTAATAAGTCCATAGCTAACATTACTCTACTCTCACCCCTTTTGTTCAACATAGTTTTGGGAATCATAGCCAGAGCACTTAGGCAAGATAAAGAAAGAAAAAGTATACAAACATAAAAGGAAGAAGCGAATTTGTCTTTATGTGGTAATGACATGATCTTACATATAGAAAACCCTAAAAACTCTGCCAAAAACTTTTAGAATGATAAATGAATTCAGTAAACTTGCAGATCACAAAGCCAACATACATAAATCAATAATATTTTTAGTACTAATAATAAACTATCTAAAAAGAAAATTAAGATATAATTTTATTTACAAGAGCAAAAAACTTAGGTATAAATGTATTAAAGGAGACAGAAAACCTTTATACTGAAAAATAAAAGGCATCAATAAAAAAAATTGAAAAAAACACAAATAAATAGAAAGATATCCCACGTAGAAAGATATCCCACATTCATGGATTTGAAGAAATAATACTGTGAAAATTGCCATGCTACCCAAAGCAATCTACAGATTCACCATAATCCCTATCATAATTCGGATGTCATTTTTTTCACAGAGGTAGATTAAATCATCTTTAAATTTGTATGGAACTATGGAAGACCTTGAATAGCCAACGATCTTGGACAGAAACAAGAAAGCTGGAGGCACTAAACTCCCTGATTTAAAAAAAAATTATAAAATAATTGTAATTAAAACAGCATGATACATGATACTGCCATAAAAATAGACCCATCGACTAATGGATTAGAATAGAAAGCCCAGATATAAACCCATGCATTAGTGGCCAATTGATTTTTTACAAAGATGCTGAGAACACATGATGTGGGAAAAACCCCTTTTTTGTGACAGGTGTTTGAACAACTGGCTATCTACATGCAGAAGAATGAAATTTAAATACACAAATATTTATCATTGTGTTACATTTGTCTACAGTGTTTAGTACAGTGACATATTGTATAAGTTTGTAGCCTAGGGACCATAGGCTATACCATATAGCTGAGGTTTGTAGTAGACTATCCCATCTAGGTTTGTGTAAGTACACTATATGATGTTCTCGAAATCACCTGACACATTTCTCAGAACATATTTTCATCATTAAGCAATGCATGACTGTATATTTAAAATGCTCAGCATCACTAATCCACAGAAAAATTTAAATTGAAACCACAGTGAGGTATCACTTCACACCTATTAGAATAGCTTTTCTCATTGGTGAGAAAACAACATGCAGATTCCTCAAAAAAATAAAAATAAATCTATCCTATGATCCAGTAATTCCACTTCTGAGTATAGATTCAGAGAAACTGAAATCAATGTGTCAAAAGGATAGCTGCAATCTCATGTTAATTGTAGCATTATTCATAGTAGACAATAAATGGAATCAACCTATGTGTTCACCTACAGATGAATGGGTAAAGAAAATATGATACCTACACAACAGAATACTGTTCAACCTCAAAAGAAGGGAAACTTCTGTCATTTGCTACAAAATGGATGAATCTAGAAGGGATTGTGCTAAGTGAATTAAGCCAAGCACAAAAAAAATAAATACCACATGATCTCACTTACATGTGGAATCTAAAAGAGCTGAACTACGAAGTAGAGAGCAGAATGATGGTTATGAGAGACTGGGAATAGGGTGGGAAAGAGGACACGGTGAGTTGCTGATTAAAGGGTACAAAGTTTCAGATAGACAATAGGAATAAGTTTTGAGGTCTATTACACAACAAGATAACTATAGTCAATAATAATGTATATTTCAAAATTACCAAGAATTTCAAATGTCTTACCATAGAAAAAATGATAAATAAGTGAGGTGGTAAATAAGTTAATTATCTTGATTTAATCATTCCACCTGGTGTACATACATCAGAGCATCACATTATGCCTTATAAATTTATACAATTATGACTTCTGAATAAAAAATAAAATTAATAATGAAAAGTAAATAAATAAAATATAGAAAAGAGATAGCTTAAACCAAGTAGAATAAAGACAATCTAGAGAAAGAGGGACTGTTCAAATGTGTACTTACTACTCAGATACGTTATGAATATGATGAAGTACTGATTTAGGAAAACAATGATATCACACCATCCTCTTCTGCCAAGAGTCCCTGAAACATAAAGAAACAAACTTTGTTTTAAAAATTAAGCTTTTATTTATTTATTTATTTATTTATCACCTTGTATTTTAGTTTCTGGATGTACATGTGCAGGTTTGTTACATGGGTAAATTTTGTATCACTGAATTTCAGTGTATGAATAATCTTGTCACTCAGGTAGTGAGCATAGTATCCAATAGGTAGTTTTTCAACACTTACCCTCTCCCACTCTCCCCCTTCTTGTATTTCCCAGTGTCTATTGTTCTCATTTTTATCTCCATGTGCACTCAATGTTTATTTAGCTCCTACTTATAAGTGAGAACATGCAGTGTTTGAGTTTCTATTCCTGCATAAATTTGCTTAGGATAATGGCCTCTAGCTGCATCCATGTTGCTGCAAATAACATGACTTTGTTCATTTTTATAGCTGCATAGTATTCCATGGTGTGTCCGTACCATACTTGCTTTATCCAGTCCATAGTCTATGAGCATCTAGGTTGATTCATTGTCTTTGCTATTGTGAATAGTGCTGCGATGAACATATGAGCTCCTGTGTCTTTCGATAGGATAATTTTTTTTTCTGTTGGGTATGTACCCAGTAATGGGACTGTTGGGTTGAATGGTAGCTCTGTTTTAAGTTCTTCGATAAATATCCAGTCTGCTTAACACAGTGGATGGACGAATTTGCATTTTCACCAACAGCGTATAATCAATCCCTTTTCTCTGCAGCCTCACCAGCATCTGTTATTTTTGACTTTTTAATCATCACAATTCTGACTGGTGTGAGATGATTTCTCATTGAGATTTTGATTTGCATTTCTCTGGGGATTAGTGATGTTGAACACTTTTGCATATATTTGTTGGCCGCATGAATGTCTTCTTTTGAAAAATGTCTATTCGTGTCCTTTGACCCATGTTTTAATGGAGATACTTGTTTTTATCTTGTTGAATTGTTTAAATTCCTTATAGAGTCTAGATATTATACCTTTATCAGATGCATAGTTTCTGAATATTTTCTCCCATTCTGTAGATGGTCTGTTTATTCTGTTGATAGTTCTTTTGTTATGCAGAGCCTCTTTAATTAGGTTCCACTTGTCAATTTTTGTCTCAGTTGCAATTGCTTTTGGAGATTTAGTCATAAATTTTTCACCAAGGCTGTGTCCAGAATGATATTTTCTAGATTTTCTTCTAGGATTCTTATGGTGTGTGGTCTTACCTTTAAATCTTTAATGCATTTTGAAATAATTTTTGTATATTGTGTAAAGCAGGGGTGCAGTTTCATTATTCTACATATGGCTAGCCAGCTATCTCAGTAGCATTTATTGAATAGGGAATGCTTTCTACATTGCTTGTTATTGTCAACTTTGTCTAAGATCAGATAGTTGTAGGTGTGTGCCTTTATTTCTTGGTTCTCTATTTTGTTCTATTGGCCTATATGTCTATTTTTGTACCAATACCATGCTGTTACTGTTACTGTAGTCTTGTAATATAGTTTGAAGTGGGGTATTGTGATGTTTCTGGCTTTGGTCTTTTTCCTTGCAATTATCTATTCAGGCTTTTTTTTTTTTTAGTTCCATATACATTTAAGAATCGGATTTTTTCCAGCTCTATGAAAAATGACATTGGTATCTTGATAGGAATAGCACTGAATCTGTAGATTGCCTTGGGCAATTGCAATGATATTGATTGTTCCAATCCATGAACTTAAAATGATTTTCCATTTGCTTATGTCATCCTTGAATATTTTCAGCAGTGTTTTGTAGCTGCCCCTGTAGAGATCTTTCACCTTCTTGGTCATATGCATTTCTAGGTATTCTATATTTTTTGGCTGTTATAAATAGAATTGCATTATAAATTTGACTTTCAGTGTGAATGTTATTTGTGAATAGAAATGTTACTGAATTTTGTACATTGATTTTATATCCTGAAACTACTGAAGTTATTTATCAACTCTGGGCACCTTTTGGTGGTGTCTTTAGGGTCTCTAGAAATAGAATTATATTATCAGTGAAGAGAGATAATTTGACTTTCTCTCTTCCTATTTGAATGCCTCTTATTAGGTTGGTGCAAAAGTAATCGGTTTTGCCATTAAAAGTAATGGCGAACTCCACTATTACTTTTGCACCAACCTAATATTTCTTTCTCTTGCCTGATTGCTCTGGCTAGGGCTTCCACAACTATGCTGAATAGGAATGATGAGAGTTTGTATCCTTGCCTTGTTCTAGTCCTCAAGTAAAATGCTTCCAGCTTTTGCCCATTCAGTATGATGTGGGTTTTGGGTTTGTCATATATGGCTGTTATTATTTCGAGGTTCGTTACTTCTATGCCTAGTTTGTTGAACATTTTTATCATGAAAGGTTACTGGATTGAATTGAAAGCTTTTGCTGTATCTAATAAGATGATGATTTTTTGTTTTTAATTCTGTTTATGGAGTGAATCACATTTATTGATTTGCATATGTAGAACAAGCCCTGCATCCCAGGAATAAAGCTTTTCTTGAGTTTTGTGTTATTTTGCTCTGTATAATGTGAAAATAAGAAGATGCAGTCCTCAACTTAGTATTCAATACTAGTAAGGGTCAAGTCATCAAACTCTGTATTTCAACAGTAGAAAAGCTTGCCTTCACATTAAAAAACAAAGCACGTATTGCAAACATTATTTAATAGTGATAAAATTACAGAAGAAAATATATTCAGACTGACCCATGGCATTCACACCACACCAGAATTTTGCCTGGAACAAAACAGTGAATTTTATCCCAAAAAGTAGGTTAGGTCCATGCTCACTAAAAACTTCAGTCTCAGACCCAGTGAAGGAGGATAAAATACATAGTGCATGTATAACACACATTACATGTACATTAACCTTCTTTAATGCCCCCCACTAGGGTTTTGAGGGAAGGAGAGATGAAATGTGGACTTGTGCACTCACAAAGGCAGAATTTTCTTCCAATTATAAAAGGTCATACATGTGACCCTTTATGTCTGTGGGAATCCACCTTTGAAAATCACAACAAAAATCAAAAGGAAATGATTTAATATAAAATATTCCAATGTCTCAGTATGAAGACTTCCACAGAACAGGAAGAAGGAGACAATGAAAATAAATTTTCTTTAAAAATAAAATTCCCCTCATTTTATCCCTGATACTCAACACTCAAAAACAAGTCTGTATAAAACTAGGAATACAGAAAAGGACCACAGAGGACGTTACATTTCAAAGTCTTAGGACCTACTCTCAACTTCTGTCCTCATCAAGACCCTTGCCTATAGAGATGAGGGCTCCCTGGTCCACTGGAGAAAATGAGTGGTCTCAGATCTTCACCCCTGCTTCAGCAAAGATATCCCAAGTCACTCACTGTCAAAATTAATAGAATTGACCTGGACAGAGATTGAGCCTCCCCAAGAGATGCCCTGCTTCTTCTTGGTTTTCTCATGCCAGAAAGATTTGCCTTTGGTGAACCTCAAAACCTCATTGGCTTGTTCCCCCAGTCTCCGGCTGCACCTCAGTTGGCATCAGTGGAGTTGTCTGCCACCTCAATTTCCTCCTCCCTGACCCTTAAGAATGTGGATCATGCCCTTTTTTCTTCTTTCTTCCTTTTTGGAAATGTGTTAGGGGTCTGAAGCTTTATTTTCTCGGCTGGAGGAGTCTCTGCCTCTTTGGCAGTCTCAGCTGCTTCCACTTCTTTCCTGAACCCAGCTTGGAAACTACCACTGCTGCCTTTTTCTTTTCTTCTTCCTCCTCTTCCTCCTCCTCACTGTTCTTAGCTGCTTTTCCATTCTGGGCAGTCAGTCCAGAGGTGCCATTGGCCTTGGGGACTTGTGGTCTTGGAGAGTCCTTGCCCTTGGGCTTTGCTTCCTCTTCCTCACTGGAGTCATCAGAGGAAGAATTGCTGCTGCTCTCGACCTTTCCTTTCTTTGTGGAGGCTGGCTTGGAAGGGGCTGTCCCTCCTGCTGCCTTCTGCAACTTCTTCTTAACTGGGGATTTAGATGTCTTCTCTTCCTCCTCCTCCTCCTCACTGCTGGAGCTGTCTGAATGAGAGCTGCTGTCCTTACCACCCTCAGGAGCCTGCTTGGCAGGCAGATATGGAGCTGCTTTGTCAGTTATCTTGGGCTTAAGGGGGGCCACAGTCATCTTTGTCTTCTCCTCCTCACTGGAACTGCTCTCTTTCTCACTGGAACTGCTGTCAGCCTTTCTCGTCAGAGGTTTCTGGCCACTGCTTGCAGGTTGCTTGAGAGTTGCAGCTGGCTCCGCTGCAGGTGACTTGGTAGTGGCAGCTGGCTTATTTGAGGAATTCTTGCTGGTACTGGCTAGCTTGGAAGGAGCTTCATCATCCTCGGAACTGTTGGAATACGAGATGTCTGAAGAGCGAGCTCTCTGCTGCTTTCTTTGCTGGAGGTTGTTTAGTATTTGCTTTAGAGATGACTGACTTAGCAAGAGTTCATCCTCTTCCTCCAAACTTCAGTCAGACTCACTGCTGCTGTCTTCAATGCTTTCGGAAGGCTGTTTCTTCTCCATAGCTTTCTTGGGAGGCTGGGTTCACAAGGACTTCTTTGATGGAGGAGCAGGAGGGGGGCACTGAACTTTAGGGACCTGGGTTTTTGTTTTTGTTTTTGTTTTTTCATTTTTTTTTTCCTACTACTCTTCCTCCTCACCAGAGGAGTCCTCACTGCTGGAATTTTTGGGTAGGGGTGGCAGCTGCTTTCACTGGGACCTGGACCACAACTTGCTTTTAAGATACAGTCTTCTTGGGGATGGCTGCTGCCATCTCTTCCTTTGAGTCACCACCACTGCTGCTGCTGCTGCTGCTGCTGCTGTTGCAGCTGGCTGCTTTGCCGTTGGCTACTTTAGGTGCTGCTTGAGCTGGAGTACCTGGTGTGGCTGGGACTTTAGCCCCAGCTTTAGCTGCTGCAGATGTTGTCTTTGGTTTCTGTTTCTTTGGTGCCTCATCCTCAGAGCTTGAGTCAGAATCAGAATCAGAATCAGAGCTCTTAGCCTTCTTAAGAGGAGCTTTGGCTGTCTTGGCTTGGGGCTTAACTCCCTTCTGGACAGACTTTTTCTTTTTGTCGTCCTCCTCATCATCACTGGATGCTTCACTGCTGCTGCCCTCTGATGCTTTGGCGATAGCCTTTCCAGGAGGCTGAGACAAACTTGCTCACAGCCTTCTTACCTGGAGGCCCTTGAGCTTCTTCCTCCTCCTTGCTGCTGTCTTCACTACTGTCACTGGATGAAGTCTTCTTCTTAGCTTTCATAGTCACTGATCCATTTATTTGCCTGGAACTTTTGCTTTGGGGCCTTAGCAGACTTGAGACAGAAGCTATAGACATCCAAGAGGGAAGAAGCATTGGCATCCTGCTGCGTAGCTCCTATGGGTTGGGCGAATATATTGGCTATCACACAGGAAGTCGAGCACAAGGGGATACAGGTCTGTGGGAACCACACAAGCCAGCGTCTGCCATCCTCTGGGCAATACATGTGACTACCATTGTCTATTGGTGCTATTTTTAAGTTGCCTACTTAACAATTACTTAGGGCAACGCAGCGGGTAATCAAGAGATTGACAGTCTAAAGTGTGGGAGACAAACTATTTGAAGACTAGCAAATAAAAATCTTACAATCTACAAGACATGCTTCTGTCTATGTTTCTACTTGCTTAACTTGTCTATAAACTTATGTCTTTAGATTTCAGCCTTTGGGGGCCATGACAAGACTTAGCTTCAAGCATTGTTTGCCTTGGTCTCTGCATCTAATACATAACTAAAATTGTTTACCTCTTAAGTTTTTCACTAAAAATAAAGGCCACTAAGAGTTAACATTGTCATTAATACATGTAATTAAAACTACTAGATATAGTGAAAATTCTATATGCATTGTGCACACAAAACGTACAATGCGTTTTGAGATTTTTGTAAACGTGTTCTAAAAAGGCACACGAATGTGGTTTCTCTTAGAGAGAAAGCAATTTTGCCTAGTTTAGAGAGTTTAAGAATTGTAAATTAAACTAATAAGACATAATGGCTAAAATTAAACAGATGCAGAAAGTTGGAAAAGAAAGTAAATTTTGTCCTAAAGTAAAGTGGTAGAACAAAACTGAAGGTTTAAGCAATTTGTAGAAAGTTTATGAAAAATTGATCTTGTGAAAGGAGTTCTGTGTGTCATCGAGTTGGCTACAGTTTAAAGGGGATTATTTAGTTTTCCTATAAACTGAACATTAACGTCAAAATCACACTTACACAGCGCCAGTCTGTGCCCCTGTGTCAGAATAACAAGGTTTTCCTGTAAAATTGAACTGTTCTTCAATAAAAAAAAATAAAAACTTATAAAAGGCTTATGGAAATCTTACCTTATGATCACACTGATTGAGATTAGATATGTGTTTATAAAATTTTATTAAAATTAACTTCAGCATTAATAATACACTAATGCAAAGGTAAAATTTAGTTTTCTCTCTTGAAAAAGATTTTCATGTAGTATTGAAAGATAGTGAAATATTTCTTTTTACCTTTTGAGTAAACTGCAGAGAAAGAGGGGAGAGAGAGAGACAGATTAAACTGGCATCAAGCTGTTTTTATCATGTCTTATGGTTTGGAAATTGGAGTCTCCTCTCCATTAAAGAGTAAAGGTTTTTGCTTTTGAAAATCTTTGAATTATCATTTTGGCTAAATGGCTAAATGAGTTACTTTACAGTGACCTATGATCCTATTTTGTGACATCAGGTGTTTTAAATCTTTGATATTTGACAAACTTTGCAAAATCATATTCTCAATTCAGCCTTTAGCTTTGGATGTTAGGATCCCTAAAATTCAAGAGAGACATATTTGGCTCATGTGGTGTATTAAAATTATACAGGATGCTTTATCAAATATGAAATGATGTTTAACTTTCTTTGAGTTATAGTTTATATAAATGTGCTATTAATGTGTTCCAAATTGTATGAGATTTCTATAATTCTGATGTCTTAATCTTATCAGTAATAATTATGACTATTATTGTAATTGCTGTATTCCATAGCAATAACCAAATTTCCTTGTTAAAATTGTGTCTTCAACAACAGCTGTTCTAATATTTTTGTCATGCACACACAATTGTTTTACTTTGATTTTTCTAAAAAAAAATCAGTTTGTGGTCTGCTACAGTCCAAAAGCTTCTTTAGGAAAGTTCATGAAAAGCACTCTGATGCTCGTGAGTGCAGGTTTCTGATAATGTTAAAGGGTTTGTGTGTCTCGACTAGACAGAAAACTTCCAGGACTCTCAATGGAGAGCTGATGTGTTCATGAGGCCTGCTGGCCCAATATCATGTAACACAGGAGTTAATTGCATGGGACTAAACTAGTAAATACCAGAAAGTTTTTAAATAACTTTTTGGTTTGAAACATTGCCGATTCTTTTTGTGTTTCTTTCCAGAGTTAAGAAAACTTTTCCTGTTAAGCTATTTATAGCTGACCACAAATTGAAAAAGTATATATATATCCTTGTGAGCAAAAGTTAAAGCATATTTCTTTGTACCTGATTTCTCCAGAATTGGGAAACTATTTGCAAGCTTTCTTATTTTACAACAATATAGTTATTTGCATATGTTCAATAAGAATTTGTTTTCCTGGCTGGGCGCGGTGGCTCCCGCCTGGAAATCCCAGCACTTTGGCAGATCATGAGGTCAGGAGTTCGAGACCAGCCTGACCAACATGGTGAAACCCTATCTCTACTAAAAATACAAAAATTAGCCGGGTGTGGTGGCATGCACCTGTAATCCCAGCTACTCAGGAGACTGAGGCAGGAGAATTGCTTGAACCTGGGAGGCAGAGGTTGCAGTGAGCCAAGATCATGCCACTGCACTCCAGCCTGGGTGACAGAGGGAGACTCTGTCTCAAAAAAAAAAAAAAATCTGTTTTCTTTTGTTAACAGGACATAGTTGAAGACACTGGTTACTTTACCAAGGTTTTGTCTGGAATGGCATGTTTTCAGATATGACCAGACTGCTTTGAGGGGTAGAGGTTGACTTGAGAGAGAGACAGTAAAATACCCTTAGAAAGACTGGCCTGGTATCTTTTCTATGTGATTCCTTTACAAGTTTCTGACCTGTTATAAGTAAAAATGTCACTTTTTGACAGAGTCAAGAAACCCAGGTAATTTTGGTACCTTGAGATGGGAGAAATGTCCCCAGTTCGTGGACATCTGCAGGTACGGAAAAATCACTGGCTTGGCTAAGCTGAGGAGGCATTTAACAAGTCTAAACTGAAATTCATTATTTAAAAAATTTCCAGCAAAGCCAAGTTAAAAGAGCCTATATGGCCAGTAATTATTCCTGTAGCACTTTATGCAAATCATTGGTCAAGTATAAATCTTCTTAAACTTGTTTTCAAATAAATTTGTCCCACTATGATTTGTCTTTTGTAGAAATGGGAGACCTAGAGAGAAAAAAATATTGTAAAATTATAGCTAGCTACCCCGCTGGCTAGATAGATAGATAGATAGATAGATAGATAGATAGATCCAACACTTTTATGCCTGCCTACTGATGTATGGATTCCTCAAAAAATTCTGTTAAGCACCTGATTAAAACTACAGTCCAGAAAAATCTATAAGGTTGCTGCTGAAATTTGAAAATGCTTCTAAGACTAAAAAAAATTAATATGTAGACTGCTCCAGACATACAACAGAGTCAATGTACAACTAAAAGAGTTAAAATAATGATTGCCTAAATAACCGCTTGGATTGAGAAGGTGGTGGTATAGCCTGAATCAGTTTCCAGGAGTACTTTCTGTTTGTTGCTATAATATAATTTGGCCTTGTTTTTTCCCTTCTTTTTCTTTCTTTTTTTGTCACCATTTTTCTCTATTGGACACAAGACTTTACAACTTCTTAGTAATGAGCCTTCCTAAATATGTGGGAACTAACTTTCAAGTAATAAATCATCAACAACAAGGGAATTAATGAAACAATAACCAGAGACTCACTTTTTAAGTGATGTTTTCTTGCAAGGATTTTTAAGAATAGGGGGAAATATGAAAGATAATAGAATCTCAGGACCCCAAACTCACTTAGCCAAAGGGAAAGTTAAAAGCTTAGAAACTGAGTCACCTATGGTGATTTCCTTTTGTTCCCAGATATCTGTAATTTTACAACCCTGTATCATAATC
Organism: Nomascus leucogenys; assembly: GCF_006542625.1. Classification (NCBI taxonomy): domain Eukaryota; kingdom Metazoa; phylum Chordata; class Mammalia; order Primates; family Hylobatidae; genus Nomascus; species Nomascus leucogenys. The sequence goes on from NC_044406.1 coordinate 7,437,440, forward strand.
TCATTTTCTCTATTTCCTCTTTTCACTTGTTTATCTTATGTAAAATGCAGATTTACTGAGCAAGAGATAATGCATAATTGACCTTTTCCTCTACTCCCCTTTTTACATATGAAGCGTAGACTTACTGAGGCTAAGCAGAGTCTCATAAGAATGCGACTATCTGTCTCACTGCCCACCCTTCATCTCCTTTTTTCTGCTCCTGCATGCCTTTTCCTCTTTAAAAACAGAAGTGGCCAATATCCCTTTTAGGAAAAGTATGGGTCAAAAATGCTCCTGCAACTTGATTTATTTCCCATGCGCACTCTCAATCTTGGTTAAATAAACCTGCCTCAGTCACTTTTTGTTCACACCTCTGACAATAGGAAACACTAAATACAGCTTAACCTCTAGTCAGATATAACATAAGGCTTCACTTTTAAGGTCTATTTACTTCAGCTCCCTTTACATAGTACACCACATCTGGTTTGCAACACAAAGTTACAAGGCACGCCAAGAGAGAAAAAAACACAGCTTGGAAGACAAGCCTCAGAGCTAGACTCATATAATGATAGCAATGTTGGAATTAGTATACTAAAAATTTTAAATGACTATAATTAATACAATAAAGGCTGTAATGAAAAATGTTTGAAAATGTGCAGAAACAAATTGTAACTTAGCAGAAAAGTGAAAACTCTATAATTGAAAAGAAAACAGAAATTTTTAAAAAGTAAATAACAGAAATAAAAATGCATTTGATAGACTCAGCAACAGACGAGACAACAACAACAACAAAAAGAATTACTAAGCTTGAAGAACTCAACAGAAATTTCTCACCCTAAACAACAAAAAGGAAAAAAATAAGAAAAAAATAGAATGGAGTATCTAAAAACCGTAGGAAAATTTAAAAATTGTAACATATGAATAGTGGAAAGATTGAGAGAGAAGAAAGAGACGAAGAAACGGAAAAAATACATATATTTGAAGCCAGAATGACTTTCCCAAAATTAATAACAAGTATATCAAATCTAAATAACAAACAGATCAAGTAAGCTCAGAAAACACCAATCAAATTAAAGACCAAAACCTTTAAGCCTACCTGTATTATATTCAAATTAAATCATATAAACAGAAAATTTCAAAAAAGCTACAGGCAGCAAACAACTTATTAATAAAGGAGCAAAAATAATCATTACATACATAATTTTCAGAAATCATGCAAGGTCTCTGCAGTGGGCTGTCTGGTCCTCTTCTGCAGGGTTGGTGGGACACCACTGAGCAGATCTGGAGGCCCTGGCTTGCCCACGAATATCCCAATGATGAGTGCAGGCACCAGTAGTAATAGGGGTGGCTGGGAGGAGCCCCTGGTGAAGTGTGTTGAGGTCTCTGCAGGGAGCTGAGGGGGCTGTACTGGCTCTTTCTCCTAAATAAGCAGAAATGTGATTTGTTTCCTTATCACACCCCTGTTTCAGGGCTCATGACTCCTAGTTCAGATGCACACTCTATCTCCAGACTGCAATGTGGTTGAGAGCCATGGCGGAACACTTGTTTTGCAACTCTCCATGGGAGCAGTTTCAGGTCATAACCTTGTCACTCAACCTGACACAGACAGCTTTAAGGCTCACCTGTTCTCTGTCGTGGCAGTACTGCTGCTTCCTGTAAACAGGAGACACCACTTTTGGGCTTGTGCATGTACGGATTTGTTGTGGTGATGCCACTTTGGGGCCCACGTGAGTTGGTGTTGGTCATGGTGTTGTCGGCTGGTTGGATCGGCCTGAGCTTAGGCCCTGGGGGAAGTGGTCAGGTGCCAGAAAAGTTGGAACAGGGTAGGTAGTTCCCCAGCTCCCAAGCCCCTAGATGGCCTACTGGACAGCATGTGTGACTCCTAAGGGTCAGGACCGGAGTCAGGGTAGCCCAGAATTCAGGTGCTGGCTGTGATGGAGTGGGCTGGTCCCTAGGTCACCAGGCAAACTCTTAGGCAGGGTAGGTGGAATGCTTCAGTGACGAGAGCCTGAGGGAATATTACAGGCGTGTCAGAGTTGGGTTTTCATAAGGGCTCTGGGCCATAGGTGAACTGTTCAGTGGGGACAAGAGAGCTGTGCTGTGAGCCTTTCACTGGAGAGGGCAGGACCCCTCATCTGGGGCAATAGAGACTGGAAGCTGTTGGACACAGGGCACACTTGCACTTCCCTCCCACCCAAATAATGCTGAACTTCATAGCTGCAGGCATGCAAAGGTACCAAGCATATTCTGTTACCACTAGGAGTTTTCCCCTGATGAAAGCAGAGCCACGATCCACGACGGTGTTCAGGTGGGGGCAAGGTCCCTGCACCGGAAGCCCAAGCTGAGGCTTGCCTGGCTTAGAGCGGTGAGGGTGGGTGGGGTGAGTCACATGGTTTACGACCTGAGTAGTTCCAAGAGAAGGGCAGAGCTGTGCCTGTGTGAAGAGTTCAGGCTGGGGCAGAGTTGCTGTGCTGGAAGCCCTGATGGGAACTTTGCCTGTGGAGGAGGAGCACAGCCTTCTGACGACACTATGGCTGCAGCGTCTAGCAGGATTATTGCACTGAACTGGGCTGCTCAGGGATCCAGGACCTGTGGGGCTCCATGTCGGCTTGAGCAGCACCTCTGCAAAGACTCCCAGAAGCTCTCTGTGTTGGTCTAGAGGCCCGGGGCTGGAGTTAGGGGGATTCTGCCATGCCCAGGGCTGCAAAGGTCCCTGTTGGAAGTGTGAATCTCCCGGGCACTCTCCCTCACTCACCTTTTCCCCATGGTAGGGAGTTTCTCATGGGTGCGCACTAGTCCTGGGTGGGTGGCTGCCCAGCTTCAGTCCTTTCTGTTCTCCGTGGGTGCCTTGCTTCCTTGGTAAATCTTGACGTGGTCTCAGACGATTCCCTTGAAGAGCTAGTATTTACTCACCATTATGTTTCCTCTTCATAAGATGGCTACACACTAGCTGCTTCTAGTAAGCCATTTTGGACCAACCTCCAAATATTAAGCTTTTAAAAAGAATAAAAAGCCATCTTAGCTGGTACTCTTGAAATACAAATTTTGAATTTTGAAATTATGTTTCGTTTGAGCAGGAGGCTTGCTGGCATGACTTGGCCTGCAAAATTGACCTACTTTGATCTTTGTAATTAAATGAGACTTTTGAACTTCTTCTCTGTAAATGAATTCTTTTTTTTTTTTTTTTTTTTTTGAGACGGAGTCTCGCTCTGTCGCCCAGGCTGGAGTGCAGTGGCGCAATCTCGGCTCACTGCAAGCTCCGACTCCCGGGTTCACGCCATTCTCCCGCCTCAGCCTCTCCGAGCAGCTGGGACTACAGGCACCCGCCACCACGCCCGGCTAATTTTTTTGTATTTTTAGTAGAGACGGGGTTTCACCGTGGTCTCGATCGCCTGACCTCGTGATCCGCCCGCCTCGGCCTCCCAAAGTGCTGGGATTACAAGCGTGAGCCACTGCGCCCGGCCTCTGTAAATGAATTCTTCAAAATGGTCATTAATGATACTCCTCGCATGTCTTTCTTCATATTTTTTGTTTTAAATAAAGATTGACTTGCCATCAGTAACAAATGTAAAACTAATACAAAAGCACTATGTGGAGTAGGCCGTAAATGTACTGGTCTGTGTATACCCGGAATCTAGGAAGTAAATAATAATAATTATGGCACTTATTATTACATGGGCTAGCAAAGCATTTATTGACACCCAAAGCTTCAGGTGAAACACAGAATTAAGTGGCTTCTCTAATTAGATGGCTCCACTAGAAAGGAAGGTGCAAAATATTACAGAAGAGCATTGATCGCAGTGCATTGGCCCATTATTACCCAACTCCTGAACAATAAAGGATGTGTTTTAATTAATTCTCTATCTCCCCATTGAATTATTGGACTCCTCACCACGTTTTCCATTGCTTGAATTACATATGGGAGTGATCGCCTGTCTGCTGCTATAGGTGTGGAATATGGGAATCAGTTCTTTTCCTAGGTTTGTTCTTAAGCAGGCAGATTTGATTTTGGGTCCGGACAGCAATTCCAAGACAGTCAGCACCATTACTCCCAGAATTGTATTTCTAATCACAGGACAATAAATTTCTAATTAGACACCAACTTATGTAAAATAAACATGTAGCAGAAAAGCCAGGAAAAATTAGGTTAGGTTAGAAGTTAAAAGTAGCTGGGCGTGATGGTGTACACCTGTAGTCCCAGCTACTTTGGAAGCTGAGATAGGAGGATCATTTGAGCCCAGGAGTTCAAAGTCAGCCTCAGCAATACAATGAGACCCCCCATTCCCTTCCAAAAAAGTAGCCAAACGTAATTATTAATTCTTCCTTATCTAAACCTCAAATTTTTTTGTTTGTTTTTTTGGAGGCAGAATCTCACTCTGTCACCCGGGCTGGAGTGCAGTGGTGCAATCTCGGCTCACTGCAACCTCCACCTCGTGGGTTCAAGCGATTCCCCTGCCTCAGCCTCCCGAGTAGCTGGGACTACAGGTGCGTGCTACCACGCCTGGCTAATTTTTTGTATTTTTAGTAGAGACAGGGTTTCACCAAGCCAGGATGGTCTCGATCTCCTGACCATGTGATCCACTCGCCTCGGCCTCCCAAAGTGCTGGGATTACAGGTGTGAGCCACCAGGCCCAGCCCTAAATCTCAATTTTTAAATCAGCAATGTGAGTGCAACAATATTTGATAATTTAGATTTGCTGCTTGTGTTTTGCTTGTATATTATGTCTGGGAAGTTGACATAAAATATGGCCACACTTAAGGGGCCATGAAATGCTCAGTTAATATGGTATATATTAGGTGCTCAATAAGTAATTGTTAAACAAAATTTTAAAAATTGGAAACTGAAGAAAGAATTTCCTGAGAAATGTCATCAGACAATTATCAAGCAGTTACTATGTATCTCATGGTATTAGGCCTTGGGGATGCAAGGCTGAATCTTGCATGCTCACATTTTTCAAAACTAGAGAGATAGAGTTTGGAACATGTAGAGTTGTTGATATATTTATTAACTTCCACAGTAGAAATACATCATAGTTGTTCCACAAACAAAGTAGGGGATTATATTAATCATGTTTTAATTTTTTTTTCTGTATTTTGTGATGCCTTGACATCTCGGGGCCTTTTTGGACTAGGGAAAGAAATGCCTCCTCAAGAGTTACCTAATTCCCAAAGACAGCAAACAATTTGCTTGCAAGAATTTTTTTATAAGTAAACTCATCAGTCACAAGACCATATCCTATCCACCTCCTTTTATCAGTTTCCTGCAGTCTGTGACATTATTCCCCTGCCCAGGTCTAGGTTCTGGACAACTAGGGATCAACCCTGTAGCCCAGAGTTTGCCAAAATTATTCAAACTATCCAATTCTAAGCCTGCTTAGCTTTCTTATCCTGCCTTTCCCGCTCTTTGCCACAGAAACAACAATAAAGACTATAAATCCGTGCTTTCTCTCTCTTTCCTCCATACCCTGACCTACTCTGGTGTTTCCTTCATGTGGCCCTACGTGAAGTTGCATGTCCCTCCTGTTGGCAATTGTGAGTACCTATCCTCCGAATGGCAACTGTCTCCTAATCTATTGACCACACCAAACCTGAATAATAAAACCTACATTTCAAAATAGGAATGATAAATTCTCCTAGCATACAATTGGGTGGACACGCTGGCATTTAGCAGCTCTTAATGAACGCCTATCCATTTCAGGAACTAGAACCTAAAAATATAAACTGATTCACTTGTTCAGCAGCATTTTCTAAAATCTAGACTATGCCATCAGTAACTCGGGGACACATATTTTAGTAACTGATCTGTTAATCTGTCAAATTTCATTGATTACCGTTTATTCAACTCCTATCAAACTCTGGGCTATTATCTAAATGCCTAAATGACACATGAAATATGCTTCATTTTAGTATGTAGTTTTTAGAGTTAAGCCTTAGTAAACCAAATGTCTTTCTATGTTATTATTTTTCTTTTATCCACAGTCTGAAGTGGGGCTTCTCAAACTATGGAGTGCTTAAGAATCATCTGGAGAGCTGGTAAAACACAGACTGCTGGACCCCACTCCCACAGGTTCTGATTCAGTAGGTCTGGGATGGGACCCCAGAATCTGCGTCTCTAATATGCTTTCACATGATGATGATGCTGCTGGTCTACAGGCCATGCTTTGAATATAGCAGTGGCCTAAATCACAGACACCCCATGTTGGCTTGACACTTTATATTTGAAATTCAGCTTGACCATTATTGAGAATTCCCAGCATGAAGAGCCTGTGACAGAAAAAGACGATTATTTGTTTGGTTCTCTTTATTTGACTGTTATTTTTCCCATTTCATTTCCAGTATTTCCTTTAATCCCTAGGTACCCGGAGATGCAGAACCATTCTGTAGAATTGTATTGTCCTAGTTTTTACCCCGATGGATCATTTTTCGACAGACATGTGAGCCCTCAGCAAATGCATTATGTCATCTTTCTGAGCGCCACAGAGAGAACTGATATGCCTTTGGGTCTGATGTGAAATGATGGCTTCAGTGTGCCCACCATGCGCGACTCTGACTTGGGAGGGTTCCCAGAATTGTGACAGAAAACCCTGTGGCTGGGGCCGAATGGGGAAGGGGAGGGCTTGTGATCCTGTTGCTCAAGCCTGTTCTGTTGCTCCCAGCATGTGTGAGCAGATCTGTCTCCTCCCAGGCTGCCACATTCAAAAGTGGGATTTATTTTTAGAGACAAAATCATTAATTCTTAGTCCCTCCCAAGATTCTTTTTTTCCCCACTAAGTAAATTTTAAGAACCCGGTTTTTATAAGAAAATTTTCAGGATTTTAGAAAAAAAATGGTAATGATTATAGCCTTGGTACAATGAGCCCATTTGCCTCCCTTCTAGACAAAGGCAGACTTCCCATAGCAGTCACTGCCTGAAGCTCCTGGGCCCTACATCCAATATCCAAATCAGCTTGATCTTTCACGTCTTATTACAGAAGCTCCTGCCTCTTTTGATTTTCTGGGTCTTGTAAACCTAGGATTTCAAAAATCAACTTTATTGTACATTGAACAATTGCTTTTTAAGCTTATTGTAATATCTCATAATAGACTTTTAGTAAATAAACTTCTGTCTTACATATGTAAAATTTTTTTCTTAAGAACAAAAAACGTTAATAGACATTCTCTATATTAAAGCAGAAACTACTGAACATTTTTCTAATCTCCTGAAATTCATGGTTATAATACAAGAATTTTAACACGCTTTCTTTGCCTCCAGTCAATAGATGAGATTTTAATAGTTTTTGTACTTGAAAATCCACTAAAATTGTCCATTTTTGCTTTTGATTAAATTGTATTTGTAAATTGAATGGTGATGAATTAGAAAATTAATATTGTTAAAATGTTCATAATGCTCAAAACAATCTACAAATTCAATGCAATTTCTTTCAAAATTGCAATGGCATTTTTCATAGAAATAGGGAAAAAATCTTAAAATTCATATAGAACCACAAAAGATCCCAATAGCCCATTTATTCTTCAACAACAAAAAAACAAAGCTGGAGGCATCATACTGCTTGAATTTTAAATTATACTTCAAAGCGATACTAATAAAAACAGTATTCTCCAATGATAAAAACAGACACATAGACCAATGGAAGAGAGTAGAGGGCCAGACATAAGCCACACATATAAGTCAACTAATCTTTGATAAATATACGATGGAAAAAGGACAGTCCCCTTAACAAATTGCGTTGGGAAAACTGGGTAACCACATACAGAATGATAAAATTGGACATATGTTACACCATAGATGAACATTTACTTGAAATGGATTAAAGACTTAAATGTAAAACCTGAAGTCATAAAATTCCTAGAAGAAAACACAGGGAAAAAGTTCCATGACATTGTTCTGGGCAATGACTTTTGGATATAACCTCAAAAGCACAGGCAGCAAAAGCAAAAAATACAGAAATGGGATTACGACAAGCTAAAAAGCTTCTGAACAGCGTCAAAGAATTAATAGAGTGAAGAGACAATCTATGGCACGGTAAAAAAAATATTTGCAAATGATATATCTGATAATTAGTTAATATCCAAAATACGTAAAGAACACATGCAACTCAATAGCAAGAAAACACATAACCCAATTTTTTAAAATGGGCCAAGGATCTGAATAACCATTTTGCATAGAAGACATACATGTATGTGAAAAATTGCTAAACCTCATTAATCATCCGAAAATGCAAGTCAAAACCCCAGTGAGATATCACCTAACTCCAGTTAGAATGGCTACTATCAGTAAGACAAAAGATAAATGTTGGCAAGGATGTGAAGGAAATGAAACTCTGTATACTAGGAAAGTAAATTCGTGGAAAACTATAGGAAGGTTCCTCGAAAAATTAAAAATAGAATCACTATTTAATCCAGCAATGCCTCTTCTGGGTATATATTCAAAAAAACTAAAATCAGTATTCCCAAGAGAATCTTCACTGCCATGTTTATTGAAGCATTATTATTCATAATAACTAAGATATGGAAATAAACGAAATGTCCACAAATGAATAAAGAATACACACACACACGAATATTATTTAGCCATTAAAAATAAAATCCTGCCATTTGTAATAATGTAGATAATCCTGAAAAAAAATTATGTTAAGTAAAACAAATAAGACAACTAGTCTATGATATTAATCATATGTAGAATCTTTAACAGGTGAGCTCACAGAAGCAGAGTACAAAATAGTGGTTGCCGGGAGTTGGGGATTAGAGGAAATGGGAAGATGTTAGTGAAAGGGTTCAAACTTTTAGTTTTAAGATGAGTAAGTGTAGGGATCTAATATGCACAACGGCAACTACAGTTAGTAATACTGAGAGTAGTCCTTAAGTATTCCTTAACCACCCTCCCATACACTATAGTAATTATGTGTAGCAATGAAAATGTTCATTAATTATGGTCATCAGTGTATAATACATGTGTGAATCAAGTAATTATGCTCTACGTCTTGGATAGACAAAATACGCAATCTGATTTATACCTCAATAAAACTGGAAAAAAAAACATAAAAGAACATGTACCTGTAAACGTGTAATGGGGAATGTCCTCATTTAGAAGCCTATTTAAAATTCGTAATCAGCTTGTGGCTGACAAGGCCCAGCAACTCCCTAGGAGAAACACGGCGTATTGCATTTCATATCACCCTCTCCCTACAGCTACAACATCTTATTTTTACAATTTAATCTTATTAAGTGAGACTGAAACCGTCAATTTTAGGTGAGCAGGAGATAGATTCTGTAAAGAAATACAAGGAACTCAAAGGGAAGGAATTTTAAAATGTGACAACATAAAGTCCAATGGGTTTCTGTGGTCCAAGGCTGGAGGAAGGGCCCATCATTGTAAAGCAGCCAACTGTAGCCCCTCGGTTTTGCTGAGATGAAGGAAGAGGAGGGTGAGGGTATATCAATCCAGATCAGTCTTCTCTTCTACTTAAAAGTTTAGTGTGGCAAATGAAGATGGCCCAAACAATAGAATTCGATGGGATGCTGCTGTGTCAGTTTCTGGACCCAGACCTTAAGAGATGGAAAGCTTCCACTATTTGTCTTTTGGAACACCTGTTCTTGGAACCAAGCCTCCACAGAAGCACAGCTATATTATATGTGCCTTTGCAAGATGTTTGGATGCATTCTCAGCAGAAGGTAGAGTATAAATAAACAAATACACAAAAGAATGTTACAAATGCAAATGTAAAAGGCAACAGAGTAATTCAGTATAATAAGAATGAACGGTTTGAGGTCCAGCACTTGTTAAGTCAGTCTACAAGTGCTGAAATTATGCAAAAGGAAAGGTGTTTTTTAGGAAGACCTAAAACAACTTTTTAATTTTATACTCTCCCAACTCAACTCAGGCCTATTCCCAATAGAAGCACTGAGCCTCAAATGGCAGTCAGAAATTTTGTCCTGAATAAACAGTTTCAAGTGATAAATCAGGAATCTAGGTCACATATGTGTTAGACATGTGTTCTTGTGTATATGGACATTCTAATAACCCATATCAATGTGGCTTTTAACAATTCTTTCCTTTTTAAAAAATTAAATGTTTATTTACTCTAGAAACATTTATTGAGAGCCCAATGAGAGTTGAAGTTGTACTTTATAGTATATATTTTCTAATAAGATATACTTTTGCTAAAAGAGACAGCTGCCTATGGTGATACTTTCCTTTTGCATAATTTCAGCTATCTGTAACACTGCAAACAAGATTGAAAAATGAGTCTATCAGCTGGGCGTGGTGGCTCTTGCCTGTAATCCCAGCACTTTGGGAGGCCGAGGCAGGCGGATTGCTTGACCTCAGGAGTTGGGGACCAGCCTGGCCAACATGGTTGAAACACCATCTCTACCAAAAAATACAAAAATTAGCCAGGTATGGTGGGACATGCTTGTAGTCCCAGCTACTAGGGAGAGGCTGAGGTGGGAGAATCGCTTGAACCCAGAAGGCAGAGGTTGCAGTGAGCCGAGATGGCGCCACTGCGCTCCAGCCTGGGCAACAGAATGAGACCTTGTCTCAAAAAATAAATAAATAAATAAATAAATAAATAAATAAAGATCCTATCTCTTTTCACTATGCAGAAATAGGTAGATTCTCGGTAACTGCGATGAGTGTGATTCATTTCGGAGGAAGAGGAATTTTTTAAATCCTATTTTTGTATAAAAATAATTGTTATTTAATGTAATTAAAAATATTAAAAAGGTAAATAATTTATGAGTTTGGTGTTTTATATATTCAAATAAAGCTAGAAGGTATTTTTAAGGAAGACCCAAAACAACTTTTTTATTTTATATTCTCTCATCTCAACTCTGCTTTTTTTCCACTGTTTCATATCAGCTGTGCAAACATTCAATACTAAATAATAAAGAGATAGAGCTAAACAGATAATAAACTTGAATTAGGTAACTTAATCTGGGTACATAGAACACACCATTAGGGCATATTAATCTTACTAATAGTTTAATCTGATAGATACCAACTTCAAATTAATAACTTGAAGGTAATTAATAAAAAAGAGGAAACCACTGCCTTGGTAAGAAGAACGAATAAAGTAGAATCATTGTGAGTTACATAGAAACCTACATTTTCTATATATTATGAAGTTTAGAAAAAAATAGTTTCTCCCATTTTGGGTTAAAAAGAAGTTTTTCTTTAATAAAGCATGTAAAACCTTAAGTTTAAAATTGAAATTATTTTTAGAAGACATAAAATATTTTATGTGAGTGGTTCTAATAAAATAGATTGATTTCTATTAAAAATAAACATGGCAGTGATATAATTGAAGATGATATTGTAGAGGCATCCAAGATCCTGTCCCCACTTACACACTGACACACAAATTAAAAATAAGTAAATAAATAAAATTGTTAAAATCAACTTTCCCAAGCAAATGCTGAGTCAAGAAAAACGGAGACTTAAATATCAGAGTTTTGTGATGTTTTATTTCAACCTCGCTATTCTTCTTTCAAAGAGAAGAGCAATTCTGAGAATGACAACCTGTGCTCCCATGTTAATACAGGTTTCTGAGGGAGCAAGGTAAAGCTTCCCCTAAAAATGGAGTTTGTCTGTTCTAACTAATTTATGGGTTCCCTGAAGGAATGATCCAAATTACTTGCTTTTGTTTGCTTTTTTCACAACTTTCTCAGAAAAGCAAAGCAGCTAAGAAGAGGTATTTCTTAAAAAGACAATGTAGACCTTGCAGAATAAGGCAAAACTTAGAGTTGTTGAAAGCAATAAACATGCTGAAAGCTTGGGAGGAAAACCTGGGGGTGAAAGGGTTATGAAGAGCTCTGTATGTAAAAAATCCAGGCATGGATCCAGGGCAGTATGCATGCTCAGAAAATACCTAAGTAAACAGCTATCAATAAGACAATGTACTAAGAAGCTCTAGATGCTATTTCCCCATAGAAACACTAAGTAAACTACAGAATGGTGAAAATGGTCTTGTGGGAGCTCTAGGAACAAGTAAAGAATCTGCAGCAACCAAACAGCAAACACCCAACCAAGGTGGGGCGGGGTGGGGGGACCACTCAAAATGGTAGAAAATTTCATAGTGTTTTTCTTCCCTTGTCCTATTTCCTTTTCAGTTTGTTACAGCATAATTTGGAGGAAGCTGCCCAATACCCAGTTCATCTCTCAGAATAAAAGTAAAAGTAGAACTTGTTTAAAACATTCTGACCTCAGATGGGAATGAAGACATATTTGAATATCAGGTTGGAGATTACAGAATGCAGTATAGAGCATGAGAAACAGGGAAATGCAGATAGGAAGGCACATAGGAACAAAAGGATTATAGGCAGAAGAATACAATAAAACATTTGAAGCCTCTAAAAAGAAGCAGGGGTGAGACTGTTTGGAAAATTAAGACATTTCAAACAGACATATGTATGAAAAATTGAGGAAACATACAGGTCCAGAGAAAACACATGCACAGAAGAAGCCTTAAGAAAACATAAGCATTCACACTGGGTAATAACTGAAGGTACTTTTCTGAGACAGTCAGTTTGCAAACCCCAGGAGATGGAGCTGCTTTTAAAATGCCCAATTTTCAACAAAAGTTTACAAGAAATACAAAGAAATAGATAAACATGGCCTATTCAAAAAAAATTAATAAATTCCCAGGAACTGACTGTCCTCCTAAAAAAAGCTTAGACTTACTAAACAAGACCTCTAAAACACAATCTTAAATATGCTCACATAGCTAAGGAAGCATACAGACAGAAAACTAAGGAAATTTTTAAAAGAGTAACATACGAACAAAATGAGAACATCAACGAAGACATAGAAATAATAATAATGCATAAATAAAAATTCCAGAGAAGAAAAATATAACTCTCTATACATTCACTAGAGAAGATTAACAGCAGACTTGACCAGGCAGCAGAAAGAATCAGCAAACCTGAAGATATTGTTTGTAATTATCTGTTCAGAGGAACAAAGACAAAAAAAAAAAAAAAAAAAAGAAGAAGAGTAGACAAAGCCCAGTGTACTTATAGAACCCCATCAAGTTGAGCAAAATACAAATTACAAGAGTCCTTTATAGAAACAATTTAATTTTTTACAGATTTTCTATTAAAAATGAGAGAAAAGAGAGTAGAGGGAAGAAAGAAGAGAGAAAGCAGCAGTTTATTTGAAAAATTTATGGGTGAAAACCTCTCAAATTGAAGAAAAGAACTGGAGATACAAATCTAATAAGTTCAGCAAATAAAGTAGGATAAACTCGAAAAGGAGCCACACTGAGATATATTAAAATCAAACAGTCGAAAGTCAAAGACAAAGAGAGCATTTATATTTGTCAATGTATTAAGTTTTAGCAGGAAACTATATTTTACATAAGTTTAATTTTCTGACTAGCATCTCAGTCTCAACTTGAAGAAATTCTTCGGCATTTCTTGTATGGTGGGTCTAGTATATGAACTCTGTTAACTTTTAATTATAAGAAATGTATTAATTTCTCACTCATTTTAACAATAGTTTTGATAGATATAGAATTCTCAGTTGACAGGTATTTTTGCTTTGTTTTGTTTTCAGCACAATAAATATATCATCCTCAGGCTTCTGGCCTGCAAGGTTTTTTGCCACTAATCTGCTGATAATTTTATTGAGGATCATTGTATGTGATGACTTGCTTTTCTCTTCTTGTTTCAAGATGCTCTCTTTGTCTTTGACTTTCAACTGTTTGATTTTAATATATCTCAGTGTGGCTCTTTTTCAAGTTTATCCTACTTTATTTGCTGAACTTATTAGATTTGTATCTTCAGTTCTTTTCTTAAATTTGGGAGGTTTTCACCCATGAATTTTTCAAATAAACTGCTTGCTGTTTTTTCTCTTCTTTCTTCCCTCTACTCTCTTTTCTCTCATTTTTAATAGAAAATCTATAAAAAAGTTAAATTGTTTCTATAAAGGACTCTTGTAATTTGTATTTTGCTCAACTTGATGGGGTTTTATAAGTACACTGGGCTCTGTTTACTCTTCTCTTTTTTTTTTTTTGTCTTTGTTCCTCTCAACAGATAATTGCAAATAATGTCTTCAGGTTTGCTGATTCTTTCTGCTGCCTGGTCAAGTCTGCTGTTAATCTCCTCTAGTGAATGTATAGAGCGTTATATTTTTCTTCTCTGGAATTTTTACTTGTGCATTATTATTATTTCCATGTCTTTGTTGATATTCTCATTTTGTTCATGTTATTCTAGTAAAATTTTCCTTAGTTTTCTGTCTGTATGCCTCTTTAGGTATGTGAGCATATTTAAGATTGCGTTTTAGAGGTCTTGTCTAGTAAGGCTAAGCTTTTTTTTAGGAGCACAGTCAGTTCCTGGGAATTTATTAATTTTTTTGAATATACCACGTTTATCTGTTTCTTTGTATTTCTTGTAATCTTTTGTTGAAAATTGGGCATTTTAAAAGCAGCTCCCTCTCCTAGGGTTTGCAAACTGATTGTTTGCAGAAAAATCAGCATTATTGTAATTTTGGTAATTCCACTTTTTACTCTATTAGAAAATTTGAAAGACAAAAGCATAAAAATACCTAGAAGTTAAGTTAATGGGTACACAATAAGTAAAGATATAATTCATGACATTAATAATACAAAGGAGAAGGAGTAAAAGTAGTAATGAAGTAGAGTTTTTCTATGCAAGTGAAGCTAATTTGGTTTCATTTTCAAATAAATTGGATTATTTTTGTATGTAATTTGTAATACTGATGCTAACAAAAAAGAAAAATATATAGAATATACATAAAAGGAAATGAGAAAGGAATCAAAGTATGTTTCTACAAATAATCAACTTAACACAATAAGAGGCAGCGGGGAGAAAATGAGAAACAAAAAGTTACATAAGACATAAGAAAAAAAAGTCAACAGAAAGCCTTTCTTTTGAAGTAATTATTTTAAATATAAATGGACTAAACTCCTCAATGAAAAGGCATAAATTAGCAAAATAGATTAAAAACAGGATCAGCTATATGCTGTTTACAAAAGACACACTTTTGAGCTAAGGACATGCATGTATTGACAGTGAAAGGATAACAGAGTTGGAGGTCTCAAACTGCCTGATTCAAAACACATTATACAGCTACAGTAATCAAAAAATGTAGTACTGGCAAAAAGGCAGATGTGTAGGCCAATTAAATACTAGAGAGCTGAGAAATAAGCCTTCTTGCAGCTGGTCAAACAATCTTTAAGAAGGATGCCAAGACAACACAATGGAAATAAACATTCTCTTCAACAAATGGTGGTGTAAAAATTGGATATTCACATGCAAAAGAATAAAGTTAGACCCTTATTCTACTCCATATGCAAAATTAACTCACTCAAAACAAACAAATTAAAGGCATAAATGTAATATCTAAAACCATAAATCTGCTAGAAGGAAAAATAGGACTTATGCTAAGTCAAATAAATTCATCACAAAATGATACATACTGTATGATTTCACTTTTATGAGACATAAATAGAAATAGAAAGTACAATTGTAGTTGCCAGGGGCTAGGAGGGAGGAGGAAATGGTGAATTGTCCAGTGGATGTAAAGTTACATATATGAAGAAAAAAGTTCTAGAGATCTATAGCACAACAATTAAATATAATTAACAATAGTGAACTCTTCATATAAAATGGCAAAGATAATAAATTAAGATGTATTTTTATCAAAAACGTATAAAAGAGGATAAATTTAGATGCCTTAGTCAATCTATCTAAAAAAAAAAAATTCACCCCAAATGGATTGTAGTCCTAACTATAAGAGCACATGATCATCTGAAGATGCAGAGCTTATTACATTTAGGTTTAATGGCACACTTCTTCATAGTCTGGGCATTCCTTTGCCTGTATTATTCTTTCTGCCCGGGATTATAAATCCTTATCCCACAATAACCCTTTACCTAATTAATTCTTATTTGTTTTTCTGGTCTCACGTTTATTAAGCTTTTTTCCTC
Organism: Nomascus leucogenys; assembly: GCF_006542625.1. Lineage (NCBI taxonomy): Eukaryota > Metazoa > Chordata > Mammalia > Primates > Hylobatidae > Nomascus > Nomascus leucogenys. The sequence continues at coordinate 7,453,366 of NC_044406.1, forward strand.
AGTCCTCAGACTACATCACATGGCCTCATGATATGCTCTCATATCAACCTGAACTACTTAATTTTACCACTTTTTAAGGCTTCTCATTGATTGTATACTTTTAATGATGTATTTTATGTCTATGGCCAGATAGCCGTTTCCCTACCCAATATTTATTGCCACTTTTACTCTATCAAAAATGGTTCTATTTTATAATAAGTGAAAAATTTCTGGCTAAAACCTAAATATAATAAGCTCCTTTGCACTTTCAGATGACCATGTGGCATAATTCCGACCATTAAGATATACATAAAAAGTATACAGTGATGCTTCTGGGAATAATCTTTAAAATGGCAGCAGACTAAGCTGAGTTGGGTAGCTCTAGCTTATCATCAACTTTTCTCCATTCTTGCCTGGGGTTGTCACCATACTAGAAAAGAAGCAGCCACTTTGCAATCATGAGATGACATCCACACACTCTGCTGAGGCTAAGTAGAAAAATAGATGCAAAATGAACTCCCCAATGGCATCAAAGAGCCACCATACTCCTTGGGACTTCATTTTAACACAAGAAAGATGGCCACTTTCTTATTGTCATTACTATTTTTTTTTTAGAGTTTATCTTACAGCTTCACAAAAAGATAAGCAAAGAAGGAACGATATTAAAACTCTTTACCTAGAGAAGAGGGTTGCATTCCATTAGACTGTATAATGTGGCTTCAGACAGTGATGCAGGGGGAAGTTATATGCCTCCCTGGGAACTCATGATTAGATAAGTCAGTAGAAGAAAACAAAGTTGAGAGTGAGGCCAAGACACCACCAGAGAAAAATGAGAAAGTTGCTCGTTGAATGAGTTAAGTCAAAGGAAATGGAAGGAAAATTATGAGGTCTGTGGGCTATCTAATGCTCCTATTATGAAGTGTGGTTGAGTTGGAGGAGAGAGCTCAGTGCGGTTAGCATACTCATTATGTGCATTAAGCAGACTTGAATGCATTAAATGTGGTGAATTGATTTTATACAATTATCCTCAGCTGTCTTTTTAGAAAAATAATGACTAATGCATCTCTACAAATGTGTTTCTCTAAGATCTACGGGTTGAAGTACAGTGCAGGTTAGGGAGTATCTCTCTCTCTCTCTTCTCTCCCACCCCATTCCTTCCTCTGGAGAGATTTTCCCAAATGACTCCAGCTATGAGCCTCAGCATGTCCACACTGGGGAAAAGCCCACTTTTCCCATGAAGCAAGCCAAAGCCTCTATCGGAAGCAAACCCTGGCCTTCCTTCTCCAGAGCTTGCATCTGACCTGAGCTTTACACTGTTCCTCTCTTTCCCCATTGACTAGGCTGCTGTGTGCCTTAGAATAGACTTGCCCCATATACCGCTAATATTTATATCCTCTTGCTTCGTGCTGATTGACCTAGCTTTGGGCTCTTTGCTTGCCCTGATCTTGGATAGTTTGTGTACGCCTCCTTACTGGCTTGTCTTGTGGATTCTGACCCACTTCCTGCTCTCACTTCTAGTACCTACTGAAGCAATAATTACTAACACTCTGCCTCTGCTTCCTTGGTATTTTGGCTGAGCCCTCGCAACTCATTGAATTATTGTGCAGGGCTGAATGCAGAGAAGCAGAAGGAGACAGGACTGTTAAGCAGGAAATTTATGTGAGCACATAACATGTCCATATCCCAGCCACAAAAAAGAAGCTAGACTTTCTGCCCATAGCTGTGTTTATAGCATCCTCTCTGAGCAAGTCAGGAACTGGTTATTCCCTGGGATCTGATTTTGTGAGCAAGCTCATTTTCAGTTGTCCACATTTCAAATCCTCAACTATCAATTCCTTTTTCTTACCTTTTTTTCTCTTCTTTTTTCAAAATTTAACATTTAAATCACTTGGGCACATCAAGGTTCAGATTTTCATAGAAGAGTTTGTTCAACCCAAATAAATGGTAAAATAAAAAATAAGGAAGAGGTTTATGGTGTGAAACTATTACTTTTTTTGTATGTATTTGTTTGCAATTTGCTCGTAGTGAAAGACAACTAAGCATTATGTGACTATCTGTTGCTAGTTCAAATTCAAATCTTGGGGTCTTTAGTTCATTCAGGCTACTATAACAAAAATGCCATAAACTGGATAGCTTATAAACAACAGCTATTTCTTACAGTTCTGGAGGTCCAAGATCCAGGAGCCAGCAGATTTTATGTCTGTCGAAGGATCACTTGCTGCTTCATAGATGGTGGCTTTTTGCTGTAGCCTCTTATGATGGAAGGGAAGAACTCCAGTCTTTTTAGTTCCTTATACAGGCACTAATCTCATTCAAAAGGGCACTGCTTTTATGATCTAATGATCATAGAAAGTTTTTGTCTTTTAATACTACCATATTGAGGATTAGGTTAAAGTATATGCATTTTGGGGGGATAAAAATATTCAAACTATAGCAGGGTCCCAATCATCTCTCGAAACGTTGGCCAACTGAGACCTCACATGTAGAAGTGTTTGCAGGGGGTGATGGGAGACAGCAACAGATCATCAGGCATTAGATTGTCAAACTGAGCGTGCAATCTAGATCCCATGCATGCTCAGTTCACAATAAGACACATGCTCCTATAAGAATCTAACGTTACCTCTGATCTGACAGGAGGCAGAGCTCAGGCGGTAATGCAAGCTATGGGAAGAGGCTGTAAATACAGATGAAGCTTTGCTTGCTCACCCACGGATCATCTCCTGTTGCACAGCCCAATTTCTAACAGGCTGTGGACCAGTAATGGGGACTGGGGACCCCGGCTCTACACCATTTATTAAGTAACTTTTCCAGGAGGGTGAGGAGCAGCACCACGTATTCAAGCACCAATGTTTTTTGTGACAAATTACGTTCACATTCACACCAAGTGAGACAAAGAACAATAATATGATTTCATTGGCACTGGTTGTGTTTGTTGCCAAGTGAGATATTAATTTTCAGCTTACAGATTTTTTTGAATGCAGTAATTGCAGATAATGAGTATGGATCTGCATCATACTGACTTAGGTACCAATATAGTTTGAATTCTATCCCCTTCCCCTCTCCTCCAAAAAAAAAAAAAGAAAAAAATATGTATATAAATCCTAACCTCCAGTATCTCATAACGTGGCCTTATTTTATTTTTAAAATTATTTTTATTTATTTTTGTACTTTTAGTAGAAATGGGGTTTCACCATGTTGGCCAGGCTGGTCTCAAACTCCTGACCTCGGGTGATTCGCCTGCCTTGGCCTCCCAAAGTGCCGGGATGACAGGCATGAGCCACCGAGGGAGGTGGGAGGCAGATCACCCGAAGTCAGGAGTTCAAGACCAGCCTGGCCATGATGGTGAAACCCTGTCTCTACTAAAAATACAAAAATCAGTCAGGCGTGGTGGTGCATGCCTGTAATCCCAGCTACTCGGGAGGCTGAGGTAGGAGAATTGCTTGAACCCAGGAGGCAGAGGTTTCAGTGAGCCGAGATCCCGCCACTGCACTCCAGCCTGGGTGACAGAGGGAGAATCCGTCTCAAAAATAAAATAAAATAAAATAAAAGGTCTTTACAGAGGTAATCAAATTAAATGACACATTGGGGTGAGCCCTTATCCAAAATGACTGGTGTCATCTGACATAAGACAGATCTGCATAGAAGGAGAAGATCTGAAGACTTTACCAAATGAAGAGAGAGTTTTGGAATGACTCTGCTACAATTCAAAGGATGTCAAAGATAATTTTTCTTTCAAATCTTCATCTCATTTTTTTCTTTCTTCCTCATTCACATTGTTATTACCTTAGTTCTGGCCCTCACTAATTCATGACTGGACTACCATACTAGCTTTGCAATAGTCTCCTGATTTTATATATTCATAACATCCTGTGCAGTCTCTTTGATATCTCTCTTTCTCTCTCTCGCTCTCCCTCCTCTTCAATCCAGCTTGCGCTCTGCAACAGTATTAATCTTCCTGTTACAAAGCACTGACTAAGCTATTCTGATCAAATACCTTCTATCACTCACCATTGTCTAATGAACACATTCCAAACTCCATAAAGCATTTACTGCCTCTATAATTTAATCTCCCTTCTTTACTGCGGGATCCTTGGGTGAGAGCCCAACTGGATGGCTCACTTTTTCTATCACTTTCCCCAAATGTATGTGTGCTTTTTCTTTGTTTAAAAGACAAAGCCTCTAGGTCATGACTAAATATTCTAAGTATACACATCCTTCAGAACCAAGTTCCAGCAGTATTTCTAGAATTTTTGTTTGTTTTTTCAGTAGAATAAAATCTCATTTCTTCTCTTGTAGCATAAATAAAAGATTCTTAGCACTGATTATGAGCCAGACACTATTCAGAATTATTTGCATTTATCAGGTAAATTAACTTCACAATAATCTGTGAGATAAATTCTATTTGCACCCCAGTTTTACATATTTAGTAACTATGGCTCAGAAAAACTGAGTATCAAAGCCACATGGTTTCTTTAAATTTTATTTTATATTTATTCATTTTAATGTTTGTGGGTACATAGTAGGTGTATATATTTATGAAGTATGTGAGATAGTTTGATAGAGGCATGCAAAGGGTAACAGTAGTCACATCAGAGTAAATGGGGCATCCATCATCTCACATGTTTATTCTTTGGGTCACAACCTATCCAATTATACTTTTAAATACTTTAAAATGTACAATTATTTTTTACTATAGCACCCATGTTGTGCTATCAAACACTAGGTCTTACACATTCTTTCTAGCTATTGTTTTGCACCCATTAACCATCCCCACTTCCCTCCATCCCACCTCTACCCTTCCAAGCCTCTGGTAATCATCCTTCTACTCTTTGTCTCTGTGAGTTTAATTATTTTAATTTTTAGCTCCCCAAAATAAGTGAGAATGTGTGAAGCTTGTCCTTCTGTGTCTGGCTTATTTCATTTAACATAATGACCTCCAGTTCCATCCATGTTATTGCAAATGACAGGATCTCATTCATTTTTATAGCTGAATAGTACTCCATCGTGGATGTGTACCACATTTTCCTTATCCGTTCATCTGCTGATGGACACTTAGGTTGCTTCTAAATCTTGGCTATTGTGAATGCTGCTGCAACAAACATAGGAGTGCAGATATCTCTTCAATACATTGATCTCCATTCTTTGGAGTATATACTCAGCAGTGGGATTGCTGGATCATATGGTAGCTCAATTTTTAATTTTTTGAGGAACCTCCAAACTGTTCTCCATAGTGGTTATAGTACTTTACATTCCCACTAGCAGTGTCTGAGGGTTCCCTTTTCTCCACATCCTCACCAGCATTTGTTGTTGCCTGTCTTTTGGATGTAAGGTATTTTAACTGGGGTGAGATGATGTCTCATTGTAGTTTTAATCGGCATTTCTCTGATGATCAGTGATGTTGAGCACATTTTCATATGTGTGTTTGCCACTTGTATGTCTTCTTTTGAGAAATGTCTAGACAAATCTTTTGCCCATTTCTCATCACATTATTAGATTTTGTCCTATAGAGTTGTTTGAGCTCCTTATATATTCTGGTTATTAATCCTTTGTCTGATGGGTAGTTTTCAAATATTTTCTCCCACTGTGTAGGTTAGCTCTTCACTTTGTTGATTGTAGCCTTTGCTGTGCAGAAGCTTTTTAACTTGATGTGATCTCATTTGCCCATTTTTATTCTGGTTGCTTGTGATTGTGGGGTACTGCTTAAGAAAATTTTGCCCAGACCAATGCCCTGGAGATTTGCCTCAGTGTTTTACTGTAGTAGTTTCATAGTTTGAGATCTTAGATTTAAGTCTTTAATCCATTTTGATTTGATTTTTGTATATGGCAAGAGATGGAAGTCTAATTTCATTATACTGCATAGGGATATCCAGTTTTTAAGATTATGCAATCTTCCTAGCACATACACCAAGTACCAAGAACTGGATTCTACCTACTTAGGTTTCATTGTTAAAATACCTTTTCATTTATAGAAACCGATGGAAGAACCGTTTCCATCCTCTTTCCTTTCATCGTCCCCTCCCTACAACCTAATATAATTAAGAAGAAAAATTCAAAGTAGAGCAAAATCTATCTACTTGAAAAAAGCCTTTTTATTTTTGCAACTGAGGAGACAAAAAGTACATTTCATATTTCCATACATTAGAAATACACAGGTCCTTTCTAGATATACTAGAACCTACTATATATTTATATATTAACATGTCTATTTTTATATTTTTATATAGAAATATTTATATTCTATATATATTATATAGAATATATAAACATATATTTATCTTTATATATTATATAGAATATATAAACATATATTTATCTTTATATATTATATATAATCATTTATTTTAGAAAGTAAGGTTTTATGCTTGTTGAAGCATGGTTCACAGGCAAACAGAAAGGAAATTATCACTTTCAGAAGAATAAAGTACAAAATTATCACGATTCAATACCCACCTCTCAATAATTGCAGTGAGAGAATAATATAGCAGAACTTGCTATGTGTAGAAAATACCTGTGTATTTCTCATGTGTATATATGTAATCTACATTTATATATAATTATATAAATGCACAGGTCTTTTCTATATATAGTAGAATTTACTACTGTATTCCTAATGTGTATATATATAAAATCTATATTTACAAATATTTATATAAATATGCAGATTTTTATATGAACACACAGGTCTTTACTATATACAGAAAAGATCAGTGTATTTCTAATGTGTATACATATAAAATTTATATTTATCTCTAGATATTTATATACATATAATCTCTATATATTTGTATATTTATGTATTTATATATCTATTTTATATATTTATATAAATAGATTTCATATATAGATTTTATATATAAATATTTAAAGACATCTATAAAATATATAAACATATTTATATTTATATATAATACATAAATATATAACATATAAGTATAAATATATATTATATATAAAATATCTATTCTATATGTGATCATTTATATTAGAAGGTAAGCTGTTGGTATTGTTGAAGCATGCTTCTCAGGCAAAAGGAGAAAGGAAATTATCATTTTAAGAAGAATAAAGTACAAAATTATCACGATTTAATTTCCAGTTGTTAACAATTACACAGACAGAATAACTCATGCCATTTAATATTATAGTGAATAGCACGTTAAACTTTTATGTGATTCTGAAAATATGAATTTCCATATAATAAGGGTTTGAGATGTAAAGCACTGATTTTATAGGCAGTTTTCACTTGTTACATAGATTGTTCTTATAGCTTTAAAGATGCTAAAATTAATGGTGGCTTTGAAGAGATGGTAGCATCATTTGAGAAACAACAGATGAGTTCTGTTTCATCCTTTCCTTGGTGTGGTCAGGGCTTCACTTCATTAGCTTAGGAAGGGATTTCAGAGCTTTGCATGTTGAACTTGTAGCTGCCTCCTATGGAATCTGACGAAACCTAGGATGCTATACCACAGAAACAGGGCGTTGCCCATGTCCTGAACACCATCATTTTGTGGTATATTTCTTTTGTATTTCTTATATGGAAATACCATATAAGGATGAGCATGCTTGGTATAACTCAAAACCTGTTTATTTGCAAGGCTCTATTGACCCTGGACAATAAATATTTGTATGTTATGGATGGGAAACAAGTCAGAACGAAAAGCTCCTGCTGTCTTTTAGGAAAGCCTATTGGCTGTGGTTGTATATCTCTTTCTAAAGGGAAATTGGTGAATTTTCTGCTACAGTTTTTTCCATAATGACAGCATAAAACTGAAATAAACTGAATCTTGTCAGTGGCCACTTTTGGGGTTGGTGTATATTAGGGAGCACTTTTGCAACGTGTTTCAAAATTACATTCAAGAATTAATTTCGTGCATCTTATTTTAATGCCTTATTTCCCTCAAGCTCTGCAAGCCAAAAGAGTCTGTGATGATTCTTTTGGCATTGAAAAAATTATCCATGGCTCTTACATCGTGTTTCTTTCATGATTTCATGGCAGTTGGAGCTTCAATTGTTATTTGTTGGGAGCTATTTCACTGGGGCTTCATGTTTTATTGTGATGATTGGCAGACTTGTGTTTCAGGAATTTTTGGCTTTGGAAAGTTACTATGATTTTGAAATTATAGATGCAAAAATGTCAGTGAATTTATTCTTGCAAACTTTTAATTCATTATAGACAGTAAGTGGTTTAATCAGAAATCAATAATTTAAATAATCTTTAAATTTGTTGGAGCATTCACAAATACATCTTCCTTTAAGTCTTTCTTTATTCTACATGTTATATACACAGTTAAATTAATAAATAAGAGTTTTAAATATTTTCCCTCCTTTTCCAACTACCCACAAGCTCAGGCTTAAAATAAACAGTGGAATGAGTAAAGACCCGAAGTAATACAGCAGCAAAGCTTTAGTTGGCTTTTATAATAAAATAATAGATATCAAAGCTTCCTGACGTTTTTAGGCAAATCTTCCTGTGTCCCTAAAGGGAAGATCCCCTTGACAGCAGTCACGAACAACAGGTGATCTTGAGATTCTCAGCTGTCAAAGACAGTTGGTGGGAGAATTTGAAAACACCTTGTACACATTAAAGAGCTAAGCATGAGATGATGTATACATACATATGTCTCTGTCTCATTAGACTACAGGAAATAGGACACATGGCAGGAAGGCTCATGTGGATTCCCCTTGACCATGCAGCTTCCTCTGCTCCTGACTCCTAAGAACTTTCTGACCTATTGGTCATTTCCAGCTTCAGATCCCCACGCGTACGGATTGTTTTTGGCCCCATGTCAGTGATACACAGGACACAGAATTGCTCTCAAAAAACACTCTGGAATTGAAAAATGACAGGAGAAGCTCAACGCCATGGCTGGGTACCAGAGGGAAGGCCTTCCGCTGTTTCGAACACTGATGCTAAGCTCTAGAATAACTGCAGCTGCAGCCTATTGGACCAGAGCATGTGTCAGGCAGGGTGTGAAATGCTCCCCATGCACGACCTCCTTTCTCCCTCACATTACCCCTGTGGATTAATCGGGGCTCCCGAGAGACACCACCAACAGCCTATCAGCAAAGATAGATGAGAGGGGATTTATTAGCGGAATTAGAGGCTGAAAAGTCTCAGGGCAAGCTGTTTGCAAGCTGGAGCCCCTGGAGGGCCAGGAGTGTGACTCGGGTCACAACCAAAAACCTCAGAACCAGGGAAGTGGATAGTATAACTCTTAGTATAAAAAGAGCCTGAAGTTGGCCGGGCGCGGTGGCTCACGCTTGTAATCCCAGCACTTTGGGAGGCCGAGGCGGGCGGATCACGAGGTCAGGGGATCGAGACCACGGTGAAACCCCGTCTCTACTAAAAAAAAATACAAAAAATTAGCTGGGCGCGGTGGCGGGCGCCTGTAGTCCCAGCTACTCGGAGAGGCTGAGGCAGGAGAATGGCGTGAACCCGGGAGGCGGAGCTTGCAGTGAGCCGAGATTGCGCCACTGCACTCCAGCCTGGGCGACAGAGCGAGACTCCGTCTCAAAAAAAAAAAAAAAAAAAAAAAAAGAGCCTGAAGTTCTGATGTCCATGGGCAGGAAAAGAAGAGTCTGAGCTCCAGGAGAGAAAGGGAGGAAAGTGCCTTTCCTCTGCCCTGTTTCTTCTATCTGGGCCCTCAGAGAATTGGATGGGGCCTGTCTCTATTGAAGGCATCTTCCCCACTGTCCAGCACCCCACGCCAATCTTCATGGGAGTATCTGCACAGGCTCACCTAGAAACAATGCTTTACCAATTCCTGACGTATTCCTTAAGGCAGTCACGTTGACACCTGAAATTAACCATCACACCCTGTAGAATGAGTAGTGTCCCCACTGGACAAATGAAACAGACAGTTTGGGTACGTTTCTTGTACTGCTTATAGGTTATAGGGTCAGGATTAAAACTCAGGTCTGCAAAGATCAAATTCTAAACTCCACCCTCCTAAGGACTGCTGCTCAACGCTGTGGAAGCAGCACCGTATTAGACACTGTAAGAGGATTGAAGAGGCATTCGAGACACATCCCCTGCTTTAGGGACCACATCCTAGCCTGCATTCATGACAGGAGTCATGTTTCTGTGACTGTTCTATAGACCCCGGAACCAAGTGTGAATTGGCACGCTTTAGGTGTGCATAAGCTCTGCAGAAATCCTAAGGAAGAGCAAGATAATTACAGGCTCAATTCATATAGGGAAGTTTTTATGAAAACAGCTTTTAGCCAATTCCTGAAAGAAAACATTTTTACTGGCAGAAAAATGTTCTGCTGGAGAATAACTAGTTGAAGGGCTTTGGGGGAAGGGGCCCTGGACACATGTCCACGGAAGTGGGGAAAAAGGACGCACAGAATAGAAACAGAATTGAGGACCCTTCAGGGAGAGAAGTAAGGAAAAGCGCTAGCCCAGCAAGCTGATAAAAATATATCTGCCATGTATTTAAAGTTAATTCCATCTCTTGATTTTTTTCATATTATTCATTTTAATATATTTGTTAGTATAGTATTATCCATCTTATTGTCCCATATATTATGGCATTTCCCCCTATATGTGAATATATTACCACATAGAAGGAAATGACCTCATTTTCCTAATACATAATTAGACACATGAATTTATTCCTTTACAAGCAAAAATGTGTCTCCTCCATTAAATATTAAAATGAATGAAACCATATAATATTCCAGAGTTGAATCCCGTAGCTCAATACTTGGACAGAAATGTTGCTAATTTGCACATTTTATGTGGTACTGAAGACTCCCACATTAAGGAGTGTTTTTATTGTCTGCTTGGTCAGAGACCTCAGTGTTTTGATGAAAGTTCATTCTTAGGAGGCCACTGTCATCAAATCAACTTTGCATAAGAAAACTTATGAAAACACAAACCATTCTGTCCTCACAACTTCAGTTCACAACATTGGCGAATGGAGTCACACCTGCATGCTCATAGTTTATCACCAGAAACTATGAAACTACTAAAAGAAAACTGTGGGGAAATGCTTGAGGACACTAGTCGGGGCAAAGATTTTTTTGAGTAAGATGTCCAAAGCACAGGCAGTAAAAGCAAAGTCAACAAATGGAATAACATGAAGCTCAACATGGTAAACAAACAAACAAAAAAATCAAGGAAGAGACAACCTAAAGAATGGAAGAAAATATTTGCAAACTATACATCTGACAAGAGATTAAGAACCAGAATATATATATATATGTATCTCATATATATATATAATGAGCTCAAACAACTCAGTAGCATCAGCATCATCATCATCATCATCATCATCATCATCATCATCATCATCTGTGTGTAGACAACTGAATCAGGCTCCGTGGCTCCTGGAAACTGGAAATCTTCACATAAAGGCAGAGAAAACCCTTCCAGAATATTTCTACACTATTTCCTACACAAATCACTCGAGAACCATTTCCAAAAGCAATGAAGTATATCTGGCCAACCCATGCTCAGCACCAAACTCTTGCAGAATTTTGACTTTGCCTTTTTGATACTGACCTTTGATTTTTTAAAATAATTGTTTTGTCCTTTTGCTTCAGAAATTTACAAAGCAAACAGAAAACATTTAGGAATGACTGACTCTGTATTACTGAATCAATTATTAAATTTTGCTGAATGATTGATCTTGGAAAATAGAGATGTAACTACTTCTTGATGTCAACTGTAACTCAAATCTCTTCTCACTAAAGAATTAATGAAATGCTTAGCCGGGCATGGCCAATGGAATTAGAACTAGCCCAGTCTTGCCATAACTTTCTGCTTCCTTACCGTCCTGAGTTTCAGTGGGCAACAGATTCATTTTTGGAGATTAGTACGGAAATCTCTGCAACAGTTTTTCCATTCATAACTTAAGGTGTTCATAATTATTGCAGAAGTTTCTCAGTCTCTCCATGTGAAATTTCTCTTAGCTATTGGATTTTAGGTATTTCACAGTTCCTTTTGTGCTTTTAAACACACAAGCCCAATTCTGCTTCTTTAAGTGGTTTTGTGTTCCAGTCGCCTGCTCAGAATATGCCTGTTTAATCCCCCTACTATGATGATTGATCTGTTTACACTATACTATACTAGACTGGGGAAGTTTTAAAGTTGAATCCAGCTTTTTAGAATGCAGACAGCTGCTAAATTGGTGACAAAAATGAGATGCTACCTTAAAAAGTCTATCCAAATGTACCAAAGATATTTGCTGTATGAGTCATGTTCTTTGCATCATAACTTCCTGTGAAAATGAAAGCTATGCACTTTTTGAATTAAAAACAATGGTGCACATAGATACGCATATACTCCTGAGCATGCATCAGGTGTGCACGTGCACTTTCACACACACGCCCCCTCCCTCCCACACACACATTATCTTAGAGTGTGCCTTGGCATCCTTCTTCACACAGACATACGTCATTGTTGAAGAGACCCAGCTCTGTGTGGTCAGTCTGTGTGCCACAGCATCACCTTTGTCCCTCCACAGCTATGTGCCCACTTTGTGTGGTCTTTATATTTTTCTGAAGAAGAGTCAGGTTACTCATTCACTTTATTTGTGTACACACTTCAAAAAATATATGTTTTAACATTTCTGTAATATCCAATAAAAGGATAAAATTAGAGGATGTAACTTCTGACCAAATAAAGGAGAAAATAAAATGGTAATAATCAAGCTAAAATAAAACAAACACAAACAACATAGAATAAAAGTGATATGAACAGCAAGTATACTAACAGAAAGTACAATATGATAGAAATGAGTCCATAAACACAATGGATACAAACAGATTAAACTCTATAATGAAAAGATGAAGACACAAAAGGTTTGAAAAGAAAAAGATGGAAAACAAAATACCAAATATGTATTAATCCAAGGAAAAAGCCTTAATTGTATCAACGTCAGATAAATTAACTATTAATGCAAAAGTCATTCTTATGGGTAAAACCGTTATCCCTATGGGAAAATCTGTTAAGTTCTCAGATAGCTATAACAATTTAAATCTATATGCATCTAATTAAATGGCATTTATATATAATATGCATAAAAGAAAAATTAACAGAATGAAAATAGAAATGAACAAATCCACCATTATACTAGGATAATTCAGCATATTCTCACCAGCTGTGAGAATGGTCTATGATTGGCATAGAGACCAAACTAATATAAATATAAAAGATTTAATAGTTTAATAAGCTCCTTGTAATGGACATATATAGAAAACTACATGAAATAATTGGAGAACACGTTCTTTTCAAGCGTTCCAGAAAATTTTCTAAAACTTGGTTACCCACTTGACATAAGGTATGTCTTCTCAAATTTCAAAGAATCTGAAATTTTCTAACTATAATACAAAAATTAAAAAGTTAATGCCAAAAGAAAGCCTTCAAAGGCCCTGTATATTTAAAAATGTAAAAAAACACACAAAGATCACTATGCGTTAAAAGAAAAATCATAATAAAAATAAAATTGTATCTAGGAGAGTTTGATAATAATGACAAACTTCCTTTACTCCACACATAATCTGCCACGTCATCCATGTGCAAGTGTCTCCGCAGGAAACATTCTCAAAAATGGAACAGCTGGGAGAGCTGGGTCGCATATCTGATCATTAATACATTTTATTACTGGTAGATATTACCAAATATTTCTCCTCAGGGATTGTACCAATTTATACTTGTACCAAAAGTGTGCAGCAGTTATTTGCAATACTTTAATAACCCAGTGCCTTTGCCTCCTTTGCCTGGAATATGCGTCCTACCTCATCAGATGCCATCCTCTGGGAGATGATTTAAGAGGAATGCCTTCCATGACAATACCTCTTGGGCTGCACTAGGAGACAGACACGTGCCCCTAGGGGTCCCACAAATGCATGTCTCATAACACTTCTCACACTACATTGTGATTGCCAGGGTTCTTCATTTTCTCAAGCTCCAGAATACCAGTTCTGTCTTATTTGTCTTCTTTCACCTGTACTTCCTACCATGCTGAACTCACAGGAAGCTATTGGAGTGTTTGCAACATGAATCTTTAAAAACGGGCTGAAGTCTCTATGGATTATATATACTTTTTAAATCAATTTCAAAATACAAAAAAAAAAAATTCAAGCAAGAAATAAAAAGCACATTATTTTAAAAGAGCATTACAGTTGTGGAGATTCCTTGAAGAACTAAAAGTAGAACTACCATTTGATCGAGCAATCCCACTACTGGGTATCTACCCAGAGGAAAAGAAATCATTGTGCGAAAAAGATACTTGAACACCCATGTTTATAGCAGCACAATTCGCAATTGCAAAAACATGGAACCAACCCTAATGCCCATCAATCAACTAGTGGATAAAGAAACTGTGGTATATATACACAATGGAATACTACTCAGCCATAAAAAGGAATGAATTAATGGCATTTGCAGTGACCTGGATGAGACTGCAGACTATTATTCTAAGTGAAGTAACTCAGGAATTGAAAACCAAACATCACATGTTCTCACTTGTAAGTGGGAGCTAAGCTATGAGGATACAAAGGCATAAGAGTGATACAGTGGACTTTGGGGACTTAGGGGGAAAGGGTGAAAAGAGGGTGAGGGATAAAAGACTACAAATAGGGTTCAGTGTATACTGCTCGGGTGATGGGTGCACCAAAATCTCACAAATCACCAGTAAAGAACTTTCTTGTGCTACCAAATACCATGTGACCAAACACTACCTGCTCCCCAATAACCTATAGAAATAAAAAAATTAAAATAAATTTAACAAAAAAGCATTACAAAGTCAAATTCAGAAAAAGAGATATGAACATAAAAATGACCCCAAAATAGCAACTTGCAAATTTTGAACACAAATAAGGATGGAGCTATTTTGTTTGTTTAAGTGCCTATAGAAATTGTATTATAACCAAACAGGCTTTTGTAGTCATTTGTAGAAAAAAAAAGTACAACATAAAGTGAATACAGTAATAAAGAAAGTTGTGTATCTGTTATAAATAAACATATACATTTTTCATATATGTCTACAGGGCAATGTCCATCATTCTGGAGAAGTCGCATGGAGCTGTTTAGTACATTTTAACTACTGTTCCTCAAAAAAGAAAAAAAAAAAAGAGGCCGGGTGCGGTGGCTCACGCCTGTAATCCCAGCACTTTGGGAGGCCGAGGTGGGTGGATCACGAGGTCAGGAGATCGAGACCATCCTGGCTAACACGGTGAAACTCCGTCTCTACTAAAAATACAAAAAATTAGCCGGGCGTGGTGTTGGGAGCCTGTAATCCCAGCTACTCGGGAGGCTGAGGCAGGAGAATGGCGTGAACCCGGGAGGCAGAGCTTGCAGTGAGTCGAGATTGCACCACTGCACTCCAGCCTGGGCGACAGAGGGAGACCCCGCCTCAAAAAAAAAAAAAAAAAAAAAAATCTCTTAAATTCAGACACTGCTTCATTGATTAATTCATTTGTTAATCCATCTACTCAGTATCTCCGCAAATATTTATAGTGGCCTTTTTTTTGTTTTGTTTTGTTTCGTTTTTTGTTTTTGTTTTTTTTTTGTAAAGGACTATGCTGGGCCAACACGGTGGCTCATTCCTTGTAGTCCCAGCAATTTGGGAGGCCGAAGTGGGAGAATCACTGGAGCCAGGAGTTGGAAACTAGCCTGGGCAACATAGTGAGATCCTGTCTCTACTAAAAATAATAGCTAAATTTCAAAAACATATTTTAAAAAAGGACTATGTTAGTGCTATAAGGTATCCAAAATTTATTTGATAAAAATCCCAGGCTCTGTAAATTTATAGAAGAGGAGAAGATAATTTTCTTTTATCAGTAAATTATATCATTGTACTGAAAATGTTTTTCATTGGCTTTGATTTTAAGAAATGTAAGGAAAATAAAATGGTTTACATTAATCATATATCGTATATATTCATATGCAAATATTTACAATATGTATTTAAACGTATATGTGACACATTATTCAATCTTGTTTGTGGATTTAGAAAAAAAAGAGATTTATACATTTTAAGAAAACTTCCCTGTATGAAAAAAATTTCTGGAAACTGTAAGTGTGAGCTATCTACATTAGTGTTTCTGTGTTTGGCAAAACAGTATTGCAGCCCAAACGGGAATGGTTGAGGACAGATAACTTGGCCAAATCACCCCGGCTAGAAAAGTGAGGAGATTGCATCAAACTCGCTCCGAAAGCCAATCAAAGAATAACTTGAAACCGCTTTCAGTCACTTAGACTTTGCTTCCTGGTCCTTAGTGGCAACTAATGAGGTTTAGAAGTAAGCACATGTATCTGTCTATACTGAAGGGAAGAAAATAAATCTACTATGGCACCAGTTCAAAACACTGCATGAGCAGTCGAGAGAAACAATTTACCAGATCATGCTTAATGGTAAATCAGAAATGACATGTATGAAAACATGGGGCTGCAACTTGAAAATACTGGAAAATGAGTCATCTAAATTTGCAGAACCAATCAGATCTCGGACTGATACACTTTGTAACTTGCAACTGCTGGATACCATGTACCTATGTGACCAAGGGCATCTGTAATGATGAATGGTTCATGTTCACACAGCTTTAAATGCCTGATTTCTGAAATGATCAATCATTTATTAGCTGTAAGGTAAGGGCAATGACGTATATGATCTTCTCCTGTGCTTAGAGATGTTAAAATTCATTTATGGCACTACAAAGATAAGAACATGCAATAAAAGTTCTAAACTATGTAATAAAATCCAAGGTAGGATTTTGTAGATTATGCGTTAGTAATGACATTTTAAGAGAATATTAACATTTTGTTAAGCAAATATATTAATATATTAAGTATTCAATAATTTTAATTTTAATTATAATTAATTTTATCATAAGCATTTTCTTTTCTATTTACACATAAGACTCTTACAAATTCAAATAATAAAAAAATGATGTTTTTAAACTGTACTCAGGAATAGACAGACTATGTTTTCAATAAAGAGAGTCTATTTCAACATGGCAAAACCCCTTCTCTACTAAAAACACAGACATTAGCTGGTCATGGTGACACGTGCCTGTGGTCCTAGCTACTCATGAGGCAGAGACGGGAGGATCACTTGAGGCCAGGGGGCAGAGGTTGCAGTGAGCTATGATTGTGCCACTGCCCTCCAGCCTGGGTGACAGAGCAAGACCCTGCCTCAAAAAATAAAATAAAAATAAAATGAAATAATAAAATAAAAAACAAAGCACATAGGTCAGCTGGATGCAGTGGCTCATGCCTGTAATCCCAGCATTTTGGGAGGCTGAGGCAGGAGGATCACTTGAGGCCAGGAGTTTAAGACCAGCCTGGGCAACACACTGAGACCATGTCTTTACAAAACACACAAAAAAATTAGCCAGCATGGTGGCACACGCCTGTATTCCCAGGTATTCAGGAGGCCTGAAGTGAGAGGATCCTTTGAACTACTGTATACAATTTGCAGCCAGGTGGAAGGCAGTACAGAATTCAAAGCCTCCATTAACTCAACAAACCTGTTCCCCAGCCCACGGACACATACACAAAGACTTACAGTCACATCATTTGCTTATGGGAGCCAGCGTTTCTCCTTAGGAGTAGCAAGGGATGAGCTTTTTATTGTTACTGTGGCTTTTCAGTTTATGCAAGTCAACACCTTTGAACAAGTGCTGAGATCAGGATGGAATCCATCCTACCTCTCTCTTTATAATGGTGCCATTTAAAAAATTATTTTGTAGAGATGGGATCTTGCTGTGCTGGCCAGGGTGGTCTCAAACTCCTGGCCTCAAGTGATTCTCCCACCTTGGCCTCCCAAAGTGCTGGGATTATAGGCATGAGCTACTGTGCCTGCCTAAAACAATGCCATTTTTAAGATGAGGTGCATTTAAAGAAAGGGTGTATTTGGTAGGCAAAATAAGGACCCTCCAAAGATGTCCAGGAACTCATCCCTGGAACCTGTGAACATGTGAGATGACAAGGCAAGGGAGGAAATGAGTTGGAAGGTGCTAATGACAGGTACCAATCAGCTGACCTGAAACATGGATATTATCTTGGGTTATCTCTGGGGTAGTCCAGTGGAATCCCAAGGGTCTTTCTAAGTGTGAGAGAGGCAGGAGAAAGGAACCAGAAAGACAGCCACATGAGAAGGATCTGACCCCAAAAATGCTGGCTTTTAAGACGAAGAAAGAGGCCATGAGATAAGGAATGGAGGGAGCTTTCAGAATCTGAAAAACGCAAGAAAACACCTCCTCCCCTACAACCCTCAGAAAGGACACTGCCCCCACTGCCATCTGGAATGTTAACCCAAAGGCACTCAGTCCAGTCCAGACTTTACATGAAACTACAGAACTGCAGGGCAATAAGTGTATGTTTTTATTTTTAATTATAAACATTTCACTAACTTATTTTAATTGACAAACTTAAATGGTATATACTGTCTACAATAGGTTGCTTTAAAGTATGTATATATTGTGAAATAGCTACATCAAGCTAGTTGACGTTTGCATTACTTCACCTAAGTATAATTTTCTCTGTGGTGAGAACTCTTAAAATCTACCCTCTTAGCAATCCTTAAAAATACAATATTATCATTAGCTGTTGTCACAGTGTTTTACAATAGAGCTCTTGAACTTACTCCTCCTGTCGAACTGAAATCTTGTACCCTTTGGCCAACATCTCCCCAACCTTCCACCTCCCCCAGCTCCTGGAAACCACTATTCTATTCTCTGATTCTGCGAGTTCAACTGTTTTAGATGCCACATAGGAGTGAGATAACGCAGCCAGGATCAGTGGCTCATGCCTACAATCCCAGCAATTTGGGAGGCCAAGGCAGGAGGATCACTGGAGGGCAGGAATTTGAGACTGGCCTGGACAATGCAGGGAGGCTTCATCTCTAGAAAGAAAAAATGTGTGTGTGTGTGTATATATATATAATTTGTATTATTATGTATTATATAATTATGCTATAGATATCTATAATCTATATTATAGATTATAGATATATACAAGTTGGGTGTGGTGCACACACCTATGGTACCAGCCACTCTGAAGGCTGAGATGAGAGGATCACTTGAGCCCAGAAGGTCAAGGTTGCAATGAGCTATGATCATACCACTGCATTCTGGCTGTGCCAGAGCGACACCTGGTCTCTAAAAATAATATGACTTCAAGTACACAGTTACTCATTTGAGGTAGTAAGGGGTGGCATAAATATCAACTGTTCCATCATTAAGTACATTGTGGCCTCTTTCTTGTCCTTCCACTATAGAGTAAATAGTAGTCAGATAACCCAGGATGTACAACAGAACTCACACATGGACCTCTGCGGTGCTTATTTTGGCTCTGTAACTACTGAAAGAGATCTCAAATAAGGATCTTTTTAGAAACTTGAAGTAGTACTTACTAGTACTTAGTAGTACCAACACACGCTTTGGGTAAAAGGAAAATCCTTTATGAAAATGCAAACTTTAGGAATTAAATGCTCCCCACAGGGACTCACTTATTGCTGTATACGTGACTGCAGGCAGAAAAACACAATCTGAATGAACTTGTTTTTTTTCTTAAACTTGGAAAACCTAGAAAAGATGAGTGGTATATAGGGGCCAATTAACATAAATAGCACAAGGAAAAATGAGAGGAAGTCACTCCTCTCCTTCCAATGGGAGTATTGTGTTTTGAAGGATTCATGAATGGAATTTCAGAAACTTGGCAAAAGAATACATTTACTTCACTTACTCCATATATATTCTGAATTTCATATTTACTAAATAGTGTTTCCAAATGAACATTTCTTTTTTTACATGTTGTTACATGTAAAATTGTTTTACATGTAAAAACATGTACATCTTTTTAACATGTTGTTACATGCAAAAAATCTTTTTACGTGTTGTTATACGTTGTTACATGTGAAAACTGCACATTAAAAAAAGGAAAGGCAGGCGAATTCATCATTTAAGTTTTTAGATGCACATATACTTAAACTTCTACATAATCCATGAATATTAAACTGGATAAACAAAGCACTCTACATAATTTACCTTGCCACAGATGTGAAATAATTGTAAGCA
The DNA here is from genome assembly GCF_006542625.1 of Nomascus leucogenys. Classification (NCBI taxonomy): domain Eukaryota; kingdom Metazoa; phylum Chordata; class Mammalia; order Primates; family Hylobatidae; genus Nomascus; species Nomascus leucogenys. The sequence continues at coordinate 7,473,373 of NC_044406.1, forward strand.
TACATAAATGTTAACAAAATGCTTTCATTCAATGCTAAGGGGAGGTATCATTGAATGATGGACCAAAACAAACTAAATGGCATTTTGATGTCTGTGGAAATGACATACCCACAAACCAGCCAGTGGCTCAGCACTGACATCAATATATCTTGCTCAGTTGCCTTAATCATTTACAGTAGTATAGTTTTTTTTCAAGAACACAGACAGTAAGGTGCTTTTAATAATTTTGATACGGCCATAGAGTATATCTATTTTTTGAAGTCCTACTTTCACTGGAATTGCCTCTTTATCCTAATGAGTAAATACAAAAGAATGCACAGATAAGATAGCTTTTGTCTTCTTCTTCTTGTTTTCTGAGGCAGAGTCTTGTTCTGTCCCCCAGGCTGGAGTGCAGTGGCACAATCTTGGCTCACTGCAACCTCCAACTCCCAGGTTCAAGAGATCCTCCTGCCTCAGCCTCCTGAGTAGCTGGAACTACAGGTGCGCGCCACCACGCCCGGGTAATTTTGGTATTTTTAGTAGAGATGGGGTTTCATCATGTTGTTCAGGCTGGTCTCAAACTCCTGACCTCAAGTGATCCACCCGCCTCGGCCTCCCAAAGTGCTGGAATTACAGGCATGAGCCACCACACCCGGCAGGCTTGGTGTCTTCTTTTATTAGAGAAAAATGTACTTTTCTATGCCCGTGCTTTCTACATTTTTGGAACTGATACAGATCCACAGAGGTGAACCAAAATCTAAATTATCTTTAATGTTAAAATTTAATTGACCATAAACATAACTGTGCAATTGATGCCTTCTCCCAGAAGTGTCTAGGATTCATTCAACAGATCATAGAAACGAGGTCTGGCATTTAACAGAGAAATGACAGAGGAGCTATACCGATTTATACAAGGATTATCAAAACACTGTCATGTAGTTTGCTGTACTCAAGCTGTGTTTGTATCATATAACATAGGTTCAAGTTCTTTCTTCAGTCATCAGAATAACAGAGGTTGAAGAGACAACTGGGTAAGTGTCAACTCTTCCAAAAGCTGTTTCAAAAAAAATTTAAGTAACTGTGATACACATTTCTGCAAATAAAATATTCCAGTGCTACATCAATCCTGAGTTTTTAATATTAAATATGCACTACTTACAGTTCTGACATGATTTTATTTAAAAACATGTCTAGTTATCAAGTTCACTGTCTTCATCGGAAAAAACTCTGTCCCACTGGTCTTCAAAGTCCTCAAGAGCCTACAAGAAAAAGTCTAGTTTACTGACAAACCACCACTTTACATCTCGCATTTTAAACAGGGTTAATTAAATGTCAAAAGGAAACAGCTTTTAATATTCAAAAGATGCTGGTTATTCATTTCAAATAGAAAAAACTATAATCAATACATGGAGCTCCAAATACTCACTTACATTTTTTAATGCCAGATTTCAGTGACATATTATTTTAGCAGGTCCAACAGTTATGTACAAATAAAATGGGTTGAAGAACATCTTAAGGTCAAGATGCAGCAAAGACAGAAAAAGACGGGCAGGCTTATATCATGAAATACTATATTTTTTTTCAGCAGGTAGTGATCCATGTATTATCAGCAATAGCCTACATAACATGGTTTCCATTGAAGGGATAAAATGGTCAGTGATATGACCTCATCAAGTTAGAGAAAACGTAACTGTGTTTTAAATATATACTCTTTACTCAACAAATAGTTCAACAGTTCCTACTCCCTAAAATGTTGTATGTTAATGCTGAGGAAGATGTAAAAAATGAATACACAATCTTCCGTATTTCTGTGACATGAGCAAATGCACAAATAAAAAAAAAGTAATACAAAACTTGTGTAACTGCTATGGAAGGGCAACTCACTCGGACATGTAGCCAAAAATGGAGACTGATGTTGATTTAGTTGGCAAAAGGTTTCAATCAGTCAAAAAAAGATTGTAAAAGCATTGTGAGGGAAGAGCATGAGCAAAGCATGGGAGTAACGGTGAGTTCCTTCAGGGAAGGCGGTCAACCTGGAGAAGTGGGAGGAAAGACAGAGGGCGGCAAAACAAGCCTAAGAGGGGGTCATGTAAAGGGGAGAGTCTCTGAATATCTAAGAACTGAGACGGGGCGTCACTGACAGGCTGGGAAGACGGATGGGCTGGGAAGCATTTTAGGAAGAGAAGGGTTTTAGAAAGATAATATTGCCAATCAATGAAGGATGGCTCAGAAGAGAAGAGAGAACTCAGAAAAGAGTTTAATAGTACAAGCAAGGAAGAATGAGGTCTTGGACTAGGGTAGCCACAGTGGGAATTTAAAGAAAGAAATTAAAGGACCATTGCAGAGGTAAAACTTGTCTCGTGATAACTATATGGGAAGGATAGTGGACTCAGAATTCTGAGTCCAAGATGATAGCAAAGTTCCTACCCTAAGTGGTAACATGAAACATTAATACTGACGGGAAAACTTCTAGTCTCAAGTTCATACCAATTAATAAATGGTATCTGGGGAACATTATAGCAACGTGTTCTCTACTTGTAACTTCTATTTAAATAACTGTTTGTGTATAGATAATCCTCAAGCTGCTTGAAAATTTTATTTTCAAACTCTTTTCCCAGTTTATTTAACACATCTCAGTTAGTGTAGAGGAGTGATATATGAACACGTCTTTTCCAAGGTTATTAAAAAGAATACCAGATCTCCCAAAAAAGGATTCCATTGCTTCCTAAATTATCTACATCTACATGAAGAAGAGGTCATTGTCTAATGATAATTTGCTAATGTGCTGTACGACAGCAGATAATTCGCAATTCACGTGTTAATAATCTGCTGGCTTTCCCATTCTGTTATACATCCGAACCATCTCTTATGATTACAAATTGTCATCTAAAACCATTACTAATAATTTTGTAAGTGAATATGCCATAAAACACTCCTGTATTTCAGCAAGAAATAAAAGAGACACACAGTAGTTACGCTTGCCTACTTCCTATTTAACTAAAACTCTTGAAACAACACAAGTAAAAAAGTCATCCAGAAAGGATTTATGGACTTCTTGCCTTTCACCATAGATTTGTCATTGATGTCCTGAAAACTGAAAATAAAATCTTCATTAAAACCCATTTATGCTTAGTGTTCCATTATTGGAACGCTAAGCTTGTGGGAATCATATATATCCTACTGCTCAAGGTCATGGCCAAGGTCCGATTTTTCCCACACAAAGAAAATTTGCAACCTCCAGCATAAATAGGTTAATGTGTTAATAAAGTGTCAATTTTATACATAAGATGTGTATTTCTAGGCAAAATTTCCAATTTACCTTTTTCTGTTCTAAATAACTCCCACAAACTATTCATGAATCCTAAAAATACATTTACCAATTATAACTGGAACAATACATTCAAAGTGAAAATGCTAAGTAATTTAAAATGTATAATCAAATGTCTTTCCATACATTCAGAAACAAGCAGACTGTCTTCTATTATGCACATGTTGTATTTTATAATGTATTATGTTACCAAACAGAACAGACCTTTAAGAAGTGGTCACGTAGCAGCTTCATCTCTTTCAGCCTCTCTCTCCTAATACTTCTATATTGTTGCCACCTCTTCTGTTGTTCTTGAAATATTTTCTAGAATCCCAAAACAAAATAGTGATAAAAATTGGGTAAATTTTAATACTTACAAAACATAATTCTGCATTAGCTTTAAAGGAATACTCTTTAAATCGATACTTCTGAACACTTTCTTTTAGACAACATTTAGGACCAATTTTAAACAATTGTGTTCACCAATCACATGCTAAAATGATGTATTAACCTTTTTTATCAGTCATTAAGTAAAGAATTTCCTTACTTTTACATGTTCAACACGTATGTCCTAATTCTTGATTTCCAATGTATTTGATGAACCTTCCTATAATTTGTTGACCACAGATAGGTAAGATCTATACAGAAATTAACTAAGAAACATTCTTTCTAAGATTTTAAGCACGTATTAAATCTTGGTCATTTCAATATGCACATAGATGAATCTTCCAATAATGATTGCCTTTCTGCACCTCGACCTAATCTCCAACAACAGTGTTCTCCTCTCCTCTACGTGGCACTCACTCACACAGTCATCCCCTAGATTTTGTCATTCCCAATGACTTCAACACCTATGTAATATTAATAATAGCAATGATAAAGAGCAACCATGGGTCAGATCACATCCTGAAAGACTTAAATAAATCCGTTACACAGAAACCCTTTGATCCTCCAAACAACTCTGACGTAGGTACTCTTACCATGTCTCCTTTCGTAAATAAGATAATTTGCCCATGGTTTCCGAGCTAGCAATGGTCAAGCTGAGATAAATAATTTGCTCACGGTTTCTGAGCTAGCACAGAGATAAATAATTTTTCCGTGGTTTCTGAGCTAGCAATGGTCAAGCTGGAGTTGGATCCCAAGCAGTGTGGATGCATAGTCCCAGCCCTTGACCACTGTACTCAGCTGTTTCTCCATCTTCCCAACATACAGCCACTACCTCCCTGCCATTGTAGGTCACTCACTTCAGTACTACAGCTCAGGAGTCTGTTGGGACCTGACACCCACTGAATGGAGCACTTTTTACTGCCCATTGCCCACCCCCATGTGCTCAGGTAACTCAGTCCCAGCTGAAATTCCACAGCCAGTCATCATATCCCCATCCCTGCATCTATTCCCTGCCCAACTCTCCCTCTATCAATCTGCTCGGCTACACTCCGACCCAGGGAATTCCAACACTACAGCTGCGCTTGCACAAATATGCCAACTGGGCTCACTTTAACTTCTTCATCGTTATGATGCTGACTTCAGTTGGACCCCTAATGCTGCGTGGCAATTATATTCCCCTAGTCTATTAGTTCACTAACGGGCCCCCCTCTCTGGGCTCATGTGCTCTTCCTTCTTTGCTGGATTTCTGCATGAACTATTACCACCTGAGACACTGATACAACAGGTTATACACAAAGCTAAGCCTGATACCAACAATTAGTTCTTCTTCTCCCTCTTCTTCGTCTTCCTCTTTCTGCTCGTCTCTGATGTATTCTTCAAGGACATTTAGCAACTTCAGAGAATGTATATAATCACGTTTCTGCCTGTAACACATAATAAGTAACACGGTCATACGTCATAGAGAGATGAAAAATTAATCCTATTCAAACCCAAACTGACTTGACGTAATTTATACTATAAAGTAGCAAGGGAGTAACAGCAGCTGAAATCTTCTTTTTGGAAAAAGGTGAAATGAGTTACTCTCATTTTGAAAGGATTCCTTCCTTCCTGACTACTAGAGCAGCTATCTTACATTCTTTACCTGCTGAAGACAAAGGAGGGTTTACTGCACTATAACTTTCCCAGAAACATTCATTTTCTCCAAGAGCAGTTTACTTTCCATTTCCTCTTACTGAATAACATATGGGCTCTCATAAGTAGGTTCAAGAATATCATAGCCATTCATCCTGTAAGATTTCCCAAAAGAAATACTTAACTATTTCTCCACTTTGGCACACCAATGATTTTGTAAAAGAAATAGTGAAAACAATTTAACTAAAACAGATAACCTATTTATAACATAAGGTTGTCCCTTTCTACATAATTGAGCATCATTAAGGATCTGCAGACTTAAACATTGAGAACATTTATCTTATATGCAGCTACCACATTTCTAGAAATGGATAAACATTAATTTCACAGGAAGACTATTTTTATCTGGAAGGCAAAAAGAGGTCATCTTCATTGGCTTCTAGGTAATATCTCTTAATTCTGTTAAACTGAGGTTATAAAACTAAAGAAACTTACCTGCTTAGAGAACAATCAAGTAAAATATGTTGTTCACTAGAGACGCCAATATGTACAGGATAGTTTTTGAAATTATTTGCACCAACAAATACAAAGAAATGATATAAATATCATTATGCAAAAAAGCCAACAGTCATACCTTTTAAGTTGTTTTTTTCTCAAAGCATGTTTACTTTTGTTCTTTGTTTTGCTGCAAGCTTTATCCATTTTCATCCTTTTTCTTTTTGCAGTAAGATCCTCTTAATGTCAGTTAGATAGTAAATGAAAATGGATTAAAAGTTAATGTTGAAAAGTGGTTTCTTTGCATATACTGACATCAATATGGGACATTATGGTTCAGCAATATCCGAAGGATATTTAAAATATAAAATTCAAAGATCATTTCAAAAAGCAAGATTTACTCACTTATTTTCTGTAAAACCTTTCAGGTATTAACATTCGTATTTCAATTCCAATTGGTATAACTGAAAATCACTTAATTGACAGATGATGAAAAAAAGCAAATAATTAAAAGTCTCTATTTTTTAAATGTGCAGAAAGAGTTATAAGCACAGACTTTAATTTCTACATTTATAAAATGTCCTACAATTCAAAGGAGATGTTTCCATGAAATACTGCACGATTCATTATGTAAAGCACACAAAAAAGTATCTTATATAATAAAACCATCAAAAGGGTAGAAATAATACACAGTAAGAAAAGCATTTTTAAGCAATCTAGTGATTGATGCTATTAACTGTATTTTAATAAAAGAAGCAATGGCCATGAGTATAAAAACTTAGGTTTAGGTAAAGAAATACATTCAAAAACACTTTTGAAATATTTTCTTGGAGCTTTTTATGGGACATTTGTACCCATAGTGCTGTGTTTCAGAAAACTGTAATACTGCAAGGAATGCTTTCCTAAACATGGTTTCACATCAGAGATCTACCATCAATTGCTAAGAATAATTTTCAGCAATCATAAAAGATTTGTACCACAATGCAAATATTTTTTACATACAGTCTCCATCTATAACGCCCAATGTATTAGGCAGCTCACAAAACCAGCACTTTGTCACCAAGCTTTCCAAATATACTGCTTGTATGAATCATCGCTGGAGAACAGCTGAAAACTGAATTGAGCTTTTTAAAAATAAGAGTATTGTCTCCATCATCTCTACAGAAATTTTCTCAAACTTTTTTGAAAATATGGTCCTATAACAGTGTAACTAATATTTCACACAACAATATAAAGTTTATGAGTTTTTGGATCCAATTACATGTTTCTCACTAGGTAGAAAAGTCGTCCTTTTCTACTACACAGTTTATTACTGGAATAATAATAGAAAGTGATTTTAGAAAATTCAATTTTCTCTTGTACTTTAAAGAAAACAAAATCAGAAAGCTGTGACAATAGAACAGCTAAATTAGGAACATGAAAAACTCATATTAAAAACTCTGAGTACATACGGACAGTAAGACGTGAACAACAGACACCTGGGCCTACTTGAGGGTGGAGGGTAGGAGGAGGGTGAGGATCAAAAACCACCCATCAGGTACTATGCTTATAAACTGGGTGACAAAATAATCTGTATACCAAAACCCTGTGACATGCAATTTATCTATATAACAAACCTGCACATGTACCCCCAAACTTAAAGTAAAAGCTAAAAAAAACCACTGATATATGACTTAATGTGTGTACACTAAAAGGAACGAATAGAGCTGTTTCTCCTCCAATGTCCTCTAATTTTCTCCAAACAATTAAATTTCCACATGTATGAAAGAAAAGCCATCCATCTCTCTTCACCATTATTAGAAGCATTCTCACATTCCACATCAACAATCAAAAAGGTAAGAAAAACTTATCAAATAGATTACATTAAATATGTATGTTAAATGCTACATATGAGAAGCCATTTAAGACAGTCTTGTCGTCCACTAATTCATATAACTTACTGCAAGAGTTGTATGACTGAAAACAATTTTCATAAACTACTCCTAAAACATACCTGCAGTATCTTCTGGCTTCTTGGTATTAGCCCTGTAAAAAAAGTCACATCAAAATTTTCACAAAATACTACACAAAATGCCATGTTTGTTGGGAAAAGAAATGTCTTATGTGAAATGTTCTGCATAGAATAGAACAGTGATGACATGGTCCAAAGCTGACTTTTCCTAAAAGACCCTATCCGACAGGCAAAAGTGACTTAAACAATTTACCCTGTGTGCTCATCTGTTTCAGCAAAAGGTTCTCCTTCCCCATGCTCATCAGTTACATCTTCCTCCCTTGTTTCTGTAAAACGGTTTCTTTCCTCACATTCATCACTGACTGGATCCTTTCCTGCATTAAAATTTAAAAGACAAACCTTTTTTAGAGGAAGATGCTGCTGTGGACATTTTTTGTGGAGAAATGTACTAGTTGTAGACTTTTTTTTTTTTTTGCTCTCTGCCAATTAAAGCTTTAAAGCAGAGGTATACATGTTATCACCGGCTCCTGACCATTTTATCGAGGGACTTTGGAAGCCCTTCGGGTTCAAATTCTAGTAAACAACGTACTACAGGTCAGACCCCTTGGATGTCAGGACTGCACCCATGGAGAAGAGCTGCTCTGAGAGCATCTGTAACGCTGCTATGAGGGGGAGCCTTCCACCGGAAGCCTAAGGCCCTTGAGCCTGCTTTGAAAACCTGGTGCATCTTAGCACGTGCACAACGGACTCCAGAGCCACAAAGGGGCCTGGGGCCTCGGGCTGCCCCTGGGCCCCTAGCACAGAAAGCAGCCAGACCGTCCTCTTGGGCGTGCACCTTCCTCCGGGTCCCCTTGGGCTGTATTTACCTGCATGCTTCTTCCCCCGGGCCGCCATAAATTGAGCCTTCAGCTGGGCCTTGGCAGCCCTCCTGCCCACAGGATCCGTGGCTGGCTGTCCTGGGAAGCTAGAGGCGATCCATGAACCTGGTGAGCGCAAAGACACACTAAGGAAGCTAAGGAAACCTGACATCGGAAAGGAAAGCCATTGGGATCACAGGTTCAAGACGGGTGGGACTGGTCCGCCCTGGAGCAGGAGGGGACGGAAAAGATGCCAGTGTCCCCTCCTGTCCTGGCCCGTCCAGCCCGTCCCTGGGGCTGGCTGCAAAGCTCACAGCTGCCCCTCACACCTGAACTCCACGGCCTCTGCGGGATCCTCGCCACGACTTTGGGACAGAACTCAGCCCTACCTCTGAGTCACCCAGGGACCCCATGTGGCTGGGAAGGCCGCTGGGTGACACAGGATCTCCCCAGCCACCTCCAGGGGAATGTCAGGGGCTGCACTGCCACTCGCCTGCCTGGACGCACAGGGGACCCCCGGTGACCCCAAGTGTCCTGTCCTGACAGGCGGCCGGGCAGGAGGGCCCCACTCAGACTGTCGCCCACAACACCCCCGCCCCACCCCCACTTCTCCCCACCTTCGGCCCCTCCCCTCAACACACGCACAAGCCCCCAGGACCCTCCCGGGCCCTAGGGATCACCCAGGCAGCTCCAGCTCCCTCCCTGCCCTGGCTCACCCCAGCCCACCCTCAGGGCCTTGCCCTGACCCAGGCCCCAGGCGACGACGCCAGGGCCATTTCCTCACAGGTCAGCGGGCTGCCCAGCGCTTCACACCCTGGTTCCCAGAGGGCCTCGTGCCTGCGTTCCCGCCTCCCCACCGTGAGTGCTTCACCTGAGGGACCCCTGATGTGGTGCCCTCAAAGAACCTAAAGACAACGACACCACTACGATCTCTTAGAAAACGGGTCCTCTCAGGAGGCTGAGGCAGGAGAATTGCTTGAACCCGGGAGGTGGAGGTTGCAGCGAGCCCAGATCTCGCCACTGCACTGCAGCCTAGGCGGCAAGAGCCAGACTTCGTCTCAAAAAACAAACAAACAAAAAAAAAAAGAAAAGAAAAGAAAAGAAAACGGGTCCTCAGTTCTCGTGAGAGCTGCAGGTAGGACTTCCTGCGCTCCTCGCTGATTGGTCGGCTCAGTGCACATGCGTGTGACGGGCTGTGTGGGGCCAGGCCCCCTGCTGGCACGCCCTCCCCCTTCCCCTAAGTGACAGCCCGTGGTTGCTGTGGACTGGGGTGGGGGTGGCCCTTTGAGGCCTCTGTCCCCACAATCTTTCAGCTTCTCCTCCTGGGGAGGGACACAAGGACTTGGGATGGAGGCCAAGTGGACAGGACCTAGAACCTCGCCCTGGGGCTTGTTCCAGCCACCCCTGCCCCTTTGGCTAGAATGTCCATCACCCTGTGGGTGGAGCCCAGGCTCCCTCCCATGCCCTGTGTGCTTCCAGCATGCCCAGCTTCGTCCTTTTTAATCAATGGATTGTGCTTTTATCGTTTTTGTTTGTTTTTGAGACTGAGTCTCGCTCTATCGCCCAGGCTGGAGTGCAGTGGCAAGATCTCAGCTCACTGCAATCTCCGCTTCCCAGGTTCAAGCGATTCTCCTGCCTCAGCCTCCCGAGGAGCTGGGATTACAGGAGCCCGACACCACGCCCTGTTATTATTATTATTATTATTATTGCATATTTGGTAGAGACAGGGTTTCACCATGTTGTCCAGGCTAGTCTCGAACTCCTGACCTCAGTTGATCCGCATGCCTTGGCCTCCCAAAGTGCTGGGATTACAGGCGTGAGCCACCATGCCCAGCCCATAACCTTTTTTGTTTCCTCACTACTTTTCTTTCTCATCCCCATGCCCCAGACTTGCCCACAAACCTTCATACTCCAGACTTATCCAGACATATGCCACAACCTTCACCCACAAATTAATGCCTTAATACTTATCATTAACTCAGCTTTTTCCCACCTCCAGTCCCCTGTAATAGGGAGAGAGTTGTTTTGGAGTTGGGAGTGAATAAATATTGCCTAAAGTTTGTAAATCAACATATAGAGTTTCATTATATTATTGAAATTATAAAGGCAGTCATCAGGAAAACTAATCCACAGCCTTAAATACCTATATAACCAAAAAGAGCACACACAAAGCATACAAATCCTGTAGTAAAAGTTGGAAAATAAAGAAAATACTACAGAGACTATAACATAACATAAAGGAACAGAATTAAGACCAAGTGAATCTGTTGAGCAAGAAATATGAATGAGATAAACTCGCATTCTAAAGGAAATGACTTCCAACTTGGATCAAAATAAAAACCTAAGTATATGCTGTATGTAAGAATGGAATTAAACAAAATGATACAAAAAGTACATATCAGAAAAATATGAAGAAACGGAAAATATGGATCTGAGAATTGATATCTCACAAATGTAAAATAATGCAAAAAATAAATGAATAAACTAAAGGCAGAGTACACTGAACAAGAGAAGGGCACAATCTACTCTGACAATCTCACACAAATCATTTTGTGCTTAACACAGCATCAACACACCTAAACCCAGAACCGTAGAAAATAAAAGTAAAACAATCAATGAAAATGAACAGTGATATGAGAGTTTAAGCTCTGTCTGTCCAGGAGAGACCAAATACAAATGTCTTGTCTGGGACACAGGCATAGTATCTGAAATTGCTCTCTTGGCAGTAGAGTGAGCATTTTCTTTCACTTTCAACCAATGAACCCTCACCACATCCTATAGTACTTCCTTGGCCGTTACTATCTTCTATTCTACCTACAGTTTCCCAAAAGATTAAAAAATTAGAAAGACTTACATTAGCAAATAGGAGAAAAGTTTTCTTGTTGTTGTTGTGTCTGTACATACCTGCATGTAAATGTGTGTGTGTGTGTGTGATGTTTGTTGTTTTTTTGAAATGGAGTTTTGCTCTTGTTGCCCAGGCTGGAGTGCAGTGGCGGGATCTCGGCTCACTGCAGCCTCCGCTTCCTGAGTTCAAGAGATTCTCCTGCCTCTGCCTCCAGAGTAGCTGGGATTACAGGCGCCCGCCACCAAGCCAGGCTAATTTTGTATTTTCAGTAGAGACGGGGCTTCACTATGTTGGCCAGGCTGGTCTCGAACTCCTGACCTCAAGTGATCTGTCTGCCTCGGCCTGCCAAAGTGCTGGGATTACAGGCATGAACCACTGTGCCTGGCCTGGTTTTTTGTTTGTTTGTTTGTTTAATATGAAAGCCAGCACTAAATGATCTTCAAAGTATCTTCATAACTTAAAATAAATGTTCACATGATATATTTTTCACATTCAGTATGAGTAAAGCATGGAAGGTAATGTTCCATTCTGGTGCATTAAAGCATAATAGTGTCGTATTTGAGAGGAGAGAAAGGGAGCTGTGGTCTGGAAACTGTTGCCCAGAGCACTGGAAAAACCACCTTAGAGCTGTTTCAGGCTGTTTTAAGTTCTAGATCATTTTGAATTCCTGCCCTAGAAGCTATGCACACTCAGAGAATGAGTTGAGTCTTGGCCCATGATATTGTACTGAATACCTCAGCTACTTTTCTACAGATTAAATAACATAAACTCCTTTTACTTTTCTTCACAGTTCTTGAAATGAAACTTTAACAATGTCTCCTTGAAGGCTGAGTGCTTCAAAATTCTATCTTTCTTTCGTATTGTCTTTTCTTGTTAGTTTGTTTGGTTTTGGTATAAAGGGAGCCTAAATCTGGTTGCAGTTAGTAGGAATCTGAGAAGGCTAAATTCAAAATCTCAGAAAGATTTTCTTTATATTTTCTATGTTTTATATTCCTTTGATATGAATACTTTCCCAATAAGAATATTTGTATCATGCTTTAACATTTCATGTATCTTTGTGTGCAAACTAGCATTTGTTTTATTAAAACAATCTAAATGTATTAAGGAATTAGATTATAGGGAAATTAAATTAAAATATAATTTAAAAGAAATTATTATATCCAGATACAGAAAAACAGAGGCATAAAGATGTTGTGACCTGGTCCAGGAGGAAGGGGGTCAGGGAAAATGATGTACCAGACTAATGAGTGGCTTGGACACTGTATTAGTCCATTCTCAAATGGCTATAAAGAACCAAGACTGGGTAATTTATGAAGACAAGAGGTTTAACTGACTCACAGTTCCACAGGCTGTACAGCAAGCTTGGCTGGGGAGGCCCCAGGAAACTTACAATTATGGTGGAAGGTGAAGGGGAAGCAGGTAACATCTTCACATGGCGGAGCAGGAGTAAGAGAGTGAAGGGGAAGGTGCTACACACTTTTTTTTTTTTTTTTTTTTTTTTTTATTTGAGACGGAGTCTCGCTCTGTCGCCCAGGCTGGAGTGTAGTGGCGCAATCTCGGCTCACTGCAAGCTCTGCCTCCCGGGTTCACGCCATTCTCCTGCCTCAGCCTCTCCGAGTAGCTGGGACTACAGGTGCCCGCCACCACGCCCGGCTAATTTTTTGTATTTTTAGTAGAGACGGGGTTTCACCATGGCCTCGATCTCCTGACCTCGTGATCCGCCCGCCTCGGCCTCCCAAAGTGCTGGGATTACAAGCGTGAGCCACCGCGCCCGGCCTGGTGCTACACACTTTTAAACAACCAGATCTCGTGAGAACTCACTATCACAAAAACAGCAAGGGGGAAGTCTGACCCCAGGATCCAATCACCTCCCACCAGGCCCCTCCTCCAACATGAGGATTACAATTTGACATGAGACTTAGGTGGGGAAGCAGAGCCAAACCGTATCAGACACAAAGTCGAGCTCTTCACAAAGCACAAATGTTGCAAACCGGAACAAAGGTAGGTTAGCATTTTCCAAATGCCAACCTCCAAAGACCTCTAGATTAGGACTTCAAACACGTTTCAGTTTTGTCACATGGTTCTCCTTTTATTTGACTGCTCTCCAGGAAAACCAAACTTTACCCCACATACCTCTGATATTATTAATGTTCCTTCCTAGGCAGACAAATCCTATCAGAATTTCAAACCTATCCTAAATGTTTCCTCTTTAATGTAGCCGTTCACCAAGTGCTTTTAAATATGTGAGACACTCTTTCTCTTTGCAACCCATTTAGAGCTTTTATCTGTCATGGGAAATTTGCCTTATATTGCAGTTATCTGGGAAGTCATATTCCCCATTAAACTACATCTGAAGGTCCAGAACAGTTTAGCAGGTATCTGTATAATATGGAGCAATCAGTGTACACTGACCATATTGGATCCAACAAAATGGAAATTAATGTAGCTTTTTATCTTTAAAACAGAAAAATAATAACGAAAAAGCCACAACTCACAGAGTACTTGAACTTGCATCATTCTGCTAAGTGGTATTTTTATGAGTCCTAAATGCTCTGCACTATGCTAATGAAAGACAAGGTTGCAAATAATTGCCTGGGCCTCCCAGAGAGACGTTGGTACAGCATTCTGGCCTGCTAGTTTAAAAAAAAAAAAAACTTTTTTCTCGGCCTGGAAAAACAGGTTCCTGATTTGTATAGTAGAGGCTAGCTCCTTTCTAAATTATGTGCAGACAACACTGGTCTGTATATTTTAAGTGAATTAGTGTCTTTATGTAATCCCTGAAGGTCTCCATAATTCCTTGTTAACACGATGGAGTTTCTGATGTGCTGTCTCCCTGCACAATCACAGGTTACTACAGAGAATGGAACTCAGAAGTCAACAAAAACTCTTTATCAAGTATGACTACAAAGTAATAGAACTTAGATGGCATAATGTAAATGAACACTTCTTTGTCCTCCAAGTTATATGAGATGCTATACATATAGTACATCCACGCTATCATTGATCAAAATGCTTATGAAAGTACTTTCAGCAGCTAGGGCACATTCTTCTAAACATTCTTAAAGGTGGCAAATCTCTAAAATATGAGGGGCATGTAGGTTTTCTGAAGACCCAACGTTGTTAAAAATCAATTACGGGGCCAGGATCCTAACTTTGGTACGTGTGTATGAATGCTTACACACTTGCAAGAGTGCATGCTTGTGTGTGGGCATGTGCACATGTGCGTGCATTCGTGTGCATGGATATGAATGTGCATGGGTGAAAACATGCAGATGTATGCATGGCATGTCTTTTATCTCTATATCAGCACAGGAAGAAACATGGAACAATAAACACTAGAATGATACATCTCGGCATCCCTGGGTGTAGGAATTTCAGATACATTTTATAATATATTCTTGTTTATTTATATTTTCTAATTTTTCTATATGCATTTCTTGCTTATGTAAGAAACAAAGAGAAAAAAAGGAAAAAGAGAGACAAAGAAAAAGTATTTCTAAAACCTTCAGAAGTTAATTCTGATGAATGCAGTAGTCTATTAGTTTCCCAGTGCTGCTGTAACAAATTACAACAAAGTGAGTGTCATAAGCAATAAAGATGGATTATCTTACTGTTCTGGCTCTTAGCAATCCCAAATTTATCTCACTTAGCGAAATCCAAGGTATCAGTAGGGCCAGTTCCTTCTGAAGTCTCCAGAGGAGAATCAGTTCCTTGCCTTTTCCAGCTTTTAGAGGCTTCCTACACTCCTTGGCTTATGGCCCCAATTTCCATCGTTAAAGCCAGCAACATCATGCCGATTCGTTCTCATGCTGCCAGCTCACTGATTCCCTCTTCTGGTTCTCATTGTTTCCTTTAAGGACCCTTGTGATCACATTAGACCCACCCAGGTAATCCAGAATAATTTCCCCCATTTAAGATTAGCTAATTTGCAACCTTGGTTCCATGTCCAATACTGATTCTCCTTTGCCATGTAAACTAATATTGTCACAGATTCTGGGAATTAGGATCTAGACATCTTTGAGAGGCCATTACTCTACCTACTACAGGGGGGTAACTGGAAAAAGTTGTGTTCCCATCACAATTTGGCTAAACTATATCATTTTTCAACACCTACCTTATTGATCAGCATATGGTAGTATTATGCTGAAGAAAGAATGTCAGTTCAACAGTTTTAATGACTCCCCAGACAGCCATTGTCTGGCTGAGACCTCTTGAAAACAGTAACTATGGGTACATTTTGGGCTAAGTCACAGATACTATGGAGAAGCTGCTGTATTAGAAGTAGGAGCCTGAGACTGGACCACACTCAGACACTAATCAGCCAAATGATATCAACCAAGACGTCACCATCCATAAACTTAGCAATAAATGAGGGGGTTGGGTCATACACTAACTCAATCCCCTCTACTCCATGATTATTTGACAATCATGCAAGAAAAAGCTATACCCATCAGTGTCATCTAAAAACATCATTCCCATTCCCACTTCCAATCTATAATACAGGCTTCCCATTCAGGCAAGGAGATCTCAGACTTCATCCCACACACATTAAGCTCACACACAATTGTTTGACTTACGAAACCCCCATCAGCAGTAATACCCTCCTCTTTCATCTCTACTGTATTCCATATTTTCTAGACCATTTGATTTGCAAACATTTTTTATTGTATTTGTGATTTCTTCACACAGCAGAAGTTTTCAATTTTGGTGAAGTTCAATTTATTACTTTTTTCTTTTTAGATCATACTTTTGGTGTCATATCAAAGACATCTTTGCCTAATCTCATGTCATGAAGATTTTCCATTATAATTTTACATGTTACATTTAGATCTGTGATCCATTTTGAGTTTTGTATATGGTGTGAGGTTTAGGTGAAGTAACTTTTTTTGGTAAATAAGTGCTCAATTGTTTCAGCATCATTTGTTGAAAAGGCAGTCTTTTCCCCATTTTTTCTTTTCATCTTTGTCTAAAACCCAACTGATGACATTTGTATGACAACATTTGTGTACTCGGTTTCTTCTGTCTGTCCGTGTGTCCATCTTTTGTCCAATACAACACTGTCTTGACATTTGAAGTATGTTGTGTGGAGTTCATAGTTATCTATTGGAAAGTTGGCTACTTTTCCATTTCCTAAAATGCATTGCTCACATTTTACAGGAAACTGAGAAATAATATAAATTTGTAAATATAACTTTCAACAACATTAAGAACATGGTCTAACAAAAGTGAAATTTAAAAGGACACTAATATGTACTTCAATGTAAAATTCTCTGACATGTCTATATTAAAAACGTGTTGTAAATATCTGATTCTTGCATATATACACAGAGTCATCATGAATACAGCAGTTACCAATTCAGGCTGACTTCAGATACTTTTTATGGGCAACTCAATCACCATGAATGGCATATGGTGGACTTGATCTTTCAAAATGGAGAAATACTCTTGGTAAACTCATGAACAAAACAGTGTACAGTCTACCCTCAAATTATATGAGTTACAATCTTGGAAAAATCCAATGTATATTAAAATTGTGGGGAAAATATTTTTGCTTTACATAAAAGTATTTATTTGTAGCTTCTGATAATTATGAACAGTTTTTCACTTACTTGGATGTCAAATGCCACCTGGATTGTCATGCTGCATTGTTCAATGTATTTGTTGGACACTACCTCACTCTGCATAAGATGCAGTGCAATCCTCTAATAATCAAGACAATTTAAAAATTACCCTATAAATACCCAAAAGTTCCCTAGCAGGGAACCACCAAGCTTCATTATAACTCATTGCCTTATAATGTATTAAATATTTGGGTCTTACGACAAAAATTCTTTTTGTCTTGAATGATCTCTTCAACAACATGAGTCATGTATAAAGGTTAAATAGTAGTAGCAACGTGGTTTTTATTTCCACAGCATTAAACACGCTGGGCTCTGATAAACACGCTTCATGTGTCACAATCAGTTAGAAAGCCATCCAGTGTGAATGAGTTTCTGACATTGAGAAATACTGCTGGCATCTGTTAAACAGGCCACAGAGATTGGGCTCCTCATACATACCACTGCCTTTGAGCTACATTCTCCTTCTAATAGCAAAGGTAAGGCCAAGTGCTTGCAAAGACAACCGTCCAATAGGAGCTACCTATGCTTTGGGACTAAATGTATATTCTATTCTCTTAATGTAGCAGGATTTTTGTGACCTTGGAACAATCTTATGTAGTTCAAAGATACAAGAATGGTCCACAACATTTCACAAGTTGCAAAATGAACTCTCTTGTATGGACGGCACATTGGCACATAAAACATAAAAACGGACAGATCTCATGAAAACCTTCCTCTTTGGCATCGTATCAAATTTTAGTTTAGTTTGACTCATGCTTAGGCAAAGAATCCCTGAGATAAACAGTCTACTTGCTACTGCAACAGGAAAGTAGTGTTTGAAAGGGGAGGATGCCAAATTCTATGTAGTGCAGCTATATAATAAAGAGTTATGAATTCCAAACAATTTGGACATTTCTAAGGTTCTATCAGAGGATGGTAACTCTGTGCAATTGAACAAGAAGGAAGGTGCATTTTTTGTCATTTCATAAAAGTTTATTGACTGTAGCAATTCATGATATTAGAAATAACTGCACATTTAGAAGGGGGCTTTTAAGTAAAAGTATTTAAAATTAAAAAAAAACAATTTCCTGACCACAATTACTCAAGTGTAAAAATTGAACTTATTTCTACATGTGTTTCTTCTTTCCAAAAGACAATTTTTTAAATTTTTTCTTTAAAAAAATGGGGATATATGTGCAGAACGTGCAGGTTTCTTACATAGGTATATGTGTGCCATGGTGGTTTGCTGCACCTATGGACCCATTCTCTAAGTTCCCTCCCCTTATTCCCCTACCCCCAAACGGGCCTTGGTGTGTGTTGTTCCCCTCTCTGTGTCCATGTGTTCTCATTGTTTAACTCCCACTTATGAGTGAGAACATGCCATGTTTGGTTTTCTGTTCCTGTGTTAGTTTGCTGAGAATGATGGCTTCCAGCTTAATCCATATCCCTGCAAAGGACATGATCTCATTCCTTTTTGTGGCTGCATAGTATTCTATGGTGTATATGTACACCATGTTTTCTTTTTTTTTTTTTGAGATGGAGTCTCACTCTGTCACCCAGGCTGGAGTGCAGTGGCACGATCTCGGCTGACCGCAAGCTCCGCCTCCCGGGTTCATGCCATTCTCCTGCCTCAGCCTCCCGAGTAGCTGGGACTACAGGTGCCCGCCACCATGCCCAGCTAATTTTTTTGCATTTTTAGTAGAGACGGGGTTTCACCGTGTTAGCCAGGATGGTCTCGATCTCCTGACATCGTGATCTGCCTGCCTCGGCCTCCCAAAGTGCTGGGATTACAGGCATGAGCCACCGCGCCCAGCCACCATGTTTTCTTTATCCAGTCTATCATTGATGAGCATTTGAGTTGGTTCCATGTGTTTGCTATGTCAAACTACCATTGACATTCTTCACAGAATTAGAAAAAACTATTTTAAATTTAATATGGAATCAAAGAAGACCCCATATAACCAAGAAAATCCTAAGCATAAAGAACAAAGCTGGAGGCATCACACTACCTGATTTCAAACTATACTACAAGGCTAAAGTAACCAAAACAACATGGTACTGGTACCAAAACAGACATATAGACCAACGGAGCAGAACAGAGGCCTCAGAAATAACACCACACATCAATAACTATCTGATCTTTGACAAACCTGCCAAAAACAAGCAATGGGGAAAGGACCTCCTATTCAGCGAATGGTGCTGGGAAGGTGCATTTTTAAAAAATATCTCGTGAAGCATAAAATTCAACAAAAACACTGTTTTTTTTTAAATTATTATTATACTTTAAGTTCTAGGGTACATGTGCACAACGTGCAGGTTTGTTACATATGTATACATGTGCCATGTTGATGTGCTGCATCCATTAACTCGTCATTTACATTAGATATATCTCCTAATGCTTTCCCTCCCCCCTCCCCCAACCCCATGACAGGCCCTGGTGTGTGATGTTCCCCATCCTGTGTCCATGAGTTCTCATTGTTCAATTCCTACCTATGAGTGAGAACATGCGGTGTTTGGCTTTTTGTCCTTGCGATAGTTTGCTCAGAATGATGGTTTCCATCTTCATCCATGTCCCTACAAAGGACATGAACTCATCCTTTTTTATGGCTGCATAGTATTCCATGGTGTATATGTGCCACATTTTCTTAAACCAGTCTATCATTGATGGACATTTGGGTTGGTTCCAAGTCTTTGCTATTGTGAATAGTGCTGCAGTAAACATACATGTGCATGTGTCTTTATAGCAGCATGATTTATAATCCTTTGGGTATATACCCAGTAATGGGATGGCTGGGTCAAATGGTATTTCTAGTTCTAGATCCTTGAGGAATCACCACACTGACTTCCACAATGGTTGAACTAGTTTACAGTCCCACCAACAGTGTAAAAGTGTTCCTGTTTCTCCGCATCCTCTCCAGCACCTGTAGTTTCCTGACTTTTTTTTTTTTTTTTTTTTTTTTGTTGAGACGGAGTCTTGCTCTGTCGCCCAGGCTGGAGTGCAGTGGCGCAATCTCGGCTCACTGCAAGCTCCGCCTCCCGGGTTCACGCCATTCTCCTGCCTCAGCCTCTCCGAGTAGCTGGGATTACAGGCGCCCACCACCACGCCCAGCTAATTTTTTTTTTGTATTTTTAGTAGAGACGGGGTTTCATCGTGGTCTCGATCTCCCGACCTCGTGATCCGCCCGCCTCGGCCTCCCAAAGTGCTGGGATTACAAGCGTGAGCCACCGCGCCCGGCCTGGAGTCTGAATTTTTAATGATTGCCATTGTAACTGGTGTGAGATGGTATCTCATTGTGGTTTTGATCTGCATTTCTCTGACGGCTGGAAAAACACTTTGTTAAGTTGACGAGATGGAGGCAAAATTAGGGACAACATATAACAAATATATGTTGTTATAATATATATTTCAACGGTATTAGACCAGCATTAACAATATAGGTCTAGTTAATGTACTTATGCTAACTACTTTATACAACAGAGAACAAGAAAAATTTGTCATGTAAGAGTTTTGAAAATTGTGTCATATTTTATATGGTCCAGGAGCAGCTTGGTAATAGAATTATAAGATGTCTCTCTGTTATAAGTGTAAAATATATTTTTATGCAAATGGTTTCCTGTTTTTTTCAGTTTGGCATAATACAGATACTTATGTACCAGTATTTGATGTCCTTAGAATAGATATTTTGAACTATAAAGTACAGAATAATGATCTCACCATAACTTAACAGAAAAAATAAATTGGAAATTTAATCGGTAGTCAATTTACATAATCTAAATCAAATATCCTTATTTCTTATCTCAATAACAAAAATATGGGTTTAGTTTGGCATTGTTGAAAAAGCAGGTGTTTTTGTTTGTCTGAAAAATTATCCAGTTATCCTCATTCATCATTTGACTGTATCTTTGAAGACTGCCTGAACATTCTACATTCTTCTAAGACAAAAAATTTGAACACTATTAACCAGGTTGCTCGAATTAACATTTGTAGAAGACATATATACAAAATACAACTATATAATACACATTTTTTCCAAGGGCGTTTGGGAAATTCATGAGGATAGATCATATGCTTGACCAGAAAGCAAGTCGCAAGCTATGAGAGTCCTACAGATTATGTTCTCAGAACAGAAAGGAATTAAAATAGAAATCAATTACAAAATAAGATTAATATCATACCTCCAATTATTTTCAAATTAGGCAACATACTTCTAAAACAACAAAAGCCCAAAGAGGAAATAACAGCTGAAGTTAGACAATATTCTGAGGTGAATAACGAAAATAAAACATTGGATATTGTGGGGTACAGCTAAAATTGTGCTTAGAGGAACAAACCTGCAGTGTCACTGAATGGATGTGCCCTGTTGATGTTTTCCACTTTTGTCCCAGGTCATCCTCATTCTTTGTCTTTTAGGGAAGTCCTTTTGTCTCCTGAATCCAATTACATGAAAGTACATATTTTTTTTCTGCCTTAAGCATAATTTTATGCCCTTCACTACAGACTTGCAATGTACAGCTTGAGGCTAAAGAATTGTCTAGCTATGTTTTGCTATTGTTTGTGTATTTCTAGATATTTAGTATCATTTTATTTGTCTTCGATCTACCAAAAACTGGTTTTTGTTTTGCTTTCTTTCTTCTTCCACTTGACTGATCTCTTAAGGAACAAAATCTGACATATCATCTGATTAAAATGCCAAACACTCCTGTATCCTATCTTCTTCAGATATGCTTCAAAAACATCCCTTATATTAGCGAAAGTCATTCATTCTGCATCAATGTTTATAACTCACTCCCTAGCACAGAAAATAAGGCTCTTAGGAAGAACAAAGGGAAGATAATTGTTGACTTCCCACCCCATCGGGGCCTCAGATAATAGGTGGAATTTATGCAATCCTTCTTTTGATGAATTATACACAGGACAATAAGACCCACACCATGCTTCACATTTTTGGTAACGATTGTCCCCCAGTGTTTGAGGTGGATGGATATATTAGTCTGTTTTCATACCCCTATAAAGAACTACCTGAGGCCAGACATGGTGGCTCATGCCTGTAATCCCAGCACTTTGGGAGACCAAGGGAGGCGGATCACCTGAGGTCAGGAGTTTGAGACCAGCCTGGCCAACATGGCAAAACCCTGCCTCTACAAAAAACACAAAAATTAGCCAAGCATGGTGGCAGGCACCTGTAATCCCAGCTACTCGGGAGGCTGAGGCAGGAGAATCACTTGAACCTGGGAGGAGGAGGAGCTGAGATAGTGCCACTGTACTCCAGCCTGGGCCACAAAGAGAGACACCCTAAAGGAAAGAGTTTGAATTGACTCACAGTTCTGCATGGCTGGGGAGAGAGGCCTCAGGAACCTTACAATCATGGCAGAAGGCAAAGGGGAAGCAGGTACCTTCTTACATGGCAGCAGGAGACAGAGAGAGCTAAGGGGAAACTGCCACTTTTAAACTATCAGACTTCACGGGAACTCACTCACTGTCACGAGAACAGCATGGGGGAAACCACCTCCATGATCTAATCACTTCCCACCAGGTCCCTCCCTTGACATGTGGGAATTACAGTTCGAGATGAGACTTGGGTGGGGACACAGAGCCAAACCATATCACTGGAGATAATCAACTTTCACCTATCCAGCATAAAATAAAACTCACTAGTTCCTATCCCAGGGGACTCTAATCTAACCTAGGTAGGTGCTATGCAGGTAGATCAAGCACCCACGGATGGAGTAACAATCCGTCCTGGACTGTTAATGCTTGATGAGACCTTGGAGATCCACTAGTTCAGAGAGCTTCACTTCATGCTCTGAAAGCCCCAGTAGTTCTAGGGAGTTTCTCGAGGGCCCCTGCAGGAGACTGGTGCACGAAGAACAAACACCACCAACACCCTCTGCCCAATCATCTGGTTTCACACAATGCTAACGAGTCAGACCCTATCTGAAAAGAAGGTACATTCTCCATCTTGCTAGACATCAACGTGCAGAGATTCCATTGACTTGCTCTTTCAGTTCATTAGAGGCCTATCCAAGCCAAGCATACACATTTCCCAACATGGCAAGTTGTCTTTTGTATCCGTATAGAGTTTAAGAAATACTTTGAGATTTCTTTCTCCACAAACTACCTCCCCAGCACCACTCACATCCCACCAAGTGGTTGAAATTTTGGGGATGGCATTAGAAGTACGTATAGTCTTTTTTTTTTTTTTTTTTTTTTTTTTGAGATGGAGTTTCGCTCTTGTCGCCCAGGCCAGAGTGCAGTGGCGTGATCTCAGCTCACTGCAACCTCTGCCTCCCAGGTTCAAGCGGTTCTCCCGCCTCAGCCTCCCAGGTAGCTGGGATTAAGGCGCTTGCCACCACACCCAGCTAATTTTTGTATTTTTAGTAGAGACAGGGTTTCACTATGTTGGCCAGGCTGGTCTTGAACTCTTGACCTCAGGTGATCCACCCGCCTTGGCCTCACAAAGTGCTGGGATTACAGGCATGAGCCACCGCCCCTGGCAAATATAGTCTTAAGAAAGCATCTATTACAATGTAAATATATTACCTGCAATGGATCATGAATCCAGTGGCCCCATGATTTAGATCACTCCCTGCTCCCCTACATTTCGAAATATGGGATGTGTCTGTGGCTGAGTGTGGACAGGAGTGAGTGTATGGTGACATGCATATGTGGGTGGATGTGTTTAAAATTCCGGTTGTATAAACCTATGTATATCATGTGTCACTGTTTTCCTTGATATCCAGATAAGTAAATGTGCACCTCATTTCTGTGGGGACCTCAGGTTCCTACAAAATATCTCTTCAGATTCTGGAGTTGGGGCTGAGAATCTCTGGACCATTGTCCATCACCTCTTGCCCTGAGTCCCTGCTCCTTGCTTGTTTTCACAGTAGGTGGGGTACTTCTGCTACCTGTTATCTATCTGTTACCTGCTTGGCTCAATTCTACCTCCTGCAGGCACATGGGCCCTGTCCCTATTCCTATGGCACCACTAATGCAACCCTATCACATCTAACAGACCTCGCTAAAGATTCAGGGATTTTTAAAAAGGGAAGGGTAGCAGAGAATAAAAAATCTATAATACTTCAAACTGAGTATCAGGTACCACCATCCTGAAAGCCCATCAGCCATTCTCACTCGGAAAATTCCTTATTAGAATCTTTACATATTTCCGGGGCCTGCCCTTACTCTATAAAGAACCTTTCATTCATCAAAAAAAATATTTATTGGAAGCTTGTTTGCCAGAC
This sequence comes from Nomascus leucogenys, assembly GCF_006542625.1. Lineage (NCBI taxonomy): Eukaryota > Metazoa > Chordata > Mammalia > Primates > Hylobatidae > Nomascus > Nomascus leucogenys. The sequence goes on from NC_044406.1 coordinate 7,497,668, forward strand.
ATGGTTCTAGGTGCTAGAGGTTCAGCAGTAACTACACAAAACAAACTCCACCATCATGAAATGACATTTTCTATAGCCCTTCTTTTTTGAGCCTTTGAACTTCTGAAGCCCCCCTGGGCCAAAAAGAAACCATGGAAAATTCGTGTAGCTCTAGTACACCAAGAATTTTTATCTCCCATTGTTTTAAACTCCTTCTTTCAATCCAGGCAAGGAGCTTTACTTTTCATTAACAAGAGTCATTTTCTTAGGTGTTTTCCTAAATGAAAGAGAAGCTTCCACCTTGATATGGATTCTACCTCCTCTAAAATGTTGAAACGGTTCTAGTGAAAATTTTAAATCAATGTTCCTTTCTCTACATTTGCCTTTTCAAAATCTTCCTCAATTCAAATCATTCCTCAGTTATAATGTTAATAGTCACTATGAAATGTGCTTCTTTATGTAATGAAATATGGATGCCCCACAAAATATTTACATGTAAGCACTAAATAATATTTCTTGAAAAAGCCAGCCGGAGGTTTGTAAGTGTATGAATTTAGATTATATAAGTTCAGAACTCTAATTTATGAACTATTGACATGAGAATATATTTAAATGGTGATCTCATACCTATTAACCAATAAAAATCATTACAATAAACAAGCAAAAGGAATAGAGATAATGTGTTTTACTCTGATATTCTCGTATTGAATACTTGCTACTTGTATGACACCATGTTACACGTTTTAGGGAAACAAGATGGAAAAGTGTCCTTGACCCTTTATTTATATCCCCATATCACCCCTCTGCAGAGAGAAGCTTCTTGAAAGAATAGGCATTGCTCAGTCATCATTTCCTCACCTCCCATTTCTTCTGATCTTTGCCATCTGGCTTTCACCCCAACCACATCATTAAAATTGCTTTTGTCAAAGCCACTGCTTTGCTTTTTAACCCTTATCTTCCTTGACCTTTCCACAATACTTGCCATTGTTAGCCATTCCCATCTTTTGGGAACTTTTTACTGCCTTGATTGTCAAGGCAACATGCCATTTTGCTTCTGTCTCTTTCATGAGCTCCCATTCCACTGCCTGCCATTTCAATGTTGGTGCTTCCCAGGGTTCGACCTTCCATTCTCATTTCTTGCTCTCATCCTTTCTAAGGGATCTCATTCTATGTGTCATTTCCAACACCCATGGAATGTCTACAATTTCCAGTGACGTGCCCCTAGTCCATTTCTCCTCCTAAGCTCGTATTTTAAACTGCGTGTACTGGACTTCCCCACTTGAATGTTTTATTCCTATCTCAACCCCACAATAGCCAAAACTCGAGGCATTATCTTTTCTTCCTCCCTTACTTTCATCACCCGCCAGATGCAATCCGTGTTCATGGCACCACCACCCTCTTAATACCACCCCCCAAAATTTTAGAATCATCGTACCATCTTCCCTCTTCATCACCTTTCCAGTCACTAACATTTTTCAATTCCATCATCTTAACACCACATGTCCTCCTTCTCCTTGTGATATCCACTGCCATAGTTTTTGCTAAGATTTTCAAAATGTATCATCTAGAATATTGTAATTGTTTCTTAGTTGGTGTCCTTGAGAACAGTTTTGCCATTCTAATCTATTTTTCGTTTTCTTGTGATGTTGATCTTTCTAAAATGCAAGCACAATCAAGTCCTCCTACTATTTAAAGCATTACTAGTTATCTGCATTTTGTAATCACAAAAGTCCAAACTGATTGTCATTACATAGAACCTCCTGCACAATCTGTTGCCCTTCTATCTTTCCAATCCCGTCTCCCATCTTTCCCCAGACCTCAGTCACACTGAAAACCAGATGGTACCCTCGAGCACACCATATCATTGTTTTCCTCTGCACACTTACACATGCTGTTCTCTTTTCCAAATATGCCTTTATGAGACCCTTGCCTACCTCATAACCCTACATGTCCTTTGAAGAATAACTTCAAAGGGTCTCTTCTCTTTGAAGCATTTCTTGAATCCCCAGGAAAGGTCAACTTATGCGCCTGTGGTCTGTGAGAGATGCATTGGAAATAGAATCAATAAGATTTCACTTGATTTAGATAAAAAGAGATAATGTGAGATGAGTAAGACACCTCAAGGAAGCTGAGCCTAGAAGCCAAGAATGGTGTTGAGTCATTACTAGAGAAAAAGAGAGCAAAAGAAGGATAAAGTTTTACAAGAAAGGTGAAGATCTAGGAGTTTATTTTTTTTAAACAAATTCTTTATTGAAATGTAACATATATGAGAAAGTATACAAATTCAAACTGTGCAGAATGTCTAAATTTCAAGATAGACAATACCAACTGTTGGCAAAGTTATGCAACTATACTTATACATTCCTGGAGTATAAATTGGTGCAGCATTTTGGAAAACTGTTAGGCGGTATCTAATTAAACTGAACACGTGCATATCTCATAACCCAACAATCCCATTCCTAGGAATATACTCAACAGATATGCTGACATATGTTCCCCAAAAGACATGTACAGTATGTTCACAGCAGATGTATTTATTATGACAAAAAAGTAGAAACAATCCAAATGTCCATCAAACCTTGAATGGATGAATATATTGCATTATATTTATACCATGGAATGCTATTCGTCAGTAGGCGTGAGCAATATATCACATGCACAAGCATGCATGAATTTCAAAAGTAATGCTGTGTGAAAGAAGTCAGATACAAAAGAGAACATACCCTATCATATATAAAGTACAAAAAGGAACACAATTAATTTATGCTTTTTGAAGGCAGGATGGAAGTTAGTGACTGGAAAGGCATAGAAGAGGTGCTCTAAGGTGTTAGGAAGGTTCTATTTCTTCATTCAGTTGCTGTTTACATGACTGTGTTCTATTTGTGAAAATTCGTCAAACTTTACACATGAAGTATGTGCATTTTCTGTACATTAAACTACAATGAAAAAATTTTAAGTTTACAGCTAATTGAATTTTCACAAAGGGAACAGTGCCATTTAAATAACACCCAGTCGAAAAACAAATGCTACTTGCACTTCAGAAGCACCTACTGATTACCTGCATCCCCCAAAAGTAAGTTCTAATTTGATTTCTATCACCACAGATGAGCTTTGCCCAATTTGAACTTTGTATAAATGAAACCGTACAGTATAGACTCTTTTGTGGCTTTTTCTCAACGTTGGAAAGTCTTCTTTTGGGCAGGTTGAATTTGACATGTCTTATGGATATCCAGATGGAGATGTTCTGGAAGAGTGTAGAAATACCCACATAGAAAGCAGAAAGTCCACTCCCTGGACTTAAATAGTTTTTCTCTCTTTCTCTTGTGCCTCATTATCCTAAAGCACATTTATGGCAGGTAGAGATGCAGAGAAGGAGGGAATACTAATTTACACAGTTTCTCATATTCTCCAGATAGCCCTGCTAGAATGTAAGCTTCACAATGGCAAGGACTTTGTCCTGCTCACTGCTGTTTCCTCTATACCTAGAAAATATCTTGGCTCATTACAGATACTCAATACATAGATGTTGAGCTAATTAGTTATAGGCAAAAATTGGGGAATCAACTAAGATATTCGAAACCTTGGGTTTGACCACACCCATTAAAGGGTAAACTGAGGAAAAGGAAGCTACAACAAAAAAGGCAGTTCCTTGAGGAATCTCTATACTCAGGAATAGAAAGAAGCTATACTGAAGGGGAGACTAAAACATCAATCAAATTATATTTTTAGTACATAAACCCATTTTAGTAGTTTCTTGCCAGCCTTATAGACATAGATCTAGTTGCCATGACTAAGCAGTTATTGGTCAATTACAAGCATCGTTGCATTCACAATAGAAGGCTTTGCAATGTGTGACTTAGGAGCTACATTATGTATTTTTTAATCAACTTGAAGACAGAATTTCATTTTCCTTGAATCTTTAGGCTTTGAGCTGTCAGTAATTATGCAAAGATCATCAAGTCCATAAAAAGTGCATATCATTTGAAATGCTCATTAGCCACAAAACTGATTTTTCTTTTAGTTTCTGATTCATTAAATCCGATCATATTCATAGTGTGGAAAGTGTCAGGAGCCCTGGTGGGAGGCTGCCTAGCCCATCCATTCAAACCTGCACAAAAATTCCCTCTCCTGCCTGAGCCCCAGGACAGGGACAGCTGATGCCCAAGCAACAAACTTTGTCTGCACAGTATTACAAAATAAAAGCAAACACACAGGTGTGGACTTCCGCTAGGTTTCTCTGGATGTGTATCTAGAGTTTCCCAGATGACTGCAGTGTCCACATTCCAATGATTCGCTTTCTCTTCTTTAACTCAATTTAGATTATATTTGAATTTCACTTTTAGCACTATCACATTTCTTTCTCTGGATTTGCATAATGCCTAGAGTTTAGAATAATCTGTAAGGTTCAACTACATGTTCATTTGTATGACTGACGCTATGCTATGTAATTTACATTGGTCTGTCATCCCAATTAGATTAAGTTCCTTGACTTGAGGGCAAGGCTTCGTCATACTATTTGGATTAAAAACACATGTGGTATGGGACAAAGAAAGTGTGTAAATACTCAAACAGTTGTTAATTAATTAAGATTCTTTTTACATTTAGAAATATTGCAAAATATCCCAGAGTGTTGTCTTTCTATAATGATAACTGAACTTAGAATAGTTTAGGAAAAGATCACGGTGTAACTAATTTATTCATATATATGGGTAATGATACACTATTCCTGGGCAGTGCTCACATGACAAAGAAAGTAAAGAAAGATGGCAGCATCTCATTAATCAGCAGAGACAAAACAAGGAGGACTCATGTTCGTCAAAGCCCCGATGCACGTCTCTTTGCCAAGGAGACCCTATCACCTTTATCCCCTCCAGGTGCACAGAGAAAGCCAGGCCTCCCCTAACAAGCCATGTGGCCAGAAATCCAGGTCTGCTCCTCAACTGGGCATTTTCAGGTATCACCTGGGTAGCCATTTCCCTTCTTCAGCTATCTTGTTTTTTGAGTAACAAATTTATTTTGGAAATTGGGAAAATACCAAAAAGTACAAAAATCGTGGTAATAAACACTCACACTGTTAGTGCTTGAATATAGTTGATTTTTGCTATGAATATTTTATGTGTGATAATCACATGGCATATTCAAAATTGCACATATTTCTAAAAATTAGCACCTATAATTTTATAAATAACATATGTTTACTGTTACTTTTTTTAATTCCTCCCCAAAAAAGCTTTTAAAAATGGCCAAAATCAGGCCAGGAGCAGTGCCTCACGCCTATAATCCCAGCACTTGGGAAGGCTGAGACGGGCAGATCACTTGAGGCCAGGAGTTCAACACCAGCCTGGCCAACATGTCAAAACCCCATCTCTACTAAAAATTAAAAAAAAACATTAGCTGGGTGTGGTGGTGCATGCCTGTAATCCTAGCAACTCGGGAAGCTGATGTGGGAGGATTGCTTGAACCCGGGAGGCGGAGGTTGCAGTGAGCCGAGATTGTGCCACTGCACTCCAGCCTGGGTGACAGTGCAAGACTCCATCTCAAAAAAGAAAAAAAAAGGCCAAAATCAGTACATACAGAATAATCTCAAATATGTAGAAATAGTCCATAGGAATTCACCGGCCCTGCATGGAAGGTGATGTAACAAAGACTTGAATATTGATCACATCCATTATGGGTATTCCAGAGTACTTCCCTATTCAAAGAAAAGAACACTGAATAAAACTTGTCACTAAATATAATTTTCAAGATACAGCTGAGATACTGTCAGGGTGACCACAGTTGGCTGGGCTTATTGCAATGATACATGGGGAAGTCAAAAAGACAAAAGCCAAGAGGCAGTTAAAAAACAGTCACAAACCCCAGTTATTCTGCTTGTAGATAGAAAGCAGTGGTCCTCAACCTGGAACAATTTTTGCCCCCCAGAAGACATTTGGCAATGTCCAGAGACATTTTTTGCTGTCACCACTGGGAAAGGTGTGCCACTGGCCTCTAGTAGGTGAAAGCCCAAGGATACTGCTCGACACTGTACAGTGCATAGGACAGCCCTGTACAGCAAAGAATGATCCTGCCCCAAACGTCTGTAGTGCTGAGGTGGAGAAATCCTGGTATTGACTACCATGAAATGCCATCTTCCCAGTCAACCAGCTTAAATCAACATGTGCTCAAAAGTATGCAATTCTTTCACTTGTAAAACTTACATTAATGATTCAGACACACTCTCTCTTTATCTGCTTCTAATATTCCTATCAACACCTTTCCACCCTTCATCTCTCTTCTTCTATAAGCCCAAGACCCTATGTCTTAGGCTTATGGAAGGGGTCCAGAAGTTCATTAGTGTTTGCCTGTTGGATAACCATTCCTCATCTTGTAGGAGCAGCTCCCTCCCAGGCCATGGGGAAGGATGAGCTTCAGCTGGGATACTCCATCCCAATCTGTTTATGCAGAGTGCAACTTCCCAAGAAATCACAGTCGGTCCAAGGATGGGTGTGTCTGAGGCAGCACAGCATTCTGCAGGGACTTTTGCTGAAACTCTTAGTAAAGAGAAGCTATCTGTTTCTTGCTGACTTAGAATTTAGAGAATGAAGGCTGAGGGAAACATACCTGGGAACGACACCAACACACAAGGCAGAACAGAGAGTGACAAAGATGGCATTATTGGTACCCTGGATGCATTGTGCCTTAAACCAGAATCCTCCTGAACTTCTCAGTTGTGAAAGAATAAATTCCCTTTTCAGCTTCAAGCATTTCAAGATAGGTTTCTGTGCCCTTCCATCAAGTGTGCTGGTGGCTTCCTGTCTTCTATGACTCCGTGGCTTCTGCTTTCTCTGTTTCTGTCTACTCTTTCTGAGTATATCAGACTTAAATTTCTCAACGATATCTCATCAGTAAGCCTGTTAACACCCAGTTGAGAGCTGGTTATGGGCAGAGATGTAAATCAAGCACAGAATGTTTCTCTTGTGTTAATGCCCCTTCCTTGGTTTTAAAGACATTGACTGGTGTCATGGGCTCACATTATAACAAGTATAACCTCCTCTGACCATCTCAGAGGGGGTTGTGGACACAGCAGATAATCTAAACCTTCTCAAAGTAGACGGAAAGCAACAGGTCAACCAGATCAAGTTCTGCAGTTTCAATCAATGCACATAAACTGAACTAAGACCTCAAGCATTTGGTTCAGGAAGGATTTGTGGGAGCCATATTTTCTGGGTCTCTGCATATCTAAGAATGCCCTTCCTATAACACTTTTCTTGAAAATCTGTAAATTCCTCTCCATTATATTGGGATATTCACGTTTTCAGATGAGAGGCTGAGATTATGTGAGTTTATTTCAGTTACAAGCAACAAAACCCAATTCACTTAATATAAAACCCAAAAAGAAGAAGAAATATTGACTCAATGTCACTGGTCTGGCTTGAGTCACGTGCTCAACTCTGTTCAGAGAAAGGACTTCCTAACTGATGAGCCTGAATCCCATGGTCAATCTTGCACTGGGTGACAGTTTCATTTGATTGATAACACCAGGCAGAAGAGCTCCTAAAATAAATGAAGGGCCATGTCACCTAAAGAAGGAAAGGGAGAACTGAGCAGCAAGTAGAGACGGAAATCCCACTGAATTTTTAATACCTTGTAGATAAATTGTTTTTTTCTCCTTAAGTGCATAAAATGTCAATCCCTTTTCTTAGAAGTACTTTTCATAAACTAAAGAAATTTTTCAGTTTTGTCTTTTTTTTCCATTTTTCCCCTCAAAACAATCTTAACTACCTCTGATGCCAATTTTAATACCGCTATTGCATTTTTAGTTTCCTTGTATTCCTTCTTGTATCACCCATCTTGTTTCCTCATGTTATCCTTTGTTTTTGTTTCTTGTTGTTGTTGTTTTTTATCTTACCCTGTTTTCCTCTTATTACTTTATTATCTGGCCTATTGCCTTACATCGTTTTTGGGGATTCTAAACAGTTTTCCAGAATTCTTTTATATTTCTTGATTTGATTCATATTAGAGGTTCACTCTCCCTCTGAGGTTTCAGAATGATATTGTTTTTTAATTCTGCAGGTTTTCCCACAGCATCTACATTTGTTTTGTTCTGTTTTGTTCTTGTTTCCTGGTCATATGTAAAAAAGGACTTACCCATTTGTGGCTTCTGCCACAAACAGGCTGCATAGATTGCACTCATCTTTATATCCATTGGGAATGTTTTTCCTATTCCATCCTTCTATTAAAGACCAACTGACTGATATACATAGCTCCTGGTTTGAACCCCAGTGTATAGCAAGTTTTCATTTATCATTTACCATTTACCTGCTATACTGAAATGAGATCTTCCTGGTTTTCCAATGCCAGAGTATCCATACTCCATTCCAAAGGAGTCCGTGAAAAGCTGCAGTTCTCTAGATGCATTTCAGTTTGGTTTATGCCGACTATCCACCCCAGGATATTGCATGCAGCCACCAGCTCCACCCAATCCTCTTCCTGCCAAGTATTTCCAAGATGCTGTTTTCAGACAAAAATGTGGGGGCTTACAATAGCTACCTTAAGAAGGTATGGTTCCGTCTTCGCTTTGTAGACCCTGCCTTTATCATTTTCTTTATTGAGGAAAAATTAATAAATAAAAATTGTATACATTTAGAGACCCTCTATTTCTGACCTAAGAGAAAGGAAGCGGCAGAAGAGAGAACTTTGCATCTACATTCGTGTTGACAAAGAGATCTATAATGTTCTAGCTAGTTCTATCAAATGAAATTAGTGGAATTTCCTCACAATTTATGGCAATAAGTTATCTACTGGTTTTCATAGGTAATAGGGTGAGAAGTGAAACCTAAGGAAAGTAAGAACTGATGACCTTAAGAGAAACTGGAAAATTTCTCTGATGTTTCATCAATTTTTAAAAATTCCTATAGTTACAAGCATACAAACCTGAAACAAACAAACAAAAAAGTTTCTGTGTGTGTCTAGGGCAGTTTGGCATAGCAAGGGAAAAGGCATTATGAGCTTCTTTGTCCTACTGTATAGTAAAGCTGGGGGAAGAAGAATCCCCAGATTTAAGGAATGACAGAATCTGCAAAAACAAACAAGAGGAAGAAAACTTGATCTTCTGCAAGGAGAAAGAAGATCTATGGCTTTGGAACTAGCAACCTGAGACTGTTCTAGCAGCTATAGGCATATATTACAGGTTGCCTCCAGAGCGTGCATGTGTGTTGTGTGCTTGTGTATGAACCAATGTGTGTGTGTGCACTTGTAACTGGGGCTTCCTCGCATGCTTCTCTGATGGCAACAGCATAACATAGCGAGCAAAATCATTAGCCAAAGAGTCTTGGTGTTATAACTACTCTATTATTTCTGCTTTGAAAAACTTGACAGATCTCTTCAACAAATGGTGTTGGGAAAACTGAATATCCACATACAAAAGAATTAAATTGGACCCTCATCTTACAGCATACACAAAAATCAACTCAAAACATATTAGAAATTTAAACGTAAGACCTAAAACTTTAAAACTCCTAGAAGAATGCATGGGGGGAAGCTTCATGACAGTGATCTAGGCAATAATTTTTTGGATATGACACCAATAGCACAAGCAACAAAAACAGAAATAGGCCGGACTCTATCAAACTAAAAAATCCTCCTCACAGCAAAGGAAACAATCAGTGGAGTGAAAAGGCAACCTATGGAATGGAAAAAAAAATCTGCAAACCACATATCTGATAAGTTAATATCTAAAACATATAAGAAACTTCTACAACTCAATAGCAAAAATGAAAAATAATAACCTGATTTTAAAATGGGCAAAGGACCTAAGTAGACATTTCTCTAAAAAAGACATACAAATGGACAACGGTTATATGAAAAGGAGCTCAACATCACTAGTCATCAGAGAAATGCAGATTGAAACCACAATGAGATATCACCTCACACCTGTTAGGATGGCTATTATCAAAAAACTAACAATAGGCCAGGTGCAGTGTCTCACACCTGTAATCCCAGCACTTTGGGAGGCTGAGGAGGGCAGATCACTAGAGGCCAGGAGTTTGAGACCAGCCTGGCCAACATGGTGAAACCCCATCTGTACTAAAAACACAAAAATTAGCTGGAATGGTGGCACACACCTGTAGTCCCAGCTACTTGGGAGGCTGAGGCAGGAGAATCGCTTGAACTCAGGAGGTGGAGGTTGCAGTGAGCCGAGATCATGCCACTGCAGTCCCGCCTCGGCGACAAAGCGAGACTCCATCTAAAACAAAACAAAACAAAACAAAAATAAACAATAACAAGCGTTATCAAAATATGGAGAAATTGGAACTCTCGTGCATGTAAATGGGAATGCAAAATGATGTAGCCATTAAGGAAAACAGTATGGAGGTTCCTCAAAAATTTGAAAATGTGCTCCAGCAATCCCGCCTCTGGGTACATATCCAAAAGAATTGAAGTCAAGATCCCAAAGAGATATCTGCACTCCCATATTTATTGCATTATTCACAATAGCCAAGATATGGAAACAACTTGAACGTCCATCAACAGATGAATGATAACAAAAATGTGGTATATTTTGTCACTTTGTCGCCCAGGCAGGACTGCAGTGGCACGATCTCTGCTCACTGCAACCTCCACCTCCTGAATTCAAGCGATTCTCCTGCCTCAGCCTCCCAAGTAGCTGGGACTACAGGTGTGCATACAATGAAATATTACACAACCTTAGAAATGAAGAAATTTCTGCCATCTGTGACAACATGGATGAACCTGGAGGACATTATGCTAAATGAAATGGGTCACAGAAGGACAAAGTCTGCACGATGCACTTATATGAGCTCTCTAAAGTAGTCAAACTCACAGAAACAGAAAGTTGAGTGGTGGTTCCTAATAATTGGGCGGAGAAGAAATGGAGAATTGCTATTCAATAAGCATAAAGTTTTAGTTATACAAGATAAATAAATTCTATACATCTCCTGCACAACATTATGCCATACTTAACTTGACAGGGTTTTCTATTGTCAATAACCAAAAAACACCCCACAATTGTGCATTTGAAAAACCAAAACAGAAATCCACTCAGCAAAAAATGTTTCAGATTTATAAACTAATAAACTGTATACATTTGAGCAGGATTCATTATCCAGATCTTCTTGAAGGATGGATTGCTGAGAGATCAGAATCATGACCTGCCATCCCTCCACTGACTTCCTAGCCTTCTGGTTGACTGGCAGCGCCAGTGACCACAGCAGGGAATGTCAGCTTCTGTCTCAGTTTAGTTTCTTCACAACCAAAAGTTTTTGACTGCACTTTCCAATGTTGCTACTGAGAGTCTCAATTTTCCACTGACAGTGTTTTTCTATCTGGGTACTTTTACCCATCTGTGATCCACTCCTATCGTTCAACAGAGTTTACTTTCCTTGCATTGACTATTAAAGTGAACTTTTCCTAGATGCTCTCTGTAGGCCACTTTTATCAGTGTATAATTTCCTGCTATAGTCCCATTCCAAAATAATATATATATGCAAATAAGTCCACCAATACACATTTCAACAATTGCTTTTTCCCAAAGGTTATCTGATTCCTCAATTTCTATCCTCTTAAGGGAGTCAGCAAATATGGGAGGGTGAAGCATAGATTTTTCTTTGCTGCTAAACTTCATCACCAATTACCTTTTTGCTTGCTTGTTGATAGAAAAGGCAACTAGAATCACGAATCAGCAAGTTAACATTTGCATCCAAGGAATGGTTTAAAGTAATGAGCAATAAAAACATACATGAATATTTCATTTCTAAGTCAGTTTCCCCCTTAAGTTTTCTAAATTGTTTATTTCCAGAGTCAAATGCCAGGCTGTCTTTCCCACTCTTTAGAAATGACAATTGGTAGATAGGAAAAGAATCGTCATGCATTGCAAATGACTAACATGCACTATAAGACAATGCCGAAGGGATTCAAATCAATATTAGAGGTTTCAGGGCGGTTTTTACTATGTAAACCCTAGTTCTATAATTTCAGAGCTGGTAACTCTCATTTCGAACATATTTTTATGGATTCCATCTCAAATGCGCTTCTACCAAAAAATACTTTGTTTAAATTGCCTTAACATTGTGAATTGTGCTCACTTGATGAGAACACACGAGGAGTTGGAAGTATAATGATATTCTAAAAATACCAATGATTTGCACATTCTTTTCCATCTCAGAGCAACTGGATTTATTACACATTTTTATCTACTTGTCAGGCATGGAGAAAGTGGTTAGCACGGACTCTCCAAGTACTACTGTGCTTTTAAAATAAAATGATCAAACCACAATCTAAATTTGTAAATTGAACCATACTGAGTGTGTTCTCAATGAGACAATGAAGTCCATTCTTCCTTTAAATCAAAAGATAATTTTATATTCTCTAACTCTACTCATCAACTTGCATTTCAGCCTTTCAGCAAATGGAGCTGTAGCAAATATTTTTGCCCAATATCTTTGCCCAGACTCACTCATTCTGTGAGTCTGAAATATATTGATTATCCATCTGTCACTATTATAAACCGTCCCTCACCTGGACATTTGATCAATAGCACACAGTCTTTCTTCCTTATCACAAATCTTCTTAAATTCTTCTAAATGTAACCACACAATCAACAAGGAGAAAAGGGGAATATATATATATATATATATATATATATAGTAATTTCCAGTAGAGAGTCTGAGGGTTGCATTCATATAAAAATACAAAAAGCATCCTCATCCTTAAAAGTTGAGGAAAGACGTAAAAGTTACATAAGTTTTTTTAATGCAATATGGTTCTCAAAATGTATAACTGAAGCATTACTGCTAACTGAATCCAAAAAGTGAATCTATACAGTTTAGTCATTATAAGAAGGTAACTTTCTACAAGAGCCCTTTTCTGTAAGTTTAGGTTTTTCTTTAGATTCTATGAAAGGGGGATAATAACACCTCTTTCTAGGTATGATATTCAAAATATTTAACCATCATATGGCACAGGTACCAACAAAGGAAAAGGGGCACTAAACAATCACGTGGGCCATATAGACCACTGTGGAGGCAGCCACACACCAAGAGGCATTAGTTGACAAACAACTCTCCCTAGTTCACAGGGCCGGTGGGGTCAAAGGATCAAGAGGCAGTGCCTTTAGGGGAGCCTGAAACACAGGATGCAACTGAAAATGTCAGCATGATCCAAATCAGGTCCCTGGCCATGGTAGGGTTATAATGCAATTGTATGCATAATTCTGGAGAGCCTCCTCCTATTAAATAAGGTCTAATTGACACTAAATTATCTGAAAAACGGATGTGAAAATCTCATTATGTTGACTCCTCACTTATAATCCAAAAGAGGAATGGATAGAAACTTCCATACCAGACACAAACTACAGTCAGAGATTCAGGGAGTAGCAAAAACATTGATAGACACGAAGGCTTCGATAGCCATATGCCATTCGCAACAATCAGAAAGAAGTCAGTGGAAAATCCTTTTTCTTCCACAATTACAGGGTCTATCTTTAACCATTAGGACTTAGCAGAATGGAACTGGATAAGATCTCCACAGGTGTACTGTGCTCATATTCAGTGTAGTGTATACTAAAAGAAATTGTTGGGAGAATGGAGGTGTCCGATTTATTAAGGGATTCTTCAGTGAGTGCCTCTCATATGTCTCATATGTCATGTGTCTCCTGATATGCAGACATTTTACTTGGTTTTTCAGGAATTTAGAGGAACTGGTTTAAGCAACACGTATCTATTAAACAACTTATCTGTCCACAATCCCACTTGCCAAAAGGAAATGCCAGGACGTGTAGCTGCTCTTTTGTCTTGATGGTAACCTGTTCAAGATTGCCCCAGTTGCTATGGAGACAATGAATAGCTTGGGTTGAGTTCACAGTGCAGAGCTTCGGGGACAGCACAGCCAGCAAGTGCAGGAGTCAGAACCTTGCTGCCATATGGGTTCTGCAGCTGTCACAGTAGAGATCTTAAAGGAGGCATGGTGGGGGTGGGGGGTGGACAGAGGATGCTTTGTTTTTTATTGAAAATAAGGTAAAAGACAAACAAGCAATGGAGGAATGACCAATTTAAATGCAATTCGAGTGCTAAATGAGTCCACCATAGCCAATGGTATTTTAAACGATCTCCAATGATTAGAAAATAATTTCCTAGCATAACTTTAGTCAAAGAACACGATGTGATGAATTCTCACTCTCTGAATAATTGCAGCTATCAAGCCGAACTAACAGCAGGAAGATGGGGAAATGGGTGAATAATCTAGGAGATAAATGTGTGTCCCCTGATGTTTCCTGCATAACTTTTGTAAAAAGCAGGTGATAGCATTTTTCTAATTGTTTTTAAACTTTTCTGCAGAGGTTATATGTCTGAAATTCAAGTGTTGGCTGACAACAATCTTCCATGACCAATTACTTTCCACTGCAAAGGGAGTTAATACATTGCAGAGATTTTTTTCTTAATTATTATTTAACAGGTGCATAAATATAAATTGACTTTTAATACAGCTTTATGATAATAGAAGACTTTGGTTCTTCACATGCTAATAGAAAATTTTGAAGATGAACTGTGAAATGACTTATCAAACAACCCTTCTATTGTTTGGTATTAGCACTGAGAACCCAAATGTTGAAATTGTAGGGTGTCTATCAAAATACTTTGCTTTGTTTTTTTTTTTTTTTTTTTTTTTTTGACTGGAAAGGATACGAACTGTTAGGGAGACATGTAGTCATATGCTAGGTTTTAAAATTGTTTTTAATTGAAGAAATGAAGGCCAAACAAATGTCCTTCCAAGCATGAGGTCATAGAGGAGTAAGTACTGGTTTGGTAATGGTCACATCATTAAATCATGCCTGGAAACCATGCAGCTTCAAGTCATTGTTTGTGGGTAGAACGGACAATACAGTAAGGCCTCTAAAATTCATTCTGCCTCAAGATATATAAGGGCTATTTCCATGCAAGGCAGTAAAATTCCAATACTAGGGTCCTATTTCAATTTCTTTTCTTCTAGTCAATACTGAGGTACAGTTGAACCTTGAACAACATGGGCTTGAACTGCATGGGTCCACTTATAAGCGGATTTCCTTCCACCTCTGCTACCCCAAGACAGCAAGACCAACCCTTCCTCTTCTTCCTCCTGCTCAGCCTACACAACATGAAGACAATGAGGATGAAGACCTTTATAATGATTCACTTCCACTTAATGAATACTAATATTTTTTATTATGATTTTCTTAATAACATTTTCTTTTCCCTAACTTTCTTTATTGCTAGAAACATTATATAATACATAAAACACAAAATATATGTCTTCACTGACTGCTTATGTTATTGGTAAGGATTCCAGTCAACAGCAGGGTATTAGTAGTTAAGTTCTGGGGGAGTCAAAAGATGCATGCAGATTTTTTACCACACCGGTGGGGTGGTCCATGCCTCTAACCCCTGCATCAACTCTATATTATTTGGTTCAACTCTATATTATTTGGTTCCTTTGACACCTTCTCCTTATTACTAAGCACCTATAAATTTCTAGCACTGAAATAGATACTAGGAAAGAGAGAATAAAGAACAAACCAGTTCCCTTGCCTCAGAGAGCCAAGAATAAAATTTTGTTTGAGTCATGAAAATGGGTGTTCGGAAATAAAATCTAACCTTCCCGAATTCAGCAATGGAAATGGCTGGGAACCACAGAATATTGGAACTAAGAAAAGGCCTCAGAGGCTAAAAGCACCAAGCCTTCTTGTTGTACCAATGACAAAATTAAAACTGAGAACTGAAGTCATTTTCTCCAAAACTGCTGTTGTCTAGTCACCTGAAAGTAATGTATGTTGTCCTTGCATGGTAGAAGGAGGATTGGTTTTTCATGTGCTCAAAGGGTAATCGTCTATTCACGACTGCTAGGTAGTTCAGTGGGAAACCCCTTCTCCCTGCTTTGGGGCCAGGGCTGTGCTCCTCAGGATATAGCAAAAGTTGAGCACAGAGTAAGAATCTAAGCAGCAATGTTTTGCTACTGTTTTTAGTAAGCAAAAACCTACTTAAAAGACTGCTGATTACTGGTTAATGTGAATTTAAAACAGTGAACAATTAGTGTTGTTTATGCTCTCCTACCTTATGCTCCATGCTACCTCACTAGCATGAATTAAAAAGTTACTTTTACAATCTGAGCAAAAAGAACAAAGCTGGAGCCATGAAACTATCAGACCTCAAAATATTAATATACTACAAAGCTATAGTAAGCAAAACAACATGGTACTGGCATAAAAACAGACACATAGACCAATGTAACAGAATAGAGAGCCCCAAAATTAATCCACACATCTACAGTCAACTGACTTTTGACAAAAGTGCCGAGAACACTCCTTGGGGAAAAGACAATCTCTTCAATAAATAGTGCTGGGAAAACTGGATATCCATATGCAGAAGAATGAAACTAGACCCTTACTTCTTACCCTATACAAAATCAACTCAAAATCAATCAAAGATCTAAGTGTATGACCTGAAATAATAAAACTACTAGAAAAAAAAAAAACAGAGGGGAAATACTTCAGGGCATTGGTCTGGTAAAAGACTTTATGAATAAGACTTCAAAAGCACGGGCAACACAAGCAAAAATAAACAAATGGGATTATATCAAACTAAAAAGCTTCTGCACAGCAAAGGCAATAATCAACAGAGTGAAAAGACAACCTATAGAATGGGAGAAAATATTTGCATACTACTCATCCAACAGGGGATTTATATCCAGAATATCCAAGGAACTGAAACATCTCAGCAGCAAGAAAACAAACAATCCAATTTTGATATGAGCCAAAGATCATAACAGACATTTCTCAAAAGAAGACACAGAAATGACCAACAAATATATGAAAAAGTGCTCAACATCACTAATTATCAAGGAAATGCAAATCAAAACCACAATGAAGTACATCATACTCCAGTTAGAATGGTTATTATCAAAAAGACAAAAAATAAGAAATGATAGCTAGATTGCAGAGAAAGAGAAACTCTTACACAATGTTAGTAGAAATACAAACTAGTATAGCCACTATGAAGAACAGTATGATAGTCCCTCAAAAAACAAAAAATAGAACTACCATATGATCCAGCAATCCCACTACCAGGAATTTATTCAAAGAAAAAAAATCATTATATCAAAGAGACAGCTGCACCCTCATGTTGACAGCGGCACTATTCACAATAGCCAAAATATGGAATCAACCTAGGTGTCCAACAGTCTAGATGAATAGAATAGTATTTATCCATTAAAAAAATGAAATTATGTTATTCATGGCAACTTGAATGAAACTGAAGGACATTAAGTGAAATAAGCCAGGAACAGAAAGTTGAACACTGAATGTTCTCACTCATGTGCAGAAGCTAAACTAAATTGATCTCATAGAAGTAAAAAGTAGATTAGAGGATATTAAAGGCTGACAAGGGAAGGAGAAATGGATAGGGAGAGATTCATTAAAGGATACAAAATTATAGCTAGACAGGAGGAGTAAGTTCTAGCACGCTATAGCACTATAGGATGAGTACAGTTAACAATAATGTATTATACAGTTTTAAATAGCTAGAAGGAGAATATTGAATGTTCCCAAAACAAAGAAATGATACGTGTTTGAGATGATGGATACGCCAATTACCCTGATCTGATCACCACACATTTGTGTATTGGGATAAACAAATGGGATATCCCATGAATATGTACGATTATAATTTGTCAATTTTAAAAATAAATTTTTTAATTGCTTTCAATGTACTTTCTTAATTTAACGGGCTTACTCCACCACTTTAGTTTAATAAAATCAAGAATTTTCATCACCCACCAAATAGTACAATGTATATCGCATTTCACTCACATTCACATTTTCTTATTATAATACTACTTGCCATTTATTGAGCAAGTATTCTGTGCAATACACTATGTGAGTAGCTTTATTTACATTACTTCTTACTCTTATAGCTATTTTTAAAGGTAGGAATTATTATTCCCATTTTTTAGATGAATCATTTATCTTCAAAAAGATGTAGCAATTTGGCCAAGATCACAGTGTGAAGACAGAGCTACAAATTCAAACCCAGAACCTTCTAGCTTCAAAGCTAGATTCTCTGCCGTACATCACAGCCTCCATACTTTGTTAGTCCTTCTACAATCAGAGAAAATTAATCATCCATTTATCTGAAAAAGATTATCCAGATTTTCAAAAGAAATCATGCCCAACATGTCATCACTGCTATAATGATACTACCCAAGACTGGGTAATTTACAAACAAGGGAGGTTTAATTGACTCACAGTTCTGCATGGCTAGGGGGCCGCAGGAAACTTCCAATCACGACAGAAGGGAAAGGGGAAGCAGACACCTTCTTCACAGGTGGCAGGAGAGAGAAGTGCAAGCAGAGGAAATGCCAGACACTTATAAAACCATCAGATCTTGTGAGAACTTACTCACTGTTAGGAGAACAGCATGAGGGAAATTGCCCTCATGATCGGATCACCTCCCGCCAGGCTCCTCCCTCAACAGCTGGGGATTACAATTCAAGATGAGATTTGGGTGGGGACACAAAGCCAAACCATGTCAGCCATCTATGATAGGCAATGTTATCACCAAAGTGTGCACACTGATAGATTAATAAACACATCTAGGGTCATACGGCTAAAAAGCCACAGGGCACGATTTGATCCATGATGGGTCAACATTTTACATTTTCCTTTTTTTTTTTTTTTTTTTTGAGATGGAGTCTCGCTCTGTCGCCCAGTGGCACAATCTTAGCTCACTGCAAGCTCCGCCTCCCGGGTTCACGCCATTCTCCTGCCTCAGCCTCTCCGAGTAGCTGGGACTACAGGCGCCCGCCACCATGCCCGGCTAATTTTTTGTATTTTTAGTAGAGATGGGGTTTCACCGTGGTCTCGATCTCCTGACCTTGTGATCCGCCCGCCTCGGCCTCCCAAAGTGCTGGGATTACAAGTGTGAGCCACCGCACCCGGCCAACATTTTACATTTTCTCAGTCATCTCCCTGGTAAGTTATCACAGCTAAAAAGAAATAACTATAATACTTTCTTATCCAAACCCTTCCCCCTGGGTTGGGCTGGACAGGGGGCTAACCAGAGCAGAGAGGATGCCACGGGTTTAGGCAGGGATCTGTAAACGGTGGCCCAAGGGACAAAGCCAGCCTGCTACCTGCTTTTGTAAATGAAGTTTGACTGGAATGCAGCCACATCCATTCATTTACATATTACCTATGCCCATCTTCACATTAAAGTGGCCCACAAAGTTGAAAATATGTACTATCGGGCTTTTCACAGAAAAACTGCCAACCCTCGTATAGGACATGGAGAGGGAAGACCTTTATCCAGAGAGGATGCTAAAATCAAGTGTGAATAGTCAGTGGAAAGTAAGAAATTTAAGCTCATACAGACAGAAAAGGAAAAAGCATTCAGATCACTAAAATGAGAGGGGTTAGATAGGCATACTGAAATCTGAAACCCAGAACTAGAGATCTGAAGGCACAAGAAGGGGCAGCAGCAGGAAACAAGAGCTGAGAAGGGACAGTAGCTGAGACAGAGGCGGTAGCCACAGCAAATTACCACCTGTGGTTACATTGAATGTCACCATGGATAGAGGGCCAAATTTGATCCAACAGGCTAGGAATGGAAGCTTTCAAGTTGCTCCATGTTTTATGATCACTGCTAGAAAGGAGAAATGTTAACATTGCTATTTGAGTAAATTATCCCTGATTGGATTTGTGGTGTGTATTTGTGTGTCTGTGAATAATTCCTCTAAATGCATTGCCTGACAGCTAGAACAGTCAGTAAGCCACAAGACTCTAGGGACATTTGTTTAATAAATATTTGTTCTCCAAGCAATTCATTACTAATCTAGATTTTGAATGGGTTAATCTGATGAAAAGGAGAAACAAAAGGCAACCTTTGTAGTAAAATATCTGCAATAAGCCTGACATGAAGTAGTGAACTTTCTTTAAAAAGGCTGGTAGAAATTTTTTTATTTTAATGAAAGAAACATAGAAAGAAAAGAAAGAAGAAAGCCAAAGAAGAACAGGACTTGGCAGCTTCCAAGAGCTGATGTGCTCATCTCTTGCCAACTCTGCATTTTGTGATGCATTATAGATAGCTTGAAAATAGCCATGATGGCAGAGATAACATCTGTCATAGATACTATCTAAATTCAACGTATCAAGAAATAGAAGAATAAAAATGGTTTTTAAAGTCACAGAGGTATAAGAGAATTAAAAACCAAAGCAATTAAAAAGAAGTTGCGTCTGAGGAATGGCCGTAAGGGTTAGGAGAGAGACAGAGGACAGAAAACTGTTACCTTTCATTATGATGAGCTCTTTTGCATACTGAAGTTTCATTTCTAACCAGGTGCATGTGTGTCTTTGATTTAAAAAACAAAGGAAAGTGAACGTTGGAGTCAGAGTAACACTGATGTGAATCTGGTATATGCCACTTATTAAATGTGTCACTGGGAGCCACTCACCTAACTCTCAATATCTCAGTTACCACCTTTATGGAATAGGGTAAAAATGGCACTGACCCCCAAGGGCTGTTGAGAGGATGAGATGGAATGCAGCATGTAAAACAGAGAGGCTGGCACAGCGTCAACGCTGGATGGCTGCTCTTACTACCATCCAGTCCCCAGTTCATTATTCCCTTATCTCTGCAAATGTATGCCTTGTTGGGCATTGAAGGCTTTTGCATTTTTCAGAGTCCTGGGTGCAAAAGCTCACATTGTCCATGAGAGTGATTTTTTTGAGCATTCACCAGCTATGACTGAGCATTCACTGGCCAGTACAAAGCAAAAGGGCAGTGTTAAAAAGACATAGTGTGGGAGGAGGAGTTTGAGGAAAGAGTGGGAACAGAGGAGGCCAGCCAGAGAACACTGGAAATCCAACTTCTCTGTGGAGCCTCAGAGGCCTTGCACTCTAGGCAAACATGAGCCTTCACTGCTATGATCGGTGGGGATGGGAAACAGCAGTGTCAGGGTATTGGAGTCACTGTCTGTATTTGCAGGGTTGCACACGGTGACTCCACTACTCCTTAAGGTATTCTGTGACTAGAAGGAAAAAGCCACCTTCAAATGAGTGATGCAATTTAGATGCCTACTCCTTCCAAGCATCATTTCCATCTCTGTAAACTATTTTGGAAAGAGACCAGGGTGTGGAAAGTCATTTGCCAATGTAAACTTTGCTTTCTCATTTGCCACAATCCACGTCTGACACTCCCGATAGCCAGCCAGCTCTGGACAGCCAATTTCTACAAGCTGCGATGGGAATGCACCCCTGCCCCACCTCATGAGAAACAAGGAGAACATGGCGCATGGGATGATGCTGTTACTTACATCTGCATTACAATGAGCTCTGCTCCCTCCACAGAGAAGCCCTCATTAGATCAACTCAATTTCTCTCTCACCCTTCGCCCACATGGCCCTGCCAGCCCCAGACCCTGCTACCGAAGCCTTGGCCCCATGACACCCCCATGGTGGCGACTTCCATTTCATACCTATCAGGCTTTTAAATGCCAAGGACAGCTTGGATTTTGAAGGCGTTGCCTTCCAAAGTAAAGCAGCTTTCCATATCCACTAATTGGTTTTGCACTGGCACAGCTATGCTCTGGAAATTGAGAGAAAAATAATGTGAAACAGAATTGTGGAGCAGAAATACCAACTGAGTTCCTGAATAACCCCTTTGTTGCAATTGTTTCCTCAGATGCAAAGGGAAATGGTTTGTATCTATATCCAACTTATAGATATATATTTGTAATATATGTGTATGTATATGTCTATATACTTATAATATTTAAGTTTTTGAATGAGCTTCATATGTAATATACATTCAAAGAAAGATGAGATTTATTTGTATATAAAAGTTCTTAGCTTATCTGGAAAGAATTTGGTTTAATTGTACCATTCTTACAAACGTGTTGATTCATTCAACCAGTACGTTAAACAAATACTGTGGGGCAAGCATGATGATAGGAGCTGTGAATTCATTGGTTAAAAAAACAGACAAAAAAAATCCATCTCTTTTTACTAGTTTACATTGTAGTATAAATGGGGGAAGCTGGCAATAAATAAAATTAAGAAGTCAAATAAATAGAATATTACATAGTGATAAATAATATGGAGGAAAATAATTTTTTCAGGAAAGAGAAATAATTTTAATAAGAATATATGATAAGAATGGGAAGTAATTATAATAAGGAGGATCCGAATGACTTCACTGATCATGTGACCTTTTGGGAGGAAGTGATGGAATAAGTAAGGGCCTTACTGTGGCTGCAATGGATAGAACCAAGAAGACAGAAATTGGAGTCGTCAGACAGGTATGGGATTATATTAGTTATCTATAGCTGCGTAGCAACTTACCAGAAGCTTAGTGGCATAAAACAATACTTGTTTATAGTCTCACATTTTCTATGGGTCAGGAATCTGGGCAAGACTTAATTGCATCCTCTGATTCAGGGTCTCTGACAGGGCTGTGATCTCATCTGAGCATCTAATCTGAAGGCTTGACCATGGAATAATCTGCTCATGTGGTTGTTGGTAGGATTCAGTTCCCTGAGGGATGTTGGACTCAGGGCCTCACTGGCTCTTGTTTGAAAGCCACCCTCAGTCCCTTGTCATATGAGTATCTCCAGCACAGCAGCTTGCTTTAGCAAAGCCAGCAAGGAAGGAACTTCTAACAAGACAATCAGGCTTTTGTAAGCCATTCATGGAAGTGACGCCCCATCACTTTTATTGTATTCTGTATTTTAGAAGTGAGTCACAGACCACATTCAAAGGGAGGGGAACACATGAGGTTATGAATATCAGGATGCAGGAATCATTAGAGGCCATCTTAAAGGTCTGCTTGGCACAGTGTGGCAGAGCATGGAGGGCTTTGTGGGTCATTGGAAGGAATTTGGCTTTTACAAGGATGTAGAAATTGATGTGATGACAGTTTATATGATGCAGCTGAGAAACTAAGTTGCAGTGTCCATTGGCCAAGTATTGACTTCACAGCCACCCTCTTTGTCCCCCATGAGACCCCTTAATTTCCTTGTCTCATGGAGGACAGTGGCACTGACTTTTCAGCATTCTGTGCTGTTCTCACCCCCACTGCAACCTGTCCCAATGCTCCAAGTGTTTCCCCAATCACTCATCATCTCTCCTTGTTTCTTCCATTCATACAAATATTCTCCCATTTTCCTCTCAACCTATCCCTTTCCTGCTAAAAGTCACCACTTCCATTAATCGCAGTCTTCTCTTCCTCTTTTGACCAGCAGCACCACTACCAGACTACCAACATCATTAAATTATTTAGCATCTTGGTAAGGGAATCTTCTCATCCAATTCAGAATAGGAGAGAGAGCATTGCCACAACTAAGTTAAACTGCAAGGTTTTGATGCATGTGCTATTAACAGCTGGAGCAGAAAGTCAATAACCACGAATGTCAGGAAAACCTGGCCAAATTGCTGTTTTCTTGGGAGCCCACCCAGTTCTTTACAGAGCTCAGACAACACCTTTCTACCTTGCTTCTCTCATCCCATCCCTTTTATATCTATACGTATGCCTTAGTTTCTCTATTATTGATCTACCTGATCTCCCCAGAAAGCTGCATCCACTGGGCTAATAATGCCATCCTAATCAGTTTTCTCCATGAACCAATAGT
Organism: Nomascus leucogenys; assembly: GCF_006542625.1. Lineage (NCBI taxonomy): Eukaryota > Metazoa > Chordata > Mammalia > Primates > Hylobatidae > Nomascus > Nomascus leucogenys. The sequence continues at coordinate 7,521,295 of NC_044406.1, forward strand.
CTTCCCATCCAATCTTGTTTTCAAATGCCTTTCCAGTGATGCTTTGCTCCCCCACATCCATTTCTGGAGGCTTCTTCTTTCTTGGCATATGAATAAACTAATAACGGCAAGGTTTTGGCAGAGTCCACTTTTGTACTTAGACCTTATGACAGTAATCAAGAATAGCATCATAATAACAGACATTTTAAAATATGGCCAGGTCGTAAAGTGCCATCTTTAAATACTTAAACGAAAGATTGGTGAGATCTTAGTTTCTTAAAATACTTTCAAGCCATTAGACCACAGGGGCCTTATGGGAACATTTTTTAAGGCAGAAAAAGAAAGTTTTTTTGTCCTGATGTTCTTTAACAGGAGTTTTGTTATTTATGTTTTTGGGGGAATTACATTCTCAGAAATGATCAAAATGAGTGTGGCAATGTCTACATTTGCCAGAAAATGTATTTCCCCTCAGGTTTTGAAACCCCTTGAAAACATCTGTAACCTGCTGTCTTGTTTTTATAGTAATTGAAGCTAAATCAGGGCTTAGAGAAAAATGAAACATGCGACACAATGGAAGGAATTCCATCGTCGGCTGAAGTTTTTCCAAATACTCAAATTTTCCCCCTTGTGTAAACATGGCCTTTATCATGAAACCGAACAAACGTTTTTCTAAATTCGTCTCTCAGGAGCATACCCACGCTGCACATCACGGAACATTTTATCCTCCAAAGATAGGCTGAAAGCCCTAAATTACTCATTATATGGCTTACTGAGAGAAGCTCATTGTTAGTTAATTGGAGATAATGTGACCTTGTTCCTTGATGCAGATATGTTGAAATTGCCAGTTATTTCTGTAGTTAATCTCTTCTGGAAAAAAAAATTGTCAGTCGTAAAATGTATCTTCTTATGATAAAATGTATCTTCTTATGATAAAAAAATGAGACAACAATAAATACTCGGTTTGTAGAGAAGAGGATGTGGAATGCTAAAGAGGAGAGATCCATATTTCTGAAAAATGTGCAACAGGACAGCTCTCCCACATGCTATGTAACCCAATCATCTCCAAGAAAAATATTTCCATTAGTTGAACTTCACAGGGCCACAGCTAAGTTGAGGCAAGTGCTTAGGGGGTGACCGAGCAGCACTCTGGTGCCCAGGCTGGAATGGAGTGGCATGATCTCTGCTCACCGCAGCCTCTGCCTCCTGGGTTCAAGCAATTCTCCTGCCTCAGCTTCCTGAGTATCTGGGATTACAGGTGTGCACCACCACGCCTGGCTATTTTTTTTTATTTTTAGTAGAGATGGGGTTTTGACATGTTGGCCAGGCTGGCCTCGAATTACTGGCCTCCAGTGATCTGCCCACCTTGGCCTCCCAAAGTGCTGGGATTACAGGCATGAGCAACCATGCCCGGCCTCAATTCATTACAATTTAAAACACAGGTAATGCATTCCTATAGTTAACGGACTCTCTACAGAGCATCCTGAAGAAATAATGACCATTAAGATATAGCCACAGCTATAAGGGGCTTATAATCCAATTGCACAGGTTTTCCTCCTGAGCAAAACCTTACTTGGACCCGCATTGCCTTTCAAACTAGGATTCTAATGCCTCCTGCCTTAAGTTGCCAAATGTTATCACTCCACCAGCTGCTCACTTTCATGAGAAACACTCTTTTTTACATACGACTTGCATGAAAGTCCTGTTAAACCGTCTGAGACCTCCTAATTCACTGCAAACCCAGAACTTTAAGCCCCATCCAACATCATTGACCAGAGGTTTGCTATGTGTTGCACAGCCCTTCTTTCTTGAGCATTTCTTCCCACTGTCACTGTGCTTTGCCTCCAATACTTCTCATCTCTGCCCAATCTACTTTGATAGAATCCTCTTATTATTTTTTTAATGTGCCACCTTCTGCCTCAATGTTAACATTGTCTGTTACTTGGACCTTCTCTTGTTGCTCTGCATGATCTCCCTGGCCAATCCCAGCCACTTGCAAAGATCTACTTTTTAATGCATATTGACTCTCAAATCTGTATCCACGAGCCAAGCTCTTTCCACTGGAAACCACGTCTTTTTATCTCTTTAGACACATGTATTAAATAACCACTAAGTTCCTGAGAATTGCGGGTGCAAAGATGAACCAGACAGCCTCTGACCTCAGATTACAACCTAGCAGAGGATACTGATCACCTCCCCAAAAGTTACCACCACATAATATGTGTTTCAATTAAAGCATGAATGTGGTGCTCAGGGATGGCATGGCTCACACTGTCATGTGCAGCTGAAACATCAGTGTATCTGGGTAAAATGAAGGTTCTGATGCAGAAATTCAGGAGTGCAACTAAAGATGGTGCACTTCCAACGACCTCTCAGGTGATGATGCTGTCAGTGGTCCGTGGAACACACTCTGAATATCAAACTTGTAGGAGATTTTCCTGACCCTAACTCAGTCTATAAGGTCATAGAAGGGATACCTGAGATAAGTCTGGGGATAGATCTGAATGTACTAGGGAAACAGGTGGGAAAAGACAGTCTGGGAAGATGAAAAGCATGGTCAAAAGGCCAAACATGGAAGAGTGTGGAAATCTGAAAGAATGATGCCTGCACAGCCCATGGCAGCAGAGGCAGGAGAAGCAGGTAGGTGGAGTGGCACGCGGGGGGTGAGGGGACTTAGGGAGAGAATTAGGAGTTACATGGTGATGTGGCCTCTAGCATGTCCAAGAGAGGAGACATGCAGAATGAAAAGCAGAGGCACGGCTGGAGAGAGAGGCCCTAAGCCACACGTGAGGTTCAGTCTGTGCTGTGCGCCCCTGAGGATCACGGGGGTAGAGGGCTGTCTCCAGCGTCTGGGCCCACCTGACAGCCCTTGGCCACTCTGGTTTTCTTCTTGGTTACCCCCTGAGGGCATGGTTAGGGTATCTAATACTGCTCTTTGTTCATGGAGTGAGCTGTTTTCTTAAACCACTTCAAGACAGTTATTTTAAGAAATAAAGATTATGGTGATACTTTTCCAAATAGTGGAGGATGAAAACAAACCACCAAAACACCATACAGATTCATCAAGAAACAAGTTACCTCTGCTATTAAACGAATGAATGAGTGAATGAATGAATAAATTAATGATATAGGAAGGTACTTTGGGTAGGAATCCAGTAGATAACAATCAGTACTCTCTAAACCAATGTTGTCCAATAGAAATATGCATGCAACATACACAATTTAAAATTTTCTAGTAACCATGTTTAAAAGTCAAAACAAACAGATGCAATTAATCTTAATAATACATTTTACTTAATCCAACATACTCAAAATATTATCATTTCAATGTGTAATCAATATAAAAGATATTAATGAGATATTTCACATTTCTTTTGTACTACGTCTTTGAAACTCGTGTGTGCATTTTACACTTATGTCACACCTCAATTATGTCACACCTTAATTCTGACTCACCCCTTTTCAAGCACTCAATAGCACTCTAGGGCTGGTGGCTACCACACCGAACAGCACAGGTTTAAAAGGTGCGGCATCAACTTCACTGTCCACATCTATTCCCATGTAATCTTGGCCAAGTCACCTTGCCTTTCTGATACCAACATTCGTCATCTGAATCAAGAAGGCTGGAAAGCATCAGTGTTCTCCATGGTAAGGCAATGATTCTGAAGACATCAGTATTATAGACAAAGAAACGAGCATTCTACATACGTGTGTCTGTGAACAAACATTGAAAGTACGGTGACTATCATCCTGGAAATCCCAATCTTAAAGTGGTCTCTCACACTCTACAAGGATGGGAAACATGACTCTACATGATTATTAAGGTTCTTCAAGCTCTTAACGTTTTGCTACTCTTTGTTGTTATTGTTTTATGATTCTACAAATGGCAGCAGAAATAAAGCAATAGCATGTGTATTATTCACTTGATTGAAACAGGCATGTTTACTGCACTCAGATGGTACAGAAACAGGCCTATAACCCAATACCTGCCTCTGCACTATTTAAAGTTAATTGAACAACAATCACGTCTTTAAACACAGAGGCTTCCATGTGGTGACGCACCATTAGTGGCTTTAAACTATGGTCAGCTCTGCTGCTTTAGAGAATAATGGAAAAAGAGTCTACATTTTCTTTCTTCTCTTTATCTAAAGGTCTGTAAGATATACCTGCTGCTCAGTTTCTTAAGGAAAATCTTTTTTGCTTGTCTTCGAAAGGTTGTCTTCTAAATCCCTAACAAATCTATGAGCAAGTTAGAGGCAAGGGTTCTATATTATTTGGTTGTGTGAGCCTAGCGTTTGGTACAGCATCTAGCACACAGTTGGCCCTCAATGTGTGCTTATCAAGTACAGGTAGTAGCATCTCAAACCTCACCATGGGTTTGCAAATATAATGACTACATGTGGCTAATAATACATCTTCTGCAGTGCTCCCGGGGCTGTGCCCTAGGGGAGAGGTTGTGCATGTGAGGTTTTCTCTATTACCAGGTATTGATCAAGAGTTGGAAGCGGGGAGGGAGCTGGAAAAATTGCAGAGGAGGCCCACAGACAGCTCGTATCCACCTTCACTACCTGGAAAACAGCGAGAGGAGAAACAGCTTCCTTCTCCCTGAGCCCCAGACCAGTCACCGAGACAACTCTTGGGTACCTTAAAGAATGCCTTTCTGGCCAGTTTATCTTATTTTAAAATCTGTGTATACATGTGCACACATAATTTTATGTAATGTCCTAATGTGGTTATCTCATATATACTAGCTCATGTTTTGACAGTCTTGTGCACGTGTGTGCATGCCAATGTTAAATTACAATGTTAAATTACACTTTGTGTATATGTTTAACATTGTAATAGTAATCAACAGATTCATGTCCAAAAGGGCTATAAACATTCGGATTATCATCAGCAATATATGAAAATTCCCATTTTTCCGTATACTTTCTAGTAATATGTGTTATTGTTTTCACGTTGTTTTATAATATTTCTGTACCTAAAGCAAATGTCAGGTAAGCAATATGCACCCCCAAGATGTCACCCTTTTAGCTGAAATCAGAAAGCTCTACTTAACTGAATGCAGTAGGAAGGGCACTATTAATAAGAAGAGACTCCAGCTAGGCATGGTGGCTAACACCTGTAAACCCAGCACTTTGGGAGGCCGAGGCAGGTGGATTGCTTGAGTCCAGGAGTTCCAGACCAGCCTGGGCAACATGGTGAACCCCATCTCTACAAAAAAATATAAAAATTAGCTGGACATGGTGGCATGTGCCTGCAGTCCCAGCTACTTGGGAGGTTGAGATAGGAGGATCATTTGAGCCCAGGAGGTTGAAGCTGCAGTGAGCCATGATCGTGTCATTGCACTCCAGCCTGGACAACAGAGTGAGATCCTGTCTCAAAAAAAAAAAAAAAAAAAAGGTCTCTGCAGATCTGATTTGGGATTTACACTCTGCCCCCTAACCTGCCAACTTGTGAGAGTCCTTTAACCTCATATCAAAGGGCTGACAAGACTATATAAATGTTACAGGCCAAAATCAAAGTGAAGCTAAGAATCAAGAAACAATAGTAAAATACTAAAGACATTTTCCCCTAAGGGCATTTGGTCAACTGGGAAAATTTAAGTTTTAGATTCTAATTCCTCATAGGACACAAAAAGTAGAAAACTAAATGCAGGGCTCCACCACTGGATATCTACCCAGAGGGAAATGTATCACTCTATCAAAAAGGCAGCTGCGCTGGTATGTTGATCACAGCACTATTCACAATAGCGAAGTCATGGAATCAACCTAATGTCCATCAATGTGGAATTGGAGAAAGAAAATGTGGTGTGTGTATACCACGGAAAAAGTACTCAGCCATAAAAAAGAACAAAATCATGTATTTGGCAGCAACATGGATGTGCCTGGAGGCCATTATCCTAAGTGAAATGACTCAGAAACGGAAAGTCAAATACCACATGTTCTCACTTATAAATGGAAGCTAAACTACGGGTACACATGCACACATAGTGTGGAATAATAGACACTGGAGACTCCAAAAGATGGGAAGGTGGGAGGGAGAGGAGGGTTGAAAAATTACCTACTGGGTACAATGTACCCTATTTGGGTACACTAAAAGCCCAGACTTTACCACTCCACAATAGATCCATGTAAGAAACCTGCATTTTTACTCCCCAAATATATAAAAAATATATATAAATAAAATTTTAAAACCCAGGGCTCATCCAGTATAAGAAATCTAACAAACCCTTCTACCTCAAACCTGGGACTCCAAAGCCCTACCCCCTTAGTGTAAGTTTGAGGCAAAATAAACTCACACAAAACCTCCACCATGAAGGGATGAATAGGACACTTTCCCAGGTCCTGAGAAAAGCAATGAAGGAATATAAATTAAAAAGCTGTAACACAAACTAGTACTCATGTGGGTTTGCAACCCAAATTCACGTCACTTTGGATGTTCAAAAATGTTAAGCTACCTAGTTAATTCAAAATAATATCTATAAAACAATCTGTGGTGAAGAGATGGGCTCTTTAATTTCCAGCCCATGGAAACTCATACTTTAATAAAATGCAATAAAAATGAAGTGCTTAAAAATTATATGGAGGCTGGGTGCGGTGGTTAACACCTATAATCTCAGCACTTTGAGGGGCCAAGGTGGGTGGATCACTTGAGCTCAGAAGTTCAAGACCAACCTGGGCAACATGTCAAGGCCCCATCTTTACTAAAATTATCAAAAATACTAGTCAGGCATGGTGGTGCACACACCTGTGGTCCTAGCTACTCAGGAGGCTGAGGTGGGAGGATCACTTGAGCCCAGGAGGTGAAGGCTGCAGTGAGCTGAGATCATGCTACTGTACTCCAACTTGGGCAACAGAGGGAGACCCTATCTCAAATTTTAAAAAAAAGATATGGAAAAAGAGTGAAGACAAACATAGCATATTAATGTTGCAGCAATATCAAGAAACTATAAAAAATTTTGAGTGTCACTACTGATTTCCATAATTATCCCAAAAGGCTTACAAGCATTTTGTGCAGCAACACCTGACCCCAGTATCTAGCAGAACAAGTTCAAGTGCCCTCTGTGGAACACACCTCCCACTTAAGTGTTAGAGAATTCTCAAAATAATTTGCCATGGGAAAAAAACACATTTCACAAGGAAAAGAAAATCAGTAAGCACACAAGAAAAATAGGCACCATGAGGGAGAATTAAAGTAAAAAGACAGAAAGAATAGACATGTAAAATCTTCAGTTACTGAAATCATCAGACACTGAATCTAAAACAAACTTGCTCGTATGTTTAACGTGATAATGGGTAACTCACTACTGTAAGAAGTGACCCAGGAGACTTGAAACAAACCCAACAGAAATGGAAAATAAAATAACAGAAATATAAAATTCAGTAGATGAGTTTAACAACAGACAAACATGGCAGAAGAGAGGTAACAGAAAGATAGGGCAGATATTATTCAGAATGCAGTACAGCAAAATAAAGTAACTAAAAAGATGAAAGAGAAGCTTAAACCTATAGAAGATAGAAAAGGTTGAAGAAATGGACTAAAACATTTTCTCAGGGCCCCAGAAGAAGAGAAAAAAGAGAATAGGGCAGGGGAAATATTTAAAAAGAGAAGTTTTTTTTTTTCAGAATGTATAAAAGACATCAATCTACAAATCCAAGAGTTCAAGTGAATCCTAAGGAAAATTCATAAATAAAAATGCACACCTAGGCAAGTTACAATACAATCTGAGAACATCAAAGAAAATCTTAAAAAGAGAGAAGAAAAGAAAGATTGCCCCCAAGAAGTGACATATTAACAGCTGATTTTCAACAACACAAACAGGAGGCAGGAAAAAGGATCTGGATCTAGCCATCAGCCACACAAACAAGTTTAGAAATAGCTCCTCCACTTGGGTCTTGAGACTTTTCAGTCCAACTCTTTGGTCACAGCCTGTAAGAGACCCAGGGTCAGAGGATACACCTAAGCTGAATCCAGATTCTTGACCCATGGAAGTGGTGAGATAATAAATCATAATAAAGAGATATTCAATGTATATTGTTTTAAACTGCTAGGTTTGAGGGTAACTTGTTATGCAGCAATGCATAGCTAATACAGTTAGTGTTGATCTGTCTACCTGCCATGAAATAGAACCACTACTCAGTATTTAAAAAATTAAAAATATACTTCACAAACCAGGAGAGGATAAGGCATAGAAAATCCACAATCCAGCCAACAGTCAGTGGAGAAGGGAGAACTTACTATAATGTATTAGTTTGCTATGGCTGTGGTAACCAAGTAGCGCAGACTGGATAACTTAACAGAAACTTATTGTTGCACAGTTTTGGAGTCTGAGTGGTTCCTTCTGAGGGCTATAACAGGTCCATCTCTCTCCTTGGCTCATAGATGGTTGCTTTCTCTCTCCATCTCTTCACTGCATCTTTCCTCTGTATGTGCCTACCATATGGGATTCGGGCCCACCCAAATGACCTCACTTTGCACTGATTACCTCTATAAAAACCCTATCTCCTTATGTCCAAATAAGATCACATTTTGATTCACTGGGGTGGGGAAGGACATTGACACATAAATTTTGGGGGGACCCAATTTAACCCATGACACACAGTTAGGGAAAAAATGAAGTCACTAGATATCCAGACACAGACTCCCTGCTCGAAATCACAAGTTCATTCCAGCTCCAAATAATTCTTGCCCATTGTTTTACTTGATTCAAAGTGAGGCTATAACTGTAACATTCATTTATCTTGCCTGTCTTTATGTAAATGTGAGGTTTGATACGGTCTAGAGGGGTTCTTTATTATGGTTTTGCTCTCTTGTTATCAGTTTTTAAAAAATAATGAAAACCAAAATGCTGCAAATATGTCAACTTGGCATAAGATACCACCAGTTTAATGTGGCTTCACTAAGTTCAATCACAGCATTGTTTACGGATGAACTTTTTAGTACATCCTCATAAATCACTTCTAAGCTAATTAAAATCCCAAATGGAAGTGGTATCTCAGTTGTCCTGGAGCCTGGCTCCCCACTGAATCTCTCCATAATGAAATATGAAGATAATAAAATTATTCTAGGGGTCACAGTCTAGGATACACTTCCAAAACTCATAAACAATGCTCACTGGCATGCCCACAATAGCTGACAATGCAGTAGAAATGAAACAAGTGAAACCAGAGCAATGCAAGATGTTCCTACTGAGTGCAGCCCTTCCAGCAAATTAAGAATTCATTTCCCTGGGTCAGGTGTAGTAGCCGACTGCAGAAATCCAGAAATCCAGCCCATGTTCCAGAACTAGATCCATTTTCTTTATGCATAGGGAGCTACTGTTGCTCTAACACCTTTCAGGTATGTGCCTATGTGTGTTCCTCACTCCATTTGGTCCTGATGCCCCTAATAAGATCAAGGCCCTTGAAACCAAAGATTTTGGGTTAAGTCTTCCCCCAAGGCCATCTGGTAAACCATGCAGAAGCTAAGTAGTATCGTGGATGTCTTTGCTGCTGAAGGCAGGGCTTGCATCAAGGCTTTCCAGTTCCCACTGGGCTGGACTTTGTGGAATGAAGCAAAACGATGCAATCACCCCAGCAGAAAACACCATGGAAAGGATAAGGGAAAATAGATGGAAACAGTTTGTGAAACAACAGAGCCCTCTAAGTTCAGTGAATAATAATTTTAAAAATTTGCAACACTGTCTGAAGACTATCAAAGATCCATACTATGGAAGAAAAAAATAAAAGCAGAATACCATTATTTCAGTCAAGGCAACATACTGAAGCAATGAGTGTTTCAAGTGGGATGTATGTCATAATAATGAAAGCTATATTTAAATCTAAGTTTCTTAGCTAACACCTGCCAAACTCCAGGGAAAGGCCAGTAAAATACACTGTGAGAGAGAGAAAGAGAAAGAGAAAGAGAGAAAGAGAAAGGAAGAAGAAGGAGGAGGAGGAGGAGAAGGAGAAGGAGAAGAAGAGGAAGAGGAAGAGGAGGAAGAAGAGGAAGAAGAAGAGGAAGAGAAAGAAGAAGAGGAGGAGGAGGAGGAGGAGGAAGAAGAAGAAGAAGAGGAAGAAGAAGAAGAAGAAGAAGAAGAAGAAGAAGAAGAAGAAGAAGAAGAAGAAGAAGAGAAAAGAAAAGAAAAGAGACAGAGAGACAGAAAGACAGAGAAAAAGACAGAGAGAGAGAGAACCAATGCAAAAACAAACGCAGGGGTACCTTGGTTGGCAAAGAAAATTGCTCCTCAAAGGCATTGCCTGATGTTTTGTTGTATTCAACTCTGGGGTGTGCTTTCTTGGCTTTCATTTGAAGACACAGAGCCTTCTCATTTGACGGGAAGAGAGAGCTGGTTTCACTAAGCATCCAGGATCAGTCCCTGAAAAAGAAATTACCAGCACATTTATAAACTCTACTCCACCAATGGAAATGTTCACCAGGGCTTCAAGAAAAAGAGCAGTGTCCTCTCTAGAGTCATCAATAAGCCTCAAGATGGAAGTAAGCCAACGGAAAAAAAGATGTATACAGCTGAACTTCTCTAAACAAGATGGACATAGTTATAACAGGTTAAAAATAAACTGTTTTAAAATAAGATTATTCTAAATTTCCCTGCTGTCCTTAAAACCTGTCTGTATTGCTGCCTTAACATTGCCCACAAATTTCAAAAGTCTTTCCATGTGGAGAGTAGATAAGAGTCACTTAAATTCTCATACATGTCTGAAATATAAACAAGAAAAACAAATTAACTTAATCTACATATTTAGCAGAAGTTAATTATAATAAAATTAGGCCAGACGTGGTGGCTCACACCTATAATTGTAGTACTTTGGGAAGCCAAGGTGGAGCAGATCACTTGAGCCCAGGAGTTAGAGACCAGCCTGGGCAACATAGAGAAACTCCATCTCTACAAAAAAATACGGAAATTATCTGGGCATGGTGGCATGCACCTGCAGTCCCAGCTATTCAGGAGGCTGAGGTGGGAGGATTACTTGAGTCCAGGAGGTCAAGGCTGCAGTGAGCCAAGATCATGCCACTGCACTCCAGCCTGGGCAACAGAGTGAGACTCTGTCTCAAAACAAAACAAGAAAGAAAGAAAGAAATTAAATACATCCAGCTCAAACTGAGAAGCAGCAGTTCCTAAACTTCAGTATGATCCAAATGCAATTGAAAGGAACTAATAAATGACCTGGGAGATATGTTGGTAGACTCCTCAATCCTTCTGTGTGGACTACTAAGCCAGCCCTCCACCAGGATATCCATTGAGTAAATTTGTGTGGACAGCCTCCTTTATGCCACGCCGTGTCCAAACCACTGGGGCCAAAGTCAGAAAAAAAAAATAGCCAAAATTCTCTGCCGTCCCAGTATCCATATTCCAGCAGCTGAAGACAGATAATATACAAAATAAACAGAGTGATTTAAAAATTTAGATGTTGGTGTATTCATTTCCTAGGGCTACTGTGACGAATTACCACAGATTTCATAGCTTGAAACAACACAAGGGTAGTATTGCACAATTTTCAATGTCAGAAGTCCAAAATCAATCTCACTTCGCTAAAGTTAGGGTGTTGACAGGGTTGTGTTCCTTCTAGAATCCATTTCTTGCCTTTTTCAATTTTCTAGATGCTGCCTGCCTTCTTGGCTTGCAGTCTTTTTCCTTTCTCTAAGCCAGCAATCACATCGCTTGGATCCTGCTTCCATCCTCACATCTTGTTCTCTGACTGTAACCCTCCTACCTCCCTTTTTTAAGTACTCTTGTTATGACACTGGGCCCACCTAGATAATCCAAGCTAATCTCCAAATTTCAAGATCCTTAACTTAATCACATCTACAACGCTTCCTTTGCCATGCAAGGCAACATATTTGCAGGCTCCAGGGATTAGGATATGCACATCTCTGGGGACCCTTAATCTGTCTACCAAAAGTGCTAAATGCTCTAGATCAAAGCAAATCAAGCAATCTGACATAGATACTAAAAAATGTCAATTGCCTCTTTTCTTTGCTTTTCTTGAAGCTGGGACATAGAGGCAATCCAATCCCACCTAGTAAAGTCATGGATTATGTTGGGGCAAACAGGATGAGATCCTAAAAAAAATATTTTCTTCCCTGATAAAAGAGAGACAATCAAGAGGAAATCCTCCCTGCTTCCATCTGGTCTTTGATGCTGACATTTGAAAATGTTCTACAGTCATGAGCAGCAGAACATTTCAGTCAACAATGGATCACGTATATGATGCTGGTCCCTAAAATGGAGCTGAAAAATTTCTATCATCTAGTGGCTTACAGCCCTTGTAACGACACAGTGCAATGCATTACCTTTTCTGTGTTTACCTATGTTTAGATACACAAATACTAGCACTGTGTTACAATTGCCTACAGTGTTCAGTACAGTAACATGCTGTACAGGTTTGTAGCCTAGGAGCAATAGGCTTTAGCATAAAGCCTCAGTTTACTGTAGACTATACCAGCTAGAAACCTAAGCACATGCTATGACGTTTGCATAACTAATAAATCACCTAAAGAACTTATCAGAATGTATTCCCATCTTCAAGTGATACCTGACTATATATGGGATGTCAGTAGCCATCTTGTCACCATGAGGGAAAAGTCTAGAGTATGGGAGACATCAACCATAATATTGTTTTGTCACTAGATTAACATCCATAGAACCCCCAGGTCTGGAATTATCATGTAAGATTAAGCACAAACCATTATTAAGCAATTTAGCCAAGTACAGTCGGATGGGTTCCACATCTTTGGATTCAACCAACTGAGGATCAGAAGTACAATATTTGGTGGATGCAGAACCTGCAGATAAGGAAGGTTAGATTTTCACATCCATATGTTTCTCAGGGGAACTTTAAGACTTCGACATCTTCGAAATTTTAGTATCCTGGGGGGTCTTTGAACCAATTCTTCACGGACACGGAGGGATGACCGTATGCTAGTACCGGAAGGTAGTGTGGTTCTGCTTTTTGCTTGTAATGGCACCTCAGTTAGAGTCAACCCTTTTATATAACCATTAGGTTTTCTATTAAAAAATGTTTTCTAAAGAGCATGGACATCTGTAGTGGTTGCTGTACAGAGAAAAGCATGAAAGGACAATGACTACAGAACACTCATCATAACTCCAAGTCTACTTACTCTCTTCTGCCACTCAAGATGGGCCAAGGCAAGACCAGCCATAGCATGACTTGTGGTCTTTCCATGGTAGCCACAATTCACTAAACTTATGCCATATTGTGATTCTCCCTTCTGATGTTTTCTGGGCTGCCTAATACTTTTGCTGCCTGACATTCTTTGTGTTTGATCAAGGCCTTGACAGATATGTCCACAGCTGCTGATTCCCGTATCATGGACACAAAGAAGAGAACAACAGACACCAGGGCCTTCTTGAGGGTAGAGGGTAAAAGGAGGGAGAGGATCAGAAAAAAATACTTATTGGGTACTATGCTTATTACCTGGGCGATGAAACAATCTGTATACCAAACTGCCATGGCATGCAGTGTGCCTATATAACAAACCTATACATGTACACCTGAACCTGAAATAAAAGTTATAATAAAAAAATGCCAACTTCAATACCTGTCATAGTCTTACTACTTCATTTCTGAACTGTGGTTTTAGAGAAAGAGTTGGTCCTCTGAACAGGCTTTGTAATCCGACTTTCCAGATCCAAATCATTGCTTTCTCTGGGTTGCCTTCCAGATTCAAATCATTGTATCCCGTGGCCCACAGAGTCCAGCTGTTAACCTTCCTTCCTAAGCATATCCGTGGATATATATGACGTAAAGTCAAATGGGATATTTAGTAATATGGTGAAAACTAAAAACCTGCAATCCAGCATCTCCATGTGCTGTATCTTTTCTTGTTCAAGAAAACTAATTACACGTTTGGTTAAGAATCTATCTGTAACATCTCCAGACACCCATCATCTGGAGAGCCATGCCATTAAGTCTACCTGCTCTGAAGAAGACCCTAATTCCCTGAAATCACAGAGCATCATAATCTGACTTTGGTGTCTCTAAGGATTTCTGGTATTCTTGACTGCATTTTTGTGCTTCTTTGCTGCCTTTACTCTAGAATTATGAAACTACCTAAAGCTCTGACAGCTAATGAAAAACTATTGGCCATGTGTACAGTTGGGACGAGATCTTCATGTTCTCAATGTAACGGTCAAACCATAATGTTACAAAGCCACTGCCTCTCTTCAATGTCACTATGTATCTTCTTTAATGAACTATTCATCAGCACATTCAAGGGAAGACTCTCCATTTGCTGGGTAACAATCACAAGGATATTTGTTGAAATCTGTAGTCTGCTGGGCTTCAAGGACAGAGATGCTATTCAGGATCACCTGGACAGAGTCTGTAGGTATCTCACTAATACACCTAAACCAATCTATATCCCATGAACAGGACATTCTATAAAGGCTGCTGCTGGCTTTCCCAATCTCGAACTCCCAAGTATGAGGTTTATGAATGACATAGTCAGATGGTAGCTGCTCAATTCAGACATTTGCCTATAAGAAAATGTGGAGGAATTCCTTTAAGTTTTACAAAAATATCAAAATGATTAGTTGTGAATATGTAGTCAAAATATGGAAGGCAAAATATGTACATAATTTCCCAGAGGATATACCTGACTATTATAGACAACTAAACATGATAGACAATGCAATTTTGTCATTAGTTTCCAGTGACTCCTCCTAAGAAACTGACTAACAAATCAAATAATAATTCAGCTTGGAATACAAGAAAAGCACAGTTTCTCAATGAAGTACTCACATTCTTTGTAAGTTCCAAGTTTCCAGTTTCTTCCCCTTCACTTCTTCCCCGTTCTGCTGTCCTAGTACTCTGCCCTGGATGCTGCCCTCCTTGACGAAAGTCTTCCTGACTTTTTGCAGGAATGGGGGTTAATGCTTATGTACTTTTCTGGGCTCAAAGCACTGTATCCTGTGTTTTCAGTGTGCACTGTTGTATTACAGGAATACAAGGCATTTTCAAGCTCCTTTTCCTAGACAGGTCCTTGCTCACTGAGAACTGAAAATGGATATTCCCTGCAGACAGACACACTCAGCAGGAATAGGCACATCTTATGTGCATATGAAGCTATACGACATCTGGGGCGATGCCATTAAATAATCGCAACTAATTTAGCAGCTCATCTCCACTATCAGGTGGTAATCATGGTTTCTAAATTCTGGGGAAGAGAGAGGGTTATTAGACCAAAGTGTATCTCAGGGAATACAGCTGAGGGGTTAGTGGAATAGGACACATAGCCTTAGGTCTTATGAGGTGACAACATAGAATTAAATCCTAAAGGAGTTGTCTGTCCATAAAAGATCGACTAGAAAATCTTTATACTAGAGGGAAAGGCCCTATTACCATCTTCCTGGACCTCTGAGTTGGGGGAAAATTACTACTACAAGAAATGACAGTCAAAATTTGGATAAAATGCACAGTATAAGAATCAAAATACAAGAAAATTCATCAGCACAACAGAAGCAAATGCAAAAATCATTCTATAACATCCCTCCAGAAGCCTGCGGGGAACACTAAGGGAAAAAAATACCCCCATTGAAAATGAGCTCATACAAAAAAATTCAAAGGTACATAAGGAAAGGGAACACTACAAGAAGCACAACTGGTGTCCTAAAATCCCCAGATAATTATGTAAGAGGCCCTTTAAGTTCTTTTTATTATATTTAACACAGATTTTTTTTTAAAAAAAGAATACAAACTGTAACAAAAGAATAGGATACTATATGAAAAGGACAAGATTGTTTGAAAATAAGTCAAATAACTTTCTAGAAATGAGAAAATATAGAAATACAGTCACTGACAATGTAGTAATAGAGAAAAGACAACACTGGCTTGCAAGACAACCTTTCTGAAATGGGTAGAAACAGCACTGTCTTTGGAACTGTAGACTTTTTTTTTTTTTTTTTTTCTGAGACAGGTTCTTACTCTGTCGCCCAGGCTGGAGTGCAGTGGTGCAATACCTCGGCTCACTGCAACCTCCACCTCCCAGATTCAAACAATTCTCCTGCCTCAGCCCCACCCAAATAGCTGGGATTACAGAAACATGCCACCACACCTGGCTAATTTGTGCATTTTTAATAGAGATGAGGTTTCACCATGTTGGCCAGGCTGGTCTTGAACTGCTGACCTCATGTGATCCGCTCGCCTCGGCCTCCCAAAGTGCTGGAATTACAGGCCTGAGCCACTGCGCCCAGCCAGAACTGGAGACTTTCTTATTACAATGCATTACATAGCTAAGGTAACAGCTGACTTTCTCCTCTGCTAGGCACTGGCTTCAGTATGGGACAACCTGAATAGCCAGGAAACTAGGAAGTAGAGCTGACTTTTCTTCCAACCGTTACTAAAGCACAATTTCTTTCCTTCTGGGGCCACGTTCCTTCCATGGCCTCATGTATATTTTATGATATGGGGAACTGCACTCAAGGTTACGGAAGCATTCGTTTCCTCTCCCTGGCACCTCTTTCAGAATCAGAGAATGAGGAAATCTAACTCTTAGAACCCCTGCAGCTCTTATGAACTCAGATATGTTCATCTGTGCAGAGAGCAGCCCTAACTCTCTTCACCTGTTCAGTGAAGTGTATTGGACACAGTTCCTATTTGTTCTAAGTAGAATTTATATTTATTCTACAATTGAACATTAATTTTGTGGTACAGTTTTCATTTGTCTATGCCCTATGTACAATAAAGGATATTTGTAAATTAAGGGATGAGATAGCTTAAATGACTCACCAAAACAAGATTAAAGCTAAATAGCTGCAGGTATAGTAATTGAATTGAAAAATACTTCTTGGACACTGGGGCATATTCCCTGAGAATTAGAACTTCATTAGCAATAAATATTTTCATAAGCCACTAACAATTGAGCAGCTTTTTTTTTTTTTTTTTTTTTTTTTTGACAGAGTCTCACTCTGTTGCCCAAGTTGGAGTATAGTGGTGCAATCTCGGCTCACTGCAACCTCCACCTCCCGGGTTCAAGCAATTCTTCTGCCTCAGCCTCCCAAGTAGCTGGAATTACAGGCATGTGCCACCACACCAGCTAATTGTTTTATATTTTTAGCAGAGACAGGGTTTCACCATGTTGGCCAGGCTGGTCTCGAACTCCTGACCTCAAGTGATCCATCTGCCTCGGCCTCTCAAAGTGCTGGGATTACAGGCATGAGCCACCGCGCCAGGTATTGAGTAGCACTTTATCTAAGCAAGAGTAAGTATAAACTAGATATTCTAAATCTTCTGTGCTTTAAAAACAGTATTTCCAAATGTTTAGCTCCAATTGTCTCCTATTCAGCTAAAACGTAACGTAACTTTCTGAAAATACGCCCTAGACACTGGGTGTGTAGAAATGGTCTCTTTCACCTCTTGTACCTTCACCCTGTTTAATCTCAAATTAGCACAGGGACTTAGACAGAATACAGCTTATAGTATAGGTGATGATATTCTTGCTGCTATATTTACAGACATGAATGCAAA
This sequence comes from Nomascus leucogenys, assembly GCF_006542625.1. Lineage (NCBI taxonomy): Eukaryota > Metazoa > Chordata > Mammalia > Primates > Hylobatidae > Nomascus > Nomascus leucogenys. The sequence goes on from NC_044406.1 coordinate 7,538,760, forward strand.
TTTCGCTAGAAGGAACCTCCTGGTGGGATTAATCATCCAAATTCCCATTAGAAAGGCTTTCTGGTGAAAGTAGGACAAGAATAGTGGTGACTATCCCCTGAGGACTCAGGTGCCATTTCTAATGACTTGTTCTTCCGTGCAAGAAGATGCTTCCGACAAAACTGGCAGAGTTGGCTGTGCTTATTTCCGTTTTTTAAAGTAATGGGAGAAGAAGTAGCTGTGCTGTAACTGCAGAAATTAACCAATCTGTAAAATCAAGTAAAACACAGAAATGTAATGTGGGTGGGGTTAATAAACACAAGATCAGAATAAGATTACACCATTTCTTTTTCAGAGAAATTTGCCATTTTGAGACTACCAAGCTAGGAGAAAATTCAAACCCACTCACCTGCCACTTCATATCTAGTGTATAAATATTTTAGGAAAAGGACACATGATCCAAGTATGGAGACAAGGGAAAGTTTCCTCCCAACCCGCTACCCACCCCTTTGCAAGAAAAGACACAACTGCCTGGACTTCTAGCCACCCCCACCCTTGGCCAGAGACAGAACACAGAACATCTGAGGTCAATGAGAAGTTTAACTAACAGAGCTTCTCAAATCTTGCCTTCCAGTGCTCCTCCTGACAGCAGCAAAGCCAAATGAATCTCCCTGGGGAACTGGAGAGAGAGAAAGAGAGAGAGGCAGGCCCTGGCAATCCTAGCAGCAAGACATTTCTTTTAAGGGAATTGTATGTTTTATATAAATCATGCTTTATTCAAGAAATTAATGCAAATTTTGCCTTCTTAAGTAATTTTACAGCCATGTGAGTTTTAGTATGGTGGGGATGTTTTAAAGTGCAAACTGTAGCTCTAGGATTGTTTATCCTATGGCTTTTCGGATCCCTGGCACACTTCTTCATCCCCCTGAGGATAGCCTACATGTCAGGCTGAGATGGGAGGTTAATGGATTTTAAAGTCTGCTGCCTTAACGTGACAACTCATAGTGTTGAAACTCGGTTTTGACAGCTTATGCAAGTAGACGGGAAAAAGCAAGCATTTTGCTAAAAATAGCAATTGGAGAGGAAGTGCCTGAGCAAGATAAATCAAAGATTTTCCTTCTGTGATCATTATATCTTTCACAAATCCTGAGCAGACATCACACCTTGTCTGTATCCCACATTGCACCATGTATCTAAGTTTCATCTCTCAACTGTGATTGATAAACTCACTAAAGAAAGGTACCGTGCCTCATAATTTTTTGAAGACCTTACTGTTAGCAAAACAGTTTGCCATGAATATATGGTTAATACCATTAAGGAATTATTTCTGATAAGGATGTTTTCTGTTTACTCCAGTACTCAAGAGTTATGCTAGCAATACACAACGACCTTCCAATCAAAACCACTACTCTACCCCCAGGAAGCATATGAATCTTCAAGCTTGCAAAAATCACTCTGATCTCTTGCAAAAGTCTCTGGGAGGAAGGTGAATTTAGGAAGCAACAGGGGAAAGATGCAAAGTTAAACCTCTGCAAACAAATGACTTTGTTTAAGAGAATAAGAAAAAAATGACCAGAACATGCTACATACCACTTTTTACGTTAAACATTTACCTGCAAAAATCAAAAATAGATTTTAATCATTCTCTATTGTGGTTTAGTGCCCAGGTCCCTTTTTGTGTAAGAAACAGTTGACTTTCAGTTCAAGAATACCCTCCTGCTTCCTGGATGGGGTTGTGAGAGTTTAATTTTCCTAACCCTCCCTGGGAACAAGCCACATGCCTCTGAACAATGTTTCCTGGCATTTTTGGTGGTCAAAGAAGATTGATGACGTTGAAGCATATTCAGTACTCAAAGAACCCAGTCTATTTGCCTAAATTCAAACCAAAAAAAAAATCAGTCTACTGTCAGCACGAATATTTCTTGGGAATATGAGAGGGCTCAGTGTTGGTCTCTGCTGCTGGCAAATTGAGCACTCAGCAGTGGCTGTAGCCAGGTCAGCCTTGGTAAGTGGAAGTCCATGTTGCTGAGCCCATGCATAACCTTCATCCCTGCCACCATGGGCCCACTGGGCCATGACAGGGGAGGCTGGGGAAAGTGGCTGAGTGGTGTCCACAGAAACGAGTCCTCCTATCTACTTGATTATTAAAATCCTCCTCTGCTGAGGTCACCCTTTGGTGAGCACTCACATGAGATACAAATATCTTCACAATTTTGACCACTCAGAGAGGTCCGTCCACATACCTCCTCCCCAAATTCCTTTGTCACCAATTTTCCAATCATGCTTCTTCCAAGTCTCTGACCATCCAGCCAAACCACTGGCTATGGCCCATGAAGCAGTATATAATTGCACATCTGGCCATTTCTCCTTCCAAGCAAAGTCCACAACCAGATGCACTGCTCGAAGTTCTGCCCACTGGGAAGATTTCCCTTCACCACTGTCCTTCAGGGATGTCCTAGAAAAGGGCTGTAGTGCTCCAGTGTCCACTTTCAGGTGGTGCCTGTATATCATGCAGAACCATCTGTAAACCAGACCCTAGTCTTCTCTTCCTCTATCAACTGATCATAGGGAACTCCCCATGAGGCCATCAGTGCAGGCTGGGGGAGAGAAGGCAGGGTGGCAGGAATGGAGACCATGAGCATTTGAGTCACTTCTTCTTGTAACTTACTTGTGCCTTCAGGACCTGCTTGAGCCAGATCATGTATATATCACTTCCATTTGATGACGAAATGCTGCTGTGCATGCCCAACTTTATGGATATATGGGCCAGAAAGTACCCAGTTCATGACAGGTAGTTCAGGTCGCATGGTGACTTGATGAGCCATAGTCAAACATTCAATTTCTACCAAAGCCCAGTAACAGGCCAAGAGCTGTCTCTCAAAAGGAGAGCAGTTATCTGCAGAAGATGGCAGGGCCTTGCCCCCAAATCCTAGAGGCCTCTGCTGTAATTCACCTACGGGGGCCTGCCAAAGGCTCCAAACAACATCCCTATCTGCTACTGACACCTCAAGCACCATTGGATCTGCTGGGTCATATGGTCCAAACGGCAGAGCAGCTTGTACAGCAGCCTGGGCCTGTTGCAGAGCTTTCTCTTATTATGGACCCCACTTGAAACTGGCAGCCTTTCAGGTCACTAGATAAATGGGCCAGAGTAACACACCAAATGAGGAATGTGTTGCCTCCAAAATCCAAATAGGCCCACTAGGCGTTGTGCCTCTTTCTTGGGTATGGGAGGGACCAAATGCAGCAACTTATCCTTTACCTTAGAAGGAATATCTTGACAGGTCCCACACCACTGGACCCCTAGAAATTTCACTGAGGTAGAAGACCTCTGAACTTTAGTTGGATTTATTTATTTATTTAAAATTTACTGTATTAGTTTCTTCTCACGTTGCTATGAAGAAATACCCGAGACTGAATAATTTATAAAGGAAAGAGGTTTAATTGACTCACAGGTTCTTCGTGGCTGGGGAGGCCTCAGGAAACTTACAACCATGGTGGAAGGCATGTCTTCACAGGGCAGCAGGAGAGAGACAGTACAAGCAGAGGAAATGCCAGACGCTTATAAAACCATCAGATCTCATGAGACTCACTCATCATCACAAGAACAGCATGGCGGAAACCGCCCCCATGATTCCATTACCGCCACCTGTGGATTACAATTCAAGGTGGGATTTGAGTGGGGATGCAGAGGCAAACCATATCAGAATAGAAAAATATTTCTGTGTCCTTATGTCTCTGTTAAAGGTCGGAGAACAAAAGGAACAACAAAAGAGCCAGATGTTTCCCTTCTTACATATTTTATATGTAATGTTAACTTCAGCCATTAATATTACTCACCTGGCCCCTGTGGGCCATTGAATTTTCACTCATTGCATTGAGAAGAACCAGGTGCCTGCTTCAGAAGAGACCTCACTTGCACATTATTAGGAAGAATTTGCAAAATACAAACCCTGATATGTCCTGCCATCTCAATCTTTATATACTATGGTGGGATCAGGGATTTGGCAGGGGGTTATGATCAACTGCAGCAAGGCAAGGCAGCTCTGCTGTCTTCTATGAAAGAGCAAGTGGCAAGAGGAGCACTCTCCATCTCTAAATAGTCATAAAACCTTTGTGGTAGAGACCAACTGTGGCTGCTTGCACAGTCCCCACTCTCCTGATCATCAAACTGAACAAAAGCAAGATTCCAATGGAACCACAAATAATATGCATCTGTCCTCTGTCCTCCCATGCATGAAGGCATTTCCAGCTTCAGCCTAGAACATATGGAGCTGGAGAGAGCATTATTACCATTCCCATAACACATCTTTTTTAAAAAGCCAGATCATCTACAAAATCATTAATCTCCTTGAACTCATCAGAGAGTTAAGATTGCAGGGCAACCAATGAACCTGAATGTAAAGACAGATGGGTACTAAGGAGAGCAAAGATCATCTGGTGGCTATCAAGCAGACCATCCTGAGGCAAAACTCCTTATCCGAGGAATTCCGAAGTAATTACACTTCCCTATTATCTAAAGCTGGCATCAGTTCCAGGCTTCTTTCCCAAAAATGTATAAGTAACTAGAATTTCTATACATCTCTGGAATGCATACATGTCAAGACTCATTGTGCAACCCTTGCTGACATCAAGGCACCTAAATGTCCACAAATTTAATCATTTATCATGACCTACGTGGCTAATGTGCTCCAAATTACCCTTCAGCTCCTGCTTTAAAGTCCATAAATACACTAAGGAAAAGTCTGCCAGGTGCACTCAGGCCTCCCTTACTGAAGCGCCCTGCTGCACTCTGCTGCACTGTTCTTTCTAGCTCATAAAACTTTCCTTTTCAACCCTATACTGTTGTTGGTAAATTCTTCTTACTACCCGCGAGCCAATCACTTTCCGTTGCCGGGTCTCTGACACCTTGCCCAGCAGGTGCCTCCAATGAGAGATGACATATAAGCACTGGCTCAAGTATTAGAGAGCATGGGACCAGGCGCGGTGACTCACACCTGTAATCCCAGCACTTTGGGAGGCCAAGGCAGGTGGATCATGAGGTCAGGATATTGAGACCATCCTGGCTAACATGGTGAAACCCCGTCTCTACTAAAAATACAAAAAATTAGCCGGGTGTGGTGGCATGTGCCTGTAGTCCCAGCTATTCAGGAGGCTGAGGCAGGAGAATCACTTGAACCTGGGAGGCGGAGCTTGCAGTGTGCCCAGATTGTACCACTGCACTCCAGCCTGGGCAACAGAGCAAGACTCCATCCCCCTCCCCCCCCCCAAAAAAAAAGCATTAGCACGGGAGGGGGATAGTGCCTCCGTAAGGGTAGGTAGAAAGAATCCAGCTAGTTTTTTAATGAATTCCTAAAAGTCAAGAGGAGGCTAGCATAGAAGTTGGGGATCTCTGGGATCATGGACATAGGGATTTGCACCACTCACAGACTCTTTCTATGGGTACCCACTGTGTGCTCATGAGAAAACTGGGAGACAGCAGGGGATAGGAGAAAGCCTCCCTTGGCTGTGCAAGCTTGGCAGAGGGCAACAGTCACCACTGGGGGAAAAGCAGGAGCCCCTCTCACATCCTTCTTCACTAAGGAACAAAAATTTTAAGTTACTGGGAGAACACTGGCAAACCTGTCACTCGAGGGCAGTGGGGAGGAGGGAAAAAACAATGATCCTCCATCATCGAGGGAGGCACAGAAAGCCCTCTGGACTGGGAACATCTGAGGTTTCCTGTGGCTCAGAGAAGGGCAGGGTCACTGAGAGTGCACGGCTCCCCCTCCAGAGAAACTGGGACACATGGCCCATTGGACCTGTAAAACAGAAAAAAACTCATACTCACTCATACCACCAGAATAGCAAGCACCATACTATGCAAGAGGCAACCACCATCTGCCACTGGGGAGAGGGGCACAAAAACAATGAGAGAGGCCCTCTCGGAGGTGCAGACACATAAGAAAAGTCTGAGGCTGAGAGTGGAGCAGGAACATTGAGAAACAACCTCCAGCAAACTTGTCCCAACCCTGAGCAAAGGATAATGCTAGAGGAATTTGAAGCCTTTGATCCACTGAATTTACACCAAGCAACAACTACAAACAAGCAACCCCCCAAAATTTAGTGATTCTCCTGACTACATCAATTCAACCCACACACTAATGGCCCAGCATTAGAGGAAGTGTGGCATTTCCAGGCATAAATGTTATTTATTTCAGCTCCTATTTCTCTACACATGATGTCCAATATTCAATAAAAAATTACGAGGTACACCAAAAAGCAAGAAAATACCAACCCACAATCAAGAGAAAAAGCAATCAACATAACCAGACTGAAAGATAACCATGTGTTGGAGTGTTGGAGCCATCAGACAGGAAATAACCATGAACAGGAACCAGTGGAATATGAGAAAAACACGGATGAAGAGATGGAGAATTTTGGCAGGGATACGCCAAAAACCCTTAGAAAGAGTCATATGGAAATGCTAAAAAAAAAAATTATTTTTAAAACATGGTGACAAAAAGAACACCTTCAACTTTATCAATTAGCATGCTGAGCACAGCCAAGGCAAGAATTAGTGAAATGAAAAACAGGTCAATAGAAAGTACCCAATCTGCACATATTAAGACAGAGAAGTGGAGGAAAAAAGCAGAACAGAACAGAACCAAGGATCGAAGAGTTGTAGGAAAACATCAAATAAGGATGATTGGAATCCTAAAACAAGAAGAGAGGCAAAACATAGAAAAGTAACTATTTGAAGAGATAGAGCCTGACAATTTTCAAAAAGTAGAGAAAAATTTAAAAACCACAGTTCCAATATGTTCAGAGAGCCCCTAAGCATGTTAATGACACACATGTGCACACACTGCACATGCACCTAAAACCAATGTAGTCAAGTTGGAAAAAACCAAAGACAAATGGAAAATTTTAAAAGCAACCAGAGTGAAATTTGAAAGATGTATTATGTCATTACACAAAGGAATAAAGATAAAAATTATAGCAGACTTCTCATCAGAAACTATGCAAACAAGAAGATAGTGGAGTGACATCCTTAAAATGCTAAAATGAAAAAAAAGGAAAATTGCCAACCCACATCATATACCCTGAGAAAACATATTTCAAAATGAGAGAGAAGTAAAAATCATCGGATGTCAAAAATCAAGGAAGTTTATTAGCAGACAACCTACACTACGAGAAACACAAAAGGAAGTTCTTCAGACGAAAAGAGTGTGACAACAGATAGAAACTTCATTCTAAACAAAATAATGAAGATTTCCAGAATGGACATATTGAGATAAACATAAATGATTTTTTCTTGTTTTTAACTGATCTAAAAGACAATTGATTTCTAAATCAAAAATATATACAATGTATTATATGCTTGTGTTACAAATAAAGGTAACATATATTCCCAAAATAGCATAAAAGATGAGAAGGAGGAAGGTAGTATACTGTTGCAAGGTCTTTATGTCACTGGAGGTGGTATAACATTATTTGTAGGTGGACTGTAATGAATTAAAGAGTTGTGTTGTAAACCATCAGACAACCAGTAAAATGTTAGGAAGAATCAATAATAAGGCAATAGCAGAGATAAAATTCAATCATAAAAATAATGAATCAAAGCCAATAAGATAATAGATACACCATGAATTAAGGAGAAACTGGGGCTTCCTAAATGCCTAATACTGCTTCTTAAAAATTTAAGCACATAGAAACTCAGGACCCAGGCTAGGCTGTAAAGTATCTTACTAGCAAGTCACCAATAAAATCTACAACTAACCACCTGTCTTTTAAAAATTAAATTTAAACTATTAGAACAAACACTAATTACACAGACGTGCTTGAAGATTTGAAAGAATAATCCGTGATACAAAGTAACTTCTATTTAAAGAACAAACCATCTAATCAATGGGCTCACATTATCTCTGTAGCAGCTTAAGCTATTGATTGCAATTCAGTTTCACACTGACTCACTCATTCCTGACCCACATTTTAAATACCTCTTTCTCTTTGACCTTTAATTGCTGACAGAAAACATTGAAAACTTCTCTAGAAAAGCTTAGTGAAAGTAATTTCATTTCATTTGATTTTAGTCTCCTAACAGAAGTCAAATGGATCAGCACAAAAACACGTGGTCGGTCTGGTTCATCAGCATGACCTGAATGTTCCCAAAGAGATCAAATCAGTCCTCCCAGTGTTCCAAAATTCAGCCTTAAGGAAACCTGCAGTAACGCAGTCCCCACGATAAAAATAAAGTTTTAAATTATTACAATTTGTCTGTAGGTTTAAAGACCAAGATTTAGTCATAGTTCCACTCCTTATAAAAGGAATGTGCCGTTACTATCACTCTCCACCTCCTGGTTCCCGTGATGGTCTGTGTCACTAGTTACTCCATGTAACTCACTCATGTTTGGGATCAGAAGACTTCTTGGCCTCAGGAGATATTTATGGCTCTTTCTATGTGATTCTGCTTTTAGGATTAGTTCCATAAATCTAAATTGCATCTCGTGAAATTATTTCTGTTATAGTCATGATAAATTGAAGCCACCAAGGAACAGATCACAATAAAGTTAGTGGAAGAAAAAAAAAATTATTTAATTTCCAAAGTATATTTCAATTAGGACACAGCTATAAAAATGCCAGCTTCAAATATTCATTTGGTGCTTAGATTTTTATTTTCCAGCAGGCCCATTCTGAAACTCAGCATGCCACAGAAATAATATTCCATTTGGAGGCTTCTGAATTTTCAGTTAACCTATCAGCAAATATTTATATTATGACCATGTTGCTGCAAACATTCTAGGTGGAGAAGACTTTGTGAAGGGGATAAGGTGTGGAATACACCCCACACTACATTTCCTTCCTGTTTTAATCACTGAACATTTAGGCTGAGCTATGTATGAAACTACTAATACTGGACTTGCTTTGACCTACGACAATGGCAATTTCATAAGATTCCATCTAATAGTTTTATGACCTGGGCAAGTAGCGTATCATCCTTCCTCTTGTTTCCTCACCTCTAAAGCTAAATTCTTGACTTTTGGGATCACTTCTGAGATTTCTTCAGGTCATAAAAATGTCTGTAACATGATTCTGAAAAAACCCAAAGAAGGTAAAGACGTCGACCCGAGAAGTTTACAGTTTAGAGAAGTAAAGGAGGTACAAGTGAAAATCCTAAATACCACAGGTCTTGTCAGAGAGTCAAGTCTCCTAAAGTGACTTTTAGAAGATTTCTTATTGAATTCATGATCAGAATTTTTGGTCAGCAAGAGATGAGGACATCTTGGAATGTATCTCATTCTAATAAGGTGATTTCTGTTAAGTTAAATGAAGCCAATTCACAATCATCTTTATTTTGGTTATCTACTTTGAGTGAGAAGTATCCAGGATCACTTTTCAAAGCCAGACTGTCTGGCTACCATGTGCCAGTGTAAAAAGTTGAGATTGTCAGTGACACTTACGTAACCAAGAGTTATATACTTTAGCTATAAATCTCCTGTTTTCTTAATAACCCCAAACCACAAAATATGCTTTTCCCAGACCTGCCTAAACAATCTACTTTCTTGATAATTCTAAAACTGCAGAACATACGTGCCCAGGACTTGTTTACCCTTATGTCACTTTTTCCAAAAACAGGTAATAGTTTGTCTTAGCAGAACAGCTGTGTCACCTCGCCCCATTCCCATTTCTCATTTTCCTTTTACTGTGAGCCGCCTGTGTCTATAGCATCCCTAGCATCTTGTAGATTCTTGCAGCAAGTTCCTGAGATCGCTGAGAGGAGGCCAGCCATTTCTACCTACCAACCGTGTAGCTGCTAGAAACAGATTCACCAGACTGAGTTTCCTCGCTAAGATAAAAAAGAGGATAAGCGATCTGCATATGGGCTCACTTTCAAGGGGGAGGAGTTAAGAAATGTAATTTCATTGATGCTTCACAAAAGAACGAGGCTCACAGGTGAGCGCTAATTGAATATTCATGACTTTTTCTTTCTTTCTTTTTAGCATTTTCTTTTCTCTCTCTCTCTCTCTCTTCTTTTTAGACAGGGTGTCTCCCTCTGGTGCCCAGGCTGGAGTGCAGTGGTGCGATCTCACTGCAGCCTTGACCTCCCAGGCTCAAGTGACCCTCCCACCTCAACCTCCCAAGTAGCTGGCACTACAGGTGTGCACCGCCATGCCAGGCTAATTTTTATATTTTTAGTAGAGGCAGGCTTTCGCCATGTTGCCCAGGCTGGTCTCGAAACCCCGGACTCAAGTGATCCACCCTCAGCTTCCCAAAGTGCTGGAATTACAGGCGTGAGCCACCACAGCCGGCCTGGAATTTTCAATGTTTAGAAAAGCATATTAGTGATTAACAGCTAAAACACATTTGCTTAAGGGACCTGATTCCAGTAATAAGTAATTTCACCCAATTCAAGAAATAGATCATTTTCTATATGACCTAGAACATGAAAAATCTAGGAGCATACTGAACTATTCTGAGGGTGGCAAGTTATATTGCCTGAGAGGTAACTTACTTTAAAAATACTTCAGTATAAAACAGCATAACATATGTGTGCAAAGTATCCCTTAATCCACACACTAAAGGTGGCCACTTAGCATATTCAGGAACTCACACTTCAAAGGTAGCTTTGGGGCATTTCAAATATGGTTATTGAAATGGACACCAGAAGGCATACTAATTAAAGACATGAGTGGTGTTTGATACGTGCAGTTGTGTACACAAAGTATGAGAATCAGCCAACTGGGCAGGTAAATTTCCCCAGAGTGGCTCAGGATGGGCACCTCGTGACGATTCCATCAGCCCACGTTAACGAGAACCCTGTAGTGGTCTGTCTTCAGAGTATCATTGTGTAAAAACCATATGCGATTACAATGTAAAGAGCAGACACACAAACGTTTAGAAAAGTACCAAGCATTAAAAAGATTACTTTATTAGCTGACCCAGGCAGTAGAACAGAAAAGGGGAAGGAAAAGGAATGCTGTTTTTTCACTACTTAGAGTAGAAAAACGGTAGATTATATATTTAAAAACAAGGGATTAAGTACATTCTATCAAGAGAATCATTAAAACAAAAATATATCACTACTAAGATATCAGAAGCAAAGCACACAGACCACATAGTGAAAGACTTAAGAAAAAAAAAAAAAACTATCGAAACAGAAAATATAAAATAATTCAAGAGAACAGAAAACAATACTGATTAATAAGTATAAAAGGGGTCACCACGTACTAAACACACACTTAAAACCAAACCCTCTACAATGCACAGTTTCAGTAACCTGCAATTGCTATAAAACTATAGCCTCACACTTGGTGGCTTAACACAATAATTCATTATTATTTCTCACAGCCCTGTCAGAAGACCAGGTTCTTCTGGGAACTTCGTGGGGTCTCTCCTCATGAGGTTGTAGTCAAATGGTGGCTGGAGCTGGGGTCATCTGAAGGCTCAGCCGGGCTGAACCTGCAGGGTAGTTTCTTCCCTGTCTGGTGTCTCAGCCAAGAAGGCTGGAATACCTAGGGGTTGGTCAGGCATCCCTCCCTCTCCAAGCAGCTTGCTTAGCTTGGGCTTCCACACAACATGGCAGTCTCAGAATAGCCCATCTTCTTAAGTGGCAGTTGGCTTCCGGCAAGTGAGTGTTCAAAGGGATCCAGGTGAAAGCTGCAGACCTCTTAGGACATCACTTTGGAAGTCTTGTGGCATCATTTCCACCTATATCCTATCAGACTAAAGCAAGTCCAGGGCCAGCCCAAGATCAAAGGGAAGGGTCGACACAAGGAGGGTATTTTAGGGGGGATGGTTCATTGACAGGCTGGACCGTGTTTCATGGGGGACCTGCTAGTGACGCTAGTGACAATGACACACATCATAAATGTGTTTCAGAAAAGTAATAAATAAAAAGGTCAAGATGCCAGCCTTGTGCCAATAAAAAGAAAGCAGAATCTGCCATCTAAAATAGGAACTGGGTGGAATTTGGCAAAATCGCATACACTAAACAAAGAAGGGCATTCTATAATACTAAAAGCTTCAGGTCCTAGGAAATATGTAATCATTATAAATGCCAATATACCAAAAAAAGTAACCTTCAAAAAACAGAAATTACGGGAAACAAAAACACACTAGGAGTCAGAGATAACGATTTATTTCTCTCAGCCCATGAAAGAGCAACTACAGTATGTATTTTTAAAGACCCCATTAACATGATTAAAAGGTATCTGACATAAAACTTAGCAACCTAAAAATGGAAAACACCATCTTTTCAACTGCCTGTGTGACAATCACAAAAAAATGACCATAGATTGGGATATAAATAAAACCTCAATTTATTTTTAAAGACAGAAATAATACAGAAAACATTCTATGATCAGAATGTGAATAAAGTCAGAATAACAAAATCAAAAATTATGAAGGCCTTTGGTGGCTAAAAATTTGCAAACAACTTGTAATTCTTTGCTCACATAGGATAGGAAATTCAGAATGAAAATGTAGAATTTATAGAAAACAATGATAATTAAATCACTATTTATCAGGGCTATAACCTAAAATAATGTCACAAGAAAATTTATATTCTTAAATATTCATTCTTTTTAAACATTTATTCTTCAGAAAAATAATAAAAACAGATAATTTAAACATCATTTTCAAACACTCAGAGAATAATAGAAGAAGCAAAAAAAAAATCACAAGGAATTACTAACGAGAGAAGTAAATAAGTCACAAACACAAAAGAAGATAACTAATAAATTCAAAAGCTATTTTTGGAAAATACATTTAAAAAGATAAACTACTAATTTCATTTTAAAAGGAGACTATATAAACCCAAAGAAAGAAAGAATGATGAGGACAATCATACATGTAAAAGAAGTAAAAAGAAGCATAAAAGTTTCATATTTCTTACCCCGATGTAAACGAATTTTAAAACTTGGAACAAATAAGTAATTTCTAGAAAAATATATAATGTCAAAATGGACAAAGAAAAGATACAAAATAAGATCATTTAAATGCAAGTAATACAGAAAATAGAGCTATTTACCAAAACAAAACAAAACAAAACAAAACAGGCAGAAGATTTCACAGACAAATTCTGTCAAACCTTTAAAGAATAGAGAAGTTCACTATAAATACAATTTTTATTTGTCACTTAAAGAAAAATCCAAAATTATTTAAATTGTTGCTTGGCATAGAAAAGGAAGGAAAACTTCAACATTCTTTTTAAGAAGTGAATACAATATTGATACCAAGTGTGGCAAAGACAGTAAATTATATAATATATAAATCGTGATGCAAAAATTCCACATGAAGTATTTTCTATCACAGTCCAGCAGCGGGTAAATGAAACAATACAACATAATCAATCATGTTTTCTTCCAAAAAAAAGAGGAGAGTTAAACATTAACTCGATACTAGGCATATATTTTCTCATATTATGGACCTAAGTGGAAAAAGCAAATAGTCATTTTATAGACACTAAAAAGGGCATGTTTTGAAGTTCAAATATCATTCTTTATAAAAGGAACTCAATAAAACAGAAATAGAAGGAGATTCCTTAACTTGATAGAATATAATAAACTTACCCTAAATATTAATGGCTTGGAAAAATAAACACCCACCACTGTCACCACTATTGTATAATATTTTAGTGGACGAATCGGCCAATTCAATGATAGAAGAGGAAAAAAATGCAAGGGATAAAATTAAAGAATGAAGGTAAAAATCACCCTGGTTTGCAGATGATGTGATTATTTACCAAGAAAGGTCTGAAAACCAACTGAGAAATTACAAGGCAGGGAAAGAGAAGCTAGTAACACAACAGAGCACGAATTAATATTCAGAAATCAATAGCTTTCAGATATGTACAAAGACAACAACTTAGGAAAACCATTGGCTGCAACGATGATAGGACAGCAATAAAAGGTAAAATATGTAGGAACACACGAGGAATGTGAGCACGTATTAATAGGAAACTTTAAAACTCTCTTGGGAGACATGGCACAGGCTTGAACAAATAGAAATGCACACTGTGTTCTTGGCTAGAAAGACATAATGTTATAAAAATGTCGGTCTACCCTATCGTGTTTACCAATTTAACATTTCAATAGAAATACCAGCTTTGTGGGCTGTGGGGAGGGATGGAGCGATAGAGAGCAATTAGACAAGCTGATTCTGATATTTATGTAGAAAAATAAACAGAACAGCTGGGAAACTTTAAATCAGAAAAACAAAGAGAGAGTCCAGGCCCTGTCGGATATTCAAATATATTACGCATCCTCAAAAATGAAAACAAATTTGTACTGGCTCATCAAGAGACTGATTAATGGGATTAAATAGAAAGTCCAAATACAGACTCAATACATAAAGGGATTGAGTATATGATAAAGGTGGCATCTCTAATTAATAGGGAAAAATGTGTTCTCCCATAAACGATGGTGAGACGTTGGTTAGGCATGAGGTATGGGACTTATAGTTCACACTAGGATGCTGTAGGATGACTTCTAATTAGATCAGAGATTTAAGTCTGAAAAAACTAAGCAATAAGAGTGCTAGAAGAAAACACGACTGAATGTCTTCAGAACCCTGGAGCAGAGGAGGCCTCTTTACTCTGATGTAAAATCAACTTGACCTGACAGAAAACAAAAATTGTCAACTTTACCTGTACAAAGCTAAACAGCCTCCTGATGACCAAAACAGAGCAAAGCAAAATAAACACCACAGCAAGCAAAGACAAAGACCAAACTGAAAACAGTCTTGCAACTCTCTATCATAGGTAAAGGGCTAGTCTAATATATAAAGAGTATTACCCATCAATAAGGAAAAAAATAAACACAGAAATCCAAAGCTAGCTCAATATTTTAAAGCAGATTCAGCCTCCTGCATGAAAAGAAAATGCAAATTAAAACTTATTCTTAGAAACCAAGGCCATAGACTTAACTCATAAACCTCAGAAACAACTGGCATCCCGAACACTCTCCTATCACGTTGCAAAAACTCACTCCCAGCCTCTGGAATTGCCCCACTCTCTCCTTTTTTGTTTTATTTATGTATTCACCTCTTTTTTTTTTTTTTTTTTTTGAGATGGAGTCTTGTTCTGTCACCCAGGATGGAGTGCCGTGGTGGGATCTCAGCTCGCTGCAACCTCCGCCTCCCGGGTTCAACTGATTCTCCTGCCTCAGCCTCCCAAGTAGCTGGGACTACAGGTGCCCACCACCATGCCTGGCTAATTTTTGTATTTTTAGTAGAGACGAAGTTTCACCATGTTGGCCAGGCTGTTCTCGAACTCCTGACCTCAAGTGATCTGCCTGCCTTGGCTTCCCAAAGTGCTGGGATTACAGGCGTGAGCCACCATGTCCAGCCTATTTATGTGTTTACTTATTTTTTGCACTCTGCTTGCTTACAAGGCTAAAATCTAAATACACAGCTTTCTGACGAGCTCAACCTTCTAACCATTCTGTGAAAGGCTCAGATGGGAAAGGTACCACCTCTGTTGCCCTTTGGTCTCTCTCTTTTTGTGGACTTATCATGGCTCTAATGAGTCTATCTACTTAATGATTGTGTTTTCAGTCCTCCATTTTACCCTTTAGAAGGGCTTCGGGAAATACCCAAATTAATTCTGCTCTATTAATCTCTGCTTCCCCAATTTCCTTCCTCCAAACAACTTCCTATTTTGTTTCTATCTCCATTCGCTGTACACCTTTGGAAACAAAAACTCCTGAGTAATTTAAATTATCTGCCTCTTGTTCTGCCATTGGGGCCTTTTATTTCAAGGGACTATCCCTGTCATGAGATGGAGAAGAGCCTCTTCCATTATAACCCATTATTTGCTATAAATGTACATTTGCCCTTTCTCTTCCATAGCTAATCTTCCCCATCTATCCCTATGGGCAGATATCCCTCCCCTATGGTGACACAGACATTGCATGGAATCATGGGTCAATGCTGGGGTTGACCACCACACCCCGTCTGAAAGTGCAGACACACCACTGGGACCTCTCAGGGCCCTCTCCTAGAAGCCTCATTGACGTTGCAGTGGGGCAGAAATTGATCCACCCCCTCCCCCAGACTGTCCTGGATTTTATCAGATGCTTGCCTAACTAGGTGTTCCATTCATACAGCTGCAACAACCGGCCCACCGGGCCTTGGCTTCAGATAGTCATTGTTTTCAAGGTTGCATAGTTTGCCTAGAGCCCCTGGAATTGAGCTAAAACCTCACAAGTTGTGATCCTTTCTAACCTTAAAGACACCATCCACTGGCCTGGCGCGGTGGCTCACACCTGTAATCCCAGCACTTTGGGAGGCTGAGTCGGGCAGATCATGAGGTCAAGAGATCGAGACCATCCTGACCAACATGGTGAAACCCTGTCTCTACTAAAAATACAAAAATTAGCTGGGCATGGTGGCACGCACATGTAGTCCCAGCTGCTCAGGAGGCTGAGGCAGGAGAATCGCTTGAATCCAGGAGGCGGAGGTTGCAGTGAGCCGAGATCATGCCACTGCACTCCAGCCTGGCGACAGAGCGAGGCTCTGTCTCAAAAAACAAACAAACAAACACAACAACAAAAAAACACCATCCACCTACTTCAAAATACAAAGACCTGTTGACTGAGGCTTCAAAAGTGAATTCAGGTGGGAGCAGGATGCCACTGATACACTGGGCACAGCAACTCATCTGGACTGCAAAAAAAAATCGTCGTTTCCTCAAGACATTTTTAATTAATGTGAGGAGAATCCACACACTGAGAGCGGACATCTACTGACCAAATAATCCTGCTAAGAGCTGCTCCTGTTTGTGTCTTAGGGGAAGTGGAGGAAAGACCATTAACTTAGCCATTTTTCCCTTAATCCCTTTTACAGCGTGAATTGCAACAGAGTTCCAAATTACACCTAATGTCTTATAATCAATTATGAGTTCCATGAAATATTTCATCTCTGTTTTTTAGTGCCTGAATAGTGTGAGCCAAAATTGTTTTAACTCCCCATAAATTTTCTTTTAATGAGTGTATCATCCATATAAGGGATTACATAAATGTCTAAGGGAGTGTATTAGTCCGTTCTCACACTGCTGTGAAGAAATAGCCAAAACTGGGTAATTTCTAAAGGAGAGAGGTTTAATTGATTCACAGTTCCTCATTGCTCGGGGGGCCTCAGGAAACTTACCATCATGACAGAAGGCAAAGGAGAAGTAAGCACCTTCTTCACAGGGCGGCAGGACAGTGAGTGCAAGCAGGGGACATGCCAGTTACCATATCAGGGAGACCTGAATAGTGCCTACATCTTGTCCATCTGAGACGTGTGTGATATGGCTTAGCTCTGCTTCTCCACCCACATCTCACCTTGAATTGTAATCATAATCCCCATATGTCAAGGCTGGGACAAGGTGGAGGTAATTGACTCATGGGAGCGGTTTCTCCAGTGCTGTTCTCATGATAGTGAATAAGTCTCACGAGACCTGATTGTTTTATAAGCGTCTGGCATTTCCCCTGACTGGCGCTCATTCTCTCTCCTGCCACCCTGTGAAGAGGTGCCTTCTGCCATGATTGTAAGTTTCCTGAGGCCTCCCGAGCCATGCAGAACTGAGTCAATTAAACCTCTTTCCTGTATAAATTACCCAGTCTCGGGGCTCTCTTCGTAGCAGTGTGAGAACAGACTTACACAATGTGCAATCACTATCTCTTGATGTAACCCTGTAGCAGGTGTACAAAGATACATTTTGCCTCTTGTGAAGTGAAAGCAACTTGTCTCTGAGATGTCTTATAGATTAGAATGTGTAGCTGCCATATATACTTCGGTGAAATTAGTTGTCAAAGAGCTCTGCATTTCTATTGTCTTATTTAATAACAGATTACCTATTATAAATTTCTGTGGCCTTCTAGCTTTTCCAAGCATGAATTGTACGATTGCAGTGTCTTATAAGTTTGAAAATCGTCACATTCTGAGTAGTTGATAAAGTTTGGATATTTGTCCCGACCAGACTCATGTTGAAACGTGATCCCCAGTGTTGGAGGTGGGGCCTAGTAGGAGGTGTTTGAGTCATGGGGTGAAGCCCTCATGAATGGCTTGGTGCCCTTCCTGCAGTAATGAGTGAGTTCTCACTCTGTTAGTCACCTGGAGATCTGATTGTTAAAAAGAGCCTGTCACTTGCCCACCTTGCTCCCTCTATCACCATGTGACACACCTGCTCCCCCCTCACCTTCCACCATGAGTAGAAGCTTCCTGATGCCTCACCAGAAGCAGATGATGGCACCATGCTTCTTGTACAGTCTGCAGAACCGTAAGCCAAATATACCTCTTTTCTTTGTAAATGACCCAGTCCCAGGTATTTCTTTATAGCCATGTAAAATGGACTAATACAGTAGCCAAGACAAGACAACCTGTGTACCTGGGTAGCTGCTGAGCCTCTAGAGGAGATGCAGATGCTATTCTAGTTATATATCTTCTCCCACATCGTTTCATAAAACCAAGCTGTTGACTATTGATACACCCAACAACTTGGATAGCTCTCAAGGGAGAGGCATCTAAGCGAATCATGCTGAGTGACGGTGGAGAGACAATCTCAAAAGGTTATATATGGCATGACTCCATTTACCTTACATTCTGGAAATGACAGTTATAGAGATGGCGAACAGATTAACAGGTGTCAGGGGTTAGGGATAATGGGGAAAGTCCCATGATGGCTGTTAGTGGAGAAAATAAAGGCAAGAGAGAACATAAGGCAATTTCATGTTATTCTCAGCAAATCAAGACTCCTCAGTCCAGCTTGGGGCCCTTCCTTACCTGCTGCATAGAGAGTTATCAATGCACAGACATACTCATTGTTCCTGCTCAGAGAGAAAACCCACAGCAAAAGGGTAAGATTGCCAGGAAACTATTTCTACTAAAGGAGAAGAAAAATGTTCCTAATGCCCAGAGCTGCCTAACAGAGTGCCCTGACGACCCTTGAAAGCCAGGAATATTGGGAGGGAGGACACTGAGCCAAGGCTGGAGAGCCAAAAGTGACTGTCCATTGATCACCATGCTTCCATCGGGTGGGAGACCAGGCAGAAACCCTCTGAAGTCCTTTCCAATGCAAAGTCTCTGAATCACATTCCTCCTCTCTAAACAAAATACTTCAAAGCCTTCTGCCTGCTCTTAGTTAACCTTGCCAACAAAAGCATACAATGATGTGAGCAGAACCATAAATTCTCCACTCTTAGATTTGTAATGCCATACCATTTTCTTGGTGCGGAATACTTGGATTCATGCCTGCTTTTCCTTTTCAATACCGTCTGCCTTACTGAATGCAATTCAGTCTTCCTTACTGAAGGCAGAGGAGAGGTCTGAACGTCTTGAGGGGGAACTATCCTGTGCCTCAGACAATGCACAGAGGCACATCCACAAGTTGTAACACCCTCTCCAAGCATCACTGGGAGCTGGGCAGCAGTTTGTTAGGGCCAGTGGAAAGAAACAAGTCGATGCATTTGCTTTTCTTCTGTGACCTTCTTGGTTTCCTTTAAAAGTTCATGGCAGACCATGAAAGGTTCTCTCTTCCCTCTTATCCTCCCTTCACCCATTTATTAATGTGGCACAAATAAGAGTTCAATAGTTTTGCCTTTGCTTTTATGCAGTTAATTTAGAATAAAAAAATGAGCCTGTTCCTGCCTTCCAGCAACATCAGCCAGGAAAAAAAACACACGATGAGTCTCTCCCTACAAATCACCAGGAGGCCTCCCACTTCCAGGCTCTCATTACACTTTTATTGGGTTTTTGTTTGTTAATTTTTATTTTATGACAGAGACTGGTTTCCTGAAGAAATGCTGTATCTGTATTTTGGGTATTTAAAATTTTTCTGACAGCTTTATTGAGGTATAATTGATATATAAAAAAAACTGTACATACTTCATGTATACAATTTGGTGAGTTTGGACATGTATATACACCTGTGAAACCACCACCACAGTCAAGGTGACAGACATGTCCATCACCTCCAAAATTTTCCTGTGTCCCTTTATTCTGAGGTAGTAACACTTAACATGAGAGCGACCCTTTAAGCAAATATTGAAGTGCATAATACAGTATTGTGAACGATAGTCACTAGGTTGTAAAGCAGATCACTAGAACTTACCCATTTTGCATAGCTTAAACTTTACATCCACTGAATGCAAAGTTCTGTAAGCATCTCCTTGAGGTTCTTAGACCTTAATGCTACTTACATAATTGAAATTGTATATGTTGACCCTTGTCTACATTTAGCCAATCTAGCCTGTCTTCTATGCATATTTGAAACCACTTCTCACCCTGCCAATTTAGCTCGTAGCTTATTGACGTGATAATTCACCTCTGTCCCTCTCTGCACCTACTTCTTCTATGCCTTCCTTTTCCCTGGAAGCTTGCATCCCAAGCTACGTGTCTATCAGGGACCCCCAGACATGGCACTAGTAACATCTGGAGCCAGATGGCTCTTTGTTCTGGGGGCTGTGCTGTGCACTGTAGGAGGTTTAGCAATGACCCTGGCCTCAACTCACTAGACGCCAATACCACCACCCCCAGCTGTGACAACTAAATAAGCCCCCTGATATTGTCAAATGTGCCCTAAGGAGAGGAGAAAAATCAAACTCCCCTCCCACCCTCATTGAAACCACTCACTACCTAGTCAATAGGAAAAGGGCCTCTCAGATCCCTGCAGTGTGATTCTTAGAGAACGCACTGACCTGGGCTGACGCGGAGACCACTGTGTAGGCCCCTGAAGGGAGCCCTTGTGTAGACACCAGTATGGGCGTGACTGGGAACAGGAGAAATGTGCAGAGAATGCAGACTGTCCTCCAGAACAGTCACAGTCTCCCAGACATCCCTCTGAGAAGATTGGACCTGGCATTTGGAGGGGATGCTACAGGGGAAGCAGCTGTGGTTGAAAGGGGTAGATGGAGTCTGCACACTAGGCAGGCCGGGGAGGAGATTCGAGAGGACTCAGCTCAGACAGAACAGACCCGTCAAGTGCAGAACATCAGGACATGATATAGATCTGCATTTCTGGGAGCCAGTTGCTGAATGAGAAAGGCATGGCCAGATGACCCAGGTTCAAGCAGGCTGGATCCACACTAGCAAAGTCAAAGACTCACAGTGCATGCCGTGAACCCACCGAAAGCACTGGGTCACACCCAGGTTGTGAGGCCAGGCTTGGTTTCCTCAAAGCCTTTTTGATGGGGCCCAGGGCCAGAGATGAGTGAACTTTAAGTGAAAGATGGGTACTGGGCCGATGAAAATGGCTTCACTTCCCCCTCACCACTTTGCTTATCCTCTGTATGGTTGTGTGAAAACATTCCACTCACTCCTTCCCTCTGAGAAGCCTTATATTCATCCACATGACTAGCTTTCTTCCAGCCCCTGACAGCACTCACATGCACCTATTAGGGTAAATTACCCTGCAACCAAGAGACTCTGGGAAATGGAAAAGCAGAGGAAGTAGAACACTATGGAGCCAGGGAGCCAAGGGCATTCACCCACTTACTGACTTATTTCCATATTCAAAAACCTAGGATTCACTTGTTTAATAACTTTACTTTCAGGCCAGCAGAGCCAATTTGTTCTCCTGCTACTTCCCTCTCCAAGACAAAAATGCAAGGTGTTTTCCCATCAGAAAGAATGAGCTACCAGTCCCTGCGTCAACCTGGATGAGCATCACAGCTACTGCTTTGAGGAAAAGCAGCCAGACACACAAGAGTCCACGCAACCTGCTCCCACCTCCGTGGACTTTACAGAATATGCAAAACATGGATGATGACGGAAGTCAGAAGAGTGGCTCCCTCAGGTGTAGAGACAGAGACTGGCCAAGGGCAGGAGGGGGTACTGCTGGCTAGAAAAGTGTAGGCAGATGTAAAACGCATCATGCTGTATGCTTAAGATTAACGGCATGTACACCACATGCCTTTTACTGCTGGTAAGTAACCACTCCATTTAAAAGTTAAGTGGCTTTCAAATAATGTAAGATCTTAACAATGAAAACCACCCAGGAAGCACAGTGCTTCTAAGAAATCTATTCTTTTCTGACCTGAGAAGAAGGCACAACACGTTTGTTCTACATGTAACAGAAAACATGACTAATTGCTCTCAAAACATAAAGTGGTAATATTTCCCACTCTATGAGAGTGACATTTTGAATTGGGTGAAAAGCTTCCTGGAGCCTTGTTTGTAGGTGAGAGGGTCATAAAATGTAAAAGGATGTATGCACAACAGAGTGCTATTCAGCCTTTAAGAAGGAAATCTCCACATTTGCAGCAATGTGCATGAATCTGGAGCATATTATGCTAAATGAAATAAGACAGGCACAGAAAGACAAGTACCGCATGGTCCCACTTACATGTGGAATCAACAAAAGTCGAACTCACAGAAGCAGAGATGAGAATGGTGATTACCACTGCCTGGGAGTTGGAGGGTGAAAGAGATGTTGGTCTAAGGATACAAACTTTCAGTTAGAACAGGAGGAATAATTACATTGTGCAACATGGCCAAGATAGTAATAATGTATCATATTCTTGAAAATCACTGAGAGTAATTTCTAAGTATTCTTAACACACACACACACACACACACAAAGATAAGTGAGATAAGGCACATTAATTAGCTCAATTTAGACATTCCACAATGGGTACATATTTCAAAAGATCACATTCTACACAATAAGCGTATACTATTTTATTTGTTCATTAAATAAATATATATATAAATTTGTGTGTGTGTGTGTGTGTGTGTGTGACGGAGTCTCGCTCTGTTGCCCAGGCTGAAGTGCAGCAGCATGATCTTGGCCCACTGCAACCTCCACCCCCTGGGTTCAAGCGATTCTCCTGCCTCAGACTCCTGGGTAGCTGGGATGACAGGTGCACGCCAACACACATGGCTAATTTTTGTATTTTTTTGGTATAGACCAGGTTTTGCCATGTTGCCCAGGCTGGTCTTGAACTCCCGACCTCAAGTGATCTGCCCCCCCCCTCAGCCTTCCGAAGTGCTGTGATTACAGACATGAGCTACCGCACCCGGCCTAAATAAATATATTTTTAAAGGTGAAAGGAAACAGAGGAAAGTATAACCAACAGCAGAATCGACTGTGGATGGCAACCATGTGGAAACAGCACCCTGTGCCATCAACATCCTGGTGTCACGGATCCTTGTCCCTGGGGTTCACTATGGATGACCTCCAAGGTGGCATGCGGAATTTCCGAGCTTGGCTTCGGCACCTTGAATGCAGACTTACTGTGATGTGATTCGCAAGGACAGCTGCATTTCAATCTCCGTGAGGCCTGGTCCATTAAACTTGATGTGTCTGTCTTATAACTACCACAGAGCGGCTGAGACGCTGGCCACCCTCCTTCAGAGGACCTGAGCCCAGACAAACCTGATGGTCACCTCCACCAAATGGGCGTATCTACCGATCTACCATGTGTTTTGGTGTCTGCATAACTTCTAGCCCTTATCATGTTGCCTCAGGAAGACGTGAGTAGCTTGCATCTGGAAAATTAGACTGGAGAAGCAGACTCAAGTCTGAAATCTGTCTCAAAACCAGATGGCCTGGAGAACTATTTTCATCTTTTTGTCTGCTCTTTCGGTACTCAGGTTCTAGGTTATTTAAATTATTTTTCTTTCTTTTTTCAACTTTTATTTTAGTTTCAGGGGGTACATGTGCAGGTTTGTTACCGGGGTATATCGCACGATGCTGAGGTTTGGGGTATAAATGATCCCATCACCCAGACACTGAGCATAGTACCCAACAGATAGTTTTTCAACCCTTTCCCCCTTTCAGCCTCCCCCCTCCAGGCTCCCGTGTTTATTGCTGCCATCTTTATGTCCATGAGTACCCAATGGTTAGCTTATAAGTGAGAACTCACTTATAAATGAAATCATGCAGTATTTGGTTTTCTGTTCCTCTGTTAATTGGCTTAGGGTTTTTTCTTTTTCTTTTTTTTTTTTTTCTTTTTTTTTTTTTAAGCTGAGGATCTAGATCTAACCCAATGGGGTCGTCTTCTGTTCCAGATAGTTTCAGGAGTGATAATGAAAACCTCTCTGCAGCCTCCAACTTAGAAATAAGACACGGAATCTGTGGAATACAGTATTGTCAGCAGTAGGATGGTTTCCATGGTAAGGACCAGACTGTTTCAGTAGGTCATCCAGACCGCGCAGTCTTGTCGCTGAGCTGCTAGAGACACAGATGAGCCAAGCAGAAAAGCAATAGAAGTATGAAACAGAGATATTAAGGATGCAAGAGTGTTGTTTACCACAAATATTGTCTCCAGGCTGTCTGCACAATAAGCCTGGTGCTACATTTTAAATGCAGCCAGTAGTGACAGGAGAAAATTTTAAATGTCAAGCAAATTCAAAAGGAGACAAGAAAATGGTTTTAAACAAGGTCTTAAGGCATTCACTTGAAGAGCATCGGGGTGAAAATGAGCATTTCCTGGAAATTCAGCTGGCAAAATATCCCTACGCCACAGTGTAAGCTCTCCCAGAGCATCTTACTTTTTTACCTCCTGACTTTTCCAAGCTCCCTCTCCATTCACTTCCAGCTGGGCATGAACACGGACTGTGGAGTCATAAAGTCCTGGGTTTGATTCCCATCTGTGCCACTTATTTAGCTGCGTGACCTTGAGCAAATTGCCGTTTCTGCTGAGCCTCTGCTTCCCTTTTTTGTTTGGTTGGCTGGTTGGGTTTTTGTTTGTTTGTTTTTGTTTTGTTTGTTTTGTTTTTCTGAGTCTGAGTCTTGATCTATCACCCAGGCTGGAATGCTGTGGCACCATCTGGGCTCACTGCAACATCTGCCTCCCCAGTTCAAGTGATTCTTGTGCCTCAACCTCACAAGTAACTGGGATTACAGGCACCTGCCACCACGCCTGGCTAATTATTGTATTTTTAGTAGAGATGGGGTTTCATCATGTTGGCCAGGCTGGTCTCAAACGCCTGACCTCAAGTGATCCGCCCGCCTCAGTCTCCCAAAGTGCTGGGATTACAGGCGTGAGCCACCGCACCTGGCCTGCTTCCGTCTTTCAAATAGAGATAATAAAACCTTTGTCCTAGGACTCCGAGAAGATTAAACAAAGCATTAGAACACATAACATGCAATAGACACAAATATACTAATTAACACCCCGATTCCTCTTTCTGCCCTTGTGAACTCTCACTGCTAAAAGTAGGCTGCGTAATGTGACTTAAATTCCAAAGTGCCGGATGAAGCAGGCATGCCTCTTAGGAAAATCATGAAGATCTACAGCACATGTCAGCAAGCTTCCTGTAAAGAATCAGACAGTAGATAATTTTGGCTTCGTGAGCCACATGGACTCTGTTGCAAATTCTCAACTCTGCCATTATAGCATGAAAGTAGCCATAGACAATAGGTAAACAAGGGTGTGGCTCTTTCAATAAAATTGTATTTACCAAAGCAGGCTGGAAGCCATCGTTTGCCAACCTCTGGTCTATAGTTTATTGCTAAAAGTAGACTGTTGATTTCTGGTTTATTATAGTAAGTATATTCTTTAATGGCAGAGGATTAGAGCGAAAAGAACATTGAAATTGGAAAAATTGCATTTGACTCCCGACAAGTCCACTTGCTGCTCATTTACTCTTGGGCAAAATCACATAATGTCCTCAAGCCTTGATCAAAAGTTTGCTGAGAGGCTTAAATGCAGGAGGAGTAGAGTAGTGAATTTCACGTGTCAACTGGACTGGACTACAGGAAGCCCAGATACTTGGTCAAACGTGGTTCCGGGTGTGTGTGAGGGTGTTTCTGGATGAGATTCCCATTTGAATCCATAGACTGAATAAACCATAACGCCCTCCCCAGTGTGGATGAGCTTCATTCAATTAGTTGAAGGTCTGAATAGAACGAAAGGGCGATAGCTTACTCCTGTGAGTAAGAGAGAATTCTTTCTGCCCAACAGGTTTGAACTAAGGCATCGTCTTTTTCCTGCCTTCAAATTCAAACTGAAACGTCAGATATCTTCCTGGGTCTCGAGCCTGCTGGCTTTCCGATAGGAGCTACGTCATAAGTTCTCTTAAGTTCTCTTAAGTCCCCAGTTTGCTGGCTGCAAATCTTGGGACTTCTCAGACTTCTTCTCTTTCTTTTCTTTTCTTTTCTTTCTTTCTTTCTTCCTTCCTTCCTTTCTTTTTCTTTCTTTTGTTTTGAGACAGGGCCTCACTCTGTTGCCCAGGCTGGAGTACAGTGCCGCGATCTCGGCACACCACAACCTCCACCCCAAAGGGTTTAAAAGTGATTCACTTGCCTCAGCCTCCCAAGTAGCTGGGACTAAAGACATGCACCACCATGCCCGCGAATTTTTGCATTTTTAGTAGAGACAAGGTTTCGCTATGTTGCCCAGGCTGATCTCGAACTCTTGACCTCAAGTGATTCACCTGCCTCAGCTTCCCAAAGTGCTGGGATTACAGGCATGAGCCACCACGCCCGGCCCATAATTATTTCTTAAGTATCTGTGACGATCAGTACATGCACAGGACCTAAGATGGAGACAAAGAGGAAACCACATGCCTCTTCCAAACTCAAGGCCATAAGACTTAAACTGAATGTTATTTGGGCCATGAAATTATAGCCCCAAGATATAGTCCCTAAAGCCTAGGTTCATTTCTGGTGAGAAAAATCCTCATTCACCCCAGTAAAAAGGCAGCAGAGATGTATGCATCTTATTGATGGATAATTCTCTCTTAAAAGAATCTCACACCCAAGATTTCCTTCAGAGTCAGCCTGGAATTGCTTAAAAACGTAGCCTCCTCTAATTTGCCTGCCTGGCAGAAGCCCAACCTCAACTTTCTGAGCATCCATATCCCAATGGAGAAGTCCCCATTGACCCCAGCCTCATGTCCCCACATCCTCTTCTTGCCCCACCACTCTATCTATTGACAGAATCTTGTGTAGACCTGCACCCTGATTGATGAGACAAAGATGACAGACGCAAAAAAAAAAAAAAAAAAGAAAGAAAGAAAAGAAAATCTGGCAACAACCACAGCACCAAAACCTAACACCCCAGTGGGGTTTAGATGACATGCGTGTTGCCTGGAGCTAGGTTTTGATAGCTTTGCTCCAACTTCTGGGCTCAGGCCTTTCTCCGCCTGCTGCCCAAGTACTGGGACACTGTAATCCTTGTGCTTCCTCCAAAGTGGTCTAATCATTCAGCCAGCCTACTCCTCCAATTCCTGATAAAGAGCAATCATTGATGGGGACCACAAAGAGATTGTGGTGTCTACCTGCCACAGTCTACCTGCCACAGGTAGACTGCACCCTCAGTGCCATCCCCAGCCCTGCTGATGTCAGATGAGACCACTATCGAACAACGCTTCCTCCTCCCCAGTCTCTCCCTCTCCCCTTCCTTCCTCCCTCCCATCATTACATTTGCTGTCTCTTTACCAAGTTTCCTAAGCTTTTTACATCCTTAGAAACTGTTCCTTGAGCAACACACTGCAACATGGGTGCACAAGAAAATCCACTGGGATATAGAAAAAAGTTGTTATATTTTCTACTTATGTTAGTTTACTTGGCCCTTTTTAAACTTCTATTTTTGCATACATTTTAGCATGTATATTAGTATAATGTTTCATATAAAATACGTTTAACTTTAGGTATGTATTTGCAGATATGTCGTTCACATATATGCATATACAACCATGTAGATGTATGTGTGTATATATTTATGTATACTCATACACATCTGGTAGAGGTGCTCCTGGTTTTTAACAGACAAGGGTGCATCATCAATAAAGCCTGGAGAACACTGCTTTAAAATGCATAGTCCAATTCTCTATTAAGATCCACAGGACATAGGTGAAGGTGCCTGTACAGGATTGGTCTATAGAACACATCCAGAAATATATATTTTTTGAGACAGAGTCTCACTCTTACCCAAGCTAGAGTGCAGTGGTGCAATCTCATCTCACTGCAACCTCCACCTCCCGGGTTCCAGTGATTCTCCTGCCTCAGCCTCGCGAGTAGCTGGGATTACAGGTGCGCACCACCATGCCCAGCTAATTTTTGTATTTTTAGTACCGACAGGGTTTCACCATGTTGGCCAGGCAGGTCTCAGGCTCCTGACTCAAGTGATCTGCCCCCCTTTGGCCTCCCAAAGTGCTGGGATTACAGGCGTGAGCCACCGCACCTGGCCCTTTTCCTGTAAGAGACTAGAATATAGAACAGGGTTTGGCGTCTCCTGCTTTTATGTCTATGTTCTGCTGAAATGCTCTTCTTGAACTCCATATGTCCACAATCTAACCCAAAATTGCTGTGTTTTCTTCTGCATGGAGCCTTTCTTAGTATATGGTGCCAGCATCTACACAGTTAGGTATCTTACTAAACTCCAATTTGTTCTCTCTCTGACAGAGAAAATTCCAATCCATCCTTCAACATCTAGTTGAAATAACACCCATTTCACTAACCCTTCCCTTATTCCCCAGCTAGGAGGGAACTCTCCACCCTCTGGAATTCCACAGTGCTGTGAAAACTTACTACATGATACTCCGTGCTGTAAATATTTATATGGATGCCGCCTCCCCTTCTAAAATGCAATCTCCTGTAAACAAGTTTAAGCAGAATGGCACAGTGATGCAGAAAAAGCAAAGGCTTTGGAAACAGGTAAATCTGGGTTCAAATTTTGACTCCCCACACTTAGCTCTGAGATCTTGGGCTATGTACTTAATTTTTCTGAGCTTCAGTTCCTTCGTCTGTAACATCATGTGAGTCTGTTCAGCAAATGAATAGAAAGCATTTAAGACAGTGCTCCCCTCCCCAATATTCACACACCTTGTACTCCATAAACCATGTAACAATAAGCCATGTAACAATAATAAATGCATAGATGGGCATGAGCCTCAGTATCACTTTCATTCCCCAGCCCAGCAACGGGAACATACCTGCATGATTGCAAGGCCAGAGAAAAGCACCGTGATTCACAGATGGCAAGAGAATAGTTGAGGTCCCCAGAGACCACAGGCAGTAGTTCAACATGGAGTCGGGGTAGACATTTGAGCCGTGTAGCCAGAGAGTGGTGAATCCACCTCTATCCAGCTCTGGATTCCAAGAAACAAGACCAAGCAGTCAATACTTGGTGAACAAGTGGTAAAAAGGAACCAAGTACTGACACATGCTACATGGGTGAAACTTGAAAACATTAGGCTCAGTGAACAAAGCCAGCCACAAAAGTCCACATATTGTATGATTCTATCTATATGAAGTGCCCAGAAGAGGCAAGCCCATTGAGACAGGAAGTAGCTTTGTGGTTGTCAGGGGCTGGAGCAGGGGAAATGGGGAATAACTGTAAACTGGTGAGAGGGATCCCAATGGGGTGATGGGAATGTTTTAAATGGAGTTAGAGTGATGGCTTTACAACTGAGTACGTTTACTGAAAGTCATTGAAGTATATACTTAAAAATGGGTAAATGTTATGATATGCAAATTATACCTGCAAAAAAGTTGTTAAAAGGTATAAACACAGGCTGGGTGTGGTGGCTCATGCCTCTAATCCCAGCACTTTGGGAGGCAAAGGCAGACAGATCACTTGAGGTCAGGAGTTCAAGACTAGTCTGGCCAACATGGTGAAACCCTGTCTCTACTAAAAATACAAAAATTAGCTGGGCATGGTGGTGGGCGCCTGTAATCCCAGCTACTCAGGAGGCTGAGGCAGGAGAATCACTTGAACCACTGCACACCAGTCTGGGCAACAGAGCAAGACTCCGTCTCAAAAAAGAAAAAAAAAAAAAGGTACAAACACAGAAAAAATGTAGTGTGAACCATCTCACCACTTTTAAGACATTTTACGAATTACCTCATAAGTACCCCTGCTCACTGAACTCCAGAATGTTTCAAAGAGAATGATAATATAATAAAACAAAATTTGGGATTTCTAAAAAATATATAAATAAAGTTATTGGTATGGTCTGAATGCATCTCCCACTCCAAAAAAAATTATATGTTGAAATCCTAACTTCCAAGGGATGCTATTAGGAGGTAAGGCCTTTGGGAGGTGACATGGTCATAAGGGTGAGGTCTTCATGAGTGGGATTAGTGCCCTTATAAAAGACGCCCCAGAGAGCTCCCTCACTCCTTCCTCCATGTGAAGACGCAGTGAGAAGGTGCCATCTATGAACCAGAAAGCAGGTTCTCACTAGACACCAAGTCTACTGGTGCCTTGATCTTGGACTTCCAGCTGCCAGAACTGTGAGCAATAAATTTCTGTGGTTTCTAAATTACCCAGTCTATGGCATTTTGTTATAGCAGCCTGAATGGACTAAGACACTTTACCTTGGAAGTACAATCTTCACACCAACTTCCACCCCTCGTATTCCAGTACAAGTGTTGCCAGCAAGGTCACTTTGGATCCTGCAGCTCTTTTCCTCTTAAAAATTCCACTCTCCACTCATGTCATGAAATCACTATTTCATAGTTCTCTTACTTCCTCTGCCACACAGTCTCCTTACATGCTCTCTTGGTGATTTTGAGCATCCCGTCTTTTGCCTGTTTTTCTCCTCACTCTGGGTACTTTCCATGGGGGATCCCATCCGTTGTATACATTGTATATGCTGATGGCTCTCAAATATATATATATATTTTATATAGATATAGATATATATATTTTATATAGATATATTACATATATATACACATATACACACACACACACACACACACACACACACACACACACATCCCATCCCAGATCTCTCAATGGTGCTAGAAGGTCTATAAACACAACTGCACCAAGGGGGCATGCTCATGTCAAACTCAATATATCCAAAAATGCGATCAAAACACAGGTGGGTGTTAAAAGGCATCACCATCTACACTGGATCTTGTGCTAAGTTCCCGCTCCTCTCTCACCCCTCATCAGAGTACCTAGTAATCTCCCTAATCCATCTATTCATCTCCAGCCACACTGTTCCTGGTACCAACTAAATCTTGTTTGGAATACAGGACTGGGCTTCCACCTAGTGTCTCTACACATGGATTCTTGGGTATCTAGAATCTATTCTATCCAAAACATTAATATGATTGTGTGGTCTATCCAAAACATTAATCTGATTGTGCAGTTCCCTAGCTGAAAATATGTCATGACCTACCATCATGTGCAGGTTCCTTTAGCAACTTTCCTTTTGCTTTTCCCAGCACATCCTCTTACTACCTACCCACAGGCACCCTAGCCTTTTTAAACTACTTGCAGTGGTGCCTTACTTGTCTAAGGCACCATGCTCTTGGTACATTTATGTGAGTTGCCTCCTGTGCCTTGACAACCTGTGTTTTCTTTCTCCCATCTAGCTAGTCTCTCACAGTTTATGAGGACCCCATGTAGCCTCACCTCCCCCATGGTCTTCTCTGACACCCCCAGGCTGGATTAGCCTTCCGCTGCCTCTGCATCTTTCAGCACTTTGCACATTCCTCCTCCGTCTGTTTTTATTACCTGTTCATTCTCTGACTCATTCACCAGACTGTGGAAACCTTGGGGCCAGGATTGAGTCTTTATTCTTTGTATGCTCAATGGTTAAGGCAGTGCTTTCCCACAGCAGGCACTCAATAAATATTATTGAAGAAATGAATGAGAGTTGTGCCCAGACACATCAAAACCTAGTAAAAGTGTTATTCTATTTCTTTCTCTCCCAGGTGTTGCCTTTCATATAATTATACATTCATATATCATTCAGAGTTATGACCCCACCGAAACACATGGACTGCATCTTTTTGATCTTCCATCATATGTCAGCCCTTGAATTTATTTCATCATTTCTTTCTCTTTCTGTTGAACTCTCTTCAAATTGTGTCTTTCAGCTACTAAAAGGTCTAAAATATTTATCATGATATTTCTGTGCTCCTTTTAATCTCACTGATTTCTTTCCACAAGAAATGGTAGCCTTGAAGCCGATCATGAAACCATCCAGGAATATAACATTTTAGAGTTATTTTTCACTGACATAATTGAAAGAAATAGAAACTCAGATTAAGTACATTTCTCAAAATTTAAGATCATAGACAGCTTTACTTACTCATTTATCTTGACAACAATTTTTCTTAATAATTAGATATCATTTACATAGAATAAAATTTCATTACAGATGGCATATTCACAAGTAGTCCTAATGTTATATACATATAAAATATACAAATAAAAGCAATTTGTTTTAACCTGGTACCACAAATAACCAGTGGTTTCATCAGAAATCAGATGCCAATGGCTGCCTTATGAAAGTAAGACTAATTTCAATCCCTATGTTTTTAAACATAGGCATAAACATATGGCTCTCTTAATACTAAATTTCTTAGAACAGCAACACATATTCTGATTCTTTTGTCATAATAGATGCTAAAACTTGGATGACTTCTTTTTACCATTATTCATTATTTCTAAAGATTTAACAATCATCACATTTTTCCATGGGTAGGAGAAATTACAAGTCTATAATAGCCTCAGGTAGTTTTGTATTTGGATGAGAAAAATACGGCAAGGAGAAAGTAATAACTTGAACAATGAGAGTTTGTTTTTCTCATATACCAAGAAGTCAGGAGGCAGGTAGCCAACAGCTGGTGAAAATGATGCCTCTGGGGTCCTGTGCTCTCTCTGCATCTGTCCCTCAACCCATAGCACCTTGTTCCCTGTCCATCACAGCTGTGACCTTAGGGACTTGAAGGCTGATTCGCGTCCAGGCTTCCATGCATAAAGAAGGATGGGCAAAACATGAAAGGGCATCAGTGGAGTCTCTCTTTATCAAGACAGAAAAAGGTTTCCAGGACCCCACCTGGCAGACTCTCACTTACATGACCTGGGTAGGACCATCATATCATGGCTCTAGTTGGAGGAGACCAAAGGGATGCAAGCTCTGGATAGAGGTGGGGTCCACAAGTTAAATGTTTCTTCCACAATGTGAATGTCTAATTATCAAAACTGACAATGTAAAAAGAATAAATTTGCTTTCTTTTTTCCTTCTAAACTTCAGAAGAATGTGTCATTCTAGACATTGAGAGAGAGAAAAGAATATAGGTCATATCTCCTAACCCCTTCCCACCCGTAGCTTACTATATCTTTCAAGAAGCTACGAGAAAGAACCACCTTAGGCACTTGCAAAGACTTATCATCCATGCATTGGAGACATTGCTGATCAAGGTGTTGTCATAGATGGGTCCGCACTGGATAAGACCACTTTCCAACATGTGCTGTAGTCTTACATAAAGTTTGCAACTACAAAGATTCCAAAAGCAGCTGGAGTAGAACCCAGGACCCTCAGAAATTAAATTATTTCTTTGAGTCCCACGGGGACTAATTCCTATGAACTGGGCATTTCCTTCAGGGCCATGTGGGGAGTCCATAGATTGGAAGGCAAACACACTTATATCCTAACTGCAGGACCTTGGGCAAATTACTGACTCTCTCTGAGCCTAGTATCCTCAACTGTACGATGAGATTAGCCAGGCCCATCTCATACCACTGTTTGGAAGACTTAAGAGATGGTATGTCTATATAATCACCCAGGAATTGCCTAGCCTATTGTAGCTTCAAGTTTTCTCCTTTTTGCTTTCTCCTTTGTATCAGATCAGAAGTAAGATCTGTGTGGGAGAGGCCAACCTACCAAAAGACAAATATAAATGAGTTTTCAGTTAGAGGGGTCTTCTAGATTCTTGCACATTGATACAGGGGGCACAAATTTGCACAGTTCCTGTGAAAGCTAATTTCATTTCTATTTCTCTCAAAATTACTTTTTTTTTTTTTTTTGAGACAAAGGTTCACTCTTATTGCCCAGGCTGGAGTGCAATGGCACGATCTTGGCTCACTGCCACCTTCGCCTCCTGGGTTCAGGCAATTCTCCTGCCTCAGCCTCCCACGTAGCTGGGATTACAGGGTCCAACCACCATGCCTGGCTAATTTTTTTTTTGTATTTTTAGTAGAGACGGGGTTTCACCATGTTGGCCAGGCTGGTCTGGAACTCCTGACCTCAGGTGATCCACCTGCCTCAACCTCCCAAAGTGCTGGAATTATAGGCATGAGCCACTGCGCCCAGCCTCAAAATTACTTTTAATGAATGAAGGGGAGGAAACAAGATTCATATCCATATATCCTATTTGCATAGAGAAATTCAGTAAGTATATATAAGATAAAGAGAAAAGTGATTACCAGAGATTGGGGATATGACAGGGAGTGTGTGGAATCCATACTTTTCCCTATATGTATTTTGTGTTATTTTTATTTTGAAATACATGAGAGTATTATCTATTCAAAGTAGAAAATGCAGCCAGGCATGATGGCTCCTGCCTGTAATTCCAGCACTTTGTGAGGCCAAGGTGGGCAGATCACTTGAGCCCAGGAGTTTGAGACCTCCCTGGGCAATATAGTGAGGCCTCATTTCTACAAAAACATACAAAAATTAGCCAGGCATGGTGGCACATGCCTGTAGTCCCAGCTGCTCAGAAGGCTGAAGTGGGAGGAACACTTGAGCCCAGGAGGTTGAGGCTGTAGTAAGCTGTAATTGCACCACTCCACTCCAGCCTGGGTGACAGAGTGAGACCCTGAAAAAGAAAGAGAGAGAGAGAGAGAGAGAGAGAGAAAAGAAAGAAAGAGAAAGAAAGAAAGAAAGAAAAAAGAAAAGAAAAGAAAGAAAGAAGAAAAAGAAAATACATACTTTTCAAAAGTGGGCCTTTTGTGCTCACTCAGGGGCAAGCATTCTGGCTTATGCTCAGTAGATGCCTAACTAAAGACAAGGATGAAGGATTGTGTATAAAAGAATGCTGCTCTGTCTATGTGGCTAAAGCTCACTTTTCAGAGGACCAAAAAGGTAATCTAAATATGAAAAAACTTAATCTAAAAATTATTTTATGATTGCTTTAAATAATTACTTCCTTTTGGTTCATCCATGATACTCAGTACAGTTACTTTTTTAAATCCCAGCCTGTTCGGGATAGGGATTTTGTCCAAGTTTGTGCTCCTTTGTTCGAGTTTGTGCTCCTTGGTTCAGGGCAAATTTATGACTGTGAAAGTCAAAGTGAAATGCACCCAGTGAAAAATAAATCTCAAGGGGAAAGTAGATAGCATAGCTCTACCTTTCTACCTGAGGATCAAAACTTCCCTACTAAAACCTAGGAACATTTTCTGGTTTGATTTATGCTGTTGTACTTGGTGGTTGCGGTGGTGGTGGTTTATCTTCTTCAGTGAACCATTGCCTTATTTTGAAAAGCAAACAAAAACCCAGTGAAGAAAAAAAATGGATCATGGAAAAAACATTAGTACTGTCATTAAGCCCCAAGAGAAAATGTCTTACTGGACCAGGTTTGCGAATAATTTCCTTGCCAACCATGACCTTGTTCTTCAGGCTCTCCCTTGCCAGAAGGAGAGTAAGCCATCATCCTGAAAATCAGTTTCTACTCCTTGACACCATCAGTGGAACCAAATGTCAACATCTCTATATTGGTTTCCTATCCCAGCATAACAAATTACCTCAAATATCATGGCTAAAAAATCCACATTTATTATCTCACAGTTTATGTAGGTCAAAAGTCTAGCTCTGATTTAGCTGCAGTTTTAGCTCAATGTCTCACAAAGTTGCAATCAGGATATTAACTGGGCTGTGTTTCTTTCTGAAGCTTGGGATTCTCCTCCAAGCGCATTTCGTTTCCTTGTAGCTGTAAATTCCCAGTGTCTTGCTAGTTGTTGACCAGGGGCTGTTCTCCATTCCTTGGTGCTTGGCCCACTCTATAGCCCTCCTCACACTTCCAATCTTTTTGACTTTGGAAAGGTTGAGTTCCTCTTAACAGCTCACCTGACTGGATTATACCCTACCAGATAGTATCCCTGCTGTGGTTTGAATATTTCTCCCCTTCAAAACTCACGTTGGAATTTAACCCCCAATGAGGCCGTTCTGAGAGGAGGAGGCCTTAAGAGGTGATTGGGTCATGAAGGTTCTGCCCTCCTGAATGGATTAATCCATTTATAAATCAATGGGTTAATGGATTAATGAGTTATAATGGGAGTGAGACTGGTAGCTTTATAGGAAGAGAAAAAGACACCTGAGCTAGCACACTCAACCCCCTCACCATGTGATGCCCTGTGCCAATTCAGGACTCTGCAGAGTCCTCACCAGCAAGAAGGCCTGCACTAGATGTGACTCCTCAACTTGAGCTTCTCAGCCTCTATAACTGTAAAAAACAAATTCATTTCCTTTGTAAATTACCCATTTTCATGTATTCTGCTATAAGCGACAGAAAAAAGACCAAGACACTCCCTTTTGATTAAATCAAAGTCGATTGACAAGTGACCTAATCACAGGAGTGATATCCCATCATATCCAAAGGCTCTGCCCATGCTCAAGGGTTGGAGATTATATAGGACGTATATACCAGGGAATGGGAATCTCTGGGACCACCTCAGGATTCCGCCCAACTAATTTCCATTTTCTTCTACAACCACAATATCCAAGTGGAAAACAGAGAAGTCTGGCTTCAAGCCCTTTAGTTTTCTTGGCAGAAACTCAGTCACAAGCGATGCATTGCAGATCACTTTTGGCAGTGCCATCTGGGTGCATCTGAATCAGCAGAAAGGGGAAGATGTTAGGGCCGTAGAGACTTTGGTAGACTCTTGGCATTCCATGAAATGCTGAATGCTACAGGGGATTGTCAGTTGTTTCACTGATATAGAGTGAGACAAGGAAGAAAGGAAGGAGAGAAAGAGAAGGAGGGAAGGATGGAGGGAAGAAGGACTAACACATTTTTTTAATAACCATTTTTACCACAATGAGATACTAATTCACAGCAGTCAGAATGGCTACTATTAAAAAGTCAAAAAACAACAGATGTTGTTGAGGCTGCAGAGAAACGGGAATGCTTATACACTGTTGGTGGGAATGTAAGTTAGTTCAGTCACTGTGGAAAGCAGTTTGGAGATGTCTCAAATAACTTAAAACCGAATTACCATTTGACCCAGCAATCCAATTACTGGGTATATATCCAAAAGAAAACTAATCGTTCTACCAAAGAGACACGTGTATTTACATGTTCATGACAGCACTATTCACTAGAGCAAAGACAAGGAATCATCCCCAGTGCCCATCAGTGGTGGATTCAATAAAGAAAATGTGGTGCAAATGCATCATGGAATACTATACAGCCATAAAAAGAACAAAATTATGTCCTTTGCAGCAACATGGATGCAGCTGGAGGCCATTACTCTAAGTGAATTAACATAAGAACAGAAAACCAAATAACGCATATGCTCTCTTATAAGTGGCAGCTAAACATTGGATGCTCATGAATATAAAGATGGCAAATCTCAGCACCATGCAAAATACCTCGGTAACAGACCTGCATGTCTACCCACTGGATCTAAGATAAAAGTTGAAAAAATAATGATAAATAAATATTTTTAAAAACAATCATTTTCTCTATGCATTTATTAAGTACATGTTTAAGGAAGACCTAGTGAGCCTAGAACTGGCTGAACTAAGTCCTAAGGATGTAGTGTTGGACAAATGACACATGCAACCTGCCCTAATAGCGATTACATTATATTGAGAAAACAGCCCACTGCAATAAAAGTAAGCCAATATACAAAACAGTCACAAATTGTAATTTGCACTATTAAAGAAATTCTCTTCAGAAACTGTGTGTTATAGAAGAAAATACGTTAATTCTTTTATTTGACACACTAATGGTACATTGGTCAGGAGGCCGCATTTGCCAGTGTCATTTTGGCTTTCTGGGGTGTCGTCTGTGTTGTGCGGACTACACCTTTGGAAACTGCTCTATTTTCTCTCAGATCTGGATTAAGATTACAGACTCCTGGCTCAATGTGTGCAGCCCCAGATTCTCAGTAAAGATCTCAAAGCAGGACATCTGCAGCTGGCAACATGTCTCCTCAATCTGCAAGGGTCCGGGCTTTCTCCCTGCCAGACATCTGTGGCTTTTCAGTAGATACAGATGCATCCCCGTGGGGAGGGCTTACGTGTATTTTTATGCTCCCCCCTAACAGGGAATTTCTGAGATTTGCTTCTGCACAATTGGCTTCTGCTCATCATCATCTCCACACAAGTTTCGACGACTCGTTGACTCCAGGTCTTTTTGTTTTTCCCTGTTAAATCACGTATTCCTTTCCGGGTATGGAAACTGCATTCTTACTTAAAAGCAAGAACCCGAATTTCCCTTCTCCTCTAGCCAGGGGACTAGTTGCATCTATAGCTCACATATTTTCCATCCATCTCCGAGAGAAGCTCAGCATACTGGAGGCATGTGCGGCAGATGGCTTCCTAGTTAACATTTTCCCAGTAGAAGGCCTGTTAACCTTGCGTACCCAAACTTCAGAGAATGTTCACATTTATCCAGTGCAACATTTGTGATGTATTTTAGGCTCCTTGTTGGCATTTTCCTGCAGATCTTTGATTTTCCAAGAACAGACTGCTGACGTTCGCAGGGTAGAAGGTGGCTGTGTCTGTGCCAGGTCTCAGTCCCACTTCTCTCACTGCCGGTGCCTCCTCTACCTACTTGTGATTCCCCATGAAAAACGCCCCCTTTTAATTCACCTGAATAAACTGCCTCTTCACCACTCCCGGATTCTAATACATTGCGTGGGTGTGGCAGGGGATGACACCACTTCCCTTCAGGGCAAGCCTCTGTTTCTTCGGTAAGTGTGGGAGGCCCCTACAAAATTAACTGCAGCAAGTTGAAAAAAGTCTCGGGCAACATCACAAATGCTAATACAGCAAGGAAAGAGCAGCATGATTGCCTTTAAAAAGGCCTTTTCATTGATAGTATTCTCTCAAATGTCTTCATAAAAAGAAAGGGTGCCACCCTCGGTTGCAGAGATCTCCTTAATGAGCTCCAATTTTAAAGGAACATGAGGAAGGAGGAGTCTGCAAATGGAGATGAGCAGGACCACAGTGAGTTGGGACTTGTGAAGTGTGCCAAGTCCATCTGCAGCATCTACAGAGACTTTGTCAGGATAGGCAAGAGACGAAGTGGAAGCATTCGGAACAGATACCTTGGGTGGCATAGGTGGCACAATACTATCCCATCAGAGCAAGAAATGTTTGCTACTAAGGAGAATGTTTTAAGCTGGTGTGTGAGTTATCTTTTGCTGTGCAACAAATAACACACTTAGGACCTTGAAACAACACACACTTGTTAGCACCCAGTTGCCATGGATCAGGAGTTCAGATACAGCTTAACCAAGTCCAGCCCTCAGGGCTTTGCAAGGCTATAATCAAGGTGTCAGGCTGTGGTGTCTGGAGCTGGGGTCCTTGTCCAAGATCATATGGTTTTGGGCAGGAATTGAGTCCTTGCAGTTGTAGCACTGAGGCCTTTGTGCTCTCACTGGCTGTCAGGCAGGGGTCACTGCTTCCAGAAGCTACCCTCAGGCCCTAGCCTGTGACCCTCTCACAAAATGATAGTTTGTTTCTGCAGTGCCTTTCAGTTGTTCCAGGAGAGTGTCTCTCTCTCTTTCTCCAGCCCGCTACCATGGAGTCTTATATGACATAATGTAATCATGAGTGGGTGACAACTCATCTTTGCCATCTAAGGTAACGTAATCAAGAGAATGACATTCATCATATTCACCGGTCTCACCCACACTCAATGGGAGATGATTAGACAGGGCATGCATGACGCATATACCAATCACCGGAGGAGCTTAGGGTTCAGCCTCTCATAGCTAGACAGGAAGATACAACATGATTAAGAGGGCCAAAACCAAGAACAGTCACAAGATGTAATCTACAATTAGTTTAAACTTAGTTCAGCATTCTAGATGCAGGTGAGAATTCTAGGTCCATTCAAGTTCACTGAAAGGCTGTACCCAAAAACTGCAGAGAATCACTCCTAGTCATCCTGAAATACAGGCACATCTCCTCAAGTCTGGAGTTGCCACCAACTTGAAAATAAGGCAAAGAAGTAGACTCCAAACCAAAGACTCACGGTTCAGTTATGAATTCTAAAATACATTAGACCAATTTTTTTTTCAAGCTCCTAGGGAATGTTATATTGATTACCAGGAGCTAGTGCTGATTCACTAAAACAATTCCCTTCAGTCTAACCCAGTTCTTTCTTGATGCAGCCTTCAGTAGATAGCTGAGAAAATACTGAAAACATGATCCTCATTGACTGTAAGATAACTCACAGAGGTGCTCTTTGTGGGGAAAGTGAAGAAATATGATCTGAAGTAAAGTGCTCACTGTTTTTTTAACTGCTTTACCTAGAAGTGGGTCAGCTATAAAGTGGGATGGATATTAATCTGAAGAACGGCATTTTGCAGTGAAAGGAAGGACTGTGCACTCAGCACTGGCCCACTCAATACTAAAACGGGTATTTTGGAATGTTTGTGGATTGCCTATTTTGGGAACAATGGTCCATAGAATAAATCACGGCCTGGAGATTCAGTATCATCCCTACAAGCTTAGCCAGTTGGCAGAAGTAAAATCAATTGAGCTTTCATATCATATGCTGCCTCGCATACAGTTGACCTTTAACTCAAGACTATTTAACAGAGATCGAAGTAAACTCCTCTATATAGGCTCAGAACTCCACCAAGGAAATACGCTATAAGGAATCCCTGGCTTAACAGCTTTCATGTGACAAACATCAATAGTTCTAATGGCCTTAAGGCACAGTATTAACAAGAGCCAACAGGGAGAACCCACAGTCTGCAGACAGTTAACAGCAGTGGACATTGCCTGTGCCCTACAATGCGAACAGATGGATAAATGGGTGTGTGTGTGTGTGGGGGGGTGTCTCATGGTCAGATATGTGTGGAAAATGTCCAGTCAAATGAAGTTAAGCAAGTTTCATTACTGTAATCCTTCCAGATGTCAGTGTGTATTTTGAATATCTAAGGGTGGACAATGATTTCACTGAGAAGTTCATGGAACTAGATTCTGGAAGCACTCAGGGAAAAACTAAATTATCACACCACCAGGCTGTCCTCGTTAGTATGCAATGTCTATATTTAAAAAGCTAAAAGTCAAAGGTCATCTGCCCT
This sequence comes from Nomascus leucogenys, assembly GCF_006542625.1. Taxonomy (NCBI): domain Eukaryota; kingdom Metazoa; phylum Chordata; class Mammalia; order Primates; family Hylobatidae; genus Nomascus; species Nomascus leucogenys. The sequence goes on from NC_044406.1 coordinate 7,579,664, forward strand.
GGACTTCTGTCTTGCAGAGGTCAGTTCTGAGGGCCTGGAAAATTCCAAGTTATTCTGGCTAACCAGAGCACACCCAGAGGGGGAGGCAGATGCAGCACAGGATACGCTCAAGAGGATCTCCCTCTGTCTGTCCAGGTGCACTGCTATAAAGAAACACCTAAGACTGGGTAATTTATAAGGAAAAGAGGTTTATTTTGGCTCACAGTTCTGCAGGCTGTACAGGAAGTGTGGTGCTGGCACCTGTTTCTGGTGAGGGCCTCAGGAAGCTTCCAATCATGGGGGAAGGCAGGAGAGCAGACGTGTCACATGGTGAAAGCAGGAGCAAGGTAGGGGAGAAGGTGCCGCACACTTTTAAACAATCAGGTCTCACACGAACTCAGAGCAAGAACTCACTCATTACTATGAAGAGGGTGCCAACTCTTTCATGAGGGATCCGCCCCCATGACCACCTCCAACCAGGCTCTACCACCTCTAGCATCAGGGATCGCATTTCAACATAAGACTTGGAGGGAACACACATCCAAACCATATCATCTCCCTTCCTGTGTCTTGCTGTATCTCATTTTTAGTTGCCTTGTTCACAAGACAGCTTTATGAGCTGCAGAGGATGAAGCCATGGCATCCTTTCATCCCTTATGGTCTCTCTGCCCTCATATATGCATAACTATCAAGAGATAAGATGGTCTCAGCCTCTTAACAAGTTCTCAGTAGGAGGCCTGACCATTTGGGAAGCTTTTCCTTCCAAGTATTCATGGGCTCTCAATTTAAAAGCAAGGACATTAAATCTACTCAAGGCTCCTGACACATTCCCGGTTCCCTCCTATGGTAGGCTGCTTCTAAAGCAGCTTCCAAGAATCCCACCTCCCTGTAGAAGCCTCTCTGCCTGTCCGTGGGCTGGACCTAATGACTCACTTTTAAGCAATGAATACAACAAAAGCAATGTGACTTCTAACATCAATTGTAAATGTCTGTGACCAATCTATAAATACATAAAGCAGATTCACTGTTGCTGAGGGCTGGGATGGGGGTGTGAGGGCTATGGGTTGGGGGGTAATAACTAAATATATATGAAGTATCTATCTACAGCCAGACCACCCTGAACATGCCTGATCCCAATTGATCTTGGAAACTAAGCAGGGTTGAGTCTAGTTAGAACTTGGATGGGAGACCACCTAAGAATGCCAGGTGCTGTAAGCTTTATAAGATACAATAAAATTTAAAAAATAAATAAATATAAAAATGAAAAGATATGAAGTTTCTTTTGAAGGTAACAAAAATGTTTTAAAATATATTGTAGTGATGGTTGCATAAATCTGCAAATATACTAATAACCATTGAATTGTACAAATTAAATGGGTGAATAGTATGGTATGTAAATTATATCTCTTTTTTGTAGCAAAACTTTGACCACATTTTATTAAATATAAGGTAACTTTAAAAAGCATTTTAACGTCTCTTAAATCAGTTTGCATTTTACAATCAATAATGTCTTTTGATCACTGTTGGGATAGACTAAGAGCATTTTAAATTAAAATTTCTTCACGAGATTTTAGACCACATGGGTGGTGTCAACTCAGAATATAAATGTGCTTGCGGTTCAAAATCTTTTTCCCCTCCCTCTACCTAGTGCTATGATTGAGACATGCAAGTCTCCTTGCTGTTTCTTTTCACACGGTAGTTTCGTTTCTTTCTTTCCTAGGCCTTTGGTTGTGAGCTGCCCTGTAGAGAAGCCCATATGGCAGGGAACCGAAGGCAGCCTCGGGACAACAACCAACAACGAACTGAGGCCCCTCAAGCCAGTAAGCCTGCAAGCAAAGGAATCCTGCCAATAACACATGCGTGAGCTTGGAAGCAGATCCTTCCACAGTCGAGCCTAAAGATGACCACAGTCCTGGACAACATCTTCAGATGCTGAGGACCCAGCTAAATGACCCCCAGATTCCTGACAGAGAAACTTGAGATAAAGCCTCTAAAGTGGGGGCCATTTGTCACACAGCAACAGATAGCTCATATACTTCAAAAGAGTTCCTCGGTCCTCTCCTCGATTTTTTATTCTTTGCCAGACCTCTTTTTAGCTTCCAGAAAGGAGCCTTGCAAAAACTTTCTGGTACAATGCTTCATGCAGGATTATGCAGGCCATCCCCGCCCCCACCCCTTGACTCTCACCACTTTCCTCTCCTGGAATGTCCCCTTCTCTCTCCTCAACATGCATATGATGTTGAGACTTCCTTCAGGCCTTTGTGTTTTTTATGAAGTGCAAACCCACCTTCCAGCCATACACTCTCTTTCCCAGTGATTTTTCCTGTCTGAGAACTTCCAGGGCACAAGTTGACACATTGAGCAACGGTATCTTATGGTATGTTTCATGTGTAGGTGACCAATCAGGAAGATTTCTTTTAAATCACTTTTCAGGAAAAAGAAGTTTATTTTCTCTCAATATTTATATTTCTGTATAAATTTTTAGAGATTTGCATTTCTTTTATCCATTGCTCTGATTCCATTTTTGTTTGCTCTTCTTCAGTATCCCATTTTATATAACTAAGGAATTCCCATTTTTGTCCTTTTCAGAGTTATATTATATGGCATTGTACTTTTTCACATAAACTTATTCTTATCTAATTGATATTAATTTAGACTTCCAGTTGTCTGCTATGTTGTAATATTGTACTTATGTTTAATTATTCCACAGCTATGTGTGTATTTTTAGTACCCGAAATACCATCTAAGTTCAGCCACTATAGCTACTTCACCATCCATTTTTGGATTCTTAAGCGTGTCTTGCCCAGAACCTTTAAATGGATTTGCACTAGATTTACTACCTTTCTCGGCCTGAGAAAGTTATTACAGTTTTTAAAGCCCCAAACTTATTACCAGACATTGGTAGCAAAGGAAAATTGGTTCAAGTTTTGGGAGGCTCTAACTCAAGATGAACTTCATTTCATTCAAGGTTCTTCTTTATCATCCTTGGATGAGATGAAATTTATGTGAAAGTGTCCTTACAGGTAAATAAAAGCTGACATAATAGAAAAATGAATTGTGACAGAATTCCCTAAGAAGTTAATAACAAGGTAAATACATTCAGGAAATCCTTTCTAGGCTAACATAATTGAAGGTCGGCCAAGGTCACCATTAACTAATTGTGGACTTACTTCTCCATCCACTGTTTAAAGGAAATAGTTTACATTCTTCTCCCATATACCCAATTCTCAAGTGATCTACAATCTGATTTGTGCTTTATAAGCTCAGATACATTTCAGCACAGCTTGTTTGATGTGGCTCTAATATCGAATACACTTTTAGAAAGCAGTTAATAAAACTTAAGAAAACATATGTGAAAGACGATTATATTAATATATTTTTAATAGCTGATTATTTCAAGGGCTCTTTGGTTTATAAAATCTATCCTTGTCTGCAATGCCATCCATTTAAATCCAGTTTGCATTCAGATTACTTAAATAAGTACTAATACACGCAAACACAGACACACACACACACACACACACACACACACACACACGTACTGGCTCTTCTCTCAAAAAAATCTCTGCAGGGTTGAGACTACAACATCTCCTGACCCATCAACTCAAGGCTATCTTCTCAGCCATCCTAAGCAAGGGTGTCGTGAGTGGTAGGGAAGAATTATGCAGCAAAGATAATGCAAAATTTCTTCTGGGCTCAGAAAGACCGTTCCGTACCTACTATTCGTTGTGAAACTTTATGCTATGTTCTTTTCCCTGTTGCCTTTTTAATGCACGTCATTTCACACTGAGAAAGTAAAGAAAACAGAGGGTACTGGAGGCTGGGAAGGCAAGGGCAAAGGAAGGGATAGGGAGAGATTTGTTAAAGGCTACAAAATTACAGCCAGATAGGAGGAATAAGTTCTAGTGCTCTATAGCACTGTGGGATGACAATGGTTAACATTAATATAATACATAGTTTCAAATAGCTAGAAGGAGGATATTGAATATTCCCAACCCAAAGAAATGATACCACGTTTGAGATGATGGAAATGCTAATTACCCTGATCTGATTACTATACACTCTAGGTGTTGAAACATCACTATGCACTCCATGAATATGTGCAATTGTTATTTGTCTATTAAAATAGTTTTTAAAAAGGAAAAAAGAATTGAAGATTCTCCATATATTCCAGCTGTCCTGGAAAAGGTAAAGAAACCGACTTTGTCATTAGTAACGTGGGCATCTAGGAACCCCTCAGAGCCCCTGGTGACATCACGCGGCCAGCTGTGTCACCTCTCCAGCCTCCCCACACTCCCCTCCCCCTGCATTCATCCTACCCTCAGCCCCTGCCAATCTCATATGTCATGCACGGCTGCTGCAAATGTTCCCTAAGAACATCTCCAAGAGGAATACAAGGGGAATGCAGATCTAGTTCTACTGATCTATGTGCTTCAGCTCTAGTAAGGAGACTTCACCTACTCACTTCTGGTAAACTGGTCTCCATAGGACCCAGATTCAGTGAAGGAGAGTAGCAGACATGTGGACATTCCTCCCGAGCAAAGTCCCAGTAGGTCAATAAAAAACCTTTGCCTCAGTAAACTCTATGAGCTTTTATTTTCACGAGTTTAAGTTTCTGTTCTATTCACAAAAAGAAAAGAAAAAAGTTCCATAACATAGATGCACGAACTAAACAGAGATGATGCACTCATTTTTTATACAAATCCTTCCTTTTCTGTTTTTACCTTTAAACTTCCATCCTGCCCTCCCCTGTTCTAGTGTCTTCTACTATTAAAAGTTACGACCAATGAATATTAGCTATTTTCTTCTGGGAAGTTTAATGTTGCTTAAATTGAAAAATGATGCAGCATTAATAAGAGCAGATTAAACTTCCTGCTGCGCCACTTACTAGCTGTGTGACCTTGGGTAAGCTACATAACCGATTCAGTTTCCTGCGTGCAATATGAACATAGTGATATTACTTATCTCATGGAGATTTATAGAGTTAAAACATGTAAACCACTTACAGTAGTGCCTGAGACACAGAAAGGGCTCTATGAGGGCTGGCTATAAGTATCTGTAGACCCCTATTCTAATAATATCACTTCTTTATCATAGCTTTTGATACTCCCGCTGTATAGCTCTCTTTTACTCAGTGCTATGATGCCACACTTCCTGGATTTCCTCCTGCTTTCATAACTAGTCCTTCTCAGCCATTGTTACTTGTTCTACTCTTTGACTCAACTTTAAAGGCAGGTGGTGTCATTTAAAGACATTGCAAAAATATCCAGGATAACCAAAACTACCCTGAGCAAAAAGAACAAAACTGGAGGGATCACATTACCTGACTTCAAATTATACTACAGAGCTACAGTAACCAAAACAGCATGGTACACAGATAGACCAATGGAACATAATAGAGAATGCAGAAACAAATCCAAACACCTACAGTGAACTCATTTTCAACAAAGGTGCCAAGAATATACACTGGGGAAATGACAGTCTCTTCAATAAATGGTGCAGGGAAAGCTGGATATCCATATGCAGAATAATGAAACTATACCCCTATCTCTCACCATATACAAAAATCAAATAAAAATGGATTAAAGACTTAAATCTAAGACCTCAAACTATGACACTACTACAAGAAAATATTGGGTAAACTCTTGATATTGGAGTAGGCAAAGATTTCTTGCACAAGCACAGGCAAGTAAAGCAAAGATGGACAAATGGGATTACATCAAGGTAAAAAGTTTCTGCAAAGGAAACAATCAACAAAGCAAAGAGACAACTCACAGAATAGGAGAAAATATTTGCAAACTACCCATCTGACAAGGGATTAGTAACCAAAATATATAAGGAGCTCAAACAGTCTTATAGGAAAAAATACAGATCAAAAAATGGGCAAAAAATCTGAATAGACATTTCCCAAAAGAAGACATATTAATGGCAAACAGGCATATGAAAGGATGCTCAACATCACTGATCACCAGAGAAATGCAAAGGAAAACTATAATGGGATATCATCTCACCCCAGTTAAAATGGCTTATATCTAAAAGACAGGCAATAACAAATGCTGGCGAGGATGTGGAGAAAAGGGAACCCTCGTACACTGTTGGTGGGAATGTAAATTAGTACAACCACTATGAAGAACAGTTTGGAGGTTCCTTAAAAAAAAAAAAAAAAAAAAAAAAAAAAAAAAAAAAAAAATAGAGCTACCATATGATCCAGCAATCCCACTGCTGGGTATGCACCAAAAGAAAAGAAATCAGTAGTATATCGAAGAGCTATCTGCACTCCCACGTTAATTGCAACTCTGTTCACGATAGCTAGGATTTGGAAGCAACCTAAGTGTCCATCAATAGATGGATAAAGAAAATGTGGTACATATACACAATAGAGTACTATTCAGCCATAAAAAAAAATGAGATCCTGTCATTTGCAACAACATGGATGGAACTGGAGGTCATTATGTTAAGTGAAATCAGCGAAGCACAGAGAGACAAACATCACATATTCTCACTTATTTGTGAGAGCTAAAAATCAAAGCAATGGAACTCATGAAGATAGAGAGTAGAAGGATGGGTACCAGAGGCTGAGAGGCTGGGAAGGGTAGCGGAGGTGTTAGAGAAGATGGGGATGATTAATGAGCACAAAAAATCATTAGAAAGAATGACTAAGACCTAATATTTGATAACAGAACAGGGTGACTATAGTCAATAATAATTTAATCATTTATTTTTAAGTACTAAAACTGTATAATTGGATTGTTTGTAACAGAAAAGATAGATGTTTAAAGATACCCCATTTACCCTGATGTGATTATCACACATTGCATGCCTGTATCAAAATATCTCATGCACCCCATAAATATACACACCTACTGTGTACCCACAAAAATTAAAAATAATATTTTTAAAAAGGCATTGTGATGTCATGAAGATTAAAGTAGACTCAGAGGCCAGCCATCCAGGGTTTCAGTCATGGTCCCAGCATAGAGAGATGGCATGTTCAAGGGCAATTTCGAGACTTAATGAATGAGAAATGAAGTGAGTATCTGCAGACGTGTGGGCAGACTCAAGGGAAGCAGCAAGGGAGGGTGATGCTCCGAGGGACTAGCAAGAACATTTGCTCTCCCTCACCTAAATGCCTCTAGGTCTCCTCTCCCCTCCCTAGGCAGCATGAGTCTCCTCCTCACCTGGTCATTGTTGGAAGAGGGTCTCGGGTTGTGCTCGTGCATGAACAAACTCCTACAATATTAACGTGTTGATGAATCTGGTTGCCATGGTCCCCAGCCTCGAGCTCTCAGACAGTCCCTCCAAGCTCTCTGCAGTACAGGTCTTATGAATGGCACAGAATTCCTTTAAATCTGAGCCTGCAAGGCTATCTTTTCCAACTTTCTTCTACTGAGGCACAGATGCATTCCTAACTTCCTGCTGGTACCATCACTCTTATTCACAATGTCTCTTTCCCCCAAACATCTGTTTCTCCAGCTGTATACTTGAGAAGATACTGCTCAAGTTAGAAACCACATGGAAATATGTGGAGTTCTGTCCTCCATCACTGGGGCCCTGCCAACTCGCCTCCTTTCCAGCCTCAACCCTTACTGCCTTCTTTCTAGCCTGCCCCCATCCTCTTGCAAGATGCAACAACCTGGGCATTTGAGCCCTCACATTCCCTTGCTTTCATCTCCTGGCCCAAGAACCATCTGTGTCTGTTCTGCATTAGAGAATAGAGCCAAGAGTTTTCAAGGTCCACCACATCTGAACCCAGGATGCCAGCCCATCCTACTCCCCAACGCCATGCTTCTTAATGCCTCCATTTACCCAAATTTTCAACCCTCTGACTCCTCACCACTTCCACGATGTACCATGCACTTGCCAACTTTTCCTTGTCATGCACATCCTTCTCCCTGGTCTGGGTGCCCCTCCTATTTACATAACTTACCCAGCTCTGCTTTCCATTTGAGTTTGAGTGTGAGTCTCCACTCTTCCTCCCTCTGACCCCATTAGAAGTTGAAGTCCCCAAGGACAGACAGCACTGCAGCAGCAGCATCTTGATGTTTGTTTCTCATGACCCTCCAAAATTGTCTGCTGAATTTAATGATGCCCTGTCCTGTCTCATCCTGACCTTCAAATAACTCTTCACAAGCCCCCTCTTTCAGGGTGCGGCACTAAATGTCTACTGAAGCAAGTATTCCTTTCGGAACCATTTACTCTGTTCCTTAAGCTTGTATAACATGTATAAGTTGTCAGTATTCACTGTATGAATAGATGAATGAATAGACATTGTAATTCATCACTTTACTCAAACAGTTGTTACAACAGCCAGGATTCAGTTGGTGGTTACATTAAATGGTTCTTATGTTGCCACCAAAAAATCTGACTTCCGAACTTATCACTCCACAAATGTTTGTTCCCAGGCTACATAGGATGGGGGCAAGCACAGAAAGTGACAGTAAATGTTGAGAAACTCTTAGTCGTTACCACAATATCCAATTATGTGCACCCACCTCGTTGAGCAGGGTACAGACCAGTTCAAACATTATTGACCTTGCATGGAAAGTCATGGGATGAGTTGCAAAGTTAAAAACAAAGACAAACAAAAAGAATCAAACCGCATTCCTTCACCACAGACAGTTTGAGAAGCATGGCTTTGTTGTAGAGTTTCCAACAGGGATAGGAGAGGTTTCTACTCCAAGCCCTCCTCTAGTACACCCACGACAGCCCCGAGAGACAAGACACCACTAATCCTGTAGCCTTCACTGTCTTCCTCCCTCTCTAGGGCTAAGAAGGTCTAGGTGAGTCATTAGAGTTGTCTTTCTGTTCGTCTGTGGAAACTGCCACACGGTACAGTCAACCCAGGCATATGGAAAGGAGCTGTGTGTGCGCCGAGAGACTGAGGAAAGACCCACTGAGGAACTTGCTTCTTCCTTTGTTTTCGTCTCTATGATCAGAGACATATTCCAATCTTCATTTGTTTGTTTCTGTTATATGCTAGGCAGGGTTCTAGGATGCATTATGAAACAGAACACAGGAGGAAGAGGAAGAGTAGGAAAAGAGGGAAGGGGAGGTGGGGGAGAAGGACAGGGAAAGGAGGAGGAGCAGGAGGAGGAGATGATGATCAATAATAACAGTGGATATTTCTGAAGCCTTACTCTGCACCACTCACTGGGCTGAAGACTTCTTGTTCACTGCCACACTTAACACTCAGAACTTCCCTGTGATATAGAAGTTGAGGCCTAACACAGTGGGCAAGCTACTTGTTCTGCTGAGCTTAACAAGGAAATTGTTTTTTTAAAATGGGGGGTGGGGCAAGCACATTCCCAATTCTGACTTATATTCCTTAATCCTGGGACTGATGGAAAGTGCTTTCTAATATAAACCCATTTGGTTTCAGCACAGATTAGCTACCAAAAAAACTGTCTGCACATCAGGCGTATATCTGTATAAGGATATACCAAAACGGCTGGGCGCAGTGGCTCACACCTGTGATCCTAGCACTTTGGGAGGCAGAGGCGGGTGGATCACCTGAGGTCAGGAGTTCGAGACCAGCCTAGTCAACACGGTGAAACCCCGTCTCTACTAATTGTACAATAATTAGCCTGGCATGGTGGAGGGTGCCTGTAATCCCAGCTACTCGGGAGGCTGAAGTGGGAGAATCGCCTGAACCTGGGAGGCAGAGGTTGCAGTGAGCTGAGACTGTGCCACTGCACTCCAGCCTGGGCGACAGAGTGAGACCCGGTCTCAAAAAATAAAAAGGATATGCCAAAACATAAGTCAAATTGTAAAACTGGGTATGAACATCAATGTATGGATCTAGACATCAAATGTTCAAAGCATTAAAACCTATGAAATTCCAGAAAATAAATCTTTATAAAGTATATTGTTTCCTGACCAAAATCTAAAAATATTCATCTATTTATTACACTACTAGATAAAACTCTAAAATAGATATTTATATAGTACAATCTTGCCAAATGGCTCTGTGATGGAGACTTGATGACTCATTGCTCTAAAGAAAGAGCCAGCCCAGAATGTGCCAAAGTCTTTAAGATACCCATATAACAAACAGTGTTGAAGATAGAGATGTCATGTACAAGGAAATGAGAAAGATACTCAAAATAAAGAGAAAACATCTCGCATAGATAATTGAAATGAATGTGCTTTCATTTCCAAATATTAAACTAACACTAATCATGATAAGAGCTAAATCCCCAGGCAGGGCTTAGAAACCCAAGAGGCATGTGGGGCCCATTAACCAAAAGAGGCTTAAGCTCGGGCGATGACAGTATCTGCAAACAAATACATTTATTAAGAAAGAAAGTAGTTCAGCGTCCTTGAAGAGCAAACTTCCTCTAAAGTGAAGTAGAAATTTATTTCATTAGCGAGAACGTCTATTTAGCACCAAATTGGCACCGTGTCCACATTGCCTGAGCAAACTATAAGGGGAAATTGGTATTTACATCCCATTTCTCTTCCCAAGGGATTTGAAAGACCAGGAGGAAGCTATTAAGGAGACAGCCATATTTTTTCCATTGTTATCCTCATTTATGATATAGCCATTGCCCTGTCACTAAAATAGCTGCTGAGCCGCTTGGTAAGGCAAAAGGGAATTCTAGGTAATATGGCAGACTAAGCTGACACGGACAGACCCTACTCGTTCTGCAAAGACTTTGCAAAACTGGACAAAATATATGCATATTCCAGCTTGGGGCAGAGGGGAGACTGGGTGGGGAATGTCCTAAGTACCAGACACAAAGAAGTGATCAAAGTAGAGTCATAAGTGGCAGACAGTAACAAGACCACAGTGGAGTGTGTGACTTGTATGATAGGATCTGTGGACTGGGGTCTCGGTGCTCGCAAGGAGACAGGAGGCATGGCCTTGGGCCTATACAAGGTGACTAAGCTAGTACTGGTCTCAGGGAAATCCAGAAGTCCACATGTGTTACCCACCCATGAAATAGAGATGGGAAGAACTACCCACTGGCCCAGGGACACGGAGGCTTTTCAAATCCCCGGGGCCTGGGTGACACAGGTAGAAGCAAAGAGGCTTCATATGACAAAGAAAATCTGGCATTGTGCTATGTCGAGGGTACAGGCCCCCAGCTTTGTTCATTTCTTCGTTTGGAACCTGAAACCAAGAAATTAACATAAAAACTCAAGGGGGACCAGCAGGAGCAAAAGAAAGAAGAAAGAAGGCAAGCACAAAAGGAGCTGAGAGAGCACGAACATGACAAGCAGGGAGAATGAGCAGCCGAGGACTGGGAATCATCATGCCACCTAAAAAAGACAACACAATAAGCTTCTAAAAAGGAGGGAAGAGGAAAGAGAAAGGATAGAAACTACAGTGCAATAACAAGGTATTCTTTTTTTAAGAAAAGAACTATTTAGAGAAACACTACACAGAACTCTAGAAATGCGCATGCATGCCCACACACAGAAACGTACATAGCTTCACTGGCATGAAAAACTCCATCGAGGAATGGAGGAGCTCCAGTTTCCAATAATACAGGCTAAAGTCAACCACCCATTGAAAGCAACAAAAGAACCAGCTTGCTTGTAGTATCTCAAATCACCTGGAAACGTGGAAGACCTCAGAAGCTGTGGAGGCCTCCCGGGCTGATTTTTAGGTGCACACTGGGACTAGGGAAGAAAATAGGTATCAGACACCAAACCTTTCGTGCACGCTTTCACGTCACTGTGACACTAGGAACTCACACCTGACCTTTTGTTCTCATTCTAAGAGAAATCTAATGGGTCTCACAGAAGACCTTGCCCTGTACACTGGTGAGAACAGACAACAGATAAATTAACTCTACTGCCCGCTTCTTAGTCCGGAGGACTTGATCTGAGTGGAAAGGAAAAGGGAAAGAAAGCAAAAGAGAAGGACACACACATGGAAGTTGTGACCACTGACCCACTCTAACTTGCTCAAGAAAAAAGAAGCTAAGGATACCTTCTGTCAACTTTTCTACTCACCATTGTTCTGGGAATCAGAACACACACACAGTTTTAATAAAAGACTTCACATCTTCATAATTTTCAGACAAGATGACTGCCAAATCATAAAAATTCTAACTGAATCTACAAAGAAGCTCTTGGAACTAATAAGAGAGTTTGGCAAGATTTTTGGATACAAGGTCACTAAACAAACACCAACAGGGTTCCAGCAACAATCAACCAGAAAAAATATGTTAATAATCCCATTCACAATAGCAACAAAGAGTGTAAGTTACCTAGTCACAAATCACATAAAGAAGGTACAAGATCTGTACGGAGAATGTGGTATGGACATAAGAGAAGATTCTGCAATCTCACTCCTGGGTTACACCCCTAGAGAAAGGAAAACTTCTGTATACGCATGTATAGAGTAGGTCTAAGCATAATCACCCAAATCAAGAAACAACAAAAATCTCCTTCATCTTGGTGAATAAATAAACAAAATGTGGCCTATCTATACAACAGAGTGCTATTCACCAATCACATGAAATGAACTATTGATACAACTTGGGTGAATTTCAAAGGCATTATGAGCTAAAGAAGCCAGTCTTAACACAAGTTCATTTATATGACATTCTCCAAGAAAAAACTGTAGTGCTGGAAGACAGATCAGCCGTTGCAGGAGTTGGGATGGAGAGGACGTAACCACAAAGGAATAGCATTCAAGAGTTTCGGGGCTGGCAGAACTGTTCTATATCCTCATTTGACTGGTGGCTACATGTATAAAATTAATAGAGCTGTGTGCATTAAAAAGTAAATTTCACTGTAAGTTAATTGAGAAAATAAAATTTTAAAGTACAAGAATGGCCGGGCACGGTGGCTCACGCCTGTAATCCCAGCACTTTGGGAGGCTGAGGCGGGTGGATCTCAAGGTCAGGAGATCGAGACCATCCTGGCTAACACGGTGAAACCCCGTCTCTACTAAAAATACAAAACATTAGCTGGGCGCGGTGGCGGGTGCCTGTAGTCCCAGCTACTCGGGAGGCTGAGGCAGGAGAATGGCGTGAACCCGAAAGGTGGAGCCTGCAGTGAGCCGAGATCGCGCCACTGCACTCCAGCCTGGGCGACACAGCGAGACTCCATCTCAATAAATAAATAAATAAATAAATAAATAAATAAATAAACAAACAAACAAATAAAGTACGAGAACTTTTTTTAAATCCAGTTTTTTAAAAAACTAGATCTGATGTGATGGGAAGGTAATTCAATATGGTAAAGATGACATTTTCCTCAAAATGAATCTACAAATTCAATGAATTTCACAAAAACCCAGCAGAGTTTAATAAAACTTGACAAATTCATATTAAAATTTTTAATGAAGAATAAAGATCTAGGCATAACCTTTTGGAGACAATTTGAAGAGAGGAAGGACATGGCTTACCACATACCAATAAATATTATAAAGCCACAGTAGTTAGAACCATGAGAAAGGGGGATAGGGATAGATAAACAAAACCTGACAGTGTGCACAGTTACACCAGGAAATTTATAAATTGCTGTTCATGCACTATTCACAATAGCAAAGACATGGAATCAACCTAAATGCCCATCAGTGATAGACTGGATAAAGAAAATATGGTACATATACACCACAGAATACTATGCAGCCATAAAAAAGAACAAGATCATGTCCTTCGCAGGGACATGGATGGAGCTGGCAGCCATTATCCTTAGCAAACTAATGCAGGAACAGAAAACCAAATACCACGTGTTCTCACTTATAAGTGGGAGCTAAATGATGAGAACACATGGGCACATAGAAGGAAACAGCAGACACTGGAGCCTATTGGAGAGTGGAGGGTGGGAGGAGGCAGAGGATCAGGAAAAATGACTAATGGGTACTAGGCTTAATACCTGGATGATGAAATAATCTGTACAACAAACCCCCATGACACAAGTTCACCTATGTAACCAACCTGTACATATACCCCTTAACTTAAAATACAAGTTAAAAAATATATAAATTGGTGTTCATTTACATAGATTCAAATATCTCTCTATCATCTATCAATTATCTATTATCTATCATCTATCTATCATCTCTCAATCATCTAGCAATCATCTGTTGCTTATCTATCATCTGTCATCTATCTATCATTTATTTATTTTCTATCAACTCTCTATCTACCTAACCATACCCCAGGCACAAAAATAAATTCTAATCAGATTAAATTCCTAAAGGTGAAATGCAAAACATGAAAAAAAGTCCTAAAAATCCAGAAGAAAAGAATATGACAGAAAAAAATAAAGGACATAAAAAAAGTATGCCCCAAGGGCCATCAGTCAACTAAAAATTAAAGCAATACAATTTTACTTCACACCCATCAAATATGTGAAGATGCAAATGTTTGGCATTCAAAACACTGGCAAAGATGAAGAAGTGAACTTTTTAAACAGACGATATCACAGCAGTTTTGGATTAACAGAAAAGCTACAGAAAGTACGGACTTCCCATCTGTTACCTTCCACCACCTCCACAGTCAACATTTTGGTACTTTTGTTACAACTGATGAATTAATATTCAGAAATTTATTAACTAAAGTCCATAGTTTGCGTTGAAGTTCACTCTGTGTTATAGTTTTTATGAGTTTTGACAAATGTATAATAACTTGGGTCCACCATTACAATATCACGCAGCATAAGTTCACTGCCCTGAAAACTCCCTGTGTCCAGACTATTGCTCCCTTTTCCCCCCTGAAACCCTGGTAATCACTGATCCTTTTACTGTCTCTATAGTTTTCCTTTTTCCAGAATGACATATCTGTGGAATTATACAGTACGTAGCCTTTTCAGGCCGGCTTCTTTCACTTAGCAATATGCATTTAAGTTTCCTCTATGTCTTTTGGTGGCTTGATAGCTCATTTCTTTATACTGCTAAATAATAGTCCATCGTCCCGGTGTGCCACAGTTTGTTTATCTACTTACCCACTGAAGGACATATTGGTTTCTTACAAGTTTTGGCAATTATGAATTAATGGACTTTTTATATATCACTGGGAGAAAGACAAAATGCAACAACAGCTTTGGAAGATAAGGTGGCAACATCTAATGCAGCTGAAAAATTCTTCAGGAAGAATAAAGACCTAGGTATAGCCTTTTGGGGACACTTTGAAAAGAGGGAGGAAGGGCATGCCTTACCACATGCCAAGACTTCCTATAAAGTGAGAACCATGAGGAAGGGCCATATACACAGAGCTCAGCACTTCCATTCCTAGGTACACATCACAGAGAAACTCTTGCCAGGAAACATACAGAAAAATGTCCATTAAACACTTTCTGTAATGGGGAAAATTGCAGACAAACTAGACATGTGCCAATTATTGTATTGGGATAGGAGACAATTCTCCATGAGGCTCTCTCAGATGTCTGCACATTTTTTCAGCAGAGGCACCGGCAGCTTTTGTTCTGGGTAATCTTTTCAAGAGTATCTGTACGGTGAACAGCCTCAGAAGACAGTAATAGTGTCTCCCTCTGCAGCAAAGTTTAAGCAGACTGGCTTACTGGCCAGTGTAAAAGATTTGAGTTTTCTAATTTCAGGGTTCCTCTGCTATGACACCGACTGACTGCATGTGTAGCAAACACGTGTGGACTCCTCCACATCACCTCCACGGAATTCGAGGCACAAAGAGAACTGGTACAAACATGAAGCTCCTGCTGTTCACTGTGCGGTGAGTAACAGAGTCCATTGTCTGATCCAAGAGTCTCATGATTTCTGTCAGCATCCATGGTACTGTGGCTGGCAAAACTCTTCACATGAAAGTAGGGTAAAATCTCAGACCCTCCTCAGTTCTTGAGAAATGGGTAAATAAAATTTTGAAGTGGTTATACAACAGGCTGCCATAGAACAGAATAAATAAATTAAAACAGCAGGTATCCACAAAGACAAATTTCAATAATAGGCCAGGCGCAGTGGCTCACACCTGTAATCCCAGCACGCTGGGAGGCTGAGGCGGGCAGATCACCTGAGGTCAGGAGTTCGAGACCAGCCTTGCCAACATGGCAAAACCCCGTCTCTACTCGAAATACAAAATGAAATACAAAGGTCAGCCCAGCTACTCAGGAGACTAAGGCAAGAGAATCGCTTGAACCCGGGAGGCGGAGGTTGCAGTGAGCTGAGATCACGAGACTGCACTCCAACCTAGGGGACAGAGCGAGACTCTGTCTCAAAAAAAAAATTCAATGGCCGGGCGCGGTGGCTCACACCTGTAATCCCAGCACTTTGGGAGGCCGAGGTGGGCGGATCACGAGGTCAGGAGATCGAGACCATCCTGGCTAACACGGTGAAACCCCGTCTCCACTAAAAATACAAAAAATTAGCCGGGCGAGGTGGCGGGCGCCTGTAGTCCCAGCTACTCGGGAGGCTGAGGCAGGAGAATGGCGTGAACCCCAGGGGGCGGAGTCTGCAGTGAGCCGAGATCGCGCCACTGCACTCCAGCCTGGGCGACAGTGAGACTCCGTCTCAAAAAAAAAAAAAAAAAAAAAAATTCAATAATATATATATATATATATATACACACATCTATATACACATATAGATGTGTGTATATCTACAGATATACATATAGATGTGTATATATAGATATACATATAGATATGTGTGTGTGTATATATATATATTTTTTTGTTTGTTTTTGAGACGGAGTCTTGCTCTGTCGTCCAGGCTGGAGTGCAGTGGCACGATCTCAGCTCACTGCAAGCTCCGCCTCCCGGGTTCACGCCATTTTCCTGCCTCAGCCTCCTCAGTAGGTGGGATTACAGACGCCCACCACCACGCCCAGCAAATTTTTTTTATTTTTTATTTTTTAGTAGAGACGGGGTTTCACCGTGTTAGCCAGGATGGTCTCGATCTCCTGACCTTGTGATCCGCCCACCTCAGCCTCCCAATCAATAATATATTTTTAGGTGAACATAGCTAAACCACACAATGATATATCCAGCACTTCCATAAAATCAGTGTTGCTTTGGGCACATACACATGTGTAAAATACAAATGGGCACTGACATATAATCTTCAGGATAATGCTTAACTCAGAAGCAGGATGGAGGAACTAAAGCAGAATTTCTTAAATCTTATGAAAATATGTAAAAATGCTAACATATGTTCCTTCCATCAGCTGGGTATAGAAGTTTGCTGTATAGATCCACAGTCTTTATATGCAATTCTGAAAAATTTGTTCTTAATTCTCTTTCAAAAATTTTACAGTGGCAAAAACCTAAAATGAAATGAGAGAAGCTATTGATAGTCTTTATTTGCCTCACTTTATGTGACTATTCAAACATTTCATGCATAACTATGAAGATGTTTGATTATGGTGTGCTCCCCCAGCCCCGCCAGCAGTGTGGCCTACTCAATGGCTTATGCCCATAGTTCATCTTTCTAAAATCCGGAAAATTCTGAATTCTGAGTCTCCGTAGCTTCCAAAATTTGAGGTAAGGGCTTGTAGTCTTCACGTATCCTCTTGAAATATATATGTGTGTGTGTATATATATATATATATATATATATATATGTATATATATACCTACGTATATATATACATACGTATATATACCTACGTATATATATGTATATATGTATATATATACGTGTATACATATGTATGTATATATACGTATGTATATACATACGTATGTGTATATATATACGTATATATGTACACGTATCTGTATATATACATACGTATATATATACACGTATGTGTATATATACGTACGTATATATATACACGTGTATATACACGTACGTGTATATACGCGTACGTATATATATACACGTGTATATACACGTACGTGTATATACGCGTATGTGTATATATATACGTATATATACACGTATGTGTATATGTACATACGTATATATATACGTACGTGTATATACACGTACGCGTATATATACGTACGTGTATATACACGTACGCGTATATATACGTACGTGTATATACACGTATGTGTATATATACGTACGTATATATACACGTATATATACACGTATATATACATATATACACATATATGTATATATATACACGTATACACGTGTGTATATATATACGTGTACACATATACATGTGTATATATACATATATACACATACACGTATGTGTATATATACATATGTGTATATATACGTGTATATATACACGTATGTGTATATACACATACGTGTATATATATATACGTATGTGTATATATATATACACACGTGTATATATATATACCTATGTGTATATATATATACGTATGTGTATATATATATACACACATATTTTGTAATTTAAAGGTACTAAAATGAGGGCCAGGTGTGGTGGCTCATACATGTAATCCCAGTACTTTGGGAGGCTGATGGAGTCAGAGGACATGTGGAGCTCATACAAAGAGGAAAAAAAAAAAAGGTGTGGATGCACCTTAGTAGCTACCAGGAGGCTGAGGCAAGAGGAGCCTAAGCCAGTGAGCCATGCTTGCACCACTGCACTCTAGCCTTGGGGACAGAACAAGACCCTGTCTCAAAAAAAAAAAAAAAAAATATATATATATATATATATATATATATATATAATATATGTGAAAAAGAAAAAAGCTCCAACACTAACTAGCTCTACCACTTTTAAAATGTAAAACCAAATGTGCATTGCAGAATGTACATGATTCTCTACAAAACAGAGCCCAGGGCATGGGTCAAGGAGCCCTTGGATGCATCATGTCAGCCTGGTGTCCACTCCTAGCCTCGTAGTGGCAAAAGGAAATCTGTCCCTTATGCACAGCATGGAGAAGACCATTCTGGAAACATTAATCCATGGTTTTTGTAATTCCTAGAGCATATTCTAGAAAACAAATATATTATTTTAAAACTTGGTAAGATAAAATGATACAAGATTTTTCTGTAACTATGAAAGAGCTAATGCTTATTTCTGTTCATATTGCCCTTATGGTCCCTGCTTGACTATTAGATTCATGCCTGATCTAAGAGCTCCAGGTCCCCCAAGTGATGAATACAGCTGAGCACTTGTGTCTTTGGGTAGAATGTCTCTTACACAGCTCTTCAGAAGCTTTTGGCCTCTCTGGTCTCCTGTGCCATCACCCAGCTCTGCACAGGCTCTGAGCAGCTCCATGCAGCTGCACCCTGATACCTGTCAGATTCATGCCGGGAGCCTCCTGCCTTCCTTCTCCCTAAGGGCATCTCTGTTGGGGTCATGGGTTTCAGCTGACTGCACACTCTGCGACGCAGGGGAATGGTTGCCTGCTGAGGGCGAATGTTTGACCAGAGGGGTTTGGAGCCCTCCCTTCGTCACCCTGGCTGGCTGGTCTGAAGAACATTCCCGCCCTTCACAGACAGTGTCACTGAATGGAGTAACCAGTCGCCCATGGTAGTGACCCATTGGGTAAATCGCTCCTGAATTAGATTCTCCGCTCTTCCTGCCCAACCCACCTTGTCCGCGGTTCCTGCCCATGGGGGTTATTCTCCGCAATAAAATGTCCTACCTCAGGCTCATTCTCTGAAAAAAATAAGCCAAAATAGCCTCATGCCAGTCTCACATTTCCAGGTAGGTCCAGGTATTTTGGGAAAAAAGGAGGCTTTTCTCCTCACTCTAAAAAAAAATCCCAGATAACCTCAGAAACTCAGAAAACCATTTCTGACTTGCTATCCATTTCTGTGCGCTACTTTTTACCCATGGCAGTAAAGATCTTCTCTGAAGATCAAGTTTTCTTCCCAAAGCACTCACCTAAATTGTCCCTGTTGGCAAACAATTCACACACCTGCCTCCGGTGTTGTCAAACGACCAAAGCTGACTTATTAAGACACATCCATGGTTTCCAGGCATTTTAATTGATGGTAGCTGGGTTTAATTCACGCCTGTCGGCGGCATACCCTTTGATCAGAATGAGCACTTGCTTTGCTTCTCTGGTCCTAACGATGAACTTCTACCCATGCATCTGACTTGCCTGACAAGAGCCACACACTGGGGCTTGGACTTCGCTTCTGTGACTCCTAAGGGGAAATACAGCAATTGACCTTCGTGAGGAAACACCTGGGCTAGACTCCTCCGTGGTGTCCTGCTCAGCACCTTACACCGCACAAAACCAAATCCAAATCATAACTGAGCCACAGGACGTCTTCCTCTGACTTTCCATGCTAGCACTCATTCTAACTTCTCTTCCTGCATGTTCTGTGAAGCAATAAATAGAACTAAGTGTCTTTTTAGGACATTTTTATTGCAACATGTTGTTTTTTTTTCTGCCTCCTGCCACCTTATTATGTTATGTCACCAAACACCAGAGAGACACAAAACAGATGTTCCCAATAGGAGCAAGCACAGAGGGAATTTCCCTATCAGAAACCATGACGAGGAAGCACTTGGAAATCAGCTACACTCGTGGTGATACTATTTGGAGCCCTGAATGTAAGGTGGAGTGAGAGGCTCACGTGCGAAGGGTAGCACTAAGTTTATCTCTGTGGGATAATGTAAAAGGAAAACAATATCTTAGCAATTAAAAAGGAAATGAAAAGTCAAATGCTTCTTGTTAGAAATGCTTTGAGATAATGTCCAGGGTTCTTTGTGGCACTGGAAAAAAAAAAGTTTCACAAAAATGTTGTTTGGAAGGAATATACTGCTGCCTAGTTCGTGGACATTTTTATAAACAACTATTTTTTCTTGGGATGGCATTGGTGCATTGGAGTACGACTGAATTTTATGTCTGACATATTTCCATACACAAAATTCCATACCCCCAAATTCTTACCTTCTAATGTGTACAGAAGAATGATAATGTGAATGAAAATAAGAAAGAGTGAAAAATAAGAATTTATAAAGTCCTATTTGGTTCATTGCATATATTTAAGACAGAGATATTAGATTATTTATAATCTTGCAGAACTCCATGCCCCTTTTTAGAAATATGAACTAAGTAACAATATAGCTCACAGGCTTCCCATTCAAGAAAGCAGACTTAGCGCATATTTTACATCGTTTCTCTCTTAAGACTTCTTAAATTGATGGTAAATGGGTGATCAAAATAACAAATCCATGACAACAAAAATGTTATGGTGTAAAGCTATTGACAGATATGCAATTCCAACAAAATTCTACATCAAAGTTTCCTAATCCCAGCACTCTTGACATTTGAATAATTCTAGATTATGAGGGCAGCATCTCTGTAATATGTGATTAGCAGCATCCCTGGTCCCTATCCACTCAATGCCAGTAGCATCTTCCCTCGCCCCCAACTACAACAACCCCAAATCTCTTCCAGACATTATCAAATATCTCCTGGGGGCACCATCACCCTCATGAAGAACCAATGGTCTAAAGACAGAGAGAAAATGAAGGAATGTTTACTCACACAACTGAGAAGAGGAGGCTGCAGCCTAGAACATTTGTAGAGGGTACCACAGTGCAGAAGATAGGCAAGCTGCACATCAGAGCATCCGAGAAAGTCTAACAGGGATGCTACTGTGCAACAGAAGATCAGAGAGATGGAAAGAGTGAGGGAGCAGAGAATCCTGAGACTGAGTGGAGTCTGTAGACAGAACAATAAATACATGTGTACATACACACACACACATGCGCGCACACATACACATGCACACACATGCACACCCGTGCAGATACATGCCCTCAAACACACTCATACATGCACACACATCTGGATGCACATGCATGCACACATACTCTGTCACACTCACATATGCAACAGGCAGAATGTCCATCTACACATGAATAAACAGTATGTGGTCTACACAGACAATGAAACATTATTCAGCCAGAAAAGGAATAAAGGACTGACACATGCTACGACATGGATGAAGCTTGAAAACATCATGCTCCGTGAACGGAGTCAGACACAAAAGGCCACATGTTGTATGATTCCATTGATATGAAATGTCCAGAATAGGTAAATGCATAGACACAGAAAGCATATGAGTAGTAACCGGGAGCTGCGGGAGGAGGAAAAGGGCAGTGACTGATTAGTGGATAAGGATTTCATTTCCGGATGATGAAAATGCCCCGGAACTAGACAGAGGAATAATCTTGTGAATGTACTTAATGCCACTGAGCCGGAAACTCGTATGCTTAAAATGGTCAACCTTATGTGTATTTTACCCCATTTTTTAAAAAAGAAAAGAAAAAGAACTCTGTTGGTGTTGGGAAATCAGATTACTCTGGGAGCCGAGGGCCAGGTGTTCCCACATTGCTGAGAGCAAAATGCAGTAAAAATCTCTGAGTTTAAGCAAATTGGATTGAAATCCTAGTTACTACGTTTAAGTGAGGTGAGCGTGGACAAGTTAATTTTTCTACAGTTGGGTTTCCTTTTCCGCAAGGTACATTCCAAGATTGTCCTGAGAGACAATGAATGAGGCAGATGGAAGCTCCTGGCACACGGCAGGCCCTTCAGTGCTCACAGGCGGCCCTCCTGGCCTCGGTGGCTCCATTCCACTCAGCAGCGTACCCAGCTCTTCTTCATAGCCAGCAGGAGCCTTATGACATGCTCACCATTTGCAGAATGTAACAAAAATCTGCTGCAGCTTTTTTTTTTGGCCGTGGTTTTCTAGGTGAAGGACTCATACCACTAAGTGTAACCTTCACTTATAGAGCGTAAAAAGAGCCTGATGCTTAACTGAAGGACCACAAGCATAGCTATAATAATATTCAAACATTTTCAGATCATGCAAGGGACTCACTGTGAGAATTCAGCCTCTATTTAACTGGTGGGATTGTTTTCAAAATTTCTGTCTTACAAAAATCTCGACAGCAAGAATCTGATAAAGAAGCTGAAACAACAGATCGCATATGCTTTGTTGTCTTCCACAACTGCAGCCCTGCAAACATACTTGGCTGAGTTTACGGTCTTCACAAAGGGCGAGCTGCAGTCACACTTAGTGTAGCCCCTGAAGCCAGCTGAGAAAACAAAGGAATCAAGACTGCCAAACTTCACGGTGGCTTTGTGAACCTTCTCATGTCTCCCATGAACGCCTGTAAGATGGAAAATCTTTGCAGGCCATCAAGCTGTCCAGGCAGCAGCCTTCTTCTGCCTCCCCATCCACCTTAGCCCCCTCCATCTCCCTCCCCCACCCCCAGCCACAGCCCGCATTTGCAGAACACAGCCTTTGCTTGCCCCTTTCAAATGCATCCCATCCACTGACAGAAGCCGGACTTTGTTTTTAAAAACTTTTCCTGTAATAGTTCACCGAGGTCAGGCCTCAGCTCTTGTAGGCGGCTCTCATTAAACTTAGGTTATCAAAGGCTTTCCTTGCCACTGTCAGTTTGCCAGGCTTAATGGGAATAAGCGGTGTAGTGTTTCTATTAACTTTTTTTTTTTTTTTTTGAGACGGAGTCTCACTCTGTCGCCCAGGCTGGAGTGCAGTGGCACCAACTCGGCTCTCTGAAACCTCCGCCTCCCGGGTTCAAGCGATTCTCCTGCCTCAGCCTCCCGAGAAGCTGGGATTACAGGCCCTATTAAATATAAGAATCATTTTGAGCAAATATCACAAGGGTTCTAGCTTTATTTACAATTTGTGGTTCTCAACTTGGGGCAATGTTGTCTCCCGGGAGATCTGAGGCAATGTCTGAAAACATTTCTGGTTGTCACAACTGGGGAGGGAGGGTTGCTACTGGCATCCAGTGGGGAGAGGCCAGGGACGCTGCCAAACATCCTGCAGTGCACAGGACAGGATCACCCCATTCTCCTGCAGCAACTAAATTAGGGGTCCCAGACGTCAATTACGCTGAAACTGACAAACCTTGACTTAGAGGAACACCCCAATAATTTAAACATTCATCTCACTGCCCCCAAACAGAAAACCGTAACTCACAGAAATTTGTCTTATCTATTCATTCTTTACATATGTTTTCATTCCTGAATTTGTTTCTGTCTTGAGTCTAATTGGGACTTGCACCGCGGGTTGCTACAGAGCCTCTGTGCACATTCCTTCCTTGTTTTGCTCGGGAAGTTGCTAGGATAGGAGGGAAAGTCCGCTTGTTTATTCCTAGGATAATCGATGGTGCAGTCAGGCCGAGTTCCTGCAGTACAGTTTGGGTATTTTTTTTAAGAGATAAATCAGATGCATGCAATGAAATTGCAGGGTTTTTGTTTTATTTGGGTCATTCTTCAATTTTAAGAGAATATATCTCAGCACAACATCACCTGAACAAAAGAGAACTAGAAGTGAAATCCTTAATTAGGTAATAAAGTTGCTTCCTGCCCAAGGAGCTGAGTCCTCAGAGGGAACAGGCCTGGCCTTTAAAGGGCAGAGTTCTTCCCAGATTCACAAAGCAGGAGATAGAGCAGTGCTTCCCAAATGTTGACATGCATCAGAATCCCCTGGAGAGCCTGTGATGGGGCAGATTCCTGAGCTCATGCCTGAGATGCTGACTCATTGGTTCTGGGATGGGGCTGAGCATTGACATTTTGAGCAAGTGCCCAGGCAAGGAGTGCACGTTGAAAAGTAAGCCTCTGTAATGTAAAAATGCACATCCTAACACCAATATCACCTGAAGAGACTCATGGCTCATTACAAGTTGTCTATAGAAGATCCTCATGGTCCCAATCAACTTCTTTCCCATATGTACTTACAGGCTCTGAGTTGCTTCTGTTAAATCAAGTTTAGCCTGAAGCTGCCTCCTTACATATTTTAAGTTCAGCCTAAAGGTTTTTCTGTACAATCGTGAACTATAACCTAACTGGAATTGTAAACAGACTATAACCTACTCTTGTGCCAATCACCGAGTTTTGGCCAATCACAGGTGACCAACTGTTCAAACCGTGTTTAAATAAGGCAAATGCCTAGCTGTAAGCAATCTGGCTGTTTCCATACCTCACTTCTGTTTTCTGTACGTCACTTTCCTTTTTCTGTCTATAAATCTTCCATCCCGTGGCTGTGCTGGAGTCTCTGAGCCTACTCTGGCTTGGGAGGCTGCCCAATTCACGAATCATTCTTTGCTCAATTAAACCCTCTTAAATTGAATTAAGCTACAGTTTTAACACTTCTTCCCGACTCTCCTATTGGGTTTTGTTGCACACCATGCAGAGTGCAATGGAAATTCTGTGGTGGGACAAGGTCAAGGACAGACTTGAGACAAGAAATACAAAGCACATGAGGCAAACAATGGAGCCCCTGTGAGCATATCTGTCATGGAAACACAACTTTACAACGTGGCAATTCTTGGTTCACTCACTCCAAAAGGAGCATGGCGTGGTGCCATCAAATATAAGTATCGGATTAACAACAAACTATGTTTAAGACTACTGTGCATGGTGATGGAGTCAAAGAAGTATGAAACTCGACTCTGCCCTTAGGATCTTATCAATGACTTGGAATCCTGGTCCACAATGGGCCCAGGCACAAAACTAAAGGCCAAAGAGCCAGAAAGTTTACAACGCACAGCCTGAAAAATGAGGAGCATCGCTGTAAGCATTGGTGCCCTTGTGCAACATAGAGACTCACTGCTGAAAAAAGGAACACGAGAGATTTTGAGGTGTTTGTTTTTCTGCAGGCAGCATGGATCCATTTTATCTATAATGTTGCCTTTCATGGAAACCAGTGACTAAAGCAACAATGGAAATATCCACAGCAATGGCACTTGGACAGGGTTTGTCATGGAAACATCTGACCTCTCTCGGAGCTCCAGAATTGCAGGATTATTATTTCTATGCCCTTAAACTGTCAAGGGGAAGACCTGCCTATCGGAACATCTGCATAACTCGGAGTTTTACTGAGCAATAGAACATTCTGTACTTCTCAGATCCACATTTACCAGTCTATCCTCAAAAGGACAATGTGAAGATTAATTAATCTAATGTTCATGGAGCACAGAGGAGCTGAAAATGCACCACAGACAGATCTGGCCCTCACTCAGTCAACCCCGTCACACAAATTCAGTTACAGCTGGCTGGGTCTTGAAGCATGGACGTGATCCGTATCCCTCCTTTAGAGGGCTTGTCGTTGAAATATCTGCCATTTCTCCACTGTCCTTCCTCAATCAGAGATGTAAAGCCTGTGGTTTCTTCAAGGAAGGTTAAGTAACTGGCCTTCATACGTGCTAAATAATGGCTTTAGTTTTGAAACTCCAAGGAAGCCAAGAAAGGCTTTCTATCTCTGGCTTGCCAGAGGAATGCTTTTCAAACTCAGTGTGCAACCCTAGAAGTCCTTTGTGGTAACTTGGCAGGCTAAAGACCACAGGATATCGGGCCATGGGAGCAGTGCCTGAAGAGCACAAACCACCCAATCACTCTATGGTGGAGACTCTACTCTGGAATGCGGGAGCAGAAGGAAACTATGAAGGCATGGCAGGGGCAGTAGGACATGCCAGCCTTCCATCCACCTGGTCCCAGCCGTTCCCCATCACATTCCCCTGTCACATAAGAAACAATGCACCAACTGCTTTTACATTTTAGTCCTTAGATGGCTATTTCTGTGCCTTA
This sequence comes from Nomascus leucogenys, assembly GCF_006542625.1. Classification (NCBI taxonomy): domain Eukaryota; kingdom Metazoa; phylum Chordata; class Mammalia; order Primates; family Hylobatidae; genus Nomascus; species Nomascus leucogenys. Next base: position 7,606,043 of record NC_044406.1, read on the forward strand.
ACTTTGTCAAGGTCAAGACAAAAAAGAGTGTGGATCAGAGATAGAAGCACTGACTCAGCCTAATAGGAAACAGGATCAGGCATCAGGCAATAACTGAAATGAAAGCAAAATGGATGGTAATAAGTGAAGATGTTTGTGAACTATCCCCAAGAGGAGACACCTTCTTGCTTAATATAAATGGCATATTTCTCAAAGCACTTGTCTTCTGGGAATCTATAACCAGAGTCCACGAGGTAAAGGGTTTTCTCAAGAGCATATGACCAGTCAACATGGGGACTTGTGGAGGGGAGCCCACCAGACCCTTCCCAATTCCAGACCCCAGTCCCTTTCCATGAGCCATGTGGTATGTATGTGTTTATTTATTGCCAACATTGTATAACACTACCCGAAATAGGCAGAAATGTAAAAATTACACTTCTTTGAATTGACATATCCTAAACCACGTATGCAAACATGAGACTTTAAATAGGACAGAAGTAAATGATTTCTGTCTTCTCTTTATATTTGGTCTGCAAATTGAGGCAGATACTGTTACAGAAATACCAGGGGTTCAATCTAGGTTCTGTTGCTCACTTGCTCACTGCTCAAAAGCCAATCACTGAGATGACGATTATCGCCAAGGAAGAAGGATTTAATTGGGTGCTACAGCCAAAGAGATGGGAGATCAATCTCAAATCCATCTCCCTGACTGACTAAAACTAGGAGTTTATATAGCAGAGAAGAAATGTAACAATGTGTGAGAAACAGGAACTAGGGAAGGGCAAGGAAGCAATCATGATGAATAAGGGGTGCAGCATCTTACAATGCAGTGATCTGGTGAGTTTCAGTTCTTTGATACTATATTTAGAGATCTGAAGGTTGTTTCCTGAAGGATCTCAGATATAACAAATACAAGTTTCAAGCTTTAAGACCAGAAGGGTCCATTTCTATGTTTATTAAAAAAACAAAACAAAAAAAAAAAAACAACTATCTATGGGACTACTGGGTCAGTTTCAGTTGGGGGCACTTATGCCCCTCAGGAGACATTTGGCAAAGCCTGAAGACATTTTTGGTTGTTAGAACTGGGATGAAGGATGTTCCTAGCATCTGCAGAGTGGAGGCCAGGGATGCTGCTAGATGTCCTCCAGTTCACAGGACAGCAAAGCCCTTCCCCATCCCTACGAGAAAGAACTACCAAGCCCATGATATCAGGAGAGGCAAGGTTGAGAAAACATGACCTAGACTACATAATTATATCATCAAATCTAAAACAATAATATATAGTAAGATTTGCCATTGGACCAATCGAGGAAAATGTCCATGTGGATTCATGAAATACACCTTCTCACTAAAATGTTTGCATGCTGGCAAAGTGGAAAGATCAATGAATTAAAACAGGGTGTCACACGTGCCAGTCCTTTCTCTGCCCCAATTTGCAATCTGCAACATTAGGGCATGCTGAGGTGTTTTCCATTTCAAAGTGCCATAAACTACAACTTGATTATTTTTCAAATAATCAGAATATTTTTAACACAAGTAGCTGCTCCCAAATGCTCAGCATTAATGACTAGTTAAGTGTTACACAATGATCATTTCAAAGCATCAGTCCAATTCCCCAGGTTCACTTGTTTCCATTTTTACTACAATGTTTTTATATAAACTAACATCAGATTTATTTTCCTAAACAGGTAAACTTCAAATATTAATTTCTACTCTGCGTTTTGTTTAGTAAATCTATACTTCATGAACAGTAAAAGATGATTATTTGTTTGCAAACCAAACCCCTAGCAGAATGTTACAATGTAATTACTTTTTAATTGTTTAATCTTCATTTTTTATAACATTCATAAGAAATCAAAACTTGTTTCTTATATGTCTAATTTCCACTATTATTTATTGGCTAAAATAATGGAAATGATAAAAAGGCAAGAAAACAATCAATGTATCTTTTACTTTCCTACAACTCCCAAAAATACAAGCCTAGATGAGTCAGTAAATCTCCAAATCTTCTATGTACCTAAGTCGCAATTACGAGCCAGTGGCCAGTGAACTTTATTTTTGCTGATTCTGAGTGGCCAGAAGACATTACCTTACAAATCTCCTAGTCACATGGTGCTTGAGAAAGGAATTTTGTACCTTTTATTTGTTTAAAGGCTCTAAGAATGTGTTTTGGGGACATTACAGAACCACAATGATGTCAATGTCTTCCAGCTAAAGACTCACCAGGAAATCACTTGTAGATAATTATGGTTGGGTTGACTGACTCACTGCAAGCAGCAAGAACACACATCTTGGGGGACCATGAGCATCTCAGTAAAAGGTTAGAAAAAGCTCGTTATAGAACACAGGCTTATGATAGGTGACTTAGGGAAGGATTCAAGAAAGCAGGGCTTTGCTTCTGGCTGGATGCTATCAGAAGGCAGAGGCCATTACCTAATTAGGCATCTTGATACATCTTGTCCAGAAGGCAGGAAGTAAGGCTACAACTGTAATTAGTAAAGAAGCAGCAGTTGGGAAAGTGGGATGTTTGGTCATTTGGGTGGTTTGGACAATGTTCATGTCTCTCCCCACATTCGGATGAGATTATGGAGTGGCCTTGTATTTTCCTGACCCATCATGGTCATAGAGTGGCCTTGTCTGATGTGGGGGTCCTGTTCAACTGGAGAGCATCATGGCCTAGCTGTGAGGGCCAGACTGGCTTCCAGCTGTGAGCCACGTTGTCTTTCTGGATGGTCATCTTTCTCCCGCCTCACCTCAGAGGCAATTCTGTCTGCTGCCATCTAAGTCCGCAAAGAGATTGCTTCTGCTGGCTGGCAACAATCCCTTCTCTCATGCTGGCTGAAAAGAGAAAAGTCTCTCTGGAGGCCTATGTCATCCAAAGATTCAAACTAAATCCTTAATTTGATTCTTCCCTTCTGAAAGTCTTATTTCTCACCCTCCCCCATTCCCTGAAGTGAGTAGGAACTCACTTGGAGTTGGGTATCATATTTAATGTATTTAACGACGGCACCAACACCTCAGATTGTATTCCCGTTAGGTGTTAGAGGTTCCCTGATTTGCCTGGCTCAAACTCCTCAGTTGCTGGATTTTAGGGAGGTCCAAGGTATCCAGGGACAAGCCAGGGTTATGGATGGGCACACAGGAGCTAGAAGCAGTGGTTATTTATCAACTCATCCAAAGGTTAGAAAGAGTATGATATTTTTGGAAAATTGAAGTTGAGTTCTGTAGTCAACAAGTGGGAAAAAAAAAACCTAGGAGTCAGTTTGTGTGTTGCTAGGGTGTTACAAGTTGAATTATTTTGCAGATACTTTCACTCTGTCCCTTTACTTTCTTTTTATTTTTTAATCTTTTATTTTTTGTAGAGACAAGATCTTGTTGTGTTGCCCAAGCTGGTCTCAAACTCCTAGCCTCCAAGCAATCCTCCTACCTCGGCCTCCCAAAGCACTGAGATTACACGTGTGAGCCACCATGCACAGCTATCCCTTTACTTTCTTAGGGGAAATATACTTTCCCACCATATTGGAGTTAACCTTGGCTATATGACTTGCTTTGGCCAATGGGAGGTTAGCGGACATGATATGCAGAGGCTTGAAAGAATAAACGTGTGCTGGCTGGCTCCCAGACATGTGGATATGCCCAGAGAAATCAGCAGAGCCACCCAAGTGAATCCAAGTTAGATCAGCCAACCCCAACACCACCCCCCATCAACCCACAGACTTGTGCACTGGTAAATGCTCATTATTGCATGCTGCTGAAGTTTTGTGATTGGTTGTTATACAGCAGCAGCTGACTGATACACTAGAGTACCAGACTGCTGATTTATGATTCAGCCAATCACTTGATTATTTCCATCTCTCATCCAAAAATAAATTCCACACTGTACAGATAGCATGTTTAAGGTCATGGGTACATTGCCCAAAGTTGATCATAAAACAAATAATGTACTGACAAGAGGGGAAAATTAATATGTTAAGGCAATAGGATAATAAGGTTATAATTTGAGTGGTCACAAATAGTACTGTCAGAATGCAAAATAAGGTATTTGTTCATTTATACATTCATTCAACAATGTTTATTGGTAAGAAAAATACAGTGCAACCAATACTGATAAAAACCAGCAAGACAGTCGTGGGATAGACATTATCCTATCCTCATGAGGGTAATAACAGAGGATCTAGAGGTTTGCAGTGAGAATTTCATAAGGACTAAAGAAAAATTAAACTCAATGGATTGGACTCCACGCTCCAGCCCCTTGCTCTTTCCCCACCTTGTGTTCTTATCACTGTGTTTCTTGCAATGACCAATCAGTCTCTACTTCTTCACAGGCTGACACCAGAGACAATAAAAAGGGAGAGATTTCTGGTGCCCCAAATTAAATTTGCATGCCCAGAAGTATCCTGAGACTCCAGAAGCACTTCCCAGTGAGAGCTGTGAACATCCCTTTCTTGGAGATATGTAGGCAATGGGTACGAAAATAGCCTTGGGGAAACGTCTGAAATTCAGTTCTGCCCCATGGAGGTTGGAGAGCAGAACCAAGTGATTGTAAGAGCCTCTGACTCTCTGGTTGGTCTCTGAAAAAATGACTATCCCTGGGCAGGGTTTTGTTTCCCATTTTCAATTCAGCTGGCTCTACATTGGAGGTCATTAATGGATCGTTTGATGTGTATTCCATTGTGGCAGCTAGTCTGCTTTCAGAAATAAGCTAAAATAATCGATTTCTAAAAATATCCCCCAAGTCCAATTGCTTTTGGCATATCAGACACAGGCAGCATTTCCTACAGAAAGTTTAGCAAGTGGAATATTTTTGTAGACCCAGACTCAATTGCAGTCATCACCACACTGACAACCATCTGTATCAGTCTACTTATCCCTTCCCATTTTGTTCAAGGGAAGTGAAAGTGAATGGGCAGAACCCGATGTGTTCCAGGAAAGTGGAAGAGAAAAGTAATGGAGGCATAGATGTTAAAGAAGGCGCCGTGACATGCAAGTTACTCTTTTACTTATATAGTCAATAAGAGTGTACTCACAATACGTGCAAAAGGAAGCATTAGGAAGCCTGCTGAAAAGAAAATCGTCAGTTGGTATCACCACCACCAACTGGACTTAATGGGCTGCTGCTCCCCATGTGATGCCTGGAAGAATGCAGCTGCATGTCGGTGGCATGTCTGCCCCAAAAATGTAGAATTGGAACCTAATCCCGGGAAGCCTCAGGCCAGCCCAACTTCAGCGTATTTTTCGAAACACTTGGCCTGTACCTTCCGAAAATGCCAATGTTATTAAAGACAAAGAAAACACAAAAACTAAACGCAATGTGGATCAGAGAATCCTAAATGGGGGAAAAGTTTTCCATGAAAAGTATTCTCAGGAAAATAGGTGAAATCTGAATATCAACTGTATATCTGACAATAGTAATGTATCAGGGAAGGTGGGGAAGGTTAATGGGTACAAAAAAACATAGAAAGAATAAAACATACTATCGAATGGCACAACAGGTGACTATAGTCAGTAATAACTGTACATTTTAAAATAACTGAAAGAGTGAAGTTGGATTGATTGATTGTAACTCAAAGGATAAATGCTTGAGAGGATGGCTACCCAGTTTTCCATGATGTCATTATTTCACATTGCACACCTGTATCAAAACATCTCATATATTCCATAAATATATACACCTACTATGTACCCACAAATATTAAAAATTTAAAAAAGATTAGACAGTACTATACTATGCTGTGATAAAAACAGTAAGTATCAATATGAAATTTCTTTCATTTGATAATCATGGTGAGCTTTGGAAATATGCTCTAAAATATTCAGGGGTAAAGGTATAATGTCAAAAATTCGCTTTCAAAAGGATGGTGGGATGGTTCAGAAAACACACAGGTAACAAGCAAATGGGGCAAAATGTTATCATCTGGCGAATTTGCTGAGGGTTCCTGCGAATACATTCTAGGCCTTTTGTGATTCCTTTATAAATTTTAGTCTTTCAGAATAAAAAGTTAAGAATTCTTCAGCAAAATTTCTTAATGTTTAAAGGCTGTGGTAGCATAAATTACTAAGAAATCCTTTACCCCACCATCTGATACGTAATCAGATTGAACTTTAACTCTGTTAGCATGAATTCGTGGTAAAAACGGCATTCAAAACAGGAAATTTCTTGACCTAAGAAATAGCTGCTTAACCTTAGCTAGTTGCTCAGTGGAATCCACAATTTGTTAGGATTTACAGAATGACAATACTGATTATAAATTTGAAAGAAATCATACAATTGGAATAACTAGTGTTATTTTTTAAAAATCAATTGCCATATTCAGCCAAAAAGAGTAAGATTAGTGAGGGGTGGTCTGACCCCTAGACAGCTGGAATTACTTTTTTTTTTTTTTTTTTTTTTTTTTTTTTGAGACGGAGTCTTGCTCTGTCGCCCAGGCTGGAATGCAGTGGCACGATCTCGGCTCACTGCAAGCTCCACCTCCTGGGTTCATGCCATTCTCCAGCAGCTAGAATTTCTAATGTAGCAGAAGATCTTAATGCATGGCCCCAACTTCTTGTCTACACTTGACTTGGCTGCTCCAAGATTAGCTCTTTTTTTTTGTCAAAATGGCTGCATTTTTTAAATAAAGTTGTTTGATTAAATTTATCAACTATTAGCCACATCAGTATTTTCTAAGTTAGTTAAAAAAAAAAAAACTGAATTTTCTGTACATTAAGTCATGACTGGGAGCATTTTTAGAAAAAAATTTTAAAAAATCAAATATATCTTTACAGGAGAAAGGGAACTTTAAGGTCTTTGAAATACATCAATAAATAATTTTTTGTTCCTCATTCTTTAAAACATTTAAACTGATCATATTTGGAAGGAAAACACATAAGTGGCAAATAAATTGTAAAGGAGTAGGAATACCTCCTTGAATGGGCCCATCCTTTCGTAGGAATACATAAAATCTTTCTTGTTATTCTTAATGCCAGAAAGCCTGAAAGGCGAATGCTTTGCTGACCTCCAAGAATGGCTAAAGCCAATGCTCAGCAGTAGGCACCAGAACAAGCTGCTGGGGTTGCTGAACGCCGAAGCATGCCGTCTTTCTGCCAACGGTAACCTCCCACACTTTTCTCATCCCTTATGCCATAAACCCACCTCTGTCAGGTGCCGGGCTAACTCCTGCTCATTCTTCCAAACTGCTGTATCCTAGAAGTGTCTCCATACCCCAGAATGCCAGGTGTTCCCTTAGGTCTCCATGCCCCTGACTTCTCCCAGCATAGCACCTGTTAAACGCTGGGAAACTGTCTTTGGTCTTTCTTCTCACATTATAATCTCTGACAGCGCAAACCCTGTTCTTCTTACTCACCTTTGCACCCCTAATCCCTAGACGGGCGTATACAGCAAAAACTCAGTAAATGTCTGCTGGATGAATGATTTAGACATCGTAGCCCATCCTTCGTGACACACTGATACCGACCATACTATGTAGGCATTTTCTCTTTCCCCACTTTTTCTCTGTTTAAAAAATAAAACTTAGTGTACGCTCTGCTCATGGAGAGTTACAAGTTCAAATCAAACACATGAGCTCTGACTCAATCTTCACCATCTGCCCATTCATCTGGAGATCATCTGATTTTCTCTGGGATTTTTGTAGTGCAAAAACTGCATTATACGGACCAGAAATAAACTAGAAATTGTAGCTGGAGCATTTTGTGGGTCAGGATATATTTTTTAACATTTAAGGAACATTGTCACCCCATGGGAGACTGACTACTCCAAATTGAAACTCTCAGTTTTATTCAAGCTGGTAACTTTCCTTCTCAGGCTCACCCCTAACAAAGCTCCAGAATAAAATGTTACAGGGTGACTGAATGCTCATTCGTAAGTTAATTGCTTGTAGCAAACCCATGGCTGCCTGATAATACAAATACACTGTACATTTGTCTTTCACAGTTCTTTGTGTAAAATTACAGGCAGCTAGACTACGTTTGAGGGACTTGTTTATATAGTGCCATTGCTGAAAATAAGCATTTCATCATAAATCCATTAATCAAAACCAAACCAATGATCCTGCTTTTCTCCAAAAGAATATATCCACTTTCCCAATGCATTACAATAAGTTCAATGAATATTAAACTCACGATGACAGTGATTCTCAGAAAGAGCATTTGGCAGCTCTATTCTTTCAAGTATTTACTGGGACTTTCAATATGATAATCCAACATACTTTGAAAGGAGCTGGCAAGAGGACTGCAACAACCCACTGTGCCTTCCAATCAATAACTAATTCATCACTACCAACTGGCTTCTTCAGAGGACAGAACCAGCTCTGCTGCCCAGGCTGGAATGCAGTGGTGTGACCATGGCTCACTGCAGCCTTGACCTCTCGAGCTCAAGCCATCCTCCCACCTCAGCCTCCTGAGTAGCTGGGACTACAGGCGCATGCCACCACACTTGGTTAATTTTTTAATTATTTGTAGAGATGGGGTCTTGCTATGTTGCCCAGGCTAGTCTTAAACTCTTGGGCTCGAGCAATCCTCCCACCTTGGCCTCCCAAAGTGCTGAGATTACAGGCTTGAGCCACCACACCCAGGCTATCAATGACTTTTAACAAGCACAACAGAAGTTAGTTTATCATGATGTCTGTGACTATTCCTTGCAGCAGCACCTCTCATTTGGGAATGTCTGGAGATATCTTTGGTTGCTGTATCCTGGAGGAGCAGTGCTATTGGCATCTAGTGGGTAGATGCCAGGAATGCTGCTAAACATTCTACAATGCACAAGACAGCCCCTTGCCACCACAAAAAATTACCTGGCCCAAATTTCAATAGTGCTGGTGGTTGAGAAGTCCTGCCTTATAGAAGGTTAACAGATGTAATTTCTAGATCTGTGCCATTCAATGTGGCAGCCACTAGCCACATATGGCTATCAAGCCCTTAAAATGTGGCCAGTTCACATTGAGATGTATTCTAAGTAAAAAACACATGCCAGATTTCAGACTTAGTATGAAAAAAGAATGTAGGATACCTTAATATTTTATAATGAAATTTTATATTAAAATAATAGGTTGGATGAAGGCTTATCTTATTAAAATGAATTTCATCTCTTCCTTTATACTGTTTTAATGTCTACTACAAAATATAATATACGTATGTGGCTGCCCTGCATTTCCCTTTGGACAACACTAGGCTGGGGGGTCCCTTCTGTTTCCTTGATGATGTGCTGTCTCTATCCATGTAACCCACATTGCGATAAGCAGTTCTCTCAAAGTAAATTTAAATTCAAAAAGCACCCATTTGCTATATTCGTATAGGGTACCCAAATGGTAAGGAATTGACCCCTTAGCAAACTGTCCAAGTCGACAAATTCAAAAGATGGAAGGCACAGAAACAGGGCTTTCAACAGCAAGCAAATATTATATTTCCAAGGAGAGTCAAGCACAGTATCTTGCTCATTAAAAAGAATAAACCTGAGAAGAGCACAAAAATTAGGCAAATCTGTTAAAATGATTATTCATCAGACTAGCAACCCTTCTAAACACAGCACAACAGGGGCAGGGCTGGATGGTAGAGAAAAAGCCACAGGTCCTTACTTAAAGATCCACTTTAAAAGGCAGGACAGGCCGTTGAAAACATTACATATTGAAACATGAGAATGAACAGGGATATTCCAAATGAGAGTTCAGAGTCAAAACCAGAATCAGTGAGGTGCCATGCTTGGGCATGGAAATAAAGGTAGAACTTAGACCAACAAAAAAACCATGTTATGCATAAGGCAGAAGTGGGAAGCAGAGTAAGCTAATTCTCAGAGCTGAAATAAGTATGATGCTTGTGACCGAGACAGTCATATGAGTCGACTTGCCAAGGCTTTGCATTTATGTTGAGGAGGGTGTAGCAACTGGGCAAACTTCTTTGTGATGGGCCTTAACAACCAGAATGAGAACTTAGAACTTTACCCCATAGGCAACAGGGAGACAGAGAATGGTATGGAAAGAGAGAGAAGTATAAGGAGAACATTTTAGACATGTACATGAGGTGGATCAGAAAGAGAAGAAATGGCCAAACAACACGTAATTAGCTTAAATGTATAATGATGAACCACCAGGGTGGTAGTACTGTGTCTAAAAGACAAGACACCAAGTGAACATCAGAAATAGAAAATAAAGATGACTCCAATTTTGAGTTGGAGTAACTAGAGAGGAAGGTACGTAGATACAACAATGAATGCCATGGGGGCACTGACATTGGGATGATTGATTGTTGGCTATCAAGGCTGGGACTAGGGTTCTAAGAATAGAGCTATAAATATAAGGGTCAAACTAATAGATATACCACGTTGCCTATTATTTTATAGGACATTAACAACAGTCTGTGGGCTAGGCCGGGAGGTACATTCATCTCCACGCTGCCAAGAGGTCAAGTTTGCTTGGCCATTGTTATGTTGGAGCTGGACCAAGAACTCCCAGAGTTCTATCTTCTAGGATTGCTTTCATCCCAATGTGCCACACTTTTTCCCTCTAAACTGTGCAGATTCTCACCCAGTGAGGGTGGTCAAAGCTACAAATAGGAATTCCGAGAGAGAGAGAGAGAGTCAACTAAGTTGGGCAAGTCTTGAATTGACAGAAAATCCTGTTTTCTAACCTAGATCCCATGCACTGGGTCCAGTTAGAATCATCCGTGATGTTCTTAGTTTGTGCACCCTTCCTGCCTCTCAGCTTCATTGTCCACTTGTCTATACGCTAGGTTCTCAAATTCTATTACCTGAGAACCTTGGTAAGTCATGATAATACCCACTGAGGAGTAATGACCCATATAAGCTTAAAAGGCCACCCACTTTGGAGGTATTTGCATTTTAACAAGGGCCTCTTGAAGACACAGTCCTTCAAAAGTCTAGAACAGTAACTATGATTCAGTGATTCAGATGGTGGAGTTGGGGGAATATTTCTTCATGATAATCTTCAAATCCTGCAATCAACATATACATAGGGCCTGCCTTATTACAGGGATAAGATGTAGATTTCTCCTCCCTGCACTCCCAATCCTATTCCCTTGGAATGCCTTCCGAATGTGATTTAGTCATCACTAGAAACCAGTATCTACACCTGAAAGGGAAAAAAAAAAAATGTTTTCACCCAAGTGCTATGTCACCTCCATGAAGGAAAATACGAAATACAGGGCTGTGAATCTTCCCCAACTCATCTTTAGGAGGATACACGAATATCAAAGAAGTATGCCGAAAGATGATCAATGAGGGGCTAACATCTCTGCTCACAGGGAGTTATCACAGTGAATTTGGTGGATGGAAAACCAAAGCTCTTCCATGCTCATTCCAGCTTCAGTTTTAAGGGAATTTTGACTTTGTTGCTGTGATATGTAAGCCTCCCCCCTTAACTCCACTGGCAAATGCTTTGATATAGAAAATAAGCAGCAGGCAATGAGTTTCACACGCTTACCTTGAACTTTAATGAGCGGCGATTTCCCCTCTGGTTTCTGAAATTAGGTGTGTCACATGCTTTAACACAATCAGCTTGTCCTAACACCATGGCAATAACTCCATCTGCCTGCAGATATGAAAGAGACTGCATTATTGGTCTAGTATTCATCATCAACAAAACACCAAGCAAATGAATGGTCAGCATTTTAAAGTGTGAAAATATGTACAACTATTATGTATCAATAAAATATACTTTTAAAAAAGAAAAATAAAGTTAAGTGTGCTGGCAATGAGAATACCATGATGTCTAAGAGTTATTAAGTACCAAAATGATAACTGATAATGTTGTTTAAATAATTTGTTAAAAAACTATTCTCTAATTTTCAAAAACATTCAGGCCAATCTTAAAGCCCATTTATTTCACCAGCCAATCTAGTCATATTGAGTGTAGTAGGAAGTATATCATTCTTGGAAAAAGAAAAAAAGACTGATTAAAATCTCAGATAATCAGACAAAATAACTTGGCTTCTAAGTGTTGTTAGTCACTTCCTGACAATCCAACATTTCCGAGTAGGATTCAAGTTTTCACAGGAAATGTAAACTCAGCATTTCTACCATTTTCTTCATGGAAATACAGAAGCAATAAAGGAGACGAAGAAAAAAGTTTTTCTTTAATTCATTTTTAGAAAAACAAGAAGTTAAAACCCCAGACCTCAGTGTCAAAATGACTACAAATGTCAGTGGAGATTGATCAGGGTGTGTTGCAGAGGAGACAGAGGTAAACAAACACCACAGGGATCCCACAGCAGCTGGAGATTTGCCAAAGAGCAGCAGAAGCACGCTTCCCAAATCCAAGGGGCACAGCCAGAGGCACACAACTTTAATCATGTGTTTGCAAGAATAGAAGTCAGGGTGAACCAGCTGCAGCGGAAGCCTCCTGCACCCAATTAGGTTCCAGAAGCAGAAAAAGTGAATTAAATGAATTATATTTGCAGGCATTATTCTGTCTTTATGGCATCAAGAAAAGGAGAAATTTAAGTTGTTAGCAAAGAAATTTGAAAAACTAGCCTTTGTTAGCTGAGAAACAAAAGCTAAAGAAACTTATACATGGCTGGGAACGGTGGCTCATGCCTGTAATCCCAGCACTTTGGGAGGCCAAGACTGGCAGATCACCTGAGGTCGGGAGTTCGAGACCAACCTGGCCAACATAGGAAAGCCCGTCTCTACCAAAAATACAAAATCAGCCGTGCATGGTGGCAGGTGCCTGTAGTCCCAGCTACGCAGGAAGGCAAGGCAGGAGAATCGCTTGAACCCGGGAGGCGGAGGGTGCAGGAAGTCTAGATTGCGCCATTACACTCCAGCCTGGGCAACAGAGCAAGACTCCATCTCAAAAAAAAAAAAAAAAAAAAAGATATTCCAAGGACCAGTAAGCACATGAAAACTGTTCAGCCTCATTAGTCATCAGGAAAATGCAAAGTAAAACCACAGTGTGATACCACCATACACCCACCAGATGACAAAAATTGAAGACTGACAATACCAAATGACATTGAGGAATTGGGGTAACTCGAATCTCATGCATGCATGTTGGTAGGAGTGTAAAATGGTACAACCAGTTTGGAAAAAAGTCCGAGTTTCTTCAAAAGCTAAAAACCTACCCCATGACCCATTGTATTAGAGTGTTCTTGCATTGTTATGAAAAAACACCTGCAACTGGTAATTTATAAGAAAAGAGGTACAGCCGGCTCAGAGTTCTGCAGGCTGTACAGGAAACATAGCTCCAGCATCTGCTTCTGGGGAAGCCTCAGGGGGCTTTGACTCACGGTGGAAGGTAAAGCAAGAGCATACACAACACATGACCAGAGCAGGGGCAAGGGGAGTGGGGGCGGAGCAGGTGCCACACACTTATAACCAACCAGATCCAGCAATAACTCACTATCATGAAGACAGCACCAAGATATGGAGGATCCGCCCCCATGATCCAAACACCTCCCACCAGGCCCCACCTCCAGCATCAAGGATTACAAATCAATATGAGATCTGGGCGGGGACACATATCCAAACTGTATCACCCAGCAGTTCTATTCATAGGTATTTGCCCCATCCCATGCCAAGGAAAAGGGAAAACAAAACGTACAGGCCCACAAAAGAGAGCTGTGCAAGAATGTTCATAACAGCTTTATTCATAAGCACCAAAACCTGCAAACAACCCAGGTGTTGGTTAACAGGAACCCAGAGAAACCAAACATAGGATAGTCACGTAATGGAATAGCACTCACCAGTGAAAAGCAACAACACGGAGAAGTCTCAAAAACATTACGCTTAGTGAATGAAAGAAGGCGTCCACAAAAAAAGTGCATACTACACAAAGTTCTAGAACAAATAACTCATCTATGGTGATAAAAGGTCAGAGCAGTGGTAGGCTCTGAGGGAGTGGGCATAGGGATTAACTGGCAAGAGGCATGAGGAAACCTTCTAGGGTGATGGTAATGTTCTGTATTTTAATAAGCATTACACAAGCGTATACTTTTGTCCAAACCCAGTGAATGTGCGCTTAAGATTTGTGCATTTCACTGCATGTAAACTTTAGCTGAAAATAAAAAATACTACAAATACTCAACTCTAGTTCATGATGTGCATGCTGAAGTATTTAGTGGGATGTACACTGGTATCTCCGATTTACTTTGAAACGCGTCAGAAACTAAGATGGATTAGTGTATAGAGGGCCGAATAGATGGATAGATACATGTTAAAGGAAGGTTAGTAAAATGTTAATGGTAGAATCTAGGTGGTGTGTAATGGGTGTTCACTGTAAAATTCTTTCAACATTTCCATACACTTAAAAATCTGTATAATAAAATGTTGGAAAAAGTTCGAAGAAACTAAAACAGTAATGAAGGAAGACTAGCCCTGTATATAGCATGCTGAAACATAAATAAAACCGTAATATTTAACTTAAGTAGAAAGAAAGATCAATGGAACATAGTAGAAAATTCAGAAATAGAACCCCCCATATGGAAAGTTAGTATATGTTATAAGTGGCAACTCAGGTCAGAAGAGAAGAAATGGATTATTTAAGTTTTGAGAGAAATGAGCTGCCTTCTGGAAGAATATATTTGGTTCTATGCCTCACACCTTATGCCAGGATAACTTCCCAATTGATCAAATATTTAAATATATATAAATATGTAGAATTCAGTGATAAGTGAAAGAAACCATGGGATAATTCTTCTGTTAATACTAAGGGGGAAAAGTCCTTTCAACTATGACCCAAATGCCAGACATGATAACAGACTGAGGAATTCAACCACAAAAACGTCAGAACTCTTCAAGCAAAACCACAATAAGCAAACTCGAAAGACAGGTGGCAAACTGGGGGAAGATTGTGAGATCTCATAAAGTTAATTTCTCTAAAAAATAAGTAGCTTATAGCTACAATGAAAAAAAAAAGATGGAAAACCATACGAACAAATAATTCAACAGAGGACAGCTGATTTTTAGTCCCATACAAATATCCTCAACTACAAACATAATAATGGAAAAAATGGATTGCCATGTAGTTTTAACTTACATTTCTATTAGAAGTTAAAAAAAAAGCTGCTGTGTATAATTCACTTTAAAAACACACACACACACACACAACACATAAAAATGTGCTCATATATATTTTTAAAAGCTCCAGAACATGCATTGCTTGTTCAGGGTGACAGGGATGTTTTTTAACAGCTTATCCTTTTATACTTTTTAAATTTTGAACCATGTAAATGGAATACCTAATTTTAAAAATTAGATTTAAGAAAGTGAGAATAATTATATTGCAAACAAAGGCAGCAGCGTGGGAGGCAGCCCAAGCTCCAGCCCAACTCTGCTACTAATTAACTGGGTGAACTTGGGCCAGTCTCTTGGAATCATTGACTATTTTGGCTGCAAATAATCTCAGAAACATTCTCATTCCACACTTGTTTTATGGAATAGGAAACAGAAGCACAGAATAAATTAAGTGACTTAGCCAATGTTACATGCAATCAGTTTACTGCAGAGCCAACAAAAGCTGTACATGTGTCAATTTCTTCTTAGATAAGACGGGAGTACTGCCATTAAGAAAAGGCAAGCTGCA
Organism: Nomascus leucogenys; assembly: GCF_006542625.1. Lineage (NCBI taxonomy): Eukaryota > Metazoa > Chordata > Mammalia > Primates > Hylobatidae > Nomascus > Nomascus leucogenys. Next base: position 7,621,549 of record NC_044406.1, read on the forward strand.
GAGATGGGGAGAAAATATTTGCAAATCACATAACTGACAAAGGACTGATACCCAGAATGTATGTTTTTAACTCTCAAAACTCAACAATAGGAACAAAAATAAAGATGCTTAAGATCAGTAGCCATCGAGGATACTCAGATTCCTAAAAACCACAATGAGATACCACTGTGCATTTATCAGAATGGCTAAAACTTTAATTTAAAAAACCTGACATACCAGATTGGAAAGGATACGTACGGAGCAACTAGAACTCTCATGCATTGCTGTTATACAAAATGCAAAATAGTACAACCACTTTAGAAAACAGTTTGGCAGTTTCTCATAAAGTTAAACATACACTTAACCAAGACCACATAACCCAGCAATACGACTCCTAGGTACTTATCCAAGAGAAGTAAAAACTTACGTTTACAAAAAAACCTGTACATAAATGTTTACAGCAGTTTTATTTTTAGTCTTCAAAAGCTAGAAGCAACCCAAATGTTCATCAACTATAGTACATCCATGCAATAGACTATTATGCATCCATACAATGGAATATTATGCGGCCATAAAAAAGGAACAAACAACTGATACACGCATCAAATTGAGTGGATCTCAAAGGCCCAATGCTGAGTGAAAGCAACCGACCTCAAAAACCTCCATAGTGCATGATTCCATGTATATGATGTTCTGGGAAAAGGCAGAATTGAAGGAATGGGAAACAGATCATAGGTTGCTAAGGACTGGGGTAGGGAGAGAGGTTGACTAAAAAGGGGGAGCATGAGGAAATTTTAGAAGACATTGGAACTGCTCTGTGCCATCATTGTAGTGTTGGATACATGAATCTATGCATTTTTTAAACCCACAGAATTGTATACCACCAAACACATATTTTACAGTATGCAAATTTAAAAATACATTTTTTCCAGCCTTCTTGAGGTATAATTGACAAATAAAAAGTGTATATATTTAAGGTGTACAACGTGATGTTTTGATATACATTGTGAAACATTTGCTACCATAAAGCTAATTAACATATCCATCACTTTGAAGAGTGAAGTCATCAATCAAAGATCTCTGTGATCCTTTCCAGTTCTAGAAACATAAAAATTCTTTCACTGTTTGTGACCGGGCACAGTGGCTCACACCTGTAATCCCAGCATTTTTGGAGGCTGAGGTGGGTGGATCACCTGAGGTCGGGAGTTCGAGACCAGCCTGACCAACATGGAGAAACCCTGTCTCTACTAAAAATACAAAAAAAATTAGCCGGGCATAGTGGCGCATGCCTGTAATCCCAGCTACTTGGAAGGCTGAGGCAGGAGAATTGCTTGAACCCGGGAAGTGGAGGTTGTGGTGAGCCGAGATCAGGCCATTGCACTCCAGCCTGGGCAACAAGAGCAAAACTCCGTCTCAAAAAAAAAAAAAAAAAAAAAAAAAAAGATTTTTTCACTTTTTACAAGACAAATAGTAATTAATTACCAAGGACTAGAACAGGTTTGTATTACATGTGGCACAAAAAAATCTTATAATTTTTCTTTAGGAAAGATAAACCTGAATAACTATGAAATTCATAACACAATGACAATGTGGAGAGAGAGAAAACCCTGAAAAGAATGTAAAAATAATGTCTTGGAATTTCATCTCCTTGACAATTCAGCTAGGTTTCAGGCATTCTAATTTTTCTCTCATTTGGAAGTGCAAAGTTAATAGAAAAATAGACCAGTCTATTTTTCCGTATTTCTATATCTCACTGTTTAAGTTTTGCTGATCGTATTTTAAACTTCCTTTTTATTTAAAGGTGAAATCATTGATAAACACCATCTCTTATGTATCCTTTTCTCTCCCTCAAAGCTTGTTCTCGTGACATCTGGACTGTCTAGAAAGATATGATCCTTCAAATAATTCCTTGTTTAGTTACAATCTCTTTTGTTCCAAAAACTTCGAGTAAAATATCTCTCATATAGTGTTTTTTACCTTTTTAGGGTGATGTACTCCTTTGAGAATATGATGTAAGCTATAACTCTATTTGAAAATGTTTAAACAAAAACAAGACCATAAATACTGTCTTAGTCCATCTGTGCTTCTGTAACAGCATACCCGAGGGCTAGGTAATTTATAAATAATACAAGTTTATTTCTTATGGTTCTGGAGGCTGGGAAGTCCAAGATCAAGGCACCAATAGGTTCAGCATCTGGTGAGGGCTGCTCTCTGCTTCCAAGATGGTGCCTTGTTGCTGTACCCTTTGGAGGGGAGGTTCACTGTGTCCTTGCATGTCAGAAAGGATGTAAGAGTAAGAGTGCTTCTTCAACCTTGAGCCCTTTAAAAGGGTGCTAATCCCGTCCCTGAGGGTGAAGCCCTTGTGACCTGCTTCCCAAAAGCCACAGCTCTTAATACCTTTGCACTGGGGATTAAGTTTCAACTTAAATTTTAAAGGAGACACCTTTATTCAAACCATAGCAATACCCCTACATACACAATTCTGGTGGCAACGTCAGAGGTTCAAGGGCTTTCTGAGTCCTGTGGATTTCAAGATTCCAGGTATATAGAACACAAGCTCCTGAGAGAAACCCTTGGTTCAAACCCTTGCACTGCTATTTAACAGCTGTATGACGTTGGGCATGTATTTTTCCTTTCTCTGCCTTTGTTTGCTCATCCACAAAGTGCAAATAATAGTACTGCTAGGGGCTAGACGTAGTGGCTCACACCTGTAATTCCAGCACTTTGGGAGGCTGAGGTGGGAGGATCCCTGAGACCAAGAGTTTCAGACCAGCCTGGGCAACATAGCCAGACCCCATGTCTACAAAAACATTTTTAAAAATTAGCTGGCTGTGGTGGCACATGCCTGTAGTCCCAGCTACTTGGGAGGCTGAGGCAGGAGGATAGCTTGAGCCCAGGAGTTTGAGGCTGCATTTGGCCATGATCACACCCCTATACTCCAGCCTGGGTGACAGAGCAAGACCCCGACTCAAAAAAAAAGTGCTACTAGGATTTAATCATGCCTTGTCACTGGAAAGCCTCAATAAATATCACCTAGAGGGTGAAAGAAAAATTGACTGATGCCATTTTCCAAGGCTTCTAAGTCAGCCTCCTTAGAAATTTGGATTCTATAGAGTATCGTCAAAGTGTCATCTGCAATCCACTGAAGTCAATTGAAGTGCCTCCTGTTGGGAGATCCAGAAATGCAATGTTATCAAAGCAAATTATGTGCAATTCCATAGACTTTCATTTTCTAATGTATGACTACGGGCTGCAACTGGTAATTGACTGAGTTATTAAGAGTTACCAAACTAAAATTAGCACATTACTTGATTTTATCCAAGACTGTAATTAGTTTTCTACTCAGACTCTGCTGCCAAACAACCCATGGCAATATCACAAGATACTTGTATCTCATGCCTACAGATACTTGGCACCTTCTAGACTGGAGGAAGGATGCTTGTTATCACAGCATCATCAGCATTGTCTTGACTGAGGGATGGTTTTGATTGCTGTTACTCTTAACTTTGATGATTTATATTTTATAATTGGTTCCATCATTATCAATTTTGTTTACTGAGAGTCATTCAATGGACCTGAGGACAACAACAATAGTATCAATCATATTTTGGCCTATAATTTTCCAACGATTTGGTTTTAAGTTGTATATATATAACATGGTTCCAATGGGAATCATTCAAATTCTGATGGCTGCAGTAGACATGCACATAATCTCCCAAAATATTCTCATATTCTCACTATTGGTACCCAGTGTTTGGTTTTTAGGGGGAAGGGGTGGGGTTGCTGGTTGGTTTGCTCACTACTGGAAAGTAAGGGTTGGTAGTAGAAATGAGAGAATGAATACAGTCTTTTGTTTTTTTTTTTTCTGTCAAAGTAGCCCATAGTAAAACATGCGTGCATACACTCATACACAACTAAGAATCACTAGGTAGCTAAATTTGAAATTAGATATCAATACTTCTCACTTGCCAGACCCTGAAGAAGTGAATAAACTTCTCTGAACTTATCTGGGAAATCCAGACATCTACCTGGCCTCCTGTAGAAACAAACTTTCTTCGTAAAGAGTAATTTGGTGAACACATCGGGCTTTGGGAGCCCCAGGGTCTCTGTCACAACCACTCAACTCTGCTGTGGTCATGTGAAAGCAGACATGGACAGTACAAAACAACTAGCATGACTATGTCCCAATAAAGTTTTATTTACAGAAACAGGTGACAGCTCCACTGACTGTAGTTTGCTGAACTCTGCCATACACCATTGTGAAAGTAACATGGCAAAATTCTGGTGATGATATTATTGCTATCATCATCATCATCATCATCATCAATGCCCTTCACTGTTTAGAAAGCACTCCCATTTGACCCTCCCAATCACAGAGGCAAGAGCAAACACTACTCAGGACATTTTATAACTAAGGAAGGCGAGTTCACAAGAAGCTAAGGCTTCAGCCATGGGGTGGGTGGATGTACTGAGAGCAGCCTTCAGCTCCCCTGACCATTAGGCATCTCCTCTCTTGTCACTCAGAGAGCTTGGGAAGCCTCGTCCCATTGAACATTTATTTGTAAGGGATAATTTTCATGTCATTACACTGTCCTCACTACTCCCAGAAAGAAGGTAAACCTTCTCGTTGCTGGGGTATAAAAAATGCTATGGGAAAAATAGAAAAGCTTTTATTTATATTATTGTAAGCTTTGAAAAATGATTTTGCCTGAATAGGTTATATTCCTCTTTTCTGTCTGATTATTACCATTTTTATTTCCCAGTTGTAAAAATATATGTTTGCCATTTGTTTGAAGAACAATGCAACTCTCTCCAATCCATCACATAGCTCTGCTCTTAGCAATTCTCACAGCTCATCAGGAAAATGATTGCCTGATTAAACAGGCGTGACTAAGCCACAGCATCCTCAGAATGTGCATGGAGCCCTTGGCCCTGAATGCATCTTACTCCAGCAATGCCAAGCATCGCCTGATGCACAGTGCAAAGAGCAAGACCAAAGGGGAGTTTTCAAAAGAAGGAAATCATGTATTTTATGACCAGCAGCATTTGTAAAAGCTATTTTCCAAGTAATTATGTGAATTGATTTTGGGAAGGCAATATGATTCTTTCAGCTTGATGATTCAACGAAATGACAACCTTCAGAGGGAGAAAAAAAATGATCAGGTAATCTTTCTCCTGACCACGATTCATGCTGTGTTATCTCAGGCTCCACTGAAGTGCTTATTGTGCACAAAATGCCCTCTAATAATTTCTTTTAAAACATTCATTGTCAAATTAGCAAAGCAGCAGTCGACAGTTGAGTCTTACAACCTAGAGTTCAATACTGAGAAGTGGGGTTGAGTTGAATCCTATCTCTGCTCACTGTGACTTCAGATGCAAGCTACTTATATTCTAAGACTCAGTTTCTCCATCTGTTAAATGGGACAAAATAGAAACTGCCTTATGTGGTTAATGTATAGATATGCAGTTGACCCTGAGAGAGGAGAGGGGCTGGAGAGTAAGTTAATAATCAATCATGCTTACATGACGAAGCCTCCCTACAAATCCCTAAACTAAAGGGTTGGGAGAGCTTCCAGGCTAGAGAAGTCACGGAAGAGCTGGGAGAGCGGCACTCCTGGAGAGAGCATGAAGCTCCACACCCCTCCCCCACACCTCGCCCTGCGCGTCTCCTCCATCTGATTTTTTATCTGTATCCTTTGTAATATCCTTTATTATAAACCAGTAAACATAAGTAAATGTTTCCCTGAGTGTTGTTGAGCCATTATACCAAATTATCAAACATGAGGAGGTGATTGGAGGAACCTCTAATTTATAGCCAGTAGGTCAGAAGCACAAGTGACAACCTGGGGCTTGTAATTGTCATCTGATGTCGGGGAAAGTCTTGTGGAATTCAGCCCTTAACGTGTGGGGTCTGTGCCAACTACGGGAAGTTAGTGTCATAATAGAGTAAGTAATAGAACACCCATTGGTGTCCACCAAGAATTGGAGAATTGGTTGGTGCAGGGGAAAAACCCACACATTGGTATCAGAAGTTGTATGAGTGTCAAGAAAACAGTATTCTTCTTTTACTGTCAATTCTCTGAACTGTCCATCCACTTTCTCTTTGAACTCCTGCAATCTGATGTCATCCAAGAATTGTCTTGATACTCATTTTGTTCAGAACCACTCATACTTTTTGTCACTAACCAACTTACCTTGCTATCTTACTGGTTTTGAACTCTGAGTATTTCTTGTCAGCTGAGTCCTGCTGCTATGTCTGAATGTATCCCCCAAAATTCATAGGCTAGAAACTTAATCCCCAATGCAACAGTGTCGGGGAGGGGGAGCTTTTGGGAGTTGTTTAGGTCTTGGGGGCTCCACCCTCATGAGGGGATTAAAGCTGCTATGAAAAGGGCTTTGGCTAAAGCAATTGCGACAAAGACAAAAATTAACAAATGGGACCTAATTAAACTACAGAGCTTCTACACAGCAAAAGAAACGATCCACAAAGTAAACAGACAATCTACAGAATGGAAGAAAATATTTGCTATGCATCCGGCAAAAGTCTAATATCCAGAATCTTTAAAGAACCTAAACATATTAACAAGCAAAAAACAAACAACCCCATTAAAAAATGGACAAAGGACATGAACACTTTTAAAAAGAAGATATACATGCAGGCAGGCAATAAGCATATGAAAAAAATGCTGAACATCATTAATTATTAGAGAAATGCAAATCAAAACCACAATGAGATACCATCTCACACCAGTAAGAATGGCTACTATTAAAAAGTCAAAAAAATAATAGATGCTAGCCAGGTGTGGTGGCTCAAGCCTGTAATCCCAGCACTTTGGGAGTCCAAGGCAGGTGGATCACTTGAGGTAAGGAGTTCAAGACCAGCCTGGCCAACATGGTGAAACCCCGTCTCTACTAAAAATGCAAACATCAGCTGGGTGTGGTGGCAGGAGCCTGAAATCCCAGCTACTTGGGAAGCTGAGGCAGGAGAATTGCTTAAACCTGGGAGGCAGAGGTTGCAGTGAGCCGAGATCATGCCACTGCATTTCAGCCTGGGTGACAGAGTGAAATCCCATCTCAAAAAATAAATAAATAAAAAATAAAAAATAAGGGATGCTGGCGAGGTTACAGAGAAAAGAGAATGCTTATATACTGCTGGTGTTAATGTAAATTAGTTCAGCCATTGTGAAAAGCAGCATGGCAATTTCTCAAAGAACTTAAAACAGAATTACCATTTGACCCAGGAATCCCATTATTGGGTATATTTCCAAAGGAATACAAATCATTCTACCATAAAGACACATGCATGTGTATGTTCATTGCAGCACTATTTGCAATAGCAAAGACATGGAATTAACCTAAATGCCCATCAACAGTAGACTGGATAAAGAAAATATACACCATGGAATATTATAAAACCATAAAAAAGAATGAGATCAAGTCCTTTGCAGCAACATGGTTGGAGCTGGAGGCCATTATTCTAAGTGAACTAACCCAGGAACAGAAAACCAAATACTGCATGTTCTCACTTGTAAGTGGAAGCTAAATGATTAGAACACATGGGCATGAAGAAGGGAACAATAGGCACCAGGGGCTGGGCGTGGTGGCTCACACCTGTAATCCCAGCACTTTGGGAGGCCAAGGTGGACAGATCATCTGAGATCAGGAGTTCAAGACGAGCTTGGCCAACATGGCAAAACCCCATCTCTAGTAAAAATACAGAAATCAGCTGGGTGTGGAGACATATGCCAGTAGTCCCAGCTACTTGGGCTGAGGCACGAGAATCACTTGAATCCAGGAGGCAGAGGTTGCCGTGAGCCGAGATTGCTCCACTGCACTCCAGCCTGGGTGACAGAGCAAGACTCTGTCAAAAAAAAAAAAAAAGAAAAAAAAAAGAAAAAAAATAGACACGAGGGCCTACTTGAGGGTGGAAGATGAGAGGAGAGAGGGGATTGAAAAACTACCTATCAGGTAGTATGTTTATTATCCGGGCAATGAAGTAATTTTGTACACCAACCCCCCAGGACACGCAATTTACCTATATAATGAACTTGCATGTGTACCCTGACCCTAAACTAAAAGTAAAAAAAAGAAAAGAAATCACACCTGAAAAAGGGGGCTGCTTTGGGGAGTGAGTTCACTCTTCCACTCTCTGCCATATGAAGACAGACTTCCTCTCTTGCTTTTCCACCTTCCATCGTGTGATGACACACTAAGAAGGCCCACACAAGATGCCAGCACCTTGATCTTGGACTTCACAGCCTCCAGAACTGTAAGAAATAAATTTTCGCTCTTTATAAACTACCCAGCCTGTGGTATCTTGTTATAGGAGCACCAAACAGACTAAAACATCTGCCTTAAAAAATATTTGTTATTTATTTATCCATCCTACTCAGGTTTTTTAATAAGGAATTTTTTTACATCTAGTGCATTATATTACCAAAACTAAAATCAAAATCAAGTCAAATAAGAAAATGTCTCTACTAATGACCCATCTGCTTTCTGATCTTACTTCTATTTCTCCACGTTTCCCCAAAACCAGAAAGTCTCCTAAGTGGCCCCATGGTCACTCAGGATCACTTTTATTCTCAGAATCCAAATTTCTTCCCTGCCTAGAATTTCTACTTTCTTTCCTTCCACCTAGCCCAGGGTTTCTCATCCTCAGCGCTACTGACTTTTTTTTTTTTTTTTTTTTTTTTTTTTGAGACTGAGTCTCGCTCTGTCGCCCAGGCTGGAGTACTGTGGCGTGTTCTCGGCTCACTACAAGCTCCGCCTCCCAGGTTCACGCCATTCTCCTGCCTCAGCCTCCCGAGTAGCTGGGACTACTGGCACCTGCCACCACGCCTGGCTAATTTTTTGTGTTTTTAGTAGAGACGGGGTTTCACCATGTTAGCCAGGATGGTCTCGACCTCCTGACCTCATGATCCGCCTGCCTCGGCCTCCCAAAGTGCTGGGATTACTGGCGTGAGCCACAGCGCCTGGCCCCACTACTGACCTTTTTGCAGGAGAATTCTCTGTTGAGTGAGAGGAAGCTGTCCTGTGTATTACAGGATGTTGAGCAGTGTCCCTGGCCTCTAGCCACTGGATTCCAGCAGCACCCTTCCTATTTGTGGCAAACATAAATGTCTCCAGGCGCTGCCAAGTAGCCCCTGGAGGGTAAAATGGCCCTTGGCTGAGAGCCACAGTATTCATGTACAATATTATCGATAATAGTCATTAATATTAATATTAATTAATGTGCAATATATTCTAACCTGAGAGGTCAAACGGTACAATTTAGCACTATAGCACTGCGTATATTACTGTCCTATTATTCCATGTTTTTCCAAATTCACTTCACAATCATTTTGTTTCTTAACTCACCTAGCATAGCATGAGCCACAGAGCAGGGACTCAATAATATGCATGTGCTGTGACCAAAGGGAAAATGTCAGTTTCATGCTTTTAGAAAATTTGGTCAAAAGACTCAGTGTGTACATTGGCAGAGACAACTCGGTCGGTGGGCATAGGAATGTGAGAACATTCAGATTAGTTGTTTGATTAAAACTAAATCTGCTGGCTGGGCACAGTGACTCAAGCCTGTAATCCCAACACTTTGGGAGGCCGAGGTGGGCAGATCACCTGAGGCCAGGAGTTCAAGACAAGCCTGGCCAACATGGCAAAACCCCATCTCTACTAAAACTACAAAAATTAGCTGGGCATGTTGACACACACCTGTAATCCCAGCTACTCAGGGGGCTGAGACAGGAGAATCGCTTGAACCTGGGAGGCGGAGGTTGCAGCGAGCTGAGGATCGCTCCATTGCACTCCAGCCTGGGTGACAGTGAGACTCCACCTCCAAAAAAAAAAAACCAAACCTAAATCTGCTAAGTGATCATATCCTATAGTGAGCTTTAAACTACCAATTTTAAAAATTTAATGATTCTAAAATTGCAAATTAATAAATTATATTCGATCCACTTGAGAAACTGATTTGGCTGGCTTTTAGACTTTAATCAAATTTTAAATAGCATTCCAAAGTGTTAGAAATATTTCTTCTCCTTTTTGCAAAGAAGACAAATTGGCTGATGAAAATCAGTGGCTTTAGGTCACTCAGGAGCAATTAATCAACAGATATTTGAATAAACGTCATTAAATGACAACACATAAAATGTGATTAAGACATAAAGATTATCAGTAATCATAAGGGTGGATAAATGGTTTTAAAATGTCAATTTATGACATTCAGTTGTATTGTGAGAACAATCCTTTGATGCATTTTCTGTTTGTATCTATATTTATTCTGGCAATATAAATTTGACATTAGATAATTCCTGAAATATCTTCATATTTAAACAGACAATTATGCTTATCAATGTTTTCATTTAAACTAAATCACACTTTTTGAAACATTGCTGAAGATGTGATTATACTTCTCTTTTAACTTTTGTTTATAAAATAGAGGACGTTATTTCTTAGCGTTAGACTTGAAGTACTTGTGTTAGTCTCAAATATTTCCAATAGTTCTCATCGTTTTAAAAAGTTACCTTCTCAGTACTGATCTCGCAAATGTTAGCAGGTTTTTGACGCATTTGAGTTGCAAGGACTTACATCTTAGTATAAATCCATCATGGCTAAATTCTTCATTCTTCCTCAAGTGTCCACACAATATCCAACATCCTGATGTAAAGTAAAAACGTTAATATCACTCAATCAGTTCCATGTATCTACTACTCACAGCAATATCAGTGGCCAGAGTATCATCAGTTAAGCCTATTTCTCAATCTCCAATTTCAAGAGGCAATGCAAAGGCCATGTGACCCCTGCTCACACAGTGCATTACATTACAGGAGAGAGAAACTGAGTATATTACAATAGGCAGTACACCTGCCTGATCTGTGCCCTGGAGAGAGACATTATCTCTACAATACTGCAGAGTAAGCAAACAAATCTGCTGCATGCTCTAGACAGAGACACTATCTCATCTTCCAAACTGTAATGGACATAAACACCAAGATAGTCTGGAATAAAATGGCATTTTGTGCCATATTTGCAGGACATGCTGAAACATAGAAAACCCTTGGAGAGTTATTAATATTTCCCAATAAGAAGTCAGTAGATCTCCACTCATTTTCCTTTCCTTGCTCTTGCCGTTACTCCTGCCTGGAGTTTTCTCCTTGTCCCCTTCACAGATCCAAAGTCTTTACTTCAGTCTTCCTCAGGCTTTCACCATGGCAGGACAAGAGGATCTGGTGCAGCAGGAGATTCAGTAGGACTGGGCGAACTGGGAGTACATTGAGATAATCACCAGCAGCATCAAGAAAATTGCAGACTTTCTCAACTCGTTCAATATGTCTTGTTCAAGATTTGCAACACTAAGGGAGAAATTGACAGCCCTTGAACAGAGAATAGAGTACACTGAAGCATGGGTGACAAAAGGTGAGATGCTTACCTAGAACAGTGCCATGCTGCTGCTGGGAAGTTGCTTTACAGAACACAGGCCACGTGAGAAAGGCCCCAGCAGCCTTCAGCTCCTTCCTTTCTCCTTAAAGAGCAACAGGGCTTATTCTTGTTTTTCTTTTTCAAAAGTGTGGCCTTTGGGTTCTTCCATGTACATCTGAGGGTGTGATGTGGTATATGAGGAAAAGTCTAGAGGAACTCTTGGAAACATTAGGTATTTCACCTTTCCAGTAACATTTTGTAGATTTACTTGTCAATGTATTGGAGACATTCACAGCCAAAAGCCTGGGATTCTTTGTGAAGGTCCTCCCCACCCCTATCCTTCTTTCTCTCTCAGACTTTCCTTAAAGTTCTCATTGCCTCTGCACTGCTTCTGTGAACAGTCTTTGTCTCCTCCCCACCTTTGGTGGGAAGTGTGAGGCAGTCCTGGCCAAGACACTCATGCTCTGGCAATTTGGCTACCAGAGAATGTTGTTGCTAACCCACCAGTTTCCTGTTGATTTGGGGAGGTCAAGGCCAGGCTCCCACTTGGCTTAAAGGGACATTTTCAGACATTTCTTTCTGTCACTTGGGGTGTCTATGCCTCTCAAATTTCTCTAATAAACTCCTCAACTTGATCTGACTGTTGTGATTATGGTAGGGACAGGACCTAGAGATGGGTTCACTTATTCCACAGAAATGTAATGTATGGGATTATTATTCCAACAAAACTTTCAGATGTAGCTGTTTGATTCAAAGCCTAAGTGGCTTACCAGCCCAAGCTCCCATGTTTGGACTTTCAGCTGATTAGTTCATCCTAGGAATCATTTGGTCATTCAGCACATTTATCAAGTACTTACCATGTAGGCATGTTATACTCCAATAAAAGATACATCACTGAATTAGAGAAAAAAGTCTTTGCTTCATTCAAAGCACAAAACAAATGTCCCTTCCTTGAGGAGCGTTTTCCAAACACTCCAGTCATCATAAATCCCTTCGCAGAGTTCCTACTTCCATTTGTAGTCTGTCTCATAAAAACAAGTCATTTTTTGACTTGTTCAATGCTTCTCCTACTTTTTAAAAACTTTAAATTGTGGGACTTATTGTAAGGAGTTGCAGTAGATGCTAGTTGTGTCCCATCTACAGCCCCTTAGCCTCATGAGTCGCTAGCTCATTACCTGAGGGCTCTATCTAGTGACTCGAACGTGCACCTGCAGGCATGAAGAGCTAGGGAATTAAGCTCCACTCCCCAGCAGCCCTCAACCAACGGCAGATGGAAGCTGGTGTATAAATGCCCCAGCTCCTTTGCTCCTTGGGTAGGTGCATGCTCTACCCTGACTCCTGGAGTTCCTGTGGGGCATTAAGCTCCATTTATCCTCAGTGGAACCTGGCTTGATGACAGACCCTTTGGTAGGTGCCCTCCCTTTCCTGTCTTGTTTTCCCCCTCCCCACCCAGTGTTTTCTGAGAAGACCAGCTCCCCAAAAATCTAGTTGCACTAAATCATATAGCTTTTACTCACGATTACTGTCATATCAATTATGAGGCATCAAGTCCAATTCCATCATAAATATTTGAAAATCATCCTTATGTTCCCAAAGAATAAAATAATCATGATATTACAGTTATAATATCACTGAAATAATGTTTGGAGCTAAATGAATCTATGTGTGAAGGCAACAAAAATATCAGCAGCCAAAGAGATGCATTTGGCCCCAGAATGTGTCTGAAATGCTGCTTGGCATCTGAGAATGACTTAGAAGTGCCTTTCCAGCAGTCCAGCATGGGATGAGATGTAACTAGAGGGGCTTTGAGAATACACAGAGGACACTCCAGTGCTACAGGGAAGGTGGCAAAGGTCAACTGCTTCTTTTTCGAGGACTTTACTTGCTCCCGCTCCATCCTGATATATACCCTGAGCTTTTGACGACATGAAATTCTGATGGGGAACTGCCCCCAGCCCTATCATTGTGGCATGATTTGTGGCTTTTTTCTCCTGGTAGTCAAAAGTGGATAGCTGGCTCCTTGAGTCACGAGTTGTGCTGTCATCCATGCTTGTAGTAGGAGTAACAGGGGCATTTTAACTGGTGTGCATAGATCCCCCCTGAGGTGTGAGAGGAGTCATGGTCCTGGGGGGATTTAGGACGGGGCCCCTTTCCTGAGGGGACCAGAGCAACCCCAAAAGGAAACACAGCATCAAACATTTTAAAGGCACGATGACAAGGCAACAAAAACACCTGCCACCAGGATTCTGCTCAGGATCCTGTCATGCTTCCCCATCACGTCTGGATTGACACCAGGTTGCAAGGCTGTTTCTATCATCAAGTACAACATAGAATCCATTCACTGAACAGGTCATGGAAGATAGCCCACGGATTCTTTCCCCACCATTGCCCTGAAACTCACAGGAATGCATGCCACCTGGCCACTGCAACCCGTCAAGAACAGGTTACAGGAGGGGGCCTTGGCAGAGAAGACAACTGTTTCGCTCTGCTCTCTTACTAAATGCACTAAAGCCACTCTTGCTATAATTAGTCCCCAAAGAGAAACTAAAGTAATGGGAAAGTGGAAGCTTCCTTTCTAAGACCCTAGGGATCTCTACTGAACTCCAGTGTTACTGAACTCTAGAAAGGATACGACTCACCTTGCTCTTTCAAAGGCAATCCGTGTCTGACATATCATCTAGGAATTGTTTCTTTGATGTCTCATGTGTCCTTTACCCTGTTGCATCTGCAAAATGTATGCACACACTTTATCCAGGAAAAGACAGTTTTGAGGGATTTTTTTTTTATCCTAGAAGTATTGACCTTTTTCAAGTTCACTTATAAAAATTAAGCAACTTAATAGTTAATAGCAACTTAATAGTGTCAGATTATCTAGAAAGCAGAAGGAAAATAAGTCAGTGGACCTAAAACACTATTACTATCACAGTAAGGAATGTGAAATTTTAAAATAGGTAAATTCAAATGTGACCCATAAATCACGGTCCTCAGTGTACAAAACCAAAACCCTTCACACTGTGGATACTGGTCCAGGACAGGTGCACTCAAAGAGATTTGGGAAGAGTGAAGATGCCTAGGATGTAGGAAAGCTACAAAGAAAGAGACCACTCTGGGGATGAAGCTAGCTGGAGAAAATGATCACTGCATTTAACAGAATGTGGGTGTACTCTGCGAATAGGTACTATATTAAGGAATTTCTTTTTTTTTTTTTTCCGTATTTTTTATTTTTTATTTTTTTCCAGCTTTTTTTTTTTTTTTTTTTTTTTTATTATACTTTAGGGTTTTAGGGTACATGTGCACAATGTGCAGGTTTGTTACATATGTATCCATGTGCCATGTTGATTTCCTGCACCCATTAACTCGTCATTTAGCATTAGGTGTATCTCCTAATGCTGTCCCTCCCCCCTCCCCCCACCCCACAACAGTCCCCAGAGTGTGATGTTCCCCTTCCTGTGTCCATGAGTTCTCATTGTTCAATTCCCACCTATGAGAGAGAACATGCGGTGTTTGGTTTTTTGTCCTTGCGATAGTTTACTGAGAATGATGTTTTCCAGTTTCATCCATGTCCCTACAAAGGACACGAACTCATCATTTTTTATGGCTGCATAGTATTCCATGGTGTATATGTGCCACATTTTCTTAATCCAGTCTATCGTTGTTGGACATTTGGGTTGGTTCCAACTCTTTGCTATTGTGAATAGTACCGTAGGAATTTCATAGGTAAAGGGTAATTAAATACCAGCTTGAGTCTCATATCTGAGCTCAATCAAGAGGGAAAAAAGGTTCCACAATCTCAGAACAGGATTCTCCTGAGTGGGAAACACACCCTCTCTGAAGGAAAAATGTTCCCTGCTGCCAGCACCACCCCCGGGTAGCAGAACTATCTGAGTTTGAGGTCTGGAAGTCCTCATCTCCAGCAGAGAGCCACTGTATGATGGCCCTGCCCCGGCCCTCAGGCCTCCTAGGTGCGCAGGAGTGTGTGGAGGAGAGGATGGATGGGGAGAGCCTGGTGGGCCCCATGCAAACCACTCAAAGTCTCCTGGGTGCCAGGAAGAAAGCTTTCTCTCAGCTCCGTCCTGCACATGGTGATGTTAACAGCCGCTATTATGCTTTCAGGGTAGCCCAATTCATGCATGTACCCAACCCACCCCCATTTTTCTCCTTCACTCTAAAACTGGCACTGATGAGCTACTATTTGACTTAGTGGTGTAGCAGAGTTCCCAGCCAACTGCTTCAACCATCCCATCCACTTGGGTCTCTGTGGTTGCTGCTGGCTGATGTTCCCCAAGGCTATTTCCTCTTCTTTCTGGGGCCACAGGTGGACTGTGCTTCCTAGCCTCTCTTGCAGTCTCTTGTGGCTATGTCAAAAGAACAATAGTACAAGACAAAGGTCAGTGTGGAAGAGAAAGTACCAGTGGATGGTTAAATGTTTGCTATTCTGAGCTTTACTGGCACCACAAGGAAGGAGTGTTCTTTGGATGAAAATTCTAGGAGACACAAGAGGGCTAAGCTTCACACAAGCTCACGTCTAATTCCAGTCCTGCCCCTGGCCACTCCAAGGACATTGGGCATGTCACGCTTTCTCATCAGAAACGTGAGGGAATTACATTGGATGGGCTCCAAGTTTTATCCCAACATCGAAATGCCATGATGTGTCTGTGGCTTGGTTATTCCTCCTAGCCAGTAGCACATGGTTGCTATTTACTCTCCTGATAATTCAACTTCAATTTGATTTTGCAGTACACTTTCACACTTCCACATCTTTTCCAAGGTGCTTCCGTATACACTGCCTTAAATCCCATCCAACAGTTCTGTAAAATAAGAAACAGAGGAGGCTGGCACCCCATTTAGAGATGGGGAAGCTGATGTGGTAAAATCACTAACCTATCCAGAATTATAAAATATTAGAGGCAGAGCTGCAGTCAGAACTCCACTCTCCTGACTACTGGTTTTCTTCTCATTCTTGTTCACTATGTCACATTCAGTTCCTGCAAAAAAAACTTGGTCACCAAGGTTGCTTTATTAAATTAGTTCTTAAGCATTAATAATCGGGGGCATTGCAATTTATCCTATTCTCACTGTAAACATGTAAAATGATGCAAATGAAAAAAAAGACAGACTCCCAAAAATATGTTCCTAAAAACTTTCTGAGGAACATAATTTTCATCACTGAGCTGCATTTACACGTACTATTCATAGAAGAGCTGGAGATGATGAGAGGCTGGGGTTCACATTAAACATATGTGTGATATAGGTCCCAACCCAAAGTGCCTTTTTTTTCTGCAAAAGAACTCAGGTCTTCATTTGGGAACATCAAAATACACATATGTGAGTCATCTCTCACATATTTCCAATCCAGTGGGCACGTTATTGGGTTATGCAAGGCATGCAGTACGTTTCTACGGTAAATTGCAAACCAAGAACTTTGATTGATGTCTTCTTTTTAACCAGTTATTAAGAAAATTTCTCTGTGCACCCATTAGGAAAGCTATAATAAAAAAGACAGCAATAAACGTTGGTGAGGATGTGGAGAAATTGGGACCCTAATAGATTGCTGCTGGTGGGAATGTAAAATGGTGCAGCTGCTTTGGAAAAAGTCTGGCAGTTCCTCAAAAAGTTAAACATACAGTTACCATGGAACCGCAGTATGCCACTCCGAGATATACACCCAGGAGAAATGAAAGCATATGTCCCCACAAAAGCCTGTACACAAATGTTCATAGCAGCATTATTCATAATAGCCAAAAAGTGGAAACAGCCCAAATGTCCATGAACTGATGAATCAATAAACAAAATATAGTCTAGCATACAGTAGAATATTATTTGTTAATAAAAAGAAGTGACATTCTGATCCATGCCACAACCTGGGAGAACCTTGAAAACATGATGCTCAGTGAAAGAACCAGACACAGAAGACCACATATTGTATGATTCCATTTCAAGGAGAGGCCCAGAATAAGTAAATTCAGAGACAGAAAACAGATTAGTTGGGTTGGGAGAAGGGAGTAATGAGGGGTCACGGCTAATGAGTATGAGGTTTCTTTTTGGGGTGAGGAAGATATTCTGGAATTAGATTATTATAATGGTCATGTGTCTCTGTAAATAATGAATGTCAAATGCTTAGCACAATACCTAGCACATGCCTGATGAGGGATATTACAATAGTAACTTTATTACAACGATAATATAGTAATAATATTATTTTAAAAATTTTATCATAGTTACAGCTGTGAATAATCTCATGACCTCCAAGCATGAACAAAATCTCTTTTCCTGGTTTCCTTTCATTCAAATCAACCAAGTAGGGCCCACAGGCTCCATAGGCCAAATGTGACCCCATGCGTGTTTTTATAGATGAAGTTTTATCGGCACTCATTCATGCCTACTGGCTACTACTGCTTATGGCTCCTCCAGTGCCACAAAGGCATCATTGAATAGTTTCAACAAAGACAAATGCTTGAGGTGATGGATATCCTATAACTCTGATACGATTATGACACTGTGTATACTTGTATCAAAATATCACATGAACCTCAAGAATATATACAATTCATATTTATCCATAATAATTAAATATAAAATATTTTTAAGCCTAAATACTATCTGAACCTATGCAGAGTCATTGTGCTGATCACTCTGTTCTATGATATTCAGAATACTGTCATTTTTATCCTGAGAGAGCACATATTACAATCCTTCGAGAGAAGCCAAGAAACAAACACATTAGCTGAGACAGGGCGCGGCAAGCACTCCCTGGGACTCGCAGGGCTGGGCTTTGCTCCTTCTCCTCTGTGCCCCTGCCCTTCCCCAGACACCATTGTCACATATGTGCCCACTCGGCCGGATAAGCAGGTGTTAAAAGCGCAGGTCAATCAAGGAAACCTCCGTGTAGGCTAACAGCGCTATTGAGGCTTTAACTCTCCTAACTCACGTGGACAGTTAGGGTTTAAAAAAACAATATTGTTGGGGGAATATGATCTGTCCCAGAATGTTAGCCATGACTATTTGATGTCAACCTGAATTCCAACTCCTACTGCTCCAAAAAGGAAGTCAGTGTTCCATCAGTCCACATGAGTTAAAAGAGTAAAGCCTCAACAGCGCTGTTTTCAAAAGCGATTTTCATATGTCCCACGTCAAGGTTGTCACCTACCACCACAGAATATGTTTCACTCTACTAACATACTGTGGGGATTGACGCCTGTGTTTTTTAAGTTGATTAGGGTTTTTTTCTTTCTTTCTTTCTTTCTTTGAAGAAGAAGGAGGACGACAGAAGAAAGAAAAAAGAAGAGAAAAGGAACAGTGAGAAGGGAGGGAAGCAGGAATGGAGAAAGGAGAGAATCAGCAAGATTATTTCTTCACACGTCTGTCGCCCACTCCCTCATGGGGCTCCCACCGCCTGTCCAGTGAGCTATGCCACACTGCGTGGAAGAGAGGAGCATCGAGACAACTGCACGTAAACTTTCTTAAAGGAAAGAAAAGCAGGCGCAGAAGAAGAGAAGCTTTTTTGCCTTTTCCAAAGAACCAGACAATAAATCCAGATCGGCACATCAAAATCAAAGATGACTGCAGCTTCAAAGCTTCCCGGGAAGATCAAAGGCGAAGCGTGAAGAAGGCAGGCAGGATCTTTGAGGATAGGAGGAGGCCTTCTCAGCCCTTGTGGAGCTCTGTTTCAACAAACCAGAATCTCCCGTAAGTCAGCTCCCATGTTTAACATCAGCTCCGAGCCTTGCACAGGGAGCTTTAGGGAAAGCTTCTTCACAGAACCAGAAATGAGGCGTTTTAGCAATAACACAGAAATCAAACTCTCCTGGCAGAAGGCTTCCAGGCAAACTCCTTGCCCTAACTCCCTAAAAAGGTTGTCTTGCCATACCTCACTTTTCTGCTGCAACCTCCCCAAGTGCTGGAAGGAAGAACAAATATTAGCCCCACGTAGCTTAAATTCTTAGAATTTGATTACTGATTTCAGTATAATTGGTCAGAAATTGCCTCTACCTCTCTCTGCTGCTGTTATAAAATATTTCTTCCTTTAACTAATGTTTGCCAGGACACTTGTGCTGTGTAATTGCAGAGATAGTCCTATAATATCCGAGTGTGGCAGTGGAATGGATTCCACATAATTAGTTGAACATAATTGAGCAATAATGTGTAGTTATGGAGGAAATTTACTGGACCTCGCACAAAGGAAAATTTCGAGAGCAGCGGTGTGTTGTTCCCGAAGTAATTGTGCAAAGCGTCACCTACAGTCCTGACTCTGTCTTTTCTGCTCCGGAAACACCATTAACACGCCTACCTCTACAGCAACATTCTCTATGCTGTCCTTCTCTTTCTGCAGAGTGGCCGATTTCAGAGTGGTCGTGAGGGAACAAATCAGTAACTCTCAAGATCACAGGATGGTCTTTGGCACCTAATATACAGGTGTCCAATAAAAAGCTATTTCCAAAATTATTTATTAAAAAAACTCACTGAAGCTGTTCTTTCATAGAGAAAACACGACGCACATATTTCTAATATTATCTCCTTATCTGGATTTTTCCCGTATGTAAAATAGCTGTTTTCCACTGCCTTAGGGACTGTACAACTATATGCTCTTAAAAATAGCTCCAGATAGTTGAGCAGCACTTTCCAGCTGAATAGAAAACATCATTAGTAAAACCTAGATCCAAATTCTGATGCCTATAAATGTTTTTCCAGTCATTTCCTACACCTTGATTCCTGCAGAATCCACAAGCCTAAGGCAACAGATGCACACACACGCATGTGCACAAACACACATCCTGTAAATACAAAAAGCCAAAACCACCTTATAAAGTGTCTGCACTTATTAATATATTGAATCTTGTCAAATCACATCAAGCCTTCCATTTCTTCCACATCTAAATGCCACCTACATCTATCTTTTACCCTATTTGAAAAGACTGTGGAAAAAAAAATCCGCAAATCTATAAGTAAGCAAATAAGGCTATATATAAGTGTTTCTTACTTTATTTATTCATTGTGTACTGCTACACTCAAGCTAATTCTATTCAGTACACCCAAGATGCCTAAGGCATTAACTTTTTCTGAAAGGCTAAGCGGCCCCTAAACGTTTGATCCTGATGTTTGTTCCCCTGAAAGAGGTTAACGAGTATTTAAAAAAAAAACCCCAAAACTGGCTGATTTTTAATGCAACCAGCTTCACAAAAACAGATGGTGTATGACCTGCCTAATTAGATAACACAGATAGAATCTCATTCCCTGAACGAAGCTGCCTCTTGAGGAAGCCTGCTACATATCACGTATCCCAGCCATAAAAATGAGTCTGTCAAGTGGGTTTTCCCCCTGAATATCATCAATCATGTTATTTCTGGTTTCTTCTCTTGTCCCTCACCTGCCTCCAGGCTCTATCTTCCTGTTTTGATTTACAGTGACAAATTTGAGAAAAGATGGGCAAATGCCAAAGTTTGGCACTAACTCTTAACATTAAAATAGCTGAAAATTTGCAAACTTTCCCAAATGAACACTTTTTCACTGCCAAGAAAGTCCATGGGGATATATTTGTTCTCCATACTGTAGTCTTGTGTGGCTAAGAGGATGGGTTTTGAATGACCACACCAAGATATCAAATCAACTCTTTAGTTCATCCCATCTCTCTGCATAAAAACACACACAAAGAGTTGTCCTAGGCCATCAATCCCATCAGGGTGGGATCCAGCCATACCTGCTTATTCTCCAAGATTATCTTATGGATAATTATTGGGCCGTGTCACCAAACCCACCCCCACCAAAAACACACACATGCACGCACACACACACACACACACATCTAATTTTGTGAAACAAGAAGGCCTAAACCAATGATGAGAAGAAGAAACATTTGTCAGTAGCAGTTTTATAGACTACAGTCTTTGGTTCCTTTCCTGTCTTTTGGAAATAGCTAGAAATGAAGGTGGTGGGGGAGTCTATTTCTGGGCCACTAACACCTTCAATCCTGAATCTTTCATGACACAAAGAGAAACATTGAAAATATAGCCGCAGCAAGGATTTAATGGAATTCCTGGGTGAGGGACTCAGGATATAGGCGTGTGGGTTTATTTTTCCAGTTTTAATATGGAAGAAAGGGAATGGTTTGTTTCCTCCATTGCTTAACATTGATGAATCCTTCTGTCTCCAAATTAGTTTCCCTATTGAGACTGAGAGCACATGGAAGGCCTACAGCTTGTTTTCATCCTTTTTATCCCCGACTCTCGGGAGAGTGCTAAGCAGAGGGGGTGCTTCATGATTGCTTCTTTCTATAAGTGTAGTATTTACAGATGCCTTAGGACCCGACATGGCTTCACTGGGCATCCTTTTTTCACACACACAAACACTGAGATCACCACCGCCCTCCTCCAGCTGCTGCTCTCGGTTACACAAACACTGAGATCCCTGCCTTCCTCCAGCTGCTGCTCTTATTTACACAAACATCGAGGTCACCGCCCTCCTCTAGCTATTGTTCCCGGGGCCATACAATCATCCACGTTCAGGGTTTAATTTTACTAGGTGATAAAAATGGATTGCAATGCCTGTCTGGGGATGCAGTTTGACCCATTTTGTCAAGTCTCTGTGACTGTGTTCATTAAATTCATGCATGATCACCATTCAGTAATGTTCCAGTAAGATCTGGGGAGGGAGCCGCCACAGCAGTGTCACAGTTTCCAAAGGTCCCCACATCTCCACAGAAACACAGACAGAACGAGCAGTTAGTAAAACCACACATGCAGCAGATTCACAGCAAAATCAGGTGAGGAGCAACCTGCAAGGCTTGCAGGATCAGTGTCTGTGTGGGAGGAAGCAGGAGAAATATCAGGGATTCTGGCAGATCCGGAAACAGAAGAACCTGGAAACAGCCAATAGGCTTGTGCTGGAAAGCATAGTGGGCCCATGTGAGAATAGCAGTGGAAATCAGGAGGAGTCTCGCTGAACTCAACAGACATTCCTGCCCATCTGAAGGGGCAGGGGGAGCTCTCTGGCCCCCACACACCTTTGGAGCTGACACCGGGTTCCCTCCTAGGCAGGGCCCTCACACTGCAAGTAGAATCCAAGCTGAGCAGGGCAGGGACAAGAGAAACAAAGGGAAGAGAATCTCCAGCAGACTCATAATCTTGTAGAATCTACATGAAAACAACACAACAGTAAGGTCAGTAAGATTAAAATGCTACTCAACATAACTACTTCTAATACTTCAGGAAAACTAACTTTATGTGAAAATGAACAATGGAAGAGGATCGTGCTTGAATCTGACTCAAATTTATTATAAGAAATGAAAGAAGAGCAGAGTAACATCTCCACAGACAAGAAAAGCATGCCAGAAAATACATTTTTATAAATCACTTGAAAACTGTAATTTTCTGTTTCGAAGAGAGCTAAAAAATACTCATAGAAATGGCATACGACATTAAAATACAACACAAATCAGAAACTGAAATACTCAGAAATCACAATGCAGAACTCAAGACCATGAGAAATAAGAAAAATAATCTCAGAAAGAAAGAGTAAACTAGAAAAAATATGAGAGAGAATACATCAAAAATAACAAGAAAAATAAAAGGTACACAAAGGAAGAAAATTTAAAATTATAAAAAGTTGAAGATACAAAAAGTATTTGAAAGAAAGCGACAAGTATTTAAATGAGCAAAGAACATTGAATGTGCTGACAGCAGAAATCCCTGAAAGAAAACCCAAACAGGGCAACAAGTACCAAAAACTATAATTCAAGAAAATTTTGCAAAATAAGGATTTGGAATGACATATGGAAAGAGCAACTAGCATCCCTGAGACCACTGACCCAGAAAACTGACAAGAAGATGTTATCTACTAAAATGTCTGAACTTTAAAGGAAAAGAATCCGGTGGGTTTACAGGCAAAAATAGAAAGTGACACATAACTTAAATAAATTTACATCATTATCAGACTTGAACAGCGGGGCTTCTTTTTCCAGTAGAAAATGGAGTAATATATTTAAGACAGGGTCCCCAACCCCTGGGCAGTGGACCAGTACTGGTCTGTGGCCTGTTAGGAACCAGGCCACACAGCAGAAGATGAGCGACGGGCGACAAGCGAGCCAGCATTACCGCCTGAGCTCTGCCCTCTGTCAGATCAGCGGCGGCATTAGATTCTCACAGGAGCACGAACCCTGGTGTGAACTGTGCATACAAGGGATCTAGGTTGCACGTTCCCTATGAGACTCTAATGCCTGATTATGTGAAGTGGAACAGTTTCATTCAGAAACCATCCCTCCCGCCCCACCCCATTCATGGAAAAATTATCTTCTACAAAACCAGTCCCTGGTGTCAAAATGGTTGGGGACTGCTGATTTAAGATACCCAAGGAAGGAACCCGTGTCCAGGTTCTTTATATTGAGCGAAATTGGCCTTCAAGCACAAAGACCACAAACCTAAAGATGTAGGAAGCCAGGGAATGTTTTTCCCAAGAGCCCTTCCGACGGCATCTGCCAGACAATTAGTTACAGAAAACCAGAATGATTGACTAGAGAGACACAGGCCTAAGGCTGGTGTTGAGCATTAAATATATGACTTGCACACAAAAACTAACCAGTAGTTAAAAGGAAGAGAGCATAACATGCAACGGCTATACACTCAGACCCTGTGAAAAACAGCACAACCATGAAAAATGGGGAAAGATCGAAGACAACACAGTTAAAAAATTTTTTGAACTGTTTTTGGTAACCGTTTTGGTGGTGATGGTAGCATTTGTATTATTATTTTGAGATAGTTATGTGTGTGATGCCAGATAAAGCAAAAGAGTAATTATGCAATATTTTAATTCTAGCCTTCCCAGTGTTCTGGAGAATGTGGATCATTGGTGTTGGAAAGGGAGATTAAAATTTCACATAGAGACAAGTATTACTGTAAGCTCATAAACTATGCTGCCTTAAAAAAAATTCCAGCTCTTAGGCTGGGCGCGGTGGCTCACGCCTGTAATCCTAGCACTTTGGGAGGCCAAGGCGGGCAGATCACAAGGTCAGGAGATCGAGACCATCCTGGCTAACACGGTGAAACCCCGTCTCTACTAAATATACAAAAAAAAAAAAATAGCATGGTGGTGGGCGCCTGTAGTCCCACCTACTAGGGAGGCTGAGGCAGGAGAATGGCGTGAACCCAGGAGGCGGAGCTTGCAGAGAGTCGAGATCAGGCCACTGCACTCCAGCCTGGGCGAGACTCCGTCTCAAAAAAAAGAAAAAAAAAAAAATGTCCAGCTCTTTCCCCTGCAATTTCCTGGAAACAATGGCTACCCAATGGCAATGAACATTCCTAGCACCAAGATTATGTTCTTGAAATATCATTTCCCAGTGAAACACCCCAATGGATTTTGGAGAAATGGTCAGTTTCTAGCCTGGAGCTAGAATATGTACAAGACAACATCAAAGATCTTATAGAAGATATCAAGAAAACCATCAATGACTACTCTGTGTCAAAAGGACTCAAAATCCAATAGGAAGAGACTCTCACTGACCATGATGGGACAAACTGAAGTTCAATAATGGTAAGAACTGCAATGGATTGAAATCTATTTATTTAAAACCAGAAGTTTGTGATTAAATTTTTAAAAATTAATTGGTCCCTTTCTGAGGATTATAAGAAATCAATCCATTATCTTGAAGACTAGTAAATAAAACTAAAGAATTAAGCTTCTATCCTGCCTTTCCCATAGGAATTGCATCACTGGGCAACACAGAGTAGATGAGAAGTGACGCCTAGTAACATTATTGCAGCTAATAAATGCAAACAACATGATAGAGTCAGAATATCACCATTTTGCAACTTCCAGTGAATTAACAGATCTAGGCAGCTGCTAACATCACAAAATGAGTGCAACTCAGTTACCATTATGGCTCCTGAGGAAAGAACTCAACATTGCCTCATGTTGCCAACAAATTGATTCTAAATCTGGTCAAGCCTCTACCATCTAGCTGCAGGAAATACAGAGAACACAGGAAAATATTCAGCTGCACCATAAGTAAGCAATCACAAATGTCCAAACTTTGAGAAACTCGACAGGTTCAATGCCCTAGCTTTTTCAACAGGTAAATTGTAAAGAACAGTAACGGCAGCATAAAGGAATGGAGGAGAACACTGTACATTAAAAGCCTTTAAAAGATCCAACTATACAAGTTGGCAGAACCTACAGTGTCTAGGGATACATATCTTAGAGAAAGAACTACACAGAAGTGCAAGAAAACAATTGCTATAAAAGTTAACATAGTGGGTACACAGCAAGATAGAAGGGATATGACCAGGACGGGGCACATAAATGGGGCTTCTACAGCGTCTGCCAATGTTCTTTCTTATGACCGGGGTGATATTTACAAGGGTGCTTGGCACAGAACCATAAATTAACCTATGCAAATTTGTGTCGTTTTCTTTTCTTTTTTTTTTTTTTTTTTTTTGAGACAGGCTCATCCAGTGTTGCCCAGGCTGTAGTTCAGTGGCATCATCATAGCTCACTGCAGCATTCACCTCCTGGGCTCAAGTGATACTCTCAGCCTCTCAAGTAGCTGAGACTACAGGTGCATGCCACTATGCCCCAGCTAATTATTTTATTCCTATTTTTTAGAGGCAGGGTCTCACTGTGTTACCCAGGCTGGTCTCAAACTACTGGCCTCAGGTAATCCTCAGCCTCCCAAAGTGCTGGGATTACAGGCTCAAGCCACCACACTCAGCCAGTTTTGTATCATTTTCTGTTCCTTTGTTTTATTTTACAGTGAAAAGCTTAGTTAAAAAGGTAGAAAATTAATAATGCCTCAAGTTAGCAAAGAATAGGGACAATCATGTAAAGGAAAGTCCAACAGGATAGCTGAAGCTCTGGAGACAGGACAGCAAGGAGCTCCTAACTGCAGGAGTCAGGGCCAGGGACCCAGGGATTTGAGCACGGCTGTGCTATTAAACAGCTCGGAAGGCACAAGTCCTGAGCCAGGTGTGCTGGACTAAGAGGGAACACCTGGCATCAGCAGGACACGTCGTTAAGGAAAGCACTATGATTCAGCTCCACAGGGGGTGGATCCCAAGACACAAACCACCAGTCACAGACAGGCAGGCTGAAGAAAGAGAACTCAGCAGAAAGTCCCAACTATCTGGCTCCACCTCATCCATCACCAGACAGCAGCAGTATCTACGGGATAAAGATATGCTGCAAGAAGAAAAACACTTTAAAAAAGGAAATGAGAGCGGCCGGGCGCGGTGGCTCACGCCTGTAATCCCAGCACTTTGGGAGGCCAAGGCAGGCGGATCACGAGGTCAAGAGATTGAGACCATCCTGGCCAACATGGTGAAACCCTGTCTCTACTAAAAATACAAAGGATGAGTTCATGTCCTTTGCAGGGACATGGATGAAGCTGGAAACCATCGTCAGCAAACTATCACAAGAACAGAAAACCAAACACCGTATGTTCTCACTCATAAGTGGGAGTTGAACAAGGAGAACACATGGACATAGGGAGGGGAACATCACACACGGTGGCCTGTTGGGGGGTGGGGGCTAGGGGAGGGATAACATTAGGAGAAATACCTAATGTAGGTGACGGGTTGATGGGTGCAGCAAACCACCATGGCACGTGTATACCTATGTAGCAAAACTGCACGTTCTGCACATGTACCACAGAACTTAAAGCAAAATCAAAAAAAAAAAAAAAATTAGCATGCACCTGTAGTCCCAGCTACTCGGGAGGCTGAGGCAGAAGAATCACTTTAACCCAGGAGGCCGAGGTTGCAGTGAGCCGAGATGGCACCACTGCCTCCAGCCTGGGCAACAGAGCAAGACCCCGTCTCAAAAAAAAAAAAAAAACAAACTGAAATGGCACTTTGGAAAATAAGGGATTTTTTAAAAGAACGATGATTTTTCCCTGAAATACATGTTTCTGAAAACTTTTCCAGAGGGACCCAAGATGAACATTATTTTCCGGACCTGTTCTAAAACATTTTCACTTTCTTCTTCCCAATTCAGATGATGTGCCTTATGCATCACCTTGGATCCTCTTGGCCTCTCTGTCCCTGAGGAAGTCACTCCTGGTGAGTAGTGGATCCATAAGTATGAAGGCTTTACTTGTGGCTGACAGAGTGGAGACATGGGTGGGAGATAATGTTCTGAGGGGGCGCAATGATATTTATAAGGACAAAGTGAAGGATGCTGTTGGAAATTTTGCAAAAAAATATATAGGCTCAGGGTAGTTGACCATCAATTTATGACTCTCATCTCCAGCAACCATAGGGCAAGCAGATGGTGCTAAAAAGAAGATCCAGGTTTTCATTTAACAGGTAGCAGAGCTGCAAAAAAGACTGAACATGCAGTCTGACTTCTAAGTCAAAGCCAGAGCTCTGCTGAAGAAAGGATGGGACTCTGAGACACAGGAGGGGATTTTTACCTGGACCAGCCTAAGAATGGTAAGCCCCCTACATCCCCCCAGGCACCCTGAGCACCCAGAAGCAGCTCCACTCCTCTGTGGCCAGAATAGACCTGCACCTCCTTGTTTGGAGACCTCAAAATGGCTACACCTGAAGTGGCTGTCTTATCAGATGATACCATTCTTCTTTATATTGGCAGGTCACCAAAACCTCTGCAGAATCCTCCAAGGCTCCCTCCACCTGGGCCCCCACGCAGTCATCTGTGTGTTGGGGAGAGGCTGGGCAGCACGAGTCAGGGCTCCTCCTCAAAGTCACCAAGGTGGAGAGTCACCAAGAAGGAGAGTCACCAAGGTCACTCTACTTCTATCCATACCTCTTCTCCCCTTCCTGGAGCCCTGGCCAGTACTGCCTAGGTTTTAGGATAGCTGTCTCTCC
This sequence comes from Nomascus leucogenys, assembly GCF_006542625.1. NCBI lineage: Eukaryota > Metazoa > Chordata > Mammalia > Primates > Hylobatidae > Nomascus > Nomascus leucogenys. Next base: position 7,649,754 of record NC_044406.1, read on the forward strand.
TCAACTCCCAAATATTCCCCAATTTTCCCTCTAGAATGAGTCCTCTATTCTCCCTAGCATCTTAGGCTCCTAGAAACCAAAGTCAACAGGAAACCCTCCCGTTATTTTCTGCTTTCTGCACTGAGGCCACAAGTTCACGAGAACCTCACCGCTTAAGCACGGGAAAGGACAGATAAGGGAACAATCAGGAAGGAATAAATAGAACTTCAATAAATATTAACACACCGCTGTAAAAATAAATAGAAAAATGGTGCAGACATAAATGAGTCCAAGAGAGGGACATAACTCCCTGTCAAAGCAAGATTCTATATGAAAACATCTAATCCTCCACATTGGCCAGGTTGCAAATCACTATTTGCAATCTATCTTAAAATAGGATGTAGTAAAAGCAAAATTGAAAGAGACAGAAAAACCTCCTCGCACAACTTAACACAACTTTGATTCCTTCCCGGCAACTTTTGAAAGGCTCTTTCAAATAACACAGACCCCAATTCCTCTGATTATTACCTGGCTCCATGGAAAAACCTGGGTGCAAACATCTGTTAGGTGAATTTATTTATCAACCTGTTTTAAAAGCTTGCCAAAACTCACCACTGAAAAGGTTTTCTAATACCATAGCTGGACACATAAACGCCCTTATTGGGAAATGATTTTCATCAGCCGCATATAAATGCACATCTTTATCCTGTAAATCAGAATCCTTGTCACGCAATCATTTTGCATTTAAATTCTCATCCCAGAATAACAGTATCCCAGGGAGGTATACACAATAGCTTTAAATTTAAGTGTCAGCCTGAACATAGACCTCACATCAGGCCTGTTTTCTTAATGCCCCAAAATACAAAATACAAATCTCATTTTAGATTCATTAATCTGCTCATAGCCAAAAAAGCAACCATCCAACAGCTATTAATTAAAAGATATTTTAGGGCAATCCAGATGCCTTCAATCAAGTATTGTAGCTGCTTAGAGTTGCATTAAATTAGTTTATCTTCAGTCCAAAGTTTCACTTCATCCATGAAATAATGTAAGTTGATCCCTTAAAAAATAAAATAAAATAAAATAGAAGTTGGAGGCTTCCCAACTGTTTTCGTGAATGTGCTCACCATCTGGAGAATTCTTCTTCTATGTTCACCACCACTTTAATCACCTTGCCTAATAAACAGGCGTGATTGATCAGAGCTGAAAGACAGACCACTTCCGTTCAAGGACCCAAAGGCATCATTCAGTGATGATGTGCCTGAGAGTGGCTGGAAGGCACACATTCCCAGGCAACCAAACAATTGTGAGCCTCACAGCCCTAATAAAATAGAAAATTAGCTACACAATTTTAATGTAGATATCAGTGTGCATTCAAGCTGTTTTTTAAAAATAGTTAATAAATCGTATTTATTAGTCACACTTGACAACTGTCTGAAAACGGTCCAGGATGCAGCAAATCTCAGCAAAGCTACCTCATAGCCACCAAACATATATGACCAGCAGCCAACAACAATAAACACTGTACTTAGGGCTGACAACAGCTGAAACCCAGCCATCCTGCCTGCCAAGCTATTTTATGTGTTTCATTCTGGAAGTTGGATTATCTGTTATCTTCCTATGTCATTTTTATGAAATAAACTAAAGAATGGGTTTAAGTATATTATATGCAATGGATAGGAAAGAAAATTAAATCTGTATGTCTTCAAAAGAGATACATATGAGCCAGGTGGATATCCTACATATCTCATATATATGATATATATTATATATATATAATGTGAATGCTTCTAAATTTTGTTTTCAACATTCCAAAACCTGACTTATCATTTTGCTTAATTTAAAATGGTTTATACATGCATCACTATTTGTTTGGATACTGTGTGAATCTAGGTACTAGGCCCCCAAAAAATATTAAAAGAACCAAAATGTTCCTTCAGTACAAACACAAGCCGGGTCTCAAAAATAATTTTCAACGCAAGGGACAAAGAGCTTTCCCACATCTGGCCTTATGAGCACAATTCTCATACGTGAGCCCTTTCCTATCGGAAATTCAAAGTTCTCCTACCTTCTCACGCACTTCTGTGCACATGGGTAAGGTGGCTTCGGTGATGAAAATCAAAAGGCTCATCTCCACTATGGACAGAGGTGGCTTGGGAAAAGAAAACCCATCATGCTGGTGAAGGCGTAGTCAGAGGCTTGACAAGCGATAAGCACCTGTAGGCAGACTACATAGTGGAATGCTAAACTGAACGGCCATATAAAGTCAATAGATTTGGTGAGTATTTCCTGCTGATACCCACGGGTTGACAGTGGGCCCTTGCTTCTCCCTAGCTATCCTTCCAAGAGCATTGCTTTCTTTTATTCTGTGTTACCCAACCAGGCTGATTTTTTCCCCCTTCCTGTCTCCTTCTTATATGCCAAAGGTTTGGGTCTTCAGATGCTATTTCCTTGCCAACATCCTGTTTGGGTTATTGATAAAGAAGCTGGATATTGGAAAGCTCTCATCTTTGAAATAGTTCTCAGGCTATAGTTTTGCAAACTGCGGAGCGCACACCTTTCAATATTTATGCTCCTTCTATCGACACTGGGTAAATTAGAATGTGGAATACCTGCAACATCCAAACCATCTGCTTCACTGCATTTTAAAAAAAGAGTAGGTGAAGAAAATTTATGAGCATTTCCTCTTATGTCTTGTTGCTAGGGAAACAACCTTTTTTTTTTCTCTCTTAAGCACAGATGATTCTAGCATCTCAAAAGAACCAGGGCACAATCTTTCTTCCCCTCTTTCTTCAAATGAAATAAACGTCTTCCCTGGGCAGTTTTCTCCTCTGTCACACTGGCCACTCATTTTCCAAGGATGTTATATGATTCCAAGCAAGTCAGAAATAGTGACTGAATAGGGCTGAATTTTTGCTGTGTTTTCACAGTTGGCCTGTGCCAAACAGAGTAGTCCACAAAGTTTGCCTCGTGAAACAAAATGCCCATTTTCACTAGGTGTGTTTTATAAGGTGCTATTTTGTCGCTCGTGCACAGAAGACTCTGGAGAAACACAAAGATCCGTCCTGCCCATCAAGCTGGAAGTCGTTTTCCTGAAAGAACCCCTTGTGTGATGAAGACAAAATAAAAAATAATGATGTTCAGTTCCATGGAGCTTTCTGCCTGAAAACATAAAAGGGAATCCACCAGCAGAGTGGGAAACTGCCCACGGTTTTCATATCTTCAGGGGCCCTGGAACACATCACTCCTCCATGTAGGCAGCCTGCATTTTACCATTGGAGAGAACACCCTAAAAAGGTTTCTGAAATATGGCGTTTGCGTACGGTAGATTTGCTTGTTTCTCTGCAGCATCAATTGCCAGTGGCACATTTTGTACTAGAAAGGCCATTGTGCCCAGAACGGAAAATGACTGTGAACCACCTAGTGATTTGCATTCTGCTTTTGGGGATAATCGGACCCCTCCCCACCCACCCCCGCCAAAATCCACATCACATTTGCATAATTCAGTTTTGAAATGCTGTTTTTCATTCTCTTGAGCCCACAGCTGCCGTGCGGGGAACTGGCGTGGTCCACATCCAGCTTCAGATTCTCTCCCACATAATCCCCAAAGCAGAGAAGTTTTGCACACAGTGAAGCAAGGGGACACTGATGTTAAACAGGGACAGACTTTCTGTCTTATGGTTAGGTGTGACCTACCAGAAAGCAACCAAAGAAAGAGTCAATGATCCTAGCTGGGATGGCAAAAAGAAGAAAGAATTGAATTTGGATTACAAATGGTCGACAAAAATAATGTTCTTACCAAAAAAAAAAAAAAAACAAAACAAAACAAAAAACGAGGCAATGGTAAAATCAATGAGCTTATTTTTCCGATACCGAAAATAACAGGATGATTGTTAATACATGTTCAGGAATCTAAGAAAATGTTTCATATAGGCCTATCATGTAGCATTTTTATTTGCATAATTATAGTCAACATATGATTCTCCATATAGGGGTCTCTCATTGAGACTGTTTCTTGTGTACCTATAGAAAAGCCTCTTTGGTAGATTTTCCGGTTTATAATTATTTAACCAGAAGATACACAGGAGGTTCTTTTGTATGTACCTGTAGAATACATCCCAGTAAGGGTCCTATGGAGAAAGACCTGTTGTCAGCAATAACCTTCATTATTCTAACTGTGAAACGTTCATTAATGCGAATAATAATCTCAAAGGTTTTCTACAATGAGAATCATCCAGTAAAGCTTTTTACCTGAGAATTTAAAAGTTGTAAAGTTGTTAAATGTGTATAATTATCAAAAGAGGTTGACTTTGGAAAACAAACTGAATTTGCTAAGGGAAAGAAAACTTAAAAATAATCATCTTAGATGTGGAATACAATTTGACCTAAGCAATTGTTTCAAAACTGTCTTCAGTTTCTTGAAAATAATTGTTAGGGCTGATATGATATGAAATACATATCTAGGCCAGGCACGGTGACTCATGCCTGCAATCCCAGCACTTTGGGAGGCTGAGGTGGATGGATCACGAAGTCAAGAGATCGAGACCATCCTGGTCAACATGGTGAAACCCTGTTTCTACTAAAAATACAAAAATTAGCTGGGCGTAGTGGTGTGCGCCTGTAGCCCCAGCTACTCACGGGGCTGAGGCAGGAGAATCACTTGAGCCCCGGAGGCGGAGGTTGCAGTGAGCCGAGATCGCGCCACTGCACTCCAGCCTGGGCGACAGAGCGAGACTCCGTCTCAAAAAAAAAAAGAAAAAAAAGAAATACATATCTAATGTTACAGATTTTGGTTTATTGGTTAATTACTATGTATTTTTTTCAGTTTAAAAAATAATCTTATTTTATATACTTCTCTCAGTATAATTTTTCATGACATTTCAGCATGTTGATAATATGTGTGCATCTATTTCAGTGCCTTAAAGTATTTTGAGAGCAATCTTTTGCTGACAGTTGAAGGACTGTTAAGAATGAAATACTACTCATTAAATCAAAAAAAAACAATGGTCGAGGAAAAAGACCTCTGCCTCAACCCCTCTATTTAGCGAAGCAGGAAATTAGTGTAAAGGGGGCCTTAAAGTTCAAATGTAATTTTTTTTTCCTTCAGTTACAGACAGGGTCTCTCTCTGTGGCCCAGGCTGGAGTGCAGTGGTGCAATGATAGCCGCAGCCTCCAACTTCTGAGCTCAAGCAATCCTCCCACTTCAGCCTCCCAAGTAGCTGGGACCACATGTATGTGCCACCACACCTGGCTAATTTTTTTTTTTTTTTTTTTTTTTTGCAGAGACGGGGTCTCACTATATTGCCCAGGCTTGTCTCGAACTCCTGGCCTCAGGCAATCCTCCTGCCTTGGCTTCCCAAAACACTGGGATTACAGGCAGGAGCCACCATGCCTGGCTTCAAATACAATTTTTATTCTCAGAAAAACTTCATATTAGCATGATCCCTTTCACAACAGATGCCAACTATAACCAACACAGTCCACGACCCATGTTTTAAGTTTACTAGCTTGTTTGCCTTCCTTTAGGTACCATCAGCAAAATTAGATAAGTGTGCAGAAATTATCATCATGAACCAGAAGACTCAATGATATGCATCGGAACAACTCAATGTGTGGTCCTTGGGCCAGCAGCAGCGGCACGAACAGGGAGCTTGTTAGAAATGCATATTCTCAGGTCCCACCCTAGACCAAGAGGACCAGAATAATAAGGTGGTGCCCAGGTATCAGTATTTAGCAAGTTCCCCAGGTGAGGCTGGCACACACTCAAGTCTGAGAACCACTGGCTTGAGTTGTTAGGGCCCTACGCACTACAAAACCTCCAATGTTCTCACTTGTAGCACTAATTAATTATTTGTGAGTTATTGTTTAGACAAGTTAGTTATACACACATGTATCTCTTTCTATTGCACTTCACAGATACTGCATTTTTTACAAATTGAAGGTTTCTGGCAACCCTGCATCAAGCAAGTCTATTGGCACCATTTTTCCAACAGCATGTGCTCACTTTGTGTCTCTGTGTCACATGTTGGAAATTCTCACAGTATTTCAATTCAAACTGTTTCATTACTATTATATCTGTTATCCTAATCTGTGATCAGTGATCTCTGATGTTATTATTGTAATTATGTTGGGGTACCATGAACTCCACCAATGGGAGATGGTAAACTTAATTGACAATGTTGTGTGTGTGTGTTCTGATTGCTCCACAGATCAGCCATCCCTTCCCCTCTCCTCAGCCCTCCCTATTTCCTGAGACACAACAATATGTTGAAATTAGGATAATTACTAATCCTACAGTGGCGTCTAAGTGTTCATATGAAGGGAAGAATCACACGTCCCTTGCTTTAAATAAAAAGCTAGCAATGATTCAGCTTCAGCTTAGTGAGGAAGGCATGTTGAAAGCTGAGACAGGCCAAAAGCTGGGCCTCTTGGACCAGTACACCAAGTTGTGAATGCAAAGGGAAAGTTCTTGACGGAAATTAAAAGTGCTACTCCAGGGAACACAGGAATGATAAGAAAGTGAAACAGCCTTGTTGCTGATATGGAGAAAGTTTGAGTGGTCTGGACAGAAGATCAAACCAGTCACAATATTCCCTTAAACCAAAGCTAATCCAGAGCGAGGGCCTAACTCTTCAATTCTATGAAGGCTGAGAGGTGAGGAAGCTGCAGAAGAAAAGTTGGAAGCTAGCAGGGGTTCATGAGATTTGAGGAAAGAAGCCATCGTCCTAATATAAAAGTGCAATGTGCTGCAGGAAGTGCTGATGGAGAGGCTGCAGCAAGTTCTCCAGGTTCTCCAGAAGACCTAGGGTAACATCACTAATGAAGGTGGCTACGCTAAACGACAGATTTTCAATGTAAATGAAATAGCTTTCTATTGGGAGGAAATGCCGTCTAGACTTGCACAGCTAAAGAGAAGTCAATGCTGGGCCTCAAAACTTCAAAGGACAGACTGACTCTCTTGTTAGAGGCTAATGCAGCTGGTGACTTTAAATTGAAGCCAACACTCAATTGCCATCTCTAAAATCCTAGGGCTCTAAAGAATGATGCTAAATCTACTCTACCTGTGCTCTAGAAATCGAACAACAAAGCCTGGATGACAGCACATCTGTTTACAGCATGGTTTACTGAATATTTTAAGCCCATTGTTGAAATCTGCTGCTTAAAATTTCTTTTCAAAATATGATTGCTAATTGATAATGCACCTGGTCATGCAAGAGTTCTGATGGAGATGCACAAGGAAATTAGTGTTGTTTTCACGCCTGCTAACACAACATCCGTTCTGCAGCCCATGGATCAAGGAGACAGTTTGACTTTCAAGTCTTATCATCTAAGAAGTACATTTCATAAGGATATAGCTGCCGTAGATAGTGATTCCTCTGATGGATCTAGGCAAAGTTAATTGGAAACCTTCTGGAAAAGATTAGCCATTCTAGATATCATTCAGAACATTCGTGATTCATGGGAGGAAGTCAAAATACCAACATTAACAGGAGTTTGGAAGACTTTGATTCCATCCCTCACGGATGAATTCAAGGGGTTCAAGATGTCAGCGAAGGAAGTAACTGCAGATGTGGTGGAAACAGCAAGAGAACTAATATTAGAAGTGGGGCCTAAAGGTGGGACTGAATTGCTGCAGCCTCATGATCAAACCTGGATGGATGAGAAGTTGCTTCTTATGGATGAGTAGAGAAAGTGGTTTTATGAGGTGCACTCTACTCCTGGTAAAGATACTGTGAACATTGTAGAAATGACGACAAAGGATTTAGACTATTACATGAACTTAGGTGATAAAGCAGAGGCAAGATTTGAGAGGATTGACTCCAATTTTACAAGAAGTTCTACTGAGGGTAAAACGCCGTCAAGTAGCATCATATGTTACAGAAAAATCTTTCATGAAAGTAGTGTCAACTGATGCAGTGAACTGCATTGTTGTCTTATTTTAAGAAATTGCCACAGCCACCCCAGCCTCCTGCAACCACCACTCTGATCAGTCAGCAGTCATCAACATAAAAGCAAGACCCTCCATCGGTAAAAAAAAAGATGACTTGCTGAAGGCTCAGATGACCATTAGCATTTTTAGCAATAAATTATTTTTTAATTAAGGTAATTACATTGTATTTTCATACATAATGCAGTTGCACTCTTAATAGACTATAGTATAATGTAAACATAACTTTTATATGCACTGGGAAACCAAAAAGTTCGTGTGACTCACTTTGTTGTGCTATTCACTTTATTGTGGTCGTCTGGAACCGAATATGCAATATCTCCAAGCTACTGTATTTTATTTCTGGTACCATTATGATCCAGCTAGATCACAAAAATACAGACCACATTAGCCAAAATCCTATTTAATATGCATTAACTTTATAAGTCATAATTTACTGAATCCTTGAAGCAGACACAGAACAGAAGGAACTATTAAGGGGAAAGGTAGAATAAAATATTTAAGAAATTATGTTGCCATTAAATATACTGTTTGAAATGAATATGTAAAAATATGAAGAAAGATATTATAATATTAAAATTAAAATTCAGAATACAGAATTATATATTTAGTGTAATCACAACCTTAGAATGCAGATTTTTAAAAATTCAAAGATTGGAAAGAGATTCACTAAAATGTTAGTAGTCAATATCTTTAGGTGACGGAGATAACAGATGATTTTGTTCATCTAGAACTTGCTGATGCAAAGATAAAGGTCATCAGTGTTCATGGCCAAGTTTTTACTCCGGTTGACATACTCCAGAAATGAAGCAAAGCTGAGTCACTCCTGGGTTTGCTATTAACAAATAGACACAGTGCTATCATTTTACTAGACTGTCCTGTGAAGCATATTACACATATCAGGAAATGATCTTAACAGGTGAGAAATACTCTGAAAATATACACGTAGAGTGCAAGGAATCATGTATGTGCCCAAATGGGTTTCACTAAAAGGGAAGATATGTTCAGAATTGAGACACCCATACAATACATTCCTTCCTTCCTGTTCTCTGTTCTAGGTCTCCTCCACCATCTAAGAGTGACAGACAGTTCAGGAGATCTTACAGACCCAATTCTTAAACCAAGTGATTTCCTGACCAGTTCCCTAGCTATAGATGTGCCTCTGCCTAAAACTGTCCCAGTTGCTTCAGATTTTGAGATCCCAGAAAAGCAGATGTCAAACAGATATTCAGAAGGATAGAAAATGTTGTTCCCCCAAATGCTGACTTAACCTTGCAATGTCCTTTGGCTGCCCTGAAGAAGACCCCTAAAGAATTCTTCATAAATACAATGACACTGCTTTCATATGACAGTGGCGGCTTCAGGTTGTAAATAACAGGAAGCACCAAGAGGTCACTGATGAGAAGAGCCTCTGCTTTACACTCAGGCAGCACAAGGCTGAGGTCCAGGGTCTGTTACTCTGGGTCCAGTCCTGACCATGTTTCATCCATCAGAGAGCAATTAAAGGAGAAAAAAAAAAGGGTAAAGAAATAACAAAAGTAATAGCAGTTACAGTAAAACGAAGAGTTGCGAATAATTTCTGTCTTAGTCCATTCAGGCTGCTCTAACAAAACACCAGACTAACAATAGACATTTATCGTTCACAGTTCTTGGGGCTGGAACCCTAAGATCAAGGCACCAGCAGATATTGTGTCTGGTGAGGACTCACTTCCTGGTTCATAGATGCGTGGTGGAGCTCCACCCTCATGACCTCAGCAGCTCCCAAAGACCCCACCTCCTGACACCATCACCTTGGGGGTTAGATTTCAACATGAATTTTGGAGAGACACACATTCAGTCTCTAGCAATGTCCAATCCATGGAGAAAGAGCAATACAGAGAACGATGATCCATTGGAGTTTGAGAAGTAAAGAAATAACCAGCACCAAGTTCATGATATAACAAGCACCAAGTTCATGATACGAGGAAGCACCAGGCGGAACACCCAGCAGGGAACCCTGTGCTCTGGGCAGGCGACAGAGCTCCATGTGAACTTATTCTGTTCTTTGAAGATTTCTCACTCAGGTTAACACCTAGACTTCACACTTAGGTGTGAATGTCACTTTTAAAGACATTCACCTCCACATTTTCACCTTCTTCTTTTGGAAGAGAAAGAAGAAAAAAAGAAAAAGATCTTTGCATTCTAAAAGATACTTTGTCACCGCCTGAAAAAATAAACGGCTGCTCCAAAGTAGTAATATATATTTTTTTTTTTTTTTTTTTTGAGACAGAGTCTCGCTCTGTGGCCCAGGCTGGAGTGCAGTGGCGCAATCTCAGCTCACTGCAAGCTCCGCCTCCCGCGTTCAAGCAATTCTCCTGCCTCAGCCTCTCCGAGTAGCTGGGACTACAGGCGCCCGCCACCACGCCCGGCTGATTTTTTGGTGTTTTTAGTAGAGACGGGGTTTCACCGTGGTCTCGATCTCCTGACCTCGTGATCCGCCCGCCTCAGCCTCCCAAAGTGCTGGGATTACAAGCATGAGCCACCGCGCCCGGCCTAGTAATAAATATTTTTTCATTTACTGAGCAGCGGCTATATGCCCCAGACCCTGCGGAGGGCTTTTGTTTATGAGCTCATTTAAGTCTTGAGGCAGGGGCTCTCTGCTTGGCTTTATGGATGAGATGGAGAAGCCAGCATATAGACAGATGAGGTCTTTTCTAAGATGTCAGTCGTATCTGGCTGAATTATCTGATGCCTGAGCCCATTTCTGTATCTGCCCCACACCGTGGGTCCCCACTCCAGCCGACTTCATCAATATTCTGGACGATGCGAACAGCATCCTAGGACTACCCTTGCTGCGTGGCTTCTTCTCTCCTTTAATCAAAGGTGCCAGGGGCCCAAACCTGAAATTGCAAGGGAAGGAAACAGTAAAAGCAGTAACTACCTCATCTCTTAGCTCTGGTAAATCGTCTTATTTCTCTCAACTGTAGTGTCACAAATGCACGCTCCATGCATGGTTTTAGCAAATCTTGGACTCTCAGTAGAAAACAAATGCCCAAACAATACATGTTAATTAACCCAGGTGCTGATTGCTTTGTCATTCAAGAAAGGGGAGTCGCTTCTTTTAATCAGTGTGATGAGAATCACGAAGACTAAATGCAGTTTGCTGAGGCTCTGAGATGTCTTGAAGGATTACATAATCCCCCTACAAAGTGAGAATGCTAGAATGTCAGAATCACCCTGAGGGCTTTAAAACATCTTGGTGCCCAGGGCACACCCAAAACCATAAGATCACAATGTTTAGTCAGGCAAGGAGGGGGAGCCAGGCTCCCCTAGATGATTCTGGGCTGGCCAAGAAACTGGGGGAGTAATGAAATAACGTGAGGTAATAAGTGGAAAAGAGCTGATGAATTTTCAGGTGATTTTCATTTACACTGAGGAAATGTAATAAAGTTGGGAGGAAAAAAATCAATGATCTCTATGTCCTAATGATACTGAAAATTTTAAATTTTCAATATAGTATTATACACACACAGTACTCAGGGAAAAAAGAAGAGGCTTCGTCCAATTATGATATTCTTCTCTCCCTTTCTGTTTCAGTTCTGGCCCTAGAGCAAAAATGTCTGCGAGGGCGTTCTGCCCTTTGTGATTTGTAAAAGGCACCGAGGCACAGCCCGGAGGAGACAGCGCACACTGGCCCTCCCCGCCGCCTCCGCCACTTCCCCGGGGATGTTGGTATCTTTGGAACTAGCTGATTTTGAACTTTATCTTCCCTTTGAATGACTGTGCTATCGCTATTATTTTTCCAAAGAGAACAGAACAGAGCCCTTCCAAAAATGGTTTAGGTTCCTAGAAAAGAAAAATAACCATTTTCTCCAACATTTACGTTACAAATTACATTTCAAACCTAATGGGAAAGTCTGTTTATTTTTTATTCAAATTACGTCAACTCCTTTCCAGAAACAAATTAAACTCATTTCCTACTCAGCTTAAAAGAAAAAAAAACTTCAAAACAAACCAGGGAGATGCTACGCATAAATATCTAAATGTAGCCTCATTATATATCTGCTCCACCACCCCTATATTTAATAAAGATATGGTTTGATACATACTTACACATTATATATAGTGACATACTAAAATATGGATATTTATACATAATACTTATAAATATGTAACAGCTATTTTATAGGTATAAAATATATAAAGCATATTTCTATTATAGATATATAAATATACATACATGTAATATACAATTATATATAATATATGTTATATGGTTGTAAACGGATATATAGAAAATATGTTATCTGGTTATCTGGATGTAACTGGATAATATATACATGTAACTGTATGTTTATCATATATAAATATACATATAATACATTAAATATATAGTTTATGCATCTTTCATATATTATTTCATTTATATAGATATGTTAGCCTGGCCAACATGGTGAAACCCCATCTCTACTAAAAATACAAAAAATTAGCCGGGCATGGTGGCATGTGCATGTAGTCCCAGCTACTCAGGAGGCTGAGTCATGAGAATCGCTTGAACCTGGGAGGCGGAGATTGCAGTGAGCCAAGATCGCACCACTGCCCTCCAGCCTGGGTGACAGAGAGAGACCCTGTTTCCAAAAAAAAAAAAAGATCTGTTAATGTGTGTGTATTGATACTAAACATACCACATATCCAAAATGATTCTAAACAATGAAATTCAGTGTATAAAGCCAGGCGCGGTGGTTCACGCCTGTAATCCCAGCGCTTTGGGAGGCCAAGGCGGGTGGATCACCAGGTCAGGAGATCGAGACCATCCTGGCTAACACGGTGAAACCCCGTCTCTACTAAAAATACAAAAAATTAGCCAGGTGTGGTGGCGGGCGCCTGTAGTCCCAGCTACTCGGGAGGCTGAGGCAGAAGAATGGCGTGAACCCGGGAGACGGAGCTTGCAGTGAGCCGAGATCGCCCCACTGCACTCCAGCCTGGGCAACAGAGCAAGACACCGTCTCAAAAAAAAAAAAAAGAAAAAAGAAAAAAGAAAAGAAATTTAGCATATAAACTCAGAAAATTACTTTCTGGGCAGAGACAAAGCTAATTCAATCTTAATTTGATCTATTACTTTAAGATGATGATTGAGTGTACTAACCAATACAAAAGAAGTTAACAAAAAGTACCTGAGGAAGATCAGTTTTGCAGGATTTCAGAGTATTATTCACCAAATCTGCTAAGTGTATGTTATTTAAATCCATCAAAATCCCATTTCTGGGGTTCTAGGTAAATGTAAGGTGTGGCTCCAGCAAGCTCCATCTGAGGCTAGAGTACTAAAAGCCCCCCAAGGAAGACACACCATCAGACAACAGTAGGGAAGGCAGAAATACCTCCCACAGCCCGGCTGTGTCCATTCCATTGGTGCTTGACCACTGTCTGGATTCATTCGATCACGTTAATTTACTTGACAAGTTATGTTTCCGGTAGGCTTCAAGAATTATCTTGAATTTGAAACTAGTGGGGTAGAAATTTAAAGGCTTTCCCAATGCTTTCTGGACATTTCTGCCTCGTATTTTCCCCTCTGGTTAGAGCTGATGCTGGCTTACCTGGGGACACCCAGGTACCCACTGATGTTTGCTGATGCTAGTACTGATCCTCCAAACCAGCCAATAAGACCTCTCTTAGGAGCTTCTATCACCAACAGGCACTTTGTCTAAAACTGCGACATCTCCCAGCCTGAACAATCTGGACTTTTCCTCTTGCCTCTCTTTACTATCTAACATGCCGTATCTTTCACATATTTATTTTGCGGATTTTTCAACTCCTATTAGACTATAATTTTGAGCTGGTTGTCCATTGGTAAATTACAAATGCTTATAACAGTGCCTAGCAAACACCGGATGATCAATAAATATTTGTCAATGACATGAATCAATCAGAATGCAGGCAGACTGATCAAGATAAAAAGGCAAGAGGGTAAGAGGAAAAGGGGGAAAAATAGATCTTGACAACTTTCAAGTGGTTCAGCACCCAAGTCAATTTGTTTTCAGGATGAAACTGAATCTCAATGTTTCTTTCAAACATGTGGACCATTCCTTAGTCATCTCAATAAGAATTTTCTGGAAGACTCGGGCTTAGATGTAACAGGTTCAGTGGACCCAACTGCCCTCAGCTCTTGCCAGAATGAGAAACACTTTAGCTTTGTTCAATTCATTTATTTCCCGCACTTGAATTGCCATCGAGAGATGTAAATGTTGAAACTGATTTGATTTTAAATATACCCACACTTCTCGGCCTCTTGCCAACCCTTTTATAACCAGCTCCTAACCAGCCTTTGCAACCCACACTCACAGTTGTGTATGTTTTTGTTCAACTTACTTTACAGATTGACAGAATGTCGTGTTCTACTTATTTTCCAAGTTGTGTATGTTTTTGTTCCACTTATTTCACCCCATTACCCAGGGCAGGTCCTTCTGTAAAGCCCAAACAGTAAATATTTCAGGTTGTGCAGGCCACACAGTCTCTGTGGCAGCTACTGACTCTGCTGCTGTAGCCCAAATACAAGCCATATGTAAACATGTGGCTATGGCTGGGCTCGAATAAATCTTCATTTTTGGACACTGAAATGTGACTTTTATATAATTTTCACATTTCAGGAAATACTATCTTCTGATTTTTTCCAACCCTTTTAAAATGCCAAAGCCATTCTTAGCCTGTGGGCCATACGGAAACAGGCAGTAAGCAGGGCTGTCGCTTGTGAACCTAAGTTTGCCTGAAGTCTTAAAAAGATCACCTGAAGTGGTTCTTATCCTTCAGATCTGGTGCTTTTCGGATCCTTCTTTCAATCTCTATCCCATAAATGCAAGTTGCCACAGGAAAGGTCTCTTCAAACACAAAGACTAAAGCTGCAGAATGAGCCAGATTCTTACCAGAGGAGTTAAGTTTCATGTGTTCGTTGCTTTCAACTCTTTAGGGCTGTTAAGCCAACACCTATATATAATCCTGACTTTAAAATATTAGCAGGTGACCAGAGAGATATTAGCAACATCATTCCTCATCTCCCCTAGAAATGTTCAATGTTCCTTCCCCTGGGCTCCCAGAGCTTTTCTTCATCTCTGTCCCGAGAAATCCTGAAACATGTGTAGCCCCTTGAGGGTAGAGTCGATCTAAGACTTAATTCAAAGTGTAGCCCAACCCTAGCATCCCGTTCAGTACCAAAGACGCTCAGTGCATGCTTGTTGAATGCTGTTTCCTCACCTTAATCGGAAATGGGAGAGTATCCCTGAGTGTGGAGCTGAGTGAAGAGCGAAGGCAGCTTTCTGAGGCATATTTCATTGGGAACACACACAAAATGATTTGTCTATTTGGGAGGGTCTCTGAGATTTACGCCTACTGGATTGGAGAAAGAAAACCTTTTCTACATCCTCACCTACTTGGAGAACACATTCACTGATCTAAGAGGCTGCATGGAATGGGCAGTTCTTGGCCAAGGTAAAATGCACAGCCATCTTATGAAATAACCGGCCGGGCACAGTGGCTCACACCTGTAATCCCAGCACTTTAGAAGGCCGATGCGGGCAGATCATTTGAGGTCAGGAGTTCGAGACCAGCCCGGCTAACATGGTGAAATCCCGTCTCTACTAAAAATACAAAAAATTAGCTGGGCATGGTGGCACCTGCCTGTAGTCCTAGCTACTTGGGGGGCTGAGGCAGAAGAATTGCTTGAACCTGGGAGACAGAGGTTGCAGTGAGCCAAGATCGCGCCACTGCACTCCAGGCTGGATGACAGAGCACAACTCCGTCTCCCCCCGAAAAAGGAAATAACCGTGGCTTCACTTCCTCTCTTCTCTCCTCCCTACAGTCTGCCATTACCATTTTCCAAGGGCCCCAAGCCCCAGCTGCTAGCGACGTATGGAAGTGTCAGACATGTTTTAGTTGCTACTGCTCATACTATCATCTGCAGGTAGACCCTGAGATGATCTCGAGGGAAGTGAACCCCAATACTAGCCTCTTCAAAGCAGCATTTGCCCCAACAGGAAGACTCTTTGGCCAATCAAACGCAGGTGTTGTTGGAATGGAATTGTTCCTGCAATGCCCCCTCTTCACCTCTTCCTCCTGCTAAAACTGTCCTTTTCCTTCCTCTTTACTCAAGGTGGGTCACTGCATTGAGCATGCACAGAAAAAGGGCTGGGGTTTTCTCCAAACACATTTTGAACTGGAAAATTATGCTATATTTATTTTGCCTCTTAAATGGGTTAGAAGAAAAATCACTGAGTAGATCCCAGCATTGGCCAATTGCTTAGTGCTGCGTGCAGATTGGGGGAGATACTGGTGGACTCCATAGGTTGTGACCTTCCCGTCGCTTATGAATTGCATATAGCATCAGAGCAGAACTCCCAGGGACTTCCATGTCAAGAAGTACCCAGAAGTGCTGCCAGGGATGGGCTGTTCTGCCTCACAATTGTGATGAACAGTCTAAGATGGCCCCAAATTCCAACCACCTATCCTGCAATGATACATGATCCCCTCCCCTTGACATACCCAAGATGGGATGCACCCCATAAACGCACAAAAACATTATGTGTCTATTTTTAAAAGTTAACCTGGGCCAAAAGAAAGAAAAACTGCAATTGCAAAGCTTCCAAAAGTTGTTTTTGGTGCTAAAAATGGACACAGCATGATGATGTTTTTTAATGAGGGCACCAGTCCATGGGTGTTTTTGGTTATTCAAGTGTGGGTCTGCCCCTAGGTTGAGGAGCATGATGAGGCACAGGCATTTGGAGTGTGGGGTAGCAAAGTAAGAGTGCTCTAATACTGCGCTAGTTTTCTATTGCTGTGTAACGAATCACCATATGGTGACATCACACAGCACAGATTTATTATCTTACAATTTCCGTGGGTCAGGTTATCTGAGTCCTCTGCTCAGGGTCTCACCAAGCCACCAGCAAGGTGTCAGCTGGGCTATGGTCTCATCTAAGGTTCACAGTCCTCTTTTAAGCTTACATGGCTGTTGGCGGAATTCAGATCTTTGTGGTTGCAGTACTGAGGCCCCATCTTTTGCTGGCTGTCAGCTGGGAGCTTCTCACAGATCCTAGAAGCTGCCCACAGTTCCTTGCCATGTGGCTCCCTCTGCAAGCCTCCTCACCCTTCCCACCACTCTGACCTCAGGGAGTAGCCAGTTCCTTTTAAGTTGTCACCTGATTAGGTCAGATCCACCTAGGTCATCATCCTTTTGATTGACTCAATGTGAACAGAATTAGTCACCTAATCACAGGAGTGACATCGATCCCAGGTTCTGTTCACACTCAAGGGGAGTGAGTTATATGGGGTGTGCACAGCACGGGGCACAATATTGAGGACCATCTTAGAATTCTGCCACACATACAGAGCCTGGGGAAGGGGAAACACAAGGGAAAGAAACAGTTTCATGCATGGGTCCATTTCTGTTCAGAAGACAGTAAAATGCCTGGCCTTAGTTAATAGGAAACTTTCTTCAAGTAATGAGGGTGGAGGCTGTGTGAAAGAGACGGGACCAACTTTTGCATATACTCGAAGCCAGGAAGGATATTGGAGCTAATATAGTAAGCCTCAGGAAACTGATCACTTTCTTGGTTCTGTTCAAAGTATGGCCCATAAACTGGTCCATCAGCATCGCCCAGGAGCATGTAAGAGACATAACATCTTCAGGACCCCCACCTCAGACCTGCCCAGTTAGAATTTCTGGGGTGGTGCTCAATTATCTCTTTTAACAAGTTTTCTGGATGATTCAAGTGCACCCAGTTTGAAAAGCAAGGCGTTAGCCAACCCTGTAAGTTTGGTTTTTTTCCAACAAATATTAAGCATCTACACAGCACTCACAAGGATCTTAACTTTGAGACAAGAACTCAGTTGCACTTAAAAGAGCTAAATAACTTGCCAAACACAGAGAAGTCTGAAAATCAAGGTTGTAGATGAACGGACCCTTAAGAAGCATGGTCTGATCCCAGAGCAGGCTATCCTTTAGCCTTCTGAGCAGCTGAATGTTCTCACACGTACCAACAGGCATCTGCCACTATCGACTCTCAAAGAAGCCACATACAAACTCTGCTTTGATACTAGCACAGCCGACGGGAAATGGAAACTTTTGTCAATTTGATGATTTGAGTATTTTAAGAACAGAAGTTCACCTATTCAGCCTATCCAATGAATCTGGTAAAAGTAGATCCTGAAGATAATCCCTAAGTACTACTCAATGGAAGAAAATTGTGCTGTTGGGACTGCATTGGCACACAACAGTCCTGTGAACATCTTACGCAGCAGAAGCCCAAGATAGAAGCAGTGTAGCCTGGTGGTTAGGAGTTCAGGCACTGGCATGTTGCAAACCTGGGGTGGAATTCCAGCTCTCCTACCTGCCAGCCTCTCTAAGTTTCAGCTCTTCTCATCTACACAAATGGGACAATACCAGTGCCATCCTCATTTACTGAGGATCCAGTAATTCACGCACCATTCAACAATTAAAAAGGCAAATAGTCCAATTAAAAGTGGGCAAGGGATTTGAAAAGACATTTTCTACAAATTGCCACTGATGTACAAATTGCCATTAAGTGCATGAAAAGATGCTCATCATCATTAGTAATCAGGGAAAGACAAATCAAAACCACAATGAGACAGCATTTCATACCCACTAAGGTGGTTATAATGAAACAACAGACAATAACAAGTGTTGGTGAGGATGTGGAGAAACCAGGACCATCATATACTACTGATAGGAACGTAAAATGATGCAGCCACTTTGGAAAACGGTTTGGTGGTTCCACAAAATGTTAAACATGGTGGTTGAGTCAGCTCAGGCTGCTCTAACACAATACCACAGACTGGGTGGCTTAAACATACATTTATTTCTCACACTTCTGGAGGTTGGGAAGTCCAAGATCAAGGTGCCACCATGCTCAAGTTCTAGTGAGGGCTCTTCTCCTGGTTTGCAGACAGCCACCTTCTTGCTGTGTCTTCACATGGCAGAGAGCGAGCATCTTTCTAGTGTCTTTTCAAAGGCATTAATGCCAGTCATGAGGGCTTCACCCTGATGGCCTAACTACCTCCCAAAGGCTCCACCTCCAATTACCATCTCACTGGGGGTTAGAGCTTCAAAATATTAATTTTAGCGAGACCCATTCAGTCCACAGCAACACAGAATTACCATATGATTCATATATATACAAGAGAATTGGAAACATGTCTATACAAAACCCATATATGGATATTCATTCATGGAAACATTATTTATCATAGCCAAAACATGAAACAACCCAAATATCCATCAGCTGATTAATGGATAGACGAAATGAGTTCTATTCATACAATGGAATATAATTCACCTACAAAAAGGAATAAAGTATTGAGACTTGCTACAACATAAATAAACCTCATGAACATTACATGAAGAAAGTCAATCACAAGAAAACATATATTGTATTATTCCATTTGTATGAAATGTCCAGAATAGGCAAATCTATAGAGACAAAAAGATCAGGGTTGCCAGGGGCTGGGAGAAGAGGGGAATGTGAGTCACTGCTAAGGGAAATATTCTGGAATTAGATTGATTATAGCAAGACTTTGTAAATATACTAAAAACCATTGTTTTAGACACTGAATTTATGGTGTGTAACTTTTATGTCAATTTTTTAAAGTAGAAAAATCCACATAGATTGACCTTGTCAGTGTCCCTGACACATAGAAAATACATACAAGTTAATCATAACAAAATAATGAGATGTGGAGAAATGTAAAATGGTGCAGCCACTGTGAAAAACTATATGGTGGTCCTTCAAAAAATTAAACATAGAATTACCATATGATGCAGAAATTCTACTTCTGGTTACATACCCAAAAGAATGGAAAGCAGGAACTTGAACAGACATTTGTATTCTCATGTTGATAACAGCTTTATTCACAAAACAGCTAAAAAATGGAAGCAACCCAAGTGTCTGTGAAGGGATGAATGGATAAACAAAATGTGATATAGACATACAATGGACTATTATTCAGCTTTTCGAATGAAGGAAATGCTGGCACATGCTACAACGTGGATGCAACTTAAAGACATGATGCTAAGTGAAATTAACCAGACACAAAATTAACATGACACATATTGTATGTTTCTACTCATGTGAGGTACTTAAGGTAGACAAATTCATAGAGGTAAAAAGTAGAATGGTGGTTGTCAGGGGCTCAGGGGACAGAGGAATGAGAATGTATCGTTTAATGGGACAGAGTTTCAGTTTGGAGGCTGGAAGAACTCTGAGATGGATGGTGATGATGGCTGCATAACAATGTGAATGTAACTCATGCCACAGAACTGCACACTTAAAAATGGTTAATATGGTAAATTTTATATTATAAGTATTAAACCACAATTAAAATGTTTTTAAGGCCGGGCGTGGTGGCTCACGCTTGTAATCCCAGCACTTTGGGAGGCCGAGGCGGGCGGATCACGAGGTCAGGAGATCGAGACCACGGTGAAACCCCGTCGCTACTAAAAATACAAAAAAATTAGCCGGGCGTGGTGGCGGGCGCCTGTAGTCCCAGCTGCTCGGAGAGGCTGAGGCGGGAGAATGGCATGAACCCGGGAGGCGGAGCTTGCAGTGAGCCGAGATTGCGCCACTGCACTCCAGCCTGGGCGACAGAGCAAGACTCCGTCTCAAAAAAAAAAAAAAAAAAAAAAAAAAATGTTTTTAATAGAGCATTGTAGATAGAGGCTATAAAACAATGCCTTTGTAAATTAATAATCAAGCAATAATAAAATGATTATTATATGTTCCTGTCTTTAAAAAAAGAAATGGGAATTATGTATTCCTTCACTGTAGCGGACTGAGGATAACAATGCATTCACATGAATCTCCAGGTTCAGAGAGAGGAAAATGACCAAGGAAGCCTTTTCAGGACTCACTGACGGTCTCTACTTTCTGGGGAGCAATTCATATGCCATCTTAGCTCTGAAATATTTGCACACCATCTCTTCAGAGGCAGCATCTGAGCTGCATTCCCTGAAGAGATGCCTTGGGTATCTCTGGAGCTAAATCAGGCTTAACCCAGAAGCAATCATTACTGAGGTGTTGTTTTTCAGAGAACAAATGGCCACCTGTATACTAGAGACATTTTGAAAGGCTAGGGAGAGCGGTCCAATTTGAGGTTAATGAAGTCTTTGAAAAGATAACAATACCTTGTCAAGAAGATGCTAAATCTTTGCATAATAATTACTTTCCTGACATATCCAACTTTAGTCTCATTCCTACTTTTACTTTTTCATCCTAACAGTGTTTTTCCTAATGGAATTTGTCGTGATTTTTCTTCATAGAATTTTTATGTGGCCAACCTGGTAATCATTTTTATTCCTCATCAAATAATTTCAGAAAAACACTATGCATGCAGAACAATATAATGATAATGATCATTTAAAGTATTCAGGGACATCCTAAAATCCCCAAGAGGAAAATATAATTATATAAGAGTTCTGCTGTAGTGTTGTTAGTTTTATTTCACCAGACGCGTAATACCTCTTTGGTTTGATTTCATACCTCATCTCATACCTCTAGAGAAATTTGTGGGGGGGAGCGGGCGGGGGGGGGGGGGGAATCTCTTATGATGCACACCTGCTGCTTATTATTTCAATTTCTCATAAAAATTGTAGTGTTTATTAGCATCACAAAAGCAGTGTAAAGACCAATAAATAGTAAATATCTCTAGCAGATAATACATATACAGTGAAAAACCACATCTTAAATTGTTTTCTCTACTTCACAGCAAGAATATAACATGTTTCAACAAATTTCTTCACTGATTAAATAAAGTATCTGCATTATATGGATGTGATATGAGGAGATTTTTAAAATAGGATTTAACTTCTAGTTAAATATGGCCGATTTAACCTATGGATTTCTCTCTAAGGAGTTACATAAATCCCTTACAGGGATTCCAAAGCTTGCTCTGAGGGTAGACAGGCACCATGTCATGAGGACACTCAGGCATCCATGTGGAGAGCCCACATAGAAAGGAACAAGGTTGCCAACACCAAGTTGTGAGGGTGCCATCTTAGAAATGTATTCCTCGGCCCCAGTCAAGCCTTTCCATGATTGCAGCCCCAGGTAACACCTGACTAACAACTTAGGAGCAACCACAAGCCAGAACTGTCACATTGAGCTACTACTGAATTCCTGACCAATAGAAACCTTGAAAAATGATAATAGATTATTGTAGCTTTAAGCCACTAGGTTTGGGGTGATTTGTTCCATAGTAGTAGATAACTAACAGAAGTGTTTTCTTCATTCTCATTAGGAACTTCCTGAAATGTGTCTCTCATCTGCTGCATTAAAACTCATTAACAAATTTCTATTTTCAACATATTAAGTCCAAACTTCCCTTCATTTTCTATAATTTGGAGCCTACTTTAATTCTCACCACTCCACCTATGCTGCAATGTAGCATAGATATGGTTTCAAGAATTAGTCATTATTCCTCAATTAGCCTCTATGAAACTAGCATGGACTTGGGAGTCAGAGAGTCCTGAGTCCTAATTCAAAATCCACTTCTTGTTTGCCTGTCTATACTTGCCACTTTCCCAGAAGAGGCCACTGCATGAAGAGTGGAACACAACCCACGACAAGAAGGAAGAAAAGCACCATTAGTATCAAAAAGTAAAAGTAGGAACAAGACTAAAGTTGGATATGTCGGTTAGCTATTGCTGCGTAACAAGTTACCCCAAAAGTTAGCAATTTAAAACAACACACACTTATTATCTCACTAAGCATCAGCCCAGGATTTGTGATCCCATATGAAGACTTAACTGAGGAATGACCTGCTTCTGAGTTTGTGTAATCATTAGCAGGACTCAGTTCCTTGCAGGCAATAAGACTGAGTCTCAAAGTCATCAATAGTGGCAAAGTCTGCTAGCAAGATAAACATTACAGCCCTTTGCATCCTAATCAACAAGATGACAACTCACCACTTTTATCATATTCTATTGGTAAAAAGCAAGTCACCAAGTCAATCCACACTCAAGGTTTGGTGGGGAGGTGGGGCAGGTTACACAAGGGCGTAAATATCAGGAGGTGGGAATCACTGAGGGCCATCTTAGAAGTCTGCCCACCATGGTTTGGGTACATAAAATAACCTACATATTCACTTTAATGGCCTGGTGTTTAAGAATACAGACCCTGGAGCTAGACTGCCTGAGTTCAAATCCCAGCTCTGCCACTTTTAAGCCTATACAACCTTACGGAGGTTACTCAATGGAACCTACCTCACAACAAAGTTCACAACGTCCACAGGCTAAAAATAAAACTAATTCAATTGTACTTTTAGTGCAATAGTAGGAAACAGTAGGAAAAGTACTATTCTTAGTACTAAGACCTTACAAAAAGTTCTCCCCAGCACACCATGGGTAATGGAAGCAACAGCATTTTCCAGAACACCTTCACAGTAAACACTACAATGAATTTCTGTAGACCACTTGATAGAACTAACCTTAATCTAAACCAATGGCACCCACCAAAGTTCAACGTGACATGAGCAATTCTTGGAATAGTCAGAAAAATCAGATCTGCAGCCCAGCTCACGCTTGATCTGATTTGACCTCACTAATTTCAGAATATTTGAAAGAACAGAGAGTTGGCATGTTCTTCGTGTAATTCTCCCTAAAAACCATTTCTTTCAACAGACATTTCGATGAAGACTAAGTAGCCATAAATTCGAAACTGTATTTCCTGGTATAAGGATTCAGGTAATTTACACACATAAGATATATATTTTTTAATTTCCTGTACAAAGTAATCTAATAAGATATTTTGATGAAGACTAAGTAGTCATAAGTTCAAAATTGTATTCTCTGGTATAAGGATTCAGGTAATTTACAGGCAAAAAGTAATCTAATAAATATTAAATATAAATATTAAAGGTTTTGTTGTTTTCTGTTGCTGGTTGCAGGTTGTTGATCTGAATTAGGGCCCCACCACTTACTGGCTTACTCTATGACCTTGGTCGAGACTTGTCTGAGCTTCAGGGTTTTCAACTTGGAAAATGAAATAATAATAATGTCATCATATTGGGTGGTTAGGAGAATTAAATGAGATCGTGTTTGCAAATTGCATAACATGATACTTGGCTCAAAATAAGCTTTCAAAAAAATGGTAACAACCCTTAAATATTATTTTTAACTGGAAAGTCTCCTTATACCACAAGTTTATGAATCTTAGGGCTGGTTGATTTGATCACTGTTCAGCAAATATTCATTCTCTTCCCTGCCTCACCACAGCCCACCACCCAAACCTCCATGGCGGAGTGTACTTCCCCAGACCATAGCTATGTGACTTTCTTTAAACCATGCAAGTGGACAGAGGTGACAGTGTACAAATGATTCTGAACCTTGGACTTAAGGGGTATCATGCATTCCCTTCGGAAGCTATGAACTTCTGCCAGGAGAAACACATACCCCTCTAGTCTGAGCCCCAAATAAGACACATGCAACACAGCTTAACCCAATTTGCAGCCTGGAAGCTGGAACCCAGAGCGTAGAGTCCAATTTCGTTCAGGAGAACTATAGCTGGTCTTGAAACTCATAAGTGTTAGAATAATTTTATCTTAAGCCCCTGAGTTTCAGGGAAATTTGTTACATAGTATTACTGTGGCACTAACTGACTGATATACTGGATAAAGTCACTTTAACGACTACTCTCTGAGACATTGGGCCCCTACCTGCCAAATGCTAAACCCTTTGCTCTTCCGTATGTTGCATCTCTCTGCTAGTCCCCAGTGCAGGGGGTGTCACTATGTATAATTTGTGTCTCATTTTACCTATGTGCTTTCCCTCTGTTTCCGCCATGGCTCTCAATATCATTCTAGATCAGTCTCAGATATTAGTTGGTGAATGCTTTGTTTTGTTTTTTTAAGTTTTTATTTTGACATAATCATATAATCACAGGTAGTTGTGAAATAGTTCACAGAGTTTTGTGTACATCTCAGCCACCTGTTGCCAATGATGACATTTTATATAACTAGGGTACAATATCAAAACCAGGACACGAATAAAGCAAAAGTGAAATATATATCTTTTTACCTGAGCTTTACTTAGTAGCTATGCAATCCTTGGTGAGTTATGTATTATTACTGAAGCTCAGTTTTCTCATCCATAAAATGGGGATAATAACTCCTACTCCAAAGGTTTGTGGGAGAATTGAGATAATGCTCCTAGAACACCTAGAATGGTACTGAGTTAGGCACACAAGAGGCAATAAATGGCAGCTCTTGTGATTTTTCTGTAGGTTTCACAGTGAAAAGCAAACAGTAGGTTCCCAAGTCATACATACTGATGCACACCTTCTCCATGGGATCAATAGAATAACGCTGGATTTTTCTTCAAGACTTCCACAAGACTTGTCGTCAATACTTCAAGGATAAAGAAAACATAATGCAGACACTCAAGACAAGTAACCTACAAAATAGGGTTACACATCTCTGCAGTGACACTGAAAGCCAGACAGTAATGGAGCAATGAGAACAATATTCTAAAGGAAAGAATGTGAGACTCGCACGAAATCCAGTCAAGACATCATGCCAGCAAAGAGGTGGCAGAGAAAATATGAAATGGTTCAGAAAAACCAGCACCCATGAGCCCTCCTGTTAAAAACCACTTGAAATGAAATCCAGACAAATAGGACTCTACAGAACTGAAACCTCAAGAATGGAGAATCTTCGGTCAAACAATGGAGAAGGAGCAGAGAATCCTTTTACATAGAACTGATATTAAGCAATTGTCAGAATTATGGTTACCAAGCATAACATAACCGTTATGTAAACTATCACAGCGTGAAAATAATATAAGAATGAGGAAAATCACAAGGGAAAATGGAGAAAAGTATGAAATTACTAACATCCTCACATTTCATAGCAGGGAGTCAATCAATATTATCTAAAATTGAAACTGTAATTCAAAGATATGTAATGTCTCCAACTTCTTAATGTTACTAATCATCTCTTCCTTTAACCTTAGAAGCAATCTTTTAGGAGCTAATTAATATCTCTTGCAGAAAAAAAATCTACATGAAGTTTAGTGATTCTCTCAGTTCCATATCAGTTTTATTTCTTTCTGAAGTAAAGTAAAATTAATGAAGTAAAGATAATGATAATACTTTCATAAAACTGGATGAATAACAAACTACTAAAATAAAAAACATGGTTTTGTAGAACTATCTGTCCATCTTTACTTCCACCCTTCATCCCGGACACGTACTTTGGAAGGTGCTCAGGACAAGGGTCGTCCAGCACTGATGATATTTATTCCTCGTGGGTGGGAATTCCAGCTGGTTTTTATTTTATTTGATTTTATTTTATTATTTGTATGTCTCTGTATTGCTCGATCTTTATCACAAGGATGAATTGTTTTAAAACAAGGAATAAAGCCGTTGTGACTTGGCCTCTCATGGGCCGCCTCTTGCAGCTGTTTGTCTTTCTGTTCCAAGTACTGCTTAAATAATATAAACTGGAAAGAGAAGCCGGCTTTGATCTGATTTATTCATGCTGTCCATTTATAAAAACCGAAGGCAGTGGATAAAGGCCCAGCCAACCTGCTTCTTGTTGCATATAAACATAGCAATAGAGAGCCGCAGGAAGGGCGGAGGGGAAGGTGCTCAGCCATCAGTGTGGGTGTGGGTCCTGTCTGTGGTCATCCTCTCCCACCCACCCCCACGCGCTCTTGAAAGCCCATCTCAGGGTCTTCAGCAGGACACACACTAAGAGCGACACTTGAATCACATCCCAGAAAAGGTCAATTCTGAGATCCTGCCTCAATCTATTTTTCTGCCTCTTTGGCTTCTCTTCCCTCTGAAACTTGGAGCAAATAAGTATTTCTTTCTGGTAAGTTTTTTTGTTAATTTTCACATGAACAATAACAAAAATCCGTACATTCAGGAATTTTTGCAAGGTGCCTCGTGCTTTCATCAATAAAATTCAGTTCCACTTTGTAGCCATTATCAACAAAACTGGAACTTCCTTGGCTGTGGCAAGAAGGGACTGTTTCCCACCAGCTGCTGAGTCACTGGCTGTAGTTCTGTCAGGTAAGTGCTCCTAGAGTGAGCTGCAGATGCTGACTGACACAGAACCCAGAAAGCCTCGCTCCACGCCCCTGATAGAGTCAAACAAACACTCGGGCAATTAGCCAGGGGGCTCTGAAAGGACACTGCCCTGCATAAAACCTAAAACCGGAGTTGGTCCTGTAAGGCTATGTGCTTCAGGCAATTCAGAATCTCGTTGCCAGTGAAAATCCTCAGAAACCTGCTGAGAAAAAGATCCACTAGAGGACATGGGCCCTCCCCACTTTTAGAGGGTGAGCAGAAAAAGTGGGTCCCTCTCCACTTTTAGTGGCCGAGCAGGAACCTGCACAGAAGGGAAGCTGAGGCAGTGGACGCCTGTACTTCCTAACAGCACTGCCTCAGCCAGAGGGCTCCCATCATCAGTCACTCTCTCCCATTACCCTCTAAATGTGCAGGGTGACAGTGCTGCGGATCCCTGTCCAAGGTGCACGCTGGTCAGCCTTGCCCAGCTAACCACCTCTCTGTATGGTAGTGAGAGCTGCTCTTGGCCCATCTCAGCCCATAGTTCTCTAGTACAGCTTGATGAGTGTTCATGGCACCACACGGTGCTCACAGTGTGTGTGTGTGTGTGTGTGTGTGTGTGTGTGTGTGTGTGTGTGTGTGTGTGTTCTGACATCCCTTAAACACCACTAATGTTGCTAACAGGGTGTTTGTGTGTGATGTACTTAGGTCCCCTTTACTGTTAACACTTGTTAAAACACTGTTAAGTTCAAGGCAGAGGAAGTATTTCTGATTTCGGGTTATTTGTGAACACTCCACACACTCCATAAGAAGGCTTCAATTACACAAGTTAAAATTTTTTTTTAAATGACTTCATTAGGCCGGGCGCGGTGGCTCACGCCTATAATCCCAGCACTTTGGGAGGCCGAGGCGAGCAGATCACAAGGTCAGGAGATCAAGACCATCCTGGCTAACACGGTGAAACCCCATCTCTACTAAAAACACAAAAAATTAGCCGGGTGTGGTGGCAGGTGCCTGTAGTCCCAGCTACTCAGAAGGCTGAGGCAGGAGAATGGCATGAACCTGGGAGGCAGAGCTTGCAGTGAGCCAAGATCGCACCACTGTACTCCAGCCTGGGTGACAGAGCGAGACTCCATCTCAAAAAAAAAAAAAAAAAGACTTCATTATAGGCAATTCATGCATTCATGCCCCACCTCACCCTCTGCATGAACCCACAATGACCCTATGAAGTCACAATTTAGTGTATGTAACAGAGGAAGAAAAAAGGGATTTTGTTTAATGTAGACTCAAAACACCATCCCTTATGTGCAATAGGTGAACAATTAGTTCTACATATAACCGTGTGCACATCTGAGATGCAAGGAGAATTTCTTTTTCTGCTTCTTTTTCATTACCCTTCACTCTTTCCTGGGACCTGCCTCTCAATTGCCCTCCAGACTCCAAGCCTTCAGGCTTTCCTCTTTCCCGGATGGAAATCTCATCCCAGAGAAGAATTTGAAAAATCCATTCATACAAAGCTCTAAAAGTTCATTAATGTAAATATTTCTAGGAGCTTGTTGCATATGCATCCATCTTCTATATTAAAGCAATGAGATCTTTTCAGAGCCCAGTTGATTTTTGTGCACTGAGAAAACTCCTCAGAAAACATTCATGGAATTAGGCCAAAATTCCCTCTCCCAGGAGTATTCATATTTTAGCAGAGATGAAAGCCTCAAAGCCAAGATAATGAAACCCTAACGGAGAGACATTGACCAGTAGGCAGAGGAAGCATTTCTGAATCACTGAAGCCTTTTGTAGTCCTCCAAAAGATGCTACCCAGGTGACCACCTTCGTTGGTAGTTCATTAGCCCAAGTTTCAAGCAATCTGATTTATTCTTTGATCTGCGGCAGTAATTCTCAGGACCCATGTGTTTGGTAGGATGAAAACGGGTGTTGCACAGAATAAAGGAAACTGTGGTCACATAATTTTGGCACACACAAACAAAATTAAGCAGGTGTTTCTACTGAAGACTTTCTCGAGTATTAAATACACTGAAGTGTACCTAGGATCTTCAAGAGGAAAACGCATTCCTTGATGCTTCTCCAAGTCAATCTCTCTTAGCACCAAGCTCCAAGACACAGATCTGCAGCAGTGGTTCTAGCATTTAGATTCCTGGTGGACATAATAATTGTATTGAAAAACAAAATTGTCTTGAGGGCTGTGGCAGCCACAGAGTTGCGTGGCTCGGGTCTTTCCCACCTGCTGTGGGGTGTGCGGTTGGATCGCATTGTTCAGATATTGCACCTTGATTCCACAACAATGTTCTTTCCAAGCCCAAGCTTCCCCTGGGCTGCTCCAACCAATGACAGACTTCAGCAGCAGCACTAGAACTGGCCATTCCTCTAATGCAGGGTTCCCAGCCTCAGTTCTACTGACATTGGAAGCTAGGTAACTTTTTGTTTCGGGGGCTGTCCTGTGCATTGCAGGATGTTTAGCATCATCCCTGGGCTCTACCCACTCGATGCTGAGAGCATCGTTTCCTGCAAGGTATAACAACCAAAAGTATCTCCAGACTGCAAAGTGTCCCTGAGAGCAGAATTGCCCTCGGCTGAGACTGTGTGTTCTAATTGGCCATCTCGACTTGAGGACTCCCCAGCAGCCTAGCTAAAATGTTGTCCAGTCTACACTGTAGCCTGAAGTTCTTCCTACAAAATCTTCCTTCCTTTCTGCTCTCTTTTGACATGTGCTGACCCTGCATCACTGCCAGCTCTCCCACCTTCTGCTGCCCCCCATGCCTTTCTCCTTCACAGACATCATGTCCTCTTAAAAGATATGTTGTAAAAGGGAACTTATTTGAAACTTATATGAAAAACCAGAGTGTTTTCGTATAAACATCTCACACACAACACACATAAATACACAGACAGACAGAAGACCCAGTAGTTGTAAGATTTTTCATTTTCCAGTTTTTAAGTTTCTTAATTGGAATACTAGCTTCAGGGTGGAGCCCTTCAAGGAACAAGACCAGGAAACATGTAGTTTCTAGGGCCTAATAAGCAGGCACATCTGGAAAGCCAAACAGATCCCCAAAAATTAAGGGTCTTATTTTTATACCAGTTCCTGGATCTCAACAAGAGGGAATCAGCCCATCTCCCATGGAAATCTTATCTCAGTGGGGGGTGGGGACGTTTCCATACCTTCCAGGTGGCCAAAAGCATGCTTCTCTGATCCAAAAATGCAGAGTTAAGCATCCCTCCATAACTGCTGTTAACCATCCTCAAAAACATATTTCTTACTTAGCTCTTTCACAATGCAAAGTAATTTCTGATACCCCCAAAAGTCAAAAACATCAGGCAGTGCAATGCAAAGCAGAGCAGAGCCTTAGATTTTGAGAGAGACCTGTCAGCTTACAGCTCTTGGGGTTCCAGGAGGAAAACAGAGATTTTTTCCAAAACAGGGTCTGTGGCACCTTTTCTGTTTTTCCCAAAGAGTCCCAGGCTGCTAGAAATTACTTTAGGTCCTCTCGTGTGGGCATTGAGAGTGGCAAGAAGACAGACTGGGGAAATAATTCAGTCGACTGAATAGAAAAACAAAAACTTTCTCTCAGTGGAAAAAAATCAAGACTTTATTTATTTATTAGACAGGGTCTCACTGTTGTCACCCAGGCTAGAATCCAGTGGTGTGATCATGGCTCATTGCAGCCTCAACCTCCTGGGCTCAAGCAATCCTCCCATCTCAGCCTCCCAAGTAGCTAAGACCACAGGCATGTACCATCACACCCAGATAATCTTTTTGTATTTTTAGTAGAAATGAGGTCTCACCATGTTGCCCAGGCTGGTGGAGGGCCCTTTAAAACACAGGTGGCTGGGCCCTATCCCTAAGCTTCTGAGTCAGTAGATGTGGAGCAGAGCCTGAGGGTTTGCACTTCCAGAACATCCCCAGGTGGTGCTCATGCTGCTGTTTCACGGAACACACTTTGAGAACCACTGAACTGCAGGAAACCCTTGACAACACATTCCTCTAAAGAATTCCTGGATCCTTCCCAGCCTTCCAGAATACCAAAATGCTCTCTCTGAAAAAGGTCCCTGAGACCACCTTTTCTTACCCATTCTCATTGTACTGAAGAGGGAACTGAGTCACAGGGAGGTGAGAGGATGCCTTGCAAAATCAAGCAGATCTCAGATCTGGATTTTGAGCCAGAGTTTGTTGATTCACGCCAACACATCTGCCCACAAGGCCTGTCCAGCTTTCTCTATTTCTTCTAAACTCAGTCCTGCAAAATGTGGCTGGTATCAATTGCCAATGCAAAAGCAGCAGAGCATCCCATATCACAAAGCTAGAGTCCAGTCTCCAGTGGGAGAGGACGCCAGGGCCCCATAACTAGGATCGTGGGAGTGAAACGGGAACTACTGTGGAGATCAAAATTGAACATACCCGATAGCTCAGTTCTGTCACCCTGATATGTCAACTGACAAAATTCAGCAAAGAGCTCCATTTTCATATACAGATTATAAGATTATAACCTATAGATTCTTTGCACTTTGAAGTGCAAAGAAATTATCCAATATCTAATCTGAAGATGTCCCTAAACCTTAAATGCTGCTGCCTCTTTTTCAATAAAAATCTCAGCACTGAGCTTTCTGCTCTCAGGAAGGCTGCAGCTTGTTGTGTCTAACACGGACCAGAATTGAGTTTTTTTTTGTTTGTTTGTTTTGTTTTTTTGCCTTTCAAGTGTTGTTGAGTCTACAAAATGCAGAAAGAAAATTTACCAGAATTTATTACTGAATTGGCTGGCTTCTTAGCATTATCTACATTGTTCCATTTGAACAGAATAGGAAGAAGGACGATTTTGGATAAACATGGCCTAAAACACACTGACCCAACTTCTCTGTGCAGAAGGGATTTCTGGGCGGCACATGGTCCTCACAGTGCTTGGGAAGTTATGGGAGGCTCTTTTTTTTTTTTTTTTTTTTTTTTTTTTTTTTAATTTTGCTGCCAATAACATGATGGATTGAAGAAAGCAAATAGCTCTTTTATCATGTCACATAAATCCTTATGACTAATTTACTAGCACAGTCATCTCCAAAGAGCAAATGTGGATACTGGGTGAAATCTGTTACCATCAAAACCACCACAAATCAGGCAGTGATCAGTGTTTTTGTAACTATGGAGAAAACAGCAACGGGAACCCATCTTCGCAGTTCCTGCGAATGCAGAGCAAGTGGCTAAATAGTCAATCGGTGGCTTCACTCAAAGATATTTTTCGCTGTTTTCTTCTGAGCAGGGTGAACAGTGGCAATGCATATTCTGAAAATTTATTTCAAATGGTCTAGGCAGTTTCTCTGGAAAAGTGGGCAGAATATTCCTGGGGACTAGTGAGAAGCCAGCAAGCACTCACAAAGGTCGATTTTCTCATCTGCAAAAGCAAAGGAATGTATCTCCTGTGAGAAGGGCTGCGGCATGGAATCCAACACACCTAGGTGGCAGAAAGGTCTTGGGCAAGGATAAGGATTATGTCAGGGACCATTGATTTATCCAGCCAGACACCATGCTTGGTACATTGCATAAATCGTCTCATTCATCCCTCGTACAACCCTGTAACTTACACACATCACTATTCCCATGTTTCAGTTGAGAAAATTCATGCACAAAGAAATTAAACAATGTTCCCTAAGCCACATGGATTGCTGATAAATTGCAGAAGCCAAGTGAACACTCACTTTAATCACATTCCACAATCTACAGCCTCAGTATAAGAGTAAACTGCCAACTTTCCTATCCCACTCTTGTTCTTATTCCCAAAAGGAATTAAGGCAACCCTTTAAAGAACCATTACGGTCAGTTTCAAAATAAACAAACACACGTAAGCAAGGAAGGTGGAGTACAGAGAAAAATATCTTCAAATGTGTGTTTGTATCCATTGCAGGGCAGCTACACTCTTGCATTTGAGGTCTCTGAGATTTTATTATCAAGGTGAAACGTGTTTAAATAATATCTAGATTTCCAATAATTGGTTAAATGGAAGTATGGAAGTACTTATGTGTTGTGAAATTAAATACATGCAATTCATCCCTACTGGTAAAATATTAAAACATATAATTTCATCTAATGGTCATTAATATTTGAAATTAAGGCAGACTCTTTGAAAAAAAGCAATTCATTTCGGGAGTCAATGCAGAAATACTGTATTTCTTAATCATCCATCCTTGCTTCACACACTGTAGTGATCTTTAGCCTTGAGGGATTGCAAAGTCTTTCCTGGGCACCATAAGTTGGCCTGTGTTTTTACACACAACACAGTCCTGAAAATGCATGCCAAAGGTCAGTATGACAAAGGTAAGCAACTGAACAATAGTCATACCCGGTGGACATAAGAGGACCTCTTTTCTTTTGAGGCAAATAGATAAAACACTGAGTTACACATTGTCCCTCAGACACAACCTTCAGCAATATATTTTCATTATGTTATACATGTTCATTTAGTTTATTTTTATTCATAATTGATCACATATGCATTCTACCAGCTAAGAGCCGATGAACATTAGACAAGGGTTGAAGGTTTGCTACTTCTGATATATCCGTTGCTTTCATTTTGATTGCCATTGTGTTATGTTTATAAAAGCTACACTTTCTATTATATTACTAGAATTTCCTTGTTTTTTCCATCCATGTTTATAGAAGAAAACCAGAAGAATACAATATAATAGTAAAACAAATACGCTAAGACATATGCATCTATACCAAGACAGCCAATCTACTGAAAGGGAACTATGAGCAGCAACTGGCATCTCTAAGTCACAGCTAGAAACATCCACTCCTCAGCTGACACACACACAAACTGCAGTATCTTTTGTTTTTTTTATTATTATTTATATATATTTTATTATACTTTAAGTTCTAGGGTACATGTGCACAACGTGCAGGTTTGTTACATATGTATATATGTGCCGTGTTGGCTTGCTGCACCCATTAACTCATCATTTACATTAGGTATTTCTCCTAATGCTATCCCTCCCCCAACCCCCCACCCCATGACAGGCCCTGGTGTGTGATGTTCCCCTTCCTGTGTCCATGTGTTCTCATTGCTCAATTCCCACCCATGAGTGAGAACATGTGGTGTTTGGTTTTCTGTCCTTGCGATAGTGTGCTGAGAATGGTGGCCTCCAGCTTCATTCATGTCCCTACAAAGGACATGAACTCATCCTTTTTTATGGCTGCATAGTATTCCATGGTGTATATGTGCCATATTTTCTTAATCCAGTCTATCATTGATGGACATTTGGGTTGATTCCAAGTCTTTGCTATTGTGAATAGTGCCACCATAAACATATGTGTGCATGTCAGACTGCAGTATCTTAAAGGCAAGTTAGGAGTGTTGAAGTATAGTTTGCGAAAGTACATGATGTTTAAAAATATTAAATATATGAAAGTTGAGGACTACTTATGTCATATAATTACAATATCCCCTGGCATAGACAGAACAGGCTTTATTTTCCCAATGCTATCAGAAAGCAAATGATATAAAAGAAAGAAAATCAAGATTATAGACCCATGAATGGAAAAGAGAAAGGTGTCATCGCCTGGAAGCATTTGTGTTCAACAAGTGAGCCAATTTGTATGCAGATATTCCTTCCATGCCCTATGTATGAGCAAGTCTTCTTAAAGCTCTGGTTCTAGAATGACCGAGGTGGTAAGTTTTAGTCCCTGGAAAGGAAGGGTAAATGAAAACCAGCTCCCTGTAGAAGTACACAAGTCGGTTTTATGCATCTGCCAAAAGGACAGCTGCATACGGGTATCAGACAGTAAGACAGACTGACAACCTTTCTCAAATGAAATTAGAGGCGTTCAATTCTGTCCTAATTAGCTCGCCCTGAAAGATCAGGATTTCTCAACCTCAATACTACTATTGACATTTGGAGCCAGATACTTCTTTGTGGCAGGGGTATCCTGTGCATGAAAGAGTCTTTAGTAGCATCCCTGGCCTCTGCCCATGAGATGCCAGTAGCCATTCCCCACACTTGACAATCAAAAGTGTCTCCAGACATTGCCAAATATCCTCAGGGAAGGAATGAGCCAAAATCATCGTGTCTCCAACCTGCCCAGTAAGAGTCACAGCCTTAGATGATCAAAGCCCTTTAAGCCCACAGCATGAGTCTGTTTGAAGGATTCAAGTACAAAGAATTGCTTCCCAATCTGTTCCCTTGGCTGTGCCATACACAAATAAGCCAATATTCATGGATACTACAAACCCACTCAACCCAACTCTCCAGCCAGATATTTGCTGAAGTTAGAATTTTATCACCCAGCCCACACACCCATGTGAATGATATGGATTGGATTGTTAGTCTGAGTGATTTCTGAAACTGGAAATCTGTCAAAAGTTAGTAAAAGAACTACAATCCCCAAGTTTTGCTTAAATAGTCATTTAGCAAATTCAATGTTCTTTTAAAGTTCTTAAGATGCATTAGCTAAAATTAGAAATTACCTAAATGGCAGGCAACAGAGTTATAGTTAATTAAAACATAGTATATCCTTAAAATCGAATCGCATGTCATCCTTAAATATATTTTTGAAGGCTATATAATGACACAGGAAAGTGCCAAGCACATGGTGATAAGTAAACTAACCAGTATTTAGAATGATATAAATACATGTGCATATATTGTGCTGTTCAAAAAACTATGAGCATAATGTTGTCAGCGGTTATCTCAGAGTAACAAGATGTTGATGCTTCACATTTCCCTCTTTTTGCCTTTATTTTCCACATGTTCTTCACTGAATGGTTAACTGTTACATAATTTGAAAGACCCAAACATTCTGTAAAACATGCTACCTATTAATTTATCCAAAACAAAAATTAAAAGTTAATTTTACATGCTCTCTTTTCCTATAAAATCCATCTTGGATGTTCAGTTTCTTACCAAATTATTGTTTTGCTCAATCATTGGCAATATTGATTGCCAACTGGTGGCAAACACCATCATGACTGTGTTTGTGAATCAGAACTAACACTTTCTTCCCACCCATGGTACCAGTGGAAAAACACAAACAAGACAGCACCCTTCTTTGCTGGAAGCATGGCATCCCTTGCAACTGTCTTGATTCTGTTTGGCCACGTAGCAAACACTAGTACCAATGCACAGATCTCCAACATTCATTTCTAAACAAAAGCCACAAAGAACAAACATCTCCACTTCAAAGAAAACTTATGAGTCAGAAAGAGTCTAAGACATGACAAACATTTTTTTAAAAACACCGAAGAACATGACTAAGATTAGGAGGCATTAAGGATGATTGGAAAAGTGGGCAGCTTGGTGAGGATGTGAAGGGCAGCCGGGGAGAGGAGTTCAATGTAGAGCAACTCTAAAGGCAGGAGTGTGTCCCAGGTGCACAGCCAGAGTTCCAGCAGATGGTAGTGGAAGGTAAACCAGGCATGCAAATTAGAGGGGACCACCAGGACCAGGGCAGAAAGGGGGTGAACAATTTCTTCACTCTTCAGAAGAGTTATATTCTTACCTGCAGACCAGAAAAATAGGAAATGACCTGTAATGGTTGGAACAGAAGCCAAGATCGAGCTTCGTCTCCAATCTCTGCTATTACTCCTTGTAAAAAATGTTTAGGGGACTATAATGAGTCCATGATAACCATTGCTTTGATCATTTCACTGTTACATGTGGGGGCAAGTAAAGGACAGCTTTTGACATTTTGTACTTCTAAGTCTTCAACTCTAACCTACAAGTAAGTGAGCTTTGGGTACCACGTGAAGAATTTCAGAACAAGAATTTCCTGAAATGAAGGCAACTAAACTCAGAAGTGTCTTTTGCAGGCCGGGCATGGTGGCCTATGCCTATAATCCCAAAACTTTGGGAGACAAGGCCAGAGGATTGCTGGAAGCCGGGTGTTCAAGACTAGCCTTGGCAACAAAGTGAGACTCCATCTCTACAAAAAATTTAAAAATTAGCCAGATGTGATGGTGCATGCCTGAAGCCTTAGCTACTTGGGAGACTGAGGCAGGAGGCTCACCTTAGCTCAGGAGGTTGACACTGCAGTCATGATCGTACCCCTGCACTCCAGCCTGAGTGACAGAGAGAGACCCTGTCTGTAAAAATAGGTATATAAATAAAAAATAAAAATAAATAAATGCCTTCTGCAGAAGGCCAGAACATCTCTATCCTTTGTATCTAGTACATTTGCCGACATCGCCAAACACACAATTTCTCTTGGGCTCATTTTCTTATCAGTAAAACAAAGGACTCAGGAAACATAAATTTTATGGTCCTCTCCAATTCTGAGATTCCAAGGTCCTAGAATTCTTTACCACATAGCCTACATTTCCATCTGCATGGAACAGAGTAGGTAAGATTGGATCCAAAATGCAACTCTATTCACTTCTACTCACTCAACACTCAAAATTCACCTCACAAAAGTTGAACATAAAATTTAACTCAATTCACTCAACACTGTGTTGAATGCATCTCTCTTGGAATACAGAAGTAGCTTCAAATTTCTCAAGTGGCTTCCCAACACCAGAATTCTGACACTTTCCATTAATCAGTGCATCCCAATGTAATAGGGTGACTCCTTGACTGTTCCTTGGATATTCACCTTTGTGTGCAGGCAAGTATCCTGCATCACCTCTTTTGACTTCCTTGGAAATAGCCTTGTTTGGTGAGATGCACACATTCTGCAAAGACTCTTATACAAGTAAATAGCAGCAAATGATCGATGTTCCCACTTTGTTTCATATCAGAGCCAAATGTAGAGGAAACAAGCATGGCACTCAACAACACTTGGCTTGGGTATCACGGCCTCTAGCAAATGCATTCCCAGGTCAGCCAAAGTTCAGCTTCATTTCCATCTGAGAGACTTTGCTTTGGGTTTCAGAGCCCTGTTTGGCTGGATAACTCCACTTTGATCATTTTTTATTCTCCCTGCAACATGATTTCTTAAAAGCAATGCTCTTTACATCTCATTTGGGGGCTGCACTTAACACTGATCAAAGATAATGACATTTTCAGCAAATGAAAGATACCATTTCCCTGCTCTGTCTTTTTCTAGGGCAATTTGTTGAAGCAGATTTTAGGGAAGGCTAAAAAGTAGGGGAAGTGCTCCAACTTGTGTTGCTGTGGCAACTTCTACAGAAGCTCAGGATACACTTGCTCTGCTTCATGAATGCCACTTTACTTCTTAAAATATCGATTTCCATGGTGCAGAGATGCAATTAGTCAGGTCTGTAAAGGAGGAGGATTTTTTTTCTCTCTCTTAGATGCTGGAAGGTCAGGTTGAAATGAAACCTTTTCATCGATATAATAACAGTGGAGCTTAAAAAGCTATTCCAGGTGTGCTTGGATGGAGCAATGGGTGGTGTGTATGAAGGCATCCCACCCCAAAGACCAAAACTGTCAGAGACCACCTGAAGACAATCATTTGAAGGGGGCAGGGGTGGGTGTCATTACAATGTGGTACTTAGCAGGCAAGCCAAGAAAGCCGCCTAGTAAATCCATTCTGTGGCACTTTGAGTGGTTCATAGAACCCTTTTAGGTTGCCTGTACAACTTATGAGGCTTTGTGGTCCTAGTCCCTGACAACTGTTGGGCCGGCAACAGGTACCGAACATTCGTTCTCTACAGGACAGGATGAAATGTCCAGTGGGTGCTGCTGGCAGAGGAAGAGGGAAGCACAATGCCTAACCTCAAGAATTGCATCATAAAATGGAAGAAAAGCACAAATAAATGACATGAAAACATGCACTGCAAAAAGACATCCTACTTCCTCCCCATCCTCTTCATCTATTACATCACTGCCAAAGAGGCCTTCTAAAATGCACCACAGAATCCTTTCCAGGAACCAGCAATAGACTCTTATTACCTACAGAATACAATTGCATTCATTTGGGTAAAATTCTAAGCTTTCTTTCAGGTGGCCCCAACTGTATTATCATCATTTCTCTTCTGCATGCCTTCTCCAACTGCCTGCTGCCATATTGTTTCTGCACTGGCTTTCCCACATCGCCTTTGACCTTCTCCAACTTGGCAAATATACTCAGCCTTCAAGGATGACGTCAGACCCCACCTCTTCCAAGAAGCCAACACTGACTCTCCTTTCCTTTGCCCTTTGCTTTTACCTTTATTTTAATATTTGTAAGCTACTTGCTCTCATGAGAGATTTCCTCCCTGATACTAGCAGCTCCCTGAAGGTGAAGACTGTGCCATATTCAACTCTGCATTCTCCACAGACCTGAACAGGGTGCTTTGTACAAAGCAACCGCAAAAAGTACCCACCGCACATACAGACTTGCAGACGTGGGCATATGTCTGTGTGTGGTCAGTGCCCAGCTCTGCAGACCCAATGAAGTTTGGCAGTTGTGGGAGAGATTGGGCTGGGTTTGGGGTCAGGTGGGGCTTGTCTAAGAAGATTAGATTACAGAGGAGTCCTAAGCAGTGTTTTGCAGAAGGAAAAGAGCTATCCTGGTGAATAAATAACAGACCACAGGGGAACCAGTATGTGAAAATGCTGGAGGGCAGGAATAGAGGAGCCCTTCGGAACTTGGTCTGCCTGGAATGCCAAGTATTAACTGAGGTGTTAAATGCATTTAAAGGGAATAAAGGATTATTTTTAAAGCCTCTCGTTCCATTTACCCTTCTTCCTTCCATGAAGGCTGCATGGCAGAATGGAAGGAATTGAGGCTCTGGAGCTGAGTGGCCTCGTTAGAGAGCCCACTTGTGTTGCTCACCAGCTGTGTGACAGAAATTACTTAACTTTTAGGAGCCTCAGTTTTCTCATCTGCAAAATGAGAGCAATACCTTATAGTACAGATTAAGCCATAATCATAGGGAGCTGCCTCACGTGCTGCACATAGACAGACAACAAAAATGTACATATTCACATTTTTCCCTGTTGGGTAATAATGTATAGAACATACATAAGAATTTAATTTCAGCTCAAAGCAAATCTCAATGCTATCTGTAACTGTTAAAGAAAACTCTGTTTTACTATCTTAAATGCCTCTTTGCTTTTATGAACTCTGTTTCCTAGTTAAAGTGGTAGCCATGAAATCCAAGCACATTGTAACAGGATTATAATTTGTAGGTGCAAACTCAGGACTGCCCTTGGAGGCAAAAAAAGGTACTTAAAATTGATGGTCACACTGGATTTAGTGACTCAAGTCCAAAGAATGGGGTATGGAAAGAGAAAACAACAAGTAACATCACAGTAGAGAACCTGGCAAATACCACCCTAACTGGGCAATCAAGGTCAACACCAGCAGTGATAAGTCATATGGATAGCATGCGCCCTTGAAATCATGTGAGAAGAAGGGCACCTCGTGCCTGTGGTGTTCTTCCCCAAACCCTTCAATCCAGGCTAATCATGAGAAATACATCAGAAAAACACAAATCCAGGGATATTCTATAATATACCTTATCAGTCCTCCTCAAAACTGTCAAGGTCATCAGAAACAAGGAAAACCTGGAAAACCGTCCCAGCCAAGAGGAGACTGAGGAAACATGATGACTAAATGCAACGTGGGGTCCTAGATGCGATCCTGGGACAGAAAGGGAACATTTGTGAGAAAACTAATGAAATTCAAATAAAGTCTGGAGTTTAGTTAATAATAGTGGACCTATGTTGGTTTCTTAGCTGTGACAAATGTGTCTCTACACATTTGCTGTAAATCTGAAATTTGTTTCACAATACAAAGTTTATTAATAATGTAAATAACTACACAAACAGGTAACATCTGATGCCTGCATTTATCACCATGCGAAACAGGGGCCATGAACATTTGAGCTGGATGTTGGCAGAATCAAGGCTGCAGCCACCCAATCCTCAGGCCACCACACAGGCCTCAGATAGACGTGCCCAGCCTGACTGTCCTGTGGTCATCACCTTGGAAACATGAATCCTGACTTCAAGATCACTCCCTTCCCTACAATGCACACTACTGCAAAACTAGAATCTCAAGCAATCGTGTGTGAGAACATGTGTGCAGAGGAAAAGAAACAGTTGCATTTGTTTATAATCGTTTTAAGATCCCACCATGCCAATCATCAGGATTTTTTTCCAAATTATTTTCAGCATTGTAAAATCCATATCCATAAATGGTCTTTGGTTGTTAATTTGTTTGTTTTTGAGAC
The DNA here is from genome assembly GCF_006542625.1 of Nomascus leucogenys. Taxonomy (NCBI): domain Eukaryota; kingdom Metazoa; phylum Chordata; class Mammalia; order Primates; family Hylobatidae; genus Nomascus; species Nomascus leucogenys. The sequence goes on from NC_044406.1 coordinate 7,690,841, forward strand.
AGAGTCTCACTCTGTCGCCCAGGTTGGAGTGCACTGCACCCTCTTCCACCCAGGTGCAAGCAATTCTCATGCCTCAGTCTCCCAATTAGCTGGAATTACAGGCATGAGCCACCATGTCTGGTGAATTTTTGTATTTTTAGTAGAGATGGGGTTTCGCCATTTTGGCGAGGCTGGTCTCGAACTCCTGGCCTCAAGCGATCTGCCCACCTCAGCCTCCCAATGTGCTGGAATTACAGGCACGAGCCACCACGCCCAGCCACATAAATGATCTTTGAATAAACATTTTCTTGAAGGCAGATATTTCAATATTGCCTTCACAAGTAGAGTATAATGCTACATAATAAAGGTTTTCATTTACTTCTCATTAGTCCCATCAGCAATATGGGGCACTGGGAAGAAGCCAGCCTGCTGAACTGATTGCTGAATCCTGGGTGTTTAGATCAGTCTCCCACTCTCTGGTTGTGTGCACCACCTAGCCAAGGGATTTGATCTCAGTTTTCCAAATTGTCTGGTAAGAGTAATATTCCTTATACCCTACATTTGTTAGGAGGGATAAATATATATAAAACACTGGGCTTCAAAGGGCTAATAAATGCACAAATACGAATCTGACCATTTGGGCAGCAGTGAAGCCAATGTTTCCCTTTTGTCCAGAGACAGTGCAGAGAAAGAATATAAACAAGACGGGATGCGAGCTTTGTGGAAAGCATTTGCAAAATCTCTGTTCAATGCTTTTCAAAGACCTGCTCCCACTGGATTACTGTGGGTAGTTCTCAGGCTCAGTTCAGCTTCAAAATGCCATCCTTCAATTAAAATAGGGTCCCCCGTGTAACAGAACGTGCCCTAGTTGCATGTTAGTTATAGAGAAATATTAGCAATGGTTCTCCTCCAATATCCTCTTAAAAAACAAAAAATATAATTCTTATTGAAAGCAGCTTAACTGTCTTGAATATACAACCATTGCAAAGATGGTTTCAGAGTGTGTGTGTGTGTGTGTGTGTGTGCGCTCAAGCGTGTGCTATTCCAGAGTAAGCCAAGATTCTGACTACAAACTTTATCCACTAGCTGATGAATAGAGTGGATATGTGTTGCCATTCTAGAAGTCAAGCATCCGGCATTCAGCCTTTAACCAATGATCAAATTTAGCATCATCAACAATGGAACAACTTATACCAGAGGCCTCCTGACGTATGATTTATTAAGAAATGCATTTCACCTAGGAGGTATTCTTACCAAGAAGTGTTAATTTTAAATCCAATTATAAGCAAACAGAAAGATCCAGAATGGAAGACATTGTGTAAGACAGTATTTCTCAACTTTGGCACTATTGTCATGTATGTCCAGATAATCCTTTGGGGGCAGGGGGAGCTGCCCTGTGCACTGTAGGATGCTCAGCAGCATCCCTGGCCTCTACTTGCTAGATGCTAGCAGCACTACCCAGGAACAACAACCAACAATGTCTCTAGACATTGCCAAATATCCTCTGGGGACGAGGGGACACATTTGTCTCCCTCCCTCATGCCCTACATGTGGTTGAAAACCACGTTGTTAGAAAACTGGCCTGACCCTTCAATGTTTTACAGGCAACTAAACATAAAGGAGGTGGCACAGGCAACTAAATATAAAGGAGGCAGCACAATTCTAGATAACACGCAATAACCAAATGCATGCCAGACACAAGACCAATAACCATTTCCTAAGTGTTAGCACTGCTGTTACTCACAGATGCCCTACTGTGCTCAGAATAGGGCTGCATCTTCATGCCCACACCAATCCCAGGGGTGGCGGTATCCCTAAAATGCAGAATTTCCATCTGCAGGTCTGCATTGCCTATGAGCTCCAAGCGGCTGCCCTCTCTGCTGTCCACAAGCCACACTGGGCCACACCTAGAGGAGGGTTTTTGTTTTTTGTTTTTTGTTTTTTTAACATACATGTGTTAGGTTGTTGATTCACCTGCAATTAATATATTGTCAAAGCATTATTTGAGGCCGGGCACGGTGGCTCACGCCTGTAATCCCAGCACTTTAAGAGGCCAAGGCCAGAGGATTGCTTGAGCTCAGGAGTTCAAGACCAGCCTGGGCAACATAGTGAGACTGTCTCTACAAAAAAAAAAAAAAATTATTTGAGAATAAGGTGCCTAACTACTTATGTGACTGACATATCTTTTCTGCTTTTGGGTAGAGGGGGAAGATGGGGATCACATATTATTAGTATATTGTCTAAAGGAAGTAGGCGCCTATCATTAAACTCAAGATAAACTATAGGCATTTGTATGAGAATTTAAAGGTAGAATATTTGAGAAGTGTAATGAAATTATTGAAATAATTTCTATAACATGCCAAATTTTTCAATGTTTTTACTTTAAAATACAGCTTATTTGTGAGAGAAAATCTGGGGGGGGGGGACACAGAAAATCAGAAGAAACGGAAACTACAGCTTAATCATTTAAATTTAATTGCTACCGACCTTTGTATTTTACTCCAGACCTTTTCTCTAGACATAGGTTTATGTTGTTCATCATCATGACAATTTTTTCTCTTTCCTGTCTGTCTTACATTCAGGAGCACTTGTATTATTATGAATTTTTCCTGAACATCAAATTTGTGAGTCAATAATATTCCAAATCACATTTAATATGCCATCCTCTGAAGTGAAAAAGCATTCACTTGAAGCTTTCCTTTTTGTTAAACTGGTTTACAAACCATAAATGAATTCTACATATTTCTAGGAGGAGGATATTCAATGTTCCGAACACAAAAAAAGTGACAAACGTTTGTGATGACGGATATACTAATTACCCTGATCTTATCACTATACATCACATATATTATGACATCACTATATACCCCATAAAGATGTATAATTATGTGTCAATTAAATTTTTTAAATATTTAAAATGTTTAAATGTATTTATGTATTTATTTTTAGAGACAAGGTCTCGCTGTGTCACTCAGGCTGGAGTGCAGTGGTGCCATCATAGCTCACTGCAGCCTCAAATTCTTGGGCTCAAGGCATCCTCTCACCTCAGCCTCCTGAGCCACCACTGCACCTGGCAAAAATGTTTTATTCAAAGAAATAAATAAAAGCAAAAACTAGGGATAAGTGACCAGAGGGAGCTTTCTTCGAAAACTACTCAGGCAGATTTGATGTCCATCCTGCTACCTCCTTGGTGTGTTGATCACAGCTTGATCAAAGAATAAAAGGACTAAGATGCTTTCTTCTTTTTCACTCTGAACTATGGGGAATTGGACCACCCCAGGTGGTTCTAGCTGTGAAATCATTGGCCAACTTGGTGTAAAAATCCCTTGAAATACTCACAATGCCCTCAGCATGGACAAGGACGAGCAAGATGGGTGCTGATTAACCTAATTGAGTTAATCCACTTCTCTCTGGTTGGTTGGGTAGTTCATTGGCTGCTCCTCCTACACTCAGAGTCGAGGTGCTGGAAGCTCCCTTAGATGTTCACCTGTACAGCATGGCTTTGAAACTTTTTAAAGTCTATAGCCTGAAAGACTACAGTTTCATGACCCAGCATTATGCATTTTTAGAAACAGCAGTTAAGCTGAAAATGGAGCCGAACTCTTACATGCAGAGCACGCTGCCGACCCTGGAGCAGGGCTCAGGGAGGACAGAAAGGAGGAAGAGCCAAACTTTGCTGTCGACACATGCCCAAGACTAAGGCCCGTGCCCTGAAAGCAAACTCTAGATCATACACGAGCAAGAGCTGTGGGACAGGACAGAGACTTGTGGATGCTGCTTCTTCGTTGACTTCACTTATTTGGGGGAAACCGCAGAAGTCATCAGAGCAGACATCGGCAAAGCAGATGCCAAGCATTGGTTTTTTAAAAAATATGGATTTGATAGCCCAGGTGAAAATAGGGAACATTCAAAAGAAAGTAAACACTGGGACACTTTCTCACCTTTAATTCCTTGCCCTCCATGAGTTATCTGAAATTGAACCACCCCACATGGCTCTAGCTACATGGTATAAAATGTACTTGGCAGTCAAATACAAATGAACACATGCAGTTTTATATTGTCAAGCCACTGTTTCCCTTTGCTTGATGAATCAATTGTCTTCATTTAAAAAGAAAAAGATGATGGGAAGGAATTGCATTCTTCCCCCCACCCCCCGTAGGCTGGGGTGCAGCGGCATGATCCCGGTTCACTACAGACTCAACCTCCCAGGCTCAAACAATCCTCCCACCTCAGCCTCCCAAGTAGCTGGGACTACGGGTGTGTGCCACCATGCCGGGCTGATTTTTTGCATTTTTAGGGCAAAATGCTGGGATTACAGGCGTGAGCCACCATGCCCCGCCTGCATTCTTTATTTAAATTATTTAGATGGAAATCTAAAGAAGGCAATCCCAGTAGCCTGGACAAAGTGGTCCAAAACATCAACAGTCAGGACTGTTGGGGGCTGTGTGTGTGAAAGGTTGGGTAAGGAGGGGCCACCTGCCTCAGCATCACCTGGGAGTTTGTCATGCGTGTGCATTCCCAGACACCCTCCCAGACCTGCTGAGTCAGAGTCTTCCATGTTTAACAAGCTCCCTGAGGGGATCCTCCACGTGCTAAAGGGTGAGAAGCAGGGACTGCAGTTTTTGGAGATGAGATCAACAAGATATAGGGTCCAGGTGTCACAAAACGCACCTTAAAGTTCCTGAGCAAGCAGCAATTGCCAGTGAGCCTTTAGAGAAAGCCTTGGGTTATACAAGCATTTGAAGGGGCCACATGAGAGTCTACAAATAGTGAATCTTCTCTGTGAGGTACTAAACCAACCCCTTGAGACTTACTGACAACCACGTAAGAAGAGGATGCAAGGGAGGGAGAGGGGCGTAAAGGGAGAAGGGAAGAAAGGCCTCAATCCAGCCATCTGCAGAGAACACAATGGAGAATTCTTCCTGCTGCCACTTAACCAAAGCCCTACCAGGCAAAGTCCTCTGCTGAAAGCTCCAAGTCTTCTCGGGCTTGTGACAGGTACATCCTGGCAGGCTGGTTTGCTCATCAGCAGACTGTCTCTTGTGAGAGGAACGCCAGTGGGGCATTTATGAGCACTGTCTTTTGACAACCCCACTACGCAGGCTTGTGAACGCGCAGCCAAGAATCCCAGGACACCTCTGGCATCTGTGTGGGCAGAGAGCAGTGACGCCAAAGTCCACTTCTTGAAAATGTAAGGCTTCATAGCTTTCTTCCAAAAAGAAGCTTCTCATTTGAATGACTTTAGGAAAGCACATTTGGGGGGGAAACTTCCAGTGGTAGGGTTACTTTCTTTTGTGGGCCATTCTGTGGAAGATTGGTGTAAATTCTTGTACGGAAAAATAAAGCAGGAGCTTCTATTCATGCTGTTCAAATTGTCACACTGTGAAGGGGCAGTGACTTCAGCAACTGAGTGGGACGCAGCAGGAAACCGGTGATTAGAAGTGGGACCAGTCCATATTTGTTCCATGTATTTCCTACCAATCTTTTCGGGGCCATGGTTGATTTGGTCATGGCACACTGATTGTGGTTAGGAGACATAGTGTTAGGCTCCCTATCCACACCAACTATTAGGTATTTGCTAAGTGTAAGCTAGACCTGGGATGCTACACGGGAAGAGGAATACCGTGAGATAACCCCACCCTTCCTCATTCCTTCTAGTCACAGTTCCCACCATGGGGCCAGGACGGCTCAAACTGGATGGAAAGGTAGACCCATGAGTGTACAAATTTCCCTTCCAGCAGAAGGGACCTGCTATAGTGAGTCACGATCATCTGGCCTCCGGGAATCTCAATTCCATCTGACTGCTCAGCCCTGCCCATGTTCACAGATGCCCAGACTCACATCAGCCCAGCTTTCCCTAAATGAATGAAAACTGCAGCAAATTCAAATTTTGCAAAATAAAACTAGAAGTCCCCTTCTGTCACTATCTCTAGGTGGAAACATCATGTTTCACATCCAAGAGACTGATGCTAGCAAACATACCATACCGTTCACATCTGATCCTGCTAACGACGGCTCACAGCTGGTTGCCATGGCACCCAAGCACCCCACATTCAATCACAGCACCCGCACAGCAGCTGGATTCAGGAGTCAGGTAGCCTGGAGTTGAGGCAGGCTTCACCTGCTGTAGACCATCTGTGCACTCTCATAGCTCTCTCTGCCTCAGTTTCCTCATTGATAAGTAGAGACAATAATAATGCCAACTTCATACACTGGCTACAAGGCTTATGTGAGTCAACGTTTGTAAAGGGCTTAGAACAGTGGCAGGCACAGAGTTAAGCACATTCACACAAATTGGCTGGCATAAAACAGAGATTTATGATCTCACAGTTCAGGAAGGCAGAAGTCTATCATCAAGGTGTCGGCAGGCTTGGTTCCTCCCGGAGGCTCTGAGGAAGAAACCATCCCATGCCTCTCTCCAGCTTCTGGTGTCGACAGCAATCCTTGGTGTTCTCTGGCTTGGAGAATCTCCTGGGGAATCTCCAACCTCTGCATTCATCTTCACAGGCCTCCTCTTTCTGTCTCTTATATAACGTAAACCCACCCCCACCTGGTATGATCTCATCTCCATCCTTACCCTAATTGTATCTGCAAAGACCCTCTTTCCAAATAAGGTTACATTCTAAGGTTCCAGGTGGACATCAATTTTGGGGGAACATTATTTAAACACTACAGAAAAGACATATGTTTCTGAAGTAATTCCACACATGAAAGGCAAACTTCTCCAGTTTCAGTGTGACTGTCATTTTTTCTTCCTGTAATGTTCACAAGAACTTACCAGTGTTGCTATCTGGGCCTGGAGTTTTCTTTGAGGAAATGTTTTTGACTATGGATTTAATTCCTTGAAAATGCATAGAATATTTCAAATTGCCTATTTCTTTTTGTGTTTAATTAGAAATTCACTCTTTTCATCTAAATATTTAAATATATCGGCCAAAGTTTTTTTTGTTTTTTTTTGTTTTGTTTTACAACTTCCACTTATTTTCTTTTTAATGCCTGGCAGATGTGTAGTTATATCCCCTTTTTCATTCCTGATATTGACATCTTGTGCCTTTTCTTTTTTTTTTATGATTAGTCCTTCCAAGGAATTATAAGTTTTATTAGTACTTTCAAAGAGCAATGTTTGGTTTTGAACTTTGGTTTGATTTTTCCTTGCTCTATATTTGCTTTCCACTTTATTAATTTCTGTTCTTTAATATTTTATTCTACTTTATTTGAGATCAGTATGCTTTTTTCCCCTAACTTCTGGAGGTGCATGTTGAGATTCTTGACTTTTGGCATTTCATCTTTTCTCATGCCTGTATTTAACAGTAAATATTTCCTTCTCTTCAGGGTTTTAACTGAATCCCATAAATTTTGATATGCCATGATTTCACTTCCATTCAGCTGCAAATATTTCCTAATTTCCATTGTAACTTTTTCTTTCACTTTTCTACTATTTAGAAGAATACTGCTTCTTTTTTTTTTTAACATGGGAATTTTCTAGTTATCTTTTTATCACTGATTTCTAGCTTACTTCCATTGCAGCCAAGGAATACACTCTGTGGAATTTTAATTTTTCAAGATTTGTTAAAACTTGCTTTATGAGTCGGTATATGGCTAATTTTGGTCAATTTTCTATGTGCACCTAAAAATAATAGTATATTTGGCAGTCTAAGCTTTAGCGTTTTACTACAACAATTAGGAAAAGTATGCCAAACATGTTTAAATAGTCTCTGCTTCTGAATTTTTGTATACTATTCTTTCAGTTGTAGAGAGAGATGTATTAAAATTTCATGCTTTAAAAAAAGGCAAACTTCTCTGATGAACTGTGCTATCTCTCCTATGACAACACTCAGCGTGAACACAATCCTGTCTCAAAGGGGAAAGGCAGAGCTTCCAGAACTTTCCACATCCATGAGCAAGTGAGGAAGAACTTAGAAAGATGCTGACCCAGCCCCCCCCACCCCCACCCCAGCTGGATTTGCCTCTGAATTCAGTTGTAACAAAGAAATCCTAGTGTGCCTGGCAGCCCTGCGCCCCTTCCCTACCTGGGAACTAAGGGTCACAGGGGCCACCGCACTGCATCCATGGAGGTGCCATGAGCAGGCTGGGGCCCGGCTGGCACAAGCATCAGCCCGGCCCAACAGACAGCAGTTCCCACTCACACCTAAGCCTTCCCCAGGCCCCAGGCAACTCATCTCCCTCTCACATCCCAGAGGGAACCTGATTTGGAGCTTTGTTGTGACTACACAAACATATAAATACGCGCACATGTATATTTATTGATATGTAAGATTTTATACATACAAATTTATAAATTATTATAAATATGTAATGTTTGTTCATGTATTTATGTAATCATTGTTTTAATTACTATTTGTAATATTAAATAATTTTATAAAACATTAATTATATAACATTGTATTATTAAAATATAACATTAAATAACTATATAATTATATAGTTATTATATATTATATACATAACAAAGTTATATATTATATAATTATATCGTTATAAAATCATATGATATACATATGTAAATACCACCTATATTATATAATAATATAATTTCAATATAGATCATGTATTTATGTTTACGTATAAGTAAATTATATGTAAATTTATACACAAACATTTATATTAATTTCCATATCAACCTATAAATTATCTATATAAGTTTATGTATGAAATATGTCTAAATATATTTTTTAAATATATTTAATATTTCTAAATACATATGTATTTCTATTAATTTCAACACATTAATTTATCTATTTTGATGACCCTTTGTAGAAAGCTGACTATAATCCATGCTGGGGTAAAGTCATTCTCTTCTCCTGCTTTTTTAAAGGAAGTTAAAACATTTTCATGGGTCCTGGGCACTGTGCCTCGTGAGCCTGGTGGAGAAGTCTGTGTGGCCTCAAGGAGGCACTCACAGAAGTCTGACATTCTCTGCCACCGTGAGACAAGTGGATAGTCTGCCCTTAAGATGACATCATGAGCTCAGCAGGATGGTGTGTGCAGCCCCGCAGTGACTCAGGAAATGTTTAGTGATGATCCTGGATGGTATAGACATCTATGCACTTGGATGTGACTTCCTCTGAGAGGTAGTGTAGCCCCAAATCCAGAGAACTGGGCTGAATTCCTATGAGAGTTGAAGTACACATACCACCAACAAACCAAGAGGCAGGGAGCTCTGAGGGGGTTTCGTCCTCCTCTGAAATGGAAAAGTGAGTTTCACAGAAACTCGTGTTTCTCTTATTAGAAATAAACCTGCTAGGTAATACCCGTTGATGCCGCAAGCATAGGACTTTGTGTTTCTTTGCACAGTTTTGGGTTAGGACCAAATTTGGAAGATTTTATTTTTGTATTTCTACAGTGATACACAGAATCTAATAATTAAAAAAAAAAAAAAGTGAACTGGTGTAAGGAAAAAAAGCACCAAAGAGTGATTATGTTCATGGCCAATGATTTATCACTTGCTGAAAAGTGAGGGATGTTCCTTGGATGGGAACAGAATGTCTGCCAGAGCATCCTCTTGCCAACAGAGGAAAGGAGATGCAGGAGCAAGGACTGTTCCTGTCATAAACGTGAATCCTGGCTGGGCGTGGTGGCTCATGCCTGTAACCCCAACACTTTGGGTCGCCAAGGTGGGTGGATCACTTGAGCCCAGGAGTTGGAGTCCAACCTGGCCAACATGGCAAAACCCCGTCTCTACTAAAAATATAAAAATTAGTCAGGCATGGTGGTACACACCTGTAATCCCAGCTACTCAGGAGGCTGAGGCAGGAGTGAGCCGGGATTGTGCCACTGCACTCCAGCCTGGGTGACAGAGCAAGACTCTGCCTCAAAAAAATAAATTTAAAAAAATTGTTTTTAATAAAAACATGAATACTTCTACCATGAATCACTTCCACTTAATCTAGATTTGAAGATATAATTCCATATGATTTTTTAATGCCACATTTTATTTTGTAATTTTAATTTTTAGTTTTTTAAAGACAGAATCTAACTTTGTCCCCCAGGCTGGAGTACAGTGGCGCTATCTCGGCTCACTGCAAACCTCCACCTCCCAGGTTCAAGCAATTCTCATGCCTCAGCCTCCTGAGTAGCTGGGACTACAGGTGTGCACCATCAGGCCCAACTAATTTTTGTATTTTTAGCAGAGACAGGGTTTCACCATGTTGGCCAGGCTGGTCTCCAACTCCTGACCTCAAGTGATCTGCCTGCCTCAGCCTCCCAAAGTGCTGGGATTACAGGTGTAAGCCATCATGCCCGGCCTCTTACGAAATTTTGAGAGAGTGCTTAGCTCCCCTTTGCTCATGGCATTGTTGAATTATGGTCCCTAATTCCAGCGGGACAAACCCTACTATACTCTAGGCTCAAGTGATTCAAATCAAAGATAAATAAAAAGGAGTGTATAGAGAGCAGAGCATGACGACAGAGGTGTCAGATCAACACGGCACTCACTCTGGATTTTTCAAAATAAAATTCAAACTTTGCAAATGGATGATGCCAGGACACCTGGATATTTGTATGGGGAAAACAATGAATCTTGACCCTTGTTTCACACCACACCCCCAGGCTGACTCAAAGTGCATCATATATGAGAGAACTAAAGCTCTTAAATTTCTAGTGGTGAACCTAAGAGAAAAATCTGTGGGAAATCAGATCAAGTGAGGATTTCTATATCAGGACACAAAAGGCACAACTATTTTTAAAAATTGATAAAATAGACATTATCAAGATTAAAAACCTTTGCTGTCTGACAGATACAGTTAGGAAAAAATGAAGAGGAAATCCACAGTGTGAGGAAAATTTGCAAAATATTATCTGACAGAAGGCATGTATCCAGAATATAGGTAACTCTCACACTCAATAATAAGAAGAAAACCAACCCAATTTTATTTTTAATTTTTTTTTCTTTTAAAGACCAGGTCTCACTCTGGTCACACAGAGTTGAGCACAGTGGCATAATCATCGCTCCCTGCAACCTTGAACTTCTAAGTTGAAGTTATTCTCCTGCTTCAGCCTCCCAAGTAGCTAGGACTATGAGCATACACCACCACAGCCAGCTAAGTTTTTTTTATTTCTTCTTAAGATAGGGTCTTGCTGTGTTGCCCTGGCTGGTCTCAAACTCCTGGCCTCAAGTGTTGCATCTCAACTTTTCAAATGAGCAAAAGATAAGAGCAATCACCTCAAAAGAGAAGATATAAATAGTCAATACACTTACAAAAAGATGCTCAAAACCATTAGTCATCAAGAAAATCCAAATGAAAATGCCTATACATTTAATAGAATTGATAAAGTTAAAAAGACTGACAATAACAAGTATTAACGAAAATGCAGGCTGGGCGTGATGGCTCACGCCTGTAATCCCAGCATCGGAAGGCTGAGGTGGGAGGATCACTTTGAGCTCAGGAGTTCGAGACCAGACTCAGCAACATGATGAAACCCTGTCTCTACAAAAAAATACAAAAATGAGCCAGGCATTGGTGACTTGTGCCTGTAATTCCAGCTACTTGGGAGGCTGAGGTGGGAAGATCACTTGAGCCCAGGAGGTGGAGGTTGCAGTGAGCTGTGATAGCACCACTGCACTCCAGGCTGGGAGACAGTGAGACCCTGTCTCACACATACACACAAAAAAGGAAAATGCAGAGCAAGTGAAACTCACATATATTGCTGGTAGGAATGCAAAATTGTTCTTATAAAGTTAAACACACATGAACCATATGACCCAACAATTCCACTCCTAGGTATTTACCTGAGGAAAGTGAAAACATATATCCACACCAGCATCTGAATGGAAATGCTTATTTAATGTATATGTTACAATGGCTTTATTCACAATCACCAAAAACTGGAAACAACCCAGCACCATTCGATAGGTAAACAGAGAAACAAACAAATATCCATCCAACTGAATACTCCCAAGGGATAGAAAGAAAAGAATGACTGAATCATGCAACTCAAATGCATGATGCTAAGTGAAAGAAGCCAGACAAGAAACCCTCATACTGTATCCTTCCACTTATGTAACATATTAGAAAATGCCAAAAACAGGTTCCACGCTCAATTTAATGCTCTGCTGTTGCCATCTTTAAATTCTTCATTTTTGAAAAGGGGGCTTCATCCTTTCATTTTGCTCTGGAACCTGCAAGTGATGTAGCTGGTCCTGCTTGGTTTCACCATGCAGTGTTTTCGAAAATATGCAAGAATTTGGGAATGTCATTTGTTCCTATGCTTACCTGTTCCCAATAGGCCCCACACTCTTAAATTTTTTTTGTTGTTTGTTTTGTTTTGTTTTGAGACAGAGTCTCGCTCTGTTGCCCAGGCTAGAGTGCAGTGGCACGACCTCGGCTCACTGCAAGCTCCGCCTCCCGGGTTCACGCCATTCTCCTGCCTCAGCCTCCCGAGTAGCTGGGACTACAGGCACCTGCCACCATGCCTGGCTAATTTTTTGTATTTTTAGTAGAGACGGGGTTTCACCGTGTTAGCCAGGATGGTCTTGATCTCCTGACCTTGTGATCCACCTGCCTCGGCCTCCCAAAGTGCTGGGATTACAGGCGTGAGCCACCGCGCCCGGCCCTTAATTTTTTTTTTTTTTTTTATACCCAGAGCTTCCTGAAACATCAACATTACTGCCTGACTCCAGAAAACATTCAAGTTTTCAAAACTTGCAAAAGCATGCTGGTCACCTGATCTCAGAAACTGCAAAAAAAAAAAAAAAAAAAAAAAAAAAAAAGGCAATTGCATACATAAGAAAAACCCTGCTAACCAAGTTTACACTCATTCTCCTCAGCCTGTACTTCAGTGTATGGGTTGAATCACAGCCACACACTGTCAAGGCCCCTCTGAGATGTGCAAAGCTCAGCCTGTCATCTCACTAGATTATTCCAAGTGTTCCAAGGACCAATGGAATTTTTTGCTTTCTGTCTTGATGTTCTCTTGGCACCCATCCAGGAAGGTCTTGGCTAGTGCACTGAAAAGGAACATGACATCCCCAATCTCCATCCAGGAGAATCTTAACAAATGTCCAAATGTCTCTGCTTTCTAAAAATCTGCCTCATGGCCAGGATGGATTCTTCCTGCCCTGTCAACTTTCCAGCTCCCTTTTCTAAAAGTAGCCTTATAGAGCCCCGTATCTATAGAATTCCTGCAATCGATATCTCTAGAGTTCCTGCAATCGGCATGGCAATCAGCATGGACTTGCAGAATAAAAAGTGTCATTATCTCCAAAAAGCAATCCACACCAGGGAAAAACAAATAGTCTTCAATGCTGTGTAAACGCCTTGGTGATCTTTGACAAAGAAATTGAAGGGTTTGTATTAAAACTGGCAGAGCAAACTTCCTGTTCAAAGTCATAGGCCAATCCCCAGAGTAACATACATCTTGTCAGCGAGAAGAGCCACTGACATCACATTACGAGTTTCCATGAGCACCAACGATGGAAGCCACGGAGAAGAAAAACTGCACTGCCAACTGCTTCAACACCATTCCAAAGATAATTTTTAGTACTGGAGGAGAGAAGAGTACTTTTTCATCATGCAGACTTCCCTGAATTGATGCTGAGAGGGATGCAGCAATTTTGGTGGTCAATTCTGGTGGTGCTTCCAAATGACGTGATGTTGCGATGGTACATTTCACACAGCCTGGCCCCTCTACGTTGCTGAGAAGCACTCCACAAGCACACACTCTCGTTATTCCACGCCACACAACTGTGAAGGAGGTGAGTGGAAAATTGTTGCTTTTCTTGTGCTACAGATTTTCCTTAAAAATGTGAGGGTGCAAAGGGTTAATGTGTGTTTTATTTTTGAAATCACAAGCTTGCTCTAATGCCATCTCCAGCTATGGGAGAAAGGAGCTACCACTGAACAGGGAGTCTCACTCTGTCACCCAGACTGGAGTGCAGAGGTGCAATCTCAGCTCACTGCAACCTCCAACTTCTGGGTTCGAGCAATCCTCCTGCCTCAGCCCCCTGAGTAGCTAGGATTACAGGCACCCACCACCACGCCTGGCTAATGTTTGTATTTTTAGTAGAGATGGGGTTTCACCATGTCGGCCAGGCTGCTCTCAAACTCCTGACCTCAACTGATCCACCCACCTCGGCCTCCCAAAGTGCTAGGATTACAGGCGTGAGCCACCACGCCCAGCCAACACATTTCCATTTGAGGCTCATCTCCTCATTATTTGGATTTATGAGAACTCAAGTCACAGAGGTAGCATTTTATATGCCCCAGAGGAAGGGCAAGCGGGCCCATCAGCCTCTGCAAACTAGCATCGGCAGACCTTGGAACCAAGGCAAGGGGGAAAACTATAAATATTCTTTAGGACTTTGAAGGAAAATGTGTGTGAGAAATAAAAGCGAAATAAAGATTTCCCTATGCTCCAGTTGGTCTAGAGCAGAGCTATGAATAATCTAAGAAGGCAAAACAGCACTGCGTTACAGCAGGAGAGAGATGGTAAAGTTGACATATAGCAGGATGTATATGTATTCATATGTATGCATACGTGTGTGCGTGTGTGTGTTGGCAGCCACATAAACTCATTCAAGTAAAAAGACCAGCCTAATTACTCAATTATGGACTGTCTAACTGATCCTGATTTCACAAAGCATTTTCTTTGACAAACATTAATTGAAAGCCTGCTCCACAACTCACCACAAATGAATTTTCCTCAAAAAGTATTCTTTTCAGTATGTCAGTCTTGTGTTCCAATTACTAGCGTACGTAACAAATTATCCCAAATTTGTTCGCAAATCTGCAACCTGGACAGGGCTTGTCAGAGATAGGTTGCTTCTGTTCCTCCCTGTCTTAGCTGAGGGAATTTGAAGGCCAAGGCTGGAATCCTCTGAAGACTCACATGTCTAGATGTTGACATTGGCTGGCTGTTGGCTGAGATCTTTGCTAGGGCTGTTGGTTGAACAACTTATATATGGCCTCTTTGTGTAGTGTGGGCTTCCTCACAACATGGTGGCTGTGTCCCAACAGCCAATGTTCAGGGAAGAGGTAGAAGCCATTTTGAATTTTATGACCTAGCCTAGAAGTCACATAGCATTACATTTGCCACATTCTACTTGTTGGGATGGTCATGAAGCCTCACTCAAGTTTAAGGAGATAAGAAATAGACACTGCCTTCTGATGAGAAATAGGAAGATGCTAGAAGAGACATGTGGGACCGGAAAGCTTACAATAATTCATGGTCTCCACTCTGGCAACTCAGTGATGATCTATGATACATTCTATTGCATCTTGTAAGACACAAGTGCTTGTGACAATTGTGGAGCCATAAAAAGAGATGTAACCACCAACCAAAGTTCCCTTAGCACCCACAGATCATGAGATTAAAATAGCCTCATGAGAAAAAAATCAGTTATTATTTCTTTATCCACTCACAGCATTAGTACAAGGCAGCTCATTCTGAAACTCATTAGAAATCGTAACATAACAACAGATATTATTATCTGAGAAGATATATCCACCATCCTTGACCAAAAGCATTTAAATGGAAATTTTCTACAGCGTTTCTACAAACCAGTATTTCCTTTCTAGCATGCTGGCTTCGACAGCAGAGCAGTGATTTTCAATTTGTTATGTGCTAAATATTTTAATTACATTTTGAAGCAGCATTCCAGAAAAGACAAATAGTCCAAAATGAGGTAATTAATTCTTGAAGGTAACCATACTAATATATGCATCTTTCATAGCAGAAATTAATTATTCTCAAGACAACTGTCTTTTTCCCCTTGTAAATTAGGACATTTCTCCTCTAATTAGTTGAAAATGCCTGTAGGACATTATCACCACTGAGCTATGGAATTTCCTTCAGCAGGTAATTCCAGTTAGAATTGAGAGGTGTTTGAAATCGAAAGCAGAGTTTTAGGCTTCAGCTTGTTTCTGCTCAGTGGGGTGCAGAATCACAAATATAAAACCATCTACGATTATGAAGGACCATTCATCCTGTTTGCATGGTTAAGTAAGTGTTTAAGCAAGGTGACCTGGACAAGGTACCAGTGGAAATATCTCTTTCTCATTTATACTGTCATCTTTTATCTTGCAAAAACAGCTCATGCTAAGAATGCAGGAATGTTTTCCCTGTGGGTCAAGCTGCATACTACTGTAATGTGCCACTTAGCGTGTTACTCAGATAAAGTTCAATCTAGAACTATCTACCAGTGCTTCTTTCTGCTCCTCGAGGAACAAGGGCACTTCTCCTCCTTGCCCGCCCCCCCCCACCCAGTGAGAGCAGTAGAATGAACAAGGCAGCTTCAGCCCATTGGGGAAACATAAAGAACCCTTTGCCTGTGTGCTCTCAGCCTCAATCATCGTTTAGCATGAACTCTGCAGCCCCCTGAGTTGCTGGTGAACTCAGAATTGATCAATTCAAGGGAAGGAGGACCAGGCCAATTCACTGGCATAAGGCAACATCCTTGAGAGCTGGACACACACGATCCCAGCTAGATCCAGCCCAATTCCCAATGCATAACATCATCATCATAATTAGTAAGTGTTTAGTGAATTTGTAATTAATGAATAAATTATAGCAACTGTCCGGTTTTTTATTAGCAATTGTTCTAGAATTATTCACTTTAGAATTATTCACCAACCATGTACTAGGTCATTGCATGGTAGTCAATAAAGGAAGCATCATCTCTGCCTCATGGGATATATATTCCAGTAGAATTATGTTTATTCCACTCAAAGTTATTTATATAGAGATCAAGTGCACAACCATTTATTTCAAACCAACTGGCAGAATTGTCTCCTCAGTTGGTTTTAATGCAAACACTCAGAGACCACTGGAGTTAGTGTCAGTTTTTTAAAAACCTTATAAAATATCTATTTTTAACAAGATATAATCTCCTGCAAAGCAAGGTGCAGAAAGCTATAATACCTGCAAGCTGTCCTCCTACATCAATCTTGTTCCAAGATAACAGAAGAAGATGAAGCTTTCGGATCCAAGATTTACCCACCGGGGCTGTACCAGGTTAAATGAATATAGATAAGACATAATGTGGAACAAACAAAACCACAAGAACAGTATGTACTGTAGGAGTCTGATCATGCGAAGTTCAAAAACAGACAGTGCTAATTCATGGTGATAAAAATCAGAATAATAGTTACCCTGGTTGTAGGGGAGGATGGTGACTGAGAAAAAGCATGAGAGAATGTTCCAGGACACCAGCAGTGTTTCTAGTTATCCACTGAATGGTGTTTACAGATGTAAGTATATGGGAAAAAAAAAATCATCAAGCTGTATAGTTAAGATGTGTGTGCTCAGCTGAGCGTGGTGGCTCATGCCTGTAATCTCGGCACTTTGTGGGGCTAAGGCAGGAGGATTGCTTGACCCCAAGGAGTTCAAGACCAGCCTAGTCAACATGGTGAGATATTGTCTCTACATAAAAAAATTTAGCTGGCGTGGTGGCATGCACCTGTGGTCCCAGCTACTCACAGGGGCTGAGGAGAGAGGATGGCTTGAGCCCAGGAGGTCAAGGGTGCAGTGAATGGTGATTGCACCATTGCACTGCAGCCTGGGAGCCAGAGCTTTTTTTTAGAGTCTCTAAATTTTTTTTAATTAAAAAAAGATATGTGTGCTTTATTATATGAAAGTTACACCTCAGTGGAAAAAAAATAAAAGTGTAGAATGGAAAAGATCTTTATGAACTGAAATTTCCAGGACATATTGTTCAGTGGGGAAAAAACCAAAGTGCAAAGTAGTATCTTTATAATATGCTAGCCTTCATGTAAGAATGAAGGAGATATAAGAAAATAGTCATGTATTCTTTTGTGCAAAATAAACAGGAGAGATGAATCAGAAGTGAATGCAGCTGGTTATTTAGAGGGGGTGGGTGAGAATGAAGAAGGAATGAGAGAATGGGAGTGGGGGATCACAGATGGAGGGGTGGAGAGCAGGACCTCTCTGTGTATGTGTTTTGTATGATGTTGACTTTTAGAACTGTTATGTTTCCCTTACTCAAAAAGTAATAACTAATTAAAATCAGCCAGGACAGTGGTAGCGGCAGTAGGACAGAGACCCAAAATGGAATTTAAAGAGTAACAAATGAGTCCAACTCTATTGCAAATGAATAACACAGACATGCTAAAAGAAGAAAAGAACTGATCTAAATAACTTTGGAAAACAATATTTTGACTACATACTAGAAGGCTTAAAAGACAAAAAAGAAATGTGCACATATGCTGTGTTCTAGTTAATATATGTTCTTTTCAAGTGGTATGTGAGTTAGCAATTTGGGGACTATAAATACGCATACACATATAAGTTAGGGCTGAGTGAGTTCATAAATATGTTGAGGGTAATGCGGGACAGATGTTTTACTGTTGAAGAATTACAAATACAGGGGAAGGCTAGAATGAGCACGGTGATGTTAGACTGGAATCAGTGACAGTATAAACTCATGGTCCTTAATATATAAACATAAAGGTATATACATATAGGTACAGATGGTTATATGTGTATGTCTGTGTATTCATAGATACACTGGGAAACAGCCCTGTTCTTTGAGAGGGTTAAGAATTGACACCACAGTAGCAATGAGCATGCCAAGCTCCCAGATCTTGTTTTCTAAATCCATTCTCCAATAATACAAGGAATGGGGACTCCTTGGAAATTGCTTATTCCCAGACTGAGGCAAGGGAATACAAAATGTTCCAGCAATATCATATGGTGCCTAAAATCAAGGAAGTATTTAGAAAATAATGGGGCCATGTCAAAAGGAATTGACAGTTAAAGGATCTCCTAATGAGCAAATCTGGGGACAATTGGAGCAATAGCAGAAATAGCAAAAAATACTAATACTAATGAATTATAACCCATAGAATAAAATGATTATCCATGAATTCATTACTACCAAATAGAATACCACCATTTGCATGTATCACAGTAATAACTGTTCTTGAAGAAGCCATCAATGACTGTTAACATTAGCTGGTGAAAAAAAAATATGAAAAAAAAAAACAGGACACTTGTACACTGTCAAAGTATCTCCTCACAATATTTTTTTATTTCAAAGGAAAAATGGTAACTTTACAGTGGAGAATCCTGGCAGACACAGCCTTAGCCAAATGATCGAGGTTAATATTGCCAGTAATAAAACACAGTGGCATCATCATGTGTCCCCCTGACAAGATGCAGAGAAGGACACAATATCAATTCCTTGACATTCTCGCAAAAAAAAAACATATAACCTAAATTTAATAATGAGGAAACACCAGGAAAACCCAAATTGAGGGGCATCCTACTAAAAAATTTGCTAGTGCCCTTGTAAATGTCAAGAATATAAAGAACAAAGAAAGGCTCAAATTGGAGGAGTTAGGGAGACAAGACCTAAATGCAGTGTGAAGTCTTGCATGCACTCCTGGACCAGAAAAAGGACATTCTTGCAAAAATTGAACAAAAACCTGAAGAAAATCTGCAGGCTAACTAATAGTATTATACTCATGTTACTTTCTTAGTTTGGATCATTGTACAATAGCTACATAAGATACTAACATTTTTGAAAGCTGGGTGAAGGGTATATGTACTATATAAGGGTAATTACTTTGTACTAAAATGTTTGGCAACATTTTTATAAGTCTCAAATTCTTTCAAACTGAGAATAATATATTTTTGCTTTATGCATATATTTAAGTTTTTGGAGAGGTAGGTAGTATATCTGAATGGCACCTCTCAAAGTCAAATCCTGTAACTTCAAGGTAATTGACACCATGTGACTTCAAGGTAATTGCTTACATCCTCTATCCCTGATTTAATTCTCCATCTGTGCAGTATTTATCATAATCCCCATTTTACAGAAGAGAAAGGTGAGGCAGTGTACACAAAGTGGCCACCATTGGGTATATGATGTTATTATTATTAGAATAAGGGATCAGGGAATGTCATAATGCAAGTGAAATCATCCATTTCAATTATTTTTTTACTAAGAACTTCCTCACCCTATGAAGAATCAAAGGAAGAAGCCAGGGACACAGTGAATGGGAAAGTAAAGGAAGCAAGAAGATGGAAGGAGAAGGGAGGGAGGCTTGAGAGAGGGAAGGAGGAGTGAAAGAATAAGGACTGCCTCCTTACTGTGATAAATGTGATCTTCAGTATCATCAACATTAAGGCTTCAAATAAAAAAAATAATGTAAGGACTACATCCCTTTATTCATTCCTTTCTATACCAGGGTTCTCAAAAAGTATATCTTCACGCTCATACAGTTAAGAGAATAATTGCTAATGTAAAATTTGAATTCACCATGTTACTTAATCACTGTTTCCTAATTACATCACTCACAGTAATTGATCATGATGATAACAAATCCATTCCTTCAGGAAGCAACCCCAATCTTAACCTCTTTTCTAATACTATTTATAGAATCACCCTGCCCAAGTTTGTGTTTTCTATCTGAAACCTGATTTAGATAGATAAAATGCATAGATGGATGATGGATAAACAGATATGGATGGATGGATGGATGGACAGATGAAATGGATAGATGGATGGATGGATGGATAGATAGAGATGGATTACCGTCAGATGTATACATGCATACCATCATTGGAAGAGTCAAAGAAAATTCTTGGGTGGAGTGACACCCCACTAATATAAGTACGACATGCCACCAAAATCAAAACTACTGTACTCAGGAATATATCTATGCATTCATTTGTTTATCTGCATAATATATATATATATATATATATATTTTTTTTTTTTTTTTCCTTTGAGACAGGGTCTTGGCTCTGTCACCCAGGCTGGAGTGCAGTGCTGATCATAGCTCACTGAAGCCTGGAATTCCTGGGCTCAAGCAATCTCCCTGCCTCAGCCTCCCAAGTAACTGAGAATATGGGCATGCACCACTGCACCCAGCTAACTTTTTGTAGTTTTTGTAGATACGGGGTTTTGCCATGTTGCCCATATTGGTCTCTAACTCCTGGCCTCAAGTGATCCTCCCACCTCAGCCTCCCAAAGTGCTGGGATTACACATAACACATATTTATATAAACACTCAGTATGTACCAGGTTCTAGGTGCTGAGTTGAAAGCAAGGATGAAAACAAAGTCCCTGCTCCCATCAAGAATACTTTCTAATGGAGAAGACAGATATATAAACAATGAAATCTATTATGGCAAGTCCAGACAGGTGATATAAAGAAAAACAAGCCAGGCGCGGTGGTTCACACCTGTAATCCCAGCACTTTGGGAGGCCGAGGCGGGCAGATCACCTGAGGCCAGGAGTTCAAGACCAGCCTGACCAACATGGCAAAACCCCATCTCTATTAAAAATACAAAAAATACAAAAAGTGGTGGCACACACTTGTAATCCCAGCTAACCTGGGAGGCACAGGTTGCAGGCAACAGAGTGAGAACCTGTCTCAAAAAAAAAAAAGAAAGAAAGAAAATGAAAAAGAAAGTGTGATAAGAGGAGAGGGATTTCAGAGAGGGGCCACGTGGGAGTGAGTGAGGTCAAGAAAAGTCTCTCGAAAGAATAAAGACCTGTATGATTATCTTGGGGAAAATGGTGACAAGTCAAGAAACTGCAAGTGCAGAGCCTTGGAGATTGGACTGACTGTGGCAGCCTGAGAAGCAGAGAGAAAGGCAGACTGCTTGCTCAGAGGGAGAGAAGAAATGGGAAGCACATGAAAGGGAGACAGCAGCCACATCATTTGGGATCTTGTAGGCCATGAGACCCCATGTATATCACCACTGGATGTACACATGCACACCATCATTGCAAGACTCCAATACAATTCTTGGCTAGGATGACATAGGAACTTGCAAAAACCCATGGGAAACCAGCCTCCTGTTTTATCTCTGGAGTCCACAGGTTCCTAAAACCCAAGGCAGCCTGGAAACAGGAGTTACGCAGAGCTGGAAACCTTGGCAGAGAGAAAAGCCTTCAGTTGAGCGAGACTCTCCAGGGCGAGGCAGACTTTTTTTTTTTCCTCCCTGTTTTTGTTGCTTTTCACATTTGGCTTTCTTGTGTTACTTTCAGACCATCCGTCTATGTTTGTGTAAAAGGGTCAGGGCCACATAGCATGGAAAAATGTAGCTTTCTCTGCTTATTTGTAGGCCCAGGCCTTTTAAGGCACAGATGCCCGAAGATCTCCATCCTTACCTGGAAGTGGCAAAAGGCAATGATAGTGGAGCCAAGCCAGCCTCCCAGAGTGTCCAAACCTTATTTAAAGCTTTTTTGGAGCCAAGGACATTTCCCTGAATCTGTTCCAAACTAGAATGAAGATGCTGGTGAATGATATTTTTGCAAAATCTGCAGGCTCAGGAATTGACAGTCTTGACATTTACATCAAATATGAAGAACCATTTATGAATCCTTGTTGCAGAAGGCTGCTGTCAGCAAGCCAAAAATATAGCATAAAGAATAATAATAATAAAACAAAGCTGGCACAAAACCTTGTTTCCTCTTGAAAAGGCCAATTTTTAGTTTGATGGCAGTGACTCTTAGAACCCAAAAGGAAAACAAATTTCTACCCACACGGTCTGTGCTGCTCTTCTCCTCATGTTAATTTTATCTCACATCTCAAATACATAGTCGTTTTTTTCCTATTGAAACTGAAAGGTGTTCTTCCTATTGAAACTGAACGGTATTCATTCTAAAAATAAGTTGTCTGTATTTAATTCCATAAATGGTTTCTTCCTGGTGAGTGCTATTTCTCAAGAATGTTGCTTGACTGAAGTTATAATAATGAATTAGATACAGTCTCTTGCAAAATTCTTTTGAGATACAAAGTCTTCATGACATGGAAACTAATTGCCCATTAGCTTTGTTCACATACATAATAAAATATTTCCATGAAGATAATAATCATCAAACTTCTTTGCTTCATGCTGTTCGAGAGCTAGAAATTCCTTTTTTACCCCCAGTCAAGGGCTATGCACAACGAAAACTCATCAAATGCAAGAGCCACTCAAATCAGCTAGTATTTTTAAAAACTAGACCGCAAATATAAATCCACCTGATATTTAACTGAAAAACATGTCCCTAACATTTTCTAAACACTTCATTAATTTTAGGCACCATATGATATCGCTGGAACATCTTGGATTTCCCTTGCCTCAGTCCCAGAATAAGCAGTCTCCAAGGAGCCCTGGTTCCTTCTATTAGAGAAGGGATTTAGAAACCAAGATCTGTGAGCTTAGCATGCTCATTGCTACTGTGATGTCAATTCTTCTTTCAACTGATAACATTCATCTTCACCCCCACAGTGGGCAGAATGTTCTAACAAGTGCTTCTCACTCCTTTAAGTAGGCAACATCCTGCTAGATTTTTTTTTTCCTCCGTCTTCTTGCCCAAAAAAGATGGAGATGGGGGCACCAACATGGTGTGCCAGAAGCAGGTGGCAGCTTCCCTGGACCAATTAGCCATTTGTTGGTCAGATACTACTCTGCCCACAAAGCCACCTCTCACCCAACCTTTCTTTAGCTGCTTTGAAAGTTCTTCTCTAGATTTCTAAACAAAGACATTGTTCATATCTTCCAAGAATTTTAGTTTTAGCTCTTACATTTAGGTCTTAGATTCATTTTGAGTTAATTATTATATATGGTGTGAAGTAGGGATCCAACTTCACTCTTTTGCATGTTGAGTGCCCAGTTGTCCCAGCACTGTTTTTTAAAAGCCTATTCTCTCCCCAACTTAATTGTATTGACTCCCTTGTTTAAAATTAATTGACTACAAATGTGAGGGTTTATTGCTACACTCTTAATTCTATTCATCTACATATTTACCCTTTTACCACTACCACATTGCCTTTATAAGTTTTGACTTTAAGTTTTATAGCGGGTTTAGAAATCAGGAAGTGTGACTCCTCCATTTTGATCTTCATTTTCAATATTGTTTTGGTTATTCTGGGTTTGTTATATTACCAGATGAATGATAGGTTCTGCTTGTCTACTTCTGCAAATAAGCCAGCTGGGATTCTGATAGAGCTTGCACTGAGTCTATAGATCTATTTGGGAAGTACTGCCATCTTAATGTTATTAAGTCTTCCAATCCATGAACATAGACATGGGATGCATTTCCATTTATTTAGGTCTTCTTTAATCTCTTTCAACAATGTTTTATAGTTTTCAGAGCATACATTTTGCACTTCTTCTGTAAGATTCAAAAATGCTACAAAGAGGAAATCAGCGAGGAATCAATGGCCATGGGGTGGGGGAGAGTTAGTGGAACAGAGTTCTAATGTGACTAACTCATAGCGTTCTGACTTGAGAGAATGCAAAGATGGTGGTCCCATTAGCTACACTAGGTGTTTTGTGAATGAAGGAGGGTGAAGTGGGTGTCAGAAATACTGAGTTTCAGGAAGTGCCTACTGTGGGTGGTAGTGTCCCCTAGAGTGGCTTTGGTATAGAATTTGAGTATACATGTTCAAGGGGAAGCCTCAGATGTGGCTGAGATCACCTGGAAAAATGAGAAAATCACAGCAGGGCCAACATGCACAAAGAGACATGAGTCAGTGGAGAGGCTTACAAGACTAACGAGCAGGACAGGAGCAAAACCCAGTGGGTGTTTTGTCAGTGTAGCTAAAATAAGAGAACATGTCAAGATGGGGTGTCGAGAGGACCCTCAGGAAGGCCAACAAGAATCAGGCTGCATATGGGGGCCCAAGGAAGCAGGCTGCTGTCTGGTCTGCTTGCCAGTCTGTGAACACCAAGAAGGCAACTACAAAAGTAGCCCATCTTTACAGCAAGTCTTCACACAGCATGGAAGGAAAGGAGCTGAGTCAGTGGACACATTGCAGGGACATTCAGTGAGTCCTGGCCCAACAAGAAGCAGATGTCCACGTGGGATTAAGAAAATCAAGATGGTTTCAGAGAACACCTCTGTAAAAGAAAGGGCAATGCAAGTCTGCCCCCACTTGAAGGATAAAGGGAGGGAAGGTTGGAACGTTCTTGACTGATACACAGACTAAGACAGGTTCCAGGCAACCCCAGGGGAGTTCTCAAGCCAGTGTCAGTCATATTGGGTCGCTGGCTGGGATTAGTCAGTGAGAAACATGGCCTCTGCACCCCTGCACCAACATTGCAAGGGACTGCAGAGCATAGTAGCTGGGGCCCTTGATCAGTTACGCGCCCTGCACTTGGAGTCTGCCAGATTCCGATTCAAGGCTACCACCAATATCTGGTCTGGGTTTTCCTGTGTTGCTGGAGAACTCACTAGTAGACAAGAGGTCCCTGTGTACTCTGGAACAATTGAGAGAAGCTGAGCAAAGACCCAAGAGATGACAACAAACAAAAGCCAAGAATAAAGAAAGAAAATTATGTTTGGAAAGGAATGGAGCCTTCATGAATGCCTTTCTTTCCTCAGAATTTTTTTTTTTTTTTTTTTTTTTTTTTTTTTTTTTTTTTTTGAGACAGAGTTTTGCTCTTGTTGCCCAGCTGGAGTGCAATGGTGTGATCTCGGCTCACTGCAACCTCCGCCTCCCTGGTTCAAGTGATTCTCCTGCCTCAGACTCCTGAGTAGCTGGGATTACAGGCGCCCGCCACCACGCCAGTCTAATTTTTTGTATTTTTAGTAGAGACGGGTTTTGGCCATGTTGGCCAGGCTGGTCTTGAACTCCTGATGTTAGGTGATCCACCCGCCTCGGCCTCCTAAAGTAGAAAATTACATTTTATACCTTCTAGACCAAACACCATGAAACTAATATAATTAATTTTTTTTTCTCCTGGTAGACTTGAACAATGAATTGGGCTAAAATTATCTCGCCAACAAAATGCACACAATAAAAAGAGAAGAGGGGGAAAATTGCGCCTGATTCTTTCTAGCACGCATATCCTATCAGCCGCAGCTAATTAACTAAAGGCCCAATTACCTACTGCTCAAAAACTGTAAAGGAGCAGAGAAGCCTATTCTATGCAGAAAATCTTCATCGTAATGAAATCATTAGCTTCAAGAGGAAAAAGAGTTGTACTTCAAACTTGGGAAGCGAGAAGTGTCTGATGGCTTGTCGAATTACAAGTTTCTATTCTACTTGTGGAAAAAAATATTCTGTTAATGTATTTTATGTGTCAGATGAAAATTGTATCACCTAGCACAGCCTGTCTTACATTCTGGAAATCAACGTTTTAGAGCAGGGGGATTTTTTTTCAACCCAGAGCATAATGTATGCTTTGACAAATGAGCTCTCACTTTTGTCAATAATATTCAAAAAGTAAGTAGCAATAGGACAGAGGCAGTTCTTTATTGCAGAGAAAGAAAGGGAAAACAGAATAATATTCTGTACAAGAAAATTAAGTTTCAAAAGATTCAAATGTAATGTGTCAAGAAACTCTTATTTGCAAGTTGAATTTAAAAGGAAACCAAACAAAAGGATGGATGCATGTTTCAGCCTCATAAGAGGACATTCCCTTCTCCTCTTTCCTTATAAACAGTGTTGATCTGGGCCCAGTGCTACAACCATCAGACTTCCATCACAGCCAGCATTTGTGTTTGAAATTTCTGTTTCATGTTCCCCACACCCTGACCCTCCAAAAAGTTCAGTAGGAAATCATCCTGGGATCAGGAGAGCATCAATAGTCGCTGTTCCTGGTGGTTCCAGCCACTCCCCACACTCTGTGCAAACAGGCTCCAGAGCTTTGAGTTCTTCACTCCCCGGGGCCCTCTCTCTCCATCAAAACCTCACAGCTTTACATCCCGTCCCATAAGGACCAAATCCCAGCTCCGACATAATTAGCTCCAGCCACAGAATAGTATGCCGTAAGTTACACAAAGATCATAGCTGTATACAAACCACATGGAAATGTCTTCCGCACATTTTAAAGATCTTTTCCACATAGCACAGCCTTCTTGCAGATAGTATAATTTACTTATTTGTTATTATCACATATTGTCTTTCCCTCTGCTAGCATGCAGATCCATGGTCCTGGGGGAGCTCTGTATGCTTTATTTGATGATCTATCTATCCCACGCCTTCAAGCAGTGCCTGGGAATTCCTGGCAACAGGTGCTCCATGAATACGTGTTCGATCAACATGCTGAGTGTGCTTAAGGCTTTCCATTTTTACTTTACAGATTTTTTAGTAGTTTTGTTTATAACCAACATATATTTGTGCACCCATAGAGAATTCTGACTGTTAAGATTTTAAAAAGGAAATACAAGAAATAAAAGGCCTGCTAATGACAGTGAGATAATCTATTATCCTCTATCAATATGACAATAAGTGACAAAGTGAAAATAGTCAATTCAGATCTCAAGGACAGAATGTAGGATTTCCGGGTCTTGTCTATGTTCATGCAGAAGATGTTGGGGGTCAAGCGGAGCCTTTGATCAACTCCACAGAGGTGGCTTCGCTTGGCGTGATCCTCTGGAGAAGTCTCTGTTTCAGCCTCTCCCCATTCTTTGGGTTTCGAGACACTAACCTTCTTGACTTAATAGGACGCGGCTCATATTGGGAGCACTGCCGACAACATACAAGCAAAATAGATTAAACAATGGTGTACCGCCCTCAGGCTTCTGAAACTCATATCTAATGAGGACATTTTTGTCTTCACACCCTTAATGATCTCCTGTTGCCCACAAGAGAAACGCCAGTTTTTCAGGGTGGTAAACTTTCATGGCTCTCCAGAACATTCTCCAGCCATTCACCTCAATATCGGAGTTTTCAGATGACAAATCCTTCCTACCTCCCTTCCTTGGGTCACTATTCCTCATGCTCTTCCCCTTCTTCGTGAAAAAGAGTCACAAATACGTCATTCAGTTTGTCATAACCCCTAAGGTCACTCTTTGACCAAAAGCCATTCATTGAAAACAAAAAATGGCAACAGCTATGTACCAGGCACCAGGTTGAAAAAAAAAAAAAAAAAAACAAACTTTCACCTGAATTACTTCATTGTAATCCTCCAAAAAATTGTCCACATGATTGTCAGAGTACATATAGAAGGAAACTGATGCTCAAAATGTAATAAGTGTGCTTCACTCAAAGACAGATGAAGATGGCAAATAAACGCAGGAAAAGATGTTCAGCATCTTTAGCCATTAGGGAAGTGCAAATTAAAATCACAGTGAAATACCACTATCTGCCTATTAAATGGGTAAATTTAGAAAAAAAGAAAAGAACAATAACACGTGCTGGCAAGGATGTGGAGCAACCAGACTTCCATATATTGCTGGTAGGAATGTAAAATAGCACCGCCACTTCGCACAACAGTTGAGCAGTTTTTTTATAAAGGTGAACACACACTTGCCATATGCAGCAATCACACTCCTAGAGATGCATTTATACAAGAGAAATGAGAACGTATGTCCACATAAAGACTCAATTGCAAATGTGTACCGTGACTTTATTTGTAATCACCAAAACCTGGAAACAACCCTGTGTCCTTCCACTGAGAAGTGGACATTCAACAGTAAATACATCCATACAGGGGAATCTACCCAGCAATAAAAAGGAAAGCTGGCAGGGTACAGCGGCTCAAGCCTATAATCCCAGCACTTTGGGAGGCCAGGGCAGGAGGACTGCTTGAGGCCAGGAGTTTGAGACCAGCCTGGGCAACATAGTAAGACCTTGTTTCTACAAAAACAATTAAAAATTAGCCAGGCATGGTGGCACGTGTCTGTAGTCTCAGCTACTCAGGAGGCTAAGGTGGGAAGATCACTTGAGCCTAGGAAGTCAAGCTGCAGTGCCCTATGATCGCACCACTGCACTCCAGCATGGACAACAGAGCAAGACCCTGTCTCTTTAAAAACAAAAGGAGCGAGAAAGGCCTACTGACATATGTGACAACATGGATAACCCTCAAAGACACTGTGCCTAAGTGAAAGAAGCCAGACATGAAAGCCTCATATAGTCTGACTGGTTTTATATGAGATTTTGGGAAAAGTAAAACTATTAACAGAAATCAGATCAGTGGTGGCCAGAGGCCAGGATGGGGGCAAGGACAGACAACAAAGGAATATGAGAGAATTCGGGGAGATGGGGGGATGACGGAACTGTTCCATGTCATGATTGTGATGGTGATTGCACGATTATACTAGCTTGTCAAAGCTCACCAAACTATATCCCTCAAACAGATGCATTTTACTGGATATAAGTTATGCATCAATAAAACTTAGTATAAAAAATAATCAGAAGAAATACAAGCACCTCATCATAGGCTATAAGGCTTATGAATGGTCAAGCTGGAGCTTGCTCTTGCAATGTGTCTATTTATCTATTTACAAATTACCTCCAAGTGCTAATATCAGTAATATCTCAAAGCACATATATGAGGCTAGGAAAATAGCTATAATTAACGAACTTGGACATAAAACTGCATTTCAAATAGTCTCTTGATCATTTTGATTTTTTTTCTGGTCAGCTTCTTGCCAGACCTGATGAAGACAATGTTTGGACCTCTCAATACAGTAAGGAACTCACATCAGGAATACAAATTGACCACTTTCTTGTGGTCACTTGCACTTGGAGTATTACCCTTGCCTTCAACAGGTTGCACATCTTCAAAAGCCTTTTTAAGCTATTTACCTATGCTGTGAAGGTAGGTTTTACATAAACTTGATGTCATCTCTGGGTTCACATGACCATACCTGGGTAAGGCACGATACATGCCAATATGTGGGATACTGTGGGGTGCCCCACTCTGCCCTTGGATTACTTCTCATTTCATTTCTGACTCGGGACATTTGGCACATGGCTGGGTGTGAGCACCAGTATTGCTCTGTGTAGACATTAATAATGCCAAAGATAAAGGCTGTTAACATTTATTCTTTTTTTTTTTCCTTGAGACAGTCTAACTGTGTCACCCAGGCTGGAGTACAGTAACATAATCACAGCTCCCTGCAGCCTCCACCTCCTGGGCTCAAGTAATCCTCCCACCTGAGCCTCCCAAGTAGCTGGGACTATTTGGGAGGCACACCCCACCATGCATGGCTAATTTTTTATTTTTAGAGATGGGGGTCTCACTATGTTGCCCAGGCTGGTCTTGAACTCCTGACCTCAGGCAATACTCCTGCTTCAGCCTCAATTCTTTTTTTTTTTTTTTTTGAGATGGAGTCTCGTTCTGTCACCCAGGCTGGAATGCAATGGCATGATCTCGGCTCACTGCAACCTCCACCTCCTGGGTTCAAGCAATTCTCCTGCCTCAGCCTCTTGAGTAGCTGGGATTACAGGCATGTGCCACCACACCCAGCCAGTTTTAGTATTTTTAGTAGAGACAAGGTTTCATCTTGTTGGCCAGGCTGGTCACAAACTCCTGACCTCAAGTGATCCATCCGCCTTGGCCTCCCAAAGTGCTGGGATTACAGACCTGAGCCAACACACCTGGCCTCAATTCTTTATTCTTAAAAATGTTCCAATATTTTCTTCCCACATGCAACAAATTGCTACCAACACCCCCCAAATCATATTCACTCACTATGGAGGCTTCTATTCCTATTGGCCTCCTCTCCCTGATGCAGTTATAAGACCTTTCACAGACTTGAGTCCTATGGCAAGTCTTATATACCATACTGGACCCATCAGATCTGACATTCATTGGTCACTACCCTTTTCCCAATTATCTTTCCATCTATTGAAAGCAATCTTTTTTTTTCCTGCTATTGTCATTTTAGGACATTTCTTCAAGAATGACATTTCCAGAACATTTCCTTAAGAATAATGTTCAGAAAAAAAAAACTGCAGTACAGGTTTTTTTGTGGACTTCTAGAAGCAAGTGCAAATAGTAGGCAAATCTCTTCAAGGTTACTGATGTCCTCAATCCTACCTTTCAAGGCTGGCAGTCCTGCAGTTTCCTTTCCTAAAACTAAATGGAGTGTGGAGGTTGTCCCCCTACCTGTAGTTTCATGTCCTTCATTGTGTCTTGCTCATTAAAATCCAGGGACCTGTTGTTCATGCACGTAATCTCAAAACTTTGGGAGGCCAAGGAAGGAGGATCACTTGGACCCAGGAGTTTGAGACCAACATGGGCAACATAAGGAGACTCCTTCTCTACAAAAAAACTAAAAACTTAGCTGGGCATGGTGGCACTCTCCTGTAGTCCTAGCTACTCTGGAGGCTGAGGTGAGAGGATCACTTGAGCCCAGGAGGTTGAAGCTGCAGTGAACCGTGATTGCACCACTGGACTCCAACTTGGGCAACAGAGTGAGACGACTCTGTCTGGAGAAAAAAAAAAAAAAAAAAAAAAACCTCAGGGACCCACCCACAGTCACCTCCTAGGTCAGGTCTATTTGCGGTTTCCCACTGCTGTGTTTAGACCTTGACATTTTCTGTTTACTTTTTAAGATGCTGGGTGTATGCCTAAGCCTACGATGATAAAATAGGATTGCTCAACTTAGCACTATTGACATTTGGGCAAGGTGATTCTCTGTGGACGGATACATCCTCTCCACTGCAGGATGATGAGCAGCACCCCAGCCTCTACCCACCAGATACCAGGAGCACCCTCTACCCATTTGTGACAACTAAAAATGTCTCCAGATGTTGCTAAATGTCCCATGCCATAAAGTTACCCGCTTTACCTACAAGAAGCACCAAGGTCCTAACAACTTGGGCTGCTATAACCAGAGAATAACTACCCTATTGAATTTGCCAACAAATTGCAAGTAACCCCTTGCAGACAAAAATTTCTTAGTGTAAGGGAAGTATTCATTTTCCTAGAGAAGACGAGAAATTCTTCCTTTCTCATAAGAAAGGGGAAAATGACCTGCAGGCATGTGCTCTGCTTCTCTCAAGAAGCGCCTCCGAGGCGGAGGTTGCAGTGAGTAGAGATCGCGCCACTGCACTCCAGCCTGGGTGACAGAGTGAGACCCTGTCTCAAAAAGGAAAAAAAAAAAGGAAAAAGAAAAAGCACCTCCTAAAGCCCTCTGTTCCTTCTTTGCCAACATTCCTCCCAGAGATGAGGGCTCCTTCTCACTTCCACATGCAGGGGACAAAAAATCCTTCCATCTTCACCCCATCTGAACAGTGGAGATAACAATGCTAAGGGCCAGCCAGGCACAGGAGCTCATGCCTGCAATCCCAGCACTGTGGAGGCCTGAAGTGGGAGGATCACTTGAGGCCAGGAGTTCAGTACCAGCCTGGGCAACGTAGACCCCGTCTCTAGAAAAATAAATGAATAAACAAATAAATAAAAATAATATTTTTCAAAAAATGCTAGTGCCTACCCAGGGATGTAACAAGGATTACACGAGTCATTATATTAGAGCATTTATAAAAGTACTATTACATATAAATATAATAGGATAACACCATTATGGCCAGAAACTACCGGGACTCAGTGACTCTGTCACAGTCTGGCTTTGCATCCACCAGAATTTACTAAGCAACTGCACCATGCAGACACTGTGCTAAACCAGCGTCACTGCATTCAAGAAGGTTCTAGTCTGTGAGGAGACAGGGATGATGAAAGTGTAGACAAGGTGCAAAGACATCGGTGGGAGGTGGCGCCCAAACTTTTCTGGAAGAGTCAGGGAGGGCTTTCTATAGGAGGCAGTGGTTAAACTGAGACCTGAATGACAAGAGTGAATTTTCCAGGAGCCAAGGAGAATGAAGAGCATTTCATTCAGAGGTAAAAACAATGGGTGAAAGTCCAAGGGCAGAAGGGAACATGACATTTTCAGGAAATTAAATTTCCAAATCACCATCAACCAAAATATAATCAGGGGAGTTACAGAAAAGAAGGCTGAAGAGCAAGTTGGGGCCGGCTGACATGCAGGAGGGGCAAGATCAACCAAGACCATGGGAAATGCTAGGTCAAACCTAAAGGAGTTTAAAGTGTCAAAGGTGGTGGTGAGTTTCCAAAAGGAAAGATCATAAGCAGCAGTTCTCAGATGTAGGTGATGATCTCGGAAGTCCAGGGTTCAGGGTTCTGAAAGGGATCCGGGTTGGGAAACACTGCTGAGAGAATGACAAGTCATTAAAGACTGATTAGATAAAGGAATTTCATCATCAGGTGTTCACGTGAGAGATGTCACTCTGACCTGACCAGCATGGAGGGACTGGACAGGATAGGCCCTGAGGCATGGAAAACAGAAGATACCCTGGCAATATCCCAGGAAGGGAAAGGCTAAACCCAGGCACGGCCATGGGCGGTGGACATGGAGGGGCTGGAGTGCCTCAGAGAGACACTGAGACGGAGAGGAACAGAGACACCACATTTCCACCTTAAGCAGCAGGTGAGATGGTGGAACCATCCAGAGGGAGAAATCGTAGGAAGAAACTGGTTTGAGGAGGAAGACAAGGATTTCCAGTTAAGTGCATAGAGTTTGAGGTGCAAGTGAACTATCATGAGTGTATGGGGGTGGAGGCTCCAGAGACTTGGACTTTAGATATAAATTTAGGAGTCAGTGATCAAGAACTGGGCAGAAACTACTGCCATCAAGTGGTTCTCAGGATCACCTGGAGGGCTGCTTAAAACCCCGAGCTTCTGATTCATGGGGTCCCAGGTGATGCTGATGTTCCTCATCTGGGGACTTTGAGAACCACAGCTCTAGATAAAAGAATCCTGCCCTTTCTCCTCTACTTTGGACAGAAATGATAGGTAAGGAAAGCATAAATGTTTCATCTTTTTCTCTCTCTGGCCCTTGAACTCCAGAAGATGGGAGTACTTAGTTTGACTGCATTCTTATTCCAACTTCAGGAGCCCAAATCTACCACAATTTGCCAAATATAAGAAGAGTATGGACTGTAAGACACACCTGTAATTTAAGTAATGCTAAGAAGGAAAAACGGATACCAATAATTATGAGATGTGACTGATTGAAAGAAGCATTCTGATTTTCAAAATATGAAAGGCTGAAAAATGTGCATTTTAGAATTGACCAAAAGTGGTCATTCCTGTCCTCTGGGGCCACCCTGGAAAAGTCCAAGCAGACGCCTGTGCACCAGCAGAAGCCAGGATCCTGGATCTTCCTGCTTTCTGCCTGTGGTATATAATACCATCACATCCACAGGAACCTGCCACACAAAGGGCTTTGCTCCCCATAAGATCTCCCAGCAACAGGATCCTTCACCCAAACCTTCCAAAAGTGCCTCATTCCCACATTCCCCAGATTCTGCAGAGGCTCTCAAAACTCATATGCAAACATGAAAGGACATTTAATAACAACTCCTGCATTTCCCACTTTCACCCACGACGACAAGTAGTCATACCCAGGGTGTTCTTGCTCAGAGAGCCTACTACAGAAAAGACCCAATTAAGAAACACCATTGCCCAGACGCAGGGGCTCACGCCTGTAATCCCAGCACTTTGGGAGGCTGAGGCGAGCAGATCACTTGAGGCCAGGAGTTGGAGACCAGCCTGGCCAACATGGTGAAACCGCATCTCTACTAAAAATACAAAAATTAGCTGGGTATGGTGGCACACGCCTGTAATCCCAGCTACTCGGGAGGCTAAGGCATGAGAATCGCTTGAGCCTGGGAGGCAGAGATTGCAGTGAGCTGAGATCATACGACTGCGCTCCAGCCTGCATGAGAGTGAGATTCTGTCTCAACAAAAAAAAAAAAAAAAAAAAAGAAGGAAGGAAGGAAAAGAAAGAAAGAAAGAAAAGAAAAGAAGGAAGGAAAGGGAAAGGGAAAGGAAAAAGAAACACCACTGCCAAAACCAGCAAAAGATTAAAGGAAGCAAACATCCTCATTCTATTATTTCTCCTCTTATGCAGGAGAAATCCCGAGTTGCACATATTAACCCATAATGTCTTTTTTTCTTTCCAAATTTTTAGGTTCAGGGGTACATGTGCAGGTATGTTACATGGGTAAATTGTGTGTCATGGGGATTTGCTGTCCAGATGATTTCATCATCCAGGTAGTCAGCATAGCACCCAGTCGATAGTTTTTCAATCCTCACCCTCCTCCTGCCCTCCACCCTCATGTAGGCCCTAGTATCCATTGTCCCCTTCTTTGTGCCCATGTGTACTCAATGTTTAGCTCCCACTTATAAGTGAGAACATGCAGTATTTAGTTTTCTGCTCCCTAGCCTGACACCGCCCAATGTCCACGGCCAAAATACTTAGGCAAAGCAAAAAGCACAAGGGGCCTTTGCACCTAAAAAACAGTGTCTTCCATTCCAGTCTGAAAGAAACTCCCTGGAAAAATTGGAGCAAAATAGCTCTGTCCTTCCCAGGGTCTCAGAGGCCTCCTCTCTCCTTGGAGAGTATTCTGCCTGTCTCCCTGGGCTCCCCCACTTTTATTCTCAGAAGTACAAGTTGAAGGGAATCTCTCAAGCTTCAAGGAGTGTCCAAAGTCAAGCATCTCTGTTGTTGTCAGGCTGCAATAAATAATCATACTTCCATCTCCAACATACCCTTGTAAGAAGAACACTTTACATATGTTTTACAAAATGTAAAAATGGCTATGTGGAGGTCTAGCAGATCAGAAACAGCAGAGGCCAAGAGCCCACATGTCGAGATCCTTTCTGGCTCCAACCCCAAGGCCATGCTTCCTCCCAGAGGACCCACACCTGTATGTAGCTACTGCTAAAATGCTCTCACCCGGGCAGCTCCTGACAGAGAGGCCCAATTCATGACATGCCATTAACACAGCAGATGAAATTTCAACCAAAACAAATCTGTTATGCAAACAGTTACCAACATAACTTAGAAGGGTATTCTGAAATGACAGGCGGGGAAACCTGATCCCTACCTGAATATCCCAGGAGGACGTCCAGTAGTAGCAAATCCTCCAAGAGGGTCAAAATTGCCTGCTATTTTTAAAACCTAAAACTTTAAATAATTCCAGACCCCCTCCGCCACATGTTGAGCAATCTGCCAGATAAGTTATACACATGGAGTTGATTCCAACAATCTGCCAAAGAAGGGAGTCTCCCAAATCTGGCCACTTCTCATTTCCATATGGAAATAATTACCATGACCGGGCGGAGATGGAGGGAGAGGGGAAGAGGAGGCGGGAGAGGTGGCCATGATTCCAAGGAGCTGATCCCTGTTATACCATGATGTGTGCAGCATCGAACATCATCACTGCAATCATCATTTCACATATTTAAAGGAAGCCTTCAGGAAAAGTTTGTTTTATTCTTTTAAAGATAGTTAATACATTCATTGGAGTTTTTGTGGTGGTTCTTAGTCTTGTTCTCATTCTGTACATAAGAGTTTTTTTGTTTTGTTTTTTTCTCAAATCTGAGAATAACTGGTCCTTTGCATTCAAGCTCTGGTATTTGGAAAATTCAGCATTCTTAATAGGTTGACTTTGAGCTACCTTTGGAAATTCAGCTTCCCAACATGCAGGAAAATTCTGACACAACATCTGTTTTCCAGTAAGACCCTATTTTGACACAATTTGATACTCATTTGCATTGCCCCAGGTGTGGAAGGTCAAGCAATAGATCCAAGGTCACACTGAAAATGAGGCTCCCTTTTAATTTCCTGCATTCTTCCTGAATGGTTTAAAGAGTAAATGGGTTCCAGGAAACCTGAGGAGAAACAATGAAATCACTGCAAGAATATCCAAGCTTCCCATGTTTGGTTTGGTTACAAGACATTTTTAAACAGAGCATCATTCACACGGTCTTCTTCTGAGTTTAGATACCACTTTTCAGGTTCTCTCTGGAATTCCGTAAAATTTTGCAGCTCATCAGAATCATCAACCACTCTCCCCTTGTTCGGTGCAATTGCCAAGTCTATTTATAAAAAGCACATGCTATCTAAACACTTGCTACTCAAAGTATGTCTATGAACAAGCACCATCAGCACTTGCTGGGCACTTATTCGAAAAGCAGAATCCCCCTTCCCTAACCCCTGATGTAGGATGTCATAAAACACTGTTCCCAAAGTAATTGGGATGCACTGATTAAGCCAGGGGACAGCATACTACAAGCCTGCAGGCCAAATCTGGCCACTGCCTGTTCTTGTAAATAAAGATTTATTGAAACACAGTCAGAGGCATTAATTTGTCTATGCTTACTTTTGCTGTAATGGCAGAATTGAGACATTTCAACAGGGAAAGGGTGGCCCAGAAACATAAAACTATGAATTAACTGGTTCTTAACCAAAAATCTTCACTGACACTGATCTAAACCTTTATTCTACAGGGAGGAAGAGGAAGGATGAAGAAAAGGAAGAAGGAAGAAGGAAGGAGGAGGAAGGAGGAAGGAGGAAGAAGGCAGGAAGGAGGAAAGAGGAAGAAGGCAGGAAGGAGGAAGAAAGAAAAGGGAAGTAGGAAGAAGGAAAAAGGAGGTAGGAAGAAGGAAAAAGGAGGTAGAAAGAAGGAAAGAGGAAGGAGAAAGGAAGGAAGAGGAAGAAGAAACAGGAAAGAGGAAGAAGGAAGGAGGAAGAAGGAAGGAGGAAGGAGAATGAAGAAAAATAAAAGAGGAAGGAAGGAGGAAGCAGGAAGGAGGGAGAAGGAAGAAGGAAAGGGAGGAGGAAGAAGGAAAGGGAGGAGGAAGAAGGAAAGGGAGGAAGAAGGAAAGGAGGAAGAAGGAAAGGGAGGAGGAAGAAGGAAGGAAGAAAAAGGAAGAAGGAAGAAGGAAGTAGGAAGGAGGGAGGAGGAAGAAGGAAGTAAGGAAGAAGGAAGGAAGAAGGCAGTAGAAACGAGGAAGGAGGGAGGAGGGAGAGGGAAGTAGGAAAGAGAATGGAAGAAGAGGAAGTAGGAAGAATGCAGGAGGAATCAGGGAAAAGGAAGAAGGAAGTAGGAAGAAGAAAAAAGGAAGATGGAAGGAGGAAGTAGAAAGGAGGAAGAAGGAAGGAGGAAGAAGGGGGAAAAAAGGAAGAAGAAGAGGAAGGAGGAGGACACACTTTTTACACAGAGTTCTGCTAATTTAACCCTTATGTGAAACAGTTAAATAGAAACCCCTAGTGAGACAGCAGGCGGAATGATTTGAAGGGAAACAGTTGCTGCCACAAGGGAAGTTTGATGGCAGGACTTGGAGTGTGTATGCATGATATACGAATTGAAGCATTAGTACAGTTTCTTTGTGGGGCTGTCAGATAAGTGTAGAGGAACCCCCTACTCTCCACCTTTGTCTAGGGCAATGTCTGCATCAGATATTGGTGCCAACGTAATAATCAGCCTCATAGAAAATTGGATTCAGAGTCTGGAAAGATGGAAGATAAAATCTTTACAGCCTATGGATAGACCCTCCTTTCCAGACTTCAGCATTTGGAATCTTAGTACAGTTTCTGTATCAACGGTGCTTGCCAAATGAAACTCTGGATTTACAACAAATTGTGTTTTGAAAAATACTGTATTTGCCAGGCACGGCGGCTCATGCCTGTAATCCCAGCACTTTGGGAGGCCAAGGAGGGTGGATTACGAGGTCAGGAGTTCAAAACCAGCCTGACCAAGGTGGTGAAACCCCTTCTCTACTAAAAATAAAAAAATTAGCCAGGCGTGGTGGCAGGCGCCTGTCATCCCAGCTACTTGGGAGGCTGAGGCAGGAGAATCGCTTGAACCCCGCAGGGCAGAGGTCGCAGTGAGCCAAGATTGTGACACTGCACTCCAGCCTGGGTGACAGAGTGAGGCTCCGTCAAAAAGAGAGAGAGGGGAGAGAGAGAGAAAAAAAGAAAAAAAGAAAGAGAAAGAAAGAAAGAGAGAGAGAAAGAAGGGAGGGAGGGAAGGAAGGGAGGGAGGGAGGAAGGGAAGGAAGGGAGGGAGGGAGGGAGGGAAGGAAGGAAGGAAAAAATATCATATTTAAATTGCCCCAGTTCAAATAAGCCGGTAATAAGCCAAACCACCTGTCTCATAGAGAGCTGGAGAGACAGAAGGGTCAGCAAGGGAAATGATAAAATAAACAAATCACTGCTTTGAAAATTTATATGGTTCACCCCACCTCTGAGACGAGAGTTCAAAATAGAAATGCTTGCTCTTTAACACTGGTTATCATAACGAGATGCATTTAATACATGAGTTTGCTGGATACCATGGTCCAGCCGTGCTGTATTTTTTTTCCATGATCGATTTGAAACATCCATCGCTTCATTTGCTGCCTCTTTCCACAAAGCAGATACTGGAGAGCAAATCTCATGCAGATGATGTTTTGTCTAGAGGCAGCGAGCTGTTTTATAATAATGCAGATGTAGAGGATGCAATTTCAAACACACACCAGAAAGCACAGGGCTCACTACCTGTAACTGAGAAAACGAGGCAGAGATGGATGCCTTGTTTGCATTCATGCAGGACACATGCAGAAAGTTCTGTCTGCCAGCTACAGGAGGAACAGACAAAGCACCTCCCACCACCAGGCACAGGTGGAGTGGCGGGAGGAGGGGGTGGTGGCAGTAGTCCCACCTCTATGCACAGAGTTCCATCTTCGCAAGTAGGAACTCAAGCAGTTGAAGACCAGCAGCAAGCTGGCCATGCAGCCGCAGTGTAAAAATGGACGGCCTCTCCGCACACACTGGACAGTCCCGCCTTGAGCAAAAAACCAACACATGATCCTTTCCAACCTGCAGAACCTGCCATTCCAAGGGGCCAAAAATAACCAACCACCAAACTAAACAGCAAAAACAAGCCAACAAAAACTTTAGTGCCTTAGAACATCTTCATTTGCCTTTATTTTTCCTCTGCTTTTCATTTAACAGTGCTCTTTTTTCAGAAAAATAATTAGTGACAAAAGCTTGGTATACTTTAGAATTGTATTTAAAAGGAAAAGGACACCCTAAATGGATTGTGGCCTTCTTCAGTTCTGACTTTTCTTAAAACGAACTCATTGCAATTTAGGGAAGAAAAATGTAGATTTTTCCATCTTTCACTGCAGAGCATGATGCTGTGCTGATGATGGTGGCGTTATATATATATTTGTAAATCTAGAAAAGTTTGATGCATTCCTAAAGAATACCAAGAATATAATTTTTAAAAAATAGAATTAAGGGCCTGGCAAAATGGCTCACGCCTGTAACCCCAACACTTTGGGAGGATGAGGTAGGAAGATCGCTTGAGCCTGGGTGCTCAAGACCAGCCTAGGCAACACAGCGACACCCCGTCTCTACAAAAATAAAACTAGCCATGCGTGATGGCATGTCTATAGGTCTATAGTCCCAGCTATTCAGGAGGCTGAGACAGGAGGATCACTTGAGCCCAGGAATGCAAGGCTACAGTGAGCTATGATCACGCTACTGCACTCCAGCCTGACAGAGCAAGACCCCCCGCCCCCCCCCCCAAAAAAATAGTAGAATTAAGGAGTCTTCCTGCCTGGTCAATTTTTTCCGGATGTCTCCTGCTTTTGCCTCTCCTTGCCTGGCTATAAACTTTAAAGCAAAGAAAAACTAATTCTAGAAGAAAATTCCAAGAGAAATTTCAAACAAAATAACATGTAGAAATATTATATTCAAGAGCTAATGCAGAGCTGTACACAAATAATGACTTGAAAATCATTACAAATCAAGAAGAATCCTGAATTATCTTACAAAAGAATCACACTCTTGAAACTTACCAACAACGTCATCACACTATTCCTGTTAAAATATGTACACAAATCCCTTAGTCATTATATTCGTTTTCTGGGGCTGCTGTAACAAAGTACCACAAACTGGGTGGCTTTAAAAGCCAGAATTGTTATTCCCCCACCATTCTGGAGGCCAAAAGTCTGAAATCTAGGTGTCAAGCAGGATTGGTTCCTTTTTGTTCTTTTTATGATACAATAGGATTGATTTTTGTTTGTCATTTTTTTTGTTTGTTTTTGTTTTGTTTGTTTGAGACAGGGTCTCACTCTGCCAACCAGGCTGGAGTGCAGTGGTGCCATCGTAGCTCACTGCAGACTCCAATTCCTGGGCTCAAGCAATCTCCCCACCTCAGCTTCGG
Organism: Nomascus leucogenys; assembly: GCF_006542625.1. Taxonomy (NCBI): domain Eukaryota; kingdom Metazoa; phylum Chordata; class Mammalia; order Primates; family Hylobatidae; genus Nomascus; species Nomascus leucogenys. The sequence continues at coordinate 7,731,502 of NC_044406.1, forward strand.
GAGCAGCTGGGACTCCGGGCTGGTGCCACCACAACTGGCTAGGGTTGGTTTCTATTGAGGGTTGGGTGGGAGAATCTGTCCCGGGCCTCTCTTCTTGCTTCTGGCAGCCTCAGGCTATCTTTGGCTTGTAGACGTCTTCCCCCTGTGTGTCCACCTCGTCTTCCCTCTGTGTCTGTGTGTCTCTGTGTCCAAATTTCCCCTTTGTAGAGGGACACCAGTCATATTGGACTAGAGCCCACCCTAATGACCTCATTTTAACTTGATTACCTCTGGAAAGACACTATTTCCAAATAAAGTCACATTCTAAGGTCCTGGGAGTTAGGATTTCAACCTATCTTTTTCATGGTAACGCAACTGCACACATATAATCACTATATGCCTCTATTCTGTGTATTCTAAGACTCCAAAATAGATTATGCTCTAAGCTGCAGTAAGTTCATGTTGGAAGAAGTCAAAGGATGATTCTCCTCAGGGAACAGATCCATTGATGATGACCAAAATTCACATACATCATCATTCGCCATTGAATGCATTTGCAAAGTACCCCAGGATCTTTCCACTGGCAGCCTCTCCTTCTTATGGTGTTTAGAAATCCACTTCGAAAAAAAAAAAAAACATAAAACGCCTTTTCCTCCCCAATGAGCCGGTCTATAAAAGCTCTCAACTAATTTACATCTTCAAAAGTAGATCATGTCAGACACTACCAGGCTTTCCATGCCTCCCCACTGGGATTTGGCCTCAGCCTCACACAGCTGTCTTACAGGTGGCGCTTGCTGGGCCCTGCCACCCCACGTCCCCTCCAGCCATGCTATGCTCTTTGCTCGCTTTACCTCAAATGTGCCTTGCCTTTCTATGGCCCTGAGCCTGTGCTCAAGCTGCTCCCTGGCCTTGACATTTTTGACTTTTTTTCTTTACCTATTAAAATCCTTCAAAGTCCCGCCAGGCCCAGTGGCTCACGCCTGTAATCCCAGCACTTTGGGAGGCCGAGGTGGGCAGATCACTTGAGTTCAGGAGTTCATGACCAGCCTGGGCAACATGGTGAGACCCTGTCTCTACTAAAAATACAAAAATTAGCTGTGCGTGGTGGTGCACACCTGTAGTCCCAGCTACTCAAGAGGCTGAGGCAGGAGAATCGCTTGAACCTGGGAGGCGGAGGCTGCAGTGAGCTGAGATTGCACCACTGCACTCCAGCCTGGGTGACAGAGTGAGACTGTTTCAAACAAATAAAAAATAAATAAATAAAATAAAAATAAAATCCTTCAAAGTAACTTCCAAGGCTCTGTCCTCTGCAGAGACCTTTCTAAGCCACCTGGTTATGATTCTCCTCTCCTTTTTCTGTTTTCTGCCTTCCTTTCCCCCAAGGAAGCATTTCAATTCCTCTGCCCATGTTATGTCAGCCTCCTACCATCTGCCGTCCTGACCACAACATTGTAGGCTCCCTCCTGCCATGTTTCCATAACCCCATACAACCCAGCACATAGCAAGACCTCAAGCAAGCCCTACCGGCTGATGGAATGAGTCAAGAGATAGGGGTTGTTGGGCAGAGCCCAGTAGAGTTATATAGCTCGCTGAAAATCCCAGGCTTTCCAAGGAAAAGGTTTGGGATTTATTTTCCTTAGTTCATGGTCTGTGCTTTGAGGATTCAGCAGAACAAATCAGCAGATTAGTAAGTGGGCCCCTGACATCCAGATGGGAAGAAACCACACTGCTTACAATGACTGTGGACTCGAAACTGCATTTTCAGGATAACTGTGTCCTGGACTGTATACTCCCATGAAAGCACAAGCTCACTTAGCAACAGCCAGAGTAGTTGGAGGAAGAATGTGAAAAGATGGCAGAATTCATCTACAATTCCTCTGATACACAAGAGTAACTAGCCAGTTTTCAGAATTTGTAAATATCACCCCTCTGAAATGCTGGATGAGGAAGGCAATGATCCCAAGCTTTTTCTGTTTCTCTCTGCCTGCACTGGCTTACCTATTCTTCCCTATTTGGTAAAAGCCAAGATGTCTCCAATTGCAGCTCTCTTCCTGAACCATCCAGCCTGGAATATCCCCTTCCCTGGGCCAAACTATTTTTGAGTGCCTAAGGGCTACTCCCCTAATTCACCGTCTGCAATTCTTAGTTATCTTTTTCCTATAATTCTGTTTAAATGGCTTAACTTGATTAACAGTTCCTTGAAGACAGGGACTACATAATGTGTCTTTGCATCTTTCATTTATCTAAAATGTCTCCAACTTCAGCTGAAATTGAAAGTAGAAACCCAAAGCTTTCAACAGTGTTGAAACATCTTCTCCCGCCCCATATGCTTCAAGAACTGCTGAGTAAATTAAACTGCACATCTGAGAAGGCAGCTCCATTTCTCCATGTCCCGCAGACCTAGCTAGTCAAGGTTGATAGCAGGAAAGAAAAAACATTGTGATAAACACTATTAAATGTCCAGGCTGAAATCTGCCACTAAAGCAAAGAAAAGCTTTCCAATTACAAACTTACTTTGAACTCCTATTTTCATTTCCGACATGTAATTATTACTAAATAAACCAGGCCGAGTGAATTAATACTTTTTTGGAATGTAGTCAAGAAAAACTATAGTACAATATTTTCAGTAAATTATTTACAAGAATGGGAAAGGGGGGTGTCAAGCACTTTGCTCTAGTATAATGTATTGGAAAATTAGTTACAGTGTCTATTAGATTCAAATATGAAGAAGATTACATGTATACATATAGATATGGATATATGCATATATACATGTGTATCTACACACACGTGTGTATGCGCTTGTTCATTTCGGATCAAGTTTACCATGTGGGTATAATGACTTGAGTTTGGGCAGTGGTCTCGTGTCTCACCTTCAGCTGTAAATACTGAACATGGAGCCCTGTGAGGAATTCCAGCTGGGCTTTCTACACTCGAACCTCTCACCCCTATAGTTTCACAAAGTGTCAGGTAATTTTAATATTTGGAGCCGTCTCTGCCCTCACACTCTTAGATCACATCCCTCCCTTATAGACAGCAAGGGGTCAATCCCACCCTCCGGTTGGTTTCATCCCTCCAGTGTCCCGTGGCCTCAAAGTCACAGCCAGGGGAAGTGCAGTGGGCAGTGGGCCCAGCCTGCATGTGACCTCTGTGTCTCCATGCCCCCCCTGCCCAGCCCAGGGTGGTACCCTCTCTCTGGCATTTTCAGGAAATGGCTAAGAACTGCAAGTCCCTGAAGGGCTCATGTGTTTGCTTCTCCCCATCCCAGCCTCTGAAACCCCTTATTCTATAGGTATCTGGGCTTCAGTATTAATGCGCTTGGTGGAATTCACTTCAATAAACTTAGGGGAGCAAAACTACAGCTCACAAATGGACTTCTAGAAAAAACGTCCACATATTTGTTTGACCCACCAAACAAATACAAAAATGCTACTAGTGACACTTTCACAACTATATCAAGGAGCCAATGGTGTCTGGTGGTGTGACAAGGTAAAGCAATGCCCTGAAGCAATGCAAAAGATAGCTATGAACACTCAGAGTGCAAGAGCTGGAGATGTCCTCTGAAGGGCAAGGACCGTGTCTGACCAAGGAAGAGGTTATCTTTAAGCAGACAACCTTGAATTACAAGAGGCAGCTATGTACCCTTCCTTCCCATACACAAAACAAACCCTAGCTGGCATCAACAAGAACTCAAACTACCCTTGACTTTGTTTTTAATTGTACCTGTAAATCCTGACTTGAATGCTTTCCAGTAGAGAAGTGTGGTAAACTCAGGTTGTAAAGTAAGGAACACTTCCTCCCAAATGCATTTAACTTCAAATGGCTTCCCCATTTCTCTAGAATAGAGACATGCAAAAGCTTCCATCTGGATGCACAAGTATCCAGACGAGACTTGTACTCCAGATGCACAGGCCTCATCTTATGGCTTCTGTGCTGTGAGGAGAGTTGGCATCTCCGGTGCCCCAGATGGCTCACCATCCTAAGGGCCTGAAACCTAGGAAAAGGCACAGGCAATGCATACGTGCCAACTTCCAGTGTGGGAGCTCAGTGTCCAAGCTCAGCCCCTGTATGCTTAAGCTAAAGTCCCCTGGCTCTCTGGCTTGACTGGAATCTACATTGCATTTCCCCAAGGTCAGTTCCTGCACCATTTGCTTGGCAAGCCATTTTGAGCCACTCTCGTCTCATCCTGGACAGGATTTTGGTATCCACTCGCCAGCATCATCCAGCATAACCACAGCTGAGGAACATTCAGTCCTCTGCCAGTCTAGTCCCAAAAGGCCTGGCCATGTGGGACCAATTTTCGGGCAGATGGAAACATACATTCTGCAGCTGCACAAGGGTAAATCTTAATTACAGCCCTCAGTCTGGAGTGATCGGCAACCAGCGTGGTCACCTTTTCAGACTTCCGCCTATACAAGCTCTGATGAAATCTTAGAGCACATAAGCCTTGCTGTTCAGAAAGACAACACGAGGGCAACATATGCATGAGTGTGTGTGTGTGAGCGTGTGTGTGTGTGTGTGCACACGCACATACTAGGTTTCCCTTTCTACCTAACTCTCAGAAACACACGAAAGCCCCTCTGCATCCAGACATGATAGATGTATATTTATATTCTATTTCAGTATGCCGGACCTTCCGTGTGATTCTGAGTCGCAGCAGCTTAATAGGGTACAGGAGGAGTTTTCGAATTGTGCCCTTAGCAGGCAAGTAGACAGCTCCACTGTGAAGAAATCGCAATTCATCTCTTGTGACACTACACACAGCTGTATGCACAGCCCCTTTTGTGTCAGGAAGCCCCAGGATTCTTGAGTAAATAGTTGAAGAGTACAGGTAACAAGAGACCATTCATCACTTGCAACAATTTAGAATATCTTGAAGTGTGCTTTAGAAAGTAATTTTTTTCATTTTTGAATTTAAATATGAGAGTGGCAATCTTCTCAAATCACTAACTTCAAAATCAATTTGTATCTTTCAGAATCGCTCCCTAAACAAAACAAACAAAAATGCATAATTTACATGAATGTTCATAGCAGCATTATTCATAATAGCCAAAAGGTGGAAGAAATTCGTGTCCATCAGAGGATGAATGAACTCACAAATTGTGGTTCATCCCTATAATGGGATACTATTCAGCCATAAAAATGAATGCAGTGCTGATACACGCTGCAACATGGATGAGCCTGGAAGTAATAAGTGAAAGAAGCCAGTCACAAAAGGATGAATATTACATGATTCCATTTACATGAAATATTCAAATTAGTGAAATCCACAGATGCAGAAAGCAAGTTTCTGGTTGCCAGGGGTTGAGGGAAGGAGAGAATGGAGAGGAACTGCCTAACGGGCACGGAGTTTTCTTTGGGGATGATGAAACTGTTGAGGAACTAGACAGAGGCAGTGGTTTCACAACACCGAACATACGAAGTGCCACTTCATTGTTCACTTGAAAATGGTTAATTTTATTTTATGTAAAATTCACCTCTGTTTTTTAAAATGCATGATTGAAAATGTATGAAATACATTTTGCTAAGTAATCTGTGAAGTCTTTGTTCCAAAGGGTTTAGATTTTTTTTTTTTTGTAAGTATCCATTTAAGATACCTCTAAAGTCTTATATTCATGTCACTTTTTTAAATGCCTCTTAGTGGATTCTGAGAATAAGTGGTTCTAAAAAACAAACAAACCAAAAAGAAAACCTCTACCCTATGGAGCTGGCAACTGAAAGGCAAAAACAGTTGCAGTTTATCTACCCAAAATCAAATAAAGTAAGCAGAGATTAAGGCACATAGCTGGGCCATTATATGTGGATTAATGCAAGGAATCTGACATTTTTCCAGGTAAAGAAATTGAGACATCAATATAGCCCCAGGCTTCTTAAAGCATGGTCCATGGACCACCAGCCTTGGCATCACCCCAGAGCTTCTTAGAAATGGAGGGTCTCCATCCACCCTAGAACTACTGAATCACGGTCTGCATTTTGACAAGGTTCCCAGGGGATCCTCATTATAGCTAGAGAAACAGTCAACCAGCACCTCTCCCTCAAGCTGTACGGTTTTGCCTTCAACAAAATGCCTCTACAGGGTCTCTAAAATGCATGTTCCACAAACATGGCTGCCCAAAGCTCCCCACCTCCCCTCCAAGGCCCCTAAGACTGTTCTGTCCTCCCCCCACCCCTGCCCCACCAGACACCTACAATGATCAAGACCGTCAAGCCCTGCTCTATTACTTAGAAACCCATCAGAACCTTCTAACCCAGTTTTTTACCAACCAAGACTTTGCCTTCGTCCTGGAAAGTAAGTCCTTCCTCTTCCTCCATCCTTCCCCAACTGGTAAAAAATCCAACTGGTTCTATGTCAGGACATCTGTTTTTCACAATGCTCAGACTTTACCAATCTCCTTATCTCTTTCCAATTTTTTTTTTTAATTTATTTTTTGAGACGGAGTCTTGCCCTGTCGCCCAGGCTGGAGTACAATGGCGTGATCTCGGCTCACTGCAACCTCTGCCTCTCGGGATCAAGCAATTCTCGTAGCTGGAATTATAGGTACCCGCCATCATGCCTGGCTAATCTTTGTATTTTTGTAGAGATGGGGTTTCACCATGTTGACCAGGCTGGTCTTGAACTCCCGACCTCAGATGATCCATCCACCCTGGCCTCCCGAAGTGTTGGGATTATAGGCATGAGCCACCGTGCCCAGACTCTTTCCAACTTTTATCACCCACAAATAATCACCTCTAATGACTGGCGATAGGCAAAAAAGCAGGGTTCCAGGTGGCTGCAGAGGAAAGATGTGGTGGCTCAGATGTGTGTACTAGAGGTATTGCCAATCCCCATAGATTGGAGTGGGCTGGAGAGAAAAACAGACTCAAGAAGGACTCCAAGATAGGCCCAAGCTACAAGAAGGAGGGAGATTCCCATCCCTAAGATGAGAAAGGAAACAGGAAAGGCAAGTTTGGTGAGAAATTCAAAGCATGCTAAAAAATGCTAGAAACAGGCCAGGCACAGTGGCTCAAACCTATAATCCTGGTGCTTTGGGAGGCCCAGGCAGGAGGACTGCTTGAGACCAGGAATTTAAGATCAGCCTGGGCAACATAGCGAGACCTTGTCTCCACAAAAAAAAAAGATAGATAGATAGATAGATAGATAGATAGATAGATAGATAGAGATATAGATAGATTAGTTGGGCGTGGTGGCGCACACCTGTAGTCCCAGCTACTCAGGAGGTTGAAGTGGGAGAATCACATGAGCCTTGGAGGTCCAGGCTGCAGTGAGCTGTGATCACGCTACTGCACTCCAGCTTGGGCAACAGAGACCTTGTCTCAAAATAAAAGAAAAAGAAAGAAAAAGAAAAAAATGCTAGAAATATACATGCATTGCAATTAGGTGTGTGCACTGCCTTGTGAGAATTTCCACTCAAGGAACTGACTGTACTTGCCCCTTCTCACAACGGGCTCTGTATTTACGGACACATGGCTCTCAGTCATTACTGCATGCATGTGCACACCCACACATGTGGGAGAATGCAATGTGCTAACTGCATTCAGACATAGCCAGGCCCTCGGGGCTGCTTTTGGAGACTCTCTATGGAGACTGTAGGATGCTTCACGCTGAGTATCAGGTGACTAGAGAGACCAAATGAGAAGGCTCTCTGCAATCACCCAATTTGACGCTTGAGAAGATTACCCATAATCTCGAGTTCTTTATTTCAGAAAGCAAATCAATTGGCATCTGGAAAAACAAGAGTACTACATCTTGGGGAAAAAACAACAAAACTCAGCTTCTTCCTTGGTAGAATAGATGCCAGGAACCATATATGTGTGTCTATATATATGTGTATACTATAAAATTAAAGAATTGTAAAATCAGATTTATTATATAATTACATTATATCCAATATTGTATAATACACAATTAAATAATTATTGGAGGTAAGTATACGTAATACATAATTATCAAACATAATTATATATTTTGTGTAATATGTAATATTTATATTTTTATATAAAATTATATTCTGCACTTGTACCATGTATATTACATAATATGTATATTAATGTATAATGACCATGAATATGTCTTTACTAGCATATACAATAGCCATTAAAAATCACCAAACCATAAAATGTACATAACTCTCAAATTAATGCCTCACCCATGGCAGCCTACCTGTCCTCTAGATGCCACAGACAATGTGGGGCTGTCCCCAAGGGACACAGTGACCACCAGTCACTCCTCGCTCTTGAAATGACTCACATTCCTCACCCACCCCCAGCTTTCCCTTCGGCTCACGGAACCAGGCCCCCACCACCCACTTCTGTGCCCTTTAAATGTATTATTTCCTGTGCTGTTACTCACTCTCACGAAAGTTTTTAACAATATGAGGAAAGTGGATGAATAACTCATTTGAGCCCTGTAAATGACTCTGCAAGACAGAACGCAGGTGTAGGATAGAGAGGGTCAACTAGCAGATAAGCACTGGGACACAGGCCCCCTGGGGTGACAGGCTGGAGGAAGTTCTAGAAGGTGAGCAGCAAGGACCAGCCAAAGGTCTTGAGTGAGGTGAGTGATTTGGGATGCCAGACACACTACAGGTGAGCATGAGGAATGGGAGTCAGCTCCTTCCCAGCACCATTTTGTTAAGTATGTCTTATTTTCACAAGCCAAACCTGTATTTTCCAGGGCAGGATAACTGCTGGAACAAACAGCCTCAGTGGTTCAGCACAGTGAGTGCTTACAGACAGTCCTGACTTACGATGGCTGGACTTACAAATGTTCAACTTTATTATGGTGTGAAAGCAATATATATTCAGTAGAAATCATGCTTCTCTCTCAATGCTGGGCAGCAGCAATGAGCCACAGCTCCCACTCAGCTACACATTTTTGGCATAACGATATTTTCAACTTATGATGGGTTGATCAAGATGCGACTACATGGAAAGTCAGGGAGCGTCTATATTTCTTGTTCACATAACAATCCGATGGGCAAGTTCCTGCTCTGATGGTGTTCCTGGGCACCTTTCCTGCTTCTGACTTTTGTACCTGCCACATTCTGGGATTATAAAGGATTCGCCTTCCAGGCATACCAAGAGGGAACGAGCCAGCATGGAGGATTGCTCAGGAGGCTGTTTGGGGCTGGGCCTGCAGCCAGCATAGGTCAATTCAGCCACATCCCACTGGACAGAGCCCAGGCATATGGCTACATAGAAGTGTCAGAGAAACTGGGAAGTGTGGTGTAGCCGTGAGCCCAGGAGAAGGACACAAGTATGTTGGGTAACAAGGCAGCTTCTGTCACAAGGCACCAAGGAGTGACCACAAAGACAAGGAAATCAGGCAGAAAACTGTCATAGGGGAAAGAGCTTTTTAGAAATGGTTTACCCGATTCAAGGAAAGTCTTTAGAACTACCACTGCTCTCTTCACCCAAACTGAAGTCATAAAGAACAACAACAACATGATAATAACAATAATAATAAGGTTGGGGGAATGCACTTAAAAAAAAAACTGGCTAAATCCACAGTAGAGAGGATATGCAATGAATTAGAAATTACGTTATAGTTGTAGTGTTGGCCATCAAACCCATCAGTAACTAACATATAAGAGCAAACGTTAGTTCAAGTTTCCCTGTCTTGGTGGCAATTCGACCCACATTGTCTTTCCATGTCCTGGTTGTTCTAGCTTTGCTACAATTCCAAGCCAGTGGACAGCAAACCACAGCCTGAGGTCACATCCCACCTACCTGCTGTTCTCGCATGGCCCACAAGACAAGAATGGTTCTGGCATGTTCAAATGATTGCACAAGGCCGGGTGCGGTGGCTCACACCTGTAATCCCAACACTTTGGAAGGCTGAGGTGGAAGGATTGCTTGAGGCCAGAGTTCAAGACCAGCCTGGGCAACATAGCAAGACCCTGTCTTTACAAAAAATTTAAAAATCAGCCAGGCTTGGTAGTGTTCGTCTGTAGTTCCAGCTACTCCACAGGCTGAGGCGGGAGGATCGCTTGAGCCTAGGAGTTCAAGGTTGCAGTGAGCTGTGTTTATGCCACTGCACTCCAGCCTGGGTGACAGAGTGAGACCCTGACTCAAAAAAATTTTTTTTAATTTAATTTAAGAAAAAGTAAGAGTTTGTCAACCCCAGATCTAAGCCTGATTGCTTTCTGCTATTAAAAACTGATCAAATCCACTGTTTGGACTTCTCACGGTACAGTCTATTTGACGTTCAAGCTTTTCATTGTCTCTGCTTAAACCGAACAGGTGAGCAACTCTTCCTGGACCTCCCTTGCTCTTGCTGTTCCTACTGCATCAATTCATACAGCATGGAAACCTCCATAAATACAGCATCTACTGACCTGGGATGCCCCTCTTGTTTTTGATGTCTGAACCAGGGAGATTTTGCTAAACTTCAAAAGTCTTAAGCAGAAGAAGAAATATTTAGGCTTGTGCATGATGTGGAAGGTTTCCCACCATTTCTTTAAAGGGCTTCTCTATAGGCTTTAATAGGCTTCCCTCTATTTTCTATGTCCCATTTATAAACATCGCCACTCCCGGCTATAGCAGTTGGGATTCAAAACTACTTCCTCCGCTGGTGATTTATCATTTCACTAGTTTATACTCACCCTGCATCCGTTCCCTAGGGCGGCCATAACAAAGTCAAAGCCGAGATTTACTCAAGTCTGAATTCAAAGCCCAAAATAATTCCATCCCATTAGCTCATTTTCCCAGCACTTTCTCTACCCCAGGATAAAATGCCATGAATCTATTTACTACCCCCACAGTCCTTATACAGATCCACTGATTTCATCTGACATTTTCTGACCTATGGGTCCTTTTCTCTGCCTGAAACAAAATATCTACTTAATCTTTCTTCTTCAGTCTTCATCAAGTACTTCATCAAGTACTTTAATTCCTAAATTCAACAATGTGATTCCTTTACTCTCCTCTGTAGCTAACAGAATTACACAGACCAATCCTGCAATTAATAATAGCCATTAACACCTTTTTACACCTGTGTAGAGTTTTGTCATTTATTTTCTATAAATATATATTTCCCACTGGTTTTAACCCACAGTGAACCTGCCTTGAAATACAGCCTCCCGAAGACCCCTCCAGGTTGGCCACAATACCTGGGCTCACTTCTACGGGCCCACCTTGCTGTGCTCAGGCCAACACACCTTCCCGAGCCTACTGGCAGCTCAGCTTCCCACATCACACTGGTTACGTAATTATGCCTCTGGCAACTTTTATTGTCATTTGTAAGTGGCCACTATTGGAGGAAGCCACATATTTTTCCTGAATTTTAGGTCATTTTTGCCCTCCCAGACACAGTTTCCATTTGGACTACCAACAAGTAATTGTTTACCTCCACAAGTTTCCATCATGCCATACACTAATGGCCGACTGGTTATGTAATCATTAAACAAAATCCTCAAAGCTTCAAGGTATTTCAAAAAAATATTTTTATTATAAAGCGATGAATAACCCTTAGCTAAGTTATGAGCCAATTCCTATTTTGAAAAGTTGTGAATTCTATTACACAATGGTTACCTTTCATGGGAGAAAAGACAGAGCACTATTCGCGTCCAAATGCAGAAACTGGAAGCAATGCAAACTACCAAATTGTCTTCAGCTAAAACAAAAGCCAAACATTTCATAATTGAGCCAAGACCCTAATCCAACTCATAACAGTAAATCAGTGGCACAGATGGTAGCCATGGCGACCTTATTTTGGCTCTATATAACCTACGTGTCAGATGTCGCACACATGAGATGGGATGTTAGAGTACTGCTGAAATAGTGAACAATGGGCTCGCTTCAGATTCCCAGATTCCTTGACCTTAAATTTAAACTACCCTTTTAAATCCATCTGAAAATATTCAAGACAGCACTCAGGCTTCCTGATTTATGCTAACAATTTGATCGTCCTTCCCTTCTTTTAGCAAAGCTCACCACATTTGAATACACTGAACGTTTAACCACCTCAACACATTTCTGATCAAAGCAAGTGTGAAATAATTTCTCCTGCTTTGTACAGCAAAATTCTTTCTGCAAGTAAGTAAGAGGAGATAATGCAATTCAAAAGGCGTGAAGACTGGGCTTATATTATAGAAGATGTATTTGCTAATATAATCATGTGAAATTGTTTCTTTTGTTTTCTTTAGCCTCAGCTAGGAGACAGTGGCAACTGAAACAATGTTCTCACATTGTAGCCTCATCTTCAAGATGCTTTACAAATGCAATTACTTTCTGATAATGAAATCCACTAGACTGTGGGAGAGCCTATTAGGAGAAGCCCCATGATCCCCCTCGCTGCTTTGGGCCATTTCAAAGCTGATGCTCAGGGGCCCTTCCCTGACTCTGGAAGGAAAGCCAGCAAGCAGATCCTGCATAGAGAGAGGGAACGTGGGAGCCCTGTCTCCTGGCCTTGTGCTTTAACATCCAATTCTCATTATTTGGGCCTCCAGGGGCAAGGAGCTCGCAGTGCCGGGGAGGTGAAACACCACCTGAAATGCAGGAAAAGTCTGGGGTTTGTCGTAAAATTTTAAAATCCGCATCCTTCCTATAGAATTGTCTAAGCTTCAACTTTTTCAGAAGAAAGATTCTGATCAGGAATAATCCTAGTCTAACTGCAAGTCTTTACCAAAGCGGGCAGGCAATCTGAACACTCTCTTGCCTGTGCCCTACTCTCCCATGTGTCCCTGGAGTTTAACTTGCATTTTCTGCCCCATTCAATTCCCTTGGTCCTGGGTTGAGTGGATCTTGTGAGAGAAAAGGACACGACCCCAGAATCTGCAGAGGGTGTAGAGTTTTCCTTGGAGCAATGAGTCCCATACTTTAGCAGCAAGTATATCAGGATCCCTTGGAAGCATTTTTTTCTTTTTCCTTTTTTTTTTTAAGACAGGGTCTCACTCTGACAACCAGCCTGGAGTGCAGTGGCACAATCTTGGCTCACTGCAACCTCCATCTCCTGGGCTTGAGCAATCCACCCGCCTCAGCTTCCCGAGTAGCTGGGACTACAGGAGCATACCACCAAGCCTGGCTAATTTTTGTATTTTTTGTAGAGACAGGGTCTCACTAGGTTGCCTGGTCTGGTCTCAAACCCCTGGGCTCAAGTGATCCGCCTGCTTCAGCCTCCCAAAGTGCTGCAATTACAGGCGTAAGCCACCATGCCCAGCCTAGAAGTGTCATTGGAAAGGGCCGCCCGCCCAGGAGTTCCTGATTCAGTAGGTCTAGGTCGGGCCCAAGAATGTGCATTTCTAGTAAGCTCCCCAGTGAGGCAGATGTGGCCACGGAGAACACCACTTTTCCAGAACCGCTAACCTGGAGTTTAATTAAATAAGCTGTGGGGAGGATGTGAAAAACTCATTGCAAGCTCATTCGCAGAAGCTGCCACTTGATTGGCACACACTGTTTTGTCGCGACATGTTTTCTTTAATACCTGTCTGATTGCACACATTTTCTATTTGGAGAGAAGCCACAGTGCCCAGGTTAGAATCACAGCTTCCTGCAAGTGTGTGGTCTGAAGGAAGTCTCTGAATGTCCTGGGGTCTTAGTAAAGACATCAGAAGGGGGCAAAGAATGAACCGGGGCAAGTGGAGCAAAGCAGTCAGACTGCCCGGTGTGTGAGACAGCCCAGAAATGCAGCGATTTTTATTCTTATTTTCCTCGGATATGAAAGCTGTAATATAACCGACTCTGGTAAATCAACACCAGTGGGTGGTAATTCCTTATAGCATTCATGTGCAGCCCCTACAAGTGTTAAGTGGTTTAGGGTCTCCTTGGCCTAGATGGTACTAAGCAGAAGTAAGAGTATGTTGCGCTGTTATGTTTAAGAAGATGACTTGGGCCGATCACGGTGGCTCGCATTTGTAATCCCAGTACTTTAGGAGGCTGAGGCGGAAGGATAGATTGAGGCCAGGAGTTTGAGATCAACCTGGGCAAGATAGTGAGAGCCCCCTCTCTACAAATAAAAAATTAAAAAATTAGCTGGTGTGGTGGCATGCAGTTGTGGTCCTAGCTGCTTGGGAGACTGACATGGGAGGATCCCTTGAGCCCAGGAGATCAAGGCTGCATTAAGCCATGATGGCACCACTACACTCCAGACTGGGTGACAAGGTGAGACCCTGTCTCCAAAAAAACAAGGCGACTTAGTAAAAAATCAGGGGGAAATATGGCAACAAATATAAGAAAACTTAAGGAGGAGATATTATGTCTATAGGAGAAGCATGGTTATATATCAAGGTAAATACTGTGCCCAGTTCTCATCTGATTATTGTGAGGGTTGTCAAAGAAGAAAATTGATTTTATAACCACTAGAATTTTTTCAAAGAAGGGAGGGAGGAGGGAAAGAGGAGAGAGAGAAGAACCTGAAAGGAAAAGGGAAATGAAAAGGAAGCAAAGGAAAAGAAATCTCTCAAAACATCAGGTGTGTCTTTGTTTAGTTGAGTATAGACCGTCTGTGGTGGCTTTTGGTGTCTTGGCGTTTTAATTGCACAATGCACCAATATGATGCTGCGCATGCAGTCTAAACAGCTAACTGAAACCAGAGTACCAAATGAATACACACAGGCCTCGGAAGCCGCCTCAACCTGGGCAGCTGCTGCCCTTCATGGAGCCCTGGAACATCTTTTGTTACCTGAGCCCTTAACTCTCGTCTCCAGGCAACCGGCGCCCCCTCCCCACCACCTAGAGTGGGAGGCGCCAGCCCCCAGCAGGGCTGCAGCTCTCCAGTTTCATCCCACCAGTCCAGATTGCTGAGGAGTTATGTTTAAATAATGTCTCTATTCCGTAATCAGTATGCTCCTCCCAACCCATTAATACAGCAAAGCTGCAGTCTCATATTTGGGGCCTCAAAATCACTTCTGATTGCAGGGTGGGAAAACAAACCACCACCAAAGTTACAGGTTGTACACAATACCCAGACAGAGGCCCACAAACAGATGTGTATACCTATATGTGCACACAAACACGCACACAGTACACACGCATGCACATGCAATGTGTGCATGCAAACACACATGTGCATATATACACAGAAACACACAAATGCACAAACATGTAAATGCCATGCATGCAATTGCATACACACATGCATATGTAGGCAGTATCATTTCTGTACACACATGCACACCTATGTGTGCATATGGGTATGTGTGCATACACGTATGCATACGCAGACACACATACCCATATGCACACATGCATATGCATATACACCCACACATATTAATATGGTGAGCTCTGTTTTTCAACTGAGAGACTGAATGAAGTAGGGACATTTTAAGGCCTTTCCTGAAAGAGGTTCATTGTTTAAAATTGTAGGCCAGGGCAACAACATTCTAAAGACTCCAGGCTTTGAACTCACACCTCCAGTGTTCCAGTCTCTGCTTTGTGCTGCATCAGGCCCTTCCTTCTCAGAGCGCAGGAACCGTTAACCTTGGGGTTCTGGGTGGACCCCTATGGGTTCTCTCTCTTATCACAATGATGGCTTGCCCTGGGGGCCGACCTAGCCACCTCCAACTCCTAGCAAGCACAATGAAGCCTTCCGTAACAGGAGACCAAGTCAAAGAAAGGCAATGGCCACCGCCTTTCTCGTATTGATCTTCCGCTAACAGGCAGATCATAACTGAGCACATCAACCCAAACCTAATGTATTCCAGGGCTTACGCCTTGGCAAAGTGGACCAGCCCTGTTCTCCCTGAACCAAGGCAAGAAAACTATGTAGAAAGCAGAACATGAGAAATCAATCTGATAAAACGAGACCAGCTCAGAGAACAGTAAACAGTGACCTCTCTCCCTCAGTCACCTGTCTGCTCTGCAAATTAGGAACTAGGTCTTCCTAGCAGGTAGGCAGATGCCAGGTGGGGCCCAGGTGTGGGCGGCAGTGGGAAGGGGAGAGGAGAACCCACCCTATACACCGCATTCCCGCCCGCAGACCAAACAGCCAGCGGCACTTTGGTCGCTGGATGCGGGGAGCAAAGAACAATTCATTAAAGGCTTTCAGGATGAAAATCCTCACAACAAATTGCCTTTCTCCTCTCCCTCTGAGTCTTCACTCTTATGTAAATGTATTCAAAAAACCACCACTGTGCTTTCAGTGAAATGACACCACAAAGCTACCAGAGGTCTCCGGGCTGTCTGGGTGCTTGGCAAATGTTTCTAATATCCCTATTAAAACACAGCCCGGATCCGCAGCATCCAAACAGAGGGAGATTAGCCGCGAGGCAGGGCGCCTTTGGACGGAGCTAAGCTGGGGCTTCCGAAGCGTCTCTCCTCCTGATCTCTATCAGGCAATTTTACGTAATCAGAAAAAATCAGCTTGCAAATGAAACCTAAACTTCAGAGTCAAAAGTTGAAAATGGAAAGTTTTTTGTTTGTTAATGGATATGGTTTTAATCCAAGTGAACAACGTAGTTATATCCAGCAAGTCCTGATTCTGTGAAGAGTTTCCAGTCAATTTTAATGCCAGCTTTTGTTCCACATCTTCAAAAAGCCGGTAAGATGAACAGGAGGGATGTTCATTAGAGGGTCAAGTTAAATTGCCAGACTGCCATCAGTAGAAAGAAAAAAAAGGAGGCCAGCATGTGTAAGCACTGCAGTTTCCAAATCGTTTCTATACCTTTTCATTTCAGGGATGACAGGAAAGATTGTATTTCACTTAAGCCCTGTCTTCCCCCAAAACAATTTCTTATATAACCATATATATATATATAACCATAAGCAGTTAAATACAACAATGAAATACTTTGTGGTAATTGTTCAAGGTAGAAATTCAGAGTAATATTGGAGTATTAACCCATTTTTGTTTTATTCATGTCAAGTTCATATACCAGTTTACTTGTTGTGATTGGATTCCTCAAGTATCACTTGAATATCATCAGACTCAGAAGGGACAGTCCCTATTTGCCGTGCAGGGTATGCTGTTTGATCTGTCCCTTATAAGCAACTTTATGCTTGAAGCCTAATGCCATTTAACTGTGTATCATAATCACGACAAAAAGAGAACAGAAAGGAGGAAGCACCAGTCAATTATCTCATCAAACCCCTGAAAGAACTATCTGCCCCCCACCTCACAAAGGAGCAAACAGATTCATGATAATGAGTAACCTGCCCCAGGCCCCCCCTACGCCGGGCTGGACACAGGCTCCAGACCCGGATGCGTCATCACCCACCCGCCTCACCGACACAGACGCACCTGCAGATCCTTCACTGCCTGCAGATGAAAACACACCATTTCTCACCTAATCCATGTGCAGCTCCATTCTGGCTCCTGGGCAGGGATCTAATAACTTCACAAGCATAAAAGAAAGAAATCTCACCCTCACAAGTATTAATACACAACAGGATGAAAGAGTCTCGATACTCAATTCCAGCAGCCTCCACGGCTGCCCAAAAAACAGCAGCATATTGCACCCAACCCACACAGGGTCTCAGATGAATTCAGCGAGGAAATGTCTGCTTCCCTGATTTTTCCCTAGAGCTGGGCTTCTCAATGCTTTAAAGTCAATTCCATTTTTATATCAATTAGATTTTTACATAGTATTACACCTTATTTTAAATTCTCACAGGGCCAGGCACAGTGGCGCACACCTGCAATTCCAGTGCTTTGGGAGGCCAAGGCAGGAGGATCACCTGAGACCCGGAGTGCAAGATCACCCTGGGCAACATAGCGATACCTCATCTCTACAAAACATTAAAAAATAAAAATTAGCCAGATGTTGTGGTGCACTCTTGTAGTCCCAGCTACATGGGAGTCCGAGCAGGGAGGATTGTTTGAGCCCAGGCATTCAAGATCAGCCTGGGCAACATGGAGAAACCACATCTCTACAAAAAGTTAGCTGGGCATGGTGGCGTGAACCTGTGGTCCCAGCTACTCAGGGAGCTGAGATGGGGGGGATCACCTGAGCCCAGGAGGTGGAGGCTGTAGTGAGCCGAGATCACCCCACTGCACTCCAGCCTGGATGACAGAGCAAGATCCTGTCTCAAAAAAAAAAAAGAAAAGAAAAAGAAAAGAAAAGAAAAAAGAAAAATAAGGAATTGATGGAACAAATGACATCATGTCCCCCCCATAGACACAAAATAAAATCTTCAATAAATGTTGCTAAGAAACCTTTCACTTCATGTGGCGGATACTCAGCACCCCAGATTCCAGGCTCTTTTCTGGTCTTATAAAGAGAAGGATAATTCTGTTTCCCATTATACAATCCTCTATTAAAATATGATCTTCCCAGAATCTCTCAAAGCTGCAGATAGCTATACAATATAGTTCGAGCTGATAAGACATAAGTAGAGGTCTTTCAGACACTTCTGGGAAAGAATTTGCTTTCCTGATAGAGACCTCTTGCTTCCCTTCTTTCCTCTTTCTTTCCTTCCTTCCTTCCCTCCCTCCCTTCCTTCTTTCATTTCTTCCTTCCTACCTCCTTTCTTCTTTAGAACACACACTTTGGGGAAGCTATCTTGCAGAAACGAAGTACTAAGCATGATGATTAAGGATACAAGCTGAGGACAAGAGTGGGAAGGAGACAGAGCGTGGGATGCTGGTGAGAACATTGGGTCATGGCACCAGCTCTGCCTGGACTGTGTTTATCTGGATCATTTTCATTATGAGAAGAAATTACAGCGACCCTTGAACAACACAGGTCTGAACTGCACTAGTCCACTTATGCGTGATTTTTCTTCGGCCTCTGTCACCCCTGAGACAACAAGACCAGCCCCTCCTCTTCCTCCTCCTCTTCAGCCTACTCAACATGAAGATGACGAGGGTGAAGACCTTCGGAATGATCCACATTCACTTCGTGAATATACTAAGTATGTTTTCTCTTCCTTAGGATTTTCTTAACAACAATTTCTTTTCTCTGGTTTACTGTAAGAATAGAGTGTATAATTTGTAAAACATACAAAATATTCATTAGTTTACTTTTCTGTCTGCTTGTTTTTGAGACAGGGTCTGGCTCTGTTGCCCAGTCTGGAGTGCAGTGGCACAACCTCAGCTCACTGCAACCTCTGCCTCCCAGGCTCAAGTGATCCTCCCACCTCAGCCTCCTGAGTAGCTGAGGCTACAGGTACCCACCACCAGGCCTGGTGAATTTTTGTATTTTTTGTAGAGATGTGGGTTTCACCATGTTGCCCAGGCTAGTCTCGAACTCCTAAGCTCAAGTAATCCACACGACTCGGCCTCCCAAAAGTGCTGGGATTACAGGCGTGAGCCACCACGCCCAGCTCTCATTAATCGACTGTTTCTGTTATTGGTAAGGCTTCTGGTCAACAGTAGACTATTAGTAGTTAAGTTTGGGGAGGAGTAAAAAGTTATCCGTGGATTTCCAGTTGTAAGGGGCCCAGGCCCCTAACCCTTGAGTTGTTCAAGGGTCAACTGTAATTCCTGCTTGGTCAAGGCTACGAGCCTAACCCTAGCATGATTGACATGATTAGCCCAGTATTGCCCAGACTTATTTGGACACATAAGTTCTTTTTCCTAGTAGGCTCTATTAACAACATCTTACAAAACTAGTTCTGCTGATCATATTTTTTGAAAAACTGTCCATATTTATTTAAATAAAGGGAGGGGAGAGTTCTTCTACTTTGACATTTTAATAGCCCATGTGCTGCTCTTTGGGGGTTGGCGGGGTGAGTTTTAATGAAATGTTACCATAGTGGAAAATAACTCAAAGAATAAAACTCAGAAATCCTGGAAGCATTATGTCAAAAGTGTATTAGTCACCTTTATCTCCAGAACACAAACATTTTAAATATTATGTTCTACTGCAAAATTTACAACCTAGTTTTTATTACTGATTTGCATTACTTGGACGGGAGTTATCATTTAAACCATCTTCCATGAGCAAAATACATACCACAGCTGCTTGCTACTCTGCCTTCTTTTACCTACAGTAATTCAAAATAAGCACCAGCTCTTTCTTGTTCCTATTTTACACATTCCGACACGCAGGTCTGGAAGGCAGTGTGGAGTTGCCGAGATGGGAACTGGAGTTCAGACCGAAGGGCTGTCCTGGAGCCGGGCCTTCTGAGAGGGCAGTTACCGGGCACAGCTAGCTGTTCCGTACCAGAAACGTGGCTAGTATGTATGGAGATGCACCATAAGTGTAAAATACACACAAGATTTCCAAGATCCCGTATGAAAAAAGAATATAAACATGCCATTAATAATTGATATATTAATTATAGGTTGAAATCATAATATTTTTGATGTATTAGGTTGGCCACATATATTATTAAAATTAATTTCATCTGCTTATTTTTCATAATGGGGCTGCTGGAAAATTTAGAACTACAAATATGGCTTGGATCTGTGACTGGCATTATATTTCTATTAGACAGTGAGTTCTAGACACTTTTGTTGTTGTTGTTGTTGAGACAGGGTCTCACTCCATCACCCAGGCTGGAGTGCAGTGGCACAATCTCGGCTCACTGCAACCTCCGCTTCCCAGGTTCAAGTGATCCTCTTATCTCAGCCTCCTGAGTAGCTGAGACTACAGGCATGTGCCATCCTGCTCAACTAATTTTTGTAATTTTTGTAGAGATGGGGTTTTGCCACGTTGCCCAGGCTGGTCTCGAACTCCTGGACTTAAGCGATCCACCTACCTCAGCCTCCCAAAGTGGGAGGCCACCGTGCCCAGCCTTAGACACTTTTTTCTCATTATTATGTTGTGACTTGTTAGGAGAATCTTTGGGCCTCAGTTTCCCCTACCTATAGAATGTGGTGCCTGGAACATGTTTTTCCCAGCTTTAGACTTGTGGATTGTAAAAGGTGTGCATTTCCTCTTTCCTTTCCTTGTCTCCTAAGAAAAACAGTCCTTTAACATCTTTCTGGGAAGAACATCGAGCTTACAGTCAGAAAGTCTGGTGTGAGTACCGTTTCTGCCACTCCACGGCCAAGTAAGTGACTTTGGAAAAAAAGGTCACTGATTCTTTAGTATCAGTTTTGCTGAGAGAAACCCATATTTAAAATGTTTTAAATAAAGTCCTCCCCAAATGTTAGGCTGGCTCTGAGTAGACATGTGGTTGTCTTGAAAGAGGGTGTTTATTCACAGAGACAGGAAACAATATGTAGGAAAAGTCTTTTGAATAATGGAGGAACGTCTTCCCAGGAGCTTGCAGCCTGAAGCCTAAAACGCAGAATCACAAAAAATGCCTCCCACAACTGCCTTATGACTTACTTTCAATCATCCTTCTGAAGACTGCAGCAATTAGCACTTGGGTTCCCAAGGGGAAGTGAATCTCAGTAAGACAACAAATATGTAGCAGATACTCTTCCAAGTACTCAGAATACAGCAAGAAAACAAAAATTCTGGCGTGGATTCTCCCGCTTATGGTAATTATGTTCCTGAGATTCCAGAAGTTATAGCATTGCAAAGACCTGTGCAGGAGCAATTAGGAACAAAAGTAGCTAGCACAAAAAGACATGCAGGTGGAAAAGGTTCTATAAACATGACAGAAAGTGCCTCTCTATTAGTTAGAACTTTACACACACATTGTCTCAGAATTTTGCAGTGAGTTGATCTCTTGTGACATTAAGTAGGTGACAAATCAGAGATAGGTAAGTACAGAATGACTAAGAAGATGAAGTAGAACAGAAGACAACAGATATCCCTGGTGATGCTAGAAGCCAAATTGGAGGAGATGCTGAGGATCCAAAGCAAAAGGGCAGAGGCAGGGCTCGGGGCAATTTCCTGAAGTTCAGCTTTAGAGTGGGTTTCTCATACCATGGGCAGCAATTTGCCCAATGATCAAGTTTGCAGGTTTAGGAACCAACGAATCACTTCAGAAGCTACTCTAATATGTATAATTGGGTATTTTTCCTAAAACTTTGTATATGTTGATGCGTTAACTGTTATTAAACCATATGCAATGTATTCACTGTCGTAATCCATGTCACTCAAGGACTCACTGTCTTGGATTTACCCAGAATCAAGTTAAAATAATGTATTAAGATATTTTACAGGCCAGGCATAGTGGCTCATGCCTGTAATCCCAACACTTTGGGAGGCTAAGGTAGGAGAATAGCTTGAGCCCAGCAGTTCAGGACCAGCCTGGGTAACACAGGGAGACCTCATCCTACAAATCTAAAAAAATTACCCAGCCTGGTGGCCCACACCCATGGTCCCAGCTACTCAGGAGGCTGAGGTGGGAGTATCACTTGAGCCCAGGAGGTGGAAGTTGCAGCGAGCTATGATCATGCCACTCCACTCCAGCCTGGGCAACAGAGCAAGACCCAGTCGCAAAAAAAAAAAAAAAAAAAAAAAAAAGCTATTTTACAGAATACTAGCTCACGGTGGCCCTGGACCTTCAGGATCAGAATTTGCTCTGCAACAAGATACCCTAGTGATCCATGAGCACATGTAACACTGATTTAAGCTCTTTCTCCTCTTTTTGATAAAGTCCTTATTCCAATGACTTCAAATATCGTCTGTGTAGATGACTCCCATTATAAGACTGTGTTCATACTATTATTATATCAAGCTGCTGCAACTTCCTACTTATCTTTTTTTCTTTTTAGACAAAGTATCACTCTGTTGCCCAGGCTGGAGTGCAGTGGTGTGATCATGGCTCACTACAACCTCGACCTCCAGGGTTTAAGCAATCTTCTTGCCTCAGCCTCTCGAGTAGCTGAGACTACAGGCATGTGCTAGCATGCTAATTTTTTTTTTTTTGTAGAGATGAGGTCTCACTATGTTGCCCAGGCTGCTCTCAAACTGCTGGCTCAAGGAGTCCTCCCACCTTAGAGTCCCAAAGTTCTGGGATTACAGGCATGAGCCACCATGCCTGGAGTCCTCCTTATTCTGATTTTGGTAGCTGTGCTTTTTTTTTTTTTTTTTTTTTTTTAGACAGAGTCTTGCTCTGTTGCCCAGGCTGGAGTGCTGGAGTGCAGTGGTGCAATCTCAGCTCACTGCAACCTCTGCCTCCTGGGTTCAAGCGATTCTTATGCTTCAGCCTCCTGAGTAGCTGGGATTACAGGCACCCACTACCACACCCAGCTAATTTTTTTGTATTTTTAGTAGAGACAGGGGTTTTGCCATGTTGGCCAGGCTGGTCTCAACTCTTGGCTTCAAGTGATCCACTTGCCTCAACCTCCCAAAGTGCTGGGATTACAGGCGTGAGCCACCAAGCCCGGCCTGGTAGTTGTGCTTTTAATGTAGAGTTTACAAGTGGTCTCTGTTTCCTAGAGTCACTGACAATGTGGCTTGGAGGTTGCCATTCTCCTTGGAGCTCTGCAGAATTAAGCTGCCACCATGTTTCTATCAGAACCAGAAATTGTATTCTTGGACACTTTTGAAATGATTTATTCTTTATTCCCTCTGTTTTTCAGTTTTCTTTTTTGTTTTCTCTTCCTGCAACTGCTATGTTCAGCTACTGGACCTGCCGGAGTGGTCCTGTAATTTTCTCTTTTGTTATCCCTTGCCTCTTGGTCTTTTTGTTCTATTTCCTAGGAGAGCTCCCCAACTTCATCTCAGGAAGTGAGCCCTGTCTGTACACACCCAGATCCAGCTGGCATGTACATTCATGTCGGTCAGCCTGTCTTCCAACTGCCGACACCGACAACTCTTGGCTTGGGGGCTTTCTGTGGTAACCAGACTCCACTCCACTCTTGCGGGCAGGAAGCTGTAAAGGCGGGGGGGGGGGGGCGGTAATTATTCTACCGTGGAGCAGTTCTCAGCTAATAACTGACTGGCTTCACTCACTCAGCACGGCTCCCTGGAGATGTGTCGAGTTACTGCCTGCATCAATGCTTTGTTCCTTTCATTGCTGAGTAGTGCTCCATAGCACGGACGTACCACAGTTTCTTTACCACCCATCTGTCAAGGAACACTGGGAGCTGTTTATAGTTTGGGACCATTATGAATAAAGCTGCTATGAATATTCGATGCAGGTCTTAGGAACTAACGAAATTTATGTGAACCTAAATTTAATTTCTCTGCAACAAATGCCCAAGGGGGCAATTGCTGGGTGGTACGGTATTTGCATGTTTTACGGTGGCAGGATTTTGAAGAATCATCAATGCCAAGCTACAGGAGTTTGGATTTCAAATAATAGCATGAAAAGTGTTCACAAACTTTTGGGTAGACGGGATGTGATCAGAGTAGTCCCACATTAAAAGTAAGAATCCCATGCGATATGGAGACTAAACTGGACAGGAAGAGTCTGGGCCACGGTAATCAAAGGTAGGACAAGGTACGTGAACTCAGACGGGGTCACTGAGGGAGGACAGGGGAAAAGGACCCAGGAGCAAGGTTCTTTGAGATCTTAGGGAGTTAATTCCATAGTTGGAAAAAAGATATCCTTGTAAATATGCCCCTCCGGACTTCTTCAGCCCTCAGGAAGATGTTCGAGGAGAAATATAAACAAAGAAAAGCAAAATAGAAACTAGTTGTGGTCAAATATATTTTTAATTGATGTGTCCGTCTAACATTAAAAATGATTCCTATAAACAAAAACTATGGCTTCAATAATAGCTGAGAGAAGATTTTCCCCCTCATTTTTTCCAGTCTGTAGCCTCCAAAGCCTCCAAGTACTGCTTTTAATAAAATAAAACACAATGTGCTTCTGTGGGTAAATTATGATTTTCCCCTAATATATTCTAATTCAAACTATTTTCAGAGCCTGATCTGAAAATTGCTCCCACATCTATAAAAAGCACATGTATTTTGAGAAATAAAAGATGAGAAACAAGACGAAAAAGATCCTAAAAAAAAAAAAAAAAAAGTTGCAGCCTGTCTGGTTACAACTTGAGCCAAGAATCTGAGAAAGAAAATGTCCTGAGAAAATCGTTCTCTCCAACAGTTTCAAAAAAGAAAGAGCCCAGACAAAAATAAGCCTCTGGCAAATGAAGCCTGTGCAAGAATCCATCCAAAAAATCTAATTTAAAAAATATAGTATCTTACTTGCACATCATATTTTGGATACCTGAAAGATAAATCATTATTAAATTTTTTAAAGAATGATCCCAACTTTATCACAGCCCCCTATCTCTTTGTAGTTTCTTATAATAGGGTTAAAGTTGGCTGGTTTGTTTTTTTTAAAGTTGTTTTTCACAAAACCTTAGAAGTAGAAAGCAAACCTACCATTCAATGTTTCAAAGCTGGCTGGTCAGGAAAGCCAGTTTCAGCAAAGAAGAAAAGCCATGCAAAACAAACAAAGAAAGAAAAGGCCTGTAAAGATGTATTTGGACTTGGTTTTCTTCAGCCAAAGGGATAGCACAGTTGTTGCAATTTCGTTAGATGAAACAACTATGAACAACTCCAGTCAGAGACTACGGGTTGCTGAATCCAAACACTGCTTTCCCTAGATTCATATGTTTCTCTAATAGTCTCTTTCTCTAGCCTGTTCCTGTGTTCTGCTATACAAGGAACACACAGTTCTTGCTCCAAGAGTGTATTTAATGAGACATCAGGCAATGTTTCAGTCGTAGAGCCACCCCCAGAACTCTGAAGCTGATTCTCATAAGGATGTATGAGGTGCGTCTCTTAATGCTCTGAAGTGGGCAGGTGAGTTTTCTCTGCCATATTTACAAATATCTGCACTTGTCTTCAGAGGCTGCCAAGAGTAGAGAGATTTTATAAAATCTGACACATCAGAATTTAACTAGCTTGCAAATCCTGAATATCCCAGATTTTCTTACATGTGAATGTGTTCACTATCAAACCATAGCACATACAAATGTACTCTGTATCCAATACATTTAGGTAAATGTGACCTGTTTACTTGAATTACCATTATAGTTAGTTGTTAGGTGCTCGAGTACACATGACTTGTAGCCAAGCGAAGGGGAGGAGCGTAATTCAAAGCTTAAGTATGATTGCATCTACAAAGCTTTTAAATCTTTTATCCATTACACAAGGACATGGCTTTAAAACCACTCTTTTGTTCAAAAGCTGATCACATTCATGATTCCTGAATGGGTGGTTTCTGAACTCACTTTTTTAAAACCTTAATTCTTTTGTGCTATATGCTTATGTATGTCCTGCCCACTAGATTGTGGGGAAATCAGTATATTTACTAAGCACGTTCTCAAATGTAGGTAACAGCATATGACTGACGCCTACACATGAGGGTAGCCAGCCTCCAATGTGGCCCTCAATGATCTTTGCCAACTGGAATTCATGCCCTTGAGTTGTCCCCTCCCACATCAACCAGGACTGGCCTCACACATCCAGTAGAAACAACAGTGTTTGATTTGCAAGGCTAAGTCCTAAAAGGCACCAACACTTTCACCTTGGCTTTTGGATCACCCACTCTGAAAACGCTGGCTGCCATGTTGTGAGGACACTCAAGCAGCAGGGGGAGAGGTCCACATAAATAGAACGGCTCGCCAGTCACAGAGCGAGCCACTGTGGAGGCACTTGGAAGCAGATCCTCCAGTCCCAGTCAAGCCTTCAGATGAACACAGCCTGGGCTGATGGCTGACTGCAACCTCCTGAGACACTCAGAACCAGAACCACCCCACTAAGTCACTTCCAAATACTTGACCCTCACAATCCCTGAAAGATAAGAAATGACTGCCTTTGTTTTCTCTTAAGCCACTATATTTTGGGATGATTTGTTACACAGCCATTATAACTGGAATGCACACATGCATGTATACACCAAACACAGATTACCCAGGAAAAGACTCAACTCTACTATGAACAAACTTTCACCAAGGTCTCAGCCCTTTCAGCAGATTATTCAGTGGATCAAATAATTTCTTATTCATGGTCTTTAAAGGATCCAAACATTGACTGTGAATATTTTGCATATTAATTACATTTTTCATCTTAGAGCCAATGTATCTTCTCCTATAATGTTCCTTTTTCCAGTTATATTCTGATAAAGGGTGTGGAGATAGTCTGAATGCCTCTCCAAACTTTTCCATAACTGTCTAGATATGACTGTCTACAACCCATGTGAGTTATGAAATTACATATCATCTAATTGACAAAAAGTAGAAATAAAATTGAGATGGTATAGAACATGATTTAGTTTTTTATTTTTTTTTTACAAAAGCAAGCTTGGCTGGGCACAGTGGCTCATGCCTTCAATCCCAGCTCTTTGGGAGGCCAAGGCGGGAGAATCACTTGAGGCCAGGAGTTCGAGACCAGCCTGGCCAACATGGCAAAACCCTGTCTCTACTAAAAATACAAAACTTAGCTGGGCATGGTGGTGCACGCCTGTAATCCCAGCTACTCAGGAAGCTATGGCAGAAGAATTGGTGAACCCAGGAGGTGGAGGGTTGCAGTTAGCTGAGATTGCGCCACTGCACTCCAGCCTGGGCGAAAGAGCGAGACTGTCAAAGAAAGAAAGAAAGGAAAGAAAGGAAGGAAGAAAGGAAGAAAAAGAAAGAAAAAGAAATAAAGAGAAAGAGAAAGAGAGAGAGAAAGAGAGAAAGAAAGAAAGAAAGAAAGAAAGAGAAGGAAAGGAAGGAAAGGAAGGAAAACTTAATAGAGTTTGGGGAAAATATTGAGATAAAATTTTTAGTCTATCAAATACATTGAAATAAAATTAACCTCAAGGTTTTTTTTTTATTTGTTTTACTGTATGCATGTAATGGACTGAATATTAGCTGTATTAGATGCTACATTGTGAACAAGACTATATTGGATATGCCAAGCCCTTCATTTAATTTTTTTTTTTTTTTTTTGAGACAGGGTCTCACTCTGTGCCCAGGCTGGAGTGCAGTGGCGCGATCACAGCTCACTGCAGCCTTGACTTCTCCAAAGCCCTTTGTTTTTAAGAAACAATTTCTCTTGATACAATGAGATTCCTATAAACCAGGCTTGCTGCATTTGCTGTGTTTTCTATCTTGCTACACCTATACCAAGATGAAATTCTTACCGTGTTAGCCAAAGTCTCTTTCAGTCAAATACATCCCAAATTATATTCATAAAATCAAATGTATGAGATTTGCTCACAGATAAGTGGAATAACTCAGTTCATGTGAAATTATATGAGCAAACCCAATATCCGGAAGACCCCTAAAGAGAATCCAGCCTGTCATGCACAATAAAATTTAAAACAAAAATTAAGAAGGTTCTCTCACCATAGCAGGGAGTTTCTCAAGCACAGAAAACTGCCTTCTATATTCTGAGTAATTACCCAAATAAAATGTCTATTTGTCCCTCCTTCAGCCAGATGTTTCTCCAACCGCAGTGCCACCTCCTCTTTGAAAAGTCTACCCTCTAAATCCCACAAGGAAACATCTTGTAAAAATAAGGAAAAAAATTTAGTAAGTGACTATCCTGCTTTCTTGTGTATCTGGATTTAATTTTTCATTATTTACATCAAGGGAAAAGAAACATGGCACAAAGTGGCTTTTTCACGTACCTTTAAAAAAAATTTTCTGTTGAGCATTTCCTATGACCAGACAATGGTTCCAAGCATTCAATTATCCAACTAGGATTGCTCATGTAATCCTGTGTTGGGATTAGTACTGTTATCCTCCTTTTCACAATAAGGAAACTGAGGCTCAGAGACAGTAGGAAATTTCAGCCAGTTCATACAGCTAGTATGAGGCAGGATAAGAGTTTGAACCCGGGAAGTCTGATCCCAAAGCCTACACCCTTAACCATTATTCTATGCCCCTGGTCATTTGAATTCCTAAAATCAGCCTCCAAGGGCATCTGTACTTAGTGGCTTTAAAACAAGCTATTTTATCATCTATCCCACGGTGCAGAACAGAATGGAATTCCCAAGAAATCTGGGAGTCCCCTGTACAGGTGTTGCATACCTTCTACAAGTCCCTCACACCTTCCAGAAGCTTCTCAAAGATGCCAGTGATGCTGCTTCGTATTACCAATGTACAAAGCAATGCACTGAAAGGGGTTTTCCTGACTTATAAGATTATAATTGAAAAAACAAGTGCTTCTAATTCAACTACCACAAGAAATTCCAAAAACAGAGTATGTTTTAAGGAAATGTTTATAGTCAAGGACTAGGGTTGGTGGTTTGGTGTCAAGTCAAGCAGCATCAAGAAAGATTTAATTGTCGTTCTAGTCCCATGTTGTAGCATTATGTAGTATGCTGTATGTGTGTTTTGTTTGTTTTTGTTTTTTTGTTTTTTTTGTTTTTTTGAGACAGGGTCTCACCCTGTTGCCCAGGCTGGAGTAAAGCTCCAGCTCACTGCAGCCTCAACCTCCCAAGCTCAAGGAATCCTCCCACCTCAGCCTTCCAAGTAGCTGAGACTGTATGCATTTAATGGACAGGCACATGGCACCACATCCAGCTAATTTTTGTATTTTTTGCAGAGACGGGGTTTCACCATATTACCCAGGCTTGTCTCTAGCTCCTGAGCTCAAGCCATCCGCCCACCTCAGCCTCCCAATGTGCTAGGATTACAGGCATGAGCCACCACGCTGGGCCTGTACATGCTCTTGGCCGGTTTTAAGATGAGAAACACAACAGTAGCCAACACAAAATCAAAATAAATGTGTAAAACATAGTTAATCTAGGGAAATTGATAACTAATATGTAATTAAGGAGAACATAGCAATTGGTACATTGGAAAAGGTAACTTGACTTTCCTAATGGCAAGCTGTTTGCTAGAAACACAGACACACAGACACACACACACACACACGTTATGAAAGGGTGAAAAATAAGTGTGGTTCCTTTTGTAACACGGACTCAGTAATTCACTACTAGGAAGTTTTCTAAAAACTCACCCTACAGAGAAAAGAATTTGAATGAATGTAAAGTGTTAAGGCAGTTGATGGCTGAGGAATTGTCAAATTATCAAAATGCCACGTGATGATGGTATCTGAGTGAGACTGATACTGCTAACCACAAAATAGGTGAGCCCTGCAACAGCTTGACAAGGTTAAGCACCTTAGGAAAGCAACAATAATAAAGATGAAACAGTAATTAAAATATCATCTTGAGTTTATGCACTCTCCTTGGAAAAAATACCAAGAAATCATCACTGGATACTATCTAACTATGATATAGCACTATGATAGATTACTGACTTGTGTTTTTTTCTTTGAGGTATTCAGTTCAATGAAGAATAATTTAATTTAGAATCATTAAAAAGTGTTAGAGCTGAAAGAATCTTTAAAGAGCATGAATGCAATTACCTTGTTTTTAAATGGTGAATCTAAAGCTTGGACAAGCCGACTGAATTACCCCAGATCCTGTCTTTATTTCATTTGTGTTTCCGTTCCCTCATTCAGCACACAAGACATAAACCAGCAACCACACCGAGCCAGGGTGATGTTGAGCCTGCACAACCTGTGCCACCACCAGGCACTGCAAAGCTAATGTTAGATCCAGACCTCCTGATTTCTGGCCAAAGATGCACAGAAAAAGCACAAAAGCATCTATGTCCATTGTCGGAGTGAAAAGTCTAGCAATAAAGACTTTTTTTTTTTTTTTTTTTCTGAAACAGAGTCTCGCTCTGTCGCCCAGGCTGGAGTACAGTGGCGCGATCTCAGCCCACTGCAAGCTCTGCCTCCTGGGTTCACGCCATTCTCCTGCCTCAGCCTCCTGAGTAGCTGGGACCACAAGCACCCGCCACCACACCCGGTTAATTTTTGTATTTTTTTTAGTAGAGACGGGTTTTCACCCTGTTAGCAAGGATGGTCTCCACCTCCTGACCTCGTGATTTGCCCACCTCGGCCTCCCAAAGTGCTGGGATTACAGGCGTGAGCCACACTGCAGCCGGCCAGGAGACACTATTAATACCGAATGGTGAAGTCTATGGCAAAAGCACCAACACCGTAGCCATCTCTGCAGCAGCCTAAATGATTCTGACAGCCATGGGCCAGTCCATTAATTCCAGAAACACTTAACAGTGAGTTCCGGAAAAGTAAAAGCAATGCCTCATTTTCTTCGAATGTACAGCACGTGGCAAAGCAGTCCACTGTGGATACCAGAGTACGAGATCACCAAAGATGGCTTGACTGAGCCTAGCAAGTTGCATTAGAGGGCTTTTGCTGCCATTGTATGTCGCTTCTTGGGCACTTTTCTCATCTTTTTTCATACTGATCTTTAGGAAGAAAGAGGGGAAATTAGGCTAATTGTGGGGAAAAGGAAAGGTAAAAATGGCCAGTGGTCAGAGAGACTTGCAACTGCCCGAAAACAGGCAAGTAAGCACTCGTGTTAAAATAGAGCCACGATGGTGGAGTTAGGGATATCAGCAGATAAAAGCCAAAAGCTAACAGTAAAGGAGAAACACATATGAATGCCTTCATCACAGAAGCTGCTGATCTCTGCACATCAGGAGCTTACAAACTGAAAGAGTTAGACCAGCATAGACACGCAGAAAGTGGATGCCAAAGGAAACAACTGGCACACTCATCCCGGCTGGGATTCAGGGCCTCGCTACTCATCACTGGCATCCGCGTTAAAGACACAAAGGAAGAAACTAGAAGAAATGAAGCTACAAGATAACCTTCACCACAATCACTAACACGTGGAATATGCGTAGTGTTAATGTGTAGTGTTAAAGCATTATTTGCTCTTCATTAGCACAAGGCATTCCTTCATTTCTTCATTTGTCACCAGCTGTTTTTTTTTTTTTTTTATCTCTTTTCCGTGTATTTGTGTTGGTTTAACTCTTTTCATTGGTAAGCCCCTAATGAGTAGAGATCAGCAACATCTATGAATTGAAACTAATGCTAAAAAGTACAAAAAAAAGTGGATGGAAAAAAATAAACATCTTGGGGATGAAAAGAGCCATTGAAATTTCAAACATGATAGACAGAATCTACTTTAAGCTGGCTGAACACAGCCAAGAAAAGAAATCATGATTAGAAGGCTGAATCAAAAAATCTTCCCAAAACAGACAAAGAGTTACAAATTGGTTTAATCAAAGAAATATTGAGGAACTCCAATCCATATCAACCTAAAGTTCCAACAGAAGAGAATGAAAATAGTCCGGGCATAGTGGCTCACTCCTGTAATCCCAGCACTTTGGGAGGCTGGGGCAGATAGATCACTTGAGGTCAGGAGTTCAAGACCATCCTGGCCAACATGGTGAAATCCCATCTATTAAAAAAAAAAAAAAAAAAAAAAATTAGCTGGACCTTGTGGTGTGTGCCTCTAATCCCAGCTACGCCAGAGGCCGAGGTAGGAGAATCGCTTGAATGGGGGAGGCAGAGGTTGCAGTGAGCCAAGATCGTGCCACTGCACTCCAGGCTGGGCAACAGAGCGAGACTCCACCCAAAAAAAAAAAAAAAAAAAAAAAGAGAATGAAAAGGAAAAGATGGAGAAAGTCTTCAACAGCCCACAACACCAGGCCTGAATCACCCTGGAAACTCTTCAATGCCTAACAAATGTCTTGCACTGCATAAATAGGGAGTTTATAAGTGTGGGGATCCATGTTTCTTGCCTTTTTTTTTTTTTTTTTTTTGAGACAGGATCTCACTCTGTCAACCAGGCAAGAGTGCAGTGGTGCAATACAGCCCACTGCAGCCTTGACCTTCCAGGCTCTCAGCCTCCCAAGTAGCTAGGACTACAGATGCACACCACCATGCCCAGATAACTTTTGTGTTTTTTTTGTACAGACAGGGTTTTGCCATGTTGCCCATGCTGGTCTCAAACTCCCGGGCTCAAAAGATCCATCCACCTCGGCCTCCCAAAGTGCTGAGATTACAGGCATGAGCCACCACACCCAGCCACGCTTTTCCAAATGACTAACCTCTATATATCTCCTTAGAATTTACAAATCTTTCTTCACTTATGGCATTTCACTTAGTCCTCTCTTAGCAGCTTTGTGACATGGGTATCATTGTTTATAAAATTTATTTTTACTTTTAATTTTTTATAGAGACAGGGTCTCACTCTGTTACCCAGGCTGGAGTGAGGTGGTGCAATCATAGCTCACTGCAGCCTCAAACTCCCGGCCTCAAGGGATCCTCCCTCCTGAGCTTCCCAAAGTGCTGGCATTACAGGCGTGAGCCACCATGCCCAGCCATGGTATTATTAAACTTATTTGTCACATGAGAAAACTAAAACTCACAGGGAATGTAGACACTTGCTCATCATCCCACAGCTAGAGGAAAATGAGCCATATTTAAATGGTTTTTAAATATGTCCAGTATCTTTGATACTTCTCCTTTCAAAACATGGAGCCCAACTGCTCTTCTTTGAGTGTGGGCTGTATTTAGTGACTTGCTTCCAACAAATAGAATAAGGGTGAAATAAAGGTATGAAACTTCCAAGACTAAGTCATAGAAGACACTGTGTCTTCCATCTGGCTCTCTGATCACTCACTCTGAGGGAAGCTAGCCGCCATGTTGTGAGGACACTCAAGCAGCCCATTGGACAGGTCCACTTGCTGCGAATGAGAATGACAATCAAAAGCCAAAGAAGAATTGATGCCTCCTACCAAAAGCCATGTGGGAGAGCCATCTTGCAAGCAGATCCTCCAGCCCCAATTAAGGCTTTAGCTGACTTCAGCCAGGGCTGAAGTCTTAACTACAATCTCATGAGAGATCCTGGGTCATAACCACCCAAGTAAGTTGCTCCCAAATTCCTACCCCTAGAAACTATGTGATAATAAACATTTGTTGTAAACTGCAAGGGAGTGACTTGTTACATAGCAATAGGTAGTAAATATGCCAGGAATTAAATCCAAAGGTCTCAACCCAAAAGCCTGTGCTTTTTTGTTTGACAACACTACCTTTTCCATGACGTCTTGTGTAAAATCAAAATATTTTGACCATCTCAACTTACATTTCCCTGTCAGTTCAATTTTTGCCAATTATGTCACCTTATTCTGTGCCTAATTGTAAGACTTCTTGCATTTTTGAAACACTAATCTCCCCTTCTGAATAATAATGGCCATAAGAACAGGGGATAGAGCAGTTTTGGTCATCATAGCATCCCCAGGATCAAATTTACTGCTCAGTAAGTAATAAGCACTGGATGCATATGTTTGGATGAATGAATGAATGATGGCCAAAATACATACGACACAACTAGTCTACCACAGGGCTTTGTTCTCATTTTATGCTGACACAAAAGGGAATAAATTCTATATCTAAGAAGAAACTAGGGAATATCTTGGAGTTGTGATTTTGATTGATCTGAGCTTCCCAGAAGACGTTTGTTTTATTCAGAAAATACTTTGAAGGGCAAGAAGTATGACTGTTTTTTCAATAACATGCAAAAATCCCCAGGGCATGCAAAAATAAGAATAATTTCCTAACCTAAAATGCCTTGTTCGATCCTCCAAGTGTTCTTCCGCTCCCTGTTCTAGGCCCACTGGAGATTTGGGGCAGCAGGCCCTCAGACAGGAGTGGTCTGGCCTGCTGATGACCTCATCTCACCCCAGCCCACCTCCAGCTGCATAGAGGAGTTGTGAGCACTGGGTTAAGGCAGCATTTTTCTGGGCAAGTTAGTTATGCTCACATGAGCTGTAAATCAACGTGCAGTCCTAAGTTGCGATGGCTTTTCACTTGGTGGGAAATGCCTAAACACCCAGATTTCACAGCCAGGAAAAAAATAATGTGTGAGGGAAACAAAATGCAGAAGTGCCTATCAGACATGACTGAAATAAGAATCCCAAGGAAAGCAAAATGTTACTACAGTGATGCAGCTTTGATCACGGACCAAACATTTTTCTAGTAACCACTAAAACAGGACACGTCACATGTACATTTTTCATACAATCCACCCTCCTTCGGCGTTTTACCATCTCATCCTCTGCTGCCCACTACATTTCTGTGATGATGGAAATGTTCTCTGCTGCCTAACAGAGTAGCCACTAGCCACTTGTGGTCACTGAGCACTTCAAATGTGGCTAGCTTAACTGAGAATTGAATCTTATTAGTAATTTAATTACTAATCAATTATTAATTACTAAATTGATTTTAGTTCAATTAAATTTAAATAGCCGCATGTGGCTAGAAGATATATTGTATTGGACTGAACCATTTCCCACAGAGTTCTGGGCACATTCAAAACGGTTGGAGTAATTTAGACCGAAGACAGGCTGGGAATTACGACCTTTTGCCAAAGATGGATAGAAAGGTACTCAAAACTCCAAAATCTCAAGCTATTTTTCAAAACAATGAGGGAACCCTATGGGTCTACTATTTTCTGGAGTTTCTTAAAATCAACACCTAATCTGAGAAGAGAGATAAGAAAGAGAGGAGACAGTACACCTAAGGTCTTCAACCCAAGTCCCATCAAGGAAAGAAGGTTCTGTGTGATCTATTGGGGAACCAACATGCACCTTTGGGGTGAAATGGGGCTGCAATGGGAAGCAGAGGCCGCTTAGAATACAAATCAGATTCCACGGCCAGGTGCAGTGGCTCACATCTGTAATATCAACTCTTTGGGAGGCTTAAGCAGGGGAATCGCTTGGGCCCAGGAGTTTGAGACCACCTAAGCAACATAGGAAGATCCCATCTCTACAAACAAATTAAAAAATGAGCTGGGCATAGTGAAGGGTACCTATGGTCCCAACACTTTGGGAGGCTGAAGCGGCAGGATCACTTGAGCTCAAGAGGTCGAGGCTGCAGTGAGCTATGATCATGCCACTGCACTCCAGCCTGGGTGATGGATGGGAGGGAAGAAGGGAAGGAGGGAGAGAAGGAAGGAAGGGAAGGAAGGGAAGGAAAAGAAGGAAGGAAGGAAAGGAAGGGAAGGGGAGGGAGAAAGGGAGGGACGGAGGGAGGGAAGGAAATTAAGGAAGGAGGGAAGAGAGGGAAGGGAAGGAAAGGAGGGAAAGGAGGGAAGGAAGGAAGAAAATAAGTTCCGAAGCCCTTGGAGTACCCAAGTAAATTATAAAGCTGTAAACTGCTTAGGGGTGAGTTCAAACTCTGCAAGCTGCAAGGAAGCACCCACCCGGCCCTGCCCACCTCCTGAGACCCAGCCACCTTATTTCTCTTGGCTCCCCAAAGTGGCCCTGACATGGGCTCGGGGGAGCTCGGTCTCTAAACCCAGGCTGGCACTTTCTTTTCTGCTCTCTGTGTGGCTTCCTGACTCTATGCCCATCAAGCTCTCTGTGGAGCAACTGGAACCTCGCCCCCTGCTGGTGGGAGTGTGAACTGCTGCCACTACTTAGGGACTGTCTACTACTCCGGGGCATACACCCCACAGAAATTTGCATATATGATCACCCTAAGACATGTATTTGCATACCCATAGCAACAGACTCTTCAAAGTGTCCTAAAACGAAACATCCCAAATCCCAACAACAATAGAATGGATTAATGTGGTATATGTATACAGGGAAATACTACGAGCAATGAAACAAATGACCTGCACCCCTACGTAACAGTGATATATCCCACAAGCGTGATGATGAGGTAAACCAGCTAAATAGAGCATGGTTTGGTGTATAGAAAGTACACAAATGGGTACCATGCATTTACACTGCTCAGAGAGGTGGTGGGTGGTGATGGGAAGTGGATGGGGGCAGAAGGTTCCAGGGTGCTGGGAGTGTTATTTTCTTGATATGGCTGCTGGTTAGGTGTGTGTGCGCTCTGTTGTCAAAAGTTAGCAATGGGCAGGGTCCAGTGGCTCACGCCTGTAAATCCCAGCACTTTAGGAGGTTGAAGTGGGAGGATCACTTGAGGCCAGGAGTTCAAGACCAGCCTGGGCAACACAGTAAAACCCCATCTTTACAAAAAATGAAAAAATAATAAAAATAATTAGCCAGGTCTGGTGATGCACAGCTGTAGTCCCAGCTACTTGGAAAGCTGAGGTGAAAGGATTGCTTGAGCCCAGGAGGTCAACACTGCAGTGAGCCATGAGCACGTCACTGCACTCTAGCCTGGGTGACAGAGCAAGACTCTGTCTCAAAAAAAAAAGTTTGCAATGCATACCCTTACAGTCACTTTACTTCGTAGTTTTTCTTTTAAGAATGTTCTATCCATCCTCAGAGTACAGCTGAAAACTCACCACTTCCTTGAACCATGAAACTGTCCTATAACCATCTTTCATTTTCTATTAAAAAAAACAAATTATTTCATGCACATTTGTTCTATTGTATCTGTCAGAATTTTTCTTTTCTTTTTTTTTTTTTTTTTTTTAGGACAGTCTCACTCTGTTGCCCAGACTGGAGTGCAGTGGCATGATCTCGGCTCACTGCAACCTCCACTTTCCAGGTTCAAAAGATTCTCATGCCTCAACCTCCCAAGTAGCTGGGACTTCAGGCATGAGCCACCACACTCAGCTAATTTTTGTATTTTTTTTTAAGTAGAGATGGGGTTTCACAATGATGTCCAGGTTGGTCTCGAACTCCTCACCTTAGGTGATCCACCCACCTTGGACTCCCAAAGTTCCGGGATTACAGGTGTATCTATCAGAATTTAAACACTGCGTTTTTTGTTTTTTGTTTTGAGACGGAGTCTCGCTCTGTCGCCCAAGCTGGAGTGCAGTGGTGTGATCTCGGCTCACTGCAACCTCCGCCTCCCGGGTTCACGCCATTCTCCTGCCTCAGCCTCCCGAGTAGCTGGAACTACAGGCGCACCCGCCACCACGCCTGGCTAATTTTTTTTGTATTTTTTGTAGAGACGGGGTTTCACCATGTTAGCCAGGATGGTCTCGATCTCCTGACCTCGTGATCCGCCCGCCTCGGCCTCCCAAAGTGCTGGGATTACAGGCATGAGCCACCGCGCCCGGCCAACACTGCGATTTTTAAACCTCTCTCGGTGTTGAACCAAGTACTACTCACGAAACACACACTTCATCAACTCTTTTAAACCAACCACAGCTTTTCTATTACTAAAACTTGCTTAAATGACAAAAGACAGGTATTATCTCACAGTCTCTGTGAATTTTCAAACAGCTGAGTTCAGTTAAGCACACAGTTCTCTGCACATATAAAAAATGGAAAATATTGCAACAAAAAAGACTGGAATTTTCCATCCACACAGCTGTTGCTGCGTGGCATCTGTGGTGTAACCTTCACTTGATGGAACTAACTCCCACAATCCCACGCAAGAGAAATGATCCCATTCCATTACAGCCCTGTCACTATACAAGGCAAAAACATCAGAAATGATTAAGAAAAGAAGAAAAGACACCGCACTCAAAAAAATGTGATGAAAACTTTTACAGTGCACTAAATCAAGAATTTGAAAACTCGTAGTAATTCCCATTTTTGTGGGTTTCCAAATGACAGGTGACTATTTAGTAAGCCTTTTTTTTTTTTTTTTTCCAAAATGGAGTTTCGCTCTTGTTGCCCAGGCTGGAGTGCAATGGCACGATCTCGGCTCACCACAACCTCCGCCTCCCGGTTTCAAGCCATTCTCCTGCCTCAGCCTCCCGAGTAGCTGAGATTACAGGTATGCACCACCATGCCCGGCTAATTTTGTATTTTTAGTAGATACGGGGTTTCTCCATGTTGGTCAGGCTGGTCTCAAACTCCCGACCTCAGGTGATCCACCCGCCTCAGCCTCCCAAAGTGCTGGGATTACAGGCGTAAGCCACTGTGCCCGGCCGCCCATTCTTTTGCTCATAAACTATGAGAACAGAGGACAAGAAATATATGAATTCATCAACTAGTCCTAAATTATGGTAGTCACTTATACGAGCCCTCACCGAGACCCTCACACGTACATAATAGGGAGGATTTTCCTCGACAAACGTGGCCAATTCAGATTCATCAGTAGACAACTCTTTCTTTCCCACCATATTCCTCACTTCTCCTTTCCTGCTAGCCAAATGCTCCCCACAAAGAGGCTGCTTCTTGAAACGTTCTTATATTTTGCTTGGTTTCAACAGCCCTGCAGAAAGCGGCAGGGAAGTAATCTCCAATCTGCAGAAATGACAGAAGCCAGGAGGCTGTGGGCCTCCTTAAAACTTTCACCTCCGCTCTGAATAGCAGGCTGCCAATCTCCCCATCCCTAGTTTAATGGGGGAAGTTCAATGTCATTGCATGTAGTGTCATCTGGCATATTTATAAACACCTAGAGGGAAAGCGGAACAGAACATCTGCAAGCGTGTTCCTTAAAAAGACTCTTCTCAAACTTCCACGAAGCCACACAAGCCGCATATGAATGTAAAAGAATCCATGAAATCCTGGAACCAGCCTGCCCGGCTAAAGCTGTTTGGAGCGCCATGTGTTAGGCTGACCCGAAACTTTTCACTCGGTAGGAGCTACGTAATTGCTTGGTTAGTATACACTTGGATTAAAGAAATTTTCAGAATAGTCAAATTTATCACCCCAGTTCTAAGGAGTGAACTAAAAACAAAAACTTAAAACAGATACTTCCTCCCTTTTTCTCCCTCGATCCCTCCACCCCTCTCTCTCTCCCTCTTTCTCTCTGCCACTCACTCAATCTCAGATGTTCACTACCCTGAAAGCCCCCTTGGTCCTGCCTCAGGGAAAAGGACTCATGAGGCCAAAGGGATGCAGGGGATGCGCCTACCTGAAGCCCTCCGGCTTCCAGGCTATGCCTGTAGGCCCTAGCACCTCTTCCCTAAATGCGGACAAGTGTGACGGCCGCCTAGGGTATACTGATGGAGGATCTGTAGCAGGGTGTGAAGACCTCCCACCACACAGGTCAGAGCCTGAGGGGGTAGCAGAAAGCCCGGACGTGGGCCAGGGCTGTGCGCTCCGCATCACTTTGTATCTGCATTGCCAGGGAGGCCAAGGAAGCTGCAACCAACCCTGGCTGTCTGAAGCATGGCCTGGAAGGTAGCAGGATAGAAGAGATTCTCTTCAGCAGGTGGTTAGCTTGATTTACAGCTCATGGTGTACACCCAAGGCAAGTGGGGATCTGTTTGTGCCCCAGCCCTGGACCCTGAGCAACGTTGGGAAGGACCTGCAGGCCACACCCCAGGTAGCAGGAAGGACAGAAGACAACAGAAAATACAAAACGAACCAGGCAGAGAACAGCTTAGAGAGGTGTGCATGGGAAAGCCCAAGACACAGCTGCACAAAGAAGCTTGACCTCGGCGCATGGAGAGTGAGGGCTCAGCAGTGCCAAAGAAGCTGGCCCCACCCACCCAAGGATTTCACAAGGAACATTCCAAATGCCCCGCTTGTCACCCAATGCCCAGCTGCACACGCTAAATTATTGCACATCTCTGAGCTTCCTATTATAATATTATAACCACTGCCTGCTGTCATCACACTCTTTTGAGCCAAATTGCACCCAACAGAGCATTTCATTGTTCTAGTCCTGTCTCAAGGCTGTTCTTCAGGTGACAGAATTAAAATAAAGAGGTGAGTGTGTATGTGCATGCATGCAGTATACACCACATGCACACACAGATAGAGATGGACCAGCAGGCCAGGCGCCGTGCCTCACACCTGTAATCCCAGCACTTTGAGAGGCTGAGGCGGGTGGATCACTTGAGCTCAAGAGTTTGAGACCAGCCTGGGCAACATGGCAAAACCTCACCTCTACAAAAAAAAAAAAAAAATACAAAAATTAACCAGGCATGGTGGCAGGCACCTGTAGTCTCTCTCGGTGCTCTCCGAGGACGCCTCACTGCCCTGGACTTCCCCCTCTATCACCCGCCCTTTCTTCTAGGTCCCCTAGGGTCCTTCTCTCCTGCCTGGGATGCTGGTGTTTCCCGAGGAGCTCCCCTGCTCCCCTTCTTGTGAACCATTCCTCACTTTCCCTGGGCCCCTCGACCTACACAGATGACATCGAGTCTACAGCTCTAAACCGGGGCTTCCTCCAAGCTCTGGATTTTGAATGAACCAGAAATATCTCAAAGTCAATATGTTGGGCATTGGAGTCACTGTGGCTCCCGCCTGGCACTCTATTCCATTCCAGTATTATTTTCTTATACTTCCCCTAGGAGAGGGAAGGGCAGAATTGGTGACTTCCAGGGAGGATGGAGGGACACAGATGATCCCCAAGTTTCAAGCATGCATGACAAATCAGAAAGGGGCTTCATTCAGCAAGACCTGACTAGTACAGATTGCTGATTTTGTTGGCTATACACCCACAGGAAGTGGCACTTCCCCAGAGTTTGGGTCACAATGGGGTCTCCTGCCACATTGCAGATACCCAATGAGTATTCAGTGAAAGGACAGATGAGTGAGAATTAATAGACTTAGAAATGACAAGGCAGGTTCCGTTTGCAAAGGGCTGAGTCATATTATAAAATCCGCAACTGCAGCATAACTGGATACTGTGTTTCTGTAATTCCCTGAGTGTTATATAATGGGTAGCCATTAGGGCTCATTTAGTTGCAAATAACAGAAACCAGTACTCTAACCAACTTCAACACTTAAGGTAATGTACTGGACCCTGTAACAGAGCGGCCCAGCAGGAAGGCTAAAGAGAGGCAAGACTTGAACCAGGGTCAGAAAATCATCAGGACCAAGGTCAGGTTCTTTGCAGTCAGCCTGAGTTTTCCTTCCAGGTGGGGTCTCCCTCATAGGCCCCCGATGAGTGCAAGCCATTCCGGCTGCTTTCTGCCTCTGGTCCAACAGACAGGAGTCTTTTCTGGCAGCACCCAGGAACGAGTAGGCCTTCCTTTCTCCTTGCCTTTGCGGCAGGTGTTGGTCTCTGGATGCATGAACGGGACCAGCAGGGATGCAAGAGGCTTTGGCTGGGATCCAGCTAATTCACATGTCAGATACAAAAATGGGAGAGAATGAATTCCCCAGCAGGGAATCGGGGTTCTGTCGAGCAGAGTAGTGGGAAACCTCTGCAGAAAATGTGAACTCCAAACGTACAATCTGCCATGTATACGTAATGACTGCAAATGTCAAAAACCTAAAGTCAGTGTTAAACATTGAGCAAAATGTTACTTTTCTGAAATCATTTCTCATCTCAAATTGTGGCTCCCTCAATTTTTAAGGACAATGGAAATTTTTTATGTCTTGATTGTGGTAGTAACTGCATGACTGTTTGAATTGGTCAAAATTCATAGAACTTCAGCAAAGTCTAGAGATTTTATGTAAAGGTCTAGATAATAAATATTTTCGAGATTGAGGGCCAAGACTGTTGCAATTACTCCAGCTTGCAGTTGCAGCAGCAAGCAAAGCAGCCATACACAATATGTAAATGAATAGAAATGGCTACATTACCAGAAAACTTATTTAAAAAAAAAAAAAAAGTCAATAGGCTGAATGGGACCCCTGAATTGTATGCAGCCTGAGGAGCCCTGAACTTAAAATATATGAATTTTACTATAGTTAATTAAACCTCAATAAATAAACAGAACAAAGGAAAAATAAATGCTGTAGGGGAGAAAACTGTAATTCCTTCAACTTAACCTGAACTGAAATGTCATAAAGAAAACAGAGGGGCTGAGTGCAGTGGTTCACGCCTATAATCCCATAACTTTGGGAGGTTAAGGCAGGAAGATCACTTGAGGTCAGGAATTCCAGGATCCAGTGATCTATGATCACACCATTGCACTTCAGCCTGGGCAACAGAGCAAGACCATGTCTCTAAAAAATAAATACATAAATAAATAATAAAAAGACAACAGAGGTACAGTACTCCCCCCACCTTATCTGCTGTTTTGCCTTCCGAGTTTTCAGTTACCTGAAATCAACCACAGCCAAAAAATATTCCATGTAAAGTTCCAGAAATAAACACTCCCTAAGTTGTAAATTGCCTGCCATTCTGAGCAATGTGATGAAATCTCTCACTACCCTGCTCCATCTTGCCTGGGATGTGAATCTCCCCGTTGTCTAGTTAGTGATCCGACCAACTGTCTCAGTGTCACGGTGCTTATTTTACCTAATAATGACCCCAAAGCACAAGAGGAGTGATGTTGTCCATTTGGCTATGGACAGCATAAGAGAAGCCATAACGTGCCCCCTTTAAGTGAAACGGTAAAAGTTCTCAGCTTCATAAGAAAAGAAAAAAAAAACTCTTATGCCAGACTTGCTAAGATCTACAGTAAGAGCAAACCTTCCATTGGTAAAATTGTGAAGAAAGAAAAAGAAATTCATGCCAGTTTTGCTGTCACATCTCAAACTGCAAAGGTTGTGGCCACAGTGTGTGGTAAGTGCTTAGTTAAGATGCAAAAGGCATTAAATTTGTGGGTGGAAGACCTGAACAAAAATGTGTTACAGGCCAGGTGTGGTGGATCATGCCTTTAATCCCAGCACTTTGGGAGGCCAAGGCAGGAGGACAGCCCAAGGCCAGGATTTTGAGACCAGCCTGAGTAACATACTGAGACCCCCCATCTGAAATACACAGATATTAAAAAAAAATTTTTTTTTTTTTTTGAGATGGAGTCTCACTCTGTCACCCAGGCTGGAGTGTAGTGGTGCGATCTTGGCTGACTGCAACCTCCACCTCCCAGTTCAAGCAATTCTCCTGCCTCAGCCTCCTGAGTAGATGGGATTGCAGGTGCCCGCCACCACGCCTGGCTAATTTTTTGTATTTTTAGTAGAGACAGGGTTTCACCATGTTGTCCAGGCTGGTCTTGAACTCCTGACCTCAGATGATGTGCCCACCTTGGCCTCCCAAAGTACTGGGATTACAGGCGTGAGCCACCACCCCTGGCCCATATTGGTTTTAATTTAAAAAATACTAAGAAGGATGTGTTCTGACTGACAGCAATCTGGTCCAGTGCTATCAGTGGTTTCAGGCATCCAGTGGGGGTTTCAGAATGTACCCCCTACAGATAAAGGGGCACTACTAAAGTTTTGTTTGTGAGAGGGATTTCCTGACAGTCGCTGTGCAAAGGCTGAGCCAGAAGATTTACAAAAGTTAAACAAAGAATGTTTAACTTGGCTTTTGAAGGCATTTTATTGACTCACTTGGTAAACTCACTAAGAAGTCAAGTACCCACCTCTGTTCTTGACAAAGGCATCTGCAGCAGGCTGTGTTCACATCACCACTCCAAAACTGAGTTTCATTAGGTTTTTGTTGGATTGTTTTTTTCTAGCGGGATGACTTTAAGAGTCATCATTTTGTGCTTCTGGTTCTATAAGTCCATCCAAACTGAATGCAAAGTCAAACCTTTGGGACCCAGAAAGTGAATACTCTCAAGAAGGAAAGTGGGGCCTGGCACGGTGGCTCACGCCTGGAATCCCAGCACTCTGGGAGGCCGAGGCGGGTGGATCACTTGAAGTCAGGAGTTCCAGACCAGCCTGGCCAACATGGTGAAACCTCGTCTCTACAAAAATACAAAAATTAGCCAAGCATGATGGCGGGTGCCTGTAATCCCAGCTACTCAGGAAGCTGAGGTGGGAGAATCGCTTGAACCCGGGAGGCGGAGCTTGCAGTGAGCCGAGATCATGCCACTGCACTCCAGCCTGGGTGACAGAGCGAGACTCCGTCTCCAAAAAAAAAAAAAAAGAAGAAGAAGAAGAAGAAGGAAAGGGCGGGGGGCGGGGAAGGGCGAAGGGAAAGCAGGAGAGTTCAAAATCAGAGCTCATCAGGTGGCATTCAAGCATCCAAATTGACGTACGCAAAGTGATAAAGGGGTGTTACTGTGCGTGTGGAAATGCAGGTTTTATACAAGATTCACAATCAGCCTCTGTCATCTGCATTTAAGCTGAAGAACAGATAAAGAATCAAGGTGTTCACTTCATCTTTAAGTAGAAGAAATAGACTTTTAAATCAAAGGTAGCTGATGTGCAGCTCGATCAGGTGGAATTTTTCATGATGTTCCTTCCTCCACACAAATATCAAGCCCTCAGAGCATGTATATTAAGGAGCAACAGTCATGTTAGGCATGGCTCTAGGAAGACAAATAAGACATTATCTGCCCTTAAATAACTAAGAGTCCAGTTGAGAAGACAGATGCATACACAAATATTTAAGAAAATCTGTGTTCTAATAGTCTCTCTCTAAATACTTTAGCAACTCTAAGCCATTTTAATTTACAAGAGGTAGGCAGGGCACGGTGGCTCATGCCTGTAATCCCAACACTTTGGGAGGCCGAGGCAGGTGGATCACCTGAACTCAGGAGTTCAAGATCAGCCTGGCCAACACGGTGAAACCCCGTCTCTGCTAAAAATACAAAAATTAGTTGGGCCTGATGGTACACACCTGTAGTCCCAGCTACTCCAGAGGCTGAGGCATGAGAATTGCTTGAACCTGGGAGGTGGAGGTTGCAGTGAGCCGAGATCGCGCCACTGCACTCCAGCCTGGGCGACAGAGTGTGACACCGTCTCAAAA
Source organism: Nomascus leucogenys (assembly GCF_006542625.1). Classification (NCBI taxonomy): domain Eukaryota; kingdom Metazoa; phylum Chordata; class Mammalia; order Primates; family Hylobatidae; genus Nomascus; species Nomascus leucogenys. The sequence goes on from NC_044406.1 coordinate 7,776,462, forward strand.
AAAAAAAAAATAACAATAATAATTTATAAGAGATGATGTTAAACATGAAAGTAATATTTCCCTTTGAATCGATACCACTAACATATATAAGAAGAGCTGTGCAAGAACAAAACTGATATTCATTTCCCCCCTCATAAACCTTATGCTACTAAGGGTAGGGGTGCAGAATTTTCTTTCTTTAAAAAATGCTAATAAAGCAGAAGGGGTTTTCTAATTGTTTTGTTTTGAGACAGGGTCTCACTTTGTCACGCTGATGGCACTAACATGGCTCACTGCAGCCTCGACCTCCCGGGCTCAAGTGATCCTCCTGCCTCAGCACCACCAAGCAGTTGACACTACAGGCATGCACCACCATGCCCAGCTAATTTTTTATTTTTTTTGTAGAGATGAGGTTTTGCCATGTTGCCCAGGCTAATCTCCAACTCCTGACCTCAAATGATCCGCCTGCTAGGCCTCCCAAATTGCTGGGATTACAGGCGTTAGCCACCGCCCCTGGCCCAGAAGGTTTATTTTAGCCTGATTGCTTTTTGTGTGTTTCTTTGGATTTTGCTAAGGAACTTGAAGTTAATATTACTAAGAGGGATTAGAAATAAAGTTAAGCTAAAACAGATCATCAGAGTTAACTTTAGTCATAATCCTGGTCTTAGCAACTATAGAAAGTTTTAAAGACAAAATTGTGATATGGTTGAGACTACCAAGCCATGAAGCTAAACTTAGGTTGAAAGCAGAAGGTCACTTTTTCCATTGAGTCATTCCCTAGAATCAGACATAAATATCCCTGGCACTGTTTGCACCGGATACAAAATGGGTAAGTCAAGAATGGCTCCTACAATTGATTACACTCACTGCAAGTTTATTTTGGAATGTGCCACCTCATATAAGGAGTTTTCAAATGTAAAGACACCTCGAAATGATCACCAAAGGTGTTTGTTTCCTGGGTACCACCCCATAGAGAGCTTGGTTCAGGAGACTAGCATGGGCCCAGGAATTCACTCATTCCACAAACTGTATCACACTCCTAGTGTCACCAGGAGGGAACCATGAGCTACAGAGGCAGTAACCGGCATGTGTAACCAATATGCCAGATGAAGTTAAATTTCATCAATGCTATGGCTGCTTTTCCATTAATTTTGTCACTAAGATTGTATTTCCTTAAAGTGACAGCCATTTCTGTGTATCTGAAGTTAATGGTTTTCCCTCGTCAGCAAAGGAACTACATCAGCATTTCTTTTTCTTTGCACCTGGTACAAAATAGAATCCCATACCCCCAGCATGAGGCATTTCTAAAGTCCCTCTCACTACAGCCATCCATGTGTCTTTTGACAAATGAAGGAATCTCAAACCCAAATACCTAGAAGGGAACAGAATTTATATGCAATCACACAACCACCGTTTTGTTTTTTTTTTTGTTTTTTTTTTTGACAGAGTCTTGCTCTGTCACCCCAGCTGCAGTGCAGCGGTGCGATCTCGGCTCACTGCAACCTCTGCCTCCCGGGTTCATGCCATTCTCCTGCCTCAGCCTCCCGAGTAGCTGGGATTACAAGCGTGTACCACCATGCCAATTTTTTTTTTTTTTTTTTTTTTAGTAGAGACAGGGTTTCACCGTGTTAGCCAGGATGGTCTCAATCTCCTGACCTCGTGATCCACCCGCCTCAGCCTCCCAAAGTGCTGGGATTACAGGCATGAGCCACCGTACCCAGCCAAGAGATGTAGTCTCACTCTGTCGCCCAGGCTGGAGTGCAGTGGTGTGATCTTGGTTTGCTGCAACCTCCCACTCCTGGGTTCAAGCGATCCTCCTGCCTCAGCCTCCCAAGTAGCTGAGACTACAGGTGTGTGCCACCACGCCTGGCTAATTTTTGTATTTTTAGTAGAGACAGGGTTTTGCCATGTTGGCTAGGATGGTCTCGAACTCCTGACCTCAGGTGATCTGCCTGCCTTGGCCTCCCAAAGTGCCGGGATTACAGGCGTGAGCCACCACGCCTGGCCACAATTTATTTTCCTAAATGCCAAGGTTAAGCAAGTCAGGGAAAGACTGAGGGAATGTTCAAGATGGGAAGATACTGAGAAGACATGATAACACACAACCACATTATTTGTTGAGTCCAAGTAAGCCAAAACCTATTTACAGCTAGCCAGTAACTGATCGGGGCCCATTTGATTTTTGCAATGGCAATTACACTGTTTGTTGCTTATCCCTAAGTAAATGACACAGCTATGCCTAAGTAAACTGGCTGAATGGGAGATGTGGTGATTGTCTAATCCGGGATTGGGCGATTACATACTGATTCATGGTTCTGTAAAAATAAAGTTTTGTTAGAACTCAGACACATCCATTCATTTGCATATTGTCAAATGCAACACAGAAGCAGGTTTCTGTCACTTACACTTAAAATAGCCCTACACAGAAAAGAACAGAAAAACATAGGAGAATAAATACTAAGGACTCTAAATATCCAGGGAGGGAAATGTTCAACCTTTCTAGTAATTAAAGGAATACACATTCTCTTCTTAAAATGGGACTTCAAAAAACTTCGGTGGCATCTCTACCGTGTTTGTGTGTGTGTCCTCTGAACTAAGATTTTCTACCTCAAAGCAGTGGTACCATAAGCATTTTTAATTCTCTTAATTATACTTTTCTGTATTTTCTAAATTCTTACTAATGAGAATCCATGACTTCCGTATATTTAAAATTTCAATTTTCCTTTTCCCTTTTTTTATTTTTATTTTTATTATTTTATTTGAGACAGAGACTCGCTCTGTCACCCAGGCCGGAGAGTAGTGGCGTGATCTCAGCTCACTACAACCTCTGCCTCCCGGGTTCAAGCCATTCTTGTGCCTCAGCCTCCAGAGTAGCTGGGGTTACAGGTGCCCGCCACCACGCCCACCTAATTTTTGTATTTTTAGTAGAGACAGGGTTTCACCATGTTGTCCAGGCTGGTCTCAAAATCCCGACCTCAAATGGTCCACCTGCCTTGGCCTCCCAAAGTGCTGGGATTACAGGCATGAGCCACCACGCTTGGCCTTTTTTTTTTTTTTTTTGAGAAACTCATAATACAGCAGGTGTGAAACATGTAGGACCTAGTGACTAAGATATTTTCAAAGAATTCCAAGTATTTGATCACTCATAGGGGGAAGATGAGTGAAGCCTCAATGGTGACTTCATGGTTGAGAGCATATTTTGTTCAGCTTCTCAGCACACACTGACTGTAGCATATTTATTACTGCTGTGGATTTAATAGCAGCACCAGTATCATGATTGCATCATGTATTTAAGATACTTTAATTGATTAGGTCCTGATTTGAGTGTGGTAGTGGTAGTATGCTCACCAATATCCAAGGACCTTCTCTGAAGAAGGACTAAACATCTGCACGGTTGAACTCAGCTGTGGCCGCGTGACTTGTTTTCCCTGATGGAAGATGAGAATCAAGACATTTTAGTGGGATACTTCATGATCCACACTGTGGCTATCATTTTCCCCCATCTCCATCAGCCTCAGTCCCTACATGACTACAATAAGCAGAGTCCTCCAGCCAACTTAGCAACACATAGTTGTAAAACATTGAGCTTATTTGTTCCTGCACCGTAACAAAGCCTATCCTCACTAACACAAGGGAATCCAGGAAGAGACACCATTGGGGAATCTTTGGAAAGGTAAGGAGGATTGCATGAACTGTATTGTAAAACGTATCTTAACGATGTGACTTAATGTTCTTTTTTCTTGCTATTTTTACACACTGTAATTATTATTCTTGATATTTTACTAACTTAGCAAAAGGTTCTAGTGCTTTTTGAGCCTGATTAACAAGCAATCTGAGGGGAAACCTTGGCTGTATCACAAGCTTTAACATTCACAGCACACTTCATACGATGCACTGAATTCCACTGCCAACATAGGAGTAAACCACACGCAAGCCCACATTCTGTAATGCATTACCCAACCCGCGACTCCCGCAGCCCCCAGGCTCAGGAAGGGAAGAGACTATAACAAGAACCACACAAGCAGCTCTTAGTAATTCTTCCCAGATCTGTTTTATTCCCATTCTAAGCATGAGTTTAGACCCAAGATTGTTGTCTTGTGGAAGCTAATTTAAATCATTTCATTAAATTTAGGCTCAGCTTGTGAAGTGTGCATATCAGGGGGGAAAATGTCTTTGTGTTGCATGAGGGATGTGCAAATAGAAAGAAACCGTCCTTCACATCACAGTAAAGGAAGAACCCTTTTCAATGTAAACTTCAATATTAATTGCTGGCAACTACCTCCAGCAACCTTGCCTATGAAGGGTATATAAGGAAGAGTGAAATTACTTTTTAAAAATGGATTATCATCATCCAGAAGTCAAATAGTCCCATGGTCCAAATGTTTGTGTCCCCCCAAAATTCCTAACCCCCAAGGTGAGAGTATTAGGAGGTGGGGCCTTTGGGAGGTGATGAGGTCATGAGGGCGGAGCCTCAGGACTGGGATCAGTGCCCTTATCAAAGGGACCCCAGAGAGCTCCCTCACCCCTTCCACCATGTGAGGACACAGCGAGAAGTCAGGAAGCCCTTACAAGACATCACCTCTACCAGTGCCTTGATCTTGGAATTCCAGCCTCCAGAACTGTGAGTAATAAATGTCCATTGTTAATAAACCACCCAATTAATGGTATTTTGTTACAGCAACACAAATGGACTAAACAAATAGCTTCTCACAAGTTCAACTGCCTCATAACAAAGCAATGCACACACATACACAGGCGCAAACACCACCTACAACGGAGTAATCCATGTATATACATACACACACACACACACACACACACACACACACACACACACACACACCGCATGCCATCTTCCATGAGGCAATGCACCTATGCTTATACACAGGCACACATGCCATGCACGGTGGATCAAAGCACACACACAGAGGCCAATGTGCCATCCAAAATGGAGCATGTGCACAAGCGCAGCCACACACACATGGGGACATGCAGGGACACATACAGAGAAACAGACACAGGCACAGAGGCACACACACCATCTGCAATGGACCACAGCACATGCATGCATGCACAAACGCACACATACAAGAAATACCGTAAGCAGTTTTTGCATCACATTTAAAATGAAATTTCTACATTACCAGGGCTTTTCCAAAAAAAATGCCTGTCTTCCCAAACCATATCACTAAGAGTTTGGGCTGTATCTTGCATGCCGATGTAAAAACTTTCTTGGTTGATTGTCAGGGAATTTCTGCTGTCATAACATTTTCACCATGCTTGACTGTTGACTCAGTGAGGTAAACCACAATGTTTTATGAAAATACAATTTCCCTTTGGCCTGGGGCAGGCAAGGTCACCTAGCAAAGCAATGCTGTTCAATGCCAACATTGCTTGAGATGTTAATCTTTGGCAAATTAAATGGCATACATTGTGGCTGAGGCAAGAGATTAGGTAAAACAGTGATATCAAAAATATCAAAGCCACGTGTGTGTGTGTGTGTGTGTGTGTGTGTGTGTGTGTGTTTTGCCGTGTCACGTGTAGAAGGTTCAAAAGAAACTCTGCCTTTTAAGAGTGATAAATAGCCACAGGGACTCTCATGGGTGAATGTGGGGATAATTTCAGCATTAAAAAAGTAATAAAACAATAATGATGGTAATTCTTATGCCACATAAAAAAGAAGCCAAGAATCAAGAGTGATACTCAAAAGCTGAGAGTATGGAAATAAAGCTCTTCTTCATGGAGAAGGACTTCAACCAAGAACTTTAGAAGAAATGACAGCATTAACAATGCACCAATTTGTAACCACCAATGGACTACCTCAATAAGGAAGGGATTACGAACAGAACACAGTCTCAAATATCACGCCCAATTGTCTTACTCCTTACACAGGAAAGAAGGTATCTGCCCAAGGGCGAGATCTGGTGGACACAACCCTCACCAACAGATCCAACTCAGCAAAAGCAACGCAAGAACAACTTGACTATCTGACCGCTATGAAACTCAATGAAAATGACATACCAAGTCTTCTTGCCAAAGATATCCAACCCAAATCAAAACATGAGGAAGCAATCTGACAAATATGGATCATGGGACATTAAAGACAGCTGGCATTCGGTATGGTGGCTCACGCCTGTAATCCCAACACTTTGGGAGGCCGAGACGGGAGGATCACTTGAGCTCAAGAGTTTGAGACCAGCCTGGGTAACATGGCAAAACCCCGTCTCCACAAAAAAATACAAAAATTAGCGGGCATGGTGGTGTGCACCTGTGGTCCCAGTTACTCGGGAGGGTGAGGTGGGAGGATCGCTTGAGCCTGGAAGGCTGCAGTTGCCATGAGCCAAGATGGCACCACTACACTCCAGCCTAGGTGACAGAGAGAGACCCTGACTCAAATTAATTAATTCATTAATTAATTAAAAGACAACTGACATGGACTTTTCCCAAAAAGGTCACTTCCATACAATAAAAACTAAAGGCAGGCATATTGTTTTAGATTTTTCTTTTAAATACAGTCATAGCCAAATGCAGTGCATGATGCTTAACTGGATTTCAGACGTTTTTAAGGCTGTGAAAGGACATCTTGTGCTGACGCAGAAAGCCCTGGCAGCTACCCAGTGGACACAGGTGTCCAGATAGGTGTGGCCGTCACTTGTTGCTCCAGAGAGTGCTCAAGTTGGAGGGGCGTGGTGCAGGTTTGTGAGCCCCTACCTTGGTGACAGCATTTGGGCAAGGCTGAGACCCAAGCTGTCAGGTTAAGGCCAGGTAGGGGGCGCTGGGCACAGCAGGTGTGCCCCTGGTGACAGGTACAGGCAGCATGCCCAGACATCCTGGGGCTGAGACGTCAAGCACCAGGGTCCTCACAACTATCATTTCATTTTATGTTATTATTTGTATACATCGATGGAGTACAACTGTAATTTTATTACACGGCTTTTAATGTAGCCATCACCCGAATAATGTACATTGCACCCCTTAAGTAATGTTTCATCGTCCACTCCTCTTCCACTCCCCAACCTTCCAGGTTTCCATTGTCTGTCATTGCACACTCTATGCTCACTGACTATGGTTTTCATGCGGAAGTCCCTGGAAGAGCTTAACACAGTTTCCTCTATTGAACCCTGGCATCCTTTTGCTAGTGATGCCATTTTAAAAAAGAAAAGATCCCAGCAACAATTTCTAAAAGGGAAAAGACAGTTTAGAAAGTCTTAGGCTAATATTTGGACACTATCAGACTGACCATTTGTGCCTCAATTTTTTTCACTTGGAAAAACATTTTAATGATATATAGTTTAGAGAATTACATTGAATCCATTGAAACTTTGTATTTATATATCAGTTCATATTACTAAGGATTTTGTACTTTTCACATTACTAAGGATTTTGAATTTTAGCACTATTCAAAGGGTAATTTTCAGGATGGAATCTTATATGTAATATGCTGAACTAAGTGCCTACCACACTGTCAGTATACACTACATTTTGCTTACTTTTCTTCCAGTAGAGTATCTAGACTTGTGACAATTTAATGAAGAGTGAGATGGGGGAAGAGATGTCCCTGAATGTGCGCTCGTGTGAGCAAAGCCCCTCATGGCAATCCTCCAAGGTTGTCAACTTTTACATTTGAAAGGTGCACCCCGACACCAGCCCTAATCTAATCCCACAGGACTTCCCAGCTACTTAAGCAATTACATCAGTTGCAGTGAAATTAAGTTTACACACTGACACTAAAAGGAAAGATAACAATAAAAATTGAAACTCAACTTCGACCACTGGGCATGATTCATAGGCTGCAAAACCGAAGGCACACGAATTATCTCCAGCTTTTCTCAGCACTGAAGAGAAGAGCATGAAAAGGGCTATAAATCAAACTTTAATTTAGAAATTTCCTGGGATTTCACTTTCATTTATGATCATCTTATTCCCAAAGGACTTCTAAGTCACTCTCATCGGTAAAAGAAACAGATAAGCACCTCACTTAAGTACAAATCATGGCTGATGTGTCTCAATTCCCTAGCTCACTTCCCAAAAATATGTCTGCGCCTGTCGTTTATGTTTTTTTAAATGTGATCCCAAATAAATTTTACATTTCAGGATATGTTCCAATCCAATGAAAACCAATTCTAAATTACATCACGGGCTGGGCACGGTGGCTCACGCCTATAATCTCAGCACTTTGGAAGGCTGAGGTGGGAAGATTGTTTGAGATCAGGAGTTTGAGACCAACCTGGGTAACACAGTAAGGCCCCATCTGTACAATCTTTTTTTTTTTAGTTAAAAATTGAAATAAGATAAGTTACATCATGCCATGCTCTTAGTAGATAAAACATTTTAATTTGGTAAGGAAAGGCATTTAACACAGCAGTTCTTTGTAAAAATTATTTTCCCTTTACCCAAGACCCAAGCCTCTCCATTTGCTGTAATTTCATCTTTTTTTGTTTGTTCATTAGAGACAGGGTCTCGCTCTGTTGCCCAGGCTGGAGTGCAGTGGCACAATCATAGCTCACTGCAGCCTCGAACTCCTGAGCTCAAGCGATCCTCCCATCTCAGCTTCCCAAACCACTGGGATGACAGGCACGAGTTCCTGCACCCGGCCTCATCTCTTAAACCTGTTAGACGGTGCCACTACGTTTTCAGTGCACTGTGTATTCAGTGTGCCCTCCACCTCTATAGGACTCAGGACAAAACGTTACCTCCTGAATTCTCTTTGCCTCCTCATGATTGATGGCAATCCACCCTATCCAGGAGGCTCTGATACAGTAAGGACCCACACACTAGCAGCCATATGCATGCTTTTTCTTCTCCCTTATTTAAAAAAAATTCGAGATCCTGCCAACACTTTTCTGTGTAGTACTTGAACCATCTTGCAAAGGGTAAATTGTCCGTTTAACAATTATTTCCCGCTCTGTCCAAATCAATCAGGCTTAGAGACACAAAGATATGCCACTTAAAAATTACACATAAAAAAACCTACAGAATCTCTAACGCAGGGGTCAACAAATCCACCTGCAAGCCAAATAAGGCTTTATAAATAAAGACTAATTAGTACTTAGCCATGCTTATGTGTTTATATATTGTCTATGGCTGGAGACAACTGAGTTAAATAGTTAAGACAGTGACCCTATCTGCCGCAAAACCTAAGAGATTTGCTACTGGCCCTTTACAGAAAGTCCACTAATCCCGGCTCGAACAGAAATGAAGTGCACGTAGCATGTGTAACTTTAAAGCTCTCAGTAGCCATATTAAATCAGTAAAAAAAAAAACACACGGGAAGATAATCTTAATGATACATGTTAGCCCAATATATGAAAATAGGATCAACACATAAGGAATATTAAGTTATTAATGAGAAATGTTCTATTTTTTCCATAAAAAGGCTTGGAAGTCTGGTGTGTTTTACACTGATCAGATGACATTTCGATTCAGACTAGCCTCAGTTCAAGTGCTCCCTAGCCACTGGTGACTAGCAGCCACCACATTGGTCCCTGCACATCTGAAGAGCATGCCAAGTGAGAAGAGAAAAAGATGAAAACGAACGCAGTTTCCACTACGGCTGCAGCTTCGGACAAGTCCAATTACACAGTGATGGTGAGAATGCAGGCTTTCTGTTCATCTAAGTAGATCCCAAGTAATATTTGGGACATACTTACACTGAAACATCATTCGTTGCATTGAATGAGATTCACACACAACCCAGTGTCCTGTATTTTATCTGGCTCCCAAGCCTCTGTCCCTGAATCCTCCTGCTTGTCAGTAAAACCTCAAGTGAGGGGTAGCAAGCAGAGGCCAAGCCTGCTGAGATGCCTTCCCTACCATAAGCGCTGCCAAAGATGCTGCCAGAAGTCTTTGCTTTGCTCGTGCAGGCATTTAATTCTTTCTGAAAATTGCTCACAGGAGCACATCCACTGGCCTTTTAAATCAATTAAGAACATATTCAGCTGGGCGCAGTGGCTCACACCTGTAATCCCAGCACTTTGGGAGGGTGAGGCGGGCAGATCACTTGAGTCCAGGAGTTTGAGGCCAGCCTAGACAACATGGCAAAACCCTGTCTCTACTAAACATAAAAAAATTAGCCAGGCGTGGTGGCGCACACCTGTAATCCCAGCTACTTGAGAGGCTGAGGCAGGAGAATCACTTGAACCAGGGAGGTGGAGGTTGCAGTGAGCCGAGATCACGCCACTGCACTCCAGCCTGGGGATTAGAGCGAGGGTCTCCCTTAAAAAAAAAAAAAAAAAAAAAAAAAAAAGGAAAGAAAAAAAGGATACATTAAGGATACATTCATCCAGCCCAAGGGCTGCCGGGTGTCACGCAGAAGCCCCTGCCTGTACCCTCTGAAGATGGGTCATTAATGCCATCACCAACAAATGAGTCTGCTAGTCGAAACACAAAAGCCATCTCCCTCTTAAGCAGGTTTGCTTAAAGGAAAAAAAAAAAAAAAAAGTTTTGTCTCACCCAGACCCTGGGAACACTTTACAAAGAAAATAAAGGACTGACAGAATCAGGAGTTTACAATAAGAGTTGACTATACGGCCAGGTGCAGTGACTCACCTATAATCCCAGTGTGTCCAGAATTGGTGGGTTCTTGGCCTCACTGACTTCAAGAATGAAGCCGCGGACCCTCGCGGTGAGTGTTGCAGCTCTTAAAGTGGCGCGTCTGGAGTTTGTTCCTTTTGATGTTCGGAGTTTCTTCCTTCTGGTGGGCTCGTGGTCTCGCTGGCTTCAGGAGTGAAGCTGCAGACCTTCGCGGCGAGTGTTACAGCTCTTAAGGCAGCACGTCTGGAGTCGTTCGTTCCTCCCGCTGGGCTCATGGTCTACGCTGGCTTCAGGAGTGAAGCTGTAGATCCTCGTGGTGAGTGTTACAACTCATAAAGGCAGTGTGGACGCAAAGAGTGAGCAGTAGCAAGAGTTATTGCAAAGAGCGAAAGAACTAAGCCGCTACAGCGTGGAAAGGGACCCGAGCGCGTTGCCACTGCTAGCTCGGGCAGCCTGCTTTTATTCTCTTATCTGGCCCCCACCCACGTCCTGCTGATTGGTAGAGCTGAGTGGTCTGTTCTGACAGGGCGCTGATTGGTGCGTTTACCATCCCTGAGCTAGGTATAAAGGTTCTCCACGTCCCCATCAGATCAGTTAGATACAGAGTATGGACCCAAAGGTTCTGCAAGGCCCCACCAGAGCAGCTAGATACAGAGTGTCGATTGATGCATCCACAAACCTCGAGCTAGACACAGGGTGCTGATTGGTGTGTCCACAATCCCTGAGCTAGACATAAAGGTTCTCCCCATCTCCACCAGACTCAGGAGCACAGCTGGCTTCACCCAGTGGATCCTGCACCGGGGCTGCAGGTGGAGCTGCCTGCCAGTCCTGCGCCGTGCGCTCACACTCCTCAGCCCTTGGGTGGTCGATGGGACTGGGCGCCATGGAGCAGGGGGCGGCTCGGGCCGCACAGGAGCCCATGGAGGGGGTGGGAGGCTCAGGCATGGCGGGCTGCAGGTCCCGAGCCCTGCCCCGTGGGAAGGCAGCTAAGGCCCGGTGAGAAATTGAGCGCAGCGCCGGTGGGCTGGCACTGCTGGGGGACCCAGTACAACCTCTGCAGCTGCTGGCCCAGGTGCTAAGTCCCTCATTGCCCGGGGCCGGCAGGGCCGGCCGGCTGCTCCGAGTGCAGGGCCCGCCAAGCCCACGCCTACCCGGAACTCCAGCCGGCCTGCAAGCGCGGCACGCAGGCAGCCCCGGTTCCCGCTCCCGCCTCTCCCTCCACACCTCCCTGCAAGCTGAGGGAGCCGGCTCCGGTCTTGGCCAGCCCAGAAAGGGGCTCCCACAGTGCAGCAGTGAGCTGAAGGGCTCCTCGAGTGCCGCCAAAGTGGGAGCCCAGGCAGAGGAGGTGCCAAGAGCAAGCAAGGGCTGTGAGGACTGCCAGCACGCTGTCACCTCTCACCAGCACTTTGGTAGGCCAAGGTGTGTGGATCACCCGAGGTCAGGAGTTCAAGAGCAGCCTGGCCAACATGATGAAACCCCATCACTACTAAAAATACAAAAGTTAGCTCGGTGTGGTGGCACACACCTGTAATCTCGGCTACTCGGGACGCTGAAGCTGGAGGATTGCTGGAGCCAGGGAGCTGCAGGCTGCAGTGAGCTATCAGCACACTACTGCACTCCAGCCTAAACAACGGAGTGAGACTCTGTCTCAAAAAATAAAAATAAAAAAAAAAAAAAGAGTGACTACAAATAATTTTTCTTATTGCTGTGGAAAAAAATAATCATCACCAATGTCTCCTTTTTGCCTCGAGAGACTATAGGCCAGCCCTTTTAGAATCAGTCAAAATGAAGAGCTTGGGAATAGACAATGAGATGTCCTAAGAGTAATTTTAGAACGTGAGAACTGTCTGAGAACCCACATACAAATCCAAGTTGTAAAAAGCAGAGCTTGTGTGTTCTGTTTCCCATATCCGAGAAATCGGTGACATAGCTCAATATTTCTCCAACACAGAGCCTTCCAAATGTGGTTTCTTCCTAAGGCGACTGTAACAGAGTTGAAAGCACAGGGTAAAAATTGGATGGTGTGGAACAGAGGACTGTCAGGTGAGAGAGCAGTTGGGGTCTGTGGTCGGGGGACTCTTTGCAGATGAGTGAATCGGTGGGCAATTGTGGCATAATCAAAGTTGTCTACGTGATTCGAATAAGTAAGAATAGACCCCTAAAATGAAGGAGAAGATCTAGTGACAGCCACAATTATGCACTTTTACTCATCTTGAAAAACCATTTGGGAGAAAATTTCTCATAGAACAGAGAAGCTTTATGTCATGCTTTTGCAAGTTAATTTCCATGCGGAGTCAAATTTCTCACCATCAATCCATTAGTTAATGATTGTTCAAAAGACGTTTCCATGCAGAATGAGGGTTATCTTTCAGTTGGAACAAATTTTTTTAAAACTCTGTGCACATTAGTGAGGTCAAATGAACATCACAACCCAGGAGAAGACTAAAATAATTCCACTCCCAAACCGGATGTTTTCTTTTCAGTGTTTCCCTTATCATTTCACCATATAGTCTCAGCTACAAGTGAGGCATTGGGAGGGCTTGTCAAGTGTCCAGAATTCTGGGGATATGCGTTCAGTTCTCATGGGCTCTGCATTTGTGGTGGTACCATCTTTTCCTCTTATTTTGCTGACAGCCTGCCCACCTCGTCTTGAGATACATTTATCCTACAAACCAGAATGCTCACTCCAAAACAGAAAGCATAAAATGCTCTGCAAAAACAACAGCCTGCATGGTATCAGCAGGCTTCTAAAGGAGTTGTTTCCTTCTCCCTGTACCAGGAGAACATAGCCCATCAAATTTTCAAATTTCTTATTGGGCAGAAAGATTTCTTTTCAGCCAGGCATAGTGGCTCATGCCTGTAATCTCAGCACTTTGGGAGGTCAAGGTGGGAGGATCACTTGAGCCCAGGAGGTTGAGGCTGCAGTGAGCCGTGATCGTGCCACTGCACTCCAGCCTGGGCAACAGAGTGAGATGCTGTCTCAAAAGAAAAAAACAAAAAAGCAGACACTTGGCAGTCTATTTTTTTAAAACCTATGACAGAAAGAAATCTTTTGTTTTTTCGTTTGAGACAGAGTCTCTCTCTGTTGCCCGGGCTGGAGTGTAGTGGCACAATCACGGCTCACTGCAGCCTCCGCCTCCCAGGTTCAAGTGATTCTCCTGCCTCAGCCTCCCAAGTAGCTGGGATTACAGGTGCACGCCACCACACCTGGCTATTTTTTTTATGTTTGGTAGAGGCGGGGTTTCTCCAAGTTAGCCAGGCTGGCCTCAAACTCCTGGACTCAAGTGATCCGCCTTCCTCGGCCTCCCAAAGTGCTGGGATTACAAGGGTGAGCCACTGAGTCAGGCCAACAGTCTGCATTTCTGACCTCACTTGAAGTTATCTTGTCCTATGTCCAATCTAGAATTCCTTAATAAGAGGAAATAAAATCATGATGAATGCACTTAATGCCACTGACTTGTGCACTTAAAAATGGTTACAATAGCAAACTTTGTGTTATGTATATTTTACCACAATAAAAAATAAACTAAAAGTGAAATAAAACCAAATAACCATAAAAGGCCACCCCCAACACCAGGTTTATGGAGAGTCTTATTCTTCTGTGCCCAGCACCCAATGGATGCCAAAGTCTGCTTTTCCCCCATGAGCCAGAGTTCTGGAAATTGATCTCCCCACTAAGCAGCACACTGTTTGGTCATCCTGGCCATTCAGTCCTGTCTGGGAACGTGGCCATAATTTAAATATGCTGTTAAAATGCAGAGCTATCTATTCACAGCATGGTCTATTTAGACATAAGGTGTAGACAAACAGAATTCTGTTTAAATATTTCCGCAATATCCAGTTACATTTCCAAATTCCATGACCACAGCTCATGTTTCCCCTTCATTATTGACAATCATAAGTAATTTCTGTGCAATGGGAAATGGTGGCTATTTTCATAAGCAATCACATTCTTTAGTTTTTTTTTTTTTTGTCTACTTGCAGGTAATATATGAGTTGGTGTATTTTGACTTTTTTTTTTTTTTTTTTTTGAGATTAAGCCTTCCTAATATAATCCCACTCTCCAATCTGCTGTGCTGGTTGACTTTGGGGATGGTTGTCAGCTCTGTGACTTGGTTTTGTGGCCTCTTGACAGTCTACACAGGGCACTCCAGGGACCTGGAGGAAGATGGGAGAGTCCAGAGGCAAGGAGGATACTGCAGGACTGGGACTGAATAACAAGGAAAAGGCCAGAGAGACTCCAGGAAAGCAAGATCGGTTCACGCAGAAGAACGAAGTACACGGCAGGCACATGGGGCCAGGAGGCCATGCAGCTGTGGCTGTGGAAGGTCAGTTCACGAAGGGCCTGTATTCCTGGCTGAGGAGTTTAGATTATACCCTGCAGGGAAACGGGAGACCACGGAAGGGTTTTCAGCAAGAGGGTGTACGGTGAGCTGAATAGCAACTACCAAAACATACATCTAAGTTTGAACTCCCAGAACCTCAGAATGTGACCTTATTTAGAATTAGGGTTTCTGCAGGTGTAATTACAAGAATCTCGAGGTGCGAGCACACTGGATTTAGGGTGGTCCCCAAATCAAATGACTAGTGTCCTTATAAGAGAAAGGAGAGGGGGATTAGAGACAGGGACAAAGCACCATGTGAAGACAGAGGCAGAGACTGGAGTGACAGTGAGTCTGCAAACCAAGCAGCGCCAAGGATTGCTGGCTCCCCCCACCCCTGGAAGCTAAATGAGCTGCATGGGATGGAGTCTCCCCCAGAAGCTTCCAGAAGGGACCAGCCCTGCTGACAACTTGATCTTAGGCCTGCGGCCTCCAGAGCTGTGAGGAAAGCATTTCTGCTGTTGTAAGCCACCCCCAGTTCATGGTAATTTGCTACAGCCGCCCCAGGAAATGAACACAGATTCACATCGTCAGATGTGCATTTCAGAAACATTACTGTGGCTGCTGTAGAGGAATATAGCTTGAACCAGAAGAGGCAAGCGTTAAAGGGAGACCAATCAGGAAAACTAACGCAATAATTCAGATGAGAACTGAAAACATCCCGTTCCACACAAGAACAACGAAGATGAGGTTTAAGGCAAAGGACTTGCACAGACATCGTCAGATTGTCCCACGTAGGGAAGGGAGAGCACAAAGACAAGGATAGGAGGTACTAGAGGGGTGCAGGGCACAAGTGCGGGTGACCTGGAAAAAACAGGACAACTGGGCCCTGGAACGGCAGGCATGAAGGGCATGGATGTAGATAAGGTTCCTGGCTGCTAAGTTAAGAAATGAAAGAACTTCCTGCCCAATGACCTCCATAAAGAGGCAAAGCCATCTGCTGAGAATGTGCAGGGAAGGGGTTGGGGGAAAAGCACTGATCATTTAACAAAGGATGGAAGACACGGCTAAAGAGGGATGCATAGAATCGCTTGCTCTCAGGAGGGCCCAGCTGGGGTTGAAGATCACAATGCTGTAGTAACACAGATTTGCTCAGTTATGCAATTTTTCCTTAGCAGCCATCAACTGCTTGGATGTGGACCAAGGAAGGCAGATGGCTGGGCTGATTCAAGACTGGGCTTCTGCACAGAGCGATGCACATTTCAGTTTGTTTCCAATATGAGCTCTGTTGCACTGATCGACTTCAATAAATTCTCTACAGTAAACATCCAGTACACAAGGTACTCTCTAATGGATACACTGCGTACTGTCATACGTGGGATGCTATGATAGCATTGAGAATGAATGAGCTACAGTGACAGCTGATAGGAACATTGCACATACAACGTTGGTGACAGATGCAAGACCCCAGAAGATACATGCTGTATGATTCCATTAATAAAAAATTAATTCTTTTTGAGGATGCGCACATAGGGAAAATGATTTAAAAAAAAAAAAAAAAAGGCAAGGAGATGATTTCCCCAAAAGCCCAAATAGTGGTAGTTTCCAATGGTGAGAGACTTCTAGCGTGACGGTAATCGCAGGAGGCCCCTGAGCAAATGGCAATGTTCTGCCTCTTCACTTGGGAAATCACTGGTTCAATAACATGTATATGTCTCTGGAATGCTCTTTAACACTTATAGGTCATAAGTCACAATAAAAAATGAAAGGGAAGGAGGAAAATGCTCTGTGGCTCCAACAGCATCAAATTATATATATATATTTTTTTTTTGTTTTGTTTTGTTTTGTTTTGTTTTGTTTTGTTTTGTTTTGTTTTGTTTTTTTGAGACGGAGTTTCGCTCTTGTTGCCCAGGCTGGCATGTAATGGTGCGATCTCAGCTCACCGCAACCTCCTTCCCGGGTTCAAGCCATTCTCCTGCCTCAGCCTCCTGCATAGCTGGGATTACAGGCATGTGCCACCACACCCGGCTAATTTTGTAATTTTAATGGAGACGGGGTTTCTCCATGTTGGTCAGGCTTGTCTCAAACTCCCGACCTCAGGTGATCACCTGCCTCGGCCTTCCAAAGTGCTGGGATTATAGGCATGAGCCTTCGTGCCTGGCCTATAATTTTAATACTCAACAAAAGAGAGGTTAGTATTTCAATAAGCCAAGAACATTTTTCAGTGACAAGCATTTGAAACTAAAGTCAAATGGGACGACAAGAAAGAAAGAAAGAAAAAGAAAAGAAAAGAAAGAAAGGAAGGAAGGACGGAAGGAAGGAAGGAAGGGAGGGAGGGAGGGAAAGGAAGGAAAGAAAGAAAGAGAGAGAGAGAAAGAAAGAGAGAAAAGAGAAGAGAAGAGAAAAGAAAAAAGAAAAGAAAAGAAACACATTGGTTCACATAACTGCAAATGTCATGTGTGGCCTTCAGGCTTGGCTAGATCCAGGTATTGCCATGCTATCCAGAGAGGTCTCACCCCTTAGCTCCATATTCCTCAGTACCATTTTCGGTCTCAAGGAGTGATAAGAATGATGGTTTTTTTAATCACTGGATTTATTGGTACCTGTTTAGCAACCCTAGCAAAAAGAACAAACAAACAAAAACAAAAACAAAAACAAACCTTTGTCAAGAATTCTAATAGAAGCCCAGATCTGGCTGTCTCTGGGTCACGATTTGGGTTAAGAAGTCACTGTGGCCAAGAAATATGAGATGCCGTTTGGCCAGACCTGGGCCCCCGGCGCTGGAGCTCTGTATCTCAGGGACTAAGAATAATAGCCTGTGTTCCCCAGAGAAAACTTGAGTTGTTTTAACCGAAAGATAGAGGCCGAACACGGAGTCAGACAAAAAATACCCACGTCCACTACACATATTTTCACCTTCCTTTGGTGCCATCACCAAGCAGCAAATTTCCGTTCATTTCTCACTCGTATATTTCAAACACCTTCCTTCCCTTCCAACCCTCCCTGACTTAAGAAGCTAAGGCAAACAAAATAAAATACACACAAAAGAAGCAAGAGTTTAGAAGCAGAAAACAAAAGGCATGAAAGAATCAGTGAATGATTCCATTTCCCCTGCCTCTGGCCTCTAGTGAATCACCTACTGGAAGTTTGTGCAAAAAGTCTGCATTCACTCAGGTACAGAATTCCTAGGAACCCTCATAGAGATTCCTGCTGGTGCAGTTCCGTAGAAAAGAAGACTTGGCGCCTCCAGGGACGCTCGGCTGTTCCTTAAACAGAGACGAGCACCATCCTGGCTAACATGGTGAAACCCCGTCTCTACTAAAAAAATACAAAAAATTAGCCGGGTGTGGTGGTGGGCGCCTGTAGTCTCAGCTACTCGGGAGGCTGAGGCAGGAGAATGGCGTGAACCCGGGAGGCAGAGCTTGCAGTGAGCCGAGATGGCGCCACTGCACTCCAGCCTGGGCGACAGAGCGAGACTCCGTCTCAAAAAAAAAAAAAAAAAAAAAAAGAGAGGTGAGCTTGAATAAAGGGGGAAAGATCGTGAATGGCCCGAAAGACTCCGGAGTGTCCTGGACAAAGTGAGTTTCCCCCAGAGGGAAAGGACAAACTCTGCCTACAGCTGACCAAGCCAGCCGGCTCCCCAGGGCTTTGCCAGGAAAATCACCACCAAAAATGTCTCCACCATCATGTCTGTGGTTCCTTGAATCCTTTATGCTTCTGTTGAAACTGCCAAGGCAGGACTTGAAGGCTTCGCCGTGCAAATTCAAAAGCATTCTGAGATCATCAACTCTCTGGAGTCACCACCATTTGGAACCAAACCTTAAAAGAAGCCACTGAGATGGAAGCTCCAATACACTTTCGCCTCTGGTCATCTCCTTCCTGAGAAAATCCATGATATCAGATCATCCACAACTTTGATATTTCTCCCCACATTTCTGAGTTTTTCAGTGGCCAAGGAGAAGACTCCTACGTTTCTTAATAATTACTGATAATCGTTTCACCACAAAAGATACTACTTTGGATAAACAAGCCTTGTGGTTTCTGTCAAGTACAAACAACGAAGATTAAATTAGCATCTTGAAAACCCACAGGGTGAGCTTGCTCCTCCCCTCCTTTAGTCTGCAGAATTACCTGGGGCTCCCTCCCAGGTGCCAAGCACGCAGATGTGAGCAAGACACTGAGACACCACTGCTGCCCTGCGCTATCACTCGGGAATCCTGTGTCCCTAGCAGTTTATCCAGCTGGCTCTCAGGCTACGGTGAAACTGCAATACAGAAGGAATATTCCAAAAGAGAATTAAAAATGCAGCTGTCATATGGGCGACAGGCCCAAGTCGAGCAGTTAACAGCTACCCCGCCCCCACCCCGCCCACTTCCCCGGGAGCAGCCCTGCTCTCCAGTCTGCAAACCCAGGGGCTGAGGGGCCAGGGGCATCCCGAGGCCTGGGTGCCCAAGGAGTGCAAGCTCCTTCCCCACCCTCTCTGCTTCCCTTACCAAGCCTCTTAAGTGTTCTCCCCATCCCATAATGGGGAATAATCCCTAAAATTCAAAGGCTGAAGCTCGAATCCCCACTACCTTTTGGAATGTGACCGTATTTGGAAACAGGATCTCTAAGGAGGTAATTAAATTAAAATGAGGTCATTAGGGTGGGCCCTGGTCCAGTAGGACTGGAGTCCTTACCAGAAGAGGCGATGAGGACACAGGCACACACAGAGGGACGACCATGGGAGGACACAGGCCGTCTACAAGCCACCGAGAGGGGCTGCGGGAGAAAGCAGCCCTGTGACACTTGGGTTTCAAACATGTGGCCTCCAGAATGTGAGGGAATCCCTGTCTGCTGCTCTGGCATGGCAGCCCTACCCGGCTCATACGGGCCCATCCCCCACTCGCCATCTCCATGTGGAGACCCTACAGGAACTCATGGCCCAGGGATGCCTTTTGGTCCCCTCACCCCCATTTTCAAAGCCCACACAGTTAAAATGCAGAGGGGCTTCTTGCTCTTAAGACTGAAATGGTGCAGCTCCCTACACCCGTCTGTGTCCACGGCCATCCCCAGTACAGCAAACTTACATGTGACACCCAGCTCGGTATTTCCCCTCTCAGGTCCCCCTTCCCCCTCCTACAGACACATCCCCAAACCCTTTTAAGATGTTGCATAACCTGGCTCCGGAAGCCAATAGAGTTTTTACTAAATCTGGCTTCACATAATGGCAACAGATTGTGAACTAGACATTTGCCAACTTTTCCCCCGTGCCAGACCATTTTTAAGTTATGTGTGCACAGAATGGCATTTAAAGGCCTTAAATAACTCTCCAGGGGGAGAAAAGAGCAGAAAATAGCCCACAAGGCTCCCGTAACGGGGGCAGGAACAGCAGAAGCAGAATTTGGGGCGAGCCTTCTGCTTGTTTTTAGTTGGGGTGGGAGGGGCTTTTCTGTTAGGTTGTGTTTTTGTTGTTTTTGCTTTGGGGGTGAAAAAAGGGGACAGAGAACAGAAAGGAACCTAGTTTATAGTGACAGCTATTTAGGAAAGTCATTTCTAGATTAGAGGGGAGAGCCCCTAGGGGCTGCTTCTAGATTCCACTCCTTGGGGTTGGAGGGGCCGGGTGAGCAGGCTTTGGGGAGTGCCTGTGTGACTACCCCAACCCTGCCTCAACCGCACCCCCTCCCTGTGCACCTACAAATAAATGGTGGCTGTAAAAAAAAAAAAAAAAAATGTTTTTTTAAGCAGTGCTTCCTGTTATGTTCAAGGAACACTAGGGCCGTTTTATTATTAAGCAATTTTCTCTTTTTAAGTAAACACACACACGACCACATTGCTACAAGGCTAAAATCTCTTGCCTTACTCAAGCATCGACATTTTCAATCTCCTATTTTCTTAAGCCCTCAATGAAGCCTTCCAAGAGCTTGCCTATGTTTAATTTGCATTCCGAAACAGAAAATCTAATGTGTTTTAACATTGTCTGCTGCAGCTGAAAAGGAAACTGTAAATTTATACAGTCTGGTTTAAAAAAAAAATTGGCCATTGCATCTAAATGAGTCTCCTCCGGAAAGAGGCTGGGTGGCGCCCCTCCCCCTCCTCCCTCTTTCACTTCCCCTCCCCCTTCTCCCTCTTTCACTTCCCCTCCCCCTCCTCCCTCTTTCACTTCCCCTCCCCCTCCTCCCTTTCTCACTTCCCCTCATCCTCCCTCCCTCTCTCACCTCCCATCCCCCTCCCTCCTCCTCCTCCCCTCCCCCTGCCCCTCTGCTTTTCACCCCCCCTCCTCCTCCCCTCCCCCTCTGCTTTTTATCCTCCCCCTGCTCCTTCCCTCCTCCCCTCCCCCTCCCCCGCTGCTTTCACCCCTTCCTCCTCCCCTCCCCCTCTGCTTTCACCCCTCCCTCTTCCTCCCCTCCCCCTCTGCTTTTTACCCTCCCCTTCTTTCTCCCCTCCACCTCTCACCTCCCCATCCTCCTCTGCTTTTCACCCCCTCCCTCCTCCCCCTCCTCCTCCGCTTTGCACCCCTCTCTCCTCCTTCTCCTCCCCTTCCCCCTCCTCCTCTGCTTTTCATCCCCTCTCTGTCCCTCCCTTCCCCCTCCTAGCCTCCCCTCCCTGCATTGGAGTGTAGGCCACAGCCTCCCTCCTCCCTCTTAGTCTTCCAGCCTCCTCCCCTCCCCTCCCCTCTCTTCTCCTCCCCTCCCCCAGGATCAGACTCTTGGGGCCGGTCTGTGCCAGCGCCCTACATGGACCGGGAAAGAATTACCGAGGACCTTAGAAGAGCTGCGCACTCGCAGCGCCCCGCCCCCACGCCGCCGGCTGCCCGCGCGGGTGTCTCCCTGTGCTCCCAAAACACGGCTCAGGCTCACCGGTTCCTCCCCCGGGGATCTCAGGGCTGTTGGGGGCGGGGCTGTGGTTCCCAGAACGCCGCGACACTCTGAAACAGGAAAGGGGACGGCAGAGGGGTCCTGCTGCGGGGGAGCCCTTGAGAAGGCCTGGGGGGAGAGGGACTTGGGGACAGAGGTAAAGATTGGAGTCTCTGGGGGTGTGGAAGTGCCTGGGAAGGGCACGAAGAGGAGTTGGGGAAGGGAAAATCAGGCCCAAAGTTTTAGGGCTCTGTCTCTAACGAAGGTCAAAGAGGGTTCCTGCAAGACAGTAGGAGACCTGCTCCTGACGACCCCGCCCTATAATTAAATCCCTGAGTATGAACACTCCAGAGTTGGGGCTCAGTAGCTGCCCTGTGCACCTGCGCATCAGATGCCCCCTAAGCGTATCCTTGGAAGCCTCTGATTCTGTGTCATCACGGCAGGAGGGGATTCGAGGAGTTTTGGAAGACGCCAGGATGACGTTCTTAAGGCATCTAATGGGTGAAGGGGCTTCTTCACTTCGCTGTGGCTTCACTACTTAGATGTTAAAGCGTCTTCTCTTCCTAATAAAAAACAAAGTGTAGCCACTTTTCTGTCCAAGAAAATAAAAATTCCCAGAGAAAACCAACGTTGACGTTTGCATTCATGACGTGCCTGTCGTTTTCCTCTGTGTGGAAGAATTTTCCCATCCAAAAATGGGAGTTGAGGGTGGAGGTGAGGTAAATAATAAAATCGGGCTCACTCTGTATAAATAGTTCAGCATTCCGATTTGGTTACCTAGTATTAAAAAATAAATATTTTTCTAGGTCACTAAATATTTTTCAAAATTATACTTTAAATGAGGGCTTAAATTTCACCGCGTGGAATTGTATATGCCAGAATGTAGTAACCATATCCCTCTTGCACAGTATTCCTCTTGTTTAACATTTAAGGACGGTATCCTAAGTTATTCCCCATCATGTAGTCACATAAGTCACCTTTTTCTTCACTAGCTTCAGTGCAAGAAATGAATACAGTTTCCTCTGCACCATGGGTCCATCTGTTGCCATTGCCTGCACTGGGGTTGTTTGGAATTCCTCTTTGAAACTTTCTAGAGTTAAAGGCAGAAAACACTGGCCAAGTTTCCAAGCCTAAAGCTGATTCTTGACCTTAGTTAGACCTTATATCAGAAAAGAGGGTGACAGCTACTTGGGAAGCTGAGGTGGGAGAATTGCTTGAGCCTGGGAGGTAGAGGCTGCAGTAAGCCATTATCGTGCCACCATGCTCCCGCCTGGGTGACAAAGCGGGACCCTATCTCAACAAAAAAAAAAAAAAAAAAAAAAAAGAAAGAAAGAAAAGAAAAGAGGGTGAGCAAAACAGGACAGTAGGGGGTGCTCCAGGTGTCTGGGGGGCATCACCAATATCCCAATATCCCAGAGCCTTGGGAGGAGCCCCCTCTCCCAAAGCACTGCCCGCCACGTTCTGGGGATGTCCTGCAAAGCCTAAATATTGGCGGTGGGGAGTGGAAATGTTCCCTTCTGTTATATTCTCTACTAGAATGTTTTGTACGTTGATATATATACATATGTGCATTTTAGCAGGATAGTGGATTTTATTTTTTCTTATTTTTGAGATGGAGTCTCGCTCTATTCCCCAGGCTGGAGTGCAGTGGCATGATCTCAGCTCGCTGCAACCTCCACCTTCCGGGTTCAGGCAATTCTACTGCCTCAGCCTCCTGAGTAGCTGAGATTACAGGCGCACACCACCACGCCCGGCTAATTTTTGTATTTTTAGTAGAGATGGTGTTTTACCATGTTAGGCTGGTCTTGAACTCCTGACCTCAAGTGATCCGCCCGCCTCGGCCTCCCAAAGTGCTGGAATTACAGGCATGAACCACCACACCCAGCCCTGAGTGACTTTTTTTTTTTCTTTGAGATGGAGTCTCGCTCTATCACCAGGCTGGAGTGCCGTGGCGCCATGTCAGTTCACTGCTCCCTTGAACCTCCAACTCCCTGGTTCAAGGGATTCTCCTGCCTCAGTCTCCTGAGTAGCTGGGACTATAGGCACGTGCCACCACGCCGAGCTAATTTTTGTTTTTTTAGTAGAGACAGGGTCTCACTATGAAGGCCAAGATGGTCTCATGATCCACCGACCTCGGGCTCCCAAAGGGCTGGGATTAAGGGTGTGAGCCACCGTGCCAGGCCAAAATGAAAGGCACAAATCTCAATGTGGGACATGATTTTTGGCATCACAGTGAAAGAAAACAGTCACGTGTTAATGATGAACTTCACAGGCCTTAAAGCTCATGGCCTGAGTTTATAAAGAGTCCCCCAGGTGATTGGTGGTTGGCAACCACCTCTCCTTCTGCGTTCAAAAAGGAACCTCTCTTTTTGCGTTCATCACACAACTTGATGAGGAATATTGAATATTGAACATAAAAAGAAGAAATTTGAGAACAATACACAGCCTTTCCTTCCACAAATCATCGCCCCTTGACTTCCATTTCTTTAGTAAGAAAGAATTAACTCCAGAACCATTCTGGTATCTTCAGAATGCTGGCTCGCATAGTGGGCCTTCAGTTCTTTTAATCAATAGTCAATAATTTAATCAATAATATCAATGTTACAATGTGATCAACCGTATCTGTCTACCCAAGAGAAATGAAAACATGCATCCACAGATTCCTAGATGAAAGCTCACAGCAGTATCACCCATGAGAGCCAAAAAGTGGAAACAATCCAAATGCCCATCAATGGATAAATGGATATACAAAATGTGCTCTAGCCATACAATGGGTATTATTCAGCCATAAAAAGAAATGAAGTTCTGAAATGCTAAAACGTGGTTGAACCTTGAAAACATTATGCTAAGACGCAAAAGGCTACATATCGTATGATTTATTTTATAAGAAATGTCCAGAACAGGCTAGAGACAGAAAGTAGAATAGTTGTTGTTGCTGGTGAGGGGAGGAGACGGATGGGGAGAGACTGCCAGTGGGCACAAGGTTTCTTTCTTTCTTTTTTTTTTTTTTTTTCTTTTTTGAGACGGGTTCTTGCTCTCTTGCCCAGGCTGGAACGCAGTGGCTCAATCACAGCCCACTGCAGCCTCAACTTCACAGGCTCAATTGATCCTCCTACCTCAGCCTCGCTACTAGCTGGGACCACAGGGGCACACCACCACACCTGGCTAATATTAGTATTTTTGTAGAGATGGGGTTTCTCCACATTGCCCAGGCTGGTCTCAAACTCCTGGACTCAAACAATCCTCTCGCTTCAGCCTCCCAAAGTGCTGGAATTACAGGCATGAGCCACTGAGCCCAGCCTGCACCACGTTTCTTTTTGGGGTGTTGGAAATGTTCTAAAATTAGATGACCATCAGGATTGCACAACTCTGTAAATTACTAAAAACAAAACAATGAATTGTGCAGTTACAATGGGTGAATTTTACGCTATGTAAATTGTATCTCAAGAAACTCTTTCTGAGTTTGATTAACTCTCAAGTTTAAAAGTGTTGTAGTACTATGCAGCCATAAAAAATGATGAGTTCGTGTCCTTTGTAGGGACATGGATGAAACTGGAAAACATCATTCTCAGTAAACTATCGCAAGGACAAAAAACCAAACACCGCATGTTCTCACTCATAGGTGGGAATTGAACAATGAGAACTCATGGACACAGGAAGGGGAACATCACACTCCGGGGACTGTTGTGGGGTGGGGGGAGGGGGGAGGGACAGCATTAGGAGATACACCTAATGCTAAATGACGAGTTAATGGGTGCAGGAAATCAACATGGCACATGGATACATATGTAACAAACCTGCACATTGTGCACATGTACCCTAAAACCCTAAAGTATAATAAAAAAAATAAAAAAATAAAAATAAAAAAAAAAAAAAAAAAAAAAAAAAGTGTTGTAGTGTTGACCGGGCGCAGTGGATTACTCCTGTGATCCTAGCACTTTGGGCTGCCGAGGCAGGTAGATCGCTTGAGCTCAGGAGTTCGAGACTAGCCCAGATAACATGGCAAGACCCTTGTCTCTTAAAAAAAAAAATACAATAAAAAGTTATAGTGTAACAGATGATTTTTGCAGGCACTGTCTCCAAGTGAAAAAAGGCCCCTATTATAGACCTATTAAAGGCAAAATACCTTCAGGATAGGCCACTCTAAAGCTAGCATGTGCTAGAGCAAATCTGTGACAAATCCTGGCTTTTTCTTCAAGACCATTTCTCTGCTTTCCTACTTGGGTCTAAGCCCTCATTACTTTGTGAATGCACTTGATCTCAGTCCTTCCAGCCTTTTCTGCCTTCCTACTGGTTCCCAAGACACTCTGCACCAGATCATCTTTGCCATGGTGTTTCGTTGCCTTTCCCATATGCCATACAAAATCATCCATAAATTGCCCGGCACGGTGGCTCACGCCTGTAATCCCAGCACTTTAGGAGGCCAAGGCAGGCGGATCACTTGAGGCCAGCAGTTCGAGACCAGCCTGGCTAACATAGCAAAATCCTGTCCCTACTGAAAATACAAAAATTAGCTGGGCGTGGTGTCACATGCCTGTAATCCCAGCTACTCAGGAGGCTGAGGCAGGAGAATCCCTTGAACCAGGGAGGTGGAAGTTGCAGTGAGCCGAGATGGCACCATTGAACTCCAGCCTGGGAGACCCAGCAAGACTCTGTCTTTAAAATAATAATAATAATAATAATAATACCAATCCATCAATCTATGTCACTGGCGATGTATGAGGTTAAGCCCTGCCTCCTTAGGCTTTCCTTGAACTAACCTCATCTGACTAGCGTGAGCTCTTTGGTGGTTCCTTCTCCCTCAGGAAACTCCCATCCACAGTAAGAAGCACATTTCACACAGAAACACAAGACCCACGTACACATATGTGACCAAAATGTGACACGATGCTCATGAACTTATTCTTCCCCTTGCCATGGGCTCATTCTATAATTTTCTGGGCTATCCACATCCATTCCATGCTTTCAGTGCTAGTCACTACCCACTCAACTGAATGCACAACCAACTAATTTTTGAGATACGCACCTCAGCAATTTAAGAAGCATTGGTCTAGACCAGTGGCCCTCAGCCAGCAGGCATTTTACCCCACAAGGGATATTAGGCAATGTCTGCAGACTTTTTGGGTTGCCTCGAACAGGTGCAAGGGGTGCTCTTGACATCCCATGGGTGGAGGCCAGGGATGCTGGTCAACCCCCTACCGTGCACAGGACGGCCCCACCACAGAGCATGCTCCAGTCCCAAACGTTCACTGTGCTGACATGGAGAAACTGTGGTCTCAACTACAGAAAAGGCTCCAGTCTTGGCCTGGTGCAGTGGCTGACCCCTACAATCCCAGCACTATGGGAGGCCAAGGCAGGCAGATTGCTCGAGCTCAAGAGTTCGAGACCAGCCTGGGCAACACAGTGAGACCCCATCTTTACAAAAAATACAAAAATTAGCTAGGCGTGGCCGAACGTGGTGGCTCATGCCTGTAATCCCAACACTTTGGGAGGCCGAGGCAGGTGGATCACTTGAGGTCAGGAGTTCAAGACCAGCCTGGCCAACATGGTGAAACCCCGTCTCTACTAAAAATACAAAAATTAGCCAGGCATTATGGCGGACCTGACGCCTGTAATCCCAGCTACTCAGGAGGCTGAGGCAGGAGAATAGCTTGAACACGGAGGGCGGAGGTTGCAGTGAGCCAAGATGGCGCCACTGCACTCAGCCTGGGCAATAGAGCAAGACTCTGCCTCAAAAAAAAAAAATTAGCCAGGCATGCATGGTATCAGGTGCCTGTAGTCCCAGCTACTCGGGAGGCTGAGGCAGGAGGATCGCTTGAGCCCAGGAGACAGAGGTTGCAGTGAGCTGAGACCACACCACTGCACTCTAGCCTGGGGGATAGAGTGAGACCCTGTCTCAAAAAGTAAACAAAAAAAAAAAAGAAAAGAAAACACTCCAGTCACTTCACTGACTAAACAGATCTTGTAGTTAACTCTAAAAGAAGTTGGAAGGAGAATTCTCAGTAATGAATAAAAGAGAGCTTGTTCCTGCCTCTCCTCCCCCCTTCTCACCAATATCTCCATGCTTGATGTTATTAATCCCATGTGTGCCATGCAGACCCCAGCCAACATTGGATCCCAGCCACAGTCTCTGACTGTACAGTTATTATTTAAATGAGGGCTGATTTGCAGTGGATTTGCACAGGCGTTAGTTGCCTTAGCTTATGTGGAGGGGTATTGGTCCTATCCCTTGGTCACTGCCTCCTGCACAGCTAACCCCGCGTACCCCACATCTAAACCATGTGTCCTGTGATGCTCCAGTCTGGCCCCACATTGGGGGCACTCTGGGAGCTTCAAACACTCCCACCACCCAGGTCCCGCTGACAGAGACTGGGGTTTCTTTGGTCTGGGGTGTGGCCTGCACATCCAAATTCTTGAAAGCTGCCTGGCAGCTTTCAATTTTTTTGCCTTTTTGTACTGGCAATGTTGGAGCTTCGTGATACACTCCTTCCAACACTCCCAAGGCAGGGCTGCATGCCTCCACTTTGCTCCCATTGTGAACATTCTCAGACTGCACGTTCCTCTGTATTTTATGATAGAGACAAACCCATAATCGCCTTTTGGGAGGCATTCTCCTATAAGTTAATATTCTGAATTCTGGTTCATGGAAGCTTCTCCTGGGGAAGAAATAATGCTAGATTATTGCTGGGGAATGGAACTGAATAACACTTCTAAAAATAGAATCATTTATGTAAGTCAATCCCGGCACCCTTGGCATTTGGGACTGGATAATTCTGTTGCAGAGAGCTACTCTGTGCATTGTAAGATGTTTGGCAACATCCCTGGTCTCCACCACTAGATGCCAGGCGCGCCCCCCATTGTGACAACCAAAATTGTCTCCAGACATTGCCAAAGGTCCCCTGGGATGGGAGGAGCAAAATTGCCCCCAGCTGAGAATCACTGACTTAAGAGTATACAGAAATGTATTTCTGCTTTGCTGATTTTTAACTACATGAAAATATATATACATTCTCAAAATATTTTCCAACCAATTACGTAATACCAAGTGTGCTGTGTTTTGTTGAGGTGAGAGAAAGAACCATGCCTATTCACTGAGGTTACATGGATAACTGCTTTAGAAGATCCATTGGTAGACTGAGTTCTGCAAGGAAATAAAACATTTCTAAATTAAAAAAAAAAGAAGGAGAAGACCCATTGTAAGAATAACTGGAAAAAAAGACACAATTCCATTCGCAGCAGAGCATGGTAACGAGCTCAATGAAATTAGCAAAGACCAGGGATCTGGCCAGTCCTTGTTCCCGCTGCTGGCTGCCGACCAGTCCCTGGGGCACCTCCTGAGCGCCATTCTGCCTTCTCACTAGGCAAATGCACGTTCCTGTCTTTGGGGGAATCATGGGATCTCTTCCCTTGCTGAAGTTGTCCCTTCAAACACCAGGAGAGTAGCCTGCCTATGAGGAACAAGACGTGGCAGTTTGGGGACAGTGTGTCACTTCTACATTACAAGGAGCTATTGGGCATGATTCCATCCAACTGCTTGTCCCTGCACAGAGCTGTACTGGGGAAACAAATAATGCATAACTTTTTAAAAATAAACAGAGCATCTATGGATTTTTAAAATTTAATCTGCAACATTTATAGAACTATGTTAGGAATTATAAACTATGTTAGGTGAGCAATTGGCCATCTGAATTCTTCCCCTGTGAGTTGTTTGTGGGGGAATGAGTCATCCTTTTCCCCTTTCTTGGACCTGCATCCACTATCCTGCAGTGGAGCGATGTGTTCATATATGACTTACACATGGGACCAGCTGCATGATTTGTGGGGCACAGTGCAAAATGTAAATTTGGGGTCCTTTGTTCAAAAGCAGAAAAGAAAGATTTTTCCTTCCCCCCTCCCCAGTCGTTCTGGACCTGTCATGGTGTTTTTTCACTTATTCTTATTATTATTAGAGACAGGTTCTTGCTTTGTGGCCCAGGCTAGAATACAATGACACAATCATAGGTCACTGCAGGCTTGACATCCTGGGCTCAAGCAATCCTCCCGCCTCAGCCTCCCAAGTGACTGGAACTAGAGGCACACACTCCTGCGCCTGGCTTTTGCTTTTTACTTTTAATGCAGCACCTCTTTGGGCATAGGGATACTCAGAGGGCCACTGTGGACTCTCACAGGCTCCCGGGGTCCCACCCACAACTTGGCAGGTGGGGCACATGCCTGCTGACCTGAACCTCTCCGCGCCTGCCAGAAGGCAGAGAGTAGCCGCATCATTGGATGGGGGCAGGGAAGTGGAGCTAATCTCTAGATAATCAGGGAAAGGATACGTTAGAATGCTTCCCGAATCACAAGGATGATACTATAACCAGCTACCCAAAACATTCATACTTTTAGGTTAAAATTTACATTTTAGTCTCCTTGACGTCTGGGTATTTGGAAAAAAAGAAAAACAATTAACGTTTTAGGCACTTCCATTTTTCTCGAGAGCCAAAATTTTCCTTTTGTTTTCGTTATTAATGTCTATACAACAAAAACACGCATCGTACATTTTTAAAATCGACTTGCCTTTTGCTGTTTTTGCCATACATTTCCTGATTGGTTTGTAAAACAGCCAAAAAGAACTGAGGAGTGGTAGCTTATGCTATGACCAAAAAATATACATTTCACAAAATTAAGTTGTCCCACGCTTGAAAAAATAAAATCACTTGCCAGT
Source organism: Nomascus leucogenys (assembly GCF_006542625.1). Taxonomy (NCBI): domain Eukaryota; kingdom Metazoa; phylum Chordata; class Mammalia; order Primates; family Hylobatidae; genus Nomascus; species Nomascus leucogenys. Next base: position 7,806,836 of record NC_044406.1, read on the forward strand.
GACTTTGAATGTGGCTAAGCAGTGTGGCTTGCCAATGATGAGGTGTGATGGTAAAGGATTGTCACGCTAAACTTGTCTTCTTTCATTTGATGTCAGTTTCTCAGAGTAGGGACCTTGAACCACCTATACTGAACTTGGAACCACCTCAACCTGCCCAGCTCCATGGATCCCAGCTCCAGGGTGAGATCTTAGGTGACTACCTTTGTAACATGTACCACAGGTGGCTGAAACACACCCGCAGTTTGAGACCCACTGTCTGCTCTAACATCACTCCGTCCCCGGAAATTTTTTTTTTTTTTTTTTTTTTTTTTTTTTTTTTTTTTTTTTTTAATTGAGACAGAGTTTCTCTCTTGTTGCCCAGGCTAGAGTGCAGTGGCGCGATCTCGGCTCACTGCGACCTCCACCTCCCACATTCAAGCGATTCTCCTGCCTCAGCCTCCCGAGGAGCTGGGATTACAAGCATGCGCCACCACGCCTGGCTAATTTTATATTTTTAGTAGAGATGGGGGTTTCTCCATGTTGGTCAGGCTGGTCTCGAACCCCTGACCTCAGGTGATCCGCCTGCCTCGGCCTCCCAAAGTGTTGGGATTACAGGCGTGAGCCACTGCACCCAGCCTTGTACCCGGAAATTGAGAACAACACAAGCCCCTCCTGAAAACACTACACATCCTCTCTTGTTGTGGCTGCTGAACTTACTCTGACACATTCCTTGGCTGAAATACCAGCAAGCCACAGACACACCTTGCCTAAAGGCGTCCACACCACCACTGATGCCAGCAGAGTCGCACAGCAACATTTTGCGGCCACAGGGATCCACCTGCTGGCCCACAACTCACGTCTCTGGCCGCATTGGGTTCCAAGTGCGCTCGGGAGTTAATCACACACCCTTTCTTCTTGGCTTCTCTCCTCTCCTGAGGCAGGCATTACAAACACAAACACTCATTTCCTTCTCTGTGTTTATGCTTTCTTGGCACAATTCCTACTTGAAAGGTAGGAACAAAAATTCAAAATGCAAATACCCTCAGCTTAGGAATCACATTCCTATCTTTTCTTAGGAGATGACTTGTTTTTAACTTTAAAAAATCCTCAACATAAAAAAATGGTTTTTGTTACATTCTTGAGACAGAAATCTGCTAACTTGGCAAATTTTTTTTAAACATATTCCTTTCACTGTGGTCACACACACCTTTCTTTTCTAGGGGCAGCAGTAATTTGCATTAGACACGATGCACACTTGCTTTCATTTCTCAGTGTCTAAAATACCATCTTCTTGTCACTTCTCTTTATCAAGCCATGCACCTAACAATGACTTGTTCGCTCCGGGAGACTCAGGAAAAGGAGCTGCTGGTCCTTGTTTTATCTGCAAATTTCTTGAAGGATCCCGTCCAGCAAAACCTCGCCTGCCTTCCCTGGAATTTCAATTTTGCCCCAGGTTGTGTGTTGGTTTTATTATTTAAACAAATTTTAAATTATAAGAGCACAAGGAGCCCTAGAAGCAAAAGAAACTACACAGATGACTGCTTAGAAGCTTTCGTAAATTCTGCAAGGTGGTGATAACTGTCGATGACTCGACAGGTTTTTCGAAGAAATGTACAGGAAGCGAAACCCACTGCGTGTCTAACGGGTCCAGTATGTCATTGTGCAACGTCCCACAGGCCTTCAATGTCCTCAGAGCTATTTTGTGACCTACACACTGCATGGCGATGCCCCACCCACTTTGATCGCACCCTCTAGTAAAAGAGATTTCCCTGCAGCTTGAATGGGGCAAAGTAAGTTCTTTGAAACAACAACCAAAAAAGATGCGGGTTGGGGAGAAAAGCTTGGCTCTTTCCCCAGACTCTCTGGGTAGTGCAGCTTTCCTTTTTTCTACCCTCCTGGCTTTTTGTTCTCCATCATTACTCTGAGTCAGCAAGGAAGAAATGGCAAGGGACTCCGGAGAAACATGCGTGATAGGGTGCCTGAGCAAAAGGCAACATTTCATCAGTTCTTTTTATGAATCAATCTTTGATGTGGGGATGCACTGTCCAAAGTGAAAGACTCCTTGGAGATTTGCCTGGTAAGAGACAGACATGTAGTAGACCAATTCAAGGTCAGGCAGATCGGGCTGGGGTTGCATAGGTTTTTGCAGCCCAGCCCCCAGGCTCTCCACTCACCCTACAGCACGCATTAGCTGCATGTCTCTTTGCATAGAGTCGCTTTTCATAAGGATCCTAAGGTGCAAGGGAGCAGCAGCCAAGGACAGCTGCCCAAAGTAGCCTACTTCCAGGACTGCAAAGAAATGGAAAGACCAGCATGAAAGGACCCAGTCACGGCCTGGCACAGTGGCTCACACCTGTAATCCCAGCACTTTGAGAGGCCGAGGCGGCCGGATCACTTGAGGTCAGGAGTTTGAGACCAGCCTGGCCAACATGGTGAAACCCTGTCTCTACTAAAAAATACAAAAATTAGCCGGGTGTGGTGGCACGCACCTGTAATCCCAGCTACTCGGGAGGCTGAGGCAGGAGAATCGCTTGACCCCAGGGGGCAGAGGTTGCAGTGAGCCAAGATGGTGCCACTGCACTCCAGCCTGGGCGACAGAGTGAGACTCTCTCTCAAAAAAAAAAAAAAAAAGAAAAAGAAAAAGAAAAAAAAAAGAAAAAAGAAAAGAAAAGAAAGGACCCAGTCACACCAACTAACCCATTGATGTCCAACAGGGGGCTACGCTTGGTTACAAAACACATACCTGCATGTTGAGAACCATACAAATAGAAGCGTCTGGGCCAGGCACAATGGCTCACGCCTATAATCCCAGCATTTTGGGAGGCCTAGGCGGGCAGATCACCTGAGGTCAGGAGTTCGAGACCAGCCTGGCCAACATGGCAAAATCCCATCTCTACTAAAAACATAAAAATTAGCCAGGCATGGTGGCAGGTGCCTGTAATCCCAGCTCCTCCAGAGGCTAAGGCAGGAGAATAGCTTCAACTCGGAAGGCAGAGGTTGCAGTGAGCCGAGATTGTGCCACTACACTCCAGCCTGGGCAACAGAGCGAGTCTCGGTCTCAAAACAAACAAACAAAAAACAATTAAAAGTGTCTGTGCAATACTAGCTACTATTCTGCCTGCATTTCCAGCCCTGCTGACTCTTGTACAGGACCCAAGGTCAACAGTTCTTGGGCTCTGAGGAACTTTGCTTCTCTTTCTGGCCTCAGCTCCACAGGCTCCATGAACCCAGGTCTAAGGATCTAGTTCACTCAAAGGGACTACGAAATCAAGCTAAGCCACTCAGTATTCTTATCTTATTCTCCTCCAAAAGCAACAAGATGTATGCTCAAGAAATAAGAAGACTCTAGCAAGCAGACCAGAGTGTGTCTGGCATAACTCTTTTTGGAATAAAGTAAGCGCCTTCTAATTAATGGTATTGCTCATGTAGGTTTTCAAGTTTTATTTAATTGAATAACCACTTATGTGGTGAAGCTCTATGCTAGCACTGAGAGAAGAGAGACAGGGATCCTACCATTGAGTGGGTGGCTTTGTAAAAGGATCTGCAATCAGTGAGAGGAATTTACAAACAGCCAGAGCATTCACAAAGCAAAGGAAGAAGTTTACAAATATCGGTATCTAAGTAGGTAAGACCACAGCGGCTCAAGATCCCTTTGCATCAGGGGTTGGTCGGGGCTTCAGGGGAATCCTTTGGAATCTCATCTCATTAAGGGGTGCTCAGAGCTGTGTCCCAGACGTCCTGAGATCCAGTTCTTGAGGAAGTCATCCATCAGTGCCCAGGCAAGACAGGTAAGGATGGGAGGTCATGCGTGTGGAGTGCCATGACCGGGCCATGAAGTGCAGCAGCTGTGTAAGGGGGTGATCCACAGCTAGGCGAGCTTCACAGTCATCCTCCGATATGCACAGAGTGGTCAAAGTCTTTGAAGTTGCTCAACATGCATGTTCCCAGCTGAGGTCAAACGAGGAGACCCTCTGCCTTCCTGTTTCAGCTCTCATTGCTGTAAACCAGTGTCTTTTTCACAGCCTACCTCGTGCCATGTTTTTTGCATGTTTGTACTTCTAACTGATGATTTCACTTATTAAAATGGTCCCCAAGTGCAGAGCTGAAGTCCTGTCTTCTGTTCCTTAAACAAGTAGACTGTGATGCGCCTTATAGAGAAAATACACATTCAACAGCTGTTATTCACGTATGAGTCACAGTGCCGTTGGCCGTGAGTTCAACCTTAATGGATCAATAACATATATTAAATGAGGTGTCTTCAGCAGAACACACACAAAACAAGATTATGTATTGATCCGTTGACAAAAATGTTTGACAAGAGGCTCCAAGACCCTGACCTGTGTGTTTCTCCTAGGAGCAGAAGTTTAGTATTTGCTAATTTGGTGTGCACAGAGTTTAGAGAACATCCCTACTTTGAATAATGAGAATTGACGGTATTTGTTAAACAAATTAAAGGAAGTGTGTCAGAAGAGGGATGAGGAAAATGTTCTGGGTGTTCAGAGACCACTTCCAATGGGGGGAACCAGCGAGAGCCCACTGGGGGGGAAACGTGTGAGCTGCGTCTTGTAGAGTGGGTCAGACATGGATAAATATTGGTCACGTACGCCCTGAACGGTGGGACGGCATGAGCACAATCCCGACGTGGGAAACCTTGGCACTTGTACATAGAGCTTGCCCCAAACACAGACCCTTTGAGTCTCGATGGCAGTTCTGTGACTCACAGGATGTGTGACCTTGAGGAAGTCACTCTGCTTCCGGTGAAGTGGGGTTAACAATATCACCTATCTCATGAGGTTGCTATAAGGAACTTTTAAAATAGATTACATCTTAACCAACAGCCTGGTTGGTGCATTGTTAAACGTCCAAAACCATTCAACTATTTCTGTTGTCATTATTATTCATATTACCGGGTCACTGCATATTTCCATTTGGCTCAATCATAAGGAGTTCGAGGAAAAATTGTGGGAAATAGGGCTATAAATACGAGATGAAGTCAAGTCCCAGCGGACCTTGGAGTCTAGGTTAAGAAACTGAGGGCTTTTTTTACACCATAGTTCTGTACAGCAAGAGTGGGTTTTTTGAACAAGAGACAGACATGATAGAGTTGTGTTCTAGCCTGAAGCTGACAGTGAGAACAGATGGGGAGAAGCGCTGACGGGACTGAGAGACAAAGGAGAAGAGGGCCCAGGAGGCGTGAGGGCTCCAGGAGAAAGAGGAAAGGAGGACATCAACTCAAAAGAGGCAGAAGGGCGTGCAGGGCGCTGGCAGTGCTCCGCGTCTTCACCTGGTGCCGCTTCCAGGGAAGCATTCAGTTTATGAGATCTGGGGAGCTGTTGGCGTATCAATAGTGTGCTTTTCCGTATGTAGATGGACTTTGGTGAATTTGTTAAAAAGTGATGGAAAGGTTTCAGGCAGGATGATGAGCTAGAGGAGGGAGCGATTTAAGTAAACAAGATGGAAGAGGGACAGAGTTGGGTGGGGGCGACACTGAGTTCAGTTGCAGCAAGTTGAGTTGGTTTGGATGGAAAGCTGATGGCTCCACGCTGGGAAGAGGTACCATGTCAAAGCCACCATCTCAGAATCAAGAATCTGGAAGTAGGGTTATAATTCTCATGGTTCTTAAGTGAAGCACGAAAAGGAAGGGAGGGAAGAAGGAAGGAAAAACTGGCCTTATTAGGTAGTAAAACTCAGGATATTCAATGATAGTCGGGCCAACATGCCCGTCTTCTCACATATGAAGAAATACAGGTTTCTGTGTCCTGTATAAATCTGGTTCCCAGTTTTTCCTATGAAACAGGGATGTACCGCAGCCTGACTAAAATTCTGATGGAATGCCAAGAAGTTTTGCCAGTGTCTTAGCTTTTACTGGTAACCACCAACTGTCCAGGAAGGGAGAAATAGATGTCCAAAAAGAAGCTTTTAAATGTCTTCATTCTTCCTCTGTTAGTCAGACTCATTTCACTTTGGGAATTAGGCTAAAGTGGGAGTGGAAGGTGAAAATAAAAAAGCAAATTCTGGCCGGGAGCGGTGGCTCACGCCTGTAATCCCAGCACTTTGGGAGGCCAAGGCAGGCAGATCACTTGAGGCCAGGAGTTCAAAACCAGGCTGGGCAACATGGTGAAACCCCATATCTTCTAAAAATACAAAAATGAGCTGGGTGTGGTGGTGCATGCCTGTGATCCCAGCTACTCAGGAGGCTGAGGTGGGAGGATTGCTTCAGCCCAGAAGGTCGAAGTTGCAGTGAGCTGAGATTGTGCCACTGTACTCCAGCCTGGGTGACAGAGCAAGATCCTGTCTCAAAAAAAAAAAAAAAAAAAAAAGTGAAATCCTATTTGTCATCCAAAACCAAGCCTGTTTTCTGTTTTCACATGCTTAAGCAAGTGATCAGAGATGGCAACTGTGTCTGATGTCCTGGTCTTAGTTAACCTGTGTGTACTCATTAAATAGCAGGCGGTATATGGGGCGCTTATTTCAATGAAAACAATTAAACATGCACATTTTGTCTGTTCAGCATTAATGATTCCCTGTTGACAGAGCTGCACACTGGGTGCTTCTTGAGTTTCAAAGCAAGCTTATTAAATAGAAACGACTGTCAAGTCTTGTAATTTGGGTAACTGCCAAACAGACCAAGGATGAAGGCAGAAAAAGAAGAAAATAAAGACTGATTACCTGCAGCACTTCTTGTTTTCACTACCAGAAAAATTACTCTGGAGACCCCAATGCTTATCTGCTTTCCCCATACAGCTTCCACGAGGGAAGGCCTCCTGCGTACCCAAGTGGGCCCATCTGAGCTTCTCTCTAAGCCTGAACATTGTTTCTAAGCTACTTCCAGGGTACCAAGGCCAGGAGGAAGGGTTAATCAGGGCAAATAAATTCAGAGGAAGCGCTCTATTTGCATTATCACCCTTATTCTAGAGCTGAAGGAGTCTGTGAATCTACCCAACTTCCCACCATACCATTTGGGGATCTGTATTAGATTTTCATAGTCTCACTAAAAACAGATAGCATTCACCATAAGCTCAAAAAATAGTTACAAATACAGGTTGAAGCTAGGCACGGTGGTGCACACCTGTAATCCCAGTGATTCGGGAGGCCGAGACAGGAGGATCACTTGAACCCAGGAGTTCAAGGCTCTGGTTAGCTATGATTGTGCCACTGCACCCCAGCCTGGGGTGACCCAGTGAGACTCTGTCTCTAACAATATAAAATAAAGTAAAATATAGGTTGAGAAATCCTAACCCAAAAATCCAAAATCTGAGATGCTCCAAAATCTAAAGCTTTTGGAGTGCAAACACGATGCCACAAGTGGGAAATTTCACTCCTAACCTCATGGGAGGGGTCACAGTTAAAATGTGGTTAAGACTTTGTTTTATGCACGAAATTATTAAAAATATTATATAGGCTGGGTGTGGTGGCTCACTCCTGTAATCTCAACACTCTGGGAGGCCTAGGCGGGAGGATCACTTGAACCCAGAAGTGCAAGGTCAGCCTGGGCAACAACAGTGAGATCCTGTTTCTACAAAAAATTGTTTAAAAATTAGCTGCGTGTGGTGGCACATGCCTATAGTCTCAGCTAATTGGGAGGCTGAGGTGGGAGGATCGCTTCAGCCCAGGAGGTTGAGGCTGCAGTAAGCTATGATCGCACCACTGCACTCCCAAGTGGGAGACAGAGCGAGACCCTGTCTCAAAAATATATCTATATATTTTTACGCCATATAAAAAAATATATGGTATAAAATTCCCTTCAAGGTCTGTGTATAAGGTGTATATGAAACAGAAATGAGTTTCATGTTGAGACTTGGGTCCCATCCCCAAGATATCTCATATGTACATGAAAATATTCCAAAGTCCAAAAAAGAAATCTGAAATCTGAAACACTTGTGGGCCGAAGCATTTTGGATTAGGGATACTCAACCTGCACTCTATATCCTCAATGAGCCGGAACACGTCCCAATAAAAATTGTTTTCCAAAGTCTGATTCCAAGAAAGAAGTCACTGTTGATGAAGATGGGTGGGACTTAATTGAAAATGCAACTTCCAGAGTGCATCTTGGGGCCATTACATAGAAATCACCCTTAAAGTACAGCAGAGGGCTTGTTAGCCCAGCTGAATGCTGGTCCCAGGGTAATGCAGGATCCCTGTCCAAGGAAGATTCAATTAGGCCCAGTACCCCTAACTCACTGCAGGACGGAGGAGGACTGAACTTTTTTTTTTTACAGTGTTGCAACAAGGCAGTATCTAAGAGTCTTTTGATGAAACTCGGAAGCCAGAAAATTAGCTTCAATTCCACAATCCACCCCGCAAGGTTTAACTGTGCTTTAAAACCTAAAACTGTGTCTTCGTCATGTGAAAGATGGATCTGACTAAAAACTAACCAAGTAAGAAAAAATATAAATAAAATATTCCAAATTGTATTTAACAAGAATTATCATTTGATGAACAGGAAGTCAACAGTCTCCCGCAATTTCTGTTCACCCTCCTGTGAATGGGCCACCCTCAACCTGGCAGACTAGGATCCGGTTTGTGTCTGTGGGTGTGAAACCAGTTGGTTTGGGGGCTCTGAATGGGCATCAGTCGCCAACATGCCTAACAGATATAATGGCCTTTGAGCGATGGACTCTTTACTTGGCCATTGACACCAACACGTGGATCTGTTTATTGCAGAGCTGCTCACAGAGCACAATTGACATTTGGTTCCAGATCATTCTGTGTGTGTGTGTGTGTGTGTGTGTGTGTGTGTGTGTGTGTGTGTTTGTTTTTTGGGACAGAGTCTCACTCTGTTGCCCAGGCTGGAGTGCAGTGGCGCAATCTCAGCTCACTGAAACCTCTGCCTCCCAGGTTCAAGCAATTCTCCTGCCTCAGCCTCCCGAGTAGCTGGGATTACAGGCATGCACCACCACGTCCAGCTAATTTTTGTATTTTTAGTAGAGACGGAGTTTTGCCATGTTGGCCAGGCTGGTCTTGAACCCCTGGCCTCACCAGATAATTCTTTATTGCTGGGGGCTGTCTTGGGCATTGCAGGGTGTCTAGCAGCATCCCTGGCCCTGACCCACTAGATGCCGGGAGAACCCTCATCCTTCACCTCCACCAGTGACAACCAAAAATATCTCCAGATATTGCCACATGTTCCCAAAGGGGCAGTGGGAATAACATCACTCCTCAGGGAGAATCCTTGGATTTAGAAATAGGGATGTGGCCCATGCCTGTCCAGGCCTCATCTTCAAACTCAGCCAGCCTACCCAGGGACCCATTCCAACTGCCCAGGAAAAGCAAGTCATGGCTAGGAGATGGCTCATGTCTGTAATCCCAGCATTTTGGGAGGCCAAGACGGGAGGATCACTCACTTTGGGAGTCTTGAGCTCAGGAGTTTGAGACCAGCCTGGGCAACATAGGGACACCCTGTCTCTACATGAAATTTTTTTAAAAAATAGCTGAGCATGGCGGTGTACACCTGTGGTCCAAGCTACTCGTGGGAAGCTGAGGTGGGAGGAGTGCTTGAGTCCGGGAGGTTGAGGCTGCAGTGAATGGTGATCACGCCACTGCACTCCAGCCTGGGTGACAAAGCAAGACATTGTCTCAAAAAAAAAAAAAAAAAAAAAAAGCCATTCATAACGGTTGCACCACACAATCATGCATCCATTTGCCATTCCCCACCCCACTACCAGGTTTCTCGGATCCCTGCCTCTAACTCTGATCCTCAGGGTTTGGACTTCCTCACAAGACAGGTTGGAGCACGCACTCAGTTTTCTTCTAGTTCCTCTCCTGTGGGGTCTCCAAAGGGAGGAAATTCTCCAGCAAACAGCCCAGGAACTCAGAACCTTGCCCACAAGCCCCTTCTCCACCCACAATCAAGGCAAAAGAATTCAATGACCACCGTGGAGGTCCTCCTTATCGTAAGGAGGATATAGCAAAGGAATCTTCAAGTCGGCCAACGGACCCACCAAATTTCGCTTCTCATTCTGTCATCAGTTGCCTTGAGCAACTCTCTTTATTTCAGCTAAGAAACAAACAATAAAGGCCGGGCGTGGTGGCTCATGCCTGTAATCCCAGCACTTTGGGAGGCCGAGGTGGGCAGATCACCTGAGGTCAGGAGTTCGAGACCAATCTGGCCAATATGGTGAAACCCCATCCCTACTAAAAATACAAAAATTAGCCAGGCATGATGGCAGGCGCCTGCAATCCCAGCTACTCAGGAGGCTGAGGCAGGAGAATCGCTTGAACCCAGGAGGCAGAGTTTGCAGTGAGCCGAGATCACGCCACTGCACTCCAACCTGGGTGACAAGGCAAGACTCTGTCTCAAAAAATAATAATAATACTAAAAACAAAAAAGAAATAGACAATAAAGCGTTCATGCTTATCATCAGAACCCAGTAACCAATAAATGTTTGATATGGTTTGGATATTTGTCCCTGCCCAAAGCTCATGTTAAAGTGTAATCCCCAATGCTGGAGGTGGGTCCTGGTGGGAGGTGTTTGGATCATAGGTGAGGATCCCTCATGGCTTGGTGCTGTCCTTTCAATAGTTCTGGCGAGATCTCGTTGTTGTGAAGTGTGGCCCTTCCCCCCACTCTTTCTCTTGCTGTTGCTCCTGCTCCTGCCCCGTGAGGCCCCTTCACCTTCTGCCATGATTGGAAGCTCCCTGAGGCCTCCCTAGAAGTAGATGTTGACGCTGTGCTTCCTGTACATCCTGCAGAACCGTGAGCCAATTAAACCTCTTTTCTTATAAATTACCCAGTCTCAGGTATTTCTTTATAGCAATGCAACAATGGCCTAATAACAGTATTTATTCAAAGAGAAGCAGGAGGCTGGGTGTGGTGGCTTGTGCCTGTAATCCCAGCACTTTGGGAGGCTGAGGCAGGACGATCTCTTGAGGCCAGGAGTTCAACCCCAGCGTTGGCAACACAGTGAGACCCCATTTCTTTAAAACATTAAATAAATTTAAAAATAAAAAAATTAGCTGTGCATGGTGGCATGTACCTGTAGTCCTAGCTCCTTGGGAAGTTGAGGCAGGAGAATTGCTTGAGCCCAGGAGGTTGAGGCTGCAGTGAGCTATGATGGTGCCACTGTACTCCAGCCTGGGTGACAATGAGACCCTGTCTCTAAAACAAATTAAAAGTTAAGAATTAAAAAATAATAAAAACAAAAAGAAGCAGGGCCAGTGAGGACCTGTGCTCATAGAAGTTTCCAGAGAAGAGAGGAGACCTGAGAGTGACTTTGAAGTATAAGCAGCACACAAGTCCTCAGATGTTTCAGATAATATGAAAGCAGTGAAATTCCGGGCTCAAGAGGCTTCTAATCTCGTATCAAGCTGGCTGTTGGCTGATGCCAGTTAGAGAAATTAAAACTCCTCCAGTTACCAATCCACCCTCCTCCTTGCCAGCCGGATTCCCCAGACACGCCTGATTTCTGCCTTCTTCCCGCTATCATTTATTCAGCAAGCACTTACCGAGCTTCTGCTTTCTGCCAGAGCCCGAGCTTGGCACAGGGAGTATAAGCCTGAACCAAAATGATGGGCTCCTGGAAGCCCTGCAGCGTGCGGCCTGGAGGGAGGACAGGCCCACAGAAGTCACGCGGCCACCTGCCAAGTGCATCCTGCACTGTGCACGCTGATGGAGCAGGACGGGATCCAGGGAGAGAGAGGAACGGCGGGAAGGTGGCCTATGCACATTGTGTGGTTTGGGAAGTTGCCTCTCTCAGAGGAAGGAATATTAAAGCTGGAACGTGAAGGATGAAAGGAAATCTGCCAAGCATAGCAAGAGGGGAAGGACATGCTCAAGAGATGGAAATCACATGCAAAGGCCCTGAGGCAGGGAGGAGCTGAGGCCATGGGAAGAACTCAAAGAAACTCAGGGTGGCTGAGATTTAGAGAATGAAGAGAAAGCATAGCATGAATTTGAAGAGCTAGGAAGGGCCGAGATGGTGCGAGGACCTCTCAGCCCTGGAGAGGGGTTGGGTTTGTGCTAAGTGCACTGAGAAGTCATAAATTTTGTTTGCTTGTTTGAGACAGGGTCTCGCTCCGTCCCCCAGGTTGAAGTGCAGTGGCACAATCATAGCTAACTGCAGCCTCAAACACCTGGGCTCAAGTGATCCTCCTGCCTCAGCTTCCCAACTAGCTGAGACTACAGGTGCACGCCACCATGCCCAGCTAATTTTTAAATTTTTTGTAGAGATGGAGCCTCAGTATATTGCCCAGGCTGATCTTGACCTCCTGGCTTCAAGCAATCCTCCTGCCTCAGCCTCCCAAAGTGCTGGGATTACAGGTGTTAGCCACCAGGCTGGGCCTAAGACTTTTACCTTCAAAGAAAGTAAAATGCAGGTTCCAGGGATTTGGATGTGAAATATCTTTTGAGCGGCCTCCATTTAACCCAGTACACTGACACATGGTGGGGTTATTACTGTGTGTTCCTGTCCTGGCTCCTGCCTAGACTGTGGGTTCATGGTGAACAGGGACCTTCAGTGGTATGACAGGGTAATCAATGGGTCCAGGATAACCACTGTCCAATTGGGGTACAGGGGCCAGTTGGACTCTCTTTTCCATCCAGAAGCTCTGACCTTACAAAATTAATATGGAAATAGCCCCCACACATCCAGGTTGCTCAGGACATTGGGGTCAGGTGAATATGTCAAGTAGGGGCCACCCAGATGTCAAACGCCTTGATAAGCACCTACCCTGTTACTATTGCTTTCTCCTGGGTATCCCTTAAATTAAAAACACTGTTCTCAGCCGGGCGCAATGGCTCATGACTGTAATCTCAGCGCTTTAGGAGGCCGAAGCGGGCGGATCACTTGAGGTCAGGGGTTTGAGACCAGCCTGGTCAACATGGTGAAACCCAGTCTCTACTAAAAATACAGAAATTAGCCGGGCGTGCTGGCGTGCACTTGTAATCCCAGCTACTTGGGAGACTGAGGCAGGAGAATCGCTTGAACCTGGCAGGCAGAGGTTGCAGTGAGCCGAGATCATGCCACTGCACTCCAGCCTGGGCGACAGAGCGAGATTCCATCTCAAAAAAAAAGATGCTGTTCTTAATGACTCTTTTCAAAGAATGATTCCACTCCATTTCAATTATGAGTTTTTGAATTCCGAAACAATTGCAAACTCACTGAAATGTTGCTAGTAGGGCACAAATAACTTATTTCTGAACCTTTTGAGATGAAGTTGCTGACTCTGTCAGCTGCAAATACCTGAGTGTGTATTTCCCGCAAATAAAGGTATCCTCCTACATAACCTCGCTACAACCACCAGAAGGGAGGCCTTCACTCTGAAAGATGACTACCGCCTAACCCTCAGGCTCCATTCCAGGTTCATCTAGTGTCCCTAGAGCATCATTTAAAGCTACAGGGCCCAGTTCAGCACCACAAACTGTCATTGTTATGTCTTTTGTTTGTTTATTTAGAGACAGAGTCTCACTCTGTTGCCCAGGCTGGAGTGCAGTGGTGTGATCTCGAGTCACTGCAGCCTCCGCCTCCCAGGTTCAAGCAATTCTTATGCCTCAGCCTCCTGAGCACCTGAGACTACAGGTGCCCACCACCATGCCCGGCTAATTTTTGTATTTTTAGTAGAGATGGGGTTCCACAGTGTTGGCAAGGCTGGTCTCAAACTCCTGACCTCAGGTGATCTGCCCACCTTGGCCTCCCAAAGTACTGGGATTACAGGCATGAGCCACCACGCCCAGCCCGTTATCATGTCTTCTCAGTATCTTCCCATCTTGAACATTCCCTCAGTCTTTCCCTGACTTGCTTAACCTTGGCACTTAGAAAAATAAATTGTGGCCAGGCTTGGTGGCTCATGCCTGTAATCCCAGCACTGTAGGAGGCCAAGGCAGGAGGATTGCTTGAGGCCAGGAGTTCAAGACCAGCCTGGGCAACATAACAAGACCCCATCTCTACAAAATTAAAAATTAAAAATAATTAGCTGGGCATGGTGGCATACACCTGCAGTCCCAGCTACTTGGGAGGCTGAGACAGGAGGATCACTTGGGCTCAGAAATTAAGGTTACAGTGGACTAGGATGCATTGCTGCACTGCAGCCTGGGCCACAGAGAAAGATCTTGTGTCTGAAAAAAAGAAAAGAAAAGAAAAGACAAAAACCTGTGGTAAAGCATATATCCTATAACATTTACCATTTTAAAACTTTTAAGTGTACCATTCAGTGACATCAAGGACATTCATATTATCATGCAACCGTCACCACCATGTACCTCCAGTACATTTTCATCTTCCTAAACTCAAAATTCAGACCCACGAAACACTCTTCATTCTCCTGTCCCCCAGCCCCTGGCAACCACCATTCTGCTTTCTGTCTCTATGGATTTGACTTCTCTGGGTACCTCTTAGAAGTGAAGTGAAACCATACAGTATTTGTTTTTTTGTGACTGGTTTCTTTCACTTAGCATAATACCTTCAAGGTCCATCCATATTGCAGCCTGTGTCAGAATTTCCTTCCTTTCTAAGGTCGAATCATTATATGGATGGACTACATTTGGTTCATACATCCGTCTGTCCACAGGCACTTGGGCTGGCTCACCTTTCATCTATTGTAAATAACGCTCTTAGGAACATGGGTGTATCAACCCTGATACTTTTGAAGAAGACAGGCCAGACATTTCCCTCGTCCGGCATTTGTCTGATGTTTCCTCGTGATTACATTCACATTATGCATCTTCCCAGGGACATCACTGAAGTGATGCTGTATTCTTCTCATCGCATCCTATCAGGTGACACACAATTCAATTTGCCCCAGGCCTGAAAAGCGTTCACTTTGATCCCTGCTTCAGATGGAGCCTGCCAGGATTCTCCACAGCAAAGTTACTCTATTTCCCTTTGAAACCATTATGAATTTCCTGCAGAGGTCGTTTAAAACTGTGTAAAGATCTCCTGCCTCATCATACCACCGTTTTGTAAAGCACCCCCAGTCAGTAGTGGTGCGATCCTTTGAGGGTTGCTCAATACAGTGTGCTGGCTGATTCCTCAGAGCTCCAACAGGTCTGGAAAGGTCTGGAAAGGATCCACGGCCTCCTTTTCTTTTCCTGAACTCGGCTCCGGATCAGAGCAGAGATGCCCTTGAAGGGAATGCTGTCATTCCGGAACCACTGGCCCAAGGGCTTTTGAAGACAAAATCTGAGTAACTAGAGTTCCCTGAAAAACAGGAAGGGAAGTACAACCACACACCAAGTTTCTTTTAGGGGGTTCATACAGACTTGGCCAGGATGGCACAACTCTGTTACATCCACCCCCTTGTTTGGAGAAATGGACGGTGATAAGCAGAGTCCTCTAGGATGCTATCCGCCATCCATGCCAACAGCTTCCGGGAGGAACATAGCATCTTCATGAGCCTCTCCCTGCAGCCATATTTGCTTATGAAGGAAATCAAAATATCTCACCCCAAAATATGACTCCTTGGTACAATGAGTATTTTGAATTAAAAACCCTTAGAGATCGACACTGGAAGAGACTTTTCCCCTAGCTACATAAGGATAAGACTGACCCACCAAGGACAACAATTATTCTTGTTCCCCTCCCTGTTACCTCATTATCCATTACAGGAAAGAAGACCTAGACATAACTACACCTGAACAGATCCTTTTACCAGCTGTCTCCAAGGATCACTTACATTCTGAAGAGAACTATTTACAAGTTAATTTCTGTTACCTAGTAATCATGTATTGTCCCTCAATAGAATTCCTCTTCTCCCACTCCCATAACTGGTTTTAGCAGAACCCAAGCCCCATTCTTTCTGTAACCTCAGGATAGCGCATAAGCTTCTGGAGTTCCCTGGAAAGTTGGACCATCATTCTGAAGGCACCGTGTATACACATTAAATACATTTGTATGCCTTTTCTCCTATGAATCCATCTGCCTCATGTCTATGATTTTCAGCAAATCTTTCTAGGGCCAGGAGCTCCTGCAAGACTCACCCACGGGGTATGGAGGTCTTACTCCGAAGCATAGTATCTGTCCTCATGCATTCAAAGACCTCATGTCAAAGATTCTAAGTTAGTATAATGCTTCACAAGAAGTGAATATGGTAGATATAGACAGGTAGACAAGTAGGTAGGTAGACAGATATTCCCCTACAAACACAAGATGATTCATTTTGTTGAGAATCAGAAGAAAAAAATATTTTCCTACAAAATAATCAGTTGCTTACAGTATACATTCAAAAAATCTGTGGCTGGGTACCTGAGATTACAGACTCAATCTTGTAATCCCAACACTTTTCAAGCCCGAGGCAGGTGCATCACTTGAGCCCAGGAGCTCAAGACCAGCCTGGGCAGCATAGCAAGACCCCATCTTTACAAAAAAATAAAAACAAAAATAGACAAGTGTGGTAGCACATGCCTATAGTCCAGCTACTTGGAAGGCTGAGGTAGGAGGATCTCTTGAGCCCAGGAGGTCAAGGCTACAGTGAGCCATGATCATGCCACTGTACTCCAGCCTAGGCAACAGAGCAAGAACGTGTCTAAAGAAAAAAAAAAATCCTTGTGTGCTTATTCATTGCATCACCCCTTGGAACAGAAGACCCATTCAGTCAGAGATCTTGTCTGACAGTTAATAATTGTGTTTTCTGCACCTAGAACAGTGTCTGAAATATCACTGATAATAAATATTTATTGAATGAAATAATTTACTTCTCAAAAACATTACATCAATCAATATTAATTAAGCATGTCTTGCAAGTTCAGTGGTGGTTTAAGCAGACTGAACTAATGGCTCAATCAAGGATTCCTTGATAAAGGGATAGCTCTCCAGTGACAAGGAGGCCATCAAGTTCGTATTCAAGGTTGTGGTCAGCAGAATTCTAAGACGGTCCCCAACATTCCTGATCCCTGGATTTCAAACACCTTCTCCAAGTTATTCAATCAAACACCCACCGAGGGGCTCCAGTGAAGGGGATTTTGCAGATGTAATTAAGTCTCAGATTAACTGCCTTTAGGAAAGGGGTATCGACCTCAGTGGGTCTGAGCTAATCACCAGAGCCTTGAAAGGGGAGAGTCCAAAACAACACAGTAATTCAATAAGTGGACTACAGAGTTCACTCTCATATTAATGGAAAAAGGTTTTGGATCACGTCTAACCAAGTGCCTTAGAAATGCATTCAGCCTCACACTTAGTGTGGTATTATTTTCTCACTCTCCCACCAAGCAGAAGGAACATTTATCCCTCAGCTATCAGCCCGAAATTTTTGTTATGTTAATGACGGTAAGAGCAACACCACCAGGAAAGTGAGAGATTTATGTAAGACAAAGACCAAAAAGAGGGAGAAAGTGGGCAGATAGAAATGACCAGGACAGAGTGGAGAAAAGAGACGAGGGTGCAGTGCTGGGCAAACTAGAGAGAGGCTGGGGGTGGGAAAGAAGAGACTTTGGGGGCGTTTACCATTTGTATGTGATAATAAGTAAGAGATTTGGGAGGCCGGGGCAAGAGGATCACTTGAGGCCAGGAGTTCAAGACCAGCTTAGGCCACATAAAGAGACACTATCTCTACAAAATTAAAAACATTAGCCGGGGATGGTGGCAGGCACTTGTAGTCCCAGCTACTACTCAGGAGACTGAGGCAAGAGTATCGCTTGAGCCCAGGAGGTCGAGGCTGCAGTGAGCCATGATCGCACTGCTGCACTCCAGCCTGGGTGACAGAGCAATACCCTGTCTCCAAAAAAAGACAGAGAGAGAAGGAAGAAAGAGATTTTAACAAGTCCCACCACAGTGAACTATGAATGAACCCCCAGTTTGGGCATTCTCAGTGCAGTACAGATTCAAGTCACCTTAAGTTATTTTTTGGATGCCAGGCTGATGTTTTCTTTTAAAGTGATCTCACAGGGAAAAGGCACTGCCGGTGGTCACGAAAGGTGCACCTTTACACAGGCCCGACCAGCATTCCCAGACTCCACTGGGGGAAGCTGAAAACTGGTTCAGTTTCCCCATCCTTCTCTTTTTTTCTTGGTTCTTCCTTGCTCCCTCCTTGAGGACTCAGATCTGGGAAAATTTCCTGAAGATCCATATACACAAGACTACATAAAAAATGCCTGACTCCTTCTAGCAGCTTGCTGTATGGTTGCTCACACCTTCCCTGGGAGCACAGAGGAGAATGGAGAACTGGGGACTCTAAGAGAGGCAGATATGTTCACACTTTTGTGTAAAGCTTTGTGGCTGAAATGACTACTTGCCCCAGTTCTTCCAGCCTCTTTCTTTCATAGCAGTGATGGTGAATAGGGGGTGATTATACCCCCCAGGGAACATTCAGCAATGTCTGGAGATGTTTTTAGCTGTCATCCCTGGAGGAGGAGGGTTGCTATCAGCATCTGGTGACTTGACACCTAGTATGCTGCTAAACCCACAATGCCCAGGACAGCCCCATACCAAAGAATGATGGAACCCCAAATGTCAATAGTGTTGCGGTGGAGAAATCCTGGTGTGCCGCCCTCTGTGGGCAAGGACCGGAGACCAAAGGCTCCGAAAGAAACTGAGGGAAGCCAAACGCATCAGCTCCCATGGGCGGGTTCTTATGTTTTGTACATTTGATGCTTTTTCTGGGAAAAGAAAAAAAAAATAATTATTTCTCAGGGTAGAAAAGATTACGGAAATGAAAACCACATAATGACAGAGTTATCTTGTTTAGCTGGCCAACGAGAAGCCGTACAGCAACAGAAAGCTGCCAGCTGGTCTGGGAAGCCTTAGTAAGGCTGCCAGGCGGTGAGATGATTCTCAGTGACTCTGCCCGGGGGTCTGCACATCTCATTGGCCTGGTTGTGCTTGCAGGAGGTCCAGATGGCTACGCCCCTCTGAGAGGTGGGGTGTGTGGGCTTAGGCCCCAGAATTGGGCACCAAAGAGAACGCCGTGGGCTCTCCTTCTGGGAGGTTCTACGAGAAGGAGAGATGTCGTCAGTGGGGACATGAGGGAGAAGGGCTGCCAGAAGACAGAGGACGCATAGGCCCACCACGAATGAGGTTCCAGCCAAAACCTGTCTACCTAAGTGGCTTCAAAGCCCCTGAGATGCCTGCGAGAGGAACCGAGGTATTTATTTTTGGGGGTGCTCTTGAGCCGATGGGTGAGCCTCTCACTGTCTCAGCACCCACAGCAGGGGCGAGTTTCAGAACAGGGGAAAGCTGAGGGTTCTCTCCATCCCTAAGCCAGGAAGTCATGCCCTGTGGAGTCTCAAGAGGGGATGTGGGCTCCTAAGACACACACAGGGACACCCCGAGAGATGCAGGAGACGCACAGCCACACGGAGTCAGAGAGACTCAGTGGGAGAGGATGGCCGGGGTCTCCTTCCAGGTGAGAAACAGGAAATGAAAGCAACTACCATAATCAGAGAAAACAACCTTCATGGCACAAAAAAGAAATTCCCTCTATGAGTATTGAACTGTTCTGTGCTTTCCTTGTTCTCTGCTTTCTTTATGAGTGCATACATCTGAAATTTCTATATGACAGGACTGATACGAGCACATAAAGAGGCAGATAGAGTCATTAATTTCATCTTGTCTATTCCTTCTGTTGTGACAGAAGCAACCAACCTTTCGACAGATCCCCAGAAACTGAAGGCTCCCAAGGCACTCATTCCTTCCGCGTTTGCATGCCCCAGTGCTTGTGGCCACAGTTCCTTTCTTGGCAGGCGTTTGCATAGCTTACTAATGCTCTGAATGCAACAGCACTTCTTAAAGGCCAAAATAAGTCTCTTCTTTTTCTTAATGTTCGTTCAATACCCATAATTTTATACTAATCCTACAATAGAAGCAAATTTATTTCCAGAAATGTATTACAACCATTCACAGATGATTTTGAGCTCTCATATGCCCTTCTATTTTTTATCTTATTTTTTATTTTAAGATGGAGTCTCTCTCTGTCACCCAGGCTGGAGTATAGTGGTGCAATCTCAGTTCACTGCAACCTCCACCTCCCAGGTTCAAGCAATTCCCATGCCTCAGCCTCCCAAGGAGCTGGGATTACAGGCACGTGCCACCACGCCCAGCAAATTTTTTGTATTTTAGTGGAGACAGGGTTTCCCCATGTTGCCTAAGTTGGTCTCGAACTCCTGAGCTCAGACGATCCACCCACCTCAGCTTCCCAAAGTGCTAGGATTACAGGTGTGAGCCACTGCACCCAGCCTCTTTTTAATAAAATTCAATGAAACTTAATATTTACTGTGTTCCTGCTGTGCCAAGCTTGGTGCTGGGTTATGGAAGTTGGGGTCAGGCATAAAGATGAACCAACAAACACCTGTCCTGGAAGAACTTTTTTAATTTGTTTTTCTCTCTGCTGAATTCATTCATTAAATGAAATCAATGAATTTTTTTCATTAAGCAAATAAGGCTGGGCATGGTGGCTCACACCTATAATCCCAGTGCTTTGGGAGGCCAAGGTGGGAGGACCACCTGAAGCCAGGAGTTTGAGACGAGCCTGGGCAACATAGTAAGGCCCCCATCTCTACAAAAATAAAAATAAAATAAGAAAATTAGGCCAGGCAAGGTGGCTCACGCCTGTAATCCCAGTACTTTGGGAGGCTGAGGTGGGCAGATCACCTGAGGTCAGGAGTTCAAGACCAGCCTGGCCAACATGGTGAAACCCACCTCTATTAAAAATACAAAAATTAGGCTGGGGGCAGTGGCTCACACCTGTAACCCCAACACTTTGGGAGGCTGAGGCAGGCGGATCACCTGAGGTCAGGAGTTCAAGACCAGCCTGGCCAACATGGTGAAAACCCATCTTTACTAAAAATACGAAAATTAGCTGGGCGTGGTGGTGGGCACCTGTAGTCTCAGCTACTCGGGAGGCTGCCGCATGAGAATCGCTTGAACCTGAGAGGCAGAGGTTGCAGTGAGCCGAGATCACACCACTGCACTCTAGGCTGGGAGACAGAGCAAGACTCTGTCTCAAAAAAAAAAGAAAGAAAGAAAAGAAAAGGAAAATTATCTGGGCATGGTGGCACATGCCTGTGGTCCTAGCTACTCAGGAGTCTGACGTGGGAGGATTGCTTGAGCCCAGGAGTTTGAGGCTGCAGTAAACGGTGATCCAGCCACCGCACTCCAGCCTGGGTGACAGAGTGAGATCTGTCTCAAAAAAATAAATAAATAAAATACACTGAGTCCCTACTATGATCTGAAACGGTAGTCAACCCCATGCAGAAGACAAAAACAGTTGAGAAAATAGGAGAGGAAACACACGACAAAACCATCAGCACCCAGAATTCATCCTATCGGCTCTATCTGCTTTTTAGGGAAGGGCCCTATATTTGGCCTCAAGCTTCCCAACAGCCTATGTAAAAAGGGAATCACGATCACCTGTGTGTCCACAATATTTAAAAAAAAAAAAAAAACCAGAACAAGCATTTGAGAACAAATTCTGCTCCTCGTCCTGAGAGAATGTTCTCTCCTTTTTCTCTAACATGGACGTCTCCATGGTGTGGAGCTAACTGTGTAGCCAGAACGCAAACAAGAAACAAAGTTCAGTACCTGTGAATACAAACCCACGGGTGCAAGGGTAATGTGCGCGCAAACAGATAGGAAAGCAGTGCAAAGAGGCCTCGGGAGACCTTGCGGAAAAGGCCCTGAGGGTTGGGTGAGATTTCCAAGGAGAGAAAAAGAACGACGCTCCAAGCAGAGGGCACAGCCTGGAAAAGACATGCAGTTAGAAGGAAACAAAACATCTTTTGATACAGGCACGTTGCTGGGGTGGCTGGAGTATAGGTCTCATGGGAGCAAGTAAAGGAAGATAGGTTGGAAAAGGCAGATTGGAAAATTTCCTGAAGGCAGGCTGAGGAGGTGAGGCGTTATTTCATGAGGTGTGTTCTGGATCAAGCAGGGAGGCATGGGAGGTTTATGATGGAAGCAGGGAACCCTGGGGTTGAGGTTATGGGGAGAGGAGGAGGTGGAAGACCAGACCTATGGCTGGGGAGTAGTAGTCTACAGATGCCAAGATGAAGTGGGGTGGCAGGCAGAGGAAACGAGGAGTATGCATGGAAGAGCTCTGGAGAGGGGGCATTGACAAGCTTTGGAAAAATGACTCAATCCCTGGCATGGAGCCTCAGCTTTGAATATAGGTGCTGGAGAAGTTTGCGGGATGAGGAATTACGTGTTGAAGATAGGGGAGAGGTATGACCAAAAAAAAAAAAAAAAAAAAAAAAGGCTTTGTACTTTAGAACCTGAGCAGCCAGGAGGAGCCCAGTGCATTAACCAGAACAGGGAAGACAGATGCAGAATCCATCAGACGCATTGAGTCCGAAATGTTTTTGCCACATGCTGTTGGGGTCCAGATTGGTGGCTGCCTGAAGGGCGTTGACTGCGAAGGGACAGAAGAGGTGATGGAAATGTCTCACCTCTTGACTGGGATGGTGGGCAGACAAGTATGTAATATGTACCTTTGTCCAAACCCACCCAAGGGCACACCTAAGAGCTATGCATTTTATTCCACATAAATTATATACTTCCTCAAGTTGGGATTTTTTTAAAGGAAGATTCTAGCAGACAAAAGTAAAGAGATGTTGGCCTGCCCTAAAGTTCACACAAGCAAATAAATACAAAGGAACCCAACAAGAAGGGAGAATATACGGTGCAGAATAAACAAGGCGGGGCTGAGTCCTGGTTGAGGTTTGGAGAAAGCTTCTCACAGGCAGGGATACTTGAAATGGACCTTGAAGAATAAATATATTGGAAATAAAACTGCCAAAAAAAGCAGGAACTCTAATTTTCAGATGACTCATTGCATTAAAAGTTCAAACACATCCATTGCAATGCATTTTAAGGCATTATACAAATATACACAAGTATATTCCTATGAAAGAGACAGCATCCGGCTGTATGGAAGAATTTGGGCTTTGGAATGGGACAGTTCTTGGAGATTTTAAAAAATTTTAACAGTAAATTCTTTTGTTGTCATTATTATTATTTTGAGACAGGGTCTGCGTCTGTTGTCCAGGCTGGAGTGTAGTGGCACGATCTCGGCTCACTGCAACCTCCAACTCTTGAGCTCAAGCCATCCTCCCATCTCAGCCTCCTCAGTAGTTGGGACTACAGGCATGCGCCACCATGTCTAGGTAATTTTTATAGAGACGGGGTTTCTCCATGTTGCCCAGGCTGGTCTCAAACTCCTGGGCTCAAGTGATCAACCCGCCTCAGCCTCTCAACGTGCTGGGATTATAGGCGTGTGCCATGGCATGCGGCCAGTTCTTGGGGATTGTTATTGGTTATGTTGCAATGGGCAAGTTCTGTGATCTTTCTGTGAGTACATACACTAATATCTGTATTATCTGGTAATATCCATATTATCTGGTATTTGTGAGAATTAGGTGAGTCAATGAACGTGACGTTAAACTAAGTGTAAACTCGTGATTTTATTACATAACAAGGGTGTATCTTTCGTATTAAAATGACTGCTAAAATAACACACTAAATGATACCCACACAGACATATGCTTTTTTTCAAATATTTCAGGTGTGAATGTTTTAAGGTTGGTTTTCTCAGCTATGAACCCCTGGGAAACTCCTAAATTTAATTTAGGACGCTCCATAGTGTCTTACATTAAAACTAAGCGTATTAAACATTTATCATGGCAATGTATATCTAAAACAGAAAACATTCTAACCATCTGTGTGGAGTGCGTGTGTACATCATGTGTGCTGTGGGTTTTTTCCCCTCTTCTGTTAAAAGAACACACATGGAGATCGTATGTCCTCGGTCATTGTGCGGGAGGAACATTGCATATTCCAGAGAAATCCTGTTCCCCTCTCTGGGTCTTGAGGGCAAGAAAAATCACAGATATGAGAATCTGTTGGTTTAAACCATTTCTTCCAAAAATGATTAAGCCCCTGATAAGTCTCACCAAGAGCATGGCCAAGACTGATTTAGGCTGATTTTTCCCTAACCTGATTTCTTGTATCAAGGAAGCCATCTTCTACTCTGTCCCTGGACCACTTAGCAACTCCAGTATCCAAACGATACTTCCAGGGGAACTTTCATCCTGCATCTATTGTTTTTGTTTGTTTGTTTTTGTTTTTTTAATTTTTTTTTTTTTGGTCTCAAACTCTTTTTTTTTTTTATTATACTTTAGGTTTTAGGGTACATGTGCACAATGTGCAGGTTTGTTACATATGTATCCATGTGCCATGTTGGTGTGCTGCACCCATTAACTCGTCATTTAGCATTAGGTATATCTCCTAATGCTGTCCCTCCCCCCTCCCCCAACCCCACAACAGTCCCCGGAGTACGATGTTCCCCTTCCTGTGTCCATGAGTTCTCATTGTTCAATTCCCACCTATGAGTGAGAACATGTGGTGTTTGGTTTTTTTGTCCTTGCGATAGTTTACTGAGAATGATGGTTTCCAGTTTCATCCATGTCCCTACAAAGGACATGAACTCATCATTTTTTATGGCTGCATAGTATTCCATGGTGTATATGTGCCACATTTTCTTAATCCAGTCTATCATTGTTGGACATTTGGGTTGGTTCCAACTCTTTGCTATTGTGAATAGTGCCGCAATAAACATACGTGTGCATGTGTCTTTATAGCAGCATGATTTATAGTCCTTTGGGTATATACCCAGTAATGGGATGGCTGGGTCAAATGGTATTTCTAGTTCTAGATCCCTGAGGAATCACCACACTGACTTCCACAATGGTTGAACTAGTTTACAGTTCCACCAACAGTGTAAAAGTGTTCCTATTTCTCCACAGCCTCTCCAGCACCTGTTGTTTCCTGATTTTTTAATGATGGCCATTCTAACTGGTGTGAGATGGTATCTCACTGTGGTTTTGATTTGCATTTCTCTGATGGCCAGTGATGATGAGCATTTCTTCATGTGTTTTTTGGCTGCATAAATGTCTTCTTTTGAGAAGTGTCTGTTCATGCCATCCTGCATCTATTGTATGTCTAGTGAGCTGTGCCTGACCCAGCTTATCAGAACAATCACTGGGAAATAGAAGTAAATGGTGAGAGAGTGATCCAAGTGATGAATGCTTCTTAAAATGATGATCTATTTAGAATAGCCAGACCCAGCCTGGTGGCTCACGCCTATAATCCCAGCACTTTGGGAGGCCGATGTGGGAGGATCGCTTGAGGCCAGGAGTTCAAGAGCAGCCTAGGCAACATAGTGAGACCTTGTCTCTACATAATACATATAGAATAGTCCACCTCCCCAGCTTCCAGAATCCTTGGGAAGACTGTGAGATTCCCACATTCATTGTGGGCAGGTATTGGTTTACTCTACTAAACATTATTTTAAAAGCTGATGGGTTGTTCTTATCTTTCTCTGGTTGTATGGGTGTGGGGGCAGAGAAGGTGGTATCTTCTTGTTTCTATATTGTCTATTAATGATTGTAATGACAAGAACCATCTGGTAAGTGGAAATTGCAAATGTGTCCAAGAGCTAGTGAGGGGACAGATCTACCTCAGTAAAGCAAAGGTCAAATTCAAATGGAAGATGAAACCTGAAAGTCTTATTTGAGGCAACATAAATAAATGGAATCAGAACTATTTCTGAGTCTGGGAAGTACGCTCTGCAGAGAGGAAAATATATGTCAGACTTTAACTATTTATCCCTACATACTGAGAGGCCGTCTGTAGAAGGAAATATTATAGTAGGAAGTCATGATGTCTTCTACCAGAGACATCCTCAAAGTGTTGCTGCAATTCTCTAACTGTATGAGTCCATTCGCACATTGCTGTAAAGAAATACCCGAGCCTGGGTAATTTATAAGAAAAGATGTTTCATTGGCTTCACAGTTCTACAGCTGTATAAGACACATAGTGGCATCTGCTTCTAGGGAGGCCTCAGGGAGCTTCCAATCACGGTGGAAGGCAAAGGAGGAGCAGGCACGTCATGGCAGAAGCAGGAGCAAGAGAGAGAGAGATAGAGGAGGTGCTACACACTTTTAAATGAGCAGATCGCATGAGAACTCACTCCTATTGCGAGGACAGTACCAAGAGGGATGGTGCTAAGCCATTCATGAGAAATCTGCCCCCATGATCCAATCACCTCCCACCAGGCCCCACCTCCAACATTGAGGATTACATTCCAATGTGAGATTTGGGCGGGGACACACATCCAAACTGTATCACCAAACTTGGGTTTGAAACTTTCAGCATCTTAAGCTGGAGATAACCTTTCAATATTCTTTATCTATTTCAGATCTACCATGCAGGGACTACCCAGCACTCATCATTCAACTCCTCTTACCAGCTCCTCAGTCCTCACCCTCACTCGTGCAGCAGTGTAGTACAGGACTCCACTGGGTTAGAGGGCAGCCCGTTGCAGTGCAAGCTCAAGCTGCACTATTTAGTACTGCATGCCATCTCCAGTACTAAAGAAAGGCTGTGTATTCATTATTAGTTGCTGCATGATAAATCGTTCTGAAATTTAGTCGCTTTTCTTTAACTATTATTTTAGGTTTAGGGGCACATGTGCAGGTTAGTTATATAGGCAAACTCATGTCACGGGAGTTTATTGTACAGATTATTTCATCACCCAAGTACTAAGCCTAGTACCCAATAGTTAGTTTTTCTGCTCCTCTCCCTCCTCCTACCCCCCACCCTCAGGTAGACCCCAGTGTCTGTTGTTCCCTTCTTTATGTTCATGAGTTCTCATCATTTAGCTCCCTCTTATAAGTGAGAACATGCAGTATGTGGTTTTATGTTCCTGCATTAGTCTGCTCAGGATAATGGCCTCCAGCTCCATCCATGTTCCTGCAAAAGACATGATCTCATTCTTTTTTTATGGCTGCATAGTATTCCATGGTGTACATGTACCACATTTTCTAATGTGGACATTTAGATTGATTCCACGTCTTTGCTATTGTGAATAATGCTGCAGTGAACATTCACATGCATGTGTCCTTATGGTAGAATGATTCATATTCCTGAGTATATACCCAGTAATGGGATTGCTGGGTGGAATGGTAGTTCTGTTTTTAGCTCTTTGAGGAATCGCCATACTGCTTTCCACAATGGTTGAACTAATTTACATTCCCACCAACAGTGTATAAGTGTTCCCTTTTCTCCACAACCTCGCCAGCATCTGTTATTTTTTGACTTTGTAGTAATAGCCATTTTGACTGGTATGAGATGGTATCTCCTTGTGGTTTCGATTTGCATTTCTCTAATGATCAGTGATACTGAACTTTTTTTATATGCTTTTTGGTCACCTGTATGTCTTCTTTTGAAAAGTGTCTATGTCCTCTGCACACTTTTTAATGGGGTTGTTTTTCTCTTGTAAATATGTCTAAGTTCCTTAATAGATGCCGGATATCAGACCTTTGTCAGATGCATGGTTTGCAAATATTTTCTCCCATTCTGTAGGTTGTCTGTTTATTCTGTTGATACTTTCTTTTGCTGTGCAGAAGCTCTTATAATTATATCCCATTCGTCAATGTTTACTTTTGTTGCAATGCTTTTGGCATCTTTGTCAAGAAATTTTTGCCCGAATTTACCAAATCAGGTGGCTTAAAACAACCATAATCGTGTATTCCATCTCACATTTCTTTAGGTCAGGAATCCAGACAGAGCACAGAATGGATGACATTCTTGATTAATGATATCTGGCACTTCAACTGGAAGACTAAATGGGGACTGGAAACATCTGAAGACGATGTGCTGGAGGATCCAGGGCTGGTAAGCTGGTATTGGCTGTTGGAGGGAGGCCTCTGTTCCTGTGGGCCCCTCTGTAGGACTGCTTGGGCATCCTCACAACGAGCTGGCTGGTTCTCCCAGATGAGTGATACAAGACACCAAAAAGGAACCTGAAATGCCTGTGACTGCCTCAGAAGTCACCCACCATCATGTTCTTAATATTCTATTGGTCACAAAGGTCAACCATATTCAACATGGGAGGAGACTATGCAAGAATGTTGTCTTAGTCTGCTCAGGCTGCCATAACAAAATACCATACAACTGGATGGCTTATAGCTCACAGTGCTGGGGCCTGGGAAGTCCAAGATCAAGATGTCAGCCAATTCATTTCCTGGTGAGGGCTCTCCTCCTGGTTTGCAGAGGGCTACCTTCCTACAGAATTCTCACATGACACAGATAAAGGAGAGAGGGCTGCTCTCTTCTTCTTCTCATAAGAGCATTAATCCTGTCAGAGGGCTCTACCCTCATGAACTCATCTATCCTTTATTATTTCCCAAAGCCTCACCTTCAAATGCCATCACATTGTGGATTAGGGGTTCAACATATGAATGTAAGGGGCAATTAAACTTTTAGTCCATAGCAGATGTGAATACAGGAGGTAAGGATCATTGGAGACTATCTTGAACACTTGCTACCATAGGCAACAAAACACAGCAAAGAGTCTTTTGGCATAGTGGTATGGCATGGCAGGTATAGTACAGTATACTACAGTACAGCGTAGTACTGTGTAACATAATGCTGTCAAACCACATCATTTGGGTTCACATCCAAGCCGCTCATTTAGTCCACAGCCTAAAGCAAATTGCTCAATCCTTTTGTGTGCCCCAGTTTCAACATATTTAAAATGTAGTAGATTAGATCATTGTTAGGCAAGTACTCATTCCTGACACCACTTCCTCCCAACCTTCGTGGAAGGAGTATACTTACCCACTCCATCCGTGCTGGCTTGACACTGTAACTTGCTTCGAACTCATGTTGGGCAGAGTGTACATCCCCATCTCTTTATTTGAGGCTCAGCAGTGTGCCTCACTATGGCCAATATGAGAAGATGAGACACAAGTGGAAGCTTGAAACAAATTGTGCAGTTTTGCTTTCCCTCTTGAACGTCTCCCATGACTATGGGAAACAGCTGCAGTTTGCTTGCTAGTTTAAGGAGAAAGAGATGCCTGGAGCAAAGCTGAATCCAGTGTGCAGCTTGGAGCTATGTGCAGATAAGCTCAGACTAAATCTTGCTGGCTCTCAGCCAAGCTGTGGCCACATTGGGGAGATTAAATGATTGCTGTGTTCAGCCATAGAAATTGTTTGGGGATGCTTGTTATATGGCATTATTGAGGCGCTAGCTGACTGACATAGATATCAATGATAGAACCTATTTCATAGGGTTGTGAGGATTGCGTGAGATAATGTATATAGCACATTTAAAGCACCGTCTGGTGCTGGAGCTTGTTCACAGAGCCTTTGAACTTCCTCTCAGAATATGCAGTTGCCCCTCCAGCCCCCTCTGCAGGGCTGCTTTCCCTGGCCCACACACTCCACAATGTTCCGGACTTCCTTGTCCTTCACTGTACTCAGCTTCATCCTCTCATGCCTTTCCACACCTTTCCAGGTGTTAAGTAGCTGATCTAATTCATCCATGTTAGCACAATAGTGGGAAAATGCTACCTCCACCTTACCGCCTCTGCCCTTCCTGGAAACAAGTGGTTTGTTATTTTTGTTTGTTTGTTTTAAACATTTATTGGAGTCAAAGGCTCCTTTTGTCTCATCCTGGGGAATGAGTCATGATGAACAATTCAGACAAGGGATGAGGGGATGGGCAGGCTGTTATAAGCTGGGTAGCAGAGGAAGGCTTCTGTGAACGGGAGAACCATTTCTCTGAAAAACCCGGTAGAGCTTTGAGGGAACCCAGACCTTCAGAGCATGCAGGGCTCATTCAAATCACCCACAGCCCAGCTCTCCACCTGTGCTCAGGGCCAAGCCCATCACTCCCTGCGCATGCAGGTGGCCATTGGTGAGAACACTAACTGATACCCCAAACCTCACCCGAGGAGCTGCGGAAAACTCTTATAAAGGAAGGGGTCAGGGAAATGGAAGATGCTGCACTGGCCTGAGCTACTGGAACCTCCAACCTCGTGACCAGAGGAGGCAGCAGGGGTAGGACCCCTCAGGTATGGCTAGGATGGAGACCAGCCAGGACAGGATTTCTCACCCTTGGCACTGCAGACACTGGGGGCCAGCTTACTATTTACTGTGAGGGCTGTCCTGTGCATGTGGGATGTTAAGCAGCATCCTTGACTCCATCCTCTATATGCCAGTAGTACTTCCCCTACTCCCCACAGCTGTGACAATCAGTGATGTCTACAGATATTGTCGAGTATCCTCTGAGGGACGAGGGCCAAAATACCCCCCTAGTTGAGACCCGCTGACCTAGAGGCATGGAGCCAGAACTGAGATCACAACTATTCTGTCAACAAACACTTCCTAAGCACCTATCATTTGCTAAGCCCTGTGCTAGAATCTGAGAGTACAGGGATGACTAAGGGAAAAAGACCTGTAAATAATGAATAGTAATATCACATGGTTACTCTCCCATAATCAAGTGGGAGGCGGGCAAGGATTCAATCTGCTTGGGACAGAAAGAGTCAGGAACCACAGCCAGAGTGGGCACAGACGCCCTAACATGCTTCCCTTCATAGCTTCCTCTGGCAGCACTGCACACTGGGGAATGCCTGCTCCCTCCTCCTCCTCTACAGCAATTTATGCATAATCAGAGCCCCTCACTTCAGAAGATCCCAGATATACGGTCAAGTAATCCCGTGTGGGGCATGAGATCTGTGCGCCAGTTTTTGAATCACTGCTGGAAGTGCTCCTCCTGCTCTAGGATTTCAGGTCTACTGATGCCTTTAAAAACATGACTTTGGGGCCAGGCACGGTGGCTCACACCTGTAATCCCAGCGCTTTGGGAGGCCTAGGTGGGCAGGTCACCTGAGGTCAGGAGTTCAAGACCAGCCTGGCCAACATGATGAAATCCCATCTCTAGTAAAAATACAAAAAAAAAAAGAAAGAAAGAAAAAAAAAAGAAAGAAAATTAGCCACGTGTGGCGGTGGGTGCCTGCAATCCCAGCTACTCAGGAGGCTGAGGCAGGAAGATCCCTTGAACCCGGGAGTGGGAGGTTGCAGTGAGCCGAGATCACGCCACTGCACTCCAGCCTGGGCTACAGAGTGAGTTCTGTCTCAAAAAAATAAAATAAAAATAAATAAAAATAAAAACATGACTTTGTCTAATTTGTCCATTTTGTTCTAGTTGTAGAAGCAGTGGCCTGCCCCTAACCCAAAGCAGAAATCAATGTTTTTATCTCCCCGGTTGCTTCTCACAGGCAACCAGTGCTGGGAAGCTCTGTTTAAGGAAATGCGTGGGCCAGGGGCTCTCCAAATGTGGCTCCCAGCCAGCAAGTCAGCCTCACTACAAACTTGTCAGAAATGCAAATTCCTAGGCCCCACCCCGGATCTACTGAATGAGAAGCACTAAAGGCTTTCAGCTGATTGTGATGCATGTTCAAGTTTTTCACTGGCAGCCGGGCGCGGTGGTTCACGCCTGTAATCCCAGCACTTTGGGAGGCTGAGGCAGGTGGGTCACGAGGTCAAGAGATCGAGATAATCCTGGCCAACGTGGTGAAACCCCGTCTCTAATAAAAATACAAAATTAGCTGGGCGCGGTGGCGGGCGCCTGTAGTCCCAGCTACTCGGGAGGCTGAGGCAGGAGAATCGCTTGAACCCAGGAGGCGGAGGTTGCAGTGAGCTGGAGATCTCGCCACTGCACTCCAGCCTGGTGACAGAGCAAGACTCCATCTCAAATAAAAAAAAAAAAAAAAAAAAGTTTTTGATTGGCTGCTAGAGGGGCTGCTCTCTGGCTCTCTTCAGTTATCACAGGCTCTGCTTCCCTCTGCTCTAAGCCCCAGCCTGCCTATGTTCAGTCCACTCACCCACGGCTCTTGACGGGTCTTGCTGAGTGGGAGTGCATGCATCCTTGGAAAGCTCTGGCCTCCCAGGTGCGGCCGCCTCACTGTGATCTTGGCCCACTTCCCTCTCATAGCCCAGGTTCGATGTCTAGGCTCCCACTTGGTTTTCTATTTTGGACTCAAGTTCTGGACGTGGGGGTTGCCCCACCCAGACACTCTTGATGAGAACTTCCAGCATTGTCTCCCTGAGTCTGGATGGGTCCCAACCAAAGTCCAGGGCCACCAACACCCAGAGATGCTCAAACACCTTGGATGCTACTGAAGCTGGAGACATCTACACCCTTGCACACCTACATCGTGCTGCTTGCCTAACCCCCTGGGGGAGCAGCCCCGGAGTCTGTCTAAATCCAATCCCCTGACACAGTGCTGGGCCCGGTGCCCCCTCCCCCAGGCAGCCAGATGCCTGGGCAGGACCGAATCATTACTCAGGCCAACTTGCCTCCCTCTTCAGCCCTCCCACTCTTCTGCTTAACACAGAATTCATAAAGCAGCTTCCTGTGTATCCTTTAGAGAGTGCTCTCCTGCCACCCAGAAAAAAAAAAAAAAATGAGGGTTGAAGGAATTTAAGCCAGTGGCAAGGATGGAAAAGAAAGATACAACAAGAGGAAAAGCAGATAAAATTAAGTGGGGAAGAGGTCAGGCCAAAAGAAAAAGGAGGCAGAGAGACGAGGGGAAAAAACTGAATTGCCACGGTAGAAAGGAAAGGAAGAGACATGTGGAGGGAATTACGCACGGATTGTATTTGAAAGTGAGAGGCTAGGAAAGCATAAATAAATGTATAGAGATTCAGCTGGAATTTTGGATTTCTACAAACCTTCCCACTAGTCTATGAGGAGAAAAAAGAAAAAGAGAATCAAGACAGAATTTAAACCGATAAACTCGTGTGGAAATTAGCATGTTCCCGTGGGTTCCAAGCATGGGAATTTGCCTTTTTGAGTTACTCCTACAATATTTGCCTGGCTTCTTAACCCGAGGAACAAAAGACCAAGGTTTTCAAAGGGGATCCTGGATGAATCCTAATGAGGCCAATTGTATTAGTCTGGTGTCCTGGTCGTAAACAATAGTACTCAACTCTAGCTAATCTAAACAGAAAATGAATTTATTCAGGAATAATTAGGAGTTCACAGAATCTCCAAGAGGATACATCAGACATAAAGGCAGCGAGGTCAGGAATGATGTGGCAACAACACAAAACAGCTCCAGCAAAGACCAGACTGAGGCCAAACCTGAAAATGACACCATAGCTTGACCTTGAACAAGAGAGTAGGGGTTGCCTAGTAGACACAAGAAAAAGAATGTTTTCCAGGCAAGCGATGGTGTTAAGATGTATCTCTGACCATCCTCCCCTCTTGCCTTAGCAGTGGTTCTCAACTTGGTTTGATTTTACCCCCAGGGGACATAAGGCAATGTCTGAAGACATTTTTCTTGTCATAACTGGGGGTGGGGTGATGCTCCTGGCATCTAGTGGGTGGAGGTCAAGGATGTGGCTACCCACCCTGCAAGGAAGGTGCAAGATAGTGTCCCACAGCAAAGAAGTAACCGAACCAGAATGTCTGTAGTGCTATGATGGAGAAACCCCACTCTGCAGTAATAAAACCTGCAATTTTTAGCTGAGTCCCTGGCCACCCAGAATCCGGATCACATTTCCCAGCCTCATTTGCAGCTACATGCATCTATATGAGTAAGCTCTCACCACTGGGATATGGACAGAAATGATGTGTGCAACTCAGAGGAAAGAAGCATGCCCTCCTGTCTTCATCGGTTCAGCTGCTCAAACTACCGTGGACTGCGGGGCTTAGACAACTGACATTTATTTCTCCCTATTCTGGAGGCTGGGAGGTCCAAAATCAAGGTGTCAGCAGGTCCAATGTCTGCGGAGGGCTGGCTTCTCGGTTCATAGACAGCTGTCTTCTCATTGTTTCCTTACTTGGTGGAGATGAGAGAGAGAAGCAGAAGCTCTCTGGTTTCTCCTCTCACAAGGGCACTAATCCCATCGTGAGGTCCACAACCTCATAACCTCATCACGTCCCAAAGGCTTCATCTGACACCATGCCGTTGGAGGTTAGAGTTTCAACATATGAATTTGGGCATGACGCAAGCATGCAGTCCTAACAGCTCCCCTTTCTCCTTTTCTCCTCTGGATTATGACCTTATGATTGGACACGGAATAGCGGTCTTAGACCACAAGTTGGACACTGCCGAACCAAGAAAGAGCCACCCAGTAGAAAGAGCCTGGCTTACGGCTGGGTGCAGTGGCTCACGCCTGTAATCCCAGCACTTTGGGAGGCCGAGGCAGGCGGATCATGAGGTCAGGAGATTGATACCATCCTGGCTAACACGGTGAAACCCTGTCTCTACTAAAAATACAAAAAAAATAAGCCGGGCGTGGTGGCGGGCACCTGTAGTCCCAGCTACTCAGGAGGCTGAGGCAGGAGAATGGCGTGAACCCGGGAGGCGGAGCTGGCAGTGAGTCGAGATTGCACCACTGTATTTCAGCCTGGGCAACAGAGCCAGACTCTGTCTCAAAAAAAAAAAAGAAAAAAAAGCAAAGAAAAAAAAAAAAAGAAAGAGCCTGGCTCTCTGCTCCTTGCTAGAACACTGCAGCAGCTCTGAACCTCTGCCCCAACTTTAACCTGAGAGAGACATGAGCTTCTGCCTGGCTTATGCAAATTTGGGGCCTCTGTATCTTGCAGCCAAAATGAATCAATTTCACTGTATTTAGGGGAACCCAAGTTCACTTGCCTGACCTGAGAAGAGGGTACTCGGGGCAGGTGAGGAAAAAAGGATGAGGCTGCCTGTGGAACGGGACTGAAGCAGGGTTGTCTTCCTGACTGCGGTGGCAGAACCTTGACCTCTGAAAGGAATTGGGCCCCAAACCTTCAGATGTCTTCAGGTTTACAGATGTCTCCAAAGCATAATGTTTTTCCCCTTGCAATGCAAGACAGTATGACTTCTCAAGACTTAACTGCATTTGTGACAAGAGAAGGAATGCAAAGTCAAGTTGCAATAGTGTTGCCCACACATGGCTGGTCTCAGTCATCTGCTGAGTGGCTCACTGCAGCACACTGTCCCACTGTACCCGCAATATAACTGACTGCAGCCAAAACAACACTTCAGCTGCTTGGAACCCAGGGCCACTCCCAGAGTATTGATTCTTCAATCACTAAATCCATAAATGCTGTGAATCTCCCATTCCAGGGGTCAGCAAACTGTAGCCTGGGGCCCAAACTCCAGCCCACTGTCTGTTTTTGTACAGCTCATGAGCTATGAGTTATTTTTACATTTTTTAATTAAATTAAATTATTATTAATTTTTCAGGCAGTGTCTCACTCTGCTGCCCAGGCTGCAGTGCAGTGGTTTGATCATGGCTCACTGCAGCCTCGACCCCCTAGGCCCAAGTAATCCTCCTGCCTCAGCCTCTTGAGTAGCTGGAACTACAGGCATGAACCACCACGCCCAGCTAATTTATTATTATTTTTTTGTAGAGATGAGGTCTCCCTATGTTGCCCAGGCTGGTCTCAAACTCCTGGGCTCAAGAGATCTTCCTGCCTTCGCCTCCCAAAGTGCTGGGATTCCAGGTGTGAGCCACTGCAACTGGCCTTTTCTTAAAGGGTTAAAAATCAGAAGAAGAATACTATTTCATGACACAGGAAAATTTTCTGAAATTCAAATTTCAGCATCTATAAATAAAGTTCTATGGGAATGCAACCATGCTGGCTCATTTAGTTCTTGTCTCTGGACAGAGGCCATCTGGTTCTCAAAACCTAACATATTTACTATCCGGTGCTTGACAGAACAGGCCTGCTGACCCCTGTCCTATACCATCAAAACATTCACAAGTCAGAGTATCTCAGTTCCCAGGTTGAGCGCAGTTAGCATCTTCCAACTTGACTAACTCTCTCACTAAACCATAGCACAAATCTTGATAATGTATCCAATAAATAGGGCCAACTCTGTGGGCCACTACAGTTGCACAGGCCATGGGTACACTCAATGGACAACTTGGTGGGGTGTGGCAAGGGTGAGCCTTTCCCCCACCCTGATCCAGATACCTCACACTTTTTCTTGCTTTTGGAACAAGAAACCTTTCTTTTGTGTTTTGCACTGGACTCTGCAGTTACACAGCCAGCCTTGCCAACATATACTCATGTTTTCATTTGCAATTATTGAAAGGCACTCCAGTTTTATCCCTCTGTGTCATTCTTCAGTTGGTCATCTTTGTCCTGAAAGAACCACAAGGAAGTATTTCTTTCTTAGGGCTTCTATGCAGAACAGTCTGGTAGTGCTGTGTAGTAACTGATGCTATTGAGTCCTGTCCATATTATGTCGCCCCCAACCTTGACACACAAAGGAACATGCCTAGCTATGTGCAAGACAAGCCACAAGGGCTGAAAAGTTGGGCTCCTAGAAACAGCACTCAACAAATGACCCTTGGCAGTTGGGGTATAAATACCCCAGCTCCCTTGCCCCTCAGGTGGGATGACTCTGAGGCATGTTCTACATTGTCCCCAGAGGTCCCCAGCAGATTGGGCTCCTGTTGCCAGCAGTGGTCACAGGCTTGGGAATCCCTCCTCATTGGCTGTATTCCCTTCCCTGTCTCACTTCCCAACTCCCTTATGGGTGTCTCCTGGGATTAGCTCACACATATACTACTTGCACTCAAATCCTGTCTCTGGTCTGCTTTTGGGAAAACCTAAATCTAGACAGTATCAAACTAAGAGCCCAGCTGAGGCATAAAGAAAACTTGCATAGATTAATATTTTAAAATAATGATAATTCAGCAAGACAGAGTGTGGGTATTTTTGCTCATTGCTGCAGAATGTAACAGACTTTTTTCTCTTATGGTCTAAAAAGAGGATGCAGCTTTGACAAGCACAGACAAACTCTAGATGGTAAAATAGAGGGACCAAAGTAGATATAATTAAGGTATATTTTTTTCCTGTTTGGTTCATAAATGTAACATGTGAAAGCTAAATCAATTGCTCTACAAAACAGCAATCTGACCCTTCTGAAAATAATATCTTTGTGGAAAAAAACTGAGAGAAGAGAAGGGAACGGGCATAGGACAGCATAGCACAGTCTCGATTACCTAGCTAACTGGATCAGAGTTCTCAAGCAGAAAAGATTAAATATTGATCCTCAGTGGGGGCAGGGAGAGAACCCTCTGTGTTTCTGCTTTCCTTTTCCCTGAATCTGCATTTTTATCCTCTATATAGGGGGAATTTTCAACTCCCCTGCGATGTCCATGACAACTTTCCACCTCTTACAGAATAAATGATTTTTAGAAAAACCATCTTACTGAGATCATTTGCCTTGACACTGAAAAAAAAATTACCATGGCCCCCCTGCAGAGAAAATATATCTTTACATAAGTGCAAATGAAATGTGAATGTCAGGATTATCAGCTGTTAGCATTAAAACTTAATGCACATGTTCAGAGTTGAAATGACTTTTACAATCTCTCGTAGTCTCGGGTGGATTTTTTTTAAAACATGATTTGTGTCTATTGTAACAGATGGGGAAGTCACTATTATATATATTAGATAAATGATAAAAACAAAATCAGCTAGATTTTAAAAGGTAATTTAAAAATGTGCTTCTCATTATGCTTTTCTTCTGAATGTTCAGGCAGATAATTTTCATTTTTAACAAGGAAGCATATCCATTTCTTGTTATGACTTCTTAAAATATAAAATAGGCAATGGTGGTTCATTTTCAGCCATTTTAATCTTTCTATTCATTTTTGTTAAGTAATTGTCAAACCCTAATCCATATTCATACTAAAAAATATAGATTTTTATACTGAAGTTGAGGGTGATGTTTTCAGCATCATCAGATGCTTCCTGCAATAATGTTAGCTCCTGGCATGAATTTCCACAGGGATTTTTTTTTTTTGCATATTTGCAGAAGTATATCAAGCTTTCTCTACTGTTAATCATAAATTCAAAGGAGGACAAAGCAGCTAACTTTTATTACGAAGAGACTTTCCAATCCTACTTTATAGAAGAAGCCAAGTTGAAAAGAGATTCCTTTTTAAGACAGAAAGTATGGCATTGGAGAGGAGAATAAAGTTAACATCTTGATTTCTGCATTTTAGTCATGCCTATTTGAGATTATAATGAAATCTGCATCCCTCTTGAAAATGAAAAATAATCCAGAACCTTGACCATTTATTGGGTGCCATAGCTGCTGCTAATGGCATGGTTTATAACTCAATCAGCACAAGGAAGAAAGTAACTGCTAATGCAGAACTGAGCTCAGCCAAGGCCAGAAGAGCCACCTGGCTGAGCCCAGCCCAAATTGCTGACCCACGGAATTACAAGCTAAATAAAGGTGATTGTTTTGCATCATAAAATTTTGGAACCATTTGTTTAAAAAGCAAGAGCTGACTGATGCAAATACTTTTAAAATTTTTAATTTTACTGTGTATTCAAGAATGGTGCTCTGAAAATTATTTCTCTACTACTCAAAACCAGTAGCATTTTTAATTTAAAAAAATTTAATCAGCTGGGTATGGTGGCTCACTCCTGTAATCCCAGCACCTTGGGAGGCTGAGGCGGGTGGACCACCTGAGGTCAGGTGTTTGAGACCAGCCTGGCCAACATGGCAAAACCCCGTCTCTACTAAAAATACAAAACTTAGCTGGGCGTGGTGGCACGTGCCTGTAATCCCAGCTACTGTGGAGGCTGAGGCAGGAGAATCACTTGAACCCAGGAGGCAGAGGTTGCAGTGAGCCAAGATTGCACCACTGAACTCCAACCTGGATGGCAGAACAAGACTCCGTCTCAAAAAAAAAAAAATCCTTAAAAACAATTTTTTAAAGATTAAATGATCATAGAGGAGAAAAAGAAAGGAATACTACCAAATAGCACCATCTAAAATGTAGTCACAGACGCTGAAGGGTTAAATTGTTACATGGATCTAACCTTAAGATACCACGTATTTATATAAATCACTTTCTTATTTAGAAGTGGCATGATTGCTTTTATTTTCCTTTTTTTGGGGGGGTGGGGAGGGACAAGGTCTGGCTCTATTGCTCAGGCTGGAGTGCAGTAGCACCATCTCGGCTCACTGCAACTTCCACCTCCCAGGCTCAAGCCATCCTCCCACCTCAGCCTCTCAAGTAGCTGGGACTACAGGTGCACGCCACCATGCCCAGCCAATTATTGTATGTTTTGTAGAGACAGGGTTTTGCCATGTTGCCCAGGCTGGTCTCAAACTCACGAGCTCAAGTAATCTGCCCATCTTGGCCTCCCAAAGGATTTTTCTTTTTTTTTTTTTTTTTTTGCATTTTAAAAATTGATGTTTAGGCCGGGCGCAGTGGCTCACGCCTGTAATGCCAGCACTTTGGGAGGTCGAGGTGGGTGGTCACCTGAGGTCAGGAGCTTGAGACCAGCCTGGCTAACATGGCAAAACCCCGTCTCTACTAAAAATACAAATATTAGCCGGGCGTGGTGGCACGTGCCTGTAGTCCCAGCTACTCGGGAGGCTGAGGCAGGAGAATCACTTGAACCCGGGAGGCAGAGGTTGCAGTGAGCTGAGATCGTGCCACTGCACTCCAGCCTGGGTGACAGAGTGAGACTCTGTCTCAAAAAGTAAACATAAAAAAATAAAAAATCAAATTAAAAAATTGATGTTTAGTTTACCTATGGTAAAATGCATATGTGTAAATGGACATTTAGGCTGGGCACAGTGGCGCATGCCTGTAATCTTAGCACTTTGGGAGGCAAAGGCAGGAGAATTGCTTGAACCTGAGAGTTCAAGACCAGCCTGGGCAATACGGTAAAATTTTGTTTCTGCAATAAATAAATAAATGGACACTTGGATCAGTTTTGACAATGTGTACACCCATGTAACCCACACTTCCACCAAAACAGAACATTTCCATCACCCACACAGTTCTCCTGTACCCTTTTTTAGTCCATCCTCTCTCTACCCAGAAGCAACCACTGATCTGCCTTCTGTCGCTAAACATTTTTTTTCCCAGAATTTCATATAATCAAATTGTGTGCACTATTTTGTGATTGGCTTCTTTCACTCAGCAAGAAGCTTTGGAAATCTATCCTTGTGTGTCATTGCATGTGTAGATAGCTTATTCCTTTTTATTGCTGAGTGATAGTCCACTCTATGGCTGATGTCACTGTTCTCCTATTGGTAGACTACCTGGACTGCTTCCAGCTTTTGGTGACTATGAATAAAACTGCTATGAACATGCTTTCCTCAGGCTGTTCTAGCCATATACTTTAATTTCTCTTAGGTAATTACCCAGGGGTAAAATTTTGGGGCATAGGAATGATGTACGTAAAACTTTTTAACATACTTCCAGTTTTCCAATGTGGTTGCCCTCTATAAATTCCTTCTGCAGTGTATGTGAATTCTGGTTGTTCTACCCCTTGGCCTTCCTTGGACATGGTCAATAACATCAGCCAGGCCATGCATGTGTAGTGGTATTTCACTATGGTCTGAAAAAGTCCTTTTAAAGGTGTTTCTTGCGCATAAGGGTTAAGTAACACTCATTTCACCAAACAATAATGATTCTGGATAAATAATTGTCAGGATAAATAATTGTTTGGATCATAACTGTCAGGCTGGTCTTGAACTCCTGGCCTCAAGCTATCCTCCCACCTCAGCCTCCCAAAGTGATGGGATTACAGGCATGAACCACCACATCCAACTGAGAATCTAGTTCTTTTTTTTTTTTTTTTTTTATTATACTTTAGGGTTTTAGGGTACATGTGCACAATGTGCAGGTTTGTTACATATGTATCCATGTGCCATGTTGATTTCCTGCACCCATTAACTCGTCATTTAGCATTAGGTGTATCTCCTAATGCTGTCCCTCCCCCCTCCCCCAACCCCACAACAGTCCCCGGAGTGTGATGTTCACCTTCCTGTGTCCACAATGAGAACTCATGAGAATCTAGTTCTTAACACGAGTATGCATCTAACCACATCACATTTTTAAATAGTTATGTGGCAAACCTGTACATCTTATCTCAGTGCAACATGGCTTCTAAGTATTCCAGCACAAGACTAAGCACCACTGGGACATGTATAAATAAAAAATAGACAGAAATGGGGATGTTGGGGAGAGGGAGGAGGAGTAAAGACCAGAAAATAGGTCACTGATTAGTCAGTGTACATTAATCCAGGATTAAATGTGTGTTAAGCCTCTTCATCTTCTACTGTCTTGCTTTAGTCATGGCGTGATGATTGCACCTGGTAATTTAGTTCATTCAAATACTTACTAAGCCCTTACCTTGTGCTGTCAATTGGGAATATGGTGACCAAGAAGACAGATACTGTTCCTGCCTTCATAGAGGTTACAGTTTAGTGAGAGAAACAGGACAAATAATAAGGAATTCCAGGACAGTGCAGTGGAGGCTGTGATCAGGGCAGTGCAAAGAGGGACCTATGTGGGACATTAGGGGTCAGAAGAGGCTTCCTAGAGAAAATCCAAGAGGGCGAGTGGCTTACGTGAAAAAATATAGTGTTCCGTAGGGAGAACACAGCATATAAGCCAAGTGAGAGGAGGTGGTGTAACAATGCATAACAACATTTCCGTCACATAGGCCAGTGTTCCCATAAGACTATAATAGCATATTTTACTATGTTTAGCTACATTTAGATTCACAAATACTCGCCATTGTGTTGCAGTTGCCTACAGTGTTCAGTACAGTCACAGGCTGTCCAGGTTACTAGCCTAGGAGCAACGGGCTAGACCAGAGAGCCTAGGTGTGCAGTAGGCCCTACCAACTAGATTTGTCCAAGTCCACTCTGTGATGTTCACACAATGACAAGATCGCCCAGTGACTCATTTCTCAGAACACATCCTCATCATTAAGTGGCGCATGGCTGTATTATAGCAGCAGCAAGGAGTACCATAGCTGTGGTGGGCACGGCTGATCTTGAAGATCTTGTCAGACGTGTTAAAAACCCGGACATTACCCGGAGGACAATGGGAAGCCATTGTTTGGATTTATGAAAGAATGTGAGTGGTATCATAAAATGGTGCAGCTGCTCTGGAAAACAGTTTGGCAGTTCCTCGATTTGTTAAACACAGAATTACCATACGATCCAGCAATTCCACTCCTGGGTATGTACCCAAAAGAACTGAGTACCAGTACTCAAACAAATATGGATACACAAATGTTTGTAGCAGCGCTATCTATCTACAATAGCCCCAAACGGGAAACAACCCAAATGTCCATCAGTAGATGAATAGATAAACGCAATGTGGTATTACAATGGAATATTATTCTGGTATAAAAGGAATAAAGTACTGATATATGCTACAATGTGGATAAACCTCAAAAATATTATGCTAAGTAAAAGAAGCCACACTGGAAAACACACTGCAAAACTCCATTTAAGTGAACTATTCAGAGTCAGCAAATCCATGGAGACAGAAAAGTGGATTCGTTGTTACCAGGGGCTGCGGGTGGAGGGCAACGGGGAGTGACTGCTTAATGGGGATGGCGTTCCCTTTGGAGGTGATGAAAATATTCTGGAAATAGACAATTGATACTAGCACAACACTGGGAATGCACTAAATGTCACTGACAATTAGTTTTCTGTTGTGCATGTTGTACCATAATTTTTAAATGAGATTTGTGTTTTTACATCACAGGGAATTAGGGGCTATAAGACTAGAGTCAGAAAGCACAGTTAAGACCATTTAATTCTGGGGAAAACAATAGCAGAATAGTAGTTAGTGGTGGGAGGAAGTTCACAGTTGGAAGTAACATCTAGAAGTTATGACAGGGCTTAGTTACTGGGTATGGTGGTGCGTCCCTGTAGTCCCAGCTACTTGGGAGGCTGAAGTGGGAGGATCACTTGAGCCCAGGAAGTTGAGGCTGCAGTGAGCCGTGATAACACCACTGAACTCCAGCCTGGGCAACAGAGTGAGATCCTGTCTCTAGAAAAAGAAAAAGAAATGATTTTGCTTTTTTCACATCTCTTTTCCCTCTTTAAACCAGCAAGTGTGCATCTTACTCTTGGGCAGTATAGATTTCCACTTTGTACTTAACTGTGTATCCCAAGCGCTCTGGCTTTCTGCTGATGGAGACAGGGGTTGAGTCCATATGGAAAAACTCGTATCAACCAGTCCAAAAAGCTGGGCTACCCTTTGGGCAACCCTCACCCCATGCTGACACAAAATAACTTTTCAGTGAAAGTTACAATTTGTCCATACCTTTAAAATTTATCTTGTGGGAAACAGCCATATCATAAAATCAATCAAAGTGCCCCATGATTCACTCTGTGTCAGATCCCACGGTAAGCACTCTACAGCAGTTAGCCCACGGGACACGCTAATAAGCCAGTGGAGAAGGGAGAATTCTTATGTTTGATAAGCTGAGGAAACCAAGGGGTTCAGATACACCCATAGCGAATAAGAGCCAGGGTGGGAGTTTGAGCGTACTTCTGACTCCAAAGATCATGTTCATCACCTCCTTGTTCCGTTGGGTAGAAGACAGGTTAGACCCACCTGAATTGCAGGAGCTGATTTCTGCTTGATCAGATCCTAATCTCAGATTTTCAGAGGCCCAGAGCTGACCAGGTGCAGTGGCTCATGCCTGTAATCCCAACCCTTTGGGAGGCTGAGGTGGAAAGACCACTTGAGCCCAGGAGTTGGAGACCAACCTGGACAATATGGTGAGATCTTGTCTCTACAAATAATAAAAATTAAAAAATTTGGCTGGGTGCAGTGGCTCATGCCTGTAATCCCAACACTTTGGGAGGCTGAGGCAGGCGGATCACCTGAGGTTAGGAGTTCCAGACCAGCCTGGCCAACATGGCGAAACCTCGTCTCTACTAAAAATACAAAAATTAGCTGGGCGTGGTGGCACACACCTGTAGTCCCAGCTACTCGGGAGGCTGAGGCAGGAGAATCACTTGAACCCGGGAGGCAGAGGTTGCAGTGAGCCAAGATTGTGCCACTGCACTCCAGCCTGGGCGACAGAACAAGACGCCATCTCAAAATAAACGAATAAATAAATACAAATAAATCAGTAAATAAGCCAGCAGTGGTGGTGTGCCTGTAGTCTCAGGAGGCTACTCAGGAGGCTGAGGTGGGAGGATCGTTGAGCCCAGGAGTTCAAAGCTTCAGTGAGCCACCGTCACACCAGTGCACTCCAGCCTGGGCAACATAGCAAGACCCTGTCTCTTAAAAAATTAATAAAAATTTTTAAAAAGGGCCAGAACCCTGTAAGGAATTATCATCTTTTGCTTATTTATTTCTCTTCCCTCACTCCTCTCCTTAAGGTAAACAAGAGCTGAGAGAAAAGCCCTATTCAACCTGGAGGCTCCCTAGAGCTTAATAACGTCCCAAGTCAGGGAGCTGCAAACCTGTTCTTTAAAGGACTAGAGAATAAACATTTTAGGCTTTGCTGTCCATGCAGTCTCTGTTGCAACCACCCAATTTTGTCATTGTAGCCGAAAGCAACCACAGACAATGTTACAAGAATGGGTGT
Organism: Nomascus leucogenys; assembly: GCF_006542625.1. Taxonomy (NCBI): domain Eukaryota; kingdom Metazoa; phylum Chordata; class Mammalia; order Primates; family Hylobatidae; genus Nomascus; species Nomascus leucogenys. The sequence goes on from NC_044406.1 coordinate 7,850,918, forward strand.
GGGCATGTGCCAATAACATTTTATTTACAAAAAGAGGCAGCGAGATGGATTTGACCCACGGGCAGTAGCTGGCCAACCTCTTCTAAACCAAGGGTTTGGGATCGTGTTTTGATTTTTTAAAATTTTATTTTATTTTCTTAGAGACAAGTTCTCACTCTGTCACCCAGGCTAGAGTGCAGTGGCACGATCATAGCTCACTGCTGCCTTCAGCTCCTGGGCTCAAGAGATTTTTCCACCTCAGCCTCCTGAGTAGCTGGGACTACAGACATGCGCCACCACGCCCAGCTAATTTTAAAACTTTTGTAGAGTTGAGGTCTCACTATGTTGCCCAGGCTGGTCTTGAACTCCCGGGCTCAAGTGATCCACCCGCCTCGGCCTTCCAAAGTGTTGGGATTACAGGCGTGAGCCACCGTGCATGGATGGATTTTATTCATCAATGTTCTGCCTGGCCCTCACTGCCAACATTATCCCGGAGCACTGAGTGGCTGCTGAGGAAGTAGCTGTGGGTCGGGGCCAAGATCGCAATCCCTGCTTTGCTCCACGGCAGCGTTATGATCACGACTGTCCTGCCATTAAGTGATCAGATATCACTGAGGAACCAGCCTAGTTAGAGGCTGCTCACTTATGTTCCAGACAACAGCGTGCAGCCCTGCCTCCAGGCAAAGGAGAAGAAAGGAAAACCAGCCAACAAATTAATTCTTTGGTCCTCAGCAATTATACCAGCCAGGACTCGTGAATTATTTAAAACTAGAAATTAATTATTCAATGAGAGTTCACCAGAAGCATTTCTGGCCATACAGAGGAAAGCAGGCCAAGCTATTGCAGTGGAATTCAGATGCAATGAAGCAAGTGTCTGAGCTTCCTAATGCTGGTCAGGCCTGGGAATGAGCCTGGAGAGTGGGCACACTCAACCACTGCGTGTTTCCAGAGAGAAGGGGGGTGAATAGAAAAGATAGAAAATTCATCAACTATGTGAATGTAAATGCCCCTTGCTGTTTGCAGACCAAGACTCTGAGTGATCAAGTCTTCATTGTACGTTTGGCTTTTGGTTTTCCTCTGTAGCAGTGGAGGCTTTGAGAAAATGCGATTTTTATTTTATTTATTTATTTTTTGGGACAGGGTCTCATCCTGTCATCCAGACTGGAATGCAGTGGTTTGAACACGGCTCACTGCAGCCTCAACCTCTGGGCTCAAGCAATCTTCCTGCCTCAGCCTCCGGAGTAGTTTGGACTACAGGTGTGCACAACCATGCCTGGCTAATTTTTTCATTTTTCGTAGAGACAGGTATCTTACTTTGTTGCCCAGGCTGGTCTTCGGCTCCTGGCTTCAAGCAATCCTCCCGCCTCAGCCTCCCAGAGTGCTGGGATTACAGGCATGAGCCACCATGCCCAGCCAGAAAATGTAATTTGTAGACAAAGCTACATTAGGCACTAGCTTATATTAATATGGCCTGCTGAACCTTTTTCTGAAAAGCTGGAAGGAGCAGAAAATGATACCCACTGCCTGGTAAACTTTTTTTTTTTTTAGACAGAGACTTGCTCTTGTCGCTCAGGCTGGAGTGCAATGAATGGCTTGGCCTCGGCTCACTGCAGCCTCCGCCTCCCGGGTTCAAGCTATTCTCCTGCCTCAACCCCCCAAGTAGCTGGGATTACAGGTGCCTGCCACCACGTGTGGCTCATTTTTTTGTATTTTTTTAGTAGAGACAGGGTTTCACTATGTTGACCAGGCTGGTCTCGAACTCCTGATCTCAGGTGATCCGCTCGCCTCGGCCTCCAAAAGTGCTGGGATTACAGGCCTGGGCCACTGCGCCTGGCCCCTGGTAAAGTTTTTGCAGAGCACATCTATGAACTTATTCAATGAATCTCTTTGATGATTTCCTTAGGAGTCAATGTTTTTCTACCAAATTTTAAAAAACTTTTCATTTTGAAATAATTATAGACTCATAGGAAGTTGCAAAAAATGATACAGAGAAGCCTCTTGTGCCCATCACCCAACTTCCTGCAATGGTGGTATCTCATAACTATAGGGCATTTCAAACCCAGGAAATCAACAAAGGCTTAATACAATTAGTCTACAGACATCATATGGATTTCACATCTTTTCATACACTCATGATATGCGTATGTCTTTGTGTACAATTTTATGAAATGACACTGCAGATATAGATTCATATGATCCCCCACCACTATCAAGACACAGAACCAATCCCAGCACTTTGGGAGGCCGAAGCGAGTGGATCACTTGAGGTCAGGAGTTTGAGACCAGCCTGGCCAACATGGTGAAACCTCGTCTCTACTAAAAATACAAAAATTAGCTGGGCGTGGTGGCGCGTGCCTGTAGTCCCAGCCACTCAGGAGACTGAGGCAGGAGAATTACTTGAACCCAGGAGGCGGAGGTTGCAGTGACCCGAGATCGCACCACTGCACTCCAGCCTGGGCAACAGAGCAAGACTCCGTCTCAAAAAAAAAAAAAAAAAGACACAGAACCATTTTATAACCACAAGGGAAGCCTCCCATGTCACCCCTTATGGTCACATCCTCCTTGTCTCTTCCCAACCCCAGGCAATCAACTATCTGTTCTCCATCTCTATAATTTTGTTATTTCAAGGATGTTATATAAATGGAATCATACAATATATGACCTTTGAGGAGATTGGCTTTTTATACTCAGTGTAATTCCCTGGAGATTCATCTAAGTTGTGTGTAAAAATAAATAGTACGTTTCTTTTTCATGCTGCAAATGTACCACCATTTGCCCATGGAAGGACATCAGGGCTGCTGGCATTTTTTTGGCTATTAAAACTTCGGCTGCTATGGACATTCATGGGCAGGAGTTCATGTTAACCTAAGTGTTCATTTCTCTACTATAAATGCCCAAGTGTGACTTCTGGGTCACAGTGCTGTTTTCCAGGTTTCCAGAGAAGATGCAACTAACTTTTAACAGTTTTATTTTTATCCCCCATTTGAGTTCCAAAGAAAACTATATTTGCATACCTACTATTTGGGATTCTGATGAGATCTATCAGTAGCCTCAAAAATCTTGGAACACCTTGGCTTTAGTGATTGAACATTAATTCATTTATTCTACACAGAAATCCTGGATTAGAAATAATAGGTGACTGGTGGAAGAAAAAGAGAGAGAAAGAGCGAGAGAGAGAGAGAACTTCTAAGAGGTATTTGTCAAGAGTCAAAGAAGTCCAGAAAACAATGAGAGCTTTCATTTGGCAGAGCTCTGACGAGCAAGAATTTCCCAAGCAGGCGTGGATAAGGTGGGACTGGATGCCTTTATTTATGGGATTTCTTTGCAGAGCCTGCTGGAACTCAGAATCACTAATGAGAATCAACATTTGTATAGACAGCAGTGTTTCCTGTCCAATCTCTTTATGTTGGCCTCAGATCTGAGACTTGTGGCTTGGGCTGTGGCATCTGTTAAGACTGGCCAAAGAGTGTGGCTCCCTCCCTCCCAGCTCCTCTCTCTCATGACCCTTAGTCACATTTGTTTGGGTTGTTTTTCTTTTTGTTTTTCTTAGAGACAGGGTCCCTCCTTCTGTTGCCCAGGCTGGAGTGCAGTGGTGTGATCATAGCTCGCTGCAGCCTCCAAACTCCTGGGCTCAAGGGATCCTCCCTGCCTCAGACTTCCAAGTAGCTGGGACTACAGGTATGCACCATCACACCGATAATGCACGCCACACACATAATTTTTTATATGTATTTTTTGCAGAGACGGGGTCTCACTATGTTGCCCAGGCTGGTCTCAAACTCCTGGGCTCAAGTGATCCTCCCACCTTGGCCTCCCAAAGTGCTGGGATTACAGGCGTGAGCCACTGCGCCCGGCCAAAAGTGTGCTTTTAATGACTTGCTTCTTGATAGCAATAAATATTGTGTCCCATGCTCCTGGAGGCAGGAGGGAGATTATCCTGGTCTGTGTAATTGCTGTGTGCATCTCCCCAGCAAGAAGTCTGGGGAGGAGCAGGACAGGGCACGGCAGAAACAACACTCACCACATTCTCCATTTTCCCACCTGAATGGGCAGAAACATATCGAGGGCCCTGTTTTCAGTGTTCAACAGGCACAATTTCATTTTTTCCCTCAAATGCAGAGAACAAGAACTCTGTTTTGATTATGCTGTAGCCCCATGTACAAGAAAATCACTGTTAAAGCCGGGCACGGTGGTTCACGCCTGCAATCCCAGCACTTTGGGAGGCCGAGGCGGGTGGATCACGAGGTCAGGAGATCGAGACCATCCTGGCTAACATGGTGAAACCCTGTGTCTACTAAAAATACAAAAAAATTAGCTGGGTGTGGTGGCGGGTGCCTGTAGTCCCAGCTACTCAGGAGGCTGAGGCAGGAGAACGGTGTGAACCCAGGAGATGAAGCTTGCAGTGAGCCAAGATCACGCCACTGCACTCCAGCCTGGGCGACAAAGACTCTGCCTCAAAAAAAAAAAAAAAAAGAAAGAAAGAAAGTCACTGTTACATAGTAGGTGTTCAATAAATATTCGTGGAATGCATTCTGCAGTCATTTGACAACAACAAAAAATATAATGATCTCACGGATCTTCACTCTGCCATTCACCTTATCAGTGTGGTGAAATGGCTATGAGCACAGAACGGAGGAATAAAACTAGCTGGGTCCAAAGACATCTCTACCACATACTAGCTACTTAGGCTCTTACACTGTAACTTCCTAACAGCAAATCAGGGATATAAATAGGACCTTCTGTACTGGGTTAAATTGGATCCCTTCCAAAAATATGTTACATCCAAGTCCCAACCCCCAGTACCTGTGAATGTACCTTTATTTGCCAACAAAGGTCTTTGCCAACGGAATGAAATGCAGGTGATGTACTGGATTAGAGTGGGCCCTCATCCTATGGCTGGTATCCTTATAAGAAGAAGGAAATTTGGACACAGAAACAGAGGAGCCAGACATACACACAGGGAGTGAAGACGGAGACAGAGATTTGAGCTATGCTGTCACAGGCCGAGGAATGCCCAGAAGCGTCAGAAGATAGGAAGAGGCAAGGAAGCGTTCTGCACAGAGTGTGGCCCTTGATTTTGGACTTCTATCCTCCAGAATTGTGAGAAAATAAGTTTTTGGTCTGTGGCTGTTACAGCAGTCACAGGAAATGAACACACCGTCCTTGTGGGATTATTGCAAGGATGGAATTCGCTGCTATTATGTCTAGCTGAGCAGACCCTGTTGCCGCCCCCAACTCCCATCTCCCTCCTCAACGCTGCCCCCCAGGCCAGCAAGACCCTAACTGTACTCGGGGCCGACTCCGTCTCATCATGGGTCAAAGGATGCCAAGCCAACCCCCAGCTCAAAGGTGAAACTTGAGTGGTCCCAGTCACTCATAACAGTCATAACAGTCCCATTTCCTTTGCCTATGATTGACTTAAACGTGAGCCCATGACTCAGTTCTGACCTCGAAGCTGGGAAGGGATGTTGGCTGCGTGGGGAGGGGGGGGAAGGGCTTCTGAAAAAAGCCTCCTGTCTATTAAGAAGAAAACAGGAAAAAAAAATAGTCCGTCTTCTGTCTTGAGACTTAACAATGTCAGGATGCAATACCAAGAACAGCTTTGGGAATCTGGCACCATGCGGGGAGCCCACCCAGAAAGTAGAGCCAAGCCACACAGAAGGGCAGATAGGAGAGATGGAAAGGGTCTGGACCCTTGATTGGCACCATTGGTGGCGCCTACACCCACCTTCCTCTAGGCTTCCAAGAGTAGAGCTGCCATATGTATCTAAACCACAGCACAGTGCTCTAGTTATAGAAAAGTATCATTGTTTAAGCCAGTATGGATTGAGGTTCTGTCACTAACACTCAAAAGCATCCTAAGTGATACAAAAATCATTCACAAAAATGGAGCAATGATACAAAATGACACAGTACGTGGCCCAGAGTAAATGTCAGTCAGTGCTTTAAAAAAAATAACAAGCCAAGCCGTGCACAATGGCTCATGCCTGCAATCCCAGCACTTTGGGGGGCCGAGGTGGGAGGATCACCTGAGTTCAGGAGTTCAAGACCAGCCTGGCTAACATGGCGAAACCCCGTCTCTACTAAAAATACAGAAATTAGCTGGGCGTGGTGGTGCACACCTGTAATCCCAGCTATTCGGGAAGTTGAGGCAGGAGAATCACTTGAACCCAGGAGGCAGAGGTTGCAGTGAGCAGAGATCGAGCCATTGCACTCCAGCCTGGACGACGAGAGCAAAACTCCGTCTCAATAATAATAATAACAAGCCGGTCATGATGGCTCACACCTGTAATCCCAGAGCTTTGGGAGGCCAAGGTGGGAGGATCGCTTGAGTCCAAGAGTTCCAGACCAGCCTGGGCAACCTAGTGAGACCCTGTCTCTATAAAAAATTTAAAAATAGCCAGGTGTGGTGGTGTGCACCTGTAGTCCCAGCTGCAGGGAAGGCTGAGGCAGGAGGATTCCTTAAGCCTGGCAGGTCAAGGCTCCAGTGAGCTATGTTCACCCCATTGCACTCTAGCCTGGGCAACAGAGTGAGACCCTGTCTCTAAAAAAAGTAAAATAAAATAAAAACAATAACAGGCATAGATCCCAGATGGTAGACATTAAGACAGTGCCCACCACATGGAGGCAAGCCAAAGACTGGGCAGATGGGGAGAGAGCCGTGGAGTAGAATCAAGATGTTCTTGTTGCACACAGTTTCTCTCTGTTTCCCTTTAATGAAATGTGGTTTCAAATGCCACTCCATCTCAGCCATGTTATGTGTGCTGTGGGATATTAGCGAAAGGTCCATGCTTCCATTGTTGGCCAGAGTGTCTCTTAGGCCATGTGGATGGGGCAACAGTATCCAGTGAAAAATCCCCAAGGGGAAGGTAAATGCCAATGATACAAACCCAGTAACGTATTTGGCAATATCTGAGAATAGTTTAAAGCTTATACTCCTCTAATCCAACTATCCTTCTTTGAGAATCCTCCTGCAGTAATATCTATGTGCAAAATAACACATATGTAGAGACATTCATTATGCCATTGTTTGAGTAACAGAAGGCAAGAAATAAAGGAAATATCCACCGATAAGGGACTGGGTGAGCTGAGCAGGGCAATGCAGCAGCTACAGCCTGAAACCGCCTTATATACACTGATACCAAACCCTCGCCAAACTTATTCTAATAGACAGAAAACAGTTATGAAATAAAAATAAAAGAGTGCTGCTGGGCAGGGTGGGGCACGCCTGTAGTCCCAGCTATGAGGAGGCTGAGGTGGGAGAATCACTTGAGCCCAGGGGTTCTGGGCTGTAGCATACTATGCCGATCAAGTGTCTGCACTAAGTTTGGTATCAACATGGTGGTTTTGGCCTGACACAGTGGCTCATGCCTATAATCCCAGCACTTTGGGAGGCAAAGGCATGTAGATCACCTGAGGTCAGGAGTTCGTGACCAGACAGGTCAACATGGCAAAACCCCATCTCTACAAAAAATAGAAAAATTAGCCTGAAGTGGTGGCAGGTGCCTGTAATCGCAGCTACTTGGGAGGCTGAGGCAGGAGAATTGCTTGAACTCGGGAGGTAGAGGTTGCAGTGAGCTGAGATGGTGCCACTGAACTCCAGCCTGGGCAACAAGAGCGAAACTCCAACTCAAAAAATAAATAAATAAAATATAGATAGATAGATAGACAGATAGATAGAGACCTACCAGGAGCAGGGGACCACCAGGTTGCCTAAGGAGGGGTGAACTGTCCCAGGATGGAAATGAAACAGGTCAAAACTCGTGTGTTGATCAATAGTGGGAGAGCACCTGTGAATAACCACTGCACTCCAGCCTGGGCAACACAGTGAGACCCTATCTCTAAAAATACTAATTAATAATAATAATTAAAGGATTATGCATAACAATAAAATTCAGAAAGATTTTCGATAGAGGTGATATGATTATTAGCAAAAGCATTTAAATTGGGAAAAGTGTAGGACTGCAAACTTAAAATTTTAGTCATTGTTCTCCTGAGATGGGAAAAAGCTGTGATTCTTCATCTGAAGAGTCTTATCTTGGGTACTACTTGCCATCAGTGACGAACTGTTTAAATGTGAGGAGGAGCGAACTGAATTACATTGGTCTACACCAACTGAGGCAGGTTAGATTGGAAAGATTGTTGACAAAAGGAAAAATTAAAAAGGGAAGACAGAGTATTTGGTTCAGTGAAAAGGCTACAACAGCAAGGACGACACTTGGGAATCAGAGCAGCACCTCGTGAACTGTCAGGAATACATCCACAACTTCAACAGACACCACACGGAAAGGCAGAAGGAGAGCACATTGACCAGAACAAACAGGTCCTCTCCCAACAATACTAGGAAACAAATCTCCAGATCCACAAACACCAGCTTTCCTAAGTCCTCTCGTAAGGCACCAGTGATTGGGAGAGACCACGAATCCAAAAACAGCCAGCTGTTTGCTGCCAGCCAGTAGTTCAGGAAGAACACAGCTCCGTCTCTCTGCAGCCAGATGAAAAGGGACCTAGTGAAGTCAGGTATCAAGATCTTCATGCCTAAGAGCCCCATTAAGCAGGACGCAGTGGATGGCTTTCAGAGCGAGAGCCCCAAAAAACTGGACCCCATAGAGCAGGGTCAGGAGGAATGGTAGTGCCCAAAGTGGTAGCGGAAAAGCCAAAGCTTTATCGGGCCCTGGTGCTGAGCAGGCCAGGATGGGGAGCAAGCCTGGATACACCTGCTAGTGCCTCAGGTGCACGGCCCCGTGAGTGCAGCCATGGCCACAGGCCTACTCGTTAACAGGAAAGCTACGTCTACATTCATGGATGCATTAACAGCCAGTGGGACAGCCAACATACAGACATCTGTTACAGGAGTAACTGTCAGCAAAAGGAAATTTATTGACAACAGAAGAGAACACCCTTTTAACAAACGATTGCATTCCAGTGTGAGGCAAACAGAAAGTGCCTACGAATACAGAGTTATTGTGGTCGGGACACAAGATGGCTTCACCCACATCTTATTCACTAGATCAACAGGGAATAACTCAGTAAATACAGTTGTAATGAAAAAAGTCTACCAGCTCTGAGAACAGCTACTGCCGATTACAGCAAGCTTGTACTGCTCAGCGCCTTTAACAGTGTCTTCTGTTGTGGACTTGACTTTATTTATTTTATACAGTGTTTGACAGATGACAGAAAAAGAGAAAGCATTAAAATGAGAGAAGCTATCAGAAACGTCATAAATAATCTATGGCCACACCACTCTGAAAGTGACAGAAAAAAAGAAAGTGTTAAATAGGCAGAAGCTAACAGAAACTTCGTGAATAATCCAAGGCCATACCACCCGGAACACGCTGGATTTCTTCAGATATCAGAAGCTAAGCAGTATCAGCCCTGTATAGTGCTTGGACATAAGGAACTTTGTGAATACTATTATTCAGTTCAAAAAACCTGTTACTGAAGTGAAAGAAGTTATCTGAAACATCGCGAATAATCTATGACCATATGACCCTGAACATGACAGAAAAAGAGAAAGCATTAAAATGGCAGAACAGAAGCTACCAGAAATGTCGTACATAATCTACAACCATAGCACAGCGAACAGACCAGTCTCATCTGGTCACTGAAGTACAAGGTACACGAGATTGGGCCCAGGGTAGGGCCTGTTCAGTACTTGGATGGGAGGAACTTCGTGAATGCTATCATTCCGCTTAAGCTGCTATTACTGAAGAACTCAATATCCCAGCCATTCGAATAGGAGCATCCGTATTGCCTCTTTGTGATATGGTTTAGGCTACTGAAAAGACTTGCTTTCCAACACCCTCTTTCCCTCTGGGTAGATTCTAGATAGCTGTTCTACCATTACGTTTCCAAAATAATGGGACGACCAGCTGCAAGCCAGACGATGCTCAGTGGGTTGAAACTGATCACAGAGGAGGCATTTGGAAACAGTCATCTCTCCCAGCTGTTTGGGTCCTGGACCTTCACTCAGGAAATTGGTGGCTCAGATTAAGAAGCTTGTCTCATATAATCAAATAGTGCTGGACGAATCCAAAGCCTTGGTGACCTGCAACATGAAGAGGGATCTGGAACAGGCCAACGAGAGAACATGTGAAGTACTGAAGAAAATCTGGGGTTCTGCCCAAGGGTTAGACTCCATGTGAAAGGACTTACACAGGAAGATGAATGAGTTTCGAGGGTCAGGCTGCCCACTGACCACACTGGGTTCTGGCTGAGAAGAACACCATTGCTTCCAGTTGTCCTTATCCATTCTCACAGCCTGAAACACGCTCACTGGTAGCTTAGGCTTGGAAGCAGGACTGGGAACATTCACGCTATTTATTCGGGGGTACTGACTCCAGAAAGTACAGCAGGCTTGTACTGCTCAGCGCCATTGGTAGGGTCTTCTGTGGTGCACTTGACCTTATTGATTTTTTACGACGTTTGACAGAGGACAGAAAGAGAGCAAGCATTAAAATGGCAGAAGCTACCGGAAACGTGAATAATCTACAGCCATACCACCGTGAACGCTCCCAATATCGTCTGGTCTCTGAAGTACAGAGTAGACGAGATTGGGCCCAGGTTCAGGCCAGTTCCATACTTGGATGGGAGGAACGTCGTGAATGCTATTATTCAGCTTAAGCTGCATATTACTGAAGAACTCAATGGCCCAGCCATTTGACTAGGAGCATCCGTATTGCCTCTTTGTGATATGGTTTAGGCTACTGAAAAGACTGGGTTTCCAACACCCTCTTCTACCTCTGGGCAGATTCCAGATAGCTGTTCTACCATTATGTTTCCAAAATAATGGGACGACCAGCTGCAAGCCAGACGATGCTCAGTGGGTTGAAACGGATCACACAGGAGGCATGTTGCAACGGCCTTCTCTCCCAGCTGTTTGGGTCCTGGACCTTCACTCAGGAAATTGGTGGCTCAGATTAAGAAGCTTGTCTCATATAATCAAATAGTGCTGGACGAATCCAAAGCCTTGGTGACCTGCAACATGAAGAGGGATCTGGAACAGGCCAACGAGAGAACATGTGAAGTACTGAAGAAAATCTGGGGTTCTGCCCAAGGGTTAGACTCCATGTGAAAGGACTTACACAGGAAGATGAATGAGTTTCGAGGGTCAGGCTGCCCACTGACCACACTGGGTTCTGGCTGAGAAGAACACCATTGCTTCCAGTTGTCCTTATCCATTCTCACAGCCTGAAACACGCTCACTGGTAGCTTAGGCTTGGAAGCAGGACTGGGAACATTCACGCTATTTATTCGGGGGTACTGACTCCAGAAAGTACAGCAGGCTTGTACTGCTCAGCGCCATTGGTAGGGTCTTCTGTGGTGCACTTGATCTTATTGATTTTTTACGACGTTTGACAGAGGACAGAAAGAGAGCAAGCATTAAAACGGCAGAAGCTACCGGAAACGTGAATAATCTACAGCCGTACCACTGTGAACGCTCCCAATATCGACTGGTCTCTGAAGTACAGAGTAGACGAGATTGGGCCCAGGTTCAGGCCAGTTCCGTACTTGGATGGGAGGAACTTCGTGAATGCTATTATTCTGCTTAAGCTGCATATTATTGAAGAACTCAATGGCCCAGCCATTCGACTAGGAGCATCCGTATTGCCTCTTTGTGATATGGTTTAGGCTACTGAAAAGACTGGGTTTCCAACACCCTCTTCTACCTCTGGGCAGATTCCAGATAGCTGTTCTACCATTACGTTTCCAAAATAATGGGACGACCAGCTGCAAGCCAGACGATGCTCAGTGGGTTGAAACTGATCACACAGGAGGCATGTTGCAACGGCCTTCTCTCCCAGCTGTTTGGGTCCTGGACCTTCACTCAGGAAATTGGTGGCTCAGATTAAGAAGCTTTCTCATATAATCAAATAGTGCTGGACGAATCCAAAGCCTTGGTGACCTGCAACATGAAGAGGGATCTGGAACAGGCCAACGAGAGAACATGTGAAGTACTGAAGAAAATCTGGGGTTCTGCCCAAGGGTTAGACTCCATGTGAAAGGACTTACACAGGAAGATGAATGAGTTTCGAGGGTCAGGCTGCCCACTGACCACACTGGGTTCTGGCTGAGAAGAACACCATTGCTTCCAGTTGTCCTTATCCATTCTCACAGCCTGAAACACGCTCACTGGTAGCTTAGGCTTGGAAGCAGGACTGGGAACATTCACGCTATTTATTCGGGGGTACTGACTCCAGAAAGTACAGCAGGCTTGTACTGCTCAGCGCCTTTGGTAGGGTCTTCTGTGGTGCTCTTGACCTTATTGATTTTTTACGACGTTTGACAGAGGACAGAAAGAGAGCAAGCATTAAAACGGCAGAAGCTACCGGAAACGTGAATAATCTACAGCCGTACCACTGTGAACGCTCCCAATATCGACTGGTCTCTGAAGTACAGAGTAGACGAGATTGGGCCCAGGTTCAGGCCAGTTCCGTACTTGGATGGGAGGAACTTCGTGAATGCTATTATTCTGCTTAAGCTGCATATTATTGAAGAACTCAATGGCCCAGCCATTCGACTAGGAGCATCCGTATTGCCTCTTTGTGATATGGTTTAGGCTACTGAAAAGACTGGGTTTCCAACACCCTCTTCTACCTCTGGGCAGATTCCAGATAGCTGTTCTACCATTACGTTTCCAAAATAATGGGACGACCAGCTGCAAGCCAGACGATGCTCAGTGGGTTGAAACTGATCACACAGGAGGCATGTTGCAACGGCCTTCTCTCCCAGCTGTTTGGGTCCTGGACCTTCACTCAGGAAATTGGTGGCTCAGATTAAGAAGCTTGTCTCATATAATCAAATAGTGCTGGACGAATCCAAAGCCTTGGTGACCTGCAACATGAAGAGGGATCTGGAACAGGCCAACGAGAGAACATGTGAAGTACTGAAGAAAATCTGGGGTTCTGCCCAAGGGTTAGACTCCATGTGAAAGGACTTACACAGGAAGATGAATGAGTTTCGAGGGTCAGGCTGCCCACTGACCACACTGGGTTCTGGCTGAGAAGAACACCATTGCTTCCAGTTGTCCTTATCCATTCTCACAGCCTGAAACACGCTCACTGGTAGCTTAGGCTTGGAAGCAGGACTGGGAACATTCACGCTATTTATTCGGGGGTACTGACTCCAGAAAGTACAGCAGGCTTGTACTGCTCAGCGCCATTGGTAGGGTCTTCTGTGGTGCACTTGACCTTATTGATTTTTTACGACGTTTGACAGAGGACAGAAAGAGAGCAAGCATTAAAACGGCAGAAGCTACCGGAAACGTGAATAATCTACAGCCGTACCACCGTGAACGCTCCCAATATCGTCTGGTCTCTGAAGTACAGAGTAGACGAGATTGGGCCCAGGTTCAGGCCAGTTCCGTACTTGGATGGGAGGAACTTCGTGAATGCTATTATTCAGCTTAAGCTGCATATTATTGAAGAACTCAATGGCTCAGCCATTCGACTAGGAGCATCCGTATTGCCTCTTTGTGATATGGTTTAGGCTACTGAAAAGACTGGGTTTCCAACACCCTCTTCTACCTCTGGGCAGATTCCAGATAGCTGTTCTACCATTATGTTTCCAAAATAATGGGACGACCAGCTGCAAGCCAGACGATGCTCAGTGGGTTGAAACTGATCACACAGGAGGCATGTTGCAACGGCCTTCTCTCCCAGCTGTTTGGGTCCTGGACCTTCACTCAGGAAATTGGTGGCTCAGATTAAGAAGCTTGTCTCATATAATCAAATAGTGCTGGACGAATCCAAAGCCTTGGTGACCTGCAACATGAAGAGGGATCTGGAACAGGCCAACGAGAGAACATGTGAAGTACTGAAGAAAATCTGGGGTTCTGCCCAAGGGTTAGACTCCATGTGAAAGGACTTACACAGGAAGATGAATGAGTTTCGAGGGTCAGGCTGCCCACTGACCACACTGGGTTCTGGCTGAGAAGAACACCATTGCTTCCAGTTGTCCTTATCCATTCTCACAGCCTGAAACACGCTCACTGGTAGCTTAGGCTTGGAAGCAGGACTGGGAACATTCACGCTATTTATTCGGGGGTACTGACTCCAGAAAGTACAGCAGGCTTGTACTGCTCAGCGCCATTGGTAGGGTCTTCTGTGGTGCACTTGATCTTATTGATTTTTTACGACGTTTGACAGAGGACAGAAAGAGAGCAAGCATTAAAACGGCAGAAGCTACCGGAAACGTGAATAATCTACAGCCGTACCACTGTGAACGCTCCCAATATCGACTGGTCTCTGAAGTACAGAGTAGACGAGATTGGGCCCAGGTTCAGGCCAGTTCCGTACTTGGATGGGAGGAACTTCGTGAATGCTATTATTCTGCTTAAGCTGCATATTATTGAAGAACTCAATGGCCCAGCCATTCGACTAGGAGCATCCGTATTGCCTCTTTGTGATATGGTTTAGGCTACTGAAAAGACTGGGTTTCCAACACCCTCTTCTACCTCTGGGCAGATTCCAGATAGCTGTTCTACCATTACGTTTCCAAAATAATGGGACGACCAGCTGCAAGCCAGACGATGCTCAGTGGGTTGAAACGGATCACACAGGAGGCATGTTGCAACGGCCTTCTCTCCCAGCTGTTTGGGTCCTGGACCTTCACTCAGGAAATTGGTGGCTCAGATTAAGAAGCTTGTCTCATATAATCAAATAGTGCTGGACGAATCCAAAGCCTTGGTGACCTGCAACATGAAGAGGGATCTGGAACAGGCCAACGAGAGAACATGTGAAGTACTGAAGAAAATCTGGGGTTCTGCCCAAGGGTTAGACTCCATGTGAAAGGACTTACACAGGAAGATGAATGAGTTTCGAGGGTCAGGCTGCCCACTGACCACACTGGGTTCTGGCTGAGAAGAACACCATTGCTTCCAGTTGTCCTTATCCATTCTCACAGCCTGAAACACGCTCACTGGTAGCTTAGGCTTGGAAGCAGGACTGGGAACATTCACGCTATTTATTCGGGGGTACTGACTCCAGAAAGTACAGCAGGCTTGTACTGCTCAGCGCCATTGGTAGGGTCTTCTGTGGTGCACTTGACCTTATTGATTTTTTACGACGTTTGACAGAGGACAGAAAGAGAGCAAGCATTAAAACGGCAGAAGCTACCGGAAACGTGAATAATCTACAGCCGTACCACCGTGAACGCTCCCAATATCGTCTGGTCTCTGAAGTACAGAGTAGACGAGATTGGGCCCAGGTTCAGGCCAGTTCCGTACTTGGATGGGAGGAACTTCGTGAATGCTATTATTCAGCTTAAGCTGCATATTATTGAAGAACTCAATGGCTCAGCCATTCGACTAGGAGCATCCGTATTGCCTCTTTGTGATATGGTTTAGGCTACTGAAAAGACTGGGTTTCCAACACCCTCTTCTACCTCTGGGCAGATTCCAGATAGCTGTTCTACCATTATGTTTCCAAAATAATGGGACGACCAGCTGCAAGCCAGACGATGCTCAGTGGGTTGAAACTGATCACACAGGAGGCATGTTGCAACGGCCTTCTCTCCCAGCTGTTTGGGTCCTGGACCTTCACTCAGGAAATTGGTGGCTCAGATTAAGAAGCTTGTCTCATATAATCAAATAGTGCTGGACGAATCCAAAGCCTTGGTGACCTGCAACATGAAGAGGGATCTGGAACAGGCCAACGAGAGAACATGTGAAGTACTGAAGAAAATCTGGGGTTCTGCCCAAGGGTTAGACTCCATGTGAAAGGACTTACACAGGAAGATGAATGAGTTTCGAGGGTCAGGCTGCCCACTGACCACACTGGGTTCTGGCTGAGAAGAACACCATTGCTTCCAGTTGTCCTTATCCATTCTCACAGCCTGAAACACGCTCACTGGTAGCTTAGGCTTGGAAGCAGGACTGGGAACATTCACGCTATTTATTCGGGGGTACTGACTCCAGAAAGTACAGCAGGCTTGTACTGCTCAGCGCCATTGGTAGGGTCTTCTGTGGTGCACTTGACCTTATTGATTTTTTACGACGTTTGACAGAGGACAGAAAGAGAGCAAGCATTAAAACGGCAGAAGCTACCGGAAACGTGAATAATCTACAGCCGTACCACGTGAACGCTCCCAATATCGTCTGGTCTCTGAAGTACAGAGTAGACGAGATTGGGCCCAGGTTCAGGCCAGTTCCGTACTTGGATGGGAGGAACTTCGTGAATGCTATTATTCAGCTTAAGCTGCATATTATTGAAGAACTCAATGGCTCAGCCATTCGACTAGGAGCATCCGTATTGCCTCTTTGTGATATGGTTTAGGCTACTGAAAAGACTGGGTTTCCAACACCCTCTTCTACCTCTGGGCAGATTCCAGATAGCTGTTCTACCATTATGTTTCCAAAATAATGGGACGACCAGCTGCAAGCCAGACGATGCTCAGTGGGTTGAAACTGATCACACAGGAGGCATGTTGCAACGGCCTTCTCTCCCAGCTGTTTGGGTCCTGGACCTTCACTCAGGAAATTGGTGGCTCAGATTAAGAAGCTTGTCTCATATAATCAAATAGTGCTGGACGAATCCAAAGCCTTGGTGACCTGCAACATGAAGAGGGATCTGGAACAGGCCAACGAGAGAACATGTGAAGTACTGAAGAAAATCTGGGGTTCTGCCCAAGGGTTAGACTCCACGTGAAAGGACTTACACAGGAAGATGAATGAGTTTCGAGGGTCAGGCTGCCCACTGACCACACTGGGTTCTGGCTGAGAAGAACACCATTGCTTCCAGTTGTCCTTATCCATTCTCACAGCCTGAAACACGCTCACTGGTAGCTTAGGCTTGGAAGCAGGACTGGGAACATTCACGCTATTTATTCGGGGGTACTGACTCCAGAAAGTACAGCAGGCTTGTACTGCTCAGCGCCTTTGGTAGGGTCTTCTGTGGTGCTCTTGACCTTATTGATTTTTTACGACGTTTGACAGAGGACAGAAAGAGAGCAAGCATTAAAACGGCAGAAGCTACCGGAAACGTGAATAATCTACAGCCGTACCACCGTGAACGCTCCCAATATCGTCTGGTCTCTGAAGTACAGAGTAGACGAGATTGGGCCCAGGTTCAGGCCAGTTCCGTACTTGGATGGGAGGAACTTCGTGAATGCTATTATTCAGCTTAAGCTGCATATTATTGAAGAACTCAATGGCTCAGCCATTCGACTAGGAGCATCCGTATTGCCTCTTTGTGATATGGTTTAGGCTACTGAAAAGACTGGGTTTCCAACACCCTCTTCTACCTCTGGGCAGATTCCAGATAGCTGTTCTACCATTATGTTTCCAAAATAATGGGACGACCAGCTGCAAGCCAGACGATGCTCAGTGGGTTGAAACTGATCACACAGGAGGCATGTTGCAACGGCCTTCTCTCCCAGCTGTTTGGGTCCTGGACCTTCACTCAGGAAATTGGTGGCTCAGATTAAGAAGCTTGTCTCATATAATCAAATAGTGCTGGACGAATCCAAAGCCTTGGTGACCTGCAACATGAAGAGGGATCTGGAACAGGCCAACGAGAGAACATGTGAAGTACTGAAGAAAATCTGGGGTTCTGCCCAAGGGTTAGACTCCACGTGAAAGGACTTACACAGGAAGATGAATGAGTTTCGAGGGTCAGGCTGCCCACTGACCACACTGGGTTCTGGCTGAGAAGAACACCATTGCTTCCAGTTGTCCTTATCCATTCTCACAGCCTGAAACACGCTCACTGGTAGCTTAGGCTTGGAAGCAGGACTGGGAACATTCACGCTATTTATTCGGGGGTACTGACTCCAGAAAGTACAGCAGGCTTGTACTGCTCAGCGCCTTTGGTAGGGTCTTCTGTGGTGCTCTTGACCTTATTGATTTTTTACGACGTTTGACAGAGGACAGAAAGAGAGCAAGCATTAAAACGGCAGAAGCTACCGGAAACGTGAATAATCTACAGCCGTACCACCGTGAACGCTCCCAATATCGTCTGGTCTCTGAAGTACAGAGTAGACGAGATTGGGCCCAGGTTCAGGCCAGTTCCGTACTTGGATGGGAGGAACTTCGTGAATGCTATTATTCAGCTTAAGCTGCATATTACTGAAGAACTCAATGGCCCAGCCATTTGACTAGGAGCATCCGTATTGCCTCTTTGTGATATGGTTTAGGCTACTGAAAAGACTGGGTTTCCAACACCCTCTTCTACCTCTGGGCAGATTCCAGATAGCTGTTCTACCATTATGTTTCCAAAATAATGGGACGACCAGCTGCAAGCCAGACGATGCTCAGTGGGTTGAAACTGATCACACAGGAGGCATGTTGCAACGGCCTTCTCTCCCAGCTGTTTGGGTCCTGGACCTTCACTCAGGAAATTGGTGGCTCAGATTAAGAAGCTTGTCTCATATAATCAAATAGTGCTGGACGAATCCAAAGCCTTGGTGACCTGCAACATGAAGAGGGATCTGGAACAGGCCAACGAGAGAACATGTGAAGTACTGAAGAAAATCTGGGGTTCTGCCCAAGGGTTAGACTCCATGTGAAAGGACTTACACAGGAAGATGAATGAGTTTCGAGGGTCAGGCTGCCCACTGACCACACTGGGTTCTGGCTGAGAAGAACACCATTGCTTCCAGTTGTCCTTATCCATTCTCACAGCCTGAAACACGCTCACTGGTAGCTTAGGCTTGGAAGCAGGACTGGGAACATTCACGCTATTTATTCGGGGTACTGACTCCAGAAAGTACAGCAGGCTTGTACTGCTCAGCGCCATTGGTAGGGTCTTCTGTGGTGCACTTGATCTTATTGATTTTTTACGACGTTTGACAGAGGACAGAAAGAGAGCAAGCATTAAAACGGCAGAAGCTACCGGAAACGTGAATAATCTACAGCCGTACCACTGTGAACGCTCCCAATATCGACTGGTCTCTGAAGTACAGAGTAGACGAGATTGGGCCCAGGTTCAGGCCAGTTCCGTACTTGGATGGGAGGAACTTCGTGAATGCTATTATTCTGCTTAAGCTGCATATTATTGAAGAACTCAATGGCTCAGCCATTCGACTAGGAGCATCCGTATTGCCTCTTTGTGATATGGTTTAGGCTACTGAAAAGACTGGGTTTCCAACACCCTCTTCTACCTCTGGGCAGATTCCAGATAGCTGTTCTACCATTACGTTTCCAAAATAATGGGACGACCAGCTGCAAGCCAGACGATGCTCAGTGGGTTGAAACTGATCACACAGGAGGCATGTTGCAACGGCCTTCTCTCCCAGCTGTTTGGGTCCTGGACCTTCACTCAGGAAATTGGTGGCTCAGATTAAGAAGCTTGTCTCATATAATCAAATAGTGCTGGACGAATCCAAAGCCTTGGTGACCTGCAACATGAAGAGGGATCTGGAACAGGCCAACGAGAGAACATGTGAAGTACTGAAGAAAATCTGGGGTTCTGCCCAAGGGTTAGACTCCATGTGAAAGGACTTACACAGGAAGATGAATGAGTTTCGAGGGTCAGGCTGCCCACTGACCACACTGGGTTCTGGCTGAGAAGAACACCATTGCTTCCAGTTGTCCTTATCCATTCTCACAGCCTGAAACACGCTCACTGGTAGCTTAGGCTTGGAAGCAGGACTGGGAACATTCACGCTATTTATTCGGGGGTACTGACTCCAGAAAGTACAGCAGGCTTGTACTGCTCAGCGCCATTGGTAGGGTCTTCTGTGGTGCACTTGACCTTATTGATTTTTTACGACGTTTGACAGAGGACAGAAAGAGAGCAAGCATTAAAACGGCAGAAGCTACCGGAAACGTGAATAATCTACAGCCGTACCACCGTGAACGCTCCCAATATCGTCTGGTCTCTGAAGTACAGAGTAGACGAGATTGGGCCCAGGTTCAGGCCAGTTCCGTACTTGGATGGGAGGAACTTCGTGAATGCTATTATTCAGCTTAAGCTGCATATTATTGAAGAACTCAATGGCCCAGCCATTCGACTAGGAGCATCCGTATTGCCTCTTTGTGATATGGTTTAGGCTACTGAAAAGACTGGGTTTCCAACACCCTCTTCTACCTCTGGGCAGATTCCAGATAGCTGTTCTACCATTACGTTTCCAAAATAATGGGACGACCAGCTGCAAGCCAGACGATGCTCAGTGGGTTGAAACTGATCACACAGGAGGCATGTTGCAACGGCCTTCTCTCCCAGCTGTTTGGGTCCTGGACCTTCACTCAGGAAATTGGTGGCTCAGATTAAGAAGCTTGTCTCATATAATCAAATAGTGCTGGACGAATCCAAAGCCTTGGTGACCTGCAACATGAAGAGGGATCTGGAACAGGCCAACGAGAGAACATGTGAAGTACTGAAGAAAATCTGGGGTTCTGCCCAAGGGTTAGACTCCACGTGAAAGGACTTACACAGGAAGATGAATGAGTTTCGAGGGTCAGGCTGCCCACTGACCTCACCGGTTTCTGGCTAAGAACACCATTGCTTCCAGTTGTCCTTATCCATTCTCACAGCCTGAAACACGCTCACTGGTAGCTTAGGCTTGGAAGCAGGACTGGGAACATTCACGCTATTTATTCGGGAGTACTGACTCCAGAAGGTACAGCAAGCTTGTACTGCTCAGGGCCTCAGGTCGGGTCTTCTGTGGTGCACTTGACCTTATTTATGTTTTATGATGTTTGACAGAGGACTGAAAGAGAGCAAGTATTAAAACGGCAGAAGCTACCAGAAACATCGTAAATAATCTACAGCCGTACCACCGTGAACGCTCCCAATCTCATCTGGTCTCTGAAGTACAGATTAGGCGAGATTGGGCCCAGGTTGGGGTGTGTTTCGTAGTTGGATGGAAGGAACTTCATGAATGCTATCATTTAACTTAAGCTGTCTATTCCTGAAACAGTCAATGGCCCAGCCGTTCTACTAGGAGCATCCGTATTGCCTCTTTGTGATATGGTTTAGGCTACTGAAAAGACTGGGTTTCCAACACCCTCTGCTACCTCCGCACAGGTTCCAGATAGCTGATCTACCGTTACATTTCCAAATATAATGGGATGACCAGCTGCAAGTGAGATGATGCTCAGTGGTTGGAAGCTGATCACACAGGAGGCATGTGGCAACGACCTTGTCTCCCAGCTGTTTGTGTCATGGACCTTCACTCAGGAAACTGGTGGCTCAGATTAAGAAGCTTGTCTCATGTAATCCAATAGTGCTGGACGAATCCAAAGCCTTGGTGACCTGCAACATGAAGAGAGATCTGGAACAGGCCAACGAGAGAACATGTGAAGTACTGAAGAAAATCTGGGGTTCTGCCCAAGGGTTGGATTCCATGTGAAAGGACTTACACAGGAAGATGAATGAGTTTCGAGTGTCACGCTGCCCACTGAACACACCAGGTTCCGGCTGAGAAGAACACCATTGCTTCCAGTTGTCCTTATCCATTCTCACAGCCTGAGACAACTTGCTGGTAGCTCACGTGTGGAAGCAGGACTGGGGAAATCCACGCTATGTATTATGGAGTAGTTTGAAAGTACTGTATCTTTAAAATAAAATAAAATAAAGAAAAATAAAATAAAATACTACAACGCTTCTCTGTCTAAGCATCAGTATTTTATACTTATATACACACACAACTGTAACAGTGTAATGATGAGCACAGGATTGCTCTTAGACGCTCTAATTTCTCTTGTCTTTGGCTAGTACTGTATAAAACCAGAAGTGTCTTTTGTTGATTTTGGTGACAGAAAAATCTGGAATAATGTTTGTTTTCCTCATGTTTTCCTTCTAGAACAGAGAATCTAAAGGAGTATTAGCCGCCTCCCCTCCCCTGGCCTACAGGGAGATACAGAGTGATCTGATGCATTGGCTTTTTCTCCAAGTAGGTACCGATACCTCAGATTCGGGAAATTCCAAATCCAAAGTAAGACTTAGCTTCTTCGACAAATACTTCTGATGAAACATTCACTGAGGAGCATACTCCTAAACCAGACATATGTTTAATATTAATGCTGAGATATCAGTTGGTTTCCCCTTCTTTTTAAAATACATCCAGTTCTTACCCAGTTAATATAAGGAAAGCAATGTCTCTAGAAGAAAGCCTGCTTTGCAGTATTAGTGAAGCACTGAATAGCTTACGTTTGAATATCTAAGTTACAAGTTAGTCTTTAGCGGGTTTTAAATAGTTTTTTTGACCCTTTTCAAAAATAACTACATGAGTGCTTCTTGTTGCTGGGTGAGAAATGCTACTTTATATACAGTTTTGGTTTTCTTTTTGCAGATATGATTGATGTATTACACCAAAATAAAGTATTTTTATGTTTATATAGTGTAATTTTTAGGTTCACTTAGAATACATTTTATTGGCTGGGCGCGGTGGCTCACGCTTGTAATCCCAGCACTTTGGGAGGCCGAGGTGGGCGGATCACGAGGTCAGGAGATCGAGACCACGGTGAAACCCCGTCTCTACTAAAAATACAAAAAAAATTAGCCGGGCGTGGTGGCGGGCGCCTGTAGTCCCAGCTACTCGGAGAGGCTGAGGCAGGAGAATGGCGTGAACCCAGGAGGCGGAGCTTGCAGTGAGCCGAGATCGGGCCACTGCACTCCAGCCTGGGTGACAGAGCGAGACTCCGTCTCAAAAAAAAAAAAAAAAAAAGAATACATTTTATTTAATAAATTAAAATTCTTTTGGTACACTATTAAATGCAAAATCTCCTTTCCAAACAAAAAAGAACTACCTTATATTCGTCATTGAATGTTCTTGGTCTGTGCTTTTATGTTTATATAATATGGTGAATTCAGTATGGTGTCCAAGTGTGCCCTGTGTTGATAGACACGTGCATTCCTTCCAGGAGTGGGTACTGACTCCAGACTCCAGACCCCTATTTTTAGTTAGGCTTCTGAGCTTGCAATCATATTGAATGTATGATGAGCAAAATAAAATCAAAACCTTATTTTTATACATTTTTGAAGTCTATACTTAGAACTGACCACCTCCCTGGCCACATGGAG
This sequence comes from Nomascus leucogenys, assembly GCF_006542625.1. NCBI lineage: Eukaryota > Metazoa > Chordata > Mammalia > Primates > Hylobatidae > Nomascus > Nomascus leucogenys. The sequence continues at coordinate 7,873,861 of NC_044406.1, forward strand.
AGCTGTACCGTGTGTAAATCCGCCTTTACCTTGATTCATACAGTGTTTTTGCATCTGTGGGACCTACCTTTTCATTCATTATTTGAACTATACATAAACTGTACAATCTGTAAAGTTTTTATATGATAAATATTCACCTGTGAAAACTGGTTAAATAAAACTAATATTTCTTACACACGCACACACAAAAAAGCATTCCACAATGAGCATGACAAAAAGTCCCTCTTTCAGAAAGATGCTTCTGTAGGAGAAGGTGTCTACCTTGATGCAATGACATGGCCAGTTCTGATCCTCTAACTTATTTGGGATGCTTCTGCTACATTTTCAAATGACTTCAGTCAGTGGTTCCCACAAATGAAATATTTGCCAGACAAGACGTTGTGGCATTTCTGTGGCTTTTGCATTTATTAAACAATTGCTTCCTCCTCCCAGGGTAATAGCCTCCAATCTCCCCATTTTTTCAAAACATTATTGACAATTCTTCTACCATATGTTGACACTGTGTTTCAATTCTTGTATCATTTATTCCCTAGGGCACAATTGGTTCTGCTATGACAATCTCCACGGTAAGGATTGAATTGTACAAGGTTATGTGAGCTTGCAAATGAAGGAGACAGAGAGAGAGAGAAAGAAAAAAAAAAGGTGGAGTTAGGAAGGAGGGGACAAGAGGCGGAGAGAGAGAAACTACAAATGGGAGACCTTAACTCTAGCCATTAAAAATGGTAGTTCTAAAAATCCACCACACAGTCAGAACCCAGCTTTTTACATGTGCTCACATCCATACAGAAAAGACATGTTTTGTGTTTTTCCTAGTGAATTCTTGGCAAATACTGTCAGTTGTGAAATACAAGATGGGGAACTCTTTCTCTGAAAACGTAGCTGGGGAAAAATGATGCAGTTAGTTAGAGAAATAGCTGCCTTGAAAAACAAGTTTCCTTGAGTTGATGAAACACTAGAGGAGAGAAGAGGTACCCTTGCATGTCTTCCCCAACTCTGTGTTTATTCGCTGATCCAAACTGATTCCTGTTAAAATATGCATGCCAGCATTTCATTTTCAACAAATGCTACTCCAAGTATTCATTAGTGTCTTATCCACCGTCTCTAAAATAATCTACGGTGGCCTGAATAGCTGTGGAATGACAGGAGAAAGATTGCAAGGAGGAGACGTGCATGGGGGGGCGCTGAGGGAAAGGCACAGCTTGCTGGCTCCGTGGTAAGGGGTGGGTATCTGGCATCAGCCCCTCAGCAGAGAGAGCAGGACTGAGTGTAGCAAGTGACTCACAGAAAATGCATTAACCCATTGAAATGTCACCAGAATTGAATTGAAATGTCACCAAAGAAGCTCATGGGGTGAGAAATTGCCATGTGCTTTAAAAAATAATTATTATTAAATCCAACTAAAGCATGTACATAATTGAATCAAAGGTACTAGCAATCCTTGTTCCGTCTTTCTTCACCCCAACCTCCACTCCAGGAGCAACAACTTTCCACTCCATTCTGTTCCTTCTAGAATTTTCCTCTATATTTCTAAATAATTTGCATATACTGTTATTTCTCAATTTATTAATTTTAGTCATTTTTATCGACTTCTGTTATGATACTGGAGGGTTTTTCTGGCCTAACTACCCCAGTTTGCCTTGACCCATCCCCTCAATTTGGATACTGTGAGTTAAAAAAAAATTAATAGTCTTTTTTTTTTTTTTAAGACAGGGTCTCACTCCATTGCCCAGGCTGAAGTACAGTGGCACAATCACGGCTCGCTGCAGCTTCAACCTCCTGGGCTCAGGTGATCCTCCCACCTCAGCCTCCCAAGTAGCTAGGACTAAAGACACACTCCACCACACTCAGCTAATTTTTAAAACTTTGTAGAGAAGGGGTCTCACTTTGTTGTCCAATCTGGTCTTGAACTCCTGGCCTCAAGCAATCCTGCCACCTAGGCCTCCCAAAGCACTAGGATTACAGGCATGACCCACCATGCCTGGCCCCTAATACAGTCTTTCTATTATTATAGCTTAATATGCTCTCTATTGATCCACGTGGCAAACTATGACTGCATTTCCTTTCTTGTACAACTCTGAGTATTTTCTGCGATTAATAACTGTCTCATGTAATGGCTTAGTTTTCTAGAGATGTTCTCTGATTTTTTTCCAAATGCTTTCCCCAAATGCTCACACACATTAAATAACCTAACTCACCCATGTCTCCACCCAAACACTGCCACTGAGAGCCATGGGTCCTCCTGCTCTGCAATACACCAGTTTAGCTTTAAACCCAGCACACGGCCAGTGTCCTAAAATACCCCAACCTCTTTCCAGCATGGGACCTTTTCTCCTGGTTTCCTTGTCTTCCTCCCTTCCTGGTTTACTATTTTGTGTTGCTGAAATATATTCTCTAGCAGCTCCTGCAGAGACATGCACAGGAGAGATATGTTTTTCGTCCTTGCACATTTAAGGACCTGTTAACTTTGCCCTCGTCACTCTGCCTGAGTGAGTGCTCTCTCTCTGCACTGCACCCTCCTCAGAAATTTACCATTGCTCCACTTCCCCCGCAGTATTAGCCCTAAGGGACCTGCCGCCTTTGAACTGTCAGGTGTGGCCTGTTTTCCTCTGTAGAAACTTTTAGCCCAGTGCTGACCAAAGTCAATCACAATTTTCTTTCTTTTTTTTTAACTTAAAATTTGTCTTTAATTTCCACGTTTCCCCAACTTATTTTTTCTTTGGGTGTGTGTGTGAAGAAGGATCTCACTCTGTCACCCAGGCTGGAGTGCAATGATGCGATCACGGCTCACTGCAGCCTCCACATCCTGGGTTCAAGTGATCCTCCCACCTCAGTCTCCTGGTAGTGGGGACTGCAGGTGCACGCCACCACATCTAGCTAATTAAAAAACAATTTTTTTTTTTGCTGCCCAGGCTGGTCTGAAATTCCTGGGCTTAAGTGATCCTTTCCAATCAGCCTCCCAAAGTGCTGGGATAACAGACATGAGCCACCGCACCCGTCCTCAATTTCTCAATTTTTCTTTCTTTCTTTCTGTTTTTTTTTTTTTTTTTTTTTTTTTTTTGAGACTGAGTCTCGCTTTGGTGCCCAGGCTGGAGTGCAGTGGCACGATCTCGGCTCACTGCAAGCTCTGCCTCCCGGGTTCATGCCATTCTCCTGCCTCAGCCTCCTGAGTAGCTGGGACTACAGGTGCCTGCCACCACGCCCGGCTAATTTTTTGTATTTTTTAGTAGAGATGGTGTTTCACCATGTTAGCCAGGATGGTCTCGATCTCCTGACCTCGTGATCCACCCGCCTCGGCCTCCCAAAGTGCTGGGATTACAGGCGTGAGCCACTGCGCCTGGCCCCGTCCTCAATTTTCTAATAGACATAATTTAAATGGTAAAAAGAAAGAAGTGGAATTCGTTTTAATAATGTATTTTATTTAATCCAGTATATCAAAAAATGCTATCATTTCAAGCTGCAATCAATATGAAAATTTTCGGTGAGACATTTTACTATGCCTTTGTTATCATGAGTGTATTTTACACTCACAGCACATCTCAGTGTGGACCTGTCATGTGCTCAGAGCTCCACAGCCACTGGAGCCAACAGCCACTGCATGACTGTGTAGTTCTACAGCCTTCTGTCCATCCCTGGTGCTCTGGGGTCCCCACAGTGGTCCTCGTTGGCATTTAAACTCTGTGCTTGTGCTTGTGCTGTGTCCCTCCAGAATCTTTCCAGAATCATGTCTCCTATGCCGTCATTGCTAAAGTCCCCCTCTGGGACCAGAGGTCCTCCTGGTGAGGCCACGGCTTCTGAACGCCATGGGCATTTGGGGTTCCCGCACACCTTGTCACACCTAAAGCCACAAGAGTCCTGGTGCTCAAGTGCTCGAGTGCAGAAGAGGGACTTAAGGACTGCAGCCCGCCAACCTTCCCAGCAGGTGTCGGTCACACCGGGTCATGTCACTGCCGAGGATTTCTCAGGTCCCCAGGGCATGGCCTGAGATTCTTGGAATCCTGCAAAGTTTCTTAGGGTTTCAACATTTCCTGCTAAAGAACCAACAATTCCTGGAAGGGGCGACGCTTCAGCCTTTACTGAGCAACGTGCAAAAAGAAAACTGGTGGGCCGGGTGCAGTGGCACATGCCTGTAATCCCAGCACTTTGGGAGGCCAAGGCGGGAGGACTGCTTGAGCCCTTAGAGTATGAGACCAGCGTGGGCAATATAGTGAGACCCTGTCTCTATAAAAATAAATAAATAAGAAGACTGGCTTACAGCCAGCAGAGACGAGACCTTGTGTCAGTGGGCCTCAGGCATGGGGAACTGGGCTCAGGCAGGGAAAGGGATTGGAGAGACAGAGGGTGAGGAGAGAGGAATAAAGGGCACACCTTGTCTCTTTCCTATGCCGCTGAAGACATCAAGGACTCTCTCTCTCTCTCCTCATGGCCCTCCTTCCCTTCATCCCCCTCTCCCACCAACGTCTCTCTCCTCCAGGTTCCCAGGAGGCTTAAGGAGAATATAATCCCTTTACGTCCGCTTAGGAGGCAAAAGATTCCTCCCTCGTATTTGTCATCTTAAAACAACAGCCAAGAGCATGCCCCCTATGCATTTGTCAAATAGCGTCTGCCATCAGCTGGACACTTCCACACCCTTCTACAAGAATGACCTCATTGACTCCCCATAACAACCCTAAAGAAGACATTGTTTCTGTCCCTATTTTACAGATGAGGAAACTGAGGCCCAGGGATGGTCGGGGGTAGCCCAGTTGTGTCCCTGGGGGCGGTTCCAAACTTCATGCTCTCACCGTGAGTGGCAGCTTCCTGTCTCTGTGGAGTGCCTGCACAATTGGAGGCAGAGTCAGACATGTTTGGGCGTTTTGCCATGAAATGGTTTACTCTGAAATAAAGAAAGCCTGTGGGTGTTGGACTGAATTTTGCAGAGTGGATTTAAATCCAGACTTTCGCAGAGTGGATTTAAACCAGAGATTGAGAGCAAGTTCTTAGTTCTAAATGCTCCCACCAGCTTCCATCCTGACCAGAAATGAAAGCCTGGTGCTGAGACCGGCCCCCAGCCCCCTGCCGTAATCACCCTGAGTCTAGTTCCCTTCACTCACCCTCACCCCGCCAGGACCCCCAGGGAAAGTCAGCCAAAGGCAGGAGAACATATCTAACCTCTGTCTAGTAAGACCTTCAAATGTGAAACTCCCACTTAATTATGTTGCCATTACATTTTAGTCCATCCTGTTTTTCAACTGTGAACACATTTTATTTTTTCCTTCCTGCCTCATTCAACTTTCCTGCTTTCAGGGTTTGAATTTCAAACCTGTGCATGTTTCTTGCTAGGTGCTAGCAAGCTCATAATTAATGAGATCTAAGGAATTTGGACTCCACTAATTTGCATTACGGGATGGTTTTGACAGAAGCTGGCAATATCGAACCTTTGCTGCACGAAGAAAAGGCTTGCTAATCATTTTAACGGCGTAAACAGGTCATGGAGCCATGTGATTGTTTACATACATGTAAACAGTTCGTGCTGTCTTCTACTTGCTCTTTTGAACACAGTATCTGCTCTTCGGTTTTCAGGACTCTCAGTGCAGCTACCTCATCCTTGGGTAACTTGAGTGTCCTTTTGCTTTTTGCTTCGTTGTTACATTTGCATTTGACCTGTTGTGTCCCAGAAAGCATCTTGCAGGCCACACCGACCTGAGAATGGGTAAATATGTTCTGTTTTCGTCTCTTAAAACCCTACGCGTCTGGCATTTCAGTAGCTGCGCAATGTTAGATCCTTTACGTAACAACCAACCCTAGGTGGAGAGACTGCTAAAACAGGAAAAAGGTTTTCTGAATCAACGAGCAAAACCTTGCTGCGAATTTCCTAAAGATGGCACAGACAGGATAAATACATACTCCTAACTTGGAAACAGGGACATGTGAGGCAAAGCCTCCAGCACTAGGAATACATATTCTAGTTAGAGAAAAAGAACTGGTAATTGCCAATCTGTACATGAGCTGTGAGGGGAGTCCCCATGCAATGACACTGCAATCACCTTTGAACTAATTGGCAGGAAATAAATAAATACAGGAATGTGGCTTTTGAGTTTTAGTATAATGTTTCAATAATCATCTAGGAATAATTAGCTGATTCAGGACAAGTGTTTTCTTTTTTTTTTTTTTTTTTTGAGAAGGAGTCTCGCTCTTTCACCCAGGCTGGAGTGCAGTGGCGCAATCTCGGCTCACTGCAGGCTCCGCCCCCCAGGGTTCATGCCATTCTCCTGCCTCAGCCTCCTGCGTAGCTGGGACTACAGGCGCCCGCCACCTCGCCCGGCTAATTTTTTGTATTTTTAGTAGAGACTGGGTTTCACCATGTTAGCCAGGATGGTCTCAATCTCCTGACCTCGTGATCCGCCCGCCTCGGCCTCCCAAAGTGCTGGGATTACAGGCGTTAGCCACCGCGCCCGGCCTAGGACAAGTGTTTTCAAAAGTGTATTAAAACACAGCTCTGATCGGGCCGGGCACAGTGGCTCATGCCTGTAATCCCAGCAGTTTGGGAGGCCGAGGCGGGCAGATCACGAGGTCATGAGATCGAGACCATCCTGGCTAACACGGTGAAACCCCGTCTCTACTAAAAATACAAAAAATTAGCCAGGCGTGGTGGGGGCGCCTGTAGTCCCAGCTACTTGGGAGGCTGAGGCAGGAGAATGGCATGAACCTGGGAGGCGGAGCTCACAGTGAGCTGAGATCACGCCACTGCACTCCAGCCTGGGCGACAAAGCAAGACTCCGTCTCAAAAAAAAAAAAAAAAAAAATAAATATATATATAAAAAAAATATATATATATATATATATATATATACATATATATATATATATATATAGCTCTGATCAATTAATTGGCACAAATTCTCCTTCAACAAAGCTAATGAATTGTTTTTCATGCATTAGTAAATATTACATAACTAGAAATTGTGTTTTCCCTCACTGTGGTGCTGATATTGTTAGCATGCATCCAAAAATGTGACCTTGGATATTCCAGATATATTCTTGGATTCTAGCATAGTAATTATTATCTCATTTTACTGGGTTGTTTTTTTTTCCTCCAAGCTTCCCCCAAAAAGTGCTATACTAATTAGGAATTATTCTCATTTTTTCATTAAAGCAAGCCCTCAAAAGATATCCTTAAGATCATGATTTTTTTTTTTTTTTTTTTTTTTTTTTTTGAGATGGAGTCTCGCTGTCGCCCAGGCTGGAGTGCAGTGGCGCCACCTCGGCTCACTGCAAGCTCCGCCTCCCGGGTTCACGCCATTCTCCTGCCTCAGCCTCTCCGAGTAGCTGGGACTACAGGCGCCCGCCACCACGCCCGGCTAATTTTTGTATTTTTTAGTAGAGACGGGGTTTCACCGTGGTCTCGATCTCCTGACCTCGTGATCCGCCCGCCTCGGCCTCCCAAAGTGCTGGGATTACAAGCGTGAGCCACCGCGCCCGGCCAAGATCATGATTTATTAACCGAAACCAGATTATTATATGTTCCCAGCTTAATAAAAGTATAATTGGGCCAGGCACAGTGGCTCACACCTGTAATCTCAACACTCTAAGAGGCCGAGGAGGGTGGATTGCTCAAGCCCAGAAGTTGGAGACCAGCCTGGGGAATGTAGCAAAACCCCACCTCTACTAAAAATAAAAAAAAATTAGCTGAGCATGGTAGAGCACCTGTAGTCCCAGCTACTCAGGAGACTGAGGTAGGAGGATTGCCTGAGTTCAGGAGTTCGAGACCAGCATGGGCAACACAGCGAGACCCCCATCTCTTCAAAAAAATTTAAATATTGGGCCAGGCGGCCCAGGTGCCTCATGCCTGTAATCCCAGCACTTTGGGAGGCTGAGGTAGGCAGATCACTTGAGGACAGGAGTTTGAGACTCTTCAAGACTGCAGTGAACTGTGATCACACCACTGCATTCCAGCCTGGGTGACACAGCAAGACCCTGTCAAAAAAAAAAAAGAAAAAAAAACACTACAATTTTTCTTTAAATATTTTATTCATTTATTTATTTATTGAGACAGGGTCTTGCTCTGTCACCCAGGCTGGAGTGCGGTGGTGCAATCACAGCTCACTGCAGCCTCGACCTCCCAGGACCAAGAGATCCTCCACCTCAGCCTCCTGTATAGCTAAGACTACAGTCATGTGCCACCACACTCAGCTAATTTTTTATTTATTTATTTATTTATTTTGTAGACACGGGGTCTTGCTATGCTGCCCATGCTGGTCTCGAACTCCTCGGCTCAAGCAATCTTCCTGCTTCAGCCTCCCAAAGTGTTGGGATTACAGGTATGAGCCATCACACCCAGCCATTCTCTATTTTTCTGAATTTTTTTATTGTGGTAAAATATATATAACATAAAAATTGCCCTTTTGGCCATTTCTAAATGTTCAGTTCATGATGTTGATCACATTTATGATGTTGTACAATTATCACCACCATCTGTCTCCAGAACTTTCTCCTTTTCCCAAACTGAAACTCTGTCCCAGCTAAGCAATAACTCCTCATGCCTTCCTCCTGCAGCCTCTGGTAACCTCTAATGCATTTTCTGTCTCTGATTCTGCCCATTCTAGATATTTCATAGAAGTGCAATCATACACTGTCCTTTTGTATCTGGCTTATTTCATCTAACCCAATACTTTCAAAGTTCATCCATGTTGCAATATGACTCAGAGCTTCATTCTTTTTTAAGGCTGAATAATATTCCATTCTATGGATATGCCACCTTTTGTTTATCCATTCACTTGGGCTGCTTCTACCTTTTGGCTATGGTAAACGACCCTGCGATGAACACTGGTGTGTAAGTACGTGTTTGGGTTCTTGCGTTCAATCCTGCAGTGTATACTACAAAGACGAATTGCTGGATCACTTGGTAATTCTACGTTTAACTCCTTGAGGAACTGCCCAGCTCTTTCAGCAGCTGCTGCACTGTGTTACATTGCAATTGGCCATGTGCGAGTGTTCCAATTTCTCCACATCCTCACCAACACTTGTTATTTTCTGTTGGTTGTTTGGTTGTTTGTTTAATTTTAGCCATCCTAGTAGGAGTGAGCAACACTCACTCTTGATAGAAAAACACACTGAAGATCTAATTTTGGTGCTGCAGAGAACAGGGGTACTGGGTGATTAGGAAGCAAAAGAAGCCTCTGGGAAGGAGGAGTAGAGAAGTGAGGGGTGAGAAGGAAAATGACATGGGACAGGGATCATAAACTGTGCACTGGGTTTATGTTATTAGCCTTTCCAGAATATGGAGGCCTGGCCTATATCCCTCAGTCAGGGTCTATACACCAACAGGAAGAAATGCACATGTGGATCTCTTTCACCTTACAATGATCTGAGTAGAGCAAGATAACTCAGAGGGAAAAAGGCTATTTTCTGCTTAACTGACATTACTATCCAATGAACCCTAGTCTCTGAGCAACATAGGGGGCCGTAAATTCATTAGGAATACTGTTCCTACAAACTTGTTCAACCTGTAGCCAGAAACATCCAAGTTAAAAAAAAAAAAATAGGTGTAGTATACTGCATAGCATGTTGTGTATCACATGTAGTCACCATTGAGGATATTTACCTAGTGGTCTTTTTCCTTTGTTACTACAATAGACAATTAAATGATAAACACCTTTATATCTTTAAGACATATAAATAGAAAAAAATCAAGGGGATTTGGGTGTTTTTCATTATATTTGTGTGTCTATGATAAAAAACACACAACTGGGCCAGACACAGTGGCTCATGCCTATATTCCCAGCACTTTGAGACACCGATCTGGGAAGATGGCTTGAGCTCAGGAGTTACAGACAAGCCTAGGCAACATAGGGAGACCCCATCTCTACAAAACAACTTAAAAATTAGCTAAGCATGATGATGCATGCCTGTAGTCCCAGCTACCTGGGAGCCTAAGGTGGAAGGATTGCTTGAGTCCAGGAGTTCAAGACCAGCCTGGGCAAAATGGCAAAACTCCATCTTTACAAAAACTACAAAATTAGTCAGGTATGGTGGCATAGGCCTGTAATCCGAGCTACTCAGGAGGCTGAGGTGAGAGGATCGCTTGAGCCCAGGAGGCTGAGGCTGCAGTGAGCTGTGATTGTGCCACTGCTCTCTAGCCTGGACAGAGCGAGACCCTGTCTTAAACAAACAAAAGTCACCCAGGGGGTAAATATCAGAGCCTGATCTTTAAAAAGATATATTGTGTGGTTGAAACGTTAAAAACCAACCACACCAAGTGTTGGTGAGGATGTGGGGAAACTGGAAATCTCATACACAGTTAGTACAAATGTAAAATGATACAACCATTTTGTTGGGTTTTTTTTTTTTATCACTTCACAAAGTTTGTTTCTGAAAGAGTTAAAACATGTATCTATAATAGGATCCAGCCTTTCCAGTTATAGATACTTATCCAAGAGAAATAGCATAGTTCCATACAAAAACTGATAAGCAAATGCTCATAGCAGCTCTATTTGTAATAGCTAGAAACTGTAAAAACCATAAACAATCCAAATGTCCATCAATAGATGGAGAAACAAACCATAATGCAACATACAATAGAATACTACTCAGTAATAAAAAGGAATCAATGATTGATACATGAAACAGCATGAATGAATCTCAAAATTATCACCCTTAGTGAAAGAAAAAATCCAGACAAAAAAGAATACAGACTGTCTAACTCCATTCATATAAACTCAAGATAATGTGGCAGGAAGCAGACCAATGGTTACTTGGGAATAGAAGAATGGGGAAGGGCTGGAGGGAGGGGTTACAAAGGGCTTGAGGAAATGTTTAGAAGTGATGAGAATAGTAATGGACAGAATCATGGTTCCCCAAAGACTTCCATGTCCTAATCCCCAGAACCTGTGAATATGTTACTTTACATGGCAAAGGGGAGTTAAGGATGTAGATGGAATTAAAGTTGCTAGCTGGCTGACTTTAAGATTATCTCAGATTATCTGGCTGGGACAATGTAATGACAAAAGTCCTTAAAAACGGAAGAGGGAGGCAAAAGCATTCAGAGTCAGAAGGAAGTATGACTATGGAAGAATGGTGTCTTGGTCAATATTGAGTTACTGTAACAGAATACCTGAGGCTAGGTAATTTATAAAGAAAAGAGTTTAATTTGGCTCATGATTCTGTGGCTGGAAATTCCAAAACTGGGCAACTGCATCTGGTGAGGGCCTCAGTCTGCTTCCACTCATGGTGGAAAACAGAAGGAGAGTGGGTGTGTGCAAAGAGACCCCATCGTGAGAAAGGAAGCAAGAGAGAAACTGAGGAAGCCAGACTCTTTTTAACAACCTGCTCTCTCAGGAACTAATCCATTCCAGTGAGAGCAAGAACTCACTCACCCCTGAGGGACAGCATTAATCTATTCATGAGAGATCTTCCCCATGATCTAAACACCTCCCACTAGCCCCCACCTCCCACATAGCCACATTGAAAATCAACTCACAACATAAGTTTTGGGCTGGAACAAACCATGTGCAAACCATAGCAAATGGTCAGAGAGACGCAACATTGCTGGCTTTGAAGATGGAGGAAGGGGCCATGAGCCAAGGAATATAAGAAACCTCTAGAAGCTGGAAAAGGCAAGGAAATAGATTATCCCCTAAAGCCTCCAGAAAGGAGTACAGCCCTGCTGATATCTTGATTTTGGCCCTCCAAGACCCCTTGCAGACTTCTGACCTTCAGAACCGTAAGATGATAAAATTGTGTTGTTTCAGCTGGGTATGGTGGGATGCACATGTAATCCTAGCTACTCGGGAGGCTTGCTTAAGGCCAGGAGTTTAAGACCAACCTGGACAACATATCAAGACTATCTCTTAAAAAATAAAAACAATAGGCCAGGCGTGGTGGCTCACGCCTGTAATCTCAGCACTTTGGGAGGCCGAGGTGGGCGGATCACTTGAGGTCAGGAGTTCGAGACCAGTGTAGCCAACATAGTGAAACCTCATCTCCACTAAAAAAACAAAAATTAGGCCGGGCGCGGTGGCTCACACTTGTAATCCCAGCACTTTGGGAGGCCGAGGCGGGCAGATCACGAGGTCAGGAGATCGAGACCATGGTGAAACCCCGTCTCTACTAAAAATACAAAAAATTAACCGGGCGTGGTGGCAGGCGCCTGTAGTCCCAACTACTCGGAGAGGCTGAGGCAGGAGAATGGCGTGAACCTGGGAGGCGGAGCTTGCAGTGAGCTGAGATTGTGCCACTGCACTCCAGCCTGGGCAACAGAGCGAGACCCTGCCTCAAAAAAAAAAAATTAGCAGGGCATGGTGGTGGGCGCCTGTAATCCCAGCTACTTGGGAGGCTGAGGCAGGAGAATCGTTTGAACCTGGGAGGCGGAGGTTGCAGTGAGCCGAGATTGCGCCACTACATTCCAGCCTGGGCGACAAAGTGAGACTCTGTCTAAATAAATAAATAAATATATATATATATTAAAAAAATTAACCAAACATGGTGGTGCACACCTGAGCCCACGAATTTGAGGCTGTAGTGATTTCAGCATGAGTGACAGAGCAAGGCTCTGTCTAAAAAAAAAAAAAAAAAAAAAAAAAAAATTATGTTGTTTTAAGCCACTAAGTTTGTGGTAATTTGTTAAAGCAGTCTTAGGGAACTCATACTGCTCCACTCATTATTTCTAATGTGGCGATGGTTTCACAGATATATACATATAACAAAACTTATCAAATTATAATTGTCCATATGCACGGTTTATTTTATGACAATGGATATCTCACTAAAGCTGTTTTTTTAATTATGGTTTTTTTTTTTTTTTTTTGAGACAGAGTCTCATTCTGTCACCCAGGCTGAAGTACAGTGGCACGATCTCGGCTCACTCAGCTCACCTCCGCCTCCCAGGTTCGGCTCATTGCAACCTCAGCGTCCTCAGTAACTGGGATTACAGTCATGTGCAACCACTCCCAGCTAATTTTTGTATTTTTAGTAGCGACGGTTTCACCATGTTGGCCAGGCTGGTCTCAAACTCCTGGCCTCAAGAGATCTGCCTGCCTCGGCCTCACAAAGTGTTGGGATTACAGGTGTGAGCCACCACGCCTGGTCTCAATAAAACTGTTTAAAAAACACTTTTTGTGGCCAGGCACGGCGGCTCAGGCCTGTAATCCCAGAGGTCAGGAATTCGAGACCAGCCTGGCCAACAGGGTGAAACCCTGTCTCTATTAAAAATATAAAAAATTAGACAGGCGTGGTGGTGACGCCTGTAATCCCAGCTACTTGGGAGGCTGAGGCAGGAGAATCGCTTGAACCGGAGAGGCAGAAGTTGCAGCGAGCCGAGATTGCGCCACTGCACTCCAGCCTGGCCAACAAGAGCGAAACTTTGTCTCAAAAAAAAAAAAAAAACCCCAAAAAACACTTTTTGCAAAACAGATCTTCTTTGTGATTTCTTTTTTCAATCATCACATGCAGAAATACATAGGAAAATTGACCAGGCGCGGTGGCTCACGCCTGTAATCCCAACACTTTGGGAGGCCGAGGCAGGCGGATCATGAGGTCAGGAGATAGAGACCATCCTGGCTAACATGGTGAAACCCCATCTCTACTAAAAATACAAAAGAAAATTTAGCCGGCAGTGGTGGCAGGCGCCTGTAGTCCCAGCTACTCAGAAGGCTGAGGCAGGAGAATGGCGTGAACCCAGGAGGCGGAGCTTGCAGTAAGCCGAGATCGCACCACTGTGCTCCAGCCTGGGCAACAGAGCAAGACTCCGTCTAAAAAAATAAAAAATAATTTAAAAAAAAAGAAATACATAGGAAGATCACCCATGTCAATTCAATGGACTTTATTATGAACTGTATACATTACATATCACTATATGTCTCGTAAGTCTATAAGCTTTACTGTCACTTGTACCTGAGGGATATTATAGGCTGGCTCAATATGTTTGACATTGGATTACTTACAAGAAATTAATCTAGCTTAATAACATAAATATTCATCTGTAATTTTTCTCTCTTATTTGGTATTAAAATAACTAAGTTATTAAATTATATCACAAACTGAGCTGAAAATTATCATAAAAGTTATAACTAAAACCAAAGATTATCAACCACACTAAAAATCTAAGTGCACTTACAGTATAAACAAGCGCTCTTCACAGTGAAAGAATTATTTCTGTGTGTACTCATGTTCATTATAGATATACTTCATTAGAGTAAAGTGGAGGTCTACCTATAATAAATTGTTAGCTATGTAAATACAGCCTTTGAATTAAGAGTCAAAGAAGTAGGCAGATCCCAATTCAGTCCTGGTATATCAGGTAGGGTCCCTGCAGGAAGCAGATGGCATACACAGAAGGGTTAAGTAAAGACAGTTAAATGCAGAAGCTATTTACAGAGAAAGGTGGATAGAGTTAAGGGAACTCAACTAGAAGCTGGAGGGGAAGGGAGCTAGGTGTGGAAGACTGTACTGTTTGTTCTCAATTGACCCATTCCTCCCAGCCAATGTCATGTGCTCCTGTAGGCAGAATATACTTCCTTGCCCCTTTGACCTTGAGCTTAGCCATATGACTTGCTTTGGTCAATGGAATGCAAGCAGATGTAATAAACACCACTTTTTTTTTTATTTTTTATTTTTTTTTTGAGACGGAGTCTCTTTCTGTTGCCCAGGCTGGAGTGTAGTGGCGCGATCTTGGCTCACTGCAAGCTCCGCCTCCCGCGTTCATGCCATTCTCCTGCCTCAGCCTCCCGAGTAGCTGGGACTACAGGCACCCGCCACCACGCCCAGCTAATTTTTTGTATTTTTAGTAGAGATTGGGTTTCACCATGTTAGCCAGGATGGTCTTGATCTCCTGACCTCCTGATCCGCCCACCTCGGCCTCCCAAAGTGTTGGGATTACAGGCGTGAGCCACCGCGCCCGGCCGACAAACACTACTTCTAACAGAACTTGAAATGCGCTGTTGTGGTTGGCATGCACTTGAGTGTCTGCTTTTGGCCTTGAGAAGAGCAGGTGCCAGATAGGATCTGGCTCCAGATATGGGAAGAGTGCATGGAACTGAGCCAAGTCTAGTCTGCTAGAACTCAGCAAAGGCAAAGCTGATGCACAGCCTGCATGCCTTATGAACAAGAACTAAATGTTTCCTGCAGGAGCAAAAGCATACCAGACAAACCGGATGGTACAGCCTGCAGGGACCAGCCTCCATGACACACAGCAAGGCAAAGAAGAGCCGAGAATGGATGTGGGGACAAACTGAGAAGAGCCACGCAGGAGAGCATGGAGGGAGAAATGCAGGGAGATTCATTTCCATGAAGGGCTGAGGACAACAGACTTCAAGCTGTGTGGCTAAGAGGCAAACACCACAAGCTGAATGAGGGGAGAGGAGTGAAGAGAGGGCTCTGAACAGAGAGAGCATCATGCTGACACTCAAATTTGTCTCCTAACCAGGTTTTTCACTGGATCCATATTCTGGTGCCATAAGGAAAGGAGAAATAACAAGGGATCACATGAACGACTCAGAAATATTCTGGGATACATTGCCAAGCCAGGGCAACGTGGTCCCCTTCTAGCAGGCCACACATACAAGACCACCCTCAGCTTTGACTTGTGAGGGCTTGCAGTATAGCTGGGGTAGTGCCCAAGGAGGCGGGCAGAACAGTGGTGCCCTGCATGTTATAGTGGTGCCCCCAGAAGGTCTGTCCTTACAAGCCTGAGGAGATTCCTCAACCCTTCTGTGAATTTCTTAAAGTCAGGAACCCACCCTCGCACTCTGCAGATATGCGTAGTGTACACTTTAATAAATATGCACCAGTAAATACTTACAGCTGTGCATGTGTGTGCAAGTGGCTCCTCCCCCAAGAGATGCAATAAATACATGAAATACGGGGCGGGGGGGGGTGAGAATGGAGGATGACTGGGACCTTTTCCAGGCAAAGTCATTTACCCATCACCTTGTTGGAGTTTCTGCACAGCTTATGCTGGACAGTGGCAAGAAAATGGATTTTCTCATTTGTCTTGGTGGCAGTCTGACCTCATCTTTGTTTTTTCTTTGAGATAAAATCTAACGGAGAAATTTGATTTTCTAACATTTTAAATTAGGATCCTATATGGGAGAAATACAGAGTCTTAAACAGGAGGACCTAGACTAACACACAGAGTAAGGGAAGTCTTTGCTGGAGAAGAAATATACACATAGATAGGTAGATAGATGATAGATAGATAGATAGATAGTAGAAAGACAGAGACAGAGACAGAGACAGAGAGAAAGAGAGAGAGAGGTGGTCTTGTTCTATTGCCCAGGCTGCAGTGAAGTGGTGTAATCATAACTCACGGCAGCTTTGAACTCCTAGGTTCAAGCAATCCTCTCACCTTGGCCTCCCGAGTAGCTGGGACTACAGGTGCATGTCACCACACCTGGCTAATTTTCTTTTTTTAGAGATAGGATCTTGCTATGTTGCCCAGACTGGTCTCAAACTCCTGGGCTCAAGTGATCCTGCTGCCTGGGCCTCTCAGATTGCTGGAATTACAGCCATGAGCCACCACGCCAGTCAGGGGAAGCAATAGCAAAGGTGAGATTTAACAGGTTGACACAAGCAAACAGGGCATGGGAAAAGCATTGTAGGCAGGAGGAAACAAGTATATGTAATTCCTGAGAGAAAACGGAGAAAGGTTCCCAACCTCAAAGGGTAAAGGGACTCACGAGAAAAGTCCTGTGAGGCCATTTCATCATGTCACACGTGGACTGCACCCACCAAGAAGTGAGGGGGAAAGTAGGCACTGCCCTCAAAATCAGAGAATCTTGCAGAACCTGATGACATGCTCTGAGCTTTAAAAACAAGTAAAGCCTGGGTCCCACCCCCAGCAACATTAATTTGATTCATTGTCCTGGGATGGGGCCTGGGCTTTTGGGAGTTTTTTTTGACGGAGTTTTTTGCTCTTGTTGCCCAGGCTGGAATGCAATGGCGCGATCTCGGCTCACTGCAACCTCCGCCTCCCAGGTTCAAACGATTCTCCTGCCTCAACCTCCTGAGTAGCTGGGATTACAGGCATGTGCCACCATGCCCAGCTAATTTTGTATTTTTAGTAGGGACGGGTTTCACCATGTTGGTCAGGCTGGTCTCAAACTCCTGACCTCAGGTGAACCGCCCACCTCGGCCTCCCAAAGTGCTGGGATTACAGGCGTGAGCCACCTCGCCCGGCTAGGCTTTTGGGGTTTTTAAAAGCTCTTCAAGCACTTTCAATGTATAGCCGACATTGAGAATGGTTGATCTAAAACCGTGGTTCTCGGCCAGGCACGGTGGCTCACGCCTGTAATACCAACCCTTTGGGAGGCTGAGGTGGACAGATCGGTTGAGCCTAAGAGTTCAAGACCGGCCTGGCCAACATGGCGATACCCTGTCTCTACAAAATATACAAAAATCAGCCTGGTGCGGTGGCACAGGCCTGTAGCCCCAGCTACCCAGGAGGTGAGGTTGCGGTGAGTCGAGGTCATGCCACTGCCTGGACAACAGAGTGAGACTCTGTCTCAAAAAAATAAATAAATAAATAAAGCCATGGTTCTCAAATTTCAGCATGCATCGGTAGCACCTGGAGGGCTTGTTACAATATGAATGGTGGGGACCCACTCCCAGAATTCCTGATTCAGGAGGTCCGAGGTGGGGCTCCATAATGTGCAGTTCTAACAGTTTCTCAGGTGCTGCTAGGGCTGCTGATACCAGGACCACAGTGTGAGAACCACTCAAAGAAGCGAGGCAGGAGACGTTTGAGAAAGATCCAGCTGTAGGAGTCAGGGGGCAGGGCCTACAGGTAGATAAAAGGTGGTAATTCCGGGAAACTTGCAGGATTAGGGGTAAGGAGGGCAGGGGCAGGGAAGAATTCAATATGGCACTAGAGGGTAGGCATCCCCGGAGTGTGTATACCCTAGCAACTGGAAGCCATTCTTGGTAGGGCGAGGTGGCTCATGTCTGTAATCCCAGTGCTTTGGGGAGCTGAGGAGGGAGGATTGCTCCAGCCCAGGAGTTTGAGGCTGCAGTAAGTTATGACTGCACCACTGCCCTCCAGTTTCAGTGACAGGAAGGAAGGAAGGGAGGGAGGAAGAGGAAGGGAAGATGGGAGGGGTGGGTCATTTTTGCCAGAAGTCGAAGCAAGTAGCCAGGAACAGAGACACCCATCTGAAAGAAGATCCATCCTTGGGCTGTGTCCCCATCCCTGGAGGCCAGAGACAAGCCTGTCCCTGAAAGACAAGGACACAGAGAACCCAGCATGGATCCAGTCATTGGACAGGGGCAGAAGAAGGGGATGGGGCATCAGGAAGAAGGAGAGGCAGAGTTGGTAGAATCCCGCTGGCAGGCAGATGTTGGGGCCAGCAGGAAAGGAGCTGTAAAGTTTGGAGTCCCCAAAACTCATTGAGGGGAATGCCAATCACCATCCATTGAGACTTTGATTAGGGGCTCAGGAGTTGGCATAATTAACTCATCTGCCCCTCCTCTTCCAGTCTAGGTGGTCTAGATTTGATAACACTGCTGGGGGAGGGGATGCAAAGGGGGCAATATGGAGGCGAAAGCGATGTGGTGGGAGGAATCTGGAAAGAGTAAGTGTGTGGGCAGAATGCTACTACAACCCAAAGGTGCTCACCCCCGGTGTTCATGCCCCATATAATCCCCTCCACTTGAGTGTGGGCAGGACCCGTGACCATTATGAGATGCCATTCCCATCATTAGGGGACTGATTGGTTGCCTTTGAGTCAACCAAACAGGAGATTATCCTGGGTGAGTCTGACCTAATCAAGCGAGCCCTTAAAAAACACAGAGACTTTTCCACTGGCTTCAGAGATGAAGCAAACAGCCACGGTGTGAACTGCTTGTGGGAAGGAACAGCCTCTAGGAGTGGAGGGGCCGCAGCCCTACAACCACAAAAAACTGAATTCTGCCAAAATTCAATGAGCTGGAAAAAGAACTCCAAGCCTGGGATGAGATCCAGATCCAACTGACATCTTGATTTCATCCTGGTGAACCCTGAGCAGAGGATCTAGTTGTGCTGTGCCCAGAATTCTGACCAAGGTAAAGTATAAAATAGTAAATGTGTGACGCTTCTAAGTTCATATGTAATATATATTATATATCATAGTCATATGTATATGATTTATTATTTGTTATAAGGAATTGGCTCACGTGATTATAGAGGCCGAGAAATCCCAAGAACTGCAGTTGGCAAGATGGAGACCCAGGAGAGCCAACAGTATAAGTTCCAGGTGAGGCCGGGCACGGTGGCTCATGCCTGTAATCCCAGCACTTTGGGAGGCCGAGGCAGGCAGATCACGAGGTCAGGAGATCGAGACCATCCTGGCTAACACAGTGAAACTCCATCTCTACCAAAAATACAAAAAATTAGCCGGGTGAGGTGGCGGGCGCCCGTAGTCCCAGCTACTCGGGAGGCTGAGGCAGGAGAATGGCGTGAACCCCGGGGGGCAGAGCCTGCAGTGAGCCGAGATCGCGCAACTACACTCTAGCCTGGGGGACAGCGAGACTCTGCCTCAAAAAAAAAAAAAAAAAAAGAATTAGTTCCAGGTGGGTCTAAAGTCCTGAGAACCAGAAGAACCAATGGCATAAGTTTCAGTTGGAAAGTCAGCAGGCTGCTGATGTTTCAGCTCAATTCCAAAGGCAGGAAGACTAATGTCAGCTCAAGCAGTCAGGCAGCAGGAGCTCCCTCTTACTCAGCCTTTGTGTTCTATTTAAGGCTTCAACTGATTGGACAAGGCCCACCTGTACTGGGAGGGTAATCTGCTTCACTCAGTGTACAGTGCAAATGTGATCTCATCCAAAATCACCCTCACACACACCCAGAATGTCTGACAAAATGTCTGGCCCTGTGGCCCAGTCAAATGGACAAATAACATTAACTGTCACACCAGTCCACCAAGGAAAACTTCCTTAGTCTGTCACCATTTTCATATATTTTTACAAACTTTTATTTATTTATTTATTTATTTTGAGATGGAGTTTCACCCTTGTTGCCCAGGCTGGAGTGCAATGGCATGATCTCGGCTCACCATAACCTCCGCCTCCTGCATTCAAGTGATTCTCCTGCCTCAGCCTCCCGAGTAGCTGGGATTACAGGCGTGCACCACCACACCCGGCTAATTTTGTGTTTTTGGTAGAGACAGGGTTTCTCCATGTTGGTCAGGCTGGTCTCGAACTCCCGACCTCAGGTGATCTGCCCACCTCGGCTTACCAAAGTGCTGGGATTACAGGCGTGAGCCACCACACCCGGCCTTTTACAAACTTTTAAAACTTGCTAGCATGTGGAAGATGGATGCCCACTGTCTGACTACAACCAGAAAGAGTCCAGTCTGCCTTTGGTCCTGTGCTTGAAGGGAGGTATCTAAGTTTCCTGTTTCTTTTAAGCTGTTGACAAATCTCATTGCACTTTTTTTTCAATAAAGTTGTGGCATACCCCCATCCCCGAAAAAACTGCTAGCATGAAAAGAACAGTTGGGTCACACTCCCTTTGTAGTTTTTTTGGGGGGTTTTTGGGTTTTTTTGAGACAAGATCTCACTCTGTCACCCAGGCTGGAGTGCAGTGGTGCGATCACAGCTTACTGCAGCCTCGACCTCCTGGGCTCAAGTGATTCTCCCATCTCGGTCTCCTGAGTAACTGGAACCACAGGCATGCACCACCACTCCTGGCTAATTTTTGTAGACCATGTTGCCCAGGCTAGTCTTGAACTCCTAGTCTCAAGGGATCCTCCCATCTCAGCCTCCCAAAGTGCTGGATTATAGGCATGAGCCACTGCGCCCAGCCTGGAGAATGATCTTGGATGAGATTCACATTTGCACCGTAGAGTGAGTGAAGCAGATTGCCCTCTCTACTGTGAGTAGGCCTCGTCCAATCAGTTGAAGGTTACTAAAGGCCAGATACTCCTGGCCTCAAACGATCTGCCTGCCTCCACCCCACAAAGTGCTGGGATTACAGGCATGACCTACCACACCCGGACACTTTGTAGTTATTTGTGTGACTTCAATGAAGCGGAGATTGGCCAAAGAGAACTCAGTGTCCTGGAGGAAGGCCTTTAATATTACTTTCTAGCATAATGAGGTGGCTGTTTTATTTTAAGAGTTATGAAGTTCACTGCAAGGTTTTCAGGTACCTGAATTCCAACCCCAGACTTCTGGGGCCCCCTGCACTCCCTGAGATCGGGGAAGCACAGCAGCTCCTTATTACCAGGAAGGGCAGGGTCCCTGCTCTGAGAGCCTCCAGGCGCCTCTGCCCACCTGTTACAGCACTCATTATAGTCTGATGTAGGGTGGGCTTATGTCCTTCCATAGGCTTCATGCTTTTCCAGGGCAGGAATCATGTTTTCAGTGTTCTGGGTTTTCCTGAGCACTTAGCAGTGGGCACTTGCAATCCTCCAATGTTGGTTAAGTGCATGCACTATTAATAGCATTCCAGGCTGGGTGCGGTGGCTCACACCTGTAATCCCAGCACTTTGGGAGGCCGAGGCAGGCAGATCACTTGAGGTCAGGAGTTCAAGACCAGCCTGACCAACATGGTGAAACTCTGTCTCTACTAAAAATACAAAAATTAGCTACTCGGAAGGCTGAGGCACAAGAATCGCTTGAACCCGGGAGGTGGAGGTTACAGTGAGCCAAGATCATGCCACTGCAGTCCAGCTCTGGGCAACAGAGTGATACTCTGTCTAAAAAAAAAAAAAGCATTCCAATAGCAACTTTCCACTGCATAGCGATTCATTCTCCAAGTGTGTTCCTCAGACCAACATTCACATCTGCTGGGAACTTGTTAGAAATGCAGGTATGGCCAGGCACAGTGGCTCATGCCTGTAATCCCAGCACTTTGGGAGGCCGAGGCAAGCAGACCACTTGAGCCCAGGAGTTCCAGACCAGCCTGGCCAACATAGTGAAACCCCGTCTCTACGAAAAAAACAAAAATTAGCCGGGTGTGGTGGCATGTGCCTGTCGTCCCAGCTACTCGGGAGGCTGAGGCAGGAGAATCGCTTGAACCCGGGAGGCGGAGGTTGCAGTGAGCTGAATCACACCACTGCACTCCAGCCTGGCAACAGAGCGAGACTCCGTCTCAAAAAAAAGAAACGCAGATACTTGGGTCTCCCTCACACCTGCTGAATCAGAAGCTCAATGACTGGGGCCCAGCCAGCTGGGTTCCATAACCCCTCCGGAAGGTTCTGATGTGTGCAAATCAGAGAGTCACTGCTCTAGCCTAATGGTTTGTATTTTGGGTCAATCAGCCCCTTCATAATTCTCAGGTCTCTTCCCCGCAATTTTTTGGTAGTTGTTTTATTTCGTATTTTGCACTGAATTCTGCAAAGTCATATAAGTAATATTGTGCCTGCTCACATTTGTACTAATTGAGATCCATGTTTCAGTGAATAGCTTCAATGTGTTGCAAATACTGTATACCAAGCCTAGTATTGAATACAGAAATTATCTTGCCCTCAAATCCACCCTGTGAGAGAGGTAATGCTAGCCCCAGTTCTCAGAGGCAGAACCCGAACACAGCTGTTTAAGTGACGTGTGTATGTTCCCATAGCAGGTCATGCTGCACTTGCAACTCAAAATCACCCTCACACAAACCCAGAACGTCTGACCAAATGTCTGAGCACCCCATGGCCTAGTCAAGTGGATAAATAACATTAACCATCACACCAGTCCACCAAGGGAAAACATCCTCAGTCTGTCACCATTTTAATATATTTTTACAAACTTTTAAAAATTGCTAGGAGGTGGAAGATGGACACACCCTGTCTGACTACAATATCCAGAAAGAGTCCAGTCTGCCTTTGGTGCTGTGCTTGAGGGGAGGTATCTAAGTTTCCTCTTTCTTTTATGCTGTTGACAAATCTCATTGCACTTTTTTTTTCAATAAAGTTGTAGCATTCCCCCTGCCCCCCAACAAAAAATTGCCAGCATGAAAGAACAGTTAGGACACATTCCCTTCGTATTTTTGGGTGGGGTTGTTTGAGACAGGATCTCACTCTCTCACCCAGGCTGGAGTGTCTTGCTTCAAAGTTGGTGTTTGTGACCCCAGACTAAATAGTCTTGGAAACTTAGACTCTGTCTTACAATAAGCACCAATCTTTTAGGGCATCCAAGTATTTTGCAACAAAAAGCAGCTTGATGGAGCTAGCACGAAGTGCCACCAGTCAAGCTTGGAAGAGCAACAAATGGGTTCTTCTTGCTGAATTGTTTAACCACGAAATGTGTTTGTCCTGCAAGCTTATTTGCAAAGCGTACTCTTTTGTTCTGGGGGAAGACCCACGCCTCTTTAAGGAACAGAGCAGACCATGCCAAAAGCACTTCAAGGCCTTCCTTATCGGTGTCAATCTGGCACCCTGTGAAAGCTGCAGGGCCTTTCTACTCTGCTCCAAGCTCCCTGCTCCATCCAGCTGGTCCTGGAATCGGCTTTCTCCATCTGCCTTCGTGTCACCCTCTCCCACCTGAACTTCCTCCCCAGAGCCTTCCAAGCCCACCCTTCTCTTCCACTCTAGCCTCCACAGCATTTCAGGCACTCATTGACCATCTCTCTGACATTGGGTGTGGCACCACGATCACGTTTGGGGGTCCCTAAGCAAACCCTGACACATACATGGGCCATTCCGCCTCCTGCCTCCTAGTCCCCACTGATAGACATTGTCACCCAATGCCTGAGCACCATGAAAATTGAGAGAAAGAGGAAGAACTGCATCTTCCTCCTCCTCAGACGTCTCCGCTGGGGACTGGCTGATTCCTTTAGGGCCTTAAAACATTTCCATTTGCAGAATGTCCCTAATAAAATGGAGAAGTAAAGCTATAAATCCTTACCGTATTATTTTCAGAGCAAGAAAGATGGTCACAGATGGGCGGGAGATTGGTAGCGATGGATGGAATCAGTCGATGGATAGTAAGAATAGGTCCTATAGAAATAAAACACAAGCATTTGTGTATTAATTACTGTATTAAGTCTGTTTAGACTGCTATGACAAAGTAGCATAGACAGGGTGGTTTAAACAACATCGATTTATTATCCAACAGTCCTGGAGGCCGGAAGTCCAAGATCAAGGTGTGAGCAGGGCTGGTTCCTACTGGGACCTCTCCTTGGCCTGTAGATGCTGTCTTCTCCCTGTGTCCTCACATGGTGGTCCCTCTATGTGCGTCTGTGTCCTCATCTACTCTTCTTATAAGAATTCTAGTCGTATTGGTTTAGGGCCCACCTTAGTGATTTCATTTTATCTTAATTGCCTCTTTGGAGATCCTATTTCCAAATACATTCACATTCTGAAGTACCAGGGCTTAGGGCTTCAACATATGCATTTGTGGGGGGAGCATAATTCAGTCCATAACACTTGCCCATTGCTGAGTAACAAACTGCCACAAACGCAGTGGCTTAAAACAACACACATTTGTTATCTCAGAATCTCCACGGGTTGGGAATTTGAGCTCAGTTTAACTGTGCCTTTGCTCAGGGTTTCACAAGGCTGTAGTCAATGTGTCAGCAGAACTGCATTCTCATCTAGAGACTTGGATGGAAAAGAATCCACTGTCAAGAT
Source organism: Nomascus leucogenys (assembly GCF_006542625.1). NCBI lineage: Eukaryota > Metazoa > Chordata > Mammalia > Primates > Hylobatidae > Nomascus > Nomascus leucogenys. Next base: position 7,898,367 of record NC_044406.1, read on the forward strand.
CCCTCAGGCTGGGTGTGGTGACTCATGCCTGTAATCCCAACACTTTGGGAGGCTGAGGCAGGAGGATCCCTTGAGCCCATGAGTTTAAGACCAGCCTGGGCAACATAGTGAGAACTCATCCCTAGAAAAAATTTTAAAATTTGAAAAATTAGCCACGTATGGTGATGTACACCTGTAATCCAAGCTACTCAGGAGGCTAAGGTGGGAGGATCACTTGGGCCCTGGAGGTCGAGGCTACAGTAAGCTGTGATTGCACCACTGCACTCCTGGTTGTATAACAGAGTGAGACTCTGTCTCCAAAAAAAAAAAAAAAAATGGTTTCATGACTCAGGGCACTGGCTTCTTGCAGGCTGCTGGCTGGGGGGTGGTCCTGGGGGGGCTGCCCTTTGTTCCTTACCCCAGGGCTGCTTGCATCTTCAAGAGCGTGCATCAGGGAACCTCGTCATTGGAGTGGCATCCCATCTCCTCTGCCACATTCTCCTGGTTAGAAGCAAAACAGGCCGGGCACGGTGGCTCACGCCTGTGATCCCAGCACTTTGGGAGGCCAAGGTGGGTGGATCACTTGAGGTCAGGAGTTTGAGACCAGCCTGGCCAACATGGTGAAACCCTGTCTCTACTAAAAATACAAAAAAATTAGCCAAGCGTGGTGGCACACGCCTTCAGTCCCAGCTACTTGGGAGGCTGAGGCAGGAGAATCGCTTGAACCCAGGAGGCAGAGGCTGCAGTGAGCAGAGATCACTCCACTGCACTCTAGCCTGGGCGAGACAGAGCGAGACTCTGTCAAAAAAAAAGAAGCAAAACATAGGTCCTACTCACACTTAAGAGGCCAGAAGGCCAGAATCCCACAAAAGAACAGGATCATGAAGACCCCCCCCACCTCCCCCCGCCCCACCAAAAGCAAAGTTTGTTCCACACACCTTGTGGGTGGGAGAAATGAGAGAAAAAATAGTAATAGAAAGCCAGCAGCACAGGGTAAATTTTGCCCCTTCACAAGTTTGCCTGAGGTTGGGCCACATTCACTCACCCAATCCCCAAAGTTATCTGTTTAGACCATCCATCCCAACAACCTGGAGCAGTCACTGTTTTGCAAGAGCTTTAGATGAAGACTGTAATGAAACAAGATCAAGGGAAAGATTGGTTTTAAGTATCACTTACTCATCTTCCTCCACCTGCAATTTTCAGCCCCAAAATAACTTGGAGGAAAAAAAAAAATCCTGGATTATTTACATTTGCTCTCTATTTTTAACCACTCTTCTGTTTAAAACATTTAATATCTTCTGAAGCCCCATTAGAGCCTATTTAACCTGTAGCAAGATATTGTATTTATTTTTGCAGCTATTTTCATCTGCTTAGGGAACTTTTTGTTTTCATCTGAGCTTTCAGAAGGAAGTTAAGCAAGGTCAACAGGCCTGGCTGACTTGTCAACTGGTTGTGCTGGGTTCTTAATCATAAAATGGAGCTAAATTCAGAGCAACTTATCATGCATCTCTTTTTATGTGGCTCAGTTTTTCCATTACTTGAAGTTCCCAAACATTAATAAACCTAAATGCACTATTTTCGGTGGGAATGAATGCATTATGCTTTTCAGAGTTGATGTTTTTTACATAACTAAATCATGTTGGCAAGAGGGAGGAGAAACCACTCTTTGTAGGGCATACAGCAATTGGATTTTTTCCTACTGATCTGGAGCTGTTGAAGCAGGGAATCGGGGAGGGGAAAGAAAGGGGAATTCGGCACAGGGAAAATACACCCACATATTCTGTTCACTATTTTTACTTGATATTTTTTGTGCTACAGGTTGCTTTTGCAACCACTAAGCAAACATTTTCAAGAGGCTTTAATGAAAAAGATGTGTTTGGAAGAAAGCAAAATGACTCTACAAGACTCTAACAGAAAATACACTTGTAATTCTTTGAGCTGTAGTTAGGGTAAACATTTGATCCTAGAGACAATCTAGTCACGTGAAACCAAAAGCCTGTAGTCTCAGCTACTAGGGAGGCTGAGGCAGAAGTATCACTTGAACCCGGGAGGCAGAGCTTGCAGTGAGCCGAGATTGTGCCACTGCACTCCAGCTTGGGCGACAGAGCAAGACTCCGTCTCAAAAATAAATAAATAAATAAATAAATAAATAAAATAAAGACAAAAATCCAACCTAGCCCAAGGCTGGTGCAGTAGACACTGCAACGGAATATAAAATGAGTGAATAAAACTCAACAAGAACCATTCAGGAGACCCATGAGCTGGAATATTCTGTTTTACCCTCTTCCTTCTCTTCCTCACCCCACCACACCTTTGCCCTCCAAGGGTTATTTTTGCTGCATGTTACTTTATTCTTTTTCAACCAGCTTTGGCACAAAAATGTAGTGTTTAAGTGTTTAATATTACATTATTCATTTATTCATATTTCCCTCTTGATGTGTTCTAATTCCACCCTTCAATGTTAGACAAAGACATACAAATTGTATTTCTACACTTATATCTTGCTTGACAGGTTCTTGTAGCTAACAGCCACTGACCAGAATTTCTGTAGATGGTAGAATCCGTAGGCTGATACGGCTTTCGATATGTTCCAAATCTGGTATTGCTTATCCTTTTTCTATGAGCTAAGCTGTTATCATTTACTGCCTCTATGAAGGAAGAATACAGTTATTTGCCCAGTGAAGCACAAGCAATCAACATCCTGGTTTCAATATAGATGGCTGAGGAATCAGTGCTAGGAAATGTGTGAGGGGACTGAACCTACACTAATATGTATATTTGCAGTAGGTTCTGATTTCAGGTGTTCCTTTTTGCTACTTCTGAAATAAAAACTTGGCCAAACATCAAGTAGAAGGGTCTTTTGTGCTTCTGCAGTCCAGTGGGGAAATGGTTTCTGGTTACTTTTTCATGTATTAAATTAATTTTATTTTGAAAAAAGTTTTACAAAAGTTTTTCCTGTGTTTTTTTTAGTTGAGATGAAATTCATATAACTAAATTAGCCACTTTAATGTGTTCAATTCAGTGGCATTTAGCACATTTACAGACTTGTGCAACTTTCACTTCTGTCTAGAGCCAAAACATTTTCACCAGCCTCCCAAAAAGCCCCATACCCATTATATAGTCACTCCCCATCCCATCGCCTTCTTCCAGCCCCTGGTAACCACTAATCTACTTTCTGTCTCTATGGATTTATCTATTCTGGACATTTCATATAAATGAAATCATGTGATATCTGATCTTTTGTGTCTGGCTTCTTTCACTCGGCATAATGCTCTTGAGGTTCTTCCACATTGTAGCATGTGTCAGTAATTCATTAAATTTATTTTTAAATGAGAATAATATTCAAGGGCACTTTCCTATGTTCAACTATTTATTGATCACCTGTGTGCAAGGCACTGTACTATACATAGCATGATGTAAAGGTTGGCATTCTCTGTGAAATAATTGTAGGACACAAGCATATGAGTCTCCTGCCCGCAGCACCCCACTCCCATGCCTCAGTCTCTGACATAAAACTACTAGAGGTGGCTGGTTCCCAAAGTAGCCAAATCCTTGTGACTCATAGGCTTTTCCACCCTCCCTTCTCCCCTTCTTAGACAAGATTCGTTTCCCCCAAGACCACACAAGCCATTTTAGAATTGTCGTTTGAACTCATGATATGTCAATGAACAGAAACCATAGCACTGTGACTGTCATAAAGAAGAGTCGGCCCTCAGGAGAGGCCCAGCTTGCAGGGTAGAAACGCAAAATGCAGATAGCAGTGGTAACTGATGACACAGACTACATGGCTTCCTCCAGTACAGAGGATGGCCCCCAAGGCTCAGGGCTGTGAAAGGTCCCGGAGGCCTCACCGAAGCAGCGAGACTTGGAGGACGGGGCGGGGGGGAGACTTGGAGAGGCAGGGTGATGGCCTTCATGGACAAACGGAAGATTTGAACAAAGACTTGGCCGCGAGAATACACGTGGCCTTTTTAAAAGACGAGACACAGACCATTTTGTTTAGAAAGATTTGTTTGGAAACGAACATGCAGTGGTGTCAACGCTGGTTCACTTGAAAGGGAAGCAAACGGGAAAATAACATCCCACTTTCCTTCAGCCCCCCCCTCACAACCCCCGCCTTGTACCTGACCTTCTCCAGCCCAGGAGCAACCATAGTAGACCACTGAGACGTCTCCCTGCGTCTTTCCATCATATCTTTTTTCCCAGCCAGCCCTAACGGAACCCAGGTGGTTCCTTCAACGGGCTCCATGCGGCGCGGGGCGGAGGGAGGGGCCTAACTCTGGGCATTCTTTCTCTCCGTAGTATGGTTCCCATGATGCCCCTCTCCCAAGGTCCTGTCATGGCCGCTCTCTCAAAGCAGTTTTCCATTATGCCCCTCTCCCGAGGGAGTTTCCCAACACCGCCGCGTCCCAAAACAGTTTCCAGTCGGCCGGGCGCAGTGGCTCACGCCTGTAATCCCAGCACTTTGGGAGGCCGAGGGGGGCGGATCACGAGGTCAGGAGATGGAGACCATCCTGGCTAACACGGTGAAACCCCGTCTCTACTAAAATAAATAAATAAATAAATAAAATTAGCTGGGCGTATTGGTGCACGCTTGTAATCCCAGTTTCTCGGGAGGCTGAGGCAGGAGAATGGCGTGAACCCGGGAGGCGGAGCTTGCAGTGAGCTGAGATCGCGCCACTGCACTCCAGCCTGGGCAACAGAGCGAGACTCCGTCTCAAAGATAAATAAATAAAAATAAAAATAAAACAGTTTCCAGTCATGCCCCCTTCTCAAAGAAGTTTCCTGTCATGTCTCTCTTCCTTGCCCCTCTGCACTCTTCCTTCATTTATTTATTTATTTATTTAAGACGGTCTTGCTCTGTCGCCCAGGCTAGAGTGCATTGGGAAGAATATGGCTCACTGCAGTTTCAATCTCCGAGTTCAAGCCATCCTCCCACTTCAGCCTCCCTAGTAGCTGGGACGACAGGGCATGCCACCATGCCCGGCTAATTTTTGTAGTTTTTGTAGAGACAAGGTTTCACTATGTCAGCCAGGCTGGTCTGGAACTCCTGGGTTCAAGTGATCTGCCCACCTCGGCCTCCCAAAGTGCTGGGATTACAGGGCAAGCCACGGAGCCCGGCCCCTCCGCACTCTTCAAAACCCTCGGCTCCAGCTCTGCAGCAGAGCTCCTCCCTCGTTTGTATCCTCATTTAGTGTATCATACTCTTGGAATAACTACCCAACCAATCAAAGAAAGGACATTTTTCCCCACCCAGGTATACCTTGGGCATCACAAATGATGCGGGAACATCATGGACCTTCCAACTCAGGCAGGCAGAAGGAGGTGTAAAGTGAAAGCCTCAGCTGGGATACGAGGCAGGATGTGCTAAGTTCCCCATGGTTGGTAGAGGCCCCAAGCGCTCCCTGATATTCAGAAAAGACAGGAATAGCTGAGTGCCACTGGAAAAGCAGGCGGGAAGTGAAGTAGGTGGGGAGGAGCAGGAGATTGTTACAGTTGCAGGAGCGACCAAAGAGAACAAAGACACCACGGTTAAAGCTGGCTAAAGGCAGAGGCCATTCAGAGACTGTCAGAATAATCCAGTTATAGGGAAAGGTCCTGAGTAGGGGCAGTGGGGCTGGAAGGAAAGGGCAGGTGATAACGGGTGGCAAAGGCAGGAGGAGCTGGATGGGAAGCTTGTGGGGACTTGTTGGGGTTGGTGGGGAGGAGAAGTAGTTACAGAAGGTTTCAAGGCTAAGGTTTGGGTAACTTGGAGAAGGTTGTCTATCTGACGAAAGTTGGAAATTCAGTAACAAGGACAGAGTTTCCTTGTTGAGTGAAGGGTGAGATCTGGGCCAGATCATCACTAGGAGTCCACAGATACAGCCCCAAGCCCCTAGGGTGGAGTCGCACTCCTTCCACAGAGGAAAAGGAGACAGCAACAGGACACACAGAAGAATCATAACCTGCTACTAAGCATGACCTGGGACCCCTGTCACATTTGTTTATGGAACACTTAGCTCTTTGGGGGTTCCCAGGGACTAAAGTGTGTGCTTCAAAACACACCCTAACGGCCGGGTGCGGTAGCTCACGCCTGTAATTGCAGCACTTTGGGAGGCCGAGGAGGGCAGATCACGAGATCAGGAGATCGAGACCATCCTGGCTAACATGGTAAAACCCCGTCTCTACTAAAAATACAAAAAATTAGCCGGGCATGGCGGCACGTGCCTCTAGTCCCAGCTACTCGGGAGGCTGAGGCAGGAGAATCACTTGAACCCACGGGGCAGAGGTTGCAGTGAGCCTAGATCGCGCCAATGCACTCCAGCCTGGGCGACAGAGAGAGACTCTGTCTCAAAAAAAGGAAAAAAAAAAAACACTCACACCCTAAGATGCTGCCTGTTTCTCTAAACAGGCTAAATGATGCATTAGCTTCAGCCGAATCATTCTCACCAGTGGAAATGGTGACCTACTTCTAGTGACCCACCCTGTGTGCAGAGCTGCATGGCTTCTCAGCAAGGCCACAGCCTCTCGGTGTCCTCAATGGCCGTGGCAGTGGGAACAAAGATGTGAGCGCTGGTGTCCTTGGTCCTCCCTGTCTGCTGTCTCCAACCCGATGGCCAGAAAGGGTCTCATACCTGCTTTGGTTCTTGGAGAAGGCCAGGGACTGAGTAAGTGCTGATAGACCATGAGCACATGTCAGACATTCCCCACCGTAATCTCCCAGAAACCCAGCCAGCACATGAAAGCAGGTGAAAGGAAAGGAAGCGATAGAAAGAGTTCCTGCCAGGGAACAGGCGTGTGCTGTTTAGAGTTTTCCAGGCCCGCACTGCAATGGAGATTGTGGAATCTGCAGGCCTCAACATGTTGGTGAACACAGTTTCTTCAATTATCCTCAGTAATTTATGGTGGAATATCATGAAGTCACACTGGATGTGCCTTTGAAAATTAGATGGTTTTCTCCTTTCATTTTAATATTTCTGCATTTCATTGAATAAAATTATAAATAGGGCAATTTCAAAAAGAAAGGAATACAGAATAGCAAACTTTTAGAACACCCATTAGGCAAAGTCCAAATTTAGAAAAATAGATATGTAAATCCTTGTGAGATGATTAACCTTCACCCCAAACACACACACTCATTTCTACTACTTATCACTCAGAACTTTTATGAGAGTAAAGAGTTTCTCCTAAGACTCAGGGATCACTTCTATAGTTTGTTCCTAGAGAAGTTTCTCTGGATGTGTAGAGCACCGTAAAATAAAAGGAAAAAGAAAAAAGAGCCGGGCGCGGTGGCTCACGCTTGTAATCCCAGCACTTTGGGAGGCCGAGGCGGGTGGATCACGAGGTCAGGAGATCGAGACCACAGTGAAACCCCGTCTCTACTAAAAATACAAAAAAATTAGCCGGGCGTGGTGGTGGGCGCCTGTAGTCCCAGCTACTCCGAGAGGCTGAGGCAGGAGAATGGCGTGAACCCGGGAGGCGGAACTTGCAGTGAGCCAAGATTGTGCCACTGCACTCCAGCCTGGGCGACAGAGCGAGACTCCGTCTCAAAAAAAAAAAAAAAAAAAGAAGAATAAAAAAGTTTAAAAAAAGAGCTTGTCTCCTAAGAGATTATAAGTTTCTAGAAGATAATGCTGTGTCTTTTTTTTAATTTTTTCCCCCACAAATCCATAAAATGTACTCAGTGAATGTTTGTTTGATCAGAATTAAATTTGTATTACTAAAAGAGTTTTTGTTTTCAGCTTGTTTATTTTTGCTAGAGGAGCCACTGAGTTACTATTTTAAGAATAGCTTTGAATCATTACTTAGGAAGTCAGAATTGTATTAAATGAAGTAGTACCTAAAAACTTCCAGATCCATTAGAAATTATAACTAACGCAATTTGAGGGCCGGGCGCGGTGGCTCACGCTTGTAATCCCAGCACTTTGGGAGGCCGAGGCGGGCGGATCACGAGGTCAGGAGATCGAGACCACGGTGAAACCCCGTCTCTACTAAAAATACAAAAAATTAGCCGGGCGTGATGGCGGGCGCCTGTAGTCCCAGCTACTCGGAGAGGCTGAGGCAGGAGAACGGTGTGAACCCGGGAGGCGGAGCTTGCAGTGAGCCGAGATCGTGCCACCGCACTCCAGCCTGGGTGACAGAGCGAGACTCTGTCTCAAAAAAAAAAAAAAAAAAGAAATTATAACTAATGCAATTTGAAAAGAGAGTTGGATTATTCATTTTATACAAGTCTCTGTTTTCAATGACTTTAGTGTAAATGAACCCTAACGAAAATTTTTACCTACTTTTCGATTAACTTATCCAATGGTGTTTCCCCTCCAAAGTATTTTACATGGCAAATAAAATATACAACTTTGGGCCAGGCACTGTGTCTCATACCTGTAATCCCAGCACTTTGGGAGGCCGAGGCGAGTGGATCACCTGAGGTCAGGAGTTCGAGACCAGCCTGGACAACATGGGGAAACCCCGTCTCTACTAAAAATACAAAAATTAGCCGGGCGTTGTGGCGGCACCTGTAATCCCAGCTACTCAGGAGGCTGAAGCAGAAGAATCGCTTAAACCCAGGAGGCAGAGGTTGCAGTTAGCCGAGATAGTGCCACTGCATTCTAGCCTGGGCAACAAGAGCAAAATTCCGTCTAAAAAAACTTTATGCTTGTAACTACATTTCTGTCATATTTACATAGCTTCTGAAATTTGTCCATAGGCTCTGGCAAAGTTGTCTTTTTTTTTTTTTTTTTACACCAAGTGAACTTACAGTTAAAAAAATAGAAAGTATTTAAACCTGAATGATTTCTGAGGTTGTAGCAGAAGGATCTCCCAAAGGAGGAAAAAAAACCCTTACCTTCTCCTTATGTGCAGTCTCTTTCACAAATACATAATTTAATGAGGATATGTGTAAATTTACCTTGTATATTTTTTAGCTAAATTAGTTTTACATATAATATCTAATGCAATTTTCTCACGAAAGTGGGAAGGTACTATTATTACTATTTTTATTAGTACCCCTTCCTTATTTACAAACAGAAAATCTTGGAATTCAGAAGGACGAAGTTGCATAATTTGCTCCAGCCACACAGCTACTAAGTGGCAAAGCCAGGTGTCTGAATTCCAACGTTCACGGTCTGGTCCAGTGTAAAACGTTTAAACTTGGATCCCTTACAAGTCTATAAGTGCTTTATTGAGTATGCGTAAGTAGAAAAATAATTTCTGAAAACTCAGTTCAAAATTAAATCCTTGGAGCTTACACAGTAAAATTCAACATTCACTTTTGTGGGCTGAGAACTCCTGCTTAGGTGCCCTGGAACAGGAACCCCAGTGCCTTGCTGACAAATGGTCTTCACAGAACACAAATGGCCCTTAGTCGTGCTAGAACCAATTGTATCACTTGTGTGTATCTGAGAAACCCAAGGGAGTTCTCCAACCCTGATAGACCAGTCAGGATTCAACCAGAGAACTGGAACCAGTAGAAGATACATGCTAGATTTATTGCAAGGAATTGGCTTATGTCATTGGGTGGGGCTGGGCAGGCAGGCCTGAAATTTGTAGGGAAGACAGTTAAGAAGGCAGACTGGAACTCTCTTGGGCACTGGCTGCTAACAGGAGGAATTTCTTCTTGTTTAGGGAAGCCTCAGTCCTGCTATAGAGGCCTTTCACCTGATAATCCAAGATAATCTCTCCCCCGGCTTAAAGTCAACTGATTATGGGCCTTATTTACATCTCAAAACAGCCTGGAAGCAACACCTAGATTAGTGCTTGTAGTGTATTGGATTGTGTATCCTTAAAAAGATAAGTTCAAGTTCTAACCCCTGGTACCTGTGAATGGGGCTTTATTCGGAAATAAGGTCTTTGCCGATGTGATCAAGTTGAATCAAGGCTATACTGAATTAAAGGAGGCAGTAAATCCATTAACTGGATAACCTGTGTCTTTATAAGAGAAAGAAGAGGGAGATTTGGGCACACACACGCACACAGGGAGGGAGAAGGCCATATGAAGATGGTGGCAGAGATTGGAGTGATGCAGCTACTAAGCAAGGAACACCAAGGACTGCCAGCTGTCATCGGGAGCTGGAAGAGACGGGGAAGGATCCTCCCCTAGAGCCTTCAGAGGGAACACGGCCCTGCCAACTCTTGACTTCAGACTTCTGGCCTTCAGAAATCTGACAGAATAAATTTATGTTGTTTTAAGCCATCTAGTTTGTGGTTCCCTGTTCGAGTGGCCCTAGAGAATGAAAATGGTATTTGATGGAATAATTGAGGATTGTGGCCTAGGCAAATGGACACATCAAAAGACCATCACCCCTCCATTCCCTTCTCTTCTCCTTTCCCTTCCTTTCCCTCCTTTCCCCTTCCCTTCCATCCCCTCCCCTTCCTTTCTCTTCCCTTCCCTCCATCTCAACCCTCTTCATGTCCACTGAGCTCATATTCTGGTTGGGGGAACAGACAATTAAAACTAATGAGCAAGCCAGGCGCAGTGGCTCATGGCTGTAATCCCAGCACTTTGGGAGGCTTAGGCAGGAAGATCACTTGAGGCCTGAAGTTCGAAACAAGCCTGGGCAACATGGCAAACCCCATCTTTACAAAAAAATACAAAAATCAGCTGGCCGTGGTGGTGCTCATTTGTAAACCCAGCTACTCAGAAGGCTAAGATAGGAAGACGGCTTGAGCCTGGGAGGCCAGGGTTGCAGTGAGCCATGGTCAAACCACTGCACTTCAGCCTGGGAGACAGAGCCAGACCCTGTTTCAAGAAGCAAAAACAAAAAACTAATGAACAAATGAACACGAACATGTTAGCCCATGAAAGAAAGACTGGTGAAGAGGGAGGGAGAGGGCACCCATTAGAGCAGAGACCAAAATGCTCCGAGAAGCCTGGGGTCCCTCCTGGAGGAGACGTCCTCACAGAAGAAGCACTGAGTGCAGATGACAAGAAGCTGCAAACATTCAAGGAACAGCACAAGCATGTTGAGGAGTGGGTGGGCAGGGAAGAAAGAAGAGCAGGGAAAATGGGAGGAGATGGAGTCTTCTACCACTGTGTTTTTGTTGTTGTTTTTATGAGACAGGGTCTTGCTCTGTCACCAAGCTGGAGTGCAGTGGTGCGATCATGGCTCACTGCAGCCTTGACCTCCTGGTCTCAAGTGATCCCACCTCAGCTTCGCAAGTAGCTGGGAACCACAGGTGCACCACCACACCCTGATGATTATTTTAAAATTGTTTTTGTAGAGATGGAGTCTCACTATGTTGCCCAGGATGGTCTTGAACTTCTGGACTCAATAGATCCTCCCACCTCAGCCTCCCAAAGTGCTTGGATTATAGGCATGAGCCAGCACACCCAGCTTCTACCACTTGTTGGTTTTTAATTTGCATAGTGGCACCTTTTCTTAAAAAAATGCAATTGTACATGTGTGTATGTACAGAAATTTTGTATGTTTCAAAATAATTATCTTTCAAATCAGCTGCAGTGGAGCATTCTAATTTTTTAAGCAAACTTGTAAAATGTTAGAATAGTTTTAGTTACAGAAAGATAAGATCGAGAGTTCCTGTGTATAATTCAGTTTTTCCATTGTTAAAGCCATATGCCGCCATAGTACTTTTGTTTCAACTATGAAACTGATCTTGGTACATAACTAATAACTCAATGCCCAGTTTTTCCATGTAAGTCCCTTTTCTGTCCTAGGGCCCCATCCAGGATTGTACATTACATTAAGTCATCGTATCACCTTGGGCTCCTCTGGGCTGTGACTGGCTCACCATGCTTCCTTGTCTTTGATGCCTTTGATAGTTTGGAGCAGTGCTGATCGGGTATTTTGTGGAATCTCCTTCAGTTTAGGTTTGTATGATGCCTTCTCATGATTGGACTGGGGTTATGGATGTTTGGACATTCTTAGGTTTTTATTTACAACATTTCATTGCATACCTAATGTTTCAACAAACATTAATCTATCTTAAAAATAGAATCACATATTTAATGCAGTTATTGTAATGTCTATCTTTGTCCCCTTTATACAAAAATACAGAAAACCAGGAGAGAGGCAGCCACCATTTCATATTCTTAGCTCATACGTGAAACCTTTCCGTTTTAAACTTCTGGGAAGAACTTTAACATTAAAAATTCAAACCACTTTGAAATTATGTAGTCAACTGAAAAAGTTTATTTTAGTCATCTAAAGGGGCCTGTGCAAAGGAAAACTACTCTTTTAGAAGCATACTTCTTCTTTTTTTTTTTTTTTTTTTTTTGAGACGGTGTTTTGCTCTTGTTGCCCAGGCTGGAGTGCAATGGCACGATCTTGGCTCACCACAACCTCTGCCTCCCGGATTCAAGTTATTCTCTCTCCTGCCTCAGCCTCCCAAGTAGCTGGGATTACAGGCATGCACCACCACGCCTGGCTAATTTTGTATTTTTAGTAGAGACAGGGTTTCTCCATGTTGGTCAGGCTGGTCTCAAACTCCCGACCTCAAGTGATCTGCCCGCCTTGGCCCCCCAAAGTGCTGGGATTACAGGCGTGAGCCACCGCACCTGGCCAGAAGCATACTTATTTTCCTCCCATTCCAGAAAACTGTCCTTGCCTGGTGCCCTAAGCATTGCTGAAAACATTCCTTGAAACGTCTCTCTACCTGCTGATGTCACCCTGCCCAACATCCTTGCAGTTGGATAGCTGTGTGCTGCTGCAGCCTTTTGTGAGTGGGGGGAGTTTTATTTTAAGTAGTTATCTCTGGCCGGGTGTGGTGGCTCATGCTTGTCATCTCAGCACATTGGGAGGCCAAGGTGGGTGGATCACTTGAGGTCAGGAGTTCGAGACCAACCTGGCCAACACGGTGAAACTCCATCTGTACTGAAAATACAAAAATTAGCCAGGCATGGTGGTGCACACCTGTAATCACAGCTACTTGGGAAGCTGAGGCACAAGAATTGCTTGAACCTGGGAGGTGGAGGTTGCTGAGCCGAGATTGCGTCACTGTACTCCAGCCTGGGCGACAGAGCGAGACTCCATCTCAAATAAATAAATAAATAAATAGTTATCTCTAAAACCGTGATCAATTCTCACTATTATCTCAGAAGTATACTAAAGAAGTATTCTTTCCCTTTCCTCCCTCCCCTCAGGGACATTTCAAGATCTCTACAAGACCTGTATCTGGTCTTATTAAATGGCTGTGCTCTAGTGAAAATAACAACAAACCGTAAAGGCTTCCTTACACGGGTACTGGGGGAAAGGTTGGGCTCTAATTCCATGTAGCTTTACTGTGCCTTTCTCGAATTTGCTAAAATTCATGCTTTTAGTGTATAGTTGGCCCTCTGTATCCATGGCTTCCACATGCATGAATTCAGCCAACTTCAAATAAAAAATATTTGAAAAAAAATGGATGGTTGCATCTGCCCTGAGAATGTACAGACTTTTATTCTTATCATTATTCCCTAAACAATACACTATAACAACTATTTGCACAACACTTACACTGTATTAGGTATTATAACTAATCTAGAGATGATCTAAATTATACAGGAGGCTGAATGAGGTGGCTCATGCTGTCATCCCAGCACTTTATGGGAGGCCAAGGCAGGAGGATCACTTGAGGCCAAGAGTTTGAGACCAGCCTGGGCAACAGAGCAAGACCCTGTTTCTACAGAAAATACAAAAATTAGCTTGGGTGTGGTGGTGCATACCTGTAGTCCCAGCTACTCAGGAGGCTGAGGTGGGAGGATGACTTGAGCCAGGAGTTCAAGGCTACAGTGACCTATGATTGCAACATTGTACTTCAGCCTGGGCAATGGAACAAGACCCTGTCTATAAATATAATATGTCAATATGGCCGGGCATGGTGGCTCACGCCTGTAATCCCAGCACTTTGGGAGGCCTAGGCGGGCAGATCACCTGAGGTCAGGAGTTCAAGACCAGCCTGGCCAACATGGGGAAACCCCGTCTCTACTAAAAATACAAAACTTAGCTGGGCATGGTGGCATGCACCTGTAATCCCAGCTACCCAGGAGGCTGAGGAAGGAGAATCACTGGAACCCGGGAGGCAGAGGTTGCAGTGAGCCGAGATCGCGCCACTGCACTCCAGCCTGGGTGACAACAGAACAAGACTCTGTCTCAAAAAATAAAAAAAAAAAAAGATTACATTAATTAACTAAATAAAATAAAAATAAATTATACAGGAAGATGTGCATAGGTTATATGCAAATACTATGCCATTTTATATCAGGGACATGAGCATCCATGGATTTTCGTATCTGCAGAGAGTTCTGCAACCAATCCCCTGTGGATACTGAGAGACGACTACACAGTTCTATGAGTTTTGACCAACATTGACAGTTGTGCAACCAGCACTACCATCAAGATACAGAACAGCTCAGTCTCTCAAAAATATCCTCCCATGATCCTTTGTAGTCAACCTTTTCCCCAACCTACTCTCAATCCCAACAATGGAGGATCTTTCTGTCCGAGTAGTTTTGCCTGCTGCAGAATGCCATATGAAACCATGGAATATGGCTGAGTGTGGTGGCTCACATCTGTAATCCCAGCAGTTTGGGAGGCCGAGCTGGAAGGATCACTTGATCCCAGGAGTTCAAGATCAGCTTGGGCAAGATAGCAAAACCCCGTCTCTACAAAACAGAAACAAAACACAAAACCATGGAATGTGTCACCTTTGAATCTGAATTCCTTCACTCAGCCATTTACATTTGAGATTCATCCATGCTGTTGCACAGATCAATAGCTTCCTCCTTTTCAGTGTTCATGGAGTCAACACTGAAAAGTGTATATCCATACAAGGGGATAGATCCATATCCATAGCCAGATCCACGTCCCCTTGTATGGATATACTACAGTTTATTTATCCCTTCACCAGTTGAAGGACGCCTGGATTGTTTCCAGGTTTTGGCAACTATGAATAAAAGTTTCTGCATACAAGTTTTTGCAGGAAGCTAAGCTTACACTTCTCTTGGGTATACATGTAGGAAGGGGACTGTCAGGGTATATTACACATGATGTATGTCCCATCTTATCAAGTGGCTGCTGATTTTGTAAAAGTAATAACATCAAAGAGGCCTTGTGACAAAGGCGCTGGAGAAAAATGCCACGTTCCATTCCCATTGAGTTTCACTTGTGCTTTTCTTAAAGAAATGTCTTTTTTTTTTGAGATGGAGTCTCGCTCTGTCACCCAGGCTGGAATGTGATGGTGCAATCTCGGCTCACTGCAACCTCCGCCTCCCAGGTTCAAGCGATTCTCCTGCCTCAGCCTCCCGAGTAGCTGGGACTACAGGCACGTGCCACCATGCCCGGCTAATTTTTGTATTTTTTGTAGAGATAGGGTTTCACCATGTTGGCCAGGCTGGTCTCGAATTCCTGACCTCAGGTGATCCACCTGCCTCGGGGATTTTCTTTGTCAATGTGGTGTGGAACTTGACTGTGTGGGAGATAAATTTTTGTGAAGAAACTGTCTATAAAATCCTTCTGTCTCCCATGCTTATTCTCTACAGCCAGTGTTAAAAGTTAAGCATGAAATGCAGAACTGTGGTCGGGCATGGTGGCTCCTGCCTGTAATCCCAGCACTTTGGGAGGCCGAGGTGGGGGGATCACAAGGTCAGAAGTTCGAGACCAGCATGACCAACATGATGAAACCCCGTCTCTACTAAAAATACAAAAATTAGCCGGGTGTGGTGGCATGCGCCCGTAATCCCAGCTACTCAGGAGGCTGAGACAGGAGAATCGCTTGAACCCGGGAGGTGGAGGTTGCAGTGAGTGCAGTGAGCCAAGAGTGTGCCGCTACACTCCAGCCTGGGCGACAGAGTGAGACTCCGTCTCAAAAAAAAAAAAAAAAGAAAAAGAAATGCAGAAGTGGAAACAAATGGTGAGGCGGGGGGAAGTACATAACTTGTTCTTTTTTTTTTTTTTGAGACAGAGTCCGTTCTGTCGCCCAGGCTGGAGTGTAGTGGCACAATCTCTGCTCACTGCACTCACTGCAACCTCCGCCTCCCAGGTTCAAGCGATTCTCCTGTCTCAGCCTCCCGAGTAGCTGGGATTACAGCTGCCCGCCACCACAACCGGCTAATTTTTGTATTTTTAGTAGAGACGGGGTTTCACCATGTTGGCCAGGCTGTTCTCGAACTCCTGACCTCAAGTGATCCGCCTGCCTTGGCCTCCCAAAGTGCTGGGATTACAGGCCCATAACTTCTTTCAAGGAAATATGGTTACCAAAAGAAAGGGGGGAAGGGGAGGAAACCCTTGAAAAGGATAATCTCTCTTATTTTGTAGCTATAACAGCCACGTGTTATTTGGGGGAAATTGCAACTCCTGCCTGTCATGTGCTCTTTGAGTAAACACAGGCAACATTTTGTATTTATTTGATTTTTGGTTTGTTTTCCATGTTGGTGAAAGAGTGGGCTCTGAACGTATTCACCCCTTGAGAAACACCTAGGTTGGTGTGAGGTGGGCTGTGGGTTTTGGAATCAGAGGAGCTGGATTTGTATGTGTTCTGCCCCCTTTTAGTGGGAGACATTCTACAAGGCCACTGTGGAAGGCGGAATGTGGTCCCCTGAAATCGTCTGTGCTGGGATCCCTGGGAACCTGTGAAGACATCACCTTCCATCACAAAAGGGACTACAGATGTGACTAACATGAAGAGCTTTACAATGGAGAGATTATTCTGGATTATACAGGCTATAAATACTGGGTTATACAGGATCTTTAAAAATAGAGGAAGGTAGAAGAAGAGGAGGCCAGAATAATGCTGTGTAAGAGGGACTTGACCTTCTGTTGCTGGCTTGAAGATGGAGGAAGGAGGTCCCGTGCCAAGGAATGCTGGCAGTCTCTAGACACTGGGCAAAGTCAGGAAACAGATTTTCCCCTAGAGCCACAGAAAGAATTTCTTCCTCTTCCCCTTGCCCTTCCTCTCCTTCTCCTTCTCCTTCTCCTTCTCCTTCTCCTCCTTCTCCCTCCCTCCCTCCCTCCCTTTCTCTCTCTCTCTCTTTCTTTCTTTCTTCTCTCCTCCTCCTCCTTTCTCCTTCTCTTTCTTCTTCTTTTTTTTTTTTTTCGAGATAGAGTCTCATTCTGTCCCCCATGCTAGAGTGCAATGACACGATCACAGCTCACTGCACCCTCGACCTCCTGGAGTCCAGCAATCCTCCCACCTCAGCCTCCCACGTACCTGGGAGTACAGGCACATGCCACCATGCCTGGCCAATTGTTGTCATTTTTTTAAAGATGGGGTCTTCTTGGCCGGGCGCGGTGGCTCACACCTGTAATCCCAGCACTTTGGGAGGCCGAGGCAGGCAGATCACGAGATCAGGAGATCGAGACCATCCTGGCTAACACGGTGAAACCCTGTCTCCACTAAAAAATACAAAAAATTAGCCGGGTGAGGTGGCGGGCGCCTGTAGTCCCAGCTACGCGGGAGGCTGAGGCAGGAGAATGGCGTGAACCCCGGGGGGCGGAGCTTGCAGTGAGCCGAGATCGTGCCACTGCACTCCAGCCTGGGTGAAAGAGCGAGACTCTGTCTCAAAAAAAAAAAAAGATGGGGTCTTCTTACGTTGACCAGGGTGGTCTCAAGCTCCTGGGCTCAAGCGACCTTCCTGCCTTAGCCTCCCGAAGTGCTGGGATTGCAGGCGTGAACCACCATGCCCAGCTATGGAACACAGTTTTGCTGACACGTTGATATTACCCAATGTGTTAGTCAGGGTTCTCCGGAGAAACAGAACCAATATGAGATAAATATATATATATATATGAGAGAGAGAGAGAGAGAGATTTATTATTAAGGTATTGGTTCATGAGATTATGGAGGCTGAGAAGCCTGTGATGTGCTATCTGCAAGCTGCAAGGCTAGTGGTATAGTTTAAAAGCCTGAGAGCTACAGGGCCAATGGCGTAGACTCCAATTTGGATCTGAAGGCCTGAGCACCCAAAGTATAGAGGGTACATCAATGTCTCAGCTCAACAGTCAGGCAAAGGGAGGGCAAATCCAGCCATCCTCTGCCTTTGTGTTCTGTTCAGGCCCTCAGTGGGTCGGAGGGTGCCCACCCGCATTGGGGAGGGTGATCTGCTTTACGCAGTTCAGCGATTCAAATGCTAAATCTCATCTGGAAACACCCTGAAAGACACATCCAGAAATAATGTTTAATCAGTTATGTGGACATCCTGAGGCCTAGTCAAGCTGACATGTAGAATTAACCATCACCCCCAGTGACACCCATTTGGGATTTTTGACCTCTAGAACCATCAGATAATACATGTGTGTTGTTTTAAACCACTAAGCGTGTGGCAATTTGTTACAGCAGTGACAGGAAACTAACCCAGCCACTAACCTCTCTGAGAGTCAACTTTTCTCCCTTGTAAAATGAATATGATCATGACAATATTTCCCCAACCACTTCATACGTTACTATGACAATCAGTGACAGAATGTTTGAAAATGTTTCGAAACTATAAAATCTTTGCCAGATCGAAAACAAAATCTGCTGCTCCCTTTGATCTAGTACTTTTCCTACCCACTCAGCTCTTCCTTTGCTGGCCGGCTTCTGCACCTCCTAGGGTACATTTGATTTGGCCAGTCTTTCCAATGACCTTTACCTTTTCTAAATGGGGGGCTGGGCCCGAGGCACTGACCATTTCTGCTCTTTAGAATCCATCATCATCACCAAACAGAATGAGCTTTATCTAACATTTTGGTATTTTGTTCACAGTGGAGTTTTTGCATCACCTTTGAGTTTTAAAATACGGCATTATAATATTATTTATCTTGATGACTGCATTTAGAGATGACAACCTCATCTCTATAAAAAATAAAAAATTAGGCCTGGCGCAGTGGCTCACACCTATAATCCCAGCACTGTGGGAGGCCGAGGCGGGCATATCACCTGGGGTCAGGAGTTCCAGACCAGCCTGGGCAACGGGGTGAAACCCTGTCTCTACTAAAAATACAAAAATTAGCCAGGCATGGTGGCACATGGCTGTAATCCCAGCTACTTGGGAGGCTGAGGTAGGAGAATCACTTGAACCCAGGAGGCGGAGGTTGCAGTGAATCGAGAGCACGCCACTGCACTCCAGTCTGGGCGACAGAGCGAGACTCCATCTCAAAAATGAATGAATGAATAAATAAATAAATAAATAAATAATTAGCCGGGCATGGTAGCGCATGCTTGTAGTCTCAGCTACTCCGGAGGCTGAGGCGAGAGGATGGCTTGAGCCTGGTTGGGGGTTGGAGTCTGCAGTGAGCTGTGATTGTGCCACTGTACTCCAGTTTGGGTGACAGAGTGAGACCATGTCTCAAAAAAAAGAAAAGAAAGAAATCTGATGTGTGTTCCAAGCAGGTTGCTGTGGAAGCAGATTTTGTTTTGTTTGGTCTCATGACTACTTTGAAATGACGGAACTTATTAGAATCACCTCTACAGTCTGAATTGAGTGTATTGAAAAAGCAGCACATATATTACTATATCAGAATTGTTAAAAATATTGGATGACTATGTTTTAACACAATTGGTTTTCTTTGTAATCTTATGCATTATTTGATGTATCAATGCATTATTTTATGCATTTAGAAACAATATTCACTAAATTGCTGAAGGAGGTCTGAGGCATAGACATATTATGATTCTTTCCCTCAATTCTTTTTTTTTAAATTTTCTACTTCCAATTTATTTATTTATTTTATTTATTTATTTTGAGACAGGTTCTCGCTCTGTCATCCAGGCTGGAGTGCTGTGGTATGATCTCAGCTCACTGCAACCTCCGCCTCCCAGGCTCAAGTGATACTTTCACCTCAACCTCCTGAGTAGCTGGAACTACAGGCATGTGCCACCACATCTGACTGTTTTTTGTATTTTTGTAGAGACGGGGTTTTGCCACATTGCCCAGGCCGGTCTGGAACTCCTGGGCTCAAGCGATCCGCTCGCCTCGGCCTACCTGAAGTGCTGGGATTATAGCCGTGAGCCACAGCGCTCGGCCCTTCTCTCAATTCTTTAACCTTTTGAGTTCAATTTTATCCTCTGAATATTGGGCCTTCAGGGAGGACCTGGAAGAATCAAATAAGATACTGTACATGAACACCTCCATGCCAAATGCAAAGTATTTTCAGGATTCAAATGATAACTACATGCAAAATTTGAAATGAAAAAAGAAAAATAGCAACAGCTCACATGCATTAGTTTGCTGAGTCTGCTGTAATAGAGTGGGTTGCTTAAACAGCACCCATTTATTTTCTCACAGTCCTGGAGGATAAAGTCCAAAGTCAAGGTGTTAGCAGGGTTGGGTTATTCTCAGGCCTCTATCCTTGGCTTATAGACGACTGATTTCTCTCTGTGCGCGTCTGTGTCCTAATCTCCTTTTCTTAAAAGGACTCCAGTCAGATTGGATTAGAGCCTACCCAAATGACCTCATTTTACCTTAATTACCTTCTTAAAGGCCCTATCTCCAAATACAATCACATTCTAAGGTACTGGGGATCAAGACTTCAACACACAAATTTTTGTGAGGACACTATTCAGCCTGGCCCGTAACATCAGGGAAAACAAACAAAACAAAACAAAAAAACAAAAAGACGTATTGGGTGGCTACCTAGGTCAAGGGATACAAAAGGGGTTTTCATCCACCTTATCTCAGCTCCATGACAGGTGATAGGCCTTTTTATCTTCACTCCTCTTTGTATACTTCTCTAAGTCGGACCTCACATAATGCCACCTATACAAGTAGCTTCCGTCATGGTTTTGGTTCTAGTCTCTCTAAGGAAAATTGGAAGCAAATTCAAAAGCAAAGAAAGATCAGAGGTTTGTAAATGAAGTTGAAAAGTCCATCCCCCCTTCCTCGCCTCACATGGGAAGCTCGTGGTGGGTGCTTATTCAGAGAAAAGTCACATCTATAAACATCAAGGAAAGATCATCACTTCCAGCATGCCTTCAATTTCAATATCTTGGGAGAGCAAGAACGGACTTTTGTGCAGCCTACACATGTATCTGGAGGTTGCCAAACAACACTTCCATGAGCTTCCCACACTAAATTAGTTCAGGAAACAGATATGAATAATTTGCTTTATCATGAATGGTTCTTTATGCATAGCAGCTAGTGAATACCATTGTCATTTAAAGCAAACTTGGACTTTACTTTGACTTTTAATTTGTACCTGGGGACCTATTTGCACTGTCTGGTCTTTCTTTTGAGTCATATAACAGTCATATCCCATGAAAAGTTAGGGATATTATTTGGCCTCTCTCCTCTCTAAACGGATGATAAGATCTACCTAAACTTTGGTTAAAAAAAATGGAGTAGAAGGCCGGGCATGGTGGCTCATGCCTGTAATCCTAACACTTTGGGAGGCAGAGAAGGGTGGACCACCTGAGGACAAGAGTTAGAGACCAGCCTGGCCAATATGGTGAAACCCCATCTCTACTAAAAATGCAAAAATTAGCTGAGCATGGTAGTGGGCGCCTGTAATCCCAGCTACTCGGGAGGCTGAGGCAGGAGAATCGCTTGAACTGGGAGGTGGAGTTTGCAGTGAGCTGAGATTGTGCCATTGCACTCCAGCCTGGGCCACAGAGCAAGACTCTGTCTAAAAAAAAAAAAAAAAAATGGAGTAGGAAAGGGGCAGGCATGAAGATTGTAATTTAACAGTGAGGCAAGTGGATCCCAGGAATTTGGGTCAATCCTTGGAAGATCAGGGATTTCTGACTAGGCCAGTCATGGAAGCAAGTATTGGCCCATGTGTCAAGAGTCCTTGAAAGTTAGATGGGCCTGGGGAAAATTAGACACTAGAGTCAGTGAAAACCAGGCAGTAAGTCATGAGAAGTTTAATATCTCTTCCTCCTGTCTTTTTTTCTTTTTCTTTTGTTTTCTTTCTTTTTTTTTTTTTTAAGAGACAGAGTCTTGCTCTGTCACCTAGGCTGGAGTGCAGTGGCACGGTTATAGCTCACTGCAGCCTTGAACTCCTGGGCTCAACTGATCCTCCTGCCTCAGCCTCCCAAGTAAGTAGCTGGGACTACAGGCTCAAATCACCATAGCCAGGTAATTTTTTTTATTTTTGTTTTTTGTAGAGATGGGATCTCACTATGTTGTCCAAGCTGGTCTTGAACTCCTGGGCTGAAGTGATTCTCCTGCCTCAGCCTTCCAAAATGCTAGGACTACAGGTGTGAGCCCCAGCATTTGGCCTGTGTTTCTTTTTCCAAAAAAAATAAATAATAGGCTATTTTTTTTAGAAGAGCTTTAGATTTGCAGAACAACTGAGCTGATAGTGCAGAGTTACGTTTCTCTCCCCAGCTTCCAGTGTTATTAACATCTTAAGTTAGTGTGGTACATTTGTAATAACTAAGGAGCCAATATTGATATATTATTATTAATTAAAGTCCATAGTTACATGAGGGTTTCCTCTTTGTATTGTACATTCTGTGAATTTTGACAAATATATATATATACAAACACACTTATATGTATAATAACATGTATCCACCATCATAGTATTACACAGAATAGTTTCACCTCTGTAAAAATCCACTGTGTTCCACCCATTCATCCCTTCTTCCTCCTTGAACCCCTGGCAACCACTGATCTTATTATTGTCTTATCTGTTTTGCCTTTTCCAGAATGTCATATGATTGGAATCATACAGTATATGGCCTTTTCAGACTGGCTTCTTTCACTTAGCAATAGGCATTTAAGGTTCCTTTGTGTGTTTTGGGGGCTTGATAGCCCATTTCTTTGTAGGTGCTGAGTAATATTCCACTATGTGGGTGAGCCACAGTTTGTTTATCCATTCGTCTAGTGAAGGATACTTTGGTTGCTTCCAGTGTTTGTTGATTACGAGTAAAGGTGCCATAAACCTCTGTGTGCAGGTTTTTGGAGCATGTAAGTTTTCAACTTAGTTGGGTAAATACCTAGGGGCACAACTGCTGACTGTATGGTAAGACTCTGGCTTTGTAGGAAATTGCCGAACTGTCTTCTGAAGTAGCTGTACAATTGTGCATTCCCACTAGCAACAAATGAGAGTTCCTGTTGTTCTGCATCCTGTCAGCATCTGGGACTGTCAGTTTTCTGGATTTTAGCCATTCTAATGTACATAGTAGTATCTCATTGTTACTTTAATTTGCAATTCCCTAATGATATATGATGTTCAGCATCTTTTCATATGCTTATTTGCCATCTGTATATCTCTTTGATGAGTTTTTTTTCTGATCGTTTGCTCTTTGATTCAGTTGTTTATTTTCTCATCGTGGAGTTTTAAGAATTATATATATATACATACATATACACATACACATGTGTACATATATATATGTACACGCACACACACACACACACACACTTAAAAAAATTAGAAACAAGGTCTTCTCTGTCACCCAGGCTGGAGTGCAGTGGTGAGATCATAGCTCACAGCCGCCTCCAACTCTTGGCGTCAAGCAGAGCATTACAGGTGTGAGCTACTATGCTGGCCTGCATATTTCAAATACAATCCTTAATCAGATATGGAATTTGCAAATATTTTCTCCCATTCTGTGACTTGTCTTCTCATTCTCTTAACAGTGTCTTTTGTAGACCTTTCAAATTTTAGTGATGCGCAACTTACCATTTTTTTTTTCTTTTATGCATCATGCTTTTGGTGTTCTAGCTACACAGTCATTGCCAAACCCAAGGTCATCTAGATTTTCTATGTTATCTTCTAAGAGTTTTTACAGTTTTGCCTTTTACGTTTGGGGGTATGTTCTATTTTAAGTTAATTTTTGTGAAAGATACAAAGCCTAGTTTTTTTTTTTTTGGCATATGGGTGTCCAGTTGTTCCAGCACCACTTGTTAAAAAGGATGACTTGCCTTTGCTCTTTTGTGAAAGATTAGTTAAGCATATTTGTGCGAATTCCTACTGCCTTTTAATTAAAATTTCGGGAACTGTTTTATGGGGAATGCTGGTAGTATTTGTTGCAAGCGGATTCTTGTTTTCCTCTCCCTCCAGTCAATAACTGAAAATAAGTGTTTGCAACACACACACGCGCATACACACGCACATGGCTAGTGCAGTGGGTTTCTGTGTAAATCATTGTGGACCCCTCGCCCTGTTACCCTTTAGCTTTCTCAGAATACACTAGCTCCTTCCGGCTCTACTTTATTTCCTTGTTTTCTCCCACCTTATAGGACTGCACATTTGAAAAATCGTTGAAACAGATTAAATAACACAGTCTAATTATCACCCACCTGCAGCCCATCTAGTATTTCAAAAAGAGGAATTTTAGTGATTTCATGATTAATGTAGGCGGTCTCTCTTCCTGTCTTAGGTCTTACAGTGTCCTTTGGGGTCCTGTGAGTCTATGATAAAAGATACTGACTCTTTACGGGTAATAAGGCTGGTGGGATTATGGGGATATTATCAAACATTCAAGATGAATTCTGAGCTCTTTTGCATTGTCAATTACAGGAGCACAGCTGTAAATCCTGGCCACACTGGGCTCCAGTTTGAGAGTGAGGATTTCCACCACTTTCCCATACTTTAAAAGATTGGCATCTGCCAAGTAATCAAAACACACAAAGAGGCCTTTTAACCAAGTTTAGCTTGGAATTTCCAACTGCTAACCACAAGCAGGTCTGGCAAGCTAGGAGGCCGGTTGGCTGCGCAGCTACTCCAGAGTGTGCGGTAGCCGAGGGCAGCGTCCGCGTAAAGCCCAGAGCTGTAATGATGTCAACTTGTTATTTACTTTCCAAATCTGAATGACTGAGCAAGGCGAAAGGAGAATCAATCAACCACAATGTGACCCTACAGGCGGAAAAAACGCAGCGCTCCCACCAGCAGGCGGTGGGGGAAGGGAAGCACGTGTAGCCAGGGCAGGGTTGCATCATGAGCTCGCTCGGGTTTTCTATTGCACCCTTCGTTTTTCTATTGCATGTAATACCTCAGCATCAGTCTGCACAAGCCCAGGGAGCCCAGGAGCAACGAAGGGCAGGCTCAAGGGAAGGCCACACCAAGTCCTTCTGGGGGGCCTTGAATGGCAACTGATACATAATAAGACACAATCTATTCTGCTGATTCACAATTATGGAGACTGTGTAAGTGTGTATTTGTGTATTTTTTTATTGATGTCCTCTAATGATGGTGTAGCAACAGTCGTTTTGCATCATTGACGTTTTACAGCAATATTTTGCAGGGTAATTTTGAGGTCCGCCTTTTTGGTGGAGGACCGGCCTCTTAAAAACTCACCTCCGGCCGGGCGCGGTGGCTCACGCCTGTAATCCCAGCACTTTGGGAGGCCGAGGCAGGCGGATTGCCTGAGGTCAGGAGTTCAGACCAGTCTGGCCGATAAGGTGAAACCCCGTCTCTACTAAAAATACAAAAAAAATTAGCTGGGCGTGGTGGCGTGCGCCTGTAATCCCAGCTACTCGGGAGGCTGAGGCAGGGGAATCGCTTGAACCAGGGTGGTGGAGGTTGCAGTGAGCCGACAGAGCGCCACTGCACTCCAGCTTGGGCGACAGAGCGGGACTCCGTCTCAGAAAAACAAAAACAAAAACAAAAAAAACACAAAAACCTCACCTTGGGTCCCCCTCCCCCCACAACCAGAACAACAAATGGTCTAGAGTTCGAGGAAGAGCAAGTGAGGTTATCGTTTAGATTGTTGAGTGCACCGGGCTGTTAGCACGAAGCTCATTATACAGTAAAGGAAGGGGCAAGAATATTTGAAAAATATTCAACGAGGCTGACCCCAGAAGTGCTGGGGAGGGGGAGTGGAGATCTGTTTAACTGAATTAAGGCTGCGAGTGGTGGGGAGTAGCCTACCTGGAGGAGAGGAAGGAACGCTGGGGACTTAGGTGCACCGGGGCCAGGCCGTGTAAGCCATTGCAACATAAAGCACTTCGCAAGGGCCAGAGGGCTGAAGCCTGGGGGTTGGGGTGGGAGTGATGAGGCCCGAGTGCCCAGGTCCCCCCAACCTCCTCAGCCCCCACACCCGAGCTCCTGGCGCCTATGCCTGTGTGTCTGAGTTTGTCCCTAAGCATTTCTGGTGTTTTGCGAAGGTCGAGGCTCCGCCGGAGCCCCCACTTTTTGAGGTGGGGTAAAGACTACTGGGGTGTCTTCTAAGACGCCGATTTTGAGGGAGATTCACCATCGGGCAGGTGGCAGGGGGTTCTGTTGGGGCAGCCGGGTGGCTTCCTTTTTGGGGTGGGGGAGGGTAACACTTTAGCAGTGACCGAGGTTCCCCTGCCCCCTAGAAACCGAGGGGGTGGCCGAGGTTCCCGTCCCCTCGAGGCAGTCGTGGAAAGGCTGGGTTTGGGATGTGATGGGGGTAGCCCTGGGGTCCTCTCAGTCTCACGGAGGCCACGGGGAAGGGACCCGGACCGGAGCAACTAGGGAGAGGCCCGGGTTCCCCTCACCCACCCTAGGCGTGGGGGAGCGGGGCGGGCTTGGTAGGGACGCTGGTCCCCCGACCGTGGGGCAGGGGCTGGGTTGGGACGCGGGTCCCCCCCTAGGAGCCGCGGGGGAGGGGCAGGGCCGGAGTCCCTACCCTTGTGGGGGAGGGGCTGGTTCGGGACGCGGCTCCCCCGGGGTGCAGGGGCGGGGCCGGGTGGGACGCCGGGTCCCCTCCCACGGCCGTGAGGGAGGGGCCGACGGCGGGGGCGGACCCCTGGCGGTCTTCTTGGCTGGGGTCCGCGCGCTCGCGGCAGCTCCCCGTGGAGGTCACTGCCCGTGCCAGTCCCTCCCGCTGTCCCGCCCTCTCCCGCTGCTGCCGCTGCCGCCGCCGCCGCCGCCGCGCCCGCCTCAGCGCCCCCACTCCACGCTCGGGAGCGAGGAGCCGCCAGCGCCCCCGCCCCGCCGCCGCCGCAGCGCCCTCCGGCCGCCATTCGCCACCGAAACTTTCCAGCGCCCGCGCTCTCTCCGGGACTCGGCGGCGGCGGGGCGGGGGCGGCCCGGGGGCGGCGCGCGGCTGCTCCGGGGCGCCGGGCCCTCTTCGGCCGCCGCACGGCCGGGGCTCGGAGGCTGCCGGCCAGAGGCAGGTTCGGAGCGCGGCCGGGCGCGCGGCGCCGCCACAAGTTGCGCTGCTCGCGGCGAGGTGAGTGCGCAGGGCTCGGCGGGCCGGGCGCGGGGTCCGCAAACTTCTGCGGGGAGGCGGGTCCCGCGCTGACCCTCCAGGGTCCGGCCGGCGGCTCGGGGCACCCGGACGCTCCACCGGCCCCTGAAACTCCTGGAGGCGCAGGTCGCTAACTGTCCCCGCGGCGCTCGGACTGGGGTGCGGCGCGCTCCCAGGAGCCTGAACAATACCCCGAGGTGGCCGCTCCCCAAAGTGCCGGCGCGCCTTGCGGGGCCAGACGGAGGTCGGCTGGGGGCTCCTTTGTTTTGGGGAGGGGGAAGTGGTCGGTAAGTTTAGGGAAGCGCTCGGCTTTTCCTCCGGTGCCCCTTTGTCTGCGGATCCTGGGGCTTGCTGGGCAAACCTGCGCCACCGCGGGCTCGGGGGACCGGGGTGGAGGGCGGTGGCGGGATTTCCCCGCTGTTGGGGAGAGGAGCCCCATTCATCCTCGGGACGCGGGCCGGCCCTCCCGGACCCGGGTGGAAGCGCAGCCTCGCGGAGTGGGGCGAACGGCGGGCGAGGTGGCGCGGGCCCCGTGTCTGCTCAGTTTCTGACGCGCAGAAACTGTCAAGGAAGTCGGGAGCCCCAGTCCTCCGCTCATCTCCCCGGCCTGAGCGCACGGCTGGGCTGGGGGCACCCTTGGCCCGTCGAAGGTCTGCAGAGCGCCGCCCGGGGAGAGCGCAGACCTGTTGCTACTCCTGGGCTCTGGCGGGGAGGGTGGGGTGGGTCTCGCAGATCCTGGGCCCCGGCCTTGCTATCCAGGGGGACCTTCCTTAACGATGAGACCGGTGCTCGGAGTGGGGTATGGGGAGTGCGCCTTCGGGAGTCGGCGCTGGCCGGATATGTGACAACTGTGGGTCGCTGGAGGCCCGCCTGCGCTGGGATAGGGCCTGGACTTAACGTGTGTCGCCTGTGTTCGGTCAGACCGGGGCCGGGGCTCGCTCCCTGCAAGGCAAGGCCTCGTGTTCCCCCAGCCAGCTGCGTTGGACGTTCCACAAAGGTAGGGACTGACGTTTATCTTCGAGTCAGTGATGTTCTGGAGCAAAACCTAAAAAGAAACAAAAACCTACCCTCTTGTATTTGCAGCTGTTTGTGCTTTGCATTGTCATGTGTGGTTTGACCTGCCTTCTGGATGTTTTCCTCTCCTGAAACATCGCCCAGTCCCTGGTTTAACCTGGAAGGCGAGGGGGAAGGAAGGCAACCTTCCTGCTAAGGTCCCAGGCAGTGGCTTTGGTGTTGGAAGTGGCACTTGACGATTTTATGAAAAGTTTACAAGTCCTTCCTAGAAAAGATGTAATTAGGAAAAATAAAATACAGAAGAACGTTGAGTATGACGCGTTTATTTTAAAGGGTAGTCATGTCTCAAAGGTGCTGCAGATTTTTGTGGAAAGCCACCAAGCTGGGTAACTAATGCAAACAACAAAAGTTGTTCACCGCTGGATCACGGGCCCTTAAGGCGATTCCAGCCCTTAGTAGAACACACACCTGTAGGGCAAATATGGAGATTTGTGGTGTAGTGCTGCCACCCTCGCTCCCCCACCCTCAGGCATTTTGCCCCTTTACTGGGCCCGGAGAACTTCTCTCTGCCAGTGATTTTAAAGAGGAAACAGTTTGCAAAAATAATAACTTTATTGTACACATACTTAGAAGTGAATGTTTCAATTTCTGGAGTTTTCCCATCAATTATATCAGTACCACTGGTTCTGTACAACATCATCTTAGTTAGAAGATTTTTTTTCACCTTTTAAGGTGACGAACAGAGGCGGGAAAATGGTCTCTGCAGAGGGAGGCCATCTCCAGCAGGTCCCGAGTGTCAGGAATTCAGATTCTCCCATCTACTCCTGCTGGATAGGAGCACACCTCCGCTAGAACCTGGGTCCGGCCCCTCCCAGTTTTCTGCAGGGCGTCCAGATTCCGGTGCTCTGCCCCGCAGCAGTGCCCTGTGGGCCTCCTGGCTTAGCTGATCAGCACAGCTTCTCTGCCCAGCGAGGCAGGACCATCCTCGCTCTGCTTTCCTGATGCCTTGGATTTGCCTTTTTTCCTCCCTTAGGGAAAACAAAAAAAAACCTAATATGCTACATCCGAGAAGTTGTTAATCTTTCACCACCACATGCATTGAAAAATCAGTTCCACCCAGGAAGCAACACTAAAGGCATATTGTAAACACTTTTTTTTTTTTTTTGAGTTGGAAAGATAAACTTTTTTCCCCCATAACTATTTTTAGTTAGCCGGAGACGGGACTTGAGTTTTTCCCTCCGGGCTTGCCCCCTCCACTCCCGCCCTCACTTTCTGTGGGGCTCGACCACATGGACCATGCTGGCCAGACTGGCAAACACGAAACCCACCAGAACCAAAAGAAAAGCTGAATGTGGGAAGGGGCTGAAAAAGTTCACGTTTCTAAAGGGCAAAGAGAGCCTAGGCTGAGGAGAGGCGTTTCAGATCTCCAGGGGAGAAAGACAGCCGTTAAGGAGTCCGCCTAAGGAGTCCGCCGGGCTGCTGCCTGCCTGGCCAGCGGGAGCCTGACTTCAGATGGCTGCGCCTCCCAAGCTGGCCCCCTCCCACACAGCCATCGCCGTCCAGTATTTACGGAGAATCCACCGCATGCCTGAAGGTTGCAGAAGTGAATTGGAAACCGTTACAAATGGAATTGGAAGAAATTTAAAGTTAAGGTGGAAGAGAGAATATGTTGAGTTTTCAGAGGAAGTCGGGTACTGCTTCCTTTTTTTGTCTAGGTTTGTTCTTGTCCGATGGGATCAGAGAGATTTGAGATGGGGCATGATAGGCGGCGGGTTCAGGAGAAAGGGAAGCTTTAGAAATGAAGGTAGAAAAGATGCTTGCTTATTGGAACAGTATTTTCAACGTTGAGCTCTGGAATGTTGCAGCCAACTAATGGTTCTCATTTGGGACAGTTTTGTCCCCCACCTTTGAAGGGGGCATTTGCCAATGCCTGGAGACATTTCCCTTCCTGCAGCTGTTAAATTAGCAAACAGGTTGAGCCAGCTGGGTGTGGACCTGCATTTTCCTCGTGGAGGCCCTCTTCCAAGTGTCAGGAGGAAAAGGGCTCCCAGAGTGTGGTCCTGCTGCGGGACCTTGGCCCCCACGTCCAAGTGAGCCCCAGAGGTGCCCCGAGCCCTGCCTGGTCATGGGGAATCTGGGCTCCCGCTGAACTTGGGCGCCGGGGGCAGCTATGAGGGAGACCTGGTTTGCGGCTAGCTTGCCGTGCACTGACTGGAGCTTTGGGCAAATCAGTGAACTTCTCTAACATTAATTTTCTCATTGAGAGAGGAGGTGGGTAGGGGTATATATATATATGTAGTTATATATATATGTAGTTATATATGTATATGTAGTTACATATATAGGGGTCGGGGAGAGGGAGAGAGAGATTTCCCAGGCTTCTTGTATTAAAGGAAATAGAGTTATTATATTTCTCGTTTAGTTTTTATTTGTTTATTTTGAGACAGTGCAATTATTATAGCTCGCTGCAGCCTCAACCTTCTGAGCTTAAGCAATTCTCCTGCCTCAGCCTCCTAAGTAGCTGGGAGTACCAGATGCGCACTACCATACCTGGCACTTTTTTTATTTTTATTTTTAGTAGACACAGGCTCTCACTGTGTTGCCCAGGCTGCTCTCAAACTCCTGGGCTCCAGTGATCCTTCCCCCTTGACCTCCCCAAGTGTTGAGATTACAGGTGTGAGCCACTTTACTCAGTCAAAGGAGATAGAATTATTATAATGCTTGGAGCCTAACATGCCTTTTTTGTTTGTTTGTTTGTTTTTTCTGAGACGAAGTCTCTCACAGCCCAGGCTGGAGTGCAGTGGTGCGATCTCGGCTCACTCGCCTCCCGGGTTCAAGCGATTCTCCTGCCTCGGCCTCCTGAGTAGCTGGGATTACAGGCATGCCCCACCACACCCGGCTGATTTTTGTATTTTTAGTAGAGGTGGGTTTCACCACGTTGGCCAGGTTGGGCTCGAACTTCTGACCTCAGGTGATCCTCCCACCTCGGCCTCCCAAAGTGCCGGGCTTATGGGCATGAGCCACCGCGCCCGGCTAGCCTAACATGCTTATAGTTTCCTGTTTTCTGAAGTTGGGAATTGGGTCTGGAAAGGTATCACCATCAGTCACGATGGTGTCTAGTAGTTTGCTTTCTTTTTTTCCTTCTCTTTTCCCTCTTACATTTTAGGGCTGTATCTATATAGTTTTATTATTTAAATTACCATACGGTAAATTTGTCTCTTTGGGTGCATTATGAGTCTTGACACATGCGTAGATTGGTGTGACCACCATCATAATCAGGAGAGAGAACAATCTCCTCAGCCCAGAGATGTTCATGGCTCTATCTCCCACAGTTCCTCCACAGTCACCCCCCCCCAGCCCCGAATCTGGGGCGCCTGCCCAGCTGCTCTGCTCTGGAAGTCTTGGGGACCCCATCTGAATGTAACACGTGGTGGAATGCCTCAGGTGAATCCATCCGCTCTTCCAGTACCACCTTTGCCTCCTCTCTGATGACACTTGAACTTCATGCCTTTGTGTGCTTTGGCCAACCTGCTTTTCTTAGAACAGCACATTTTGCACTGTAGATGTTATCACAAGCAAGGGAAAAACAGCTTTGCTCCTTAATGTAAGAAACCACAGTGGAAAAAAATCAGGTGTGTTGTTGAGGCTGCTAAAGCTTTGCTCCTTCTTAAAATTTTTTTTAAGTTTTTCTGGATACGTAGGTGTATATATTTATGGGGTGCATTAGATGTTTTGATATAGTCGTGCAATGTGTAATCACATCATGGAGAATGGGGGTATCCATTCCCTCAAGCACTTATTCTTTGTGTTACAAACAATCCAATTATACTCTTAGTTATATTTGCTCTTTTTTCTTTTCTTTATTTTGAGACGGAGTCTCACTATGTCGCCCAGGGTGGAGTGCAAGTTCAAGCGATTCTCCTCCTCAGCCTCCGGAGAAGCTGGGACTAGAGGCATGTGCCACCACGCCTGGCTAATTTTTTTGTATTTTTAGTAGAGATGGGTTTCACCATGTTGGTCAAGCTGGTCTCGAACTCCTGACCTCAGGTGATCCACCTGCTCAGCCTCCCAAAGTGCTGGGATTACAGGCGTAAGCCAGCGCGCTCGGCCTATTTCCTCTTTGTTCTATGCCAGTTAGTTCTTGCTGCCTCATTGTTTCAGATGGGACATTTTCTAATGTCGTGTTTTTGTTTTTGTTTTTTTGAGACAGAGTTTCATTCTGGTTTCCCAGGCTGGAGTGCAGTGGCATGATCTCTGCTCACTGCAACCTCTGCTTCCCGGGATCAAGCAATTCTCCTGCCTCAGCCTCCCGAGTAGCTGGGA
Source organism: Nomascus leucogenys (assembly GCF_006542625.1). Taxonomy (NCBI): domain Eukaryota; kingdom Metazoa; phylum Chordata; class Mammalia; order Primates; family Hylobatidae; genus Nomascus; species Nomascus leucogenys. Next base: position 7,930,677 of record NC_044406.1, read on the forward strand.
TTACAGGCATGCACCACCATGCCCAGCTAATTTTGTATTTTTAGTAGAGATGGCATTTCACCATGTTGGTCAGGCTGGTCTCGAACTCCTGACCTCAGATGATCCACCCACCTCGGCCTCCCAAAGTTTTGGAATTACAGGTGTGAGCAACCACGCCCGGCCTCTGATGTTCTTTTAGAGGATGTTACCCTCACCTTTATTGCACAGTCCTACCAAAAGGTACTTCATATGTAAAATGTATCAGAAGGTTATAGTCATGGCTTTACTTTAAAAACAGGATACATGTTCATTAAGAACCTTTGCCGTTTTCCCAATGGGTTAATCACGTAAATATAAAATAGGCTAAAAATATCAAGTTGTTTTTGCCTTTGTTGTAGAAATTAAAAAATGAATTCCCACGTCTGTGCTTCTATGGAGCTGCTAACCTGTATTTTACTTTGGGCCATAATATCGCTTTCTGGGATCTCATGACGTGGCATGTTTTCTAATATAATCCTTGTCCTTGCATTTTGGTGACTTTTGTCCCGCCTGAGGTGGTCTGCCTGGTTGTGTGAAGTCACAGAACCTGTGCTTGTCCTACCGTGTAGAGTTAAAGGGCTGGATGAGTGGCCTCAAGCCTTCTCCTCCCTCCCAGGTGTGAAGATTTGGTTTGGAAGATGGACCCTGCTTCAAGGTCTGGGAGGCCATGTTTTTTTCAGACTGGTTAAGGATGATGGTTTTATGTTAACTAAACATTGGGATAAAGTGACAGTTGTTTATGTCCCGTGCCTAGAGTATCAGTTTTCCCATGATTAAAATAAGCAATATTTTGGTAAACATCGATAAGTTAGTTGCGCATTTTAGTTTAGAAACCCACAGCGAGTCAGAAGGCGCTTTGTGCTGCTGGGCGGCTCTGAGTGATTCCTGGGAGTGCGGCAGTTCTCCAGCCCCAGGAGACCCTGTGAAAGAAGCACAAACAATGCTCACGGCAAAACTCACAGTGTTTATTCTTGACCTGGGTGTCTGCCTCGAATTCTTGTCATTTTTCCTATCGTGGTGGATGTAGCCGGAATGCTTTAAAGAAAACATGAGAGTTTTCTCTGCTTGTTTCCCTTGAGCCTGGAACCGATTATGACCCCAGATAGCCTGCACAGGGCTCTTTCCTTTCTGGAACACCTGCCCAGGCCAGAATACGGGAGTAGGGTGGAGGTGAGGCTCTCTCCTGCCCGGTAACCTTCCCGGCCAGCTCTCCAAGACGCTGCAACCTTCCTTCGGGTCTGTTGAAACTGCATCCCCAGCACCATCATGTCGAAGCAAGAAGAGAAGGGCATGTGTCCCCTTTAGGGAAGCTTGACTCATTCTAGTTAGGGACCTGCCTGTTGTTAGGCTTTAGAGTCCGTGTGAACGTGCAGTATTGTTCAGTACTGCGAGCATTTTTGCTTGTCTGAATTTCCTGATGGGAATTTGGACAAAAAGAAGCTTATTTTACACGGTGCCATTTTATTCCTTAAATCAATAATAACATACTTTATTTATTTTTAGAGATGGGGTCTTGCTCTGTTGCCCTGATCATAGCTCACTACAGCCTTGGCTTTCTGGGCTCGAGTGATCCTTCTGCCTCAGCCTCCCAAGTAGCTGGGCCAACAGGCACAAGTCAGCACGTTCAGCTTTTTTTTTTTCTTTTTTTTTTTTTTTTAAATTTTCAATTTTTTTCTAGAGATAGGGTCTTCCTGTGTTGCCCAGGCTGGTCTCCAGCACCCGGACTCAAGCAATCTTCCTGCATCGGCCTCCCAAAGTGCTGCGATTACAGTTGTGAGCTACTGTTCCTGGCCAACATATACTTTAATATGGCAAGACCATATAAAATAATTTTAAGAGGCCGGGCGTGGTGGCTCACGCCCCCCAGCACGTTGGGAGGCTGAGGGGGGGCAGATCACGAGGTCAGGAGATCGAGACCATTCTGGCTAACACGGTGAAACCCCGTCTCTACTAAAAATACAAAAAATTAGCCAGGCATGGTGGCGGGCGCCTGTAGTCCCAGCTCCTTGGGAGGCTGAGGCAGGAGAATGGCGTGAACCGTGGAGGTGGAGCTTGCAGTGAGCCGAGATTGCGCCACTGCATTCCAGCCTGAGTGATAGAGCGAGACTCCGTCTCAAAAAAAAAAAAAAATCATTTTAAGAACTGGAGGAAAATTCAGCAGGACTGAGTCGTGATTTCAATTTCTGATGCACTGTGGGTAATTGGGTAATTCTGTGTCAGCTTGGACGCTTGTGCTCCTTCAGTTGTCCCTGTTACCTTGTCATGTATGTGAAGATGAGAAATGAAGTTGAGTGGAGAGCTGTCGCCAAAGTCTGCCATGTAAAAATCGGTAGTGCCAATATGCAAAGGTAACTCCCAGCTGCTATAAAAGTCCAGGTGGCTTCACGGTTTCAGATTGTATTGCCCGAAAGCATAGGGAACTGATAGCCCTGAATAGGAAATTGCTGTCCCTGCCGTTTGGTTCATTTGGGGAACAGAATAAACTTGTGTCCTTGCCTTCAGTTCTTTTTTCAACAGAATCTTATCAAGCATTTGAATCCTACACAACTGTAATGCCAGCTCCATGTTGATAAAAACTCAAGAATTCAAAATTATAAACTTGAAAACAGCAATTGCCAACTTCTGACAATAGCAGGAGAGTCTGGAGGACCTGTTCAGAGGAAGTCGGGTACTGTTTCCTTTTCTTGTCTAGGTTTGTTCTTGTCTGATGGGATCAGAGAGATTGAGATACGGGGCATGATACGCGGTGGGTTCAGGAGAAAGGGAAGCTTTAGAAATGAAGGTAGAAAATATACTTGCTTATTGGAACAGTATTTTCAACATTGAGCTCTGGAATGTTGCAGCCAACTAATGGTTCTCATTTGGGACAGTTTTGTCCCCCACCTTTGAAGGGGGTTTGGTGTAATTCCCAATTTGATTATGAAGAAAATATCAGATTCAGCTTGCATTTTCAAGACACGGTGGTTCTATGTCAGCTTCAGCCATTTCCAGGGATCTGTCTTAGGATACTTCAAAAAGCATAACCTTTGAGATGCACTCAGCTCAGAAGTTTGTGAAAATAAGAATGAATGATCTTCCCTGTCCAGTACATGACAGAAATTATTGTAGACCAGATGAGAACAAGGAGAGATGCTTGTGGATATTACATGTCACGGGATGCTCTGTTAAATTTTATGGGACTCTGAGTGTAATTCCTTTAAGCTAGTAGTCTCTAAATTTGGGGGAGGGACAGGGGACAGAAATGACTTGTTTCAGATTTTAATTCCCAAAAGGGTCTTAGTGAGTTTCATGCCCTCTGGCAGGTGCACAGCAAGATTTATTGAGATGCAGGAAGGAATTATGAAAATGTCCATTAAAAAATCTCTAATACTTGTAAAAAATATATTTCTTGTCCATGAAATGCATGTTGAGTATTTTATATATTTAATAAATAAATTACATGAGTTAGGAGCACCTTCTGAAAACTTTTTTACTGAAAAGGATATACGATAAAAAAAACATTTATGATGTAGGTCCCCAAAGGCTAGAAGAGGGGGTGATACTAACGTCCCTGCATGCAGGTAGGACACAGTTGTACTCCCCTTTCCTCTGGCTTCAGCTACTAAGGTATGTGTGTGTTTGCACGCACATGTATGTGCGTTAAGTAACTTTGAGATCCACCAGCTTAAGGATTGGACATCGCTCCAGAGGTACAGATATTAGTGATTTGATTTAGGGAAGAAAGAATATGCAATAACAGGGAACCATGCACATACTGGATCTATTGTATTTTGCGTGCTGTTTTTAAAGCTGAAAAAATGCGCATGTTTTGCAACTAGATGACAGTACCTGTTTGCAGGTGCAGGAGGAAACCTTGGAACAATGCTATGCTTTTTAAGCATTTTATGACTGCATTGTTTTCATAAGCACTGAATTCTGTTTATAAATCAGCCGATTTCATTGACGGATGCCCTCAGGGCTCTGGAGAATTAGGCGTTTTGCTGCAGAAATGGTTCAGAATTTCAAAGACATCAACAGGAGATTGTACCGGAATTGAGTTGTGATAAAAGTCCCAGGGTGCTTTAAATCTTTAAATCTGGTGGTTTGTTTGTTTTTTGAGGCAGAGTCTGACTGTGTCGCCCAGGCTAGAGTATAGTAGCGTGATCTCAGCTCACTGCAACCTCCGCCTCCTGGGTTCAAGCGATTCTCCTGCCTCAGCCTCCCAAGTTCCTGGGATTACAGGCCCCTGCCACTACACCCGGCTAATTTTTGTATTTTTAGTAGAGCCAGGGTTTTGCCATGTTGGCCAGGCTGGTCTCGAACTCCTGACCTCAGGTGATCCGCCCACCTTGGCCTCCCAAAGTGGTGGGATTACAGGCATGAGCCACTGTGCCCTGCTGTTTTTGTTTTGTATTTCATCTATCATGGTTATTAAGTGTTTTGGTTTTTGCATTTCTCATTAGTGTTGTTGTCCCCCCGCTGCCCATGGAGTCTGGCTCTGTCGCCCAGGCTGGAGTGCTTGACTCACTGCAACGTCTGCCTCCCAGGTTCAAGCAATTATCTTGCCTCAGCATCCCGAGTAGCTGGGATTACAGGTGCCCACCACTACCACGCCCGGCTAATTTTTGTATTTTTAGTAGAGATGGGGTTTCACCATGTTGGCCAGGCTGGTTTCGAACTGCTTACCTGAAGTGATCTGCCTGCCTCGGCCTCCCAAAGTCCTGGAATTACAGGCCTGAGCCACCACGCCTGGCCTCATTTAGGTGGTTTTTTTTTTTTTTTTTTTCTGAGTTGCTGCTACACTACTGGTGTTACAGAGTTAATCAACATAAAAATTATATTCACAACTCAGACCACATTGTGGGCTGTGGAGGTGAGAAATAGGAATCATCTCTAAATTTAAGGTCTTCTGGCTGAGCTCATTTGCTTAGAATGGCTGAAGGTTTGGTTTTCATGAGATGAAATGCCAACCTCAAGTAGTTCTGGGTTTCCAGACCAGTTTTTAGTTTGTTTAACTTGAGAGAATTGATAGGTCAGCTTTAGTTTTTGTGTGTAATTTTTGGTGTTTGCATCTATTTTCTTCTTTGTGAATATTGAATTCGCAACATAACTTTGTTATATGAAATGATGCTCATACACTTGTGCAGTGCATTAAAAAGCCTGCCGGGAGCAGTACTTGTAGATTCTGTGTACCAACAGGATAAATAATGCCGACCATGATTAATGCTTATCAGAATCTATGTAGACCTCCATTTGTCCTTTGATAAGCTGAAATATTTATGTCCACTTTTTAAAAAACCTGTTGCTTCTCTTTATAGTAATACTCAGAAGGCGCTCACTGTGAAGAGAGGAGAAACAGGAAGTAGAATTTTTTACTATCTAGATTGATGCACCTGTCTCCCCTCTCCAGAGACCAATGCATTTAGGCCCCAGTAAGAAATTTAGTTATAATGAACTGTAAAGCAGATGCAGAGTATATTTGGGAATATACCTTTTCTGACTCCGCAGCCCAACCCCTGTAAGAGAAAGAGATGGCACAATGTATTTTGCTTTTAGCCAGACGCTTTAAGCCTTAGACTGGTCTTGACTGCATATTGGAAGCAGGTCGGTGAGAAACCACTGAATTGCTTCAGCTGTGAACTGGAATCCTCTCCTGTCTTTGTTGTTGAGTGACAACACTCTTAATTAATCGTTTGCTTATTTGCCATCCAAATCACCCTATATAATATCTCAGAAGTGTATCTCAGAGAATGACCCTAAGTGGGCTGACCTCTGAAGCCTGCACCAGAATTGACTTTATTTCCTAAGTGCACACTTCCTGTGCTTTCGAGGGGCAGCTGTCTAGGTTTAGTTTCTGGGAGTTTGAGGCACAGAGGTATGTAGGGGAATGGGAAGGCCAAATGGTAAAAGCCCCTGGGACATGGAATCTGTGAGTACACCAACCTTGAAAGAGATTATGAAAACAAACTTTAGAGCATTGTTGAAGCACCATCTACATAATTTATATCAATGAAGGCAGTAACTTCTTATTAGGAAGACAGGATTATTAAAATTAGCCATTTTCACCTTTCCACAAAAATAAAAATCAAATCAATTTTAGTTCAGATAATTGTATGTGAAGCTTTATAATTGAAAATTTGAAGTTAGCAAAATTATATAACCTTAGTTAATTATATTAGTGTACTCAAACTAAATATAGAATAAGATTAGCTCGTGGAAACATTTCATTTTTATCTCAGTCAGTACTGCTCATATCCACCCAGTAGTTAGTTTCTAGTTATGTTTTGTAATTTTTAAAATATCCTGGACATGTTTTTAGAAAAGTTAGTTGAAACAAGATATTGTATGTTTTCATTATTTCCCAGTTCATCTTTAAGCATAATAAAAACAGAGTAAGTTGTCCTTTTTGAATTTCCTTTATAATATGTGTCTGGCACAACAGAGGACCAAGCCCAGGGATCATTAATTCCATTTTTCTGCATGGGGTTTGCTGTGAGAGAGGTTTGGGCTGGATTCGTAGTTTGCTATCTAAGAGTAAATGTTCAACCTTCTCTAATTTCCTGTTTTGTTTGCTTTTCCATTCAGTGTTCTATATTTGGACAACAAATATATTTTTCTGTATGAGTTTCTGGTGGCCCAGATGTTCATTGGAGTGGAAATTCTTTTCGTCCACACCACTGGGTTGGGCAGTTGCTGGTGTTTGGCTTTCTCTCTCTCTTGCAGTTGACTTAGATACGTTGTGTATTCAGGTTGGGCACTCATCCCCTTTGCCAGCTCTGTGTTACTTTGTTCCATTTGGCTTTGCCATAAATGTTTGCCCTTGGCTTGCCAAGATGTCAGCTTGAAGTGATATGTCATTTAACTTAGAACTCTTGAGTCCGACTTAAAATTAAGTCCGTTTTCTTAAACATTGTTATTGAGGTATAAATGACATGCCATAAAAGTCACCTCTTTGAGGTGTATCATTCAGTGATTTTTGGTAAACCTACTGGGTTGTGTAGACATCACCATGATGCAGTTTTAGAACATTTTCAATTCCCAATAAGATCGCTCCTACTCGGTTCTCACCCATTTCTGCTCCCACCTCCCAGCCACGGGCCACCACGAATATCCTTCCTGTCTCTATAGATTCCCCTTTTGTGGATATTTTAGAGTTGTGTTTCCAAGAATGAGTATCACTGTGCTTGGTTGAACTTCCCGGATGGTGAGACCTGATTTAGTGACTTTGCCTTCCGCCCCTTCATCCCCAGGAGAGGAAGGTGGGGAAAGGGGAAAGACGGTAAGTATAGTAGTATAACAGGCATTGTGCCTCAGTTTCCTCATCTGTAAAATCAGGATAACCATGGACTTGTTGCAGGCTCTAAATGTGAAACCCTGTAGGAAGTAATTAGCTGGGAATCTGGCATAGAGGAGGAGCTCATTGTTTGCGTGTTAACAGTGGGAAATAGTTAAGGAGGTGGGAAAAGAGCTACCTGTAGAAAGGTGGCCTAAGTCCCTGGAGAGCTGAGCACAGGACCCCAGGACACACCCCCTTATACTTCCCCTGTCTTTCATCTTGAAAGCACCTGCCTGTGAACCTCGGGCTTGGAAGGAAGCTGGATGTTTTCCCAGGATCTACCTCTGCTCTATGGTCCTCCATCCGAGGTAGTTTTGAAACCGCCTTTGCAAAAATTTTATCGATGAGAAAATTATAACAGTAAGTTAAGCTAACCCATCCCCCATCTTGCCTTTCCCTTAATATTCCTGGGCCATTGGGCCAGGTGAACTTTGGAGGACTTTTAGGCTGTGGTTTAAATGATAATAGGCCTTGTCCCAAACTCAAAACTTGCCCGAAACTGTAACACTAATGGGAGGCCATCAGGATGGGGGAGGAGAGGAGCCTGATTCCGGCTAAGGCACAGACATGAACCATTGCCCGACAGTCAGATAAGCAGATTCCCAATTACTCCTGCAGATAACATCACTGTTGTAAAACCTAAGATTGGCCTTTTGAGATATCTTTTCAGGTTTTTAAAATTTTCTTTTCTCCGAACTACCTTTGGGGAGAGTCTAGATCTTTTAAAAATTGCTTACCAGCTCTTTGGAGATATCTCCTGCGTTCATGGTTAATCCATCCCCTTAGTTAAGGCTTATTGATTTCACATAGGAAGTTCCCTTTAGTAAAAGGTTCAAAAGCCAGAAATGTCCTGGCTGAAATCCGGTAAAGAGAGATCTTAAAATGATTTTTCTTTTGAGAGCTCTGTAGTTAGAAATCGACTTAATTAAAGCTGATATGTATACAGATACTGTTTTAAAGCCCCTGTTCTCCCTCTAAACGCTTCTGTCAATGGACTTCTGTCTTAATTCTTCATTCCTGTCTTTCTGTGTATTCATCTCTGTTATGTAGTGTTTATATAAAACAGCTCTAAATAATTGGCGTAGGCCAGGCGTGGTGGCTCATGCCTATAATCCCAGCACTTTGGGAGGCCAAGGAGAGGTCAGGAGTTCGAGACCAGCCTGACCAACATGGTGAAACCCCGTTTCTACTAAAAACACAAAAATTAGCCGGGTGTGGTAGCACGCGCCTGTAATCCCAGCTACTCAGGAGGCTGAGGCAAGAGAATCGCTTGAACCTGGGAGGCGGAGGTTGCAGTGAGCTGAGATCGCGCCACTGCACTCCAGTCTGGGCAACTGAGTGAGACTCTGTCTCAAAAATAAAATAAAATAAAATAAAAATAAAATAAAATTGGCTTAAAGAAAAATAAGCACTTAAACGTTGTCAGAAAAATGGAAACTTCAACGGCTTTTACATTACGTGACTCTGATCTTTCAAAAATACAGTTTAAAGATTATTTGTAAAGTAAAATAAAAATGTCTTCAAAGTTCACACATTTTGTCTAAATTAGGCAGGTCAGATACTCTTTGCTGGATGTTTTAAGGTCATAAACTGCTTCTGTGACTTTTAATAATTGTTTGACTTGTCTGTCTTACAGCCATTAGATTCTAGGTAAGGTCTGGGGACACATGGCGTTAGCCAGGTCTCCTGGCTAGGCTGGGAAGAATCATGGGTTCTGCAGTTTTATACATGGTTAAAATTGCTTATTTACCAGGTTTTTCACCAAAAATAAAAGTTGCTGAAAGTTAAGATTGTAACACGTATAATTGAGACTACTGGAGAAACAGTTTTACATGCAAGGTGTAGAAGGAAAGTAGAATGTGTGTGTGTGTGTGTGTGTGTGTGCTTTTTTTTTTTTTTTGAGATGGAGTTTCACTGTTGTTGCCCAGGCTGGAGTGCAATGGCATGATCTCGGCTCACTGCAACCTCCGCCTCCCAGGTTCAAGCGATTCTCCTGCTTCAGTCTCCCCCCGCGTAGCTGGGATTACAGGCATGCGCCACCACCCCCAGCTAATTTTGTGTTTTTAGTAGAGACGGGGTTTCTCCATGTTGGTCAGGCTGGTCTCGAACTCCTGACCTCAGGTGATCCACCCGCCTCGGCCTCCCAAAGTGCTGGGATTATAGGCGTGAGCCACTGCACCTGGCAGGAAAGTAGAATGTGTTTTGTGGGAGGCTATAAGAAGGCATGGGAATATGGTTTTTGTAAAAGGGAATATAATTTTACCTGGTTCGGAGGATTTTAAGGATCGTCTTAAAAGAGTAATGGGACAAAACTGAAAGTTTTTAAGCAAGTTGAAAAAGGTTTGTAAAGGGTTAATCTTGTAAAGGAAGTTCTGTGGGTATGAGCAAGTTGGCTAAGATTTGAAGGGGATTATTTAGTTTTTCTGTAGGCTGAATATTTTTCGTTTGACTTTTGAATGAGTGAGAGAAAAATGAAGAGAGAGGAGCCTCATACTGTCTTTATTTTGTCCTGTTTGGAAAGTTGAGTTTCCCCTCTATCAGTGAGTGAAGATTTTTGCCTTTTAAAAAATTCTTGAGTTATTATGGCTTAATAAATGACTTCTAGTGACTTGGGATTTTATTTTGTAATATCAAGTATTTAAACCTTTGATATTTGAGAAAACTTTCCAAAGTCAAAATCTAAATTAAGCCACCCCCCCCCCGCCCATTTTTTAATCTGGTTAACCTTCCAGGTATTAAATACTCTAAAGTCCAAAAGAGACATATTTGGCTTATTTGATATATTAAAACTATAACAGTAAGCATTGTCAGGTAATGCAATAGTGTTTGCCTTCTTTGGACTGTATTTATGTGAATGTGTTGTTAGTATGTGTTTCAGAATTGTATAAGATTTCCTATAATTCTGATATGTCTTGGTATATGTTATCAGTAATAATTATGATTGTTATGTTAAATTATTGTATGCCACACAGATGATCAGACCTTAACTGTGGCTGTTCTGAAACTTTTGTCATCCACAGTTGTTTTACTTTGGTTATTTTCAAGGTGGTTTTATAATCAGCTATAGGACTCTGACAGTTTTCTGATAACTTTGGAGATTGTGACATTAAAATAGAGGAAAAAGCTTCCAAGGCTCCCATTAAGAGCTAATGTGTTCATGGATATCAAGCAGAAAAGGAGTTAATTACATGGACTGAAGTAATGGAAGACAGAAATAATCTTTTTATGGCTTTTCATTTGAAACATTGCTAATTCTTTTGTTTTTCAGAGTCCAGAAAACCTTTTTTTCTTTTGAGCTATTTATAGCTTTTAACAATTGGATAAAGTATGCTCTTGTGAACAAAATCTGAAGCACATTTCTCTCTCTACCTGATTTCTCTAGAATTTGAAAACTGTTTGCAAGTATACTTAATTTATGATGTTATAGTTATTTGTTAAATACAAATCTGTTTTCTTTTGTAGCAGGACACAATTGGAGACACTGGTTATTTTACCAAAGCTTTGATTGGAATGGCATACTTTCAGATTGCTTTAAGGAATCAAAGTTGACTTACAGAGCCAATAAAAACCCCTTGGGTAAACTGGCCTCATACCTTGTCTATACAGTCCCTGGACAGGTTCCTAAGTAAAGAATGTCACTTTCTGACAGGTCCAGGAGCCCCAAGTTATCTTGAGCCCTTGAGGTGAGGAATTCACCCAGTTAATACAAGTATTTGCAGGCACAGATAAATCCGTGGCTGGGCTAAATGCTTTGAAGTCTAATGTGAGCTTTCTTAGGGAATAAAGCTGCAGCAAAGCCAATTTTAAAGAGGAGCCTATATGGCAAATAATTGTTCTTGCTGACTTTATGCAAACACTCGGGCCAGGTATAGTAAGAATAAAACTTATTTTGCACATAAATTAGTCCTAATGTGATTTGTCTTTAGTAAAAATAGGGACTGGAGAGAGAAATTATGTTTCAGAAAAAAACTATAGAACACCTGTTGTTAGAATCTAGTCTTGTTCACTATTTTTGAATTTTCATTCTTTTCTGTCATTTGGACTGAATCCTGAATTCTTTCTGGACTACAGGTCCCCAAACTAATGCTTTCAAATTTTTCTTTCATTTCTAACTTGGCCTCAATGAAATTGCTACTGCCTCTTTCTTGAGGGTCCTATAAGCTGAAGCTTATTATGAGAGAAAAACATGTCAGATTGCCACCACCTTCCTCCTCTGTAACTAAAGATGTTTTGAGTCTAATGTCTGGATAAATTGTGCCCAATGTTAATCTTTGTTTTTTTGTTTTGTTTTGTTTTTTGAGATGGAGTCTCGCTCTGTCGCCCAGGCTGGAGTGCAGTGGCGTGGTCTTGGCTCACTGCAAGCTCCGCCTCCCGGGTTCACGCCATTCTCCTGCCTCAGCCTCCCGAGTAGCTGGGACTACAGGCGCCCGCCACCACGCCCGGCTAATTTTTTGTGTTTTTAATAGAGATGGGGTTTCACCTTGTTAGCCAGGATGGTCTTGATCTCCTGACCTGGTGATCCGCCCACCTCGGCCTCCCAAAGTGCTGGTATTACAGGCGTGAGCCACCGCGCCCGGCCTAATCTGTTTTTCTTCCGTGTCTATGGAAATGCCTCTTACAGAAGCTTAGCCCATCTGCAGTGCCACCTCCTGATATGGGAAACAGCTGTTTAACTGATCTAGTCTTAGGACTTGGACACTGACTAAAAAGATATGGGACAGTATATTTAAATTCACTCTTTCCTGTTTATCCCAGTCTGTCTTTCTAACAACCTGTAGTCTACTGTTGACTTAAGTGTTGTACTAGAACTGTAAGAACATTAACATCTTTGTCATACACCCGTGAGTACACGCAGGTAGCTGCAAAGTGGTGAGTTCACTCCTATTCCCCTGGGACCAACCCCTGCAACTGTGCCCCCTGTCAGCAGGAAGAAGCCAGAGTGATGGTCACCCTTTTTCTATCTCTATAGCCAGCACCTTAAGAATAAGGTGTATGAAAGCCAGAGAGGGGGTATTGAAACCACCTTTGCAAAAGTTGTATCAGTGAGAGAATGATGACAGTGAAAGAGATCTGAGCTAACCCACCCCCCATCTTGCCTTTCTCTTAATTATTCATTTCCCTTAATTATTGCATTTCCTTTAGTTATTCCATCTCCCATGTGGTGTGGCTGGCCTTGTGTCTGTTAAACTCTTTCTCTACTAAAATGCCGTGGTCTTTATGCAGCCGGCAGGAAGAACTCCTCAGGTGGTTACAGTTTTGCTCCCAGGGGACAGTTTTGGTTGTTATAAATGAGGAAGATGTGCTCTTGGCATCTAGTGGGTAGAGGCCGGGGATGGCCTCCTGCAGTGCAGGGGAAGGTCCCCTCCTCTTTCTTTTTTTTTTTTTTTTTTTTGAGACGGAGTCTCGCTCTGTCACCCAGGCTGGAATGCAGTGGCGCGATCTGGGCTCACTGCAAGCTCCGCCTCCCGGGTTCACGCCATTCTCCTGCCTCAGCCTCTCTGAGTAGCTGGGACTACAGGCGCCCGCCACCACGCCCGGCTAATTTTTTGTATTTTTAGTAGAGACAGGGTTTCACCGTGGTCTCGATCTCCTGACCTCATGATCCGCCCGCCTCGGCCTCCCAAAGTGCTGGGATTACAAGCGTGAGCCACCGCGCCCGGCCTTGTCCCCTCCTCTTTCAAGAGAGTTACCCAGCCCCAAAAGGTCAGCATTGCAGAAATTAAGAAACCCTGCCTTAGAAGCTTTGCACCTCGCGGTAGCTGTAAATGAGGTATTTACATCCTACATGAAGATGTAATGAAGTCGAAGGAATAAAAATCCCATGGGGCTTTGAAAGCAATACAAGCATCTTTTAGTTTTCATACATTCCATGGAAATAGGGATTTTTTTCTAAAGCAAAAAGACCAACAAGACTTTGGAGCTCAGTTTAGAAGAAAAAAGTGACTTTCAAACCCTTCAGAAGTATTCATTTACAAATGAACAATGAAATGACTGTGTAGATGGAGAAACCCTGAGCGCCCCTTGGCTTTGATCTGGTGGTCACGTTCATCTGTGTCTGTTTCCTGAAGAACCAGTGCCCACATTTGCCTGCCTTCTTTACCTAACTCCCCCCAACAAGAGCTGACCCTCCTCCCATCTTCTCGCCTGGTTGGTCTTTTTCCTCCCTCCCCCTGAAGCCTGCCTGCCTGCCTCTGCTTTCCACCCTCTGACAAGCCCTGATCTGTGCTCTTAACAAACTCCTTTGCGGGTCTCTTTGAAGTCTTTTTGCCTGCCCCTAAGTGCATCCCTCCCACCCCCACCCAGGTGATACTGAATCTATGTGAATTTCAAAGAACCCAAGCAGTGTGGAGTTCTCCCTTCCTTCCCCTCTGGCAGAATCACCAGGATTCATTCTGGAGTGCAATATTATAGATGTTTTCTAGCACTTTTCAGCTGTCCATATGCTAATATGTAGTCTTGGGTCTTTATCCGAATGGAGTCCTGTTTGTTTCACACCATCTGCTTTCCTTATTTTTGTATCTTTACTGAGGTATGTTGAAGTACAGTAAGTTAGACTTGTGTGAAGTGTGCAGTTTTAATCTGTTTTTTCTTTTTTATTTCTTAGTTTATTTACATACATTTTTTAGAGACAAGGTCTCACTATGTTGCCCAGGTTGGTCTCAATCTCCTGGGCTCAAGCAATCCTCCTGCCTCAGCCTCCTGAGTAGTTGGGACTATAGGCGCATGCCACCACACCTGGTTAATTTTTTATTTTTTTTGTAGAAATGAGGGCTCCCTATGTTGCCCAGGCTGGTCTCAAACTCCTGGGCTCAAGTGATCCTCCTGCCTTGGCCTTCCAAAGTGCTAGGATTACAGGTGTGAGCCACCGTGCCTGGCTCGTTTTTTCATACACACACACACGCGCACACACACACACATCCATATTTGTGAAACCAGCACCACAATAAAAATAAAGAATATTTCCATCACTCTCCAAAGTTTACTCATGCTTTTTTGTAATGTCTCTCCCCCTCCCTATACCCCTTTCCCAGGCAGCCATTGGTGGGCGGTCTGTGACTATTGCATTTTCTAGCAATTTATATTACTGAAATCCTACGGTATATACTAATTATCTTGCCTGGTGTCTTTTCCTCAGCATCATGATTTTGGGGCTTCATGTTGTTGCACATGTCACTAACTCCTTCCTCTGTATTGCTGGGTAGGATTCCATCCTGTATGGATGCACTATGGTTTGTGTATCCATTCACTAGTTGTTGAATGTTTGGGTTGTTTTTTATTGTGACAGTTATGAATAATGCTGCTGTAAATGTTTACATGGCTGTACAGTGGTTCTCAAACTTCATCATGCATCAGAACCACCTGCAGAGCTTGTTAAAACACTGAGAGCATCCAGGCACGGTGGTTCATGCCTGGCATTTTCCAGCACTTTGGAAGGCTGAGGCAGGAGGATAGCTTGAACTAAGAAGTTCGAGACCAGCCTGGGCAATGTAGAGAAACCCTGGCACTACAAAAAAAAAAAAAAAAAAAAAAAATAGCCAGGTATTGTGTGCGCTTGTAGTCCCAGCTTCTCGAGAGGCTGCAGTGGGAGAATCACTTGAGTCCAGGAGTTTGAGGCTGCAGTGAGCTGTGATTGTGCCACCCAGCCTGGGTGATAGAGCACAAGACCCTGTTGCATAAATACTCCCCCCAAAACCCCAGAAAACCCAACACACAGAGTGGCAGGCTCCATTCCCAGAGTTTGTGATTCATTGAATTAGGGGCTGGGTTAAGACTCTGCCTTTCTAATGGGCTCTCAGCTGATGTTGGTGCCAATGGTTCAAGGACCACATAGACTTCGAGGGCTGCTGCCTTAAAGGAAGTCTTTGTAAATTGTGATAGTTAATCGTTTGTTAGTTGTTCCAGGTATTTCTTTTCTAGACCATTCCTTGCCATGTAATGTTGCTTATGGTTTGAAGCATCAAGCTCCCATTTTTGTGTAGTCGAATGTGTCAGTCTTTTCTTTGGGCTTCTGGGCATGGCTTCCTTACGGCAAGGGGCGGATACCAAGAATAACTTGGAGTAGGTGAGGCAGGTTCTGATGTTAGCAAAACACAAACCATGACACTCCCCCAAACGGAAGTCTGCCCTCATTGGGCCTAATTGTGCCCTCTGCTGCAGATGCTGGGATGGCCTTCTGATGGGATGGCTGGGCTGTGTTGTCAGCACCCGCCCACCTGAGACGAGTTTGTAGCTGTGCCTGGTGCCAAGAGCTCTGAGGTGCTACTATGCCCCCTGGAACCTTTGGGCAAAGCATAGCTAGTCATCAAACTTGCCTTTCACAGGCAAACAAAATCCATCCTTTATTCATCCCCCTGCCCTGCCCAAATCAACCAGTCTCAAATCAGTTCACGAAAGGGGGCCAATTTGCCTTTCGGGTATCTGATCTAACAAGCCTTGGAGCAGCTAGGAAGCTACCAGAAGATGTGTGTGATCAATGTATTTGTTATTTATTTTATTTTTTTAAGTTTGGGGAAAGGTAATACTTTTGGTCAACCATCTGAATGGACTCCCTCCTCTAGGCCAAGGCACTCCATAGTTAACCCGAAAAACTGGTTCAGGCCATGACAGGAAGGGGGTTTGAACATGCTTCATTATGCCTTCCTCCCTTTTGGAATTCATGAACAGCTGACAGCATTTAACATCAACACAGACCTTAAGTCTGATAAGAAACAGTTATAATCTATTTTCTCTGAAGCCTGCTACCTGGAGGCATCATCTGCATGATAAAACCTAGGTCTCTACAACCCCTTATGGTACCCGGACATTTTTTTCTATTGATAATAGCTTTTTTTTTTTTATTATCGAGACAAGGCCTGTTGCCCAGGTTGGAGTGTGATGGCATGATCACAGCTCACTGTAGCCTTGACCTCCTGGGCTCAAGCGATCCTCCCACCGCCGCCTCTCTAGCAGCTAGGACTACAGGTGTGTGCCACCACACCTGGTTAATTTTTGTATTTTTTGTAAAGACGGTGTTTTGCCATGTTGCCTAGGCTGGTCTCGAGCTCCTGGACTCAAGCAATCTGCCTGCCTTGGCCTCTCAGAGTACAGGGATTATAGGCATGAGCTACCAGGCCTTGCCAATAATAACTGTTTCAACCAATTGCCAATCAGAAGAATTTTATCCCAGAACACACCCCCCCCCACCCCCCCGCCGCCTCTAGTCTTCCCACCTTTCTGGATCAAACCAATCTATATCTTAAATGTATTTTGATATCTCATGTCTCCCTAAAATGTATAAAACCCAAGCTATGCCCCAACCGCCTTGGGTACATGTTCTCAGGATCTCCTGAGGGCCGTGTCATGGGCCATGGTCACTCATGTTCAGCTCAGAATAAATGTCTTCAGATGTTTTACAGTTTGACTTTTTTCATTGACAGAGAGCAGCTTTAAATTACTGTGGACTCTTTGTTGCAAAAGCATCTTCTTGAATTTGATAATAAAGCCCTGCTCTTCCAGTTTGTCCCTGAGTGCATTCTGCAGGTACCTCCGGAGGGTCACCGCTTCTTATCTTTGCTGTTGACTTCACTTCATTCCTTTCAGATTCTTCACTCAGGAGAAGTGGTGGAACAGATTCCTGGAAGATTCCAGGCTCTGTAAGGAGGCTTATCTCCTTAGGATGGTTAAATTTTGGATTTGCAGTGACTTGTAATCATTGGCTAATATCCTAGTTTCTTCTTCTCTTTTTTAATGACAACTTTACTGAGCATACACGCAACTCAGTCCTCTAAAGTGTGTAATTCAGGAATTTCCTAGTATTTTTACAAAGTTGCACAACCATCACCACTGTCTAATTTTCGAACATTTTCATCACTCCCAGAGGAGACCCTGTACCTGTTAAGACATCACTGCGCCTTCCCCTTCTCCCCAGCCTCCTGGCAACCCTGAATCTGGTTTCTGCCTCTATGAATTTATCTATTCTGGACATTTCATAGATACGGAATCGTGTGATGTGTGACCTTTTGTGCCCGGATTCTTACTTCATATTTCTGAGTTTCATCCATGTTGTAGTGTGTGTTGTTCTAGTTTCTTGTAAATGTTCTGTCAAAACCCCAGGTGATTAAGGAAGGTGGAACAATGTTCTGAGGTAAGTCAGCCAGAGACACAGGCTGCTTCTCCCTCCAATTACATTTAAAATGGAAAATCGTTCACAAATGGAACATTGTTCATAAAATTGTTTATAGTTCAGCTTCTATTCTATCATGAACTGTAATTTTCTCCATTTGCATTTGCTGTAGTTCCTCCAAATTTCTCCCACTTTCCTGTACCTAAAGGTCAATGTAGAAAACAATTTTCGTCAGCTAGAGCTGGGCCTGCAGGTCTCTCTTGTGTTGCATCTTTTGGGTGGAGTCAGAAGGGCCTTCCTTGGCTTAAGAGTTAGGAAGCTTGCATTTCCCAAAGGGGTCATGTGATGTTCCTTCCAGAGCTGAGGTCGTGGGATTCCAAGCAGCAAGACTTCGGCTGTTTTCTACGGCGTCCCCAAAGTCACAACCCTGACTGATCCAGGAACAGAATCATAAGGTTGTTTACTTTTCTGAATTTATCAAACCTTTTGTCTGTGTTTGACCAAAATTACTTTTCCTGGGTTGGGTTGGAGAATACGGAGGGTGATTTTCTGAAACCATTCATGGGACATGATTTTCTGGGGCAATGGTACCTGCAATGAAGGGCTTACCGATAAGACTGAAGGCCATTGTACTTTACTGGTTGGTGTTATAATTGATCATATTCATTTCTTGTCACTGCTGTGACAAGTGACTGCACATTTACTGGCTTAAATAAAAACTGTTATCTTACAGTTCTGAAGGCCAGAAGTCTGAAATGGGTCTCACTGTGCTAAAATCAAGGTTTAGCCAGAGCCACAGCTTTCCTGGAAGCTCTAGGGGAGAATTGGCTTCCTTGCCTTTTCCAGCTCCTGGAGACTGGCCGCATTCCCGAGCTTGTGGCCCCTTCCTCCATCTGCAGAGGAGCAGCGTAGCACCTCTCTGACTGTCCTTCCATAGGCATATCTCTCTCAGACCATATAGCTGGGAAAGGCTGTCCACTTTTACGGGCTCCTGTGATTACATTGGGCTCACCCGGAAGATCCAGAATAATCCCCACATCTCAAGAGACTTAATTTAATCACATTTGTAAAGTCCATTTTACTATATAAGGAAACATATTCTCGGGTCCCAGGGACTCAGGGATGAGCATCTTTGGGGGCCATTATTCTGCCTACTACATTGTCAGTCTTCAAGGAGAGACTTACTTCCTTTGTTTTTGTCTCTTAATTTGCTCCTCTGAAGCCTGCAAGATTCATAGGCTTATTTAACATTTGTGTTTTGTCTCTCGAATAATTGAGAAACCTGGTGCTGTTGAGCCATTTGGTTTGTGTTGCTCACTCACTGAGTCTTGACTGATTGGTTGGTTGAGTGAGTGAGTGATTAATAGAGACAGAGTCTCACTCTGTTGCCCAGGGTGGTCTCAAACTCCTGGTCTCAAGCGATCCTCCCTCCTTGGCCTCCCAAAGTGCTGGGATTGTAGGTTTGAGCCACCATACTTGCCCTCAGTGTTGATTCCCTCTGAATGAGCCAGGATTGGCTTTCCATTTTGGAGAGCCCCGAGATTGCTGAACAGCTCAGAGACACACT
Source organism: Nomascus leucogenys (assembly GCF_006542625.1). NCBI lineage: Eukaryota > Metazoa > Chordata > Mammalia > Primates > Hylobatidae > Nomascus > Nomascus leucogenys. Next base: position 7,949,679 of record NC_044406.1, read on the forward strand.
TGTGTGTTGAGGTCCTCTTTCCTTCCCAAGAACCCCCTGCTCTGGGCCCTGCCACTCTCGGTTTGGGACTTTATCAGGGACTCTGCCAGAGCTACTTTTCTGGACTTGGAGTCTCAGAGTCTGTGTCAGCTGTGGGTAAGGAATGAGACCACCGTGAAGCAAGCAGAGGTAGCAGGTGGGGCCTGGCTCCCAGGACTTTGCACATGCTGTGTGTGGATTTCTGGGGCCTGAATCAAGAGCCCCTGGGTTTGTGGCTTCACAAAATGGTGGAGGAAGACTGGTGGAGTTAGGGACAGAAGACTCAACAATAATTAGCTTGTTAATCAGCATTTTGGCTCAAAAATAGTTTGGGAGTATACTGGTCAGCTTTCTGCCGTGCTAATGTTGCATAACAAACAGCCCCCAAATTCAGAGGCTTAAATCATTTCTTTCTTGCTCACTAGTCATGGTTAGCTGTGTTTCTCCTGGGCTTATATGGGAATAGGAAGGCCTGGTCAGGTTCTGGGCTAGGCTTAGGGTTGAAATGATGTGTCTCCTCATCAGGGGACCCTGGGACATGTTGTTCGTGCCTCTCCCATCAGGTATAGGAAGCCAAGAGAAATCATGCAGGCACATTTAAAGTCTCTGTTTGTCACTACCCCTAACATCTCATTGACCAAAACAAGTCCCATGGTGAGGTCCAGCCTCCATGGGTTGGGGAGGGCTATTCTAGTCTGAAAGCCCTGAAAAGTCACATGGCAAAGGGAGCAGCCATGGACTTCCATTATGGGAGGATGGAAGAGTTAGCATTGCGCTGCCTCTGCCATGTTTGTGGGTGGAAGGGAAGATGATCCCTGTGGAAGAGACTGGATACATCCAGCCGTACCCTAGAAAATCAGCTCTGTAGGTGGATGTTTGAAGCACTGGGTGCCTGTCTTTTTATTATTACTTTATTTTTGAGACGGGATCTCACTGTCACCCAAACTGGAGTGCAGTGCTGAGATCATGGCTCCCTGGAGCTTCATCCTTCTGGGCTCAAGTCTCCTCCCGCCTCAGCCTCCCAAGTAGCTGGGAATACAGGTGCACACTCACCACACTCAGCTACTTTTTAAACATTTTTTTTCTAGAGACAGAGTCTCATCATGTTGTCCAGACTAGCCTTGAACTCCTGGGCTCAAGCAGTCCTCCCACCTCGGCCTCCCAAAGTGCAGAGATTATAGGTATGAGCCACTGCACCTAGCCAGGGTGCTTGTTAAACCTGCAGCTTCCTTGATTCCATCTTAGAGCCCCCTTCTCACCTGAGGAGAGGGGATTGTACCCCTTGGGGGACATTTGACAATGTCTGGAAACATTTTTGCCTTTCACAGCTGGGTGGGGGTTGCTCCTGGCATCTCGTGTGCAGATGCCAGGGGTTCCACTAAACACTGTAATGTGCACAGGACAGCCCCCCTCAAAGAATTATCTGGCCCAACAAATGTCAGTTGTGCTGAGGCCAAGAAACCCTGCACAAACAGGCAATTTTCAGGTGATTTTCATGCACTTTGTAGTTTGAGAACCATGTCTTGCAAGACTGTTCCAACTGGGAAGGGGAATTGGTGATTCTTTCCATATAAGTAGACACAGACACATCTAGGAAGGAAGGTTTAATATCTCGCAGATAGTTGTGTGGAGAGGCGAATTCAAACCCAAGGGTCTTAGCTAGATCTATTACTTCTGTAATTAAAAAATATCTTCTGCTTGTATTGTATTAATTCTTCGTTGTATTAAGTATTTACTCTCGCTGTTTATTAGTAGCTTAATAAATGGACCGTTTATTTGGTATGGGAAAAAAATCTATGTTTTATTAGATTTCTGTTATGAGCTTATTTTTTTTCTCTCTAAGTGGCCTTTTGCCAGCTGTTTCTTCTGTCCTGTTATTCCTGCTCACCAGCAAGACTGTAAATTCTTAAAAAATTTGCTTTTAATTTTTTTTTTTTGAGAGGGGATCTCACTCTATCACCCAGGCTGGAGTGCAGTGGCTCAATCATAGCTCATTGCAGCCTTGAACTTCTGGGCTAAAGCAATCCTCCTGCCTCAGCCTCTTGAGTAGCTTGGGACTATAGGTGCATGCCACCATGCTCTGCTAGTTTTTAAATTGTTTTTGTAGAGATGGAGTCTCACTGTTGTTGCGCAGGCTGGTCTTGAACTCTGGGGCTCAAGCAATCCTCCTGCCTAGGCCTTACAAAGTACTGGGATTACAGGTGTGTGCCACTGCACCACTGCATCACCGCACTTGGCCAGTATATTTATATATAGATATATATTTTTTTTCTTTGCGACACAGTCTCACTGTGTCACCCAGGCTGGAGTGTAGTGGCATGGTGTCGGCTCACTGCAGCCTCGACCTCCCAGGCTCAAGTGATTCTCCCGCCTCAGCCACCCGAGTAGCTGAGACTACAGGTGCATACCACACACCCAGCTAGTGGCCAGTAAGTTCTTAATAGCAATGATCACGCTTTATATTTTGTTTCTACTCTGCACAGTACTCAGCATATGATAATGATCAGTCAGTTGCTAATGGTATCAATTGCAATGTGAGTTGGGCTCTGTGGTTAAAGACTCATTTATCAAGTATCCGTGGACCAGCCTTTTATACCTTGCTATAAATCCTGTTTCTAGGCTTTTGGGGCTGAATGGTTGGCATATTGATGCTCAGTTTCTGTGTGGCAATTAGGAGAAAAGGTCCTTGTCATTGGCAAGCTGACAGCCTCCTTTCTTCTCCTACCCTCAAGTTGTTTTGGTGATTGAAATGTTTCAGATATTTAAAAAGAATCAGGAATTGCTTGCTGATAGGACAACAGAAGTACAATTCAGGGAGTTAAAGCTTCTCCATTCCCCACTTCAATTGTACACAGCAAGCATGGCCAGATTTCCTTTTAGAAAGCATGCGAGAAGCATTTCTATGGAGGATGCTGCGTCACCTGAAATTTGCTATGCTCAGATCAGCCAAGTATTGCCTCTGGGGGCTTACCAGCAAGTTATAGAAATAACTTTGTTATGAAATACTTCTTTAAGGGGGTGTTAGTATCGATTCACTGAAGTGGTTCTCCTTGTGTACATGGAGTAGTTGTGAGACCAAGGCTTCTGTTCTTCCTGGCTCCCCATGTGGGAAGGACGCTTAGTGGTTTGTGGCATGCAGGGAGAGGAACAGAGTCCATCCATCAGTTGCTCTTTTTACTGATTTATTAACTTGCCTCTCATCCCCTTGGCTGTTAAGACACTAAGCTGGTGTGTCTGACAAGCAGATGACCTAAAAATTCACACGTAGTAAAAGGGAAGATGAAAATAGAAGTATATGAACTAAATTAGGAGGACTTGGCTTCATTAAAAAAAATGAGAAAGCCATGTTGTGCTTTTTTTAACTGCCGCTTTTCCAAGTGCAGGACTAACAGCTTCAGATGTCATTATGCTACCAGTCTTGGTAATTTCTAATCATGTTTTGTCTAAAGAAAATTTACATTAAAATGAGCCAGGCTCATTAAAGTCAAATTTTAGTAGTGAGAAAACCAATGTCCGTTTTTGGAATGGGAGCCCTCGCCTCAGCTGGTGTGAGCATTTTGTGGAGGCCTGCGGTGTTTGTGACTTGTGCCAGAGGCCTTGAGCTAGAGGCAGCATAAGAAGGAATCAAACTTTCCTTTCTGTTCTGTATGCCTCTGTACCAAGACGTTTTGTTGATTGATTCATGGCACGGTGATACAAGGTGCATGGTATCAGATGCAGGGAGTGGAATATTGTTGAGATTGCGGCTAGAGGGTTTGTGTGTGTGTGTGTGTGTGTGTGTGTGTGTGTGTGTGTGTGTGTGTGTGTAGGGGAGGAAGGAATGGAAGGATGAAACCCATTTGGGAATGTGCTAGAAGACATGCTTTTGAGGACAAGCAATGCGATTTTGGCATTGGCTGGGTTTCTGAGCCAGTGATGAATGTAGTGCATTACCGTGTGACTGGGAGTGTGATAGAGAGATATTCTGCTGGTCATTTCCCTCCACCTGCTTCTTATCAGTGCCATAGGGCAGAGTCTCAATTCCACTTGCCAGAATGCTTTCTAGGAACTCTTTATGCTCAATGGAGGTGATGTTTTTCCACTTGCTATGGTGTGCCTTAGGGAACAGGAACTGGCATTATCACATAAGCAATCTCTAAGTCCCTTGGAAGATTGTCTCATTCATCAAGAGGGAGAGGATTCTAATTTTCCTGCCTGGCTCCTCCAGGAAGTCTAACTTCTTGCAGGGGACCTGTTCTCTCGGCCCACTTGTACAGCATGTATAAAAGGAAATGAAGACTTTTGGGGATTTGTTGATTCACTCGTTTGGAAATTGGGGTTATTTAAGCCCAATTTGAGTTCCAGGACTCATCTATGATTGCCTGGATTAAATCAAAGGACACCCATGTAGGCTGGGCATGATGGCTCATGCCTATAACCCAAGCACTTTGGGAAGCTGAGGCGGGCGGATTGCTTGGACCCATGAGTTGGAGACCAGCCTTGGCAAGATGGTGACATTCCATCTCTTCTAAAAATATAGAAAATTAGCCAGGTGTGGTGGTATGTGCCTGGTCCCAGCTACTTGGGAGGCTGGGGTGGGAGGATCACCTGAGCCTGGGAAGTCGAGGCTGCAGTGAGCTGAGATTCTGAGATCATGCCACTGCACTTCAGCCTGGGCAACTGGAGTGAGACGTTGTCTCAAAAAAACAAAAAACAACCCACGTAATTGTAGATTTTTGTTGTTGTTTGATATACTGGCTATTTTCCTGGAAAGAACCCTCTCATGGGAACAGAAATGTTGAGTTTAGTCTTGATGCTGTCCCTAACCACCCCTGTGACACTGGTCCCAGGAAAATATAGGAATTGTCTCCTTTTTTTCTGTCATCTCAGAGCTTGAGACAAACGTTCTGTGAGGTTGTTTTAGCACCACACTGTGATTCATCTTCGAGACTGTTCACAGCCCTTGATCTGAATTGATGGTGCTATGGGGGATCATGCCGCCACTGCCAGTACTCAGAGCTGCATGTGGTGCGGTCCAGTGGCCACAGTGTTGTCTTTGGGGTCTTCACTTGGCACCACAGCGGATTTGTATAATTATTATGTTGACTGGAACTTAGAGTGACTCAACTGCCTTGAACAGGAACCAAGAAAGAAAGGAACCAAATTCCAGAAGAGAATTTGCCAGAACATTCCAGCATATTCCATACTCTAGGGTTGTCTTATAGGGTCTGAGGGTACTTCTTGGTTATCTACTCATGTGCGTCTGACATAATTAAAAGCCGACTTAGACTCTGTCAGAGAAAATCAAGTTCAGACACTTAGTCTAAATGGAAGTAAGGCATATGATTACCTTTATCTCATTATCTTAGTTCTCTTTGGAAGATATATAAGCTTGAGCCATGGTGACAGGTGTTGCCTTTAAACATGGTGACAGGTGTTTTCCTTTAAAGTCCTTGGAGAATCAACTCATAGTCTTCAACTTAAAAGTTTTTTAAAATAATATTCTAAAAATATTTAACTTGAGGATCTTCATTGAAAATTGGTCATCTTTTGTGAATTTGCTTAAGTAGGCTTTGATCTCTTTTTAAAGGATTCCTTCCTGCCTGATACATTTGGTCCTATTAGAATTCAGGCTAGAACAATTCTCCATGAAGGTGGATGTGTTAACCTATTTGGTTCATTGTTAGGATCACTCACATTACAAGAGAAATTTCAGTCTTGAGTCTTCGTTTTTGCTCATTTGCTTTCTTGGAAACGTTTCCACATCAGGTCTTAGAGGAGTTGTAAAACAGGAAGGAGGAGTTGACATGCTGTTTCATAACCAACGCTTGCTTCTCGCCCTGGATACTACATTTTTTCCATCCATTTCCCACATAAAACATGGAGACAGACACCAGAGCTGCTCCTGAGAGATGCTGAGTCATAGAAATTGAAGGGGGCTGTTGGGGCCTGGTGTGTGGGATGGGCTCAAGAGCTATCAGTCTACAGAGGGAAAGGTTCATCTCTGCCCCTCATTGCCTGCAGTTTCTCTTTGGCCCTGGCTTTTTCCATTCACAGCTGCCCTTGACGTTCATTTTAATCAAATTTCACCTACATAAAAGGGCTATGGGCAGAGAGGCTTCTCCGTGATGGAGCGCAGCTATCCTACAAGTATGTAGCCCTGATTTAGTAGAGAAGAGGCAGGAACTGTCGAGGGCGGAGGAGCAGGAGAAATGGTGCATAAGGGAGAGGGGATAATGACAGGTCATTCCGGGATGTCTACGGAATATGAAAATGCGGCAAGATGGGTTTCGGTTTCCTTTTTTTAGTTCCGACAGAGATTACTGGGATAGCTGCATCTTCATGTTGTACACGCGTACACTTGATTCCCATTATTCAGTGGAGCTATGTTCTGTGAAGTCGCTGAGACTTTATAGAAAGCATCACCCCAGGGAAAATACACGGTGAGGCTTCTGCGAACCTCTGGTCACGATGTTGTTGTCAAGCGATCAGTGCGTAACTTTGTTGTATGTGTTTCTATTGTTTCTGTTGGTGCCTTTACATTGCACTCACGCCAACAGCACTGTGACTCATGCCTGGCCGAACCTCGTCTAATGCACGTATTTTCCCCATAAGACGCATCCCAGCCTTGTGCTTCAGGACATGAGACAGCACTGCAGCATCCGGGGACCATTTTAAGCAGCAAAGTCACCCAGAAACTACAGCATTTCAAAAAACTGGCACTGTGAATAGACTGCGAAAAGGACACTTGTTTACGGAGTGAGAGCCTTGTTCACCCTCAGCTGGGAACATGTGCATTTGGTGACACAGCCGCGCTCTGCATGTTTGAGAATGACTGTGAAAGCGCTGCAGGTACTGATTTTGGAGCTACAAATAAATGTTAGCCAATAGGCAAATTCACAGACATGGAATCCGTAAATAACAAGGCTTGGCTGTGTGTGTATACGTAGTGTAGTGTTGATAGTGTGTGTACCCAATACACATTGATATTTTGGGAGAGATTTTGAAGAAGTCACCATGAAAGCCAGTGTGTCTGTTTGGCCCTCTGGAAAGCGTGCAGTGAGGAGGAGTCGGGGTACAAGTGTTGAAATTGGGGACATGGCCTGAGGAGATGAAAGAGAGGTGGGGACTGAGTAGGGAAAGCTCCACACCACAATGCATAACTGATAAGGTTTTGGCCAACAAGCCAGAGAACGCTAGAGCAAAGAGTGCCCCTTGCTTACAGCCAGAGGGCCTTGCTCAGTGATATAGGGGGCTGGGAGTGGGGAGGCATCTCCAAAGGAGCACCGTGGATTTGCAACTCTGTCTTTCTGGAAAGGATATGAGAGTCTTGCCCTCTCCCCCAGGGCTGACACAGTTGTAAACCAAACTTTTGACTTCAGTTGTACATATCAATTATTTTGCACCCACATTAGATTGAACCAAATGACACTGGCTCTTTTAAATTAAAAGTGGTGAAATGCTGGCAGCCTCTTAGGGTTCAATTCAGTGGAATCTTTTAAAGGTGCAATAATGCTGTTTGAAATGAGGAGAACGCCTGTGTTTTGCTTGCTGAGAGAAATCCACTATCTCTCATCCAGAAGATGATTCGACCCATAATGGAAGCCAGTCAGTGGCATGAGGAATCATGGAGATGATTCTCACCTGGTTGATTGGATCAGACGTTCCTACCCCAAATGAGGGTGGAAAGGGAACCAAGAGATGAAGTGGATTGTTGGGTTTATGAGAGGACAGTGGTTATCTGTCTATAGTTAAGGTTGTTTAAACTCATGACCATGAGAATGAGCTTTTTCTGGACAACTCGTTCCTTTTCCTTCTGATTTTGAGAGTGCTGAAAACTCAAGTCTTGTATTTAAAAATTCCATTGTTGAAAACATGTTTCAAGGACAGATGACACACTTATGATTACAGCATCTGAAGTGATGGGAATATTAAATAACCTTTGGTTGGACATGTAACCATCGGGGCTCCACTTGGTCTTAAAACCAAACACACACAGTTCTTGTCGTTAAAGATATCCATGGCCTGGCACAGTGGCTCACGCCTGTAATCCTAACACTTTGGAAAGCCGAGGCGGGGGGATCACTTGAGCCCAGGGGTTCGAGACCAGCCTGGGCAACATGGCGAAACCTTGTCTCTACAAAAAATACAAAAATTAGCTGGGTGTGGTGTTGTGTGCCTGTAGTCCCAGCTACTAGGGAGGCTGAGGCGGGAGAATCACTTGAACCCAGGAGGTGGAGGTTGCAGTTAGGCAACATCCTGCCATTGCACTCCAGCCTGGGAGACACAGCCAGACTCCATCTCAAAAAAAAAAAAAAAAAAAAAAAAAAAGACTTACACAGAGAAAGCCTGAAGCCCACAAGAGCAATTAGCAAAAGGAACCCTGACATAACAAATACGGTGATGTCATTAGCAACCAGGCAGTTAAGCTCAGGGGATGCTACGTGTCATAAACTTGAAAGCTACATTGGCCACGAGTAACACAAACGTAGGTGCTAATCACAGATAGTTGGTGGGCATTTCAAACTTTCTCTTCATATCTATGGATACCCAAAACAGTGTGCTTCCATTTAGAAGGCTTCCATTGGGAGACTGAGACAGGAGGATTGCTTGAGTCCAGGAGATCGAAATTAGCATGTTCCTCCCTTCCTCCCTCTCTCCCTCCCTCCCTTCCTCCCTCTCTCCCTCCCTCCCTTCCTCCCTCTTTCTCCTTTTTTCCTCCCTCCCTCCTTCCCTCCTCTCTTTTTTCTTTTCTTTCTCTCTCTTTCTCTCTCTCTCTGTCTCCTTCCCTCCCTCCCTCTCCCTGTCCCCCCCTCTCTCCCTCCCTCCATCCCTTCCTTCCTCCTCCTCTCTTTCTTCTCTTTCTTTCTTTTGAGGTGGGGTCTTGCTAAGTTTCCCAGGCTGGTCTGGAACTCCTGGGCTCAAGTGATCCTTCTGCTCCAGCCTCCCAAAGTGCTGGGATTACAAGTATACACGAGCCACTGTGCCCGGCCTGTGCCTTTCCTGCTATTTCCTCCCAGCTAACGTGCTTTTAAAATTTGATACACATTAATTTTTCTTTTTTTGTCTTTTGTTCAAATAATGATTTGATTTCTGTTCTCTGTCTGGGTTGCTTCAATAACATGGATACCTACACATAGTTTTATCCGTAAAGGTCATTGACATAATCAGTGTGTTATGAGAACAAAGATAGGCCCTCATTTAAGCTGCTCCGTTACTCATTTTATAAGGCAAAGAAGGAAGAGGACAGCGTCCTCTGTTTTCAGATGGCTGTTGAAGTGAGTCAGAGTGACGGTGAGCAGCATGCGTTGAATTCTAGCTGGAAAGAGGGTTTTTAGGTCTGCCTTTGAGCTTGCCCTGAATGAATGAGGCTGGAAACCTATAGGCCCTGGAGAACATTAATGAGGAATCTGCTTTCCCTGACAGCTCCTTGGTAAACGAAATGATGGATGTGCAGCGTGCAGCCCTGAGCAAAGGCCTGGCAGCTCTGTGGCTGAGCCCTGGAGGGCTGAGCTGGGCCAGGGCGCCCAGCAGTTTGTTCAGGAGCACTGAGAGCCACAGCAGGTGCTGATCCAGCTCTTGCCTCCTTCGCGAGTATCTGACAAGTCTGTAGAGACCGCAGGAGCCTGGCTGCCCCTTCAGTTCACTGTCTTGGAGCAAGCCTGTGGGGGAATCACATGCGCCCCGACTCTAGTGCCCATTGGGGACATGGAGGAGGGAGTTTCCCTATTTGCAGTTAGGGTTTGCGTGCTGTCTGTGAGCTGGGTTTCCTCTTTGGGTTGCACAGTGCTGAGATCTGAGCCCAAGGCAGTTGGGACATTAATGATGAGACGGAGGAGGCTTTGCTGTGTTCCTCGTCTATCAGGCTGCTTTGCCCGGGGAGACGCCCCCCTTGCTTGGGGTCTTGGGCTTGGGTAGGGGTTCTGGAATGTCTCCCCTCCAGCAGGCTCTGCCTCCTTGGCTCCCCTGTTGCAGAGAGCAGCGCAGTGGCTTTGTTGAGGAGCAGCCCCTGCGGAGGCGCTCATGGGTGACAGGCTGTGGCTGAATGGTGGACAGCCCTGGTCGCTGACATTAACATGGTGCAATAGAGCCTTCTTATGTGTTCCTTGGTTCCCACTGCCCTTTCTCATGGTCGGGTGTCCTGATTGTCTGTGGCTAGACTATGCCAGCGTGATCAGTGTCCTTCCCAGAACCCCTGAAAGAGGGTCATAGATTGAGATGTTTGTCACCACCCCTGTCCATTACAGAGTCACACACATGCTAGAGACCAGCTCGCCTTTGATGCGGCCTGAGGACCTCACCCGCTAGTCATTACAGGGAGGGGAAAGACAATAAAAAGATGATAGAGAGTGCTGTTCCTGGTCATGGAAGTTACTCATCATTGTACCAGTGGGCAGCCACATAGGGATAGGTCGGAGGAGAAAGGGGAAGAGTGAATAAAAAACGCTGATGTTTGTGAGGCTGAGAGAGGAACAGAACTATTACTGCTGGTCAAGGGGGCCATCCAGTTAAAATGTTCGCATCCTGTTTCAGCCACAAGCTGGCCAAGATCATCACATAAAGGGACAAACGTTGGCCCCAGAAAGAATGCATGGTCATCTTGAGTCAGAATTCTTAAGAGGTGCTCTGGCTAGGTGCAGTGGCTCGTGCCTGTAATCCCAGCACTTTGGGAGGCTGAGGCGGGTGGATCACCTGAGGTCAGGAGTTCGAGACCAGCTTGGCCAACATGGTGAAACCCTGTCTCTACTAAAAATACAAAAATTAGCCAGGCGTGGTGGCAGGCACCTGTAACCCCAGCTACTTGGGAAGCTGAGGCAGGAGACTCTCATTTGAACCTGGGAGGCGGAGGTTGCAGTGAGCTGAGATTGGGCCATTGTACTCCAGCCTGGGCAACAAGAGCAAAATCTTGTCTCAAAAAAAAAAAAAAAAAAAAAAAAAAAAAAAAAAAAAAAAAAAACTTCTCTTGGCTGGGTGTGGTGGCTCACACCTGTGATCCCAGTGCTTTTGGAGGCTGAGACGGGAGGATTGCTTGAGCCCAGGAGTTCGAGATTAGCATGGGCAACATAACAAGACCCCATCTCTTTAAAAAATTAGCCGGGCATGGTGGTGTATGCCTGTGGTCCCAGCAACATGGGAGGCTGAGGCAGGAGGATCACTTGAGCTCAGGAGTTGGAGGCTGCAGCGAGCCATGATGGCACCACTGCACTACAGCCTGGACAGCAAAGGAAGACCCTGTCTCAAAAAAAAAAGAAAGAAAAAAAAAAGCATCCAGGTGCGGTGGCTCACACCTGTAATTCCAGCACTTTGGGAGGCCGAGGTGGGCAGATCACCTGAGGTCAGGAGTTCGAGACCAGCCTGGCCAACGTGATGAAACCCTGTCTCTACTAGAAATACAAAATATTAGCCGGGTATGGTGGTGGGTGCCTGTAATCCCAGCTACTCGGGAGGCTGAGGCAGGAGAATCGCTCGAACCCAGGAGGCGGAGGTTGCAGTGAGCCGAGACTACGCCATTGCACTCCAGCCTGAGCAACAAGAGCAAGACTCCGTCTCAAACAAACAAAAAAAACTACTCTCCAAACAGAACCTGCACCTACCCAATTGTGGTGGGTGCCCCTCCTGGGGCTCCTGCAGTAGCGGTGGTGTGGGAATTGAGAATCTTGTAAGTGCTGTGAGGGAGCTGAGACACTGTGTGTGGCAGGGCCCTGTGCCCAGAGCATGCACAATCCATCCTAACGTCTGCCGGGGAAGGTGGGGGATTTCTGTGCATTGCTTTTCAACCAGAAAGGTAATTTTTGTTCTCCAGAGGACACTTGACAATGTCTGGAGACAGTTTTGGTTGTCACACTGGGTTAAGGAGTGCTACTGTCATGTAATGGATGGAGAGCAGGGATACTGCTGAACATCCCACGGTGCACAGGGCGGCCTCACAACAACCAAGACCACCTGGCCTCAAATGTCAGTAGGGCTAACATCCAGAAGCTCTGCGAGTCTGTGGGAAGCCCTAGATGCCCCAATCCTCTTTCATTTTCTTCTCACCACGTAGGACAGTTTAGCTGGACAGTACACAGGACTCTTCCAAGGGGTCATGAGAGGAGACCTCATAGCATAAGGGTCAAGTACAAGGACTTTGCAGTCAGACTGACGTGTGGGTTTCAGTCCCCACCCATCCTAGTGGTGTGACCGAGAGCAAGTTGGGCATAGTAACATCTGTCTTGATTGACTTTGGAGTTTGACAGGCAATACATGCAAAGTTCTCTATTCCCATGTCACTCAGAGCGAGTGTGCAAAACATACTATTGTTGGCATCCATCGTCATAAGAGTTACTGTGAACATGGATGAGCTTAGCACCTTGAGGCACTGGGCTGTGGTGAGGGACTCAAACAGCTTGATGATTGAGTTCGGGCCTCAGTGAGATGGCAAAGCTATGCTTCTCTTGCTCCTTGGACCATGGTGACCTGTGAGGACCCCTGGGGGCTGCCTTCTCCACTGTTGCAGTTCAGGGAGCTAATGCCAAAGGCTACTGCAGTGGTGGACTCTGGGGTCCCCCTGGTGACAAGGAAGGGACTTTGAGCTTTGGAATGCCCTGGGCCGAGTCTTGCCACCTGCAGGTTTGTGAACCTCATCATGCCTTGTTTTTAGCACAACAAAATGGGATAATACTGACTTCATTATTGACGTACTATTATGCTGTTGTCAGGTATGTGACACTGCTGCTATTTTACTATTTGTTCCAGATTTCCGTGAGGGTGGAAGAAAATCATATCAGATGCCTCGCAGAGCACCAGGCCCACCGTGAAAGGTACAGCAAATTTTACTTCCCTCTTCTTGCCTTGTTGGAAATTCTTTCCTGTGAGATTTCCTCCCCTCCGCTCTCCACCCCTTCTCCCATAGCCTATAGCCTCCTCTGGGAGTTCCTTGGATAATTTTGTTGCCTAATAGCTTTGCAATTTCCAGTATGGTAGCCATGGGCCACATGTGGCTGTGGAGTGCTTGAAATGTGGCCAGTCTAGATTGAGATGCCTTGTAGAAGTATAAAATACACACTGGATTTCAAAGGCTTTGTTCAAAAAGAAAGAATGCAAGATATCTTATTGATAATGTAATACGGTTTACATGTTGAAATGATCACTTGGATATGTGGAGTAAAATAGAATGTATTACTAAATGTAACTTTACCTGTCTTCTTCTGACATTTTTTTGTGGACCCAGAAAATTGATAGACAGGTGGATCTCCTTCACACTTACACACTTGTCTTGCTCAAGACCAGCCTTGCTTCCTCACTGGCTGCTCAGTCAAATGCCTCCTCCAGTTTAAGCTGTCCATCACGGGGCCACCCATTATGTGTCCATCTCATCTTCTCTGCTCAGTGCCTGTGCAGGCAGCTGGTGTTCCTGCTCCTCCCGCCCAGCTTTGCTTATGATGCTAGTCTTGAGTGCAGGCTGCTGAGCTTCTCGCCTTTCTTCCCATACATGTAGAACCTCTCCTCCAGAAACATGGGGTACTTACCAGCTGGCAAGGAGCAGAGCTGGGGTTCACATTCATTTCTGTCTTGCTCCAAACCCATGTCCCTAATAGACTAGTCTCTCCAGTTGCTTTGTGGATGTAAACACATAGTAAGTTCCTAGAGGGCAGGGACCATTTTTATTTCTTTCATCTCTGCTGTTCAAGACCTTTCTAAAGCTTTTTTGAAAGAATTAAGATTTCTAGTCTCTTGCCCTTCCACTTTCTGCTATGTGAAGACGCAGTGTTCCTCCCCTCTGCCCTCTGGATGCTACAGCAACAAGGTGCCATGTTGGAAGGAAGCAGAGAACATCCCTCACCAAATAATCAATCCTGCTGGTGCCTTAACTGTGAACTTCTCAGCCTGCAGAACTCACGAAGGTCATCACCATGTAGGCTGATTGATCTTGGACTTCCAAGCCTCCAGAACTCAAATCAGTGAATTTAAAAACATTTTACGGAGGGTGGGGCCAAGATGGCCAACTAGAAGCCACGGTGTTCGGAGGCTCCTATCAGAAAAGACTATAATAAGCGTGTGAATCCTTCATCGGCAACCAAGGTATCCGGGTTCTCTCATCAAAATTGACTAGAAGGCTGGCGTGACCCACAGAGAGAAGGAAGAACAGTGTGGTGTGGTGGCCCACCTGAGAGTCACATGGGGAAGGGGAACCCCCTCACCTCAGACAAGGCAGGCTGTGAGTGAGCATGCTACCCAGCCGGGGAAACTGCTTTTCCACAGAACTGTGAAACCCATGGATTGGAAGATCCCACTCGTGAACCCGCGCCACCGGGGCCTCGCGTCCCAGCCCCGGAACACACAGATTCTTACAGCCTCTCAGCTGGAATCTGCTTAAGCCTACCAAACTCCTCGGGGAGGGGTGACCAGTACCAGCTGCAGCTGCCTGCTAAGCCCTTTGAACTCCTGCAGGGAGGCGCAGCAGCCAGCACTGGCACTGGCAACTGCCTAATATGCTAAGCTCCCTGGACAGGGGGAAGGGTGGCACCCATTTCTATAGCTACAGGCTACGCTTTTCCCCTGCTAGAGCCAGGGAGGCTGGACAGCTTGGTCCCAAGACTTGTCCCCACAGCCCAACACACTAGCTGTGGCAGTCTGTGGCTAGAGTGCCTCTTCAGGCCCAATCCCGACCCATCCTTTCTTAGTTGGGGTATGGCGTGGGGGCTTCCCTGTAGGATCTCCAATAACTCCAGCCAGAGGCTAAGGAACAGAATTCGGATCTCCTGGGCCTCAGCCCATAGGAGAGGGATGGCCGCAGTCTCTGCTGACCAGCAGACTTAGCTTTTCCTCCTGGTAGTTCCAAGGAATCTGGACAGCCTAGACGAGTGGGTTTCCCCCAAGCAAAACACACCCTCTGCACCAAGGGACAGAGTGCTCCATTAAATGGGTCCTGCTCCCTGTGCCACCCAACTGGGTGAGACCCTTCAACAGGGCTTGTCAGATACCCTATACAGGAGTGATCCTACTGGCATCAGGTTGGTGCCCCTTGAGGTCAGAGGTCCCAGAAGAAGGAGTAGGCACCCATCTTTGCTGCTCTCTAGCGTCCTTGAATGACATCTCCAGGCATGGGAGCGAATCAGATGAATAAGGCCTGAAGGTGAACCACCAGCAAACTGCAGCAGCCCTACAGAAGAGGGACTGGACGATTGAAAGAAAAACAAGCAGAAAATGACAACAACAGCATCAACAACAACAATCAAATAAAAGGTCCCCACAAAAATCTCATCCAAGGGTAGCAGCCTCAAAGACTGAAACTAGACAAACTCACGAAGATGAGAAAGAATCAATGAAAAAATGCTGAAAACCCAAAAGGCCAGACTACCTCTTCTCCTCCAAATGATTACAACATCTCTCCATCAAGGTCACAGAACTGGACGGGGGATCAGATGGATGAATTGACAGAAATAGGCTTCAGAAGATGGGTTATAAAAAACTACAGTGAGCTAAAGGAGCATGTTCTAACCTAATTCAAAGAAGCTAAGAACCTTGATAAAAGGTTAGAGGAATTGCTAACTAGAATAACCAGTTTAGAGAGGAACATAAGCAACCTGATGGAGCTGAAAAACACAGCACGAGAACTTTGTGAAGCATAAACAAGTATCAACAGCTGAATCGAGCAAGCGGGAGAAAGGATATCAGAGTTTGAAGACCACCTTACTGAAATAAGACATGCAGACAAGAATAGAGAAAAAAGAATGAACAAAGCCTACCAGAAATATGGGACCTCATAAAAAGACCGAGCCTACGATTCAGTGGAGTACCAGAAGGAGATGGGGAGAATGGAAACAAGCTGGAAAACACACTTCAGGATATTATCCAGGAGAACTTCCCCAAACTACCAAGACAGGCCAACCTGCAAATTCAGGAAATACTGAGAACACCATTAAGATACTCTATGAGACGATCAACCCCAAGACACATAATCGTCAGATTCTCCAAGGTCAAAATGAAGGATGAAACTAAGGGCAGCCAGAGAGAAAGGCCAGGTCACCTACAAAGGGAAGCCCATCAGACTGACAGTGGACTTCTCAGCAGAAACTCTACAAGCCAGAAGAGATTGGGGGCCAATATTCAACATTCTTAAAGAAAAGAATTTTCAACCCAGAATTTTATATCCAGCCAAATGAAGCTTCCTAAGCGAGGGAGAAATAAAATCCTTTCCAGACAAGCAAATGCTGAGGGATTTCGTTACCACCAGGCCTGCCCTGCAATGTCTCCTGAAAGAAGCACTAAATATGGTAAGGAAAAACTGGTACTAGCCACTGCAAAAACACAAGAAAATATAAAGACCAATGACACTACAAAGAAACTGCATCAACTAGTGTACAAAATAACCAGATAGCATCATGATGACAGGATCAAATTCACACATAACAATATTAACCTTGAATGTAAATGGGCTAAGTGCCCCAATTAAAAGACACAGACTGGCAAATTGGATAAGGAGTCAAGACTCATCAGTGTGCTGTATTCAGGAGACCCATCTTACATGCAAAGACACACACAGGCTCAAAATAAAGGGATGGAGGAAAATTTACCAAACAAATGGAAAGCAAAAAAACAAAACAAAACAAAAAAAACAGCAGGGGTTGCAATCCTAGTCTCTGACAACACAGACTTTAAACCAGCAAAAATAAAAACAGACAAAGAAGGGCATTACATAATGGTAAAGGGAACAATTCAACAAGAAGAACTAACTATTCTAAATATATATATGCACCCAATACAGGAGCACCCAGATTCATAAAATAAGTTCTTAGAGACCTGCAAAGAGGCTTAGACTCCCACACAATAATAGGGGGAGACTTTAACACCCCACTGTCAGTATTAGACAGGTCAGTGAGACAGAAAATTAGCCAGGATATTCAGGACTCGAACTCAGATCTGGATCAAGTGGACTTAGTAGAAGTCTACAGAACTCTCTACCCCAAATCAACAGAATATACATTCATCTCAGTGCCACATGGCAGTTATTCTAAAATCAGCCACACAATTGGAAGTAAAACACTCCTCAGCAAATGCAAAAGAACTGAAATCATGACAGACAGTCTCTGAGACCACAGTGCAATCACATTAGAACTCAGGATTAAGAAACTCATTCAAAACCACATAATTTCATGGAAATTGAACAACCTGCTCCCGAATGACTCCTGGTGAAATAATGATATTAAGGCAGAAATCTAGTAGTTCTTTGAAACCAATGAGAACAAAGAGACAATGTACCAGAATTTCTGGGACACAGCTAAAGCAGTGTTAAGAGGGAAATTTATAGCACTAAATGCCCACATCAGAAAGCTAGAAAGATCTCAAATCAACACCCTAACATCACAATTAAAAGAGCTAGAGAGGCAAGAGCAAACTAATCCAAAAGCTAGTGGAAGGTAAGAAATAACTAAGAGAAGAATCGAAGGAGATAGAGACACAAAAAAACCCTCCAAAAAAATCATTGAATCCAAGAGCTGGTTTTTTGAAAAAATTAACAAAATAGATAGACTGCTAGCTAGACTAATAAGAGAGAGAAGAATCAAATAGACAATAAAAAATGATAAAGGGGATATTACCACTGACCCTACAAAAATACAAGCTACTATCAGAGAATACTATAAACACCTCTATTCAAATAAACTAGAAAATCTAGAAGAAATGAATAAATTCCTGCACGCATACACCCTACCAAGACTAAACCAGGAAGAAGTTGAATCCCTGAATAGACCAATAAGCTCTGAAATTGAGGCAGTAATTAATAGCCTAGCAACCAAAAAAAGCCCAGGACCAAATGGATTCACAGCTGAATTCTACCAGAAATACAGAGGAGCTGGTACCACTCCTTCAAAAACTATTCCAAACATTTGAAAAGGAAGGACTCCTCCCTAACTCATTTTATGAAGCCAGCATCTTCCCGATACCAAAACCTGGAAGAGACACAGCCAATATCCTACTGAATGGGCAAAAGCTGGAAGCATTCCCTTTGAAAACTGGTACAAAACAAGGATGCCCTCTCTCCACCACTCCTATTCAACATAGTATTGGAAGTTCTGGCCAGGGCAGTCAGGCAAGAGAAAGAAAAAAAGGGTATTCAGATAGGAAGAGAGGAAGTCAAGTTGTCTCTGTTTGCAGATGACATGATTTTGTATTTAGAAAACCCTATCATCTCAGCCCAAAAACTTCTTGAACTGACAAGCAACTTCAGTGAAGTCTCAGGATACAAAATCAATGTGCAAAAATCAAAAGCATTCCTTTACACCAACAATAGGCAAGCAGAGAGACAAATCATAAGTGAACTCCCATTGACAATTGCCACAAAGAGAATAAAATACCTAGGAATACAAGTAACAAGGGATGTGAAGGACCTCTTCAAGGAGAACTACAAATCACTGCTCAAGGAAATAAGAGGACACAAACAAATGGAAAAACATTCCATGCTCATGGATAGGAAGAATCAATATCATGAAAAGGGACATATTGCCCAAAGTAATTTATAGATTCAATGCTGTTCCCATCAAGCTACCATTGACATTCTTCACAGAATTAGAAAAACCTATTTTAAATTTCACATGGAATCAAAGAAGATCCTGTGTAGCCAAGACAATCCTAAGCAAAAAGAACAAAGCTGGAGGCATCATGCTACCTGACTTCAAACTATACTGCAAGGTTACAGTAACCAAAACAGCATGGTATGGGTACCAAAACAGACATATAGACCAGTGGACCAGAACAGAGACCTCAGAAATAACACCATACATCTGTAACCATCTGATCTTCGACAAATCTGCCAAAAACAAGCAATGGGGAAAGGATCTCCTTATTCAGTAAATGGTTGCTGGGAAAACTGGCTAGCCATATGCTGAAAACTGAAACTGGACCCCTTCCTTATGCCTTATACAAAAATTAACTCAAGATAAAGACTTAAATGTAAAACCCCAAACCATAAAAACTCTAGAAGATAACCTAAGCAATACCATTCATGACATAGGCATGGGCTAAGAGTTCATGACTAAAACACCAAAAGCAATTGCAACAAAAGCCAAAATTGACAAATGGGATCTAATTCAACTAAAGAGCTTCTGCACAGTAAAAGAAACTATGATCAGAGTGAACAGGCAACGTACAGAGTGGGAGAAAACTTCTGCAATCTACCCATCTGACAAAGGTCTAATATCCAGAATTTACAAGGAATTTAAACATATTTACAAGAAAAAAACAACCCCATCAAAAAGTGGGCAAAGGATATGAACAGACACTTCTCAAAAGAAGACATTTACACAGCCAACAAGCATGGTAAAAAGCTCAACATCACTGATCATCAGAGAAATGCAAATCAAAACCACAGTGAGATACCATCTCACGCCAGTCAGAATGGCGATTATTGAAAAGTCAGGAAACAATAGATGCTGGCAAGGCTGTGGGGAAATACGAACGCTTTTACATTGTTGGTGGGAATGTAAATTAGTTCAACCATTGTGGAAGACAGTATGGTGATTCCTCAAGGATCTAGAACCAGAAATACCATTTGTCCCAGTAATCCCATTACTGGATATATATCCAAAGGAATATAAATCATTCTGCTATAAAGATGCATGCATGTGTATGTTTCTTACAGCACTATTTACAATAGCAAAGACATGGAACCAACCCAAATGCCCATCAGTGATAGACTGTATAAAGAAAATGTGGCACATATACACCATGGAATACTATGCAGCCATAAAAAGGAATGAGATCATGTCCTTTGCAGGGACATGGATGAAGCTGGAAGCCATTATCCTCAGCAAACTAGCACAGAAACAGAAAACCAAACGCCGCATGTTCTCACTCATAAGGGGGAGTTGAACATTGAGAACACATAGACACAGAGAGGGGAACAACACACTCCAGGGCCTGCTGGGGAGTGGGGATGAGGGGAGGGAACTATGAGGGTCAGTAGGTGCAGCAAACCACCATGACACACATATACCTATATAACTAACCTGCACGTTCTGCACATGTATCCGGTTTTTTTTTTTTTTTTTTTAGAAAAAAAGCCGGGTGCAGTGGCTCATGCCTGTAATCCCAGCACTTTGGGAGGCCAAGGCGGGTGGATCGTGAGGTCAGGAGATCGAGACCATCCTGGCTAACATGGTGAAACCCTGTCTCTACTAAAAAAGAAATACAAAAAATTAGCCCGGTGTGGTGGCGGGCGCCTGTAGTCCCAGCTACTCGGGAGGCTGAGGCAGGAGAATGGCATGAACCCGGGAGGCGGAGGTTGCAGTGAGCTGAAGTGACAAAGAGAGACTCAGTCTCAAAAAAAAAAAAAAAAAAAAAAAAAAAGATTTCTAGTACATTGCCTAAAAGAACCCTTGGATGAAGTCAGACACATGGGTAGTATGAGACCCCAGATAGCATCATTTTGTATGTATAGAATCGCCTTTTTTTTTTTTTTTTTTTTTGAGACAGGGTCTCACTCTGTCACCCAGGCTGGAGTGTAGTTACATGATCATGGCTCACTGGAACCTTGATCTCCTGGGCTCAAGTGATCCTCTTGCCTCAGCCTCCTGAGTAGCTGGGACTACAGGCACACGCCACCACGCCCGGCTAATTTTTGTATTTTTTGTAGAGATGGGGTTTTACCATGTTGCCCAGGCTGGTCTTGAACTCCTGGGCTCACGCGATCGGCCCACCTGGGCCTTTCAAAGTGCTAGGTTTACAGGTATGAGCCACTGTGCCCGGCCTAGAATTGCTTTTAGTGGATGATTGTTTGCTGTCACTGTTACGGTGTGCATTTTCTGAGTTATCAGAGATGGCCCTGCATGCCGCGAGGCTGTGTTGACTGTACTGTTTGGCTGTGTGTGTGGAGGGCAGGAAAGTGCCGTCCTTGCTGTAACTTGTGTTATTAATGATATGGACACTGTGAGTTGCTTCTAGAGAGCTACACCCTCACTTCTGTGTCAGCAAATGAAGGCCCAGGAACTGACAGCGTTCCCTCTAGCTTTAATTGCGGTATAATCACCACACCCTAACATTCTCCTGTTTTACCTTTGGCAACATCTAGAGTTTGGTTGTCACAGCTGACGGGGTGGGGGTGCTACTGGAATTGGGTGGGTAGAGGCCAGGGATGCTGCTGGGCATCCTACACTGCCCAGGACAGCCCCCCACAAATTATCCAGCCCTAAATGTCTACAGTGCCACAGGTAAGAAACCCTGGACCGTAGGGTAGACAGATTTGACTGGAGTGGAGAAATTGTATCCTGGGGTAAGTGGGATTTGGATTGCAGTTAGTGCAGAGCTTGTGTGTGTGGAATGCCTTGGACACTGGACTAATCCAAGAAGTCAGGTGGGGAGGAGGGGGGCTTTTTCTTTAGGTCCTGGAAACCATTAAAAACCTTTGAACAGGTGCTTTAGAAAGACAAAACTGGTATGTGTCTGAAGGATGGATTACAACAGGCACCAGCAGACTGTGGCCCACGGGGCCGTGTCCAGACTTGGCACACAACCACGCCCATTCATTCATGGGTTGTCTCTGGCTGCTGTGATGGTTATGTGTCAACTTGGCCAGGCCACAGTATTCAGGTATTTGGTCAGGTACTTGGGAATGTTGTTGTGAAGGTATTTTTTAGATGAAATAAACACATCAGTAGACTTTGAGTAAGGCAGATGACCTCCATAATGTGGGTGGACCTCATCCAATCAGTTGAAGGCCTTAAGAAAAAGACTGAGGTCCGCCAAAGAGGAGGGAATTCTACCAGTATCCTGCATTTGGATTTGAGACTGTGACATCTGCGCTTCCCTGGGTCTCTGGCCTGCTCTGGAAAGTTTGGACTTGCCGGCCTCCACAATTATGTGAACCAGTTCCTTAGAATCTCTGTCTGTCCGTCCATCCATCCATCCATCCATCCACGCACACACACACATAAACAAACCCTATTGGCACTGTTTTTCTGGACAGCCCTGACTAACATCACTGCTTTCTTGCCACAGCAGCCAAGTTGAAAACGTACTTGTAAGTACAGGGATCGTGTGGCCCACAAAGTAGAAAATATTTACTCTCTGGCCCTTTACAGAAAAAAGGCCAAGCATTGGATTTGGTAAGTGAAGTCCTTCCATGAAGTCCTTCCATGGAACTGAGAAGTGCTGAGTCAGTACTCATTGGAGTTAAAACAGAGAAACTGTAAAAGCCAAGAGGGCTCAGGATGGTGATATCACGGTCTTTCATTCTTTTCTCCTCTGCGCATTTGACCCATTGGCATGCAGGAGATTTCATCTCTCTAATCCAGAATGTGTTTTAGGGAATGGCTTGCCTGGCTTGTGGGTTGAAATGTTCTCCCCTCAGATGTGGCTCCTGCAATGTCAGCTCACCTGATGACAAGAAGTGGAAGCAATGTGACCACCTGAGATGCTAGTTAATTAGGGTTTATCAGAAAGACAACCTTAACCCCTGTGGGATGTGCTGTGGGTGAAGATAAGACACCAGTATTCTATGATTCCAAATAGGAGATTTTAAAAATTCTACCCCTGGAGGTTGGGTTGGCAGTTGTCTTCCAAACATAGGTTAAATACGTTTTATTTCTGTCCGTTTTGTACACATTTTAATCATTTTCCAGCTCACAGTTACAGTTGGTACTTCTCAATTCTCAGTGAATTGTGTAGTGAAATTGTTTGCACCATCATACTTTGGAAATGACATTGGCAATTAAAGTTTTGGTCCAAGTTTAATAATGACTATTTGAAAGGCCAAAACCGATGGATGCTTTTGAGATGAGATAGACATTTGGGAAGAAAATGAGGGCAGGTTGTCTACTTCTTAACATTTATCTGTTTTGTTTTTGTTTTTTCTTTTTTGAGAGGGTCTTGCTCTGTTGCCTGGGTTGGCGTGCAGTGGCGCGATCTCAGGTCACTGCAGCCTCAACCTCTGGGGCTCAAGTGATTCTCCCACCTCAGCCTCCCAAGTAGTTGGGATTACAGACACATGCCACCACTCCCAGCTAGTTTTGTTTATTTTTTTTTGTAGAGATGGGGTCTCCCTGTGTTGCTCAGGCTTGTCTTCAACTCCTGGGCTCAAGTGATCCTCCTGCCTCAGCCTCCCAAAGTGTTGGGATTACAGACATGAGCCACCTTGGATTACGGGCATGAGCCACCACACCTGGCCTTAACATTTATCTTGATGACAGTGAAATCTTTGATGTGTGCCAAGGGGGTTCCTTTTTCTAAATGGAAGCTCAGTGTTTTGGGTATCCATGAATTCATTGTAGATATGAAGAGAAAGTTTGAAATGCCCAGCAGCTGTCTGTGGTAGCACCTACATTTGTGTTACTCATGACCAATGTAGCTTTCAAGTTTATAATACGTAGCACCCCCTGAGCTTAACTACCTGGTTGCTAATGTCTTTGGACATCACTGTATTTGTTATGTCAGGGTTCCTTTTGCTAATTGCTCTTGAGGGCTTTCAGGTTTTCTCTGTGTAAGTTTTTTTTTTTTTTTTTTTTTTTTGGTGGGGGGAGACGGAGTCTCTCAGGCTGGAGTGCAGTGGCGTGATCCACTGCAACCTCCGCCTCCCGGGTTCAAGTGTTTCTACTGCCTCAGCATCCCTAGTAGCTGGGACTACAGGTGTGCGCCACCATGCCTGGCTAATTTTTTGTAGTTTTAGTAGAGATGGCGTTTCACCATGTTGGCCGGGCTGGTCTTGAACTCCTGACCTCAGGTGATCCTCCCGCCTCAGCCTCCCAAAGTGCTGGGATTACAGGCGTGAGCCACCGCACCTGGCCAGTGTAAGTCTTTTGAAACACAGACACCTAGTGCCTCTCCCGTGAGTCTTTCAGGGAAAGATTGAGTTCCGTGTCAGGTTGGAGTTTCTGATCAAGCGACTAGACGGCTTCCTAGCCCCCTTTATTTGAAAAACCAGCGTGGTCTTCACTTTTCCCTTGAGCCTGCAACCACAGGGTGCCTGTTCATGTGTTTCCAGGACCTTATGCGGCTCCTTTGCCCTGCTTATTCCGAGAACCAAGCCTTGGGACTGTGCATTTTGAATACAAATGAAGGCGCCTGAAGGAAGTCCCCAGAGTCTCGGCACAGCTGAGGAAACAAACAAAGCATGCTACACGTGCAGGAAGATCCCTCATTAATTCCTATGATGACCTCTGCTTTTTTATTTTTTAAGTTAAAAGGAGTCAATGCTTTGGGTTTTGTTAGACTGGACAAGGTAGCAAGTCATATTAAACTAACCCAGGTTGTTGCTTGAGTTTTCATTGAACTTAGACTCTACTGACGAGTATAGTCAAGCAGAAATTCCCCTCACGAGGTGGCCTGATAGTACACTCCAGTGGGGGGTGCAGAAGATTTGGAGGGATCTGCTTCCCGACTGGGGCAAGTTAACCTCTTTCCGCCTTAGTTACCTCTTTGCACGTCCTAAGAGCACCTGCTTATCAGATCCTCGGGAGGATTCACTGAATTCGTCCACTTGGAATCCACATGGAAGGCTGCCTGGCATGTAGGAGGTACCCAGTAAATATTAGACTCCTGTTATTTTTGCCAGTTGGATTCAACAGATGTTTGTTCCCTGGACTAGTGTTTCTCACCTGGGGGTGATCTGCACCTGGGGGACATTTGACAAAGTCTGGAGACATTTTGAGTTGTCACAATTTGGGGAGGGAGTGTTACTGGCATCCAGTGAATAGAAACCAGGTGTATTAATTTTCTGTTGCTGTAAAGGAATACCTGAGACTGGGTAATTTGGAGGTTTATTTGGCACATAGTTCCACAGGCTGTACAGGCCTAGTGCCGGCATCTGCTTGGTTTCTTGGGAGGCCTCAGAGCTTTTGCTTATAGCAGAAGGCACAGGGAGAGCAGGTGTCTCACGTGGCAAGAGAGGGAGCAAGAGACAGAGGGAAGGCTAGGCTCTTTTAAACAACGAGCTGTTGCATGAACTGAGGGAACTCAATCAGTACCAGGTGGAGGGCACCAAGCCATGGTTCCTCCATGAACCAAACACCTCCCACCAGGCCCCACCTCCAGCAGTGAGGATTACCCCACTACATTTCACTGTGAGATTTGGAAAGGGCAGACATCCAAACTATGTCACCAAAGATGCTGCTAAGCATCCTACAGTGCACAGAGCAGCCCCCATAACAGGGTTACCTGGCGCCAGAGTGTCAGTAGTGTTGAAGTCAGGCTACACTGTAGTTCACTTGCTTCTTGTGTGTAGGAAGACCGGAGGCCAGTTACCTGGCAATAATAACAACAACAACAAAACCCCCTCAAACCTAAAACAAAAAAACCCCACGTGACACTGTGACTTTTTTTTTTAATTTGCAGGAGATTGAGTCTTAATCCAATTGAAGACCTTTATTTCGTTGCTAGTTACAGAGAGGTTTTTCCTGGTTCATTGCCTGTGTTTGTTGCAGTTAGTTTTTATTGACCTTTCTAGGGTTCATGTGTCCCTTGGGTTTGCCATGTTTTGTTCTCCAAAGCCCCAGGAGGGTTCCCCAGTAACAGAGACTGTGTTAGATTTTTAACATTTTATTTTACTTTTTGTTTTAAATGATTTCTTTTGATTAATTACAGACTCACACTGCGTTGCAAACATACTGTGTCCTTTACCGGCTTTCCCCAAGGGTAGTGGCATCTCACAGGATCATAGGGCAAGAAAACCCAGGAAATCCACATTGGTGCAACACAGTTACCTAGCCTTGGAGCCCTTACTTGGATTTCACCCTTTTTGCGTGTACTCATTGGTGAGTTGCGTGTTAAAGATGAGAGTCAGTAATATATTTCCAAATGTCAACAGAACATATATTGAGCAGAAGAGTTTATAATGAGATGGAGGATTGAGCAGAAGAGCTCATAGCGAGCCAGGGCTAACAACCTGGCGAGGGGCTCCTTGACTTTCTTGGAGGCCGAGGTGGGAACGTTGGTGACAACCCCCAGGAAGGCAGATGATGTGTGTACTGCTCATGTGTGTATGGGGTGTGCTTCTTTTGTTTTTGATGCTGAAATGAGACAAATCATTTCCCTTTTAAGCTCCAGGCAGACTGATGGAGGGGAGAAAAATAACACCCAACTTACTGCAACCTGAAATCCTTTGCCTTGGATCCACTTACTAAGTTCCTATAGTCCTTATTTTATAAACTGATAAAACAACTTTTCTCCCTCAAGTGATGATCGTCTTGTGTTTTATATTAATTAACCCCATACACACCTCCCTTTGGAATTCCTTCTTCTGATCTGCTTGGCCTGTTTGCCAGTTAGTCGCCTTACTAGGAGAATCAAAATATAAACTCATAATAGACAGGAACCCAACATCATCAGCATGGGATGTGGCAGAGTGATTTTTCTTTCCCACCTCTTGCCGAGAAGGCGATGAGGCTGGAAATGGCAAACACCCCAGAGTTCTGTAACAGTGTGGAGGAGGAGGTGGCAGCCCTTGACCTCAGTAGTGGAGCCAGATCATCGAACATCCCCGTCCAGGAATCTGGACATGCACTGGTCAAGAATTCAGCGCAGTTTCCTTTGGTCTGGGGATTGGGAAGCTCTTTCTGTGAGTGAGGCATGGAGTGAAATTGCAGAAGCCTGTGTGGCTTGTAGAAACCAAAGCCAGGCTCGTTTACTGCCTTGCACAAGGGAGATATGATAAGACTGAGAATTTATTTGTGAGTGTCGTCGATGCCAAGGAGCCTGTCCAACATTTATAGAGGCTTTTGGGCTAAATGAAAAAGGGTTTGATCTGTCTGTGGAGACAGAAAGTAGATGAGTGGTTGCCTAGGACTGGGGCTTTAGGCGGGTAAGAGGTTGTCGCTGCTAAAGGGTACGGGGTTAATGGAAATTCTTGAAATTGATTGTGCTGGTGGTGGCTGCACAACTCTGCAGGTACTAAAAGTTGTTGACTTGTACTCGGAATGGGTCCATTGTATGGCATGTGTTTTATATCTCAACAAACCTGTCAAAAAAGGGTTCAGGACCACTGTTTTTGTACATGTCCTCAAAATACTTCCTGTAATCTAGTGTGGTCACAGCTGGTTCATGTGCATGGACATAGTGTCAGTGTCATTGTGGAGATAGCAGTTTCGGATTCACTGGTTCCAGAAAATGTGTCCCTGCCTGTTATCTCCGTGTTGCCACAATTAGGAGCCAAGGGTCCATAATAAGCAGTGAAACCATGGTTGATATCAGAGGAAGTGGGGTGGTGTCATCTCTTTTGTATTTTTCTCTTTTCTCTCCCCCACCGCCTTTGCCCGCTTCCTTCTCCAAAATAAAACAAAAGAGAGAAAGCAAGAGATAAGTGGCTGAGCTGAATGTGCTCCAGCCCTTTAGAAGAGGGGAGTACACATACTGGGGGGAAGATAAGCGAAAATGCAGCCCTTCTCAAGGGCCAGCACAGATAGAGATAAAGAGAGAGCCACAGGCACACTGGCCAAGCATCAGCTCCTCAAGCATCCATCTCACTATTCAGGGTGGGGAAATACTTGATACCTCAAGTCCTCTTTATCATCGCTGATGAAACTGACATAGGTGATTTCCTTTCGGAGCATTTAGGGAGAATGCAAGGGAAATTGACAACACACTTGGTGCAATTGGGTAACCAATCTTCGTGTTGCCCTCCAATGACTCTTGCTTGGAAATGATTGGAAGCCCATTGTTTTAAGTCATTGGAACTACTGTCCCCTTCATAAAGCATGATGTAGCAAAATGAAAAGCATACTTCTGGTTAAAAGTGTTTTTCAAAAAAAGCTTACAACATTGAGGAGGTCATTTCATATTTCCTGATATTCAGCAATTTTGCTGTGAGCTTTGTAGAGTTGGCCTGGTGCTTAGTTCAAATAAGAAAGGAATTACTGAAATTGCACATTAAGTTAAAAAACATCAGGGTTTTGGGTCCTGAGACATTGTTATCTAAACATCTGTCTTGTTATTTTGTTACAGCACAAAGTAGGAATTGTAAAACATCTTCGTTATAAACTGAGTACTACACAGTCTCTGGGAGAGCAGAAGAAAAACGTGGTAGGAAGGAACCACCCAGGGTGGGTAATGACAGAGTGGAGATAGTCAGATAGGGCAGGAGACAAGGCCAGGAAAGGGGAGAGGAAGAGCCTGCAGGAACGAGTTTCTTGCACGTTTGAGAGCTGGACCTGCCAAGAGGGTAAGGCCAATATCTGTGTGTGTTCTTTGAGGAAATCCGAGTAGCCTGCCCTGCCTTTGACCCTCTGCTCTTTGAACTGTGGATTCCTTCCCATGCACCTGTGCGTTCTCAGTGCCGTGGTCAGATCCCCAAACAGACACCAAACCCTGACCTCCAAGGCCCAGGCAGGAATGAAACCCAGCCCCAAGGGGAGATAAAGACAGAAAGAATCAGTATTATAGCAGGGACCTTTTTCAGGAATCTGCTTTCTGCAGGGCAGTGCCCTAGGTGCATTCAAGCCAGCATAGCAAATCCACATCACTAGAAAGACTCTTTCCGTTTTACAACTTGGGAGACTAAGGCCAAGGCAGTGACAAATGCCAGGTCCCCAAACTCTGAACTGCAGATCTGCGAGCTGAATGGTGGCAGGTGGGCCAGTGTGGTTTTAAAGCCGTGTGCTTTTCAGGGCACCCTGGTGCTTCTCCAAATGCTGGAAGGGTTTCCTTGATAATTCATAGCACTACTCAGTCAGGATTCTGCAGGACAGTGCCCTGGGGAGTGCATGAGTGGATGGTTCTGTGGGTAGAAGCCACGAACTGAAGATAGTTTTACATGTTTAAAGAGTAAAGAGACTGGGAACGGCGGCTCATGCCTGTGATCCCAACACTTTGGGAGGCTGAAGTGGGAGGATTACTTGAGCCCAAGGAGTTCAAGACCAGCCTAGGCAACATAGCAAGACCTCGTCTCTAAAAATAAATAAAATAAAATAAAATAAAATAAAATAAAATAAAATAAAAGCCAGGCATGGTGGCAGTGTGCCTGTAGCCCCAGCTGTGTGGGAGGATTGCTTGAGCCCAGGAGTTTGAGGCTGCAGTGAGCCATGTTCATGCCACTGCACTCCAGCCTGGGCAACAGAGCCAGATCCTGTCTCAAAAAAAAAAAAAAAAAAAGAAAAAAAAAGCAGTACCTTGTTGATACATGGAAATGATGTGACATTCAGATAAAGTTTTACTGGAGCTCCGCCATGCCCATTCATGGACATATTTTCTATGGTTGCTTTTTCACTACAAGGGGTGTTGCAACCATGGCAACAGACACCGTCTGTCTTGCGAAGCCTAAGATATTTGCTCTCTGGTCCTCTGCAGAACTAGCGTGTAGTTCTGAGTGCTTGAAGGCACGTACCACCTTGGCGGTGTGACTTGGACTTTCACCTCTCCTGATCCCTTCTTCATTTCCACCCTATTCTCATCTTGCCTTGCTTGCAGAAGCCTGGTATTTCACAATTCGAGAGTCATTTACTTGATGTGAAGTCTTGTCCCAGTTAAAGGGCCAATAGTCCTGGGAGAGGTAATACATTAAACCTTATCAGTTATTTATACCTCAGGATTGGAAGGGATTGTTGCTGGCTTTGTCCTATAACAGCTGCGACCAGAGGACAGAGCCCAAGGGCTGTTGTATGAAATGAGGGAGGTGTGGGTCACCTCTGTGCAGGGCGTGAGAAGAGAGGAGGCTGGGTCATCTGAAAGATGACTTTTGTTCATGGCCTTTTTCTGTATCCTCCTCAGTCACCCAGAAATTGGGATTGTTGGTGACAATCTTTTGGGAATTGGTGTTAGCTTCGGAGAGCCACTTAGCCTGAAGAGCCTCCTTACCCCATTATCATAGAACCAGAGTGGTGGCCACACGCGCAGACTGTCCATGCTGACGTGTAAGGCAGGGCCCATGGGTAGGAGGTGGTGGAGCTGGGATTTTACGTGGACAGCCTTCTGCGCCCCTGGTGCTTAGCTACATTCTAGTGCCTTCTGTGCAATGCCAGCTTAACATACATATGAAGGGTGCTGACCCATTTCCTGCCTTTGCGTTCACTATTTTAGATGGTTGTGTCTCCTTAAGCCTGGATGAGGGAGATAACACGTGAAGGAGATGCCGTGTGGTTTCTGTCTTGTCCATGGTACATGGAACACATTCCCATCAGTAACATTATGGTTGAGACATGGAATGCCACAATGTACAGTTGCCACCATACGGTATACTACATATATATACACATATATATTTATTTAGTTTGTTTTAATTTTTGTAGAGACAGAGTCTTGCTCTGGTGCCTAGGCTGGAGTACAGTGGTGCAATCATAGCTCACTGCAGCCTCGAACTCCTGGGTTCAGCGATCCTCCCACTGCATTGTCCCAAAGTGCTTGGATTATAGGTGTAAGCCACTGGGCCCGGCCTGCGTGTATATTTTTCATGGCAAATGTACATTTCAGTTACGTTGTGGGCTTTAAAAAGCCTCTCTAGGCTAGTTGGGGATTTGACCCTATTTTTTACAGCGTAGTTTCTAGGAGAAAAACATTTCTGAGGAAGTAGCAAAAGAAGACTTGGGCTGTATCCCATTTGTAATTTAGAGAGCACTGTCATTTCAAAAATTTCTCCTCTCAACATGTTTTCTTTTTGAGACATGAAGTAGGCAGGCAGGATCTTTTTTACAGTGGCCCTGGTGTCTTTGGGAAGCGGTTTCCTTGGTTTGCCTTTCCGCATTTTCTTTCTTGACTTCTCCAGGCATTCAGCTGCAGGCATGTACCTCTGCTGCTGGGGGAGTGGCAAGGAGAGGGGGTTGGAGGAACGGGGATAAAAATTAGCTAGAATTCTAAAGCGGCAGTGACAGCCCAGATGATTTTTCATGCCAACCTACTTTAAAAGCTGCCAGAATAATTGTGGAGTGGGAAATCTCTCATTTCTCCTGTCCTACTCTGACAAGATCTAAAAATAACTTTGAGGAGATGGGCATGTGGCCCTTTGATCTCCTTGGCCGGGAGTATTTCTTGGTAGGAGCAGAGCTTACAAGAAGATGTTCTTCAATGAGTGTTCTGGCAGTCGGAATTGTGGGTGGGGCTGATTACTGTAATCTTCCTTCGTCATTGAACGATTTCATCTGCCCCTGGTTTCCATTACTTGCTGCTCTAAATATTCCTCTCCCCGCACCTTCCTTTTATGTAGCTACAAACTGGAATATGTGCATGGAAAACCCAAAGGAGGCAAATCACACTTACACTCCAGAACTTTGGTGCTGGATTTAGCAGCTATTTACCAAGCACCTTCTCTTCCAGAATAAGTAGCACAGATCTTTGACCGCCCCCCGTCCCCCATCGAGGGACCATGGTCTAGTTGGAAGACACAAGGCAGAGGTGTAAAAAGGGAGCTCTGGAGATAGGAATTTGAAATGGGGCTGAGAGCTGATGAGATGGCCTGGGGCTAGAGACCAGGGAGATGGGAGGAGGAGGAGTTGCTTGGAAGGGTGTGCCCCTAAGAGATCCTGAAGAGTGAGCAGAGATTGATAAGAGAGACGAGAGGAGACCTAGAGTTATCAGGGCTGCAGAGGTGTCCTTGGCACATAGAGGCCGTAGTATCCGCGTTGGCTTCCAGGGTAGGGGCAGTGCATCTGCGGCTGGCTGAAGATGGAATAAATGGGATAGTGGCTAAAAAGATGGGGGTATTGGGGGTACACCTCTCCTTGGAGTGGTCCTCCTTGCAGATAAGGGGAGACGTAGAACAGCACTTGACAGGGAAGCTGGTGTGGGGGAAGGATTTTTTTACACTAGGGGAGACTTCTGGTTGAGTGAAACAGGTTCTAGAGGGCCAGGCATGGTGGCTCATGCTTGTAATCCGAGCACTTCGGGGGGCCAAGTCAGGAGGATTGCCCGAGCCCAGGAGTTGGAGACCAGCCTGGGTAGCGGCAGCATAGAGACCCTGTTTTTACACAAAATACAAAAATTAGCTGGACATGGTAGTAGCACGCACCTGTAATCCCAGCTACTCGGGAGGCTGAGGTGGGAGGATAACTTGACCTCAGGAGTTGGAGGATGCAGTGAGCTGCAGTTGTGCCACTGCGCACCAGCCTGGGTGACAGAGGGAGACCCTGTTTCTAAGGGGAACAAAAAAAGAAGTTAAAGAGATAAGATAAAGAATGGGGGGAGGGGATGTATTTTTTGCAGGAGGGAAATTTTGAGGGTTTAGCCTTGGAAAAGGAGCAGAACAGATGGGAAGGTCGTAAACGAGGAACCTGTGGAAGCAGAAAGGAAGATGATTTCTCTTAAAAAGTTTTGCCTAGAGATGACTAATGCGAAGGTCTTGGTGTTTTAAGGGAGCAGGGAGAGCCAGAGGTGGTGGGTCCGGTGAATGCGGGAACTGACCCAGGCTTTCAGATTGTACATTGGGGAGCAGAGAGTGTCTGCTTGGGGGTGGGGAGGCTGCTGGCCAGGGCCGACCTCCCTCCTCCCATGACCCTTGCCTGGAATCAGAGTAGCCTTATTTAGTGTACTTGAGTCAAGGCCTTCTGTTGAAGAGCTTATTTGAACTCATTACAGTCATCGCTTGGTATCCTTGGGGGATTGGTTCCAGGACCTCCTGCGGATACCCAAATGCGTGCACACTCAAATCCTGCAGTCCTCTCTGCAAAACCTGCTGATAGGAAAAGTCAGCCCTCTGTGTCTGTGGGTTTTGCATCCCCAGATACTGTATTTTCCATCTGAATTTGGTTGTGAATGCAAAACCTGCCCATAAGGAGGGCCAGTTGTATTTATTGAAAAAAATCCGTGTTGTTCAAGGGTCGGTTATAGTTTGAACTACAGAAAGCAAGCAACCAAACAGAAACCCCCAAAACCAAAGATTTAACTGGTTAAGTCAGCAGACTAAAAAGGACTACATGCCCAGTGGAACTTTCTGTATAGTCTGGTAGCCGTATCTGGCTATGAAGCACCTGAAATGTGGCTCATGCAACAGAGGGATTGAATTTTAAATTTTACTCCTTTTAAATATATATTTTTGTCTTCTTTTCTTTTCTTTTTTTTCCCCTGAGATGGGGTCTCGCTTTGTCGCCCAGGCTGAAGTGCAGGGTCGCGATCACGGCTCACTGCAGCCTTGACCTCTTGGGCTCAAGCGATCCTCCCACTTCAGCCTCCCAAGTAGCTGGGGCCACAGACAGGAGCTACCTTGCCTGGCTAATTTTTTAACTTTTGTAGAGATGGGGGTCTCGCCATGTTGCCCAGGCTGGTCTCAAACTCTTGGTCTCAAGCAATGCTTCCACCTCGGCCTCCCAAAGTGCTAGGATTACAAGTGTTGAGCCACAGCACCCAGCCTAAATATGTATTTCAGTAGCTCCATGTGGGGAGACGTCTTGGACAGAGCAGGTTAGCCTGTGAGACTGTCTGGTCCTTGAGTGAGAGGGAAGGATGAGGGCTCGCAGATGATCCCAGTGGGCTGGTTCTGGAAGCGAAACCTGCAGGCCCCATGGCTTGGGGAAGGCTGACTGTAGCAGGTGGGAGGCGCTCTCTGAAGGCCAGGGCTGAGCACTGGCGAAGGAGAACAGGGCCCATGCTCACATATCCCACGCCCCAGAACTCGGTGTGCTGGATTCCAGCCTTGTGTGTTTCTCATTATGACTATGTAAACGCCAGGAGGGTTGGGACTGTGTGATTTTTCTTCTTGCTTGGATGCTCGAGAGTTCTTCGTTAATTAGTGAAGGAAAGCCGGCTCTAAGGAGAAGCAGTTGGAGTGGAGTTCATTGCCCCCACTTCTCTGCAGCAGGAACGCCTTGTCCCTCCTGCGTCGGTTGAACTCACTTTCTCAGGCTCCCACCTTTGAATGGAGGCTCTTATCAGGCTCTCCATCCCCAGCGACTCTGTTGACATTTCCCCATGGGAAAGGAAAAGACCATCTGAAAGTTTCCATCTGTGCGCAAGGTTTTCTGAACATGTTGACAACGTGGGTTTAATTTTGTGAGGTCAGCAAGAGTTCTTGTGGTTTGGGATTTAGTAAAAACCGTAGGCTTTGTATGGGAAGAAAATCTCTCTCACCTCTGTCTTCTATTCTTCATTCTCTACACAGACTCTCCACTTGTCTTTAGCGCTAAAAACACAAACAAAGCATTATGTTTTAAAAAAACCCAAACCCGAAGTCTAGTAGCTGATTGCCCTGCTTTAGCTTTTCTGCCTCATCATCGTTCTTCAAAGAAAGACTCCACTCCTTTCAGCTGTCACCCTTTCACCCTTCACCGCATGCCATCTGGCCTCTGCCCCACTTGAAAGAAGCACTCTTCCCAGGGCACCTGAGAACTCGGAACTGTGAACCCCCAGAGTCTGCCCAGCCCCTCTGTCCCTGCCTTTTGAGCAACAGCGACTGGTGCTGCGGCCTGGTGTGCCCCTTTCCCTGGGCAGCATTACCCACACTGGGCCACAGTGGGCCAAGTCACCCACCCCAGGCCACACTAGGCCATGTCACCCACAC
Organism: Nomascus leucogenys; assembly: GCF_006542625.1. Lineage (NCBI taxonomy): Eukaryota > Metazoa > Chordata > Mammalia > Primates > Hylobatidae > Nomascus > Nomascus leucogenys. The sequence goes on from NC_044406.1 coordinate 7,984,057, forward strand.
TGGGCCGGGTCACCCACACTGGGCCATATGAGGCCACGCGACTCACACTGGGTCATGTCACCCACCCCAGGCCACACTGGGCCATGTCACCCACACTTGACAGGGTCCTGTCTTTGTCTACTCTGGTGCCTTCTTCATCTTGATGCTCAAGACTCTCTCAAAACACCAGTGGTTCAGCACAGTGTGGGGAGAGAGACTTCAGCGAGGCGCCCCCAGCCCCACCCTTGAGGGGAAATAAGCGCAAACTCCTTGTGCCTGAGACTCAAAGGGTCGTGTGCCTTTATTGGCCCCCTTGCCTTACACCAGTGTCCTTAACCTTTCTGTGTGTGCGCGTGGTTCTCTGTAGTCATCGAGTGAAGCCGCAGAGGTCTCAGAATCACATTCTAAAATAAAAGTAGAATCATAAAGGAAGCAATTAAAAGTGCAATTGTCAAAATATCAAAAACATGATTTGTTGAATAGTGCTTTTTTCTTTTCTTTTTATTGGTAAAATACATGTAATATAAAATTTTGTCATTTCAACCTTTTTTTTTTTTTTCAGACAGAGTCTCACTCTGTTGCCCAGGCTGGAGTGCAGTGGCATGATCTTGACTCACTGCAACCTCCACCTCCCAGGTTCAAGCAATTCTCCTGCCTCAGCCTCCTGAGTAGCTGGGATTACAGGCATGCACCACCACACCCAGCTAATTTTTGTATTTTTAGTAGAGACAGGGTTTCACCATGTTGGCCAGGCTGGTCTGAAACTCTTGACCTCAGGTGATCCACCCGCCTTGGCCTCCCAAAGTGCTGGGATTACAGGCGTGAGCCACCGCGCCCGGCCTTGTTTTAACCATTTTTAAGTGTACAGTTCAGTAACAGCAAGTACATTCACACTCTTGGGCAGCCAACCTCCAGAACTCCTTTTGTCTCGTAGTCCTGAAACTCCATACATAACTACCCACTCATCTCCCCATTCCCAGCCCCAGCACCCACCAACTTTCTAAAGTTTCTGTGTGCTTCACAGCTCTGGGACCTCAGATAAGTGGAATCCTACACTATGTGTCTTTTTGTGACTGGCTTATTTCACTCAGCGTACTGCCCTCCAGGTTCGTCCACATGGTAGGGTGTGTCAGAATGTCTTTCCTTTTTAAGGCTGAGTGCTGTTCCATTGTATGGATAGGTCACTTTATTCCTGAAACTGTAGATGGATACCTGGGTTGCTTCCACCTTTTGACTGTTGTGAATAATGCTGCTACAAACTTGCCTGCACAAATATTTCCTTAAGATCCTGCTTTCAGTTCTTTGATGTGTGCTTTCTTTCTTTCTTTTTTTTTTTTTTTTTTTGAGACGGAGTCTCACTGTGTCACCCAGGCTGGAGGGCAGTGGCGCAATCTCGGCTCACTGCGAGCTCTGCCTCCTGGGTTCACGCCATTCTCCTGCCTCAGCCTCCCGAGTAGCTGGGACTACAGGCGCCCACCACCACGCCCGGCTAATTTTTTGTATTTTTAGTAGAGGCGGGGTTTCACTGTGTCAGCCAGGATGGTCTCGATCTCCTGACCTTGTGCTGCCTCTGCCTCCCAAAGTGCTGGGATTACAGGTGTGAGCCACCGCGTCCGGCCTGATGCGTGCTTTCTAAACTGTTTTTTTTTTTCCTTTTGTTTTGAGACGGGGTTTCACTCTGTTCCCCAGGCTGGAGTGCAGTGGCACGATCGTGACTCACTGTAGCCTCCATCTCCTGGGCTCTAAGCGATCCTCCTGCCTCAGTCTATCAAGTAGCTTGGACTACAGGCACATGCCACCATGCCCAGCTAATTTTTGTATTTTTGGTGGAGATGAGGTCTTGGTATGTTGCTCAGGCTGGTCTTGAACTCCTGGGCTTCAGCGATCACCTGGCCTTGGAGGGAGTTGGCAAGGGAAGTGGGTTGGCTGTTGGAGCCCATTAGAATATTCCAGAGGGACGATGGTTCCTTGGACTAGGGTGTGATCCAGGAGCTGGAGAGATGGGAGTCAGTTACAGACAAGACAGTGGGATTTATTGGGATTCTTGATTTCCCTCAGTGGTGAGAAATTTCCTCTTTCCACACACCTTCCATGGAAACCCGAAACACCATGGGTCCCCCATAGGCAGTCTTAAGAGGATAGCTGTTTTTGTTCTCCTTCCAAATTCCCGTTAGACTTGAGGTCAGAGTCACACTTTACTTGTTTTGAATATTTGAAGTAGTATACCTAATAGCTCAGTAGACTGTATGCTTTTATTTTTATTTTTTGAGCCTGCATTCCTAGGTATTTGGACAAATTTCTCCATAAGAGAAGTGAACACGTAACTCTAACTTGTAATAGCAAATACCGCAGGAACACTGGGAGCCACATATTAAGATGTTATTAGACCTTCCCTGGAGTATCCAAATGGTCTGTAATTGCTTAATAAGGAGACGTTTTTGCTGAGACTCACATGATAGAGATTTGCTTTTTAAAAAGGAATTATCCAAATTTGAATGGAAAAATTGCATAGTCTCCTGAGTGTTGTTTTGCCTTTGACTTTGTACTGTTTAAGAACTGATTATGAGCAGGAGGAAATAACTCACTTCAGCTGTAATATAAATGTGCATTGGTATTTAAGCATATGTGACACATAAAACAATACCAACTTGGCCAGCATTTAAATATTTATGTAAATTACATTTTTGGACAGGCACTTTCCTCTCTTTATTTTGCAGAGAAAATAATTTTTTCCCAATGAGATTTTGTGTTAAAAAAAAATCCCTAATACTACTATTAGGAGTGTTAGATGCCTTCGATGTGGTTTTCCTCTTTTTGCCTGAAAGGCTTGAGTGCTGAAGCATCTAGTGCTATTCTTGTGTCTGCGAACGTTCCTGCCTCATTTTTGTTTCTAGTCCTGTTTCTTCCTGTGTCAGAAATAAGACTAATGTGTGCAGCTGCACCTATAGTTGAAGATGAAGGGGTCTGTGTGAGAGAGAGAATGTCTGTGCATGTGTGTATGTGTGTGAATGTGTGTGTGAGAGAGAGGAGAGATGGGGGTGAGGGAGGGGAGAGAGAGAGAGAGAGAGAGAAAAAAAAACAAAACACACAGCCTCGTTGTAATACTTGGTTGACTTAGTGAAGTCTGGCTCTCTGAGCTTTACTGAATTCCTCCTTATTTACTTTGGGGCCGGAGGTGGAGATGAGTTCAAAAGCAGATAAAATTTGCGTGTCACCTAAATGAGCAGAACAGATTGCACATAATCTTTTCTGGATGAAGCCTGTGTTTTTGGCATTCTGCTCTCAAGTCCTCTCTGAGCTGATCTGAGAGTGAACTGGAGTGTTAAGTTGAGGGAGATGTGGATGACTCTGGTGTGGTCTTTTCCTTTCGGAGAAGTGGAGATGAAACGACTTGCCCGGGGTCCCTGGGAAGCAGAGCTTGTGCCAAGATGTAATTTTCCGATGGTCTTTTCTTCTACAGCAAGGTGGGTACCCTTTTTCTGTAAGGGACCAGAGAGTATGGATTTTAGGCTTTTGGGGCCAGTCTTGGCAACTATTCACCTCTGCAACTCAGCCACATGGTGAGAAGGCAGCCCTGCACATTGCATAAACAAACAAATGTGGCTGTATTCCAATAAAACTCCATTTATGGCCACTGACTTTTGAATTTCATAGAATATTCTGTAAGCATGTGTTGGCAGGTTCCCCTGTGCAGGCCCATGCTCAGAGGTAGTCGCGTTGGGGAAAGTTGCTTTCTGCCCTCCTGGAGTTGATAGACTTGTGGGGAGGCAGATACTAGAAAGCAGCCGCAGACACACCAAAGGGGGAGTCAGTCCCCTGTCATGGGAATTGTGATGGGGAGCAGCCCTCCCCTGTGCATTTAGAAAGGCCCCGCCACACAGAACCATTGGGAAGCTGAGCCTTGGAGATTGCATGGGATTTGAGATGAGCCAGGCGTGGGCAGGGAGATCACATAGGGGAAAGGAGGATCGCCGTGGATCACACAGGACGAAGGAGGTCCTGACCTGTCCACCCCCAAAGCCCTTTGCTTCCCTTGCTCACGTTGGTGTAGGGTGGGCCGAGAGGGGCCGCAGTATAAGGAGTGACTGTAGCTGCAGCTCAGCAGCGCCTCAGGAGAAGCCAGCCGTCTCTACTCACCACGGGAGTTTATTTCCAGTGTGGGAGAGGGACTCCTGAGGGAGAAGGACAAGATGCACGTTTGCCCTACAGATTCCTTTGAGGAAAATTACTATAGGGGTCTCGTCTCTGTTGTATTTATTGTAGTACAACCTTTTTTTAAGTGGTTCACCATAATCTCTCTAGGCCGTGTTTAGGCACTGACCCTAAATGTGCATTAAAAAAAAGGTTTGGGGTATTTTGGTTTATTTATTTGTGTGTATGTATATGGTTGTTAAATTGGTGTCCTTGGGGTGGGGGTCGATCGGTGGAACCTTATCTTCTCTGCTGTCTTGATCCACCCCATATTTTGGTTTGTTTTCGTTAGGGGTCAGCAAACCTTTTGTTGTCAATGGCCAGACAATAAATATTTTGTGGTTTTTGAGCCCTGTAGTCTCTGGGTGTTGTATGGCGAAAGCAGCCATTGGCAACACGTGAGTGACTGAGTGTGTTTATTTATGGGCACTGAGGTGCTGGGATCCCATATTCACACTGTTCTGCCACCATCACCGCCATTCCTAACTCCAAAACGTTTTCTTTTTCTTGGCGGGGGAGTGGAGCAGGGTCTTGCTCTGTTGCTCAGGCTGGAGTGCATCACGGCTCCCTACAGCCTTAACGATCCTCCCATGTCAGCCTCCCGAGTAGCTGGGACCACAGGTGCGCATCACCACACCCGGCTAATTTTTTAACTTTCTGTAGAGATGTGGTCTCCTTAGGTTGCCCAGGCTGGCATCAAACTCCTGGACTCAAGCATTCCACCCACTCCTGCCTCCCAAAGTGTTGGGATTACAGGTGGGAGCCACCGTGCCCAGCCTCAGAACTTTTTCATTATTCCAACCTGAAACCCGGTCCCCATGAAACAATAACTCCCCATTCTCCCTTCCCCCGCAGCTCCTGGTACCCACCATTCTATTTTCTGTGTCTGTGGATTTGACTAGTCTGAGGTGCCTCATGTCAGTGGAATCATGCTGTGTTTGTCCTTTTGTGTCTGGCTTTTTTCACTTAGCATAATGTCCTTGAGGTTCTCCCATGTTGTAGCCTGTGTCAGGACATTTGCAGCTCAGTTCATTTCCGAGGAATTGTCCTACATGCAGGGGGTCTTAGGAACACAGGTAACTTCACTTCCCATTTGAAGAGCGAGGAGTTCTCCGAGGCCCTGAACAGGAATAGAGAGTGTGAGGCACTGGCGTTTGGAAGGAAGTGTCTCTGAAATAGAAACGACTGTCAGATGAAGAGGGACAGTTCAGTGTGGTACCCGGGCCTGCCTTTCCAGAGATCCCCAGCCTCTTTGCCTAGTTCCCACTCTGGGCCCCTGGGCAGGTGCCCCGCAGCTGCACATGGGTTTCCTGGGAAGCCACAGTGCTGAAGATCTTGGGAGAGAGGCTCAGGATCAGAGCCTGGGGAGTGCAGGAGCTTGGTGGGGGGGGGGGTGTCGCTGGGAGGGGTGCTGCTTTGGGGATTGGGAGGAGTGGGCTGGGGCGGGGTCACAGAGTCTTTAGCTGAACCCATGGGTGCTCTGGGTCTGGGCTTGTCCTGACTCAAGTCAAGGGGCCCAGACCTTTGTAAAGGTCCACATTGCCCATTCACTGGGGCCTGGCTTTGGGTGAGAGTGGCAGTTGGAGATGGGGGGAAGCCCTGAACGGGAATCTTGGCCACACACTGCTGTATCTGCGACACCAAATTCTATCCCACCTGTTGTTAGCTGTTCTGGAAACCAGCACTGAAAAATACGGAGTGGAAAAGTTTTCTGATTTTTTTTTCCTGCTTTGTTTGGGTTTTTGGAAAACAATTTCAAAATTAGCACATGGCTTGTTAAAATTAAATCACAAAGGAAGTGCCTATGGTAACGTTTTGATCAGGCTCTAGGTCTGTGTGAACCACGGCCCATATTTGAAAATCCAGCTTTATTGGGGCATAGCCATGCCCATTGCTTTCTGTGTCCTCTGTGGCTGCTTTAGTGTGCCACCAGGGCAAACTTGGGTGGGTTGCAGCAGAGATGGCATGGCCCTCAAGGTCCAAGATGTTTACTCTCTTGCCGGTCCTCTGTCATCTCTGGTCTTTGTGGTTGCCACAGTTTTCTTGGGTCCAGGAGTTAAAGGCAGTCCTGAGGGGTGATGGCCTCATCTCCGCAGTTGCCTGGAATGCTGAATTTCAGACGTGCTAAAGGAGGAGTCGCAGACATTGCGTGGAATGCATTGAGACCCCAGATGTGGGTGCAGGAAGGCAGGCATGGCACAGCCAGGTAGAGACTGGTTTCCAGGCCCAAGCGGCCTTCAGCAGCTGTGCGCCTTGTTTCTGATGTCATTTGGGAGTAAGAATAATGTAGACATGGGGGGTCATGAGGCTCAGGGTAAAAACTTCAAGGAAACCTCCATGGCATGGTCGGGCGCAGTGAATCACCCCTGTAACCCCGGCACTGTGGAATGCCAAGGTGGAAGGATCGCTTGAGGCCAAGAGTTGGAGACCAGCCTGGGCAACATAAGGAGACCCTGTCTCTACAAAATTAAAAAAAATGACCAGGTATGGTGGTGCACTCCTGTGGTCCCAGCTACTCAGGAGGCTGAGGCGGGAGCCCGGGAGGTTGAGGCTGCAGTGAGCTGTGGTTGCACCATGGCACTCCAGCCTGGACCACAGAGCAAGACCCTGTCTCAAAGAAAGAAAGAAAGAGAGAGAGAGATGGAAAGAGAGAAAGAAACCTCCATGACAGATGCATGGAGGAATGGGTTAGTATCTAGAAATACGCTGTCGTGGAGTAAAGAAAACCCACAATAGAATACCTGATGAATGTGGGGAAAGCACTTCTGAGCTCCTCTAGTTTTAGAAGACCTAAAAAGGCGATTTAAAAAAACGAACAGGAGAGCCCTATTATTGTTGACGTCTTCCAAAACGAACGTGCATTTATAAGCCAGGTGGTATTTTAATGTCACGAGGGGGTCCGTTCTCCCATCTGTCTCCTTTGCTTTTGTTAGAGTCAGTAGCTTCTGGGTCTGCTTGACATTGGAGAGGATACTGAATGCAGAAAATTTTGTTTAATTATAATGATTTGATTTTTTTCCTTCTGTATTCAAGTTTGCCTGCTTCTAATGAATTGGCAGAAATGAAGAGCTTTCTCAGATTTTGCCAGGACCATTTAAAAGCAATTAAAATCAATTTAGTTATTACATTTGAAATTATTGTCTGGCTAAATGATAGTTTAAAATTCAATTTATACTGGCACTTACTTTTTAATGAACAGACCGCATCACACATTTTTATGTTCTCAAATTATCTGTGGCTTTAAAGCTGTAAAAAAAGGTGCTCTTTTAAAAAAGCCCTGCATGTTTCCTTTTTCCTCTCTACTTCCGCTAAAATATTTACATGTGTCTTTTAAAATAAGGTGAGAAAATCCCCTTGACTTCTCAATTTTAAGAAACTATACTTATCTTTTCATCACAAATGTTCATTTATCTGTGTTGAAGTCAACCCAAGAAATCTTAAAATATAACGGAAAAAAAATGTTTCTGGATTTTTTCACTAGAATACATATACTTTTTAATGGCACGTTTTACCCATTGACCTTAATTCCTCCCTCCCTCCATTACATTTTTAGATGTGTTCAATGAAACAGTAGTCCTCCCCCTTTAAAAAAATGGACCGAGCATCACGTGTGAGGCTGCAAAGAGGCTCCCTGCCAAAGCATCTTATCTGCCGCTGGTATAAGCCCCGCCCCTCCGTCAGCAGCTAACCCTTGAGCGGGATGTGTGCTTGTGCCGGGTGCATTGCATTAAGAGAATGCAACTGAATAGAGAAGGATCAGGACCTTTTGTGCAGAGGTGGGGAGTGTTAAAAAGGGGGAGGCCTGGGTGGGAGGGTGGAGTTAGTGGGAGATGGGTATGCTTAGCGCTTAAATTCCCTGCATTCCCTAACACAAATTTAAGAAACTCACACAGTAAATGAGTCAGGGAGAGGGAGGGAGGGAGGGGAGAGGGAGAGTTCCTTTCATTCATGACACGATGAACTTTGCATGCTTCAGAACAATTTACATTTTTCCTTATTTCTAGGTACTTTTTTGAACTAAGAACCTGGAGGGTGTGTGTGTGTGTGTGTGTGTGTGTGTGTGTGTGTGTGTGTGTGTTGGTGTGTGTTGGTGGTGGGGTTTTTTGCCTTATATTTCATAAATATTTCTTGGTTGATTAAATGTCAATAATCTCTCATTTCTGGTTTGTAAAGGTGTTACCTGATCCTTGAATACCATGAATATTTTGTACATTCAAAATAATTGAGAGAAAACAACAACAACAAAAAGACACAAATAATAAGCATGTCTGCTTATTTAAGAAGAGTAGATCTGTGCTGGGCGCTGTGGCTCATGTCTGTAATACCAGCACTTTGGGAGGCCGAGGCGGGAGGAACCCTTGAGTCCAGGAGTTCGAGACCAGCCTGGGCAACATAATGAGAGGCTCTTTTTTTTAATCTTTTTGAGACACGGTCTCGCTCTGTCGCCCAGACTGGAGTACAGTGGTGCTATCTCAGCTCACCGCAACCTCCACCTCCTGGGTTCAAGTGATTCTCCTGCCTCAGTCCCCCTAGTAGCTGGGATTATGGGCACGCACCACTACCGCCTGGCTAATTTTTGTATTTTTAGTACAGACGGGGTTTCACCACGTTGGCCAGGCTGGTCTCGAACTCCTGACCTTAAATGATCCACACCCCCCCCTTGGCCTCCCAAAGTGCTGGGATTATAGATGTGAGCCACCGCGCCAGGGCGCAAGAGCGCGTCTTTTAAATCAGTGCTGTCTGTGGGGTGGGAGGGAAGGAGAAGTAGATCTGGCCACGCTGAAAGGTTCGTGCTGTGGCCTCCTGAGCTGCGCACATGCTTCTGGAGCTTTGGGTGGACATTCAGTCTGCATGTGGATCTCTGTCCAAGCCTGCACTGGGAGCTCCTGCCCCAGGAAGCGAAGGCTGCATTTCTTTTATGTCAGTTAACAGATTTCTGCCCCACCCTGGACATCTGAGCATTAATTGATTTGTAAAGGAGGGGTGAGGGAGGGTAAAAATACAATTCTATATCTTGACATTGAGGGTGAAGCATTTTTACCCTAGAGGAATTCTATCCAAACACATTAAACACTTTTAATAAGGGACAAAGGGTTGGGACTTAGTGGTTAGGGGGCAAGTCCATGAGCCTCACCCCTTCTGCTCTCTCTCCAGGAATTGGAGAGGGAATCCTTTTGCTCAGCATTCCCACGCCTCCCACGGGCCTGGCACTGAGCCCGCGGGCTTGCCTTAGTCTCCTGGGCTGCCCTAACGCAGCAACCACGTGCCGGGCGGCTTTAACAGCAGCCAGTAATTCTCCCACAGTCCTAGAGGTTCTAAGTCCCAGATCGAGGGGTGGGCAGGGTTGGTTCCTCCTTAGGCCTCTCTCCTGGGCTTGTAGATACTGTCTTCTCCCTGGGTCCTAACAAGGTCATCCCTCTATGTGTGTCTGTGTCCCCTCATCTCTAGTCCTGTTGGATCAGGGCCCATCCTAATGACCTCATTTTACCTTAGTCACCTCTTGAATGGCCCTAACTCCAAACGAACAGTCACATTCTGAGGTCCTGGGGCTTAAGGCTTCGGCATATGAGTTGGGAGTAGGGATGTAACATGCATAATGTCCAGAACAGGAAAATCCATAGTGGCAGAAAGTGGGCTCCTGCTTGCCGGGGCTGGGGACGGGCAGTGTGGGGTGACTGCTAGCCAGCACAGGGTTTCTTCTGGAAGTGATGAAAGTGTTCTGGAATTAGACAGCAGTTGCACAACTCCGAATGTATTAAAAACCACTGAATTGTACATTTTGAAAGAGTGAATGTCATGGTATGTGAATTATATCTCAGTAAAGTTGTTATAAACAAAAACTGTGAGGGTAAGAGGTAAAAGGAAGGGAGTTGAAAGCAGCATCAGGTGTGAACAGCCCATAATTCAGCCCATAGACGAGCGCAAACTCCTAGCACAGCTGCCTGTTGAAGTTGTGCATGAATGCTTGCTTTCCGCACCCTTCGGCCTGCTTTTCTCTACTCTCCAATTTCATCATACATTCTCTTCCTTCCTCCCCCTCCCCACTTTTTCAAAACGTCTCTTCTAGTCCTTACTTGTGGCTACACAAAATTCCATAAACATAATGCTACAGTTCGAGGAAGTGTTCTGATGTTAGGGAGATAACTTAGGAAAATATTTTACCTTTGGGGAAGTTTTGGTTTCCTTCTGAGTGAAAACCCTCCATGAAAGAGAAACTTAAATGCAGTTTTCAAATGCTCCCAGCCTTTTCTTTGGGGAGAAGTGAAGGCAGGATAATTTCCAAGGCAAAGAGGGACCTATCGCAGACAGCAGACCCCAAGTAAAGAAAGGCGCAGTGATGGTGGGTATTCGTGCAGTGTTTTGAAAATGTGGAGGTCAGGGATGCTAGCTTACCAGGCCAGCATGGTCAAGTTACGAGAAATGGAGACCGGGACACTACCTCTGCTGGGTGTGCTGCTCCGGGCTTCTTCGAAAGGGGAAGCAACTGGCAGACTTCCTTGGGCTGTGGTTCAGTTGGGCTCCCACAGGTGCCATGAAGGCTCTGCAGAGCCAGGGATGCTTGCACCCTGGAGAGACCTTGCTCCAGGAGCTCAGGAGCTGGTAGGGGCGGTGACAGTGAAGCCCTGGCTTGCCGTGCCCAGTGCTTGGGCAATGCTGAGCTCCGAGGGAGGAACCCAGAACCATGCGGGAGCAAGGGAGGGAGGCAGGCGAGGAGAAGGGTTGCCCAGGAGCCTGCAGGTCGGGTCGGTGTTGTATCAAATTGTCTTTTCCTGCTTTTTGCTGTCTGATCCCACTAAAGACTAGCCAGAGAGATGTGGAGGTGAGAAATGGTGGACAGCCATTTTTCTTTCTTTCACTGTGACTACAATGTCTGTTTCATATCAACAGCAACGTCTGTACAGGCATCCTAATGAGTATAAATAATGTCTTCAGAAAACTGGGTTTGTGAGGCTCCTGTCATCTGAATTTCTTTCATCATTTAAGTGATGATTTTTTACTCATTGACATACGGTTGTTATTTAGTGGCCACGTATTATTCATATAGGGTTCTTTATGTGCTTTCTGTGTACATTTATTTTCGTACTCATCGTATTTCAGTGTGGCTTATATAGAATAAGATGCACCCATTCTTAGCTATTATGGACTGTTTTTTAAAAAAAGGTTTATAGAGATATGATTCACATACCAAACACCCATTTAAGTGCCTAATTCAACAGTTCTTAATACCCTAATTAAAAAAAAAAATACAGTGTTGAGTATTTTCCTTTTCTCGTTTTTCACTAAAGTGGACTCAGGATTGGGGGTAACTGTCAGTCCCTTGGTTTGATTCTTGGCTGCCAGTGTTTACTGGGGACGGATGTTGGTACCTCCCTTAATAGGATATTGTTAGAGCATTTTACAAATTCTGGTTAAAAAAAATCCCACATGAGATCTCCCCTCCTCCCCCCTCTCTGAGTGTAGGCATTGTCAGCTGCAGTTGTCCAGCATCTCCAGGACTCTTTTCATTTGCGGGATGGAAACAATGTACCCTCTGAACAACTCCTCCCTGTTTCTCCTCCCTCCAGCTCCTGGCAACCACTATTCCACTCCCTGCTTCTTTGAATTTCACAACTTGAGGTAGCTTGTGTAAGTGGAATTATTTTAAAAGCTGGTTCATGTTAAAGTGCTTAGAACAGAGCTTGGTGAGCATCTGGTCAACAGTAAGTACTTTTGTTATTCTTTTTATATTACTCTTTTTTTTTTTTTAAGAGGCCAGACACATGGGCTTCTGTCTTTTCACAGCTTGGGATCTATGCAGACCCAGGCTTCCCAGAAGCCATCCCACTTGAATTCTTACTCCCTTTTCCCCTAAAAAGAAGCTCTGAAATCCTAATTGTCAAGAAGGCTTTGCCTGCTGTGCATGCCTGAGTAATGTTATTTTTGTCATTATTTGAGAGACGGGGAGGAAGCTTCCAGTCCCCTGTAAGGAAACGAAATCATCGTGCACAGATGTGGTTCTGTTTATAGAGGGAAGGAAATGGAGGTGAAGAGTGCGTGTGGCTTGCAGCCAAGCTTGCGAGTGTGCAGAGGAATAAACGTTTTTGCCTCCAGAGTTTTAATTGGAAATGTATCTGAATTCTACCTCTTGGACACACTGGCCTGAGGTCTCCCCTGCATACCTGATCGTGAAAGTCTTCGGGTGTGTTTGTAAACACACAGCCCCCCTTATGTGAGAGTCAGCACAAACTTCTAAAGACGCGATGATGAATTCTATCACAGAAGTATTTCTGGTTTTGTGAAAATAACCTTGCACTCTTTAATTATATCCAAATGATCGAATCTGGCTCTGATGTCTTGTCAAAATTAATGTTAAAGGACAGTGCCCTTTATATTTTACTTGTCTGGGTGTAAACATCCTAGTCTTTAAAGTTGAGTGTGTAGGACTACCTCTCTACTTGATTACGCTGAAAAGAGTGTATAGAGTGAGTTTTTTTAAAATGGAATTAGTGTGCATACGAGGATCAGAGTGACATTTAATAAATCCTTCAATAGATAGTGCTGGTATGAGGATTGGTGAAACTAGAGGTAGAGAATGAGCATTTTTGGTTCTATATCATATTCCCAAGACATTTTCGAATGATTCACCCTTTGCCATCAGAATGGTTTGAAATCGATCAGCCTGAATCCACTAATGTGGGCTGCGGCACATGAATTTTAATACTAGAAGCACACAGTTGTGCTGTGTTTCAAATGAACTCTGGCCATTTGAAGTGAGCAGGCATAGGCAGTCTTCTGTCCTGTGATAACCTCAGTACATATCCTTTCTGTTTTTTGAAGTACCTTACAAGCTGCTGCATTACAGTCGTTATTATTGGGCCATTACAAAAAGCTATCCAATTTTAAGTGTCTTGGATAATTCTTGTTTGCCCCAGCGTCAGAATTGAGCTTTTTTTTTTTTTTTTTTTTTTTTTGTTTAAGATGGAGTCTTGCTCTGTCACCAGGCTGGAGTGCAGTGGCGTGATCTTGGCTCACTGCAACCTCCACTTCCCGGGTTCAAGCGATTCTTCTGCCTCAGCCTCCCGAGTAGCTGGGACTACAGGCGTGCGCCACCACGCCCAGCTAATTTTTGTATTTTTTAGTAGAGACGAGGTTTCACCATGTGGGCCAGCATGGTCTCGATCTCTTGACCTAGTGATCTGCCTGCCTTGGCCACCGAAAGTGCCGGGATTACAGGAGTGAGCCACTGTGCCTGGCCAAAATTGAGCACTTTTATCATGTAGTATTCATGTCTTACTGGCAATGCCCTGTAAAGTTAAATAAGTTACATTTGTCTTGCACAGGTAATAATTATGAGGTAATTTCCACAGAATCCAAGTGCCTCATTGACTTAGCTATAAAATCAAAACAGCTAATTCTGATAAGACTAGACACATGTTACTCTTAAATTGGGCTGTCTTCTGGCCACTGTTGTGCCTTTAACCTCAGCAGAAGGGGAACTGGGCTGCAGAGTGAAATTACCCAGAGGTCAAATACTGCTAATTTGACTTTTATCATAGAGACATTTTCTCCTCTTGCACCAAGGCGGTGGCTTTAATCCCTCTTCCAGTGGTGAGACAAGTGCAAAGCGTTTACAAAAGGCTTTCTCTTGTTTTGAATGCGCCAAGAAAGATTTCAAGGCCGTTAAGTTACCAATCCTTCTTTTTAAGTCTTGAAGCAATTACTGTAAGGTCAATCCCCTAATTTCCTTTCAGAGTTACCAAAGACCTCTCATGTAATCATTTGGTACTTGTTGCCATGTAGCCAGTATCACTGAGTGCTTTTACTATGAGCAAAGCACAGTGCGTCGGGCAGGGAGGGATCCAAAGGGATCTTCATTTTTACCTTTGAGCCATCTGTGGTCTTGAGTGATCTACATGCAGTAGCAATTAAAAGGTCCTGATATTCTTGTTTGGGCATATTGAAAAATGTGCTCTTACAGATAGGTTTCCTCTCTCTACTGCCCCCCCCCCCAATTTTTTTATTGTGGTAAAATACATATAACAGAATTCACTATCATAACCATTTCTAAGTACACTCTTCAATGGCATTAAATATTCGTAACATTGTGCAATCCTCAGCACGATCCATCTGCAGAACTTTTTCATCATACCAAACAGAAAACGGCCCCATTAAACACAAACTCCCTATTCTCCCCTCCCCCACAGCCCCAGCAACCACCGTTCTACTTTCTGTCTCTATGATTTTGACACTCTAGGGACCTTTTATATGTGGGATCATATGGTATTTGTCCTTTTGTGTCTGGCTTAGCACAACGTCCTCAAGTTTCATTCATGTCATAGCATGCATCAGAATTTCCTTTCACTTTAAGGCTGTATAATATTCCAGTGTATGGATGGACTACACTCTGTTTATCCATTCATCTGTCAGAGGACACATGGGTGGCTTTCACCTTTTGGCTGTTGTGGATGGATAATGCTGCTATGAGCATTGGCATATGTTTACTTCTCATTGATTTAAGTTTACATAGTCATGTGTTGCTAGTGGCTGCTGTATTGGACAGGACAACCCTAGGCCTGATAGCCCTGAGGACCTAGTTTGGGTGGGAAGGCAGGGGTGGCCTGCAGCGAGTTGTGGGCTAGGGGCTTTGGTGAGAGCCAGATCTGGGTTGTGAGGCCACTCGAGGCAGGGGGAATGGTGTGGCGGGAAGTGAGGCCCAAAATGAGAATTTCAGAGTTGAAAGCTTTGGAAGTAACATGATGCTCTATGACTGTGACCAGACTCAAACTGCACCAATGTGCATCTGCGATCAGGTCATTGGCATTGAGGGCCTGGTGGGAACGCCAACTCCAGTGAGCATCGTGAAATGCTCACTGCTTGGGACGTTTGCTCTGTGCTTGATGTCTGGAGGTTCCATTAATGTTAAAATAGCAATTATGGGACTGGAGATTAGGTTTAATGTCTGGGTTTTCTCCACCGTCTTCAAAAGCCCAGGTCTTAGTAGTAACCATGCTGCTCTCCATTTTAGTAATTTCAGCCTGGTTTATGTTGCTCAATAGCAGAAAAGCGGTTCCAATTTCCCTTGGATATCATAAGCCATATGTTTGCCCAGGTATCCTTTCTTACTGGGAGCTATCAGTTAACACAGATTTCTCCAAGGGCACCGACTGGGAAATTAGTTTACCAAAGATAAATTTGGTAAAAGGAAAGTTTTTATGTGCGCTATCCTTAAACTAAGACACATCTGTTGAAATATTAGGATGTGCCCAGTCTCCCATCCTCTGCTGAAACTTTAGACTGTACGTCCTTCAGATATCTTCTCTTTGGTGCTTTGTTTGTGAACAGATTAGCCTCATACTTCCTCGCTTGTAAAACTGCTATCCTATCTCTTGCTCAATGCTTTTCTTGTACCGAAGGGCGAGGGGGAGGTTCCAGCTCTGTTTTCTGTATCAGTTTCCTGGGTGATGTTTGTTTGGGGGTGCCTTGTGTCCAGAGCCCCAGACGGTGTTTCCGTTCTCTGATGAGCCTGAAGTCTGCATGCTTCGCCTTTGGTAGGGAAAGGCAGCTGGGGAAAGGTTGCATGGCCCTGTGCCAGGGTGCCAGGGTGCCAGAGTGCATGTGCACCTGCTGGGGAGAAGCCCGCTGGGGCCCCTCCTCTCAGCACAAGATAAGGCCTCAGGGCAGTGCAGCAGATGGAGGGCTTAGCTGTCCTTGCCAGCAAAAGCTGCTGGGAACGTGGCGCTCAGATAACAGGACGGTTGAGAAGCGGTGAGTTAGGGTTACTCTGATGGGAGATACTGAGAGGAGGGGATGACAATCTTGATTTCTGTTCCCTTTGTGAATCTTTTGGTGGCCAAAATGAGGAAAAGGATACATTGTGTTTGAGGATGACAAGGAACATCTAGGTACATTGCATACTTGATTAAATGCACAAAGGGCTTCTTGTGACCTTTATCACAAGAGTGTGGTTCCATGAAGGTCGTAGATACAATAGAAATTGTGTTGGTCTGAGAGTTACTCAGATTAGGGTGCATTGTGTCACCACCATTTTGCATAGCTGTGGCACCTTGTCAAGTTAACTTTTTCCTGCTTGCTTTTCCTAATCAGAAGAATGAAGCTGACCGTATCTACTCTATAGGGTGGTTGTGTGAGGTCAATGAGATTACATAGGCAAAATCTTGGTGCAGGGGCACTTGGTAAAGGTTAGTTTCTGTTATAAATTTGGGGTATTCTGTGATGATTCCTACTTCCCTCTTCTCCTCATGGCTAAGTTCTACTTATTCTTTGACGTGGCTCAGATATCACTTTCCTCAGGAAGCCCCGTTTCCCACCCAGATGGCGTCGGGCTACTCATCAGTGTTCTGTAAAATGCTGAGAATATTTTTTATAGCACTTCTGGGTTGTTTTGTGATAGTCTTTTGGGATATCTGTCTCCTCACCAAACTGTTCTTTGTGTCATGGGCAGGCCCACGTCATCCTCATCTTTGTAGTCCTGCACCTGGCACAGAGCCTGGCACATAGCTCAGTCAAACAGGTGAAGACTGGGTTATTACATCTTCCCACTCCGCCCCCTTCATTATCAAGTCGTGGTCAGGGCATGCCCCACCAAATGCAAACCCTACTAGACAGTACGGCTGAGACTTGGAATTAGACTAACCCAGTGACTCAGGAATGTGCCACAGGACTTATTTGGCTCTAGATGGGGTCTTAAAAGACATTCATAGTTGCAGGCAGAACAGAGTATCCAGAATAAGTGCAGAATAACCTGTGTGTACACAGTAGGTGGTAGTTATAATGCAGGAAGAATTTGGCACAAGAAGTGTTACAGTTTAAAATGAAGTCGTGGGCCCTATCCACACTGGGGACAGAGATAATAGTAACTAATCATCATCATTGTCATCACTAGCCCATTGTCAGAGGTAGCACTGAACACTTACACACTAGCCAGGATTCGGGTTCTAGAGGGTCTAGTGTACTAGTTGGGTTACCAAGCCAAAGATGCAGGCATGGGGTGCAAGTTAACAAAGGTTATACACTAGGTGGCAACTGACTCACAGGAGCAAGGCATGCAGAAGCCTGGTTACTGCAGAGGGTGTGGCCAGAGCCAGATAAGTGTTCTGATGCCCCTCAACTGTGTTGAAATTTGTTTGAGGCCAACCAAGTCAGCTGGCAAGGGGGAAGGCAAGCCAGAGAGAAATTGTGAACCGGAAAGGCCACACCTCTGGCAGTGGCTCTTCCATTGGAGATGAAGTCTTCTTGCCCTGTTTTTCTCTTTAAAAAGTGAGCCATTTCACAAGGGAAGTTAAATTAAAAACTGCGCTTGTTAGCGCGGAGCTGGGACAACCGAGGGAAGTGATGCCAAAGGCAATTGTTGGTCTTTCCTTCAAATATGTGCTGACTTAGGAAGAGCAACATGTTTTATATTAACAGTTAACAAAAGACTAAGTCTTTCATCACAAGCAAGTCTAAATTCAGTGGTTAGGTCAGGATTATATTTTCCTATAGTTTTAAATAAGATGCTGATGTATTCACTAATGCTTTGGATGTTCTTTGGAAAAATCTCCAATTTAGTGACAAGCCCCAGGAAATATTACTGTTAGTTGGTCCAGCATCATATTGTTTGTGAAATCCCTCTTTTATTGTCTTTTAAAGGTTGTAAAATGCTGTTTCTGTCAATAATCAGAGAAGGATGCCACATTCATATTACCCCAGTTTCTAACTCAACTTCTCCTTTCCAATTGAAAACAAAAGTCAGAATTCACTTTTTGTTATGGGGCGTTAAGTAGTAAACAAAGAGATTTCACTCACCAGGGAAAAGAAGGAGCCTGCAAATCAGACAATATAAAAACATAACCAAACCATACAAAAACACAAAAATATTGCTTGGCAGAATTTAACTATAATTGTAGTAATTTAATATTGTAGACACAAATGATCATAAAACCATATGGTACAATCCTTTTGTTCATGAATTTCTTATTCATCAAATGTTAGGTACGTGATGTGGGAAAGCCAGTATGTTGGGCTTCCCGCTACCAGGGCTAGAGTTGACCAGTTCAGCTCTGTTTCTCCAGTGACAAAAAAAAAAAAAAAAAAAAAAAAAAAAAAAAAGTATCTGCCTTGCACATGAAAACACTGGATGCTTACACTGGATTTAGCCAACAACAAACAGCAGAAATCGGTTCTGGCCAACTGAAGCTCACAGGGTTTATTAGAGTTGTTGGAGCCCATGGGAACTGATGGAGGGCAAGGAGGCTTGTCGTGCAGGAGCAGCAGGAACCAAGGAAGCTTTGCAGAGATGAGAAACACAAAACAGGGAACGCAGCAACATTCGCTGTGGCAGGAACGACTGCCACTGGTGGCCTGGACACCATCACAGCCGCAGAAGATACTTAAGACACATTTCTGTTCTAGTGTTGGTAGTTCAAGATTCAAAGTATGTGTGAAAGTGAGTGTGTGTGCATAGGCATACTAGCTAATTGGTTGAGTTGGGGTCCATGCGCCCACCTCCGGGTTGGACCAGGGGACAAGCCATGCAGCTTTTTGGTCACCCCTCACTTGGCAGTATTCCCACCAGGAATGACCCTCACTAGGATTTGAGGGGCCTGGAGTCACTACTTACCAATTTTCTTAAAGTTGACAACCATCACAAACTTCATGGTCTGGGAAAATGTGAATTAATTGCCTCATCCACCTCCATATCTTTTTTCTTTTCTTTTTTCTTTTTTTTTTTTTTAACAAAAATCTGTATATTCATAGATTGTCTCTTCCTCTGCTAGTGGTTTTGCAGTAGCATTTTCAGGTGAGGAAGCAGCAAGAGAGTTTAGGGTCCAGTTTTGCCATTGCCATTGTTGTAGCGATTTACAAGTTGTTACTGCTAGTATGAACTTTTGCCTAGTTAAATTTTGGAAACTTGCCTGTAATTGCATTTGATGGATGATAAAAATTGATAAATGACTTGATAAGTGATAAAAATTCTACGGAAGAATTTTCCATGGACTGGCTTCTGGCTTTGATCCTTTCCAACTGTGCTTCTCCTACCCTCAGGCCGCCCCTATCATGCTGTGCTTGTCTGGCCCCACTCACCCTGTCCTGACACTGGATGATTTATTTCCAAATGAATTGCTCCTGGAAGCCGTTTCGACACCATTACAGCGGGCAGCAACACAGCTGTCTTGGATACTCCTGGACCATGTAGATAGATGTAACCACAGCATTTCGGCAGCTCCACTTCCCCAGCATTTTCTTTTAGAATGGGGGCATCAGAGTCGAAGGAGGTAACTGTGGGTAGTGTGTCTTGTCTTTGGAAATTTTCATCATGACCTGAGCTTGTGAACACTCTGCCTTGGCCCCTCCTTGCAGTTTGGAAGAGACTGGAGCAGGAGCGGGCAGCTTTGCATTCACAGCATGGTAACTTCTCTCCTCTCAGCGCTATTTGTAAGGCAGAATGGGAAAGGAAACTCCCCAGAGGGAAACTGGGCCCCTGTTAGGTAGGGCTAGCAAGAGGTGGTTAAAACGTGAGCATCCGCTGTACAGACTGTATTCTCCACGACTGTATATTTTTTGTTGTTCATAAGAGCCCCGAATTGCAATGGGTGCGATTTTCCCCGGACGCTGCAGTGTATGGAGAAGCTGTCACTTGTCACATGACAGCTCAGTCATTCGATCCCTGGGTGCTGCAGAGAGGGAAGAATTGGCCTCGCAGGGGGAGTGCCAGCCCGTGGCCTGTCCCCTGCCACGTGTCACCATACTGAACGTTTGTGTGTGCTCTGTGTTTTCAAAACACCTTCATGTCACCTGGCCCGGACTCATCCCTGTGAGCGAAGCAGGGTGGGCGTTACCATCCCTCGGGACCAACAAGGACAGAACAGCTTGAGACGCACAGGGTAGCTTCCCCGTGGCTGTGGAGGCATAGAAAGTGGGGGCACGGGACGTGAATCCGTGTGCTGGGATTCTGGCCACCTGTGCCTGCCGATCACCCTCAGTGCCTCCCTGGATTTGATTTTGTGGCTCTTCTGGGTGTGCGTGTGAGTGTGTTGTGGGTAAGTCTGTTGTCTAGGGGAAGGAACGGGAAATCAGCCGGCCAGGAATCTCTGTGGAGTGGTTGGCCTGAATTGGCCATATCCAAGCTCTGCGTGTGTCTCACTTTTCAGAGTAGCAGGAAGGCCGGGTGACTTTGCAACCAGATGGGTGTTTTCCTGATTCCAAGAGACTTGGCTTCTTCCCCCGCCCCTCCTTCTCCCTCCTCCCCCCTCCTCCCCCCCCCCCCCCTTGCTGGCTCACGAACTGACTGGGGCATCCCAGCCCACCCATGGGAGGCCAGGAGAAAGAGGAGGCAGAGCTGTCAGAGTGTGGCCCTTCGTCTTGGGGGTGTGCAGGTAACCGCTCCTGCCCCTTAATGGCTCTCCTGTTTCAGGTATAAGGGATGTTGTCCAAACCATGTATGGGACTCTCTGTTGACAGTTGTTTTTAAATTGCCTATTTAATTGAGCTTCTCTAAAGTCTTCTTTGCGCCAAGTATCGGGACAGGTGATAGAAATAGAAAATTCAACACAAATCGAAAATTCCAGTATCAAAAATGACAGCGATGTACCCTGGCCCCTTAACGCAGCCAAGAAACAGGGGTGAAGGGCTACTCTCCACATACGGAACAGGCCACCACCCTTGAGTGACAGTAGCCGAACACAGAACATTCTCTGTAGATGTCACTGAGGCTTAAACTCATTATGTTTTAAAGGGATAATCTGCTATTCTTAAGAAAACAAAAAAACAATCACAAATCTCCCTGCCCTCCCCACCCCTGCTGCCACTTAGATCCTGGTAGGGTCTGACGGGGAGTTTCGCAAGGAGTTGGGGCAAATTACTCCAGCAGATACTTCCACCCAGTATCCCAAGAAATGTGTGTAAATGTTGTTATGAATTATTTAAAAGTATTCCAAACTCCTACTAATTATTATGTGTTTGCTCAAGTCAAGATCAGGAAAAATACAGGCATTGCTATCTCATGGGGCCTGTGAAACTCTGGTGAGGTGTCCTAGTCGAAGAGCTTGGGGCCCCATGGTATCTGGAAAGCGGGCTCCACTGGAGATTCTGGCTGTTTTCAGCTTGATGCGCGCAGGGTCCCCCGGAGAATGCCAGGCCTGCCTGAGTATGCAGAGGTGAGGGGTCTTCACACCTGCCCAGCCATGTACGTGGCTGGGAGACTCCAGAGAGACATGCGAAAGTGCTGTTCCCTAGACAGCGTGGCACAAATGCAAAGTGAGTGGGGTTTTTTTTTCCTTAAATGACAGTGAACATTTATTTCAATATTTATTTTGCTTATTTTAATATTTTACTCAATATTTATTTTTTTTTTTTTGAGACGGAGTTTCACTCTTGTTGCCCAGGCTGAAGGGCAATGGTGCGATCTCTGCTCACTGCAACGTCCGCCTCCCGAGTTCAAGCGATTCTCCTGCCTCTGCCTCCCGAGTAGCTGGGATTATAGGAATGCACCACCACGCCTGGCTAATTTTTTGTAGAGACAGGGTTTCTCCATGTTGGTCAGGCTGGTCTTGAACCCTTGACCTCAGGTGATCCGCTTCCCTTGACCTCCCAAAGTGCTGGGATTACAGGCGTGAGCCACTGCACCCGGCCTCAATATTTATTTCAATACAGAAACTGACTTAATTGGGTATTTTGTTGAAGGCAAATAGTAGCAAAGTGGGACTGGTGTGAGGCAGTGGAATAACAGTGAAATCCAAGGTTTATGTCGTTATTTTCCCCCCACTTTTTTTTTTGAGATGGAGTCTCGCTCTCTTGTCCAGGCTGCAGTGCAGTGGCATGATAACAGCTCACTGCAACCTCTGCCTCCCGGGTTCAAGTGATTCTCCTGCCTCAGCCTCCTGAGTAGCTGGGATTACATGTGCCCGCCACCACGCCCAGCTAATTTTTGTATTTTTAGTAGAGATGGGGTTTCGCCATGTTGGCCAGGCTAGTCCCCCCATTTTTATGGTTTGAAAAATTTCAAACCCTGGCTGGGTGTGGTGGCTCATGCCTATAATCCCAGCACTTTGCGGGACTGAGGCAGAAGGATCATTTGAAGCCAGGAGTTCGAGACCAGCCTGGACAAATAGCAAAATCCCATCTCTGCAAAAAATAAAAAAATGAAAAATTAGCCAGGTGTAGTGGTGCGCATCTGTAGTCCTACTACTTGAGAGGCTGAGGTGGGAGGATCGCTTGAGCTCAGGAGTTCAAGGCTGGTAAGCCTTGATTGCGCCACTACACTCCATCCTGGGTGACAAAGTGAAACCCTGTCTCAAGGAAAAAAAAAAATCCAAACCCTAAGAAAAGCTTAAAGAATAGATTCATGGATCGTTAAACATTTTTACCAAATGCACCTTTTGTCTCATTACTCTAAGGTTGTTCCCTTTCCCCCCCTCACTCTCCTCTTCTCCTTCCCGTCACTCCATGGATGTGTAGGACATTCTCCTACAAAACCATAGTACTTACATTCTCGGGGTTGTCACACCTCATAATTAAACATATGATGGTTTTATTAAGTATGCTGTCACATGTAAATTTCTCCAGTTGTTTGATCCAAGTTGTACTCATGGATAGTGTCTCTTTAGTCTCCTGTATTCTAGAGGAGTCTCCCAACCTTCTTCTGTGACATGGGAGTTTGGGGATTTGTCTGTTTCCCGATGTGATTAGAGTGATGTTGAACAGTTTTGGCAGGAATGCTGCACAGCTGATGATTATATTTCCCATTGCATCCCCTCAGGAACTCAGAGTCTCCTTCTCAATCCTTGGTGAAGGTGTATCCACCAGATGGCTCCCTGTTGAAGCTCTCTTCTCTCTGTTACCAATGAGTAATCTGTGTTATGATACAGTGAGATGGTGTGATTATTCTGTTCCTCACGATGGTTTTCCTTTGGTGGTTTTAGCATCCATTGATTACCATAAATTAATTAATCCGGCTTTGGCGAACTATGGCTTGCCGTGGTGGCTCACGCCTGTAATCCCAACACTTTGGGAGGCCAAGGCGGGTGGATCACAAGGCCAGAAAATTGAGACCATCCTGGCTAACACAGTGAAACCCTATCTCTACTAAAAATACAAAAAATTAGCTGGGCATGGTGGCGGGCGCCTATAATCTCAGCTACTCGGGAGGCTGAGACAGGTGAGTAGCCTGAACCTGGGAGGTGGAGCTTGCAGTGAGCCGAGATCGCACCACTGTACTTCAGCCTGGGTGACAGAGCAAGACTTCGTTTCAAAAATAAATAAATAACCCAAAAAACTCCACCAAGTCTGTTCACTTATGTGTTGTCTGTTTACGGTTGCTTTTGCACTACAGCAGCAGAATTCAGTTGGGACAGAGACCAGATAGCCAAAAACATTTTCTATTTAGCTGAATCCTGATCTAGTATATATTTTTGGTCAAAAAATGATGCATTTCTAATACTTCTATTTATTTTTCATTTATTAGTTGGCATTCTTAAAGAAGAGCTTTCTGTTTTCACCTTTAAAAATCACTATGAACTCATCTATTCTTAATTTTTACAAATGTGTCATACATTGTTGTCATTATATTCTTTTAGATGCACAATGTTGCCCTAAATTTGCCCAATGGGAACCCCTCCAGGATGGGCACTGCTGTCATGCCCCCTCAGGATGGGGCCTGGGTTCTTTTGTTATGCTCCTCTAAGGCCCTTTAATCTATGTCGTTTCATTTTTTTTGTTGTTGTTTTTGTTTTGAGACAGGGTCTCACTCTATCACCTACGCTGGAGTGCAATGGCACGATCTCGACTCACTGCAACCTCCACGTCCTGGGTTCAAACCGTTCTCCTGCCTCAGCCTCCCAAGTAGCTGGGACTACAGATGTGTGCCACCATGCCCAGCTAATTTTTGTATTTTTGGTCGAGACAGGGTTTCACCATGTTGGCCAGGCTGGTCTCAAACTCTTGACCTCAAGTTATCCACCCGCCTTGGCCTCCCAAAGTGCTGGGATTACGAGCATGAACCACTGTGCCCAGCCTCATATCTGTGTCCTTTCTTTCTGGGACCGGAAGAGGTTTCAGGTTCCCAGTGGAAATTCCCCGCCCCTCATCTTGAATCAGCCTTGGCCAAAGAGCCTTGGAGAATGATATTTAATATTTAAAAACCAGGAACTGAGAACTGAGTGTGCTCATTGCTATGGGGATATCATTGCTCCTGGGCTCCCTGGGTGCAGAGACCCAGGGAAATAGATGTTTCTGTGTATGCTTTCACACTGTCCCTCCCTCTCAAGCCCAACTCCACAGGATGCTTCCTCACCTTCCTCTTGCCATCTAGTATCACGCTTCTGTAGTGAGAATCTGCTGCCTACAGCAACGACATATTGACACATCCATTCTCTTCTATAAGAAACAATAAAAGGTTTCAGAAATTTTCACATTGGTGCTGCCACCACCACTGCTACCAAAACAATGAAATAAAGTTCAAGATTCCTTGAAATTCTCTTGTCCTTAGGACGTATCTCACTGTGGGTGTACAGACAATATACAAAAGTTACTTAATTTTTCTCCGATGTTTATATTACCAATTTGGTATGTAAGTTAAATTATTCATCTTTATTGAATTTTAAGATATGCATATTTTATCCTCTTTGAGTTAAGTATTTTTCAAATATAGAAAACATTTACGTGGTCCAAAGTCAAAACTCTGTTAATAGGTTTTCTCAGAGTTCTCAGCTCCCATCCTTATCCCACCACTTCATTTTCACTCACCTCTTCAGTTCATTTTCCTTACTTTTTGCCTTATCTTTTTATTGTGTTTCTTTTTGCATCTATTTAGTGCGTTTAAGCCCCCCATTTAAAGGTCTAATGCTAAGTCTTACGTGTATACCAGCAAAAATGTCACCTTTTTAAGTAGACTTTTGTGACCAAAACCTTATTATCAAAGCGTGAAAGTTGAGACTGTCTAGGGAGTTTTCATCATGGTGGTTAGACAGTGTGTGGAACTGAAATGTACAGCATTTGTACATGCAGGTCAGTTATTGAGAGAACTGATCCGAAACCGTGACGTCTACAAATAAAATGTACTTTACCAAATATCTTCTCAAAATGCCCATGTCTCCTTAATGTCAATACCCAACACATGGGTGCATCCAGTTTTAGTCTCAAATGTTTTAAGGTTTATTAAGCTGGGTTTGCAGGAGTTTAGTGTTCTTGGAATTAGAAGGATTTCTCTAGTGATGTGGTGAGAAGAGATAAACCTGGGACCTTTTGTGTTTTCTTGATACGCACATTTATGTTGTGTGCAGCACAGGAATTGTCAGGAACCTGCAATGCAGTCTTTCTTGATTTATAATCATGCAAAATGCGGAATAAAAAGTAAAGCGCAAAGTTTAAGTGGTAAGCGTTATAATTCATGTGAACAATATGATGCTTTTTCTCATGCTTGCTTGAAGACAGCAGCTGGCCCTTGAGTTCAGTCTCTTAGTGCAAACAGCCTCCAAAGAAAGTGCATTGCACTAAGGAAGCCCTTTTCATCTCACAAAGGGCAAAGTCTGGATTGCCCCTCCTTTCTCTGTTGTCTTTGCCTGTTGCTTCCTGGACCCCAGCCAGTCTTCCCAGGCCTGGAGCTGGGTCAGCTGAGTCTGCGGCCAGGAGGTGGGGGTCCACGTCCACTGTGCTCCTCAGCGGCAGGTTCTGCAAACTGCAGCCCGTGGGGCAGACTCCACCTCTAGCCTGAGTGAGGCCATCCAGCTAAGAATGGCTTTGACATTTTTAAATGGCCAAGGTGAAAAAACTAAAAGAGGATTATGTCATGACACATGAAAATGATATACAATGAAAATTTCAACTGTCATACATTTTGATTTTTGTCAATCAAAGTTTCAGAGATTTATTTTCTCTTTTTATTAAATGTCACTACATAATATACTTGATTTTGCCTTTCTGCTCACTGAAGCTAAAATATTTACTGTCTGGCCCTTTCCAGAAAGAGTCTGCCGACCCCCTCTCTGTGGAATGAGAGCTTCCAAAAAGATGCAGAAGACCGTGCATCCCAAGCAGTTGTAAAAGCCGCTCACATTCGTAGGTTTAATGACTCAAAAGAAAGGGCGCTTGTTCCCTCCCTTTCTTCCCGGGCAGGCCTCTTTTTGGAATGGAGTTTCGTTATACAGAAAGTTGTTCTCACCGGGCAGAATTCTGCGATGCCTTCACTTGATGGCTGTTTCTTCGGGAACAGGAGGGCTGGGGGTCAGGATCTGATCTGACACGAATGGTTCAGAGTCTGGACTTAGTAGCTCAGAGCAGTTCACTGATTTAGGATCTCTGGAGGAAAAGAGTACTGAGTCACTGGCGCCTTCTGCTCAGCTCCTAACAGCAGTTTAAAGGATGCTTTCATGACACCCAGCCTTCAGCCCAGGAGGGTGGTGGCAGATCAGACAGCTCTGGAAACGCAGGGCACAATGCGCAGAGGGTTGCACCACAACAGCAGTCACTCGGTGCCCGCCTGGAGCACTGCTCTCATTTCCAGAGTCCCTGTATTTCTGATCTTGGCTGCTTTAAAAAGGAGGTGTGGGCCTGGGATCCCAGAAGTATTCCTCTGTGATTCTGCACCACGGCTTTACCTTAATTGGGGGTGTAGGGGGTGGGGAGAAAGAGGCAGACAGACGAAAGCAGGGAAATCCTTCTTGGAGTCATAGTTAAAAGGATAAAATAAGAGCTTTAATGTAGCCTCCGTTTCCAGCAATCCATTTTATTCTTTGTCCACAAACTGAATGAAAATAAGCAGTCATTCAAAAGTGGTATTTATGTAACCTACAAAAAATCAACCAAGGAAAAGATGGAATGGGGCTTAATACAATACAGGGCTGTCTCCGGAGTTCCCTTCCTTGATTGCAGGCTTTTGGTGTAAAGCCCCCAAAAGAAAGCAAGTTTGGTTTTTATTAGACTCTTCAAAATCATTTCGGTAAAATATTGACTTTTTTTGTGTATGGAAAAATGACTTCTATGAATTCTCTTGTAAGAGTGTGCATTTTGGTCATTTTTATGGAATGTAGGAAAAAAATGTGGGGTACTCTTTATTGCATTTTTAAGACCTTACAAAGAAGATAATTCTGATTGTAACTCATTATAATCTGGGAAAGTAGATTGTTGTGGTTTCAAGGACTGCGTGTGCTTTAAATAATCATAGGCTGCTCTCAGTACTTGGGAACTTTTGGTAGAATACAGCAGTGCTTCTCAACCAGGGCAGTTGTGTTCCCTGGGGGACATTTGGCAGTGTCTGGAGACATTTTTGGTTGTCACGTTTTGGAGAAACGGGTGGTGCTCCTGGCATCTAGTGGGTAGAGGCCCAGGATGCTGCCAAACATCCTACAGTGTGCAGGACAGCCCCCCCAACCAAGAATGATTTAGCCCCAGATGTTCATAGCGCTAGAGGTGGAGGAACTGCCTCGGGGGATGTGTAGGAACTTTACTTTATGGGTTTTTAATGCAAAATGTATGTATAGACACATATACACGTGTACATACAAACGTAGATGACTCTGCTCAGCGCACGCATGAAGTATGCAGTGCACCTGTCCCCTGGGATCTGGTTATAGGATGTGTGTCCAGCCTGTGTCCAGGGGATCAGTTTCCTTTGTGCTGCTGCAGTACCTCATCAGCATGGGGAGGGGGAGGTCGGTTATGAGGAAGCCCTTTTGGGGTAGAGTGGAGGAATGGTGCCGCCTAGTCAAGGCCTTGCATTGGGGTAGTGTTCTTTGTACAGTTCTAGGTGAGGTGGTGAGCACGTTCCCATGCATTCTTCATGGTGGCGGTGACGCTGATGTTAAGACCAAGGGGCCTCTCTTGTTCTGCTCAAGGTTCCAAGTAGAGTAGGTTTTCTATTTTCAAAATGTAGTTCACGGCGTCCCAATTTTTAGTGCAGCGTATTTCAACAAAATGTCCTTTTACACATATAAATGGTTTATGTTGCGAGGTCCCCCTCAGCTTCCTGGTGTGGAATCAGTGATGGGTAAAGGCAGAGAGGCTCTCAGGCTGATATATACTCCCTATGAAGTTGGGGGAAGAACTGTGTTGGCCCATGGGTGTTTGGGGAAACACTTGTGTTCCACGGTATTTGTGGAGAAGATACGGGATGTTTTTCCATGTTGGGCTTCGGATACGAAGTTTGAGGAAGGAGAACGGAGTCCTGGTGCACACCTCTCCTAAGCACATGCATGTCGGCCACTCTGCTGGCTCCAGAGTCATCCAGAGCATCGAGCATAGTTTCTCCCCCGGAGACCCTCCAATCTGGTCAGATAGGGAGGCTGCGAGTCTGGTGACCCCCACTGCGGGGGGCAGAGCTAGTGCAGGTGGTGCTGAGCTGACCGGGAGAAGAAGGGCCTGCAGGACCGTCTGCAAAGCCCTTAGGGGAGGGAGGAAGTGAGGAGTTTGGTTTCTGAAACGGCTGGTCCAAGAGAGGCCAGGTTCATCGCCGTGCGGTGAGGTGGCACTGGAAGGAGGGAGTCCTCAGATGGGCCACCCTTTGGGGCTATAAGTCTCGTGGTTATGTTTCTCTTGGCTTCAAGATAACATTTCTAGTTTGGGTGTTTGGGGATGATGAGGTTGGGGTGTTTGGGAATTGAGGTGGCCGCATAGGCATTGAGGAAGATACTGGTGTTTTGTGCCGTCAAAGGGCAGTGGTGTGGAACTCAGATCCCAGCTCTGACCCTGTGTGGTCTTGGGGGATCATCCACCATCAGTCTGTCTATCCGTGACTTGGGGATAACAGTACATGTGAGCGTGAAATAAGATAAGAGTATAAATTGCATCAATGTTTGTGTGTCAAGGTTGCCTGAGGAGGAGTTGGCTGGGCTTGCACTAACGCTTGGTTCTTTGTATCACTCCGACCTAAACCACCACACTTCCAAGGCAGAGTCTAAAGCCTGTCCTCTCACAATCTTCTACAGATGAGTAGGAGGCCGTAGACCCTGTGAGTACAGAGTCCTAAAAGGAGGCAGAAATGTGTGAATCTGCCCAAAGTAAAGAAAGGGTGCTACTACTGGTCAAAGTCGTTGCAAGAATGCTGGCTTTTACAACTCCTGTTTCTGCTGCTATCACCTGCTGCTTGTGTCTTGTTTCCTGGGCCCCAGATCATTTTCACATTTCTCAAAATGGTCCTTGGTAGCTGTGGGAGATGGAATAATGGCCCTCAAGGTGTAGTATCTCCATCCCAATCCTGGAACCTGTGAATAGGTAATTCTACATAGCAAAGTGGACTTTGTGAATGTGATTTAAGGATCTCAAGGCCAGGCGCAGGGGCTCATGCCTGTAATCCCAGCACTTGGGGAGGCTGAGGTGGAAGGGTTATTTGAGCCTAGGAGTTCAAGGCCAGCCTGGGCAAGAGAGAGAGACCCTGTCTCTAGAAAAAATTTAAAAATTAGCTGGGCATGGTGGCACGTGCCTGTAGTCCCAGCTACTCGGGATGCTGAGGTGGGAGGATTACTGAAGGCCAGGAGGTTTAGGCTGTATTGAGCCATGTTGGCGCCACTGCACTCCAGCCTGGACAACAGAGCAAGATGCTGTCTCAAAAACCAAAAACAAAAGGATGTCGAGATGAGGTTGGGGAGGTTGTCTGGGTGGGCCCAGAGCAATCACAGAGGTGCTTCTGAGTGGAATAGGGAAGCCGGGGGAACAGAATCCCAGAGGAGATAGGAGGATGGGCGCAGAGGCCCCAGTGATGTGGGCCCATGAGCCAAGGGATGCTGGTGGCCTCTAGAAGCTGGACAAGGCAAGGAATCGGATTCTCTCCTGAGCCTTTATAAAAGGACACAGCCCTGTGACCCATTTTAGACATTGCACATCCAGAACCTAAGAGAGTGTGTCTATGTTGCTTATGGTAGCCAAGCTGGAGATTCTCTGTGACAGCAGCAACAGGAAACGCAGACAGTGGGTGAGCACCAGATGGTAGAGTCAAGTTTAATATGCTGGAGCAAGGAGGGTCAGCTAATCACTGGCAGAAGATCAGGGCCTGGGACTTTTGCTAACTGTTTCTATGGATTCCTTCCTCTTGCAATGAGAAATGACAGCCTCGTGGTGAAATTTGTTAGCTGTTTATCATTTTCATTGATCTGATTCTACTAGTGTGATTTATGCTAAGCATAAATGACCAAAGTTGACTGTGGATTTTTGAAGAACATTGGAAAATAAACCTACAAAATTACGTTTTTATAATAATGGTTCAGTCCAAAATAAAGGAATATAGTCATAGAAATTAGCTAAAATTATAAAGGGTTAGTTACATACATCTTCTTCTTAAAGGTGCTGGTACTAACACTGGAAGAAGCTGTACAACTGGGCAGGTTGTTTTTTGTTTTTGAGAGTAGGTGTCACTGTCACCTCAACCTCCCCAAGCTCAGGTGATCCTCCCACCTCAGCCTCCTGAGTAGCCGCGACTACAGGTGTGCACCTCCACACTTGGCTAATTTTTGTATTTTTTGTAGAGATGGAGTTTCACCATGTTGTCCAGACTGGTCTTAAACTCCTGGGTTCAAGTGATCTAGATGCCTTGGCCTCCCAAAGTGCTGGGATTACGGGCATGAGCTACGGTGCCTAGTCTCAATTTTTAAAAACATATTTTACCATCACTTTCCAAGCTTTTTATCCTATGTGACAACAGAAAATTGAATTTCTTAATCCACTTACATTGAATTTAAAATCCACGTAGGAAAGCGGGCTTCAGGTATTAGAATTATTAACTCCGAATAAGCAGATATTCTAGCATATTTTGTCTTCCAGATTGTGTTGTGATTGTAACAAGACACATTTTATGCATTTTAGTTTTCATCACAAACTGGCTGAAAATCATGTTATGTACAAATATGACTTGATTCAATACAATTTATTGTTGGGGTGTAATTTGGATTAGAAAGCCATTTGTATACCTCTTACTCACTTACATTATGCTATTATGCTTTTGACATCAGAGGAAATACACTTACTTAAAATCCTCACAGATCCCAGAGCAAATGAAGAGTTTTTGTTCTTTTAAAAATTGGAAGTAGTCTAGTTTTCTGATTGTACAGTAACAATGGAATATATATTGTCTTTATCATATATACACACATACATAGATCATCTTTCCTTTAAAGATCTCAGATCACTTTTTTAAAAAACAGCTTTACTGAGGTATAATTTACATACCATAAAATTCCCCTATTGTAAATGTACAGGTTCAGTGAATTTTAGTAAATTTACAGAGTTGTACAGACATCGACACAGCACAATTTTAGAACACCGTCATCACTCCAGGAAGCGTCCCTGTAACCATTAGCAGTCACGCCCTCCCCAGCCCCCGGCAGCCACTGATCTATTTTATGTCTCTGGATTTGCATATTCTGGACATTAGGTATAAATCCAATCGTATAACCTGTGATCTTTTATGTCTGGCCTTGTTCATTTAGTTTTCAAGGTTCATCCATGTCGTAGCATGGATTGATCCTTCACTTTTTGTTTTATTTTGTGTTTTTTAGAAACAGGGTCTTGCTCTGTTGCCCAGGCTGGAATGTAGTGGTAGGATCATAGCTCGGTGCAGCCTCAAACTTCTGGGCTCAATCAGTCCTCCCACCTCAACCTCCTAAACAGCCGGGACTGCAGGCAGACAACACCACGCCTGGCTAATTTGTTTTTAGTTTTGTAGAGAGAGTGTGTTGTTATGTTGCCTAGGCTGGTCTTGAACTCCTGGGCTCAAGCAATCCTCCTGTTTCAGCCTCCCAAAGCCTTGGAATTACAAGTTTAAACCACCACACCTGGCCTGTTTTTTTTATTGTTGGATAATATTCCACTGTTACGAATATCCCACATTTTTAGACTGATTCATCAGTTGATGGACATTTGGTTGCTTCCATTTTTTTTGCTGTTACAAATAAAGCTGCTGTGAGCCCTTGTGTACAGGTGTTTACACGCACATATGCTTTTATTCCTCTGGGGTAGATTTCTAGGAGTGGAGTCGCTGAGTCATATGGCAATGCTACGTTTAACTTTTCGAGGAACTGCCAGGCTGCTTTCTATAGTGGCTGCAGCATTTCACATTCCCACCCAAATGTATGAGGGTTCCAGTTTCTCTATATCCTCGCCAACACTTATTATTCTCTCTCAGATAACTTTCTGAATCTCTCTTACAATGCCCAGAGGGTTCCTTGTTGAAGATGAAATTAGGAACTACCATGAACTGCTTTAGGAAACCTGGAAGAAAGGAGTCAGGCCCCTCTTTCATATCTATGCAGTGTAACTGGCCTCTCAGAAAGATTGGTTGGAGTGGATGGGAGAATAAAGAAATGAATGGGTTAGGTGCAGTAGCTTACACTTGGAATCCCAGCACTTTGGGAGGCTGAGGTGGGAGGATCGCTTGATCCCAGGAGTTCAAGATCAACCTGGGCAACATGGCAAAACATCATCTCCACAAAAAAATACAAAAATTAGCTGGGCATGGTGGCACACACCTGTGGTTCCAGCTACTCGGGAGGCTGAGGTGGGAGGATTATTTGAGCCCAGGAGTTAGAGGCTGCAGTGAGCTATGATTGTGCCACTGTATTCCAGCCTGGGTGCCGGTGAGACTGTGTCTAAAAAAAAAAGAAAAGAAAACAAACAGTACAAAGTGTTCAGTGCCGTCAGATGTTCTGAATATAGTATGATGAGAACGCAGTGGTGGGGGAGAAGGTGGATAAGTTTCTGTGGCTGCTGTAACAAACTACCACAAACTTAGATGCTTAAAACTACACACATTTACTATCTTAACAGTTCTGGGCTGGGTATGGTAGCTCATGCCTGTCATCTGAACACTTCAGGAGGCTGAGGTGCAAGAATTGCTTCAGCTCAGGAGTTCGAGACCAGCCTGGGCAACATGGGAAGACCCTGTCTCTCTCTATAAATAAAGCCAGGCATGGTGGTCCACACCTGTAGTCCCAGCTACTTGGAGGCTGAGGCGGGAGGATCACTTGAGTCCAGGAGGTCAAGACTGCAGTGAGCCATGCGGGTGCTCCAGCCTGGATGACGGAGCAAAACCTAACTGGGGGAAAAAAAAAGTAGTTCTAGAGGTCATAAGTTCCAAATGGGTCTTATTCTGCTAAAATCGAGGCATCTGCAGGGTGGTGGTATTTTCTGAAGGCTCGAGGGTTAAGTGTCTGGTTGTTGTTTTTTTTTTTGCTTTTTTTTTCTTTCTCAGTTTCTAGAGGCTGCCCACATTCCTTCGCTCATGGCCCCTTCCTCCATCTTTAAAGTTAGCACTGCTTGTTCGAGTCTTTTTCACATTGCATTTCCCCTTTCACATTGAAAGCACTCTTCTGATGAACC
Source organism: Nomascus leucogenys (assembly GCF_006542625.1). NCBI lineage: Eukaryota > Metazoa > Chordata > Mammalia > Primates > Hylobatidae > Nomascus > Nomascus leucogenys. The sequence continues at coordinate 8,017,504 of NC_044406.1, forward strand.
ACTTCTGTTAAAACCACTCTTATGATCCAAGATAATTTACTTTTTTAAAAGATGAACTGATTAGCAGCCTGAATTCCACCTATAGCCTCCATTCCTCCCTGCCATGCAACTTAAGTTGTTCATGGTTTCTGGGAATCAGGATGTGGACACCTTGGGTGGGGATGGACCTTAACTCTGGCTGCCACCGATGGTGCCTGGTCAAAGTATTCTATAGGATTTATTCTTGGAAGCGGCATTAGCCCCAAGACCCTACTTTGCTGGCTGTGTAAGAAACACGAGGTCAGTCAGGCAGTAAGAGGAGCATGGACTTGTTTTCTGAAACAGCGACACAATCCGTTACATGTTTTCGAATGATGAGATGAGATCAGACTTCTGCTTTAGGAAGGAAGAGTCACAAGGTTTTGTGGATTTGCAGGGGAAACAGGCAGGCAGAGGGAGTTCTGTGTTATCGTCCAGAGGCTAGGGTGCCAAGGAGGGCAGTGGCAGTGGGCTTGGAGAGATGCAATGGGGCTGCTTTGGGGCTGGGGCGACAGGACTGGGGTGTGATTGATGGAATACCAGGAGGGGGATGGGAGAGGGAAAGAGATGAGTCCAGGATGACAGTTGGAAAGTCCTGGACTTTGGAGTAAAGAGTAGCGATTGAGGAGCTAAAGGGTAGACTCAGGCTGGGGAGAGCAAATTTACTTTTGAAACAGTGACCTTTGGATGCTGGACAGGGAGATACGAAGCAGGCAGAGGAAACATGGGGGTGAAATAGAGCTTCAGCATTTTCTGCAAAGAAGCCACCACATTCGGTGACATGACAAGGGAGTGATGCCAGAGGGAAGAGAGGTACAAAGGCAGAACACTGGGGAAATGCCTGTGTTTAATGGGCGTGGAGAACCCGCTTAATAAAGAATCGGAATATATTGCTGGACTGAAACAAAAGTCCTCATTAGCTCATTAAATGTTTCCTGGAATTTCCAATCAAATCTGTGAAACAATTTTAATGCTAGATGTTTTGTAAGTATTTCTCTGGAAATCTGGAAATTTGTCCACAGACACACCAGGCATTGTTTATAAACTGAAGTCAGTTGACTCAAGTATTCTGCAAATGTCTATGGACCCTAGTGTGATTAATAGAAACATAAATTATTTTAAAGGTGTCACTCAACTTACAGTCATTCTGTATTTTTGCCATTTGGTATTTTTTCCTGAAACATTACATAATAAGAGTGCAGCATGCTTTCTTTATGTAGGAGATCTGTGAAACTTTTTGACAATTAAAAATTGGTTTTTGGCCAGGCACAGTGGCTCACACCTGTAATCCCAGCACTTTGGGAGGCCGAGGAGGGCAGATCACCCAAGGTCAGGAGTTTGAGACTAGCCTGGCCAACATGGCGAAACCCTGCCTCTACTAAAAATACAAGATTAGCCGGGCGCAGTGGTGCGTGCCTGTAATCCCAGCTACTTGGGAAGGTGAGGCAGGAGAATCGCTTGAACCTGGGAGGTGGAGGCTGCAGTGAGCCGAGATCTTGCCGTTGCACTCCAGCCTGGGCGACAAGAGCGAAACTCCATCTCAAAAAAAAGGAAGGGGGGAAAAAGATATATATATATATATAAAAATTGGTTTTTGCTGTTTGTTGTGGCATCACTTGCAGTTACAAAGAGGTGAACATAGTGGTTACAGATTGGATAGTAAGGCAGGACCTGGCCGTGTGATGGGTTACTAGGCACCTGTTAAAAATAGTACTGTGGAAGTGGTATATTTATTGGCGTGTCCATGTGTTTACAATATATTACAATGGTGTTACTGTTATCCCCAGCAGCCCAGCTGGGACTCTGAGAGCTCTAAGATGTGTCCTTGGAGTAAACCAAGCTGCAAGGAGGTTTGTACACTTCTGTATTGTTTATCCACTCATACATTTGATTCACATAGCTGAACTTTGGTGTTGTACAGTTATCTCATATTGAGGGTTATTTTAAGAAGTGTCCCAAGGAACGGTGTCGTGTGTTTACTGAGGATAGCGTTGTACGTAGTCCACAATTTCCTCTTTCTGGGAGAAATTTTGCACATGTATCAGAAGTCTAGAAGCTGTGTTTCTGATATTTGTATCTTCTTTATTGTTTAGATACTGTGAATCCAGCATCTAACTATATAGTTCCTTCTTTGAGGTCTAGGAAACTTGGAATTGGATTGACAATTCCCTTCCAAGTGATTTCAGGTTGTATCCGACTGCAAACTTTGGGTACCGCTTTCCCGTCTCAGCTTCATCTCCTTTGTCCTACCGTGATCTTCTTTTGGTCCCAGTTTACCCAGTGAATTACTTTATTTTTGCTATTTTGTATGTGTTTTTGGAAGCCACCCCCAGTTTTTTCTCTTCTTTTCCTGGGCAGGGAGTTAGAAGTGTTGCAGTGGATGATGGTGCTGTGGCTTATTGGAGGTTGTTGGTTTGCAGTAGCTTTTGAATTCTGGTGTGTTAGTGGTATCATATTCTAATCTAGCTGCTTCCTGTTGAAGTACATCAAGACGAAGTGTATTTCTAAATGTATTATGATGAATACTCTATCAAAAGCAGTTGGTGCTTAGGCCCTAGGTAGAGCTTTAAGATAAAGTTCTTTAATATCAATTTAGAAAAAGAAAGATTCACAATGATTAATGGAGCTCCTGCATCACTGAATTTTACTGGAATAAAAAAAATTATTGGGCTTAAAGTTACATTGAATGTAGTGGAAATTCTTTTTCTTATCTCCATTACTGTTGGGGAACAGTTTCCTCTAAACCCCATTGAAAACTGGGCCTCATAGCCTTCAGTATACTTCATAACATTTGTTGGAAATCAGGAAATGAAAACGAAGTATTTGAAGTAAAAGTTCTTAAATGTATCCCAAGAAATGAGGATTACTGCAGAAAGAATGTTTAGTTATTTCTCGAATTATAAGAAGGGAAAATCTGCAGTCTTTTTTTGTCATCAGTGCAGCAGCCCCGGTTTTTCTGTTAATCATAGCTGGTAATAATGCCCTCCGGTTTATAGTTTTGATGAGCTGGGAGCTAGACTATGTGTTTTACGTATAGTATCTCTGTTCCATCAGCTGCATAACCTAGATACCCTTCACCCCATTTTTATGAGACTCATGAGTTCTTGTCTGGGACCATGCACCTAGTAACTGACAAGATTGCAAACTAGTTCTGTCACCTGTGGAGTTCCACGACAAAGGCAATTCTAGGCGATGTTTATGTAGTGTTCCTTGCATGCCAGGGGGTTCTGTGCTCTTTCCATGTGTGAATGATAGAGCATCCACCTGCTAACTTTGTTGGGAGAGTTCAGTTATTCTCTCTGTACAGGTGAGAACAGGAGGTACTGAGGACATCTGGCCCAAAGATACTACCGCTGGCACGGGGTGGACGGTGAATCGCCCTCAGTCCCTCTGGCCCAGCATCTGTGCTGTTTGTTGCCAGGCCAGCTGCGTCCCAGATAGAGTGACAGGATCTGTTCGCGTCACAACCAGAAAAGGCTCTGAGGCCAAGCTCCCTGCGTTGCTTCTCACTTTCACTCTGGAATCAGAGGTGCGTGCCTGGAAGACTTAACCTCTGCATGGACAGCTGGTAAGGTGTCACAGAGGGTGAGGTGGGCCATTGTAGCAGAGAGTTGTTAAGAGTTGGTTACGTGGGTTTTCTCGCAGGGTACAAGGCTGGGGAATGGGAAACCAGTTAGGAGACCTTGCTAATAGCGTGGACCAAAGATGGGGAGTGGGTCCAGACAGATTGAGCAGTGTTCATGAAGCAGGTGTAGACAGATTGCGGGGCTATTCATGAAGCTGATTTGCTGGGGCTTTTTAGGGATGGAAAACCCCTTTTCTGTGTTCATCCCACCTCCTGTTGTCGACAGATGTCACCTGCACAATCAGGTCCTCCCAACTCCTTCCACCACCCAAAGTGAAATATGCAAGTCCCAGAGAACTGTGTCATTCTTACCGAGGTGGCTGATGTAGCATGTTAGAAACATCTCCCACCCCAAGTTGTGACAACCTGAAACATCCCCAGACATTGCCAACTGCCTCTTGGAGGGGGCACAATCACCCGCTGTTGGGAACACAGGCCTAAAAGCTTGGAGCCAGGGCTGTCTGTGTAGGCTAGAACAGAATTCCCAATGACCCATCACCATGACATTTGACACTCAAACCGCACCCCCCTGACCCCCCTGCAAACACCCCCTTTTAAAAAGTTCCATTTTTGGAAAAGGCTGGGGCTTAGAAGTCATTATGAAGGCACCCATTTCCAGAAGGGTAAGAAGCAGAAAGTTGGCTAATTCGGGTCTCTGCCTTATAGGAGTTCTGCAGCAGTAGAGTGAAGCTCCAGTATTTGTATGAGTGTTGGGGTTGTTTGGTGGTGTAGGGTAGTGCAGGAGGAGAGAATTGGGGAACTGCTAACCACCACCCAAACAGGCTGTAGAGAAGAATGCCAGGGACTTTACTGTGATGGAGACAGGAGCACTGAGGTCGGAAGAGCGACATCTGGGTTCTCTGTAAGTTCTGATTTCTTCTGCTAGGATGAGTACAGAAACATGTTCTCTGGGGTGAAAGTGAAGCCTTGTGAAATTCATACAGGTGAAGCTGCTGATAGCAGCTCTTCCCGATGGCCTGAATATGGAGGTGGCGGTTGAAGCAAGTTTGGTTTGTGAATAGAAATATACGTGTTCATATGTATGTGTGCACGTATGTGTTTGTGCATGTGTATGCTTTAGGACCCAGTTCTTGGATTAGCTGATTATTTTTTCCCCTCTCTATAGACATTGGTGACCTAGGTTTTCAGATACTTATGTAAGTGAATAGTTGAATTTGTTTGAGCATATTTAATTGCTTTCCTGAAGGGATTTGCTGGCTGTTTTGTTAAATGAAATTGAAGACAGTACTGTTGACCTTTCCAGGTGAGGAGGGAGTCAGATGTGTTTTGCAAATGATGGAAACTGAAACGTGAGTACCAGGACCATATGGTGTTCAGAAACTTTTATCATAGCTACAGTGAATAAATAAAGTGCTTGACCATTAGATTTAAAATTAAGCTTCATCCTCATTGCAAAATGTGGAGACAGTGCTTTGGGACACGAGGAAGAGATCGATTAGGATTCTTTTCTACCTCAAGATGCACTATGTCATCTCTGAACAAAAAACTGATTGGTATTACCTGAGGATTATCTTCATAAAGTTCAGAGTTATATCTATGGGGAGAGATTTGAATTGCTGTTAATTGACAATTTGCTGAATTGGAAAGATCATCTTACCTTAATGCTTTAATGCGTCATCTTTAAATGTGATTCTTTTTCTTTCTCTCACTAAAGATTAGTTTCTTGCCACTAAATAAAATTTAATCTTTTGCTGTAATTTAAATAATAATAAGTGCTTATAAACATATTATGCAGCTGATAGCTTGTTAAAATTTCCTGTGGGCTTGTTTTTTGTTTAGTACTGATTTTGCCAGTTGTACAAGCATGAAATACTGTTTATCAAGCCTCATAAGACATCAAAGAGGAAATCAAGTTTGTGTGACATTAATGTCTTTTTCTCCTTATTTCAGTGGCTCATACTTTTACCCTGAACTTGTAAAATCTACAAGCTTAATAAGATTCCATATTTTATAGGAACTAATGGATATTCAATGACTTACCTGAAGAGTAGACTAAGAAAATGTGTTTCTCCATGAATCTTTACATAGAAAAATGAACGGTTTTTCCTGAATATTTATTTCTGAATATATACAGCATTAGTATGTCTGTTTTTCTTCAAGGTAGAAAAAAAAATCAGTGATTGCCTTTGGGTTTTGATCTTGCTCTGTATTTGTTTTAAGTACACACCTATTACATGCCCACTGTATTCTAGGCACTAAGCTCTAATGAAAAGGGGTTTCCAGTCATTCGAATGGAACAGGAGGCTCATGTGCTTTGAAGTGGGTATACAGAACTTTTGCACTTTGGTTTTATCCTACTTTCTGTCTATGTCCTTGGCACTAGAATGCCTGGACAACAGTTTGTTTTATCTGTGGTATTTATGGAATGAGTGAAACATGCAAGGAGAATGCCCTGGCTGCCGTTCTGCCTTCTGTCCTACCCAGAGCATCCAGTATACAGAAGCAGCGTTTCTTAGCACAGCGTGCGGAAAGACACGTGGAGCAGTTGGCTCGCCATATACGGAAGTTGCCTTCAGTGGCCATGTTCATTTTAGGTGTTTTTTCATACTTTCTTCTCTTATAATACGTGTTACTGTTTCGTGAGGAACCTCAGTAGCTCCCCTAAGGGGAAACAAGGAGAAATGCTTGAAGGAGTACTCTTTATGCTTCAGGGGCAATAAAACCCGTGTTTATGCACAAAGGGACCTTTCCACTTGTGTGATGACCATTCTGCAAGGCCCTTGAGTTCCTGTGAGGAAGGAAGGACGCCATAAGGAATGAAATCACAGAACCTTATTATGAAAATAGTCATGGTGGGATTTGGAAATTATACTCAATTTTTTCTTCTGAAAACTAATTGAATATCACCTGAGAGTTGGTGCTAAAGGCCCTGATTTTCGTATTTTAAAAAATTTGTGGCATAGTCTTTGGATTTATGCTGTCCTAATATGGTAGCCACCACCTGTATGTGAGTATTTAAGCTTAACTAAAATTAGGTAAAATGTAAAATTCAGTTTGTCTCTCACACTAGCCACATTTTGAGTGCTCAGTAGCCATATGTGGCCAGTGGGTACCTTATTAGACAAGGAAGATATAGTGCAGAAAGTTTTATTGGACAGAAGAACAATGGTTATTCAGATATTTCCCTATTGGGAATTCCAGGGAAGAAAGGGAAAACTTAAATCTGAAGAAGAAAAATTTTATACCAAGGGACTAGAGAGCAATGCAGAAAAATTAACCACATCAAAACAATTTACTACATCAAAGTTCATTGTCATGACGTATTAGAACATTAGGATAAAGGAAGTATCTATGCACTTTCCCGGATTTAAAAAAGAGTCACATGAAGGATCTTGGAATCAGAATGACATTGGATTTCTTAACAGCAACACGTGAAGTTAGAAAACAGACTGAACATAGACTTCTTTGAAAATAATTTTCCCTCAGAATTTTGAAGGTGTTCCTCCACTAATTATTAATTAAGGATAGAATAAAGATGTTTGGGCCGGGCGTGGTGGCTCACGCCTGTAATCCCAGCACTTTGGGAGTCCAAAGCAGGCGGATCACTTGAGGTCAGGAGTTCAAGACCAGCCTGGCCAACAGGGTGAAACCTCGTCTCTACTAAAAATACTTTCACATGTCACTTCTAGGAAACTTGTGGAGAATATGTCCCACCAAAGTGAGGGAGTAAAACAAGAAAGGGGGAGGTTTGGGATCTTGGAAACAGAAAGAGGCAGAAGGAATTCTCAAACAAAGGTGTTTTCAGGGCAGTGGCTCTTGTAGTACAGACTAGAGCAGGAGACAAATTTTAGAAGGAGGCCAGGCGCGGTGGCTCACTCCTGTAATCCCAGCACTTTGGGGGGCCCAGGTGGGCGGATCACAAGGTGAAGAGATTGAGACCATCCTGGCCAACATGGTGAAACCTCGTCTCTACTAAAAATACAAAAATTAGCTGGGCGTGGTGGCACATGCCTGTAGTCCCAGCTACTTGGGAGGCTGAGGCAGGAGAATCGCTTGAACCCGGGAGGCGGAGCTTGCAGTGAGCCGAGATCGCGCCACCGCACTCCAGCCTGGTGACAGAGCGAGGCTCCGTCTCAAAAAAAAAAAAAAAAAAAGAAATTTTAGGACAAAGTTTGGTGTTAGTGTATTGGTTGAAGGTGGGAGGGGTGTGGGTGGGTGTTGGGGGAGGAAGGGTATGGAACTGACAAATTATCCTAGAGTTTTGATCATGTAAAAAATGTAATAGATTGTTGGAGAGTGTTGGAAGGATTATCAGAGTACAAGGAAAACTGAAATGAAAACAGAGGCAAATAATAATTCTAGGCGAACACAAAAAGTATACTAAAAAAAATCATAGGCCAGGCGCGGTGGCTCACGCCTGTAATCCCAGCACTTTGGGAGGCCGAGGTGGGCGGATCACGAGGTCAGGAGATCGAAACCATCCTGGCTAACACGGTGAAAACCCCGTCTCTACTAAAAGTACAAAAAAATTAGCCGGGCGTGGTGGCAGGCGCCTGTAGTCCCAGCTGCTCGGGAGGCTGAGGCAGGAGAATGGCGTGAACCCGGTAGGTGGAGCTTGCAGTGAGCCGAGATCGCACCACTGCACTCCAGCCTGGGCGACGGAGTGAGACTCTGTCCCAAAAAAAAAAAACAAAAAAAAACCATAATCATACTATACTGCCCACTCAGCAGTGCCCATTCCATTGTCAAAGTAATATATGTGAAATACAGATTTAGCCAAAAAAAAAAAAAAAAAAAAAAATGTTATATGAGCTATTGAAAACGTGGAAGGGTCAGTACAAGATTGGTGGTGGGAATGTAAAAAACCAACAATCCTTACCTATGTGTGTGAAAATCAGTAAGTGATATCTAAACTTGATGTATTGATTAGAGTATTACAAACAGACTATTTAGAAACATGGAAGTCTGGCCAGGCATGGTGGCTTATGCCTGTAATTACAACACTTTGGGAGGCCGAAGCGGGAACGTCACTAGAGCCCTGGTGTTTGAGACCAGCCTGGGCAGCATAGCGTGACCCTGTCTCTACAAAAAAATTTAAAACATTAGCCAGGCATGGTGGTGTGCTCCTGTGGCCACTGGAGAGGCTGAGACAGGAGGATCACTTGAGCCCTGGAGGTCAAGGCTGCAGTGAGTCGTGATGGTGCCACTGCACTCCAGCCTGGGTGACAGTGAGACCCTGTCCCAAAAACAAAAAACAAAAACAACAACAAAAAAACAAACTTGGAAGTCATTATGCAGGGAACAGCACCAATAACAGAAACAGCTCCAAGAAAGTGGTCGCTTTGGGAAGTGGAATTGGGGATAGATGGTGCTAAAAGGCATGTAATTAATAAAAGGAGCCTTTTGCCTCACCTGCATTTTAAAAAAAATTTTGTACATGTGTTACTTTGTAAAGACTAAAAGTGGTTTGGAAAATGAAAGTATAGGATATACTATCTGTATAATTACAGACATTTTGGCATAGTTAAAAGCAGGGTGTCACAACCTTGGCATTGATTGATGTTTGTGTCAAATAATTCTCTTTGTTAAGGGGACCTGTCCTGTGTGTTGTGGGATGTTCCGCAGCATCTCTGGCCTCCACCCACTGGATGCCAGTGGCATTCCTCCCCCAGTCCTGACAAATAAAAATATCTCTAGACATTGCCCAGTGTTTCCTAGGGGTCAAAATCACCTGTGAGAACCACTGGTTTTGAAGGATTTTTAAATATGTCATTGAATAAACCTCAATATATAACCCTGCTGTTTGATATTGGTAATACAGGAAACAACAGCTTCCTTACACAGACCTTGAACCCTGGAGCAAATGAAGCGGTTTGGGATCCTCTGGCACTGGAGCACCCGCGATGCTCATGCCGGTGCATGTATTAGTCAGCGTCTGGCTTTTGGCCCGGTTAATTCGGAGCTCACTAAAAACAGAAAAGGGTTCAGGAGGAAACTGCAGCTTCTCTGTCATGCTTAGTGGCTTCTGAAAACATATTTCAGATTTTTCATGTTGCTTTCATGATGGTACAACTTGAATTTCTCTGGAGCTGAAATGTTAATCATTATGGCGAAAATATTGCACTCTTTGGATGCATTCCAGTGCTCAGTTGGCTGCAGGACAGATCGTCTCTCTCTCTCCTTCCCTCCACAATTCTTCTGCAAGTTCTTAGTTAAGTTATTGTCAAGTGTTTTTTCCCTAGAACTGACACAGGAAGTCAACAGGAAAATGGTATCCCAGATTTTTTGATGTGGATGAAACCTCATAAATGGTTTAAAACCCTCATTTCACAGGTGAGGAAACTCTGGTGCAGAGAGGGTTTTTTACAATTAATTGGGAGCACAATGGGGCCTGGAACTCTGTTCTTCTGTTTTACTCTTTCCTTTTAAAATACAACATGTGTGCCCAGTAATGCTGGAGGAGGGTGATAGAATGGGCTGGGGGAAGGGCTAGGGCATCTGGCGGGTCATGGGAGTTTGTCAGGATTTTCGCACTGTTAGAAGTTCTCAGCATCCTCTGCCAGGGGTGTGTGCCCTTAGTAAGCTTAGAGAAAATGGCACAGAGAGGCAGGAAGTGTAGTTTCCATGATCTTTCCAGGAGATGCTCCTGTACCTCAGTTCCTGATGGCCCAGAACTGGGTGGGGAGTGTAGGCTGGTGCAATGGCGTGTCTGACAGGGAAGACCCAGGCCTCCTTGTCTTGCAGCTCTTGCTACCAGGGCACTCATGGAGCCAGCGTGCACCGCCACTGCAGCTGTCCTTGAAGAAGTGGCCAGAAGTGTGAAATTGGCCCGTTGTGGAAGGGTGTGGAGCTGCTTCTCTGTGGGTCCCTGCATGACTGCCTTGTTCCTTCCCCCTGGGATCAACCTTCCTCACCCCACATGGTTCAGCAGATGAGGGTTAAGTCTGCCCCAGATTGGGGGACGCTGGTGTCCCACTCAAACCATTTGTCCAGTATTTTGGTGCTGTGCTGGGAGAGTGCCATCTGCAGTCTGCAGGGCTGTCTTGCCCAGGTGGCCCCTTCTTCCCTCGGATGGATGGGGCATACCGTTCTGACCACCATGTCTCCTTCCAGGCCACATCCTCTTTCCTGAGCACCATGAGAGCATCACCCCACATTTTTAGAAACCTCAGCGCCCCATCTTGCCCCCATCCATTGGGGCACCACTTAAACTACAGCCTCATTCTCTTCCTCCTCGCCTGAGTTCTCCAGCCAACTCAAGTGCCACCTCCTCCATGAAGCCCCTGTAGGTTTCCTCCACTGGGACAAGGGCGCACAGAGAAAGGCAGAGAAGTCCAGCCCTGGGACTTCCAGACAGTCAGTTCAATCCTTTGAGCCTCTGTCTCCTCCTCTGCACAATGGGGCAGTTTGGTGCTCCCCTTAGTGCCGTGGCATGCTGCACTGATTGGCCTGGGCGCTGTTGCGGACGCCCAGTGAGTGCGAGTTCTCTATCTCCCTCCTGGTTCTTGTCCCACTCCCTGCTCCCTGTTAACAGCCTGGAAGTGGTTGGACGGTTTCCCCTGGGAGTCTTGAGAACCCCAAAGACGCCATGCATCCTCTTGTCCTCTTTTTGTGGCATGTTGTGTGTTGTGTGTGTCTATCTGTGCAACGTGCTGTGGCATTACGTGTGTCTGTGTTTGTGGTGTGTTGCGTGTGTCTGTGTTTTGTGTGTTGTGTGGTCTGTGCCGTGCTGTGTGTGTTGTGTGTTCTGGGCTGTGTATGTTGTGTCTGTGCACGTGCTGTGCGGCGTGCTGCGTATGTTGTATATGTCTCTGGTTGGCTGTGTATGTTGTGTGTGGCTGTGTGTATTTTGTGTGTCTGCGTGGCTATATGCGGCATGCTGTGCATGTCGTGTCTATCTGTGCATCATGTTGTGTGTTGTGTCTGCACGGTGTACGGTGTGTGTTGTGTCTGTCTGTGCAGTGTGTCTGTGTGGTGTGCTCTGTGTATGTTGTGTCTGTGCAGTGTGCTCTGTGTGTGTGTCTGTGGTGTGCTGTATGTCTGTGCAGGGTGTTATGTGTATGTCTGTGTATGTTGTGTCTGTGTTGTGTGCTGTGTGTGTTGTCTCTATCTGCAGTGTGCTGTGTGTGTGCGGTGTGTGTTGTGTCTATCTGCAGTGTGCTGTGTGTGTTGTGTGCTGTGTGTGTTGTGTCTATCTGTTCAGTGTACTATGTGGTGTGCTGTGTGTGTGTGTCTGGTGTGCTGTGTGTGCGCGTGTGTGGTGTGCTGTGTGTCTGTGTGGAGTACTGTGTGTGTGTGTCTATTTGTGTACCGTGCTGTGTGTGTGTTACATGTCCTGAGCTCATGCCATCTGTTTTCACATTTGACTGTGATTACTGTCCTTTTTGAGATCTGAGTAATAGGGACAGGGCCGGGCCGGATGACTTAGGCCTGTAGTCCCAGCACTTGAGGATCATTTGAGTGCAGGAGTTGGAGGCTGCAGTGAGCTGTGATCGCGCCACTGCACTCCAGCCTAGGTGGCAGAGTGAGACCCTGTCTCAAGAAACAAGACCAAACAAAACAGGAATGGGTGGCCAGTTCTACCACTTCCTTTTTATTTGTGAAATCTAAGCACATACATAATCCAGGTAGTTGTCACGAAAAGGGGCCATAACTCAAGAGGAGTGGTGCCCTGGAGCTTAAAGACTTTCCCATTAGGATAAATTAGAACTGGAAATTGTCGTAAAGACAATGCAGGGTTTGTGGATTTCAGCTGGATGAGTAAAGACCAGCCTGGGCGTGAAGGATTTTCATAGTCACTTGCTAAAGGTGGTGCCCCAGGAAGGCTATTTGGCAGGCGTGGGGCGCAGTCCTGGCGTGGGGTGGGATGGGGCTGGAGGTGCTGCTAATCTGTCTTATTAAAACCCGGGAAGCTTCACAGGCGCCTTCCAAACCACAGCTCGTTGATTTAAAGATGTGAATTCCACGTGTGTAAGCCAACAGAACAATTGCGTTTTGTGGTCTCTGGCTGATGAAACAGTCCCTGATGAAGTGCTGTTTGATAAAAACGATTCCTCTCCATTTTCCTCCCTTCCAATCTGTGGTTCACATTTATTCAACGTTCTTTTCTTTCAAACAGCATTTGTGTGTAGCCAACACACATGCATGGAGTGCTGCGAAGTCTCTGTGCATTATCTGGAAACCTGCTTTCTCCACAAAAGCTGGCTATCCACTTCCCGTGCTCTCAAGCCCAAGAGGCAGGAATGGGACGCAGGGAGCGCGTACCCTCTTCTCAACAAGCAGGTTGAAAATCCAGTGAATTGCTTTATGATGGAATTTGAATTACGTGGACATTCATTAGAATATTTGGGCAGGATTAAGCCCTTAAAACTGGCTCTAGATTATGGTTATAAAATGGCCTCAAAGGGCCCTGAAACTAATGAAAGAATTCTTCCACTTCTGACATGCTTCACTCCCTCGGGCTCTGGCTCTTATCCCAAATCAAAGAATGTTGGTTTTTTAAGTGTTTCCTTTATAAACAAGGATGGTTCCCAAATTTTTTTTTCCTTTCTTTCTTTCTTTTTTTTTTGAGATGGAGTCTCGCTCTGTCACCCAGGCTGGAGTGCAGTGGCGCCATCTCGGCTCACGGCAAGCTCTGCCTTCCGGTTTCACACCATTCTCCTGCCTCAGCCTCCCAAGTAGCTGGGACTACAGGTGCCTGCCACCACGCCCAGCTAGTTTTTTGTAGTTTTAGTAGAGATGGGGTTTCACCACGTTAGCCAGGATGGTCTTGATCTCCTGACCTTGTGATCTGCCCACCTCGGCCTCCCAAAGTGCTGGGATTACAGGCATGAGCCACCGCGCCTGGCCCAAAGTGACTCTTATACTCCATTATAATTATGCATTTGGAAAACAATAAGGATATTATATTAGTCTGCTCAGGCTGCTGTAACCAAAGACCACAGGCTGTGTGGCTTAAACAATAGAAATTTCTTTTCTCACAATTCTGGAGGCTGGAAGTCTAAGATCAAGGTGCCAGGAAACTCAGTTTCTGGGGAGGCCTCTCCTCCTGGCTTGCAGATGGCCGCCTTCTTGCTGTGTCCTCACACGGCCTTTCCTCGGAGCCTCTGTGTATGGGTGGGGTGGAGGGGCGAGCAGAGAGCTTTTGCACACTTTTACAATATGACCATCTATCATAGGCATCAATTTAGTTTAACTTCATTTCATTTACAGGGTGTTAAAAAGGAAAATCATCTGCACAATTTGAGCTTTTTCATAGTGAGTTCTGAATCTAATTATTTTGAGTTATTAGAGAATTCTCCGGATATCCCACTTTAAGATAGCCATATGCACAATTAGTCATTTCTTAAGGGAGCCCCCAATGTGAAAAGAATTCCCCAAGAAGAGACTACCTGAAAGATCTTGGCCTTTACATAAGTCAAGTGTACACAGAATTATTTTTATTGTGATAAAATATACATAACATAAAACTTACCGTCTTACACAGTTTAACTGTACAGTTCAGTGGCATTAAGTACACTCATGTTACTATGCAGCCATCATCACCATCCTTCTCTAGAACTTTCCCAGCTTTCCAAGCTGAAACTCTGTCCTCGTTAAACATGCGCTTTCCATTCCTTCTCTCCCCACCAACCACCTGGCACCCACCGTTCTACTTTCTGTCTCTGTGAACTTGATGACTCTGGATACCTCCCATAAGTGGAATCCTACAGGATTTGTCCCTTTTGTAACTGGCTTATTTCACTTGGTAGAATGTCCTCAAGATTCATCTGTATTGTAGCATGTGACATAACTTCCTTCCTTTTTAAAGCTGAATAATATTCCCTTGTGTGTATAGACCACATTTTGTTTATCCATTCATGCATCGATGGACAGTTGGTTTGTTTGCAAGGAATTATTTTAAAGTTGAATCCAGGATGGCTGGCTTGTGACTACTATTTAGATGCAGATAGTGATTCCAGGTGGTGCGTGGTGAAATCATGTCACACCCCCACGGAAAACTCCACAGCTTTCCTCATGTGCCCTTTCCATCATTTCTCTGCTGCTTTAGGAACTACTTTTCTTCTGAGGTGACCTCTTTCTGTTCCCTTCAGTTTTTAAAGGAAAGAGTAGTAGAAGTATTAAAAGCAGCAGCAGAAGTCCAAATGGTACCCTGTGCCAGCCCACATCCCCTTGTGATCTCTGGCAGTGGGGTCTCTTCTGCCAGCTTCTCCCGAGCTTCCTGCCAAAACCCTGTAGCCGGCCTTCACCATGTCCCTGAATTTGCTTTTCTTTTTCCACCCTCTACAACCTTCCTTTCCTGCAGAAGTATAAACTTTCAATCCGTGTGTATAAACTTTGGGGACACTTTGCAATCAGCATGATGAAGTTTTATTTTTATGTGAAAACTCTTGATGATTCTGAAATTGTGGTGTCTGTAACTTAAACATCATCTACAAAATCACTGCTCTATCTTTGGATGTGAGTTTGTTCTAGCATGTTATCACAGTGCCGAATTCCAAAGAAACTGCTGTTTACTTACCAAGGGTAGCTTTCAGCTCAGATGAGTTTATGACTTTATTTACATGGAATAGTCAAAATGGACTTCTGACATTTGCTGCAAAGTAGGACAACATAATTGATATTGATGGATCTACTCATTTATTCAGCAGATAACGAAGGCCTTCCGATTGCAGGTGTTGTGGAGAGAGCAGGATATTCATTTTCTAGGGTTGCCATAACAAAATTTGATTTGATTTTTGGTTGGGGATGGAAACTGTGTAGGAGGCAAGCGTGGAGCTCGATGTGAGCTCCTTGAAATAATGAAAAGCCAGTTATAAAATCTGTATTACCTGTAGCAGTACACATTCTCCCAAAGCATTCTGTTGGCATTCTAAAAGTCCTTTAAAACGCACAGCTGCTTTCTGTTACTTCAAACTAAATAAGGCATTATCTTCACTTTTCCTTTTGTTAACCTAAAGAAAAACCTTCATTTGTAAAGCAAATCATCACAGCAGGAGGATTTTCTGGTTTATGCACTAGGGTGCATTTAATCTTTATTTTACACTGCTGATTAACTTTAAGTATGATTCAAATTTTAACTTATAGTTTCTTTTTAAATTAATTACATTATTGGGTGCTTTCATGTTTTTGCTAAAAACCTTCCTATTAGAAGCACTACAATTGACAGTGATGGACTGACCTTTAATATTTTTTTGCTATGTGACCACAGTGTTTGGTTTATAAAAATTTTTCTCTGAAACACCAACTTTTGGCTGCAAATACCACCTTTTCACTTGGGTTCTTTTCATAGTGTTTATTTACGTGGGATATTGTCACTTTGCACCCTGTAGCTATTTGTCTTTGTCAGCAAATGTAGGTAAAATATTAATCTTGTATGAAATTCAGATAAGCAGGGAACAGATGGATTTATGGTGCTTGAAACCTCTGAACTCTGCAGCTGTGGTGAGTTGTTGAACTGTAAATAAAGAAATTCTGGACGGTGGCTAGCAGGGGCTGGTGTGACCTCATTTGCCCCACAATACCTCACTGTGCCAGGGATGCATCTCTTGCCCTGTGCCGCCTCTGGTTTGGTCCTAGTGCTGTGGGGCCGCAGAGTGGAGCTGGGCTCCCTTTGAGGAAGTCACCAGTGCTGAGAGCCCTCCTCATGGGTGAGAGTCCAGTGGGATGTGTCTGAGCAGCCTACGCTGGGCATGGGCCGGGGCACGCTGTGTCCCAAGCGTGCTTTAGGGGTCCCAGTGGCAAAAGCACATTTGTGGTTGTTTAATCTCTGGAGGTGGAGGATAGCCCCAGCTCCTGGGTCAGTCAGCTGGGGGAACGGGTTAGGCCAGGGGAGACAGCACTCCACCCTGCTGGGCATCTTATTAAATGCAGCCCAGTATATTCAATGCTGGCATCACTACTTCATGGGAAAGGATGCAGCGCTTACAGCAGGTAATGGGGTAGAGTGGCCGTGTGGGGATTTTCAAAATGGAGGCTAAAGTGATGCACTTTGGACTCGCTGGAAAGTGCCTGGACCTCTGGTGAGTTCAGCCTGGGAGGTCAGAGCAGCACAAAATTTGCTTGCTGTGGCTGGGTGCAGTGGCTCACGTCTGTAGTCCTAGCAGAAGCTCAGGAGTCCAAGCTCAGGAGTCCAAGACCAGCCTGAGTAACATCCTGTCTCCACCAAAACAAAACCAAAAACAAAACCAAACTGGCTTGGTGTGGTAGTGCATGCCTGTAGTCCCAGCTACTCAGGAGGCTGAGGCAGGAGGATTGCTTGAGCCTAAGAGGTCGAGGCTACAAGTGAGCCATGATCATACCACTGCACTTCAGCCTGGGTGACAGAGTGAGACCCTGTCTCAAATGAAAAAAAAAAAATGTGCTTGTTGCCTGGCCACAGGAAGGTCTGTGTGTTGGTTTGCTTGCCTTCCCGAACCTTTGCTGGGGAGACTTTTTATGCCCCCATATGCCCCAAATTCACTAACAAGAAGGAAGTGTTCTGTTCTGTGTAGGATGTGCAGAAACAGCCTTGAAAATGTTATCAATCACCGACTTTCTGAAACGAGCTTCTGTGGATACTGGGAAAGCACTCGGACACCGTTCCCCTCACTCCTGCCTCTGCTCCTCCCCAGGGTGGAACTGGCCT
This sequence comes from Nomascus leucogenys, assembly GCF_006542625.1. NCBI lineage: Eukaryota > Metazoa > Chordata > Mammalia > Primates > Hylobatidae > Nomascus > Nomascus leucogenys. The sequence goes on from NC_044406.1 coordinate 8,034,735, forward strand.
GTGCTTGATGGTGCCAGCTGTCATAAAGAAGTCATTGAGCATCCCTGCATTTGCACTGTGTACCCAGCACCATGGAGGGATAGTCGCTTTAGCCAAAGCAATTTTTCAGCTTTATTGAGATGTAATTTACCTACCTTCAGACTCCCCCCGAGAGTGTTTTTTGTGTATTCGCAGAGTTGTGCAATCATCACCGCTATCTGAGTTTAGAACATGTTCCGTACCCCATGCCCACTGTATTAGTCTGTTTTCACGCTGCTATAAGGAACTACCTGAGACTGGGTAATTTATAAAGAAAAGAGGTTGAATTGACTCTCAGTTCTGCATGGCTGGGGAGGCCTCAGGAAACTTGCAGTCATGGCAGAAGGCGAAGAGGAGGCAAGACACATCTTACCACAGCAAGGCAGGAGAGAGAGTGAGGGGGAAAGCGCCATACTTTTAAACCATTGGATCTCGTGAGAACTCACTCGCCATCACAAGAACAGCATGGGGGAAACCCGCCCCCATGACCCAATCACCTCCAGCAGGTCCCTCCCCTGACATGTGGGGATTACAGTTCGACATGAGATTTGGGTGGGGGTTCAGAGCCAAACCATATCACCCATCAGCAGTCACTTCCCATTCTTCTCTCCCTGTCCCAACCGGTGCAACCAGCAATTTACTTTCTGCCCCTATGCATTTCCCTATTCTGACATTTCAGGTAAATAGATCTCACAACATAGGGACTTTTGTGTCCTCATTTCACTGAGCTTGTGTTTTCAGGGTTCACTCATGTTGTCCCCTGTGTCGGTGCTTGGTTCCTTTTCATAGTCACATTATACTATCTGTTAATCCGTTGGCGGGCATTTGGGCTGCCTCCACTGTTTGGCGATTGTGAATAGTGTTGCTGTGAACATTTAGGCACACATTTTTGTGTGGATGTATGCAAAGTCATTTTTTTTGAAAGCCACTTACTACACGATTGGCTAACTTCCATCAGAGAAATGTTGTTTGGTGGAGTTAAAAACAGATTATCTGTGTACTATATTAAGTTGGGTGAGGAATGATGAAGTGTAAATTATACTTACATAAATATTATAACAATATGCAGAAACTCTTAAGCTATCATTCTTTTAGAAAATGAATTTTCTGAGCTTGGGACCTTTTTGTTAACCAATCTGAGAAAAGTCTATTGTCAGTGTGGACATATTTTACCTTTAAATGGAGGAGGGGAGATAATCTTTCAAAAACATTAATATCAGTGAGATTAATACTGATCTGTCAAGATGACCCAGTGAACAGTTGGCTATCAAAGTATTATCAGAAGGTTTTTGAAAGGAAAGTGTCTATTTTTTAAAGATGTTGAGTAAATTATGCTTTTAAGTATGTTTTGATATTCCCCCCCTTCCTCCCAAAGTGTAGCATGCCCGAGCGCTGTCGTGTTTAGGAGGTGATGGGTTGGGGTTAGAGGGTGATTGACTGTTAGCGAAGTGGGTTGGGATGAACAAGTGCACATGAGTACCTGCTGCACAGTGTAGGCATCAGGCCACGTCACTGTGTCTCTGCATTTGGGCAGATGCCAGGCCTATTGCAGGCAGCATAATGTCTAGGAACAGCTTTATGGATGAACCTGGGTAACTCTGGGTGTACAAACCCAGACCACACCCATCGGGAGAGATTGACCTGAGCGATGAGCTAATGCATATTGTTGAGATGGGGCCAGATATATTGCTTAGATGAATAATTGGAGTTCATGTCAACCATCTGCCTCTTCCCATAATTTAAAGCCAACTTCTATATTTTCCAGGTTCATACTTTTTTTTTTCATTAATTGCATGTAAAGTTGGGGTGAACACCTTCTTTCTTGACTTCCTGTTTAAAAAAATTACAGTTCTTAAAATTATAAGCTTATTCCGGATGGAGTGGTCAGTTTGTAGAAAAACTAGCTCTTTAGATCTTTTAAAAGCACTACATTAAAAAAAAAAAAAAAAGGAGGTCGGACGTGGTGGGTCACACCTGTAATCCAGCCCTTTGCGAGTCCAAGGTGGGAGGATCGCTTGAGCCCAGGAGTTTCAGACCAGCCTGGGCAACATGGTGAGGCCCCATTTCTCCATAAAATTTTAAAAATTAGCTGGGAGTGGTGGAGTGCACCTGTAGTCTTAGCTACTTGGGAGGCTGAGGTGGGAGGGTTGCTTGAGCCTGGGAGGTCAAGGTTGCAGTAAGCCATAATTGCCCCATTGCACTCCATCCTGGATGACAGAGCGAGACTCTGCCTCAACAAACAAACAAAAACAAACCCAAATAAACTCAAAAACCAAAAAAGAGGTATCCTTATTTTCCCAGGCCTCAATCATGAAATGTGTCCAGTGTTCATTTGAATCTGCCCGTCAGTTAGTCTTTTCCTGATGTCTCAGAGAAGCATGCATGATGTACGAATGTCTTGGGTGACCTAGAGCGGCACCCCCAATAGGACTGCCCTGTGAACATGGCCCCACATTCGGCTCTTGGGCACTTGAAAGATGTGGCCATTGTGACTGAGAAACTGAATTGTGAATGTTATTTAATTTTCACGTGTTTAAGATGTGGCCAGACCAGACAGATGAACAGTCTGGCTTGATGGATAACTGCAGGGAGTTTCACGATGCTGCTAGGAGGCACAGTGGGCTTCTGGAAGAGCCGGCCCCACCTGGGCCTGATTTTGGTGGCTGCTCAAAACCGCTGGTACTGAATTCCTTTAGAATAGTGCTTCTCAAAGCCGGTGACTTTGTATCCTCCCCACCCTCCAGGGGCCGTCTCACAATGTCTGGAGACATTTTTGGTGGTGACAGTTGGTGCTTCTGGCATCTGGTGAGTAGAGGCCAGGGACACTGCTCAACATCCCACAGTGCACAGGATGGCCTCATAACAAGGAATCATCTAGCCCCATATGCACCGTGATGGAGGAGCCCTGCTTTCTATTCCCAAGAGCAGCCGTCCTAAGATACGATGTGGACAGTGCAGACCCAGTTTTCTAAGTGAAGAGGTAAGGCTTGAGCAGGCAGCAGCCTGGCAGTGCCGAGGCCAGGACAGGTTAGCCAAGTGTCTGACTCCGTGGAGCTTCTCGGGCAGTGTTCTCTTTTCTCTTCTGCAATTCCGGTTTATATTAAGTGTAAGAATATGAAGTTGATGTTTGTCATGAGTCAAGACGGTGACACAGAAGCAGTCTTTCGTGCTTTGGTCTAATAGCTTTATTGTTAAAGGAGAGAAACAGAAAACTCCTCTTTGCCTCTGCAGTTTTCTCTGAAATCGAATTTAGGGAAAGCTGACCCTAGACCATGCGTGCCCTTTCCACCAGCATCGCTGTGGATTCCACTCGTGGGAGATCGATAAGGAAGTGGGGATGGCCACGCTGCACGGAAGTGTTCTCATCACTTTTGCGCTTGCTTATTTAACCCATGATTGTTAGAAAGCATTTAGAAAGTTGGTCTTTGCAAACCAGCCTTGTTAAGTGCTGAGATGAAATTCTTAACTTTTTTTTTTCCTTCTTAGAGATAAGGCCTCCCTCTGTCTCCCACGCTGGAGTGCAGTGGCGCAATCAAAGCTGGCTGCAGCCTCCACCTCCTGGACTCATGCAGTCCCCCCACCTCAGCCTCCCAAATTCTTAAAAATGCTAACAGTAACCCTCACACACAAAAAGTGCTGCTGTTAGAGATGGTACTGGTATTGAGAAGCACGTGCTGTCAGTGTTGCAATTGGTAATGCACACCACACTTGGGCGTAGAAATTGGAAATCAACTGCGCCAAACTGGAGCCTGCAGAAAGGAGCACGAGGAGACGGGACAGCAATAGAGCTCTGTCGACAGCGCTAAGTAGAACCAGACGCTGCAATAAGACAAGCGTCCCCCTGTGCTCAGTACAAATGGGTCGCCTGTGGCAGATGCAGGGGTGGCTTTGGCAGGGAGATGGCTCCTGGCATCATGGAATTGAATTGGCTGTTTCTTTTAAAGATACTGCAAATTGCAGCAGCATTTATCATCCTAAGGAAGCCCGCACAGCTTGCCAAACAGATAATATTGATGATGATAACAACAATGATAGAAGGAAACCATGATGCCTCTATTCAGTGAAAATAATTTTTATCCTATTTGCAAAAGTCAGAGGTAGGACAGATGTGTCAGCATCTTAATAAGACAGTTATTCAAGGCGTTAAATTGAAATTATTCACATACCCAAAATAAGCTATTTGGCAAACCTGGAGACCCAGGGGCCCTTGGATCTATCTTAGTGTAAAATTTCTTGAAGCAGAGACCTAGTAGGCACTCTGTTGCTTATGGTTCCAGGCAATTTATTGTTTTTTCTTCCCCCTAAATATTTGTGAATGTGTGAAGTATCCTGTGTGCCAAAGATGGAAAGTAAAACCACAGAGTGGGGTGGGGGGAGATGTCAGCTAAATTCCTTTTCAGCAGAGTTGAAGCGTGTTGTTGAAAGAGTCTAGCGCCACAACAGTGAGATGCAGGAAACTGTAACAGCTGAAATACCCGACAGATGGATTCACCAGCAGTGCATTGGGAAACCCTCTCAAAAGTGTCATCACAAATGATGATCTTAACTTTTGCATGACAGGATCTTTAGGTCACCCAACAGTAGGTGCACGGTTTCTATGATTTCAATTTTTACCACTTCTGGGGACTTGTCTTCCCATTTCTTGTATCAGTGCCTTACTGATAGAGTTGGAAATTGGAACCAAAATAATTAGATTGGCTCTCCAGATCCCTTACATGAGCCAAGAAAGGATTCAAAAGCGTGCTCTGTTTCCTTGTTGACAGGCTGGGAGAGGAAGTGACCGGGAAGTGAATTGCTAAGATGTGGTCGTCATTTTCCTTTACACCACAGAGCCTCTGCGTTTGGGAACTGCAGGTTCATCTGAGTCAATGTCAGAAGTGCCTTGTGTCTACTGTAGTGAAGATCCTTTGTTTCCATCGGGTCCTGTTTCCATCGGGTCCTGTGGGAAGCAGCACTGCTTACTGGGGGGTTTGAGGGTGAATGCTATTTTACAACTTGCGTCCCCCTTGACACACTACCTTTTAATTTTAGCATGGAGCGCAGAGCCATTTCTCCCCTGTGCTGGATTTTGAATGTTCTTTCAACCACCATGATAGCATGTCCAAGAAAGGAACAAAGGAAGAGGCAACTAAGGGAATCTTTCAGTGGGTTCATAAGCCATGCTGCTCCTGGCTTTGACGGAGTTAACATCATGGGTATCCCTAAACCACTATCATTATTAGAGTTGCTGTTACTGTCGACGTAAAGAGTCAAACTCTGTAAAATATTTGAAGAGATTTATTCTGAGCCAACTGTGAGTGGCCGTGGCCTGTGACAGAGCCCTCAGGAGATCCTGAGAACATGTGCCCAAGGTGGTGGGGACACAACTTGGTTTTATACATTTTAGGGAGAACACAGCTTGGTTTTGTATGTGAACCCCCAAAATCTGGGACGGGTCTCAGTTTAGGAAGTTTATTTTGCCAAAGTTAAGGATGCGCACCCGTGACACAACCTCAGGGGGTCCTGATGATGTACCCAAGGTAGTCCAAGCACAGCTTGGTTTTACACATTTTAGGGAGACATGAAACATCAATCAGTAAAATAAGATGAACATTGGTTTGATCTGGAAAGGCGGGACAACTCAAAGTGGGGAGGGGGCTTCCAGGTCATAGGTAGACAAGGGACAAATAGTTGTATTCTTATGAGTTTCTGATTAGCCTCTCCAAAGGAGGCCATCAGATATGCATCTATATCAGTGAGCAGGCCTGTCATTGAATAGAAGGGGAGGCAGATTTGCCCTAAGCAGTTCCCAGCTGGATTTTCCCTTTAACTTAGTGATTTGGGAGCCCCAAGATTTATTTTCCTTGCACATACACATTTTAGGGAGACATGAGACATTGATGAAACACATTTAAGGTAGACATTGGTTCAGTCCAGAAAGGTGGTACAACTTGAAGCAAGGGTGCAGGGGGAAGCGGGGGTGCTTTCAGGTTATAGGTAGATTTAAAATTTTTTTGATAGGCCATTGGTTGAAAGAGTTATTACCAATAGAAAGGAATGTCTGGGCTACCTTAAGAGGTTGTGGTGACCAACGTTTTATCCTGCAGATGTAGCCTCCAGGTAGCAGGCTTCAGAGGGAACAGATTGTAAATGTTTCTTATCAGACTTGAGGTCTGTGGTGATGTTCATGCTGGAGGGGCATAATGAGGCATGCTTGACCCCCACTTCCCGGCAGTCATGGCCTGGTCCGTCTTTCAGGATAAATTTAGTTGGCCCTGGCCCAGAGGAGGAAGTCCATTCAGGTGGTTGGGGGGCTTTCGAGTGTTATTGTTGGTTTACATTATGATTGTCGTTGTTATTAAAAAACTAAGGGCGGTAGAGAAATGGTTGCAGCATCCATCATGTGTCCCTAGAAATTGCACATGGCTAAGTGAGAACCTCACAGAACCCTTTCATGTGCAGCCCGATGCTGTCACTGTTCATAAACAATTGTATTTTACCTTCCTGAAAGGCCATCTGGGTTCCATTAAACTTGCATGCTTCCATATCTATACATTCTTTTCTCATGGTCTCTTTGTGGATGGTTTGTTTTACCATTTGTTGTCCATCAGCTTCAATGGTAGGGGGAAGAGTTCTTACTGTGCCCCCTATGTAGCAGAATAGCCCACAGTTCAGGCATGGCTCTCCAGCAAGGAGCTTTCTAGGGCTCTGATGCTCACCAGTGGGGGGATTGGGCACCCCTCCGCAACCGCCAGGGGACATTGACAACGTCTGGAGACATTTTGGGTTGTCTCAGTAGGTGTGTGGGGGATGCTGTTGGCTAGTGGGTGGAGCCCAGGGATGCTGCGAACATCCCACCATGCGCAGTACAGCCCCAACAGCCAAGAGTGATGGCTCACAAATGCCGACATAAGAAACCCGTTCTAGGGTGCCTTTCATTTGCTCAGTGCTGCGAGAAGGTTTATCTGCCAAAAGATCATCATCTTGGAGAGGGCCAAGATCCTGTACTGGACAGATATGCAGGCATTCAAATTCTGAAACGCCGTGGGAAACATGAGGCTTGGATCACAGAAGCCTCCTGTACATAGAGCAAATGAGAGCTGGAGGCCTGCTGCCCAGCCCAGCTGAGTCCTGTTTCTTATTTCAGTTTTCCTTTAGATTCCACCGAGGTTTCTCTGAAGAATGCTGACTCAGGCTGCCCCTCTTATTCCATTTCTTTGCAGGGCAGTTTAGGTGAAGCTGGAACACAGTGTTCCCTGAGGAAGCATTATGACAATTAGGCCCTGCCTTTGCTAAATGAATGTATCAAGAACCTTCGACGTCTTTACAAGAAGCAGGATAACCATTTTGCAGAGTACTGTGCTTTGTAGCAGAGCATGGCTTCTGTTACACAGTTTCAGTGTTGCAAAGGCCCCCAGCCAGTACAGTCCCACCCTTAATTACTGCTTCAGAGCTGCAAGTTAACAAGTTTAAAGTGTTTTCACAGTAGCTGGAAGTGTGATCTCCCATATTACGGTCATATCCTTGGACTTAGCCCGTGTTACATAAATTGGATCTTTATAAGCAGCACACTTCTTTGCAAGCAATTTGCTTCCCTTTGGGAATCTGATTCCATAGAAAACGGTAGTATTTTAAACATGTTGATTCTAGTACTTACAGTTCTATTCACGTGCTCCTGGTGTGTAGTACATCTAATAAGAAAGAATCCCTTATTTTTACTTTTATCCAAATGCACGTATGTTCTTTCAGCTTGAGATAGAATTTGTCTGATCAAGTATATAGGGAGATGAGATTAAGAATTAAGATTTGTTTCAAGAGATGAGATTAAGAATTAAGATTTATTTCAAGAAACTCAATTGCATGGTTGCTCGCGTAAGCCACTATGCAGTGGCAGCTTTAATGAATGGAGTTCCAGTGTTTTCCTTACTGTTTTCAAGAAGGCAGTGAATAAAATTAGATGTTGAAGTGAATTGCATTGTGTGAAGATTGGGACAGATGCCACATATATAGTTCGGATGCTTGCCTGTCAGTCCCTGAGATATACTCTTAGCTTGTTAATATGGAAATTGTCAAACATATTCAGAAGTATACAGAATATCTTGGTATATTCCTCTGTACTCTTCACTCACCTCCAGCCACTGTTAGCGTGTCACGAGCTTGTCTCATCGTCCCCTCACTGTTTTCTCTTTAGAGTAATTTAAAGCAGATCTCAGACATCATGTGATTTTACCTATAAACACTTCAAGTTGTATCCCTAATATAGAAGGATTTTTTTATGATACTATTATTCTGTAATTGTTTCCTGTTTGCCATAACGAGTGACCACAGACTAGGTGGCTTAAAATAGCAGAGACTGATTGTGTCATTGTTGAGGAGGCCAGCAGGGTAGTCAGGCGGCAGCAGGGTGGCTTCCTTTTGGAGGCTTCAAGGGAGAGCCCCTTCTATGTCTGTCCTCCAGGTTCTGGTGCCTGCAGGTGCCCCTTGGCCTGTGGCTGCGTAACTCCAATCTCTGTCTGTTAGGAGGACACTGTTTGGAGTCCATGCAATAACCCAGAATGCCTCATCTCAGGATTCTTGATTTAATCACATCTGCAGTGACCCTTTTTTCCAAATGAGGTCACATTCAGTCTTTTACTATATAAGGTCACATTCACAGATTCCAGGGATCAGGTTGTGTACTTAATCCTGTTTCTTTCGTGCTCATGGGAATGTATGAGTTAGGGGAATACAGATTGTGTTGTGGGGTTTTCTTAAGATTATAATGATTTATTGAAAAAGAAGGTCAATGGCATATAAAGGAAAATGTCATTGATAAATATAAAAAGAAATGCAAGTTTTTTAGGCCAAGCAGAATGCTTATAGGAACCAGGGTCTTAGGTTAAAATTATATGTGAACCTCAAGTGTTATCATCTATAAAGTGAAGGTAGCCGTGAATTACCTCTTAGACTGTTGTGAAGATAAAAACGAATGCAGCATTAACACAGTATAGAAATGCTAAGCATTTAGTAATTATAGTTCACCTCTTTTTTTCTGGAGGCTCAGAGTTGGTTGTAAATGTCAAACCAAGAAATAATACTAGATACTAGCAACACATAATGCAAAGGAATGATTCCTGTGATACATGAAGAACTCCTATAAAGTACTAAGGAAGATGACCAGCAGCAGGCCATGAGAAAAATGAAAAAAGACATGAACAGTTTTCTTAAAGGGAAATAATGAATAGCTCTAAAATGTATGGAATGAAGCTCAGTCTCCCTCATGACATGGGGAATGCAGATGAAAAGTGTAAGGTACCATTTCACCTTTCCCATTAGCAGAAGTCAGAGGTGTGACTGTCTTCCGCTGGCAGGAGCTCGAAGAAAAGTGGGTGTTGTTGCTGGCAGGCATTGCAAGAGGTCCAGCCTCTTTGGGGAGCAGATTGGCAAAAGATATCAGACCTAGAATTGTCACTTCTTGAGATTTAGCTCATGGACATAGTATAAATATATGCAAAGAAGTACTAACATGATATTCACCAAAGGCATTGTAAAAGCAGAAGGATGAAGGCAACCACCCAGAGTGAACTTGTTAGATTATAATAAAGGCATAGAATCTATCAAACAATAGGAAAAAAAGCATAATTCTGTATATGGAATGAACTCCACATGACGCTCTTGCACGTAAAAAGCAAGACAGATACCTAATTGTGAGTAGAGTTTAATACAAGTTCTATGTCAAAGTGGGAGGAGCTATATGGGCTGGTCTAGGTAGAATATGTCTGGAAGGAAATACCAAAAATCGGACCTCCCTGTTGGGGAGAGGTGGATTTTAGAGATGGGGTAGTAGCAGCTTCTCAAAAACCAAGAGAAAGCTTCGCATTTACAATGGGATTATTGGAAGCAATAGGAAACGCCCATTTTTGTAAAATCTGTGAGAATGCGTATACTTGGTAAAAGTATAGATATTCAGCCATTGAAAGGAACGAAGTATTCATATATGCTACATTGTGAGAATTGAGGATATGCTACATTGAAAGAAACCAGCCACAAAAGACTGTATAGGTTTCATTTGTGGAAAATACTCAGAAAACCTTGGGGGAGGAGGGGACAGGAAGTGACTGTTTAGTGGGTATTAGATCTCCTTTGGGGAAGAGGAAAATGTTTTGGAATGAGATACAGAGGTGGCGGCGATTGTACAACATTGTGAATGCCCCCAAATGCCACTAAATTGTACACTTGAAAATGGTTAATTTTATGGCGTGAGTGTCACTTGAATTTTTTAAAAAATCCAACTGCAAGGGAGAGAAGACTCTCTAGGGAATGGCTTGTCAAAGGGACCATTTAAAAATTTCCAGTCTGAGGTAGGTGCCTTTGTAAAAAGCAATTAAAATGTATAACTAGAAGAGCAATCATGTCTCAGACACCAACGCAAGCACAACTTGCCCTAAGTTTTCTAAGCACTTCTTACCTCATTCATTCATCACCAGAGACAGACAGTTCCCAGGCCAGAATCCGCGCCTGGAGGCAACTTTTAACACATGGATCTAGAGTTGTGTTCTTCCAGCTCTAGAAGAGCTCCGTGCCACTGCCCCACCCCACCGCAGCTTGTCGGAAATGCAGATCCCAGGCCATCTCTAGGTCTGCTGAATGAGAATTTGCATTTTAATAAGCTGCCTAGGCAGCTCAGAAGCACATTAAAGTTTGAGAGGGTAATTTGGGGACAGTAAAAGTGCAGTCGGAGGAGGATGGTTTTGTGGCCCTTTGGACTGGTCACTTAATGACTGTGACCCTGGGCAAAGGACTGGGTTCGTTCCCTAGGCTCCTGTAACAGAGTGCCACAGACTGGTGGCTTACAGTATAGAAACATGCTGTGCAGCTCCAGAGGCCACAGGTCTGAAACTGTGGTGTTGTGGGGTTGGCACCTGTCCCAGGCCTCTCTTCTTGGCTTGTAGAAGGCTGTCTTCATGTTCACATGACCTTCTGCCTATGTGCAGTTCTGTGTCCAAATTCCCCACCTTAATGACATCATCTTCACTAATTACATGTGCGGCGACCTTATTTCCAAGTAAGGTCACATTCTGAGGTACTGGGCGCTAGGACTTTAACATGTGCATTTTAGGGGAACACAGTTGAACCCGTAGCAGCACTTAACCTTTCTAATCCTCGATTTCATCATCTTAAAAATGAGTAAACTACACATTAAGGTGGGTACCATCAAAAAAAAAAAAATCAAAAACCAACCCAAAAAACAGTAAGTGTTGGCCGGGATGTGGAGAAATGGGAACTCTCATGCACTACTGGAAGGATCATAAACAGGTAAACACTATAGACTATAGTTCAGCAGTTTCTTAAATAGAATTATCAGATGATCCAGCAAATCCACTTTTGGGTATACATCCAAAAGAATTGAAATCAGAATCTCAAAGAGACACTTGCACACTCAGGTTTAGAGCAGCGTTATTTATAATAACCAAGAGGTGGAAACAGCCCACATGTCCCTCAGCAGATGACTGGATAAACAAAATGTGGCCTGTCCACACAATGGAATAGTATTCGGCCTTGAAAAGGAAGGAAATCCTGTCACGTGCCGCAATTTCGTATGAAACTTGTGGACATTATGTTAAGTGAAATAAGCTAGTCACAGAAGAGAAATACTGTATAATCCCACTTTCATGAGGTATCTAAAGTACACAAATTCGTAGAGACAGAAAGTAGAATGGCAGTTGCCAGGGACTGGGGGAGGTGAAATGAGGAATTGTTGAATGGGCAAGAGTTTGAGTTTTGCAAGATAAAGAGAGTTCTGGAGATTGATTGCACAGCATTGTGAATTTAACACTGTTGAGCTGTGCACTTAAAAATGGTTAAGAGGCTGGATGTTTTGGGTCACACTTGTAGTTCCAGGGCTACGGGAGGCTCAGGCGGGAGGATGGTTTGAGGCCAGGAATTCAAGACCAGCCTGGGCAACATAGCGAGACCCCGTCTTTTACAAAAAATAAAAATTAGCTAGGCATGGTGCTGCATGCCTTTGGTCCCAGCTACTTGAGAGGCTAAGGCAGGAGGATCGTTTGAGCCCAGGAGGTCAAGGCTGCAGTGAGGTATGATCACACAGTTGCACTCCAGCCTAGGTGACAGAGCAAGATTCTATCTCAAAAAATAAATAAATAAATAAAAAAAAGATGGAGAGGAGTGTTATTTTTTTGTGTGCAGGAACGATTGCTGACTGCGGAGCCTGGCTGGCTAAAATTAGATTTGCCTTGTCAGTATAATAATTGTAGGTATTTTTGGAGGGAAGGATGCCTGGAGCCTGGCTGGGTTATTTCCGCCCTTGGAGTGAGCCAGGGCAGCTTAGAGGGCCACCCGTGTGCAGCCCCGGAAGGTATCAAAGGAGCCCTGGAGGCACCGAGCGCTGGAGGCCTCATCCCTGAGCAGGTTGCCCTCTTTCTGGTCGGATGGCAGGGCAGAAACCCGTCTGTGTCGGGAGTGAGAGCTGTCCGCTGTCCGCGGCTTGCCCTTGGAGCTTTTCCTGCAGTCCAGCGAGAGCAGAGGAGGCCAGTGACTTCCATGAAAACACCCCCAGTGGTGGGGAGGGAGGCGGCATCCCTCGGAGGTAGGGATGGGGTCCCTGCTGTGACCCATTAGAGGCAAAGAAGAGCTTGGAAGTTTCATTTCGCCTTACATGAGTGTGTGTGCCGAGTTCACATTATTTGCCCATTTGCGTTTGTTTTTATATAATGATAAGGACATCAGTTTCCACTGATAAACTATAAGGAAGATGTGCCATGTTTACCAGGGCCAGAGTGAAGACACTGAGGTGCTTGCTTTGGGAGAAAAATTTGAGGGGGTGACAAACACCACAGACATCAAGATAAATTATCTATGTGTATTTTAATAGCTTTATTGAGATACTGTGCACAGCCATACAATTCACGCATTTACAGTGCACAATTCAGAGGTTTTTTACTATATTCACAGAGGTGTGCACCCGTCACCATAGCCCAGTTTAGAACATTTTCATCACCTGGGGAAGAAACACCCACCCAGTGGCAGTCACTTCCTACCCCATCCCCACCCCTGCCACCATGCATTCTGCTTTCTGTAGATGAATGCGTTTGTCTACTCTAGGAACCTCATACAAGCAGAGTCATGCAGTGTCTGATCTTTTGTGTCTGACTTCTTTCACGCTGCGTGTGTTCGTGGTTCATTCATGTGGTAGCACGTGCCAGACATTCCTTTCTGTTACACAGTACTGTATGTATTGTGTATGTACACAGCCGGCTGTTCGTATCCACGAGTTCTGCTTCTATGGATTTAACCAACCGTGGATTGAAAGTATTTGGGAAGAAGAATAATGCAACAATAAAAAAGTTTAAAAACAAATAGAGCATAACAAATATTTACATGACATTGACGTTGTATTGGGTATGATACATAATCCAGAGGTGATTTAAAGTGTAAGGGAGGATGAGCAGTTATATGCAGATGCTGCTCCCTTTTATCTGAGGGACTGGAGGATCCTCGGATTTTGGTATCTGCAGGGGTCCTGGACCCATCCCCTGTGGATGCTGGGGGCCGGCTGCACCACATTTGATCCGTGTGTTCATCTGTCAGTAGATGTTTGGCTTGTTTCCATTCATTTTTTGGCTAGTTGAATAATGTTTTAATGCGATATTTAAAAAAATAAAATGAATGCAAAAAATTCCATGAGGAACAAAATATTAATTTTAAGTAAAGACCACAGGATCAGTATTTCTGAAGTTTCCTTTTGCCTCAGGATCCAGTATGGCTCCATACATTACTGATCCTGTCTCTCTCTCTAACATTTTGATGTTTTGTCGTGTACTTTTTGCGTTCATTTTGATTTTTTTTTTTCTTTTTGAGACAGAGTCTCTGTTGCCCAGGCTAGAGTGCAGTGATGCGATCTCGGCTCACTGCAACCACCGCCTTCCAGGTTCAAGCATTCTCCTGCCTCAGCCTCCTGAGTAGCTGGGATTACAGGCACACACCACCACACCTGGCTAATTTTTGTATTTTTAGTAGAGACGGGGTTTTACCATGTTGGCCAGGCTGGTTTTGAACTCCTGACCTCAGGTGATCCACCTGCCTCGACCTCCCAAAGTGCTGGGATTACAGGCGTGAGCCACTGTGCCCGGCCTCATTTTGATTTTTAAAGATAATGTATTACACTATTGTTTCTTTTAATGGTTGAATTTTTCTGGCATCCCCTTCAATTTTGCACCAGAGGTAAATGATCCTAATCCCTGCCCTGACATTTTACACTGTGCTGTGAATACCCCAGGGCATGAGGAATAAAATTTGAAAGTATATTTCAGTGAGCTCACTTGGCTGGACAGAATACCCATGGGTTATCCTTACCAGTGGTGCCATATTTATGCCTTTCAGTGGTGTTGTGATTAAACTCAGGTCCAGTAAAATTATCATTATACTATATTAGTTTTGTAGAACTTCTGTAACAAATTTCCACAAACTGAATGGCTTGGCTTAAAACACCAGAAGTATATCCTCTCACGGTTCTGGAGTCCAGAAGTCCAAAGTCAAGATGGGGGCCGGGTTGTTTGCATCTGGAGCCTCTACGGGAGAATCCTTCCTGCCTCCTCCAGCTCTTGGTGGCTCCAGGCTCCAGTTCCCTTGTAGATGCTACAAGGGAACTCTTGTTTATAGTCGGGATAAAAATTGCACAAAACCCGGTCTTGATTGAGGATACCTTTTGGAGTACTGGCAAGTTGCTGCATGGACTGAGCCTTCCAATCGGAGTTGGCTGTCTTGCTGGTGATCTGCCTGGATGCCGGTGCCACACCAATCCCTGAACACACTAAGCATTGTGCTTGCTGTTGTTTAACTTTTCATCCATGATTGAATTCAGGAGTTCTTTTTTTAAAATGGCCATTTTTAAAGATTTCTTCTTGGGAGTTTTTCTTCTGAAAAGAATACCCGTAAAGCAAACTATTTAAATTATACACTGAGAGACGTTGTTCATTCTTGTATCTATAACATTTAAGAATCATTACCTATTACTAGCATAGGCACAAAGTGTCTCCTCTAAGACATTTGTTAATTACAAAAGGGACAAAAGTAGTGACATGTGGGGAAGAAACCCAGCAGATACCACCTAGGTGGTCAAGGTCAAAATCATCACTATGAAGGCACATCGACACCCTGTGATAATCTGAGGACTCAGCATCACTCCTGTGGCGTTCTTGCCAAAAATGCGTAAGAGTCTAATCACGAGAAAAATGAGACAAACCCAAACTGAGAGGCATTCTGCAAAACACCTCTCCTGCTCCTCCAAAGCATTAGGATTGACGAGGGAAGAACGGGGAACCATCACAGGTCAAAGGGGATGTGCTGACTATAGGAATGTGGGCTCCTGGGAGAGAGAAAGGGCAGAAGGAGAAACCGGTGAAATTGGGTAAGTCTGTAGTTCACTTACTTGTGCTGTGCCAGGTCTTAACTTTTTTATATTTTGCTAATTGCTATATTTGTGTAAGATGTCAACGTAAGTGGAAGCTGGGTGGCAGTTATATGCAACTCTGTGCTATTTCTGCAACTTATTGTAAGTCTAAAAATTATTTCAAGATTAAAAGTTTTTTTTTAAAAAAGTCACTCAGATGAAAACACGAATAAGAATAAGTAAAAAAAATAAAAAGAGAGAAAAAAGGAGCCATTTATATGATTAACTTTTTGGTTGGCATCGCCATTAGTTTTTTTCAGTTCGGATTCTTAGTAAAGGATGTGGATCAAAACAAATCTTCATACTAATATATCAGCAGAGACCTTATTTCATTTGAACAAAATATCGTGAAGTCAGGATTCATTTTGCATTTGAATCTTGAACATTTAAGTTTTTTAGGAAATTTGGTGTTCCTCTCCTTGAAAGGAAGCTCACATATGTTCAAAATACAGTATCTTTTAAATGCATTTGAATTTTTTAAGGTTTTGGTGTTTGTCGTTTTTGTTTATTTATTGCTTTGATTTTTCATGAGCAGTGCTATTCAGGGGTACTGTGATTGTCAGTGTTAAATCACTGCTGCGGCATACTCCATTTGATCTTGAGACTTGCCATCAGTCTTATTGTGGGAGTGGGGAGGAAGGGGAAAGAAACCATGGAGTATGAGTTGGCATGTCCCACAGAACAGTGGGTGGACACTTCAGGGGGCTGTGCCTTTCTCAGAGACTTGAGGGCTATGTCCAAATCATTATGCAGTGTGTATGTGTGGGGGGGATAGCGGGGGGGACGGGTATGGGGGAAAGGAGTAATCTACCAGGGACGACCCAGGACAGATCCCAGAGCCAGGAGTGAGGGTTGGATCTTGGGCAAGGCCATCTCTGCCATGACTGCTTGTGGGAACTCCTGCTTACTCCCCGTGACCTTGAGCAAAACTTCCAAGTTTGAAGCCTCAATTTTATGCTCTGTCAAAGAAACTAGTTTTTCACCCTCTACTGGAGGATGGAGTATCTATTCTCCACGTGAAGCACTCAGCACAGTGCCTGTCCCCTCTGCAGACATGATGCCAATCTGTGATGATGTTCTCTTCTGTCAGCATTTTACAAAGCAGATGAGATCATTCACTTGCACAGCCTGCTGTTGACCTTTCTTTTCTCAGATTCCTTGCTGTAGTTCCCAATCGACTGCTTTTCTTGGCCAGCCGATTCATGCAGTCTCTTTTGCTTACTTAATACTGTTGATATATTTAAATTATTGTTTAATAAATACTTGTTATTCTGGAGTGTATTTGTTCATGCAAGGATGGTTTACTACTGCTTGCTTTGTGCAGGTTATAGCAGGTAAGCGGGTAGGGGTGTGTGCAGAGCATCAGCTGGTCATCAGCCATCTTGCAGGAGTGCCCAGAGGGAGGAAAAGCGAAGCCTACACCTTCTACGGAGTGTGAGGGAGGTGGGGTTGGGTGGAGGCAGGACTGCACCAGCCTTCCAGAGCTCAGAGAGGTGACACCTGAGCCAAGTGACACACACATGATAAAGAGGAGGTTTCTGGAGTCCAGAGGAGGGAAGGCATCCTTTGCTAAGAGGACAGCATGAACTCATAGGGTACCTCCAGGAATTATTCCCCTGGGCCGTAGGGGCAGAGAAAGGTACCCAGGGGGCAGGGGATAAGGACTGGCATGGAGCATGGGCTCGATATCAGCCTGCTGATTTTAATGAAAGCCGTTTGGTCACCTGAAGAACAGCTTTGATTTTACTTCTGTGATCTAAACTCTTTCGAATTGGAATATAAAACTCAATGTTCCATGTGACAAAGGGGTTTTTAAATTGGTCATTCCCTTAAACATCTTTACATTTTCATATCTGTTGATGTCGTTTTTTTCCCCATTGCTGACTCCTGTTCCTGTCTTCTATTTCTGCTCTTGACTTAATAATTCTTGGCTTCTTGACGTTTATCATTGCCGACTGCTCTGAATCCTCATCTTCCCTTCATTTATTTCCATTTGTCCGCTCTGTTTACTGCCTGAGATGTTGACCTTTTTTCCAAGCATGCACTAAACGGCATTTTAAAGAAGCAATGTCGTGTCATAGCTCCTGGTAGTGGGGCTGGGCCTGTTCATCTTGGGGCTTCTTTATCTACCTTGGTTGTAGGTAGTTAAGAAAATCTTAACCCTTGGGTCATTATTTCTATAGTGAGTCAAAGAGATGACCACGTTACTAAAACTTTCATGTCTAGTTGCATATTCTATTTTTTTTTATTGTGGTAAGATATACGTTACATAATACATTTGTAAGTATACAATTCAGTGGTATTAAAACATTCACAATATTGTGTAACCATCACCCTCTTACACCTAAACATTTTTCCATTATCCTCCAAAACTCTGTGCTCATTATACAATAACTGGCCCTTCCACACTCTCCTCCCCACACTCAGTCCCTGGTGACTTCTCTTTTTTCTCTTTATTTGCCTATTCTAGGTACCTCATAGAAGAGGAATCATATAACATTTATCCTTCTGCATCTGGCTTATTTCCCTAAGCATAATGTTTTCAAAGTCCATCCATGTTGTAGCATATATCAAAATGTCATCTTTTTTTTTGTGGCCGAATACTAATCCATTGTAGGGTCACTCACACGCACACACGTAGAGTAGTGGTGAGTACAGTGCCCAGATTGGTACAGAAAGGCCACAATGCCCATGGGTCTGTCCATTTTACATGCTGTACCATGTGCTTCATGGGAAATCTATTTCTTCTGTGAGTTTTCTTGCACATTGCTTGTTTTCCAACTTCTAAAGGGATGGTTTTGGGGATGTGGTGCTGTGTCTCAGGTATACTCTGCTTATAAAATAGCGGGTGTGATGGAAGGATGGAGAAAGGGAGTTGAGTAATAATGTTCACCTGGGGTCGGGTGCGGTGGCTCAGGCCTGTAATCCCAGCACTTTGGGAGGCCGAGGCAGGCGGATCACCTGAGGTCGGGAGTTCAAGACCAGCCTGGCCAATGTGTTGAAACTCCGTCTCTACTAAAAATACAAAAATTAGCCAGGTGTGATGGTGGGCGCCTGTAATCCCAGCTACTCAGGAGGCTGAGGCAGGAGAATCGCTTGAACCCGGGAGGCAGAGGTTGCAGTGAGCTGATATTGCACCACTGCACTCCAGCCTGTGCAACAAGAGCGAGACTCCATCTCAAAAAATAATAATAATAATGTTCACCTGGTTGAAATAGCCTCTGTATTGAAGAACACCAACAGGTGAAGTTTGCTTAGCAGATCTGAGCTTCCTGTTACCCTAAACACTGCCAACCTTGACCTACCTCTGAAAGCCAGTGGGGCGAGGTCTAGGGCCAGGTGGGAACGTTGGGAAAGGCGTGCCCCACTGCTTGACCAAGGGGATGAGGAGGCTGGGTACTCCAGTGATGGAGACCCTTTCCCCACCTTTTCTCTCACCTCTCCTCCACCCAGTGCCCTTTCACCTTTCCTTTCCAACCCCACACCCATCCTTCCGCCCCACTTCCCCATTTATTTCTCTCTGCTCTTTCATTTCCATGCCCAGCCGCCTCCCAAGCCCTGCCCTCAAGCTTCCCCTCCCTTTTCTCCCACGCCCATAGCCTCTCCCTCGTCGGGCCCACCTCCCTCCGCCCTTGGGATCCTGGTCACCCCCTCCACTGCAAGGGGGAGAAGGGCTGCACTGTGTGGAGGGTTCTCCCTACCTTGGCTGTGTTCTGGGGATTTCCCACCAGCCCTTGCGCTGCACTGGTGATGCCCAACGTAGCTGAAACTCTGCCCCGCTCCGGGTTACTGGCCTGGGATCAGCATAGGAGATGGGTTTAAAACAGGATGCAGGGAGGCTGCTGGCAGACAGTTATTTGAGGAAATGCGTTTCTTAGGATATAGCTTTCAAAAAGGTGCTGTTATTGTGCATCACACATAGAGTGGCTGTAATGCGCCAGGGCAAATGAAAATTATGTTTATAAAATAGGGCACCTTGTCAAGATTAACTTATGTGAAATTCCCAAGAATATACCTCGAACAGTTTTTTATGTCAGTGCATGATATTGTAGTAACTCTCCCAGTTCTAGATATCTTTATTTTAAAAGGAATACTTGTGTGCAGACACATTTTTAGGTGGAGGTTAGTATGTTTTAAGTTCTCAGGAATTTCTAGGAGAATAAATAGCCATAACTTGATGGGATTGGTATGAATCGTACTTGGTCTTGGGAAGTTTTCTCCATGAAAATGATTCATGTTGACGTTTTGCTCCCTCCCGTCTTGGTTTTACACTCATTCTTCACAGAACTATCATTTATAGGAACTTATCCCCTGGCCATCTCTATAGGTGTCTTTCTTGCCCAGATAAGGTGAGAATCATTTTGGAAACCAGCTTCTTGAGAGTCCACAAGAAATGGGTTTTAGCCCCAAGGGATCATTGCATTGCATTCTATAAGATGAGAGCTTCTAGAAGAAAAAGTTCTGGAGCCAGATATTTTAGGGAAGACAGGGGGCTGATAAGTGAATTGTTATTTTAAATGGTTTTCATTTCCCCTCATCCTGATTTAGAAGGGGAGAAAAAAACTCTCCTTAGAATCAGTGGGTAGTCCTGACTTGAATGGGTTTATTTTCTTTTTCTGTCTTGAATTGTCGGTGTATACCCGTGTCTTTCTTGGTTTATCCTTCATCCCCATTCCTCCAGATACCCCTATTTGCATTTAATCTGTTTGGTCACATAACCTCTCAAGTAGCGATCTTGGAGGTTTCAAAACTTAACATTTCATTTTCCCCGCTGGGTCAACTACCAGTCTGGAAGCACCAGGGTTTCCAACGTTAGGTTACAGTGAAGGCACAGGGGACATCTTCCTGTCTCCTCTGCAGAGCCAGCGCCACTGTGCAGTGGGGTGTGGACCCCGGCTCCTCCCCAGGCTCCCAGGCCTGCAGCTGGCACAGGGATCCCCAGAACCTGTGAGGGAGTCCTTCCCTCCGCCCCCCCCCGAGGGACTTGGTGATCCTTAGCCCTCTCTAACAGAGGGAGAAGACGCTGTCAAAAATGTGGTTTGCCCAAGCCCACATAGAGTTGGGAAACGGGCCAGGGACTCAAATAGCGGAGATTTCCTGGCCATCCATCAATCAGGTTACATCAGTGCACTCCATGTGGATTCCACTGGGTGCCGGCCTGGTGGCTGACCCTGCCTTTAGAGGGAACTCATTATTGTGTATTTGAAGTGTAAATACCTCTTTTCCCAGATGTTAATCTTGTTTCAGATATTCAATGGAGCGGGTTCACATAATAAATAATTCCCTCCTGAGTCTGCTTGCGTGGCTCCTGAGAGCGGCTGGTCAGGGCCCTTCTTGTCGGTGTCTCACTGGCTTTTAGCAAAATGGAGATGAAGATGAAAGGGAAACCTTAATTATAGCTTGAATCCTTAGGGTGGACGAAGCACTCAAAGCCTTCCATGCAAAGCAGTGTGGCTTATAAATTGGAGGTATTTTTCTTCTTAAGTGGACCAGCACCCGAATTGGTTTGTCACCAGTGAAAGAATTTAAAACAGTGCCCGATTTGCACAGCTGAGATTTTGGCAATAGTATCTTACACATCTGAATGGGTGGAGTAAGATGGAGCATCATTCTGTGATACGTTTAAAATAATATACCATGAAATGATGCAGTACGTGTTGGAGATATCGTCCAGAAGTCTTAGGTAATTTGTTTTCATGTTTAAATTGTTTCCGCAAAGGCATTCTCTTCAACCTAAGGACAGCTAAAAATCAAATACACAGAAATTTTGTAAGTGTGTTGTTTTTTTCTTTTCTTGTTTAGACTTTATAACATTACACCATTTACCTGGGCTAAACAAAATAAATTATTTTGTACATAAAACCACAAGGAGATGGTTTAGCCTACTTAAGGGACCAAACTGTTGTATTAGCCAGTGTGGGAGAATATTGCAGAGACGTGTGGCTTCATCAGTGAAGATTAGATGTAAAGTCTTTTTAAAATATATGAAAATGTTGAACTAAAGATGGTTCAGATGGGACTTTTCTCGAGTTGCTTGAGTCTAGAAGGCAAAATAAATGTTTGTAATTGTTACATAGGCCAGCCTTCCAAAATCCCAGCTATCCATAGAAAACAAGGGGTCAGCAAAATTGGCCATCTGCCTAGACTGGTAGGTTGTATGGGTCTGAACTAGAGGCAGTCTTTCCCCAGGGAACATTTGGCAATATCTAGAGACATTTTTGGTGTCACCTTGGGGGAGGGGTAGTACTGGCATCTGGTGAGTGGAGACCAGGGATGCCGCTCAACATCCTACAATGCAGCGGTCACTGATAGCCTGCCCTGCCCCGCCACAGCCAAGAATGATCCACCCAGTAGAAGCACCATCCCTCTTCCACTGGTGACATCCAAACATGTCTACAGACACTGCCTAATGCCTCTTGGGGCGCATAATCACCCCTAGTTGAAAACCACTGCCCTAAACTGAGACTCAAATCAACCATTTGATCTCCTTCCCTCTGAGCTCAGGGAAGGGACGTGACTCCTGCAAGCTGCCTTGGCTTTTTGTAGGGGCACAGATAGAAGCCATCCCCTGACACAGTGCCCTGGGTTCTGTGGTGGTCTCTGAGAACCCACGAGTAAGGATCCCAGGGAAGCCTTTCTAGGTCGTGCTGCTTTAATAATATTTTAGATGGCGATTTAAAGTCATAAAGGAAGAAGAGCTAGGACTATGCTGGAAGACCCTGAAGCCCATGGCCCATGGTTTCCTATAATGCTAACCATGCCCAGAGTGTCTAGTTATAAATAATTGTGCTGAGGCCGTGAATATTTGACATTGGTTCTCAAATATTCCTAAGAAAAAAGTCATGAAAGCCCCTGATGGTAAAAGGAAGAAAGCTGAGACCTAAATGGATAGAAGACTCAGGAAAAAGCAAGTTAGAAATAAAGTTCAACACCCACAGGAGAGGAGAAAATGGGTCCAAAAGACTTGGGCTTTAGGCACATCTACCTAAGGACAAAAAAGGAGAGAAAAGATCAAATGTTGAGAAAAGATTGAGCCATGCGGAGAACGGGCAGGGTGTTGGAGTACCTGCTGCTCTCCTTAAACCCAGCACGCTGTTGACTGCTTTATTTTAGAGAGTGGGTGTAGTGGTCTGTTTCAGAAGACTCAAGTCTACACCGCCTCTGCCACTGAAGTTCCTTTTGACTCTGCAGAAGTCTTTGCCTTTCATCTCCTTTCTGAAATGCTGTGAGCATTTTTCCTCCCAGAGACATTAATTGGGAACAGCAGTGAATGCCCAGTTCCTTGCAGTCCTTTGGCCCACACACATTTCCAGCTGCCCACTGGCCAGACTGGATGCTAAATGCCAAAAGCTACGGGCGCTGACAGAGTGCTTTTGAAAAGAAAGAAATGCATGAAATGCCCCAAATTTATGGGAAATATTTATACCCAGCAGTCCTGGAGCCATGCGTGTCCTTTAGGAACGGTGCTACCAGACAGCCGTCGGCATGGCCTTGCTCCTGGTGGTGCAGGCTGTGATGTTCCACTGATGTGAGCCCAAGAGAGGGAATGACCAGTCGGCCTGTAACCCCAGCTCCAGTGTTGTTAACGAGTGTCACTGATCAGGTTTCAGACGTTAGTCAGTGTCCCGGCTCCAGTGTTGTTAATGATGGCCACGGATTGGGCTTCATGCGTTAGTCAATGTCTCTGTTATGAGCTGAATTGTGTCCCTGCGAAAGGGATGTATTTAAGTCCCCAACCCCTTGCGTCTCAGAATGTGAGCTTACTTGGAGGTG
This sequence comes from Nomascus leucogenys, assembly GCF_006542625.1. Lineage (NCBI taxonomy): Eukaryota > Metazoa > Chordata > Mammalia > Primates > Hylobatidae > Nomascus > Nomascus leucogenys. The sequence goes on from NC_044406.1 coordinate 8,057,953, forward strand.
GGATCTTAACTGGGTGTGACTGGCATCCTTAGAAAAAGAGGAAATTTGGACACACTCATACAAGGAAAAGGCCATGTGAACAGCCACCTCCAAGCCAAGGAGACAGGCTCAGAACAGATTCTCCCTCACAGCCCTCAGAAGCAACCAACCCTACTGACGCCTTGATGTCTCTGAATTCTGCACTCCAGAACCGTGAGAGAGTCAGTTTCTGTGAAGCCACTTCGCTTGTGGTACTTTGTTATGTTGGGCCTATGAAATCCATCTACTGTTACTAGCCTTTCCCAAATATTTCAGTCCGTGAAATGCACCTAGCATGGCAACTCCTCAACTTCCAGAAATGGAAAAGAGAAAGAATATTGTGCTTCAGCTAGTTTTCTCATTACCCAGAAATGAAAAGGCCTGACCTCTGAAACCTTGAGGAATCTCTTTTTAAGATGCCAGAGCCTGTACTTCTGCCTGATCCATGCAGGGTTTGCTTGGTACCCCGGGTGTCACTTCTCACTGCCCAGGTGACACTGGATGATGTCCAAGACTGGCCAGATCTGGATGGATTCCATAAATAGCTCGTGCTGTTTCTGGTCAGTGAAGAAAGAGGAAGGCAAAGCCACGTGGATAAGTTTGTTGTGGATGCCATAACAAAGTGCTGCTGGAGTGGCTAAAACAATAGACATTTATTGTATCCCAGTTCTGGAGGCCAGAAGTCCAAAATCAAGATGTCAGCAGGGCTCTTCCTCCTGAGGGCTTGAGGCAGGATCTGTCCTGTGCCCATCTTCCAGCTTCTGGTGGCTGCTGGCAGTCTTTGGCGTCCCTTGGCTTGTAGCTGCATCACCCAGATCTCTGCCTTCATTTGCACATGGCCTTTTCCCTGTGTCCAAATTTCCATCCCCCTACCTTTTTTGTTTTTTTTGTTTGTTTGTTTGCTTTTTGTTTTTTGTTTTTTGAGACGGAGTCTCCCTCTGTCGCCCAGGCTGGAGTGCAGTGGCGCGATCTCGGCTCACTGCAACCCCCGCCTCCTGGGTTCAAGCGATTCTTCTGCCTCAGCCTCCGGAGTAGCTGGGATTACAAGCATGAGCTGTCACACCCGGCTAATTTTTGTATTTTTAGTAGAGACGGGGTTTCACCATGTTGGCCAGGTTGGTCTCGAACTCCTGACCTCAGGTGATCCGCCCACCTCAGCCTCCCAAAGTGTTAGGATTACAAGCGTGAGCCACTGCAACTGGCCAAATTTCCCCTTTTTATAAGGACTCCAGTCACATTGGCTTAGAGCTCTCTCCTAATGAGTTTACATCTGCAAGGACCCTATTTCCCAATAAGGAGTCACTCCCAGGTACTAGGTGTTAGGGCTTCAACATACGCCTTGGGAGGGACAGTCTTGAATGCATAACACCGTCAATTAAAAGGTTCTGCTTCCATTGCCGCCAGGTTGGGAAAAGTTGCCAGGGTGGGCTTGGTAGAGGAGGGTCTTTCAGCAGGGCAGGGTCATTGCAGGGAAAAGGAGAGAGAAACAGAGACACACAAAAGCAGATAGATTCCCTTGGCAGAGGTGGCCAGCCTAGAGTCTTTGAGTTTTGTAGAGAGATCAATTGATTACTTCTAGAAATGTCCTCTTCAAAGTCTCTAGTTTTCTCTCCGGTTTCCTTATACGAGGCTCTGGCCATATTACTACTTCTAGCACAGTTGATTCAGTGACTTTTGCATATAGGTTTCCCCAAAGCTAAAAAAAAAAAAAAAAAAAAAAAAAAAAAAAGATTATTCATGAATATGCCACAAACTTTGCCCATAGATAAGACTTTGTGATTACAAGCAAAATCTGATTGGAAAATGAAATACATTGTATGTTAGAATACCAGGAAACTTCTTTTTGGGGAGCGTCTTTATGAAATGAAGCAATGCTAACCTCCCTGGGACTGTTCATCAGAATGTGCTCCACCCCAAAGCCTAGGAGAGGGCAGGACAGCCAGTGACTCTCTTCTGTCAGTAGACACAGTAAACCTGAATCCAGGATGGGAAATCAATGTTTGACACAGCTGTATCTCTTTCAGTTGGATCTGTAACACTCACTCACTCACTAGGACTTCATTTGCTTTAGCTGCCTACAATGAAAACCTGGCAAGACGTCTTAGTCTGATAGGGCTGCTGTAACAAAATACCGTAGACTGAGTGGCTTATAAAAAATAGAAATGTGTTGCTTATAGCTCGGGAGACTGGGAAGTCCAGGATCAAGGCACTGGCAGTTTTGGTGTCTGGTGAGGGCTGCTTTCTCACAGACAGCATCTTTTTGCTGTGTTCTCCCATGGTGGAAGGAGTGAGAGAGCTCTCTGGGGTCCCTTTGATAAGGCACTAATCCCATTCATGAGGCCCCACCCTCATGACTGCATCACCTCCCAGAGGCTTTACCTCCCAACACCATCATATTGGAGGTTAGGTTTCAACATAGGAATTGGAAGGGGGGGTGGGGTGGGCAGGGTACACAAATGTCCGGACCATAGAATAGGACATTACAGCTTGAAAGAGCACCAGAGAGAATGACATTGTTCCTTTGTAACACAGAAAAGCATTCACCTCTCAATTTAGATGAGCCATTTCGACCCCAGTTGGTTCTGGAAATCCTTGTTGACAAACAAAATTGGAGAGGACCATAGCCTGCCTGCTTTTCCCAAGGCCCAGGGAAAGCTTTTTCATATGGTGTTATTATAATGTTAGGTGTAACAGTAAATGAAAGTTTTGTATGGTCTGATTGGGTAAGACAGGCCTGAACACAGCCAAACCCATCTGCACAGCATGCTCAATTTAGTCAGTGTACAAACCCTGTGTCATGGGAGCAGAGAGAAGGGTCTGCTTCCATTCCGGAGGATGACAGAGGCTTAAGGACGGTGCTGGCATTTCAGCTGAGCCTTTAAGAAGTGGAATTTTATCCAGAGGTGATCTTCTTGGAATAGAGAGAACAAACAGGTCAGGGCATGCAGACTTGATTACAGGTGCTCTGGGACCACTGGAATTTTTGTCGAACAGAGGATGATGAAATCAGTGTTTTAGTGTGTTACCTTTGGGCGGTGGTGAATCCGAGTCTCCATAGTGATCAGTGCACAGACCAGGGCAGAAGTGCAGGGGAACATTCAGGACCTGGAGGGTGGTACCCAGGCCAACACTGTCCCCTTTTTTCAGCTCATCTCTGTCCACATAGTTGGGCCAATGTAGACATCTGGGTCATATAGGAAGGGATTCCAATGGCCCCATGTGGTTTCCGTGGAGCTCTTCAGGAAGGGGTTTTGGGGTGAGAGTTGGTATCTCGTGGCAAGGACACACTCCCTGGGCTAGGTACATATGGGTGGTTTTCTTGTCCTACAAATTGCAAAGATACAGGGGTAGCTGTTCAGCTCTGGGCAGCTTCTGTAGAGACAGGATGTGTATTTGCTTACCTGCTCCTGGAAGCCAGTCACTGAGGCAGACCCCTTTCCTCATCCAGAAGCATGACTTGGGGATGATTATAGTTCAAGGACATGAGGCCTAGTGGTGTCTTTCATCAGAGCCCCCCATTTTACATTTCTGGGATCCCCCTTTCTCTTTTACTCTGATCTGGCCTCCCTTCCACCCCTCTGGCCACTCAGGTGAGGAGGTGCCAGATCCCAGGTGGGCAGGAAGGAATCCCACTGAATGAGATCCTTGGAATTGCAGCATAGCCTGGAGCTGTGTGTTCATTTTAGATAGAAATATTGACACTATTTGGCTGGGCGTAGTGGCTCACACCTGTAGTCCCAGCACTTTGGGAGGCAAATCACTTTAAGGCCAGAAGTTTAAGACCAGCCTGGCCAACATGGCGAAACCCTGTATCTACTAAAAATACAAAAAAATTAGCTGGGCGTGGTGGCACACATCTGTAATCCCAGCTACTCGGGACACTGAGGCACAAAAATCCTTTGAACCCGGGAGGTGGAGGTTGCAGTGAGCCGAGATTGTGCCACTGCACTCCAGCCTGGGCGACAGGTTGAGACTGGGTCTTGAAAAAACAAAAAGAAAGAAATATTGACACTCTCTGTCCGCAAAAGGTCAAAGGCATAATTACAGTATGATTTTTGTTTCCATTTTTCTTTTTCTTATTATTTCATGCAAATGCTGTCTTTTTGAGAGACGTGGTTATAAACACAGCGATATTCTATACTATGTACAGCTCTCATATATAGAACTCTCTAGAATGGCTCAAGTTACCATTAAGCCTCAGTTAGGTGATATCAAGATTATAAAATGTAAAATGAATGATCATTAAGTAGAAATCCTGGCTGTGTCTTCCAAGTTCCTTTTCTTTTTTCTGCATTTCAGCTTAGCTTCCCACCAGTGTTCTGGTTTCTTGACCATGCTGAGTAATTTTCAGCCACACCTTGTATCCCTTAGAAGCCCTTCTTGATTCTGACATACGGGGCTCAGAAAGCTTTGTCGTGGGAGGTTGTAAATTAGGAAACATGAAAATCAGATCAGTAACAGTAGCTGGTCCTGGCTGCAGGGCTCATCTGCCTGGAATAGCTTGAAGTTGAATGTTAATATATACTTTTAAATTGCAGTTGCTTAATTAGGTAAAGTGCACAGGTGACTTTGTCACACTAAATGGATGATGCGTATTGGGAAGAGCTGACTAAAATTTCTCTATCTTTTGCCCATATACAAACTCATTGAATTTTAACTCTTACGAGATATGTGCTATTTAATAAATGATGAGTCTGAGTTTTCTCCCTTTTGGAAATGTCAGGAAAGTCTCAATGATTTTAAGTATCTTTTATTTTATAATAGCAATACAATCGAGAATTTCTAAAATCAAACTGAGTTCTTGATTAAATGTTGAAATGCTTGTCTTCATCCACCTGGGAGCAGTCGTTGTGAACGAGAAGCCCCAGTGCATAAATCATTGAATGATACATTGGAGAAGTCTCGGCGTAAAGGAAGATTTGTTTACTTTTCAGACATCCTGGAAGGTGAGCATCAAAGCAGGTGAATGGCTGGCTGTTGGATTCGAGCTTCCCTGATCCTCTCCAGAACTGTATCCTTCTCCTTTAAGAGAAGTCATGGCAGAATTTTTAATTAATTCTTCAGGAGGACTCATTACTGGGAATGGAGAAAGAGCTCATTATAGTAATGGCTTCACATCCATTCTATGGTTTGGTGACACAGGTCCCTCGGGTCCAGGCTAAGCCGTTGTTCCGGGATCTCTTTTATTGATCTGAAACCCACCCACCACCTTTGTTTTTAGAATAATTAGCTAGTGATGTCACACACAGTAACAATTGTACTATTTTAAAAGATCCGTAAATGCATGTATGGCCGTGTGTATATTTAACAGTTGCATACACAGATGTACTTATTTATAGGTGTACATTTGTGGACAAGAGTTGGTTATCACTAAAATACCAAGTCCATGATTTTGGATCTTGTACACTCTCACAGAACACGGAGGGACACGGTGGAGGCACGCTGGACCCAGGCTGAGCTTGGTAACCATCTGGAGGGGACTGCAGAGGTTGACACCCAGGGCCAGAGCTCAGCAGAGGGACCTTTTCCTACCTGCAGTTTCCTTGGAAGAGGAGGGTTGAAGCTTACCATGCTGGTGGTGGTTTGTTTCCTGGGGCTGTTGTAGCAACGTGCCACCAAGTGGCTGGCTTAAAACATGTATGGTCTCCCAGTTCTGGAGGCCAGAAATGCAGAATCAAGGCGTCCGCAGGGCCCAGCTACCTCTGAGGCCTCCAGGGGAGGATGCTTCCTGCATCCCCTTGCTGCTTCTGGTGTTGCTGGCGGTCCTTGGCTTGTGGGCACATCACTTTCCTCTCTGTCTCGGTGACTACATGGCCTCTCTGGGTGTCTCTGTCTTCTTGCAAGGACACCAGTCATGTTAGATTATGGCTCCACCCTGCTGCGGTTTGACCTCATTTTACTTTAACTAACTGTATCTGCAGTGACCCTTTTTCCAAGTGAGGTTCTGAGGTGCTGCACATTAGGACTTTAGCATGTGATTTTTGCGGACTCAGGTCACCCCGTAACAGTGGTCATGCCCCACCCCATCCCACTCCACCCTTCTCCCGATTCCCCTGGTGTACTCCAGGGTGGCTCCGTGGCCACACATGACCCAGACGCACTGGCCATTAGACACTTTGGCAGGGTGGCCAAAGAAATTCTTTGTGCTGAATAAAATTAATGTGTAAATGCGGCGGTGCTCCAAGGGCAGTGTTGCATGAAAGGGCGGTAGAACCATGGCTCCTGATAAACAGAAGCCTGTTAAGCAGCAAGGTCAAAAGCCAGATGCAGAAGTCAGAATTAGCCGGGTAGACTTTTTATTTCACTTGCCCCCCTTTTTTTGCCAGTGGACTGCCAACTGTCCTCTTAACAGAAGGGCAGTTTTTGAGTAAATGAAGCAGGACTTGATCTGGGTTGTCATAAATTGTCTCTCCCTCAAGAGGTAACTTCTCGTGTTTGCTGGTTCAGAGGTGTAGGGAGACGTCTCTGATGTGTAGATGTCCTAGTTTGGGGTGCAGGGTGGCTTTGGGTCTGAGAGCCTGCTCTTGGCCACTGGGTGCGTGTGGGCTTTTCCACGTGACAAGACGGGAATGCTGTGAAGGAGGCCGCTGTTCCGCCTGGGATGTTGGCCGAGCGCCGCTGGCCTGTGTCCCTGGAATCCTCTCGATTCAACCATTGAACATGAACTCTGCGAGATCACAGCCACCAGCGGGGCTTCTGAGCCCGGCCCTATTCTGGCCGTAGAGGGCCAGGAGGAGAAGACATTTCAGCCTTGGATTTTCTGTGTTTGGAATCCAAGGCCTTTCCCGTGGAGTCTTGTGAGGTTTTCTCGGGAAGAAATGATCCTCTGGGAGAGGCCTGGGTGCGAAGGGAAACGTCTTTCAAGACTCTGTGGCTCTTTTCAGGGAAATGCTAAGCCAAGCAAATGTCCACTCAGAAATGTTCTGTATTTGGAAGCCTCAGAGTGTTAGGGGAAGCCTTGACCCTGGAATGTCCTCTCCTGGTGGCGGCGGCTTCACGTGGTAAACAGGAGGTAACCTGGCTGTCATGTCACCCAGGTGACATGACACAGGGCCACGCAGGATCAGCTTCCAGTGGCAGTTGTGAAGCTATGGGATACGATTTCACATCCTCATTAGAGCCCACACATGAGATCCAGCTTTATAATTGGAGTCCCAGATAATGAGCATGTGAACATCCGTCAGTTCCGCCTATTCTGGGTATGATGTCACACTCATAAACAAGCTAAGCACACAAACTGGAATTTCACTTTGGAGGAAAAAATTTTCAATTGTGTTATATGAAATAATACAAGTAGTTTAAAGCCACAGAGGGTCTCTTTCGATCAGGTGTAAATCTATTCTTCTGTGCTCGTGCAATATGATAGAACAGCTTCTTGCATCTTTATGTCAAGAATTTGCTAAAATAAATCAGACAAGTTTAGGATTTACCTCATAGTAAATCAAGAACTTTAAGCGGGGGCTTTTCTTCTAATTAAAAATGTCATGTACACCATTTAGACATGGAAATGCTTAGGTAAGTGGAGCAAATTATTCTCAGGGGATTTAGAAAAAAGAAAATCAGTCTGGTTTCTATGGCTGCATGAATCTGGAAGGTAAATTATTAACCCAGTAGACTAAGATTTTACTAAAAACAGACTAATTTGTTGTGGCAAGACAGATCCAGTCTGTTTGCTAGGGCTTTTGTTTGCATGCATGCTTGCTTGAAGGCAGACAAGTCAAATTAAACAATAATTATTGGCTTGGAGGGGGAGCAGATGTATTGGATTAGTTTCTGTGCCACATTTCTCTCATTTCCACCAATGCACTCCAGTTTCAGCCCTTGTATCAGTTATCTATTGATTGCTGTGTAACAAATAACCCCAAAACTCAGCAGGTGAAAACTACAAATGTTAATGATGTCACACAGGTTCTGAGTGTCATGAATCCAGGTGCAGCATAGCCAGGTGGTTCTGGCTCAGGGTCTCGTGAGGTTGCAGCCTGCGCTGCAGCCTTTGAGACCTCGTGTGGGGCTGGAGGGTCAATTCCAAGCTCCCTTAGGGTGTGGCTGCAGCAGAAGTGATGCGCCATGTGCAACAATTCTCTTGGTCCTGTGGATCAACCTGATAAATGTGGGACAGGCTGGTACTGGAGTGTGAATGCCAGGGCTCACGGGCGCCGTCTCAGAAGCTGCCTGTCACGTCCCTCTTTGTCTTTTATACCCAGAAATGGGCACCTTGGTCAGAGAATAACTCCTTTCGAGTCCATAGTCGTCTATCAGAAAATGCTGGGAAAATTACTTGTTGATTTAGCCACGTTCATGGCTTATCTTTGGAGCCATCAGAGCCCGCAAATGGAGACTCTCAACAGCTTAGCAGTCAGTTCATTAGAAAGTATTATTACTGCAGCCTGGGCAACATAGTGAGACTCTGTCTCTACAAAAACATAAAAAAATTAGCCAGGTGTGGTGGCGCATGCCTGTAGTTCCTGGAACTTGGGAGGCTGAGGTGGGAGAATCACTTGAGCCCAGGAGGTAGAGGCTGCAGTGAGCCATGATGGCATCACTGCACCCCAGCCTAGGTGACAGAGCAAGACCGTGTCCCAAAAATAAATAATAAAGAAAGAATGAACCACATACCATTTTTTTTTGCTCTTAATTGCGTTTTTGAACAGAAAAAGTTTTCCCTGCAATTAAATGCAAACAGTTCCTGAGCCCCTAATGGACGAGCATCCTCAGCTCCCACCTGCACTATAAATTTGTGTTAATCTTCCAGTTAACTTCAGAACTGCTGCTGTCTCTCTGCTCCTTCTGCCTCAAGACATTTAGGAAATGTTGGCCTTTCCCTTTCAAAAGAACAAAACAATTGAATAACCTACTACAGTCTTCTGTGCAAAGTTAGCTTCAAAAATTATCGAGAATGTTTTCTCCAAACAAATGTTCACAAAGTTTACAGAGTTTTCCCTTTTACTCAGGATTTCAGCCCCTTTGTTTCTCTTGGCTCTCACAGCACTAAGATCGTCTGTCCACCCATTCATTAGGCAGATGTTTATTGAATACCTGTGTGTGCCAGGCCCTGGGCCCTGAAGTCAGGGCCGTAAAGACAGCACAGTCCTAAGGGCAAACGATTTTCTCAACAGGGATTTGAGGCCCGTGAGGTTTGAACAAATGAGCCTTGTGAGTGCCACTTCTGGACACTCGGCCTGACTTATCGGACATTTCGCAGGTTCCCAAGATTTTAGAATTGGGAGAGAATCTTTGAGATTCGCTTGTAGCCCTTACATTTTCTAGACAAGGCAGAAGTCCAGTGGGATGAGGCAGTGCTGCTGCTGGCACCGCCTCACCCCGGCACTTGCATCGCCTGGAAACAAGGCAGAGCCCACTGGGGCCCCCAGGGTCCAAAGCCTCCAGGTACATGGCTGAGTTCTAGCGTTGGAGTTGCAGCTCTCACCCTTGCCAGTTGCTTTGGCATGAAGCTTGGTGGTACCAGTGTGTTTCTGTCTTCACAGCTTGTGGCCCTGGCCCCGGCCCCGAGACCTGAGGCTTGGATGGCACTCCCACTTCTTGCTTGAATTCTTCCCTGGAGAGTTCTCACCTTCCCTGCTTTCCAAGTCCAGCTGAGATGGGCAACCAAAATTTCCGAAGGGAGAAAATAGCTGAAAATAGAAGTAGAATATGAAAGAGGATGGCCTTTCTTTTTTTTTTTTATTTTTTTAAATTTATTTATTTATTTACTTACTTATTTGAGATGAGGTCTTCACTCTGGCACCCAGGCTGGAGTGCAGTGGTGTGATCATAACTCACTACAGCCTCAACCTCCTGGCCTTAAGCAGTCCTCCCACCTCAGCCTCTCAAGTAGCTGGGACCACAGGCGCATATCACCATGCCTGGAATTTTTTTTTTTTTCTTTTCAATTTTTGTAGAGACAGGGTGTTACTGTGTTTCCCAAGCTGTTCTCAAACTCACTGATGCTCCTGCCTTGGGCTCCCAAAGTGCTAGGATTACAGGCATGAGCCATGTGCCTGGCCGAGAATGTTTTTCAATTTGGACTTGTTCAATGTTTTTCACATGATTAGACTGGGGTGGTAGGTTTTGAGGAAGAAGACCCCAGAGGTGAAGCGCCCTTCTCACCACATCATATCAAGGGTGGGTACTGTCAACCTGACTCATCACTGTTGCTGTTGACCTTGACCACTTGGTTAAGGTCATGGGTGTTGGGTTTCAATTAACGTTTTTCCCTTTCTGTGCAGTATTCTTTCAAAATCCCCACTCGGGTGGAGAGGGGTGTTAAGCATCTCTTCCGGGAGGTTGCTTAGTTCGGTTTTATGTTAAAATGTATCAGTGCAGATCTATTCACCCATCTCTTGATAGAGGGAATAGGATTTTTCTTGGGACAGGGATCCTTTATTCCTAGTTTGGAGTCAGCTTTCCCCATTCCCGATGGTGCAGCCTCTACAATGTTTGTCTCTATGAACTGGAGTGGGAATTTAAAGAGATTTATGAAACCATCTCGGTATAGAATCTATCTAGGATTTTATTTTCTTTTCCCAAATCCCTTGAGGCAATCTGTCTTGGTTAAGTCTCTAAAAAAGCAGTCACAGTGGTTTTTGTAGAAAAAATAATTGGGGGGGTACTCCTAGTTCACCATTTTATATAATATTTAATTACTTTTCATAAATGCAATAACAAGGCCAACTGACATAAGCGAGTTTGAAGCAGTCAGCAGTTTGCGTGTTTCAGACCCAGATAAGGCAGCTGAGGCGGGAGATCCCAGGGGAAGCTCAGGGGACAGCTACCCGCCTTGGTCAGTTCAGCCAGGTTAAATGGAGGCCTTGGGAAGAGAGTCTCCTCTGAGTATTTTTAGAAGCAGCAAATATCAGCCATAAATATTTAATGTTGTGTTTATAAACTTTAGCATCATAAAAATACAAAAAGGTGACTGGGCGGGGGTTGGTCAGTATATACCTAGGGGAGAAAAGAACTTCCTCAACACATCCCACTGCATAAGGAAAACCGTCTTAAACGTTCTTAGAAGAGAAGTCAGTAGGTAAACAGCTATCGTGTAATCTGATGAATACCCACCAGAGGACGTATTAGTAATTATTCTTTGCTTGCCAGGGTTTTCATCATTCTTTTCCAATTATAAAAATTAATATGCTGTAAGCAGTTTTTAAAAATAAAAGTAAGCATGAAAAGAAAAACATCGATAAACCCACCCCTAGAAGTTTTGCCCCAGCATTTTGGTGTGTTTTCTTCCAGGTGTGTGTGTATTTGTGTGTGTGTGTGTGTGTGTGTGTGTGTGTGTGTGTGTCCTGCTGTACTCCGAGCTTTGTAGTATGCCCCTTCCACTTCACCTTCCACAGGAAGCATTTGATCATCCAGCAACATCGATTGAAAATGTTTGTATGCGTCTCTTTCATCAAGTACATGTTCCCTCACTTATATCACATGTGTTGCTGGAGATTTCGAGTGCTTCCATTTTCCTTTAGGATAGATTGCTGGAAATAGAACTGGAGGGCTCTTGAGACCGATTACCATACTGCTTTCCTGAGAGGTTGTGCGGGTTGCGTGGCAGTGAGGAGGGACGGCGGTAGGTGGAGGGGCTGGGGTACAGGCCTCTCCAACACTTCATGTGAACATGGTCAGCTGAGCCAGGAATGCATGACATCTTTATTTTTCCCCTTGCATTTCTTTAATTCCTAATGAGGTGGAATATTTGATCACATTTGTCAGCTATTTGCGTTTCTTTTTCCATGTATTAGACCTAAGCCGCTTTGAAAGGTGTTATCTCAGGTTCTTTCCAATATTGCACTTTGAGTTCCTCTTGAATCCCAGTTATTTTAAGGATTGCAGTGTTGGAGTTTCAGCTGAAGGGGCCATTTCTGATGTTTGCTGTTCCATTAGCCTCCCGACCTGAGCCAAACCGTGCATCTTCATGTTAGAGCTGCATATGAAACAAGAGCTAAGTCCAGAAAGCAAGAAGAAGCTAGCAGATTGATTTTCCGAGGTGGGGCGTACCAGGGCACTTCTGTTGTTGACTGTACCCCTCTCTCCTGAAGGGCCCTGGTTGTGTACCGCAGTTGGGACTGCTGACGCATTGGGGTGTTACAAGAGCACGCAGAGGCTGCTCCTCTCCTGTTTCCTGGTGTGCTGATCAAAAGACTTTTTATAGAATGACAGTTGTAGGAAAAGCACAGATTCCTATGTTAGCCAATAACGAATTATTTTTTAATGTTATTATAAATTGGCAAGCTTACTAATTTGTTTCTACTTGTCATTAGCCAAAGTTCAGTGTTTCCTAAGGATATATGTGAATGTGTGTCTGTGTGTGACATCTGTTGTATTTTTCACATGAATTAATTGAGTATCTATTATGTGGCAAGCTGTGTGCTGTCTTTGAAGCACTGAGCTGTCTTATAATACGCACAGGATGAGGAGAGGATCGTTTTCTGTATTTCTGTGAAGTCCTCTTTCAAATTCCCATTCTTTCGCTGCTTCTGCATCTCCTTTGACTGCTTTAGGGCATCCCAGGTAGAAAGCTCACCTAATGTCAACTCCAATTCTTTCTTTTGTAGTCTTCGTTTTAAGCCTGATTTCTGTTTTTTTTTCCCTTTAAAGAAAGCTTCTCAAACTTTGAAATGAAAACAAATGAGAGGGAAAAGATTCAGAAATTATTGATAGATTGCTAAAAACAAATGCTATGATAATTTTGGGTCGGAGCATCTGTCGTTTTATAGCACGACAGATTTAGCTTCTTAATGATGTTTATATATTTTTCCTCAAAAGTGTATTGACTAGGTAGGAGTTGAGCCAAGCCTTGAATGAATCATTTCCTGCCAAATTCAATAGACCGAGCAAATCCTCGGAGAAATGGCCATATTTCTCTAACACTGGGTTCCTTTCAGGGCTCAAGATTCCATTTCCTCTCAATACTTTGCTCCTACAGACTAGGAGTCCTCTTCATGCTACAGTGTGCAGTGTGTATGGAAACTGTGAATGGAGAAGCAGCCGTTCATGCTGCCAAGTTTCTTTCAGAAGGTGGCTCCAGGTGGATGACTTTCAGTCTGAACTCAGTGTCACCGGGCATGTGTGTGCCCACACATTGCCAGTTTAAGCTGTGGACAAACAGAACGGATATTCTCTCACCAAAATAAACATACAAGCAAAACACTCTGTCTTCATTCAGCATCATTTGCATCCTATAAAATAATGGCTTCTCCTTAATGCCCACCTTTCTTATGGGTGGTTCTTAATTAGTTCCAAACAGAACTTAACGTGGCCACGATATTCCACTTGCTCAAACAAGGGCAGTCGAGTGTTCGATTTGCCGTCATTGATTGGATGCATGCAGTCACCCAGTGCTGTTTGCCCAAGCATCTGCAGGCGTGGATTCCCCAGTGCTGATTCCCCAATGCTTGTAAGGGGCAGGACTTAATTAAATCTTAAAGTGACAGCTGAAAATGTAAGGGTCAGGAAGTCATGTCTAAAAGGGGATTTAGTATAACAATAATAACAGCAGTGACTAAGACTAATCCTGGCTCAGGCATTTTGTTTGGGGTCACCTGGTCTGAATTAGCAGCACTCTGCCTGTGTCCTTCGGGGCAGTCTGCTAGGGAGGGTGGCACAGGTGTTGGCACGGCCATCCCCATTTTATAAGGGAGGGAACCTCATCCAGGCAGGATCCTTGCCCGGATGCTCTGTGGGGAGCCCTGTGAGTTTGTAACCCTCCGTGCAGCCTGCCAGGTCAGCGGCCCCAAAATGGAGAGATACAGAGGGCACCGAAGTGTGAGGCAGGGCGTTGGCTAGTGACACAAGCCACCTTTCGATCACCTGGGTGTTCTGAAGCCCACAAACATTCGCCTGGACCCTGGTCAGGTGTCTCACAGAACCTACAGTAATTCACTCTGTTAAGAATAACTTCAAACACAGAAAATCGCCTTGTGTTTCCTAGAGAAGGCTGGTCTTCAGCGAGAACAACTTGTGTTTTAATCTGTTTCACACTGGTCGGAGGGCGGGGGGGAAGAAAAGATGTTATGGGCGTATAATTAAAAATTTGTCGGCAGATACAATTACAGGAAGAATCATGTGGCCTAAAAAACTGAAAGCCTCCATATGCCTCTTCATCTTGGCAGCTACAGTCCACAAATTGTAGAGCCTGCGGGCACTGTGGAAGCCAGCTAGATTTGCTCTATCCAGTAGCAACAGATTGAGAGCCATACATGGAATTTATACTTTTCTGGCAGCCACAGGAAAAGAGTACAAAGAAGCAGGTAAAATTTATATTGCAACGTCTTTTTTACTGTGTATTAAATTAATATTGTAATACCTATTTTAATATATAATAATGCCATAATATATTTTATTTAACCCAACATATCCAAAATAGCATCATTTCTACAGGCGATTCCTATTTTAAAAATTATCTGCTAGGTATTTTATGTTCTTTCTTTTTTGTACAAAGTCTGCAAAATCCAGTGTGTTCTTTGGTCAGTGATGTCTGAGATCCCAAGCTCCAATGTCTGTCTGAAATTATGAAAATCAAGTCATAATGTGAAAAATAATTTTTAAGCTGAAAGTTACACCGTTTCTAGGAGTTTTAAACTAGGATAGTTTGTGGTTATTAATCTGTTTGGAATTAGTCCAGAAAAAAATGCTGTGGATCAGTAACTTGGAAATGTGCATGTGGACTACTTAAAGAGGAATCGTGTGGCCTGAAAAGTCCCTGTTAGCCCTCCACCCTGCACACTCCAATAGGAGAATTTCAGCTGCTGCAGACTCTCCTTGGTGGCCCAATGATGTGGCTCCTATCACTGAGGAACAGACCTTACCAGTTCATTTCCTTTTAATTAATTTATATTTAAAAATCAACACTTCCTTGGTTACTGGAATGTTGGGAACCGTGTGGCTATGTGCATCTATATTTTCCAGGGTCTATTTTATTACCTATAATACCAGTCATGTATTTCCAATGAAAATTTAACTTGTGAATTGAGATATAGTACAAGTGTAAAATACATACACCGTGATGATTTGGGAAATTTAGTAGCAAAAAGGAATGTAAAAGATCTCAGTAATTTTTAAAATAGAATACAAGTTGGAATGATACTATTTTGGATACACTGAGTAAATTAAAATATATCATGAAAATTAATTTAAGGCTGGGTACGGTGGCTCACACCTGTAATCCCAGCACTTTGGCAGGCCGAGGCAGGCGGATCACCTGAGGTCAGGAGTTCAAGACCAGCCTGGCCAACGTGGTGAAACCCTGTCTCTACTAAAAATACAAAAATTAGCCGGGTGTGGTGGGGCATGCTTGTAGTCCCAGCTACTTGGGAGGCTGAGGCAGGAGAATAGCCTGAACCCGGGAGGCGGAGGTTGCAGTGAGCTGAGATCGTGCCACTGCACTCCAGCCCGGGCGACAGAGTGAGACTCCATCTCAAAAAAAAAGAAAAGATAAAGAAAACTAATTTAAAATTATACGTAAGGCTTACCTTAGATTTCTGTTGGGTTGTGCAGATCTAGATCACAGTTGTCATGTAACAAAGGAAGGAGAGTTTGAAATTGCAGGCTCACAGTTAATGATAAAATTCCAACCTAAACCCAAGACCAGACATTCCAAACACTCAAGTGAGTCAATCTGATGATTTGTAAGGCTTAATGTTGAGCTGTCTTCAAATGTGATGACCTCATCTTAACTCTTTCCAAGCTCCCACTTTGGGTATATCAAGAGGCTGAGTGTGGTGGCTCACATCTGTAATCTCAGCACTTTGGGAGGCTGAGGCAGGAGGATTGCTTGAGGCCAGGCATTTGAGACCAGCCTGGGCAACACAGCAAGACCTCATCTCTACCAAAAAAAAAAAAAATTTTTTTTAATTAGCCGGATGTGTTGATGCGCACCTGTAGTCCTGACTACTCTTGATGCTTGGGTTGGAGGATCATTGAGCCCAGGAATTTGAGGCTGCAGCCAACCAGGATCGTGCCACTGCACTCTAGCCTGGGAGACAGAGCAAGACCTTGTCTCAAAAAGCAAAACAAAAAATGAATTGGCCAAGAGAAGTCAAGGCTCATCTGGCTTGGAAGGGAGCCAGGTCCTCAGTCTATACTGTTTTTCTCATCCTGGCAGCATCCCCATGAGATAAAAATGATTATTCCCATTGTACACTTAAGGTAAAAGGTCTCAAACAGATGAAATAATTGCACCATGACTCTGGAAACTAGTAAGAGTCAGCACCTGGAATTAAGCCCAGGGCTGTCTCCTTTGACACTGGCCAAAAAGCAGAAGCCTCTTTTGATGAAGGGGCTTACTTCAAGCTTTGTTTATGTGCTGAAAACACCCCAGGGCTCCAGAAACTTAACATTTGGTTCCACATCCAGAAAAGTAAATTTACAAAATGGTACTGCAAGTGATGATTCTCGTTCACCTGGGATTGCTAGGGTATAAGCATTCTGGGAATACCTGGGTTTCTGATCAGGAAGTCATTCGCAGCTATAATGGTGATCCTCAGTCACCTGGACTCTGGGATTGCTAAGGTACAAGCACTCTGGGATTACCTGGGTTCCTGACCAGGAAATCACTCGCAGCTATAGATGGAATGCTTTACCCCTTTTCTCCTGTGTTATATGACATCGGTTAGCACCTTTTAACCTTTTTAGAAGATAGGTTGGAAATTGAGTTAGATAAATCAACGGGTAGCTGATGGCCTAGAATATAACTTTCTGTAGCTTTCAAGGTGAGGATGAGGGGCATCTTGTTCCCTAAACTGCTGCCTCATGATGGGGAACCTCAGCATTGTCTTGCCTTGTGTCTGAGTACCCATGTAAAATTCAGTATGTCATTCTTAAAAGATAAAGGGGAAGAAGGGATAACAATAGACGAAGAGATTCCACCCTAGTCCCCATCCTCATTCTGGTGAAAAGTTGGCATTACTAAGACAATCACACACTCGATGCAGAATTGTAGGCTGTGGACAACAGAGCCATAGATGGTATACTGATAGCTGCTACAAAGGACGCCTCTGTCCTACCTTTCATGCCCAGCTTTGAGTATATCCTGTCTCTTGCTCATTACTGATGCTGAGTTTTAGCCATGTAACCAGAGTCCTCTTTCTTTTTCCACAGAGGGGACTATGAACTGTGTTTTAATGATTAGAGGGAGTAGTGAAGATTTTCACTGTGAGCATTTTCGCTCCCTTTCCCATCCTTGGCCAGAGATGATCTCACATGGTCTTGGCAGGTATCTTTTTGCAGGAGTGCATGTTGTTTATCTTGGGCGCTTTTTGCACAGGGAAGGCCTTTGTCTTCCAGCTCTGTGAATCCTTCTTCACTGCGTAGCACCTTGCAGAACATTTTCACATATTAGGCTCTTGGTGAACACTTAGGATCCTCAGTCGTTTGCATTCACGTCATGTTTCAAAAACACATTCAATGAACCAGCAAGCATTTATTGAACATTTACTATGTGAAACACAGGGAAGACAGCCATGAACAGACCAGACACAAATCTTACATGCTAGTGGATGAAAATGTACCCCATGGATGACACTTTGGGTATTACGATGCCAAGAATGAGAACATATTAAATCACTTTGGTATTTGCATTAGATTGTGTCCTGTAATTTTCAGATTGGTGTATTTGCCAAAGAGCATATAGTAACAATTGTGTGTACCCCCCACCCACCAGAAAAGAAGACAGTAAACGTGCTAAACTATTGAATATTTTTAAATGTTATTATATTTGAAATGTGTTTATAACTTTGAGCCATGTAATTAGAAAACTAGGGTTTATTTAAATTCTTGTTTGTTTTAGAGAAATAGATAAAGCCACATTTCCCTTTATATAAAGTACTTGGTTGAAAAAAAAATTTTTTTTCTAAGGAAAAAAACACTCTTTAGTGTAGCTTTGCCAATTAAAAGACAGTACAGAGAAATTGATCCTCCTGGAGTTTGTGTAGAAATTAGCAAACATAATGCTTTTCCCTAGGCATGCACTCACTTAAAACTACTGAGAAGCTTATACTCGTGCAGGTTGAATGGAGTGAATAGTGGTTTAGAGAATTGAGCTGATTAATAAGAAGTCCCTGATTTTGTTTTAATAAGATGTTCTGACCCAATAAGGAAAATTTGCACTATGTTTTCCTACAGCGATGGTGCTGTTAAAACTTATGCAAATGGGACACTTTTATTATTACTAAGCCTTTTACAGTATGTTGCTTTCCAGGGAGCTTTGTAAATCATTATAATTATGTTTCCCCAGTGTATGGGTTCTGAATGCTCCTGTTGTCCTGTGAGGTGAATTTCCATTTGGTGAAAATGATACTGTTAAATGGAGGTTTCTACCCCATAGAAATTAAGAAGAGATCAATGCAGACAGACCCAGCCCTTGGAAATTCTGCTTTGTGATGAATTATTTCCTTTATACTTATGGTGAACTTTTTTACCCGTGCTGTGCACAGGGGCCCAGAATCATACACGACAAGTCCTTCCATGTGGACTACATCCATATGACACCATGTTCACCAGTTGGAGCCTTGGAAATCCAGTGGGAATGGTGAGATAGTGTCAACGGCCCCAAGGCACCATGTTTTTAATGTCACCCATTCGTTTCTGGCTGAATAGGCTAGTTGTTGATGTGGTGGGCATTATGAGATAGTGTTAATGGTTGGGCCACGGCATTTCAAAGAGATGCCTCGTAAGTCCTGAGCCCATTGTGCGTCTCTGATCATTTTGGTCTTCATTTGCTCCCCTTGCCCACCATCCTTCCACAGAGCCTTCTCTGGAAGCGCTCAGAGAGCAGAACAGGGCAGGCCCGTGTAGAAAATGCTCTCTTGAGAGTAGAAAGTCAGGTTTGCTGAGATCTCTGACTCAGATCACCCGTACCCGTGCTTTTTGTTGTGATGAAGAAGGTGCTTTCATATATACACATTTGTGTAGTAGTTACTCCATATTGATAGCAGTGTTACTGCACCTGTTAATTAATATAACCAAATGGCATAGCTACAGTGTTTTATTGTAGTAAAATTTAGGAGAGTATATTTGTTCTCAGTGGGAATTGGTCTGGGGAGACCCAGAGAGTGGGGACATGAGGGTTATTTGTGGAGGGGATGACACAGTAGCTTCAGAAAACAGAAACATTAATGCATTAGACTTCTGGCCTATGGGGTCACACTTCCTTCAGTGACGCCCATAAGAGCCTTGGAGTGCCGGAAAGTATAAGCAACACTGAGTTCCTGCCAGTATCACGAAGGTGTCTTTTGGATAAGAGAGGAGCCAGAAAGATTAAACTTGTGTAGAAAGTGAAAACTGAGTTTGAGGGAACAGACACATTCTCGTGGCAATAAGGTGGGTAGAATGGGCCGCTCAGCCTCTGCACTGTGGTCAGCTGGAGCTGGAAGATGCTTGTGGTGGGGCTGTCTTGTGCACTGTGGGAGGTTTAGCAGCATCCCAGGACCCAGGAGATACCAGTAGCACCCCCTCCCCCAGTTGTGGAAGCTGAAAATGTCTCCAGATATTGCCAGATGTCCCAGGAGGCCATAGGGGGAGCATGCAGTATCACTGCCTGTTGAGAACCTCTGGAATAAATAGGTAAATGCATACAAATATAAGGATCTTCGTCTTGCATTGGGAGGTGGCGTCTGACATGTAAAGACACCACTAGAGCACAGTGAAGTAGGTTCTTTCAGAGCATTGCATGCATCATACCCTGGAGCCCAAGGAGAAAATGATCAGGCCATGCCTCCTGGAATCAAGAAAGCTTGACTTCACGGCCTGGAGGAGATAAGTTTTAAACTGATCCTTGAAGGTAGAGGTAGGTGAGGAACTAGGTGAAAGGATCAGTATTAGGTGGGCTTTTAAAATATTTTCTGGCCGGGCGCAGTGGCTCACGCCTGTAATCCCAGCACTTTGGGAGGCTGAGGCGGGCGGATCACATGAGGTCAGGAGTTCAAGACCAGTCTGGCCAACATGGCAAAACCCCGTCTCTACTAAAAATGAAAAAAAAATTAGCTGGGCATGGTGGCGCGCCCCTGTAATCCCAGCTACTTGGGAGGCTGAGGCAGAAGAATTGCTTGAACCTGGGAGGCAGAGGTTGCAGTGAGCCAAGATCATGCCACTGCACTCCAGCCTGGACGACAGAGTGAGACACTGTCTCAAAAAATAATAATAAATAAATAAAATAAAATGGAATTTTTCTGAGTATTTTGTATGCTATTGAATTTTTTTTTTTTTTTTTTTTTGAGATGGAGTCTTGCTCTGTCGCCCAGGCTGGAGTGCAGTGGCGCAATCTCGGCTCACTGCAAGCTCCGCCTCCCGGGTTCACGCCATTCTCCTGCCTCAGCCTCTCCGAGTAGCTGGGACTACAGGCGCCCGCCACCACGCCCGGCTAATTTTTTTGTGTTTTTAGTAAAGATGGCGTTTTACCGTGGTCTCGATCTCCTGACCTCGTGATCTGCCCGCCCAGATTTATCACTTCATAGCTCTATTTCACTTTGTCTATATCTAAGAAAAAAACTATGTGCATAAATGAATTTTTATTAGCTAGTTAATCTAGTCAGTGGAATGGAGTATTATTTCCAGAGTTCCACTTTATGTTCCTTGGTAATATTGAGACGCTGGTTGTAGTGAAAATACTCTTAATTAAGGCATGTTGTAGGTTCAGAGTTTAGATGCCTGAATTTCGTGAAGGGTCTTCAAAGCTTTGGGGATATTTGATGTACAGTAGTGCTTTTCTTGTGTTCATTTGACGTTTTAAAGTGATAGACATTTAACCTTGGGCTTTCTCAGGACTGTAGAATATGAGTGATCACTGTTAACTGTTTAGAAACTCATGATGTAAGCACATACGACTTACGGATTTATGCACATTCTAAACAGATAAGCATCATACAAATATAACTTGAGTTTTCTGTGAAAGGACAATGAGACACCCCCCCCCCCGCCCCCGCCAAGTCTGGCCTGAACATTGGTGGCCTGGCAATCATAAAAACTGATACATACGTGTCTTACTTTGTGTTTGTTTGTTTTAAGCGAAAGCGTGTGAATATGCAGTCATCTGCCATTACTTTGTGGGCCAGCCCAGGCCTCTGCTCTGAGGATGGCCCACAGCCTGAAATGCCCCAATGATCCCAGCACTGTCCACACCCGGGGTGCATCCCTCCTGGCTTCTAGTTTCCAGTTAAGCAGAGCTGCACAGACATCTCACTGTACATGTCTCTAGATTTATACCTCCCTTCTCTACCTTCCCGGTCTTGCTGCCCACACCTATCCTCAAGTAAAAACTGATTCACACTTACCCTGTCTCTCATACACTCAATGTTATTTTCATTTGGAAAAAAAGGCTGTGACCCTGCGTGTACTCGTACTTCATCCGTCTGTGTAATATTTAAAGTTTGTAGTTACAATACTGAGGACACTGACTGAAATGGGGCTGGGAGCAGACTTGGATCAGCTTTGGGAGATGGTGTAGGCAGCGATGGGGACAGGTGAAGGTGCGGCCCAGAGTGCCGCCTTCCAGCTGCGAGCTTACATCCTCATGCTCGGGTGTCTGTCCTTCAGTTTCTTCTCCAGTGCCACGTCACCCACCTGAGCTGCCTCAGGTTTGCTCCCTGCTGCTGTGCACACGTGAATCAGTGTCTGGCGGGAAACAGGCAGATGCCTTTACAAGAACTCGTTGCCATTGATCTTGTTATTGTTAGACCTCCCAGTAGTGTGTGAAGTCTAGTAATTGCCTGTGTGTGAGACTAACTCAGTTGTAAGCTCTACATTATGGTGCTATTAATCTCTTCAATGCAGGCAAAATGGGGACAATGGCTCCCACAGCAAGCCCATCCGCTCTACCCATGTTAAGTTGAGAGGGATGTGGTACCATGTGGCTTCTACTTCTCCATCCACTTTACGGTTGGTGTTCATGCTCATTGTAAAAGCCCTGCAAGACCTAGAGATGCTGTGAGTCCTCACGAAGGAAAATGCAGTGTTCCATGGGGTTGTGCTGTCCACTACAGGCTCTTGACTTCTGAACTTTCTTAAGTTTGTATATTTATCCGGGAACTCATACTTACCAAGCTGTTTTTTAAGTTTCTTTCCTGAGCCAGGCACCCTCCAAGCTAAGTGCTGTGGCTGCAGAGGGCCCTGCCCTGATGGAGCTTGCCTCTTATTTGGGAGACCTGTAGCAAACAGAGGAACAAAGAAACAAAAGAATTTGATAACAGTAACACATCCTGTGACAGAGACGAACAAGGTGACATGGGTTGGAGGGGATTGCACATTAGAGGTAAGAAGGCTTCTGTGAGGAAGAGATGGATGAACCGAAGTGTGTAAGATGCAGCCGGAAGAGCCAGGAGAAGAGAGTTTCAGGTGGAGAGGCCAGCACATGTGAAGGCTAGGCACCCAGGAGACTGAGGGAAAACACGGGCCAGGCCAGCATGGTGGAGCGAGTGACCAACAGAGCTGAGGTCGGAGGTGTGCACGGTGAACAAACCCTACAGTGCTTTGCCGGCCATAATACTAAGAGGATGAGTGTGGACCTGAAACCCCGCAGCAGCTTCCTACCACACTAACCAGTGGCTGGCTGCTGGCTGACGGACGGACTGTGATGACTCCAACTGGGTCCCCGGCAGGGAGATAACCTCACCTTCCACTAGCATAGCTCAGTGGAGCCAAGAAGGGGAGAGGACAGATTCAGGACACTCTTCAGTGCAGAATGTCAGTGGACGTGCATGTGTCCTGGCCAGGGGAGTGAAGGTGTGGCGTATGAGCACGGAGTGGGAGGGAGGTGTGACTTATGGAGACCCCAGGCTAGAAGAGAGACGAGATGCCATAGTTGGGTGGGTGGAGGTCTCCGCTGTGGGCATGTCGCGTTTGAGATGCTGGTTGGCCCTTCAAGTGGCTGAGTCATGCAGTCCATGCAGGGATAAGTGAGGAGCTGTGGAGGGTGGGGGCTGGAGACATTCTAGACCTGGAGGCTAGATTCGTTCACTGGAGAGACAGATGGCGGTGTAGTCAGCGAGGGGCACTCAAAGGTCAGGAAGATGCCTTTCAGAAACTGAGGGTGCCCAAAGCATTTCCAAAATCATTTAATACCTCCTTGCATTTTCAGAGACTTGGAACCTCTTAGGAGAGAAGAATATAGGGAACCAGCCATCTGGAGACTTCTGCAGAGAATATACATTAATATCACTGTCTTATTCTCACTGACTCCCCCCACCTTTTTAAAAGAAGGGAGATGGCCTAGACTAGGAATTTTGCTTAAATTCTATCCTCCTCTCCTTTTTTTCTGACTCTGCAGTTTTCATCTGAGGTAGAGAGAAATGATGCAGTCAGCTAAATTAGACCTGAGTATCTGTTGTTTTTCTTAAACTTGTGAAGTTTTTGCTAACAACCACAAGCACAGTCCTGAGCATCGTATAACAGCATCATTTGTTAATTTTTTGGATGAATTTTGTGATTAACCTTGATTTAACAAGAACACCCAGCCCATTTCCCAACGACACAAATTAATACAAATTTAATGAACCGAAGTGTGCCCCTCTGCTGCCACATAGCTCGGTTCTCCAGGGATGGAAGCTGGCCTGAGAATTTCTAAGTTTGACGAACATTCAGATGTTCCAGAAACTATCAAGATTCTGAGACTGTTTCTAGGAAAGGCCACAACGCTCCTGGGAAGTATATCAGAATGACATTTTTGAATCTGAAAAGAAAAAAGTCCTGTACCTTTTTAATTTTAGTTAAGAGTTTGAATCTGGCTTAATATATTCTTGACTTGCTAGTTTGAAAACAAACTGGTCGATGCTCATTTTCACTCTCATAACCATTTTGATATTTCTGATTTTTTTTTCTTTAACCAACAGAGGGGTCTTTGGAAGACATATGTGCTTTGAAGTTTCAATTTTCATTGCAATTTTGTTTGTGGTAAAATGCACATAACATAACATTTACCATTTTAAGCATACGGTTCAGTGGCATTAAGTACAGTCACCATCTACCTCCAGAACTTTTTCATCTTCTTTCACTGATTCTCCATCCCCCCCCTCCACGCCCCCCGAAAACCACCAACCTACTTTCTAGCTCTTGTTTTGACTACTCTGCTGACTTCATATAGTGGAATCATACATTAATTGTCCTTTCGTGTCGGGCATATTTCACTTAGTGTCTTCAAGGTTCACACACCTGTGTCAGAATTTCATTCTTTTTTTGTTTTTGAAACCAAGTCTCACTCTGTTGCCCAGGCTGGAGTGCAGTGGTACAATTTCAGCTCAGTGCAACCTCTGCCTCTCAGATTCAAGCAATTCTCCTGCCTCAGCCTCCCGAGTAGCTGGGATTACGGGTGCGTGCCACCACACCCGGCTAATTTTTTGTGGGTTTTGTTTGTTTTTTGTATTTTTAGTAGAGATGGGGTTTCGCCATGTTGGCCAGGCTGGTCTTGAACTCCTGGTGTCAAGTGATCTGCGCACCTTGGCCTCCCAAAGTGCTGGGACTACAGGCGTGTGCCACTGTTCCTGGACAGAATTTCATTCCATTTAAAGGCCAAATATGTCATTGTTCGTATAAACAGCATGTTGTTTACCCACTCATCCATTCATAGACATTTGAGTTGCTATTCCAAAATAGCTTTTGGCTATTGTGAATAATGCTGCTGTGAACATTGAGGAACAAGTGTCTGTTTGAGTCTCTGCTTCCAGTTCCTTTGCATATACCTAGAAGTGGACTTGCTGGATCACGTGGTAATTCTGTTTACTCTTTTGAGGGCCTGCCATACTGTTTTTCTGAAAGTTTAAGTTTTTGTGAGATGTGATAAAAGTAGGGTCCGACCGTGAATCCTATGATTTGATGCAAAGGTTAACCCACTGTATCCTGCAAGCCAAATTTAGCCCTTGCTAATTTTGTACAGGCAACATGCTAAGGATATTTTTAACATTTTAGATGGCTAAAAAAATTACTGAAGGATAATATGTCATTATCCATGAAAATTCAATGAAATTCGGATTTCACTTTACATACTTGAAGTTTCATTGGAACACGGTTATACCCATTGTCTGTTATCTATGGAACAGACTCTGTATGGCCCAGGGAGTGGGATTTGCTACGGCCCTTCAAGAACAAATTTGCAGGCCTGGCATGGTGGCTCATGCCTGCAATCCCAGCACTTTGGGAGGGTGAAGTGGGAGGATCGTTTGAGCCCAGGAGTTCGAGACCAGCCTGGGCAACATGGCAAAACCCTGTCTCTACAAAAAGTACAAAAATTAGCGGGGCATAGTGGTGCATGCTTGTAGTCCCAGCTACTTGGGAGGCTGAGGTGGCAGGATCACTTGAGCTTGGGAGATGGAGGCTGCAGTGAGCCGTGATTGCACCACTGCACTCCAGCCTAGGCAACAGAGTGAGACCCTGTCTCAAACAAACAAACAAAGAAACAAAAATTTGCAAACCTGGTTAAAATGATAAGGAGTCCGACAAAGCTTGCTTACATCTGTTGACTGCTCTGGCCAACTCCGTGGGCTTTTCCAAGGGTCTGAGTAGGTGCGTCAAGCTGTCCACCTAATTAATCACACCGTCCTACACATTATTTGTCACTTTTTTGCATGTAAGCACCAATCCCAGTTGCTTAAGCGTGCAGGGGGCATTTCCTTCAGTAGGAGATGCAGAGTGTAAAAACTCCAACCCATTTGCATCTTGCTTATTTCAGGTACATTTCCTTTCCTGTTTATAATTCCAAAGTGTGGCTTCCTATCATGCCTTTTAAGGAACTATCTATTCCCGTTGACTAGGAGATAAATCTCTGTATAGTGGAGGAACCAAACTGAGGAAGACTTCTCAAAATTGTTCTTTTTATCATACACTTTTTTGGAACAAAGTTTATGGCCAACTAAGAGGCAGTCTTCTATTTTTAATCTGTGATATTTCTGTAAAGTCATGTAAATGTCATAACTGCAGTGTTTTCAAGTTGTTGTTGTTGTTTTTGCAAAGAGCTGTTCTCTGCAGTGAGGGCTGAGTGTGACTTGTTAAAAGTGAAATTCACATAGCATCCGTTTCCTCCGTTAGCTTCTTTCACTTAAAGGACATCTTCAACATGTCATTTAAGGGCAACACTTGGTTCATAGTGTTTAATTTGTTGTCAGGAATGTCAGCCTCAGAACTTCTTAATACACACACCCAACTCTACTGTAGGTACCTATATAATTTACGTTTAACCTATTATTTTATTTTATTTTATTTTACTTTATTCATGAGGGTGATCTTAGGACCTGAGATAAATTCGAACAGGCTCAATACAAATCAGGCTATGTTTAAACCAGGAAGCAGACTTAAATTCTATTTTTCTTGTATTTGGGTTTTGTAGGAAATGGGGCATCGTGTTTTCTCTTTTGAAATTGTGTTTGAAGTGATATTTGCATGAAGAAGCAGCCTGTTTTCTATTAGACTAGTAAAGTGGGAATAGTAGAAAAGAGAAAGGCGGGATTTGGGAAATGTGACATGAAGATGTTAAATAAGGTATGCGTATAACTAAATGTGGCAAGAACAATGCTACTTATATACGGAAGCTGCTAAAGTATTTTAATGTACTCTTTACAAAAAAGAATTTAAGAATTTTAACATCTGCTAGAGCTCAATCTAGTCTGAATTTTTTTCTCATCTGACCTTTTTCATTTTTCCTTTCTCAAACACACTTGCTCATTTAAAAAATTCAGTTGGAGAACCAAGTAATATGTTTCCATTTAAGAAAGCCACAGATAAATATTATGTTCCATTTGAAACTACAGCTTCACTCACTTGATACTTTTACTTGTATGACTATTTTAAGTTCCTTTTAAAGAAATGGCTCAAATTTATTCTTTTGGGAGGGACTGGTGAAAACGTCTGCAGGTTCATCTTGGTTTTTAAATTTTTATGTGTTTAATTGTGGTAAAAATACATAAAAGTTTCATCTTGCTTTTATGTTTGCTTTTAAGGTCTGAGAATATTAATAGAACAAAAGGAACACAACAGCATTCCAATGACCAGTGAGTGCAGCTATTCCCACTGTGTGGTTATATTGTTTTTTTTTTTTTTTTTTTTACAAGCCTACATATATGGCTTTACCTGTATTTGAATATGTGAATTCATACAGTGTGACTATAAAGCATTGTGCTCACTTAGTGGCACAGAGAGGTTAAGTTATTGACTGGGGGACACGCAGCCCTCAGCACGAAATTCTGGGATTTAGCCGAGAACAGCCTCACTCCAGGATCGTGCTGCTTCTCGGAGTTTGCTAGCTTGCATTGTTAGAGTGTAATTTCTGGAGAACAAGGCCATACTGGAATCCGGAGGAGAGAAAGATGGGTATGAGTACAGTGTGGTTGAGATTGCAAACAAGATATAGGTAAGATAAAAGAAAATGCAAACTAGGCCGAGTGCGGTGGCTCACGCCTATAATCCCAGCACTTTGGGAGATGGAGGCAGGTGGATCACGAGGTCAGGAGTTCAAGACCAGCCTGGCCAAGATGGTGAAACTCCATCTCTACTAAAAATACAAAAAATTAGCTGGGCATGGTGGCAGGCGCCTATAATCCCAGCTACTCGGGAGGCTGAGGCAGGAGAATCGCTTGAACCCGGGGGGCGGAGGTTGCAGTGAGCCGAGATCATGCCACTGCACTCCAGCCTGGGCGACAGAGTGAGACTTTGTCTCCAAAAAAAAAAGAAAAAGAAAGAAAGAAAGAAAGAAAGAAAGAAAGAAAGAAAATGCAAACTAGTAGAATGAGTTACCTTTTTTTGGTTGTTTTTATTTTAAGATAGGTCATGTGGTGTAATGGGAAGCTGATGGGACTTAGGGTCAGACCACCTGGGATCATTCCTGGATTCCAACCCCCCTGGCAATGTAGTAAAAGGTCTCCTCGTCTTTGAGATGTCAGGGGACGGTGATGCAGTGATGGGCAGGGTGTTAGGGAAGACTAAACTCATGTAACACGAAGCATGACACGTGTTGCATGTCTCTTTGTACCACAATATGCTTGGACATACATATTCCTGATCTGGTAAGATGAGATTCCATATGTTTTTTTGTGATCTCAGCATCCCCATGCCCAGACACTAAAGTCAAAGGGGACCATCAGAGTCCCCTAGTAGTTTGGAAATTCTGATCACCAGTCAGCAAAGATATTTGACTGTTGGAAATTTTTTAAATGGTGAGCTCTCTTTTTCTGTTTCGAGATTCAGTTATCCTTTCTGATAGTAGACACAGAAGTCTTTTTGACAAAGGTAATGCTAGGCCCTGCACTGGCTGACACTCCATGCAGTGTACTGTCCTTCCATGGCCTGTGCTGTTAGTTTACAGAGGTCAGTAATACCTGCCCGCCTCACAGGGTTTGTGTCCAAGTGCTTCATCGTGGTAGAAGTGGTTTTTAATAAAACAATAGATTTCTTGGTCTTGCTTCAAGTGAAATCCCTGAAATGTTTGCTTTCCCGATGATTTCATGCTCTAAACTGCCTTTTTGTGGCCATGGCCCATGAGCATAAAGCAGCATCGTTGCTATTCAGGCACATAAAAGCCAGATAGAAGAAAACCTCACTATTTAGCCATTGTGTCAGAGAGAGCCAAACTGCATGTCTTTCTGGGCCCTGGTATTTAGGGGATCGAATGTCACCCAGACCTTGAGTCTTAGTTATCAGTGTCGCATAGCAAGAAAGGGCATTGAGGAATCAGAATTCTTACAAGGGTGGCAACGTTTATTTTACGAATTGAAAAATACTCCTATTCAGCAGCTGTAGTCACACAAAATTAGGCCTGATGTAAGGTTCCACACTTTTAAAAAGAATTGTATATATTTAACTAGGATTCTGTAGTCATTTATATTAGGAATATTGTTGCTAGTTGTTTTGCAGGTTTCCAGTAGCTGTAATGCAACTAGGGAAGCATTTACATATTGAAGGCAGGAGCCACCAATAATGTACGGATTTTAACAGTAATTATCTGGGAATTGCACAGGTTTCATTCTCGAAAAGTTAACTGAATTCCACAGATCAAAAGTGAAATTCATTCACTCATCTAAACATGCACTCTGTTGCTTTCTTGGTGAGAGGAATGACCGACCCACTTGGTCTTCATGGAGGTCAGTCTCCTCATCTATAAATAATATATTAAATGTTGATCTAAGAATCTATGAATCTGAATTTTACATAATGAGAGAGATGTACATGTGAGTGAAAAGCAAAACCCTGTGATAACTCATTTTTGTTCCAGCTACAATATTGTAGACTCTGTGGACTAACTATAGCCAAGACTTATCGGAGTCAGGAAAAAAGTATCATAGAAAATCTAAAAATTAATTGAAGGCAGTTGTTTGTAGGTACAGCCCAAGTGACTGCATAAATTTCACACCAACTAAAAGTGTTAAAAGAGTAACAAGATGAAGGGGTTAGAATGATTTGTGATGGATACATTGTGCATTGGAAATTGTTTGTAAGATTTCCCCAATAATTGTGTTTCAGTTGCCCAATTCCTGTTGATTCTCATTGTGCAGAAGTAAGTTACTACTCCCTTCAATATAAATTAGTGTAAATTGTGAATTGCTTTCATCTAAAACAATGAGAGTACCCAACATGAAGCCAGGACTTGGGGTTCAAATCCTACCACTTGTCAGCTGTGAAGCCAGCCTAGATTGTTCACTTACACTCTTCAGAAAGCAGCCTCTTTATCTACAAAATGAGAATAAACAGGGCTGATGTGATGGTTCAGTTATATAATGGACATAATATTAAATAGACTCTTTCTTTCTGAATGGGAAAGTGAGGAGTTACTGTATTTAGAAGATGCATAACCAGCCTTGCTGTTCAAGAATGTTAGGAATGAAAACAGTTGATATGTGGTTCTCATGACTCAATTAAAAGATGCTATGTTTGTGTTAAAATTAAGAATACACTTCTACTGAACTTGTGGAAGAAGCTTAGAGCAGAGGCTGCCTGTGCATTAAGACCGAGAGGACTTGGAAAGAGAAGATTTGTAATGTTTTCCTTTAACATTAGGGTTTCCTAACTGTGGCACTGTTGACATGTAGGGCTGGAGAACGATCTGTGGGAGGTCCTTCCTGTGCACCGTAGGAGGTTCAGCAGCATCCCTGGACGTCCCGACCCGCTGGATGCCAGTAGCAGCCTCTCCGTATGGTGACCACCAGAAGTGTCTCCAGACATTGTCCAATGTCCCCTGGGGGGCAAAATCATGCCTGCTTGAGAACCACTTAAAATTTCCCCAATAAACATGCATTACTTCTATAATTTTAATAGCAACTTAAAAAAAAAGATGTCATTTCCAAACTGACAAGGCTAGTCTGTCGAGCTTCACATATTGAAGACTCAGAAGAGTTGGACTTTTTTTTTCATTTTCTTTTTCTTTTTTTTTTTTTTGAGACAGAGTCTTGCTCTGTTGCCCAGGCTGGAGTGCAGTGGTGTGATCTCGGCTCACTAGCAACCTCTGCCTCCTGGATTCAAACAATTATCCTGCCTCAGCCTCCCAGGTAGCTGGGATTACAGGTGTGTGCCACCACGCCCAGCTAATTTTTGTATTTTTAGTAGAGACGGGGTTTCTCTGTGTTGGCCAGGCTAGTCTCAAACTCCTGACCTCAGGTGATCCTCCCACCTTGGCCTCCCAAAGTGCTGGGATTACAGGCGTGAGGCACTGCGCCTGGAAGACTTGGATGTTTTTATGAGGCGTTTTGGGCTTGTGTTGTGAAAGCATCAGCTTAACAGAAAGTGATGTTGCATGACTGCCCCA
This sequence comes from Nomascus leucogenys, assembly GCF_006542625.1. Lineage (NCBI taxonomy): Eukaryota > Metazoa > Chordata > Mammalia > Primates > Hylobatidae > Nomascus > Nomascus leucogenys. The sequence continues at coordinate 8,088,677 of NC_044406.1, forward strand.
AAGACTCCTGGTGGCAGCTGTGAAAGCGTCCAGGGACCAAAACCTGTGCTGAGGTTGCCCTCAGGCACCTGTGGGCCTGTCATTGGGGCCATTCTAAGTAACCAAGACAAACCTGCTCTACTTGTGGAATACGGCACTTCTTCTTCTGCACGTTAATTGTCTGGGGTCACCTTGATATTAGTAGGTTATCTATTCTACTGTAGTAATGTGTTAGGAGTGCACAGCTTAATCAATCTAATATGATATTGCTCTAAGGTAGGGCTCAGCAAACTACTGCACATAGGCCAACTGGCTTGCAGCCTGCTTTTGTAGGTAGTTTTACTGGAACATATACACATGTGTTTGCATGAAGACACCCATTTGTTTACAGATTGCCAGTGGCTTCCAGGTACACGTGACTACGATGGCTGCAAAGTCCAAGATCCTTGCTATTTGGCCCTTTAGAGAAAATGTGTACCTACCACTGCTCCATGGTTCTGGAACTTTCTTCCCTTCTGTTGCCATATCTAGGTATATCTCCCATCTGTTAATCTCAATTTCAGAAAGGGGGAGGATAGTAAACAGCATAGCCAAACAAGGCAAATTATGATAGAGAGCACTGTGAATATTTCAACTTTATTCAGTGCTTTTAGTGAGTATCCGTGTGTTTCTCTGCGTATCAGATGCATGTAACGTGTCCCAGAGCGTATTTATTAAAATGCCTGGCTCATGTACTTGTTCATGAAATAAGCAAAACGCCATCGTTTTCCTTGATTTAAAAAAGTGGTAGCAGCATTCGTGCTGGAGAACTTTGATAGAACGTGGCAGTTGCGTGTAGGATATTGGACCAGACAGGCTGTTGGGGCCAGAGTTTTAAGAAGGTTCCTCTAGAAACAGACCGTACTAGGATTACATGGGAAGTGCGTGTGGAATACCTCGGGATCGCTGATGGCCGGTTGTATGGGAGTGAGGGGAAGGACGGGGCTCAGTGGGGAGCTTTCTGGAATGCCAGTCCCGCTCTTTCCTGCATGTCTACTACCCCCGTCCAAGCACTTCCTTGGCTCTAACACGTCCTCATGAGCAGGGCCCATGACTTCCCGGTGTTACCTTCTGGATAATTTAATACAGGGTTCAGGATATTCGTAAGTCCCATAAAGGTGTTTTAAGTGAACAGCTGAATGGCAACCTCAGTTTGATGATGCTCTGTCTCCTGGAGGGGCCTAATGTCTGGCTGTCTCTAGTCTCCTTCCAACAGACCAGCATCATCGTGTCGTGTTAAGTTCGCTTATGAATTCTCTACCAAAGGCATCTGCACGTAGTGTCCAGGAATCACTCGATGTTTTGTTTCTTCTTTTAAGTTTTCTTTGCCTCTGATATATCTTCCACAGATTCCCTGAGGAGGTGAGGAATGGAGGAAGTTGTGAAGGAGAAGAACTGTAAGCTGAATAGAATACAGTCATCCCTCGGTATCTGTGGGGTATTGGTTCCAGGACCCCTGTATATACCAAAATCCAGGGAGGCGCAAGTCTCTGATATAAAATAGTGTCCTATTTGCATATAAACTATGCACATCTTCCTGTAAACTTTAAATCGTAGATTACTTGGAATACCTAATACAGTGTAAATACTATGTAAATAATTGTTATATTGTTTTTAAAATTGTTTTTATTGTATTGTTTTTATTTTTTTAAAAAATATTTTTTCTTTCTTTTTTTGACACAGGGTCTTGCTGAGCTCACTGCAGCCCCTTCCTCCCGGGCTCAGGTGATCCTGCCACCTCAGCCTCCCGAGTAGCTGGGACCGCAGGCATGAGCTACCACGCCCAGCTAATTTTTGTATTTTTTGTAGAGACTGGGTTTCACCATGTTGCCCAGACTGGTCTCGAGCTCCTGGCTTCAATCGGTCCTCTCGCCTTGGCCTCCCAAAGTGCCGGGATTAGAGGCGTGAGCCACCACACCTGGCCTTAAAAATATTTTCAATCCTTAGATGCAGAACTTGTGGATACAGAGGGCTGGCTGTTCATATTTTCAAAGACTGTATATCAACAACATATCATCAATATATAACATATATGAGATATATGGATAATATATATACATACATTAAGTAACAGAATATACATGTATTCAAACTAGTAGGTTTGTTATAGACAGAATAGAGAAGACTCTGGCTTTTTAAATCCAGTTTCACAATCTCGGCCTCTTATTTATTTTGCTTTGATTTTTATTTCATTTTTGAACTTTTAGATTCAGGGGTACATGTGCAGGTTTGTTACACAGGTAAACTCGTGTCATGGGGGGTTTGTTGTACAGATTATTTTGTCACCCCAATATTCAGCCTGGTACCCAATAGTTACTGTCTCTGTTCCTCTCCCTCCTCGCACTCTTCACCCGGCAGTAGCCCACAGTGTCTGCTGTTCCTGTCTCAGCCTTTTCGCTGGAGTGGTTATACCACTTGCTCTTTGTTTTCTCTTTGTACCACTTACTCTGTGCTTCCTTTTTCCTCAGTTCCTCTGTGCTTCTGCATAAATTGGGACTTTTTTGTGACTATACTTTACAGTAAGCTTATTAGCAATAACTCATTGCTTTATTTTTTAGGGTGTTGCTCTAGTGTTGACAGTTTTCATGTTTAACCTTATCACAATCTATGTTTGAAAGATATTTTACTTCACATATAAGAGCCTTACAGCAATGTGCTTTCATTCCCCTTCCATTCTTAGTTCTTTGTGCTACATTTGCCGTCCATTTTACTTTTATACATGTTACAAACACCATAATACATAGTTATTAATTTTGTACTAAGAAGTCAATTACATGGAAAAGAATTCTTTTAAAGAGAAGAAAATATTTTTATGTTTATATTTACTATTTCTGCCACTCATCATTTCTTTGTGGGAATTCGCATTTTCCGTCCGAAGTTTTTCTTCCCCTTCATGGACCCCCTTCAGTCTGTCTTGTAATGCAGGTCTACAGGAAGTGAATTCTCTCTGCTTTTGTTTGTTTGGTAAAGTCTTTATTTTGCCATCATTCTTTGAAAGATATTTCATCTGAGTGTAGAATTTTGCATTGACACATCCTCTCAGTTCTTTAAAGATTTCATTGTCTTCTGCCTTGCATAGCTTTTGACGAGAAGTTTGCAGTTTTTACTATCATTTTTCCTCTGGATATAACTTTTGCGTTTTTTTCTCGCTGCTTTTAAGAGTTTGTCACTGATTTTCAAGAAATTGATTGTGTCTTGTTGGGGTTTTCTACCATGCCACAACACCCAGCTAACTTTTTTGCATTTTTAGTAGAGATGGGGTTTCGCTATGTTCGCCAGGCTGGTCTCGGACTCCTGGCCTCAAGTAATCTGCCCACCTCGGCCTCCCAAAGTGCTGGGATTACAGGCGTGAGCCACTGCGCCCAGCCAAAATGTGTTTTAAGTAACATATTTTATCATCTCAGTACTAGTGTTTTATTAATGAACACTAAACCCAGTTAGGGAAACACTGATGAAAACCAGTGTTTATTATTTTTACATATTTTTATAACTCCATATTGGCTCCTTGGACCTTTTAGAGTTGGGTTAGGAGAAAGCAATTGGGCATTTGCCTGGTATTGTGTAGAGGGTATGCAAACACGATTAGCTTGTGGAAAAGATATCAGTAACAATTGCCTGCGTAACCACCAGCTTTATGGGAGTACTCCAGTAGTAACGTTTTTTCCTTGTTTCAGCTATAAAAGCTATTACCACAATCTATCTCTCTCATTGTGTACAGTAATGATCCATGAACATACTAAAGGGAAATTGATGGCATACCCAGGATTACCATTTACAGATGGCAGTACTGAAATGTTAATTTCAAAAACATTCAAACTCTAGTTTTCTTCTGTAGACATGGGACAAGCAATTTTTAATCATGCAGACTTGGTTTTAAAAGAAAACTCTTCTAAGATGTTGTTTGGTTTAAATTTATGGCCTTCTAGTTTGCTTATAACATATGCTTATTTTTAAAGAACATTAAAGGTTAGGCCTAAGGAATTTGTGTGCAAAATTGGTCATTGATTATTAAGAAAATAATACAGAACTTTTTTTTATGTCATAAATATAACTTTAAAAGGAAGGGGACTCTTCGGAGTTGCCTCTGAGGAGCACATATGAAAAAGAAGGGCAGAGGTTTACTACAGTGGTAAAAAATAGTCCACCTAGATCAAGACTATTCCAAAAGTGAATTTAAAAAGAAAAAAAGATGAGATGGTAAGATATGAGGAAATAATGAATGCATTGTGACTTTCCACCTCCCCATACCCATTTTCGTAGTTTGGTGAGTAGAAAGAGAAATGAGGATGCTGGCCCAATTTTGATTCCCAATGGATGAGACTCACACAAAACTGCCCTGCTTCTTGACACTATTATGATATTAAAAGTAGCGTGTATTTTTGTAAGTTATTACCATCTTGGCACACTTGCGTTCATTTTAGTCAAGTACTGTCACCTTTAGATTTCAAGCTTGCAGTCTTAAGAAAATACACATTGGAGAACACATAGTCTTCCAACAGTAAAATCTCAGCTTATTAGAATGTTTAGCGACCGAGGTATTCAGAGTCAGTCAGAAAAGTATCTTTAGGATGTCAGCATGTGGAGATGTCTTTCATAGAGAAACCGGGGAGAGTCAGGCAAACCCTAGCAACGTTGAGCATGGCGTATCCTCATCTGCATGGGCACTTAGACACCTGGACAAGTCCATTAGCAGTAAGGCGGGATAGAGGGGTTCACAGGATACGTGCAGCCCAGAGCTGGGAGGAAATCATGAGGACCGACTGGACATTTATTGTACAGATGCACGACTGGCTGGTATGGCCTGGGATATGGCAGTGAAGATACACTGTGAGGTTGTGGGAGGTGGGATTCACAGTAAATCCTAAATTCTTCATCTTTGCACTCATGATGCACAATAGCTGATCAAAGCTTTTAGCAAACGCTGCAGCAAATTAAAAGGCGGCAGAACCTCCTGGTGACAAGTGCAAACCCTGGAGTCGGACTGCAAGCATTCACACCCCAGCTCCACCAGTCCCCAGCCCTGGGACCTGGACATGGAGCTGCCTGTCAGTGCGTCCATTCCCTCTGTGTGAGAACGGGATAGGAACAGCGCTCCCTCACACACTGCTGTACACATGGAAACCACCATTGCCGTCGGACACAGTGTATGCTGTAGAAGCACTTAGTGTACTAAGCACGTTAAATATTTAAAATTATTAATTAGATTATTTAATCCAAGCTCAACGCTCTCAGAAGAGAGCCAGGCATGTAACAGGTGCAATATACATGTTAGCTATTATTATTATTTAATAGAGATGGGGTCTTGCTATGTTGCCCATACTGGTCCTGAACTCCTGGCCTCAAGTGATCCTCCCACCTCGGCCTCCCAAAGTGCTGCAATTACAAGCATGAGCCACTGCGCCCAGCCTATTATTTTTTAATAACTTTATTAAACCCGGTGTTGCCAATTGTTTTGAAGTGTGGGGCCGTCTTTCAGATGACACATACTAAACATCTACTAAACAGCCTGAGAAACGGCACTCTGAAGAGCATGCCTTGGCAGACACTCCCCTGTTTACTCTAAAACTCCAGCCGATTGGCTTCCAAGTTCACTTGGTTCTCGTTTTTCCTGGCAACAACTCTGCAAATTATTACCCCCATTTGATGAGGTGCTGGCTGAGAAGGCCCCTTGCCCAGGTATGTTTCCGACCTGCCTGTGACCAAGTGTTAGATTCTGAAAGCTGGGAGCGCTGGCCTCGGTTAGCTGAGTGATACCAGCGTGGGGTCTTTCGAGGCTGCAGGCAAGATGTCCGCCCACCTAAAGGCAGGATGGGGGCTGGAGGGGCCGTGTCCCGGCACCTCCTTCCTGTGGCTGCTGAGTTGGTGTGGCTGTGGGCAGGGGGCCTCAGTGTTGTACCGTGCTGGCCTCGCCATGAGCACCCGAAGGAATTTTATCATACAAATTTGATTCTGTTTTATCAAGAGATGCCAGTAGCACCTCCACTTCCAGTTGGGACACCCCAAAATATCTCCAGACATTGCCTAATATCCCCTGGGAGATGGCGGGGCATGTGGGGAGGGGGCAGCAGCGGGCACTGTCACCCCTGCTCCAGAACACTGTATTAAAATACAGAAACATGATGCCAATCCCATGCTTTTATTTGGGATTAAATGTGTAATACATATGCTTCTGAGTGGGGAAAAAAAACTTTGCTCCAAGCGGAAAATGGTGCATTCTTTGTTGTCGTTGGGCAAATGCTTGGTAGGGATTTGATCTATGTAGAGGAATGCTCAGTCTGCAGTGGCAGCCAGGTAGTGAGCATGTGCGGCCCTGCACACAGCATGAGCTTGTCAGACAGACAGTGCTTGCCAAGCGGGGCTCTGGCATGCGGTGGTTGTTGGCTATGGCTCTTCCATGGGCAGGCTCCCGGCCCTCCTGGTGCATCCATCCCCTTTGTTGGCCACCCTGCCTGCTGGCCCTAGGCCTTCTGCTCCTTTCCACAGGTCCTGGCTCTCTCCAGCTTGGCCTCCCTCCGCCCATCCTGTGCACCTTTCATTCCTGGGGAGGAGGAGACTCAGGTAAAGAAGGATAAAGGCAGAACGATGCCAGGCAATTCCACTGCTAGCCGTTGCCCCAAGGACATGAATGTTCTTAGCAGCATGGTTGACCCAAGCCAGGTGCCCGTCAGCTGCTGCCTGGAAAAACACAGTGTGGTCCAGCCACGCAGTAGCATGGTATTCAGCCATAAAAGGAGTGAAGCCCTGGAACGTGCTATAACATGGATGCTCCGGGAAAACATGCTCAGTGAAAGAAGCCAGATGCAAGAGGTCATATATTCTATGATCTCATTTAGTACCCCAAATAGGGAAATTCATAGAGCCAGAAAGCATTCTGTGGTCACCAGGCCTGGGGGAGGAGGGAATGGGAGTGACTGCTTAGTGGGCACCAGAACTCCTTTCCAGGTGATTGAAAATGGTTTGGAACTTGACATAGGTGGTGGTTGCATAACATCTGAATGTACCACTAAATTGTACGCTTTAATTTGGCCGGGCTCGGTGGCTCACACCTGTAATCCCAGCACTTTGGGAGGCTGAGGCAGGAACATCACTTGAAGCCAGGACTTCAAGACCAGCCTGGGCAACATACCAAGACCCCCCATCTCTATTTTTCAAAAAAATAAGAATTTTTTTGAAAGAAAAATAATAAAATGGTTACTTTTATGTTGTTATTTTTATTCCAACTGAAAACAAAGCAAAAACAAAAATACGTATAGTCCAGGGGAATGTCTATGTTGGGCCTGAGGTATGCTGTTCTGGTTTTTCTTAGGTGATTGGGTTCTGAAGGCTGTGTCAAAAGAGGAGTCTTTAAAGTTGCTAATTCTTTCCTGATAGGAAACGAATATAATTTCTCAAAATGACTGCTTTCGAGGAATGCCCCTTTCTAAATTTGAAAACACAGTATTAAAAAGAAGAGTCTCTCAGTGCTTTAGATTATTATTTCTTGTATTCAATTTAAAAATCCCTTACAGTGGTTTTACAAATCTGCAGAGGAATTCACAAAGCACGATTGAAAAGTGTTGCACAGGATTTATAATTGAATGGGAGCAAACCAGCTGATATGCATATAGGATGAAATTTAGCTGAGGGTGCTATTGAGTTTGGACAACATTTGGCTGGACCTTTGTAACTCTTCAGCTCTATGAAACAATAGTTGTGTGAAGAATTAAAAGGCGGAAAATGAACTGTATGTGGCTGGCTCACATATGCCTAGGTCTATTTCCAGACACAACGAACAGTGAAATTGTGACAGTGTTGGTGAGGCACCAGTTCAAGGAAATATACAAAGACTGCCTGTTCATAAATACAGACACAATGGAGTGATAACTGGTGCTTGCACTTGGAGATCTAGAATTCTAAAACATCGGAAAACAGTAACAGACCGTTCTGTGTCCTTTTCTTTAAAATTATCTCGAAATTTTCGTGCTTCCCCCAAGAACATCCTCAAAGATGCCAGTAAAAATAACTCCACAGGAATCTTTCTGAATTCCAATATCCATGTGAAAAGGCTGCATTTTCTTCTGATTTTTCACAGTAGAATTAAGGCAGACATCATGAAGAAATGAATGTGTAGAGGACTTCCGAAATCTATATTAACGCGTGTGATCAGCAACTGTAATGTTTTGATTGATTATATATGGTACATCCTTCATTAAGCTAACTTTTATCAAGTATGTGTTATGTGTCAAGCCTGGACTGTAGAAATGAACTTGAAGAAGAAAGGACTCTTCTTCCTGTTCGGGTAGAAAAGGTATAATGCGTGTTATGGATGATGTGACCGAAGGAAAACACCAGATACCTTGAGGAAAATTGAGGTCATCACCCAGGGATTCTGTATTCTACTTAGGGAATAGGCTAAACATCAAAATACAGCAATTTGAGACAAAGGCAGACAGTAGTCCTAGAAGGGTAGGTGTCAAATCCCCAAGAGCATCGGCGGATCCAGGTTCCTTTTGTGTTACTATCCTGCCTTCCTAAGGGTCAGACAGGCTCTCAAGCAACCCCCATGACCACAAGTTGTGCACATCCTTTCCCAGCTCCTCTCACCTACCACTGGCAAGAACTCAGTAATGGAACACCTGGGGTCTCTTAATGAGGTGTGCTTGTGTGACTAAAAGAAAAAGAAATTTTGGGGGAGGAGCAGGCTGGTGGATTTGCAGTTTCTATATTACCTTGTATTTTATTTGATTACAGTGTTTGAATTCAGTGTTTTGAAGAAATGCATGTAGCACCGCAAGCTCTATTGTAACCTACTTTCTTTGGAGAAGCAGGTACATGCTGTGTTGTGTCAGCTTAGAGAGCCCCTTCAAAACCTCTCCATGTTCAATGTGGAGGGACTGTCACTATACATGCATGGCACACCACACCAAGAGCAGAGGACTACCAGAAAATTAGAATCCCTTTTATATTTGTCATATATCAGCATTTATTTAGTTGTAAAAATAAAGAGCATATGGCATTTGTTAAAATCGTTTGTATTTCACACAAATATTTGGCAATATGTAAACTTTCTTGCCAGGGCTGTTTATTGTGGTTCTATTTGTGTACTAATAATGGGGAAATCAGTAATGACCAGGTGTTGGAAGGTCTGATTTCTCATTTAAATGTATTGTCTCTAGCAATAAACTAATTATTTTTGATATGTTTCATAACCAGAAGAATGTTACTAACCAAAGTCATAATTCCTATTTTTGTGTTGATCACACACAGATGATAAGTTAATTATACTTATTGAATTTAACAACATATATAAGAGATAATCTCAAATTTCAAGACTCTCATTTGTGGGTTACCATCTGTTTTGGACCAAAGAATAGGAATTTGATTGCAAGCTTTCTTCTGAACAGCTTGTAATAAGAGCTGTTTGTATATTAATTACTTATTGAATTATTGTGGGTTTTAATGTTTTAATTTACAAGCAATTTGGAACTTATTGTGGTGACATCTGCTCATATTTTGATACTTTATGGTATTTAGCAATTTCATCATAAGGCTATTTTTTCCCCTGGTAATTTATAACCCAATCCTGAAAACAGTAATTTGGTCTCTCCAGCTCACTATCAGGAGTATTGTCCTGTTTCATCTCCACTGCAGATTTTTTTCATAACTAAAAGTATATTTTATAAGCAAAATCAAGATTCCTTTGTGCCTGCTTCCCTGGTGCCCTTTCATTTCTATTCAGAGTTACAGATGAATTTAGTTTCACTCTCATTATTTTACTTCAGTGGTAGATTTTTTTACAAATTGCCCTGGTTATTACTTTCATCTTGAATATCCTTATGGTTTTTGTTTTCAATGTACTGTAATGCAGTTTAGGGGCCTGTGAACCTGCTTGTAGATTTTTTTTAATCTCCTTCCTTTAAACAACGTAACTATAAACATGACTCAGTGGGCATAATTTACTTCAATTTCCTTAAAGCACTTGAGTTTCTATAGAAACTCCCTAATAAGAAACACCTTCACTCATAGCTTCACTTGTGGACTTCAATTATATTAAACCTGGTACCTTTTTATTATCACTTAGGACTATTAAATAAGAATTTAGAGAAAATGGTGGACATTTAATTTCCTTAGTTCTTGAATTTGTAGATGATAGAGGATAATTTATAGTCTCTAGGAAGCAGGAATCATCCACAACCAAAGAAATTTTATAAGGTAAATATCATTAGGTAAATAGTTTACTGATTAGTATTTCTAGTGACTGAGAAATAAAAACAATTTTTGATATGAAGGATTATCATTTTATGAGCCATAAACCTGGCTTCCTCGTAAATCAGTACAAATGGAACCCTTGTGAAACAGAAATGTCTGTGAAGAGTAAATGAAAAGTTGGGACGTTAGTGGGTGCCTTTGGTTTTCTTGATTTTAGGGGAGCCGGAGGAGAAAGGATTCTGACCCGTTTGTGTGTCTTTATGAGCACAGTACATGAGAATGTGTATATGCACACAAATGTGCCTGGCAGAGTTATTGGAAAGCTAGCCCAAGCGATGGGGAATGTTTAGCTAAAGCGTGTTGTGTTCTCCCGGGGGTGTGCACAGGTTCATGTATCAGCTGAATAAGGCCCTGTTCCAAAAACAATGATATTTCAAGGGAACCTTAATTTAATGTAATTTAAAATTAATTTAAATCTTTAAATTATCTTTAAAAAATAGCAGTAGCAATAGCTGAGCTAACATTAATTGTATCTATTTTGAGACTCTTTTATTTCAGAACTTCTACATGCGTAATGCCTGACCGGCCACTTTTAATTTCTCCTTTTTTCCACTTTGCAAACAAAACCTTACAATGTGTGCTATGGACTAAGACAGAAATTAAGAACCAATAAAATGTGTTAAGTTTTAATTAGGAAGAAGAAAAAACCTAAAGGAACGGGATGGTTGAGAGGTAAGCACACCGCAATGATTTTTAAGTCTTTTGTTTTAAACCTTTCCCTTTCTCCCTAGGCTGGTCCCCGCAGACGGCTTCCCATTTCTATGACCGGATGCTGGGAAGCCTGCTGGTCCACGGGTCCATACATGAAGTCACCATAAGGTAAGCAGCCCAGCATGCCATTGGATCCTTGTCCTTGTACCTGAAATCCGTTTGAGGAGCAGAACTGCATTTTCCCAAAACGGAACCCCTTCTGTTTTAAACGATGTTTTCAGGGGAAGTGTCCGGTCTTTCTCCTTACTGAAGGTTGAAGGTAGTAGACAGACAATCATTAAATCATTGTGAGCTGCATAGTCAATTCCAAATGAGAAATTTGCCTTTTTACTGACTTCTGAGAATTTTGGGTTGTGTTTTTGTTTTATTTTGTTTTGTTTTTGTTTGTTTGTTTGTTTTGAGACAGAGTCTTTGCTCTGTCACCCAGGCTGGAGTGCAGTGGTGCGATCTCGGCTCACTGCAACCCCCGCCTCCTGGGTTCAAGTGATTCTCCTGCCTCAGCCTCTCAAGTAGCTGGGATTACAGGTGCCCACCACACCCGGCTAATTTTTAAAATAGTTTTAGTAAAGACAGGGTTTCACCATGTTGTCCAGGCTGATCTCGAACTGAGCTCAAGTGATCCGCCCACCTCGGCCTCACAAAGTGCTGGGATTACAAGTGCGAGCCACTGCATCTGACCTGCCCTCTGAGAATTTTGGATCCTGAAGGAGCTATAACAAATTTTTCTGGGTCTTACCAGGCGAGGATGACACCTTCTAAAATCAACCTCTCTTGTCAACATTATGAATTACAATTATGCAGCCAAGTTAATTATAATTGGGTACATGAGTGTAGATTTTATTTGGCTCCTATATCTTAATTCTATGCTTTATCAGTTTCTTAATATGATTTGTGTCTGTCTCCAGATTGATTTGCTAGTTAACTTTGAAACTTATTAGAAAATCATGGAGATTACTATGTGTAAATCTGGTGAGATGCTAAGGTTTCCTGACTAGCACGCCAAACAATTGTATGTACACAGGTGTCAAGACTTGAGAAGCCCGTAGCCCAAACTAAAACTGACACCCGTGCCCCAAAAGTTCTGTAAAAGTTATCTTATTACCTTTTGGCACATGTGATTTTAGTTTCATTTTACTTAATTGTTATTTAATTTTCTGTTTCTTTCTCTAATGCCTTTTTAGTTAAAAAAAAAAAAACAAAAAACAACCTATAGAACCTGGGCAGTTTTAAAGCGTAAAGATAGAATTTTGAGGAAGCTTTTTGATTTACTATTTTAAGAGAACCAACTAGAACTAAAATGATAGACTTAAATTTAATTAAAATAAGCAGCTTACTGTTTGAGGTACTTTTGTTTAAAGCCAGACATACGCATATGTAGATTGTTTTGTTTATAAAAACACAATTTGTAATGTATTAGTGAATTTGAATTTTCTGACTGGCTTTTTCACTCAGTGTAAGGTTTTCAAGGTTCATGTGCATTGTGGCATGTGTCATTTCTTTTTATGTCAGAATATTCAATTGTGTGGCTAGACCATGGATAGAACATATGTGATTCATGCATCAGTTGATGGAAATTGGGGTTGTATTTCCCTTTTGGTTGTTATTAAAAATGATGTCATGAACACACATATACAAGTTTTTTTTGTGTGGACATATGTTTCATTTCTCTGTGGCATTTACTTAGGAGTGGGTCATATGGTACCTCTGTTGAACATTTTGAGGAACTGAATTTTTCCAAAGTGGCTGTTATACCAGTCAATATTTTTCGAAATGCCATTGAACCATATTTTAAATGTCAGAGGGAAGCTGGGAGGGGATCTTTCTCTCATCAGTGTTTTGAGTGGGTATTATTTCAGTACTTTGGGAACATAAGCTTCAATTTCATTGAATCCAGCACACATTGAATTTCTCCTGTGCGTGAGGTATCTGTGTTTGGCTTTATACGTGACTGAGTGTTTTTGTAGCCTTTGATAACTTGTGTGGTTTATACATGCAGATAGTCATTTGGCATTATCCTCAAAAATGGTACTCTGTTGCTATAGTTCATTAGTAAGGTTGGGAATAACCTACATAACATGCTCTTTCTGCCTATGTTGCGTGCTGCACCTCAGAAAGTGAGGGCTTATAACAGTTTCCTTGAGGTGTGTGTGGTTTCAACACATGTCCTGCTTTCAAAGGCATCCATCACAGACCCTGGTGATAGTGTTTTTTTAATCTCAATCTTAAAGGGGTTGCTATGATTATGAGGAATGTTCACATTCAGGGGCGTTCACTGTTGAAGTTCTCAGGCAGGAAGATTCCAAGCCGAGAAGGGACTAGGCAGTTGTTCTCGAATGTAGAGGTGGGAAGATCTGTGGTAGAGCAGCAAGGACTGAGAGCAGGCTCAGCAAGCATGTTCTGTGATGGGCCTGATAGTTAAGGGCTTTAGGCTTTGCGGGCCAGGTGGTCTGTGCTGCAGCTGCTATACTCTGCCATTGCAGTGTGAAAGCGGTGTAGGCCCTACGGAAATGAATGAACATGGCTGAGTGCCAAGAAAACCCTGTTTATAGACACTGATACTGGGTTGCAGTTTGCTGACCCTAACCTAGAGGAACACAACTGTGTTCTTTCCACCTTTTCTAATTGTGGCCTTTTGAGTTGGAGGCCACCTGAAGGTGAGGCTTCGAGAGGCCCACCCAAGGGCCATGATGTGATGAGGACAGAATCTAAATTGTGATTACGTAGCGAAGGCACTGCAGATATTTGGGGGTCAGGACTTTTACATAAGGAATTTGAGGGCCTTTCTGCCACATAAGAGGGAGTGGCTCTGGGCCTGTGTAACTACCCTAACTTGGGTTCTCACCCTGGGGGAGTCTCCACCCCCAAGATACCTGGGAATGTGTGGAGACATTTCTGGTTGTCACCAGTGGGGGAGTGGGTGCTACTGGCATCTAGTGGGTAGAGGCCCGGGATGCTGTCAAATGTCCCGCAGTTCACAGGACATGCTCCCCAACCCCTAAGTGTCAATCGTGAGGAGATTGAGGAGTCCTGCTCACCGCTGCTTCTGTCAGCCCTTTATTTTGTACTTGTTGTCAGTCATATGGCTGTGGAATTATAGGCTATGGGGCATTTAATTACAAAATTTAGTACCTGTGTTTGCTGACATAAATATGAGGATGATTGGACTCTAATATTTGGGTTCATGATTCTTTTAGTTTTTTCCTTTTTTAAAAACATCTTTGTCATTCATTTAAATATAAGCCTCAAAAATTGATACAGGCCAGGCACGGTGGCTCACACTTTGTACTCCCTGCACTTTAGGAGGCCAAAGCAGGAGGATCACTTGAGGCCAGACATTTGAGACCATCCTGGGCAACATAGTGACACCCCCATCTTTACAAAAAAAGGAAAAAAATAATAATTAGCCAGAGGTGGTAACACATACCTGTAGTCCCAACTGCTCAAGAGGTTGAGGCAGGAGAATGGCTTGACCCTGGGAGGTTGAGCCTTCAGCGAGCTATGATTGCACCACTGCACTCCAGCCTGGGCAACACAGTGAGACCCTGTCACAAACAAAACAAAATGCTGATATAACACTAAGATTTATATGAGATCCAGGCCACATTGGGGGATGGGGCACCGCCTGCCTTTCTATCTATAGAGTAAGCTTCAGAGTTTATTTTTCACAACTTCACAGGCCACATCATACGTGTAGGTGAGCCCACTGCTGACTCCATGTACTGCCAGAAAGAGACTCATCATGGTCAAATTAAATTCTTCATATGTAGGTGAAAAATTACAGTGTCTTAGAGGTATCATGACCAGAGTGCGTGTATTCCTGAAATTTGTTTGAGGGCCCGGTGCACACTGTGTAGAAACTGTGTTCAATCTATCTTAAAGATAATTAAAATCTATAAATTAATTTCTGGCTGGAAAATAGGTCATAATGGATCTGGATATCAGAAGTGCTAGGTTAAAGACCACGGTCATCAGGAAAATAGGATGAGCTCCTGCTCCGTGGAAGCAGTAGCGTCAGTGCCTTCCAAGGCAGTCTGCTCTGAAATCTTGGGCACGTGCATCTGTGTTGAACTGTGGCCAGAGGAGGAGGAGATGAAAGGGAGGCGGTGCTCTTTTTCTTACATGCATTGTCCGGCTCATGTGATGTGGATTTCCCTGGTAGTGGCTTGCTCTTGCTAGGTAGAGCATTTTCAAGAGGGCTTCCTTCCTGTCACCATAGCATCTGCCGTTGACATGCATGTGGGCTTTGGATGAAAGCCCCAGCCAGCCACTAATTAACCCAGAAGGGTGGTGGGGCACAGAAAGGACCTTTTCTGAATGCCTCATCATGGGAATTTTTTCTTTTCTTTTCTTTTCTATTCTTTCTTTTTTTTTTTAGATGGAGTCTCGCTCTGTCGTCCTGGCTGCAGTGCAGTGCAGTGGCACAATCTTGGGTCACTGCAACCTCCGTTTCCCAGGTTCAGTGATTCTCCTGCTCCAGCCTCCTGAGTAGCTGGGATTACAGGCACGCGCCACAATGCCCAGTTAATTTTTTTGTATTTTTAGTAGACATGGGGTTTCGCTATGTTGGCCAGTCTGGTTTTAAACTCCTGGCCTCGGGTAATCTGCCCGCCTCAGCCTCCCAAAGTGCTAGGATTACAGGCGTGAGCCACCATGTCCCGCCAGGGATGATTTTATTCTGGGAAAAGCGGCATTCCTTTTCTAGCACAAAACCTGTCCTCTGCTCTGCCCTCCCAACCCTGTAGCCTCATTTCCTATATAGTTGTTTTCATACTGATTATCTCTGAAGACATTGCCAGGTTGTTGTTTGTTTGTTTTGAGACACGGTCTTGCTCTGTTACCCAGGCTGGAGGACAGTGGCGTAATCTCGGCTCACTGCAGCCTCCGCCTCCCAGGTTCAAGCAATTGTCGTGCCTCAGACTCCCGAGTAGCTGGGAATACAGGGGCGTGCCTCCACACCTAGCTAATTTTTGTATTTTTTGTAGAGATGGGGTTTAGCTGTGTTGCCCAGGCTGGTCTCAAACTCCTGGACTCAAGTGAGCCACCACGCCCAGCCAACATTGCTAGGTTTTCTTTACATGTTAATAAATATGAAAATAGTCCATGTTCCGAGTAGAAACTACACAACGTGTAGAAAGATACACATGCAATTGGCAGCCGTGCTTTTCCCACATAGCCCCCTGTCATGGACATTGCCCCTGCCTGAAATGCTGTTTTCCTGGCCGCATCTTACGCCACTAGTTTATTCCATATTTAAATGGAGGTGTCACTGCTCGGCACTGGAGCTCCAGTAACGAAGAAATAATTCTTTGATTCCCAGACCATTGACTCCAAGTAAATAAATATAACTGTAAAACTAATGGGAAATTTTTCTTTGCGGGGAATATTTTCTTACTGAAAGCATTATATATCTGACTGTGGGTAAATGGAGAGAAGTGTATGAAAGAAAGAAAGCAACATAAAATATTTTTACACATTTCTCCCCAAACTTTTCCTCTGTATGTGTTTTCCTACAGGTTTGGGTCAAACTGTAACCTCGTTGGCCCTCTTTTCTGTTTTGTTGTCGTCCCCTGCCACCCAATTTGGGACGTATCATAAATATCTTTCCATTAACCTAGCTTTGAAATTTTTAACTTGCACTGGAAGAGCACAGCGTTTAATGTCAAGCAACGTAACTTTAAATCCTAGCTTCGCTGGGATTTAAGTTGGTTATCTTCCCTAAGCCTTTATTTGTTAAACCTATAAAATGGTAATAATAAGAGTAATGGTCATATTTATCTCTTGGAGTTATGACTGGTGAGATCGATCGTATCATGCACATAGCACTGACACCTGATAGCTAGCATACAATACATGCTGTGTGTTGGTTTCTAAAATCATCTTCATGGCGGCCTGATAGTTCCCATATGTGTTCACTGCAATTTATTTCATCGTGCTGTCACTGGACAATGAGATTGTTTCAAGAACCACACGTTGGCTTCTTTACAATTACATAGGATGAAAAGACGTGCGAAGTGGTAAAACAAGCCTGTGTCAGCCCCCAAATAAGCTGCTCCCCAGGCAGATGTGAGAAAAGGTGTATTGGGATTTATATGTAAACTTTATACATACATTTAAAATTCTGTCTTAACCTGGTTACTGATTGTGAAATGAAAATAAACTCAGTTTACATCTGAGCAGAGAAAAGAGCCGCTGCCTCCAAATGGGCAGAGTTTGCTCATTTCCATGAAGCAACTTGGAGAAAGAGGTGCCCTTTAGAGGCTGAGGTCAGTTCAAGCAGATCTTCCAGTGACCCTGGCTCGGTCCAGTCTGCATGGAGACAAGCCCCAAAGACCTGAGCGTTGTCCAGACCATCCCTCCAAGCAATGGATTCTTCCAGCACAGACGCCAACAGCCTAACTAATAGCGGCCTAACTAATGACACTCACTTTCTCAGGTCCCTTCAGAAACCAAGGGCTGCTTTAGAAGATCTTTAAGATGTTTACATAACAGGGCAAATGGCTGAAAGATAAAGCTTCCCCTCCAGTGATGTCAGAGGAGCTCCGTGCATTGCCCTTCCTACGATACACGCCCCCTTCATCAGCTCGTGCTTCCTTCGTGCTTCCTTCGCTGTTTCAGAACACGGCTGGCCTCTTGGCAAGAAACGAACTTGCCCTTTCTGTCCTTAACTACCAGCACCAGCTCTCCAGCAGGCCCCATGTGATTCTAGTTTTTAAGATAATTAAAACAGCAATTAAGATTTTGTTGTTTGGGGCCAGTGTTCTCCCAGAGAATGATGGCATATTGAGTGCTCTAACTACATACTCAATGAAATGAAACTCTTAAACAGCCATTTCTCCTGGGACTGAATGCTGAACTATTTTGTGAAGGGAATTGCGAATTAATAGGACTTTTGGCCACCTTGAAACCAAGGCTTAAAAAAAAAAAAGAAATACTATAAATAATTTCCCCTTCAGCTTCTTGATGGCTCTAAACCCCAAATTATCACTTATATTGAATTACTTATCTTTAGCAGAGAAACTTCAGAAATGCCATCAGCCCATGCTCATTTGTTCTTCTTTGCCTTCTTTAAGCAGCACAGTGAGAGAATGTTGTGGCTTTAACCCAAAGTGGAAGGTGGTTATTTCCTTTTTGCGCAATCACAACTCCAAACACCTCAAATCAACCTAATTGAAGGTGTCTTTAATCAAAGCTGGGTCAGGCAAGAAAATAAACACAGTTGCTCTAATTAAGACTCCCCTCTCATCCCCCTCCTGTTTGGGGCCAAGGAGGAGCTGCGAGTGCTGCCAAAGCTCTCCTTTATTTTAGAGCTGGGGAAATTGGAAAACATCCACAGGAGTTCTCAGAACTCGAAGGCTGGAAGCGGATGCTGTTCGGGAAACCGGTTAGGTGTTAGAATGCGGCTTGTGTCTCCAGCTGTACATACTAGAAAAGAATGCCCAAACACAGGCCTCTGGTGGTAGTTCTTTTTGGTTGGGCTTTATGTGTGCCACCTTGCCTGCTTGACATTGCTGATGAGCCAGGACGAGGAGTCTAGCCCTGAGTTGTCCTGGGCGAGGCAGGTTGTGTGTTTCCCTGATCCTCTCCTACTGACCTTTCAGGTCTCTCTTGGGGAATTGCTGGAGGAGCTAAAATACCAGCTCCCACATACTGGATATTTTCTGTGCATCGGGCTCTGCATAAAAGCATTGACTCCTCACAGTCTCCCCTTTACATAGGGGCTATTTTATACTCAGTTTAGAGATAAGGAAACAGCCATATAACTGACCCTCCAATCCCAGGGCTAGATAGTGGTGCAGCTGCCCCTAGAAGTCAGGGTCTCTGGCGCTTGGCCAAAGGCTCCCTGAATCCCCACATCTTTACCTGTTCTCTGTGGCTCTCAGGACGTGAGCTACCTTATCTCTAGCCAATAAGCCTATACGGATGGGGACTCTCACCCTGATTTACCCTAACTTTATTGTAATAAAGTCATAACTGTCATAAGAATAGTTGCAATAAAAAGTAGTAATTGTAATAAAGCATGAACATTCCAAACTCCATGTTATTTGTCCACAAAAATTGTTCTTGGCACAGGAGACAAAGGCGGACTTCTTCCCACGGAATACATAGCTGTCGATGGCACTTTGCTTTGAACCTTGGTGTAGAGGGCAGTCCTCACGCCCTGGGCTGAGGGGTGCATGTAACACATCATTAAAAGTCAAAAATCATTTTCATAGAGCGGGTGCTCCCCACATGTACACGCAGAGCTCCTGTGCTTCTCTCCTCTTCCTCTGACTTCTTCCAAAATCGTGGGTCTTCTCTCCATCAGTCAAGAATTTAACTTGTCTTTCTTCCAAAACATCCCCCTCCTCTTCCGTGAAGGAAGGTGCTTGTGGACTGGCCTTAGGAAATGTCGCCCAGACAGGAACGGCACACCAGTGTGCCATCACTCAAGCCAGAAACGAGGTTTGCAGTGGCCTTCTCTCTGCTTGAGAGTTCTGCTACACTACGAATACCACTATAATAGCAGCACATTTATTTGTGGGAAATTAAACAGCAAAGCCCTGGGTGGGGGATCCATAATTTACCATCTTCCTGTGAAATTTAGTTCTGGTCTTGGAAAAAAGAGGAGGAGGAGGAATTTTTATTCCCAGCCTTGTGTGTGGTGAGGTTTGTCTGGAACAGTGGTTCTTGCAGAGGAATACTGGCCAGGTGACTCACTTGAGTCAAAAAACTGAGGAAGATCCATGAAAACAACCACCACCTTCAAGTGAGCTGCTTAGAGATAAGAGCAGCTAAACGCCGGGACACCCAGCTGATGCATGGTTTCTCTTGATTTGGGTGTGGTGAAGCCCACAGAGCTGAAGGGCATTAAATACGGCTGTTAGGGTTAGGAGTACATTCAGAGAATATTCTCATGGTTGTATCTAATAATCTAAGAATATATATGTAGATTCTACAATTTTTGGAATTAGGTTTTAAAAGAAAAATAATCATTTAAAAGCTAGCGAAGTAAGTGTTTGTTGGGGGAGAAAAGTTTCATCCAAATATTAAATCAGTCTTAAAAAATTAAAATATGTACTTGAGATGTAGCAGTCAGTCTTACCAAACAACATTACATCCCGGCTCGATTGCAGGCCATGGATAGTTTTTGTTTTGTTTTCTATGCTGCTTAGAAATCAAAAACCCTTTAGAAAGTTAACAGTGTATTGGGGAAAGCATTCCAATCCTTGGACCCTAACTTATACATTTAAAAACAATGAATCTGTGATCAGAAAGCAGAAAGCCAGAGCTGAAGCAGAAGTTTTTCAAGTTGGAAGAAAGAAAGATGCATAATGCAAATTAGAGGAATGGACAATTAAAAATGGCCCGTAATCCCCATCTCCACAGGATCTTATATTCTCATTCTCCATAGTCCTATACAAACACACGCACAGACACCTGTATTTATCACAGATGCTTCTGGGGTGGGGAATATTAACCAGGCTGCGTATACAGGTGTTTCATCTCCACGAATCAGGGTATCTGCTCTTATTTTGAGGCAAGATCTCACTCTGTCACCCAAGATCTCACTCCACTCACTGGAGCGCAGTGGCATAATCATGGCTCACTGCAGCCTCAGCCTCCTGGGCTCAAGCAAACCTCTTGCCTTAGCCTCCTGAGTAGCTGAGACCACAGGCATGTGCTACCACACTTGGCTAATTTTTTAAATTTGTTTGTAGAGACGGCATCTCCCTATGTTGCCAAGGCTGGCCTCTAACTCCTAAGCTCAAGCAATCCTCCCATCTCGGCCTCTTAGAGCGCTGGGATTACAGGCATGAGCCATTGCGCCCAGCTGGTACATTTTCAATGGTCAGGTCACCAAGCGGCGTCTGAGCCTGCACCAGTTGCCTTACTTTATAAATGGAGTTCATTTCAAACACAAAATGCTTATTTTTCCTCTAAAGAGCAGTGGTTCTCGGCCAGCTGCAGTTTTGCAATGTGGGACATTTGGCAACGTGTGCAGGCATTTTTGGTTGTCACCACTGCAAGGAGGTTGGGGGAGTCCAAGGATGCTGCGGAACATCATGCTGTGCCTGGAACAGGCTTGCTTTCCCCCCCTCCCCCCCACGAGAGTAAAAAAGGAAAGGAGCTAGGCATGGCAAACAAGAAGGGCAGCTGGGGTGTTTGCCAGGTCCTGCCAGACATAGTTTCCTCTCTGTGCCTCAGTTTCCTCATCTGTAACATGCAGAGATGAGATGAGATGCTTTCCAAGATTGGTCCTTTCCAGCTGCCCTCACTGGGAGGTGGCACCGTTCTCAGCCTCCCAGGCTGACTCGTCCTTTGTAATTCTCTTCCTTTCCACGGAACCCCAGATTCATGCCGGTCCCACTAGCCCTGTTGCCCTGTTCCTAAGCCTGTCCAGAAGTCATCCGGACTAAGTGAGGCTGAAGCTATAGCGCTCTGCTCTTCCTACCTTTTTAAGAAGTCTTACATTGTCAAACCTCAATTTTTCAAACACTCACTGGCTCACAGGAAAAAAAAAAATAAAAAGCAGCAATTGTGAAAATGTAATTGTTCAACTTCAGCTCATGCTCCAGATCAGTGATTTTCTCTTTTAGCCAAACTTCTTTATAATTATTTCCTTTATTTTTATAATAGATTCTTCAAAATTAATTTCAAAATTCCTTATCTACTGTCTTTCACAAATGTATGTATAGCCTAGAGAATTTTGGTAATAATTTTGTGATACATTTATATTGGGATTTGTAGCTACCAGCCCTTTTTTTTTTTTTTTTTTTTTTTTTTTTGAGAAAGGGTCTCACTTCCTTTGCCCAGGCTGGAGTGCAGTGGCGTGATCGCGGCTCACTGCAGCCTCGACTTCCCAGGCTCAGATGATTCTCCCACCTCAGTCTCCTGAGTAGCTGGGACTACAGGCGTGCACTACCACACTCAGCTGGTTTTTTCGTTTTTTTTGTTTGTTTGTTTTGTTTTGTTTTTGTAGAGACAGAGTTTTGCCGTGTTGCCCAGGCAGATCTCAAACTCCTGGGCTCAAGCGATCCGCCTGCCTTGGCCTCCCAAATTGCTGGGATGATAGGCGTGCGCCACTGTGCCCGGCCCAAGCCATTTTTTCAGTCCATTCTTTTTGCTCCTCGTAGCAACCAGCTTTCCATTGTTCAGTCACCAGAAGTTAATGATAGAAAACCAGAGATTTCCAGCTGTGCAAGATGTAGAGAAACCTAAACTCTATACATTTGCTATTGGCACTGTGTTGCCATGGTCACCGCAGCACTCAGCATCACCAAAGGCCTGCCCAGTGCTGCGACATTCTTTAGATAGATTTTTGTTGTTTTATTTTGTCTCCTTAAATAATATTTAATTTTTCATTAGGTCATGCTATGATTTCATAGCTTATTTTGCCTCTAATATTTTCTTCTGCATGCTGTCTTTAGAGAGACCTCTCCAGAGTTCAAGCACAAATCCTAGGACAGACTTGTATTTTGACTGTCAAATTTTCATTGCAGTATGTGCAAAAGTACAGAAATGTCACCAAATTAAGCAAAGAAGATAAGAATTTTTGAATGGCAAAGTTCTGGCAACTATAAAATAAAGTCTGTTAAGAGTGCAAAGTGAGAGGTGGAATGATGCCAGGGCAGCTGCGTTCATTATCTCTTGCTGGATAACAGACGACCACACGTTTAGCAGCTTGAAACAACACACGTTCATTCTCTCACCGTGGCTGCGGGTCACGGGTCCGGGCACAGCACAGCTGGGGCCAGTGCTCAGCGTCCTACAAGGCTTGGTCCAGGTGTCAGGCAGGCTGCGCTCTCCTTTAAGCTCAGGGATTTTCTTCCAAGCACAGGTTGTTGGTAGAATTCAGTTCCTGTGGCTGCAGGACTGAGACCCTCAGCTCCCTGCAGGCTGCCTGCCATTGCCTGGACAGATCATGCAGTGTGGTGTTAATAATCACAGGAGAGAAATGTGGTCAACCTTGCCATACAATGTAACCTAACCTAGGGAGTGGTGCCCCATCTCCTTGACATATTCTGGAAGCAAGTGACAGATCTTGCCCATACTCAAGGGTCGGGAGTATATACCAGGGCAGGACTTTCTGGGGGTAAGGTATGTCCCTGGCAATAACCATTACTTTGAATCCTCCTATTAAATGTAAAATATCTTCCAACTTGAACATATACTTTGTACCTTTCTCCCCCTAAACAAAGAAAAACTTAATCCTCATTCAACAATGAAAGTTTTGCTGCCTGTAAAGATACTTGAAAATGTGTGATATAGACACCGAAGACAGTTCCCAAACAGCCTAAAGATGTTTAGTGCTGGCTGTTTAGTGCTGGCCAGGCGCAGAGGCTCACGCCTGTAATCCCACCACTTTGGAAGTCTGAGGCAGGTGGATCGCTTGAGTTCAGAAGCTGAACACCAGCCTGGGTAACAGCAAAACCTTGTCTCTACAAAAAGAACCAAAAAATTAGCTGGGTGTGCTGATACCCACCTTTGGTCACAGCTACTCGGGAGGCTGAGGTGAGAGGATTGCTTGAGCCCGGGAGGTGGACATTGCAGTAAGCCCAGATCATGCCACTGCTCTCCAGCCTGGACAACACTACAAGACTCTGTCTCAAAAAAAAAAAAAAAGAAAGAAAAAAAGAGGCCAGGTGTGGTGGCTCACACCTGTAATCCCGGCACTGTGGGAGGCTGAGGCGGGCGGGTCACGAGGTCAGGAGATCAAGACCATCCTGGACAACATGGTGAAACCCCATCTCTACAAAAAATACAAAAATTAGCCGGGCATGGTGGCGGGCGCCTGTCGTCCCAGCTACTCGGGAGCCTGAGGCAAGAGAATCCCTTGAACCCAGGAGGTGGAGGATGCAGTGAGCTGAGATCGCACCACTGCACTCCAGCCTGGCAACAGAGCGAGACTCCGTCTCACAAGAAAAAAGATGTTTAGTGTTGGTGACATCATTGATGTTAGTTGCGGCCTTTCTGGGGCTGCCCAGCTGTTTGGAGTGAGCAGCTCTTACTGATGTATGAATTCTGGTTTGTTCATGGACAACAGAGTTCTTTCCTTGCTTGTTCCCTTTGGGCTGGTTTGCTCTTGTGTCTAACCGGGTGGTGTCTAAGAAAACCAGACTCTGTCTTGGCTGTCTCACGCAGAAGCCCCTGAACGTTTTACTACCCATCCTCCCTCCCCAGATTTCTGCCTGCCTTCTGGGCACCAGAAGTCTTAGCCAGACGGATGCAGCGGATTCTGTGGTGAAGCACAAATGACAGAGGTGCTCCCTGCCTTCTGTGTTCTGGTTTTCCACCAGGAGCCCTGGCCTCCTTGCAGAAACATCGAGGTGACATGTAGCATGACCGAGCTCGCTGGCGCCTCTTCATCGTGCTGCCACCGCCCTGCAGGAAGAGGGGCCATGCAGTCAGTCTTGCACCACTTTCAACGTTTGCGAGGGAGAGGTACTGCGGTTCCTCATGTGGCCAGGACCGTGTGGTCACTCTTTGGGGGTGTTGACATGGCCGCGGGTGTACTCGGTCACCTCTCCATGTGTCCAGAAAAGTGCTCAGTGTTGAATCCAGCCACGTCTGCCTGCGTGCACTGTAGGATTCCATTCCTGCCGCTTATGGGGCGCGCTGCGGATCCCTGCATGCACAGAGCTTTATTGAACGCAAAGTCAGTTGTTCGTTGTCGTGCTCTGTTGCCCCTGCTTCTGGCTTCGTTCATGTGGTTTTTGCTCAATTCTTCCCTGGCCTTAGGAAATAGGCCAACTCTTGTTTTTTTGGAAAACATTTCACCTGGGCATATTTTTATATCTATAATTATGGAATTTTTATGTAATCACATAATTATAAAATATAACACAATCAGATATTAATTACCTCCATGTGTATAATAGCATGGATATTACTTTCTTTAGTCATCTCAAAAAAAAAAAGAGAAAAATACAAGCAGTGTTTCAAAACTCTCTTCTCTTTTTGAACAGAGGGTGGTTCCCACTTCATCAACACCTCATCGCCGCGAGGTGAGGCTAAGATGAGCATAACCAGTGACGAGGTGAACTTTCTGGTGTATCGGTATCTCCAGGAGTCAGGTAAGAGGCTTGGTTTTCTGTCGGTAGGAAATTCATCTTCAGCATCTTACAAGCAGCAGGATCAACGCTTAATTCAAAACCAGGCTGTGGAAGAAGAAGAAGAAGAGCTAAGAAAGTTCTTAGTGCTGATGGGGAGAAGAGAAGGTTCTGGAGCTGTGCCATCCCCGGGTGGAAAGAGGGAATGTGTTCTTTCTTCCCTTGACACTTCTGTGCAGATGAATCAGGCGGGAATCAAGAGCGGTTGTGGTGAATGTGGAAAGGACAGAAGCAGTGCGGGGCTCTTGGCCTCCATCTCGGCAAGGGCGTGCAGGAGCTGGTGTGTGTGTTTGAACCTCTTCGATTTTGCTCCAGAGATTTATTCAGCTCCCCAGCCTCCCCTACTCCCCGCCCCCCAAATGGCCTGCTAGGCAATTTGCTAAAACTTAGGAATCGTCCTAGCATCTTCCAACATTTTTGATACCACTGAGACATTACTTTATGGTTAGTAAGCGAACAGCCAATCACATGTGTTCGTTGTTGACAAAACAGACCTTGAGCTGAGCAGCCGCCCTCCTCCGCCAGCAGGGAAGTAGCGGGAGGAAGCCACGGAGCCCAAGGGCTTGGCTTCTGGCTTTTGGCCTGGGTTCGCGGGATCCCTCCAACAAGTCATTTGGTTTCTAGAGTGAAAACCTATTTACATTTTAAAACTTAGGAGATGTGTAATTTAAGACCTACAAAACGACGTTGGTGAAAAACGTCCTGATAAACCCACCTACCCGTTCAACTTAAGAAACAAACCTCTCAGGTGCATTGGAAACCCCGCCCATGTTTGCCTCCCTGCCTTCCTCGATGATAATGACCCTGGTGGACTTGCTGTTTGTTGTCTCCACGTGTTTGCTACACACAGTTTTCCTAAGCAACATACAGTGCAGGTGGATTCGTTTCCTAGGGCTGCTATAACAACGTACCGCAAACTGGGGTGGCTTAAAAAGAAATGTTGTCTCCTAGTTCCTGAGGACAGAAGTCCAAGATGAAGGTGTAGGCAGGTCGGTTCCTTCTGAGGGGAAGTCTCTCCTGTGCCCCTGCCTGGCTCCTGGGGCCTTGCTGCAGTCTTTGGACTCCTTGGCTCGTAGGCACATCACCCGCATCTCTATGTTCAGATTTGTCCACATTTCCCCGTGGTAAAGACAGATTGGATTCGGAATTTACCCGCCTCCAAGACAACCTCATTTTAGCTATTGTTTTTGAATACAGCAATAATTACATCTGCAGTGACCCTGTTTCTAAATAGTGTCACATTCTGAGGTGCGCTGTTGGTGAGCACTGCAACCTGTGAATTTGTGGAGGAGGGGGCACACTTCAACTCATAACAGTTGGTTTGGGATTTTAAGTTGGGTTTTAAGCTTCGTGCCCTTGATACCAGATTGTATATATTCTGGAACTTGATTATTTGAAGAGGAAACCCCAGTTCCTAGGCCCCCTCCTCCCAGAGATGCATGTATTCGATTTGAGGGAAAACCAATCTACTATCCTCTAGGCGTGGGTTCTCTCACAGCTGGCCTGGTAGGGTAGGATGTAGGAATTGGAGCCACGCAGAATGGCTCGAGCTCTGATCCTCGAACAAGTCTGAGTGAGGCCTGTTCATTTGAGCCTGGGTTTCCTTGCCCAGGCAAATGTGCTCAAATACGTCAGGCACGTAGCACATTGTAAGTGCGTGCCTTCCCCATCCAAGCCTGGGTCTCTGTCCCTTGCGCTCCCAGCTAGTGTTATTCGTGGAAAGTACACATTCTTTCTGCATATATATTAGATGCCTGTGATTGGCTGTTGCCAGAACATAGATAGTATAAGAAATTGGTATACAAAACAAAATATGTACTGCCTCACTCTGGAAATCAGGGAAATGATAACCGCTCTGCTAATACCTCAACCTCGGCTCTTAGAGGAGCACAGGTGGTCTCCTGCCTCAGAGCCCAGAGCTTTCCAGAGGTGTCTGCAAATGGAAATCCACGTACCAAACCCTGCTTCCTTGTCGACTTGTGGCATGGAATTTGAGATTCTTTCCATCTGGCAACACCTCTGCACAAGGACACGATGAAGGCCAAAGAGACTCACAGCTCTTGTGTAAACAAGTCCCAGGCTGGAACTGTCGGGTGTGAAGGACCACGTGCTCCGTAACCTGGAGACAGAGCCGTGCTGCTGGCTGGTCCCCAGGGCCACGGAGCATGAGCTTTGCTGGCTTCTTGAAATAAACACAGAAACCCCCATCCCTCCCCAGAAAGGTCGGCTTCCTTATTCAGTGTTTGTTTATGAAGCTTCTGTAACCAGGCAGCTGAGAGGGAGAGTCGGAGCACAACAATGCATAGACCTTGGCAAATGTCAACTTTGTGTAACATCTGTGAGCTCCATTCCTGATTCATCAGTGTCACTGAAGTATAATAACACTTCTTAGGCAGAGTTGATATTGGAGAGAGAGACTATTGCACTTTCTTCAGCTCACTGTGTGCATTGTGGGACTTTTTAGAGCACCCTACAAGGTTGTATTCAGAGGAAGAAGGGAGCAAAGAAATACCTAATGTTGAAGTGTTCATTCTGGGGTTATTTTCTGTGTTTGTCTCAAGTCCTAAAGTTTTGGTTAGGTCAATAGTAGTCATTGAGCCCCCGTCAAGAAAGCACACCCTCTCAGCCTATCGCTGTCTCCCTTCTACCTTAAATAAAAAGGAAAACGTTTCCCTGATCATGCTTCCTCCTCCAGCACCTGTACTCTCATTCCTGCACCCCACCAAACTCATTAAAAACAGGTTCTGCATCTCAGAAGATGATTCATTCCTCAGCTCCCTCCACTCTGGCTTTCTCCACTAGTAGTTGTCGGTAAATTCTGGGTTCCCAGATCCAGTGATCTTACTGCAACTGGCATTCCTCCTTCCCTGGTCATCCTTCCTTACCTGTGTGTGGCAGGAAGCGGGTGGGGGGTGGGCAGTGAGGCAGGGAGTAGGTGTTTCCCTGCAGTGCAGCAGGACAGCTGCTTCCCTGGAAGGTCTGCTTAGAACACTCAACCCCACCTTCCAGGTGCAGTGACGGACAAGTTTTCCAGAGTCACCAAGCATGTGGCCTGAGCCCTGCTTCTTTGCTCTGGACCCAGCAGACCAGGTGCCGCTCCTGTCCATCCGTTCATCTCCTTCACCAGTGTCTCTCTTCCTCCCCTCTGCCAGTACGCATGGTGTCAGTTAGGATGTATTAGACTGCAAGGAGGAATCTTCAGTGGAGCACTGATGGCCTCATACAGCAAGGGAAGCAGGGTGTTGAAGAAGGATCCAAAACACATCTCTTCAAACTCGGGAAAGAACCTCAAAAACAGATGTGTTTTGTTCCTCTGCCTGCAACAGGCAGAAGTCAGGTCATCCGGCTTTTAGCAAACCACATATATTTCCCTACCTGTGTGGATTAGTGGATTTTCATTGTTGCCCTTGTTACTTGTCCAAAGCAAGGGCTTTGCCCATCAGAAGCACTCAATAGATGTTACCCACAGGTGACATCTCATAGCAGCAGACTCTTGGCAGTCTGAAAGAGGAAACTGGTTAAAGCAAGAATGTTAAGTAGTAGGGAACTTTTGCATTACCAAGCTCTAGTGCCAAAATGGATTTGTTGGTTTTTGCATGAATTCAGCAGTCTGGCTTTGACGGGTGATATGGTTTGGCCATATCTCATCTTGAATTGTAGCTCCCGTAATTCCCACGTGTCACGGGGAGGGACCCAGTGGGAAGTAAATGAATCATGGGAGCAGGTTTTCCCATGCTGTTCTCGTGATAAGTGAATAGGTCTCACGAGACCTGATGGTCGTATAAAGGGGAGTTCCCTTGCACACCTTCTCTTTCCTGCAGCCATGTAAGATGTGACTTTGCTCCTCATTCACCTTCTGCCATGATTGTGAGGCCTCCCCAGCCATGTGGAACTGTGAGTCCATTAAACCTCTTTCCTTTGTAAATTACACAGTCTCAGGTATGTTTGTATTAGCAGCATGAGAATGGACTAATACAATGTGTGAGTCCATTGGTTTCTGTCTTACAGGATCCATTGCCTGGTCACTTGTGCTATCTGGGCAGTTTTTAAGAATCACATGGTGGCCATGTGCCTTTCCCATGAGCTCATGTTACCATCCCAGGAGGAGAGAAGCAAGGGAGCGAGCCCCTATAAATGTGCACAGCCTGCACCTGCTGTAGTAAGCAGCTCCCCCAAATGCTGGGGGAATCGTGAGTTGTTTTCCCCCACATATTTCTGAATACAGCAAGGGAAGTGGAAGTCCATTTTCCACTTAGTATGGAAAGAGAGAAAATTTGGCAAGTGAGTCCCTGTAAACATATTATTTCCTCTGGGACTTCATCCCAAAATCCAAACTATAAAGAAAACATGTTCTCCCAGACCCACATTTTTGGCATAAATTAAATAATTCACAGGAACTTGCAAAACGGTATGAGGAATACAGGGGGACAGAACCACAGATTCAAACTGTATTTAACTGAGAAAGAACTGCCTGCAAGATAATTGGGTGATAGATTCGGGGGAAATGGAGGTACTATGAAAAATTATTTTTTGAGACTCACTCACGCTGAGGGTCTCACTCTGTTGCCCAGGCTGGAGTGCAGTGGCATGATCACGGCTTACTGCTGCCTCTACCTCCCAAGCTCAAGTGATCCTCCCACCTTAGCCGCCCGAGCAGCTGGGACTATAGGCTTGTGCCACAAGAGATTATGCCCATCTAATTTCTTATTTTCTGTTATATTTTATTTGTAGAGACAAGGTCTCACTATGTTGCCCAATCTGGTCTCAAACTCCTGGGTTCAAGAGATCCTCCCACCCTGGCCTCGTAAAGTGCTGGGATTACAGGCATGAGCCACTGCATCACCTGGCCAAAAATATTTTTTAAAGAAGTAGAAGATAACTGTCTGAAAAGGAAAGAAGGAAGGAATGTGCGGAGCTGGCTTGAGCGTAATCAACACACAGAACAGTTCTGTCACCCTCAAAATTGCTTTATGTCCCTTTGTACTCAGCTCCTCTTCCACCCCCACCCTGCCCCTGGCAACCACCACTGCTCTGTCCCTAGAGTTTTGCCTTGCAGGAATGGCATAGAGATGGCATCACATATTGTGTAGTCCTGAGAGTGTGACGTCTTTCACTCAACCTCATGCATTTGAGATTCATGCATGCTGTTGTGTGCACCAGCCATTCATTCTTGAATAGCCAAGTGGTGTTCCATTTTGAATGCTGTTTCCACGATTTGTTTATGCATCCTCTTGTGGAGGGACATTTGCGTTCTTTCCAGGTTTTGGTGATTCCAACATAAAGCTACAAAAAAGATTTTCATACAGGTCATTTGTGTGAACGTAGGTTTTCATTTCTCTTGGGTAAATATCTAGGAGTGGGGTTTCTGGGTCGTGTGATAAGTGTAGGTTTCACTTTATCAGAAACCAGTGCATTCTTTTCCATCTAAGGCAGAGGCAGGACACATCGTAAACATGAGTGGTTTTATAGAGATGAGTTGAGTCACAGAGCTCCTCTGCCTGTCGCACAAGGCATATTGGAAAGTATGTAAAGGGACGTTAACCCTGGCGTATATATCTGCAGGACACTCATGAAGTGTGATTCCTCCTTTGAGGATTTGCAGCTAGCCTTCTGGACTAATTTCATGAACCTGTCAGGGTCACAGTTTCCATGGGCAGACATGAATGTAGCCCAGGTCGGCTGAATGACAGAGTGTCCTTGTTTGCATACCTTCCCCTCCTTAAGCAGTGCCGTTGGTCTAACCTTCTGCTTAAAAATAGAAAACTCTATACAGCCTCGTCAGCCCTCCGGTGGATAAGCCCAGGCATCTGGGCAAGGCAAAGGCCAGGCTTCCAGATAGCAGGATTCCGCAGGCTGGGCCCTGTGGCGGCCACAAAAGCTCTCTGTGCATTTGCCCACATACCCATGGTATCAAAGTCATCGAAAACCCAGCGAAGTATTTCCCTACCTGGAGCTTTGTGACTGACGTCCCCACACCACCAGGAACAGGCAGACAAGTAATAAAAACCATGTGATGATGGTGGTGGCGACAGTACTGAAGAAACACAAGTAGAAATGGAATTTCACTAGCGTTGTGTCTGGCACAGGGATGTTACCAAGTGCTGTGTCCGTGATGGCAGTAATTTTAAAGACTGTAGCTACTAAAAGGAGCTTGTCATCATAATAAATGGTAAAAATTCACTTCTCACCCACGCTGAATTCCCAGAGTGAGGAACTTCTGGCTTAGCTGTAAAGATTTAAAGACCCTAGAGGATGGTTGAAATCTCCTTATTCAGTGGAACTTATGTTCTGATTTGCCCTGATTTGTAGCTGAGAGGCCAAGTTATTATACATTTTTCTTGCCTCCATGAATGTCACCAAACATGGGTTATTCAGAGTGAGAGTATCACTAGTTATCAAAAGTGAGCAT
Organism: Nomascus leucogenys; assembly: GCF_006542625.1. Taxonomy (NCBI): domain Eukaryota; kingdom Metazoa; phylum Chordata; class Mammalia; order Primates; family Hylobatidae; genus Nomascus; species Nomascus leucogenys. Next base: position 8,120,153 of record NC_044406.1, read on the forward strand.
CTACACTCTGGGCACTCTTGTTTTCCTAAAGAGCCCATTTCTGCACACAGGACTAGCTGGGTAGAAGTGGGCATGCTGCTTTTGTTTACGTAACGTATATATGGCTCTGTGTTACATGTCAGCCTTGTTCATAAGGAGGATAGTTGCTATGGTCCCAATGTTTCTGTTCCCCCAAATTCCTATGTTGAAATCCTAACCCCCAAGGGGATAGTATTGGGGGTGGGGCCTTTAGGAGATGATGAAGTCATGAGGAGAGCTCCTTCGCCCCTTCTACCATGTGGGAACACAGTGAGAAGGCGCCATCTATGAACCGGGAAGCGGGTTCTCACCCGACACCCAGTCTGCCACGTGTTGATCATGGACTCCCAGCCTCCAGAACTGTGAGACACACATGTTGTTTATAAGCCACTTACTCTATGTATTTTGGTAGAGCAGCCCCAACAGAGTAAGATAATAGTGAAATCGTACATCCACATGCCCAGAGTTTCAGGGTTGTGAATATAACTTAGTGACATTTGTCGTTCATTTCGTGAAGCTTCCATGCCAAGATAATCATTAATAAGAAAGACTTCTACCCAGTGTGGAGGCCCACACCTGTAATCCCAGCACTTGGGGAGGTTGAGGTGGGTGGATTGCTTTCAGCCCAGGAGTTCAAGACCAACCTGGGCAATAAATACAAAAATTAGCCGGGTATGGTGGTTCATACCTGTAGTCCCAACTACTCAGGAGGCTGAGACAGGAGGATTGCCTGAGCCTGGGAGGTCAAGGCTGCGGTGAACCATAATTGTGCTATTGCACTCCAGACTGGGTGACAGAGTGAGACCCTGTCTAAAAAAAAAAAAGAAAGAGTCTTGCTGGGTGACACACTTCACCTGCAGTGCTTCTCTCTGGTGGCGATGCCATTCAGGTGAGTTAGCCTAAGAGGAGTGCATGGAAGAGTGAGTGAGACCTCAGCGGCCTCCTCTTTCCACAACAAACCCAAGCACAGAGATAAATGTGCTGAGCGCCCAACACACAGTGAGTTTAAACCGTCCAAAAAGAGTACCTGGCAGATGACCCAGCAAGTTCACAGCGGGTAAGCTGGCGTGGGTCTTGGTTAGAGTGAGGTGGAGCGGAGGGGAAGGTTCCCTGTTCTTCAACACTTTCTACAGAAACATGAGACTGAGGGTGAAGTGGTCCCCTCTGAAAAAGCAGCAGGTGGCTTCTGGGGGCCTGATGCTGAGGGATGGGTTTTAGCTCATGCCCTGTAGAAGAGAACACTGTTCAAAGCCAACCAGTCTGGATCCAAGAGGGGTCCTGGGAGCTTCAGTCTGTCCATGAAAGAAGCACTTCCCTGAGGCTTCCCTGTGTTCCAATGCCCTTCATATCCTAGGCCTCTGAGCAGCGTGCTGTCAGTCGAGTGGGATTCGTCATCCTCAAGTTTCTGCCGGAGTGGAGGCCAGGCTGTGTGCTGGGCTGATCTCCTCCTGTTGCATCTGTGAGCGGCTGTTGTGAGGACGGTGGCTTGAGAGAGCTGAACAGAAAGACATGCCCCCTCCTTCCAAGACTGACCTCACACTTTAGGGGAGCAGTACAGTGTCCTTTAGTAAACCTCAGCAGAAGCAACCCAGATGTCCATTGACAGAGGAAATTCCATCAACAGAACGTGTCCATCCATACAGCGGAATATCATGACTCAGCTTTGAAAAGGAAGGAAATTCCGACACAGGCTCCAATACAGATGACACTTGAAGACATTATGCCAAGTGAAATTAGCCAATCACGAAAGGCAAATACTGTAGGATTCCACTTAGAAGGGATACCTTGAGGAGTCTAATCCAAAAAGACAGGCAGTGGAAGGGTGGTTGCTGGGGGATGGGGAGAAGCAGGGGATGTGGAGTTGCTATTTAATGGGTACAGTTTCCATTTTGCAAAATGAATAAAGTTCTGGGGATGGCTGATGGTGATGGTTGCACAGTAGTGTGAATGCACCTAATGCCACTGAACTGTGCACTTAAAAGTGGTTAAGATGGAGGCCAGCGTGGGAGGATCACTGGAGGCCAGGAGTTCAAGACAAGCTTGGACAACATAGCAAGACCCTGTCTCAACAACAAAAAATTTCAAAAATTAGCTGGGCATGGCTCACACCTGCAGTCCCCGCTACTCAGAAGGCTGAGGTGGGGGGATCACTTGAGCCTGGGAGGTGAAGGCTGCAGTGAGTTATGATCACACCATTGCATTCCAGCCTGGACAAAAGAGTGAGACCCTATCTCTTAAAGAAATTTTTTAAAAAATGGTTAGCATGATATACTTTATGTTATATATATTTTACCACGATTTTAGGAGGAGGTCATGGTATTATAGGTGAGAAGTTCCATGTGTAGATTGTTTTCAGAGTTTAGAAAATTAGTCTCAAAGGGAAGAGAGAACCACCTGTATTCACAGTAATACTAATATTATGAATACTACATGATAAGGGCTTTTTCATAGTCCTATATCAGTGTTTGGGGCAAATCCCTGGCACAGCTAGTATCATTTGTAAGCTACATTGGTGTCTGACAAAATCTGGTTATTTAAAAAATTAAACAGAAGATAATGGCTTATTTATAATAGCAATATCCTGGACATATGGCCAGTGTCCATCAGTGGGCGTAGTTGAAGCAAGCTGTGGCATGTCTGTGCTGTGGAGCACCGCTCAGCTGTGAAAAGGAAGGAGTTGTGGGTAGGCACAGCAAGCTGGAGGAACCCCCAGAGAAATGTGCCGAGTAGAACAGGCCACGTCAGAAGATTGCAGACTGGGCCAGGTGCAGTGGCTCATGCCTGTAAATCCCAGCACTTTAGGAGGCCTAGGTGGGCAGATCACTTGAGATCAGGAGTTCGAGACCAGCCTGGCCAATATGGCGAAACCCCATCTCTACTAAAAATACAAAAAAATTAGCCAGGCATGGTGGCACATGCCAGTAGTCCCAGCTACTCTGGAGGCTGAGGCAGGAGAAACGCTGGAACCCAGGAGGTGGAGGTTGCTGTGAGCCGAAATTGCACAACTGCACTCCAGCCTGGGTGACAGAGCGAGATTCTGTCTCAAAAAACAAAAGAAGAAGATTGCAGACTATATGGTTCCATTTATAGGACCTGCTTAAAGTGCTGAAAATATACAGGTGGACACCGGATCAGTGGCTGCTACGGATCTAGAGTAGAGATGGGAGCACGTGCGTAGAAAGGATGGTTATAGGAGAGTTCTTTTGTGTTGATGGAAGAGTTTGGTACCTTGACGAGACACAGTTCCACAGATCTACACGTAGGATCAAACTGCATAGATTATACATACACAACCAGTGAATGCAGTGCAGAAAGGATGACGATAGTTTGTGTTCCAGTGAGCACTTCCGTCCTGCCTCCTACTTAGTGGTGTTGATGCTCTTCGACAGTAGTGTAAGATGCCAAGATGGGAGGAGACAGGATGAAAGGTGCACAGCACTTCACTAGTTTTGCAGTTTCCCCTGAGTCCTTAGTAATTGCAGAATTATTTAATTGTAAAAAAGACTATACCAAAAATGTAATTCAATGTTTCTATTGTCTGCAAAGCTTTGTGTGTGTGATAGGCGGTGGTCCATAATGCAAAGGCAGCCAAGACATTTTGATTATATTTCGCAGGTCATTAGCCATATTGCAGGCCTAGGGCTGGGTGGGGGTACTCTCTTGTGTAATGGATTCGAGCGGCAGCCCTATTAGCTGAGAAATGGATGGCCACACAGACACTGTGGGGCCATTGGAAACAGAAGAATCAGCTGGAAGCAAACAGCAGTTGTCATATGGACATTGCTTGAATGTTTGCAGACTGGGGACTGTGGTCTGTGGGTGGGCCTCATTTTTACTGGGGGAAAAAGTCGGTGCGTGGCTTCTTCCCTGCTCACTTACCAGTGAGTCTTAGAATGCTTTTACAACATCCACTTACAGCCTTCAGTGTGGAGGATTCTGTTAGATTTATGTGTTCAGCCTGAGAGAGGTGGGCAGATTTGAGGGTCTTAACTTCTGAAGATGTTGTGAATGGCCACAACATATAATGCATTAACTCAACATTTTCGGCCCATTCATTGAGATCAGGGTTTCTTGGCCTTGGCACTATTGACAGTGGGGGCTGGATCGTTCTTCATCTTCGGGGGACTGTCCCGAATACTACAGGATGTTCAGCAGCATCCCTAACATTTGCCCACTCTCTATTACAATGGAGAGAGTGTGGGCAGACATTTGTCAAATGTGCCCTGGTGGGTAAAATCAACGTCAGTTAAGAACCACTGATTCATATCCTTTAGTTGTAGGATTTTTTTTTCCTTCCTACTGGTTTTTCTTGGGAAATGGAGTTTTAATGGCATTCTGATTTCTTTGCCCTTCATCTTATGTTCTCCTTGGGCTTCATTTTGATTCCCTCACCTGCAGAACTCAAATAGACGTTCACGGCAAGCAAAATGCAGTCCTTGTTATTATTAAAATTTTGCAGGTATTTTTTCCCTTGAGGAAGGAGAAAGTCTGCCAAAAGCATTCTCTGGCAGATAATAAAATAATTGAGAGTAGCAGACTTTCCATTGGATTTTTCTTTTTTGGCTTGGCTCCTGGTGAGTAAGTTAGTTAACCAGGAAAAGGGTGTTACTGAAACTGCCTTTGCAAATATTGTAACGGAAGAAATTATGACAGTGAGAGAAATCTGACATGGCTGACTCCATCTTGTCTCTAGCCTCACAGACTGGCTGTCTTTGCTCATTCCTGGTTAAAATCAACTTAATTAAAAACTGATATCCAAGTTATATATATATATATAAAAGGCCTTGGTGCTTTTTCGCTTCTTGGATCTTGTTTGTTTAAGAAAAATTTTTCTTTGTTTTTCTTCTCAGTCAGCTGAATTATTTCCCCAGTCTGTTTTCTTGCCACTCTTGATGCCCACATGAGAGGACCTAAAGTAATTTCTGACAGCCCGGAACTCCTTGGGAAAAACACAGAAAGTGTCACATACCCTGTTTTGAGAAAAACCTACGTTTTCCTCATGGAACCCCAGGAATTGAAGGAGGCTAGATCCCTCTCAAAATCTAAGGCTCTGCTCTGTGTTACCTGATGTATTTTTTTTTTTTTTTTTTTTTTGAGACGGAGTCTTGTTCTGTTGCCCAGGCTGGAGTGCAGTGGCACAATCTTGGCTCACTGCAAGCTCTGCCTCCCCGGGTTCACGCCATTCTCCTGCCTCAGCCTCCTGAGTAGCTGGGACTACAGGCACCCGCCACCATGCCTGGTTAATTTTTTTGTATTTTTAGTAGAGACGGGGTTTCACCAGATTAGCCAGGATGGTCTCGATCTCCTGACCTCATGATCCGCCCTCCTCGGCCTCCCAAAGTGCTGGGATTACAGGCTTGAGCCACCGCACCCGGCCTACCTGATATATTTTGACTTTGGGAGGTATCAGAAATTACTTTGCAGAAAGAAGAGCTTTTAGCTTGTGTGTGTAATAACTAGGTAGGAAATATACTTTAAGGGATGGCTAATGGCAATTATGGAAGGATACTCAGCTCTTTGCACTTTTGGATTAGAGAAGCATGCTCTCAGCCACCTAGAAGGTATGGAAATATTTCTACCCCACACTGAGAGATGAGACTCCTTTGGGGGATGGGCTGATTGGCTTTGGATTGCCTTGCAGTGGAATGCAGGGTAAAAGCATTGCACTCTTTTCTCCCATTGCATTCCCCTCTTTTTGGGGATCCAAGATGTCGTATAAAAATGGGACCCTTAATTTGGGGGATCTGTTTTTGCCTTCCAGCTCTGCCTGCTTATTAGGCCCTAGAAACTGCATGCTTTCCTGGCTCTGTTCCTATAAGGGCTCCACCCTGAAGCCAGTAATCCAATTAAGAAACTTAAAAATTGGCAGATAAAAAATCTTATAACTACCGGATCCCCTTCTGTCTGTGTATTTATATGTGTTGTGTGTGTGATGTTTATATAAAACATGTTAATGTTCCTATTAGTTGACTTTTAAAGAAAAAAAGTGCTAAAAAAGATTGTCAGAAAAATAGAAACATTAATGCGTTTAGGTCACGTGACTCTAATCTTTGAAAAATAAAGGCAATTTAAAATACTATTGGTAAAGTAAAATAAAATGTCTTCAACGTTTATACATTTGGTCTAAATTAGTCAGGTCAGATACTGTTTGCTAGATGCTTTAAGCTCATAAACTGCTTCTGTGATTTTTAATAATTGTTTGACTTGTCTGTTTTACAGCCATTGGATTCTAGATAAGGCCTGGGGACACGTGGAATTAGCCAGGTGCCCTAGCTGGGCTGGGAAGAGTCAGACATTGTCTGCAGCTCCGTCTTTGTTCTGGGCTCTATAATCTGATACATGGTTAAAATTGCTTACCTATCAGGTATTACACCGCAAATTAAAGCTACTGAGAATTAACATTGTAATGTACTGGAGAAACAATTTTACCTATAAGGTATACAAGGAAAATAGAATGTATTTTTGGTAAAATGTTATAAGAAGGTATGGAAATACGGTTTTTGTTAAAGGGAAGGTACTGTTGTCTAGTTCAGGGGGTTTTAAGGATCATCTTAACCTAAAAGAGCGATAAGACAAAACTGCAAGTTTAAACAAGCGGGAGGATCACAAGGGCAGGAGATGGAGACCATCCTGGCTAACATGGTGAAACCTCGCCTCTACTAAAAATACAAAAATGAGCTGGGCGTGGTGGTGGGCGCCTGTAGTTCCAGCTACTCGGGAGGCTGAGGCAGGAGAATGGCGTGAACCCGGGAGGAGGAGCTTGCAGTGAGCCGAGATAGGCCACTGCACTCCAGCCTGGGTGACAGCGAGACTCCGTCCCCCACCCCCCCCAAAAAAAAAACAAACAGAAAAACAAGCTATAAAGGCTTTGTGAAGGAATGAGGAATGAAGGATTGATCTTGTAAAGGAAGTTCTGTGTGTATGAGGCAGTTGGCTAAGATTTGAAGGAGATTATTTCAGTTTTTGGTAAATTAAACATTAAAATAAAAGCACACTGATACAGGGCTCAAATCTGGGCCCATGTGTCTGAATAATGGTTTTCTTAGGAAATTAATCAGCTGTTTAACAGAAAATTATAAAGGGTTTTAAAGGGTTTTTGAAAATTTTACCTTATGGTCAATTGAATTAAGATTATATAGCTTTGTTTATAAGGTTTTATTAAGAATTGGGTTTAACATTAATAGTACACAAATGCAAAGGTGAAACTTTGCTTTTTCTTTTAAACAAGATTTTCATGTAATATTAAGGGATACGAAAGGTTTTTGTTTGCCCCTTCGAGTAAATGGCAGGGAAAAGGGAGCGGGGAAAGGAAAGAGACAGATTCCGCTGGCTTCATGCCGTCTTCATTGGGTCCTGTTGTTTGGAAAGCTGAGGCGCCTATCAAAGTAAAGATTTTTTCCTTCGTAAAATTTTTGAGTTACCATTTTGGCTAAATGAATGACTTTAGGTATGGTGGCCTGGGATTCTATTTTGTGATATCTAATGTTTTAAACCTTTGATATTTGACAAACTTGCCAAGATCAAATTCTAGGTTATGTTTTTAAAAAAAATTAGGACACCTAAAGTCCAAAAGAGATACATTTGGCTTATTTGATATTAAAACCATGCAGGAAGCATTGTCAAATATAAAATGGTGTTTAACTTTCTTTGGGTTATATTCATATAAATATGTTGTCAGTATGTGTTACAAACCTGTGTAAGATTCCTATAATTCTGATGTTTCCGTGTATGTTATCATTAATAATTATAATTGTTATGTTAAATTGTTGTGTGTCACAGAGATGACCAGAATTCCTTGTTGATTGCATCTTTATGGCTGTCCTGAGACTTCTGTCATCCATAGACAATTATTGTCTTGTGTTGCTCTTTTTCAGAAGGCAGTTGTTATATTCAGCTGTAGGACTCTGACAGGTACTCTTGAATGCGGGTCTCTGATAAGTTTAGAAATTGTGCCATTGGAATAGGAAAAAAAAAAAACCCAAACTTTTGGGACTCGTGGAGAGCTGATACGTTAAACATTGCTAATCCCTTTGTTATTCAGAATCAAGAAAATGTTTCCTTTTGAGCTGTTTACCACTTTTAGCAATTCAATAAGACAAACTTGTGCAAAATTTACTGTGAGCAACATTTGGAGCATGTTGCTTTTTCTCTACCTGATTTCTGCAGAATTTATAGAGACTATTTGAGTATTCTCAACTTATGGCAGTATAGTTATTTGCATAAGTGCAGTAAGAATCTGTTCTCTTTTGTAACAGAACAGAATTAGAAACACTGGTTATTTTACCAAGGCTTTGACTGGAATGGCATGCATTCAAATATAAACAGACTGCTTTAAGGAATCAAAGTTGACTTACAGAGCCAACAAAAGCCCCTCAGGAAAACACCTCATACCTTGTGCGGTTTCTGTACAGGGTTCCTGACCTGTGGTAAGTAAAGAATGTCATTTTCTGGCAGGCCTAGGGAGCCCCAAGTTATCTTGAGACCTTGGGTGGAGGAAAGAGCCTATTATGGTAAATAATTCTTCTTGCTGCACTTTATACAAATAATCAGTCCAAGCATAATAAGACTAAGACTTATTTTGCAAGTAAATTTGTCTTACTATGATTTGTCTTTAATAAAAATGGGGACTAGAGAGAGAAAAATTATGTTTCAAAAAACTATGAACTTCTTGAGTTTTCATTATTTTCTGTTAACCCTTAATTCTTTGTGGGCGCCAAGTCCCCAAACTAATGTTTTCAAATTTTTCTTCCACTTTTGTAACTCGGACTCAGTAAAATGCTACTACCTTGTTCCTAAGGCCCTGCAAGCTGAAGCTTATTCCTCGTAATATAGGCGACAAAAATGTTTCAGATTTTCACTGCCTTCCTCATCTATAACAAAAGAGGCCTAACCCGCCTGCATTGCCACCTCCTGATATGGGAAACAGCTGTTTAATTAAACGTCTAGTCTCAGGACTAGGAAACTGACCTAAAAAGAATATGGGATCATATATGTAAATGTGTTCTTCCCTGTCCATCCCAATTCATCTGTCTAACAACCACTCTGTGCCCAAATCTCTCTGCCAGCCGCCCCATGTCTGACTGGTTCTCAGAGATGTTCCCCTGGGTCCCTCAGAGCTTTAGGTCAAGTCTACAAAGGCTTTGGAAGCTAGGACTTCCAGTCTTTATCCTAGTACCTTATAGTTCACTGTTCACTTAAATGCTGTGCCAAAACTACAGATGACCATACTAATGCCTTTGTCATGCAAGCCTTGAAACCCCAACCAGGCACATGTGAGTACATGCAGACAGCTGCAGAGGGGTTCCACTCCTTTTCCCTTGGGGTCTACAGCTACACCCACTATGCCCACTGTCAGCAGGAAGAAGTTGGAGCAGTCATCTCTTCTTTTTCCATCTTCATAGCCCACACCTTAAGAATAAGGTGTTATAAAACCCAAAGGGAGGGATTGAAACCACCTTTGCAAAAATTATAACTGAGAACATGTTGACAGTGAGAGGAAACTGACGTGGCTGACTGTCTTGCTTCTAGCTCACAGGTTGACTGTCTTTGCTCATTCCTGGCCAAGCTAACTTGGGGGAAAAATTTAGTTTATAGTTTCAATGATAATAGTCCTTCCCCAAAACTGAATGTTGTAAAACTAATGAAAGGCCACCAAATTAGGATGAGAGGGGCTTGAATTCTAAATAATTTACCATTATGCCATTATGCCATAATAATTTGCCGTTATGCCAGCAGTCAAGATTTGCATCTTCCCCAGTTACTCTTGAAGATAACATCACTGTTGCAGAACCTAAGATTGGCCTTTGAGATGTCTTTTCAGGTGTTTGCATTTCTGACAACCAGATTGCCCCACTTGGACCTGCGAACAACTGGTCCTGTGCACCCCCCTGCACTGAGGAATGACTCAGCATAAGAGGACAGCTACAATTCCCTATGATTTCATCTCCAACCCAACCAGTCAGGATGCTCCCTACCCTACCCGCCTGCCCACCAAACTATCTTTAAAAACCCTAATCTCTAAGCCTTCGGAGAGGCTGATTTGAGTACTAATAAAACTCCAGTCTCCCGTACAGCCGGCTCTGCATGAATTAAACTCTTTATTACAATTCCCCTGTCTTGATAAATCAGCTCTGTCTAGGCAGCAGGCAAGGGGAATCCATTGGGTGGTTACATTACTCTTAATATTTGTGAATAATTGCATCTACAAAAATGATTAAGTGGCTTTGCCCACTGTAATCCTAGCAGCTGACAAATTACTCTGTAGACTGCACTGTGTTTCCTAGGGCCGTGGAATGCCTTCTTATGCAAGACACGTTTCCATGGATTCAGGAAATCATTTTAATGGTTCAGCTATCTTAATTTAAACAAAAGTTCAGGGCTTATTGTTCAGCTGAGTCTCTAAAAATATTTTTTGACTGCAGAGGCTCTTTTACATTGCTAATGTGTATCCCTGTTTAAAAAAAGAATCTTTATGAAACAGTGAAGGCCAGCATTTCTTTGAGGTATTGGCAGTCTTTGCTTTAGGAATAATAAAGGAAAACATTAGTTTCATCAAATAATAAAATAAGGAAGACCTGAATAAAATGTCCACATTAGTAGAGGATGAAAGTACCCTGAAACTCTACAAAGCCGTAATGTCTCATGCCTTGATGCGATCTCATTAAGTGAGAACAGCACGTTTTGCTGGTGTGTTGGGACCCCCAAGACCACCCTCAGGCCCAGTGGTTTGCTGGAAGGGCTCACAGGACTCAGTACCTGCCACACTTAACGGTTTATTACAATGAAATGATACAGATGAAAATCAGCAAGGGGAAAAGGCACAAGGCACGAAGTCCAGGTGAAACTAGGCACAACCTTGTAGGTGGCCACCCCCAGTGGAGTTACAGAGAGGCTCTTAATTCTCCCAGGAGAAAATATGATTGGACATGCGGGGGAGAGTGGCCAGCCGGGGAAGCTCACCTGAACCTTGGCGCTCAGGGTTTTTATTTGGGGGCCATTCCTATGGGCATGCGGCCCATGCCGAGGGGTTCAGAAGGAAAACAGGAGAATACAAGACTATCCACACCACTTCAGGCCCAGGCCACATGGAAGTCTGGGTGAGGTTCTGTGTCTGTCGTTTGTGCATTTATGCATATGTTAGATGTCAATGATAAAAACTAACTTCTACGAATATGTAGGAGTGGGTAAGTAGCTGGAGAACGTGATACCCAGGCCTTTCATATAGAAAAGAATAGCACATCACCCTGGCCAGCTGTGTGGCATGAACAATTGATCCTCCTCCGCCAAGTATGTCCATTCTCCCTTTGCTAAATATAGTGGTGTAGGTTTGCAGAGCCTCTGCTCACATGGGAGGTTATGAAGGGGCTAATTGTTCAATTACCAACCCTGTCATAACCGTGCTAGTTGCAAACAAACTGTTTGAAAAGACTGTTTTGCTAAACTGTTCTCTTGGTGTGATTATAACCACTTATAGTAGCAAAATGCAGGAATCCAGAAGTTCTTACATTCCAGATGTTCATAACCATTTCACTCTCCTGGTTCCAGTGCAATTTCAGTTGTACGATCTTTTCTAAGTTTATTGTTCTAAATTAAGACTTGCCATTCTTATACTCATTAATTTGTTACAGGGAGAAAAAGCAATTAGAATGAAAATCAGTTGATTATTTATAAATTACAGTTGTTTAAGTATACATCTTGTTCAGTGTAGTCAAAAATTCTCCATTGGTATTGACACCCACAGAAAAGGTTAGATTCTGTTGAAGATGCACATAAGCCTTAAATTTCACTTCCTACTTTAAAAATTGGTGACGACTTGAAAATGTCTAAGAGAGTCCACATTTCCTGTTTTAGATAAGATGAAATAGCCACTCACCAAGGTGCCTGTCTTCCGAGTTTATTCACTGTTACATTCAAGACTTGCCTGCTCTGAAATTCTAATGTGACCTTAAAAGTGTCCAGCATTGATATGTTTTATGCCAAATTCCATTCCCTTTCTTGCTTTCCAGACCGAATAGCAAGCGAGTTGTCTGGACCGCCAGACACAACACCGTCCCTCTTCCCTGAAGTCTCTGTATATCCCTTCGCTGGTGCCTCCTTCTCCGTTCACTTCTCAACTACTACTGTCCCCAAGATGATGTTCTTTTTACCTTCCCACATCTGTGCCTGTAGTAATATGCCACTCCCTTCCTCTTCAAGTCTGAGTCCCATCCCCAGTCTCTCTGCTGATCCCCCCAAGTCTGAGTGTCCACTCCCAATCTCTCCAGTGACTCCTCCCCTCCAAGTCATGGTGTGTATCCCCAACTTCTCCATTGCCATCCATACTGGTATTTTGAATGACACTTCACGGGCACTCTTGAGTGTAATCCCACACTTGGTACCATCACCATTTCCCTACCATGGTCTGTCCACTCCAAAGATAAGCTTCCTCTACCCTATGATTATGTCACTCTTTGCCTTAGTCCATTCGAGCTGCTATGACAAAATACCATAAACAACAGAGATTTTTTTCTCACATTTCTGCAGGCTGGGAGTCCAACATCAAGGCGTGGGAGATTCAGTGTCTGGTGGGGACCCGCTTCCTGGTTCATAGACGGCGCCTTTTCGCTGTGTCCTCACATGGTAGAAGAGGCAAGGGAGCTCTCTGGGTCTCTTGTATAAGGACACTCATCCCATTCATGAGGGCTCCACCCTCATCGCCTCCCAAAGGCCCCACCTCCTAATGCCATCCTCTTGGGGGTCAGATTTCAATATATGAATTTAGAAGGGCGGAGAGAAGCATTCAGAATTAGCACTGTTTAGTAGAAAAACATGAGGATTGTGTTCAAACATTTTTTTCCATATTATCTTTCCTACTGCCTCCTTGTCTTCAGTTCCCTCCCCACCACCTGGCACCCAGATATCCCACCCTTGTCAGTGTTAACCTCTGTCCCCCCATCACTGCTTTGTTGTAGTAACAATATCTCACATTTATCAAGCACTTGCTGTGTGCCAGGCATGATTCTAAATATTGACAGTTGAAACTGTTTATTCCTACCAATCCCTAGGAAGTAGAAACAGCTCCATCCTCATTTACAGATGAGAAACCCGAGGTACTGAGAAGGTCCTGGCCTACCCAAGTCACTTCAAGGAGGTCATACAGCTGGGATTCAGAACATCATCCATCTGGCTTTGCAATCTTTCTCATTTTTTCATTTATTCAACATTCATTGAAAATAATGTAATAAAAGTTATATATATATATCTACATATAGATACATACATATATATATATATAGCTATCATGTACTACATGATGCTTTCAAATACAGTCGGCCCTCTATATCCACAGGTTCCCCATCCACAAATTCAACCAACTGTAGATCAAAAATAAATTGGGGGCTAGTCGCCGTGGCTCACGCCTGTAATCCCAGCACTTTGGGAGGCCGAGGTGGGTGGATCACCTGAGGTCAGGAGTTTGAGACCAGCCTGTCCAACGTAGTGAAACCCCATCTCTACTAAAACTACAAAATTAGCTGGGCATAGTGGCACATGCCTGTAATCCCAGTTACTTGGGAGGCTGAGGCAGGATAATCACTTGAACCTGGGAGGCAGAGGTTGCAGTGAGCCGAGATCGTGCCATTGCACTCCAGCCTGGGCAACGAGCGAAATTCTTTCTCAAAAATAATAATAAATTGGAAAAATAATACATTGGAAAAAACAAAAATAACAATACAACAATTAACATATTTTTAATTTTTTAAAAATGGCAGTTTTATTAGAGGAAGTATGAAAATATGAATTAAGGTTGCAATGAGCAGCACAGCAGAGAAGGGGCTGCCTGCCCTCCTCCCCCTGCCCCATATATATTTTGTGTGTGAGACAGGGTCTCACTGCGTTGCCCAGGCTGGAATGCAGTGGCATGATCTTGGCTCACTGCAGCCTCAACCTCCTGGGCTCAAGCAGTCCTCCCACCTCAGTCTCCCCAAGTAGCTGGGACCACAGGAATGTGCTACCACACCCAGCTAATTTTTTGTAGTTTTTATAGAGGCAGTGTTTCACCATGTTGCCCAGACTAGTCTCGAACTCCTGGGCTCAAGCGATTCACCCACCTTCGCCTCCAAAAGAGTGCTGGGATTACAAGTGAGAGTCACTGCGCCTGACCTATTTATTGCTTTTTAAAGACAGAGTCAGTCTCTCTTGCCCAGGCTGGAATGCAGTGGCACAGTCATGGCTCGCCTTAGCCTCAGCCTCCTGGGCACAAATGATTCTCCCACCTCAGCCCCCCCAGTAGCTGTGAGTGCAGGCACGTGCCACCACACTCAATTAATTATTTTTATTTTTTGTAAAGATGAGGTCTCATTTTGTTGCCCAGTCTGGTGTTGAACCCCTGGCTTCAAATGACCCTTCTACCTCGACCTCGCAAAGTGCTGGGATTACAGGCATAAGCCACCACACCCAGTGCCAATCTTAGTTCTTTGCTCGTTATCTGAATTTTCACAATATTTGCATATACCTGGAGTAATTTCTTAATATTTTTTTAAATTGAAACAGTTGCTTTTTATTAGATATACCAATACCTATTAATATACTAGTTTCACTTAGTTCTGTCGTTCGCATAACATATGTTCAAATAGCTATTAAATTTCAAACATTTGCTTTCACGCTACTTAAAATTGAGTACCGTCAGAAATGTGGAGGCCACCAGAGATCACTTGATGTCCAGGAATGCAGCAGTTGTCACCTTTTCTCCAGCAGCTCAAGAAAGGGCATACAGTGCCATCTGAGCCGGATTTGAATCAGAAGTTTTTAGGCAAAGGAAGAAGAGCACTTCAAGAAAAATAAAGAACAAAACCCGGCATTTTTGAGGAGAATGCGCCATCTTGGTGATGGGGACCTAGGACACATGATGGCAGGAAAGAGGAAAAGATGCTGGCAAGTAGGGTTAGTGGCACGTTAACACCAGCTGAGACATGGGAACCTGTCCAGTTAGAAGCCATTGATTCATTGTTGAAAGATAAAACTGGACGTAGTGTGAGTAAAGGATGACCTGCCTGCTTGGTGAAAAATTAGTAACCACAGAGGTGGCTGCCAAAACCAACCAGCAACCAGGGAAAATGCTTATAGTGTGTTAGGTAAAAGAGAAGAGGGATACAATATTCTGTGGCCATGATGGTTATACATAGAAATTAAGAGGCACAGGCCAGGCGCGGCAGCTCACGCCCAGCAAGTAATCCCAGCACTTTGGGAGGCCGAGGCAGGTGGATCACCTGAGGTCAGGAGTTCAAGACCAGCCTGGTTAACATGAAATGAAAACCCATTTCTACTAAAAATACAAAAATCACCTGGGCGTGGTGGCCTGCGCCTGTAATCCCAGCTACTCGAGAGGCTGAGGCAGGAGAATCACTTGAACTTGCGAGGTGGAGGTTGCAGTGAGGTGAGATCGTGCCATTGCACTCCAGCCTGGGTGACAAGAGTGAAACTCTGTCTCAAAAAAAAAGAAGAAGAAGAAAGTAATTAAGATACATAGAGAAAAGGGACTGGAAGAAATCCCCCAATGTGAGAACAGGAGTTGTGTTGATTGTTTAACAATGTGAGTTAATTTCTCCATCTTCCAAATTGCTTTCTCTTATATTCCCAAAGTCGTATCTTGACTTTTGTTTGAGTGTGATTTGCAATGGTGCTATCCATCGTAAATCTCTGGTTTAGCATTCATGCTGTCTTCCAATTTGCAAATGCTGAATCCAGAATTCACGAGTGGTCCAAGCTGCTGGAGACCACACTGCAGGGCTGGGGGACATGAGCATCTCTGAGCCTAGCTCTTCCCAGTAGCTGACTTGCCGCAGGAGCTGAGGCTTCTCCTGGCATTACCTCCACTACAATTCGCTGTGAGCATTTCCAGGAAGCAGCACCCCGTATCGCAGCCGAGGCCCCTCCAAGGTTGTCCGGTTGTCCTAGCCCACTATTGCCCTGGGAGGAAGTAGCCACATGAGTTTATGGCCTGAGTAATGCTTTTCCCTCCTGGATGCTCCCCACATCTAGAGGATATGAAAATAGTCTTGGCAAGGGTGCCTGGTCTGCGCTTGTCAACGGCCTGAGCTGTATTCAGCCACCACCCTTGGGGTCCAGGCCAGATGTTATGGCAAAACCCTGTTTTAACGAGATCCTTCTGGTATTTCTTTTGGACGCCATCCGAGGCAGCTTCATTTTACACTAAATTCCATGTTATGGTGGGTCATCTCAGACAGGTCTGCAGCACATAAAAATGTTCTCACTGCACTCTGTTTTCTGTAGCAAAATGTTGTTGGAGGTTAGGATGGGAGTTGAGGACTGGGCCTTGAGGATTTTTTTCATATAAACACGTTAAAATGGAAAGCTGATATGAACATGGTCAGTGATAATAGACTGCAAAGGCAAAAAGAATTCTCCCCAGCATTTTTTTTTTTTTTTTTTGCTTTTTACCACGGATATTATTGGAGTTTACATATGATAAGAACTGCTTCTTGGGCAGAAAATGTAATCCTCTGGTGAGACTAATCCATCAGTGTTGAAGTGAAAGGAACCGGTAGTGAATTCGCCCCACAGATGAAGATAGGATTTCTAATTCCCTCGCCTTTTCTGTTTACTGTTCCTAACTCCATGAGAATGTGTGTGTGTGTCTGTGTTTTCTTCACCATTTGATTTTTCATCCCGGCTCCCACTTCCTCATCCTTGGCCTCTCCTCCATCTTTATTTTTATCACACCCTCCCCACCTCCACCACCTTGTCCCAGCACTGAGAGGAAAGTGGGCAGCTTTCCAGGCAGCTGCAGCCCTGCTGGAGAAACCTTTATGATCCAGGAAATATTGACTGAGGAGAAGCTGTGCTGACTCCGCTATGAATAGGGAGGTTGGGAAAATGTCAGCATTTGCAGAAACAAAAGGAAGTGCTACATGTACGTTTTGGTTTCATAATGACTGTATTGTAAAACCCCTTCTCTTTAGCCTACTAGGTTGGACAAGTGTGTTAACCAATGGCTGTTTGGTATCCATTGATCATAGAGCTAGACCAACAACCAAAGTTGTTTACCTCTCATAAGGTGGCTTTTGCAGGCATGCCAGAATCATATTATAAAACTCCCAGCCACAAACTCTAACATGTATTTTCACTTCCTATTCAATAAGGGATGTCCCCACCCCTTTACTCTCCGACTACTGTAGTCATAAAGGTACACTCCTAGTTCCTCCCTCTCTCTTTCTTAGCTTCTTGGTCCCTGTGTGTGATAAGGTTTCTTGTTGCCCTGTGTGACATGGTGTGGCACGCCCCAGCATACTCCCTTCCTTGGGAACTGAGTAATAAATTCTTTCAATGGCATTAGCCTCTTTGTGTTGTCACTCAGTCACCTCCATAAATTAAAACCCTTCAGGTTTTGTTGGCACCGTAAGGTAGTTTATTTTCTCTACATAGGATTTTAGAATTGAAAGGGACCTTGTAGATCATTGAATTCCACCTGTCCTTTGGTCAGAAAAGGAAGCTGGGGAGACCGCTAAGGGCAGATCCAGGCTTCGGAGCATCTGGTTAAATGTGTTCTCTCCATAAGCCTAAGAAATGGTACCAAATTTTTATGTCATTGCATCCGATATGATCCTTCCTTCTTTCTTTTCTTCTCTTCTGTTTCTTTCCTTTGCTCTCAAGACTGGTGTATCACTTTGTCCCCCAGGCTGAAGTAAAGTGTGTTTGTTACATTGCATTGGTTTTCTATTTGTATTATTATCATCATATTGTTTTTTTGTTGGTTTTTTTCTGGATATTTTTGATCTGTGGTTGGTTGAATTGGTGGACGCGGAACTATCGGATGTGGAGAGTCAACTGTATATAAAATCAGGTCGGCACAGTTTTCCTGTAGAGGAGCAGATAGTAAATATCCTCAGCTTTATGAGCCATGTGGTCTCTGTTGCACCTACTCAACTCTTCCATTGTAGTGTGAAAATAGTCACAGACAACACATCAACTCATGGGTGTGGTTGTATCTCAATAAAACTTTATTTACACACACTGGCAGTGAGCCAGACTTGGTCTGTGGGCCTCAGTTTGCAAGCCCATGATCGAGACAATGCATAGATAGCAGATGGTGCCCATCAGCTTTGGATAGCTGTCAACATTACAAGTATGTAAGTCTGTTAAATACTTAATAAAAATTCCAGTTTTAATGTTACAAATTGATACCCTTGGTATTTGTTTTAGCTGAAGATGCAAAACCAACCCCACAGCTGCCTGAGTATTAAATTCTACTCTTCTCTGCCAAATAAGCAGTATTTCTAAAGGCCAGTGATTGATAACTTAGCAGATTTTGCTGTGAATCAGGCCAGCATTAGCTGGGCATAGTAGTTCACTGTATAACTCAAATGGTTTGTGAAGTCATTTGTGAGGGGTGTGGTTTAGCAGTGTCATAATTGCAAGAAACGCAATACATGTACTTGGTTTGTTTTAAATCTGTTTATGTTGCCTAGTTAGATGAGAAAAATTCTTATACAGACTGTTTCCTCTCTTGTGAGGCTATTACACCCTTTATTCCAAATGGGCAGGACTTTACATGGAAGATCCTTCCATCCTTCATGCAGTGTCGTCCTTTGTGTAAGCCTTTCAGTTTATCATGATTATACTCTTTTTTTCTTCCTGGGAATAATTTTACCTCATCTGATTATGCTCTGTTACTGTGTGTTACGTTATCTAAGGTCTATGACCAATTGCATGCAGAGGGTGGCTTGCTTTTCAATAGCAACAACCATGAACCAAGCAGAAATGTAAGGAGAGTAGAGCTGGGGGTAGTGGCCTTTCAGGGTGTCAATTCCCCAACCATGGTGGGGTTGATGGGACAATATTGGAAACATTTTTGGTTGTTAAAACGGGAGTGTGCTACTGGCATCTAGTGGGTAGAGGCCGGGGGTGCTGCTCAACGTCATACAATGCATGGGACTGTGTCGCCCACAGCAAGGAATGAGCCAGCCTAAAAGTCAGCCATGCTATGGTTGAGAAACGCTGCTGTCAAGAGATTCATCAGGGATACGCCTCTTAAGCAGGTGGCAAGCCTAGTGTCTTCAGGAATGTCTCTAGGCTAGCCTACTGGTGACACCAAGGACACTAACCCATCACCCTCACACGATCTTTCATTGAGGTACCACCAAGCTCTTTGTTCTCCTGCCCTTTAACTACTTCTGCACCCGCCTCAGGGGCAGTCCTTGGTGCTTCGTTTGTCACTGACATTCTGGTCTTTGTTCCTACGGATGTCTTGTTGGGCAGAAGAGATGTGTTCAGAGATGCAGGAAAGCTGAAGAGGCACGAGGCACCGAAGTCTCACCACTCTGGCAGACTGCAAATGAATGCGCCCATTAGCCCTGGAGTCCAAGTGGGAGGGGTGAGATGCTGGCAGGTGTGGAGGCAGGCATTACCTTCCGCAGCACCCTGGCAACTGGTTCCAGCAACTGTGGCCTAAGAGGAAGTGGTCAAGCAGCCTCTATTACATAGTCCTTGGGCATTGTCTTCGTTTGTATGGGCTGTAACCAATACCTTAGACTGGATAATTTACATACAACCAAAGTGTATTGCTCACAGTTCTGGAGGCTGGGAAGTCCAAGATCAAGACGCCAGCAGATTTGGTGTCTGGTGAGGTCCTGTTTCACATGGATGGCTCCTTCTGTGTCTTCACATGGTGGAAGGGGCAGGGGAGCTTGCTTGAGCTCTTTTATAGGGGCACTGATCCCATTCACGAGAGGGGAGCCCTCTTGATTTAATTGCTTCCTGAAGGCCCCACCTCTTAATACCGTTACCTTGGGGATTTGTCTCCCACATACAAGTCTTGGGGGACACAAACATTCAGAACGTAGCAGTCGTCTTCCTGTCCCAGAATGAATATCGGAACTAGCAAATATCCTAGTGGCCATGTCATCTGACATCCTTATTGTTCCAACAAGGAAAGCTGGGACAGCAACCTTTCCACTCACTGTGGTCTTCTCTCCATCAAATGTGTCGGGGGTCTGGCTGCTGTCCCATCTATGTGTCTCATCAGCACCTCAAGGTACTTTTTATCCCTATACCACAGAGGAGGAAATGCAGGCCCAGCCAAATGAAGCGACATGGGCCAGGCACCCAGTGGCAGAACGAGGACAGAACCCAGCCATCCTGCCTGCTGCTGACATTTTCTCCATCCAGCCCTCCTGCTTGCCCTCATGAGACCACATGGCCAGAAATCAGTAAGAAAATCTTGCAAGCAAATGGTCTGAAAAACCATTGCTCTGGAGGCCATGTAGAGATCCATTCAAAGAAATGCAGCTAGTGAAAGTTTCAGCAAATAGGAGGGCTTCTGTTAACCATGGCATGGAATGCACATCTCCCAGGTCTTTATGAAGGTGCCTAATTTCCAGTCATGACAACCTACCCTCTCCAAAAGAGGATCCAAGCTGATGAAAGACCTTCAAGGTACCCCTGTAGAACTTTATCCTGCGCATTTGTCATTGTGCACGTGCACAGGATATTCCTTTTGGCAGACGACTTTCAGTTCTTTGCAGAGGTCTCAGACGCCACACCCTTCATCCATCTTTACTGGTTCATCTCTTTGTTCCAAGAAGACTTAATCGAATGTGAATACCGTTGTCCACACGATCTAGAAATGAAATCTGTGTTGGAGAGCATAATCATGTAGAGAGATAAAGTTATGCAGCCAAAACATGTACTCAACATTAAAAACCCAGATGAGAGAGAAATCAAGGGCACACTCCCGCCGTGGGTTAGACTGAGCTTTGCACACCGTTCTTTGTGAGTTGCCTGAGCTGCACCCACGCTGGCTGCTGTTGAGAGCTGCCAGTGGTCTAGCTGAGCAGCCAGGTGGAAGTGGAGTCTGTGTCCATGCAGGGAATTCAAGAATTTTGGTTCCTGTGCTTGTGGGTGGGTCTTGGAGTATAAAGTAAAAAGCGGAATCTCGGAGTCACATAGTCTACGGTTCATAGTTTAGTTCAGTGTCATATCACATGATCCTTAGGCGGGTTACCTGATGTCTCCAATGTTTGTCCTTATGTGTGAAACAAAAATAGTACCAACTCCAAACAGCTGCTACAAAGACTGAGGTGTAGTGGACAGAGTGCCCAGGTTTGGTTGAAGACGGTAATGTCGTCAGAATCGGCTCTGTTTCACAGAGCATGTGACTGCAGATATCAGTTCTGTGGCCCAGTGCTGCTTATGGGAATGAGTGAGTCAGAGTGGATGAATGAAATATCCCAGGAGCATGAGACTTTCCTTCCACAATTGCTCCATCAGCCATGAGGTTTGCTTGTCAGGTGCCGTCATCAGCACATAATGCTGCATTCTGGTGCATTCAGTAGATGTTTCTACATACTGTTTCATGGTGGCTAAGAGTGGTTTTCTGGCTGCCCAGGCTTAGATCTCAGCCCCACCCCTACAAACTGAGCAACAGGAGGCTGTCAGTTACCCTCAAAAGATCTCAGAGACTGATTCATCAAGGGGAAAGGGGCAGTGACAGAATGATGCCGAGAGGCTTGAAGCCATTGAGTAGGAGCCACGTGAGTGGCCCCCATCAGCCGTGAGAGTCATGATGTCTATGAGAGAGGAATCACTGTGGCCCAGAGTAGATAAGGAAGATTCCATGTAGTGGATCGCCAAGCCAAGAATGCAGTGAGGTCCTGCTTTATCCATTGACTGGGGTTTTTCTCTTCCACACTTTGCCAAAGACCTCAATGATAAAGGCTTGCAGGTAAAACTCTGTATAGCATGGCGGAGAATAGAGTCGTTGGTGAACCCAAGGGTGGGTTGCTTCGTTTTGGTAGGAGTGGGTAGGGGAAAAGGAAGGTGGATAGAGAGAAGACAAGTCAGAAGGAAAAGGTGAGGTGGTTGTAAACAGCCTTGGCTTATATCCTCCAAAAACACAGGGGCGGAGGAACCCTTGGGGATAGGGGAACCTGGAAAGGGCTCCTTTGCAACCTAATGTAGGCGGTTATAGTTTTGTAAAGAAATATGCAAGGCTCTGTGCAATTGATTGTGACATTAATAGCAGCTAGCCTATTACTCTGTTAGCTCAATCTCAACTACACATTTGATATGTTCTTTACAACCTGGCGGTGGGGACAGAACAGAGGGTGGATTGAGGAGGAGGGAGAGTAGACAGAGAAAAGTGAAGTGTCAGAAAACAGCAAGGAGAGCACAGCGCAGAGCTCATCTCCTGGAGGAACGTTCCCATCTGGTGAGCGTTTTGCTTATTGCAAGGTCAGTTTGCGTTTGGATAAGGCGAGGCAGAAGGGCACTGATATGGAAGCAGAGGGAAGCCGGTTGTCACTGCCCCCCATTTTCTGAATGAAAGACAGTGGAAGAGGAGCACCTGTCCAGCAAGGCTGACAGTCCTGCCTCCTGGGATAAGTAGATTCTCAGCCTGCAGAGTGGCCTAACCAGGGAGGTAGAGTGGCTGCTTTCCGAACTCCCTGCGTCCTGCTCCTTTGCCTCATGCATGGAAGATGTAAACAGTGTGAGAGTTGAAAGCCACACCATAGGAATGCCTTGGTGTCCACCCCACCTGTTGCCAGGGAGCCGAGCATTGCGGGTCCATGTTCCTCACACGAGATCCCCCCATGACCTCCACCTCCCAAGGATTTCAAGCTCCTGTGCACCCCCAGGCCGCCTCTGCACCAAGCAAAGTGACCCAGGCCTGCCAGGCAGGGTGGCCTGTTTTAGGAAACTCCCTGCAGCAGCCTAGGCTTGCTGGCAGTAGGATGCCACCTCCCTCTCTCTCCTTGATGAAGGGCTGTCGCAGCTTCCTCATCACCCCCAGACCTCCACATAGATGCCCTGCACCATTGCCTTCTTCCTTGAAGCAGGCGCCATCCACAAGAGCAAAGCATGGCTTTCTGTGTATTCAGTCCTGAGCCCCTTCCCAACAGCTTCATTCAAGAGCCTTCATCCAAAGCTGATCTGAAAACACCTTTAAATTGCCAAGCATCATTGATCAGCAGCTTCCTAGAGCAGCAGTGAAAGAGATGCACTGGGGGAGGAGAGGAAAAGAGCCAGCATCAATTAGCAAAGAGAAAATTCCCAGTGTCTTGAGAAAATGACTCAGTGCCACACCAGTCAGTCCAGAACGGCCTCTTCTCCGTCTTCAGTTGTTGAGTTGTGATACACTTGCCCCGCGTGCCAGGAGCACTCAGGGTCAGCGTTTGCTGTTCCCTCATCTTTGGCTGAAGAAAGGTGCCCTGTGTGCTTTCAGGGGGTGACACAGAGAGGCTTCAGCGTGAGCTTCTGTACAGTTTTACAAACCACGGAGTTTGTGGGGGAGCCTGGAGCCAAATTTGAGTAACAGAAATGTCCAACCGGGGCATGCAGGGCAAACTGTTGTCTGTTCTGCTTTGTTCTTAATAACACTGAAACGGTTCTACCATTAAAGTCCCTTGTTTCATCACATACCAACCCTGGTCTTCCTGGGTCTGAAGTCCGTCTCTCTCTCCCTGCCCTTTCCCACCTCACTGAACCCAAATCAGAAGCATCCCTGGGCATTCTACAGCCGTGTCTGTCCCTGCAAATTAAGTGTGTTTGAAGTCCGCGGGCCACCTTCAGATCTCAATGGCTGCACCTCCCTCCTTCAATTCGGGGTCTCACTCAACTTCGGCTTTCCCCTCTTGCCACAGGTTTTTCCCACTCGGCTTTCACATTTGGGATTGAGAGCCACATCAGCCAGTCCAACATCAATGGGACGCTAGTGCCACCGGCCGCCCTCATCTCCATTCTCCAGAAGGGCCTGCAGTATGTAGAGGCCGAGATCAGTATCAATGAGGTACGTAGCTGCTGGGCCCGGCCCCCAAACAGCAGAGCCCTGGGAAGCTGCAAGAGCTTGGAACACATTGGAAGCTAACATGCGTTTCCCTCAGGCGTTTGGGATTAATTCCTCGGCAGGGTGCAGTGGCTCATGCCTGTAATCCCAGGACTTTGGGAGGCCGAGGCAGGGAGTCTACTTGACCCCAGGAGTTTGAGACCAGCCTGGACAACATGGTGAAACAGCATTTCTACAAAAAAAAATATTTTAATTAGCCCAGTGTGGTGGTACGCACCTGTAGCCCCAGCTCTCAGGAGGCTGAGGAGAGGATCAGATCACTTAAGCCTGAGAGGTTGAGGCTGCAGTAAGCTATAATTGCACCAGTACACTCCAGCCTGGGCAACACAGTGAGACTCCATCTCTAAAATTAAAAAAAAAAAAAAAAAAAAAAAAGAAAACAAAAAAAGGGGAAGAAGAAGAAAGTTGGGTTTTGTTCCACTTTGTGTTAATACCGGTTGTGTGGATACACAGCAGCAAGCTTCCAGTGCCCCTCCCACATGGCTCTGTGTTTTTGACTTAAATGTAGAATCACTGGCTGTTAGCTGATGTAAACACTTAACACCGCCACATCTGAAAAAGATGCGGCAGATGTTCAGCTGCTCTGGGCTTCGGAGTGGACGTTTGCCTTGCACTTACGCAGACTTGCCCTCTCTTCTTGATTTCTGGAGCAGGTTGGTTAGAGAGGGGCCCCACACGTGGTCAGGTGGAATCTGTATTTCAGCAGAACCCGACAGAGGGCATCACCAGAGGCTGCGTCAGGGCAGAGAGGTGATGGCTCTTGTGTTAACGAGGATCTCAAGGGATGCTTTCATTACCGGGCTCGTTGTAGAGCAGATGGGGTAGGAGGTTGGAAAAATAAACGCACATTAAAACTGTGCACTTGGCTTGGAACCCCTCCCACTTTTTACACTGGTCCACAGTGAGCAGTTGTGCCAATTTTATAGCAATTTTGGTTTTAAACCACACACCTCACCCTCTCTTGTCCCCTCCTATTCTGGTCTCATGATTCTGCAGTGAAGATCCCCTTGCCACCTTCACCTGAGTCCCTATTTTATTTTTAGAGACTGATTCTCACACTGTTGCCCAGGCTAGGGTGCAGTGGCACAATCATGGCTTACCGCAGCCTCGACCTCCTGGGCTCAAGTGATCCTCCTGCCTCAGCCTCCTAAAGCACTGGGACCACAGACGGTCCCTGTCACTTATTTTTCAGTCCCCTGCAACTTCCTCCCTCTGCCCCTCTTTCTCCTACTCTGACCCAGGTGCGTGATTCTACTGAACTTTCCATACTGTACTGTCATCCATCCCACCTGGCAGTCACATTCTTCCAGGATTCCCTCTGTCCCGTCTTTCTGGGAACTGGTCTCGCCCTTACGAACCTTTCTCCTTCACAGCATGTTACACTGCTTTCTCTTTACCTTTTAAAAAACTCTTTTAGAAAATCACAAAGTAATATATCCTGTTTTCTTTTTCTTTTTTTTTTTTTTTTTTTTTGAGACAGGGTCTCTCTGTGTCATCCAGGTGGGAGTACAGTGGTACAATCATAGCTCACTGCAGCCTCAACCTCCTGGCTCGAAAGATCCTCCTGCCTCAGCCTCCTGAGCAGCTGGAACTTATAGGTACACACCACCACATCCGGATAATTTTTTTATTTTTTGTAGAGATGAGGTCTCGCTGGTCTTGATCTCCTGGGCTCAAGCGATCCTCCCACCTTGGCCTCCCAAAGTGCTGGGAGTACAGGCGTGAGCCACTGTACCCAGTCCCTGTTTTCTTTCTTGCACTTTTGCCTGCGATTTTTCACAAAGCTGTGGCTTTCGAAACTCCGGTGTTTTTTCCTCTCTTGTGCTCCTTTTTCCCTGGCAAACCCCTTCACACTGTGTGCCCTGGATCGTCCGCTGACTCCTTCTGGCCCTGTCTAGTTTCCTCACTGCAAAACGCACACGTGTGTATCTAAGAGGACATGTCCCCAAGGGCCAGCCAGCCCTCAGATCTCAAAGCGCCTGTGACTCTTGTTTTTCTCTGCTCATTGCCTTCTACCTCTCATCTGTTGAGAAGCCTTCATGGTTAGCCTTCCCTCGGCACTCCAGATTCCAGCACTCTAGGGGCTAATGAAAGACCGTCCCATTTGTCACAATGGTTTCTAATCATTAAAAAGTGAGACACGCCAGGGGCGGTAGCACACATCTGTAATCCCAGCACTTTGGGAAGCCAAGGCAGGAGGGTTGCCTGAGGCCAGAAGTTCTAGACCAGCCTGGCCAATATAATGAGACCCTATCTCTACATAAAATAAAAAAACTTAGCCAGGTGCAGTGGCGCATGCTCGTAATCCCAGCTACTCAGGAGGCTAAGGCAGGAAGATCAGTTTGGTCCAGGAGTTTGAGGCTGCAGTGTGCCATGACTGTGCCCCTGCACTCCAGCCTGGATGACAGAGCGAGACCCTGTCTCTAAGGAAAAAAAGAGAGAGATAATGTGCCCACAGAGTTTAAATGAGGACGTGTTGTTACTACCTTGGACGGTTACCGCGTTTTGTCATGGGCTTGTTCACTGGGATGTGAACATATGAAGGAGGAAGGGGGTGTGGGAGCGTCTTGACCCATCGGTCACCATTGTCCACTCCATGGCCAGAATCAAGGGCCAAGAGTGCCTGAGGAGGTGATGTAGCTGGTTCTTTACATAGGTTGTATTGTTTATTTTGAAGATTGTCTTGTAATCAGAAACCATCTGGAGTGATGTTTCATTTAGTTCTTCTTCAGCTGAAACCTGAGCCTTTCAGTTCTTCCTCATTTCTGAAGTAATTCAGGTTCAGAGCATATAAACATGTGTTTGCACATCCAGATACAACCCGAAGGCTTATTGAGGTTCACCTGATTCGAATATTTGGCGTGCTTCACAAGGAAAGAACCTCCTGCTATATTTTTAAACGTGTATGGAAAGTTTTTCATGGTATACGGAAATCGGAGAATCAAAGAATAGTCAAAAAAAAACATGAATCAAAACAAAATGATGTCAATTGTGTCATGGCTATAGTTAGTCTAACCCTGAACCCAAGGAGTCATTTCAAGCAGCAGCAAGTGCCTATTTTATTAAATGCCATGGACAGATGGACCCAGAATCCAGGCCTAAATGCTGTGTGCATCTCATTTGGGCCCTGCTTCTGAAGCGTTACCCTCCCGTATAATGGATGGTCATTTGCAGAGATTTTGCACAGTCGCGATAGCACGTGGGCGGGCCTTCTCCCCCGCAGCCGTCAGTATTTGGGGCTGCGTGTTTCTCTGTGGTGGGGCCATCCTGGGCACTGTTGGATGTTGAGCAGCATCCCTGGGCTCCACCCACCAGATGCCAGGAGCACCTCTCCTCCCTTAGTTGTAACAGCCAAAAAAGTCTCCAGACGTTACCTAATGCCCCCCAAGGAGTCACAGTCACCCCCCCCCCCCACATTGAGAATCGTGCCATCAGGGATAGCACTTTCTGTCAAGAATAAATGGCCTTTTTGTCCTCAATGCCCCAATTGGGTTTGACACTCAGAACAACCATCACACTTAGTTCTTACCAACAGTTTGTCGTGTCCCCTTCCCTGCTCTCCTGCCCACCATGGGATCCCTTCACCCCAGGCTCCAGGTCCATGCCGCTTCCCCCGTGGCCCCTGGTTGCTGGGAGCCAGCTGTTTGCGCCCCACTTCTCTGCGCTTCTGCCCAGAGAGCAGAGGCCATTCCCAGAGCCCTCACCCACATGAGCTGACAGCTGTACCTTGGCTTGCTTCCCCAGGATGGCACAGTGTTCGACGGCCGCCCCATAGAGTCCCTGTCACTGATAGACGCTGTGATGCCCGATGTGGTGCAGACGCGGCAGCAGGCATTCCGAGAGAAGCTCGCTCAGCAGCAAGCCAGTGCGGCGGCAGCGGCAGCCACGGCAGCAGCGACGGCAGCCACCACGACCTCAGCCGGCGTTTCCCAGCAAAATCCATCGAAGAACAGAGAGGCCACAGTGAATGGGGAAGAGAACAGAGCACATTCAGTCAGTGAGTGCAGGGGCTCTGGGAGTTCGGTGGGCCTCTCTGGGTTCATTGTTTTCTTCTTGGGCAAATCCGAATGCCTTCTTCAAAACCTGCCTGCTGTAAATGTCTTAGAAGCTGCTCTCTAGTGTTTGCTTACGATCTGGCCGGAAGAACTTCCCGTTCCATTTTTTCCATCACAACCCTTGGACCTGACCTTCTTTACCCTCATCTTCAACTTGAGGAAATGGTGCTGCGCTGCTAGTCTGAGAACTCTCATGTGACGCATGATTATTGCCCGTGATAAACAAAAGCGTTGCATTCATGGACACCTTCAGTCTCAGCCTCCAGCCTTCCATGTTGAGGGTTTTGGGCCAAATTATGGTAAAATTATTGAGCTTGCAGTTCCTGCCAAGGGCACTGGGTCCCAGACACTGGGCATAGGCTTATTTGGTCTTTGCAAAACCCCAGGACATCAGTCCCTGTTAGGTGATTGCCCATGAGTATGTGCAAGTCAGACAGCCCAAATTTCTACCCAGAGAACCTGTTCCACTTAGACATACTGCTCTATACACCCTTAGGGACGCCACTTCAGGGTGCAAGTTCAGAGCGAGCATATGCGCCGTGCATGGCGCACCGCGTGTGCAGGTGCACTCGCATGCGCAGGCGTGCATGTGTGCATATGTATGTTGTACATGTGTATATCTGCATGTGCGTGTGTGCGTGCGTGTGTGTGCGGGTGCATGTGCGTGCACGCACACCTGTGCATGGTGTAGTGTGTGTGTGTGTGTGTGTGCGCTTGCATGGGTGTGCACACGCACACACCTGTGCATGGTGTAGTGTATGTGTGTGTGTTCTTCCTTATTTGAAAGTTGTTGCCCTCGGAGCAGCCATGCAGCCCAGCAGTCCTTGAAGATCGAGCTGACTATGGCGTTGCTGTCTTACCTGGTACATCTTGGCTCCACAACTTCCTGGTGTGTAGAGAGCCAGCCAGCTGCCTCTGATGAGGCTGCAGCCCGAGCCAAGCCCTGTGACAAGTTACCATCCACAGGCACCAGCTAAAAAATTCTTGGAGAAGCAGATCCAGCATTTAATGGAAGGTTCACAGATTGTTAATAACGTTTCTATTGCAATAGGGTGACAGAAAGGCCACCTGCCTCAGGTAAAAGGAAGAGATCTCTCACCAGCCTTCTATTGATAAGGTCCACAATTGTGGGGCAGGAAAAGAAGAGTCTGGCCCTCCTCCTCTGTGCATGTGGCCAGTTCGCCCTGGTTGAAATTCTGGAACAGCCACCCCAACCCCCTTCTCAAACCCTGCATCTTGTGCCTGACCCACAGCCCAATCTATGGAGGCAGGAGCATTGGAAGGCCGCATTTTGATAAGAATGAAAACACTGGCTGTCACACCTGCCTGGAGTTACCAGGCCCCCTGCCACTGCGTGGCTGGCTAAGATGCCAGTTTCCCTCTTGCCATCGCCAGGGACAGTGGGTCTGCCACATGCAGAAAGATGTGTTTCCTCTCTTCCAGCCAGACGACACTTTCAGAGCATGGAAGAAACACCAACATTGAAGAGTCCCATTGTCGTTTGAATGTTTTGTATCAGGCTTCTCGAGCTAAGCAGGACCACGAGGCGTTTTCTTATTTTTTACATAAACAGCACTCCTACTCAGTGACACGTAACCTAAGATCACATTGCTTCTGTTTCCCGGGTTTTCCACCAGAGCACCTTTACGAAAGACATATGACGAAGCATGCTCAATTCCTCACCGTATTGTGAAACTGTTAACCGTGGCTAATTGTTTGATGATCAGGCTATGTTGCTGCTTTCTCAGTAGCGTAAACCAGGGGCTAGTAAACTTTCTTTACAGGGACAGACAGTAAATGTCCCAGGCTTTGAGGGTCATGCAGTTGCTGTCACAGCTACTAAAGTCTGTCAGAGTGCAAAAACAGCTGTGAGAGCCAGCTCAGGCTGCTGTAACAAAAAGCCCCACACCAGGCAGTTTAAGAATTTGCTCTCACAGTTCTGGAGGCTGGAGGACCAAGATCAAGGTGTGGGCAGGGCTGGTTCCTTTGCGAGGCCTCTCTCCTTGGCTTGTAGAGACTGTCTTCTCTCCATGTCTTCACGTACTCGTTCCTCTGGTTGTGTCTGCGTCCTGATCTCCTCTTCTCATAAGGACACCAGTCCCATTGGGTTAGGGCCCACCCTTGTGACCTCCTTTTACCCTGCTCACCTTTTCAAAAGCCCTGTCTCCAAATACATCCACATTCTGAGGTCCTGGAAACAGGGGCTTGAAGATATGAATTTTAGGGGGACATAGTTTAGCCCATAACAGTAGCCGTAGACAATTCGAAAACCTGGGGAGTGGCTGTGTGCCAGTCACACTTTATTTATGCAGAAGCAGCCAGGGACTAGGTTTGGATCATGGGCTGTAGTTAGCTGGCCCCAGTTATAAAGAATAACTGTCACCCAGGCTGGGGTGCAGTGGCACAATCATAGCTCACTACAGCCTCAACCTCTTGGGCTCAAGTGATCCTCCCACCTCAGCCTCCTGAGTATCTGGGACTACAGGTGTGCACAACCATGCCTGGTTAATTTCTTGTTGTTGTTGTTGTTGTTGTTGTTATAGAGATGGGGTCTTGCTATGTTGCCCAGGCTGCTGTTGAACTCCTGGTCTCAAGCAATCCTCCCTCCTCAGCCTCCTGAGGCACTGGGATTTTAGGTGTGAGCCACTGCACTTAACAAACTGTTTTTATTCCTTAATGAAATTTAGAGACTGTCAAAATATATAAGGAAACCTAAAATATTTACTAAATTGCACTGAAGCCATGATTTCGTTAGAATCGTCAGAGGTAGGCCGGGCATGGTGGCTCACGCCTGTAATTCCAGCATTTTGGGAGGCTGGGGCAGGTGGATCACTTGAGGCCAGGAGTTTGAGACCAACCCTGGCAACATGGCGAAACCCCGCCTCTACTAAAAATACAAAAATTAGCCTGGTGTTGTGGCACGTGCCTGTAATCCCAGCTGCTTGAGAGGCTGAGGCATGAGAATTGCTTGAACCTGGGAGGCGGAGGTTGCAGTGAGCTGAGATCGTGCCACTGCACTCCAGCCTGGGCGACAGAGCAAGATTCCGTCTCAAAAAAAAAAAAAAAAAAAAAAAAAAAAGGAATCGTGGGAGGTAGTATTACTTAGTACATAAAAAAAAAATGTTTCTGGAAACAAAAGCGCCCTTTAAGTGTGTTTCTCTTGTATTGGTATGCCACTTGTCTCTCTGTGTTTCCTGTGACAGATAATCACGCAAAGCCAATGGAAATAGATGGAGAGGTTGAGATTCCATCCAGCAAAGCCACAGTCCTTCGGGGCCATGAGTCCGAGGTGTTCATTTGTGCCTGGAATCCTGTCAGTGATTTGCTAGCCTCCGGGTAAGGATGTCAGGATGGGGGCACTCCAGAGTTGGGGAGATGGGAGATGCGAGTCGCTTGCCCTTCTCTGGAGTTCTGCCTTAAGGAACACACACTCCCCTTCTTACCCCAATGTGGGCAGACAGAGGAATGGGTGGCTCTATGAGCCACTTCTCTACGTGTCTCATATTGTGGAGAAGCCGTAGTTCCAAGTCGTTTTCTCCATGTGGTGGTGAGGAACACAACGGCATTTAAATTACCAAATGCATAGATGGCAAAGAGGGAAACAGGGATCCAGAGGGATGAAAAAGACAGAAGAGCACGTGCTGAAGATGCCCTCTGGCCAGAGAGCAAGCTGTGGAGAGCTTCTTATCCCATTTGAACCAAACGCCAGAGGCTCCTGTGTTTTTATTCTGCAGATCCGGAGACTCAACTGCAAGGATATGGAACCTAAATGAGAATAGCAACGGGGGCTCCACCCAGCTCGTGTTGAGGCACTGTATACGAGAAGGGGGCCACGACGTCCCGAGTAACAAAGATGTCACCTCACTGGACTGGAATGTAAGCATCTTCCACCCCCTGGGCACTTTGAAATTGGTAAAATCGGCCAGCCACCAGGCGGGGACTGCAGCAATGGAGCCTGTGCAGACATAGGAGGCAGGTGGTCCCGTGTGCTCAGCCCCCACTCTGATGGGCTGCCAGAGAGGTGTTCTCGGCTTCTTTTTTTATTTTGAGATGGAGTCTTGCTCTGTTGCCCAGGCTGGAATGCAGTGGTGTGATCTCAGCTCACTGCGACTTCTGCCTCCTGGGTTCAAGCGATTCTCTTGCCTCAGCTTCCCGAATAGCTGGGATTACAGGCTCACGCCACCACACCTGGCTAATTTTTGTATTTTTAGTAGAGATGGGGTTTCACCATGTCGGCCAGGCTGCTCTCGCACTCCTGACCCAATGTGATCTGCTTGCCTCGGCCTCCCAAAGTGCTGGGATTACAGGCGTGAGCCACTGCCCCTGGCCAGTCTTGGCTTCTAAGAGCTATTAACAAGGCTGCATTTGGCAGGCAGCGAGCTGTGTATTCAGCAGGCATATCTTTGCATGTGAGCGTGCCTTAGCAAAATGAGCCTGTGGCCTCATGGTGGGAAGGTGGGCTGGGAGCCCCAAGGTAGTTCTCCTGGAGAGATACGACGTGCAGCCCAGGAAAGGTGACTCTCCACCTTGGAATTTCAGCACCAGGTGTTCTGTGCATTGACACATGGGATGCACACAGTTTGACGGCCTTTTATTTTCTGCAAGGTCTTATGATAACTTTCAGCATGGTATTTTCAATTCTGTCATTAAAGAACACACAGTGGCAAATGGTTCCAGTGTACCGGGATCCTGGGAGAGGCTCTCCGAGCTGCTTCGGTGCTGCCGCTCCTAAGTTGTTTTTGTGGGTTTTTGTCTCTTTCTGGCCCTCAGACCAATGGAACACTCTTGGCTACAGGTTCATATGACGGTTTTGCAAGAATATGGACGGAAGATGGTGAGTTCGGTGTCCCTCGTGCTGAGGTCGGGTAAGAGGAGCTGCCGAACTTAACCCTCGAGTGAAGAGACAATGACATTGAAGTCAACATGTTTGTTTTTACTAACAGGTAACCTGGCCAGCACCTTAGGCCAACATAAAGGCCCCATCTTTGCCTTGAAATGGAACAGAAAGGGGAATTACATTTTGAGTGCTGGTGTAGACAAAGTGAGTATTAGCTTAAAATACATCCCTTTGATCTACAGGTGGTTATGTATTTTTAATCTCAACATCGTGGTTTCTTGGAACTCGTAGGCTTTGTGCTTCCCCTTAAAGAAAATGATTTGTTTAGGCTTTGTTTTTGTGGTTTTGATCTTTCTGTTCATTTGTAACACATCATCTCTTAATATATTCTGCTGTTCTGCAGACCCTTGTGCAAAGCTTCCCTTTATTTGAGTTGAGGTACATGGTTCAATGGTAGAGAGAGGAAAATCTCCACATTGCATTTGTCACTTGCTGGAAGGAACCACGTGGTATGGGGCGTGCCCTGCCTGAACTTTCACCCACTGAGGGGTGAGTGGCACAGGCTGTGTGTGTGCTTCAGGCTTCGGCTTTCCTTGTTTGATAAACTGCTGCTTCCCACCGTAGACTGCCGATTTCTCTGGGCAGGAGTCAAGCAATCTGGCTACAAGGGCACGCTCTCCTGATGGCCCACAGAGCCAGGTTAGAATCGACTTGCTCTGCACCTGGACAGGGCTGCAGGGAGACACGGTGGCGTTAACTCCAGGTGCATCTAAAAGCCATCAATGGGGTGGGAACCCAAGGGCAAAGAGTAAGGGGATGCAGACTTCATCCCGGGCCTGAGTCTGATTCAGCCAGTAACCTTGGCCTCTATGCATTTCACTTTCCTCACTTGTCCAGAGACAAGGCTGGCTGGAGTCATGAACCCAGACAGCCTTCGTGGAACAGTTGTGCGTTCCCGAGACTCAGCAGGAATTCTAAGTCATGGCTTTGGAAAAGAAGCATTATCTAGAATTGGAAAGAAAAAAAAAAAAAAAGACGTGTTTTCACATGAATTTGTGTATCTACAACAACTGGAAAGCATGCGTGAATACTGGAGGATGCTCGGGCCTCCACAAAGCTTTGTGTTTTGTGATGATTTCAGGATAGCTTGAAAACTTACTAGGTCCTGAAGTTCGAGACCAGCCTGGCCAACATGATGAAACCCAGTCTCTACTAAAAATGCAAAACTTAGCCGGGCATGGTGTCGGGTGCCTGTAATCCCAGCTACTTGGAGACTGAGGCGCGAGAATCTCTTGAACCAGGGAGGCAGAGGAGGTTGCAGTGAGCCAAGATTGCGCCTCTGCACTCCAGCCTGGATCTGGAAAAAGAGTGAGACTCTGTCTCAAAACAAAACAAAACAATACAAAAGAAAACCTTACTGAGTCAGAGCTTTCTGTTCTTTCTAGTTCTGAAAGTTATAAAATGATAGAGTTGGCCGGGCGTGGTGGCTCATGCCTGTAATCCCAGCAGTTTGGGAGGCCACGGCAGGCAGATCACCTGAGGTCGGGAGTTTGAGACCAGCCTGACCAACATGGAGAAACCCCTTCTCTACTAAAAATACAAAATTAGCCGGGCGTGGTGGCGCATGCCTGTAATCCCAGCTACTCAGGAGGCTGAGGCAGGGGAATCATTTGAACCCGGGAGGTAGAGGTTGCGGTGAGCCAAGATCGCACCGTTGCACTCCAGCCTGGGCAACAAGAGCAAAACTTTCTCAAGTAAATAAATAAATAAATAGATAAATAAATAAAACGATAGACTTGACCTCTGAACATCATCCCACTTTGGGAGAAATTGCTAAATGAAATAATTGCATTTGGCAAACTGTGGTCCACACAGGCCAAGTCTGGCTCCTCACCTGTTTTTTAAATTTAAATGAAGTTGTATTGGGACACAACCACACCCCTTTGTTGAGACTTCTCCATGGTTGCTTTCATGCTACAATGGTAGAGATGAGCAGTTGCAAGAGAGACCAGATGGCCCTCAAAGCCTAAAATTCTACTACCTGGCCCTTAACAGAAAAAGTTTGCGGACTCTTGCACTAGGGTATAACTAGGTCAACAAATCATTCATTCATAGTTGCTCTCTCTCTCTTTTAAGCCAAGAAACCTTTCAGACTTAGTAGCCTCGTTTATGATATTTTAAAAGCTGAGTTGCTGTGGTTGACACATAAACGTTCTCACGTAGCTACTATCAGATTTTTGCCAAGATGTTCTAATTCAAGTAACATGCATATGCAGCACTTTGCTGTGCATTCAGTAGGCTCTCAGTAATTGCTGCTTGAGTTATTAAAATAACTCATGAAAATGACAGCACTTTTCTTTATCAAGCACTTCACTACTGCATGTGTTAACCCATCCAGTACTGCCAAGATGGGAGGCAGGCACAGGTATGATCACTCCCATTCTATAGAGGATGAACTGGAGGCCTGGAGAGGGTTATTAATTTGCCTAGGGACACACAGCTGGTGCAGAGTGCAGAGGGATGGGAACTCAGGCCCTGGTCACCAGTAACTACTGCCCTTTAACTTCCGTAGAATTCTAAATAGCTGTTTGTTTCCTGGCCTCCTACCTGGAGACTGTTAACATTCGTGATTGTTCTTCTCACTGATTATCAGTCTTAACTCCACCAGGTGATGGACTGTGTGATCAGTGAAAATGCATATGTGGAATTATGTTAGTCTCTTGGGCTGGGTACCATCCACCATCATTACTTAGTCAACCACAGCAGGAGTGAAAATAACATCCTTGTACATAACACTCAGGGAGAAAATGTAACTTAGGGGATGCTGGTGTTGACCAACACAGAGTGACTAAAATATATGTCACATTCTTCAAATGTTTGCATAACTGTTTTCTTTTGTCCAATGTACATTTAACATAAACATCAACTAAGAGACCAGTCGCTGATGTAATATGTGAAATGATATCAGAACTGTGAAAGAGTTTATATATTCTCTGCAGTGTTAGATTTGTTTTTGCATGGCTAAATTAAGAAGAGTTATACCCCAACAAAGAAACGTTAATTGGTCTAGAACTGACCCAACACCCAGGAGTACCAAGTTTCAAAGACACTCACTGCTTGCTTTCCTCTGAAAATGTCTACAGTCAACACAAAATAGAACTCTTTCTTCTTAAAGCAAAATCTTGACTGAGCGTCACTAACAGAGAGGTGTAAAGTTTCCAATTAAGTCGAAAATTCCAGTTGATGAAGACGTAACTCCAATGCTATTCATTGAGCTGGTTCTCTAAGTATCTTCCTAGCATCAGTAAATTCGTAAAAATTCATGATTTCCTTTGCTTTCCAAGGGAGAACTCAACCTTTCTACCTACTATTAGACCAATACATTGGTGCCTGGCCCCAGTGCAAGCCAATGGCTCTGCCATGTCTAGTGTCCCCAGTTCATGGAGGGATGGGCAGAGGCATTTTCAGAAATGCTCGTCTCCGCAGCCCTTCACTTGGAACAAATGCCACAAAGATCTCTGGAGATGCTCTGTTCCAGGTTTTTCAACAGTTTTCTGCATTTGGGGATGAGGAATTCCTACCAATTTTGGTAGTTCTTGCAAGTATTGGTTAGGGATTCTCTGTCCTTAAACCCATGTATGCCTCGGTTCCATTATCGGAATGCTAAGCATGTGGGAGTTATTTATATCCTACTGCCCAGGGTCATCGCCAAGGTCTGATTGCAAACATTCAAAAAATTGCAACCTCAGGCATACATGAGTTAAGGGAGATGCCAGCATATGTGGCTGATGGGTTCATCAAACGTGGCCATCCAGATTGCTAAGTTTAAAACATGCTGTACTTTAATGATGTGGTATGGGGGAAAAAGAAGGCAAATATCCCAGTAAGGTTTTGATACTGATTACATGTTGAAATGGCAATATTTGGGGGCATATTGGAGTTAAAGATAATAGGTTGCTAATGAATTTTACCAGTTTCTTTCTTTTTAATGTGGATCCCAGAAAATTGAAACTAGCCCATAAGGCTCACTCTCTATCTCTGTCTGACAGTGCCGGTTTATAAGGAGAAGGGCTCACTGTCTTTTCTTGTATGATAAATGTTTCCAGAGAAAACTTTGCAAGAATAGTTACTAACTTTTTCCTTTGTTTGCGGAGCACAGACAACAATAATTTGGGATGCCCACACAGGAGAAGCCAAACAGCAGTTTCCTTTTCATTCGGGTGAGTTTTTTTTTTGTTGTTGTTTGTTTTTTTGTAATTCAAAAATAATAATTCAAGTCGAGCCCAGTGGCTTATTCCTGTAATCCCAGCACTTTGGGAAGCCGAAGCAGGTGGATTGCATGAGCTCAGGAGTTCAAGACCAGCCTGGGCAACATGGCGAAACCTGTCACTACAAAAAATACAGTAATTAGCCAGGCATGGTGGTCCACACCTGTAGTCCCAGCCACTCGGGAGGTTGAGGTAGGAGGATGGCTTGAGCCCAGGAGATGGAGTTTGCGGTGAGCCAAGATTGTGCCACTGCACTCCATCCTGGGCGACAGAGCCAGACCCTGTCTCCAAA
This sequence comes from Nomascus leucogenys, assembly GCF_006542625.1. Classification (NCBI taxonomy): domain Eukaryota; kingdom Metazoa; phylum Chordata; class Mammalia; order Primates; family Hylobatidae; genus Nomascus; species Nomascus leucogenys. Next base: position 8,157,462 of record NC_044406.1, read on the forward strand.
ACTAATAATCATCATCATCATCATCATCATCATCATCATCATCATCCAAAATTAGGCTGGGCACTGTGGCTGATGCCTGTAATTCCAGCACTTCGGAAGGCTGAGACAGGAGGGTCACTTGAGCCCAGGGGTTCTAGACCAGCCTGGACAACAAAGCAAGACCCCGTTTCTACAAAAAAATATAAAACATTAGTCGGGTGTTGTGGTACACACCTCTAGTTTTAGCTACCCAGGAGGCTGAGGCAGGAGGATTGCTTGAGCCAGGAAATCAAGGTTGCAGTGAGCTGTGATTGCACCACTGTATTCCAGCCTAGGTGACAGAATGAGATCCTGAAATACCCCTTAAAGTAACTGAATGCACCGAGTGTGGAGCCCAGGGGGCCTCACTGGTCAGAAGGAGACCCATTTTGTGGCAAGCATTGATTGTTCTTAAGGTTTTGCAAGGTAGAGATGACCTCGGCACGCACCTGCTCAGAGCTCTGAAACACAGCAGTAAGCCAGCCACAGAAGCCGTGCAGGCTCCTTTCTCTTGCTGTTCTAAGGGGATGCTGTTTTGGGGGCTCCCCGAAACCACTCCCAGGATTGGTGGTTTGCTGCGAGGACCCCCAGGACTCAACATACTCACAGCTAAGATTTCTAACAGCACAAGAATTTAGTGCAACATTAGCAAAGGGAAACGGTGCACACGGCCAAATCCAGAGCTTCGAAGGCTCCTCTCCCAGTGGACTCTCACAGGCCATGCTGAATTCTTCCAGGAATAAGTTGTAACTATGCCTGTGAAGTGTTTTATACCAGGGAAGCTCCGTAGAGTCTCAGTGCCCAGAGTTTTTATTGGGGGTTGGCCATGTGAGCACCCAGTGCCTAGTACAAGCCAAAACTGCAGACCCCCCAGAAGGAAAGCAGGTGCATAGCATAAACACACTGTTTGCACAAACAAGTGTTAGCAGAGTGAGCCGCTTGCGTCTGTTAGGGAAGGGTGGGAACTCTCCAGAAATCTAAATTCTCAGTCGCTAGCCAAGGGCCGGCCTTGCAAGCAAGCCTCTGTAGGGAGATCAGCCTCGGGCCTGTGGTGTTAACACCTTGCTACGCAGATGTGTGGCCACTGCTCTGGACCCAACTACATCCCTTTGTGCACTGGAGCCAGGCCAGGCCACGTGCGGCAGCCCAGGGGTCTGGAGTCTGTAGAGATTCTCATTTTCTAGATTCCCACCTGATTCTTCATGGGTTGTTTTGTTTTTGTTTGTTTGTTTGGAGACAGTTTCACTCTGTCACCCAGGTTGGAGTGCAGTGGTGTGATCTCAGCTCATTGCAGCCTCTGCCTCCCATGCTCAAGCAATTCTCCTGCATCAGCCTCCCGAGTAGCTGGGATTACAGGCGTGCACCACCACGCCCAGCTAATTTTTGTATTTTTAGTAGAGACGGGGTTTCGCCATGTTGGCCAGGCTGGTCTCAAACTCTTGACCTCAAGTGATCTGCCCACCTCGGTCTTCCAAAGTGATTCTTCATTTTCTTTCCCAACTCCCTCCTCTGTGTAACTCAGTCCTGATGTTAGACGTGGCCTCTTAAAGACAGATGGCCACCCGCAGAGCTAATAGACTATTGGAAGTCTTCAGACTGGCTTAAAGTGGACAGTAGTGGGTAGGTGCCACTTCCCTTAAGGGCAAATGTCTGATCCGTCTTGAAGGAATTCCTAAATATGTGGGGCGAAAGTTGACTATTCTATCAGCTGTCCCTGGGGCATTGTCCGGGAGGAGATCTGAGTGTCTTTCTTGTCAGGCAGCTTGGAGTGCTTAAATGATGTTCTGAATGGGAGGGCTATCCCCAACGACCATCCAATACAGAACAGCCATCGGTGCCTGGGGAGGGCTCCAGGCAGGGGACATGGGCCCTGCAGGAAACAAGACCATGAACCGGAGGTCCTATCGAGGCACGGTTGTGTCAGATGCATAGGAACCCACATCTGTTATATTCCATGCAGTACTTCAGCAGGGACTCCTCATACAGGCAGCTCAGAGAGTGAGGGAGACTCAGGGAGGACGCTGTTTCTGCTCTGCTGTCGTGGAGAGGGAGAGCCACTCCTGCACAGCTTGGGACCCACACCAAACACACCTCTCAGGGTTGCCGGTGAAATTTGTTACTGGTGTTGCTTTAATTGAACACTGTTGATGAAGGTGCTGAGCATATTAGAGACAAAAGGCTCCCAATGCAGGTAGCACGTGTACTCGGTCCTCCAGAAAGTGTTCTTCACCCCAGAAGGAAACCCTGTACCCATTCCATCTTTCCCTGGCAACTCCACCTACAGCCTGTGATCTGTGTGTCATCTCCATGCCAGACACTTGCCACTCTGTGCTCTAGACTGCAAAGCAAAGCAGGTGGCTAGTGAGAATACCCTTCCCAGTGGAGTTCCGTCACGTTTGGCTTAAGTGCCAAAATCTACCTTTGCAGGCAAGAAGGATGCTGTGACAGGTTCACAGCCCTAGAATACCAGACACGCAGACCCGGGGGGTGAGGCAGGGGTGTCTAGTGCAGAAAGCTCTGGCTTCTGTTTTTCAGAGAAAAATATGCCTGAGGTAAACATCAATAAGGTTCCTCTAACATTTGTATCTTAAGAATTCATCTGTAATGTATTTCAGCAGAAAATCTTTCCCAAAGTGTCCCCAGGGCCCTATGGAAGGGTTTTCTACCCAGCTGACCCAGGAGAGCGCAAACCGCATTGAATTGCGTGAGCTTCTCCCCTGTAATCTGGCTGGCCATGAGGTAGACCCGTTTCCCGTCTGCAGGTCAGACGTATCTAGCCGTTACTTGCTGTCTTTTTGGTATCAATCAGTGTGTTAGAGAACATTCAAGATGAAGAGAAAGAAGCTCACTCTTCCAGGTGAAATGCAGCTGGGAAGAGCTGTGAGGAGCGCCTTTCTGTGGCTGTGGCAGGTTTGGTGTTTAATGGGGTGATAGGAGACATTGCCTTGCCCCACTAGCTTTTCCCCAGTGGCACCTCATGGGGGCGCCCTTGGTCACCGTCGGCAGGAAGCCTTAGCTCAGAGCCTCGTGGTGAAACTCGAGGCCGAGTGAAACTCGGCCACAGAAAGGAATGAACTATTGATGCACGACAGCCAGGAGAGATCTCAAGGGCATTTTGCCGAGCGACAAAAGCCAGTCTCAGAAGGTTGCATGCTCTGTGCTTTCATTTATGTAACATTCTCATGATGCTGAAATGATAGAAACCTGGGACCCGTCAGCGGTGTGGGAGTTGAGGAGGCATGTGAGGAGCCGATACAGTAGCTGAGGGAGATCTTAGTGGCGACGGAACACTTCCGGGTCTCAATTGCAGCGATACGCATCTACCCATGTGATAAAATGACAGCACTCTACAGGCAGATTGCACCAGTGTCAACTTGCCAGCGTCGATACAACGCTACAGCTACACAAAATGTAACCTTCAGGAGAACCTGGGTGAACGAGACACAGGACCTCTCTGTGTTACCTTTGCAGCTTCCTGTAAATCTCTTAGCATTTCAAAAGGGATGTCTGGCTGGGCCCAGAAGAATGAGGGCTATTGAACCACACTGGCCTCTGCATGGGAGGGAGGGCGCAGAGGCCCCCAGCGTAGCTCAGCCTTGTTACTGGCCACTCACCACGCGGTTCCAAGCATTGTGGCTGCAGGAGCTGACTCAGTGGGGCTAACCACCTGAGCTCAGGGGAGCCTCTCTTTAGATCAGGAACGTCCAGTCTTTTGGTTTCCCTGGGCCACATTGAAGGAAGAATTGTCTTGGGCCACACATAAAATACACTAACAATAGCTGATGCGCTGAAAAAACAAAACAAAACAAAAACTCTTAATGTTTTAAGAGAGTTTACAAATTTGTATTGGGCCACATTCAAAGCCATCCTGGACCGGGGTTGAATCAGCTTGCTTGCTTTAGATGGAGGAGTCATCAGATGCTGGTCGCCATCTCTTGGAGCACTCGCCAGATTGTCACATTTCCAGGTATATTAATCACATGCCCAAATGCAGAGGCTGGACCAGAAGTTTGCTGTTTAGCTCAGGCGATGTTGTAAACGAGAACCAAGAAAATGCGTCAAGACCCGTGGGGCTGTCATGAAACACGCTGCTGGGGATGGAACAGAAGAGAGATCTCAGATGTGGAAAAGACCACTGCTGACACCCGCTCCTCCCACCCACACTTTCCGCCTGCGGGGGGAGCTGGATGGGGAAGCGAATGGGGTCCCTGTGCTTACGGAGGATAAACACATGGAGGCTTGCACCCCTTATTTAAAGACCAAGGAAGGGTAGGGGCAATCGATGGCTAGTATTTAGAGAAAGCTGGATTCTTCTCAGTTCAGCGCTGACTGCCTTTAGGAAACACACATGGCTGGGTGCATTGGCTCATTCCTGTAATCCCAGCACTTTGGGAGGCCAAGGTGGGAGAATCACTTGAGCCCAGGAGTTAGACCAGCCAGGGCAACACACCAAAATCCCATCTCTGCCAAAAACATCTTTGAAAAAATGAGCCGGGCTTGGTGGCATGCACCTGTCGTCCCAGCTACTAGGGAGGCTAAGGTGGGAGAATCACCTGAGCCCAGGAGATTGAGGGTACAGTGAGCCAAGATTGTGCCACTGCACTCCAGCTTGGGTGACAGAGTGAGATCCTGTCTCAAAAAAAAAATAAATAACTGGGCGTGGTGGCACACATGTATAGTCCCAACTACTCGAGAGACTGAGGCAGGAGGATTGCTTGAGCCCAGGAGTTCGAGGCTGCAGTGAGCTATGATTGTGCCACTGCACTCCAGCCTGGGCAACAGCAAGACTTCATCTCCAAGAAAAAAAAAAAAAAAACTCACATAAGATGAGTTTCTGTATTGGTCGATTGGTAAGGACATGGTGGCCAGAGCCTGGCAGAAGCTAACCCTCTCTTTCCCCTAGAAGCAATGCTTCATTATTGGCTAATTCAGTGTTTACAGCTACCTTGGAGAACATAACTTGGCAAATAACAGAATGGACCATAGTATCTAGGAAAACCAACGAGAGTTCTTGGCTGGGCACGCTTGTAGAGTTGCCTAACCCTGCTGCCTCCTCTCCTGGGCCATCATGGAGCCCACTCAGTAGCTAAAAGTAATTTCCATGGGCTTGCATGGGAAGCGCAGGGTTACGAGAGGTGGTCAGATGCGGACGACTAGCTCTCGAAGCCCCAAGCTCCCTGCCCCGTAAGACATTACTCCCTTAAATTAGCATGAACCCTGGGAAGGGAGGGCCCTTCCCTCCATTTCACATGTAATGGAGCACAGTGCTTTTCACATCCCTAAGTCATTCCCTTTGATAGTCAGGGTTCCAGACACAGGGCTGGTTGTGGAGGTCCTCTCCGCACAAGAAGCCTCACGATGATCCTTAATAAGAGGGTGGGGTTGCTCAGAACCTTCAGGGGAAGCGGAGAGATCACCAGAGAAGCCGCCTCTTCCCCTGTGCCCTTCTGTCTCGGCATCACATGGCCTTTGCTGCTGCTCATCAGTTCTCTGGCATGAAGTGGGAAGAAGCCCAGGGAACATGATCTGCTGCTGTGGCCCCCACAGTGGAAAGAGACCGGAGACCTGAGCGCAGCGCCCTTGCTGGCCCCTAGGAAAGCGGGTGACCCCTGCAGTCCGTGGACGCCTGAGAGGAGGTGGAACAGGTGCTCGCTCCCAGCCGCAGACCCACTCTCTGCTAGAGGACAGGAGTGAGCAGTTGAAGCCACGCTTCCCCAGAAACAGAAGAGGATGAGAGTGCACAGTGGCCCCCACCGTGGGAACTTCCACACCTCCAGTGCACTCCCTGTCCCAGGCACTGCTGATCCCCTGAGATGCCTCGTCTCGCTCCCCCTTGTCTGGGGCTACTTGCAACAGCCACATCTGTAGCTGAGACTCCAGGAAACCGTCAGCCTTCAGCTGCACGTCAGTAAAGAGGCAGAACGAGGAATGAGGTCCAGTTGCTAGGACTTCAGCACCCTTTCTGTCACCTGTGCTTCCAGTGCCTCTCAGGGCATGGTCGAGCCCTGTGGAGTCAGACGCTGTGAGGACAGAACCAGGGCCTGGCTTTTAACGAGTGCCCTGGCCATTTTGGTACATTGGGAAGTTGTCGGATTCCCAGCTGCCATCCTAGAAAATAAATCAGAAGGTAGAGAATGAGACCCATAGCTGTAACTAAACTACAAGGGGAGGTCAGCTCCCCGTTGTTCTGTCTTTGTGACCCTGAGCCACCTGGACCTGAGAAAGGCCCAAAGTCAGGGAGGGTGTTGGTCACAGGCCCTGAGGTGTGCGTCCCATTTCATCCCAAAGGGGTTTTTATTGACTCTAATTATCCCCTAGTCAAGGGGATGTCTTAATGTGTTATGGGAGAGTTTTTTTCATATTGAGGTATCTTGAACATAGGACATGAAATCTTTCCTCTCCTTTTTTCTCCTCTCTGTCCAAAATCAAATCAAATGAGCTCACTGCAGAGATGCCGCTGGAAGCAGCGAGGTACAGAGCAGGCAGGGCGGCCCTCTCACCTGCCTTTCTTAACTGTGCCATGGGAGCGGGAGATTCTGCAGGCCGTGGGGTGCAAGAAGGTGTCACGGAGCCTCTCTCCCAGGACATCTTGTCATCCCTGCCAACGTGGCAGGAGAGGGTCTTTAAGGTCGTAGAAAGAGACTGTGTTCACGCTTGAGACGTTTTTATCATGTTACTAAATGGGGCTTCTTAGCTGGGTGCAATGGCTCACACCTATAACCCTAACACTTTGGGAGGCCGAGGTGGGTAGACAGCTTGAAGTCAGGAGTTCAAGGCCATCCTGGGCAATACAGCAAGAACTCGTCTCTACAAAAAAAAAATTTAAATTAGCCAGGCATGATGGCATGTGCTATTCGGAAGGCTGAGGCGGGTGGATCCCTTGAGTCCAGGAATTCTAGGCTGCATCGAGCCGTGATCGCACCACTACACTCCAGCCTGGGTGACAGAGCAGGCCCTGTCTCTAGAATGAATAAATAAGTAAACTAAAGAGGCTTCTTGACTGTGCTGTTCATTGTTGTAAATCCATGGAGCTGTGCACACGGTGAATAACTGCAGATGTCCTCCCTCCCTGCTGCAGCCCCCGCCCTTGATGTGGACTGGCAGAACAACACGACCTTTGCCTCCTGTAGCACAGACATGTGTATCCATGTGTGCAGGCTCGGCTGTGACCGCCCAGTCAAAACCTTCCAGGGACACACAGTAAGTGAGAGCTCTTGTCACTGGTCTCGAGTTTGTGAGAATGTGATGTGGGAGCCGATTCTTGTGTGCGTAGAATTAAAAGATATTGCAGCAGCAGACCAGCTCTTCTACACCCCTTGGCTATTTGAGCTATCATGGTTACCCCATGGTAACCATGGTGGTTGGATTGACCCAGTTTGGGGTTGGCAGTGAGAACAGTTCACTCAGAAATGACCTAGATGGTGGATTTGGCAGCAAAGGCTTTAAGGTATCTATGAGAAACATGTAGAGGACATCAAGGAAACGATGCTCACAATAAATGAATAGACGGGGCACATCTGCAGTGAATAGAAAAAAAACATGTCATTAAAAAAAAATGGAGACTAAGTGTGGTGGCTTATGCCTATAATCACAGCACTTTGGGAGTCTGAGGCCAGAGGATTGCTTGAGGCCAGGAGTTTGAGGCCAGCCTGGGCAACATAGCAAGACTCTTGTCTCTACAAAAAATTTTTAAAAGTAGCTGTGTATGGTGACGCACACCTGTGGACACATCCCAGGGGTTGAAGGCTGCAGTGAGTTACAATAGCACCACTGCACTCTAGCCTAGGCAACAGAGCAAGACCCTGTCTCTTAAAAAAAGAAAAGAAATTGAGAACTGAGAAATATAATGTCTGAAATGAAAGTCTTAATAGGTGGGTGTATTAGGCAGTTCTCAATTCTCTCATTGCTCTAAAGAAATACCTGAGACTGGGTAATTTATAAGATAGGAGGTTTAACTGGCTCACAGTTCCTCAGGCTATACAGGAAGCATGGCAGCATCTGCTTCTGGGGAGGCTTCAGGAAGCTTCCAACCATGGCAGGAGGTGAAGCAGGAGCAGGCACCTCACATGGCCAGAGCAGGGGCAAGAGGTGGGGGGAGTGGGGGGTGTCACATACTTTTAAAGGACAAAAACTCATGAAGACAGCAAGCCACGAGGGATCTGGCCCCATCATCCAGACACCTCCCACCAGGCCCCACCTCTGCATCGGGGTGACAGTTCCACCTGAGATGTGCGTGAGGACACCGATCTAAGCCACTTCAGTGGATTTACCAGCAGATGGGAGATTGCGGAAGTAAGGTTAGAGAGCATAGAAACTGGCCAATTTGAAGAACAGATAAAAGATCAAAAAAATGCATAAAGGCTTAATGGCTTGTGGACAATATCATGGACCCTAAACCTATATGCGTGATGGGGAGAGAAGAAAGAATGGAACAGAAAAATCATGCGAGGCAGTAACGGCCAAGTTTTCCTAAATTTGGTGGAAAAACATCAACATTTAATCCAAGAAGCTCAGCAAATTTCAAGCAGAACAAATATAAAGAGAACCGCACAAACAGAACAGACCATATCCACCTAGGCATATGGTCATCAAACCCCAGAATCAATGACAGAGAAAATCCTAAAGGCAAGCAGAGGCTGACAAATCCATGATAGACCAGGGAACGACAGTGTGAACAACAGCTGACTTAGCAAATTCCTTAGTGTGGCCTCTGAGGCGCTTCCCTGTCTTTCACCAAATCTCCCTCAGATTAGCCAATTTTCTATGGTCTCTAACCTTCTGCAATCTCCAGTCTGCTGGTAAACCCATTCACTAGCCTCGACCCCCTGGGCTAGTGTCTAAAAACTCCCTGTGCCTCTGTCCGCCTAAAGACACGGGCAGCCAAGCACCTTGCCCCGCGCTGAGCCCTGCCTGGAATGCTCCCTGCCTTAGACCCCACAGCAGCTCTCGGTCTGAAACAATCCTCCCCACTCTCCAGGCCCGTTCACGCATCCTCCGCACGCCCTGGGGAGGATTCACGCACCCCCTGAGCTCCTACTGCCCACGTGAGTGCCACAGCCCTGGCAGTAGCTGCTGGCCTGCGTGTCTGCCTCACCCAGAAAATGCAGAGTGCATCAACGCGGGGACCATGGCATCTTGCCTTTCTCTCACCAGCACCCAGAATATCTCCGCAGTGGGGCAGGGTGGGGGTCCCTTGTTAAAGCAGGAAAGGATGACCACAGTCCCTGGAGATTTGCCATCATGCCACTAAACTGATGTAAATTCCCTTGTCCTCATTCCCCTAATGCCCACCTCTCCCCACCCCTGGCCCAGGGGTCCCTGTCCCAAAGGAAGGTGCTTTTACAGCACAGGCACCTATCGTCTTCTTAACGTCTGTTTGGCTCCAAACTGACTCTCTTCTCCCGGTCTAAACTTATTTCTCCTCTAACCCTGGACTATCCACAAGTTTTTAATAGAGCTGCATATGCTATCTGCGGTTCCCAGGTGTCCTGCCCGGGACCTTGCCACCAGCACAGGCCTTGGCCCTTCAAGTGGGTCTTAATGCGGCTGATGGCCCTGAACAAAGCTCCAGCTCACTGGGGTTGACTGGAGACCTATGAGCCGGCTCTGGAGGTGGCCCAGGAACTGGGGCTTGCATTGCAGAGCTAGGGGTCCACGCCTAGGAAGTTATTTGTTCCTTTGCATGGGCTTGGCTAGGGACAGCCCATGGTGACCAGCTCCACATTCCTGGGCCCATGAGTTTTCCTCTGAACAGCTGCAGTCAGAGCCACCCTTGCTGGCCTTGCATACACATTCACACTCCTAGACCCCTATGCATGTGCGCACTGACACCCCTCAGCCGCCTCTCCAGTCGGCCCCCTCCACCTTCCCGGGCTCTCGCAGCAGCCTGCTCCTGGGCTGCCAAACTTCTTCCTCCTCCCTTTTCTGGGCCACCTGTGCCTCATGGAACACAGATGTGGCCTCGTCACTGTCCAGTTCACACCCTGCAAAACTCTATGTTCTTAGAAAGTAACCTGACCATACAATTTATCCAAACCGGAGCTCTTAGGAGTGTGAAATTTAGAAAATTCATTATGAGTGTGAAATTAGTTAATTGTTAGGCCAGGACAGCAGGTGTCACATGGTGGGACTGTACTGGACATATGGGGCCCTATAGTCACCCCTGAGGGAGCCCCAAGCTGGTACGCCGTGTCCCCTCATTTCTCCTGGGTAGGCTGTTCCCCAGCTGAGCCTTTGCCACAGGTGGTTCTTTTATACATTCCTGTCCCAGGAGTGTCCCCGTCTCCCTTGGCCCCTGGGTACATTCATTCACCTTTATCCTCCAGGGTTTAGCCTCATGGTCCCCAGGTGTCCTGAGCCTGCACTTTTTGCTACCTGGCTGTGCTGATCACGAGCCCCCAGCCAGGATTTTGCCTGTGCCGTGTGTGTTTGTGCCAGTCAGTATTTGCCTCTCACTTGCATTGCACATGTGTGCCTGCCTGTGTGTGCATTTGGGTCGCCCATCTTCCACCTGGATCAGCCCTTACCCCGCTTGAACTCCATAATAGGTGAGGGTTCACTTCTCATGTTTACCCCTCCCTCCACCTCCACTCACCTGCAGGAGAGAAATACCTTCTAATGGGTGTGGACACAGGGAGGAACTGTTGCATTAAAAGTGCATAAGAGGCCTGGCATGGTGGCTCACGCCTGTAATCCCAGCACTTTGGGAGGTCGAGGTGGGAGGATCGCTTGAGCCCAGCCTGGGCAGAAATCAAAAAAAAAAAAAAAAAAAAAAAAAAGCATGGTGGTGCCTGCCTGTAGTCCCAGCTACTTGGGAGGCTGAGGCAAGAGGATTGCTTGAGTTCATGAGGTTCATGCTGCAAGGACCTGTGATCCTGCCACTGCACTCCAGCCTGGGAGACAGAGTGAGACCCTGTCTGAAAAAGAAAAGTGCATAGGAAAGTGATTTTCAAAGGCCAATTTAAAAAGTAACTGGTTTTACTGGTTTTATTTGCTGCATTTTATGGTATGTGATTTCTTCACTTGCCTTCCTTCCTAGCAGGGAAGGTTTTTTTCTTAACAAGGTATGGATGAGAGTGGCTGGTGATGTGTGGTATAGGGCTGTGGTTTTATAGAAATGAAAAAGGCAAAGTGAGAAAAAAGAAACTAGATGGCTGGTTGGGCTGTGCCCTTTGATGTCAGGCTGAAGCCGAAGACCTTCTGCAGCGACGGTGGCGCGCTGCTGCCCCCTGCTGGAAGGCGACCTCATCTACTCACAGGCCCTGATGTCTTTTTCAGACTGTTCTGCTCTCTTTTCAGAACGAGGTCAACGCCATCAAATGGGATCCTTCTGGAATGTTGCTGGCGTCCTGCTCGGATGACATGACATTGAAGGTAGAGTCGGCATGGCAAGGGGTGGGCTGTTTAATCCCAGACAACCCCGGGCACTCGACACCAGTCTCACGGTCACTCTGTGAGGATTATTTATTACTGACCACTCTCCCTTCCTCTGTCATCCGGTGAACTACGATTTGTCAGTCATGGTCCCACTGAGAATCCCAGCCTACCCGCAGCCTTTCTCACCACTGTGCACCCTCCACCCTGCCATGGGCCCCATGTGCACCCCCGGGAGGAATGATGCCACATCGTTCCCGGATGCAGGAACGGCTTTTGCTCATGTCGTGGCTGGTGTGTTCTGTAGATCTGGAGCATGAAACAGGAGGTGTGCATCCATGATCTTCAGGCTCACAATAAAGAGATCTACACCATCAAGTGGAGCCCCACTGGGCCCGCCACCAGCAACCCAAACTCCAACATCATGTTGGCAAGGTAAGGGCAGGCAGCACAGCCAGCACAGCTGTGTGTTACACAAAGACAACAGGAAATTTTGCTAAAGCGTGTCCATGCACGTGTGTTGAACCCTTCAGAGGAAGCAAAGCAGTAGCTCACTTTGAAGGGGCCAGGATAGAATTATTGAGTAACACCTGCCTTTGAGGTAAGGATGGTTTTGAGTCAGGTACAGTGGCTTACGCCTATAATCTCAGCACTCTGGGAGGCCAAGGCAGGATGATGGCTTGAGCCCAAGAGTTCAAGATCAGCCTGGGCAACATGGTGAAACCCCGTCTCTACAAAAAATTAGCCAGGCGTGGTGGTGTGTGCCTGTAGTCCCAGCTACTCAGGAGGCTGAGGCAGGAGGATGGCTTGAGCTCAGGAGATTGAGGCTGCAGTGCGCAGTGATCACACCACTGCACTCCAGCCTGGGATCCTGGGTGACAGAGCAAGACCATGTCTCTTAAAAAAAAAAAAAAAAGAAAGAAAAAACCACCCAACATGAGTGCAGAGCCACAGTTGAGGGACAGCAAGCCAGGCAGCGCCAACTCTTGTTGACAGTGCTCGAATTAAGGTCATCTCTTAGAGAGGACAGGATGGAATTCCTGCATCCACTGAGAGATGGAACCAAAAAAACAAAGAACACATAGGCCATAATTCTCATATTTCAAGTAATTGTCATAAAATCCACTTAAATTACTGTGATACAGTACTGCACCCTCGAGTCATTTTGTGATGACTCAGAAGGTGCTTTTGCGTCACGTGGTGCTATTAGGAGCATAAATTATCCTTTTAGTCAGCAAGTATAAAAGGGGCATCCCAGTACCTAGTGGGTCCCTGTTGAAAGAAAGCCAGACAATAGCTTTGTGATAGATATTACTGTTTTAAATTTGAAAAGAACTAACATTTGCAGCTTTCAATAATGTGATTACATATGTGGATGTGATTGTATTTTAATTCTTGTTTGATTAAAATTTATTTTCTTTTTAGAGACAGGGTCTCCCTATGTTACCCAGGCTGGTCTTGAACTCCTGGCTTCAAGTGATCCTCCTACCTTGGCCTCCCAAAGCACTAGGATTACAGGCATGATCCACTGTACCTGGCCTAAAAAGTTTTTTAAATGTTTATTCACTTAATTTGCTATTTTTCCAAATATGGCTATCTGTATTAATTTAGTTGGTAATGATAGATGTCATGTTTTAAATTGTGGGGGCATTTTAGGAAACTTAGTAGATATTCTACAAAAATATTTACCATTTACATCTATAGAAAACATAGAAACAGGGCTGGGCGCAGTGGCTTACACCTGTAATCCCAACAGTTTGGTAGGGTGACGCAAGAGGATGTCTTGAGCCCAGAGGTTCAAGACCAGCTTGGGCAACATAGTGAAACCCCATCTCTACAAAAAATAAAAAAACAAAAATTAGCCAGGCGTGGACCTATGGTTGCAGCTTCTCTGCTGACGCTGAAGCGGGAGGATCGCTTGAGCCCAGGAGTTTGAGGCTGCAGTGAGTCATGATCACGCCACTGCATTCCAGCCTGGGCAACACAGTAAGACCCCTTCTCAAAAAAAAAAAAAAAAAAAAAAGGTGCAGAAACAAATGTAGATATCAAATTGTTTCCCTAATAAGACCATTAAAGCTTTTTTTTCTGTTTAATGACTATGGCTTTGTTTTTAATACTTGTAAGTAGTTACATTTTAGAAGACAAAAAGCTTTTTAGTTGATTGTCTTTTGAAACATAAAACCTGGGAAAAACAACTCCTGGAGATCTGATACACGTTATGGAGAACTGTTTGAAGCCACCGTGTGTTCCTGATTTTGCTTTCTCTCCCACCTCGCTAGTGCTTCGTTTGATTCTACGGTGCGACTGTGGGACATAGAGCGAGGCGTCTGCACTCACACGCTCACGAAGCATCAGGAGCCTGTCTACAGCGTAGCTTTCAGCCCTGATGGGAAGTACTTGGCCAGCGGATCCTTCGACAAGTGCGTCCATATCTGGAATACTCAGGTAAGCTCCTGACCCTTACGCCGAATCCTTTTAGTAAGGGATGCCCGAATAGCCACGACTGCAGTGCCCTTGGCTCAGAGCAGTGCCCCGGAGGGAGTGGAGCAAGCCCAGGCTCCCCGGGCAGACCCAGTGGATGCTGTCCACATGCACCCCACGTGGGCTGTCAGCTCTTCCCCCACCAGACACCTCCGGCAGCTCCCCTCCCTGAGGAAGGGCGTCGTGTCTGCCGTAATCGTGGCTCTTGGCCATTTGATTCCGAACCCTCACCTTGGCACACCTTCTTCCTTGAAGGAGCCACTGTCTTCTTTTCACTTTTCTGAGTCCGTGGCATGAAACCTTCCACCTGCCTCTTCCTCTTCTTAGCGGTTATCACCGAAATGCTGCTCTCTAGATACTGAGGTTGGAGGGTGGGAGTGGGGGACCAGCCAACGGGGTCGAGGCCAGCTCCACCTCCTCTGCCCACACCAGCTCCTGCAGCTCCCCTACGGAGCAGACCAGGGAGTGGGAAGGAATGTGCGCTTGCTGTTGTCATGCCACTTCAATTTTTATTTTCTGTTTTATTCTGTTGTTGTTGTTTTTGAGACAGAGTCTCTGTCACCCAGGCTGGAGTGCAGTGGCGTGATCTTGGCTCACTGCAACCTCTGCCTCCCAGATTCAAGCAATTCTCCTGTCTCAGCCTCCCGAATAGCTGGAATTACAGGCACCTGCCATCATGCCCAGCTTATTCTTGTATTTTTAGTAGAGACAGGGTTTCACATGTTGGCCAGGATGGTCTTGAACTCCTGACCTCAGGTGATCCGCCCACCTTGGCCTCCCAAAGTGCTGGAATTACAGGTGTGAGCCACTGCGCCCAGCCTCGATTTTTCAAATCAAAGTAGGTTCTGTTTGAGGACATAAGGTATGTCAATATTGGGTTGTCCTTTTAGCAGGGATTGAAGGGACATAGGATTTAAATAAAGGTGGCTGCTGTGGGTATCTTGGGCCACACCTGAGGATAGAAGAATTCCAGCTGTAAAGTGTAGAAATGGATGGGAAGTAGCACTGCATAGCATAAAGGATTGTATAGGGCCATCAGCACGTGATTCTATTCTAAGGGAAGAGAGAGGTGATAATATGCTAGGAGCTGTTGAAAATAATGAAGGGGTCCCTTTCGCCTCAGGAGGGAGGAATCACACAGCCTTCCCCTGCCCCCTTTCATCTGCACTGCCTTCTTGGTTCCTTTTGGCTTGGTTGACATTCAGGGGGATTTATACCCTCAAGTTCATTCCCCCTATGGACTCACGGGTGATGAGCCGTGTTCACTGGCAAGGGGTCCACTGAGATCACAGGCTTCCCAGGGACCTCATGTGAACCACATCCTCTCAGGGAAGGAAAGGAAATGGTGGGCCCTGTGTAGAGCCAACCCAATGCCAAGCCCAGCCCCACAGCCCTAGATAGCCCTCCGGGAAGCACACATCTCAGCACTAGTGTGTAAGAGTCTCTGTTCATGAAATCCTTGCTGGAAATAGTAATGGGTGGATTTGTAAAAACAACACGTCAATTATCAAAAAAATGACATGATCAGTTAGGTACAGCCTGTTGTCAAAAACTCACTGAATTGTTTCAACCCTTTTTTATAAATCAAAGAAATCCTTAGGACTTTTTTTTTTTTTTTTTTTTGGATTGGAGTTTCACTCTTGTCACCCAGGCTGGAGTACGGCGGTGCCATCTCGGCTCACTGCAACCTCCGCCTCCCGGGTTTGAGCAATTCTCCTGCCTCAGCCTCCCGAGTAGCTGGGATTACAGGTGTGCACCACCACACCTGGCTAACTTTCGTATTTTTAGTACAAACGGGGTCTCACCATGTTGGCCAGGCTGGTGTTGAACTCCTGACCCCAGGTGATCCACCCACCTCGGCCTCCCAAAGTGCTGGGATTACGGGCATGAGCCACCGCGCCCGGCCAAGAAATCCTTAGGATTTTTCTTAAGAGAATCTTAAAGCCCATTTTAACCTTTCTCCAAGTATAAAAATACTTCTCTCTAATACTGCTGACACACACCTTTCTCAGTTCATGGAACACCACCCTTTAAGGAGCCCACTTGAGCAGAGGATTTGGGACAGCCCTCCTGGTCTCGGTCTTCAGATTTCTCCTGCCTGTCACCATAGTGAATCATGAGTGAAGGCTTATTCGACTCTTTCTCTATTTTTTTAAATTAATTTTTGTAGAGACAAAGTCTCACTGTGTTGCCCAGGCTAGTCTCGAACTCTTGGGCTCAATCAGTCCTCCTGCCTCGGCCTCCCAAAGTGCTGGGATTACAGAGTGAGCCACCACGCCTGGCCTTATTCAACTCTTTCAAAGGACTCTACTTCCCCTACCTCTTAGATTTGTCAAGTTAATGCTGTTTTAAACCAAAAACCAATGGTCCGTGGTGTTTTCCATTACATGTATATTATGCATTTGTTCTTTCAAATGAACAAAAATACGTACATTTTAACGTCATGGCATATTATTACATTTAATCATGAATTACAGTAAATTTCATTGCTACTGGGGTGGGGGTATTCATTATGTTGTATTCATTCAGGTCCTCCAAGGAACAGACGCCAAAACAGGATTAGATGGGCGAGAGATTTATTGGGGGAAAGAGCTGTGATGGAAACAGGGAGGAAGGTAGGGGGAAGGGAGAATTCAGACCATAAGGCCAGTCTGACCCTGGGAAAGAGACGGGAGGGTAGGAAGAGTCAGGGATGGCCCTACAGGTCTGTAGAAAGTTTTGGCCGTGCTCATGGAGAGTCCGTGAGCCACTTACCCACCAGATGAGTGAGTCTCAGCAGATGACTGCCATGGTCTCCTGCCTCCATCAGTCCTCAGCTGGGTGCACCCTCAGAATGCACGCAAATGTGGTGGCAGATTCTGCAGGCATAAGTAATCAGGTTCACTCCTCGTGGTGGGAAGTCCTAGAGACACATCTCCACAGCCCCCAGAGTCCTTACTGAAAGCCCTTAAATTTCACCATGCTTGAAAATGTTCATGACCAAACGTCAGGGCAGGAGGAGCGCACATTCCACACCTGTATCTGTCGCAAGCACCCCTTGCGTTGTAAGTGACAGCTGCTTTGCTTTGCAGAGTGGAAATCTCGTCCACAGCTACCGAGGCACTGGCGGCATTTTCGAGGTGTGCTGGAACGCCCGAGGAGACAAAGTGGGCGCCAGCGCGTCCGACGGCTCTGTAAGCAACACCTCTGGTTTGCTGGGGAGTGGGGTGTTGGGGGCAGCTGATGCCTAAGTGAGCTTCCAGGGCGTGTGCAGCGTTCGTGTCCTGAAGGGCCTAGCCCAGTGCCAAAGGAAGCTTCTGGGCTGGATCCCATCTGAGTTGGTACCACATCTGGGAATGGCCTTCTCCTTGTCCCTTCCAGAGTGTCCTTCTAGTCAACATTTTCTCAGTCAAATTGGTGGTTCTCAACCAGGGTGATTCTGCACCTCTGAGGACATTAGACAATATCTGGAGCTATTTTAGGTTGTCACCAGAGTCATGTGTTGTTTAACGACGGGAACATTTTGGGAAATGTATCATTAGGCACATTTATCTTTGTCTGAACATCATAGTGACTGACACAAACCTAGATGATAATACGTGTCCCACACCTAGGCCGTGTGGTAGAGCCTATTGCTCCCAGGCTACAAACCTGGACAGCGGGTGACCATACTGATTACTGTAGGCAACTAGAACACAATGGTAAGCATTTGTGCGTCGGATCTATCTAAACATAGAAAAGGTTCAGCGGAAATATGGTTATAATCTTACAGGACCACCGTGGTCTGTGCGGTGCATTGTTGCTGGAAACGTCATTATGTGGTGCATGACTGCTTAGATGGGGATGCCACTGGCAGCTCGTGGGTGAAGCTTAGGGATGCTGCTAAACCTTCTACTGTGCACAGGGTGGCCACAATTGTCACCCATGCTGCGGCTGAGAAGCCCGGGCCTCTGGTGGCCATCTTGCAGGTCTCCTGGGCCCTCTTCTCTTCCCATGGGGCATCTGGATTTCTTATTTTCCCCTGGACTTGGGGTTGCCCTGACCTCTGGGGCAAGCGGCATTCTGGCTGACCGGCCAAGTGTCAGTGTAGTCCCCAAATGTTGTCAGAGGCCGTGTACTTGGGCTCGTATTGTCATCTTCCCCACGATTGCAGGTGTCCCTTCTGGGACCTCTGCCACTCTGTTAATTCCTATCATTACCCTTAACCTGGCCTCTCTGCTCTGTGCTGTTTGCTTCAGTTTGCTCGGTCCGATGTCCAGATGCCAGTCTGTTATGAGAGCTTCTCTGACCCTTCATGACAATGTTCCCATAAACGTTACTGACGAACATCGGTGGAGGGCTGGATTGGGCGTAGGGGCCGTAGTTTGCCGACTTCTCACTCTAAAGGCATCTTTGTGTTGTCTCTCAAGATGACAGGTGCTTTATCTTTCCTTCCAGGTGTGTGTTTTGGATCTGCGGAAGTAACCACAAAATATCATCGAAAAAACAAAAGAATTCTAATGACCAGCCGTGAATGTGTAGGGGTTGCAGTTCTATTCTCCAAAACCGCAGGAACTTGACTTGCGTTAGAGTGTGCTCTGAAACCAACTCGTCTCTGGCCGCAGGAGTCTATATGTTTTCGTAATCTTCATCAAGAAGTTTTTAAAAGGCGAGCAAAAACAAAAGCAAATCATATCAAACGGGGATAGAATGGTTTCCACTGAGGACATTCAGTCTGGGAAGGAGGAAGTCACCAGCTCGAGGCGTGTGGATTGGTTTCCACCCGGAACAGGCTCTGTGATGGCTGAATGGAAAGAAATGTAAAAAGCTGTGCCAAAAAAAAGCAAAATGCTGTGATAAACCAAACAGGGAAGGGGGGAAAACCCTCCTCCTTGGGGTTTTTTATTTTTTTGTTTTCCCTGACAATTTGGACACTACAGTTGCTCTCACAAAGGATGTTCAAAGACCAGTTTGTACCGATGAAATGCGCAACTTTGTAATCCCAACACTTTCTATTTCCTAGAATCTTCTTTGTTCGTGGGGTGGTTTTTCTATCGGCTGGAATTCTGTCTTCTGGGGGCCTTCTGTCTGAGATGGAAGCTGTCTTGGGCTTGTTGTCTCTTCCCTCTGTTGCTCCCTGCCCCTCCCCCTGCCTTTCCACTCTCTCTGGTGAGCTCAGCTTTTTCAGTGCACCCTCAAGAGATGCAGCCCCGTGGACATGAAGACACAATCTCCCATGGACAGCTTTTCCCCTTCCGCCCTCTCCCACCCTCTCCTCCCCTTGCGCTTGCGCTCGCTTTCTCACTGGCGTGCTCGCTCTCTCTCCCTCCCTCTGTACCTTTCTCATAGTTGCTTCAGATCTTAGGTCTCAAGGGCACTTTCGCGCATAGTAAGTGCTTTATGTAAGAAGGCAGGGCAGGGGGGCTTTTTACAGGAGAAAAAAAAATGACTTATAAGAGAAAGAGCCTGGAGTATTTTTGGAAAAAAAATAATATTTTTATGTTAAAACAATTTTAAAATCTTAAAATGGCCATCAGACATAGAGAGCTTTGTGTGATTCATGTTTTAAAAAGAACTGAAGAAGCCACAGGCAGGGCCTGAGGGAGCCCCTGGCTTTCCCCTCAGCCTCAGGAAAGGTGGTCAGGAAAACTGGCTGGACAAGGGTCAGTCTTTAGGGGTCAGCAGTGAGATTGCTCTGCAGCCAGTGAGGGAGGTCCCATCCACGCCGGCTGCGAGAAGAACCTCGCATCTTTTGGTGTGTACGCACCTTGGCGGCCAGCAGGAAAGCAGCGAAGAGCCGCGTGCCCTCTGGCCTCAAGGGCGCATTGGCAGAACCATAGGGTACTGCAGAAGCCGTCGAAAACGACAGCTCGGCTGGATTAGGCGTGTTGGCTACGTCTTTCCCACAACCGTATAACGACCGATGAGCAGGCTTGGCGAGTCCTTGCAGAGCTGACATAGAGGCTCCCGCATGTCACTTAGTCTAACGCTGACAGAAATGAATGCAGAAGGAAGATTTTCAGTCCTGAACGTGAATTATAGAGGTAGAACGTCGCTAATAATTTCTGCCATCTTTATAATTTCTTTCTCTCACAGAAGACTAGGAGAAAGATCTTTTCTAAATAATCTTTTTGCTGTTTTTAAAAAATTAAACAAGGCTTTGTGTTCCTAGAAGAGCTTCATTTCAGTGAATCTGGTGACCTTCATCTGCTTGCTGTCATAACCTGACACTGACTTATTTTTTTCATTAGCAAGGGGGAAAAGGCCAAAGGACAAGGACCTCTTCTCCCATTGGTTTTCCTGTGGGCAGAAGGGCTGAGGAAGTTGGCCCGGCCCGTGGGGGCTGCTGTGTCACCAGCAGTGGGTAGGGTGCAATCTGGTGTGTGTTCCAGCAGCGAGATGGTGTTATTGTGAAGGTGGCATTCATCTGCGGAGCCAAAACCCAGCCGTCAGGGAAGGGTCAGGGCTTCCTCTGGAACTTGGAATGTGCCAGGACCACCTCCAAAAGCCAGGGTGTGTTGACCATTCTCAGATCGTTGATTGGCCTCCACTTGGGTATGTGAATTGTTCATGTCCCCGAAGACCAAAAAGTGCTCTGGTTCTGAAATGAGTATCTTATTCGGGCTCTGTTTCCGAAACACTTAGCAAAGAAGGTCACAGTGATGTGGAGTCGCCACACCCATCCTTGAAGATAGCCAGTGTCCCCGGATGAGGTGATGATTTCCCATCCCAAGGACTCTGTTAAGTTTAGAGTACAGTTTGTTGGGGTCCAAAAGACACCATCTCTACCCCACCCAAATAAAAATGCACTCATCTCTGCAGAGCATCTGCTGTCAAAGGCCAGCCTGTCGTTAGGACATGGCTTGTGCTTGGCAAACCAGTAACTACTGTGGGATGCTGATGGTGGGATGTGTCGCAAGCGATTCACTAGACAATCTTCGCGTGAATGTCGGTAGCCAGGGTCTCTCTCGAGGGATGGCTTTAGTCTTGATGAATGTGAACCACATCAGAATTGTTAGGTAGAAACCTGGGCTGGGAGGCCTCGGACCCCAGGCTCCATCCCTGGCTTCCCCAGCCGGCGGCCGCAAGCAAAACCAAGCGCGAGATGCAGCTAGCACCCTTCATATCCATCCCCGTTCTCAGCAGGACGACACCACGGACAGCCGTTTTCGGAGCCTCCAGCATTTGCGCACCACTACTCACCCTCTCTGCTGCTGCGGTGTTGGTAGAGTCATCCCTGTAATCAAGAAATGGCCCGTGGAATGTTATTGTTCAACGTTGTTTACAGCTCTTAAAACATGGTGAGGAATTGCCTAAGTCTCAGTGACCAAACGTGACCTTGAAAGCAGACATAGCATGACAGACCTTCTTCGAGTCTTTGGTTGGGTTCACAGTGACCGAGAGTCAGGTCCAGCACATACCTGGGAAAGGGATGCTGCCCCAAGGGGGACCAAAAGGGCCGGACGTTACAGGGTGAAACCCTCTGACCCCTCGCGACACCGTAGGACTTGACTTTTGTTTAGTCTTTCTAAGAAATAGATCATGGAGCCACGTGAAGTGCACTTTGTCAAATGTAAGGGTCTGCTGTGTTCTTGTTGCTTTTCTCTTTTTTAACCTTTTGTTCCGCCATTAAAAAAAAAAAAAAAAGAAAAAAAGCTTATGTTTCTTGTCAAATGCAGAAATGTTCCTTCCGCCACTCACTGAAGTTTTGCATTCTGGCTTGTGCAGTTTTTATTGTCTGTGTCAGACGTACAGCCAGACGTGTTCTCTATTGGCATTTTTCCAATTCTGTTCAGATGACATTGACCGCCGTTTCATCCCCCCCGCCACCTGTACTCACCCTCACGCTCTTTGAAGAAAAAAAAATCACCTTGTGTGTTGTAGCTCATTTGTTTCAAGAGAGAATCAACAGATCATATTCAGTGTCTTGAATAAATTGCTCTATTTTGATATTAGAGAACTTGGTGGGTGTGCTTTCTTCCTCTCGCTCTGGAACTCTTGGGCCCACGTTGACTGCATGACTGAAGACAGAGCTCTGTATTTTCTCCAGAAGGAAGTACCTTGAGTGCCTCTGTTTAGGATTGCTGTGTGAGATGATAGGGAGCGGGGGGCAGAACGCAGTGACGTGGCAGTCACAGCAGCCGCCTGCTGTTCTGAAAGGTGGTTCTGTCCAGGGAGCATGCTTTTTAGTGTGTTTCCTTTTCATTCTTTTATTTCAGGCTGGCTGTTGGAAAAAGACAAAGCAAATGAGTGTTTTCTCATCCGCGGGTTGGTTGACGGGGAGTTTGAGTTCCCGAATTACCCCTGAGTAATTCGCAGAACCTAACAGGATGGGGTGACTTTGGACATGGACGTCTGCATGGTGCAAACCAACATGTGGCAGACATTTATTGACATTTGCTCTGTGCATGTCTTCATTTATGCTGCTTTAATTAATAGGTGGCTGTTAAATAATGTAATTAGGGAATGGATGTTGCTATCCGCATTCTGTGAAGGAGGCGGCTGTAGATTCTGAGAGGTGAAGAGATGGCCTTACTCTTAGTCTAAGGTTTCACTTTGCAGATGAGTCCCAGACGAAGTCACGGTGTCATTTCCCTCTAATCCTGCTTGTTCTGCACTAGGACAAAGCAGATGGCTAGGGGCATAAAGGCTTCTATGGTGATTCCCTGGGAAAGATCAAGTGTGCCTGTGACCTTCACTGATGATCCAGACTTTTGCAGGGACCAAATCCTTAAATTCAGGTCTTGAATTGCCAACTGAAGACTGAATATTATATGAGCAGTTGTCACCTTTAGAGAAAAACCTATCCTATTTCCCGGTGTTTTCTGGGGTTCACCTGCTCATTTTCATTTTTGTCTTTAGCTTCTGCCAAGTGGAGCAAGTGTGTTGCCAGGTGGTGGATTTGGGGCACCCTGAGGGGTACTGCAGAACCCTGGGACACCTCGGGAAGAACCGCATGGAAACAGTGGGCAGACCACAAAGCATGTGGCAGAGTTCCCAGGATAAATGCATGTGTGGCGGGTGGCTTTGGTGGCTCCCCTAAGAATGCCGTTGACGTATGACTAGCTCTAAGTGGGTTTCTTTGTGATATAGAGGAAACTTGATTGGGACCACGACTGCCAGAATTTATATAACTTAAATCTTCAAATGGATGGAACCCTTCCCCACACTGAGTCTCAAAAGGTTTCCCCCTGTCCATTGAAGCTCCTCCTTTATTTTAGGAATCTAAGTTTCAACTCACTAAACAGAGATCTCGCTTTTTTTTTTAATTGCCCCATCTTGGGGCTGTTTCAAAAGGATATCAACATTCTTCATGTTCACAGAAAGCTCTCTGTGCACGAGTTCTCTCTGGAAGCTGGCTGTTGATGATGGCTGTCTGGTGGAAACCTGGAAGTCCCTTGTGAAGTACAGGAAAAGGGTAGGAGGGGGTGGAGAACAGATTTATGCCCTTAAAAAAGATGACTGAGCCAGTTTTTGTCTAGTCTGGGTCCTTTGTCTCTGAAGTGTCTCACCCACAGCATGGTAAGTAAGGCAAGAAATTCCATCTGGAGAATAGAGAAGGAACAGTGGGTTCGGGGAGGGAGGATGTTATCTGTAGGACCAGCCTTCAGCTAGAATGTGAAGCAAATGCTCTGGAGAATGGAGGCTTTGGTTAGGAACAGAGTTACCCTCATGCAAAAGGTACTTATCCTGAGACACTGCGGGAAACAAACAGCTGGGTGTGTGCGTGCTTCCGTAACAACACACCTGCACATGATGATATCTTACTGTGAAATGGGGGAAATTAGTAGGCTACTAAAAAGTTTTTTACCCTGAGCAACATCGTGAGACCTCCATCTCTACATAAAAATTAGCTGGGCATGGTGGTGAGTGCCTGTGGTCTCAGCTACTTGGGAGGCTGAAGATCGCTTGAGCCCAGAAAATTGAGGCTGCAACGAACATGATGGCGCCACTGCACTCCAGCCTGGGTGACACAGCAAGACCCTGTCTCTCTCCTTTTTATTTATTTATTTATTTATTTATTTATTTATTTATTTTATTTATTTATTTTTTTGAGACAGGGTCTTGCTCTGTCACCGAGGGCAGACTGCAGTGGTGCTATCCTGGTTCACTGTAGCCTCTGCCTCCCAGGCTCAAGCAATTCTCGTGTCTCAGCCTCCCGAGTAGCTTTGGATATAGGTGTGTGCCACCATGCCCAGCTAATTTTTGTATGTTTAGTAGAGATGGTTTTTTGCCATGTTGGCCAGGCTGGTCTTGAACTCCTGGCCTCAAGTGATCCACCCACCTCGGCCTCTCAAAGTACTAAGATTAAAGGTGTGAGCCACCATGCCCCGTTGACCCTGTCTCTTAAAAAAAAATTGATGGTGGGATTGATAAACTGGCCAGTAAATTAAAATCAAGTGAAAGCTATCTGATGGGAACAGTCTCCCTTTTCCACCCAAACTGTGCTCCCAGCTACACCTCTGTTATTGCCTCCTTGTCACAGGCCAACCCAAACTCCTGGCTGTAGATCCCAGATCCTTCTCACTTCTTCAAGAACTTTCCTTCCATCATCATCATTGCTTTCTCTCCACTGGATCATTCCTGTAGCACCCCAAGGTACTTGAGCACCTGCCATCTTTAAACGGTAACAGAACAAGCACATCCCCTGCAGTAACCAGCCTTACAAGGAAGTCGCTCAGAACCAAGGCTGGCCATCATCTCAGTTCATCATTTGTTTGCTCAGTTGTCTCCTCATTCCCTAGGTTGCCTTAATACACATCCTGATGATAATGTTTCTGTCCCCAGTACCTAGGCCTGGCCCAATGCCGCACCCTCTCACTCAGCTCAGCTCACCAGGTTAAAGACACATGCATGAGTATCAGCTGGTGATGCTTGGTGCCCCGTCTGGGAGACCTTATCTTGGCTGGATACTCAGATCTCAGGGTTCTTGTTTGAAAGCTTCAGAACCTGACTCTTGCTAATGTAAGCCCAAAGGAATGAATGAGCCAGATACTGGGCAGCTTTAAGAAACTGGAGAACTGGGCTCAGAGGCCAAACAGACAGGAACAGTCAAGAGCAGGCTGCAGGACTAGGCTCATGAAGATGACAGAGATGGAACTGGGTGCTGCCCACACCCCGACACTGGATGCTGGACTGGCCCTGGAGGCAAACCCAGTGCTACCTGCCAAAGTGGGCCTGCCTGCTGCCAAGGATTCAGAAGTGTTTCTCTGCAGCCCATTCCCTGAGGCACAAGCTTCTAACGTAAGACATGCCTGATTGGCTCTGCCAGGTCCCGTGCCTTGCTCTAGCTGCAAGGGAGGATGCAAAAGCCAGCAGCTGGCCTCTTTGGTTTTTGAATGGGGTGGTGGAACTGCCTCATGAGGTAAGAGGGGATCTTCAAACAGAGGAAGGGCTTCTGATCCTGAGGGAGAGGGCAGACAGAATGGCACTACTGAGATGAAGGATGCAGATTCCCCTAGAAAATCTAAAACTTCACATCTCCTTGATACCTTTGATCAACATCAGTGTGGCCTAGCCCAGGCTCACCCTGGGAAGGTGAAACAATGGTTATCCAGAGAGGTAGGACAGCCCTGGGCAGACACTATCTCATGGTGTGTTCACAATCCATCTGCAGCCTTGTGACTCCAGATGTGCAAATGCAGAACCTTGCTGGACTCTTCTAGAAGAAAAGGAGTCCTAATCTTGCTATGAAGGGAGGTGTCACATGGCAGAGCTGTCTGCAGTGTCCTGAGAAGATAGTGTGTCTTGCTTTTCTATATACATGCTGGTGGATTGTAATCCCCCTGCATGCTGCAACATTTTGGGGAGGAAAAAAAAAAGTTTCAAAAAGTTCATGGACATACATATTACGAAAAATCTATACATGGATTTCAAAAACGTTTTGCATCAAAATAAATTCATACTAATTTGTTATGACCTCTCAACAGGATCTAGTTTGAGGCACTAAGAACGATAAGGTATCAGCCTGAAAAGAGCCTCTATCAGAGCAACATAAATTGTTAAAATTGAAAGAAGAACAAGCATCAAATTTGTGGTGAAGTTTGAGTGGACAAATGGTGAAATCATTGATGCTTGGTGAATAGTTTATGGGCACAGTGTCCTAAAGAAATCAGTTTACAAATGGTGGATAACTCATTTTAAGAATGGATGAGATGATGTTGAAGATGAAGCCCACCATGGCAAACCATCCACATCAAGTTGTGATGATGAAAAAATTTATCTTGTTCATTCCCTAACTAACTGAAGAGGACCAGCAATTAACAGTACAGACAATAGCCAACACCATAGACATCTCAACTGGTTAAGCTTACACAATTCTGACTGAAACATTAAAATTGAGCAAACTTTGCACTCTGTGGGTGCCAAAACTGTTGCACCCAGGTCAGCTGCAGACAAGAGCTGAGCTTTTTATGGAAATTTTAACCAAGTGGGATCAAGATCCTGAAGCATTTCTTTGAAGAACTGTAACAGGAGATGAAGCATGGATTTCCCGTTACCATCCTGAAGACAAAGCACAATCAAAGCAATGACTACCAGGAGGCAAAAGTAGTCCAGTCAAAGCAAAGCAGACTGGCCAAGACCAGAGGTCAGAGCAACAGTTTTTCAGGATGCTCAAGGCATTTTGCTTGTTGACTTTCTGGAGGGCCAAAGAAGAGTAACATCTGCTTATTATGAGAATGTTTTGAGAAAATTAGCCAAAGCTTTAGCAGAAAAATGTCCTGGAAAGCTTTGCCAGGGAGTCCTCCACCACAGCAATGCTTCTGCTCATTCCTCTCATCAAACAAGGGCAATTCTGCAAGAGTTTCGGTGGGAAATCATTAGACATCTACCTTACAGTCCTGATTTGCCTCCTTCTGACTTATTTTTCTTTCCTAATCTTTAAAGGGCACCCATTTTTCTTCAGTTAATAGTGTAAAAAAGACTGCACTGACATGGTTAAATTCCCAGGACCCTCGGTTCTTTAGGGATGAACTACATGGCTGGTGTCATCACTTACAAAGTATCTTGACCTTGATGGAGCCTATGTTGAGAAATAGCGTTTCTGTTTTTTATTTTTATCTTTTCATTTTTCAATGAACTTTTTGAAGTTCCCTCATATATCTTAACTGATGGAAATATGGGCATTAGTCAGATTCCAAGTATTCCTTAGACTATGTCATTACTCAGCACAGCATGAAGCTAAATTCGTGAGCAAAGTCATGCTGTCTTCTCTGCCCCCTAGTTTGTGTTAGGAGGCCAGGCTGTGCTGCTGCTCCACGGGGCCCTGGTTCCCTATTCATCCTGCTGCATCTCTACCTTGCTGCTGTTTGGCATCATCAATAAGCTTAGTCAAGAGCATTTCCTCTAGAAATCACATCTTTACTGCACCTTTTCTATGTTTAGGTATGTTTAGATACACAAATACCACTGTGTTACAGTTGTCTACAGTATTTGGTACAGTCACATGATGTTCAGGTTTGTAGCATAGGATCCATAGGCTCTACCATATAGCATAAGTGTGCTGTAGCCTGTACCATCTAGGTTTGTGTAACTATGCTCTATGATATTCACACAACAGTGATATCACCTAACGATATACTTCTCAGAACTCATCCCCATCATTAAGCAATGCATAACTGTACATATATTTTCTTTTGCTAGAAGTGTTAAGACAGAATCCAAGTCAGGCTGAGAGTTCAGTCATAACTATTTTATTTAACTACTTTTCCAAGGACGTGGACCTTACACTTACTTTACAGCCAGCCTCAGAAAACTTCCTAGTGGCAACTAAGGCTAGAGAAGCTGTAGAGTGGTCTGGAGGGGGCTCTTCCATTCCCACACGCATGTGCATGAATCATTTCTCCTATCCTAAAGGCTCTTCGGGAAGAAGCTCTAACTGGTGATAAGAGCAAGGTTTGGGGGCTGCTACTCTTTGGCAGCACAGTGATCGGAAGGTGAGAACACAGTTCTAAAGAACAAGAATTGTAGAGTCTGAGGAATATGGGGTCTGGACCCCCAGCACATCCCCTTCATAGGTCTCCATGGGTTGGGAGAGCAGGGTCACCCTCATTTTTGTTGCAGGATTCACTTGCAGTGTGAATTTCAATTGTGCTGGCATCAGAACCTGGAGAGGAAAAGACAAAAGACTGTGACTGTGTCTGTGTCCTAGCAGGTTTGTCATCAGCTTCAGAAAATGCTCAGTATTCAGTGCATGGAGTTTTTCGTATACAAACTTTGGTCAAAGTCCTAGCATTCATCTCATCTGCAAAAAAAAAAAAAAAAAAAAAAAAGGTGGAAGGGGTGGAAGTCTACATCAACTTTCCATCTACATTTTATTAAATCATTACAACGGATGAAACAAGCCCTACAGAATCATCTAGGCCAGTTGATAGGTGACTGTGGCACAGATGCTGCAGGTGACACAACTGTTGGTTTAGGAAGGTTTCAGAGCCCCAGGACACGTGCTGTCTGATATAGGAGCAGAGCACACTCTTGTGACCACTGGTGCCGCTTCTACTGAGGATGGTAACTCACACAACAGGGACCCTATGGTTGCCTGGCTACCTATACTCAATTCTAGGAAGTGCCCAAAGGGAGGGAGACCACCACTCTGTAAAACTATGCCACCTCCCAATTGTCTTTTCATGGACGATGCCATATGGTTTTAGCAAGTAGCTCCTCCCTGTCAGCATCTGACTCTACTCATGGAAAACTCATCTCTCAGTGCCCAACTAAATACACAGCAGTACATGCCTGGTAACTCTGTCAAATTGGGCTCATTTGTTCTGATTGTGACCCTAGATAAGATGATAAAGTGATGAATGATATTTTTGTAAATACCAGAATATATTTGTCCAAATATGCTCAGCATTCCCTTCATGAGAAATCGCTGGAGACATTTTTCTCAGGCCTGGACTTCAGGGCAGTTTGCTTCCATGTGCAATGTTTTCTTTTAAATCGTGAAGAATCTTGTAACTGGTCACATTTTTCTCTTTACTCCCCATTTAGAAAGCCCAAAGCCAAACTACTAATCCATTTTAACTATGTGGGGCTAATTCTACCTGGCTTTCTTTTGATTTCATTGTTATTTCCTTTGGTCCTGTTTTCTTTCTTTATTAATCAATTTTCCCCTTTCTCCTGTACTCCTTCCAGAATGTGACAAGATTTACAAAAAGCAGACACAATACAAAGAGGGAGAAAAACGTAGGCAGCAATCGGCAGTATGAAAGTTAATATCACTCCCATCGAAAGAGTAATCCTGGATGTCAGTTATCATTCTGATAGTGACAGGAGGCAGCCAAATGCCTAGGCAGATAGGGGCAGGTCCCCGGTTTGGGGTTTCAACCCCACCTTCAAGCCAAAAACAGCCTGAAGGCTGAAAGACTGGACTGCTGGTCCCGGATGAAACCTACAACCCAAAGGGAGAACTTCTGTTCTTGCCCTTTCTCAATTGATTCTTTCTGAATAATGCCTTTTAACCAATCGAACATTGCCTTTTCCAATACTACCTAAGGTCTGCCCCCCCCCGATTCTGAGCCCATAAAAGCCCCGGACTCAGCCATATTAGGGAAACTTTCCCACCTTCTGGTAGGGGGACCACCCCTGCATCCCCTTTCTGCTGAAAGCAGTTTCATCACTCAAAACTCCCTGCCTTGCTCACTCTTCTATAGTCAGTGCATCCTCATTCTTCTTGGGCATGGGACAGGAACTTGGGAACTGTTGTGCAAGCCAGACTTGGCCCAGGCAAGCCGGGTGGGCAGGCCATCTCCTGCAACAGGTAGCATGGCCAAGTGAGGCCTGGGCAGGGCATCACCAGCCAGAGGTCCCCAGCTTGCAAAATGACCGAGAATAAAATCCTGCATCAATTCCAGCAACACATCTTCCTTCAGAATCAGTGAGACCCTTCGGAACCAATGTCAGAATTATTCTTCCAATCCCCAAATATCCTGGAGTACTTGCTCCAGCTGCAACACAGGTTATGGGCTTTACATGGGGAATACACAGGTGGAAGACACAACGGAGGGTGACCTTCCTAACAACAGATGGGGCAAGTGACTGCACTCCAAAAAGCCTCCAAAGCCCTCCACCCATGGGCCTTGCTGACAATTGCAGCTTACTCTGTGTCCCTCTCAGCTCCCTCACACCCTTAAACACACTGCCTCTCTCCCTCTCACTCCAGGCTTGGTCCTGCCACAGGGCATTGGCGCCTCTCTTTTTCTGCCTGTAAAGCTCTTCTGATTTTCTCATGGCTCCTACACTTCATTAAGGTCTCAATTCTAATATTATGTCATGCTCAGGAAGACTCTCAGGACACCCTCTTGAAAACCATGCCCCTACCTCCTCCCTGATTTTTCTTCATGGCACATCCCACTACCTGGCTGGAATACGATGTCATTATTTGTGTTTTTCATTCTGTCTCTGCCACTAGAGTGGAGAGTCTCAGTGGACAGGGAATGTGTCTTAGTCATCATAGTGTACCTAATGCCCCAGACAACACCTGGCATATAGAGGGTGCCCAATAAACATGGGGAATGGGTCAGTACAGTCACGTAGGTGCCTTGACAGCAACGGGATGCAGCACTAGTACCTTGGAGCACTCATTAAGACATGAGTATAAAGAAAAGGGCAGGAACAAGCACAATTTTAAAAGATACATGCAGAGTTTGAGAGGACATGTTAAGGAACAAAAAAAAATAGAGTTATATAGAAAAGAGGAAGTGAGAAATTGTGACATCAGGAGAGATGTGCTTGGAAAGGATTAGGGAAGCCTGAGCTACAGCAAGAGACGACAATATTACCAAGAAGGCAAGTGTGGACTGGGCACGATGGCTCCAGCTGTAACCCTAGCACTTTGGGAGGCCAAGTCAGGAGGATTGCTTGAGTGTGAGACCAGCCTGGGCAACACAGACCCTATCTCTTAAAAAAAAAAAAAAAAAAAAAAAAAGGCACGATTGCGTGTGCCTGTGGTCCCAGCTACTTGGGAGGCTGAGATGGAAGGATCTCTTAAGCCCAGGAGTTTGAAGCTGCAGTGAGCCGTGATCATGCCACTGCACTCCAGCCTGGGCAACAGAGTGAGATCCCACCTCAAAAAAAAGGCAAGTGCAATATTGTGGTGTCTGCCCAACACATGCCCACACACACACACAAGCGCTGTGGGCTGTGGGAGGACACGGCACTCAGATCTTCCTCCCAGGTTTGGATTAAGATGAGTCCTGGATAATCTTGGTCTGAGTAACTCAGATCAAGTGTGATGAGCTGCTTGAAGGGCAGGTAAAGGGATTCAAGGATGTGGGGAGGATGGATCCGGCCGTAGATCGCCCAGCCAGATCCTGAGGAGAGTCTGAGTAGCCGACAAGGATGGTGGAGAGGGTGGTTTTGTTAGTGTGGTGAACCTGCTTTTTCTGGAGCCCAGACACCAGCTGGGAAAACTTCTAAAGGAGCCTTCCAGTTCCGGAGCAACATTCTTGCTGGAAGGGGGCTGGTGGCACTTCAAAAAGACTTGATTCTAACAGGGTCACACACTGTTTATGAGGACATCTGGATTCATGGGAACTCATTTGTGATTTCTGTGGTTCTTTTCAAATAGACTCTGGGCTGGGATGTCACATGATGGCTTGTGATCAAGGTCTGGACTGAGGACACTGCCCCATGACCTCACACTTTGGGACATGTTCTGGGTCCTGTGGCTTTGAAGAATTTCTAGTGCTTTCATCCTCTCCCTAGGGCTCCATGGAAGAGAATATTTATGCATGACAACTTTCTTGAAGCAAATTCTGCTGGGAGGGAGCCGCCCCAGTTCAGCCTGCCTGTGCTCAGTTCGATGAGTGCTTTCCAGCAGCCTTGAATTTCCAAGGGTTTTCTCTGTTGGTCTTAAAGGTCTCTGTGAGCAGGGAACGTGCTGGCTGAGCAAGTCTCTGAGAAGGTAATTCAACCAGGCTGTTGGAAGATGTTGACTAATTCCCAATTGTTGCAAAATCTGTGAAGATCTAATGTCCCTGCAGGAAATGCATGTCCCAGTGACATGGTACCCAAGGGCCAACCCCCTTCCCCGTGGCTCCCTTTAATGAGCCTTGCAAGTCCAGGCAGGTTGTTTGGATTCTCTCGGCCCTATGCAGATCTGAGATTTGGACATACAGCCATGCATCACATAATAACCTTTTGGTCAACAACATTCCACATATATGACAGTGGTCCCATAAGATTAGAATACTGCATTTTTACTGTACCTTTTCTATATTTAGCCATGTTTATATATACAAGTATTACTGTGCTACAATTGCCTGCAGTATTCAGTGCAGTAACATGCCTTACAGGTTTGTAGCTTAGGAGCAAGAGGCTGTACCATCTAGCCCAGGTGTGTAGTTGGGTATACCCTCTAGGTTTGTTTAAGTGAACTCTATGGTGTTCACACAGCAATGAAATTGCCTAACATGCATTTCTCAGAATTTATCCTCATCGTTAAGTGATGCATGACTGTATATTGGATGTTCCTCAACTGCCCTCAACTGCCTTTCTCAGATCCCCTGAAAACTTTGAAGTCCTAGAACTGAAACCCCAACCAGCGGGCACTGAGCATGAACCACAGAAAACATGACACCTGGCCCAACTCCACTTCGAGGTGTTAAACTTGATCTGGCCAGCTCAACAAAGTCCAAGGCCCTAGGGTATGTTCTCTTCCACACCCTCATAGCAACTACAGTTGATGAAGACACCAGGTGTTACTTTTAGGGAGAGGGGAAGGTAACAGCAGACCACTGAGGGGAAAGCTGATCTCCCAGAACCCAAGCTGAGACTTCACCTGAGCTGGGTGGGTTTTGCAGAGGAGTGGAATAATGTCCAATTCTTGGGTAGTGTCTCAGGGTGCTACTTGGAGAATAGGCTGCTGAAAAAATTCTGTGTATGCATGGTGCTAGGTAAGGGGCCTTGCCATTGGGAGGTGGCTGGTCTAACAGCTTACTAGAAATTTTGCAAATTATGGAGGGGAAGAGAAGTCCAGGCTAACATGATGGCTTTTCAGAAGCAGTGAAAAGAAGCAGCCTTGAAAGGCAGCCACTGAGTGCCCCAAAGGCTCTTGTTTGAAGCATGACTCCTCCTGTTCCAGACAAGGGTCTGTCCCTCACAGGTACTCCTGCCTTCCCTAACGTCCTCCATATGCCCACATTTATCTCTACAGCTTACTTGTGGAAACAAGCCCCAACTGGTCCAAAGCACCCTACTCTCTCCCACTCACTTGTTGCTGTCAGTATTCGAATGAATCAACAGGGCTCCGTTGAAACTATGAGAAGGTAACAGGCATGGGAAGGGGAAGGGCTGGGGCTTTGGGTGTTTGCTCTCTTGAAAGAAGTGCTCTGAGAGAATACTTATTTATATTTCAAAAGCTTTTTTTATTTTTTAAATTCCATATCCCAACAGGCCTCTGTTTTAGTAGGTTATTAAAATCCAGGTATACACACAGAAAAGGCTAAATAACATCTAAAGGACAATAGGGAGACAGAAATTGTGAGAAAAACAAGCGATTGTGAGAGATAAAAGATTATGAGGGAGGATGATTGTGGGAAATAATGAGAATTCTGGGGAAAATGAGGAATTACAGGAGACAAAGCGAATTTGGGAAAGTGAATTTGGGAAGAGATGGGAGCTATGGGGGAGAATGGAGAACTGTGGAAGAGAATGGGGAATTGTTAGCAATAAGAGGAATTTTGACAATCACAAGGAATTGGGAAACACAAAGAATTGTGTGAGACTTAACGTACTGTGGGAGACGCAAGGAATTATGGAAAATCATAAACAGGAAATAGTGGGGGAATTGAGCGAGAACTGTGGAAAAGAAGGAATTGTGGGAGAGATAGAAAATTGTGGAACAGAACAGAAAGGAGTGGGGAAATTGGAATTCTGGGAGAATAATTTCCCCACTCCTTTCTGTTCTGTTCCACAATTCTCTCTTTGTGAGGCACAAAGGAAATTTGGGTAAAGAGAATTTGTAGGAGAGACAAAATGCGATAGAGAAAGGAGAATCTTAGACTGGGCACCATGGCTCATGCCTGTAATCCCAGAACTTTGGGAGGCCAAGGCGGGCAGATCACTTGAGGTCAGGAATTCAAGACTAGCCTAGCCAAAATGTTGAAACCACATCTCTACGAAAAATACAAAAAAAGTAGCTGGAACTTAGGGAGCCTGAGACAGGAGAATTGCTTGAGCCCAGGAGGCAGAGGTTGCAGTGAGCTGAAATCATGCTACTGCACTCCAGCTTGGGCAACAGAGCAAGACTCTGTCTCAAAAAAAAAAAAAAAAAAAAAAAAAAAAAAAAAAAAAAAAAAAAGAAGGAGAATCTTAGAAGAGAAACAGTGGAGATGTACAAGAATGATGGAGAAATATGGAAGATAATGGAAAAGTGTGGAAGGGAACAGAATCTGGAGGGAGAGCCAAGAATTATGGGAAGGGACAGACTCATGGGGAAAAAATGGTGGAAAACCAGGACTTACAAGAGAAAAAGGATTATGGGAAAGACAGGGTATTGTGGGAGAGAACAGAAAAATGTAGAAAAAAATAAGAATTTTAGTGAGAATGAGGCACTGTGGGACAGAAAGGGAATTTGGGGAGAGTCAGGGAAGTGTGAGGAATAAAAAAATCATGGGAGAAAATGGAATTATAGGAGAGAACAAA
The DNA here is from genome assembly GCF_006542625.1 of Nomascus leucogenys. Taxonomy (NCBI): domain Eukaryota; kingdom Metazoa; phylum Chordata; class Mammalia; order Primates; family Hylobatidae; genus Nomascus; species Nomascus leucogenys. Next base: position 8,191,938 of record NC_044406.1, read on the forward strand.
GATTTGTGAGAGAGAGCAGAGAACAGAGAATTGTGGGAGAGAATGGGGAATTGTGCGCAATATAAGGAATCGTGGACAAAAGGAATTGTGGAAGGCAAGATATTGTGGAAAAGAGAACTGTGCCAGGCACAAAAGATTAATGGGAAAGACTAGAGAGTTATGGGAAAGTGATGAAATTGTGAGAAGGGTCAGGAATTGTGGAGGAGAATGTTGAATTTGGGGAGAGAAATTATGGCATAAAATGAAAAATTATAAAAGAACTGCATGTGAGACAATTTAACAGAGAGTAGAATTATAGAAAAAGAGATTTGTGAACAATAAGAATAAAAAATTGTAGGAGAAATAGAGAATTTGTGGCAAAGACAAAGATTATTGGATAAATGGGGACTTATGAGAGAAACAGGGAACTGTGGGAGAGACCAGAGAACCATGAGAAAGACAGAGATTGTGAGATGAACAGGGAATTATGGGAGGAAACAGAGGATTGTAGGAATGACCAAGACTGTGGGAGAAATAAGGAATTCTGGGAGAGCAGAGAATTGTGTGAAGGACAGGAATTGTGGAGAACAGAGTTGTGGGAGAAACAAAGAAGTATGGGAAAACAAGGCATTGTGGGAAAGACAGACTTGTAGGAAACATACAGGACTATGGGTGGGATAGAGAATTGTGGGAAAGAGCTGCAATTGTGGGAAAAGCAGGAAATGGAGGGAGAGAATACTGAATCTTGGGAGAAAAGGAATTATGGTGCAGAATTTAGTTGTAGGAGAAATGGAATTACAGGGCAGAGAGAATATGGTATAGAGAGAATACAATTAGAAATATTTCTGAAATAGAAGAATGGAGAATTGGCTGCGCATGGTGACTCACACCTATAATCCCAGCACTTTGGGAAGCCGAAGTGGGCAGATCACTTGAGGTCAGGAGTTTGAAACTAGCCTGGCCAACATGGTGAAACCCCATCTCTACTAAAAATACAAAAATTAGCCAGGCATGGTGGCGTGCACCTGTAATCCCAGCTACTCCAGAGGCTGAGGCACAAGAATCACTTGAGCCCGAGAGGTGGAGGTTGCAGTGAGCCGAGATCGTGCCACTGCACTCAGCCTGGGCGACAGAGTGAATGAAACTCCATCTCAAAAAAAAAGAATGGCAAATTCTGAGAGAAAGAAGAGATGTGGGAAAGAAGAAATTGTTAGAGAAATGTGGTACAGTGGGAGAAACAGGAAATTCCTGGAGAAAGACAAGGATTGTGGGAGACAAAAGGAATTATGGGAGACTCAAGATATTATGGGAGACACAAGGCATTATGGAAAATTCTGAAGCTTTATCGTGGGAGAAAAAAGGAATCATGGGAAAGATGGGGATTGTGGGAGAAACAGGAAATTGCTGGAGAAAGGATTGTGGGAGACAAAAGGAGTTGTGGGAGATGCAAGGTATTATGGGAAATGCAAGGCATTATAGAAAATTATGAAGCCGTATTGTGGGAGAAAAAAGGAATCATGGGAAAGATGGGGGTTGTGGGAGACTGAAGGTACAATGGGAGAAACACAGAATTGTGGGAAAGACAAGGCTTGTGGGAGATTCCAGGTATTATGGGAGATGCAAGGCATTTATGGAAAACCATGAAGCCATATTGTGGGAGAAAATAGTAATTGTGGGAAAGATGGGGATTGTGGGAGACTCAAGGTACTGTGTGAGAAACAGAATTGTGGGAAAGACAAGGCTTGTGGGAGATTCCAGGTATTATGCAAGATTCACGGCATTATGAAAAATTGTAAAAAGGGATTGTGGGAGAAACAAGCAATCATGGGAAAGATTGGGATTGTGGGGGACTCAAGGTATTGTGAGAAAGAGAACTGTGGAAAAAAGGATTATTGGGAAGAATGGGGAATTATGGGAAAGAGGAGGAATTGAGGGACAAGCAGGGAATTGTGGTAGAGAATGGAGACTTGTGGGAGAGAACAAATTAGAGTGGAGAATGGGGAACTGTCGGAGAGACAGATTGTGGTAGAAAATAGATTATAGAAGAGGCCTGACGCGGTGGCTCATGCCTGTAATCCCAACACTTTGGGAGGCCAAGGCAGGCAGATCACAAAGTCAGGAGTTCCAGACCAGCCTGGCCAACTTGGTGAAACCCCGTCTCTACTAAAAATACAAAAATTAGCTGGGCGTGGTGGTGGGTGCCTGTAATCCCAGCTACTCGGGAGGCTGAGGCAGGAGAATCATTTGAACCCAGGAGGCGGAGGTTGTGGTGAGCTTAGATCACGCCATTACACGCCAGCCTGGGCAACAAGAGCGAAACTCCGTCTCAAAAAAAAAAAAAAAGAAGAAAATAGATTATAGAAGAAAACAGATTTTCAAGAAAAAATAGAATGGAGAATTGTGGGAGAAAACAACTGTTAGGAGAATGTTATTGTGAGAGAAATAGGGAATTATGAGACAAAAAAGAATTGTGGGAGAGACAGGGGACTGTGGGGAAGAATGTCAAATTATGGGAGAGCCATGGGACTCTGGGAGAAATACAGAATTGGGGAAAATACAGGGTATTGTGGGAGATACACAGAATTGTGAGAGAGACAGAGAATTATGGGAGAGACAGAGAATTATGGGAGAAACGGAATTGTGGGAGAGTAAGGAGGATTGACGGTCAAACCAAGAATGGTGGGGTGGGTTTGGGGGAGATAAAAGGCATTGTGGGAGAGACAGCTACGCTCCTTTCTGGCCATGTTCCTGGGCTCTGAATGGGCCTCACCCCACCTGTGTGGGAACACAGCACCTGTGTTCTATCCTAACCAGGACCCCTCCACTCCCAACAAGCCCCAAGCCTCAGCCTCATCGCCTGGGCTTCTCCCCAGGATGATCCTTAAATCTTGCAAGTTTGTGTACTAGCACACTCGTCTTCCAGGAAAGAGCTATACTCCTGCTCCCACCAGAAATGCCCTGCTCTTAGTAGCCACATCCCTCCTGCCAGACTCTGCCCCTTCCCTCTCACCAGGCCCTACCCCAAAACACAGCCCCAGCCAGGCTCTATAAGCTCCACCCAGGCCCCACCCCTCCTGCCAGGCCATGCCCCCCTGGCTCGCTCCCTGGAGGGAAACCGGGAGGTACCAAGGGGCTGGGTCTCCTGAGAGCCAGCACAGGCCCAGGAGTTGGGTGCCTGCACATCTAGGGAGTCAAAAGCAGTTCAAGTGCACAATCCTCCCCTAATAATGACTCTCTTCAGGATTCTCCCAGATCCAAACCCCTCGACTTGATAAGCAGAGAGTGTTCAGCAAGGAGGCACAGTGGTGACGGGGCGTGGAACCGAGCTCCATCCAGCAGCTCTCCGCCTCCCTAAGCGGAGACACAGATCCCCTCAATGGAAACTGCTGCCACAATCACAAAACGCGATGCATTACGTGTTTTCTCCCATGCCCTTGCACTGGGCTGGTCCTACAAGCAAATTGCAGTGTCTCTCCACTTAAAAACCTTAACTGGCCTTTCACTGGCCACCGGATAAAGCCCAAATGCCTTAGCAGAATCTTTATAAACCCTTCACCACTTCTCCAGCTTCCCCCAACGCCTCCATACCACGCTGAGCCACAGCCGTCCCCAAACAAGATGCAGACTTCCTATGCTAACTCTCAACACCGCGTCTTCCTCATCTGGATTTTCTGTCTCCTCTTTGCCTATGCTCTTCTACCATCTAAGACCCGGCCCGCACATCACCTTCTCCAGGAACTCTCACCAGTGTTCCAAAACCAACTTAGTCCTGCATTGCCTGTGTTCCTTTAACCCTTCACAGGTTTTTTTAAAAAAAATAGTATTGTCCTTACTTACTTGTGAGTTTCACAAATTATACTTCTCAGGAACACTCACCCATCCCTGCTAAAATGGTGTTGAATATTTGCTTAAGACAAAATTCAGTTAACTTGTGTGAAGTACCTAGTAAGTTCCAGACACCATGTCAGATACTTAATAAAGCTCCATGCCAGCCTATTTGTCTTGTAGTGAAACCCAAAGCAGTAGGGTCTGAAGGGTATGATGAATAAGTTGAGCTTTATATCCACGGTCTACATAGGGAGAAGCCCATGGCTAAGTTTTTTCTGTATCGGCCATAGTAGTGATCAGGTGCAGCCAATAGGAAAGCGGCCCCGATAAGGGGTTTTCCTTGACTTTATGCACAGAAGTAGTATCCGATGCACACTTCACTTACCCAAATTCACCTCTACTTAGTGGGCGGCTGGGGAGGTATGGCAGGGAGAGTAGGTGAGGATTTACATAGTCCCAGGGATCCTGCTGCCTGCAAGCTGGTAAAGCTCTGGTAGGAAAATTTGAATGACACCTGCGTTTCCCCCGCCACTGACAGAAGGGAAGCACATTCTGGGGTGACAGGCAAGTGGCCTCAGAGACATACCAACCAGGAAAGATTTAGAAGGGATCCTAAAATTGTCCCTAAACAATACAATGGTGATGAGAGCCAAAAGTCAGATGTGGAAATATTAAAAAATGTGAGGTGTCCTAGGCAGCAAATTAATTTCTGAATAAAAGCCTTTTTAATTCTTTTTAGATTAATGTATGCAAATTCCTGCATAGGGTTACCATACAAAATGGTGATGACTGCATGTTATGGGCAATTTTAAGATATTCAAAGGGTGACTAGATGTAAACTTATGACCCTAACCACCACCTCAGTAGCACCACCACTTTATACTTTTTTTAAAGAGATGGGGTCTCACTATGTTGCCCAGTCTGGACTCCAACTCCTGGCCTCAAACGATCCTCCTTCCTCAGCCTCCTGAGTAGCTGGGGATGCAGGTTCATACTACCAGGCCAGGCCACTTTATACTTTTGCAGATGTTTGTTGTTAATTTTGAAAACTCACTCTATGCTTCAAGCTCTGTCCTCAAAAACCCTGACAGATGTTACCTAATAATATGTCACTTGGAGTTCTAAATCGTCAGCTGCCATTTTTACAGGAATTCTTCCCACAATAAAACAATACTGACTGTATTTCTCACTTTTCTCAAAGGCTTTCCTGTTGTTCTTTCCTTTTCCTCCAGTGTTTTCTCCAAGTGGTATTTCCATTGATTGTTCTATTGTTAGAATAGAATGATTTTTTTAAGTATTTTAATTTTCTCCAATAGACTGTGAGATCCTTGAGGGCCAGGTTTACACATCTCCAGTATCTCCACCCCACTCAGCTCCTAGTACACAGCCTGGTAGAGTTTTGGGCAGTCATAAGTAGTTATTAACAGAATAAGAGTGAGCCAGGTGCAGTGGCTCAGGCCTATAATCCTAGCACTTTGGGAGGCCAAGGTGGGAGGATCATTTACAGGAGTTTAAGACCAACCTGGGCAACATAGGGAGACCTCAGCTCTACAAAATAAATTTTAAAAACACACACACGAAACCAAAGAAAATTAGCAGGGTGTTGGCACCTGCCTGTTGTCCTAGCTACTCAGGAGGCTGAGGTGGAAAGATTGCTTGAGCCCAGGAGATCAAGGCTGCAGTGAGCCATGTTCATTCCACTGCACTTCAGCCTGGACAACAGAGTGAGACCCTGTCTGAAAAATAAATAAATAAAAGAATAGGTGTATCCATACAACGAAATATTATCAATCCATAAAAAGAATGAAGTTCTGACACCTGCTACAACATGGGCGAATCTAGAAAACACTATCCGAAGTAAAAGAAACCAGACACAACAGGACAAATATTACACAATGCCCTTTCTATGTAAGGTCTGGAACAGCAAAGCCATAGAGACAGAAAGGAGATTCATGGTTGCCAGGGGCTGGGGAGAAGAGAAGGGAAATGACTCCCTGGGGGCACAGCGTTTCTTTCTGCAATCATGAACATGTTCTGACGTAGATAGTGGTGACGTGTGCACAACCACTGAAATGTGCCATTTAAAGGGGTGAACTTTATGGTATGTTAATTATATCTCAAATTTTTTAAAAAGCCAAGGGGCCAGGTGCAGTGGCTCAAGCCTATTATCCCAGCACTTTGGGAGGCTGATGCAGGAGGACAACTTGAGACTAGCCTGGGCAACGTAATGGGACCTCATGTCTCCACAAACTAAAAAATAAAATAAGCTAGGGATGGTGGTGTGCACCTGTAGTCCCAGCTACTCAGGAGGCTCAGGTGGGAGGATCACTTGAGCCCAGGAGGTGGAGGCTGCAGTGAGACGTGTTCCTTCCGCTACACTCTAGCCTGGGTGACAGAGGGAGACCCTGTCTCAAAAAACAAAAACAGGGAGCCCTTGCAGAGAGCAGCCTCCAGGGATGGCTGCCCTGCTTATTTTTCTATTGGATCTGTATTTGCTTTTTCTAAAACCTCTATGTGAAAACATCCAACCTTTGAGCAGCAGATCTATGCAACAGCTTGCCGGAGGGAGTGGAGGTAAGGAAATGCTGATGGATTTCATTTGGTGGTAGTGATTGGGGTGGGGTGCAGGGGACTTCTACTGTTATTTCCAGTGTTTTATTTGACTGTCAAATATCTGCTCAGCCACTTTAAAACACCAGGATGGGAATGCAAAGCCAAATAATTCAAGATAACATTTTTTGCTTCATTCCCCAGATGGTATCAGTAACTCTACAGACTAACAGCAGTTCCAGCTGGTGGGTCCCTCATGCTTCGTGAACTATTTGTACCAGACAGAAAGTCTGTAAATAAATCTTCTCTCTGTGTCTTTTAGCTTCAGCCAGAACTCTCTTTCTGTTCATGTCTCCCAATTTCAACCAGACAGTACTGTATCATGGAATCAATTCATTAGTTCATCACCATATTTTTTGGTCTTCAAAGTAAACCAAGCTTGTCACCTGAAAGTGAACCTTTCTTCAATGTATCTGTTTGGTTTTGTTTTTTAGATGGGGTTTCACTCTTGTTGCCCCAGCTGGAGTGCAATGGCGCGATCTCAGCTCACTGCAACCTCCTCCTCCCAGGTTCAAGTGATTCTCCTGCCTCAGCCTCCCAAGCAGCTGTGATTACAGGTGTGTACCACCATGCCAGCTAATTTTGTATTTTTAGTAGAGACAGGGTTTCACCATGTTGGTCAGGCTGGTCTCGAATTCCTGACCTCAGGTGATCCACCCATCTTGGCCTCCCAAACCTGCTGGGATTACAGGCATGAGCCACCACACCCAGCTATTTTTGTATTTTTAGTAGAGATGGAGTTTCGCCATGTTAGTCAAGCTTGTCTCTAACTCCTGACCTCAAGTGATCCACCTGCCTTGGCCTCCCTTCAACATATTTGAATAGTAGGAATGGAAAAGAAAACGGAACTCCTTACGCCATTTCCAAACATCTTTCTGCATATTATTTTTCTTACTCCAAATTTCAACATTATTTTGGTACACCCCATCATGGGATTGCGTGGTGTTTGTCTTTGGTTTTGTGTTTGTGTGCATTTAGCTCAGACAACATCTGGAAAAATATCACATTTTTAGATCCAAGCCTAATTATTCTGAGACATTGGTTGTGAACTGGGGGCCACTGTGGCCCCCCAGGAGACATTTGTCAATGTCTGGAAAGAGTTTTGGTTGTCACAATTGGGGGGGAGGTGCAACTGGCAGCTAGTGAGTCCACCTGAAGGGTGCTGCTAAACACCCCACCATGCACAGGACAGCCCCTGCGACAAAGAATCCTCTAAGGCTTTCCAAGGGGAGCCCTGGGACCCCGAAGTCTACCTGCTGTGGCAGACAGGGCATTACCTTCAGATAGCATGCTCAGGGCTTCGTCAGAAGTCTGCCCACCCACTTGAGCCACCTTCCTGGAAGCAGGGTTTTCATGGGGCACCCGGGAGTCCACTGGGGATGGGTGAGCCCCCTCAGCAGCCGAGGCGGTCAGTGATTCCCACTGGATCTCCTTCCTGGGAGACTGAAAACCCAGGCTGCATCCTGTCCAGCCGTAGAAGGCCAAAGACAAGAGAAATCCCTGGGCTGGATTCAGGATTCCCTGGAGAGAGGACAGAAAGACACATGGCAGTCAGTGCAACGTAGCAGGAGTCAGAGTCCTGGGCTGTCACAGAGTGACACACTCCCCTCAGGATGCCCACAGGGCTGGGGTCGCTTGGAAGTGACCATGGGTTGGCTGGTGGCTGGTTGACTGGTTGGTGGGTTGGTCTGGGGCAAGATGAAGATTGGCCACAGTAGGTGCTGTACCTTCAAGGGTGCCTGAAAGTAGAGGGGGGTGGGGAGAGGAGGGGGCGGGGAGGAGCTGGAGTAGAGAAGGGAAGAGAGGGGACAGAGGACGAGAGACAGCAGGGAAGACAGGAGAAGGAGAAAGTGGGAGGGGAGGGTAGGGGAGGAGAAGAGGGCGGCAGTGGGAGAAGGGGAGAGGGAGCGCTGTAGCACAGGGACTGAACAGCCAGCTCCTCCTGCAGCCTGGGGGCCTCTATTCTCCCCAGTTTGCCACCCTGTGCTGCCAAGGGAGCACTTGATGTAATAAAGGTTCCTGAGGCTCAGACGGAGTCTGGGAAACATCCCTCCACTCGTGTGTGCTGAGGACACATAAAATTCACCAGAGGAAGCCAGCCAAGCTCCAAACCATGTACAGGGAGGGAAGGGCTGGTGCTGGTTCCATCTGAAAGTCTTTGTGAATGAGACTTTCCCCATTTCAAAAGCAATATAAATATGGATTCTGTATAGTACAATATGCACCTCCCTGCCAACAACACGTGTGCATTTCTTCTTATAAAGGTGAGAGAATGACAGCGCTGGGGCAACCTGCCCGTGGGGCTTCTACCCCGTCATTCTCTTCATGTATGTCCATCCAATATGTGTATTTTTTTCTGTTTCATTTCTTTTGTTTTTTCATTGTTTCCCCGTTGAAAAAAAGATAAACATGTTTTTCTGTAGTTGTAATTGGTATAATTGTATTCCCAGTTAATACCAGAGATTTCATAATCATCGTTTTTAATGTCTGAGTAATATTCCATCAAGATGAAAGACCATAATTTACTTAACCATTTCTTTCTTTCTGTTTTTTTTTTTTTTGGAAATCTGGGTTGCCTATAATGCTTTACGATTATGAAGGATAATGCTACCAAGAATATCTTCATCTGTGTGGCGTTTTCATGGTCTGAAACATTCCTTCAAGATCCATGCTCTGATATTGTGAGACTGCCAGGAGCTTTGATACACTGCACCAAACTGTTTGACCAGAGTTGAAGCATTTAATAAGGATCCCAGCAACAAACAAAACAGCCAGCTAGCACACTAGGGCCAGGAGCCTATTTAACTCATTCTGTATTTAAATATAATGTATTGTACTTCTGACTGCTCCTTTTTCTTCTGATTTTTTTCAAACAGAAAATGTTAAATCTAGATAATTAAAAAAAGAGATGGGGTCTCCCTACATTGCCCAGGGTGGTGGCATACACCTGTAGTCCCAGTTACTCAGGAGGCTAAGACAGAGGATTGCTTGAGCCCAGGAGTTTGAGACTGCAGTGAGCTATGATCATGCCACTGCTTTCCAGCCTGGGTGACAGAGTGAGACCTTGTCTCTAAAACAAATTAATTAATTAAATACTTAACTAATTAAAATAAAATACAGATTGACCTACCATAATAAACCATGTGGTCTTGGCTGCAGTTCTGACAGGTTTCAAAGAACCTCCATTGATATCTGTTTGCATCTCAAGATAGAATAAAAGGCTTTCATTGATGATATTCGACAACCAACTGTTAGAAAGAAAATGGCAGCAGGTAAAGAGAACATGCAATGAAACTCGTTTTTAAATGCTGGAGAGTCAGAGAAGAATTTCTACCAAGACCTAAAAGTACTAACTCTCAGTACAGACATGGCCACTTCTGCAGTAAGAAACTAAGGGGCCAGGTGCGATGGCTCCCTCCTGTAATCCCAGCACTTTGGGAGGCTGAGGCAGGAGGATTGCTTGAGCCCAGGAGTCCGAGACCAGCCTGGGCAACACAGCGAAACTTGTCTTTACTAAAAATAAAAAATAAAAAAAAATTAACCAGGTGTGGTGGTGCCCACCTGTAGTCCCAGCTACTTGGGAGGCTGGGGTGGGAGGATCGCTTGAGCCCAGGAAATGGAGCCTGCAGTGAGCCATGAATGTGCCACTGCACTCCAGCCTGGGGGACAAAGTGAGACCCTGTCTCAAAAGAAAAAGAAAAGAAATGAAACTAAGAGGAACCAGCACACTAAAAATTTAAGAAATATAATTTGTTTTCTCAGTCTAAAGCACAGATCAGCAAATCCTTCCAATAGTAACACTCAACACCACATCAGGATGTAAGGTTCTAGCACTGTATCAAATAACCCAGAATTCATTTTTTGTTTGAAGAGCAATGTACAGTTTTCATGGAGATCAAAACAATTTTTTCTTGACATTTTATAATAGCATTTTTCAATGTTATTTTAGGTGGCTCAGTGAAATATGAAATGTTGAATTGAGTGTATTTTTAGTAGGAGATGATTTATATATTTCCAAGAAAGGTGTCCGAACAAAGCTCATATCAGGTGAATTATTATTACTATTATTTTTTAGAGACAAGGTCTTGCTCTGTCACACAGGCTGGAGAGCAGTGGCATGATCATAGCTCACTGTAGCCTCGAACTCCTAGGCTCAAGTGATCCTCCTGTCTCAGCCTCCCGAGTAGCTGAGACTATAGGCATGTGCCACCATTCCTGGCTAATTGTTGTTGTTGTATTGCCCAGGATGGTTTTGAACTCCTGACCTCAAGAAATAGTCCTGCCTCCAACTACCAAAGTGTGAGCTACCACGACCAACGCAGGTGAATTTTTAACATCACAAGTACTTGCCCTGTCCTGCAAGGTACTGATTCACCACAGTGCAGCATGTTCTGATTCCAGTTTTATTTTTTGCATTGGTTACAGGACTATTTTCAAAGTATCCACCTGAAAGGTTTCGACAGGATACCAGTGGTGGGGAAAAATGAGGAGAGACAAACTGCTCAGGCCGTTCTCCAACCTTCTTGACCAAAGACGTGCCCTTGCCCCTCTGTCAGGCACAGGAATTCTGGTGTCAGGAGTGAGGCAAATGGGTGAGTTTATAAAGCATGACCAGCTGAGTGTGGTGGCTCACACCTGTAATCCCAGTACTTTGGGAGGCAGAGGCGGGTAGATCACTTGAGGTCAGGAGTTTGAGACCAGCCTGGCCAATATGGTAAAACCTCAACTCTACTAAAAATACAAAAATGAGCTGGGTGTGATGGCACACACCTGTAATCCCAGCTACTCAGGAGGCTGAGGCAGAAGAATCACTTGAACCTGAGAGGCGGAGGTTGCAGCGAGCTGAGATCGCGCCATTGCACTCCAGCCTGGGTGACAGAGTGAGACTCCTTGGGAGGCTGAGGTGAGAAGATCACTTGAGCCCTAAAGATCAAGGTTGCAGTGAGCTGTGAGCCACTGCACTCCAGCCTGGGTGACAAAGAAAGACCCTGTCTCAGAAAAAAAAAAAAAAAAAGCATACACAACCCCTTTGTTTTGGTTAACCCCAGCAATGCACATGGTTGGGACATTTCAAAACTAAACTTGGGTGTTTGTTTCCTAAGGGCTTTATATATAATTTGAGTAGATTTGAATGTTTTTCCAGAAATTCATGAATTTTGGACTTGCTCCCCTGTCCTCTGTACCTTTCCTCAAAGGGTACCTAGCACAGTCTCAAAGATTTCCTTCCCAAAGGCTCTTCCCTTTGGAACTTCTGGTCACACATGCAACATGGCAAGTTGTTTCCATAGCCCTTCCCACTGGCAATAAAAATACACATATATAGAAGAAAGGTTACCAAATAATTAAAACCAGCATGATTTTGAAAAATCGGATCTTGATCACGGCTCCCATCCTTCTCTCGTTCTCCGTGTAAATGCCTTGTCTTCCTTTAAGTAAAGAGGCCACTGTGAAGAACAGAAGGAACTATGTATGGTGTCCATTACTCATGTTTACGGAGTGACAGAGAAGGCAATGGAAGCAGGTGTGAGCCCACGAGCAAGGCTAGAGGGGCAGGAAGCAAAGCAAGTCACTGACATTCATTCCTCACAACCTCCAGGTTGGAGTCCTCATAGATCCTAAGGAATATACATATTTTTAAACTTCTGCTTTGAAATAATTTTAGATTTACATAAAAGTTGCAAAGATGGCACAGAGAGTCCCTGTATACCCCTACCCTTTACCCAGATTTCCCTCAATGTAAGCATCTTATGCAACCATGGGGATGTTCTTCACAACTATGAAATTAACACAGGTACATTACTATGAACTAAACTCCCAATTTTGGCTGGGTGCAGTGGCTCATACCTGTAATCTCAGCACTTTGGAGGCCAAGGTGAGTGGATCATTTGAGGTCAGGAGTTCGAGACCAGCCTGGCCAACATGGTGAAACTCTGTCTTTACGAAAAATACAAAAATTATCCGGGCATGGTGGTGCACGTCTATAATCCCAGCTATCCGGGAGGCTGGTGCACGAGAATCCCTTGGACTCGGGAGGTAGAGATTGCAGTGAGGCAAGATCACTGCACTCCAGCCTGGGTGACAGAGCAAGACTCCATCTCAAAATAAATACATAAATAAATTCCCAATTTTATTTGAATGTTCCTAGTTCAGAAACTATATTTTTAAAAGCTCATTTTCTCTGTTATAAAAATAGAGGTGCAGTGGCTCACACCTGTAATCCTAGCACTTTGGGAGGCTGAGGTAGGTGGATCACCTGAGGTCAGGAGTTCGAGGCCAGCCTGGCCAACATGGTGAAACCCCATCTCTACTAAAAATACAAAAATTAGCTGGGTGTGGTGGCAGGTGCCTATAATCCCAGCTACTCAGGAGGCTGAGGCAGGAGAATCGCTTGAACCTAGGAGGCGGAGGTTTCAGTCAGCCGAGATCACCTCAATTCACTCTAGCCTGGGCAAAAGAGCGAAACTCCATCTCAAAAAAATAAAAATAGTGCACACTTGTTAAAATATCGAAAACAATTTAATTTCTTCTTATAGACAAGTTAGAAAATATTTAAAAGTTTAGGGAAGTATGAATGACCCATGGTCCCTCCACCCAGAGATAACCACTGTTAACATCTTAGTGTATTTCTTTTCAGTCTTTTTTCTATAAGTCATTTCCATCAGCTCAAATCACTTTTTGATGAGATTTTCTTTTAAAATGCTATATTTAACACACTATATTTAAATGTGGATATGTGCCAGGCGTGGTGGCTCACGCCTGTAATCCCAGCACTTTGGGAGGCCAAGGTGGGTGGATCACCCGAGGTCAGGAGTTCAAGACCAGCCTGGCCAACATGGCAAAACCCCGTCTCTACTAAAAATACAAAAAAATTAGCCGGGCATGGTGGCGCTCGCCTGTAGTCCCAGCTACTCAGGAGGCTGAGGCACGAGAATCACTTGAACATGGGCGGCAGAGGTTGCAGTGAGCCGAGATCACGCCACTGCACTCCAGCCTGGGGTGACAGAGCAAGACTCCATCTCAATAAAAAGAAAACAAAAAGTGTAGATATGAAGAGAATGGTCTGAAGAATCACAATAATTTCCTATTACCAATGATAGAGTACTCTCAACAATGTTTTTAAAAAGTTCAACAATCAACAGGTGATCTTCAAAAGACCTCTCAGTTAAGGCAAATTTCCTTATTCCCATTCTCCCCTTGAGAGATCTCTGGCAGCCTGAGGAGGTGGGAGGCTCATTCCAGGACCCACTTCCTTGAGGGCAAAGTAGGGGCTGGACTGCAGGTCTCCAGCCCCAGCCTAGAAGTCTTTCCCAGACATGTTGTCGACGACTTCATTCCTCTTATCCTTTTCGAACCATTGACCTCGACTCATTTCCTGTGCTCCACTTCCTGTTTCCTGCCCATCTGAGAAAAAACATCAGCCAAGTGCATTATGGGACTGGAGCCACCTCAGTACAGACTCAGTCCCTTCCCCCTCCCTTCTCTTCTCCTTCTGTTCCTCTCACACCTCCACAGTCGTCCAAGGGCACTCCTGCAGCCAACCCAGGAGAAGCCCAGTACAGAAGTGAAAAGTCAACTACTCCTGGCACTGAGCTAACAAATGATGGCACAGAACTTGTGCGGGCAGAGGCCTGCACATTTTCATTTATTGAACCTGCTTACTTTCTGCAGCTGTGTTCTGCTGATGTCTCTGGAGGATGACAAATGAGGTCCACTGTCCTGGAGAATTCCAGGACATGTGTCACTGACTGAGCCCGAGTCATGGGGCTGCTCCCAGTGGCCGCGTACCCAGAGAGCTTCCCTAGTATTTACCTGCAGTCACTGTCTTTTGGAACAGGATGGGGTTCGCCACAAGAACCAGCAGCAGGGGCAGGTACATGGTGACATAGTGGGGGATGGCGTGGTCCAGGCCCCGCTCACACCTGAGAGAGGAAAACCAAAGTCATTCTTCTCAAAAGCAAAGCTTTGGCTAAAAGACATCTACTTATCTGGAAGTCAAGATAAGAGGATGAGAACAAAAAGGGAAATGCATAAATCTGCTTCTGACTGCCCAAAGGAAATGTGAGTCATTTCTTATGTCTGGAACAAGCCATAAATTACAGGAGAGTAAGGGAGATCAACCATGTTTCTGTCTCAGAAATGGGAGGACCCCTAAGGCATTCCACTGGAGGAAGCTTTTAAAGGTTCCTGCTGGGAAAAGATCGGAAAGAAAAACACCCTGGGATGGGGGATTCCCTGCACTGGATCTCAAGGAAAAAAACGCAATTCAAGTAGAGACAAAGGCACTCCATTAAATAGTGAGGTTTTGAGTACTTACTACATGGTTTTGGGCAATAACATGAATAAAATCTAGCCCCTGGGCTTGAACAACTCAAAATATGCCAGCTGCATATTTCAGAGGAAATTGTGTTCTCATGGTTATGGATAACAATAGTTTCAGAGGTTCTTGTCAGAGAAAAAGACAAAGATTTCTTTTTTTTTTTTTTTTTGAGACGGAGTCTCGCTCTGTGGCCCAGGCTGGAGTGCAGTGGCACAATCTCGGCTCACTGCAAGCTCCGCCTTCCGGGTTCACGCCATTCTCCTGCCTCAGCCTCTCTGAGTAGCTGGGACTACAGGCGTCCGCCACCACGCCCGGCTAATTTTTTTGTATTTTTAGTAGAGACGGGGTTTCACCGTGGTCTCGATCTCCTGACCTCGTGATCCGCCCGCCTCGGCCTCCCAAAGTGCTGGGATTACAAGCGTGAGCCACCGCGCCCGGCCAAGGACAAAGATTTCTACTGAGGGTCATAGGAGTCACTGGTCACCACAGAATGTGCTGGAGGGCCTCACAAACATATGTTACCAAGGTAACAACTCTCAGCTGCGAAATGCTTAATGTAGGAGAGAAGCAAAATGGCACAGAGGAAGAGGAAACTGAAGGCAAATGGGAGGGAGGTCTGCTCCAGCTCAGCCAAAGAGGGAGGTGGAAAAGGGGCTAACCAAACAGCCTCATGGCCACGGAAGGGGGAATGACAAAAAATAAATTAAACACCCATAATATTGACAGAGTTGTCAAACCAGAGGGGAAAGTGGCAGAAAATGTAAAAAAAAAAAAAAAAAAAAAAAAAAAAAAAAAATCAGGTGGGAAAAATGCAATACCCATCTCCTCTTGCCATAGGAAGAATTACTATACCACCTCTCAATGCTGCCACTTTCTTTTAACAGGCGGTTTTATCTTTAGCTGTAGAGGCTAAAATTCAATCTTGAAAGGCTTGAAAGGAGAAAGAGAAACAAGAGGAGAAAGAGAAGTGACTCCAATGCAAAGACAGAAAGGAAATGACAAATAAGAGAGTGAGACTGTGAGCATGAAGAATGCCGAGTGCCCTGGGTCAGGTGTTGTGAAAATGAAGAGATGATTAAGGATAAGATGCTTAAAAGGAGCAGCTCCTAAACGCCCTGGGAGTACCTCAAGGCTCCCTGTGCGCCCTGCAGCAATGGCACCCTCAGACTCAGATGCAACTTTGCCAGGAGTCTCCAGGGTCCCACAGGTGAGGGAGAGCCACAGAAACTCTCTTTCCAACTAAGTGCATTCCGTTATAACAGCTGCTGACACTGCATCTGTCCTTTTAAAGTTCCCCAGTAAAGCAGACTGTATGGATGGATCTACACAGAGCTCCCTACTTGTATTCATGGTTGACAAGGCAACACCAATTTGGAGACATCCTCACTGAGTAGCTGCAAGAAGCGAGAAAAGAGGGAGATAAATTATCTACACCAATTTTTTTCTGTAGATTTTTTTTTCTGTAAAGGAACAGATAGTAAATATTTTCAGCTTCATGGGCCACACTGTGGTCTCTGAGGCAACTACTCAACTCTGATGTTGTCATGCAAAAGCAGTCAGACAGTACATAAAGAAATGAGTGTGACTATATTCCAATAAAACTTTATTTACAAAAACGGAAGAAGGCCGGATTTGTCCTGGGGGCTACACTGTGTTGATCCCTGGTATAAAAATCACAGACAAAGACACTGTCCACTTCTGTTTTCCAGTTTTCCATTGGAAGTTAAAGTATATATATCCTTGGAAAGACCTTGGCTTTGCAACTGAGGGTTGCATGGACAGGAATGTAAACTTGAGGAAATGCCTGAGACAGTTCCAGCGGCCACATCTCCCTCTGTGTGGAGGATGGAAGAGAAGTGAGAAAGCGTAGGAAGCAAAGCTAGAGAATAAGCTCTGCCCAGGGATCCTTATGGCCTCTTCCACATGACCCTACACTCATTCCTAGAATGTTAAGCTCACCTGCTCATCCAGAGGAAGCTTGAAGACCAAATACTTAAAAGTGGGCATGAGAAAACTGTACCAATACAGGGGCTGGGAATACACCTTACGTGGAGGGGAATATGTGGAAAGCTTTGCGTGCATGCTTGTGTGCATGGGCGCCTATGCACACAAACGAGAAAGGCAGAGCCAGGGAGAAGGACTCCAGGGTCATTCTCCAAGCTACTGTAGTCAGCCCTCTGGGGCTGGGCCGTGAGCATGGCCTCATGTGGCCCTGAGACAACAGCCTAACCGCCAAGGCGCCCACTCTGTGGGTCGGGGCTCATGTATTCCCTGCAAGACAACACATGATGAGACAAGGATGGGGCTGCCTGGGGCGCTGGAGTCCCAACTTACCTGGACACGGAAGGGTAGTAGAGCATGGCGGCTCCCTCCACACAGAGCAGGGTGGCCAGGCCCCACGCCATGATGTGATACAGCAGGATGGTGCTAGGGAACAAGCACAACAGCAGCCACAGCTCAGTGGGGCACAGAGGCCTGCCTGGAACTACCAGGCCAACTCCTGCGCTCTGGAAAGGTCACGAAAATGTACACAGAGGAAAGCCCCTCGGCAAAGAGTTTCCTCGTGCTGCTGAGGTTGATTGGTTGTTTTCCATTGAGGTGAAATTCACATCACATAAAATTAACTATTTTAAAGTGAGCAATAAAGTGGCATTTAGTACATTCACAATGCTCTGCAGCTATCACCACTGTCTCCTTCCAAAATGTTTTCATCATTCCAAAAGGAGACCCCATATCTATTAATTGGTGATATGGTTAGGCTTTCTGTCTCCACCCGAATCTCATCTTGAATTGTAATCTCCAAAATCCCAAGGGAGAGAACAAGTTGCGCTAATCATTGTTGGATGGAAATCAGTTGGTTAGGTGGTTGGAGGATGGAAATGACCAGGTGGAGGTGATTGAATCATGGGGGCGGTTCCCCCATGCTGTTCTCGTGATAGTGAGTGAGTTCTCACGAGATCTGATGCTTTTATAAGGGGATTTCCCTCCCCCACCCCCACCCCCAATCGCTCGGCTGCCTTGTGAGGGAGGTGTCCTGCTTCCCCTTGGCCTTCTGCCACGATTGGAAGTTTCCTGAGACCTCCCCAGCCACGGTGAACTGTGAGTCAATTAAACCTCTTTCCTTTATAAATTACTCAGTCTCAGGCAGTTCTTCATAGCAGTGTGAGAACAGACTAATATAAATGGTCACTCCCCTTTGCCCATCCCCCAGCCCCTAGCAACCCCTAATCTAGTTTCTGTCTCTGTGGACTTGCATGTTCTGGATATTTCATGTAAATGGAAATATATGCTACGTGGCGTTTTGCACCTGACTTCCTTCACTCAGCATAATGCTTTCCAGGTTCACTGACATTGTAGCATGGATCAGTTCTTCATTCCTTTGTTTCTTTTAATATTCTGTTGAGGCAGTATCTTGCTATGTTGCCCAAGCTGGTCTTGAACTCCTGATCTCAAGCAATCCTCCCACCTTGGCTTCCCAAATTGCTGGGATTATAGGCATGAGCCACTGTGCCCCTTTCTTTCCTCTTTTTGTAGGGGTTGGGGGTCAGGGTCTTGCTCTGTCATTCAGACTGGAGTGCAGTGGTGCAATCTCGGCTCACTGCAACTGTCTCCTGAGCTCAAGCAATCCTCCCACCTCGGCCTCCTGAATAGCTGGGACCACAGGCACACGCCATCATGCCCAGCTATTTCTTTGTATTTTTTGTGGAGATGAGGTTATGCCATGTTGCCAGGCTGCTGTTGAATCCCTCAGCTCAAGTGATCCCCCTGCCTCGGCCTCCCAAAGTGCTGGGATTACAGGCGTGAGCCATAGCGGCGGCCCTTTCTTCCCTTTTTCTGACTGAATGCCATTCCATTGTATACATGGGCCAAGATTCACCCATCAGTGGACATTTGGGTTGTTTCCACTGTTTGTCTATTGTGAGTAGCGCTGCTATGAACATGTGTTATGTACCAGTATTTGAGTTCCTGTTTTGTTTTGAGATAGTCTCTGTGGCCCAGGCTGGAGTCCAGTGGTGCAATCATAGTTCACTGCAGCCTCCAATTCCTAGGCGTAAGCAATCCTCCCACCTCAGCCTCCCAGGTAGCTGGGACCACAGGCATGCACCACCATGCCCAGCTAATTTTTGAATTTTTTTTTGTAGAGATGGGTCTTACTATGTTGGCCAGGCTGGTCTCAAACTCCTGGCCTCAAGCGATCCTGCCACCTTGGCCTCCCAAAGTGCTGGGATTACAGGCATGAGCCACTGCACCTGGCTGGGTTCCTGTTTTCAGTTCTTTGGGATGTATACATGGGAGTGGAGTTGCTGGGTCAGATGGTTTTTTTTTTTTTTTTCAAGATGGAGTCTTGCTCTGTCACCCAGGCTGGAGTGCAGTGGTGCAATCTCGGCTCACTGCAACCTCCGCCTCCCAGGTTCAAGCAATTCTCTTGCCTCAGCCTCCCGAATAGTTGGGATTACAGGCGCCCACCACCAACCCAGCTAATTTTTGTATTTTTACTAGAGACAGCGTTTCACCATGTTGGCCAGGCTGGTCTTAAACTCCTGACCTCAAGTGATCCACCTGTCTTGGCCTCCCAAAGGGAGGGATTGCAGGCGTGAGCCGCCGCGCCCAGCCATACATTTCTGCTGTTTATAAGCTGCCGCCAGTCTGTGATGTTTGTTATAGCAGACTGGACGGACTAAGACTGCACCTCACGGGCACAGCACTTGCCAGGTGCTCCTCCCAGCCTCCCCACTTACTCCTCTTACAGCCTCATCCCAGGAAGATGCTCTGAGGCTCAAAAGGTTTGAACCTAATGCAAACACCTGGCACATTAACTAGCTGCATCACCTCGGCCAGACCCACTTCTCAGAGCCGTGAGTTGCTCCTGTCAGCTGGGTGAACACGGAAACCCTCTGCGGCCTTCCTGTGCCACTACGCTAAGGGCCAGGTGGACATCAGGCCTGGCTGCTTTCTGCTACTTACACTGCCCTCCAGGGCAGGCTGGCCGTCCCCGCCCGCCTCCACTTTCCCACAAGGCTGGGCCTGCCCTGGATGCCCAGCTGTCTTCACTTTGAGGACAATCAGGCGGCCCCAGCAGTGGGATTTACCAGCATCCTGTGCTCAGGGAGGTGGAGACATGTACTGGACCATCAGCGCTGTTACTCTGGGATTTCCCTTCCGGTGCACATTCTCTACAGAAGAGGGGCCAGTGATAGGAAACACTTCCCACACCCTTAACCTACAAGATGGCTGTCAGCACGTGCAAAGGTAACTTCGAGTTGAAAGGAATGAAGTACTGATGCATGCTACTCCATGGGTGAACCTCAGAAACAATGCTGAGTGAAAAGCCGGACACAAAGGGTGCACATATTGTGTGATTCTGCAGACATGGGGGGTGGCTGCTAATGGGTACAGGGTTTCTTTCTGGGATGGTAGAAGTGTTCTGTAACTAGTAGTAGTGGGGCTAACTGATGTATAACCTTGCAGATGGCACTAAAAGCCACTGAACTGCACACCTTTAAAGGGCGAATATTACAGTATTTAAGTTGCGTCTCAACTAAAAGAATCACAGTTGTATCAGCGCAGTATGTCTCACTCAGTGTACATTGGCTGAATGTTTACTGAGCAAAGATCATGCCTGTTCTAGGCACAGGAAACAGAGTACCTGCCTGCATGGGAGTGACCATCTTAAGAGGATGACATAGAACAATCAGTGTAATGTCCCAGCCTGTGCCCCTGCTGGGGGCCAGCCCCAGAGGCCATGGCTGGATGGAGAAGATTTTACACGAAGTCAGGCCCATAGACGTGATTAATCTAAAAGATGAGACTATGTTTGTGGTGGTTGTTTTAAGAGAGTTTCCCTCTGTCACCCATACTGGCGTGCAATGGCACAATGATAGCTCACAGTAACTTCAAACTCCTGAGCTCAAGCCTGCCTCAGCCTCCCAAGTAGCTAGGACTACAAGCACTCACCACCACACCCAGCTAACTTTTTTATTTTTATTTTTAGTAGAGATGGAGTCTTGCTATGTCGCCCAGGCTGGTCTCAAACTCCTAGGCTCAAGCAATCCTCCCATCTCAGCCTCCCAAAGTGCTAGGATTACAGGCATGAGCCAACATGCCTGGAAGAGACTATGTTTATAAGTTAAAGTGGATAAACACTTGTGATAGCCCGAATGTATTTCCCTAAACATGTCCCTGCCCTAATCTCTGGAACCTGTGAATATGTTCCCTTATATGGCAAAAGAGACTTTGCAGGTGTGATGAAGTTAAGGATGTTTGAGATAAGGAAGTCATCCTGGGTTATCTGGGTTGGGCCAATGTAACTGTCAGAATCCAGAAAAGCAGAGACTATCAGCTGCAGAGAACCAGAAAAGAGGGAATTTGAGAAGGATGTAACCCACCAATGCTGGCTTTGAAGATGGAGGAAAAGGCCACAAGTCAAAGAATGTGAGCTGCAGCCTGGCCTGGAGGTGCACACCTGTAGCCCCAGCTACTCAGGAGGCTGAGGCGGGAGGATTGCTTGAGCCCAGGAGTTGAAGGCTGCAGTGAGCTGTGATCATGCCACTGCCCTCCAGCCTAGATGACAGAGTGAGACGCAGCTATTAAAAATAAGAAAGAAAGAAAAAAGAATACAGGTTCCTTCTAGAAGCTGGGAGCTGGGTATGGCTGGAGTGGAGAGGGTGAGAGAGGACAGAGGGAGGGCCGTGTGTTGGGGACTGGGTCACAGAAGCCTCTGTGGGCCACAGGACCATGTCGGTTTAAGTGTAAGTCTGATAATCTACTGGAGGGCTCTTTTTCATCTATTCAAAAAAAATTCGAAATTAGATAAACCTTAAAACTTGAAAAAGGCCGGGCGCAGTGGCTCATGCCTGTAATCCCAGCACTTTGGGAGGCCAGGGCGGGTGGATCAGGACCAGCCTGGCCAACATGGTGAAACCCCATCTCTACTAAAAATACAAAAATTAGCTGGGTGTGGTGGCAGGTGCCTGTAGTCCCAGCTACTCAGGAGGCTAAGGCAGGAGAATCCCTCGAACCTGGGAGATGGAGGTTGCAGTGAGCCGAGATCACGCCACTGCACTCCAGCCTGGGCGACAGAGCAAGACTCCGTCTCAAAAAAAAAAAAATAATAATAAAAATAAAAATAATTGAAAAAAACAATCTGAAAAAAAAAAAAAAAACCCAGTTATAAAAGATGAGGGGATAGCTTAGAGAAGAAATCAGCCAATGGCTGTGACTGCAAAGTTTTTTATGGAGATGTCAGAAAGGGAGGAGGAGCTGTGCTTGGGCTTGTCTGGTTTGCTTTTTCCTACCTGATCCTCTGGCATGGAAGTGAATTAAGGTGGATCTGCAGCAAACCTTGACCTGAACCTGAGGTTTCCCAACAGAAGGACATGAACGTGGGGCTCCTTCTCAGCTGTGTGGGCCCTCACAGCCCACCAGTGAGAGAGGCCTTATGCCTCCTGAATACCCGGCTCACCCGATAAGCAAGGAGCTCCTATCCCCAAGCCCTCCCAGAGTCACCTCCACATCTAATAGCCAAGTCTGAATGCTCAGTCCCACCTGGGAAGGCTGTCTCTGCAGAACCAGCAGCTACTACATGCTTCCTGAGAGAAGAGCAGGGGACTTGCCTTTCGCCTCCCCATTCCCTGAACAGCTGGCATTCTTGCACAGTCTCTAGCTTTCATCTTTGTACTTCCATACACCCCACCCCCTTTCCCCCAGGAGTTGAGGCCGCAGCCTTCCAGATGCCGCTGGAAGACTGAAGATGGAAGCTCTGCAGAGCTGACTGGTGCCGTCCAGCTTGGGTTTGCCTCTCCTGTCTGATGGGACGAGGTGGGGTAGGGGGCTGGGGCTCCATGGGATGCGTGGCTGTCACTCAAAACTCTACCAGATTCCTGGCAAATATCACAACCCCCACCCCATCGGGACTTTAACTTGGAAGATCAGCTGTGTAGACAAAGGGATCTGAGTGAGAAAGGACACCCTTCTACAATGAGACAAGAGGAAAGAAACAAGTCCAAAGAGCTTCGGGAGGAAAAGAAACACTTCCAGCATGTGTTGCCTCCCACACTGTGACTGGTTCCTGGCGTGGCCCTTCCCTAGCCTGGCTGGGCTGGGAGCGGGTGAGGGTCCGGGGGTATGTCTTAGTAATGTGGGCCAGGAACCAGAAGCTTTGTATGAGACTCAGATAACTAACGGAGAGGCTTTCTGCAAAGGGCTGGGTGTTTGAGAGTGCAGAATCTCTGCATTCCAGACCCTGACTTCGGGCTGGGCCTCTGAAACCCACACCGGGGCAGAAGTCTGAACCCCAATCCACAGCAGATCAGGAGAAGCCTGCGCTCCCCACGGGCTGAAGACCCTTGGTCCCAACATCCTGCCTTCTGATCACTGAGTTCCAAATGAACCCCCAAACACTATCCTTGGGTTAAGGAGGGCTTCATGATTGCCTGTCCCAGCTTCTCAGGGCCCTGTCTGTCCTCTGGGTCCAGACAGTTCTCAAACTGCCCCGTGGGACCCCATCCCTTTTCCCCCACATCCCCACCATGGGTGGAGGTGAAGTAATATATCTTCCTATGGCAGCAGGGGGTATTACTCTTCTCCCAGCTTCCTT
The DNA here is from genome assembly GCF_006542625.1 of Nomascus leucogenys. NCBI lineage: Eukaryota > Metazoa > Chordata > Mammalia > Primates > Hylobatidae > Nomascus > Nomascus leucogenys. The sequence continues at coordinate 8,215,268 of NC_044406.1, forward strand.
CCAGCACTCTGAGACACTTCTTCTACCCATAACTGGCATCTATAAGACCTACAGTTGTGTCAGACCTCCAACCTCTCCAACACTGACTGAGGGATGCTCAGAGACATGCCAGTCATGAGAGCTGCAGGGCCACGGCTTTATCACACTGCTAATTACCTACTCAAAGCCATATTTCCTTTTTCCCTCAGTAACATAACCTGGATGTCAGGAGGGCAGCTGCATGCTCGGCTCACAGAGTCTATTTCCTACCTCCTTTAGCAGCTAAGTGTGGCATGAAACTAAGTTCTGGCCAGGCGTGGTGGCTCAAGCCTGTAATCTCAACACTTTGGGATGCTGAGGCGGGTGGATCACCTGAGGTCAGGAGTTCGAGACCAGCCTGACCAACATGGTGAAACCCCATCTCTACTAAAAATACAAAAATTAGCTGGTCGTGGTGGCAGGTACCTGTAATCCCAGCTACTTGGGAAGCTGAGGCAGGAGAATTGCTTGAACCCAGGCAGTGGAGGTTGCAGTGAGCCAAGATCGTGCCATTGCACTCCAGCCTGGGCAAAAAGAGTGAAACTCCATCTCAAAAAAAAGAAAAGAAAAAAGAAATTAAGAGTGAAACTCCATCTCAAAAAAAAACAAAAAACAAAAAACTAACTTCTGGCCGATAATATGTAACTGGCATTGTATGAAACTCCCAGGACACTACTTAAAGCTGGCTCAGGGGAACACAGGCCTCTATTGCATTGCATTGCTCTCTTCCAGCTTCCTGATACCCAGAATGTAGGTGTGATGACTGGAGCACCAGCAGCTATTTTGGGCCATGACACTTTGAAGATAGAAGTCACACAATAGGATAGTGACGCAGGAAAATCAAAGGAACCTGGGTCCCTGATGTCCATCACAAGCGTCCTGGATTGCCTACCTCTGGACATCTTTAGCATGAAAGAGAAATCCCTACCTTGTTTAAGTCATTATATATATTTTCTGTAGCCAAAATGAATCTTCACTGATACACCTAATTGGCTGGCTCTGACCTTGACTATCTTCCCTGGAGAATTTTCACAACCAGGCATATCTCAGTTTGGTTCAGATGTGTAAGAGTTTGGGAGCTAAGGTAAAAAGGTGGAAGGAACAAGCACAAAAATGAAGTAAGCACTAAACTTCAGGCCAGAGAGACCAAAGTTGATGATGTGATCTACATAAGGAATGTCAATGATTTTAGAGCAGGGATCTACTGGGATTACCCAATATATTCTATAGCCTACATATGATCTCTATTTACTGATATTGGCTTTAAAAGTAAATTTATTCAATAAATGGTGCTGGGACAACTGGATATCCACATGCAAAATAATGAAGATGGACCCATTAGTCACCTGTGCACAAAAATTCTAAGTGGACCTAAATTTAAGCATTCAAACCATAAGAAAACATAGGTCTAAATCTTTGTTACCTTGGGTTAGGCAATGATTTCTTAGATATGACAACAAAAGAATAAGCAATCAAAGAAATAGAAAAATTGGACTTCAGAATGAAAAACTTTTGTGCTTTGAAAGATATCATCAAGTAGGTGTAAAGACAAACCACAGAATGGGAGAAACTATTTGTGAATCATGTATGTAATATGCTACTTGTATCTAGAATATATAAAGAACTCCTACAACTCAATGATAAAAAACCAAATAGCCCAATGAAATAATGGGCAAAAGAGGTGAATAGACATTTCTCTAAGAAGATATATACATGACCAATCAGCATATGAAAAGATGCTTAGCATCATTACTCATCAGTGAAATCAAAACCATGAGGAGTTACCAATTCACACATGCTAGGATGGCTAAAATTAAAACAGATAATAACAAGTATTGACAGGATGTGGATAAACTGCAATCCTCACATTACTGCTAGAATGTAAAATGGTGCACCCACCTTGGAAAGCAGTTTAACAGTTTCTTTTTTTTTTTTTTTTTTTTTTTGAGACGGTCTCGCTGTGTCTCCCAGGCTGGAGTGCAATGGCGCCATCTCGGCTCACTGCAAGCTCTGCCTCCCGGGTTCACGCCATTCTCCTGCCTCAGCCTCTCAAGTAGCTGGGACTACAGGTGCCCGCCACCATGCCCGGCTAATTTTTTGTATTTTTAGTAGAGACGGGGTTTCACCTTGTTAGTCAGGATGGTCTTGATCTCCTGACCTCGTGATCCACCCGCCTCGGCCTCCCAAAGTGCTGGGATTACAGGGGTGAGCCACTGCACCTGGCCTTAGTTTAACAGTTTCTTTTTTTTTTTTTTTTTTTTTTTTTTTTTTTTGAGACGGAGTCTCGCTCTGTCGCCCAGGCTGGAGTGCAGTGGCGCAATCTCGGCTCACTGCAAGCTCCGCCTCCCAGGTTCACGCCATTCTCCTGCCTCAGCCTCTCCGAGTAGCTGGGACTACAGGCGCCCGCCACCGCGCCCGGCTAATTTTTTGTATTTTTTTTTAGTAGAGACGGGGTTTCACCGTGGTCTCGATCTCCTGACCTCGTGATCCGCCCGCCTCGGCCTCCCAAAGTGCTGGGATTACAAGCGTGAGCCACCGCGCTCGGCCAACAGTTTCTTACAAGGTTATACCTAGAGTTACCACATGGCTCAGCAATTACACACCTAGATATATACTCAGGAATATGTGATGAAAACATATGTCCACACAAACACTTGCATACAAATGTCAGTTGCAGCATTATTCCTAGTAGCCAAACAATGGAAGTAGTCAAAACAATGGAAGCACACAAAATGTCCATCAACCGATAAATGGATAAACAAAATGTAGTATAGCCTTACACTGGCATATTATTTAGCAATGAAAAGGGATTGTTTTAATCCATTTAGGCTGCTATAACAAAATATCACACACTAGGTGGCTTATAAACAATTATTGCTCACAGCTCTGGAGGCTGGGAGTCCAAGATCAAGGTATAGCAGATGTGATGTCTGGTGAGGCCCTGCTTCCTGGTTCATAGATAGCACCTTCTTGCTGTGTCCCCACATGGTAGAAGGGGTGAGGGAGCTCTCTGGGGCCCCCTTTACAAGGGCACTGATCCCACTTATGACCTAATAACCTCCCAAAAGCCCTGCCTCCTAATACCATCACCTTAGGGGTTAGAATTTCAATATAGGAATTTTTGGAGGGACAGAAACATTCAGACCATAACAGGAATGAAGCACAGACACACGACAACACGGATAAACTGTGAAGATGTTACACTGAGTTAAAAACCCAAACACGAAAGGTCACGTACTGTATGATTCCATTGCTATGAAATGTCCAGAACATGTGGCTCCACAGAGACAAAGTAGATAAGTGGTTGCTGGGGGCGGTGGGGAGGGGGCAGTGAGGAGTGACTAATAACCAGCACAGAGATGTAGAGGGGATGATTAAAATGGTATAAAATCAATGACGGTGATGGTTATGCAATTCTGTGAATATACTAAAAAACCACTGGATTTTAGGCTTTAAACAGGTGACCTTTATAAAGCTGGGTTTGTTTGTTTGTTTGTTTGTATTGTTTTTTGAGATAGGGTCTCACTCTGTCGCCCAGGCTGGAGTACAGTGACACGATCATGGCTCACAGTGCTTTGACCTCCTGGGCTCAAGCCATCCTCCCACCTCAGCCTCCTGAGTAGCTGGGACCACTGTTGCACCCCACCATGCCTGGCTATCTTTTTTTTAATTTTTTGTAGAGATGGGGTCTCACTATGTTGCCCAGGCTGGTCTCAAAACTTCTGGGCTCAAGCAGTCCTCCTGCTTCAGCCTCCCAAAGTTCTGGGATTACAGGTGTGAGCTACTGTGCCTGGCCTACAAAGCTGTATTTAAACAAAAACAAGAACAAAAAAACAGGCAAGGAAGGGCTCCCTCCAAAGGGGACCTGAATCAAGTGGACCATGAACTTGGTGGGGGCAAATGCTTCCTGGATTTGGAGCCCTGCCATGCCACGTCCAGCTTCTCTGTCAGTTCAGCTCTGTATGCGGATGTTTCCTCAACACATGCGCATCCCACCTACTGTAACAGCTGATAGATATCAAGAGCTGACAACGTTTCAGGACTGTTCTTAACCATATACATGGATGATCACATTTACTCTTCGCAGTGACCTTGTGGGTACCATTTCACAGCTGAGAAAACAGAAGTCCAGAGAAGTTAAACAACTCGCCAACAGTTACACAACTCATGAGTGACTGGGCATCAGTTCAAACACGCCAGTGCCCCAGGTACTAACCACTGAGTAACTCCATGCCAAGCAGCCACCTCCAGCCCCGGCATTCTCAGGTTCCAGATTTAGCATGAAGTGTCAATATATACATCCTTTGAACCTTTAAATATAATAAAAAATTGTTTATGCAGTGGCTCATGCCTGTAATCCCAGCACTTTGGGAGGCCGAGGCAGGAGGATCACTTGAAGCCAGGAGTTTGAGACCAGCCTGGGCTGCATAGCAAGACCCCATCTCTACAAAAATAATAAAATTAGCCAGGTTTGGTGGCACATGTCTGTAGTCCCAGCTACAGACTGAGGAGGCTGAGGTTGGAAGAATCGCTTGAGCCTGGGAGGTTGAGGCAGCAGTGAACCATACTCTCACCACCGCACTCCAGCCTGAGTGTGAAAGCGAGACCCTGTCTCTAAAAAGGAAAAAATAATAAAATTGTTTACATACATGCCCATTCTGTTTTCGTATTTGTCCAGTTCCAGATATTTCATTTATTGTATTACTTGCTTTCAAGGTTTTTAAAATCCTCAAGATTTTGTTTTGTTATTTTGGAGATGGACTCTCACTAAGTTTCACAGGCTGGTCTCAAACTCCTGGCCTCATGCAATCCTCCTACCTCCCAAGTAGCTGGGATTACAGGTACAAGCCACTGTGCCTGGCTAATATTTTAAATGTGCCTTTGGCCTCTTATAAAAATGAGCTGCCATGGATGTTTCTAGGCGAAGGGGCCAGGTGACAGATTCTGAATGACGGTGTCTGCAACACTGCAAAATACTTTTAAATGCTCAGTGCCATCTCTAATCTTCCCTCTAAAATAGAACTAGGGCAGAAATCCCATTTCCTCGGTGAATACCTCAGTCCTGCCGATCTCCGGATCACCAGATAAGCGTCCACTGCATAGCAAAACAGCCACCAGAAGCAGGCACTGTACAACAGCTGGATCCACATCTGCAATCAGGAAGAGCCTGCATCAAAATGTCTGGAAACAGGTACAAGAAGCCCAGCCCATCCTTGAGACGGCAGGGCAGACACCGGCTTCCTCTGATGTCAGGAAGCTGCACGTGACAGCTCTCGGGACACAAGTGGGCACAGCCCCTGGGACCAAGGAGGGTGTGGCCTGGGATAGGTGTAGGCATTTGGATTTGACTAAGGAACTCTGCCTTCTGCTCCACTTGCATGCAGGGAGGATGAAGTTCCAAGATATGTCATTTAAACTGGGGTGCAGGCTCAAGGGGGCTTCGAACTAGATAAAAGCTCTTGTTCTGAGGAAGAATGAGTACGGGGAGGAGGGACTCAGGCAGTCCTTCCAAAGAGAAGATGGAAGAAGGGGACTCCAGTGTTAGAAACGACACAAGGTCAAGATGTCTCGCCACTGCGGGCTGAGACAGAGGCTCCATAGATGCAGTTAGGAAGCCACTGAGGACAGGGAAGCGAGGAAACTGGCAATTCTGCTCCAGCACAGGGCAATCAACACAGCATCAGGGAATGTGCTTCAAATCACTCACCTGAGCACCACCGTGACGGATAGAGCATAACATACATGTGTATGTGTGTCTGTGTATATATGGTATCTATTTACTTATTCAATAATTTGTTTATATATAATTATGTGGTTTTATTTTTTTTCTTTGAAGACAGAGTTTCACTCTGTCACCCAGGCTGGAGTGCAGTGGCGCGATCTTGGCTCACTGCAACCTCCGCCTCCTGGGTTCAAGCAATTCTCCTGCCTTAGCCTCCTGAGTAGCTAGGACCATGCGCACACACCACCACGCCGAGCTAATTTTGTATTTTTAGTAGAGACGGGGTTTCACCCTGTTGGCCAGGCTGGTCTGGAACTCCTGGCCTCAAGTGATCCACCTGCCTCGGCCTCCCAAAGTGCTGGGATTACAGGTGTGGGCTGCCGTGCCCGGCTTATATGTTTTATTTAATATATTTAAGTATATATTTAAACAAAATGCATCCAATGGATTGATAACTTTTTCTGTGCCAGCTGGTTTTGCTTGTGGCCCCATTTAAGCGGAGGATGCATTTGTGAAGGGGAGGGAGAAACAACACTTGAGTGTCTGGGCAGCATCCCCTGGAGGGTTTTGTTAAAACACAGAGAGGGCTGGGTTCCTGGTCAGCAGGACGGGGCAGGACGTGAGAACCTGCATTTCTAACAGACTCCCAGGGTTTGCTGCTGCTGCGATTTGAGGAGCATAAGTAAGGAGGAGAGGGCATGCAGAGGGGGTGGACTCACCGCACTCCCCACGCAGAACGCAGCAGGCCAAATTTCCGTGTGGTTCATATCCGAGACGCTGTCAACAAAATTTGGGAATCCTAACCACACGGTGGACCGGATCACGATACCTAAGAGAGAATTGGATAATACTTTGTATCTGATCCTAATCAAATCTAAAGCTGACTTCTTGCTTTGGAAAAATGATAGATACCTAATAGATAGAGATAGGAAGAGAGGAAGGAAGAAGGAAGAAAAGGAAGGAGGGAGAGAGGGAAAAATATAAGGAAGGAAAAGGAAGAAAGGAAGAAAAATACATATTTATGTGTGGAAAGAGAGAAAAAGAAGATTGAAACCCATAAAATAACTTTTTAAATTTTTTTATTTTATTTATTTTATTTATTTATTTTTTTTTGAGACGGAGTCTGGCTCTGTCACCCAGGCTGGAGTACAGTGGTAAAAACCCTGCTCACTGCAACTTCAGCCTCCCGGGTTTAAGTAATTCTCCTGCCTCAGCCTCCCGAGTGGCTGGGATTACAGGCACCCGCAACCACGCCCGGCTAATTTTTGTATTTTTAGTAGAGACGGGGTTTTACCATGTTGGCCAGGCTGCTCTCAAACTCCTGACCTCAAGTGATCTGTCCGTCTTGGTCTCCCAAAGTGGGATTACAGGCATGAGCCACCACCCCTGGCCTGAAACTCAGAAAATAACTCTTATGGTAGCAAAACAAACGCAGGCACTTTAACGTAAACCATAGTTGGCCACAGTCTCATCCCTATTTTGTTTGTCTGTTTGTTTACTTGCAATACGTGACTAGCAATCTGTATTTCTCGGCTGCATTTTCAGTGGCCATATTAGTTATTCCTCACATAAAAAAGAATTTTTCAAAAAGCACAATTTAGAAGTTTGAATATATAGTTCCTTCATTCTTTTTTTAAACACATTTAAAATTTTCCACAAATTAGTTCTCAATAATTTGCCTTTAACATTTATTCTTTGTGAGTTTCTCTTGCTATTAGACCCAAATGTCTAATATCCTCAAAACAGTATGCACACTCATGGTACATATTATGGTTCTTTGTTAGGTAATGCAATATCCGTTGTTTAAAAGTACACTAGGGTCTGGGCGCAGTGCTCACGCCTGTAATCCCAGCACTTTGGGAGGCCAAGGCCGGCGGATCACTTGAGCCCAGGAGATAAGACCAGCCTGGCGAAATCCCATCTCTACAAAAATACAATAATTAGCTGGGGGTGGTGGCATGCGCCTGTGGTCCCAGCTACTTAGGAGGCTGAGGTGGGAGAATCGCTTGAGCCCGGAAGGCAGAGGTTGCAGTGAGTTGAGATCGCACCACTGTACTCCAGCCTGGGCGACAGAGTGAAACCCTGTGTCAAAAAAAAAAAAAAAAAAAAAAAAGCCTGGCGTGGTGGCTCACGCCTATAATCCCAGCACTTTGGGAGGCTGAGGTGGGTGGATTGCCTGAGGTCAGGAGTTTGAGACCAGCCTAGCCAACATGGTGAAACCCCATCTCTACTAAAAATACAAAAATTAGCCGGGCATGGTGGTGGGCGCCTATAATCCCAGCTGCTCAGGAGGCTGAGGCACAAGAATCGCTTGAACCTGGGAGGTGGAGGTTGCAGTGAGCCAAGATTGTACCACTGCACTCCAGCCTGGGCGACAGAGCAAGACTCCATCTGAGGGAAAAAAAAAAAGTACACTAGGTAATATAAAGGGGAGAACTGTAAACAACAGCAAGCTACATACTATATAGTAGTGCTCACTGGTATACATGCCATACACCACTAAACACACGCTATGCAATACACTACTAAAATCACACCATATAATCACAACACACCATGTGATACACCACTAAACAAATGCTACGTAATATACTACTAAACACATACCATGTAATATACCACTAAACACACACTATGTAATACACTACTAAACGACAACTGTGAACACTAAAAAGCTCAAGACATCTTCTCATTATCAAGCCACTGCCAACAAAAACAATGCCTTTCTTCTGTACAGTGCCTTAGAATTTTCAGCATTTATCACTCCTTTGAGCTTAATAAAAGCCCTATCCCATGGGCGTTCAAATTTCTTATTTTTCAGTAAGGGGTCCCGATCACCCAGCCTTTTCCTGACTTCTGCTTATTTGCTCACAACCTCATCCACTTCCCTTCTAAAGGCTAAAGGATATGCAAGTATTATTTACTAACCCTCAAAAGATGTTTGGGTACACCTTACTTTTTTAGAGACAGGGTCTTGGCTCTGTCACCCAGGCTGGATCATGGCTCACTGCAGCCTGGAATTCATGGGCTCAAGTGGTCCTCCTGCCTCAGCCTGCTGAGTAGCTGGGACCATATGCGCATGCCACCATGACGGGCCTTTTTTTTTGGGGGGGGGGTAGAGCCTGGGTCTTGTTATGTTGCCCAGGCTAGTCTCGAACTCCTGGGTTCAAGCAGTCCGTCCACCACAGCCTCCTGAGTAGTTAGGATTACAGGCGTGAGCCACCGCACCTTTAGGAGGCCGAAGTAGGAGGATCGCTTGAGCCTAGAAGTTTGACCAGCCTGGGCAAGATGGTGAGACTCCAGCTCTGAAAAAATAATGCAAAAATTAGCCAGTGTGGTGATGCGTGCCTGTAGTTCCAGCTACTCGGGAGGTTGAGGTAGGAGGATCCCCTGAGCCTAGAAGTTCAAGGCTGCAGTGAGCTATGATCATGCCAGCACACTCCAACCTGGGCAACAGAGTGAGACCCTGTCTCAAATAAAAATAAAGTGAGAATGATATTGGGGTTGCAAGTGTTTAGAATTATTATGTTTTAGAGCTCTCTCAGAGATCTGAATGGGCAGGATGATGGAGCCTGAGATTTGCTTCACATTAATCCAGTGAGGAGGGTGAAGAGGGGAGCAGATGAGCCAGGTACCCATACCCCACGAATCCCACATACAGGGATTCACTGTAAGTGTTTCTATTATAGACTGCATTTATGCATGGTGGAAATGTTCCAAAAAGCTAAACAGAATGGCCAAATCTAGCTTAGAGGTCTCTATAAAGTGTCACATAATAGTTTAAAGCAGATGTTGGCAAACTCATTCTGTAATATTTTTGGGCTTTGAGAGCCATACTTTCTCGGTCCAATATTCACCCTGCCCTTGTAGGGTAAAGGCAGCCATGGATAATTCACAAATGCACATGAACAACATAGCTGCGTTCCCATCAAACTTTATTTGTAGATAGTAACATTTAAATTTCAGTAATAGTCACATGCCAGGAAATATGTTTTAATTTTGATTTTTAAAAACATTTTAGGGCTGAGTGAGGTGGCTCACGCCTGTAATCCTAACACTTTACGATGCCAAGGGTGGTGATCTCTTAATTAAGCCCGGGAGTTGGAGACCAGCCTGGGCAACATAGTGAGACCCCATATATATTTACCCTAGCATGGTGGCGTGTGGCTGTAGTCCCAGCTACTGGGGTAACTGAGGTGGAAGGATTGCTTGAACCCAGGAGGTCAAGGCTGCAGTGAGCTGTGATTGTGACACTGCATTCAGCCTGGGCAAGAGGGTGAGACCCTGTCTCAAAAAAAAAATCATTAATTTTTAAAAAAGTAGGATGTAAAACCATTCTTAGCTTGTGGGCCCTAGAAAACGGGCAGGATTTGGTCTGAGGGCTGCAGTTTGAGCACCTGTGGTGTAAAAACCATACCCAAAAAGCCTGGATAGGGAAGGGATTTCAGCTTACAAAATGCTTGAGAGAATATATAGTGCACAATAGAAAAGAATTTACACACGCGCACACACACACACACAGAGAGTGTGTTAATTGTTAGTCTCTCCCTGGTGCAGTTGGGCAAAACCGAGGAAATCTTTTCTGGTCTGGGTTTTGCTTAACTGTGCCATCTGAAGTTTCCCTGTAACAAACACAATAAACGGATTTTTTTAAAACCCAACCTCCCTTGGATGGGAATTTTACCGACCATCTGTTTGCAAAACTACCTAGTCGGCCGGGCGCGGTGGCTTACGCCTATAATCCCAGCACTTTGGGAGGCTGAGGCGGGCGGATTACCTGAGGTCAGGAGTTCGAGAGCAGCCTGGCCAACATGGTGAAACTCCGTCTCTACTAAAAATACAAAAATTAGTCGGGCATGGTGGCGCGTGCCTCCCCCAGTTACTCGGGAGGCTGAGGCAGGAGAATCCCTTGAACCCAGGAGGCGGAGGTTGCTTTGAGCCGAGATTGCGCCACTGCACTTCAGTCTGGGCGAGACAGCAAGACTCCGTCTCAAAAAAAAAAAAAAATTACCTAGTTGTCCCATCCAGTCCCTAGGGAACAGCCTCCGTTTGTCCCATCCAGTCCCTAGGGAACAGCCTCCGTTTTCTCTTTTCTCTGTGGTTCAAGTGTTCAGACGCCCGGCCCAAGCCGCGAGCCGTGCGCCATCACCCAGGCACCGATCAAGTTCCAACCCGCGGGCTGTGGGTCCTCACCTAGGCATGGATCAAGTTCCAGCCTGCGGGCCATGCGCCCTCACTCGGGCATCGATCCGGTCTCAACCTGCGGGCCACGCACCCTCACCCGGGGACTGAGCAGGTCCCAACCCCAGGGCCTCACGCCCTCACCCCAGCACTGAGCAGGTCTCAACCCGCAGGCCGTGCGCCCTCACCCCAGCACTGAGCAGGTCTCAACCCGTGGGCCGTGCGCCCTCACCCAGACACCGATCACGTCCCAACCCGCGGGCCGTGCGCCCTCACCCAGACACCGATCACGTCCCAACCCGCGGGCCTCAAGCCCTTAGCCAGGGACCGAGCCGGTCCCAACCAGCCGGCTACGAGCCCTCAGTCCTGCACCGGGCAGGTTCCAACCCGCGGGCCTCTCGTCCTCCATCACGAAACAGGTCCAAATCCACAGGCCGTGCGCCCTTATCCGGGCACCAGTAGGGTCTCAACCTGCGGGCCACGCGCCCTCACCCAGGCACTGATCAGATTCCAACCCGCGGGCCGCGCGCGCCCTTACCCAGGCAGCCGAGAAGGTCGCAGGCAGCGGCAGCGCGCAGGATGCGGACCGAGGCCGGCGGGGACGTCGCGGGGGACCCGGGGCCCGCGGGCCGGCGGCCGGGCAGCAGCTGCAGAAGGCCCAGCGCCAAGCGGAGCGCGCCGCTGCCCAGGCAGAGCGCGTGGAAGGCCCGCGGCTGGAAGCTCAGCACGAGCTGCGTGGCCGCGTCCCGCGTGGGGCAGCAGAAGGTCCCTAGGCGCGGGGAGGCCATGGGCTGTGTTCACGGACGCGGCTCGGGTGTGCCAGGACCCCGCCGGCCTGCCTGGGTCATGTGCTGGGCGGGCTGGGGGCGGCATCATGTGCCCCGGGCCTCTCCCCCACCCCAACCCCCAGCGCCTGCAGTAGAGCCAGGCTCGGTGGGGGCTGAGCGCACTGGGCTAACGCCACGAGGCCTCACGAGGTGATGCTTGGGAGGGGCGGAGGAGGAGGACAGAGAGAGGGAGGGCTGAGAGGAGAGGAAGAGGAGGAGGAAAGAGGAAGGTTGGGAAGGTTACCTTTCTCCCCATTCACCAAGACTTCCTGGTGGTTTCTCTGCCACCTAGAGCGCCAAACCTGCCACCTTTACTGGTCTTCTAGAGAAACAGGCCTCGTGGACTAGATCTTTCCTATTTGGGACTCTGACATCCTGATTTTGATGCCTTTAAGGCGCCAGAACATGTTCATAAACTGTGACTGATCCCTATAACTGCTTTTTTCCTAAGTAGAGATGGTTGTCCAATTAGTGCTTTTTTTTATGGCCTCTCTCATTCATGGAAATAACCCCACAGAGGCAGGATTTTCGTTTACAATTAATGAATGAAACAAACAGATCAATGTTAAAGAAAGAGCAGTAGCTCACACCTGTAATCCCAGCACTTTGGGAGGTCGAGGCGGGCGGATCGCTTGAGCTCAAGAGTTGGAGACCAGCGTGGGCAACATGGCGAAACCCCACCTCTACTAAAAATACAAACATTAGCCTGGTGTGGTGGCCCAGGCCTGTGATCCAAGCTACTCAGCAGGCTGAGGTGGGAGGATCGCTTAAGCCCAGGAGGTGGAGGTTGCAGTGAGCCAAGATAGTGCCACTGCACTCCAGCCTGAGCGATAGAGCCAGACCTTGTCTCAAAAAACGAAACAAAACAAAAATTAGCTGGACGTGGTGGGCCGTGCTTGTAGCCCTAGCTTCTGGGGAGGCTGAGGTGGGAGGATCACTTGAGCCCGGGAAGTGGAGGTTGCAGTGAGCAGAGATTACATCACTGCACTCCAGCCTGAGCAATGGAGTGAGACCCTATCTCTCTCTCTCACACACACAAACACACACACAAAATTTAAAATTTAAAAACATTAAAAACTAAAGGGAAACGTACTCAGCATAAGTACACACAGACACATTTTGCACCTTAACTTTCAGTTCTATTTATTTGGATTTTTCTTAACTGCGTTAATTTTTCTTTTTTTCTTTTTTCTTTTTTTCTTTTTTTGAGATGGAGTCTTGCTCTGTCGCCCAGGCTGGAGTGCAGTGGTGCAATCTCAGCTCACTGCAAGCTCCGCCTCCCGGGTTCATGCCATTCTCCTGCCTCAGCCTCCCGAGTAGCTGTGACTATAGGCGCCTGCCACTACGCCCGGCTAATATTTTATTATTTTTTTTTAGTAGAGACAGGGTTTCACCATGTTAGCCAGGATGGTCTCGATCTCCTGACCTTGTGATCCGCCTGCCTCGGCCTCCCAAAGTGCTGGGATTACAGGCTTGAGCCACCGCACCCGGCCACAACTGCGTTAATTTTTCTATATGTTTTCTCATACATTGAAAATCTTGCTTTATTCTACACATGTAAGTTTCCAAGTAATATCAGTGTTAATGATTACAGTAAGCATACTAAGATTTTTTTTTAAGTTCTTCAAGGTTGAAAATAGAAGCGCTCCTTCTAGATTATGGCCTTTATTTTAAAAAAAGAAAGAAAAGAAAAAAAAAAGTCTAGCTCCATCATATTTATCATCTTCAACAAACCTCATTGGCTCTTTGTGACCACACAAGAGACGCCCTTCCTCCTCTCTCCTGGTAAAATGGGCCTCTCTCTGGGTTTTTTTCAAGCAACCAAAGTGCAGATGTCAACCAAAGGGCAGATGTCCCCATTGTGTTCATGGACTCTCCTCACTTGTCCTCCCCGCCAGCTGTGCAGTTTTAAGGAAAGCATGATCTGTGCTGTCTTCCTCTAGGGATAGCAGGACTGGCCTTCCCTTGGGACCCCACAGAAGGCAGGCGGGAGGCTCCACTGCCAGACAGGAAGCGGAGCCTTATTTAACAACAATGAGCTGCAAACTCCACCACTTCAAAAGAGTCCAGATCTGGCACGTCTATAAACGCAGCCTGTTCACTCCACAGCTGCCTTCCTAGAAGTCAGAACAGACTGACATCTTCAGAAAGCTTAACAGCTCTGCTGGATTACACACTCCATTGTAAAAACAGTCGGAAGCACCATAGAACTACTCCCTAAGTATTAATGTTTAAAAGCTTGAATTCTAATATCTAATTTGGACAGTGGCGCTCTTTCCTTCTGCCTTGGTAAGCAGAGTTGCTTCTGGAGGTTAGTGTAATGGAAAGTGCTTTAAAAGATAAAAATGAAGAGTGTCTGTACATTTGCCTGAAGGCTGAGGGCCAGTGGGCCAGGCAAAGGGGTCCCTGCATTTGAATCACTGTTTCATGCCCCAGAAAACATACTCCGCCTCTCTGCTTCCTACGTGATAACCTGGGAGCACTCTCCAGGGGGCTCTGGCTGACTCTGGTGCCCGCTACTCAAGGTCAGTAGTCAGAATCTCATCAGTGAGAAAATGGATATGAATGCAGATTCCTAGGCCCATTGGCACAGATGACAATGGTAAAGATGAGCCTCAGAGTAAAGGTGCAAAAGCATGGGTGTAAGACTAAATTTAAAACCCTGTCATCAAAGTGAGAGGGAACTAGAAATTGGTATGAGAGGCTGGGCCCAGTGGTTCACACCTGTAATCTCAGCACTTAAGGAGGCTGAGGCAGGTGGATTACTTGAGCCCAGAAGTTTGAGACCATCCTGGGCAACATAGTGAGATCCCATCTCTACCGTCTTCCTCTAGGAACAGCATCTTTTGAAGTGGTGGAGTTTGCAGCTCGTTGTTAAATAAGGCTCTGCTTCCTGTCTGGCAGTGGAGCCTCCTGCCTGCCTTCTGTGGGGTCCCAAGGGAAAGCCAGTCCTGCTGTCCCTAGAGGAAGACGACACATCTCAAATTAGCAGAGCATGCTGCTGTGCACCTGTAGTTGCAGCTACTGGGGAAGATGAGGTGGGAGGATCACTTGAGCCCAGGAGTTTGAGGATGCAGTGAGCTGTGAACGCACCACCGCACTCCAGCTTGGGTGAACTGAGATGACAAACTTTTTTTTTTTGTTTTCTTTGAGACAGAGTCTTGCTCCATTGCCCAGGCTGGAGTGCAGTGGTGTGATCTCAGCTCACTGCAACCTCTGCCTCCTGGGTTCAAGTGATTCTCATGCCTCAGCCTCCTGAGTAGCTGGGACCACAGGCACATGCCATCACACTCAGCTAATTTTTTGTCTTTTTAGTAGAGATGGGTTTCATCATGTTGGCCAGGCTGGTCTCGAACTCCTGGCCTCAAGTGATCCACCCGCTTTGGCCTCTCAAAGTGCTGGGATTACAGGCATGAGCCACCATGCCTGGCCTGACAAAACTTTTCATGAAACAGTACAACTACAAATCTGAGAACAGTGAAGCAAATACACACGCACACACTTGGGAGGCAGAAACATCTGTAAGTTTCGTAGATATGGGCGATCCAGGGATGGCGGTGCTGAATATGAACTTTGAGGTATGTGTGCAGAAAGAATCGGTCTTTGAGTACATGAAGGTACATCTGTTTTTGCATGAAACCTTCCTCCATTTTTCCGTCCTTCCCAGTTTAGCACCTGAATTCGCTCTCCATTTTCACAGTTTGGGCTGCCTGGGGCATCTGTTCCCTGGAAATGCTCCATCATCTTGGCTTTCTCTCATTCCACAATCCACCATTTACCCACCATTCCCACTTGATCAGATGCACTTGATCAACTGCTGGAAGACGGTTCCTGGGTTTCTCTTCCAGGCAGTTTATTTTTCATGGTGAGTCCCCTGACATCCAGATGTCTCAACCAAAAGAATGGGGTTTATGGTGAGACTCAGATATCCCTTAGAATCCAGTAGAGGAGGTGGCTAGGGGCAGATGGATGGCAGAAACAGCCTAAGTAAGGAGACTGCCATTCACAATAATTTGAATTTAAATAATAAATGTTTGTTTATTTATTGAGATGGAGTCTCACTATATCGTCCAGGCTGGAGTGCAGTGGTGCGATCTCAGCTCACTGCAACCTCTGCCTCCCGGGTTCACGTGATTCTCCTGCCTCAGGCTCCCAAGTAGCTGGGATTACAGGCACCTGCCACCACACCTGGATATTTTTTGTATTTAGAGTACAGACGGCGTTTTGCCAAGTTGTCCAGGCTGGTCTCGAACTCCTGACCTCAGGTGATCTGCCCGCCTCAGCCTCCCAAAGTGTGGGGATTGCAGGCGTGAGTCACTGTGCCCAGCCTAATAAATAAGATTTAAATAATAAAATAATTTTTGGAGTGTAGGCAGGCACTATGCTTTGAATATTACATTCATTGTCTCATTTAATACTCAGAATGAGCCTTCCAAATGGGTTTTACTGATACTTAAATTGATATAGACAATACATGGCCAGGTGCAGTGGCTTATGTCTGTAATCCCAGTACTTTAGGAGGCCAAGGTGGGAGCATTGTTTGAGCCCAGGAGTTCAAGACCAGCCTGGGGCAACATAGGGAGACCCTGTCCTCCACCTCCCCACCCCGCCAAAAAAAAAAAAAAGCCTGGCGTGGTGGCTTACACCTGTAATCCTAGCACTTTGGGAGGCCGAGGTGGGCAGATCACCTGAGGTCAGGAGTTCACTACACTCCAGCCTGGGCGACAGAGCAAGAACAGGAGAAAGAAAGAAAGGAAAAGAAAGAGAGAGAGAGGACAGAGAGAGAGAGAGGGAAAGAAAGAGAAAGACCAGACAATACATAAGTCCGTGGGTATGGCTGTGTGCCAATAAAACTTTATTTACAAAACAGGCAAAGGGCCATAGGCTGCAGTTCCTGTAAGTCTACCACCTGCGGCTCTGGCTTATCTAGCAGCTGCTAGAAAGGCTGGGCAAGAACTCAGAAATGGAGGAGGATTAACACTTAGTGGGGCAGACAAACTTATTCCAATGAGAGAGAGGAAGCAGGAAGTCACTGGCAGATGTATTGCTCACCCTTCCTTCCTAGGGAGGTTTCTGAGGAGTGGTTCCATATGTTCCTGTGTAACCAGCTGGGTTTCTTGGGAATCTTGTGGCCAGTTCATAGATGGCACTGCTCTTAATTTGCTTTCTTCCTTCCTTGCCTCACCCTGCTTTTGTGCTCACTCTTAAGAGTCCTTACAGGCACACAATGTGCCTTAAACTGTGCTCAGATAGCTGCTTTTCCTGAGAAAGGATTTCAGCTGCCCCAGCCACAGCCCTCCTTTGGGTCCACCAGATGACCAACACCATCTTTGCCTTTCATTCAAGTGCAGTTCAACAGGAGTTTATGAGTAACATACGCAAGTTGATTGAGCAATGGTACAGATTCTGTGTCCAATAAATAAGGTAGTGTCACCAGACCTTAATGAAGAACACAGGCCAGGTGCGGTGGCTCATGCCTGTGATCCCAGCACTTTGGGAGGCCGAGGTGGGCAGATTGCCTGAGGTCAGGAGTTCGGGACCAGCTTCGCCAACATGAAGAAACCCCTTCTGTGCTGAAAATACAAAAACTAGCCGGCGTGGTGGTGCAGTCCTCCCGCCTCAGCCTCCTGAGTAGCTGGGACCACAGGCATACACCATCATGTCTGGCTAATTTAAAAAAAAAATGTTGTAGAAATGAGGTCTTGCTATGTTGCCCAGGCTGGTCTCGAATTCCTTGTCTCAAGCCATCCTTTCACCTTGGCCTCCCAGAGTGCTGAGATTACAGGCCTGAGTCACCTCACCCAGCCCAAATTGTACATTTTTTTAAATAGGGAGACGTGTGAAGTGGCATCAGGCCTGAGAATGGTACTAGTTCAACTTTACTGTGCATTCGCATGCAGATCTTGTGGAAAGGCAGATCCTGATTCAGGGTTTCTGGAGGTGGGGCCCAAGACTCTGCATTTCTTACAGTCTCCAAGGAGACATGGCTGCTGCTGGCCTATGGCTCCTACTTTGAGTGCCAAGACCCTAGAGCTTGTATCTTATCCTGAAAAGCAAAGAAAACTCGCAGGCCATATTTGAATTTGTGGAGGACTTGGTTCAAAATAGATACAGTAAAATTGATTAGCATCCAACTAAGCCATGGAGAATTCTCTCTTTTTTTTTTTTTTTTTTTTTGATGGAGTCTTGCTCTGTTGCCCAGGCTGTGGCAACAGAGTGGTGTGATCTTGGCTCATTGCAACCTCCGCCTCCCGGGTTCAAGCGATTCTCCTGCCTCAGCTCCTGAGTAGCTGGGATTACACCCCCGGCTAACTTCGGTATTTTTAGTAGAGATAGGGTTTCACCATGTTAGCCAGGCTGGTCTTGAACTCCTGATCTCAGGTGATCCACCCACCTTGGCCTCCCAAAGCGCTGGGATTACAGGCATGAGCCACTGCGCCCGGCTGGAGCATTCTCAATACAGTGGATGAGTCAAGGAGGGAATCATTAGTCGGAGAATGGTGAGCAGCGTCCTTCCTCTTGGATTCTGATGTGTTTGGGACTAACCTGGGACAGAAGTCAGGACGCAGGGAGGAAAAGAGAGTAAAGGGAAGAGGAAGACAACAGATAAGGACTGAGAGAGGCAAATACGCGATTTGTGTTGAAAAATAGAATGTCCTGACAATTTTCTCCTACTGAAACTTAAAGGAGCATTTCCATCCTGGTCTGTTAAAATAGGAAGCCAGTATTGTGATAAACTCCCAGGAGAAGCTCTTGCCCAAGTGAGTAGCACATTGCCCTCCCATGGACCTATCCATGGCTAACCTCCTAACTCATCACACTCCATTTTAAATGCTTTCTCCGTAAAAGTCAACTAGTCAGTTGTTAACTGTGAGAACAAGGTGAAAATGGAAGGTAAAACAGGGTTTGCTTCACAGTGATTCAATTTTCAATTCACAATTAAATTTGGCAGAACATGTCTATTTCAAAAAGAACAACTGACCTGGGCGCAGTGGCTTATGCCTTTGGGAGGCTGAGGTGGGAGGATGGCTTGAGCTCAGGAGTCCAAGACCAGCCTTGGACAACATACAGTGAGACCTCATCTCTACTAAAATTCAAAAACATTAGCCAGGTGTGCTGGCATGCACCTGTGGTTCCAGCTGCTGTTGGGTGCTGAGGCAGGAGGATTGCTTGAGCTTCGAGGGTTGAGGCTGCAGTAAGCCGTGATAGTGTCACTGCGCTCCAGCCTGGGTAACAGAGCAAGATCCTGTCTCAAAAAAAAAAAAAAAAAAAAAAAAAAAAAAGATATTGATAACAGTCTGATGGAGTAAATATGCCAAAAGTAACAATTTTCATATAGCTCAGAGTTGAAACCGGCATTTGTGATGGAATAAACAGCAAGTAGAAAGAAAAGGAAACAAGACAGTTATGAAAAGCTGATTGTGGTATGAGTGGTTGATGCTATTATTTTAAATGTTTAATGACTACCACAACAGAGCCACAAATAAATGGACGAGTACAGACTATTAAAGATAGTTCAATGTTTATTTAAATTAACATCAAGTATGGTGTTTTACATGTAAATTCACATTTCGTGCTTTTTCTGATGTGCAAGAAAGCATACATAATTCTACACTCCTTCATGGTGAGAATCGTGCTCACATTTGTCTGCCTAAAGACATTTGTCTACATTTCTTTATAAGAATGTCAGAGTTTCAGTTCAGTTCACCTTATCCTATCTGGTGACATTTGGACTTTTCAGCTCTAAAGGAGAAAAAGTTTTTAATAAAAATTTCCAACATCCAAAAAAGGAATGTAATGATTTTGAGACCTGACGCTTAGCTACGTACTTGAGTTCAGTTGACAAATGCTCGAGGCCCATTAAAAGCAAACACTTTTACATAAATCTGCTCTCTTTGGAGTGGCTTTGAAAGTACACACATACACACATACACACACACACACACAAACACACACATATACTTTTTGTCAGATCTACAAACAAAATTGACTCTTCATTGAATTTTAGAAAAATTGCCCTGGAACGGTGGTTCACACCTATAATCTCAGCACTCTGGGAGGCCGAGGCGGGTGGGTCACTTGAGCTCCAGAGTTCAAGACCAGCCTGGGCAACATGGCAAAACCCCGTCTCTACCAAAAATACAAAAGCATGGTGGTGCACGCCTGTGGTCTCAACTACTTGGGAGGCTAAGGTGGGAGGATCGCTGTAGCCAGGGAAGTTGGAGCTGCAGTGAGCCGAGGTCGTACCACTTCACTCCAGCCTGAGGCGTCAGAGTGAGACCCAGTCTCATAATAATAATAAAGAATTTTAGAAAAATTACACACACTTCGTTGACAGCCAAATTGAACTTAGAAAAAAAGTTTTATTTGTGCTTTTAAGATCATGAATGATGAAAATGATTTGTTCAATCAAAAGTCAGCAAACCCAGCCAGATGCAATGGTTCACACCTCTAATCTCAGTGACTTGGGAGGCTGACGTGGGATGATCACTTGAGGCCAGGAGTTCGAGACCAGCCTGGGCAACATGGCGAGACCCCTTCCCACACCTCCCATCCTCATCTCTTAAAGTAAAAAAAAGTCAGTAAATCCATTCCAATTTGAAATGATGTCCCGAATGTACAGATGTTCTTGAATATCCTATCTCCTACTAAAGTCAAAAGGCAGAAATCCCATTAGGACGCCAGCTTCTGTGTTTCCCGGCAGGATTCAGTTCCTTGTGGGCTGTCTCCAAGGCCGTGTAGTTCCTTGTCAGATGGGCCTCCCCACAGGGCAGCTCACAAGGCCGGTTGGTTCCTCAGAGTCAGCAAGAGAAAGTCCACCACAGCTGCTCTCAGGGCCGCCTGGTGGGGTGAGGGGGCTGTAGTGTTCCTGTCCCATTTCTGCCAGTCAGCCAGTCGAGGCTGCCCCTGGGGGTGAGCACTTCAACTCCCAGGGTTGGCTGGCCCTTCAGGCTCCCTGAGTGAGTTCCTGCCACCTGAGCACATCTTCCTACAAAGAGGGGCAAGGACCGGCAGCTGAGAGTGAAGAAAATCTTTAATGGATGGAAGGAGGACTCCATCCTGGGGTGACTCTAGGTAGTGTCTGGTGCCCTCTCCATCCAGAATTAAATGTGCTTGGTTTGACCTTGTGGAATGGCCAAAAATGCTTAGGGTTGATTACAAAACTTTGAGAAAGTAAAACTTGTTGCAGTGGCTTAGGGTTTGGAATTGAACCCCTTCTTCTCCTCCCGGGGGAATTTGGCAGTGCTGCAAATATTCCACATAAGGATTTTTTTTAAATTTTTTTTTTTGTTTTTTTGAGACAAGGTCTCGCTCTGTTGCCCAAGCTGGAGTGCAGTGGTGTGATCAGGGCTCATTGCAGCCTTGACCTCCCGGGCTCAAGCGATCCTCCCACCTTAGCCTCCTAAGTAGCAGAGACGACAGGCATGTGCCACCATGCCCAGCTAACTTTAAAAAAATGTAAAGACAGGGTCTTACTATGTTGCCCAGGCTAGTCTGGAACTCCTGGCCTCAAGCGATCCTCCCACTTTGGCCTCCCAAAGTGCTGGGATTATAGGTGTGAAAGGAATGGGTTTTGAACACAGACTTAGAACCCAGACAGCCTGATCTGTGGTGGTTGTTCGGTATTGACCTGGCTGAATGAAACGTGAGAGTCTTGGACTGTGTCCATCCTCTGGAAAACATGAGAAATTCATGAATGGAGAAATGGTGCCTAAGGGTAGAACTTCAGCTGTGCAACAGGCAGATAATGATTCTGTGAGCCAGGTGGTCTCAGCATGGGAAGAGAGGTGAACAATAGGAGCCACGGAGAGAGGTGGGTTGTGTACTGAGAAGAGGAAAGTTCAGTGATATTATATGATTGCCTTCCATGGGCTGGGAACATCAGATACGCATCGTCTTTCGTAACTCTCACCTCCACCCCTGTGGCTCCTCTGTTTTATCCCTTCTTAACACATGAGGCACCAGAAAAGGGGAAGGAACTCGTCTAAGGTCACACATCTGGTGGAGTTGAGAATCAAACCCAGGCAGATGATGCCATGAGTACTGCCACAAGAGGGGGACTGGGGATGCCCCTTGCAGTCACCAAGAGTGTCTGCAAACTAGTCAGACAAGAAAATGCATCTTCTCACCCCACCCTCTTGAAGCTGCACTTTTCTTGAAGTCCACTTTTCAGAAGGCTGAGGCAGGTGCAGGTGGCCGAATTTGATGCTAAGTGCAACTGTGGTTTGAAGGAAGTGTGTGTGTGTGTGTGTGTGTGGCAGGGTGGGTTGGCGTGATGAGGACAGACATGCCTATACACATATTACATATTTAGCACATTATACTAACACATTAAAATGAGATAACTCTGGGATGACTATCTGCCTTGGAGTCCGCCTTCATACAAGACTGTGAAATCTCATGTATCTAACAAAAAGGACTCAATTCCTCCTTAACCATAGACTTTGGCTAATTTTGCAATGACCGCTTCCCAGGCACTCAAGTGGCCTTGAGTAGAGAATAGGAAACCCACATTAACCTCAGGGGCATGGCTGCAGTTAAAGCTGACCTGCAGGCAGACAGCATGGCTTCCCTCAACACTGCACTGCGCCCTGCGGAGACACTGTCTGTGATGCTCACTAGAACGCACGTCAGGATCAGGAGCATGCAAAGGCACTAACATACACAGTGTGGTCAGCTACTCCTCAGAGCGGAGCCTGATGGTTTAAGTGCAGTGGCCTTTTACCCCTAAGTCCTCGGGGTGATTGCTTTGTCCTGGTTTGAACATCTAGTGACCTAGAGTAAACGTAACGTGTGTATAACCTGAGGTTCTTAAATTTGTGACATTTCTTCTTTTCAGAGACAGAGTCTGGCTCTGTTGCCAAGGCTGGAGTGCAGTGGCACCATCACAGCTCACTGCAGCTCCTGGGTTCAAGGCAACCTCCTGCCCCAGCCTCCCCAGTGGCTGCAACTACAGGCACACGACACCATGCCTAGCTTTTTTTTTTTTTGGTAGAGATGGGGACTGGCCATGTTGCCAAGGCTGGTCTTGAACTCCTGGCCTTGAGTGCTCCTCCTGCCTTGGCCTACCAAAATGCTAGGATTATAGGTGTGAGTCACTGTGCCCGGCCCAAACTTGTGACATTACTTAATTTTATTTTATTTTTGAGACAGGGTCTCACTCTATCACCCAGGCTGGAGTGCAGTGGAGTAGTTATGGCTCACTGCAGCCTCCAACTCTCAGGCTCAAGCAATCCTCCCACTTCAGCCTCCCCAGTGGCTGGGACTACAGGTACACCACCATGCCCCACTAATTTTTTTCTATTTTTTGTAGAGATGGGGTTTCACCATGTTGCCCAGACTGGACATTTCTTTATTACAGGAGTCAGAAAACTTTAAAAAATGAGCCAGATGGTAAATCCTTCAAACATTGCAGGCCACCTGGTCTTTGTTGCAATTACCCAACTCTGCCATAAGAACCATGAAGTGTCCACAGACAGGAGGTAAAGGAATGGGCATGGCGTTGTGTCAATAAAACTTTATTTGGAGGAACAGATGGACATAATTTACCAACCACCACTGTATTGTAGCAAACTAAGGAAAACATAACAACAATAAAATAAGAAATATGCATGGGCTTTTGAAATGTGTATTTGCTGGATTTTTAAGAGTATTTGATTCTGCTTCACAAAATAAAAGAAACTCAGCCAGGCATGGTGGCACACACCTGTAGCCCCAGCTACTCAGGAGAGTGAGGTGGTAGGATGGCTTCAGCCTGGGAGATTGAGCCTACAGTGAGCTATGACTGCACCACTGCACTCCAGCCTAGGCGACACAGTGTGATCCTGCTGTTAGCATGCTGGGCAGCCATGGTGTGAAATGAATCTCTCAGGGAGAGAATGTGACACCTTTAAAAATCCCATACGTATCGCATTTTATTGTTATTTTATTTTACTTAGTTTTCTACAATAGAGCAGGGATTGGTAAATTATGTCCATCTGTTTCTCTAAATAGTTTTATTGACACAATGCCATGTCTATTCCTTTTAGAGACCCTGTCTCAAAAAAAAAAAAAGAAAAAGAAGTCACTTTAATTATCATCTCTGTCTCATCATTGTACCTGAAGCATCTGGGATGTGTACCATCTAAAATTATGTAAATGGACTTTTTGTAATCCATTCCAGTCTGAGTAACATACTGAGACTCCATCTCTTAAAAAAAAAAAAGTGGGGGGGGGCAGGCGCAGTGGCTCACGCCTGTAATCTCAGCACTTTGGGAGGCCGAGGCGGGAGGATCATGAGGTCAGGAGATCAAGACCATCCTGGCTAACATGGCGAAACCCCGTCTCTACTAAAAATACAAAAAAATTAGCTGGGCGTGGTGGCGGGCGCCTGTAGTCCCAGCTACTCGGTAGGCTGAGGCAGGAGAGTGGCATGAACCCGGGAGGTGGAGCTTGCGGTGAGCTGAGATTGTGCCACTGCACTCCAGCCTGGGCGACAGAGCGAGACTCCGTCTCAAAAAAAAAAAAAATTAGTTGGGTGTGGCGGTACAGGTCTGTGGTCTCAACTATTCAAGAGGCTGAGGTGGGGGAATCGCTTGAGTCCAGGCAGTTGAGGGTGCAGTGAGCCGTGATTACACCACTGCACTCCAGCATGGGCAACAAAGTGAGACCCTGTCTCCAAAATACAAAACAAAACAAAACAAAGCAAAACATAGTCAATGGCTTTCTAAAGCAATTTTTTTATGTTTCTTTGTGACAAGGTCTTGCTCTGTTACCCAGGATGAAGTACAGTGGCGTAATCCTGATTCATTGCAGCCTCCACCTCTCAGGCTCAAGCGATCCTCCCACCTCAGCCTCCTGAGTAGCTGGTACTACAGGCATACACCACCATGTCGGACTAATTTAAAAACTTTTCTTTAGAGAAGGGGTCTCCTTATGTTGCCAGGCTGGTCCTGAACTCCTGGGCTCAAGCAATCCTCCCACCTGGGCCTCCCAAAGTGCTGGGGTTACAGGGGTGAGCCACCACACCTGGTCGTTCCAATGTTTGTAATAATAGCTCATAGAAATCAAGAAGATGGCAAACCTTGGTGACAAAGGGTAAACGTTCCATGTCATAGTTTTCTTTTTTTTGGGTGGGTGGGGGGAGATAATGTCTCACCCAGGCTGGAATGCAGTGACATGATCTTCACTCCCTGCAGCAATCCTTCTGCTTCAGCGCCCCAAGTAGCTGGGATCACAGGTACATGCTTCCACACCCAGCTAATTTTTTTGAATTTTAGTGGAGACAAGGGTCTGCTATGTTGGCCAGGCTGGTCGAGCTCCTGAGCTCAAGCGATCCTCCCACCTGGGCCTCCCGAAGTGCTGGGGTTACCAGTATGAGTCAGTGTACCCTGCCCATAGATTTCCTTCAACTGCATCACTCTTGTGCTCTCTGATCTTGATTGATCCTGTGCCAGTCTGAATTAATAGGAACACAGCGGGTTTAGTAGGAAATGGCTAATATTGCCTTTTTAAAAATGCCACATTAAAAGGTTTTCTGGAAGGCTTGACCCTACGGAGCCACTATTTGAAATGTGAAAGTAAAATTTTGGAACTCCATCTTCTACCACATTTTATAATGAGTATAAATCTCTTTTCCTTTTAGAACAAAAAGCTAAAATAATTTGAGCTGTATTTCGTAAAGAGGATTGGCTATTAATGAAGTCTCTGAAAGTTGGTTAATTTGCCTTACATTAATTAATTCATTCACTGTTGACAAAGTGAAAGCAGAACCATCCTTAGTTTCATCTGTCTCTTCTCTCATAGGAAATAAACCTCAGATTAGCAAAAGTGGCAGGGGACAGGGTGCGGTGGCTCACGCCTGATCCCAGCACTTTGAGAGGCCGAGGCGGGTGGATCCCCTGAAGTCAAGTGTTTGAGACCAGCCTGACCAACATGGTGAAATCCCATCTCTACTAAAAATGCAAAAATTAGCCGGACAAGGTGGCGCATGCCTGTAATACCAGCTACTTGGGAGGCTGAGGCAGGAGAATCTCTTGAACCTGGGAGGCAGAGATTGCAGTGAGCCAAGATCTCACCATTGCACTTCAGCCTGGGCGACAAGAGCAAAACTCCACCTCCAAAAAAAAAAAAAAAGAAAAAAGAAAAAGAAAAAGTGGCCGGGTGCAGTGGCTCATGCCTGTAATCCCAGCACTTTGGGAGGCTGAGGTGGGTGGATCACTTGAGCCCAGAAGTTTGAGACCAGCCTGGACAACTTAGTGAGATCCCATTTCTACAAAAAAATAAAAAATTAGGCAGGCGTGGTGGCATATGCCTGTAGTCCCAGCTACTTAGGAGGCTGAGGTGGGAGGATCACCTGAGCCTGGGGCAGTCAAGCTTCAGTGAGCCATGATCGTGCCACTACACTCCAGCCTGGGTGACACAGTGAAACTCTGTCTCAAAAAAAAAAAAGAGAAAAAAAAAAAAGAGAAAAGAAAAGAAAAAGTGAAACAAACACCTAAGGCTACTGAATCCCTGGGGCAGGCGCTCATAAGGTCGCACTCTTTGCAGGTTCAGAAGAGAGTATATGCTCACCCTATTCTCTGAGCAATGAACAACCACAGTGAGAAATTACACAGAACAAACATGCCCCTCAGCTTTCCAAAAGGACAAAAGACTAACGTGGACAAATGGATTCTGCCTCTGAAAATTCCACCTGAGTTGTGAGTTCTCAGAAAAGAAAGCCATCTACTAGGAGTCCATACACTGGTTCAATGTCATGCTAAACTCTCCCAATGGGGGTGCAAGACTGATCAACTGGGGTGATGCCTTTCAGCCACGAGATATATTTTCACAAGATGATTGACAGTGTCTTGTGATGACAAAACAAACACAATATAGAAGTGCTGTCATCGCACCTAGACCATAGTAACCCCAAGAATATCACAAAAGGATTTATGACTGAGCAGGCACCTGTCTCATAGCAGGCCACACAAATCTTGGTTCAGTCCCTTACAGCATAACATCATTATAGACAGCAGCCTTATAAATATTCCAACCATCCTGAGATGGATGCTTAATGTGAAGATTAAAAAAACAAAACACCTCAGCTAAACACTGTTTAGTAAGGATGGATGTAAATTTCTAGCTAAGTTTAAGAACAAGGGAGTCCTTCTAAACAAAAAGTATAAACCTTTCAAGTGGCAGATGGGTAATCTGACAATGATTATATATGGTGAACATAAAACGTTAAAGATGACTTTGGGGCTGTATAGAATAATGCTGGATTTATGGAGACAATGAAATCACTGTCTCTGCTTTATAGTCAGTCTAGTGGTCTGAATTTTAGCCCCAGGTAAGAGCTTAGACTGAAGTCTATACCAGCTTGGGGTGGGGAGGTAGGGAATGGGCTGTTTTGGGAGGACATGTCTGCAAACTCTAATAAGCACACTGGGTATATTTATACGGCTCTTTATCTTTTGGTTTATCATATCCATCCACTTCTTAAATTTTGTGAGATAACTGGATTTACATGTAGTTGTAATGTGTCCAGAGTTGGTTCCTTCCAGTGGCTTCTTGGTCTTGCTGACTTCAAGAATGAAGCTGCAGACCTTTGCTGTGAGTGTTACAGCTCTTAAAGGTGGCACAGACTCAAAGAGTGAGCAGCAGCAAGATTTATTGTGAAGAGTGAAAGAACAAAGCTTCCACAGCATGGAAGGGGACCACAGCGGGTTGCCACTGCTGGCTGGGGTGGCCAGCTTTTATTCCCTTATTTGTCCCCACCCACATCCCGCTGATTGGTCCATTTTACAGAGTGCTGATTGGTCCATTTACAGAGTGCTAATTGGTCCATTTTACAAACCTCTAGCTAGCCACAGAGCGCTGATTGGTGTATTTTACAATCCTCTTGTAAAACAGAAAAGTTCTCTTAGTCCCCACCCAACTGGCTTCACCTCTCAGTAAGGAATAATACAGGGAAGTCCTGTGCACCCTTCACTCTTCACCTGCCTATTCCAATGGCAACACGTTACAAAACTACAGCACAATGTCACAACCTGGAATATGGACATTGATACAATCCACCAAGCCTTTTCAGATTTCCCGTTTCACGTGCATTTAGTTCTGTGCAATTTAACTTAATCAACTTGGCAGCTCCTGTGACCATCACCACAGTCAAGATACACTCGATTCTGAGAGGCACATTCCTTAAGCCTTCGTTTAATCTTTGAAAAAGAAAAAATCGCCTCATTCTTATAACTAAAGGCATTCAGAGACTGTAGTTGGAATTATGGGGCAGTCACCACGTGCCCAGCGCCATGACAGGTGCCCAGTGGAGTTGCGACTCCGAATTCAATTGGCTGCATGAGACACCCCCACAGAATGCACCCCTCTCACTTGACCTCTGAAGAAACAGACCAGAGCTGAGATTTCTTGTCCCAGCTTGACAGTGGCAGAACCCAGACCTGGGGACCCTTGACTCTCTGTCCAGTACTCTCCCGGCCTGTCCTGGATGCGTACTCCAGCATCGTCACCTCTGAAAAGGGCCTGGATGGAGCTGCTTAGAGAAAAGAGGTGTTCACCAGCGTTCAGCTACGTATACAAACAGCAACGAAAAAAGCTTTTTTGCAAAGCATGTAAATACCTATCCATGCAGGTATTTTAGACCAGAGTTTCATGGAAACTGAAACCGAGCAGGAAGAGGTGGCACACGTGTTGTCCACAAACTTTCACCAATCCCAGACCTCCACCTCCCCTTTTTGGGGATGTAAACCTGGGAAACTTGAAGACCTTGTAGTCCAATCCTAGGCGAGTGGGGACAGCGTCTAGACGGAATGGCTTTCTGCGCGGTGGCTGTGGGAGGAGCGGCGGGCTGGCGCTGCGGGAGGCCTCTGCGGGAAGGTGGGAACGCCCTCGTGGAAACGGGGCACGGTCCTTCTGCGCCCGCCTTCCAAGCCCCTCCAGAGGCCGGACCTGCGCCCGGCCCAGGCTGCTGGGGGGCGCCCTTCCCGGCTCTCCAAGTCCAGAGCGTCAGTGCGCGCAGGGCCGCGCGCGGGACAGGCGGTCCCTCTGCCCCGGGGCAGCGGCCACAGCGCGGGCACTAGGGCCTCCCGCGGCGCTTCCGCTCTCACCTGCGCGGCAGCCCGTGGTGCGCGAGAACAAGGTGTGGGCGCCGGCGGGCCGCGTGCCCCGAGACGGAGGAGGCCGGGGACTCCCGCCACGCCACCCCGCGCCCGCTGCCTCACCTGCCGCCTCACCTGCCCGGTCCTGGCCTCAAACCGGCGGGCGGGGACGCCAAGAGCTTCGAAGCACTGCAGAGCTCTGGCGCGGGAGGAAGGGTCCAACCTGGCGCCGGGACCTCCGCCCCCGTCCCCGCCCGCGCGGGCTGCGCCGGCCCCGGGGCGCGCGCTCCTCGACCCCGACCCCGACCCCGCCGAACGGCGCGCGCGCCTGAGCGCCCCTCCCGGCTCGCTTCCCTCCTCCGGGCGAGAAAACTGGGGCGCTCCCCACCCCAGCTCTCCCCGGTACGAGCGGCCGCGTGGGCCCCTGAGCGCTCACCTGACCCCGCCCCTCACCCTTCGGGCCGCGGACTGGATCTCTGTACGCGCTCCCCGGGCCCGGCCCCGCGGTACGAGCTCCCGAGCGCGCCCGCCCCGCCCCCCGTCGGCCCCGCCCCCTCCCCGCCGGCCCCGGCCCCGGCCCCGGCCCCGCCCCCGCCCCCTCCCCGCCAGCCCTCCGGGTTCCCTCCGCCGCCGGGCCGGCACTTTCTTTCCAAGTTACGGCGCAAGTTCTGCGGTGCTCCGCGCCTCCCTCGCGATCCCACGGCCGGGACTGCCCGGAGTGCACGGGCGCGGGCCAGGGACGCTGAGCGGCCGCGCCATGGAGGGCGCCGAGCCCCGCGCGCGGCCCGAGCGCCTGGCGGAGGCCGAGACGCGGGCGGCCGACGGCGGGCGCCTGGTGGAGGTGCAGCTGAGCGGCGGCGCCCCGTGGGGCTTCACCCTGAAGGGCGGCCGCGAGCACGGCGAGCCGCTGGTCATCACCAAGGTAAGGCGGCCGCGGGGCGCGGGCGGTGACAGCCCGGAGCTGGCCGCGCTGCGGGGCGCGTCGGGGTAGGGGCGCGGGAGGGGCGGTAGGCTCGCGCCCCCGGGTCTGGCGCGCGCGTCTGCTGGGGTCACCTGCGGGGTCTGGGCGCCAGGACCTGCGTGGGCGTGTGAGCTTGGCGGTTCTCAGCGCCTCGCAGAGTTTAAATGGCTCCTGCCCCGAGTCCTTTTCCCCTCCCCCTCCCTCCCCCGGGCAGGGGCCTGGCCGGGTCTTCTGGCACTCCCGGGCCCGCCAGCGGCGGCCTGCACCTGCGGGGCTGCCTGGAGGCCAGGGGAGGAACGTGTCCCCGAGCCGTCCCCACCTATGTTTGCCTCTCTGGGGTCCCTGGTTCGGCACCCCTTGGACCCGTGCCTGTGATTACTGCGAAACCCAGAGTAGCAGCTGTCGCCAGCGCAACTTCTCGATTCCCTTCAGCCCATCAATGTTTACTGACTTTCGGCTTCCAGTCCCAGATTCACTGCGCACTGGATACCTGCGCAAACTTAGAGAAACCTGAAAGCCTGCTTCCTAAGAGCAGGACCCGAGTTCTAATAATAAGAAATAAATTCCAGCTGTATCTCATCAGGAATGTTCTGTGTGTGTGTGTGTGTGTGGTTTGCTTTAGAACATTGAATTTTATTGTCTCAAAACAAAATCCATCTGGAAACTTACCAGTTGAACCTGTATGAACTTGTAAAAGCAAACACATAAACAACAGTCCAGTCACCCTGTGTTCTGGTTAAAAGTGTGTAGTGGTCATTTTCTCTGCGAAGGGCTGAGTCGGACCTTTCGTGTGGACGAAGTTCCTTTTAAAATGTAAAGATTCTTGGCGACTAGAAGCGTTTGAAGATAATTTTACCGGTTTTCTTGGCTTTCCTGCCTCTCCACAGCAGGAAGAAATTAAGTGATTCCTAACCCGCCCCACTGGTAATCAGTTTGGGAAGTGGGATGGCTTTGTTGTTCAAATAGCAAATGAGACACCAGCGTCTTCCATTCTATATTTTCTGTCGCTTTCATGATTACAAAACTTTGTGGAGGGATTTGGGGAAGCCTTGTTTAGCTTTGCACTAAATTTTTGTTGAACTCAGGAAAGAGGTTGCCGTTGTTATAAATTTGACCAATGTGTAGTCTTTTATCATGTTGGCTTCTTTGGAAACATGGTGGACAGTCATAAAGTGTGTATACTCTGCCCAGCCAGAACACTCTTCTTTTTTTCTCTTTTATTTCTTTTATTTCTTTTTTTTTTTTTTTTCCTTTTTTTTTTTTTTTTTTTGAGACAGGGTCTTGTTCTGTCAGCCTCCTGAGTAGCTGGGACCACAGATGTGCGCCACCATGCCTGGTTAATTTTTTAAACTTTTTGTAGAAACGGGGAGTTTCACCATTTTGCCCAGGCTGGTCTCGAACTCCTCTGCTTCCCAAAGTCCTGGCATTACAGGCATGAGCCACCGCGCTTGGCTCAGAATGTGGATTAATCCAAGCTTTGAATCTTCCTCTCCCAAAAGCTACTGAAAAGTCACTGGGGCTCACTAAAAAATAGCTCTTCTAATAGTTTTTTTTTTTCCACTTGTAATTAAATAGTTACATATTAGAGCCCTGGAATACTGTACAACTCACTTGCTATTTAGCAGACTCTGATTTGGGGATAGCTTGCGTTAAGGTAAGAGGGCACCTTCTCTTTATGATAATGAGGGTATCATTTGAAAGCTTCATGGGAGTGCGTGTAGTAGAACTGGGAGGGGTGTCAAGAACAAGGCTGGTTCGGTCCTGGTCTTCAGATGGAATTTTATCAGCCCATTTTATAGATGAAACAGCTGTGGCCCAGGCAGGGCAAATGGTGAATCCTGAGGTCACAAACTGTTGAGTCCTGGGAAAGGCCCTAAGAATCAGACTGGCCCCAGTGTTCAAGCCTGCTGCTCCCCTCCAGTCAGTGCCATCTGCTTGGGTCTGGGATCTCCTGCAATGCCATATTGAATACCTTCATCACATCGGTTAGGTGAGGGTTTGCCAGCCTTGGCATTGGGGACTTTGTGAGCTGAATCTGTCTTTGCTGTGGGGCTGCCCTGTGTGTGGAGGATGCTCAGCAGCCTCCCCAGCCTCTACCTGCTTGATGCTACTGTCACCTCTCTCCAGGTGTGACGACAAAAATGTCTCCAGACATTGCCAAATGTCCTCTGGGGGCAAAATTAGCCTGGTTTTGAATCACTTTTGTTAGATTAACCATATATCACCTTTGCTCTTAAAGGATTCTTGCTCTTAAAACTTGTGTTTCTTTTTGAAGATACTGGTCTTTAGGGTGGTGTGTTTAGAGGCCCCTGGCATTGCCAGTGTTTGCATGGAGGGCTGTTTTCCTCCCACGCGTTGGCCCTGAGAATAGGCTTTATTTACATAGTCAAACTCAAACAAATACTTGCTTCATCTGCATTTTTGTAGCTGGAGAAAGGAAATTGAAGCAGGAACTCCCAAGTGCTGTGTTTTATGGGCATCTACAGTGGCCGTTCAGAATCAGTACTGACTATTCTCTGGGTCTAGTTTGAAGCTAAAGGGATACTAACTTCAGAGGAGTAGCATTCTTGGAATTTGGGGTGCATGCGTGAAGCCCAGCAAAACCTCCGCTGACAGATGGCGACAGGATTCATCACTCCTCAGTACGTTTCTGCTGATTTCTGCCTTGAAATTTTGCTACAGTTGGTGAAAAAAATGCACTCAAACCTATATTTCCATGCTGTTGTTAGAGAGGGGGCAGGAATAACGTCCATGCTGTAGGAATCTACGTAACGGAAGTAGAGATGGTGGATATATGTGATCCTGGTGGGTTTTTTTCATGTTTCTGTTCCCATCCATTCAACCAGTGGACGTCTTCAGTGGGGGGAGGGGAGGGGACTGATTTCTAAAATGTCACTAGAGTGGCTTGAATTCCACAAAGCTGTTTGGGGGATTCATTAGGAAGCGTTAAATACACCAGCTGGGTGTCAGCAGCCCCCTGTGGCCTCAGGAATGTTTGTTAAAGGAGGGAAGGAATGAAGCCCCAGCCTCTCCTGTTCACTATTTCTTAGAGTCTGCTCCCTCCCCCAGAAAGAATGCCAGAAGCCTTAGCCCAAAGCTCCAAAGAAGACAGTAACTTGGGCCTGGCCTAGCCCCAAGGGCAGCTCCTTTGGGAACCCATTGATTTTCGGATTGCCATTGGGCACCAGAGCTGTTGTGTGCGACAAGACTGCTGTGGTCTGGGACGCTTGGAGGTCCCCCCACCTGACTCACCCACCCCAGGGCTTCAGACTCTGAGAACATTTCTCTGGATAGGAGACAGAGCTTTGAAATGTCCTTTCCAGTGTGAATGCCAAAGACGGAATCAGGGCATATTTTGGGGGGTGTGCAGCCAGGTGGCAAGTGTCTTCTGTAAAGTGTTAGCTTAGTCCTTGATTGCAGAGGGCACAGGGCTGAGACTGGTGGTTGGTGATGGGCAGGAGTGGAGGCCCCGCGCCTCTGATGTACCTTACTTACTGGTTTGGAAAGGGGGCTCCACTTTATGGGCCATGCCATGTCACCTCGTGACCTGAGGACCGGAGAGCTCAGAGTGACCACCCTGGTCAGGATCAGTTCTTGTCTCATATGCCTTTATATTGGCTCCCAAGAGCCAACCAAGCTCTTTGTGAAATATCAGTAAAGGTTTTGAAAAAGAGGGACCTGCTGAATTCAGCAGTGGGTCAGGAGCGAGTGACTCTCAACTTTGTGGCTGCTGGTGGATTTTTGTGCCCAGACGCAGTGTGTGGTCAGCATCTGCACGAGGGAGTGCTGCTGCTTCTCCAGGTGTCTGAGAACCAGTGGGTGAGGGCTTGGATCTCCCCTGCCTCTGCCATCTCTGAGTGATGTCCGAGTTGTAAAGCTTTATTCACTTTTTGATGCCAGCTACCGTGTTTTCTTCAGCTATTAGGATAAATGTCATTATAAAGATCCATTTGTATTTAAGAATTAATAGTAAGGTTAAAAACCGAGAGGTGAGCTTTCTTTCCTGTGCTGAAAGACCCTTTCAGTTGGTAGGCCCGCCTTGCCAACTGGCTTTCAAATCTATCTTTATTACCTTTTCCCAGCCTGTGAATTAATGTGACCCTGCTGAATTCTCATCCTTGTTCTCCAGCGATGTTTTGGGCGGGAGTGAGGCAGTGAGCCTCAAGTCGTATTCCAGGGTCTGGGAGCTGGAGGCTTTGAGGGTCAGCTCTGGGAGGATTCTTCCTCTCTTAGGCATTAACTCAGCTTGACTCACGCCTATGAATCCAGAGCCTTCTGTGATTATGAGAAGCCGTAAACATAAGTTATGCATCTCACTTCTGTACCAGGGTGCGTTCGGTCTTCATGGCTCAGTTATGAGAATTTCTTAACGTGTCGTAACATTTATCTTTTGAAAAAAAAAAAAAAGAAAAGAAAACTAGTTTACCCAAAAGCTAAAGGTAGAATAGTATGATAATGAAAGGCTCAGAACAAGTAGTAGTTTTCACCTTGTCCTAATGAGCTGGGGGTTTCTTAATCTACCTTTGTAATTCATGGTCAAAAAAACTGGCTTGCCACTTGGGAAGGGCTGGTTTTTCTCTTTGGAAAGCATTTTGGAGTTGTCTGTCCCCTTGCCAGAGTTGTTTTGTATCAGCATGCAAATAAACCTGGATTTGTGGCCAAGTTCTTAGGGGCAGCGGAGAAAAGCTGGGGCTCTGTGGAACTTTTCTTCTTGCACACCGGGTGCAGCAGGAACATTCTACACGATAACGTTAGAATGTAAAAGCTGAATGGACTTTTTATTCAGGTCTTCTTTTACTTTAAAGCACTGTAGTCAGGAGTGGGGCAATTCTTGAAGGATAAATTCTGCAGGTTTCTGCAAGCCCTCTTCCTACACATGCAAGCCGAAAACTTTAACCCACATGAAGGATTTTGAAAGAGTTCTGGGTTGCCTGTTGCTCTTTTAGGCCTTTTAAAAAATATCACCAGTGCCGAGCACGGTGGCTCACGCCTGTAATCCCAGCACTTTGGGAGGCCGAGGCGGGCGAATCACCTGAGGTCGGGAGTTCAGGACCAGCCTGACCAACATGGAGAAACCCTGTCTCTACTAAAAATACAAAAGATTAGCCAGGTGTGGTGGTGCATGCCTGTAATCCCAGCTACTCTGGAGGCTGAGGCAGGAGAATCACTTGAACCCGGGAGGCAGAGGTTGTGGTGAGCCGAGATCGTGCCATTGCCCTGGACAACAGGAGCAAAACTCTATCTCGAATAGAATAGAATAGAAAAGAAAGAAAAAAGAAAAGAAAAGAAAATCACCAGTATCTGATACAGGGAGGGTGTATTCTGGAGGAATTGTCCTTTACCTTGTATGATGCAGTATTTGGGCTGTCGTGTAGTAGAGCCAGCCTGTTCCCATTATGGGTGTGAATGTTCCAGCTTCTCTTTGGGGGAACATGTCTTAGAAGGATAATACTATATCATTAAAAAGAAAAAATTGGACAAACCTTATTTGGTTGAACCTCAGAACCAGGATGTTCTGAATTGCAAAGCAAAGGTAACTCCCCCCCCCCACCCCGCCCCCGCAGATAAGGAGCCCCTGGGCTGTTTTTTTTTTTTTTTTTTTTTAAATCCCCAGCGTATTAAGTTGCAGGCAATGAGGGCTGCTTCTCTTGGAAAGGGAAGAAAAACAGCATTTTGGCTTGGCTAGGAAGGGCTGGGATTATCTTTCTTTTGGCAAAAGTTGACTTTCAGATCAAAGGCAAATTGTCAAGGTCAACAAGAACCCAGGCAGGGTAGACTCTGTGTCCTTGAAAAGTAACACTTCCTTACTCATAGAAGGGAAGGGGCAAGCATGATAGTGTATTTTTTTTTTTTTTTTTTTTGAGACAGATTCTTGCTCTGTCTCCCACACTGGAGTGCAGTGGCATGATCTTGGCTCACTGCAACCTCCGCCTCTGGGGTTCAAGCAATCCTCCCACCTCAGCCTGGGGTTACAGGCGCATACCACCACGCCCGGCTAATTTTTGTATTTTTAGTAGAGACAGGGTTTCACCATGGTAGCCAGGCTGGTCTCTAACTCCTGACCTCAAGTGAACCTCCCGCCTTGGCCTCCCAAAGTGCTGGGATTACAGGCATGAGCCACCGTGACAGGCCAGGAGTGTCAGTGTATCTTTTATGAGGTTTTATTTTATCAAAGTGGCTCTTGCACAGTATGAATTATCAAGTAGTTCTTCAAGGGTGCTTATATGCTACTGGTCATTTGGCCTGACTACTGATCATTTCCCCCTCCCTAGAGACAACTATCAAAACATCTTAGCTGATTTCTTTTGGTATTTCCGTCCATATCCCTAAATGATGTCTTATATTGTATATTGCAGCAACTTTTGTTTATTAGCTTGTTCTTCCCAATGTAGGATATTAGGATGTAGCCTTTTTTCCACTCTTTTTTTTTCGAAAGTCTTGTCCTGCCACTCAGGCCAGAGTGCAATGGCATGATCTCGGCTCACTGCAACCTCCACCTCTGGGGTTCAAGCGATCCTCCAACCTCAGCCTCCTGAGTAGCTGGGATTACAGGTTCGAGCCACCATGCCCAGCTAATTTTTATATTTTTGGTAGAGATGGGGTTTCGCCATGATGGCCAGGCTTGGTCTCAAACTCTTGGCCTCAAGTGATCTGTCCGCCTCAGCCTCCCAAAGTGCTGAGATTATAGGCATGAGCCACTGCGCCTGGCCCTTATTTCCACTCTTTTCCAATGCTCACCTACCCTCCCCCAACTACTCAGGCACAATTCTTGGCCCTTCATACCCCTAATGTAATTACATCATAATTTTTTGTTGTGGGGCCATCCTGTGAATTGTAGGATGTTGAGCAGCATACCTAGCCTCTTCCTTTTTTTTTTTTTTGAGACAGGGTCTTGCTGTCTTGCTCAAGCTGGAGTGCAGTGTCATGATCACAGCTCACTGCAGCCTCCACCTCCTGGGCTCAAGTGATCCTCCCACCTCAGCCTCCTGAGTAGCTGTGACGACAGGTGCATGCCACTATGCCCAGCTAATTTTTGTATTTTTTGTAGAGATGGGGTTTCACCGTGTTGCTTGGGTTGATCCTGAACTCATGGCCTCAAGTGATCCTCCCACCTTGGCCTCCCAAAATGTTGAGATTACAGGCGTGAGCGACTAAGGCTGGCCTCTTCCCCGCTCTGAGGAGCATGGGGTTAACAATATTCAGTGTTTATTTTGGTTGCTATTGCTATCACTGCTGAGTCTGGGGGTACATACTGTGGAGTCCTCATAAGTTAGCATCAATGAAGAAGGGACCCCAGGGTGGGGGAGAATAATTGTTCTGAGAAACCGCTAACCACAAACAACTCTATTTGCATGTAGCTTCTCCAGCATGGTCCTATAAAACTTCCCTCCAGCCCCTGCCTCTTTGCAGACAACTCCTTCTCTGCTGTGTTGCCCTTTGCTCCCTTGCAACGTACTTTACTAGTCTTCTCTTCTCTTCCCTTCTTTTCTTTTTTCTGAGATGTAGTTTCGTTCTTGTTGCCCAGGCTGGAGTGCAATGGCGAGATCTCAGCTCACTGCAACCTCCGCCTCCAAGGTTCCAGTGATTCTCCTGCCTCAGCCTCCTGAGCAGCTGGAATTACAGGCGCCCGCCACTACGCCCGGTTAATTTTGTATTTTTAGTAGAGATGGGGTTTCTCCATGTTGGTCAGGCTGGTCTTGAACTCCCGACCTTGGGTGATCCGCCCTCCTTCCAAAGTGCTGGGGATTACAGGCATGAGCCACCACGCCCAGCCATAAACTAGTTTTTCTTTAACTCACTACTGTCTCAGTAAATTCTTTTACTGCCCGTGACTCTGGCCCCGGCCAGTGTACCCACAACACAAGTTTCTGCAGTCACCAGGGTTCAGGATAGTTTTCTTTGCTTAATTTTCAGTGCACTTATCCTTGATTCATCCCTCAAACTCTCCCCAGTGATGAAATATCTCTTAATATATTCAGACACACTGGGGGTCATCTTTTGAGATCTTCTCTGTCTGAAAACAGCGTGATTTTCATCTTGACAGTAAATTGGGCGTAGTCCTGAATGGAGACAGTTCTCCCACAGCACTCTGAAGCTGGTGTCCACTCTGCTGTTGTGCAGTATTGCTGGAGCGAGATCAGACGTTTTTGTTTCTTGATCTTTTGTACTAGGTCTACTTTTTCCCTCTCGTTTTTCTTTTTCTTTTTTTTTTTTTGAAGAGACAGGGTCTTGCTGTGTTGCTCTGGCTGGAGTGCAGTGGCTGTTCACAGGCACGGTTATAGCCACACTACAGCCTTGAACTCCTGTGCTTAACTGATCCTCCCACCTCAGCCTCCCAAGTAGTTGGGTTTACAGGTGTGTACCACTATGCCCAGCTCCCTTATTTTGCGTTTCTTTGTATTTTTGTTCTTCCTGGAAGATTTCGTTCAACATCATCTTCTAATCTTTCCATTAAGTTTTAAATGTATGTCCTCATTTTTTCCCCAGATTCTAAACTTTTAAAATTTGTTTCTCAAATGTTCCTTTTTCATACCATACTGATCTTGTTTCATGATTCTTCCATATCTGTGACAGTATTAAACTGTTCTCTAAAAATGTCCTCTTTTTGCATAGATTGTTTCTGAGCTCTGCTTCTGTTGTTTGTTTTGGCTCCTTTCTTCCCTGTTAGAGGTTGTCTTCAAATGTCTAGTGCTCCTTGGCCGTCTGCTGGTATTGAAGGTTGGGTTCCCCAAAATGCTGTTTGGATGCTCTGTGCATAGGGGTGAGTGATCAGGTGAAGCTATTTCCCTGGGTATTCCTCTAAGGCTGTATCTTTCTCTCTCTCTCTCTTTTTTTTTTTTTGGAGAGGCAGGGAGGTGGCCATGTTTTTGTCAGATACTTTTTTTCTGCTTAATAAACTTCTGGTGTAGTGCAGGTTGAAAAGTAATGGGAAGTCTGCCAGTTGAGGGGATCTCTGCTTTGCTCAGCCGGGCGAGGGTGGTCATCTCTGCCCCCCAACTCTGGCTGTAGTGGTTCCAGTTTGGAGGGAAGGTTACCACTAGGCAGAGGAGGCAGTGCTTGCTTGCTTGCATCCGAAGCTGGATCTTGCTCTCAGTTCCTAACTGTTTCTAATCAGTAATCCTCTGTCTGTCCAACTAGAATCATTCCTATTTTATTGTGGTATCATGGGGATTAAATGAGGCAACATATAAAGCTATTTCTAGTAAACTCAAATTCCCCCTCACTTCTCTTCCTCATTTTCCCTACTCAATCCTGATTCATTAAGAATTTGGAACTTTGGGAGGCCGAGGTGGGAGGATTGCTTGAGCCCAGGAAGTCAAGACAAGCATGGGCAACAAAAATGAGACCCCATCTCTACAACAAATACAAAAATTAGCCAGGCAAGGTGGTGTGTACCTCCAGTCCCGGCTACTTGGGAGGCTGAGGTGGGAGGATCGCTTTGAGCCAAGAAAGTTGAGGGTGCAGTGAGCCAAGATCACACCACTGCACTCCAGCCTGGGCGACAGAGTGAGACTCTGTCTCAAAAACAAAAAATAAATAAATAATAAAAGTAAAATAAAAGATACATCTAATGCCCAGCATCAGTACATTTCCTATGTTATTTGTAGCCCACCAGAAGTGATTCTTTCCTCTCCTCTACCAAAAAATTAATTTTTTTCTAGAATAATAATGTTTCTTATTTTTATAATATTAATAAAGGGAGTAGCTCTTTCAGATCAATGTGGTATTCAGAGTAGGGTTTTTATTTGTTTGTTTGTTTGTTTTGATATGGGGTCTTGTTCTGTCATTCAGGCTGGAGTGTGATGGTATGATCACGATTCACTGCAACCTCAGCCACCTGGGGCTCAAGTAGTCTTCCCACCTCAGCCCCCCAGGTATTAGGACTACAGGCACATGCCGCCTCACCTGGCTAATTTTTTGTATTTTCTGTAGAGATAGGGTTTCGCCATATTGGCCACAGTAGGGTTTTAAAAAAGTAGTTTTGGGAAGTGGCAATAGTGGGAAAGATGAAGATTCAGTATCCCTGTGACAAGACTCTATTTCTTCACTCTTTCAATCTTTGGAGTAGAAAATCTGTTAGGGTTTAGAGTGGGACCTATAAGTGTGGCAGAAATGCTGCCTGCCCGAGTCCTTGTTGCCTCCTCCTCTCTGACACTGTTGGGCCACATTTCCCAGCCTCCCTTGCAGTTAGCTGTGGCCACATGACACTTCTACCCTGGGGAGTGCAGCTGCAGCCATGCCTGCCATTTTACTTTTCCCCTTCTGGCTGCCTGGAATGAAGATGGCCGCAGGGCAGAGTTCATCTGCTTGGATCCCTGAATGACTGCAGGGGTGGCTGCCCATGCTATGGTCACCATCCATGGTGAGCAAGAAGTAAGCCTCTGCTGTGTTTGGGCCATTCATTATATGTTTTTTGGATTACTTGCTGTAACAGACTATTCTCACAAATGAAATACTGGGAGAAATCAGAAGTTTTCCTTTTAGCAAATATACCCAGCTTTAAGAGGCGGAATACACGGTACTTCTTTTACACCCATGCTGGAAGGAGTGAGGAAAGCATCACTGTGGGTGTCCAATTAGCATGAAGCCTATTCCCTGCACACTTATTATATAAAATGAGACCTCCACGCCCATTGGCTTCTTTCCACCTCCTTCCCCTTTTCTCTCAGCTGGTAATTTATTCCCCTCCCCCCGCCCCACTTGCTCTTCCTTCTCCTCCCCGGGGATGATTTCCTGGGAGCCCTGGAGCATTAGGGCAGGAGGCCGGGAGAATGCCCAGTCTAGATAATTAGTCCTAGGTGGGGCTGGCCGGAGACACAGGGGGTTGAGTGGGTGGCCAGCTGCTGTTAGGATGATTTCAGGGATTGGACCTTCCTCCTGGTGGTGGTGTCCTTTCTTTAACTGCCTTGGTTAAAATGCAAATATTGCCTGGGAGGGCTACACATTGTCATCATTAACAGAACTGCCTTCATCAGATTAATTAATTATAGTCCTGTATGGCAGACTTTTTTCCCCCTGGTAATAGCACCCAGACACATGAATTAGACCAGCAAAGAGAAGAGAGATAAAGTTGAAAGCCAGATGAAAGCCAAGTAAAACTGGCCTTGGGAGGAAGGTGGAGCTGGCGGAGTGGGAGTGCTGAGGAAAGACCTTGTCTGTTCAGGTACTGGCCGCCTACAAAGAGGAGTTAGGACAACCTGTGGAGGAAGGTGGTAGGGAGAGCAGGGGCCCAAGTCCAGCTGAAAGCCCTCCCTGGACTTGCAAAAGAGGTGAAAGAGATTCTTTACCTATGGCTTGCAGATTCTGAAGCTGACGAAATTCCGCATCTATTGGTGTTAATTGTGCATCTGTTTGCAAATTTGTAAACATGGTGATATTTATCTCTGCTAATTATATAATGCTTTGTACAGTGTCTTTTTTCTTTTTGCACAATTAAAATGAAAAAAATTGAAAATAAAGGAAAAGATTGATCCATAGCCCAAAACATGTAATAATCTTATTTCTGAAAGTACAGCTGTATTGATTTTTTCCCCATCTCTGTGGAATTCTTTGCTTTGAACCTCGTAGATCTAATTTTTAATTGCTTGAAAACCCTTAAGAATTACATTGTCAACAATCTTTGGAATCAGATGAAAGGAGTTTAATTTTGTGTATGCCACTTGACATTTTTAAGAAATGGTATGTTTTGTTGTGGAATATATTGTGTTTTATAATTTAGGTTTTTCTAGACAGGCATATTTTTTAAAACCCTAATTTCTGGAAAACGGAGTGTACTTTTTGGTCAGATATCTCAGTCTTTCAAACAACTATGTGCTTTTTTGTATGTGCAGCTTTTCTTAACATTTTCATTATGTTTAGATGCCCTGAATCTTGAATTAAAGTTTGGAAAGAAAACATCTGGGCCTGAAAAGATAGGCCTGCTGCTGCTTCAATCATATTTATTTTGTGTTGATTTAACGACAGAGCTCTCACACGCTGATGCCATTAGGGTTTGGGATGGAGCCATTTCCACTCCCCCTCCTCATTTTTAGTGGCTGGTGTTTTGGGGACAAGTAATTAAAACTTGTACCACTATGCATGGTTGTGAAATCTCAACACAAAGGTAAAGTTCACATTCTCGGCTGGTTCCTGAGGATGCACCTCCTTGTACCTTGAGGCAGGAACTTGCTTTGCTTTTACCGAGAGTTTAATTCTTTTTTTTTTTTTTTTTTTTTTGAGATGGAGTCTGGCTCTGTCGCTCAGGCTGGAGTGCTGTGGCATGATCTTGGCTCACTGCAACCTTTGCCTCCCCGGTTCAAGCAATTTTCGTGTCTTAACCTCCTGAGTAGCTAGGATTACAGGTGCGCCACCGCGCCCGGCTAATTTTTGTATTTTTAGTGGAGATGGGGTTTCGCCATGTTGGCCAGGCTGGTCTTGAACTCCTGACCTCAGGTGATCTGCCTGCCTCAGCCTCCCAAAGTGCTGGGATTACAGGTATGAGCTACCACGCCTGGCCTGAGAGTTTAATTTTTAATTCTTAAATTACCCATTAATTACCATTAATTAAGAATTTTAATTCTTAAATTACCCATGTTGTAATTGCTTCGCTGAAAAAAATGTTCAATTCATATGAAAACTCTTTATTTCCCCTTCTTTCTGTTTTTACAGTGGCTTCCACTGGTTCTTTTCCTTTGCCATCTACTAGAAGGTTGGATTTCTTGAAGGTCCTTTTATCTGTCCTCTCTCTCTCATCTAGGTGGTCTCATGTCCTTCCTTGAAATAACGTGCCTATAGACAACGCTCATATCTATATGTGCAGCCTCAACTTCTCTTCTTTTTTTAATTTTCAATGACCATTTTACCAAGTCAAGTTTTCGTCTGAACTCTGAGATGACCCTTGTGTGTTGCTGAGGCCCTTTAAACTCAGCACGATCCAAATGGGAATCATTCATCTTCCTTTACCTTCTCTAATTCTGGATTTCTAATCTTGATCATCAGTTTATCCCCAAATCTAGAAGTCATCCCTGATGCCTTCCTCCCCTTAACCTCCCACAGCCAATTGATCACCAATCCTTTGGAGCCTAAATACGGGGTGTGCATTGCTTTCTTCTCATGCCCAGCGTCACTGCCTCCAGTGGTTTGCTCCAGTGACTGCCTAGGCAATCACAGTAGTCTGTAACATGCATACTGCTGCTCACCTCTTCACAGGTGGCAGCCTCTTGAGACCTGCAGTAGTGGGTGTGCCAAAACAGTGGTCTACTTCTCATGCTTTTGCTGGAAAAGCCTCAGTAATTCCTCATGGGACACCTTAGCTAGGTATAGAAGGCTTATTTATTTTATGTATTATTATTATTATTTGAGATGGAGTCATGCTCTATCACCCAGGCTGGGGTGCACTGGCGTGATCTTAGCTCACTGCAACCTCCGCTTCCCAGGTTCAAGTGATTCTCTTGCCTCAGCCTCCCAAGTAGCTGGGATTACAGGCATCTGCCACCATGCCTGGCAAATTTTTGTATTTTTAGTAGAGATGGGGTTTCACCATGTTGGCCAGGCTAGTCTTGAACTCTGGACCTCAAGTGATCCACCTGCCTCAGCCTCCCAAAGTGCTGAGATTACAGGCGTGAGCCACCATGCCTGGCCACTTTATTTTTATTTTATAGAGATGGGGTTCTCATCTCTGTCACC
Organism: Nomascus leucogenys; assembly: GCF_006542625.1. Classification (NCBI taxonomy): domain Eukaryota; kingdom Metazoa; phylum Chordata; class Mammalia; order Primates; family Hylobatidae; genus Nomascus; species Nomascus leucogenys. The sequence continues at coordinate 8,258,720 of NC_044406.1, forward strand.
CACTGGAATGGGTGGTATGCAGTGGTGTAATGATAAATCACTGTAACCCCAAGCTCCTGAGCGCAAGTGATTCTGCCCCCAACCCTTGCCTCAGCCTCCCAGATAGCTGAGACTACAGGCATGCGACACCATGCTCAGTTAATTATTTTTATTTTTTGTAGACACAGGGTCTCACTGTGTTGCCCAGGCTGGTCTTGAACTCTGGCCTCAAGCAATCCTCCCACCTTAGAAGGCTTTTTATGTTTTATCTCCTGCCTGTTTTCCACCCTCATTTGCCAGTAACTCTTCATGTAACACTGTGTTAGTCTGTTCTCACGCTGCCAGACATACCCGAGACTGGGTAATTTATAAAGGAAAGAGGTTTAATGGACTCACAGTTCCACGTGGCTGGGGAGGCCTCACAATCATGCTCAAGGAAGAACAGAAGGATGTCTTACATGGCAGCAGGCAAGAGAGAATGAGAGCCATGTGAAAAGGAAAACTCCTTATAAAACCATCAGATCTCATGAGACTTACTCACTATCACGAGAACAGTATGGGGGAAACTGCCCCCATGATTCAGTTATCTCCCACCAGGTCCCTCCCATAACATATGGGAATTATGGGAGCTATAATTGAAGATGAGATTTGGGTGGGGACACAACCAAACCATATCCAACACTTTAGCTGAGTATGAAAAGTTCTTCATGCTTTAGCATCTGCCTTGTCCCTGGCCTCATCTTCTGCTGTTACCCACCTTGATCCTTCAGTCCTGCATTGTCTAATATGGTGGCCATTTGTCATATGTGACTGTTGAACAGTTGAAATGTAGCTGGTTCAAATTGAGATATACTGTAAATTAAAATATACACTGGATTTTAGACTTAGTCTGAAACACAAAAGATGTAAAATATTTTAATAATAATTTATTATGTTGGAATTATAATATTTTGACTACATTGGGTTAAGTAACTCAAATATATTATTAGAATTAACCTGGCCAGGCATGGTGGCTCGTGCGTGTAATCCTAGCACTTGGGAGGCCAAGGTGGGCCAATCGCTTGAGCCCAGGAATTCAAGACCAGGCTGGGCAACATGGTGAAACCTCGTCTCTACAAAAAAATACAAAAAATTAGCCAGGCATGGTGACTGGCACCCGTAGTCCAACCTTCTTGAGAGGCTGAGGTGGGAGGATCACCTGAGCCCAGGAGGTTGAGGCTGTGGTGAGCTGTGATTGTTCCACTACACGCCAGCCTGGGTGACAGAGTAAGAAAGACCCTGTCTCAAAAAATAAAAATTAAAAATAAAAATAAAATTAATTTGACATACTCCTTTTTACTCTTGGAAATGTAGCTCCTAACCAATTTGAAGATAGATGTGTGGTGCTCTTATTTCTGTTGGACGGCTCCACTCTAGCCTTTTTTTTTTTCTTTTTTAAGAGAGATGGGGTCTTAAGCTATGTTGCCCAGGCTGGACTTGAGCTCCTGGGCTCAAGTGATCTTCCCACCTCAGCCTCCTGATGTGGTTGGCACTACAGTCATGCCTCACCATGCCCAGCTTGCTTCATACTCTTGTTAGGCAAAGTGTGGTTTTTAGGTCAGCACATCTGCATCACCTGGGAGTTTTTTAGAACTGCAGAATCTCAGACCCTGCCCCATACCTGCCGAATCAGAACCCATATTTTAACAACGTGATTCAGTCACATGGTAAAAAGTTTGCTGAGTGCTGCTTTAGAGAATGATTTGCTGGTCTCCCAGCATCCTCTGTTATTTGAGGCTTTGCAGAGGTTCTGAGACATTCACAGTTTTGTGGAAGGCTTTGCTCAGATTACATCACCCAGGTGAAGTGGCCCTAACTGTCTGTCCCCGGTCATGTGGAATGCCCTCGGTGGCCCTCTATAATCATTGATCTTGCAGCATCCTCAAGCCTACTTGACCTGGGAGGTCCCTGAGAGTGGGGACTGGCTCTGTTTCATTGCTGGTGTCGCAGGCATATTGCCTGGCATGTAATAGGTCCTCAAATATTAAAGTCCTTTAAACACAGCTTACACGTAGTCTTGAGATGGGACGAACGACTACACATTGTTACACTGTTCTAAGCACCGTTAGGTCCTTTGTCCCCTTCCTTTTTATGAGGACCGTCTAAGACAAGGTAACTTGGGCTGAGAGTGATCTGCCTGGGTCATGCAGGTCGTACATGGAGTCAGGATCTGAAGTCTCCATCTGGGTGACATCACAGCTGCAGATTTCTTTCTTTCTTTTTTTTTTTTTTTTTATGAAACAGCATCTTGCTGTGTCACCCAGGCTGGAGTGCAGTGGCGTGATCACAGTTCCCTGCAGCCTTGACCTCCTGGGCTCAAGCAATCCTCCCGCCTTAGCCCCCGAGTAGCTGGGATCACAGGCACACACCACCTCAACTTCTGACTTGGTTTTTTCTTTTAGTTTTTTGTTTTTGTTTTTTTTTTTTAGAGATGGGGTCTTACTATATTGCCCAGGTTGGTCTTGAAGTCCTGAGCTCAAGTGATCCTCCTGCCTCGGCCTCCCAAAGTGCTGGGATTACCGTTGGGAGCCACCACCCCTGGTAGCATCCCAGCTCTTTCTCCCTCTTTACCTCCTTGCTAAACAAGACACTCAAGCCTATCTTACTGTGTAAGCCACATGAGCCATACAAAGACTTCTTAAAAATAATTTTTAAAAAATTTATAGGCTCAAAAGATTTTAGATTTTTTTTTTCTAAAACAAATGCACACAGCAGCCTTGCTTTGCAGTAACCCTTGGTTCCGTGGGGATGGGACTGGCTCAGGTGCCAGAGGCTGGGTGGAGAGGCAGGCCTCCATGCTGTCTCTTTGGTGCCTGCCCCCAGGACTCCAGAGAAGGGTGCCCGGCGCTTTTCCCACCTGATGGTGCTCCGTGCCTCCTGTCAGGAAGAAAGCAGAACTGACTGCCACCCACTACCAGATTCAGGAGCCTCTCCTGCCTTCCTGGGAAGGTGGTTTTGATGAGGTACTGATGAACTTGGGCCTGGTTTTTACAAAATGAGCATAGCCATCAGTTGTTACATTGCACACAGCCAACTCCTAGGAGGGGCTGCCATCACAGACTACCTCTGGACACAGAAGTCAGGATTTTAGGCTTTTCTCCTATGCATGCAGTATACTCCATGGGCATACAAGGGAAAAGCAGTGAGGGTGAGAATCTGCCAGCACTGTTGGGCAGCACGGCTTCTCGACAGGTGTTGTTTTATGTGCGTGTGGTGGATATAAGGACCACCAACCAATCTCGATAACAAATCTAGCCGTTTAAACATCCACAGACATTTTAACGGTCCTAGCCTATGGTCACTCACAGTGTCTGGCCTTGGGAAGATGGACTGGGTGGGTTGAGGAAGGCCCACTGGGTTAACTAGATCGTGCCCGGGTTGGGAGGATGGCACGTTAAATTCTGTGGTGTCTGATGTCTCTTTCTGTTAGTTCCCCATCTTCCTTTGACAACTCCCCAGTGGACAAGGTCTTTGGAGAGGTGGAGGCTGAAGGAGCATGTGCTCATGGTGCAGCGGGAGGTGGTGTGTGACTTAACACTCCTTCCCAGGACTCTGAGTCTCAAGCAGGGCAAGGGCTGGGTGCAGTCAGCTCTGTGGCCTGCTGTGGCTGATGGGCTGGGGCCCAGAGACAACAGCTTGGATGCAACGGTCTACAAGACCAGCCTCCCCAGGCTCCTTGTCTCTGGCTCATTTCTGACCCTTTACCTAAGACTTCCAACAACCCTTACATTCCTGGTAGCATCTTAGCAAATCACCCTTTCGCTTAGATATAGGAATTCGTTGCCGTTGCTTGCAACCAAGAAAACCATAGCCTGAAACAGCCTAGTAGGAAGCCTGGAGACCTGAGATCAGTGGGACCTTACCACTTTGTCATTTGTGGCTCTCTGCAAACATGCCGTCTGACCCACTGCAAGGAAGAGTCTCTGCTTCAGAAGGTCAGAGGAGCGGCATCCTGAGACTGGCTGTGGTGAGCTGGTGGATGCAGCCATCTCCTGCACACTGACCTGGGAGGCTGTCCCCAGACCTCTGAAAATTGGGAGGAACCAGGGTTTCCTTTTACTTTACCCTCACCAGCACTGCCCAGTCTGGAGCCCTGGAGGGTGGAACATTGTAGGAATGACTCCTGGGCTCTGTAGAACCCCTACTGTATGCCAGCAGCTGTGCATTATGCCGTGAGTTCCAGAGCAAGACTCTGTCTCAAAAAATAAAAAAAAATAAAAGAATCCAAGTAGCATCTGCCAAATCTCCAGTGTGCTCCAGGCACTGTTCAACTTTATGTGAACTTCGCAGTGGGTCTGCGGGGTAGGTTTATACAGTTGCTATTGGTGCTATGATCTGAATGTTTCTGTCCCCCCAAAATTCTGGTGTTGAAATCCTAACCCACAAGGTGATGGTGTTAGGAGGTGGGGGCCGGGTGTGGTGGCTCACGCCTGTAATCCCACGTTGTGGGGCTGAGGTGGGCAGGTCACTTGAGGTCAGGAGTTTGAGACCAGCCTGGCCAACATGGTGAAACCCTGTCTCTACTAAAGATTCAAAAATTAGCCGGGCGTGGTGGCAAGTGCCTGTAATCCCAGCTGCTTGGGAGGCTGAGGCAGAATGTAGGGCTGAGACTGGAGTTGGGCCTTCTATAGCGGAGGGAAGTCAGGGATGGAGGCCAAGATGGGCTGATTTTCCTGCTGCTGCTAAAAGAAAACCAATTAATGGGAGAAGCTTGAGTTGGGACTTAAGGAGAGTATCTATTGTGGTTCTCACGAGTTGGAGTGGAATTGCTTGAACCTGGGAGGTGGAGGTTGCAGTGAGCTGAGATCGCACCATTGCACTCCAGCCTGGGCGACAGAGTGAAACTGTGTCTCAAAAAAAAAAACGAAAAAAAAAAAAACAAGAGGTGGGGTCTTTGGCAGGTGATTAGGAATGGGATCAGTGCCCTTATAAAAGAGACTCAGGTAGTTCTTCTTCCCTTCCATCCTGTGAGGACATAGTGAGAAGGCGCGTCCTGCAAACCAGGAAGTAGGTCCACAGCAGACACTCAATCTGCCATGTCCTGACCTTGGACTCCCAGCCTCCAAAGCTATGAGCAACACATTTCTGCTGTTTATGAGCCTCCCAGCCTGTGGTGTTTTGTTACAGCATCTTGAACTAAGACAGTTAGTGAGGAGCATTATGCTTAGAGAGGTTGAGAAACCTGCCCGTGGTTATGGCAGGGCCAGTCTCTTCACTTGTACAGCAGGCACATCGCAGGGGCCCATGAACATGTTCTAGTTTTCACAAGAAGAAAATGAGCTTTTAGGTCCCCAAAAATGTTTTGAGATAAATTATTTCAATATTTAATGATTTACTATATAATATTAATATATACAAAATAATCAAATACATTACATCAAGTTAAATAGATTAATTGAAATACATTAATGACCTAGATTAAGTGTGTATATATATATATATATATATATATCCTTGTGCCAGCACAGTCATCACATACAACTTTAATCCTTTTTTTTTTTTTTTTTTTTTTTTGAGACAGAGTCTCACTCTGTCGCCCAGGCTGGAGTGCAGTGGCACTATCCCGGCTCACTGCAACCTCCACCTCCCGGGTTCAAGCAGTTCTCATGCTTCAGCCTTCCAAGTAGCTGGTATTACAAGCCTGCGCCACCACACCTGGCTAATTTTTGTATTTTTAGTCAAGCTGGGCTTTCACCATGTTAGCCAGGCTATTCTCCAACTCCTGGGTTCAAGGTATCCTCCTGCATTGGCCTCCCAAAGTGCTGGGATTACAGGCGTGAGCCACCATGCCTGGCCCAACTTTAATCCTTTTTTATGGAGATGGGGTCTAGGGAAGGCCTGCCGGGCCCTGGGGGGCCCTGGGTCGCAGCTGGCAAGTGAAGGGGTTGGGTTCCCACCCATTCTGTCTAGATTCAGGAGCCTCATGAAGGTCCCTGCCTCAAGTATGTCTGAGCCTGGATGATCCCCGAGCAGGGTCACAGCCAGCCCCGTCGCCATGCCTAGCGCATAACAGATGCTCAGTAGATGTTTGGTAGGTGCAGGAAAGCCAGCCTGTGAAAGGGCGCTCATCCTTCCTGCATTCAAGCATCAAGCCTGGTATCAGAGCTGGGGTCATTCTGCTGCTTTGTTTCAGGCGTGCGAGTTTGGGGGCAAATGTCAGAGTGTCCCCAGGAGCAAGCAGGTTGCACAGGGGGCTGTTTCCATGAGCCTGGGCTGAGGGGACCTGTCGGGAGGCCGGCAGCCCTGAGAGACAGGAACAGGCTTCAGGTGTTTCTAAGGATCAAGGCCTTGGCTTATTGTAAAGACATCACAAAATCAGGCTTCCAGAGGCCTCATAGCAACAGGCGTGTCACATAGCCTGTGCTGTGCCATGGAAATAAAACCCGAGTTCAGGACTGCATGCTGCCTGCTGGTGTAGGCCGTAAAAAAGCTGTCCATGCCCCAACAAAAAAGTAAAGCAGAGAAATTAGACTCTTGAGATTAAAGCAATTTGCCTTTCTTTCCTGTCTTCCACATTGCTTGTAGCAAGGTGATGCTTTTCTGTGAAAAGGCATTTCTCACTGTCTAAAGGGAGCCCTTCTGTGATCCTCCCTGAGAGCAGCCCTTCTGAGTGTCCTTTCCCGCCCCCCTGGGCTGCCAGGTTCCTGCTGCTAACTTGACTGCTTCTGAAGTCTCTTTTTAAGGTTCAATGTCAAGGGGAGGTCAGAGAGGGGCGTGGTTCAGCAGGAAAAGAGGAAGAGAGCCTGACTCATGACCGTCCTGGGTGCCAGGCACACCTGAGCACATGCAGCCCCAAGCTGTTGGCCTGGACAAGCCCAGTCCTGGTACCGCAGAGAGAACTGGTCTGTGGATTCAGTCTCCGCAGCCTGATTTCCTCCCAGACTTTGCCCCGCGTGGAGCATTCCGATCTCCGGTGTTTGAGGGTTTCATCCAGTAAATACGGTAGTACTTCACCCTCTCAGATTAAAGGTGTGCTGTGCAGCCTGGGAGTTCCTTTACTTGGGGGTGGTAGGGGAGGCTGGAGGAAGCCTGCCTGCACTTCTTTTTTCTTGAGTTTTTTAATTATTAAAAATGGAGACTGTGCGCTGTGGCTCACACCTGTAATCCTGGTGCTTTGGGAGGATCACTGGAGCCCAGGAGTTCGAGACCAGACTGGGCAATACAATGAGACCCTGTCTCTACAAAAAAAAAAAAAAAAATTAGCCAGGCGTGGTGGTGCACACCTATAGTCCCACCTACTTGGGAGCCTGAGGCTGGAGGATTTTGCTTGAGCCAGAGAGTTGGAGGCTGCAGTGAGCTATCATTATGCCACTGTATTCCAGCCTAGGTGACAGAGTGAGACCCTGTCTCAAAAATTTTTTTTTAAATAAGTGGATATAATGGCCGGGCGTGCTGGCTCACGCCTGTAATCCCAGCACTTTGGGAGGCCAAGGCGGGTAGATCACCTGAGGTCAGGAGTTCGAGACCAGCCTGGCCAACATGGTGAAACCCCGTCTCTACTAAAAATACAAAATATTAGCCGGGTATGGTGGCGGGTGCCTGTAATCCCAGCTACTCGGGAGGCTGAGGCAGGAGAATCGCTCGAACCCAGGAGGCGGAGGTTGCAGTGAGCCGAAACTGCGCCATTGCACTCCAGCCTGGGGGACAAGAGTGAACTTCGTCTCAAAAAAAATAATAATAAAAATAAATGGATATAATTCACATGTCACAAAATTCACCATGTTAAAGGGTACAGTTTAGTGGTATTTTTTCTGTATATTCACTGACTTGTGCAATCGTCACTTTAATTCCAGAACATTTTTATCACCCCAAAAAAGAATCCCTACATCCATTTGTACTCCCTCCCCATTCCCTCCCTTCCCCCAAATCCCACCCCCACACTGATCTGCTTTCTCTTATTAGTCAGGGTTCTCTAGAGAGACAGAACTAATAGGAAATATATATGAAGAGGAGTTTATTAAGTATTTTTTTTTTTTTTTTTTGAGGCAGAGTCTCACTCTGTCGCCCAGGCTGGAGTGCAGTGGTGCGATCTCGGCTCACTGCAGGCTCCGCCTGCCAGGTTCACGCCATTCTCCTGCCTCAGCCTCTCCGAGTAGCTGGGACTACAGGCACCCGCCACCACGCCTGGCTAATTTTTTGTATTTTTAGTAGAGATGGGGTTTCACCGTGGTCTCGATCTCCTGACCTCGTTATCCGCCCGCCTCAGCCTCCCAAAGTGCTGGGATTACAAGCGTGAGCCACCGCGCCCGGCCTAAGTTTATGAAGTATTAACTCACATGATCACAAGGTCCCACAGTAGGCCATCTGCAAGCTGAGGAGCAAGGAGAGCCAGTCCTAGTCCCAAAACTGAAGAACTTGGAGTCTAATGTTTGAGGCCGGGAAGCATCCAGCATGGGAGAAAGATGTAGGCTGGGAGGCTAGACCAGTCTCTCCTTTTCACGCCTTTTTGTCTGCTTTAGATTAGATTGTGCCCACCAGATTAAGGGCAGATCTGCCTTCCCCAGCCCACTGACTCACATGTTAATCTCTTTTGGCAACACCCTCACAGACACACCCAGGATCAGTACTTTGTATTCTTTGATCCAGTCAAGTTGACACAGTATTAACCATCACAAGTCTACCCCTTGTCAATGTGAGATCATACATAATCTTCCAGTAAAGACAATAGTAAGGTCATAATTACGTCTAACATACAACTATCCTTCGTATAACCAGAAATGCACCATTCCCCAACCCAAATACTGTTACATAAAGCTGATAATACTTAAATGCTGATATGAAGTCAATAAATCTTTTTTTGAGACAGAGTCTCACTCTGTTGCCCAGGCTGGAGTGCAGTGGCACGATCTCAGCTCACTGCAACCTCTGCCTCCTGGGTTCAAGCGATTCTCCTGCCTCATCCTCCTGAGTAGCTGGGACTATAGGCATGCGCCATGATGCTGGCCAATTTTTTTTTTTTTTGTATTTTTAGTAGAGACAGGGTTTCACCATGTTTGCCAGGCTGGTCTCGAACTCCTGACCTCAGGTGATCTGCCTGCCTTGGCCTCCCAAAGTGCTGGGATTACAGGCATGAGCCACTGTGCCCAGCCTGAAGTCAATATATCTTATGTCACGTGATAAAGGAAAAGAAAATAAAATATTTTCCTAGTACAAGTGTATACATGCACAAACATGCTTTTAGCAAAAGGAGGAGGAAATACTCATGACAATTACAGTCCCCATTTCTGCAGCTGGTCACATGGTCGTAGCTAGTACTGATGCCTACCCTCTTCTACTACCCATTCTGTATTCCCTTGGCCTTCAGCAAGCACCTTAGCTGGTTTTGTTTTTTTGCCTGGTGAAGTGACCCAAACCTTCATTCCTGAAGGGTCTGGGTCATTTGTAGTCCAGCCTGGATTGGGCTGTTGTAGTGTCCCCTTGACCTTAATCACAGGGCATGGTAATACTAAGAGACGCCCTAATGGGTCTCCTGTATTCCATGCATACTCTTCCCTAGTTCCATTGTGGAGTAGTAGACTGATTTTATCTTGATAGTCTGGGTCAGTCACCCCAGCCAACACTGTAACTCCCTTCTTAGCCTGTTGACTTAAAGGTAGGAGGATCCCAAAGCACCCGGGTAGCAATCTTAACTTCCAGTTTAATGGAATCGTTATCATGTCTCCTGGTGGCAGCGTTCCTCCCTCTGGAACTAAGACCCCTAGGCCAGCAGAACGTAATGTCACAGGAACAGGAAGCAAAAATTTTGCTAGTGGATCACTAGGGGTGATGGTGAGTCATGCCGCTTCTACTTCCACCCCTTGATTTCTGGACCCGTGAATCCTGGCTATGGGAGAAACAGTACCATGTGTTGGACACTGATTCAGAGCATACACGGCCTTCTGAAGAACTTTGCCCCACCCCTGCAAAGTATTGTCACCTAGTTGGATTATAATTGTGACTTCAAAAGGCCATTCCACCATTCTACTAATCCAGCTGCTTCAGGATGAAGGGGAACATGGTAAGACCAGTGAATTCCATGAGCATGAGCCCACTGCCACACTTCTTTAGCTATAAAGTGAGTGCCTTAGTCAGAGGCAATGCTGTGTGGAATACCATGACGGTGGATAAGGCATTCCATGAGTCCACGGATGGTAGTCTTGGCAGAAGCATTGCGTGCAGGATAGGCAAACCCATATCTGGAGTAAGCGTCTATTCCAGTGAGGACAAACCTCTGCCCTTGCCATGATGGAAGAAGTCCAATATAATCAACCTGCCACCAGGTAGCTGGCTGATCACCCCGAGGAATGGTGCCATATCAAGGGCTCAGTGTTGGTCTCTGCTGCTGGCAAATTGGGTACCCATCAGTGGCCATAGCCAGGTCAGCCTTGGTGAGTGGAAGTCCATGTTGCTGAGTCCATGCATAACCTCCATCCCTGCCACCATGGCCACTTTGTTCGTGGGCCCATTGGGCGATGATGGGTGGCTGGGAAAAGAGGCTGAGTGGTGTCCACAGAAAGGGTCATCCTATCCAGTTGATTATTAAAATCCTACTCTACTGAGGTCACCTGTTGGTGAGCACTCACATGGGATACAAATATCTTCACAGTTTTTGACCACTCAGAGAGATCCATCCACATACCTCATCCCCGAATTTCTTTGTCACCAATTTTCCAATCATGCTTCTTCCCATGAATTCAGCCCATGAATCAGTATATAATCACACATCTGGCCATTTCTCCGTCCATGCAAAGTGCACAGCCAGGTGCACTGCTCCAAGTTCTGCCCGCTGGAAAGATTTCCCTTCACCGCTGTCCTTCAGGGGTGTCGTAGAAAGGGGCTGTAGTGGTGCCATTCTCTATTTTGGGGTGGTGTCTGCATATCGTGCAGAACCATCTGTGAACTGGGCCCTAGTCTTCTCTTCCTCTGTCAACTGATCATAGGGAACTCCCCATGAGGCTATTGGTGCAGGCTGGGGGAGAGAAGGCAGGGTGGCAAGAGTGGAGACCGTGGGCATTTGAGCCACTTCCTCATGTAACTTACTTATGCCTTCAGGACCTGCTTGAGCCCGATCACATATATACCACTTCCATTTGATGATAGAAAGCTGCTGTGCACACCCAGCTTTATGGATAGGTGGGCCAGAAAGCACCCAGTTCATGATAGGTAGTTCAGGTTGCATGGTGACTTGATGACCCATAGTCAGATGTTCAGTTTCTACCAAAGCCTAGTAACAGGCCAAGAGCTGTATCTCAAAAGGAGAGTAGTTATCTGCAGAAGATGGCAGGGCCTTGCTCCAAAATCCTAGAGACCTCCGCTGTGATTCACCTGTGGGGGCCTGCCAAAGGCTCCAAATAGCATCCCTATCTGCCACTCTCACCTCAGGCACCACTGGATCATATGGCCCAAGTGGCAGAGCAGCTTGCACAGCAGCCTGGACCTGTTGCAGAGCCTTCTCCTGTTCTGGACCCCACTCAAAACTGGCAGCCTTTCGCGTCACTTGATAAATGGGTCGGAGTAACACACCCAAATGAGGAATGTGTTGCCTCCAAAATCCAAACAGGCCCACTAGGCGTTGTGCCTCTTTCTTGCTTGTAGGAGGGGCCAAATGCAGCAACTTATTCTTCACCTTGGAATATCTCGACAGGCCCCATACCATTGGACCCCTAGAAATTTTACTGAGGTAGAAGGTCCCTGAATTTTAGTCGGATTTATTTCCCATCCACTGGCATGCAAATGTCTCACCAGTAAGTCCATCGTGTTTGCTACTTCTTGTTCACTGGATCCAATCAGCATAATATCATCAATGCAGTGGACCAGTGTGATGTCTTGGGGAAGCGAAAAGCAATCAAGGTCTCTCCGAACAAGATTATGACACAAAGCTGGAGAGTTGATATACCCCTGAGGTAGGACAGTAAAGGTATATTGCTGCTGAAGGCAAATTGCTTTTGGTAGGCCTTGTGGACAGGAATGGAGAAAAAGGCATTTGCCAAGTCAATGGCTGCATACCAGGTACCAGGAGATGTGTTAGTTTGCTCGAAACCACATCTGGTACAGCAGCTGCAATTGGAGTCACCACTTGGTTAAGCTTATGATAATCCAGTGTCATTCTCCAAGATCCATCTGTCTTCTGCACAGGCCAAATGGGAGAGTTGAACGGGGATGTGGTGGGAATCACCACCCGTGTGTCTTTCAAGTCCTTGATGGTGGCACTAATCTCTGCAGTCCTTCCGGGGATGTGACATTGTTTTTGATTTACTACTTTTCTAGGTAGAGGCAGCTCTAATGGCTTCCATTGGGCCTTTCCCACCATAGTAGCCCTCACCCTACCAGTCAGGGAGCCAATGTGGGGGTTCTGCCAGCTGCTAAGTATGTCTATGCCAATTATGCATTCTGGCACTGGGGAAATGACCACAGGATGAGTCTGGGGACCCACTGTAAGTCGGACCTGAGCTAAAACTCCAGTAATTACCATACCTCCATAAGCCCCTACTTCAACTGCAGGACCACAGTGACGTTTTGGCTCCCTTGGAATCAACGTCAGCTCAGAGCCCGTGTCCAGTAGTCCCCAAAATGTCTGATCATTTCCCTTTCCTCAATGCACAGTTACCCTGTTTAAAGTCCAGGGGTCTCATTGGGGAAGGATGGGAGAAAGATTCACCACATAAATTGTTCGTAATGTGGGGTCCTTCCTCGAGGGGACCTGGCCTCCTCTTCATTGAAGGGGTTCTGGGTCTGTAAACTGGCTCAAGTCTGGAAATTGAGGAGCCGTGATTCTCTGTTTTTATAATTCAAATTAGTCTTTTGTCCATTTGACCCAGAAGTTTTCTGCTTATATAAATTCAGTAGGAAGGCAATAGGCTTCCTGTCAATTTCACTTCTAGGAACACCATGATTAATTAGCCAGTGCCAGAGCTCTACACGAGTCAGAATATTCTGATTGCTGCTTTGCCTCTGCTGTCCATTACGGTAGCTACACACACCTTGCCTTTGACGGTTGAGTGTCATCACTTGGCTCCTGCCACCTTGGGATCCAATTATTTCCATCATATTTAAATTTTGTAGTTGCATGACTGCAGTTCCCACCATTAGATCTGACATACAGGGAAGAACAACTACAGGACTCTTCAAAGATGCAAGTGCTGCCCTCACGAATCTATTTTGCAAGGCATTGGTCAAAGGTATGTCTTCTGGACCCTCCCAGCTGGGATGAGTAGGTCTAAAGTGACTAATCCACTCCACCATCCCAATCTCCCTAAGCCTTTGGATCCCTTCCTCTACATTAAACCAAGGGAGATCAGGCATTTCCAGCTTACTCCCAGTGGGCCATCTTTTAATCCATATTTCAGCTAACCAAGCAAATAAACTCTTAGAACCTTTTTTAACTCCCCAGCTGCAACATTAAAAGCAGAGTCCCTACTTAGTGGGCCCAAATCAATAAATTCAGCCTGTTCCAACTCTATGTTCCTTCCACCATTATCCCATACCCTTAATATCTATTCCCATGCCTGTTCTCCAAGATTTCTGTTTATATCAATTAGAGAACTCAAATGGTTCTTTTCGAGTGTAGCGCACCTCCTCATGGGTCACATTCTCAACCTGACCTCTAGGGGCCTGCTGGGACTTTAGTGATAGGTCTAGAAGCAAACAGGGGTGTTGGGGGTGGCTCCTGAGCAGAATCAACATATTTTGCCTGGCAGTTGCCTCAGGGGAGGCCATCACTGTTGCCTCAGGCAGCACAGGGTTTATCTCCTCAGACAAAGGTGGAAAGGCTGATGGCAGCATAGGTCAGGGAAGGGATGTTGCCATTACAGGAGATGGGGAAGCTCTTCCTTGTGGCAAAAAAGGTCCATTGGAGTTTACAAACTGAGTGTCCCCAGCTTCATCAGGGTCCTCCCTCACCGTCTCCATTCCAAGTTGCAGGGTCCCATTCTTTTCCAATCAATGCCCTCACTTCAACAGTAGACACCTGGCGAGGCTGTGCATGCATCTTTCATTGCAGGTCAGCCCCTCGCATGATAAGAGCTTGTGTCTGTTTTTCCACGATTTCAGCTCTTTCTCTACAGGAGATAAGACTCTCACTCAGGGCAATCTTAGCAGATTTGAGGCTCAGTATCTGCTTCTGAAGCTAAGAGACAGAATCCCTGAGTTCATCATTTTCTTTTGTCACTTTGCCCACTGAACTTAGGAGCAACCAACCAACTTCATTTTGTTCCTTGGTTCTCCACATATGGTCAAAGGTATTATGTGTAGAGTCACTAAACTCCTTGCCTCTCATGAGCAGTGAATCAGGAGTGTCAACTGCATTTATTTTGCATAACTCTCTAAATGGTTTATGCCAAGGACTATCAGTGTTCTCCATACTATGAGAAGTAGAGTCCTTAGCATTTTGGAGTCTAATCATATTAGGCAGGCAACTCCAGAAACCCCAAAACCAACAAAAGAACTCCATCCTTAATATTCTGTTCCTCTAGAACCACTCTTTGTACCAAAATCTGTATTAGGGTTCTCTTAGAGGGACAGAACTAATAGGATAGATATACATATTATGTGTGTGTGTGTGTATAATATCATATATATCTCATATGTATATATCATATATATAGAGATCCATTCCATATGTATGTATATATCCTATATCTATCCTATATCTATATCCTATATTTGTATCTATATCTATATATCTATATCTATATCTATATCTGTATCTATATATCTAAAGGGGAGTTTATTAAGTATTAACTCCCGCGATCACAAGGTCCCACAGTAGGCCATCAGCCTCATCCCCTGCTGCTGCTGCTGCTTTCTGAGCGGGAGCATGGGAGTCTTTCGGCCTCCCTGCGAAGTGGACATGGGGTTGATTCTGGGGTTCAGACAGTGAGCGGGGTCCCTGTGGCCCAAGGGTGATAGCGCTCGGGACGGTGTCCCCCCTTAGACATGAGCTGCTCTCTTGTCATTTCCCATTCCTTCACTTCCCAGCAACAACACAGCTTCAGACCAAAATCAAAACCTTCACCTCTTCATCATTTCTGGTTATATTTCAGAAACCCCTGCTATAGGGGGATCCCTCAATAAACTCAAATTTTCCAGATTTAGGGGACATTGGCAGTATCTTCATCATAGCATTGTAGGGTTTGTAAGGTTTTCTGTTGAATATTTTTCTTTTTCTTTTTTTTAAGAGACGTTGTCCTGCTCTGTTACCCAAGCTGGAGTGCAGTGGTGTGACCTTGCCTTGCTGCAGCCTTCAATTCCTGGGCTCAAGTGATCCTCCCGCCTCAGCCTCCTGAGTAGGTGGGACTACAGGCACCCGTCACCCGTGCCCAGCTAATTTCTGTATTTTTTGTAGAGACAGGATTTCACCATGTTGGCCAGGCTGGTCTCAAACCCGTGACCTCAAGTGATCCACCCACCTTGGCCTCCGAAAGTGCTGAGATTATAGGTGTGAGCCACCACACCCGACCTCCCTCTAACTTTTTTTTTTTCAGTATGTCTAAACATTTTGGAATTGTAATTTAAACCATAAGGGCAAAAGCTGAAAATTAATGCTTAGATTTGCTAGTAAGTGCACCCTTCCCTGTTTCCCCCAAATAAAATCAGTTTATTGTTTAATTGCACCCCAAAGCAAGTTCTCTCAGTACGAAGCAACTATTCACGTACACATACAGTGGTTGTTAATGTAATAACTTCCCTGGCTCATCCAATGTGCAATGCACACGGCTTCAAAGACTACAATTTAGGGCAAGTGTACATAAAATGAGAAAACAACTCTCCAAGTTTCAAAACCTGCTGTTAAATTATTTCTAGGACACTGAGGTCATATTTACTTCTCAGCAGGATGCTGCACTGTCATTTGATTATCAGTCTACCTCACAGTGTACATTACCAGATGCCAATTGGAGGGACTAGAGATAAAACTTAAGTAGTACTATTTCTTAATGGGCTGAATAAGGTAAATTACAAATAAGTTTGTCTTACATCCTGTTGAAGACCTCTTTACAGCCTCAGCACCTAATAATATCTAGCAGGCTCCAAGAATGCTCATCAGATGAAACGATGATGTAACATTTGAAAATGGAGCCAGATACTTCAGCTTAAGTCATTCAGAGCCAAATATCTGAAGAATGGCCAAAATCAAATCTTTATTTTTATAACTGTATAAATGTGATCCAAATGTGTCCACCACCAGTTTTTCAAAAAGAAACGTGCTATAAATAAGCAAAATACATCTGCTCACTGATGTGTGTATGGACTCCCTGGATGTCTCATTGGGCTTAATTACAGACCACTCATGGTAATAGATTTTTAGTGTATAGTGTAGCTTGATGTTAAGCCATTTTAGCTTTTGCATGTACATGTTGTGCTTCTGGCTGACAATGGAGAAGAATTTGCAGTATTACACTGTTAAGCTAGGTTGTATCCATCCCATTAAATGGCATCAATATCAACGTCATCATCCTTGTTGTTGGACTTTACAGTTTCAACTTTGGGTACACTGGCAGTCTTCTAATACACCACCTCAGTGTTCTCATCTTCATCTTCTTCACCACCAGAAGATTCTTCCTCTGCTTCCTTCATTTTATAAATGGTTCTGCTTTGATATGAATCTCTTTGGCAAGTTCTTTTGAGACATTTTTCTTAAAGGCCTTTTTCCGACCAGCTGATGACAACCTCTTCTTCTAAAAAATCTACAGCATACATCTCCTTCAAGATATGTGGAATCTTGGAGATAAGCGGAGCTTGGCACATTGCTACCCTACACGTCAAGCCATGAAGAAGATACCACTGAGCTTTTTTGTTGTTGTGACAAAATCATAAGAAATGGTGCCTGTATTTCTTATGTGTTCTCTAATCTCCTCTTTAAAAAGAACTTCAGTCAGAACAAGAGGTCCCATGGCTTTTACATCCAGTCCTTCTGCTTCAGTAACAATTTCTTTGTCACATAAATCGATGATACCCTCTTCTTTCTTTTTCTTCACAAAATCAAACAGGATGTTGGCCCACTCCTCAACTGTTTTTTCCGAATCATCACAGAGTATCAGAACTTTTGCATGATCACTGATTTCATCCATTCTGCACCTTTGAGCTTCCTCAGTTGTATCTTCCCCCCAGTCATCCTCCTCTTCTTGCACTGTATGTGGAGGAGGGCTAATTTCTTTGGTGGTGGTGTCTCACTGCTGGATACGGAGCCATTTTCCTTGTCTTTGCCCTTTATATTTTTCTTTTCCTTTTCTTTCTTTCCTGTACCACTGTCACTATTCTCAGGTGGGTTTTTGAGAATGAATGTGCAGAGTTTATGATGTGTGTCAAGCATGCCTCGATAGCCACAGGCTTTATAAGAATTACCTATTGTTTGCTGCTTTGGCTTGACATGCATATCTGTTTCAGGATTCTCACATTCAGGACAGAGAACAAATTTTTTAATGAATCCATCCAACATGTCTTGCAGCTTATTGGCCTCCTGAGATCCATTCACAATGTAACAATGTATCCCATTTGGTGGGATACCTTGGAGGCCAATTAAGTGCCTTCGCAGTGTCAATCATGTTGACTATAACTGTCTTGATTCCATTTCCTTTGCCCTCAACCTTGGCAATCAGACAGGGCATCTTGTAATAGAACTGGTCTGACATGCTGGGGTTGACGTTGACAGACATTTTGGCTTATTAGTGGCTTTATCAATAAGATGAAGAGATCTTTGCAGCTTTTTTATATCTTCTGTCTGGAGAAGAAGGGATGACATAAACAATTGCGAAAGTTCTCGGTCTCTGACGTGAAAACATTTTCGCCACCGAGGCTGTAAGCGTATTGCTTGTATGCTATGTTTCCCCAATACAGGTACTAATGGCTGTGCAACAGCTCTTCTGGTGAAGGCCTCCCTGCTATCCCAGGCTTGAAAAGCACTGTCCTTCATGCTTCCCTGTCACCTTGCTCCTAGCAGGCATCACGTCGAGTCCACCCTGCCAGTTTATCTTTTTTTTTTTTTTTTTTTTTTTTTTTTGCGAGGGAGTCTCGCTCTGTTGCCCAGGCTGGAGTGCAGTAGTGCGATCTCGGCTCACTGCAACTTTCGCCTCCTGGGTTCAAGCGATACTCCTGCCTCAGCCTCCCGAGTAGCTGGGACTACAGGCACCTGCCACCCCACCCAGCTAATTTTTTTTATTTTTATTTTTAGTAGAGACGGGGTTTCACTATGTTGTCCAGGCTGGTCTTGAACTGACCTCAAGTGATCTGCCTGCCTAGGCCTCCCAAAGTGTTGGGATTACAGGCGTGAGCCACCACGCCTGGCTCCCTCCACCTTTAAAATTTTTCTTTTTTTTCAGATTATGTTTTTCAAGCTTCAAGATTTATTTTATTGCAGTATTTTTTTTTTTTTTTTTGAAAATATGAAGAGTTGTCCAGTAGAGTCTCATCATACATCGACTGAAGCTGGCACCATCCTATGGCCCACAGAGGCTTCTGTAACTGGGTCTTCAACATGTGGCCCTCCCTCCATCCTTTCCCACCCTCTTTGCTCCAGCCACACCCAGCTTCCAGCTTCTAGAAGCAGCCTGCATTCCTCCCCCACCCTTTTTTAAATAGACAGAGTCTTGCTCTGTCACCCAGGCTGGAGTGCAGTGGTACAATCATAGCTCACTGCAGTCTTGAATTCCCGGGCTTAAGCAATCCTCCCACCTCAGCCCTCCCGAGTAGCTGGGACTGCAGGTGCACCACCCTGCCCTGCCAATTAAAAAGTTTTTTTTTTTTAGAGATGAGTTCTCACCGTGTTGCCCAGGCTGGTCTCAAACTCCTGGGCTCAAGCGATCCTCCTGCCTCGGTCTCCCAAATTGCTAGGATTACTGGTGTGTGCCACTGTACCTGGCCTTCCTTTTTCTTTTGAAAAAATCCCTAGGTTTTAATGCAATTTCACGTCCTCCATTCTCTGAAATCTGTATGAAGTACCAGAAGTCTCAATTTGACAATAGACATGGTCAGGATATTTCTAATGTTTGGATGATCCTCTGCAAACTAGAGGCCAGCAGACTTCTGTAAAGGGCCAGAGAGTAAATATTTTTGGCTCTGTGGGCCAAAGTACTCCTCCGTGCTGTATAGCGTGAACGCTGCTGTAGACAGTATGTAAATGAACGGATTGTGTGCCAATAAATCTTTATTTACAAAAGCAGGCATTGGGCAGTAGTTGGCATCCTGGCTGGGGCTTGCTGCCCTTGGTAAGCAGTGGTTTTCAAAGTGTGGTTCCCAGACCAGCACCATCAGTATCCCCTGGGAACTTGGTAGGGAAGAAAATTCTTAGACCCCACTCTAGACCTACTGAACCCCAAACCAGAAGTTAGGAATCATCTGGGTGATGCTGATGCTGGCTCCACACAGCAGAGCAGTTCTCAGTACAACTGCTCTACAGAGATGTGGCCTGTCTGCCATTTGCATTCTAATTAGCATGTGCAAAACCTCGGAATCACAGTTGCTGGGACCCAGGGACCTGAATTTTAACAACTGGCTCAGATGGTTTTATACACACTGAAATCAGAACCAGTTTCTAAAGCAGCACTTTTCTGAACCAGTAGAGGACATGGGGGAGGCGTCAGGGAAGTTTTTCAAACTACAGCCTGAGCTTGCTTGGGGTACTTTGCAAGAAGGAGGGGGTAAATGTGGAAAATAAAAGTGGGTGTGGCTTTTTGTTAGCTTATTGTGAACTCTGCCCCTGGTACCTGGTCTGGGAAAGTGGATTTATTTCTTTTCTCCTACGTGTAATGCGTGTTTTGAAACCCAGGAATTTCTGAAATTTTAAAGCCTGTTGGTTGTAATAAATATTGCACCCCACCACATTTGCTGACTTTTATTTAGTATTTGAAGTGAAAACGGGTTGAGAAATATACTGTATGATCCATTGGTATCAAATATCTTGAATATGCAAATGTTTCAAATGCTTGAATATTCAAAGGCAGCAGAATGGTGGTTACCAGGTGCAGAGTGCAGAGGGGAGGGTCTGCCAGTGGGCATGGGGTTTCTGTTGGGGTGATGAAAATGTTCTGGACTTAGACAGTGGTGGTTGTACAACTCTGTGAATATACTAAAAACCCCTTGATTGTATACTTTAAAGAGGTGAATGTTATTGTATATGAGTTATACTCAAGAAAGCAGTTATTTAAAAAAAGGAAATGGGTCGAGGTGTGTGTTCAGCCTTATTCTTGAATTGTAGAGACCTCACTGAGAGGAGGCTGACCCTGAAGGCCCCTGTTAGAGCCCATCCTGGGGCAGTTCTTCAGTGGCCCTGAATTCGTGTTACAGGGATCATCACTAAGCTGTGATTTTTGGTGCTGGATCTGACCCAGGAGCAGACAGGCCTGGGAAAGAGTGTATGTTGTTTAAGGAGCCTCACCCCTGAGTGGGTGATCCCCGATTGAGGAGAAACTTACACAGTGTTCCTCCAGGGCATGTAGCTGGAAGGCCCCCTGGGCTGGGGAGCTGGTGGCAGCCTGCAGGTTAGGGGAAGGGGGGAGGAGGCTGCAGTGGGGGAGGTGGGCAGGAGCCAGGGCCTTGCTCCAGGGCAGTGGGAGCCATGGAAGACTTTTAAGCACGGTGTGGTGGCAAAGACCACTTGTAGTAGAAGGGCAAACGGGTACAGGAGTTACAGGGAGGAATTAGGAAGCCTTGTGCTACCAGCAGTGATAGAGAAAAGTTAAGGGATGCGGGTGGTACCACCAAGGCACGGTATGCGCATCTGGTGCGGGGATGGAGGATCCTGGTGCCTGAACGCACGTGTGCATCTGTGCATGACTAGCTTGCCTTTCCCTCTCGCCACCCCATCTACCTGGGGGAGGCCAGGGCTGAGCAGGTATCAGTCCTGGGAGTCCTGGCTCCTGGATCCGTGCTCAGTGCCAGGCAGGTGGCAACTCCAGAAAGCTCTGTGGAGGGAATGGCCAAATCTGGTGCAGACCAGCTCCTCTCTGCCCAGGTGTGGCTAGGCTGCTTCAACATGCTTGCTTAGTGCCAGGAGGGGGAGGAGGTGTGCCCAGTGCCTCCGGGCAGGAGCGGGCCTCCCTGGGGCTCTGTCCCTCCTCTGAGGACTCCCAGCAAACACTGGCAGCGGGGGTCTTCAATGCCCTGTCCTAACTGCTTGTGCAGGAAATGAAGCAATTTGTTGGAAAAACTCAATTTTGAGAATAAGAATTCTTCTTCTCCTCCTCCTCCTCCTCCTCCTTCATATTTTTAGAGACAGGGTCTCATTCTTGCTCAAACTGGAGTACAGTGGCATGATCATTGGTCACTGCAGCCTTAAACTCCCAGGCTTAAGCAATCCTCCTGCCTCAGCCTCCCAAGTAGCTGGGACTAAAGGCTTGTGTCACCATGCCTGGCTAATTTTTCGAATTTTAGTAGAGACAAGGTCTTGCTATGTTGCCCAGGCTGGTGTGGAACTCCTGGCCTCAAGTGATCTTGTCTCTGCCAATTTCATGTTATTCTTAAACATAAGATTTTATTTGAATGGTCACCATAAATAATAAGATCTTATTTTTGTAGTTATCTCTTCACTGCATGTAAAATTGTATAGTGTGCTAGGAAAACAGAATCAGGTAGTAGTTACTTCTCCCAGGAAGAGGCAGGATCTATACAAAGTCATTTTTGCTTTTTGCTTTGTTTTGTTTTTGGTAATAATCATGGAATTATGCTCCAGATTTACATGGAGAAACAACATTTTTTTTTCTTTTCTTTTCTTTTCTTTTTTTTTTTTTTGAGACAGGGTCTTGCTCGTTTGCCCAGGCTGGAATGCAGTGGCACAATCACAGCTCACTGCGACCTCCACCTCCCAGGCTCAAGTGATCCTCCCACCTCAGCCTGCTGAGGAGCTGGGACTATAGGCATGTACTACCACGCCTGGCTAATTTTAAAATTTTTTGTAGAGACGAGGTTTTGCCATGTTTCCCAGGCTGGTCTCCTGGGCTCAAAGTATCCTCCTGCCTTGGCCTTCCAAAGTGCTGGAATTACAGGCGTGAGCCACTGCAGCGGCCCAAGAAATAACATTTGGGTATTAGGTGAATGAGGCTCGTTTACATTCCAGGTTTTCCCCCAAATCTTTTTAGTTTAAACAACAGCTTAAAAATTAAGGTCGGCCGGGTGCTATGGCTCATGCCTGTAATCCCAGCACTTTGGGAGGCCAGGGCGGGTGGATCATCTGAGGTCAGGAGTTCGAGACCAGCCTGGCCAACATGGAGAAACCTTGCCTCTACTAAAAATACTTCCCCGTCTGGGAAGTGAGGAGTGCCCCTGCCCGGCCGCCCCGTCTGGGAGGTGAGGAGCGCCCCTGCCCGGCCGCCCCGTCTGGGAGCTGAGGAGCGCCTCTGCCCGGCCGCCCCATCTGGGAGGTGAGGAGCGCCTCTGCCCGGCCACCCCGTCTGGGAAGAAGTGAGGAGCGTCTCTGCCTGGCCGCCCCGTCTGGGAAGAAGTGAGGAGCGTCTCTGCCTGGCCGCCCCGTCTGGGAAGAAGTGAGGAGCGTCTCTGCCCGGCCGTCCCATCTGGGAAGTGAGGAGCACCTCTGCCCGGCCACCCATCGTCTGGGATGTGAGGAGCGCCTCTGCCCGGCTGCCCCGTCTGGGAAGTGAGGAGCGCCTCTGCCCGGCCGCCCCGTCTGGGAAGTGAGGAGCGCCTCTGCCCGGCCGCCCCATCTGGGAAGTGAGGAGCGCCTCTGCCCGGCCGCCCACCGTCTGGGAAGTGAGGAGCGCCTCTGCCTGGCTGCCCCGTCTGGGAAGTGAGGAGTGCCTCTGCCTGGCCTCCCATCGTCTGGGAAGTGAGGAGCGCCTCTGCCCGGCTGCCCCGTCTGGGAAATGAGGAGCGCCTCTGCCCGGCCGCCCTGTCTGGGAAGTGGGGAGTGCCTCTGCCCGGCCGCCCCGTCTGGGAGGTCTACCACGGAGGCCAGATGCAATGTGGGGGCTGGACGTGGTGGCTCACGCCTGTAGTCCCAGCACTGTGGGAGGCCGAGGCGGGTTGATCACTTGAGGCTAGGAGTTCGAGACCAGCCTGGCCAACATGGCGAAACATGTGAAAAATACAACAGACAAACCAACCAACCAACCAACCCAGCAACAACAAAACAGGTCTACCCTGGAGTCATACTCTAACTTTTTCTATTTTCCTCCCTTTCTGATCCTTTATCCCACTTTCTTTTTCTTCCTCTTCCTTCTCCTTCTTCTTTGTCAAATAGAGGATTGAGTTATTATCATTGATCCATACAAAGTCCCTCTCTCATTTATTTCCTTTAATTCCTACCCCCCCATTTCTATTCCCTGTCTTCCCATATGCAGCCTTCCTAATATGTTTGATATGCATCTTTTTGTTTGTATGTATTTTTAGAAAATGTTTATTGTTTTGTGTGCAAAAAAAATTAATAATAAAACTGGCATGTCTTCAGGAGAAAAAAAAAAAAACGCTGGGCATGGTGGCGAATGCCTATAATCCCAGCTACTCAGGAGGCTGAGGCAGGAGAAACTCTTGAACCTGAGAGGTGGAGGTTGCAGTGAACCGAGATCGCACCATTGCACTCCAGCCTGGGAGACAAGAGCTGAAACTCCATCTCAAAAATAAATAAATAAATAAATGGAATAAAATACAATAAAAGATCATGGATTTCTAGTAAGAGAAAAGAATATGTAAGCTGGAATGCATAAACCTAGAAATCTTCCATTCCATAGATTTTGCCCCTCTCTTCCTCCCCTCCCCACAAAGAAATAAGTCATTTGGACCAAAGCAATTGCTTAAACCTTTCTTAGCTGGTTTCCGGAGCTCCCTGGGAAGAATGAGGGTGGAAAGCTGGAGGGGCGTTCTGGGTATTGGAATGCAAGCCAGTGAATCTGTAGCCTGCTGTGCTTCTGGGAGCCTGACACAACACACAACCGGGACACAACATACAACCGGCACACAACCGTTGTGCCCTTTTGAACTGTGCAGGGTCTTAGCTGGGCTGGGCAGTTTCACACAGCTGTTTTCACCATCAGGACGTTCACTTATGGTTGAGTACCTGGGAAGGGTAGGGAAAGAGGAATGTTCCCAGCCATCTCCTGTGGGGCACTTGGGCGGCCTGCTCCCTGGGACCCCCATCTCGAGATGGTCTCGGGATTGTGGAAGGGGTGGCAGGGGTGCTGGGTTTGCTTTCATGAAAAAGCAAAGCAGTTTCCCTTCTACTTATCTTGTTTTCAGATGTAGTGGAATAAGCCAGGAAATTTTTCTCCTGGATGAAAGGTCATTCTTACATCGGAAGCTTTGGAAAAATCTCCCTAAATATCAAAATACAAAGGTTATGGAATAATATGTGCTTGGAATAGCTTAAGTGGTTAAAAAATTCTCTTTGCAGCTCAATATTAAAGGAAAAATAATAGACTGTTCTTGGACAAAAATGAAAGGGATCACGAAGAATGTGTTTTCAGCCAGCTTCCTGCACTGGGGTTATTGCCCCAGGACTGTCTCCCTAGTAGAGACCCTGTTTACTGTGCTGCTTAGTCCTTGTTTCAAGAAAGCAATATTTGAACCAATAATCCCATGACGGCATGACATTTTAACTTGTAAGACTTTGGGTTCTCACAACATGGTGGGAGTCTGTTTTGGTATTTTGTTCTATAAATTCAGTTGGGGCTGAGAAAATTAATGAACTGGCATTTTAGAGAAAGTGACATTGTAACTTCCCCTCCTCTTTGCATGTTTACGTCCACACTGACAAAGATGCAATCTTGTCTGTAGCTCATTCTCCAGGAACTTGAGTGTCAAGGACAGTCTGCACGGCCCTTGGGAAATGGGCATTCCCTGGCATTGAGTTGTTAATTGGACGCTGAATGCTCGAGCTGCATTTATGATTCCATATGTGGGTGTGTGTTTGTGTTTCAGTGAGGAAGATAGTAGCTGCTTCCCTCCCACAGCCTTGTGGACCCTGGCTGCACATTTAAGTTGCCTGTTTGAGGCTGTATGACCCTTTCTTAGCCAGTTTCTGGAGCTCCCTGGGAAGAATGAGGGTGGAAAGCTAGAGGGGAGTCCTGGGTATTTGAATGCAAGCCAGTGGATCTGTAGCCTGCTATGCTTCTGGGCATCCAACACAACACACAACCGTGTGTGTTCCAACGGAACCTCTGTGTGTGTCTGAAGCCCTCTGGGTGACTCCACCTGTGGCCACAGTTGGGAGCAAGCCTGCCTGGGCCTCTGCCTCCTGCAAATGTGATAGCCCCCACCCAGGGTGGGTGCGTGTGCCTCTTACGGTAGCAACTCCATGGCTTGCCTGAGGTGGGCCAGGTTCTTCGGGGGCTAATGTCTCACCGCCCTGTCCAGTTCTGGTTCTCAGTGAATGTGTTATGCCATCATGACCTTTGTCACTTTCTTCCCCTTGCCTTGTTTTTGCACATTGGAATTTGCAAGCGAGTCTGTGGTCATCCGAAGTTGTGCTCTTCATGCATAACCTGGCCTCCACGCCTCACTGCTGGGCTCAGATGACACAGGTGGGAGACTTCTGAATATTAGAAGTTTATTGGGACATCTAAATTGTATTCTAAATAACTTTTTTTTTTTTTGACAGGTATCATCTTCCTTTTTTTTTTTTTTAAATCTGTATTTCTAAGAATAACTTTATCTTCAGCTCTTATCCATCATTTAAAAACAATAACATAAGAGGCTGGATGTGGTGGCTCACTCCTGTAATCCCAGTGCTTTGGGAGGCTGAGGCGAGAGGATCGCTTGAGCTCAGGGGTTCAAGAGCAGCCTGGGCAATATGGCGAGACCCCATCTCTACAAAAAATACAAGAGATGTAGTTGGGTGTGGTGGTGCATGCCTGTAGTCCTAGGTACTTGGGAAGCTGAGGTGGGAGGATCACTTGAGCCCGGGGAAGTCAAGGCTGCAGTGAGCCATGATTGTGCCTTTGCACTCCGTCCAGGGCGACAGAGAGATACTCTGTCTCCATAAAAAAGAAAAAGAAAAGCAATAAGAAAAGAAAAGATTACTATGTACATTCTCATCTTTCAAAGAATGAACAAGATTTGGGAAAATGCACCAAGGCTCAAACGCTTTTGAAAGGTGGACAGTGGTAGAGAATGTTGAGTCTTTGGGCCTCTGGTCAGCTTTTAAGGCCAGGGTGAAAACAGACCCTTGGAAATGTTACTGTGTGTTCAGTTAAATAAAAGAAGGGGGTGACTCCATTCCTTCAGTGCGGTGGTGAAACCTTGGCTGTGCATTCAGATCACCTGGGGGAGCTGCAAAGCACTATTGATGGCCAGGCTGCACCCCAGGCCAGTTAGTCAGGAGACGGAGGGCAGGGGCAGGTATTGGTGATTCTAAAGCACACCAGGAGAGTCCAGTGTAGCCCGGATGGAGGGTTATGGTCTTACATGTTAGCCTTGACATTTTTCTCTTTTCTTTTTCTTTTTTTTTTTTTTTTTTTTGAGACAGGGTCTTATTGTGTCACCCAGGCTGGAGTGCAGTGATGTGATCTGGGCTCACTGCAGCCTCGACCACCCAGGTTCAATTGATCTTCCCATCTCAGCCTCCCAGAGTGCTAGGATTACAGGCATGAGCCACCACGCCCAGCTAGCCTTGACTCTTGTTGGCAGGTTAACAGACAGGCACCAAGCATTCTCTGCAAAGCTCACGGTGAACATTGAGTCCCCCTGGCCAGGGGCCTGCCTGAGTTTAATGAATAGCTGTGTTTTCTGAGCTGGAGGGGGCCACATTGGTTCTCTTTGGTTTGAGGCAAGGGAGCACATCAACCTTTGGTCAGGCTCTGGTGGCCAAGTTGTCACTGGAAAGGAAAAGGTGTAGTCTGTGCTGAGGCTGGGGCCGAGGGATTTTCAAGCAGAAGGAGCTCCAGGGAGTATGGAATGCACTCTCCTGCCTTGGGGAGCAGGGAGACCAATAGACCCAAGCAGTTCTGGGAAAGTAAGTGGTGCTGCTGTGTGGGGAGGTGGAGCAAGGAGGAAGGAGGAGGCCTTCCTCTGCTGAGAGAATAGGGTCCTTCCGGGTCGGGGTGGTTGAGCTGCATTGTATGGGGTACTAGCAAACCACCTAGCAGGTGCCAGGCTAAATGCTTTCCAGCAGGGCTTCTGTAAGAGTGCTCTTCCCATCAGCAGCATCAGTTTCCTCTGGGTGCTTGTCCAAAATGCAGAGGCTCAGGCCCTGCCCCAGTCCTGCCCTTTAAGGGCAGGATTTCACACTGCTATAAAGAATTACCTAAGACTGGGTAATTTATAAAGAGGCTTAATTGACTCACAGTTTCGCATGGCTGGGAAGGCCTCAGGAAACTTACGATCATGGTGGAAGGGGAAGAGGCACATCTTACGTGGCGGCAGTCAAGAGAGAGCAGGCCAGAGCAGGGAAAACTGCCTTATAAAACCATCAGATCTTGTGAGAACCCACTATCACAAGAACCGCATGGGGGAGGAATGCCCCTGTTATCCAATCACCTTCTACCTGGTCCCTCCCTTGACACATGGGGATTATGAGAATTACGATTCAAGATGAGATCTGGGTGGGGACACAGAACCAAACCATATCAAGGGCCTTCTGGAGGCTTCTGATCGTAGGCTGGTGCTTGGGAACCTCAGCCTGATAGACTTTCATCCATTCCTCATATGTGTTCCAGGAAAGAAGTTGTTGTTCTTCTTCTTATTATTATTGTTGCTTTAGTGACAGAGTATTGCTCTGTCAGAGTAAGCCTTACCCAGGCTGGACAGCAGTGGCATGATGTTAACTCACCGTAACCTCCAACTCTCCACCTGAGCCTCCCGGGTAGCTGGGACTATAGGTGCATGCTACCATTCCCAGTTAATATTTTTTTTTATAGGGACAGGGTCTTGCTATGTTGTCCAGGCTGGTCTCGAACTCCTGGGCTCAAGTGATCCTCCAGCCTTGCCTCCCAAAGTGCTGGGATCACAGGTGTGAGCCACTGTGCCCAGCTTACCTGTCTATCTTTATCCATATCTGTCTATCTGTCTCTTCAACCACACATACAATTTTACAAATGGCAAAGCAACGGTTATTTCTATTTCGAACAGGCAAATGACACCTCAGCAGGGTGTAGCGTAAGGACCATAGCACTATCTTTGAGTTAGTAAACCAGACGCTAATCCTTTGTGTTGATTGACTTTGGATTTAAAACCTTTGAGCACAATTTTCACATACCTAAAGTTGGGAAGGTGATGCTTCCGGGGGTTGTTTTTTGTTTTTGTTTTTGTTTTTTAAACAGATTCTCTCTCTGTCGCCCAGGCTGGAGTATAGTGGCACAATCTTGGCTCACTGCAACCTTCACCTCCCAGGTTCAGGTGATTCTCCTGCGTCAGCCTCCTGAATAGCTGGGACTACAGGCATGCGCCACCACACCTGGCTAACTTTTGTATTTTTAGTAAAGGCGGGGTTTCACCATGTTAGCCAGGCTAGTCTCAAACTCCTGACCTCAGGTGATGCACCCACCTCAGCCTCACAAAGTGCTGAGATTACAGGCATGAGCCACCACGCCTGGCCCTTAGGGCTGAGTAGCTGTCACCAGTCTACACATGCTAGCTGTTATCAGCAGCACTAGTCAGAGACCCCACTTTTCCAGTGCCCTTGCAGTATGGTGTGATTGCTTTGTTGGCTAAGAGCTGACCCCAGAGGTTTGTGGTGACAAGGACCAGAGCCATCCTTTGGAGGTGGAGTTCCAGTGATGCCCAATCATGATGGGGGCTGCTGTTGATCTGTACACACTCTGATTCCTTTTCAGCCCTTAGGGTGGCAGGGACACATGGAGATTCTAGGGCCAAGAAACTGGGAGCCAGTCCTAGTACAAGGCATTTTTTTAAATATATGAAAACAAGGATGGTGAATCTGGAAGTTGAGAAATTGCGGTTGCCTGAAGGTGACTCACAAGCGAAGGTATTTCTAAGCCAGAAGAAAGTATGATTCAGATTGAAAACAGAACACACACCTGCCGGTTGCGGCAGAGTGATCTGAACGTGCTCATTATGACAGTCTAGTTGGGGTAGGTACAAAGGTTATTTATCATGCATGCTTTCAGGATGAGAAACCAAGGGCTCAGATCTAATACCATATTATTCAGGTTTCAGGTTTAGTTGATGCTTTTAGGAGAGCATTTTGGCCCAGTTTTTTTTTTATTTTAAGAATCATTAGCTAATGGTTTCAGAAAATACATTAGATTATTTCAGATTCACAGTGGCATGTCTTGGGCTCTGCAAGTCTCTCTCTCTCTCACACAGTAAGAAGGTGGCCTTCTGCAGTCCAGGAAGAGACCCCTCACCAGAACCTAATTATGTTGCCATCTTGATCTTGGACTTCCCAGCTCCAGGCTGTGAGAAATACGTTTCTTTCTTTTTTGTGTGTGTGCTGGGATTACAGGCATGAGCCACCACACCCCGCAGAAATACGTATTGTTGCTATTCCCTGCTCCCCTCTGCCCCTGGTAGCCTCCATTCCACTTTCTGGTTCTATGAGTTTAACTGCTTGAATCTCTTTTTGCCATGTACACTTAGCAGGGGGAGTGCTGGCGCCTGGATGGTTGCCTGAATTTTCTTGCTGCCTAGAGTCGCTGATCCGCCACAGCCATCTGTCTGGAAAGTGGGGTCAGCTGAATTGGAAGTGGCAACCTGATGAATTTCCGACATAGAGCTTGATAATTCTTGTCCTTCACCCAAAGATTAACCTGGAAGAAAGCAGCTTGTGGCTAAGAAAATTGATCAGTTTAGCTGTTACAGGGTCTCAAGTGAACCCCTGGTTTCTTTTTTTTTTTTGAGACAGAGTTTCGCTCTTGTTGCCCAGGCTGGAGTGCAATGGTGTGATCTTGGCTCACCATAACCTCCACCTCTTGGGTTCAAGCGATTCTCCTGCCTCAGCCTCCCGAGTAGCTGGGATTACAGGCATGCGCCACCACGCCCGGCTAATATTTTTGTATTTTTAGTAGAGACAGAGTTTCTCCATGTTGGTCAGGCTGGTCACGAACTCCTGGACCTCAGGCGATCTGCCCATCTCGGCCTCCCAAAGTGCTGGGATTACAACCCCTAGTTTCTTAGATAACTATCTAGCCTGTTGGCAAAGGCCAGATGTTAACACCCATGTGTTGAATGCATGGGTCTCACGAGAGGCATCTGTGAGTTCTGAGTTTGGGCAGAAGGCGAGAGAAGTCAGGTTCTGTTGTGCGTTAGAGGAAGGCTTAAGGTTGAACCCATGGAACTACACACAGGAGAGTGGGGAGGGAAACTGAGGAAAACACTGACTTTTGTCAGAATAGACTGTTACAGAGGGGAAACCAAAATAGCTGGTTAGTGCCATAGATGTGGTTTGTCAACATGGCACTATTGACATTTGGGGCTTGATGATTCTTTGCTGTGGGGGCTTTTCTGTGGATTGTAGGATATTTAGCAACATCTTGGCATCTGTCTCCAGATGAGGACAACCAAAACTGTTTCTAGACATTGCCAAGTGTCTTGGGGATGGGGACCACAGTCACTGTGTCTTAGTCTGTTCAGGTTTCTATAACAAAAGACCATAGACCAGTTGACGGTGGCTCACGCTTGTAATCCCAGCACTTTGGGAGGCCAAGGCGGGCGGATCACCTGAGGTCAGGAGTTCAAGACCAGCCTGACCAACATGGAGAAACCCTGTCTCTACTAAAAATACAAAATTAGCCAGGTGTAGTGGCGCATGCCTGTAATCCCAGCTACTTGGGAGGCTGAGGCAGGAGA
The DNA here is from genome assembly GCF_006542625.1 of Nomascus leucogenys. Lineage (NCBI taxonomy): Eukaryota > Metazoa > Chordata > Mammalia > Primates > Hylobatidae > Nomascus > Nomascus leucogenys. The sequence continues at coordinate 8,289,401 of NC_044406.1, forward strand.
ATCGCTTGAACCCGGGAGGCGGAGGTTACGGTGAGCTGAGATCACGCCATTGCACTCCAGCCTGGGCATCGAGAGCAAAACTCCATCTCAAAAACAAACAAACAAAAACAACAGACATTTGTTGCCCACAGTTCTGGGGGCTGGAAATCCAAGATCGAGGTGTGGCAGATTCAGTGTCTGGTGAGGGCTTCCCGGTTCACACAGTGCCTTTTTGCTGTATCCATGCATGGTGGAAGGGGCAACAGAGCTCTCTGGGGTCCCTTTAATAAGGGCAATAATCTCATTCATGAGGCTCCACCCTCATGACGTAATCACCTCCCAAAGGCCCCACCTCCTAACACCATCACCATGAGGATCAGGATTTCAACATGTGGATTTTGTGGGTTGGGGGACACACACATTCAGTCTGTAGCACACGCCAGTTAGGAGCCACTGCTATCCATTGTCAGATTCTCCCTAATGTGTCATCCTTCCCTTGGCCTTAGGGCTGGGAGCCCTAGGGAACCTTAGTTAAGGTCTTCGCACTTTCTTCTTTCATGTGTTCTGTTTACGCTGAAGTTTGCTTCAGATGTTTACGAGAGTCCTTGAAGAGGCGGGATGACCTTGGCAAGACCTGGAGGAGCCAGGGGTGCCTGTCCAGAGGCAGGGAACTCCTTAGGCCCACACAGTGGGGCTTGGCCAGGGATCCATCCTCAGGACTTGGTTCTGGTATGGGAGGTAACGCCCAATGCCTGTGTCTCCCTAGCCCCGCCGAGCCCCTCCCTCTAGCACACCCCTCGTTGCCGGTCCTGCACTTTGTGTTTGTCAGGGAGCGTGACCAGGTTGGTGGGGAGTGGAAAGGATATCTCCAACCCTGAGGGATTTGGGATGCTGTCCCGTGGCCATCTCTTGGCCGAGTCTTTTGGAATCGTGTGCTGGCTCCCTCGAAGTAGAATGCATGTGACCATGTGGCACATGCAGTCTTCGTAGTTAGGAAACCGTTTACCCAGTAGGCACATGGGATAGGGAGCGGGCACAGCCAGAGCTGGGAGTGCCCCAGCACACTAGACGAACCAGCAGGAGCCTGCATATGAACCGGCTGAGCTCCCCAGCTGACCACTGAGCTCACTTGCAGGTCAGCGTGTCCTGGGGCTTGCTTGTTGAACACTAATGTGTGTGCAGGTTGCATGGGTAAGGGTGGGGGGCGGGTGCACCTCACTCTGAGCCAGCTTCTCTGATGGCCCCTGGCTTGCTGGTCTACCAGGTGTTCCTCTGGCCAAGGTCAAAACCTCAGATATTTGATACTTCTTGTTTTGTGTATAGGAAGTAGTAGAAATCTACTTTGTAATGGGTCAGAGGAAGGGGGAGGACTTATTTGTGTTGGTTTTTGAAGCAGGAAGTGGCCACATGGAAAGGTTTTCCTGTGACCGGGCAGTCACAGAGGGGAGATGAGATGGGAGGAGGAGTTGCCGGCACAATGGAAAGTGCTTTACTTCTACTTAACAAATGTCTTCTCCCGTCCTTGTGGAGAAGGAAAACTGCAGGTGGCCCTGAGACTCTGTTGACTAGGAAATGACACATGGAACAAAACCGCAGCCTCAGAGCAAGCATCCCTGAGCCCCTTCACTGTCTGTGTGTGGGAACACATTGGTCTTCATTCCGTAACAGGAATCTGCCACGTTGTGGAGCGGGCGTTTTATTACCTGTGACCGCCCCATGTTGAAATGAATACACTTCTTTCCAGTTTTCTCTCTGGCTCTTGTGTTAGTGTAGTGACCTGCAGTCTCTCCTCTCCAAGGCAGACTTCCACATTTTCCCAAAGTGCTGGAAATTCCCTTCTCCTAGGTCATCATGAAGAAAATGAATCAAAATACTGGGAGATGTTTGCTCTGCAGGTTACTTTTGTTTAAGACTGTATTGTGAATCACTGTACACATTTTCAGCTACCCCACCCCTGCATCGGACCTCCTAATTAGGGACCTCATAACTAAGCACTTAGTTACTAGGACATTGAACACTGAAGGACTGCACTGACAATGAAGAGACACACAAGTAGACTCTGTGTGTGTGTGTGTGTGTGCGTGTGCACGTGCACACATGATAACAGAATTCCAGACAACTCCAGACAGCCAGAACTACTTTGGTTGCAAGTGATAGAAATACAGTCTAGATCATTAGCTTCCATGGGAGAGGGACTGCATTAACTCCCCAGCTAGAAAGTCTCGAGGGGCTTCAGGCATGCTGGAGGACCCACTGTGTCTCCCTGTGCCACCCCACTGAGATCTGACAGCCTCCTTCCTGCTGGCCTAGTTCCCCAGCAGATTTCCCACAGTGGCCACACGTGTCCCTGGGCTTGTGTTCTACAGACCTGCAGCCTCAAAGGAAGGACATGTTCCTCCCTGACAAGCCTCGCCGAGGTTCCCATCTACACTAGTGGTTCACAATTGGGAGTGACTTTGCTCCCCAGACATTTGGCAATGTCCAGAGGTATTTTTGGTTGTCTTAAGATGGGGGGATGCTACTGGCCTTTGTGGGTGGAGAGCAGGGATACTGCTCAACATCTGCCAGTGCACACGATGCCCCCCAGAGCAAACGGGGGTCCATCTCAGTGTGGTGGTGGTGCTGAGCCGAGAGCTGCAGCGCTAGACCTGTCACCCTATCCCAGGACCATGGCCCCCAGCATGGATTGAGTCCCACGCCCCAGGAGAGTGCTGGGGAAGCCTGTCAGGAGGAGGTGGTGTCGTCCAGAGGGAGGAATCTGCTGGAAGAAAAGAGAGGCTCAGACACTCCGTGTGGTGTTGCATGTCCTCCAGAATGTTGTGCGCACGGGAAATGCTGTATAGGTGCCTGCAGAACCGAGCTGGCAAGACAGGGAGGCAGAGCTAAAGGCAGCTCATGGAACTTCACCTGGAAGAGGTCAAGGGTAAGCCATGGGCTCATTGCGAAGTAAATTGGTGTTGCTCATCAGTGCTCTTGGCCATTCCTCCCCAGTCCTCTTTCTCCACCTTATTTATTTATTTATTTATTTATTTTCTTTGAGACATCTCACAAAAAGTAAAAAATAATAAAAAATAAAAATAAGAAATAAAAAGAGCATCTCACTGTCACCCAGGCTGTGGCACAGTCACGGTTCACCTTTTACCTTAATATCCCAGGTTCAAGAGATTCTCCCACCTTGGGTTTTCCTTGTCAGGGAGCTGAGCCAGGTAGAGAGGGGTGTTTGCAAGGTGCACTGCCTGTGCCTGCAGGATCTGATTACTGGTGCAGAGCCCATGGTTTAGTTTTGCACTGGCTTTGTTCTAAAACTTCACCCAGCATCTGCCACTGTGCAGAAACAGGTGGCGCTCCATCAGGAGGTGGTGCTGTCGTGTCCTACCCAAGGTGCCAGTCAGGGGAGTCCCTGTTCATCCTCATTGATTCTGATGTCCAGAATCTTACAGAGAATTTTTTTCTTTATGTAAAGTAGGTTTTATTGTGTTCACCTTGAACACAACTCACTGATGGGAAAAAAACCCACTGACAGTGTTGACTGCAAATAGAGTGACCTCATATCATTTCAAACTGGGAGTCAGGATACTGGACCTGCAGGGCAGAGAACCTGTGCTTTGCAGTTGCCTGGAAGACCAGAAGCCCACAGGAAGAAAGGGCCAGTTGAATATATGCACGGACAGATGTGTATGGGGCAAATAATTCCTGGGGGTCTGTCTCCCTCTCTTCCCTCCCCCTCCCTCCCTTCTCCCTGTCCAGCAGTTTTAATGTTTCAAGCCTTGCTGTTCTAAGGAAGGAAGCAAGAGCAGCAGCAGCGTCATCCACTTGGAAACACATTAGAATGCAGGGCAATGGAGAGAAACCATGCGGCCGCACTAGGGTTTAGGAAAACGTTAATTCTTATGCCATCTTACAGGGCCTGGCTGCAAAAAGCAAAATGAAGAACAAAAGCAGCATTAGCATACACCATTGTATACCCCAAAGAAGGGTTGTGCTTTCAGCACCAGCGTGGGCCAGGAGGATTCTGATTTTGGAAAACCAAACTTTTAAGGCTTTGGGAGAGCACCCGCCCTGCCCTAGGCAGGTACTGGGTGCAGAAGCCCAGCACTGCTTTTGCCTGACCTCACTGGCTCTCTTCATGTTTTTTTCTTTCTTTTTTTTTTTTTTTTTGGTTGTTTTGAGTTAGGCTCTCGCTCTGTTGCCCAGGCTGGATGGAGTCCAGTGGAACCATCATAGGTCACTGCAGCCTCCAACTCCTGGGCACAAGTAATCTTCTCATCACTGAAGTAGTTGTGTGCCACCACGCCTGGCTCAGTTTTCTCTTGTTTTTGTTTGGAGGCTGAACACAGAGGTTCCCTGAAGAAAGTTGGTTGGAGCTGGAGTTGTTCTAGAACCTCTCACTGTCAAGTAAAGAACCCTGCTGAGCAGCTGAGCCTGGAAGCTTCTTCGCACCCCGAGCACCTTTCCTGAGCCACGTACAGCCCACCTGAAGGCATCTGCACACCTGGAGAGCGGGGAGGGGAGGGGCAGCAGACCCGGGCACCAGACCAGCCTTGGCCCAGGCCCAGGCCCAAGGCAGCCGGCTTTGCACGTTGCAGTGGGGAGTGGAAAGGCCCATGTCCCCTCTCCCAGCTCCTCTTTTTAGTGGACAGCTGCCCTTGGGTAAAAGTGGACCATGCTCAGCCTCAGTTTTCTCTCTAAAAGGAGGGGAACCCCTGGCAGCATTGTGTCTGGAGTCTACAGGGCCTCAGAGATTGCTGGACACATAGACAGCGCTCAACAGATTGGAACTGGCAGTTTCTAAGAACATTTCTGAGCCTGGTTTAGCATCTTTGCAATGTCTGTGTGCCCTCGCTTCTCTCCCTCTGTAGCTGTCCTTCAGCCTCAGCCTCAGTCTACCCCCCAGCTTCTCTCTCTCTCTTTTTTCTCCCTCTCTACCCCCTCCTTCTCCCTTTTCTCTTTCCCTTTCCCTCCCACTGTTTTTCTTTTACAGCTTTATCAAGGTATGTGATTTTCTTTCTTTCTTTCTTTCTTTTTTGTTAAGAGACGGGGTCTCACTATGTTGACCACACTGGTCTTGAACTCCTGGCCTGAAGCAATCCTCCCATCTCAACCTCCCAAAGTGCTGGGATTACAGGCGTGAGCCACTGTTGCCGGCCAATTTCTACACTATAAAATTCACCCATTTTAAGTATACAATTCAGTGATTTATAGTGAGTTCAAGGGTGTGCATCCTTCATCATGATTGAATTTTAGATCCTTTCCATCATCCCCAAAAGATCCTTTTTATTCCTTTAAGCCATCCTTTCTGGTTCCCACCACAGCCCCAGGCAACCATGAATCTCCTTTCTGTCTCTGGATTTGCCTCATTTGGGCACTCCCTGTACGTGGAATCCTGCAGTATGTGGTGTTCTGTGACTGGCTTTTTGACTCCGCATCATATTTTCGGGATTGATCCACATTGCGGGTGGTATCGGTACTCCATTCCCTTCCGGTGCCAAGTGCTGGTCCTTGGTGCAGATCGACCGCATGGTGCTGACCAGTGTGCCAGCTGATGCACGGTCTCATTGCTTTCCCATGCCACCCTGACAAGAGTGGTTGCCACTTTTGTGGGCACACGGGAGGGGGTCCCGGCTCTGGGGGTGACCAGCTCTGTGGTTTGTGGGGAGGCTGGTCGCATAAGTCCTTAGAACATCAACTGTCATTTGTGAGCAGGGATTGTTAGCATAGGATTGTTCAAAAAATCTAATAAGCCAAATATTTTAAAAACGTGTTTCATGTTGCCTCTCTCTGACCTCAGGAAGTCACTGTCAATTATTGTCGTGTGGGCAAAAATCTCCAGCTTCCTTCAACTGACAGTTCAAGGGATAGAGGCTTCTGGAAGCATGTTCTCCATGTGGTTCTTCTGAGGATGAAACATGTGGTGTGCACATGTCCCATCCTGCCCTCCCGACAGGGCAGCATGCGGAAGGAACGTAAGGGACCAGCCCTGTTTTGGTGGCGGGGAGGCTCACAGGAGAGTGGGCACTGGGTTGTGCTCTGAGACCGTTCCTTGTCTTGCTTGGCTTTTTCTTTGGCCAAGTGGAGACAGCACCAGGTGGCCAGACTGTGTTGGGCCTGGTCGTGTGCTTGGTCTGCTGTATTGGGGATGGTGCCTCGTACCCCTGTGCCCAGCTCCTTGTGGCTGGGTGGGTCTCCTTCACCCTCCTGTCCTTGCTGGCTCAGTGTCTGTGTGCCTGGCCAATATAATGTGTGGCAGGTTCCTCACATCCTTTTTGGGCCAGGCGGGGTGCCTTCTCTAGGGCACTGCAGCCTCAGATGGTGATAGCACCTGCCCCCATGTATGGATCAGGCCACTGGGGCATCGGGGTCACCATTAGTCAGCAGAACAGCTGGAATTGGGTGGTCCTGGACACTTTCTTGGGAAGCAAGAGCACTGAGTAAGCTGAAGACTTAAATCAGGAGTTTTTTTGTTTGTTTGTTTTTGTTTTTTTTTTTTTTTTGAGATGGAGTCTTGCTCTGTCTCCCAGGCTGGAGTGCAGTGGCACGATCTTGGCTCACTGCAAGCTCCGCCTCCCGGGTTCACGCCATTCTCCTGCCTCAGCCTCCCGAGTTGCTGGGACTACAGGCGCCCGCCACCACGCCCGGCTAATTTTTTGTATTTTTAGTAGAGGCGGGGTTTCACCGTGTTAGCCAGGATGGTCTCAATCTCCTGACCTCGTGATCTGCCCGCTTTGGCCTCTCAAAGTGCTGGGATTACAGGCATGAGCCACCGCACCCGGCCTTAAATCAGGAGTTTTAAGGTCACGAGCTGGCTGGGATTGGGTTGTTGCCAACACCCACGGCAGCTGAAAACTGCTTAAGAAATGCCTGCGTGTGGAACTTGCAGGGAGCCTGGGAATTCACAATCCCTACCATATAGTAGATCAAGCCTTGACTACTAAGGAAGGAGGGGTTATGGTAATCTGCAGGAAAGTGTCTCAGTAGCGACGAACTCATCATAATATGTGGCATAGCCTTTGTTTCTTCTCAAAACTTTTACAGCAAGTTCAGGATGGCTTCATCCAGACACTCGAGTTAAGCAAGCAAGCAAGAAACAAAAAGCCTTAAATAAGAGAAGTTGAAGACAGTGCCCCTTCGTGCCTGAATTTGGCTAGGAAAACATTGGCATGGGAGCACCACCAAGGGCTGGCACATTCTCTGGGCCACCTTCAGAGGTTTAACTTCTGTGTGAGAGAAACCATCCACTGGGATGCAGCTTTTACGCCACATACTGCAGGACTCCATGTACAGGGAGTGTCCAAAAGAGGCAAATCCAGACACGGAAAGGAGATTCGTGATTGCCTGGGGCTGTGGTGGGAATGGCTTAAGGAATACAAAGGATCTTTTGGGGGTGATGGAAGGGGTCTAAAATTGGACCCTTTCCTTCCCTGTCGCACAGGGAAGGAAATGAGAAACCAAGCAAGAGAGCTGGGGGTATGAAAAGAACTGTGTCATTTTCTTGACTGAAATTTCACCAGGTGGCACTGGGTGTTGAGATACATATCACTGAGCAATATCAGGTCACACAATACAGGAGTATTGTTTCTGTCACTTCCGAATTGGTGTGCTTGACCCCAACAGCTATTTTGTATCATGCCTTATGTGGGCAAACCCAAGTGGGTATTGTTGGGTTTCCATAGCAATGAGGCGGCAGGGCAGAGACGCGTTTTTTTACCATCACCCTCTGTGGTTTGGGTGCATTATGTCTGAGCCATTGATCATCTTTTCTTGTCACCCACATCTCCCTGGGTCTGGAATCTGACCAGAAAGGAAGCCACATTTGCTCATCTGACAAGTCCTAAGGTCCGAGAGCTCCCACCCCCATGAAACTATCACTGTGGGGCAGATGATGAGCAAACCACACTCCCGAAACACCACGCATGCACCCCCTTGCCATTTTCTCCCTCCTGCCTGTGTCCCCAGCCCACGTATGGCGCTGCTTTCTGTCCCTTTAGGTCACTGTACATTTTCTGGACTTGTATGTAGATGGAGTCCTGCAGCAGGTGCTCCCTTCCACCTGGCTCCTGTCTCTTGGAGTAACCGTTCTGAGATGTGTCCATGTTGTCAGATGGATCAAGAGCTCATTCCTTTGCATTGCTGAGTATTAGTGCAGTGTTGGATTGTAAGTTACATGCTGGTGGCATTTTGTGTTAATATTAGAGGCTAGTTTTTAGAAAACCGTTGCAAGGAGAGCCCACAGGGAGAACAAAGAGAGTGTCCTGTGAAAGATATCTCTTGACACTGACGGAGAGAAGGGCGCTCAGGCCTGTGCAGATGTCTGTTTCCAGTGCCATTGAGCTCTAACTTCAACCTTGACCCTGCTTTCCGAGTTTGGGTAAGACTTGCTTCCTACTCTATTTGAGGTCATCCGAGACCATCACTTTATCATGGATGGGAAGAGTTTTCAGGTGATGAAGGGCTGTGCTCTTGATTTGGAAAGAGGACGCAAGACTGGACACTTCCATTCAGGGTACCATTTCTAGGCCCGCTTGATATTTTAATATGTTTTAAAAATTAAGAGAATGTCTGCATATGTATTAGAGGAAGTCCTGTTACACAGGAAATACTCTAAATTCAACTCACATACAGTTGGTTCCCATTTTCAATTCTTGGGAATATGTTAGAAAACAAAAATTTTAGCCTTGGAGTTAAAATCTGTTGCTGTTTTCTTTTCTTTTTCTTTTTGGAGACAGGGTCTATGTCACCAGGCTGGAGTGCAGTGGCGTGATCATGGCTCACCTCTTGGGATGAAGCAATTCTCCCACCTCAGCTCCCCAAGTAGCTGGGACTACAGGTGTGCACCACCACACTGGCTAATTTTTTGTGTTTTGTTGTCGAGATGGAGTTTCACCATGTTGCCCAGGCTGATCTTGAACTCTTGGAATCAAGCAATCCACCTGCCTCAGCCTCCCAAAGTGCTGGGATTACAGGCATGAGCTACCTTGCCTGGCCTGCTATTTTCACAGATGCTAAAGGAAAACACTCAGAATTCTATGAAATCATTCAGGCTATAAAATATTCTTTAGCAATTCAAGCTGCTGTTTATGAGGCGGGCTGTTTATAGTAGGGTAGATGCTTCTAATCTAATGTGGAATTACAGCTGCAGCATAGAAAGGGAAGAAGAATTGAGAGTAGACCAAGATGTTAAATGTTTGTCTTTTGGTTGTGGAATATGGGTGAGTTCCCCCCTCACTTCTTTATACTTTTATATAATATAGAACTCTTGGTTCTTCTGTAGTGAATATTTATTTTTAAGAAAGCAGATAAATGTTGCACATAACTTGCTTTGGAAAACTTTCCCCATTACGGTTACTTGAAAACTGAAAGTTTTCTTTGTTGTTGTTTTTGTTTTTTGAGAGGGAGTCTTGCTCTTGTCACCGAGGGTGGGGGTGCAATGGCGCGATCTTGGCTCACTGCAACCTCTGCCTCCTGGGTTCAAGCAATTCTCCTGCCTCAGCCTCCCAAGTAGCTGAGATTACAGGCGTCCACCACCGCGCCTAGTTAATTTTTGTATTTTTGGTAGAGATGGGGGTTTCACTATTTTGGCCAGGCTAGTCTCGAACTCCTGACCTCAGGTGATCCTCCTGCCTCGGCCTCCCAAAGTGCTGGGATTAGAGGCATGAGCCACTGCGCCTGGCTGTTTTTTTTTCTATTTTTAAAATCCTGCCGGGCGCGGTGGCTCACGCTTGTAATCCCAGCACTTTGGGAGGCCGAGGCGGGTGGATCACGGGGTCAGGAGATCGAGACCACAGTGAAACCCCGTCTCTACTAAAAATACAAAAAATTAGCCGGGCGTGGTGGCGGGTGCCTGTAGTCCCAGCTACTCGGAGAGGCTGAGGCAGGAGAATGGCGTGAACCCGGCAGGCGGAGCTTGCAGTGAGCCGAGACTGCGCCACCGCACTCCAGCCTGGGCGACAGAGCGAGACTCCATCTCAAAAAAAAAAAAAAAAAAAAAAAAAATTCTTCATATCTTCCATGGCAGTAGCTATAGTGAAATAATATGTATGTGAGGATTTTTATAATGCATAAAATATTGTAGAAGATGAGTTCTTGTACATGCTTTTGAATCGTTTCATTTGCCTTCTCCCTTTGGCTTACATAATAAATAATGAAAACTGCAGTTTCTGACTTGGGCCGTCTAGCATTCCTAGAAAGGGAAGGAGGAGACAGGAGGGGAGACACTGGAAGAGGTGGTAGAATCACAGTAGCTTTTGTTTTTGCTGCATGCCAGACACAAAATGCGAACTCACATTATCCTGGCTGATGAGGCCTGCAGGTCAGACCCCACAGCATAGACAGGCAGTTACAGTTGGAGCCTTCCCTCATTGCAGGGCGTTCCTTAGCAGACCAATTCGGAATGAGTTATGTGCAAAAATGAGCACAGAATGCTTAATGCAGTGGGCCACAGAATCACATTTGATGTTCAAACATTCTAATGAGGCTAGGTGTGATGGCTTATGCCTGGAATCCCAGCACTTTGGGAGGCCGAGGTGGGAGGATTGCTTGAACCCAGGAGTTCAAGACCAGCCTGGGCAACATAGGGAAACTGTCTCTACAAAAAAATTTAAAAGGAACCAACAAAAAAATAATTAGCTGGGTGTGGTAGTACATGCCTGTAGACCCAGCTACTGGGAGGCTGAGGTGGGAGGATCACTTGAGCCTGGGAGTTCCAGGCTGTAGTGAACTATGATGGCGCCACCACACTCCAGCCTGGGTGACAGAGTGAGACTTTGTTTCTAAAATAAAATAAAATAAAAAAAAAAACATCCTAATGATGTGTAGTGATGCTGTGTTGTATAGTGTCTGCATGCTATAGTCATTTGGTAACCTAATTAAGATTCTAGGTTGTAAATTTTTCATTTATAACTTCCTGAGATTCATTTCTTTTAATACTCGTTAAGGCAACATAAATTTAGAGAGTTTGGATCATTTCCCTCTTAACCTGTTGTTTTACTTCATGATTGCTGCATTTAGAAAACTTTTAAAATTTTATTAAAAAAATAGATAATCCCAAGGTGTTGATATTACAGGTGTGAGCCACTGTGTCTGGCCAGATTCATTTCACTTAAATCCCTGGAGATCCACGTGGGATTCTGAGAGATCTCTCTGAGACATTCTCCTGTTGTTTCCTTTTCACCACTGCAGGTATCCACCTGCCCTGGTGTCCTTGGGAGGAAACCCACCATAGTAGGGCACACAGCGGCTGACTTGTCCTGGAAATCATAAGCATGGTGGGCTCCGCAGGTGCCTCCCTCCCTTCTGTCCTTGAGTCTGAAGCCAGCACCTTCTTTGATGGCACAAATGTCTGTGGTTTAGGGTTTTCAAAGGAATTCCCCCTCTTCCTCTCCCACCACAAGAAAGGCTGCTGTGGGGAGCCAGTAGCTTGCAGGCTGGGTTGGCTGGTCATTTGAATTCCACAAGAAAGCCAACCTAGCTGTCCTGGCTTGGGGCGAGGCGGGAGGGCAGGAGTCCTGGATCTGCCTGTGTCTGTCTGTCCCTGGCTGTCTGCCCCTCCCTCCTCCTTCCCTCCCCTCTTGCTTGGGGTTGGGTGGGGTCTGTCTTAGGGAGAGAAGGAGGGCAGGGAAGGGAGAGAGCTGGAATTTGACCCCAGAGCTGTCTGCAGCTTCCCAGGAGCTCTTTTCGGACAGGGTCTGGCTCCTTAGAAACACTGGGTGGCTCCTGCGTGGCAGGGCCACCTCATTAAAAACATCGGCTCAGGGGAGAGTGCTGGTCGCTCTTGGAGCCAACCAAGATGTTTGGGTTTGTCCTATGCAAACAGTACAAAGTTGTTTTTTAAATACCGTTTTTAGAGGAGTTTTAGTTCTGCAGAGAAATGCAGAGATAGTAAGGAGAACTCTCACCTCCCCCACACTGGGCTTCCCCCTATTGTTTATTTTTTTCTTCCAATTACCATATATCCCTGCCATCCCCTTTTGTTAACATCTCTCATCATCATGGTATATTTGTCCAAGCAATGAACCAATATTGCTACATTATTTATTGTTAACTAAAGCCCAAACTTTGTTCCTATTTCCTTAGTTTCCCAGTTTCCCATTAATGTCCTTTTCTGTCCTGGGATTAACCACATGACTTTTTTTTTTTTTTTTTTTTTAACTGAGACAAGGCCTCTCTCTGTTTCCCAGGCTGGAGTGCAGTGGCGTGATCACAGCTCACTGTGGCCTCTGCCTCCCGGGTTTAAGCGATCCTCCAGCCTCAGCCTCCTGAGTAGCTGGGATTACAGGCCTGCACCACTATGCCCGGCTAATTGTTTTGTGTTTTTAGTGGAGTTGGGGTTTAACCATGTTGGCCAGGCTGGTCTCGAACTCCTGACCTCAAGTGATCCACCTGCCTCAGCCTCCCAAACTGCTGGGATTACAGGCGTGAGCCACTGCGCCCGGCCCACATGACATTTAGTCTTCCTGTCACCTTAGGTTCTTCTTGACTGTGACAGTTTTTCAGACCTTCCTTGTTATTGATGACTCTGACCTTTTTGAGGAGTACTGGTCAGGAATTTTGTAGACTGTACCCCTCTTGGGATTCATCTGATGATTTTCTCATGGTAGAATGAGGTTATGTTTTTTTGCAGAGAAGACCACAGACCATTCTCATTACACACAATATATTTTGTTTTTTAGTTTTGATTTTCTAACTTTTCTTAACTGTAGGAATTAATGAAGATTTTTCCACAATTCTTATGCTTTGGAAAATTTCCTTTGATGATGAAATTTCTTTAGGGAAAAAAAATTGTTTTTCTTCTGAAAGTGCTTTGGCAGAGAAACTTTGTTACTGAAATATTAGCGATCAGATCTGCTAAGTTATAGCAAATTTGTGGAGGTAATTGTCCCAGACAGGAGGGTCTGCTAAGTATGTCCTGTGGATATGTTATTTATCTTATTCTGTGCTGTTGTGCACCCTAAAAATAAATATTTTAGGCTGGGCATGGTGGATCATGCCTGTAATCTCAACACATTGAGAAGCCAAAGCTGGAGGATCTCTTGAGCCCTGGAATTCAAGACCAGCCCAGGCAACATAGTGAGACAGCATCTCTCCAAGAAATTTAAAAATTAGCCGGGCATAGTGGTGTGCATCTGTGATCCCCTACTCGGGAGGCTGAGGCAGGAGGATCACTTGAGAGCTTGGGAGGTCGGGGCTGCAGTGAGCCATGATCACACCACTGCACTCCATCCTGGCTCACAGAGCAAGACCCTGTCTCAAAAAAATTAAAAAATTAAGGCCGGGTGCAGTGACTCATGCCTGTAATCCCAGCAGTTTGGGAGGCCAAGGTGGGCAGATCACCTGAGGTCAGGAGTTTGAGACCAGCCTGGCCAACATGGTGAAGCCCTGTCTCTACTAAAAGTACAAAAAAATTAGCTGGGTGTGGTGGCGGGTACCTGTAATCCCAGCTATTCAGGAGGCTGAGGAAGGAGAATGGCTTGAACCCGGGAGGCAGAGGTTGCAGCGAGCTGAAATTGTGCCATTGCACTCCAGCCTGGGCAACAAGAGCGAAACTCTATCTTAAAATAAATAAATAAATAAATTCAAAAAATTGTAGATTTCAAAATAGTGTTTGAAAGTTCTTGGCGAATTGGTGTGCTGCTGTGTTCCTCTCAATTCCCACTCTTGCTCAGTTGTCTACGGTCACCTCCAATCTCCTGATGTTGGATTTGCAAGTTTAAAGTATTTTTCTAGTGTGGGAGTTGGCAAGTGTCTTCTGTTAGGAGCCAGTAAATATTTTCTGTTTGGGCCACTTGTTCTCTGTGGGACTCCTCAGGGTTGTTGCAGTAGCAGGAAGCAGCCACAGCCGGTGTATACATGAAGGTTGTGGCTGTGTTCCACTAAACCTTTATTCACCAAGCAGGTGGCAGGCCAGGTTTGGCCCAAAGGCTGTAGTTGGCCGACCCTTACTTTATTGCAGAAGTGTATACTGCCAGGACTTTTTTCTTGTTTTTGTTTTGCTTTGTTAGGGAGTCTGGCTCATTTGGCCCATGTTTATGGGGCACTCACTATGTTGGAAGGCAACTTACTAAGCGCTGTGTTGCTAAGGAATGTTTTCGAGAGATTTAGACCCACCCAGTAAACCTGAACAAGAAGCCAGCCTGAGCAGTTAGCCGGGGTCACGGTTCTCCATAACTTCTCCCCCTGTTTCCTGCTGGAACAGCTCACTTTTGAAATGGCACGGGAGTCATTCCAAGCTAGCATCCCCCATCCCACCTTGTCACCCACCCCCCACCCGCCTTTTTGTTTTTTCTGGAAAACAAATAAAGGCTTTTATTGTATCTACTTGGGCAGGATGAGGGGGGTGGTAGTTCCAGAGACAAAGGACTCAGAGCCAGGACCTGGCCCTCACCTCTGTGCACACCAGCCCACGCTGGCTCCCATCACCCTCCTTTCTGTCCATCTCTGCTCCTCTCTGGTCTCACCCCGTCTGCTGCAGACAGTCCCTCTTCATGAGTTGAGAAACATAATTCCTGGCAGCTGCAGTGTCGCAACCCCTTCCTCTACATTTTGTGGAATGAACACAGCTATGTAACTTGCTACCCAGATCAAGAGATGGAACATTCCTATTTATGTTTTAGGAATGTTCTAGCTCCCCAGGGGTGCCCTTGAGCCTCTCCCAACCCCCCAGATGTAGGGCTGTCTTGAATGTCCACACTATCGATGAGGTTAGCCTCTATTTGGCCTTTGTATAAATAGCATCATCCAGTATGGACTCTTTTGTGTCTAGCTTTTTCAGTCAATATTGCTTTTGTGAGATTCATTCATATTGTTTCTGGTGGCAGTTGTAGCTTATTCATTTTTATTGCTGTGAACCTCAGTTTGTTTGGTTTTGGTTTTTGTTTTTGAGACAGGATCTCACTCTGTTGCCCAGGCTGGAGTACAGTGGCGCCATCAGGGTTCACTGTAGCCTCAAACTCCTGGTCCCAAGCCATCCTCCTGCCTCAGCTTCCCGAGTAGCTGGGACCATAGGTGCATGCCACCACGCACAGCTAATTCTTTTATTATTATTATTATTTTTTTTTTTTTTTTTTTGAGACAGAGTCTCACTCTGTCACCCAGGCTGGAGTGCAGTGGTGCGATCTCAGCTCACTGCAACCTCCGCCTCCCGGGTTCAAGTGATTCTGCTGCCTCATCCTCCTGAGTAGCTGGGACTACAGGCATGTGCCACCACACCCAGCTAATTTTTTTGTATTTTTAGTAGAGACGGCGTTTCACCTTGTTAGCCAGGATGGTCTCGGTCTCCTGACCTCGTGATCCGCCCGCCTCAGCCTCCCAAACTGCTGGGATTACAGGCGTAAGCCACCGCGCCCGGCCAATTCTTTTATCTTTTATAGACATGGGGTCTTGATATGTTGCCCAGGCTGCTCTCGAACTCCTGACTTCAGGCATTAGCCACTGCCTCCAGTCTGTGCGTTTTTCTAAAGAATTCTTAGTGGCTAAGGAAGGTTAAGACCTTCCTATGGTCCCTTTCATCCCCAAGAGATGAGCCATTTTAAACATGGATTTGGCATCTGTGCTGCCTCTGAGTCCATGCTTGGCTGATCTGTGGTTGGCGTCTGCCTTCCAGAGAATTCCTTGTTTTCCTGCAGTCCCTTTGCAGCTGTTTCATGGAGCACGGGGACGCATGCTGGCTGCTGCCACCAGCTCTGATGGCTATGAAGGTTTGAGATGAGTCTCATAGGTGAAATCTGGGCTCTAAGACAGCCCACCTTTTGAAAGGACAATTCAGCCACCAGAATATCATCTTCGATCTGTTGGTTTTTCTCATTTTGGTTTCCAAAAGGCTTTAGCCATTGTTATTGTTCCGTGCTTGTCTTGGTGTCAGCTCAGTATCCGTGAAACCCAACAAACCTCTTTCTAGAATGCGGCTGGCAAACCAGTCTCGTAATGTTCAACCCCAGTGAAGAGGAACTAAACCTAAAAATTGTACCACAAACTCTATTGGCCTTTTATTGGTGGGAGTTTTGTTTTTATTACAAGAGGGGTGACTGCTACAGTGTTGGTGGGGCATTCACTTTAGGGCCTTTCCGGCACCAGGCTGTGCCTGACAGATGAGAATGCTGTGTCATAAACAGTCTTTTGCAATGACTAACCGTGCTGGGTTGGAATGCAGTGCACACCAAAGGAAGGTAGAACTTTTAGTGGTTGTCACAATACCTGTGTGAATCCAAATGTGGCTGGAAAATGCCAACATACTCTCCAGAGAATCAGCTCCAATGGATGTAAGAGACATAGTGTTAGGGGGATGTCTGGATAAGTTGAACTCCAATCAAAGGGAAAAGGGGGTTGGAGGAATAATGAATGAGGGAAACACTTTTATTGGGAGAACAGCTTGCGAAACGGCCAGTTGCATAAGTGTCCTGTCCTAAGAAATCCTAGTGTAAGCCTCGGCCAGTCCTAAAATATGAATGATACCTAGGACTTATTTTATGTATTGCTGTTATCCTTACTAGCAATTTTGGAGTTTGCATTCTGGTAATGCCTAAATGCTTGTGCTAAGTTACATGTGGAAACAGCTCTACACAACACTCCCTAGTCTCTTGGACATTTACAGTGTTGGCCAGTCCTTTTCTCGTGATTTTTTCCCGTTTGATTTACTCGTGTCGTAACAAAGTTATCATTTTTTGATTGTTTCTCTTTGCTTTCATCCTTTGCATCTGTGGCTGCTCACTTGCTATGCCCAGGGAAGGGGACAACAGAGAAATAGATTATGGATATGGCACTCCAGGGCCTGTTTACCAACAACCTGAAAAGCTTATATTCTCAGCAGGTCAATACCCCCCCATGTCTGAGGGTGAGTGTTGTGTGGATTAATAGGCGAAACATGTTGCATAGATTTGCAGATCCACATTTACAGATTCCCCACTGTATACCAAGGCCATCGAGGAGCCTGAATTTGTGTATCCCTTGTGGCTATTGATACGTTGCTGAAGTCAAGTCAGGTAGGTATTGAAAAGCGTGTTCTAAGTATCTAAGTATTTAAGTGCTACATGTCTAGAGATAAAACTCTTTATACGGGGATGTGAGGAGAGGAACTAGGAGGAGGCTTTATCATGTGCTGATTCATGCTCTGCCAGTAATGAGCCATGCAGCCCTAAGCAGGTTACCTCATATCTCTGGGATGAATAAAGTGTCTGTCCTTTGGCCAGTTTTTTAGCTTCCTGAATCAGTTTATCGACAAGATGGGGACATTCAGGTGTATCTGCCAGGGTTGGGGGAAGCTCTGAATAGTAACGTATGCTGCGAACCAGCTGGTGCCCTGCGTGAGTGCAGCGCTCCGTGAAGGACATTGTGTTATTAACTCCTGAGATGCCTGGATTCCCTTCCATTCATGCATTTTGTCCACCTAAAGGGCCAGAGCAAACAACCATCCACTCAGGTAAACATTCCCACCCCAGAGCGACCGTTTGCATCCTCCAGGAGTTAACAGTACAGCTGGACTCACCCGTGAGTCTCCTGGAAGGCATTGTGTCAGAAACCGAGCATGGGAGCGCTGGGTAGCATCTCTCCTGCTTCCCTTGGTGTGGCCTATCTGGGAATCTATAGTCTGGCGCATCCCAGGGCGGCCTCCTTTGGCAGATGGTGCAGGAGTGCTGCAAGCCCTCCTGGATGCACCCAAGGACCCAGGAAGATGGGAGCGTGGATCTCTGTGCCTGAGCACAGAGGCTGGGAGAAGAGACAGCAGGCGCCGGCTGGCAGGAGCAGTCCATGTGGGAGCTTCTGTGTACTCCCACCTCTGCTTCACCTCCTGTTGATCTCTCCTCCCTCTGCAGCACGTTCTGCCCTCCTTCCCCAGAGTCCTCCCCACGGTTCGCCCTGAAACAAACCTTTCCATGGGATTGATTTCAGAGGCTGCCCATGTGGGACCAGTGCTGCAGCTTCCCTATGGGGGTGCTGGTGGCCTTGTGGCACTTGCTAAGCTGGGCGGGCGTGGCTAGGAGTTTGAGCAGTAACCAAAGTTTCCTCTCTGCTGAGTGCTCCTGGGGTCCGTCCCTCTGGGGTGATGGCAGGCAGCTTTACACATCGCCTTAGAGCATGTCTTTATTTGCTCCTGGATCAAGAACCTTTTACCATCAATGTAGGGCTGAGCACCCCCGCCACCACACACGCCCTGTCCAGATATCTCGCTCTGGGGTAGAAGGAAGCAGTCGTGGGAAGAAGTTTCCTCATCACATTAGCTCCAGGTAATTTCAGAGAACTTTGCCAATCTCTTCCCTAGCTTGTAGGTACAATGAAGATAACAGCAGCAGACAAGATAGGATACTCTTTCTTGAGTTTAAAAGGCATCGAAATAGTTGCATGCAATTTAGCAAGGAATGGATACATTAGATTGTATTTAAGAGAGTGCCTGTTACTGTACAGTTTTTAAAAACAGGTTGAAGCAGAGCAGGTACCTCTCAGACACTGTTTTGGTGGGGAGGATTGGGGACAGTGGTTTCCTGCTGTCACACTGGGGAGAGCTGAAGGAGAGAACACTGCTGCGCCTGAGCGGAGACTGACACTCTTGAGGTGAGTACCCTGAACCTCGGGTGTGTATTGTCCCTCTCATACCTGGTGGGCATCTTGGGGCCAGGCTGGGCTGCGTGGCAGCTCTGTGGGATCATTCCCGTCTGCAGCACCCGGGGGCGCTGCTCATTGTGTAGACCGAAGCCCAGCTAGCGGAGGTGCCCACTTGCTGACCTTCTTACACGCCTGCCTTTCTGCTACAAGCTGTCATTTTCTTTTATTGATTGGTTGGCTGTCATTTTGTCTTATTGATTAATTGGTTGGTTGGTTGACAGGCCACATCACTGCAGCTTTGGTATGGTCACTTCTCTAATCTTTCCAAAAAGTCGCTTCAGGTTACAAAGTGAGTTAGCGGCCTGCTCCCTGGTTGCTCCATGAGAGTTCGCCCTCTCCTCACAGTGGTACAGCGGGCCAGCATTGTTGTTTGGCTTCCTGGCTCATATGCCCCTTCTC
Organism: Nomascus leucogenys; assembly: GCF_006542625.1. NCBI lineage: Eukaryota > Metazoa > Chordata > Mammalia > Primates > Hylobatidae > Nomascus > Nomascus leucogenys. Next base: position 8,308,367 of record NC_044406.1, read on the forward strand.
TGTGGCACCCCATGTCCTTATGAAAATGACCTAAGCCAGGCGTGGTGGTGCACGCCTGTAATCCCAGCACTTTGGGAGGCCAAGGCGGGTGGATCTCTTGAGTTCAGGGAGTTCGTGACCACCCTGGGCAACATAGTGAGATCTCGTCTCTACAAAAAATACAAAAATTAGCCAGGTGCGGTGGCACACAGCTATAGTCCCAGCTACTCAGGAGGCTGAGGTTGGGGGACCACTTGAACCCAGGAGGTCAGTGAGCCAAGATCGTGCCACTGTACTCCAGCCTGGGCTAGTGGATAAGACTCTGTGTCAAAAAAAAAAAAAAAAAGAAAACGAACAGAAAAACTTGTACACTGGTATTGATAAGTCTTAACGGGAGGGCCCCTGCCTCTCACTACAGGCTTCCGGAAGTCAGCCAGATCCATTTGTTTCCAGCCCCTGGTAGACCAGGGCGGCCTTATGATCCCCTCTTTGTCAGTCTCATCTCTTCCTCTCTCTTTTTTTAGAGATGGAGTCTCACTCTGTCACCCAGACTGGAGTGCAGTGGCAGAAACACAGCTCACTGGAGCCTCCACCTCCTGGGCCCAGGTGGTCCTCCCACCTCAGCCTTCTGTGTAGCTGGGACTGCAGGCACACTCAACCAAGCCTGGCTAACGCTTTTAATTTTTGTAGAGATCGAGTCTTGCTATGTGGCCCAGGCTGGTCTTGAACTCATGGCATCAAGCAATCCCCTGCCTTGGCTTCCCAAAGTATTGGGATTATAGGTGTGAGCCACCATGCCTGGCTTCCTCTTTTTTTATTTTGAGATCATTATAGCTTCAGGTGGCAATACAGAGAGATGCCATGGGTCCTGTACCCAGGTTCCCTACGTGGCAACAATACCTTTTTTGTAATATGATGGTAACAATGTTTCAACCAGGATATTGCTTTTTTTTTTGGATAGAGTCTTATTCTGTCATCTAGGCTAGAGTGCAGTGGCATGATCACAGCTGACTGCAGCCTCAACCTCAGCCTCCTGGGCCCAAGCAATCCTCCCACCTCAGCCTCCTGTGTAGCTGGGACCACAGGTGTGCTCCACCACACCTGACAAATTTTTGTATTTTTTTTTTTTTTTTTTGTAGAGATGGGGTGTTGCTGCGTTGCCCAGGCTGGTCTCAAATTCCTGGTCTCCAGTGGTCCTTCTGCCTTGGCCTCCCAAAGTGCTGGAATTTTACAGGTGTGATATTGACATAGAGACTCCTCTTTTGCTATAAAGATATATCAAGCTCAAAACTTTATTATATAGTAAAACTCTGTTAATCAATTGTTGACCATTTAAACTGGAATTTAACTGAGAGCCAAGGATCTTCCCCAGGTGACTGAAGTCTGATGTATCCCTTCAACTTCTAGTTTTGAATTAACAGGAGTTCAGTGTATTTGGAGAGAGGCCTGTCACTCCCTTGTTCTGTTCCTTTAAAGAGTTATGGTCCAGTAGAGAGGGCACGCTCGTTAAAAGCAGTCTCTCGTGAAGTGGATCAAGATGTGTTGGAATGTAAGGCATGACTGCTAGCTGCTGAGCAATTCACATACTTTGGAGGAGGTTAGTGCCCATGAAAAGTTTGATGTGGTAGTCAGAAAAAAATCCAGGCTACCTCCGGGCAACATATTCAGCTAATGCTTTGATTAATTGAAACATTTAATTAACTAGATTTTTTCCCCATGCTTTGCTTTTAGGAAGGATCCTTCACTTTCTGCCTTGGCAGGGGAGTGGGGACCAAAGATATTACCCTCTGATTCCCAGACCACCTGCAGGCGTTTTCCAGCTGGGATTAGTCTAGCTCCTTGCTGGCTTTTCATGGCATCTGAAGCTTAGTTCTTATTGCCATCACCTTGAAGGTCTGCTCCGAGCTGGGTCTACCAAAGGCTTTCTCTTTCTGTTATTCCTGGTCTCCAGTGGTCCTTCTGCCTTGGCCTCCCAAAGTGCTGGGATTTTACAGGTGTGATATTGACATAGAGACCGTCAAGACGCAAGACATTTCCATCCCAGGAGGTTCCCTCACATCGCCCACTTTCCCCCTGGGATACCCAGCACACCTTATTAGTGCAAAAATTTGTATGAATTGCAATTTTAAAGACTGTCGAATTTGACCTGTAATAAAAATGATGACTGTAATTTGTCATGGCAGAATTGTAAAGCTAGAAAAGATCTTTAGGATTGAACTGATCATTTTATGGATAAGGAGACTGAGGCCCAGAAAGGGTCATTGGTTTGCTTCTAATGTGTGTTTCTATCTCTGGGGAGAGCTGGAAACATACCCTCCTTCTTTAGCCAGTGGTGCCCAGCCCACTCAAGTTGTTAACAATGGATGGATGTAGACCTACTATGTGCCTCACTCTGCATTCTCCGGTATGCAGTGGAACCAATCTAGAAAAGCCGGCATCTTTACAGCCTTGAGAGTGTGCTTCTCAGTGGGATTGTGGATGGTTTCCTCTTTAATAGGAAAGCCTGTTTCTGTATAGATGTATTTCTTGGGTGCTGACAGAAGCAGCACCACCAGCTCCTAAGCGAGCCCCAGTGTTTTCTGCTAGGGACAGGATCCAGAAGCATCCCGTAGAGGGGTCGGGTACCCCAGATCCACCTGCCAGGACTCCGGGAGAGGCGTGTGAGAGCAGCCGATGAGCCCCCAGCTGCGGAGGACTGAGGCTTAGGGCATGCTGATCTCCTTCTGGAACATTCAGTGGCCACACCAGCAGTTCTTTGTGCTCACTTAGTAGCCCATTTCTTGTAGCAAATGGAGGCTACATCAGTTTCGTAGGGCTGTCATAACAAAGTACCTAGCACAAAGCTTAAAGCAACAGGAATGTGTTGTCTCATAGTAAAGAGGCCTGGAGGCCAGAAGTCTGCAATCAGGGTGTCTGCAGAGCCTCTTTCTGAAGGCTCTGGGGGAAGATCCTTCCTTGCTTTTCCTGCTTCTGTGACTCCAGGCATTCCCTGACTTGCAGATGCATCATGCCAATCTCTGCCTCCATCTCCACATAGTTCTCCCCTGTTTATCTGTGTCCAAATTTCCCTCATCTTTTGTGGACGCCGTCATTGGATTAGGGCCCTCCCTAATTCAGGATGACATCGTCATCACCAGTTACACCTCCAGTGATCCTATTTCCAAATGAGGCCACATGTGGAGGTTCCGGAGGTGAGGCTTCAACATATCTTTTTGGGAGACATAATTCAGCCCCATAACAAAGGTTAATAAAATGTTTTGAGAGAGAATCTATGTACAGAAAAGTGCTCACATTGTAGCATAGACATTGATGAATTTTCACACAGCAAATCATACTTGTGGCCCCACCCATATGAAGGAATAGAAGAGACAGTCTTAGAAAATAGATACCAAATTCCATGCCTTATGGAGAAAGCCAAGGCTCATTAGTCTGGTTTGTGCTTTTAGTGTTAAATCAGGTACGTTGTTGGCACTTCAGACCAGGTACACCTAGGGATGTGGGTATTATGCTGCAAATCACAAAGGACAGTTTCACTTTTTAACCCCAGTGCTTCCTGAGAACTCTATTGTAAAGCATACTGTTATAAACTAAATTGCATTTTGAATAGGAATAATTAGATTTAAGTTAGAGATTCAGCCAAAAATTGCTTTATCCGATAAATGTCGGATGTGAGCAGTTACATCATAAAAAGAAGAAATGCCACTCAAACCTGTGATTGCCAGTTTAGGAGAGGCTTTGGCTCTTGGGCCATTGCTTCGTGTTCCCATTTTGGGTGCCTTGTCTATAAAGGGGAAGGGGTGTCTGGATGGCTCTCCGGGTTGGATAGCGGGAGGAGACTGCAGCCCACATCTGGTTCCAGCCTCTTGTCACACAGTTGAGGGAGTGGAGCCCAGCTGAGATTGACCTGCTGACGGCACCTGGATGGGGGTCATAGTTGCCATCCCTTTATTTTGCATTTTCTCGTGTGTTAAAGCTTTGGTGCCCACTGATTCCAGCCCTGCTGTTCTTGTGAAAGTCATACACAGAGTGACTGTCACAGCAACTCATTACTCTTCACGGTCCTGAGTTTGCTTTTCTGTGAAATTGCGAAAGAAATACTTGCCTGACCTCTCATCCCACGATTGTTTTTAAGAGTGGGAATCACAGCTTGGGGGGCAGGGAGTTGAGAGCTTCTGCTGTAGTGGTGTGAGCAATACAGGATGGCCATATTTAAATTGGGATTGTACTGTGGAGAGTTATATTAAATTCATAAGATCAGGAGAAACAGAAACACGGGAGTTGGGCCTTATTGCAGACTCTTCCTCGGTGATTTTATTTGGAGTAAATGGCGCACGTAATCTTAGCATGTCTCATGTCAAAATCACGTCAAAGAATGCCACGGGTGAGTCTGTGGCAGATGTTCAGGGCATCTTTTTAAAGGAGAACCAAAAAATTAAAATTTATTTCCTTTTTAATTGTGGCCGTTTTAAACTTTGTTACTTTAAAAATTACATATGTGTAAGTGGTCCACTCTTTAAAAAAAAAAAAAAGGTATCCTCATTGTTCAACTCCTGGACACAGGGAGGGAAGCATCACACACCAGGGCCTGTCGGGGAGTTGGGGGTAGAGGGGTAACATTAGGAGAAATACCTAATGTAGGTGACAGGTTGAGGGGTGCAGCAAAGCACCATGGCATGTGTATACCTATGTAACAAACCTGCACGTTCTGCACATGTATCCCGGAACTTAAAGTATAGTTAAAAAAAAAAACAAAAAAAAACAAAAAAAAAACCAGGCATCCTATCATATCTTGGCATCCTCGATGTCAAAATGTGGTGAAAAGGACCTTTTCCCATTGTGTTAGGCATTTTAGCTCTGTTCAGAATCTGTCACTGTTACCTACGCTTATTTTGTTTTTAGAATTTGGGGGCAGAAATTTTTTTTATCTGTCATGGAAAATAACTGAAGCCCCAATTTTTGAACTCGATAAAAATCCCAAATATTCCCATATTAATCCAGATAGATAGATAGATAGATAGATATTGCATCAGATTTTGTCCCTAAAAGGACTGACTACAGTACAGGATGTGGAGTGAAGCAAGGCTGCTACGGTTTCAGAAACAGCTTTGAAGCTGAGACTTTGCCAAGGAAAGTGGGAACTGCTCTGCCCCAGGAAGAAGTGATGAACCCATCCTTGACTTGCACGACCATCGGGTGTGTCAGCCGCCTTGTCGCCTTGCTCTGCAAACTCTTGCCCACCGTGAACTAGGCACACGCTTAACTCAGTGTTGTGGCAGATGGATGACTAATTCGGATTTTAACTTGGAAAAGCAGAGGTGGGCAGATTCCACCATCCTGGCAGAAGGTTGCATACCCGCCAAAGCGCACTAAAAAGCTTCCTGTTACTCGGCTTTAGCTGAGGCTGAGTGCTGCTGTCTCAGAAGAATTAATTACTTTGAATGGGAGTCATTTTTTAAAGACTTAAGAATGTTTCCTTTTTTTTTTTTTTTTTAAAGCCAAACTGAATGAACTTGGGAGAAATAAATGCTTTGCCTTTGAGAGTTGTCTGCTGGAAAAAGTCAACAAAGGGCTTCTGGGTTTTGTTCAGTGGTGTCTTGATTAGAGTGGCATAAATCTTAAGTACTTTCAGAGGAGGCTTACAAATTAGAGAATAGTTTGGCTGTTTTGGTTTGATTCTAACAAGAGTTCAGCATGGAGAAATAATACCAGTGATGAGATGAGGAATGTGTTTAGCATAATAAAAAAACTACCTCCGTGTAGCCCCATTTTTAGGGCAGATGCAATTTGTGTCTTAAAGAAAAACATAAAAACAGCCAGACATTATCATTTTTCTTTGCTTGTTCCTCAGACGCATTCATAGATTATACCCCTCAATTGTTTTATATTTTAATTACACAAGTGAACAAAGTTTTGCTGTTTAGAACTATTCTGTTGGGTGTTGGTTTTTAAGTTATAAACATTAAAGGAAAAAATCATTTGGACTTATATAATGACGAGTCTTGAGAAATGTCAGTGTTTTCTGGGAAGAGTTGTTCCATTTTTCTAACTGCCTCACTGGGGATCCTGGGCTGGAGCGTTTGCCCCTGGGATGCAGCGCCGGGCACCCCTGCTTCCGGGCAAGTGGCTGTGCTGTTCCTGGCCTCTGTGACTCTTCAGGCCTTTCTCTCCCAGTTGCATGGTAGCTGCTACATCCCCATGCATCCTGTCTTTGTTTAAGACCAGAAGAAAAGGGAAAGGGCGGTACCAGACATTTCTGCCCCTTTGATTGCAGAGACAAAGGCTCTCCTCAAGCCTGCAGCTGACTTCTGCCTTTCCCCCATCCGCTGGGACCGCACATGCCACCCTGCGCTGCAAGGGGGCACGAGGCTGCTCCAGTCTCCGTGGTGGATTCAGATATTAAGGAGGGCAGGGCTGATGGCTGTCAGGGATCCTCTGATATTAGTAATGGGGGAGAGAGGAGGACGTCAGTTCCAAAAGATGCAGTCTTCCTGGAGAACGTGGGACTTGAATGAAGCCCAGATAGAGAAGTCAGCTTTGAAGAGGCAGAAAGAGGACATGAAGGTGACATGCTAATGAAGTCTAGGATAAAGAGAAGCAGTGAGGGAACGTTGAGAACACCACCTTGGTGTGTAGGGATCCTGCATGACACCGTGGATTCTAACACAAAAATAATGCGGAAGGAATTGATGTTTATACAAAGTGGGGTGTGAGTTACCCGCACCAGAGCATGCCAGTTGGTGGTTACACGTTTGACCCTTGGACATGATTTTGGGGGGAGTGGGGATGGTCTCATCTAGTTTTATTTTTTAATTAAGAATTTTTTTTTTCAGAGGCATGGAATCTTGCTCTGTCGCCCTGGCTGGAGTGCAGTGGTGCAGTCACGGCTCACTACATCCTCAAACTCCTGGTCTTAAGTGATCCTCCTGCCTCAGCCTCCAGAGTAGCTGGGACTACAGGCGCACACCACCACACCCTGCTAATGTTTAAAATTTTTTTTTAGAGATAGTTCCTCACCATGTTGCCCAGGCTGGTCTCGAACTCCTGGCCTCAAGTGATCCTCCTGCCTTGGCCTCCCAAAGTGCTGGGATTATAGGCGTGAGTCACTGTGTCTAGCTTGCTTTCACTTAGTTTTAAAAGCAAAAAGATTGTGAACATTTGCGGACACAGGGAGATTACCCACCCCGCCCCCAAAATTCCAGATTTTCAGCTGCATTAAACACATTGCAAAATTCGTGCATCCTGGCTGCTCGTTTCCCCGTGCCCGACACTGGGTAGTGGCTGCTCCTTCAGAAGGGAGGACCCTGCCCTTTCGCCATGATGCCCAGTGCTCAAGGCTGTAGACCCCATCCTGAGGGTGTGCGTTCTATACATGCAGCCCCTCCACTTGCAGCGGCCCCTCCCAGCCTCTGCGAGCGCTGGCGTGGGCACTGCAGGGCTTCATGTTTTCCCCGTGTTACCTTCTTAGGCTCTGCTACCTAGGCTGTGACAAAGGCATCCCTGAAAAGAGTTGTTCAAAAAAGAAAGATAGCCCCTGTGACGGGTGAGATCATCCATATGTTACCCAATAAAAAGTCAAAGGCTTGAGGGGCCCTTTGAGTTCACTCCAGAGAAAGGTGCAGCAGCCTCGGCTCAGTGGCCCCTAGGCCTCCCTGACGTTGCCCGGTGGCAGCATTAGATTATCTCACTGAACAAGCCCTGTCCCTTTGAAATAGCAGTAGGATGGGAATGTCCATTAAAGTAAACAGCTGTGCGTCTGAGAAGCGGGGGACACTTTGTTCTAATGGCCAGCAGTTCCTTTTCCTGTTTCTTGATTGCCTATCAGTTCTTTCAGATTGCCTTTTCACTTTGAAAATGCAAAATTAAGTAATCCCAGTTATCTTTGTTTAAGCGGGTGCTTCAGTCATGTTATGACTTGCTTTCAAAAGCTCGGTGAGGCCGTGCATGGTGGCTCATGCCTGTAATCCCAGCACTTTGGGAGGCCAAGGCGAGTAGATCACCTGAGCTCAAGAGTTCGAGACCAGCTTGGCCAACATGGTGAAACTCCATCTCTACTAAAAATACAAAAACAATTAGCCGGGCATGGTGGCGGGCACCTGTAATCCCAGCTACTTGGGAGGCTGAGGCAGAAAAATCGCTTGAACCCAGGAGGCGGAGGTTGCAGTGAGCCGAGACCGCGCCACTGCACTCCAGCCTGGATGACGAGAGCAAAACTCTGCCTCAAAAACAGATAAAAAAGCTCGGTGAGAAGGGGTGAGGATCTGGGCAGGTCTGCGTTCTGTGTTGGCTGGAAGCCTGCTGGGGTGCTTTGACCAGACAATTCTTGAAACTTCTAAGATGGACTTGAGGCCGGGCGCAGTGGCTCATGCCTGTAATCCCAGCATTTTGGCAGGCTGAGGTGGGTGGATCACCTGAGGTCAGGAGTTCAAGACCAGCCTGGCCAACATGGTGAAACCTTGTCTCTACTGAAAATACAAAGATTAGCTGGGCGTGGTGGCAAGCACCTGTAATCTCAGCTACTCGGGAGGCTGAGGCAGGGACAATTGCTTGAACCTGGGAGATGGAGGTTGCAGTGAGCCGAGATTGTGCCACTGTACTCTAGCCTGAGCGACAGAGCGAGACTCCATCTAAAAAAAAAAAAAAAAAGAAAAAGATGGACTTCAAAGACCAGGAATATGGTACAGGTTTTGTTTTTCCCTCCCATAGTACTAAGATGAAAGCAGGGCTTTGGACAGAACGTCGCTTATGTTCGATGATTCTTTTTCTCTCTGTTCATCCTCTGCAGAAACATTGCCTATTGCATTGCGACCAGCTTTTGTATAGGAAGGGAAGAAACAGATATCATTTGGGTTTTGTCATCAGTGAGATGCTAGTCTTGTTGTGGGATGAGAAGCATAAACTGGTAACTGTCAGCAGGGTTAGGAGCAGATAGTGGCCATGTGCCCCAGGCACCAGGGAGGCTGGGAGATGTACAGAGTCCCTTGGCGGAGACGGTGGGGTTCAAGATGGCGTCCTGAAGGCTTGAATGTGGGCGAGCTGGGCAGAGTGTGTGCACAGCAGCGATGGGGGTGCATGGTGTTTCCAGAGGGGACCCAGTAAACAAAGCTCTGCAGGCAAGAAAGACCACTTTCTCTAGGGAGGAAGGACAAAGGGCCTGTTGTTGCGCGTGTGTGATGTTTGGGCAGGGTGGGGATGGTGTCCAGAACAGCAAGGCTTGTTTTACATGGTGGTGAGTAGGACTTGATTAAATGCGGTGCCTCCCTCCCCCTGCCTGATCCAACTGCTCTTTTGCATTGCTGCTAGAGGCGAGAGAGAAGATGATTTGCATGAGGAAGATGGCTGCCTGTTTCCTACCGTGGTAAATGGGTTTTACAGGGCAGGAGGTTAAAATGTGACTTTAGAGGTGCCTTGATTTTGTTTTTCTGTTCCACATGAGCCATGGGTGACCATTTCTGATACATCATCCTTTCTCTGGAATATTGGTGATTCTACCCTGGGGGGGATTTGGTCCTCCAGGAGACATGTGGTAACATCTGGAGACATTTGAATTTGTCACAACTTGGGGCAGGAGGGTGCCACTGGCTTCCAGTGGGTAGAGACCAGGGATGCTGCTGAGTCCCCTGCAATACCCAGGGCAGCCCTCAGGGCAAAGAATGATCCGGCCCCAAATGTCAATAGTGCTGAGGTGGAGGAGCGTGGTTTGGAGTGTCGTATTGTTTATCCATGTTTTATCTATTGGACATTTGGGTAAAATAGCCCACTTTTAGCTCTTACAGATGGTCCTGGTATGCACATTCTTCTATGGGTCTTTTGGTTAACATACATGCACATCACTGAGTCACTCGGTCTGTTTTCCCAGTCATGCCAATTTTTTTTTTGAGATAGGGTCTCACTCTGTCACCCAGGCTGCAGTGCAGTGGCATGATTTTGGCTCACTGCAACCTCCACCTCCTGGGTTCAAGCGATTCTCTTGCCTTAGCCTCCTGAGTAGCTGGGATTATAGGCATGTGCCACCATGCCTGGCTAATTTTTGTATTTTTAGTAGAGATGGGGTTTCACCATGTTGCCCAAGCTGGTCTTGAACTCCTGACCTCAAGTGATCCGCCCACCGTGGCCTCCCAAAGTGCTGGGATAACAGGCATGAGCCACCATGTCTGGCCAGTCATATCAATTTTGGTATTCACCCCGTATTCAGGAGTTGAAGGTGTAGGAAGCAGCGCAAATGGCCATTGACAGACGAGTGGATAAAGAGAATGGAGAGTGTACATACAGTGGAATGTTGCTCAGCCTCAAAATGGAAGGAAATCCTGTTACCTGTTACCACATGGATGAACCTTGAGTCCATGATGTTAGCTGAGATAAGCCAGTCCTACAAGGGCAGATACCGTATGGTTCTACCTATGTGACATATCTGGAATAGTCAAATTCACAGAGGCGGGAATAAAATGCAGGTTGCCAGAGGCAATGGGGGATTGTTCATTGGGTACTGTTGTGGTTTTGCAAGTTCTAGAGATCTGTTACACAACAGTGCGATTATAGTTAATGCTACTGAACTCCATGCAATTAAAATGGTTAAGAGAATACATTTTATATTATGTTTTTGTTGATGCTGTTGTTGTTAGAGATAGGGTCTTTCTCTGTCCCCCAGGCTGGAGTGCAGTTGTACGATTATAACTCACGGTAGCCTTGAACTCCTGGGCTCAAGTGGTCCTCCTGCCTCAGCCTCCCAGGTGGCTGAGATTACAGGCATGTGCCACTGTACGTGACTAACTTTAAAAACAAAATCATAGAAACTTGGTTTCGTTACGTTGCCCAGGCTGGTCTCAAAACTCTAGTCTCAAGTGATCCTCCTCCATTGGCCTCCCAAAGCACTGGGATTACAGATGTGAGCTACCATGCCCGACCTATATAATGTGTTTTTAAAAATCACAGTTTAAAATTAAAAAGCATTGCAGATGCACTTGTCCTTGGGGCATCTTGCTCCTTGCAGCCATTCTGGAGTGTATGGGTGGCACCACCTGCTCTCTCCTCCATCTCCCTGGCTACACAGGCAGGCTCTGGGCAGCTAAGCATACGCACACAGACCCCTCCTTCTGTCAGTGTTCCATCAGTGAGCAGAGGTGCTGTGAGTGTCGTGGGGCAAAGAGTTTATTAAAGGAATCGGAACTTACGTGATTGTGGGCAGAGGTTCGCAGGGAGAGTTGAGGGGGTCCTGCACAGTTGGAGTCACACCCCTAGTGCCACTGAGAACCCATCCACCAGCTTGGGGAGGGGTTGTACTCTGGGAGCCCCAGAGGAGGCTGGTCCTCCTGGGTCTGAGCCAAGCAGTGGGCCGAGGCCACTGTTGTGGGGGGTCACAGGACCCTCAGTTGGGAAGAAGAAGGGGGTGCGAAGCAGTGGAGTATGAAGTCAGGCTGGAGCCTGCCAGACACCTCTGCAGCTGTTCCTTGCTCCATGTGACTGTGATGTGGCCTTATGGTATATTGGCTGTAGTGTCACCTCTACTTTCAAACCTTTGGCAGTTTCCTCTTTTGATCCAGTCTAACAAAGAACCATATAGGAACGGAGATCGTGGAAAACACAGTTCCCATTGTAGCCAAGATGGCTGGTACTATACTTGAAGTTAGAAATCTGACCTGTGGCATATTCGCTGCATCCAAAGGGCCAGCTGAGGAAATGTGTGTGGTTCCTTCATTATTCCTTGCTTGCTTATAAATACACAGTATTTAAACCGTGACACATTTTACAGAGGTATTTGTATCTTAGCCTGAGAGTTTAGCTATAATTTAAATCATGACTTTTCTGGGGGGAAATGTGGCCTGGTTTCCACATAATCTATTTCGGTTAAAACTTTTGTAAAACAGCCCATTTATAAACTGCAACTTTCTGTGTTTATAAAGTTCTCCGTAATGCTTTAGTAGCTAAACACCAGGAAAAGGAAATTTTAAGTTAGGTTTAAAGTAAACAATGAGAATATCTAGGACAATTAAGCTTTTGGGTTATTTCAGATAATCTTATAGAAAAGGGCTTAGAAACTACTCTACCTAAATAGCTCTAAGTATTGTAAGTGAAGAGGTTTCCCTTTACCACTTAAGCTCTGGTTTCCTCGTGTTATGATGAAAACGGATACTTTGTCACTGTCCCTGAGAGTGGAGCAGCATAGCCTAGGTTCCACTGGCAGTTTGGACATGAACAAATTATAACAGCAGCAGAATAAGTTGTAACTGTACTTGTAGCATACTTTAGAGTTAGCAACATATTTTCATAATTGTTTCACTGTTATCCTCCTGGTCGTTCTAGGATGTAAGACAACCAGCTCTTACCACCATTTTTGGGGTGATAAAACCAAGAGTAGGAAGCATTTCTCCAAATGGTGTACTTAAGTGGCAGAGGCAGGCCTTCAGTACCAGATCATTCCTCATCTTTTGAAACGCTCCATGCCCCCACCCTCTGATGTGATTATTCCGTCCTGTCTGCCACCAGGGGATCCTGTGCATGTCTGTCACTGCACTTGCCTCATGGGATTTGTATCAGCCAGGATCTAGTTAGGAGACAGAAGCCACACAGTAGTTGGAACAGGAGTGCTTCATAGGAAACGGGATTTGGTGAATTGACCAAATCCTACCATGCCCCCGTGCTTACAGCTTTTCTGTTTACAGAAGCAAGGTTGAACAGTTGCGCAGAGATCGTGTACATGCAAAGCTCAAAATATTTACGTTACGGCTCTTTGTGAAAAAGTTTGCTCACCCCTAATGTAAAGAACTATTAACTTGTGGCAGGTTATTATCTATTATCGACAAATTATTAACTAGTAGCTACTACAGGTGAGGAGAACTCTAAAGAATACGAGAATAGCAGATAGAGGGAGCCGTCACTCCCTCCAGGGCTGGGGCACCACAGAGTACCTGAGGAAGGAAGAAATTTGGAACTATTCTTCCCACCCCCTCCAAAGCTGAGATTCGAATCTCGATGGAGGATGGTTCACTAGGTAGTGGAGAAAGTCGCTGAGGGCCACCGCTGGCTGGAGAGCAGGGAGCCACCCCCAGCATGCCGGTGAAGCTCACTAGGAAGCTGGCCAGGAGTGTCTGTAGGACTTGGTGGAAAGCCACTGAGGAATTGTCTCTAAAAGTCGCTGGGAAGCTGCCCGCCAGAGCACCAGTGGAACTTGCTAGGAAGCCGCCCTTGGAGCTAGTGCCATTGTGTATGCCGCATGACTGCCAGGCCCCACTGGAGCAGGCACACTGGAGCAGGCACACTGGAATGATGAAGGCAAGCCCTTTCCACCGCCCACATGCCTCTGCCGCCCTCTGCTGATGGTGCTCACCAGGTGCCAGCACTGGAGAAACGCCCACAGGGTCCTGCTCCGGGATCACCATGTGGGCAGTGAAGGTGCGTTTGGGATGCAGAGGCAATGCATTGCTAACTGGCAGCGTTGCAAAAGGTTGTCTTCAGAGTTGCATTGTAAATTCCTCTGACACACGATGGTGTTCCAGAAATCCTCCCTGAACATTGCTCTCCATTAACCATCTCTTAGGTGGGTCTCGGCCTGTGCTCTGTGAAATTCAGGGCTGACATGATGGTCAGGATTTGGCCAAGTCCTGAGGCCCCAGGACCTTTGCCACTTGTGGAGAGGAGGCACACACCTTTGGGCTCTATGCTGCCCTCCCTCCAAGAAGACCGTCACCCTTTGCCACAGAACGCACACTCTTCTTCTGGTCCCGTCCAGTTGGCCTGCATTCTGACGCTGCAGCTCTCACCTGCCCGGGGCGCATTCCACCCCTGCCCGTTTCTCCCAGTCACTCCTGGGACAGTCAGCTTGCCTTCCGTTGCTCTGTAGAAATGCTGTCTGCCAACTCAGTCTCCACCACCTCCAGATCTTCACCTCATCTCCCTCCACATTTTTGGGAGCCACATGCCCCCTTTTCACCTAGCTGATCACCCAGCCGTAGGCTTTCTGTCATGACACTCCCTTGGCCTGTGTGTCCATTAGCATGGCTTTGTCACCTGGTGCAGCCACGTCCTCATCCTGGTCCTCTCTTCATGCCTCATCCTTGCGCCTCCCCTTGCCATGGGGCCTCATGTGGTGCAGCCCTCATTTTAGGGAGAGATGAAACAAGAGCTAGACCTTTGTGGACTAAATACCTCCTTGAGCATCTAGTTCCAAAACACACGAGGAGGGTTTTGGTTTATTTTGTTAGTGCTATTTATTATTATTATTTTTTTTTTTTGGAGGGTATATATTTCTTAAGAGCTGGGCGTCTCACTATGTTACCCAGACAGGAGTGCAGTAGCTCTTCACAGGCGTCGTCATAGCACGCTGCAGCCTCCAACTCTTAGGCTCAGGTGATCCCGCCTCAGCCTCCTGAGGAGCTTTTTTGTATTGTATTATCATTTTTCTTGCTTTCTTACTAATTTTGTCAACTATGAGGAAAGGAATTTTTTCTTTCCTAATAGAGATTTTATTGATACTTTGGAAGATCAATACAGAGCCGTTTCAATTTGTATCCCATTGTTAATGTCCTTACAGAAAATCTAAAGAGCTGTGTCATTGGATTCTTTTCCAGGTACTCCAGCGACTTTCTAGCTGAAAACTTGGAGGCAAATTTTCCTTAAAAGGCCAGGAATTAGGATTTTTTGAAGTCTCAGCACCTTTGGGTAGTGGTTTCCATCTTTAGGAGCACGAGTCTGTCTCAGGGCGAAACTTCAGTGTAGATGCATGTTCTCAGGATATTTCACAACTTGCTGCCTTGCTGAATGGGCCACATTTCCTTCCCCAAGCGCCGGTACCTTCAGATGTTGACGAGCTGTCACATCAGAAGTCACAGTCACTCACCGTTATCAGCAACACTGCATACTCAAGTTTTCAGCCTTTCATAGCACATTAACAGAGCGATTAGGAAAACCGACTGCCACGACCAGAAGACTTTCAGGGTGCATGCCTCTCTGATAGGGAGAGCCACGATCAAGGAGTCCTTTTCCTTCCAAAACAGTTCTACTAAAAAACAACCCATGGGCTCACACCTATAATACCAACACTTTGGGAGACCAAAGCAGGAGGTCAAGGTAGTAGGATTGCTTGAGGCCTGGAGATTGAGACCAGCCTGAGCAACATGCTGAGACCTCGTCTCTACAAAAAATAAAAATAAATAAATAAATAATTAGCCAGGTGTGGTGACACGTGCCTGTAGTCCCACCTTCTTGGGAGGCTGAGGCAGGAGGATCGCTTGAGCCTGGGAGTTCAAGGCTGCAGTGAGCTGTGATCGCACCACTGCTCTCCAGCCTGTGCAACAGAGTGAGACCCAGTCCCAAAAACAAAA
Organism: Nomascus leucogenys; assembly: GCF_006542625.1. Taxonomy (NCBI): domain Eukaryota; kingdom Metazoa; phylum Chordata; class Mammalia; order Primates; family Hylobatidae; genus Nomascus; species Nomascus leucogenys. The sequence goes on from NC_044406.1 coordinate 8,323,660, forward strand.
AACAAACCTATAAGTAATTTAAGCTGCTCAAGACATATTAAATGCCTGACCATGACTGCAAATTGCCAGTCAGTATGCTTTGTGTTGTGGGATATGAAAACTGTCCACCCAGCCTGGCACCCAAGACAGTCAAAGCCTCTCGTAAAATATATACCAAAAAACAACTAGCAAATGATTTCACCTCTTTAAAAAAAAGCATTTATGCTTAAAAAATGGAATTAGGTGGGATTCTCTCCTTAAAAACGTTTCCAGAACTACTAAAAAACTTGCATTTACAAAACAGTTGCTGAAAGTGTTCCCCTGGCATATATGGGAAGGTAGACAGGGGCCGCTGAGCAGTGTATGATAGTAATCAGGTTTCTTTCCCTCCTGCTTCCTGGGAGCCCGGACTCTGCTTGCATTTAGACTCCGCTTCCTGCAGATCGAGCTTCAGGTTCCTGCTGAGCCACTTCAGCCCATTTGCCCTTTGCTCCCCCTTTTCTCTTTTGTGCTTTTTTCCCTGAGGATTTATCGTTTCCTGCTGCCTTTTCTTTTTTTTTTTTTTTTTTTTTTTTTTGAGATGGAGTCTCTCTCTGTCGCCCAGGCTGGAGTGCAGTGGCGCGATCTCGGCTCACTGCACGCTCCGCCTCCTGGGTTCACGCCATTCTCCTGTCTCAGCCTCCCAAGTAGCTGGGACTACAGGCGCCCACCACCACGCCCAGCTAATTTTTTATATTTTTAGTAGAGACAGGGTTTCACCATGTTAGCCAGGATGGTCTCGATCTCCTGACCTCGTGATCCGCCCGCCTCGGCCTCCCAAAGTGCTGGGATTACAGGCGTGAGCCACTGCGCCTGGCCTCCTGCTGCCTTTTTGGGCTTCATTTCCACTTCTGCAGAAGCAGGTTGAGCCGACAGCCTGGCGGACCTCTGGGCCCTGCCTCGGCCACCCCTGGGGCTGACCTGAACTTCCCCCTGGGCATCTTGGCGGTGCCTGGTGCCTGCTGCCCAAAAGCCTTATGAATCTGGATGCAATGCAACTCCCTTCCCTGCCCTGGCCTCTGGGACCGCACCAGGGGCCAGGAATTTTTTTTTTCTTTTAAAGTCTCAACACATTTGGGTGGGGATTTCCATCTTCTAGGGGCTTCCCTGTTATCGGAGCACGAGTCTGTCTCACAGAGAACCTTCAGTGCGGACAAGGTGTTCTCATTTATTTCCCAACGTGCCTCTTTCCTGGATGAGTCAGGTTTCTTTTCTGAAGACACCGAGCTCAATAAACCAAGCAGACTGAGAGGTGACTTCAGTGCTTGTCCTCATCATGCAGATATTTTATCTCTGGAAAGTGAAGCATTGTTGAGGTGGTCAGAATCGATCAATTGCAGGTGTGACTCATAGCCCTTGAAATATGATATTGGACTTAAAAAAAAAAAAGCTACTTTTTCTCCTCTCATTTTGATTTCTGGTCACTGTGATTTTCCAGATCCCTCAAGCTGAAAACCCTGCGGCAGGTGACGTGGCCAGATCTTCCTTCCCAGCCTCTGGAGTTGTTGCATTACTCCCGTGATTTTCTCTGCCTCTTTCCCCAAGAGTTCTGCAGAGATGTAGGAGTAGTGCCCATCAGGGTCGTTGTCTTTGTCGTTTTATTCTTATTGCCAAAGAAATTCATTTGTGTGTGACTATAAGACGAGTCTTCCAGAAGCAGCTGCCGTAGTGATGAGTTCACTCCCCCACTGCCATGGCTGCCTTCGTTGGGCACCCACTGCCTGCAGGACAGCGTCCAGATTCCCATTCCGGGGCGGGGTCCTCCTCTTCCCCCACATCTGCCCTATCTTCAGACACTCCCCTGCACACACACTCATGCCTCAGGCCTCCTGCCTCCACGCCCTTCTTCACAGGGAAGCCTCTGCGGAAGGCCTTCCCAGCCTTTTCTAGTTGCCGTTTCTATTTGGAGGCCTTCTTATCTCCACCTGAGACAGAGGGTCACATCCCCCTCATGCTGCCACTGCAGGGACCCCATTCTTTTCAGCGTGAGGCTGCTCCCCTGCTGCACTCAGGATGCCCTCGCCCTCATGGGACTTCATTTGGATTGTCTCTTCAACGAAGTATCAACAACTTTGTTCCATAAAAGACTTTGATTAACTGTTTTTTTCCTGCTGTTCCTAGAGAAAACATTTCCATGAGAACAATGAGGCATTCTGCACGTTAGGAGACGTTGAACTCTAATCGGGGCCGTAAGAGTGAGTTTCCATACAGAATATCAGTTAATAACTAAAACAACAGTATTTGCCTGGGTGTGTGGACTCGGTGCTTTGGGTCTGTGAGTGCCCATAGCATGGCACCTGGACCGGCATCATTGTGGGTCAGGGGTGATTGACTTCCTAGCTTTTTGTAGAGGGACTTTTTGAGGTTAGAGCAAGCGAGAGCAAAGATTTTTCCTAAGTACTACAGGTCAGAACTGCCTCACTTGTGGCTCTGGCATTCCACAGACATTAGGCGACTGTCACTAATTGGTGCACTGCCAAGTGCTTCCTTACCTTGTAGACCTGGGACTGTGACAAAATGAGCATCATTGTGATGCTATCACGCATGCGGCACCTTAGGGATGCCACAGGCCCAGTCCTTAATTAAGCCTAATTAATTCTACTGAACTTGAAAAGTTCAATGGGGCAAAGAGAATAGAATGGAGGTTTTCAAAGCTGCTGCTGCTTTTCTGACTTTCCCCATAGCACCATAAACATGTAGAGGTACTTTATCTGGACGAGGAAGCCAGGGGAAAAAAATGAAGACTTTTATCTCCCAAACCAAAACACGTTTTTGCTGGGAAATGTAGGTGGAGTGTGGTGGGGGAAGGCTGATGGATGTTGTGGAATGCGGCCTTCCTATCTAGAGGGGAAGCTTTAGGAATCTTTGCAGATGAGAAGAAACAGCATCATGTTGTCCTTTGCAGTGAAGTCAGAGCAACTGACAGCCCTTTCTGAGAGTCTTTCAGGACTTGCTTACACACGTGTTTGTGGGAATGAGACACATTCCCACCGAAAACCCCACCCAGTCACCCCTGAGTCAGACACAGAACTGTGTCACCCTGAAGAAGTGCTGCTTCAAAAGCTGTCCCAAGACCCTGCAAGCCATTAGTCTTTATGGTTTTGCCTAAAGATTTTCCTGTGATACTTAAATTCAAACATGTCATTGTAGAGAGAAGGACACAATTTCATTTATTTTTATTTTTATTTTATTTATTTTTTTAGATGAAGTCTCGTGCTGTCACCCAGGCTGGAGTGCAGTGGCACGATCTCAGCCCACTGCAACCTCCGCCTTCTGGATTCAAGCGACTCTCCTGACTCAGTCTCCTGAGTAGCTGGGATTACAAGAGCATGCCACCAAGCCCGGCCAATTTTTGTATTTTTAGTAGAGATGGGGTTTCACCATCTTGGTCAGGTTGGTCTCGAACTCCTGACCTCGTGATCCACCCACCTCGGCCTCCCAAAGTGCTAGGATTACAAGCGTGAGCCACCATGCCCGGCCTTTTATTTTTATTTTTTTGAGACAGGGTCTCACTCTGTCACCCAGGCTAGAGTGGGGTGGCATGATAACAGCTCACTGCAGCCTCAACCTTCTGGGCTCAAGTGATCTTGCTGCCTTAGCTTCCCAAGTACCTGGGTGCCTCCTGAGTAGCTGGGTGCCACCATATCTGGATAATTTTTTACCTTTTTTTTTTTTTTGTAGAGACAGGATTTCTTTTGTTATATTACCCAGGCTAGTCTCGAACTCCTGGACTCAAGCGATCCTTCCACCTTGGCCTCCCAAAGTGGTGGGATTCCAGGCATGAGCCACTGCTCTCAGCCCTAGACACAATTTTAAAGCTCACCATATATCACTCTTATACTAGGTCAAAATAGTTTCCTTGATTTTATTTTAATTTTTTTAATTTTAATTTTTCAGGACAGAGTCTCACTTTGTCGCCCAGGCTGGAGCGCAGTGGCATGATATCAGCTCACTGTAAGCTCCACCTCTCAGGAGCAAGCAATTCTCATGCCTCAGCTTCCCGAGTAGCTGGGATTACAGGCATGCGCCACCATGCCCAGCTAGTTTTTGTTTGTATTTTTGGTAGAGACAGGGTTTCACAATTTTGGCCAGGCTGGTCTTGAACTCCTGATCTCAGGAATCCGCCTGCCTTGGCCTCCCAAAGTGCTGGGATTACAGGCATGAGCCACCGCACCCAGCCGCTTGTTTTTAGATATCGAGGAATGCATAACTTTTTATTGTGGTAAAATATACATAATGTGAAATTTCTCTTCTTAATAATTTTCAAGTGTACTGTTCAGTGATGTGTTAAGTACATTTACAGTGTTGTCCAACCATCACCACTATCCATTTTCAGAACTTGTCATCTTCCCAAACTGAACCTCTCTGCCTATTAAACACTAACTTGCCATTCCCTCCTCTCCCCAGCCCCTGGTAATCACCATTCCACTTTCTCTGTCTATCCTTTTGATGACTCAGGTATCTCAATTCAATTGTATAGTGTTTCTCCATTTTTGACTGGTTTATTTCACTTAGCATAATGTCCTCAAGGTTCATCCATGTTGTTGCCTGTGTCAGAATTTCTCTCCTTTTTTAAGGCTGAATAATATTCCCATTATATGTGTATGTATATGCCATATTTTATTTATCCATTCACCTGTTGATTGACATTTGGGTTGTTTTCACCTAGAACTCATAATTGTTTAAAGGCAAAAACAAAATAAGGCTCTGTCCTTTGAAATTTATTTTTTATTGTTGTTTTTTAATGCAAACAAATTTATGAATAAAGTATCAAGGTTTTTTGTTTTAATTTTTGTGAGTACGTAGTAGGTGTATCGATGTCCTTAGAAATTTGTGATGATAGAATTATACTTTGTAAATGTGCATTTTTGCTCATGTTTGTAACCCCAGCACTTTGCGAGGCCAAGGCAAGTGGATGGCTTGAGCTCAGGAGTTCGAGACCAGCTTGAGCAACATAGGGAGACCCCCCCTCCCCATCTCTACAAAAAAAATAAAAAATAAAAATTAGCTGGGTGTAGTGGTGCATGCCTGTAGTACCAGCTATTCGGGAGACTGAGATGGGAGAATTGCTTGAGACCGGGAGGTGCAGACTGTGGTGAGCTGTGATCACGCCATTACACTCCAGCTTGGATGACAGAATGTGACCCTGTCTCCAAAAACACAGTGCATTTTTGGACACTTCAAAATACAGGCTCAATTAGTTTTCTAAGCAGATACTTCATTAGCATGTGACTGGTATTATTATTCTCATAATTCTGTTACTTTAGTCAATATTTTTGTGTTTTACTTTACTACGTAAAATGTTGGATTCTTCCCCTTAGTAATTGTCTGTGCTTTTTTTCTTCGGACTCATTAAAGGTATGAATTAAATTCTGAGTTTTACACCTTGTTTCCTTTGGCAGTGGAATTAAAATTGGGAAAAATCATCTATATTCATAGAGATTAATGGTGAAGTCTCTTAAATTACATACATGTCTATAAATATATATTAATTGTTTTCTTTTGCTGCTTTACTCTGGAGCAAATTTTCCAAAACTGTAACATGAAGTACAGTTTAGGGGAGAAACATCTACTATCAGAATGTACTTAAAGAGGCCAATCTTTTCACCTCTTTGTAGTAAATTGGATGTTTACATTGTCATGAGGGTATCTCTCTTGGAGGAAAGAAATTATTATTTATTCTGAGCTCAGTTATAGACAGTTTCAGCTAAAAATTATGAGGAACTGATTTGTTATGTCTAAAGCTTTGAGTTGAGTTTTTGATATTTGACTTGTTTTGTATATTCGTGACTATAATTAATAGCATCCGCATGGCAGGTAAGCTATGTTATCCATTGTGAATACAAGGAAACGAGGAAAAAGAGACCAGAAGTCTTAGGGTCTGGAGCTGGCAGCCATGGATAACATGTGGATAGAAAAAAACTTCTGTGGTCTTTCAACAAGGTGGAATTCCTGACAGGCAAGAAAAGCCACTAAAGACCCAAAGTCTCCAAAACAAAAGACCAGCTCCAGGATGCCAAGATCTTCCTTGGAATCCCTGGCCCCCCAGATGTCTGTAACTTGCCTCGTTATACACACCTCATTTTTACTGTCTTTCCCACCCTGCCTGGATACTCTTATTTGGTTCAGGGGGGAATAGAAATAAGCAAAGTCAGCCACATCAACACTTAGGCTTTCTAGCATCGAAATACAGATATGCGTGGGTCATTCCAGCCACAGCACTTAGCAGTGACCTAGAGAAACAGATAGCGCCCTTCATCTCTGATCCATCCTCCTGAGGCACAGCCTGGAAGGAGCCTTTCCTTTGTGCAGAAACCTGGGGGAAGGGTTGCTCCAGATCCCCAGCCTCCTGGCCGGCCCCTTGGTCTCCCTCTTAGGGCATGTCGAAACCCAGTCTCCACCAGGTATCGCCTGCCTTTTGCTATCCTATCCCTTGGCTGTGTGTGCAACCTTGGTGGGTGGAAGCTTATTTACAGCCTGTAAAGACATCAGGATAAAATCGTCTAGAACTTTTGAAACCAGTTGGTGACTGAAAAAATTGCTGCATATTTTTGTTAGGAGTGGTTTTTAAATTTTGTTTATAGTATTGACTAGCAGTGAATAATTGCTTTATTCACAAGAGTTCAGTTGTCCCCAGATCTAAGTGGAGATTTCAGGAAAATATGCAGCTTCAGAATTGAGGCATTGTAAGTTACTTAGCACCTAGCTTCTCCTGGTCCCCCACCCCAAGAAGTAAGCTGGAATCGAAAACACTTAGCTTTTCAACTGCCAGAAGAATGGACGGCATTAGCTTCAGGCTCACTCTTGGAAGTTATTCTTGGGTTAGCCATGACATGCACTGGCTAGCAGTGAATTCAAAGGCTGTATGCTGATGTGCTTGTAACCAGTGATTTCTTCTTACTGGTTTTCCTAGCGGTTTATAAAGCTTTTTGGTGTAAAACAGAGTTGGCAAACCATTTTTGGAACAAGCCCAGTAGTAAATATTTTTGGCTTTGTGGGCCAAGCGACTCAATTCTGCCCTGTAGCGATATGTAAACCAATGGGTGTGACCGTATTACAGTAAAACTTTGGGGGGTGGGAGGGGGAAAGAAAGCCGGCTGGATTGGCTCGCTGGCCACAGTGTGCCAGAAAATGGACAGATTAACTGGAATGAATTGCTGTTGAATTCCACTTTACTGTATAGGAAAATCTAGGTTAATAAAAGTTACAGAATATAGGCTGGGCACGGTGGCTTATGCCTCTAATCCCAGCACTCTGGGAGGCCGAGGCGGGTGGATCACGAGGTCAGAGGAGTTCAAGACCAGCCTGGCCAATGGGGTGAAACCCTGTCTCTACTAAAAATACAAAAATTAGCCGGACGTGGTAGCGTGCGCCTGTAATCCCAGCTACTCAGGAGGCTGAGGCAGGAGAATTGCTTGAACCGGGAGGCAGAGGTTGCAGTAAGCCGAGATCGCACCACTGCACTGCAGCCTGGGTGACAGAGCGAGACTCTGTCTCAAAAAAAAAAGAAAAAAGGGAAAAAAGGCTGTAGAATGGATGGCATTCAAGCTGTTAGGGAGTCAGTCAATACACATTGGGAGGATACTGTGTTAGCACTGAGTAGTGAATATCTTAACATACACAGCGTGGTATAATAATCGGATTAGGGCTATGACAAAAAACAGATACATGTTAGCAAGGATATGGAGAAATTGGAACCTTCATACACTGATGGTGGGAATGTAAAATGGTACCGCTGCTGTAGAAAACAGCCTGGAAGCTCCTCAGGTTGTTAAATGTAGTTATCATAGGGCCCAGCAATTCCACTTTATAATAGCCAAAAGTAGACACTGATGAATAGATAAAATGCAGTCTGTCCATACAAGTGAATGTTACTCAACCATAAAAAGAAATGAAGTACTGCTACATGCTACAACGTAGATTAACTTAGAAAGCATCGTGCTAAGTGAGAGAAGCCAGACCCAAGAGGCCACATATCGTATGACTCCATTTATGTGAACTGTCTAGGACAGGCAAATTCATGGACACAGAAAGTACATTTGTGGTTGCCAGAGGCTGGAGGGGTTGGAAACTGAGTAGTAATGAGCACAAGGTTTCTTTCGGGGTTAGGGGAAATGCCCTAATATTGATGGTGGTGATGGTTGTACAACTCTGAAAATACTAAAAGCCATGCTTTATTTGAGCGAATATATGGTATTTGAATTATATTTCTATAAAGATGTTACAAAAACAGTCTAGTTCCAGGATTAATGTATGAGAAATAATAAGTAATTTAAAATGGTCCAAAATTATTCTCTGGTTAAAGCATATCTAGAAAATGAATGAGTATCTTCAGGTCCCCTGTTTTCCATTGTGTGTGTTCTCGAGCTTTCCCATTCCCTGGATAAACAGGAGTCGTGTCCAGGGAAGGCAGGCCAGGGTGAGGGGTATAGTGCATCCCTGATCCCCTGAGTGGTAATAAGGTCAGCCCCCGGGGCCCCATTCCTGCCAAGTGTGAGGTATGTCTGCTGCGTTCCGAGGACCTGCTCTGCCTCAGGAATTGCTGCTCGTGGAAGGCTCATGGAACATGCTTCTCTATTACAGATTGAAGAGGGCAGTAAAGCCGCGGCAGTCGACAAGTTACTGGCTGGAGATGAGATCGTCGGCATCAATGACATTGGTCTCTCAGGGTTTAGACAGGAAGCGATTTGCCTGGTGAAGGGGTCCCATAAGACCCTGAAGCTGGTCGTCAAAAGGTAAGATCTGAGCTTCCTCCCACATTTACCATGACACACAGGAGTGAGTGGAACATCAAAGTGGGAAGCCAGTTGTCCCGCCCACATCACTGCAGAGATCTCGATTGGGACATGCACTTAGAGTTATATGTCTCGGTCAAGCATGGGCCCGGCATCAAGAGTCTGAACGGTTCCTAATTTTGTTACGACTGATTTTTATAAATTTCAATGTATTAAGTGGATATGAATACTCGTATCTTTCCTTTGGCAATATGTAGATTACTTTCTTGGCAGGCAGAAAACTGTGCTTATGCTCCCAGTGAGGTGACATGTTGTTGCCTGTCTTGTACACAAGGTGGCAGGCCACTGCGCTTTCTGTTTTCATGCTAGAAGGAGAGTGACTGTCACGAAGATGCCAGCCACCAAGGGTTTAGAGCACTGTGCTGAGGTCTGGAGGGAGCTGTCTGTCTATTCCTGTACATTACGTGTCAGTTGGAGCTTGGATGGTTTTAAGAGGTTAGAAAGTGAACTTGGGGACATGATGCTTTTATATACAGGAACTAAAGCAATACTCCCAGGTACCACAAGAGTGTTGGTGATATGTCGCTTTCAAAGAGAAATAACTCTCCACCTTGGTTTTAAAGTTGGCTTATTAACAGGAAAGTGCTTACACATCCCTTTTGACAAAGTTAGCATGTTCTTTTGAAGGCTGGCTGTAAATTGTAATTAATGGACGCACATTTATTTCCATTTTTAGTACAGACGTGAAGATATATATCTTCCTTGTTTTGAAAAAAAAATTTTTTTTTTCGAGTCTGGTCAAGTGAAGTAGTGTGCGTGGAGAGGAACCAAGAAATCTGTAACTGGTTGTGACTAATTATTTGTAAACACTGCTGCACTCAAACCAGCCAAGACAAATTCCTAAAGGCTTTTTTGAAGTGGGGGTAGGTGGAGGTGCCAAAACAGTATCCAAAGAAAAGGTTCAGAAATGAGGAAGGGCCAGACGTGGTGGCTTACACCTGTAATCCCAGCACTTTGGGAGGCCGAGGCAGGAGGATCACTTGAGCCCAGGAGTTTGATCGAGACCAGCCTAGGCAACGTAGTGAGACCCCATCTCTCTCAATATATTTTTTAATTAGCTGGGCATGATGATGCACACCTGTGGTCCCAGTTACTCGAGAGGTTGATGGGAGGATTCTTTGAGCCTGGGAGGTCGAGGCTACAGTGAGCCGTGATTGTGCCACTGTATTCCAGGCTGGGAGACAGAGCGAGACTCTGTCTCAGAAAAAAAAGGAAGGAAAAACATTTTTTGCCTCATGAATTTAGCAAAGTCAGTTGTAAGTGGTACATGCTATTCCTGAGCACCCTTCTAACAACTGTTTGTAGATCAGAAAGTCAAGTCTCAGAATGGTGGTTTCTGAGCCATTGGGGAGGGTGGGGTACGAGAGGCACCATGACACTGTGTTATGGTTCCTCTGTGATCACCGTCTTAACTCTCCTATAGCAGCACGTTTGTTCTTACACGATTCAGTTAACTTAGTGGAATGCTGGTGGTGGTGAGGGAAGCTTGTTCTGCAGAGGTAAGACGAGGAGTTATAAATTGGATCTGGGGGTCATCATCCCGCTGCCAAGGCTGACTGCAACTCCCTTTTCTTCTGTCTCCTGTACTGTCTCGTTCTGGGCTCCCAGAGACCCCAAAACACTGGGCTGTGCTTGTGGTCTTACTGTCTGTCTCTTCTTCGATGGAGACACCAGCTCAGTCAGCATAGCTGGCCAACTTTGTATCACCAGGGCATAGCTATGCATAGAAATTCCTAGCATGGGAGTTCTTGAGTCAGAAGGTGTGTGCGTTGTGAATGTTCAGAGACCGTTTCTGAGTTTCTCAGACCCTTTCACATCATCTCTAGCATAGCATATTTGCAGTTTGTTTGTTTGTATTCTCTGTGAATGTGATAGGTGAAATATGGTTTTATATTTACATTTGCATTTCTGTAGTTACAAGAGTGAAGTCAGGTATCATTCCATATGTTTAGAAGCAAGGTAGATGTGATTCTTTTTTTGAGCTAGAAGTACATATTTAGTGATACAGATAGTCTAAAATCTGTTCAAAGGAAAGCCATGCCACAGGAGAACTGGTTGGTGGGAGGAGAGAGAGAAGCCTCAGGGCATCTGCTGCCTGGTTTCACCGAGTAGGTCCTTAAAAGACTCTTGGGAAAAGGGATTAAACTTTTGCCCTGAAGGATCTCCGGGAGCCACTGTGTAGAATCCCCATTTTGTGTTCTGCAGACCCAGTTTCCTTTAAATGAGACACGTGGACAAAATGATAATGTGGTTTAAATAGAATTTTATTTGAGTAATATGTGTAACGAGATATAAAGCAGCAGAGTTTATTTACAAATTTTTATTTCCCAACACACTTTCAATAACTGTTTTAGGAAAAAACCCACAAGCTGTTTTTCCTCTGCTCTCACACAACACTCAACACAGAAGGCATCTGTGACCAAATGTGCATAGAACTTCTAATACTCCAGCTATCTTTATGTGGTTTTCCTTATTACAAAGGCACGAATGGGTGCTTTCAAAATTGTTCTTCTTAAAGCCAGAACACGTATTCTTCTCTATCTAAATTTAAATCTCTATTTAAATCTCCCCCCCTCTTCTTTCTCCATTCCTAGGCAACCACTAATCTGCCTTCTGTCTCTATGGATTAGGTAGCATTTTCTAGCATTTTATGTAGAGCTCCAGGATGGCGCGTGTACCCTTACAAGTGGCTAGTTCATGAAAAGAACTCTGCAGGTAGTTCATAGATTGAGACACCAACATATTCATATTCTATATTGCTCTGCTTAAAAGCATGATCAAATGGTAAACTAGCTTGCCCAAACCTTGTTTGACTTGTTGCAATTGTCTGCCCCCATCTGCAAAAATGTCATGAGGGAAAGAGGTACATAGATCTCAGTGTAAAGCACTGGTTTTTCGTTTGTTAGAGACAGGTTCCCGCTCTTTTGCCTAGGCTGGAGTGCAGTGGTGCAGTCATAGCTCACTGCAGCCTCGAACTCTTGGGCTCCAGCGATCTTCCCAAAGTGCCGGAATTACAGGCGTGAGCCATCGCACCTGGCCTCTCCATGGTTTTTTAAACTCATTTGAATAGTGGTTCATGGATAAACTCCCCTCCCTGTAGTGACAGCTGCTACACGTCTTATTTTGTAGGCTCGTTTTATCTTTGTGTGTGTGGGGACCAGGGGACCAGGCAGCCAGGATAGGATTGCGATGGGCCACTTTCACAAAGCGGTGGCATCTTGTTTCACAGGCATGGGCAACTCGGACCTTGTGAGCGTTGAGAAGCTCGTGCTGGGAAAGCGATGCGATGCGGGAGGAGACAGGCGGATCACTATCTCCGCAGACAAATGAGGGCCAGCGCTTCCTCTCGCCCAGGGCGGGGGGAGCTGGAGACAAAGAATGTGTAACAGTCAGCCCTACCAAGTGCATGTATGTTCTTCCTTGTGAGGTCCAGGTGGCATACACAGCCCGAGATGTCAGGGAAGGGGTGCTGCCCGGGAGTCAGATCTGTCGGTTAGGTCAGGAGGAGAGGCTGAGGCTGGCAGTTTTGCTTTTCTCTTTCTTCCCAGGCGGTTTGTTGTTCTGTCTCTACTTGGCTGGAGAAGCGCTCCTTGCGGGAAAGTTCAGGGCAGACGTGTAGCCTTTTATTATGTGTGTGTGTGTGTCCAGTTTTTTTCCGCTGCACTGTTTTCCTAGGTGCCCAGGCCCACCCCTGGAGAGTCCTGGGCAGGTCTTGAATGGATCTGGGCTCCGAAATCTTCACACAGAGCCACAGGCTATTTCGCTGGGCGTTAGCAGCGGATCTACCACTTGCTGGCCTTAAGCACAAGTTCTTGGGAAAGTTAAGGCCAGAAACTGGGTGGCCCTTTTGCATTTTCCTCATTAACTTAGGCCAGTTGGGTTAGTGCAAAAGGGAGGTCTGCCTGATGCCCTCAAGCTGCTCCGGAGGAGAGAGAGCAGGGTTGGGAGGGGGGAAGGACCGAGAAGGGGACGGCGGCTGCTAGCTTAGCTGGGCTCATCCTATCCACTCGGTGCTAGGGACCGTGGCTGTTGCCTGTTGCTGTCTTCTCTCTGAAATCTGCGTTAACAGCTCTGGGGACAGAGTTATCCATTTTTCTCCCTTCAGAGGCAAATGGCTGTTAAGTTCAGCTTCTAAAAAGCACCTATAATTTCAAACACCCTAGGGAAAATTTCTTTTAAATATCACATCATAAATTATTTTCTAAAGCTTTGCAATTACCCTTTTGGCTTTTTCCCCAAGTATGCATTATAATATTAGTTTTGTTTACGGCAAATCCGCCTGCTACCTTGTCATGGACCCCACTCTGGGCAGTTTTTCTTGAACCGGTCATGTGTTGCGAGTCATTTTGTGGGGGCCAAATCGTGGATAGAGTTGATTCATGTCACTTCCTGCCTCTTTGCTGGCAGCCCTAAACCCTCTTGTGAATCTAATTACATCCACTAAGCTTGCATTCAGGAGCAGCTTAGCAGCAGAGGGAAGGGTTTTCTGCATCAGGCTGCAAGGGTTTGCGAGACCATGTGGTGTGGTCCTGCATTTGAAGAGAAGAGGCTGCATGTCGAGGGACAGCACTCATGTTTGCTAGGAGCGAGTTTCTTAAAACATGCGTCCCCTCTTGGGCATTGCTAAGGTGCCCTGACTGCTGCTCCAAGCCCACATTGTGCTGCACCCCCCTCTGCTGCTGGCTCCTTGGAGCTGTCCTGGAGCAGGTGGCCCTGCAGCCCCAAGGTTGATTAGCACAGATGTTCCGGGAGCTGCTACTCGCAACGGTGGCAGCAGTAAGGGGCCGCCTAAGACGTCACCAGGTTTACACCCCCACCCCACTCCCCCAGCACCCCACCCCCTCCAGAACTACTCCTGAGGCAGAAATGGTGCGTGGTCAGATGGAGGGCATGCTCCTTAGTGGGGACACTGGAGGACGTCAGGTGAAACCCATGCCTTCGAGGCTGTCTGATGTCTTTATCTGTGATTCAGGAGTGGGTATTTCTATTCTGTGAGCATTTGGGGACTAATGGCTGTTTGCTACTGAGCTTATTTTCTTGTTAAAACAAAGGAGACCCTGACTGGCTTGGGCTATTTTCCATTATTGTTTTTATTTCATTTATTTATTTTATTATGAGTGAAGGAAAGAAGGGAGAGAGGGAGGGAGGGAGGATGGGAGGAAGGAAGGATGAAATCTCGCTCTGTTGCCGAGGCTGGAGTGCGGTGGCTACTGACAGGCACAGTTATAGCTCATTGCAGCCTCAAACTCCTGGGCTCAAGTGATGCTCTTGCCTCAGCCTACTGAGTAGCTGGGACTACAGATGCATGCCACCATGCCCAGCTTATTGTTTTTATTTTTTTTATTTAATTTTATTTTTTCTATTTTTTTGAGACAGAGTCTCCTGTTGCTGGAGTGCAGTGGCAAGATCTTGGCTCACTGCAACCTTCACCTCCCGGGTTCAAGCAATTCTCGTGCCTCAGCCTCCCCAGTAGCTGGGGCTACAGGCGTGTGCCACCACACCTGGCTAATTTTTGTATTTTTAGTAGGGATGGGGTTTCGCCATGTTGGCCAGGCTGGTCTTGAACTCCTGGCCTCAAGAGATCTGCCCCACTTGGCCTGCCAAAGTGCTGGGATTATAGGCGTGAGCCACTGCACCCGGCCAGCTTATTGTTTTTATTAAGTAAAATCAGGAGAAAAAAGAAGACCACATAGATCAGAATTGTTTTATTTTGGGGAAAGTTACTTCTATTGGGGTTTTGCCTTAGTGTGTGGTTTAGGTAATTTAATCAGATGAATCAATGTTTGCAAATAGTGATGGTTTCTAATATAGGAAGACTTACAGAGAATGTTTAGCTTATTTTTGTGTATGTGCTATGCGGTGGGATCCACACTGTACAGGTTAAGTTTATTTTGAGGTTTGAGGAATTGAGAAGTTAGCATTAGCATTAACAATGAAGTTTAAATGACTTTTATTTTTTTATTGGTCCCGCAAATGACGTAGACTTTTATTTTTAAAAACGGAGCAGCTCTAATGAGATCCACCAAATTGAAAGCCCTGAGCTTTAGGAGAAAAGGTTGATCTACACTGGTTGAATTCCCAGTTTGCTATTGGCTTGGAAAGAAGAGTGTTCTGGTGAGATTTTGAGAGCAGACCCTGGGAATGTCCTCTCTTGAGACTTGAGGGCACAGGGATCTGGGGACAGGTCTTGGTGTCTGTCATCTGGGAGGTAGTGTCCTGCGAGAGGCAGCAGCCCAGCAGACACCACGGGCCCCTGGGATCACGTGCTGACCTCTTAGTGGGCTTGGCAGGGCAGGAAGCCCACATGTGGCTTCTGTCCAGTCACTGGTGCCACTCACCCTTGCAGTCACCCTTAAAGGACAGGTAGATGAGGCCTTTGCAGGTTGAGACATCCCCAGAGGGTCTGTCCGTCCCACATGGAGCACACTGAGTGGGTCCCCTCTCTGTCCATCCCGTCCTTGGCTGTGGCGGCACTGGCACGCTGTGGCATGCTCTGCCCTGCACTGGCCACTTTGTCCAGATGGAGACGAACGTGCTTTCAGTGTGTTGCCAAGGGGCAGGGAGAGGTGATATTGGCAGAGCCATGAGCGATGGCTGCCAGGCAGGTCATAAAGGCGGAGTAAATGTCGCCTCTTCTTAGCACTGTCACCTCAAGCCCGGTTACCACTAATACCCATTGGTTCCAAGGTGGGAGAGTCTGGGGGAAGAAATGAAGTACCCGACACAGCCTTGGCCCTTTCTACAAAGTGAGGGGCATACCTTATCTGTAACAAAAGCCTGTTTTTTTGTTGTTGTTGTTTGTTTGTTTTCATGTCACTTGCTAATTTATTCACACAAAGAAAATGCTCCATAATGAAAACAACTTCATCCCATGTCTCCCTCCCACCCACACACACTCACACCCCTCCTGTCCCCAACTGCAAGATGCGTTCCTACGTCTTGGCTATCTCAAGGTACTTTTAGAACCAAATCCTCATAAAAACCATTTAGAATAGTTCCCTGATAACTTGGTTTTATTGCTAAAGAAAGCCTGTTTGTGTCAGTTAGAGTCCAAAGGCCTTTTGAATGGAATGGAGTGGCATGTTTAAGGAGAGTGCTCAGTAGGATTTGCTGAATGGTAGTCATGACAGCATTGATGGGGATGTGAAATGGGCTGATTAAATAACTGGAGTAGTTCCGACGTCCAGACCGTGTTTTGGTAAGGTAGCCATCGTCATGGACAGGGCAGGTAGCAACAGTTCTCTGCACCACGGAGGGTAGTTGTACCATTTACTCTGCTGGTTGTGGGTGTGCTTGCCTTTAGTAATAGGGAAAGCAAGGTCATTGGTCTGCAGCTGTAGTAAATGACAAAAAAGAGGAAGGAATCAGATCTTTCTTCAGTGATTTCACTACTTTGATTTGCCAACAATGACATGGTGGTTTATTAAATGTAAAGACACAGAGGAAAGTTCTCTGGCTCAATGCCCTTGCAAAGAAAAGGATGCCTCCCACCCTCTCGGTGAGATGATAAGTGATCAAATAAGGGAAGATTTTTATCAGCCACTCGGCATATGTCGATCCCATGTGAGTGGACGTCTGGCTTACCATAGTGACCACATGTGCAGTGGTATTTAATAGTTCTCTGAATGTATATAGGATCTGTAAAAAGTTTGGAATAAAAGCACAAGCTTCCTTTGGAGAAATGTTATTTAGTTGTAATAGCATTTCACTACTGCCACATTCAGTTCACCTGTGGTGGTAGTGCCTGTAACTTTGCATTCAGAGGAATTCGTGGACCTTCCTCCCCCTGCCTCCCCAATTTTGCCGCTGAGTTTCATCTCTTTTCATGGTCCGGACTCAATGTTTCTTTGCTGCGCCGTGACTCTTAAAGTCTCTTTTATTGGTTACTTTCCCTAAACCTCGTATCTCTTCTCTATACCTTGGTTTTTGTTTTTCTATGAAGAATATCTTCTTAACTCTTCTAGTACCTTGAATAACCATGGGCTCTGGGAAGGGAATTTGAGGACAAATTGAGTAAAAATACAGTAAATTATTATGGGCTTTATGTAATGAGCAGAACATCAGAAAGGGCTAGGTGGGGATATTGTTTGCTGAGATCTAGTGGGCAGAACTCCAGAAAGGGCTAGGGGAGATTGTTTCTTGAAATCTCTTTCCTTTCCCTTTGCATCTATTTACATGGCTAGAACGCTTTATACATAGCATAGCTTTTAGAGAACAGCAGTCTGCAATCTCTTGTTGCTTTTTTTTGGTATGGCTTTTGCCATGTGTATACTGATATGTTGACTCAACAAGTTAAACTTTTTGTGTCTTTTTTCTTGTATCTGTGGTGTTCATCCTTAGGGCTATATAAAACGAGTCATATTAATGACCGCACACTTGAATGTGCTGAGTTTCTTTGCCAACAAATTCATTCTGTTGAAACATAGCCAGGAAATTGTGTGAGTGCCCTTTTTAAAACATCAAGCTGAATGAAATGATGATTTGACACTTGGGGCATATATATGGTTGAACACAAGGGGTTTGGATACTGGGACAGCGATTGTCTTTTTTTTTCCTTTTCTTTCCAACAGTAATGGGTTTATAGAAATGAACATTACAAAGGTTAATGGGAAAAACAAGTCATTCGGGTCTGCTCCATTCCTCTGTTCTGTGCCACTCGGTTCTGCCTGTGGCTTCTGTGGCATTCCTCCGAAGTCTTTTCTGCCATAGGACCCAGGTTGAACACCAGAGGTCGAGGCCAGAGGCGGGGCACACTCTTGCTAGGGGTGAGGCAGGCAGGCTGGCCAGGTGGAGAGCAACTCTGGGGCTCTCACCCCACGTGAATGCTGCTGCTGGGCCCTGGCGTTTGCTTACAATGAGGCTCTGATGTCTCAGTTTCAGCTACTTAGGTCATTTGGGAATTTTTATCTTGCCTCAGTTCTCTTCATGTTTAAAAGCAGGAACTACTTGCCTCTTATCTTCTAGGACCATAGACTTTATCAGACATGATGTCACCATTCACGCAGGCATTGCCCACACTACTGCCCCGGCAAAGACGCTGCGTATAAATCTTCCCACAGTGCCTTTGGGGGACGACTTTTCTTATAGAAAATACATGCAGAGTTAACCATTTCTAGAGTGCTCTGGCGTACTTGTATACATTCATGTGATGTATGTGAGAAGCACTCCCACCACGTAGTTAAAATCATTCCTTTAGGTCCCGCCTTCCAGGAGCTTGCAGCTGAGTGGGCTGAAGAGCTCTCACAAGTGCGGACTCAGAGAGGAAGGAAGGGTGGAAGTCGATCCAGGAAAGTCTTTGCTGAGGACAGGCCAGCGGAGCCATCCTTTGTAGCTGAGCCAGTTTTGAGAGGCAGATATAAACGTCTGCCAGCCATACCAGGTGCTCCAAAGCTGGAAGCCGTAGCTGGAAGTTCTAGTGAGAACAGTAGAGGGGGAGGCTTGGGAGAGGGAGGTGGAAACGTAGGATGGGGCCAGCACCCAGCGGCTCACACAGAGCTGCTCAGGTGGTGCAGACACTCCTGGCCCACTGCAGCCCAGACTTCCTTGGTCTTGGGGAAATGAGAATTTGCTCTATCTGCCAAGACCCTAGATGCTACAGACACTGCTGGCCCAGGGAGCATGCTCTGAGAACCCCTGGACTAGACCACAGAGAACCTAGGAGCATGGACTTCCTTTTGTGGAAACTCAGAGCAGCTGATGGTTCTAGAGTGAGGGCAAGACCTGGCTAGGGCTGTGTTGCATGCAGGAAGACTGATCTGGCAGGAGGTGCAGGCAGACCGGGAGAGGAAGAAGCCTTCCGGAGGATTGGCAGGAAAAGGAAGGAAGCAGAGTCAGAGCTGGGGTTCATTTGATGTTTGCAGAGAGGTGGTTTTTGCTTAAAGGATTAGAAGAGTGTGAGCAATTGCTAGGTAAATTCCCCTCTCCCCAGACCCTGGGGTCTGACATCAGGAAGCTTGTCACAGTCCCTGAGTCCCCCAGACTGTTTCCAGGGCTTCCCATCCTGGCCCGGTATCTGCAAGGCCTTTCCAACTGCAGACTCTTCTTTCAAACCCTGCTCTTCCTTATCTCCAAGAAGCCCTTAGAAACCATTATTTATCTGTTTTCCTACAAAACGTTCCTCAGCTCCCAGTGTAGGCCAAAAGCCCCCCCACGTATATAATACCACCACCACCCCCGCCCCCCATCGCAGTTTCCAGGCAGGGTGACCAGGTGGGCCTCCAGCAGGCCAAGGCGCCTCCCCTCCCAGACCCTGCCTTGGCCTCCAGCCAGTGCTCTTACTGTGTGCTTAGTTAGCTGGGGGCACGAAGCACAAACTATTTGTCTTGGGAGGTGGTGCTTCTTTGCTTTCTTCTAAAAGGTTAGGAAAATAACCCAACACTCGTGATTTTTTTTTCTTTTTTTTTCTTTTTTTTTTTTTTTTTTTTAGTTTGAGGGAAGGGAAGGAATTCTGTTCTTTGTGAATAATAAAGATTTCATTGAAGCAGTTATTGTGATAATTCCTTTTAAAAATAAAACAGGATATTTGATATCTAATCTGTTGTTCTTTCTTTTTTTTTAGAGATGGAGTCTTGCTCTGTCACCCAGGCAGAAGAACAGTGGTACAATAATAGCTCACTGCAGTCTTGAACTCCTGGGCTCAGACATACAGCTGTTGTTCTTAATGTTCAATGACATCCTAGCATTTTTTTTATATTTGTGATCTAAACCCTGTCCTTTAAAAAAAAAAAAAAAAAACCCAAAACACTACCTAGCATATAAAATTACTCTAAAAAATTGAAGTAAGTTTCAATGAAGTTTGGTGTACAATCTGTGGGAAGGGATTTCAGGGGAACCCACCATTAGAATGAATAGTTCCATCTGGAGTGCCAGAAAACTCGGTATTGTCAATACCATGGTGTTTTGTTATATGAAAGGAATAGTATGCATTGACTAAACATTATGTTTTGGAAGAATGATAATGGCCTGGGCCGGGTGTGGTGGCTCATGCCTGTAATCCCAGCACTTTGGGAGGCCGAGGTGGGAGGATTGCTTGAGCCCAGGAGTTCAAGACCAGCCTGGGTGACATGATGAGACCTCATCTCTTTAAAACATTTTTGAATTAAATAAATAAAAATTTTAAATGATAATGGCTTGGGAGAATGATCACAAAACCAGGCCGACTGGGGAAAGAAAGGCACTCGTCAAGTCTGCGGGGTGAAAGGGAATACACAGAAACATGTCTCTCCTGCACATGAGACCCACGGTTCTAGGGACAAGGTGGTTTAAAGCGTTTAAAGAGTGCGTGGCTTGTGCAGGAGGAAACACCACAGCCTTCAATCTACTCAAGTCCTTCTGGGAGCCCTTGAAACTCAGCCAGACGGACCAGGAGTGTAGGCGGGCTCTAGGTGGCGCCAGAGCACTCTGTCCCCAACTCCACGGGTCTGTGATTGAGCGACCAGCATGTAGGGGCTGAAGGTCCTCCCCACCATCTCCTTATCAACACCAATCCAGCCGTTTCAGAGGTGCCAACAAACAGAAACCAGTCTGACCCCGGCTTGATCCCCAAATACATTCATTATGCACCAGGAAATTCAGAAGACTTGAGAAAAAAAGCATATATATTTTAGTAAATTTTCACTGTCCATAGTAACCAAGATATCTTCAGTTAAAGCAGAAAGAGTGTAACTCTTTTCACTGTGTGTCTTCATTTGCTTATTTAAAAAAATATCCCTAGGCCAGGTACAGGGGCTTACGCCTGTAATCCCAGCACTTTGAAAGGCCGAGGCAGGCAGATTTCTTGAGCCCAGGAGTGTGAGACCAGCCTGGGCAACATAACGATACCCCATCTCTCATTATACAAAAAGTTAGCTGGGCGTGATGGTGTGTGTCTGTGGTCCCAGCTACTCAAGAGGCTGAGGCGGGAGGATCACTTGAGCCCAGGAGGTCGAGGCTGCAGTGAGCCATGATTGCGTCACTGTACTCCAGCCTGGGTGGCAGAGGGAGAGCCTGTCAAAAAAAAAAAAAAGCCACAATTCATATCAGAACTGCTGACAGTGTCATATATAAGAACACATATATCTGTATATTATCTTTTTAAAAAGGAGCTTCTGGGTTTGTTTTCATTTTTTCATTGCCTCATACAGCATTGCTCATTCTCTTCAGACAGTTTTGAAAGAGTGTGTGGCTTGTGCAGGAATAAACCAGGTAAGATGCATTTTATGAAGGCGTGGAAGTCTCACTTCCATGCCAGGTTCCCTGCCTGCCTCCAACAACTCCCACCCAAGCTGCCTTCTGCACATGCATTCCCGTCCGTGGGAAGCCCTCTTCCATGCCATCAGCCTCTCTGGCTGTAACGCCCCTGTTCGGACTCTCCTGTCTTCCTCTTTCCCTGGCCTGCATTTTGACCTCAACCCTGTATCTTTTTGTCCCCGCTGATGGACACATCCACAGGGATGTCCCATAGCTATGGGAGATGCACAGTATACACTTTGGGTTTTTGTTGTTGTTGATAATTACGGTAAAATACACATAAAATTTACCATGCTAACCATTGTAATGTTCAGTAGCGTTAAGTGTATTCACATCATACAACCAATCTCCAGAAACTTGTTTCATCTTGCAAAACAGAGGCTCTATATGCATTAAACAGCAACTTCTCAGTCTCCCCTCCCCCACCCCCTGGCAACCACCATTCTACTTTCTGCATTCATGATTTTGACGAATCAGGTACCTCATATAAGTTGAATCATACAGTATTTGTCCTTTTGTAACTGTCTAATGTCACGTAGCATACCGTCCCCAAGGTTCTTCCATGTTGTAGCATATGTCAAAATTTCCTTTTTATTGACAAGTAATATCCCATTGTATGGCTGGACCACATTTTGTTTGTCCATTCTTCCAGCCATGGAACAGTATACGTTTTGACTAAATGGCCAGCTCTTAAAGTCTGTATTAGATATAAGCTGAATATCATCATCATAGAATAAACTTCTAAGGTAAAAGTAAATCTGAAATGATATTATTATTACAATTTTGTTTTAAAACATAATATTCAGATTTCAACAGAATGACATTTTGGTCCAGGAACGGGATTGTTTAGCCCTCTCAGCTGCTAGAAGGCTTCTGTGGTCACTGCCTTATTCATTTGCAACACTCAATTAATTCTTATTTTAGCCTGAGGCCAGTGGAAGGTTGAGATGTATTTTGGGTTTTTTGGCTAACTGCTGGTTTAGGTTAATGTTAGCACCAAGCTGCTGTCTCCCTGATGTAACTGACCAAGCTAAAGGGCTAATTTCTCTTCATACTTGGATTTAAGGAATTGGTGCATGGGGATGATTCATTTTCTTTGAAACAGTTCTGCAAACTGAAGCTTTGTGTACATGGGGAGGAAGATACTTCCTGGATATTTTCAGAAGCAGATTTCAGGCTGAGCATGGTGGCGCATGCCTGTAATCTCAGTGCTTTCGGAGGCTGAGGCAGGAGAGTTGCTTGAGGCCAGGAGTTTGAGACCAGCCGGGGCAACATAGTAAGACCTCTACAAAAAATAAAAAACAAAAATTATTATATTTTTAAAAGCAGATTTAAGATGATTACTCTCCATTTTGTTCATCTTTGCTGCATGAAAAGTTGCCCCAAAATTAGTGGTGTCAAATAGAATTTCTAGTTGTAAAATTGAGCACAAAGCAATTGGCCTATACGGAGGTACTCAGAAGCATGCTATGTGTTAGGGCTGGCTATTTCAATATTTAAAAATATGCTCTAGAAAATCTCCAAAAGGTAGTTATCTGCACATTATGGAAGGGTTGGGGAGGGAGACGGTGTAAACAGTCACTGTGCTAGGGTTGCGGGCAGCAGACAGTCGCAGGGGGGTAGCAGCATTCCTGCCATGCAGATGAGATGGGGTTACTACATCTCTAAGGCAGTGCTCCAGCTGCAGGGCTGCAGATGTTCCATATCTGTGCTGCCCATGCAGTAGCCACTACCCACATGTGGCCATCGAGCACTCACAATGTGGCCAGAATGACCAAGGAACTGAACTTTGGATTTTGTCACTTTGAATAAATTAACCGCTTATGAATAAGGATAGGTGACTTCCCTCCTCCCTCTTGACTCGTCAGTGGCTACACCCGGGATTGATGTGCATCTTTCCAGGGCCAAAGCTAGGAATAGAGGCAGGGCACAGCTGCGACTCACTCTCTCCCTTCCCCCATGACAGGGGCCTTCCGCAGGGCTGGCTTGAGCGGCAGCAGATGCCCAGAAGCTTTGGGCCGTGGTTCTGGCTGCCGGCTGGGTTCCTCAGTCTTTTTCCACGTTGCCTCTGCAGGGGCCATACGTGCAAATGACCTCCTTCTCTCCTGTGTCTGGTGCGTGGGGCCAGGAGGTTGGGCGACAGCTGGGGCTGCCTGGTGTCGCTTGCCATACGGCCTTATCCGCGTGGCTCACTTGGGCTTCCTCATGCCATGGCATGGCAAGGTCACTGGATTCCTCATAATCTATCACACGTATATATTTTTTAAAAGACAGGGTCTTGCTCCGTCCCCCAGGCTGGAGTGCAGTAGCGCAAACACGGCTCACTACAGCCTCAACCTCCTGGGCTCAAATCATCCTCCCACCTCATTCTCCCTAGTAGCTGCAACCACAGATGTGCGCCCCCACGCCCGGCTGATTTTTAAATTTTGTGCGGAGATGGGGTCTTGCTATGCTACCTAGGCTGATCTCAAACTCCTGGCCGAAAGCAATCCTCCCACGGCAGCCTCTCAAAGTGCTGGGATTACAGGTGTGAGCCACAGCACCCGGCCATTTGCTTGCATACTTTGTGAGAACAAAATCTGTTGCTAATATTCTCATATGTGCTTGCTAATGATAGTTTATCTGGGAGAACTTTTATTGTACCCATGGAGAACTGCTGACCCTCTAAACCAGCTAGTAGCCCAGTTATTCCCGTAGCAGGGTTGAACTAGCGCCGTCTTGAGTGTCAGACGTTTTCTTTTCCTAGCCTTCTCTTTTTCTCCCCTTCCCTCCAGTTTCAGTCAGTCTAGTTTATTTTCTTCATTAATTAACTATAAAGGAAGATGAAAGAAGTTCTGGATGTCATAGCACAGAGAAAGCCAGCTGAAAATGAAATTCACATGGCCAGAACCTTCCTTACGAGGATTTTGAGAAATTCCATGAGGTACAGTCTGGGTTTTACAATTGCTTTCCTTCCATGGGGTGTGGAATTTGTCTTTTATACTTTCTCTTTGGTTCCTGGGAAACTATCATAAAGTCAGCATGTTCCACATTTTGCCACCCGTATACTTTTCCTCGTTAAAATGATCTGAGTCATCGAAAGGTTTGTGTTATAAATGCTTTTCAGTTTTATTTTGTAAAATGTTCTTTATTGCATAATATTCTTTAATGTTTTTGCCTGCTGGGAAAAACATCTGATCTCCACAAAGTATTTAAAGAGGCCCACTTGAGCTCGTTCTCCATTCTTGATTGGGCTATCAGCTGTCAGTTCTGTCCCAAATTAGAGAAATGTAAAGCTGGCTTCCTACCATGAGGCTGGAGAAGTGAGCTGGGGAGGAGGATCTCACGCCCGGCAGTGTTCCCCTGGAGGCCCTATTGCATTACTGACATCCATCGGGATTTCTAACCAGACACACCTCATCACATCTGGGCAGATGTGGCCAAGACACTAAGAAGCCACACATGGGATGGTGGGGACTGTGGCGGGGGAGCCCAGGAAAGCTCCTCCATGTTCAGGAGCCCTGGCTGAAGGGACTCTAGGCTTTTGATGTAGGTTGTCATGACTCCCTGGGGGGATCTTTGGTTGACTAACAGGCTCAGGGGAAGATGCAGCTACTAGTCTTAGTTAACCAGAAGGTGGCTGTCTTTACTTTGTTACCTAGGTAAATAGACACAGATAAGCTGTCTGAACTCTGTGTGACCCAGCCGCCTGGGGGACCCATATACCTTTTCTCCAGCAAAAGATAGGAGATTCTGTTTGTGTTCATATTGGGGCACGGAGAGGGCAAAATTTGCTTACTTATTTAGAATAAATGTTCTTTCTTTTTGCATTTGTAAGATTTTAAATTGACAAGTTAACAGTTGTCCATATTTATGGAGGAACACATTTTAGAGATAAGGGCTGGCCGGGTGTGGTGGCTCACACCTGTAATCCCAGTACTTTGGGAGGCCAAGGTGAGTGGATCACTTGAGGTCAGGAGTTCAAGACCAGCCTGGCCAACATGGTAAAACCTGGTCTCTACTAAAAATACAGAAATTAGCTGGGCGTGGTGGTGAGCGCCTGTAATCCCAGCTACTTGGGAGGCTAAGGCAGGAGAATCGCTTGAACCTGGGAGGCCCAGGTTGCAGTGAGCCAAGATCATGCCATTGCACTCCAGCCTGGTCGACAAAGTGAGACTCTGTCTCAAAAATAAAATGAAAATAAAGATAAGGGCTGCTGCACATCTAGAGCCTGTGATTCCCACTCTGTGTTAGGGCAAATGGGTGGTGAACAAAAATCTAAAAAGAAGGTGTGGGTTTGGATTCAGCGGGCAACCCCTGAACATGGTGCGGTGCGCCTGCCTGAGTTGCTGTGACCAGTGTCAGTCTCTGCACTGTTTGGCACTAGCGTGCGCGCTGTGCGCATTCCCTGAACCCCCTGCACTGTTTGGCTCGAGCGTGCATGCGCCGCGTGTGGTCCCCGAGCCCCCTGCACTGTTTGGCACGAGCACATGTGCGCTGAGTGCGGTCCTCGAGCCCCCTGCACTGTTTGGCACGAGAGTGCACATGCTGTGTACGGTCTGCAAGTCCCCTGCACTGTTCGTTTGGCACAAGCGCACACGTGCTGTGTGCGGTCCCGCGCCCCCTGCACTGTTTGGCACAGCGCACGTGCGCTGTGTGCGGTCCTGAAGCCCCCTGCACTGTTTGGCACGAGTGTGGGCCCTGTGTGCGGTCCCCGAGCCCCCTGCACTGTTTGGCACGAGGGTGAGCGCTGTGTGCAGTCCCTGACCCCCCGCCTCCCCTGCGTTCTTTTCTAGGAGGAGCGAGCTGGGCTGGAGGCCTCACTCCTGGCATGCCACCAAGTTCTCCGACAGCCACCCTGAGCTAGCGGCCTCCCCGTTCACCTCCACCAGCGGCTGTCCTTCCTGGTCCGGCCGACACCACGCGAGGTAGGCACCCATTCCCGTCCAGGATGCCAGGTTTGTTCGGCCTTCTGCAGGGAGCGCACTCCTGACTGCAGAATGATTTTGATGTTTCTGATGAGACTGGGCCACCGACACATAATCACAGTTGGAGTGCTCTGAGTTTTTGACTGAACCGGCAAGCGTGTGACACAAAATGAAATGGCAAGACAAGGCATGAGCAAGAAGGGGAGCATAGGACTTGGGTTTCAGCCAAGCTCCTTTGGGATTGGCCAGGTGGGATGCCAGGTAGTAGGGTTCTGAGCTGGTGGGGTGGCGTCCACGGCACCCCTCTCCTTTCCAGGGTTTTACACATGGACTGGAAGGCAGGAGATATATATGGGGCGGCAGGTGTATCTTGTAAAAGCTCCCAAGAGGTTCTTTAATCTTTGGTAGCCTCTCCTCAACCCTCTTGGAGTTAGTGGCAGTATCCTCACTAGTCTCCTGTTAAGAGGATGGCGGTGACAGCAGATAGTCTGGTTTTGGTATGCGTGTGTGGATGTCTCCCTGCTTGTGTGAGTGTGTGTGTGTATCTGTGTGTGTTTACGGGTGTCAGTGTGTGTGGGGGGTGTGAGTGTGCATGTGTATTTCTACATGTTTGTGTGTGTGTTTCCTTGTATGTGTGTGTTCATGTGTCTGTGTTCGTGTGTGCCTGTATGTGTGCATGTGCATCTGTTTGCTTGTATGTGCATGTGTGTGCACATGTATATGTGTATGCGAGTGTGTGAGTATGAGTGAGCATGTTTGGGGGGTGTGTGTGTGTGTGTGTGCGCACGCGCAGGTATGTGTCTGTGTTTGGAGCTAATGTAACCACTCAGTTTTTGGCTGTTAATAAATACTGGTCTTGGCTGGGCGCAATGGTTCATGTCCATAATCCCAACACTTTGGGAAGCTAAGGTGGGAAGATTGCTTGAGTTCAAGACCACCCGGGACAACACAGCAAGACCCCATCTCTATTAAAAATAAAAGAAAATTAGCTGGGCATTGTATGCACACCTGTAGTCCCAGCTACTCAGGAGACTGAGGCAGTGGGATCACTGAAGCCCAGGAGTTCGAGGCTGCAGTGAGCCATGATTGCACCACCGCACTCTAGTCTGGGCAACAGAGCAAGACCTCATCTCTTAAAAAAAAAAAAAAAAAAAAGAAAAGAAAAAAATACTGGTCTGTAAAATTGCAAGGTAAAGATTTATATGACACGAAGGAAAGACAACTGAAATGTAACATTACCCCTAAAGTGACAAAAGATGATGGTATTTAGAGCCCAGTGTATTTTTTGGGGAAAAAAAAAAAACACAGATTCTCAACTGAATAGTAACACTTAAGTGAACAGTGGGCCTTTTATTTTATTCTGAAGTGACTTAAGGTGATGAGATCTCCATTAAGCCCATTTGGCAGTCTCTTAATGAAAGAAACATGCACACTGCCCACATCTGTGTGGAAACAGTGCTCAGAGTTCTCTAGATCTCCTTGGACTTGAGATCTCGCAGAAAAATCCCTTCCAGAATACTGGTGGGTAGTCAGGAGCATGCCCCGGGTTTGAGGATACGTGGTCTGTTCTTATAGAAGATGATGGGAAACCCAAACAGTCCTCTCCCTCCCCCTCCCATAGATGACAGCCAGTTGTTCTCCAGTGTTCTGTCCTGGTCACACGGTTCTCTCATCCTCACTCTCCCCCAACCTAGTGGAGCCACAGCTTCTTCCTGTTGAAGGGTGAACATCTCAGCTTTGTTGAGCTTTAAAGAAAGCACTTAACATCCTGGATAAATAGTTTCACCATTGAGAGCTCTCAGTCACACACAGTTATTACCTTACAGAGGAATCAATGTCTCAACTCACCGTTAATTTCATCCTCTTAGACGCCATCCTGTTTAGGAGCCTGTGTTTTTTGGTGTGTCAGTAATTCTGTAGGGTGTAACCGGTTAGCTGAAAGCTGAACACAGCAGTGCGTGATATTATTATTATTATTATTATTATTATTCTTATTATCATCTTTGAAACAGGGTTTTACTCCATTGCCCAGGCTGGAGTGCAGTGGCGCAGTCACAGCTCACTGCAGCCTCAACCTCTCAGGCTCAAGCCATCTTCCCACCTCAGCCTCCCAAGTAGCTGGGACTACAGGCATGTACCACCACATCCAGCTAATTTTTTAAAAAGTCTTTATAGAGATGGGGGTCTCACTATGTTGCTAAGTAAGGCTGGTCTCAAACTCCTGGCCTTGAGTGATCCTCTGGCCTCAAGTGATCCTCCAGCCTCAAGTGATCCTCCTGCCTTAGCCTCTCAAAGCACTGGGATTTCAGGTGTGAGCCACCAAACCTGGTCTGTAACAGGCTAGCTAGTACATGTTTTTGGCTTTGCAGGCCACACATCTCTGTTGCAGTTACTCAGCTCTGCCATCATAGCACAAGAGCAGCCACAGACAATACGCAGACACGTGGGCACAGTTGGGTTCCAGTAAAGCTTCACGTATGAACTGAAATTTGAATTTCATATCATTTTCACAGGTGAGATAGAAATAGTATGCCTCTAATTTTTTCTCCCACCCTAAAACATACAAAAACCATTTGGGCTGGGTGCAGTGGCTCATATCTGTAATCCCAGCACTTTGGGAGGCCGAGGCGGGCAGATCACTTGAGGTCAGGAATTCAAGACCAGCCTGGCCAACATGGTGAAACCCCGTCTCTACTAAAAATACAAAAAAATTAGCTGGCCACAGTGGCAAGCACCTATAATCCCAGCTACTCAGGAGGCTGAGGCAGGAGAATCGCATGAACCCAGGAGGCGAAGGTTGCAGTGAGCTGAGATCACGCCTCTGCACTCCAGCCTAGGCAACAGAGTGAGACTGTCTCAAAAAAAAAAAAAAAACCCCAAATCAACAACAACAACCTGAGTTGTGGTGTGGCCACCCCTGCGCTTAACTGTTGATTGACCATAGACGTGTAAATGCAGACGTTGCCTGCCAACGATCCGGGCATCAGGCTGAGAATGTGCACTAGGGTTGCAAGGCATCTGTTTGGTAAAACGGCATGTAACAGGGAGGACACAGTCTTTTCAGCCTGTGCCCAGTTTCTCCGTGTCTCTACTAAAATCCAGATGTGCTAAGCTGCAACCTCAGCCTCAGCAACTTCACCCTGGGAAGTTACTGTTTGGCGTTTTGGTATTTCCACGGAGGGCCAGCTGCGTCCACAGCCTTGCCTTTTGCCATTGCTATTGCTAAAGCACACCATGCTTTGTCCTTCTTCTCATTCTTGCAGTTCTTCCTCCCACGACCTGTCCAGTTCCTGGGAGCAGACGAACCTACAGCGCACCTTAGATCACTTCAGCTCCCTGGGGAGCGTTGACAGCCTGGACCACCCCTCCGGTCGCCTCTCAGTGGCCAAGTCCAACAGCAGCATCGACCACCTGGGCGGCCACAGCAAGCGCGACTCGGCCTACGGCTCCTTCTCCACCAGCTCTAGCACTCCTGACCACACCTTGTCCAAAGTCGACACGTCCTCCGCAGAGAACATCCTCTACAGTGTGGGCCTCTGGGAGGCTCCCAGGCAGGGTGGCCGGCAGGCCCAGGCCGCAGGCGACCCTCAGGGCTCGGAGGAGAAGCTCAGGTGTTTCCCACCCAGGGTCCCCAGTGACAGCGGCAAAGGCCCCAGGCCAGAGTACAATGCTGAGCCCAAGCTGGTTGCCCCTGGGAGGTCCAATTTTGGGCCAGTCTGGTATGTTCCCGATAAGAAGAAAGCACCATCATCCCCACCTCCTCCCCCTCCCCCTCTCCGCAGTGACAGCTTTGCTGCCACCAAGAGCCACGAGAAGGCCCAGGGTCCTGTGTTCTCAGAGGTGGCTGCAGCACAGCACTTTACGGCCCTGGCCCAGGCTCAGCCCCGTGGTGACTGGAGACCAGAGCTCGCCGATCGGCCTTGGAGGTCAGCACACCCGGGGAGCCTTGGGAAGGGATCAGGAGGCCCGGGCTGCCTGCGGGAGGCCCGCGCAGATGGCAGCTGGCCGCCCTCCAAGGATGGAGCTTCCAGCAGGCTGCAGGCCTCTCTGTCCAGCTCAGACGTGCACTTCCCTCAGTCTCCTCATAGCGGCCGCCACCCTCCCCTATACAGCGACCACAGCCCCCTCTGTGCTGACAGCCTTGGGCAGGAGCCAGGGTCTGCCAGCTTCCAGAACGACAGCCCTCCTCAGGTGAGGGGGCTCAGCAGCTGTGACCAGAAGCTGGGGAGCGGCTGGCAGGGCCCCCGGCCCTGTGTGCAGGGAGGCCAGCAAGCGGCACAGCTCTGGGCGGGATGCTGGCCTTCTGACACAGCCCCTGGAACCCTCGAGAGTCTTCCCCCACCCACGGTGGGCCAGAGCCCACGCCATCACCTACCTCAGCTTGAGGGTCCTCCAGATGCCCGTGAGACAGGACGGTGTTACCCGCTGGACACAGGGGCCGAGGGCTGCTCCGTGGGAGCCCAGGAGCCTCCCAGGGCCAGCCGTGCAGAAAAAGCCAGCCAGAGGCTGGCAGCCAGCATCACGTGGGCAGATGGGGAGAGCAGCAGGATCTGCCCACAGGAGACACCCCTGTTGCACTCCCTGACCCAGGAGGGGAAGCGCCGGCCTGAGAGCAGTCCAGAGGACAGCACCACCAGATCGCCACCGTTCGACGCCAACGTGGGCAAGCCCACCCGGAGAAGCGACCGCTTTGCCACCACCCTGCGGAATGAGATCCAGATGCGTAGAGCCAAGCTGCAGAAGAGCCGGAGCACAGTGGCTCTGACTGCAGCAGGCGAGGCGGAGGATGCCACCTGCCGCTGGAGGGCCGGGTTAGGAGGTGGCGCCCAGGAAGGACCCCTCGCTGGCACCTATAAAGACCACCTGAAAGAGGCCCAAGCCCGGGTTCTGAGGGCCACGTCCTTCAAGCGCCGCGACTTGGACCCCAACCCAGCAGACCTATACCCGGAGTCACTGGAACACCGGATGGGGGATCCAGACGCTGTCCCCCACTTCTGGGAGGCAGGACTGGCCCAGCCACCCTCATCTACAGGTGGCGGGCCCCACCCGCCCCGCATCGGAGGCCGGAGACGGTTCACAGCTGAGCAGAAACTGAAGTCCTACTCGGAACCCGAGAAGATGAACGAGGTGGGCCTCACGAGGGGCTACAGTCCTCACCAGCACCCCAGGACATCTGAGGATACTGTGGGCACATTTGCTGACAGGTGGAAGTTTTTTGAGGAAACGAGCAAACCTGTTCCCCAGAGGCCTGCTCAGAAGCAAGCTCTTCACGGAATCCCGAGAGACAAGCCAGAGAGGCCGCGGACAGCAGGCCGCACATATGAGGGCACGGAGCCCTGGTCACACACCACCTCCCTTGGGGACAGCCTCAACACTCACAGCGCAGCGGAGAAGGCAGGGACATCAGACCCGCCGCGGAGGCTCGGCACCTTTGCAGAGTATCAGGCCTCCTGGAAGGAACAGAGGAAGCCCCTGGAGGCCAGGAGCTCCGGGCGCTGCCACTCAGCGGATGACATCCTGGATGTGAGCCTGGACCCACACGAGAGGCCGCAGCACGTTCATGGGAGGTCCCGGTCTTCACCGTCCACAGACCACTACAAGCAGGTAAGCATGGAGCCACAGCCCCCTTGACCATCATCGTAACCCAAGGACAGGACACACCCAGAATGCAGTGGCTGACGCCAGGGCTACTCAGCTCCAGCTGTGCGAGCATTTACCTTTTCCAGATCTCCTAGTGCCCTCTGTGTCAGAGGTATTTGGGCACAAAGTTGACACCTTCAAGGCAATTTAAAGTGCCATATTCCCGAAAACCCACATTTTTCATTCCCGTTCTCGTTGCCATAATCTCTGGCTTTAACTGAGTTTCCCCTTAAGTAGCTTGCTCCTACCTTCATACTCAGCAAAGAACGTGGAGGGAGAAACAATGGAAAATGATAACTAACGCCTCTGACATGGAAATGTGTGGTTTATGTAAAAGCTTAAAATGACATACAATAGCCACTTTTCAAACACTGATGGATGACGTTTAATATAGTATTTGGGTTTTTTAGTATTCTGTTTTTTATTTGCAAGTATTTTCAAGGATTGCTCTGGGACAAAAATGTATTTAAAACACATTAAGTGATTGCACTTTTTTAAGGTGAGAGTTTTGATGGTGAGAGTTAATGTCCAGCTTTCTAGAAAACTGCATATTTCTTAGCCCTGCTTCAAAGTTAACAGTCTCTTTCTCTCTTGCACCTACCCCCTTTGAAAGCTTTTTCTCCCTATTACATCTGCACTTGCACATCTCAAAGAAAAAAAAGTTCCGCAATGATAGATGCAGTTTCTTTTTAAAAGAATCCAGGGTAGGTGCGGTGGTGCATTTGCAGTTCTAGCATTTTGGAAGACGGAGGAAGGATGATCACTTGAGGCCAGCAGTTCCAGACCAGTCTGGGCAACAAAGCAAGACCTTATCTCTACAAAAAAAGAAAAAAAACTTAGCCAGGTGTGGCGGTGCCCAGGAGGTTCAGGTTGCGGTGAACTGTGTTCTCACCACTATACTCCAGCCTGGGCAAAAGAGCAAGACCCTGTCTCAAAAAAAAAAAAAAAAAAAAAGAACCACTAGTAATTTAATACAAGATACCTAATATGTGCATGGAAAGAAGGCTGCTGGTTTGCTCTGTGGTGTCCCAGCCCTGAAAATCCACATAGATGCTCTGAGTGTTTATTTCCACCGTTGGATACCCTGGCTTGTGGCTATTCAGCATGACCTCTGAGAATTCATGCTTGCCCTGTCAGGAGCAAAGAATCCCAGGCTCTGACGAGTACTAGAGCTTGAGGCTTCACCACTGTAATTTGTGACCAGCTGTATTTTATTTTATTTCTTTTGGCCAATTGTGCCACACGGTTTTACAGGCTTCACGTAGGAGTTGTTTCCTGCCCAGAACAGAAGTGGACGCGGGGTCTTAGTTCAGTCGTCTCAATGAAATGCTTTGTAGAACTGCCGTGGCAAGGCAAACCCACAAATGAGGGCTTTCATAATCACAGATGTCCTGAGGAAGGCAGCTTGAGGACTTGGTGTCTCATTATGTTGCCCTTTGCAGGAAGCTTCTGTCGAACTGCGAAGGCAGGCAGGGGACCCTGGCGAGCCTAGAGAAGAGCGTCCCTCCGCAGTCCGGGCCGAGGAGGGACAGTCCACGCCGAGGTGGGTGAAATTTGGATTCAGAGTTACTGAACAGGCGTCTGAGGGTGGGCTTCTGTATGGTGGGTGGGTGCTTGGTTAACATGGCTAGACGTCTGGCTTTTGCCAAACCCAAAGCGGCTGAAATCCGGTGTGATTTCCATCATCCCTGATGTACTGGAGGTCTGGGCAGAGCTTGTGCACCCTGCAGCCCTGCCCAGAGACACATCCCAGGGTGGGGAGGCCTTCTTACATGGCGGTGACATTTTTTGGTTCTTAAAATGGCTATCGTGTTTTCCGCACGGTGAGACCGCTTATGGAGACATAATGAGAAGTCCAGTTTAACATACTGGAGCTGCACGCTTTGCACAGAGCGCCTTATCGAAGGGCAGCTTTAGCTATCTAGCACACAGCTGTGTGCCTAGCTGCGGCCTGGAAATCAGAGTTGCCTCTAAGGATTGTTAGTAAGAACGGAACAGGGCAGGCCTTCCTAAATTGGACCTAGTTAATGATTTAATTTTGAGCTTTAAAATAGAAATCGAGTTAGTCAACTCCCAAAGAGAGGCTGCAAGCATCTGCAGGAACTGTGGCAGCAGCAGGAGATTAGAGCATTTTGTGCCATAATTCCAGAATGTGCGCCATAGCCGCTTAGTTGAGGCAAGGACAGGGTTAGATTAAATACATAGTATAATCTGGGCCGGGCATGGTGGTTCACACCTGTATTCCCAGCACTTTGGGAGGCTGAGGCAGGTGAATCGCTTGAGCCCAGGAGTTCAAGACCAGCCTGGGCAACATGGTGAGATCCCATCTCTACTAAAAATAGAAAAAAAAAAAAATTAGCCAGGTGTGGTGGCAGACGCCTGTAGTCCCAGCTACGCTGGAGGCTGAGCTACTTGTTCAAGCACGAGAATCGCTTGAACCTGGGAAGTGGATGTTGCAGTGAATGGGGATCACACCACTGCACTCCAGCCTGGGCAACAGAGCGAGACCCTGTCTCAAAAAAAAAAAAAAAAAAAGTATAATCTTCCCCTTCATCACATGAGGAGGGCAGGAGGAGAGTGTGCGACTCTGCAGAAGATGTGGTGCAATCTTGTTTTAAAAAGGCGGATGGAGGGATGGGAGTAAATGCACAACAGGGTCACCGGGTGTGGATTTTTCTGTCGCCTTGAGAATCTTGTGTGATTGCCGTGACATTCACATTAAACACTGACCTCAAAACTCAAGGTTCTGTTGCAGAAATTACCAGTTTAAAAGTTTGCTTTCAAGAGCCTCATGTCATAGGGTTTTATTTCATTTGGCCTTAAACAGAGCTGTTAGCCTTCTACAAGGGGATCAAATATTTATGTGACTCTGCAACGACAGGACTGATACTGTGTGTGTGCTTGTGTAGGAAGTCTCTTCAGTTACTTAACAGACTCTGAGGCTGAAACCAAGAATGCGTGGGTCAGAAAGGCCGACGAATAATCCACCTACAGAATTTAGCTGTGTCTGAGAAGCACAATTAGAGCTTTACAACTGTGGATTCCAAGTAGGTCACGTGCCGAGCACCAGCTGCAGTCTGTTTTCCAAGCCAGCTCCCAGGCCGTTGAGGCCGGCCGTGCGATGCGTGGCGGGCAGTGCTCGATGGGCTCTGCACATGCGGGCCTTGCTCTGCCCGATGCCACGAGCGTATCATCTGTGCAGAGGGCACCCGTGCTGGTGAGAGTATATAGCTCTGCTGTGCATGGAGGGGGTTGCCCTGAACAGCTGTCACGTGCAGGCTGTGTGTGAGTGAGTGAATGGCACTGTCGATACTGAAAGGGTCGAGAGGAAGCGGGGCCCCATGCTTCATTCATCAAGGCCATGTCTCCCAGCAGACTGCATAACCACTCCAAAGAAATTAGTTCCAGAAACTCTCTGCTTTTGAGCTACCAACCCAGCAATTTTCAGAATTGTTGGGTGCGGTTTTTTTTTTTGAGTGGTGAGGCGCGATGAAATTTGAGAATATGTAGGTTGAAAAGTTGTTTTCAACTTTTTTCAGAGACTCTTTAATTTCCGAAGGACCAGCAAGAAAGAATACACTTGAAAAATTTCAATGGAGAATAATAGAAGTCAAAGTTCAGGCAAGGGATTGTTCTTTGCCCACCAAAAAGAAAATCTAGAATACAAAGGTTTGAAGATACCCAATGTTTTGCATAAGTTTAAAATAACGTAAACATGTCTGTGTAAATCATATGAAGTGCTGCTCTGATAATCGATGCATAACAAAAAGTATGTATTGTATTTGTTTGGATAACAAAAGAATGTTGAGATCGGAATTATTTTTTTTTGTTGTTGCTCATATGAACCAAATAGAGATAACATTTTTTGTGAAGTTCAAGATCCTATGTTAATATAAAGACAAGTGGGGCAGATTGAAGTGATGATACTTTTTTTTTAAGTTGCATGATGCTTCAGAAGCTCAGAGGAGAGAGAGCAAAGTGACTTCTGGCTGGGTTATGGGAGAAACAGGTGGTGTTTGAGCTAAAATAGAACTGAACCTGAGGGAGCAGACCCAGCACGTTTGCTTCCCTCCAGCTCTTCTGTCCTGAACAGCCCACCGCCCCCCACCCCCACTGCCATCAGAGGCTTCGCCTCAGACCCACAAGCTCAGGCATCATAGCCAGCTGGAGCCTGCTTTGGGGAAATGCTCTCTCCTGCTGACCTGGGGCCCCTTGAATGCTGGGTCTGTTTCCTAGTGTGGCCATAACAAACTCTCCAAGACTGGGAGGCTCAAACAACAGAAGTGGATTCTCCCACAGTCCTAGAGGCTGGAAGTTCCAGAGCAATGTGTGAGCAGGGCTGGTTCCTCCTGGGGCCTCTCTCCTAGGCTTGTAGATGCCGTCTTCTCCCTGTGTCCTCACAAGGTCTTCCCTCTGCGCATTTTTGTATCATTTCTTCTTATAAGGACCCCAGTCCTATTGGATCAGAGCCCTCCCCAATGGCCCTAATTACCTAATTTTACCTTAATTACTTCTTCTAAGGCCCTGTCTTCCAATACAGTCACATTCTGAGATACTAAGAGTTACGGCTTCAGCACATTGATTTTGTGGGGCACAGTTCAGTCCCTAACCCTGGGAGAAATGTCCCTGCTTCTCCATTCTACCTTTATAGTAACCACTTCTACCTGCTGTCAGCTCTCTCAGGAAGTGTCATTCTACCCTTGAGCTGATCAGGCTTTACGTTCATGACAGATGTGAAAGCCTTTAAGATGAAGGGAAGAGGGAGCTGTCACCCTGTGGGTGGCACAGAAGAGGGGCATTTGGCAAAACCTGACTGGAGGGCTTTTTGAGAAACCTGTCTGGAGGGTTGCTTGGCACCATGCAACTGAAGGCTGACAGCCGTGCACACCTTCTGGTTCAGTCAATCCATCTTTAAGAGTTTACCTTGAACGTGGACATCCACTGCCCCATGAATGTGCTAACCTCTTCAGACTGGGATGGTTTGGCAGGGGGAGAGTGACTCTTAAACTCACATCACGGATGTATTGGTACACCTTCACTATTCCTTGCTGTCTGCTGGGCTGGACTGTTGGCTCCTGGAAGATGGGATTTTACTTTTTCATTTCTCAGTACCCTGTATCTGACATAATTCCTGCACAGATTACGTGCTCAATAAATGGTTGGATGGATGGAAGGGTAAGTGGATAGATGGATGAGATGTAGGGATGCATGGATGGATAGATGGATGAATGGAAGAGTAAGCGGATGGATGGATAGATGGGTATGTGGATGGATGCAGAGGTGTATAGATGGATGGATGGGAGGGTAAGTGGTTGGATGGACGAATGGAAAAGTAAGTGGGTGGGTGGGTGGGAGGATGGATGGATGGATGGATGGATAAGTGGATGGATGGATGAAAGGGAGGGTGAGTGGGTGGATAGATGGATGGATAGATGGGAGGGCAAGTGGATGGATGGATACATGGGTGCATGGATGGATGGAGGCATGGGAAGGTGGATGGATGAGTGAATGGGAAGATAGATAGAAGGATGGGTAGGTGGATGTATAAGCAGATGGATTGGTGGCTGAATGGATAAATACCAGGCTGACCTTCCTTGAGTTAGTCTTTCTTGATTGTGGTGAATAATCTTTCCATATTGGTACATTCTGTGTCCTAAAATTTTATTTAGAATTTTAGTTTACACACTAGTAACTGAAATGGCCTTTATTTATCCTTCTGCACTAGCATGGCATTTGGAGTCAAGACATAAACATCTCAAAATAAATTTGGTAGCACAGATTTGTTTTTGGTATGAGATTTTAGACCTTGTAGGAAAGTTTAGAGGTACCACATTTGTTCGTTGCTCCTCAATTTCGAGAGGCCTTGGGTGAGGACTGTGTTCTGGGTGGTTCCAGAGACTGGCACTGAAATGAGATCTGGGGGCGGCCCCCTGGGGCTGTGGGTGCTGGCAGTGTCTTCCTTCTCTGCCTTCTTGCAGCCACTTCCGCCCCCGCCTGCAGGAGCCACTGCCAAGCACTGATGAGCTGGCACTGACCTCAGGCTGGTATTTTGTTGGGACAGATGGGAGGGGAGGCAAAGAATGAGAGTATATCCTAAATCCCAGTACCAGCTGCAAAATTGAATGCATATGAAATAGAGCTCTTTAGGGAAAAATTTGCTTTCAGATAATATTTATAAACAAGCTAAAGGAACCTGAAGGTCATCTTCCTGGATGTTTTCCCTGAGAGGTGACTTGGTGTACAGAGGTTCATGTGAAGACCAATTTTTCATTTACAAAACAAGTTCCTTCATGTAGATTTCAGAATAAGTAACAGAGATTTATCATCCAAGCTCTCCCCCTCATTTGTCACTTTAGGGCAGACGTTTGCTTTGCCTGGCCTTCAATTAGCTCAGGGCAATTGAAGCTTTCCATTCTGAGCTGCTGTGCTAGGTAATTATGAAGACTGTGCTGGATCGGGTCAGGATAAAAAGGTGAAACTTGATCTTGGAATTTTGTCGAGGCAGAGCCCAGCATTCTGCATAGCTTTGTACAGTGTAGTACTGCATGCTGAACAGAAAGGTTCTTGTGCAGCGAGTACTTGGCAGATGTAACACCCTCACCCCAGAAGGGAAAGGGATAAATGATAGCTGTAGGAGAGAGACTGCAGCATGGGTCTAGCGGGCTTGTCTTTATGTCTTTTTTTGATTTTGTTTTTCGAGACAGGGTCTCGCCCTGTCTGTCACCCAGGCTGGAGTGCAGTAGTGCGACCTCTGCTCACTGCAGCCTCCACATCCTGGGCTCAAGTGATCCTCCCACCTCAGCCTCTGGAGTAGCTGGGACTACAGGTGCACACCACCATGCCAGCTAATGTTTGCATTTTTTTTGTAAAGATGAGGTCTTACCATGTTGCCCAAGCTGGTCTTGAACTCCTGGGCTCAAGCGATCCACCCACCACACCTGGCCTTGTTTTTAATGCCTTACTTTGCAACCACAATTTCCCCTTACATTTATACCCGTGGGGACTTAAGAAACCCAGAACCGAGACAGGCGGCCACCCCTTTGTTTACTTTTTGGTTTGGTCTCCTGATTCTACATTATTTAGAAGGAATAGCTTTCAGGTGATAGTTTATGGTTACAGGATTTTGGCTAAGGAGGAGATGCGAGAGCAGGGAGGCAGATCCACAAAGCCCTCATGTGGAGGGAGAAGCGTGCAAAAGGAGGGTGAAAGTGACCAACGCCCCAAGATGCCAGAGCTGAGGGAAGCCAGAGGGAAATGCAGAGAAAAATTTAACTCAGGCATCTCAGTTCTAGATGGGGCAGGTAAGCAGCCTTCTACAAACAGAATTTGTGTCACTGAGCAGGGCACAGTGGCACGTGTCTCTAATCTCAGCACTTTGGGAGGCTGAGGCAGGAGGATCACTTGAGTCCAGGAGTTCGAGACCAGCTGGGGCAACCTAGCAATACTCCCATCTCTACAAAAAATACAACAGTTGCTGCCCCGTGGTTGGATGCCAACATACGTAGCTGTACTCGCACAGGATCCTTGATCCCTCATGTGACTCCTAGGCTGTGGCCTGAAACTTGCCTTTCCAGAAGAATCCAGCCCTGTGGAAAGCTGCCCCTTTGTTTCCCAGCAGCCCCATCCCTGGAGCCCCCAGTGGCCTCTCTTGGGGGAGAGACTCCTGTAGCGCGTGCTGATGTGGCAGCCCCGCTCCGCTCTGCCTCTCCTCTGGCCTCCTTTCTTGTCAGCTGGCTGCGTTCTTCAAAGCTCTCAGCCTCTGGGCTGACCTTGGCTGCGTTCGCATGTTACGGGATGCTTTGGGGCTTTCACCTTTCTCCAGAGAGCTACCTGGAAACATAGAAGTCCATTCTCCCCTTTAGCTTCTTCCAGCCTCCATTCCTCTTGGCTGTGTCCTAGTCCAGTCCCCCACCCAGATTGGGCTGAGGTGACACAGACACCCACCCAGAAGGCTGTACAGATTGATAATCGATTGATTCATTGAAAGGGTCTGGCTCCGTCGCCCAGGCTGGAGTGCAGTGGCACAATCATGGCTCACTGCAGCCTCAACCTCCAAGCTCAAGCGATCCTCCCGAGTAGCTGGGATCACAGGCATGCGCCAGCACACCTAGCTAATTAAAAAAACAAAAAAAGGTTTTGTAGACAAGGCCTTGCCATGTTGCTCAGGCTGGCCTCAAACTCCTGGCCTCAAGTGATCCTCTTGCCTCGGCCTCTCAGAGTGCTGGGATTACAAGGGTGAGCCACCGCACCACACCCAGCCATTGTGTTCATTTTTAAAGTTTGACTTAAGAGTCCCATAGATTCAGTGTCTTATGTGGCTGTTAGGTCCTTGCAGTTAGTCTTAGAAATCTATTTAGCTCATCTGTTTTCTGAAGGCCCACACATTTGAAATATAAAAGGAAATAGTTCTGAGTCACCTCCTTCTCAATATAAATAGAAAATGCATTCAAATATTCCCACAAATTTTGTGTCTTTTAAATCTGCACAAACCCAAAGAATTCCTAGAGGAGGCCGCCAGAGCTAGCAGCACGTGTCAGGTCTGCATCCCACTGGGCCAGCCAAGCAACCTGCTTCAGGCCCCTTCATACCACACAGCTCACCACCGCCTCCACCGCCAGGAGAATCCAGAAGGCCGGAGGGTGAGGGAGGACTGACGCATGGGCGGTGACGGCGTGGGAGCCAGTAATGTATTTCTGCTTTGGGCTTTCTCACACGTGGCACTTGGAGCACATCCTTGAGAACATGTCTGTCCTCTTTGCCAGTTTAAATTTTTGTGTGTTCGTTTCCATGCTAGCTCTTAGAATCTAAATCAAGTGTTGTGGATGGTGGGCAAGACCATGGCTGTGTATGTGTGTGTGGGAGTCTCATTGACCACAGTGCTGACACAATTTCCCTTGGTGGAAGTAAAGAGTAAGTTCAGGACTCACCTGTAAATGATGTGCTCCCCATGGATGAGGGACAGGAAGGACATCAGGGTACTGTGCCAGCAGAGCTCTGTGCCCTGTTAGTCGAAACGAAAGTGATGGCTGAGATGAGTCCTTCTGTGGCACCCAGGAAACTTTGATAGCTGGGCCAAGAAGCATCAGCACTGCAGTGCCCTGGGCTGCAAGCATCATGGTTCATGCTTAGCAAAGCCACATCACCTGTTATATAGACCTGACATCAGCTTTACAGTTTTGCTTGCATATAACTTGCAAATTTGTTTTGTGTTTTATAGCCTAAGAACCATTAAAATAAGGAAACAGATTTTATATATAGACATATTTAACAGTCTAATAAAAAAAATCAAAACCACATATTGTATGATGCCATTTATATAAAATGTCCAGAATAGGCACATCCGTAGATAGAAAGTAGATTAGTGGCTGCCAGGGGTTAAGGCGGGAGAAGTGAGGGAGAGACTGTTCATGGGCATGGAGTTTCTTTCTGGAGTAATGAAAATCCTCTAGAATCAGATAGTGGTGATGGTGACTGCTGTGACTATACTAAAAACTACTGAACTGTGCTGTTTCAAAGGGCAAATTTTATGATATATTTTATCTCAGTCTTTAAAAAAAATCTCAACACTGGGAATCCGTAAGAAAACTTTTTTAAATTTAAAATGGGTCTGTCAGGCCGGGCGTGGTGGCTCACGCCTGTAATCCCAGCACTCTGGGAGGCCAAGGCGGGTGGATCACCTGAGGTCAGGAGTTTGAGACCAGCCTGGCCAACATGGTGAAACCCCGTCTCTACTAAAATATTAGCCAGGTGTGGTGGCAGGCGCCTGTAATCCCAGCTACTCAGGAGGCTGAGGCAGGAGAATCGCTTGAACCTGGGAGGCGGAGGTTGCAGTGAGCCGAGATCGTGCCATTGCATTCCAGCCTGGGCAACAAGAGTGAAACTGTCTCAAAAAAATAATTTAAATAAATAAATAAATAAAATGGGTCTGTGCATTAAGTGGCTGTAGTTCAGAGATTGACAAAGTTTGCGGAAGATGAGATGATAAGTATTTTTGGCTCAGAGGGACATAGTGTCCCTGCTGCGACCACTCAGCTCTGCCGTGATAGCGCAAAAAGCAGCCACACAGTGACCAGGTTGCCCTCCCTGCAGGCCTGCTAAGAGGACTCTGGCTAGATTCCAGCCCTTGCTGGTCCCCCTGGCAGGGGGGCGGGGGGAGGCGGGCAGCATCCCTACTGTCCCACGGGACCCAGCAGCCACAGGGGCCTTTCGCTTCTCCACATTCCTTCCTGCCCTGCCCTAAAGCAGGAAGCACGACAAGGAAACCTCTGAGTCAGGTATGTGGATGTCCTCTGCAGAACTTGCCTGGTCCCTTCCTTCAAGTCGTTTGTTTCTTTCTGTGAGTCAGCCCTGCCTCCTGTTTACCACGCACAGGTAGTTTTACCTGTGGCTCCCTGAGCAGAACTGGAGTCGGCGTAACGCAGGCTGTGTCTCTGAATAGAAAGTCTCCACACTGCTGTGCGGCTCTCCACTCTGCGTTTGCCCGCTGTATGCACCAGAGCCCCCTCCCGGCTCCCCTTCTCCTAAGCAAATCCCACACACCTGCATCCCATCCTTCCTCAGATCACTTCCAGAATCTTCTGCAGAGTTTGGGTCTCATGGTTTGTGAGACACTCTCAAGCAGCTCACCCAAATCGGGTGGTGTCAGATGGTGAAGGGTTGAGAGGTCTAGGTCAGGGTCACTTGGAAACAAGTTCCTGGGGGAGCAGAGCAACTTTCTTCTCTACATGGAAGAATATGATAAAGCACCCCTAGACTCA
The DNA here is from genome assembly GCF_006542625.1 of Nomascus leucogenys. NCBI lineage: Eukaryota > Metazoa > Chordata > Mammalia > Primates > Hylobatidae > Nomascus > Nomascus leucogenys. The sequence continues at coordinate 8,366,005 of NC_044406.1, forward strand.
CTGGTTTCGAGTTCTAGGGAAGCAGATATTGATGACTCAACAGAGGAAAGGATTGTGTAATCATTGCTTTAGTCAGGGGTTAGCAAACTGTGGTCCACAGGCCAACTCTGGCCCCCTGTCTGTTTTTTTAAATAAAGTTTTATTGGAATGCAGCCACATCCATTTGCTCACAGACCGCCTGTGGCTGCTTCCTCTCTATAATGGCAGAGAGTTGAGTCATTGCAACAGATCAGATGGCTCCTAGAGCTGAAAATATCTGCCGTCTGGTCCTTTACACAAAGGTTTGCTTGCCGACCATGTTGGGCTTAGTGGAGGGATGTAAGGGATGGTCTTACATGAGTGTGCTTCCAGCACAGGGAGCATGGAACCCAGTGGCAGTCTGTCTGGATGTTTTCAAAGAGGCTTCTTTGTAATAGTTCATGATTATCTTGCAACATGATATCCACCTCCCCATCCCTAGTGTAGTTAACTTGGGGAAGTTTGCTTTGTCCAGGTAGAGGGGGCTGTGGCTTGTTCACAGCCCAAGAATGCAGGAGCACGCAGGATGCTGTAACACCAGCTTTTCTGACTTGTTAGTGATAGCCTGGGTTAGGGAAGGTTGTCCTTGGACCACATGGGCTGGGCATGCCCCTCAATTCATGGAAAGTGACTCAGAAAAGTTCGAGGTTTCACCAAGACTAAGAGGTGAGGAGGAAGTTCTTTCAGAACATAAGGGTACTAGGGTGGTGATTTCATTCTGTTCTTTTTTTATTTGTGGACTTTTTCAAGGGCACAAATGTTTTGTGTCAATTAAAAGCAGATTTGTATGCATTTTGTTACAATGATTATGATTTTAAAGTCCTAATAGTATTAATACTATACAATCTACAAAAAGATTTGAGCATCTTATAAGCCCTGATAATTATGCCTCGCTCTAAGAAACATGGGTATCTGGAAAGCCACATTATAAACTTTAATATTATAAATGTGCTTTCTGTTTAGAAGTAATTCTTGGAGAGTCTCCTTTAAGAATGGATTCCTAGGCCAGGCACAGGGGCTCATGCCTATAATCCCAGCACTTTGGGAGGCTGAGAGGATTGCTTGAGCACAGGAGTTCAATACCAGCCTGGGCAACATAGTGAGACCCCATCTCTACAAAAAAAATTTATCTGGGCACAGTGGTTAACCTGTAGTCCCAGTTATTTGGGAGGCTGGGTTGGGAGGATCGCTTGAGCCCAGGAGGTCAAGGCTGCAGTGAGCAATGATGGTGCCACTGCACTTCAGCCTGGGTGACAGTGAGACCCTCTCAAAAATAAATAAATAAATAAAAACAAAAATAAAAAGACAGGATTCCTAGAGCACAGCCGGCATGCAGATCTTGTTTTCTAAGGCCTTTCTCCAATAAAAGGCACCAGGGCTCCTCAGAGGAATGACTGAGTCTAGGGTTGGGGCAGGGACTGTGAAAGATGAGCCTGGAGTATCTTATAGTGCCAGAAAATAAGTGCTCAAATACACCCATAAGTAAACCCAGCAGTGACAACGGTGTGGGTATGTCATAGGGACACAGGAGCCAACAGTGACCAAAGGCAGAACAAGTTAAGCAGCAAAATTAAGTAGTAGTGGATTATAATCCAATATATAAAATGAATCCACAGCCCAGACTGATACACAGCATGGTTGCATAAATTAACAAATGAAGAATAGAGAAATCTGCTGTGCAGAAAATTGCAAATACTTTATGTAGCTACTCTGCCCTTAAGGAGGTGGAGCGTAGCTCCCCACCCTCAGTGTGGGCTGCCAACAGTAAGCTCACTCCAAAGAGTACAGTGTGGCAAAGGGGACCGAGGAGAGGAACATCACAGTGGAGAAACCGGTGTATACCAACTTCACCAAGTGATCAGAGTCAACGTTGACAGGTAAGTCACGTTGACAGCATGCCCCTTGATATCATAGGATAACAGTGGCACTTCACTTCCATGGTCTCTCTCCCAGAAGTCCCAGGCTAATCATAAAAACACATCAGACAGTTCCCAGTTGAGAGACATGCTGCAAAATGCCGGAACAGACCTCTTCAAAACTATTAAGGTCTCAAAAACAAGGAAAGCCTGAGAAACTATCATAGCCTATTCAGGCTGCTATAATAAAATACCTAAGATTATATGACTTATAAAGAGCAGAAATGTATTTGTCACAGTTCTGGAGGCTGGGAAGTCTAAGATCGAGGCACTGGCAGATTCGGTGTCTGGTGAAGGTGCTTTCTGGCTCACAAATGGCTGTCTCTGCTGCATCCTCACATGGTGGAAGGGGAGAGGGAGCTCTCAGGGGTCCCTTTTATAAGGGCACTAATCCCATTCGCAAGAGCTCCATCCTCATGACCTCATCACCTCCCAGAGGCCCCACCTCCTAACACCATCACTTGGGGTTTAGGTTTCAACATAGGAATTTGGGGGTGGGGGGCACAAGTGTTCAGTCTAAAGCTATAGCACCCTCACAGCAAGAGGAGTCTGAGGAAGCAGGCCTGAGTATGATGCAGTACCTGGATGAGGTTCAAAGACAGAAGGAGAACATTGAGTAAACAAAATTTGAATAAAGTGTGACCTTTAGTTAATATTAATGTACCAATATTGATTCATTAACTATGACAAACACACCCCATGGTAAGTCAGGTGTTAATAAAAGGGGGAAGTGGGTAGAGGGCATATGGGAGCTCTCGCCCGGCTGTTGCAATTTTTTAGTAAATCTAAACCCATTCTAAAATGAGATGCTGGCCAGGTGCAATGGGTCATGCTTGTAATCCAAGCACTTTGGGAGGTTGAGGCAGGAGGATTGCTTGAAGCCAGGAGTTTGAGACCAGCCTGGGCAACATAGCAAGACCCTGGCCAGGTGCAGTGGCTCACGCCTGTAATCCCAGCACTTTGGGAGGCTGAGGCGGGCGTATCACTTGAGGTCAGGAGTTCGAGACCAGCCTGACCAACATGGTGAAACCCCGTCTCTAATAAAAATACAAAAATTAGCTGGGCATGGTGGCGTGCACCTGTAATCTCAGCTACTTGGGAGGCTGAGGCAGGTGAATTGCTTGAACCCGGGAGGCGGAGGTTGCAGTGAGCTGAGATGGTGCCACTGCGCTTTTGCCTGGGTGACAGAGTGAGACTCCATTTCAAAAAAAAAAAAAAAAAGTGTAATGAAATATTTATTTTTTACAAACTTTTATGTAGAGACCATGTCTTGCCATGTTGCCCAGGCTGGTCTCCAACTCCTGGGCTCAAGCAATCCTCCCGCCTCGGCCTCCCAAAAGTGCTGGGGTTATAGGCGTGAGCCACCACACCCAGCCCTATAATAAAATATTTAATCAGCCATCAGCTGATTGCTGTTCCATGTGTGGCCTGGCAGTATGTGTTGAGCATTTGAGAAAAGGTGATGGCCCAGGGTGAATGGCATCCTCTCTTAGAGACAGTAACATGTACTTGGTAAAGTAATATGTGAAGATGAAAAGTACTGGAAAGAACACGGGCTTTGGAGTTGAAGACACAGGCTGGAATCCTCATTCTGCTTCTCAGTGTAAGTGTGTCAGGCCCCCCAAACTTGCTGACCTCACGGCCCTGGATCATGGGGATGTGCAGAGCAACCCTGCTCGCAGACTTATTTACATGCTTAAGGGATATAACGTTAATGAATCAGCACAGTGCCTAAGGTCAAGTGTCGATATGGGGAAAAAAATCTAAAATAGCTAGGCTGCAAAGCAGCATATGTTATTTGGAGAAATGAGCAAGAGTTGGAAGTAATTGCTATGAATGTAGAAGAGGGTGACAGGAACAGGTTGGAAAGAGAAACTCCATCCTGGTGGCTAAGCCTAGGATGTGGGAGGGTGGGATAGGGCTGTGAGGCACAGCGGCTGGCGACGCTGCTTCCTGGAGGGGCTGTGGTGCTGAGGTCTGGGGCTGCGTTAGGAGGGAGGTGGGGTGCAGGGACTTTAAATACAGATCATTGTGAAATGGTTAATTGGGAAAGTCAGGTCCAGCCTGCCTTTGTCTTCTTCCCTGAGTGCCTTGCACACACTCAAATTTCCGGAAACGCTTGTTAGTTGCTTGATGGGTTACATTCCTAATGAGTGTGTAATCAACCCAAGAATATATGGACATAGAATAGGCTGTTGAATGTTTTCTTTTGCCTCCTTATGGTTGTGGAGGTGAACTGTGTGTCACATATGTTATAGGATTATCTAGCATCACTGAGTAGAGAAAGCTGTAACATCAGTGCAGTAGGCTTTCTATAGTTCCCCGTTAAAATATAAGAAGTGCTGGGCACAGTGGCTCACACCTGGTAGTCCCAGCACTTTGGGAGGCTGAGTCAGGAAGATCCCTTGAGCCTAGGAGTTGGAGGCTACAGTGAGCCATGATCATACCACTGCACTCCAGCCTGGGAGACAGAGCAAGATCCTTTCTCCAAACACACACACACACACACACACACATATAAAGGAAGACTGCCCCCCAAGCCTTTTAGGGTTTTAAATTACAAGACTTTTGGGGTTTAAGCACTGAAGTGTTGGGAATGTTCTCCACTGAGGCAAGGAGTTGCTGATGAAGTGATGGGAAATGCAAGCGGAGCTTTGAGCCGTGGAGGTGAAGGTTGACGGAGCCTGCGTGAGCTTGCCCATCAACAAGACAGCAGGCACAGACAGGCCAGCTGTTGTGAGCTTGGCTTTAGGACTCCATTCAGTAGGCAGGAGGAGAGCTGCAGCAGAGGCGGGCTGTGGGTCCCTGAAGCACATCGCTGCCTTCACAGCTGGGCAAGCTCCCGTCCAGCACGGTAAGCAGAGCCGGGTAAGGGACCCCTGCGTTTGCTCTCGGGGCACTTCATCCCAGATGGGACCGGTTTCAGGACGCCTGCGCCGTTTGTTAGGGGTTTGTAGTTCCCAGTGGCTCTTTTGTTCTGCTATCTTGAAGGGCAGGTTGCTTGTCAGCTCACAATGCTGTGGGTAAGGTCTGGTGAGGTCGGCGAATGTGTTCTTATTGTTTATTCTTCTGCCTGAAGATGAGAAATAATGCAAATCAGGGTGCAGATTCCGGTTCGAGCTCTGCAGGCGTGCACGTATGTGCAAGGGCATGCTCACCGGTGCTGCGTGTGTGCTTGTGGATACATGCAATTTTTGCAGCTTTGGGATTCACAGTTAGCTGAAAGCACATTGGAACTGGAAGGCGGTGCTCTTAACACCGTGTTCTAGGCTGGAAGCCGTAGAGCCATCATCTGCTCTGATGGGACTGCAGCCCTTGGTATGTGGGACCCTTGCTCCGTGTGAGTTCTGCAGATGGGTTCCCTGAGGGAGCTGGCTGGAGGACGCCAGCATCGCATGAAGACCTGCCTGCCTCGTTTGCCTTTTGTTTTTCAGTAGCAGTAAGAAACAGGCATTCCCACTACTCAGGCATTGAATGCGGACACTGAGAAAAAATGGTGAGTCAGCTACATCCTAATGAAAAAAAAGCAGCAAAATCAGGTGTGCATGTTTAGTCATGAGAAATGTTCCCTGAGTGCATTTGCACATAGCCTGCTAATTGCAGTGAGATAATTTAAATAGAGAAAATGGAATCACCATGGTTCTTAGCATTTTCCAGTTCTTTTATTTTGCTCTTTGGTGTGATTGTGACAGTTGAAGGGTTTTACTATACATGTGCTTTTCCCCCCCTTTTATGTTGTGATAAAAGAAAGAGATGATTAGTTTTGGCTATATTTCTAAATGGTTGGAATGCCTTTGCTTTAACTAAAGGAGGCTTTTGTGTGTGCAGAGGGTCGATGGCATTTTCACAGGGAAATTGATGCATAAATATGTTTGCACACACAGGCTCTCTCTTTGGTCTGCATTTACTGACTCACAAGAGTAGGTGTCATTTTGAAATGCATGTTTTTAGCGGTTGTGCTAGTTGAAAGGTAAAAAGGCAAAGGAGTTTGAAGAAAGATTTTTGGAAATCTGCCTGGTAGCACTTACAAGTAAACAGCCTACTGCCTTGTAGATGGTCTTGAGATTTATAAGATGAATGGAAAATAATATTTTAATGTGTCATATGAAAAAACTGAAGATTTGGTACCAAGTTGGTGAATGGTTGGCATATTTCTTTTCATTACAGAATAGAACCTTTGAGGTCATACTCTACAAGTATTTCTTATTATTTTATTGCAGAAAAGCATTGCATGGGTGGTAGAGGCACATTTCTTTCTTTTGTCACACATAGTAGCAAAAACATTTTATACTTTGTCCTTTTCTGTTTCTCTCTCCGCCTCCACCCGTGCCCACCCCTCTGCCCCCTCCGCCCCTCCCCCCTCCACTGCCCCGACCACCACCAACCCAAACCAACACCATACCTCTTAAGGAAAAAAATTGCAGGGGAATTCTCATCTACAGAGGCATGAACAACGCACACAAAAGTGGTTTTTTACAGAGTGCTAGGAATAACCATACATGTTGGTGTCAAGCATATAGGCTGCAGAAGGCTCTATTGCCCAGCCAGAGGGACAAATGACACTGGTGAATGCATGCTGACTGCTGCTTGTTTTGCATGGGCTGGCTGCTCTTCCAGAGTCTGCCTTTGGATTTTGGAGGTTGAGGAAGGAAGGAAATATTTTATGTGGCCTTTGGAATACATTTACTTTACACTACCTTTAATTTTTTTACCTCTCATAATGCATTAAATTTTTAAGAAGACCAGGGTAGGGGAGCAGTGGGAAGAAGCTGATGTCTTGTATCCACCCATCTTTCCCCTGTCCTCGGGCACTGATTCCCAGCTGGCTTTTCGTAGAGCAAGTAAGACAGTCGGGTCATTTCTGGAAGGCTTGTAGACATCCCTGGATGTCTGAAGAGGTCCTTGAGTTATTTACTTATTTACCTTTAAAACATATTTGCAGACACCTTATTTAAAATTCCTGAAAGTTCACAGTGCCTCTTCACATGTATACCTTGGGTCCTACTATGTGGGTACCATCTTGATTTTATAATAAAGCAAACTGGGGGTGGGGTGACTAGATTCTCACAACCAGTTAGTGAAGAGCCCTCGTGGGGCAGCATGGCTGATTTTCAGTCTGGTGGGCTCCTGCGGACTAATGGGGTCGAGGTCCTCCAGGTAAGGCTGAATGTAGAACTGGCCCAAGAATTCCTAGTTATTCTCTTAGTAACTTTCACATCCCTTATCCAGTTTGCTGCCAGTGCAGTGAGAAGGAATTTCAGTTTGGACTTCTGGGAGTGAAGTACAGAAACCCGTTAATCAGGTGGAGAAAGCATGTGTGCTCCTCAGCCTGCATTGGTGTGGCTTGCGAAGCCACCTAAGCATTCTGACCCTCCATTTCTTCATCCATAAAACAAGGAGCACAGATTAAATTATTTCTTATTTAAAAATTATTTATTTTTTATTTTTACCATTACCTTGAAGTTTAAATTATTTCCCAGGTCCCTTCCAGCTGTAGTCATTTTTGGTTCTTAGGGAGAGAAGCCAGGGACTCAAATTACCCTTCAGTCATATTTCCAGCTCTGTGGGGTGATTGGTGGCTGCACTGTTTTGCTCATTTGCCGTCATTATTTCCAGGAACAAAAGCATATGAATATATATGAGACACACGCACAGGTGTAATAGCTTCGATATCCATTTACAAATAAAATCAGCTCTGTCAGCAAACTCAATTTTCTGCCAACAGGGCTTTGTTGATGGGAATGCCCTTGACAGCTAAGCCTACTTCGGTCTTCTTGTGGTAATGCCTCATAAAGCCACTCACTGCCAAGGTGCTCTTGGGTATAACTTGCATGAAATTTGTTATAAAATTATTCTGTTAAAAAAATCTAGCTGGTGGACCCTTAAATGTACTTGGAGGCCATTAAGGGTGGAAAAACTAGAAATTCTAGGAAAATTTTCAACATTTATACACGTGTGTGTGTGTGTATACACATATATACATACCCATACGCATATGTGTAATACACACATGTTCTATAGTAATTATGCATATAAAGTTAATGTCATGTACAAGAAATATCTGAAGTCTATTGGATAAACAATCCATTTCTGATTCTGGTTCAGCTGAGTTAGATGATAGGCAGGCAATGATCTGAGATGGAAGGTTTCCACAATTTGGGGTCACATGCAATTGTGATAGAAGGAAGATTGAGATTTTCTTTTAATTTATGAAGCTGATAATGCTATTCTAACTAGTTTTTAATACATCTTACCACAGGGCCACCCAAAATTCAAAATTACTCCTGATTTTGTAAGCTTCACGTATGTTTTTGAGAATGAGGTTTTATACTAATCTGGGATTACAGCTTTCTAGGCTGCGATATACAGTTTTTATTAACATTTCCTATTTTAAAAATCCATTTTGCTAATTAAAACCTTTTTATTAAGAGTATATAGAAGTTCTGGGAAGCAGAGCGAAGATATTACAAATCACCCTCAATCCTATCACCCAGGGTCTCCACTGTGGAACATGGAAGTGTATCTGCTTTGAAGTCCTTGCAAATATGTTTTTACACATGCGGTTATATTACACATACTGTATGTAAGCTGCCTTTTTCTGTAACTTGTATGTGTATGGTGCATGACATTCTAAAATCTAACAACCCTGTAGCCATACTGTGGACATTTAGAGCTGCTGTTGGTGTTTGACGGTTGTAAATAATACTGCAGCAGATATCTGTAGTGAAATACTTGTGCTCTTCCATGTCGATTTCCTTCGGATAAAATTCTAGGCATGGAGTTGCTCGGCAGGCATTAGAAAATATCACCACGTTGCCCTCCAAAAAGTGTGTGCTTACTGTTTACACTCTAGGCACCGATCGCCCAGGACAGTCCTACTTCTCCCAAGACTTTGTCAATATTAGACATTTTTAAAATTCTGTGGCTTGATAGGCAAAAAAGTTATTTCATTTGTAACTTGCATTTCTTCAGGGACTAGCAAAGTCAGACTTTTTTGGTGCACTGACTAGCCATTTGTGTTTTTCCTTTTGTACATTACTCTTCAGCGCATGTTCATTTTCCTACTGAAGATGAGCCCTTTCTTGATTATTGTCATTTAGGTTGCAGATAACATCCCTGCCGTGTGCTGTGTGCCTTCCAGATGTTAGTGGGTGGTTAGAGTTCGACTTTTTTGACATATAAGTGTGTTGAATTTTAGTGTTGTCGCCCTTGCACCTGGAGCCTCCGTGTGGCCAGTTCTGCCTTTTGGTGGCTACTGGCTTCCGGTGGTTGTGCATTGCCATTACTGGTCTCTTGTTACCATGTGTGTCGCAGAAGGTGTAACCACCAGGAGCTCTGTCAGCATGAATTCCCTAGGAGGTGTAGACATCCATCTCGGAAGGCTGGTAGGAAAATTGTCTCTGTGGAACAATTAAGAAGTGCCCAGCTTTCCGACAACCCTAACTCATCGTAGTTCCCATCTTTTGCTCTGGTTGACAGGAAACTCGTGGTCCTATTGGAAGCACAACCATAGGACCTCTGTACATTCTAGGGTCCGGTCTGCTCTTTGCCTAAGGGTGCTTGCCCCTGCTTGTGCCTTTCTGCTTTTTGTTTACATTTGCTCTCACTGTGATGTTTTTATGTTCATTTTGATACTCAAGTTGTGTGTTTGTTTTCCTGCGTGAGACACTTCTAAACATTTCATCATTTAGGGTATACATAGATCAAAGTAAGTAGGGACCACATAAACATACGTAGAAACACGTTCTGAACACCAAAGAGCTTCTCAGTCACCAGTTAATATTGTGGTTCTTTGTTGTTGTTGTTGTTGTTGTTGTTGTTGTTGTTGTTGTTGTTGTTTGAGATGGAGTCTCGCCCTGTCACCCAGGCTGGAGTGCAGTGGCGCAATCTTAGCTCACTGCAACCTCTGCCTCCTGGGTTCAACCACTTCTCCTGCCTCAGCCTCCCGAGTAGCTGGGATTACAGGCGTGAGCCACCACACCCGGCCAATATTGTTATTACAGTCACCGTTTTATGGAAAAACTTAGTGGCCTCTTATTGTTCTTACTGGGCAAGTGAGCCTAACAGAATCTGTTTCTGTAGTAATTGTGGAAATGTGACGTTACAGTGGAGGAGGAGAGTTGGGACATGGCTGTGGAGTGGAGTTGGGGCTGTCCACCTCTCACTTAGTATGGAATCCTCTCCTAGGCCCTTCAGCTCCAGCACACTGGAAGTCTAAGGGGATTTGTTTGTCTGTTTGCCCCTATGTTTTAATCACCGCTAGGATCAGAAGAACTGCAGTCTCTGTGGACAGGTCTGTGACAACAGTGTGTTATCTCCCTGTTTAACAATTAGCATTCTCGAGGTCGGGTGCTGTGCTGCATGCAAAGTTGAATCAGGCACAGACAGAACCTTCCTTGAAGGAGTTTGTCCTCTATTAGTAGTGAAGATAGTATAGAAATTGTCCTAGCCAGTTTACACTGCTAAAACAAATTACCATACTAGGAGGCTTAAACAACAGACTTTTATTGCTCACAGTTCTTCTGGAGGCTGGTAGTCCAACGTCAAGATGCTGGCCTGTGGATTCCTGATTCACAGATGGCACTTTCTACCTGTGTCCTCACATGAGGGAGAGCAGAGAGAGGAAGCAAGCTCTCTCGCATATCTTTTCTTTTTTTGAGACAGGGTCTGGTTCTGTCACTCTAGGCTGGAGTGCAGTGGTGCAATCACAGCTCACGGCAGCCTCAAACTCCCAAACTCCTAGGCTCAAGCGATCTTCCCACCTCAGCCTCCTGAGTAGCTGGGACTTTAGGCATGTACCACCATGCCTGGCTAATTTTGTTTGTTTTTGTAGAGATGGAGTCTCATTATGTTGGCCAGGAGGGTCTCAAACTCCCGGCCTCAAGCAGTCCTCCCACCTTGGCCTCCCAAAGTGCTGGGATTACACGCTTGAGCCACATGCTATCCTTGAGTGCTTCTTATGAGGGTACTAATCCATTCATGAGGGCGTCACCCTACTGACTGCATCACCTTCCAAAGGCTCCACCTCTTAATCCTATGCCATTGGGGTTAGGATTTCAACTTACAGATTTGGGAGGCAGGGCACAGGCGTTCAGACCGCAACATACATGGGAATGGCTGAGGAGCATGGGATTCAGAAGGCCCAAGCACATCAGGCTGCCTGCTTTGCTTTCTGCTCCTTTCCTCTCTCTTCCCTCCCCCCTTCCTTTGTTTCTTTGTTCCTTCTTTCCTGTTGACTCAGTGAGCTTTTGCTGCAACCTGCTTTGTGCCAGGCATTGTGTTGGACCTGGAATACAGAGGTAGATGAGGCAGGAGTGAGCACAGTCATTTCGGCTAGGAGGAGAGATACTAAATGAAAATACCACAGAATGGTGAAGTGCTGTCTAGGAATCAACAGGTAGAGATTCAGTACTGTGCAAGTTCAGAGAAGAAAGGCATATCTGTGTCAATGGGTCCAGGAAATGTTTTATAGAGAAGGTTGCTTTTTTTTTTTTTTTTTTGAGATGGAGTCTCGCTCTGTTGCCAGTCTAGAGTGCAGTGGCATGATACCGGCTCACTGCAACCTCCGCCTCCCGGGTTCAAGTGATTCTCCTGCCTTAGCCTCCTGAGTAACTGGAACTACAGGCGCCCACCACCATGCCCAGCTAATTTTTCTATTTTTAGTAGAGACAGGGTTTCACCATGTTGGGCAGGATGGTCTTGATCTCCTGACCTTGTGATCTGCCCCCCTCAGCCTCCCAAACTGCTGGGATTACAGGCGTGAACCGCTACACCCGGCCCCGCATTTCACTGGATCTTCAGAACAGGAATGGCTTCCTTGGGGAGGGTCCCAAAGAGTGTGAATCAAAACAGAGATTTGGGAACCACCAGGCATGCATAGGTAGGGCGGGGCATCTCAACTCACTGCAGTTCATCAGAGAGTACATCTCAACTCACTACAGCTCATCAGACAGACATCTCAAATCACCACAGCTCATCACAGAGTACAACTCAACTCAGTACAACTCATCAGACATCTCAAATCACTACAGCTCATCAGACAAATCACTACAGCTCATCAGACAGACATCTCAACTCACTATAACTCATCAGACAGACATCTCAAATCACTACAACTCTTCAGACGTCTCAACTCACTATAACTCATCAGACAGACATCTCAACTCACTACAGCTCATCAGACATCTCAACTCACTACAACTCATCAGACACCTCAAATCACTACAGCTCATCAGACAGCATATCTCAACTCACCACAACTCATCAGACAGACATCTCAGCTCACTACAACTCATCAGACAGTACCTCTCAAGTCAATGAGTTTTATGGGCTGTGACTGATACCCCGATAGAGTTGTGGAGGTGAAAAGAATACAGGTGAAAGTGTTTGGTAATATGAACACCTCCTAGATCCATCCTAGATGTCTAGAAATTCACACACACATTTGTGGCTCAGAAGAGCATGTAGGTGTAGGGAACAAGGTGTAAGGTAAACCCAAATTCATACATTGCTTGTTACCTCTGCCCAGAGGTAAAGCTTAGTAGCTTTAAGCTTTTGTCAATAATAGATCACACCTAATAAATATTACGCAACCCAGATGCTTCTAAAACTACTATTGAGGTAAGTGAAAATATCTGCCACAGTAAGATAGTATTTATCACAGAGATTCAGATATGATTTTTTTTCTCTTTTAACCTAAAGAAATATAGTAATAAAAAAAAAAGTCAGCTAGTATGCTATAAGCAATTGTTGGGAATCTTGGCATGAAATCCAGTTAGGGTACCAATTGTGTCCATATCAGATTTTTAGAAGCAGATAACCTGATGTGTTTATGAGTTTTATTTCTGGTCTGCTTCCTCCTCAAAATTCCCTGTGTATACATTGAAAACAAAAAGCCAGCCACAGATCACTTGATCATTATAGCATAAAGAGTAGAATAATTGCATTAGTTACCTTGCTGCGTAACAAATCATCCATCAATTTGGTGGCTTGAACACCACTAAACATGTATTATCTCATACACTTTCTGAGGGTTAGGGAGGAGATTAGCTGGGTTATTGTGGCTCAGCATCTCCTGAGATTGCAGTCAACATGTGGGCCAGGACAGCTGTCTTCCAAAGGCTTGCTTGGAGCTAGAGGATCCGCTTCCAAGAGGACACCCATATGTCTGTTGGCAGGAGGCCTCAGTTCCTCCCCACATGGATCTCCCTATAGGGCTGCTTGAATGTCCTCACAACATGGTGGTTGGCTTCCCCACTGTGAGTTATCCTCAGGAGAGAGGAAGGAGGAAGTTGCAATGCCTGTGTGATCTGATCTCAGAAGTCACACATCGGCACTTCCGCCATACATTTTTAAACCAATTTATTGAGGTATGATTGACATATAAAAGGCTGTACATATTTAATGTATACAATTTGATGAATTTGGAGATAAGTATCTATATGCCTGTGAAATCATGACCACAAGCAGTGCCTTAAATGGATCCATCACCTCTAAAAGTTTTCTCCCACCCTGTCAGCCCTCCTTTTTGTTGTTGTCATTGGTAAGATCTACCCTCTTAGCAAATTTGTAAATGTACAATACAGAATTATTAACTACAGATGCTGTGCTGTGCAGTAGGCCTCTGGGACTGATTCATCTTGTGTAATTGAAACTTTGTGCCCTCTCACCAGTACCTCCCTGTTTCCCTTTCCCCCATCCCCTGACAACCACCATTCATTCTATTTGAAAGTTTAAAATTCTGCACGTAAGTGGGACCATGCAGCTCTTGTCTTTCTGTGCCTGGCTTGTCTCACTTAGCATAATGTGCTGTAGGCTCATCCATGTTGTCACAAATGGCAAGCTTTCCCCCCTTTTTAAGTCTTTTCTATTCCTCTATATGCACGCATCACATTTGCTTTATTCACTCATCTGTCAATGTCTGCTTAGGTGGCTTCCACGCCTTGGCATTCACAATATAAATAGTTCACACAAGTGAACTATTCACAATAGCTCATGTTGTAGTGAACATGTGAGTTCTGCCATATTTTGCTTGTTCAAAAGGAGTCAGAGTCCAGCCTACTTCTAACAAGCTCCACTTGTTTGAAGGAAGGAGTTTCAAAGGAACTGTTGGGACTTGTTTGTTTGTTTTTTAGCAATGAGGTCTCTGTCTGTTGCCCAGGCTGGCATGCAGTGACACAATCATGGCTCAGTGCATCGTTGAACTCCTGGATTCAAGTGATCCTCTTGCCTCAGCTTTCCGAGTAGCTGGGACTACAGGTGCATGCCACCATACTTGGATAATTTTTTAAAAAACTTTTCTTTTGGTACCAGATCTTGCTATGTTGCCCAGGCTGGTCTCAAACTCCTGGCCTCAAGTGACCCTCCTGCCTAGGCATCTCAAGTTGCTGGGACTCCAGGCATGAGCCACTGTGCCTGGCTGGTTTTGATAACTTTATACACCTCATAGTCAAAACAGTAAGTTCCAGAAAGCTCCTTTGTACTCTTTCCAATGAAACCCTGCCCCACAACCATCCCTCCCTGATGTGTGACCCTAGTGAGTGTTGCCTCTTCTTGAGCTTCATGTAAACTGGACCCTACTTGTGCGTTCTTTGGCGGTTGACCCTTCATTCAGGGTCGTGCCCCTGGGACCCATTCTCATTGCTGTGTCTCGGTAGTTTTTCTAAATTACTGGCTAGTGTTCCCTTCTGTGAATACAGCACCACTGGTTGATCCACTCACCAGTGGGTGGGCAGTGTTTGGCCAGCATGAATGAGGGCTTGTGTTGTTTCACTTGGGTGAGAGAGTTGTTTTCTGGGAGTGGTGGACTGGCTGGGTCGCAGGGCAGGTGTGTGAGAGTCTCCTTCCTCACACAGTTTCACTAGGACTCAGACGCCATGGTCTTTTCTGTCTTGTGAAGGGCTTGAGACTTTCTGGAATTCAGTTCATGTAGCTCTCCTCAGCTTTTGATGAGGGACGTGTGTGTGTTCCAATAACACTTCGTTTACAAAACCAGGAGGCAGTGGAGAGTTGGCCCTTGGTTTCTAGTTTGCAAACTCCTGGTCTAGAAGGTAAGACAAATACTAATTTTTAAAACCCACATGTCTTTTATTGCTCATTTTGAAAGCACTATGAAGAGAACACTAAGGGAGAGGGGATGGGGAGGCTTTTTACATGTGTGTGGGGAGTCTGATGAATTTGTAAACCCTATGATTTTATAACTTTTCTGGCCTCTTTTTAGTTGCTGCTGGGAGCAGTAGTCCATATGTGAACCAGAGTGGACCTCCACAAGCTGCCTTTTGAAGTTGTTACAGTTAGCAGAGACGAACTGACACCGGGTTCAAGAAGCCTTCCTGGCTGGAGGAATGTGGATCAGTCCCTCCAGGCCTGGAAGAGGGTGGCGGGGGGGGCACTCAATCTTACCATTTTCATAGATGAGAGTAATTTCATTTGAGAGGGGTATGCCAAGGCAGCGATGAAAACTTCAGGAATAGCTTTGAATATCTAAAGGAAGTGGGTAGGAAAGTGGGAGGTTGGGAGTTCCGGAGGGAGAGTTCCTGTAAAGCAGAGATTCCCAGGGCTGGCTCAACATCCACGTTGCCTGGAGGGCTTTCCCCGGAACACAGGCTTGCAGGCATGCCAGCCCTTGCTATTTCCCACCTCTCCCAGGCCTGGCCCTCATCAAGGCAGGAGAGCCCAGCTCCCAGGGCTCACATTCTGGAACCAAGAATGAGGCTTTCCAGGCAGACAGTAGAGGCCTGGAACAGATCCTCAAAATGTGTGTGCTGAAGACATACTCAGGGCCATCCCACATTATCATCTCCAAATCTGGGTAGGTTCTGTTATTGCGCATTAACCCCTCGAGAAATCAGTGCCTGTAACTATGATTTGGATCATCTGTGCTTTGGATTGCTCTTTTAATCTTCTCTGTCTCCTCCCCTTCTTAACCACAAGTGATTTATCAGCCTCTCTAATTCAACTTCATTACTCTTTGCCATCCAAGTCCCTGCAAGCACAAATAAAACCCAAAGGAAGCAGCAGACCTTTTTATCCATCTGTGAAGACAATAAAGAAACACTAAATGCATCTGACTTTCTAGAGTAATTGCTTTCCCCACATGGCACTAGAATCCTGGCATACAGGGAGCAGCTTCAGCAGAGACATGGCAGTAGAGAAATGACTGACCTAAGAATGGTTCAGGGCTGTTGTCCTCCCTGAAGGTGGTTCCAACAGGGAACCAAGTTGCAGCAGAGCCTGTGAGAACAGCTGTGTCGTTTGTCATCACTAGCTGGTCTATCTGTTCATTGGGCAAATGTTGTTTTTATGACTGAAAGCTGGGCATGCAAAGGACAACCAAACAGCCTCTAGCCTGCTGGTGCTCACAGTCTGGGAAGTCCTACGGCAAATCAATATTTCTTTTTTGGTTTTTAGAGACAGAGTCTCACTCTGTTACCCAGGCTGGAGTGCAGTGGCATGATCATAGCTCACTGCAGCCTCCAACTCCTGGGCTCAAGCAATCCTCCCGCTTCAGCCTCCTGAGTAGCTGGGATTAAAGGTGCACACCACCATGCCTGGCTGGTTTTCCAATTTTTTATAGAGGCAGGGTCTTGCTATGTTGCCCAGGCTGGTCTCAAACTCCTTGCCTCAGACAGTCCTCTTGCCTTGGCCTCCCTAAGTGTTGGGATTACAGGCACGAGGCACCACACCCAGGCTTTTTTCATTTGTTTTTAGAGACAGGGTCTCCCTCTGTCACCCAGGCTGGAGTGCAGTGGTGTGATCATGGCTCACTGCAACCTTGAACTCCCAGGGTCAAGCGATTCTCTCACCTCAGCCTCCTGAGTAGTTGGGACTGCAGGCATGCATCACCATACCTGTCTAATTTTTATTTATTTATTTATTTATTTATTTATTTATTTATTTATTTTGTAGAGACTGGGTCTTGCTATGTTGTTCAGAGTGGTCTTGAATTCCTCCCACCTCGGCCTCCCAAAGCACTGGGATTATAGGTGTGAGCCACTGTGCTCAGCCTGGTAAATTGGTATGTCTAAGGAGAGTGTGTTTGGTGCCGTTGTTCCCAGGTGTTCACACTGTTTAAAATGTTTCTAATACATCTCAGCATTGATTGGTTGGTCGCTTGGTTGGTTTCTTGCCTCTGTTGGGCTCCATCGCCTTCCCCACTGTCTCCTTTTTCCACCTCATCTGGCCTTTATGGAGTGCTGTGTTGGCAAAAGAGCTTTCCACCTGTGCCTCCCCAAGGGTGTGTGTCTGTAAGAGCTGCCCAGGGCCTGGGAAGGACAGTGGAGACACCAGGGACTCGTTTGGGAGACTTGTGCTCAGAATGCATGGGTGTGCTGGCTCCCAGCTGCCTGACCCGCATTCTGAGGCCTGGTGGCGCTGTCATTCTTCAGCGGGCGAACACCTGCCTGGCAGCATCTGATACACCTCACCAGGCTGAAGGGCAGACCAGCTACCTGTGATTCCTGATAAAAATTCTACGCTTTACAGAATCCCTTCTATTTATGCCCACAACCAATGGAGGAGTGCTTTCTAAATGATAACCTCAAACTGTCAGTGTTGAGCTTGAGTTGATGTTTGAGTTACTGAGCGTTCCACGTTCCATGCTCATGGAAACCTGGCTCTGTTTGGAAGCAGCAATGCTGGGCCCTACCCCAGTTGTCCCATGAGATAATTGTGCTCTGTGCACACAGCTCCGGTCCAGACCCTGGCTTTGTAGCATACATTTTCCAAGAGGACTCTTGGGCCACCACAGATACTGCCCTATCCATTGCTATTTTTGACCTTATGCTTGTGTATAATACGTTTGTATATGGCATAAGTTAGCAGAATATGTAAATGAAAGGAGGAAACACCTCAGTGTCATTATCCACGGGAAGTGTGTTCACTTTGTCTCTTCATTGTAAAAATGAGGCAGTGCCATTGCCCAGAGCTCTCTGGGCACCTTTTATACCCCTCACTGGCTGGCTTGGTCGGCTGCAGGGGTGCCCTTCCCATCTCATTGGCTGGGAGTGTTGCATGGTGTTATGCTTTGGGAAGAAGGTTGTATGGTGCTGGTGTCACGGAGGCCTGTGTCCAGGTCTGCCCCATCACAGACTGACGCTTTGGTGCTCAGCAGGTGCCTGGCTCGTAGGAAGCCCACGCAACTCCGTCTCCCACACCAGGGCCTTTATCTGCTGCTAGCTCACCACCATCCTATGCGATGTGGCCTGTGATCAACTCGTACAGGAGAGGCAGCTTTCTGGGGTGTAGTTGCCTGCCTGACATCACGTAGCTGGCACGTGGTGGATCCCGATTGGATGTGTCTGCCCGGGGAAACCTCAAGTCACAGGCAGCTAGCACAGCTCAAGCATCCCTAATCAGAAGGTCTGAAATCTTAAATGCTCCAAAGTTCAAAACTTTCTGAGCACCAACATGATGCCACAAATGAAAAATTCCACAGCTGATCTCGTGGGATGGGTCGCAGTGAGAATGCAGGTAGAGACTGGGCAAGCTGCTGCTGTTCGCTGTTGCTGGCGCCTCACAGCTGAGGCGGGTGTTCTGGTGCCATTGCTGTGCTGCTTACTTACCCTGGACACATTCCTCTCTCACTGTATTGATGGTATATTGTGCTTTTCACTGTTGCTTGCTTATATATCAGTAAGTGTAGGAAAATTATTGCTTGTTGGCAGCATATAAATTCAGAGTCTGGAATGACGGAGATGCCAGACAACCACAGATTGTGCACATGGGTGGCAGACAGACTGATACTTTTGCTTTATGATGGTTTGGTGGATACAAACTTTGTTTCATGCACAAAATTATTAAGCATATTGTATAAAATTACCTTCAGGCTATATACATAAAGTATATATGAAACAAAATGAATTTCAGCTTTAGACTTGAGTCCCACCCCCGAGATGTCTCATTATGTATGTGTAAATATTCCAAAATCCAAAAATGTCTGAAATCCAAAACACTTCTGGTCCCAAGCATTTCGGAAGAGAGATGTTTAACCTGTACTTTAGAAAGCACTCAGACACTGGAGTTCATCGAGGGCAGCATTTCAGCAGCACCTGTGTTGTGTGTCTGCAAATCAGAATGCATCCCTATCCCATCATTGACACCAAAGGTAGTTATGATGCCTGTGGCAGTGGCTCGTGCCTATACTCCCAGCACTTTGGGAGGCCAAGGCAAAAGGATCACTTGAGCCCAGGAGTTTGAGGCCAGCGTGGGCAACATGGTGAACCCCATCTCTACCAAATAATTTAAAAACGAGCCAGGCCATAGTGGCATACACCTGTGGTCCCAGCTACTCAGGAGACTAAGGCAGGAGGGTCACTTGAGCCTGGGAGGTCGAGGCTACAGTGACCCGTGATCACGCCACTGCACTCCAGCCTGGGCAAAACAGCAAGACCCTATCTCTGTCTCAAAAAAAAAAAAAAAAAATAGGTGAGGAGGACCCTGTGGTGTGTGTTCCTTAAGTCATCTGCAAGATTCGGAAATTTTCCCATCCTCCTTGCTAAAGATAATTGTTAACCCTATTCAGAAAACAGTGGTGGATTATTGATTACAGAGCAGTTCAAAGCTGTTTAATTGTGTTGGGAACATTCATACACAAGGTCCTTTCACGGAGAACTTAACCATGGTGTCTTGAAAAAAAATGCAGCTTCTCTCCATTTAAAATTCTGCACAAAAAAGTGAAAGTGATTGAAAGCAACAAGTGCATTTACATTGTGGGAATTTCAAGTGAAGGCATAACATAATGCATGTAATAAATATTTGCTTGCAAGGCCCTGAAGGAAATAACCCAGATCCCTGCCCTCTGTAGAGGTGCTTTCAGCCCAGGGAGGAGCGTGGAGGCAGGTGAGCAATGGGATGATTTGAGAGAGTCCCCTTGCTGGGGCGTGACCTGGAGGTGGGGTGATGTCAGGGCGGGACTGGGAGAGCTGAGGGCTGTGTGAGAAGGAACCAGCCATGCCGAGGGCTGTGTGGAGGCAGGAGCAGTGCAAGGAGACCTTGCATTCAGAGATGGCGCTGGCTGTCTCATCGTGGAAGCAAAAATAAGAGTAATGCCAACAGGATCTCTAGAGTGTTTGTTTTTTTCCTAACAGTGGTTTCGGTCCTGTCATAGCACGTTGGGTGACTCCTGCAGGTTTGTCCCCTTCATGTAAGTTCTGTTTGGCTATGAGGTGCTGTTGTAGAGCCTCATGCTCCGTCTCCTTCAGTGGCGGCCAGCCCTAGGAGAATGGCAGGGCCGTGGGCTCCATGTCGCAGATCTCTGAAGCCTCTGCTGCTTGGAGCCTGCCGGCCCTCTCCCCTCTGGGAACTGTGCAAGCAGCTGTCTCCTTGGCAACGTGGCATTAGCATGTTTTGCATGAGAATGAACACCAACCAAGGCTGAATATCAATTGGATCCTAGAGTGCAGCTGCCTTTGAAATGTTCCTTTGTGTGGCCGAACTTCCTGCTGCAGTGGGTTCCTGGAGCTTGGGCGAAGACACAAAGTCCTTAAGTCATCTTAGTGCCTTGCTTGCTCTATCTCTGGATCTTGCTGTCACCATTTATTTTATCCTTAGAAGTATGGCAAAGAGAAATACATACATATATACAGACACATGTCTACACACGGACACAACAGAGACACACGTACCTACACATGCATACAACATATACAACCCGGGCACACACTCACAGCATGCATCTCCACACAGACACAACACAGGCACACATACCTACACACACATACAACACACAACACAGGCACACACATACAACATACATGGACACAGAGACATGCATCTACACACATATACAACCCAGGCATACACATACAACATACATCTACACACAGACACGTGTACATTCAGACACAACCCAGACTCATACATCTACACATACAAACAACCAGCCATACACATACAACATACATCTACACAGAGATATACATCTGCACACATATACAGCCCAGGCACACACACACAGTGTACATACAGACAGACATTTACACACATACAACATGCATCCACACACAAACATAGACACAGACAACATCTACACATAGATCTGTGCACATACACACCAGATGCATACAACATATAGACATGCATATAACACATAGACATGCATCTGTGTACAAGCACGACGTAGACCAATCACACACACAACCTACAGAGCTGCCTCTTGGAACCAGTTAGAAACAAAAGTTGGAATATGACCCCAGCGAGTCCCCAATCCCCATTTTTGGTCCTTTTCTTCGTTTGTGTTGGTGACCCTGATTGCCCAGATTCTTATCAACTGCGACAATAAAAACCACTTAGTGATTTTATAGTTTGACTTTGCAAGGTGGGGGTGGGGGGCAAACTTGGTCCAGACATTGCTGTGCTGCTGCAGGTCTGAATGAAGTGCAGTGTTGGGATGGAGCGCCCCATATGCTGCACTTGTGGCGTGGGAAGTGACGATGCAGCACACGCCACTCCCCTGAGAACAGAGCGCCCAGCTCCTGTAGTTTGGCCCTCTAGGAAGATGGGAAGGAGCCTGTGGGCACCTTCTGATTAGGAGGGAAGCCAGGAGCCAGCCTGCCGTCCAGTTTCTCAGTGGGTCTCTTGCTCCATGTCATTGTTCACTTCTCGCAGGGCCTTTGCTCCCTGCAGGTGAGTTCTCTTTCGTTTGTGGGTGGATCTCGGAGCACTTCTGCAGAAGGCACTTTGCAAATAGAGTTCCTTTTTAATCAGTGGGTGACAAAAGGCACTTGGATCTTAGCAATAAATTGTAGTTCATTTAATTATCTGTTTCTGTGATGTGGTGATGTGATACGGTTTGGCTGTGTCCCCACCCAAATCTCAACTTGAATTGTATCTCTGAGAATTCCCACGTGTTGTGGGAGGGACCCAGGGGGAAGTAATTGAATCATGGGGGCTGGTCTTTCCCCTGCTATTCTCATGATAGCGAATAAGTCTCACAAGACCCGATGGGTTTATCACGGGTTTCCGCTTTTGCTTCCTCCGTTTTCTCTTGCCACTGCCATGTAAGAAGTGCCTTTTACCACCCGCCATGATTCTAAGGCCTCCCCAGCCATGTGGAACTCTAAGTCCAATTAAACCTCACTTTGTTCCCAGTTTCAGGTATATCTTTATCAGCAGCATGAAAACGAACTAATACATGGCACTTTTAAATAACAGGTACCACGTGCTTTCAAGTGGGTCTATGGGTGATAGATTTCAGGAGTTTTAAAGGGAAAAAAAGTTCAAGTGTACTTCAACTCTTTGGAATGAAATGAATTATTGAATGCTGAAATATTGAGGCTGGGCGCGGTGACTCACACCTGTAATCCCAGCACTTGGGAGGCCAAGGCAGATGGATCCCTTGAGTCCAGGAGTTTGAGACCAGCCTGGGCAACATGGTGAAACTCCATCTCTACAAAAATACAAAAATTAGCTGGGCGTGGTGGTGCGCACCTGTGGTCCCAGCTGCTGGGGAGGTTGAGGTGGGAGGATCACCTGCTAAGGAGGTAGAGGCTGCAGTGAGCCCAGACTGTACGCTCCAGCCTGGTCAACAGAGTAAGACCCTGTCTCAAAAAAAAAAAAAAAAAAAAGAAATATCGAAATGAAATGGAATATTGAATACTGAACCATTGAATATGGAAATGCAATGTGGGGGAGACATCCGACCTGTGAGAGCACTTCTCAGAATGCAAATCAGTTTGGCAGTATTTTAATGTCATTCTGTGTTTTATAACCAGACAGATGTATTGTTCTCTAACCCATGCATAGCTGTGTTCAAGTTTTGTTTTGTTTTGTTTTGTTTTTTGAGACGGAATCTTGCTTTGTCACTTAGGCTGGAGTGCAGTGGTATGATCTCAGCTCACTGCAACCTCCACCTCCCAGGTTCAAGCAATTCTCGTGCCTCAGCCTCCCGAGTAGCTGGGATTGCAGGTACATGCCACCATGCCCGGCTAATTTTTGTATTTTTAGTAGTGACGGGGCTTCACCATGTTGGCCAGGCTGGTCTCGAACTCCTGACCTCAAGTGATCCACTCGCCTCGGCCTCCCAAATTGCTGGGATTACAGATGTGAGCCACTGTGCCCAGCCGTTCAAGTTATTTTGATAACACTTCAAGCTAAGAGTTTCTGTTAGCGTCTGCCTGGTGCACATGAGAAATCCGACTTCTTTGAGTGGGGTTGCTGTTGTCTGAAGCTCTGAGCTTGAGCTATTTGGTTACAGCTTGTTTTCTAAGCCTGTGCTGTGTCTTCAGCTTCCTCTAAGCTGAGAGCAGACCTGCCCTCCCAACACTTTGGGACCAGACCTCCCAGCGCTTTGGGAGGCTGAGGCAGGTGGATCGCTTGAGGACAGGAGTTCAAGACCAGCCTGGCCAACATGGTGAAACCCCATCTCTACTAAAAATACAAAAATCAGCCAGGCGTGGTGGCGCACGCCTGTAGTTCTAGCTACTCGGGAGACAGGCAAGAGGATCACTTGAACCCAGGAGTTTGAGACCAGCCTGGGCAACACAGTGAGACCCCATCTCTACAAAAATTTTGAAAGTTAGCCAAGCATGGTGGTGGGCACCTATAGTCTCAGCTACTTGGGAAGCTGAGGTGGTAGGATTGCTTGAGTCCAGGAGTTCGAGGCTGCAGCATGCTATGATCACACCACTGTACTCCAGCCTGGGTGACAGACCGAGACCCCAACTCTTAAAAAGAGCCTTTGTTGGTCTTAATTTTCATAATACAATACTGATTTTCAAGGTTTTATTAAAGAATTGATTTGCCCCTCATCTTAGAAAGGTTTACGCCTTTGTATATGGCAATTTCCCATAAGCCACATAAAAATACTGTGACTTGAAGTAAATATTTCTGAATCTAGCCATATGTGAGCATTTCCACAAACATTAATGTTGTTTCTAAAATTTTTGTTCATTTATTCCTGCAAAAACAAATGCAATTTGTGTGTGCATGTGTGTCTGTGTGTGATGTGTGCGCCTGTGTCTTGAATGCTTCATGTTCCCTTGTGGGACATGCCAGTCGACGGCCTCATGTTGTCTGAGGTGTGTCACGACTCCCCACCTTGCATGAGGAGTTGCGGTGGCGACAGGTGTGGGAAAGTGCATATGGATTTAACTCCTGAAAGTGGCTTAAGGGGATTGTGAAGATGCAGGTCCAGTCCCTTGTGGTGGGAAGGTGTTATTGGAATCATTGATTAATTTGTACTTGTTCTTCCTCTAGACAAGCAGATGCCCAGTGTCGGGAAGGCAGCCCAGGATCACAGCAGCACCCACCGAGTCAGCACGCACCGAACCCACCCGCATTCTCTGAACTGTCTCACTCCGGGGGAGCCCCAGAGCTGCCCCGGGAGGGCCGGGGCCGAGCGGGAACCCTACCTCGAGATTATAGATACTCGGAGGAGAGCACCCCAGCAGACTTGGGACCCCGAGCCCAGAGCCCTGGCTCACCCCTGCATGCTCGAGGACAAGACTCGTGGCCAGTGAGCTCAGCCCTGCTCTCCAAGAGGCCAGCCCCACAGAGGCCACCGCCACCCAAGCGCGAGCCCAGGAGATACAGGGCCACAGACGGCGCACCTGCTGACGCCCCCCTGGCCGTCCTCGGCAGGCCCTTCCCAACGCCATCCCCTGTGTCCCTGGATGTATGTGTGGCCCGCCTGTCCCTCTCCCACAGCCCCTCTGTGTTCAGCAGTGCCCAGCCCCAGGACACCCCAAAGGCCACTGTCTGTGAGCGTGGAAGCCAGCATGTGAGCGGGGACGCATCACATCCTCTGCCAGAAGCACTGCTCCCTCCCAAGCAGCAGCACCTGCGCCTGCAGACGGCCACCATGGAGACCTCGCGCTCCCCCTCGCCCCAGTTCGCCCCCCAGAAGCTGACGGACAAACCTCCCCTGCTCATCCAGGATGAGGATTCAACCAGGTACTGTCCTGCGACGGCGTTCCCTCCCCATGAGGCTCCTTCTGCGGGACGCGGGTTCTCAGTGGGTCTTTCTGGGGAGTCACCTGGGCACCTTGCTTTAGCTCAAGGCGTTGGACTTAAAGTCAGTACTGGGGAATAACTGTGTGGACAGAAAGTGAAGCTTCAGTGGTGGTTGGATTTTTATCTCATTGGGGGGCTGCTGTTTCCTGCCAGGAGCAGGGGTAGATGTGAATAGGTGATACATCTTCCCCTTCCTCCAAGCCAGATGCATTTATATCTGCATTACCCACAAGCATCTGCAGGGTAGAGGTCTGGTTTTTTTGTTGTTGTTGTTTTAATGCAGTCGATATTTGTGATTGGAATTGAGTTTACCCTAAGCATGCGACCTTTAGGTGAAATTGGTATTTTTCATGGTGTCCAGTATTTTCTTACTCCTTTTTTTCCAGATTTTTTTTAAATGTTAGAAAGCTAAGCGGGTATATACCTTTTGTTAAAGCAGAAGAATACTCATTCACATTTCATGGTGCTATCATCAGGATTTCAGGCATGGAATTATTGCATCTATTGAGATGTTGATGAATGTCAGGCAGGAACTTGACCTTTCAAGAGCACTAGGCCCAGCATGGTGGCTCACGCCTGTAATCCCAACACGTCGAGAGGTCAAGGCAGGTGGATCGCTTGAGCTGAAGGAGTTCGAGGCTAGCCCAGGCAACGTGGCAAAACCTTGTCTCTACTAAAACTACAAAAAATTAGCCAGGTGTGGTGGTGCATGCCTATAGTCCCAGCTTCCCAGGGAGGAGGCTGAAGTAGGAGGATCACCTGAGCCTGGAGGTCAAGGCTGCAGTAAGCCAGGATGGCACCACTGCACTCCAGCCTGGGTGACAGAGTGAGACCCTGTGCAAAAAAGAGCACTGGCTGTTTAGCTTTCTTCACACACAAATACCACCTCCTTGAGTGCCTTGAAGGATTGAGAAATGGAAGAAGGGGGAGAACTTCTGTCTCATTCTCTGGAGCAGTGGCTCTCAACCTAGGAGGTGGAGGGTGATTTTGGCCCCCGGGGACATTGGGCAATGTCTGGAGACAGTTTTTGTTGTCCTAAGGTGGGATGGGAGTGGGGGGTGCTGTCTGCATCTAGTGGTGGAGCCCAGGGAGGCCACTCAGGGTCTGCAGTGCATGGACGGCCCCCACAGAGCATTGTCCGACTGCAGATGCCAGCTGCTCTTAGGCTGGGAACCCTGCTGTAGAGCCGCACGCCCAGCACAGGACCCACCGTCCCCTGTGCTGTGTAAATGTGGGGCAAAGAAAACCAAGTCGATGAATGCAGGTCCTCAGTCACACCAGGTGTGGCGGGTGGCTGCCGTCCTGGACGGGACAGATAACAGGTATTCCCATCGCTGCAGAAAATTCTGTGGGACCTCGCTGCTCTAGAGTCTCAAATAATTTTTTTTCTTAGCTTCTAAATAACTCAGCAGAGAAAGGACATGACTGATACTGATCCTGTATCTCCAGCGGAGGCATTGTAACCACAGTTTTCTCTGTGGGTCAAAAGTGGGCTTTACATCATTTAAAATGTATCTAAAGATCATTCAGATATCCTTTCATTGGCAACATTGTAAGGTTCTGAAAGGAAAGTGTCTTACTCCTTTCAGACTGCTATAATAAGATCTCAGACTGCACAGCTCATTAACAGGAGAAATTTGTGAGTTGATGAGGGCTGGTCGCTGGAAGGTCCGATCCACTGTGTTCTGTCCTTATTTTGAAGTCAAGGCTCGTGAAACTGTTCTCATGTGGAAGTCAAGACCGTTTTTAAGAAGAGAGACCATTTCTGTTAAAAAATGATCAGGAATAGAGGCTTTGTTGGAAAGTGTATGTGAACCCATGGGAGATACGAGATTTGGTTTTTTTCTTTCCTGGTAATGTATTTTATATTATTATCATTATTATTCCCTGTCGCCCAGGCTGGAGTGCAGTGGTGCGATCTTGACTCTTGGGTTCAAGTGATTCTGCTGCCTCAGCCTCCTGAGTAGCTGGGATTACACGCACCTGCCACCACGCCAGGCTAATTTTTATATTTTTAGTAGAGACGGGGTTTCACCATGTTGGCCAGGCTGGTCTCAAACTCCTGACCTCAGATGATCTGCCTGCCTCAGCCTCCCAACGTGATGGGATTACAGGGGCGGGCCCGGCCTTTTTCCCAATATTTTAAAACATGTGAAAGGAGATTTGTTTATGTTGTTTAATTTTTTTCTATTGTGCACATCAAATTTCTGCACAAAAGGGGGAAGATACCAATACAGGCTGATGTGAAAGTCAGTAATAGGCAAGCAGAGCTTCTCCGGGGGCGGGGGGGGGGGGGCGGGTGTGAAGGGAGTGCAGAGGGGTCTGTGTTTGCTGGTGCTTGGATAAGGTGGCCGGGTTTTCCTCCTTCTTTTATTATTATTATTATTATTATTATTTTTTAACAGAGAGGTGGGGAGGTCTCACTATGTTACCTAGGCTGGTCTCAAACTCCTGGGCTCAAGCATCCTCCCACCTTAGCCTCCCACAGTGCTGGGATTCCAGGTGTGAGCCACTGTGCCTAGCCAGGGTTTTCCTTCATGAGTCTGACCTATCTAAATGGTATTTTCCACAGTTAGACTTTGTAAATTTTCTTCATGAGGAAGCAGTTGTGAGGTGTCTGTGAGTCCCTAGATAAAACACATCAGATGTTAATGGACCCTACTGGATAGAGGGAGGAAAATACACAGTTAGTTCATCTCAGCCTGAGCACCACTCCCTTGATAGGGAAAGAGCCCTCCTGCATTCCCAGTCACCAGTGAAAGAGGGAAAAACAGCATTAAATTTAGAGCATCGTGGCTCTAAATTATCTGTGGATAATTGGATTCATTTGCGTAACGTCGTAGGTGCAGTTTTGGGTTGACTTCATTAGAAACACATCCAAATTTGGGGTTGTGGAGTTTGGCCTGTTTCTTTTTGCTTCCCTCCTGACCACCAGCATATGGGGCTGCTTCTCCAGTGCTCTGAAAAGCTCTTGGCTGAGATGGCCCTGGTCAGCGTGGTCCAGCACGGTGCCGCTGAGAGCAGCAGGTGCAGGGCTGCCGCAGACAAGGGACTGTGGCATTGCTGGGCCTGTTCCTCCTGTTCTCTCTCCCCCAGTCTCCCAGGGATGCTTTAGGTGCCTCTCTAGTCCCTTTCATCCAGAAACTTTTTTTTTTTTGAGATGGAGTCTTGCTCTCTTGCCCAGGCTAGAGTGCAGTGGTGTGATCTCAGCTCACCGCAACTTCTGCTTCCCAGGTTCAAGCGATTCTCATGCTTCAGACTCCCGAGTAGGTGGGATTACAGGTGCACACCACCACACCTGGCTAATTTTTGTATTTTTATGGCCGGGCACGGTGGCTCACGCTTGTAATCCCAGCACTTTGGGAGGCCGAGGCGGGCAGATCACAAGGTCAGGAGATCGAGACCACGGTGAAACCCCGTCTCTACTAAAAATACAAAAAAATTAGCCGGGCGTGGTGGCGGGCACCTATAGTCCCAGCTACTCGGAGAGGCTGAGGCAGGAGAATGGTGTGAACCCGGGAGGCGGAGCTTGCAGTGAGCTGAGATTGCGCCACTGCACTCCAGCCTGGGCGACAGAGCGAGACTCCGTCTCAAAAAAAAAAAAAAAAAAAATTTTGTATTTTTAGTAGAGACGGGGTTTCACCATGTTAGCCGGGCCGGTCTCGAACTCCTGACCACAAGTGATCCACCCGCCTCGGCCTTCCAAAGTGCTGGGATTGCAGGCATGACCCACCACGCCTGGCTGAAACTTTTTTTAAAGAAAGCAAAACTGTGCCCTTTGGGAGTAATACAGAACCGATGACTCACTGCTTACTGCGAGATCATATCTCACTGGTGTGCAAATCTGTGCAACGCTAGCTTGAAGCACAGCGGGCGGTGGGGTACAGGGACAGTGTGGGGTGGGCTGCCCTGCACATGGCACAGGAGCTTCTCCCAAGTAGGGTGGTGGGGGGCTTTGGCCTGACTCCAAGCACGACCACTCCGGAGAGGAGCTCTCCCCAGGCCCTGAGAACTACGCAGGAACCCGCGGGCCTGCACCAATCTAAGGACGGATGGGAATCCTGGAAAATGTCCATCCACTGCAGGCTTCCCCTACAAAAGAACGTTTAACCGAACAGGGCTTGTTAAAGTTTCCATTATCATTGGCGGAATGACAAATGGTATTAAATAGTCCTCACAGCCCCCCACAAACCCCTGGAGGACACCTCGGGATGCCTCGGGGGTGGCATTGGTGGTTTGAGCATAGAAAGGATGCTGGGGTTGGAAGGCGGAGGTAGGAGTCAGAGGGAGCTTCTTGAGGCCTTTGCCTCATCCAGGATGTGGGATCACGGAGGCTCCTTCCAGTTGGGTGGCTGGCTAGCGCCTTTGAGTCAGGTTCCCATCCAGAGCGGGGAGGGCAGGGGATGCGTCAGTCAGGGTCTGTGGCTGGAGCATGCTTTGCGATTTCAGCAGACTGTTCATCTTCCAGAATTGAGCGGGTGATGGACAACAACACCACGGTGAAGATGGTGCCCATCAAGATCGTGCACTCAGAGAGCCAGCCAGAGAAGGAGAGCCGCCAGAGCCTGGCATGCCCCGCAGAGCCACCAGCCCTGCCCCACGGGCTGGAGAAAGACCAGATCAAGACGCTGAGCACGTCGGAGCAGTTCTACTCCCGCTTCTGCCTGTACACGCGGCAGGGTGCTGAGCCCGAGGCCCCACATAGGGCCCAGCCAGCTGAGCCCCAGCCCCTAGGCACCCAGGTGCCCCCCGAGAAAGACCGCTGCGCCTCGCCTCCAGGGCTCAGCTACATGAAGGCCAAAGAGAAGACTGTGGAAGACCTGAAGTCGGAGGAGCTGGCCAGGGAGATCGTGGGGAAGGATAAGTCCCTGGCCGACATCCTGGATCCCAGTGTGAAGATCAAAACCACTATGGACTTGATGGAAGGCATCTTCCCCAAAGACGAGCACCTCCTGGAAGAAGCCCAGCAACGGAGGAAGCTGCTCCCCAAAATCCCCTCTCCTAGAAGCACAGAGGAGAGGTGAGCAGACGTGGCCTCCCAGCTTGGGCGTGACTCTGCCTGGCATCTCTTAGGCTTGTAAAGGGAAAGGGGGCATGCCTCTCTCTTTTCATGCGTGCTTTTAGGGAAGACAGATTCTCATAAGGGCTCCTCGATGCTTAGCACTTTTTGGCTTTTTTGTGAGCCTCCTGAAAGAGAAATGGAGGGTTAACGGCTTTGGGCCTGACATGAAAATACACACTGCAGACCACCAAGCTGCCTTGGCCTGAGGCCTGAGGCCAGCAGGATTTCTGATGATGCCCACAGGTCTCCTTTCTCGTAAGCCAGCTGTTCTCAGTGGGGGCCGTTGTCTACCCTGGGGGACAGTTGGCAATGTCACTGTGGGGAGAGGTGCTCCGAGCATCTGGTGGGTGGAACCCAGGAACACTGCTCAACATCTACAGTGCACAGGAGGGCCCCCACCACAGAGAGTCATCCAGCCCCGACATGTCCCTAGTGCCAACATGAGAATGAAGGCTTAGATTGAATATATATGTGTTTCTTTATGAAATGGTTTTTTAAAACTTTATTTGAAATTTTTTTACATCTGCATTTTGAAAAATTATTATAATTTATAATTTGGCCAGGCGCAGTGGTGCACACCTGTAATCCCAGCACTTTGGGAGACCAAGGTAGGCAGATCATTTAAGCCCATGAATTCAATACCAGCCTGGGCAACATGGCAAAACCCGGTCTCTACAAAAAGTACAAAAAATTAGCCGGGCGTGGTGGTAGACACCTGTAGTCCCAGCTACTCGAGAGGCTGAGGTGGGAGGATCACTTGAGCCCAGGAGTTGGAGGCTGCAGTGAGCTATGATGGTGCCACTGCACTCCAGTGTGAGTGACAGAGCAAGACCCCATCTCTTGAAATAGAAATGAAAAAAAATTACAACAATTTACACCTGCCTGAACAAATGTATTTTAATTGGTTTCGTAAGTAGCACTTTCAGCGTATCTCCTTCAGCCACTTGACCACAAAGGCATGCGTGGTGGCATCTTCCCTGCTGCTGACATATGTTCTGCCAGCACAGCATCATTCATGGGTAGGAAGGTGGAGTGGGTATGACACGCAGCCAAGGAGGAGCAGCTGGACCAAGTGGACCCAGGCAGGAGGGCGCCGACAGGGCTGCTGGGAGGAAGGGAGAAGGGTTGGTGTTTGTAGATAGCGTCACACATGTCCTTGTCCTCATCAACTCAGGCTCCTGGTAGAGATCATCTGTGCTCTCACCTCTGTAGCAGAGATTCTTAGATATTCCTGCTTATTTGAGTGTTTGCCTTTTTTAAAAACTACGTTTCATACACTTACGAGTATCCATTTGGCAGGGTTGATTGTTTTTAGTTTTAACCTTGTTACCTACTTATTTTTCCCCCTTTGGCTGTCTCATCTCCCTGGCTGGTGTCCTTTCGTGAGCACCAGTGTTGATTTGTCACAACCCAGGGGGTGTGGCAGAGGGGCTGTTTGCGTGCACAGTCCCAGCTCATTGAAGTTCCCACACCTTTACCCAGGAAAGAGGAGCCCAGCGTGCCTGTGGCCGTGTCCCTGGCCACCAGTTCTACCTACTACAGCACGTCAGCCCCCAAGGCAGAGCTGCTGATCAAGATGAAGGACCTGCAGGAGCAGCAGGAGCATGAAGAGGATTCGGGAAGCGACTTGGACCACGACCTGTCGGTGAAGAAGGTAGGAGAGTCCATCCCAAATGACAGCGTGCGCGTGTCCAGTCAGGGGCAGGCATCCGGATCACACCATCCTGTCCCAGCGCAGACCCTGCACCACGTGTCCCAGGGCGTTTGTGTTCAGCTTTCCCTCAGGACAGTGGAATTTGAGGTGATATTAGTGAAGCCCTCTGTTGTTAGTTCTATGTTCTAATCTTGAGCCATTCCACAAACGTCTCTTTGCTGTTTCAATAGGATCCAATGTCAAATTAGTTTAGTCACCATTCTCTTTCATTTTATCTTATTTATTTTTGAGACAGGGTCTTGCTCTGTCATGCAGGCTGGAGTGCAATGGTGCAATCATGGCCCACCGCAGCCTTGACCTCCTGGCCTCAAGCGATCCCCCTGCCTCAGACAAAGGAAAATTATTTTCAAATTAGAAAGTGGTAACTTTTTTTTGAGATAGAGTCTCCCTCTGTCACCCAGGCTGAAGTGCAGTGGCACACTCTCAGCTCACTGCAACCTCTGCCTCCCGGGTTCAAGCAATTCTCCTACCTCAGCCTCTCGAGTAGCTGGGATTACAGGCACCTGCCACCAAGCCTTGCTAATTTTTGTATTTTTAGTAGAGATGGGGTTTCACCATGTTGGCCAGGCCGGTCTCGAACCTCAAGTGATCCACCCTCAGCCTCCCAAAGTGCTAGGATTACAGGCGTGAGCCACCGCTTCCGGGCTAGAAGGTGGTAACTTTTTGGTTCAAGGTATTAAAAAGGGAAATGAAAATTAAGGGTTTGGGTCTTGGGGCTTTTACGGGCCCTCCGTCTGGCACACAGTACCATTCGCTTCATTCTGGTTGCACATTCCTCTTTTAAAAAATAATAAAGAATCCAAAACGTGTTCAGTTTTTCCACACAGAACCAGGAAAATCATACCATCTGGACCGTTTGAATTTGGGCCACACCCTAGGTTTAGAGAACTGCATTCTTTGCTCGCATGCCTTTGTTTTTCATGATATAATGAATTTCAGAAGCGGCATGCCTTGATTCTGCCGCCCTCATCTGTGGGGCACTCTGTCCACCTGCTTTGGGAGGCTGGAGATGCTGGGAAGCCTCCTCACCAGAAGTGTGGCTCCGGAACTGAGTGAGTCACTGTGGGCTGGAAGTTGGCCTCACTTTAGTTCAGCAAGTGTGAGTTGGGCACCTGCACCAGAAGCACATGCTATACATCCCAGCTCTCTATGGTGCTAATGACTCAGTAGTCCTGTTTTCCTGCTTGATTTGACAAAGCAGCCACTGCTGCATTACATTTTCTCCCTGCTTTCCCGCAGCCACACGCTTACGATGTTGCACATTCCTGCAACGTATGCACAGGCGGAGGCGTGTTCAGGGAGGAAGCGAGCACAGCACAGATGGGGACTTAGCAGGCCACCTGCTCTGTAGCTGCTTCAGGGGAACATATGAGGCCCTAATTCCGTAGGCTTCCAACATTCCCAGGGGGACCACAGTTGTCCCAGTCACAGCATTGCTAGGTGGTCATAGAGCTGAGAGCCAAATCAGGGGACCCTCTGTTTTAGGAGAAGACTAAGGACAGAGTTGAGAGAGTGGAAGCTCTAGGCAGGGGTGCAGCAGGGGACTCTGGTGGCTGGTAGAGAAGCATCACACAGAGACGACAAGATATGGTTTTATACTTGGGGCAGCTCAGAAGGACCCTGCCCAGAAAAGAGGGCACCGTGTTGAGTTGAACCAGATAGCTGATTGGTTTAAGTTTAGAATCTTCGAGAATTATGGCTTTTCCCGGGAACCAGGAGGTGAGTGCAGGGCCCAGACAGAATAGACCCTGTTTCCCCTATAGAAGGGAACAAAAGGTGGAGAAAGGGAATGAATGGCCCAGGGCTCGTTCTTAGTGGAGGGGTGAGAGTGGCTGTGTGCCTGGTCTCTACCGTTGCAGGCTCTTACCTGAGCCTCCCGGAAGGCCACACCCTGCAAGAAATAGCAGATGGGCCTGCCAGACAGTATGGACCACAGTGGTGAGCCCTTCAGCACCCTGGGTGGTGTGGACAGCCACTGATCTGTGCGCTGTCCCAGGCCAGGTCTTGTCTCAGAAATCTTTGAAAGCCAACGGCTGCTCTTTATACAATGGCCCTTTAACAAAGGGGAAATGGTTTCAATAAAAATTTGCATATGACATGTAAAAGAGCCAATAAAGAAATCTGGACTCCTTCCAGAGAGCCCAGTTTCAAATTAGCTCAGCTGAGGTAGGTTTTGAGGGCACATGTTCATGCACCAGTATAAAATCTACATTTCCGTAATTGCTGAAGAATAGTGGCACTGAAAAATTCCTGAGTGGCCAGGTGCGGTGGCTCACGCTTGTAATCCCAGCACTTTCAGAGGCCGAGGTGGGCGGATCATGAGGTCAGGAGATCGAGGCCATCCTGGCTAACATGGTGAAACCCCGTCTCTACTAAAAATACAAAAAATTAGCCGGGCGTGGTGGCGGGCGCCTGTAGTCCCAGCTACTCGGGCGGCTGAGGCAGGAGAATGGCATGAATCTGGGAGGCGGAGCTTGCAGTGAGCCGAGATCGCGCGGCTGTACTCCAGCCTGGGTGACAGAGCGAGACTCCGTCTCAAAAAAAAAAAAAAAAAAAAAAAAAAAATTCCTGAGCAGCCCTGGCGGGCGTCCTTCCTTATCCACAGTTACCTGCATTGCTTGTAGTCTTCCTTCAGACTAGCATTGGTATCAGGAATTTGGGAAGTTCTTCATGCCTGTTTCCTGTTTTTTGCTTTTCCCTCAAGTGATGAATATCTAAAATTTGGCCACATTCTCAGCTGTGAGATTCTCAACTTAAACAGTCTCTCCAGATAGGTAGTGAGTAGGAAAAGGCACAAACCACTTTTCCTCTGCTCTCACGCCACAGCAACCAACACAGAAGACTTCGGTGGCCACATGTGTGAGGGGGGTTTCCCACACACCCAGCGAGCAGTCACTTCTGCAGCAGACACCAGCTGGGTGGCCTCTGATTCAGTTCAGATGTGACACTGTCAAATTGGAGGTAGCGTCTCATCCCACGGATTGAGGGCTCAGTCCCCAATACTGTACCCCCGACACACACCAGTCGCAAGTCTGAGTCTCAGGGACTTCTGACCAACCACCTTCAAGTTGGGGTTCCCATGACCCCCTCTTTAGTTTCCATTACTTTGCTAGAGTGGCTCACAGAACTCAGGGAAACACTTACATCTATGATAAAGAATGTTACAGAGGATACAGATGAAGAGATGTGTAGGGCGAGGCATGGGGAAAGGGGTGCAGAAGAGCTTCCATGCCCTCCCTGGGTGCTCCACCCTCCAGGAACCTTCTTGTCTTCACCCGTCAGGGAGGCCCCAGCCCCGTCTTCTTGGGCCTTTTATGGAGCCTTCATTGGATAGGCCTGATAGAAATCTGTGTAGAAATGTGATTGGACAAAAAGACTACAATCCAGTCCTAACAGATCGAGGAGAAAGCCACAACGTCTGCCTGTTGAGATTCTTGTTGGCCTCTCTGTGTAGCGTTCCTTCCCCCTAGGTGTGCTGCAGGACCCTTCCGGAATATGGGGATCTTAAGACCTGCAGTCATTCAAGGTGGTGGAGGATTTCTTTATGGAAAGGTTGGGGAAGATTAGATCTTGCTTTGGGCAGGTAAAAGTTTAAGACCAGCCTGGGCAACATGGAGAGACCCCGTCTCTACAAAAATAAAAAAATTATCTGGGTGTGGTGGTGCATGCCTGTGGTCCTAGCTGCTTGGGAGGCTGAGGTGGGAGGATTGGTTGAGCCCAGGAGGTCACTGCTGCAGTGAGTGGTGATCATGCCACTGCACTCCAGCCTGGGCAACAGAGTGAGACCCTGTCTCAAAAAATAAAATAAAAATAAAATAAAATAAATGCATCCATGTGGGGGAAAAATCTCACGCAATCAGGAAATAGGCTGCCTTCTATCTGGCATATGTTTCTTCTGCTGTGGGGTTGACTTTTCCTGCCGAATACTCATCTGGCTGGTCATTTTACCCATAGATTATGGAATCAGGGCAGGACCACTTGAAGCCAGGAGTTCAAGGCTGTAGTGCGCTGTGGTCGTGTCTGTGAGTGGCCACTGCACTACAGCTTGGGCAACATAGCAAGACTGCTTCTCTAAACAAGTAAAACAATGTCGCCATTTAGAAGGCTGGTGGGAAAGGGCGTAGAGTGTTAGTGTCTAATAGTTATGCACTTTCAGTTGGGGAAGATGAAGGAGTTCTAGAGACGGATGGTGGTGACAGGTACATCGCAGCATGAATGTACCACACACCACAGAACTGTGCTCTGAAAAGTGGTCAAGATGGCAAGCTTTATGTTACATATATTTTACTATAATTTTTAAAACAGTCATCTGTTTGCATTTTGGTCAAGTTGAAATCAGTAGGTTATAGTAAAAGACTGTTAAGTTCATTCGTGTCCCTTTATTGGTCTTAATTTTTATATGCTAGTATTAGCAATTAAAATTTTTTTCTTTTTCTCTCTTTTTTTTTTTTTTTTGTCTTTAGCAAGTAAAATTTTAATTGCTAGGCCAGGCCCGGTGGCTCACACCTGTAATCCCAGCACTTTGGGAGGCCAAGGTGGGTGGATCACCTGAGGTCAGGAGTTCAAGACCAGCTTGGCCAACATGGTGAAACCCTGTCTCTACTAAAAATACAAAAATTAGCCAAGCATGGTGGTACACGCCTGTAATCCCAGCTACTCAGGAGGCTGAGGCACGAGAATCGCTTGAACCCGGGAAGCCATTGCACTCCAGCCTGGGCAACAGAGCAAGACCCTGTCTCAAAAATAAAAATAATTGCTAGTGACAATAATTATATGTACAGGACACTTTCTAATCACGGAATTCAGTGCTGGACATAAGACTCACTACTTTCTCTCTATGTGAATCTTTAAATTAGAAAATTCCAAAGGACAGAATACATAGGTCTGTGACTCCTTCCAAACGTATGGGTTGAAACTGCATCTACCATGACGAGCATCGGGGCCACAACTCCGATGTTCTCTAATAGGGCATGAACAGAATGAGAACAGGTTTATTTTATTTTTAAATGCCAATAGTGTCATTAGGAGTCATTCTTCTTTCCCTTAGTCGTATAAGTCCCCTATTATTTGATGATGCAAAAGTGAGCTTTCACGCAGGTCGGCTGCACCACCTTTCACATAGGTGCGCCAAGGTGGCAGTGAGCAGTGTGGCCAGGGTGGGGGCCGGCCTAACCAGTGTCTCCGTGTTCCCTTGCCATCCCATGCCCAACAGCAGGAGCTCATTGAGAGCATCAGCCGCAAGCTGCAGGTGCTCCGGGAAGCCCGCGAGAGCCTGCTGGAGGACGTGCAGGCCAACGCCGTGCTGGGGGCCGAGGTGGAGGCCATCGTGAAAGGCGTCTGCAAGCCCAGCGAGTTTGACAAGTTCCGGATGTTCATTGGAGACCTGGACAAAGTGGTGAACCTCCTGCTGTCACTGTCAGGCCGCCTGGCCCGGGTGGAGAATGCCCTCAATAATTTGGACGACAGCGCTTCTCCCGGTGATCGGGTAAATGCAGATGCGTCTGACTTGGAAATGGGGGTTGGTCTCGTGGGAAGGCTGTTTTTCAAGTGTCGTGAAAGTCAGCTCCTTGGAGCCTAGCATAGCTTCCACATGGCCTGTCCACCTCCTCCTGCAGACCTTGTCGAGACAGTGCATGCTCTATACCCTCTCCTTCCTTTTCTGTTTCTTTAGTTTGTTTGTTTGTTTGAGACAGAGTCTCATTCTGTTGCCCAGGCCGGAGTGCAGTGGTGCGATCTCGGCTCACTGCAGCCTCTGCCTCCCGAGGTTCAAGAGATTCTCCCACCTCAGCTTCCCAGGTAGCTGAGCTCACAGGTGCATGCCACCATGCCCAGCTAATTTTTGTATTTTTTTGGTAGAGATGGGATTTCACCATGTTGGCCAGGCTGGCCTGGAACTCCTGAGCTCAAGTGATCCGTCTACCTCAGCCTCCCAAAGTGCTGGGATTACAGGTGTGAGCAACTGCGCCTGGCCTCCTTCCTTTTAATTGAGGGGAAAAGGTGCTTATCAGATGCAGGGAGTTGAACGTCATTGGACTGCAGGGCTGCAGGATCTTCTCAAAGAACTGTTACCTCTTTTTGACATCTTTTCAGATATTCCTATTGACTCTTACTGATAATTGTCTCTTCTTAGAAAAATCATGTTGTTTTTTTTACTTTTCTTTTACCATGTATAAGTCCATAACAGACATGCCTGCCTGCTGACGATCGTAAGTACTCAATGATAGCTGTTTTCTTGTGGTTGTTGTAGCTGTGATTTAACAAGAGGGCATACATCAGTTTAGAAGGAACCAGACAGTGCACCTAACTTTCTCAAGGCGTTTCTCAATGGGTCTGTCTTTTCGTCCTTTCACATATGAACCAAGAGAAATAATAGCTGCCTTGTTGGCTTTTACCTCATAGGCCAAATATCAGTAAAACAGCTAGTTTTGTTTGCACAGAACAGGCCTTCAGAATGTTCATCTGTATCATGAATAAAACATCTTAACCTCTCTCAGAAGGGGAGCAGAAGAAGCACCCCTCCCCTTTCTCCAGGTGAGGGTGATTTGGGCTACGCAGAACGCTGTCCTGGCGCTGGGCTTGGAGACGGTGCCCTTCTGCACTCAGCCGAGTGCTTAGTAACTGTGTCGTGGAACTAGCTAGGTCAGGGTGGCACCGTGCCCAAGGGGGCTGCTGGCCGACACCCGTGCCCAGCACTGCGTCTTCTCCACCCTCAGGCTTCCTTGTGTGCAGACATGCTGTGCAGGCTCGAGGGCTTCTCCTCCTTCTGCCAGGAGTGTTTAGCAAGCCTGCCCTGAATTCCTCTCGAGTCCTCCCATGTGGCCAGCTGTCCCACGGTGTTCCCATGGAGCGGACCTTGACGCCAAGAGGGCCCCACAGTCCTTTGCCCTTTGCAGCATCTCAGAATTCTGTCGTTGTGAGTCCCTTGGTGACTCTTCTGCTCACCATTCAAGGCAGGTGGGAGAGAGTCAGGCTCAGACAGCAAGAGGAAACCCAGAGAGGCCTGTGGGCAGCTTCTGGGGGCCTCAGGCTGGCCCGCTGCAGCCATGAGACACATGCCCCCAGGCCCTGGGCCCTGGGTTTGTCTGTGTGGACCCCATCGCATCTCTGGTGGCATCAGGGTTTCCATCGTTAAGTTGTGGGACCAGCCCACAAGTTGCCAGTGTCTTCAAGGGTTGGCCAGTGCCCCGGCTTTCATCCTGGTCCTCAACAGGCTTGTTTGTCTGTCAACAGCAATCACTGCTTGAGAAGCAGAGAGTCCTGATCCAGCAGCACGAGGATGCCAAGGAGCTCAAGGAGAACCTGGACCGCCGCGAGCGCATCGTCTTTGACATTTTGGCCAACTATCTGAGCGAGGAGAGCCTCGCGGACTATGAGCACTTCGTGAAGATGAAGTCGGCCCTCATCATCGAGCAGCGGGAGCTGGAAGATAAAATCCACCTTGGTGAAGAGCAGCTGAAGTGCTTATTCGACAGCCTTCAGCCCGAAAGGGGCAAATAAGAGACCAGTCCCCGGTGGAGGAGGGGCACGGGGCCTCTGAGCTCCAGCTCCGTTCCCAAGGATACTCGCGAAGACCCCACCTGTGTTCATGCCCTGGAAAGAGACTTCTCCCATAGCAAAGAGGCTGTTAGAAAAGCAATAACTTCTGTGTTTGTGTGGGATGATTTATTTAATTTTTTAGTTTCCCTTTTGATTGCTGAGAGCCATTTTCCTTTACACACAGCTACACCTGACACCAGGCTCTGCTGGATGTGAGTTTCCACTGCATGGGCTGTTGGCTGGGCCTGTGGTGCATGCCGAGTGGTCACTGTCAGTGGGAAACCCGTTGTTCCTCCCGTCTTCAGATGCTGAGCCAACTGCTTGGACAGCGGCCAGCGCGTCATGACGTGCATGAGAGGGCGACCCTGGTGCTCATCTTCTCTTGTGATTCATCCAGGCATGGGCTGCCAGGTTTTGTCCCTGCTTGTTCAACAGTGTGAGCATTTGTCTCTGTTATCTAATGATGTTCTCTGACCCAGCAGAAATCATCATCATGATGATGATAATTTATTAACTTTTTGGAAAGGTGAATAGTTTCCTAATGGTTAAAAACCAACTGTGAAAGGAACAACCTGTGTGGTTGGGTTCACTCATTCTCAGATTAAATTGCCACTTAAAGAAATAACGTGCATGCTTTAAAAAACACAGTCACGCACCAAGCAGGCGAATAGCTTTAGTCCTTCTCACCTAACATCACAGTTTTTCTGCAAAGTAAAAGTTTTTGGTTAAGAGCGTGTCCAGTAGTAATGTGCTTGTTAGCTGTTTCTCAAGACCAACAGAATATTTTTTCAGTTACTTTCCCCCCATGTATTTTGTATGCGTATGATTGTCCACGATAATTAGCTGCTTTTCCATTGTTTCCTCCTTAAATCATTTAGCATGTCATGAGGGCCACATTCCATGAACGGGAAGACCCCTTCCTCTTCAGAGGTCCCGTGGACTACACAACTCCTGAGCTTGATCTTTTTCTGCCATGAAGTTTAAAGATTCTATGCCCATTTCCTTGATTGAAATGGCAGGATTCTAAAGAGAGCCTGGTTTGTTAAAAGAAAACCCTGTCATGCTGTCAGTTCCCAATTGACAAGTCACAGACTGGGAGAAAATATTTGCAAATCGTGTGTCTGACAAAAGGTTTGTGTCCAGGATGTACAAAGAACTCTCAAACTGGATAGTAAGAAAACAAACAGCCCAAGTGAAAAGCAGGCAAAAGACTTGAATAGACACTTCACCAAAGAGCATACACGCGTGGCAAACAAGCACACGAAAAGACGTTCAGCCGCCGATGGCTTGGTTATAATTTATAACTTACTTATTTTTATCTAATAATTGTAGATTCAGTGTATTTCTTCAAAAACTGTTTAATTAAATGCATGTTAACGGTGAGTGAATCCCTTGGGTGACTTCGTGTTTAGGTCGTATTAGGGCATTTGTTGGATCAACGGATCATTTGAATCCTGACTTCCCCTTATTCCCATAAAAGTTTTCCCGTGGAATGGAGATTTCATTTTGTCAGCGCAGTGACCACAGCCTTACCAAAGCAGACGCGTGCGCATGCACAGACGCACACACACAGATGTCTTAAAAGACTAGAATCTACACTTCCTGAGCCAGAAGGGCCGTGTTGACGGTAATGCATTCTCTATAGAGCCAAGTCCAAACTGGCAAGCTCAACGATGCAGGCAATAAACCGCCTTTTTGGCAGCCTACCAATGCCGAAAGGATAAATGTCTTTCCAAAAGTGTGTGTTCCTGTTAAATTAAGCTCTAGCTAACTTGAAAAATCCCTGTTCTGCCAGCGAAGCTTCCTCCTCCTCTCCAGCTGGTAGTCACTTGCTGTGAATGTTGGTCAGTCTGAAAAGGTGAAGCTGGCTGTGTACTTACCCCCATCTTTCTCCCTCAGGGAGACGACCCAAGGAATTTCAGAATATTTTGTTTGACAGAGCTTTTACCTGTTATTCTTTGCCCTCAAATACAGTATTGTGGTCATTTTGATGATATGTGTGTAAAATGTGAATAATCCAATTTGTGTGTCTGTACTCAGCCTTTCGATGTCTTTTTAGGACTTTCTCTTCTACATAGCAATACATAGTGCTCAAGTATCCTTGTAGCAAAGCACATAGAGTCAGCTGTCCTGTCCGTTCTGCTGTTTGCCTCTGAAACGTCTGGTTAGTGGGGACCCAAATATTCTAGTCATAGAAAAGCAATCTGGTGCTAATGGTTGGCCCTGGTGTTCTTGGGTGGCAGCTGCTCCTTCGCGCTCTTGTAGCGTGGCTGTGGAGGGCTCTGCCCATGGTGGCCTGTGGCTTGTATCCTTCAGTCCACCGCAGCAAATGTGTGTAGATTTCATGCTGGCCACTTAGCACTCACCTATCAACAGATCATCCTGCTTGACTGTAACAGAATAAATAGTGTCTCTTCAAGTGAATGGAGCGTGTCTTTGATTTACCTACCTTACAGCTTTTGTAAAAAAAAAGAATATCCTCACCATATGTCAGATTCTTAAGCCATCTGAGTAAACCG
The DNA here is from genome assembly GCF_006542625.1 of Nomascus leucogenys. Taxonomy (NCBI): domain Eukaryota; kingdom Metazoa; phylum Chordata; class Mammalia; order Primates; family Hylobatidae; genus Nomascus; species Nomascus leucogenys. The sequence goes on from NC_044406.1 coordinate 8,407,720, forward strand.
TGGGATTGATTATATGTGTGTAATTTATTTACACTAGTCGGTTTGTAGTAAGGAAACGGACCAGGTCACATTAGTTAGCTGGTGCCCCGGTAATGCTGTGTAACAAACTATAAAATGTCAGCAATAATCTGTGCAACAAAGTATTGACTGAGCTCATGAATTTGTAGATGAGCTAATTTGGGCTGGGCTCTGTGCTGTGTGCCTCTCCTCTTCCTCACGGGACCAGCCGTGTGGCTGGATGTGTTCATGGCAGGGGCACAAGACAACACACCGTGTCACAAAGGGGCTTCTCCTGGCTTTGTCCTGTCATACCTGCTAACCTTCTGGCAAAGCACATCTCCTGGCCAACCCCGGCATCAAAGGGTGTGGAACAGGCTCCACCTCTTTAGTGGAGGAACCATAAATTCACATGGCAGAGTGTGGACACAGGGAGGGATGAAGAATTGGGGCTGTCCATGGGCTCCGTCTCGCCCACCTCCTAGTGTCTACTGATGTGGAGTGGCACCAAAGTGTCTGGGACCATGGAGTCAAGGTGCCTGGAGCAAAGCCACCTCTGTCACTTCCTAGTTGCGTGGCCACAGCAAGTAACCCAGCCTCTGTGAGCCCCAGCTTCCTCTCTCGTAATTGGAGATGGGCTGCCGTGAGGTCAAGTGAGTTGATAAATGTTCGTGTGTTTAGACGCCATGCGTGGTTCGCAGCACGGCTGCCTAAGCTGTGAGTACGGCTCTCATCCTGTTGTGCACCTGGAGGAAACACTGTCCCTGCAGTCAGAATAGATCCGCCCGCCAGAACCACCCGAGAGATAGATAACGGTTGATTTCTTTTAATTGGTAGGATTAGAAATGTTTCTGCTAGGGAGCAGATTTGTGAGACCTGAAGGTTAGGCAGTCAGGGTTATGGGAAGACAGTTAGAAAAAAAAGACGCAGTCTTCCTCTGTCTGTCGCCCAGGCTGGAGTGCTGTGGTGCGATCATGACTCACTGCAGCCTCCAACTCCAGGGCTCAAGTGATCCTCCCACCTCAGCCTCTCAAGTAGCTGGGACTACAGGCACACTCTCTACCACACCTGGCTAATTTTTTATTTTTTGCAGAGACAGCATCTTGCTATGTTCCCCAGGCTGGCCTCAAACCCCTGGCCTCAAGCCATGCTCTTGTCTTGGCCTCCCAAAGTGCTGGGATTACAGGTATAAGTTACTGCACTCAGCCCAGGGTTGGGTTTATATGTGTTTTCTTGTGTTTGTTTAAACTCCCTTTCTGTCTATGATTGTCAGATTTTTTTTTTTTTTTTTTTTTGAGATGGAGTCTCACTCTATCGCCTAGGCTGGAGTGCGGTGGCGTGATCTCAGCTCACTGCAACCTTCACCTCCCAGGTTCAAGCGATTCTCGTGCCTCAGTCTCCGAAGTAGCTGGGATTACAGGTGCCCACCACTATGCTCAGCTAATTTTTGTATTTTTAGTAGAGATGGGGTTTCACCATGTTGGCCAGGCTGGTCTTGAACTTCTGACCTCAAGTGATCCACCCACCTTGACCTCCCAAAGTGCTGGGATTACAGGCGTGAACCACCGCGCCTGGCCTTGTGATGGTCATATCTTAATTTATATGTTTAACCTCTTGTTAAACTTTGGGCTGTAAAGTAGAGCAGGTTCTGTGATTTGTTCTAATGTTTTCTAATAGTCAAAAAGTGGAAACAGCTCCGACGTTCATCAGTAGGAGAATAAATAATGATAGTCTACTATGTACAATAGAATACTGCTCAGAAATACAAAGGCATGAATTACTGAAACACACAAAATATAAGAATGCATCTAAGAAACACTGTGCCAAGTGGGAGACGGCTGAGGTAAGAAGAGTGCCTGCTGCAGGACGTCGTTTATGTGAGGTTCTAGAATTGGCCAAATTGTCTGTGGTAGAAAAATATCAAAGTCATAGTTGTCTGCAGAGGTGGGGGTGGGCACAGGCTACTTGGGGTGAAGTTCATGTTCTGCAAATGGATAGGGCATGGGTTACACAGGTGTTGGCTTTTGTCAAAATCCAGCCATCATACACTTAAGATTTGTGCATTTTATGAGAAAAGGAAAAAATAAATATTGAACACTTCATGCTATGCGGGCTGATGTGTTTAGGGAGGAATATACTGATGTCTGCAATTTGCTTTGAAATGCATAAAAAATAAGATGGGTGAATGGGTGGGGAGAGATGAATAGGTGTATTGATATGTGATAGGCAGAGTAAAACACTAATGGCAGAAAGTTGGTGGTGAGTATACAGGTGTTTACTGTAAAACCCTTTCAACTTTGCTGTTTGAAAATGTTCTTAATCAAATACTGGGAGAAAATAGGCATCTCACCCAACATAGCCTTCCTAAGAGCCTTCCAGATGATCTGTCTGCTCTTAGGTGTTCACAGAAAAGATGCAAAAGCCATTTCCTGGGCATATAGTTCACTTATTCTCTTGTTGATGTATTCATACAAATATAGTTATTAATATTCTTTCTCTGTTTACCAGAAAATTATAATATGGTATATTTGTTTGTTCTTGCATTGCTATAAAAAACTACCTGAGACTGGGTAATCCATAAAGAAAAGAGGTTTAATTGGCTCACAGTTCCACAGGCTGTACAGGAAGCATGGCTGGGGAGGCCACGGGAAACTTACAATCATGGCAGAAGGCAAAGGGGAAGCAGGCATGTCTTACATGGCCAGAGAAGGAGGAAGAAAAGAGAAGGGGTAGGTGCTACACACTTTTAAACAACCATATCTCATGAGAATTCACTATTATGAGAACAGCAAGGGAGAAATCCACCCCCATGATCCAGTCACCTCCTACCAGGCCCCTCTTCCAACATTGGAGATAACAATTCAACATGAGATTTGGGTAGGGACACAAATCCAAACCATATCATACAGTGTGCATGAAGGACTTCAAAGGGATGTTAAAACATTTATTTTTTAAACATGTGCATCAGGCAAACAGGAAGTTTTTTACAAATCCCTGTACATACTCTTGCCCCTTAAAACACTGTTTGACGTGTGGTGTCATCCAAGTTTCATGTCAGGGTTCAAAGTTAATATAATCGCTGCTTGCTTTGCTGAGTTGCTTTGACATATCTGGATATCATCTTTCTGTGTGTAGAGCGTATACCCAGGTGCCTCTGCATACATTTGTTTTTTCATCAAATGTTTGTTGAGGGTATCCTCAAACCCCGGTGCTCTTTGAGTGTTGGATCTTTGCTCTGAAGGCAGGAAAGGGAGTGCTGAGACAGCAAAGGTGACTGGAATGCCAGGAGCCTCATCTGGCTCAGAAGAAGCCCCCAAGGGCAACAGCATCCTTGATGTGGTGAGCTGAAAGCCACCTCTCCCTAAAGATCTGTGGCGCCCTGGATGGATGAGTTCCCTTGGCGTCTTGCTATGCTATTTTTGTGATCCATTTCAGTCAAAGATGTGTGAAAAGCATTTTATAAGTTGTAACGTGCCCTACTGTCACTAAACCTCATACCATCAATTTTATAAAGCTCTTTTAGTGAGACCAGCCTTGCAGCAATTGCTCTATATTTAGGAAAGCAAAGATGGATATTACAAACCACAAAACTGCCCCGTTCAAGAGTTTTTTACCTACATGATAATTTTGCCTTCTCCCTGTGTTCTTTCTTTTCGTAGGATTTTACCTACATATCTGTGTGTGTGTGTGTGTGTGTGTGTGTGTGCGTGTGTGTGTGCGTGTGTATTTTTTTTTTTTTTTTTTTTTGGAGACAGGACCTCACTCTGTTGCCCAGGCTGGAGTGCAGTGGCACAGTCACAGGTCACTGCAGCCTCGATCTCTCTGGGTTCAGGCAGTCCTCCCATCTCTGCCTCCCAAGTAGCTGTGACTACAGGCATGTGCCCCCTCACCTGGCTAATTTTTCTATTTTTTAGTAGAGAAGGAGTTTCATTATGTTGTCCAGACTGGTTTCGAACTCCTGAGTTCAAACGACCCTCCCAAAGTACTGGGATTACAGGTGTGAGCCACCCTGCCCAGCCTACATATTAATTTTGCTTTTGAAAAGGAAAGTTAAGCGAATGAGAGCTGGGTGTCGAAAGGATCCAGAGCTTAAGATGTGCACATTGAGATCCCCAGCCTGGTGGTAGAGACTGCATCGTAAGCCTGGAGTGTTTCTCCACTGACTTGACACAAGTACATCCAGCTGTTCTATCTGAATGGCGAGTTGATTTAGAGCAAACACGTCCTGTGAAGGGATTTTTAGACACTTGCTCTATTACAGCTCATTATGTAGGCATTTAAAAAGAGCTCAAGAATATGTAGGAAAAAATGTTTCTAAAAATTCTTTGTTTTCTATGGCATTTCCTAAGTTCTAAACTTTAAACTTTTTCTTCAGAGAGGAATTTATTTTTATACCAGTGACACTTGATTACTCAACTGCATACACTTAAACAGCTAAACATTCTACCAGAAGACTGACATCCTTGTTCATATCCAATCATATATAAATACTGGCCCATGAACAAAACCGGGGAGATGTGTGACCCTTTTTTTGTTTGTTTTTTATTTTTTTAATTTAATCATTATTGTTATTATCATTATTATTATTATTTTTGAGGTGGAGCCTTGCTCTGTCACCCAGACTGGAGTGCAATGGCGCGATCTTGGCTCACTGCAACCTCTGCCTCCCAGGTTCAAGTGATTCTCCTGCCTCAGCCTCCTGAGTAGCTGAGACTACAGGCACGCACCACCACGCCCAGCTAATTTTTGTATTTTTAGTAGAGATGGGGTTTCACCATGTTAGCCAGGATGGTCTCCATCTCCTGACCTTGTGATCTGCCCACCTCGGCCTCCCAAAGTGCTGGGATTACAGGTGTGAGCCACCGCGCCCGGCCCTATTTATTTATTTTTTGTGGCCTATTCTAATCAAAGGAAGAAGAAAAAAAAGAATACAGCATGCAGGGAGAGTTTCAAATGCGAAAAACCCTGAGCGTGAACATTTTGTTTACATTATTCTGCCTGTGCAGAATTTTCAGTCTTAAACTAAGCTATCCCCTGTAGAACAGATATTTGGAATTAGAGTACTTTTTAAACTATTACTGGCATGAGACTTCTTCAATTGATTCAAAGGACTCAAACTACTAGCAAATATTACATGTTGTCTTAATCCATTCAGGCCTCTATAACAAAGTACCATAGACTGAGTGAATCATAAACAACACAGAAATTGATTTCTCACAGTTCTGGAGGCTGGAAATCCAAGATCAGGGTGCCCCTGTGGTCAGGTTCTGGTGAGAACCAGGTTGCTGGCCTGGTTGTATCCTCACATGGTGGAAAGAGAGCAAAGTAGCTCTCAGGCCTCTTCTTATAAGGGCACTAATCCCATTCATGGGGAGTTCTGCCCCCATGACCTGATTACCTCCCAAAGATCCCACCTCCTAATGCCAGCACACTGGGGTTAGGATTTCAACATCTAGTTAGGGGATAAGGGGGGCAAACATTCAGTCCATAACAGTTGTCAACTTTTTAGCATATATAAGAAAAGCATGTTTCTTCAATTTTTTTTTTTTTTTTTTTTTTTTTTTGAGAAGGAGTTTTGCTCTTGTTGCCCAGGCTAGAGTACAATGGCGCAATCTTGGCTCACTCCAACCTCCGCCTCTCAGGTTCAAGTGATTCTCCTGCCTCAGCCTCCCAATTAGCTGGGATTACAGGCATGTGCCACCAGGCCCGGCTAATTTTGTGTTTTTAGTAGAGATGGGGCGTCACCATGTTGGTCAGGTTGGTCTCGAACTCCTGACCTCAGGTGATCTGCCCACCTCGGCCTCCCAAAGTGCTGGGGTTACAGGCGTGAGCCACCGCACCTGGCTTCTTCAATGTTTTTCTAAGTTTGATTGAAAAAGAAACCAAAATGGTATTTATAAATTAGAAGGGAGAGATGTAGATCTTAACGTATATGACAGCTATAACCTAAAGGTTGCAAGGAAAAGGACACACCTAGTGGTAAGTTTGCTACATTCCTCTGGAAGTAATGAAATATTAATTCTGAATAGGCTATGGGCCGGGCACAGCTGCTCACGCCTGTGATCCCAGCACTTTGGGAGGCCGAGGCAGGAGGATCGCTTCAGTCCAGGAGTTCGAAACCATCCTGGCAGCATGGCGAAACCCCATCTCCACTAAAAATACAAGAAAATCAGCCAGGCGTGGTGACCTGCACCTGTAGTCCCAGCTACTTGGGAGGCTGAGGCAGGAGGATTGCTTGAGCACAGGAGGCAGAGGTTGCAGTGAGCTGAGATTGTGCCACTGCACTCCAGCCTGAGCAGCAGAACCATACCCTGTCATAAATAAATAAATAAATAGTTTTTTCAAAATAGGCTATGAAATGCCTGTGTATTGTCATCCCTAGAACAACCACTGAAAAACTGTACAAAGAGATTCAGACAACTCAATAGATAACTTTTGACCTTGCTCAGACCAAAAGAGGGCAGTAGAAGGGAAGCCGCAACAACAACAGCAACAACAACCAGAAGAAACAAAACAAATATTAAAATAGCAGACCTGCCTGGGCGTGGGGACACACGCCTGGAATCCCAGCACTTTGGGAGGCCGAGGTGACAGGATTGCTTCAGCCCAGGAGTTCAAGACCAGCCTGGAAGACCTAGGGAGACCCCATCTCTACAAAAAAAAAAAAAAAAAAAAAAAATTAGCTGGGTGTAGTGAAATGTACCAGTGTTCCCAGCTACTGGGGAGACTGAGGCAGGAGGGTCACTTGAGCCCAGGAATTGGAGGCTGCAATGAGCTATGATCACACTACTGCACTCCAACCTGGGTGACAGAGTAGACCCTGTCTCAAAGAAGAAAAATAAATTCTCCAAATACTGTTAAAAAAAAAGAAAAAAAGAAAAAAAAGGAGGAAGTGGCTATTTCTGCTCTCCACATGCAAATCTGTTATGTGACAACACTTGGAGTTCATCAAACACTTGGAGCCCCGTGGGAGCAAGACTGTACAGCTACCTCCCTCCAAGCTCAGATTGGCCCTCCTGCCTTCTGCCACAGGAGGGGACTGGTGCTCTGGTGATTATGGGGGGTGGCGGTGAAGGGGGTAATTGGGGGCATCGGATATAGATTCTCAGGCACTATTCCTACTGACAGTCCCCCTGTACTTCCCCCACTGACACCCCCCTCCCTGCAGAGGCACCTGGTGTCACAAAGAGTCTTGCTCCCGGCAGGTCTGCATCTCAGCCTTCTGGTCTACCCAGCCTGTTGGCATTTGTCTATCACCTTTCCTGCTACCAGGATCTTTTTGGTAAATCATCTGCTGTGTTCTCTGAGGGTTAATGCCTCTTTTAAGCTGTTTCTGTCATTTTAGTGGGCTTTGAGGAGAGGGTGCAGGTAAATGCATGTGTGCATTGCTTTTTTTTTTTTTTTTTTTTTAAGAGATAACCAATAGTGCAGAAAAGCACATAAACTTGTCACATTGTAGGACACTGAAGAACAAAAGAGATCACATAGAATTCCCCAGCCAGTCAGGAGTCCGAGACCAGCCTGGCCAACATGGTGAAACCCCGTCTCTACTAAACATACAAAAAAATTAGCTGGGCCTGGTGGTGGGCGCCTGTAATCCCAGCTACTCAGGAGGCTGAGGCAGGAGAATCGCTTGAACCCGGGAGGTGGAGGTTGCAGTGAGCCGAGATTGCACCACTGCACTCCAGCCTGGGCGACAAGAGCAAAACTCTGTCTCAAAAAAAAAAATTCTCCAGCCAGACATAGGCAGTGTGTTAGTGTCCTATTGGTGCTGTAACAAATCGCCACAAACTTAGTGGTTTAAAATGCCACATTTACGCATTACAGTTGTGAAGGTCAGAAGTCTGTAATCTATCACGCCAAGCTAAAGTCAAGGTGTGAGCAGGGCTGTGTTCCTTTCTGGAAGCTCCAGGGAGAATTGGTTTCTTGCCTGTCTAGTTTCTGGAGGCCGCCCCATTCCTTGTCTCACGGCCCCTTCCTGCATCCGCAAAGCCAGCAGTCTAGCGTCTTCCAGTCTCTCCCTGACTCTTCTTCTATCATCTCATTTCCCTCCCTGACCCTCTTGCCTCCCTCACACAAGAACCCTTGTGATGACACTAGCCCACCTGGATAAGCCGGGATCATCTCCCCACAGCAGGAGCCTCGATTCCATCATAGCCGCAAAGCCTGTTTTGCCATGGAAGGCAACATAGCCACGTACCCCCTTCCTTCCTTCCCGCCCCTCCCCTCCTTCCCTCCTTCCTTCCTTCCTTCCTTCCTTCCTTCCTTCCTTCCTTCCTTCCTCCCCCCATTCCTCCCCTCCCTCTCTCCTTCCCTCTGTCCTTCTCTCCCTCTTTCCCTTCCTCCCTGTCTCCTTTTTCCTTTTGCTTTTTTTAAGGAAACAGGATTATATAATAATATTTTTGAAATCTGCTTTTTACTTAGCAGTATTGGGAACGTTTTCCTTAATTATTCTTCAACATAGTATTGAATTTTGGTGTGATATCCCATTATAAGGATATAAAATGGTTTCCTGAACGGTTCTCTAAGTGTTGTTTTAGGATTTTGCCTTTTCGTCCCAGTTGTAACCTCAGTTACAGAGTTCATTGGGTGTGCTTTGCACTTAGATCTTTGCACACATCTCTGCTCATTTGCTCAGAATAAATTCCTTCTTATGGAAACCCTGTAAGCAAAGGAGTCCAGTGGGATTTTGACTTCCGTGTAACGTTTAGTCCTACATACTGGGTAGCCGGCATCGTTTGCCTTTTGGCAGCCTCATTTCTTACACAGGTTCCATTTGAAGCTGTCCCCAGTCTTAGCAGGTCAGTTTCACACACCAGGAATCACTCCACATCTTCCACTTGTCTTACCTACCTAAACTGTTCCAACAAGCTTGTAATTCAAGACTTAGCTAGAAAAAGGTTATTTCCCATGAACTAACAGTATCTTTCCCAGCTGGCGCGGTGGCTCACGCCTGTAATCCCAACATTTTGGGAGGGTGAGACAGGCAGATCACCCGAGTCCAGGAGTTGAAGACCAGCCTGGACAACAAAGCGAGACTCCATCTCTACAAAAAATACAAAAATTAACCAGGCGTGGTAGTGCGTGCCTGTGGTCCCAGCTACTTGAGAGGCTGAGGAGGGAGGATCTCTTGAGCCCAGGAGGTTGACTGAGGCTGCAGTGAGTTGTAGTTTTGCCACTATACTCCAGCCTGGGTGAGAGTGAGACCTTGTCTCAAAAAAATAAAATTAAAATTAATGGTGTCTTTCCTAATACATGGGTTGTCAGTGGCCTTCACAACTCAATCTCATCCAGGTGGGTGCCACTTCTGCTAACACCTGTACTTATATATTACCACTGCTTAAAAAAAAATGTCGGCCAGGCACAGTGGCTCGTGCCTATAATTCCAGCACTTTGGGAGGCCGAGGTGGGCGGATCACGAGGTCAGGAGTTCGAGACCAGCCTGGCCAACATAGTGAAACCCCATCTCTACTAAAAATACAAAAAAAATTAGCTGGGCGTGGTGGCAGTTGCCTGTAATTCCAGCTACTCAGGAGGCTGAGGCAGGAGAATCGCTTGGACCCAGGAGGCGGAGGTTGCGGTGAGCCGAGATCACGCCATTGCACTCCAGGCTGGGCGACAAGAGTGAAACTCAATCTTAAAAAAAAAAAAGCATTACCTGCAGGTGATATGAGTTAGACACCAGTTCTAGGGCTGGTGGGGAAAGAGAAATGGGGAGCCCATACAGATGTTGGAGTGGACCCTGCAAGTGTATTAGCAAACATACCTACCCTCCAAAGGCTGACAGAGCAAAAGAGGCTACATGATGAAGCAAATGAAGCAACTAAAGGGTGGTGGCTGCAGTGACCTCAGGACCTAGGACTGACACCTGGATGAGCAGGGTGACTGGTGGAACGTGGGAACAGAACATTGAGGGAGGGCCTCGACTGGAAACCATGGCTACCGTGTTGATGAGAAATCCCAGCTGCCTGGACCAAGAAGCCGGTGCTGAAGAACTCGGCAGGGCGTCCGAGAGGAGCTGCGTCCATGTCGGCCCTGCTGGCCAGGTGAGCTGACTGCCCTCCCCTCAAGCCACCGGTACACGCGAAGACCACATCGCTAGGTAGCGGTGGTTCGTTCCTTCTTTATTGTGCATTTTTTTTTTATTGTGGTAAAGTATGTGTAACATAAAATTGACCATTGTAGCCATTTAAGTGTACAGTTCAATGGCAGTAAGTACATGTAATTACGGGTAACTGGCACCACTGTCTACCTCCAGGACTTTTTATCTTCCCCAAGTGAAACTCTGTCCCTGTGAAACATGAACTCCCCATTAGTTCCCGCCAGCCCCTGGCAACCACCACCTACTTTCTGTCTATGAATTTGACTCTCTATTACAGGTACCTCCCGTATGGGGATCCGGGCAGTATTTGTCCTTTTGTGACTGGCTTCTTTCACTCAGTGTAATGTCTTCGAGGTTCGTCTGTGTGGTAGCCTGTGTCAGAACTTCCTTTTTGAGACTGGGGATAGAAATCCTATTTCTGGTTTCGGTATAGACCACATTTGGCTTCCATTGTCTGTGGGTGGGCACTTGGGTTGTTTCCACCTTTGGTTACTGTGAATAATGTTGCTATGAACGTGGGTGTAGAAATATGTCTTTGAGTCCTTGCTGTCACATCTTTTTGTGTATATACCCAGAAGTGGAATTGCTGGATCACATAACAATTGTTCTTTTTTTTTTTTTTCTAAGAGGTAATCTCCCTCTGTCACCCAGGCTGGAGTGCAGTGGTGTAATCTCGGCTCACTGCAACCTCCGCCTCTCGGGTTCAAGCAATTCTTGTGCCTCAGCCTCCCGAGTAGCTGGGACTACAGGCACACACCACCACACCCAGCTAATTTTTTTTTTTTTCTAGTAGAGACAGGATTTCACCATTTTGGCCAGGCTGGTCTCGAACTCCTCACCTCAGGTGATCTGATCCACCCGCCTCAACCTCCCAAAGTGCTGGCATTACAGGCGTGAGCCACACTCATGGCCCCCTGGATCACATGACAATTCTTTGTTTAGTTTTGTTTTGCTGTTGTTGTTTTGAGACGGAGTCTTGCTCTGTCGCCAGGCTGGAGTGCGGTGGCACAATCTCGGCTCACTGCAACCTCCGCCTCCTGGGTTCAAGTGATTCTCCTGCCTCAGCCTCCTGAGGAGCTGGGACTACGGGTGCACACCACCATGCCCAGCTAATTTTTGTATTTTTAGTAAGGACAGGGTTTCACCATGTTGACCAGGCTGGTCTCGAACTCCTGACCTCAGGTGATCCACCCACCTCGGCATCCCAAAGTGCTGGGATTGCAGGCATGAGCCACGCACCAGGCGCTTTTTTTCTTTTTTGTGAGACAGGGTCTCGCTCTGTTGCCCAGGCTGGAGTGCAGTGAGATCATGGCTCACTGCAACCCTGAACTCCCAGTCTCAAGTGATCCTCCCACCTCAGCCTCCTCCCAGGTAGCTGGGACTATAGGTGTGCACTACCAAGCCTGGCTAATTTTTGTAGAGATGGGGTTTCACTATGTTGCCCAGACTGGACTTAAACTCCTGGGCTCAAGCAGTCCTCCGACCTCAGCCTCCCAAAGTGCTGGGATTAAAGGTGTGAGCCACCGTGCCTGGACGATTTTCCTATCTTTTTAAGGCTAAATAATATTCCATGGTATGGATAGATCACATGTTGCTTATCCATTCATCTGTCAATGGACACTTGAGTGGCTTCTGCCTTTTGGCTCCTGTGAATGAGCTGCTGTGAACATGGGTGTGCCGATAACTGGTCAAGACCCTGCTTTCACTTCTTTTGGGTATCTACCCAGAAGGTGAATTGCTTTATCAGGTGGTATCTTTTTTTTTTTTTTTTACTTTTTTAAGGAATTGCCATACTGTTTTCCACAGCATCTGCACCATTTTACACTCCCACCAACAATGTACTAAGGATCCTATTTCTCCACATCCTTGCCAACACTTGTTATTTTGTTTCTTTAAAATAGTAGCCAGCTGGGTGTGGTGGCTCACGCCTGTAATCCCAGCACTTTGGGAGGCCGAGGAGGGTGGATCACCTGAGGTCAGGAGTTCAAGACCAGCCTGGCCAACATGGCGAAACCCTGTCTCTACTAAAAATACAAAAAAAAAAATAGCTAGGCGTAGTGGCGCATGCCTGTAATCCCAGCTACTCGGGAGGCCAACGCAGGAGACTCACTGGAACCCGGGAGGGCTTGCAGTGAGCGGAGATCACACACCACTGCACTCCAGCCTTGGGTGACAGAGCAAGACTCTTGTCTCAAAAAAAAATTTTTTTTTTTTATTATACTTTAGGTTTTAGGGTACATGTGCACAATGTGCAGGTTTGTTACATATGTATCCATGTGCCGTGTTGATTTCCTGCACCCATTAACTCGTCATTTAGCATTAGGTATATCTCCTAATGCTGTCCCTCCCCCCTCCCCCCACCCCACAACAGTCCCCGGAGTGTGATGTTCCCCTTCCTGTGTCCATGAGTTCTCATTGTTCAATTCCCACCTATGAAAAAAAATTTTTACATTTATAGTCAGTATGTGTTCTTACACTAAGGAAGGTAAATAAAGTAGGAATCAGGAGGCCTTCACAGGACTGGGGTTAATCAAAAGTCAACACTGCTGGATTAGCATCCAAGATGGAGTCACGTATGTCTCCACACGGGGCTGTTCCTGTGTCTGCATCTTCTCTGAAGAGCCGTCTTGAAATATGCCAAAAAAGGATATCTCTTTTGTGTATGAACCTGTTTGATACCTAGCGAAGCCTACGGACCTTATTCCAGAAAAGATGCAAAAACAAGATGCCCAGGATTATACTTATTTTGAAATGCAGTTATTGAGCCAGGCACAGTGGTTCATGCCTATAATCCTAGCACTTTGGGAGGCCGAGGTGGGAGGATCACTTGAATCCAGGGGTTCGAGAGCCGCCTGGGCAACATAACAAGATCCCCATCTCTACAAAAAAATACAAAAAAAAATTAGCTGAGTGTAGTGGGACACACCTGTGGTCCCAGCTACTTGGAAGGCTGAGGCAGGAGGATGGTTTTCGCCCAGCAGGTTGAGGCTGATTGAGCTATGATCGTTTCACCGCACTCCAATCTGGGAGACAGAGACCCTCTCTCTAATAATAATCATCATCATTTGTTCAAGAATATTTTGCCAAAAAGAATGATTGCTATAAATGTGGCATCTGCCAGGAATGTTCTGGCCATTAGGAGGGATTTCTGACATCAGCCTGGAATAACCTCTGACCCATCCCTCCCCAGCATGCCTCCCTGATAAAGTTCAGACCCTCAATGTTCTCCAGCAACTCTTTCTTTCCTTCCTCCCTCCCTCCCTCCTCCTGCCCTTCCGTTTCTCTCTCCCTCCCTCCTCCCTCCCCTCTTGCTTCTTTCCTTCCTTCCTTCCTTCCACTCACAATGTCTATTTCATCCCATCTTTATTCATCACTTAAAAATGAGTGTCTCTTTCCAGAGTGGATCTTCCTTCCAGCACCCAGGAGAGCCTTTCAAAGTTTTCTGCATATACATGTGGGTGGCTTTTAAAAACAAAACTGGGGGCATACAAATACACACACACACAAACACAAACACACACAAGGAGACACACACACAAACACACACAAGGAGACACACAAATACACAACACACACAAACACAAGGAGACACACAAACACATATATATATAAAACAACATGTATATTTATACATTCTTTTGCATCCTTTTCCCACTTAGCAAACAGTGACAATTTCCTGTCACTAAAATGCTTTCGAAGACTTCATTATAAATGGTTGAATAGTATGCTATATCTCCTGGAATTATGAAATGTACTTAAGCATCCGTATTGCTTCACATATTACTTGTGTCCAGATTTCTCTTATTCCTAGTGTCGACAACACCCCTGGTGAGCATCAGTGCCCAGACACTTTGATCCCACTTCTCTGATTTGTCCACTAGACTTGGTCCCAAGAAGTGGGAGATTGGGTCAAGAGACAGCCATGTTTTTATTACTCTTGATAATAATTTTTTTTTGAGATGGAGTCTGGCTCTATTGCCCAGGCTAGAGTGCAGTGGTGCTATCTCTGCTCACTACAGCCTACGACTCCCGAGTTCAGGCGATTCTCCTGCCTCAGCCTCCCGAGTAGCTGGGACTATAGGCGTGCGCCACCATGCCCGGCTAATTTTTGTATTTTTAGCAGAGATGGGGTTTCACCATGTTGGCCAAGCCGGGCTCAAACTCCTGACCTCAAGAGATCTGCCCTATTCGGCCTCCTAAAGTTCTGGGATTACAGGCGTGAGCCACCATGCCTGGCCTTACTCTTGATAATAATTAACACTTATGTTTGTGTCTCTGTATGCTCACCATTTTTTCCAATTAAAAAAGTAATAGACTTTAAGACAGGAAAAGAAAAATCACCAGTAATCCTAATATTTAGATGCATCTCATTTTGTCTTCCCAGCATATTTTATGATAGGCAAAAATAAGATTATACTACTATATATACTAACGAGTTTGTTATCTGCATTTTAGATTCAACCCACCACGGACATTTTCCCATGTTACTAAATCTTTTTCTACTTTACTATCTGCAAAGTATTATAATAAATGAATGGCTTCATTTTAACATATACTAGGTAGTAAAGTGTATTTATGTACTCAAATTAATGAATCTTCCATTGCTTGACAACTTTTTTATTGGAGACATGGTCTTGCTATGTTGCCCAGGCTGGTCTCAGACTCCTGGGCTCAAGCAAGTTTCCCGAGACAACTGTTTTGTGAAATATTTTTTATTGTTTTCTTATTTTAAATAATCATGCTTATTGCAGAAATATTTGAAAATACTGAACAGCCAGGCACCTAAAAAAATTACAATCTGAGTGTCATAAATGGACACAACATTGCGTGAAAGAAACCAGTCACACAAAAGCATTGACCGTATGATCCCCATTTTGAAAAACAGGCAAAATAGAAGTAAGACTTGTGGGGATGCATGCTGAGACGATAAAACTATGAAGGCAAGCAAGGAAGTGGGAATATTGTGTATCTGAAATGAAATGGTGGCTCCATGGGTGTTCACCCCATCATCATTCATTGAGCTGCACACTTGTGTGCTTTTCTATATCTGTGTGACCCTTCACAATCCAAATAGCTTAGAAAAAACTCAGAATCTCTCAAACCCAGTTAAAAATGTCTCCTAATAGCTTAGGATATAGATTTTCAGTTCGATTTGTATCTATGATTATATCGTACATATTATTTTGAAACATGTAATTTGTATTTGAAATATTACGGACACCTCCCTTTTGGTCACACAGAATGTCAACTAGAATGGCTGTCATGAAAAACACTAAAAATACCAAATGTTGGAGAAAATATGAAGAAACCGGAACCTCCATCATTACTGGTGGGAATATAAAATGCAGCCATGTGGGAAAACAGTTTAGCAATTTATAAAAAGTTAAATGCGCACTTACCATATGAACCACCAATTTCACTCCTAGGCATCTACACCAGATAAACAAGGACATATGCCCATATAAACTTTTATATTCAAGTGTTCACGACAGCATTATTTATAATGGCCAAAACATGGCACCAACCCAAATGTCCAAAAGCTGATGAATGAACAAACCGCGGTCTATCCACACAATGGAACACCATTCAGCAATGAAAAGGGACAACCTTCTCATACCTGCTGCAACACGGATGACCCTTGGAAACGTGCCATGTGAAAAGAGCCACACAAAACTATTACACCTCGTATGAGTCCATTTGTATTGTCAATGTTGGCGTATAGCTCCATCGCGTGGACATAGCATAAATTCTTTCACCAAGCCCTATTGTTGGACTTGATGTTGTTCCCCAGTTTCCAATATTATAAGCAATGCTGTGATGACCATCTTTGTGGCTACATATTTGTGGCCGACCTTAGTTATGTCTTTGCACCAATGCCTGGAAGTGGAACTGCCAGGCTGAAGGTGTGTGCATTTTAAGGCTTTCGGGAAATATCGCGGAGTGGCCCTGCGCAAAGTTTGCTCAGACTGCACTCCCACCAGCAGAGCTAGAGGGTCTAGTGTCTCCTTTCTCCAATACAACACCTCCCTCTTGGCGCTACTCACCCATGGGAGGCTGTCCCAGGTCCCAGGGTCCCCCCCTCACCATGCTCTGTATTTGTTTGTAGTTTCCTGGGTGCACTGCCACCATGGTCTGGTTCTGCAACAGTGCCAACTGCCAATTTTCAGTCTTCGCCCTTGCCACCATAGGATGGATCCTCTCCTCTACGTCCATGGGTCTCGTGGAGTGGCGAATATGGTACATGAAAGACACCCTGCTCTACCCCCCTGGAATCGCCTGCGTGGGAATATTTAGAGTCTGCGTTTACCGGCATCGCACCAACAGCACCACAACCAAATTTTGTTACCGATACAGCTACCGGGACACCTTTCTCCCTTTCGAAATTTCCATGGCTCAACGCTTTCTACTGACTGCCAGCATTTTCGGATTCTTTGGGAGAGCCTTTAACATGTTTGCGCTTAGAAACATGTCCATGAGAATATTTGAGGAGGACACCTACAATTCATTCGTTGTTTCAGGAATTCTCAACATTGCTGCTGGTGTCTTTAACTTAATTGCTGTGCTCCAGAACAACCATGCCATCATAAACTCACAGGGGATCATCTTCCCGCCATCTCTCCAAATGCCCTTCAAGCCAGATGTGCAGGAAGTTGGCACTGCCATTCAAGTGGCAGGGATAGGTGTCTTGCCGATGCTGTTAACTGGGATGTTTTCTCTATTTTACAAATGTCCCCTGTACGGCCAACTGCATCCTGGTATTTCAGAAATGTGAATTTCCTGCTTGCATTGGCTTTGCAAATCTAAGATTTCTGGGAGTTTGTGGAAAATGTTATTAGCATGCTCTACCAAATATTGCCAACGACTCAAGACCATGGCATGAGTAGCTTGGGACAGAAGGTGGCCAACTGCCTCCTTCTGTTGTCTTGTGTATCTGAATGTGGTTCACTGATTTGTTGGTTGAATTGAGAACTTTTATTTAAAAGTCTTCCCACCTGCCAGTTGGTCTTATTGCATCTGAATTTTAATTATTGTTGGCTAAAGCAAATAATCAACCCTGTAAACTAAGAGTAGGGAAATAAGAGTTTCTGAGTACATTAACTTCTCACATTTCCCTCTTAAACTTTTGCTACAAACAATCATAGGCCAGGCATGGTGACTTACGCCTGTAATCCCAGCACTTTGGGAGGCCGAAGTGGGAGGATCACTTGAGGCCAGGAGTCCAAGACCAGCCTGGGCAGCATAGCAAGACCTGGTCTCTACAAGAAAAAAAAAAATAGCTGGGTGTGGTGGTGTGTGGCTGTGATTCTAGTTACTTGGGAGGCTGAAGTGGGAGGATCACTTGAGCCCAGGAGTTGGAAGCTCCAGTCAGACATGGTGGCACCACTGCACTCCAGCCTGGGCCATACAGCAAGACCCTGTCTCTTTAAAAAAAACTCCAATAAACAAAAAACCAAGAATGGACCTTATTTTCTATGTCATGGTAACAACATCTCCCTACCATATAAAGTTTTCTAAAATGTGCAAAAGTAGAGAGGATAGCATAAGGAATCTCCACACCCACTGCCAGATTCCACAGTTACTGAGATTAGGGCACTTCCGCTTTCTCTTTCCATCCTTTTACCTTTCTAATCTGTGTTTCTTTTTCCTACTTTTTTTTTTTTTTTTTTTTGAGACAGAGTCTTGCTCTGTCGCCTGGACTTGAGTGCGGTGGCGTGATCTCAGCTCACTGCAACCTCTGCCTCCCAGGTTCAAGCAATTCTCCTGCCTCAGCCTCCCGAACAGCTGGGATTACAGGCACCTGCCACCACGCCTGGCTAATTTTTGTATTTTTAGTAGAGACGGGGTTTCACCATGTTGGCCAGGCTGGTCTCAAACTCCTGGCCTCAAGTGATCCGCCTGCCTTGGCCTCCCAAAGTGCTGAGATTACAGGCGTGAGCCACTGCGCCCGGCCTCTTTTTCCTAAGTATTTTAAAGCAAACCCCAGACACATGTCCCTTCATCCCCTATAGTCTTAAAAAGTGGACATTTCTCACATAACCATATATGTAAAAAACTGAGCAGTTATTCCTCGTTATAAAATAGTCAGAATGTTTAGATGCCTTAAAAATAATTCTGTAGTTTTATTTGTCCCACACAAAGTGCTCACTCTGCCTCTGAAGTGTTCATCTAAAACACTCCCTCAGTGCACGTGCACACACACACACACACACACACACAGAGCAACCCCTCTGCCTTTTTTTTTTTTTTTTCCTGAGGCAGGGTCTCACTCTGTCTCCCAGGTTGGAGTGCAGTGGCATGATCAAGAATTGGTGCAGCCTTGACCTCCAGGCTCTGGTGAGCCTCCCACCTCAACTTCCAAAGTAGATGGGACTACAAGCGTGCACCACCATGCCCGCCTAATTTTTTGTATTTTTGTAAAGATGAGTTCTTGCCATGTTGCCCAGGCAGGTCTTGAGCCCCTGGGCTCAAGCAATCCTCTTCCCTCAGCCTCCCAAGCACTGAGATTACATGTGAGAACCACACTGTGCCTGACCTCATGTGCCTTTTTAATAAATGATTTTGATTTGCTGAAGAAAGTGGGTTAATTTAACTCGTTACCTCTAGAGGCTTGATTAGAGTCCTGGTCAGTTCTCAGAGGAAGAGTATTTCATAGGTGGTACCACGTACTTCCTGCTGACTGCACTATGCCAGGGGTACATGGTCATTATCCCTTTCAGTGATGCTAAGATTGATCAGTGGATCCATGAAGGGAATACCTGATCCCTTTTGTAAGTTGCTTCATCAAACTTCCATCCAACCCTAATGGTTTCATCTATTGATGGTCCTTGTTTGAATAAATTATTGCACTGAGGATTGCGAGTGGTGACCTTTCTTTTCTTCCATCCCTCCCCCCGCTCCCTCATTCCCTTCCTTCCCTTCTTCCCTCTCTCTCTTCCTTCCTTCCCTCCTTTCCTCTTTTCATTCTCTCCCTCCCTCCTTCCCTCCTTCTCTTTTTCTCTTCCTCTTTTCCCCCCCGTTCCTCCATTCCATCCCTCCCTCCTTCCCCTCCTCTCCTTCCCATTTTCCTCCTCTTTCTCCCTTTTTCCCTCCTTCTCTTCTCCCCTCCTTCCCTAATTCTTTCCTTCTGTTTCTCTTTCCCTCCTTCCCTCTCTCCCTCCTTCTCTCCTTCTCTCCCTCCCTCCTTCCTTCCTTCTCTTCTTTCCCTCCCCTCTTCCCTCCTCTTCCTCCCTCCTTCCCTCCTTTTCTCCTTCCCTCCCTCCCTCCCTCCTCTCCTCCTTCTCTCCCTCCCTACTTCCCTCCTTCCCTTCTTCCTACAGGAATCTCTGTCGCCCAGGTTAGAGTGCAGTGGTAGGATCATGGGTCACTGTAATCTCACACTCTTGAGCTCAAGCAACCCTCCCGCCTTAGCCTTCCAAGTAGCTGGGACGACAGGTGTGTGCCATCATGCCCAGCTAATTTCTAATAAGTTTTTGTAGAGATGGGATCTCACCGTGTTGCCCAGGCTGGTCTCCCACTCCTGTCCTCAGGCAATCCTCCTGTCTCGACCTCCCAAAACTGTAAGTGGTGACTTTCTAATGTGAACATTCTAGCCAGATATATCAGCTGGGATGCTTTTGTGCGAGGGTCTATGGTCCCAGCTACTTGGGAGGCTGAGGTGGGAGACTCTCTTGAGCCCAAGAGTTGGAGACCAGCCTGGGTGAGACCCCATCTCTAAAAAAAAAAATAAAAAGTTTTCCCTCATCAACTATGGCTATTTGGTTACTCTAAAATTCAGTGCACACACAAAGAAGGGGAGAGTAAATGCTTCATTCTTTGCTCCAATTGTTGATTTCTAGAGTGAAAAAGGAGAATCAGGGTTGACCAATGTATTGGTTGTTTTTACTATTTCCATTTTTTTTTCTTTTTCTTTTTTTGAGACAGGGTCTCAATGTTGCCCAGTCTAGAGTGCAGTGGTGCGATCTCAGCTCACTGCAACCTCCACCTCCCAAGCTCAAGTGATCCTCCAACCTCAACCTGGAGAGTAGCTGGGACTACAGGTGCACGCCACCATGCCAAGCTAGATTTTGTATTTTGTAGAGACAGCATTTCACCATGTTGCCCAGGCTGGTCTCGAACTCCTGAGCTCAAGCTATCTGCCTGCCTCGGCCTGAACTCATGAAATTGTTTCTGTGTTTTTATTTTGGAAATTTTCAAGTGTATTACAAAGTAGAGAGGCTATGGCCTCAGCCTCAATCATTATCAATATCCGACCAGCCGTGTTTCAGCTCTGCCCTTACTCCCTGTCCTGTCTCCACCACGGATGAATTTAAATAAATCCCTGGCAATATGTTATTGTATCCACAAATACTTCTATATGTATTTCTCAAATATACAGACCTTCTTTTTTTTTTTTTTTTTTTGGAGTCTCACTCTGTCACCAGGCTGGAGTGCAGTGGTGCGATCTCGGCTCACTGCAACCTCCCAGGTTTAAGCAATTCTTCTGTCTCAGCCTCCCGAGTAGCTGGGATTACAGGTGTGCACCACTACACATGGCTAATTTTTGTATTTTTAGTAGAGACAGGGTTTCACCACATTGGTTAGGCTGATCTCGAACTCTTGACCTCAGATGATCCACCTGCCTCAGCCTCCCAAAGTGCTGGGATTACAGGTGTAAGCCACCATACTCAGCCCCCAAAATTATTTTTTTCATGTACAGTCTAGAAATTCCCTCATCTCATAATCTTCACCTTTTTTTTTTTTGAGACAGAGTTTCACCCTGTCACCCAGGCTAGGGTGCAGTGGCGTGATCTCAGCTCACTGCAAGCTCCACCTCCTGGGTTCACGCCATTCTCCTGCCTCAGCTTCCCAATCTTCAGCTTATTTTTTAAACAAATTAACTTTACCAGTTAAAAACCTTCCTAGAATATTAATGAGCACAGATATATTATGCTGAAACCTGTTTTATTAAACAGCTTTGAGTATTGGTTTCTACATTTAAGGTTTAAGAAAAAATAGGAAATTTAATAAAATTGAATTGATACTGAAGTCATTTTCCAGTGTTTCAAGAAACATGACTAAAAAGTATGTTAATATCTTAAAAGGGAAGGATTTTACTGCAGAAACCCTATCCCAGGAGCACAGCAAACTCTACACGCATTAAGATCATGTAGTAGTTTCATGAATGTCACTCCCATAATCTGCATGGTGGCAGTGATGTAGTTCCCATTACACTTTTTTGTCTTGTTATTGAAATATTTAAATAATATTTTAATAACATTTTCTTGAAGTATAATTCACAGACTGTAAAGTTCACCCTTTAATGTGTCCAATTCAGTACTTTTTAATGTATTCACAGAGTTGTACAACCATCACTACTGTCTAATTGCAGAACATTTTCACCCCAAAAAGGAAGCCCATGCCTTTTAGCAGTCCCCATTAGTCTTTGAGGCTTTCTTTTTCACCCCTCCACAAGATTTCCAGGTGTATCTTGTATATGTCAGGCACGAGACCTTGAATCAGCTATGCAGTTACTTTAGTGAGCCCTGGAGATGAAGATGGGATTTAGAAACCACAATTTGGGCACTGGTGGTGCTTATTCACTCAGTTGTCATTACATTTAGGTCTTTGTAATGAACAGAACCAGGATATATAACTTTTTTTTGAGACAGAATCTCACTCTGTCGCCAAGCTGGCATGCGGTGGCGCGATCTCAGCTCACTGCAACCGTGCAACCACTGCCTCTCAGGTTCAAGCAATTCTCATGCCCCAGCCTCCCAAGTAGCAGGGACTACAGGCATGTGCCACCATGCCTGGCTAATTTTTGTGTTTTTAGTAGAGACGAGGTTTCGCCATGTTGACCAGGCTGGTCTCAACTCTTGGCCTCAAGAGATCCGCCAGCCTTGGCTTCCTAAAGTGCTGAGATTACAGGTGTGAGCCACCATGCCTGGCCTGTAATGATTTTCTTTTTATGGTTATGTCACTAATTTGATAAACAGTTAAATTTATTGATTTTGGTTTGTTTTCTATTTTTGATATCATTACTTTTGTCTTTTTGACATAATTTTATATGGGATTAACTTTGTCTTTTTGACACAGTTTCCATTTTGAATATGTGGAATATTTACATAATTTTCAAAGTCAAAAATGTAACCATATTTATTCAGAAAAATCTGAATAAACTGATGCTTCTGTTTCTATTATATTCTCTCCCACCATAGGTAACTTTTACATTTCTGGTTCATTTTCCAGTTTTTTTGGGTTTTTTCTTTTTTTTTTTTTTTTGCCGATAGAAGGGTGTGTGTTTATATTTATTCCATTTCTTACAAAATACTATCATAATATATATATTTTTGGACACCTTGCTTTTTCACCTGACAATAAATTCCTGGAGATTGCTCTATATCAATGTGTAGAGATTTTCTCATTGTTTTTATGGCTGCATAGTATTCCATTGTGTGGATGTACCTTAGTTTGTTCAACCAGTTATGTATGTGCATGTGTGTGTGTCTGTGTGTGTGTCTGTGTATATAACTTTGTGCATACATCTTTTTGCATTTTGCTGGTGTATCTTTGGGACAGATTCCTAGGGCTACTGGATTAAAGGGTAAGCAAGTCTGTAATTTTAAAAACTTATTGCAAAGTTTTTCACTATAAAAGTGACCCATTTTGCACTCCTATGAGCAATCCATGAGAATGTCGGCTTCCTCACAGCCTTGTCAAAAGAATATATTGTAAAACTTTTGAATTTTTTTCAACATAATAGGTGAGAAATGGTATCTCAGCATCATTTTTAATGTGTATTTCTGGGCGGGGTGGGAGGGGGGGAGTTGTTTTGTTTTTTAGAGATGAGGTCTCACTATTGCCCAGGCTGGTCTCAATCTCCTGGGCTCAAGGAATCCTTTTGCCTCAGCCTCCCAGAGTGCTGGGATTACAGGTGTGAGGCACCACACTCAGCCATGTATTTCTTTTATTAGTGAGGTTGAACATTTTTTGAAATGTTTTAGGTCTTTTTTTTTTTTTTTATGCTCTCTGTCAGTTATCTATTGCTGTGTAACAAATTAACCTAGCACTTAATGGCTTAAAGCAACACCCAATTATTATCTCACAGCTTCTATGGATCAGGAGTTTAGGCACAGCTTTTGCTTCACATTGTCTCACATAGCTGCAGTCAAAATGCCAAGCTGGTCTGTGGTCTCATCTGAAGGCTCAGAAGGGAAGAATCCACTCCATTGCTTGCACACATTGTTGCTGGCAGGATTTATTCACTTAGTTCCTCGCAAGCTATTGAACAGATCCTTGTTTCTTGCCATACAGGGATCTCCATAGAACTTCTCCCAGCATGGCAGCTGGCTTCACCAGAGCAATAAGTGAGCTGGCCAGAGAGAGTGCTGGCAAGGAGGAGAGTACTAACAAGAAGGAAGGAGGCACAACCTTTTTTTTTTTTTTTTTTTGAGACAGGCTCTCACTGTGTCATGGGTCACTGCAGCCTCAATCTCCCGGGGCTCAAGCAATCCTCCCAGCTCAGCCTCCCAAAGAGCTGAGATTACAGGCCCATAGAACCATGCCCAGCTAATTTTTAAAACTTTCTTTTGTGGAGATAGGGTCTCACTTTGTTGTCCAGACTGGTCTTGAACTCCTGGGCTCAACTAATTCTGCCTCAGCTTCCCAAAGTGCTGGGATTACAGGCATGAGCCACTACACCTGGCCCACAATCATTTTGTAACCTAACCACAGAAGTCATCTCCCATCATTCTTGCTGCTTTCTATTCATTAGAAGTGAGTGGCTAAACCAGCCTGCACTCTATGAGAAGGAATGAAGGGTGTGAATGTGAGGAAGGTGAGGACCTCTGAAGGCCATGTCACAAGCTGCCTGCTACAATACCTACTCATGTTTCTAGCCCATTCCTCTATTGAGTTGTTGGTATGCTTGATTTTTAAGAGCTCTTAATAGATTATAGAGCCCTTTGTGCTCTCAGTTACAAATACTTTTCTTAATTTATCTTTTGCACTTTGTTTATGGATCTTTTGTTATGCAGATTTAAGCGGGGGTGTGTGGGGGGGTAAAGGTTACCTACTGTAAAATTTACCAATCTTTATTTTATTGCTTCTGGTATTTGAGTCATAGTTTAAGTGTACAGTTGCCCCTCCATATCTGTGGGTTCCCCATCCATGCATGCAACCAACCATGGATCAAAAATATTTGAGGATGGATGTGGTGGTTCATGCCTGTAATCCCAGCACTTTGGAAGCCCAAGACGGGCAGGTCACTTGAGGCCAGGAATTCGAGACCAGCCTGGCCAACATGGTGAAACCTCATCTCTACTAAAAATACAAAAATTAGCTGGGCGTGGTGGCTCACACCTGTAATCCCAGCTGCTCAGGAGAATGAGGCAGGAGAATCCCTTGAACCTGGGAGGCAGAGGTTGTGGTGAACTGAGATCACGCCGCTGTACTCTAGCCTGGGTAACACAGCAAAACTCTGTGTCCGAAAAACAAAAATTGAAAAATAATTGCATCTATACTGAACATGTATAGACTTATTTTTCTTGTCATTATTTCCTGAAAAATATAACAACTATTTACATAGCATTTACATTATATTAGGTATTATAAGTAATCTAGAGATGGTTTCAAGTATACAGGAGGATGTGCATAAGTTATATGTAAATATTACCCCATTTTACATCAGGGATTTGATATCTGCAGATTTTGGTATCCAGGGGAGGTCCTGGAATAAATCCCCTATGGATACTGAGGGGTGACTATATTTTTTCCACTCTCATGTGATAAAGGTATTTCTTCATTTTTTTGTCCACATTACTTGAATGGGTTTTGTTTGTTTGTTTGTTTGTTTTTTGAGGCAGTCCCACTCCGTCACCCAGGCTGGAGTGCAGGGGCGCAATCTTGGCTCACCACAACCTCTCTCTCCCGGGTTCAAGTGATTCTCCTGCCTCAGCCTCCCAAGTAGCTGGGACTACAGGCATGCACCACCATGCCTGGCTAATTTTTGTGTTTTTAGTAGAGATAGGGTTTCACCTTGTTGGCCAGGCTGGCCTCAAACTCCTAGCCTCAGGTGATCCACCCACCTCGGCCTCCCAAAGTGCTAGGATTACAGATGTGAGCCACTGGGATGCTATCTTTTTCATACACTAAATTTCCATAGATATTGAGCTAATTTCTGGACATTCTGTTTGACTCCTTTAGCACTCTTTGTATATTCATGTACCCATCGTATACTGTTTTAAGTTTTAGAGACTGTATTAGTCAGGGTTCTCCAGAGAGACAGAACCAATAAAAGATATACATATACCGACAGATATGTGGGAAGAGATTTATCAGGGGAATTGGCTCACATGCTTATACAGGCTGTCTGCAAGCTGGAGACCTTGGGATGTCAGTAGCGTGACTGCCCAAGATCAGAAGCCTCAGAACTAGGTTAAGCTGTAACTGTCAGTCCAAGACCAAAGGCTGATATAAGTGGGGTGGGGTGCTGATGTAAATCTCAGAGTCCAAAGGCCAGGAAACCTGCAGTTCTGATGTTTAAGGGCAGGGGAAAAAGGGTGTCCCACACAGGAGAGACAGAAGGAGAGAGACAGAGACAGAGAGAGACAGAAAGAATTTGTTTTTCCTCTGTCTTTTTTGTTCTATTTGGGGCCCCAGCTGATTGGGTGGTACCTGCCCACATAGATCTTTCCTACCCAGTCTGCTGACTTACACACCAGTCTCTCTGGAAACATCTTCAAAGACACTCAGAAGTAATGCTTTACCAGCTCTCTATGTATTCCTCAGTGCAGTCGAGTTGACACCTAAAATTAGCTATCACAGAGACTTATTTTAAAATAATATGTATGTTATTTGGTATCTTATTCCCGCTCCACCCCTAGGACTTTCTTAATTATTTCTGCTTATTTTTCCATATAAATTTTGTAATCAACTTGTCTTGCTCCAGTCTGGGGGGAAAATCTCTTAATGTTTTTATTAGGATCATGTCAAGTTTATATGTTAACTTAGGGATAATTTACTCATTTATAATATTGAGTCTCCTTATTGGAGAGCATGGTACATCTGGTACATGGTACATAGTATATCTTTTCCTTTGTTCAAGTTCAGTTTTGCATTTTGAGGAATGTTTAGAGCAGTTTTATTTGCATTGGGTTGTTTCCAGTATGGTGCAATTATGAATAAAGCTACTATGTACATTTGCATTTAGGTTTATGCATGAATGTACGTTTCCATTTCTCTTGGTTAGGTATCTTAGAGTGGGATTGCTGGGGGGGTATGTTAAATCTAATCCATTCTTAGACTTTCAACCCATGCAGAATGATACTTTTTCCATTCAGCATTTATAGTTGTCAGAGAAGCATTAAATATTTCTTCTCTTTTGTTGTACTAATACAACAAGTAGTTTTTGTTTTGTAACTTGTACTAGGAGCGTAGGTCTTGTTTATACAAATTTAGGTAACTGCTCCCGGGGTCCCACTCAGCAAGTATGACTTTCATGAACTGTGGAATGCCTTTTTCTCCCAAACTTGAAGGGTGGTTTAACTAGCTCCCAGAATAACTTCTAAGGCCCTGAACACCCTTAGTTGATTACAATCCAAAATCATACTTAAGGCCAACTCAGGGGACAGATAACTTTAGCTCATTCACTCGCTGATGAATTCCTTCACCAAACATTAATGTCTTTCACATGAGAGATGCCACCAAGATCTGTGGCATAACATATAAGAGACACACACCATCTACTGTGCATCTTGATTGCCCACAGCTCTTGTTTGCCCACAGGTGTTTAAAAGGCCTCAATCAGGCTGGGCACCAGTGGCTCACGCCTGTAATCCTAGCACTTTTGGAGACCGAGACAGGTGGATTGTCTGAGCTCAGGAGTTCAAAACCAGCCTGGGCAACATGGCGAAACCCCGTCTCTACTAAAAATATGAAAAATTAGCTGGGCATGGTGGTGTGTGCCTGTAATCCCAGCTGCTGGGGAGGCTGAGGCAGGAAAATCACTTGAACCCGGGAGGCAGAGGCTGCGGTGAGCCAAGATCATGCCACTGCACTCCAGCCTAGGCGACAGAAAAAAAAAAAAAAAAAGAAAAGAAAAGATATATACCATGTGTGCAGGTGCTCTCTGCTCTGACGCAGAAGTGCTCCCTGAGATAAGCCCTCCAAAAGTTCTGGGATTACAGGCATGAGCCACTGCACCTGGCCTCCAACATGAATTTTCTAAGGATAATCTAGCTAATTAGAGTTCAACTTTTCCTTAGTTTACCTGCTACTTAGCTTGATTGGCATTGTAGGTAGAAAGAGCTGCAAGGCATTCTGGGATGTGAGTGGCTGCCCCACTGGGAAGAAACAAGAAGGCCCAGCCCCGGTAGAGCAAGGACTGGGAGGTGTGGCTGAGGTCACAAAGGTTGGCTTCTGTTGAGCCAGCATAGTTCTGTGGGGTCACTCTCTTTACCCCACAAACCAGGCCTGCAACTAGGCCAGAAAAGGAGCCCCAGGGAAGAAGCCAGGCAAAAAGCTCAGTCACTGCTGTAGGGAGGCAAGATGAAGGCCATGAAATGGCCCTCCATGGCTGCAGGGCTGATTCCAGACCTTACTGGCAATGCATAGAGCTGCCACTCAGAGTCTCCCCATACTTCAACTCATTTCCCATTTCAGAGCAGCAGCCCTTGCTTTTCCTTGAGAACCGTGACCCTTCATACCCTTGGCGGGAATTGGTATGACCATCACCCTCAGATCTGAAGCCATATACATTAGGCTGTTCTTGCATTGCTACAAAGAAAATACCTGAGACTGGGTAGTTTATAAAGAAAAGAGGTTTAATTGGCTCATGGTTCTGCAGGCTGTACAGGAAAAATGGTGTCGACATTTGCTTGGCTTCCGGCGAGGCCTCAGGGAGGTTTTATTCATAGCGGAAGGTGAAGGAGGAGCAGGCAGCTCACATGGTGAAAGCAGGAGCAAGTGAGAAAAAGAGTGTGGTGTGGGGGGCGGTGGGGGCACACACTTTTAAACCACCGGATCATATGTGAACTCAGAGCGACAGCTCACTCATCACCAAGGGGGCGGCCCAAGCCATTCATAAGGGATCTGCCCCCATGATCTGAACACCTCCCACCAGGCCCCGCCTCCAATATTGGGGATTACATTTCAACAGGAGATTTGGGCAGGAACAGATATTCAAACTATATCACCAACTAAATATGGCTGGAGTTTTCAGTAAGTCTGAGTTGGGAATTTGCATTTCTGGCAAGTCTCCAGTGAATGCTGACACTCTTGGTGCAGGGACCAGCTGCTGGGAAACATTCCTAACTAGAGTCTTCCTCCTTCTACCTGAAGCTCACTCATTTTGAACACCTGGATGAATTATTAGTAATTTAAAAATTAACTCATCAGTGATTACTTTGCTATAAATATTTTATTTCAAGACTGCTACAAAGAAGGCATTATATTCTTGCTCCTTCCCATGTCTTAGTGTTCTGACAGCACTGGTTGTTTTCAATATCACCTCTTTACCTCCCACATTAATGACAGCATGTCAACATTTTCAGGCATGGGACAAACTGGCTTCTCATAGGGTGTGATATTTGATTTTCAAGTGGGAAAATTGAGCATAAATTCACTCCTTCAAGGAAACTTTTTTTTTTTTCCTGAGACAGTGTCTGTCACTCAGGCTGGCGTGCAGTGGTGCAATCCTGGCTCACTGCGACCTCTGCCCCCTGGGCTCAAGCAATCCTCCCACCTCAGCCTCCAGAGGAGCTGGGACCACAGGCGCACGCCACAACATCTGGCTAATTTTTTATGTTGTTGCCCAGGCTGGTCTCAAACTCCTGAGCTTAAGCCTTGGCCTCCCAAAGTGCTGGGATTACAGGCTTTGTGGCACCTAGCCTCAAGGAAACTTTTTAATTGATACTTAATAGCAAGCGACAACAGATTACAATTAGGCCAATCTGTGGCAGGAAAAACAAAGAAAGGAGAGAGGAAAGAAAGAAACTCAATTTCTGGAAGACAAGCAAAACAATTGCTTGTCTCCATTCTGCATTGGAAACATTCTCCACTGGAAACAGGGAGAGCAAACCAACAGTACTTGCTAATAGATTTGATGATGGGGGAGGGTAGAGGAAAGTATATCAGATCTTGTTTTCTTTTTTTAGAGACAATGAAGCAGAAGATATAAAAAGAAAAACAAGTTTTTTGTTCCTTGTTCTGTTCTCATAATTATTTTTGCAAGTTTTGTAAGTTCCTGTTTTTCCCTTCTGTGTGGCACTGGCAAGGTCACAAGATTAAGTTGCAAGGCCTGTCACTGTTTGACAAACTGCCTTTGTTCTGCTTCTGTAAGCTTGCTTGCCTGCCCTACAGGTTTTGTGCCATCAAACTGGCCAACCCCCTTGTGGATGCATGTGTAAAAGTGAAGCCCTGTCTTTGTTCGAGGCTCAGCCTTTGGATGTTAATCTGCTGGGCCAGTGCACACCTAATAAATCCTCCTGTCCCACCCATTGGTCTCTCCTGTCCCTTAATTCCTGCAATAACAAGGTCTCACTTTGTTGCCCAAGCTGGAGTGCAGTGGCACAGTAATAGCTCACTGCAACCTCTATCTGGAGGGCTCAAGCATCCTCCCACCTCAGCCTCTGGAGTAGCTCGGGCTACAGTGTACACCACCACAGCTGGCTGATTTTTTAGTTTTTTGTAGAGGCAGGGTTTCCCTTTGTTGCCCAGGCTGGTCCTGAACTGCTGGGCTAAAGTGATCCTCCTGCCTCGGCCTCCCAAAGTGCTGGGATTACAGGTGTGAGCCACTGCACCTGGCTGGAAACACTCTTAAAAAAGCTTGAGGTGGCTGGGCACAGTGGCTCACACCTGTAATCCCAGCACTTTGGGAGGCCGAGGCAGGCAGATCACGAGGTCAGGAGATCTAGATCATCCTGGCTAACATGGTGAAACCCCATCTCTACTAAAAATACAAAAAATAAGCTGGGTGTGGTGATGGGCGCCTATAG
Organism: Nomascus leucogenys; assembly: GCF_006542625.1. Lineage (NCBI taxonomy): Eukaryota > Metazoa > Chordata > Mammalia > Primates > Hylobatidae > Nomascus > Nomascus leucogenys. The sequence continues at coordinate 8,437,792 of NC_044406.1, forward strand.
TCCCAGCTACTCGGGAGGCTGAGGCAGGAGAATGGCGTGAACCCAGGAGGCGGAGCTTGCAGTGAGCCGAGATTGCCCCACTGCACTCCAGCCTGGGTGACAGAGCGAGACCCCATCTCAAAAAAAAAACAAAAAGCTTGAGGTTAGTGGTCCATTTTTATTTCTATTTTATTTTTTAATTGAAAAATAATAATTGTACATATTCATGGGGTACATAGTGATATGTCAATACATAGAATGTACAGCAATTAGATCAGGGTAAGTAGTGTACCCGTAATCTCAAACATTTATCATTTCTTTGTGTTGAAAACATTTAATATCCTCCTTTTAGCTATATATTTTTAATTTTAATTTTATTTTTTAATTATTTTATTTATTTATTTATTTTAGAGACAGGGTCTCACTGTCACCCAGGGTGAGTGCTGTGGCGCAATTACAATTCATAGCCTCAAATTCCTGGGCACATGTAGTCCTCCTGCCTCAGTCTCTTGAATTCAGCTGTTCAAAACTATTTATTATTTTTAACTCTAGTCATCTTACAGTTGATATAGAACACTAGAATTTATTTCTCCAATCTAGCTGTCATTTTGTATCCTTTAATGAAATTTAAATGGAAAGTTAGAGAAAACCAACTCAAACTAGCTTAAAAAATAAATCAGGCTGTCCAAGTAGTAGTTTCAGAAACAGGTGGTTCCACAGATCTGATATACTTTCCTGTACCCTCCCCCCATCATCAAATCTGTTAGCAAATACTGTTGGTTTTCTTTCTGTCAGGTAGCTTGGACCCATCCACTTCACCTAGCAAACACCAAGCTTCCATCATTTCTCAGCAGAAAACCAAAATGAGATGGTTTCTCCACTTTCACTGTTGCCTTTCTGATTGGTCCATTTTTAAACAAATTCTACTTTACCAAAAGCCACTTTTCTTGAAAAGTCCGGGTTTGAAGGAAAAGGCGTTGGTTTTGCAGCCGGTGTGTTGGCATAAAGCTGTGAGGTGATCAAAAGAAGGCCTCCGGTGGAAAGGAGAAATCCACCCATCCAGCCACTGGACATGGCATTGCCGTATCCCCCCCGGGCTTGTTGGGTGGGAACTCAGAGCTTTAGAACCTCCACACGGTAACATGGGCAACGTAGGACACGGACACTCAAGTAGTGAGTCCAGCCAGAAAAACCAGAGCTCCCCCGGCAATGTTGACACTGCTCTCCCAAGAACTTCCTCCTCGGCCCCAGCATCTCAGCCACATCAGTCCCAGGATGACCGCCACAAGCCCGAGAGAACCCACAGCCCCGGTCACGCACGTGAGGACACGAGCCACCTGGAGTTTGGCAGCCAGGTTCTTTGGGCTGGCATAGTGCTGGCACACACCGGCACCTGTGTCTCGAGTCACACGTGCTTCCCAGAGGCCCAGCATGTACTTCTCACTCTCGAGTGAACCCGAGGAGAAAGTCGGCCATGAGGCATGCCCACAGTCACCAGGGGACAGACGCGGCCAGCCACAGAGGCCAAGGGCCCCGCATTTTGAATGAGCCAGATTGCCCTGCTTTTCATCCCTCTCTCCAGGCCCGCGTTATTCTGGGGAAACTGTCTCTGGGTCACAACAGGACTGGCTCGTTAGATTGACATCTTGACGGATTCGCCGCAGTTCGTGCCAGCCGGACTGCAACCATTAGTTCAGTCCTTTGTCAACCAACCAGAATGCAGCTGCTTATTAAATCGGGTTACTTGGTAACTGGGCTGCTATTGTTCACCCTTAACTAACGCAGATGAATACCTACCATCAAAATAGGCCCAATAGAAAACCTGCCGCCAATACAGGGCCAGGTGGGAGAACCCGCAGATTGAGACAGGTATGGAGACTTGGGAGAATTCTTGCTGGTTATGAAAGGCATGCATTTTAGCAATTTTATTTTCAAAAGGTAAACAGTTTGGGATACGGATGATACATTAGAGTCATCTATCACGGTTTGTTTTTTTTTTCCTTTTCTTTTTTTCTTTGAGGCAGAGTCTCGCTCTGTCGCCCAGGCTGGATTGCAGTGGTGCGATCTCGGCTCAGTGCAATCTCTGCTTCCCGGGTTCAAGCAACTCTCCCTACCTCAGCCTCCTGAATAGCTTGGATTACGGGCACACACCACCACACCCGGCTATTTTTTGTATTTTTAATAGAGATTGGGTTCAGCCATGTTGGCCAGGCTGGCCTTGAACTTCTGACCTCAGGTGATCCACCTGCCTTGGCCTCCCAAAGTGCTGGGGTTACAGGCATGAGCCACTGCACCTGTCCTGATCAAGTTTTTAAAAGGAGTATTTCTTCACTTTTAATTATTTTAAATTCTCTTTAGTATTGTCTCTTCCAGGGTTTGGTATCTGTATCTGGTTCCATCATTCCTAAACCTACCTTCACAGAAAACATCTAATTAATTACCCACACCTTCCATCAAAACCAGAGATTGGGATCATTTTGAATTAGAAGAGACAGACTCTTATGATCCCACAATTCTGTTCCTTGGTTTTTATCCAAATGAGCTGAAAATTCATGTCCACAGAGAAACCTGCACACAGACGATTATAGCAGCTTTACTCATAATTGCCAAAACTTGGAAGTAACAAAGATGTCCTTTGGTAGATGAGTGGATAAACAATGTGATACATTAAGACAATTGGATATTTTTCAGCACTAAAAGGAAATGAGCTATCAAGCCATGACAAGACATGGAGGAGCCTTAAATGCATATTTCCCAGTGAAAGAAGCGAATCTGAAAGGCTACAGACACTAAGATTTCAACTATATGACCCTCTGGAAACGGCAAAACTATGGAGACAGTAAAACAATCAGTGGTTGCCAGGGGCTAGGGGAGAAGGAAAGATGAAGAGGGGGATTGCAGAGGATTTTAAGGCAGTGAAACTATCTGTATGCTACCATAATGATGGACACATATCATTGTACATTTGTCCAAATCCATAGAATGCACAACACCAAGGATGAACCCTAATATCAACTATGGATTCTGGTGACGATGACATGTTGATGAAAGTGCCCTGAGGGATTGTTCACAGACCTACACCAGGAAAAAAATGTTTCTGCTCATGAATGCCACTCTGGCTCTCAACCTGTGCATGAGTGAGATCCCCACAGACAGGGGCTCACAGTTCTCTTTCTGCCCCCATTAACCTGGAAGGAATCTGGCCTCAAGAGGTGGGCAAGATTGGATCAGGCATCAGAGGCCTTGGCAGTCATTCTTGTCAAGCAGCCTTGCCAAGCTGGAGGCAGAGGCTGGTGACAGGTGGGACAGCAATTCCAAGGAAAGGTGGTGATGGCCCAAATCAGGGGCATGGCAGAGGTGTGGGGACAGAGGAGGAGAGATAGAGGGGCAGCAGTGCCGGGATGTGGGAGTTACTGGGAAACAGAGGACAAGCAAATGCGGTGACTGGAGGGGACACCTGCACTTCTCCCTTGGGCAACTTCCCATGCTCACAGAAGCCTCTCGTGTTGTTCGTAAGCTACTGAGGCAGTGTGTGACGAGATACTGAAACCTTGGCTGGTAAATGCACTTCAGGCCTTCAACTTCCTGGCTACTGCAGCCGAGGTGGGGTTTGGGGAGCTGTGAGTAAGCCAAATGCGACGGACCGTGTAGTGATAGAGTCCGCATTAAAAGGTCCAGAAGAAATCCTGTAAGGTCATCAAACCCGGGCTCTGAATGGAGTTCCACTAGGACACGGTGGGCCTGTGGATGGTAACTGTCACATCCACAAGGCTATTCCTTGTGGCACGATCTTCGTCATAGGATCATTGAAACAGCTGAACTTGATGGGAAGAAATTGGGAAATAGCTTTTGTTTTCCTACCACTACCTTGCAAACACGATGTGGATGAACCTAGAAAACACGATGTCGAGTGAAAAAAGTCAGACACAAAAGGCCACAAATTGTACAATTCCATTCATATGAAATGTCTAGAGTAGAGAAATTCATAGAAACAGAAAGTAGATGAATGGTGGGCAGGGGCTGGGAAGAGGGGAATGGGGAGTGACTGCTAATGGGCACAGGGGTCCTTTCAGGAGGGACAAAAATGTTCTGAAATTGATGGTGGCAATGGCTGCACAACCCCGTGAATGTACTAAAAACCATTGAATTGTATGTTTTATGTAGGCGATTTGTACGGTATATGGATTATACCTCAGTAAAATTGGTATATATATATAAAGAGAGAAAGAGCGAGAGAGTTCCACATTAATTTCTGATAAGCACCATTTGTAAACTAAAAAAACAAAAGACACTTCATTCAGTGCTGTCTATCTTAAATGAACACTTAAATGTATCTTTAACGATGAAGGATTAGTACAGTTTTTTCCAACCTTGGAGCGGTGTGGGCCATTTCAGGATCGCCTGTGGGGCCTTGTTCGAATCCACCCTCCCCCAGCAAAGCACCCCCTCCACTGACCCTGGTCTTCCCACAGTTGTGAATCACTACATTAGAAGAATTCCCTGAAAATAGGGAACCAGACTTGAAAACTTGTCGTTACCATGGTTACATAAGATTGCTCTGGAAGTTCCATTTTTTTTTTTTTTTTTTTTTTTTGAGACGGAGTCTCGGTCTGTTGCCCAGGCTAGAATGCAATGGCGTGATCTTGGCTCACTGCAGCCTCTGCCTCCCAGGTTCAAGCGATTCTCCTGCCTCAGCCTCCTGAGTAGCTGGGATTACAGGCATACACCACCACGCCCAGCTAGATTGTTCTGGAAGTTCTAGCCAGGGTGATGTAAGTCAGGAGACAGAGAAAAGAGGTATAATTATCCTAGAAGGGTATGTGAGTCTTTGTTCAGTTAAGTTGATCCTATACCTAAAAAAAATCCAAGAAAAGTTATTACACTACAACAGAAAGTTCAATTATATAGCTGGATACTAAATACACAAACATCAACAATCTTTTCATGTTCCTACACAATGAGCCAGTTTGAAATTAGAATTGAAACAGAGTACTTTCACACAAAAAAGCAACAAACTCCCAAATATCTAGCAATAAGCTTAATATGAAATGTGCAAGACCCTGTATGTTGCAAACTGCTCAACCTTAGTAAGAGCCAAAAGAAGCCATGGAGACATGTCCCCAGTCCCAGATGGGGAGATTAAATTTTGCAAAGTTGTTCCACCTTCTGAGATTAATTTGGTGGCTTAATGTGATGCTAACCAAAATGTTTATGAAAATCGGCAAATGAAAAAAATGAGCAAAACCTGCATGTATTAAGATTGTTACAGTTTATTAAGTGTAAAGTTTATATCCAAAGAAAACCAGTGTAAACACATATTAATCTCTAGTTAGTGGCATACTCGCTGAAAACTTAGGGGGACGTATACTGATGTCTGTAATTTACTATGAAATGTATCAAAGAATAAGATGGATTGATGGATGGATAGAGGGATGAACAAATGAACAGATACATGAAAAAGACTATAGTAATCTGCCTCTTCATCAGAGCAGAAAAACGAATAAAAAGAAAAAGGAAAATACAGTAGAATGTTAATGAGAGAATCTAGGTGGTGTTTGAGTTGTTCGCTAAAATTTTTTCAACCTTGTTTAATATGGGAAAGTTTTTGGATGGACACAGCGGCTCATGCCTGTAATCCCAACACTTTGGGAGGCTGAGGCAGGAGAATCAATTGAGCCCAGGAGTTCAAGACCAGCCTGGGCAACATAAGGAGACCTTGTTTCTACTAAAAGCTTTTACAAAAATTAGTTGGATGTGGTGTTGCGTGCCTGTGGCCCCAAATACTCAAGAAGCTGAGGGAGGAGGGTCCACTGAGCCCCAGAGTTAATGGCTGCAAGGAGCTATGATCACACCACTTCACTCCAGCCTGAGTGAAAAAGGGAGACCCTGTCTCAAAAAAAAAAAAAAGAAAAAAAAGTTCATAATAAAATGGGAAAAATAAGAGCAAAGAACAACAAAAACCAAAATGCATATAAAAGATGATTCCAGCTTGAAAAAGATGAGCTGGATAAAGATGGGGTGGAAATGGGCTAAAATGTTAACTATGATGAAATTATAGGTGATTTTTATCTACTTTTTCATACTTCATGCATTGATTGAGCTTTTTCTTTCTTTTTAAAAACAATATCCAACTACTACTTTTATTTTAATTTTTTTAAACAGCATCTCACTCTGTCACCCAGGCTGGACTGCAGTGGTGTGATCTTGGCTCACTACAGCCTCAGCCTCCCGAGTAGCTGAGACTATAGTCATGTGCCACCATGCCCGGCTAATTGTTTATTTTTTTTGTAGAGATGCGGGGGCCTCACTTTGTTGTCCATGCTGGTCTCGAACTCCTGCTTAAGAGACCTTCCTGCCTTGGCCTCCCAAAGTGTTGGAATTACAGGTGTGAGCCATTGTCCCTGGATCAGGAGTTGCTTCTTATGGATGAGCAAAGAAAGTGGTTTCTTAAGACACAATCTCCTCCTGGTGAAGATGTTGTGAACATTATTGAAATGACAACAAAAGATTAGAATGTCAACAATATTAGTTGATAAATTAGTGGGATTCTTCCATTTCTCCACCAGGTGACAGCATAAGCCCGTCAAAATAGCAAAAATCGTCTCAGAGCACAGTATTTGGTCTGGCATTGAACATTACTGCTGTTAATTGACTAGCTATTTATTTTGACATGTTACTTGCACAAAGGATTAGAATATTATGTCAACCTAGTTGAGAAACCAGTAACAGGGTTTGAAAAGATTGACTCCACTTTTGAAAGAAGTTCTACTGTGGGTAAAATGCTATCGGAAAGCATCACATGCTACAGAGAAATCTTTTGGGAAAGGTAGTCAATTGATGCAGCAAACTTCCTTGCTGTGTTATTTTAAGAAGTTGCCGTAGCCAACCCAGCCTTCAGCAACCACCACCCTGATCAGTCAGCAGCCGGCAACATAAAAGCAAGACCCTCCACCAGCAAAATGATTACAACTCACTAAAGGCTCACATGATCCTTAGCATTTTTTAGCAATAAAGTATTTTTTGTTTTTTGAGACAGGGTCTCACTCTCGGCCCAGACTCCTGGAGTGCAGTGGCGCTATCACGGCTCACTGAAGCCTCAACCGCCCGGGCTCAAGCGATCCTCCCACCTCAGCCTCCAGAAGAGTTGGGACTACAGGTGCGCACCACCACGCCTGGCTAATTTTTGTATTTTTAGTAGAGATGGGGTATTGCCATGTTGTCCAGCCTGGTCTTGAATTCCTGAGCTCAAGCAATCCTCCCGCCTAGGCCTCCCAAAGTGGCGGGATCACAGGCATGAGCCGCCTCGCCTGGCCTGCAATATAGTAATTTTAATTTAGGGTACTACATTTTTTTTAGGCATGATACTATTGCACACTTAATAGACTACAATATAGAGTAAACATAACATTCATATGCATTGGAAAACCAAAAAAATTTATGCCACTCAGGTTATAGAGATATTTGCATTATTTTGGTGGTCTGGAACTGAACCTGCAATATATCCAAGGTATGTCTGTGTGTGTGTGTGTGTGTGTGTGTGTGTGTGTGTGTGTGTGATGTTCATGGCAACATTTCTTTTTAACAGTAAGAAAAGAAAAGAACTGGCCGGGTGTGGTGGCTCTCGCCTGTAATCCCAGCACTTTGGGAGGCCGAGGCAAGTGGATCACCTGAGGCCGGGAGTTAGAGACCAGCCTGACCAACATGGAGAAACCCCATTTCTACTAAAATTACAAAATTAGCCAGATGTGGTGGTACATGCCTGTCATCCCAGCTACTCGGGAGGCTGAGGCAGAAGAATCGCTTGAACCCAGGAGGTGGAGGTTGTGGTGAGCCTGAGATGGAGCCATTGCACTCCAGCCTGGGCAACAAGAGCAAAACTCCGTCTCAAAAAAAAAAAAAAAAAAAAAGAAAGCAACCAAGATATCTGAATATCTGAACAGGGTCAAAGAGTCAAACTACTAGATATTTGTATAAATGAAGAAACTTGATGTTAGGTAAACAAAGCAAGAATCAAGTATAAGAACCATGTCCAAGTTTAGCACTTAAATAGCAGAAAAGCTGACTTTATACTGAGAGAGCTATTATACCCTGGTTTGTGTATCTCTCCTACCTAGGAACTCAGAATCTTGAGTCAATGGTAAAGTGAAATTATGGGTAATTTTTTCTTTCTTTGTACTTTTATGGATTCTTTGTTCTATATTGAGCATGTATTAATTTTTAATAAAAGCGATAAATAATGAACACATCTGGATTTTATAAATCACTCTACATTCATAAAGCATTCTTCTGCAAGGTGGCAGCATAAGCCCTTCAGAGTCCAGTATTTGGCCTGAAATTGAACACTATTGCTGTTCATTGCTCAGTTGTTTATTTTGACATGTTACTTGCACAAGCAAATTATTCATTATATTGTTAATTTTTATGAAAGAATTACTATATATTTATTGCGAAGTTGGTATACAGAATAGGATAAAACTCTAAATCACCTGTTGTGGCACTACTCAGGTATAGCCAAGATTGACACTCTGAAATTTATCTTCATGTTCACACATGTGTGCTGGAAACAGGAAATGGCATGTTTTTAAAGCAAAATGTGCCACCCCCATACAATTGTTTGCTTTTTAGAATAAAAAAAAAAAGTTTGTGGCCGGGCACGGTGGCTCATGCCTGTAATCCCAACACTTTGGGAGGCCGAGGTGGGCAGATCACCTTAGGTCAGAAGTTCGAGACCAGCCTGGCCAACATGGTGAAACCCCGTCTCTACTAAAAATACAAACATTAGGCGGGCATGGTGGCAGGCACCTGTAATCCCAGCTACTCGGGAGGCTGAGGCAGGAGAATCACTTGAACCCGGGAGGCAGAGGTTGCAGTGAGCTGAGATTGTGCCATTGCACTCTGGTCTGGGTGACAGAGCAAGACTCTATCTCAAAAAATAAATAAGTAAATAATAAATAAACAATGATTGCGAGTACACAGTAGGTGTATATAGTAGGAAACTACTGAAGAAGTTTGAAGCTAGCAGAGGCTAGTTCATGAAGCTTAAGGAAAGAAGCCGTCTCCATAACATAAAAGTGCAGGGGGCAGCAGCAAGTGCTCCAGAAGACCTAGCTGAGACCACGGATGAAGGTGGCCACACTCAACAACACACTTTCAATGTAGACGAATGGGCTTATACTGGAAGAAGATGCTACTAGGACTTTCATACCTAGACAGGCTTCACAGCTTCAAAGGACAGGCTGCCTCTCGTCAGGGGCTAATGCAGCTGGTGACTTTAAATTGAAGCCAACACTCATTTTGCCTTTCCAAAAATCCTAAGGCCCTTAAGAATGATGCTAAATCTACTCTGCCTGTGCTCTAGAAATGGAACAAAGCCCGGATGACAGCACGTCTGTCTAGAGCATGGTTTACTGGTTTACCGAGTGTTTTAAGCCCACTGTTGAGAAGTGCTGCTCTGAAAAAAGATTCCTTTTCAAATACTACTACCCATTGACAATGCACCTGGTCACCCAAGAGCTCTGAGGGAGAGCTCCAGGGAGATTCACATTGTTTTCAGGCCTGCCAGCACAACATGCATTCTGCAGCCCATGGCTCCATGGATCATCTCACCTTTTAAGTCTTATTGTTGAAGAAGTCCATTTCATAAAGCTGTAGCCTCCATAGAGAGCGATTCCTCTGATGCATCTGGGCCAATCCAGCAGAAAGGACTCACTGTTCTAGATGCCACTCGGAACAGTCGTGGGTTTTCGTGGAGACAGCTGAGCCCGCGGAAGGCGGCAGCTGGAGCAGGGCCCCGCGGCACCGCAGCGCTGTGAGAGCAGAGCGGCTCTGACTGCGCCCGCGGCTGCAGAGCTACCGGCCTGGGGCCCTTCCTCCCGGAGGCAGGGGTGGCGGCCCAGGGGCAGTGGGCGCTGAGCGAGCTTTGGTGCAGCCTGGTAGGGACGTCCTCGTGGGTGCGGGGTACCAGCTTCACTGTGCCCTGGGGAATCCGATTCTCTGCACTCCCCTTCAGCTCGGCCTGCTTCTGCACGTTCTGGGGACGATGGTCTTGCCATAGACCCCCGGAGCCAGATCCCCTCTCATAGGACACGGAGCCCCGGGGCGTGAATGCCAAGGGATACCCAGCCCGGCTTCCATCCGTGATTTCAGCTAGGTCTTCTGGAGAACTTGCTGCGATCTCTCCGTCAGCACTTTTATGTTATGGAGATGGCTTCTTTCCTTAAACTTCATGAACTAGCCTCTGCTAGTTTCAAACTTCTTCTGTACTTTCCTACTATATACACCTACTATGTACCCACGAACTTTATTTATTTATTCATTTATTTGACAGGAATGAATGGAAGTGGAGGAAATGAAGTTACCACTAGTAGGCAGTCCCTAGGCCCAGGGGCTGGGAGTGGGCGGCACTGGCGGGTCCAGTGCTGTGTCCTCCAGCAGAGCTGGGCCCGAGACTCGGCCGGGGCAGTCCGGGGAGGCCGGGGAGCCAGGCTGTCCTGGCTGAGCCCTGCTGCCGCCTCAGCGGTGGCCGGAAGAACAGGCTGCTCACTACCATCAGCCTGCACCAGCCACCCATCGCCTCTTTTCCGCACACAACCAGCCCCCGGGACAACCAGGCACCACCGGACCGACTGGCTGCAGCTGGCGGTTCTGGGCCCACAGAGTTGATTCAGGGCTCAAGGTTCCTCCTGTGTTGAGCCGGGGGGTTTCCTGCCGAGACAGGGGTGCTTGTGTCCGCCACCTCCTGGGCTCACACAGCAGAGAGCATCACGGGGACGTCCTCTTGGGCGCAGGGTACCAGCTTCACTGTGCCCTGGGGAATCCGATTCTCGGCACCCACCTCAGCTCGCCTCGCTTCTGCACGTTCTTTGTACTTTTATGGATTCTCTGAAAGTTCTATACTGCCCATGTATTAATTTTTAATAATAAAAATTACAAATAACACATTTGGATTTTATAAATTACCCTGCAGTCATAAAGCATGCTTTCCGCCAGGTGGCAGCATAAGCCCATCAAATAGTTTCAGAGTCCAGTATTTGGCCTGAAATTGAACACTACTGCTGTTAATTGCTCAGTTGTTTATTTTGACATGTTACTTGCACAAGCATTATTCATTATATTGGTTTTTTTTTTTGAAAGAATGACTATAGATTTATTGTAAAATTGGTATACAGAGGCCGGGCGCGGTGGCTCACGCTTGTAATCCCAGCACTTTGGGAGGCCGAGGCGGGCGGATCACGAGGTCAGGAGATCGAGACCATGGTGAAACCCCGTCTCTACTAAAAATACAAAAAAAAAAATAGCCGGGCGTGGTGGCGGGCACCTGTAGTCCCAGCTACTCGGAGAGGCTGAGGCAGGAGAATGGCGTGAACCCGGGAGGCGGAGCTTGCAGGGAGCCGAGATCGCGCCACTGCACTCCAGCCTGGGCGACAGAGCGAGACTCCGTCTCAAAAAAAAAAAAAAAATTGGTATACAGAATAGGAGAAAAAAAAGTCACCTGTCGTGGCACTACTCAGGTATAGCCAAGGTTAAGGATCTGACATTTATCTATTTATCTTTATGTTTATCTTTATGTTGGGAAAGAGAAAACAACACTTTTTTTTTTTTTTTTTTTTTTTAAGGCAGAGTCTCACTCTGTCACCCAGGCTGGAGTGCAGTGGCATGATCTCGGCTCACTGCAACCTCCACCTCCTGGGTTCACGCCATTCTCCTGCCTCAGCCTCCCGAGTGGCTGGGACTACAGGCGCCCGCCAACACGCCCGGCTAATTTTTTGTATTTTTTTAGTAGAGACGGGGTTTCACCATGTTAGCCAGGATGGTCTCGATCTCCTGACATCGTGATCCACCCGCCTCGGCCTCCCAAAGTGCTGGGATTACAGGCGTGAGCCACCACGCTCGGCCAACAACCCTTTTTTTAAAAAATGTGTCCCCCTCCATACAATTGGTTTTTGAACATTTTTTATTTTTGTGGGTAAATAGTAGGTGATATATTTATGGGGTACAGGAGATATTTTGACACAGGCATGCAATGCATGATAATCACGTTGTGATAAAGGGGGAATCCATCCCCTCAAGCATTTATCATTTCTTTATGTTACAAGCAATCTAATTATATTCCTTTTGTGTTTTTTTGTTTGTTTGTTTTTGTTTTTGTTTTTTGAGACGGAGTCTCGCTCTGTCACCCAGGCTGGAGTGCAGTGGCGGACAGATCTCGGCTCACTGCAAGCTCCACCTCCCTGGTTCAAGCGATTCTCCTGCCTCAGTCTCCCGAGCAGCTGGGACTACAGGCGCATACCACCACGCCCAGCTAATTTTTATATTTTTAGTAGAAATGGGGTTTCACCGTATTGGCCAGGCTGGTCTCAAACTCCTGACCTCATGATCCACCCTGCTGGGATTACAGGCGTGAGCCACCGCGCCCGGCCTCTTTTAGTTATTTTTAACCTACAATACATTATTGTGGACTGTAGCCACCCTGTTGTGCTATCGAATACTGGATCTTATTCATTGTATCTATTAATAATTATAGTTTTGTACCCGTTAAGCATCCCACTCCCCACCCACTACCCTTGCCAGGCTCTGGTAACCATCCTTCTACTCTCTATGACCATGAGTTCAATTGTTTTGATTTTTATCTCCCACAAATAAGTGAGAACATTCGAAGTCTGTCTTTCTGTACCTGGATTATTTCACCTAACAGCAATTGTTTTCTAATCTATCCTTTCACATTGAATGTATCTTGAGCGTTTTCCCAGTATCCCTAAATTCTTTGATATGGTGATTTCTAAACGGTGCACTGTATTCCATCCTGTGGATGCACTGTGACTTGTTGTACTGATTTAAATTAGTCATTTAGGCTGTTTTAACTGTCCCTAAATTATAAAAGATTTCCCACATACAAAATATACAGAGAAGAGGCTAGGCGCCTATATACCCACAAAAATAAAAAAATATATATTTAAAAACCAATTGTATGGAGGGGGACACATTTTTTGAAAAAAGTGTTGTTGGCTGGGCGTGGTGGCTCACGCCTGTAATCCCAGCACTTTGGGAGGCCGAGGTGGGTGGATCACAAGGTCAGGGGATCGAGACCATCCTGGCCAACATGGTGAAACCCTGTCTCTACTAAAAAAAAAAAAAAAAAAAAAAAAAAAAAAATTAGCTGGGTGTGGTGGTGCGTGCCTGTAATCCCAGCTACTAAGGAGGCTGAGGCAGGAGAATTGCTTGAACCAGGGAGTTGGAGGTTGCAGTGAGCTGAGATCGTGCCATTGCACTCCAGCTTAGCAACAGAGCAAGACTCCATCTCTCTCTCTCTCTCTCTCTCTCTCTCTATATATATATATATATATATATATATATGAGAATATTACAGCCACCCAATGAATCACTATTCAATTTTAATATGTGTTAATTTGTTGCCATCTTTGCTTCAGACATTTTTAAGAAACAATAGTTTACAGGTAGAGTTGAATGGTTCCTCTATCCAATTGATTCCTGTCCTTCCATCCCACATGTAACCTCTAATCTGAAGGTTGTGTTTATCCTCCCTATCCCTGATCACGGACTTTAACTACAAAAGAATGTTTCCTAAACAATACAATATTGTTCTGTGTTTTAAAGTTTCACACATACTCACAAGAGCATATCCTTTATTCACTTAACACTATGATTTAGAGATTTACCTATGTTGACTTAGACCTAGCTAATTTTTGCTGTCCTACTATATAATTTTTAAATATAATATACTTTACTAACACATTCTCCTATTGACAAACACTTGGTTGTTTCCAATCATTGGGAATCAATGCGCTTGGGATGGGGCAGGTGCGGACTAGTGCCACCAGGGGGCGCGCGGAGAGCAGGATTGAATGGAGACCTGCGGCGTTTGGCACTCCTAGCGGAGGAATGGCTGAGCCTCTGCAGTTTCTGGGATACTGCCAAATCGCATTCCATAATGCCTCGGATTTCAGTTTAGTCAGTAGCGAATGAGATCCCATTTCCTCGCATTCTCGCCACTACTGTGGGGTATGAGACTCGGCTTTGGCCCCTCTGAGGTTAAGCATCTTTTTATGCTTATTGGCTAGCAAGGTTTTGTCTTTGTGAATTTCCTACCCAGAGCCTTTGCTTCTCATACCGTTAGGTTTGACTTTTTCCCACTGATTTGTAATTTTTAAAAATATATTCTTAATCCAGAGAGGATCTCTACAGCAAGCACGTGGCACGTGCAAACTGAGTAAGGTGAGTTTAATAAAGAGGCTGTCTGGGGCCCTCCCTATCCACCGATTCCATATCCCCAGATTCAATCAACTGGGGATTGAAAAAATTCAAACAAAAGTTCCAAAAAATGTTTCATTGGTTTGTTGTTGTTGTCGTGGTGGCGGTGGTGGTGGTGCTGTTGATGAGGTCTCACCATGTTGCCCAGGCTGGTCTTGAACTCCTGGCCTCAAGCAATCCTCCTGCCTCCTGCCTCACCCTCCTGCGGTCCACAATGTTCCATTGTGGCCGGTGTGTACTATGTAGTTAGGCCTCAGACAGTTGCATCTGTACTGAACATACATGGACCTTTTCTTGTCATTATTCCCCAAGCGATACAGTACAACAACTATTTACATAGCATCTACATTGTATTAAATAGTATACATAATCTAGAGATGATTTAAAGTGTACAGGGGATGTGCCTAGCTTATATGCAAATATTACACCATTTCATATCATGGACTTGAGCATCCTTGGATTTGGGGATCTGTGGGGCATCCAGGAACCCATCCCCCACCACCCTGTGGATACAGAGGGATGGACGACTATATTTCTAAAAGCAGAAGCAGGTTGGGGGCAACCAACGAGGGCTATTTCAGTACCAATGGCTGGCAACAGTGGGCAACATCTCAGCACCCCAGGCCTGAAATGGCAAACAAAAGTGTTGGGTGACCATTCTCCCTAGATGTCTCAGCATTCCCACGGAGTCTGGTTGCTGGGAGCAAAGGGCCCTGAGAAGCTCTGGTCAGTGCTGATTGGAGAGCCACCAGCCTTGGGAGCTACAGATAGCATCTAGTAAAGATAGAGATCGTCTCCCTCTGCAGAGGCATTCCCACATCCTAAAGCCTTCTCTGTCCCCTCCCAGGAGATAAGGGCTTACCTTCCAGCGTTACAGCCCGAGAGAGCTTTTCCCTCAGCCCCTGGGCAGCGAGTGACATTCCAGGTCATGTCTATGGAGGGGAGGACAGCAGGTCAGGAAGTCACCCCGAGGAAAGCTCCAGCTCCCAATTCAGGGCTCCCCTCCTGCGGCGCAACCTGCACAGCTGCAGGTGAACACCTGACGCTCTGCGTGGCCCGTGGGAATCGGGATGGTGGGGACCAACCCAGGAGCTTGCAGAGCTGCTGCTTTCTGCTGTGAAGAACACACAGTCTGTGTCTCTGAACCGAGCCCTGTGATCTTTGGTCAGATGTGTGCATGGAACCGGCACAGGCTACCTCGTTCCCTGGCCGGAGGGGACAATCTCAGCCCTTTCGCAGTGTCTGACTTCATAGGAATGCGCAGAAGGGGAAGTGAACTGTGCTAACGGGAGCCACACTGCAGTGGAGGCAGGCAGCCAGCTCTGGGCTATGTTATGCGGCCAGTGTTTCCATGATGCCAAAGAGAATGGGGGTTTCCAGGGACTGGGGGAGGGCGAAATGGAGAGATGTGCGTCAAGGGGTGCAAACTTTCAGTTTCACCAGATGAATACCTTCCAGAGATGTCATGTATTGCACAGTGACTATAGGTGACAATACTGCACTGTGTACTTGAAATTTGCTAATAGGGTAGATCCTAAGTGTTCTTACTGCAAAGAAACAAACACAACTATGGGAATGGGGTGGATATTTAATTAGCTTGATTGTGGGAATTATTTCACAATGTACACATATATCAAATCACCAAGTTGTACAACTAAGATATAAACATAAAATTTGTTTCTAATTTAAAAATTGTATAGTAATTTCCCCCACATAACTGGGCATAGTGGCTCACGCCCATAATCCCAGCACTTTGGGAGGCTGAGGTGGGAAGATGGCTTGAGCCCAGGAGTTTGAGACCAGCCTGGGCAATATAGCAACACTCCGTCTGTACAAAAAATAAGAAAATTAGCTGCGCATGGTGGCGCACATCTGTAGTCCCAGCTACTATGGAGGCTGATGCAGGAGGATTGGTCTAGACTGGGAGATTGAGGCTGCAGTGAACCATGATCACACTACCGCACTCCAGCCTGTGCAACAGAGCAAGACCTTGTCTCGAATAAAACAAAAGGAAACAAAAAAACCCTCCAAATCCCCCATACTTACTTTGTTTGTTTGATTGCATTTAGATTTTGATCCATCTAGAGTTTATTTAGTTGAAACGTGAGTTTGGGATCTGTATGAGATAGAGTGAAAGCTAGCCTGTTTTGGAAAGGAGATTCAAAAAATTCAGTGACTTGGCCAGGTGTGGTGGCTCACACCTGTAATCCTGGCACTTCGGGAGGCTGAGGCAGGTGGATCACCTGAGGTCAGGGATTCAAGGCCAGCCTGGCCAACATGGCGAAGCCCTATCCCTATTAAAAATACAAAAATTAGCCGGGCGTGGTGGCACATGCTTGTAATCCCAGCTACTCGGGAGGCTGAGGCAGGAGAATCGCTTGAACCTGGGAGGTGGAAGTTGCAGTGAGCCAAGATCACACCACTGCACTCCAGCCTGGGTGACAGAGTGAGACTCCATCTCAAAAAATAACAATAATAATAATAATTCAGTGACTTAAACTGCAAATCTCACCAAGTGACCGAGGTAGACACTCGAGATCACTGGGTGACTTGGTTCCAAAGAGTCATTTGGGGATTCGTGCTTCCTCTCGTTTCCAGTCCACCCCCTAGGATGTTGTCCTTGTCTCTAGCTTGATGGCGGGGGCTGCCTCCATCTGTGGGTGGCAGCAAGTGGCAAGAGGAAAGACAGCATGGAGGACACACACCTCTAGGATGTCTTAAGTCCTGGGCCAGAATCCACACCTCTTACTTCTACCCACACTCCATGGACAGCTTTAACATTATAGCCACCCCCAACCACAAATGGGGCCACCAAATGTATCCACGTGTCCTGCAAGAAGGGGAGAATGGATTCCAGTGACAATGGATACCAGTCCCTGCCAGAGAATTCAGCACAGATTTTCTCCACGTGGCTGCAGCAGAGTTGCGCAATGGTTTTTTTTTGTTTTTGTTTTTTGTTTTTTTTGAGACAGAGTCTGGCTTTGTCGCCCAGGCTGGAGTGCAGTGGTGCGATCTCGGCTCACTGTAACCTCTGCCTCCTGGGTTCAAGCAACTGTCCTGCCTCAGCCTCCCAAGCAGCGGGGATTACAGGCACCTGCCACCATACCCGCTAATTTTTGTATTTTTAGTAGAGATGGGGTTTCACCGTGTTGGCCAGGATGGTCTCGATCTCTTGATCTCATGATCTGCCCGCCTCGGCCTCCCAAAGTGCTGGGATTACAGGCGTGAGCCACTGTGCCCGGCCAGGTCAATGTTATTGATTGAATCGTGCCATTTTCCCCACACATTCGCACCCCCACTTTATCATGTGCTAATTTTTTTGTGCTGTGTACTCATTTCAGTTCACTTCTTCATTAGCCTATCTGCTTACTAATGCTTCAGTAATGCGCTTTTTCAATGACGCCAGCTTTACAGTGTCTTTCAGTATCAAACAGACCAAGTCCTGCCTTTGCCACTTAGTCTTTTTTGCAATGTTTTCTGACTCTTTCACTGTGATTTCCATTTTTAAGATAGCTTATCTATTGGTAAAAATATATTGTTATACTATTTGGGATTTTATAAAATTAGTAGATTAATTTGGTGATTTCCTATTCAAGCTCTTCCCTCTGGTCAAGACTTCCTTTGAGTCTTCTAGTAGTGCCTTAAGTTGTTGTCGTTGTTTTTAAATATCGATTTTGCCTATTTATTAAGTTCTTTTTTTTTGAGACAGAGTCTTTCTCTGTCACCCAGACTGGAGTACAGTGGTGCGATCTTGGCTCACTGCAACCTCAACCTCCCGGGTTCAAGTGATTCTCCTGCCTCAGCCTCCTGAGTAGCTGGGATTACAGGCGCCTGTCACCATGCCCTGCTAATTTTTGTATTTTTAGTAGAGGTGGGGTTTTGCCATGTTGTCCTGGCTAGTCTTGAACTCCTGACCTCAAGTGATCTGCCTGCCTCAGCCTCCCAAAGTCCTGGGATTACACTTGACTTAAGCCACTGCACCCGGCCTGTTTCTTAAGTTCTTAAACATTAGTTTATCTGGTTATAGAGGTTTAAATTAGGTGTTTTCTTTCAGCTGGTGGAAGATATTATTCGTTGCATTCTTGCTTCTTTTTTTACTGGTATGATTCTTATTATCAAATGACTTCATTTTCCTTTGTAGGTGATTCTTTTCCCTCTCTTCTTGGTAAATTTTTCTCTTAACTTTTGCGTTTTGAAGTTTTAATATGACATGTACAGGTGTGGATTTGTTTTTGTTTATCTACTCTGAGAATTCATGTCTCATCAACTCCAAAAGAATTTAAAATAACCGGTTACTACAACCAAGTTTTAGTATTTAAGTTTTATTATCTTAATTTCTCAGGCTACTCATTCTCAAGTAGATTACGTTTGTTTCTGCCAGATACTCCAGGGACTGGACTGGGGCCTGTTTTTCCACTAATTTCTTGTCTGGAATTTCCATGCCACAAGGATGGTGTGCATTCACACTCCACAACTCCGTGCATGGACTTGAGATTCTGTTTTCTTCTAAGATTGTTTTCCATTCCCTCCCTTAGAGTATCTACAAGAAACAAGCTTCCTTGGCCGGGCACGGTGGTTCACACCTGTAATCCCAGCACTTTGGGAGGCTGAGGAGGGCGGATCACCAGAGGTCAGGAGTTCGAGACCAGCCTGGCCAATGTGGTGAAACCCCGTTTCTACTAAAAATACAAAAATTAGCCAGGCGTGGTGATGGGTGCCTGTAATCCCAGATATTCGGGAGACTGAGGCAGGAGAATCGAATGAACTGGGGAGGCGGAGGTTGCAGTGAGCCAAGGTGGCGCCACTGCACTCCAGCCTGGGTGACACAGCAAGACTCCATCTCAAAAAAAAAAGCTTCCTTGCTACTTTCCTGGGAGGATGAGAAGTTTGCCTACTCCTCCCTTTCATGAAGGAGGTGGTCAGTCCATATCCCAGCTTTATGCAGGAGTCTCAGTTCCACCTAGCTTCCTGTCTTGTGGGGTCAACATCATGTCTTTTACTTTCGTGCTGGAATGAAAACCTCAGCCCTTAATGGTGAGTGTCTAAGTAGAGATACAACCCCCTTCTGACCGAGGAAAGGGATTTTTCTTCCTAGCTTGTCTGCGTATTTGATATTGATATTCTCCTTTATACAGCATGCCTATGTGTTTGGAGAAATATGGAGGGTAGGGGATGTATTACCCAATCTGCCCAGTTGCCAGAACTGCAAGTTGGAGTCTGTTTCCAATTTTTCAATACTATAAATAATAATGCTATGATGAATATCCTTGCCCATTAATGTTTATGCACATCTCTGGTTATTTTCCTTGGATAAATGCCTAGGAATGGTCAAAGAGTATGAACATTTGTAAGGTGTTTGATATATATGTGAGGCTCCATTGCCAGCCCCCAAAAACACACCACTTCACATTCCCTGGAATTCCTGCTTTCCGGTGCCCTTGCCAACATTTGGAACCTTTAAAAAAAATCACCATTAGTTAGATTTTAAAAATACTGTGAAAAAAAGCATAGTGTGAAAACAATATTTTTATGTTTATAACTAGTTAGAAAAAATCAAGAGTTGGGCACAGTGGCATGCGCCCGTAGTCCCAGCTACTCAGGAGGCTGAGGTGGGAGAGTCACTTGAGTCCAGGAGTTTATGGCCAGCCTGGGCAACATAGTGAGATACTGTCTCAAAAAAGGCAGAGAGAGGTGGAACGCGGTGGCTCACACCTGTAATTCCAGCACTTTGGGAGGCTGAGGCGGGCAGATCACGAGGTCAGAAGATCAAGACCATTCTGGCTAACACAGTGAAACCCCATCTCTACTAAAAAATACAAAAAAAAAAAAAAAAATAGCTGGGCGTGGTGGCGGGTGCCCGTAGTTCCAGCTACTCAGGAGGCTGAGGCAGGAGAATGGTGTGAACCTGGGAGGTGGAGCTTGCAGTGAGCCGAGATTGTGCCACTGCACTCCAGCCTGGGCGACAGAGCGAGACTCCACCTCAAAACAAAACAAAACAAACAAACAAAGGCGAAAAGAAAAGAAAAGAGAGAGGGAGGAAGGAAGGAAGGAAGGCAGGCAGGTGGGCAGGCGGGCACGGTGGCTCATGCCTATAATCCCAGCACTTTGGGAGGCTGAGGCAGGTGGGTCATGAGGTCAGGAGTTCAAGACCAGCCTTGCCAAGATGTGAAACCCCGTCTCTACTAAAAAATCCAAAAAATTAACCGGGTGTGGTGGCGGGCACCTGTAATCCCAGCTACTCGGGAGGCTGAGGCAGAGAATTGCTTGAACCCGGGAGGTGGAGGTTGCAGTGAGCCAAGATCACGCCACTGCACTTCAGCCTGGGCGACAGAGCGAGACTCTGTATCAAACACACACACACACACACACACACACACACACACACACACACACACACACACACACAAAATAAGGCTGAGTGTAGTGGCTTACACCTGTAATCCAAAAACTGTGGGAAGCCGAAATGGGAGGACTGTTTGAGCCCAGGAGTTCAAAACCAGCTTGGATGACAAAGCGAGATCCTGTCTCTACAAAAAATTAGCCAGGCATGATGGCACGTGCCTGTGATCCCAGCTACATGGGAGGCTGAGGTGGGATGATAGCTTCATCCCAGGAGGTTGAGGCTGCAGTGAGCCATGTTTGTGCCACTGCACTCCAGCCTAGGCGACAGAACAAGACCCTGTCTCAAAAATAGAATAAAATAAAAATAAAACAAATAAATGCTACTCTGCACTCTGCTGAGCATAAAACTCAAGCAACACATCACTGAAACAGTGATTACTGTTACCCGAACTTTTGTCTAGATTGATGCTTCTTTTTATTAGCCCCACCCATTTCTCCCCGTCTTCATCAATGCTTCTTCAACTTAATGTGCATGGGAATCACCTGAGGAGCTTGTTAAAGAGCAGGTTCTGATTCTGAGGAGCTAAAGAGCAGACTCTGATTCTGAGGAGCTTGTTAAAGAGCAGATTCTGATTCTGTAGGTCCAGGGTGTGGCCTGAGAATACCTCCCGCATTTTTTTTTTTTTTTTTTTTTTTTTGAGACTGAGTCTCACTTTGCTGCCAGGCTGGAGTGCGGTGACGCGATCTCAGCTCATTGCAACCTCTGCATCCCAGGTTCAAGCGATTCTCCTGCCTCAGCCTCCCAAGTAGCTGAGACTACAGGTGCGTGCCACCATGCCCAGCTAATTTTTGTATTTTTAGTAGAGACAGGGTTTCACCATGTTGGCCAGGATGGTCTCGATCTCTTGACCTCGTGATCCGCCTGCCTCGGCCTCCCAAAGTGCTGGGATTACAGATGTGAGACACCGCGCCCGGCCGAGAATCTCCATTTTTTAATGAGGATGCTGATGGTGCTGCTCTGTGGACCACAGAGAATGGTTGACTCACTTTGTTGTTGGCCACAATCGGACCACAGTGGAATTCAGCCAGTCAGAGCTCGGTAACTTCCAAAGCACATATGGCTGCAAACAGCATTATTAGGCCCTTCCATCAACACTTTCTAGCTAAAGTGACAGAGTTAAGCTGATCCTTTATAAGGAGCATAAATCAGTTGGTTAGTGATGAAATAGCTTATTGAGATGACAACCAAATCACACACAAATACACAGACACACACACACAAATCTATAAATGGGAGAGAATGTAAAACAAGGGCAGAAAGTTAGATTCAGATTGTGCAAAAACAAAAACACAAGCCCCTTAGCAGGAAGGCAACTTGCATCATATCAGATCTTATCAGCTTCAAGCAGACTCTGGAGAGGTGAGCAAGCTTTCTGAGTTAGGGTGGAATTTATCTGGTAAACAATACGATATCTCAATTTGGTATTTCAATATGGCTTGCCATTATTGACATAGGATTGCAAAGATAAGTTTGTAATTTTTTTACATGAGCACATTCATTTGGACATTGTATGACCTTTCGGAAGTGTTGATCGTAGCCTTCAAGAGTGTTGTGTGTGCACAAAAAGGGATTTATTCAGGTTTACAAATTTCACAGTCAATTTATTTGAGTTACGAGTTCTAATGCCTAGTTTTCCCTTAATCTTCTAAGTTTAGTCTAGAAATCTTATTATTCTCTTTTCTTTTTAAATTCTATTTTAAGTCTAGCAAATAATAGCAACCACTTTTAAGAGGCCTTTGGAAAATACTTGACCCTATTTACAAATTCAAACACCTTCATGCATTTTAAAATATGTTTAAAACTTGTAACAGACTACACTCAATTCCCTTCTTAATTACTTCAGTTGTCTCAATAAACAAATACATTCCCAAGTTTACAAATAACTCTTTTAAATTTAATGAATGAAATTGACATGGTGAAACTTAAGTTCTCTTAAAATGTTCCAACACTGTATATAATTTAGTTTTCATGAGCCTCAAGTCAGTGACAAGAAAAAAATAGTTTTCAACTAAGATCACAAGATTACTCAATTATACATTTTACAGTGATTTCCAAAGCTTAGAAATTCTTTTAAACTTTATGAATACATGGAACATCAGATATGCACAGATTCTTTCTGCATTCCGAATATGAATCCTATAGTTTTGATTCTCTTAAGAGATTCTGTACTTTCCCTAAATCCTCCTGGAGCTGAAAGATTCACCCTCTTACAGCTGACCGTTACCATCCTAGTAACTGAGCCGGTATACACACCCAAGATTTGGGCTGGACCCTGACTAAATTCTTGTCAATGACCGTAATGGGGTACTTGAACCCTACTCATAATTGCTATGTCCCTGATGCCATAATTTACGGGAGGTGCTCTCGAGGCTCCTGACCCTTAGTTTTAAGTCATACACGTTATTGATTCTTCTACATACACCTGGACATTTGTAGGCTGACAGCATAGATCACTTGAGATTTTGTATTTATCTGGTTCTTAAGATGTGTATTTTTCCCTCCAGCTCTAAAGACCTTTGCGCTTAAAGGAATCCTAAGATAGATAGATAAATGTCCTTTCTATTTGCTAATGAAGGCCTTTGGAATCTGTGGAATCTTTCTAGAGGCTTTAATCAGATCTGGGTTTTGGGGCAGGATTTTCTTGTAGGTGGTGGTGTTTTCTTCCCTAAAGGCACATCATGTCTGGTGTCTCTCTTTTTGTGATGACAGCAGGAAGATATCTTTTTATGAATACTCCAAATAGTATTCAATTTTGGATACCTCAAAAAACGGCTTTGTCTGAGCCGTGGTCACTGATTTTGAGGTCATTTATTGACAAGAAGGTGTGATGTTAGTGATTAACAAGATAATCCTTTATTCACTTAAGAAATATATCTTGATCACCTGCTCTTTGCAGATAGACAGTGGAGAGTGAAACATGGCTCTTTTCCTCCTGTTGCTTCTTGCCCAGGATTTCTCAGCCTTGGTGCTATTGACGTTTTAGGCGGGTAAGTCTTTGTTGTCCAGTGCCTTGAATGAGGTTTAGCAGCCTACAATCAGTGTCCTCTACCCACTAGATGCCAGCAGCACCGCCTCTTCCCTCTCCATAGTCTTGACAATCAAAAATGTCTCAGATATTGCCAAATGTCTCTGGGGGGCAAAATCACCTCGTTGAGAACCACTGGTCTAGTCGAGTAGGGGAGAAGAGATATTAACAAGTAAGCACAAATACAAATTCAGTAGGGGTTATTGGCTCATGCCTGTAATCCCAGCACTTTGGGAGGCCAAGGCGGGCAGATCACCTGAGGTCAGGAGTTTGAGACCAGCCTGGCCAACATGGTGAAGCCCCGTCTCTACTAAAAGTACAAAAATTAGCTGGGCGTGGTGGTGGGTGCCTGTAATCCCAGCTACTTGGGAGGCTGAGGTGGGAGAATCGCTTGAACCCAGCAGGCGGAGTTTGCAGTGAGCCGAGATTGCGCCATTGCATTCCGGCCTGGGTAACAGAGCAAAAACTCTGTCAAAAAAAAAAAAAAGAGAGAGAGAGACATGATGTGCTACTGTGAGAAATCCTGGTGTCTTAGTCTGTTCTGTCTATAATAAAGTACCGTAGACTAGGTCTGGCCATCTTTCTTGTTTGTGATGTTAGTAGCCAGTGATGCTCAAAGCTGCGATCTAGTCAATCCTTGTAAGTTCTATTTGTTCATTCTAACTCTAATTTCATCACTCCTTTAGGATTATCTGGAATGCTTCTATTAAGAGCCACTTTGCTCATCTGCAAGTTGGATAGCCAGGGATCCAAGGTAAATCTGAACTTTGGGCAACTCATGGCCAATGTGGGCATTTCTGGTTTGCCTCTGGTCTACACTGGATATCAGCTGCTACAGTTTATGGCATGTACTTGAGAGGTCCAGCATGTCATGCCTGAGGCTCCTGGGTTTGGTGGGATCTCTGGGGGCTTTCATGGCAGGCTTCTGTTTCCTGTGATTTCCCAGCACTGATTGGGACCCTGTGAACAGAGTTCTATAGACTCTATTCTCTACTGAAGCAGCAGCAGGAGCCTGGGGGCAAGTTTCCAGGCCTGTTAGTTTCCTAGCGCCACTGTAACAAAGGACCACAAACTGATGGCTTAAACCTACACAAATTGATTCTCTCACAGTTCTGGAGGCCAGAAGTCTGGAATGAAGGTGTGAGGCAGGGCCACTCTCTCTCTGAAGGCTCCAGGGTAGAATCTATTCCATGCCTCTCTCCCAGCTTCTGGTGCTTGCCAGAAATCGTTGGCATTCGTTGGCTTGTGGCCTCATTACTCCAATCTCTGCCTCCATTTTTACATGACCCTGGTGTCTGCGTTCCTTTTGCCCTCCCTTGTGATATGACACCAGTCATATTAGATTAAAGGCCCACCCTACTCCAGTATGACCTCATCTTAAGTAACCGCATCTACAAATACCCCATTTCCAAATAAAGCCACATCCACATGTACCCAGGGCTAGGCCCTCAGCGTATCCTTTTTTTGGGTGGGGGAGCACAATTCAACCCCCAGCACCAGGGACCCAAGAGAGTCAAGAGCAGTGGATGTTCTTCCTGCTGACGGGGTCATGCTGACCTTGGGGAAGTAACTGGGCTGGCAGAGAAGGTTGGGCAGCAAGTAGTTTGATTTGCAGGGACAGAGCCCCTTTCCCCAAAACAACCTCCTCTGCTGTCACTGAAAATTGTTGTTTCTTTGGAATTTTCAAAGGTCACCTGTCTAGAAGTGAAAGGTATGGACAGAGCCGGCTTCAAAGGCTGCTGCCTGTGCAATTGTACAGGGTACTGTGCTCCAAAGGGCGTGTGCTTATTGTAGTGGTCCACTGTTACCATCTGGAAATTCTTGAGATTTTTTTTTTTTTGAACAAGGGGTCCTGCATTTTCATTTTGCACTGCAAAATGTAGAGCACAAACTATGTAGCTGACCCTGGGTTGGGACATCAGGCAGCGGAGACGCATAGGAAGCTAAGGCAAAAATCAAGCTCTCTAACAGTGTGGTTGGCCTGCAGCTGGCTTCTTGTCCATTTCTACTTCTGGGCCAGGGAAGTTGGACTGTACCTTACTGTGCAAGCCTAAAGCTGAGTCACAAACAGATCCAGGCTCTTCAATGTGCTTATCATGCAGAGCAAGTGTGAAAGTGGCTTGTGATTACTCTTTGCTCAGGGATTGCCATAGGGCTTGGCACCTCTTAAATGATAAATAAACCCCTCTTGATTATGAGGTGAAGTAAGGCAAATACTACCCAGATGGCTCTGTGAATCGATATTGTTAAGTAAGTTTTTTTAGATGCCTACACCCCCACACTATCCTCTTCCATGGGGTGTAATATGATGCTTCTTAAACTAACAGCCCTGGGGTGGACATTTCAATGAGTTCCCCTGTGATGCTGCCGCTGCTGGTCCACGAGCCACAGTGTGAGCAGAAAGAGTCCTAGAAACAGGCCAGGTGCAGTGGCTCACACCTGGAATCCCAGCACATTGGGAGGCCAAGGTGAGCAGATCGCTTGAGTCCAGGAGTTTGAGACCAGCCTGGGCAATATAGTGAGACCCCATTTCTACGAAAAGTTAAAATATTAGCTGAGCATGGTGGCTTGTGCCTGTGGTCTCAGCTACTCAGGAAGCTGAGCGGAGAGGATTGCTCGAGCCCGGGAGATTGAGGCTGCAGTGAGCCATGTTTGCGTCACTGCACTCCAGCCTAGGTGACAAAGTGAGACACCGTCTGAAAAAAAAAAAGAGAGAGAAAGAAAGAAAGAGTCGTAGAAACAAAGAACAACTAGTTATAAAGTCAGGAGGCATGATGGTTAATTTCATGTGTCAACTTGACTGGGCCACTGGGCCACTGGGCCACGGGGTGCCCAGATATTTGGTCAAACATTACTCTGGGTGTGTGTGTGTGTGAGGGTGTTTCTGGATGACATCCACATTTGAATTGTAGACTGAGGGAAGCAGATTGCCTTCTCAGTGTCGGTGGGCCTTGCCCAATCAGTTGAAGGCCTGGCTGGACCACAGAGGCTGGGTAGGAGGGTGCTCCTGCTGTGTGACTGCTTGAGCTGGAATGTTGGGCTTTTCCTGCCTCTGGACTCAAACTGAAACATTGGCTCCTCTTGGATCTCAAGCCTGCTTACTTTCAGACTGGAACTGACACCATCAGCTCTCCTGGTTTTCAGGTTGTCAGACTTGGACTGGAACTGTGCCATCATCAGCCCTCCAGCTTGCCAACTGAAGATCCTGGGATTTGTCAGCCTCCATAATTCCACGAGCCAATTCTTTATGATAAATATCTCTGTCTGTCTGTCTGTCTCTCTCTCTCTCTCTGTGTGTGTGTATGTGTATCTGTGAGAGAGAGAGAGAGAGTTTGGATATATATATATATATATATAGGAACTATTTTTCTGTACAGCCCTGATGAATACAGGAGGTCAGATGGGATAGCTGGGCTTTAGTCTTAGGGCTGATGCATTTTAGCACTGGCCAGGTCATACCGGGCTAGTTACTTACATTCTCTGAACCTTCTTTTTCCCACTATAAAGCTTGGGCAGTATAAATGTTCTCATAAATTACACATTTGAGCCCAGGAGTTTGAGACAAGCCTGGGCAACAGAGTGAGACTCCTTTTCTACAAATGTATATAAACTGGGTGTGGTGGTGCATGCCTGTAGTCCCAGCTATTCAGGAGACTGAGGTGGGAGAATCACTTGAGCCTGGGAGTTGGAGGCTGCAGAGAGCCGTGATTGCAGCACTGCACTCCAGCCTGGATAACAGAGTGAGACCCTGTCTCAAAAAAATAATAAAAATAAATTATATATATATCTCATAGGGTTTTTTTGACCTCAGCACTGGTGTCATTTGGGGCAGATCATTCTCTGGTGCTGGGCTGTTGTCGGCACTGCAGGATTTATGCCAGCATCTCTGGCCTTACCCATTAGATGCCAGGAGTACCACTCTCCCAGTTGTGCCAAGCAAACATGTCTCCAGGCATTGCCAAATGTCCCCGGGGGACACCATCACCGCCCCCCCCCCAGATGAGTCACTGATTATATAACAATCATCTTGGTTACCTGTGTCCAGAAACGGTTCCATTCATGTTACAAGAGAGGCTAATTTTAATGCTAGTGTCACCAAATGAAAAAAAACAAAGATTGCTCATTTCTGAGTGAGATAAATTTTCCTTCTTGTCTCTGCAAGCCTGAGACTTCTGAGCTGCTCTGCCTGGCTCATAAAGCAGAGGTCTGCAGTTTTAAGGATCTGTTTTTCCAAATACACAGGGGACCAGAGCCCTAATCCTAAATAAGAGAGAAGCCAGCCAGGAGGAAGCATCTTGTAGTGTGCTGGCTCACGGCCGCTGCCTCTTCCTGAAATTATGGTGTGCTTGGAATACATTTTGAATTGGCCCCTTCACATTTTGTTGAACAGAACCCATGGGAAGGGGAGGAAAATAAGTAAAAGTGTAAGGTTGGAAGAGGAGACCTGGAGAGGAAGGAAGTGAGTGGCTCTGAGTTTCCTAAGTTTGGGAGAGAAATTGGTCTACATTTTTAAAAAATCTGAAATTTAATCACCCAGGCACAAATGCAATGTGTCTAAAGCATGACAGCCATTCACTGATTCCAAGGATGATGTTGTTTTGTGATGCGCACCCAGACACGGGAGTTAAGCGCTAAAATGAACCAAACGCAGACTGGCAGATTTATCCACACAGTGGACACTTTGGGAATACCCTGCCTGTCTTTGGAGTGGAAGATTAGGACATGAGAAAAACCTGAATTTTCAAAATGGACGCATCTACACAAATCAAGGAAGTCCCAGTTGAGAAAAGTGCTCCCCGTCCACACACGAAATCTAAACAGTGACTTTTTTGAATACAAGTCAAATAAGTGTCTAAAGTTTATGTCTTTACATAAAGCCATGAAATAAAACACCAAGAAATAACCTCACCCTGTCGCCATTCCAACTCCTGAGCCTGGGGAGAGGTCCCCTTAGGGATCTTTGCAATTTACCCTTCCTTTGATGCCCCTAAACCAGCAAGACAGGAATGAACAAGAACAACATCTTCTAATCTCCTCCAGTGCTTGTGGATTTGCATTATTTAAATATATGAGAAACACCCATAATTGAGTAATTATTCCAGCATTTAAAGAATGCCAAACAATGAACCATTTCTTCTTCAGACCTAATCCGGCCCATTTCCGTTTTCCTCTTAGCACAATGTGTAGAATTACCCAATGTGTCGCTTCCTAGAACACTTGATTGTTTATACAAGGTAGGCAAGACTTCTCTGGTGGTATTTATTTTTCTCATTTTACACTTGATGATTGTAGCCTTCACAGATTTTCCTTTTCTAGACGCTTATCAAGTACTGAATGTGTATAGATCCAATTTTGCACTTTCCTTTTTACAAATAAAGCTTATCTTTTAGGCGAGGGCTGGGGAGAGAAGGCAGAATCTGATAGTAAAAATCTTCAGACTCTGTCCTTGTTGGAGTTACTCCTCAACCATCATTTTAAGGAAAGTATTCGGCAAGTTAGAGATCAGTGCATTGTAACAGCTTCAGAAAGGGGATTTCCCAGAGGGTCTGGGAGGAGAACAAAAGCATTTGCATCTCCGTTCCCCAGAGACTAAGTGGATTTTTCCTGAGCTGCTTTTCCATGTGAAGTCTTGGTGGGAGGATGGAGCCCTACACAATGTTCGTGCTTTTGCTGTTGGCCCGGCTGTGGTTTTAATGCGGAGGAAATAAAGAATGTAGAATTGTGCATTCAGTTAGGACTTAAGACTCCTTCACCCTGCAGTGTTTTGTGTGTGCGTGTGGTTTTTAGTCCGATATGGAAAGCCCCACTTGACTGTAAGAAAGACAGGCCTTATTCTCTCTAACAATTCACACACACACACACACACACACACAGAGAGAGAGAGAGAGAGAGAGAGAGGAAAAGAGAGAGAGGTCCCAATTTATGGCAAAGCTGGGAAGTCAAGAGTCCCTTCACACCCCTACCAATTTCTCTTCCTTCCCATCCCCATTCACAAGTCTTTAGGGACAATCAGCAGACGCCTGGGGCTAACATTGCACACAAGTGGAAAAGGACTAATGGTGTAATAAAGAGGTCTTGGTCACCCCAAGCGCTGGCCTCTTCCTCTCTGGTTCAGCTCCTTTTAGGAAGACAAATGCAATAGCCCCACTTCTGTTCTCTCGGGCAGAGAGTGTCCAGATGCAGTGGGTGGGCATGTGGATGAAGTTTTCTCAGTGAGGGTTTCCAATCTCTCTCTTCTTTGGCATGCCGTGTCACACTCCTTTCGCCTCTATTAATGTGCAAATGACAGTAGGAATGCCTCTAGATGTTATGGTGATTAAATGAGCTCGTATTTGCTAAGTGCTTAGATGACAGCAAGTGTGCAGGAGCCTATCTTAGGTCAGGCTCTTTAGAAAGGGTGCCTGAGATGGGGGTTCTCGAGTGAGCGGCTGATTGGAGGCATGCTTACACGAGTAAGGGAGGCGGGACTGGGCAGGGGAGGAGCTGGCAAAGCTATGATTTCCAGAGAAGTCCAGCCTCGGCCTGATCCCATGGGGAGCTCTGGAGTGTCAAGGGCATTCGAGTTTGTCCCACCAAGGCAAGGAAACTGGACGGTCAGCTCCTGGGGCTGGGTGTAATCTCTCAGACATCTCTGTTAGTGAAGGGTCATCTTCACAATACCCCAAAAGAAGAGAGCCCGCCCCAGCATCTCCTATACAAGTAAACAATTTCATGACAGCAGCTCCGTGTGCCAAGGGGCAAGAGCTCAGAACTTGGGAATCTGAACATCTGAGCCTCAGTTTCCTCATCTGAGCCACCTTCCCTTTGGTCTCACAAAGCCTCCCACGAGTCCCCAAATTCAGGTTGGCACCCTGGCTTCATTTGTGGACAAGTCACAATTGTATTACAAGGGCCTATTTCTATGTTTAGTCCCCAAGGGAGTGCAGGCTGAAGCACAGACTGTCCTCTTCTCTGCAGCATGCCTACACCCAGCAGTGTCTGCGCGTGGGAGGTCCACTATTTGCTGCCCGCCTGAACGGGTAGAAATCTTTCGCCTTCAGTGAAGACTCCTCGGCGCTGGCCTCTTTGAGCTCCTAATTGGATGCAGTTTCCCCCACCCCTTGCTCTACCTGATGCTTTTTTCATCTTGCCTTTCCTTCTGAGTCTTTTGATGTGTGGTGTATGTGTTCTCCTCTTTCCACCCTCTCTCTGCAGAAGTCGGTTTCACTCCAATATGCCCCAGCCCCATTCAAAGTACCTTCGAGTGATAGATTTGTGTCCAGATTTGTGAGATTCTAAAAGGACCAGGTGACAGGGAGGGTGGAAATGCAGCTTCAGATCGGCCATGTTGGGTGGTAAGGTAAGAAGGCAGTGGCAGGCCCATTGGCGATAAATCATGCCAATCGGAAGGGAAGATGTCAGAGCAGGGACACTCAGCACTTGGGGCATTCCCTGGCACATGCGACATCACAAAATATGTGCTTTTTTGACCCTCCCACTCTTACCCTTGGACATGGAATAATCACACGTTTAACTAAAAGGACTCATGCGGTGGAATTTCTGACATAGAACATTCAGGTAGGGTTAGATAGATACTTGGGGAGCAAGAAAGTTTCTGTGTTGTAGTGGGAAGAGGGAGAGGAAAGACCTTCCTTGGATAGTTTCTTGGACGTCGCTATACATTCACATCTTCACATTCTTCTTCTTCTTCTTCTTCTTCTTTTTTGAGACAGGGTCTCTGTTCCGTCGCCCAGCCTGGAGTGCAATCGTGCAAACACGGCTCACTGCAGCCTCGACTTCCCTGGCTCAAGTGATCCTCCCACCTCAGCCTCCCAAAGTGTTGGGATTAAAGGTGTGAGCCACCGAGGCCGGCCCCACATTCTTTTTTTTTTTTTTTTGAGATGGAGTCTCACTCTGTTGTCCAGGCTGGAGTGCAGTGGCACGATCTCGGCTCACTTCAACCTCCGCCTCCCGGGTTCAAGCAATTCTCCTGCCTCAGCCTCCCGAGTAGCTGGGATTACAGGCATGCGCCACCATGCCCGGCTAATTTTTGTATTTTTAGTAGAGACGGGGATTTCACCATGCTGGCCAGGCTCATCTCGAACTCCTGACCTCGTGATCCGCCCGCCTGGGCCTCCCAAAGTGCTAGGATTACAAGCGTGAGCCACCGCGCCCGGCCCATTCTTCTTTTTTAAAACAACCTTTCCTCTCATAAAAGTAATATTACCATTTTACAAAAAATTGGAAGGCAAATCATTTTTAAAAATCCCGCCAAAGGAATGCAAACTCTTGTGAGCATTTCGGGACATTTTCCTCCAGTCTCTTCCCCTGTGTATCTGGATTTCAGTCAGGCTCTACCAGATATTTTTGTATCACTGTAACTGTTTAAAAATCTCCCTGATACTGTCCTGCATTGCCTGGCATAACGTGTTGCGGCTGTGGGTCTGGGGCACGAAGTAGGTGGGGGATTTAGAGCAAGACACAGCCCCAACTCTGGAGCTTCAGCTTCCCCAGCTGGGAGCCAGTGAAACAGAAGTTCCCGTCTAGGCTGAAAGGTTTTAGGAGTTGACCCGGCTTCCTCCCCAGCAATGGTCTACTTGGGTCTCTGCTCAAACGATCAGACCCCACAAACCGGATGAAGAGCTCAGGGAAGGTCAAGGAGCTCCCGCCTAGTGTGGGCACCCAGGTTAGCCCTTCTAGGGCTGTCCTGGCGGGGACGCGAAGTGGCCACCTGCCCAGCTGCCCGCTTCCAGAGGCGTCCTCCCTGCGCCGCCCGAGAGGACCGGCCGCGGGCTCCCCTAGCTCCTCAGCTCCCTCGGCCCCGCCTTCAGGGGCTTTTCCCACCTTCGCGGGACCAGACGGGTTGTGTGGGAGACCGAGGGCGCAGCCTCCCGCCAAGTGCGCAGAGGGTCTCTCCAGACAGCCAGAGCCCGGGAGCGGGTGAAGGGAGGGCACTGCCCGCTCTCTCGGGAATTGTTTGCGCCCGAGGAGTCACCCCAGGCAGGCCGCGCCCGCAGTCCGGGTAGGGCGTCGTCCTCCCCGCCCGCCTTCCTCTACGCGGTGGCCCGGGGGCGGACTGACGCGGCGGCGCCCATCCTGGCCTCCATGCGGTTTCCCGAGGCCGGAGGAAGGTGGTGCAGCGGGAGGGAGAGAGGGAGGAGCGCGCGGAGAGGGAGGACGGCGGAGGGGGAGGAGCAAGCGGAGGGGTGGGGGTGGGGTCGAGGAGCCGAGCGCCAAGGAGGACCCCCAGGGAGACTGGGGGCGGAGCAGCCGGCGACAGAGAGGCGCGGAGGACGCGGGCCGGGGAAGGCGGAGCAGCGGGAGTGCGTGGAGAAGCACAGGCGGCGGGAGGAGCGGGAGCCT
Organism: Nomascus leucogenys; assembly: GCF_006542625.1. Taxonomy (NCBI): domain Eukaryota; kingdom Metazoa; phylum Chordata; class Mammalia; order Primates; family Hylobatidae; genus Nomascus; species Nomascus leucogenys. The sequence continues at coordinate 8,470,809 of NC_044406.1, forward strand.
CCGTGGGAGATTCGGGAGGAGCAGCCGGCGTGGGAGGAGCCGCGGGGCCTGGGTGAGAACGGGGCGGGACGGCCGGAGGCGGGGCCTGCGAACGCCCCGCCCCTGCTCGCCCTGGCCGCGCCGAGGAACGAAGATGGCCGGGCGCGCCGCGGGAACGGAGGGGCGGCCGGCAGCGGCGGCGGCGGCGGCGGCGGCGGCTCCCGGGCTGTGACTTCGCGCGCGGCGGCCACCTGGGCTAGCTGAACGGAGTGGGAGGCGCGGGCAGCGGCTTGCTAGGGCGGGCGGGCGGACGCCGGTGCACGGGCGCCGGGCGGAGGATGCGCCAGGAGCGGCGGGCGGCTCCCCGCGGCCGCCCCCGCGCCCCGGGCGCCGGGCCTTAGTGCTGGCGGAGGAGGCGGCGCGCGTGGGGCGGCCGGGCGGCGGCGGGGCCCGCGCCGTCATGCCTTGGCTGAGCGGCGGCCGGCGGCGACGGCGGGGACAGCCGCGCGAGGCCCCGCGGGAGCCGCCGCCGCCCGCACAGCCCCAGCGGGAACCGCCGCCGCCGGCGCCCCCCGCCGCGGTCCCCACGCCCCCCGCTCCCTCCGCGCCGCCGCCGCGGGCCCGGGAGAGCGCCGAGCTGCCGCTGCCCGCCGGCTGGGAGGAGGCGCGAGACTACGACGGCCGCGTCTTTTACATTGACCACAACACGCGCCAGACGTCGTGGATCGACCCCCGCGACCGGTAAGCGGGCCGGCTGGGGGCGCCAGACCCGGCGCGGGCGCTACGACCCGGGCCGCCGGCCGGCGCCACCGCGGATGCGCTGGGGACACGCCCCGCCCAGCGCGGGGCCGCCGAGAGCCCCCGGGCCCGGGCAGAGCTCGGAGCGCCTCCATCCCCGGAACCAGGGGACTCCCTGGAGTGCTCCGGTCCAGGCTACGATCGAGGCGCCCCCATCCCTTGGGCCCAGGGAGAGGATCGGAGACACCAGGAGGCCCTCGGGGCTGGGTGAAGATCTTTGGTTCCGGGGGTCCGGGAGAGGATCCACCCTCCCAGTACCCCGACTCCCAGGGCTCTGACCAAGAATGGAGGTGCCCCCTTCTCCAGGCCTCGAGCCCTCTGAGCGCCGAGGCCGGCCGCCTACAGGTCCCCCGCCGCTGGGCGGACCCTCTCATTCGGTTCCCTCACGTCACCCGCTGTCCGGCGCCTGGGAACTGGGCTCCTGGAATTTCCTCTCCTGGGGCTGACAGATGGCCTTCTTTTCCTTTCTCTGCGGCAGCCTCGCCCATCCCGGTCCCGGGCGTCTGCGGCCCACTGCCCCGGCCCTGGTTCTGCAGGTGTCCCCAGCCCCGCGGTGGCGAGATGAGCTGTCACCTTGGATCACAAACGTGCGCCCCAGCTTTGGGGTGCGGGTTCCCTGTCTGGCGGGTTCAGGCTGGTTTCCATCCAAAACCTGATGCCAGACGGGCCCTTGAGGGATTCCCAACCCTATTGGAGTTGGAAAAGTCTGTTCCCAAACTCTAGTTGCTCTTTAGCGCCTTAAAACTCGTGAGTTAAAACTCTGTTTGAAATAGCCTTCTGTACTGCAGCCAGAATGCAATATGATTAGTCCCATATGCTTTTGGAATAAACGAAAAACAAGAATTGTATTTTAAGTTTCCTTTTTGTGAAAGATATGCATGGGGTACAAAGCTGTCTTATTGCGTATGAAAACCCAATCAAGTAAAAACTGATTCTTGTAAAAGCACTACCAGATTTCATTTAATTAATTTCATGTAATGAAGCTTTTCCTTAACTTTTTGCTCGATTGTCTACGGGTTTCGATTGTTCAACTGCTTTTACAGAGATGTATTTTGTGTGGAATGGGGATTTCTGTGGACATCAAGTGTTTCCACAGGTTATCTGATGTCTTGTCCTCTCTAGAGCAACTCTCCTTCCAGGGCCTGAGTGCCAAAAAGGAAACACCACAGGCTTCCCAGTGATTTGAAGACTTGCAAAGGCCCAGTGTGGTGACATTGTGCCTGCTTCCTCCTACCTGCACAGGGAAGGCGGCCTGCATGGCACTGGCGTCTGAAAATAAACTTTTGAGGAGAGAAGCTGCTGAATTGTTTGAAGATTTCTCTGAGTTCAAGCAGGGGAAAACAAAAGAAAGCAAAACAAAAAGATCGTGGTTCCCTAACATTCTCGCTGAACATTGCAAACCTCTGGGCTCAGAAACCTCTATCAATCCTAGTACAATTTTATGGGTTAAAAAGATGCCTAGTTATTTTGAAAATCAGGTGAGATCGTGTTAAAATTTTAACCAAAGGCTAGAGCCCCAGCTGTTTGATCAACCCTTGGATGGTTCTGGAATTGGTAGAACTGCTTGGAATGCAGTGCCCTTTTATACCATATGTATGTTAAAAACCCAAACAACTGGAAAATGAACCAATTAAAATAGTGTTTTGCTTAGAAAAGGCTAAGGCTCACTTTCCAAGGGTAATATAAAACAGTTGTGGTTATATTGGAGTGGAGATTCATGCTGAAAGATAACAATGTGAGGATTTTCTTTTTAATGGTGTAACCTGTGACAAACGTGAATGGACCATACAGAAATCAGCTTGGAGAATCTCGTTTTCCATGTATTTCAGACACATTTCCTATATTCCTTTTTTCCAGAAATTGATTTGTTACTTTTCAGACAATCACTTAAAGGTTTTTAAAAAGTCTCCATTCTAATGCTAAAAGTGTCAATTGAGTGAACAAAAGTGGATATTTTACCTTTTTTTTGTAAAGTAAAAACATGTGTGTACTTTTGTGAGACGTTGTTTTTATAGTGAGTGAAAATTCAGCAGGGGACAGCTTGAACTTCAGCTCCCATAATACCTTGCCCGAAATATGTATGGAATGTTCAGCAAGCCACAAACATTTAAGTGGAGTCGGCTGAAGGCTGTAATAGTCATTCTTCTTCCTCTTTCAAAACAGAACCTGGCCGAGTTTTATAGGTGGCGGGTTATCCTTTAAAGTTGTAATTAACTTTTATTATATGGGAAGAACTGCATGTCAGAGGGCAGTGTTTTCTCCATGCGCATCTGACAGTTAAAACCCTTTTTGAGTTGCGTTTGAGTCACACACAGGAAAATGGTATTCAAGAAATACGAGGACTTTCACCAAACAGCTTCCACATAGAGCCCTGACAGGAGAAAGGCAAATAAATAATAGCTTTTTTTTTTCTCTTTAAGAAAATGAAATTGTGGTGGAATAAATGAATGTAGTAGGTTAAGTGAAAATTGTTGTTGACTTTAAACATAATTTCATATAAACTTTAGTAAAAAGTGTATAGCATAAAATATGGTCCAAGGGTTGTAAACAAAATCTCTTCTCGAGTTTTATAGTAATTCCATTCCGTGTTGTGTTTAACATTTGATAGTGCCAGCTCAGACCATGTTGGTGAAATTATTGTAACTCTGCTTTTTAAAGTTACAACAATGAAGATATAAGGAGACGTCTTTACGGATGTGGATACAGATGTATACACAATCTCAATATTTTAGAAACAATTTTTTAGTTTGATTATAAGCCTACCTTCGATTGGCTGGGCGTGGTTGCTCATGCCTGTAATCCCAGCACTTTGGGAGGCCGAGGTGGGTGGATCACTGGAGGTCAGTTCAAGACCAGCCTGGCCAACATGGTGAAACCCTGTCTCTACGAAAAACACAAAAATTAGCCGGACGTAGTGGTGTGCGCCTGTAGTCTTAGCTACTTGGGAGGCTGAGGCAGCAGAATCACTTGAACCCTGGAGGGGAGGTTGCAGTGAGCCGAGATCACGCCACTGTACTTCAGCCTGGGTGACAGAGTGAGACTCTGTCTCAAAAAACAAACGAAAAAACTTACTTTCAGTTTAAATTCACTATTTCTATAGATTGATACTGTACATATAATATTTCATAGTTAGTTTACTGGGAATCATACCCAAAAACTTGGTTAAAAACTACAAAGTTAGGCCAGGCGTGGTGGTTCATGCCTGTAATCCCAGCACTTTGGGAGGCCCAGGTGGCAAGATTGCTTGAGTCCAGGAGTTCGAGACAAACCTGGGCAACATAGGGAGACTCTGTCTCTACAAGCAAATAAAATAATTACGTGGGCGGGGTAGCGTGCGCCTATAGTCCCAGCTACTCAGGAGGCTGAAGTGGGAGGATTGCTTGAGCTGGGGAGATCCAGGCTGCAGTGAGCCGTGGTTGTGCCACTGCACTCCAGCCTGGGTGACAGAGTGACACCTTGTCTCAAAAAACAAAACAAAACAAAACCCCACACCAAAAAAAAACAAAAAACAAAAAAACAAACTACAAAGTTAACTTATTTCTGTGGCTGGTAGTTTGCTTACATGAGTCTTGTGTGGTTTACATTAGTGGCACACTAATATATTAACTGAATATATTAACTCAGAATACCTTGACCACCTTATGAAAAGGTATTTACCATTGGGTAGAAAATATGGGAAGAACATTTTTGCCCCCTTTGTAAAGATTCATTGTCTTTGACAGTTGTGTTTACGTGTGTGTCTTGCAGGGTTATTTGGGTATTATCCTATAGATGGACTGAGTGTTTGAAACCTCATGTTCCATTTCCTGTAGCTCAGGTGGAGTTGTACGGTACTGGAAATGCCAGCTCTGGGCAGCTTAAGTATGGTGGATGATATCATATTTGAGATCAAAGTGTAAATAATCATGGGGATGGCTGAAGAGCAAGATCATGTCATGGCATAAGCTTTTGGGGACCCATTTGTTCACCAGATGGGATTTGACCTGTGCTTCATGGAGGAATTCTGTGGTATCTTAAAAGTCTTCTGAAGATGCTTTTGCTTTAAGAGGAAAACAATCCATAGCTCTGGAATTTGCTAGGTTGGAATCCCGTTTAACAGCCAAATAACATCATTGCTACCTTCTTGGAACTTTTATTTAGTTATTCAGTATTAACTAATAGGAGGTTTACTATATTTATCCCACAGAGTCTATTTTTGGATTATATAAACTGTCCTGGTTGAGCTTTCTGATAAACAGGTAATGATTTCTCCCTTTTTCTTTTTTTAAGGTTATAGATAGTGTTTGTATGAACATGGGGGAACATCTTGTTTTTAAGGCTGTAAGGGGTCAGTCCCTGGAAGAAGTGTCTCTTGCTTCCATTTAGATCATCAACCTTCATTTTTTGGTCTAATATTTTTTGGTCTTTTCCTTTCCTTCCATTTATTTATTCATTCATTCATTCATTCATTCATTTATTTTTTAAAGAAAAGTGAAAGGAAAAGTAATTCATTTCCAAAAATAGCTCCTGGATGTTTGGGAATCTCCGAGTTTCCTTCTCCTTCCTTTCACTCTGATTTGGGAAGTGGAAATAACACGTATCACCATCTCTAGTTAGGTTCTACTTCAGGAGCCCATGGGTCAGCAACATGTTCATGGTCATCTGGTGAGCCTACGGTAGGCTTCTTGACTTCCATTCCAGATCCTTTTGCTAATGGTGTCTGTCTTTCCCATAAATTCAATAAAACGAATCTGATGGAATAAAAGCAAAGTTAAATTCTACTGAGTTCAGTTATCCCTGTTTAAATCTAATAAAGTGAAATATTTGTGGAGAGTCTTGGCCTTCTGTGTGCAGGGACAGTATGTGGAAACCAAGCTGGTCTGGGAGGTGGCACACAGACACATAAGATGAAGATAATGGTTGCAAGGCATCCCAGGATTGATTCAATTTCTTGGATAATGATCACTTCAGAGAAAAGGTGGGCTCACTTGAGCCTGGGGTTGTCTTTTTCCTTGCCCATCCTTCTGGGTGAGGGGTTCTAGTGCTTTTCCAGCAGTAGATAAGCAAGATCATCCACTCAGTCAATCTGTAGGATAATACCCACACAACCCTGCAAGACGCACACGTAAACACAACTGTTAAAGACAGTGAATCTTTACAAAAGAGGCAAAAGTGTTCTTCCCATATTTTCTGCCCAGTGGTAAATACCTTTTCTTTTCTTTTTTTTTAAGATGGAGTCTCACTCTTGCCTAGGCTGGAGTACAGTGGTGCGATCTCGGCTTACTGCAACCTCCCCCTCTCGGGTTCAGGCAATTCTCCTGCCTCAGCCTTCCAAGTAGCTGGGATTACAGGCTTGTACCACCACACCTGGCTAGTTTTTGTATTTTTAGTAGAAACAGGGTTTCGCCATGTTGGCCAGGCTGGTTTTGAACTCCTGACCTCAGGTGATCCGCCCGCCTCAGCCTCCCAAAGTGCTGAGATTACAGGCGTGAGCCACCGCGTCCAGCCAGTAAATACCTTTTCATGAAATGGTCAAGGTACTCTGACTTAATGTATTCAGTTAATATATTAGTGTGCTACTAATGTAAACCACACAAGACTCATGCAGGGAAACTACCAGCCATAGAAATGTTAAGTTAACTTTGTAGTTTGGTTTTTGGTTTTTTGGTGTGGGATTTTTCTTTCTTTTTTTGAAAAAAAGCAAGATCTGGGCAAGATAAGGGCAACGGGAGAAAAGTGCTGGCCTTGAGGAAGTGCTGGGTGTGTTCAAAATAAATGAGGGAATGAGTCAACTCGACTGACCCAGAGCTGTCATGTAAGGGAGGTAAGACTCAGGCCAGAGCATGTAGCTCAGAGTCCCACAGCTTTGGGGCTGGAAGAGCTAGGATCATCGTGTTCAAATTCCTTTTTCTACTTGGCAGCCACAGCCAATGGGTATGTTCTGCTGGCTGCTAGAAGGGCAAGGGACTTGAGCTGGGTCTTCTGCCCCCTGTTTGGGTGCTCTTTCCAGAATCCCACCCAGCTGCCCAATCCACACAATTTTTAAGCATCCTGCCTCTGTTCATTCATTCATTCATTTATTCATTCATTCAACAACTGTTTGTTGCACAATTTCTGAGTCGAAGGCACTCTTCCAGGGTTTGGGACTCCAGTGTTGAGCAACACCAGACAGGCTGCCGTGGGGCTTACCTTGTGCTCGTGTCCTTTTCCACGAGGCCTCGCCATGCTCTTCCTGCCTGCGGGTTTCTCCCTGCGGGGATCCCTTGGCTCTGTGATTGTGACAGACACATGTGGAATGCACTAGGCTTTTGCATGGATGTTTTCTTTCTTTTTTCCTTTGTCAGCTTTTTCAGGTTGAATTGCATGAATGTTTTCATCGAAAGCCCATGATGGCTGCATGAGGTGTAGGCGATCATGTGATAAAACTGAGGCCGGGGGAGATTGACTTAGTAGCCTCACTTCCTATAGCCAGTGAGGTCAGCATCTGTTCGACTTCGGAGTTGAGCCAGGTCCCCTGCCTGTTCTTGACTGTCCCTTGGCTAGGTAACTGTGGCTAGGTAACTGTGCGTGCCCCTTGCACCTTGCTATACTCATTAGTTATTTTGATCTTGCCTTCACTATTGTTTGATATTTAATCCTTCCTGTGGTATAGTGGCCCCTCAAAGATGTCCACGTTGTAGTCCCTGAAGCCTGTTAATAAGTAACCTTCCATGGCAAAAGAGACTTTGCAGATGTGATTAAGTTAAGGATCTTGAGATAGGGAGATGATCCTGGATTATGTGGGTGGGCCCGATGTCATCATAGGCATCCTTACTAGAGGGAGGGAGGAGGGTGAGGTCAGAGTCAGAGATGGAGATGTAACAACGGAAGCAGAGGTTGGAGTCAAGTGGCCATGAGCCAAGGAATGCAGGCGGTCTCTAGAAGCTGGAAAAGACAAGGAAATGGACTGTTCCCTAGAGCCTGCAGATGGAACACAGACCTGCTGACACCTTGATTTTTGCCAAGAGAAACTGATTTTGGATTTCTGACCTCCAGAACTGTAAGATAATAAATTTGTGTTGTTTTAAGCCATTCGGTTTGTGGCAATTTTTTACAGCATCGGTTTGTGGCAATTTGTTACAGCATCGGTTTGTGGCAATTTGTTACAGCATCGGTAGGAAACTTAACACCCCCACATGCATTGTTATCTTAGTGAGAATGGAAGCATCTGGTCAGCTTGGTGTCTGTATAACAAACACAGCAGCAGCTGACATTTATTACATGCTTAGGCAGGTACTGTGCGAAGCATTTTACATCTTTTTTCTCTCCCTGGCTTCTCACAATACCCCCAGAGGGTCCTCGTTTCTTGTGCAAGCATGGAGAGTCACTCACATTGGGACTCGCGTCAGATGTGCTGTACCAAAAACATATTTGATGAGCTAGCCAAATGTGGGGGTGGGGAGAGGTAGGCTTTCTGAGAGAAGAGGCCAGTTGGAAACTAGTGCAGGTTTTCTCAGGTGGTCACAGGCCTGAGCTAGAGCGATCGGGGGCACTCAGGCTAGAAAAGGCAGGGATTGTGTCAGAGACATTGTGAAGGAAACATGGTGTAGAGGACTTAGCTAATGCTTGAATGAAGGCAGGTGAAATCAGGAGGGCAGCAGAGGAATCTTACTGGCACCTAAGGAGGAGCCGGGACTCACTGGGGCCAACTGAAAATCCTTCTATTAACCCCACTCAGAAGCTTTCATTGGTGGTGGTGGTTTTGTATGTTCGGTAACTCGGTTACATAGAGAAACATGTTAAGCTGTTCAAGTTACTGTATTGCTGATGGGCAGTGTCCTAAAAGGTGTCCAAACCAAGAAAGTGTAATTTTTATTTTATTTTATTTTTGGAGACAGGGTCTTGCTCCGTTGCCCAGGCTGTGCAGTGCAGTGGCATGATTATAGCTCACTACAGCCTCCAACTCCTGGGCTCAAGCAATCCTGAACGTGTTACTTTAGACCAGGGTTTCTCAACTCTGGTCTAAAGTAACCCTGGCGGTGGGGTAATTCCTTGTTGTTAGGGCTGTCATATGTAGCATATGATGTTTAGCAGTGTCCCTGGTCTGTTGCCACTAGATCTAGATATTAGTAGCAAACTCCCCACCCTCAGATGTCTCGAAAATGTCTCCAGACATTGCCAAATGGCCCCCGGGGCGGGCAATATCCCTTGGCTGAGAACTGCTGGGCTACCTCCATCCACCTGGTTACAATGCTTCATCTTTAGCCGCTGAATTTGTTTCAAGCCTGTTGTCAGTTCCTGAGATACTGTGCAACAGGGACCTGATTTCTGTGTTTCCATGAACAAATTTCAAACATATTTATGTGAAAAACCCTGAACCAGTATATGAAACTGGGAACATATATTACTATGAGTGTATTCTTCAATTCTTAGAATACTCTCAATTGATAGGTATTTACTGACTGTCAAGAGTATACATATATGCAGTGAAACAGAAGAAAATGCATCTGCTCACACTTGTGTTCTGCAGCAACCCGGAGAGCTGGCCTGGCCTTTCGAATGTGTGTGTGTGTATGTGTGTGCGCGTTTGTGTGTGGAAGGAGAGATCAGGCTGCCTAAGATGCTCCGAGCCATTCGGTTCTCCGTTCGGTTCGGAGGAAGGAGGGGTGAGAGGAGTGGAGTGCTTCTGCCTTTGCTCAGAAATTCTACAAATACAGAGCAAGGACATCTCGAAAGGCCGCTTATGGAGCTGTGGGATCTCCAGCATTTTTCATCTGGAGGGTTCTCTTTTCATTTCTTTAAAACTGAAGGGACTGAGAGAGAGCATGAGGAGGAGGGAGGGATGTTGATGTTGAGAATGAACAGGGGAGATGGCTGCACCAAGCCTGGGGTCACCAGCCCCACAGTGGCAGGGGGTGGATCTTTGAGGCAGGCAGAGGTGCCCCAATTAGCTCCTCTGCACGAGGCTCCGTGCTCCAGGAAAGAGGGCATCTACCGGCTTGGGTGTGGTGTTTCCAGGCGGCCTGGAGCTCGGCCAGGAGACCACACAATCACTGCAGGAGATGTGTTCTTTCTGCCACTTAGAGCTCTGTCCTGTGGACAGGTGCCTGTCCCCAGCATGGGGGAGGCTTGGAGTATGGGGTCAGCTGGATTTACCCTGAAAATTATTTCCATTTAAAAAAAATTGAGATATAATCCGCATACTATAAAATTTACCTTGGGCACGGTGGCTCATGCCTGTGTTCCCAGCACTTTGGGAGGCCAAGGCGGGCGGATCACTTGAGGTCAGGAGTTTGCAACCAGCCTGGCCAACATGGTGAAACCCTGTCCCTACTAAAAAAAAATAAGAAAAATTAGCTGGGCGTGGTAGTGGGCACCTGTAACCCCAGCTACTCAGAAGGCTGAGGCAGGAGAATCACTTGAACCCAGGAGGTGGAGGCTGCAGTGAGCTAAGATCGCACCGCTGCACTCCATCCTGGGCGACAGAGTGAAACTCTATCTCAAAAAAAAAAAAATCAAAAAATAAAAATAAATAAAAGTGTACAATTTAGTGGGTTTCGTTATATTCACCAGATTGTGCAACCGTCACCCCTATGTAGTTCTGAATACTCCATAAAGAAACGCCGTGTTCATTAGCAGTCAGCCCCCATACCCCCAGTCCCTGGCAACCGCTAATCTGCTTTTCATCCCGATAGATTTGCCTATTCCGGACATTTCACAGGGACCTCCCTGTATATTTCTTTGCAACTTCCTGTGAATCTGTAATTATTCCAAAATAAAAAGTGAAAAAGAGATTGAGAATGAAGGAACCAAGCAGAGATCTAGTTATTTATAATTTAAAAATAAATTTAAATAATCTCATTTAGATTTTATTGTGTTTTGTCTATATAGTACTTAGCATATAGTAGGCCCTCAATAAATGTTTGCTGAATGAAATTATGCATGTAGAGACAGGTTTTATTGATTTATAATGATCATTTTGTATTGCTGTGTTTCACTGACTTTTCCTCATGTACACTATTCTGATGCTCTCAAGAGCAGTCCCTCCTTGTAAGCTGTCAGAGCACCCATTTTATTGGGGTGGCCACACCTTCTCTCGGCTCTGGGGTTATGACCTTGTCTGTACTTCCTGGTGATGTCCTGATTGCCCTAAGCCAGTGGGTCTCACCTGAGGAGGATTCCCTCTTCCTTCTCCCTACACCCAGGGCATTCGGAAACATTTGGAGAGATTTTTTGATTGTTACACCTGGGGGTAGGTTCTGCTGGCATCCAGTGGGTAGAGGTCAAGGATGGTGCTGAACATCCTACAATGCACAGGATCGACCCCACCACAGCAATGAATGATCCAGCCCCTAATATCAATAGTGCCTGAGATTGCTCTACGCCAATCATACAGCATCTGGGCCTGCAATTGGCTGAGGCAGGAGCACATGACTCAGACCTGGTCAATGAGCTGGGAGGGGAGGTATGAGACAGGCATGGTTGGGGAGAAGGCTCCTTGTCCCCATAGACCTACGTGGAAGGAACTTCTGCTAACTGATGCTCTGTCTCCATGGAAATCTGGAGGTGGGCAGCCACACTGATGCCCCCAAAACTAGGAGGGAGCTGGCTGAGAAGCTGAGGGTGGTGGAGTGGAAAGTCTGTCTTTGATGAGGTGGGTGGATGGATGAATTAAGCTTTGGTAGCTGTCTGCCTTCGGTACCTTTTCTTACGCGAAACGTGATAACAGTATCATCTTATCCTTTAAAGCCAGTCGAATTAGAATTTCTGTTATTTGCAGCCAGCTAAGGCATTCTCACTCATGTGTTTTCTGTTCCTTGCCGCCCCATAGTTCTCATGATTGGCATAAGATCGGAGGTTTAGGCTGCCACTGAGCTGCTGTCCCCTCACTTATTAAATATTCCTATCTTTTTCACTCTGATATTTATGATTACATAAGTACTAAAATTATAATGGTCCCTATGTGCAGTTGTTTTCTCCATAGTTTTGTTTTTCATGTTTGCCTTAGGAGATAGTTCTAGGCATGGAATGAATAAAACCCAATTTTTTTGTTAATTTGTTTGTTTTAATATATTTTTATTTTGGAATATTTTAGAGTTACAGAAAAGTTACAAAGATTAGATGGTTTCCCTGTTGTTCACATCTAATATCACCATAGTATATTCTGTGGTGATGTTTCCTTGTCAAACCTAAGAAGCCAGCCTTGATAACATTACTATTAACCAAACTCTAGACATTTGAATTTTACCAGTTTTTCCAATAATGTTCTTTTTCGGTTCCAGTGGTTTTTTAGAGCTATTAAACTCTTGATATTTGTATGGTTCAACCTAATATTTCCAAGTTTGTCCTTCATCTTTGTTTGGTGAGTATTCTTTTGTGCAGTTGACAGCCTTGTTAGACTTGCTCCAAGGCTTCATGGTAGAGTGCAGGGATTCTAAAGGATTTTGGAATCATGGACCCTGGGAAATCTGACACAAGGTAGGGATTCTGTGTTCAGAAAAAGGCACCAGCACACAGAAGCTTGCATATGCTTTCAGGAGGATTAGAGCTCTCTGGAAGCCCAGCTGTGGTTCCCAGAATAATGGAGGCTTGGTTTGAAATGAGCAGACACCCCCAGAGATGTCTGCCATGCACTCACTCTGTATTGTTGAATGAATGCACGCTCACATATTCACCATCACTAGCGTAGGTGTATCATAAAGGATTAATTCAACAGTGATTCAGGGAGAACCTTCCATGCTTTCTCCACTTCTTCCCCTCCCTCATACCCAACCCAGCTTTAGTCTGTGGTGTGCAGCCACTGGATACACAAGTACTAGATAGGTTTCTCATGAAAAGGGGAGCTATGGATGAACCTCAAAAATGTGACACTAAGTGAAAGAAGCAGATATGGACACAACATAATTAGATGATTTGATTTTTGCAGAGTGTCCAGAGAAGGCAAATCCATGGAGATCGAAAGTGGATTAGCGGTTGCCTGGGGCTGGGGGTGAAGAGTGTGGTGACTGCAGTTGGGCATAAGGGATGTCATTGGGGTGATGGAAATGTACTGAAATTGGTTTGTGTGTTGCATAAGTCAGTAAATTTATAAAAAACATTGGATCTTACATGTAAAATGGGAGAGTTTATGGTATGCAGATTATACCTCAATAAAGTTGTTTACAAACATTGTTTTGTTTGTTTGTTTGTTTTTAGACGGAGTCTCACTCTGTCACCCAGGCTGGAGTGCAGTGGCGTGGTCTTGGCTCACTGCAACTTCTGCCTTCCGGGTTCAAGCGATTCTTCTGTCTCAGCCTCCCGAGTAGCTGGAACTACAGGCGCATGCCACCATGCCTGGCTACTTTTTGTATTTTTGGTAGAGATGGAGTTTCACCACGTTGGGCAGGCTGGTCTCGAACTCCTGACCTCAAATGATCTGCCTGCCTCGGCCTCCCAAAGTGCTGGGATTACAGACATGAGCCACTGCGCCTGGGCATTTACAAACAATTTTTAAAGCAAATCTGTTTTTAAATTCAGGTGGTTACCTTGATTTGGTAGTTGGAGAAACCAGACTATGTAGATTAGACTTGGCAGCCTCTAACCATGCAAAAAGCTTTTTTGGGCTTCTCGAAATGTCCATACAATTGCCAGGGAAACTTGCCAAGAAGCCACATATTAACATTGCCCAGGAGTCTTGCCAACTGTGAGGGGAGTATACCACCATGTAATAAGCTGGTAATCATTACTAAATTAAAAATACAGTGGGTTTTTCACTAAAGCAACTAACTTTTTCATTGAGGCATTTATCTAATAGGATGACTCATTAGTAACACTATTTGTTTTATAACGTTGAGTGATATCTGCTTACCTGGCAGTATTTGGAGTCAAGTGAATTTTGTGGATAAATGACCAATTGATACTTGGCCTTTAAATATTAACATTCTTATCTTTCACATGTTTATTTCAATGTTTAATATTAGAAGTGTTTAGGGGTCTTTATTTAGAAGGTTGGTGATGTTTTTGTGACCAGAAATAGGATGTAGAAACTTCACTCTAGTTAATACCAATTAGCCTGTGGTCAAATTGGTTTCCTTATGTGTTGTTTCACTTAAAGTTATAGTTTCCATGGATCTATTGAAAACATTAGTGAGGACTTACTACTTAATGTACCACTAACTGCAGGGACTACCTAGGTGTGGGTAGCCCTGATTTCAGACATGGACAGCTTTGAGTCTCACTCGGGACTGTCGTTTGCTGTGTCTCCTAAGGCAGGTTATTTGGGCTCTTTGAGCCTCAGTTTCCTCTTCCATAAAATGGGGGCAAAGCATTTGCCCTCTGGGTTGTTTTGAAGACTCTAAGATTAGGTAAGGATCTTAGGTGAGTGTCTGCTGCAGAACAGGCACTCGCATGTTCTTTGTCCTTGTGGTCATACTACATACTCCTTCAGCTTTAGGATACCTCCGCATATTTAGTCTTCTGCTTATCAAAATTCCCTCCCTTAGCTGGGTGCAGTGGCTCATGCCTGTAATCCCCCCACTTTGGGAGGCTGAGGCGGGTGGATCACTGGAGCCCAGGAGTTTGAGACCAGCCTGGGCAACATGGCAAAACCCTGTCTCTACAAAAAATACAAACGATAGCTGAGCATGTGCCTGAAGACCCAGCTACTTGGGAGGCTGAGGTGGGAGGATTGCTTGAGTTTGGGAAGTAGTGGCTCCAGTGAGCCAAGATCATGCCACTGCACTCCAGCCTGGGCAAGAGTGACACCCTGTCTCGAGAAAATAAATAAACAAATAAATAAAATAAAAAAAAATCCCTCTCTCCATGATCCAACTTCTGCTTCTGAGTTGCCTCCTTATTTTCCTTGTAGTTGGGTAGCACTGGAGGCTCAGCAGTGTAAAGACAAGGGCTCAGAATTTATAATAACTGTTTTTCCTCGCTAAGCAACTGTTCTTTGCATTCTCATGATTTTGTGGCTGGGGAAGCGAAGTTGCTGGAAGTGAAATGTTACTAAGGAGAGATAACAGATTAGAGGAGAGCCATTGAGATTTTTCTGTCAAGGGCCAGATTGTAAATATCTCAGGCTTTGAAAGCCATAGGATTTTCTCTCTCTCTCTCTCTCTCTCTCTTTTTTTTTTTAAACCCATAGGACTTGTGAATGAAGGCCATGAAGATTCTGTTGCAACTGCCTGACTCGGCTGCTGTAGTGCAGAAGCAGCCATAGACAATACAGAAACAAACAGGCCTGGCTGTGTTCCAATAAAACTTTACTTACAAAGACAGGAGGCAGGTTGGAATTGACCCATGCGCAGTTTACCACCCCATGATTGATGTCATTCTTTTTTTTTTTTTTTTTTTGAGACTGAGTCTCACACTGTCGCCCAGGCTGGAGTGCAATGGTACGATCTTGGCTCATTGCAACCTCTGCCTCCCAGGTTCAAGCGATTCTCCTGCCTCAGCCTCCCAAGTAGCTGGGATTACAGGCGCACGCCACCACGCCAGGCTAATTTTTTCTATCTTTAGTAGAGACGGGGTTTCACCATGTTGGCCAGGCTGGTCTTGAACTCCTGACCTCAGGTGATCTGCCCACCTCGGCCTCCCAAAGTGCTGGAATTACAGGCGTGAGCCACTGTGTCTGGCTGATGTCATTCTCGTTTACCGTGTTAATACAGTCTTGCACCGAAATGATGGACTGCATATACAGTGGTCATCCCTTAACATTATGATGCCATATTTTTACTGTACCTTTTTTACGTTTAGCTATGTTTAGACACACAAATACTACTGTGTTACTGTATTGCCTATAGTATTCAGTACAGATTTGTATCCTAGGAGCACCAGACTCTACTGTATAGCCTAGGTGTGTAGTAGGCTGTGCCAGCTAGGTTTGTGTAAGCCCACTGTGTGATGTTTGTACAGTGACAGCATTGGCTGACAATGCGTTTCTCAGAACATATCCTCATCATCAAGCAATGCATGACTGTACAGCCAATGCTTTTGTGTCATACACTTTCATTATTGTTGCATTAGCTTGGCCACAAATCTGAAAATACTCTGAGTGTGTATAGAATTACTGATTTCTAGGTGTGACGTCATAGTATTCTGGAACTTGGAAATTGTAGCACTCAGTGTTGCTAGAGACTTAAAAAAATTCACATTATATGATTAGACTTTGTTCCATAACTAGCAGTCACTTAATACTGGACAGATGTTAAGAATAGAAGTTGGCTGGGCGTCGTGGCTCATGCCTGTAATCCCAGCACTTTGGGAGGCTGAGGCGGGAGGATTGCTTGAGCCCAGGAATTTGAGACCAGCCTGGGCTACATAGGGAGACCCTATCTCTACAAAATATTAAAAATTAACTGGGCATGGTGGCACATGCCTGTAGTCCCAGCTACTTGGGAGGATCACTTGACCCAGGGGTTTGAGGCTGTGGTGAGCTATGATCGCCATTGTACTCCAGCCTGGGTGACAGAGCAATACTTTGTCTCAAAAAAAAAAAAAAAAAAAAAGAATTGGAGAAGTTGATTCAAGATTAAGATCTTCAGCCATGTCTCAGCACCCTTGTATAATACCTGGGAGGCAGTTGTCATATGTGTACCAACAGCTTTTGGATGTATATTTAAATGTGCAGATGAACTTACTTTTGGAACAAAATGAAGTTTGCCCAAATTTCTATGCTGTTTGGGTCTCGGATGGAAACTCTCAGAGCTCAGAGTCAAGGGTGGCATGGGCAGCTTGTCCATATGGATGCCTGGGAAAGTCCTTGCTTTTGTGGGGCCAAGGACCAGTGGTGGGAGATGGGAAAGTGGGTGAAGCTGGTTAGAGAGAGGCAGCAGAAGACAGTGAACAGTTCATACAGAGTTGGCTTCAGTGTATTGCTGGCAGCATGTGCCCAAGGCTGTAAAAGATCTTCCCACCCTGAGGTTCACAAATGCCACTAAAATAGTGGTAACTCTCAGGCAGGCGTGACTGTGCCCCTCAGGACATTTGCACTGTCTGGAGACATTTTTTGCTGTCCCCACTTGGGAATGGGGTGTGTCCTGCTGGCACCTAGTGGGTGGAGCCCAGGGGTGTCATCCACACCTGCCGTGCAGGGCGGCACCCCATAGAGAGTGAGCTGCCCTGAGTCAGCAGAGCTGGGGCTCCGGCTCACACCTGCTCCAGGGCTCCAGCAGCGAGCTGTTCTCATTGGCCCTTGCCCATGTGGGGCTTCCGGTGCAGTGGTGGCAAATAGCAATCACTGAGCCTGTCACCACATTACAAGGTGCAGACTGGCAGGGTGAGGTTGGTGGGACTGTGTGGCTGGGTGGGTGACCGTTTTGTGGAGAGCGGCTGGAGAGGCCTTATTTTTCAGGTGCCTGCGGGAGGGGAGGAGGGACCCCGAGGTGTCTAGGGTCAGAGGCTTTCAGGGAGAAGGAGCTACAGGTGCTAAGATGAGCGCAATGGGCCAGGAGGAGGGTGATGGGGTGAGGCGGCGGTGGCAGCACCTCATGAGCGACTGCAGGGACTCTGGGTGTGACTCTGAGCAAGTAGGGGAACTATTCTGTTGGGAGACTTAACATTTCATTGAGGTCGCTCTGACTGCTGTGGGGGACTAGGAGGGCAGGAGCTGAAGCAAGGAGACTGGTTTAGGAGATGGCAGCTGCCCCCAGGGCTGAGCAATCGTGGCTCAGGCCAAGGAGGAGACAGTGGGGTGGCTTCCTGAGGACCTGGACCCTGCGATTTGGTCCTCTGCTTCACCACAGCTCCTGAGAACCTCCCTCAGAATCCTTGCTGGCTTGAGGAGTAAAGTGTTCTGCCAAAGTGGATATCAAGGCTGTCATGCGTGGATCAGCAGAGGAGCTGGGGTTTTTTCCTGGACTGCTTCTCAGTTTTGCTGCTGGGGCTGTAAGGAATTCTGTGGAACAGGAAGTAGTGTGCAGCACGTGCATGATGTGCCTGTTATTTTAGCAGTGGGGCTGTGTCCTAAAAGACAGCGTCTTTGGCCGGGCACGGTGGCTCATGCCTGTAATCCCAGCACTTTTGGAGGCTGAGGCAGGTGGATCACCTGAGATCAGGAGTTTGAGACCAGCCTGGCCAACATGGTGAAACCCCATCTCTACTAAAAATACAAAAATTAGCTGGATATGGTGGTGCACACCTGTAATCCCAGCTACTCGGGAGGCTGAGGCAGGAGAATCGCTTGAACCCGCGAGGCAGAGGTTGCAGTGAGCCAAGATCATGCCAGTGCACTCCAGCCTGGATGACAGAGTGAGACTCCATCTCAGAGAATATTCATATGTGCTTTTGGAATGCCTGTGTAATGCTGTAAGTTCTTGTGTTTAGAAACTGATATTTTATTATTATTTTAAAAAAAGAAGTGGTGATCGTTTGCTTTCTAATGGCTGGGATGGTTTGGCTCTAAAATTGTAGGGCTTGAAGTCCATGGTGGCCAACTCTACAGCGCTTTTAACATTTTTCCCCCAGGGGAACATTGTACATTTTCTTCAGGAGCACTGTGACACTGTTTGGTTTGCTGTAGATAATACTGATTCAAAAGGCATTCCAGATACATCATTCTGTGATTGACCTGGCCAGGTTAACCCAAAATTGTCACCTTGTTATTCTCAATATTAAAAGCCAAGGCACTGACAACCACCCCACTGAACGCATATCATAAACCTCCAAAATGTCACCATGGACGTGGCAATAGCTTCTTGCATTCACATGTAGTTACAGGCGAAGGACAGAGTAGCTCTTGCATTTTAAATGCGACTGCAGTGGCCAGAACCAATAATTCCTGTTTGAACAACTTCCCGCCCTCAGCTTTACCTCAAGGCTTTAGATAGACTTACTTTCAATTTTTAAAAAGGAACACATGTCCTTATTATGCTTTAGAATTACTAATAGAGATAATTCTCTTTGTTGTGCTATTTGCCACTCAGCTCCTTTTAAAAGATAGATGACACTGAAGTTTTACGTAAACACATGACTGATAAAATGCTTGTTTTTCCTGAGTCATTGTCAGGGTCTCAGCCCTAAACCTAGTGCCAGCTCAGTAAATATTTGATGGAATCCAAAGTCTGCATTTTCTTAAGGTGGGCCAGTTTTTCTCTTGTTATGTAAAGTAGAGAAACGTATCACCTTCTTCCCATTTATTTAGGAGTGGTTAGTAGTCCTTCTCTCATCAGTTGGAGTGGTCATCCCTTTTCTGCATCAGTGAGAATAACACCCTATCATTTCACTTCAAGCACAAATGCTACTTTTGTCTCATTTTTGGAGTTATAAAACCATGTGGATTAATCCCAACCAGGTGGTGGGGAGCCAAAGCTAAGCTGTGTCTTTCACCTCTGACCCGCGCGATTAGTTTGTTTAAGAACGCTCTCCAAACCCATAGGAAGTTCACAGACAGCTTGGATTCCTCGGAAGCTCTTCAGTATCGATTGTGTAGCAGAAAAAGCAAGCATGCCTCTGGGTCTTTCCTCTCTTCTCCATAGTCTTTTTTTATGTCTAACTGGTGTTGGGTTGCTTTACCTTTCCACCCAGAGTTAGAGAAAGTGAGTATCTTGGCATGTTCCAAACTACTGAAATAAATGAAAATCAGGAAATTTTCCATGAAGCAAACCAATGACATAATGGTACCTCAAGCACAGTAGTTACTGGAATTGATTTTGTGAAGTGGTTGGCCGGTAATGTTTGCAAAGCTGGGAGGTGTAAGAAGTGGTTGGGTTTTTTTCCTCACCAAAAAGACAGCCCTACATTAAAGTTATAGTTCTCGTATTAATGAATGGGTTTTAAAGAAATTGATGTTCTTCAGTTCTTTTTTTCCTCCCATGACTTGCTGTGAAAGTAAAGATGAAACAGAAGTATGACTGTTAGGCCATGAATCTGTTACTAATTAGGTCTTATGCTTACTGGGATCAAAAGATGGGATCAAAGTAAGAACTCTCCAGAAGCAAGAAAAAGAAGGTGCTGGGAAAAGGTGTCAGTTGCGGCATAGTTTGTTTATAAATGAGCAAATGAATTGTATGTACAGCGATCCTTCATAGTAACTACCTCTACTCCAGTGGAGTTGTTTAATAAAACAATGTCTTACCATCTCTGACCACTGTTACTCACACCTGATTCCTGGAATGCCTGTAAGAACTCTCGACAGTGAAAAGAATCGGAACATCATAGGCTTGAAGCCACAGGCATCATTTCTATTTTGAGGTCGGTCTTACTCCTCAGATTTCCCACACGAATAAAAAACATTGGCCCATCTGCAGTCATGTGGCTGAGTCCTTCCTGCTGAATAACATCTCTAACCACAGATGGTAGCCAGCTCCAGGTTAGATTGTTCTTTCTTTTGTTGAGCTGCCCATGGCTCCAACTGAAGTTTACCTGCCCATCTGGTCTTGTTGGTACTCCTAAGAGCCCGTTCACATTTGCCCTTATTTGGTGTTCATAATGAGCACACAGTGGCCTGCTGATTTGTGACCACCACTCTGTGGTTTGTTTGAAGACTATGCAGACTAAACTGTGTCCATCATTCTGGGGGCATGATTATGAATCCACTCACTGTTCTGGTTATGTTGCTCTTGAGTGCCTCATATCTGTAATGTAGCCATTACCTTCATTTTCTGAATGTTGCACATCTACTTACATTGTTTTAAAATGCACATTTTCTTTTTTTTTTTTTAATTTTTAAAAAAAATTTTTTTTTGAGATGGAGTCTGGCTCGGTCCGCCAGGCTAGAGTGCAGTGGCGCGATCTCGGCTCACTGCAAGCTCTGCCTCCCGGGTTCGCGCCATTCTCCTGCCTCAGCCGCCCGAGTAGCTGGGACTACAGGCACCCGCTCCTGCACCCGGCTAATTTTTTGTATTTTCAGTAGAGACAAGGTTTCACCGTGTTAGCCAGGATGGTTTCGATCTCCTGACCTCATGATCCGCCCGCCTCGGCCTCCCAAAGTGCTGGGATTACAGGCGTGAGCCACCGCTCCCGGCCTTAAAATGCACATTTTCTTTTCTGGGAAGAGGGAGCAGGCGGAAATGTTATACACTTTATCCATGATGAGTGTAGCAGCAGGTAAAACCCTGAGGTGTTGGCCACAGAAGTGCTTATATATATATATATATCTCATATGTATATCTCATATATATGATAAATATATGAGATATATATATATATATTTGAGACAGAGTCTGGCTGTGTCACCCAGGCTGGAGTGCAGTGGCACGATCTTGGCTCACTGCAACCTCCACTCCCAGGTCCCAGCGATTCTCATGCCCCAGCCTCCTGAGTACTTGGAATTACAGGCATGCATGACCACGCCCGTCTAATTTTTTGTATTTTTAGTAGAGATGGGGTTTCGCTATGTTGCCCAGGCTGGTCTTGAACTCCTGGCCTCAAGTGATCTGCCTACCTCAGCCTCCCAAAGTGCTGGGATTACAGGCATGAGCCACGACACCTGGCCCCCACTTTTATATTGAAGGTTGTGTATACATGTATACAGTATCCTAACCTGGTGCTTTTCAATCCTAGCTGCATGTTAGATTAACCTGGGAGCTATATATTTGTATTTGTGCCATGCTAGGAGGTTCTGATCAGCAGGGCCCAGGAAGCCCCCTGATGTCCATCTTTCCTCCATTAAAAAAATCAAGGTAAAATTAACATGACATAAAATTAAACATGGTGAAACCCCATCTCTACTAAACACAAAAATTAGCCGGGCTTGGTGGCACGTGCCTGTAGTCCCAGCTACTCGGGAGGCTGAGGTGGGAGAATCACTTGAACCTGGGAGGCAGAGGTTGTAGTGAGTCACGATCTCGCCACTGCACTCTAGCCTGGGCGACAGAGTCAGACACCCTGTCTCCAAAAAAAAAAAAAGAATATAAAATTAAACATTAAACACTATTTTAAAGTGTACAATTCAGTGGCATTTGGTATTGTCACAGTGTTGTGCAACCACTACCTTTATCTAGTTCCAAGACATTTTCATCACCCCAAAAGAAGACTGTGTACCCATTAAGCCGTCGCTGCCCATTTCTCCTTATCCCCTGCCTCAGCTGCCCATTTCTCCTTATCCCCAGCCTCAGGCAGTCACCATTCTACTTTCTGTCTTTATGGATTTGCCTGTTCATGCGGGAAATCTGAGGAGCAAGATCGATCTCAAGATAGAAATGATACCCGTGGCTTCAAGCCTATGATGTTCTAGTTCTGTTTATCGTAGAGAGTTCTGTTCTTACAGGTATTTCAGAAATCAGGCATTAATAATAGTGATCAGAGGTGGCGAGACATTGCTTTATTAAACAATTCATATTAATAGAATCATAGAATATATGCCCTTCTGTGGCTTCTTTCACTTAGCACAATGTTTTCAAGATTCATCCATGTTATATTGTAACGTGTCAAATATTTCATTACTTTTTTTTTTTTTCTTGAGACAGAGTCTCACTCTGTCACCCAGGCTGGAGTGCAGTGGTGTAAATCACAGCTCACTGCAGCCTTGACCTCCCAGGCTCAAGCAATCTTCTCGCCTCAGCCTCCTGAGTAGCTGAGACTACAGTTCCATGCCACCGCTCTTGGCTAAACTTCATTCCATTTTATGGCCAAGTAATATTTCATTGTATGGCTGGGCTACGTTTACATTGTGTTTATCCATTCATCGTTTGGTGGACATTTGTTTCCCTCCTTTTGGCTATTGTCAAGTGCTACTGTGAAATACAGGTAGAAGTATTTGTGTCCCTGTTTTCAGTTTTTTAGGGTATATACCTAGGCATGGGGTTGCTGGGTCATATGGTAATTCTATGTGTAAGTTTCTGAGGAACTGCCAGGGTGTTTTCTACAGTGGCTGCACCTTTTTTTGTTTTTGTTTTTGTTTTTTGTTTTGTTTTGTTTTGTTTTGTTTTTGAGACGGAGTCTCGCTCTGTTGCCCAGGCTGGAGTGCAATGGTGCGATCTCGGCTCACTGCAAGCTCCGCCTCCCGGGTTCACGCCATTCTCCTGCCTTAGCTTCTCAAGTAGCTGGGACTACAGGCGCCTGCCACCACGCCCGGCTAATTTTTTGTATTTTTAGTAGAGACGGGGTTTCACTGTGTTAGCCAGGATGGTATTGATCTCTTGACCTCATGATCCGCCCACCTCAGCCTCCCAAAGTAGTGGGATTACAGGTGTGAGCCACCACGGCCAGCTGTGGCTGCACTGTTTTACTTCCCCACTGGCAAAAGTATAGGAGGATTCCAGCTTTTCCATGTCCTTGCCAACACTTGTTATTTTGCGTTTTGTTTTTTTTTTGGCTTTTTAAAAAATGGCTAACCTAGTAGGTGTGAAGTGGCATATCATTGTGGTTTTAATGTGCATTTCCCAATGACTGATGATGTTGGGCATCTCTTCATGTGCTGTTGGCCATTTGTATATCTTTTTATTTTGAAAAATATCTATTCAAGTTCCATGCCCATTTGAAAATTAGTTTATCTTTTTGTTTCTGAGTGTTAAGAGTTCTTTATATATTCAGACTAGAATATATAAATGTGACGAGAACATGACTAGATACTTATCACATAAATGAATTTCTTTTCTTTTTTTTTTTTTTTGAGATGGAGTCTCACTCTGTCACCCAGGCTGGAGTGCAGTGGCGCGATCTGGGCTCACTGCAAGCTCTGCCTCCCAGGTTCACACCATTCTTCTGCCTCAGCCTCCCGAGTAGCTGGGCCTACAGGTGCCCGCCACCATGCCTGGCTAATTTTTTGTATTTTTAGTAGAGACGGGGTTTCACCATGTTAGACAGGATGGTCTCGATCTCCTGACCTCGTTATCTGCCTGCCTCAGCCTCCCAAAGTGGTGGGATTACAGGCGTGAGCCACCACGCCCAGCATATAAATGAATTTCAAGTGGCATCCTTTTTTGAAAAGTGCTCCCAGTGGGTTCCATTAGCAACCAGGCTCAAGAACGGGACCAGCGATTCATTCCTTGGGATTTCTTACAGCACACCTGGGAAGCTTTCTTAAACATAGCCCCTGTCCCTCAAGCCACTCGGGTGATTCTGATAATACATCCCCACCCCAAAGGGAACAAACATAAAACTAATACATGGCAAAGCAGTTGTTAAGGTAACCGGTGACCTGACTGAACAGGTGGCATCAAAAAGAGAATCCTATGTTCAAAGGGAAGTCTTGAAAAAAGAAAAAAAAAAAAAAAGAGAATCCAGTGGCTCTGTAGAGAATCAGCTGCCATCAGCTTCCTGCTCCCCGTTCCCGGAATGCCCTTGCAGAGCATTTGTGAAATGTGCAGTAGGCTGCCCTTTGTCCTGATGGTTCATGTGACAGGGTGGCCCAGCCCCTCGAGGTGTCTTGATGAAGACTTGTCATGTTGTCACACCTCTCAGGAGGTGACACTTTGTCCACCTGAAGGGCACCCTGGCATTCATGCGTAAGCCCTTGAGCGGTGCAATGCTTAGTTCTGTGGGGACTCGTCTGGTCGGGAGAGCACTCTCAGTACTTGTTTGAAATATCCCTTTAATCGTGTCAATGTGGCATATTGAGGTTTTCTACCATGAAGAACAATATCTTTAGCCTGCTTTGCCCCCACCCAAAGTACCCTTAATTCCAAAGGATGGCTGAGGGCTGGGCTCAAAACTGAGAAAGTGGGATGGTTCCGGGGCTGTTGGTGAAGCTTTCTAATGAAAGAAGTTCTCCATCTGATAGGAAGCTGAGCACGGGGGCAGGAGAGAGAGGGTCCCCAGGATTTTCTGCCCCACAGGAATCTCTTATGAGGAAACCCCATCCATGGATCTGGGATCCACCCTAGTGGTTCCCTTGTTGCTTCTGGGTCCATAGGGGCGGGAGAGCCTACCGTATTCCACGCGAGTCGCTCTTCCTTCCTGTCACCTTCTGCACCAGTCCACAACCTGGACCCTCTTTCCCCACCCTTGTCTCCTGCTGGTCTAAAATGAGTTACTTATGCACAAATGTTGGGAAGAACATAGGGATTCCTGAGACCAGATATTGGTATGTGGGAAAAGAGAAGAAAAAAGAGCGCTTCAAAGGGCTTCAGTTCCATATAAATGCATGTGTTTTGTTAAATTCCATGTCAGGGCAAAAGCTTTTGTATTTATTTTTATTTATTTTTAGCAAAACATATTTTTTTTGCTGTGCATTTTATATAGGATTATCTTATGTACATCATATTCAGTGTTACAGAGAAGAAGGCAAAGGAAAATCTGTTTCAGTCTCTTCGTCAGCCATACATGTCATACATTAGCCCATGCTCTGTATACCAGTTTTAAAGATTGATTACTATTTCAAAACCATCGCCTCCCTCCAAAAAAGGAGAGGCTGGGTCTGGTGTAATTGTTGCATTTTACTGTTTATTCCATGCAGAAGCACATCACGGTGAAACGTACTTAGTTTATGTATTTGGCTGGCATTTTTCTTTTCTCTCTTCTCTGCCAGACTTTATGCTGTCAGGGGTTGCCCTCAGTTATCCTGTTTCTCAGAGCTTTTCCTGCACTTGGCAAATGGCAGTGCCCAGTCTTCCACAGCTGGGTGGATGAGTAATTATTTGATGACAGTTCTGAAGATACTTTCGTCATTCAAGGTGGAATTCCTAGTTTGAAAAACAGATGCTGGTGAAAATTACTCGTCATGTGCCCTCTATATGTGGTTCCTCTTTACAGTATAGGAAAAAACAAACAATAAAGGCTTCACCCCAAGTCAGCAAGGTATGTGGGCATTTTCCTCACACACCAAGCAATTCTCCGGTGGATACCAACTGGCATCCTCTAATTCAACTCACTTCTGATACCATCTACCTAGAGTTAGAGTCAGATCCCACAGGTTAAGTTCCACAAGACTGCCACCCACTTCAAACGCCAGTCACAAGTAGTAGACTGTCACCCCTACTTCTGACTGACCAGCTATGAATCAGGATCTCCACAACCCCCTCCTTGGTTTTGATTAATTTGTGAGAACTGCTTACAAAGCTCAGGGAGACACGTTCCCCAGTTTATTGCGTGAGTAAAAAGTATGATAAAGGATACAGACGAACAGCCAGATGAAGAAACACACAGAGGCCTGGAAGGCTCCTGAGCACAGGAGCTTCTGTCCCTATGGAGTTGGGATGCGCATGGATGTGTCTGCCAACCCGGAAGCTCTCTGAACCCGGCACTTTAAAGGGATTTTTGTGGAGGTTTCATCACGTAGGCATGATTGATTATTAACTCAGTCTCCACCTTTCTCCCTCTCTCCAAGCTGGTCTTTCTGGTGCCCAGCCCCCATCCAGGAACCCACCAAGAATCACCTAATTAAAAAAGACCTCCCATCACTCAGGAAATCCCAAGGGATTAGGAGCTCTGTGTCAGGATTCCAGGGTCAAAGACGAAATATCAGAACAAAAGATGTACCTAGCACCCCTATTGCTCAGGAAATTCCAAGGGTTTTAGGAGCTGTGTGCCAGGACCCTGGGGCAGAAGCAAATATATTTCTTCATTTACCACAATATCACACTTCTGACCCTGCTCACCTGGAATCTTCCTTGTCCATTTAGATGCCAGGCATGCGGGGGACAGATGAATATTTACCTGTGAGCATCAGTCATACAAGTGGTTCTAAACCTGGGCTTCCAGTTCGAATGTAGCATTTCAAAAATACTGCTGCCTGTGTTCCACCACAGACCAGTTAAGTCCCAATCGAAATGGCCCCCGGCCAGGGTGGAGATTCACTGGCTATGAGACTCCATCTTGCTCACAATAACCAGTGAATGTTTGTTGATCATTTCAACCCCTTAATGACCTTGGAAACTAGAAATGGGGTTTGTAAAGGGGAAAGAGGTGGAATAGCTATAAATGCCACTGTATTATTTTTATGGAATGGGAGTGGGAGTGGGGCGTGGGGAGTGAGGCTGGGGCTAAGGTTTGATGTTCTGCTGACCATAAAATAATTTGTATTTCTGTGGAGTAGCTTTCTCCTCTCAGCTCCCATAGCTGTGTCCCTGCCTTTGAGTGAATCTGTTGTGTAGTGGTAATTTGTTATGTATTTGGTCCCCCAGTGAGCTGAATTCCTTGAGGTTAACTCCTGGCACTGAGCATCTCAAATAGCTTTCCTGCAGTGAATATTTAAACAAATGAATAGCACTTTGCAGTTTTTTCATAGTGCTTTTCCTAGGGTGCGGTCCCCAAGCCCTCTCATCCTTAGCCAAGATTACATGCCCGAGGCTTGTGAGCATCATTTAGACCAAGCTTCATGCATGCCTTGCCTGGCAGGAGCTCTCTGTACATACCATCTGTTTGCCAGGAAGACTTTGCCCACCTCTGTGCCTTGGCATGGTTATTACAGACAAATGCCCACTGGGGTTGGGCCTACAACCAGATGGCAAGCTGTCAGAGGGGTAACAGGGAGTGGTGGGGACTGTGGTGAACTAGCCAGCAGCCCCTTCTAAAGGGATGGCTCTAGTCAGCTTTAGCCAGTTACCGTCTTTGGGGACTGTAATCCCTGTGTGCCAACCCTTCTGATTTTCTTTTTTTTAATTTAAAAGAATTTAAAGAAGATGGGGTCTCCCTATGTCGCCCAGACTGGTCTCGAAGTCCTGAGCTCAAGTGATCCTCCTGCCTTGGCCTCCCACAGTGCTGGAGGGAGCCACTGCACCTGTCCCCTTCTGATTTTCAAGAGAGTTAGACATTCTGGGTTTTGAAATGAAATCTGAGTTTTAATGTTGGCAACCTGTTGAGGTTTTGGTAGAGCACCCCAGGGCCAACACAGCAAACCAGGCAGGACACTTTTGCAGTGCAGGTGGCCCTGGGCAGCCTTGGAGTCATGTGGTTCCAGCTCTCGCCACCTGGCTTGCCCCTCTCTAAGGCAGAGAGGAGCAGAACTCAAAAAAATTCAGTGATGGCTGCACTTGTCCTTAGGGATCATGGGAAGAGGAGGCTATGTTAGATTCTGGGTAAAAGCTTCCTTTTAAAAAATGGCTTTTAGTTTTGTACACACACCACAATTCCACCCACTCCCCTACTGACAATTACAGCTGTATTGGGGTGTCTTCTCTAGTCTTTTTTCTTTTTGTAAAGAAAGAAACCAAAATGTGATTATATATCAATTAATTTTTTTTTTTTTTTTGAGACCGAGTCTTACTCTGTCACCCAGTCTGGAGTACAGTGGCACAATTTCAGCTCACTGCAACCTTCGCCTCCCAGGCTCAAAGTGATCCTCCCATCTTAGCCTCCTGAGTAGCTGGGATCACAGATGTACGCCACCATGCCTGGCTAATTTTTGTAGAGATGAAGTTTCGCCATGTCGCCCAGGCTGGTCTTGAACGCCTGAGCTCAAGCAATCTGCCTGTCTCGACCTCCCAAAGTGTTGGAATTACAGGCGTGAGCCACCGTGCCCGGACTTCAAGTAATTTTATAGCCACCCTTTCTCCTAATGATTTAGCCAAGGTATTCCCAAGTTATTACAATGTCTTATTTAGCATATTTTGAAAATTATCCCAGGTAGACCTCACCAACACAGGAGTTCTGGTTTTGTGTTTTTTTTTCTCCATCCACAGCACCTAAGCAGAGCCTCACGTGTAGCCAGGTATTCAAGGACTAACTCTCGATGGTTGTTACTATGCAGTAGTTTTTTGGATCACATCCTTATCGTTGGACATTGGCTTGTCTCCTTTTTTTCCTGCTATTATAAGTAGCACTGTGATGTACCTGTTTATATGTGAAGCTCCTCACGTATTTTAGAGAATGATCATAGGTGATACTATTGGCACTTGGGGCTGGATAATTGTTTTTGTAGGGGCCGCCCTGGGCATTGGAGGATATTGAGCAGCATCCCTGGCCACCACCCACCCAATGCCAGGAACTCTTCTCTGCTGTGGTTAGTTATAACAAACAAAAGTATCTCCAGACATTGGCAAGTATCCCCCGGAGGCAAAATGGCCCCTAGTTGAGAATCCCTGCACTAGTGCAATTAGTGGACTGTGAAGGGTGCCAAAGTCTTATAAGATTTTAGACCTTAAAATATATGCCGCTTGGGAAAAATACTCTAGTGAACGGTTGTCCACTGCCTCTGCCTGCTCCTTTGTTTCCGCCACACTCCTTCCCCTGACGGCGCAGGGTTCTCTCACTGTTCTTGACACTGGAGCCGGGCTGTCTGTCTGTGTGTGGTTGGGCTGCTGTAAGAGTATCACAGGCTGGGGGCTTCAGCGACACGCATTTGTTTTCTCGTGGTTCTGGAGGCTGGAAGTCCCAGATCCAGTTCCATCTTGGTTGGTCGGTTTCTGGTGTGGACTCTTTGTGGCTTGCAGATGGCCACCTGCTCACTGTGTTCTCTCAAAAGTGGACGGGGACGGGGCGGGGGGAGCACGCAGAGAGAGAGAGGAAAGAGAGAGAGAGAGAGAAGAGAGAGAGAGAGCGAGCGAGTGCACTTGAGTGTCTCCGCTTTTTATAAGTGCACCAGCCCTATGGGATTAGGGGCCTCCACTCATATGACCTCATTTAACCTTTATCACCCCTTAACAGGCCTTATCTACAAATGCTTTGGGGTTCGGGTTTCAACATGAATTTTGAGGGTACCCAGTTTAGTCCATAGCATTCCACCCCTGGTCCCCCAAAACTCACATCCTTCTCACATACAAAATATATTCATTCCATCCCAACAGCCCCAAAAGTCTTAACTCATTCCAGCGTCAACTCTAAAGTCCAAAGCCTCATCCAGATCTCATCTAAATCAGGTATGGGTGAGACTTGAGGTATGATTCATCCTGGGGCAAAATTTCTTTCCAGCCGTGAACCTGTAAAACCAGACATGTGTGCTTCCAAAATACAATGGTGAGGCAGCTATAGGACAGACATTCCTGTTCCAAAAGGGAGAAGTAGGAAAGAAAGCAGGTCCCAAGCAAGTACAAAACCTAGCAAGACAGATTCCATGAGATCTTAAGGCTCCAGAATAATCCTCTGGCTAGATGCCCCACTTTCCAGGCCCACTGGGGTGGCAGCATCACCCCCACAGCTCTGTTGGGTGCCCTTCTTTAACTGTGTGAGGCCCCCACCCTCTGAAACTGAGGACGAAATGGCTTGTCCCCTAGCCCTGTGTGGGAGTGGCAGCCTGGATGGTCTTTGAATTGCCTTCGGGGTGATTCTTTGATTTTCTTGAATAGTCTGTGTTCTCATCTGAATATATCTATGGTCGCATCCTATAGAATCCAAGAAATCCAACAGCCTTGTTTCATTCCCTTCCAATTTCTCTGTCCTTGTAGTTCAAACTGGCAGTGTCTCTGCTGGTGTAAGCCCATCCTTCTTCCTGGCTTCTGCTAAGATGGCTGATTAACATCACGGGTAACCTCTCTATGGAGTGACTGTCCAGCCTCACTCTTGGCGTTTTCTCCAGAACAAGCTCCCTCATTTTTGCATCTACCCATCCCTCCCTCCCTCCATTCCCCCATCCCTTTGTCCAGTCAGCCATCCCTGCCTCCATTCATCCCTGCTTCCATTCATCCTTTAGTCCATCCTTCCATCCCTCCCTCCATCCTTTCTCCCTCTATCCCCCGACTCATCTATTCATCTGAGCATAGTGCACTCCAGGATCCGAGCTAGGTCCTGGGAGACAGGACCTCTATGATCCTTGACTTAGTGGTGTGCAGAGTCTGGTGGGGGCATCTGAAGACACTTGCCCTTCGGTGAAAATTCAGAGCTAAGCAGCATCTTGGGATCACGGTTGCCTGGGCTTGTGGTGAGGCTGCCTCTCCAGGGAAAGGGGACTGTGGATGCCTGGAGTGAGAAGACTGAGTTAAGGTCATTTCTGAGTGTAGAGCACTGGACTAGTTTTTGGAAGATGCAAAAACAAAGGGCCTTTGCCCTTGCAGCCTTGTTCTCTGAGATTGGGTTTTTGGGCCATCATGTCTGAAAGCCAGGTGAGTATGGCCCTTTGGCCTCCCTTGGTTTCTGGACTTGGCAATCACCCCTTCCTTCTGACATGCCTCCTCTGCCATCATAAAGCCGACCTCGGGCACGCGAAGTTTGCGTCAGCAAAAGGAACTCACTGTGGAGTCCTGATAAGCAATGTTCCAGCGATATGGGTGGCCAGGCAGTTCTGAACATAATTAAGCAGGCCTGATTTACCTGACAGTTCTCTTGGATGACAGTGCTGAACCCTCAGCTGCTGGCTCAGTTTTGGGGATGTGCATGGACAAGTTTGAGAGAGCAAATGTAGTTCAGAAAAATGGCAGCTTACTTGTTCTCAGTGTTGCTTTCAGTCTTGGAGACATCTGGGTGTTGTGCTTTTGTTTTGACTTGCCAGCTGTCCTGCCCAGCCGAAGCTCAGCTCTGCCTAGCCAGGGCTTGAGGTGGGGCTTCTATTCCTGCCTCATGGTCACGTGCATCAGCTAGGAGAAGGAGCTCAGGGCACAGCCACAGGCCTCCCAGTTTGTGTGGCTGAAGGCTGGTTCTGCAGGCTTCCTAGTGGTGGTGTAAAGATTGGAGGAACCTTTGCAGATGGCCCTGTGTGTGTCCTCCGAGGGGGACTCACTCTTGCCCAGCACACACAGTCAGCCTCAGGTGGACTTGGCCCAGCGCATGTGAGCCAGGCTGAGAATGCACCGCTTCCCTGAGGCCACAGGCACATTTCAGTGGTGGTACTGGAGAGGCTCAGTGTGGATGATAATAGCCTTCTGGATGCTCAAGGATCCAGCAATTTCTGCCACAGTGGCAGGGGCATATGGTGACATACACTGGCTTGGTTCCATGTAGTATAGAGTTTGGAATAATTGTTATTATGTGGAGTATTTCCTGTGCTCCTCCAGGTGAAGAACTTTACTTCTTTTCTCTTCTAAAGGAGGATTTGGGGCTCCCTACTAAGCTGCCTCAGGTGGTTGCTGATAGGTCTGGCCTCTGTGTGTTTTGGATCAAGTGTTGTTGCCCACAGTCCTGCTCTGAGGATTCTGTTGTTGTTGTTGTTAATGATTCTTGTGAACCAATGTTGAGCAAAATGACAGAGTCCTCCATCAGTGCCTGTTATTTTATTTTATATATATTTATTTATTTTTTTGAGACAGAGTTTTGCTTTTGTCACCCAGGCTGCAGTGCAATGGTGTGATCTCGGCTCACTGCAACCTCTGCCTCCCAAGTTCAAGTGATCCTCCTGCATCAGCCTCCTGAGTAGCTGGGATTACAGACACCCAACACCACATCCAGTTAATTTTTATATTTTTAGTAGACCAGGCTGGTCTCGAACTCGTGACCTCAGGTGATCCACCTGCCTCAGCCTCCCAAAGTGCTGGGATTACAGGCGTGAGCCACTGTGCCTGGCCAGTGCCTATTATTTTAGAGGGGGCTTCCTACATCCTCAAGACATCTCGAGTCCAGCTCAGGAACACCTGGACTTCCCCACCTGTTCATTTGACATACCTGTGTGTCAGGCCCCTGCTAGGAGTCCGTGATAAAGGCAACAGGGACCCCAATCCTGCCTTCTTGAAGGGGAGCCTAGCATGGTAGAAATCTTCACACTCATCGTAAGTTACCACTTTAATGGGCACGCATTAATGCAGAGACACTGCAGAAGATGTCACACTCCATGTTTTCCTGATGCCACTTAACAGGGAAACCATCAAGGTCATGGAAATGGGCAGAAATGGTTACAAAGTGAGCTCTGGCGTTGCTGTCCCTCTTGCGATGGTATGGAGCGGAGATGACGGCCAAGCTCCCGGGCCGTGGCCTCCTTGTGGAGTCAAGAAGGACTGTCCTGGCCCAGTGCTTGCTCAGGCCCCCTTGTTCCTGCCTTGCTCAGACAGCGGGCTCCCTTCTGCCCACACCTCAGCCTCCCTCCCCGCTGTTCCCTGCAGCCTTTTTCGACAAAGCAGATCTGCTGATGACAGGCCCTGCTTCACTTCCTAGTGGCGTCCTGCCATCTGCAGAACCCATCTCCTTATCAGGGTGGCCCACGCTTTCTTCAGGAGGCTTCCTTTCACCACACCCACCCTCACCCAACGTAGGGCAGGTCCCAGTCCATCTGGGACTGGCCCATCATGGCTCCAGCGTCCCCCATTCCTTCCCTCCCCAGGCAGGTTAGAAGTGGCCTTGCTGCTCCTGTTGGGCCTTGAACCCACTGCTGCTAAACCCCACCCATCCCCACGAGCTGCGCTTGTTTGCCTGGGTGGCTCTTCCCCTGTGCCTGGAGCTTTGGGAACAGGGTTCCTGAAACTGGAGTTCCCAGACTGGTAGCATTTTGTGTATCTTTGAGGCGGCATCTTGGGTGTACGTGTAGGCACATTTTTCCAGGCAGGACGTCGATGGCTTGTCTCAGATTCCCAAAGAGATCCAAGACCTAAAAAGAACCACTGCCTGGGGCGGCTGCTCTCCTCTGCATCCTTTCCTGGCACATAATTAATATGTGCAGGCTGGATGACTGGAGGTCACAGATGCTTGGCATTTCCCCCCGTGCTTTTGTTCATGGATTCAGTTGGTGATATATGCAGCGATGCATCTATAAATACTGGAATTCTCATGCCCCAAAGAAAACGAGTTAAGTGACTGCTGAAAGTTGTTGGTTTTTTTTTTTCCTTCGGGGTGTGGGGTGTTAATTAATGCCAAAAAAGGCAGGTGATAAAATCCTTTTGTTCTTACTCTTAAAATCCTGGTGCAGGACTTTCTGTAGCTGGGCACCAATACAAACCAGAGTGGGGAGGGGACTTGATCTTGGCAGTATTGGAAAAGCTTGAATTGATCCTATAGAGCCCAAAGGACTGACATCTTTACCCCTGTGTGCCGCTTGTCGTCTGAACGGATGGCCGAGACACATCCTGGGTCGCCTTCCCTGTGATGCCATTTCTAAAGAATGTTATTGTTCAGCCCCTTCGCTCTCCTTGGCCAGTGTAGTTTTCCTCGCCCAATTCGCTTGAATTTACTTCTTCCGTCCATTGTTACTATTTGTTTCTTTATTTCCCAAATCATTCCTTAAAACTTCTCCTTTTTAATTTTAAAATATCTCTTCCTGTTGTATTCAGTAGTAAATTAAGGACCAAAATATTATAATACTGTATTTTATTTTGAAAGGACTATGTTAAGACTCCCATCTAAAATTTTGGCAATATTAAAAGTAAAAGGCTGATCGTTTGCTTCTCTAACTATACTCTCACCAGAGTAATCATCGTTAGAAATTTGTCAAGAGGGTAAAGGAGATAAATTATTTAAAAGCGGAATACGGTTCACATTACACTTATCCCTATAAAGAGCTCTTGGAACCCTTGAAGTTTGGCTTGGAATCCGTTCTCTGAGTTCCGTGTGGAAGTGCAGGGAGCTGGCTGCCTCTGGCGTGGCTTCCAAGTCCTTGACTGCCCTTGCCCGCATCCTGGTCTCACCACTTCTCAGGTGTGTGTCCCTGAGCTCAGCTTCCTCCTAGGTAACATGGGATGGTGATAGTGGACCCACCTCCTCACACTATCGTGATGATTAAGTGTTTGGCTGAGCACAGTGCTGGGCTTTGCTGTGTGGCTGCAGTGTTAGTTTGCACACCTGGCACCGTCCTGTGCAGTGGCCCTGCACATTCAGTGCTCCAGTATTTACATGACGTATCTATGTATACATATGTCCTGCAGCTTTGCCTGTCCAAGTACTGTGGACGGTTACCAAAAATAAGGAGCCTATTTTAATTACATACACAACCAAAAGAAAACTTCATGACATGTACATACTGTACTGCCCCTAGGAAGTATGATGTGCTTTAATATTTTCTTTTTAAAATAAAATACTGCCAGGGACCTACTCACTCAATTTCACTGCTCACTGATAGGTTGTGACTATAGTGTGAGAGCCCTGATATAGAGAGTAATGGGATGAATGAACACAAAGGATTGGAGGTAATTAGTTTCGGGAATGTTTCAACATGTGTCCAGATGGAAGATATTCTGGAACATCCACCAGCCATGACTTGGAATTTACACATAAAAATCTCCAGATGCATCTAACAGCTTCAAGTGAGTGAGATGACAGCGAAGCTAGTGATAGCATCCAAGTCTTGTGTTTTTTTCTTCTCCCAAGTATTTCATGTGACTTGGAATCCTTAAATTCTTTTTTCCCCACTGTAAACGAAGTATTCAGTAAGAACGTCAGTGTGTGTGTGTATTTTAAAAACAGCTTTAGTGAGGTGTAATTTCCATGTCATAAAATGCACCCATTTTAGTACAGTCCTATGAATTTTAGTCAATTATACAGCTATGTGACTGTCATCACAATTAGGTTGTAGAACATGCCCGTTGTCCCCTGCTGTCCCCAGTGCCACTCGCCTGACTACCACTGCCTGGTTTCGCTTAGGGAAAGGCATGTTTCAGAAGTCAGACTCCTGGATGGTATCATTTCTCTGCCCTCCTTGATGAGGGAACTGCAGTGGCCTGGGGTTCTTCCTGGTTTCTGGGCCGTCATGTCTGAAAGCCTGGTCTGGAGCCAGTGAGGAGGACCCATTTGGGTCCACGGGAGGGGGCTGGGTACTGAGGGCTGGTCTGTGCGTGCGTGGGGTGGGTCTAGGGATTTGTAAGCAGCTGTAGAATGAAGGCTCAGAGCTGACTTGGGAGTCCCCTTATGAGGTCGTCTAGCCTGCATTGCCTCCCCGTTAGTGCTTTGCAGCCATGATGCCATTCTTAATGCGACAAGCCCGAGTTTCCGATCACTCTGGTAAACAGCTCCCGAGCACCTGTTCTGCCCAGTCCCTTAAGAGGAAGCCGTGCATCTGTCACACTGCAGCCCGTTCTCTCTCTGATCCAGTCTCTCCAGCTTCCAATCTGCACACCTACTCATGAGCCTTTCCTGTCCAGACCAGTACCATCTACAAACAGCTCTAGAGCTGCCATAGACAACCTGTTTTGGGTGGCAGACTCCATTCAGCATTGATCAAGTAATTCCGATGCATCCTGTATATGCAGTGGAGCACCTCCTGGGCAAGCCCTGGAGCCCTGTGGGGGTCAGGTCAGCATTGGAGGGGATGCCAGCCTTGCCCTGAAGGAACTAGTACTCGGGGAGACGCAATGTTTATTAATGACCACATTCTACTTAGAGTTTTAAGAACTGCCACAGAAGAGATCAAGTGCTGAGGCTGGCCAAAGAAAGGCCAGCTTACTTCTGGCTGGGCTGGGCTGGGTCTGGACCTGAGGAATCTGGGCCACATCTTAGAAGAAGCATTAGCATTTGAACAGGAAAGGGGCGGGGTGAGGGGAAACTTGGCAAAGGGAAAGAACAATCCAGGTTTGGGGATAGCAGTTCCCATGGGTTACTGGGAATGCGGATGGATATGAGGGGGTTGGAGGGAAGCCAGGAGTTCCCTGTATGCGGTTTTGTGGTCTTAGAAGGGTGGTTCCTTCAAAATCCTCACTAGTGGCTTGTGGAGGACGGCAGCTCGGGCCAGGTCTTTCTTAAGTGATGCACCTGAGCACCTGTGATCATTTGCAGACTCAAATTACTGTAGAATTTAGATGAGAGTGTGACGTTGTGATATCCAGTGCAGTAGCCACAGCCACACGCAAATGAGCACTTGAATCGGGTCAATCCTAAAATGAAATGGGCTTAACCTGTAAAACACACCGGGTTTCAAAGACTCCATTCAAATAAAGAATGAAAAGCATTCCATTTATAATTTTTATAGTCATTACGTGTAAAAATGATAGTATTTGCAGTATAGTGGGTTAAATAAAACATGTTTTAAAATTCATTTCGCCTGTTTCTTTTTACTCTTTTAAGAAGTTTTGCATTAATATGTGGGCTCTCATTCTGATTCCATTGGACAGTGCTGCCCCAGAGAATTCTTTGTACCAGGTGGGCTAAAGTCTGTCTTTATTTTACTGTAAATTGTATCCCTAGAGCTTATATATGAAGGTGAACAAATTGTTTTCACATCAGCTCAGGAGTGTGCTCTTGATGGGCTTGTTGAGAAATTCCTTTTCTCTGTTATTCTGTCTCAGAGGGACCCTTGCTGGGGGGCACTCAGATGATGGCTGCGGTTGGGCACCCTTCTGGGTTTGGTTTCCTTTGGGTGGTAGACTCAAATTTTGGCCTCAGGTCAGCTTGCTTTTAGATTATGTTCCTTTCATACAGTATTATGCTGCTAAATCAGAATAATAGCGACATTCTCCGAGTCTTTAGAGGAAAAAAATAAAATGGAAGGAAAACAGGCATTACTGGAGAATGTAATACATTCCAGAAACCTTGATAATAGTCTCAGGCCTTCTGCCTCACCACCTTATAGTAAAACGGAGAAAACAGAGGCACAGTGAGACTGAGTCATTTGCCTATGCTCAACCTCTAGGAAGTACTTAAATAGTTTCCTCAGTTTGAAGTTTTTCTCCCTTAAAGTTTTAAATAATTGTTCCCATCTATGTCTATGATTCCATAAAATATGTACCGAGGGACCTTAGATGTATTCAGTCATTACTGGGTGGCATTTTTCAGGTGTTTGGACTTCCATTGCACCAATGCCTGAACATGCCTGAGAACCGGTAGGATCACTGGGGCTGCGGAGCCCCGGGGGTTTACTGGTTTTCTTGAATACCTCCTGGACTGATTTTCTTAGAACAGTTTATTCTTTGCTGGAGGATAGAACATCTTGCTAAGATCTTGTCTCTTTATCTTCTCTGGACACTCCCTTTCTGGTGGGCAGACCCACACTCAGGAAACCAGATTGTAGATCAGAAGGTGGCGTGGTCAGTGCAAACTCAGAACAAAAGGCCTAGGGGAGGTACTCAGGGATGTTGCATCAAGCTCTGGTAGTCTGATGAAAGTCACCTTCCTTCCAAGGATAGATCTGTCTAAAAAAAGAGCTGTCCGAGTGAGGAATGACCCTGTAGTGCTCCGGCCTCCCGAGTCCTGCATTTCTTATAATCTAGGCCTTGTGATCTCAGTCAAGTTAAAATGCCCTTCTGTCCCCTTCCTGTTCTTTCTTAAGTGTTAATTGGCTCCAAACTGATTTTTCTATGGTATCAGTTCCTGAAATTGGCCGGATTAATTTATCATACACTTTAATGAAGGACTCTTGTGTTTGAGGGCTCTGGCTTAGAAAGGTGAATCCTTTCTTCCAAGGAACTCACAGACTGTTACGGGAGGTAGCCTGACAAATGATGACTATGCTATAAAGCAAGAAGCACTGTCCGTAATGGAAATGTGGGCAGTGGTCTTTCTTACCCCTGCCCTGCAGGACTCCATAGTGGGGAGGGACAAACCAATTCTCTCCAAAACATGTCTATACTTGGCTAACGTTTTTGTGAATCACTAAAGATGCTCATGTCATCAAATGAGATGAAATATTCAGACTTTTCACAAATTCTGATTATTTCCTTCCTTTGTCCAGATCTCCAAGTGGGTTAGCCAGCTAACTATAGTAACAGCTCCAAAGTCTTATTGCTTAGCAGAATAGAAGTCTCTCACTCATGTCAGTTTAGTATTGGTTGGGGGGTGGAGGGTGGACCCAGGCTGCTTCTGTGGTGTGGCTTGCCCATTTTTTGAGGCTTTGCTGTCCTCCAGTGGGTTCTTTGCTTTGGGCCCACAGGCAAGGGAAGAGAGAAGGCATGGGGAATCCTGCCAGAAGCTTCTGGGACAAGCATTGGAAGGGGTGTACATGGCTTCTGCCCACATTCCACTGTCTAGAGCCCAGTCACATGGTGCCACCCAGCTGCAAGGGAGAGAGACTGTAAGTGTGATCTGTCTGTGGGCCCAAGAGGAAGAGGAAGCAGGGGTTTGGTGGATATGTAGCACTGTTGCTGTTCCATTGCTTTGGGTAACAAATGCCGACTCATAGGAGGCAGCCTTTAAGTATTGGCTTCACTGATGGGGTAGTACCGTTTCATTGTGACAATTAAAAGATGCATCTGGCATATTTCCCACTAGGGTTTTATGACCTGAATGATATCCCTGCTGGGATATCAGTAACACTGACCTTCAAACTCAGGCGAGTTGGCTGTGAACAAGCTCCCCCAGCTCTCTCAGGCTGGCTGGCCCATTGCTTCACTGTGAAAAGCTATGCCCTGGAGAACATGCTGGCACCTGGCTTTGCAGGTGGACGTTCAGGAAGACGTAGGTGCCAATGAGGGGAATTGTGTCCTGGGAGGCTCATGGTAAGGTAGAAAAGTCTCAGTGAGATGGACATGGTTGAGGGCTAAAGGACAGTGCTACACCTTGTCACCACTGAAGCAGTGAGACAGATCTTGGTGGTGTGCTCTTCGTGTTTCAGATTGAAGACTCTGAGGCTGGCGGTCTTCTGTTAATGCAGCTTTGCACTCCTCAGGCACAGGGGTTTACCTGCATCTGATTCTCTGTGGTCGTTCCCCACCTCCCCCCCAAAAAAACACCTACAGGCATCCATGGTCAAGTGTCTTATGGATTTACCGCCATTCATAAAGCCTCTAAACATCCCTTTTTTCCTTGAAATACATTTGAGGAGCTGTTTGCTTGTTATATTAGTCTGGGAATTTGTCCATTAATTATGATAGTTTTGTGTTAGAGACAATGAAAAGACTGACAATGTATAATTTTTTTTTTTGATTCTTAAGAGGACTTAACATTTCCACACGGAAATTACAAATGTTATTTAAGAATGATTAGTTCCGAGGCTCTATCATTAACAATCGGGACACTCTCACTATATTGATACATGGTTGCAACGTTTAGATTGAGTTCTAGGTGTAATTACTCATTGCCCCACATTCTAGACTTACAGAATTGGACTTGAAGACAAGAGCCAGTTCAATTCCTATGCATATTCTAAATAAATACCTTGGGCAAAAACACAGATTTTAAATGATTATTCCAAATGGCTTTTCAGGATTAGTGTGACAGGTTTGTGGTATATTCACTACTATTTTAAACTTTGACAGAGAAATGAGGAGTCTCTCTAAAAGAACTTCTGAGCTTCGTTTTTTTGGGGTGATCAACATCCCTGGGAATCTGACGAATGCTATGTACTGTGCTCATCAATTTTTCTTTCTAATTTCAGGGAGCTCAGGGACCCGTTCTCTGCTATGGGAGAGCCGTGGCTCTGAGTGTAAATGCTTGCCACCAAAAGCTTGGAGAAGCAACTAGCACAGCAAACAGGGTCAAATTTACCACATAAGTAACCACAAGCGGGCTGGTGTCCAAGTTCCGGCGGGCTTTGAAACTCACTGTGAGCCAGGTAGCTTAGAAAAGGTGGAGGAAGTCATTAGGATTTCCTGAGGATTGGGTT
Organism: Nomascus leucogenys; assembly: GCF_006542625.1. Lineage (NCBI taxonomy): Eukaryota > Metazoa > Chordata > Mammalia > Primates > Hylobatidae > Nomascus > Nomascus leucogenys. The sequence goes on from NC_044406.1 coordinate 8,510,659, forward strand.
GGAACTGAAACCGAGATTAATAGTATCCTCTCTGAAGAGCATTTTAACAAACGTGAATTGGAAATATAAAGATCTTCTTGTTCCCTGAGACTGGAAGGTGTAGCACAAGCGCCAGAGCATTGCCCTGGCCTCCTTTTGATGGAGAGAATGCATGAGGGATCAGCAGCGCTCGTCCCTTCTCACTGCTCCACCTTCTGCTACCCACCTGCAGTTTCCTACAGTTTGGTCCAGGGAAGGTGTGGGCTTCAGGGCATGGGTCTGCCACCGACTGCCCTGCCCACCCTTTCTGGCCCTGCAGTCTCCCCAGCTGCTGTCTTGTGGTCAGCAGAATAATGGCTTCCGAGATGTGCGTGTCGCTAAGCCCTGGAACCTGTGAATATGTTGACATGCGTGGCAAAAGGGACTTTGCAGCTGTGATGACTTTAAGGATCCTGCCCAGGGAAGATGATCCTGGATGATCTGGGCAGGCCCAGTGTCATCACGAGGGTCCTTATAAGTGGAAGAAGGAGACAGAATAGAGAGAACCAGAAAGATGGCATCCTGAGAAAGACTCATCTGGCCATGCTGCCTTTGAAGATGGAAGAGGGAAGGGGCTACTAGCCAAGGACTACAGGAGGCCTGTAGAAGGTGGAAAGGGTACGGGAGCAGATTCTCCCCAGAACCTCCAGAAGGAACACAGGCCCCTGGACCCATTTTAGACTTCTAATGTTGAGAACTGTAAGGGAATCGATTTGTGTTGTTTAAAGCCACATGGCCCAGGTGCCATCTCTCAAGGGGCCCAGCAGGATACAACAGGCATAGGTGAAAAGGGAATGAAAGAAGCTAGGCTGTGCCTTCTTCCTTCTCTCCCCTCTCTGGCCCCGGAATGACCAGCAGTTTGTATTCGTGTGCTCTGCTGAACCAAGAAATGTGGTTTGTGAAGGGCAGGATCTGCATCTAGCAGCTCTCTGGGTGGTGGCTGAGGGCAGAGAAAGCGAGTGACTCTGGGGTTGATGCTGTTGCGGGGGTGGGATGAAGAGACAGTGGCAGCTGGCCCAGGAAGTCCCCCACCTTCCAAAAGTGCTATCAAACCTCCGCTGTCTCCCTACCAGCTTGTTCCCTGAAGGTCAGCCCGCTTAGGCCGTGTGGATTCATCTGGAGCCTGGGGCTGAATGCATTAAACTTATCCCCAGAGGGTGGTGAAAAAGACCACTTCTTTCTTTGCAGGTGAGAGTGCGAGGGGATGGGAGAGCGCTTTGGCAACATCTCTGAAATATTTACTGTCAGCTCATCTCCCTTACTTACAGTAAAGAGCAGAAAGCTGGGACGTACCTAAGTGGATGACCCAGGGTGCCTGGTAAATAAGTGACGCCCACAGAGCTAAAAGACATGAGGCAATACCCAACTGAAATGCAATAAGTTTATGACATTGTATCTAGTATGATATGAGCTATGGAAAAAATGTAGGACAAAGAAGAGAGAAAAAGAAGCTAAAATGTGAATCCAAGGCTTCTGGATCTTGAGTGGTTATATTCCCTGTAGACATTATGGTCTGAATTTTTGCATCAAATTTAAGATATGGGGGTAAAACTTCATATCCTTTGACTTTGAAATTTAATTCTGAGAATTTTTTCAAAGAATATAAGTACGGCTTATGAGCTTTTATAGACACAGATATTCCTTCTATCATTAATATAAAATTGAGATATATTTCACATGTGCCATAATATTCACCATTTTAAAGTGTACAGTTCAGTGGTTTTTAGTATATCCTCAAGGTTGTACAACCATCACCCTATCTAATTCCAGAACATTTTCTTCCCACTAAAAGGAAACCCTGTACCTGTTAACAGTCACTCCCATTCCCTCTTTCCCCCAGCCCCTGGTCACCACCGATCCACTTTCTGTCTCTCTGGGTTTGCCTGTTCTGGACATTTCCTTTAGATGGAACCTCACAATGTGTGGCCTCTATGGCTGGCCTCTTTCACCCAGCACAATGACTTCAGGGTTCATCTGTGTTGTAGCATGTATCAGTACAGTTGACCCTTAAACAACATGGGTTTGAACTGCATGGGTCCACTTATTCTCCTGCCTCTGTCACCCCCGAATCGGCAAGACCAACCATTCCACATCCATGCCGGCCTACTCAGTATGAAGACTAAGATGAAGACCTTTATGATGATCTACTTCCACTTAATGAATAGTAAATATATTTTCTCTTCCTTGTGATTTTTCTTAATAAATTTTCTGTATCTTATTTTATTGTAAGAATATGGTGTATAATGTCAAAATATGTGTTAATCAACTGTTTATGTAATCAGTAAGATTTCTGGTCAGTAGTAGGCTGTTAGTAATTACGTTTTTGGAGAGTGAAAAGTTATACATGGATTTTGAAAGTTCGTGGGGGTCAGTGCCCCAACACTTGCATCTATTCCTGCATTCCTTTTTATGTCTGAATACTATTCCATCGTATGGCTAGACCGTGTTTTATTTATCCATTCAGCAGTTGATGGCTGTTAGCTGTTTCCACCTTTTGGCTATTATGAATAATGCTGCTGTGAACATTCATGTACAAGTTTTTGTGTGAACATATGTTTTCATTTATCTTGTGTATATACTTACAAGTAGAATTGCCACATCATATGGTTATAACTCTATGTTTAAGTGTTTGAGAAATTGCTAAACTATTTCCCAAGCATGAGTGGCTCTCATGCATATTTATATTAGTGAAAATTTGGAAATAATGTAGATGTCAATAGTAGGAGAGTGCTTAGGTAAATTCCATTAATCCCTTTAGTGAAGGATTTGTACAAATGCAAGTTATTTATTCAGCAGGAATTATTGAACACCAGCTTCATGCCCTGTCTTGGACCAGATCAAAGGTGATTGAGATGGGGTAATTGTTCTCAAGGAGCTTGGGCTATTCAGCTATTCCATGTGATGTTTACAAATAATTTATGACAAGGGGGACAGAATTCTTACGCTATAGGGGTAGGCTAGCTCAAGTAAGTTTTGGAGAGACTCAAGGTACGAATTAAGTAAACATGTTACAAAGTTAAGTGGAAAAGGTAGGATAGATAACTGCACATACTATGTGATCATGAGTACGTCAGAAAATACCAGATAAAAACAACTCATCAAAAAAAGGTGGAGAAAAACATACTAATATAGGAATAGTGGTTGCCTTTGTGTGGTGGTGTCAATGGACATTTCTCTCCTATTTAAGTGTGTCCTAAATTTTTTGTGATGGAAACAAAAATCCCTCCAGTCTGTCTGTGGAGACTGGGAAGGATTGGGTGGGGGAGAATCTAGCATCAAGTTTTTGGGGAGATGAGAACTCCAGAACCTGAGATGGCATCCCTGTGGGTGAAGACAGAACCTCAGAGGAAATACTAGTGTGTGCGCGCTGCTAGCCTGCACCCCATCTTCCTCCCTTTCTCAGCCACCTCTCTCCTTTTGATATCCCCTGCCCATCTGTGGCCCTACCTGGGCACCAGTAATGCCCCATTGGGTAGTTAATAAGGACGCTTTTTACGATTTTCAGAAAAAAAATTGGTCTTTAAAGTTATTAAAAGGCTTAGTGATGTTTTTAAGAAGACACAATTGAATTGCTAATCTATTTGCTCAAATTCTATTATCTAATATTATTTCCAGGTATTAAAAAGGATTCTAAGGTCAGAAATGAGAAGCTGCCCTAGCCAGCTGATCTACTGGCCCTGTCTATTTCAGAATACTCTACTTTGGGACCGCTGTCAATGTTGGGAACCCCATCACAGTTGAAACTGACTAGAACTGGGGGTGGGGGAGTACCATACTCAGAGAAACAGGGATCTTAGAACAAAGTGCTTTTTCTTTTTAGCTCTACCTTTATTTTCAATTATCTTCTCAGCATTTTAACTAGTAAAATCAAATATAATGAAAATCAGTTGGGGCGTGGTGTCTCATGCCTGTAATCCCAGCAGTTTGGGAGGTCAAGGTGGGAGGATCACTTGAGCCCAGGAGTGCGAGACTAGCCTGAGCAACATAGTGAGACTCTGTCTCTACCAAAAAAAAAAGAAAGAAAAAAAGAAAAATAGCTGGGTGTGGTGGCACTTGCTTGTGGTCCCAGCTACTCAGGAGGCTGAGGTGGGAGGATTGCTTGAGCCTGGGAGATTGAGGCTGCAGTGAGCTGTGATTGTGCCACTGCACTCCAGCCTGAGTGACAGAGTGAGATCCTGTCTCTGGGGAAAACAAAATGACATTTACAAAAATAGAAAATATTCCCCCTGGTAACACTTTAACCACAAGATTAGAAGCCCTACATCTTTGGTGGGTGTGAAAATAGCTTGGAGAATTAAAATTAGGCATAAATAAATTCCTGATGTCTTTGAGAGTTTATGTCATTGGATGATGCTGTAATAGAGGAGAATCTGGGAGATGTTGAGGCGTCAGGTTCTTTTTCATTTGAAGCTAAATGGCCTCAATTGGGTGGTTTGAGGTCTCCTGTTTTGTTTGTAGATTTCCTGTCTCCTTCCACTTGGTGATAGACCACTGATTTCTCTATGCTCCTGCGTGTGATAGTGTGCCGCTTTCCACTTTTAATTTTTCTCTTCTGTTTTATTGTGAGGGGAGTAAACTGCAGTATTGCCATTCCCCTGCTTTCGTATACATGTGAATGGGCATGGGAAAGCTGAAAGACTTTAGTGCATTTGGGGAAGGGGATAGCCCAGGGCTTCTTTCCTGAAGAACCGAAAATATTTGAACATCTCCAATTCTGCTTTATGTTTTACACATAGTCCTTGACATATTTCTGACTCTTTTTTGCCTGCATTAAATTTCTTTTTGGAGTCAACTTAGTCCTGTGGCTATCTAAGGGTTTAGCCTTTCCACATACCCAGCAATGTCTACTTTCCTCTTAACTGTATACAGTTCATACAGCGCCTATGCCAGCACTAGCATTTTCATTTTTTCTATCCTTTTATTTTGATAAAATAGTACAAACAAAATGCATTAAACCAGATGTAAGCCAGGCTGCTTTGAGGCCCACGAAGCTGGTTCCTCCGTCTCTGGCCCACCTTGGCTCTACCGTGAGATAGTTCTGTGTCTCTACCAATGACTATAAACCGTGCAATAAAATGTAAAAATTGCCCATGTGATGTGGACAGACCTGAAGATGCTCTGCGAACTGAACTTTTTCCCATGCAAAGGTCTGGATTCTGGGTTCCTTGGGAAATACTGAGAAGTGTGAATCTGGCATTGAGGGTCAGTTTAAGGGTGTGTTGGAAATTGCAGGTATGGATATGTGGAGTCACCATGGCCATGGCTTCTGAGAGAGGACATGAAGGACTCTCTTAGGAGTAAAGCCGATGTGCTTTAGGATCATTCTCAGCTTCAAAAGCTTCTTTTCCCTCCAAGATCTCTGCTGGAGTCTGGTTGAGTGAGGAGACTAAACAGCTAACCTTCATTTATGTGGAGGATGTGTACAAATGTCAGAAACATGATGAGTGGTGTTTTGTGCCCAGTGACTGAGAATGGATGTGGCTCCCAGGCAGTGGAGACCGTGGGTGTTTGGCGGTGATGATTTGTATAGGGTCAAGCTGGCCTTTGCAGGGCTGATGGGATTGGGGTACGAGAGGGGAAGAGGAAGCCTCTCCACAGGTCTAGGAAAGACCGAGAACAGATTGCTTAGACTGGAATGAGTGTGATGTTTTGGAAGGCGGGTAAACAAACTCATTTGCCTGGAAAAGAGATTGTGTGTGTGTTGGGGAGGGGGTGGGGGATGCAGAGGGGCGGTGGTAGGGAATGGAAGCAGAAAGAGCCAGAAGCTTTGTATGGGCTTGGCTTGGGGAGGACTTTTCACACCAGCCCAGGAGGTTTGCTCTGGCAAACTCAATGCTGTGAATTTCTTCTTTTTTTCTTTTTTTGAGGATGGAGTCTTGCTCTGTCACCCAGGCTGGAGTGCAGTGGCACAACCTCGCCTCACTGCAACCTTTGCCTCCCGGGTTCAAGCGATTCTTGTGTCTCAGCCTCTCGAGTAGCTGGGACTGCAGGTGCACACCACCACACCCAGCTAATTTTTGTATTTTTAGTAGAGACTGGGTTTTGCCACGTTGGCCAGGCTGGTCTTCAACTCCTGACCTCAGGTGATCTGCCCACCTTGGCCTCCCAAAGTGCTGGGTTTACAGGCGTGAGCCACCACACCCAGCCCGATGCTGTGCATTTCTGCATGGAGAGCCACTGTGCTTGGGGAAGAGTCTTTGGACATCAGTGTCTCCACCCAAGTGGGGGGATGATTATTGGCAGGATGAGGGATCATGGGATTGTCCAGGATGAAGCCGACCACCTCGCTGAGGATGCTGATTGTCCCCAGATGAGGCTGAGATCGCTCCTGGGTGGCCTTGGCCTCATCCTGACATGCAGGAACCATGCTTTTTAGCCAGCAAGAGCCAGAAAACACTCCCTGCTGAAAAGTTACCACCAAAAAACGCCAGTTTTCCACACCTCCAGATACTTCCCCTCTGACGATGAAAGAGGAGCCAAGATTTATTTGGCTCTCCTTCGGCTGATCTAAGTGCAGTGGTGTTTACAGCTAATTGATCACAACCAATTACAGATTTCTTTGTTTCTTCTCCTCTCCCACTGCTTCACTTGACCAGCCTTTTTAAAAAAAGATGTGATCAAATAGATTCTGGAACTGAATAACTCCTCTGAAGTGATTTATTTATGACTGAAGTAATGTTACCAACAACTTTCTTGGGAGAAAAGCATCATTTGATATTGGTAAAGTTTAGAGTATTCATGATAGATAGGATATGCTGTACAAGAGAAAACTATGAAATCCCTGGCCCATAAATATTTTGGAATGATAATTAGGAAAATACATCTAGACATTCTCAATGCTGTTATTGAAAATCGTGCCAGAATTTGGCTCTGCAGTGCTATAAGGATGGGTTTCTCACCTATATTTGTTTACTTTGTCTATTTTTGGAAATAGGGTCTTGTCTTGTCACCTAGGCTAGAGTACAAGTGGTGCAATCATGGCTCACTGCAGCCTCGAACTTCTGGGCTCAAGCAATCCTCCCACCTCAGCCTCCCAAGTATCTGGGACTAAGACGTGGGCCTAGCTAATTTTTTTTATTTTTGATAGAGATGGGGTCTTACTGTGTTACCCAGGCTGGTCTTGAACTCCTGGGCTCAAGCAGTCCTCCCACCTTAGCCTCCCAAGTGCTGGGATTACAGGTGTGAGCCATTGTACCTGGCCAATATTTGTTGATTACCTAAGATTGTGTATGTAAATGTGCTTAGAATGTACCTGTGCATGGGCATTTTTCTCTAGAGGCTTATTTGTGAATATCATTACGCTAGACTAGCAGCAATTTGCTCAAAACTCAGTTTGTTTTAAAGTAGGATTTTTTTTTTTGGCTGTGGTTGGGTCCCATTCAGGATGCGAATCATGCACAACAGTCTGTTGTTACCTGCTCGACTGGGACCCTCGATACGGCATTACATTCCTGACTGGTAAAGGCATTGTGCTGCAGACATCAGTTCCAGGATGGGACAAACTGCATACAGTAGGCTCATCTTGTGAGGTGATTTTTTGAGTGAGTCGTGTTTGGGAGGATATATATGGCATATTTCACCTTCTGTATATTTCTGTTTTTATATTGTTTCTAACTTCTTAAAGCCATGTGTTTAAAATGAAGATTAAAACTAGTGTTGTTCTGATGGTGTTTATCAATTTCTGAATGCCCCTGGGGAGAGACAGCCTTGTTGTCAAACCAGTTTGGGGAAATCACGTGTTCAAAATTCATACGGGTCTCATGGGGCTTGGCTGTGGTTGTGTCACTTTCTCAGGTCCAGGGACAGAAGAAGTGGGAGGATTGACTTAGTGAAATGTAGGTGATCAGATTCCCATGCATAGCAGTCAGTGTGCATTTATAGAGACAGGCCAAGAGATAGCTGCCCAGACTCAGACAATTATAGGTGTGTCTCGTTTTATATGACAGCTGCAGTCCTAACACTGCCTTGTCAATCCATGTGATCATGGGGGATCGGGGAGGGGGGAGCTCTACTTTTAAAAATCCATCTGAAAACTCTTTACTTTATCTCTCTTGTCAAGCCCAAATTTCCTTAATCAGATTTTCTTCAAGGAGAGATGCCTGTAGACAAAGTGCTTTTGTTGTTTTTCTCCAGAAAAATAAAAAAGGACTCTGAAATTTCTGATTCCTACTGTATAAGAAATACAGGAAGTATTTAGTTGGGGTGTGCGTGGGTCTCATTGTATTGTTACCTTGCTTGGCTCTTTGCATTTGGCCAATGGTTGATGTTTATTGAACTCATGACCAGTGGTAGATGAAAATATTGCAAATGCATTTTATATATTTAAGCCAGTGTTCATGTGTAATATATGGAAACTGAAAGTTGTGAGGGGAACATTTCTCAGGGAATGAGAACAGAGCATAGGTGCTCTCTGATTTTTCTGGAAGAGCTACATTCCATTGTCGTCACCTCATTAAACATACTGCTTGGAAGAAGATGCTTGCTTTACCTGTTTTGTTAGTAACCGAGTATCTCTTTTTGCTCATATTTAAAGTTGCACTTTGAGATAGTAATGCTTCTGATTGTGAGTGTACTAATACAGTTATTTAGGCAAAGCTGGTGAATTAATTTTCTAACCAAATATTTGGAGCAAAAGCAGTCAATTAGATAAGATAAAGCAAACTTATACAAAACTGACCTGACTTTCAAATTTGTTTTCATAATTTTATTTTGCAGGATAACAAAGCCATTGACCTTTGCCGATTGTGTTGGGGATGAACTTCCTTTAGGATGGGAAACTGTATATGATAAACAAATTGGAGTTTATTACATGGACCACATAAATAGTAAGTAGTGTGCAAAATCTGTGGCATTATATCAAAGATGCCAAAAACTTTTTGTAGAGTGTAACAATTGTTACCTTCCAATGCAACATTAAATTGGGTTTTATAAATGTAATCCGGTTTCTATTAGCTCAGTTCTTCACAAAGTGAAGCAGTTCTGTAGCTGTACCTTGCTTGTGTCTTGCTGGGGACTGCATATAATATGTTTAATAGAGGGTTTTAATAACTATTACAAGGAATAAATTTCCCAGGCAGTCTGGAAATAGAAATACCTCTCATAATGAAAAAACTATTTATTGCAGAGTGGAACCGACAAGTTATTGGAATAAGTGCCCAAGTGATTACCTTCACTTCATTTCGTCTTATACATTTAACTTTAGCTTTCATACACCAAACCTTTTTGATCTGTGTGTGTGTGTGTGTGTGTGTGTGTGTTTGTGTGTGTTTGTGTGCGTGTGTGTGTGTGTGAAGGGAGGAAATGGTATAGAGACCATAGCAAAAAAATGGGTCTTTGACCATGCCAGCCTTCTTTGTAGAACTATCTAGAGCAGTGGTTCTCATCCTGGGTGATTTTATCCCTCAGGGACACTTGGCATTGTCTGGAAGCATTTTCAATGGCTGTGCCTGGGAGAGGTGCTGCTGGCATTCAGTGGGTGTAGACCAGGGATGCTGCTAAACACCTTACAACGCACAGGACAGCACCCCCCCAACAGATAATGAGGCGACCCCAAATGTCAATGATGCCAAGATATAGGAACCCTGTTCTAGATCTGTTCTTTGCCCCTTAATCTTGGCTGTCTCTTAGCTTTCTTCAATGGGGTCCCAGCTGGGAATCCATTTTTCACTCTCTCTCATTTTCATTCTGGCTTCCCTCAGTGGCTCTGTCATTGTCATTTTACTACCAGGATATGAAACATGGCTTCCCCTTGGCTTACTTTCTGTCCTTTGGTTGGTGAAGTGTGGGGCGGCTGCAGGGTCTGAAGGTGCATGGTGCCCCCCACCCGAGTGATTTTGAGCCTCTTTTCTAGGCCAGTCCCATGATTCCTCATGTCCCCACTGTGCAGTCAACCCAGATTGGTGTGTTCAGGGCTGATTGCTGGCACCCAAGATCTGAGTCCCCCATCTCAGATCTCGGGGCAGTGGGGTTTTTGGTGCCTGGCACTCGTCCTTGGGCACGATTGCAGCTATTATCCAGAGACTGGGCAGTGGTGATTGGAGACAGGGGATACCTACTGTTATGGCCCCGCTGCCCTCCCAGGCAGGTCCAGGTGGCAGGAGAACTTCTAGGTGGACCCACTGCTTTCTGGACAGGGCAAGTACCTGGCAGAAGAGAAGCTGAGAGGCCCCAGTGGCTCTCTGCCAGCCTGGCACTTCACGGCTGTGTGTATTTGGGTAAATGTGGCCGTTTGAGCTAGGCTTCCCAGCTGATAGTCTAAGGGGCAGCTCGTAACACATAAGAGCTGCTCACTTCACGGGGCCACCATGCTGTGGACCTGGGCAGATGCCCGTGGCTTCGTTAACACGCTTTGTCCTTCCCAGGGCTTGGTGGTACGGATGCCTCATGCCCACTGAATCTCATCTCTGAGACAAGAGCAGGACTCTGATTTTGCATTTGTTTTGGTTTGTAAATCTCCTCCTGTGAGCTTTTATGGCTTGAGGGGCTTTCTAGGATGGTGTGAAAAGGGGTGAGCAAAGGATATTGACAGGAGAGCAGACAGGGAGGGCATTTCCAAGGAGAACTTTCCTGGAAACATTCTAGCAAGCACACCTTCGTGTGTGTGTGTGTGTGTGTGTGTGTGTGTGTGTGTGCGCGCGCGCGCGCGCGTGTGTGTGGCAAAACAGACATAATGTAAAATTTACCATTTTAACCATTTTGAGGTGTAATTCATAGAACGTAAAACGAACCATTTTTAAAGTGAATAGTTTGGTAGCATTTGGTGCATTTACAGTCTTGCGCAGCCATCACCTCTATCTTGTTCCGGAACATTTTCCTCACCCCAAAGGGAAATCTCATCTCCATTAAGCAGTCATTCCCCATTCCCCTTCCCCTAGCCCCTGGTGACCCCTAGTCTGCTTTCTGTCTCTGTGGAGTCTCCTGTTCTGGGTATTTCATAGACATGGAATCAGATGCTATGTGGCCTTTTGTGCCTGGCGTCTTTCACTTAGCCGTTTTTTGAGGTTCTTCCATGTCATAGCGAGCATCAGAACTTTATTCCTTTTTATGGAATTTTATTCCTTTGTATATGGTTTATACAAACCACTCTGTTGTATGTACTAAGTGAAAGGTCCTGAGAGTATAAAGGTGACTGAGGCTGTGCCCCTGCCATCTAGAGGCCATAGTTTAGACGGGAAACAGAAAAGATATAAAAACACTCGTGTGCTCAGTGTTAAGGGGGAAGAAGGGCAGCCCCCGTAAGCAGGGGAGAGACGCGTGTGCCTAGAGGATCAGAGAAGGCTTCAGGAAAAAAGGTGCCTTTGCAGCGTGCCTGGGAAGACGGCAGGCCTTCCTGTGACAGAAGAGGTCTGAGTCAGCATGGCAAAGGCACCGGCGGGCCAGCCAAGCATATTTGGGGACTTCGCAGAAGTTCAGTCTGTGTAGAGAATGTTTTTGGGGAAAAGGACAGAAAATAGAGATGAAGCTGATAAGTGAGTTTTGGGACTCCTGTATCAGGCTAAGGAGATTGGACTTTGTGCTTTCAAAGAGGTTTCTGTGTGAAAGCATTGCATCCCAGTTAGGAAGGTCACTTTGGAGAGTGCCCTGAGGATGGGTTTTGGTGGGATGAGACCAGAAGGCCCAGAGAGTCTGACTGAAGTAAGGAGAGACAGAGACAAGGGCGTGTCGCCAGTGATGATCATATCCAGGGGCAGGAACCTCCGGTTCTTCATAACCCACCGAATGTTTCAGGAGGAAGAGGAGTGGGATTCTTTGAGGATGAGTACCAGGTTGCACTCCCAGGCTGGCTCCGCAGTTAGATCCAGATGATGCGGCCCCCTGCAAGGGGAAGACAGGAGATTGAGGAAGACAGGAGAAGCAGGCGTGTGCTGTGTGGTGTTTCGTTTGATTTTGCTCTTGATGGTGAAAGGTGGTGTGGAGAATGAGGGCTGCTTTGGATGAATGGCTGGGAATGACTTTGGGTCCATCCATATGGAGGTGCATCCAGGAGGCAGGGGGGAATGAAAGTTTGGAGCTGGGGAGAGAGGCTGGAGCTGGAGTTAGGCACAGGCCCTTGGAGAGCTGGACAGGGAGGAAGCAGAAGTGGACATGAGGGAAGCTATGGTGGGAGGAGACAAGGAAGTCAGTGAGGAATGGGAAAAGACTACACAGTCTGGTCTGGAAAATGAAAGGAGAAGGGGGCCAGCCAGGCCAGGGGCACAGAAGAGTTTCCATCATCTCACACAGAAGGAGCCAATGAGGAGAAGGTCATAAATAGCAATTAGTGTCACAGTTCTGAGCTCATGTGGATTCATCTCCTCGCATGCTTATTTAAAGTGTGGTCTTTGTTGGTGAAAACATTGTCTTGTATTGTCTTCCCTCCTCCAATGGACTGTTTCATATCTGCAGACTGTTTCCTTCTCATCTGCACTGTGGATGTAAAAATGGAAAGTGTTCCACATTTTGGAAAGGTTCGTGATATAAAATCTTCCATAATATGCATCCTGGTAATTAATTAATTTTCACATTGACAAGTGACATCACTGCATGACTGTTGGTCAACCTAAGGATTTTACTTTTAAGTCACTTACGTTTTTACCTTTTTAAATTTCAGAACTTACCCAGATTGAGGATCCAAGAGAACAGTGGAGGCGAGAGCAAGAGCGCATGTTGAAGGAATATTTAATTGTAGCCCAGGAGGCTCTCAATGCCAAGAAAGAAATCTACCAGATTAAGCAGCAGCGGTTCGAGCTGGCCCAGGAGGAATACCAGCAGCTGCACAAAATGTGTGAGGATGACAGCCGCTCGTACGCCAGCTGTGAGTTGACTTACCTCCTGTTAAAAGCCATTGTGACTTTAAAAGCCATCTCTCTGCTATGTTACCTGCAAACACTGAACCTTCCTTGGGCAAGATAGCTTCATAAAGGTTCTAATTGCATACTGTTAGGTCATCAGTATTCGGCACTGAAATCGGATGGGCACCCGGTAGCCACTCCTGTAGCAAGGATTTATGAAATGCTTACTTTGTGCCCAGACACTGGGTTATGGTTGGTGGTGACTAAGAAAGGAAAAGTCTCTGCCCTTGAGCTCACATTCAGGTGGGGAAGGTAAAAAATAAACAAGAAAACAAAATTTCAGGTAGGGATGTATACCAGCTTCCTGTCTCATGCATGTCAGTTTTGAAGAGGGCTTCCCTCAGAAATCTCTGCAGTTAACACTGCTTGTCTGGGCTGATCTCTTGGGAAATCCACACAGTGGTTTCATTCATTCTGAGTGGGAAGACTCAGGAGACCTCAGCCATGTCAAGCCTCCTGTCTCTTTGTAGAGTTCTCCTCTTGGGCTGTAGGCTTTAGTAGTCAGTACAGGGAAGGAGGAGGAACACCATAGAACCCAGAGAATCGGAGGACTCTCCTTCTGCCCCTCAGATGAGATGACCATGTACTGTTTGCTGTTCTCTAAAGGGACCTCTCTTTAGTTTTGGAGGCTGCCAGAGTGGGGGGCTTCATTCCATTAGTACTCAGCAAGTGCTCGGTGTTGAAGAAACCAGGTCCACTCTCAGAACCCAAAGCATTTTGCTGTGGACACAATCAGTCACCACATGAGCCAGTTCCTTCCCAGCAGACTGTCACCCTCAACAGACCCCAGCAGATGTGCATGACTGTGACTGGCCTGGGCACTCGTGAGCTTGGAAAGAATGGATGAAAGTTGGTACCACTGGGTTGAATTTTACAAAAACCTGTCTGTTTGAGACTTAGGGCCTTTCCTGTGGTATTAGTGCCATGTTGCCATGGTAGATATTGAAGACACAGCCATAGCCTTATTCTGTGTTGCAAGTCAGAATGGAGGTAAGGCCAAGGGGCCACACGTTTTGTGCTCTGTTTTATTGCAGCAACTGTTGACGGGGCAGAAGCCTTAGAAGCTGTGGGCAGGAGTGGGGTATTCCCTCTGCAATAGGAATTGAAGATATTTCTATTACTGTGTATCTTGAGGGAAACAGGGAACTCAGTTTTACCGATGTGTTGCTTCCAAGCCATCTTATCTCCATCTCTGCAGATATTGGCACATACCTGGTTGGTTTTTTTGGGGCTTTGTTTTGTTTTTAACTTTCCATCAGAATGTGATAGGTCAGCTATGTGTGGAGTTTTAGAGGCTGGTTTCTTATCTTCACAGTTATCTTTTCTTGGAATGTCTTGCTCTGATTTTGGTATGAGAGTAATACTGGCCTCATAGAATGAATTGGGAAATGTTCCTTCCTCTTCTGTTTTCTCATAGAGTTTGTGTAGGATTGGTATTAGTGCTTTCTTAAGTATTTTATAGAATTCACCAAAAGAGCCACCGGGACCTGGAGTTCTTTGTGGAATGTTTTTAACTACAAATCCAATACTTTTAATAGAGAGGTATCCAGAGTTTTTGTTTCTTCTTGAATCAGCTTTGGCATTTGTGTGTTTCAGAGAATTGTCTTATTTCATCTAATCTAAAAGTCAGCAAACTTTTCTATGAAGAGTCAGAGAGTAAATATTTTAGACTTTGTGGACCATATGATCTCAGTGGCAACTATTCTACCCTGTGGTTATATTGCAAAAGCATTCAGAAACAACATGTAGACAGATGTGCCTGGCTATGTTCCAGTAGAAGTATCAAAACAGGTAGCAACCTAGATTTGGCCCACAGGGAGTTTGCTGCCCAGTGATCTAAGCTGTGAAGTCTATGAAGTTGTTTGTAGAATTCCCTTATTAGCCTTTTAATGTCTGTAGGCTTTGAAGTGATGTCCTCTCTTTAATTGCTGATATTAATAATTTGTGTCTTCTTAATCAGTATAGCTAAACTTTTATTGATTTTTATCTATCTTTACAATACACTGGCTTTTGCCCTGTTCTCCCATTTCTTGTCTGTTTCTATCTTACTGGTTTTTCTTCTTTATTGTTTCTTTCCTTCTACTTAGTTTGGCTTTAATTTGTTCTTCCTTTTCTAGCTTCCTAAAGTGGAAATTTAGATCACTGATTTTAGATATTTCTTACTTCCTCATATAGCCATTAAAGGTAAGGATTCTCCTCTAAGTACTACTTTAACTGCATCTCATAAATTTTGATATGCTGTATTTTCTTTCAGTTCAAAATAATTTCTCCTTTTTTTTGGTGGTTTTTGACCCATGGGTTGTTTAGAAGTAAGTCAGCAGGACTTTTTAAAGATGTCATGTTGTTGATTTCTAACTTAGTTCCATTGTGGTCAGAGACTATGTAACATTTCAGTCTTTTGAAATCTATTGAGATTACTTTTATGGCCTAGAATACTGGTTTTTTGTTTTGTTTTGTTTTGTGTTGTTTTTGAGATGGAGTCTTGCTCTGTCACCCAGGCCAGAGTGCAGTGGCACGATCTTGGCTCACTGGCTCACTGCAACCTCCATCTCCCGGGTTCAAGCGATTCTCCTGCCTAAGCCTCCTGAGGAGTTGGGACTACAGGTGTCCGCCACCACGCCCAGATAATTTTTGTATTTTTAGTAGACACAGGATTTTGCCATGTTGGCCAGGCTGGTGTGGAACTCCTGACCTCAGGTGATCCACCTGCCTCGGCCTCCCAAAGTGCTGGGATTATAGGTGTGAGCTACCGTGCCTGGCCAGTCTTTTTGATGACCAGAAGCCCATGGGCTTGGTGCCTTGATGTCTCCTTAGCTGAAGCATTGGCCTATAACCTGTTCTGAGATTATACAGTTAGCAATTCTAAACATTTCAGAAAGCTACTTGGTAGAAGTTAGGTTGAATGGTATAAAATTGCCGTTTTTCTATCTAAAAAAGGGCTGAATATTGGCTATTCTTATAATCCAACCTAATAGTGTATTTCTTTCCAGCAGTCTTTGGGTGCCTTATCTTTTACATGCTTGCATTTGATTAGGTCTCCAAAGAGGCTCTCAAATCAGTCTTTCAAAGAATGAAATGGAAGAAATACATATCAGAAAAACTTGGCCAGTGATTGAAAAGAAAAATTGAGGCCAGGTACAGTGGCTTACACCTGTAATCCCAACACTTTGGGAGGCCGAGGCAGGAGGATCACTTGAGACCAGGAATTCAAAACCAGCCTGGGCAACCTAGCAGGACCCTGTCTCTATTAAAAAAGAAAGAAAGAAAAACTGAGTCTAGAGAAAGTGTGTATTACGTACTGGCTACTACCAGTGCAGCCAGGACATCAGCTGCAGTGACTGTAGGAACCCTGGACTGGATGCCCTCAATGATGCAGACATTAGAACATCCTGTCTGATTCCACACCCACTCTGAGGGGCAGTGAACGGGGAATCCCAATGCAGTGCCAAGCCGTAGGTTAAGAGTATTCAGTACTTCAGCATCCTGAGGAGCTGAGGATCCTGCAGGATCAGGTTTTGTATTTCCATGGGCTTTTCACTTCTTTGATGTTTGGGCAAATAGGGAATTCTACTCAATTACATTTCTTTTTATGCCCTATGGGATTTTATTAATGCCCGTTAAGATTCACTCAAGAGGCTCTTTTTGAAGTGGTATCTGTTCCTTCAGTAGAGGAAGCTGATGACTCTGTTGTTGACTTGAGGTTCTAAGGTGCTCACCAGATTCCATTTCCTGACCTGCTGGATGTCTCTGTGTGGATACGATCTCTTCCTCCACTTGTGTAGGTTGCCTTCGAGGCCAAAAGTGGGCCTGCCTGTTTTCGTGAAAGGGCTGGAGATGCCAGTGAGTCTTCCTGGGGCCTGTCAGCTCGTCAGGGAAAAAGCCAACTCTGAATGAATCTAGGAGTTGATCCAAGTGTTTTATCAACTTGCTGCTGTCCCTAGGGCTTCCACCAAGTTCTCTCAATCTGCTGTTTAACCCGAACTACCAGGTGCAACAAGGAAAACCCTGCTAGAATGGACTCAGATGAATTCTTTCTGGCCACAGGATAAAGTCCAATGCAGTGATTCTGTTGGCTTGACCATGATCTAACAGATGGCTTCTACAGCCATGCCAGAGGGCCTGGGCCCATGTTGGGAGCTGCTGGTGGCAGTTTCCATAGCACACGTTGGCTGTGTAGCCACACGGGTCTCACTGCCCAGATCTCCCTCAGTGCCAGTCATCTAAAGCAGGAGGCGTCTCCTTTTTCTGATACTGTGAACACAATAACATCTGGACTTAATTCCCACTTCTTCCTTCATGGGTAATGACTTGAAGTGAAAGGAACCGATATCCAATGAGCTGGTGTTTTCTATGCATTGTTATGATCACAGTGTTGTCAAGCACGTGCTGTTTTCTTTATTGTTCACATGAGAAACTGAATATCAGGGAGGCTAAATTATTTCTTCAGGATCACATACCCAGCAGATGGTAGAAGTTGGATTTAAGCCCAGATCTGTTTGTGTTGGTGGCCTTCAGTGTTCTGCACAGTTTCCTAGACATGGAAGAGGCCACTCAGAACAGCTAGTGGTGTTTGTGGAACACCTCCCCCATCCAACTTTCAGGTTATCTGAAAATAAAGACTAGTTATAAATTGACAAGTTGTCTGGAAATTTTGCAGCAATAAAGGGGGCAAGTGGAAGGCAGATCACTTTCTGGATCTTGACTTTTCCATGGCCCGTGTAAGATCACTAAACTGTTCATTTATTTTTCGACAGCTGTTAGCACCTGCTGTTGATATATACTAAATGGCAGGAACATGTTTTTTTTGTTGTTTGTTTGTTTTGTTTTGTTTTTTGAGACGGAGTCTCGCTCTGTCATCAGGCTGGAGTGCAGTGGCGCGATCTCGGCTCACTGCAGCCTCTGTGTCCCGGGTTAAAGCGATTCTCCTGCCTCAGCCTCCTGAGCAGCTTGGACTACTGGTGCATGCCACCATGCCCAGCTAATTTTTGCATTTTTAGTAACAGGGTTTCACCATGTTGGCCAGGATGGTCCCTATCTCTTGACCTCGTGATCTGCCTGCCTCAGCCTCCCAAAGTGCTGGGATTACAGGCGTGAGCCACTGCGCGCAGCCGGGAACACATTTTATTCCTAATGGTTGCTTGTTGGGAAAGATGAGGCAATAATGTGTGAACAGAGGAATTAACTGGAACAGCCATTTCTAATGTGGGAGCAGAAGGTAGGGAGGAGAAGTGCATCTCACCTATACCCCTCACACATTTCCCTCGAGCTATGGAAATCACCAGAAGAAAACTTCATGCATTGGAGAGGAAAGATTTTGTGTCAGTATTGGGCCATCTGGTATCTAAGAACATCCATGCCTTGACCTGAAAGCAAATTCAGATATTTGGCTGGATGCTTTGCACACTTGTCTCCATGAGAGTAGGAACCCAACCCTGCTTGATTTCAATGAGCTTCTGAGCTAGCTGCCTGGTGATGCCCAGGCCTCATTTATGCTTCGTAGAACACTGGGGTGAAACTGCTCAACAATGGACTCATTCTCTCTGAGTCACACCTGCTACTTTTTCTACAGCTCCATTTTGTAGTTTCTTCTACTTTCTTTATTGCAACATGTTCTTCTATTTGCCTGCCTTTTAACACTGAATACGTTCATTATCTCAGACACATTTTTTCCTGGAGTTATTCCTTTATTCTTCCTGAGAAACTCTAGCCCCAGGCACATTCAGATGAACTATGTGTGACCATTTGCAGGATCTTTTGGAAGAAATTCTTGCATGGGGTAGGAAGATAGTCTAAACCTCAGGTCTGCAAACTATGTCAAGCCTGTGGGCTGGATCCTATCCACTGTGGGTGTTTGTAAATAAAGTTTTATTGGAACACAGCCATGTCCATTTACTAACCTATTGTCTATAGCAGCTACAATGGCAGAATTGAGTATTTGAGACAGATTGTATGGCCCACAAAGTCAAAAATATTTACTGTCTGGCCCATTAGAGAAAAAGTTTGCCAATTCCTGGTCTATACCCATAGTTCTCAGACCTGGCTGCAAGCTAGAATCTTTAAAAACTTGCTGCTTGGACCTTACCCCAAGAGATTTTGATAGAACTGGCCTTGGGTGGGACCAGGCTTTTTTTTTTAAGCTTGCCGGGTGATCCCCAGGGCTGAAATCCACTGGGCTAGACGGAGTGTGAATGGCCCTTGTAGCAGCAGGAATATGACTTTGTTTACTATCCTAGTTCCTAGGAGTTACTCAAAGTCTGCATTGAAAGTCTTTCTGGGTGGCTAGGAAAGAGGCAGCGTTATCTCTGGTGAGAAAGTGCTGATCCACCCTGAGTTCTTTGATTAGGTGGTGGTGAAGCTTGACCTTATCAGCCATCAGTCTTGCCAGCATTCCTTCTGAGGCTCCAAGCCTGTCTCACAATGACTCTTCCATTGGTGCTGTGGTTTTTTTTGTTGTTGTTGTTGTTTTTGTTGTTGTTGTTGTTGTTGTTGAGACAGGATCTTGCTCTGTTGCCCAGGCTGGAGTGTGGTAGTGTGATCTTGGCTCACTGCAGCCTCAACCTCCCGGGCTCAGGCGATTCTCCTACCTCAGCCTCTTGAGTAGCTGAAACTCCAGATGTGCACCACCATACCTAGCTAATTTTGGTACTTTTTGTAGAGATGGGGTTTTGCCATGTTGCCCAGGCTGGTCTCAGACTCCTGGACTCAAGAGATCTGCCCGCCTCCACCTCCCAAAGTGCTGGGATTACAGATGTGAGCCACCGCACCCGGCCTCATTGGGGCTCTCGCTGTTGAAGGATTTCTCATTTGCTGTCTTGGTTAGGAACAGGGCTACAGGCAATCCATTCCAATTCAACCTTTTGTTTTCCTTCACACACGCATGTTGGAGCAGGCAGGAGAAAAAAGGATCATGGAGCATTTTTCCCATGTATTAGTCAGCAAGCCAGATTTTGAAGGTTGCAGCAAAGCACATGTGTTTCCTGAGAAATAATCCCCTAGTCTGTCCTGGAGGGAGAATTCTTGGTTAGGATTTGGTGGCATCTTGGGTTACTTCTGTAGATCACCCCCAGGTGGCCTTACTTGATTGTTTTTGGTCTTTTGCTTATATTGCCTTAAAAAAAACCCATCCTGCCTGCTTTGTTGGCCTTGCATATTTCTCCATGTGCCTCTCTGGTAGATAGTACCTGTCAACCTGGAACCTGTCAGGGCTTGTCGGCCTTTTGCCCAGAGTCATTCTTGGCTCCCTTGAGCAACTCCTGACAGTGCTGATCCCTGGAGGCCTACACCTGGTCCTAAGGAGCAACCTGCTCCAGAGGATGTCTTTGAAGAAGGACTGCTGGTCTTTTAAAGCATGTCTTCTTTCTGGGGTGACCTTAGGTACCCATAGCTCAGAGGAGGCCTGTACATAAGAGAGACAAAGACAAACAGACTCATGGACACACACATTTCCCCTTTCAGTAATTTGTCAAACTGAAATCCAGGGTTAAGTACTGGGGTTTGCAGCATTTTGAGTGCTAAATACACAGCTCAAGTTCACCTGTTGGGTGGTGGGCACTGGGGAACTGGAGGACCGTTTCTTCTTCTGGGAAAGCTAGCCCAATTAAAGGATCTTTGGCAGCTGACCCACCGGAGCCCAGATTCTAGACATGAAGCCCTCTATGAATGATGGCATAATATATTATAGATCAAGTCACTACAAACTCAGTCTTTTAATCTATAAAATGGGCAAGGAAACATAAGTATCATTTCACCTTCACAAAGATTTTATGAGAATAGATTAAATAAATGTGAAAGGCACCCTGTAATAGCAAGATATAATAATTTACATTGCTGTGGTCCAGCTAGGCTATAACCTTGTTATTATATTATCTGAGGCAATGTTGTATGCCTGAGCAGACTCTATATGCTATTTAATAGCTCTGCCCACTTAACTCTTCAAGAGAGAAGAAAGCTTCAGAGGTGAAAGTCTGGTCTTTATCATAAACCTCGAGATTGGAGACATGTCTTAATAGAGGAAGATATTCCGTTTATAAATGTTGTGGAAGGCCGGGCACGGTGGCTCACTCCTGTAATCCCAGCACTTTGGGAGGCCGAGGCGGGTGGATCACTTGAGGTCTGGAGTTTCAGACCAGTCTGGCCAATGTGGCAAAACCCCATCTCTACTAAAAATACAAGAAATTAGCCGGGCATGGTGGTGGCGCCTGTAATCCCAGCTACTTGGGAGGCTGAGGCAGGAGAATCGCTTGAACCCAGGAGGTGGAGGTTGCAGTGAGCTGAGATCACACCACTGTGCTCTGGCTTGGGTGACAGAGTGAGACCCTGTCTCCAAAAGAGAAAAAGTGTTGTGTAGTACACGCTGTTATGGGGTCTGGAGTCCTGAGCTGTTCTTGGACTCTGTAAATGGTTCTAGTAGACTTACTGGCAGATCTGAGGAACTGAGAATTTTATTTATAAATTGAATTACATTATTAAAAGTTATGCCAGTGTTCACAACCATCCTTAGTATTTGAAGATAAAATGTATTCACTGTGTTAGTTACTTGAGTAGACTTTTCCCTTATCCCAGTCCTGGAATTTTATAATTTTATAGAGACCGTAGCAAAAATAACATGAATGGGATCCATGTAATTAAAAGGTATTCTGTCACTTATGATGGTTTCAGCTGCAGCAGAGAAGACTAATTCTCTTGGGTCTAGACAATAAGAAAATTCATTGTCACATAGTGGAGTTCTCTGGAGGTGGGGTGGGATTCCCCATAGGTGGATTCAGTGGCTCAGTGGCATCATTGGTTTGTCAGTTTCCCCCTCTAGGAGTGGATACATGCTGAGTCTCTTGGGGAGAGTTAGCTACCTAACACTTCCGGGGTTCTGGTACTTAGGAAGGAGAAATGGGGGAAGGTTGCTATGTAGATGTCCAACAGTATCCAAGACACCTCCCCTGTGTATTTCAAGTCTCTTTGCTAATTTTCCATATGAAACTGCATAGACAGAGGAAGATTGGTACAGATTTTTTTTTTTTTTTTTTTTTTTTTTGAGACAGAGTCTTGCTCTGTCGCCAGGCTGGAGTGCAGTGGCGTGATCTCGGCTCACTGCAAGCTCCGCCTCCTGGGTTCAAGCAATCCTCCTGCCTCAGCCTCCTGAGTAGCTGGGATTACAGGCACCCGCCACCACACCCAGCTAATTTTTGTAATTTTAGTAGAGTTGGGGTTTGCACCATTTTGGCCAGGATGGTCTCGATCTCTTGACCTTGTAATCCGCCCGGCTCGGCCTCCCAAAGTGCTGGAATTACAGGCGTGAGCCCGGCGCCTGACCGGTACTAATGTTTAGCATTGCAGTGAACTTTGTTGAACTTTGGTGGTAGGCTTACTTTCTACCCTTAATGGGAAAGATCCCAGGTGATAACTCTTGGCCTTGCGTTCCTCCCACTGCAAGTTGACAAGTTGACACATGTGTTGTAGTGTTGTAAGCCAGGATTCAGCGATTCAGCAAGCTTTAACCTCATAGCCTCATTTGCATATTATCTCTATCCCAAGTGAAAGAAGGCCTTTAAGCTCAGATCTGGGAAACTTAAAGTCCCAGGAGTTTAATATGGAGATGTTTTTCTATAAGTTATTTCTGCCTTTTAAGGACATTGTTGGAGATGTTGCTTTCATTACTGATTTTAAATGAAACCAAAGAGTCAGGCAAGATGGAAGATGTAGGATTTGGAAATAGGCAGTCTTGTCTAAGAAAGAATTGTTTGTAAAATATTTTACTCCATGTCTTTGAGAGATCATGAGTCTAAGTATAAGAAAATTGGAGATAAAGTTGGCAAACATTTAGCTCTTCCAGTTGTTTATTTCCAGTAGATTCTGTTGTTTGAAATTCTGACTGAATGGGACTTAAATAGTAGATTTTCCATAGAACTGTTATTAAAATAGGAGACCCAACTGCTCAAATGAACTTTGGACGTGGTTCTAATTGAGGTTTGAAGTAATTGTGCTGTTGAAGCTACTCAGTGGTGTTGAGCCATCCTTTGCAGTACATAGTCCACAAATGATTTTGAATTGGTTTCTCATTGTTGGTACCTAAGTTATCTGAATGACAGCCAGCCTTTGATTCTCAGATCAAAGGAGTTAAAGAAAGGACTCCGTCCCTGCAGATGTCTCTTCTGAGCAGGTTATGTTAATGACAATAACTGGGAGGCAGAGGGCACCAGAGTGGGGTGGTTCACAGATGAAGACAGACCAGCATTCCACTAGCTAAGCAGAAGAAGGGAAGCCATGCAGCAGTGGTACAGAGCCCATGGCTTCAGAAACCTAAAGAAAGGAGGCAGAGGCATCAAGAAAAAGCACCGCAGAGCGGTGGATGGGGTGGTAGAAATTAGGAATAGCCACTCGCTGCTCCAGCTTCCATAACACTGGAAAAAGCTTGCAGCTCTCTGTGTGCACAGAAATTTGCTGACTGTGCCTAGCGTGTCAACAGCTCTGTGGCTCTTATTCATCCCTAGGTATTGGTTACTCACGATAATGATGCCATGTCTGTAAAAAGACTTTAAATCATGTACACTGCACTGTTTAGGAAAGCATTGAGGTATGTGATGTCTTTTAGCTAAACATTCATCAAAACAAGTTATTAGAGTAAAAGTGTGAGTGCCTCACTTCAGTTTCTGGGACAAACAACTTGGGGCCCCATCTTTTTCTCAAGCCTGCCAGATACTGACGTATTAGTAGAAATCTTTTTTATTTTACAAATTTCTAATGTTTTTTTCCTTTCTTGTGTCAAAAATTGTTCATCTGGAGAATATAGGTGTGAAGAAAATAAAAATAAAATCATTTTTAATGCAGCCATTGAGAATAACTGCAGTTAACTTTTTGGTTCTATCTTTCCAGTGACGTCTGTGTATGTATTTTAAAAGAAAGTAAAAGTAGGTTCATACTGCAAGTACTATTCACGTATTAAGTACAGTTTCCTACGTCATAATCATACCTCTTCCCCCCCTACCCCGCCCCCCTGCTGTGTCTATATGGTGTTTAACTGTAGTAGTTTTATAGTAGAACTAAACAGAGTTTTGACTGACCTACAGCCGTGTATTTTATTATATGGGATCCTATAGAAAGTCCTGATGCAAATATCAAACATCAGGAAGATTTGAGGATGTTAAATGTCAATTCTTTAGGAGCCAGTGACCACTTGTAAATCAGAGATTTAGAGTCCTTTAATGCAGTAAATCAGAAGTTCCTTGTGTGTATGTATTTTGAAGGATCCATTATAAAATAAAATATTTTCTTTCTATTTAGCATTCTCTGGATATTCAACAAATACAAAGTATGACCCACACCAAATTAAAGCAGAAATAGCAAGTCGTCGGGATAGGGTGAGTAAAACCGATGTTTTTACAACCAGGTGGATGGAAGCCTGGGGCCTTACAGCCTAGGCCGCTGGTGTTCTACTCTGGTTGACTCCTCCTGGAGGGATCGCTAGCAGTGTTAGACTGGAAGGGTTCTGAGGGTTCTGATGCTCCTTCCCTGGTGACCCCTGAATTATCTATGTGCTATCATGTTTCGTCTCTTCAGACCCTTGTCTTGGTTGTCTGGGAAGGGGAACACTTCTGTTGCATTTGGGACAAAGCATCTTGGCAATGAAGCCTGCTCCTCTCTTGGTGTGTCATTCCCTGAATCAGGGTGTATCTTTTAGCGCAGTGTTTCTCAAATTTTGGCACAGCTAAGAAAAATACCTGGGAGCTTGTTCAAAGTGCGAGCTTCCAGGCTTAGCCCCTGAGTTTTGACGTGGGCCTGGAGCCGGTCCCAGAATCTGTTTAAAGAAGCACTCCAGGAGCCATTGAGTTTCAGGTAATCAGAGAACTCGCTTCTGGACACAAAGTTTCATGTGCGGGGTCTGAGAGGAGTGGGTAGAAGGAAAGATGAAGAATGTGTTACAAAAGTTGCCAGTTGTAATGTGGAAACCTTGAAAATGCAAATAGTTACTGGTTCCCCACTTGGGTAAGAGTCTGTCAACAATCTGGAATTTTTGTATCTAAGCACAGCCGGTCTTCTAGAAAGCCTGCTTCTTATGCATGTAAATGGAAGTTTATAGTGAGAATGGATGATCTTCTGAACTGCAAGCTGAGTAGAAACTCAGATGACAGTGCTAATAACAACTGTAGAAATCATTCTTCACAGCTGGTTTTTGGAGAAAAAAATGTGATTTGTCTTTAGCTTTCCAGATTAAAACGAGAGCTGACCCAGATGAAGCAGGAACTGCAGTACAAAGAAAAGGGGGTGGAGACCCTGCAAGAGTGAGTTGCCTGGACACTTGTCCCAAAGCTTCATGCCCTTCACTTTCATGCCTTTATTTATGCTCATGATTTTCCAATGCTAACTTCAGAATCTCTCTTTTCCTTGAAGACATTTTGTTGCTTTAAATGGAAATACTTGGGAAACAAGACCTTTATTTTTGTTTATGCACGTTTACTATAGCTGTGCAAGACACTCATGGCTAGTTACATTTAAATTAGACTTTTTCTTAGTTTTATTCTTTTAAATTTTTTGTTCTAAAATTGACATTTAAAGTAAAAGAAAATTAAAAGTTTAGTTTCCCAGTCTCAGTAGTCACATCAGAAGTACTCAGTAGTGACATGTGGCTAGTGCAGGTTTTCTCCACCATTTAGCACTAATGGGATTTGGGGCTAGATCATTCTTGTCTTGGGGGCACTATCCTATGCACTGTAGAATTGTCTTGTCTTGGCCAGGCCTGGTGGCTCATGCCTGTAATCCCAACACTTTGGGAGGCCAAGGCGGGCAGATCAACTGAGGTTAGGAGTTCAAGACCAGCCTGGCCAACATGGTGAAACCCCATCTCTACTAAAAATACGAACATTAGCCAGGCGTGGTGGTGCACGCCTGTAATCCCAGCTACTTGGGAGGCTGAGGCACAAGAATCGCTTGGCGGGTACCTGTAATCCCAGCTACTCGGGAGGCTGAGGCAGGGAGAATCGCTTGAACCCGGGAGGCCGAGGTTGCAGTGAGCCGAGATTGCGCCATTGCACACTCCAGCTTGGTCAACAGAGCGAGACTCTCTCAAAAAAAAAAAAAAAAAAGTGTTGTCTTTACTCTTTACCTGCTAGATGCCAGTAGCACCTTCCACCTGCACTGTGACAACCAAAAATGTTTCCAGACATTGCCAAGTGTCCCCTAAAGAACACATTTGCTCCCAGTTGAGAACCACCGTGCTGGTGGCTACTGTATTGAACACCATAGGCGACAGATTTCCATCATCACAGAAAGCTCCTTTGGACATGCCAGTCTGTAGGTCTTCCTCCTGTTCTCATTTTTACAATAAGAACTTTATCCCTACGAAGAGATTGGGGATGAATTGTTTACAATTAGTGAGCTGTATCAAGTCTGCAGATTTCATGAACTAAAGGTGGTGTTTGAGAAATGGCGCTGGTGTGGGTCTGAAGGTTTTCTGAGCCATTCTCTCCATTCACTGGCTTTCCTTGCTGAACTTGCACATGTGCCTCAGGCCTTCTGCACCTGCTTTTCTCATCTGCAAATGGTGATTGTTTTAGGCAGCTCGGGCTGCTATGACAAATACCACAGACCGGGTGACTTGAACAGCAGATACTTGTTTCTCACAGTTCAGGAGGCTGGAGGTCCAATATTTGGTTCCTGGTGAGGGCCTGATTCCTGATATGCAGATGACCATCTTGTCACAGTTTCCTCTCATGGCTAAGAGAGCAAAAGCTCTGTTCTCTCTTCCTTTTCCTAATCCCATCATGGGGTCCCACCCTGTGACCTCATCTAACCCTAATCACCTCCCAAAGGCCCCACCTTCAAATGCCATCACATTAGAGGGTAAGGCTGCAACATAAGAATTTGGAGGACACACAAACACACAGTCCATAACAGCAATTATTGTGCTCAGTTATACTGAGGACAGCACCAGCACCTGGTACATGGCCAGCCCGAAACAATTAACCCAACTCTGTGTGGTTACTGTTACTGACGCAGGTGGGCAGCATGTTGCCCTCTTTAATCCTGCGTGCAGACACATGAAGTGACACACGTGAGTGCAGCACTGCTCTTTATGGGGAGGTAGTAAAGGAATGTGAGGTACAGATGTAATTATCTACCATTACCCAGCTATGTGTTTGTTTGTGTGCATTTTGGATCTACAGTCAGAGTTTCCTTTTATTAGCCCTAGTTAGTATTAGCACAGCTTCTTTTTTAGTTTTTTTTTTTTTTTTTTTTAAGACAGAGTCTTGCCCTTGTCGCCCAGGCTGGAGTGCAGTGGTGTGATCTTGGCTCACTGCAACCTCCCCTTCCTAGGTTCAAGTGATTCTCATGCCTCAGTCTCCCCAGTAACTGGGATTACAGGTGCCCGCCACCACGCCTGGCTAATTTTTGTATTTTAGTAGAGATGGGGTTTTGCCACATTTGCCAGGCTGGTTTCCGACTCCTGACCTCAGGTGATCTGCCCGCCTCGGCCTCCCAGAGTGCTGGGATTACAGGCATGAGCCACCGTGCCTGGCCTCTTCTTTAGTTTTGTCTTAAGCAAATCAAGCTTCTTTTCCAACCAACCAGCTGCCGGTTTTGTCATTCATGCGGTGCATAGGCCAGAGTGCTTTCCAAATGCAGTGACGTGTGTTCTGTCCTTTTAGTCCCCCACTCCAGCCAGCCTCCAGATACTCCAACACCTCCTCAGATGCGACTGTGTGTGCTGTGGCAGTGTCATCTTGTGTCACTTTGGCTAAGGTGGTGGATAAGGAATAAGCAGAAACAAATCATTTGATTTGTGACAGGTCACCAAAAGTTATTAGGACTACCTAGTTGGATTTGAGGTGAATTTTCTACCTTCATTAGGCCACACTGTAGCTGTCTCTCATTGCGATACAGTGTCTGTGGAAAATATGTAGTTTTTTGTTTTTTTGGTTTTTTTTTTTTGAGATGGGGAGTCTTTCTCTGTCACCCAGGCTGGAGTGCAGTGGTGCAATCTTGGCTCGCTGCAACCTCCGTCTCCTGGGTTCAAGCAGTTCTCCTGTCTCAGCCTCCCAAGTAGCTGGGATTACAGGCACATGCCACCATGCCCAGCTAATTTTTGTATTTTTAGTAGACACCAGGTTTCACCATATTGGTCAGTCTGGTCTCGAACTCCTGACCTCAGGTGATCGGCCTGCCTCGGCCTCCCAAAGTGCTGGGATTACAGGCATGAGCCACTGTGCCCGGCCCAGTATGTGGTTTTAATGTTAGTCACTGTGCGTGCCGGAGGTTGCAGTTAATGTCATTCTCATTTGCAGCTCTGAGGAAGGTGACTGGGGTTCAGGAAGAGTCTGAGTTTGCTCAGGATCCCTGAGCATCAGCAGGGAGCCACGTCTGGCTCTTCCCTCATGGCCGTGGTTTCTGTAGTGGCTTGCTGGGCTCAGTGCCCTTTGCTTTGCCTTGGCTCCATCGTTCTGGTGAACTCCATTTCCTTATTTGAAGACAAAGGCCATATAGCAGTGTCAGCTGTAGACGGACTGATTTAGAAAATAAAACGTACTGCTGACTGAGAAAACCCCCTTCTCCTTAGCATGGCTAGGATGTGAATTCATCTTTTGTAGTTGCAGTGGTTTCAAGAATAGGAAAAGGCAGCCTCTGTTTCCCTAGGGCCATTAGACAGAGAAGCAGGAGCCAGAATAACGAGAATTTTAACTTTACACCTGCGGACAAAACGGAGCGCAAGTTGTGCTCCTGGAAGAGAGGCGGGCCAGTGCTGTTTGGATTTTCTTTCTGCTTTCATTATCAAGATCCCACGCTTGGGAACAGCAATTGTAAACTTGCCACTTGCCAAGGGGAGGCTCCTCCTGCCTGCCTGAGCCAAGGGGAGGCCCCTTCTGCTTGCCAGAGCTCATGAGAATACCCGCCCTCCCCCTGGAGGCCAAGGAGTGGCCTGGGGAAGGCTCTGGACCTGGCCTTGGTCCTGAGGGGCCCACCCCACCTCATGCCTGACCAGGGGCAAGTCAGCTTTCAGGAGGGAGCTGCCCAGAGCCGTTGTTTAATGGGCACGTTGCCTTGGCTCTGTCTGACGCTGCGTTGTCACTGTGCATGTTTACTTTATTCTGGGACAGACACAGCCTCACAGGAAGAAGAGAAAACACAGGCACCCGTGCCACTCTTAAAATATTTTTGTAAGTGGAAGATAATCTGGTAGCCTTTCTCTGAGTTCCGCAGCTTATGAGATGAAAACAGCCTCATTATTTTTCTGGTATTGAACATTGGGCTTTTATGTTTGGATGGAATCATGCAAATGTATATTTTTTTAATTGAGAAATTTTAGAAGGCCTTTTCAAGCATTGAAAATGTGATTACCCCATCTCTACCGGGAAATCCTGACTATACGTACAGATAGCACGTGAGCTGTTATACCTAAACATGAAGCATCTCTGATTTTATCACCAATATTGCTTAAGGCAGTGGCCCGAGATTTTCCTCCAGAAAATTTCTTGCTGTTCTTGCTTCCCAGAATATCCAGTGTATTCTTTTCCAGAGCACCTCACCAGGAGTTTGGCTGTTTATAACATTTTAAGCTTGCCTTGTTTATCTTGGTGAATTTCCTGGCTAGCAAGGAAATTCATCATTACGCTTGGGTCCAAGTAAGGAAAAAGGAACCTTTTGTATTTTACTTTAAATCTATATATGTTGTTGATTGTTGTAGAGAAGAATTGGCCACAGATATGTTCGCTGGGTTAATGATAGAATATGTACACGGATGTGTGTTTTATATGTATCTATGTGAAGTGTATACATGTAAGCTTTTAATGATGGAAAATATCAAACGCAAAAGTAGAGAGAATAGTATACTGAAACTCTCCTGTACCCCTCACTCCATTTAATTGCCAGTCTTGGTTCGGTGGTGACCCCAATTAACTGCACAATTGCCAGTCTTGGTTCGGTGGTGACCCCACCCCGTCTGCTAAGCTCTCACGGCCTTATTGAAGCAAATGCCAGAATCCCATTTAATCCGTAAATATGTCTCCTAAAGTTATGGACTCCTTTTGAAAATAACTCTAATCCCTGTACCCCATTTACTAGGCATCTTGTGTCCAGTGAGCTCTTGCATTTCTTCAGGTGTTTGGGTCCAGTTTGGGCCACAGAGTGCCTTTGGTTGATGTGTCTCTTACGTCTTTTCTTTTCTACTCTCCCTCCTTTTTTTCCCCTGACAGCTTATTTGTTGGAGAAAGTAATTTGGTTGTCCTATAGAATTTCCCTAATGTTGGGTTTTGCTGCTGAAATTCACATGATGTCATTGAACGTGTTCCTCTGTCCCTTGTTATTTATGCAAATGGGTGTAATAGTTTGAGAGGCTTGATCTGATTCAAGTTGGATTTCTTTTCTTTTTTTAGTAAGAATGTTTTTAGGTGGTGGTGTTACTTCCATCAGGAGGCACCACTCTCTGCTTGTTTCTTTTTGTGGTGTGAAGATGAGCAGTAGCTTCTGGCCTTGTTAGCCCAGTGCTTTGATTTATATTAATAACATTTCTCGTCAGCTTTTTACCTAACTTGTGGATGTGTATCTTTCAGGATGAGTTCCTGAAAGCGGGCCTGGTAGGTTAAAGGGTGAATGTATTTGTTGTATTATAGGTTGAATATTTCTTATCTGAAATGCTTAGGACCAGAAGTGTTTTGGATTTCAGTTTTTTTTTTTTTTTTTTGGTTTTGGAATGTTTGAATTATACTTACTGGTTCAATATCCCTAATCCAAAAATCTGAAACCTGAAATGCTTCAGTGGTCATTTTCTTTGAGTATCATGTCAACGCTTAAAAAGTTTAAGATTTTGAAGCACTTTGGATTGCGGATTTTCAGATTAGGGATACTCAGCTTGTATTAGATATGGCCAAATTCCTTTGCTGAGGGGTTGCACCGTTTTGCCTTCCTACCACTAACATATGAGTGTTCTCGTTTCCTGTGGCTTTGCCAACAGGATGTGTTGATAAGCATTTGCATTTTTGCCAGTCTCATAGGTGAGAGATAGTATCTCAGTGTAGTTTCAATTTGCATTTCTCTTGAGGCCTTTTATAAAAGTCTTCAGAAAATAGGAGCACCATTTACAATGAGTAATTAAAGTTTACAGAAAAATTGAGCTTTTCCAGTGAAAGATCTCCTGGACTCTGTTGCCCTACAGTTTCTGAAACGTTTTAGAAAAATTACCTTACTGTAACTTACTACTAGTGTCCAGAGGCAAAGGGAAGACTCAGGACCAGGACATGCGCAGTGTTTCCCAACTGGGTGACGTGCATGAACGGACCAAGCGCACCAATAGATGTGGGCAAATTCCTCTCTCCAGCTCCTGCCTGGAGCTCTAGAATGTACCTTGTGTTAGATTTTTTTTGTTGTCTTTTTTTTGAGACGGAGTCTTGCTCTGTCGCCCAGGCTGGAGTGCAGTGGCGCGATCTTGGCTCACTGCAAGTTCTGCCTCCCAGGTTCACGCCATTCTCCTGCCTCAGCCTCCTGAGCAGCTGGGACTACAGGCGCCCGCCACCACGCCCGGCTAATTTTTTGTATTTTTAGTAGAGACGGGGTTTCACTGTGTTAGCCAGGATGGTCTCGATCTCCTGACCTTGTGATCCACCCTCCTTGGCCTCCCAAAGTGCTGGGATTATAGGCTTGAGCCACCGCACCCGGCCTTTTTTTTTTTTTCTTGAGACGGAGTCTCTCTCTGTGGCCCAGGCTGGAGTGCAGTGGCATGATCTTGGCTCACTGCAACCTCCGCCTCTCGGGTTCAAGCGATTCTTGTGCCTCAGCCTCCTGAGTAGCTAGGACTACAGGTGCACACCACCATGCCCAGCTAATTTTTGTATTTTTTTTAGTAGAGACGGGGTTTCACCATGTTGCCCAGGCTGGTCTCGAACTTCTGGGCTCAAGCCATCTACCCGTCTTGGCCTCCCACAGTGCTGGGATTACAGGCATGAGCCACTGCACCTGGCCCCTTATGTTAGATTCTGAGTGGTCCTGCAGCTGGGAAGCTCATTTAACCTTGCCCTTGCCTGAGTTTCCTGCTCGTGTTGTTGGAGCCTTTTCCTGCCATGATACCTATAACGTCCCTGAGCACTGGCTTGATGGCAGAAGATGCTTTTGGGGAACACTGCCTGGCCACCTTGTCCATGGTGTGCTGTTTCTACACCCGGCCTCTGATCCTTCTCACAGCTTCCACCACCACGGCTCTGGGCCAAGCACTAATGTGAGTCTCCATCCTCGCACAGTAGCCACGGGGTTCTTCCACAGCTAGTGCTCTCCTTGTGGTCCTCCTGTGGCTCTCTCTCACGTACAACACAAGCCAGACTCTACATAGGCTGGCCCCCGGCCCTGCCTCATTTACCTCTAGTTTCACCTTTGAAAGGGATGTCCTGCCTTTACCATGGGTACTTGGAGCTCCCTCTGCCTGGAATGCTCTTTTCCCCAGATTCTCACATGCCTGCTCCCTCCCTTCCGTGGGCCTTTGCTTAGTGACATCTCGAGGATCCTGGCTTAACCATCCATCTAAAAATGTACTCTGTCACACTCTGTCCCCAAACTCTGCTTCATTTTTTTTTTTTTTTAAACATTTGTGACTGCCTGACCTAAGGATGTACTTTTTATTGTCTGTCTCCTTGGCTGCAGGAAGACAAGGACTTGGCTTTGTTCGCTGCTTCATCCTGAGGACCCAGCCGGTTCTCAGCACAGGGTGGGGCTTGGGAGTGAATGCAGATTGCCCGGGTGCTGGGGGGAGTGGCTGAGGTTGCTGTTCCTGCCCGCTGGTAGCCATCACAGGGTCCACTTCTTTCTCGGACACTGGGACACTCTGAGTGAGGGCAGATCTTTCCTTGGCCAAAACTTTTGTCCCTGGGCTAGAGGAACTCAGGGAGGCCTCTAGATGTTGCCCAGTCACCTTCTTGCCAACTGTCCTCTAGCACCTCTAGCATGGCATTCTCTTCTGCATTTTGTGTGATATTGTTTTGACCTGGGTTTTAAGAAGTCCTGTTATCACTGCTGTTCAAATCACAGAAAGGGATGCTCACCAGATGTTCCACTAACTAGTTTCCATGAGGTACATTCTTAGCCACTAGGTGAGCCTCTGCTTCGAGACTTTTGATTTCTTGAATAACTTCCCAAATGGGGAGAAACCCATTTGTCTCCTTACATACGAGCCACTGCATCCTTCTAAGCATGCAATACCAGAATGAAGCATTACTACATATTAGAATTAGCATTTTCTGTCTGAACGGATTTAGTAGTTTCAAGAAAGGGTGGGATTGTTCAGTTAGAACAGGCTTAAAGTAACGATCTCCCATTAGCGTAGCACCTGAGGAACAGCCCATGTGAAAACCCCGGCAATACTCAGATAACAGCGAAACGTACAGAAATGGGCTGGAAACAAAAAGAGCATTGTTCCTGGTTGTGGGACAGGTCTGGTGTTCCACACAGGTCTTGCTGTTGATAGAAAGCTGCCGGAAGCTTTCTGAGGTTCACCCAAGGCCCTCTGCCAGAGCTGCTGATAGAAAATGTAGAAGTTGTAACAAACCTTTCCATTCTTTTGGGTTGTAATCTGTGGTATTAACACAGAATATCTTTAGAGGGCTGGCAGCTCTTTCCTTCAAGATGTGGGGTTAAGAAGTTATGTGGTTTTACTCTTATTTTTACTAGTGCAATTCTCTTGACATCTTAAATTGAACAACCAATATGGGAATTTTAGGGTGGCAGGAGGTAGAGGTTGACAATAAACATCTCTAAAATGCCTTTTCCATTGTACTAGGTTCCTCATCTGAAGCTGTATCTTCTTTTCTCTCCAACCCATTTCTTTCAAAAGCACGCCATAAAGAGCACCAGTTTACTTTGGGATGACATTTGACTGGTTATATGGGTGGCCTTCAGGTTTGACACAATGGGCATTTAGAGGCCTTGACTTTGAGTATATTGCGAACCTGGTGATGGAGCAGACAAGTCCTGGTGTGAGGGGCCTTGGCCGTGAACTTCACTTTGCCTGTCACTGGCTGTGTGACCCTCAGCAAATCACTTAACGTCCCTGAAGCTGAATGTAAAATGTAGAGGGTGCAAAAGTGAAGACTGTGAGTCTGTGCACTGAATTTTGATTTCATACTGCATAATAACTTATATCCTTGTTTAGTCTCCTTGAGCAGTTACCACTTTTCTATCATTTTATTTGTGATGTATGGTAAAGGCACTGTCTTGTACTCTTAATTAAAATTAAGACCAGAATAAGGCAGTTCTTTGGCAGTCACAGATCTTATGATTTTTTAAACGAACTGGAATACATCGATATTTTTTAAAAATACCAAATCATTGAGCACATCATCTACATTGGACCAAAGTTTTATAGGGAAGTTTTAGAGAGAGAGAGTGTGCTCTCAAATAAATTTTGCAGAAGTAAAAGAAGACGTTTACTGTCCTTTGAAGTTTTTGTTGGATGAAAATGGATCACAGTTGAAAAAATGGAGGTGTTGTGAAGCTGTGACAGCTAAGAAAGTATAAGGTAGCCCTTCCATGAATATTCCAGTGAGTTACCAGCAGTGAGTGAGAAGGCCAGCCATTCTGATGGAAGTGGGGCTGGTTTTGAGGGACAAACAAAAGAGTTTTGAAAATGTACAATGGGTTTATATGCCTACTGTCACCATTCTTGCTATTGGCTCCCACATTTTAGTAGCCACCAAGTGGCCTGCTGGTACTGTGCTAGGAACTTTTTCTATTTTATTGCCAAATCTCCTGAGGACCCTCAGATGACATAGACTGTTAAAGGTCACCACTTTGATCATTTGGAGCAACTGTTTTGTAAAAGAAGGGATGTAATGAGAGCAGAATAAAAGGAAAAAATGTGCCCACAGCTCAAACTTTAGTTCATGCTCACTTATTTTAACTTTTGGCATGGAACACTCTATAGTTAAAGATATATGTACCTTTTAATAAAGATATATAAATAAAGACTTCTGCTTTGTAGAAACAGACAAGGCAATGTGTATTTGAGAAACCTACAAGTCTGTAACAGCCATTATGGAAGTGCCTGCAGGGTCAGGACACGTTGGCATTTAGGAGTGTCATTATTCACCATGCACGGTGTGCCTCTATCTGCTCTCCTCGGGGCAGAACTCAGGACTAGTGTTGATAAATATTTTATTTGTAGCTGATGGCAATCACAGCAATGCTGCTGAGCCCCAGAGCCCTATTCAAAGGGAGTCAATGGCTTCCTGCTTGTGTTGTTTGCCCTCTTCCTAGGCCATGGATGCTTATAGCTCAGGTTGACTCCGGTGCTGAGTTTTGCTTGAGTTGTGACATATTTGTCAAGGAATTTGTTAATGATAATAAAATACCAGAGTTGGCAAGTTATTTACTTTTTCTCCCATGAGTAAGGAGATTCTGTGTTATCCTGATAATAACAATCACTGCAAACACCATATGCCAGGCCTCCTGCCAAGCAAGCTCTTACCTTGCATTTTCTCATTAAATCTCATGCCCATCCCATGGGAGAAGTATTTTTAGCGTCCCCATTTGAGACAGGAAGAAGCAGGTGGAAAGAGGGGAAGTGACTTACCCAGGTCCCATAGCCAGTGAGTGGCAGAGCTGGGTGCCACTCGCACCCACCAGCATGCCAGAGGTTCCTGTGAGCGGTAAGCAAGGGAGTTGGGGCTGGCAGTTAATGATCCAGGTTTTCAGGATAACGTGGAGGGAAATGTTAGAACCAGAACCTGTGAACTGGGAGACTTGGAACCTGAAAGAAGCCAATTGCTTTCCAGAGAAGGAATTCATTCCACTCGGGACCAAAGTTTCTCAAGTTCCTTAGCCTTAGGGCTTCCCATGCTGGAACCTCAGGTGTAGGGGACATGACAAAGGACATACTCCAGAGGCCACCTCCCTTTGAAGGCAGAACCGAGTCTTGTTTTGTTCTGTGCTCTGCGTCCAGCCCCAGACCCAGGCCTGGTATGCACAGGAGTTGGCTGGGAGGATGGAGGCTTGGAGGAAAGGTGGGAGGAAGGGGAGGAAGGAGGGAGGGAGGGACGTTGCCATTTTCCCTGGATGGGTGTTTGGATTGAAGGAAAGGATTGAGGACTTGGTAGGAAAAAGAGTGAGTAATAAATTAGAACCAGAATGAAATCAGAGTTATAGGAGACAGAAGGGTTTTCAGCTTTTGTGCAAAGCACCATTATTGAAAGCTCACTACTTCTTGCTGTGTCCCATATATTCTCCCTGTACACAGATCTCATTCATATGTTTATTTAATAAAGATTTTGACCACTAACCTGGGGATAAACAAAACATGTCCTCTTTTCAGAGAGAGGAATTTACAGTCTCGGGAAATTACTCAAGCAAGCAATCTTGTTGCGCAATCATTAGCGG
Source organism: Nomascus leucogenys (assembly GCF_006542625.1). Lineage (NCBI taxonomy): Eukaryota > Metazoa > Chordata > Mammalia > Primates > Hylobatidae > Nomascus > Nomascus leucogenys. Next base: position 8,546,844 of record NC_044406.1, read on the forward strand.
AGGCCGTGGGCATCCCGACTCGGATGTCTTCACTTGCCCAGGGTGCTCCTGAGCAAAGGGTGTTGTATCGACCAGAAGGAGGGCCGCTTCCATGGGGTCTTTCTTTTTCTTAGCCAAAACATTACTTTAACTGTTTCCACCTTTCTATGAAGCTTTCGGGTTTTTGTAGTTGTATGTTTAATGGAATGCTAGGATCTCATGTGAAATGACATTGATTTTTCTGTTTTAACTAGGATTGATCGGAAGATGTCAAGTACTCACACCAGCTACAAACTGGATGAGGCTCAGGCTATCATGAGTGAGCTCCGGACCATCAAGAAGGCCATTTGCACAGGCGAGAAGGAGAGGCGGGACCTGATGCACGTAAGCTGCCTGCTTGCTCATGTGTTTTATTTTAAGATGTTTTTAATATACTTATGTATTGCATGTTATATAGTTATTGTATACATAACATATATGTATATATAATACACACACACACACACATATGCATACATACATACGCATCCCCCACTATATTTAAGTACGTATATAGTCATCCCTCTGTATCCTTGGGGGATTGGTTCCAAGACACACCCCCATCCCTCAGGATACCAAAATCATTGGATGGTCAAGTCCCTTATATAAGATGGTGTAGTATTTGCATATAACCTGTACAATCTTCCTGTATACTGTTTTTTTTGTATACAATTTTATATACAATTCTCCTGTATACTTTTTTTTTTGGAGACAGGATCTCTGTCACCTAGGCTTGAGTACAATAGCACAAAAATGGGCTCACTGTAGCCTTGACCTCCCAGGCTCAAGCCATCCTCTCACCTCAGCCTCTAGAGTAGCTGGGACCACAGGTGTGCACCATCATGCCTGGCTAATTTTTATATTTTTAGTAGAGACAGGGTCTCGCCTTGTTGGCCATGCTGGTCTCAAACTCCCGGCCTCAAGCGATCCTCCCGTCTTGGCCTCCCAAAGTGCTGGGATTACAGGCATGAGCCACGGCACCTGGCTCCTCCCATATACTGTAAATCATCTCTAGATTAGTTATAATACCTCCTACAGTGTCAATGCTAGGTAAATTGATGTTACACTGCATTGGTTTTTTTCTTTGTGTTATTTTTTGTTTTTTTTTTTTTCCTCTGAATATTTTCTATCTGTGGCAGGTTAAATCTGGAGATGTGGAACCTGCGGATATGGAGGCTGACTGTTTTAGTTTTCTGGGGGTGCCATAACAAGGTAGCACAAACTGAGTGGCTTTAGAACAACAGAAATTTAGTCTCTCAGTTTTGGAGGCCAGAAGTCTGAAATCAAGGTGTGGATAGGGTCACACTTCTGAAGCCTCTAGGGGAGGATCCTTCCTTGCCTCTTCCAGCTTCCTTGGATTGTAGACACGTCACTCTGATCGCTGCCTCCATGGTCACATGACTGTCTCTGTGTCTGAATTTCCTGTTCCTGTAAGGACACCAGCCATTGGATAACGGCCCACCCTAATCCAGTATGACCTCATCTTAACTAGATTACATCTGTAAAGACTATTTCCAAATAAGGTCACACTCACAGGTTCCTGGCGTTAAGACTTGAACGTATCTCCTGGGGGAACAGAATTCAACCCATAGCAATGGGTGATACATTTATATTGTTCAATAATCAAGATAATTCCAAAGGTCTATGATAAGAAGTCTCGCTATGGCCCCATCCTCCTACTGCCCCTAACTACCTTTATTAGCTTCTTGCCTACCCTTCCAGCATTCATGCGGGCACACAGAAAGAGAATACGTGTTTAGCTGCCCTCACGCAAAGCCGGGACTGTGATACTGTTCTGCACTAGCTTCCTCACTTAACAGCAATATCCCCTACCTTTCCCCATATCTGTACACAAAGAGCTGCTTCTTTCCTTGAGATGGTTGCATAGTATTTTACTATGTGGGTGTATTTGTATTATATATAGCTGGGATCATTGTAGCTTTATATTGCTTTATGTTTTTTTCCCCTTGAGCTCTTGTAGTTTCTGTTATTTTTAGAAAAAGTTGAACTTTTGCAAATGCAAAAAGCTGCCTCCATGGTGGGAAACTCAAGCAAGACATCTGAGTGGCTGGCCCTAGTGCTGCACATGGTGGCCTCAGAGAGGCCAAGGCAGGGAGCTCTGCTTGACCTCATGACGTAAAGTGCTGGAATGCATTCAGTGCTTTTGGTTACAGCTTTTATTTTTCATCTGCTACCCTAAGTGAGCACCTACTGCCTGCTGGCATGTGTCTAGATTCTGTAGAGTATAAGACCCACAGGACAGAACAAGCAAAGCTCAAACTCACAGGCAAAATGAGACAGATGCACAAAAAAACTACCCTGCCTGGGCAGTGCCTTCTAAGGTCAAGGCCATGAGGGACTTGCCGGAGAGTCCTCACCGTGCTTGTTAAGATGCAGATTACCAGGCCCCACCCTAGACTCACTGAATTAGAATCTCTGGAGGTAGGGCCTAGGAATCTGTATTTTCAGATGACCTCTCCAGGTTGTGATAAGTAAATGGTTAATTGTTAGATTTTTTTTTTTTTGGCACACAGGTAGCACTGAGAACAGCTACCATTTATTGAGGTCTCTGCTCAGCTGACATCAAACAAGATGCCCCATGTTTGTTACCCATCATCAGCACCCCAGGCTGAACCACGTGGTGTTCCATGGTGGAGACACAGAGGCTTTACGCCATGAGGCCAAGCAGGGCCGCCTGCCCCGGCCTCTCTGAGGCCACCTGTGCAGCACCAGGGCCAGCCACTCATTTGCCTTGCTTGAGTTCCCACCGTGGAGGCAACAGATAGATAGAATTTCTGGAAGAAGCTTCAGGCCCGAGCACCTTCTTTGACGTCTCCATAGCCTCTCAAACTCTGAGAAGCTCCAGGAAGAGGCACAGGCAGAGTCCTCTTCTATCCAGGTTAAATAAGTTGTTTTGCCTTTCTTATGTGAACGTAACAATATTGGCCCCTCCCAAGAAGGCTTTATCTCAATCTCAAGCCAGTTTTGTGAGTTCTACTGCACTTGGGCATTTTTGGTTCTGGTGTCTGTAGTAAAATTTGCCGAAAGTGAATATATTCAGAAGGCTAAAAGAAATGGTCAAAAATCTGATTTCTGGCTGGGTGCAGTGGCTCATGCTTATAATCTCAGCACTTTGGGAGGCTGAGGCAGGAGGATTGCTTGAGTCCAGAACTTTGAGAAGAGCCCAGGCAACATAGTGAGACCTGGTCTCTACAAAAACAAACAAACAAACAAAAGTTTAGCTGGGTGTGCTGGCGTACCTGTAGTCCGAAGTACTCAGGAAGCTGAGATGGGAGGATCACTTGAGCCAAGGAGGTCAAGGCTACAGTGAGCTATGATTGTGCCACTGCACTCCAGCCTGAGTGACAGAGTGAGACCCTCTCTCTCAAAAAAAAAATCAGAATTCTGATTTCTGCTTAAAACTGTGACACAGAGAAATTTCATGTGCCAAATGCATACTTAATCTAATTTTTGGCAAACCAACATACATATGAGATTACTTTTGACCACGTAGAATTATGACTGAAAAATGAGGTTTATAAAAATATGTAAGCTAAAACAGCAACTCAAAGAACTGAAAAAAAAAATATGTAAGCATTGTCTAGGAGCTGTTTTCCCCTTCCCTGTGTTTCCTCTGTAACAATCTCAAGGCGGCATTCATCTCTGTCAGACTCATTTACATTTTTGATAGAAATACTTATTTTTTTCTTTAGGAAACATGAAGGTTTAAGAACCAGTAAAAATGGTACCATAATTGTCCTCTATTTTATTCATATGCTGCCAGGGGGACTTAGTTGCAACGTGATTTAAATGACTAAGAATTTTATTAGAGGTGCCTGTGATGAAGGGCATTTATGTGAAATCTAACGAGCATGGGGGTGAGGTGGGGCAACTGTTCAGTAATAAATAAAGCAGCAGACCTAAAACAAATGAGAGGACCACTTCTGGAGGGAAGAGACACATCGCCATCTCCGTTCAAAGAGCTTGTCTCGTTCTGTTCCAGAGCCTGGCCAAGCTAACCGACAGCTTCAAGAATAGCTGCTCCGTTACCGACTCTCTAGTGGACTTCCCTCACCATGCAGGCGTGCCTGGTGATGCTGGTCTACCCCAGCAGTTCTGCGATGCCGGCTCCCAGACCGATGTCATCGGGGAGGTATATGCGCGCCCAGGGAGAGAAATGCACCGGGAGAGGGGAGGGCTGCTTCAGTGTTGCCATCACTGGTTTGGTGTAATTTTCCATGTTCACTTAAGAAATGCCTTCACTTTTGTGCCATTAAGTTTGAAGAAAAAGTGTTGTGTCTCACATCCAGCTGTGTGATACAATTGAATTGCTTATTACTGCTGCCCTTCTGATTTGGACTCTTATGAATGACAGACTCCTTGTGAGAGTTGAGTTTCACTGTTCTTTTGACAGACATATCACTTTTTAGAGCATGGGTCCCCATACTTTTTCTGTGAAGGGCCAGATAGTAAATATAGTCACTATTTTAGGCTTTGCAGGTAGTTCTGCTGGAACTGCCCCACCCTGTCGTTGTAGTGTACATGCAGCCATGACAGAGATGCCTTGCAAGCATGTAAGGTTGGGGCCTCGAGCGGCTCAAACGTTCACTTACGGAACAGCCAGTGGGCTGGATTTGGCCCCAGGGCTATAGTTACTGATTCCTGCCTTAGACCACTGATTTCCAAAGGCTTTATAGCTGTGCCACCTTGGGTGTTACTTTATTGCTGTTTCTTAACTCTTCTAAAAGAATGTCAGGAAATTGAACTGAACTAAAAGTCATTTTTGTTTGAGACTTGGAAGAATGTCATAATGCCTCCTTTGTTAATTAGCGAAGCCTTGAGTTAGCCACAAAAACAAAGTTGGGAAAATCACCATTTGAAGCAGGATGGTGGATATTCAGAGACACTACTGTTGTAATATCGAGTAAAGCTTGACATTAATTTGTTACCAAATGGAAAAGCAGTTTAAAGAGCTTCTTTTTTTTTTTTAAGGATTATTAAGTAAAGATGAGGTATCAATGGAATGCACAGTGCCACCCCTCCCCTGAAATTAAATAAATAAAAGGAAAGCAACAAAAGGAGAAAAAAACAATTGATGGAAAACTCTGGGTTTTAAATAATTAGCTAATTAATATTTTGAAATCTTGGCAACTAGTGTGTCTTTGAGTGGAGTATAATGTAGGAAATCACGGCCCTTTATGTCTTGGGTGTCCTGGAACAGTCCTATTTTCAAATTTACCCGCGTTGTTCCAAACGTACAGTTGGCCATTTTTGACTAGGCATCTTCTTTGGATGAAGGAATATGGTCGCCATCTGTAACACACAGAGGAGAATCTGTAATTAAAAAATGTTTGGCATTTTTGCATAAAGATTTTGGAGCGAGGGAAGGAAACAAGTATAAGACTCATTGAATTCGTGAATAATTCATTGCTGCTTATTGTAAGGTTAGAATTAGAATTTAGTTTGAGAGAAACAGTTAAGATAGAAGGTTCTCCAGTGATTTAGGTCAACCCTTCTAAAAATGTCAGGTGAGGAGTGATGGCTGGTTATGCTACTTGAGCAGTCACTGCTCATTGTTGATAAGCTCCTGCAGTTTACTGGGGCTGACCCTGGGTCAGCAGTCTCATAGCTGTTATCTCAGTTTAAGTAGTTGTTCCCATCCTTCATGATGTGCAGGAGACCGAGATGCCAGGTTGCCTAAGGTCTTGTAGCTGAGGAGAGGCAGGTCTGGTTTTGAAACATTTCTCATCCGTAAACCCCTGTACTTTCTAAGAAGCCACATCGTGTTATAGAAAAATAGATCAAAAGGCTATGAGTGTATTAGCTAACCATTGCTGCATAACAGATTTCCCCAAAACCTAGCCTCTTACAACAACACTCCTTTATTATCTCATGCTTGATGTGGTCCAGGAGACTAGGCTGGGTCTTCTGCTCCAGAGTCTCTCAGGAACCTGCAATCAAGGTGTCAGCCAGGGCTGTGGTCTCATCCAAAAGCTCACCTGGGGGAGGAGCCACTCTTAAGCTCATGTGATTGTTGGCAGGATTCAGTGCCTCAGGCTTCAGTTCCTTGCCACATGGGCCGCTCCAGCACAGCAGCCTGCTTCGTCAAAGTGTACCAGCTAAGAGAGTCTGCTAGCAAGGTGGAAGTCACAGTCTTTTGTAACCTATTCACAGAAATGACTTCCCATCACCTTTGCTCTGTTCTATTGGTTAGAGTCAAGTTATAGACCCAGTTTATTCTCAGAGGGAGGGAATTTCACATGGGGAGAATCCCAGGAGGTGTTGGTCATTAGGGGCCATCTTAGAAGTCTGCCTACCTCACTTTGTGCTTGTGTTGAGTCTGTTTTGTGGGGTGGGTATTGCTGTATATCAGACGTGCTTTTTGAGACTGGAGATTTGCAGCCAGAGGGTTGCACACGCTGTAGCGCTGCATAGGAACTCTCAAGCAGGAGTCTCTTGGATCCATTTGGCTCTTTTCTTTTCACTAAAATGTCCATTTAATTCTCAAAGAAGAGTACAGAAACAAAGCTTAGAGACAGGTGCATACAGCTTTGAGAAGAGGTTTGAGAGATGATGTTTATTGATCTTGATGAAGAGTTGATTGCAGGGTCACTAATAAAGAGGGGACTGAAATGGCAAGCAGCTCATCTCCACTGTGGACAGTTTTTGGAGCTGTGGCACTGCCACTTAAATATATTTATACTGAGGAAGCTGGAGAGGAGCATTGGATGAAGCCGTTTAAACATGTATAATTGTGGCCAGGCACAGTGGCTCATGCTTATAATCCTAGCACTTTGGGAAGCTGAGGTGGCCAGAGGTGGCCAGATTGCTTGAGCCCATGAGTTAAGACCAGCCTGGGCAACATGGCTGGGCAACCACCTGGGCATGGTGGCTCATGCCTGTAGTCCCAGCTACTTGGGAGGCTGAGGCAGGAGGATCGCTTGAGCCCAAGGGGTTGAGGCTGCAGTGAGCTGTGATTGTGCCATTGCACTCTAGTCTGGGCAACAGCACAAGACCCTGTCTCAAAAAAAGAAACCATGAACAATTGTCATTCTGGTTGGAGAATGCTCAGTCCCTCGTAAGGCACTTTTTCATCTTGCCATTCAAGGCAATAAATTTGCAAAGACATTTTTCATCAACATAGATCAAAACTCGTGTCGATAAATTCACTGCTAATCATTCAAGTTGAATATTTTCAGATACTTGTTGATGGGAAGTTATTTCAAAACCATAAAGACTTGGTGGTCATAATATGTGATCTAGTAAGGTCAGATCAACAGATGGAGCCGATTTATTGAAACTGGAATTGTATGAATATTTGCAGGAATGAGGAATTAACCAAAATGTACTACAGTTACTTCCTGTACATGTCTTTTTTTGTGTGTAGGATTTTGTTATCCATGTAACTGGTACAAAAATATTTAAGTACATCTACTCGTCACAGAGCACCACATTTAGAGGCTAACTCTATGTTGGTACTCCCCGAGCTCTGGCTTTTTGAGACCTTGCTTGCTTTCCTTTTGCCCTTGGTTCTTTTTTTTTTTTTTTGAGACGGAGTCTCACTCTGTCGCCCAGGCTGGAGTGTAGTGGCTCAATCTTGGCTCACTGCAAGCTCCGCCTCCCAGGTTCACGCCATTCTCCTGCCTCAGCCTCCCAAGTAGCTGGGACTACAGGCGCCTGCCACTACGCCCGGCTAATTTTTTGTATTTTTAGTAGAGATGGGGTTTCACCGTGTTAGCCAGGATGGTCTCGATCTCCTGACCTCGTGATCCACCCGCCTCAGCCTCCCAAAGTGCTGGGATTACAGGCGTGAGCCACCGCGCCTGGCTTGCCCTTGTTTCTTCAACACACTTCGTGGCATCAAAAGGCGTCCACCAGCCCATACCTCACACAGCTAGTCCAGCTTCCTCAGACCGTGGGGCTTCTGAGTAGAACATCATTATTTCACGTTTACTGAGGAATTAGAGAATGTACTGCACAAAATGGGGTGACTGGTTTTTGCCTTTGTATCAACTTTTACTAAGTAATTTCCTACTTCTTTTAAAACCTAATTTGTGGTTGTTGTTTGGAATTACAGAATAGATAGATATGTTGCTGCTGTAAAAAAACCAAAAAACCCTACCAGTTTAGGCAAGCAACAGTCTTCCCTTCCCCGTCCCCCCACCCCTCCCCAGCCAGGGGCGGCCGCAAAGGGTTATTCAGTGTTTCTTTCCAGACCTTGCACAGATCGAAAGTGAAAGAGATTAAGAGTATTTCTCATTGCTGCTGAAAGTTTAAGTGAAGTTGCTATTTTGGAAATATGTTTTTAATATGCGTTTCCTTTCTTTTTTTCTCTCTTCTGTTCTGGAAAGTTTGTCTTTGATGATAAAACAAGACTTGTAGACCGAGTCAGACTTAATTGGCAATATGAAGAAGCCAGAAAGAGGTAAGAAGCACTTTTTTCCAACCTCGCCTTCTGCGTACTTACTTTATCCTGTGGAAGGAGGCGTGGCAGAGTTCCTGTGTATGATTGTCCACGTCTGATCGGAGAACAGCGTTTGATAGAATACCAAGTCAAGGATCTTCATTTACATGTAGCTTAATACATATATACGACAACATTTCAAGTGCATTTAAAATGTGAAATTTGCAATATTACAAATAGTTATACAGACGTGATTCCATAAGAATAGAAACTTTTTTGGCTTCATCATCCCCAGTAGTTCAGAACCTCTATCCCTCCTTCCCTTCCCTCCTTCCAGTAGATGAGCATCAGTTCCAGAGGGTATCATAAGTGAAACCACCTGATCTTTTATATGTGTGGCTTCTAACTCCATAAGCTAATGGGCAAAGCCATGTATCTTGGTTATAAGACATTCAATAAACATTAGGTCAATAGGTGAGCAGTACCTAATTGATTTCATTCCATTTATGTTGTCCTGTGTTGTAAACCATTGGCCTCCTGCAAATTGCAGCTTGACCCACTTTGTGCACTTGTGTTTTCTTTCCTCACTTCTCTCCCTCCCTTCCAGTCTTCATCCTCTGACATAGACAAAGCTGAGAGGCTTCCGAACCCTCGCATGGCATAGTATTTTAGGGCGCCACGTGTCTCCTCACCTGCGCAGGGCTCCCATTTTCAATATTCTTCTCCTCTCCGACTTTTGTATTCTCTTTTTAGAGACTTTCTCTAGTTTGTGCCTTCCGGAAAGAGTCTTAAAACCAAATTATTTCCAAATAAGTGCTTCACAAAAGTATCAAGCATATCTTTTTAAAAAAGTTTCTTGAGTCACAAATGAAATATTATCATGGGGGGTAGGGAGAGCAGAATAGCAGAATGTTGGGTGGGGTGAGGGAGTTCTTTCTGGAAGCTAAACAGTTAGGCCTGCTCAGCACACTGTACCATTCATGGATGTCTGGAAAGCTACTTTGTTGGCTTTTTAAAAAATGTAAAAATAGCAACAAAAGCACATCATATGATTCAGTGCTCCAGGGCCAACTTAAACGGACATGGGCCTTCTGTTTTCTAGGAGGTTTTCTAACCAGTGCCTCTTGGCTTTTTAGGATGGACTCGTGGTGGGCTTTAAATTTCCCCACAGAACAGTGCCAAGTTCATTTGCCAATACCGGTCGTCTCTGTGGTGGCATTGTTCGTTTATCATGCATTCCTTCTCTTTAGCCTGCCAGAGTTTGTGAGCAGCGATTGTCTCTTCTGAATATTCCTCTGCTCTTGCCTGTTTCTGGTGAAACTGCAGAGTGTGGGTGCTGGAATTTGCTGTGCTGGATTAAACGCAGCAAATAGATTGTTGCTACGCTTAGGAACGTGATTGTTAGGTGTTTGGCTGTGACATTTACCAAACATAGCAAGTGATTTCTTTGTTTTGTAGAGATGGTGCCAGTATATGGTGAGTAACCTTCTAAATGTTGGGATAATACATCTGGGTGAAAAGTCGAGTATTTAAGAAAATTATTCAAGGGGCAGGCATGGTACTTCATCAGTTCTTTTGAATAAAATACTGTATTATTTCAAGATGGCCAGAACCTTGTTAGGAAATGCACCACAACTACAGAGGAAGGTCCACCTTCCAGTAACAGTAGCGGCATCTCAGAAATGCTTCTGTGGGCTGTGTTGGAGCATTTAAAAATCAGAGATTTCTTTTAACTCCACCTGGGTGGGCCTGCACAGGTGCTGCCTGTCCTTTTCCCACTAGCGTAGTGGGGTTCCACACAGGGAGCAAGGCCTTCACCCGCCAGGAGACCTCCAGCAGTGTCTGCAGACATGTTTAGGTGTCCCAACTCTAGGGCAGGTGCTGCTGGCATCTAGTGGGCAGGGGCCAGGGAGGCTGCTTGACATCCTGTTGTGCACAGGATGGCCCCCGCAGCAAAGACTTACCCGGCTCAGCATGGCCGCGGTGCCAAGGTCCAGAATCCTCGCCCTGGGGCTTCTTCCTGTCTTGCTCCTGAATCTTCACGATGCGTGGACAACAAGGGACCTACATGAGCAGGTCGCCCGCTAACTCACAGGCATCAGCCTGCTCCCCACTCACCCTGCTCCAGCCGATCGGCCCCTTGATGTTCCTCAGATGTGCAAGCACGCCTGCACTGAGGGCCTCCCACTGGGCCTCAGTCCCACCGAGCCAACTCCTGACCTAGCATCTGCAGATGGCAGAATGATGGTCCGTCAAGGTGTCTGCATCCTGATCTCCACAGCCTGTGAAGATGTGGCTTTCCATGGCAAAAGGGACTTCGTGGATATAATTAGATTAGGGATCCTGAGAGGATGGGGAAATGAGCCTATATGATCCAGGTGGGCCCAGTGTCATCACAAGCGTCCTCATAAGAGAGAGACAGGATGGTCAGCAGCAGAGAAGGAGATGTGAGGTTGGAAGCAGAGATCAGAATAGTGTGGGGCCAGGAGCCAAGGAGCACGGGCAGCCCCTAGAAACTGGAAGGTGCAAAGAAACAGATTTTCCCCTGGAACCTCCAGAAAGAATGCAGCCCTGTAGACCCATTTTCGACTTCTGCCCTCTAGAACTGTAAGGGAATAATAGGTGTTGCTTTAAGCCATTAAGCTTATGGTAATTTGGGGCAGAAAAGAGCAAACTCATACAGTGCCCTTGGCCTGGCCTGTTCTGTCTTCTCTGTCTGGAATGGGGTGGCTTTTCTCCAAATTGTCACATGACCTCTTCTCTCCTTTTGATCACCTTGTTAAGAGAGGTTTCCTTGACCATCCTGAATAAAACCCCACCACCCTGTCCTCACCCCTGTCCCCGTGATTGGCTGAACAAATGTTATTACCTAACCAGTGTTTACTTTCTTACTGCCTGTCTCTCCCTGTGAAAATGTAAATAACCCTCATGAGTGCAGGGATTGTAGGTCATTGCTGTAAGCCCAGCAGCTACATACTTGGTGAATATTTATTGAATGAGTAAATGAGGGTCCCGTGTGGTTGCATTTGCTATTTGGCCTTTGCCCCTGGAACTGGGCAAGCCAGGGCAGTCCCAGGGCCAGGTCAGCTCCAGGCCAACTGCTCTGCTCGTGGGTCCCTTCCCCAAACCTCCATCCAGGTGTGAGCCTTGGGGTCTCTCGCCTTGACTTGAGAAGGGAAAGGGCTTCAAGACATGGGTGCCTTTAGAGATCTAAGGTAGGCAAGGAACTGTCTCTCCCTTTCAAGGACTATGTTCAAGGTGTGATATGTCAACACACCGAGCTAGACTAACGGTTCTGGGCCTTCATGGACATTCAAAAGGGCTACTAGCCTTTGAACTCCATAATTAATCCTCTCCTTGGGGGTTGGAGAAAATGCATTGGAGTTGGGCCCTGAAGGAGTGCTGGGATTCCAGTCACCCGTCCATTGGGGATGGGCTTTCTCAGGTGAGAGTGGGGGTCAGGAGTCGGGGTGAGGTGTCAGTCTGCAGCAGCTGGACTGGCCTGGAATTGTAGAGCAAAGGCCAGCCAGGCTGGAATGGAGGATGTGTGAGCAGGGAGGCAGGCCACGGCATGGGGTCGACGATGCCCTGAAGAGGGGTCAGAATTGCTGGGCATGCTGGGACCTTTGAGTTGGAAAGGTTAAGTGTGAGCCATTCAGATGGTGGTATGTGGAGGAGGGCCATTTGAGGAACCCAGATGGCATAGAGATGAAGTCACCGAGCAGCTGGGCTCACTTTGGGAGATGGAACACAGGGAGAAAGGAGGAGATGCCAGGACTGAGCCTGAGGAAGTCCAATCAAAGGCCTGGCAAGGACGAGACTGGCCAGAGGGGTGTAGTAAAAGGTCCGAGAGAGGATGGCTGGGGCTGGAGGAAACAAGAAGAGGAAGTACACCTGAGAAGACACTTATGTCCACGGGCCCAGTGGCTGTGAAGGAACGAAAAGGGAGTGGTACCGTTGGCCGACAGGCAGGCCTCTGCTTCCCAAGCCCAGCCTGAGGTGTCCTTGGTCCACAGTGCATGGGAAAAAGGAGGGCCAGCGGCAGGTTTTCCTAAAGCCAACTCACTGCTTTCCATTCAAAGAAGTCTCTCATTCTCAGAGATAGATACATCCATACATATAAATATATACATAATATATTTAATATATATTATGTTTTATATATATTTAATATATATTATGTTTTATATATATTTAATACATATTTATTATATATTTTATATACTATATTTATAATATGTATTTAATATACATTTTTTCATTTTTTTTTCTGTTAAAACATCTTTCTCTTAATTAACTAATGATGATCATTGATGTGAATTGGTTTTTTCCAAAGTCTTTACTTGGCAAAATAACAAGCTGGCAGTCCTGAATTGTTGTTGTCAGCACATCCCCTTTCTTAAATTGGACTGGCCTGGGGGAAGTGTGACAGAGATGGTGCTCTCCCTGGAATTAAAGGAGAAGGATGGCCCTAAACAGGGTTTCCAGAGGCTCACAGTAAAGTGGAGGGTCATTTGAAAGGCAGATCTTGGTTTTGACCATAAGTTTGCTGTTTTCAGTGGACTTGAAGCTGCTTAGAAACATCCATGAAGTGTTCTTGTCGGTGGAGTCCGCAGTGGAGATTGCAGTTCGCTGAGTCATTGATTGCAGCTGCCTCCGGGCTCTGGTTCCCAGATGTGGCGGTGCACGTCTCCAGTCCCCTTGGTGTGATTGTTTCTGCCTCCAGTCATTCCACATTGGTTCCTATAGCTAAGGCTTGACCAGTAAGTGCATGCCTGCCATGTGAACTACTCAGCTGTAGGTCACATAACCCTCAGCAGCCTGGGCAAGGCCCTAGACTTTACATACCTTGTAGCGTTGTCAGGATAGTCTTGGCTCCCCTCTGCCCCATCCCCGTAGACAGACGGAAGGCTAGGAAGGGTTGATGTTATCAGGTCTCCCCAGCACCAGATCAGTGATTTCATTACAATGGTGTTTTCTGAGTGTTCTGTTGGACTGCCTCTAAGTGAGGCACGAGAGTAGAACAATACAGACTTGGGGAGAGAGCAGTGGCAAGTGGTTCTCTGGCAAGAACTCAACATTAACATTCCAGGAGCCAGGTGCTGAGTACCACAGGCAAAGCACGGTGGCTTTGAGGTCCCATCCATGGTCTCTTCCTCGGCCCCCTTGATCAGGCTGGGACACAATGTCTCTGATATCCCTGTGAGCGTCCCTGGAGAAGTGGTGTGCCATGAGCAGGAAGGCATCATGTACCCCCATCAACCCACCAAAGCATGAAAAAGAACATGTTGCTCTTAGTGGCAGTGTTAGCAAAGAATAATGCGTTCTTCCCTGCGCCCTCATTCCAAGCCTAAGGGACATCATGTGCCCTTTCCTCTTGCCCAGGTGAACTTCTATTATGTTAGTGCCACTATTCAGTGTCGTCTTTTCGTTCTGCTACTTCGCCCTTGGACATTAATCTCCCAGCTCTCAGTCTTGAAATCATTTCACCCTGCAAGCTTACCTTCCCTACTGTATTAGGTTCTGCCGAGAAACAACCAACAAGAGTGGGGGTAGGGAAGAGAAGGGAGAGAGATTGTTTTATTATGGGAATTGGCTCACACAATTATGGAGGCCAGGAAGTCCTGCCATCTGCAAGCCGGAGACCCAGGAAAGCCAGTGGTCTAATTCAGTCCAAGTCTGAAGGCCTGAGAACTGGGGATGGGGTGGGGTGTGGAGTGGGTTGGGTGGTCACAGTGTAAGTCCCAGAGTCTGAAGGCCTGAGAACCAGGAGCTTTGGTGTCTGAGGGCAGAAGGTGGATGTCCCAGCTCAAGAAGAGAGACAGAATTCACCCTTCCTCTACCCTTTTGCTCTATTCAGTCCCTCAATGAATTGGATGGTGCCCACTTACATTGGTGAGGGTGGATCTTATTTGCTCAGTCCACTGATTCAAATGCTTATGTCTTCCAGAAATTCCTTCCCAGACACACTCAGAGATAATGTTTTACCAGCTATCTGGGCAAGCTTTAGCCCAGGCAAGTTGACACACAAAGTAAACCATCATGTATATCCTCTGCAGAACCTCCTGTGCTTTGCCACTTCTGAACAATGGAGAATTTTATGCCTTAGGCATTTTGGAGGTATTTCCTTGCACATAGATATTTGAGATTGTTTTTAAGATGTGGGAAATTGTCAAAAATGCCAAATTCTGGACAATGAGGGATTTCATATATATATATTCAGAATTTTTTTTCTTTTTTTCTTTTTTTTTTTTTTTTGAGACAGGGTCTCGCTCCGTCACCCAAGCTGGAGTGCTGGAGTGCTGGAGTGCAGTGGCATGATCTTGACTCACTACAACCTCCGCCCCCTGGGTTTAAGCGATTCTTGTGTCTCAGCCTCCTGAGTAGCTGGGATTACAGGCACGTGCCACCACGCCTGGCTAATTTTTATATTTTTAGTAGAGACAGGGTTTCACCATGTTGGCCAAGGCTGGTCTCGAACTCCTGACCTCAAGTGATCCACCCGCCTCAGCCTTCCAAAGTACTGGGATTACAGGTGTGAGCCACCCCACACAGCTGGATTTCATATATATTCAGATTTAAAGGAAGTTTGTGGAAGTGGAACTCAATTCTGAGTGGTGGTGTGATTTCTAGAGAATTCTCTGGCCAAACGACCACTGTCATGATGACTAGTTTTGTGTTTTTAACTGTGGGTCCTGTGAAGTGTACCAAAAGGACTGCTTGCACCTTGCCTCAGGAATGCCTCTTCGGATTCCCAGGGCAGACCTAATGATAGGAATATTCACACTACTGATTTTAAAATTTCAGAAATTTTAAAAGTGAAGTTGAAAGAGCAAGTCTTGAAGCAATCCCGATGACGCAGATGGCTCCTTATTTTTAACTTAAGGGCGCTTGTTCCAGAACTGTGCACAAACTGTAGCTGTTACCATAGAAACACTCTCAGTCCAGATAGGAACAAAACATTCGGTCCATCCAGTTTCTCTGCCTCTTAGTTTTAGTTGCCAGGATCAGTCCTGCTGTTCATCAGTTGTCGGAGATCAGTGTAGTGTTATGATTCCAGTTGAATTTGATCAATCACTTGGATTTTTTCTTCATTTCTCAAATGACTTCCTATCTGGGTTTTAGGGGTGGGGCACAGTTGTGAGAAATAAGGAAAAGCATCTTTGCCACTGAAGCTCTGTCTTCCCTATTCTGGTCAACACGAAGAAGCCTGTAGACTCACTGCTTTTTATTTGATGAAGTTGCTCTCTGAAGATCTGTCTGTTGCAAAGGGAGAAGATGTCAGGGCTGGGAAGCTGAGGACGGGGTGAGATATTGGTGTATTAGTAGACCTTTCTTATCCCACATATTCTAGATTCAGACTTCTCAAACTTCTGACATAAAGAGTTGAGTAGAATGGACGCTGGTTTAGTTCAATCTGCTGAAGTGATTTCATTGTCCATCTGACTTACATCTCAGCTGATGTTTTCTTTAACCTTTGCTTTTTATTTAAATGGGCATTTACAACAAGAAAACTAAGAGAAAGTGGAAGAAGTATCGAACCTGTAGCCGTAATTGCAATCTGAAGGTCTGAGGCTCTAAGCTGACCCCGCGTCCTGGAATGTGCCATTGGGATCCCTCACGACTCATCACCATGGGATAGGACCGTGGGCTGTCCAGAGTTCTGCTTGCTATTCCAGAAAGCAGCAGGATTTTAGGAACATAAGAAATGATATTGTAGACTGCAGATTTTTGGTATAAATTCAAATAATTAGGGATTATTCTTGATATGCCTCAGAACTTTTTATTATTGAAAGTGCATTGTTTTCCTATAAAAATGCAAATCGTATTTAAGATTTTCATGTGAACTGTGAGAGTCTAAATAGTTTCTGCGGCATAAATGCATGGTTTAATGGTGGCTGGGTTGTAACAGAAAAGTGTTTGGGCAAAAATCATAAGGGAAAAATGATTCATATTTATGTCTGTCTACATTAGACCTGCTCAGGGAATAGAATTTGGGAATCACATAATAAATAAGAAACCTGCATGCTTGATTGAACATTTGCTTTCTTCACTATCAGGACACGGGGACATATATTTAAAGGCTTTTAAAGGCATTTGGGAGAGATTTTATATAGGCCATAAAATGCATTACCCCTCAAAAATAAGAATCACTGAAGAATATAGTTGACTCACAGAAAAAAAAAATCCTCTCTAATTTTAAGCTGCTATTAGTTCTCTTTACAAAAAACTTGGGAAAGTTATTTTTTTTTTTGCAAACTTTAACCATGACCTTGCTTTACTTCCATGTATTTAATTTCACTGAAATGATATTTCAAAGAAAAGCTTTTCTGGAAATTGTTTTTCCTTTAATACCCAAAATTGGAACAACAGCACACACAGGAGCGAGGCTCCAATGAGTGGATCAGCTGTTTGGCGTGGATGTAGAAGAAAGGTGCATTGAAACCCAGTACATCTGTGTTTAGCCTTAGGCAGGAAGTCTGTTTCTTCAAGTAAACCTAACGTACTAAAGATACTCCCTGCAGATGGCTCGTTTCCGGCCCATGGCAAGGTAGACAAGTCATAAGGTTTTAAAGGCAAAGCCGTCTTGTCTGTCTCATGGGGACGTAAGAACAATCGATTGTTGAAGGAATCCTAGTGCTTTTGGCTTCCAGTACAGACAGACAGACAGACAGATGTGCCTCTCTCGACCTTGCTGAAGCAGGCCCCAAATGTTCACACCTAGAACATGGGGACAAAGAAATTGAACTTTCCAATATGTTCCAGTTTCTTCTAGATTCATATATAGCTCTGAAATGGAGATTGTTTGCATTGTTGCGTTGTTTTGAAATTTTATTATTAAATCCCACAATTCGAAGGCACAGAAATGTTTGCCTAGCGTTCAGCACAGCCCAAACATTTCCAGATGGGTTGCAAGAAGTCAACCTCATCCAGATTTTGTTTCTGCTAGAGAGGTCGTCCCTTGCCATATGTCCTTGCATATTTTTCCTGCCAGCTGTGGGAAGTGACAGGACATGGTTTAATTTGGGCTGCTGTTCTGTTTCTTTATGCCTGCAGCAGACAGGTCTTTTGAAACTCACCCTTTGCCTCTCCTCCCTCCTATGATTCATTTTTTTCTCATTCTTTTTTTTCTGATAGTGCATATTACTTGAGATTTTCCTGGAAAGGTTGTGATTATCTGGAATTGGATCTTCTGCCACCTTCAACAGCTTGAATCCTTGTAGGCTAGCAGCTAACCTAGAGCTGGCAGACTCAAATGGAATCTTGATCTCTTCATATTTAAGGCTCAGAAAACTCAAAAGGAGTGCTTTGTAAAATACTTCTGTTTATATTATATGTATGATAATTAGTATGAGTATAAAATGGTCGGGCAAAATTTAGCTGGGCTCAGATAGACTTTCCTGTGGATCAGATAAATGGAAATGAAAAAAAGTATGAGGACACAGATTTGCTGATTGTTCTTCATCTTTTATATTTATTTCTTGTCTTGGTCTGCTGTAGAATGTTCCAGAAATATCATTGGGTATAATGTCTGATTTAGCACTGACTTATTTGTGGGTTTGCTTGGAGTGTATTTTCCTTGGGCTTCGGGTATATGACTGCCATAAATTTTAATTACACTAATTAGACGTAGGTGGATGCTTAAGCCCAGTTGGAGTCCTAGCCCTGTTCCGCTGCCTCTGTCATTAGTTTTTCTGGTGACATGGTTTGGCACCATCTTCCAACACATTTTCCAGACATTAGTTTTAAGTTAGAAAATAACTTGTCTAATAAAGCTACTGACATTCAACTAGTGTCTTTACCTTGTTGAAGTGGACTTGAGTAAAATGCACTACATTTAAACTGTAACTTGTGTACCCGTTTCTTTCCTTAACTGTGGGCTTTCAGATTCGTTTGGTGGCTAGAGAGGGAGTCATGCCCGATCGTCATGAGTCCGTGTGCTCGTGTCTAGTTTAGGTGGAGCCTGACTTGGCACAGGGCTGGGTGGCAGGTTTTAACATGTGTGGCAATGCTAGTCAATTGGGGATATCCACATGGCTCACAGTGTAGAGAAGGCTTCTGAGGTCTAGACCCAGCAGGTGGGAAGCCAGCCTTGATTAGTGCCGTGGACCGCGGGCACAGGAGGAGGCAGTCTCAGGAGCACTTCTGCCCTACATCTCCCTCGGAGGATATAGGGCCACGTGTGCCTGTCACTTCCCTGTTCTCACAGCTCTTTGTGATCTCAGAGAAGCCTTTGGCTTTTGTTTTTGGGCGAGTATGCCAAACTATGTCCTCCACAGCACGGGGTTCAGGTTGAGTTTGCCATTCCTAGTTTCTCCCTGGAAACATATCCCTCATCTTTAACCCTACTTAAAGGGCTTAAAACATTCTACTCTTACTTTTAAAGGATGCTTTAAAAATACAGGTCACATCTGTTTCACTTAATCTGCATTCAACAGCACCTCGTGACACAAAAAGTAATGCAGTCTGTTTGCCAAGCAAGCACTTGGAAATTTCGAGGCATGGAAGCTGATAGAAGCCTCTGTTTTTCCACCTTGAGGATTGTTGCGCTTTGCATCCACCCAGATCATCTCTCACCAGCATCCACGCTCACAGGGCTGCCTCTCTTCCTCTCACATATTTGCAGGCGTGTTTGTTCACTGTTCAATGCACTCAGCTTTTGTCGAGTGCCCACTTGCTCTCTGCAAGGTGTTTTGAATTCATGTATGGCCAGGGCTCTGGTGCAGGAAGGAGCACACAGAACCAGAAGACATGGAGCATGGGGCTTCGAAGGTCTTCCCTTCAGGAGGCCAGATGATGAGTGCATTTCTCCTTTGTTATTTTGCTAAAGCGGCTGACAGTGGTTAGACACAGCTGAGGAGGCGGGAGGCCGGCAGCACTTCTAGGGGTCCAGCATGCTGTTTAGCTACTGATGAGGGTGGGCAGAAGAAACAAGCAGACTCCCTCCTGCTCTGAGACAGTTTCATGTAGGAAACCAGGAGCCTGAGCCGCCCAGAGTATGGGCATGTTGAGGGCTGCTGGCCTTTTTGTCAGTTCTTCAGAACAGGCACGATGGGGTTAGTGTCATCTCGAATCTCAGGCTAAGGGAGCTTCAGGAAAAGACTTCTGCACCATTCTTTAGGACATTGTTTCCAAATCCTTTTAAGTGTAAGGGTCACTTGGTGCAATCATTTCACTACTTATTTGGCAAAGGGAGTTTCCAGAATCAGTGTGAGACGTGGAGAAGGTGTGAAGACGGCGTTTTCAGTCCGCTGATGTCCTTGTTTCCTCCCTGTCTCTCTTGCAGAGTCGCCAACATCCAGCAGCAGCTGGCCCGGCTTGACAATGAGTCCTGGCCAGGCACGGCCGAGGCTGACAGGGACCGGCTGCAGCTCATCAAGGAGAAGGAGGCCCTGCTGCAGGAGCTTCAGCTCATCATTGCACAGCGCCGCTCCGCGGGAGATGTGGCCCGGCTGGAGGAGGAGCGGGAGCGCCTGGAGGAGGAGCTGCGGCGTGCACGGGCCACCTCCACACAGGGCGCCACGGAGAGGTGGGTTAGTGGGGACACGACCTCCAGCGGAAAGCCTGCTGGAAAAACTCCACGGGGTGGCTTGTGTGTGGCTGGAGGGTGTTCCTGATGATCGCTCAGAGCCTCTCCTGCCTGGATGTTCCCTGGCCTAGGAGGGGCATGCGGTGGGGGGCACTGCCTTCTGCTCCCTGGGCCTCTGGAGCCTCTGCTCCGAAGCAGGAGGTGATTGACACGGGGGAAGGAGTGAGGGAAGATGGGTGACCTCCACTTCCCCCCACGCCCCACCCTTCCCGAAGTTGGTGCGTGGTGCTTTCACCTGCCTTTGTGGGACAGTGTCCTGAGCAGGCTGTGGTCCCGCTCCGGCCCGGGCAGCTCTGTTGCTTGGGGGAAGAATTCTCTGTTCCTGACGTGGTGAGCATGGTGGGTAGCCACCTACTGCTTTCCTCTCCGACTTTGATTTCTAGCCAGGAGAGCCTGCTCTTCTCTGGCATTGGGAAGCTGGCCACCTGTTGTGCGTCTGTCCTGAGGCTCCTTCACCACGCAGGACATGCAAAGCCAGCATGGTTTCTTTGGTATTCGGCGGCACTGAGTCGTTCAGCCTTTCCTCGTGTGCCGTGTGTCCTGGTTTCCATCTGCTGTGTGAGATTGCAGATTGTGTCAAAGGCTGGGCCTGCCTTCCACACTTCACAGCAGTTTCTCTGTGGCTATCAGCTGGGCTTTGGAGAGCAGCCCCTCCCCCATGTGTTAAAGTCTTGCCCCCTTGAGCTCACATGAGCAGCTCCACAGAGACTCTAATAGACGCTTGGATGATGGGATCTGTCCAGATGCTCTTACTCCTGCTGTTTCACGATGGTTGTCTGTATTGTTGGGCGTCCTTTATGCTTGGATGTTCATGGGTCGTCTTCATGGGAGACAAGTCTGTGGCTTGGCACGAGGGGCTCACGGCAGCCTCAGGGAAGCAGTGGTGTTTGGAGAGTGGCGCTCAGAGTCCTAGGCAGGTGAATTTCATTTTGCCTGAGATGGTGGCATGCCCTGTCACCTCACCCAGAATCAACCGCGAGGAGAATCTGAATGTGAAAGGGACTGTGCAGCTGAAGTTTTCTCCTGTGCTCTTGCACGGCTGCGTTTGTTTTCAGCTAAACATTTCCTTCTGTTCCACCCCTGATATTCTTGTATGTGTGTTCTGCATAGGAGGGCCTGGGAGTTCCTGTTGCTTCTCTGTGAAGGGGGGAGGACTTGGCCCCACAAATGTTGCCTGCATCTCAGGGCTCCACACCCACGCTCCTTTGACTGTGGCTGCTGTCACCATGTGGAAATCCAGCACACACGAGTGCTGTGGCCCCTGAGTACAAGTCTGCAGCCCTCCATGGAGCCAGTGTTAGCCCCGATGCCTGGGTTCAAGGGCGGGGACAGCAAAGCCGGACCAGCTTTGACTCACATGGGGGTCTCACGTGAGACCAGCCCAGGTGCTGAGTCCTGGGACTCGGAGCCCTCGACCAGGACCTAATCGCCTCAAGCGTGTTTCCTGAATCTGCCGCTAAATGACCTTGGCCGGAAAAGCACATCCACATGTGCTAAGCACTTGCACGCACATCGCATGGGGGTGGGGCTCTTGTAGCTCTGGGCCTTCTGTACCGGTACACACAGGGCCCATTTCTCCATGCCACCTCCCTTCATCGGAGGGGTGCTTGCAGTTTGCAAGTATGGGGTCACATGGTAGGAGGCTTCCCCCAGCACAGGCTGGCAGCATTAGGAGACCCGGCGTGGGCCAGGTGTAGAGAGAGAGTGAGGTTGGCGCCTTAAGGCTGAGCTGTGCCAGCTGTAGAGCTGGGCCCAGTCTGCCTGTCTCACCTGCAGTGTCATCAGCAGCAAATGGGAGGTGTTTTCCGGGCTGGGGGTGTCATCCGGGGGAGAGAGAGAGAGATGCGCACCTCCTTCAGGCCTCCCGCCCCGGCAGATGATGCGTGCTGCGGCCTCCCAGCTGCTCAGACAGCATGTCTGGAGGGAGCTGGTGCACGGCTCCTGGGCGGAGGGAGCAGGCTTGAGGTGAAGGACACATACCCCAGATAATCTCTCGGATGGCTCGTGTCAACGCTTGCGACGTCCTTTGCTATTTTAGCTTGCTCATGTTAGTGTGTGGCAGGCATTTATACAAGATGCTGATGTTCAACAGAGAACCCCACGGCTCTATTGCAAGATGCCTGCCATCCTGAGAAATTCTCTTTCCCAGGATGACTGCTTTTATTATAGGGGTGATTATAAAATGAAAGATCTATCAAAAAGCAAAAATTTGGTTCTGTTGAACCTGAATTCACGTTTTCCTTTGTTATAATTTAATGACATCTTTACAATAAAGTACTTTATGTAAAGACAGTAAATTGGACTTTATATTTTCTTAATCTGTTAGCTTACTTTTCTACTCCATTTCATAGCAGTGGTAAATATTCTTTACAAAGTTCGTTTCCTTTGAATTGGAGACACAAGGCTATGTGCTTTAGGAGTTGGGCCCTGGCCAGTTTTCTGCCAGGAAACTGCATCCCCTTTTCGTTGAAAAAATAAGTACAGAAGTCAGGCAAATGTCTAAGACTCTTATTTTAGCAGTTTATGTTCCAGCCAGTTTTTAGATGTCTCAGTTATTGCCAGCGTGGCCCCTGTTTGGTAAGGAAGTTACATTTTTAGTCATCTGCAACTTTCAGAATAAGCAGCATAAAATTAGACTGCACATGTGGGCACTCATGGGCACTTGTGTGTGATCTTGTATCCAGATGCGCTGTCTCTTGCGTGCTCCGAAATGCACCTGTTTGTATAATGACAAATGTGTTCTATTGGATAGAAGGGGGGAATTTGATCTAAAACTTTTTTCACTACAGATAATCTGAAAATAAGTCATGACTAAAGACAGTCTAAAACCGAGCTGTACATATGAATGTATCTATATGTCATATGTGTGAAAAGAGAGCTGGAATGCGCCGACGGATTTAGCGATGGGTTGGAAATTCTACCCTGGTCACTCAAGAGTGGAGCCAGTTTTCAGTAGGAACTCAATTTCGATTCTATTAACTTGGGATTTGAGCTAATAGAATTCAGGTTGGGTTAGAATTTCTGAAAAGCATTAAGAAAAAAGTTAATAGCCTTGGACCGGGCTTGGGTAAATTCCCTACAACAAATTGCTTCCTGGGGCTGGTCACTGTTTGCCACTGGATATGGTCTGCTGGTGTCGTCTCTGCCCCTGGGGTCCTCTGTGACTTAATAGTGTCCCGGTGCTTGTGAGAGTGTGTTCCAAGTTACAGCTCCAAAGCCCAATGAGGGATGTATTTTGAACTCACTTTAAAACTCTCTTTTAAAACTCTCGGCTCTCCATCTTCTGAAAAAGATGGGGTTTTTGAGGATATCGCCCTGGATAAGCGTCAGGTAGGATGTGAGTATCACAGAAAATTGGGGAAATGTTTTTCAGTAGTAAAGGAAATGCCTGTTTGTTGGTAATGTGCCTCGGCTTTAGGGTCAAGCCAGCCTGACCGAACTTTGAACTTGCGTAGCAGAGGCAAGCTACTTTATATGAATTTCTTCATCTGTAAAGCAGGGATAGAATCCAAAGACCAGTAAGGAATGAGGCAGTACATACAAAGCAGTGTGCCTTTCTGTAAGCCCCTCAGTGGAACTTCAGAATTGCTTTTTTTTTTTTTGAGACGGAGTCTCGCTCTGTCGCCCAGGCGACAGAGTGCAGTGGTGTGATCTTGGCTCACGGCAAGCTCTGACTCCCAGGTTCATGCCATTCTCCTGCCTCAGCCTCCCGAGTAGCTGGGACTACAGGCGCCTGCCACCACATCTGGCTAATTTTCTGTGTTTTTAGTGGAGACCAGGTTTCACCACGTTAACCAGGATGGTCTCGATCTCCTGACCTCGTGATCCACCCGCCTCGGCCTCCCAAAGTGCTGGGATTACAGGCGTCAGCCACCGCGCCTGACCCCAGAATTGCTTTTTAAATGTTACTTTCATTTGTACAAGCTATCAAAACATTTTCCTTAAAAATTAAAATATGATAGGTAAGTGGGATCTTAGAACATTCTACTCAAGAGTTTATTACAGCTGTTCTCAAACATTTTAGTCTCAGAACCTCCTTCCAATGTTAAAATGCTGAGGATCCCAAAGAGCTTTTGTTTGTGTTGGTTTTTTTAAAGTTCTTTTTTCTAACTGTTTTGTTTTGTTTTTCATTTTTCCCCACCCAGGGACCTATCAGTGTTTATGTGGATTTTTACCTGTCAGTATTTACTAATTTAGAAGTTAGCCCTGGGAAATTTTTTAAATATTTATTTATTAAAGATAACAATAGGCCGGGCATAGTAGCTCACACCTGTAATCCCAGCACTTTGAGAGGCCAAGGCAGGAGGATTACTTTAGTTCAGGAGTTCGAGACCAGCCTAGGCAACATGACAAAACCTCATCTTTACAAAAAATACAAAAGTTAGCTGGGCGTGGTGGCACATGCCTGTGGTCCCAGCTACTTGGGAGCCTGAGGTGGGAGGATGGCTTGAGCCCGGGAGGTGGAGGTTGCAGTGAGCTCTGATCGCACCACTGCACTCCAGCCTGAACAACAGAGCAAGGCCCCATCTCAACAAATAAAAAAAGGCAATAAAAACCCTATTATGTGTTAATATTAGTAACATTTTTATGACTGATAACTTTTTTGAAACAAAAAACTATAGTGAGAAGAGTGGTATTATTTGCCCTTGCTATCCATCTCTTTAGCGTCTGGCTTGCTAGAAGGCAGCTGCTTTGGCCATTGGTGCATTCGGCCTGTTGAGATAGGGTCATTTTGAGTGAACACGTGAAGACCATCTGGCTGCCTACCGATATGCCATTGGGAAGGAGGGGACCTCATAGGATCCCTGAAAGAGTTTCGGGGATCCGCAGGGGTCTTTGGATCATGCTTTGGAAACCATTGGTTTCAGTATATGATATTGAACTTGAAAGTGGGTTGTGTTGTGGCTCCATTTAGGACGATGCTTGTACTCTCTTGCCAGCTGACCTCTGCATGGCACCATTTGGAATTTTGTTTGCATCAAGAGAAACAAAGGCTCATCAGAATTTATGGCATGTGGTTGAAACTTGTAAACAAACTCAGACTGGTTTGTCTTCCTTATCCTAAGTTGGTGGTGCATCTGTTTCCTTTATGGGTGATAGCAGCTCTTTGTCGATCACGTGTCATTTGCCGTACATTATTTTATCTATGCAGCATCAGTTCCCTGAGCTGGAGATTGTGGACTCCATTTTTACAGGTAATGAAACTAAGGGCTCAGAGAGGGTGAGACATTTGCCTAAGGCCACACAGCTTGTGAGTGACTGGCCAGGTGGGATTCTCTGAATCCTAGGCTGCCGTCGGACACTGTGTCTGGTTTCCTCTCACTCCCACCCAGCCAAGCTCTTCAAACCCCTTCGGCATGTCCCCTTCCCTGTTGGTGGAAAGAGGAAGGTATTAAAGGGGCCTACTGTGGCCACACGTCACATTGTCATTTCCGTTTGTAAACCACGAGTGTTTCCTTCTAGAGGCAAACATATTTATTCATGGAGTTGTCCAACAACTGTTTATTGAGTGCCTATCCATGATAGGCTCGATTCTAGGCGGTGGGCTTACTGTAGTAGGAATAAATTTTATTCTAGAAAATTACTAAGTAGAAAAAAGTAGAAGGAAGGAAAACAAAAATACCTCCAACCCCATGACCTGGAGATGGCAACGGCTGCTATTTTGTTTCATTTGCTTCTAATGTTTTAACTGTGTAGATCTTAGAATTAAATTTGTTCTTGTCTAGAAGGTGGCCTAGTATGAGGGAATCTGATTTGTTCCAAGGAATTTCAACAGATGACTGTGTGCTCTGCATTTGAGCTCATCTGCTAGTTATCTGTCCTTCTGCTCACTTACCCCTCCTCCCATCCATCCAAGCAGCCATCCCCAGCCACCCACCCAGCCAGCCATCTAGCCACTCACCCACCCATCTAGCCACCCACCCATCCAGCCACCCACCCATCCAGCCACCCACCCATCCAGCCACCCAGCCACCCACCCATCCAGCCACCCACCCATCCAGCCACCCACCCATCCAGCCACCCAGCCACCCACCCAGCCACCCACTCACCCATCCAGCCAGCCACCCATTTAGCCGCCCACCCATCTGTCCACCTGTAGCTCACCCACCCAGCCGCCCACCCACACATTGATCCATCCCTGTGCCCACTCCTCTTCTCACGCATCCCCTCCCCCGTGCACTGTGCCTGGCGCTTCCACAGAGTAGCAGGCACTGCTCAGGGTGCCAGGGATGTATTTTTCCAACGGGACAAAAGCAGTCTCTCTGATCTTGGCCCTTGTGACCTGGGTGCTTTTAGAATGGGTGGTCATTGCAACCTAATTCAGCTGGAGGGAATTGATAGTGGAATGTCTTGTTATGAAAATATTCTCCCTGTCTTTGAAGTGTACTAATCGACTGTTTTCTTACCTACAGAATTCTGCTTCAGGAAAAAAGGAATTGTCTACTTATGCAGCTGGAAGAAGCCACCCGCTTAACATCCTACCTCCAGTCCCAGTTAAAAAGGTAGGTTACTTTCAAAGAGAAAACTGTATTTGTTCATAGTGTTCCAATGACTGGTACATGAACTCGTTTCTTGTAGCTTATTTTTCTCCTACTGGAGCTTGACCTGAAATGTTGTTAACACAGAATGGATACATTATATTTTTAACACGCTTCTACTGTATGACTCAAGGAATATGGAGAGAACCACATTTGGCTTCAGGGTAAATAAGAGGCCTGAAGTCAAATGTATTCAAGGATTTTGTAACCTAATTAACAGTTTCAGAAGTGTACATCTATACACGTGCACATTTTTATTTTGGGTTTTTTTTAAAAGCATGTGAATTTTTTAAGCTAGTAAGATTTGGCTGCTCAAGAATGGCCCTGCGCACATTCTTCGGCCCTGACCATATGGTAGAGTGCAATGTCAAGGGCCTTACATGTGTCGTTTTCTCAGATACTCCTCCTAACAATGCCCAGGGTGGGAACTGTTCTCACCCCAGCCCCAGTGAGCCCGTGGGAGCCCAGAGGGGATGAATGGCTTGAGCAAGTGTACCTGGCTAGTATGTGTTCCAGCCAGGACTGGGACTGGGACTTGGGCATGGGTTTCTGCTGTTGCCCACTGCTCTCTGCCACCCTTTCCGTGATCACAGGGTGAGCAGGGGTGGCTACCCTGCCATCTCAGATGACCATGCTGTCTCATTTCAGCCTGTGTGCCAGCACCCTGACGGTGTCCTCGGGGAGCAGCCGTGGGTCCCTAGCCTCCAGCCGCGGGTCTCTGGCCTCCAGCCGGGGCTCCCTGAGCTCAGTCAGCTTCACGGACATCTACGGCCTCCCGCAGTACGAGAAGCCCGACGCTGAGGGCGGCCAGCTTCTACGCTTCGACCTCATTCCCTTCGACTCGCTGGGGCGAGATGCCCCCTTTTCAGAGCCCCCAGGCCCCTCGGGCTTCCACAAGCAGAGGCGGTCCCTGGACACGCCCCAGTCCCTGGCGTCGCTGTCCTCTCGCTCCTCTCTGTCCTCGCTGTCGCCCCCAAGCTCGCCCCTGGACACGCCCTTCCTCCCTGCCTCGCGGGACTCGCCGCTGGCGCAGCTGGTGGACAGCTGTGAGGGGCCAGGCCTGGGCGCCCTGGACAGACTGCGGGCACATGCCTCGGCTTTGGGGGATGAAGACTTACCAGGCATGGCGGCCCTTCAGCCACACGGGGTCCCCGGGGACGGGGAAGGGCCGCATGAGCGAGGACCCCCACCAGCTGGCGCTCCCGTGGGTGGAAGTAAGTGCGGATGCGGCCTCCTGCGGGGCGAGGGTTACCTGCAGGGAGGAAACTGTGGGGTCCAGAGTGAGGATGGCTGGCTTTCCAGGTCCATGGTGAGCTTTACGTTTAGGAATATTGATGTGATTGGGAAGAGCACACACCTGCTCTTTCTGATCTGTGTTGGGGAAAGCTCATTGAAATTGACAAAGTTTTCTTTCCTAGGCATTTGCTTGTTTTCAAAAAAATACTAATTGTTGAAAACTAGGGTAAGAACCACACAGTCTTCCACATTCAGAGGCTGCTAGAGATGGATTAGGGCTTTCATGACCTTTGCAGCATGTGTGCCGAGATGGAACCGCCAGTGTGTGCCCGCCTGAGACCATTATGCCAGCAGGTGTCTGGTTGTAGCTAGTGGAAATCTCGACTTCTTTTGTTGCTTTGACATCTCTTTATCTTTTATAGTTTTCATAGTTTTCAAGAACATAATTCTATCAAATGTGGAAGTGAAAATAGTTGTGTAATTTCAAAAGACATGCCTGTAAGTATCAGTCATTTCTACTGAATTGGTGTCTCTGGTGGTTCTTCAAATGGAAAAACACGGAGCTCCGTGGAGCCTCATGCATTCAGTTGCTGTTGGTTCAGCTCCTCCTTGGAGCTGGGGTCTTTCAGCTTGTAGCCTGCTTGGAAGACCAAACTGCTGTTGAAGGGAATATTGACCCCGTGTGCTTTTCTGAGCCACCCATGGCAACTTTATCTTCCTTTGGTTTTAAAGAGGATCAAGAACAAGGTCTCCCGTTCCTGAAGTTCAGCCCATTTAATTGACTTTTATTTGTACAGCAAAAATGTTTTAAATGTTCCATTTAGGCAAACACTAGATAATTTGTGCAGCATAGTGGATCTCAGCCAGGGGTGTTTTTGCATCCTGCCCCTGGGGAACACTTGGCAATGTCTGGAAACATTTTTGGTTGTCACAACTAGGCGATGGGAGATGCTCCTGGCGACTGGCGAGTGTAGGCCAGGGATGCTGCTAAGCACCCTATCATGCACAGGGCAGCACCCCCTCCCCCTCGAGAATGCAGCCCCAAATGTCAAGAGGGCTGAGGCTGAGAAACCCTAGTCACGTACTATGGAGTATTTATGTGGCAAACGGTAGAAATAAAACTAGAGAGCAGAACCAGTGTGGTGTAGTGGAAACAGCTTCAAACTAGCACCTGGGAGACCAGGCTTTTGTTGCTTGCCCTGTCCACTTCTAGCTGTGTGACCTTGAACACACACCTGGACTGAGTCTCACCTTTTCCACTCTTGAATGCGGTGATCTTTGTGATCCCTTCCATTTGCCACCATTCTGTTACCCAAGAGATAGATGGATTGGTAGATCAATAGATAGGTTGATCACTCTATAAAATAGTAGTCTGTTGGCACTTACATGCGTAACCAGAGGCCATCATGTTCTGAGACTGCCCCATGGCTTTTTGGCATCTCTATTTTGGTGTCTGTCCCTGTGTTTGCAAACACACTTTGGTATCCCCAGATACATTGTTTCTGAAGTCCATATATGCAGGTATCCTTCATTAGCTTTGTTCCTCCTTATAACCACAGGTTGATTGCTCCATGTTTATTCCGTTCAGTCAATAAAGAAATATCCAATTAGGACTTTTTTTAGTCTCCCTCCTCTCTCCCACCACCTTCTCCTTAAGGGACTGAGATTCCAGAATGTCAGTCTAGTTAGGCATAAAATCTGCACAAGCCCCAAGGGCCACTTTGGGCCAGAGGAGAGACAGAGTGGGAGGGAGAAGCGCTGAGTTAATTTCCCATCCCGATTTCTTTATTTTTTTCTTTGCTTTCCGTGGCAGATGCTATAATGGTTGAAACTTCTTAGACTGGGAAGTATTTGCTTACGTGTGTAGACACTGCCATCTCGTGGTGGAGTTATATGTTATTCGTGATTATTTCTTGTGTTACACTGCCATCTTCTGGCGGATTCGTATATGACATTGGTGATGAATTCTTGTATAGCACTGCCATCTGGTGGCGGATTCTTATATGACGCCGCTGATAAATTCCTGAGTGACGCTGCCATCTGGTGGTAGATTCTTATATGACATAGGTGGTGGATTCTTGGGTGACACTGCCGCCTAGCGGTAGCTTTTTATGGTACTGCCATCTGGTGGTAGTTTTATATTGTTACGTATATTACATTGTTTCAAGGACACATATATATTATGTTGTTCCAAGGACACGTTTATTTGTATCCTTAAAAACTTGAAATAGTTGACCCTGCTGGGTGTCCCCAGAGGGCCGGGTTGGGTAGCCAGCTTCAGGCATGGACACAGGGGGGCTCCCTGCCTCCCTTGCCCCATCATGTATCAGCTGTGCTGGGAACATTGTGGTCTAAGTTTGGCCCCCAGCAAGTCTTAGTTTTTACTGACAAAATTTTTGTAAGATAAAAATCAAAGTTGTCCAAACTTGCAAACCAGCCTCTGTATGATTTTTTCCTTGTGTTTTCAATCGGAGGAAGCAGAAGGCAGGTCAGAGGAGTGGGGCAATACACTGTGATCTTTCATACTATTTACGTTTTTGTTACAGTTTTGTCTTCCCTGGATTTTAAAAGTCAAATGTGTTATGATTATGAAATACTTAGCTATTTTCATCTACCCATTAGGATTTGCTAATCAAAACCCGTAAAAATCTTGACTTTGCTCATATTGATGTTTTTATGCTACTGATACTCCGTTTAATGTTGTTGGCTTAAATTCTGCAGTGTTTTCACTTTGTGCTTTTTTTTTTTTTTTTATCTCTTCTCACGCGGCTCGACAGAAGTGCTCACTGTAAGTGGCCTTGGGAGTCCCCTTGCTCAGTGTTGTTGCTCAGGCCGCAGGCATACCTTTGTGCTATGGTTGGATGTGTTCAGGATGGCTGGGGTGTGGCCAATGAGGGTTATCTTATAGCTGCGCTTCAACACAACTTAGCAGTTGGCCTTATCGTTATCTCATTGTTAATATTCATGGCGGCTACAAAAGCTGTTTAAGAACTTTCCTAGAAGCTTTCACTGTTCATTCCCTGTATGTGTTTGTTTCCGGCATGTAATGGGATTCATTGCTGTCATATGCCACCTGGCAGCTTTGCTATGCTATGGTTTTCACTATATTTTCTTCCTTTTTACCAAGCAGTGTTCACGTCCTTGGCTCTTAGTGTCCGTCTGTCTTGAATGATGAAAAGGGAGTAAAGAGATTTTCACATGAACATGGGGAAGATTTGACCCTTGTCTCCCTGGCACTGCTCCTGAGGGTCCACCTCTGTGCCTTGAAGCCCCAGGGCAGGCGTCCGGGGTGTGGAGTGTGGAGTCTGTGCTTTTTCTCAGCCGGGGCAGTTGCTGATGGGACTTCCTCCTGGCAATTCCTACTTCCACCCACCCTGTGGGTCCAGTGACTCAGCCTGGGCTTCGAGGATTAGCTCCTTCATTTCTTTCCTCTCTGCATTGACTTCTATGGCAATGATGAGAGAGAAATGTGTCCACACTTGCGCCTTCGGCTGGGGTGGTTGCAGGTGCTTAGGCTCGTTACCTGGTGCTGTTTCCTTGCAGGCATCTACAGCTGAGTCTGGGGACCATGCGTGTCAAGGCTGGGAATGCAAATGGTAGTGGTGGGGGGGGGCTTCCTTTGCTGGGGGTTGATGCAGTAGATGGGGGGGCTTCCATTTGCAGTTGAGGGCCAGGTGTTTGGGTCCTTCCATGTGGCAGGGATAAAGAGGAGAGCTGGCGTCTGGAGTCCTGATCTGTCTGAGAGGCAGTGCCTCCGGCCACCCCAGGATGGAGGCTGGCTTCCAGCCCTGGCTGATGGGGGGAGAAGCAGCAAATTCCCCAGATGTGGTATGGCAGACCTTTGGAAGACTCACTCGGCCTCCACTTGACCTCGCGAGGCCAAAGGCCACAGCCCCATGTGTTCCGTGTGCTGTTGAATGTGTTTGTATTTCATTGCCGTGGATGATAATTTGGTTGAAAGGAGAGATGGTCACCAGTGGACTCAGTTTAGGAAGGCACAAAGGTCAACCCTTTCCGTTTCTAGAACTTAGCCAAAGAAAAGTGTGGAGACGGAAGCGGGAGCTGGCTTTGAGTGATGGTGGAGTGCCCAGCTGGGGCTTCCAATTTGATTCCGTGTTCCAGCCGAGTGCGCCCCTCTAGAAAACAGACTCCTGGGCTCACAGTTGCATTTAGCGCGGGAAGATGACATACACGTTTGTATTGGTTTTGTTAAAAGGAACTTATTGCTATGAGGAAATGGGTAGAAACGGCTGATGAGATGTTAAAAGGAAACATTTCAATGGCTATTTTTGGTTCTTGAATAAAATAGATTTGAAAGATAAAAATAAGCGTACCAGGAATAGTAGTGTGCTAACCCAGAAGGGCGGCTGGGAAGGCGCCTGCCTGCGGTCACTGAGACAGCCAGGCTTGAGCCCCAGCTTCCTCCCCCGGGGCCGCAGGCCTCCAGGTGGTGTTTTCAGAGGATGAGTGTAGGTTCAACTGTGTCCTCTGCTTTGAAGGTTGCTAATTTTTCTAGGGTTTATTTGGATAATTAAAATGTTTTTTTCCTGAGTATAAAAGCAGTATCTGTTGTATAAAACATGAGAAATACCCGACAGCATAAAGAAGGCAGTGAAAACCATGACCTCTTGGCGAGCGCCGCTGCTGTTCCCATCGGGCTAATGCTGCTTTCCTGTCTCGTGGGTGTGCGCGGCTTTCAGAAAGTGCCATTTGAGGGGCGTCTCATCATCATCTTGTGTTCTGTGTGTTCATTAAGGGGGTGGAAATAGATTTATGAATCCAAGAGGCAGCAGAAGTTCATTTCTTCAATTTTCCAATATGAAAAACAACTAGAGCACAGCATGTCTCTGTGTGTGTGTGTCCCAGCGAGTCTCTGGAACACTCAGTGACGAAGTGTGTGCTTCAGCATCAAGGACCCCGGTCCCCGGTGCTGTTATTTTCTGACCCTGTGTGTGTCCCTTACTTGCAGCAGTGACTCTTCGAGAAGACAGTGCCAAGAGGTTGGAGAGGAGGGCACGTCGCATCTCCGCATGCCTGTCGGATTATTCGCTAGCCAGCGACAGTGGGGTGTTTGAACCTCTAACCAAAAGGTCTGAAGCCAGTCTTAATATTTCCTTCTCCCGACGCAGAATCACCTGTGTTACTGGCAATCGCAAAAAGATTCCCTACTGAAACTTTCATACATTGACACTTTGTTGATTTTTCCAGGGGTAGGAAGTTTTTCTAGTTTCTTTCACCTTTGGGTGATTGGGTTTTAGAAAGAAGTCTTTCTCTCTGGCCCTGGGGGCCTAAGGCTTGAGTCTGATGGAGCTCAAAAAGGAGAATCCATGTATGGGAGAGCCCTGCTTTTCTGGAAAGGTCATTCATTCATTAGGAATGAATTTCCCCTCTCCCTCCCTTCCTTGTTTTCGTAGCTATAGGAATGGTTTCACCATGACACAGCACCTTTTGGAATTCCATGCTTTATTTTGAGCGGGCACGTTTGATGTCATTATTTCTTCGTACAATTTAAGTCTCTGGTATCTAGAAGACAGTTCACTTAAAGTTAATTTTTGAACATTTCCCCCAAGTACCACGTGGTTTTGAAAGGCGTGTAAGGTTACTTTCTTCTTTTATTTATTTATTTTTGTTTGTTTGTTTGTTTGAGACAGGCTCTCGCTGTCGCCCAGGCTGGAGTGCAGTGGTGCAATCATAGCTCACTGCAGCCTCAAACTCCTGGGCTCAAGCAGTTCTCCCACTTCAGCCCCACAGATATCTGGGATTATAGCACACACCACCATGCCTGGCTAATTTTTGTATTTTTAGTAGAGATGGGGTTTCATCATGTTGCCCAGGCTGGTCTTGAACTCCTGGGCTTAAGCGATCGGCCCACCTCTGCCTCCCAAAGTGTTGGGATTATGGATCTACTCCACCACACTTGGCTAATTTTGTTTGTATTTTTAATAGAGACAGAGTTTCACCACGTTGGCCAGACTGGTCTCGAACTCCTGGCTTCAAGTGATCCACCCACCTCAGCCTCCCGAAGTGCTGGGATTACAGGCATGAGCCGTCATGCCCAGCCACAAAGTTATTTTCCTAAAACAGGAACAACATAAAAAAGAAATAGGCTGGGCGCGGCGGCTCACGCCTGTAATCCCAGCACTTTGGGAGGCTGAGGTGGGCGGGTCACCTGAGGTCAGGAGTTCAAGACCAGTCTGGCCAATATGGTGAAACCCTGTCTCTACTAAAAATACAAAAATTAGCTGGGCGTTGTGGTGGGTGCCTGTAATCCCAGCTACTGGGGAGGCTGAGGCAGAAGAATCGCTTGAGCCCAGGAGGTAGAGGTTGCAGTGAGCCGAGATTGCACCAGTGCACTCCAGCCTGGGCGACAGAGCCAGACTCTGTCTCAGAAACAAAACAAAATAAAACAACAGCAAACATACCCAGCAGTTTGTAGGCAGGTACCCAGTAAGATGCCTCATGGATTCTGGGGGCCTGCCCTGTTCCTTCAGACACATGATGACCTCATTGACTTAAAGTCACAACTTAACAGAGTCCTCTCTTAGCACGAGGGAGCTCCTGCAGAATCTGTAGCGACCGGTTCCCTCTGGAATGAAGTTGGTTGCGTTTACCCCTGTGTTCAGGAACGAGGATGCCGAGGAGCCTGCCTACGGAGACACGGCCAGTAACGGAGACCCCCAGATCCACGTGGGACTCCTGTGAGTACAGACCCTACCCTGTTTCCCCTTGGGCTGGGCTGGAGACTGGGCCCAACCCGTGGCTGCCACCTGCACACACAGGGCTGGAGGGACCCTTGTTACCCGAGGTCTCAGGTAAGGGGACAGAGGTGGCAGGAAGGAGTGACAGGGAAAAGTGGCTCCACTGTTGTCTTCCAACACGGAGATTCACAGCTGGGAGCCGCCACTTCCTGGAGCTGGGGGCTCCGGCAGGCAAAGTGCGGCTCTCGGGGATAGTCATGCCCATTTCTGCCACGAGTTGATTCTGCTCACTGCAGCACAGGTAGCGGGCTCCCTCCCTCACCGTCAAGGAAGTAATCTGCTGGTTGGCAGGACAACAGTTTTTGGTTTCTAATTACAGTGTCAATAAAGGCAGTGACTGTGAGGTGCCCCTGAGGGAGACAGGGTGTTTGGGTCCCAGCCATTTCCTTTGCTCACTCTCGTCACTTCAGTCCAGGGCTCCTCCACCTGGCACGGTTGGCATTTGGTCATTCTTTGTTACGGGGACTGTGCTGTACCTGGGCTTTATCCACTAGGTGCAGATGTCCCCTGGGGATAGGGTGGGGCAGAATCCCAGGCAGTGGATGGCCACTGCTGCAGTTGAGTCAGAAGGATGGTTTTACTGGGGGGCACCTGCCGTCCATGACTCATGTCTGGTTTCCTAGGCGCGACAGCGGCAGCGAGTGTCTCCTCGTGCACGTGCTGCAGCTGAAGAACCCGGCGGGGCTGGCGGTGAAGGAAGACTGCAAAGTGTAAGCCAGGCCCCAGGGCACTGGCCAGCCGGCCACATGGCTGAGGAGGGAAAAGACAGTTTGGGAGCCTGAATTTCCAGGAAAGCACCAGGGAGTGTCTGTCTGAAGTGTAGAATCTTCAGAAGAGTCTAGTGAATGATTTGAGGCCAGTGAAGGTGCCGGTGCTGGTGCCAAGCTAGTGTTTGCCGTGTTGGCGTGGAGGAAGCACCTGCCTGTGCCATACAGGACTGCATCCTCCTGGCCCGGGGATGGGGTTGCTGATGCCATCGTGCTCTGCTCTGCGATCTTGAGAGACCTCTGGCTGGGACCAGGGCGTCCTTGACTGGGTGGGGAGGAGGAAATAGGCATCGGGAGCGGCTGGTGACTTTGGCCTCGATCGTGGGAGCGCTGCCTCTCTGAGCTCCGTGGCCCCAGATGGGGGCCTGATGGAGGGTCCCACTTACCCAAGCAGGTGACCATGCCTGTAATGGTCTGTTCAAGTCACAGGGTGGGGCCCCTTTGGCGAGTCTTCTAAAGGCCTCAGGACCCCTGAGTGTGAGCAGCTTGGGGCTCGGCTGGGGTTCAGCCACCCCAATGACCTCTGCAGTGCTCACAGATGGCGCAGCCGCTCCCATGTGCCAGACTTGGGGCAGGGAGGGTGGGAAACACGGGCTGCCCCATGGGTGACGGGCTGAGAAAGCAGTGGGGGAGCCATGCAGAAAGACCAGAGGGGCAGTTCCCAAAAAGATGGGGAGCAGCAGGGCCTGGAAGCGTCCACTGCTTCAGTCCTGGCTTGGAAGTCATCCTCCTTGTGGGTGACTCCCCCCATCCCTGGGGTACATCGGTCTATGCTTAGTTGAGAAAGGAACTTTTTGCAAAGGACTCTGAGACTCTAGCCACAGGTGCCCAAAGGGGGCTGAACGTGGGGAGTCTGCGCACGTCGTGTAGGTCGCGCCTGCTCTGGGACTGCGCCATCTGTGAGCGCCGCCTGCACGTGCTCTTCCCTCCTCCATTCTGTTTGCAGCCACATCCGCGTCTATTTGCCCCCACTGGACTCGGGCACACCCAACACTTACTGCTCCAAGGCTCTGGAGTTCCAAGTGCCACTGGTGTTTAATGAAGTGTTCAGAATCCCCGTGCATTCCAGTGCATTGACACTGAAGTCACTTCAGTTATACGTGTGTTCAGTGACTCCACAGCTGCAGGAAGAACTGCTGGTATGGCGCCAGGCGCTCCACCCGCCCCCGTCCTCCTTCCTTCCTTTGTGTTTCAGTCAGCCGGTCTTTTGTTTGTGTTTCTTTCTTTCCCTTCTTTCTCTTGTACTCTTTTGTGATAATTTCTTAGTTTTTGTCTGTCTTTGCCTTTTGGCCTGCCTCTCTCTCTTCTTCTGCCTCTGTCTCTGGTTCCCTCCCTCCTTTCCCCTTTGCCATCCTCCCTTTCTCCCATGGTGGGTTGCTTGGAAGTTGTGATCTTCTTAAGTGTTTCTGTAGCTGGAAATACAAACAAGGATGATCCAACCAGTGATCTTGTCAAGCATCTTGTCATCTAGATGTGTCCTCTCTACTAGTACTCACAAACCCTGTGGGATGCCTTTGCGTCAGCCCCATCTTCAGTCCAGGGAACAAAGTAGGGTTGACAGATTTAGCAAACAGAAATACAAGACAGTCAGCTAAATTCGAATTTCGAATAAATGATGGATGTTCTTTAAAGTGTAAGTATTTCCCATGCGGTGTTTAAGACTCACAGGGCAACCCTGTGGTGTTTATTTGAAGTGCAGATTCACCTGGGCGCCCTGCACGTTACCTGGCAACCCCGGGGCGAGGCCTCAGGAGAATCCGCAGTTTGTCCTCAGTATCCCAGCCATCCAGGGCCCATGCCAGGGTTGGAAGCCAGGGTGGATTCCTTCCATGGCCAGAGTGTTCTCTCTTGGTTCTGTCCCCTCAGCGGCACAATTAGGGCATGTAGAGTTCAGCAGTCGTTTCTTATTTCAGAAATTCCCGAGCGAATCTGTCTCATCAGGGCAGTAGAGCTGTGAGCCTGGCCCAGCACTCCAGGTTGCCCATTCTTTTGCCCTGTCTGTTCCCTTCCCAGCACTTTCTGATTGGGCGGAACAGGCGACCAGGGAGCCACCCATTAGACTCCTATGCAGTTGCTTTCATTGTGCTGCAGTCCTTTAAGTAGAAATGAAATCTTTTATGTCTTGTTAGGTTAAGATTGAAGGGTAGGCTGGGCACAGTGGCTCATGCCTGTAATCCCAGCACTTTGGGAGGCCAAGGCGGGTGGATCACCTGAGCTCAGGAGTTTGAGACCAGCCTGGCCAACATAGCGAAACCCCGTCTCTACTAAAAATACAAAAATTAGCCGGGTGTGGTGGCGCACACTTGTAATCCCAGCTACTCGGGAGGCTGAGGCGAGGGAATCTCTTGAACCAGGGAGGTGGAGGTTGCAGTGAGCTGAGATCGCACCACTGCACTCCAGCCTGGGCAACGGAGCAAGACTCCGTCACACACACACACACACACACACACACAAAGATTGAAGAGTGAACTGGATTTTTTTGAGACAGGGTCTCACTCTGTTGCCCAGGCTGGAATGCAGTGGTATGATTTTGGCTCACCACAGCCTTCTAAGTAGCCGGGACCACAGTTGTACATCATCATGCCCAGCTGATTTTTAAATTTTTTGTAGAAGCAGAGTCTTGCTCTGTTGCCCAGGCTGGTTTCGAACTCCTGGGCTCAAGCAATCCTCCCACCTCGGCTTCCCAAAATCCTGGGATCACAGGCATGAGCCACCTGCCCTGCCTGAACTAGATATTTTAAAGGACTCTAGTCATTACAGCGAAGTCATTCAGTGCCTGTTGTGGCATTTCTTTAATACCCCTGCAGGGCATTGCTCAGATTAACCTGGCTGACTATGACAGTTTGAGTGAGATGCAGCTGCGCTGGCATTCCGTCCAGGTGTTCACCAGCTCTGAGCCGTCGAGGACGCGGGAGCCTGGGTGTGCAGGAGAGAGCTCCGCCCGGGATCCTGCACACACCATCTCCATCTCCGGCAAGACGGTACTTGGCCCTGCTCTAAGGAGCTGATCACTGCTACCTTCGTGACCCTGAGACTGGCTTTATCTTGGGGAAGTCATTTCTCAGAGGTGTCTTTGTAGACGTAACTCAGTATAGTGGGGTAAAGGAGTAGAGTTTCCATATGGCCATTGCATGAGAATGTTTTTTTAATGCAAATGTGTTCATGGTCATGGGTGGTACACTGGCTACTTTTAAATATGAGCCCTCAGAGCTACAGGAAAAGGCCACATGAATGCCTCCACCACAGACCTAGGTAGGGTGAGTTTCTTCTCACGGAAGGGCAGCAGAGTGGCCTCCTACCTGTGCCACGTGGACACCTGCCGTGTGTGCAGCGTCTGCTGGCCTGAGCTGTCCTCACGCACCCTCTCCTCCTGCAGGATGCGGTGACGGTGCTCCTGGCCAGAACCACGGCACAGCTGCAGGCGGTGGAGAGGGAACTGGCCGAGGAGCGGGCCAAGCTGGAGTACACGGAGGAGGAGGTCCTGGAGATGGAGCGCAAGGAGGAGCAGGCCGAGGCCGTGTCCGAGCGGTAAGGGCTAGGTCAGCGGGCAGGCTCCGGCTCATGCCCTCCCTGGAAAGGAGCATGGGTGCCCTGTGGTCAGAAGGCTCGTGAAAACTGTTGGGGGGGAGCACATTTTCTCTGGGGAGACAGCCAGCGTGCCAGGCAGCGTGGCTCGCTCTGAGGTGCACTTGCTTTCCTCAGCCATGCCTCCGTAGAAGGTGCTGGGCAATCCTTAGGCACCACTGCCCAGAAGTCGATTCTGGTGGGAATTGAGTGTTGGCCTGGACGAGGGCAGCTCCCCGAGCTCTCTCTCCTGACTCTCAACGTGTGCTTTTCACCCTTTCTTTCTGTCTGTCCTGGAGTTTCTTGTCGAGAGCAGGGCTGTTGAAGCACTGTCCTCTTCCAGGATTGGATACAGTAAGGTCCCTTGAAGTTGTTGGATTTTTTTCTTTTTTAACACCTTTATTGAGATATAGTCTACCTCCCATGCAGTTCACCCATTTTAAAGTGCACAGTTAGGTGGTTTTTAGGACTGAATGGGCACAGTCAATTTTACGGCATTTTATTTTCATCACACACTCTCTGCCTATCCCTAGCCAAATGCGCTCCCAGGTTCCCCTCTGATTCCCTCCAACTACAAATCTGCCCTCTGTGTCTATGGACTTGCCGGTCTGGACACTTCTTACAAATGGGGTCATGCAGCATCCCTTTCTGCTTCACCTGAAGCAACCTATTGGTGAATCCTTGGCCCCGTGGAGACCTGCATGCAATAGATGAATGATTCCGGTGAATGGGCGCCCCTGGTGTCCTGGCTTGTGTTCATCGTCTCTGGAGGTGCTGTACATATTGCTGTACTTCCACATTTTTCCATAAAGTGCACCATCTTTCCAGGGCTTCCTGCTGCTTCCCAGTGGCTTTCCCTGAGTTTAGTTTACAGAGGAATTTATTTTGGGGAGCGATAGTGCATGCAGAGGGGAAGGTGTTGTGTTCAGGGATGGACAGGAGTTGGGAGGGGTTTGGGGCTGAGTGGTGCGGTTTTCTGGGATCTTCAGTGGCTGCCACTGGTGACAGAAAGCCCCTCTTAAGGACAATCCTTCAAGAGCCATCTTCCCTGGAAAACAGAAGCGCCCTTTTACTTTATGAGAGACGCAACAGTCTTCAATCATTGGAAAGAAATAGGTTTTATTGCATTACCTCTACTACTGTGCTGTAAGAGTAGCATGAAATACATCCCGTTTGGTGACCATTTGGGCTTCTGCAATGTCCGCCTTCAGGAGTTGGCAAGCGGACTCGGTGGATAGTGGCTGTAGCAACTGCACCCAGACCAGCCCTCCGTACCCAGAGCCCTGTTGCATGGGTATCGACTCCATCCTGGGCCACCCATTTGCTGCTCAGGCAGGGCCTTACAGGCCCGAGAAATTTCAGCCCTCACCTCTTAAGGTAAGTAGAACATAGGGGATTTTCCGGAGCCCCTCACCCCCAATATTTTGCCATGCGTACCAGGTATACTGCCCTGGAAGGAGAGGCTGTGTGCCCCCAAATTCTTCGTGGGAAGTGTGAGGGGATGGGGGAAGATGCACCAAAGGCAAGCAGAGCCGGGGCTCCTAGGGAGGAGAGCCACGTGGCTGACCTGCGCACACACGCAGTGGCCCGGGTGTTGTGGTATAAAGTGGACACTGCTGTTGGATTTGAGGGTCACAGCTAAGGCTGGGTTTACTGTGAGCTGAGGAAAAGAAGTGAATGGCCTGAGATCTGTAAAGGGCTTGAATAGGCACAGTTGATCCATTCCCACCTTCAGGGACAAACGAGGCTCCGGAGGGTTCGTGAGTCCCACAGGTTTTGGACAGTTGTAGTTCCTCTTCCCCTTTTGTGAAATGTAGAATAGTGCTGTCCTTTTGCCCCTTCTGCTCATCTGCTCCTAGCTGTACTGTCACCCTGTCTTTAGGGGAGAAGTCTCATGTTTACAGCACCTGTGAGGTCAGGGAAGGCACTGTCAATGCTGTTTTGAAACTTTGTTTCCCCACTGTTCAGCTCACAAAAGTATTTTATCACCCTCACGCCCCTGCCCCCACCCAGAAGCACAAAGTGAAATCTATCCCCGGCAGCTTCCCAAGCTGTGACCCACAGCAGGTTCCTAGTTGTTCTTTTGGACCAGGCTGCTGGTCATGGCCCTTGTCCAACTTTCTGAGATCTCAAAAAGCAGCAGCCCAAGCCAGGGCGAGTGGCCGTGGGAGGGTTATTTAGTGTTTCCCCTTCCCTCAACTTTTAGTTTTGAAAAAGTGAAATCTGCAGTAAAGTTGCTAGAATAATGCAACAAATACCTGTACACCTCACCTGGATCCCACAGTTGTTAGTTCTTCACCGCATTTGCATTCTCCCTTTCTGTGTGGGCATCACAGATACAACAAAGTTAGTATAGTGGGTGAGTAGGAAAAAAAAAAACCACAAACTCCCACCCTCGAGAGGGAGGTGCCAAAGGAGACACTGCTATCATATGTTCATGCCACAGAGAGCAAGGGGGCTTCTGGAGAATGCAGTGGCAGGGAAGCGGGCAAACACTTGTAGACAGGTTTGCAGTTTTAGAAAGGGTTCACATTTAGAAATATAAATTTATATTTACGTTTTACAAACGTCAGGATGATAAAAGGGTGCAACTGCTATGGAAAACATTATGGTAGTTCTTCAAAGCATTAAAAATAGAACCACCATAGGATCCCACAGTCCCGCTTCTGGGTATATCTGGGTGTATATCCAGAAGAATTGAAAGGATCTTGAAGAAATATGTGCACACCCGTGTTCATAGCAGCAGCATTATTCACAGTAGCCAAAAGGTGGAAGCAACTAAAGTGTCCATCATGGATGAGTGGATAAAGAAAACGTGGTGTATCCATGCAATAGAATATTATTCAACCTTAAAATGGAAGGAAATTCTGTCATGCTGCAACATGGATGAGCTTTGAGGACTCATGCTGAGTGAATAAGCTAGTGTGAATATTTATTTGGTCCTCAACTCTTTGAGTTGCATGTTTCCTGGCATACAACTCCTAAGATCCTTAGAATCTGAAAAAAAAAAAAAAAAAAAAAAAAAACAAACTTTTTTTTTTTTTTTTTTTTGAGACGGAGTCTCGCTCTGTCGCTCAGGCTGGAGTGCAGTGGCGCGATCTCGGCTCACTGCAAGCTCCGCCTCCAGGGTTCATGCCATTCTCCTGCCTCAGCCTGAAAAAAATCTTTATATGCTAATGAGTTACTGGTGGCTGGCTAAGAGAATAGAAAAGCACAAAAAGACAAACACCATCTTGAGGTTCCTGGAGTAGTCGAATTCACAGGGGCAGAAAGTAGAATGGTGGCTGCCAGGAGCTGGGATGGGGTGCGGGGATGTGTTACAGAACGGAGCTGGGGTCCGTTCGCCTGGTGCAGTAAAATCAGGTGTCTGCACAAAGGTGTTTGGCACGGGTAGAAAGGGGGCATTTATTTGCGGGCGCCAAGCAAGGAGATTTGGGCAGCTCACACTTAAGACTCAGCCTCCCCATGCCTTGCAGGGAAGGGTTTTTAAAGGCAGAGGTAAATTTCAGGAAAGCAGAAGTCACAGGCAAAATCCTAAACCAATCCATGGAGGTTACACATTGCTTTTGGCCTAGAAGGGTAGGATATCTTAATGTGGGGGCTTACAGGATGTAGATGGATTCAAAGATTTTCTGATTGCAATTGGTTCAGGAGGCAAAGCTTTGTCTAAAAATTTGGGGTCAGCAGAAAAGATAGTTAGCTCTGACTTGTAGGTGTGACTCCCTCCAGACCCCTCAGGAAGAGATTCAGAATAAGGAGCAAGGGGCAGAGTGCAGTTCCCAGCTCCCCCTTATCTGAGGTCTGTGCCAGCGGGTCCCTTTGGCGGGGGTCTGGGTTTCTGAAAGACTATCAGGGACATATGTTAAGATGTCTTTGGTTTCTTTTTTCTTTTCTTTTTTTTTTTTTTTTTTTTGAGATGGAGTCTCACTCTGTCGCCCAGGCTGCAGTGCAGTGGTGCGATCTCAGCTCACTGCAACCTCTGCCTCTCGGGTT
The DNA here is from genome assembly GCF_006542625.1 of Nomascus leucogenys. Taxonomy (NCBI): domain Eukaryota; kingdom Metazoa; phylum Chordata; class Mammalia; order Primates; family Hylobatidae; genus Nomascus; species Nomascus leucogenys. The sequence goes on from NC_044406.1 coordinate 8,589,713, forward strand.
CAAGCAATTCTCATGGCTCAGCCTCCCAAGTAGCTGGGATTACAGGTGCACACCACCATGCCCGGCTGAATTTTTTTTTTTTTTTTTTTAGTAGAGGCGGGGTTTCATCACGTTGGCCAGGCTGGTCTTGAACTCCTGGCCCCACGTGATCCACCTGCCTTGGCCTCCCAAAGTGCTGGGATTACGGGCGTGAGCCACCGTGCCTGAACAAGATGTCTTTAGTTTCTCTAGGGAACCAAACATCTCCAGACTCTAACTTCCTTGGCTATTGTTTTAGGCTTCTATTACCTTCTTGCTTATCAAGTTACTTACTTACATCTCAGGGATAGCGAGGTACCTGGAATTTCCCTTGAAAGAAATGGATTTTCCTTTATTTCCATGCTCGGGAGGTCTGCAGGCCCCTAAAACGGAGTCTCTGCTCTATCTCAGGAGTGGGAATGGGGAGTTGTTGTTTAGTGGAGAGGACAGAGTTTCAGATTTACAAGGTAAAGAAGTTCTGGAGATCTGTTGCACATCGATGTGAACAGATGCCACTGAACTGTGCCTGTACAAATGGTTAATATGGTAAATTTTGTTGTGTGTTTTTTTTCCCCACAATATTTTAAAAAACAGGGCCCTGAAGGGCCTCACTGAGAAGGCAGTGTTTGAGTAGAGGTCGTCAAGGAAGGGAGCTCAGAGCTTTGTGCAGAAGCATGGTCAGGTGTGGGAGCAGCCGGTGTGTGTTGTGGGGTGGTGCTGAGGATGAAGGGAATGAAGTGGCCAGATCGTGCAGGGCCCACTCGGGACCCTGCCTTTTCTCTGAGGGCATGAGAAGCTGGTGGGTTTTGAGCCCAGTGGCAACATGATCTGACTGAAGCTTTTTTGTTAGTGTTTTCTAAAATTTATTGAGTTGAAGTTCACATAAAGGGAAGCATTTTAAAGTGTATGCATCAGTGGCACTTGGTCCACAGTGTTGCACACCCGCCACCTCTATCTAGTTTCATGATGTTTCAGTCACCCCAGAGTAAAATCCGTCCCCACTGAGCAGTCACTCCCATTCCCCCTCTCCCCCAGCCACCTGCAGCCACCAAAATCTTTCTAGCTGTGTGGATTTACCTCTTCCAGGTGTTTCCAGAAGTGGAGTCATATACTATGTGGCCTTTGGTGCATGGCTTCTTTAACTCAGCACGATATTTTCACGGTTTATTTACATTTTAGCGTGTATAAACACTCCATTGGTTTTTATGGCTGAATGCTATTCCCTTGTGTGGATAAGACCACATTTTGTTGATCCATTGATCTGTCAATGGACATTTGGGGTGTTTCCACCTTTGGCCAGTTTTCCTGGGATGTCCCTGGTTGCTGTGTTGAGAATAGATCGAAGGGCAGAGAGGTGTGGAATTGGGAAGACTGGTGAGGCACCTACTGCACTCATCCAGGCATGAGATAATGGCGACTCAGGTGAAAGGTTGCTGACAAGCGCTCAAAACCCACTTGATCTTGAACACAGAGCCAGCAGGGATCGCTCTTGGACCAGATATGGGGTGTGCCCTAACGTTCTTTGCATGAACAAATGGAAAGTTGAGACCCCTGTGAGAGGAGGGGCCGGGGTGGGGTTGGGGGGATATCAGCCTTTCCATTGTGGACGTGCCACATGTGAAACGCCAGCTAAACCCCAAGTGGAGAAGTGAAAGACATGGTTGTTCCCATAAGTTTCTTGCTCACATTATGAAAGAAGCCATGGTCATGAGCGAACCACTCCCTAGGTTGATAAGGAAACCAACACGGAAGATCTCTTCCCGGAAGAAGCAGCCAGCCTCCTGAAGGAGCGGCCCAGCCGCCGGGCCCGAGGGTCACCTTTTGTTCGGAGTGGCACGATTGTCCGTTCCCAGACCTTCTCGCCTGGAGCACGAAGCCAGTATGTTTGCAGAGTAAGTTGGAATTCCTTTGTCACTTTGTCTGGAATGTTTTGTCTTCCGTCCCCTTTGTGATTTTTTTTTTCTGCTGTTCATACTTAAAGGCATATGTATTCGCACCAATAATACCAATCCATGAACTATGAACTTTATAGGTATGCGGTGATGACATCGGTGTTGTGGTCTCCCCGCATGCCCTACCATGCTCTCTGATTCTGGATTTGTTCAGGATTCAAATTCATCCCTTCCCCTAGTTTTCAGTGTTGTGTATGTACTGACCTGTGGGCAGGAAGCAGGGCAAATCATTTCTACCTCAGCCTAAGGAACAAGTGGAAGCAGGGGCTCTCTTGAATGGGTTGAGCTGGAGGAGCCAGGAACCTGCGTGGCTTGGAGCCCTGTGGGGCAGCCAGATTTCTGGGCCAGAGGGTGGATGGTCCTGGCAAAGGGGCAGTGGGTTCTCACTCACCCACATGTAAATTCCCAACCTGCGGATGAGTGGGAGGTGCTCAGCGGTTCTCAGCCATGGCTGTGCCTTGCAGTCAAATCATGTCGGGGGACTCAACAGATCCTGGTACCCACATAGCACCCCAGAGATTTGCCATTGGTCACAGGTAAGGCCTGGGCATCCGAACTTCCAGAAGCACCCAGATGGTTCTAGCATGCCACACAAGGCTGAGAACCCCAAGGTGGGTGGAGGGAAGACTCGAGCCAGTGTGGTCAATGAAGGTAGGCCAGAGTGATAGTGCCAGAATGGACTTGTACAGAAAGGGCTTTTAAGGATGATGGCTCATGACACAGTGACCTGGAGGGGCCGTTTGGTTGAGAACCGTGACCCTTCCTGCACCTCTGAATTGGGGCTGTTGAAGAAGGCATCCGCCCTGGAGGTGCTTGCTCCATGAGGGCAGAGCCAAGGCAGATCTTCAGAGAGGGAAGGGCCTCAGACCCTCAAAGGAGATGTGGCAGACACTGTGGGAGGGGGCCTAGCTGGCCAAAATGGCCTCTCAGCCATGTTGGTGAGACCCGCCGCTGTTGTCCCATTGGTCTGAAGTGTCCCTGCTGGCAGCTGCCCCGGGTGGCGCCGGGTCCAGTCCGGGCCCTCCCACCCGTCACACTTCAGCCCCGTAGAGGCTGATGCTCAAGCGCTTGGCTGGACGTTCTAGATGGAAGGCCATGCTTACCGCCCTCCTTGTTCCAGGCTCCTGCCGAGCCACCAACGTGTCGGCTGGCGGGGCTGCTTATTGAGGTGGGGAGGGTGCAAGCAGGTAGTGCTTTGCTTACTCAGAGGAAAAGCTCTGTGTGCCTGTGTAACAGCTGCACTTACTGGCGATGCTTCTGGATGCTTCGCTGTTCTGTATGTTTGTATGAATGCCGTGCAGGTATGCTGCCAGGCCGCTGCACTTCCTGAGTAGGTTTACTGGCGTGGAAAATAAGGCCACGAAGGCAGGGATGTTGGATTTCACACAGATTCACACTGATCCTGAGGTGAAACCCTGCCACCAAATGAAGGCTATAATGACTTGGCTCCCATAAAGATGACATTCTTTACTTTCCTGTTGAAAAGCACACCCTGTCCTTTGATGGGCACAGCTGCAGTTGGCAATGTGGGCGTGTCCTGCTACCAGGAGTGAGTCTCTTTTCTGGAAGTCACTTTCCCCAGCTATTGCCAAAGCCACAAATACAGCCCATGAGAAAGACTGAGGAAAAGTGAACCGTGCTGAGGGCGGCACTAGCTTTCATGGGGGCTGTACAGGGCACGAAACCGCCTTGGTATCGATCACACGGAGATTTTGTTGGCTCAGTTAGCCTGGAAACTGGGGGAGGGTTTTGTTTGCTTTGTTTTTGTTTTGTTTTGTTTTTTTCATTTTAGCAGAAACTCTTGTTTAAATCGAAACCCAAAGACCTGCTACAAGCACCAATAATCATAAGTGCACTCGAGGACCTGTGAAGAGGACGAAAATAACCCATTCTGAGACTCTGAGTACACACACAGAATGAACTGTGCATTGTTGAGAAATTGTTTCTGAACATCATTCTTTTTGGTGCAGCTTTATCGTAGTGACAGTGACAGTTCAACGCTGCCCCGGAAGTCCCCCTTTGTCCGAAATACTTTGGAAAGACGAACCCTTCGCTACAAGCAGGTATGTGCCCTGTAAACAAATATGGAATCTGTGCTTGCCCTGCGAGTGATTTTTACAAGCCTTAAAAAGGTAATATTTAAGGTCATGTAAATGAAAAGGTAGTATTCGTATTTCTTGTTTACTTAACAGATGTAATGTCATAATGTTGCTAATATTTCTTAAGATGGTATCATGATTTCAGATAATCTGTGATCTTTACATTCTTCAGTATAATAAATAACCATTTTTATATAATAGACTCTTTTTTTTTTTGACAGGAGAGTATATATAATTTAGAAAAGCTGAGTGTTTCAACATATTGCTTTTCTGGGCAGGGATCGTTTGAATACGTGTGTGTGTGTGTGTGTGCGCACGTGCAGAGAGGAAGAGAGACAGACACACAAAAAACCCCAAATTTCCATGTGGCAGTTGTGCTCCAACACATAGAAGAGTGGCTGCTGACTGGGAAGAATAAGAAAGTTTATAATTTGGGCCGGGCGCGGTGGCTCACGCCTATAATCCCAGCACTTTGGGAGGCTGAGGTGGGCGGATCACCTGAGGTCAGGAGTTCGAGACCAGCCTGTCCAAAATGGTGAAACCCCGTCTCTACTAAGATTATGAAAATTAGCTAGACATGGCAGCATGTGCCTGTAATCTCAGCTACTCAGAAGGCTGAGGCAGGAGAATTGCGTGAACCCGGGAGGCAGAGGTTGTAGTGAGCTTAAATCATGCCACTGCACTCCAGCCTGGGAGACAGAGCAAGACTCCGTCTCAAAAAAAAAAAAAAAAAAAAAGTGCATAATTTGGCTGCAGAAGTGTCTCTTAGCAGCACCGCTGCTGGCATTTCAGACAGGCTCGTTCTTTGCTGTGGGGGCTGCCCCGTGCACTGTAGGATGTTGAGCAGCGTCCCTGGGCTCCACCCACCAGATGCCAGCAACACCCCATTACATACACAGCAGTTGTGACACTCAAAATGTCCACAGACATTGCCAGCTGTCCTCCGGGGGGCCAGATTCTCCTGGTTGAGAACCACGAAGCTCTGCTGGGAATTCAGCAGTGCTTTTAAAGAATTTATATTTGTTAAGTTACAACCCATATTTGCGTTTAAATTCTGTGTATGTGCAAAATAGTGTTGTGTGTGTAAAAAGCATACCATGACTCAGGCCACTGACCCATGGTGATTGGCGAATGGATTTGTGGTTTTGCTGCGGTGACTGCTGTCTCAGGGTTCTGTTTCCCATTGGATGGGAAGTACTGCTCTCAGTTCCGCAGACAAGAGTCTTTTCCCCGTCAGGGTTTTCCTCAGCATAGGTATGTTTGCTTACTTGAGGCTTATATGGGGAGGGAAGCTTTGGACAACTTGCACGTGTGTGTCTGCGTGTTTGCATGGGAGTGTGTATGCTTTTTTTTAAACAACAAGCACTCGTGGTTTATAACATACTTTCTTTCCCCTTGTACAGTGGATCATTAAGATTTTTCCATGTCCATATATTTTTTTCAACTTGTTACAATGGCTACATTTTATACTGGCCTTGTAATTTATTTAATGTTTCCTGCTGTTATAGACTTACTTTTTTTTTCTGTCGTAAATCTTAATTGGACCACTTTTGCATGTCAACAGTTATGCCTTTCAGATGCAAGTTTGCTGTAGACATATATATATTCTCAAATGGCCCTTCAGAAAGATTGTTCCCATTTTTGATCCTGCCGGCCCCATATAAGAGCATCTGTTGCTGCACACTTCTGCCAATACATAGGTCATCATTAAAGAAAAACAATTTGCTGTTACTAACCTTGATACTGAACTAGAGATTTACATTCCTCTTGCCCACATCTGTATTTTTTAACCTTGGGCGTGCTTAGAGAAATACGTGTGCCTGACCTGTCTCCTATTAATTGTGGAAGAACCTTCTAGAAGGCCTGAGTGAGGGGTCACAGCTGGTGTCTCTTGCAGTCATGCAGGTCTTCCCTGGCTGAGCTCATGGCCCGCACCTCCCTGGACTTGGAGCTGGATCTCCAGGCGTCGAGAACACGGCAGAGGCAGCTGAATGAGGAGCTCTGCGCCCTCCGTGAGCTGCGGCAGCGGTTGGAGGACGCCCAGCTCCGCGGCCAGACTGACCTCCCACCCTGGGTGCTTCGGGACGAGCGGCTCCGTGGCCTGCTGCGGGAGGCCGAGCGGCAGGTGGGGTCCCCTGTGGCCAGCTCCCACCTGCACCTCACTGCTCCCTGCTCCAGGCTCTGAAGGGAGCCTCCCAGACACGGAGGTGGTCCCTGAAGTGCCCCACCACTGGGCTCTTGGAGCCCCTTCTCCCTCTGTGGGCTGCGAGGGTGGCGTCTGTGTGGCTCCTGCGTGCATCTGGAGGCTGCGGGTGCTGGAAGAGGGGTCATGGGCCCTCCCCACCTTGTCGGGGGAACATTCTGGGTCCCCAGTCGCCAGGCCTGACTCCAGCCACCCCTGGCCTCTGTCTCCTGGGAAGAATTCCTTGGGGGGAGTGTGGGTGAGGTGGGCCTTACTCCCTCCTGGGTCACCACTCACTGACTGTGGTTGGTTTTTCTGGGCTCCAGGGCTGCCAGTGAACTTACTCATTCTTCCTTAAAAAAAAAAAAAAATCAATGAAATTATCTTGTTGGTCCAATGTTGTTGTTCCAGACAAGACAGACCAAACTTGACTACCGTCATGAGCAGGCAGCTGAGAAGATGCTGAAGAAGGCCTCCAAGGAGATCTACCAGCTGCGTGGGCAGAGCCACAAAGAGCCCATCCAAGTGCAGACCTTTAGGTATGGCAGAGGTGTGGCAAGGCCGGCCCCTCGGCCCTGCTTCCTCCTTACTGTTGTGCCTTTGGCGTGGTAAAAAGTACAGTGAGTCTGTTTTTGTTTTTCTTTTGAGACAGAGTCTCACTCTGTCACCCAGGCTGGAGTGCAGTGGTGCAATCTCGGCTCACTGCACCCTCTGCCCCCTGGGCTGAAGCAAGTCTCATGCCTCAACCTCCTGAGTAACTGGGATTACAGATGTGCACTATCATGCCCGGCTAATTTTTAAATTTTAGTAGGCTGGGTTTTGCCATGTTGCCCAGGCTGATCTCAAACTTCTGACCTCAAATGATCCACCTGCCTCAGCCTCCCAAAGTGCTGAGATTACAGGCATGAGCCCCTGCGTCTAGCCCCGTGAGTCTTTAAAACGCATGGGAAGTTGAGAACAAAACAGGAATCCACTGCAGCCAGTACTGTATTTTCATGTTTTTATCCTCATCTTTTTTCCTACAGTTTTTTTTTTCATGCCACTTCTAATCATAATGTGGGTTCAGTTTTGCATTTAGCATTTTTTAAATTAAAATACTCCATGTTGCTATATAATCTGCTATCTTGTTTGACTGTAATGTCTCATCTAATAGTTAACCACTCTATTTTATAACATGCTACTCGTCTTCAAATGTTTGCTATTGTAAATAATAGTATGTATTTTATACATACACATACATATATGTCCCCCCACCCTCAGAGAGGGTCTTTCTCTGTCAGCCAGGCTGGAGTGTGGTGGCTCAGTCATGGCTCATTACAGCTTTGACCTCCCAGGCTCAAGTGATCCTCCCACCTCACCGTCCCAAGTAGCTGGGACTGTAGGCATGTGCCACCATGCCCTGCTCATTTTTGTAGAGATGGGGTCTCACTGTGTTGCCCAGGCTGATCTCAAACTCCTGAGCTCAAGCGATCCACCTGCCTCAGCTGCCCAAAGTTCTGGGATTACAGGCATGAGTCACTGCACCCGACCACCTTTGCTTTTTCAATTAACTTTTGATTAAGGCAAAATGTATCTGCAGGAAAGCTGCATGTCATACACACATGGTCCAGTGAATTGTTACAAACTTGTCCTAAGAATCGATCATTGTCGGTGCCCCCAGATCCCACACTAGAGTAACCACCACCTTGAATTCTAATAGTATAGATTGGTTTTGTCTGTTTTTGTTTTTGCTGAGGGGATTTTTTGTGTCTGTAAAAAAACTAAGTTGAAATTCACCTAACATAAAATGACCCATTTTAAAGTGAACAGTTCAGCCTTTGGCACATTCACAATGTTGCACAACCACCCCCTCTGTCTAGTTCCAGAACGTTTTACCACCCTAAAAGTAAACCCTATACCCATTAAGCAGTCACTCCCCGTTCTCCCTCCCCTAGCTCTGTCTCTAGGGATGTGCCTTTCTGCCTGTTTCATAGCAGTGGGGTCATATCTTACGTGGACTTTTGCATCTGGCTTCTTTCCCGCAGCTGAGGGTTTTCAGGGTTCATTCATGTCGTAGCCTTGTTAAGGGCGAATAAAATGGGTCTTTTAGCCCTAATTTTTGTATACATTTAATATTCACATAGTTTTTACTTTTTCATTCATTTGTTAATACAACAGGTATTTCCTGAGCACCTAATATACACCAGGCACTGTTCTAGGCACTGGAGATGAAGAAACCCCTGCCCTTAGGGTTCTTCATAGTTCACATTTGGAGACTCTATAGAAGCACATGTGTTGTTGGGGACTTAAATTCAGTTTGTCGTATGAATAAGAAAAGCCATGATTGATATGAGAGCCACCAGCTTTCTGTGTCTTCATATCAGCTTCTGACCTGTAATTCTCTCTGGTCCCAGGGAGAAGATAGCATTCTTCACAAGGCCAAGGATCAACATACCTCCTCTCCCAGCCGACGACGTCTGATGGAGTGCATTGTGCACATGAAGTATTTATCCGCCTGTTTTATTTTCATGAAGTTCTTAGACTAGCTGAATTTGTCTTTAAAATATTTGTGCAAAGCTATTAATATACACATTTTGTAAAAAAAAAAAAAAACACGTATATCTATACATATATATTTTATAATAGTGACGGCAACAGGGCTTGGTTTTTCCTTGTTGTGAAATCGACATCTCTGAAGACAGGTTATTTTATAAAAGATCAACTATCATGTTAAGAATGTACAGTTTTTATGCTGTTTTATTTGACTTAAAGGCTGGAAGACAGAAACGAAGTGAGTTCAGGCAAATTCACTGTATTGTAATTTATTTATAGTACTTTTTTTTCCTTGAAGGAAAATACTGACTTTAAGATGTATTTTAAGACTGAAATTTTGTTCTTTAGTACTTTTCATGCAATGGAACGGAACTCGGGGCTGGTTTTGTTTTTGACACCTGAAATGCGAACACTATGTGCTAAATTTGTCACCGTATCATATGTGCATTTACCATGTATATTGTACACATTCACTCCCTTGATGTCATGTTAAAGTGTCCCCTGCAGTGGTTCAGGCGTGACTCGGAAGCATGTGTATGTTGCAGAGGTCAGTCTCCGGCGTGGGCTGCACGCCAGCCGCTCATTTCTGTGTTGTCTTCGGATGCATCTTTCTGTGCTCAGCGTGAGTCTGAAGCAGGCGCCAGAGCCTCTGGTGTGTGGGGCTTCAGCCTGCTTGCTTGTGGTGGCTGTCTGTGGGGCTTCAGCCTGACTGTCCGTGGTGGCTGTCCGTGCTGCCCGCCTCCCCCCACCCTGCCCTGTCCGACTGTAACAGACCAGGAGGGTGGTGGAGGAACTCCTGCCACGCCACTGTGTCATGAAGGAAAGTGAAAGGGAACGAGGAAGTAGCAACGCCCATGCTCGTTGACTGCATGGGTGAATATAGCAGTTAGGACATACACACCATCACCTTTGAAGGTGCTTGTTTGGGGGAGGGAAGGACGTACGGGTAACTAGAACTACCCAGCGAGTTGTCCAGAGGAGAGGATCAGGTTTGAGTCAGGAGGCTCCCTGTACTGGAGTCGACCCACTATTCCTCAAGAAATCTTAGAACTAGCTTGTGAGGAAAAACATGTTTTAATGTAATAAAAATATGCCATTATTCTTTGAAATGCCAAATGATATAAATATTTCGCCTAATACATATTTATTGTAGATGAAATGCACTCTTCTCGATGAGGCCTCGATTTGAGTCAATGGGGTGGGCCACGGGGAATGTCAGAGGAACCAGAACCCACTTCCCTTGGAGATACCCCTTTGCATCAGGCCTCCCTCTTCTCATCAGTCTGTAGCTTCCCCCCTTGTATAACCTGCTTTCCTTTTTACATTTATTAAAAGTGGATTTTGTAAAAGCATTTCATTGACACGCGACCTATCACGGACAATGGAATTCGTCAGTGGTGGTAAGACTGAAATCCTGATGCTTTTCACACTTCTTGTCTCTTGCTATGTATTTCTGCCTCTAGCCTTGCATGTTCTGCCTTTTTTTTTTTTTTTTCTTTTCAGCCAATTCCTTTTTATATGTGCCCACAACAGAGGTGGGGAGACACGGAGCACCCTGGGTCCTTCCCAGTGCTGCTGGGCAGGCCCTGTCTCCAGGCCCCAGCTGTTGAAACTTTGAAGGGCAACAAACAACCATCCACACTGCCGGACCCTAGGCTGTTCAGGGGGGCAGCTCATTTCCACCTCGGCCCCGGGACACCCAGCCTGTGCCCCACAAGGATCTCTCTAAATGGGAGGGATTGAGGCTACTTTTCTGCCAACCCCTATTAAGTAGTAATGTGGGGAAACCCACTGTGTCAGTGCAGGAAGCCCTAGACAAATGTTTTCAAATAAACTTCACTGCCCAGCCTGCAAGATTTCCATTTGAAGTACTTCCCTTCCAACCTGACACCCAAAGGGATTTTTTTTTTTTTTTTTTTGAGACAGGGTCCTGCTTTGTTGCCCAGGCTGGAGTGCAGTGACGTGATCATAGCTCACTGCAGCCTCAACCTCCTGGGCTCAAGTGACCCTCCTGCCTCAGCCTCCCAAAGTTCTGAGATTATAGGCATGAGCCATTGTGATTTTTTTCCTAGAGTCAAGGTCTTGCTCTGTTGCCCAGGCTGATCTTGGACTTGTGAGCCACCATGCCTGGCTGGGTTTTTTAAAAATAGAATCTCACTGATAGCCCGCAAGAAACATGCAGCGCCTGCTTCCGAATCAGTCCAAGGAGCCCTCGTGTTTGCCACCTTTCCTTTGAACCTCCCCCTGCCTCCCTGCCTGTGTCCACTTTTGCAGCTCAATGCAGCCATGACAAGGAAAGAAATGACAAAGGAAGGCCAGAGAGCTGGGCAGTTCTCTGCAGATGGAGATGCAGGCAGTGGAGGTGCCCCGAGCAGGCAGAAGGACACCAAGTGCCCTATGTTGCTTGTCATTCATGACGTGGTCTTGGAGCTTCTGACTAGCTCAGACTGCCACGCCAACCCCAGAAAATACCCCACATGCCAGAAAAGTGAAGTCCTATGAGCTGAAGGGGTGTTTCCATCTATGTTTCAATCTGTCCATCTACCAGGCCTCGCGATAAAAACAACGAACAAAAAAACGCTGCCAGGTTTTAGGAGCAGTTCTGGTCTCAAAACCATCAGGATCCTGCCACCAGGGTTCTTTTGAAATAGTGCCACATGTAAAAGGGAATTTGGCTTTCACTTCATCTAATCACTGAATTGTCAGGCTTTGATTGATAATTGTAGAAATAAGTAGCCTTCTGTTGTGGGAATAAGTTATAATCAGTATTCATCTCTTTGGTTTTTTTTTGTCACTGTTTTCTCTCTAATTGTGTCATTTGTACTGTTTGAAAAATATTTCTTCTATAAAATTAAACTAACCTGCCTTAAGAACAGAGTGGAAATGTGCGGTTTTATGGAAAAAGAATGTTTAATTATGGAAGCTTAAATATATAAAAATGTGTGTTTTTCAGCATAAAAATAGAGGTATAAAATCAGAGAAAATAGTAAGCTGAACGCAGCCCTCACCCAGCTTCAACAGGATCATTCCTGGCTGCCCTCTCCTTTACCCTCCAGCCCACCTCCTCCTCTTAGAATTTGAAGCAAAGCCCATAGAGCTTATCGTTTCATCTTTAAATATTTCAATATGTATTGCTAAAAGAGAAAAGCATAATAACCTTATCACATCTTAGCATTTAATAATTCCTTACTGTTACTAAATATCCAAGGCTTTCTCTTCCAGTTATCTCGTGTCATTCTTTCTTTAACTCTTTGAACAGAATCTAAACATGATCCACTTACTGGGATTTTTTTTGTCTGTGTTTTTCTTTTTTGGTAATAGCTTTTCTTGATATATCATTCACATGCCATACAATTCACCCATTTAATATGTATAATTCAGTGGTTTTAGTATATTCAGAGTCGTGCAAATATCACAATTTTTAGAACGTTTTCATCACCCCCCAAAAAAGCCTTCAAACTCATGAGCAGTTGCTCCCCAATCCTCTGAGACCCCAGCAGCCACTAATCTCTGTCTCTACACATTTGCCCGTTCTGAACATTTCATATCAATGACATAATATGTGGCCTTTGTGTCCGGGTTCATTCACTTAGCATAGTGCTTTCAAGGCTCATCCGTGTTGTACTGTGTGTTGAGACTTCATTCTTTTTTATGGCTGAATCATCTTCCGTTGCATGGACAGGCCACATTTTCTTCATTTATCAGTTGATGGACACTTTGCTTCTACTTTTTGGCCATTATGGGTAATGCTGCTATGGACTTTCACATTTAAGCTTTTCTGTGGATATATGTTTTCATTTCTCTTAGGTCTATACCTAAAAGTGGAATCACTGGGTTACATGGTTAAGTCCATATTTAACTCTTTGAGGACTTGCCAGACTGTTTCCAAAGCAGCTGCGCCATTTCCCATTCCTACCAGCAGTTCCTCCACATCCTGGCCAACACTTGTTATGTCCTTTTGCTTATAGCTGTCTTAGTGGGTGCCAAGTGGTATCTCATTGTAGTTATGTCTGGCTTTTTTTTTTTGAGATGGAGTCTTGCTCTGTTGCCCAGCCTGCAGTGCAGCGGCATGATCTCGACTCACTGCAGCCTCCGCCTCCCGGGTTCAAGTGATTCTCCTGCCTCAGCCTCTGGAGTAGATGGGATTACAGGTGTGTGCCACCATGCTCAGCTAATTTTTGTGTTTTTAGTAGAGACAGAGTTTCACCATGTTGGCCAGGCTGGTCTCGAACTCCTGACCTCAAATGATCTGCCTGCCTTAGCCTCCCAAAGTGCTGGGATTACAGGCGTGAGCCACCACGCCCCACAGAGTCAGATTTTTATTCTTGCCTCTACCCTATTTTTTCCCCTCTCCTTACAGGTAACCATTGAAAAGAGATTACTGTTTTTCCTTGCATTGTTATTTTAAAATATAAGCAGGTATATAAACATGTAAGTGTGTACATACAAATGTAGTGCATATGCACACATGTACATATACACATGACTACACAAATACGAACACATCTGTATTTGTATTTTTCTCTCCTTGGGCAAATGGGAGCACAAAAACATACTTTTCTTCACCTGGCTTTTTTCACTTAAAAGTATATCCCAGCCAGTGGTGGTGGTGCACACCTGTAGTCCCAGCTACTTGGGAGGCTGAGGTGGGAGGATCCTTTGACACCAGCAGTTCAAGAGTAGCCTGGACAATGTAGTGAGACTGCATTTCTTTAAAAAAAGAAAAATAGATATATCCCAGAGACCACCAAAGTCTGTATTGGCTGCTATAACAATTTACCACAAGCTTGGTAGCTTAACAAAAATTTATTTCACGGTTCTCAAGGCCAAAAGTGCTAAATCAAGGTGTCACCAGGGCTACACTCTTCAAAGGCCCTAGGGGAGGATCCTTCCTGCCTCTTCCGGCTCCTGCTGCTGCTGACAATCCTTGGCTTGTGCAAGAAACATGACTCCGTTCTTGGCCCCATGGTGACATCACCGTTCCCTCTGCGTTTCTCCCTGTCTTCTCTCTGTTAGAAGAACATCTGCCATTGGATTTAGGGCCTACCCGGTTAATCCAGGATGATCTCATCTCCAGGTCTTTAATTACCTCCGCAAAGACTCTGCAAATCAGGTCACGTTCCCAAGTTCCAGGTGGACATATCTTTAGGGCCACCATTCAATCCACTATGGTCTGTCCTCTGCACCCCCCCTCCAAATTCACATCCAACCCACAAGCAAAATACATTCATCCCATCCCCATATCCCCCAAAGTGGTACGTTTAAGTGTTCTTTTGATTTTACCTTTGCACACAACGTTAGTGGATGTACCATAGTTTATTCAACCATCTTCTGGTTGTTTCTAGTCATACTATTAAAAATAATTTAACAGGCCGGGTGTGGCGGCTCATACCTGTAACCCCAGCACTTTGGGAGGCCCAGGCGGGCAGATCATGAGATCAGGAGTTTGAGACCAGCCTGACCAACATGGTAAAACCCCATGTCTACTAAAAATACAAAAATTAGCTGGGCATGGTGGCGTGCACCTGTAATCCCAGCTACTCAGGAGGCTGAGGCAGGAGAATCACTTGAACGTGGGCGGTGGAGGTGGCAGTGAGCTGAGATCGTGCCATTGCCCTCCAGCCTGGGCAACAGAGCGAGACTCCGTCTCAAAAAATGGTAATTCAACAATGAAAGTCTTCAGACATCTTTTCACATTTTTGCCAGGGTTTCTTTTTTTATTTTATTGATAGAAACGGTATTGCCATGTTGCCCATGCTGGTCTCCAACTCCTGGTCTCAAGCTGTCTTCCTGCCTCGATCTCCCAAAGTGTTGGGATTTCAGGTGTGAGCCACCCTTTGCCAGGGTTTTCGTGAGATACATCCCAAGAAGTGGGATCTCTGGGTCAACGGTAATGCATGTGGCATGTTGCTGGGTGTCGCTGCATTTTTCTCGCAGGGACTTCGCCATTTTGTATTCTCACCAGCGATGTACGAGACAGTTCCCTCACAACCTCAGCAATAGAATGGTGTCACATTTGTGAGTCTTTGCCAATTGCAGAGGTGAGAAAACATCTCAGCACAATCAAAATTTGTGCTTATGAGCAAAGCTGCTCTAATTATAGAGGCCTGTTGGTAAGTTTTAGTATCAGTTAGGGCTAGCCCTCCTTCCTTCTTTCTCAGGGCTTTCCTGGATATTCTTGCTTATTTGTTCTTCCAAATGAATTTTATAATTACCCTGTCTAGCTCCAGGGAAAAATATTATGGAATCTACTGGAATTGCATTAAACTTACAAATTTGGGAGAACCGACATCTTTATGATGTTAAATCCGCTTATCCAAGAATGTATTTTCAGTTGTCCAAGACTAATTTTGTGCCTTTCAGGAATGCTTTACAGTTTTACTCATACATATTTTGGATATTTCTTCATGGGTTTTTGTCTATTTTGTTTTCTGTCTTTGTCTGCATAAAGACAGAAAATAACAATAAGATAAATACACATACATGCAAGGCTATTTACCTTTTTTCAGACTTTGGTGAAAAAACGTGTTTCCCCATTAAACAAGATGTTGAGGCCGAGTGCGGTGTCTCATGCCTGTATCCCAGCATTTTGAGAAGCTGAGGTGGGAGGACCGCTTGAGCCCAGGAGTTCAGGACCAGCATGGGCAACATAGCGAGACCCCGTTTCTACAAAAAAAATACAAAAAGTTAGCTGGGCATGGTGGCATGCACCTGTGGTCCCAGCTACACAGGAGACTGAGGTGGGAGAATTGCTTGAGCCCCAGAGGTCAAGGCTGCAGTGAGCCGTGTTCACGCCATTGCACTCCAGCCTGGATGACAGTGAGACCCTGTCTTGAAGAAAAAAAGTGGCCAGGGCCGTGGCTCACACCTGTAATCCCAGTACTTTGGGAGGCCGAGGTGGGAAGATCATGAGGTCAGGAGTTCGAGACCAGCCTGGCTAACATAGTGAAACCCCATCTCTACTAAAAATATAAAAATTAGCTGGGCATGGTGGCATGCGCCTGTAGTCCCAGCTACTCGGTAGGCTGAGGCAGAAGAATCACTTGAACCCTGTAGGTGGAGGTTACAGGGAGCCGAGATTGCACCACTGTACTCCAGCCTGGGCGACACAGTGACAATATGTCTCAAAAAACAAAAACGAAAAACATGGGTTGTGGCTTGTGGTTCTGACCGACTGGCTATACACTGGGGGTTCCCATGACCCCCTCCTCAAGTTCACTGACATGCTAGAGTGGTCCCACAACTCAGGGAAACATGTTTACCCATTTTGTTATAAAGGATATTACCAAAGATACAGATGTAGAGCCTGATGGAAGCGATGTGGAAGGTATGGAAGGAGAGGCACGGAGCTTCCATGCCCTTCCCTAGGCACCACCCTCCAGGAACCTCCGTGTATTCAGCTATCTGGAAGCCCGTGGAAAACCCTGTCCTTTTGTGTTTTTGTTGTTGTTGTTGTTGTTGTTAAGGAATTTTTTATTATACTTTAAGTTCTAGGGTACATGTGCACCACGTGCAGGTTTGTTACATATGTATCCATGTGCCATGTTGGTGTGCTGCACCCGTTAACTCGTCATTTACATTAGGTATATCTCCTAATGCTATCCCTCCCCTCCCCCCACCCCACGACAGGCCCTGGTGTGTGATGTTCCCCACCCTGTGTCCAAGTGTTCTCGTTGTTCAGTTCCCACCCATGAGTGAGAACATGTGGTGTTTGGTTTTTATGGAGGCTCCATTACACAGGCATGATTGATTACATCATTGACCACTGGTGATAAACTCAACCTTCAGCCCCTCTCCCCTCCCCAGAGGTCAAGGGGGTGGGGCTAAAAGTCCCAAATCTGTTATCTTGCCTTGGTCTTTCTGGTGACTGGTGGCCAGCCCCTATCCTGAGGCTACCTAGGGCCCCCAGCTACCATCATCTCATTCGCATAAAAAAGACACTCATTACTCTGGATGTCTCAAAACAAACAAACAAAAAACCTTTTAGCCTGGGAATGGTGGCTCACACCTATAATCCCAGCAGTTTGGAAGGCCAAGGCAGGTGGATCACCTGAGGTCAGGAGTTTGAGACCAGCCTGACCAACATGGTGAAACCCTGTCTCTATTAAAATACAAAAACGTAGCCGGGTGTGGTGGCGGGCGCCTGTAATCTCAGCTACCCAGGAGGCTGAGGCAGGAGAATCACTTGAACCCTGGAGGTGGAGGTTGCAGTGACCTGAAATCACGCCACTGCGCTCCAGCTTGGGCAACAGAGTGAAACTCTGTCTCAAAAACAAACAAAAAAACAAAAGTCAAAAATAACTTTTAGCAATGCTACTGTGGCCAAATTTTACTTGTTGCAGTTGCTGTAGCAGAAAGAAGAAGGCCTTTCCCTCCTGGCTACCTATGGGCACTCCCTGTCTTCTCTCTGGTCCACTCTTCTACAGTCCCCAACTTGAGCTAACTCCCACTTGTCCTTGGATAGCTTAACCAGGACTTTCTCAAGGAGGCCGGAAGTGGTCTCCATCCCTGAAGAAATTTGGCCGCTCTGCTTTATGTACGTGTATGAGTTCACTAGGGCTGCTGTAACCAAGTCCCGCAGACTGGCTTCAACAACAGACATTGATTTTCTCACTGTCTGGAGGCTGGAAGTTCAAGATGAAGGCACCGGCAGGCTGGTTTCCCGAGGCCTCTCCCCTCAGCTTGCCGCCTCCTCACGTGGTCATCACTCTGCATGCATGACCCTGGGGTCTCCTTTTTTTTTTTTTATAGGGACACCAGTCAGATGGGACTAGGGCCCCACCCTAGCGGCCTGATGTTAAAACATAACCACTTCTTTAAAGAAGTTATCTCCGAATATAGTCACATTCTGAGGTACTGGGAAGTTGAGACTTCAACATATGAATTTGGGGGTACATAATTCAGCCCCTAGCAGTATTTTTCCACATCACTCAACACTTCTCTCATTAGGGATTCCCCACTCTTGATTGGGAAGACCTGTTTCATGACTGTCTTCCCCATGGACTGTAAGAGGGACCCAGCAGAGGGACACAGTCACTCCAGAGCGTGGCTGACCCTCGGGCCTTGCATTCTACCTGGTGCAGACGGAGGGCTCCGTAAATAGGAATCGGATGAATCAATGAGCCAAGGCTCTGTTTGTTTCCAATGGCTGCTGTACTTAGTGGCTTCAAACAACACGTATTTATCCTTTTCCGTTTCTGGAGGGTAGAAGTCTAAACTGGGTGTGAATGGGCTAAAATCAAGTGCCAGCAGGGCTGTGTTCCTTCCACAGGCTAGTGGGGAGATTGTTTCCTGGCCTCTTCCAGCTTCTAGAGGCCACTTGCATTTGTTTGCTTATGGCCCCAGCCTCCATCTTCAAGGCCAGCAGTGTAGCAGCTTCAAATCTCCCTCTCTGCTCTCTGCTTCCATTGCCACATCTTCTCTGACCCTGACCCTCCTGCCTCCCTTTTATAAGGACCCCTGTGACGACACTGGGCCCACCGGGGCCACCCAGGATCATCTCCCCACGATCTTAGGATCCCTAATCTAATGACATCTGCAAAATCTCTTTTGTCACGTAAGGCAACATCTTAATAGGTCCTGGGAATAAGGGGGTGAACATCTTTGGGGAGGTCATGCTCCAGCCCACCCTAGAAGCACTGAGCTTTGAAGGGCCAGTTCCTGTATTCAGTATGTATGTACTCTGACGTGCATCTCAAGTTTTGCTTTGGAACAAGTGATCAGACGCTCCCCTCTTAGAAGATTTCCAGGCTCCTAGTGAGGTCCAAAGGCAGAGGCTGCACGTTCAGTGGCATTTGGAAGCATGTTGTCTGAGACCTGTGGCTAGAGGCACACGGCCTTCTGGAATCTGTGCCTTTCCATCGTTCCCACTAACAGATGCTCTGGCCAGATTGCTGTTTCTACCCTGCAATTACAGGCAGAATCCCATGAGTAATAAACACAAATTGTTTTATTGCAATGGAATTCGTTTAAAAGAAATACTTCACTGCATCGTCCAATAGAATTATCTGTGATGATGGAATTGTTTTATATCTGCACTAAAATACCGTAGTGACAAGCCACATGTAGCTCTTGAGCATCTGACATGTGGCTAGTGTGACTGAGGGACTGAATTTGAGCTTTTAAGTTAAATTCATTTTCACGTAAATAGCAACCGTGGCTAGTGGCTACCATTCTAGAAAAATCCCATTTCCAACCCAAGGCACCTGGACAAGGAGCAGCTTTTCTCAGAGGCCAGGTCCTGGGTGAGAAAAGCTGTTCACTGTCCAGGTGCAATAAGATAACTGACTTCTGTCTGTGCGTGGTGGAGATGCTGTCCAATGATGGCTGTCGTGCATCAGTTTCCAGCTCCCCATTCAGTAGTTCGAAGCAAGCCATGGCAGGAGAATTTACACCATAAGAATCAGCACAAGCTACGAATCAAGGCTCCCTCCCCATGCCCTGCCCCTGGAGAGCTGGGTTATTTAACGTTGACTGACATGCCACTGTGCATATGCCTACTGGAGGAGACAGGCCTACTGCATTGCCTTGGCAACATCTGAGTCTCCTGGCACTCACAGAGAAAAAGGAGACAGTGGCAGCTCCACAGTTCTTATCGTCAGAGAGGAAACGCACCATATGGTTTTTTAAGGGATGGCAACACTTCTCTTAGCCCTTAGAGCTAACGGGCTCTTTTCTCAGGCTTCCTAGCACAGGCAATGTCCTTGACAACAATTCCACTCCACTGCAAAAGCAGAGGGATTTCAAAGCTGTCGTTTGTCACGTCAGTCAAGGCCGTCACTTTGGATAGATGTCAGGGCAACGGGGTCTGAGTTTGCAGCTTTCGGATGTCTGCTGAGATCTGTGAACACAGCCCAGAATGCCTAGCAAAGGCTGGATTGCATATTCTTATATTCCATGTCACTTACTTATTCCCCAAATCTCTTGGGATGCTGGCCATGCGCATAGCCCCCAGCTAGGTATGGAAGCAACTCATTCATTCATTCATTGGAGACAGTGTATTCAGGTGTAAAGGAGTTCCGGATACAAAGATAGATGAAATAGGGTCTTCACCTCCAGGTTTTATAAATCCCCCATTTATAGAATAATTTACCAATACTCAGGGCTGGAATTTGGAGGAGGTGAGGGAGGCACTTACCTTGGGTGCAAAATGTAAGAGGGCACCACAAAAATCAGTAATCAAGATAATATACCGGCCAGGCGTGGTGGCTCACGCCTGTAATCCCACCACCTTGGGAGGCCTAGGCGGGTGGATCACCTGAGGTCAGGAGTTTGAGACCAGCCTGGCCAACATGGCAAAACCCCGTCTCTACTAAAAATACAAAAATTAGTCGGGTGTGGTGGTAGGCGCCTGTAATCCCAGCTACTCAGGAGGCTGAGGCAGGAGAATTGTTTGAACCTGGGAGATGGAGGTTGCAGTGAGGCAAGATCATGCCATTGCACTCCAGCCTGGGCGACAAGAGCAAAACCCCATCTCAAAAAAAGAAAAAAAAAATACATATATACATATATACACATATATATATACACACATATATATGTATATATGTACATATATATGTATATATATAATTTATAAAATCAAAATTACTGCAGAAAATTACAATGTACAAGATATGAACATTTTAAATAAAGACAGGCTGTTGTGGTTTGTTTCACTCCCCTTCAGTGTTGGGCAAGGGAGCATAGTCAATTCCAATCAGCGAGGGGTTACTTGGCCAGGAGGTATCTGAAGGGGAGGTTTATGTGGGTGCAAATAAATTGGGCCACGGGGAGCATTAGACATAGTTTCTGTGCATGTGTGTTTTGGTTGTAGGGTCTTTATTGACTTTTTTCACTTGGTTCAAAATACAAGAGGATATCTTGATCACTGTATTTAGGGGCGCACATCTTTTCTTGTGTCTCAAGTTCTAATAATAAGGCGCTGCTTGCGCTCTTTCCAGATCTCTCACTTAAGTCTCACTCAGCTACAAGTGGTGGATACTATTACTCTTCCTCCTTCTCCTTGTTTTACAGAAGGGAAAAGTGGGGCTTGCAGAAGCTTGGCAAAATAGCACAGGCAGTAATATTGCAATATAGCCATGTAATACTTCAAGATGGTGTATGATTAAAGCTGTTGGCTGAGAACATTTGGGAAAATTTTAGTTCTGGTGTAACAAACCCTGTATCCCAGAGACAGTGCTACGTGCTGGGCTTTCAAAGAACAGGTAAGTGCAGCTCCCCTCTGTTCCTCCAGGAGCTCAGGGGTTAATGCGAGTAAATGATTTGGGTCTAAGCTGGTGAGTGCTGTCCAGAGGGTCCCAGGGAGCTGTGGCTCCAAGAAGGGTGGAGGGGATGGTCAGAGGCGCCTGGGGAAGAAGCTGGGGTCCCCGCCAGAGAAGACCTAGCCTGACCCCAGGGTGCTCCAGCCTCCATCAGAACAGGAGGCTGATGTCAGGGCTGTCTCTGAGCCTGTCTGCAAAATGAGTGCACAGCAGTAGATCTGCTCTACTCCTGTTAACCAGCTGCTGCGAGAATCAGATGACATGCTGCAGAGGAAGGCACTCTCTACAGGGTGCATGTGCTGAGGCGGGCGGATCAGTTCAGATCAGGAGTTCGAGACCATCCTGGGCAACATAGTGAAACCACATCTCTACTAAAAATACAAAAATTAGCCCGGCGTGGTGGTGGCACCTGTAATCCCAGCTACTCAGGAGACTGAGGCACAAGAAACGCTTGAACCCAGGAGGGAGAGGTTGTAGTGAGCTGAGATTGCGCCACTGTAGCCTGGGCGACAGAGCAAGACTGTCTCAAAAAAAAAAAAAATATATATATATATATGTATAATATATATTATATATACAAACACACACGTATATATATATGGGGGCTTGGACACAAAGAGGCAACAGGGTCCTCACCCCCAGGTTTTGTAAAACCCACCATTTATAGAATAGTTGAATAGTGAGTTTTAACAATTTAGTGGTGGGAAAATGTCTGTTTTAAAAATATAGTGCATCCAAATCTATGAAAACTTCCCATCCACCTCTGTGCCCAGCCACACAGTTTTCCTCCCTAGATACAACACCCTCAGCAGTTCCCGATGTCTCTTTTCAGAGGTGGTTTGTGGTGCACACACAGGTGGGCAATGACACGTCCCACATGCCGGGAGTACTATCTTTAAGGGATTTATAATGAAGAGAGCTTCCAGCACACATACAATGGGGAACTCTTGAAAATGGCTAGGAAATGGAACATCTTGGGCATCAAATTATACTCCATCAGTAATTCAAAACCAGGGTTTCTCAGCTTCAGCACTATTGTATTGATATTTTGGGCCGAAATGTTCATTGTCCCGGGAGGTAGGAGTGGGGAGGGAGCTGTCCTGTGCACTGTAGGATGTTCAGCAGCAGCCCTGGCCTCTACCCACTCAATGCCAGGAGCACACGGCTCCTCCCACTTCAGTTGTGGCTGCCAAAAATGTCCCCTGGGGGAAAGGGAGCAACATCACCCCATTAAGAACCACTGTTCTAAACCTTGTATTACATCTGTAGAAAACTGGCAGATAAGAGAAAAAATGTAGAGGATTCAAAGGGATAGGAAAGAGAAATCTGTGAAGACAATGGAAAGAGCCTGTAGTCCCAGTTACTTGGGAGGCTGAGGCAGGAGGATTGCTTGGGCCCAAGAATTTGAGGCTGCAGTGAGCCATGATTGTGCCACTGCACTCCAGCCTGGGAGACAGAGCGAGACCCTGTCTCGAATGAACAAAAAACTCAAAGGTTATTATTCCGTAACTATTGAAAGAATCTTTTCATGAAGGATGGTAATAACCAGCTTTCTATCTCCACACAGGGCAAAATAAAAAGAAGTAGGTTTAAATGAAAGAGAAATTAAAACTGGACATACAGATGATTAAATATTAACAATGGCCCCTGAATGGCACTTTCTTTCCTAAAGGTCTTCATGAGCAGAATAATCTAGGATGGCTAGGAATTGTTCCCTCGGGGCTTTGTGGTTAAGAATTCAGGATCTTCAAGTAATGAAATCTGCATTAAAAAATTAGCCAAAACTATTTATTCCATAATCATGTCTATATGGTGCTTTTAAGAAAACATTTTTTTTCTTGCTATAAAAGCAATACATATTCACTGTGGAAGAATTAGACAATATCTCTAAGCTTAAAAGAAGAAAAATTTAAAACACCCTTAATCCCACTAACCAGTGAGATACCATGTTTGATACTTTGGTGAATTCATTTCCTAATAGTTTTCTGTGTTCGTAAAGGTATATGTGTAGATATAAATATATTACACCTACATAGAAGCAACGGATCACTCAGCATATAACGCTTTGAAGCTTCCACTTTTTTTCCATTTAATCCACTGCAGATGTCTTTTTACATCCGTGTGTACCACCATATTAGTTTTAATTCTTCCACTGCACAGATGTCTTATAATTTAAAACATCCCCTGTTTTTGGAGATTTAACTTGTTTCCAGTGCTTTGAGATCATAAATAATATTGCAGCAAACTTTCCCTAGTCAGGGGTTTGCACACCGTTCTTCCCCCCACCCCCACTCCCCACATCCCAGGACAAATTCTTGGACATCAAGTTGCTGGAGCACATTATACCAACAGCTGTAGGGCCTGGAGTAATTGGTGAAACTGTGTATTTGTAAGGCATTTGGTAGGAAAAATGCTAAACAGACCACCAGAAAGATTGCTCAACTTACATTCCCATGGGTGGTATTGGTTTTTGCTTTTTTTGGTTTTGTTTTTTAATCTTGGCTAAAATGACAATTTGAAAGGCGAGGGTGGAAGGTGTTCAGAGAGCTCTCTCATTCTGTTGAGAATTGCTTGGCCCAGTTATGGGCCTTGTCTGAATTGCCGGTTTGCTGCAATGTTTTTTACAATTGAGCAATCACCTAGAAAAAAGAGAAGGTGAAACTAATCTACTGCAAAGAAACTGCTCGAGGATGAAGAAGGTTGCCTGTATTTCGTCATTTCAGCCAAGCCGGAACACGGAGCAAGGCTGTCTGCACCGTGCTACCATCCTCTTCAGGCTGCAGGGCATTTTATATACCCACCACCTCCCACTGATGCTGGAAAATCCGGTCACAGAATTCCGTGCAGCCCAGCCCCTGAGGGTGGGGCGTCCTGTCTCCGGGACGCCGGGTTTTCTCTGGACACGAATGCTCCGGGGGTAAGAGGCGAATGACACTGGCACGGCGGGGCTCCGGAGCCAAGAGGTGACCAAGCTGGCTGGGCAGGGCTGAGTGGCTGGGCCGAGCACGTGATGCTCCCAGCCGGCCTCCGGGGCCCTCTGGGCTGAAATCGACATTTGCCTCTGGCAGGAAAATGAGCTTGTCAGTTTCTGCCTCCATTAGACCCTCAACCCAAAGGAGCAGGAGATTTCGGTAGCGTTTTAACTTTATATCTCAGAATCTGAAAGCGGAAGGTAAGCTGCTTATCATTCAGAAAAACAAATTTGAGAGGAGTGACCTAGTAAACTACACTGCGACTTTGTTGATTTTTAAAATCTGGTGTTGAAAATAATTGATCGCTGTGAAAGTCAAGGGCTGTATTTATCCCCAAATTAGAGATTAACCTTCTGAACAGAAATTTGGTTAATTTGGAGGGCATCATGGTATAAGGGCCAGGGTTAAATATAGAAGGACACGAAAGCTGATGGAATAAACTGCAAGTAAATTTAACTCTAACCTGCTTGTAAAACAATCTATTCCATGTCTCTTTCAGGGCTGTGAGAAAAGGGAATGTTAAAATTGTGATTTTTAACTCAAGTGAAAGTAAATGAATCTATTTGCAATTGGAATACAAATAAAAGCAGTCTTTGCTTTTGTCCTTTTACATTTCAAAAACGCTTGTGTATTTTGGCAAAAGAAAAGTTTATATGTGCACTGCTTAAGTTTGAAATACGCTATTTCAAATTTACAAAATTATCACAGTTGTAATTTTCTAAAGTCTTTCTAGGCAAGGCTGTTTCAGTTGTGAATGAGAAATGTTGACATTGTGCATATTTTCTGTGATAGTAAAATGACTCACTTCTTCAGAATGTGATAAAAATTAGAAAATGTGAAATAATGAGTTATTGTGAATTAACTCATGTCTCAGAGATTAAATGCCTTGCCAGAAGATGTAAGAAAACAGAGACACAAATACAACCATGCTCACGTAACAGTGCTTTATTTTAAATCATCACATACTTAAGTAAGTAGTAGAAATACGTGGTGTCACCATTTTTTCCTTTGGCAAATACAAATTAATATTGGAATGCAGCTATTCAGAGTAATTAAAGCATTATTCATCCGTGCAATTAGTATAATGTTCCACAATGAATTGCTTTGAACTAAAGTGTTTGGTATAATAGTCGATATACGGCTTGAAACATAGAAACTCTAGGGAAAGTATGTCCATGCTATATTTTGTGTCATTTTGATTTGCACAAAATGTTTATTTCTCCACTGCATTTGATAAATACTAGTTTTAAAATAAAATATGAAATTGTATTTCCTTTCACTGTAATCCCCTTATTGCTAATTCTTTTGAAATCCTATTACACGCTTGGAGCCTGTAATAATTTGGATTTCTCCTCCTGTGTGTTGTTTTTCATAATTCTTCGCGAAAGGCCAGGCAAGCTGCACACATCACGCGAAACGCCTGAGGGGCGGCCAGCGCGAGGGTTTCTGGCCATCGCCCGTCACCTCCCGGGACTTCCAGGGTCTTCCCCCCACCCCGCGCACACCTCCCTGCCTCGCCCGGAAGGCGTCACGTGGCAGCGTGGGGCCCGCCTCCTGGTGATGTCACGGCGCTCGCAGCCGTCGCGCTGAAGAAAGGATGCTCGAGGATGCTGTCCAGGTGGGCGGCCGCGGGCGCGATGCGGCACTGCAGGTAAGGGGCGCGTGGCGCCTGGATGCCCTCCCCGGCGCCCCCGGCAGCGCGGACGCTGCAGGTGGAGCCCGGCCCGCGGGCCTGCAGCCCGGCTGCGCCCCCAGAGACCCAAAGTGGGGCCTCTGGCTGCTGCGGCGCCTGCTGCCCACAGCTGCCTGCTGCAGCTGCATGCACCCGGCCGGGGATGGCTCGTGGCAGGCCCACGCGTGACTTGGGTCTTGGCGTGCCCGCCCGGAGAAAGTGGGCAGGGGCCAGACAGAAAGACGGGGGAGGGAAAAAAACCGCTCCGGCGGGGGAACAAAATCTGAAGTGACCACACTGCATGCATTCTAAGTAGACAGAGGGGCTTTTAAGAGGTAACTATCAAGTGTTTTCCTAGTGTCATTCTGCTTCTTAAATAATGACATGTTTACTAATTACAGGCCTTTGTCCTCAGTAATTAGCCTCATTTCTTTCAAAGCAAAAGCGGGCTGGGGAGTGGAAACTTCTTGGTTAGCAATTTAAGAGCCAGATGTGCAATCTAAATTGCTTCGCATTATTTTGCAAGGTTCCAGCATTTACAGGGCATACGTGAGAAATGTATTTTTTTTTCCTTCCAGGTGTTTTAAGTAGATTAAAAAAGAACGGTATCCAATACAATAAAAATAAATTGCAGCTTCCAAAGATAACACGTGAGTGTAAGAGACAGCTACATCTCTAAGAACCAAATGATCTTTAGCAGAGAGTGGGGGTGGAGATAACACCAAAACCTAAGAATTCCCAGAGTTCTTTTTAATTCTCTCGCTGATAATTCGCTTGCTGAATGGAGGGGCTTGATGACTCAGCGCCAGATGGAGGGGGGTCAGGTGACTTCAGTTCTAGCATGACAGTGGGTGGGGGATTTTAATGGACTCTTTCTAGAGCGTTTACATGCCTTTCTCGGGGTCAGGAAGAAACTATAGCCAGGACGTGTGTGGGCACCCTTAGGGGAAGAATGTGGCATTTTTTTCCCCTCTAAAACCTGACCCTTCTGGAAGCTTTGTTGTCACTAAACTGTATTGGAACTCACATCATGAATAATTTGACCAACCAGCAACATTGGGGGGCCTGTAAAGCAATGCTGTTTCCATCAATAATTGAAGGAGGCATTTCTTTCAGAATTTGGGACACCCAGATGTGTTGCTGCAGTAATTTAGTAACTTGTTTATTGCAATTTTCTTCCTTTGGTTCAGTTTGGTTACACAAGTTAAGATCCCCGGGTCCCCACCCTCCCTTCTCCCCCAGCCCAACCCTAGATAGAGCAAAGCAGATGATAGAGGTGGATCTAATAGAGACCTAGATTCCACTTTTGGCTTTGTGACTGTGCAGCCTTGGACATGTCGTTTTGTGTCTTTGGGCCTCGGCTATCTCGTCTTCAAAGTAACAAAGGGATTTAGGTCAGGGTGTCTCAACCTTGGCACTACTGGCATTTGGGGCCAGATAACCCCTTGTGGTGAGGCTGTCCTGTGCATTGTAGGATGTTTAGCACAATCTCTGACCTCCACCTACTAGATGCTAGTAGCACTTCCCCCTCCCAGCCCCCAGTTGTGACAGTCAAAAATGTTGCCAGACATTGCCAAATGTCCCCTGAGGGCTCCCTTGTCCCCTGTTGAGAACCACTGATTGAGATGATCTCAAAATATTCTTCTTCGGGTTCCAAGAATTCATTTTCTTATGATTGGTTTGATGCCAAGCCCTTGATCAGAAATCTGATTCCCTTTCTTAATATCATATATATTGGAAAACACAATGTGAAGGCGTTTTTATGCTGTGAATTTCCAGAAATAGCTTCTGTGAAAAGGGGAGGAGCTGTTTGTATGCCATTTGTAGCTGAGAGGCTAGCTTGGCAGAAAGGAGAGTGTTAGGGAAAGAGGAAAAAAACAGAGCACTAGATGAACGTGTGTTGAAACCTGCCGGGGCTTCATGCTCAGCAGACCTGGAGCACGTCCCTGGACATACTCACTCTAACCCTGGGTTAGACCTAACAGCTGAGAGTCCATTTCCTTGTCTGCAAAAATGAGAATAACAGTGTCCACTTGGAGGTGTTGTGAGGATGAAACGACACGACATCTGGTGCTGGTGCGGGACGTCGTGAGGACAAGAGGATGGTAATGTCTATGCAGCTAGGAGGAGGCAAATACAAACTGCCCGCACCCCAGTGACGCGGACACTCGCTTAGGGCAGACATGGTCTCATGCTTTAAGCTTCAGTCCAGGACGTGCATCTAAAGATCTGGCTTTGACACCTAGGAGGGTGACCATGGCTGCATCACTTCACCCCGCAGAGCTGCTGTCGGATCTGTAGAGTGGGGCCAACTGTACTTGCTGACTCTGCTTCCTTGGCTATTGGGGAGGGACGGATGGAAGTGAGAGGGTCTGCAGGCTGGGAAACTCCCGAGAGACAGGAAGCGGGGTTGGCAGCAGCGTAGCAAGGGGGGGACATGTTTACTATGTGTGTGTATGTGGTGGTGGTGGGGTGCTTAGAATGGCCAGAAAACATTTCCTTGTGCCCCAGGCTTTGGACTTTGATGTGTCCCTCCCCTGCATTCCCTTTCCCTTGCCATCAGGTTGCTCTCTCTCTCTCTCTTTCCGTCTCATCTTTCCTGGCACCATGAAAATGGTATCCTGGGGGAGATAGGAAAGCCCTGGTGGGGGAGGTTGGCCTTCGGTGAGGAGACCCACTGTGCAGAGGGGTGGGATGAGAGCAGCTGGCTCCATCCACTCCCCACGCCACCGTACTCACAGGCTTCAGTCCATGGCCATCCCAGGGCAGGCCTGTCACGCTCCTGTGTGCCTCCGGTGGGCTTGGTGCTCTGTATGAGCCATCTGGCCTTGTCTCTTCAACAAGGTAATATCATGAAAGAAATTTTTAAAAAGGGAGGTGGGGTATTCTCCATCAAACGAGACTTAAGAGACGGAGTAGCCAAATATCACTTGTGGCCCTCGATTGGATTCGGCCCGAACAAACGTGTAACAGGCATTTTGGGGATGCTTGGAGATGCTTTGATGTGACTGGCTATTAGGTGACACTGGGAGACTGCTGCTGCTTTGATTAGATGTGACAGTCTGTGATGTGGTCGGCAGCCCCTCGGACAGACGCAGTGATCCCTACCCCTGGCAGCTGCAACTTGGCATCACCCTCTCCCCTGGGGTTTGGTCTGGACCAAGTAATGAACTTCCAGTGATTACGTCTAGCAGGGGGTGGGGGAGTGGCACTTCCACCATGAGGGTGTAAAGGGGCTTTTGCCTGGGGTGTGTTTTCTCTCTTGGGTTGCTTACACTGAAGCTGCCATGTCGTGATCAGCCCTACAAAAGGGTCCATCTGCCGTGGTGAGAACCCGAGGTCCATTCCAACAGCCTGAGAAGAACTGAGACCCGCTGATGGTGTGAGGGTGTGAGTGGGCTTGGAGGCAGACCCTTCAGGCCCAGTTGAGTCTTTTTTTTTTTTTTCTTTTTTGAGACAGAGTCTCGGTCTGTCGCCCAGGCTGCAGTGCAGTGGTGGTGATCTCAGCTCACTGCAACCTCCACCTCCTGGGTTCAAGCGATTGTCATGCCTCAGTCTCCCCAGTAGCTAGGAATACAGGGACACGCCACCACGGCTGGCTAATTTTTGTGTTTTTAGTAGAGATGGGATTTTGCCATGTTGGACAGGCTGGTCTCGAGCTCCTGACCTCAGGTGATCCACCCACCTTGGCCTCCCAAAGTGCTGGGATTACAGGCATGAGCCACTGTGCCCGGCCCCAGTTGAGTCTTGAGATGCTTGCAGCCCTGTGAGACACCTTGAGCTGAGGCACCAGCTAAGCCACTCCAGGGTTCCTGACACAGAAACAGTGACATGAGACATGTTTGTGTCCTGCTGCTATGCTTTGGGATAATTTGTTAGGCAGCAATAGATAGCTAATACATGTGTTTATGTAGAAAAGTCTTATTGTTTCGAGATGCATACTAAAGTGTTTAGAGATAAAATGTCATGGTAGCAATCATTTACTTTTTTTCTTTTTTTGATGTTTTTTTGAGATCTCTTTAATGTATGTCTTAATAGGAGACAGATGAATTCTCATACTTGGTTCTACATTCAATCTGTTTCAATATCGCATGTCATGTAGCCTCTGGAAAATTCCATTGTATGCTCATGAGAGAATGAACTTAGAAAAAGGCAAATAACAATGTCAGAATATTGTGAAATGTTTTTGACATCATGGACTCCCTTCAAGGGTTTTGGGGAGTCCAAGGAGTCCCCAGATGACACTTTGAAAATCAGGCTTCAAGATCAATAATTTACTTTTAAATGGTTCAGTTAAATGAAGAGAGAGAAAGAGATAAAGCAGACAGAGCCAAATGTGAACTACTGTTCAGTCTGATTGGTGTTATTCACTGGATTCTTCTGGATGATGTTCTGTGTAATTGAAAATGTTCATAATAAAAAATTAAGAAAAAAGAAAAGAAATGTAAACCCTTAGACACATTGGGGATTCTGATTGAATAGGTCTGGGGGTGAAGCCCAGGGCTTAACCTGTGCTCCAGGTGCCCCCATCACATAGGCCAGAGCCCCCAGCCACTTTGCCCCAGAGGTCCTCGCCTTACCTGCCTCCTCTCCACCTGTCAGCCTTGCAGTAGCAGACCAAAGGGGCTTAGTGTGATGACGCATGTCTTCTACCAACCTGGGGGAAGAGGTGTGTGGGGACAGTCCCCCCTCCTATCCCTTTCCCCATACACACTTTCCCTTGGTAACAAGACCTTTGTTTAACCACATTTTCAGTGGGTGGCTTTTTTATGTGCAGGAATGTTTGTGTGTGTGTGTGTGTGATAAGTATTTTTTTAAATGGCTTTCATTTCTTTTCTTTTCTTTTTTTTTTTTTTGAGATGGAATCTCTCTTTGTTGCCCAGGCTGGAGTGCAGTGGCTCGATCTTGGCTCACTGCAACCTTCACCTCCCAGGTTCAAGCGATTCTCCTGCCTCAGCCTCCTTGTAGCTGGGATTACAGGCACGCACCACCATGCCTGGCTAATTTTTGTATTTTTAGTAGAGACGAGTTTCACCATGTTATCCAGGCTGGTCTCGAGCTCCTGACCTCAGATGATGTGCCCGCCTCGGCCTCCCAAAGTGCTGGGATTATAGGCTTGAGCCACTGCTCCCAGCCCCTTGATTACTTCTTCATTCAGCAAATATTCCTTGGGTCCGTGCGTCTAGGCCAGGGTTTCTCAACCTTGACGCTATGGACGTTAGGGTCCAGATGATTCATTTTTATGGGGGGCTGTTCTGGGCAATGTAGGGTATTGAGCCGCATCCCTGGCCACCATCCACTAGATGCCAGTGGCACCCCCTCTCCCAGCTGTAATAACCAAAAATGTCTCTAGACATGGCCAAATGTCCCCTGGGGGACAATATTGCCCCCAGTTGAGTCCTACAAGTCTAGGCAGTGGGACATATGGTAGGACCAAATGGACAAGGTTCCCGCCCTCACAGGACTGATTTGAGCTGAGGGAAGAGGAAATAGCTGTTGGATAGGCTGTGTGTTGAGTGAAAGGATGGACAGCAAAGGATGCACAGCACTGGACTCCAAACGCTGGTTAGGGAGGGCAAGAAGGCCTCTCTGAGGGGTCGCACTTGAGCAGAGATCCGAATGGAGAGAGAGCCACTTGAGCACAGTGGGCTGAGTGCTCAGGGCTGAGGGAACAGCCAGTGCAAAGGCCCTGAGGCAGGACAGGACAGGAAGTGTTTGCGGAAAGCAGGGAGATCAGCATGTGCAAAGAAGAGCGACCCAGAGAGCAGGGGTGGGGAAAGGTGCTCAGAGGGGCACAGGGGGCAGGCCATCCTGGAACTGGCAGTCGTGATGTCAACCCTGGATTGTCCTCAGTGTGATGGAAAGCCACTGGATGCTCCTGTGTTGGGGAGTGACATGTTCAGACTGGGTTAAAAGGACTGGCTGCTGTCAGGAGCAGAGTCAGAGGTGGGTGAGAAAGAAAGCAGGGCGGCCAGCGAGGAGGCTAGGAGGCGAGGATGGAGGCCAGAAGGGGAGTGGCCAGGGTGACCAGGTGAGTTGGACTGAGGAGCTAACCTCTTTAGCAGCAATGTTGTCCTAGGTGCCAGAGTCAGCCCTTGGTGATCAAAGAAGCCTGGCGTGGGAGGGTAGCGTGAACTGCAGGGCAGGACGTGGAGGCTGCACACGTGTCCTCATGCACCCGGCTCAGTCACAGCATCACCTTTGATGGGCGGTGGCTCCCAGGGACAGCAGAGGAAATGGCCATGCACATTCCCACAGGACACCTGAAAAGCTCTCTTTCGTGGCTGAAGTCTCCCAAGCTGTCAGGCCGCTGGTGGCTCCGGTGATTCTGGCTACACAGCTTGCTTGCTGTCCTCGGGCCCAGCCCATTTGTTCCTGCCACTGAGTCTCTGAATTGGCTGTTCTCTGTGGCTGGAGGGTCAACCCCCACAGTTGTTCCCTTGTTGCCTTCTCCAAGTGGCCCTGGTCGCCCTGCACCGCCTGTCGCGTGCGCTCCTGCGGGATGCAGTGACCTGCAATCGGGGGTTCATGGAAGCCCCTGCCTGCTGGCTTGCCATCTTCACACTGTTCTTGACATGGTCCTGCCCTGCCCCAGGGCCTTTGCACTGGCTATTCCCTTAGCCCTGAGCACTCAGCCCCCTCGTATTCAACAGAGAGCCTGCTGTTGGCTGGGTTGAAAGTAGATGTGAGGCCAGAGCCTTCCTCACAGAGGGGACTTGAACCCTTCTTGAAGCTGCAGAAGAGGTGAGTCCTGGAAGGCTGGGGTCAGGCCCTTGACCTGCCCTGGGGACGACACATGGGAACAGCAGGGTCATGAAGGAGAGGCTGTGGGTGGGTGCTCCCCCTGAGGGTGGTGTTCCCCTCTTTCCATCTGCAGCAGTTGGGGCGCCCAGGATGCGTTTGGGGTTTGCTGATGTGAGAGCTACCCCAACGCCGTGTTTCCTTATGGGGGAGGCTGCTCCTGGTCCTGGGTGCTGGGCCCGTGGCTCCTTTCTGTGGCTGCCGCCCCCCCGGGCCTTGCCCGCAGTTTCGCGATGCTTCCCGATGGCCTGACTGTGTCTTCCTACCTCTTGGCTCTTCGCTTCCCTTCTGGGTTGATTTGGCTAAATATGAAAGTTATTTTTTCGCCCTCCACTCTAACCCTTGGAGGTGCTGGTTGGGTGAAAAGGCCTTTGTGGTTAGCAGATAGGAGGCTCAACCGCCACGATGACAGCCGGGAGATTGTTCCTCTTAGCTTAGTCACGCCTTGTACCAGCTCGCCTTTTACCCCAAACATGGAATTGGCTCAAATGTCAGCCCCTGTGTTGGTCAGAGTGGCCTGCCTGTCTTCACCATGGTGTCCCAGGACACCAGGAACAGCACATGAACGCCGTTTTGGGTGCCTTCCAGCATTTAGCCTTTACACACTTGCTAGTCATGAGTGGCTCCTGAAATTTTCCTTTTATCCATGAGGGGGTGTGAACCTTGGGTAGGCAGAAAATAGATTGTTGTGGAGAAAACCTGTCAGAAAATGGTGAAGGGAAGGCCAGGCTGTGGAGGTGCCAGAAGAGCGAGGGATTTCCCACCTGCACTGTCTTCAGCAGCTGTGATGGCTTGGACTGTGTCCCCACCAAATTCATAGATTCAAGTCCTAACCGTCAGTACTTCAAGATGTGACCTTATTTGGAGCTAGGGCCTTTACAGAGGTCATCAGGGTGAAATGAAGGCATCAGCAGTGCCCATCCCTTCATCTCAGACTTCTGGCCTCCGGAACTGGGAGAAAACCCTCTCCTGTTATCTGAGCCACCCAGTCCGTGGTGCTTGGTTACGGCAGCCCTAGCAAGCACATGCAGCAGCATTTTTTGTGGGTGCGTGAGAGGGCAACCCAGGGGCATTTAATTAAGCGATTCTCACACGGTTTAGGAGAAGCGTGGCCCCCAGTGCCCTCTCCGTGGAGGCACGTGGCTCTGGGTCCTGAGGTGGCAGAGGCCTGCCTGCTGTTGTGGAGAAAGGCCCCTGGGACCTGGGCTGGATCCAGCTGTCCCCTCACTGTTTGTGAGACTTAACCTCTGTGCTGCGGTTTGCTTATCTGTAACTTATCTGTAACGTGGGCCTGAGGGAGGCGGTACTTCACACACGGGGGAAGTGCTTAGAATGAAGCCAGGTACACTGAGCCCTGTACAAAGGTGTTGTGACTATTATTATGGGAAGAAGTCTCTGGGGAAATTCCAAACCCTTGGCTCTTGGCACCAGCAACACAAACACCTCACGGCCCAGCCCTCCTGTCCCTGGGATGGGGGTGTGAGAACACTGAGGCCATTGTGTCACCCGAGGCCACATGTGGTTGGCCTCATCCTGTTTCCAACATGTGGGCTGGGTTTCAATGTGGAACGAATGGCTGCATGGACCTGGGTCCATAGGAAGCCTGCCATGGTCACACACCAGCTGCCTAGTCCTGTGGAAGCCAGACTGTGGTTGAAGGAACACAGAGAGTGCTGGGGGCAGGGCCAGGGCCGGGGCCGGGGAGGAAGTGGGAGGAGGAAAAAGGAAGTGTCTCCGCTGGTTCGAGGCAGAATTTGGAAACAGGCACAGTTTCTTTCTGAACATCCTTTTGCTCTGAGCTTCCCCCTGTTTGAAACTCCTTGGTTGTGTGGCCCTCCACCCCTCACTGGGGGCCACCACCTGGCTCCCGCCACTGTCAGTGCCTTCCTGTCTTCTCCCCTCTGGTGTTTGGAGGGTTAGCTGGAAGGGGTGGAATGAGTCCTGGCCACCTCATCATCCTAAAGGTGTCCGCATTTTAAAAGCAAGACTCAAAATGATTACAAATGAAATTGAAATTCCTGGGGTTTCAGGCAAGGTGGAATAAGGCAATGAAAAGCTTTTGTATTGGAGCCAGCCTCCAAGATGGGCCTTGACCATCCTACCTCCAGGTGTTCATGCTCATGTGTGGTCCCCTCCCATATGGAACCATTCAGGGCTGACCTGTGTCACCAATAGGATACCGTGGAAGGGACAGTGTGTGACTTCCAAAGCTAGGTCATTAGAGACCCTCCTGGTTCTCTTGGACCACCCCCTCTAGAGAAAGCCAACTGCCATGTCACGGGGACATTCAAGCCATCCTGTGGGGATGCCGGCGAGCAAGATGGTTGCTATGTGAGGGAGCCCCCGTCCGGCTTTCAGATGACAGCAACCCTGGCTGACATCCTGACCACAACCTCCTGAGAGACTCTGAGCCAGAAAGACCCAGCCACACTGCTCCCCTCTTCCTGACACATAGAAACTGTGTGAATGGTCAGTGTAAATGGTAATTAGTGATGCAGCATCAGATAACTGAAATGACTAGCAATGGTCCAAAGCTTTCTTGGAGGGGAGGCCCAGTGCTGGTCTCTCCTTGGGTCAGCTCCCCAGGCTCTGGCCATAGCTGCCTTCGTTTTGCCCCTTCTGAAGCTCCACTCTTCTCTGATCGTTCCATATTTGTTCATGGTATTTTCTCTCTCTTTCCTTCCTGGGTTGGAGAGGAGAGGAGCTTCATGCAAAGTTTAGGTCTATTGATGATAAATTAGGGCATATTGAGGATGAGTTTGGATATATAGATTTTTAGTAAATGGGCAACGGTCTGTATTTGATGAAAGTGTATATCCCGTGTATCTCTTTATAGCCTGGAGACTTCAGTAAAATATTTCCCAAATGCCACTGGGGTTTGGCTGTCTGGGCGTTACTGTGGGCATTCGGCGTTTGCAGATGCGGGATGTCATTTTCGATGCGAGCAGCCCCCTTTTCCTCCAGCACCGGGGAAACCTGCCGCAGCCTGTAATACAGCGTGGAGCCCGTGTCCTCTGCCCACTGCACAGGGGATTTGCCAACTCCAGCGCCTTTGCTTTGTCAGGGTTTTCAGACTTCTGACCTCAATTATTTCAGTGGGAGGTCATTTTTGCAAGAAAGGATGCAATGGGTGTTTGAAAAGAGAAAGTATTTCACGGGCACTTCAAAGAAGTGTTGCAAGCATGCCAATGAAAAACCTCACTTTTGTAAAGTGAGGCAGTGAGATTTAATTCCAGCTGATGGCTTGTTTGGGTTGCCTTTGGTCAACTTTTGGTTGAAATCCATGTGCAGAAAAGTGCACAAAGGGTAAGCGTGCAGCTTGATGAATTGTGACAAGGTGAACACACCTGGGTAACAGTGCCCAGATCCAGAAATGGAACATGACCAGTTCCCAGAAGCCATCCTCATGTCCCCTTCCAAGGGTAACTGCTATCCTGAATAACACCACCGGTTCCTTCGGCTTGTTTGGAACTTTGTAGGGATGGAATCTCGGATCCCTTTGTGTCTGCTTTTCTTTGTGTCTTTCTTTTACTTGACATTAGGCTTGTGAGCTTCATTCTTATTATGGGATGGAGTGGTACCTCTTTCCTCCTCATAGCCCTGTATAGCCTAATAGCTTTCCTTGTATGTAAAGTGTCTCTTTTCTCTCACTGCTTTTAAGAGATCCTCTTTTTCACTTGTTTAACAGTTTAATTATGCTATGCCTTGGTGTAGTTTTCTCCATTTTTTGTGTGTGCTCGGGGTTTGTTGAGCTTCTTCTATCTATGGGATTACATAGTCTAATAGTTTAAATCTTTGTGTAAACAAGATTTCCTATATTGAATGTTCTGGTCAGCGTATCTACATTTATTTCAGAGAAACTTCTTGAGAGAGCTTAAAGGGATTTTTAAGGCAGTTTCCCTCTCAAGCTGTCACCTCCTCCACCTCCACTTGGATAAAAACAGTGAAGGGTTTGTCTTGTTGGGCTGATAAGAAACCCTCAGCTTGTGGTGCTTTTAGCCTCTGTTATGGGTCCAGAGTCCACTCCCTCAGGCTCCATTGATTCTGTGTCAAATGCCTGTGGCTGGATATCAGGAGGACGCCTGTTTTTGTCAGCCCAACTCTTTTCATGAGTGAAAAGTAACAAGGGAAACAAGATGAATTCAGAAAAAAAAACAAACAAACCCAGTAAGGAAAGGCAAGGTATGCCCTTCAGACAGGCATTGCTACAAATTTTTATCATGTCTTTTTCTTTTTAAAAAAATATTTTCTGTTTTTCTTTTTAAAAATTTTTAATTTTGCTACAAATTATAAAACTGGTGGGTGACGGTGGACATTTCAAAACCACTCACATTTGACATGGCAGTGACTTCAGGCTGGCCTACGTGGCCTTTTGTTCTCTGTACGTGTACAGATAAAAATCTTTCTTGATTCTTTTTCTTCTTTTTTTCTTTTTTTGAGATGGAGTCTCACTCTGTCGCCCAGGCTGGAGTGCAGTGGTGTTATCTTGGCTCACTGCAAGCTCCGCCTCCTGGATTCAAGCGATTCTCCTGCCTCAGCCTCCTAAGTAGCTGGGATTACAGGTGTGCACCACCATGCCTGGCTAGTTTTGTATTTTTAGTAGAGATGGGGGTTTCACCATGTTGGTCAGGCTGGTCTTGAACTCCTAACCTCAGGTGGTCCACCTGTCTCGGCATCCCAAAGTGCTGGGATTACAGGCATGAGCCACCATGCCCAGCCTCTTATCTTGATTCTTGAGCATGTCTATGCAGTGATGTCCAAAGCATTCAATAGCTGACTACTTGATAGAGTTTTATATCTATTGATGGATATAGTATTAATAACACTCCCTGTAGAATAGAGGTAGTATGTGTGCCTGGCTAAGCTTTTTGTGGCTTAGTGGATACTATTTCTGTATAGCAACGTTCAGCAAACACTTCATTTTATGCAGGTCCAGATAGTAAATAGAGATGAGTAACACAGGCCTTTGCCCTCAAGGAGCTCACAGCCAAATATGGGAGGAAGCATGTTTGTAAACAAAACGCAGTTTCTAAATAAGATTGATGTTAAAAATATTAATATAAACAATATTAAAATTTTAGTGATTAAAACGCAATGGCAAGGATGCAGGTCATGAAATGAGTGGAAAATAGGAAGGGAACAAAAGATTATACTAGGCCAGTGGCTCTTAATGTGCAGCCCCTGGATCAGCTGCAGCAGCCTCCTTGGAAGCTTGTTAGAAATGCAGATTCCCCGGCCCCATCCAAGCGTTGCTGGATCTGAAACTCTGAGGGTGGGACCTGACAGTCTGGGTTTCCCCAGCCCTCCTGGTAATGCTGATGCACATTCAAGCTGAAGAACCACTGGTTTAGACAGTGATAAGCCACCAGGGTTCTGTCGGGAAGCCTAGGACAGGCCATTTTAGTGCCCACGTTGTCCTTGTCCCCTAATTGCCAGAAGCCTCAGCACAGCTTGAACCCTTTTGTTAGGGGACTGATCTTTGCCGGCAATCAATCAATAAAGTATATTAGGGAGTTTTTCTGAATTTTTTTTTTTTTTTGAGACAGAGTCTCGCTGTGTCACCCAGGCTGGAGTGCAGTGGCACGATCTCGGCTCACTGCAACCTCTGCCTCCTGGGTTCATGAGATTCTCTTGCCTCAGCCTCCAGAGTAGCTGCTGGGATTATAGGTGCCCACCGCCACGCTTGGCTAATTTTTGTATTTTTAGTAGAGACGGAATTTTACCATGTTGTTCAGGCTGGTCTCGAGTTCCTGACCTCAGGTGATCCACCCACCTCAGCCTCCCAAAGTGCTGGGGTTACAGGTGTGAGCCACCGCGTCCGGCTCTGAATTCTTAAATGAAGGGAAAGTTTTACTTTGCCCAACTAGTACAGCTTACCACTTTCTTTCTTTTATGGATTGTGTTTTTGATGTCATTTGTAATAACTGTTTGGCTAGCCCTAGGTCTTGCCCATTTGTGTAGGAGGGGTAAAGATCACTCACATGGGTTTACACAGGCAAGGGCATAACTGGCTGAAGAAATATAAAATGCCATGTGATGCTGCCTTCGTTTGGGTCCTTGCAGAAGCGGAACCTGAAATGAGGTTTCTGGTGCAAGTTGATTTGGGAGGGGAGTGGGGAAGTGAGACTAGGAAAGGAAGGCAGCCATTAGGGCCGGGCTGTTAATGTCACGCAATGGGCGACTGGAGCTTAATTCCACACTTTGGAAACTCTAGGAAATGGTGCTGGCTGTGTCATGGGCCCCCAAGATCACCTCTGGGTCCGGTGATTTCCTAGGAGGGTTCATAAAACTTGACACATGTCATATGCATGGCTATGATTTAGTAAAGCAAGAGGACACAGAGAAAAATCAACAAAGGGAAAAGGCTTATGGGGCGAAGTCTGGAGAAAAGTAGGCACGTGCCTCCAAGAGTCCTCTCCCAGTGGAGTCACACAGAACATGCCTATTCCTGCCCATGGTGAGTTGAGATGACATGTGTGAAATGTCCACCAGGGAAGCTCCTTAGAGACTCAGCGCCTGGGATTTGTATTGGGGGCTGCTCACATAGGCATCCTCTGCCTAGCACACATTAAAATTCCAGACTCCCAGAGAGAAAGCAGGCATTCAGCACAGATCACAGTATTTGGACAAAGAGTTTAGGCACAGTGAACCACTCTTACCAGCTCTGGGAATGGTGAGAACCCTCCCAAAATGCAAATTCCCAGATGCCAGCCAAGGGCCAGCCTTGCAAACAGGCCTTTCTAAGGAGAGCAGTCTCAGGTCTGCTATATTATGTGTTTTCTGCACAGGTACAAAGCACATGCCTTGAAATAATCTCATTCAAGGGACAAGGGAGTAGGACATTTGAAGATGTCTGGTTTTCTCCAGACTTTGCCCTGCAAGCCTTTTCCCTCCGGAGTCAGTTCTTGAGAGTCATCGATTAATACCTACTCCCAATAATGCGCTTCAGGCATGCCATGTGAGCAGAGCCACCTTCTGTGGGTCTCAAAACAATGACAGTGACCTTAGACTAAGCGATATGGTTGGAAATTAGCTAGAGCTTACTGGAAGGTTTTGAGCGATATGAGTGGGGCGCTGGCAGCATCAGATACAGTAGTTATTCTAGAAATTGGACGGGGACAACAGAACCATGTGTATAGGGTAGTTCACATGCCTGGGGTCGTGTGGCAGTATTGTAACTGTGAATGAAGAGACCGAGGTCAAGGCTTCCCTCTAACCTCCTTAGGTAGATGCCTCCTTCCTGTGTCTGCTCATTGGAGGAATGGGAAAGTGTGTGTGTTTGTGTTTGTGTGTGTGTGTGTGTGTGAGAGAGAGAGAGAGGGCATGTGTGTGTGTGTGTGTGTGTGTGAGCATTGTGGGGGCAGAAAATCCTGGTACATTTGCTGTATTTTAAACTTCCACTTCTAATCTTTCAGTTCTGAGCAGTGTGAATAGGCAGATAAACAAATGTTTGCTATAGCCTCAAACATTCATGCCAGAACATTTTTTTCCCTCCTTCCACACAAGTAAATTAAGAGAACAGTGCTCTGTTGTATAATTTGAAGATGGCTATTAATTTGTGTTGGATTGCATTTCTTAAGCATGTTATGTTATTGGAGGAGCAGGAGACAGGCTGGCCTGGCCGCCCCCGGAGGAGGCGCTTGTGGGGAAGCTTTGAAGCTGGAGCAGGAAGGAGTGAAATGACACAGTCTGATGATGATCACGGTAATGCAGGCCTTGCAGCCTGGCGACATTCTTCAAAGGCAACTAACTGCAAGACTGCCCTCTTCCCCTCCCCTCTCAGACGTCTCCAAGACCCTGCCAACCGCCAGATGAAACCAATCTTCCTAGAGCCTCGTGTGGTGGTCTCAGGCATCGCTTGGGAGTGCCTTAGAAATTCGGCGTCTCAAATGCAGTCTTGGGCCACACCCCAGCTCTCCAGGATCAGAATCTGCCGTTTAATAAGACCCTAAGGGATGCATGGCTCATCCAGGTCGGAGTCAGATCTCACCCGAGGCCGCACATTGGCAGCACCTGGGGAGCTTTTAAAAATGCTGATGCCTGGGCGCTGCCCCAGGGACCCCGGTTTAATGACTCTGGGCGGGGCCTGCTCCTTGGGCTTTCTGAATGCTCCCACGTGGTTCGGCTGCGCACCCCGGGCTGGGAACCGTGGGGTTCCCTGGCAGTACCCTTCTGGAATTCTCCTTCCCCAGCCTCCCAGGCCCGTGACTGCTTAATCTCTTCCCTCTGTGGCTCTTTCTCTGCTCTCTGCTCCTGGCTCC
Organism: Nomascus leucogenys; assembly: GCF_006542625.1. Taxonomy (NCBI): domain Eukaryota; kingdom Metazoa; phylum Chordata; class Mammalia; order Primates; family Hylobatidae; genus Nomascus; species Nomascus leucogenys. The sequence goes on from NC_044406.1 coordinate 8,630,465, forward strand.
CCGATTTCTGAAGGCAGCCCAGTCTCTTTTCTTTCTTTGTTACCTCCTGGCCATTCTCCAAAGTGCCTCTGCGGGGGCGGGAGCTTGTGAGAAATTCGAGCCTCAGCCATGCCCCAGACCTGCTGAATCAGCACCTGCAGTTTAACCAGAAGCCCAGGGGATGCGCATGTGCATTGTCATATGAGAAGCGCTGGTCTAGGTGACGTAAGCTGAGAAAGAAACCCAGGGAATCTGCTGGAATGTAGGGAGCCTGGGCTCAGGAACTGGAAGGCGTCTGTCTGGGTCTCTGGCTTGTTTGTTCTCTAGCTGTCTCAACTTGCCACTGTGGTCATTTGGGGCTAGATCATTCTTCTCTGTGCGGGCCGTCCTGTGCATTTAGGACGTTGGGCAGCATCTCTGGCTTCTACCCACTTCATGCCATAGCAATCCCCCTCCCTAGAGGTGATAACCAAGAATGTCTCCAGGCATTGTCAAGCGTCCCCTGGGGGCAGAATGGTCTCCAGGGGACACTTTGCTGTCTGCCTCTGGCCTCATTCCCTCCCGCCATAGACCCTCGGTAGGGTTGGTGGCTCCAAGTTAGCCACTGCCCTGGAAAGAGAGACTTCCTTTCTCCTCCTCGTCCATGTGTGCGGCCCTCCCTGCATGGGTCCCACGCTCATCCCCACAGCCAGTCATTGTGCCTGGTGGTTGGAGCACTGTCATTGGCCAGATTGGGTTGTGTGCCACATCTGGGGCCAGGGGCTAGCTTTGTTAGCAATTGAAGGAGACTGGGAGAGTTCTGAGGGAGGCACAAATGACTATTTTGGACCACTCTAGCACCCCTTTACGGACCCAAGTCCTCCGCTGACCCTTCACCCAATAACAAGCTCATTTAGCAAATATCTGTTGTGTGGCAACGAACAGCTGGGCCCTGTTCCAGGGAGGGCATTTTATAAACAGTCTTCAGGACCATCCTAGGAGGTGGTCTTGTTAGCCCGTGTTACAGGTGAGCAGACTGCAGCTCAGCAGGGCTGGTGACACCCATGGCAACCTGTGGAGCCCAGTTGCTCCCTAATTCCCCCCACCCTGTGCCCTGCTGTCAGCCCTACCTTTCTGTCACCCCCTTGAGCTCCTCCTCCCCTCCAGGCTGCCCTACATTTTCATATAGCTGAACGAATTGTAAAAGGAACACTGTGTCATCATGCCTCTGCTCAAGTCAGGAAAGACTGTTGCTGCTGTCATCTTTTGTCCCCTCCCCAGTCCCCTCACCTCCCTGCCCCTCAAAATGCTCTCCTGACTTCTGTTGGGTTTACATCTCTACTTTTCTTTGTAGATTTACCAAAGAATTCTGGTTCCTGAGCTTTGTAATTTACTTCTGCCCGTTTTTGAACATGATGTAAATGGGATCGCACAGCATATTTGGATGCATCCGGATTCTTTTGCTCTGTATTCTGTGTTTACTCATTGCAAGCATACTTTGGGAAGTGCTTGAGTCAAAGGGTGGGTAGATGAGAAGTCACTGAAGGTGACAGAGGAACGGCCATGGGTCACAGAGGGAATTACCTTGGCATTACTTGGGCAGAGCTGGAGTGGTGGGCTACGCAGTTAGGAGGTTGCGGTGACCTGGGTAGGAGCTTCAGCTAAGGGTCTGAAGGCCATGGGGAGGATGGCAGGTGAGGCCTGGTAGGCTTGGGAGGGATGTCCTGCCTTCTCTTTCTGACAAGGTAGGAGTTACAGATTGGAGGAGATGGAAAAAGGGGGAAGCATTCCTCATACAGGCTTGTTGGACCAGCAGGAGCTGAACCAGCAGTCGTCTTGGGTTGCAGTGAAACCCCCTCTGAGACTAGTGGCTTCCAGCACCAAGGAGCTGGCAGCCAGCAGCCAGCAGCCACTGAGCCCAGCACCTCTCGTAATCCACAAGGTTGGAAGAAAACAACTCGGTAAAGGCTGCTTGTGATGAGTCACTGGGGCTCCTGGAAAATCTGTAAGAAATGAAGCTTTTGAGATGTTTATTTTTAGCTGCCATCTGACCATGGCCTGTCTCTGAACTTGATGTTCTTGGGCCCTCTCCTCTGGCTGTGTGTTCTAGAATTTCTATTGTGTCCTGTGCTTTTCATGTTGTCATGTGAACACTACAGGTAACCGTGATGATCTTGAACACTTTGTTAGCGCTATGGTATGATCATATTTTTATTCATGAACCAAGGCACCTGGAATCTTGAAGCATTCGGATCACTAATTAATTGGAGAAACTTTTCTGATGGTAGGCTCTCACAGAAACCTCTCTCTCTCTCTTTCCCTCTCTCTCTGCCTCCTTCTCTCTCTCTCTGTCTCTCTCTCTCTCTCTCTGTCTCTGTGTGTGTGTCTCTGTGTGTGCGTGTGTGTGTGTGTGTGTGTGTGTGTGTGTAATAGGAACTCATTTTTATTTTCCCAAAGCTTTAAGGTTGAAATGTTGACAGTGACATGGGTTTCTGGAAACTCATTCCTTCCCTTAAATAATCCTAAGGGGAGTGACTGTGGCCACTTGTCTTTATATTATACTTGTCCCCGTGGGTCACGATGATTTGTTTGCTGGGTTTTGTTGGGAGGTGAGGGCTGCAAATGTGCTGGTAGCTCTGGTGCCTCGGACAGTGGCCTGGCAGATAGCAGATGCCCAATAAACACCCATGGTGTAAAGCAGGGGCCGGCAAAGCACAGCCTGCAGGCCAGATCCAGCCCGTTCCTGTTTTTGTAAATAAAGTGTTATCAGCAGGCAGCCACATCCCTTCATTTCCATATTGTCTGTGGCTGCTCCGCTGTACAATGGCACAGTCCAGTAATCGCAATGGAGACTGTGTGGCCCGCAAAGCTGAAAAGATTTCCCATCTGGCCCTTTCTGGGAAAGATTTGCAAACCCCTATCAGTTAAGTTACTATGAGGAAACAGGAAGGAGCAAGGGGCAGGAACAGCTTGTGGGAGAGGCTCATGAGAGCCAGAGGTGCTTTTAGTAGCAGTTTCTACCCTGCCCACGCTGGCAGGGGACCCTGCCGGGACTCGCCTCTAGGGTGGCCTTCCTTGCTTGTTGGAGACTTTTAATCTTTTAATCTGAGTTATGACTTTCCGTTCCATCTGTCCAAGTCATCTGGGGATTAGCTAATAGAGCAAGTTGGCAAATAATCTGACATGGTCTGATTTGGGAGGGGAATACTGGCATAAACATTGGCAGGTTCTGTGGCACCTGGCCACTGCCGGGCAGAGGACAGAGGGAACAGGTGGAAGGGCTTCAACCACAGCGTTTTATGGGCGGTGTAAATACTGATGGCAGCACGAAGTGTAATGGCTCCAAATTGGAAATTACCCCAGTGTCACCAGCAGTAGAATGGATAACTACATTGGGGCTGATTCCTCAGTCAAATACTGTGAAACAGGAGTGGGCCGAGTTCGTGATCCTGCGGGCCAACTCCAGCTCACTGCCTGCTTTCGCACAGCTTAGGAGCTAAGAATGGTTTTTGCATTTTTATATGGTTGAGAAAAAACCAAAAGAATAATATTTTGCAACACATGAAGATGATATGGAATTCGTATATCAGTGTCCGTGAATAAAGTTTTATTGAAACACAGCACCAGGCATTGATGTGTCTATGGTCTCTGGCTGCTTTCCAATGACAGCGGTGGAGCTGAGTAGTCTCGACAGAGACTACATGGCCCAGAAAGCTTCAAATATTTACTCTCTGGCCCTTCACAGAAAATGTTTGGTGGTCCCTGTTACAAGGCAGAGAGAATGAACAGATAGTTACACTGAACAACATGGGTAGATCTTGCAACATAATACAGAATGAAAGAAGCTGGAAACAAGATTTCATTTCTTTAAAGTTCAGAAGCAGGCAACAGTAATCTATAGTGTGAGGGTCGGGATAGTGGTTACCCTTTGGGGTGGGTCAGGGACTAGCGGGGGCTTGAAGTGGTGTCTAGGGGCTGGTCATGTTTCATCCCTTGATCTGAGCGCTCCATACATGGGTGAGTTCCCTTTGTGAAAATGTGTGGAGCTGTTCATTTGTGATTTTTGCATTTTACGAATAGATGTTTACTTCAATAAAAAGCTTACTCAAGAAAAGTGATTTCAGTCTGGCAGCTCCTCAGAAGGTTAAACAGAGTTCCCATCTGACCCAGCAATCCACTCCTGGGCATATACCCAAGAGAAATGAAGACATATGTCCGTGCAAAGACTTGTACACAGATGTTCCTAAGAGCCTTATTCATAATAGCCCAAAAGTAGAAACAACCCAAATGGCCGTCAGCTGATGAGTGGATAAACAAAATGTGATACAGCCACACAATGGAATCTTATTCAGCAATAAATAAAAAGGGGTGAAGCACTGATACGCGCCACAGCCTGGATGAACCTTGAAAGCATTATGCTAGGTGGAAGAAGCCAGATGCAAGAGGCCACATACTGCATGATTCCACTTATATGAAATGTCCAGAATAGGCAAACGCATAGGATGGAAAGTACATTAGTGGCTGCCTAGGCTGGGAGAAGGAAGTGATTGCTAATGGGTAGGGGGTCGCTTTTAGGGGGATGAAAATGTTCTGGAATTGGGTAGTGGTAATGATTGGACAGCCTTGTGAATTTCCTGTAAACCACTGAATTGTACACTTTAAAAGAGTACATCTTATGGTATGTGAATTACCTCTTTAAAAATGCTGTAAGAGATTGCTGCCACAGACCTGTGTGTATCTGTACAAGTCAGAAGGAAAAGGTCTCAAGGTGACAGCCACCTCGTCCATTCTTCCTGCTACTCCTCCAAATGCAGATATCTTGAAAGTTGACAGGCAGGGGGAATGCCTGACTTCCCCCAGGTAATCCAGACCCTTCCTCTAGATCCAAGCCAGTTGAGTAGCACAGAGCAGTTTCTAGAAGGTAGCTAACATGGTCATGTTAATTTTGCTACTTTTGTTTACTAAAACTGCAATTCTCAGAAAAACAGGATAAACTAAAAGATCCTAGATAACTTGCTTCCTGGACTTTTCCTGTGATTATGCCTGACTTCACCCCCATTTTCCTGATGTCTGTTTTCCTTTGGTCTGATTGGAGAGGAATGGGAATCTTTGTAGTAGCCACTGGGGCCCATTCCCATAGCTGAGCCTGGGCTGTCGGCTCCTTGCTGGTTCCTCCAAGACATCTTTGCTTCACAGCCAAAGAAATGGAAAAGTAAAAAACAAACAAAAAACAAAAACAGAACAAAACAAAACAAAAACATTAAAAAGGACTTCATTGCTTACCTGTAGGTTGCTTTTTATATATAGTTCTCAATCTCTTATGAATTAAACTTCTTGGGCCCCACTTCTAGGTGTTAAGGGCCATAATGGTTGCAAATATAGTGATAACTTCTGAGAGGATCCCTTTTGAGGGTGTGAGATGACCACCCATAGGATCTCAAGGTTTTCATTTCGCTGACACTGAAGAGTGTATTTCTTAGGATTTTCTGCTCTGTAATGACAGATAATCACAGCTGGCAGTGAAGATAGCTCTGAACTTTCTGTAAAGTCCCAGGCCTAAACATTATCTGTGGCAGAGACAAACAGTTTTAATTAACGACAAAAGGTCTGCTTGTCCCTGCGAGGGTGAAAGGGGCTGGTGCTGTTTCATTCCCTGTGCCACGTACTGGGGTGAAAGGGCAGGGGAGGGAGCATCCCAGGGTCCTGGCTTTCGAGAGAGGGGCAGAGAGGGTCAGCTGTGGTCACACACCCACACTTGGGAGTCGTACAAGTCTCTTGGTTAGTGGTCTTGCCACTTTGAATAGAGGTATTTCATATTTGAAAGAAAACAGTCTAAACAGTCTCCTCAAAGTAAATGCTTTGAGGAGTTTTTAGGAAAAGCTATTTCGAATGTCAGGCATAGATTCATGTTTTAATGGCCTCACTGATTCTTGGTAAGTGGAATCCCACAGAAGGTCCCCCAGAAGCTCAGTTGGACCACCACAATCTCCCTGAGCAGAACTGGAGTCCATCAGGTCCCCCTATCAGCTACAGACAGCGGAGGAGTGAGCAGATCAACTTCAGAAACGAGGCGACATGCAGCGGGGTAAGGAAGGGGTGTTTTCATGAAACATGATTTTCATTTTAACAAACATTTATGAAGCGCTAACCACATGCCAGGCACAAATTGCTTTACAAATGTCAGCTCATTCCGTCTTCTTCACAGCACCCTGAGGCAGGTAGTGCTGCAATTCCTACTTCATAGATGGGGAGACTGAGGCACAATAAGAAAGGTCTAACAACTTGCTTAAGGTCACACGGGTAGTAAGTGGCAGAGCTGAGGTCTGAACCCATGCAGTGCTGTTCTGGAGTCTGTGTTTTAACCAGTATGTGTGTGATGCTGCCTCTCTTGTGATGAACATCAGAATATGGAGGGACAAAGTGCAATACTGAAGATCCAAATATCTCATACTGCCAATTTGTTTTAAAATACGTCTGCGAAGAAAACATACCAACAGGTTATGGGAGTTATCAAGGGCATGATGATGGGTAATCCTTATTTTTTTCTCGATACTTTTCTGTATTTGTCAAGAAGTTTTGTAAGCTGGGTGGTTGGTTGTGTGTTTAAAAAAAAACAGCCACAATAATACCTCTGATTTCTGAATGCTCATCTAGAACTTTGCCATTTCCCCATCAAGAGGTGGAGTCTACTTCCTCTCACCTTGAAACTGGGTGGGAATTTGTGATTGCCTCAATGAAGAGCAAGTGGCAAAAGGGACGGTACCTGACTTCTGAGGCTGAGCCACGCAAGGTGATACAGCTTCTGCCTGGTCTCGCTCTCTTAACACGCTTGCTTTGGGGCCCAGAGCCTCTGGGTAAGATATACTGCCACCCGGCCGGGCGCAGTGGCTCACGCCTGTATTCCCAGCACTTTGGGATGCAGAGGTGGGCAGATCACCTGAGGTCGGGAGTTTGAGACCAGCCTGACCAACATGGAGAAACACCATCTCTACTAAAAATACAAAATTAGCTGGGCGTGGTGGCGCATGCCTGTAATCCCAGCTACTTGAAAGGCTGAGGCAGGAGAACAGCTTGAACCTGGGAGGCGGAGGTTGTGGTGAGCTGAGATTGCGCCATTGCACTCCAGCCTGGGCAACAAGAGTGAAACTCCATCTCAAAAAAAAAAAAGAAAAGAAAAGAAAAGAAATACTGCCACCCAAAGTCACATGCTGAAGAGACCACATGGGGATGCCACATGGAAAGAGAGAGAGGCCTGGGAACCCCAGCTGTTCTAGTCTCCAGCTGTTGAGTCTCTTGGCCCAGGCACCAGATGTGTGAGTGAACAAGCCTTCGGATGATGCCAGCCCCAGCCCCTGTCTGACCAAGACCTTGTGAAAGACCCTGGGTGAGGATGGTCTTGCTGAGTCCAGTGAGACCCCAGTACCAGGTTAGATAAAGATGTGATGGGCTGCATGCAGTGGCTCACACCTGTAAACCCAGCATTTTGGGAGGCTGAGGTAGGAGGATTGTTTGAGCCCAGGAGTTTGAGACCAGCCTGGGCAACATAGCGAGACCCCATCTCTACAGATAATTTAAAAAATTAGCCAGTGTGCTGGCATGCATCTGTGGTCCCATCTACTCAAGAGGCTGAGGCAGGAGGATCGCTTGAGTCTGGGAGGTTGAGGCTGTGTTGAGCTGTGCTTGTGCCACTGCACTCTAGTGTGGGTGACAGAGTGAGACCCTGAGAAAAAAAAAAAAAGAAAGAAAAGAAAAGAAAGAATCCTTTGGGATGGCTAAAGAGGATACCCCAACTGTGTCTGGGGAAATTAATGCAAGTTCCACAGATAGGGTGAAACAGAACAGGGTTCTGCAGTGTGAATAGGAGCTTTCAAGGCAGAGGAGAAGGTTCAAGGTAGAAGAGAAAAGCACATTCAAAGATACTGGCTTCTACCTGACATTTTTGGTCAAACATGGATAACCATGATTCACCTAGGGTAGCATTTTTATATTCAGCCAAGCCTTGATTCTACTTAGAATCTGTCCTTCTAGATCTTGATCTAGGTGATTACCTGCTTTCTTTCATCTTCTAGAACCTGCTGTGTTATTGCTAATACCCAACCATAAAAAGTCCAGGTTTCCCTTGAGTGTTACAGATTCCTGTTCTGGGGGCAAGCTGACCCATTCAGAGTCACTTTTAACATCAGAGCTGTAAATGACATCATTAATACTATTGTATTAATACATGCTTGTCTTCGTTGGGTCCTGGGTAAAGTGAGTTTTACTGGACAGGATCTGCTGTTGAAGAACTTGAGCCTGACTTCCTGGGGTCTTCATGCTTGGAGACCAAACCTACTGATACTTTCTTGCCTTGAGGCATTGGTTACAAGATATAGGTGTCCTGCATTCCTTCCACAGTTCCTTTGGAGGCAAATAATGGTTGTGTAGGAGAGATGTTCTCTTGTCAGGCAGGATACCTCCAGCTTGAACTGAGGCAAATTCCACTCCACCCTCTCACTATTGGTACTGTCATGTATGGCTGCTCCAGTCCTCCCCAGAGTTGGTCTGCATTGCTCCAGCTAACTTGACCTGTCTTCCTTTCTCTCCCTCAGAGCTCAAGTTCATTCTACCTATTAACCCATTATTATCATGCTGCTGAATAACAACTCCTTCAAAGGACTCAGTGGCTTAAAACAACAACCATTCATTATTTTCACAAGTCTACAGGTTGGCTGCATGGTTGGATTGGGCCAAAGTTGGCTGATCTTGGCTGGACTCACACACAAATCTGTGGTCGGCTGGACCTAGATGATTTTTTTCCCCCTTTGAGATGGAGTCTCGCTCTGTCACCCATGCTGGAGTGCGGTGGCGCAATCTTGGCTCACTGCAACCTCCACCTCCCACGTTCAAGTGATTCTCCTGCCTCAGCCTCCTGAGTAGCTGGGACTACAGGCACCTGCCACCACACCTGGCTAATTTTTGTATTTTTAGTGGAGATGGGGTTTCACCATGTTGGCCAGGCTGGTCTTGAACTCCTGACCTCAGGTGATCCACCCGCCTCGGCCTCCCACAGTGCTGGGATTACAGGCATGAGCCACTGTGCCTGGCCCCTAGATGATCTTTTAACCCCAACCTCACAATAGACATCACCACCTCCTTCTGGGTCCCCAGGGAAGTCCTCTGAGGCTCTGCAGATCAGAGACTGTTTATTTTCCTCAGGACCACTACATGTTCCGTCAAAGTTTAAAGATATGATTGTTCTCTACAGTGACTTTTTGTTTCAAGCATTATTGCCTTTAGTAGTTGTTTGACCAGAGATGTAGTTAAATTTTAGGTAGTATCAACTCCTTTTGGATAGACTGTCCAAGTCCCTACGATTCTATCTGCTGGCTGGGTTTTTCTGACAAGGGCTTTCTTGGAGGGTCAACAGCCTGTCGTCTTGTTTTTCCCATCAGAGATTTTCTTTCCCACATATATTAAGAGGTTATTTTCATGTTGTTTGTGTATAAATGAGAATGAAATCTTTGCTTTCTAATTTTACTTTCTTCATATCATTGGTTGCTACTGACTTATGCAATGTGATTCTTCCCTGGGCACTCATCAGGGGGTGTTGTTTTCAACTTGGCATGGCTCAAACCTCAAACTTTTAAGGTTTTAAAGCAGCCGAGTTGCACTGATGATCAATAAATCAATCACTGTGACCACTTTATTGCTTGTAAGGTGATTACCCTACTTTGCCCATAGTGACTCTTCAATTTGATTAAAATGCAGTTTCATTGGGTCGTGGTTGAGCCCTCCAGATATATAAATACATGAGAGAAGCCTGCACTCAAATGTTTTTATAACCACCCTTCAAATTTTTAACCATCTATGCCAGCACTTTTGTGGTCCTCATCCTATAATTCAAATTTCCATGCTCTTTGCCAAAGTAATTCTTATTTAGTGCATATTCCAACCTCTTGTCTCTGTAAGAGTGTATTCTTTTTTCTGCTAACTGGTGGTGAGTCTTGGTTCCACTGCAAAGCATTTTCTACAGCTGAAATGAGCTCCTGTGCAATCTGTAGATCAGGCTCTGATGGTGGGAGAATATGGGAGATGGTGTTGGTTCACTCGCGATTGTTTTCCAGGTGAGGGGAGCTGGAATAGTGGGAGTGGAATTATTATCTTGGACAGGAAAGGAAGACACGTTCAACTGTGCTACTGCCCTGGCAGCAGGAGCCCTTTTGACTGCATTTTAAGACATTAAAAATGAGCATCTGTCCTGGAGCTCCTTGCCCAGGGCAGTGTGCCACCAGCTTCTCATGGCTCTTGGCTCGCGGCAGGTTGTCCCACCTCCCTTGTCCAGCTCCAGGGTGGCCCCACTCACACAGAGGGCTCCTGCCATCTGCAGATTGCCTGGGCTCCCACCAGCTCATTAAAGTCTTGCCAACATTTTCACTGTGCCGTTGGAGTACATTTTGAATATCCATGATGACAATCACGTAGGCTGCCTGCCTGAGTGGTCCACTTTGTCTCCCATAGGAACCAATTATTGGTTTGATTACCATTGTTTTCATTTAAACCCTATTTGCCCCTCCAGCCCTGTCATTTGGACACCTTGCTTTTGCAGAATGTGAGGTTTTCCAGGAATGTATATAATTAATTGATCCTCATTTGCAAAGGGTCCATATTTGCAAATTTGCCTACTGGCTAAAATGTATGTGTAGCTCCCAGATCAATACTCGTGGAGCTTTCGAGGTTGTTCATAGATACGTGTATGTGTAGAGCGACAAAAAGTGCCAGCAGCACCCGTTCCTCACTGAGGTCTGAGAAGGCGATGCTCTACCTTCCTGCTTCCACTCTCCTCCTGTCAACAAGGGTCCTTTTCATGTTCTATTTAGTGCCATGTTTTTCACGGTTTTGTGCTTTTTTTGTTGGTAATTTTGCTGTTTAAAATGGCCCTGCAATGCAGTGCTGGGAAGCTGTCTGGTGTTCCTGAGTGTAGGAGGGCTGTGACGTGTTTTATGGAGAAGCCTTGTTCAGGCATGAGTGATAGTGCTGCCGGCTGTGAGGTCAATGTTAATAACTCAACAATATCTCTTAGAGTGTCTTTAAACAGAAGTACATAAACAAGGTACATCTTGATTGTTTGATGAAAATGTGACCAAAGATTTTGCAGGAACCTAACCCTGTATTCTCTTGGGAACAGTAGTTCAGTATTCAGTAATTCAGTGTTTGAGGTGACTTTATAGAGCATAACCTCCACGAATAATGAGAATTGACTGTATATATTTCATTACAACACAGATGCCTATGCTGAAAGAATTTTTCTTATATAAGAAAATAGGGCACATGGACTATTCTTCTGCCATGTCCGTGGCATGTCCTGCTCATGTCTTTAACGACCGGTTTTCTTGCCCAGGTGTAATTAGCATGGTCAATGCGGGAGCGATGAGTGGCTCTGGAAACCTGATGGATTTCCTTGATGAGCCGTTCCCTGACGTGGGGACGTATGAGGACTTCCACACCATCGACTGGCTAAGGGAAAAGTCACGGGACACCGACAGACACAGGAAGGTAGGTGGCATTCCGAAAGGACACACTGCAAATGGCTAAGCCATGTTTTCATTCAAAAGTTACTGAGCTGGGGCTTAGGTCCATGTACGTGAGATGTGCTGGGTTAGGGTCTAAAGAAGAAAAGAGCCAGTGGGAGGAGCAGATATATTGGCTGATCATTGTACTAGCAGGAGATTTGGGCAGGACGCTGTGGCATGTGGAGGGATTGTGGTGTGGAGGAGAGGGAGGGGACTTTGCAGGTGCCATTTCTGGACCTGTTTTCTCATTCATGAGGATGGAAGCGATTATGCCTGAAGAGGAAATGAGATTATGTGTATATGAAAGCACATATGACAGTGCCTGGTGTCTAGCTGGCAATCAGTATATATTTTAATGGACCACAGTGTTCATCTGTCAAGTGCTGGGGGATCATTTAGGTTTGGTGAGGGAAGGGTTTCTGAGCAAGGGTAGCATTTCAGTTGGGTCTTGAAAGATGGCTAAGATTTTGCCAGGCAGAGGAAGGACGAGGATTCTAAACATCAGGAATGCCCCCCTTTTTTAAGTCACAAAGGCATGAAAGAATGTGATGTATCTGGGCAATTCAGGGAGCTCCGAGGATCTGGTGGAGGATTCCTGCAGGGGGAGGGATAGGGATGAGTGTGGAAATGCAGGCAGCAGGGCCACGTGGGAACGGCCATGCTGGCGGTGGAGAGGAGTTTGTATTTCATGCTGAAAGCCACAGAAGACAATAAAGATGCGCTGCGAAGGGAGAAACAGGAAGCTTGGAAATGAGTCCAGGAGACTGAAGGCAGTGATGTGTAGGTGGAGAGAGGGGATCAGAATCGAGAGGTATTTTGAGGCGCCACGGACAGGATTCAGGGGAGGTGCTGGGGCCAGGAGGGGAGTGGGGTCACAGAACACCAGGCTGCGGCCTGATGAGGATGATGCCTTTGATGCCTAGAGGAAGCAAGAGGGGACTGGCAGACTGCGGGGGAGGCCAGTGAGTTCTGTGTAGATGCGTTGGTTTGAGCTGCGCTGCGGACGGGTGATCACAGGTGGCGAGAAGTCTGTGGTTCAAGGGTGAGGGAAGGGCCGGGGGGAGAATGAGTTCCCTGTGTGCAAGTGGAGGCTGAAGCTTTAGAAACAGCCACGGTGGCCTGGGTGTGTAGAGACAGAAGGGAAGAGGCGGTCAAAACCCCAGGCAGTGCCCAGAGTTACCAGGTCTAGGGGAGGCAGATGGGGAGCCTGTGACAAGAGGGGACCGTGCCAAGAGCAGTCCCCTGTGAATGGAAAGGGTGTTGTGTAGGGGCCTGCTCACAAGGTCACCCTCTATAGAGAGGTCACGTAGGAGGCAAGTCAGCGGCATGGGGGCTGGCAGTGAGGGGAGAGCTGCTTCAGACGAGGGTGAGGAGTGACATGGACAGTGTGACCATGTCACATCGCCTCACGAGGGCTGGCACGAAAGGAGGAGGGGAATGTGTAGGGAGCCAGGCTCAGTCATGAAGATGTTGCAGCCTCTTGGCTCTAGAGTGCAGGAATGTAGGGTTGAGGCAGGGTTCCCTCTGGAGCACAGCTCAGCAGACTGCGTCCTGCGGGCCGAAGCCAGCTGGCACCTTGTTTTATAAATAAAGTTTTATTGGAACTCAGCCATGCCCATCCATTTCCATATTTTTATGATTCCTTTTGTGCTACAGTGGCAGGGTTGAGGAGTTGCAACGGAGACCATCCGGCCCGCAAAGCCCAAAATATTTACTCTCTGTTCCTTTACAGAAAACATTTGCCCACCCCTGGTCTAAAAGGCCGTGAGGGAGTGATGATCTCAGAGGAGCATACGATTCTGTTAGCACAGGGAGGTGTGTATAGGTATGTCCATCTGCTGTGGGAAACGTGATCTATGCCAGCTAATTCTAAGTTTGTGCTGCTAAAATTTAACCTTGAAAACAAAAGGAGGAGATGAAGTCTGTGTGAAGAGGCTTTTTAATGAAACTTAGCAATGTAAGTTAAGATAGTAGCTCGTATTCGGAATGGAGACACCGAACCAATGTCCCCCTTCAGCATGGCTTTTAAATCATCAAAGATCAAACCACATTTAGTATGTTTTTTAATTAAGTGAATTCTTTGAGTGTGTGCTCAAATTCTTTGGAGACTATTGTATCTTTATAGCTCTGTGAACTAGAAAGCCCCTCTTACCATTGCGGCACATAACTGAAAGAATCACGTCAGTGGGAATTTAGCTGCTTGATGACATTCATTTTATTTTCTTAATTACCCTGTTTCCCGAGGAAACAGTTTCAAGGAAAAAGGCATGAATTGAAAAATGCATTCAGATCAGTTGCTGTATCTGCTTTGTTCTAGATCACCAGCAAGAGCAAGGAGTCCGTATGGGAGTTCATCAAGAGCCTGCTGGATGCCTGGTCGGGATGGGTGGTGATGCTGCTCATCGGCCTGCTGGCGGGTACGTGGATGGGCATGCGGCACTCCCGTGGGAAGCTGCAGAGGCCGAAACCTCAAAACACGAACCCTCTGGGAGATTTGGAATATGGCGCGTGTCGCTTTTACCCCTGTGGGAGGGATTTATTTCTTGAAATATCTAAGGGCAAAATGCATGACTGTATATTTAACCTAAAATCCATCATCAATAAGGCATGCCCAAGGCATGAGCTCAGGCACAAGCGTCTGGAGAGCTGTGACGATAGAGCTGGTAGCCTTTCCACACAGAGCAGAGTTTTCTTACTATACCGGATTTGACTGAAAACACACATTTTTTGGAAACAGTCTTGTTCCGTTGCCCAGGCTGGAGGGCAGTGGAATGATACCAGTTCACTGCAGCCTCCACTTCCTGGGGTTGAGCAATCCTCCCACCTCAGCCTCCTGAGTAGCCAGGACCACAGGCATGCGCCACCACGCTCAGCTAATTTTTGTTATTTTTTCATAGAGATGGGGTCTCACTATGTTGCCCAGGCTGGTCTCAAACTCCTGGGCTCCAGCCATCCTCCTGCCTCAGCCGAAGTGTTGGGATTACAGGTGTGAGCCACTGAGCCCAGCCAAGCACACATTTTATATTCGGTTCTTCTTGATTATGTAGATGGCAACAAATTCAGGGACTGTTTTATCTTCAATAACAAAATGTCATGTGAGATTGCCTTTTACTACTACTGGTAGGCTCTAGGATGAACTGGAAACATCCTGCAACAGTCAGCACCATGCTAGACACCCACGGGAGCTGAGGCAGGCCCAGAGGCCTCCATCGTCCTGACCCTCAGGAACTCTGCATCTTTCCTTTTTAGAATCCCAACACCATGTTTGCGAGCAGTAGATGTTTCCGGAGTAAATGGATTCTATCTGGAGGGGAAACCCGTCTTTTTAATATCAAACGCACCAGCCCTTCCTGGAAATCGTTTCCTAAAACTTATGTCCTTCTAGGAGATTGTGAAGGTTAATGTCTAAGAATAAAAAATTTGGCATGACGAAGAGGTTTCCTTAATAAAAATCCCCTGCATATAACAACATAATAATTATGGTTAGAGAACAGATCAGGGAATTGACTAGAACACAGGCAGAATATATGTAGTAAGTGGTCTAAGAAGGACAGAACACAAATGGGGTAAGATAGAGTTTTGTGAGTCCAGGGACTTTCAGTTTCCAGGTGATCTTGATTTATCCCATAGCTCATCGGAGGAGGGGCTTGGTTGCCAGGGAAGGGCTCTACCTCCCTCACCTGCCTCAGCATCCCATAAAGAGCTAAGAGGAATGCTCGGAGGGGGAGTCCTTTCCTACTAGTCACAGATGCTGTCTGTCCATTTCTCCAAGCCTGTCCTTCCTTTACCAGTGGCGTTTCCCATCATGTACTGGCAGCAGCCAGGGCAGGAAATTAGACTTCATTGTCACAAGGTATTGGACGACCAATTTTGCTTGACTGCTTCTATGAAGGCCTTTGAAGGTGGGCCAGGTGGGAGTTTGCTATGAATTTTGATGTCCTTATTTAGAGTAGCTTGATAAAACCTTATAGTATGTCATTTTTCTTGGCTCGTAGGAAGGAGAAATAAATAGGGTAAATGAAGAAACTCAGAACAGAAATAGATGTTCTGATAACGGCACAGCTCAGATTTATTGACTGACCTAGGAGCCCAGTTGGGCTGACTTTAATCTGATTTTGACCAGCTGGCTTTATTATCCACTTGATTTCCATCAGCTCTTTCATGAGGGGGAATTAAAAACAATATGCTGCTGCCCGGGCTTCACTTAAACAGTATCTCTGGAGAGGACCTCTGGCTTGAGTACAGCCTGCCCCTCCCCTCTGTGATTGTAATGTGCAGCCAGGGGCGAGCACCGCTGGCCAAAGGAGAGCCCGTGGGCACATCAGCAGGGAAATACATGGGAGGGTGAGAATGGGGTGATGCTGAAAATGAAGGGGCTACAGTGTTCTTTTGATTTGGATGCACTTTGAAGGGACAGCCAGAGAGCCATGTCCCACTCACTTCCCCCTTCCTCGCTGGACTAACAGTGGAGAGGATCCGGCGTCTCACTGCCTGGCTGGCTGTCCTCTCAGTGGCTGTTTGTCTTCGGACTCCCCTCATGGGTAGGCCCACAGCAAATCAGCAGGTGCTTATCAGAAGTCACCGCTGGGTGTCACTGTTGGACCACGAAAGAAAGCTGAGGCCTGCTGAAGCGCAGTCAGAACCAGAATCAGCAAGGAAGATTAGGTGTGCAGTAGGGAGGTTGTGAATGAATGAATGAATAATGATGAAACTTGGGGTGATCATCCTGTTTGCCCCTGGATATCTGCAGGACCCTCCCATCTTCTTCACCTTCTCTTCAAATACTGCACGATGTCACTTATATGTGGAGTCTAAAAAAAAACACAAAAAACCAGTGTCATAGAAACAGAGTAGAAAGGCGGCTGCTAGAGGGAGGGGTGGGGACAGGATGGGGAAAGAGATGTTGATCAGAGGGTGTAAGTTTCAGTTAGACTGGAGGGATAAGCTTTAGTGAGCGGTCGCATTGCATGGTGACCACAGTTAATAATCATGTATTGTATATCTCAAAATTGCTGAAAGAGTAGACTTTAATAATCTCACCACAAAAATAAACTGGGGAGGTGATTCGGTTGGTGCGAAGGTAATTGTGGTTTTTGCCATTAAAATAACGGCATGATCGGATCTTTAATTAGCTCGATCAAGTCTTTCTATAATGTATACATAGGTCAAAACATGCCATTGATATACACAATTATTATGTGTCAGTTTTAAAAAGTTAAAAAATCAAGATAATGAGCTCTTTGCCTTTGTTCTTCCTATGGAAAAACAAAGAACTATGGATAGTTCTAAATTTGACATTACCGGACCCTGTGGAAAGACCTCATGAAATACTAAATATTATCGTTCTTGCGTGCTGTTGCTAGGGGGCAGTGTTTACTTAGCTGACTGCAAAATAGCATTAAGCGGAACCAAGCTTGCATCCAGGATTTCATGATCTGGAGAAAATACTTTGAGCATGTAGGATTTCTTTTCATTGGGTTTCAGTTTCCAACTTTAAATCAGGAAATAGTTTTCACCATTCCACAAGATATATGTACTTCAAAACATCGTGTTGTATGTGATTAAAACATACAATGTTATGTGTCCATTTTAAAATGAAAGAATAAATCAGGAAATAGCTAATGATATCTCTAACTTAATTAGACTAATTATATATATTTGTATATTTGGAATCAAGTCTTTCATTATTGAATTGCATGTTTAAAAATTTCAAACCTGTCTGATATTTAAAATTCAAAAAACAATAAAATTACATCCCTCCCTGTCTAAGCCTCACCTCCCTCACCTGCTGTATGGATGTATATATGAATGTATGTAAAGCTTTATTGAAATATAGCTTACATACCATACAATTCACCCATTTAAAGTATACAATTCAGTGGTTTTTAATGTATCACAGAGTTGTACAACCATCACCATGGTCGGTTTTAGAATAATGTTATCATCCCCAAAAGAACCATTATACCCTTTAGCTATCAAGCCCCTGCTCCCCAACCATCCGCCTTCCAGCCCTAGGCCACTGTTAACCTGCTTTCTGTCTCTATGGATTTGTCTGTTCTGGGCATTTCATATAAATGGAGTCGTACAATATATGTTCTTTGTGATTAACTTCTTCTACTCAGCATAATATGTTCAAAGTTTGTCCATGTTGTAGCATGTGTCAGTACTTCATTTTCACTGCCAAGTACAGTTCCATTGTATGGATAGACCACACGTTGTTTATTCACTTATCCATTGATGGATATTTGTTTCTACTTTGTGACTATTTTGAAGAATGCTGCTATGAACATTTTTGTATAAGTGTTTGTGTGCATGGATGTTTTCATTTCTATTCTCTAGGAATAGAATTGGTTTTTTTGAGACAGGGTCTGGTTCTGGTGCGATCATGGTTCGTTACAGACTGGGCTTGAGCAATCCGCCTGCCTCAGCCTCCTGAGTAGCTGGGACTATAGGTGCGTGCCACCATATTGGGTTAATTTTTTTTTTTTTTTTTTTTTGTAGAGACAGGATCTTGTCATGCTGTTCAGGCTGGTGCTGAACTCCTGGCCTCAAACGATTTGTCCACCTCGGCCTTCCAAAGTGCTGGGACTACTGGCATAAGCCACTGCGCCTGGCCCTTATACTTTTTAACAGAGCCTTTAATATACTTATTTTCTCCTGTCCCAGGTACAGTTACACAAAAGCAGGGGCTTGGGTCTACTCTTTTCACTGCCGTATTCCCAAGACATGGACGAGTAACTGGCATGTAGTAGGTACATGTTCAATAACTATCCCTTGAATGAATGAATGGACCTGAGTTTTCTGATTTTTTCATTCATTTATTGCAATATTTTATTCAACATGGATATATAGTGCCAACTATGCATCTGACATGGATATAACAATGGACAAGACAGATAGAGTCCTTGCCCACTTAGAGTGGACACAGGGTCTGGATGCCAGGCCTGACCCCCCACTGTGGTATAAAAACCAGACAATGAAACCTTATTTACCCACCACTTATAGACTAGTGGAAGTACACACACACACACACACACACACACACTTGCGCATGCACACACACACACAGAGGGAGAGAAAGAGCTAATTGTGATATCATGACGTGAGAGGTGTGGTGATGGGGAAGGTCAGGCAGCCACAGGAATGCCAGGGAAGTACACCTAACCCAGGCTTAGGAAATCAGGAAAGAGTTCCCAAAGGAGGTGATACAAATGCTGGAATCTGGATGATAAGTAGGAGTCTGATGGGAGGAGAGGGCAGTGCTTGCTGAGGTGGTGCAGGTAGGAGAGCATGGCACATTCCAGGAACAGGGAGTGGGCAGGGTGTGGGGAGTTAGTGAGGGAAAGAGATGAAGCTGGAGAGATCTGAGGGGCCAGCTGTCAGGGTGGGTGACCTGTTGAGGATTTGGGTGTTCTTCCAAGAATAATGGGTAACCATGGCAGGGCTTTCCACAGGGGAGTGGCACGGGTCAGCCTGGCATTTGGAAAGCCTGTTTGACCACAGTGTGGAGAGGCCATGAATGGGGCAGGACTGAGGCTGGAGACCAGAGAGGAAGGTCCTGCAGCAGTCCAGCCAGCAATGACTTCAACACGGTGATCTGAAAGACAGCCCAAGTGGGGATAGGGGTAAGTGCAGTGATTCGAGAGAGATTTCAGAGGTGGAGCTGCTGGGATATGGGGATTGCCTGGAAGGGTGTTGCTTTCCCAGATTTCTAGTTTGCACAGTAGTGTGCCTGGATGGTGGGTTCCTCTTCCAGCTGAGACAAAGCCGAGGCTGGGAGGAGGATGCTTTAGTTCGGTGTTGGATGGCGGTGGGCTGAAGTGGAGATACCTAGTAGACCCAAGAAGGCAAATAGACTTGTGTTCTTTGACAATGCCCATTCATTGGCTTTGACTGCCTGGGGCTTTGCTACAAAGATTTGGGAGGGTAAGTCCACAAGTGTGTGTCATGATTGATTAGTGATGTCTGTCATGGGTATGTCAAAAGAATTGTGAAGGGGAATCCAATAGAGTGTGCTGTTATTGATTGGTGATGTCTGCTGTGGACATTGGAAGCTGATGGCTGGGCTATGTAGTGATTGGTTCTGTAATAGGCAGTGGGCTCTATGTGCTTGGAAAAGCATAGCTTGAGATGTACATTTATACCTAATGGTAAATAGAAGGATATGAGTAAGGTTGCCAGGGTTGAGAGCATAGTATAAAAAGAGAAAAGGGTTTAGGGTCAAGCTTTGAGGAAATGGCCTTTTAGAAGTTGGGTGGAGGAGTCAGAAAGATCAGAGGAGTCAGAGCAAACCAGAGAGTGAGGAGGAAAGCAGGAGAGCATGATGTGGAAGCCAAGGGAAGAGGTGTTTCTAGAAGGGTGGAGTGGTCAACAGAGTCAGATGATGCTGAGAGCTCTGGAACTGGGGTCAGCAAACTTTTTCTGCAAGAGGCCAGAGAGTAAATATTTTCAGGTTTGTGGCCCATGTGGTTTCTGTCTCAGCTCTTCAGTTCTGCCACTGTAGCATGAAGGCAGCTACAGAGTGCATGTAATTGAATGGTGTGGCTGTGCTCCAATAAAACTTTATTTACGAAAACAGGCTGTGGGCCAGATTTGGCCCATGGGCTGTAGTTTGTGGGTCCTGTTCTAGAGGAATGAGCTAAGGCCATTGCCTTAGCTGCATGGGAATCTCCTGGTAGATTGAGGGGATGGACTGGGCCAAGGGAAGGAAAGAGATTGGATGGTGACTAGAGGGGAAAGTGGAAACAGGGAGGGTTTTTTTTTTTAATGTTTAAATGCTGATGGCAAGGAGAGGAAGAGGTTGAAGATACAGGAGAAAGAAAGGGGAATGGGAAGAACGAGGCCCCATGGAGGAAGGAGATGTAGAGCTGAGGTGGGCGGCGTCCGATGCAACACTAGGAGAAGAGAAGGGAGGGGTGAGTGCTGATGCCAGGTGTGGATGCTTTCGGTGAGGATGTGGATGCAGAACCGGTCCTGTAATAACGATGCAGGGAAAAGGCTGAAAAATGAAGATGCTTAAAGCATTCTCTGCCTTTGTGAGAGATGAGAATGCATTATTCTGGAAAGAGACCCAAGGCCGCCTTTTGTGATCCATTCAACTGCACATTCCATTTTCTCCCATTTCTATTGGCTTTGAAAATAGTTATTTAGTTTTATAGACCCATAATTCTTTATAATTTAAATAAGGCAGAGTTTTAATAAACAGGATTTTCCTGAGTTTGGTTCTCATTTGGTGGCAAAACCTTACTCATTTATGATGTGAGGCCGTCGTAGTTGTTATGAGTCCATTTTGTCTGAATTATCATGTTTCCCTGAGAAATATTAATGTGTGTGATTCTAGGATCCTGCCCCAGAAGCCACCGAGAGAGTTCTGTCTTTTACAGTATAAATACCCAGTGTCAAAGACTTGGAAAGGGAAAAACAACTGCAAAAGTTGCTTGTCTCTCCTACTCAATTCAAGCTACTGAGCCCTTTGTATTTCTCACTGGGCTTGTGCTACCTTGCCCATACCATAAATGTTCAAGTGCTGCAAGGTTCATGAAAGAAGCTTCCTATGTAAGTGACAGCCCCATTGCAAGTTTATTGCCTGCTCTGGAATCTGGGCCATCATTTCTGGTGTGCCCCTGCCTGGCCGCCGTGTTGCACCTGGTCTCATTCTTGTTGCATCGTGGGGCGACTCCTCTTAGTGGCTCGTGTTACTTCTTCCAGGCACCTTGGCTGGGGTCATCGATCTCGCCGTGGACTGGATGACGGACCTGAAGGAGGGGGTCTGCCTGTCTGCCTTCTGGTATAGCCATGAGCAGTGTTGCTGGACTTCTAACGAGACCACTTTTGAGGACAGAGACAAGTGTCCCCTGTGGCAGAAATGGTCGGAGCTGCTGGTGAATCAGTCAGAGGTGGGTATTTGGGCAGGCTCCTGGCTGGGGACCCATGCCATTCCATGCGTGCTTGGGAATGCTGCTGGGAGATTTGTGAATGTCTGTGATTTCACCTTCAAGTGCCTGCTCTGAAGTTCGTGGCTTAACACTAGGGTGACTGGCTTTTTCTAGCTCTAATGCTACCATTCAAACTTCACTTGCAAAACCCTTCCCCACTGTTTCATGTGCACAGTGCATATATATATATATATATATGTATATATATATATATATATATATACACTTTAAGCCTCATATTTGGCTTTATCTTGTTATATTTGGCTTTATTTTTTCTTACCGAAGGTGGTTTGCTGATCATGCTGAAGAAGTAAGGTTGACTTTGATATCTTCTAATTGAGAAGAACATAACTTTTTAAGTTATCCTTTAAAAAAAACAACTTTAGTGAGATAAATTCACAGTTCGTATTGTTCACCCATTTAAAGTGTATGATTTAATGCTTGTAGTATATTCAGTTTTGCAGCCATTACCACAATCTAATTTTAGAACATTTTCATCATCCTTTCCAAAACTGTCTCCATTAGCAGTCACTCCCATGTCCCCCAACCTGCCAGCTCTGAGCAACCACTAATCTACCTTTTGTCTCTCTAGATTTGCCTCTTCTGGATGTTTCATGTAAATGAAATCATACAATGTGTGGACTTGGTGTCTGGCTTCTTCCACCTAGCATCATGTTTCCAGATTTCTTCCTATTGTAGCATGAGCCATTACTTCATTTTTTTATGCCCGAATAATATTCTGTTGTATGAATGGACCACATTTTATTTATCCATTTGTTGGTTGCTTTTGCTTTTTGGCTATGATGAATGATGTTGCTATAAACATTTCTGTACAGGTTTTTGTGAAGGCATATGTTTCATTTCTCTCGAGTATGTATCTGGGAGTGGAGTTGCTGGGTCAGATGGTTACTCTATGTTTAACCTTTTGAGCAGCTGCCAGACTGTTTTCCACAGTGGCTGTTCCATTTTACATTCTCACCAGCAGTGTATGAGACTTCCAATTTGTTCACCTTGCTGTCAGCACTTGTTATTATCCGTTTTTGATTATAGCCATCCTAGTGGTTATGAAGTGGCATTTCACTGTGCTTTCAGTCATCTTCCATTGCATTTTATGACCACATTATAGAGGATGTTCTGGGCCTTCTATAAAGAGAATGCCCTAGGCACAGGAGATAATAGTGGTGAACCACAGACCCATAGCATTTAGAGCTTCAGATCTTTATTAAAACCTTGGTTCAGGAAAGAGTTAACTTCTAACCTGTTTCAGTGGTTACCACCATGACTATGGGTTATTAAAGGATCAGAAAGCCACGTGAAGGGGAACCAGGTTGTCAAGCTTCACATTAGGGGTAACGTGAGGATCTCTCAAGCTAGAACTAATCTTGCAAGATATATGTAATCTATTTATACATCTCCTTGCTTCCCCACTTTTTTTTTTTTTTTTTTTTTTTTGCCTGACTGACTTACCACAGCTGAAGACATTTGGAATGCACTTTGCCATTTTTGCTAAACCTCTTTCTCAGTGGAATTGAAAATTAATTCCTTCAAATCGCAGAAGTAGACAGGGATCTTGAAATCTCACACGTTCTCAGTGCTCTCCATTACTTCCAAAAAGAAATTCTCTACTTGGGTTGATGGGAGCGGGCAGACAGAATTGGCTGTGCGCCATATTTTTATTCTTCTCTCCTACTTGCAATGTGTGTTTTGGGGAAATACAGCCATCCATCTTTTCAACTGTTTTTAAGATTTATACTTTGATTCGAAGAATTACCTTTAGTAAGAGTGAGAGTTATTTTTAGCCTCCAAAAAAGTACATATTTAAGTGGGTGAAAGGTATTTCTTAGTCCGATTTCTCACCGCATAGGGTGTGAATATATGTGCTTGTAAAGGCCAGAGCGGTCTCCTGGAACGTGTTTTTGCATTTAATAGGCACACATGTGGCTGTCCATGGCCTGACTTGTAGGTGACCTCTCTTTCCTGCTCCCCTTACTTAAGTAATCCAGATGGTGGCAAGAAGCTGAGGTCTACAGAGTGTGGTCTGTACCCAGCAGACCAGGCCCTTCAGGAATAGGACCCCAGACTGTGTGTTTGGTTCAGAAGACCTTCCCCATACATCAGATAATTTGGAATAAATGGTTCAATGAATTATTCTGAAAGTATCACGTTTTTCTTCTCTGATAGTGCCTCTCAAATGTTAGTGTGCATAGAACCTCCTGGAGGGCTTGTTAAAACACAGTTATCTGGGCCCCAGCCGTGAGTGTCTGGTGTCTGGTTCAGCAGTTCTGGGCTGAGGCCTGAGAGTCTGCATGTCTCATAAGCCGCTGATGTGGCTGGACCATGGACCCCACCTTGAGCAGCAGTATTCTAAAATACAGGCCCGACCTGTATTCACTGGCAGTGCGAGTGCTTGCTGTGGTTGGGTGTGGCCTTAATGAAAGCTAAGAGAGACCAAGCCACCACAGACAAGACAAAACTAATCTGCCAGGGTCTCGGAGGCAGGATTTTCTGCGTCACACCTTTGATTAACTCTATGCAAGTGGTGATTAAAACCAAGCATCATCCACGGTTTCCATTACTGCTGAGCCTTCCCTCTGTAGAAGGCACGTGTAAACAGCTCCCGGAGAAACACCCGCTGCTCTGTTTGTGTGTACTGACTGTAGCAATAGCAACAGCTGATAAACCTACGCTGGCCTTTTGGTTTATACAGGATGGGGACCAAACCTGCCCAATCCCGTCAAAGCTTTTGTTGTCAAGACAGATGGGGAGGGGTTGAGTCTGTTGCTCAGGTCAGCTGTGGCTAATGTTTCCGTTTTTGTTTTGTGTCTGTTGTCTAGGGTGCCAGTGCTTACATTCTGAATTACTTAATGTACATCCTATGGGCGCTGCTGTTTGCATTTTTGGCCGTCTCCCTGGTGCGTGTATTTGCACCATATGCCTGTGGCTCTGGCATACCAGAGGTGAGTTCTGGCTGATTTTTTTTGTACCAATAATAAGAATAGCAAATTCTTCTTTAGCACTGTCGTGCCAAGCACAGTTCCAAGCATTTTACTTCTACTAACCCATTAAGCTTCACAATAAGACTATGACGTAGGTACTATTATTCTGCATTTGATAGTTGACTAAAGCACAGAGAGGTTAAGAAGTAACTTGCCCCAGGTAACCAAGCTGGCAAGCTGTGAGTTGAACCCAGTGTTCTGACTTCAGGATTTACACACTATCTTCAAGATTTCTGTGCTATTGCTTCTCCGATGATAAAAGCCTTGTCTTTGTAAACCAGGCATATCTCTTAAAGCCTGTGGAATCAGAGTTCATTAACCACACACATAAACACGCTGTAATAACTCATCAGTGCATCTATGATGTAATGTGAGAGACGATAGTGGAGGTTTGTTGCTGTGAAAGTTCACTGACGATGAAACCTCTCTTGCCACGTTTTGCTCTTCTGGTGGCAAGCTAATAGCAATCTTTTAAAAACCTGAATTTCGCCTTTAGTACATGCACTGTGAACGTACCCCCGTGAATTTAGAGTTCTTATAAACAGTTTTCAGCACTTTCATGTAACCAAAGTATGAGGGAAGTGACCTCACCGATTAAGGGGAGTGCCTGAGACCAAACTTGAAACCTGTGAGGACCTACTGGGCAGAATCATGGTAATTGAGCTGATTCCCGAAAAGCCCAGATAGTGGAAATTTTAGCCAGAAGTAATTTTAAAAGTTCTGGTATTATCGCTGTAATCCATGCAGTTCAGTTCTCCTTCGGGTTGATGCCTTAGCGATGCCCACAGGCAGTGGGCTAGAGAGTTTGAAGATGTAGTAAATCCACACCCTTTGGGAGGGCCCTCTAGCCCTGACGGTGGTCCAGGCAGTTTGCAGAAAGGGCTGAAGTCATGAAAAGACGATCAGAGGCAAAATTCAACATGGTCTTTTTTCAGGAAAGATAGAAAGAAGAAGTCTTAATATGTCATGCTGAATTTTTGATGGTTGATGTTAACACATTGCTTCAGGAACCTGAAAAATAAGCTGTATTACCATCCTATTTTCTCAGCGCAGCCAGTTCTGCTATAATGCGACATACGCATTCCTAAAAATCACCATGCCGTGCAAAATCACACAACAGAAACCACGGGGCTTTATGGGGAACATGAATTAGGGGCACAATACACAAAACTTCATCCCTGACACATACGACAAAAAGAGGAACCTAGTAAAAACAGGAGCACAGTTGTACACATTAAGTGGCTAAGAAATATGTAAATACCACAATAAATATATCACTTCCTGCAAAGAACTTGAAGTTTGCTTGTGGAAGTGGGTGTCAGAAGGGCTGCGACTTACCCGTTGCTGTGAAGGGCATAAGGAAGGTTATCTGAAGTTGTAGGGGAAGTTGAGACAGCAGGCATAGATGGGTGTGGCACCCTGGCATATGTGTGAACTGGTAGATGTTTGACTCATGTGTATTTTGTGTTTTCCTACATGACTGGGTGCAATTTTCTGCATTTACCTGGTATTTCTCCTGGAGGAAATGTGCATAAATAGACATAAAATTTGCGTTATGCTCAAATTCCTCCCTAACATTAGTGGCATTGGAACAAATTTGCATCTTCTTTTTTTCTTTTTCCTTTTCTTTTTCTTTCTTTCTTTTTTTTTTTTTTTGAGACAGAGTCTCGCTCTGTTGCCCAGGCTGGAGTGCAGTGGCACAATCTCGGCTCAGTGCAACCTCTGTTTCCCAGGTTCAAGCGATTTTCATGCCTCAGCCCCCCAAGTAGCTGGGGTTGCAGATGTGCACCACCATGCCTGGCTAATTTTTTTTTTTTTTTTAAGTAGAGACAGGGTTTCACCATGTTGGCCTAGCCTCATGTGATCCATCCGCCTCGGCCTCCTAAAGTGTTGGTATTACAGGCGTGAGCTGCCACGCCTGGCCTTCTTGTTTTATTATTGTTTTATATAGAGACGAGGTCTCACTCTATTGCCCGGGCTGGTCTCAAATTCCTGGGCTCAAGTGATCCTCCCGCCTCAGCCTCCTGTGGAGCTGGGACTGCAGACATGTGCCACCATGCCCAACTAATTTTTGTATTTTTTTGTAGGGTTTTGCCATGTTGCCCAGGCTGGTCTTGAAATCCTGGGCTCAAGCAATCCTCCCGCCTTGGCCTCCCAAAGTGCTAGGATTACAGGTGTGAGCCACAGTGCTTGAGGCAAATTTGCATTTTCCAACCAAGTGTCATATCAGAGCTGACTGTATTTTATTTGATGTCTAAAACATCTCAGTTTGTGATCCCACTGCCCAACAGTAGGCATTTTTGACTCAAGCATTTTGCAAATAAGGAGATGGCCAATGGGGGATTGGTGGAAAATAGAAGCAGTAAGAGGCACACTGGATAGTCCCATCTCTCCCTTCCAAGAACTGTAGATGTGTGGCTCCGCTGGTGTCCTTATAGACAGGGAGTTCGAATATGACTTCTATCTTTGAAGGGCTGGCTGGACTTTGTCATCATCTAAATTGGGCATTTTATTGGTGATAGCTGAACTCAGAAGGAGTAAAATACTGAGTTGAGGATTTGTTTCTTTTCTTTTTTTTTTTTTTTTTTTGACAAGGTCTCACTCTGTTGCCCAGGCTGAAGTGCAGTAGTGTGATCACAGCTCACTGCAGCTTTGAACTCCCAGTTTCAGGCAGTCCTCCTGCCTCAGCCTCCCGAGTAGCTGAGACTATAGGCGTGCATCATCATACCTGGCTAATTTTTGTACTTTTTGTTAAGGGTGGAGTTTCGCCATGTTGCCCAGACTGGTCTCAAACTCCTGGGCTTAAGTGATTCACCTGCCTTGGCCTCCCAAAGTGCTGGGGTTACAGGTGTGAGCCGCTGTACCTAGCCGTGCATTTGTTTCTTATGTGACAAAAGTACAAGGGATACATAGACATGGATGAAGTTAAAAAATGTGATGTTAAGTGAAAAAGCAAGTTTTACAAGGATAAAGTATGATTGATAGAATGTCTATAAACAGCTAAAATGAAAAAACGTATATGCTAAAACTATAGAGAAAGGGGAAGAAATGGTAGGAAGTGGTGAGGGGAAGGAGGAAGCTTCCACTGGGGAGGCAAACACGAGGTAGTCACTCTTCTGTTTCTTAAACTTGGTAGTGGCACATGGGTACTCGTTTTTATTAATATTCTTTTAACTCTGTATAAGTGTGTGATGGATTCACTTCTCTATTTCCTAAATAGTTCATAACAATCTTTTAAAGAACTTTCAGGAACCAAATGGAGGTTTGACTCAGCAGTAGCAAAGTCTTCATGTTACTATAGTAGAGCTGGAAATTCTTAACATAAGGATACAGTATTTTTCCCAGTTCTTGGAGGAGAGGGGCAGAGTAAAAAGTAAATGTAAATAAATAATTCATGGGTAAACAGAATCTCCTCCCAGTCAACACTCAACTAAATATGGAAAATGACTTCAGTTGAGACATGAAGCTGTTCTTCATTCTAGCAAAGATATTGGCTGAGCTATTTGGAAAATATGTTTATCATTGTCTGAGGTGATCAGCTATAAGCTGCTATATGGCACACTGTATAAGAATGAACTTTGAATGTGATGCACTTATGCATATTTTAAAAATTACTCATCCTCCCTAGCATTTGCTTCTAAAACATTTTGATTACTTAGAGTGAAAAATTCCTTTGGAAACATTTTTTAAAATGCAAATTTAGGCCAGGTAGGAGGGCTCATGCGTGTAATCCCAGCTACTTAGGAGGCTGAGGTGGGAGGATTGCTTGAGGCCAGGAGTTCGAGGCTGCAGTAAGCTATGATTGCACCACTGCACTCCAGCCCGGACAACAGAGCAAGACCTTGTTTCTAAAAAAGAAAAAAGAAGCAAATTTAAAGAAGGTTTTTTTTTTCTATGTAATAAATGCTCTCCATAAAAGTTCTATAAAGCACATTTAAACGTGAATACTTGCCTGTAATCCCAGCACTTTGAGAGGCCAAGGTGGGAAGATTGCTTGAGCCCAGGAGTTCAAGACCAGCCTGGGAAATGTAGTGAGACCTCATCTCTACAAAAAATAAAAATAAGCAGCAGAGTGCAGTGGCTCACGCCTGTAATCCCAGCACTTTGGGAGGCTGAGGTGGGTGGATCACTTGAGGCCAGAAATTTGAGACCAGCCTGGCCAACATGGCAAAACCCCGTCTCTACTAAAAATACAAAAATTAGCCGGCGCGGTGGCACGTGCCTGTAATCCCAGCTACTTGGGAGGTTGAGGCACGAGAATCGCTTGAACCTGGGAGGTAGAGGTTGCAGCGAGCTGAGATCACACCACTGCACTCCAGTCTGGGTGACAGAGCAAGACTGTCTCATTAAAAAAAAAAAAAAAAAAAAAAATTAGCCAGGTTTGGTGGTGCACTCCTGTAGTCCCAGCTACTCTGGGGACTGAGGTGAGAGGATCACTTGAGCCCAGGAAATTGAGACTGCAGTGAGCTGTGATTGTGCCACTGTACTCCAGCCTGGGTGACAGAGCCAGACCCTGCCTCAAAAAAAAAAAAAAAAAAAAAAAAAAAAAAGAGTGAATACTCAGCTTTTGTTGCACGTGGGACTTGAGAGAGAACTGGGTAAGGGTGTCCTCTTTCTACTTGCTTCCTTTTGTCAGTAGAACCACTGTCATGTCAACTATATGAGAAATCATACCCTCTCAGAACTTACTCTATGTTGATGTTTCAGTTTATTAAAAAACATAAAACATAAACACTCTTACAAATATTTATTTATCGGAAAGAGTTCTAGTTTTCAGGTTAACACCACCAAGTCACAAATCCGCTGCAGTACATCTCATTAAAGCCTTGCTCGCTTCAGTCTCTATGAATTCAAATTAAAGCAAGTGATTGGATTTTGCCATCTACTGGGAATGAATTTGTCTTCTTTAGTCCCTAATTTGATCATGAGAATTTTATAAAATCATTTTAGAGAATTACAAAATACCTATTACATTGTTCAATTCACCACATGTCATGGCTGGCAAAGGCTCAGGTAATTTAGATGCTTGTAATTTTCTAAATGGTATTACGCTTTTAAACTATACCCTTGGGTCTAAATCCACATTAACTAACTGACAAAAAATTATAGATAATGTTATTCGAGGCAACACAAAAGGGCAGAATTGTGGCAGGCATAATAAAACATCCCTTAAATAAAGGGATCTGAGATCCCAGAGCACGGGCTCAATTAAGCTAACTACCACTAGTTAAGGACGGGTCTAACCACCACTAGTTTGTCTGCCACGAGTTCAAGGCTAGTTCAGGAAACACCATCTGACTGTATAGCTAGGAGACCTCGCACATGTTCTGTAGGAAGGAGCTCATTGAGTCCTTCGGGAACATACACACTCTTGGATGAGCTCACTTCATGACCCTCCCCAAATTGCCCAAGGTGACATGATGCTCAGTAGAAGGACCTGGTGAAAGAACAAAGAGTGTTTCAGGGCTGTCCCTTAAACACTGTATTGAGAAATAAGGAATGTCTGTGCTGCTGTTTTCAGGAATCAAGCAGTGCTCTCCACCTGGGCTGCATTTTAGAGTCACCTACGGAGGCTGTAAAAATCCTCATATCCTGGATGCACCTCAGACCAATTATATCAAATCTCTGGGGTGAGAGCCAGTCAGCAGTGTTTTCTAATTCCCCAGGTGACTCTGATGAGTGGCACGGTTGAGAACGACTGTAGTAGCTATTTGAGAAATTGATTACTTGGCAGAGCAATGCCCACAAGGGGGTGTGTTGAAGTTATGTAAATAACACTGACAAGCGATAACCTTGTCCCATTATGTATTACATAATGGGAAAACCAGAAATTGACCACAGATTTCATTGACTGATTCACTTGGTGTCTAATTAATCTGTGATTACAGGCTTGTAAGTTGCTAACCCAGCAGTAAACATTCACTCCATTTCAGCCAATTGGGGGAATGGTTGGAGGTATAAAAGTTGTTTGATCATTGATGATGCTTCTCTATCTAAGAGAATACCATTTTGGTGGGGGAGAGGCCCTTGGTGTATGAAGTTAATCACTGAGAAGGGCACCCAGTTGAATTCTAAAAGCATTAGGCAAAGACTCAAGTGAACGTTTAGGAAGAAAGCCATTATTTGGTATTTATAAAATGCAGCAGGCCTGGAAATGGAGCAAGATAACACTCCCTATAGTCAAAGTCCTTTACAATAAAAGAGGGTAGGATTTGATAGAAGAGAAGGGGTCCTGATGGATTCAAACATCTTTACATCCCCCAAACATGTGTCATTGGAATGTTGAGCATCTTCTTCATTTTCTACCATTGTATTAAGAATATTTTCAAACATACAGAAAAGTTGAAAGAATTGGACAGTAAAAATTCATTAATTCATCGCCTCCAGCAGGGGTTGTCAAACTTTTCCTATAAAAGAAAGAGAGTCAATATATTAGGCCTTGGAGGCCAAGGGGCAAGATGGAGCAACTATTCTCACCAGAAAGCTAGTAGTCTTATTTTTTTTTGACATACTACTTTTAAAAATGTTAAAACTACACTCAGCTCGTGGGTCATACAAAAATAGGTAGTGGGCCAGATTTGGACCACAGGCTATAGTTTGTCAACCCCTGACCTAAAGTTCAACTGTCATTTTGCTCTTGTAGGGGCAAACACCTTTTTAGGGGTTTGTGGCTGGGCCTGCGAATTAAATTGACATATAAGGCAGATCAACAGGAGAAAAGCATACTTGTTTATTTAATGAATTTTACATGACACGGGAGCCTTCATAAGGCGTGAAGACCCAAAGATGAAGTTAGGGTTGAATACTTATGTGCTGAATTGGACAAGTAGTAATCTATGAAAGTGTGACGAGGCAGAGGAGCCTGGGCTAGGGGAGTTAGCTGGGTGAAGTGGCCAGGAGGATGAGGGTTAGTCTAACAAGGTTGGTTCGTGCAGATTTCCCTCAGCCTCAACTTCCTGTCTTTGATGATAAGAATGATGCTTCCTTCTAGTATAGGAAGGGCATCTTTCACATGGGAATTTCATCTCCAGCTTTTAAGAAACAAAATGGGCCAGGTGTGGTGGCTCATGCCTGTAATCCCAGCACTTTGGGAAGCCAAGGTGGACAGATCACAAGGTCAGGAGATCGAGACCATCCTGGCTAACACAGTGAATACCCGTCTCTACTAAAAGTACACAAAATTAGCCAGGCATGGTGGTGGGTGCCTGTAGTCCCAGCTACTCAGGAGGCTGAGGCAGGAGAATGGTGTGAACCTGGGAGGTGGAGCTTGCAGCGAGCCGAGATCACACCACTGCACTCCAGCCTGGGCAACAGTGCAAGACTCCGTCTCAAAAAAAAAGAAAGAAACAGAATGGTCAGGTGATCTTCTTACACCTGCTTTTTCAAGAGCCTTTAACCCAAAATAGTTTGCCAGAGTGGCATATTTTGGGGTGGCATATTCCTTTTTTTTTTTTTTGAAACAGGATCTTGCTCTGTCACCCAGGCTAGAGTGTAGTGGCACGATCATGGCTCACTGCAGCCTTGACCTTCCGGGCTCAAGTGATTCTCCTACCTCAGCCTCCCAAGTAGCTAGGACTACAGGTGCATGCCATCATGCCAAGCTAATTTAAATTTTTTTTTTTTTTTTTGCAGAGATGGGGTCTGTCTATGTTGCCCAGGCTGGTTTTGAACTCCTGGGCTCAAGCGATCCTCCCACCTTGGCCTCCCAAAGTGCTGGGATTACAGGTGTGAGCCACTGTGCCCAGCCTAGGGTAGCATATTCTTAACTACTTCACTCTCCTTGCCTTGTCACATAGTCAGCCAGCTCTCCATCTCTTAATCTAGGATATATTTCAGAGTCAAAAGTTAACAGTTAACATCAATAGGTACATGTCTCTTCTCAACATAACAAAAGGTAATGTGAACAGGATAAAATGCCATAAATCAAGTGAGACCTTGTTAATGATTTATTCAGTCCTCTTTAGGATCTTTTGGTACTCTAGGAATCCTTACGATTTACCATGCATTGAGTTTTTAATATTTCAGTTAACATAAAATTATAGTTAAATCAAAAATGAAAATGGCTTCTGTTCCATGCTATTGAGTGAATCTAAACTTTGAACACGTCTCTCAGAGGAATTATAGCTCTTTTCCTAGCCATGGATTGAAGGAGTTCATTCCCTCTTGTTCTCCATCCTCTGTTTCAGATAAAGACCATTTTGAGCGGCTTTATCATCAGGGGCTACTTGGGGAAGTGGACCCTGCTAATCAAGACAGTCACGCTGGTGCTGGTAGTGTCCTCCGGTCTGAGCCTTGGGAAGGAAGGGCCACTAGTGCACGTGGCTTGTTGCTGTGGCAACTTCTTCAGCAGCCTTTTCTCCAAGTACAGCAAGAATGAGGGCAAGAGGCGGGAGGTGAGCCAGCTCAGCTTCCATCTGCAGCGAAACTTTCTTCTCAAAGCCCCCTCCTGCTGTCTGACCTGCAGGTTTGCACGTTTGTTTTCATGGAAGGCCTTGAAGCTTATGTAGAGCTATTTGTTTTGTAGGTGCTTTCAGCTGCAGCGGCTGCTGGAGTCTCTGTTGCCTTTGGTGCACCAATTGGAGGCGTGCTTTTCAGTCTAGAAGAGGTGAGAATGGGCAGCTGAGGGAATTCGTGATTTTGAGCAGCAAGGCCCGTCGTGGGTTAGAATCAAAGAAGTATTGGATAAGATTCTGGCAGTTAATTAAGGAGCCACAATTTCCACTGTTTTTTTTTTTTTTTTTTTTTTTTTTAAGATGGAATCTCGCTCTGTTGCCCAGGCCCGTGTGCAGTGGCATGATCTCGGCTCACTGCAGCCTCTGCCTCCTGCGTTCAAGTGATTCTTATGCCTCAGCCTCCTGAGTAGCTGGGACTACAGGAGTGTGTCACCACGCCCAGAAAATTTTTGTATTTTTAGAAGAAATGGGGTTTCACTATATTAGCCAGGCTGGTCTTGACCTCCTGACCTCAGGTGATCCACCTGCCTTGGCCTCCCGAAGTACTGGGATTACAGGCATGAGCCACAATACCCGGCCACCACTGATAAATTCCTGTTTTCAAGTATTGTTTTAAAAATTGCCAAGGTGATTTTTTTTAAAAGATTGACAGTATTCTCCCTCTCATAACCAACTTCATTAAGCATTTTTTATTTTGGTAACCCAAATGGGTTATTGCAGGGGTTGGCAAACATTGCTGTAAAAGGCCAGGTAGTAAATGTTTTTGGTTTTGTGGGCCATACAATTTCTGTTGTAGCTGTTCAGCTCTGCCGTCATAGCATGAAAGCAGCTGTGAACAATATGTACACAAATGGGCATGTCTGCAATTCCATAGATGTTTCCTTATGGACACTGAAATGTGAATTTTATGGTTTTCACATGTCACAAAATATTGTTCTTCTTTTGAATATTTCAAATCAAAAGATTTTTTCGACTTTTTCAATCAATTAAAAATGTAAAAACCATTCTTAACTCATGTGCCATACAAATGCATTCACTGGGCTACACGTGACTTGTAGCCCAGAGTTTTCCAAATCCTGATCTACTCTGTTGTCTGTAGAATCCAATCCAGAGGTTTATTTGCTTCTAGGGGAGTCTCTGTGCCATGAACAGAATTATGATTAAATACTTTTTTCTTAAAAATATAGCCCAAACCCACCTTGATTAGTGTCCATTCCACTTCTAGACATAGTTAGATTCCTCTAGGTATCTTTGCTGATGCGTTTTGGTCACATTAAGTCCAGGCTCATGGAATGAGTGTGTCCACTCTTGGACTTAGAGTGTGACTTTCATGCCAACCAGAGGGCTTGGCTCTGAGCAGCTCTTTCTCTGGCCAGTCTTTAATCTTCTACTTTTTCATCTCAGGTCAGTTACTACTTTCCCCTGAAGACCTTGTGGAGGTCATTTTTCGCAGCCCTGGTGGCGGCCTTTACGCTGAGATCCATCAATCCCTTTGGGAATAGCCGTCTTGTTCTCTTTTACGTGGAATATCACACGCCCTGGTACATGGCTGAACTCTTCCCCTTCATCCTGCTTGGGGTCTTCGGGGGCTTGTGGGGAACCCTTTTCATCCGCTGCAACATCGCCTGGTGCAGGAGGCGCAAGACCACCAGGCTGGGGAAGTACCCGGTGCTGGAGGTCATTGTGGTGACCGCCATCACTGCCATCATTGCCTACCCCAATCCCTACACACGCCAGAGCACCAGCGAGCTCATTTCTGAGCTGTTCAATGACTGTGGAGCCCTTGAGTCTTCCCAGCTCTGTGACTACATCAATGATCCCAACATGACTCGGCCTGTGGATGACATTCCAGACCGGCCGGCTGGTGTCGGTGTTTACACGGCCATGTGGCAGCTGGCCCTGGCACTGATCTTCAAAATCGTCGTTACCATATTTACCTTTGGCATGAAGGTAAGTGAAAGGGAAGGAAGGTGGGGTGGGGACCCATGTCCTTCTGGGGACAGCACCCTACTCTCTAAAATAAAATTGCGGTGGGAAAAAAAGAGGAACTGGCCTTTCTTGAATGTTCTCATGTGCCAGGCACTTGACATTCCTTTAATCAATAGGAAATAACTTCTAATAAACAATAAGCTTATGAAATAGAGATTTTAATCCCATTTTACAACTGAGGAAACTAAGGCTCTGAGATCTTTAGTGGCTTGATCAGACCCACAGCTTATGGGAGACAGAGCTAGGCATCAAACCCACTTCACACATTCCCAGAACAGGTGGTGGTGACCACAGGTTTCCTGCCGCTGGCCAGGTGATGCCAGGTGGTGGAAAAAGCCCAGGTTTGGCTCAGTTTGGCTCAGTAAACATGCATTGAGTATCAGCTGTATCTTAGGCATCGTGCTAAGTCTGAGGGATACAGAACCCAAACAGAAAGCTGCCCTTGCAGAGCACACAGCTCTGGGAGAAAGAGATGCAGACCCAGAGTTCTGACGTTGTGGTGAGCACCACGCTGGTATGACAGGAGCACAGAGTGAGTGTGTCCCCCGTCTGGGTAGGGCTGGGCATGACAGGGGCTCTTTGCACACATCCTCTTTGAAGAACAGAGCTGTGGATGACAGCACGTGCTTTCTTTTCCTCCTCCCTCCCTCCCTCCTTCCCTTCTCTTCCCTTCCCTTCCCTTCCCTTTTCCCTTTTCCCTTTCCCTTTCCCCTTCCCCCTTTCCCCCTTCCCTTCCCTTCCTTTCGTCTTGTTCCCAGGCTGGAATACAGTGGCATGATCACAGCTCACTGCAGCCTCAACCTCCTGGGCTCAAATGATCCTCCCATCTCAGCCTCCCAAGTAGCTGCGATCATAGGTGTAAACCACCACAGTTGGTGATTTTAAAAAATTTTTTGTACAGATGAGGCTCTTGCTGTGTCACCCTGGCTGGTTCCAAACTCCCAGGCTCCAGTGATCCTCCTACCTCAGCCTCCCAAAGTGCTGGGATCATAGGCATGAGCCACCACACCACACCCAACAGCACATGCCTTCATTACTCTTGTTCCTAAAGCCAGAGAAGAGACAGCTGGTTTCCTCTTTCATTGTGTTAAAATCATTTGTTAAAATCATTATGTTAAAATACTTTAAAAGCCCCTCCTAAAGAGCTTTCTTTTATGAGGGAACCTGGGATTTTGTTATTATAGCTTTTTTTTTTGAAATGAGGTAAAATCCACAAAACATAAATGATCATTTTAAAGTATACAATTCAGTGGCATTACATACATTCACAATATTATGCAATTAACACCTGTATTTAGCTTTAGAACATTTTCATCCCCCAAATGGAAATCCCATCTCCATTAGCAGTCACTCCCCATTTTTCCCTCCTGCAGCCCCTGGCAACCACTAATCTGTCTCTAGATTTGCCGATTTTGGACACTTCATATAAATGACATCATATAATATGTGGCCTTTGGTGACTGGCTTTTTTCATTTAGTGCCATGTTTTCAAGGTTCATTCACATTGTAGCATGTGCCACTACTTCATTTTTATGGCTGAATAGTATTCCATTCTATGGAGATCCCACATTTTGTTTATCCATTCATCCTTTGATGGACATTTGTGTTGTTTCCACCTTTTGGCTATTATGAATAATGCTATCATTGCTTACTTAAACTTTTATTAGAGTATATCGTTCATATGGAGAAGTGTACAGCTTGATAGAGTTTCATAAAACACACACACACTTGTGTAACCAGCACACAGGACCAGAAGCAGAACATTATCCACCTCCCAGAGCCCCCTTTTGTGTTCCATTACTATTGCTTTCTGTGTGGCATTTTAATTTTATTTATTTTTATTAAAAATATAACATAGAGACCAAGCTCCCTATGTTTCCCAGGCTGGTCTCAAACCCCTGAGCTCCAGTGATCCTCCTGCTTTGGCCTCCCAAAGTGCTAGGATTACACACATGCGCCATTGTGCCCTGCCTGAATTGTATTTTTTTTTTTTTTTGAGACAGGGTCTCACTCTGTTGTCCAGGCTGGAGTGCAGTGGCACAATCATGGGTCACTGCAGCCTCGACCTTCCGGGCTCAAGTGATCCTCCTGCCTCAGCCCACTGGGAGTACAGACACGTGCCACCATGCCCAGCTAATTTTTGTATTTTTTGTAGATATGGGGTCTTGCCATGTTGGCCAGGCTGGTCTGGAACTCCTGGGCTCAAGTGATCCGCCTGCCTTGGCCTCCCAAAGTGTTAGAATTACAGGCATGACCCATCACACCCAGCCTGAATTGTCTTTTTTTTTTTTTTTTTTTTTTTTTTAAATCTAATGGTCGGGCATGGTGGCTCATGCCTGTAATCCAAGCACTTTGGGAGGCCAAGGCGGGTGGATCACTTGAGGTCAGGAGTTCAAGACCAGCCTGGCTAATATAGTGAAACCCCATTTCTTCTAAAAATACAAAAATTATCTGGGCGTGGTGACACACGCCTGTGGTCCCAGCTACTCAGGAGGCTGAGGCATAAGAATCACTTGAACGCAGGAGGCAGAGGCTGCAGTGAGCCGAGATCATGCCACTGCACACGGGCCTGGGCAACAGAGCGAGATTCCGTCTCAAAAAAAAAAAAA
The DNA here is from genome assembly GCF_006542625.1 of Nomascus leucogenys. Lineage (NCBI taxonomy): Eukaryota > Metazoa > Chordata > Mammalia > Primates > Hylobatidae > Nomascus > Nomascus leucogenys. The sequence continues at coordinate 8,667,954 of NC_044406.1, forward strand.
AAAAAAGAAAACAATTCTAAGAAGTTGTTTACTTGAGTGCGTCGTAGTGGTCAAATACAAACCTGAATTTGGGCTTTAAGAACAAGGATGGGTGGACCTTATTAAACAGCTGGCTGTCTCTGATCTGTCATCTCCTAGCAAAGGGATTTGTTTTCATGTCTCAGGAAGATGCTGGTAACATTTTATGATGCTTGCTCAGAAAAGTCTCCTTTGATGTTACAGGGATATAAATGATGTAGAATAAGGGGAAGCTCAGAAAGGAACGATTTCCTAAGCAGTGTTCTGACTCTAGAAATCACACTCAAGGATCCAAACTTCACTTGAATTAGGTTAAAGTTCTGCTTCCATCCTCAGATGGGTAACCACCTGGGGCTGGCATCATTGCAGCTGCTGCCCATGGCCAGCGGTCATGTGTCATTTCAGTGAACACAGGGAGTCAGGCTTGTTCTATAGCACATGTGTGGTCATTAGATTAACTAAAATGTATCTTCATCCAGCAGGATAGAGAACACGCTGGTACCAAGATCTTTTAGTTTACATTCTATTTCTTTGCTGCCCCTACCCTGGCTTGAAAATATTCAGAATACTTATTAGAAAATGTACTTCATTAGGAAGAGGGAATTGCCTCCCTCGTCTCTCTCTGACGGGTATTCAGCCTCCACCTACTAGAGAGGGCAGGGAGCCATTGAAGTGCTTTCTGGAAGATCCAGGGTGGCTGCAATGATGGACTCAGCTTCTTTATTTTACCTGGGAGCAGTCACAGGCCCTTCTTTTCCATTTTCATGCTGTGGCTTGACATTTAATTTTAAAAGCCATTCTGAATGACATGGCAAGGGGAGAGAGAAAGTGGTGTCTCAAGTGACAGATGCTCACTTTGAATGTTATTTGCAGTGGGGCTTATCATTCTTTAATCCACAGCAGGCAAGCCCGGCCAGCTTTTGAAGAAGAGGGAATCAAAGTATAAAATTGCGTTCTCTCTAAATTGCAGTAGATACGACTGACTAAGCAGGTCAAATCATTTGTCCCACCTTTCCCCAGCTGACCTATTTTGCAGAGTTGCACCTCCTCTGAAGACTGAAGCTAAATGCAAGCCTGTCAAGGGGGAATGTGTTTCCTGGGGGTTGTGAAGCGGGGACTTGGTCTTTTTCCCTCATGTTGCTTTTCTCTGTGTCTCCTCAAGATCCCATCAGGCCTCTTCATCCCCAGCATGGCTGTGGGCGCCATCGCAGGCAGGATGGTGGGAATTGGTGTGGAGCAGCTGGCCTACCATCACCATGACTGGATCATCTTCAGGAACTGGTGCAGACCCGGTGCAGACTGTGTCACGCCAGGGCTTTACGCAATGGTGGGAGCTGCGGCCTGCCTCGGTACGACCACGGGTGGGGCAGGGAGGGGGACCGGGGAACTAATCTGGCTTAGAGGACTGCCAAGAAGGAAGATATGGACTTGAACATTTTCTTTACTCAGGATAGGCTGGGTTGTGTGGCTATAACAAGTAAACCCCTAAATCACAATGGCGTAATGCACCAAGGCTTATGTCTTGCTCACTGTGCACACACACACACACAAACAGATGCCCTCAACTTATGATGGGGTTAACATCCTGGTAAGTGCATCATAAACTGAAAATATTATAAGTTGAAAATGCGTTGAATACACCTAACCTACCAAACGTTGTAGCTTAGCTTAGCCTACCTTAAACATGTTCAGAACACTTACATTCGCCTACAGCTAGGCACAATCATCTAACACAAAGCCTATTTTATAATGAAGTTGAATATCTCTTGTAATTTATTGAATATTGTACTGAAAGTGAGAAACAGATGGTTGCCTATGTACTTGAGGCATGGTTTCTACTGAACGCATGTTGCTTTTGTACCACAGAAAGTTGAAAAATTGTAAGTTGAACCATCGTAAGTCAGGGACTGTCTGTAAATGAAATACTTTGTTTAGCAGAAGGCTCTTCTCCACCTAATCATTCAGGGGCACGAAGGTGGGTCTGTCCCCTGTCTATAGTCCTTAAGAATTTCTGCGATATTCTGTTCATGGGGTTCTCGAAGAGCACCATGCTTGCTTAGTCAGAAGCTGGCAGAGCCCATGTAGGATCCACTCACCAAAAAGCTTGTGTGGGCCAGGGTGAATAGACAACCCAGGATCCCTCATTGGAGCAGAGGCCCCAGTGAGATGCAACTTCAGGCTCCCCAATGCAAAGCCACATTTGACAGGGCCTGGCCTGGGTTCCAGAGGCCCAGTGTAGGAAGCATGTGGGAGAGTCTGCTTGGAACAGGTGTGAGGGGAATTTACAGCCTGTCTGTCATTTTCCCCAAATCATGCTTCCATGAGCTGCCCGGGTTGCACTTTGGAATCTTACTCCTCCCCTCTGTTGCAGGTGGAGTTACCAGGATGACGGTGTCATTGGTGGTCATCATGTTTGAATTAACGGGGGGTCTGGAGTACATCGTGCCCCTGATGGCAGCGGCTGTGACCAGCAAGTGGGTAGCTGATGCATTTGGGAAAGAAGGCATCTACGAGGCCCACATCCACTTAAATGGGTACCCTTTCCTTGACGTGAAAGACGAGTTTACTCACCGCACACTGGCCACCGACGTCATGCGGCCCCGGCGGGGAGAGCCGCCACTGTCGGTGCTCACCCAGGACAGCATGACCGTCGAGGACGTGGAGACGCTCATCAAGGAGACCGACTACAACGGCTTCCCTGTGGTGGTCTCCAGAGACTCCGAGCGCCTCATTGGATTTGCCCAGAGGAGGGAACTGATTCTCGCAATAAGTGAGTAAAGAGAGGGAAGCTCACATTTTATCAAGAGCCGAATGGCATCCTTTGTACCCCTAACATTATCCAAGATGTTTGAGGTGATGTGCATTAAGCCAGGGGCTCTCAAGCTTTCACACGTCTCTGGGTCACCCAGGGGTCTGGCTCAAAAGCAGATTCTGATTGAGCAGGTCTTGAGTGGGACCCGATACTACATCCTTCACAAGTTCCCCATTAATGCCGATATTGCTGGTCCCCAAGTTACACTGTAAGGAAAAAGGCTTTAAACCCAAGTCTTGGGTAGACATTCTTGGTTGGAAAGTGACTGCATGTTTGCAAGCAGCCCCCTGGCCCTGCTCTGTGGCTGCCTTTCAGCAATTGTTGGCTAAAGCTGAGAAGGAAGAGAGGCGACAGCCTGGAGTGGCCCGGGCTGAGCTGTCTCAGAGACTTTCAGGTGGACCAACCATCTGGCTGAGATCGCGAGTTCTCTGCCCCAGACACCCCTTGCCACTACACAAGTCTTTTGTTTCACTTTATGATATGATGTTGGATTCCACAGTTAGAGGCCCTTGTGGGTAAATGTGCAGACATCACTGGAACCAATTGCGTGAGATTATTTTCCCCTTGTGGTTGAATGACAATCAGCTGCACTGAGGGGCAGGCTGTTGAGTTGGGGGAGGGGAATATGGGATGATGCCCAGGTCAGGGTGTCCCAACGACAGGTGGATCAGAGAAGCAAGCCCATGGGCCCCATCAGCCTAGGGATGGCTCCAACAGAAGGGTAAACAGGAGGTAGGAGAATTCCTAAGACAGAGGGGGCCGAGGGCTGCGGGCTGAGGGCCAGAGGTCTGGTTGTGAGTTGCTAGGACCCCAGGCAAGGAGAAGCTGTGAGCCTTGGAGGGGTAGAGTCCTGCCGGGCCTCAAGGTGGCAGGGGCAAGGACCAGCATAGCACATCCACGGGCACGCTCACCATCCTTGCTCTGCGATCTGTACAACATTCTAGCATCTCATGATAGACCAGGGCCCATGGCATGGCTCCCATGTGCACACAACAGTTTTACTATATATCTTCCAGAGTATTCTTGAAGCTTGTCAATGGGACTTTCCTGGTCAGATGTTGGAATGGCCCACTGTTAATACATTTCCACCAGGCAACTGTTTACTTCTCTCCCTGTCCTTTGTTTCCTGTTTCCAAGGCACCTCCCTTAAACCTTTTCCCAATGTTACATAGCTTTAAAATACCTTTAAGGCATCTTCATCAAAGGCTTTATAACAATAAGTTTAGATAAGCTATCCTTTCCCATTTTAGCTTGACACTCAAACATTTTTACCTCCCCCAAAGCAAAAATTGATTTTGTATTTTAGACACCGTAGCAAGTTTGTGCTTTAGTGTTCAGCGATGCTTCTCCTTATTATAGGTCCTGTTGCTTAACGGATAGGTAGGTGCCTTTGTGTAACTATTGCCTTATAAATAATGAGGTTTTTAAAGGTTGTTTAAGTAGGATTGGGTTTGTTTAAAAATACTGTAATCAGCAGCCTTTAAAATTTTTTTCGTTCCCTAGGATCTTTTAAGCAAAGGTTGAAATTTAAAAACTAAGGTAATAAATGTCACAGAATCTATTATCTATTGTATAGCTCCAGGCACACCTGCTAAGAGGCAGCTTACTAATTTTGCTGAAACCCATTACTGTAATCAAGTGGGAAGCAGTAATTGTCATCAACCGGTTAGAGAAGAAATTTAAGCTTACCAACCAAGTACTCTTCTCGAAGCTATGTTTGGAATGTCTGAAGAGGCACCACACGGTGTAAATACTACCTATATGCTTTCAATCAGACCGATAATAATATAGAAGGTGCTGTTTACATGGTTTGTGCAAAGGGAAGGAGTGTTTTGCTCTGAGGAATCAGAAAAGCTGTTTTTCCGGCCTGTGGAAATAGAAGAGTCCCTGTACTCTGGTGGAGAAATACAGGTGCATGACCTGTATTTGAGGAATCTTGTGCCATTTTATGAGTATAGAAATATGACGGCATTTAGCTAGACATTATCCCATGCCAATTTCACTTCCTAGAGGAATCAGGAGCAAACATTATAGACAGATCCAAGATAGTATGGATCAGAAAAGAAAGGTAAGTGAGGTAAATAAGGATTTTTCTTACATCTCATGTTTAAAAATTGTAGCAACTGCTCACATGAAGCTGAAAATGTTTTGTTATGTTTTGGAATGCCAAAGCGTGGCGTTATCTTTGTTAGAGAGCACTTCGTTAGCACCACCTAGGCAGCGTGACTCTCTTCACCATCATATACTAGCACATGAGGCCGTATGCGACTCTTGCTCAAGTTCCTGGCAAATGGGCCTTTACCTCCCATTGCTCTGCAAATATGAGGACTCGCCTGTACTTAGCAGGGCTCAGGTGCTTCTTGTCTTGAGTTCTGCAGTTAAGTAGAGGTTCAAAGAGGACTCAGCGGGGAGTTGCAGAGATGGTTAAAGGGTGGAAAGTTAGAGTTTCAGGGAAGAGTTAAGGAAACTCTCAGGTTTTTTTGGTCTGGTGGATGATTTATTAGGCTGGTACAAAAGTAATTGCGGTTTTTGCCGTTACTTTCAATGGCAAGAACGGCAATTACTTTTGCACCAACCTAATGATTCTCCAGTATGTGGAAGATGCTTAGTTGCAGAAAAGGGGTCTACATCCAGCACTGAACAAGAAGCTAAGTGTCAGATCTGTCAGACAAGGGAGAAAGAGGTTTCTGCCTGGGAGGGCTGTTAGTTACTGGACTAGGTCATGGAGAATAGTGGTGTCATCTACACCTTTCTGTTGGGGATGTTTTTATATATATATATATACACATACATACACACATAGAGGGACTTCTCCATGCTTTAGTAGACAGACAATAACTTGTAAAACAATTTGCTTTTTCTTCTGTATAATCTTTACTTTTTTATCATATCATCTTTGTACTACTTCTGTGGTTGCTTTCAATTTTCCATTTTAACCTATCTCATTAATTATATCTGTCTTATGGACGCATTTAAAAAATTTTTTTGAGACAGGGTCTCGCTCTTTCACCCAGGCTGGAGTGCAGTGGCGCGATCATAGCTCACTGCAGCCTCTACCTCCTGGGCTCAAGCAGTCCTCCTGCTTCAGCCTCCGGAGAAGCTAGGACCACAGGCTTGCACCACCATGCCTGGCTAAGCATTTTTAATTAACAGGATGATAGACTATTACCTCCCTAAGAACACAATTCAAGTGGGAGTACTCCTCCTCAGCACCGCTGACATTTGGGGCTTGATGATTCTGTGTGCTGGGGCTGTCTCGTGCACTCCTGGGTGTTGAGCAGCATCCCAGGGCTCCACCCACTGGATGCCAGGAGCACTTGCCGTCTCCTATTGTGATAACCAAAAATGTCTTTAGACATTGCCAAATGTCCCCTGAGGGTGGAGGCAGAATTGCTCCCAGTTGAGAACCATTGCTCTAAAGCCACTCAATAGCCTAATGAATATGTGATTATTTCCAATTTTGAAAAATTTCTTGGCCTATCACATAGTTTGTGAAATTTCTCTTACCCACACTTTATTATTTACCAGCTCTACATCTGGCATATGAACATATTGCTTCTAGGAAATGGAATGTTGAGTAACCTTAGCAGGTGCTCATAAAATACACATTCCTTCTTTTTTTTTTTTTTTTTTTTTGACTAAGTCTTGCTCTGTTTCCCAGGCTGGAGTGCAGTGGCGCCATCTTGGCTCACCCCAGCCTCCACCTCCCAGATTCAAGCAATTCTCCTGCCTCAGCCTCCCGAGTAGATGGGACTACAGGCGCATGCCACCATGCATGGCTAATTTTTGTATTTTTAGTAGAGATGGAGTTTCACCATGTTGGTCAGGCTGGTCTCGAACTCCTGATCTTAAATGATCCGCCCACCTCAGCCTCCCAAAGTGCTGGGATTACCGGCATGAGCCACTGTGCCTGGCCTAAAATGTACATTCTTTTTCAACAGCTGTGGCCACTGAGACTCATTCTAGTAGAATATGTGACAAACCTCCTACATTAACGACAGTTTTGTTTTTTTTTTTTTTTTTTTTGAGACGGAGTCTTGCTCTGTCGCCCAGGCTGGAGTGCAGTGGCACGATCTCGGCTCACTGCAAGCTCCGCCTCCCGGGTTCACGCCATTCTCCTGCCTCAGCCTCTCCGAGTAGCTGGGACTACAGGCGCCCGCCACCACGCCCGGCCAATTTTTTGTATTTTTAGTAGAGATGGGGTTTCACCGTGGTCTCGATCTCCTGACCTCGTGATCCGCCTGCCTCGGCCTCCCAAAGTGCTGGGATTACAAGCGTGAGCCACCACGCCCGGCCTATTAAAGATAGTTTTAAAAACAGTTTAACTATTTTAAAAACATTTAAAAATGAAGTTTATTACATTTTTTCAAAATGAAAGTAATACACACTCCAAATATTGGGGAAATCAGAAGAAAAAGGAAACATTTAAAAAGCCACCTACATTCTTATCACCAAAGAAGACATGATTGATATTTAGTGCATTTCCTTTTTATCTTTTAGTTCTTTTAAAAAGATGCATTTTCGGTCATATTGTTTTGGTTTCTTTTCAACACAGACTCCCAAGTGTTCCTGGGGTCTGTGGGTCAATTTTCTTGTAGCACTGGCTCATCCCCTGGGTGAGGAGTTAGTTGGTTTATCCTTTCACACAGGAAATATTTCTTAAGTGTCCACCATGTGCTGATACCATCCTAGAAGCTCAGAGTCCAGGGACGACAGCATACTGCCTCTGCCCTCCGTGAACTTACATGCAGGCATTTTGGTGTCTGATGATTTCTGGTCCAAACTGAGAGTAGATGTTTCACCCTAGTAGAGAATTGCAAAGAGCTTTCTTGCTGGTTCTTCTTCCATTCACAGGCTTTTGCCTGTTCCTAGCGCCTCTACCCACAAAGCTTGAAGCCTCCTGTAAGTCTGTAATAGAGTTCCAAAGTGGCCTAGCAGAACCTTTCTGAGGAGGGTAGCAGTTTCCACTGTGGGAATAGCAAGGTGCATAGCTCAGGCCTCTGGCTCTGACCCTAGCTGATGCCTATATTTTTGCTTGGCAGTAAATACCTTGTGTGCTTTCCTTCCTGATGCCTCCTATGTGAGATAAGTTCAGTTTTATGTGGCAGGCAGAACCAGATACACTGACATTTAGTAGACCTACTCATCCATTCATTCATATGTGCGTTTGGCAAATATCTGTTTTGTGTCTACTGGGAGTGCCTGGTGAGCAAGAGTTCGTTTAGCTAGTGGCTGTTAGAATCAGGGCTCCTAACCCAATCAGTAGGTTCAAAGGAGATATAAGCATGTTATTTATTTTACTGTAGCAAGTGAATCGACCATTTATTAAATTGTATTTGGTTTTAGAAGGGGTTCAGCAAATCCATGTCATCAACTCTTGACTGGGGTTTGCAACTTGATCCAATCGTGACATTCACTCAATGGTTGAAATTGATGGAAATCCTGTTAGTGGGACTTTAAGAGAATCGGCTGGTCTATGGAAATGAGCAAATAAGTATGTGTTGCCAGTTGCCTCCCTGCCTTAGTGGGTAAGGACAGAATCATCTTGGTTTAGGAGAGAAGTACATAGTATATATCGAACAGTCTATGTTTGAAAACATGTTGTGCATCAAAGTCGTCTGGTATTTGTGGCAGAATCATACCCCATTTGATGTAACTTGATTTAACCTGACCCATATAATGTGAAGGCATTTGCCCAGCAGGCCCTCTGTTCCTCTTTTAAACAGAGACCCTTTTTCAGACTCAGCCTGACCCCAAATGCTGCCAGTTTTCCATTAGAGTACTCTATTGCACTAAATGGCCTTAGAGGAGGCAGTTAGAATTTTATTTTTGAAAGAACAATATAGGTGAATAGTAGTCTTTGAGAAGGCAAGAAATGTATTATGGAAACCAGGATCCATTTTAAAGCAAGCCTTGCTGTACATTTTCCCTAACCTTTTCCCATGAACCAAAAGAAAGATTAAAATTCCAACAGAAGGAAAATCGCCTTGGAGAAATATCTTGAGACCGATGGATTTATTTCATGTGTGACTTAAAATAGCCTGGGTTTCTAGCACTGCGTTAAGCTGTATTTCTAATGAGTTCCTGTTACCCTACTTTTCTTCAGCTTTCTTTCACATGGCTTTTTCTATAGACAGAAATAGGCTAATTGCTACCATAACAGTTTTACTATCTTTCTTTGAGAGATCCACAAAATGGCCCATTTTTAAGACAGGAGATCCGAAGGGTTGTCGGGGCGGGGCGGGGGGGGGGCGGTGATGCAGCTTTTCTGGGGTTGTTTCTTTGGACCCAAGGGTCGCATTTGGGATTGAGCTGCATTTCTGGGCTGTGAGCCTGGGCTGGCCGTATTGGTTTCTTGTTCCTCCCAGGATTCGTAATGCCATTTGGGCCAGTTATAAGTTAGTTCGTAAAAAGAAAAACAATGTATTAAGGTCATCGGGCAGCTAAGTAAGTTTCTTGTCACGTCAAACTCCAGCCCATGATGAGGTGAAGGAGCATAAGGAAAGCCAGAGTGGAGGGCCCTGGGCTGTTTGGGGTGCCTGGAGTCTGGGGGGAAGCAGTGAATGTCCCCAAAGGGGTCATCTGGGTCAGGCCCATCTTGCCAGACTTTGGCAACAAATGATCCGGTCACAGCAGGGGACCCTCACACAGCATTAGCTGCAGAGAGAGGCCAATTCCATAGATGTTTGGCTAAAGCCCCTTATTAAGAATGTGTGGTTCATCCGCCGAACCCCTTTTCTGTGGGATTCTAGATGGTGTGTGTGAGTGTGGGGTGGGGAGTTGCTCAGCAAGGGGTTTTGTGTGGCTCATTGTTCCTGCTCACCCCATTCTAGAGAACGCCAGACAGAGGCAGGAGGGCATTGTGAGCAATTCCATCATGTACTTCACGGAGGAACCCCCCGAGCTGCCGGCCAACAGCCCACATCCCCTGAAGCTGCGGCGCATCCTGAACCTCAGCCCGTTTACAGTCACAGACCACACCCCGATGGAAACGGTGGTGGATATCTTCCGGAAACTGGGGCTTCGGCAGTGCCTGGTGACGCGGAGTGGGTGAGTAGCCGGACATGTGGCCAGAATGACCTAGGGAGAAAAAGATGAGTGAGACATGGTCTCAGCTCTGAAGGATGTGGAGGGCCACGGGGTGGAACAGTCCTTGACAGAGAATGGCAGTAAGCTGTGGTGAATGTGTTGAGGGGGAAATGTACAGGGAGCTTGGGACTTAGGGCTGGGCAGCCGGGCAGCCAGGGAAGGGGGCGGTCCAGGCTGGACTGCTGCCTGGGCTGAGGGAGGTTGAGTAAAAAGGGGCGGAGCCACAGGAGAAGGGCTTGGTGTTGCTTTTCTACCACCCCATGTGACACTTGGCTTAGGGAGGAGGTTCTGCCATAACGTGATATATGCAGTCCTCAAAATCACAGCACTATGCAAAAAGTGATCCATGCAAACCACAGGACTTGTGGGAAAAATGGGGTTAGGTACACAGCAGTCGAAAACTTCATCAGTGATACATGACATAAAAGAGGTGGGAGCCTAATAAGAATGGTAGTACCGAGCCAGGTGCAGTGAGTGGCTCGTGCCTGTAATCTCAGCACTTCGGGAGGCTGAGGTGGAGGATCACTTGAGCCCAGGAGCTCGAGACCAGCCTGGGTGGCAAGACCCTATCTCTACAAATAAATTTTTATAAAATCAGTCAGGTGTGCCCATAGTCCCAGCTACTTGGGAGGCTGAGGCAGGAGGATCACTTGAGCTCAGGTGTCCAAGGCTGCAGTGGCCTAGGATTGCACCACTGTACTCCAGCCTCGGCAGCAGAGCGAGACCCTGTCTTGTAAAAAGAATAGTGGTAGTACCATGTTACACATTAGTTAAATGGTCAAGAAATACAGGTATACAACAGAAATATGTCACTTCGTCTTAAAAAGGCCTGAAGTTGGCTGTGGGATGGGTTTCACAAGCTCTGCCACTTATGAATTACCGGGAAGGGGTGGAAGGAGGGGAACCTGAACTCAAGGGGAAGTGGTCACAGCAGGTGTGGATGGGCATGGCTCCTCACGCATGCATGAACTGAGGTCGCTTGTGGATGTTTGGGGGCCGGGCATGTGCATTTTGTGTATGCCGATCCCACTGGGTTCAGCTGGGTACAGTTTTCTGCATTTGCCTAGAGCTTCTCATGGATGAAATCCCACATAAGCAAAGGTAAAATTCATATTATGCTCAGATTGTTCCTGATATATCAATTCGTTTGAAACAACTTTGTTTTCGAAACAAACATGATTGGAGAATGGAGAGATTTGATGATCCTATGGCATTGTCCCTGCTGCCACTTTTGTTTTGTGTTGTCACAAATCAGGAAACCAACAATGCAACGATCGAGGGTCCACTGTAGTAGCACCAGAGGAGCAGTTCCTTAAAGGCCATTCCTTGGCCTCTGAGTGTCCCAAGTTCCATGGTGTCAGAAGCTTGTGTAAGGGAAGGGGTTGGCTTGGTCAGGGTAGCCTGGAGCCTAGGGTTATCTGCCCATTTTATTCCTTTATGGGCTGGGAGTAGGAGGCGGGGAATGGGTTCTGGAGACATTGGTACATAATAAAGTTTAGGCCTTTATAGACTACAGAGGCTCAACTATCTAATATAGCTTATATTTCCAGAGCCAGCACACTCTAGGTTAACACAGCAGTTCTCAACTGGGATGATTTTACCTCCCAGAGACATTGGGCAATGTCTGGAGACAATTTGGGGTGTCATGACTGGAGGGAGGGATGCTATTGGCATCTAGTGAGTAGAGGTCAGGGATGCTGCTAAACATCCTACAGTGAACAGGACAGCTCCACAACAAAACATCTGGCCCAAAATGTCACTAGTCGTGCGGTTGAGTGACCTTGGACAGGATGTCCCTGTATAGCTAAATGAGCAATCCTATTCATTCCACTTTCTTCCTGCTGTCCTGGTAGCAAGCACACAGGGGGACAGGCTCTGCAATTTGCAAATTTACCCAGAGAACTCCTGGCCAGCAGAGTGAGCATCCTCCTTAGCTCTGACTACAGACAGAGCAGTGTCTTGCATGTGGGAGGTGCGATCAATAGGGAAAAATAAATGAGTCCTTGTGTTTGACAAGGCTAGGGATCATTTCTGCTGATGAATTTTAAAGGAGCTCAAGTGGTTTTTCAAACTTGAGTGTGGATCAAAATGCCCTGGAGGATTAAACCTCCAGGTTAAATCCAGATTTCTGGGCCCTGCCACAGAGGTACTGATCCCTGGAAGTCTAGGGTGAGGCCGAAGAATGTGCTTTCCTAACAAGCTCCCAGGTGATGCTGCTCCTGCCGGTCTGAGGACCCCACCTTGAGAACCACTGAAGTCGATTTATGCACTTGAGTTTCCAGTACTCTTGGTGTAAATACCACTGTGATTGCCCATGCTGTCTCAAGTGTGTAGCAGTTTCTCCTTTCCTTTAAAACAATAATCCAATGTCAATTATCATTGGAATTTCAGCTCAGGCAGGAAACTCTGCCCTTAATGCCCGCTCACACCTCACAGAGCCCCATGAGGTCTTCCTGTGAAGATCTGGGTGCCGAAATTGGCTCCGAATGTGCTTCAAGAAAGCAAAATCGCACTCTCTCTCGCTCTACATCTTTTAAACAAACACAGATGCTGCTGCGTTAGTGCTGGCAAGGGATCCTTGTCTGCGGGGCCTTTCATCTCCTTGGGCTTCTTGCCAGGGCAGGCACGTCTCTGGCCAGCTCTCATGTTTGATGTGCTCGCCCACCCTGTACCTTCCCTGCTCCGGATGGCCACGAGCCTGAGCTCCACCGCTGGCCTGGATCACCTGCAGCATTTCTCAGGCCTGGGGTTCGAGGGGCATCATAAAACTGGACCAGGAATCAGAATGCCACAATCTAGGAAGCCTCCAGTTGCTAAGAGTGAATTTGGGTGAGATTTTCCCTATGAAAGTTATAGAAAGGAAAAGTGAGTAAGGGAGATGGTGTCAGATTTTCCCCAAGCCCTACTAGGTGGTCCACAGGGGCCTGGACAGGGTAGCTTTCACAGAAGAGCCCAGCTGCTCGAATCTGAATTATGTCCTTGGTCATAGATCTGGCCATTTATAATTCGCTTGAACTGCTACCCAAAGGGGCTGGAAGTTCAAACACTTGATTTAAATCAAACAGGACATTTCATGCCACTAACGAAGCCTGCTGGATTTGATGTTACCTCCTTCTGGGTTGATGTTCAGCTTTCTTCTTTTGTGATAATTACCATCGCAGGCCAGGGCACAATTTATGCACGAACTCAAGGCAGCTCCTGAATTCATATTTCCCTAGTGCTGTTATAATCAACTTAACTTCTAGACATTACAGTCACAGAGCTTTAAAAGGAGGTTTTCAGAACTGCAAATGCTTGATCTTTTGATACTGTCTCCAGGGTGAAGATAAGGAAACAAAAACCAGGATTTGTAGATATGGGAAGGTTCCGTGTGTGTGTGTGTGTGTGTGTGTGTGTGTGTATGTGAGTGTGTGTGTGTTATAGTTATCATCACTTTGCAAACACTAACAAGTCTTATTTTTTTCAAAGCAACATTGGTTTAATCAACATTATATTGAGCATCTATTTTAGCTGGGAACTGTAGGGGGCACAAAAAGTGTTTAAAAAAAAAAAAGCCAAGGAGCTTATTATCTACTAAAGAACATGGACATAATCCAGTTTAAGTGGTGCTACCCAAGGCAGGCGCTCCGGGGGACTGTTCTTTTTTTTTTTTTTTTTAATTTAAAGTTCCGGGATACATGTGCAGGAAGTGCAGTCTTGCTACATAGGTAAACGTGTGCCATGGCGGTTTCCTGCACCTACCAACCCATCACCTAGGTAGGTAGCCCCATATGCATTAGCTATTTATCCTGATGCTCTCCCTCCCCACACCCACGACAGGCCCCAGTATATGCTGTTCCTCTCCCTGTGTCCATGTGTTCTCATTGTTCAGCTCCCACTTATAAGTGAGAACATACAGTGTTTGGTTTTCTGTTCCTGTGTTATTTTGCTGAGGATAATGGCTTCTAGCTTCATCCATGTCCCTGCAAAGGACGTGATCTCATTCCTTTTTATGGCTGCATCGTATTCCATGGTATATATGTGCCACATTTTCTTTATCCAGTCTATCACTGATGAGCATTTGGGTTGGTTCCATGTCTTTGCTATTGTGAATGGTGCTGCAATGAACACACGTGTGCATGTATCTTTATAATAGAATGATTTATATTCCTTTGGGTATATACTCAGTAATGGGATTGCTGGGTCAAATGGTATTTCTGGTTCTAGGTCTTTGAGGAATCGCCACACTGTCCTCCATAATGGTTGAACTAATTTACATTCCCACCAACAGTGTAAAAGCGTTCCTGTTTCTCCACACTCTTGCTCCACACCAGCATCTGTTGTTTCTTGACTTTAATAATTGCCATTCTGACTGATGTGAGATGGCGTCTCATTGTGGGTTTGATTTGCATTTCTCTAATGATCAGTGATATGGAGCTTTTTCTCATATGTTTGTTGGCTATATAAATGTCTTCTTTTGAGAAGTGTCTGTTCATGTCCTTTGCCCACTTTTTGATGGGGTTGTTTTTTTTCTTCTAAATTTGTTTTTAAGTTCCTTGTAGATTCTGCATATTAGACCTCTGTCAGATGGATAGATGGCAAAATTTCTCCCATTCTGTAGGTTGTCCGTTCACTCTGATGATAGTTTCTTTTGCTGTGCAGAAGCTCTTTAGTTTAATTTGATCCCATTTGTCAACTTTTGCTTTTGTTGCAATTGCTTTTGAGGTTTTCATTATGAAATCTTTGCCCATCACTATGTCCTGAATGGTATTGCCTAGATTTTTTTCTAGGCTTTTTATCGTTTTGGGTTTTACATTCAAGTCTTTAATCTATCTTGAGTTAATTTTTGTGTAAGATATAAGGAAGGGGTTCAGTTTCAATTTTCTGCGTATAGCTAACCAATTCTCCCAGCATCATTTATTAAATAGGGAGTCCTTTCCCCATTGATTGTTTTGTTAGCTTTGTCAAAGATCAGATGGTTGTAGATATGTGGTCTTATTTTTGAGATCTCTATTCTGTTCCACTGGTCTATGTACCAGTACTGTACTGTTTTGGATACTGTGGCCATGTAGTATAGTTTGAAGTTGGGTAGTATGATGCCTCCTGCTTTGTTCTTTTTGCTTAGGATTTTCTAGGCTATACGGACTCTCCACCTCAAAACAACAGAATATACATTCTTCTTGGTGCCACATGACACTTACTCTAAAATCAATCACATAATTGGAAGTGAAACACTCCTCAGCAAATGCAAAACAACTGAAATCATAACAAGCGGTCTCTCAGACCACAGCGCAATCAAATTAGAACTCAAGATTAAGAAACTCACTCAAAACCACACAACTACATGGAAATTGAACAACCTGCTCCTGAATGACTCCTGGGTAAATAATAAAATTAAGGCAGAAATCAAGAAATTCTTTGAAACCAATGAGAACAAAGAGACACCATACCAGAATCTCTTGGACACAGCTACAGCAGTGTTAAGAGGGAAATTTATAGTACTAAATGCCCACATCAAAAAGCTAGAAAGATCTCAAGTCGACACCCTAACATCACAACTAAAAGAACTAGAGAACCAAGAGCAGACAAACCCCAAAGCTAGCAGAAGGCAAGAAATAAGCAAGATCAGAGCAGAACTGAAGGAGATAGAGATACAAAAAACCTTTCGAAAAATCAACAAACCCAACAAATCCAGGAGTTGCCTTTTTGAAAACATTAATAAAATAGACTGCTAGCTAGAGTAATAAAGAAGAAAAGAGAGAAGAATCGAATAGACACAACAAAAAATGATACAGGGGATATCATCACTGACCCCACAGGAATACAAACAACCATCAGAGAATACTGTATCACCTCTATGTAAATAAACTAGAAAATCTAGAAGAAATAGATAAATTCCTGGATGCATACACCCTCCCAAGACTGAACCAGGAAAAAGTTGAACCCCTGAATAGACCAAGTTCTGAAATTGAGGCAGTACTAAATAACCTACCAACCAAAAAAATCCCAGGACCAGACAGATTTACAGCTGAATTCTTTGTACCAGAGGTACAAAGAGGAACTGGTACCATTTCTTCAGAAACTATTCCAAACAATTGAAAAGGAGGGACTCCTCCCTAACTCATTTTATGAGGCCAGCATCATCCTAATACCAAAACCTGGCAGAGATACAACAAAAAAAGAAAACTTCAGGCCAATATCCCTAATGAACATTGATGCAAAAATCCTCAATAAAAAAAATACTGGCAAACTGCACCCAGCAGCATATCAAAAGGCTTATTCACCACGATCAAGTCAGCTTCATCCCTGGGGTGCAAGGCTGGTTCAACATACACAAATCAATAAGCGTAATTCATCACACGAACAGAATGAAAGACAAAAACCACATGATTATCTCAATAGATGCAGAAAAGGCCTTCGATAAAAATAACATCCCTTCATGTTAAAAGCTCTCAATAAACTAGGTATTGATGGAACATACCTCAAAATAATAAGAGCCATTTATGACAAACCCACAGCCAATATCATACTGAGTGGGCAAAACCTGGAAGCATTCCCCTTGAAAACCAGCACAAAACAAAGATGCCCTCTCTCACCATTCCTATTTAACATATTGTACAATTCACCCATTTAAAATGCATGATTCAGTGGTTTTTAGTAGAAAATGGGTTGTGCATTAATCACCACAATTTTAGATCATTTTCATCACCCCAAAAAGAAACCCCACACCCCTTAGCTGTTACCTCCTATACCACAGTCCTTGGCAACCACTACTCTATTTTCTGTCTCTGTGGACTTGCCTATTCTGGACATTTCATGTCAATACAGTCATGCACTGTGTGGCTTTTTGTATTTGGCTTCTTTCACTGAACATCATGTTTTCAAGGTTCATCCACACTGAAGATGTGTCTGTACTTCTTTCCTTGTTAGGGCTGAATCATCTTGCATTGTGTGGATAGACCACATTTTGCTGATCAATTCATTAGTTGATGGACATTTGGTTTCCCTTTTTTTCTTTTTTAAAATTATTTTTAATTTTTGTGGGTACATAGGAGTATATATTTATGGGTATATGGTATATTTTGATACAGGCATGTAATGCATAATAATCATATCAAGGTAAATGGGGTCTCCCATCACCTCAGGCATTTATCCTTTGGGTTACAAACATTCCAATTCTTTTAGTTATTTTTAAATGTAATGTTAAATTATTGATTGTAGTCACCCTGTTGCACTGTCAAATACGAGATCGTATTTATTCTTTTAAACTATTTTTTGTACCCATTAACCATCCTCCATCCCCCTCCTCCCCCTCCCCCATTCCCTTTAGTTTTCAAATGAGGAGGTGAGACTCTAAGAAGCAAAACACTGCTCAAGGTTAAAGGGAATTGGTTGCAGAGCCAGTCCCATCTGGATTCTCCCAGGTCTCCTGTCTCCTGAGGCACAATCAGCTGCCAGGTGCCGGGAGGACCGTTGATGGAGAACCCTGCCAGCCGACCCTGACCCTTGAGGACATCAATCCCCTCCGTACAGCACCCTCTGGGACCAATGACAGTGGGGAGTAGACCTGGGCGTGATGGGAAGATATGTGGCAGCATCCTTAAGTATCCAGATTCCTGGAATGGCTGCATTTTGGGATACCTGTTCAGTAAAATACTGAGGATATGGGGCCAGGTAACGGGATTCCTGTGTCCCACGCTGACGGTGTATTATAGATTCACCCACAGAGGTCTATTTGTGTCTGAAAGCTCCTGGCTGGGAGTAATAGTGAAAGTATTTAAGAGCTGGTGCCAGATAATGAGCTCATTTGTTATGAATTGTGGGGAGTTCACTGCAGTTCTATAAGGTATGAGGTTGGCAGGGGACATCCCAGTGTGTCTAGCTCAGTGGCTATAAACCAACTGGTGTAGAACTATTTTAGTACTTTTTAATCTGGATGGTGGTTCTCAACCAGGGGCTCTCTTGTCCCCCCTCCACAGGAGACATTTGGCATTGTCTAGAGACATTTTGGTTGCCATGATGGGGGATGGGGATGCTGCTGCATCTAGTGGGTAGAGGCCCAGGATGCTGCTGTATGTTCTACAGTGCACAGAATGGCCTATCTGCAACAAATAATTAGCCAACCTAAATGTCACTAGTGCCAAGGTGGAGAAACCCTGCGTAAAGCCTTCCCAGGTGGAGGGCTGGATGGGTGGAAGGAGTCCTATGGGCCCAGCTTGCATTTTGCTGCTACCGCATGGGAGGGGGCCTCACTGGGGATTCCTATCTGCCTATAAATAGAGGCCCTTCCCAGTAACAAAGCCGCCTTTCCTAGCTATCACTGCTTTCTTGAAATTAATTAGAATTATCAGAGCTAGAACAAAATTTACCTGACCCTGGGAGGAAACCTTGTTTAAAAACATTTATTTAAATTTTTGTGGGTACATAGTAGATGTGTATATTTATGGAACACATGAGATTTTTAAAATATATATATATTTTTATCATACTTTAAGTTCTAGGTACATGTGCACAACGTGCAGGTTTGTTACATATGTATCCATGTGCCATGTTGGTGTGCTGCACCCATTAACTCGTCATTTACATTAGGTATATCTCCTAATGCTATTCCTCCCCCGTCCCCCCACCCCACAACAGGCCCCGGAGTGTGATGTTCCCCTTCCTGTGTCCATGTGTTCTCATTGTTCAATTCCCACCTATGAGTGAGAACATGTGGTGTTTGGTTTTTTGTCCTTGCGATAGTTTGCTGAGAATGATGGTTTCCAGCTTCATCCATGTCCCTACAAAGGACATGAACTCATCCTTTTTTATGGCTGCATAGTATTCCATAGTGTATATGTGCCACATTTTCTTAATCCAGTCTATCATTGTTGGGCATTTGGGTTGGTTCCAAGTCTTTGCTATTGTGAATAGTGCCACAATAAACATATGTGTGCATGTGTCTTTATAGCAACATGATTTATATTCCTTTGGGTATGGAACACATGGGATGTTTTGATACAGGCATGCAATGCATAATAATCACATCAAAGAGAATGGGGTATCCATCCCCTCAAGCATTTACCCTTTGTGTTACAAACTATCCAACTGTACTCTTTTCATATGCTTGTTTGCTATTTGTATGTCTTCTTTTGAGAAATGTCTATCCAAATATTTTGCCCGTTTCTTTTTATCAGATTATTAGATTTTTCCCTATAGAGTTGTTTGAGCTCCTTATATATTCTGGTTATTAATCCCTTGTCAGATGGGTAGTTTGCTAGTGTTTTCTCCCATTCTGTGGGTTTTCTCTTCACTTTGTTGATTGGGAAACCTTTATTTCATATGTGGGGCTCTAAGGCTCTGACATGCCTCAAGTCTGGAGGCCTGGACTGCTCTTCTCAGCAGCAATACATGGCTGCCAAAGCAAAAGGGCAACTCTAATGAGACCAGGGCCCACTAAAGCTTTTGCAACCGTAGAAGTGGGGTGATTTGGCGAAGTATTGGGTAACAATGCCCTTGAGAAAATGTGTATCTCTGGTTGATTGATTGCAATGGGCCCTCATTATGACAGTTGAGCCTGAAGCAACTAAGACAAATCAGGGTGGAAAGAAATGTTTTCAGGCTCTGCCAGCTGGACCCAGCAACCTTCCTGTGTGAGGAGACCAGAGCCCTTGTTGGGCCTTGAATCTATCAACTGTGTTCATACTCACAGGTGGGTTTTCCCAGGAGAACTCAGCATCTCACTGCAAAGAAGAGTGCTAATATTTGTTTCCTTTAGGTAGGTCTTGTTTCAGGATTATAACAACATTTAGGTTTACAGAACAATTGAGCAAAATGTGCAGAGTTCCCGTATATCCCCTTCTCCCCCCTCAGTTTCCCCTATTGTCAATATCTTGTGTTACTGTTGTATTTGTTGTAATTGATGAACCAATATCAATACATTATTATTAACTAACATCCATAGTTTACTTTAGAGTGTACTCTGTGTCGTATATTTCTGTGGATTTTGACAAACATATAATATCATGTATCCACCATTACAGGATGATACAGAGTAGTTTCACTGTCCTAAAAATCCCCTATGCTCTGCCTATTTATCCCTCTCTTCCACCTACCAAACCCTGACAACCACTGATCTTTTTACTGTCTCCATAGTTTTGCCTTTTCCAGAAGGTTGCATATTATGTAGTTGGAATCATTCAGTATGTAGCCTTTTCAGACTGGCTTCTTTCACTCAGCAGTACACATTTTGATTTTCCTCCACATCTTTTCATGACTTGATAGCACTTTTGTTTTTATTGCCAGAGAATATCCATTGTCTGGATATGCCATGGTTCAGTTTATCCCGTCACCTACTAAAGAAAATGTTGGTTGTTTCCAGGTTTTGGCAATTATGAATGAAGCAGATGTCTTCTAAGACATTTTCTTTACATAACTACCAAACCATGATGATGTAAAATTAACAGTAACTCAATATATCATCCAATATCCAGTTGATATTCATTCAAATGTCAACTCAGAATTCCATCAAGGTTTGTGCATTGCATTCTTTTGCGTTTTTAGTCTCTTGTCTAGAACAGTTTCCTGCCTTGTTGTTGTTTTTTTTTATTGACAGATTTTTAAAAATAATTCCAAATTTTATTTTAGATACAGGAGATACATGTGCAAGTTTGTTACTTGCAAAGATTTCCTTTGAAGAGTCCAGACCAGTAGTCTCACATTCTGGGTCTGATTACTTCCTCATGATTCAATTTGGCTTAAGTCGTTTTTGGCAGCATTCCAACATAGGTAACGTTATAGAGTCTGCTTTTCTGACTTTGTTGATGATAACCTCCATTGCTTGGATGAGGTGGTGATGGCCAGAACCCCGCCTTGTAAAGTGACATTTTTCTCTTTGTTCATCATCTGTAGGAAGGTACTTTGAAACCATGTGAATTTTCTGTTTTCCACCAACCATTCACCCAATGATTTTGGTATCCATTGATAATTATTGCCTAAGCTAATTATTACATTGGGGATTGCAAAGTATTAATTATCAAATTCTGTCCTGCTTCCTACGTTTATCGAGTATTCCTCCCCATTTAAGAAAAACAATCACTGTAGGGTCATGACATATTCTTTTAATGTTTTTGTAATTCATATTGTCATTATTCTGTTTGCTTAGCATGCTCTCTCACTATTTTCCTCTCTCCTAAAGATGTTGCCATGAGGTGGAGGGGAAGGAGTCTTATTTGCTGTCTCCCTCAATGTGATAGATGGGGAAACCAACACAAGAAACGGATACCTTTTCCAAGACTGTTTAGGGTCCAGTGTTGTCAGAGCCAAAAAAGTCAGAATTCTGGCCTGACAGTTTGACTAATCAGGGTCTATTTCACCAGGTGTAACTGATTTGAATACTGCCTAGAATGCTTACATCCCCTCTTTATATTCACTAAGATAAATTTGACTAATTTTGCCTTAATTAAATAAATGACGGTATATTACAATTATGTTTTCTGATTTCTTTTGTATATTATCATATTACACAGAGTAGAAACCCATTATTTTAATAGCTATACAGTATTTTAATGTGAGACTACCAGAGTTTGCTTCCCCATACCCCTTTTTTTGGGGGGTACAGTGGAGATACAGTGAGTAGTATTTTGCAAACTTATGTGGGAATGGAGCTTCTTTTTTTCCAAAGAAGTTGTTCACTTCTCCTTCTCTCAGACCTTTCATTTTACCCAAGGGGCATGATGTGTTCCTGCAGGTGGTCATTTAGTAAAATAACGAAACAAGGCTTGCTATGAATGGTTGTGCAAATGTGCACTGTATAATCCAGAGGGCACAATTTCTACCGCAGTGTTTGTGAGCAGTGCTCCTTGGCACTGTGTGATATACAGTCTTGGTGGTCCCATACAATGGACTTCGGGAAGTGGCATTCTTTTTATAAGTTGAAAGCAATGGAATTTTGGAAGAGGAGGCAATTTACATATATAGTCAGAGATAAATGTCGAACTTTATCCTCCCAGTAAGATAGAATTACAAATAGAATCACTTTTTATCTTGTACTTAAAATTTCTTATACTTAAAATATCTTATACTTGGAATTCCTGTGGTGTGGTCAAGTTTTGACAATGCCTTTCATAAACCCTTTTAAAATTGATTATAGTCTTGAAATTTAAGAGGATATAGTAGTCATCATAGGTTTACTGCCGTCATAAACAAGCTTGCAATCTCTGTGGCCTAATGCAATAAAGGTTTATTTTTCTCACATGTTACATCCAGTGTGGATTGCAGGTGGGCTCTGGACCTAGGTCTTTGAATCTGGTGGCTCCTAAGTCAATCCTCAGAGCCCTTCACTGGCTCCTGTGCCTCTGGCTGCCAGATGAGAAGAGAGAGTGGGGGGAAATGCACAGGAGACCTGGGAGCGGCATCTGTCACCTCCACCCACCGGCATTGGCCAGTGCTCCCTCCATTGGCTCTGCCTAACCACAAGGGAGGCTGGGAAATGTTGTCTGTCTCTGTGTCCACATGGAGAAGGCACTGGGGTTTAGGGAGAGGGATGAGTCGTCGTTGCGAGGCTGACCTCTTTTCTCTATTTTGTTTCTTCTCCAGGAGACTTCTTGGCATCATCACAAAAAAGGATGTTCTGAGACATATGGCCCAGATGGCAAACCAGGACCCCGAATCCATCATGTTTAATTAGCAACAAGGTGGCAATTATTTTCAGAAAAACACTGACTGTGTCATTTAAAAAGAAATAAATGATATGTTATTATCCCAATGAAAGATCATGCATTGGGGACAGCAGAAACAAAAGCTTTGTTGGAAAGGCGGGGAAGAAGGATGAAACCTTTAAAAACAAAAACAAAAACATCAATGAGTAGGCATTTTATAGCTTTAACCCTGTATGAGTTTCAAGCTGTGTTTCCTAATGAGTTTGCTACTGCTGTGGGGGCATGTGGGTGGGTAAATGATGTAAATGATGTGATCTGTACAAGTATGTGGAGCATGAATGCTGACTCAAGAAACTTTTACTCCTTCTGCTCAAGGCTGATGTTTGTAACTTATGAACACACGTGAAGTGTTGAGTCCAAAAGACAAAGGGGTATCGGCATGTCAGCATCCTTATTTATTGGTTTTTGAAGTTTTGCTGCTATGTTACTGAATCATACTAAAGACATTTGCACTTTGTTGAAAAAGAAATTAAATTTGAACACAGTGAAAGCTGCAAGTATGCCAGTGGGTCCGCTCACGACCGTCCTGTTTCTTGCTCCTGTTCTCAGCCTGTTATCTGGCTTATCCATCAGTTTCTGAACCAACATCAGGGGCACCTGCCATGATGAGTGTGAAGAAATCATTTCTCTATGCAAGACTGGCATCCTGGGACTGCACGATGAACTATTGGAGCATATAGTACTGTGGTGTGTCTCCTCCCATACAAAGGGACGCATCCTTATTTTGAGGGTATACTCACCCGATCGTTGATTTGAATCCCCATTGCATTTGCTTCATTTATTTATTGCTTTTGCCCATGCATTCAATATTGATCAGCTCAGCACTTCCATGGGCCATAGCCGGTATGCCCCCAGCCTGCCATAAGTGTGCTTTCATTTTCAAGTAGCATATGCAAGAGTCCAAACAGGCTACCCAATGTTACTACTTATTTTTCCTCTCAGGTCTTATCAGATACGGCTGTGGAGAGGATGAGGCATATGAGTTCTCAGTTGGAATCCCTCCAAATGGATTGCAAGAGAAATACTAAATTGATTCTAATCTGTTCCATTATCTTCTCTGTAGGATGCAAAATGTCCAGTTTTAATGTATAAGCATGCACTTCATACTAGCAATCACAGCACAGGAGGACAGCATTAAATTTTATGTAGCCAGTTTGGGCACTGGGCATCTTTGTATTTGAACTTAGCGACACATTTACTCTTTTAGTCAGGATTTCAGTCTTTTCTGCAGGAAGGAATTAAGCTATGTATTAGGTCCACCGTATGATCTGTGTAAGTAAGATTATCCCACTTGCCCTTTCTCTTTAGTCTTTGTCCCTTCCTTTTCACTAAGTGCCCCTCATCCTTTTCAGTCTCATTGTCACTGGATAGTGCTGCATCACTTAGGTGTGCATTTGGCTGCAAATAACAGAAAACCCAGCAAACACTGAAGGGCTGGATAAGAACCCTGAGAGGGGGTACTCCAGGACTGTCTCCATAATATCACTGGGATCTCCATCCCATTGCTATTTCTTTTTCACCATTTTTACCTTTTGTCCTCTGGCTTATTGCCTCAGAGTTGCAAGATGGTTCCTGAACTGTCAGGTATCATGTCTGCTTTCTAAGTGGGAAGAGGAAGGGAGAGGCAAGCAACTAGGTACAATGTCTATCAGGAAAGCAAAGCTTCCCCAGAGACGCTCAGCTTGTATCCATTGACTGGAAGTCTGTCACGTGGCTCCCCCTAGCCGCACACTAGTGTGGGAAGGAAAATATTGAGGTAGGCACATTACTCTCTGGACGAAATTCATATTATCTTATTAAGGAAGAGTGTTGGTCTTCAGGAGGGGAAGTTTGCTGTATTGGATGCCATCATCGTGTCCTTGTCATTGCCCTTCCGGTTTTCATTCTTGCTAAACCCCTGTGAATGTTCTTCTAACCTTCCTGTTCCCCACCCCTTCTCTCAGATTTGACCTAGAATTCCCAGCCCAAATCCATAATTTCTTAGCTCTAATAAGAATTTTCATGTTGGACAAAAACCTAGCTACAAATGGGTTTCTATGAAACTTCTAATTAATGTGCAAAATATATATTTTCTCTGGGTTAAGAAATTTTAAGTCAGATCATGCTGACACAATAAGAAAATTTGTTTGTGTAATTCATTGACCTCTTCCTTCCAAAATAGTATCAAGTAGCCACCTCAGTGTGACAATATCCAGTCAATAGTAGAGAATTTAATCCTTGGTCCTATAGAAGAATAAAATTCATTGTCGTATTTACAGCACGTAAGCCTTGAGTAACAGGTCTTAATGTTAGTGTTGGTGTTGTGGTTTCTACAGAACGTTTACAAGTGAAGTTGGATTCTCCTGGGCTTTAAATCCTAAAAAGTCTTAACGACCGCTTCATGTAGTTCCCCTCTTATTCCCCTGTGGTCTCCTCAGAGCCAACGTGTGCTGGGAAAGAGTATTAGTCATAGCCTGGCTTTATAGAATCCAGGAGATCCTTTTAGCTGAAACAAGCGGCTTCAAAAGGGAACATGAAACAGTGAAAAGATAGCCAAAGGTCAGTGAAACCACAGCATTTCTTTCTAATCTGGCTGAGGCCATGGTGGGGAATGAGAGGAAAATATGCTTCCGGGCCAAGGTCACGGAGGGGGACCTTGGGATTTGTGTCCTCCCCAGTGCTTAGAGTAGAGATATCTGCAAATTCATGTCAAACAGTTGGAAGAGTTACTTGACTGAAACAATCCAATCTTACTTTCTTTCGTAAGTTGAACCTCTGATTTATTGTGGGATTCAGGCTCATCGTCAATAGAAGGCTGGAGTTGGACAGGTGGACTAAGGTCAAGGATGAGGAGTCTGCGGTGGGGACTACCACAGCAAACTGCCTTCCTTCCGTGGAGTCCTAACTCAGCCATGTGGTCCACTCACCCAGGGGCCTGGGGGCTCAGACAAGCCCCATGGGGAACATGCTGCCATGCTCTGTCTCTCTTTCTTGTAAACGTAGTTGGGTAGGGATCCCAAGGGTATTTGCTCTCTCCAAATGCAGAACTTCCATCCACTTTATCTGGTGATCTGATGAACAGCATGAGGACATGGAGGTGAAATAAGCATCTTTCAGAATAAGGGTTTTTTTTTTTCCTCTTCCAGAACCAAAGGCTTTAGACATTTGTAGAACTTTCTGGATTCCTTCTGAATCGGGTTTTAACATAAAAAACCATCAACACATCATGGGGAAGGAGCTCTTTCATGACACACATCACATGTTTCTTTCTCTCACTGAGGAAATGTGCTGTACAAAAGCACCAAATAAGGGCACCCTGGAAGTGACATGTGTGTTTCTTCTAAGTGGTTTTTAGTGCATCCCCTGGGGTTGCAGATGCTCATGTGGATTTTAGGGAAAGGCAGAATGTGCTAGAAGTCGAAGTCATTCAATATTCAGTCCTTACTGTTACTTTGAACCAGGTAATCTCAGTTCTTTATTCAGTCCTTCCCAAAGACCTTACAAAGGAGATATGTAAATTGATAGATTTTGAGCCTAATAAGTCACAGGAATGGAAAATTTTAGAGCAGTTTGTTTCACTTAGGTGAGAACTGATTACTTTAAATTACCAACATGTGCAAATTCTACTTAGCATTCATTATTAGATGCTGAGCTGGAAAAGATGAGAAACCCAAGGAGAACTATTGAATTACCACATAATTGTAATATTATGCTTTCATTTTAATTTTGTATGGGCAGTGTTCTATCAGACGAAGCTTCTAGCCTTTGAAATGATTTACATGAGGAGAGAGCCTGTATATCTGACTTCGGAAACATTAAGCAGACCCTATTTTCACCAGCGCGGTAATAACTATTTATTTGCTATCCTAGAGGTGCTGGGATTGAGCCTACGTGCGACTTTGATGAGATATATTCACATTTGGTGTTGGAACGACCACATAGCAACGTGTTGGGTTTTTTTTATTGTAACACTCTGTGTAAACGTTGACATCTTATTAAATATTAAATGTTTGAACTCTATTTTTAAAAATAAAACAAGCACAGAGTCCGCTACAAACATGTAAATGGAAGAGATACTGATTTCACAGTGTTTCTACCCAGTAGAACCTCCGGAAACCTGGTCCCCATGACTTGGTAGAACTATCCAGTAAAGTTAAAGATCCATCTTAAGACGGGCACACAGATTGTGAAGTCCATTCAGTCAGCTTTAAAATTCCTTGTTCTTGGCTGGGTGGGCAGTGATCAAATGAAAATTCAGACTGAGGCTATCAGTTTCCAAGGATTGGGTAGGAACACTGTCCTCAGGCCATCTGTGTTTGCCCTGTGTGAAGGCTGGGGAGTACAGCTTGGGTAATGGTCTAACATTCATTCATTCTTCCATCCTTTCTTTCAGGAGCAAATTTTCTGTTTATTACTTTGGGAACCACAAGGATTGAATGTCTTTTCCCCCAAGTTTTTTTTTTTTTTTTTTTGTGAAAACTTTCTACTTTACAGAAAATTTGAAAGAAAGAAAAGAAAGGAACAAAGGATGCCCACAGATCCTTGACCTAGAAGAGGTGCTATTTAATATAGGTGGTTAGAGGAGTCCCCACTGGTTAGGGGAGGGGACCAGCTGGGGGTACAGCTGGGGAAAGGGTATTCTCAGCAGAGGGGATAGCAAGTGCAAATGTCCTGAGGTGGAAATGGGCCTAGCCTGCTGGGGGCCCACCAGGGTGGATGGCTGCAGCGTTGGGATGGGAGTGGGGGTATTTGAAGTTGGCTTTGTTTTCCCTTTGGGAGGAGGGTAGACACAGCAGATGCTTCAGGGTCTTGAAGGACCAGGTAAAGTCCTGGAATTCAGAGGAGTGACATGATTTTACTTGTGTTGCCCACAAACCATTCTGGCTGTTGGACAGCAAGACTGGAAGCCAGGGCTCTGCTTAAGAGTCTGTTGCAGATACAGCAGGTGCGGTGGCTTATGCCTATAATCCCAGCACTTTGGGAGGCCAAGGCAGGCAGATCACTTGAGGTCAGGAGTTTGAGACCAGCCTGGCCAACATGGCGAAACCCTCTCTCTACTAAAAAATACAAAAACAAGCCAGGCATGGTGGCAGGTGCCTGTAATCCCAGCTACTCGGGAGGCTGAGGCAGAAGAATTGCTTGAACCTGGGAGGCAGAGGTTACAGTGAGCTGAGATCGTGCCACTGCACTCCAGCCTGGGCAACAGAGCGAGACTCCATTTCAAAAAAAAAAAAAAAAAAGAAGAGTCTATTGCAAATAGGTGAGTGATGATGGGGGCTTGCCCCAGAAAAATTCTTGAATTCCAGTTATACAGTTGGCCCTCAGTATCTGTGGGGGATTGCTTTCAGGACCCCCCATAGATTCCAAAATCCATGACGCTTAAGCCCCTTATATAAAATGTTGTATTATTTGCATATAGCCCACGCACATCCTCCTGTCTGCTTTAAATGTTCTCTAGATTACTTAGAATACCTAGTTCAATGTAATGCTTTGTAAATAGTTGTTACACTGCATTGTTTATGGAATAGTGACAAGAAAAAAGTCTGCACATGTTCAGTACACATGCAACCATCCATTTTTTTCCTGAATATTTTCAATCCACAGTTGAATCCACAGATGCAGAATCCATGGATACAGAGGGCAAACTGTATTTCCAAGGTAGAGCCAACAGATTTGCTGATGGACTGGATATAAAATGGTACAACCAAGTTGCCATTTACTGAGATGGGCTAGACTAGGTGAGGAGCTCCCTTTTGGAAATGCTACATGAGAGATGTCTCTTAGACATTCAAGTTTGGAGCTCAGGGGAATCATTAAGGTTTGAGATATAAATCAAGCCATTGGCATATCGGTGGCATTTAAAGCCATGCCTGGAAACTTTTGTGGTCTCATGATATCCTAAAAGCAAACAGAATAATCTTTTTTTTTTTTTTTTTTTGAGATGGAGTCTCGCCCTGTTGCCCAGGCTGGAGTGCGGTGGCATGATCTTGGCTCACTGCAGCCTCCGCCTCCTGGGTTCAAGCGATTCTCCTGTCTCATCCTCCTTAGTAACTAGGATTACAGCTGCACACCATCACACCTGGCTAATTTTCCATATTTTTGGTAGAGACAGGGTTTCACCATGTTGGCCAGGCTGGTCTCGAATTTCTGACCTCAAGTGATTCACCTGCCTCGGCCTCCCAAAGGGCTGGGATTACAGGCATGAGTCACTGCACCCAGCCAGAATATTCTTCCAACAGAATTTCGAGTTTTCAGGGAGTCACACCAATGTCACAGGCCGATAGGACTGCACTTGAGTTCCGGCTCCATTGAGTACTGGCTCCGTGTGCCATTGTCAAAGGGACTGAACTTATCTGAGCCTGGGTTTCCCCATCTCTGTAGAGTGAGCTACTGCTCTTGCCACAGCAGCATGGCTGTGAGAATTAAATGAGGTAGTTGCTGTACAGTACTTGGCATGGAATATGACCAGGCAAATGGTAGACATTATCATCTAAAGCTCAGTAGCTTTAGTTGGAAATACTTCAATTAATTGTGTGTTGTTAAAGGACATATAACACTTTAGTTTAATTATAAGGCCACAGAAAGTAAACACAGATCAGACTAGTCAAATGCTTTTTTCCCAGTCCCTGCAGTCATTTTTCCAAAAAACAAAACAAAAAGCAACAACTCAGATCTCTTAAGGGATATATTTAGAAAAAAAAAAAAAACCTGTCTCCAAATTAATGGGAAATTATAGAAAGGAAGCTACTTGATAGAAAATTCCATTTCTCTGTACCTTTATATAGGCTTGAAGAGCAGAAAAGCATCAGTATGCATGGATACTGAACTATATATTGATTAGTTTGAAATTTGGAGCAAGAATTCATGGAACACAAGAAAGTGTATAGCTTATTTTCAGGCAACCTAAAACTCAATACCCTCTGCACTTCCAGACAAAGAAAAATCTCTCCAGCATGGTGTTAATGTAGAAATGAGCCTGTTAGTAAAACTCATGAAAGAACAGCGTTTTGTGGGCCTTGGACATTTCCTGTCACCATGATGTTGTTAAAAGCCAGAGGGGGAGAATGAACAAATAGAATTTGTCTGAAAAGTGACAGCCCATCAGTTTTAATTCTGGAGGCTTAGCTAGAGCTAACCAGGATGGCCTTGCAAATAAAAGTCTGGGTCATGCATGGGTTTCCTGGGCTTTCATGGGTTGAGAAAGGACTAGAAACGTCCATCTCCATCAACTTCCACCAGGTCCAGCGTGCTTCGGCTGAGCACAGGGTGCCTGGACTGCCCATTGTTAAAGCTCTTCCCCAGTTCATTGGTGGTCAATTGGCCAGAAAGAAGCTACCATATGTGAAGGCAGATAGGGAGCATCTATTTCTGGCTGTTCCTCAACATTGCATTTCATTAAAGACATATTTTTTCTTTCTGAATGAGCAATAAGCAGAGAGCACCTTGTGGGGATTTCCAAACCCCTTTAGTCAGGGCTTGGCTCACAGAACGAAGGGAGCAATTGATGTGTGATTCCTGCGCTTGTTATGGAACACATATTTCAAAGATGAAACAGCCGTCCTCAATCCAAACAGATTCTGTCAGAGAAATTGAAAACACATCCATAAATTCTCATCCCACAGGCTCCTAACAGGTTGGATCCAGGAGATGCTCGCTGGTAGAACATTCCTTCCTTCTGCAGGACTCCATGTTCATTTCATACACACTCACTCTCTCAGGGCTTCCACCTGTTTCCAGCCGATACGGACCCAAGCGGAAATTGGGGTGGGCTAGCTCCCATTTGATGAACAGGTTTCCTTTTCTGAGATTTCTCAAACTTCAGCCTCTCTCCAGAAAGCCATTTCTAGGAATGGCTGCTGGGTGGTTTATATGATCAGCAAGGAACTTTCTCCAGGGAGTGGCCAAGCCAAGTTTCTCCATGGGGCAGGAGTCTCCACTGGTTATTAAAGAGCTAGGGAGAGGCCAGGTGTGGTGGCTCATGCCTGTAATCTCAGTGCTTTGGTAGGCTGTGGTGGTTGAGGATTGCTTGAGGCTAGGAGTTCAAGACCAGCCTGGGCAACACAGTAAGACCCCCATCTCTACCAAAAAAATTTTAAAAATTAGCCAGGTGTGGTGGTGAGCACTGGTAGTCCTAGCTACTTGAGAGGCTGAGGTGAAAGGATCACTTAAGCCCAGGAGTTTGAGGCTGCAGTGAGCTATGATTGCACCACTGCACTCCAGCCTGGGCAACAGCGCGAGACTCTGCCTCAGAAAAAAAAAAAAAATGCTGGGGAGAAAGAGCAGGACTGCATTCAGTGGAGATGATTTCCCAAAGTGCCTCCAGGGTACAGTGTCTTCAGGATGCTGCCAGGTGCCAGAGGAAGGGTGGATCTGTGGTTAACTAAATTGGTGGCTAGAGTGTGACGGTCCATGAAGTCTTTTTTAAGTTTCTTTTGAGAATTTCTAGTTGAGTGACTGGGAGAACCGACTTAACTTTAATGCACTGCAGCCACATCATCTGAAAGTAGTGACTTGCTAATCAGAGTGTGATCTAGGGACTACCTGTGTCTGTATTACTGGAGCAAGTGCCACTTAGCAATGCAGAATTGCAAGCCCCATCCAGGTCTGCTGAGTCAGGCAGGATTAACCCCAGGTGATTTGTGTGCAGAGTAGAATTTGAGACGTGCTGCCTTACATGACCAGGTGATCTGAGTTCACTTCCAGCTCTAATACCCAACTTGCTCTAAGATTATCTTACTTCCAAAAGAAAAAGGAGTGATGACTGCAGTGATTGGGCCATGGAAGGAGCCGCTCCAGAGAAACAAGGTAGGGAGAAGCTTGGCATAAGAACTCTAAGCCCTATTTCTCAGTCCCCAGACTTTCCCAGTTACAGCTATCCTCCTACATGATGCCCCATCTCAGAGATTCTCAGTCTCAGCACTAGTGACATTTGGGGCTGTCCTGTGCACTATACGATGGCGAGCAGCATTCCTGGCCTCTACCCACTAGATGCCATAGCACCCCTCACCTAGTTATGACTCCAAAAATGTCTCCAGACATTGCCAAGTGTCCTGGGTTGGGGGAGGTATGCAAATCTCCCTCATCCCCTCCCCTAACTGTATAGAAGGGAGCACTGTGATTTACAAAGCATGGGAAAAGGGATCACACTTTGGTGTCATTTTGGTGGTTTTTTTCCTAACGCTGGATGAAAATCGCTAGTGTAAGGCAAAGACTGATGGGGACTCCCATCCTGCTTCGACGAGTCCCCATGGCTGCGGAAGAGTTCCCTCAGCCTTTAAGCAGAAAACAGCAATTTAAAGGAGAGGGTGCATTTCCTTCTTTCTGAGAACCTAATGGTGAGCCCAGGAAGAATGCAGTCATCTTACCTGGACATAAGTCTCACGCCAATTGGTAATTTCAAAGCGATTGGCTTACTTTTAACTGTCTGTGTGACCACCCTGTCGTCCTTCCTCACTTGCCTCCCACACTCAGACCATACATGCAAGCATGTCGATGAAATCACTCTTTGCTGGGTACATCTCATTAGAAAGATTCCTAGCTGCTTTTTTGAGTCAACTTGAACATTTTTGTGTCTTTCTTTGAAACTTAGAGGAGTGGTTGGCCAACTATAGCACGTGGCCAAATGCAGCCTGCCACCTGTTTTTGCAGACACAGTTGATTGGCACACAGCCATGTGCAGCCGTTTACGTATTGTCTATGGCTGCTTTTTATGTTTGTTTGTTTTAGTCTATGGCTGTTTTTGTGATACAATGGTGGAGTTAAATAATTGTAACAGAGACCATCTGGCCTACAAAGCCAAAAATATTTACTATCAAGTCCTTGACAGAAAAAGTTTGCTGGCTCCTGGCTTAGAGTAAATTGGGGTCACCAAACCATTGGATAGTCACCAAGAATAATTTAACTTTCTTAGACTATATGTAAAATATAAAGAAATGCTTTAAATACAGAATCAAGGAGAGATGCGTGTGTCAGTGGAATAAGATGGATTTGTTAAAATGATTTTCCATCCTTCAAGTTTCTCCAACAGCTTAACTTGTGCCAGAAATATCTGTCCTGACTTAGATATTAACTGAGATGTTTATGGCCTCTGTCAGAATTTAAATGTTTTCTGTAACAGAAAATGACACTTAACATTTAAATAGCACTGTGTCATTTATGAAGGGATTTTAATACTTATTTGTGTTTGTCTCAATGGTCCTGTGTGGGAAAAATTATACCTATTATTTAGAAGACAAAACTGAGGCTCAGAAGAATCACCTGTGGAGATTTTGCAACATACTGATGCACTGCAGCCATGCTCTGAGATTCTGATTAAGTCCATCTTGGATAGGGTCTTCCATCAACCATCAACGTTATAAAAAGTCACCGGGTGATTCTAATGTGAGATTGAGAACTTCTGGGCTCCAGGGATTTGCTCAAGTTACTATACCTAGGAGGTGGTCTTGTTGGAGGAAGCTCGAACTTGGTCTTCATGACTTCAAGTCTAGGAACATTTTCCTACAATATGACAACCCATCTTAGCTCAGGCTTTAACTCAGTGGTTCTCAAAGTATGGTCCTTGGACCAGAAGCATGAGGATCACCCAGCAATCTATTAGAAATGCAAGTTATCTGTCCTACTCTGGACCTGGTAAATCTGAAAGTCTGGGGGTGGGGCCTACTCCTCTGTGTTTTACCAAACCCTCTAGCCGGTTTAGAGGCAGCTCCGGTTTGAGAACCACTGGTCTAATGTGCTGGGAAAGAGGATAGATAAATTTTAATGGAAGTAAGGGGCTAAAACTGGAAACAAATCACACACACACACAAAACCAGGCCTTGCCTCTGGGAAATTGGCTGTGGCTGGGGAGGGGCAGAATGAACACAAGAAGTTATAAGAAAAGTGAAAATCTGTGCACATCTGGGGAAATATGAAGGTATCCGGATGGCAGAAAAAGCAAAAATCTCACCAGCCCCCTGAGTAGAGCGTCTGCGGACTTCATCTTCCTCGGCAGCCCTGAAGGTGTTAAGAATTTCTGCATCCCTTTGCTGTGCTGGCAGGTCAGAGGGTTTTTCTGTTACTGTTCCATTTCATTTTTTGTTTTCAAAGTTTTGGGTTTTTCTGAATCAAGCACTTGGTTGAGATGAACATTCTTGTGTGATTAAATGAGCCCCCTTCTGCTTGGAGCCAAAGCCACATTCCTTGCTTCGGTTTTATCCCAGGTGCTCCTTTTTAATTCCATTTTGTATTCAACTGTGCAGCCACCCCCTTCCCGGAGAGGGCTGGGCCCCTAATCACTACAGTGCTGTTACCACTGCAGCTGGGACTTCAAAGTCCCCAGAAGTCATATTGTAACGTGAGCTCCAAATTGTCCCTGAGATGAACACAGAGAGGCATCATCAGTCAAAACTCATCAAGGGGAAGGGATACCTCTGTGTGGCATGTGGGTGACGGAATTTAGCCTCACCCTCAGTCCCTCTCAGAGCCTCCCCCTCCACAGCATTGCCATTCCCAATCTGAAAACCACACCAACATATACATGATTCAAGGCTGTGCACTGATTGCCCAGAGCGAGGGGACAGACATGTATGCCCGGGAAAGAATGTTTGTTTCAAGCAAACGTTCACAGCACCAGCTGCCAATGGGGGAAGACAGGCAGAGGGGGCTCCTGCAGACAGACATGGGAAAGTACAAACGATGATTACAGGCTCCGAAAAGGAGCTGTTGTTGGGGGAAATCACAGCATCTGATTTGGGTTTTGCTTTTGTAATTACTGGTCTCAGAGAATGTAACTGCAAAGCACATGCTGTTTCCAAAATGGGTGGGACCATGTGAGCTCAGGATGGCTTCAAATCTGCACTTTGACATTCAAGTTTGACTCCAGGAGTTAACAAGAGCAGGCCCTGCTTTACATAGTAGCTTCATTTGAAGTTCCAAAGCTCAGTCCCTGGAAGCAGATGGGGTAACTTGTGATTCTATTTTATTTCTTTAGCCTGGAGCCAATATAGAATATTGATTTCTAATGTGGGAATTCTGAAGAGGGAAAAACTAGGGTTGACTTTTTTTGGGGGGTCAAACCTATGAGTTTCTCAAGGCCGAAGAGCTGTGTCTCCATTGTCTTTCTTCAGTGTCAGTTCTAGTATGTCGTATATTGATGATAAACAATACAATGTATGCTTTTGAACAATGGATAAATGCTGAAAACCTGTTCTTTAGCTGTGACCTTTTAGAATAAATCAGGAAAATAACCCTGGCAGAGTTTTCTGGAGACATGGAGCATTTCCCCAAAAGAGACCCATCTGCCATTGTGTGAAATGTCACATAAAACACTAGGTGTCAAAAGAAAACAGTAATCGGCTTGGTGTTTCATGGCCTGAGAGGAGCTGCTTAGTTCAGACACCCTGAGCTTCCAAAGAATGAATATAAAAGTGGAATCTGAAGACACTGTGTGCCCCGGTGTATCTTTGATCAAACTGAACCTGCAAAGAAGTGTGGCAGGCTCTAAAAGCTGTGGTGACTAACCGCTCAGGAAACCCATGCCAGTGACTTTACTGAACATGTCACATCAAAGGGGAAAAGTGCCCCACTGACTGGAAAGTTCTTTTGGTATTCAATGTTGAGAGAGAATAGAAATGAGATAAAATTTCAGTATTTCTGAATTTGGTTAATAGATTCTCTCTCTCTTCCAAATATAAGAACTTTAAGTGATTCTGTTGACTTAGTAGAAAAATATCCAAAGGGCACATCTAATAATGAAGTCTAAGGGGAATGAAAATATAAGACTATAGATAAGAGAGAGTATCGTAATCTTTAGAGAAGTAGTTCAAAAAATTTTTTCAGCTGTGACATCCAAGATGATGTCCAGACACTGAGACGGGTAGACCCTGGCTTTGTAGGCACATCCCAGGACACTGTCTGCAACTTGACTCTGAGGGAGCTAAGAATATGCCACCCCAAAATATGCTGCTCTGGCATATTGACTATTTTTAATTAAAGGAACTTAACAACAGAAAAAGCAGGTGCAAGAAGTTCACTCTGATCATTTTGTTTCTTAAAAGCAGGAGATTAAATTCTCATGTGAAAGACATCCTACTTACACAAAAAGAAATAACAGTCTTATCAAGGATGGGAAGTTGAAACTGAGAGAATTCCATACAGACCTTGTTACAATAACTCTTATCTTTTTAGCCTCCCCGCATAATGTAGTTGCTTTTTTCACAACTTAACTATTCCCTGTCTGATTCAGTATGTAAGTGACTGACTCGTAACTGCTTCTTTGGGCCTTCATAACCTTATGAGGGCTCCTGTGCTACGTAAAACTTGGCATTAAATGAATCTGTATGCTTTTCTCCTGTTGAGCTGTCTTATTGCAATTTAATAATCAGGCCCAGCAGGGACCCTAGCTGCTCTGGGCCAGAGGGCTAAGCTCTCTTATTTTCTCTCTCCTCCCTTCCGAGGGCCTGGCTCCGTTCCACCACTCCTTCTATGCTTGAGATAGAAAATGCCATTTCCCTCCAGTCTGTGCCAGCCAAAGTGTCCCCAGTCACCTTGGATTGTCACATTCTTCAGAGGGAAGCAACTACAAGTTAAATCAGTCCCTGTTTGCTAAAACCTGTCACTTCTTACGAGTTGTGTTGATGGGGCCATTCATTAAAACTTCAGCCTCACTCATTTGGGGCAAGAGAGCTGGGAGGGGCAGGTCGAAAACTGTGTCTTGCCAAAGGAACATTTCTTTAGCTGGTATCTGATTTAGCATCATAACACCTCTGGCTACCATTGTTTATAGAGATGAAGCCAGGTGAAAGTGATCTATTGAAGGGCTTTAACTTTGGCATAAGGCGGACATAGTTTTGAATCCAGGCTCTGCTACTTCCTAGCTGTGTAACCCTGGGCAAATCGTTTAACCTCTCTAAGCTTTGATTTTCTCATCTATAAAATATGGTAATTGGCCTACCCATACAAACTTGTTGGGCACAGCAGATGGCAGAGCATGAATGCCCAAAAATGTGATTGTAGCAGAGATAGCTGATGCTCACCAAATCTGTGTTCTCCTTTTTTTCATGGGTCCACAGCTGGACTATATTTCCCAGCTCCCTTGGCAGTTAGGTGTGGTCAATACTGGTTCTAGCCAATGGAATGTAAGCAGGAGTGAAGCCTGGAGAGCCCATAAGCAATCCCCTGCAGTCTTCCTCTCTGCTGGTCTGGAATGGAGATGACCCAGCATGACCTTGGAAGCCACGTGTTGAAGATGGCAGCTCTGCTGTCAGCCTGGGCCTCTGTGGAAGAGGACTTCCCAGTGACTTCTTTACCTGCCCAGTACTGTCTTGTGAATAACAAACAAAGCTCTGTGGTATTGAGCCATTTTCCACTTTGGGGTCAATCTGATAAAGCAGATAGTGTACCCAGACTATGCAGTTATTACCACTATAAATTCCTAGAATGCTAGGTAGTGGCATGATGAAGCTAGCTTGTACCAGCTCTCAAGAGCTGATGGTTACATTTGCAGGCGTTTTATGGGCCAGTTGATGTCATATTCCTACCTTGAAATCAGCCATGGTGGAAATGTTTACACCACAGAAATTGGCAAATACTGTAAACCAGTCTTTCCTCCTCTCCCTCATTGGAGCATTTACTAGCACACTACCGACTAAGAATATATCTTTTTCCTCTTTGCCTTATCCCAAAGCCTCATAACCTAGTGCATTACATATTTGAATAACTCAAAAAGTGTTTGTGGCTACGACTCAAGACCAGGCTTGAATAAATGGAAAGAGGAGACATTGTGAAAGGATGAAAGCTAATACTTAGGGTTAGATAGGGCATATGGTGAAGGGGGAAGAACAGTCTAATCTTTGCCTTTCTGAAATAGGAATATCTGGGGCTAAGGATACATTTTAGTGTGTTGGGTCTCTTTGTGATTCAGGCCTTTAACCTCTTTTATCTCCCCTGTCTGGACTGGTTGTCACTGCTCCATGAGCAAGTGGATGTCTTCCAAAGTACAGTGATTCTCCCCTCACTCCCAAGCACTCCATAATGACAGGCACTGGAGAAAGTGTTTTATCCCCTTCACGTTCCTCTAAGGGAGGCTGCGGCCAGTACAGAGGGGGCTGTCTCAGTCTGGGTTCCCCTAACAGCAGAATCCCCTGTCTCGGGGTATTCAAGTGCAAGTCATTTATTTGGAAGGTGATGCCAGGAAACAGCATGGCAGAGTGGGGAAGAGGTGAAACAGAGAAAGAAAGGCAACCAACAAAGTGTGCTTTCTTCAGCAAATTGCTGCTGCTGTTGGCTGCTGGAGATAGTTTAGAACATGTGTCTCAGAGTTATCACTGCAGAAAGGAAGAAGGGTAACAGGGTATTTATTAGCTCTCTTGAGTCAATGTGGCGCCATCTGCCTGAGATGCTCATAACCTGTCCAGACAACCAGACTGTCTCTGTTCTTTCATTACCTAGCCCCTGAGAATCTCTTTACTCCACCAAGACTTCCTTGCTTCACCAGAGGTGAGCTGACTCCTTTATTCAGACCTCTCAGTATGGATGTCACGTGTATTCTCTTAGCTGCCCTTGGCCCTGACTCTGATAATATATTCACCCTGACCTCTGTATGCCTTCAGTGCCCTTCAGTGCATTCATGGATAAGAAGAATGCTTTGAATCACAATCTCAAAAATGACATAACTGGAGGGTTCTTCTCTTACCATCCAACATGATTCTGACCATCCTGGATTAGATATACATTTCGCCAGGATTTCTGCACTGTGGTAGACTCAAAAATCACCCCCAAGGATGTTTACATCCGAATCCCTGGAACCTGTGAATATGTTACCCTACATGGCAAAAGGACTTTGAAGATGTGATGAAGTTAAGGAGCTTGAGATTGGGAGGTGATCCTGGGTGGACCAAGTGGGCCAATGTGATCATGAGGATCCTTAGAAGAAAGAGGCAGGAGGGTCCAAGTCAGAGAAGGAGATGTAACAATGGAAATAGACTAGAGTGATGTGGAGCCATGAGCCAAGAAACGTGGAAAGCTTCTAAAAGCTAGAAAAAGTGAGGAACAGATTGCTGCTCTAAAGTCCCAAGAGAGAATGCAGTTGTACCAACACTTTGGTTTTTAACTCCTAAGATCCATTCAGACTTCTGCCTTCTGGAACTATGAGATAATAAATCTGTGATGTTTTAAGCCACTAAATTTGTGGTAATTTGTTACAGCAGTGATACGAAACTAATACAACCACTATTCACATTTTTAAAAATTACATATTTTTGACTTGTGTTTTGGAGATCCAATGTCATTGTGATGTTTAGCTGTCCTTTTAGCTTTCAGTAATCAGCTTTGGGGACTACTGTAACCAAATCAAGGTCAGGGCTGGCTACTCTCTGAGGCTTTCTGTCGTGAATCTGCTGGCGGCCTCTCAGGGCAGAGACCCTGACCTCGCATGTAGGTAGGTTATCTATTGCTGGGAGTGAGATCTGTGTTGATGGCATTTGCTGATTGTAGTTCAGTTATTTCTGGATTAACTTCTGCTTTTGATTACCCACACTATTTTTTTGTGTGGATAATCCTTTATCCAAATAATCAAAAATTCAGTGCCAAAACATGTTCCATTTTGGGGCACTTGGAATCCAAAGGTTTTGTAGCTCTGTTCCTCTGGTAGTGCCTTCAAAGCAGAAATATTTTATGTTCTCACCAGATTGGTTGGCTAATTCATGAATGTTCTTCATTCTGGGTAATAATAGCAAATATTTCCTGAACACTTTACTATGCCAGTCAAACTCTAGGCTGAGGCTGTTTGATATTCATTATATTTTGAATACTCGCTCTAAGCTGAGCACACCGTGGCTACCCCCATTTTACAGATGAGAACATGAGGGCTGGAAAGGTTTTGTGGCTTGAGAATGCTCACACAGCTAGTGCAAGGCAGAGCCCTGCTCTGAAGCCAGGCAGCCTGATTCTCAAGCTCACACTTCTACCCGGCGACAACACTGCTACACTCTTTTTGGAAGTGGCCCAAGTTCACTCCCAGAAACAGAGGTAAAGTTAACATCTTGCTTTAACTGGTAGTGGAAGAGGCCAAGAGTCAGGAGGCAAAAGCAATGCCTTTGTTGCACTTTCTCCATGACACACGCTTGTGTGACGGGAGGGACTCCCGGTCCGCGTGATGGTCACTAGTTTCCTTTCTATTTCTAGGACATTGGTCTCACCTCCTACCTCGCAAAGAAGTGAAGACAATAATTCTCTTAATGTTTTGTGATCCAAATGGATTAAAAAGGGTTCCTGCTGTGTCTAGTGGTGGTTTACAAAGAATGTCTGTGTCAACAAAATGTCTGAATCAACAAAAAAGAAAGTTCCTGGTCGTTTCTGCATTTCAACTGCCTCAGTTTGGTTACATTTCCCATCTGCCTCACACGTCAATGGTATTCACCTGCTGTTCACTTTGTAGGCTGGCTGGGCAGCCTTCACAGAGCTCCAGAATTCCTTCCTTTCAGATTGGAGGGCATAGTGCTCACACAGTGGTTCTCAGCCAGGAGCGATTTTGTTCCTCAGGGGACATTTGGCAATATCTGGAGACATTTTTGATTGTCACAACTGGGGTAGGACGCGACTGGTATCTAGTAGGTTGTATTCGTTTCCTGATGTTGTTGTATGTATCAAACTACCACAAACTTGGTGGCTTAAAACAACAGAAATTTATTCTCTCACAATTCTGGAGGCCAGAAATCTGAAAAGAAGATATCAGCAGGGTTGGTCCCTTCTGGAGACTCTGAGGGAGAATCCTTTCTGTGCCTCTCTCCTAGGTCTGGCTGGTCACTCACAGTCATTGACATTCCATGGCTTATAGCAGCAGCACTCCAGTCTCTGTCTCTGACTCCACACGGCCTTCCCCTCTGTGTCTTTGCATCTCAAATTATCCTCTCATTTCTCTTACATGGACACCTGCATTGGATTTAGGACCCACCCTAAATCCAACATAATCTCATCCTGAGGTCCTTAACTTGATGACATCTGCAAAGACATGCTATTTCCAAATAAGGTTACATTCACAGGTACTGGGGTTTAGGTCTTGGAAGTATCTTTTCAGAGGACACTATTCAATCTACTATATGAGTAGAGGCCAGGGAGGCTGAGATACATCTGACAGCACAGGACAGCCCTCTCACAAAGAGGCTGAGAAACTCTGCATGAGTGAGAAATTTGATTGCCACAGAGAATACCTTTCTCTGTACTTCAAGCCCTTCAGCCAGCTGTGGTGTGCAGTGTGACCCAGTGAGGGCAATGCAGTCAGATGCCAGCTATTACCTCCTGTTTTTTCAAGTGTGAACAATGAGTAGAGGCCATTTGTGCCCAGTAGGTGGCATTCAAATACCCCACATAACCAAGCCTGGTGTGCGGATGACACAACAAGTAAGAAATGAATGCAACTTGCAGAAGTTTGTGGATTCAGTTATATAAAGCTATAGTTTGCATCTTTCTCTTAAATGCATGTTACGAACCTCTGATTTCCCAACATAGGCCCTCAGGGCTTTCTCCTTCTCCAGCCTCCTCCTCACCTTAATGATTACTCTATTTGGATCCAGTGTTTTATGGGAATTGATACCAAGGGTCCTGAACTTTTCCTGCAAAGAGCCAGATGGTAAATATTTTAGGCTTTGCAGGCCAAAAGGCAAAACTGAGAACACCATGTGAATTCTGAGATAATGAGAGAGAAGTCCGGTGGCTTCCTGCCCCATTTGATTAGGGTGGCTGGTCCTGGGTGGCAGGCAGCTTTCTGCCCAGGTGCCTTCTACTGCAGACTTTCTCTAGGGGAAAAGTGACTGCCCTTTGAATCTGAACCATAGGCTCTGGGAGGAAGGGGGAGGGCCTGGAGCTGGGGAATGATCGCTACCATGATCTGTTTTGCTCTCTGCCCTGGTGACATCCTGGTGCACCCTTCTCTCCTCTTGGAGAGCTGGGCCATCTGAACTTGGGCAGCTGACTGGAGGGTCCTGGACTGCTTGATGCCCAGCAGTTGCCCACAGCAGAGACCTCACTGTGTAGATGGTGTCCAGTGTGGG
This sequence comes from Nomascus leucogenys, assembly GCF_006542625.1. Lineage (NCBI taxonomy): Eukaryota > Metazoa > Chordata > Mammalia > Primates > Hylobatidae > Nomascus > Nomascus leucogenys. The sequence continues at coordinate 8,709,554 of NC_044406.1, forward strand.
CCCTGATCAGTGCCACTGGCCTGGGAGGCAGGTTATGGGAACAGAGGGGGAAATAGGGGGCAGAGGGTGATGCTCTGGCTGGTCTCCCCACTCACAGTGGCAGCTTGCTCCGGCAAGGTCTGTGGGCCACACAAACCCAGGTGGTGGGATGGATTTGGCCCACGGGCCATAATTTGCCAGCCTCTGGTTTGATTGTATGGCAGATACTCAATTAGTCCTTTTCGGCTTGAGAAACTGTATAACTCATTTGCAAATGTTGCAAATGAGTTGAAAGCAGTAAGAACCATTTGACACCTCTGTGCTAAGCTAGTCCATAGGTTTTTTTTTTTAATTTACATATTAATACGTCAAGGCTTAGAAAAATGGGCACTGCCAAGCTTCTCTTTGCAAATTAACATGCGGGCCAAAGAGATATCCAAGATCAGGGAGCTGAAACGAATGTTTTTGCCCTTTGCATCTTGAAGTTTAGCTCCTCTACTCCTCCACACCCCCAACCATCTTACTGGAGTACACAATCCTGCAAAATGCAAAAGCACCAGGGATCCGATTCTATTTATTCTTGTGATACATAGTTCAGTTTTGGCAAATTAATGTTTTGGGAACAGTGACCAATGAATTTATCTTGTCTTTTATGATATAATCTTCAAAGACAAATATTAGAAGCGGTATGTTTAGAAAGAATTAAAAGAGCAGTGAACTCCAACATCCAACGTTTCAAATGTCGTGACTGTGTGCTGCCTGTGCTGTCTGGCATTTGCAATATGGATGCTTTGCTTAAGACAAAATGCTTTCCTAGTCAAAGCCCCAGAAAATTGTCTGCTATCACAGTATTGACTGCTGTCTGTCAGCAAGTATTTTTTCCTTGCTTAGAAACTTCATCAAAATGCCTTCTCAAAAACCAGCTGTCACCTCCCCTTCTATTCAGCTAACCTTACACTGTATCCTCCTCGGGATGCACACTTACTAATCCTCTTGAAGCCAAGTTAGACCAGGTTTGTGGGACGTCAGCTCTTGCCCTCTCCCTTTGGAAATTCCTCCTGATGCAATTTGAGCTGAAGATATTTCCAGAGTCCTTCATTGTGCACAAATTCCAAATGAAATAGATTTCAGGTCTGTCGCTCTGCCATGGAAGTAATCAATAGCCACCAGAAACGGATATTTTTAATGAAGAAATGGAAAATCTAGGATAAAAAATGAGAGATTTGAGTCTAGGAGAGGGCAGAAAATGAGTTTTAGGCTCCGAAACCGTGTTCCTGCCTCAGTCAAAAATAGCCTTTGGTGATCTGATTGGCACTGACAAAAGAGCTGTCTCAGAGGGAAGATTCATGCCTATCGTGTGGCTGATGATGCTGAAATGGCTCTCTTGCACCTCCAGATCCAGATTCTTGCCAATGCCCAGACAGATGGGGGTCCCTGTGTGAGGAAAGGAGCACTCAGTGTGGGTCCTGCTACCTCCTGAATCCTTTTCCACCTTCTGTGGCACCTGCTATTTTGCTGCTGAGGTTTCTTCTGGGCCTATATGACATGCCCGTAATTTTGAGGTAACTGACAATGAGCAATGCCCTCCTCCTACCCATAAATATGGGCTTGCAGGGCTCCAGCCTTGGCCTTCTCATCTGTACAAGCTCTGTCTGCTACCTTAGCCAGGGTCTTGGTTTTGACCATCCCTCCCCAGTCTCTGACCTTGGTCTATCTCCAGAACTCCAGATTGCCTTCTTTAATTTCCTGTTTGGATGCAGCTGAAGATCCCTCAGGCACTTCAAACTCAGTGTGCCATTTACAAGAGACACACTTTAGATTCAAAGCCACCGAAAGGTTGAAAGATTTCATATCTGGAGGCGATTTGGCATCTCCAAGGAGATTTGGCATCCCCATACCTGTGGGATGAGATGGATGAGGAGGAGTCAATTATGATACTTCATCTTACTAGAGCTAACTGGGAGGGTAGAGGGATGTTGGAAAGGTAGAAGTGGTGGTGGACCATGATGGGGGTATGATGGCGACTAAGAAGAGGAATATGGAGTTGTGTTGATAAGTTCTTTTTTGGTTGCAAATCACAAAGACTTAAATTAGCTTAAACACAGACGCACACTCCAAACCACCCCTTCCCCCCACACACACCCCAAACGAAAAAAAAACTTTATAACTTTGTTGGCTCAAGGAACTAGGAAGTCCAAAGAAGTAGTTTGAAGAACAGCTGGCTCCAGGTATTCGAACAGTGCTGTCATAGACTGGGTTCCCCCATCAAGGAGGCTGAGACCAAGGCTTGTGTGAGGGTAGTTTATTTGGGAGCAGCATGGGAAAGGGAATGCAAGAGACCTAAGAGAAGGATGCAAAAATGAGTTGGCTGGCACCATGGGAAACTGGAGCTCAATGCCATATGGGATCTTCAGGAGAGCCTTATGGAACCCATCTCAGGACTGCCCTTCTTGGAGACAAAGGGGGAAGGATTTATTCATCAGCTCTGTCCCTCATTCATCAAGTGTGGCCCCCAGGGTATTGATACCCCTCATATGGATGGGTTGCACAGGTGAGTGCTTAGCTAGTTCCACAGGTGTCTTATGAGAGAGAAGCTGCAGAGTAGAAAATGAACTCATTGCAGTCTCAGAGGAGTCTCAGGGTGGAAAACACTGTCAGGTTGCACCTGCATGAGGCTGGTCAAAGCCTACATGGAACTGGTGTCAGTAGCAGTGGGTGGAGTCAGGGCAGAGGCCAAGAGGATTTGAAGTGGCCCATAGGTGTCTTATCCGTAACCAGCAGGTCTCTATTTTCTTGTCTCTTGTTCCATCTCTTGATTCTGCTTGCCTCAGCCTGATTCTTAGACAGGTATATCCACATGGTGACAAGACATCCCCAAGAAGCTCCAAGTTATATGGTCCTTAGAGTTACTGCAGAGAAAGAGACCTTGGCCACCCCATGCCTAATGTTCAAAATTGATTTGGATTGACCTATCCTGGGGTGTGTGCTCAGTCTGTGACCAGGAAAGCAAGGGGGTCTTGACTCCTTGCCCTGTTAGTATTACATGAATTTGAGAGTGGACCTACTTCCCAGTGGAAGGGTGGCTGGTCACGGCAGACGTGAAGATGTGATGCTCAGATCCTTTCTCAAGCTTCAAGAAAAAATCTTGCTGCTAAGCTTTGAGGAGTGCATTTCATTCACTCTATTAGCTTTAGAGCCGAGGACATGCACTTCTTAGAGCAGTCGCTGGCCAAGGACTGAACAAGACAATAAAGGCTCTAGCCATTTCTGCCCAGTGTGAGACTCCTCTAAGGGTAATCTTTACTCTAGAGCTCCCTGTTGGGTTGATGGAGAAGTTGCCAGGTGAACATCACAGTCTGGAAGCTTCCTCTGCCCAATTCTTCCTCAGGTGTTACTCTCCAACATACATGTTGCATTTCTAACTCCATCTCTGTGCGTGCTTCTTAGAGAACCCAGCTGACACACGGGCAGATGAAGAAATAACCAATGTTCTCTCAAGGGATAAGGTAACTTGGAAGATGAAGGGAGGAGGAATGAGAAAATCCCAAGTTTTGAGTGGGTACAGCAAAAGGCTTCCAATACTCTCTTCTTTGGCGCTTCTCCTCAGAACCACTTCCAAAAATGGCCTATGTACAGCACTGAAAATGGCCCTGGAAATAAAAGGCAGACCTGGCACTTGAAATCTAGGCCTTCAGGTTTTGATATCACACCAGCTGCAGGGCCTGCACTGCACTGTTGTGAGACAGTGGGCTGCATATAGACAGGGAGATAAATACAGACAGTACATGCTCTCAGGGCAAGCCATGTGCGGGCAAGGCTGCTTCTCCTTGCAGAGGCATTGACTCTGCGTAGAACCTCATGTAGAATCACATGGATTCCCAAAACCACTTTCCATACGAGTTGCCTTCTGCCAGCAGGCACATGAGGGAAGAGAATGGAACTCCTTTGTGTGTAGGTTGGCCCTGCTAAGTTGCTGAAATTCACCGTCTGAGGAAGAGTCAAGAAACATGTTAACCTAGACTCAAATGTTCTCATTTCTCTGAGACTACTCTGTCTAATGTGTCTCCAAACACCTGGTTCGTGCATCATTGGCCTTGGGTTTACAAATTGGAGTGAGTTTTATAGGAAGGTGGCACATAAAATTATAGGTCTATAAACGGCCATAGTAAGTAATCCAAGTAAAAGGCTTAAATTCCAAGTCATATGGTATGAAGAAACTGAGCTGAAATTCTGTTATTTTCACTGGCAGGAAAACAAAAATGCACAAAATCCTTATTCTTCTGAGTGTACAGGAATCAGAATGCATTCCCATGGTGACTTCTTGTGCCCTACATGCAAGGGAGCAAAACAGAAGTTCTAGTTCACCAATCTGACTTCTAATCTCTGAGATTTGATGTGAATACAAATAATGGTTTTCTGTGGTACCTTCAGAGTGTGCATCACCGGTTGTGTCATAAAATTTTTCTTGTGGTCCTAAGGGAGAAATTTAAGGCAAACGCTATTTAGGATCATTTTTGTAGCTGGACAGATTTAACAAGCAAAGGGTTATGTGATTGCTACTTTGTAGTTGAAGGAATTGGGTTCCTTCTGTGCCCATTTATGTTAAATCACAAGTGACAACAAAGGTGAATGACTTTAGTTTATGTAAGTTGTATTGATCTTGGTAAGATCCAGCATTATACCAGCATCATCTTAGGCAGGTCTGGAAAGTGACTATCAACTATTCAATTATGCTACATTCTTAAGCAAGGTGATTTTTAAAAAATTTTATTTTTCATTCTGGGGTACATGTGCAGGATGTACAGGTTTGTTACATGGGTAAATGTGTGCCATGGTGGTTTGCTGCACCTATCAACCCATCACCTAGGTATTAAGCCCACCATGTATTAGCTATTTTTCCTAATGTTCTCCCTCCCCACTACCCCACCCTGCAACCGGCCCCAGTGTGTGTTGTTCCCCTCCCTGTGTCCATGTGTTCTCATTGTTCAGCCCCCACTTATAAGTCAACATCCCTTCATGTTAAAAACTCTCAATAAACTAGGTATTGAAGGAAAATACCTCAAACTAATAAGAGCCATGAATGACAAACCCACAGCCAATATCATACTGAATGGACAAAAGCTGGAAGTATTCCCCTTGAAAACCGGCACAAGACAAGGATGCCCTCTCTCACCACTCCTATTCAACATAGTATTGGAAGTTCTGCCCAGGGCAATCAGGCAAGAGAAAGAAGTGTATTCAAATAGAAAGAGAGGAAGTCAAATTTTCTCTGTTTGCAGACGACATGATCCTATATCTAGAAACCCCCATCGTCTCAGCGCAAAAGCTTGTTAAACTCATAAGCAACTTCAGCAAAGTCTCAGGATACAAAATCAATGTGCAGAAGTCACAAGCATTCCTATACACCAACAACAGGCAAGCAGAGAACCAAATCATGAATGTATTTATTTCTTTAGAGGTAGAATTTCCCCTTGGCTGCGAGAGAGTGCAGGTGCATTCAGGGAAGAAGTCTTTACTGGTACAGTCAGAGAGATGGGAGTTGAGATGAGGCAGTGAACTGACTGTTCAGGCAGTGGAGGAGGTGTTGCTAGGTTTTGGGTTTTCAAGAACAGAAATCCAAGTTGAATGATCTCATCAGACATATTGGGCTGTTGGGAATCGACTCAAGCTAGTCAAACACCTAAAAGACTAAGGGATAACGTAGGACACAAATGGAAGCACTACCTGTATGTGGCTGAGGTATTTGTGCCAACCACTCTGAAGCTTTCTGTCCTGGTGTCCAGGCATCCAGGGAATGGGCTTAGAAATGAGAAGACTGGGTGGGTGGCGAGAAATTAGAATTGAGGCTGGTGGATGGTCCCAAGGATTACTCGGTTCAGGTCATGGCAACTCTGGTAAATCATACAACTCTCTCAATAGTATTTATCTCTAAGGAATAAGAGTTTTCATATTAGTCAGATTCAGCACCTGCCTCTTTCCTGGATAGACATTTTCCCGATCTTCAGATAGATTAGTATATCCCACATATTAAAAATAGCCTTTTTTAAAAAGAAATAATGTAACACCATGGAATAGTTTATAATCACTTTCCAGACCTACCTCTCCAGGATAATGCTGGTGTAATTCTGGATTTTACCAAGATCAGGGATAACTCCCTCTCCTTGATAGTCCTGACTATGTCATTGGTTTTTGAAAGTTTTGGGATGGGCATTTCAAAATACCAAGAGATAGGCAAACACAAGAGGAGTTTTTCTATAATTGATTCTATTTTTCCTACGAGATAGTATCAAGTAATAATCACATATGAATGAAATTGGGTTTTTAAGTCCTCTATTGGTGAGATTTTTCTTTATCTTTCAAATGTTGGAGCTGGGGGTGCCATTCCAAGATGGGAGTGCAGGCAAATGGAGGTGTGCCAGTAGCCAAGCTTGGCTGGCACATGGCTTTGTTTCACCTGGGGCAGAAATGATGGCAACTGGTGATATCTGTTGTACATAACTCTCCTCATGGGAAGCACTGAAGGACAGGCTTTCTCTCCCTTTTCTCTAATAACATCATTAGCATAGCAAATTATAATTTTGGAACAGGGGAAGTTTTATCTCAGTAATTTTATACTTCTATTTCCAGTTTTTTTCCTTTCTGCAGCATGTCTAAATTATATTCTGGGTTGAAACGAGTCTTGTAGCACCTTGCGATAATGCCAAAAGTGTCAGTTTAGGAATCCTTTCTTTCCCAGGACAAGGAAAAATGGACACACTGTCAGTGACCTGACCTAGAGCCCCATGCCTGTTAATCTCTAGATTAGCCAATGATTTTCCAGAGCAATACATTGTTCGTGGAGTTCTGGATATCTCCCAGACTCTTTTGTCATCCATTTACACACACACACACTCCTGACTTCCTGGTTTCATTCATGATATGTGAATGCTGCCTGTTTAATTTTCTGAAAGTAGTCTTATTTCCTTTATAAGGCAAAAGTGGTTAATATTCGTCAAGCTTACAATATGTTCCCCTAAATTTCCCAGCTTCCTTTGAAGTTAAGAGGAGGTCATCTGACAACTTCTACTGAATGAATTCTGTGAAGAAATGGCATATGTTATGTATGGGCCAAAGAAGTGTAGAACTGGTGTGCCTCTTCCATCTTTCTTTTTCAACCATGGCAACCTGAGAATTCACATATTGAGATGGCAGTTTCACCAGATGGAGGAGATTTGGATCCCTGAGTCACCAGATGGAGGCAAGCTCTGGCCAACTTGCATTGGAGTTCACGTAAGTAAGAAATAAACTTATGTTGTGCTAAGCCTTTGAGATTTTTGTTACTGCAGCATAGCCCATCTTATGCTAACTGAACCTTATTTCCACATTCCTATAAAAATAGTCTTCTCTATGAACTGATTACAGATATAAAAGATTTGGAGATCTCAGACTCAAATATCTGAAGTATCAGAATAGGCTAGGTGGAGAAACATTCTGGCCAGCTTCCTTTAGGACTCAAACTAAACAAGTAAGCAAAAACAAAAGCAAATACAAACCTAAGTTTTCTGCTCAAATAATCTCCTCTTCCAAACTACTCAGGATCCTAGAAGTTATGTGGTTTGTCGATGCAGAACTGAAGAACACTATTGCACTATCTCTTCAGGAATGTTAAGTTATTTACAAGATGGGTCAGAGTTGGCCTGAAGGTGTTAAAGAGTGTCCTTGGTGGGGTAGGGATGGAGGGCTCTATGGAAAATCGTGCATTCTCCAAAGTTTTCTATATTCCTGTCCTTTACCTTCTGGCATTTGTTCTATAGGTAATGGGCTAGACTTGACTATCTGATAGGCAGACTATGCACATACACACACACACACACAAATCATTCTGGGGGGAATTAAATATTTTGAAAAAACAAACCAACAGTCATGAGAAAAATCAGGACTTTGTCGGACTTCCTTATATTTTGGGGAATAGGGCTCAGTATTGTTTTTATTTAGGCTGACATTAAGAAAGGGTGTTAGATGTGGATGAACTTTCTGCAATATCTTTCAGAGCTTAAGGGCTCTAAAGCTCTTCATAGGAGCCTGCTCAGATATTTCTTCAGAGTTGTATCTTCTATCCAATTCTTCTCAAATGGCTGGTAATAAGCATTAAATACAAATTAAGCATTGTTTAGAAATAACAGAGGGTGTTTACATTTTAGAAAGGTAGGGATGGGTTGGTAAGAGTTTGTGGCAGAGTCTAACTAGTTGATTACCAAACTGATTTTCTTTTTTTCTGGGACATACAACTTGACTTCATTTCCCAGAATTCGTTACAGTTAAGTAGAGAATGCTTTGTACACCATCTCCAGGCCTGGTCCATCAATAGTCTCCATGTGATTCTCCATATCTTTCTCTTTCCTTGAGGGATGACCTAATGCAGAGCACCTAGTGGAGAAGGCCCCAGGGATTTAGAGCCATGTAGATGGGAGGAGCCTGGGTCTTTGAATGATTGTGTGGACCAGAGCCTACCTGATAGCCTGCATTAAACTGATACGTATGAGAAAAAAACAACCAAGAGTTGGGAGTTGTTTGCTGCAGTGGTTAAGCTACCCTGACTAATACAGACCTCTTAGCTAATCATAGTTTATTCTTTCCTAAGAAATGTGCACTGTATGAAGCAGTTTTTTAGGTGCCCTAAACACCTCTGCTAAAGCGGCAGGGTTTGAGGGTTACCACAGAGGGTTATCTGTGCAGAATTTTCAGATGCGTCCTTCCAAAAGTGGTATTGATTATTCCTCTTGCCTGACAACATGGTAACAAATTTTTACCTCTCTTATGTAACCTGTCACACAATATTTAAATTATTAATGGTGTAACTTGACAACCTTATGCAAAAAGGGGGGTTTATTTCATACTAGGAAGTAGTCTCCAAAGATGGTTGCCACCAATTCCTGTCTTCCATGTATGGGCATGTGGCTCTACCAACCAAGGAACAGAGTCTATTTCCTCTCCCCTGGAATCTAGACTGGCCTAATGACTTGCTTTGACCAACAGAATGTGGAGAATATGACATTCTGGGACTTCTGAGCACAAGCCTTAAGTGGAGTGGTTGCTTTGACAGCATCCCTCTACAAGACAGCTGACATTTAAGAATTCTGACTATCCTGAGACTACCACACTGTGAGAAACCCAAACCAACCACGTGGAGTGCCCACATGGGGAAGCACTTACACACCAGACGTGAGTACAGTCTTCCCTATTTTTTTTTTTTTTTGAGACAGAGTCTCACTCCATTGCCCAGGCTGGAGTGCAGTGGTGTAATCTTGGCTCACTGTAACCTCCATCTCCTGCGTTTAAGCAATTCTCTGGCCTCAGCCTCCTGACTAGCTGAGATTACAGGCATGTGCCACCATGCCCAGCTAATTTTTGTATTTTTAGTAGAGACACGGTTTCACCATGTTGGCCCGACTGGTCTCCAAACTCCTGACCTCAAATGATCCACCCACTTTGGCCTCCCAAAGTGCTGGGATTACAGGCATGAGCCACCTGAATGAAGTGAGCAGCCATGAGTGAAGCTTTTTTGAACCTTCTCACCCAGCCCAGACACGAGCTGAATATAGCTGAGTGGGTGGCTCTAGTCAAAGCAAAATAAATCAAAAGAACCATCCAGCTGAGTCAACTCACAGAATCATGAGAAAAATACATTGTTGCTAGTTTAAGCCACTATGTTTTGGAGTGGTTATACAGCAACAGATAACTGAAACAGGAGGGATTCTAGGTGTGAAGTTTTGATTGATTAGGAAAAGAATTGTAGTTTCCCTTGGGATTGTTCATTGTTGTATTTTAAGTCATGAAGGCAGAAACGTGGCTTTCAAAGAGGTCTGAGAAAGGCCATTGTGCTTGGATGACTGCAGTGGCCACCTTCCCATGCTTATGCTTGGCTCAGGTGAATATTTGTTCAACAAAAGTTTTATTATTATTTTTATTGTTTTTAGATGGTGTCTTGCTCTGTTGCCCAGGCTAGAGTGCAATGGCACAATCTCAGCTCACTGCAACCTCCGTCTCCCAGGTTTAAGCAATTCTGCCTCAGCCTCCTGAGTAGCTGGGACTACAGGCACATGCCACCACGCCCAGCTAATTTTTGTATTTTTAGTAGAGATGGCATTTCACCATGTTGGCCAGGCTGATCCAACAAAAGTTTTTTGAGTGAAAGTGATTATTCATTTACCTCTCATTTTCTATCTTAGTAGGGGAATGATCATATGTTGCCTGGGTACAGAACGGTGCCTCAATAAGGGAGCAGGTTTTAAATAAACCTTTAAAAGGTTTATTGACCAAGTTAATGCTGGGCATGGTGGCGAAGACCTCATCCTTTGAGGGAATGAGTAAGTCATGAGGAGCCCTTGGCTTACCCCAAATGTCTCACCTAAAGGTCACCTAAATGTCTCACCTAAAGGAAGTGGCTAGATGAAGAAAGCTTCGGTGCACCTCAAGAGTTGCAGTAAATCAATAAATATACCACTATGCAATGCAAAAGGGAATTCAGTTGCCACTCAATAGAAAGAAATTCCTTATCATTAGACCAGAAACCATTATCTGAGGATAAAGATCAATCAAATTGCATTTGAAACACTCTTTGTATTGCTCTTAGAAAGTGTTCTTTTCTTGAGAAATGATTTAGCACTCACTATTGACAACATGATAACCCCTGAGAACAAATAGCAGAGATGGCTCTGCACTAGGAAAAGCAAATGTGAAATGGAGCATACCTGGACAGAAATAAACCCAGTGGAGACAAAATATGCAAGGGCTGTTACTTATCTGTTTTGGCCCACATTCTGGGTATGGCTATTTTGATTTCATTAGCCAGGTAGAGGTAAATCATATATCAATTTATGACATAGCCGGAGGAGTTCTTTAACTTGGAACTTTGTGAAAATAAAAGGATCAGCTGAGAAGAGATGAATCATGCTTTGGAAAGAGAACTATATCCATTTAAATATTAAGTTGAATAAATCTTTACCACAAACTTTAAAGAATATACTGCAGGGTTCTGTTATAACTTCCAGTTACTCCTTTTTAAGTAGCTGATAAGAACTTTCAGTTTGTTTGACCAAGGGACCCAGGGTGTTGAATTCAGGGTTTGCTTATCATCCATCCAGCCATTCACCCATCTCCCGTCTATCTGTTTATCCATTTGTCCATTTATATGAACATTTGCTATTTTCCTGGTGCTGTGTGTGCTGTGCCATTGGTGATATTAACAAGCTGGTAATACAGAGTGTGACTAATGGTTTTCATGTGGGAGCCCATTGTAGCATCACTTTGCTACTCTTCTGACTGAACTCCAAACTGTTTTTGACCCATTCCATTTCATATCAAGCATGGAAACTTTCTTGTTTGAAGACCCAGTCTATCATTTTGTAGAATCCTATTGGTTTTTTGTTTGTTTGTTTTGCTTTTACAATTGACCAAAGTTTGCTTGAAACACAAAACCTTTAACACTGTGTTGTTAAGGGTGTTTGATCCCTCTGATATGCTCAAATACTGGAAGTTTGTTTCGCTCCTTAATTTGATATAACCTGATGTTAAACGAGACATTTCTTGTTTCCCATTTCAACTGAGGCCTCAACACTTGAGAATACATCGCAAGTCTCCACGTTCTAGGGAGAAGGGTTGGGTTAGGCCATCTGTGCTGTCATAAAGAAATACCTGAGACTGGGTAATTTATAAAGAAAAGAGATTTAATTGGCTCACGGTTCTGTAGGCTGTACAGAAAGCATGGCACCGGCATCTGCTGGGCTTCTGATGAGGCCTCAGGGAACTTTTACTCATGTGTTACGTGGCATTCGAGGAAACAAGAAAGACAGGAAGAGGAGCCAGCCTCCCTTAAAAAATCAACTGTCATGTGAACTAACTGAGCAAGAACTCACTCATCACCAAGGGGATGGCACTAAGCTATTCATGAGGGACCCACCCCCATGACCCAAACAGCTCCCACCAAGCCCCACCTCGAACATTAGAGATTCGGAGGGGACAAGCATCTAAAACATATCAGGGATAGATCATGTATGTAGGGTAAGAGATTATATTTGTCCAGGGGCCTTTAGCCTATTACTCACCTCAAAGGTGTGTGAGGGGAGCTGAGGGTTGATTGAAGAAACTCGAGGCTGTATGGGAAGTGTCAGTAGAAACACATTATCCAGTTATAGCCATGGGACCAGAGGAGAGCTTAGAGTGAAAGTCCATGGAAAATCTGGGCAAATGACCCTCAGAGTTTGGAGGACACAGAGACTACTGTCTGACACCTGCCTGGACATGTCTAAAGTCTGGAGGTTGGCAACTTCTGTGAGGACAAAGAAGAGAGAGAGGGTTGCCATAGGGGCGGCTTGAGGTTTGAATGCTCATCCTGGCAAAGAGGCCGACTTCCAAGGGGTATACTGGGTACTCAAGGAGGGACCCCTCTCAAGAATACTGCTTGTGGCCTGGTGCGGTGGCTCATGCCTATAACTCCAGCACTTTTGGAGGCCGAGGCGGGCGGATCACTGGAGGTCAGGAGTTTGAGACCAGCCTGGCCAACACAGTGAAACCCCGTCTCCACTAAAAATACAAAAATTAGCTGGGCATGGGGGGCACGCCTCTGTAGTCCCAGCTACTACTCGGGAGGCTGAGGCAGGAGAATCACTTGAACCCAGGAGGCAGAGTTTGCAGTGAGCCGAGACTGCACCACTGCACTCCAGCCTGGGCGACAGAGTGAGACTCCATCTTAAAAAAAAAAAAAATACTGCTTACTGCTTGCTTGGGAGAGATGGTCCAGGTAGAAGGAAGCTGCAAGGGGCAATTACCAGGAGTACAGGTGACAAGTGGCCTCTGGAGACTGCATTGTTGAAGCAGAGGAGAGAGAAGAGGGAAGTTCCCAAAGGAGGGTGGGTGTTATGGTCTGAATGTGACCCCCACAATTTATATGTTGAAACTTAGTCACCAATGCAATAGCATTAAGAGGTGGGACCTTTAGGAGGTGATTAAGTTATGAGAGTGGAGACCTCACAGATGAGATTAGCACCTTATAAAAGAGTTTGAGGGGATCAGTCTGTTCCTTCTGTCCCTTTGGCCACATGAGGACAACATTCATCCCGTCTGTAGGAAGCAACGTTTAAGGTGCCATCTGGCAAACAGAGACCAGACCCTCACCAAACACCAAACCTGCTGGCACCTTGATTTTGGACTTTTCAGTCTCCAGAACTGTAAGAAATACATTTCTGTTCTTTACCAATGATCCAGTCTCAGGTATTTTGTTATAGCAGCCTGAATGAACTAAGACAATGGGTCACTGAAAAACACAACAAAGCATTCTGCAAGAGAGAGTCAGCTTTTGTGCATCTGCAACACCATCAGATTACAAGCACACCGTCAAGTAAGGCCTTTCCCCCCCCCCCCCCGCCCCACAGCTCTGCTCCTAGCCACTTTGGAGTAGCCAGAGGCAGCATAATGTGTAGGGGACTAGGAGTAGAAGAATAAAGTGGAATTAGAGGAGGGTAGTTTCGCTTTTAGGCTATACTGGGCTACTGGATCTGCAGATTCATTGGTGGAAACACATAAAGTTGTTTCTCAGCTTGGACCCTAGCAAATGCAGCTCATTCAATATATTGGGCATATCAGGAATGGTTTTTATGATCCTATTACTCTTTGTCTTAATTTGAGTGCTCTGCTAGCCTCTGTCTGCTGAGTTCTTTGCTGCAATTGGTATTTAATGTGGAGTAGGGATGGGAGACGTATGTTAAGTTCCTTTCATTGGAGAGAGTGGGCCGAATTCTGTGTTAGAAATGGATTTAACTATTGGGTGTCATGACATGTCCTCTGGCGTCCTTCAATATCCTTTCCTGAGCAAGGTAGGTGACAGGTTGCTTTCCTTTAGCCATTTCATGGTCAACATTTAGGAGGCTTCATGGCCTTTGAGAAAGGCCAGGATATCTGATATCTTAGAAATGAAAAGATTTAGAGGAAACTGGATTATGTGTGGAATCTCATAGTGGAAACCAAGGCAATAATGATAAAGACTCAAGCTAAGGTTGTCGCAGAGTGGAAAAATAATTGGGGATGGATTTGGGGAAGCAGTCTCCCATTTCACTTAGTGCCAGTACTATCCATCTCCTGACCACATCTCTGTCCTTGGAACCATCCTGAACTATTAATACTTCCATATAACTTCATATTCTATTATGTCAAAAAGATTTGATTTATGCCTGAAATGCCTCTCAAATCTTCCTCCTTATTTCCAGTTTCCACTGTTTCTGATGAACTTCACTACTGTTTGCCCTTCCTTTCCAGATAGTTTCCTAACTGGGCACTCTGCTTCCTGCTTCTTTCTTCAGGCCACACTCTGCATTGGAGCTAATCCTTCTAAGAATCTTTCTAAAACATCAGAGCTGAAGATTGTGGCCTGAGCAAAAGTATTTGGGCCCACTGTGTTAGGCAGAATGTCTCCCTTCCCCCGTACCTATGCCTTAATCCCTGAAACCTGCGAGTATGTTACATTACATGCCAAAAAGAACTTTGCAGACATAATTAATGTTATGGACCTTAAACTAGGGAGAGTAGTCAGTATTATCCAGGTGGGCCCAATCTAATCATGAGTCCTTAAAAGCAGACAACTTTCCTAGGCTAGATAGAGGTGGGGAGATGTGGCAGAAGAAGAAATTGGAGAGATTCAAAGCTTAAGAGGGACTTAACTCAGGGTTGTAGGAGGGGGCCACAAGGAAAGCACTAAAAGGAATGTGGGCAACAGTTAAAACAGGACCCCGAGCCAACAGCCCACAAGGAAATGAGGACCTTCGTCCTACACCCATAAGGACCTTAACTTGGCCAACAACCTGAATAAGCTCAGAAGCAGATTCGTCCTCAGAGCCTTCAGAAAGGAATGCAGTCCTGCCACACCTTGGCTTTGGTCTTGTGAGACCCTAAGCTGAAGACCTGTTGGGCTACATTGTGCCAAAGCTTCTGACATGCAGAACTATAAGCTAATAAATACTTGGAATTATAAGCCACTAAATTTGTGGCTATTTGTTACAGCGGCAATAGAAAGCTAATACACCTACTCATCTCAACCAAAGGGGATAAACAGAGAAGGATTGGGAGGTTGGGGGGTGCTTATCAAAGGAGGAACTATTTCAACAAATGTCTGGGAGCTCTAAAGCAGAACCTGCAAAGCCAGTTGGCAGACGAAAGAGAACAGAGGTGCTACATCCCAGACTCTCCTGTGAAAGTTGCAATGGAGGTGGGAGTCAAATTGTGTCTCACAAACCTGAAGCGACTTTTGGGCTCAAGCATGCAGGTAAAAGAGTGGGAGCAAGAAGTGAGGTTCAAATAAAGGGGACTCACTGAAGCAGAACCTCTCACCTTCACTTGGCCGAAGCAGCCTGGTTAGTACTTACATCCGGGTGCAACAATGAAAATTCTCTAAAGAAAGTGAGCTCAGCATCTCACAGTATCTATGGCTCATCCAGCGGGTGTTCATACCGTGATCATTACAAGGGGGCATCACAAGTGGGGTCCAGCAGGCAGGGGAGAGTGTAATTGGGCAAAATGTTCATCTTCCAGAATAGGGTGTCAATATCTATCCCGTCTAGTTGATAAGACAACAGAGTATGAGCTTGTCCTCATTTCCCTCCAGCCCTTAAACCCCCACCCGAACCCTAGCCCAGGAGCTTAGTGCTGTTCTCAGTTGGAATGTCGCCTTTCTGACATTTTTCGATGAGCTATTATTTAGAGTTTTGGTGAGAAATCACAGAACAACTAAAAACAAGAGATTGCTTCCAGGGGCAAGAATGAGGCGGGGGCGGGTAGCAGCAGGGCTAAAGACACTGCTTTTCATAAGTCCTCACTATTTGACTTTTCATCGTTTAAAATTATTACATTGATGAAAAAGATCAAGTTATTTATAATAACCGCAGAGCTTGTCTGAATCATTTTCGTTTTAAAAATCCCACAGTCTTCACCACCAATCCTGGGAGCTTCAGTCTCATGGGTCTGTTACCTTGGTGTGGAATGATTTTCTGTTTTCTTTGCTTAGGAAAACCAGATGGAGTTCTTATAGACCAGGTCAACTGTCATCACCCCTATGAAGCCCTCCATGACCCTTGGCACTTAATTAGACTTGTTCACGTAGTACACAGTTTCCACATTTGCATGTACATTTCCATTGCTATTTTGTGAGTTTCTTGAAATATATGGCAGTGTCTATTTCATAGTTGAATCCCCATTCTCTGACACAGTGCTGAGTGTTAGGAGAGGCACAATAATCCTTTGCAAACAAGTAGTTGAATATTGCCTTTTGTGACTTTTCCTATCTTATTTTATTTTAATCACAGTTTTACCTCCGTCTGATCCTGACATTTAAGCTCTGGTCTTTGTTGATCTGAGGGGGCTTTGAAGTTCATTTTAACCAGATTTTGCCTGAGGAAATGTATTTCAGCAATGGAGGACTTCGTTATCCCGTGTGACTTGCCCCAGGCCCCTAATCCCTCTGGAGATAGTACTAGTTCTTCATGAACACAAACAAGGAATTTTAATGCACATTCAACCGGAAGGCTTTATCAACCTTTGTCCTTTTACTTGCCACAATAACAGAGCATTTACTGTAGGAAATAAAATTTTAAAAGCTTGCAAAATTAAAAAATAGATTATGACTTGTGCTAAAGTCTTCATTTCCGTATAAGATCGAAAATTAATAAATGCACATATTCAATTTTTCCTTCTTCTACCTCACAAAAGTGTTGAGGCAGCCTGCAAGAAATCAGAACTATCTCTGAGACATTATGATGACCAGTGTGAAAGAACAAGGACTTAGCAATAGAGAATCATCCACCACAAGCTTTATTCCGGTTGTTTGTTCTCATTGTGCATTTAAAATGTGCCTCCATATTCAAAAAATGAATTCACTTCTAATTTTTCTAGACTCTACTTATTGCATAAAGTGACACACCTGTAGACAATAAAAAGGGAAACAGACTCTCTTTGCTGACCAGGCAATCAAATACGTGTTCAGTGGAAACCACAAGAAAGAAAAAACCTGCTTGCTTTCTGGGTGGGAAAATAATGAGTCATATACTTGTGATAAATAGAATTATCAATTCATAAATTCCAAGTAATAGGTTTTCACTTGTCAGGGACGAATGACCCATTCTTTTACTTATGGGAAATAGCACTACCCAGTTCCTAGTATGTGCAGCTGCCACCTTAGATTTTGGCATCTGCTGGTCTTTGACCACGTCTAATGAATGAGTTCTGCTTATTTTGATGCTGCCTCCAAACGGAAGGAATAGTAACACCTTATACCAACAGCTGTGGGGGTTGATGTCTTCTTTTCAAGGGAGGAATGGGCTCCAAATACCTTCTCTTTTTTGGCAAAATTTGTTCACGATAAGCCGCCAGTAGCCTGATAACAGACTGCCTGACCTTCTCAGAATAGAAAAGGTCATCACAGCCTGCGTATCCCAAAGCTGAGCTAGGCACAGCCTTTCACAATTAGAAAGGTAGGTCTTTTTCTCTCTCCATTCTCTCTGTAGGATATGAACCATGTCCCAGGTCACTGTTTGAGGCCTCAGCTTCAGAGATGAAAATACTTAATGGTGTTGGGTCCACTGATTACTCATCCAAGGAGTTTATTTCGGCCTTAGAATACATGAAAGTTTGTCATACGAACTTTCTTTGCCTATATTTTCCATAGGAAATCATCAAACAGACAAATGTGATATCACAAAATTAATGCACCTTAAAAAAAGAAACCTATGTACATAGATTCTTAGCTAATACTTGTTATAAGTAACTTTCTTTGTGCCTATATAACCTACAAGCTCATTCTTTCAGTCACTCTTTCTGTGCTGATTAATGTTTTCAGCTCATGAACCATGTGCATTTCCCCTACCTCCTGTTTCCTGTATATTAACATCCCCATACAGATATTGGACATGCTGGCTCCAAGTTTCATCTCCAGCCTGGAACTTCCATTACAGTAAATCCTCACTTAACATTGTCGATAGGTTCTTGGAAAGTGCGATTTTACCCAAAATGACATACAACAGCAGGTCCTTGAATAACGTCATTTTCTTCAATGTTGTTTAGTTATAAAGGTGAGAAAAAAAATTGGTTTCATTATACTAACCTGGTGTGGGAACTGGTGTGCTAGTTATGTCTTTTAGACAAACATAGACTTGGAAAGTCTTTATCTAGAAGGCTGGACAGGACTTTTAAGTGTGAAATCTAGAGAGGTGATGGACAGGAGTGAACTGGCAGGAGACCAGAGTTCTAATTCTTACTCTAGTAATTGCTAAATTTGTGACCTTGGACAATTGACTTAAAACTATCTAGCCTCAACTTCTTCCTCCATAAAAGGAAAGGATTGGCTCAGTGTTCCCAATGAGCCCATCAGTTCTATGATTCTGGTCTCTAGACCTGCACTTATCTATAGTCACCTAAACTAGAGGGTCTAATTCTCTGGAACTTTGCAGTTGTGACTCATGGTTACTGCCTCTGTTTTTGTTTGTTTTGTTTTGTTTTGTCTTTTGAGACAGGGTCTCACTCTGTCGCCCAGGCTGGAGTGCAGTGGTGTGATCATGGCTCACTGCATCCTCAACTTCCTGGGCTCGGGTGATCTTCCCACCTCATCCTCTCAAGTAGCTGGGACTAGAGGCATGCACCACTATGCCCAGCTAATTTTTTGTATTTTTTTTTTAATAGAAACGGGGTTTTGCCATGTTCCCCAGGCTGACCTCAAAGTTTTGGGCTTAAGCAGTCCTCCTGCCTTGGCCTCCCAAGGTGTTGAGATTACAGATGTGAGCCACCGCATCAGGCTGGTTGCCGCCTCATACTTATTTCACAAAATTAGTCATTCCTAATGAACTTCAGATCTGTGCCAAATCTCTCTCCCATCTCTATTTTTATTTTCTAAATACTTTTCTTCTAATTGACTCATTTTTTACAGCTTAATATTGAATCATTTCATTACAATAAAGGGATACATGGGTTAGTATTTATGGTAGCAGAAATAACTATAGTGGAAAAACCTAACCATTACCCAGGGGAAGTAACCCAGAATTATTGCTGCAAAGGCTCAGACAAGTAGACCCTCTAATCTGGGTGATCACTTGTTAATGCAAATCCAGAAACCATTTCAGCAACACTATCCTTCAAAAATTAAGGAGAAATAGAAATATTTTCAGATGAACTGTGAGAATTCATTGATAGCTGGCCTAAACTACAAGAAATGATAATAGGAGTTCTTTACACTGAAGGGAAATGACACTAGATTACAACTTGGATCTTTAAGAAAGAATGAAGATCAGTTCCCAGTGTGTTAGCTGATGTTGCAGCTATTTCTTTTAGACAGGTATAGGGCTAGAATGTGGCACAGGGAGCAATGTCTGGGACACTATGATGTTGTATAAGGCAGTCAGCAGCTATATTGAGGTGCTTTTCTACAATGTTGACTTTTCCCAGAGACCATATCTAGAACAGCAACCTAAATGCAACCTAAACTAGAGTCGCCATCCAATTTTCCATGATCTGTCTTTTACCCATCACAATGCAGAGTTTAGTGGAGATGGATAGGAATTCCCATCCTGCATCTTTCAAGTCTCCAGTGGTGCTTCCAATCAGTATGATTGCCCTGGGCTTGTGGTGTTGGTCATAATTGCCTTTCTTGCTATGGAGGGAGGACTCTGGAATCTTCCATTTCCCTTCCTACCATAGGTTGGGAGCAAAGTTGGCATTTTGCCTGTTGCCGAGCATACACTCAGGATTTGGGATAATTAAGCTCAGGGTGGGCTTGGGGTTCCACTGAGCTTGCCATTATGTTGGCACAGATCAAATTCTGTTTGCCTTCTTATCCCCGTTAAGCCCCAACTCTGACTAATGGGCAACAGAAACACTCTGGTTACCTAGAAATTACTTTTGGCTCAGCATCCAGAAGGGGTTCAAATGCTGGCCACCAAAGGAAAAATATCCCAAACATCTGCTGCTTTCCTTAATATTACGAAAATGATTATTTTCCTTGTCACGTATTTAGGTCTTACCCCCTACTCTGAGAGCTCTTCATGAGAAGACCCATGTACTTTTTGAATATATTGTGTAACTCTGGATCAGACTTTTACAGAAGCCCCACACATACCTATGATCGAAGCTGCATAGAGAGTTGAGGTTTCATCTGGTGATTCAAATCCAATGCCACTACCTTTGACCATTATTCTAAGTGAAGTAACTCAGGAATGGAAAACTAAACATATATTCTCACTCATCAGTGGGAGCTAAGCTATGAGGACGCAAAGACATAAGAATGATACAATGGACTTTGGAGACTCAGAGGAAAGGGTGGGAAAGAGTGAGGGATAAAAGACTACACATTGGACACAGTAAACACTGGTTGGGTGATGGGTGCACCAAAATCTCAGAAATCACCACTAAAGAACTTATTCATGTAACCAAACACCACCTGTTCCCCCAAAAACCTATTGAAATTTAAAAAATCCTTTAAAAATCCAATGCCTCCACCTTTACGAAGTTGGGTGATATGAATAGTATTTTACATTGTTGTACTAGGAACCCAAACCACCCCTGGGATGATGTCTATCTACTCAGAGTTCTCTAAAATGAACTTTTGCTGACAAAGAACCCGTCTCCCGGGTGAAATGTAAAAAGAATACAATGACTGTTCCCATTGTCTTTTGGTGGCATTTATAAAGCCCCCACCTGTGGGAGCTTAGTACTATATGTCATACAAAGCAATGTGAAAAGGCACAGACCCTGTTCTCTAAGGGTTATAATTGAAAACGGACCTCTGCATTGACCCTGTTGGCCATGCTAGATGCTGCCTCCAAAAAGTTTCTCTCTGGTCCATGACTCTTAGTGGTAACGCCATTCACACATGGGAAGGAACCAGTCTGTCTTCTTCCACAAAGCCCTGAGCTTCTGTGATTTCAGCCCCAGCAAAAAGATCTCTAGAGGAATGGGCTGGTGGATGACACACCCTGAATCTCTTCACCCTGACCGAGTTGCTTCTTCCCTCTGGGATTCTCTTACCTGATTTCTATACCCGCTACCATCCTGCTTTCCTTAGAAAAAAAAAATGCTAGCTTGCTGTGGACATCCATCCCTTCCTTGGTTCTGATTGACAGAGATGAGAAAGGCTTTACTTTGAATACATTTAATTGTAATAAAGAAATAAGAGAAAAACCAGAATTGCAATTCAGAAAGACTTGACTAACTCCCAAAAGAGCTAAAATTATGTGAAGACAAAAATACATGTATGATAACAACACAGGTTAGCAAGACTAGCTAACTCCTGTATAACCATTGCCTTCCATACGTTGTCTTTTGTTATCCATAACAAGCTCCTTTCAATCATACCTGAGTTTATACTAATGAGATGACTTATAGGGCAGGAGGGCTAAACAGCTTCGGGATGAGGCTAGTTGACAGAAAAGCTAATCACATGACTAGAGAGTTAGAACTCTCTGCTGCATCCCCAACCGCTGGTTGGGGAAGAGGATCTGGAGATTCAATTCAATCACCAATAGCCAATGAGTGCGTCAATGGTGCTTACATGAAACCTCAGTAAAAACTGGACAATGAGGTTTGGGGGAACTTCCTGGTCGGTGAATATATCAATGTACTGGGAGGGTGGCATGCCCATCTTTCTGGGAACAGAGGCTTCTGTGCTCAGGGTCCTTCCAGACCTCGCTCAATATACCTCTTTACCTGGCTGTTTGTACCTTTTTTGATAAACTGTTGTAACTATAGCACTTTCCTGAGTTTTGCGAGTCATCTTAGTGAATTATCAAACCCACGTGGGGAGCGAGTCATGGGAACTCCTGAATTTGTAATTGGCTGGGCAGAAGTGCAGGGAGCCTGGTGACCCCATTTGTGGCTAGCGTCTGAAGTGAGAGCAGTCATGTGGGACTGAGCTTTTTACCTGTGGGGTCTATGCTAACTCCAGATAGTTAGTGTCTGAATTGAATTAAATGGTGGGAAACCCAGTTAGTGCTGGATAGTTGATTGTTGTAAAAATGACATAGTGGTTGACAGGACCATTGGGACATTCAAAATGAAATCTTTTTCTTTTGGTGAAAGCCTAACTGTGGTTACTTATACACCAAAGGTATAGCAAGTCTTTAACAACGATCGTCAAACTGGATGGAACACTTAGGAAACTGTAAGATATTGACTGGGTGCAGTGGCTCACGCCTGTAATCTTAGCACTTTGGGAGGCAGAGATGGGTGGATCGCTTGAGCTCAGGAGTTCGAGAACAGCCTGGGCAGCATGGCAAAACCCCGGCTCCAAAAAAAAAAAAAATTAACTTGGCGTGGTGGCACGTGCCTGTAGTCCCACCTCAGCTACTTGGGAGCTACTGTAGTCCTCAGCCTCAGCTACTCAGGCGACTGAAGTGGGAGGATCGCTTGAGTCTGGGAGGTCGAAGTTGCACTGAGCCATGATTGTGCCACTGTTCTCAGGCCTGGGTGGCAGAGTGAGACCCTGTCTCAAAAGAGAAAAAAGGGGAAGCTTGTAGGATATTGGTAGAGCATCATTATGTCATTGAATTCGATGCATAATTGTGCATACATAGAAATATTAGTTCTTCTGATTTCACAGATGAACCAATTGTTGCAACAACTGATTAAAGTGGATTAATTCCCTGGTGGGGTACCTCCTGTAAATCTATCACAAAAAGGTTCTGTGGCAAAATAATATTCTATTTTCCTTAAAATATCTTAAATATTCAGACAAATTGGTAAGCATGGCCACTTTTGAATGTGGCAGTGTTGTTATAGAAATAAAAGAAATAGTTGTGGGTGGCGGGGAAGAAAGGTACCCTTCCCTTTGGTGGGTGTTCTCTGAGGGAGAACATCTTCAGGCCCAGTGGACTGTGGTCTGCACATAACCTGCAGCATGTAGCACATCTCAATGAGATACAAATTTTTAACACGGGACTCTATCAGGGGCTGGTTTTGGCCCCTGTGGTCTGGGGACCCTTGACTGAGATAAGAAGGCTGCTATTATTTCTGGTGTATTGGTTTCCTACCACTGCTCTAACAGCTCACCACAAACTTAGTGGCATGAAACAGCACAAGTCCATTATCTTATAGTTTTGGAGGTCAGAAGTCTGAAAATGGGACTAAACAGGACTAAAAGCAAGGCGTCAGCAGGCATGGTTCCTTCTGGAGGCTGTAGAGGACAATCTCTTTATTGTCTTCTCCAGCTTCCTTGGCTCATGGCCCTGTTCTAGCCAGAAAAGGCATTGCTCCAAACTCTCCATCATCACATCTCCTCTTACTCTCCTGCTCTGCTTTCCCGGTATAAGGACCCTTGTGATTATATTGGGTCACCCAGATAATGAGGATAATTTCCACATCTCAAGATCCTTAAGTAAGTCACATCTGTAATCCCATTTGCCATCTGTATTAGTCAGGGGTTTCTGGGGAAACAGAATTAGTAGAGTGAGTGTGTGTGTGTGTGTGTGTGTGTGTGTGTATGAAGATTTATATATTATATATGTATATGTATTATATTGGCTCATGAAATTATGGAGATTGAGAAGTCCCATGATGTGCTATCTGCAAGTTGGAGAACCAGGAAAGCTGGTGGTCTAACTCAGCCCAAGTCCAAAGGTCTGAGAACCAGGAGCTCTAATGTCCAAGGGCAGGAGAAAATGGACCAGAGTTCCATCATGAACTCTCATCCATCACATAGTACCCAGTTCAAGATGAGAGTGAAAGAATTTGCCCTTTCTCTACCTTTTTGTTCAATTTGGGCCCTCAACAGGGTATTCCTTCCTTTTCCTTCCTTTATTCCCCTCACTTCCCTCCTTCCTTTTCTCCTCCTCCTCCTTTGTCTCTTTTCCTCATCTTTTTTCTTCCCTTCTTCCTTCTCTTTTCTCCCTCCCTCCCTCCTTCCCTCCTTCCTTTTCATAAACATTCAGTGAGTGCCCTTAAAAGTCTTCAGTCCACCCACCCCAAATCAGTGCAAATATTTTAGAATAGTTAACTCTTAAAGCTGGGGCAATGAAAAGTCAGGCAAAGTCAGCGTTGTCAACTTTACCCTTTTGTAACATGACCAAGTGGCAGGGGATGAGCTGGGCTAAGAATCTGACATCCTGAAAGAGTACTTATCCCTCCACCCACAGCTCTTTGTCTTTGAACCTTTATTCATCTCTTTCTGTACTGGTTAGAATGGGATAGTAATATTATTTTTTAGGTGGTTGTTAGGGAACAATGTAAAATTCTTAGTAAAAGATGCTGCTGTTGTTTGCCTCAGGCAAAATCTGACCAAGACCTCCCCTTAAACATTGAGAAGACAGAGTAAAGAGTAAAAGTGACTATAAGGGAGTAAGTGTGGCTCTATTTTATCATTATACTTGACCCCCTGGAAGTACCAAGATGGCCTGGCATGAAGAGGTACTAGCACTGCCAGGCCCTTTCTAGCAATTACAGGCCTGGTGTTTGTGAGCTCCAACTGGCCCCATACAGATGGCTGCTTGGCATCTGCTGTGAATGTGCACACAGGCTTTTAGCAGCACACCCTGTTCGATCTGTGTTTGGAATATGATTTCTGTCGCCAGTCTGTCTGCTTGGTACTATGTGACTTTATGAAAAGCAAAATGAAAACTCCCATTGCTTGAAAAATCACCACCCAGAAATGGCGTTTTTTGTTTTTTTTTTTTCTGACAGATTAGCTAGAAAAAGGTTTGGTATTAAAGAGAAATAATATGAATAGGACCATTGGACCCTGTAATATCAGTGGCCGCCATCCTCAATAGCAGTGACATTTGAGGAGGCTCTGCTGTTTGATCTTTTTTCTTCCAGCTTATATTGACTTTTAAAGCCCACCCTACATCTGAAAATGCCAATGGCAAGAAAATGTGACATTAACCTGAAGGTTATAAAATTGAAAGCAGTTCATTAAAAAAAAATGGGGGGAGGATGCATTTGTTGTGTTTTCTTGAGATTGTCTTCTGAAAAGCTGAAGTTTAGAGATTGTATAGAGGTGTGCAAAGCACCTATGGATTTCAGATGAAGGAAATAGTCAAGTTGATTAATAACCCTGCCTCATGAGTGGAGAAAGGTCAGGGGTGGCGGGGGGCTTGTTAAAAATGTAGATCTAAGTCTCTGTCCTTGAGGGTTACAACTCAGTGGGCTTGGGATTGGGCTTGGGAAATTGTATTTTTAAAGCTCCCTGGTGGTTCTTTAGTTTAGCTAGATTTAATACATACTAGACCACACAAGAACGTGTGATCCCCTGGGACAAAGCTAAATATTTTTGGACAAATATCATTGATTGGCAGTTAAACTGGATCAAGAAGGCAGTGAGTTTTTGGAGAAAAGTTAGTGATTCCAGAGAAAAGAAAGCAGCTAGCAATTCTTGAATACTTATTATGGGTCAGTTACTGTTCTAAGTGCTTTACAGAGATTAATCCTCAGCATTTATTTACTTGTTTACTTATTTCTAGCAAATAAAGAAACCGATACTTACAAAGCTTCTACAACTTGCCAAAGTCATACAGTGACAAGTGTTGGAGTGATGGTTTGACCCCAAGTGTGTATAACTCCACAGTTCAAAGTCTAAGGGAAAAAGAAAGAAGTTGCTCCCCTCCCAAAAGATACACAATTTTGCTTTGGAAGGAGTTAGATTTATTTACACACAACTTCTGCAAGGGACTGACAAAAGGACATAAAATTAGTTTGAGTTGCCATTAAAATTCTTATTATGTTTGGGAGGATGAATCTTCTTATCTGTGGTCCAGACAAAGAAGTTTACTCATAGGGAAAAATTATAATCAGATATTAAACATCTGTGTGATTGATTTTGTTTGGTTGACACCAGAGGCCAGTGCGTTTATTTTTTGGGTATAGCTTTAAATGTAATAAATTGATGTTTTAAATATAATAATAGCTGTATAATTTTATTTTGCTTTGTTAGCTTATGCTAGCCCAATAAAATCTGACAATTGAACAAAAGACTCTCCTTGGGGTGATATTTTAATTGTCATAAAAATGTCATATAGATTAAGGGGCCAGCTGAGCCCTTATAGTTTCTCAGGGACTAGAGAAATCATTAAGAAATGCATATGTTATTTCCAAGGTAAAATACTGGCCGAGTCCTGCCATAATTTTTTTTTAATGTGAATTTGCCAAACATAAAGCCCTGAATTTTCCTAATTCTCAGAAATCATCTTCCAAAAGGCCTACATGTGGCTGCGTTGCCTCCTAGATTCTATCCCAGCAGAAAGCACCTCCCTCCATGGATGTACTTCTCCTGGGCAAGTCCTTGCCATGGTTGCAGCTCCCTCCAGGCTGCCCCAGCTCCTGGGCTCTGGCTGTACCACCTCCTCACTTTGATCCTCCAGTCCTAAAGAAGGAATGACTTTCTACTAAAGCTCAGACCTTGTCTTAGTCTGTTTTGCATGGCTATAAAGGAATACCCGAGGCTGGGTAATTTATAAAGAGGTTTATTTGGCTCACAGATCTGCAGGCAGTTCTGCAAGAAGTGGCAACAGCATCAGCTTCTGATAAGGACCTCAGGAAGCTTCCATTCATGGCAGAAGAGGAAGGGGAGCAGGCATCACATGGTGAGACAGGAGGAAAGAGTGAGGGGGGAGGTAGGTGCCAGGCTCCTTTTAGCAATCAGATCTTGGAGGAACTAATAGAGCAAGAACTCACTCATCACCATGAGGACAGCACCAAGCCGTTCATGAGGGATCTGCTCCCATGACCCCAACAACTTCCACCAGGCCCCACCTCTAACATTGAGGATCAAATTTCAACATGAGATTTGGAGGGGACAAACATCCAAACCATATCAGACCCATTCCCCAACCTTCCTTGCTCTGCTCTGACCCCTACAGACTACATTTCCCAGGCTCCCCTGCCCACTGGCTTCCAGTTAGTTTCAACCAATGGGAAACCAGATTAGACACTGGAGGGTGGGAGAAATGCCAGGGTAATTCTCTTCTTTCTTCTGCTTCACTTTCTTGTGTTCTTTTGACTTTACTGTGGTAGAGATATCCCCAAATACCAGTTGACTCTGCAGGATGTTCCCTGATTTGCTTTCTTGTCCTCCTCTTTCCTTTAATTTCCAAAATCTTGAAAGAGCTAATGTTTGACTGTTTTTCCTTCCTTACCAGCCACACTGCTAGATAATACTCTTATTGAATGTGCACTGAGCAGAATTCTCACCAACCTCCTTGTCACCCAACTGTAGGATATTTCCTCAGATTTCCAAAGTGTTTCACGATGTCAACTACCTTCTCCTTCCTAAAATTTCTCCTTTCGTTTCTCCTGATTGTCCTGTATCTGTGATAATTCCTCTATGGCAGTGGCTCTTCATTTACTGCTTCAGGTTGTCTCTGGAGCACTGACCACTTCTCTAAACATTCTGCAATGCAGAATGCATCTCACACTCGTTTTCTTTAAAACTGAGTCTACTGGCTCATGAGGACAGCTAATTGGTCTAACTTAGTCTCTGCTGAAACCCAGCACCAGATAGAGAAGGCATTTAGTAAATATTTTGTTGAATGAATTAATGAAATGGTTATATATGCATAAGATTATGAGAATGTTCATGCAGTAATAAATATACAGTGCTTAGCAAAAAGACGGGTGGCCATGGAATACACACCTTTGAGAATTTTTAAGTTAAAATCTAATGACTTGAATGTTTATGGTTTCATTAACATTTAGAACATTAAATTTTTTTTTTTTTTTTTTTGAAACGGAGTCTTGCTCTGTCGCCCAGGCTGGAGTGCAGTGGCACAATCTCGGCTCGCCACAAGCTCTGCCTCCCGGGTTCACGCCATTCTCCTGCCTCACCCTCTCCAAGTAGCTGGGACTACAGGCGCCCGCCACCATGCCTGGCTAATTTTTTTTGTATTTTTAGTAGAGACGGGGTTTCACCGTGGTCTCGATCTCCTGACCTCGTGATCCGCCCGCCTTGGCCTCCCAAAGTGCTGGGATTACAAGCGTGAGCCACCGCGCCCGGCTAAAATTTTTAATATATTGTTAAACGTTTCCCATTTATGATGTGCCTAATTACTTGTGTGAAAAGATTTAAACTCAACAGGCTCTCTGCAAATTCTGCCTTCCTTCCAATAACTTACTTTTGGTTTCTAACATCTGCTCCCAGTGACTTAGTCTCTCATCATGGGTCAGCTAGCCTTTTCTTCACCACCTGGCCCCAACTGTCCGTCCCTTCATATGGCTTCTAGTCAAATACTTGCTTATGTCCTGGCACTCTTAGACATGCACGTGTGCACCTACATTTCAGACTCGTAGCCTTCTGTTCAGAAGCCATGCATATGGCAGGCAGATATCCTTTTCATCAGGATCAGGTTCAATGCCATTGTTGCATAAATTTCACTGGATGATACCCTGGTTTCCTGGTCACTGATATCGGCCTCTCCATTTTAATGAAATCACGTTCAGCCAAGTTAGAATTCTCTTTAGCAGGTGGGGCCAAGGGGAATCAGAATAAAGGAAATGCTCAGGTAATTCTTCAACTCCTATACCTTAAGTAGTAGAATAAATGCCTTCACTAAATTCTTAGCTTATTAAGTGCCTGGAGTAACAATTTGCGTTGTGTTTCTCAATAATAATCACAAACATCATAATAACTGATAATATCTATTCTGGACATCCTGGGGCAGGCCCTCCCTTGACATAGCCCTGTGAGGGAGAAAAAAAGGAAAAACTGGCTGTATTCCTCCTCCTACTCTCTCTTTTCTTGGCTTTTGGCATTCCATTTTTTAAAATAATTTTCAGTTTTATAGTTTTTCATTTTGGAATAGTTTAAAACTTACATGAAGTTGCAAAAATAGTGCAGAGAGTTCCTGTGTACCCTTCACTGAACTTTCCACAATTATAATATCTTACATAAAGATAGTGCATTGACAAGACCAGGAAATTAACACTGGTACTAATAATGCATTCGCGCGTGTGTGTGTGTGTGTGTGTGTCTGTGTATTTCTATGAAATTTCATCCCGTGTAGATTCAAGTGAGCATCACAATCAGAATACAGAACAGAATTGTTGGAACAGAATTGTTCCATCACCACAAGGAAACTCCTTCATGTTACCCTTTAATAGTCACACCCTCCTTGCAACTCTAACTCTGCCACTGCCGATCTGTTCTCCCTCACTATAATTTTGTATATAACAACTTCAAGGTGGTTATATAAGTGGAATCATGTATGTGACCTTTTGTGATTAGCTTTTACACTCAGCATACCCTTGAGATCTATCCAAGTTGCATGCATCAATAGTTTGTTATGTTTTTCATCCTTTATTAAAAGAGACTGTCTTGAAGAGTGCCCTAACTGCAGTGTTCTGATTTCAGCCAATTGTTGCTCATTTCTTCAACATGTAATGAATGGGTAGATTCCTGTTTATGCAAGGTCAGCTATGGGGCAACATGGGATCTAGGAGGCTTGTCTTTGTAAAAACCTTCTGGTTTTGGTCAACCTTTCACTTTTCACCCAAAGTATATAGTCTCCCTTCAGCACCTCATCTTTTCTTACCCTTGGTTTCCTGCTATCTCGCTGTCTCTTAGCCCCAGAGATTAGAGTCCATGATAAGGACTTAGGTGCAGGCTTTTTGCGAGGTGACTGCAGGAAGCAGGAGTGAGAGAGGAGGGAGAGGGAGGAAATGAGGGTGGATAAACTAATAGAGAGTACATTAATGAGGGGGTTACAGCTGTGCAAAACTGGGGCTTGGTTCCACCAGGGACTCAGAAGGAACTGTATAGAACATGTCTCAGAATTGCTGCTCTGGAGCATGGGAGTGGGAGGCATGTACTTACTAACTCCCATCCCTTCTTAGTTAAAGGTTGTTCCAAGCACATTGACCCCTGGCACTTCTAGGCAGTGCCCGCACAGTGACCTCCTGGTTCTGCAGAGAAAACTTGGAGCAAACCAAATGGAGAGACCTAGTGTGAGGCTAAGTTGAGAGCCCAGCAGTATGCTTGGGAGCTGGCCACCACCAAGTCACGAAAGTCAGATCAGGGCTGAGGAAATGTATACAATGTCCTTGGATGGCAAGAGCTCTCACTATCTGACAAGTCAACTCCTTTGCTTTGTGTGAGGGTAACTGGTCCTGATTTCCACATTCTTGGACAGCCAGCCCAGGATCTCTCAAGAGGTTCTCTTTTTGCTTACACGGTTAACTGACTCCCCTGCTTTCTAGAGTTGTTCGTGTAACTTACATTGTCAGGCGAACGTGATAACCACTACACTACGGAAACTATGCAACTTACTTTGAAGGCTTATACTTATTCGAATGAATTTTATCTATGTAATCAATCCAGATCTGTTATTAACCCTGAGTAACTTCAAATAATTTAAATAATTATATATTTTTAAAACAAGTTCAGTCCTTAGAGTTCTGAATCACTCCTTCTTTCTCACCCGAGAACTCCAAGTTCTACTCCTTAGACTCTAGCTCATTCTTCTGCATTCTAAAAGGGATCCCTGTACTGATCCCAATGTCTTAACCAAGTTCCCAAACTCTTATTTTACTACAAGATTCTTTCAGCTTTTTGCATATGCTACCTTGTGTTACTTCTTATGGTTTATGTGTTTATCTGCCTCCTCCATTAACCTCTGTGATGTTGGCCTTGGAGTTTTAATCTCTTTGTATCCTGGTCTACTAGCACAGAACTTGACATATAGTTAGCGTCAATAAATGTTTGCAGCTGATATTGGAGATGGTGGCAGCATTTCAACTGTAAAGGAGGTTTCCCACTTAGCCCTTCAGGGATATAAGAGTGGGTCCTAATTTGGTTCTGGTGGAGCAGTTTTAGGCGGGGCTGCTGCCTGGCAATGTGAGATGTGGGAGATTACAATCAGTCATGCCCATGTGTCCAGCCTGGCTTGCCTCTGGTGGCTGGGAAGCTGGGTCATGTGGCTTTGGGGACAAATGTCTTGTCAGTGAAAGGGAGGCAGAATGATATATAGAAAAGAGCAGGGGTATGGAAGCCAATTTTGATCTTAGATAAGTGACTTTACGGAAGTTGCATTAGCAGTCTTACACTGGGAAAAGCCTAACTAGCTCACGGGGTTGGTATGAGGCAGGAATGACTAAGGAGAGAAAGGCAGGTCCTGTTGTAGCCAGGGGTCCTTGCTTCTCCTAGGCTTCATTTGTGGCCCTGTTGATAGGCATCTTCTAGACATCCACCTGGCTATCTGGCTATTATGCTTTCCATGTTTGTTTCTTTTTATAAAAATGTTATTAAAAATGGACTAGTCCACTGTTTCAGTAATCTCTTGCTGTGTAACACACTAGCCCAAACCTTAGAACCTTGAAACAGTAACAATTTATTATTTCTCACAATTTCATGGGTCAGAAATTTGGGCAGGGCTCAGATGGATGGCTCTTCTGTTTCATGTGTATCAGATAGGGTCATTTATTTGGTTGTATCACCTGGCGGTGGGCTGGGCCAGAATATCCAAGAAAGGTTTGCTTATATTTTGGGGGCCACAGTCTTCCTCCACTAGGTCAATTAGTCTCTCTCTCTCTCTCCATCTCTCTTTCTCCTTTAATTTCTTTGTCTCTATAGAGGTAGTTTGGTTTTCCTTGAAACATGGTGTAAGGGGTTCGGCTCTTTCTAATCTGGGCAGTGAGACTTCTAACATGGTGGCTTATTTTCAGGAGAAAGGTGGAAATGAAAACTGTCAGTATTAAGTCCTGGGCTCAGAAGTCCCACAACGTGTCTTCCACCACATGCCAAAACAAAGCACAAGTCCAGCCCAGATTCGAGGGAAGGGGAAATAGATTCATCTCTCACTGGGAGGTGGGGCAGGCACATCTGGGGTGGGAAGAACCATTGGGAGCCCTCTCTGGAGACTAGTTAGCCCATGCATCCAATTAGTCCGGCTAGCAGGGGTGGGCTTGACTCAAGAGAGGGTAACACCAGACTGTCCAGGGAACAGCAGTGTGGCCTGGCTTCACAGAGCTACCTGCCATTTTCTGGAGAATTTTGAGTCAAAAACAGAGACAGAGAGAGAGAGAGAGAGAGAGAAAGGGAGAAAGAAATAGAGCAAAGCTGAAAAAGAGAGGATCTGTGAGGAAGAGTAGGAGCCATGAGAAGCCACAAGCAAGATGGAGGCATGGGGCCACAGACATGCAGGGAAAAGGGGAGATTCTGGGAGAGATAGATCATGATGCATGTGAGAGAGGCAGAGAGAGAGAGAGTTCTAGTCCCTAAGACTGACTGGAGTCTTTCAGATTCCAGAGTTAATTCCAATCAGCCCATGTGTATTATACCCCCGTTTACTTGAGATAACCAAGTATGTTTCTTTTCTTTATTTCAGACAAAATGATTCAAGAAATGAATTTTGCAGTACCACATCTGCCACCTCCTGATTTGTGGTAGGTTATTTCTGTGGTTCAATTTTCCTATCTGCAAATGAGAATAACTTTACCTATGTCATATGGTTGTTTTGAGTATTAAATGACTTATATTACAAGGATTAATATATGTGCAAGCCCCTGGAACAATGCCTGGCATGTGGTAAACACTATATAAGTAATTGTTAAATAAAAAATAAGGTAATGTTTAGAAGTCTTGGGTTGAGAGAACACATGAAGATTCTGCTTTGGAGAGCAAATAAAAGTTTATAGGGGAAAATCCATGATTTTCTTCTGTAATCAAGGTAAATCAGTCCTACCATGCTGTTATTGAGTGTCACTGAACTAAAAACATACATCCTGAAAAATGTGGAGCCAAGGTGTCTACCAGGGTAGACGAAACTATGGACATAGTAAATCACAGAGACTGAGGAGTCTTGATCCTTATCAGGAATGCAGAGCTTCTTTGAGCTTGCTATGCTCTTTTTCCATCCTTTTTCTTCTTGCTCATTTCTCCCCTTCCCAAGATAACCCAATTTATAGAATTGCCTCAATATGTGCCGGTTGACATGACATTCTGAGTGGAGGAGAGTGCCAGAGAGACCCAGTTGTAACCTGTTGATTTATGGTCAGCCTGCTCCACTGTTACTTTCTGATTTAACATCAAAAGAATGGATTATGAATGCAATCATGCTGGGCAAACAAATATACTGTTGCAAATGACTTTGCAGAATTTTTAAAATTCTGTCCATGTATAAAATGAGCTAAAAGTGGCTCTTGGTGTAATCATTCAAATACCTTTGGACTCTTGCACCATATGTTCCCTACATTTTCTTTTATCATATGTGATTGTATATTATAATACACAGCAATTCCAAAGGCGAACCAGATGGCTGTGTGTTTCTTAGTTCAGGATTCTCAGGCAGAAGGGAAGAGGGAATCTGGGGCTATATTTGGTTCTGATGAAACTGACAGGCTACCCAAAGTGATAATCAGAGGTATTTAAGGAAGGCTCCCATTTACGATAAAGAGTTTAAGTGCTCAATCACGTCTGAATGTGTCTTTAATGGGCATATCTTTAAAAAACTGATTTAATGTATTCCTTTACATCTGCTCAAGTTGAATACGTGGAGACAAGCAATATTTTAAACTAGTTATTTTTTCAAAAAATACACGTTTCAGAAAAAGCAAATAATTTCTTGGAAAGACAGTTCAAAATATGGCCACTCTTCGGCTCTTGCTTCCTTATTGTTTAGGCTGCTAGACAATTATTTGCTGAATAAAAAAAGAGTGGGCTAAGTCAGCAAGAAGGAAGCAGGGAGAGAGGTGACTAGTTTTCTGAATGCAATTGATGGGTTCTTGCACAAGTTGCTTATGTTGTGCCTTCAGCTTCACAGGGGTGAAAACATTTTGTCCTTAAGATTGAGATGGGACAATCACAATTATGTGCAGTAGCCACACAAATTGCACAACATATGTTTCTTGTCTAATTTGCTCTGCAACAGTGTAAAACCAGATGAAAATTTCAAAATGAAAAACAAAAATAAACACAATCTATGAACACGTTGGTGGACTAAACTGATGGTGCTATAGTCAGGTGATATCTGCATGCCAGCCATAGGTATACCTCCCATCCCAACATGTGTTCATATTGAAATGTATGCAGTGAAGAATTTTGAAAATTGAAAATTTGAAAACTCTTGAAAATTGATGATGGTCTCAGTACTCCGGGGGTGAAATACAGATGTGAAAAAAAAGCACACAACTCTTCAAAAAAAATTCTATTGCTGGGAATTAGAAGAGCTAGGATTTGAACACCAGACTCTGGCAACAATGGCTGTTAACATGTGCTCTGTGCAGAGACCCTGCTCTCTTCTCACCACCCTTCAATATCAGAGTTTGCTGGAATTCCTTCCACAGCCCATTTTGTGTCTTGCTCTGCTCCCCTTCTTGGAGATCTCAACCATACTCCTGCTTCCTCTACCACCTGGGTTGTTTGCATTCTCTCCCCTAGGACTCCCTCTGGGTACTCCAAACTGAGCCACCCAGTCTCTTCCAGAAAGCTCCATTTCCAGTCCCATATACACATCCAACTCAAAATGACCCAAACTGGACTCAGCATTACCCACTCTTTCCCCTTGAATGTCTTTCTTTGCTGATGGCCTTGTTATTTGTTTCATGCTGCAAGAATATTTTTTCAAAAGTAGAATTCTGATCATGGTGTTGCCTTAGTTAAATTCCTCAGGAGAGTCCCATGATGTTCAAACATCACAGCAGGGCCGAGGAGACCCCTCATCGTCTCCTGCACACTTGTCTTTCCTTTCTTCCCTCCATAGGGATCTGGTGAGCTATTTGACTTCTTTGCAGTTCCTCAAATATAGCTTACATATTCACATTTATTTTCACATTTCCTCAAGAGAGAAGTTCTTTCCTTTCTCTTCTCCTCTAGTCATTTAAGAACCTTGCATGTCCTGGCATTTTTTATCCCCTTGTTCCAGGTTGTGAGTTCTCATGTCCAATTGGCAGCACCAGGTGAAGTTGTAACAAGGGAACCATATCCCCAGATGAAGAACACACAGAGACTGATCCTCCTTTGCTCTCACTGGGAGGAAGGTGGGTGGTGAGGTGGGGGTGGTGAGGCAGGGGAAGGGAGTGTCAGCAGAACAGGAGGCAGCAGGGGATGGTGACCACGTTGGGGAACCAGCAATGGGGCAGAGGCTCTGAGGTTCCATGGACAGAAGAATGGAGGAAGGATCAAGGGTCAGGGAGTGATCTATTTGCCACAGGGCTGTGACCAACCACACCACCCAGCCCTTTCCCTACTTTTTTAAGGTCAACATTTGGTGAGGGCTTTAATGAGCCTGGATTCTGTGCCAAGTACTTCCCTGGAACTGCTCCATTTAATTTTCACAACAATCCTAGGAGTTAGGTACTCATATTCATCCTATATTTGCTAATTTATTTATTTTTGAGATATAATTCACATTCTATAAAAATCACCATTTTAAACTGTACAATTCAGTGTTTTTTTAGTATATTCACAAGATTGTCCAACCATCACCACTACCTAATTCAGAATACTTTTATCACCCTCCACCCAAAAACCTCCATATCCATTAGCAGTCACTCCCCCAGCTCCTGGCAGCCACTGATCTACTGTTTGTCTCTTTAATTCTAGACATATGTATAAATGGAATTACATGATATATAGTCTTTTGTGTCTGGCTTCTTTCACTTAGCATAATGTTTTTGTGGTTCATGTATGTTGTAGCCTGTGTTGGGCACTTTGTTTCTTTTAATGTCTAAATAATATTCTAACATATGGATAGACCACATTTTGTTTATGCATTCATCCCTTGATGGACATCGGAGTTGTTTCCACCTTTTGGCTATTGTGAATAGAGCTGCTATGAGCCCTATTTTGTAGGCAAAGAGACTGAGGCTCAGAGAATGTCTCAGTTAGTTCAGGCTGCTACAACAGAATACCATAGACTGGGTGGATTAAACAATAGGAATGTATTTCTCAAAGTTCTGGAGGCTGAAAAGTTCAAAGTGCCGACAGATCTGGTGCCTGGTGAGGGCTCACTTCCTGGATTGCAGATGATTGTCTTCCAGTTGTGTCCTCACATGGCAGAGAGCACTGAGTGGAAGCAAGCTCTCTGGGGACTCTGACAGGGCACTAATCCCATTCATGGGGGCTCCACCCTCGTGACCTCATCTAGTCATAATCACCTCCCAAAGGCCCTACCTCCTAATATTACAGTGGGGGCTTGGGCTTCAACATATGAATTTGGCAGCGGGGGGTGGGGCGGTGGGGGGACACAAACATTCAATCCATAACAGATATTGATTAAAACAATAATTAAAAGCATTGCTTTTTGAAACAAACAGACCTAGATTCAAAACTTAGCTTCTTCACTTCCTAGCCTGTGACTTTGGACCCATTATTCATCTTCTTTAACTTCTATAGTCAATATAAAGACAGTAATGTCACTTGAGCGTTTAGGTTGGCATGAATACTCTTTATAGTTCACATAAAGGAGTGCTTTCTACATATTAGGACTTTCATGAAGAGTAATGATGGGACCCTCTGCACTTGGCCCTTCATAGGTGCCCAATAACTAATTTTGAATGAACAAATGAATACAAAAGCATGATTTGAATTTGGATTTGGTCATTTATCAACTATGTGACCTTGAACAAGTTACTCATCTGCAAAATTGGGGGATAGTAGTTGCTGTAGTTGTACTAGATGAAATTAAGCGCAAGATCTAGTAGAGTTCCCAGAACGTGATAAATGCTCAGTAAATACCAGTTCTTTACCTTCATCCAACTTAGTATTTCCTCTTTTATTACAATGCAACATACATCTTAACCCCACAACTAGGCTTTCAACTGTACATTTGTAGTTACCAATAAATTTTCACTTTTGACTTAATAATATTACTCTTCTATATTATTAGGGAAAGAAAAGTATAGCATTAAGGATATAATTTGGGAGCTCTTTATTTGAATAAACACACACTGTGTTTATTAAACACTTTTGCTTTCAGCTGAATCTTTATTTTTAGCATTTTTGTTAAGGCAAACTTAGCTACAGTCAATAATATAAAATTAAAGGCATCAAAACATTCCACTTTTGCAGAAAAGCCTAAATGTAAATTGATTATCTGGTGTTCTCAAGGTCTCTGCTTAGTGAGAGAGGCCAAATCTTAATGGAAAAGTCACTACGATGGGCTCCGTTCATTTGGCAAGGAATGAAAAGTAGGTCAGGGGTCGGGGCAGGGTGAAGGAAAATGTCTTTGAAAGAACTCATCGGATGTCACTCAGGGATTATTAATTTACTGAAAAGTGTACCTTTGGCCTGGGGATTTACTAAAGTTAGAATGTGCTGGATGTTTCCTTTGAACTCTGCATCCAGGCATCCAGAGGAATGCTGGCTCACTTCTGTGCTGTGACCTCACAAACCTGGCCTGTGTTATCAGCCAGCTCCGGCCTGTTGCAGGTTTTTTTCTACACCTGATGATGATGACGTGATTCTGCTCAGACTCTTCAGTAATGTCAGGGTCTCAAAGATGAGGGGAAAAGAAAAAAAACGATGGCCTTCATGGTATTTTGGTATTCTGCTGCTGTTACTGGATCATTAGAGTTCTTAAGTCCAAGGAGATGAATGCTACAAAAACTATTTAGCACCTGGTGAGAAATGAGACATGCAGTGTGGGAAGAGGGTGAGAGGGTGTTATGGCAGATTACTTAGCAGCAATATAATATAGTAGGAAATTTTCACCACCATGTGCTACTAGCTTTGATAAATCTCATACTGGTTTGCCCATCTTTTCTATTCTCCTGCAAATGGTTTATAGGTATATTTTTATGCTAGGCTAGTTTAAAGTGTCAATTGGTTTGCATTTATCCACGTAGGCACTTTAAGAAATTGTAGCAAATTCAGAGAGACAGAAAGGAGAATGGTGGTTGCCTGGCTTTGGGACAGGCAGAATGGGGATTCGTTGTTTAATGGTTATAGAGTTTCAGTTTTATAAGATGAAAAGAGTTCTGGAGATGGATGATGGTGATAGTTGCACAACAATGTGAATGTACTAAGTGCTACTGAACTCTACACTTAAAAATGATTAAGATGAGAAATTCTAAGTTATGTGTATTTTACCAAAATTGAAAATAATTTTTAAAATTATGCTGCCAATCCTAAAACTATTAAAAATGTTAAGTTCAAATGCACCAGTTTGGGAATGAAGTGCATTGCTCGGATGCTATTTATTACTATTTCTGCCACGTATATCATTTTAAAACACAAGTTACATAAGAATGCATGTACTTTCTTTTGCAATGATATAATTATACTTGTGTGAAAAGTGAATGCAGGATTTTTACATTGATGGAAGATTGGTAAAATTTTTATTGGATATTCATACCAGAGATATCTAGTTGATACAACTAGCCAAAAAATGTTTAGTGGGTTCCACAGAAAATTAATTTATCTGATCAGCTGAAAATAAGTTTAGCAGAATGTGCTATGACACAGTCATTATTCTTGATGGCACAGCTGGTCACCTTTAGCCCTTGATGTTTCAACAAACCATTTAGAGAAGACCTAAGGAAAGTGGTTCTCAAGTGTAGCCCTAGACCACAGCATCAGCATCAGCATCACTTGGGAACTTGCTAGAAACAGCGTTATTGTTTTTTGTTTGTTTGTTTGAGACAGAGTCTTACTCTGTCACCCAGGCTGGAGTGCAGTGGCATGATCTTGGCCCACTGCAACCTCCACCTCCTGGGTTCCAGCAATTTTTGTCAGCCTCCCGAGTAGCTGGGATTACAGGCATGCGCCACGATGCCCGGCTAATTTTTGTATTTTTAGTAGAGACGAGGTTTCACAATGTTGGCCAGGCTGGTCTCAAACTCCTGACCTCAAGTGATCCACCCGCCTTGGCCTCCCAAAGTGCTGGGATTACAGGCATGAGCCACCGTGCCTGACCTAGAAACACAAATTCTTGAGGTCCATCCCAGACCTTCTAAATCAGAAACTCTGGGGATGGGGCCCAGAAATCTGTGTTTTAACAAGCCTGCCGAGTGTTTCTGGTGCATGCGGAAGTTTGACAATCAGTTATCTAAGAAAAGAGTAGGGAATCTATAGCGATCTAAGTTTTTTCTTCCGATACCTTATGGTGAGATTAAAAAGACATCTGCACCAAGCTTGCAGAATGAGAGCTTGGTAGACAGAGAAAACCCAAAATAACTGAAAAACCATTAATCTTTGAAATGGTATATCAGAACCGAACATGATAAAATGATATCATGTTGTAGGAAAAATCTTACAATTCTGATCCTAGAGTGATTCAGAAGAATCTTTAATCCAGAGTGCAAAGGAGATCCGGAACAAAACGTAGATGTTTTTACTGAAGAGGAAAGTAGTGTTTAAGTGTAGGAATAATTAAATATTATGGTGGTTAATCTAAAAAGATTTTAGGCCTTGCTAAGGCAGTTGAAGGGTGATTTTCAGGTACTATTGGGTGCAGTTGTGATATATGCCACCCTTCTAAAGGAGAGTTGCAAATGGTTTAGTTTTTTGGTGGGGCCGGTCCCAGATCCTAGTCCAAAGTACTGAATGGTTGAGGTCTTAAGAATAATTACGAAGAATTAAGGAGCACCAACCACACTCTCAGCCTTGACCCACCAGAAGGATGATAGCGATGAGAGGGCATTTCCGAGTAAGGTTAGAACATGGTATATTGTTAAAATGAAACTCAAGACACCAGGGTTTCCAACACTGCTAAGGTACACTATGTACTTAGGCTTTCATTATATTCTTTCTAGTACCTTCTATATAAAGTTAGACTAACACGAAATCACCTTAGCAGCCCTTCCTGGCCCCAGGGTTCAATGTACCTCCTTGCCCTGTAGTCTCCCAGTATTTCACATATATGTTTGTCTTTACACCTTAGTAAATGGCCAAATTTTGTTCATAAATCTGAATCACTCCTGAGAGACTTAAACCCTTCAAGACTAGGAAATTCTAGTCTGTCAGCATCCAGGTTTGCATCTAACACACTAAAAGGCTTCAATAAATGTTGTTGAAAGAAAAGAGTTGATTAGGTTTGGCTCTGTGTCCCCACCCAAATCTCATGTTGAATTGTAATTCCCAATGTTGGGGGAGAGACCTGGTGGGAGGTGATTGGATCATGGGGGGGTGGATTTTCCCTTTTCTTTACTCATGATAGTGAGTGAGTTCTCATGAGATCTGGTTGTTTGAAAGTGGGTAGCACTTCTCCCTTCGATCTCTTTCTTCCTCCTTCTCTCACTATGTAAGACATGCTTGTTTCCCCTTTGCCTTCTGCCATGATTGTAAATTGTAAATTTCCTGAGGCTTCCCCAGAAGCAGATGCCTGTGCAGCCTGAAGAACCATGAGTCTATTGAACCTCTTTTCTTTATAAATTACCCAGTCTCAGGTATGTCTTTATAGCAGTGTGAGAATGGACAGGAGTGAATGCATACAGGCTAAAGACTGAGATTAGGGATTAGGATTTTAGAGAAACTGTATGAGGTAATGAGTTTTCATGATGTAAAATAATTTTTAAAAACTTAGAGACTGTGTAATAGAAATCTTTTGGGAATTTGTGTAGGTCATAAACTATACTCTCCCTTTAAGAACTGTCCAGAAGAATGCAAACATCCATCACTGCTGTGTCCCCAGCATCCAGTCTAGTAGACACTTAATGCGTATTTGTTGAAAGATTGGATCTGTGGATGATCCTCTGGAAAGCCTTGATTATGACATGTTACCATGCCCACTGTGGCTAAAATGGATTAGATCAGGATTGTACACATGACCCAAACTGAGCCAATGCGATTCTCTTCTGAGAACTTAAATTGGCACTGAAAGACAGTTAGTTGGAGTCTGAGTGTTCTTGAAATGATAACACTTAAGTGGATGATCTTTAAGGTTAGATGCCACATGAAGAAGCAGAAAAAGCCAATCAATGGGTATGCAATGTATGCACACATGCAGACACATGCACACAGCCTTTTAAAATTTTGTTTTACCTCCTTTCCGGTTCTTGTTCCCATTCCCTCCCTGAGGTCCAACTTAATTTCTCCCCTTGGTTCTATGAGACACCCTGCAAATACTCCTTCTGCCTAAACCAGCTTAGTTGATTTTTGCTGCATGCAACCTTGCTGCGTGCAACCAAAAACTATTAACAAATATACTATCACCATAATTCATTTTCCTTCCTTAGACATTTCAACATTTGTAAGATTTAAAAATCACCCCAGTAAATACTTGTGTTAATTTGAATTGATTTCTATTTCCTTGGACTTCAGCTATTTTGAAATGCCTACTTGGCCTCCTTCCATCTTTTGAAAAGCAAAGCAAAACAGAAAGAACCACAAGCCACTAGCTGATGTGTACTCTTAAGGTCTGTGTATAAATTATGCCTTTGAAACACTTGGAATCTTCCTGGGGAACCATTTCCCAGCAGGGGAAGAAAAACTAACAAGTTTCAGAAGTAAACTGGAAATATTACTCATTGCTATGGAAAAGTGCAGCTTTGTAGTAACCAAAGAAGTAAAAACAAATGAATTATCTTTAATGGCAGGATACATAGTAGTCAAGAATGGGGACCTGGGTCCAGATGACCTGTTTATATGTTACAATCCCCCAACTGGAGGGTACACATTGTAAAACTAGTGTCTGGGTCTTCTCTTTGCCCCCCTTTGCTCTCAGAGGAGGGTATCACTTTAGAAGGTATTCCTTAGATGTTTTTTGAACAAAGACCGAATGATGAAAGAAAGGATAGTGATGAAGTTTGGAGATCAGACTCAGGGAAACTGCCTGGTTCTAGCACTCCTATCTGTGTGACCTTGGGTGTGTTACTTAACTTGTCCTTGTCTTGGTTTCTATAACTCTAAAACGAGGATGGTAGTAGAGCTTTTTTTTATATAGTGCTGGTGTGAGTATTAAATGAGTTAATTTATGCAAAACAGAATTCAATGCATGCAAAGGAGAAGGCAGGCAGTAAATGTTTTAAAATCATTATGTTAAGAGAATAGCTTTTCACTGTTGTGTTTCCTCTGCTTTTAAATTTTATAAAAATATTGGAAGGAAGAGAATTAGGGACATTTGGCCTGTAAAATAAAGATATTAAAGAAATATATCCCTGTGTAAGGTACAGTAAAAATGTATTGACTTGTTCCCCCAAAAAATGAAATTTTAAGGGAGAATATCAATATAAACCTGACATGCAACACAAAATTTTAGACCTTAAAAACATCAAAACTTATGTGGCTCATGGGATGGGCCACATAAGAGGTAAGTTTGGGTGCAAATATTAGATCCTCCATTTTACAGCCAGAAAGCTTAATTAGTTTCTTTGGCTCAAGGGGATCAGCCCAGGTTGGACTCATCCTGGTAGTTGTAGTGGGAGGTATTGGTCTGAAGTCAAATCAACCAGGGTCCTCTCCTCATGCTTCACTCTTGCCACACATGGTGCAAATCTAAGGATCACTCCCTACCTTCCCCATGAGTCCCTGAGTAATGTGCCAGGAAATACTGCTTTTTGTGGTCCTCCTCCTCATCATCAAACAGTTGAATTATTCCATCTTGAATTGATTCTTCATCTTAAATTACTTTCAGTCCTTTTTGCTGCAGATAGTTATGTATTTGTGGCTCCTTGGGCAGCTTGTCTCAGTGTAAATGGGCTCCTTTATCTCTGTTAGGGTCGCCCTTTACTCCGTATGTCATCTTTTGAATGTCTTTCCGAGGATTTGACTGAGAATGCTCATTCTGTTGGCACAAACACATGGTTATATTATGACCAGGAGGCAGGGCTGACTGGCAAGATGATTATAATGACTGTTACTGTCTAGTCTGGGAAGGCTGGCTCATCGGGACAGTGTGCTAATAAAAGTAAGATTGTAGGTTTAGAACCCACATCAGCCAGATTACTCTACTCTGTTCTATTTGTTCTTTTTCAAACAATGTCCTGAGGAAATGGGACAGATAAAAAGTCAATTTAGCATTGGAGAAGGAAATAATATGTCTAAAATATAGGGGTATGTTGCAGGAAAAGTTTCCCTGAGACAACGTCATTAATTTGCAGCCTATGTCACTTTCCTCAGCACATCCAAATGGTTCGTCTGAACTAAGCACTTTAAGACTTGGCTCTTACAAATCCAGTAAA
Source organism: Nomascus leucogenys (assembly GCF_006542625.1). Lineage (NCBI taxonomy): Eukaryota > Metazoa > Chordata > Mammalia > Primates > Hylobatidae > Nomascus > Nomascus leucogenys. The sequence goes on from NC_044406.1 coordinate 8,752,574, forward strand.
TAATACTATTCATTGGTATGGGAACAAATTACAGAAGCAGAGTTGATATGATGAGCCAGCCATGGCGTCTCCTTATCCTGATCCCAGAGTGGACATGTAACATTGTATCTGTATAATGTGGATGATAGCAGTTGGGAGATAATTCTCCGTGACTACTTTCATGTTTCTACATGGTTCAGGTTTTCTAAGCAAAGGCCTTGGAAACTAGAGCTAGTGTTTCCCTAAAGTTTGAGCCATTGGCTTACATTCGGGGTGGTGAAGCTAGAGACCTTCCCCTACCCTATAATGGGTGAGATTGCTTAATGAGTCATCTTTCTCCCTTTTTGGAGGGGACGATGGGCAGAAGTGCCAGCAGGAGATAGATATCAGCTTCAGATCTCCTAATTGTTGGGTTACAGGTAACATGTGGTGTTTGTTCCATTGCCCTGTGGGGATTAGGGCTTGGGGAATTGGTGCTAAGATTACTATGGCTGTTTTTGTCCTAGTTAATAGGTCTGTTCTCTAATCCAGAAAGCCTCTTGCCTCCCATCAGAACAAGACAGATAAGATCTCAAACTCTTCCGTTTCTGACTTAATATGTACTGAATGGAGTTGTTATGGGTGTTTGATCATATAGGCATGGAGGAGCTAAAAGTTTTAGTTTGCTCTTACCTTTCCCAATGATAAACTAATAGGAGCTAACCATTGTTAAGTTTTATTATGGGGCAGACATCGTGTTAAGTATTTTCCATGCACTTTCTTATTTAATTCTCAAAACAACATTAGGAGGCAAGTAAACCACTGTGCAGATTTTGTTTTTTTGAATGAGGACACTAAGGCTCAGAGAGTTGAATTAACTTGTTCAGAGCCACAAGGGCTTGTCAGTGGCAAAGCAGGAATTCAACTCAGTCCCTGAGAAAGCAGCATCTAAATCCCTAACCACTTATACTTTCATGCTCCTGGGATGCAATCTCTGATTTTCCCATAGATTTGTAGAACATGACCCTGTAAACATAAGGTTACAAGAGAACCATTCGAGCCATTTGATGCTACCTTATTTAATAATTTATTTGCTCTTGTGCACATGGGTATTTCCTTATTTAGAGTCTAATCTATGAAGTTAATGGGGGTGAAACTACATCAGAATTGCCATCTGCCAGCCTCCCTACTGCAGTATGACATTAACATGGTAATGGCTGATTCCCAGTAGGGAGTCTGTTAAAAATTATCCAGGGCCTTCGCAAAGCCACCAGCACTCCTGACTGACCATTGTGATCTTGGAAATCTACTTATTCCAACAAAATATTATAATAAGCCCTCTACATTTGAGGATTAGGAAAAACTGTTTCAAATGGCTTAGTTAAAAGCTGAGAGGGAGAGAGAAAGGGAGAAAAAAAGGGATAAGGAAAGAAAACAAAAGAAAAAAGAACATGGGCAGGGTGTGGGAGGGAGTAGCAAGAAAGGAAAGAGGGGGAGGAAGCTGATGGAGCAAGGTAACAGGGCTGGTCAAAGTTGGTGTTGATTGAGGATTTAAGGAAACGGACCAGGGGACAGCAAATTAGAAATACATAATGCATAGAGAATGCACCTTCTGGACCAGTCCTAGATCTAAGATCCCACAGAAAGCCTGGAATCCACAAGTTTACTTTTAGTGCTAGAGAAGTTTTCATGAAACTCTGCAGAAAGGCCTGGGAAATTTTCTTTCTTTTTTTTTTTAATGAGAAAATTTTTTTAATTTAATGAAATACATTTAAAGAAAATGAAAGTAAATGGAGCAATATACCATGTTTATAGACTGGAAGACTCAATATAATAAAGATATAAGTTATCTCAAAATTGCTTTATAGATTCAAAGAAATTCCAATCAAATTTCTAAAAAGTTTTTTTAGAATTTGTCAAGCTAATTTTAAAATTTGTATGAAATCATCAAAGCATTCATGTAAAGAGAATAGCAAAGCGGGGCTACTTGCCTTACCAGATAACAAGAATTATTCTAAAGCTCTTGTAATCAAGACAGTACAATATTGCTGCAATGACAGACAAATCTCCCACAATAAAGAACTCAAGAGCCAGGCCCTATTCTTTCCATTCTATCCACCTGGAATTTCTATTATCTGGATTGGAAATGATGAATATATCTTTCACATTATCTAATATTTCTTTCCATATATTTGCCCTTTTATATCACATTTGGGAGTATTCTTCAACTTGACCTTCTTGCTTGATAATCTGCTCCTCAAATGAACACATTTGTCATATATATATATTCATATATATATGAATATATATATATGAATATATATGAATATATACGAATATATAGGAATATATAGGAATATATATATGAATATATAGGAATATATGAATATATATGAATATATATATGACTATATATGAATATATATGAATATATATATGAATATATATATATAAATGAACACATTTGAGGAGCGTATTATCATTAGAGGAACTAATTCACTGAGGTTTTGTGTTTGTTTTTGTCTTTTTTTTTTAATTATTGTACTTTAAGTTTTAGGGTACATGTGCACAATGTGCAGGTTTGTTACATATGTATCCATGTGCCATGTTGGTGTGCTGCACCCATTAACTCGTCATTTAGCATTAGGTATATCTCCTAATGCTGTCACTCCCCCCTACCCCCAACCCACAACAGTCCCCGGAGTGTGATGTTCCCCTTCCTGTGTCCATGTGTTCTCATTGTCCAATTCCCACCTATGAGTGAGAACATGCGGCGTTTGGTTTTTTGTCCTTGCGATAGTTAACTGAGAATGATGATTTCCAGTTTCATCCATGTCCCTACAAAGGACATGAACTCATCCTTTCTTATGGCTGCATAGTATTCCATGGTGTATATGTGCCACATTTTCTTAATCCAGTCTATCATTGTTGGACATTTGGGTTGGTTCCAAGTCTTTGTTATTGTGAATAGTGCTGCAATAAACATATGTGTGCATGTGTCTTTATAGCAGCATGATTTATAGTCCTTTGGGTATATACCCAGTAATGGGATGGCTGGGTCAAATGGTATTTCTAGTTCTAGATCCCTGAGGAATCGCCACACTGACTTCCACAATGTTTGAACTAGTTTACAGTCCCACCAACAGTGTAAAAGTGTTCCTATTTCTCCACATCGTCTCCAGCACCTGTTGTTTCCTGACTTTTGAATGATGGCCATTCTAACTGGTGTGAGATGGTATCTCATTGTGGTTTTGATTTGCATTTCTCTGATGGCCAGTGATGATGAGCATTTTTTCATGTGTTTTTTGGCTGCATAAATGTCTTCTTTTGAGAAATGTCTGTCCATGTCCTTCGCCCACTTTTTGATGGGTTTTTTTTTTCTTGTAAATTTGAGTTCATTGTAAATTCTGGATATTAGCCCTTTGTCAGATGAGTAGGTTGCGAAAATTTTCTCCCATTCTGTAGGTTGCCTGTTCACTCTGATGGTAGTTTCTTTTGCTGTGCCAGAAGCTCTTTAGTTTAATTAGATCCCATTTGTCAATTTTGGCTTTTGTTGCCATTGCTTTTGGTGTTTTAGACATGAAGTCCTTGCCCATGCCTATGTCCTGGATGGTAATTCCTAGGTTTTCTTCTAGGGTTTTTATGGTTTTAGGTCTAACATGTAAGTCTTTAATCCATCTTGAATTAATTTTTGTATAAGGGGTAAGGAAGGGATCCAGTTTCAGCTTTCTACATATGGCTAGCCAGTTTTCCCAGCACCACTTATTAAATAGGGAATCCTTTCCCCATTGCTTGTTTTTGTCAGGTTTGTCAAAGATCAGATAGTTGTAGATATACGGCGTTATTTCTGAGGGCTCTGTTCTGTTCCATTGATCTATATCTCTATTTTGGTACCAGTACCATGCTGCTTTGGTTACTGCAGCCTTGTAGTATAGTTTGAAGTCAGGTAGCGTGATGCCTCTAGCTTTGTTCTTTTGGCTGAGGATTGACTTGGCGATACGGGCTCTTTTTTGGTTCCATGTGAACTTTAAAGTAGTTTTTTCCAATTCTGTGAAGAAAGTCATTGGTAGCTTGATGGGGATGGCATTGAATCTATAAATTACCTTGGACAGTATGGCCATTTTCATGATATTGATTCTTCCAACCCATGAGCATGGAATGTTCTTCCATTTGTTTGTATCCACTTTTATATCATTGAGCAGTGGTTTGTAGTTCTCCTTGAAGAGTTCCTTCACATCCCTTGTAAGTTGGATTCCTAGGTATTTTATTCTCTTTGAAGCAATTGTGAATGGGAGTTCACTCATGATTTGGCTCTCTGTTTGTCTGTGATTGGTGTACAAGAATGCTTGTGATTTTTGTACATTGATTTTGTATCCTGAGACTTTGCTGAAGTTGCTTATCAGCTTAAGGGGATTTTGGGCTGAGATGATGGGGTTTTCTAGATATACAATCATGTCATCTGCAAACAGGGACAATTTGACTTCCTCTTTTCCTGATTTCATACCCTTTATTTCCTTCTCCTGCCTAATTGCCCTGGCCAGAACTTCCAACACTATGTTGAATAGGAGTGGTGAGAGAGGGCATCCCTGTCTTGTGCCAGTTTTCAAAGGGAATGCTTCCAGTTTTTGCCCATTCAGTATGATATTGGCTGTGGGTTTGTCGTATATAGCTCTTATTATTTTGAGATACGTCCCATCAATATCTAATTTATTGAGAGTTTTTAGCATGAAGTGTTGTTGAATTTTGTCAAAGGCCTTTTCTGCATCTATTGAGATAATCATGTGGTTTTTGTCTTTGGTTCTGTTTATATGCTGGATTACATTTATTGATTTGCATATGTTGAACCAGCCTTGCATCCCAGGGATGAAGCCCACTTGATCATGGTGGATAAGCTTTTTGATATGCTGCTGGATTCGGTTTGCACGTATTTTATTGAGGATTTTTGCATCAATGTTCATCAAGGATATTGGTCTAAAATTCTCTCTTTTGGTTGTGTCTCTGCCAGGCTTTGGTATCAGGAGGATGCTGGCCTCATGAAATGAGATAGGGAGGATTCCCTCTTTTTCTGTTGATTGGAATAGTTTCAGAAGGAATGGTACCAGTTCCTCCTTGTATCTCTGGTAGAATTCGGCTGTGAATCCATCTGGTCCTGGACTCTTTTTGGTTGGTAAGCTATTGATTATTGCCACAATTTCAGAGCCTGTTATTGGTCTATTCAGGGATTCAACTTCTTCCTGGTTTAGTCTTGGGAGGGTGTATGTGTCGAGGAATTTATTCATTTCTTCTAGATTTTCTAGTTTATTTGCATAGAGGTGTTTGTAGTATTCTTTGATGGTAGTTTGTATTTCTGTGGGATCGGTGGTGATATCCCCTTTTTCATTTTTCATTGCATCTATTTGATTCTTCTCTCTTTTCTTCTTTATTAGTCTTGCTAGCAGTCTATCAGTTGTGTTGATCTTTTCAAAAAACCAGCTCCTGGATTCATTAATTTTTTGAAGAGTTTTTTGTGTCTCTATTTCCTTCAGTTCTGCTCTGATTTTAGTTATTTCTAGCCTTCTGCTAGCTTTTGAATGTGTTTGCTCTTGCTTTTCTAGTTCTTTTAATTGTGATGTTAGGGTGTCAATTTTGGATCTTTCCTGCTTTCTCTTGTGGGCATTTAGTGCTATAAATTTCCCTCTACACACTGCTTTGAATGTGTCCCAGAGATTCTGGTATGTTGTGTCTTTGTTCTCGTTGGTTTCAAAGAACATCTTTATTTCTGCCTTTATTTCGTTATGTACCCAATAGTCATTCAGGAGCAGGTTGTTCAGTTTCCATGTAGTTGAGCGGTTTTGAATGATTTTCTTAATCCTGAGTTCTAGTTTGATTGCACTGTGGTCTGAGAGACAGTTTGTTATAATTTCTGTTCTTTTACATTTGCTGAGGAGAGCTTTACTTCCAACTATGTGGTCAATTTTGGAATAGGTGTGGTGTGGTGCTGAAAAAAATGTATGTTCTGTTGATTTGGGGTGGAGAGTTCTGTAGATGTCTATTAGGTCTCCTTGGTGCAGAGCTGAGTTCAATTCCTGGTTATCCTTGTTAACTTTCTGTCTCGTTGATCTGTCTAATGTTGACAGTGGGGTGTTAAAGTCTCCCATTATTACTGTGTGGGAGTCTAAGTCTCTTTGTAGGTCACTCAGGACTTGCTTTATGAATCTGGGTGCTCCTGTATTGGGTGCATATATATTTAGGATTGTTAGCTCTTCTTGTTGAATTGATCCCTTTGCCATTATGTAATGGCCTTCTTTATCTCTTTTGATCTTTGTTGGTTTAAAGTCTGTTTTATCAGAGACTAGGATTGCAAGCCCTGCCTTTTTTGGTTTTCCATTTGCTTGGTAGATCTTCCTCCATCCCTTTATTTTGAGTCTATGTGTGTCTCTGCACTTGAGATGGGTTTCCTGAATACAGCACACTGATGGGTCTTGACTCTTTATCCAATTTGCCAGTCTGTGTCTTTTAATTGGAGCGTTTAGCCCATTTACATCTAAAGTTAATATTGTTATGTGTGAATTTGATCCTGTCATTATGATGTTAGCTGGTTATTTTGCTCGTTAGTTGATGCAGTTTCTTCCTAGCCTCGATGGTCTTTATAATTTGGCATGTTTTTGCAGTGGCTGGTACCAGTTGTTCCTTTCCATGTTTAGTGCTTCCTTCAGGAGCTCTTTTAGGGCAGGCCTGGTGGTGACAAAATCTCTCAGCATTTGCTTGTCTGTAAAGTATTTTATTTCTCCTTCACTTATGAAGCTTAGTTTGGCTGGATATGAAATTCTGGATTGAAAATTCTTTAAGAATGTTGAATATCGGCCCCCACTCTCTTCTGGCTTGTAGAGTTTCTGCCAAGAGATCTGCTGTTAGTGTGATGGGCTTCCTTTTGTGGGTAACCCGACCTTTCTCTCTGGCTGCTCTTAACATTTTTTCCTTCATTTCAACTTTGGTGAATCTGACAATTATGTGTCTTGGAGTTGCTCTTCTCGAGGAGTATCTTTGTGGCATTCTCTGTATTTCCTGAATCTGAATGTTGGCCTGCCTTGCTAGATTGGGGAAGTTCTCCTGGATAATATCCTGAAGAGTGTTTTCCAACTTGGTTCCATTCTCCCCGTCACTTTCAGGTATACCAATCAGACGTAGATTTGGTCTTTTCACTTAGTCCCATATTTCTTGGAGGCTTTGTTAGTTTCTTTTTATTCTTTTTTCTCTAGACTTCCCTTCTCACTTCATTTCATTCATTTCATCTTCCATCACTGATACCCTTTCTTCCAGTTGATTGCAACTGCTCCTGAGTCTTCTGCATTCTTCACGTAGTTCTTGAGCCTTGGCTTTCAGCTCCATCAGCTCCTTTAAGCACTTCTGTGTATTGGTTATTCTAGTTATACATTCGTCTAGTTCTTTTTCAGAGTTTTTAACTTCTTTGCCTTTGGTTTGAATTTCCTCCTGTAGCTCGGAGTAGTTTGATCCTCTGAAGCCTTCTTCTCTCAACTTGTCAGAGTCATTCTCCGTCCAGCTTTGTTCCATTGCTTGTGAGGAACTGCGTTCCTTTGGAGGAGGAGAGGTGCTGTGCTTTTTAGAGTTTCCAGTTTTTCTGCTCTGTTTTTTCCCCATCTTTGTGGTTTTATCTGCTTTTGGTCTTTGATGATGGTGATGTACAGATGGGATTTTGGTGTGGATGTCCTTTCTGTTTGTTAGTTTTCCTTCTACCAGACAGGACCCTCAGCTGCAGGTCTATTGGAATTTGCTAGAGGTCCACTCCAGACCCTGTTTGCCTGGGTGTCAGCAGCAGTGGCTGCAGAACAGTGGATTTTTGTGAACCGCGAATGCTGCTGCCTGATTGTTCCTCTGGAAGTTTTGTCTCAGGAGTACCCGGCCATGTAAGGTGTCAGTCTGCCCCTACTGGGGGGTGCCTCCCAGTTAGGCTGCTCGGGGGTCAGGGACCCAGTTGAGGAGGCAGTCTGCCTGTTCTCAGATGTCCAGCTGCATGCTGGGAGAACCACTACTCTCTTCAAAGCTGTCAGACAGGGACATTTAATTCTGCAGAGGTTACTGCTGTCTTTTTGTTTTTCTGTGCCCTGCCCCCAGAGGTGGAGCCTACAGAGGCAGGCAGGCCTCCTTGAGCTGTGGTGGGCTCCACCCAGTTCGAGCTTCCTGGCTGCTTTGTTTACCTAATCAAGCCTGCGCAATGGCGGGCGCCCCTCCCCCAGCCTTGCTGCCACCTTGCAGTTTAATCTCAGACTGCTGTACTAGCAATCAGTGAGACTCCGTGGGTGTAGGACCCTCTGAGCCAGATGTGGGATGTAATCTCCTGGTGTGCCGTTTTTTAAGCCCTTCGGAAAAGCACAGTATTAGGGTGGGAATGACCCGATTTTCCAGGTGCCATCTATCACCCCTTTATTTGACTAGGAAAGGGAACTCCCTGACCCCTTGCGCTTCCTGAGTGAGGCAATGCCTTGCCCTGCTTTGGCTCGCGCACGGTGCGCTGTGCCCATTGTCCTGCGCCCACTGTCTGGCACTCCCTAGTGAGATGAACCTGGTACCTCAGATGGAAGTGCAGAAATCACCCGTCTTCTGCGTCGCTCATGCTGGGAGCTGTAGACCAGAGCTGTTCCTATTCGGCCATCTTGGAAATTTTCTTTTAGGATCATATCTACGCTAAAGAAATCAGCTAGGTGTTTTCCATAGCACTAGGTAGGACTTCTAGACTTCTAATTTTCCAGATTATTCTTCTGTCAAATAACAGCCAATATAAAGAGAAAATTAGAGGGAGAAAATACCACTATTAGGGAAAGAAAAGTAGGTAGAAAGTTCTTGAAAAATAGCCAAAGCAAAGAAAGACACCGTGAGTGATTGGGAGTTATAGGGAACTTTTAAAATTTGAGTTTCAAAAAAAAATACTACCTGAAAAAGTAGCTCCTCCTCTTCCTCCTCCTCCTCCCCCTCCTCTCCTCCTCTTCCCCCTCCTCTCCTCCTCCTCTTCCTCCTTCTGTCCTCCTCCTCCTCCCTCTCCCTCTCCTTCTCCTTCTCTTTCTCCTTCTTCTTCTCTTCTTCTTTCTTTGTTTCTTCTCCTTCTCCCTCTTCTTCCCTTTCTTTCTTCTTCCTCCTCTTTTTTTGCATTTCTGTATTGCCTTGGAGATCAGGAACAGTAGGGAGCTGCTAGACCAAGTTCTCTGTCTCTCTGAGACCTTACAAGTTTTGAGGGAATCACCTCTGTCAAATATCTCACCTGAATTGCAAACAAGAGATTTTGCAGATGATTATAGACATCTAAAACTCCAGGTTGTATTTACATGGGATCTTTGTTTTAAGAAACATTAATTTGCATATGTAACAAAATAGAATAAGGCTGTGTTGGTGTTTGCTACACATTTCTCCAATACATCATCACAGTTTCCAAACTGTCAAGGTACAGATGGGTAACAACTTCCTACCCTTGTCCAAAAGGAGAAGTATGAGACATCCCAATTTATGTTTCTAGGGCTTTCAGTGAGAAATGCTGGGTCACATCAGATTTCTTCAATGTATTCATTTCCTACTGCAGCTGTAACAAGATACCACAAACTTAGTGGCTTAATGTAATACAAATTTATCTTATAGTTCTGGATGTCAGAAGTCTAAAATAGATCCACAGGGCTGCATTTCTTCTAAGGTTCTAGGGGAGAATATGCTTCTTTGCCTTTTCCAGCTTCTGGAGGTTGCCCACATTTCTTGGCTCATAGCCCCTTCCTTCATCTTCAAAGCCAGCAGTGTTGCAACGTCTCTCCTCTCGAACTCCGCTTGTATCATTATATTCTCTCTCTCTCTCCCTCCCTCCCTCCCTCTCTCCCTGTCTCTCTCCCTCCTCCTCCCTCCCTCCCTCCCTCCCTCCCTGTCTCTCTCCCTCCCTCCCTCCCTCTCTCCTTCTCTCACTCTCTGCCTCTCCCTCTTTCTCTCTTTCTTCACCCCCCTCTCTAATAAGAACCCCATGTGATTATATTGAACTCACTTGAATAATTCAGGGTGATTCTCTCATCTCAAAACCCTTAACTCAATCACATTTGTAAAGTCTCTTTTACCATGTCAGGTAAAATAGTCACAGATTTGGGGGATTAGGATATGAACATCTCTGGAGTCATTATTCAGCTTATCAAATGCAGTCTTACATGAGGGTGACATGTTAAAATTCAAGTTATATGAATACATTTTCCATTAAAAAACATATGTATTAATATTTCATATATTTGATGTAAAAATATGTATTCTCTTTAGCACTTACTATAGCTGTTTTAATGTCATTTGAGTTTTAGTTCTCCAGCTGAAAGGCATGGAATATGTAGTCCAGAAAACAGAGGTCCTGCTGTATTTTTCTTATTTCTTGACTTGTAATTTATTAGCTAAGAAATTCTTCTCAGGCCACATGCCTGGATAAAAGAATAGTGGCAGGGTCCTTAGTTCTCAATATTGATCTATAGATATCTAGATATTGACATACAGATATTCAATATTGATGTACAGATGTAGACTTTGTTCTAAATATTGACATACATCTAGGTATTGACATACAGAGATTTCAATAACAGTAAAAATACAACACCTATCTATAATTGATCACCAATTGTGCTTGGAATTGGACTGGGTATTTTTCACACATTATCTCATTTATTTTTATTATTGTTATTTTTTAAGACAGAGTCTCACTCTGTCCCCCAGGCTGGAGTACAGTGGTGGGATCTCTGCTCACTGCAACCTCTGCCTCCTGGGTTCAATCAATTCTTGTGCCTCAGCCTCCTGAGTAGCTGGAATTACAGGAGTGAGCCACCACACCTAGCTAAGTTTTGTATTTTTAGTAGAGACAGAGTTTCACGATGTTGGCCAGGCTGGTCTTGAACTCCTGAGCGCAGGTGATCTGCCCACCTCAGCCTCCCAAAGTGCTGGAATTACAGGTATGAGCCACTGCACCTGGCTCATTTATTATTTACCAGAATTATCTGAGGCGGGTATGCATACCTTGATTTTATATATGGGGCAACTGAGGATAAGAAAGAATAAGTAACTTGCTCAAAGTAAAAAAATGATTGTAGTTAGTTGCAATCTCAAGAGAAAGACCTACTGTTCTTTCAGAAAGGGGAATGTGGAGACTCCTCCCCAGTCATATGCAGACACAAATTAGTGTTCTTTAATTTGGCTGAGTTTTTCAGGACACAGGCAAGATCTCTGAATGGGAGTTAACCAGTTGCATTTTGAAAATATGAAGCATCTGAGTCAGGCACAGTGGCTCACGCCTGTGATTCCAGCACTTTGGGAGGCCGAGGCAGGCAGATGGCTTGAGCCCGGGAGTTTGAGACCAGCCTGGGCAATGTGGCAAAACCCCATCTCTACAAAAAATACAAAATTAGCTGGATGTGGTGGCACATGCCTGTAGTCCCAACTATTTGGAAGGCTGAGGTGGGAGGATCACCTGAGCCTGGAAAGTTGAGGTTGCAGTGAGCTGAAATCGCACCACTGCACTCCAACCTGGGCGACAGAGCAAGACCCTGTCAAGAAGAAGGAGAAGGAGAAGGAGATCTATATGAACATTAGATACTTCAAACATAGTTCATCTTTGTTACTCCCCAGTCTTCCCTCCTCCCCTCTTTGTTTTATTTTAGTTTATTATTTTATTTTATTTTTGAGTTGGCTCAGTTCTTGTAGTTGAAATGGTTTGACAGTCATTACTGTTGTGTGAATTTGCTGTTTGATTTGATTGTTTCCTCAGTTCTCACAAATGATGGTAACCTCTCCTTGTTGCCTTCCTCTTTCTTTTAACCTACTGAAAAAAGCTCTCTCCCTGAACATCATGCCACTGGCCAGATTAAACATACTGATATGAAAGAAATCACTTGAAGGCCACACCACTTGAGTGAGAGTAAACAGTGGTGAGTGGGGGCTCCACTAGTTAGCCTCAGGGGCTGAGTTGATGGTCTTTGGTATTATTCAACTCAAATCCAAGGGATCATCAATAATGATGATGATAAAATAGCCTCAATAATAGGGTAGAAAATTGATAGAGGCCTTTTGGATGAGTAGCTTTCAAAGCCCCAGGAAAATTAACTGATAGTGCCTAGGGGAGTGCCTCCTATGGAGAGCAATTCTGAAAGAAATTTGCAGACTTCTATTTAGACTGGCTGCCTGGGGAGGAAGGGAAGGAGCAATGAGAGGCAGGAGAGGGAAGGTGGAGAGGTGAAGTAGGGGTGATACTTCAAAGGGAAATCCTTAGGTTTCAAATCAACATTCCAAAGTTATCACAAACAGGTTTGTGTGTTTGCAAAAGAGTCTTCCTTCCTGGAGCTTCCTTCAAGTGCACCCTTGTTTGACCTTCTGCATATTTGTATATTTTCTCTAATTTCATTTAAAATATAACTCAAGGTGGGTTAAGAGAGTCCACACATCATTCCCCTTTCACTTCCAGAGAGCAGCTCTTAGTCCAAGTCATCAAGAGAGCTGAGGCCCTGTGATCTGTCCTATTGCCTTTGTCTGGAGACCAGGCCAAAAACTTGTAATGAGTATTCAAATACTAATTTATGTTGTTGTTTATCTTGTACAAAAACACAAAACAGTGCATCCTTCTAGGTTCTTTTCCTGACATTGTAGAGAAGTGAAAAGAACATTGGACTTGGAGTCAAAAGATGTGGGTCCAACACTTGACACTCTACTTATTAGTCCTGGGACCTCTGTGAACCTCAGTGTTCTCATTTATAAAATGGGGAAAATAATGTCTACTAGGAAGCATTATTATGAAAATCAAATGCAATTGTGCTTGTGAAGGCTTTTGACAAATTATTTAGTGCAATGCAGATATAAGTATTTATTGAAGAAATAAAGGAAGCAGAAAGGAAGCAGACAGTTTTGGAGACTTACAAAATTTAAAGGAATTAGCGTGGAGAAAATCCCTGAGATAACAAAGAACCACAAATATATAGGGAACAATAGAAACCATAAATTGTTTTAGAGCTTTAAAGAACCTTAGGAACATCCCTCAAGTTACAGATAAGGAGTTTGAGGCACTACATTTTACCAGGTCCAACACTTCATAGGTCTAGAAGTCAGGTCTTCTACTTCCCAATTCAATGCTTGTTCTGTAGTAAAACAGAGTTCCAAAGGACTAATAAAGGGCCCCTTAGGCTGTCCTTTTCAAAATGTCTACACATGGTCATATATGCAAACCCCCAAATAAACACCTGTTTGAAGTAAAACCTTGGAAAAAGAAGAGCTAAAGGTTATACACTCAGAGTGCATTCCTAACAAATGGCAATCAATAGATTAGCTCATTAAGCAAATTTTACTTGCACTATAGCTTTAATTATGGCACTATGTTGAAATTGTATAACCTCCTATGAAGCACACAAGAAAATAATCATTAGCATTAGATAACATTCTTACAGGAGACACAGTTCTTAAAGGACTCACAAACTAAGGAGTTTGTGATGTGAGTTTGTGAGTAATGAAGAGAGAAGAGACATGTACTTCAATTACACAAAGTTCTGAAGCTTGATTGTGTATAGGTTGGATAAGGGAGGGATGCTTTCTTGAGGGGTTGTGGGAAAAGCAACATGGTGGAGATAGTATTTAAGAAGGTCTTGGAGGAAAGACAGGGCTTTCATGATTGGAGTTGAGTGGTAGCAGTGGTCCTTCTGTTCAGGAGGAAGAGTTGCCTGGCTGGGGAAGACAAGCAGAGTGGCTGGGCTGGATCACTGGGTTTTTATTGGGGTGTTCTGGGAGATAAGAAAAATAAATATGACAAATCAAAGCATATTCCATAAAGCATTCCTGATGTGTGAACCACATCTAAAATAATTTCTATCATCACTATTCATATTTGCTATTATGAAGTAAAAGTCCTCTAGAAAATGTGTACTATGAATGTAATGGACTGTGACAGCCACAGATTTTGAGCACTTGGCATGTTTGCCCATCTTCCTTTTTCTGGATCCTTTACAAATCTCTTCTCTTCTGTATGATGCTAGTGGGGCTCTTTGTCACTCAAAGGGGAAGTAACATATACCAAGTTTGACCAGCCATGGTACATTACACTAGACATGGTGATTGGTTCAGAGAGGAGCATGGGGACAACACCGGACCAATCAGAGTCATTTTCAACCAGAAGTCTTAGGAATGAGCAGCGTTTGCCCTTGAGTTTGCTAGAACAGGAGGAGGTAAATCTTGACTGGCATGTGGGAGTTACAAAGACTCTCTCCTTCAACAAAATTTAGTTTGGCTCCTCTGAGCCCTCTTCTCAACTAAACCTTGACCTTGGGCTTTTGTGCCTTTTCTGTCCTTGCTGGGCCTGCATTGCCCAATCTTAGCAAGAATCCTGCTAAGTCAGTTTGGCAAGAATCCCTCCACCTTTGATATCTAATCATCCTTGGTATCTGATCAAGTTCTTTAACCCCCACCATTGATGTATAAGTCCTTGATCTGCCTTTAGCAAGAATCCTGTTAGGTTGCTTTAGCAAGTATCTCCCTACCTTTGATGTCTTTTCTAAGTTATTTTTCCATTCACTCACCTCCTCACCCTGCTCCTTGGCTATAAATCTCTACTTATCCTTGTTTACTGGAGTTGAGTCCAATCTCTGTCCTATTGCAGTAGAGTTGACCCTTACTGCAATAGTCTTGAATAAAATCTTCCTTGCCATTTTAACAAGCGTAGTGATAAATTTGTTCTTTAACAGAGTGTAGGGTCCCCTCAGTTCCCCCACTTTCTTTCTGTGTCCTGGCTGAAAATCAGAGTGCCTTGACTGCTCTGTGACCCAGGCAGCTGCAGGTTTTTCCCATAGGCTTGAACTCAAACTGGGGCCTTGAAAATTCCCAGGCACAGGTGTGTGATATTCCCCTTCCTGTGTCCAGGTGTTCTCATTGTTCAATTCCCACCTGTGAGTGAGAACATGTGGTTTTTGCTTTTTTTTGTCCCTGTGCTAGTTTGCTGAGAATGATGGTTTCCAGCTTCATCCTAATGTAAATGACGAGTTAATGGGTGCAGCACACCAACATGGCACATGTACACATATGTAACAAACCTGCACGTTGTGCACATATACCCTAGAACTTAAAGTATAATAAAAAAAGAAATTGACCATGACGTCATCACATATATCTGTTGTATTTAAATTTCAAGATTTCATCTATAAATGGATTAAACACTATACTTAAAAAAAAAAAAGAAAGAAAAAAGAAAGAAAATTCCCAGGCACCGATAAAGGTATCTAGGCTGTTTCCCAAAACACTGAAAGAAACTGGCCCTGGCCCTGAGCCAAATTCCTTAAACCCTGACCCCCTCACTGCCAACCTACCCATGTAGAACATCCTTTTCCCCCCGCTGTCCATCATGAGGATATGCTGCAGCACTCTGTATGCAAGTTCCCCTAATGAATGCTTTGGGTGGATCACCCTGGCATTTAGTGCGTCTTTCTTTGGCATTCCAACCGGCCCCATCTCAGGATGGTTTGAGGGACTCCCTGTGGGAACTCCCCTGCCACTGCTTTTGGGGCGATCCAGTGCATTCAGCAGATTAAACACAGGGGCTAACAGAACTCAGCAGTGCTGAAAGATGGGGAGCCAGGTAAATGACTATATTTGAGACCCTGTGCCCAAAAGCCAGATGCATCTAGGACTTTCTAGTTATGTGAGCCACTTGTCTCCTTTTTAATTAGCCTAGATAGTATTGGGTTTCTTTCACTTGTCATTGAAAACGTTTCAATAAATATAACAAATTTTCATTGCTCCAGGAAACTAGACACAGAAAATTGGCCAAGGTAGTATCAAAGACAGAAATCCAAGAATGTCCAGATTTCCTCAGGCTCTCCTCCAATGGCAATGGGAATAACAGTTGGTATTTCTTATGAGTATTTTGTTCTTTCAAAAAATTAACATTTTAAAAACATTTGTTGGAAGACAGATACTGAGCTACATGGTTTTATATAGGCCACTTTATTTAATCCTGCCTTTCACAGAAGTCCTTATTTTACCTAATACATAGATAAGGCACTGAAGTCCAATGTGCTTTAATGAACATTGGACTGTGTGCCTTCAAATTCAAACCACAGGTTCTTTCCTCCACACTTCTCTAAATATCCTTTGACAAGGAATTTTTTTACTTAGTTTCTTTTTTCCCTTTGTTAAAAATTGGGGCGAAAATTTACAATTGCAGCCATTCTACATTGTTTCTTGATTAGTTTCTTCAAACTCATGCAAATGTGATAGAAAAAAATGAAACAATCTTAAATTTATCATACTTAATTTCTGTCCTTCCTTTAGTAACAATAAAATGTATACCTAATAAAGTGAAAGGAGGCCTTAATGGGCAGAGACATTACACACTCCCTGGAAAGCTCTGTGATGTTCCTAGGATTTTACTGCTTGATTGCATTGAAGTGAGAGCCCTAAGTGTAGACATTTGCACAGCACAGGGACAACATTCCACAGCCCTCTCGTGAAAGCACTTTTACTAACTTTCAAACTGGATAAGCAAAGTTTCTATGAGGGTTTTCTTTAGCCAATAACTGTTGTGAATATCTTTGAATCCTAAAGGCATAAGTTTCACAATTGGATACCAAAATTATGTTTCCAATCTTAAATCTGAATAAAGTTACTTACTTTTTAAAATTTATTTTAATTAATTGATTAATTAATATTTTTGAGAAAGTGTCTTACTGTGTTGCCCAGACTGGTCTCAAACTCCTGGACTCAAGTGATCCTCCTGCCTCAGTCTTCTGAGTAGCTGGGACTACAGGCACAGGCCACCATGCCCAGCACTTACTTTTAATCTGTCTGTGTTTTAAAAACTGTGTGTACCTAATTCATTTTTTCTTTGAGCCAATATATCTTTAAAAATAATTTTCATATGTTTCCTCTAGAAGAAAAAATCCAGATTCATATTTGTTACCTTATAAGAAAGCCATGCTCTTCATAAGTAATGTCTACACAAAAAGCACTATCTGGCATTGTTATTAGCATTGCCAGATAGTTTGTTTGATTTGGGACTGTGAGTGACACATTGTTTAGATGGTTGCATAGCTTGTTAAACTTCTGATGAGGTCTTCCAGTTCATTCTAGAGGGGTCAAACACAGCATTTTGCATAGTACCCTGCATATCTTATACACTCAATAAATGAACCATTGTAATCCAGTCTATTGTGGCTTTGGATGTCTCACTTTCAGTTGGAGTAGGAAACAGGATAGAGAAAAGGTGAATGACAAAGAGATACATCATAGAGACTTACATTGTGATTATAGTCTTACAATATAATTTCAAGTACATAGTATCACAAAATCTGGCAACATTAACTCATCTGTGGCATTGAGTGGGTTGTTATTTACAATTGTTTCTCTTTTCTTGAAAAACAAAGCAATACAAATCAGAACAATACTGCCCATTGCAGGCTTTTGCAAACATGAATATTTTCCAGTAATAGCATAGTGTTAAAGTTTCAAATCATGGAAATATAATATTCAAAATGGTTTACATCTCTCATTTCCCCATCCCTCCCCTCTACCCCCATTTCATCCTTTACAAAATAAAAAAAAAACATAAAAGCATATGTCAAGCATGTTTCAGTATGTGTCAATTTTAGGGACAAACCCAGGGTCCATTAATCACTTCAATATGCAGTTCCAACATGAAACAAGAACCAAATTCCATCTCTTCCTTTTACAAATAGGCAATTTTTAGAGTAGTTTTAGTTTCACAGTGGAAACTGAGCACAAGATACAGAGTTCCCATATAACTTTTGCCACCATACATGTACAGCTTCCCCAACTAGCAACATCCCCCACTAGAGTGAAACATTTGTTACAATGGATAAATCTACACTGACACATCATTATAACCTAAAGTCCATATATAGTTTACATTAGGGTTCATTCTTTGTGTTGTATATTCTATGGATTTTGACAAATGTATAATGACATGTATCCACGATTATAGTATCATACAGAATAGTTTCACTGCCCTAAAAGTCCTCTGTGCTCCGCATATTCATTTCCTCTCTCCTGCCCCTGGCAGATTTTTTTTTTTTTTTTTTTTTTTTACTTTCCCCATAGTTTTGCCTTTTCTGCAGTGTCATACAGTTGGAGCAAATTCCCCTTTAAAGTAACTCAGACCATCAATATTAAATACAATTGTTTATGAATATCTATAAAACCAAAAATCCTTTATGTTTCTCTGCTCCCTAATGTTATAATCATATACTGGATAGGTCAACCACTTTGCGGGAGTTAAATCTTGAATTCTCACTTCTGCTTCCAAAATTGAGACATAATTAGTTTATAAATGAATGCCTAGGTCAGGAATATAAGTTTTTTTAATAAGAGAAAAATCAGTTAATGTTGTTAATTAGAAGAAATATGTAATCATGCCAATAGATGCCTAAAAGGCATTTAATAAAATTCAATATTCATGATTTAAAAATCTTGATAAACAAGGAATAGAAGAAAACTGCTTTAATGTTTCATGAAGAATATTTACAAATAAATTACAGCAAATTTCACACTTAATGATGACATATTAAATGTATTCCTTTAAAAATCATGTGTATGAGAAGAATTTCTTACTGTCAGTAGTTCTATTCATCATTATATTATTATAGGAATTGGAAAGAAAGAAAAAAGAACTCTCATTATTCATAGATAATATGATTATCTATGTAGAAAACTCCAGATCATTTGCAAATAAAGTTTTACAATTGCTGAATACAAAATAAGCACACAAAATTAACTGTGTGTCTTTTTACCAGTAACACACAGAGGATAGAAGAAAAGGAACAATTATAATAGCATCATAATTTTAAAGTATTTAGGAATGATTTCCACAGAACTATATGGAAATAATTACAAAGCTTTACTGAATATCATTAAAGAACATTAATAAAATGGAGTATCACACAATATCCATAGATGTGAACACTTAATTATCTCTTGGTGCATAACCAATTACCCCAAACTTAGTGTTTAAAACAACAAGCATTTATTAACTCACAGTTTCTGCAGGTCAGGTATTCAAGAGAAGCTTAGTTATATGGTTCTGTTCATGGTCTTTTGTGAGGTTGCAATCAAGATGTCAGCTGAGGATGTGGTGACCTAAAAGCTTGACTGGGGTTAGTGGATCTACTTCCAAGCTTACTTACACTGCTGTCTGCAAGAGACTTCAGTTCCTGACTGGCTGTTGGCTGGAGGCATCAGTTCTTCAAAACATAGGTCTTTCCATATGGCAACTTGACAGTTGGCTTCCTCCAGAATCAATGATCCAAAAGAGAAAGTCTCAAAGTCATACATCGTCATTTATGCTTTTTCTAACTGTTGAAAACAAGTCACTAAGTCAAGCTCACACTCAAGGGGAGGAGAATTAGTCTCCATCCTTTAAAGGAAATATCAAAGAGTTTTTGGACGTATTTTAAACTACCACAACACTCAATATTATAAAAATATCAGTTGTCTACCAATTTATCCATAGATTCAATGATTCTCAATAAAAAGCTTAATGGATATAGTCTAAAACTTGACAAACTGATTGTTTATATAGAAGTACAAATGGTCAAGAATAGCCCATACAGTCTTGTCCGAAGAAGAACATGATGGGAGAACTTGCCTTTCTAGAAATTCAGAGTATTCTATAGCTCTAATAATTAAGACTGTGACATAGTGCCTAGAGATAAAGAATTTCACTAGGTTAACACAAGATATAGAGCCACACATCTGGAAATCTGATTTCTGGAATAGGTAGCATTGCAAATCAATAGGGAAAAGGTACACTTTTCAATAAATGATTTGGTGACAATTTTTTATCCATATGTAAAAAATTACATACAAGTTGCTTATAAATGGATGATAAATCTAAATGAAAAAAGCAGAGTATAAGACTTGTAGAATGTAATATAGGAAAATAATTTATTTTTTTAAGAGAAAGGCATGAATATCTTTTATCTGTATACTCAAAATCTAGCACAGGGAGGGCAGAGATGAGAACATCTCTACATTGTATCACATTGAAAAGGTATTATTCATGATCATACAAGAAAAGGTAAAGACAATTTGATATGCATACATTCAGTATTTTTGTTCTTCCCTGTGGTTCTATACCTTTTAGTGAGATCTCTAAGAACCCCAGGATGAAATTTAAGATTTGTTTGTTTTAACAATCGGGAACAGTCAAGGAGATCTATTTTTCTCTAATACTAAGTGGATGATTAAGAGTTGTAGAATAAAGAGTGGGTTTTGAAAAGTTCTACACATTATAAATAGATAAAGCTTTAAAATAGAAATTTCTCCATTATGCATTTCAGAAGGTAGGATCCTCTTAGGTCCTTAAAGGACATGTGGATTTCTTAAATAAGACATAAAATGTACAAATGATTAAGGAGAAGATTGATAAACATGCCTTCTTTTATTAATAAATTAAGAACTTTTATTTACCAAAAAACATCATAGACTTCCACTTTAAGCCATACTAATTTTCAAACGGGGCAAGCAAGGTTTCTGTTTTATGAGGATTTTCTCTAACCAAAAAATATGTTGACGCAATGCAACTGCGATCAACTTGCTTTCTCACCTTAAACAACTACAAAACTGGACAAAATATAGGAAAACAACCATTTTTATCCATTGGACAATAGGTGTAAAGTTGTAATCCATAAAAAGAAGAGAAATAAACAAGATGGGTTCTATGATTACTCTGGCTTTCTACCTGGAGTCACTTTCTGGAATGTCACACAGTATCGGGGAACTCAAGTAGATCACGGCAGTCTCTATAAATTGAGGAAACAGAGATCAGAGTTAAGGAAGATTGGGCAGCTAAAATTTGCAGAGCAGAATACCGAAGAGGAGAGAACTATGCAGAGACCAAGTTCTAGAAATACCCATGGACTCCTTGAAGTTTTGGCTCAACTGCATACATGTAGGATGAGATTCCACAAGAACCACTACTAGAGAGTGGTAAGCTGAACAATTCTCAGAGTTCACACGGGGCTGACCAACCCGAGTGGAGAGACCTCACAAAACACGTGGGCATTCAATAGAGACTCAAAAGTGCTGAGCATGTGATTGAGACCTCTTCTTAGTAGTAGATAAAAACTGGCCCTAGACAAACCTAAACCCACCATAACAAAATTTAAAACCAAGCCTCAAAAGCATCGAACAGATTAACGTATAACCACATGCTAAATAAAAACTCAACATTCTTTAAAAGAAGACAACAAAATCCAGAAAACAATGTAAAACTCATAATGTCTGGAATCTATTACAAAATTATAAAAAATGCAAATAACATTTAAATATGACCCATAATCAGGCAAAAACTCAGTTCATAGATACAAGCCCCAAAATGACAGATGATGTAATAAGCAGAAGACAAGGACTTTAAAACATAGTTATTATAAATATGGTGAGCAATTTCATAATGAACATAATGAGGAGAAAAATGGAAGATATAACAAGAACCAAATTGAACTTCCATAGAAGAAAAATATGATTTCAAAATTCTCTTGAAGGGCTTAATAGCAGGTTAGACACTGCAGAGGAAAATATCAGAGAACCTGAAGACATAGCAATAAAACCATTCAAACTACAGCACACAGAGAAAAAAGGGCTGAAAAAAGAAAATGGAACTTCAGTGACCAGTGGGACAATATTAAATAGTCTAGCATATGGACAGTTGGAGTCCCAGAAAGAGAGGGAGGCAGGAAAAATACTGGAAGAAATAATGGCCCCAAATTTTCTGTATTTAATGAAAACTATATATTCAAAGAATCTCAACAAAACCCAACCCAGGGGAAACACAAAGGAAATCATATCAATGCATATCATAATCGACTTTCTGAAAACCAGTAATAAAGAAAAAATTAAAGAAGCAGATAGAGCAAAAAGACATGTTATATATACGAAACGTTGTAAGAATAACTGCTGACCTCTCAATAGAAACAATAGAAGCCAGAAGAAAAGGCACATCTTACAGGGCTTAAAGAAAAATTGGTCAATCTAGAATTCTATATTAATGAAAATATACTTCAAAAAAAGTGAAATGATAATCTTTCAGACAAACAAAAGCTGAGAGAATTTGTTGCCAGCAAGTCTGCCCTACAAGAAATCTTAAAGGATGTTCTTCAGGCTGAAGAAAAATAATACCAGATGGAAATGTGGATCTACACAAAAGAATGAACAGCACAGGGTGTGCTGAATATTTGTGTAAATACAAAATATGCTTTCTCCTTTGAAAGAAAAAAAAAACCACGGTTCTGTAACAGATAATTGACCGTTTAAAGAAAAAAAAGTAATGTATTGCAAGTCAAGTTGTCTCCTACATAGAAATAAGATGTATGGCAGCATCAGCCAAAGAACAGGAAGGGGGACCCAGAAGGCTCCTGTTTGAATGTTGGCACACTATCTGTTACATGCCTTGATGGTATTTAAAGTGGAGTGGGACAAGTTAAAGATGCATATTACAAACCCTAGAGTAACCACTAAAAAACTA
The DNA here is from genome assembly GCF_006542625.1 of Nomascus leucogenys. Taxonomy (NCBI): domain Eukaryota; kingdom Metazoa; phylum Chordata; class Mammalia; order Primates; family Hylobatidae; genus Nomascus; species Nomascus leucogenys. Next base: position 8,775,033 of record NC_044406.1, read on the forward strand.
AAACAAAGAGGAATGACTAATAAGCTCATTGTGGAGATAAAGTGAGGCAGGAAAAGAAAAAAGATAGCAAATTGAGACAAATAGAAAATAAATAGAAATCTAGTTAGATTTAAACCCAACCGTATTTATGATCCCATTAAGTGAAATGGTCTAAATATTCCAATTAAAAGGCAGAGATTGCCAGACTAGATAAGAGATGCACTTTAAATATATTATAAAGACAGGATTTTAACATGAAAGGTGCAAAAGCTGCCACATAGTGTGTGAAATAAAAACCCAAAATTTGGGAGAAGATACTTGCACCTCAAGTAATTGAAGAAGGATTATTGTCCAGTGTATAAAAATAACTCCTATAAATGAATAAGAAAGAGTTAAATAATCCAATAGAAACAAAAGACAAAAGATTTATGGAAGAACTTCACAGAAGAAAAACCAACCAACATACGAACATATGCCAATTGTATCATAATCGGGAAGTACAAATTAATCTAGGACAGAACAATTTTAATTTAATATATACCTACAAGATTTTAAGAAGTGGAGCAATAATGCACTTCTGCACTGTTGGTGGCGCTGTAAATTTGATCATTTTCTTGGGAAAATATGTTTGCATTATCTGAAAAACTTGAAGATACACATGCTCTATGACTCAGAAGTTCCATCCTAAAGTACAAACCCTTGAGAGATTCTTGGGCTTGTATATCAAGAGACATGAACATGAATTAAAAAGCAGTATATTTATAACAACAATAAAACTGGTTACAACCTAAACATCCATCAACATTGCACAGATAAATAAAGTTGCAATATATTCACATAATAGGAGACTATACTACAATAAAAATTAATGAAGTAAAACTATACTCAACAGCATACATGAATTTTAGGAGCGTAGTATTAACAAAAGTAAATTGTAGAATCATACAGTTAGGATGATTGTGTTTAATTTTCAAGAAATTCCTCTCATACATGACTCTCATACAATTATGGAAGGAATGTGTAGGAGGAAAAATTATTCAATTCACAAAAGAGAACCAGCAGGATGGCAAAGCTGCTTGAAAGACCATTTGAGGAACAGAGATTTATGTAGTCGGGAGAAGGCTGAAATGCATTTGCAAAGTTAAGAGACAAACCTGGTTATATCCCACAGGGCAATAAAATAATAATCTTTGGGGTTATATTCTCTACCCAGCAGAAATACATTTCATCTATGCTGGAAAAAAATGTGCAATTCAATATGTAACTTTCCAGAGTCTGGGCTCTGGTCAATAGTAGATAAAGAGAATTATAGTCATCTAGAGAATTTAATGCTCCTTGGTTAGCCTGTTGGGTAATGTTGCAGTAGGGCATTGAAAGGACACGAGGTCAGTTGTAAGTTGTGTGTATATTTTTCTTAACAGTTAAGTTTATAAGAGTTTCAAAAAACTTAAAACCAAACAATGTTTTTACAAATACAAGTGATAAAAACTACAAGCAAGAAATGAGAAACACAAAATTCAGAATAGGATTTAACTCTAGAGCAGTGGTTCTCAACTAGGGGTGATTTTGGTTCCTGTGGACATTTGGCAATGTCTGGAGACCTTTTTGGTTGTTACTACTGGGGGAGAGGGTGCTACTGACATCTAGTGGGTATGACATCTAGTAGCCAGGGATGACGCTGATGAACATTTGACAATGCACAGGACAGCCCGTACAGCAAAGAATTATCTGGTCTCAAAGATTAGTAGTGCTGAGGTTAAGAAACTTCGAGAAAGGGAGTGAATTTGGGGTGAGGCACATAGGGAACGAAATAATGGTAACATTCATTTTCTGAAATTGATTCAGTGATGCAAACACATGAATATATTTTGAAATGATTTAAAAAACATGTAGTTTTTAAAAATTTCTACTCAATAATTAATAAACACAATAAAGAAAAAAATGGGACTGGATGAGGTGGCTCACGCCTGTAATCTCAGCACTTTGGGAGGCCAATGTGGGAGGACTGCTTGAGCCCAGAAGTTTGAGACTAGCCTGGACAACATAGAGACCCCATCTCCACAAAAAATACAAAAATTAACAAGGTGTGGTGGCACATGCCTGTAGTCCCAGCTACTCGGTAGGCTGAGGTGAGAGGATTGCTTGAGCCCAGGAGGTCAAGGCTGTAGTGAGCTTTGTTCATGCCATTGCACTTCAGCTTGGGTGACACAGTAAGAACCTGTCTCAAATAAATAAGAAAATGTTGGGTCAACAGAACTGTGGACTCCTTGGACATGCAGGTTGGGGATGAACTTTCTGTTTTGAGCAATTGGATAAATGGTGGTAACTTTTAAGGCTACACTTTTTTTCCTAAAAGAAAAGCCTGCCCAGAACCTATTTCTAGACACTTAGCATTTTATTGAGATGGAAAAACAGCTCTTCACAATTAGAAATATTGTGAAGATGACCGTAAATGCAGACTGCATTTGTGAACTATGAGAAACCTACTAACTTTGAGATTTGTGAGTCAATGTCGTTTTAAATCCTGCTGGCCGTGAGTCACTGTTTCACCTTCTCTTGGGGAGAGTCAAAAGAGTAAATCCAGTAGGGAGGCCGAGACCTTTTAGCACTGGAAACATCAAATGAGCAGAGGCCCCCAAGATGTCACAGCTCAGGCGCCTGTTAGCTGGCTTCAGTGCCCTCCCGGAGCTAGCTGGCAGCATGAGTCAGCGTCAACTAGAGGACGGAGGCAGGTGAAAGCAATTCCCAGTAAGCCCAAAGCCCAGACCAATCAGATTCTCCAGCGGGTGGGCCCAGGGCATTTCTAGCTTCATTCTGAACTCCCACATAAGTTCGTGGTTACCCTGGGCTTTAAATGAATGAAAATCAAGTTTTCTGTGATTACAAACAAATGCTATATTTGGTGCCACAGTTGCAGAGAGCTGAAGGTCTGCTATGTGTATCTTATACTGGAATGAACCGGAGGAGACAGAATGAGATATGGAATTTAGGGAAACATGTGATCTTTTTTACTTTTGGATTATGCTCTGATTTTCCCCTTAACAGTGTAGTTGAATTTTCACACATGATAACAATAATTTTCCTAGCAGCAGATGGGGCCTTTTATGAAAGGGGTTTGCACCTTATTTTATCTTTCATATGTCTAAAAATTATACATAAAAACCACAAATGTGAGCAGCTCGTCTAAACTCTGCCAACCCGTCGTGTTTTTAAACAGCCAACCCGGAGGCAGTGGGACTAGTCAAGTCTCAAAAATGTGTAATGACCCTCATTACAGAAATTTGAAATGCTGTCCAATCTCAACCCCAATTTTTTTTGGGGAAAAAGTCTGCCCAATGCTAGGTTTGGGCACAGCAGGATGATAAATGCTGTGAGTCCAAAGGCCAAGCCAACAGCAGCTCAACAAAGGTGGAGCTCGCTCAGGGTTCATTCCATTTAAAACATGTGCCATATTTGAAAATGGGATCCCTACCTGAGTACACTCCCCTGGTAAAGATAACAGCTGTGGCCTTCATCTAATAGGATTGTTTTCCTGGATTTCAGCAGAGTTTTGAAAGTCTAAAAGTATAAAAGATGAAAAAGAGGGAAAGATCCCTTTCGGAAGTAGCCATCATGCTTGGGAAAATTCTTGGGTCACAGAATGGCAGAGACTGAAGAGTTTTCTACCCTGAATTTGAAGGACAGGAATGTATGTAATGAAAGACTGGGTATTAAAAGAATTCTGTCCTACCCGTTAAGTCCCTGTGTGATCCTGAAATTTTCTCCTCCTTGCTCTTGATCCACTTTCCTATTTTGTGAGTTAAGTGTTTCAGACCCGTAATCTCTGGGGTCCCTTCCATCTGTAGCACTCTATGATTCTAACAGCTAATGAAGTTTCATCTGCCAGAACATTCTTTCTTCTCCCACTTCGCTTGCTAGGGTTCATATGAAGCTATAAAAATTGTATCTATAAGGCTTACTGCCTATAAATTTTGCTGTTAACCCAATATGTGTGAAGTAGCTCAAATGAATTTTGGCGAATTTTGGCAAATTTTGGTGTGGGTCGTTGCACCTCAGAGATGGGAAGTGGTGATGGAAATGGAAAAAATGAAGGGAGATTTAGCTCCTTCTTTGGGTTTGTTTAAAGGCCAGTCAGTACAAAGAGAAAATGATGGATGAATAGGACAGATCTTACCCAGACTTCACAGAGAAAGACACGACTGGGCATGTACTTGGTGCTGGGCAGAGGACAGCAAAACCACTCCATGAATGTCTGGTTTGTGGGAAGCGAGTATGGCTGAAATTTATCATTGTCCAGTTGTATTGCTTGTCTATTGCTGTGTTTGTGTCTCGTGGCATGGCTTAACTGGGTCCTCTGCAAGGCTGTATCAGATTGGTGGCCAGGGAGGTTGGCGCCTCCCAGGTGCAGGTGGGGGCTCTTCCCAGCTCATTCAGGTTGTTGGCAGCATGCAGTTCCTAGCAAGTTGTTGAGCTGAGGGCCCCAGTTTCTCCCAGGCTGATGGCCACTTAGCCACGTGGTTCTGTCCACAGGCAACTCGCAACATGGCAGCTTGCTTTTTCAAAGCTAGCAAAGAGAGAGGGAGATGCCAAGGAGAGGGGCGCTCTGTCAGATACAGGTAATCATGTCCCTCCTATCACCTTTGCCCTAATGAATCTAACCACTCTGTAAGAGGCAAGTTGCAAGTCCTAACCTACACTCAATCAGAGGGAGTTACACAAGAGTGTGGACACTGGGGTCGAGGCAGGGGGGCACGGGGAGCCACACTAGAGCCCGTCTGTCACACCAGCTACTCCCAGGGTGGTCCCTGATAATTAATTATGTAATCAAGCCACTAATCCACTAAACAGACATCCACTGGGTATTTATCATAGATTGGCCCTGTGCTGGGTGCTAGAGCACACGAAGAAAAAGAGCCATGGTCCCTGTTGCAGGAGTACCCAGATGAGGGGGGATGCCAGCTTCCTCCCACACTTCAGTTCTGCTGTTCTGTGGGCGAACGCGGTGACACTGCAGCTGCAGCTGTGCTGAGCCTGTGTTTGGCACTCCCCTCCGCTCGGGACTGCTAGGCTGGCTGGGAGCTCCTCAGCCTTCAGAGTGTGCTGTCTCAATGACCTCCAAAGCTCGCAGCTCCTCCTTTTGGTCACCTGTTGGCCGGGCTGTCCCTGCTCGGCCCTGACTCACTTCCCAGGAGCCAGAGGGCCCTCCCCGGAGTCCATCCAGCTGCCTTCTCAGAGCTCTTTTCCAGAACCTCTGCTGGCGCGGTGGGTCAGGCTGCGGGGTGGGGATGCTGCATGTTCCCCGAGGTTTCTCTAGACCCAATCCATCCACCTTTGCAAGTAATTCACACCCCTTCTCACAAGATGTGGAATCGGAGATGATTCATGTGAAGGTGATTTTGAGGAAAAACCTATAGGTCAGGGGAGACATGGGACTAGGTTGTGGGGACTAGTGAGGGTGCGGCATCAAACCAAGCCCCATGGAGGGAAGCTCTGGAGACAGAGGAGTTATATTCAGGGCAAGGGACCTAGGGACATTAATTAATTGCCCAATTTCACATATTGCTCTAACACTGTATTTAAATTTCCCCTTTGTATGAGCTCTAACTTAGTCTTTAGAATTTAGATTGAGAACAGGTTTGTCAGTCTCATCACTATTGACATTTGGGGCCAAATCATTCTCTGTGGTGAGGGTCATCCTGTGCACTGCAGGATGTTTAGCAGCATCCCTGGGATCCACAAACTAGATGTAAGGAGCACTCCCCTTCTAGCTGTGACAACCAAAAATGTTTCCAGACATTGCCAAATGTCCCCGCGGGGGCCGGGGTTGGGGACAAAATTGCCTCTGGTTGAGGACCACTGCTTTAGACTGAAAACCCTGCCAAACCTGGACTCCATGTTTCTTGCATGGCACTGCAAGTGATCAGGAAGGGGCAAGCATTGCGGGTTTCCCGTCTCCACTATTGAACTAGAAACTTCTTGAGGGTACACCTTGTCTGCCCCAAATAGTGCCCATACTGGTTGCAAAAAAGGTAAAAAATTAAAGGAAACCCCTTCCTATCAAATACAATTTTAATCAGAATCATCTAGTCAGTGATATTATACATCTAGATGCCTTAGATCCTTGTTGAGTACCAGTTTCTGCAACAAAAGAGAGAAGGCTCCACCCCACACAAGTCTCCACTGGTTACTAAAAGCGAAGAGTCCACCGCCTGTCTCCAGAAATAGTAAATGATGAGATCTTGAAGGAAGAGAATCGACTACCTATTTATTCAGAACCTGAAACAACATGAATTGAAAGATAACCCAGATGGAGACCTTTTCAACTCCTGTCTATAAACATTATCATTTTTACTGTGGTTGCTCTCCCTCTTCCCATCGTGTATACCCTCTGCAAATAGAAAAAGGAGAGGTTGAAACTTCTCCCTCCCTCCCTTCGTTTCTTCCTCTTCCTCTTCACCCACCCCCCCACACACACACACTTCTTCCTTTTCCTTTGATTCTGTTTTGCTGAATTATATGTTTAAATTTTTGCCCATAGAATGAATGCTAAGGTCACAGATGGGTTCAGGAAACTAAAACAGAATGAAACTTTACCCACTGGATGAAGGTGGGTGGTGGGCAGGAAGCCACTATTAGTGAAACACCTGTGTGATAGAATTGACTTAGTCAGTTTCAGCCCTGACAAACCAACCCCTCAAATGCATCCATGAAGTGATGAATTTTCATTAGAAGCGTTTGGGAATGGTAGTGGAGATTCATTAATGTAACTCTTAGTTCTATTATCTTTTTGAATGCCTCCCTGGATTTCAGAATAATTATAAAAGAAAATGATGGCGTGAAAGAGGCAAAACAGTTTCAGAGTCCTGTGTAATCCCCTCAGTAACATCACTAGGCAAAGGGTATGCAGGCAACATGAAGAATGGGCCACATTTACGTTCCATGGCTATCTGGGCTCGGGTGTCTCCACATCCAGGTTCTCAGAGCATCCAGTTCCCCTTGGGGCACAGATCTGGGTTTCCTCTCCCCTGTGTTTCACATGTTGTGCTTCTTCTTTTTACATATCTTTAGTAGCCACCTGTGAAAAAGATGTCAGAGGATTTTATTTACATATTTCCAAATCATTCCCAGCAAGGGCTTCCTCTGCCTCCACCCAGGAAATGGAGTTTGCTGAATTTTTCACTTTTCAAATTTGACTCTGTGGATTACAAACATTAGTGTTGCTTCAGTTTCTCTTGCTAGAAAATACAGAATCTGTTTCTTTTTGTAAATTGTGTTTACAAAATGTTTTAGAATTTCTGACTAAGCGAAACTAAATTGTGAAAAGATCAGTTTCCAAAGTGTTTCACTTGGCGTTGAACTAGATGTTAGTGCATCATTTATTTATTCCTGCAGAAAGTCTTTGAAATTTTTTATTTGAAAAGTCCTTTGAAAAAAATTGTTAAGGTTCTGATATAAGTCAGGCATCATACCCAACACTGTGAGTTCAAAGATGTGTACAACAGTGCCCCTGCCCTGTAGTATTTTGTCATCTACTGGGGGAGTCAGAAATATAAATATCCTTTAGAATTATAAGGAGCTTGAAGAGAGGGACTAGCGCCTAAGAGCTCAATCAATGCCCGTTAAGTATCACTAGAATGATGTTAAAAATCAGGCTTGAATAATAAAAAAATGCCAAATATAATGAAACTGCCAAAATAACCATAGAAAGTTTAGAAAATAAACCTTGATGAAACATATAGGAGATAAACAGATGGAAGACAGGAATGTTGAAAACTCTCAGATATTTACTTCATCAAGGCACAGAATTGGACCTAATGTAAGTTTTAGCTCCTGCTGAAAGTTCCGTTGGCATCCCTAGTTGAAGGTTGAATTATCTGAATTATGATTCTGGTCATCTTCACTGATCAAAATAAAAGCCAGTTTTTCATTTGGAATAGATTAGTAGCCTCAAACATGAATTGATTGGAACACCACAGTCAATAATGCAGCGACTGCATTCACAATGACAGCCATTTAGTGCCCTTGTGAAAGTAATAAGGATTTGTTTCCACCACCTATCAGCCTGACTCGGCAGTGAACCCAACCCTAAATTAACTACTCCTCTCATGAAACGAAATGCCAGTGTCTCCCTCTCTGCTATTTTGGTTGTATATCCTTAGTCTTTCATCACTTGGTGAAATTACTGTAGTATTCATGGCTAGCATGCGGAACATCACAGTTTTTGCAGTTCTTATTTCTAGAACCTTGTCCTTCCCACAACTTTAATAAGGCCCAACATTTGTATGCTTTTTAGCATATCTTCTTGGATACACTCAAAAAAGGCAGAGCAGTGTATTTAGAGACTCGAGTCCCTAACTTTGCAAGCAAATAGAAACCAGTTTCCTAAAGATCAAGAAAAGTGAATCCCTTTTCTTTTTTTTCTTTCTTGGAAGTTACATTTTATAAATGGTTTAGCCAGATGCGCTTTAAATTAATAGCACACTTGTGAAAAGTCTTTTCCATGGAAGCAGATTTCATTACCACCAAATGGCACTAGAGTTTCTTTTTTCCTGAAGTCTGCATAACCTAATTTGTGAAGAGTCAGTTGTGGAGGTGCAGGGTGGGGTGGGATGGCATATGCTTTGCCCTGGGCCTGGCTCAGGGCTGCCATTCGAGAGCAGTCTTCCTCATGTCAAGCTGGTACTGGAGAATCCAGACTGGATACCAAGTCAAACTTGCATTGTCCCATGCTGTGACCTCAAGTTGATTCTGGAAGGATGCTTTTTACTTCGTGTTCAAGCTCCTTTAGTCTCATTTCTGGACATCCAGTTGTACTTGTCTCTTCCAGGCAATCTTTAAGGTAAACACCTGGTGTTTTATTTTAAGAGCTACAACCTGAGCCCTCTTAATCAGTCTCCGCATTTGGGCTTGCAGCTGGAAATCATGTTCACTCATGCTGCATTTTTACCATACAGGAAATCCTCCAGGGGATGCTGGGTACATGTGGTACCTTTGAAGTACCACCAGCAATTTTCTCTTTCCTACTTTTCCTCTGTGTTTTGTTACATTATTTTAATTGATGTACTTTGTCTGATGTATTAAGAGAGCTTGAAGGATGATGTGTTTAGCACACAGTGTCTATTATGATTAAGTTTATTTGCAGAAACACAACACCTACATTATGACTCTGCTCACTACCCCTGGAGCTGGGTTACAATGACGCAAAAAACAATGCTTTACCATGCAGGAAAATCACTCAGACACCCCATATCTCATGTTCCTGCCCCAGAGCTGGAAATTTATAACTCAAATTTGTTTCAAATTTTAAAACTCCATTATTTAAGGCATGTATTTCCTCCCTTTATGGGTCCTGTATGTCTAGGCAAGCCTTTGATGATACAAATTTCTGTGTACATTCATATACAAATGTAGTTTGTGAGTGAAATCAGACTTATTATTTATTGACAGAAGGGCTCCATTGTGCTAATAAAACTGACTTAATTAGCACGTAATTTAAGTCCAACAAAGGTAGAGACAAATATCAATCCTGCTAACGTGCATTTCTGTCAGTTTAAATTTCATTTAATGGTAAGTCCTTGAAACTTAAAAACACTGATATTTTCCTTTCTTCTTTATAGCTGCATCATGCTTGGAAATAAGAAATGTCCAAAGACAACAGCATGATTCTCTCTGCCTTGTAACTTGCTTCAGAGAAGAAAAATGAGAAAGATCCCCTTACTTTGCCAATAATATTTAAGTCCAACCAATTCACAAGGTCTCTGGAAGGAATCTTAAGAATAAAAACACAACATTTATTTAAAACCACCAGGTTGCCAGGTGCGGTGGCTCACGCCTGTAATCCCAGCACTTTGGGAGGCCGAGGCGGGCGGATCACGAGATCAGGAGATCGAGACCATCCTGGCTAACATGGTGAAACCCCGTCTCTACTAAAAATACAAAAAATTAGCCGAGCGGGGTGGCGGGTGCCTGTAGTCCCAGCTACTCAGGAGGCTGAGGCAGGAGAATGGCATGAACCCCGGGGGGCGGGGTCTGCAGTGAGCCGAGATCGCGCCACTGCACTCCAGCCTGGGTGAAAGAGCGAGACTCCTTCTCAAAAAAAAAAAAAAATTAGCCAGGCGTGGTGGCATGTGCCTGTAATCCTAGCTACCCTGGAGGCTGAGGCAGGAGAATCGCTTCAACCTGGCAGGCAGAGGTTGCAGTGAGCCGAGATTGCAGCACTGCACTCCAGCCTGGGTGACAGAACAGACTCCATCTCAAAAAATAAATAAATACAACCACCAGATTTTCTTGTCATATATATACATACTGGAATACTAGTCAGCCATAAAAAGAATGAGATCCTGTCATTTGCAGCAACATGGATGGAACTGGAGATCCTTATGTTAAGTGAAATAAACCAGGCACAGAAAGACAAATATTACATGTTCCCACTCATATGTGGGGACTAAAAGAATGGATCTCATGGAGGTAGAGAGTAGAATCGTGATTACCAGAGGTTAGGAAAGGAAGAGGGGAGAGAGGATTAAGAGAAGTTGGTTAAGGGGTACAAAAATACAGTTAGAAGGAAGAAGTTCTAGTATTTGGTAGCACAGTAGGGAAATTACAGTTAACAATAATTTATTGTATGTTTCAAAATAGCTGGAAGACAAGATTTATAATGCTCCCAACACAAAGAAAAAGATAAATGTTTGAGAGATGGATATCCCAATTACCCTGATTTGATCATTACACATTGTATACAGGTTTCAAAATACTACAGGTGCTCCCAAAATATGTACAACTATTATATATTAACATTTTAAAAACCACCAATTTTTTTACTTGAGGGAGAACAGCAAAGAGGCACAGCCTCAAATACTATTTTAGAAATAATGCCTGCAGAAGTGGGTAAAAATAATTATGTATTTTCTGGCCATTTTGAGCCTTTCTTTTGGAATTTCTGAGTTGCTTTTTATTGTACAAGTGAGACATTGCTCTTAAAAAAACTTCCTCCTTCACATTTTTTCCTTTGATATTTAAATTGTGCTTAAATGAACCTAGAAACATACATTTCTCCATAAAAGCTCCAAATAATGAATTTGTGATGATCTTCTCTCTGCTTAAGTGGTCAGGGAAGCTCTGACCTTTGAAAAGGTGGAATAGTTTTTTGTGTGTTAAGTGAAGCACAAGCAAGAGACTCAATAAGCCAATTTACGTTTGATTTGATCTCAAGCATGTCAGAGTTGATTTATCCAACCCAGATTACAGTGAGAAAGAGGCAGAGAATTGCTGAGTTTGAAACAAATAAGAGTTGTTTTCAGGATGAATAGTGCCTACAAAATCCATAAAGAATTCTTAGATACATTTTCAGTGTAATGAATGAGATTCGGGAATTCAGTGCCATAGGCTGACATGAAGTATAGTTTGGACTACACAGCACAAAAGGTTCTGGAATTCACAAGGTAAATGTTTTATGTTTACTGAGCTCAAAATGGCTACTTCCTAGTTTATGTTCTAATAATAGGTGCATCTAGCTCCATCTTTTAGGATTTTAAATCTACACATTTAAGAGGAATACTAGTCCTGTGAGAAAACTTAAGTTGCTTGATTTACAACTTAATTTTTTATTACTCTTATTTTAAAATAAATTTTATTGTGTATATTTAAGGTATACAGCATGATGTTATGGAATACATAGATAGCAAAAAGATTACTACAGTGAAGCAAATTAACATATCTATCAAATCACATCGTTACCTTTTTTCATTTTTATTTTTGTGGCAAGAGCAGCTAAAATCTACTCATTTCTTATGAATCCCAAAGTCAGTATAATTTTATGCCACGTAGTCCTCATGTTGTGTGTTAGATCTCCAGATTTGTTCATCCTACATACCTGCTCCTTCCGATCCTCTGACCTCCATCTCCCTATTCCCACCCCTGCTTAACTCCTGATTTACAGCTATCAAAAGGAATCCTCTGCTGCATTATTTACTATAAAACCTAAGTCCACTTAGGATCTGATGAGTCATTTGTTGCCTTTTTTCACTGGGGACCCTTCTCTGCAGCCCAGAATGAATCATCTCTTGGGCCCCACGGGTCCTCACAGCCCCTCACTTCACGGCTGCCTCAGCCTACCCTTCTGCTTAGGTGTCAGGAAGCAGGACCATTCCATGGACATCTGAGAACATAAACTGCCAAAGCTGTTGGTTGTAGGTCTGAGTGTGTCCAGGAACTGTTACAAGAGCAAAATAAGGAATCTCACAGAGTCAGAGTTACTGGTGGAGACAGGGTTTGCAGGAAGGAAGCCAACCCTGGTTTTGTTGTTGCTGGCAGCCCCTTTCCTTCACCTGCCCTCTGCTGCTTCATTGACCCTGGCAACTTGTCCAGGATGCTATGATTGAGACATGGTGCCACAGAGGGTCTGAATCAGTAGCTTTTCAAGCATGCTGGTTATTTTTTTTATCAGTAAGTTTGTCTCTGTTCAAAACTATTGTAAAGCTGAAGTGCTTTTGTTCTGCTAAAGAGATACAAGTCTATTCCTGATTTCACCAAGGACAATTCAGTTTTTCAATAATTTTAATGAAGACTTTAGTTTATTGAAAGATACTTATTAAATAACTGAAAGATGAGCTTTTATTATAACTTTCAGCCTGGTTCTACAACCAACAGATTAGTTGAAATGAGGCTGAATTATCTTATCTTCTTTTTCCAGGGGAATTTGGAGTCAAGGAAAGGCTCATTTCTGCAGGGGTATGGTGGAGAAAATGCAGGGAATAATTGGTTCCATTCATTTTTAAATTCCTTATAAGACCATGCGGAATTAATTCATATTCAAAGAGAATTGAACAAAGTCTAAGAGAAAGCCATTATGTTTTCACAGACTTTTTTCTTGGGGAAGAGCTAACTCTTTTTTTATTATTATACTTTAAGTTCTAGGGTACATGTGCACAACGTGCAGGTTAGTTACATATGTATACACGTGCCATGTTGGTGTGCTGCACCCATTAACTCGTCATTTACATTAGGTGTATCTCCTAATGCTATCCCTCCCCACTCCCCCCACCCCACAACAGTCCTCAGTGTGTGATGTTCCCCTTCCTGCGTCCATGAGTTCTCATTGTTCAATTCCCACCTATGAGTGAGAACATGCAGTGTTTGGTTTTTTGTCCTTGCGATAGTTTGCTGAGAATGATGGTTTCCAGTTTCATCCATGTCCCTACAAAGGACATGAACTCATCATTTTTTATGGCTGCATAGTATTCCACGGTGTATATGTGCCACATTTTCTTAATCCAGTCTATCATTGTTGGACTTTTGGGTTGGTTCCAAGTCTTTGCTATTGTGAATAGTGCTGCAATAAACATACGTGTGCATGTGTCTTTATAGCAGCATGATTTATAATCCTTTGGGTATATACCCAGTAATGGGATGGCTGGGTCAAATGATATTTCTAGTTTGAGATCCCTGAGGAATCGCCACACTGACTTCCGCAATGGTTGAACTAGTTTACAGTCCCACCAACAGTGTGAAAGTGTTCCTATTTCTCCACATCCTCTCCAGCACCTGTTGTTTCCTGACTTTTGAATGATGGCCGTTCTAACTGGTGTGAGATGGTATCTCATTGTGGTTTTGATTTGCATTTCTCTGATGGCCAGTGATGATGAGCATTTTTTCATGTGTCTTTTGGCTGCATACATGTCTTCTTTGAGAAATGTCTGTTCATATCCTTTGCCCACTTTTTGATGGGGTTGTTTGTTTTTTCTTGTAAATTTGTTTGAGTTCATTGTAGATTCCAGATATTAGCCCTTTGTCAGATGAGTAGATTGCAAAAATTTTCTCCCATTCTGTAGGTTGCCTGTTCACTCTGATGGTAGTTTCTTTTGCTGTGCAGAAGCTCTTTAGTTTAATTAGATCCCATTTGCCAATTTTGGCTTTTGTTGCCATTGCTTTTGGTGTTTTAGTCATGAAGTCCTTGCCCATGCCTATGTCCTGAATGGTATTGCCTAGGTTTTCCTCTAGGGTTTTTATGGTTTTAGGTCTAACATGTAAGTCTTTAATCCGTCTTGAATTAATTTTTGTATAAGGTGTAAGGAAGGGATCCAGTTTCAGCTTTCTACATATGGCTAGCCAGTTTTCCCAGCACCATTTATTAAATAGGGAATCCTTTCCCCATTGCTTATTTTTGTCAGGTTTGTCAAAGATCAGATAGTTGTAGATATGTGGCATTATTTCTGAGGGCTCTGTTCTGTTCCATTGGTCTATATCTCTGTTTTGGTACCAGTACCATGCTGTTTTGGTTACTGTAGCCTTGTACTCTTGAGCAGTGATGGGCAGACTTTTTCATAGAAAGTTCATTTGTCAGAATTTCGTATATCACACAGGAATCTCCAAGCCTGGTGAGAAAGGTCACCATCTCAGAACTCACATATTTTGTCTTATGAATGCAACTCATACAAACATGTGTATATATGTCATGTTCAAGTACATTTAGGTCCATGGTTCTCAGTTGTGACTGTGTATCAGAATCACTTCTAGGAATGATTGATTTTGAATAGTATTGGTTATGCTTCAATAACAAATGGTACCCAAATCTCATGACTTACTACAACAAAGACTTAGTTCTTCCTCACAATGTGGATGTATTATGGATTACCTGTGGCTCTGCTCCATCTTATGTTCACTGTGACACCAAGGTGACAGAGTAGCCTCTAGCTGGAGCATTGCTGGTTGTCATGGCATGGAGAAGAGAAGAGTCTGGCTGACTGCTAATTGACTCTCACCACCACTGCTCAGTTTCACTGGCCAGGGCAGGTTACAGGGTGCAGCTTAATGGTGGGGCTGAGAGGTCTGATTCTCCACTCCCACCCCTGCCCACCAGTAGCAGTGAATCTTTGTGAATAAAATGCCTTGGTTGACTTCTTACTAAGTGGGAATCTTGGGATGGGACCTGGGGAATGGTATTTTTTAAATTTATCTGGCAAGTATGATGAGTAGGCAAGGTGGGGAAACACTAACTTACATGAGAAAAGTCTACATTAGGTCATTGCAGGGATCATTATCAGTTTTTACATTTGTTATCAAAAACATCAGATTATGTATATTTTATTTTTATATATTATTAAATAATTAGGAGAATTAGGGGTTTTGCAAGGGTTTTTTTAAGTTTCAAGTATCTTTTTATGATAAGACACTCTTAATTTGTAAGTATAAAATAATTCAATATTGACATTTGCTTAATGGAACATTATGATTTATTTGAAGATAAGAACACCCTCTGGTGATAAAGTATGAAATATCCACAGGTAACGGATGGGATCAGTGTATGAGTAAAACAGTTCTAATCCATGAAGGTTCTGCCTGGGCAGCCATTTGGCCTTGCCCTCTGACTGTCTGTTTGGGCTCAGTGCTAACTTTGTAGTGATATTTGCATCTCCTGTGTGGGTGAAGTAAATCAACTGTGCTTGCTCATGTGTTTGTAGCTATTGAGTGTTGGGTATTGTGAGCTAATTGTCCACAGATTAATTCCATTTGGATACTCATTGCAGGCATACAACCATAGGAGCCACACTAGTACAATGGAGGGAACCCTGGATTCAAGTTAAAATGTACTTCTGGATCAACCCTAAATATCCATAACACTTTATTGGGCTGTCTCTTATGACAGTCTTCTCTTTTGCTCTGTATATTAGATATTTATGCAGACAAATATTACACCATACAGTGGATATGGGGGCGGACTCCCCAGTATCCATTTTACCCCGTTCCATTGTGTAGGAGCTATTTGGTTGGCAGCATCAACTCCACTCCAAGCTTCAATGTGAGGGCTCTACTGGCATAAACCAATCCTAACCCCATGGCTTCCATGATTGGTGTAGGTAACCCATACCTAAGTCAATCAGATCATGGTAATCCCTAGCTACAGAGATTCATTCTGGAGCTGTCCCATCAGAATGAAGCTGAAACTACTTTTGCTGATATTCCAGGAACTCGCCCCCAACCCCCTGCCTTGTGTAGTGTGGGGTTATATCTATGAAACCTGGAATTCTATAACCATTTTCCCAACATGCTAGAAATGAGCCTTAGGATAATGTTGACCCTGCAGAAAGCGGAGTGAAGGGGCTGAAAGAAACTAGGCACCATGATTGAGCCACCCTGGAGCTTCTACTACCTCTGGAATTTACAGAAATTTGTTGATAAATCCCCTTTATTGCTTAAGCCAGTTTGAGGTGCTTTTTCTGTCACTTGTTACTGTTACCAGAAGAGGCCTGAAGACATACACTGTTAGCTCCTTGAGCACAAGCTACGAGGTTTTGATCTGTTTTTTGGTCCTATGCTTAACACAGACCTACTATGTGTCTTTATACTAAGTAGGTCTTTATTGAATAACTAAATCCCAAATCATGGTCTTATATGGCACTAAAGATTAATTCATTGCATATGTAAATAGTATAGAACTGTGAGTGTTTTCCACCATTCACCTGAATCACATATGCTTGGTTTGTGGTGTGGCTGAGAGCCAAAAGAGCTGCTCAGTGACTCCAGAAGAGTCCCAGGAATAGACCGTTGCCTATTTTCTGTTGCCAGCCACTCCTCTTTGAAGATGGTTTATTGGATTCTGATGTACATGAACTGCTCAGTGACTCCAGTGACTCTCCCAAGAATAGATGGTGGCCCGTGCTGTTGGATCCGTTACTGGACATCACTTTTTTGAGGATGGTTGGTTGAATTGTGGTGAAAATGAGTTGTCAATGTGTCCTGAAGCATGTTTGCCCCACTTACTTGGTGAAGTTGGTGATTTGAGAGGATCAGAACTTTCTTTCACAACTTTGTCAGCTTCAGCAACGTTGGCCTTTTACTTGTGGTTCCAAAGCAAACATGAAGGTGCTCTGTTAACTTTCTTCTGCTAATTGCACATACCTAGAGCCAGTGGATGCCGAGACTGGCACTTGTTCACCTGTCTTCTTATTTTGCTATGAGACACAATAGGTGTGAGGAGCAGTAATTAGTCCTTGAATCACATACATCAGGCTGTTTTTGGACCTGAAGCCTTTGGTGGGGGAGGAAGGAAGGTAGGGAGAAGGACTGGAAAGGCCCCTAGGCAATATTGACTCTGGGCCCTTAATCTGATAAATCCGTAAACTAATGCCTAGAAAAATGAAATATTTTTCCCCAAATGACTACAGAGCTAATACTTCTAGAGCTTATGCTCACACGTGTTCTCATTCTTTAGCTACTCCCTTTAGGAAATGCCATATACTGAGAGCACTTCAACCCAAGGGTACTATTGTTCCTTATCTGAACTACTGTAATGAGCTCCCAACCTCTGGCCCCATGTCTACCATGCTGTCCCTATTTTTATACCGGAGTCTGAGGGAGATCAATACGCCTTCCTTTGAAAGTCTTTTCCTGGTGCTAGCATCCTGAACACTGTAGCCAACCCATGTAGCCCATCCTGGCCCAATTAATTGATCAACATTTTCTTTTTTTTTCTGAGACTAATTAGGTCCCATGGGTTCAAACACCAAGATAAGGGATGCTATCCACTTCTGTGTACTATTTCTCTTTTTTTTTCTGTCATCCCATTTAATGGTGAGGTCAGTCATTCTCAAATAATCACTTAGCTCTCCTCAAAGTCCCAAGTTATTGATATGATTATAAATATCCTCATATTTATAAGATACCAAGCATAGATATCTTGGCCTGATGAATCTGACTGATTTTTATAACAGGATAATTGGCGCCCAGAGAGCTCATGGAGAATAAACAAAATGTGGCTTTATCTAAGCTTTGTCTGTTTGTGAACATTCATGTTCCATGTAGTATAAACCAACAGTTCCCAACTTGGGATGACGTTAGGAGTCTGGAGACATTTTTTATTGTCATACTGTGTAGGAGGTGCTAGTGTCACCTAGTAAGATTTAAGAGGCCAGGGTTGCTGTTAAACATCTTACAATGTAGAGGGCCACCACCCACAACAAAGAATTGTTTAGCTCAAAATGTCAACAGTGCCAAGGTTCATAAACCTTGGTATAAACCATATGATTTTTATGTTAGCAGGCTGTAGCATAGTATATAAGCAGTTATTTTCTTTTCATGGTGTTACCAATGTGAATAAGTGGATTCTTTCATTTCGGTCAACTTATTTGGCAGGAAATAGAAGTCTACATGCTAGTAGGAGGAGAGAAATATAGAAAAAGTAGAGTGAAGATGAAATTTATAATTTATAGAAGATGAAAATAATAATTAAATTATGGACCTTGCAATCCTTCCTCCATGTAAATTAAAGCAATCAGTTGTTCCAAGAAGCTGTTTCTGGAGGATAAAGGGAGACCACTGTCAACAGCATTGGGCTCATGATTTTTAACTTATCTGAAGCACAGAATGGCCACAAGCAAGTGTATCCTCAAAATCGACGAAAAAAATCTTCAAGTTAAATGCACCATAGCTGAAAAATAAGAGCATTATGTAGGAAAATATGTTTGTGATACTTTTATTTTTGAAGCTCCCGTAAGACTTCTATATGCAGTAATCATAACCTCTATTTGAGGGCTTCCTGAACACAGCAACTCATAGCTGTGTTCTAGATATTTCTGGAGGTACTTTTATGGGTTAGAAAAAGAGAAAAATGCGACTGAACACAGACAAGCAGAAAGAACGTGGGAGAGTAGTGGAATGAAAGGGCAAAGACTGGGAAGATGGCTGGACAGAAAGAAACAGAGATGTTATTGCTGGACTGTGCAGGTGACAGAAGTGTGGGATTGCCCCAAGATCCCAAGATGAGTCCCTTAGGGGAAGTGAGCAGCAGGGGATGACGGCACTGAAGAGAGGCCATGAAGCAGACAGTAGGAAAGTGGGAGATCCAGCAGCCTGGGGAGGCATTCATCATCTTGCAGGACACTGAAGGCTTCTGCAGCTCAGACAATGACAGGCATGCCACCCATAAGGCGCCCTTACAGCTGAAACCAATGTGGCTTTGTTAGTGTCAGAAAGCTGTGCTTTCAGGAGCTCCTAAAGAAGGCATGGGGAGTGGGAGAAGCCTGAAGTGGACAGGACTGGAGTCCTTGCTCTCATGCAGGACTCCAGTTGAACGACATGAGTTATGAGCGCTGTGAACACAAGTGACTTAGTGTAGCTGATCAGCATACTGACACTTTCAGAAATACTCAGCTCTTTCTTTTTCCCTTTTTGTCATTTGTATCTCTTCTTTTGTAATATGATATTTTTTGAGTTTAACATTGGAGGCCCTCATTTTAAAGCCACGTAAGACATCTTTATTCCTAGTAGAGGTTTTTGGCACGTGACAGGTATTGAGTGAAGGAAAGCCCATCATTATCCATTAACTTCTTATTGGGAATTAATTCATCACCTTAGAGCACACTTCATAATCAGACTGGGGAGTCACGAGTATTGGAAGAGAGTTTCTTTCAGTGAAGCCAGGATATAAAACGTACTGGGTACTTAAGATGAAAAACTAAATCAGAGTGGTCTCTGCCCTCCAGAATCTAGCAGTAGTCAGAGATTTTGAACAATATTTGCAGTGTCAAGCAAATAAACTTAACATTCTCATTTTGTCCATTGCCTTCCAGAGAATCAAGACATGTTGGAATTTCTAATTGTGTTGAAGAGCAAATATAAGCAAAATTTAAAATAAGGCTGGGGTGTGTGAATAGGCCTGGAGGCTTTGCGTTTCTCATAGCATTTGCTGCAACTCTTGTGATGTGAAAAAATATTTTGTGTCTTCAAACACCCTCGCACCATGAATCAGTGTGTAAATTGGAACAGCCTTTAGGGAGGACAATTTGGCATAGGTGTCAGAAGTTTTAAAAGCATTCTTATCATTTGAAACACTGATTGCTCATCTAGGAATTCAAGCCAAAGAAACAAATATGTACATACACAAAGGTATATCATCAAATAATGTCATTGAAGCATTGAAAATTTGGAAGACACAATTCAAAGGTCTAGAAAATAGGCCAAATTGGATAAATAAATTATGGAACCTCGTTAGATGAAATGCCAGGTCATAAAAACAAACAAATGTGCTTTCAAAGATTATTTAATGATATGGGGCACCTTTCATGATACTTTTAGTGAAGCCATAGCTTATAAAATGGTACACTCAGTAAGTTCCAGTTTTTGTGTAAAAATCAGAGGCCACAACATATGCACAAATGAGTGATTACTGGTGCTTCTCTCCAGGTGGTAGAGTGTTTCTTTTTTTGTACTTTCATATATTCTGCAATTTTTTCATTAACATGAGTTAATTAGGTAATTAGAAAAAATTCTTTCAAAACTCAACTTTGCCTCTTTGCTTTTGTTATAAGATTCACAAATTAGAACAGTCTCTTGTCCATTTTAGAGGCCATGGGATAAGGTAAAGAATTCTATGAGGACATCATTTACTGTATCAACAACTCAGCAACATAGGTACTATCATTATCTCTATTTTACAGATGAGGATGTTTAACTTAGAGAACGTAAGTAATTTTACCATCACACATAGCAAAAAAGGGGGGCAGAGTTGGGACTCCATGCTGAGTCTACAGAGCCAGGTATACAATACCCAACTCATACTCTACTTCACAAAGTGAGTTTTAAAATATGGGCAGACCTTGTCTTATTGCACTTCGCTTTATCACATTTTACAGATAACGGGTTTTTTTTTTTTTTTTTTTTTTTTTTTTTACAAATTGAAGGTTTGTGGCAACCCTGCGTCCTTCAAGTCTATCAGCACCATTTTTCCGATAGCATGCACTTACTTTATGTCCCTGTGTCACATTTTGGTAATTCTCACAATGTTTCAAACTTTTTCATTGTTATTATATCTATTTTGGTGATCTATGATCAGTCTCTTTGATGCTACTATTATAACTGTTGTGTCACATAGGACAGCAAATTTTTAAATGTTGTGTGTTCTAACTGCTCCACCAACCAGCCGTTTTCTTATCTTTCTCCTTGGGCCTCCGTATTACCTGAGACACAACAATATTGAAATCAAGCCAATTAATAACCCTAAAATGGCCTCTAAATATTCAAATGAAAGGAAGAATCACATGTCCCTTACTCTAAATCAAAAGCTAGAAATGATTACGCTTAGTAAGGAAAGTATGTCAAAAGCCAAGATAGGCCAAAAACTAGGCCTCTTGTGTCAGTTAACCAGGCTGAAAATGAAGGAAAAAAAAAAAACTACTTCAGGGACAATTAAAAGTGCTACTCCAGCAAATGCATGAATAAGAAAGCAAAACAGCCCTATTACTCATGTGGAGATAGTTTGAATGGTTTGGATGGAAGATCAAACCAGCCACAACGTTCCCTTAAGCCAAAGCCTAATCCTGAGCAAGACCTTAACTCACTTCAATTCTATAAAGATCGAGAGAGGTAGGAAGCTGCAGAAGAAAAGTTTGAAGCTAGGAGGGGTTGGTTTGTGAGGTTTAAGGAAAGAAGCTGTCTCCATAACATAAAAGTGCAAGGTGAGGCAGCAAGTGCTGATGGAGAAGCTACAGCAAGTTATCTGAAAGACCTTGCAAAAATCACTGATGAAAGTGGCTACACTACAACAGATTTTTAGTGTAGATGAAATGAGTTTATATTGGAGGAAGATGCTATCTAGGACTTTCATAGCTAGAGAGGATGCCTGGCTTCATAGCTAGAGTCAATGCTTGGCTTCAAAGGATAGGCTGACTCTCTTGTTAGAGTCTAATGCAACTGGTGACTTTAAGTTGAAGCCAATGCTCATTTATCATTCTGAAAATCTTAGGGCCCTTAAGAATGATGCTAAATCTACTCTGTCTGTGCTCTATAAATGGAACAAAAAGCCTGAATGACAGTACATCTGTTTAGAGCATAGAGCATAGTTTACTGAATATTTTAAGCCTACTTTTGAGACCTACTGCTCAGAAAAAAGATTCCTTTTGAAATATTACTGCCCATTGACAATGCACCTGGTCACCCAAGAGCTCTGATGGAGATCTATAAAGAGATTAATGTTGTTTTCATGCTTGCTAACACAACGTGCGTTCTCCAGCCCATGGATCAAGGAGTCGTTTCATTCGTAAAGTCTTATCATTTAAGAAATATACTTCATAAGGCTATAGCTGCCATAGATAGTGATTCCTCTGATGGATCTGAGCAAAGTCGATGGAAAGTCTTTTGGAAAGGATTCACCATTCTAGATGCCATTAAGAACATTTGTGATTAATGGAAGGAGGTCAAAATATCCACATTAACACGAGTTTGGAAAAAGTTGATTCCAGCCCTCATGGATAACTTTGAGGGGCTCAAGACTTTGGTGGAGGAAGTAACTGCAGATGTGGTGGAAATAGCAAAAGAACTAGAATTGGAAGTGGAGCCTGAAGATGTGACTGAATTGCGGCAAACTCATGATCAAACTTTCATGTATGAGGACTTTCTTCTTATGGATGAGCAAAGAAAGTGATTTCTTGAGATGGAAACTACTCCTGGTGAAGATGCTACGAAAATTGTGAAAATGACAACAAAGGATTTAAAATATTACAAAAACTTAGTTGCCAAAGTAGTGGCAAGGTTTAAGAAGACTGACTTCAATTTTGAAAAAAGTTTTACTGTGGGTAAAATGCTATCAAATTATACTGGATGCAGAGAAATATTTTGTAAAAGGAAGAGACAATCAATGTGGTGAACTTTATTGTCTTGTTTTAATAAATTGCCTCAGACACCACAACCTTCAGCAACCACCATCCTGAGCAGTCAGCAGCCATCAGCATGCAGGCAAGACCCTCCACCAGCAAAAACATTACAACTCACTAAAGGCTCAAACATTAGCATTTTTTAGCAATAAAGTAGTTTTAATTAAAGTATGTTTTTTTAGACATAATGCTGTTGCACACTTAATAGACTACAGTATAGTACAAACATAATTTTTACATGCACTGAGAAACCAAAATATTTGTGTGACTCCTTGCTTCATTGTGGTGGTTTGGAGCTGAACCCACAATGTCTCTGAGGAATGCCTGTATGAACTTTCTAATCCCAATGAACATGGGATGTGTCTTAATAAATGCCGTGAAAGAATATTAACCATGAAAACAAGCTCTTGAATTTGAAGACAAGCCTTCACAAGTCAGTTAATCCAGCCCTGCAGTGAAACACGCAATCCATCTTGCTGCCCGAAGTTGTTTCTGTGCAATATGAAAAGTGGAACTAGAAATTTTGGTTGTCTGCTATTTAGTATAGAGTGTTTTGTACTCCGTGATGGTTCAGAAGTTTCTTGCTTTGGTCCTGTCAACTTACCCAGGCTGGCAAAACATAGCCTTCTACCAACTGATGTGATGTCGACTAGATTTGTAGCTGAAAAAAAACCCTTAAAACCTTTCTACATCTTCTCAAGGCCCATTGCAACAAATGCTACTTATTAAAAATTTGCTAAAGATAAGGGTTTAGAAAACCACCAATTTATTTTTTATTTTTTATTATTATACTTTAGGTTTTAGGGTACATGTGCACAATGTGCAGGTTTGTTACATATGTATCCATGTGCCATGTTGGTTTGCTGCACCCAACATTTAGCATTAGGTATATCTAATGCTAAATGCTAAATGCTATATCATTTAGCATTAGGTATATCTCCTAATGCTGTCCCTCCCCCCTCCCCCAACCCCACAACAGTCCCCGGAGTGTGATGTTCCCCTTCCTGTGTCCATGAGTTCTCATTGTTCAATTCCCACCAGTGAGTGAGAACATGCGGTGTTTGGTTTTTTGTCCTTGCGATAGTTTACTGAGAATGAAGCTTTCCAGTTTCATCCATGTCCCTACAAAGGACATGAACTCATCCTTTTTTATGGCTGCATAGTATTCCATGGTGTATATGTGCCACATTTTCTTAATCCAGTCTATTGTTGTTGGACATTTGGGTTGGTTCCAAGTCTTTGCTATTGTGAATAGTGCCGCAATAAACATACGTGTGCATGTGTCTTTATAGCAGCATGATTTATAGTCCTTTGGGTATATACCCAGTAATGGGATGGCTGGGTCAAATGGTATTTCTAGTTTGAGATCCCTGAGGCATCACCACACTGACTTCCACAATGGTTGAACTACTTTACAGTCCCACCAACAGTGTAAAAGTGTTCCTATTTCTCCACATCCTCTCCAGCACCTGTTGTTTCCTGACTTTTGAATGACGGCCATTCTAACTGGTGTGAGATGGTATCTCACTGTGGTTTTGATTTGCATTTCTCTGATGGCCAGTGATGATGAGCATTTTTGCATGTGTTTTTTGGCTGCATAAATGTCTTCTTTTGAGAAGTGACTGTTCATGTCCTTCACCCACTTTTTGATGGGGTTGTTTGTTTTTTTCTTGTAAATTTGTTTGAATACATGGTAGATTCTGGATATTAGCCCTTTGTCAGATGAGTAGGTTGCAAAAATTTTCTCCCATTCTGTAGGTTGCCTGTTCACTCTGATGGTAGTTTCTTTTGCTGTGCAGAAGCTCTTTAGTTTAATTAGATCCCATTTGTCAATTTTGGCTTTTGTTGCCATTGCTTTTGGTGTTTTAGACATGAAGTCCTTGCCCACGTCTATGTCCTGAATGGTATTGCCTAGGTTTTCTTGTAGGATTTTAATGGTTCTAGGTCTAACATTTAAGTCTTTAATCCATCTTGAATTAATTTTTGTATAAGGTGTAAGGAAGGGATCCAGTTTCAGCTTTCTACATATGGCTAGCCAGTTTTCCCAGCACCATTTATTAAATAGGGAATCCTTTCCCCATTGCTTGTTTTTGTCAGGTTTGTCAAAGATCAGATAGTTGTAGAAATGTGGCATCATTTCTGAGGGCTCTGTTCTGTTCCATTGATCTATGTCTCTGTTGTGGTACCAGTACCATGCTGTTTTGGTTACTGTAGCCTTGTAGTATAGTTTGAAGTCAGGTAGCGTGGTGCCTGCAGCTTTGTTCTTTTGGATTGACTTGGCGATGCGGGCTCTTTTTTGGTTCCATATGAACTTTAAAGTAGTTTTTTCCAATTCTGTGAAGAAAGTCATTGGTAGCTTGATGGGGATGGCATTGAATCTATAAAGTGCCTTGGGCAGTATGGCCATTTTCATGATATTGATTCTTCCAACCCATGAGCATGGAATGTTCTTCCGTTTGTTTGTATCCTCTTTTATTTCATTGAGCAGTGGTTTGTAGTTCTCCTTGAAGAGGTCCTTCACATCCCTTGTAAGTTGGATTCCTAGGTATTTTATTCTCTTTGAAGCAATTGTGAATGGGAGTTCACTCATGATTTGGCTCTCTGTTCATCTGTTATTGGTGTACAAGAATGCTTGTGATTTTTGTACATTAATTTTGTATTCTGAGACTTTGCTGAAGTTGCTAATCAGCTTAAGGAGATTTTGGGCTGAGACAATGGGGTTTTCTAGATATACAATCATGTCATCTGCAAACAGGGACAATTTGACTTCCTCTTTTCCTAATTGAATACCCTTTATTTCCTTCTCCTGCCTGATTGCTCTGGCCAGAACTTCCAGCACTATGTTGAATAGGAGTGGTGAGAGAGGGCATCCCTGTCTTGTGCCAGTTTTCAAAGGGAATGCTTCCAGTTTTTGCCCATTCAGTATGGTACTGGCTGTGGGTTCGTCATAGATAGCTCTTATTATTTTGAGATACGTCCCATCAATACCTAATTTATTGAGAGTTTTTAGCATGAAGGGTTGTTGAATTTTGTCAAAGGCCTTTTCTGCATCTATTGAGATAATCATGTGGTTTTTGTCTTTGGTTCTGTTTATATGCTGGATTACATTTATTGATTTGCGTATGTTGAACCAGCCTTGCATCCCAGGGATGAAGCCCACTTGATCATGGTGGATAAGCTTTTTGATGTGCTGCTGGATTCAGTTTGCCAGTATTTTATTGAGGATTTTTGCATCAATGTTCATCAAGGATATTGGTCTGAAATTCTCTTTTTTGGTTATGTCTCTGCCAGGCTTTGGTATCAGGACGATGTTGGCTTCATAAAATGTGTTAGGGAGGATTCCCTCTTTTTCTATCGATTGGAATAGTTTCAGAAGGAATGGTACCAGTTCCTCCTTGTACCTCTGGTAGAATTCGGCTGTGAATCCATCTGGTCCTGGACTCTTTTTGGTTGGTAAGCTATTGATTATTGCCACAATTTCAGAGCCTGTTATTGGTCTATTCAGAGATTCAACTTCTTCCTGGTTTAGTCTTGGGAGGGTGTATTTGTCGAGGAATTTATCCATTTCTTCTAGATTTTCTAGTTTATTTGCATAGAGGTGTTTGTAGTATTCTCTGATGGTAGATTGTATTTCTGTGGGATCGGTGGTGATATCCCCTTTTTCATTTTTTATTGCATCTATTTGATTCTTCTCTCTTTTCTTCTTAGTCTTGCTAGCGGTCTATCAATTTTGTTGATCTTTTCAAAAAACCAGCTCCTGGATTCATTAATTTTTTGAAGGGATTTTTGTGTCTCTATTTCCTTCAGTTCTGCTCTGATTTTAGTTATTTCTAGCCTTCTGCTAGCTTTTGAATGTGTTTGCTCTTGCTTTTCTAGTTCTTTTAATTGTGATGTTAGGGTGTCAATTTTGGATCTTTCCTGCTTTCTCTTGTGGGCATTTAGTGCTATAAATTTCCCTCTACACACTGCTTTGAATGTGTCCCAGAGATTCTGGTATGTTGTGTCTTTGTTCTCGTTGGTTTCAAAGAACATCTTTATTTCTGCCTTCATTTCATTATGTACCCAGTAGTCATTCAGGAGCAGGTTGTTCAGTTTCCATGTAGTTGAGTGGTTTTGAGTGAGTTTCTTAATCCTGAGTTCTAGTTTGATTGCACTGTGGTCTGAGAGACAGTTTGTTATAATTTCTGTTCTTTTACATTTGCTGAGGAGAGCTTTACTTCCAACTATGTGGTCAATTTTGGAATAGGTGTGGTGTGGTGCTGAAAAAAATGTATATTCTGTTGATTTGGAGTGTAGAGTTCTGTAGACGTCTATTAGGTCCACTTTGTGCAGAGCTGAGTTCAATTCCTGAATATCCTTGTTAACTTTCTGTCTCGTTGATCTGTCTAATGTTGACAGTGGGGTGTTAAAATCTCCCATTATTATTGTGTGGGAGTTTAAGTCCCTTTGTAGGTCACTCAGGACTTGCTTTATGAATCTGGGTGCTCCTGTGTTGGGTGCATATATATTTAGGATAGTTAGCTCTTCTTGTTGAATTGATCCCTTTACCATTATGTAATGGCCTTCTTTGTCTCTTTTGATCTTTGTTGGTTTAAAGTCTATTTTATCAGAGACTAGGATTGCAACCCCTGCCTTTTTTTGTTTTCCATTTGCTTGATAGATCTTCCTCCATCCCATTATTTTGAGTCTATGTGTGTCTCTGTACTTGAGATGGGTTTCCTGAATACAGCACACTGATGGGTCCTGACTCCTTATCCAGTTTGCCAGTCTGTGTCTTTTGATTGGAGCATTTAGCCCATTTACATTTAAAGTTAATATTGTTATGTGTGAATCTGATCCTGTCATTATGATGTTAGTTGGTTATTTTGCTCATTAGTTGATGCAGTTTCTTCCTAGCCTCGATGGTCTTTACAATTTGGCATGTTTTTGCAGGGGCTGGTACCAATTGTTCCTTTCCATGTTTAGTGCTTCCTTCAGGAGCTCTTTTAGGGCAGGCCTGGTGGTGACAAAATCACTCAGTGTTTGCTTGTCTGTAAAGTATTTTATTTCTCCTTCACTTATGAAGCTTAGTTTGGCTGGATATGAAATTCTGGGTTGAAAATTCTTTTCTTTAAGAATGTTGAATATCGGCCCCCACTCTCTTCTGGCTTGTAGAGTTTCTGCCAAGAGATCAGCTGTTAGTCTGATGGGCTTCCCTTTGTGGGTAACCCGACCTTTCTGTCTGGCTGCCCTTAACATTTTTTCCTTCATTTCAACTTTGGTGAATCTGACAATTATGTGTCTTGGAGTTGCTCTTCTCGAGGAGTATCTTTGTGGTGTTCTCTGTATTTCCTGAATCTGAATGTTGGCCTGCCTTGCTAGATTGGGGAATTTCTCCTGGATAATATCTTGCAGAGTGTTTTCCAACTTGGTTCCATTCTCCCCGTCATTTTCAGGTACACCAGTCAGACGTAGGTTTGGTCTTTTCACATAGTCCCAAATTTCTTGGAGGCTTTGTTCATTTCTTTTTATTCTTTTTTCTCTAAACTTCCCTTCTTGCTTCATTTCATTCATTTCATCTTCCATCAGCGATACCCTTTCTTCCAGTTGATCGCATCGGCTACCGAGGCTTCTGCAATCTTCACGTAGTTCTTGATACTTGGCTTTCAGCTCCATCAGCTCCTTTAAGCCCTTCTCTCCATTGGTTATTCTAGTTATCCATTCATCTAATTTTTTTTCAAAGTTTTTAACTTCTTTGCTATTGTTTTGAATTTCCTCCCATAGCTCGGAGTAGTTTGATCGTCTGAAGCCTTCTTCTCTCAACTCGTCAAAGTCATTCTCCATCCAGCTTTGTTCCGTTGCTGGTGAGGAACTGCGTTCCTTTGGAGGAGGAGAGGTGCTCTGCGGTTTAGGGTTTCCAGTTTTTCCCCCATCTTTGTGGTTTTATCTACTTTTGGTCTTTGATGATGGTGGTGTAGAGATGGGTTTTTGGTGTGGATGTCCTTTCTGTTTGTTAGTTTTCCTTCTACCAGACAGGACCGTCAGCTGCAGGTCTGTTGGAGTTTACTAGAGGTCCACTCCAGACCCTGTTTGGCTGGGTGTCAGCAGCGGTGGCTGCAGAACAGCGGATTTTCGTGAGACCACAAATTCAGCTGTCTGATAGTTCCTCTGGAAGTTTTGTCTCAGAGGAATACCCGGCTGGGTGAGGTGTCAGTCTCTCCCTACTGGGGGGCGCCTCCCAGTTAGGCTGCTCGGGGGTGAGGGACGCACTTTAGGAGGCAGTCTGTCCGTTCTCAGATCTCCAGCTGCATGCTGGGAGAACCACTACTCTTTTCAAAGCTGTTAGTCAGACAGGGACATTTAAGTCTGCAGAGGTTCCTGCTGACTTTTTGTTTGTCTGTGCCCTGCCCCCAGAGGTGGAGCCTACAGAGGCAGGCAGGCCTCCTTGAGCTGTGGTGGGCTCCACCCAGTTCGAGCTTCCTGGCTGCTTTGTTTACCTAAGCAAGCCTGGGCAATTGCGGACGCCCCTCCCCCAGCCTTTCTGCTGCCTTGCAGTTTGATCTCAGACTGCTGTGCTAGCAATCAGTGAGACTCCATGGGCATAGGACCCTCTGAGCCAGGTGCGGGACACAATCTCCTAGTGTGCTGTTTTCCAGGCCCGTTGGAAAAGCGCAGTATTAGGGTGGGACTGACCTGATTTTCCAGGTGCCGTCTGTTACCCCTTTCTTTGACTAGGAAAGGGAACTCCCTGACCCCTTGTGCTTCCCGAGTGAGGCAATGCCTCGCCCTGCTTCGGCTCATGCACAGTGTGCTTCACCGAGTGTCCTGCACCCACTGTTTGGCACTCCCTAGTGAGATGAAATCGGTACCTCAAACAGAAATGCAGAAATCACCTGTCTTCTGTGTCACTCAGGCTGGGAGCTGTAGACTGGAGCTGCTCCTATTCGGCCATCTTGGCTCCACCCCCCAGAAAACCACCAATTTTTATATTGCACAAAACAAAGGATCAAGGTGGAGTCTTTGAAGACATTATAAAACTGCTGCCTAATATTCATGCATAGAGCTGCTGCTGTTTGTGAAGATTTTAAAAATAAAAAAGTAGCACAACTGAAAGGAAAATTTCATAAATAGCTACACCAAAACCTAGGCTTAACAAAAAAAACAAAAAACAAAACAAAACAAAAAACACATTTTCTTCCAACACAGCCAAACATGGCAATGTTTTTTTTTTTGGTACAGAGTCTCGCTCTGTTACCCAGGCTGGAGTGCTGTGGCACGATCTCGGCTCACTGCAAACTCTGCCTCCTTGGTTCAAGTGATTCTCATGCTTCAGCCTCCTGAACAGCTGGGATTACAAGCATGTGCCATCATGCCTGACTAATTTTTATGTTTTTAGTAGAGAGGGGGTTTCACCATGTTGCCCAGGCTGGTCTCGAACTCCTGGCCTCAAGTAATCCACCCTCCTCGATGTCTGAAAGTGCTGGGATTACAGGAATGAGCCACCACACCCGGCCCAAATATGGTGATTTTTGTATGCCATATTTGCACTTGGAGATTTTTAGAACGGAAACTAAAGATATGGCTTTCAAAGGAAAGCCTCCTGGCCCAGCAGGTATTAACCCTTTATTTATGGGATTTTTGCCTAATCTCCTCCATGAGCCAAACGGCAAAGTGTTTTTTGTCTCCTGTCTCTGAATAATATGCAAACCCCCTTTTTATTTCATTTTTTGTGGTTTGTTTATAGTAAACTGTACAACTGGTAACAATTTCTCCCCATCCCCGTGACCATTACCAGCATCTGAATACATACACGTGAGCGCTAATTGGAGTCCAACTGGGTTCCCTGATAAACAGACTGTAAGACAAGGGTTTGGGAGCAAGTATTTATTTGGGAGGTGACCTCAAGATGCTGGTGGGGTGAGAGGAAGTGAGATAGAGAAGGGAAGGCAAAGCATTGTTGAATATAGTGTTTGATATCAAGTAGATTATCACTGTGATAAACTGGTTTAATTCTGCTGGGCACCCCAAAAATCTGGATAAAGCATGTGCTTCAGTCATCCCATCTCAAGAATGAGGGAGCTGAGGTATTGATACTCCAACTCCCATCAGTCATTGATTGAGGGTAGTTCGTAAAGAATATAAATTCCCAGCTTGCCCCAATTGTTATTGCTGCCCCAATAGCAACACTATCTCTGGCAGCCAGAGAATGTGCTCAGGCAAAAAGCAGTGCAGGTGCTGGCTGTTGGGGGTTGGCTGGCATGTGCTGATGTAATAGGAGTGAGGGGATATGAGTGGGACACTGACAGACAGCTTCTGCTACAGACTCATTCATCAAATTAGTATTTGGATCCAAAATATATTTTCTCTCACTGCTCTCTGAAGCTAGGTAGCATACCTAGAAAATTTGGGAGGCTATTTAAAAGAGGGTAAAGTGGTAGTGTCACATTTGACAGTAATTTTTTTCCTCTAGAAATGTTGAGGAGAGGCATATCCTATGACTGATCAATTCTCCCCTAGCCTAAAGAAAGTGTCCCATATGTGCACACAGAGACAAGTACCAAATTTTTATTGCAGCATTTTTTGCAATGGGGAACAAATGGAAACAACCATATGTCCTGTAATAGAAAAAGTTAAATGCAAAAAGGAAGGTGTTGAATGATGGATCCAGCATATCGTGTATATCATGTTTAAAGCATGCAAAACAGTATTATATATTGTTTATGCATATCTACGCATGTTGTGAAAGCACAAGGCATTAATAAGAGTGATCAATGCCAAATTCTGCAAGGCAGTTACCTCTCAGGAGGAAGGGAAGCAGATGGGATGAGGAAAGAGAGACACAGGGACCTTGAACTGCATCCAAAATTATTTATTTTTTAGAACAATTATTTGGAGCAAATATGGCAAAAGTTTTAAATCTGACAATTTTTTGGTGGGTTGATGGATGATGTTCTTTAGAACATGCTCTGTACTTTTCTGTATGTCTGAAACATCTCATACTAAAACAGGAAAAAGTAAAAACACAAAAATATAGGTTTTTTAGCATTTATATTTTTGCCATTTTTTTGAAGACAAAATTAGGTAACAGAGTGATGGAATTTGGACTTTTCCCTGCAATGGAATTGAAGTCTGAATTTTGAGCTTTGTGGTTTCAATTTTGAATTTTCTAGTTTTAAATTTGAATTCTAATGTTGTGCATACTGTGTGATTGCATTCACTTACAACCTAATGATTTCCTTTCCCTCTCTGGGTTTTTGAACCAAGAAATGGAGCTGGTTCAGCGAGGTGTCTGGGACTGCTATCTAGTAGTGTGTTTCTAGTCGAAGCTGTCAGTCAGTAGCACCAAACATAAAACACAGGGCCCAGGCAAGAGAAGGAGAGAGAATTGCTGCTGTTGAAGACTTTGATTCTGGAATTTTGTATGTTTGAGTGTACACCAAATTCCTGTCAAAACACAACCATCTGTGACATTCCAAATTTCTGGGTGAAAAGCAATAATACAAAGAGCCAGTGGATTTGTTATTAGTCACCTGACCATGTCAGGAGATAGATCACATGGATGATAAATCAGCACTAGCTCACCCAGTCTTTCTTGGACAACCTGGCTTCCAGATTTCTCCATACTCCCTCTCGGCTTGGGGTGAGAACAAACAGCCTTAGGCAAAACCAAGAAGAAAGCAAAGTTTGTCATCCTTGGCTTGCCCTCTTCAGCACTTGCGTATAAGGTCAACCACAAGCTGACAAACCCTTTTAAAAAATCGACACTATATCACATGGTTTCAAATGCAAAATGTACAAAAGGGTGTACAATGAGAAGTCTCCCTTTCAGCTTCCTTCTTCAAGTACCCAGGTCCCCAACCTAGAGGCAGTCGACATTGACAGAATATTTTATGTACCATTCCAAAAATATGTTAAGGCTATACAAATGAATATATGAATGTGTATTTAAAAAAAAACAGAATAATATGTGCATGGTTCAATACCTTATGTTTTTCCATTGATTATATATCATAGATATTGTATCATACAAGTATATTAAAACTTTCTCATTTGTAAATATAATGTATAATATTATATCGTATGGAGGTACTGTAAATTATTTAAATAGTTCCTTCCTAATAGGCATGTAAGTTATTTCAAATATTTGGCTATTACAAGTAATGTTGCCATGAATAAGATTCACATGTGCTAGTATTTGTAGAGTATTCGTAGAATAAATTCTCAAAAATAGAATTTCTGGGTCAAAAGGTATATGTATTTATAATTGTGACAGAAATGGCTGGATTGCTCCATAAAAGTGGAACCATTTTATACCCCCACCAGCAATGTGTGGGAGCACTTGTTTTCCCAAGTCTCATCAACAGCCTATTATCAAACTTATATTTGCTGAATTAATACATGAGAAATGGTATCTCAATGTGCATTTAATTTGCATTTCTCTTATTACCTTTTCAATTGAAAGTCATTTTTGACATGGGAAATCTGCTTTCAAGGGTATGAGAAGTTCTAAAAAGCCTGTTGGTGTAACACATCCAGATTTTGGATAAATTATAACATTGTTTTTTAATGCAATTTCTGGTCTGCAGTAAAGGGAAATAAAATTATGGAAGCAAACTGGTAATAATAATAATAACGATGAAAACAAGAGTGATGAGACCAGGGAAGTGGGCAGGAAGCAAACAGAAGTTTTAGAGTTATCTTGGGCATGAATGCCACTATTATGGTGGGGAGGGCTGGGTGGGAAGAGAAAATTGAATAGCAAACCACAGCCTTCTTGAAAATGAGGGTGTTGGCTCAGAGACTCCTGCATTGAGCGAGGCCCCTGGGGACAGGTTTTGGGTTAAAAGTAACATTGATGATAATATTAATAAAGATAATGACAATAATGACTATAATGAGGTCTTCCTTGTTAATCTGCAACCACAGACTTGGTATCACTTAGATTCTGGTGTTCAAACTTATACTAGTCCTAAATGTGGATAAATTAAATTAAAGTAGTTTCAGATTAGTAGCTCGTTAGAGTTTATCAGAGGTAAATACAAATATTTGCTAAAGGAAATAGCAATTATGAGCTCATGATAAAAAAATTACTGAACACATAAGGCAACAAGCCAATATGAGTGAGTCAGCAAAACAATAACTAGAAGTTGTTGACTTCTAGGACTGAAGATGTTAGAATTAACAGATAAAGACTATGCAAGGGCTTTATGTCTATAAAATGTTTAAAGATGTAATAACAATGAGCAAGGAGCAGGAGATAATTAAAAAAAATACCTAGGCAGATTTAAAAAATAACCAAATCAAACTCTTAGGAATAAAAAATCATTGAAATTAAAAACTTATATGCATACATAGGTAGTAAAACTATACAGAAAAGCAAGGAAGAGATTGCAGGAT
The DNA here is from genome assembly GCF_006542625.1 of Nomascus leucogenys. Classification (NCBI taxonomy): domain Eukaryota; kingdom Metazoa; phylum Chordata; class Mammalia; order Primates; family Hylobatidae; genus Nomascus; species Nomascus leucogenys. Next base: position 8,809,031 of record NC_044406.1, read on the forward strand.
ATGTCAGGGAAGTGGTTCATATAGTGAGGAAAGAGCAAGAGTGTGAATGAGTAGTGATAAGTGGAGATTTCTGAGTATTTGTAATGTCTTAATTCTTGACCTGGGTGGAGGTTGTGCAGATGTTTGATTTATGGTTACTTAATTTGCAGAATGTTATCTGTCAGAAACTTTTCTGCATATATGTTGTATTTCACAATAAAAATGATTAAAGTAAATGATGTATGTTTTAAACAGCATCCACATAGGTGAAGAAATAATTAAATAAAGACATAAAGAAATCACCCAGAATGAAGCAATGGGTGACAAAGAGCTGGAAAATATGAGAGATTGAAGAGGCAGGGAAGATAGAGAAGGTCTAATGTACATCTAATTGAAGTTCCATAAGGAGAGAACAGAGGAGAGGAAATATTTGTACAGATACTGGCTGAAATTAACCAGAACTGGTGAAAATCATGAACTCACGGATGGAGGAAACACCATGTATATCAAGAATGAGAAATAAAAAGAAATCTGCACATAGACATATAGTTGTAAAGCTGCAGCCCATGAGAGAAGACATTTTCCTCAAAGGAATGGGAGTCAGATGATGGGGAATATCTTTTAAAAAGTTGCCAGAAAACAACTCTCAACCTAGAATTGTGTTCCCAGCAAAAGTATACTTCTAGAACTACTGAGAATTATTGGAACTTCTAAAGGGTTTGTTTTAGGATGAAGAAAAATGAATTCAGAAGAAACGTTTGAGATGCAAGAGCAAATGGTGATTATATAAACTTTAAAAATTATATATATGCTCATAAAAGCATATGGAAATATAAACGAACATTATCCTTATAAATTAACAATACATTGATAAAAATATCATCTAAAAAATCTTCAGAAAAGTAGTGTGGCAAGTGGGAAGAAATTATTCGAGTGCTAAGGTCTTTGAATTTGTTAAGAAAAGAGTTTAGATATTTATTAATTTTATACTTTGTTTAGTATGCCTGGTATATTTTTATGGCTTTAATGTCTAAGTCAGTAGAAGAGAAAATAAAATAAATCAAACAACCTATAAAAACCCCAAATACCCACAACTCAATGGAATCAAAAGACAGCAAAAAAAAAAAAAAAAGAAATAAAAAAATCAGATAAACATAAACTGAAGAAACAGTGTAAGAACAGATTGTAAAATCAAGGCACTCATCTAAAACGTAAGAATACAGAAAGAAAAAGAATGGAGAACAATTTTCAAGCCAAATGACAATTCAAAAAAAGCTGGAGCATATTAATAACTGATACTAATATCAGAAAAAGTAGATACTATTACAAAATGTATATAGAGGGTATATATGAAATGACAAAAGGTTTAATTAACAAGAGATGTATAACAGTTCTGAACTTACATATACTTAGTAAAATAGTTTGAGTTTTGTTTCATACTTTGAAAGCTCTTTGACACTCTCAGACCCCAAAAATTACCTGTGGTTTCTTCTAGTACTTTTATTTTTTAAATATATGTATAATGTAACCATGAAAGTATATATACATATTTATTTATCTGATACTCATCCTTGTATGACGGATGAGTTATGGAAACTTTTGTATTTTTATTTTTCCCTGATTTTTAACCTGTTACACCATACCCAATTTATCAACTAATTCATAGTTTTTTCATTGATTTGAGATGTCAATTTTATGAGATACTGAAATCCCTGGGTATATCTGGGTCTGAACTTTCTATTTTGGCTCACTTATCTTTTTATATTTCCATACTCCACCCTGTTGAAAGTGCTGTGGTTTTATCTTTATTTTTTGATTTAGAGATGTTTTCTTTATTTATGGTTTTATTTTATTTATGCATTTCAGATAACAAAGAATTATTGCCATCTAATTAATGCATCTGGGTAGTTGTAATCAGTGGTCACTAACATAGTATAAGGACAGACATTATGTACATCCTAATGGAAGTCTACAACACCACTTGTCAATTACTCTCACCATAAAAATGAAACATGAAAATGAATCTTATCAAGCCACTAGATCCAACTATTAATTTCTTAAAAATACAGGGGACAGAAGAATATGTTAATAGATAAAGCAGAGATGCGTTTAACAAAACAAGTGTTGTGGTTTTATAATATATCCTAGGGCTGGTCTTCCTTTATTTTTCTATTTTTTTTTTCAAGAAGTTTTCTGGCTATTTTTTTCTCATTTAGTTTTCCATATCAACTTTAGCTCTTCTATTTAAAAATATTGACATTTTCATTGGGGATGTTGTATACTTTTGGTTTAATTCAGGGCAACCTGACTTCTTTAGTCTTCCATTCAACAAGTATTCATTATACACTTACTATGTGTCTGTGATGTTCTAAGTGGAGAAATAGAGCAGAGAACAAAACAGCCAAAAAAAAAAATGTGCTGCTCCTGAGGACTTTACATTTTATGTGGGCAAAAGGCAATAAACAAGAAAAATGAAGGACAAATATATAGTATGTTAGGTGGTAATAGGTGTTAAGGAGAAAATTGAAGCCAAGACTGGTCATTAGGAGTTGGGGAATGGGGGGTGGGAATTGGCTGTAATTTTAGAAAAAGTGGCCAGAGGAGGCCTCAGTATGAAGGTCCACTGGAGAAAGATCTGAAGGATTGAGGGAGCAGGCCATGTGGATATTTGGAAAGAGAATTCCAGGCAGAGAGAACAGCTGGTGCAAAGGTCTGGAGCCCTTGTATCTCTGGATCATCCAACTGACAACAAGGAGGCATTGTGGCTGGAGCAGAACAAACAAGGCCAAGTGTGGTGGAGATGATGCAGAGAGGTAACAGGAGCTGGAGCATTCAGAGACTGGTAGGCCATTCTAAGGATTCTGGGGCTTATTATGAATGAGATAGAAGGCTTTGTTGGGAGGGGCTTAAGGAGAGAACTGATATGATCTGACTTTGGCTCTAAAGGATCCTTTGGCTGCCATTTTGGGAATATTATAGAAGGAAAGGGAGACGAGGTGTGAGTGGAGGAGTGGGCAGGCCTGTTCGAAGGCTATGAATACAATCCAGCCACAAGAGGATGGTGGTATGTTTCAGGACAATAGTAGCAACAGAAGTGAGGGAAAAGTGGTCAGTCTGTGTATATGAGAATTGACCAAATTGGCTGATGAATTGAAAGCAGGGTGTGAAAGACAGAGAGGAGTCAAACATAACTAAGATTTTTAGCCTAAACAACTGCATTAATAGAGCTGCCATTTACTGAGATGGGAAAGATCATAGAAGAGAGATGATTTGCGTTGAAGGATCAGAAGTTTGTTTTGGATACGTAAAGTCTGACTTGCCTATTACAAACAAGTGGTACTGTCTTGTTAGCAGTTGAATAGAAGATTCCAGAGCCCAGGGAGTTATACATTTGGTGGTTAGCAGCATATATATGCTATTTAAAGACATGAGACTCAATGAGGTCAACAAGTTAGTGAATGCAGATAGAAGAGGTATTAGGACTAAGCCCTGGGATGCTCCAAAGTTAAGAGGTGGGGATGGGGATAAGGAGGAACACAGAAGACTTGGAAGGTGCAAACAGTGCAGTCAGGGTAAGAGGTAACAATGCTGTGGTTTGTTGAAAGTCAAGTGAAGAAAGTGTTTCATGGAGGAAGAAGTGGTCAGCCATGTTGGATACTGCTGATAGGTCAAGTTAAACAAGTACTGAGGTTTGATCATTGGATTTAGCAAAATGGTGATCAAGGGTGATCTTGCAGAGGAGTAAGATCATGGAGGGGCTTAATTGGAATAGGTTTAAGAGAGAATGTAAGGAGACACTAGGACAGATCTTCGAGGTAGCTGCCATTGACAGTTATCTGACAAACTTATCCCTCTGATGCAGTCCCAATTCCCATGTGACTTAGGAAAGGATGACCCTCTCTAAGAGGTAAATCCTGATTGGCCTAAATTAGTAGCTCTCAATCAGGGATGATTCTGCTCCCCAGGGGACATTGGGCAATGTCTGAAGACATTTGGGGTTGTCACAACTGGGGTGTGTGTGTGTGCACACACGCATGCATGTGCACACTATTGGCATCTAGTGGGTGAAGATCAGGGATGCTGCTAAACATCCTATAATGCAAAGGCATCCCTTCACCACAAAGAATTATCTAGCCCAAAATGTCAATAGTGCTGAGGCTAGAAACCCTGGTCTAAATTAGTCATTGTGGTTACATTTTCCTTGCTAGTGATTAATCTAAATATTGATATGACTCAATTTGGCCAATGAAATAATAACTCTGCTGAGGAGTTTCTGAGAATTATTCCTTAGCTCTTAGACATATAAGGAATAAATGGTGCCTCTTCTTCGGATAGACACAGTCAAATTGGATATCATGCTTGAACCACAGTAACCTTCCTGCTACCTGTCTGAGATGAAGCAACACCTGGGAATGGCAGAGTTTCTGGTACTTTGAAACCAAAGTATCTGAATTGATTTAACCTCCAACCTAAAAAGGCTGCTTTAGATAACATAGGAAGGTTATTTGAGTCACATCTCTTAGACAGGAATTTAATAGCCAGGTTATCTATTTAAAATCTGCCATAAGGAAGGAAGTTACATCATATTTTTGAGAATGTGTTAAGAATGACTTACTACTATATGCAAAGACTCAAGTTTCATGGTTCAAGTGCCTACTTGAACACCACTACTGCTGTCCCCTCAAATTAGAATTGAAATTTCTTTTTAACTCTCCAGTATTACCTAGCACAGCGCTGGGGAGGTAATTGTTACATATTTACTCATTAGAAGTTAGACAACTTATCTAGATTGGTTATTTTAAAACTTTTGCAATTAGTAGTTGGGTAGAGCGAATCAATTATCTAAAGCTGGGGAGACAAAATAGGAAACATAACTATAATAGAGATGGAGTATAGTCAGGGTACTCAGTTCCAGATAACAGACTATACTTCCATAGTAGCAGACAGAGATTTATCACAGGCAGTAGTGTTCTGGTAAATGTTTATCAGCTCTCAAAAAAATTCCTGATTTAGGCTGGGCACGATGGCTCACTCTGTAATCCCAGCACTTTGGGAGGCCGAGGTGGGTGGATCATTTGAGGCCAGGAGTTTGAGACCAGCCTGGTCAACATGGTGAGACCCTGTCTCTACTAAAAATACAAAAAATAACTGGGCATGGTGGTGTGTGCCTATAGTCCTGGCTACTCTGGAAGCTGAGGCAGGAGAATCGCTTGAACCCAGGAGGTGGAGGTTACAGTGAGTCAAGATTGTGCCATTGCACTCCAGCCTGGGTGACAGAGTGAGACTCTGCCTCAAAAAAAAAATCCTGATTTGTAGCATTTTCCAGTTTTCGTGGTGTAAATATACTTCCTTCATGGCAGATTTCAGGCTACCAATATTATGTCACTGATGAGGAATTAGAAAGAGATGCACAAAATTGGCTTTCATAAGCTGCTGTAAGTCCGCTCCAGCAAATCACTGATTACAGGGTATTAGTTAGCTCTCAGAATCCAGAGGACCAGGCATGCTTTAGCTACATAGACAGGTATAATACAAGGAGACAGGGACCACTGATCCAACAGTGTTCTAGAAGAAATTTCCACCCTTCCCTCGCAGCCTGTTCATCAATACCCATGTTGCTAAGGTTCGAATGGAGTAACTTCCTAGAAGTTAGCCAAGATGAACCAAAAGTTTCCACCAAACAATTCTAATATCCTACACATGTCAATCAAATCACATTTCTTTTTGCTACCTTCCAAAATCTTGGGCTAATCGATCTGTTTGGCAGAATCCTGGGTCCCATGCAAAATGCAAAGAATCTGAAAAAATATTCAAGTTTCCAGCCTCTTTATTACAGAAAATCATGCTGAAAGTCAAATGGAATGAGCATTGGAGAGATGATTTTCAGTACCTCCTTTGTATAGTAAGAAATGGTGATGCAGGGTAGGCAAGCCCCAAATTGGGGCTTAGCCTAGGAGGGTTCTTGGTTTTGCTCAGGAAAGAATCCAAGAGTGAGTGAGCTGGTGGTAGAAGAAAACTGTATTGAGGCAGCAGTGTTACAGCTCCATGACTGCTCCTGCAGAGCAGGGCTGCCCCATGGGCAGTGTGCTGAGACTAGCAGCTCAGAGGCAGCTCTGCAGTCATATTTATATCCACTTTTAATTACATGCAAATTAAGGGGCAGATTATGCAGAAATTTCTAGAAAAAGGGTGGCGACTCCTGAGTCATTGGGTCATTGCCATGGAAAGGGGTAGTAACTTTCGGGTGTCACCATGGCAGTGGTAAACTGACATGGCACACTGGTGGGCATGTCTTATGGAAAGGTACTTCTGCCCCCTCTCTGTTTTAGCTAGTCCTCAATTTGGTCCAGTGTCCAATTCCCACCTCCAGAGTCTAGTCTTACCTCCTACCTCAGTGAGAGGAGGCAAATCAGAATAATAAAGGAAAAGCAGATGCTAACAAGCTGAAAACTAGCCCAGCGTGTGTGTGTGTGTGTGTGTGTGTGTGTGTGTAGGGGTGATATTTAAAATGTAAGCCACTTTAAACTAGTTTAGTAATTGTCAGATATAAATATATCCTACAAAAGAATTGCAATGTGACCAGGAAAATTTTGGGCACTTTATACAAATAATTATGTGTGAACAGGAACAAACTATGGCATGCGAGTTAGGAAAGGATGAGGAGAGTAGACAGGGAGATGCCAATTCATCTCAAAAATGGGTCAGTTGGTCTAGTGACCAATTTGACTACTGGTGTAATCGCTTCAAATTTATATTTTCATTGATGTGTATTGATTACTGTAGGGGATATGTATCATAGCTGTGGTTACCCATGATCTTTTTAAGAGCATTTCTGTACTTGGGGAAATTCACAGGTCATGAGTCCTCAGCAGAACAACCTATTGTTTCTGGTTGCCTAGGACCGAGGGTTGTCCTGGGATATGGTACTTTAATATTGCTAAAACTAGGCAAGTCCTGGCCAAATTGGGATAAGTTGATCACCCTAGATTTTGCCTCCTAGGTGTAGAATCAGAGCTCAAATTTCCAAGCTCTTTTGCTGCTAGGATGTGGCATGTAACCAAGTCTCTGCTGTTTAGAATCGAAAAGCTGCCCCAGACCTCAGTTCAAAGCTGAGCTAGGAAGGAAAGACACTGCAGTGAGCTTCCATGTTGCCAACAGGGATAGCAGTCCAGCTGGCTGCCTTTCAGGGGCGGGAGCAGTGGCTGCAAGTTAGAGTCCCTGATGCAGAAGAGCTGGAGGCTAGAAGTGCTATCATTTGTAATCAGGCTGAGGTCCTGGCACCTGGGGCTTGCTGGTGGCAGCAGTAAGGCAGAAGTGGCTTCTCCCCCCGCCCCCAAATCAGGCTAATTTGCTGCATGGTTTTGGCATTTTTCCTGGAAGTGATGCCTTGGATTTATTTCTCCAGCCCTCCCAATGATTGTGGAGCTACTGAATATCTTTCAATAAATCCCTTTCCTGCTTAAACTTGTCAGAGAATGGATCCCATTGTTTGCCAGTCAGAATCCTAACCAATAAAATAAAATTGGAGTATTTCATATATGGGTGATGGATATAGCTCCTTTTAAGTATATGATTTTTAACTGCCTTTTTCTATTAAAAACATCTTTTGATAGCTATTTGCAAGGAGAGGACAGTCAAACTGCTTAAGGGAGATTTTGTCTTAACTTCGTGTTCCTAATATATCTTCATCAAATTTCTGGCACTGCAATTATGATTCTTCATGCTTCTTTTGTTCTTGTTTTTTTTTTTTTTTTTTTTTTTTTTTTGGCTTTTTGACATCCTTGTGCCCCATTGGGTTTACTAAGCAAATAGGTGTATTCTGCAAAGATCCAGTGAGAAAATGTGGCAAATATATGTGTGTTTATTTTCATTGCTCTGTTTTTTTCACTTGTTATGTATTAACTTTTTAATATCACTCAAAAAGTTTTTTCTCTTGTTTTCCTAAATTGCAAGCCAAATTTTTGTTATTTTCTAAATAAGCTTTTTATTTTGAAATAATTTTCTATATACAGAAAAGTTGCCAAGGTGGACACAGTGGCTCGTGCCTGTAATCCCAGCACTTTGGGAGGCCGAGGGGGGTGGATCACTTGAGGCCAGGAGTTCCAGACCAGCCTGGGCAACATGACGAAACCTTGTCTCTACTAAAAATACAAAAAATTAGCTGGACATGGTGGTGTGCGCCTATAGTCCCAGCTACTCGGGAGGCTGAGGTAGGAGAATCACTTAAACTTGGGAGGCAGAGGTTGCAGTAAACTGAGATTGTGCCAGTGCACTCTAGCCCAGTTGACAGAGCAAGACTCTGTCTCAAAAAAAAAAAAAAAAAAAAAAATTTGCCAAGATAGTACAGAGTTCCCATATACTTCATCCAGCCTCCCCTAATGTTAATACCTTACGTAATCATGGCATTGCTCTTAATTTCTCATAACACCCAAATTATAAAGAAATATTGGATCTTAAAATATCATGTACTATCAATAATTGGAGAATATCTTCTCATAAATAGAGGGTATTTGTATTTTAACAACAATAGCTTTCTTTATTCTTTGCATCCAATCTTACTATTTATTTTGACATGGAAGCACCTGCTGCCTGCAGCCTTCGCTCCATGTAGAACTCATTCTGGCCTTGCTGTTTCTTGTTGACGTGTGTCAAAATTTAGATGTACTTGGATGGTGTGTGAAGATCATAGCTAAAATATGAAGAGCCAATCAAAGGTACAGTTTGTTGGAGGTAGCCCCTAGTGAACATAACCCCAACATTTCAACACCTAGTTCACACAGCCTTGGGAAAGGAGGAGGGCTTGGCAACAAAGGCTAGATGTCCAATCCCCCTGGACTCATACTATACCATAGCATGGAGATTCTCCAATGTCATTGTACACAAGACACTCTTGTTCAAATGCAGATCCTGATTTAGCAGGTTTTGGGTGGAACCTGCGTTTCTAATAGGCACCCACTGATGCTTGTACTGCTGATCCATAGACCACCCTTTGAGTCGCAAGGTCATGGAGACGATTTCATTGGCCATGATGCGGCTGTCATAAATGGTATTAAAGGAGCCATCTTTGCCACAGTTGGTGCTAATCCAAAGGCCAGAATCAAAGGAAAATTCAAAGTGACACTGTTCTTTCTTGTAATACGGATTTGCATCACTGGCTTGTGTATTTCTTTTGATATCTTGTCACCTTTGTTATATTCTATTGGTTAGAAGCAAATTACAGCTTTCACTCACACTCAAAGGGAAGGGATTATACCAGGGTGGGACTCCTTGAGGGCCACCTTGGGGTGTGTCTGCCACAAGACTATATGAACAGTCTCTGAAATTAAATATTACAAAACATCTAATACATTTAGATAACCAATTATGATAATTTAAGTTTAGTCTCTAAGATCCTGGAGAGGAAGTAAACTAAAATTTATGGAACACTTACCACGGGACTTGGTCCTAGAAGATATTGGAAACATTTATGGTTTTTTTGAACTTCAGAGTTGAAAACACCCTCCATAGTCACACATTACATCAAGGATAACACTTGGAATAGAGTGAGTTATTTTGAATTGTGACCTAAGTTGACATTTCATAGAAGACTTTCGTGTAGTTTGATAATACTTCGTGGCCAATTGTGTAAGGAGTACATGACCATGTCCTAGTAGAGCAGATAAGAATAGGGCATTGGGGGATATTTATAAATTAAATCACTTCTCAATGTAGTATAAAGACTTGATCTTACTACTGTTTTAGAATTTTCAAGCCAGATTGAAAGTTTGGCTTGAAATGGAAACTGCTACCCATGATATAAAAACACAACTTCAGTTTAGGAACAAAACAACTATTTTACATCAGAGCGGCTATAATTTGTGAGTGTGTGTTTATGCACAATTTATTCTAAAGGAGCAAAATTTTAAAACCACATGCAACATTTCTATATTTTGTAAGCTATTAAAGTCCCAACTGAGGAAACCAGAATCTATTAAGGAAAAGAACTCAAATGGCACAAAACATGCTGAAGATTACAGTTCTTCAGAATTCATACCTGTGGAGTCTCTCTACTACCTGGGTATAGGAGAATATTTTCAGACTGTAAACTCCTTGACTGTTATGAGAGTTGAGAATTGTGCTTGAGGGTAACTTTAGTGTAATAATTAATTGAACTTGATAATCACAAAAGAGTCTGTGTGAATTCATGATTCCCAGGGAGTTGGTAGGCCTCTGACCATGGGCTGCTGGTGAGGGGGTTGCCCCTTAGAGATTTTCCACTCTGCCAAGGAGACCTCTGAGCAGTGTGCATGTTATTTATAGGAAAAGAGCTGTAAGGGGAGGGGGGAAGACCAGCTTCTTTTCCCTGCTCTATGTTAAAAGCCCACAGCAGGTTTCTCTCTCTGAATAGGACATACCCTACATTCTAATCTATTAGATAATTAAGCTGATGATTAGTTATAATACTACTACTATAATTTAATACAGTGGTGTGTTGGTTTCCTATTGCTGCTTAACAACTTACCACCAATTTACCAGCTTAAAACAACACATATTTATTTTCTCACAGTTTTTTTAGGCCAGGAGTCTGGGCACAGCTGAGCTGGGTCCTCTGCTCAGGGTCTCACAAACTTGCAATCAAGGTGCCAGTGAGGTTGTTGCATTCTCATCAGATGCTCGGCTGGGGAACATTCTGCTTCCAAGTTTCCTCAGGTTGTTGGTGGAATTCATTTCCTTGTGGCTGTAGGACTGAGGTCTCCAGCATCTTCCTGGTTGTTGGCTAGAGGCTGCCCTAAGGTCCTGGAGGCTGCTGGCAGTTCCTGGCCGTGTGGTTCTTTCCATAGGTGGTTCATGACATGACTGTTTGCTTATTCAAGGCTGGCAGGAAAGTCTCTCCAGTCCACTAAGATGGAATCTTATCTATTGGAATCACAGAAGTGGTATCTTGTTACCTTTGTCATATTCTATTGATTAGAAGCAAACTACAGCTTTCACTTGCACTGAAAGGGAGGAGGTTATACCAGGGTGGGACTCCTTGGGGGCTACCTGAGGGTGTGTCCACCACAAGTAATGAGAAATAGAGGCAAAAGCTGGGACACTGCATTGCTGTTTTTGTTTGAATCCTTCTGCTTCATTCCACATCCCCTCCACACAGTGCCTCATTCACCTTTGAGTGCCGGGCTCTTAACAGAGGTGTAGAGCTGGGATCATAACAGAAGTGTAATGCCGGGCTCATAAAAGAGGTATGTAATGCATGGAGGGACAGGGATCCTTCTGGAATAGGCTTCCTTTTGCTCCCCTCTCTGAGAGGTGATGTTGGAGGCAAACGGGAGAGAGTAAAAGAGAAAACACTTTTCTTGTGCTGCCTCCCAAATAAAACCCCAAATAATGACATTATCTATAAAGTTATAAGAAAACTTCAAAATCATAAGAAAAATATAAATCTCACTGTTTCCATCACTTGACTGGGGGGAATCATTCTATTAGCATCTGAAGAGTTTTTAAAAAATTATTATGAACAATATTTTTTAATTAACTTGAATCAAGAACTCAGTGAACACGGTGGTGACTTTTGGTGGTTCTGTACCATTTTTGAAAATTCGTTCATCAATGTAGCTTTTAGATGCCACCATGGCCACAACATGGAAAGTGAGGCAGTCCAGCATATAGTAGTAGAGACTGTCCACTGTAAACCCCAGGAGTGCTGTTTACAAAACCACACTGTCTGTCCCTCCCCTGGTTATTATTCCTAGTAAGAATATTGTGCGTATTAATGGGGGGACATTTAACACAAAATTCCAACTGAGCTTTGGGGTCACCCTTAGAAGTTTTTGGGGCAGGTATGTTATCCTAACCCTACAGATGAGGAAACTGAGGCTGAAAGGTTTATATAACTTGCCTGGTGTCTAATAGTGTAAGGATCAGGGCCAGGGCTGGGACCCAAGACCAAGGATTTTCCTGCAAAAATCCCACTTTACTCTTTATAGAGCTGGGCTTTTGTTTTGTTTTGACTTGTCCTGTCCACAGCTCTTCTTCAAATAAATCAAGGTCATCCACACAGCCCGTGAAGGTGGTTCCCCCTACAGGTGTCAAAAGTTCTCACCCTGTGATATGGTTTGGCTGTGTCCCCACTCAAATCTCATCTTGAATTGTAGTTCCCATGATCTTAACGTGTTGTGGGAGGGACCTGGTGGGAGGTGATTTAATCATGGGAATGGTTACCCTCATGCTGTTCTCGGGATAGTAAGTAAGTTCTCAGGAGATCTGATGGTTTCATAGGGGGCTTCTCCTCTTTTTGCTCAGCACTTCTTGCTGCCACCATGTGAAGAAGGATATGTTTGTTACCCCTTCTGCCATGATTGTAAGTTTCCTGAGGCCTCCTTAGCCATGCTGAACTGTGAGTCAATTAAACCTCTGTCCTTTATAAATTACCCAGTCACGGGTATGTCTTTATTAGGAGCATGAGAATGGACTAATACATCCTGTTAGAAATTCTTCAGCCAACCCTAATCTACAAAACAGTGGTTAGAAAACTGCATTGCCCTCTAGCATTCAAGCATGTGGTTCTACATGCCCATTAAATGGTGACTTGTTGACCTTTGGGTGTCTGGCTCATAACAGCTGGGTGGACAATAATCTTTCTAGAATGGGCTTCCCTTTGCTCCCCTTTCAAAAGGACACTGAGCTTAGAATTTGCCAGCTACCTGGCATCTTGAGCAGAATTCATGCTTTTTCAGTTCAGCAAACATTTATTGGGCCCAGTGTTTTAATCGCTGAGCTAAGGGAAAGCTAAGGAAATGAGGGCTTTTTAAATCCTGTCATCAGGGGATTTTAAGTTGCCTTCTCAATTTCCTAGAGTATGATCATGCTGTCCCCAGTACCATAATGATTCCATGCTGGACACATGATTAATTCTGTTACTAGTGGCAGGCTCCACTGTATCTTCAGGGAACGTATTTTTCTTTTTGGCTCTTGCCAGTCAAATGTGGTTAAAGAATCAATGATGGGAATTTAAGAGAGTTTTTTTAAAAAAAACACATTAGGAGAGAAAAATATTTGGTCAGCTTTTCAAAGTGGAAATAACCATGGGGAAAAGTGCTGTAGCAGGTATTTCCTTTGATTTTTTTTTTTTTTTGAGCTTATACTGCATATGTACTTTAGAAGTAGAACCAGAAAGGAAATGTGAACGGAAATTCTTTGTCTAGGGTTTATCACATGAATATGAAAAGAATGACAAAAATTATCTGTAGGTTGACTGCTGCTCTCTTGAAATATTTGCAGTTTTCATTTGATTATCATTGTTAGTCTGATATAATTGTATTTAATAGCTGGCAAGATCTTCATTGAGTATAATTACCCATTGTTCCAGCATGATCTGTTAGATTTTTGTTCAGCAAATATTCTTTCCCCTTGTCCCTTTACCCCAACACCTCTGTAGAAAGATATTTCTCTACCCTATTGGGTTTGGCCATGTGATCAGCTTGGACTAATGGAATGAGGGTAGAAGAGATGTCTTAGTTCTGAGGCTAAGTCTTCAGAAGATCAACTCTCTGGGAGCTTCTGACTTCTGCCGTGAGACATATGCCCAGGTAGTTGCCACTCCTTCAGTCTAAGTCCCAGAATAAGATGTATGCAGCATACTTGGATTCAACCTGCCATCTGAAGCAGAAGCCATGAGCAAGCCATGAATAAGAAAGAACCAATTGTCATTGCATATGATGCCACTAAGCTTTCATGTCAGCATATTTCATAGCTAATGTAACACACCTAGTGATAGCATGCCCACAGATGTTACAAGAAAACAGTGATTAATCTTCTCCAGTACTTCTCAGTCTTGAGCTCCCTTTAGAGTCACCTGGAGGATTTGTGAAACACAGATTCCTGGGTCCAACCCCAGAGATTCTAAGTCAATTGGTCTGGGTTGGGATCCCCCCCAATTTGCATTTGTAACAAGTTTCTTGGTGCTGCTGGTGCTGCTGGTCCAAGGACCCACTTTGAGAACCACTGATAGAAATCACTGGATACTAATGGGATTAACCATTTTCAGCAGATGTGCTGCACAGATAGAAATGATTGAGCTCTTTAGATATAGCTACTTTTTGATGTGATATGAGCTAAGAACAGAACCAACTACTTAGAGGAAATAGACTACAATGGAGAGAATACAAATAGTACTGGTGGTAGAGTGGTGGAGTGGGAGAATCTTGTAAAAATGGATTTTGGCCTCTGAAGGAGTGGAATACAAGGCTCTGAACACAATAATCTAGGGGAGTAGTCCATACAGACCCAGGCACTAAGAGGCCAGAAGGGGGTGGTGGTACTTCGACTGGTATTTTAGTCTTGTTAACAAAACTTTTATTTATGTTCTAGTCCGGAGACATGGAAGATAGGATTGGAAAACTTGGGCTTATTGGGTCACTTTTAAAATATACAATAAAGACCATGAACATGGGCATCTTTACATTAGCATGAAAAACGAACAACTTAAGGAATCATCTGGAAGTTTTCAAACATCTGCAGACTTGGCCTCATGTTGATTTGCCTGAAAACAATAAGCGTGTAATTGGAAATGGGAAGAGACAAGTCTAAAACATTAACTGTTGGATCGTCTTGCGCATTCTGCTGTCAGTGTAGATGAGGTCCCAGCGGCCTGATGCTGACGTATTTATTGATACAATGAGAGGCAGGAAGCTGATCACAGCTTGGCCAGGCACAATTCCCAAGAAAAGGAGTAATGAAATCAGATCACTTATTTGTAAAGTGCATCCAGCTTTGAATTACATGGATTCCCCTGATAGCCTAAATTAGTTATATAAAATAGAACATTTTATAGAAATCACTTGATAGGTAGATGGTCAATTTGAGTTTTGAATTAATATTAGCCTTATTCGTATTTACCAATAACCTATTTTGAAAGCAGCCATCACTGATCCAACTTAAACCCCCATCTCCTGAACTCTAGAACATTGCGTCTCAAACTTTGCAGCATGTTAGATGTCCAGGCCACACTCCAGACCAAGTTCATTAGAATCTCTGGGGGCAGGACCCAGGCATTGGGATTTTTTACATCTTCCCAGCAGATTGCAAGAAGTAGCCTTGTTGGGGTACCAGTACTTAACTTGCTATTCAGAGTGGTGCTTGCATTGGCAGTGTTGGCATCTACTGGGAGTTGGTTAGAAATGCAGTCTCAGGCTGGGCGTGGTGGCTCACGCCTGTAATCCCAGCCACTTTGGGAGGCCAAAGCGGGCAGATCACCTGAGGTTGGGAGTTTGAGACCAGCCTGACCAACATGGAGTAGCCTCGTCTCTACTAAATATACAAAATTAGCCGGGCGTGGTGGCTCATGCCTGTAATCCCAGCTACTCGAGAGGCTGAGGTAAGATAATTGCTTGAGCCTGGGAGGGGGAGGTTGCAGTGAGCTGAGATCACGCCACTGCACTCCAGCCTGGGCAACAAGAGTGAAATTCCGTCTCAAAAATAAATAAATAAAATTGAGAAAAGCAGTCTCAAGCTCCTCCCTGGACCTACTGAGTCAGAATCTACTTTGTAACTAGGTCCCAGGTGATTTACTTGCACATTAAAGTATGGATAGAAGTCACACAGGACAGTGGCAGGTTTCCATCCACCATGGGCCCCAGATCTGTGGACCCTTTCCTAACTTCTAAGCAAAGTGGATCTCTGTACCTGGCAAAAAGCAGAGCACTGATTCTCTTGCCCATCTTGTCTCCTCTCTCCATTTACTGAGAGAAGATTGGAATTTTTCAAAGGAACAGAAAGAAAGAGGAGAGGAAGAGGGAAGGGTGGAGAGAATGAGAGGAATGGCCACCAATACATATTTCTTTCTTCTTTTTTTTTTTTTTTTTGAGACGGAGTCTCACTCTGTCACCCAGGCTGGAGTGCAGTGGCACAATCTTGGCTCACTGCAACCTCTGCCTCCCGGGTTCAAGCATTTCTCCTGCCTCAGCCTCCCAAGTAGCTGGGACTACAGGCCCATGCCACCAAGCAAGGCTAATTTTTGTATTTTTAGTAGAGACGGGGTTTCACCATGTTGGGCAGGCTGGCCTTGAACTCCTGACCTCAAGTGATCCACCCGCCTTGGCCTTCCAAAGTGCTGGGATTGCAGGCATGAGCCACCGCACCCAGCTACCAATACATATTTCTTATTCTAACTTAAAACATGCCACATCAAGTCTTGGCCAACAGAGATCACAGGGAAACTCCAGTTCCTTTCTATCATTTCAAAAACCAGGAGAAAATTAATCTGCAGGTGGTGTTTCTTCTACCTCAGGGGTTGGCAACCTTTTTTTATAAAGGGCCAGATAGTAAATATTTTTGTCTTTGTGGCCATATGGTCTCTGTCACAACTATCCAACTTTGCCATTGTAGCATGAAAACAGCTGTAGACAATACTCAAAAGAATGGGCATGGCTGTGTTTCAATACAATTTTTTTTCAAAGACAGGGAGTGATTCTACTGCTAGGTATATTCAGAAAAGAATTGAAAACAGGTACTCAGCCTAATCTTTGTACACAAATGCTCATGGCAGCGCTATTCACAATAGCCAAAAAGTATAAACAACCCAAATCCATGAATAAATGAATGAATGAATGAATAAACAAATTATGATATATCCATGCAATGGAATATTATTCGGTCATAAAAAGGAATAAAGTACTGATCCATGCTAAAATATGGATGAACCTCAAAATCATTACGCTAAGTTGAAGAAGCCAGATGTTAAAGGTCATATATTGTATGATTCCATTTATATGAAATATCCAGAATAGGTAAATCCATAGAAACAACAGATTGGTGGTTGTCAGGAGCTAGGGGGAGGGGAATGGAGAGTAACAGCTCATAGCTATGGAGTTTTCCTTTGGGGTGATGAAAATGTTTTGAAACTAGATAGAGATGGTTGCACAACACTGTGAATGTAATAAATACCACTGAATTGTTCACTTCAAAATGGTTCCTTTTATATTATGTAAATTATACTACAATAAAAAAAAAGTTAACAAAGCAAAACAAAACCAGGCAGCTGCTAGATTTGACCCAGGGAGTCTTAGTTTGCTGACTCCTGCTGTCCTCCATTCAGACCCTGCTTGATGGTTGATAGACTCTCCAGCTCCACCAAGATCCTGTTTCCAAGTCTTCTCTGTTAGCAGACATTGTATAGCCACATGCTCAAACTCTACCCAGTTGCTCTCATTTCATCTCTGTAGCTGCATGTACTCCCTTGGGTCCTGGCCTGGTCCTGACTCTCCAAGTTGGGAAAGAGGCTCCACATCTACTCTAAAGCATCTTCCATTGTGCCTTGTAGGCTTTGGAACTGACCTTGCAGCAGCCTCCCTTCTCTCCATGGGCTCTTCATGCCTTAAGCACCTTCCCTAGCTAGCGTGAGACTTGGCACCTCTCTTTGGTTAAGCTCAGCATCTTCACCCCAGCTAGCTTTTAGGCTTTGAATCTGCCACTTGATGACAGACAGACAATACATCCTAATTCTCTTGGGATCAGCACTGTCATAAACTGACTTCCTACGTTTTTTATGACAAGGGGGCTCTAACTTAGTTCTTGTTTCTTCTCCAAGGAATGTTAGTTCATAGGTTGATCTCAAGCTCTATTGATGCTTGGCCTACACCAAGCACAGTGAATGGCCCAAGACTATCCTATGTAAGAATGATGAGTCTGCTGAAGTAAAGGGTAAGAGATCCACGCCTTAGTATCAGCCCTGCTAATTCTATTTTTGTGATCTTTGTGCATCATGTAACACCAGGCCTGAATTTTTTTTTTTTTTTGTCACTGAAGAGCACCTGACTCTCATGTATTTCTTCTGTTGGCACCTGAATTAAATTGGTTATACAGTAATAACTGTATAAATGGTAAAACTTGACACTAATAGAAGTATTATCAACTAAAGAATTACTTCAGGAAAGTAATTTATGGTTTTATATTAAGATTATATTCTACATATCAGGAAAGTAATTTATGGTTTTATATTAAGATTATAGTCTACATATACTAATAACAGACATACTTACCAAACTCAAGAGCAATGTCCTTCTCCCTGTATTAGTTAGGATAACACTTTAGGCTATGTTGTGCCAACAAATAAACCTTGAAATATTAGTGACAACACGATAACATTTTCTTACGTCACAGACTGATGCAGATCAGGACACTCTACCAAATGATGACTCAGGGATCTGAAATAGTTCCATCTTGGTTTTTCACCTGGAACGTAATCTAAATCTTAGATTGTTGTAGTGACAAACCCCCAGTGAATTATGCCTCCTTTTAAATTCCTTCTCCCATCACCTTTTCTAGTCTCCTCCACATGGATTCTTTTTACTAGAATCTATTCCTCTACCTCATGAAGAGCCCTAGCTAGTCTGCTGGAGGATGAGACTGTATGGAGTAGAGATAAACCCTCCTAAGTTCTGAGGCCCTCTTGATCAACCCGCTCTTTAGTCAATCCCAGCTTAATACAGCCACATGAATAATCCCAAACAAAATCTATGGAAGAATTGCCCAGCTGAGCCCTTCTCAAAGTGCTAAACTGCAGAATCACAAGCAAATAAAATACTGTTGACCCCTGAACAACATAGGTTTGAATTGCTCAGGTCCACTTATACACTGATTTTTTTTCAACCAAACATGGATTGAAAATACAGTATTTGAGGGATGTGAACCTTCCTATAGGGAGGGCCAATGTTTTGTATAGGCAGATTCTGCAGTGCTGGCTGAGGTCTTGATTATGTGGGGATTTGGGTATATATGGGGTTCCTGGAACCAATCCCTTGTGTATACCAAGACATTAACTATAGTTGTTTTTGTTTTAAGCCACTAACTTTTAGAGTGGTTATTATGCAACAGAGATGGACTTACAGACACAGCCTCCAAGAATTTTTATATTCCTAGCAAGGAAGAGAAGGTTAAAGGGTTTCATGAGATATTTTTAAGGACTAGAAGGAAAGTAGCTTCCGTCACTACTTATCGGATTCTATCAGCCAGAACTTAGTTATATGGCCCCATTTAACTGCAAGGGAGGCTGGGAAATGTAGACTTCTTATATGCCCAGGAAGAAGATATAGTGTGGTGAACCCTGCATTAGTCTCTGCTGTACATCCATACTACCTACCATAGCTGCTCATATCTCCTTTTCTCCATGTCAGCATCTTACAGCCAACCCCCATGTGTAAATAAGCAGAAAGAAGAAACAGGCCACATTCAATTCATTTTAGGTTGATCTTTTGTTATGAGGCTGATAACCAGAATATCATAAAAGCCAATTCTCTGAGAAGAGGAGGAGTCATTTGGTGAGATGAGAAGAGATTACAGAGATGGAGAGGGGACTGTGATGATGTGCTCCAAAAGCTATTTAATAAAACTCCTTCCCTTGAGGTGTACCATTATATTCAATTCAAAACAAAACAACTAATATTTGTCAAACATTTGTTAAGAGGATGGAGCCAACTTTGATACACCAGAACAAACAGAACTATGTAAGACAGGTCCTGCTTTTCAAGAATGTTTTACTCTGGTATGAAGATAAGACACATATATGAATAATTGTAACACAAAATAGAGTTTGAGAAATTACATGAGACAAGCACACAGTATTTGGAAGGTGGTGGGGGCCAAAATACAGAACTATGGTGTAGTTGCATGAGTCAATCAGAAAAGGCTTAATAAAAGGTGTCATATTCAGGTGAGTCCTGATGACACCTGCTAAACATAATGACAGATAAGTTGTAAGCTTTAAGGTACTGGGGACCATAGCTAGGACCTCTCTGGATTTCCCAGGAGAACATAGTAGAGACAGAGTACAATCTGGCTTGGGGTTGTTACTTTGCTGATCCAATGATGCCCCTCAGCATCATTGGAGGAGGTGATGCAGTATCTCCAGCCCAACTCCAAGGCGTAAGTAATTAGCAGCATGCCATAGATTCATCCCTATCTACCATATAACCTGTTTTCATAGCCCTCCCCAACTCTGTCACTCTAACAACTCACATCCTGCATCCTGCCATAAGTTGAGGGGTTGCATCTATGAAGATTGGAAGGGTAAGCCTCCAAATGATAATTTTACTCTCAATTCAACAGTTATTGAGGGTCTTCTTTGGGCTCTTGGAAATGAGATATATGCATTACCTCTCCGTTTTTACAAAACAGTGCCCCAAAAGGATCCTGACATTCCTGCCAATTTGTCTTGGAGGATAACATTTGGATTCATATGTTTCCTATATAATAACCACCAAGAATATACACATTCTAAGAGTCTTATCTCAAATGTTTAAAGAAGATCATTCTGAGCACAGGAAGTCAATAGAGCCTTAAATATAACAGGATGTAGGATGCTTTAGGGAGCAAATTAATCATCACAAGAGGACTGACCCAAAGAGATAGAAGGAAAGAAGAATCTTGATCACATACTTTTGAGATTTCTACTTTATGTTAAGCTAGGTGCCCCCAGTTCTGATTGATTATCTTTTTTGCACCTCTCCAATATTTCTCAGCCTCTTAGTCCCGTTTCTAGTGCCCAAGTCAGGAATTAGAATAGAATTTGGAGGTTATCGTACCCTCAATGTTGCTGTGGTGGTTTCATCACTCATCACTAAGAGAATCTTGGAATCTGAATCCAATTTTCCTGTTACAAACCAGGAGAAGTTGTTACTGGTGTCTTTATGGCTTTCTGGACATGTTTTCATAGGCCCTGAGGATGTTAGCTTACTTTAATGTAAAAATACTTGTTAGTTTGTTCCTCACTCACTCATCTGGGCCATGGAGAGAAGATGGGAGAACCACAGGGCTAGAAGGGGATGTTGTCCACTCTCTTAGCCAAGTGACCATTTCTTCAAAAAAAAAATCCAGGTGTCCCATATGGGCCAGAAGAGCAGCTCAGTTTGGAAATGAGTAGCTGGTGGTAGGCAGACCCAGCCTATTTCTACCTGGCTTCATCTCCTGATGAGATGCAGAGGAATACCATCCAGCCTCCCAGTTCAACTGCCACCATCTTTGGAAGAGGAGACCCTCAACTCCCTCATGCCCATGCATCCCCTAGGATTTTCTGAGAATCTCCAGATTCTCAGAATCTTTGCATGCAACCACAAGGCAGTCTATCTGCTGCAGTTCCCATGGGCGTCTCCAATTTTTCCTCTTTGGCTCTGCATCTAACTTACTCATTCATTGCTCAGAAAGCCACTGGAGACATTTTATAGCTGGTATGACCGCATTTGCAGAGGCTTGTGTCTATACCACCAAAGGTATGATCTCCAGGTGCTTCCCAAACTTCAAATTCTCTAGAGTTGGGTTTATTCAGATGTGAGGAGAAGGGATAAAATTATAGATTTTTAAGGCCAAAGGAGGCCTTAATTCGGTTCAATTCACAGCAAGGAAATTTAATGAAGTTCAATAATGTGGACTAAATGGGTGTTAGAAGATATAGGCAGGAATAAGACCCTCAAATTCCCCTTACATGGGTGTGCCTGCCCAAGGGCTTGCCTAGCTGACTGCCTGTGAATGGTGCTGCTGAGCTTTCCTTGTCATTTTTTCCTTTGGGAGGTGGAGCATGATGATGTTGGTTCTCTTCCCATAAGTGGCACAATGCGACAGCACTGAGGAATCACAGTCTCATTTCTTGACCAAGGCATCTTGCTTATATTAATTTCAAAGCCTCATGAGGTCAGTGTCGAAAATTCTCAAAAAAAAAAAAAAAAATCAGTTAACCAGACCTGGCATTTCCTAATATTCGTATCAGGAAATACTAATAGAAATAAATCTGTACAAAATTGCTCTCCACTCAACACCAAAGCTTCTATCTTAATAATTATTATACCATTCAGTTTTTCCATTGACTTCCTGCCCACCTTCCCGACAACCTTAAAATAATACTTCTTGGTTCCTGTAGTAAGAGAAAATTTTATTTTATTTGCAAAAGTGACAGACACATAGACATATTTACTGTAAACTATTTTAAAAGTTTTTTAATTCTGATAAAACAATGCACAGGAAACATATATTCACTGAAGAGCTGAAGTCAACACATTGAAGAGAAACATTTTGAAAGAGGCTGGTTTGAGGTTCAGATTACAGACTTGTTGCCTGTGGTTTGAAGTTCTAAGATGGAAAACTGAAGGCCCCTATGCTTTCACATGTCATGATTTCTCCATCATTATTATAATTTATTATCGTATTAAAATACTAACAGAAAAAATAAAGCCTTTTTTCTGGATAGTGAAGCCCTGCCCATCTTGGTCCCACAGCACAGCTGCTGGTGCAAGGCTGAGGAGATAAAGGAGATTAGCCTGTCACTTCAGGAAAACAGTCCATGGACACACAGAGAATGGATAATGTTAGCATCTTTTCCAAACAGTTTGCATCAAAGAACATCCATTGGGAAGGAAGGATGAAAATGATTACTACTGGAAGCCAATTTAATTTTATTTAGTTTGTTTGTAATGGAGAGGGGTTGTTTGAAAAAGGAGGTTTAAAGGAAAAAAGGTGGTAAAATTATAGAAAGACTAAGCTGAAAAAGAACTTGCCGAGGTTTAGCAAATTTCCTTAATTTAATCCATGTTCAACTCAATTGAATAAAATCAACAAACATTCACTAAGTCTACTATATATCAGCCCTGGGGATGCAATGATAAATAAGACCCAGTTTGCCTTCAAATTTCTCAGTCCTTGGGGGAAGAGACTCAACCTGGAAATCTGAAGTGACTTATATAAGTTTTACAGCTAGTCAGTGGTAAAAGCCAAACTAATGTCCCAGCCTCATGACTCTTGGTTCAGCAATCTGACACCCAAACTATGTTTTTTTATAGCAAGTCAGAGACAAACACTGGTAAACTCATCCAAGTATTCAGATATTTCATCTATGCAATGCTTGAAAGAAACCCGCTAAATGTTCTTCAAGATATTAAATATGAGAGGTGAGATTCTACAAAAAGGGAGAAGGATGAAGGTAATAACAATACCTAAAAAGTTTTGTGGATTTAGACATTGGTGTCAGTTGTATGTGATAATCACTGAATTTCCTGACTTGAAGGAATTATAGTCTCAGTAATAGTTACAGTAATTATAACAGTAAACATCATATAAGGAGATAATACTTCTTGTGTGCATACTATATATCAGTGACTATAGTAAAAGGAATGACTTAAATCATTTAAGTTGGGGTGGAGCCAAGATGGCCGAATAGGAACAGCTCCGGTCTCCAGCTCCCAGCCTGAGCGACACAGAAGACTGGTGATTTCTGCATTTCTGCTTGAGGTACCGGTTTCATCTCACTAGGGAGTGCCAAACAGTGGGTGCAGGACAGTTGGTGAAGCGCACCGTGCGCGAGCCGAAGCAGGGCGAGGCATTGCCTCACTTGGGAAGCGCAAGGGGTCAGGGAGTTCCCTTTCCTAGTCAAAGAAAGGGGTAACAGACGGCACCTGGATAATCGGGTCAGTCCCACCCTCATACTGCGCTTTCCCAACGGGCCTGGAAAACGGCACACTAGGAGATTGTGTCCCGCACCTGGCTCAGAGGGTCCTATGCCCACAGAGTCTCGCTGATTGCTAGCACAGCAGTCTGAGATCAAGCTGCAAGGCAGCAGCGAGGCTGGGGGAGGGGCGCCCGCCATTGCCCAGGCTTGCTTAGGTAAACAAAGCAGCCAGGAAGCTCGAACTGGGTGCAGCCCACCACAACTCAAGGAGGCCTGTCTGCCTCTGTAGGCTCCACCTCTGGGGGCAGGGCACACACAAACAAAAAGTCAGCAGGAAATTCCAGAGACTTAAATGTCCCTGTTGGACTGACAGCTTTGAAGAGAGTAGTGGTTCTCCCAGCACGCAGCTGGAGATCTGAGAACGGACAGACTGCCTCCTAAAGTGGGTCCCTCACCCCTGAGCAGCCTAACTGGGAGGCAGCCCCCAAGTAGGGACAGACTGACACCTCACTCGGCCGGGTACTCCTCTGAGACAAAACTTCCAGAGGAACTATCAGACAGCTGAATTTGTGGTCTCACAAAAATCCGCTGTTCTGCAGCCACCGCTGCTGCCACCCAGCCAAACAGGGTCTGGAGTGGACCTCTAGTAAACTCCAACAGACCTGCAGCTGAGGGTCCTGTCTGGTAGAAGGAAAACTAACAAACAGAAAGGACATCCACACCAAAAACCCATCTGTACATCACCATCATCAAAGACCAAAAGTAGATAAAACCGCAAAGATGGGGAAAAGACAGAGCAGAAAAACTGGAAACTCTAAAAAGCAGAGCACCTCTCCTCCTCCAAAGGAACGCAGTTCCTCACCAGCAATGGAACAAAGCTGGATGGAGGATGACTTTGACGAGTTGAGAGAAGAAGGCGTCAGACGATCAAACTACTCTGAGCTATGGGAGGAAATTCAAAACAATAGCAAAGAAGTTAAAAACTTTGAAAAAAAATTAGAAGAATGGATAACTAGAATAACCAATGGAGAGAAGGGCTTAAAGGAGATGATGGAGCTGAAAGCCAAATTTCGAGAACTACGTGAAGATTGCAGAAGCCTCAGTAGCAGATGCGATCAACTGGAAGAAAGGGTATCGCTGATGGAAGATGAAATGAATGAAATGAAGTGAGAAGGGAAGTCTAGAGAAAAAAGAATAAAAAGAAATGAACAAAGCCTCCAAGAAATTTGGGACTACGTGAAACGACCAAACCTACGTCTGATTGGTGTACCTGAAAATGACGGGGAGAATGGCACCAGGTTGGAAAACACTCTGCAAGATATTATCCAGGAGAACTTCCCCAGTCTAGCAAGGCAGGCCAACATTCAGATTCAGGAAATACAGAGAATGCCACAAAGATACTCCTCGAGAAGAGCAACTCCAAGACACATAACTGTCAGATTCACCAAAGTTGAAATGAAGGAAAAAATGTTAAGGGCAGCCAGACAGAAAGGTCGGGTTACCCACAAAGGGAAGCCCATCAGACTAACAGCTGATCTCTTGGCAGAAACTCTACAAGCCAGAAGAGAGTGGGGGCTGATATTCAACATTCTTAAAGAAAAGAATTTTCAACCCAGAATTTCATATCCAGCCAAACTAAGTTTCATAAGTGAAGGAGAAATAAAATACTTTACAGACAAGCAAATGCTGAGTGATTTTGTCACCACCAGGCCTGCCCTAAAAGAGCTCCTGAAGGAAGCACTAAACATGGAAAGGAACAACCGGTACCAGCCACTGCAAAAACATGCCAAATTGTAAAGACCATCGAGGCTAGGAGGAAATTGCATCAACTAATGAGCAAAATAACCAATTAACATCATAATGACAGGATCAGATTCACACATAACAATATTAACGTTAAATGTAAATGGGCTAAATGCTCCAATTAAAAGACACAGACTGGCAAACTGGATAAGGAGTCAGGACCCATCAGTGTGCTGTATTCAGGAAACCCATCTCATGTGCAGAGACACACATAGACTCAAAATAAAGGGATGGAGGAAGATCTATCAAGCAAATGGAAAACAAAAAAAGGCAGGGGTTGCAATCCTAGTCTCTGATAAAATAGACTTTAAACCAACAAAGATCAAAAGAGACAAAGAAGGCCATTACATAATGGTAAAGGGATCAATTCAACAAGAAGAGCTAACTATCCTAAATATATATGCACCCAACACAGGAGCACCCAGATTCATAAAGCAAGTCCTGAGTGACCTACAAAGGGACTTAAACTCCCACACAATAATAATGGGAGATTTTAACACCCCACTGTCAACATTAGACAGATCATTGAGACAGAAAGTTAACAAGGATATTCAGGAATTGAATTCAGCTCTAAACAAAGTGGACCTAATAGACATCTACAGAACTCTCCACCCCAAATCAACAGAATATACATTTTTTTCAGCACCACACCACACCTGTTCCAAAATTGACCACATAGTTGGAAGTAAAGCTCTCCTCAGCAAATGTAAAAGAACAGAAATTATAACAAACTGTCTCTCAGACCACAGTGTAATCAAACTAGAACTCAGGATTAAAAAACTCACTCAAAACCGCTCAACTACATGGAAACTGAACAACCTGCTCCTGAATGACTATTGGGTACATAATGAAATGAAGGCAGAAATAAAGATGTTCTTTGAAACCAATGAGAACAAAGACACAACATACCAGAATCTCTGGGACACATTCAAAGCAGTGTGTAGAGGGAAATTTATAGCACTAAATGCCCACAACAGAAAGCAGGAAAGATCCAAAATTGACTCCCTAACATCACAATTAAAAGAACTAGAAAAGCAAGAGCAAACACATTCAAAAGCTAGCAGAAGGCTAGAAATAACTAAAATCAGAGCAGAACTGAAGGAAATAGAGACACAAAAAACTCTTCAAAAAATTAATGAATCCAGGAGCTGGTTTTTTGAGAAGATCAACAAAATTGATAGACTGCTAGCAAGACTAATAAAGAAGAAAAGAGAGAAGAATCAAATAGATGCAATAAAAAATGAAAAAGGGGATATCACCACTGATCCCACAGAAATACAATCTACCATCAGAGAATACTACAAGCACCTCTATGCAAATAAACTAGAAAATCTAGAAGAGATGGATAAATTCCTCGACAAATACACCCTCCCAAGACTAAATCAGGAAGAAGTCGAATCTCTGAATAGACCAATAACAGGTTCTGAAATTGTGGCAATAATCAATAGCTTACCAACCAAAAAGAGTCCAGGACCTGATGGATTCACAGCTGAATTCTACCAGAGGTACAAGGAGGAACTGGTACCATTCCTTCTGAAACTATTCCAATCGATAGAAAAAGAGGGAATCCTCCCTAACACATTTTATGAAGCCAACATCGTCCTGATACCAAAGCCAGGCAGAGACACAACCAAAAAAGAGAATTTTAGACCAATATCCTTGATGAACATTGATGCAAAAATCCTCAATAAAATACTGGCAAACCGAATCCAGCAGCACGTCAAACAGCTTATCCACCATGATCAAGTGGGCTTCATCCCTGGGATGCAAGGCTGGTTCAACATACGCAAATCAATAAATGTAATCCAGCATATAAACAGAACCAAAGACAAAAACCACATGATTATCTCAATAGATGCAGAAAAGGCCTTTGATAAAATTCAACAACCCTTCATGCTAAAAACTCTCAATAAATTAGGTATTGATGGGACGTATCTCAAAATAATAAGAGCTATATACGACAAACCCACAGCCAATATCATACTGAATGGGCAAAAACTGGAAGCATTCCCTTTGAAAACTGGCACAAGACAGGGATTCCCTCTCTCACCACTCCTATTCAACATAGTGCTGGAAGTTCTGGCCAGAGCAATCAGGCAGGAGAAGGAAATAAAGGGTATTCAATTAGGAAAAGAGGAAGTCAAACTGTCCCTGTTTGCAGATGACATGATTGTATATCTAGAAAACCCCATTGTCTCAGCCCAAAATCTCCTTAAGCTGATTAGCAACTTCAGCAAAGTCTCAGGATACAAAATCAATGTACAAAAATCACAAGCATTCTTGTACACCAATCACAGACAAACAGAGAGCCAAATCATGAGTGAACTCCCATTCACAATTGCTTCAAAGAGAATCAAATACCTAGGAATCCAACTTACAAGGGATGTGAAGGACCTCTTCAAGGAGAACTACAAACCACTGCTCAATGAAATAAAAGAGGATACAAACAAATGGAAGAACATTCCATGCTCATGGGTTGGAAGAATCAATATCGTGAAAATGGCCATACTGCCCAAAGTAATTGATAGATTCAATGCCATCCCCATCAAGCTACCAATGACTTTCTTCACAGAATTGGAAAAAACTACTTTAAAGTTCATATGGAACCAAAAAAGAGCCCGCATCGCCAAGTCAATCCTAAGCCAAAAGAACAAAGCTGGAGGCATCACGCTACCTGACTTTAAACTATACTACAAGGCTACAGTAACCAAAAGAGCATGGTACTGGTACCACAACAGAGATACAGATCAATGGAACAGAACAGAGCCCTCAGAAATGATGCCACATATCTACAACTATCTGATCTTTGACAAACCTGACAAAAACAAGAAATGGGGAAAGGATTCCCTATTTAATAAATGGTGCTGGGAAAACTGGCTAGCCATATGTAGAAAGCTGAAACTGGATCCCTTCCTTACACCTTATACAAAAATTAATTCAAAATGGATTAAAGACTTAAATGTTAACCTAAAACCATTAAAATCCTACAAGAAAACCTAGGCAATACCATTCAGGACATAGGCGTGGGCAAGGACTTCATGTCTAAAACACCAAAAGCAATGGCAACAAAAGCCAAAATTGACAAATGGGATCTAATTAAACTAAAGAGCTTCTGCACAGCAAAAGAAACTACCATCAGAGTGAACAGGCAACCTACAGAATGGGAGAAAATTTTTGCAACCTACTCATCTGACAAAGGGCTAATATCCAGAATCTACAATGAACTCAAACAAATTTACAAGAAAAAAAAACAACCCCATCAAAAGGTGGGTAAAGGACATGAACAGACACTTCTCAAAAGAAGACATTTATGCAGCCAAAAAACACATGAAGAAATGCTCATCATCACTGGCCATCAGAGAAATGCAAATCAAAACCACAGTGAGATACCATCTCACACCAGTTAGAATGGCCATCATTAAAAAAACAGGAAACAACAGGTGCTGGAGAGGATGTGGAGAAATAGGAACACTTTACACTGTTGGTGGGACTGTAAACTAGTTCAACCATTGTGGAAGTCAGTGTGGCGATTCCTCAAGGATCTAGAACTAGAAATACCATTTGACCCAGCCATCCCATTACTGGGTATATACCCAAAGGACTATAAATCATGCTGCTATAAAGACACATGCACACGTATGTTTATTGCGGCACTATTCACAATAGCAAAGAGTTGGAACCAACTCAAATGTCCAACAACGATAGACTGGATTAAGAAAATGTGGCACATATACACCATGGAATACTATGCAGCCATAAAAAATGATGAGTTCATGTCCTTTGTAGGGACATGGATGAAACTGGAAAACATCATTCTCAGTAAACTATCGCAAGGACAACCAAACACTGCATGTTCTCACTCATAGGTGGGAATTGAACAATGAGAACTCATGGACACAGGAAGGGGAACATCACATTCCAGGGACTGTTGTGGGGTGGGGGGAGGGGGGAGGGACAGCATTAGGAGATATACCTAATGCTAAATGACGAGTTAATGGGTGCAGGAAATCAACATGGCACATGGATACATATGTAACAAACTTGCACATTGTGCACATGTACCCTAAAACCTAAAGTATAATAAAAAAAAAATCATTTAAGTTTAAAAATAAAACAATAAGGTGTTATAATTATGTCCATGTAAGAATTAGCTCTAGCCACACTTCATGTTGCATAACAAATCTTCCCAAAACATGATGGCTCATAACAACTGTTTATTATGGCTCTTAAGTGTTTGGTCAGGCAGTGGTTCTGCTGATCTTGGCCAGGCTTGCTTATGCATCTGCAGTCAGCTACCTGGGCAGTAGATGTAGGATGGCCTCATCTGGGGTGACTCTACTACATGTAGGCCCTCCTCCACATATCTCTTACATCCCTCTAGCAGGCTAGCTCAGACATTTTGCCTTGTAGAGGGAGGAATGCAAGAACAAGCAATAGGACAAGAAAAAATACACAAGTACTTTTTAAGGCCACTACATCCTGCTTTCTCAGTCAAGGGAAGAATTGGGATGATCATTGCATCATCTACCACAGAGGTTAAGTAACTTATTCTTTTAGTTAGGATTTGGGTTAGACTATGTGTAATAGAAGTCCAAAATAACAGTGGAATATTACTATACCATATAGTAGTCCACAGGTAGGCAGTCCAGTCTTATATGCTTGCTGTGCTCGACAAATCCTCCAGGTGCCTGGGCCCTTTTTGTCTCATTGCTCTGCCTTGCTCTCAAGTGGTGTTCTCATCTGCATGGCCTAAGATTGGCCATAACTCCAACCATGTTCCAAAGCAAAGATGGAGATCAGGGAGGGAATAAAAGCATGCACCTCATCTTCCTTAAGAACATGAGTAGAAATCTCAGAATTTCCACTTCTGGTGATGTGAACTAGGTAATAAGGACCAATCCTCCCAATAATGCAGCTTAAAAAGCTATTTGGAGTATTTTTAAAATCTTCTAAAAAGATCAAAGAGCTAATAAGATACTAAGCAATTATTGGGCTGGCTGACATCTTAGACAGGCTGGGAACCCAGAAAAAAATGAGCAAAGACTTGAAACTGCCTTTGCCTTAAGGGCATCTTCAGCTGAGATGTTTAGCTGTCTTTTGGTGACCCCAAGGGATTAGGGGAATAAATATATAAATCCTCTTTAGGCTGGAATCCAAAGGACTGTGCCCTAGAAGTAAAGGTAAACTGAAAGTAAACTAACTCTTGCATCACCTGAATCCCTGCCTTGTAAAAATCTGATTTTCCATCAGAAAATATCAAATCTGAAACTTGGATCAAGATGGTACTAAACTGCAAGCACTAGTCTCAGACACTTAGCAGACATGAACATAACTAAGAAAATGTCACCTTAGTCTTCAAATTATTTCTATAAATAATATTTCTAATATTATGTCCAGGACACAATCAAAGGCAACTGGACACACAAGTAGACAAGACCATACAAGCAAGAACCACCAAAAACAACAGACAATAGAAATAGACCTGCAGACTATAATGATTAGAATACTCAGATACAGACTGCAAAACAACAAAGATCACCAGTGTTGTAGAATATAAAAACAAATTTTAAGTAAATTGGCAGGGAACTGGAAAATATAAAACTTGACACAGAAATTTTGTAAAAGTGCCAAATAGAAATTTTTGATTTGAAAAATATAACAATAGAAAATAACAAAATTAACAGCAGATTCAGAGTAAGCTAAAAGAAATAGTTCAAAACGAAGCACAGAAAGCCAAATAATAAAATATTTAGAATGGCAGGGAGACAGAGATAGTGATAAAGTTTAATATCTGTTTAATTGGAATCTCAGAAATAGAAAAGAGAAAGAGAGATTGGGAGATAAGAAATTCTGAAGAGATGAAGGCTGAGAAGTTTTCAGAAATGATTAAAGACATTAATACACAGAAGCCACTGGATTCCAAGCAAGTTAAAAAAAATCCACATATAAATACACCCTACTAAATAGCAGAAAAAATTAATCATATTACTTTTGTTGTCATTGGCCAGATCTTGGTCATATAGGTACAACTACCTGCAGGAGAAGTTGGGAAATGTAGTTTTTTATTCTATGATTTATTCAGAGCTATATGCACCCACAAATATTGAGAATGTTATTACCATAAGTGAGAAGTGAAGCAGTGACATTGACATTGATAACTTTCTAAGGTCACACAACTAATAAGTGGCAGATTGGATATTTGAGTCATCATGGCCTGACTCCACAGCTTGTGCTGTCAGCCACTATGCTATACATGTGTGTAGAAGACTATGTGTGGTCCAAGGTTCAAGTTTTCAACCATTGATCAGAAATTACCATAGTGTATTGATTAAGCAAAAAGTTTATATAAAGCACATTAGCAACAAGATAACCACACCAGGGTCATAAAAACACTAGCTCATGCTAGTAGAAAGCTATTTCTTCTCAAACATTTTAATGTTGTTTGTGGTCATTAAGAATACACTACTACCAATCACACAAGGTCTGAAAGTGCACAATAGGCTGGAAACATGCCAATTTCAAGAGGGTTAAATTTGCATTGATAACTTTAGGCATTTGATTAATTTCTACAGGTGCAGTGAACAAGCTTTTAGTCTCTTCACGAGTTAACTTTTTAGGCTGCAAAATGAAAGTTCCAAGAATGGAAGTAGTAGGAGAAGGGATGAAAAATTGATTCTTGTTTTTCAACATCTAAAGCCTTTTTTTTTTTTTTTTCCCAAATGTGAACTCAGGTGCATACCAAATAGAATTGGGCATTTTGTTAAGTAGCTGTAAGCCAGGGCCCATAGAAAACCTATGGCCCGTGGGCCAAATCCCTCTTGCCATCTATTAATATTTTTGTTAATAAAGTTTTATTGGTGCACAACCACAGCTCTTCATTTATATATTTTCTATGTCTTCTTTTGCCCTAAAGTAGAAGAATTGAGAAATTGTGACAGAAACCACAGGACTTACAAAACCTAAAGTACTGACTTTCTGGTCCTTCTCAGAAAAAAAGTTGGCTGATCCCTGCTCTAAGCCAATGGTGATTTCAGCATACTGGGAAAGATAAATTCATCTTCATATTCAGCCTCATTATGAAGGAATATATGAGGTCTCTTATCTCCTCTTGGCCTTCTTTATTTTCAGGTGGGATATTTTTTAGTATGTGAAACCACCTCATGTTTAGTGAACCCCATGAGTTGAACTTGACAATTTTGGATGTGGTTTTTAATAAACAAGCATTTCATAAACTCTCAGTTTCTAGTTTGCTTATTTTTTATTGAATTAAATCATTTTCAAATTGAATTTGGTCAAGCAGCTTGATAAGTGTAGGCAAAACAAAACTTTCCTATACAACAAGAACTCGGTCCCCTAAAAGGTCTTTTGGTATAGGTTTCTCAAAAGAAAGGGTGTCATTTTCTCTGCAAGGGATGATTGAACACCAAAGATATGTTTTTCTAAGGTCAGACCATAAGGAATCATAAAATCAATATTGCTAACATTTATGGATTTGATCTCCTTCGTTTTTGGGAATACACGACTTCTTGATTTTTTGAAAGAGGTTTACAAAATGGTGCAGAAAGCTTCTGGGACATGAATAAAATATAGATTTTTTTATAATTTTAGTGTAAACAAATTCCAAACATATGGATTAGATTTCCTTTTAAAAATAAAGGGTTTTAGTATTTAATGGGAAAAGCGATTTGCAAAATATGCTTTGGATTTTGTCAAAACCAAATCATTCAAAATGTGCAATTAACTCTAAATGAAACCAAATTCAACTGTCCCTGGTTTAAATGACTAAAAAAGACATCTCTCATTGCTGTTCATGCCTTTTGCTTCCCAAGTCTCGAAAGGGAAGTCAGAATGTGCTGTGAAATGTACTGTTCTCCATAAAGTCATGCAGCAAAATGTAGTTTTGCAGAAGAGTGTTTCCCGGGGGAATATGTGTGACCTTCTCAAGTGTAAATCTATTTTGACTAGTTATGATGTTAAGAAGAATTATAGAGAGGAACTGACGTGTTTCCTGGTATGGAATCAAGTCGTTAATTTCTACTGGCTATGAAATACTTATTTTTGTCCTGAGAACTAAATAATCTGACAAAAGCCTTCTACATGTTAATGACCTTTTGTATTTGTAATGAGAGCAGTATAGTGGTAATAAATGCACCATTAAAAAATACATTAGGTTTTTTAAGGTTTTCTCTTAGATCACATTCATTTGCAGAAACAAACATTGCTGTTTTAAAACCAAGTGGGACTGACTAATTGTTAGGATTATACACCAAGGAATACTTTCCTAGTTGCAATTTCCAGTTTTTCTCAGTCGTAGAAATCAAACTGATTGTGGAGTAGGCACAAACCCAGACTGGGAGCCTTGTATCAATGAGTCTGTGCTCTGCTCTTAAAATAATACATGGGCCTCCTTAGTGGAAACATAAAATTATGAATTAGGAGTGTTTTGGAATATGCAAGTAATTCTCATGTGAATTTAAATTTTAAATGAAAGTTATGTTAGGAGAAGATCTATAAGCCATTTGCAAAGAATTGAAGATGGTAATTGAAGAGTACATTATAGTGATGCAAATAAATTTTTAGTTCTGGCAGAACGGGGAAACAAAAGGGCATTATTTAAATATTGAAATCTAGGAGCATAATTAGAACAGATGCAAGCCCACTATATACACAGAAGAAAAAACAATATAAATAAATACTCGTGACAGAGAGGAGGAAAATGATAGAAAAATAAAAAGAGGGAAATAAATGAACACTGCTTGTTTCCCTGCCAGCCTTGTATAACATATTAAAGCATTCATTTTATTGTCTCTCAAGGCATTTCATTTTTCAAAGAACCATCCAGGAATGGGGAATTTTATATTTTTGTATCAATTTCTCCAACTCATGCCACAAAAAGGGCACGATAATAGCAAAACATGTAAACCTGGCATCTCAAAGGTCAACTTCTTTCATGTTTCAATAACATTCTTATTGTATTAGCACTTTTAACAATTCTTCATGCTAGACGTCAATTTTTAAATTGCATGTTTCTTACAAACATCACCCAAGTCCATTAATATTTAGGTTTTGTATTTTCAGTTCTCATCCAAACTGATTTAAATGCAAAACCTACACTCTCGACAGAACAAGGGGCAATAATCACCACTGTTCCTTGTGAATCAAAAGCTTTTGCAGTTCAAGGGATTGGTCCCAGCAGTCACATCATTATTTCTTGAGTTGCCCATTATGTGGTTAAAATTTACATAAATATTAGGCATACTCAGTCCCTTCCCTGTGGCTTTTCCAGAAGGACCACATTCCTGTATATTTATAAGCCGCTTTCAAAGCTTCTTGTTACAACTCGTAGAAAGGAGAAAGAAATATAAAGAAGTCTTAGATTTATATAAATCAGTGCTGTGTTAACAGAATCTTAGGAAGATTTCATAAGTTCATAACCGAACTCTAGAAGGCAGTTGGGGTGACAGTAGCCTTCTCTATCTCTCTTTCTGGAAAATATTGTAGATTTTCCCCCTCTCTGGTCATTATATACTTCTTCCCTTCTGCCTTTACTTTTGGGAGTTACTTTCCCTCCTGACATGACACCTTGCCACCTTCCATCAGAGCTCTCTACTTCTCTAACTTTGCCTCTTAAACTTCCCTCTTGGTTTCCCTCTGTTTTCATTTTATCAGGACTCACTGCTTATTTCTGCTGCCTAGTTTATTCCTCCATTTCTGCTGCTTGCAGAGGTATCAACAAAAAAGTTCACTAAACTGCTTCCATTTCCTCTTGGGCCCACAAGAAGACTCTTGCATGGAGCAGGCCATGGGATGATGTCTGCATGATGGATTTGTGGTCATGGTGCTGTAGCCCCTTCCAGACCTGGCCTCTTGAAAGTCCTACAACATCTTCTACCTCCACCCTCACTTCATGTATAGACCAGTTAGAGAGGATTCAGCAGTGTGGCTCAAGGCTCTCCAGGATTCTGAGGCTGTAGAAGTTAGTGGAACCACAAAATAGAAGGAGCCTGGTTGAAAGAGATCTGGCCAGGAGAGCTATGTGATGAGGACATCTGCACTGGACTCTGTGTCTGCACAAAAACCTTGACTGTGTTAAGCCACTGAGATTTCAGGCTGTTTGTTCTAACAGTTTGCTGCACTCTCGCAGTCATCTCTCTATGACTTTCAAGACTCTTCTCAATAATCATCTCCTCCATGGAGCCTTCCTTCCTATGGGCTTCCAGAGCACCTTGGTTTACTATAAGGGTACACAATTTATTCAATCCTATGAGTTGAAACAAATCTTTTACCTCTTGCTCTCCTACCTTGAAGATAGCAACTTTGTATTCTAGCGCTCACTGCTGTGTCTGGCACAGAACAAAAAGATGCTCAACAAATCTCAATGGATTTCCTCCCTTCCTGAAAACAATGCATCACACATGGGAGAATTTCAGGCCCTGTAGCCCTTGGGGATGGAGGGGGTTTGGGTGATAATTGAAGGGGTGTGTGTGTGTGTGTATGTGGTGGGGTGGTCAGCCGTATGTGTGTGTGTGTGTGTGTGTGTGTGTGTGAGTGTGATGGGGTGGTCAGCCATGTGTCCCTCAATATAATCACCTTCTCTTTATTACACAAGGAATACTTTGTTTGTCATCATTCACTTTCTAGAGAGTATAAAGGCAAGTTTATGTAATAGAATGACTGTAATTCATTCAACAAGTATTTATCTTTGCTCAGGCACTGTTCTTGATACTAAGGGAAAAGGAGTGAAGATGACAGACTAGATCCCTGTCCTCTAGGGCTGGCTTCCTGGGTAAACAACTCAATGGTGGGATTTTGCTATGATTATGAGGCTTTGCTCCCATTTCTCCAATACCTTGCCCACCTCATTTGTTTCTCAGGCATGTGTTTCGATTCTGTTCTTGCTGTAGATTCCTTGGTTTCTCTCCCTTTGGATGGGAATTCTTAACTGAGGCCATATGACCCGACAGGAAACATTTGGCAATGATTAGAGACACTTTTGGTTGTAGCGAGTGAGGAAAGGGGTGCTTCTGGATGCTGCTACACTTCTTACAAAGCATGGGGCATCCCCTCTGCCTGTTCCAGTCCCTTCAGCCTGGAGGAGGGCCAGGGCTCTTCACCACTGACTGGAAAGTCATCCTTTGGGTTCTAAAGAACTGCCTTCTAGGCAGTGCCACCAACAAGACCATTCCGTTCTGGGCAGCCAAATAATGATTTCTTTTTATGGTGCTTCTTGATTCTTTAATACACACCTTAGCCCAGCAGCAAAGGATAGGACCACATATGAGTTATACTGTCTTAGTCTCTTTTGTGTTGCTATAAAAGAATATCTGAGACTGGGTTATTTATAAATAAAAGAGGTTTATTTAGCTCACAATCCCACATACTGAGAAGTTCAAGGGCATGGCTCTGGCTTCTGGTAAGGGCTTTGTTTTTTTTTTTTTTTTTTTTCAGTGTCACAACATGACAGAGAAGGTCAAAAAGGAATTAGACATGTACAAAAAGGGGAAAACCTGATGGGTGTCCTGGCTTTATGATGACCCATTCTCCTGGGAATTAGTTCATACCCATGAGAACTAATCCAGCCTTAGGAGAATGAGAACTCACTCACCATTTTGAGACTGGCACCGAGCCGTTCATGAGGGATCCACCCCTATGACCCAAATACTTCCCATGAGGCCCAGCTTCCAACACCACTACACTGGGGATCAAATTTTAACATGACTTTTAGTGGGGACAAACAAACCATATCCAAACTATAGCATATACTTAACCCTCCATCCTAGCTCACAACATCTAGAACAATGGACCTTTGGGTACCCATTTCTAGACAGAAAGCCAATCACAAACACACAGAGAGAGTGGCAAGAAAAAGTATTCACTTTTTAAATGAGTGGCTTTGTAGTTAAGGTTATTAGATAAAATGCAGACCCCTACTTGAATTTCACATAAACAATAAATAGTTTTCTAGTGTATGTCCCATTTAATTGTAGGATGCTAGCAATGCTATAAGGCAATACTTGAGACATATGTTGTAAGTTGTTCATTATTAGAAATTATCCATTATTAGAAATTCAAATTTAACTGGACATCCTGTTTTTGTTGTTGTCATTTTTGAGTGTGTGGTTTTGTTTGTTTGTTTCTTGGCTAAATCTGGCAACTCTATTTTCCATACATTCAAGGTAGCATCAGATATGCATCTCTGAGTTCCTTCTCCCTCTGGTGGCTCCTTCCCACTTTTCTCTTCCTTGCCTATGACTTCCTCACCACTCCTTTGAAAACAAGTGCAAACTGTTGCCTTGCATCACTCTCAGACACTCCCCTGAGTAACTCTAACACATTTTTAAAAACCTCTTTCCACCAAAAGTAGATAAGAATGAGGAGTGGTTGTGAGGTAGGCATTGGAAACCTTATTCTGAAAAACACTACATTAGGAAAATGAAATGGATTGAAACTGAATGCAAACATGTTACTATTTGAATCAAACCTGATTCTTAGAAAGTTCTGTTCTACAACAAATATGAATAAGAAAATAATTGAATTCTTCATGCCATTCCTTTGTATATAAAACTGTCCTGGGGCATGCAGTATCTGACTTAATTTACTAATTGAATTATATAATTTTTCAAAAATATTAACTCAAAGAATGTGGGAGAAATAAGTGTGGACAAAAAGATGGGAAAAAGAAATCTGGGGAAAGTAAAAATTTTTATAGCAAAAAAGAAGTCTTGAGCAGTAAATGCCGCAAAGAAAGCTTGGTACTGTACTTGAAGGGAATTATTTGTAAGAAGTATAAAATGAATTTAGAGGAATCTGCAATGTTTTTCTTTCAAATGAATGTAAATAGGTCATTGCATTCAATAAATGTTTGTTGAACTGAATTAAAGAGTCTCCATCTTCAAGGAGGATTAAAAAAAGAAATTTCAACAAAACTTTAAGGAACATTTAAAAGAGGAAAAACAATACAGGTGGAAAAATTAAATTATAAGACTTGTGCAACCCCTGTAACTAGACAATGAACTGTAGCAGATATAATACCGGCAATAGGGGAGGGTATCTTTGAATAGGTACAAGCAATTAGTATTAGATGTTGAGAATAAAAAGAGATTGGAGGGAAGCTGCCAAGCATGTCTTCATGAAAGATTTGGGACTAGAGTTGAGCCTAGAAGGATGGACAAGAAGAAGGGCATTTTGGATAAGAAAGCCACACTTGCAGTGGGACAAAGATGGGATTTTGCTACAGTGGTGAGACTAGGCAAATTGTCATGGGAGGTTTAGACAAGAGAACAATCAGGTGAAATTTAAAGATAAATAAGGGGCAGACTGTGAATGCACTAGATCCCAAGGCTAAAACTTAGGGCTACTTATCACTTAAACACAGATTCAGACCAGGTTGGAATGTTTGACACCCACTGAAAAAAACACAATTTTTTAAAAACAAATGACTTCCTCAAATCAG
Source organism: Nomascus leucogenys (assembly GCF_006542625.1). Lineage (NCBI taxonomy): Eukaryota > Metazoa > Chordata > Mammalia > Primates > Hylobatidae > Nomascus > Nomascus leucogenys. The sequence goes on from NC_044406.1 coordinate 8,847,670, forward strand.
TCCCAGATAAGATGGGAAACAAGATGATATGGGATTTGGGGGAACCCAGAGAGGCAGAATTGGCTTGTTAATGGCAGCTGTTTCAACAATTAAAATTAAGTTCAGCACAATGATTCAATTTAGTTTAACAAAATCATGTCTTACATTTCATCTTTTAATAGTTTCCACTCCTCCAGTGAGCCAGGAGAGTTTGGTTTTGGTATAAATCACTGCCAATCTTGTTTAGTCAACATTAAGACAACAAACCAGAAGGAGAATGGCCACTCTTGCTGTCCTGATAAAATAATCAAGTGCCTAATGACTTAATCCCAAGCAACTGGAAGAAGGAGGACACAGCCGACTCATCCATTGAAATTGATAATTTTTATTGTTGGGCTAAACCTTCTTTCCCAAATAGGTCAACAACATTTTGAAATCTCATTAAAACAAACAAAATCCCTCTTTCAGTTAACTCCATCTCTCTGAAAGTTTTGTTTTATAAAAAGGCTGTTTTATTGTACAGGTGGATTTTATTCTATAGATGCTTGCTCCGGAACAGAGGAACCCCCCTCTCTTCGTTGTCTGTTAGAGACAAAGGACCGCTGCTGACACAGTGATCTATTATGCAGCAATGGATTAGAGCCTGTATTCTCTAGTCACAGGTGTTTTCACAGAGGCAAGGTTTTTGGTCTAAAGGCATCTTTGTTCTCAGATTTACCTTCTGGGTTCCTTTAAAGAAAACCTGCTTTATGAAACAAAATAAAAGCAAAGACATTGGCAGATAAGGGTCTGATACCATCTTCAGAACCATGAAATGACTAGAGTAGGAAAAATGGGATACATTATTTTGATCGTCACCAAAGGATTTGAGCTTTGGCTAAGAGTTCTTTGTCTACTTTTTTGGGCGAATTTGGGGAAAACCAAAGTCCCTTGGTTCTTATATTTCCATCACTGTTTGGAATGTTCAGATGCAAAGGCTCATTCTCTCAGATAAATGATAGAATGGCTTTAGGTGGCCAAGCCCCATGTGCTGAGTTGCAGGCAAGGGTGGAGCTGAGGAATCAATGACAAATGATTCTATCAATAAAGTTCAAGACAGTGTGACATTCTTTTTGTGGTGGACTCAATATATTAATAGAACTTCTTGTTGTTTTGTTGTTGGTGGTGGTGTTCCTGGGGATGGAAAGCAATTTAGAGCTCTGTTTGAAAAAGTTGTCTTCAACTTGCTCAAAAATAGATCAGGAAGATTAAGAAGAGAAACAGAATGTAAATCTACACATACAAAGAGCAATAAAAATGAAACCAGTCATCTTTACTGTGATATTGTGAAATATACATTTGGCCTTTGTTTTGTTTCCTTACAGCTCTTAAAACCCTAAAAATCTCCAGCGTGATGAGTGTCTTTTGTAGGCTAATTAGCTGACTGATGGCTGGGGTCCCCTAAATAGCTTCAGGCTGGGGGCTGGTCACAGGAAAGGTCAGCATGACTAGAGGGTTGGATGGAACTTTCAGCCCCACCCCTCAACCTGGGAGGATGTAGGAGCAATAGGAGGGAGAGGGGCTGAAATTGAGTTGATTACCAATGCCCAACGATTTAATCAATCATGCCAACATAATAAAGCTTCCATAAAAATCCAAAAGGACTGGCTCAGGCAAGGTAAGTGAACACATCTACATGCTGGAAGGGTGGCACACCCCAACTCCATGGGGACAGAACCCTTTCAGACCTTGCCCTATGTATCTCTTCATCTGGCTATTCGTCTGTGTCCTTTATTAATAAACTGGTAAACGAAACTAGTAGTTCCTTGAGTTCTGTGAGCTGTTCTAGCAAATTAATCAAGCCCAAGGAAGGGGTTATGGGAGCCTCCATTTATAGCTGGTAGGTCAAAAGTCCACGCTACAACCTGTGTGTGCTACTGGCATCTGAAGTGGGGGACAATTTTGTGGGACTGTGGGATCTGATGCTATCTCTAGGAAGATCATGTCAAAATTGAATCAAATTAGAGGATACCTAACTGGTGTCCATTGGAGATTTGGCTGAAAAATTGCTTTGAGTGTGGGGTAAAAAAACCCCATACTTCTGGTGTCAGAAGTGCTGAGTGACTATGTGAGAGTGCAGAGAGGGAAGAACACTTTGTTTTTTCCTATATTACTACATTTACAAATGTAACTAATCTCTTTTCAGAGTTGGATTCTATTTTTTTCCATTAGAAAAAAAAGGAAAACCCAAATTTTTGAAAAAGTTATTTTTTCCAAAATAAAAGAAAATAGTCAAAAGGGAACATTTCAACTTAATATGATGGAATTGATATTCTGGAATTTCCAAGGCTAGAACACAAGAAGCCTTGCCAAGTCGTCTTAAAACTCTTGCTCTGAGGGAAGAATGCCACCATGTGAGGAAGCCGAAGCTAGCCACATGGGGAAACTGCATGGAGAGAGATGCCTGACCAACCCCAGCAATCCCAGCCATCCCAGACACCACACATATGACTGCAAAGGCTTCAGATGACCCCAGCCTCAAGATCACCAGACAACTACCATCTGAGACTGAGCAAGAACCATCAGCTGAACCTAGTCCATCCACAGAACCACAGGGATAATAATACATGCTTTTAAACCCACTGTGTTGGAGTGGTTTTTCATGCAGCAATAGAAAATCGGAGCAGTCCTTGAAAATAACTTCAAAACATGGACTTGATGGTAACCAGAGAAGGTGATACAGAGGTGGCCGCGAGGCACAGCTTTGCTTCCAGACTTCCTGGAGTTGACTCTATGGGTTCAAATCCTGACCCCACCACATTTGGTAATTAGTTGCCCTCTCAAAACATCAGCTTCCTTGTGGGGTGGGGGTAGAGGGGAGGGATAGCATTAGGAGATATAACTAATGTTAAATGACGAGTTAATGGGTGCAGCACACCAACATGGCACATGTATACATATGTAACAAACCTGCACGTTGTGCACATGTACCCTAAAACTTAAAGTATAATAAAAACAAAACAAAACAAAACAAAAAACAAACATCAGCTTCTTATTTGTAAAGTGTGAATCATGATAATAATAGTCTCTTTGAATGGTGGTTGTGAGGTGCAAAGAAATTCATGTAGAGTGGCTAACGTGGCTTGTTAAAGGGTAAGCACTAAATACATTTCATGTGTTTTTATTATTAACTAAACTGGCCCATAGAAAGTCAAAGGCTTTGGAGGGAAAACAATTTGTTTACTTATTTAGATAAGAGGTTTCTATATTTGGACAATTCATTCTGGTGTTTCCAGTGGGCTGACAGACGCTGTAAAAGAATCACCTCTAAGATGGAAAACGTGGAAAAGGAGCAAGCACATCCAAAGACCATTTTTGGGAAATGATGTACTCTGCCTTACATGGATGAAAAGCTTAATGTTTCTTCTAAAAACCGACCAACAGAGAAGCAAATACAGAAATGAGTCTTAAGGCATCTGTGGCAAAGTTAACTCCACTGGGTGCTGGATAATGTATACTGTACATTCCCGGAATGGTGCTGCCTAGAAAATTTATTATGTGTAACATTTAATAAAGGGAAGAGCTTAACAAAACACCCTGGAGACCTGCGTTCTAATTGAGTATCTGCTTTGATGTCTGACTCAGGGCAAGTCAGTAGAGCTCTGTCTCTTATTTCTAACTACTATAAAACAGAATTATGAGCACATTTGGAGCACCCCCAGACACTAAAAAATAAAGGTGGGTGGGCAGAGCATCTGAAAACATGGATACATAAAAGAGAATGGCCAGAAGGTATGCATGATAATGCTGTTAGCATCAGGACAATGTAGAGTCCCTCTGGGCTTTCAGCAGGGGCAGACTGGGGAAAGAACATGATGATGTCCTAGAGGCATGGACACCTTTCCAGTCTGTCACTTAGTGATATCAGAATGTTCATATCTGCAGAATGAAGTGATATATATGGTATATGCTGTATGATTCATATACCACATAAATGGCATATACCATATGGTCCATACACCATATCCAGGCATATGGACACTGGGGTATCATTTAGAAAACTCCAATTGAAATCATACCAACCTGGCTCTGATCAAATTCAAGCCTTTCAAATCATTGGAGCCTGTGGTTGACACCTTCTATATGTCTTTGAAAATTCACTCCGTAATAATGAGAAGGTGTCAACTGCAGAGACCATTAGTCATGTTTCACAGGGAGGGCTCCCTTCCACTTTGACACAACTGTCATTCTGAACATGGCAAATGTTTACTTTTCTCTAGTATTTGTATTTAGATTCTTATCTTCTATCTCTTGGTTTGTTGTCTAAGTCACCTTGTTAGCATCATAAGTCTTCCCAAGTTTGGCACATTCTTTTGTAGAGTTCTAAGAAGCACCCCTCTGCCGAAATCATATGTGAATTTAGAGGACCCCAGATCAGCTGATGTGGAGCTGGAGTAAATAAAAGGCACTTTCATTTAAATATCTTATGGAGAAAGTCATTGGAACCCCAAGTGGCCTCCGAGACTATTAAATAAACCCAGAAACTGGAAGGTCACCGAAGGCAGGTCTAAGTGCTTCGTGTTGTTCGCTGCAGAAACTCCAGCACCCAGGATAGTGCCCGGCATACAGTATCTGCTCCATTAATACTTGTTGAAAGGATGGTGACTTAAGATGTGTTAGGCCAGAGAAGCAGCAGTTTTGGTGGCAGATGGAGATGTTAAGGATGTGTGAACATCCAAGGATCTTATTTCAGAAACAACAAAGGACCAAAGAAGACAAGACAGGAGCTTCCATAGGGTCTCTGCCTTGGCCTTTGGGATAGGGAAGGGAGACCCTAAAGCAAAGAAATTATGTGGACAGACTCCCGGGGAACTGCCTGGTAAAAGTTCTGGTGTTTTGAAAAGAGAGTTTCAACCTGAAGTAAGGAAAGAAAGAGTATTGCTTCTTCTGAAAAAGGAGCAGTTCCCAGGATGACCTTGGGTGTGGGAGCCCATGACCGCCCATGACTGATATATGTTACACTGAGCCCAGTGGAAAAACAAGACCCATCTGAGACTCCACAGAGCAGTAAAGGAATCTTTGTTTCCTAAATGATTGACTTAGAATGCAAGCTAGGAATGAAGTTACTAATAAGAGAAGACAGGCAGAGGACCTTATTGTTGGGCCACACTTGTTTGGGATTGCAGAACCTTATCATGCAAAAAGTGTGAGGCTCTTTATATGGGTTTCAAAATACCATCACCACATCAGATGCTCAATAAACTGTGATAATGTAAATCAGTTACCTAATGGTCTAGTCTAAGAGTTGGCAAACTTTTTCTGTAAAGGCTCAGGTTGTACATATTTTCAGCTTTATGGGTTTCACAGTCTCTGTTGTCACTGCTCAACTCTGCATTGCAGCATGAAAGCAACCATTGATGACACATAAAAGAATTAAGCGAGGCTGTGTTCCAATAAAATTTTATTTATAAAAACAGACAGTGGCCCAGATTTAGTCTATGGGCTGGAGTTTGCTGACCTGTGGTCTAGACTCTTGCTATTCAAAGGGTGCTCCATGGACCAGTTGTTCTAGCATCACCTGGGAGCTTCTTAGAAATGCAGAAACCCAAACTGGGCATGGTGGCTCACACCTGTAATCCCAGCATTTTGGGAGGCCGAGGTGGGTGGATCCCTTGAGGTCAGGAGTTTGAGACCAGCCTGGCCAACAAGGCGAAACCCTGTCTCTACTAACCATACGAAAATTAGCTGGGTATGGTGGTACACACCTGTAGTCCCAGCTACTTAGGGGGCTGAGGCATGAGAATTGCTTGAACCAGGGAGGCAGAAGTTGCAGTGAGCTGAGATGGTGCCACTGCACTCCAGCCTGGACGACAGAATGTCAAAAAAAAAAAAAAAAAAGAGAAAAAGTAATGCAGAATCTCAGATCTCCTGAACTGAATCTGAATTTGAACAGGACCCAGATGATGCATGGGCACATTAAAGTTTGAGCTGCACTGAGCTGAATAGCGTAGGGTTTCATAAGGAAATGATTCCATTTTCCTCCCATCAGGTCCCTCAAATCTACTGTGGTGGGTCTATTTTTCCCATCCTTGTCCCACTGGATCTTCAACAAGCCCCTATTTTTTGTTGTTGTTGTTTCTCCTGGGCATTAGAAATGTCTCATTTTTAGCTATTAATAAGTCCAGTCCAATCTACACTGATATTTTTATATTAAATGCAATTCAAAGGTTCTCGGCTTTCCCATTGCTTAGCTGCATCTTGTGGAAACCTCAGTGAAGTAAAGGGGCAGGGTCTGTTTTCCTCATTTCCATCTTCTACCTTTCTCCTCTCCGGCGGCCTGCAGCTTCTGCCTCCTCCACAGCAGCCAGCTGTATGAAGGAGAGATCAGGGAGCAAAGCTTTCTATTTGTCTTGTGCTTTTACAGGCTAGGGTGTGGGCCCCTTTGGGGCAGCTGTCCAAAAGCTGGCTCTTTCTCATGTGGGATGCTCCTGTGGGATGTGAGATATCAGACTCCTGTGGGACATCAGAATCTTCTCAGCTTCCCAACTCCAGCCATGCTCTCTCTAGCTTCCCTCTGACCATGTGTCCCTCATGAATATTTTGTGTTGGGGTCACCTGGCTCTGGCAGGCATGTCTTTGGGCAGGTCACACTAGCCCAGCCACCTTCAGCATTACTCTCTTAGCCTCAGACAAAGTCAGCCCCTTTACCTGGCAAGCTTTGGTGGTGTGGGCTGTGACGATCCCAGCTTCTGACTTCTCTTGGCCATCATTGGTAAGAGCAGCCAGTACTTCATCTTTAAACTTGCTCAGACAAGAGTCAGGCCCCAGTCTCTGTGGCCCAATGCTGGGACACGGGGAGGATCAGAGGTCCCTGAGGCTGTCTTGTACCCCTGCAGGAGGTAGAGGAAGCACTCAACACTCTCCTGAAAAGGAGGAGAACAAACTCACGACCGTTGTTTCCTCTGTTCATGCCAACCTCTTTCCTCTGTGCCCGGGCTCCCCTCGTATACAGACAGCTAGTAAGTGATGAGTCAGGGTCACAGAGTCAATTTCAAGTCACTTAGCAAATCTTTCATGGAGAGTCTAGTGTCATCTATTGTCTTTAGCTTTGGGTCCCAGCCAAAGTTCCAGACACGGAAATTCCTATACAACAGCTGGTTAAAGTAAATTCACTCCAGTCGCTTTATGCTTAGGAGAACTTTGGCACATAGTTAAGTGACTGGCATCGGTTCACTCGACTAGTAAGGGGAGAGCTGAAGATCTAAACCCCTGACTCCAAGGCTGGGCTCTTCCCCTTCCAAAGCTTATCTTACAGACAATTTCTTCCAATCTTTCTGATTGCTTCAAAGAAGCAAACGAAGCCAGAGTTAAAACTGAAGTTACTTGATTTTCAGCTAAGTAACTTTGCCATTACACCACCTTTCTACTTTTTGTGGAGCACAAGATCGAGCAACTCTACAGCAATCAGATAAATAAGAGGGAAATTTTAAAATTCAATCACTTAGGAAAATTCTGCCTTTTACATATTTTCTGCATTGAGAAACCAGGGCTAAATTGACAGGAAAAAACATTCGCTGTACGAAAGAAGCAAGTCTCCGAACAGAGTATGTTAAATGAACCCAGCTTTGTTTTAAAAATATACTCACATGCATATAAAAGTGCCTGGAATAGTACATCATGTGTTACCAGTTCTCGTTGGTTTCTAGGAGGTAGTTTATAAGCTTTTCTATATTTTGACCTATTTCATGTTCTTCCATAGTGTTGGAGGTTTATTCTAATGCTCGTGATTTTTATAATATGGAATAAGGCACATATTTATTTTGATAAAATATAGAAAGGAAAGCTATTTGTTTTTAGCTTTTGTTCCTATCAATTTTCCATTATGCATAATTTCAGTGTCAATTTATAAAAGGGAGAGCAATAACCAGCCTTCAGAATTTTGGTAAGTCCTCCTCTTACCTGGAATCTATAGAAAAAGACAACTGTGAATTTGATGAAATATGATTTTCAGGGAAATGGATGATTTCAGAAAAAATGATTTACCAGAAACAAACAGCAGCAACAAAAAAACACAACACTTCAGAGAGAAAAAGTCCTTGGTGTGTTTAGGTAATTTAGTGTTTGTGTTGATTCTGTGATTGGCAGCGGTTTAGGATTAGAATCTTCTATGTATAAAATGAAGCAGGCAGAAGGGTGACCTGCCTTCACCTTTGATCTGGAGAGGTCAAAGTTTAGACTAGGAGGTTTGTTGATTCTCCTGCAGCATTTATTTCTTGGTTTCCTGATGGCCAGTTTGAAAACCACGAACTCAGCCACAAACCCACAAACTCGATTCAAACTGCCATACTGAATGCTTTTAGGTGATCATTCAGCTTGGTCGCTATAATCCCGAGATGGGTGAATGCACCTCCTCCACAAAGCTGCTACTGCTAGCACTCAACCTCCCATCCAAATAGGAAGTGGTTTCCCTTTCCTTTAGGATTCCTCTTCACACACGTGGCTATTTATTTGTGTGTCTTACCTCCCCTGTGATGTAAACTTGAGTTTAATGACTATGTGTTATTAATTACTGGATTCTCCAAATAGCACAGGATCTGGCATAAAACACAGACTCAGTAGCCTTTCTTTAGCAATGTAGTTACTATTTTTCTGCCAGCCATGCAGGCACAGAGTTTAGACAGTTGTATGGTTCCACAGGCTTGATTTGAAAAGCAGCACTCCCCTCCCCATCTCCCCACAGCTTGTTTTCTATTGCCCACAGGCCACTCCCTTAACTGACTATTTTGAAATCCATCTTCATGCTTCTAGGTAACATGCTTATATCACCACTTCCTAATTTTCCCCTTTGTGCATTATCCATCAGCTTCCCATTTTGAAGGTTGAGGATAGAGCTCTCTTCATGTCACCACCTCACTGCCCCCACCACCCACACGCATACCTCCTGTCCTCCCATCCTCGAAATATAGTCATTCTGTAACTATGGTCAGATCACCATTCAGACTATATGATCGTGAGAAGGCAATGCTGTTGACAATTGAGCCCGCCCAACTGTTCATTCTCTCTGGAGATGGAAATGATCTTTTTGTTTTCCTAGTTGGCTTAGTTTTCTATGCACGTATCAGATGTGTTCTCAAACACTACCCTGGCTACCTATCTCTCTTCTCATCATATTCAAACACATTGGGAGTTCTATCCGTTTCATCTTCTTGGGAAAATCTCTCCCAAAGCTTCAGCCAGCTTTGTCCCTCCACCACCCTGATGTATCCCTTCCTCAGTGTTGTGATTTTCTCAGCCCCTGGCCCTGGATCTCCTATTTCCTCTCCTTCTTTCCCATTTACTCTTTGTTAGGTAGAGTGCATCCCCGATTGATTCCTGGGAATAAGTGCATGGGTTGTAAATTTTTTGATACATCATATGGCTGAAAATGTCTTTGCTATTTATCCATAGCTTTGTCATGGTATGGAATGCCGTGCTGGCTGTCATTTCCTTCAGAAATTTGAAGGCATTACTTCAGTTTCTTTTAGCTCTGCTGTTGCTATTGAAACATCCAATGCCATTCTGATTCCTGATCCTTTGAATGGAATTGTTCCCCCCTCACACCTTCACTCTGAATACTTTGATGATCTTCTCTTTTTTTTGTTTTTTGACACGGAGTTTCACTCTGTCCCCAGGCTGGAGTGCAGTGGCACCATCTCGGCTCGCTGCAACCTCTGCTGCCTCCCAGGTTCAAGCAATTCTCCTGCCTCAGCCTCCCGAGTAGCTGGGACTACAAGTACGCACCACCACGCCCAGCTAATTTTTGTATTTTTAGTAGAGACGAGGTTTCACCATGTTGGCCAGGATGGTCTCAATCTCTTGACCTCGTGATCCACCCGCCTTGGCCTCCCAAAGTGCTGGGATTACAGGCATGAGCCACTGCGCCCGGCCGATGATCTTCTCTTGGTGCTTAATGGTCTTGCATTTCATGATGAGATATCTTTGTGTGTATCTGTGGTCAAGCATTGTACTAGATGAACTGTGGGGAACGCTTTCAAATTGAAAAACCATGCCTCTCATTTCTGGGAAATTTTCTTGGATTGCTTATTTGATAATTTCCAACTCCCTGTTTTAACTGCTCTATACTTTGCAACCCCTATTTTTTGAATTTTGTGTCTCTGGACTGTCCTTTCCCTTAAAAAATATTTTTTTCTTCTCCTATTTTCCTTATCTTTATCTTTCAAGGCTACCTCATGACAGATTTCCTCAACTATCCTTCCAATACATCAAGTCTTTCATTTCTGCTATTATATTTTTAATTCCTAATGGCTGTTATTTTTATTCTCCAAGTGTTCCCTTTTTCACAGCATCTGTCCTTATTTCATGCATGTGATATCATGTTATTTCTCCAAGGATATTAATATCTTTTGAACTTTTCTTCTTGCATAGCATCTTTTTGCTCCAAATTGCTTTTGTAAAGTTCTCTTTTATAGTACATGTCACCTCCCCACCTCCCTCACACGTTTGGTGATCCTTGAGTGCTTGTGTGTAAGAATGGGGCACTAAAACTGACAGGAAGCTCTGAACACATGGGTGGAGTAGTTTTCTGTGGGCTTCCCTTTAGAGAGATATGGTTGGCCTGTTTCATTGGGAGCCTTCTGATGTCAGTCTCTTAGATGTATTTCTCTCAAGCTGGTAGGATTCTTCCGAGAGGACTCCCACCCTCCTATTTGGTAGAAGTATGCTAAGGTACCAGCATTGTGGGAGCTGAGTGGAGGAAGCTGGCAGAAGTAGTGTTGGTGTCTCAGTATGTACAAGACATGTATTTATTAATTTCACTCTTTTCAATATGGAATCCTCTCCCTAACCTAGAGTTTCTGAACCTTAGCACTACTGACCTTTTGGACAGTATGACAGTTGTGTGTGGCTGTGCTGTGCATCATTAGGATGTTACCAATATCCCTGGCCCCTACCCACTAGATGCCAGTAGCATTCATTACCCCACTTATGACAGCCAAAAATGTCTCCAGACATTGGCAAATGTTCCCTGTGGGGCAAACTCACCCTGGGTGGAGAAGCACTGCCCTAACTCCACCGTGTGTTTCCAAGATGAGAGACTCTCTGTTTGTCCCTTTCCTAAGAATAAACATCTGTTTCTCTTCTGGGTTTGGTGGACATTAGATCTTTAGTTGCTTAGAGGACCTGGAGACTTAACTGTTTCTTCAGTAAATATTCCACTAACCCTTCTATTGTTAGATCCCCATTTGCGCTCCCCCTCTCCCCGCCATGCAGTACCTGGGCCAATCAATTCCTGAGCCTCTGGAGGTTCCATAATACTAGGTTTTTCCCTTGGCTTTCTGCATTGCTGATTGAGGTTCCTGCTTTCTTGGGCCTGCTAAATCAATTAGCATATCCATCTGCTCACCAGCTGCTGAAATTTTGTTCTTATTATCTCCTCTCTTTTTCTTTGTTGTCCTGAATTTCTGCCTTTTGTTTTGCAAATGTCTTTACAGTCATGGGAGTTAAGTAAGGGATTTCAGGAAAGGTAAGAGTACACATGTGTATTCTAATTCACTGTCTTTAATGGGAAGTGGAGTCTGTCATTTTCAAGTTGTAGAAATGTAGTCTATAATATAATTTTTTAGGGAGGAGGCAGCAGGGAGAGAGAGCTGTCCTATTTAAGGATTCCTCCAACAGGAAGGAGCAGTGGCTACTAATTGCGTTCAGCCCACCATGTTTAAGTGCTAGTGCTGACTCAAAGGATATGTATTGAAGGAATGGATGAATGAATGTTGGTTATTTTGCATAATAGTTTTGTACTAGCTTAAGTAATTTAAAGTCAGCCTATTAAATACTCCCAAGATCACCCAGTGTGTCATGTTTCCACCAAATTATGCGAACAGCATACAAAGCACTTAAAAGTGGAGTAGAGACAGAGAAAACACCAATTACTTGGCTTCCACTTTGCCTCCCTGATAGGACTCTTTAATACATGAACTTCTCTTTCCTTTAGAATGTGGCTTAGAATGGTGTGGTACTAATCCCCTCATGTGTTCCATAATTGGGTTTTGAGGGTCTGTCCTCATCTTTCCTGTCTGAGAAAAGCAGAGAAGAACTGGGTCTCAGGAGAACATGTGAATATAGTGGATGTGACACATCAATTCCAGTTGCATTGGCTTCAGACCTTTCCTTGCTCTCCATGCCCCACCCCCACCTCCTGTCTATTCCAAAGACGGTAGGGAGTTTTTCACTGGCCCCTCCCTTCCACCGCTCCAGATTCTGTCCTCTCATTGGTTTATTTTCCCTTCAGGCCAGGCAGTGGGTGGAAGGATGAGTCTTTTTACTGTGGCTCAGCTGCTTTATCTAACTCAGGGAAACAAAACCAGCAAATCAGAGCAGTCTTCTGACTAGCTTATACTGACTGGTACAAATTTATCACTGATGTGGGATACACTTTACTGCCAAAACACGCTCACTGCCTGAATCTTAAATATGATTACTTTGACTTCTTAACCTCTCTTCTTCCAAAAAAGAGAATCAAAATAATACTTTGTAGGAAAATTGCTGATACAAACTTTCTTCATCCTTTGAGATTAGATCATCCCAAACAGAACTTTGAGTAGCCTCCTATTAATCTTTTTGTACAATATATCTCACATGATTGTGGCTTAAGTAATGTAAATATTATGGAAGTTGTTAGTGCCAAATATTATGAAAGTTATTTCTAATATTAGAATATTAGAAATTTCTAATTCCCTTCTTTCCTGGCATGCCATAGAATTTCACTCCTCTGACTTCTCTGAAGGTAGGTATAGACAGATGATTTGCATTGGTTTTTAAAAAAAGTGAGGAGATGCTTTGAGTCAGTGTGTAACTTAGCATTTACCCTTGCCTGCCTGTCCAAATGGATCATCCATCAGCCTGATTTCTTGAGTGACTGCAATGAGAACACACCCTTGCAAACTTATTTTGAACATGTAATATGAATGAGAATGAAATTTTTGTTGGGTGAAGCACTGAGATTTGGAGTGTGTTTGTTACTGTAGCATAATCTAGCATTTGCTGACTAATACAAACTTGATTTTTGATGGAGACTGTATAATTCAGAAATGTTCATAATATTTTACAGTGAAATAGGTATGTTGTGTGCATGTGTGTGTAAGACATAGAAGCAAAACTTTGCTTGAAGTGGGGTTAGGAGTCTGGAGTCCTAGCTTGGCCTCTCCTTCCTTCCTGTGGACTGCTGAAACACCTTATCACAATCTTATTAGAAGACAGTTTGAAAGCCATTACCAAAGACTCCCAAGCTAATATCAAGAAATTTTTACAATTAAGAGTTTGATCCTTCCTTTTTTTATATAGCAGCAATGTGAAAAATCTGTTCCACAACCACTAAATAATAAGATAAAACTAATTATAATCAGGCAAAGGGAATAAAAACTAAAGCAATGAGAGTCTTTTCCCAGTGAATATATCATAATCACATGCACATGGGTTAAGTATGAAGACAGGGCATGCGTTTGCTTTTCCGTGTGAAGCAGAGCTTTGAGAATGGGACTGAATATCAGCATAGGAACCAGGAGACGTCGTGTTAGCTTGTCCTACCCTGGGTCTGCTTTTGTCTTCTCTTCCTCACCTAATTCCTCATCTCAATGTCAGCCCTGCTGTCAGTTCAGTGATTACACTTTAGTCAAAGCTACAGGTTCCAATGCTTTCAAGCATCCTTAAATGTTATGGTGTCCTAATCCTTTGAAAATCTGAATTAAACCATGGACTCCAGGAAAAAAAAAACAAAACAAAACAGATCTACATGCTTAAAATATGCATCAAGTTGCAAGGATTTCAAGACCTGCCTGAATCCCAGCTTAAGAAACCTTGATCAAATGGTTTTTCAAATTTACAGAATGAATTTAGCCTCTGCATTTGGTCAAGATGTGTATGAAATAAGAACACTATAGTAAGTAGTTTTCACATACTGGTTAATATTTCAAGGGCATCTCAAAAAGTAGAAATTTTTAATTCCTTTTTTTATTGTGGTAAAATATACATAGCATAAAGTTTACCATTTTGACAATTTTTTAGTTGTGTAGTTCAGTGGCTTTAAGTACATTCACGTTTTTGTGTAATCATCACCACCATCCATCTCCAGAACATTTTTCAGCTTTCCAAACTGAAACTCTGTATCCATTAAGTAGTAACTTTCCATTCTCCCTTCCCTCTAGTCCCTGACAACCACCATTCTACTTTCTGTGTTTATGGATTTAATGATTCTCAGTAACTCATATAAGTGGAATTATACAATATTTGTCCTTTTGTGACTGGCTTATTTCACTTAGCATAATGTCTTCAAGGTTCATCTATATGTAGCATGTGCCAGAATTTCCTTTCTTTTTAAGGCTGAATAATATTCCATTGAATATATATACCAAATTTTGTTTACCCATTCATTTGAGCTGCTCCCACCTTGTGGCTATTGCGAATATTGCTGCTATAAACACAAGTGTACAAATATTTGTTCAAGTCATGCTTTCAATTCTTTTGTGTGTATACTTAGAAGTGGACTTCTGGAATATATGGTAATTCTATTTTTGGTTTTTAAGGCTCTACCATACTGATTTCCATAGCGGCTGCATCATTTTACATTTCTATCAGCAGTGCACAAGGGTTCCAATTTCTCCAGATCCTTGCCAACACTTGTTATTTTCTGTTTTTCTTCTTTTTAAATAATAGTCATCCTAATGGGTATGATGCGGTATCTCATTGTGGTTTTGATTTGCATTTCCCTAATTATTAACGATGTTGAATCTCTTTTCACATGTTTATTGGCCATTTATATATCTTCTTTTGAGAACTGTCTATTCAAGTCCTTTGCCCATTGTATTAGGCCATTCTCGCATTGCTATAAAGAAATACCTGAGACTGGGTAATTTATAAAGAAAAGAGATTTAATTGGCTCATGGTTCCTCAGGCTGTACAGGAAGCATGATGCTGGCATCTGCTAGGCTTCTGGGGAGGCCTTAGGCAACTTACAATAATGGCAGAAGGTGAAGGGGTAGTTGGCACTTCACATGGTGGGAGCAGGAGGAAGAGAGAGAGTGAGGAGGTGCCACACACTTATAAACCACAGATCTCAGGAGAACTCTATCATGAGAACAGCACCAAAGAGAAGATTCTAAACCATTCATGATGGATCCACCCCATCCAATCACCTCCCACCAGGCCCCACCTCCAACATTTGGGATTATAATTCCACATGAGATTTAGACAGGAGCACAAATCCAAACAGAATCACCCATTTTAAACTGGGTTGTGTTTGTTTTTAGTTGTTTTACCTGTAGGAGTTCTGAATATATTCTGGATATCAACCTCTTATCAGATATATGATATGCAAATATTTTCTCCCATTCTATGGGTTGCCTTTTCACTCTGTTGATAGTGCCCTTTGATGGGCAAAAGTTTTCAAATTTTTCCGTGGTCCAAATTATGGGTTTTTTTCTTTGGTTGCCTGTGCTTTTGGTGTCATATTCGAGAAATCATTGCCAAACTTAATGTCAAGGAGCTTTTCCTCTGTGTTTTCTTCTAAGAGTTTTATAGTTTTAGCTCTTAGGTTTACAGATATTTTATCTATTTTTAGTTAATTTTTGTATATGCTGTAAGATAAGGGTCCAATTTAATCTTTTTGGATGTGAATATCCAGTTTTCCCAAAACCGTTTGTTGAAAAGACTCTCCTTTCTCCATTAAATGGCCTTGGCACCCTTGTTAGAAGTTACTTGACCATATATATAAGGGTTTATATTTCTGGGATCTCTATTCTATTCCATTAGCCTATATGTCGATCTTTATGTCAGTACCACACTATTTTGATTACTGCAGTTTTGCAATAAGTTTTGAAATCAGGAATTGTGAGACCTCCAACTTTGTTCTTTTTCAAGTTTGTTTTGACTATCCAGAATTCCTTGAGATTCCATATTAATTTTAGAGTGAATTTTTCTACTTCTGTAAAAAATTTGTTAGGATCTCAATAGTATTTGCATTGAATATGTGGTCATTTTGGGGAGAGCATCTTAACAATATTGTCTTCCAATCCAGAAACATGGGATGTTTTTCCACGTATCTGTGGCCTAATTTTTTTCTGCAATGTTTTGTAGTTTTTTTTTTTTTTTTTTGACAGAGTGTTGCTCAGTTGCCCAGGCTGGAGTGCAGTGGCATGATCTCAGCTCACTGCAAGCTCCACCTCCGGAGTTCATGCCATTCTCCTGCCTCAGCCTCCCGAGTAGCTGGGACTACAGGTGCTGCCACCACGCCTGGCTAATTTTTTTTTTTGTATTTTTTAGTACAGACGGGGTTTCACCATGTTAGCTAGGATGGTCTCGATCTCCTGACCTTGTGATCTGCCCACCTTGGCCTCCCAAAGTGCTAGGATTACAGGCATGAGCCACCGCGCCTGGCCCAATGTTTTGTAGTTTTTAGTGGAGAAGTTTTTTACTTCCTTAGTTCAGTTTATTCCTAAGTATTTTGTTATTTTTATGCTAATGTAAATAGAATTCTTTTCTTCATTTCCATTTTGGATTGTTCATTGTTAGTGTATAGAAACACAACTGGTTTTTTATGTGCTGATTTTGTGTGTGTGGAATCTTTAGGGTTTTCTATATACAAGATCATGTCATTTGTGAACAGATAATTTTACTTCTTGCTTTCCAAATTGGATGCCTGTTATTCCTTTTTCTTGCCTAATTCCTCTGACTAGGACTTTCAGTCATGTGTTAAATAGAAGGGGCAAAAGCTAGCATCCTTACCTTGTTTCTAATCCTAAAGGAAAAGTTTTCAGTCTTTCACCATTGAGTGTGATATTAGCTGTGGGTTTTTAATATATGGCCTTTATTATGTTAAAGTAGTTTCCTTCTCCTTTTAGTTTGTTGAACATTCTTGTGATAAAAGTGTGTTGAATTTTATCACATGATTTTTCTGCATCAATTAAGATAATCGTGTAGTTTTTTTGCATTATTTTATTATGGTGTGTTACATTGATTCAGTTCTCTTCTTAAAACAGGGTTAAAATATTCTCACATAAAATCCGGGCTAAAGGAAGCTTTGATGTGTTGTCTCATTGTTCTATGTGAACCTAGACAAGGCCTCTCCACTCTTCTTTCTAAGAAGTCCTCTGGATTTCTTACACTTCTACCTTTTGCTTCTCACTTTCCTTGTGGGCTCCTCATGAAAATATATTTTCAAGTATAAAAATATTTGCCTCTTGGAAAATATGTAAATCCACAACCCTAGAATCATAGATGGCTAAGACTGAAAATGGCTTCAGAGTTCATTTGGTTCACTTGTCACAAAAACAGAGAACTTGCTTTGTTTTAAAAAAATGTGCTATTGAAGTATATTTCAACAGTCCAGGTTTCATTTCTCATTACATAATTTAATGTAATGAGGTTTGATACATACATATAAACAGGGAGAAAAGTGATTACATATAGGACTGGCTATGAGTAGATCAGAAACTATTTCACTTCAACTGGAATATGTCTTCTTCCCAGTGTTACTCTTATGAAATCCATCTGACTAGTTTTATACATCAGTATGCTAAATGAAAAAAATGCAGTTTACCAAAAATATTTCACTTACATCATCTCATTGGGTCCTTCAAACAACCCAGTGAAGTAGATATTATAATTCCCAACAGACGCATACAGGTCAAAAGAGTGATTATAGGCCAGGCATGGTGGCTCATGCCTGCAGTCCCAATGTTTTGGGAGGCTGGAGAGGGAAGATCACTTGGAGTTTGAGACCAGCCTGGGCAACATAGCTAGATCTTGTCTCTGCAAAAAAAAAAAAAAAAGAAAATTAGCCAGGAGTGGTGGCATACACTTGTAGTCCTAGCTACTTGAGAGGCTGAGGTGGGAGGATCATGCTTATAGGACCAGGAGTTCAAGGCTTCAGTGAGCTGTGATCAGGCCGCTGCACTCCAACCTGGGTGACAGAGCAAGACTCAGTTTCTTTAAAAAAAAAAAAAAAGTGATTACAAAGTGATAAAAAGACGTGGAGAATTCTAGAGAGAAGGAATACATGATTGCAGTTTGAGAAAGGAGTTAAAAGTTTAAGTTGTTAGATGCAAGCAAAAGTTGTAAAAGGATTTATTAGTATTAATATTAAAATGGTAATAACCATATAAAGTCATGGTCTTAAATAGAAAATTATTTCCATTTATGCAGCCAACAGACACGTGAAAAAATGCTCATCATCACTGGCCATCAGAGAAATGCAAATCAAAACCACAATGAGATACCATCTCACACCAGTTAGAATGGCGATCATTAAAAAGTCAGGAAATGATGGGTGCTGGAGAGGATGTGGAGAAATAGGAACACTTTTATACTGTCGGTGGGAGTGTAAACTAGTTCAACCATTGTGGAAGACAGTATGGCATTTCCTCAAGAATCTAGAACTAGAAATACCATTTGACCCAGCCATCCCTTTACTGGGTATATACCCAAAGGATTATAAATCATGCTACTATAAAGACACACGCACATGTATGTTTATCGTGGCACTATTCACAATAGCAAAGACTTGGAACCAACCCAAATGTCCATCAATGATAGACCGGATTAAGAAAATGTGGCAGATATACACCATGGAATACTATGCAGCCATAAAAAAAGGATGAGTTCATGTCCTTTGTAGAAACATGGATGGAGCTGGAAACCATCATTCTGAGCAAACTATCGCAAGGACAGAAAACCAAACACCACATGTTCTCACTCATAGGTGGGAACTGAACAATGAGAACACTTGGACACAGGGTGGGGAACATCACACACCAGGGCCTGTCCTGGGGTGGGGGGGAGGGGGGAGGGGGGAGGGATAGCGTTAGGAGAAATACTTAATGTAAATGACGAGTTAACGGGTGCAGCACACCAACATGGCACATGTATACATATGTAACAAATCTGCACGTTGAAAAAAAAAAAAAAAAGAAAAAAATTTTTTCCAGTTCTGTTACTAAAGTGACCTGGAAGCCAACTGCTAGTACACAGGTAGAAATCTTTAATATGTGCTCCCAAAGCCCAGATTTAGGCTTCTAATCTATTGTCCATTAAAAGAGCTTTTTTTTTTTTTTTTTTTTTTTTTTTAAGACAGGGTCTCACTCTGTTGCTTAGGCTGGAGTGCAGTTGCACAATCATGGCTCACTGCAGTCACCATTTCCAGGGCTCAAGTGATCCTCCTGCCTTAGCTTCCTGAGTAGCTGGGACTACAGGCACATGCCACTATGCCTGGCTAAGTTTTGTAGAGATGGGATCTCACCATGCTGCCCAGAATGGTCTCGAAATCCTGGGCCCAGGCGATCTGCCTGCCTTGGTCTCCCAAAGTGCTGGGATTACAGGAGTGAGCCACCCTGCCTGGGCTTCTTTTTTTTTTTTGAAAAGAGCTTTTTTTGGGTGAATATTGGATTTTATATCTGAATGCTGGATGAGAGAGATAGTTTGCAAATGAGCTGCTGATATGCTATGAGTTGCCCCATTTCTCATCAAGAAAATCGAAATAAACTGCGATTTTATTTATGGTGGCAGAACCAGGACGATGTTGCCAGAATGAAGAAGGAATGGGCTATGTGGAGATTGTCTGGAGGGAAAAATAAGATGGGTATGAAACATTAGTTTTTACTAGAAAGTTAAGTCTGAGTCCTTGATGAATACTAAAAAAGAGAACAATTAATATAAAGCATGGAAGAGGAAATCATAATGAAAAAATAGATGATCAGAATAGGAAATGTTTCATTCTATCTTTATTATATGAGGCAACATTCATTTTCAAAGGCATTGTATACTTGTATTAAGCATGTACTTATTTATATAATATCATTTATATCTTTTTCCCCTATCTCTTGTAGAGAAGGCTAGCTATAGGTAACTGTAAATAAGCCAACTATTTCCAGAAAAAGTTAGAGCTAGACCAAGATTGATTCACTCTGATGGCCATGTTCAATAATCACATAGAGAATCTAAAAACCAAAAACTAAAAAACATAAAATATACAAACATTTAGGATTTAATGCTGACCTCATGCTTATAGGATCAGGCTTAATAATAAGAGATGGTCTTTGAAGTATTGGAAACAATAGGAAATAATGTATTTTGCATTTAGAGGGCAGCTATTATTATTGCTTACCAGTGATTAAGAGATCTAGATGACCAATCCCATTTGCTCTACAAGAATTGATTATTGGGATCAGCTATTATAGTTGGTACAAAGAAGCTCTAGGACAGGAATAGGTTCATCCAGCATTCAGGACAAGATGGAGAAATGAAAATCTCTGAAAACAAAGCTGATGAAAATAAAAAATGGAAAAGACTGGTAAAGCCAAAGAGATAGCTTGCAAATGAGCTGCCGATATGCTATGAGTTGCCCCAACTGTCATCAAGAAAATTAAAATAAACTGCGATTTTATTTATGGTGGCAGAACCAGGACGATGTTGCCAGAATGAGGAAGGGATGGGTTATGTGGAGATTGTCTATTAAAATTGTAAGGATTTTGCCTTCATGTCATCGGTACTTTTGAGATGAGATGATGTTCTTACCACCCGTCAGACATGCTTCTTCAGGAAAGGTCAAGACCTGGACCTCAGGGAAGGCACTCCAAGAAGGTGTGTACACCTGGAGACTCTGTCGCAGCTGCAAAAGCTGTTCTCTCTCTGAATAAACGGAGAGTCCCACCTTTCTTTGAGGAATATCCACACTACCCTCTCCCCCAAAGCAACAGGGATTTACTCTAGCAGGGAACCTCACTGGAAGCAGAAGAATCAGAATTTCCTGGGGACAAATGTACCATGTCAAAGTCCCCCAAATGATTCTGACCCCCATCCTACTTGGG
This sequence comes from Nomascus leucogenys, assembly GCF_006542625.1. Taxonomy (NCBI): domain Eukaryota; kingdom Metazoa; phylum Chordata; class Mammalia; order Primates; family Hylobatidae; genus Nomascus; species Nomascus leucogenys. Next base: position 8,868,480 of record NC_044406.1, read on the forward strand.
AGATGCTAACTTTCCAGGTTGTGAATCACACTTCTCACCAACTTAATTGCAAGGGCTTTAACTTTCACAACAGTAAAAGTAATACTCCATGCAACAGCACAAAGTATCTGGTTTCCAAAAGAAACTTGTTATATGAACCCAAAGTTAAAGAATTTAAAACAGGGACATGATGATTTAAATGATTAAAGTGGGCTAATGAAATTATCTTACAGGCTACATGCCAAAGTTCCTAGTTTTTTGGTGTAGATCAAACAATTCCACCAAATTCAGTTAAACTACTGAAGGACATTACTATTGCCAATAAAAATATAATAGTTGAGAAAGATTTTGCATTTTATTAATCTGAGTTTTAAGAAAAATGTGTGGGATGCCAGTAATTCAAAGCAGCAAACTTTTATTTTTTCTGTAATGTGCCTCGGCTAGCCATGAAGAATACATTTTATGTCTTGTGTCAATTACAGTTGACTCCTGTGGCTGTGCTGGGCAGGATGCTCAGACCCACTCTCACTCAGGGAAAGGGGGCTTTAATCAAACTGAAGTAGTCTGCCCTTGGCACCAGCACACATTCCCACACCATACTAGGAATTCCTTTCTGTGAAGCGATTAGAAATTACACTCCTTATGCTTGAATAGCTTTTAGTCTGGTTTGGGAATTAAGACCCAAAGAGGTGAGAAAATAGAGCATTTCTCAGGCAATATAGACACTTCCATCAAGCTCTTCTGTGCTCCTCTTGTGGGACTAATTGCTCCTTTCTTGTTACTGCCATGAGCATTTTATGAGCACTGTTACATGGCTACTGCCTTTGTTATTGTTCTTACTTGGTTACCGCTCCCCTGTTAGTTTGCAACACCCTTGAGGGCAGTGACTGCACTCCATTGCTCCAGCTCCATTGCCGTCAGCCCTCAGCACCCTGGTCTGTGCCTCATGAGCTGAGGGGCCCTCCCTGACGAGGGGATGAGCATATGAAGGGGGTTAAAGGAAATCAGATAAGTGGGGTGGATATACCAGGCTTTGCTCTCAGCTAACTAGGCCCCCCTTGTTCCCACCCCTAAGTCCCCAGTTTTCTGGGCTTATGTCTACAGCCTTCCCATTGAGTCTATCAGCAAGCAACACTTGGCAACTTTCAAATAAATTCCTCTTCTCTTTAAGTTCCCTGACTTGAGTTTGAGTTGCCTGGGACATTCTTCTACAAAGACTTAGCTTTTTCCTCCATTCATACTTCTGCTCCCATTACCCACTTCCCTTATGACATGGCATGATAGGAGGTGCAGAATGGAAAGAGCTGATGCAGATTCCCAGAGTGCAGGATTTCCAGTCGGTTGGCTCTGGCATCAAATTCAAGCTCTGCCACCTACTGTGTGACTTTGGGCAAGTGATTTGTCCTTGTGGGCACCCAGTTAGCCAGGATGAAGTGGATGCAATGTCTACCTCTGGAAATAGCTACGAGGGTCAAGGCAGTTGATATATCCTAGGCATACAGCTCTGGCGACACTTACTATCCAGCTTCCCTATTCCTCATTTAGCAGTCATTGCCATGTGCATCTTGTATATTGTGACCATTTACATCTTTTATTATTTATCTTCTTATATACTGATGCCTTATTTCCCTCCCTGCAGGGAAAAAGCTTGAGACCCCATCCTCACTCCACCCCAGCCTTTGCAAAGTTCTATCCATAGTAGGTGCTCAGTGTGTACATACATATGTATGTATATGTTTATATATATTGATTGATTGTCAGCTCGTGGTGTATATTCACAGCCATAGAGTGGGCTCATTTTGCTTTATTCATTGACATCCTGCTGCCTGCTGCCCGCTGCCCATGGTCTTGTTGACTGGCCAGGTTTGCTGTCCCACTCCGGGAGGGTTTCTAGGTATACCACTGGACAGATTAGGACTCATTTCAGGGTTTTCCTGGTACATATCCTTGCGGACTGATTCTGGAAAGTGTCAATGTCTTCCAGCCAAAGACCTCTAAGAACATATCTGTAGTTGAACAAGTTGAATTTCTTACTTGTAGTGAGGGAGTACACACGCCTTGGGGAACAGTGGAACATTTAAGGAAGAGGGTGCTAGAAAAGACTTACTGTGCAGAAAAGAGCTAACATAGCAAGCCTGAGACTGCTACCCTTTCAAAGACCTGCTTGCTAGGTTGGCCCTTGGCCCATGTCTGGGAAGCTGGATTTGGGGAATGTTCCCACCATTCCCTAACTCATAAGAGCAGCCCACTGTGCCTAAAGTGTCTGTACAAACAATATGGTCTATGCTAACACCTGCTTTCCTTCCGGAAGTCTGGTATTTTGGTTTGTGCTAGGCAGAAAGCGTCTGTGGAGTCATCCCCCAATAAAACACAGGCACTGAGTCTCCAATGACCTTCCCTGATAACAGTATTTCACACTATTGTCACAACTTGATGCTGCAGGAATTAAGCACATCTTACGCGACTCTGCTGGGAGCTTGGGCCTGGTGTCCTTCGAAAATCACCCCACGTACCTTTTCCCTTGGCTGATTTTGCTGTGTACTCTTTCACAGTAATAAGTCTTAGCTGTGAGTCTGCCAATACGCTGAATCTTCTGATACCACTGGCACATTTATAAGATGTGAGCTTACCTTAGGTGACTTTGGGGAGGATGTAAGGGTGCGAGACTTTGCTCTGGATCACATCATCTCAAGGAGCAGTGGTAATTCTATAATTGGGTATCTCAATAAATCTTATCTAGGAGGAGGGGAGATTAGAACAAGGACTAGAACAAGGCCAAAGCTGTAATTGGTAAAGAAGCAGCAGTCACTTACATTAGCTGGGGTAGGGAAATATTGTGTATTTTGTGGCTCGAAGAATGTTCTTGTTTTGTTTATGTTCAGACATGATTACGGAGGAGTCTTGCTTCGTCGTGGTCACAGAGTGGCCTTGTTTGAGGTTGATGCTTGGTGAAAATATTCACATTCAACAGAACACCCAGGCCCAACTGTGAGGGCCCATCAGCTCTGCAATGTTGGCGGTTGCTTTTCTCTTTCTCACCAGTAATGCATTCTCAGATTGTCTCGTCTTTGATGTCACAGCTTTCACTTATATGGAAAAGTGTCTCCATAATGGTTTCAGTTTCTCAAGCCTTTATAATTATAGCAGACTTCCAATTTCCTGTATCCATTGAGCGAAAATCCCTCCTGGTGGAGACCAAGTTATTGGAGGAGGCCTAGGAGGCCTAACCCATAGGACAGAGATCAAATGATTTTATTCTTTTTTTTTTTTTTTTTTTGAGATGGAGTTTTGCTCTTGTTGCCCAGGCTGGAGTGCAATGGCGCGATCTCGGCTCACTGCAACCTCCACCTCCCAGATTCAAGCGATTCTCCTGCCTCAGCCTTCCCAAGTAGTTGGGATTATAGGCATGCGCCACCAAGCCCAGCTAATTTTGTATTTTTAGTAGAGATGGGGTTTCTCCGTGTGGGTCAGGCTGGTCTCGAACTCCCGACATCAGGTGATCCGCCCACCTCGGCCTCCCAAAGTGCTGGGATTATAGGCGTGAGCCACTGCGCCCGGCCTTATTCTTTGTAGTAACTGCTAACCAGTGTACTGCTTTCCCCCTGACAGTGGGCTCTCCAAATATTCATTTCAACCTAATTTCATGACTTTTGTCACTGGCATTTATTTTAGCAGTCTCTTGTTGGCTGAGAAGATATAGTTGTATGCACTGAGGCAGCACTGTCCAAGTCTGTTCACAGCTCTCCTTCCCTGCAGCCCAAGGTTAAGGTTGTGGCCCTCACGACCACCTCAGGCAGCTAATTGCAATCTTTTGACTGCAGCCTGCAGCTCTAACAGCATCAGTCACTCTGATAAGCATTGCCTCTTTGCCCTTTGCCCTGGGTAAGCCGGCAACTCTAATGCCAATTAATTCCCAGCAACACCAGTTCAGGTGCTGATAGGCACAGGTGGGATCCATCTTTCAAGCCTATCAGGAGCTGTTCCCTCTCTCTCTGTCCATCTGAATATTTCACCCCTCCCCAGGGCTCCCCTTTCTACTCCTGGAACCTGGGCGGGGAGGGCTGAAGGTCTAGTAGCTAAGAAATTATTCCACCTAGGAATAGAATGTTCAGCTCCCATCTTGCAGGCAGTTGTGAGAGATTTCTGCAGGGAGCACTTCTCCTTGGCTTTCAGAAGAAATCTGGTCTAGAGGCCCCACCCCTTGCTGGAGAGAGAAGAGTAGCTTGTCTTTAAACCTACATCCCTGAGAATGATCTCTTTGACATCTTCGGGAATTAGGGGATGTTATGCTCATTCTGTTAGCAGAGCCCCACTCAGTGTGTTCCCTGAGTTGGTGACCCTCTGAGCTTAGCCTAGGAGAACCTCATGCCTTTCCAGGCAGTGGGTCCTAACTTCCAGTTCTGGAGAAGGATCCCACTCAGCACTTCACAACACTAATTCTAATTTCATCAGTCAGCAATAACGGAGGACAACATCTTCTTATTAGGGAACTGTTGAGAATTGTGGCAAAGCTTCTGAACTTGCACTGTCCAAAATAGTAGCCACTGGCCCTTGTGGCTGTTGAGCCTTTTGAAACATGACCAGTCTACATTGAAATGTGCTGTCATTGTAAAATACATATCACATTCCAAAGACTTAGTCTAAATAAAGAACATAAAAATCTCAATAATTTCTATATCAATTCTTTGTTCAAATGATAACATTTTTGATATATTGGGTTAAATAACATATTATCGAAATGAATTCTGCTTGTTTCTTTTTAATATTTTTTAAGGCTGCTACTAGAAAGTTTAATGTTAACTATATGACTCACATTATATTTCTATTGGACAGGGCTATTCTAGACCAGGAGTTGAAGAACTATGGCCAACTTAGGCCCATCCATCTTGAGGACTATTTGTGTAAATAAAGTTTTATTGGAACACAGCCACACCATTTGATTACATATTGTTTGTGATGGCTTTTGTTCTACAATGGCCAAGCTGAGTAGTTGAGACAGAGAAGCCTGGGGAACCCAAAATATTTATTATCTGGTCCTTTGCAAACAAGTTTTGCTGGTCTCTCTTCTAGACTATCAAATAAAATGTATTTTTTTTTTTTTTTTTTGAGACACAGTCTTGCTCTGTTGCCCAGGCTGGAGTGCAGTGACGGGATCTCGGCTGACTGCAACCTCCATCTCCCGGGTTCAGGAGATTCTCCTGCCTCAGCCTCCTGAGTAGCTGGGACTACAGGTGCATGCCACCAGGCCCAGCTAACTTTTGAATTTTTAGTAGAGACAGGATTTCACCATGTTGGCCAGATTGCTCTCAAACTCCTAACCTCAGGTGATCCACCTGCCTCAGCCTCCCAAAGTGCTGGGATTACAGGTGTGAGCCACTGTGTCCGGCCTAAAATATGTACTTTAAACTTATGCAACTTATTGAATACTTATTGTTCAATATTAAATATATATTATAGCATTTTAATTAGTAGAAAATGAATGCATTTAGGCCAATCCTATATTAAGCTGGGTAATTGTCATAACACCTTGCTGCTCAAATTAGTGAGTAGCAGAGAATTTCCCTATGAGTTTTATCACGCCAGTATCCTTCTGAGAGTTTGTGCTCACTTCCTCATTGATTGTCCCTGCCACACAGTGCAGTTAATGCCCACCCATGAATTAAGGACCGAACCTGGGGAAAATTGGATTACTACTTTCATATATGTGTCAGTGACTAGAGGGCTCTACATCAAGATAAATTTCCACTGCGGGTGAGCAATAGCCATGATGATTAAATGGAAATGCTTGTCTCAGCCTCAAATCACAGGCTGAAGATATACACTGAAATTACAGTTACACAGAAAACAGTGTTCTTTCAGAATGGAAAATGGAACCTTCCGCATGAGAATCGTATCTAATAACGTGGTCTCCTTTCTTGAACTCGTGTGGCGGAGCCAATTGGTGCAAATGATTATACTCTTCATTTCCCTACTGACCTTTCATCTTTTTTATTCTTGTCCATTTTCATTGTGAAGCATTACCGTGTTGGTGGGGGTGTGTATGTCACGAAAGCACGTTCTGCACCACACTAAAAATTATGGCCACAAAACCTCTTTAAATTACACCCTAATAGTATTTCTTTCGAAGTCGTTATGAATTTTGGTTCTTCCTAACCTTTGCCACTGGGGATCAAATAGCACAGCTCAACGTTTCCGTTGCTGCATTTTATAATGGTGGTAATGTAAGAATTTACTGGGGACTTTATATACAGAGACAAAAGCATGCCACTTTACGAAGCTATTAAACACCATGAATTTTCCCACATGAGAGATCAAGCTTATTGTATTTCTCAAGTATCCCAGCAGTTTCCCCCACAGCCCAGCTCCATTGTGTGAGATGGTGTGGTTGGCTCAGCCACTCTCTATCCCAAGGTTGTTAGCATCTTGACTGCAACCCAGCGATATCACGAAGGCATAGCCACAGAGACAACACTCCGTTCTATCACCATGGCTTGTTACTGCAGGACACCTGGCCTCTAAGCAGGAAAGGTTATGATATTCCCTTTTGACAATGGAAGCTTTTCAAGGGGCCAACAATGCATTTTTTTTATAGCAGAGATTAAAGTTAAAAACATGACAAGCAGAGAGCAGTCTGCTTTTGTGTGCAGACATCCAGACATTTTTAGCCAAAGAAGGCAATAAGCCGCGCGATAAAAATTCTAGCTTGAAACTCCCAGGGTTCTCCAATTAGATGCTTATCTTTTCTTTTATGGCTGAGGCTTTAAGACAAAATTTCTAATGGGGAAAATATGGTTTCACTACTGAAATGCATTTGCTATGGAAATGGCAGGGTGCTGAAACATACAAGGCAAATGATTAACATGAAAAATAATTAAATAAGATACCTTTATGTTTATAAGATCTTAAAATTCAGAATGATACTCTTTCCATTTAGGACGAGCAGTGGTACTCATTAAGGCTCTCTTTGGGGCTAATTTAGTTATTAAAATCAATTGTATTTTATGGAAATAACCAAAACATTTCTTAGATTTGAGGGTTTGTGTTTTAAAAAAATTAAGAGTTCACTGAATCTGGAGGTATTTATTGTGTGGTTTTAGTCACTGATATAACTCCAAAAATATGTGAAGCTGCCTATGAGATATAAATCATCCAACTGCCAAATGTCCTCATTTCTTCTGCAATTGGAAGAAGAAGTAAGTTTATTTCTAATGGCGGGCTAGTGGGTATAGTAGTCACTGTGGTGACATCAGGACATCCATGTGGAAACTGCAGCATGCAGTAGCATCTAAATAAATATAAAAAGTGGTATATTGGTTGCGTACGATTAAATCACAATTGGGCAGAGAATCCTGATCTGTTGGATGGACAGTTCACCAAAGGCATGAAGATTTTGCTTCTAATTCACCAAGGTTTACAAAGCACAAGAGTCCACCCAGCGACCTCTGATGCATCGTGTGCTTTTCATTTATTTTCATGATTCCCCAGAGACCTGGGCCCATTCCATTGTGAGCCCGTAGGAAAAGTAATCACATACTGGGAATATTCAACAGTTTTGATTTTGTAGCCCTCGTCCACATAAATTTTCCTTGGGACTCTGAGTTCACAGTCAAGTCCAGTGGGAATGCCTTTAAGCCAGGGAAAGTGAATGCAGCCCTGCTGGTGCTCAGATCTGGAAGGAGTCATAGGACCTGCTGGGTAGAAATGGCTTCTACTGACTTATATTTGCTGACAGGATGCTGTCAGGGGAATCAAGGTGCTGTCGGAAGGACAGACTTGGTGAAGGGGAAATACAAGACATTTTAAGGTCCATCTCCTGAAAAAATAAAAAAGAGTGAAATGATGGAGGACTTGACCCAATCCTCCGGCACTATTCAGGCTGCACATATTTTCAGCATCTGTCATAAAGGCTCACAGTGCTATGAGGAACTCGAAGTTTAATGGTGTGTAAAATTTTTTTTAACTCTCTTGTTGCCTCTTAGCTGCTCCTTGCAAATGTGGAAAAGCTTTTTTTTCTTTTTCTTTTTTGCATTTAGTTTTAGAAGCACAAAGAGGAAAATACAAAGCACTAACCGCCTTGAGTGAAATGCGCTGAGAATTTTATACTCAGGAAAACATCCAAATGCCAACTCTACTTGGCTTGTGGAAATTTCTGGACCCCAGGTGCCCAGGGCCCTGATATTAATTTTCTTTTGGCTGCTCAGACTGCCCTACCTTGTCTACCTATTGTTGTTTAGGATCCCAAATCACTGACTCTCTCCTTTTCAAAGCCCTCCAAAGTATCTGGTCACTGTTTGGTGGAGGAAATCAATGTTGAATTCAGCCCTCAGTCACTCTCTCAGCCATGCTTGGGAATGTGGGGAATTCTATTCAAGGAGAAATGAGTAGAAAATAATTTTTAATTTCAGAAAGAATCCCAGGTATCTCTACACTGTGGATATATGAATACTGTACAATTTACGAGGTGCTGGCAAATATACTACATTACACAGTACAATTTCATGCAATCCATGGAGCTCCAAATGCCCTTTAGAGTGTTTGAAGCCAACATTACAAATACAATTTTAAATAGAGGATAACTAAATGGGTGTTGTTATTCTGTTCAGAGCCTGCTAACGAATTCTCAAGAACGTAGCATGAATTGGTTGTCAAGGTAATGTCTGGGAAGGTGGCAGAAACTGTCACTAAGCCAAGTGGAAAAATTAAACCCTCTCTCCGTCATATTCCAGGAATCCTCAAGCAAAAAGAAATTCCTAGACACCTCTCAGAGCCTTTTGTGTCCTCCTTTCTTTCATCCCTCAATCCTCTTTTCCATTTCCCCATAGATGACCAAAGAAAATAGAATGTTCCCCAAGAAAACTCATTTAAAGAATTTGAGTTCAGGGTCAGTCTTATTTTATTTTATTTTTTTCCATCTATGGATCTTTCTTTTAGTTTATACCCTCCAGGCTGATTCAAATTAGAAGAGTATTTTCGACTCTACAGAGGACACATGGTGGAATAACCTAAATTGGAAATGCATGTTTCATGATAACAGACATTTCCACTCTTGCTGGGCATTTCCAATTGCTGTAAAGCACCTCTGTGACATGAACTAATCCACAGAACCTCTGGAGACTCAGCAGAGAAACTGAGGCCATGAAAGTGATTACAGGGCCATTAAGCGTAAATGGTGGAAAAGAAATTACATTTGAATTTTTTCATGTTCTGCTCTCATACAAATTACATAAGACAATGGAAAGAAAAGACCATCTGGGTTTAGACTTCATAAAACGAGACTCACATCTGCTTTGGTATGTCATATAAATATTCCTTCATTAGAGAGTTCAGTCTATGAAACACTTTTGGTCAAAAAAGCATTTTAAGAAAAAAGAGGGGGAGACTGCTTTTCATGGATGCTGATTATTTTCAAATCCTCAGTCCTAAATATCAACCGGCAAACACCTCAGAGGATTTTTTTTTAACATTTCATAAAACAAGAGTATTTTAATAGAGCAAGAATAAAAAATAGTGGGACATTTTATCTTTAAGCAAAGAAAATTCTTCCTTAGAAAAGATAGTTGCCAATCTAATTCAACATTTATATCTTTCTTTCAAGCTTTCATTTTTTTTATTATTATACTTTAAGTTTTAGGGTACATGTGCACAACGTGCAGGTTTGTTACATATGTATACATGTGCCATGTTGGTGTGCTGCACCCATCAACCCGTCATTTAACATTAGGTATATCTCCCAATGCTATCCCCCCGCTCCCCCCACCCCACAACAGGCCCCAGTGTGTGATGTTCCCCTTCCTGCGTCCATGTGTTCTCACTGTTCAATTCCCACCTATGAGTGAGAACATGCAGTGTTTGGTTTTTTGTCCTTGCGATAGTTTGCTGAGAATGATGGTTTCCAGCTTCATCCATGTCCCTACAAAGGACATGGACTCATCATTTCTTTTTTTTTTTTTTTTTTTTTTTTTGAGACAGAGTCTCGCTCTGTCGCCCAGGCTGGAGTGCAGTGGCGCAATCTCGGCTCACTGCAAGCTCCGCCTCCCGGGTTCACGCCATTCTCCTTCCTCAGCCTCTCCGAGTAGCTGGGACTACAGGCGCCTGCCACCACACCCAGCTAATTTTTTGTATTTTTAGTAGAGATGGGGTTTCACCGTGGTCTCGATCTCCTGACCTCGTGATCCGCCTGCCTCGGCCTCCCAAAGTGCTGGGATTACAAGCGTGAGCCACCGTGCCTGGTCAAGGGACTCATCCTTTCTTATGGCTGCATAGTATGTCATGGTGTATATGTGCCACATTTTCTTAATCCAGTCTATCATTGATGGACATTTGAGTTGGTTCCAAGTCTTTGCTATTGTGAATAGTGCCGCAATAAACATACGTGTGCATGTGTCTTTATAGCAGCATGATTTATAATCGTTTGGGTATATGCCCAGTAATGGGATTGCTGGGTCAAATGGTATTTCTAGTTCTAGGTCCCTGAGGAATCCCCACACTGACTTCCACAATGGTTGAACTAATTTACAGTCCCACCAACAGTGTAAAAATGTTCCTATTTCTCCACATCCTCTCCAGCACCTGTTGTTTCCTGACTTTTGAATGATCGCCATTCTAACTGGTGTGAGATGGTATCTCACTGTGGTTTTGATTTGCATTTCTCTGATGGCCAGTGATGATGAGCATTTTTTCATGTGTCTTTTGGCTGCATAAATGTCTTCTTTTGAGAAGTGTCTGTTCATATCCTTTGCCCACTTTTTGATGGGGTTGTTTGTTTTTTTCTTGTAAATTTGTTTGAGTTCATTGTAGATTCTGGATATTAGCCCTTTGTCAGATTTTATACAGAGGATTTTATGTAGCTTTATTTTCAGAAATTAAAATATCTTAGGCTGTGTCTACTGTGCCAAGTAATGTACATTGCTTTTTTATTTGTTAAATGGGAGATTTGGTACTTTTTTTAAAATCAAAAATAAGACATTTTGTGTTCAGCTCAGCATTTAAAAAGGGCTGGATATGGAAAGGTGCACATTTGGTCTCATCATACTTGATGAATGTTTCCAGCTCTATTGAATTATTTAGCTCTCCAGCAACCTCTTTTGCCTCCTCCTTTTATCACATGCTGTCTCTTGGCTCCATCTACTTTGTGTTGGTTTCACCTCAAAATTCACGTGATAGCAAGATGGTGGCAGCAGGTTCAGACTATGCATGCTCTTAGGTTCAAGTCCACAGGGAAGAGTAAGAAGTGCCTTTTCAGAATCTTATTGATGCTGAATGGGTAATATGCCTATCCTGGATCTAATCACCAATCACGAAGCCTGGGGAATGTGGTATTCCGATTGGCTGAGGCCTAAACACATGCCCCACTCCTGAATCAGGGGAGTCAGTCCCACCCAAAGCTTACAGGCCAAGAGTTAAGGAGGATTGGTCCCTGTAGTAGATAGTTTCTAAGATGGCCCCTAGAAATCCATGCCTCCTGGTATTTATGCTTTTGTGTAATCCCCTCCCCTTGAGTGTGTGCTGGGCCTAGTGACTCATTTCTAACCAATGGAATACGGCAGAGATGATGGGATTAGGTCACATGAGATAGTGACTTCCATCTTGCTAGCAGACTCTCTTTATTACCTTCTTGGTTGGCACATTTTGATGAAGCAAGCTGCCATACTGCAGAGACCCACATGGCCAGGAACTGAGGGTGGTCTTCAGCCAATAGCCATGGAGGAAAGGAGATCCCTATTATAACCACTCTCAAAAAACTGAATCCTGGGAATAGTCATCTAGGTGAGCTTGGAAGCAGATCCTTCGTCAGCCAAGACTTCAGATGAGATCTCAGCCAAGGCTGGTCACTTGATTACAGACTTATGACAGAACATGAAGCAGTGAATCTGGCCAAGCCATGCCCAGACTCCTGACTCGAAGAAACTGTGCATTAGTAAATGTATATTGTTTTATGTTGGGATGTTTGTGGTAGTTTGTCATGCAGCAATAGATAACTAATACAGTGCCTCATGAAAATTTGGGAGTACAGCGTAGTTGAAGTGTGGGCAGCAAAAACAACAGCTGCCCACAATAGCACATTGTAGGCATGAGTTAATGAATCCTTCCAACAACCCTATGAGGTGAGGAACCATTGCTTTCCCCTCATTTTTTAAAGATGAGAAGACTAAAGCACAGAGAAATAACCAGCTCAAAATTACACAGTGAGTCAAAATAGCACTATGAAAATGAGAATGGAGAGGGTAGAATGGGCTATTGGCAGAACAAATTTTAACCTTAAGTGGTGTGAAATATGATTGCTTCCTAGTCTCTGCATAGTTAAAATTATACTCAGAGAATTTATTTCCAATTTTGGAGATTTTACGTGCCACACTAAACAGGAACCTTCTCCATGCAAACTGCTAATCCTTCCAAGCAGCCACGCAAGGAGTCTTAAGAATCAGCTAAACTTATTGGCCCCAAACTGTCAGGAATAACAAGTCATTGTCACCCGCTGTCAGCCCTGCCTTTCTTCCCCAGCCTACTCGTGAGGCTGCCACAATATGTTATTTCCAGAGATGTTTCTGGACCAGCCCTAATCAGGATCGAGACTGTCTCATCAATCTCAAGTCCACTAGTGAAGGGCTCTGGAACCAGTTTTGCTTTCCTTGCCCCGGGTCTTGCATGCCAGGTATGGGCCATTAACATGATACAGTGCCTCTGTCACAGCTGTCCCTGCCCCCTCTTCTCCTGCGATGTTAACACTGCCTGCTTGCCTGCCACTGCTGGTTTTCCTGCCATGAACTGCATTTTCCTGACCAGGCAGGGTCCCTGGAAGACAATACATTTGCAAAGAATTGAAAGGTCTCCCCTTCAGGGATGTAATAAAGCAATCCAAGCGTAGGGAAAAGGTTGGGCCAGGTGGATTTTAAGGGCTCTTCCCATCTTGAGAAGCTGTACTTGTCTGTTTGCTTGTCTTGCTCTGTCTTGTATTACAGTAGTTTTCATTCTTATTTTATTTCTTCTTTTAGATTGTGACCTTTCTGAGGTCCATGACTTCATGTATCTGGCGCATAAATATTTTTAATTTTAAAAAATATATCATGCTTACTGCTGTGATATTTCTTATTGTGGAGATGGAAATGAATTTAGGGAAAAAAGACATTCTGAAGAGAAGTAAGTAATCTCAGAAATAAAAATAGCTTTTTATTTTTAGAAAAAATGTTTCCTTTTCATGTTGTTCTTTTATATTTATCCTTTATGATTCACCCAATAAGCACAGAATTGTAATGACCTGTGCTGTAACTAATAATGATGGTTTTTTTTTGTTTCAGGTAAAAACAAACCATCTCACAAAAAAAGGCAAAAGTGTCCATTAATACTGCTGATTATTTATAGCACATGTTGAGGGTCCTACCAAAGATTAGAGACATATTACTTATTTTTATTTTATTTTTATTTTTTTATTTTTATTTATTTATTTATTTATTTTTGAGACAGAGTCTCGCTGTTGCCCAGGCTGGAGTGCAGTGGTGCGATCTCGGCTCATTGCGGGCTCCGTCCCCCGGGGTTCACGCCATTCTCCTGCCTCAGCCTCCCGAGTAGCTGGGACTACAGGCGCCCGCCATCTCGCCCGGCTAATTTTTTGTATTTTTAGTAGAGACGGGGTTTCACTGTGTTAGCCAGGATGGTCTCGATCTCCTGACCTCGTGATCCCCCCGCCTCCGCCTCCCAAAGTGCTGGGATTACAGGCGTGAGCCACTGCACCCGGCCTTAGTTTTATTTTTAACATAATGACTGAAATTTTTCACACTGCTTAGCAGAATGGAATGACCCCAGATATTATTTCTTAATATAGAGCAGGGGTTGACAAACTACAGCCCCTAGGCCAAACTTGGGCCACTGCTTATATCTGTAAATAAAGTTTTATTGAAACACCGCCATGTCCATTTGTTTACATATTGCCTATTGTTGCTTTTGCACTACAATAGCAGCATTGAGTAATTGTGACAGAGACCATATAGTCAGACAAGCCAAAAATATTTTTTTGGCCCTCTACAGAAAGCATTTGCTGACCTCTGACAGAGTGTAAACACCGCTCCTTAACTTGAAGGGCAGTTAATAATGTCTAAGCTTTGATTTGGTTCTGTGGTGCTGATCTCCTTTTGAGCAATAAGCAATTGGTAGTTTTTTAGTACGTTTTTATGATACCCTCCTGTAAAGAATTTTCAGTCTGTTTGCCTATGGATATGCATATCTGGTACAAGGCTCATAAGCTCTTTTTCCAAACTCAGAGAGGTTAATTGGCCTTCATAAAGTTGCACATACAAATGGTAGAGAGCCCAGAGGAGACCTCGGGTTCACAATTGCAAAGTCATGCTACTTGTGATGGTGATTTGTGTTTGCAGTTGTGATTTCTACCTTGTGCAAAAACCACTGTAAAAGGAATATATTTAGTCAACCACCTGGTTGTCTGTTAACCAGTTAACCTGAATAATACCAATACCAACATCCATGTTAATGCCAAGCAATCACATTTCCAGACAAATGCATCTTTCAAAATGCAATACAAGTGTCATCTAGTCCATGAGGCCTTTCCTAAGTGGCTAAGTGAGAATGACACTTCTGCTTTGTACCTCCAGTGTGTCTCTCTCCTAGACCTAGGAGACAGGCTCCTGGGCCTCAAGCTCCAAGGGTCCTCCTCTATCCACACCTCTCCCCAGGCTCAGGATTCTGTTGGGCTAAGTAGATGAGGAGCCCCCTTCTAGAACATACCCCTTGTAACCTAGACCTAAGAATTCACTGCCCAAATGTCCTAAGCCCACTTCTGAGCCTACTTGGATTCTTCCTGATGTACCTTGTCTATTCAAGGGTGGGGGACAGGCTGTGCTGCTGTGCATACTCCCAGGCCTGAGAGTGGCCCAAGGGGGTGGCAGTTTGCAGAATATTTAGAGTTCAGATGGCATTTGGCTATGCAAGACAAGGTGTCCATTCTTATGTGTCTGAGGCCCCTTGTAGTTTGTGATGGAGCTGGGGACAGGAAGAGAAGGGGCTATGCTCTGGACAGGCATCTATTTAAACTCTTGCCTAGGCCCTGCAAACTTATCATGTCACTTAACCATTCTTGCTCTATCTGATTTACAAGCAGTCTTCTGGCTAAACTGAACTCCTGGAATGCAGTGTTTCACATGTATGGTACCTGCATAGTGGCTGGGACATTGTGGGTGCCCAGTAGATACTCAAGCACTGAAAGAACAATACCACTGTGTCCATACCAAAGGGAAAGTCAGCGTTCCTTGTTACTAATACTGCCTAACAAACCACCCCAAATTTAGTGCTGTAAAGCAACCCTTTTTTATGTTCTCAATTCTTTGGGCCAAGAATTTGGAAAGAGCACAGTGGAATGGCTTATCCATGCTCCACAGTGTCTAGGGCTCAGCTGGGAAGATTCAAAGGCTGGGGGGTTTTGGGCGGGATGGTGGTGACTCCACAGCTGAGGCTAGAATCATCTGGAGCCTCTCTCACTCATACATCTGGCAGGTGATTCTGGCTGGGACCAAAATACTACATGTAGCCTCTCTCTGTGGCTGCTTGGGCTTCCTCACAGCATGGTGTCTGGGTTCCAAGAGTTACTTTCCTTAAAATAACCAGGCTTGGAAATCACTGCAGTCACAAGCCCACTGAAGTTCAACATGAAGGAATGCAGACTCCCACCTTTTGATGGGAGAAGAGCCTAAGACACATTTTAAGAAGTGCATGTGGGGTAGGAAATATAGTTGTGGTCATCTTTACAAAAACAGAATCTGCCACAGTTAGGTAGATATGCTTTTAGAAAAATCAACACACTACCTTGACCTGTGGGGAGGGAGAGAAAGCTTTTTCAAATAAAGCAAAACAGGAAAGAAATCTACTTTTACTGCGTTTTTGATCAGAGATATTATGAGGAACCTATTGTAAAAAGTATGGATTGCCTCTATGAGGTGAGAGGTCTAAAAATGTGCTCCATTTAAAATAACGATTAGGGGCTTGCAATGGTTTCTTTCTCACTGAGTGGTTGATCGTTTCATTGCATTCACCATGTCCCAGTGGTTTAGAGTTACTTCTATATGAAGTACTAAAATAGCTTTTCAAAAATAAGACAAAGTTTCATGCTCTAATGAACTAATATAGTAAAATGTCGATATTATTAACTGGAAAAAGTAGCAGAAAAATGTTTGAGTTGAACTCAGCTGTGAAAGTTCTTTCTTTGGGAAAGTACTTGTATTGAATAATGCTTAATTTGACTTTATCAAGAAATACAGTCATCACCACTAACACAGAGAAAATGTGTCACAAACAAGGAAACACTGTATGCAAGGATTCCATAAATTTGTTCAAATGATTTAAGTTTTGGGTACATAAACAAAATACAATGTTATAGGAAATCTTAAGAAATTTGAAAATGTATATGTTTTGAAAATAACAAAGTGAATTCAAAGAGAAGGAACAATATGAATTGGTGGAGGCCACTCAGACACGCGGTTGCAAAAATCCAAACAGGGTAGCTTCCCACAGTTTCTTAAAATGTTTTATCTAATATGCTTTTATAGGTTCTGGAAGTTGTCTCTCTTAAGAAACTGGAGATGTGTGCTTCCAAGGCAGGATCAGAAGCCATTTTGAGTGGTATCTTCCGGGATCTCCCACAAAGCTTTTCTCTGTATACTTCATCCTTCTTCCAACTCCACCCACTTGGAAGTTAAGCAGCAATGGAGTCCTTGCTTCTATCTCCTTTTGGGTCTCAGAGTGGGACTGACTCTTAACTCCAGAGCATCTAATCTCCTCCAAGATACCTTTCTACGAATGGAACTTTTAGGTCTTTTCTGACAACCACTAGCCTGCCAGGGTCCTCAGGTGAATAAGCAGAGCAAGTTTACCTTGGAGGTTAAGCACACAACAAAATCAATGAAGAGTACCTTCCAGTTGTGTTAGCCCAGAGGTTTTCAAATCCACTCCACAGAACATCTTTAATGCCCACTTGTGGAGAGGAAAGGGGCCATGGCAGATGGAGTTCTGTGTACCTAGCCAAATTTTAATCAGAATGGCTCTTGGTTTATCTGTTCATGCATCAGGCTTCCTCACTAGCTTTAATTTGAAGAACTTTTGAAAGTTAGCAAAGCACGGCCGGGCGCGGTGGCTCACGCTTGTAATCCCAGCACTTTGGGAGGCCGAGGCAGGAGGATCAAGAGGTCAGGAGATCGAGACCGCGGTGAAACCCCGTCTCTACTAAAAATACAAAAAATTAGCCGGGCGTGGTGGCGGGCGCCTGTAGTCCCAGCTACTCGGAGAGGCTGAGGCAGGAGAATGGCGTGAACCCGGGAGGCGGAGCTTGCAGCGAGCCGAGATTGCGCCACTGCACTCCAGCCTGGGCGACAGAGCAAGACTCTGTCTCAAAAAAAAAAAAAAAAACAAAGTTAGCAAAGCACTCCACATTTTATGGTTCATTTCCACTTTCACCTCAGTTGATCCTCATAATACTAGTGTTACAGAAGGGCTTCTAAACATCCTCAAATAATTTAAAGAAAGCTCATTTGAGTTCCTCATCTCCCACCCATGGTTTAGCCTAGTTAAGAATTTTTTAACACCAAGAACCATAATAATGATGGTAATAATAATAATAACCAAAAGAGGTTAATTGCTGCTGGGATAATGTTGCCAGATGCTCCAGATCTCCTGCCTTTGGTCCCAAAGTAGAAGATTCTCAGGATTTGAACATTCATTTTACTAAGTTATTTAAAATTATTTCATTGTTTAATTATGAAAAATATATAGATGAATATATCTCAAGTTAATGACACATTTTGACTGTGACTTGGTGCTGATTACAGTCTCACTATTTTGCTTGTTTTATGAGTCAGTTGGGGAAAGAGACAGGCAAGAAGCATTGAGAAGGTCACATTGAATCTCAACATGTCAACTAATGAAGAACTTATTTATCTGAACAAGAAATCTGTGCAATGTGGCAGTCCCATCCTTTGACTGGGACTCTGTTCTTTTATGCTATTCTCCCTAATGCTTTTTCAAGCTAGCTCTTTGTTAATTCCTCTATGTCAAGGCAATCAGTTTATTGCACAGGAGAAAAGAGAATTTATATGTCATTATTGCAACTATTTTGTCTTAATGTGGCTGGCGGGCTGTCTCTAATATGGCCCCCAATGACCCTCGCTTCCTGATATTCATGCTACTGTGTAATCCTTTCTTCTTCAGTGTGGGCTGCAATAGTCACTTGCTTCTAATCAATATAATGTGACAAAGATGATGGGAAGTCACTTCCATGATTAAGTTTCAACATGTTGTAGTCTTCAATTTGCTAGCCAGATAGGGGTAGGTGATAAATGTTTGTGTATATCTCAATCAGTTCAGGCTGCTATAACAGAATACCATAGATTGGGTGGCTTACACAACAAGAATTTATTTCTTGCAGTTCTGGAGGCTGGGAAGTCCAAGATAAGTTACCAGCATGGTTGGGTTCTGGTAAGGGCCGTCTTCCTGGTCTGCAGATGCCTCCCTTCTTGCTGTTTCCTCATATAGTAAAGAGCAGAGAGAGAGGAAGCGAGCTCTCTCCTGCCTCTTTCTGTAAGTGCACTAATCTCATCATGAGGACTCCACCCTCATGACCTAATTACCTCCCAAAGGCCCCATCTCCACATAGCATCACACTGGGGATTCAGTTTTCAACATATAAGTTTTGGGAAACACAAATATTCAGTCCATAGCAGTGTGGCCTGCCAGATCATCCTAGAATACATCTAATCTGGGGCTCAGGTTTGCATTAGTTTGGGCAGCATAACTGTTATAACAAAAGGTCCCATGATGTATATTGGGTCTAATGCAATAGAAGCTTATTTCTTGATCATGAAACAGTATTGGGTAAAAGAAAAGGTTGGCAATCCTTCCTGCCTCATACATTCAGGGGCCCAGAATGACAGAAAATCTGCCATCTTAAATGCGGAACTTCTGAGGTTGCTCTGGGAAGAGGGGAGGGGGTCGTCTTTATTCCAGCCAGCTGGAAGGGGAAGAGAACATAGAGTTCCATATGGAAGATTTATAGGCCAGGCCTGGAGGCGGGGTACAATCCTTCTGCCCATATTCCATTGGCCCTATCTCAGTCAACTGACCACATTCTAACCATTAAGGGATGCTTGGAAAAGTACCCTTTGGCTGAGTGGCCACTTCTTAGTGACAACTCTATACTAAGGCGGCAGGCATAAGAATTTTTGGTTCACAGCTACACTTTCTGCCACACTACTTCTGGGAAACTGAACACTTTGCAGTGGGGTAGCCAGGCTAGCATTTAAATGTGACCTGAAAAGTTCTAAGCCCATCAGCAAGGTCTATTATTTCCCAACCTTGTCACCAATACCTCTGTTCTTGCTTCTTCCACTCAAGAACCATCCAGCCAGATCTTGGCCACCACCCATGAATCAGTGTTGAAACCAATTCAGGTCATCCATCTTCCCAGGAAAATGGGGAAATGAGATGTCCCACTTGACTGCACATTGAAGGGATGTCTTTTCTCCACTGTCCCTCAGGGCCTCCTGCCATTGGGACTGTAACACCCAGCAATCTGCATCAAACTAGTGCTGGCATATCTCTTATAGACCCACCCTTGATTTTTCCCTCATCAGTGTCACTTCCTTGTTCTCAAACCATTTCTTCCTCTGGTTTCCTTGGATACCACATTTTCCTCATTCCTCAATCCTTTCTCTTTAGGTGATGAGTGATACATTTCTCCTTACATATTTATGACTTTCATTTTTTATCATTAGCCTTCATTTTTCTTTTGAGCTAAAAACTATAGACTTGACACTTTCAGGTCCTTGCCAATGGGCAGCCCAAATTTGACATGGCCTCCTCAATGATGCCATTCCTGACTACCCATTTACATTAACCAACTTCTCTCACCTTTTGTCAAATATCCACTTTCATATTTATCACTGTCTGATGTTACCTGTCCACTTATTTGTTTGGTTGTTTATCATGTATACTAAGTATATATACTTCATAGTGCTAAGACTTTGTCTACCTTGTGCAGAGCCTAGCACAGTGCCTGAACAATAGGATGTGCCCCCATAGATATTTATCAAATGAATACATGAAAACTTCATTGTAGGGAGCTCTCCTTGAAGTCACAGGTACGGGTTGAGGGACACGAAGGTGTAAGTAGCAGACATGTGAGTTAGGTGGAGCTGGAAATTACTTTTCCACCAAGACCATTCACAGCAAGGGAAAGTTCATTGCCCATAAGGTTACTAGAGTTCTATCTGATCAGGGGACAGTGTTGAGGCAGGCAAAACCCAACAGATGTTCAGTGAAGTTTGTAATTATTATATAGGAAAAAAATATAGTATTGAGTCTCTCTATCCCTAGATCAGTGTGGGCAAAATTTTTTCTGTAAAAGGCCAGGCAGTGAATATTTTAGAACCTGTGGGCCACATGGTCTCTGTTGTAACTTCTGAACTCTGCCCTTGTAGCAGGAGAGTAGCCATAGATAATATGTAAGCAAATGGGTGTGGCTGTGTTCCGATAAAGCTTCCTTTATAGAAACTGAAATTTGAATTTCATATAATTTTCACATGTCACCATGTATTATTGTTAAGATTTTTTCCAACCATTTAAAAATGTAAAAGTCATTCTGAGCTATTTACATTAGAAAAACAGGCAATGGGCTGGATCTGGCCCAAGGGCCATAGTTTGCTGACCCCTAACCTAGAGCGTCAGAAAACTCAGCCTTGTATGTGTTGGGGGTTTTTCCTAGCTCTCATGGCCACTTTATAAATGATGTTGCTTAAAACATTTTCATGCAGTCCTTGAGCTTGAGTCTCCAGCAGTGTTTTGGGTTAGAGGAGGCAGTAGGAAGAGAGTCTTCCAGCCCTAAATGGTTAACGTTTATATTGCAACATAAATTATCATTTGCTCCAGATTGCCTGTGGTATCCATGTAGAATGATTAATGTCAAAATGATAAAATGATGCAGTCTCTTGAATTTGATTCCAGCTGTTCCCGTCTTTGATATGATTTGCGAATGACATTTGTATTTTTCACTGGTGATTAGTTAATGCTGGAAAGGACGGCCAGATGATAGCTGTCTAGAATTCTAAAGCCAAAGATTTACTTGGCTGGAAAACTGTTCAATAGAATATCGTTACAACATTTACCACAAATTCATTTAGCATTTGTCATTAGAAGGTGCTTAGGATCCAGATAACAGCCTATAGTTTGAAGAATTTTTTAAACCATTTGATTATACTATGATTACAGAATGCTGGCAACCAAAAAAGACTTCTTTCTACATGATGCATTGCTCCTGTGTAGAACACCAGTGAACTCTTAAAGAACTGATTCATTTTTTTCTGACAGCCCTTCATTGACTTGTTCACGACTAGAGGAAAACATAGCTGTGCATCACATAGTTTGGATGTCAAGTGTCAAAAGTTCCTGGGTTTAGCTGATGATGATAGCAGTGACCATTTACTGAGCTACTTACGATGTGCCAGCTGCTAAACTATTTTACACTCATTTTGTCTTCACACCAGTGCTTTTAAACATTATATTACATTGTCAGAATATTCGTCCACCCACCAAGTCATTCTAAGGGCAGGTAGTCAGTCTGTGGTCTATTGTTCTCTCTGCATTTTCTTGGCCTCTTAGACTGTGGTTCTCTGTGAATAAGGATGGGGTCAGTTTAATTCAGAGTTTCTTAACTTCAGCACTATTGACATCTAGGATCAGGTCATTCTGTATTGTGGGGCCATCCTGTGCACTGTAGGATGTTTAGCAGCATCCGTGGCCTCTACCCACTAGATGCCTGTAGCACCCTCATGCACCCTCCTCCAACCCGGTTATGACAACCAAAAATGTCTCCAGACACTGCCAATGTCCCCTAGGAAAGAAAATCACCCCAAGGTGAGAACCACTGGTTTCACTCAATCTGCCCAGTGCAGCATTTGAGCATAAGAAATTGTCCCTGGGGCTCAGCTTTCTATTTTCACATCCTCAGTGTGACCAACTAGAGATGAGTTTCTGTTTACTTCGGGAATTAGGATGTAAGCTGCATCTAATTTATTATGAATTCTGCTTCATGGAAAATAGACTTCATTATGATGTTGGCAACAATAACTGGATTCTCTGCTCTGGATTCTAATTAGTATTTTAAAAATATCATTTTTGGGATAAAAAGAAAAAGCAGATTATGTGGGACTCTCTCCCCGTCTCTGTCTGGGTTGACATCTTCATAGCCTTGAGGTAAATAAATCAGTGTTTTCTCTGCGTATGGAATCATGGGCATATTTTTTGTTTTCCTTTGTGCTATTCTTTATTTTCGAAACTTTCTGCAATAAATATATATCATTTTTTAAATCAGAAAAATCCTTGTAAAAATTGAGACACTAATCCACACTTAGATTTCTAGAAGATATTAGTGATTTCTAGAAGATATTTGTAATTTCTTTGGACAATATGAGACTCTGCTTTCTAATTAGAACACTAGTGCAATTGTAGCTCCAACAATGATGAGACTTCTTAGGGAGAACTTGAGTGGTGGACATAGGAAAATAATATGTTATTTAATCAGGAAAATAAAATTAGAGCAATGTCTTGAAGATTTGAAATGCCAGGGACCTGCAAAAAAAAAAATCCCATCGCCAGTTTTGATTTATATAATATTTTCATTAAAGAACAGTGGAGGACAGGAACAGCAGATGCTTTGAATTCCATGCTATTTGGGATCAGCAATAGTGGATTAACAAGGTTTTACTACGTTTCAGATGTTTCTCGATGACTGATTGTCGACATTCATATCTACATATTCTTACCAGTCTCTGGGGGCACAAGCTCTTTGAAACAGAGGCAGGTCTTTTATTGATTCTGCACAAGAGCAGACCACACTGGAGAAGCCCTAATACATTGGCAGAATATTTAGACCATTGATATCAGTGTGCAGACTATTTACCTCAGAATCCCAAGGCCAAGGTGGAAACAGTCTGGGAGCAATGCCTACAAAGGCTTTCTTATGACTAGCCCCTAGCAAGCACACAGCTTTCCCAATCAGCAAAGGCACTTGGCTCCAGCTTGTCATTAAAATGTGGGCATGGTCTCAGGCCTGGATCCGGGAAAGCAGCCACTGTCCTGGTCCATGAGCAGACTTCCATGAGCAGAGCAAGAAACCCTGGCTGCAAGTCCCCTAGAAGCCGAGAATGTCGTCTCCTGAGTGGCCCCAACACCAGTTCCTGTGTGGAGAAGTGGGAGAAGCTTTCAGACTGAGGCCTGCAGAAGCAAAATTCCCCAATTCCCAGCCAAAGAACATAATCTTGAAGTAGAAAAACAAATGAAATTTATACAAACTGAATCCAACAATTCCTTTTCCTCATTGGAAAGGAAATGGTTGGGTGAAGATTTTGGATGAACACTACACAGGGCCATGACTCCTTTCTTCTTGTAGCAGAGGCCGGAGTAACGGGGTCAGAAGGTTCAGCTTTTTGGTCCCTCTGATTGGCAGCCTTCTCCTTGGGGCTCCGTGCACCATCATGAGAGGCTTCATTTGGTTCTTAAATTTTGTTCAGCTTCTGGTTCTTTGACCAATAGAAGCAATTGGATTTCTTAACCAGAATTAAATTGTTAAGTCCCTTATTGCACAAGGGAGGAAACGTTCTCAAGTAATTTTCATTCAGATGAAATGGGGGTAAACTGGTCTTGAAATAGTTAGAAGGAAAGAATTAAAATAGTAACTCTATTCCCAGGTATGTTTTTCTCCCGTAGGAAACAGTGGTTTAAAGTTTATGGAGCAGGTTAATGAGTTGGAGAGCCTTGCCTTTTGGCCCATGTCCTAAAATAAGACTTTTAAACACACTTCAAAAATATACAGCACTTCTCATTAATGGCAAATAAAGAATTGAGTCTCGAATCAGGATGTAAAGGCAGAATGATTCATATAGTATTATGTAGCAAAAATGAGGTTTTTCAGAAATGAAAAATTTCATTCATTAAATGATTCCTGGAATGCTATGGGCATTTATTTTGCTTTTCTTTTTTTCTTTGTGCTCTTTGATATTTTTCAAACAACAACAAGCTCAGAGATGCTCAGGTTTTCCAGTTATACACAGATATCTTCAATAAATATGTATTCGTTGACTAGAGAAAATGAACTAAGTTGGAAAGTTGAAAAATTGATGTAATAGAAGACCTCATTTCAAGAAGTGGAGAGTTGTCTTCAAAAGTCTGCAGAAAAGGAAAAAAAAAATTTTTTTGTTTTGGCTTTACTTGAAGGCAGTGGGATGGATTTGGAGGACTTTTAAGCTTGTTCTTTTATGCTGGTTTTGTTTATCTTTTGTGGCTCCAAAGCAGAAAACTTTGTTCTCTTTCCTACTATTAAGCTAATGGGACTGTGTATAACTGGAAAACCTGAGCATCTCTGAGCTTGTTGTTTTCTCTTGATGTCAGTTTTTACTCAACTGTATCTCTTGTATCACCTGAACCAGCATATCCATTCATTTGTCCCACATAAGATGCTGCATGTCAGAAGAGCTACTAATCTGTGGGTTTTATGGTGACATACAAGAGTGGGTTAGGCTAAACATGCTAAACATCAGTTGTATAAATTCTTTAGAGCTTGGAACCAATCTTAATAGTATAAAATACAAATGCAACATTGATGCCCCTTCCGTCCCTCGTTTTCTTTTTTCCTTTCATCATATTTTCTTGCTTCAATCCCTCCTCTCTTTCTCCCTCTGCCTTTCCCATCCTTTCCTTACTTCGTTCTTTCCTTCCTTCCTTTTTTTGTTTCCCTCCTCCCTTCTTCCTTTCCTTTTTTAGAAAACATTCACTGAAGACATACCACAAACTAGGGACTCTGTTAGGCACCAGAGATATTAAAAAGTAATAATTAAGCACGGTCCCTACCCTCAGGGAGCTTATGCACTAAAGGGAAAAAAATCCCTTAAGGGAAGACAACAATTTGTGAATTTGTCTGAACTGTTCAAGGGAGGGAGGAAGGAAGAAAGAAAAGAGAAGATATGAGAGCTATACTTGGGGGCTACCATAGTTTTTTTAAAAAATAGTCCCCTCCCATATTCTATGAAGAATGGGTCTCCAGCGATTAGCAAACACATAAGTATTCTCACAAGTTAGCCTTGGGAAGAGGAGCTTCATGGCAATAATGAAAGCAGTATTAATAAAATCATTCTTAACATCAGAGCACTAGTGTGACAGAGGTGGCCATGACCAGAGGCAGTGTCTCACCTCAAGGTCTAATTTGAGAGGTGGCAGCACCTGTATTTCCTGCACTGCAAGAAAGTTAAAAAATAATCTGTGCAGTGCAAAGAAATATCTTGAGAAATTTAAGTAAGCTCCTTTTAGATATTTTCTTTCCTAATATTAAGCTAATGGGACTGTGTATAACTGGAAAAGCTGAGCATCTTTGGGCTCGATGTTATTTTCTCTTGAAAATAACACACATTTTATCAATTAAATGTAAATTTAATTAATTAATTCAATGTAAATTTAATTAATTTATTAAGTCAATGTAAATTAATTTAATTTAAGTCAATGTAAATTTAATTAATTTATTAAATCAATGTAATTTTAATTTAATTTATTAATTTAATGTAAATGTAAAATTAACAACATTGTCTCTTAAAAATAATACAATTTCAACCCCAATCTTTCTCTTTTCACATTAATAATACTTTTAAAATATTGTAAGCAATTATACCAAAAGATTCCTGTATCTGAATTGCATATATGCCTAGAATCAGGTATTTTGCTTGTTGGTGGTCTCCAGATGCTGGAGGTGTTTCTTATTCCCACAGCCCTGCCTCCCTCTTGCCTGACCTTACTGATAGCGCTCTGGGGACACCCAGAATGTGGACCCAGTGAGTTGGACAATGGCTACATCATCAACAAACATCCAACAAGTGACCCAGTGGCCTGGAAGCAGAGGAAAGGATAGAAAATTGGTAGGAAGGTGGCATGAGAAGATTCTGTGGAGAAGGAAGTTTCTATCATACTGGCAGGAAGAATGAAGTGGTCATCTAGGCCAGGGGATGAGCTCTCACACGGGAGCCATGTGCAGTGTCTGGAGACACATTTCGTTGTCACGCTGGGACAGAGATGCTCTTGGCATCTAGTGCGTAGTGCTCAGGGATGCTGCTAAACATCCTACAATGCACAAGACAGGTCCCCACAACAAAGAATGATCCAGCTTCAAATGTCCATAGTGCTGAGGTAGAGAAATCTTGCTTTATAAAAGAGACAGAAAAGCCTGAGCGATGATGAAAATAGGGGGTCTGAAGACTTTGTCCTCAGAAGTAGAGGTGAGGAAGACAAGGCATGTTCACCAGATCCTGGCTTTCTTGTCCTGCATGTCCATGAAGGTAGAAGATTGTGCTTGGCAATCTCATTAAACCCCAAATGCATAAGCAAACAAAGTCCGTAATATCCTGCCTAAATTGAAAATGAAAACTTGACACCTAGACTGTAATTAGCAAGAATGAACAACTTCCTCATTTCCCCAAATTCAGCAGGGCATTTTAACACTCAGTCATCTCATTTCCTTCCAGAGCTGTAAAGGTGTCATGATTTCAGTCTCCCTGCGGTAGAATTTCTCTGTAACACAGAGCCTGGCCATTCCACTTTGGGGATGTTTTTGATGGCTGTGTCCAACGGCATTAAGGAAAATTGTTCACATTTGTGTCTTAGATGCTGTCGTGAGCTGTGTTGATTTTCCTCCAGCCAGAGCTGTCCCTGAGGATTTCCTGGTTTTAAGGGCAAGCCCTGAGGAAGAATGAGCTACCTTTGAAAATCAGCCTTGCCTGCATGTGCAGTAGCTCTCTGAAGTCATTCATACAGATCCCAGAGTGCTGCTTGTGGGTTATTCCAGAAGTGTCTCTTCAGCCTGATTCCCCATGGGGAACAGGAGGCCTGTGGAGTTTCTGTCTGGCTGTTCTCCATGCCTGGGGCATTTCCCATGCCACTACCTGTGAGGACAGTTGTACTCAGCAAATGTTAGCATTGCTCGAGCAAGTCCACTAAGAAAAGATTGACTTGGAAATGGTAAGAATACATGTATTTCAGGGCCTAGAAATAGAACCCAGGAGAGGGAGCAGGCAGCTTTATGTTTTTGGCATCAAATCCAGTGGCATTGCTTAATGAGGACTGCCTTTCCAATGGGATTAAGGGCTTGGGCTCTGCAGGCTGGTTGGCCCCAGTGAGCTCCAAGGTTGAGGGCTCATGCACCGGTACTTGTGCTTCCAGTCAATCATTTGAAGACTTCAAACATACCCTTGACAGCAACCTTCTCCATTTCAGGATGTCAGGAGTGCCAGGTCTGAATGCAGGGAGGAAGAAAGAGGCAACTGTTAACAGATGCTGTGATTTGGCCACCCTCCCTCCTTTCTCTGCCTACACCCGATTCTCCAGGGCCCCAGGGTCAGAAGCCTTGATTGAGCTCATAGTTCCAAGTTGACAGCTGGAGGTTTATTCTTATCTGTATCTCTTGCTGCTTCTCAATCTGGCCTCACCAAGATGGATTCACCCTAAGGCCTGACCTGGGGATTTAAACCCAAAATATTCCTCTGTCATCCTCTGCATTAACTTATTTATTGGGTGCTGACTACAGACTCCCCAAAACAGTGGGCTCACCAGACCACTACACAGCCAACTCCATTTGGATAGGCCTGCTTCCACATTTCTAACTCTGGACTCTGTCTTCCTCACTTGACCCTGTCTTCTCTCACTCTCATTCTTTTGGGGATGAAACAAAATGGGAATAGAAGGGAATCATACTTTATTTGGAAAATGGATAAAACCTAATATAATTGAGGTTGAAGAGCAATAAAGTGAAAGCTAAAATATGCAGAATCATTGTCTTATTTAGAGACACTTGTTGTCTATGTTTTAAAAGTTGCTCATCAGGGTTTACATTCTATCACTCCAGGTGAAAGACTTATAGCAGAGCCAGATGATTTTTCCTCCTTTAATTAGAAAAATACGTGCTCTTTGTAACTAATGCAACAACCAAAGATGTGAAAGGAAGACTAAACAGTTCACACAGCCCCCCTTCCTA
Organism: Nomascus leucogenys; assembly: GCF_006542625.1. NCBI lineage: Eukaryota > Metazoa > Chordata > Mammalia > Primates > Hylobatidae > Nomascus > Nomascus leucogenys. The sequence continues at coordinate 8,896,516 of NC_044406.1, forward strand.
CTGCACATTGAAAACCATTGTTAAGAGCTTTGTGGATGTCCTCCACTGCTTTCTCCACATTCATGTAAAAATAGACAAATACAAGTAACTACATTTATTAGTTATATGTTGCTGCATTAGAAATTATCCAAACTTACTGGCTTAACACAACACATATTTATTATCTCATGGTTTCTGTGGGCCAGGCATCTGGGCACAGTTTAGCTGAGTCTTCTGCTCAAGGTCTCACAAAGCTGCCATCAAGGTGTCAGCTGGGCTGCATTCTCATGTGAGACCCAACTGGGGAAGAATCTACTTGCAAGCTCACTCAGGTTGTTGGCAGAATTTGTTTTCTTGTGGCTGCAGAAATGTGTTTCTTGCTTGCTGTTGGCTGGAGGTCGCTTCAGGTTTCAGAGGCCACTGAGTTTGCTGTCACATGGCTTTCACAATATGGCCACTTTCTTCTTCAAGTCCAGCAATGAGAGTCTCTCTAGTGTGTGCTACCAAGGTGGAGTTTTATGTAAATATATCATGATGTAATATCACAAGAGTAGCACTCCATACCCTTTGCCATATTCTACTGGTTAGAAGGAAGTTGCAGGGCCTGCCCATACTCAGGAGGGGGGTTGTTATACAAGGGTGTGAACACCAGGACGTAGGGATCATGGGGCCCTCCTAGTTTCTAGCCACCACAGCATCCCAGGTGATTCTTGTGTACAAGAGCTGTCTGCAACACTATATAGGGGGTTCTTGGTCATTGCTGTTTGCATTTTTACTCATGGCATTATACCAGTGATGAAGCCTGCAGCTTGCTTTTATTACTTTTTGTTTTTTTTTTTGAGGTAGAGTCTTGCTCTGTCGCCCAGGCTGGAGTGCAGTGGTGCGATCTCGGCTCACTGCAAGCTCCACCTCCTGGGTTCACGCCACTCTCCTGCCTCAGCCTCCCAAGTAGCCGGGACTACAGGAACCCACCACCATGCCCAGCTAATTTTTTTTCTGTTTTTTAGTAGAGACGGGGTTTCACCATGTTAGCCAGGATGGTCTTGATCTCCTGACCTCGTGATCCTCCTGCCTCGGCCTCCCAAAGTGGCTTTTATGACTTTTTAACAGATGTGTAAAGAGTTTGTGGTTCCACATAAATGACAATGTAACTAACCTTTCCGGGGTTGATTTACATTCAGATTGTTTCCAGTTGTTGCCACTGTAGTTGATTATCTTTTTACATAGGTCCTTAATAAGTGGTACTTTCTAGCAGGTATTGGAATACTATGGTCTGTGGACCAAATCTGGCTTGTTACCTGTTTTTGTGCAGCGTGAGTGCTAAGAATAGTTTTGCATTGTTAGCAGGTTGTAAAAAAAATAAATAAAAAAGCAGAAGAAAAATATGTGACAGAGACTATATGTGGTCTTCATCGCCTAAAATATTTACTATTTAGCCCTTTACAGAAAAATTTGCCAATTTATGTCCTATAGAATAGGTTTCAACAGAGTGAGAATATCTTATGCAGTTTGCAATTTTTTTTTTTTTTAACAGAGTTTCACTCTTGTTGCCCAAGCTGGAGTGCAGTGATGCAATCTTGGCTCACTGCATCCTCCGCCTCCTGGGTTCAAGCGATTCTCCTGCCTCAGCCTCCTGCATAGCTGGGATTACAGGCGTGCGCCATCATGGCTGGCTAATTTTTTGTATTTTTAGTAGAAGTGGGGTTTCACCATGTTAGCCAGGCTGGTCTTGAACTCTTGACCTCAGGTGATCTGCCCGCCTTGGCCTCCCAAAGTGCTGGGATAACAGGTGTGAGCCACTGCGCCCGGCCAGCAGTTTGCAAATTTAATAAACATTACCAGATTACTTTCCCAAAATACTGTAGCAAGTCATGCTCTCCCAGGAAAGTGTTGAGTGTCCAGAGTCTTGATGAATGATGGATATTATTGTTCCTTTTCATTTCAATTAATCTGGTGGATGGCAAATTACATGTTCTATTGTTTCTATTTGAATTTTTAGAACTAGAGAGATTGAACCTTTTTTCAAACATTTATTGTTTTTTTTATAATTTTCTCTTCTTGACATGTATATTCATTCTGTTCCTTCTTTGCTCATTTTTGACTGGATTATTTTTTCCTACATTGCATAAATATGTACTAAGGGTTAATATCGACCGGGCTCAAGTGACCAGGCTCCAAATTTAGCAGCGAATGTACTCTGAAAGCCTTTTAATCATTTTGTAAGAACTCTTATAATAGAATGGATACTAATCCCAAGGAATGGTTCTATATTTTACTTGATTAGTAGTCAAACATATCCAACTTTTCCTATTTAGGAAACTCTCCCCTGTCCCTTATTTATGCAAACTTTCTTCTAAAATTTATTTTACTTTTTAAAATGATTTGACTGATCTACTTGATGATTCTTGTACCATTGCCCCACTATTTTAAAAAGAGGGTCTTTCCAATACATTTTAAAATATCATATGGCAAGTTCTCCCTCTTTGCTCTCTTTTTTGGTTATTATTGACTCCTCTTAGGAATTTAATTTTCTAAATGAACCTTAAAATCACTTTAGTTATTCTCACATACGAGTATAATTTTGAATCTTGCTTTTTATCTGTTCTTTAGATTATTCCATTTGTTTCATTAACAGTAACCTATAGAACAATGTTGAATGGTACTGATAAAACTGAGCATTGCTTGTTTCACCCCTGATTTGAAAGAAAATCATGCTTGCTATTGACTTGTACAAGTAAGGTCTGTTTTCTCCAAATAATTTCCATTATTCCTATTTAAATAAAATTTTTATTATAAGTGGTTGTTGAAATTTATCAGATTTCTTTTGGAAAGTCTATTAATAATTTATATATATTTCTTTTTTTAAAAAAGTAATTATGTTGATAGGTTTCCTACTATTGGAATATCCTTCCATGCCTAGAATCAACCCTACCTGGTAATGGTGCTTTTATCTCTCTCTTTTTCTCTCTCTCTCAATCATTTTAAAATAATGCTGGACCTAATTTGCTAATGATGAAATTGCTATACGGATTTCTGGTTGCATCTTTGTCAGGGTTTAGAATAAAGCTTATGCCAGATTCATAAAGTTCATTGGGAATTTTTCGTATTTTGTGTCTTTTGAAACTATTTAAATACATAGCAAGCACCTGTTTTTTTAAATGCTTGGTGGAATTTAGCTCTAAGACTATTATGGCCTGAAGTTTAACTGTTAGATCATTGCCAATTACTTTTTCAATATCATCTATGATTATTGTTTTACTTTTTTCATATTTTCTACTCTTTTCTGGCCAATTTTGGTAATTCATATCTTGCCAGTAAATTATAATTTCCCTTTAAATACTTTCGCTTTTCAATTGTTATTGAGTCGCACAATGTCCTCTTTATAGAAAACTTCCATTTCTATGGTTATATACCCATTTTCATTCCTGACAAAAAATATAGAATATTTTTCTTGAGAGGAACTCATCTATTTTATTTTTATTTTTTAAAAGTCAAGATTATTGAGGTATACTTTATATACGGTAAAATTTGCCTTTTTAAGAACACAATTCAGTGAGTTTTGGCAAATGCGTACAGTTGTGTAACTACCACTACAATGAAGATAACATTTCTGACACCCTCAAAAGTTCCCTTTTGTAATGAACCACTAGCCCCACTGGCAGCCCCTGGCAATCACTGATCTATTCTGTGTCTCCATAATTTTGCTTTTTGCAGGATGACATGTAAATGGAATTATAGAGGATGTGGATTTTACTTAGCATAATGTGTTTGAGTTCAGACACATATGAGTAGTATCTTCCTTTTTATTGCTTTACTTGTGTCTTTATTTATTTGATGTAAGACTTTCTATGTTATCTAATTTTTTCTGTTTTTGAGACTGAGTCTCACTCTGTCGCCCAGGCTGGAGTGCAATGGCGCTATCCCGGCTCACAGCAACCTCTGCCTCCCAGGTTGAAGTGATTCTTCTGCCTTAGCCTCCCGAGTAGCTGGGTTTACAGGCATGAGCCACCACATCCAGCTAATTTTTGTATTTTTAGTAGAGATGGTGTTTGACTATGTTGCCCAGGCTGGTCTCAAACTCCCAACCTCAGGTGATCTGCCTGCCTTGGCCTCCCAAAGTTCTGGGATTACAGGCATGAGCCACTGCACCCGGCCCATGTTATCTATTTCTTATCCAGTGAGCTTGGCAGTTTGTATCTTTTTTTCTTTTTTGAGACGGAGTCTCGCTCTGTTGCCCAGGCTGGAGTGCAATGGTGTGATCTTGGCTCACTGCAGTCTCGGCTCACTTGAACCTGCCTCCCGGGTTCAAGCGATTCTCCTGCCTCAGCCTCCTGAGTAGCTGGGATTACAGGCACGTGCTACCATGCCCGGCTAATTTTTGTATTTTTAGTAGAGACGGGGTTTCACCATGTTGGTCAGGCTGGTCTCGAACTCCTGACCTTGTGATCCACCCACCTCGGCCTCTGAAAGGGCTGGGATTACAGGAGTGAGCCACCGCGCCCGGCTTGCCGTTTGTATCTTTCAAGAAACTTGTCCATTCATCTAAGTTGTCAAGATTTTAATATTGTCTTATTATCTTTTTAATGTCTATAGGATTTCTTGAGCGGTTCTCTCATATCTGCTATTGTTAATTTTTGTTTCCTTTCCTTTTCTTCCTGTTAGTCTCTCTAGAAGATTATCAATTATATTGAGATTTTCAAAACTCAGATTTTTATGACACTGATTTTCTCTATTTTTAAAAATTCAATTGATTTCTGCACTTACTCTTAATATTTCCCTCCCTCTGCTTGCTTTGCTTTTAATTTTCTCTTCTTTTTGTAATCACTTATGGTGGAGGCTTAGAAAATTGAAGCACTTCTTTTTCTTCAATAGGATCATTTAATGTGCCAATTTAACTGCATCCTGTACAATTTGACATGTTGTATTTTAATTTTTGTTCAATTCAAAATGTTTTCTAATTTCCATTCTGACTTCTTTTATGACCCAGGGGTTATTTAGAAATTTTTTTTATTTCCAAATATTTGGGGATTTACATATATCTTCACATTATTGATTTCTAATTTAATTCTATTGTCATTAAGGTGTATACTTAGTACAATTTCACATTTTTAAAAATTTGTAGAGCTTTGTTCTATGGCCCAGAATATAGTCTAACTTTCTGAATATTCAATGATTAGTTAAAAAGAAAGTATTCTGCAGTGATCTATAATGTTAATCAGGTCAAGTTTGTTGGAAATGTGGGTCACTTCCTGATGATATTTTTGTCTACTTGCTTTATTGATTACTAAGTGAAGAATGTTGACATCTCCAACCATGACTGTGGATTTATCCTTTCTTCTTCTTCTGTTTCTTCTCCTCCTCCTCCTCCTTCTTCTTCTTCCTCTTCTTCTTCCGCTTCCTCTTCCTCTTCTTCTTCCCCTTCTCCTCCTCCTCCTCCTCCTTTTTGACATTGACTCCCCTCTGTTGTCTAGGCTGGAGTGCAGTGGCACAATCTCTGCTCACTGCAACCTCCACCTCCTGGGTTCAAGCGATTCTCATGCCTCAGCCTCCTGAGTAGCTGGGATTACAGGTGCCTGCCACCACACCTGGCTAATTTTTGTATTTTTGGTAGGGGTGGGGTTTTACCATCTTGGCCAGGCTGGTCTTGAACTCCTGACCTCAAATGATCTACCCACTCTGGCCTCCCAAAGTACTGGGATTACAGACATGAGCCACTGTGCCCAATCTATTTTTTCAAATCTATCATTTTTTGCTTCATGAATTCTGAAGGTGGCTCAGTCCGTTTTATGCTGCTATAACAAAATATTTGAGGCTGGGTAATTTATAAAGAATAGGAATTTATTGGCTTACAATTGTGGAAGCTGGGACATCCATGATCTGGAGGCTGTCATCTGGTGAGGACATTCTTGCTATGTTATCACATAGTGGAAGGCATGCGCACATAGGTGCACACATGTGAGCAAAAGAGAGAGAGAAGGAGGGAGAAAGAAGGGGACTGAACTCACCCTTTAATAACAGACCCACTTCCGTGGTAATGGCATCAATCCATTCATGAGGGAGGAGCCCTTGTGGTCTAATCATCTCTCATTAAGTCCCACCTCCCAATATTGTTGTATTTGAGATTCAGTTTCCAACATATGCTTTTTGCAGGACACATTCAAACCATAGCACAAGGTCTGTTTTTAGATGCATACACTTCAGAGTTGATAGCTTTTCTTGGTGAATTGACCTCTTTATTATGTGATGTCTCTCTTTATCCCTGGAAATGTCCCTTTTTTGGAAGCTTACTTTGCTCTTCGTATAGCCACTCCAGCTTTCTTTTAATTAGTGTTTGGCTATTATATCTTTTTCTATCCTATTACTTTTAACCCATCTATGCCTTCATTATTTAAATTGAGTTTCTTATATATTGCAAATAGCCTGGAGTTGTTCTTGAGTTACTGGATCTTTGGGAAATGTGGATGTGACTAGTTCATTTAAAGGGGCTGAAAAGCAGTAACCCTGGGAACATGGTTAACAGATTCTGAAGTGATGAAGGACACAGAAATTGGCCCATGCAAAGAAGCAGGGCAGTAGCATTGAGTTGGTAATCTGAGATAGGCATTGAGTGGAGTTCCAAGTAGAAATCCACTGCTGCCTGGAAAATCCAGAGATCACCCTGGAAATCAAGTCAGAAGGAGTTCAAGGCCAGAGAACCAAGCTACTGAGGGGAATTAAGGAAGTTGAGATTGTGATACTGCAATGCAGAATAGGGAGTTTGTTTTCTGGAAAACTGGGTGGAGCTACCAATGAGGTAGGGCACTTCTCCAAGACAAAAGCAGATAGTGATACCTTAGAGCCCACCTTATTTGCATGTGAATTATCTTAAAGTGTAGGGTGAGCTGAGCCAGCAAGTAGGAATTTTGTAAGTGCAATTTCCAACTTAGAATTTAGTGACAGAAGCCAGGCAGGAGATGATAAAATACACTAATGGACAGGCTTACTTGCCCAAATTCAAGGTTTTATCTTTATCAGATGACCTGCAGCCACTATAAAGAGAGGACAGAATTTGCTGGAAGGTAGATGTTCTAGCTTTTATTTTAATATTATTTTTTATTTTGTAAAATATAGGATTGCTGCAAATATGGAGCACTTTTTATAAACACAAGTCTTTTAAAAAGAGAATGGTGGATGCTGTGGGCTTAAGAGAAGGTTACACATAAAACTCATTCATGAGAAATTAGAATTTCACTCTAAATTTTTATAGACCACCTACTATATGGCAAATATTGGGCTACGCCAGTCCTGGTCTAAAATTTCAGGGATATTACAGTCTAATGGGGGCAAATAAACAGAAACGGTAAACAAAATATATACAAATGCTAGGTTGCAACAGTGACAACACTATGAAGGGAGGCATAGGTTGCTTTTTAGATCAATATTAGGGGAATTTGGCTTAGGCAGAGAGATCAGGAAATGGTGGTTGAGAGGCCATCTGAAATATTGTCCTTAGTTAGGAAGGTGAGGGAAGAGTGGTCCAAGTGGAGGTTTGTGGCTGACCAGAACATGGCTACAACAGCCAGTGTGGCCAGAGTGCAGGGGAAAAGAGGAGAATGGTCCAAGATGATGCTGAGGAGATATGCAAGCACAGGACCATGGAGGGGCTTATCAGCACCATGGAAGAGTTTCATGGAAGGTAGGTCAGAAACTTGGAAGGACTTTTAGTCAGTGTATGGGGGTTGGGAGTGGGATGAAAATGATGGAACGAGTGTTCCGAAGTGTGCATGATGTGATATAATTCAGAGATTACCTTGGCTGCTCTGGGAGAGGAATTAAAGGAGAAGATGTAGTGTAGATTACAGGTAGACCAGTTAACAGGTTATTTCATCTATTTAATCTGTAGATGTGTGACATGTGAAAGCTCATACTTGGAGGTTGAGTGCGGAAGTAGAGAGAACTCGGCCAGTTAAAGAGATATTTAAGAAATAAAATCAACAGGACTTGGTGATGGACTGGACATGGAGGGTGAGGGAGACATCAAACCTGAACCTTTGGTTTTTGGTTCATGAACATGATCGGCCAGGACGAGGTTTTAAGAAGAGATCATGAATGCAGTTTGGATATGTTGAACTTGAGATGGACTTTAGGCACCCAAAACTGATTACTGCAAAAAATAGGTCAATGTGTGGGCTGAGCTTAGTGGAGAAACCAGACCTAGAGATTTGAATTTGGGAGGCTTCTGCACAAAATGGTGATTGAGTGATGGCATGAATGGCATTGCCTAAGGAAAGATTTAAAAAGCACGAAATGGTCAACACCTCAAAAGCTGCTGTATGTCAAGATGAGGCCAACAAACCATCTATTAGAATACATATTGACGTAGATGCCATTTTTATTTCAGTGAGCACTATTTTGGTTGAGTGAAGACACTGAACTCCCAGTAGAGTGTGGGGGAGTCGATTCTTCACAACGATGGGTGAGAATCAGAAGCAGCGGGTCTGAACAGCCCTTTGAGAAGCTTGACAGAGAAGAGAAGGTAAGGGAGGGCAGTAGTTGGAGGGAAAATAAGATTGGTGAAGAGGTAAGATAAGCATTATTATTTGAAATGCTTTAGTGAAAATGAACAGCTTTTAATGAACATAATAAAAATTGAGCTTCAAGAATAAATAGACTGTGCAAAAGAACCAGTGTTCATTAAATCATTTTTCTTTGCTACTCCTTAATTGGTAATTGGTTTTCGGCCATGACATATTTGTTCGTTAATTGCTCTGCTTCCTATTTAATCATGCTTTAATGATTCTCTTAGGAGAACATGGCTGAAAAAGACCCAAAGAGAGACCCTAATTCCTTTCCATAAATTGCACATTACTAAGATAGAACAATTACAAGAAAGGTTGTTCTATAAGTCCTTAACTCCATTTTTATTTTACATTTTTGAATGTGCATTCCATAGTGAGCATGGTACTCAGGAAAAGGGATTTTTTTAGTCCCACCTCTCCCTTTTTGTCCTCCTATTATAATTGTGAGCAATTGCCTTCTTCAACATATTTCACTTGTGTATTTTTTTTTTAAAGGCAAGATGTGGGCTACCCTGTGGAGTGTATGACATGCCCTTCAAGTTGACTTTGAAAGGTAATTAATTATGGTAGTGTCTGTTCAGTTTCAAAAGTTCAAATTAAATATCCTTCAAAACTCTTATCAAAGGGAATATATTTTACACACCTGTCACTTGTGAGAAATGCTGATTTGAGTCAAAATTAGGAAGGAGGTAAAGCTAACCATTAGAATGCTGGCACACCCACCCTGGTCTGTTGAACGAACCAATCTTCTAATACCCGTTGAGTGGCCCTGTCTTAAGCACTCCATTACTACTTTTCCAGGAGTTCTGTGATTTCACAGAATTTATGGTAAGTCATTGTTGAAAGGACCTTTAAGAGCTTACAGAGGCCCAGACAAGAAGGGACATGGCTGGGCCCTCAGTGTGTAAGGGGATAGTTAGAGAATGCCCTGAGGGCTTTGAGCTGCCAGTCCAGTACTGTGTCCACTACAGTAGGGGTCGGCAAACTACAGTCCACAGGCCAAATCCAGCTCAATGCCTGTTTTTGTAAATAAAGCTTTATTGGAACACAACCACACCCCTTCATTGACATATCCTTTATGGCTGCTTTTTGTCTATAGCCACAGAATTGAGTAGTAACTAGTTCAGTAGTTGCCATAGAGATAGTATGGGCTGCAAACTTAAAGTATTCACTATTTGACCCTTTATAGAAAAAAATGCTGAGCCCTGTGACTTGCATTGGCTGCCAATCCTGGTTGCACTTCAGAATTGCTAAAAGAAAAAAAAAAAAAGGAAAGAAAAGTACAGGCTGCTGAGCCATGCTCTTGACCTTCTCATCCCTAATCTTTCAGGATGGGATCCAGGAATCCTCATTTGCAGAAAACACGGTTTAAATGCTCAGTCACGTTAAGAATCACTGCATTACATCCTGCTCTCTCTAAAGCACATTGCCTTGAAAACACATCTCAGGTGGTAAGTGCCTTTCTATATGGGCTATGAGACTGGAAGCAGCTCCCCAGGGCAGTGCTTCACACACTTTCACTAGTATCAAAATCCCCTGGGGTGACTCCACCCCAAAGATTCTGATCAGCAGGTCTTGGGGGAGGCAGGAGAACTGGCATTTCTAACAAGCTCGCAGGTGATGCAGACGCTGCAGATTCCTGGACCACACTTTGCATAGCGCTGACGAAGACCAAAGGCTTGCATATCTAGTGAGAGACAGTCAGGCCCATGGGATGGGGTTGGGGATATATGTATGGACCAATTGCTAGGATTGTCCTAGATCACACTGTAAAGACTCCCAGTGCTCTGTTCAAATAATCATTGCTCTTCTCTTCCTCACCCCATCTATAAGACTTGAAATCAAGCAAACCTTGTTCTGGGTTTCCACTTCTATACAGGCTTTCTTTTATTGTGTTTTAAAAATTCCCTGGAAAATATTTTGAGTGTTGTAAAAGAATTGTGTTTTGAATAGGGAAAGGCAAATGGTGGATGAGAGACAGTAAAAGAAAATGAATTATATGTCATGAAGTAGTATGAATAAACGGTAGATGTTGAATAAATATTTGTCAACATCATAACTGCAAAAACACAAAATGATGAAAAGGCAACAGAGACAGGCAGAGACAGAGGGTCTTGGTGCCACAAAAATGATTTTATTTTGAACCAGAAAGCAACAGCAATCAAGACAATAGGCAGGGCCAAGGGCTTGGCAGTGTGACTTAAGTACCGGGCATTGAATTTGTCTAGGGGCAAGGAGTGACATAAAGATAATCAATTTTTCATGTCCAAGCCAAGCTCATACAGATGATGATATTTATCAGTGATTCCCATTTACACAGGCTTGGATTGCTTTTCAGATATCAGATTTTTGTAACTATTTTATAAATATTTTTAAAGGTGAAGGAGCCACCGGAGTGTAGGTGAATTGGTGCCCCTCCCCTTTTCTTTTTGGGTGTATCAAGCATATAATCAATCAATGACAGAAAAGTGAAAGGTTTTTATGAGAGTTTTGCATTAAAAGAAAACCAGCGATCAAGTTTCTACACTGCAGCACTGTTGATATTTGAGCATGACAACTCTTTGTGGTCGGGGGCTGCGCTTGCACTGTAGGATGTTTAACGGCGTCCATGACCTCTAGGCACTAGATGCTGGTAGCTTCCCTTCCCCGGCTGCGACAACCAAAAGTTGCCATTGCATTGCCAAATGTCTCCTGGGGGGCAAAATCGAGCCCTGGTTGAGAAGCGCTGTTTTCAAAAACATCCTCCTGCCCCCATCAGTCTTGGTGTGCTTTTTACCATTCTATTAAGGTAGACCAGATGGTCAACTTCCCAACACCAAATGCACATGTATGCCAGCATATATGCGTGTCTCTTTGCAGGTATCATCTGCATGTTCCTGGAGCTGAGATGGAATTCCACGGTCACTGGAGGACGTTAGTTCAGTTCCTCAGCAAGTTTAAGGTCAATATAGCAGTACCGTAATAAAAAAGCCTGTCTGTATTCAAGCTGTTTCTTTTCCTCCAGCAGAAACCATCGTCAATGCAGTCAGTTTTTGAAGTCACTTTCTTTTAAAGCTGGAAAGAATCTTCACCCAGGCCCGCCCTCATCTTAATCCACCATTTAGAGTCCTACTTGAATGATACCGCCAGCAACTTTCAACTTTGGATCCAGATTTCTTTATTCGTATCCACCAGGAAGAGAGGTACCATGTTTCTGAGTTCTTTTATGAGCACTCGCTACATAATTTGCAAGGCCCAGTGCAAAGTGGAAATGCAGGCCCCTTGTTCAAAAATTATTAAGAATTTCAAGACAGCAACAGCAGAGCTTAGGGCCCTTCTGAACTCCTGGGCTCTGGGCATACCCATGACACCAGACCTGGCAGTCTTGGTTGGTGCTGCATTGATTTTGTTGTATTAATTTAATTGGCACTGCCATCTCTTTTGCCCCTGTATCGCAGTGTTTCTTGTGGTGAGGACCTCAAATAATAAAATACTGTGACCTCAATCAGTTTAAAGAGAATGCAAAATTACACTGCAGCAAATTTTTACAGCATACATTTTTTAGACTTTCAAAAAAAATTCACACGGGAATCTTTTCTACATCATTATAGTAATTAAACACGGTGGCCTTTCACCATATACATATTTTCCTGTAAATATGACAACCTGGAACTAGTAACTGCTACTATCCACAATGCTTTTAAGTTAGCCAAGAGTGAGACTTCCACAACAAAATTATGACATAATCTCTCATGTCCTTATAAAAATAGCCAAAACATACCCTAAATGGCTTACTGTGAAAATTTGAGTAGTAACTTCTTAATATTGAAAAACATTATTTTCATGGAAATATTGTCCTTCTACTAAGTAAGTGTTTTATGTTAACATCATAAGGCAAACTGTAGCATTTATTGGTACCTGGAGACCATGATTTTAAAAACTCAGAAGCTGAGTTTTAGACCCTTTTATTTAGAACCTGTTAGTGTACAAAGTGCATTAAAATATCCATTATCCAGTTACCCAAAATGTGTGTAAAAATTACTGAGACAACCCTTTCAGTTTATTCAGAGAAGGCAAACACACATTGCTTTTATATTGTAATAAAAAGAAAAACCTATAAGGTTTCCAGAGAAAGATTGTTTTTTCCATTGAGGTGTCCATCTTTTAGATGTGAAATTGTCTTAGGTATCTATCAAAATATTCATCTGGGTATAAATAATATAGTAAATATATAGAATCTATCTGTTAAGAAAAAGGAGAGTGTCTGCTAGGGAAGAGGATGGAAGGACCCAGGAAGCTGGCTTGGCCTCCCTTGAAATCCAGATTTGCAATCACATGAGCTTTGGCCACGTGATGCTGAAACAATGAGTTCATTGACTTATTTCAGGGAGGCAGTTGGTTGATTTGGCTAAAAACAAAATAACTAAAAACAATGTCTAAATCCACTAGTCTGTTCAGTCAAAATGGCTGACCCAGTATCCCAGGTAAATATTTTAGCAATTGAAACCATTTATAGAGGTCATGCCCTTCATCAAACTAGAACCAATGCCAGAGTTCTGGTCCAAGAACTGCTCAAGAAAGCCTTAATTCATGGACCATTCCAACGCATCAGATTGGCATGCAAAGAATCCCAGCTGACATTTTATAAGCAGGTTCCTGAATAACAAGTTTGAATTTTTTTTTTTTTTGGTCTTACAACTCTATTGTAAACTATACTAGACTATAGAGGGACTTCTGCATCTTTCAAGATGTGTTTAATAAAGGTCTGTTTATAATAACTTTTGAGGCATGTATCTAGTAAATAGTACTTTATACAATGTCCCTTGTCATTACCGACTCATAAATATTAAGTGTTTTTCAGTGACTTATGTTTGGATGTGGTAGTGGTGATCAGGGTCATGTGCTGATGTCCTGGAGAGCAAAATCAATCCAAAGTGGTGCTGCTATTTGTGACAGAACATGTTTATTTACTCAGCCCCAGAGACAAAAGGAAAATTGATATGGGGGAGGGGGAAATAGGAGAACTATTAAATGTGTGAAGAAATTTCACAGGTCTAAAGGAACTATTAAAAGGAAGGATAAAGTAGATTCTATACCATAAAACAGAATCCTACCTCTGATAAAAGACAAATCAGCCTGCATTTTTGAATAATCAATAGGATTCAAAATGACTATTTTCAATTGCAATCTCATTCTTAATGTTCTTCAGAACCCTTAACCCTGAGAGAAACAGGGCAAAATGTGGCCAAAAGGATTCAGAACCTTTCTTTCCAACATTATCCCATCAGCTATCAGAAGGGAAAGATTTAGCCACGGCAAGGTCCGAGGTCCAAAATCAATTCTTTTCATTCTCTGTCTGTCTTGCTCTCCATTTTAGTTGATCTGATACAACTTTTCGACATCACTATTAAAACACTTCAAATTAAACCAGAGTAAGAAAGCCCGTTTTCTCCCCTACTAGGTTCAAACACATCCTGTTATGCACCATCGAGGTGAAAAGACCTACCATGGGATCATTATGAGATATTAGGTAAGAAGGTGAATAACATACAAAACTACGAAAGTGTTTTTTGTTTTTTTTTGCAAGCCCATAGATTGTGATGAAATAGTTGTAAATAGCTGATAAACTTATGGGCCTCTTAATGTGCAAAACCAAGTACTTCCTAAAAGTTGTAATCCTGATTATGTTTCTCTTATAAATAATCTATAGATTTTCCTCTAAATACAAAAAAATTAAAGAAATTATTAAAGCCCGTACTTAATACAAGACACAGTAAAAGGAGAGGAATCTCTTGTTTTGAGCCCTATCTGAGCCGATTTCTGGACACTTTTGGTGAGATTTCATTACACTCATGAAGCCTGTGCTTTCTCAGTCCCCTAAATAGTGGCCTGAACCTTATTGTTCCCCAGAAAGCAGCTCCATGTGGCCAGGTGCTCACGGCAGCTGCTCTGTGCAGTCCAAATGGTCTGGGATAGGAAGCCCAGTGATAATCGTCATACACTTGTTCCACACGGTGAAGGTGGGGCAAACAGGCTGCGCAAATGCGACGTCGAAGGTGTAGAGGTGGATAGAGTTCAAAGCATCATAAAAGGCGATAGAGCCGTTATCATAGTCCAGCAGGATCCCCACGCGCCGGAGGTGGGGGGCAGGCTCAATGGGGATTTCCTTGCTATTGTGTCTCACCACCCAGTTATTGTTGCAGCGGCAGAGCGCCCAGGAAGCAGAGTTCTTCCCAATCCATTCATGCTTCGGGGCTGATTTATAAGCAAGACCAATGGCATACCTGCAGAAACAAAACAGCAACAACAAAAACAATGAGCCATGTTGCACATGCACGTTAAATCTGTTCTGTGGTCCTCAGGGGTTATAAAAACATGATCATTTGTTGTCCCCGTTCATTTTCTTTAAGTGAAAGCTTGGCAAGAACCCCAACATCTGTGTTCATCTCCTTCCCTCCCAAACATATAGTGGGTGGAAAGAAGCGTCATACTTACCCACATTTCTGTTTTCAGCTCAAACACTACAGAGAATTTGAACTTTGCGTTTTGCTCTTTTTTTCACTCTTACAAAAATCTACACGATGTATTCGCTAGACCAGTGCTGACCAAAAGAATTTTCTTCAATGATTGAGATGTTCTGCTCTTCTCGATATGATAACCACAAGCCACATATGGCTACCGGGAACTTTAGTTGTGGCTGGTGAGACTGAGGAACTGAACTTTAAATTTATTTAATTTTCATTAAGTTAAATAATTTAAATAGCTGCATGTGGCTCATAGCTACCATACTGGACAGCACAACCCTAGACTTCTCCTTTTGACCTTCTTTTAATTTTTCACTTAACACCATGTCTGTCATTTTCTGATTCTGAATGCACTTTGCCAAGGGCAAGCACAGAAGATGATTCCCATTTGCAGGGATAAGTCCTTTGTCATTACTCAGCCCCAGTTTTCTCATGTATACCACAGGGACAATGATAGTCTCCGTCTTGCAGTGTTATTTTAAGGAGTAAAGGAGAGAATACATGTTAAGTCCTAGGCACAGGACCTGGCATGTAATATTCAGTAACTGCTATTTTATTATTATTGCCTGATGGCACATACTAACAATAAGTACCAGAATCAGAATTTGAACTTAGGATGACTCAAAACCCACAAACATGAACTACATTCTACAATGCCATCCGTAACCAGAAATTGTGCAGTTCATCACTGCCAAGAGCCTTTCTGATTATATTTCCTACTATACTGAAAAAAAATTCTGAACGTGTTTGAGCAGACGGATCTTCTGGTTACTCTAAATGTTCTCTCGCTGCTCAAAAAAATCCAAAGAATGCTTTCTACACTGTTCTAAGCTTCTTAATCTCTTTTTACCCCTCTGAGGCATGCCTCTGTAATATTCATCGTATTTCAGTTAGTTATTAAGATAAACAAAACCCATCACTCTTAATAAAGAGTAAATGACTCACAGTTGAACTTTTAATATGTTACAGCAGAAACCAGTCTAATTGGATATTAACATATGGTACCTTACCCAATGCAGAGAGAAAAGTTTCATGGGTCTTTAATAAAATGACATTCTTTAAAAAAATCATACTGGACTTAAAATACAATCACTTTAAGAGTGGTGTGTTTAAAAAGAAAATTAACATAACATGCCATCACTAAATCCAAAAGAAGGATGGAATTGATAATCTGCCAAGCCCAGTGTGCAGGCCTGTCTGTCATCAATGTTGCATCCTCTCTTCCCTCGCGTCCATCCTCTCCTGCTTATGAGGAGAATCCAAGTTGCATTTCCCAGAATCTCCTATCCTGTAGGAGTCTGGGTCAGGCTCTGCTATTGTGGTGCCTTTGCACAAGATCCAGAAGTGCTTAGAGGCGGGGAAACACTCTTTCCTGATGGCAGACAGTAGACGTGCAGTTGGTGGAAGCTTCTAGATGAGCGCCTGAGTACACCTGCCTTGTGCTGTGGGCAACTTTGCAGCAGCTACAGTTCATCATGACTCCGTGAACTAGGGCAGCAGACTCCCTGACTTCATGCCCCAGCCCTTCCAGGGTCCTGTAAGCTTCTGGCTCCCTTCTTCTGTGGAGTGCATCAGGGGTCTCAAATGTCATCTGTTCATTTGATACACTGATGATATGGTTTGGCTGTGTCCCCAGCAAATCTCATCTCGAATTCCCACATGTTGTGGGAGGGACCCGGTGGGAGGAAATTGAATCATGGGGGCAGGTCCTTTCAGTGTTGTTCTCGTGGTACTGAATAAGTCTCACAAGATCTGATGGTTTTAAAAAGGGGGAGTTTCCCTGCACAAGCTCTCTTTTTGCCTGCTGCCATCCATGTAAGAAAGACGTGACTTGTTCCTCCTTGCCTTCTGCCATGATTGAGGGCTTTCCCAGCCACATGGAACTGTAAGTCCATTATAAACCTCTTTTGCAAATTGCCCGGTCTTGGTTATGCCTTTATCAGCAGCATGAAAACAGACTAATACATACATTTTGGAAAGGTTTTCATTTTGCAATTGTCAGTATCTCCCACCCCCCAAAATGTTCTGTATACCCCAGTGAATACCATTTCCATTTTTCAGACAATTTGGAACCTGCATTTGCATCACAAAATCACCATATCTGTATTGTTTCCTTCTTGTTGTGGCACAGCATTTTTATTTTTTATTACTTTGATGTTTATTTCCCATTTGAACCTTAACTGAACCCTATGAAATAGCTGTGGCAGGTATGGCTGACTACATGTGGCAAATAGAAACAGAAGATTAAAATTGGGAGCAAAATCCAGAGTTGTATGCTGCCCCCACCCCTTCTGGTCTAATAATCTTTGCATGAACCTGTTATTACTCGTTTAGTTAACACCATTTCATAAAACACCAAGTGCACATTGGCATTAGAGAGTAAGAAAATAACTAAGTGTATAGTCCATTAAGCAAAGGAAAATACCATTATAGTATCATTAATCTGTGAAACTAGGTACATATTTCCATTGAGCTTGAAAGGTGCAGGCAGAATGTAATGTTCCATTAAGTTACGCAGTGAGACACGGAGAATTCAAAGTATAAAAATTATGTCTCTCAGAGCAATGTTAACATGCCCCATTGCACAGATCATAATGTACACATCAATTTAAAGTCCAGACTATATTTCATAAGCAAATATATGTCATTAGCTGTTGCAAATCAAGATGTCACAGGCATTTAATCGTAGGGGGTGCCCCTTCCTTGCTAATACCCCCCAGGAAATGTAAAGTGACTTTCTACATGAAGATTTTTCTGAAATTGACACAGTCAGGTTTGTAAAGATTAATTGTGTAGCAATTAATTTTAGAATTTCTTTTCCCCCTCATGAGTTAGTTTTGACATCTGGAGGGTGTTTTCAAGGTAATGCTGATCTGTGTTTATATAACTGAAGTGGTCTGATGGAATTTTGCAAATTATTCATCAATGGCAATGAGATCATAATGATCAGGTTTCATTTATCATAAATAATTATTAATAGAGTAATAATCATTTAGACCCTGGATTCTATCCCAGATTAATACAGCACATTAATTAACTAGAAACATTTGCTTTTTTGTACCTGCATCCATTGTGTTTTCCTTTGTGCTTTAATTTTGCCCCACTGCAGCTAAACATTGCAAACGCCAATCTAGCCCAGAGCCTAGTGGGGTGAAGGATTTGTCCTCCATCCTCTGGCAGGATGTTGGAACAGAAAAAGCTTCTAGGCAAAGAGAATTATGAGGATAACAACAAAGGAAAACCTACTCGCCCAACCAATATAGTATGTACCATTATTGGGAGAGACGGTAAGCTTACGATTCACTTCTTAGATTTTTGGCTAATTTCTACCTGCAATATAAGGGACTCAGACATGTCACATTATTTGCATAGGTTTGAATTGAAAGGTTTTTTAATATATAAATAAGTGTTTTATCATGCTTATATTGAAAGAAACACTGTTATACTCACCATCTTCAGGCTATGCAATTTTGAATGTTGATTTTATTTTTTAAAGCAAGGATTCAGCTATCACTCATTAAGTACACTATCATAAACCCTAGAGAGTAATTATAGCATTTCAAAAATATACCACCCTTTTGTGAATAGCAGCAGAGCATGGTGGTTAAGAGCAGGGAACAGCAAACTACTACCCAGGGGCCAACTCTGGCCCTCTGCCTGTTTTTATAAATGAAGTTTTATTGGAACGCAGCCATGTTCATTTGTGTAGGTGTTGTCTGTGGCTGCTTTCCCACTACAACAGAAGAGTCGAGTATTAGTGACAAAAATCATTTGGCGTGCAAAACCAGAAATATTGAATCTCTGGCCCTTTACAGATAATGTTTGTGGACTGCTGGTTAAGAGCCTGACCCTTGACTGCGGACTTGCTGACTCTGCCACCTGTGAGCTTTGTAACTCTGTGATCTTCAGCATATACCTCAGTCACCTCATCCGTAAAGTGGATAATATTAGCACCTACCTTTGTAGGGATGTGAGGCTGAATAAATGAGTTGACATCTGTAAAATGCTTAGACTAGTGCCTGGCACATACTTGCACCATATAAGGGCTTGTTAAATAAAAATAAAACAGCTCCCTTTTTGATCAATAGCAAGCAGGCATTTGTGAGACAGACGGTCAAAGGGGTGCAGTTTGTGGCTGTGGATTAGGCAAGGTTAACTTTGTGAGGTTAACTAATTCCAATGTAATTGTGTCCTGACCTTTGCCCTTATTCATAGAGAACTCAGTGGGCTAAAGTCACTGGGCTGGATCTAACAGGCCTTTTGAAATTATTCCCAGCCTATGATCACTGCTTCACCCCCACCATTCAGCCCTTAGCTATTTGCACTAATTGGCCCAGTCTAGAACCATAAAACATACAAGGCAACGGAAATTAGTTTTGTATAATGATGAAGAGTGACGTTTTAAAGTAGGGAATGGCAAACTTTTTCTTGAAAGGACCAGAAAGTAAATATTTTTGGCTTCGTAGACCATATGATTCTCTATTAACTACTCGACTCTGCTGTTGTGGCTCAAAGGCAGCCATGGACTATATGTAAAAAAATGGACCTGGCTGTATTCCCATAAAACTTTATTTGCAAAACCAGGTAGCAGGCCAGGTTTGGCTCATGGGCTGTGGTTTGCCGACCCATGTTTCATGACATGAAAGAGCAGTGTTAGCACGGTATAGCTCTTCCAATGACCAGAGCTCTATAATCTTGAACAGAGAACCCACAGATGTGGTTATTAGTAATATATGGTGGTTGTTTGGGGGTGTTTGTTATGCAGCATTATCCTAGCAATAGCTGACTAATACAACTTTTCTGCACTTTATTCTTTAAGATGCATTTCAGTATGGGTTGACTCTCTAAGTACAGAGTGAGATGTGCCTTTTTATAACTGCAGGACAATAGATATAAGTTGCCTACCATGTGCTTCCACTTATGACCACTTCCCAATAATGCCGGCCACTATCAATAAACACATTTCCAGCTACTCCATAGCTCCCCTGGCTGGTGAAGCGTTCAGGTGTGTGACTCTTCTTGGATGATGACTCATCACGTTCTACTGTCAAGTTATCATGGGACACCTTCAGTTTTCGATGAGCAGATTTGGGATCCAGTTTAAATGGTTGGCCTGAAAACAAGTTGACAAAACAGAAAAAGGAAGAGGAAGAGGATTGTTTATTTTATCATAACCAATAGCATATTTTCAAAATCAGATTTAAAAGACAGGAACAAGCCAGCCCTCCCTGAGTCATGCCTCCTATCACAAAGTGGTATCTTATATTTTAATAGTAATTTAAACGTTACAAGCAACTTTCAAAGACATTTGCTTGCAAAGTTTTCATAATATTCAAAAGACAATAGAGAGCAGCAACTCTGTGTATAGTATAGTACACAGTAAGAGTGAATAAGAACATGTTCCTGCCTTCATAAGCTTTCATAAGGTAGGGATCCAGTGGTGGCATGCCAACTATTCAACAACAGCATGGACAAGGCTTAGCCAGAAAACACAGTGTGAGCTAGCTTCATGGATTCCAGGTGTACACAAGCAGCACAGGTACTGTCAGGCCTCTGAGCCCAAGCTAAGCCATCATATCATCCCATGTGACCTGCATGTACACATCCAGATGGCTGGTTCCTGCCTTAACTGATGACATTCCACCACAAAAGAAGTGAAAATGGCCTGTTCCTGCCTTAACTGATGACATTGTCTTGTGAAATTCCTTCTCCTGGCTCAAAAAGCTCCCCCACTGAGCACCTCGCGACCTCCACTCTGCCAGCCAGAGAACAACCCCCCTTTGACTGTAATTTTCCTTTACCTACCCAAACCCTATAAAACAGCTCCACCCCTATCTCCCTTCGCTGACTCTCTTTTCAGACTCAGCCCACCTGCACCCAGGTGAAATAGACAGCCATGTGGCTCACACAAAGCCTGTTTGGTGGTCTCTTCACATGGATGCGAGTGAAATTTGGTGCCGTGACTCGGATCGGGGGACTTCCCTTGGGAGATCAATCCCCTGACCTCCTGCTCTTTGCTCCGTGACAAAGATCCACCTACAACCTCAGGTCCTCAGACTGACCAGCCCAAGAAACATATCACCAATTTCAAATCCGGTAAGTGGCCTCTTTTTACTCTCTTCTTCAACCTCCCTCACTATCCCTCAACCTCTTTCTCCTTTCAATCTTGGTGCCACACTTCAATCTCTCCCTTCTCTTAATTTCAATTCCTTTCATTTTCTGGTAGAGACAAAGGAGACACATTTTATCCGTGGACCCAAAACTCTGGTGCCAGTCACGGACTGGGAAGGCAGCCTTCCCTTGGTGTTTAATCATTGCAGGGACACCTCTCTGATTATTCACCCATGTTTCAAAGGTGTCGGACCATGCAGGGACACCTGCCTTGGTCCTTCACCCTTAGCCGCAAGTCCCGCTTTTCTGGGGGAGGGGCAAGTACCCCAACCCCTTCTCTCCGTGTCTCTACCCCTTCTCTGCTTTTCTGGGGGAGGGGCAAGTACCCCAACCCCTTCTCTCCGTGTCTCTACCCCTTCTCTGCTTTTCTGGGGGAGGGGCAAGTACCCCTCAACCCCTTCTCCTTCCCGGCTTTTCTAGGGGGCAAGAACCCCCAATCCCTTATTTCTGTGCCCCAACCCCTTCTTTGCTTTTCTGGAGGGCAAGAACCCCCTCCCCACCCCTTCTCCGTGTCTCTACTCTTTTCTCTGGGCTTGCCTCCTTCACTATGGGCAAGCTTCCACCTTCCATTCCTCCTCCTCCCTTAGCCTCTGTTCTTAAGAACTTAAAACCTCTCAACTCTCACCTGACCTAAAATCTAAGCATCTTATTTTCTTCTGCAATGCCGCTTGACCCCAATACAAACTTGACAGTAGTTCCAAATAGCCAGAAAACGGCACTTTCAATTTTTCCATCCTACAAAATCTAAATAATTCTTGTCATAAAAAGGGCAAATGGTCTGAGGTGCCTGATATCCAGGCATTCTTTTACACATCGGTCCCTCTCTAGTCTCTCTTCCCAATGCAACTTATCCCAAATCTTCTTTCCCTCCCACCTGTCCCCTCAGTCCCAACCCCAAGTGTTGCTGAGTCTTTCTAATCTTCCTTTTCTACAGACCCATCTGACCTCTCCCCTCCTCCCCAGGCTGAGCTAGGTCCCAACTCTTCCTCAGCCTCCACTCCTCCACCCTATAATCCTTTTATCACTGCTCCTCCTCACACCTGGTCCAGCTTACAGTTTCCTTCCATGACTAGCCCTCCCCCACCTGCCCAGCAATTTACTCTTAGAAAGGTGGCTGGAGCTAAAGGCATGGTCAAGGTTAATGCTCCTTTTTCTTTATCCCAAATCAGATAGTGTTTAGGCTCTTTTTCATCAAATATAAAAACCCAGCCCAGTTCATGGCTTGCTCAGCAGCAACCCTGAGACGCTTTACAGCTGTAGACCCTAAAAGGTCAAAAGGCCGTCTTATTCTCAATATACATTTTATTACCCAATCTGCTCCTGACATTAAATAAAACTCCAAAAATTAAATAATTCCGGCCCTCAAACCCCCAACAGGATTTAATTAACCTCGCCTTCAAGGTGTACAATAATAGAAAAAAGTTGCAATTCCTTGCCTCCACTGTGAGACAAACCCCAGCCACATCTCCAGCACACAAGAACTTCCAAATGCCTGAACCGCAGCAGCCAGGCTTTCCTCCAGAACCTCCTCCCCCAGGAGCTTGCTACAAGTGCCAGAAATCTGGCCACCAGGCCAAGGAATGCCTGCAGCCCAGGATTCCTCCTAAGCCTCGTCCCATCTGTGCGGGACCCCACTGGAAATTGGACTGTCCAACTCACCTGGCAGCCACTCCCAGAGTCCCTGGAACTCTGGCCCAAGGCTCTCTGACTCCTTCCCAGAACTTCTTGGCTTAGCAGCTGAAGACTGACGCTGCCCAATCACCTCGGAAGCCCCCTAGACCAACACGGATGCCAAGCTTTGGGTAACTCACACAGTGGAAGGTAAGTCCGTCCCCTTAATCAATACGGAGGCTACCCACTCCACATTACCTTCTTTTCAAGGGCCTGTTTCCCTTTGCCTCCATAACTGTTGTGGGTATTGACGGCCAGGCTTCTAAACCTCTTAAAACTCCTCAACTCTAGTGCCAACTTAGACATTACTCTTTTAAGCACTCTTTTTTAGTTATCCCCACTTGCCCAGTTCCCTTATTAGGCCAAGATATTTTAACCAAATTATCTGCTTCCCTGACTATTCCTGGACTACAGCCATATCTCATTACCACCCTTCTCCCCAACCCAAAGCCTCCTTCGCGTCTTCCTCTCGTATCCCCCCACCTTAACCCACAAGTATGGGACATCTCTACTCCTTCCCTGGCAACCGATCACATGCCCATTACCATCCCATTAAAACCTAATCACCCTTACCCTGCTCAATGCCAATATCCCATCCCACAGCATGCTTTGAAAGGATTAAAGCCTGTTATCACTCGCCTGCTACAGCATGGCCTTTTAAAGCCTATAAACTCTCCTTACCATTCCCCCATTTTACCTGTCCTAAAACCAGACAAGGCTTACAAGTTAGTTCAGAATCTGTGCCTTATCAACCAAATTGTTTTTCCTATCCACTCCGTGGTGCCAAACCCATATACTCCCCTATCCTCAATACCTCCCTCTACTACCCATTATTCTGTTCTGGATCTCAAACATGCTTTCTTTACTGTCAGGCCTCTGAGCCCAAGCCAAGCCATTGTATCCCCTGTGACTTGCGCGTACACATCCAGATGGCCTGAAGTAACTGAAGATCGACAAAAGAAGTAAAAATAGCCTTAACTGATGACATTCCACCATTGTGATTTGTTTCTGCCCCACCCTAACTGATCAATGTACTTTGTAATCTCCCCACCCCTGAGAATGTACTTTGTGAGATCCACCCCCTGCCCCCAAAACATTGCTCCAACTCCACCGCTTATCCCCAAACCCATAAGAACTAAAGAAAGATAATCCACCACCCTTTGCTGACTCTCTTTTCGGACTCAGCCCACCTGCACCCAGGTGAAATAAACAGCCATGTTGCTCACACAAAGCCTGTTTGGTGCTCTCTTCACACGGACGCGCATGAACTTTACTATTCCTTTGCACCCGTCATCCCAGCCTCTCTTTCACTTAGACTGACCCTGACACCCATTAGGCTCAGCAAATTACCTGGGCTGTACTGCCACAAGGCTTCACAGACAGCCCCCATTACTTTAGTCAAGCCCAAATTTCATCCTCATCTGTTACCTATCTCAGCATAATTCTCATAAAAACACACGTGCTCTCCCTGCTGATCGTGTTTGATTAATCTTCCAAACCTCAATCCCTTACAAAACAACTCCTTTCCTTCCTAGGCATGGTTAGTGTGGTCAGAATTCTTACACAAGAGCCAGGACTGCACCCTGTAGCCTTTCTGTCCAAACAACTTGACCTTACTGTTTTAGCCTAGCCCTCATGTCTCCGTGCGGTGGCTGCCGCTGCTTTAATACTTTTAGAGGCCCTAAAAATCACAAACTATGCTCAACTCACTCTCTACATTTCTCATAACTTCCAAAGTTATTTTCTTCTTCATACCTGACGCATATACTTTCTGCTCCCCAGCTCCTTCAGCTGTACTCACTCTTTGTTAAGTCCCACAATTACCATTGTTCCTGGCCCGGACCTCAATCTGGCCTCCCACATTATTCCTGATACCACACCTGACCCCCAAGACTGTATCTCTCTGATCCACCTGACATTCACCCCATTTCACCATATTTCCTTCTTTCCTGTTCCTCACCCTGATCACGCTTGATTGATTTACTGATGGCAGTTCCACCAGGCCTAATTGCCACACACCAGCAAAGACAGGCTATGCTATAGTACAAGCCACTAGCCCGCCTCTTAGAACCTTTCATTTCCTTTCCATCGTGGAAATCTAGCCTCAAGGAAATAATTTCTCAGTGTTCCATCTGCTATTCTACTACTCCTCAGGGATTTTTCAGGCCCCCTCCCTTCCCTACACATCAAGCTCGAGGATTTGCCCCCACCCAGGACTGGCAAATGAGCTTTACTCAACATGCCCCGTGTCAGGAAACTAAAATACCTCTTAGTCTAGGTAGACACTTTCACTGGATAGGTACAGGCCTTTCCTACAGGGTCTGAGATGGCCACTGCAGTCATTTCTTCCCTTCTGTCAGACATAATTCCTCAGTTTAGCCTTCCCACCTCTATACAGTCTGATAACAGAGCAGCCTTTATTAGTCAAATCAGCCAGGCAGTTTTTCAGGCTCTTAGTATTCAGTGAAACCTTTATATCCCTTACGGTCCTCTGTCTTCAGGAAAAGTAGAACAGACTAAAGGTCTTTTAAAAACACACCTCACCAAGCTCAGCCACCAACTTAAAAAGGACAATACTTTTACCACTTTCACTTCTCAGAGGTCCGACCTGTCCTCAGAATGCTACGAGGCACAGCCCATTTGAGCTCCTGTATAGACACTCCTTTTTATTAGGCCCCAGTCTCATTCCAGACACCAGACCAACTTAGACTGTGCCCCCAAAAAACTTGTCATCCCTACTATCTTCTGTCTAGTCATACTCCTATTCAGCATTCTCAACTACTCATACATGCCCTGCTCTTGTTTACACTGCCGGTTTACACTGTTTCTCCAAGCCAGCACAGCTGATATCTCCTGGTGCTATCCCCAAACTGCCACTCTTAATTCTTGAAGTAAATAAATAATTTTTGCTGGCAGGACTATGCTGAATCTCCTTAGGCACTCTCTAATCAGACGTCCTGAGTCGTCCCAATTCTTAGACCTTTAAACCTGTTTTTCTCCTTCTCTTATTCCGTTTAGTTTTTCAATTCATACAAAACTGTATCCAGGCCATCACCAATAATTCTAAATGACAAATGTTTCTTCTAACAAACAACCCCGCAATATCATCCCTTACCACAAAATCTTCCTTCAGTTTAATCTCTCCACTCTAGGTTCCCACGCTGCCCCTAATCCCGCTAGAAGCAGCCCTGAGAAACATCGCCCATTCTCTCGCCATACCATCCCCCAAAATTTTCGCCATCCCAACACTTTACCATTATTTTGTTTTATTTTTCTTAGTAATATAAGAAGACAGGAATGTCAGGCCTCTGAGCCCAAGCTAAGCCATCATAGCATCCCCTGTGACCTGCATGTACACATCCAGATGGCCAGTTTCTGCCTTAACTGATGACATGCCACCACAAAAGAAGTGAAAATGGCCTGTTCCTGCCTTAACTGATGACATTGTCTTGTGAAATTCCTTCTCCTGGCTCATCCTGGCTCAAAAAGCTCCCCCACTGAGCACCTCACGACCCCCACTCTGCCTGCCAGAGAACAACCCCCCTTTGACTGTAATTTTCCTTTACCTACCCAAATCCTATAAAACAGCCCCACCCCTATCTCCCTTCGCTGACTCTCTTTTCGGACTCAGCCCACCTGCACCCAGGTGAAATAAACAGCCATGTTGCTCACACAAAGCCTGTTTGGTGGTCTCTTCACATGGACGCGAGTGAAAGGTACATACTGGCTGGATAGCATCCTGAAAAGGAGGAATGAGTGAAGACTCCATTTTCAACCACTGCAGTGTTCTATTCCAGCATAAGATGCATTCATGCTCAATATACTTCAGACCAGAAACCAAACAAATCAAGATCTTAGGTCTTAACATACAGAATATTCTAGAAGTTTATATTATTCTGAGATTATTAAAAATTAAAGCATTACTCTTAGGAATTTAGGATGAGAATACAATTTTCAGTCCACAAAATTAGGAAAAAATGTGATAGTAATGCCTGGGTTTTCTACTCATGAAATTATTTATATATAATAAGGCCTTCTCTATTTCATTACTCATATTTGTATGTTAAAGATTTAGGTATTCAGTGAGCCGAGATTGCGCCACTGCACTCCAGCCTGGGCGACAGAGCAAGACTCCTTCTCAAAAAAAAAAAAAAAAAAAAAGATTTAAGTATTAAAAAATCTTGGCAGAGTCACACCTGGACATTTTGTCATAGTTGTTACTTGACAATTCAATATTGGTTTGGAGTACTGCCTTGTCATTCAACACTGCATTGGGTACAAGGCATTTAAAGGCAGGAAATGAGTTACAACCTGATGCAAATGCCATGGTGTCCAAACTCCACAGCCACTGTTGCAGTTGGCAGGTTCCTTCTGCCCAGTATACAGCTCTCAGACAATCAATCACAGGAAAAGGTTTGGTAAATTCAACTGTGGCAATACACGATGCTGGGCGAGAAACTGACCCAGTGAGTGAGTATAGGACAGTGTGTTGTCACGTGTGGGTAGGCCAAAGGATTTCCAGTTGCCTCTTGGATACAAACACAACACCAGCATCTCTAAAATCCTTTCTTTTTAGGTCAGGGACCAGCATACTTTTTCTGCAAAGGGCCTGACAGTAAATATTTTTGGCTATGCAGGCCAGGCCATGTGGTCTCTTTTGTGACTATTCAACTCTTCTGCTATAGTGAGGAGGCAGCCACAGACAACAGGTAAATGAATGGGCGTGGCTATATGCTAATAAAACCTTATTTACAAAATCAGGCAGCCAGATTTGGCCCTTGAGCTATAGTTAGCTGGCTTTTGTTTTAGAAATCTATTTCTGTACATATCAAAGAAAAGCTTAGGCTGGGCTGGTGGCTCATGCCTGTAATGCCTGCACTTTGAGAGGCCAAGGCAGCTGGATCACCTGAGGTCAGGAGTTCAAGACCAGCTTGGCCAACATGGTAAAACCCCATCTCTACTAAAAATACAAAAATTAGCTGGGTGTGGTGGCAGACACCTGTAATTCCAGGTACTCGGGAGGCTGAGGCATGAGTATCACTTGAACCCGGGAGGCAGAGGTTGCAATGAGCCGAGATTGTGCCACTGCACTCCAGCCTGGGCAACAGGGCAAGACACTGTCTCAAAAAAATAACAATAAAAAAGAAAAGAAAAGCTTTAAAGGGGGAGCAGAGAAAACCCTCAAGTGCTGAGCAGGGATTGGACATTCTCAGAGGCCGTAAGATCTACTGGATTACATGTGTACTTTAAATTTTGACTTGTAAAAAAAAGTCCTTAGGAATGATCATGCTAGCGACTATCAGAGATAAACTAGGAACTAAGACAAGAAGAGTATGAAGAGAGTTTTCCTTAAAATATTTCAACTTTTAAAGGTGGAAGGTAGAATATGGATTAAAAATGATACAATACTAATGGGCAGAGCAGGAAGAAATTCCTTAATAGCGCCCATCATTTACAATGAAGGCCAAGTTCTGCTAGGCCTCCTTCCAGTGAGATATATCAGAATGTCAGAGCCATTGGAAAGACCGGCCTTGTGATGGTGAGATACTGCCTCAAACATCCTGCCTGCCTTGGCTCACACCCTCACCCACCCATGTGTGGAGCAGAATCATGCAATCTTGGTGAGCAAATTCTGCCTGTGCCTCAGATGTGTTTCCCAAATAAACCACTACCTACTCTGCCCAAATTCAAGGCTTTTGCTTCAGTGAAGACAAATTAGTTCAAGAAAGAGATTAATAGCTTACTTTACTAAATAATTCAATTCATTATAATATTTGTATGGGACACGACTCATATTCAGGCCGTTGTTTACTTATATGCACAACTCTTTCAATAATCTTTTGATACTGTGCCCAGCAGCCAGTCTTCCTTCCTTGTAATCCACTCACCACATCATAGTGCAAGAGAGCTTTATTTCATGGACATTTTCATCCTGCCTGTTTTATTTAAACTCTTCAATCTCTCCACCAATCATTGGTATACAAAGAAACTCCCTGGTGTGGCCCAGGAGGCTTTCACATCTGTTCTTGTCTCCAGCTTCCTGGCTCACCTATCCTCCCAACCTAAGACACACTTTAATCACACGGATCAATTTTCTGTTCCATAAATATATTCTCCTTGTCTCCGGGCTTTTGCCTATGCTCTTCCTTTTGCATAGAACACTGTGTCCTCACATCCCCTGCTCCTAACCTATCTTGGAAAGCCTCTCAAGGTTGTGCTGGGGCACCCTGGCTTTGTCAACTTAGAACCTCTCATGGTTATTCCAGTCAGAGATTTCACACATTGAGTATTAATTAGGATTAATGTGCTTTATTCCCCAATAGTCTATGACCTTTTTGAGAGAAGCACACCTTAGGGAGTTGAAGATATTCATAATATCCTTGGCATCTTGCACAGCATCCCAAACACACTTGGTGCTCAAACATATCTTTTGAAGGAACAAATATTTACATGTTCGAATGCAAATCAAATAATGCTGATCTAAGTGTGCACAGGTATTGTACCATTTGTTGTATGACTGTAAAGAAACATATCATCATGTTATATTTTCTTATGTACTTAGAATTACTTTGAGATGGTCTTTTTGACAACTCATAACAACCCTCAAGTTGTTAAAATATTCCCATTTTAAAAGTGAAGGAACGCTAAATGCATTGTGGGATCCTGGATTGGGTCTTGGAATAGGAAAAGAACATTAGTGGAAAGCTGCTAAAATCTGAATAAAGTCTGGAGTTTAGTTACGAGTAATGCATCAATGTTAATTTCTTAGTTATGATAACTGTACCAAGGTTACATAAGATGTTAATATTTGGGCGAACTGGGTTAAGGGTGTACAGAACTCTCTGTATTATCTATGGATTTTCTATAAATCTACAGCTATTCCAAAATAAAAAGTCTATTTAAAAATATGAAGAAACTAGTCATATAGCTATAGGGGTACCAAGTGGGAAAGCCACAGTTTTCTCATTCTTAATTCAGTGCGCTCTTTACATCCCTTGTTCTTCCTCTAGGATCCAACACATTCCTCTAGGATACAACTCTTGCACTGAGAAATAAGGATATAGGTTAAATGAGGGTTCCCCTTGAAAAGCACTTAATTGTTCCTGTTGACTGCCTGGCAACCTCACAACATGGCGCCATACCAACATACTCCAATTTGCTTTCTCTTGGGAGGTCTTATGCAAATAAACACCATGTTACATAACATAATATTCCTAGATCAAAAAGATGTAAAGAAAGAAGAGAGGATAAAACAAAACACATGTGGACAGAGACAGAGAGAGGGAGATGACAGTATCATGAGACACACATAGGCCAGATCATTCTCTGTGACACGCACTGTCCTGTGTATTGGGGATGTTTCCCATCATCCCTGGCCTCTACTCACCACATGCCAGTAGCATCTACCCCAGATGTGACAACTAAAAACCTCTTCCAGATATTACTAAATGTCCTGGTAGGGTGGGGTGGAGGGGGAGGAAGAAATGTCCCTGATTGAGAACCACAGACTCCGACTGTTTTCTAGAATAAAAGAAAGAATTTCTGAAGAGTGATTAGTTGGCTATTCTGCTATGACAACTAACACTATTCACCATTTACAGAGCCCCTACTGTGTGTCAGGTCTTATATATACATCTTCTACTTCTCACAAGAATGCCTCCAGGAATATTTATTTAAAAAATGAGAAGACTCAAGTGCAGAGAGAGTAATGGCCTCACGGCTGTGAAGGAATAGAATCAGTTTTGGAACCTAGAGGTATCTGATGCAAATTCCATTATTCCACACTGGCTTTTTACTTGTTTTCGGGGGCTGTCAATGATACCCAAGACAGAGAAAAGGAAAAGAAAGGGGGACAGAGGCAGCTGAAAGAAGAGCAGATAAGACATGACAGCTCTGTTGAGTTCACAGCACTTACTGTTTGTCTTCAACTTCCCGGGCTCACTGCTGCGGCTGCCCGCCTGGTTGATAGCCTTGACCATGAAGATGTACTTGGTGCCGCTCTGCAGACCGTGCACCGTGTAGTGGTTCTGCTTGATGTTGGGTACTATCATCCAGCTATCAGCCGAATTACACAGACCTGCAAAGCCAATCAGACATGGTGCAGTTCTTTGGCACAAGGGGAGCAATGATTACATAATTTTAGGTTGAATAATTTCCATTTATTTGAATAGAGTTGGTAAGTGAAGTGCTTTATCCTGGTAGTCATGTATGAAAAACTGACTTCACTAACATAGATGTGGCAGATTGCATTTTTGCCTCCAAAATTCTCCCTGCCCTGTATATCCGGGCCCAAATGACTTTGCAGGTGCTCCTTCTAAAGAGGTGCAATATATTTCCCTGTCACGTGGCTTTGAATTTGGTCAAGTGACTTGCTTTGGTCAATAGGATGAGGCTGAAATGACAACGTGCTAGTTGCAAGAGTAGGCATGACAAAACCTTGAGGGTTTCTGTTGACCTTTTGTGTCTGCCGCTGCTCTGGAGAAAATATTCCTAGGATACTCTGTTTATCCCAACAGGATGAGACAGGGAACAGCTTTACCATGCAGCCAACACCCAGCCAGTGCAGGAGTGAACCAAGCAGAGATCAGCCAACCCCAACCGACCTCCAACAGGGAAGCTAAGAAATGATCATCAGGATGGTTTCTGATCCTGTATTAGTGTGGCTGTAACTAACTGATGTAGGAGACCTATTCCTAAGAGAACTCTGGAGCAGCAACACCTCTGGGCAGCTCAGGGTCCGGTGCAGATCTTGGGAAAGCATCCACAGGGATTTTTGACCAGCTGCATCCCTAGGATGACTGGTTTCAGAGTGGAGTGGGGCTGTTGCTCTGGCTGCATCCTGCAGGATGTGGGTTGGGGAGCAGACCGAGGATTTATGACGCTTGGAAGAATATGTAGGAAAAGGAAGCCCATTTTGTTTTGCAGCTGGTTGATGGCTGAAAACATCTCTTTGGTATCAGGTCCAACTCCCCTCTCTCCTTTTTCCACCCATCAATCTCCACTCCAATAGAACCTTTTTCCAAACCCCTGGTGACCAGGCTGTCAAGAAGTTTCCTGACTGTTGAATTTCCTTCAGTGGTCCCTGGGAGAGGGTTGGGCCCCCTCCACTTCCAGAGGACTCCAAAGCCACCACCCCACTCCTCTTCCAATTGATTTGCAAGTCAAAGGGTTAGTTCCTTTGATCTTGAGGCAACTTACACTTTACCAGATTCTCAAGAAGCAGTCTCTTAATCTTTTTTTGGTCTCAGCTCTTTGATAATCTAATAAAATCTTTCTGTAGAAAGAAATTCACAAATGCATATACACACCAAACCACAAATATTTGCATAGAATTTCAAGGTAGTCACAGGCTCCCGAAGCCTGTCTTTGAATCTTACTGAATACTTTCTCCATCTTTTGAGTTAAAAATTATTCATGGTATTGTCACAGTTGAAAAAAACTTGAAAGTATTTTGCCAATTGTGAAAATTCACCTTATATGATTTCCATCTTGGGTGCATAGTATTTTCAAGTACACATCAGTGAATTAAATATATACATATATATATATATATATATATATATATATATATATGTATGTATATATCTAAAGAGATACACACACACACACACACACACACATATATATTTGGTCTTGTGAATTTTCTGTTGCCTCTTTTTTTTTTTTTTCTACCTGCAAACATTTTTGCCAGTGGACTGCCAGATTTGAAAAAGCCAGCTTGAAGCAAGAATGTAATTTAGGACTCATAGAAGGGTTTGAGTGTGTGTGTGTTTATATTTGGAGATTCAGCAGAGCAATAAGAGGCACAATCCATCCCTCCTCCCCAAATTTATTTTCTCTAATTCTTAGCCCTCTGTTTTCCTACCAATTCTCATTTGTATAAGATGCAGGAAAACATCCACAAATAGTTTAGTAACATGGGAATCTCCTTACTATATATCCCTTCTGATCTTCCTTCACCTTACCTTTTCCTTGAACATAGCTATAATAAACTCCATACTTCTGGATAATGCCACAGCCAAATATTAGATTTTGATCCAATCAAAGAAGGGTCATTTTGAACTCTGAGTTCTGGGCCCCAAGAGGCCTATAACTCTCTTTAGGTACTTAATATTATTACAATAGTAATAAAACAAAAAATTAGCTTTTCTATTATGTAGGATAGTGTACTCATATTCCTAGATCTTTGTCAATGGCAGTCAGCCACAAATGAGAACAATTAAGGCGTTCAGTAGATTCAAATGAGAATCGTATCAATTTCACTGCTTTTATACTGTTCTTGTTTAATTGAATATGTTACAATAAAATGACTATTGTGGTCAAAGAAAGCAAGTGTAAAAATGTTTCAATAAACTTTACATCACTGTACAACCCAAAAGCTGGGTTTAATGTGGTGGGGGAACGCTTTCAGCAACATCATAAAGCAGATGTCTGAAATTGCTGAAAACTGTAACTTGGCCTAAAATCCAAAGTCTTAACCCAACAAAGATTTTATGTTTCAGAAACCTTTTCCAAACAAAAAGGGACTCTGACTATCCTAATTATTTTGAAGAAGTCCCTATTTTTTTCCTTGAAAATTAAAAGAACAAAATGTTTATGAAGTAGTAAAATTTCATTGGTTAGCTGTATACTGGGACAATCTACTTTCATGAATACTAACAACTATTACTGTTTAGGTTTACCTTTATGTTATTATTATTGCCAAGATAATAATTGAGAAGTTGATTAAAAATGCCAGGAAAGCAACATTGACAATTTTCTTTTGGGGCTGGAGTAAGTGGGGTGACTTGGAGTGCACCATTACCAGTGTTGGTCTTACGCCAGCACCACCTAACTTCTTGCATATGGCACTGAGTTTGCTTAAGCAAGACTTCTCTGCCTTGACACCCCACTGTGTTAGGACTCTTGACCAGGTTTTATTCATCTCTTTATGAAACACCCACACAACCATCCTGATTGAAACTTCACTTTTCTCCAAACTCATTTTCAATCATCTTTGAGGGTGTTCCAACATTCACCTCCTCCGACTCAGTTTAAAATAACAATGGAGCTTGGAAAATAATTTGTCCACAATGAAACCTAATTGAGTTTTTTGATTTTATACATTTTTTTTCATTCACAATGGGTTAGAAGTATTTCCCTACATAATGTGGCTCATTATAAGATCTTAATTACATCTGGGATTTCAGAGCCTTGTATGGCAACTGTCATCTTGCCACAAAAAATTACGTGTAAAAATGTCACATGATGTGGACAGTCTTAGGAGAGGCTGCACACTGGTTTCTAACATCCTTTGTCTCTTCCAACAGACTGGACAGAAGTGAACATTCCTTTCCTTCTCCTCTGTAAAAATAGTATATGTTTAATAACTTTCATGAATGTTTTCTAAGTGACTACAATAAATTAAAAGCAGATAACTACTTAGCCATTAAGGCTTGAAAAAAATGCAGCTTTTGATTTCTGCTAAGAATAGGCTGCTGGGGAAAGGACCCAATTTAAGATTTAAAATGAAGCATCAAAAGTAGTTTTAGAAAAAACGTGGCAAACGTTATAAAATTAAATAAATATCTAGTTATTGATAAGCAATTCATTAACATCTATAGTCATAACTCTATTAATAAAAATTAAAAATAAAAATTAATGTCATTACTTTTGCATTTGAATGTATGTATTTCATTAGTGAAGGCCTTTTCGTAAGATTGAAAAAGCTCCATAGATATTATCTAAGTCTCCTTCACTAACGCCAGTTGAAGGCAATTAACTACAATTTATTAGGATGAGTGAAGGAACCATGACCTAGAGACAGTAAAAGATTTTCTAGTGACATAAGGAGCTACAGCCAGGTTTTGAGCACTGTATCTTCTCATTTTCAGTAGAGATTTACCATTAGATCTTGTCACGCAATACAACATCTGCAAAGGATACTTCTCCAAATAATAGGACAGATTATTTAACAACATTCAAGGAAAGCCTTTCACATAATGATTGTGTAAAAAGCTATCATGTAGATAATCCTGGAAAATTGCAAAATTGGTCTTTCTTTTAAAATGCAATTATGGGGCGAGTACAGTCCGTATTTTTGTGGGAATAATAACTTTGAATATCTATGTGCTACTACTGTGGCAAATACAAGACTAAGGTGTTTACTTTTATTATCTCAACCATGTGAAGTTAAAACACTATCCCTTCTTACAGATGAGGAAACGGATTTGGAGGACATTAAATAATTTGCTCAAGACTGCAGAGCTAGTGAGGTCCAAAGTCAAGATTGAAATCCAGGTCTCCCTTGGTCACTACAAATGTGAAAAATATTTAAGAAGAAAATAATTTGAAAATGTTTGCATCTTGGTTAGCTTTTTATCTGAATGAATTCTTTCTTTGTCGCAAATTGATCCTGTAGGCATTAGGACTTCACTATTCTGGTTTAATGGGCATCAAGGGAGGAACACATCCTGATACAAACAACCCGGTGAGAGTATCCCAGTTTGGTCAGCACCAGCAGTTTCACTGTTTTTCTTCCATCCTGGGAGAATGGGCCTTTCTGGCATCTATGCATTAAAGGCTGGTAATCTTCACTAAAGCCATTTGCATTTCTTTTCTTATGGCAACTGGTTTCTGGGAACAAAACATCTCTGGAATCACCCAACAAAAAGTTCTGAGTTCATTATACTCAGTAGTTTTGCTCTTGTTGAATTTTTTTATGCATGACCTTTTTGCATCATCTATTCTGTTAATGCATCATGTTTGGTATTATTTTTGATGCAAATAGCACAGAAATCAAGTTGGTCACAGTTTAGCCAAGTGAGAAACCCTAAGTTTCAAGCAATAAATATCTTCCTTTCATTTTGGGGATGAGGTGAAGCTCTGGTATTGAGCTAGGGCCTTTTGGCCCCAATTCCTTGCTCCTTCCTTGTAATTTTGCAGGTCTTTGCATCCTCACTCTGGGCTCACCCAGGGGACTTCTTTGACAAACCTCATGTTAGCTAATGTGACACAGACAGGGGCTTAAAAAGAATGTGTGTAATTGGGCCTGCCCTTACTCCTTCATCTCTGCAATCAGAGGGAGAGCAGACTTGAGCTGTATCGTAGGAGGATGAGAGAGATGTGCAGCAGTCAGGTTGCCACAGTTATCAGTCTGCCATGTGAGGGAGCCAAGATCAGCAGGGCTTCCTAGTTGACACTCAGTTGACTCCAGATGCATAAGCAATAAGTTGTTGAATTCTACTTAGGCCCTGTGGTTGTTGGCTATTCAGCAAAAGCCAACGGACACAGAGCCCGTCAGTCAAGGCCAAGGCTACATGTACTCCCAAAATGCCCATGACGATTTGATTTAAGAAATTTCAGGAGAGGGCTGGGTGCAGTGGCTCATGCCTGTAATCCCAACACTTTGGGAGGCCAAGGGGGGTGGATCACTTGAGGCCAGGAATTGAGAACAGCCTGGCCAACATGGCAAAATCCCATCTCTACTAAAAATACAAAAATTAGCCAGGCGTGGTAGCACATGCTTGTAATCCCAGCTACTCAGGAGGCTGAGGCAGGAGAATCATTTGAACTCCGGGGGTGGAGGTTGTAGTGAGCCGAGATTGTGACACTGCACTCCAGCCTGGGCAGCAGAGCAAGACTGTCTGAAATACATATATATATATATATATATGAAAGAATAAAAGAAAAAAAAGAAATTTCAGGAGAGACATAACCATCTGAGGAAGACATGCCCTAGGATGGTCCCCAGGATTCCAACTCCCTGGTATTCATAACTGTGTAATATTCTCTCCTTAGTGTAAACAGGACCTGTCACCTGCTTCTAACCAACAGAATATGGCAAAGGACAAAGGTCTATCACTTTTATTACTCCTGTGCTTATATTACATTATATGACAAAGGCGAAGGCAAAGGGAGTTTACAGATATAATTAAGGTCCCTAATTATTTGATTTGGAGCTAATCAAATGGCAGATTATTCTGGGTGGGTCTGACTAATCAAGTGAGTCCTTTAAAGACAGGTTTGGAGGTGACAGATTTGAAGTAGCAGACTCTCTCCCTTGCTGGTCTTGACGAAGCAAGCTGCCATGAATTCCACAACCACAATGAAACAAATTTGTCAACAAATGGAGGGAGCTAAGAAGTAGATCCTTCCTTAGTTGAGTCTCCAGATGAATGCAGCCCAGCCAACACCTTAATTTCAGACTGTGACCCCCTAAGAAGAAGACCCAGCTCAACTATGCCAGAATCCTAACCCATGGAAACTGAAATAATAAGTGGGTATTGTTTTAAACTGCTAAGTTTTTGGAAATTTGTTTCACAGCAATAGAAAACTGTTAGCACTTTTCCTGAATCAGATGAAAATGATTTGAGAGAAATATAGCATTTCTCACATGGGCCAAGAACCACTCTTTTGGTATAAAATGACTCCAAATGTTTTCTTTTTCTGGTTAGACTATTCACTCATCAACAGACGTTGGTTCTATCAGTCCTCTCTGTATTTTCAGAGAACCTTCCCTTGGTGTTTTACAATGAATCATCACTCCACTTTCTACCTGCTCTTCTCAGACCTTCACATGCTTC
Organism: Nomascus leucogenys; assembly: GCF_006542625.1. Classification (NCBI taxonomy): domain Eukaryota; kingdom Metazoa; phylum Chordata; class Mammalia; order Primates; family Hylobatidae; genus Nomascus; species Nomascus leucogenys. Next base: position 8,933,962 of record NC_044406.1, read on the forward strand.
TTTTCTCTTACCTTGGAATTTCTGATCATCTTTTGAATTTCATCTTCTTAAAGTTTGATACAATCCCCGGTTCAGTTTATCCCAAATATGCTAGTGATATTAATCACAAAATATTGAGAAAACAATTCCTTAAGTGAAGACAAAATACATTAATTATATTCCCCCCTTTTTGTTGTGTTTTTCCTTCCATGCTACATAGTATAGTAGTGTGTGTGGATCAGTGTGTTATGGTCCCAGTATTTGGCATGTAATCATGTAGATATTATACATTTACCTTGTTTTAAATTAGGGTTTCTCAACTTCGACACTACTGACATTTTGGGCCAGATAGTTCTCTGTTGTTGGGGGATTTCTTGTGCATTGTGGGAGATTTCCCATCTTTCCTCACTTCTACCCACTAGATGCCAATAGCACCCTCGTCCCAGGTTTTGAGAACCAAAAGTCTCTAGAGACATTGTCAAATGTCCCTTAGGGGGCAAAACTGCCCCTGTTGAGAATCACTGCTTATATGAAGGAGTGACTATTTAGTATGATATTAGTGATCATAGATTAACTTGTGTTTCAGGTTTATGGTGAAGCACAATCAAGGTTTAAAATTTTACTAGACTTTAATTCCATGTTACGTTTATGGTATATGTAGCCAAGATCAGTGAAATATAAGCTCATACAGCTGGAAACATGCATTTAAAATCATGTCATCTCTCTGAAGGGCAATTTGGCAATGTCAAGTAAAATTAAATGCAAATAATCTTTTCCTAGAAATTGCACCTCAAGAGATTATACTACAGATATAATTCCCCGTGTGTGGAAGGAGAGATATTCAAGGATATCTTGAACATCCTTGGGGATATTGGGGCATTGTTTGTAAGGGCCAAAGATTGGAAACAAGCTAAATACACATCTATAGAAGATGAGATAAATAAATTAGAGCATATCTTTAAATAGGAATATGATACTGCCTCAAAAAGGAATGAGGCAGTTCTTTATTTGTGCTGAAATGGAATGACATCTCAGACATAATATTTATTGAAAAAAACAAGGTAAAGCATTGTGTATGATATGCACATATAGAAAAATATTTTAGAGAATTAGTATTTCTTTATGATTTGCAGTAGGGCATATAGTCAGGAATGAGGAATGATACCAGAAGAATTCAAAATCCTAGAAGGAGAGCAAAATGTTACTAAACCATTGCTATACAGTCCTTCTCCGACTTGCCCCAAAAAGCACTTCAAATATCTGAGGACAGTGATGATTTTTTCCCAGGGAAATGGGCCAGACGCAGAGAAGCCTTCCTGGAATTATCTTTTCCTTTCCATCTCTGTTGCTGGTGCCATTTGCAGGTCCTGGCTGTTTCTGCCTCAGTGAATTACTATGAAACTTCCCAGCTGATGTCTCTGCTTCTAGTCCTGCCCTGTTCCTCTCCACTCTCCACAGTGCTCCTGAGTCACCTTCTAATTATACCTGTGATTACACTACTGTCCTGCATGACTCTCAAGCCCACAGGGTAAAATCCAAACATGGTATGGCCTGGGTAGCCCTCTGCAATCTAGCTCTTGCCTGTGAATTAGGATTAGGTGACTGAGGATTAAGGATTAAGAACATGTGCTTTTTGGAGCTAGGCCACTATAGGTTTGAGCCCTGGTTCTATTTCTCTATCTTCATTTCTCACTGTCTCCCTTTCCTCACTTACCAGCCAGGCTTAATTAGGCAAGACCTCCCAATATGCCCTGCTACGTTACATCTTGATAGGTTTGCTTATGATGACATAGCTGGCCAGTACAGCCTTAACTTGCTAAAATGCACCCACTTTTTTTCAAGACTTAGTTTAACCACAACTTCCCCCAAGACATTTTTGTCCCACTCACCATTTCTGACCTTTCTATATTCCCTACTGACTCAAGCAGCTTGCCAGAGCTGTTCTTAACATTTCATGACTTTCTCCACTTTCATTTAAAAATTACACATTCTTGGTAAATGGCAAGATTTTAATAAAAGCTTCCAAGGCAGGCCAATTATAGGGTAGAAGGTGAGGGAGTTGAGGAGACAAAGTTGGAGAAATTGGGGAGAGTGGATATAAGGAAGGTAGGGGGAGCCATTTGTTAGTATGGGTCATTTATACTTTAGTCCCTTAGAACTTGGTGTATTTCTGCATCACTCTTAATTAATCCTAAATCAAATTTCTATGTTAAGCATCGTATGACTCAGAATTACTTGTGCTAGGAAAGAACAGTTTGTAGTTAAGAGAGAAAAGGTTTATATAATAAAAGCACATTAAATTGATATGAATTTATTCAAAACATCTCTTTGTTGAAACATGATTGCTATTCTATTCTGTTCTATTTTGACATACTGTATTTTTCTTTGTTAAAAAGTTTCAAACTTGCTCCCGTGAAAAACCATGTCTTCTGGTCCATTGCCATTTGCCCAGTTCAATTTGAATAACTCTGTGGGTTGGAGGACTGCTTCCTCTATTATCATCTCTGTGGCCTGCTACTACTGCTATTTGAAATCACCAAGTTATCTCTGATGCCAGATATCAAATAGGCCTCAGTGAGAGGGGGCACCTCTAATGTTTCAGGTAAGGTTGGAAATTCTTCCCAGGTGGGGCCAGTTACTAACATTTTAAGTGATGGGCCCAAGCTCTCCTCTGAATGGGACCAGGTATTTAACATTCTTCAGCTATTTATTTTATTAAATCCTTTCTTTTAAAATATGTGAAGTAACACTCAGGAAAGTACATAAAACTAAATGTATGATAAAATGACTAAAGCATGTAACTTTTACCTAGAAATTGCCATTAACCCCAAGAAGCCCCGTATATTTCTTTCCAGTGGTGCCATTTTCCCTTTAATCCTGGAGGTAGCCATCATCCTGACGTTTTATATTTATTTTTTTGAGACAGCATTCTCACTCTGTTGCCCAGGCTGGAGTGCTGTAGTGTGATCTCTGCCCACTGCAACCTCTGCTTCTTGGGCTCAAGCCATCCTCCTGCCTCAGCCTCCTGAGTAGTTGGGACTACAGGTGTGTGTCACCACACTCCGCTAATTTTTGTATTTTTTTTGTATTTTTTGTAGAGATGGGGTTCCACCAGGTTGCCCAGGGTTTATAGTTTTAACACCTATGAGTGCTTCTTGAAGCAAAATAGTTTATTTTGATCTTTAAGTTATGAACCTATATGTGGATTAATACTATATATATATTTGTTTCTATATATATATATATATTTGTTTCTATATATATATCTATGTATCTATATATATATATTTGTTTCTCTCTCTCTATATATATATATTTGTTTCTGGCTTCTTTCCCTTAACATCCATGTGGTTTGCTAGAGGTCATTAATTTTCATCAATATTTAGCCAGCTGTTTTTACTACTATAGTACAAGTGAGTGCTATCACTTTCTTGTTCAAGAAAGACAAGTCAATAAATATTGTGTGTTCTTTCCTTCCTTGTCTTCCTTTGATGTTTAAATTCAGGAATGCAATCAATCTGAAGAAAGCCACCAAAGAGAGAAATAAATAGGCCATGAGATACTCACTAACGACGTTGGCTTGTCCGGTGAATATGGTGTACTGGAGCTCGTAGGAGACCACACTGAACTCATCATCGGAGGTCCAATGCACAGTGATGGTGTCATACGAAGCTGTGCAGAGCTCTTCTCTAATTGTGGGAGGGTTGGGAGCTGTGGGGGTCAAGAATGCTTATCAGTGAAAAAGCACACACAACTGGGATACCATTTCGGAGGAGATGTTTGACAGTTAAGCAGGTCTTTCTCAATAGGTCCATCAGGACTACTATCCTAGAGATGGTGACCCCAATCTAAAGAATATTTGATTGGCTGGTTATTGCTTTTGTTTTTAATAAGGAGTGTGACTAGAGTCAGCCAGTATGGACTTTCTGTGTTTATCATGAGATCATGAGAGTATGTTTGGGAGGTTAAACAAATAATACCTTCTTGTGCATGAAGGAAAACTTGTCAAATAAAAAGTAAACCAGATAAAGTTTCATAGTTGCATTCACTTTGGGAGGTTGGCTAACTTTTTCAGTAAAGGCCTTGATAGTAAATGTTTCCAGCTTTGTGGGCCATACGGTCTCTGTTGCAACTAGTCAACTCTGCCTTTGTAGCATGAAAACAGTCACAACTTATATATGTGGGCATGGCCAGGTTCCAATAAAACTTTATTTACAAATATAGGTGGAGGGTCAGATTTGGGCTGCAACCCAAAGTTCACCAACCCCTGACCTATTAATACGTGGTGCCAGATACTTATATATTTAGGCACCCAATTGAAAAAATACTTATGTTTGTTATCCTACAAAAAATCAGCCACCTAATTGTTTGAATTTTTCTTTCATTAGATGTTTCAATGACTTACATCAAAAAAGAACTTATTAGTCCAGCCCTATTTTCTTCTCATTTCTCAACTCATGCGATATTTCACATTCAGAAGACCATGATTAATAGTCAATCATATCTAAAAGGTACATCTTCCTTCCCCAAGGAAAAAACTTTTTTTTGGCATTTGGTTAATTTATCATTGTAGAAGGCTGCTGTTTTATTTCTTTAACACATTCTGGAGCAGAGAAGTCTAAGTCCTACCAAAATAATGAGTTTAAAATGACTTCTGCTGAATTGATTTCAGTAACTGGTTTTATGAGAAGAGTATGTGAGCAAGGAAAATATGAGAAAATGAGTGCTTTGCATTGTAAACAATATTTTAGAGGGAGGGGTTGGCAAACTGTGACTGTGGGCCAAGTCTGGCCCACTGCCTGTTTTTGTAAATAAAGTTTTATTGGAACACAGCCAGATTCATTCATTTATGTATTGTCTATGGCTGCTTTGGAGCAACAGCAAAGTTGAGTAGTTGTGGCCATATGGACTGTAAAGCCTAAAGTGTCTACTATCTGGTGGTTTGCAGTCAAAGTTTGCTGACCTCTGCTTTAGAGAATTGATCCAGGGCCTTTACTTCCACTCTTCTATCCACTAGAATCGAATTTCAAAAAGAGAAACATATCTGTACTCTACAAACTAAGCAAACCCGAAGAGGAAGAAAAGTTTATAAAAACTGTAAATTTAAACTCTGCCTTAGTAGTCTTCACTTTGCTTTTTGAATATACCTCTAGGACAAGTATCACAGAAGCAAGTCTACGGTATTAAGTCAATTAGCTTAGCTTTATCTATTGGTTCTGAATTCCAGAAACATTGTTGAGCACCTCCAACGTGACAGGCATGACATTAAATTGTGCATTAAGACAGAAGGGTTCTACATAACCTTTAAAGCATTCTTTCTTGAATATGTATTTGTACATCTGTCTCCTGAAGTACTCACATGTGAGATTTAGTGTCATGTGGTATGACTTGGATGTGCATGAATCAGTGACACCAATCAGGATATGCATTCCATGGAGGAGGTCCAGCTGCATCGTAAAATGTGCTTATTATTGTCTGTGTGGTCCCTGTTGGTGTGGGATCACTCCTGCATGGACCAGTGAAGACATACTTACTCTCTCACAATTTAAACAGTTCATTGAATTATTTCTCCATCAACCATTGTAGAAAAATCTTGTTCTTTCTATATTGCAATATACGATTAAATAGAAAGAAAACGTATGTTCAAAATAGGCAAGTAGCTGTGAGACACATGGTAGTAGCCATAATCAGGAAGGAACTGTCACCTCTACGGGTTATTAACTTGACATACCACTTACAGGCATGTCATAGGAAAAAAAAAATCTTGTTTTTACAATGAGACAGGCTAACCTTATTTTGACTGCAAACCCAATGAGTTTGTCCTGAGAAGTCAATACTCAATTTAGTGTAAATGAGAACAGCAGCATGCTGCCAATTTCAATAGTCATGGAATCAGTACCAGAAGTGTTATTTTCTTGTCTCTGTCACAAACACCACCCAAGGAATGGTGGGCTAATACTCCACAAACACTTCATTTCCTGCTTACAAATGTCATAAACTATTTGGACTTGGCAGTATCAGCCAAGCATCATATGTTATGGTCAGGGTCGATGTTATGTCTAGAAATGGACTGAATTTGTATTTGGGGTTGACAGCTCAGAAGACATAATAGCAGGTACCCCATATGGCCTTTAGTTTGAAATAAACAGCCATCGGGATGAAATATGGTGTACGTTACAATTCAGTCTAAACTACTTTCACAATTTCCCCTTTAATCAATACTTTTGCTTCCTATAGAGATTAAAATGGGCATATGTTGTTGAAATACTATGAAATAATTATCGGGAAATGGCAAGGGCACATTCTTGTCAATAAGACTGATTCTGGGCAGAATGGCCATGTGCCTAGGCAAATCATTTTCTAGTCTTTTCTGTCCTTGGACATGACCTTGTAACACAGATACAGCCCACCAGACGTAAGTGGAAGTTTGCTAGGTGGGTCTTCTGATCAAGCTTTTCGTTTTTCTGATAAACAAACTTCGCTGGCAGAGCATTTTGTCCATCGTTTCCCCTCCACCCCTTTCTTTTTGCCTTGAGCTTGAGCACAACACTCGGAGGTGGAGTAGTCATGTTGTGATCATGTGGCAAAAAGGCAACACAATGAAGGCGGCAGAGGAGGAAAAAAGAAAGAGCCTGGGGTCTGAGGTCATCACTGAACCACTGCCCAGCCCTAGAACACAGGCTTCTCTTCTGTGACTGTAATACAAACACTCCATGATGGTTTTATTCACTTGCTAGTTGGATTTTTTGTTGCTTGCAACTAAACTCATTCCCAAATAATATAAGAAAAAGGAGATTTTTAACAGGATGCCATTGTGAAAAACAGCTTAGCTGGAGTAGTCTAGACCTGCACTGTTCAATACAATAGCCACGAGCTACATGTGGTGGTTTAAATTTCAATTAAATTTAGTTGAAGTTAAATAAAAGTAAAAATTCACTAGCCACATTTCGAGTTTTCAATAGCCCCATGTGTGATGCAGCTAACACTGGATAGTACAGATATAGAACATATCTATCATTAAAGAAAGTTTTATTGGATAGTGTCAGTTTAAATAAATCTCAGAGTTAAAAGCTTAAATAGGAGGGCATTATGTACACAAGTATTTGAAACCAAGTTTAGTTCCGTACGGTAAGTGCTTTTTTAGTCAATTTCTTTCTTCCTTAATAGGAGTGGTATGTTTGAAAGAGAGACTTACATAAGATAAGAAGTTTGTGGAATGCCTGCCTTGCTTGACAATGCAGAAAGGCTAAAAACAGCACATTGGGTCCTTGCAAAGAAAAAATGCTCATCTTCTGGGTACAATGCTCCCTGAATATAGAACTCCTGGCCTTCTATCCACAGACTGTAAAAACAAACATCACACAATGTTCCCTTTCTCCTGCTCCACCTTGTTCAATCGCTTTCTCACAAACATGTACACACAAAATTGGAATTGAGAAGCTCATGTCACGCTAAGTTAGAGATGTGGTCTCTTGAAGGCTGTATGTCTTAAGTGCAGCGTACATCTGGCTTCACTGTGTACACTGTGCTTTCCTGAAGTCACAGGCACTGGTGGCTTTGGCTAACACAAATAAGGTTGTCTAAACAGTCCAAGTTCTACCAGTGAATGTTCTCAGTTCCTGCTTTAGAAGTTGACAGCAAAGAAAAGTTTAGAAGCATGCTGAGGAATAGGAGTGGCCTGAGGTTTTTGTTGTTTTGTTGTTGTTTTTGTTTTTTAAGCTCAACCAAGGGAGAAACAAAACAAAACAAAACACTGACCAGGAAGCACACTGAAACACAGCACTAGGAATTCCAATGTAAATTTGTGACCTTTGCCATGGTGACATTTTGCCAAGATAAAATTCAGTCTTTTACTAGAAAGAGCAGAAGTTTTTGGAGTTTGTACAGGTCCCGGCCAAATTCTAACTCTGTCATTCCCTAGTTATCTGATTTCCAGCAAGACGGCTGATCTCTGTCATTTGCAAAATGGGGATTATAATGCTTTACCTCAACTCGATGTCGTGCAAATTAAAACAAGATCACAAATACGAGGAGATGAAGCAGCACAGACAACCAATCAGTTAGCTGCCAATTTTTTCTCTGCTAATGTATTGTGAGTTGCTTACTACTATGATATGAGAAATACCAAAGAGAGATACTATTTTTAGCACCCACACCTTGAGAGTGAGGGAAACAGTGGTAAGTATGCTTTTGATGATTGAGATTCTCCTTTTTCTTCTGTCCCCAGTTTAGTAATGGGCTGTGTTGTTTTGATTAAAAACAAAGGGCAATGCACAGAAATTGTTTTTGGAAATATTAGTGCCATTCCTAGGTCAAAAGCCCATTCCTCTGGATATTGGGGAATAACTGATCTGGTGGCAAAGTGTTTATATCACTAAATGTGCACAATATTAAAGAGAACATAAAAGACAATACCTGTAAGGTAATCCAGACATTCTAGCAGTTTCTTCTCTCGGGAAAAATCTAAGGCAAAGGTGTCAAATGTGTCATTGAGGTTGATTTCAGGAATTAGAACCTGGGAGGATGCAGTTGCCATGGAGACTCTGTAATGCAAACAAAACAATGTTTTAGAAATGTCAAGATGACTTTCAACATCACTGCATAGAAATGAAAAAAAAAAGGAAAAGAAATATCTCTTAAAAAGTGCTTTTTTACACATGAGTTTTAAGAGGCATCTCAAAATGTCACAACACAGTAACATAAAACAAATGAATGCAAGCTTTAAAAAAAAGTGAAGGAATTGGAGAAAACAACAGAATGGCCTGGCCTCTTCCTTTTTACTATCGGGAAAAAAAATTCCCTGTGAAAGCAAAAGAATATTCATATTTCATGTTGCTGTGTATTTAACAGTCTGGCCTGGTCACATCTAACCCCAGCAAGAAGCACGTAGCTCCAGGCATTTCTTCACACATCTGTCTGGGAAACTGTTTGTTCCTTTCAGACACAACCCTGCTCCACTTCAAAGGAGAGTCTCCAAAATTTCAAACTGCATAAAAGGCAAAGTGAATATTAAAAAAGAATGTTTCCAGATATTGGATTAGTTTAATCAATTACTAGCCTCTCTCTAAAATAAACGTTAAAAAGGGAGTTTTTTTGTCTGGCTCATTTTCTTTCTCTTTGTATTCATTTTCTTGCACCATATTCCCAGCAGATGCTGTGGAAAATATTCATGAGCTTTCTCACAAATTCCCCCAGTGGATACTCTATTTCTCTTCTTCATTTAGGTTTTCTGGTTAGAGTTCTCATGTACAAACTAAAAAGCAAGGCACTGGTGTGTCTCAATCTCCTTCTATGTACTCTCAGGTTGATTTGGAAGGTTCAGTTATTAATAATGAACACTTTGATTCAAAAATGCAAGTGATTCTCTTAAAAACAAGAGAATTGTGGCATGAAGCATACCATTTCTGAGCATATCAAATGATGCTGGACTAGTAATCTTGTTGAGTTTGGTATTTCGTTAAGTTCCATAAACAACACTCTTAAGAGCTATTATATGCGGAGTACTGCGTAGGATGCTGGGAATTTTTGAGCAAAGAAACAACCTTGAAACAATTTAGTACTAAATCTAGTTACTTATTTTCTAATTAAGAAAATTGATGCTCATTTACACAAGGCCACAAAGCTAGCTGGCAGCAGCAAGGAGGAGAATTTCAGATCTGTACTCTTCTATTTCATCTAGAAAAATTTCAGGCCAGTTACTCCAAGGGTTATATGATGTCCTTTTGAGTCTCTTAATGGCTCTTAAAGCTTTGGATTTACAAATGTAATATATCTTGGCTCTAAAAATTACATCTGTGGGTATATCTATACAACGGAATATTATTCAGTCATAAAAAGGGATGAAACACTGACACATGCTACAATGTGGATGAAGCCTAAAAACATTATGCTCTGTGAAAGAAGCTATCAAAAAGGCCACATATTGTATGATCCATTTATATGAAATGTCCAAAAAAGGCAAAAATTCATAAAGACAGGGAGTAGACTGATGGCTGCTAGGGGCTAAGAGGGGAGGGGAGATGGGGAGTAACTGCTTAATGAGTATAAGGCTTACTTTTGGTATGATGGAAGTGTTTTGGAACTTGATAGAGGTGGTGGCTACACAACAATGTGAATGTTCTAAATGCCACTGAATCGTGCATTTAGAAGCAGAGTCTCCCTATGTTGCCCAGGTTGGTCCTGAACTCCTGGGCCCAAGCGATCACCCTTTGGGAGGCCTTGGCCTCCCAAAGTGCTGGGATTACAGGTATGAGCCACCACACCCAGCCTTAAAATGGTTAATTTTATGTTGTGTAAATTTCACCCATCTAAAAAAGAATATACATGTAAAATGCTCAAAATTCGTAGAAACAGTTTCTATAGTTGTATTTCTGGCAGATTTTCAGTGTTGTACAGGAGGGAAGGAGAGAGGCTAATCAACGATGTCATAAATGTAACGATACCGGGATTGAAAGATGCAAGTGAAGAGGTATAAGCTCTGGAAACAAGAGTTTCAAGTGTTGGAATGAGGGTAGAGAATCTAACTGCATCTCCTGACCCTTTCACCAAGAAGTAGTGAATAGCAGAGTTGAGTGCTTTTGTTGACTAAATATTGCACCCTGGGGAATTGGGCTAATTATTGTTACCAACAGCTGCTAATTTAGACTGATGGATACGGAGATGGTTGCTAGGCATTTTTGACTGATGGTCAAGTTATACTTTAAAAATGCTTTCCTTATGACCCATGAACACAAAAAGTCCTTAAACTTCATAAAGGTCCTAGGATTATTCTCAACAAATATTTATGAAGCCCTTAAACTATGCTACACACCAAAGAGCCCAGAATACATGCATCGATGCAGAAAAGTTAAGAGAAATGCTAAGGTGCCATTTGAATATCTTAAAAGATATTGCAAAGTGAAACACCAATTAATTCTCTGTCATAATGTCTGGCAGGGAGAACTGTTCTGAGCTACTGGGAAACAAGCACCAAACTTGCAATTGCATTTCCCTGGCTTTAGCAGTTTCCCTGCCCACTGGCAGAAACCTCTTTATTCAGGCTCATCCAAAATAGATTTTGTTCCCAAGTTTCTCCTGGTTCCATGGTCTATAAACAATTAAACAAAACATTTTAAATCGAGTGACACTGTTAATAATGTCTACCATCTTGATGGTAGGAACTTTGTTACATGGGAACCAAAAGGATCAAAGTTCCTAGCCTGGGAGGCAAAGGCTGACAGCAAGAATCAGTGGAAATTACTGCAGCTTTTAACACCTACACATTTGTTTTTTGATGGAAGGAAAGATACTTATCTTTGGCTACAACTTCAAATTCCTAATTGGAGTGACAGGCAAGGGGAAATCTGCCAAATTCAACATTTTAGGCCATGTTTTTATTTCCCAAATCCTTATTGCCCATCTTCTGGCCTTTTGGATAAGTTGCCAAAATCCACTAGGGCTGTTAGTGCTATGCCACTTTCTCAACTTCTTGGTTTATGGCCATGTCTGGGACACATGGGGCCAGTTTTCCAGAAGGTGGACGTGTCTAGAGCTATGCTGCTCACAAGCCTTCTGCCAAACAATGTGCATCACCAAAGTAAAACCCAGTGAGGCCTCACAGTAACTAAATAGGTTTACTTTGGTCAGCCCAGGAATTGCCAAGCACATTTGGTCTTGAAAATGTGCAGTTATCTTAATGCCCATGAACACCCTGCAGACACACTTCCAAAACCACTTATCAGATATGCTCTAATTCTTAGAACCAAGCAACATCTTTTCAGAATTGACGACTGGAGTTCTTGGCTTTGAATTCTGGAAAAGATCCTTGAACTGCCTATTGTAGTGAGGAACAGAAGGATCATCTTGAGGAGTCTGAGAACCTCCCAGGTGCTTTGAATAATAGGTACTATTCAGAGGGAATTTCCTTTTTATCACCTTCTTGATACAGATAAGTTACTGCTACAAGTGATTTTAATTCTAGATTCTTCATAAGCAGACCAACTTTCTTATGCCTGGACTTAGTGAATAGCTTTGCTTATTTAACATAATGCTATAAAGGTGCATATACAATCACACCAAAGACCTATCTACTAGTGTAGCTTGAGAATATAGTACATTATACATTTGCATTCATCTAGTGAGTGGGAAGGAAGATAACTAGTATTTGTTGCATGCTCATCTTGTGACAGAAACTAGGCTAATGTTTTTACTACATTATTGCATTTTATCCCCACAATAACCATCTTAGGTAGGAATAATTGGTCCCATTTTACAGATTTATGGATCCATTCATTCATTCACTCATTCATTCATGTCAGGCAGCTTGCAATGTGCTGGGGCTATAATGGTAAAACAAGGTGGCTAGGGTACCTGCCTACTTGGAGTATATGAGCAAAATTAGCCAATGTTAATGCTATCTATAATTACTAAGCAATTAGCACAGAGCCAAACAATCGGTTCCAAAGCAAACGCATCTCCTACAATGTAAAGCTTGAGGCTCTCTCCCCTTTTGGAGTTGTTTGATGTTTCTGAAATGAAAAAAAAAATTTACAGTTTTGATTCAGCTTGTAGGAGGACATATCCACTTTAAATCACTTAACAATGCAGAAAATCTCATCTGTCTCACTGCAAGAATGCCTGCAGGATTAAAAGTTTGTTCTGGGCTCCACACCTGAATTGAAGAATAAAGATTGTTTGGAAGTATACAGGAGCCAAAGCCCAAGGCAGGCACAATAGGAGACAGAAAAAAGAAGTCATGTCCTAGAGAAGAATGTTAAGTGACAGGTTGATGAATAGGAGCAGGTAGACAGAGAGTAGCATTGGAAAAAAGACACACAAGGCGGGCTAGACTGACATGTTGAAACGTGAAAACAGAAATCCAACTAACACTCATGGAGTAGCTATAATGCTAATGATCTGTTCTTAGGAACTTAAAGCAATGTTATCACGACAGTGACAGCTATTCTGAAACCAATTTTTTTAAGTAATTTTTTATTAGTAAAAACAATTCTTTTGTGGGTACATAGTAGGTGTATATATTTATGGAGTACATGAGATATTTTGATACAGGCATGCAATGTGAAATAAGCACATCACAGAGAATAAGGTATCAATCCCCTCAAGCATTTATCCTTTGGGTTACAAACAATCCAGTTACATTTTTAAGTTTTTTTTTTTTAAACATACCATTAAGTTATTGACTATAGTCACCCTATTGTGCTACCAAACAGTAGGTCTTATTCATTCTTTCTTTTTTCCCATTAACCATCCCTACCCATCCCCCACTCCCACAACCCCCTACTACATTTCCCAGCCTCTGGTAACCATCCTTCTACTCTCTATGTCCATGAGTTCAATTGTTTTGATTTTTAGATTCCACAAATAAGTGACAGCATGCAATGTTTGTCTTTCTGTGCCTGGCTTAGTTCACTTAATGATCTGCAGTTCCATCCATGTTGTTGCAAATAACGAGATCTCATCCTTTTTTATGGTTGACTAGTACTCCATTGTGTATATGTACCACATTTTCTTTATTCATTCATCTGTTGATGGACACTTAGGTTGCTTCCAAATCTTAGCTATTGTAAAAGTGCTGCAATATCAGGAGTGAAGATATCTCTTCTATATACTGATTTCGTTTCTTTTGGGTATGTACCTAGCAGCAGGACTGCTGGATTATATGACAGCTTAATTTTTGGATTTTTGAGGAACCTCCAAACTGTTCCTGAACCCAATTTTCTAAGTAGAAAATAGCTCAAAGACCCATAGTTAAAAAGTGGCAGTGCTAGGATTGGAACCCAGGTCTGCCAACTTCTAGTCTAAGCCCAGTATCCTTTTTCTATATCCTAGCTGCTGGAAGGATAGAAAGGCTCAGGAATTAGCCAAGGGGATTGACAAATAGTGATGGAAGGAGAGGGGATTGCAGAAACAGAGACAAGGCTCTTGGCAAATTTTTACAGACTCTGTGAATTCAAACCTGACAGAAGCACATTCTTTGTAGAAAGAGAAAGCAAAGTCATGTTCCTGCTCTTGATGAGTTGGGCTTGTTATAGAGAGAGCTGAATGGGAGCAGATACGTCCCACTGGAACTGAGGGAGATTGTATGTGGGCATTCCCACACCTGTGCTATACTTCAGATGTATATCTTCTTTCAGCAATAACTGTTATGGGGTCACATCATCTCTGGTCACTAGGTAAGAATTTACTCATGTGACACTTGGTTGAATCTTCAGGGATTGATGAGGAATGCAGTTCATAATAGCCATTTCATCTGGACATCTCAAAGTTCATAGATGGAGAAAAGTACTCTTGGATTCCGGTTGGAAACCGTGACCTAAGTGTAAACGCTATCTACTAGTGTCCTGGGTACACTGGAGTATTAGTGCTATTTGCAGTTTTTAACTTTAAACTGGGCCACTGGATATGGCCCAGGGAAAATAAACATTTGGAACCAAGGAGTCAGGAGGAAAGAAATGGGCCTCTCAGAGTAAGGAGGAGAGAGCATCTTAAGTACATAACAGGGATGATAGCCAGCTGTTATCCATGCCTTTTAGAAGAGATAAGTATCTAATCAGCTACAAAAGGAATTTTCCTCAAATATAAGAAATAATACAGTCAAGCTGGTTGGATAGTAGACCAGAGTTGTAAAAACACCATACATTACTCTTTAAGAAGAGTGAAAATGGAGATGTCAATGACTACCTCCTCTATGCGATATTTTGAGAATTAACACAAGTTTCCGAAACAAGCAAGCACTCAATAAATGTTAGTTTCCTTTCTCTTTCTTTGAACGCATTTGAGTCATAAGATGGCGAGTATTTTTTTTCCCTAGGCCAGGGGTTGGCAAAGTATGGTCTACTGCCTGTTTTTGTAATGGTTTTATTGGCACACAGCCACACCCATTTGTTTCTATATTATCTATGGCTGCTTTAGAGCTGGCTACAATGGCAGAGTTGAGTAGCTGTGACCAAGACCTCACAACCTGCAAAGTGGAAAAAATATTTACTTGATGATCCTTTATAGAAAAAGTCTGCTGATCTCTGCTCTAGGATGAAGATCAGCATGGATGAGCTCTCTGGGGTCTTCTAGAGATAGGATTCTATTATTGCTTTGGATAAAGGGCAGTTGACTCTGAAAATTAGAATGAATGAAGTCAAGGCCATTACCATCAGTGAGAGATGTCATTTATGTGGCATTGGCTGTACCTGGCCCAGCCTAGTGCTTCTCTTTGTTTTTTCATTTATTTATTTTTTTTGGAGAGAGAGTCTCGCTCTGTCGCCCAGGCTGAAGTGCAGTGGCACGATCTCGGTTCACTGCAACCTCCACCTCCCAGGTTCACGCCATTCTCCTGCCTCAGCCTCCCGAGTAGCTGGGATTACAGGTACCTGCCACCACGCCTAGCTAATTTTTGTATTTTTTTTTTTTTTAGTAGGGACCGGGTTTCACCATGTTAGTCAGGCTGGTCTCGAACTCCTGACCTCAGGTGATCCACCTGCCTTGGCCTCCCAAAGTGCTGGGATTACAGGTGTGAGCCACCGTGCCCAGCTAGTGCTTTTCTTTGGATCCACTAGAATTGCTATAGGTGTTTGTGTCAGTGAAGATGAGCAATTTTTATACCAGTCAAGCATGTGTGCTGAAGAAATACTTATCCTTGCCAGGTTTACTGCTGAGCCAACCATTCAGATAACATCACGTTAAAGCTCCCTACCTGAGAATAAAGAGTATTTTAAAAGAAGGCCGTATGAGGTTGACAGTTTGGTCCTTGCTCTCCTGCAGGAGTTGGCCTTGACCTTTTCAGGTGAGGCCAAGCTCCTCAACCAAACGAAAATGGGCCTAACAGAGAACAACACATGTGTGCTTTTAAAAGAAATAGATGAGCCCTGTGATGGAAGAAAAGATTCCCTTTAATGTTTTTGCCTTCATTTTGACTCTTTGTTATCAAGTGCACGATAACATCACATCTGAGAGTCACAATAAATGCTGGTTTTGTGCCACCATAAGCTCCCCCTCGTCCAAAAGCAGGTTGATTTTATTCTTTCTAACTGGTGGACTCTTGTTTCAAAGGCCTTGAACTCCAGACTCCAGGCTGTTACTGAAAGGGCTTTCACATGTCAAAAGGAAGCATCTTTAGCTGGAACAAAACAGCTCAAAGCCTCTATTCTCTCTGGTACTGAGCCTTGAAAATGAAAATAAAAGCAAGGCGAGGGCAAGACCAACCAATCACACCGCAGATACCAGAGCCTAGCAGCCGAGAAGTTCCCAGGGGCCCCTGCACTCACCTCTCGGTGATATTCTTAGCAGTCTGTAGGAAACGCGCATGATCATTCTCCTTCAGAGAGTGTTCCGCTTGGGAGATGAGTGATGCCGATCGCTCAATGCACTGTTTGCAGTTTGCAATCTGCTGAGCCAGTTTGCGAAGCCTCATCACCTTGAACAAAAGAGGCATGGAGAGAGATGGTTACATGGGTGGTCTTCCTTAATGAAAAGGCATCAGGCTGGATCCTTCATTTTGTTGTGTTATCCTTCCATAAAAGTTCAAAAAGTAGGCATCAAAAAGAGATATATCAAAATATGGAAAGCTCCGTTATGGGACTCTGGTTTAGATATTCTTTATCTCATTGGAGAAGCGTTGCTAATTCGTTTTATGAGGAAACACTGAATTGTGAATTGCTTCCCTGTTGATGGGAAAAAAAGGTGTTGCCCAGTGGCAACTTACAAAGGGTCACCAGACCCCTTCCCTGGACTATTCCACACAATGACTGCAAGACTGAGGGAATCCTGGAACTTTCTCTATCTCAGGTTTATCTTCTTTTCATCAAGAAGATAAAACATCTTTATAGGTGGTGAATCGATGGTTTAAATGAAAACCATTTTCTAAAAAGTTTTTTTTTTTGCAATTCATGTAATAAAATCGAGAATGAAAAGCATTAGGTGTTACTATTTCCCACACTACCTAAAACTCATGTGTTAAATTAATAGAAAGGGAGCATTTTTCCCATTGATTAATATTTTTCCTGTTGAGCGGATGAGAGAAAGCCAAAAAAAGCACAGCTGGGCCATTTCCCCTCACTGGGAACGTCATTTCCAGGCACTTTGTGCTTACTTGATAACTAGGAACTATTTTGATAAGCATTTCCCAGTTGGGATAAAAACGCATGATTGCTTCACAGCCTCCATTCCAATTCCTGATTCTGTCTTGCTTGAAAATGTCCCTCAAACGTAATTGACCATAACCTCCGGGGCAGGCCAAGATAAGTCCAAGGTAACCCACTTGACCGTTCGCTCTGGTGTTTGAAATGTGCTGTGAGATGAAGTCCTCTGGCCAGAAGCCAAGTTAAAATTAGACAGCTAATTGGAATTGCCGTGTGCCTACTGCCCCCAACCACACACCCAGGGACAGGTTTCGGCCGGCTTTATGATAATTCTGGAATGGAAAATGGTCCTGGGTGAAAGGGTACGGAGGAGGCCAGTTAATCTGTCTTACAGACAAGGCTGGCTCAAGGCTCTCTCCAGAATTCCTGCTAATTCTAAGAAATTCCTTCTTTCTCCAAGTCGTCATTACCATCCCTGTATAACTCTAATCTAAGAAAAGGAAGGAAAGAGATGTCAGAACTTGAGGCCTCTAAGGAACATCCAATTCCAAGTGTGTACTATAAGCAAACAAAGGAAATTCATACTGAATTAGAGGCAGCAGGCACAAGATTTCAGGCAAGGGTGAGAAAAATTCCTGAAAGAGTCAGAGAATGAAGTGTCAAAACTTTAGGGCAAATAATATATGATTGTGAGCCTGGTAAAAGACTTAATGCATTATAATTATAGTTACTGTCCCCAGTGGATTAATTGTATTCATTAGTGGAATAAAATAACACTTATTTTACACCAAATAGAATTTAGCCTCTGGCATAATTCTATCTGGAGGCAAAGCTAAGGAAGGCATCCAGTGCAGCGCAGGATATTAGAACATGTTCATAGAAACTGTCAGAGGAAGGAAAATTCCAGAAGGAAAACGAATTTATAGTCCATAGAACAAACCAAGTGAACGGAATATTTAATCACACAGCATAAAGAATCATTTAAATTACATGGCAGAATTGCAGATGTTTAATACAATTCCAACAAAAGAAAATAAGGTCAAAATATTCCTTTAGGATAACGTCTTGACAACTACTTATCCTTTAGATATGCCTATTAAAGACCACACATTTCAAATGCGATGATGCTTGAACTCCAGTTTCTTCTTTTCTTTTTCTATCATGATATTGAACATTAAAAGTGACATAACAGGAAAAAGAATAAAAGAACCCTAAATCATGCAAAAATTAAAGCAAGACAAAATGAGAGTCTCCTGTGAAAATATTGGAATGTTCTACAGAGAACAATTTTGGGCATTAATTTTAGTTATAGGTTAGTGTACAATTTCATCTGATACACCTGATTTGAGTTTTGCAAACCTAGTGTGTAAAAGAATCAGCTGGGGATCATTTTGAAGAAAAACAGTAGATGTTTGGGTCTACTCTCCAATATTGGAGTTAAGGAGTTGTAATTCGCAGAGCAGGAGGAATTTGCATTTCAATAAGCAACAAGTGTTTTTAAGCCTGCAGGTGATGAATCATTAGGACAGTCAGGACTAGCCTTTAAAAAACCAAATAGAAGAGGAGAAAAGCAAATAGCAGAGTGCATTCCTGGTAGAAAAGGCAAGTTGGGTTTTGTAAAACCTTTTGTGTGTGTGCATGCGTGCACGCTGTATTGTGATGTCATATGTATTTCTTACTGTGGGTTACAGTAAAAAAAAGAAAAAAGAAAAACACTGCTCTAAGTTAGGTGTTCATAGGCTGTGATCTGTGGGCCAAATCAGCATACAGCCTGTTTGTGTAAATAAAGCTTTATTGGCACACTGCCACACTCATTGGTTACACATAATCTATGGCTGCTTTCTTGCTACAATGTTGTGCAGAAGTGAGTTGCTGCAACAGAGACCGTATGGCAAAGCCTAAAATATTTGTTATGTGGCCCTTAACAGAAAAGTCTGCTGACCCCTGGCTTAAATGATTATAGTCAGATGGCCCTGATTTGCAGCACACTCTGAAACACTGTCCTACTTGTCACAGCACTTCAAACTGAGACACCCAGCATGGAGCGAAGTACTTAGTTTTCCATTAGACAACACTTTTTAATGTATTACTTTTAAAAGCTGACAAGGTGAATAAAATTTGATGTTTAAAACATATTAGATACTGACACATAAAAAGATTCTGTATATGTCTGCCTTGATGCTACAGGGGAAATGTTTTCCAGTCAACTCTTCATTTTTCCTTTGGGAAGTGAGATTACCACATTGTAACTTTTGGAATTTACTCCGTACTAGTCACGGAAATAGTTTGCCTGCTGGAATCTCCTTTTAGCAGGGACACAGGCCTGTTTATATCATTTTATTTGCTGTTTATTATACCTTACACACTCTTTTAAAAGCCGCTTTATTTTGCTTGAAATGCATTTTAAACACTTATTTTTATATAAATGCTTTTTACATGTATGTAGGATACACACCCCAAAACAACTGGGTCCAAACAATGCATCCTGAATTCACACAAGTATCCTGAAGATGAGGCCTGTTCTCACCATCTCTTTAAGGCCATGGAGACCTCAACATTTAGTCCAAGTTAATTTTCTTAAACTTTTAAGATTTAGTGTACATAAAAGGCAGTGAAGAAAAGAGACCCTTATTTTGTTGAGCTTTGGCCTTCAGAAGTCTGCCATAGATCTCTGTGTCTGAACATTAAATGAATGAACTCAATCTGGAGTTAACTCTTTGTGTGTTGACATGAAACTTATCCCCAACTACTGAAAAAAAGAAGAAAATTCTTTCCCAGGGAGCCTCATGGCTTAAGACTCTCCAGTCCATCCACCTATAAAGGCTGTCGAGTTAATTTGTTTCAGAGAATGTACAATGGTCCAAGAGCAGGAATCATCAGTAGGTACTAACACGTAATAATATCACCTGCTTGGTGACCTCATCAATTGCAGAATTTGAGGTGAGTTTGACAGCTGAGTGACTAGTGTCAGAGATAGAAAGGGGCAAAATAAGGCAGTTGATGAAACTCACTTTTGTGGTCTCCACAATTCTGCCTGGTTCTTGCTCTACCTGCCCACTTCCAATTGCTTGTCAGAAGGCCCCACCATCCCTTCTTTAGACTCAATGCCCTCAGTTGCCACTGCCACCCTGGGGTGCAGGGACCCAAGTCCCCCAGTGAACCCCAAGTCCACACTTGCCCTCCCTGTCTGGCACCTCAGATTTCCACGGGTTGGCATTCACACCCTTCCTCTTAAAAACAGGCCTCTGACACAATATGCCCTGGCTAGGGACTTGAGTCACTGTGAGTTTCAGGGTTTGGAATCAACTAGTCCTTGGTCATGTGCCAAAGTACTAACTCAAGAGAAAATGAATGGGGGCCCTCATCTTTCCCAAGTAACATCTGCTTTCTAAGATTGCCTTCTGAGATAATGTTGCTGAGCAAATGTATACTTTTTAAAAAGTGAAGCATTCCATACATACAAAAAATTTAAGAATATAGTGAACTGTCCTGTACATAGTACCAGGTTTACTAAATCTCAGTATTTTCATCATATGAGCTTCAGAGTTTTCAAAAGGAAGTAAAAAAAGATTTTTTTTGAGACAGGGTCTTGCTCTGTCACCCAGGCTGGAGTGTGGTAGCATGATTACGGATCACTGCAGCTTTGACCTTCCAGGCTCAAGCAATCCTCCCGCCTCAGCCTCCTAACTAACTGAGACCACAGGCACATGCCACTACACCTGGCTAATTTTTATTTTTATTTTTATTTTTTGTAGTGATGGGGAACCACTATGTTGCCCAGGCTGGTCTCAAACTCCTGGGCTCAAGTGATCCTCTCGCCTTGGCATCCCAAAGTGCTGGGATTATAGGCGTGAGCCACCACACCTGGTGGTAGAATATTATTGATAGCATTAAAGACCCTGTGTGGCACTTTATAATCTCACTCATGTCTCTCTCCAGAAGAAAAGACCCTCTTGAATTTAGAGCTGATCACTCCCAAACATGTTTATGTACACATACCTAAACAATGTATGGGATTTTTTGGTAGTTTATTAAATTTTATATAATGCTTATCATTACATACAAATAATTATAAAACTTGCTTCTGTTTTTGTGATTTGTCCATGCTAATACATATCACCCTAGTTCATTAATTTTAATTTCTGAAGACTTTTTCATTATATAATACACAATTTATATGTGTAATAAACAGCTGAATTGAGATAGAATTTACATATCATAAACAGTACATACTTAAAGTGCAGATTTGATAATTTTTCAAATATGTATGTACCCATGAAACGGTCACCACAGTCAAGATAATAAACATATATATCATGCCCCACAATTTCCTCCTGCCCCTTTGTAATTAACTGTGCCCATCCTTTCCTGTCATCTCATCCCTAAAAGCACTCATTGATTTGCTTTTTGTCACTGTAGATTAGTAGAAAGTGCCTGAATTCTTGAATTTCTTGAATTTCATATGAATCTACTCATACAGAATATACTACTTTCTGTCTGATTTCTTTCATGCACCCTAATTATACTGAGATCCATCCATGTTGTTGCATTGTAACTAGGGTAACTAGTTCATTCCTTTTTATTGCCAAAGAGTATTTCATTGTATGATTATGACACGAATTGTTTACCCATTCATCTGGGTAAACATTTGGGCCATTTCCAGTTTGGGGCTATTACAAGTAAAATTAACATGAAATTTCACCTACAGGTCTTTTTTTTTTTTTTTTGATAGGGTCTAACTCTATCACCCAGGCTGGAGTGTAGTGGCACCATTTCAGCTCACTGCAACCTCTGCTTCTTGGGCTCAAGCGATTCTCCAGCCTCAGCCTCCTGTGCAGCTGGGATTACAGGAGTGAGCCACCAACACCTGGCTAATTTTTGCATTTTTTGTAGAGACAGGGTTTCACCATGTTGCCTAGGCTGGTCTCAAACTCCTGAGCTCAAAGCAATCCACCTGCCTCGGCCTCCCAAAGTGCTGGGATTACAGGTGTGAGCCACCGTGCCCAGTCTCACCTACAAGTTTTGTATGGGCATAGCTTTCCTTTCTCTTGGTAAATACCTAAATGGCTGGATCATATGGTAAGTGTATGCTTACTTAAGAAACTGCCAGCTTTCCAGCGTGTACTACTTTAATTCCCACCACCAGCAGTTTGTGAGAGCTCTAGTTCCTTCACATTCTTGCCAACACTTGGTATGCACCATCTTTTGAATTTTAATTATTCTAGTAGGTAGGAAGCAGTATCTCATCGAAATTTATTTTGCATTTCATTAATGACTAATGATACTGAACCATCTTTTCATGTGCTTATTTACCATCTGTGATGGTTAATACTGAGTGCCAACTTGATTGGATTGAAGGATGCAAGTATTGATCCTGGGTGTGTCTGTGAGGGTGTCGCCAAAGGACATTAACACTTGAGTCAGTGGGCTGGGGAAGGCAGACCCACCCTTAATCGGGTGGGCACCATCTAATCAGCTGCCAACGAATATAAGCAGGCAGAAAAACATGAAAAGGCAAGACTGGCTTAGCCTCCCAGTCTACATCTTTTTCCCATGCTGGATGCTTCCTGCCCTCAAACATCAGACTCCAAGTTCTTCAGTTTTGAGACTTGGACTGGCTCTCCTTGCTCCTCTAGCTTGCAGATGGCCTATTGTGGGACCTTGTGATTGTGTAAGTTAATACTTAATAAACTCCTCTCTCTGTCTATATATATATATCCTATTAGTTCTGTTGCTCTAGAGAACCCTAAGTAATACACCATCCACACCTCTTCTTTGGTAAAGTATTCAAATCTTTTATGCATTTTGGTGAAAGGCTTGTTTTCTTATTAACGAGTTTTGAGAATTTGTTATATATTCTGGATACAATCCTTTATTAAAATAAATAATTTGTAAATATTTTCTCCTAGTTTGTGGTTGGTCTTTTCAGTCTCTTAACAGTGCATTTTGAAGAGCTTTTTAATTTTGATGAAACCCAACATGTAAGTATTTTCTTTTATGGATAACGCTTTTGTCATTTGTATGTAAAGAATCTTTGCCTAACCCAAGGTCAAGATCTCCTCCACGTTTTCTTCTAGAAGTTTTACAGCTTTTACCTTTTACATTTAGATATATAATCAATTTTGAGTTAAGTCTTGTATATAATGTGAAATATGGATCAAACTTCATATTCTTACATACAGATATCCAATTGCTCCAGCACCAGTAACTAAAAAGACAATCCTCTCTCCACTGAAATTGCCTTTGCATCTTTGTTGAAAATCACTTGTCCATATATGTATGAATCTACTTCTTAAGTCTTTTTCCTGATCCTTTGATCTATTTGTCTATCTTTATGCAAATACCACATTATATTGATTTCTGAAGCCTTATAATAAATCTTGAAATCAGCTGATGTTAGTTCTCCAACTTTGTTATTATTTTCAAAGTTGTTTTTTTTTTTTTTTTTTTTGAGACAGAGTCTCGCTCTGTCGCCCAGGCTGGAGTGCAGTGGTGCAATCTCGGCTCACTGCAAGCTCCGCCTCCCCGGTTCACGCCATTCTCCTGTCTCAGCCTCCTGAGTAGCTGGGACTACAGGCGCCCGCCACCATGCCTGGCTTATTTTTTGTATTTTTAGTAGAGACGGGGTTTCATTGTGTTAGCCAGGATGGTCTCGATCTCTTGACCTCGTGATCCGCCCGCCTCGGCTTCCCAAAGTGCTGGGATTACAGGCATGAGCCACCACACCCGGCCTATTTTTCAAAGTTTTAAATGATTATGCTATATATATCCTTTGTATTCTAGTATGAACTTTAGAATCAGCTTGTCAATTTCTACAAAATAACCTGCTGGAATTTTCATTGAGATTATGTTGAATCTACAGGTTGATGTGGAAAGAACAGAAATCATAACCGTTCTGAGTCTTTAACCCATAACATGATACATAGCTTCATTTTTTAGTCATCTTTAATTTCTCTCAGCAATATTTTGTAGTTTTCAAGGTCTTTCAAGTTTCACCCATCTTTTGTTAGATTTATCACTAAGTATTTCAAATTTGTGAGGCTGTTTTAAATGGAATTTCTTTTTTTAATTTCAATTTTCAATTGTTACTAATATATTGAAATGAAATTGATTTTCATATTGTGATCTTATTCTATGTCAAATGTTTCAGTCTTTGCTTTATGGTTCTTTTTTTTTAAATTGTTTGGTCTAAAAAAAAAATCCCTCCTACTCTGGGATCATATGTATGTTTCCTGTTAATGTGGTTCTGTTAACAGATATTCTGTAGTTGAGCCATACTTGTATTATAGGAATAAAGGCTATTTTGATGTGTTTAATAAAACACTGATGGATTACATTTTCTCATATTAAAAAAATATTTTTGTGTCTATATTCATGAGTGATATTTTCTCACTCTAGATTTTTTAATGTTGTATGTATTTGGTATCAAGATCATACACTCTACATAAAATGTCTTCTTTCTATTTTCTGAAGTAGTTTATATGAGAATGAGATTATTAGTTCCTGGAACTTCTGTTAAAGTAAGCTATAGAATTGTAGGGGGCTGGTACCATTTTGGGGCAGAAATGCAAGTTGAGGGACATTTTCAATGACTTATTAAATGTCTTCTGCTTTTACATTTTTGGTTTATTCAAGTTTTCTACTACTTCTTTACCTAAGTTTTCAAATTATTGGCATGAAGACATTTACACAGTTTTCTTATGTTTAAAAAAGTCTGTATTGTATTTATGATATATTTGTTTATGGGGACCCACACTCTTTTTTCCTTCATCAACCTTAACTACAGATTGGTCTTTTAAATGATTTTTTACAAGTAAAACTCCTCCTGATTAAGGGCTGGCAAACTTTTCCTGTAGAGGACCAGATAGTCAATATTTTAGGCTTTGAAGACCACATACTATCTCTGTCACACATATATTGTTTGTTTTTATTATTTTTTTAACAACCTTTTAAAAATGGGGGAAAAGGCACTTTTTTTACTCACAGATGTTTCAAAATCAGGCTGCGAGTTGTTCTTTGCTGACAGCTGTTCTTGTTTGTTTCCTGTTTTTCTTTCATTTACTTTTCTTCCTTTATTTCTTTCCTCTGCTTTCACTGGGTTTATCCTGTTGTGCTTTTTCTAGCTTTATTTGAAAGCTAATTTTTTACTTTTAGTATTATCTTTTTTCGGGGTGGGGGGACAGGGTCTCGCCGTGTTGCCCAGGCTGGTCTTGAACTCCTAGACTCAAGCAATCCTCCTGCCTCGGCCTCCCAAATTGTTGGGACTACAGGTGTGAGCTACTGTGCCCAGCCTCTTTTTCAAAAGAATTAAAGCCTGCAAGTTTGCCTTCAGATACTTTTTTGCTGCTTACTACTTATGATATAGTTCTTTTACTGTGGTTTACTTCTACATTTAAAAAATATTACTGTGAAAATATATTTATATATGAATAGATTTTAGTGTCCAAAAACTATAGAAACTATTATTTTATTGTTGATAATATCTAATGAGACACAGTGTGTGGTCTTAGAGGCAGGGTTCTATGGTATTCAGTTTTTGAAATTTGCTGAAATACTTGCTTTCAACCAAGTGCATGATTATTATTTTAAAAATGCCCCATGTGTAGGTTTTCATATATACTTTCCTATCTTTTAAGTTCAAACTCAGTCGGCATTTGCCAAACTTTAATGTCACTCAGACATAAAAGAATGCCTTTTATGGCATTCCCAAGGTGGCGACCAAAACTCAGTTTCCAAATTTCCACTGCAGCTGAGTTTTCTTTCTAATTTCCATATCTATATTTTTCCCTCCAAAACCGCTAATTTGTTGCTTTCCTATCTATTTTTTTGTATTTCATTTCCTTGTTTTGTGGCTTCACTTTTTTTGCTCTTTTGAAAGAGAAGTTATTCCTTCATTTCTTTCTTTGAACATCTTAAGACTACTTCTTTCAATGTCTTTTTCTGATTTTCCTATAAAATTAATTTTATCTGGGGTAAGATAATGTTGTCTGCTGATTTTGCTGGCTGCATGTTTAGAAATTTAAGATTTCTTTATATACTTTGAAATTAAACTTACGGTTTCAGTTTTAAAGGGACGTAATTTATAATTCTTTCCTCTCTCACCCTGCTTGCTCAGCCTACCCTGCTCTGATAGTTTTCCAGTTGCCTTCACCTGGCCCTTGAGGTCATTATTCAGGAATCCTATCCTTATCTCTGTGCTCCTGTTCTGTGTGGGTATCAGAAACAGTGTGAACAGGGCCGGGCGCGGTGGCTCACGCTTGTAATCCCAGCACTTTGGGAGGCCGAGGCGGGCGGATCACGAGGTCAGGAGATCGAGACCACGGTGAAACCCCGTCTCTACTAAAAATACAAAAATTAGCCGGGCGTGGTGGCGGGCGCCTGTAGTCCCAGCTACTCGGAGAGGCTGAGGCGGGAGAATGGCGTGAACCTGGGAGGCGGAGCTTGCAGTGAGCCGAGATTGCATCACTGCACTCCAGCCTGGGCGACAGAGCGAGACTCCGTCTCAAAAAAAAAAAAAAAAAAAAGAAACAGTGTGAACATAGGCTTCAAGCTAACAATGTGACTTTGCTAAAAGCTATGATACGAGGGAAAGGTTGGCAATAATGTTTTGTTTTGTTTTTTTTTTTGAGACGGACTCTCGCTCTGTCGCCCAGGCTGGAGTGCAGTGGCGCAATCTCGGCTCACTGCAAGCTCCGCCTCCGAGGTTCACGCCATTCTCCCGCCTCAGCCTCTCCGAGTGGCTGGGACTACAGGCGCCCGCCACCACGCCCGGCTAAGTTTTTGTATTTTTAGTAGAGACGGGGTTTCACCGTGGTCTCGATCTCCTGACCTCGTGATCCGCCCGCCTCGGCCTCCCAAAGTGCTGGGATTACAAGCGTGAGCCACCGTGCCCGGCCAGCAATAATTTTTAACTGAAGCATGAAGCCTTCTGTAGCCCATGGCATTAAATAATGAGCCTGATTTCCATTCCCCATCCCATCTGGAGCACTTCTAGGTCCTTTCCCCGAAGCTTCAAGAACTATTTATCCACAGGAGCTGAAGCCGAAGCTACTTTGGCCTCTTCCAGACCAAATCCCAGTAGCCTGTATCCTCAGCCACAGTCATGGTTTTTCAGTTTTGTCTCATTTCTGGACTGTGGAGATGTTTATCTTGTTTTTGGTCCAGGTATATGTCTTTGCTTTTGCATTTTATTAAGTTCTTTATTACTGACATGTATTTGGGGTAGAACGAGTGCACCGAAGCATAAACTCCATGCATCACTATGGCTGGAACTTGGGGATACCTGCACTACTCTGATCTAGCTCATGAGAGAAACCCTGGTGGTGGGAAGTCCAAGCTAAGTAAGAGAAGGGAACGCAAGCTAGCCAGCAAGTTGTGGTGGAGTGCCCTTGCAGGCTGAATAAGGACCCTCAATGCTGCCCACATCCTAATCTCAGGAATCTTTGAATATGTTACTTACATGGCAAAAGGGACTTTACAGACATGATTAAGGATCATGAGATGGGGATGTTACCCTGAATTATCCAGGTAATCCCCATGTAGTCACAAGGGTCCTTATAAGAGGAAGGCAGGAAGGCCTGTGTCAGAGAAGACGTGAGGATGGGAAGAGAGGTCAGACTGATGCAAAGAAACCATGAGCCAAAGAACGCAGGCTACCTGTAAGAGCTAGAAAAGGCAAGAAAAAATGGATTTTCCCCTAAAGCTTCCAGAAAGAAACAGCACTGCCAAAACCTTGACTGTCGATTTTGTTTAACCCAGTGAGATCGATGTTTGGATAATAAATCCGTGTTGTCTCAAGCCACCAAGTTTACGGTAATTTGTTATGGCAGCAATAAGAAACTAATAAGAGTAAGGTGCAAAGCCTCAATTAGAGAGGAAGAGGAAGTGCTTTTTAAAAAAAATTATTTATTTATTTATTTATTTTTTACTTTGAGATCTATTGCATGGCATGGTGAAAACAGCAAATAAATAATAATGTATTATACAGTTCAAAATCACTAAGCAAGTAAATTTCAAATGTTCTCACCACAAAAAAAGGCTTTGAGATGATGGATATGTTAATTAGCTTGATTTAGTTATTCCATATATCATCCATAAATTATAACATCACTTTGCATCCCATAAATATATATAACTGTTTGTCAATTTAAAATTAAAAATGAAAATAAACTAATATGTGTATTGAGAGCTAATCTCTGCATGCAACCACGTAAAGATAGCAAATTACCTTCTGTATGCATATGAATAATTAATTGTGACTGTACTTCAGGTGGCCATGTGTCTGAGAACCTGGAATATTTCTAGAATTAAGGGATGTGCACCTGTGATGCACGATGATGATGGAAGATGAAATATATCCTGTAAGGATTCCAGATGGACACTCAGTGCTCTTCTAAATTGGACAATTCGTATGTGGGGAAAAGTAGCTTTTCAGCACATGTGAGTCCTTGGCCAGGGAATAATTTCATGTTAATCTGTTAATCTACTATACCAGCGTCAATAACTATTTGATTTCACTATTTTTTCAGATCATTTTAATAATTTATGTGTATAAATATTTTGTAATCTATATAGACAAAGTAATCTAAAACATTGTACAATATTAGAAGTACCTGTTAAATTTTGTGGAAAACAGAGAAAACCACATACATTAGCCATGCTTATCTCTGTGTTTCACTTAAAACTTGCTAGTATGTTTTAACTATACATATTTTGTTTTAAAGTACAGCTACGAACAATAATATAGAAATACATGAATTTATTGGATCATAAATAAACACTTCTATTTTTAAAAATCCATAGAAAAATTATCCTTGGCCAGGCATAGTAGCTCGTGCCTGTCATCTCAGCATTTTAGGAGGAGGAGGCAGGTGGCTTGCTTGAGCCCAGGAGTTTGAGACCAGCCTAGGCAACATGGCGAAACCCTGTCTCTACAAAAAATATAAAAATTAGCCAGGTGTGGTGGCCCATGCCTGTAGTCCCAGTTACTCGGGAGGCTAAGGCAGGAGGATTGTTTGAGCCCGGGAGGAGGCAGTTGCAGTGAGCCATGATCGTGCCACTGCACTCCAGCCTCAGTGACAGATAAAGACTGTCTCAAAAAAAAAAACAGAAAAAAGAAAGAAAAATTATCCTTGAATGTGGCAGAGAATTGGGTAAAATTAAAAGGATCATAAGTATTTCAATAAAAACATGACTAATTTTAAAATAGAATAAACTGATGGATTATAAAGTGACCAACAGTTTGTGAATGACTTTTGAATAAATAAGAAAATGGCTATAAAGAATGTATGTCAATTTCTCTTAAAAATATAGTTTGCTGTAAAACAATAGGAAATTAAAACATAGAAACATTAGAAAAGAAGTACTATTACTATATCCGCAAAGGAGTATATGATATAGTGAAACCCCAGGGGTTTTGGGACCATGAAGTTATACCTGTATACATTTCCTCAAAAACATGGGAAAGTACTTCATAATTTCTATAAATAAAGTCAGATTCATTTTTAATTTACATAATGCTATGCTAGTTGCTAGGATATCACAATGAATACAAAATGAACTCTGCCTCCACAGAACCCACCTTCTCATAGACAAGTGAGATAGAAAACAATGGCCATGATAGACAAGACCTTTATGCTACCTCCTGGTGCTGGGCAGTGGAGAAGCCCTTGTATCACAGGTCTTCACAGGAGACCACAGTACAAAGAAAAGGATGGAGAAAAAAGTGCCAAGCAAAGCCCTTTTAACTAAGTCTTAAAGACTTAAGAGGGAATTATAGAATGTATAGAAAAAGAGGGTTCTCAACATTTCCAAAGTCCCTAGAGTGTATTAGGATTTATTTTCCCCAGGTAGAGAATACGAAATCTTCTGCCCTAGAAATCATACCTTCCCTTCTTTGATCTTGGTTCCAATAATTTGTCGTCTTTGCTGAATGATCTCAATGAGAAGATCACACTCCTCTGTCAATTTGGCTTCTTGACGTGAAGCATTGACCTACA
This sequence comes from Nomascus leucogenys, assembly GCF_006542625.1. Classification (NCBI taxonomy): domain Eukaryota; kingdom Metazoa; phylum Chordata; class Mammalia; order Primates; family Hylobatidae; genus Nomascus; species Nomascus leucogenys. The sequence goes on from NC_044406.1 coordinate 8,964,008, forward strand.
GGATAAGTACAATGGTTAAGTGTTAATTTGGCCTTTGTTTTCAGTTAAGTGCCATTTTTAATGTATACTAGGATGTTTCTAGTAATCTCTGAAAAGATATTTTAAATGTTAACTCTTTGTCCGATTACGTAAGGATGGCAAATATAGGACTTACATGGCCACTTCCTAATTTGCATCCTTGCAAAACATTATTATCCAATGACTGCAGTCTTTTCTACTAAGCCAGACTCAGCTGCAGAATCTTTAACATAACATGTACATAGCCATTACCAATTAGTTGGAAAATGATGTGTCATGTGAAATATATTTGCAATTCCTGCTTTTATATTTTAAAAAAGTATCAAATTTGTCCTGTTAAACATAAAAAATGTAAGTTAAAAAAAACAACCAATATTATTCTTTTATGGAGGACAGATTACTATCAATCTCTTTTAGACAAATTTTCCATAAGCAATGTAGCAAGCCTGTATCACATTTATTTAACATTTCTCTTAAATACAAACATCAATTTTGTATCTAATCACTATAAAACATAAAAAGCACAAAAAGATGGTTCAATAGTTTATTAATCTTATGACATAATTTAAAATTATACTCCTCGTATACTTCTGAAAGATCAAGGTTCTACAATGAAAGCATACCATTCATGTGGAAAGGTGGATCATTACAGAGTGACTTGTATTTGAAGTTTTTGTGACTTGTATGCAAGGGAGGCTTACAATTAGCTCATTCTTGGCAACTAGGCCTGGGAAATACTCTGCACATGCTATTTCCTCCATCTCATGACAATTCTGAAATGCTTATTCACAAACAGAAACCCAGAAACCACAGCTGTGAGAGATGGAGATAGCAGGCATGAAGTTTATTATTTTAACACAGCCGCAGGAGAAGTTGCAATGTTACAAAGAATGACAATGGCATTGATTATTCTAGCATATCTCAGGGAGGAGACATGGCCCAGTCCCTAGCCTTTTTGATTTGGAAGGCTTTAATTGGAGTAATTTCATTCTCTATGAATGAGATAAACTGGAAGTAGGGTCATGAGTTCAAGATAAAAATCCACTGATGGCTGTTCACAGAAACCATGTCCTGTTTCCAGAGGCCCAGGATTCCTTGAATTTTATTCCTGATCATTGTTCAGACACAACATAGAGACTACTCAAGACATCTTATTGAGAAGATGATGGTCATTGGCCATTTGCCGTAAACCATGAGATTATGTCCTACATCAGTTTAGCAGACAGTTATTTGCTAAGTTTTTGTTTAATGAACAAAGAGAAAAATTAAAAATGCATTGACTGAGAAGTACAAATGTGGAACTCAGGCTAATATTTCAAGGAGGATAATCATTAGGCTTCATTTCTCTTATTGTTATTTTTATGTCATCATTTCTACTTCCCCTTGAGGTTTCTCAAATAAATTTAGCTATTGACATATTTACTTGAAACTTACACTCAGTAAATTTCTTCTGTTTCCTTTTGACCTCAAACTGAATTTAATAACTGACTACAACTGAGTTATGAAAAGGATGGGACCATATTGATAACACGAGCACATTATGATGGAGGAAGTAAAATTTCTAGAAAGTAGCACTGACAAATCTTCTTTGCTTGACCAAACTTTAGTCTTGAACTTTCTCCTGGGCCCTTCTGTGCACTGTCTTGTAAACCAGTTTTAGCAAGAACCCTGCTGAGTTGGTTTAGCCAGAATCCTCCATCTCCATATCTGATCACTCTCAGTATCTGATTGGGTTCTTCATCCTTCACCATGCCCCAGGGGATGTCTGATCAACTTGGCCTACCTTCAGCAAGAATCCTTTTAGGTCAGTTTAACCAGACTCCCCCTTACCCCTGATGTTTCCTCTTAGTAATTTTCCATCCACTTACCATCACCCTGCTCCTTGGCTGTAAATCTCCACTGGTCCACGTGACATTAGGAGTTGAGTCCCATTCTATACTGAGGTCTCTTTCCCCTTATTACAATAGTCCTGAATAAAATCTGTTTTTATAGCTTTAACTACTGTCCAGCTCTAGTTTTTCTTTCACAGACCCCACACTTGAAAATTATCTACTAGAATAAACCCGAAGAGCTAAGTTGTACTTGAGAATACGAGGTAAATCTGATAGAATGTAAGCTCCATATGGGCAGGGATCTTCAGCTGTTGTTTTAAATAAGGTATCTATCCCAAGCACCTGGTGCCATGTCTGGCACAAAATAGGTATTCAAAAAATATTTGTCGAATAAATAAATAGGGAAAATGACCTTCCAAGAAGAGACAGGGCAAAAACGTAATGGAGCAAGTAGTTATCACTAGTAATCACTCAATATGCAGGTAATGGATTGGTTTCCAAGGACTGTGTAGACACAAAATTATGTCCTAAGGATTGTTTTATTTGAGGGGGAGGGAGGAAGGGAGTTGATTTTTTTTGAGACAGGGTCTTGCTCTTGCTCTGTCACTCAGGCTGGAGTGCACTGGTGCCATCACAGCTCACTGCATCCTCGACCTCTCAGGCTCAAGCAATCCTCCCCCTTCAGTCTCCTGAGTAGCTGGGACTATAGGCATATGCCATGACTCCCGGCTAAATTTTTTAAAAATGTATTTTTTTGTAGAGACGAGGTCTTGCTATATTGCCCAGGCTAGTCTCAAACTCCCGGGCTCAAGTGATCCTCCCACCTTGGCCTCTTAAAACTGCTGGGATTACAAGAGTGTGCCACAGCACCTGGCCAGGAATTGATTTTTTAAAACTGCCTTATTGGAATATTTCACATATCATAAAATTTGTCCATTTAAAATGTGCAGTTTTGTGGTTTTTCGTGTATTCACAGATGATTTCATGTGCAATCGTCATCACAATCTAAGCCTAGAACATTTTCAGTGCCCAGAAAAGAAACCCATAATGTGTGCAGTCACTCTACATTTTCCCTACCTGCCCCAGCTCCAGCCCGAGGCAACCACTGGTCTACTTTCTGTCTCTTTATGGATTTGCCTGTTCTGGACGTTTCATATAAATGGAATCAAATAATACATAATCTTTTTTGTTTGGCTTCTTTCACTTAGCATAATGTTTTCAAGGTTCATCTATGTGGTAGCATTTATCAGTACTTCATTCCTTTCTATGCCAAATAATATTTCATTGTATGAATAGGCCACTTTTTGTTTCTCTCTTAATAGATGCATACTGATGTTTCTAGTTTTTGTTCACTATAAATAATATTGATATGAACATTCATGTACAAGTTTTTGTGTGCCCATATATATTCATTTTTCTTTGATATAGGGGTAGAATTGCTGGGTCACATAACTGTGTTTAATGTTTTAAGGAACTGCCTAGCTATTGTTCAAAGTGGCTGCATTATTTTATATTCCCATCAGAAATACATGAGGGTTCCAATTTCTCCACATCCTTGTTAATGCTTGTTATTGTATGTCTTTTTAATTTTATTCATCCTAGTGGGTGTGAAGTGGTATCTCATTGTGGTTTTGACTTACATTTTCCTGATGGCTAATGATGTTGACCATCGTTTCATGAACTTACTGGACATCTGTGTATCTACGTTGGAGATATGACTATTCAGATCTTTTGCTCCTTTTGTAATTGGGTCATTGTCTTTTAATTAATAGACTGTATTATTTCTTTACATATTCAGAATACAAGTCCCTTATCAAATATGTGATTTGCAAATATTACCTTCTGTTTTGTGGGTTATCTTTGCATTTTCTTTATGATACCCTTTAAAGCACAAAACATTTTTAAATTTTAATGAAGTTCAATTTATCTACTTTTCTATTGTTACTTGTGCTTTTGTTGTCGTACCTAAGAAACCATTGCCTATCCCAAGGTCATGGAGACTTACTGTTCTGTTTTCCTCTATAAGTTTTATATTTTATATTTAGGTCTATGAGCCATTTTGAGGTCAGTTTTGTGTATGGTGTGAGGGTAGGCTTCTAACTTTATTCGTTTGCTTATGGATAGCCAGTTGTCTCAGCACAATTTTTTGAAAGACTATTCTTTCTTTCACTGAAGTGTCTGAGAACCTTTGTCGAAAATCAATAGACCACATTGTGAGGTCCTCAAATTTTAATATTGTCACTAACATATTCCACACTTCAAGCTCTTCTGGCTTTGACTAAGTCCAGTGAGAACCCACTGCTAATTCTAGAGTAGGGGCTGTGAAATGAAATGTGGTGTGTAACATACCCACATGGTGACATTAGGAAAATCTTAGGCTATCTCCATTTGTGAGTTTTCCTATTTTGTAAAATGAGCTGAATAATATCTGCTGTCTCAGCCATGTGGAATTATTGTGGTGAATACATGAAATAATATATGAAGAAACACCTAAACTTATGAAGCCATTGACAAATCTGAGGTACTGTTGTCTGCATTGAGAAGGGATTTTGTAAACAGATTATGATTTAGTTTGGGGTCCATTCACTCTCACAATCATTGGGAGTTGAGTTACCGCATGGTAGAAAAAGTATCCCAGTTGCCATTGTAATATGGGGCTCAATTTAATCCAAATTTTGACTATTTGATTTACAGAATGGATAGGTTTGCTTTACCAAAAAAGTGGGCTGAAATCTTCTTTGTTGAGGCAAATGTGTTTTGAGAAAACTGATATCACAATCACCATCACCCCAAAATGTAAATTCCTAGAAATTTGGGAACAGGATCTATTCATTTTAGGCCAAGTATTTTTCCTAGATCTTTCAGAGAATACAGATGTAGCTTTCCTTTTGAAAGCAGGGAAGTTGAATCTTGTTTTCTACTTTGATGAATTTCCAAATTCTTGTAACTCTAGTATTCTTATATTCCAAAAGATACAATAAAACAAGTTAAATACTATTCTATATTTCAAAAATTTTTCTACTACAATGAAGTTTTCCACAGTTTTGCTGTTTCATGTGTCACTTAAACAAAGAATTAACGATTTGATTGGACTTTCTCATTAATTTCTATTAGTTCAAATATGGCAGGGTTTATTGGTTACTTGCAGTTATGTTCTGGTGTTTCTAGTTCCCAGGTTTGGTTTGGAAGCTAGCAGCTCCTGGTTATGATTTTTGCTTTCATCTCTGATTCACATCTTTTGATTCAGAAATCATTGTGGCTGATGGAAGTGCTCTGAGGGCCAATCTAAGGATGCAGAAAACAAGTTCAAACTCTTCTTTCCAGTACTCACACTTCCACTTTTGTGCCATCTGTCTCCTCCTTGGCCCCTAAACTAAGGGCAAGAGTGAGATGAAGATAATTAGGAATGATGTCCAGTGGTGGATAATTACTGTCTCCTGCCTTTGGACCACACTGGAAATGGGGCACTTGACTTCTCAGGACGAAATACAGCTTAAAATTAGGCCTTCCTGGCCGGGCGCGGTGGCTCATGCCTGTAATCCCAGCACTTTGGGAGGCAGAGGCAGGTGGGTCACGAGGTCAGGAGATTGAAACCATCTTGGCCAACATGATGAAACCGCGTCTCTACTAAAAATACAAAAATTAGCTGGGTGTGGTGGCGCATGCCTATAATCCCAGCTACTCGGGAGGCAGAGGCCGGAGAATCGCTTGAACCCAGGAGTCGGAGGTTACAGTGAGCCGAGATCTCAGGCCAGGCTCAATACTATGGTTTTTTCTCACCTCAAGTACACTCATGAGCAAATATCACATTAGCCCACCAGTATGAGAAACTCAGTCACTTTCACCTCATCTCATTTTTGGCCTCACCCATCTGCTCAGCACATACCTTCTCTACATCTAGAGTCACAGTTTTCTTTCGCATCTTGAAATACATCTTCTCCCCATCAGTCTTGCCTGTAGGGAGTTGCTGACCCATTTTCTCCTATTCCTAGGGTAATATTGCTGCTTCTCTCTGACAACGACTTTCTGATCCTTTACAGTCTGATGAAAGAGATATTACAAAATTGAATAATGATGTGAACGTAGAAGCAAAACAATCATATCTGGCCTGCCTAGTCCTGAGATGGAATTCAGCATTGAGGGTCACTCGGCTTCATTAATGCTCATATCTGGCACCAGTAATCAGTTGCAGGCCCATGTAAGTTGCAACTGGGTGTGCGGTTTACCTTCCCTTTCTAGAAATGCAGTTACGCGTAATCATTCCCCAGATTAGTTAATGATGACATAAATGGATTAGCTATTTTCTCGAGAGCACTTGGTTAGCAACGCCCAAAGTCTCCCTGCTACGTTTTATGGTGTAATAGTGTTACAGTGTTTTGAGGAATGGGTGAGGTAAAGAGGACAATTATTTTTTTCCTTGTCATATATGTATAAACATTAAAGGGATTTAGTTACATACATATACTAGAAATTGGACTAGGTGTCTGTGAAATGTTCTTTAGCAGTCTGTAAGTGGTTTTTAAGTATTATTTCTAAAAACTGGCTCTTTTAATTTGACTTGTATTCAACTACAAAATGAGATGTTCAGTGCAGAGTATAAACATCATTAGATTTCAGACATGTGTGGGCTTAAAATCATCAGAAATATTTGGAACTCTTAGGATGGAGCATCAGTGAAGGAAAAAAAATATCTGGCCAGTTCTCACAGGTGAAATTGAACTAGCACGCCTTTTAGAAACCCTCATTTTCTCATTTTGCAGTGCTTTATTGAAATAAATTAGCCATCCATAGACTTTCAGAATACAGCCTTATAATTCCTCTTGTGAAAATGACACACTGACTTGATATATCACTTCTTATTCGTACACAGACGGAAACCCTGAAGTAAGCTTGGGACAGGATAACCCCAATGTGTTGGAGACAGGATATTCTATTTCTGGGTGTTGAGAAGAGGGTTGCTGCATTGCACAAATCCAGAGGCTACTATTCACTTTGAATTCCGCAAGAATGGTAGACCCCTTGAGTTGTGCCTCTCTCACCCTGGCCCACCATTACTGCACTCTTGAAACTGCACCATCAAACCGTGACCCCTTTAGTTTAAGATTCTGAACCTTGCCATCTTTGAAACCATTACCAAGGAGTTGGGAGTTTAAAAGACAAATGTCTACTTTACAAGTTTGCCTAGATTCGGCCTCACGGCAAAAACGAAAGCTGTTTCATGCCACAGTGAATAAATGTGACCTTCCATTCCAAGGTCACAAATTAAGGTGACCTTAAGAAAGGCTGAAACATTTTTATACATGATGCTAGGTTGACGTTCTTGTTATTGTTTAGACTCAAAAGGACTTTTCTCTATAACTATGTAATTTTGAGTGTGCATCCAAATTTGAAGGGGTTAGTGATACTACATAATGTGGCATAACCATCCCATCTCACTCCAAAGGAAAAACATTGGAGGAGTTAATTCCAATTTGCCCAAGGCCGGAGCAACTTTATATAAGCTGATATTTGGCCTGTGGATGAGGGTACAGGGAGAAAATTGTATGCAAGTGGGCTCTACACCCCGCTGTGTACCACTGACCAGGTGCAAAAAGAAATATGATGATATGAGGGTGCTTTGGGTTTTATTGCCAAAGACAGCTGTGATGAACATTCCAGACTCTGGGGCAAAAGTTAGACAGAGCTGCCAGAGGAACAATGAAAGGGATTCTAATACTTCAGTCTGTATATAAAACTGAGCCAAGGAGAATTGAGTAACAGCAGACAATATTACTGTAATTGATATGTTTATATGTAATCTTCACCCTGAAACTCTTTCACACCAAATACTTGTGGACCTGGCTCAAGTGAATGAGAGAGAGAGAATGGCCTGGCTTCTGAGGGCTCTGTCTTTGGAGGACAAACCAGAGTACAGGACAGTATTTTTAATGTTTAATGTGTTAATTTAACATTTTTGATCAAACCTTTTTAAACTCCAAGAAAGGCTTTTCAGAAAAATTAAAAATGGAATCCTTTCATAAAGTGTTTTTGGTGGGAAGTAATAGTAGTGATATAGTGATACAACTAGAAGCTACATGTAATCCAGGCTTTAGCATAGTGACATGGTGGAAAATTATTTGGACCAGAGGAGATCAATTCTACATATTGATTATCCAGACAGGAATGTGCTATGGGACTAAAAAAATAGCTCCGAGGAACCTCATGATAAATCCTCTTTTCTTGAGGTTTCTAAGATTATGAAGCTTGAGTGCTGGACAAGGTAGCAAGACACCATCAAAAATGGCAACACACTGTGGTGAGTAGAGCAATTAAATTCTTCCTTATAAATGAAACACAACTGTAATAAGGCAATAAAACTGCCTAGCAAAAAATGCCATTGCTAATGCCTAAAATGTTGAAACTTCACATAAAGGCGTTTTACTTCCAACAGTAGCATACAGAACGTGGCCATTCACGATGTTGTTGATGTCGCTGTTAGTTTTTCAGTAAAGCAAAATCTTCAAACAGGTAAAATAATTTAGAGGGAGCAAGGGCTGATGGAGGCAGTGGCTTGGGGCTCAGGGACTTGAGGAAGTCTTCCTGGGATTGAAACACCAGGTTTTTATTGCTTACTAGTTGTATGTTATTGGGCATTTACTTCAACTATCTACATCTCAAGTTCCCTACCTGCATAATGAGGAAAATAACATTTGTTACCTGGCAGACCAGGTGCGATGCTGCTAAACATCCTACAACACATAAGACAGCCCCCACAACAGTGAAAGGTCCATCCCCAAATCCCACTAGTGTCAAGATTGAGAACCCCTGGGTTAGACTGTGGTGAGAACTAAATGAGTGAATACATGAAAAGCCCTTGACAAATGCTTGCCATGTAGTAATTACTACATAAATGTGAACGATCACTATTGCTAACAAACTCTTTTTATCTGGAATGTCCATAGAGAATTAAAATGAGAGGTTCTAGGACCAGTCGGCCTGTGCTGGTTACCTGAGGACTTTCTAGCATGAATCAAAACTCTGATGCATCTACATCATCAAAATAATAGCTTTGGAAGCTGTAACATGAGGCTTAACTCCAGAATTTTTGAAGCTACTTTTAAATCCCAGCTGGGTTCCTTGAAGGCTGCTTCCTGATGCAATTGGATGGGGGAAGAAGAAGGGTAGAGAACATTCTTCCGTGGTACAGAGCAGGAGTTGGGAAACTTTTTTTTTTTTTGTAAAAGCCTAGATAGTAATTATTTTAGCATTGTGGGCCAGACGGTCTCTGTTGCAGCTACTCAACTCTGCTGTTGTAGTGTGAAAGCAGCCATAGACAATATGGATGCAAATGGACGTGGCTGTGTTCCAATAAAACTTTACTTACAAAATAGTCAGATTTAGCACGAGCGTCACAGTTTGCTGACCTCTGGCATAAAGGAAAAATCATGGACTTTATATTCAAAGGACTGCAGGTATGAAAAATATGTTGAATTTCTGTGAGAATATTTCCTCATTTGCATACTTTTGATGAAAGTATCTGTAAACAATCTGGTACATAGTAGATGCTCAATAAATATTAGTTTTCTTCTTTTAAGGCATGAATAGCTACAAGTACTGAATTAATGGAATTTCAATTTGAAAATGACAACATACTTGCGGTATGGTTTTTACTTTCCCCATGATGTCCTGCTGACTTCTGTCACAATTATAATAAATGTTACTCCTTCTGTAATGTTTTTCCTAGGCTATACTCAACTGACTTCAATCTTATATTCTTGGCATCAATATCACAGCCTTTTCTTTTTGTGTTTAATGGTAACTTTGTTAGAAGCAGTTCCAAAATGAAGAAGCAGAATGGAAGGGGTTGCTCATAATTCATTGAAAAACAATAAACTCCTCCCTTCCTTTCTCTTATTAATTACACACTTTATAAAACAAATGCTTCACACCCTTCCGTTTGGGCTGGGCACACTGAATGAAAAGAAATCTACTTAACCTGCCATGGGTGTTTGTCTCTATCACGTCTTTTTTGTAAAGTTTCTGAAAAGTAGCGATTTCTATTAAATAATTTTCAACAAATGTGTTTGGCATTTGACATTGTGGTCAGAGGGTAAACAATAACTTTTAGCAGATGACCATTAATGGGGTGCCAGGAAAGATGGAGGTGACGTGTTTCAGGGAAGGGAAGTTATTTCTAATGGAAAGAGGAAACCTCTACTCTATGACTTTACCTTAATCACTTTCAATCTTACATGTTATTTCTTGTTAAGTGACATTCCTTTTAGTTGTTGTGCCATTATTCCTGAAAAGTGAAGTACTGGAAAAATACTGAGTTGGACCCCTTTTCGGGCTTCAGTTACTCAGGTATAGAAGCCATCTGCTCCTGCAAAGTTCTGGAAAACGAAGATTGGGTTTCTGCTCTTTGGTATTCCGTACAGTGAGTGAAATACACATGATGACGTCACTGATAGAACTTAACTGGGAGGTACAACTGGAAAATGTTAAGCTTTGTTCTGCCTTCATGATGCACCCACAAGTGATATCTATGAAATATCTTGCCCTGTTGTTGTCATTCTAGAATATCAGGAGAAGTGAGTAGATTGATTTTTAAATATCTTTGATGTCCAGTGATTCATATGTACGTTTATTCAAATACAATGAAAGAGACTTGAGTTTAGAGAAATTGAACATGTGAGCTATAGCCATGACTAGAAAAAGAGACTTGTGCTATCATTTCATTTTAGACATGGTTGGCAGTTGTATCCTCCCCGAGAAGGATATGAGACAAGAATGGATGGTCAAATTGTTTCCAGAAAACACCAGTACCGGGTAGGAAGTGAAACAGGGACAACTATGAAGCCAGTAAAGTGTGACTTACCAAGACCACCTTGGGCAACTGGAGAGTAATCCCATTGGGCAATTCTGGGAAACAGTATAGAACATTCCAGCTAATAAGGAAGAAGCAGAGTATTTATGTAACATCTCCCATCAGGAGCTGGTTGAAAGCTGTTGGGGGAAGGTAGGCATTAACTTCCCTTTGGAATTAGTTGGTCCTGGGAGGGGCAGAAAAAGCTCCCAGGCCAAGGAGATAGGACCTGTGAGTGCTATATGGGTATGGCCTTGACAGCTGTAGGCAGGAGCTCTTACACTAGAGGAGACTACAATATAACCATTTTGAGCTCTCATGGAGGACAGAGAGAGCTGGCATCACAGTCATCCAATTTTTCAGTTCCAATGACTTATGACTAACTGTGGGGCTAAACAGAATTTGCATCGGACAGTGCTTTGTGTACTAGCCTTGGTCATTCCTGACTTCAGGGCCACAATCTACCTACAAGCATTCATTTGCAACTGACTGTAAGTGGGTCTAAGTTTGAGCAATGGTAGGCAAAGTTCCCTGAAAAAGAAAACACATGACATCTAGCGTGTCAGACTAAAATGTATATTTCCTTATCTAGTGACCCCTAACGTCCATCATTTCAACTCATTGTGAAATTATTATTGTCTTTCTGGAACAATGGTTTGAGAACTTGAAGCCTCTGCAGTAAACTTGACTTTTTTAAAGCTTGAGTTAAGGATTATTTGGAGAAGTGTCCCTCTCTCTCCCCACTCCCTTTTTTTCCTCCCCCCCCACCCGCCCCCATCTCTCGCTCTTTATACATTATCATTAAGGTCAACTATATTTCTACAAACAAACCTGACAGATGTTGCCATCTAACCTTCCTACCTGGGAAACAGAATGGTCTGTTGAGGTTTGTCAGGATCGGGGTCGGGGTTGTGGGAAGGGAGAGGGCAGCCTGCCAGGTAATGGAAACACTGCTTGCTTTAATTTTATTGCCAAGAACAAAGCCTTCTTACTGTTTAACAGAACCCTTCAAGGCAGGCCTCATTGGCATAGTTCTAATTTTTTCGAGACCACAAACAAGAGGAATTCTTTAGGGCCACTTCATGAAAAGCAGAAGGAAAAAATAGTTTATTCCGCAAAAATTAAAGCAATCCTTTGTTTCAGTAGCCAGTGCCTGATTTCAGGTTGGCATCTGTATGTGTCCTCTCTACAGGGGCATTTGTTGGCATTGTTTGCATGGGCACCCACTCTTTCATTCAGATTAATTGGAGGTTATGCCCAACATATGAAAGAACTGGACAGAAACCATCTTTTTCTGGCATATCATCCCTTTGGCATCAATATTTTCAGATAATATGCTAAAAGAAGAAATGTTTTGCATCAAAAACAAAGAAGCAAACACTCTCCTCTGGCAAAACCTATTTATAAAACTGGGAACCACACACATCTTCATTCAGTGCTTATTTTGATTCTGCCAGCAAACTAAACCTTCTATGCAGTCCTTACTTCTCAGCAGCAAGTTTTACTTCTCTCTCCATTTAAAGTATAGGTGACCAAAGTTTCTGGTTTCCAGAGATCTTTGCAACAGTGTTAGTAGCTAAGGAATGAAAGTGAGAGGAGATGAGGTCATTCTTGTTATTCCATGAATGAGGAAGATGCTATCAGTGTACAGGGATCATCTATGAAGCAAATCTTAGGGATTTGTTGAGTGCCCACAATGTGCAAAGCACCATGCTAAGACCTGTGGTAGAAACAGAACTTGGCCTGCTAGAAAGAATGACTTCACTAGAGAACAAGCAGCAAACATGCCAAGTGCACACATAATTAACTGCTAAACCATGGGCTACAGAAGTTCTACAGCTGTGTGGTCCAATATGGCCACCACTAGCCACTTGTGGTTTTGAGCACTTGAAATATGGTTAGTCTGAATTGAGATGTGCTGTGAATATGAAATGCATACATTAATCATTTTTACATTGATTACATGTTGACATGATAACATTTTAAATATATTGGGTCAAATAAAATGTATTAGTACAATTAATTTTACCTGATTATTTTTACTTAAAAAATGTGATTACTTGAAAATTTTTCAATTACATATGTGGCTCACATTACACAGTACTTTGATTGGATGATGTGACTCTAGAGAGTTTGAGAAATGAGGCAATTACTGTGTGAGTAGCTGAGGAAGGTTTCATGCCAAATATGAAGGAGGAACTGGTCTTTGGAGATCAGAGTAGGCAAGACAGAGTTAGGAAACCCAGGGGTGAGGAAGATGAGAAAAGGCATCAGGGAAGAGAGGCAAAAGAACATTTTTGCAAGACAGAGGAAATTAAAATTCTATTTCAACAACATGCAGGGTACAGTGGGCATGCATCTTGAACTGGTTATCTGGGAATGGGGAGACAGAAATACCGAAGCCAGTTATATCTTACTGTCCCTTGTGAAAAGGCTTTTGGGGGCCATTTGCAGAGAGCTAGCCATGACTGAGCTCCCATAGAGTCTGGCTAAAACAAAACAGCAAATCGAGGAGTTTAACTTGGGAGTGGGGGGTTCTTCCTTGACCCCCACCTTTTTCTGATTGACTCCCTTTGTATCCTGGTCTTAGTAGGCCTTCAGCATTGATCTTTAAAGCTATCCATGCTTACTTGCTTTCCTGGAGTTTTCTTCTGAAATGGTAGTGGGGCTGGTAAAAGTTACAATGGCAGTAGAAGGGCAGGCAGGAAGGACATTGGAGAGCTGTACAATAGGGGCTTTGACAAAAGGACAGTGAAGAGCAAAGCTAATCTGATCTGGAAGAGAAAAGGAAAGATAACAGCATTTAGATGTCTTTTGGTTGCTAATTTTGAAGTTGTGAGTTTGTGAGTGTGTGTGTGTGTTTGGGAATCATGAGAGACTGATACTGAAAATGTTTTCCTGTTAAGTCATTTTCAGGCCTAGGTTGATTAGCCATCTTACATGTGTGGAATTATTATTTATAAGTGTTTTCCCAAGCCTGATTCAAAGTGACTAACTATTTTTTTCTTTTGCAAACCAGAAAAGGTAGAGAAGGTATCCTAGAGAATAAAAGGAAAGGTACAGGTTTATAATAAGGGGGAAGGAAAGACCCACCTTGATCTCTATTCAGGGCTCAGCAACACCCCTGATGGACAGCTCTCCCATTTTTGACTTCCCTTTGTCAACTCCATCCTCTTAGCCCTACCTGGGTGGCAGAGCCCTCAGGCTGGGAGGGAGCTCCTTGTGTGCACTAGCATTACTGATCCTCCAGAGATTTGTGGCTACTGAGGTTTGCTGTCATAGAAACACTGTCCTGTGTACAGTCTTCTCAAGAAGGGTCCTTTCTGCCCTTCAAGGTGTGAGCTTATCGGACATGCTGATCTATGCAAATGAGCTAGTGCTACAAGGAGGACAGAAGGATGATGTAGTTGGCCTCTGGAGGTGTTCCATTCACTCATCAATAGTCAAGTGCTGCATGCTAAATGCAGCATACTAGGAAGACTGTTCTATTTCCCCAGGAGTCCAACCAACTAGGAGAAGGAATAGACACAGACTTACAGACCATCAAGATTTTTGTTCAAGAACTGCATCTATGTCAACAATTCACTATGTAATTTCCCTTAAGCTTTTAAGTTCAAATTATGATTTCATTATTCTATTCATACATCTAATAAATTTTATGAAACCAAGAATAATCACTCTCAGGGGGTCCTTGAATCAATGTTTGATTAACTCAAGTTGAATAGACTCAACTCCATTAAACAATCAATTCTGTCTATAAATTAGCTGATTAAGTTCCTACACACATATTTTTAAATTGCGGTAAAATTTACATGCAAGGAAATGCATAGATCTTAAGGGACAGTTTAATGGATTTTGATAACCAACAGCTCAATCAAGAGATAAAACATTTCTATCACCCTAGAAAGTACCCTCGAGCCCCTCTTCAGGTCAATCCTCACCCCTATGAGGAATCATTGTTCAGATTACTCCTGTAACACTTTAAACTGCATTTATCAATTTAACACATTCGATTTACTTTATAAGCACTTCAAATGCCTACCAGGATAAAATTAAAACCCTAACACATTATACCTTCCCAAGTCCTTAAGTAGCTCTTATAAATCTAAAAAACTAAACTTAAAAAATATGCTGAAACCCGGGCCGGGCATGGTGGCTCATGCCTGTAATCCCAGCACTTTGGGAGGCCAAGGTGGGCAGATCACGAGGTCAGGAGATCGAGACCATCCTGGCCAACTTGGGGAAGTCCTGGTCTCTACTAAAAATACAAAAACTAGCTGGGCATGGGGGCGCACACTTGTAATCGCAGCTACTTGGGAGGCTGAGACAGGAGAATCGCTTGAACCCGGGAGGCGGAGGTTGCAGTGAGCCAAGATCGCGCCACTGCACTCCAGCCTGGCAACAGAGCGAGACTCTGTCTCCAAAAAAAAAAAAAAAAAAAAAAAATAAGGTTTTTTGAACATTGCAATATTGCTTTGAAACCTAAACTATCTTACAGATCTAACTTAAAATAACAGTTCTAAAAGAAATTACATGTTAGGCTGGGCGTGGTCGCTCATGCCTGTAATCCCAGCACTTTGGGAGGCCAAGGCGGGCAGATCACTTGAGGTCAGGAGTTCGTGACCAGGCTGGCCAACATGGTGAAACCCCATCTCTACTAAAAATACAAAAATTAGCTGGGCATGGTGGTGGGCGCCTGTGATCCCAGCCACTCAGGAGGCTGAGACAGGAGAATCACTTGAACCCCAGGAGGTAGAGGTTGCAGTGAGCTGAGATGACACCAGTGCACTCCAGCCTGGGTGACAGAGCAAGACTCCGTCTCAAAAAAAAAAAAAAAATTACATGTTTCAAATTAGCATTTCAAAGCAAATCTGTCAAATTTCTGTAATATGTCATATTATCTTAAATGCTACGAACTATTAACATACAAATATTTCAGTCCCAAGTTGTAATATATACATTTTTTTAAGTTCAGGGTCTCTGTCTCTGTCACTCAGGTTGGAGTCCAGTGGTACAATCATAGATCATTGTAACCTCCAACTTCTTCTGGGTTCCAGTGATCCTCCTGCTTCAGACTCCTGAGTAGCTAGGACTACAGGCGAGAACCTCTACTCACAGTTGGTTAATTAATTAATTAATTAATTAGTAGAGACAGGGTCTTGTTATGTTGCCCAGGTTGGTTCCAAACTCTTGGCCTCAAACAATCCTCCCACCTTGGCCTCCCAAAGTGCTGGGATTACAGGTGTGAGTCACTGTACCCAGCCATAACCCAAAATATTGATTTTATGCTACAGGTTGAGTATCCCTTATCCTAAATGCTTAGAACCAGAAGTGTTTTGGATTTTGGAATATTTGCACATACATAATGAGATATCTTGGGAATAGGACCCAAGTCTGACCACTAAATTCACTTACGTTCCACATACACCTTATACACATAAGCTGGAAGGTGATTTTATGCAATATTTTCAATAATTTTGTGCATGAAACAAAGTTTGTGTTAAGTACTTGTGTGTGGAATTTTCCTCTTCTCGCGTCATGTCAGTGCTGAAAAAGTTGTGGATTTTAGAGCATTTCGGATTTTGGATTTTCAAATTAGGGTGGCTCAGCCAGTATTATTTAGTTCTTCATCTTTATACACGAATCTCAAACTTCCCGGGAAGGAGGGAAAAAAGGAATTTACTTATTTATTAAAGGAAACAAATTTATCATCTCAAAGAAGTTGAGGTTAGAGGGTCAATGGTTAATAATAAAAGATTTTAGAACGTTCATAAGACCTGAAGACTCACTGATTGTACTGGCACTGCAGATGTACACTTGCTGAGCCTTTGTTATGGTGGGTTTAACAGGGTTTCCAATTACCTATCTGATAAGATGTTTCTTGTAATGAGAATTCCCCTGGGAATCTAACTTTCTAATCACCTGGTTTGGGTTCAGTAACCACTCCAGTTACTTATTACTTGGTTAAATTCAACCCATTTCTTTTTTTTTTTTTTGAGACAGAGTCTTGCTCTGTCGCCCAGGCTGGAGTGCAGTGGCGTGATCTCAGCTCACTGCAGCCTCCACCTCCCGGGTTCAAGCAATTCTCCTGCCTCAGCCTCCTGAGTAGCTGAGATTACAGGCGCCTGCCACCGTGCCCAGCTAATTTTTTTGTATTTTTAGTAGAGACGGGGTTTCACCATGTTGGTCAGGCTGGTCTGGAAACCCTGACCTCATGATCCACTCGCCTTGGCCTCCCAAAGTGCTGGGATTATAGGCATGAGCCACCGTGGCCGGCCTCAACCCATTTCTTTACTGGCTGATTCTTGTTATATCTGGCTTCAGGCCATGTATCTATAGTTATGTGAATGATGTTTACGTCAAAAAACTATTGGGATAATTAAATCAGGAAGTGACAGTAAGAGCTGGTCAGTGGTCATAATTGCTTGTAGTGCATATCTACATAAGTCCTATCACTTTTTCTTTCTTTACACTACAGTCTGTATGTTGCTGTGAAACTGGAACAGACCTATGCAATAATGCTCCCCTTCCAACATCTGCAAAGATGGACAAGGCACCACCTTCTCAATCCTATGGAAATTGACAGAAGGCTTCCTTGAATGAACTTATCACATCTCAGTACCAAGCTTGCCTTGTCAGAGAATTAGACCACTATGATAGTTTTCATGACTTTACATATATGAACTTGATGTTATATCTAGTGAAAATACTTTTAAAAGCATAGTAAAAGCTCTATCATAAATTCCTAGGCCAAGAAGTTACCTCACTTGGTTGTAAAAATCTTTATTTGTGTTGCTCCTCACTGAGCGCCTTGTATATTCCATGGTAGCCTCGGGCGTTTTAAATAGCTGAATTTAAAATTTCATATTTCTATTTCAAACAAAAATAACCAGTACTACAACTGTCTTCTTGTTAACGGACATTTTATATGCATGACTCAATTATTTTGCTGTGGAATTTCAAATTAGAACAAAGCTCTTCATTTTTTCCTACAACATTTAATTTAGCAAATTAAAAATAGAAGTCAACGGAATCAGGTAAAAAATGGTATGTCCGGCTTCTTTCATAATCTGTAATTATTTTATACACAGAGATAATTTCAGCTTGATTGTCATTAGAAGACAATTTTATGTTCATTTATTGAGAAAAATAATTTAAACTAGATATTAGACCCAGGAGTAAAAGGTTGGTTCAGTAACAAAATGGTGGATTGATTGTTAGGATTATTCTTGTTTCTGAATGTCATGAATGGGAGCAATAAGGGAACCAAACCTTTTACTTGAGAGTTACCTTCTCACCTGCAATCATTCCATTCCCCTCTGACTCTTTCACCTGAAACCATCCAGCTAAGACCATCTCATATAAAAGTTGAGTTAGAACTAAAAATGGCCATTTTATTTTATTTTATTTTATGAGACAGAGTCTGGATCTCTTGCCCAGGCTGGAGTGCAATGGCGTGATCTCAGCTCACTGCAACCTCTGCCTCCCAGGTTCAAGTGATTCTCCTGCCTCAGCCTCTCGAGTAGCTGGGATTACAGGCGCCTGCCACCGTACCCAGCTAATTTTTGTATTTTAAATAGAGATGGGGGTTTTACCATGTTGGCCAGGCTGGTCTCGAACTCCTGACCTCAGGTGATCCACCCACCTTGGCCTCCCAAAGTGCTGGGATTACAGGCGTGAGCCACTGTGCCTGGCCAACAATGGCTATTTTAAAAAATGTATCACAACCTGTTCCTATTATTTTTTTATATCATGCCAGAAACATCTCTGCTGCTTTAGTCAATCACGCATGTAAATATTTTCAGGCAAAGAAGGTTGTGTGTGGAATACTGTAATGGAGACAGGATAAGGAATTCTTGTATTGTGTGGAGGGAGCACAATAAGATATATCAGAAAAAAGCACACTTTGTCTCTAACTTCCTAATGCTCAGCCTTTGGGCCTTCAATTAAGGCCTATCACTTCACATTTAGGTATTAACCTTGGAAATCTGCACTACCAAATTCAAACATTAGAGGGTTTGTCTTCAGAGGCATGTACAAGTGTTCATACTCCAATGTGAGCCACTAGGTAGGATTCTGTATATGATGCAATAGGTCATACCACCCAAACTAGAAAGATTAGCAGATGATGAAAGGTTTGGATAATGTTTTATATAAAGTTTCAAAACTGAAACTTGGGAATGTCATTCTAAAAGTAATACCAGCTTACTAAGCCTTATATTCATTTATTCATAAGATTAATCTCATTCCAAAATACTCAAAGATTTTTGCTATCTTCTCATTACTCCTCATGAATATGCCCAAGAAAGAAACAGGATCCAATGCCTGTTATGAATCCAGTTTTTCTAAGTCAAGGGCACTGAATCCAAAGGGAGACATTCAAATATATGTTAGATACTTTAATAATTAAATTTAACCTCTACCAAGAAAAACTACATTTGCTTCATGAGTTGTCAATTTTAGTAAACTTGGTAGAGTAAACTATTTCAACTGTTTTACTATTGCATATGAACAGACATTATTCATATGCAATAGTAAAAAAAAATCTTCTCTAGAGATGATCAATTTCTGTGCAGACCAACAGTTCTTTTCTCCTTTGTCATGGGAATCCTAAGACGTGAACTTGGGAAATCAACCACTATAATAGTGGCTCGTCATAATCCAGTTTCTGAAAGCCACCATATTTGCACTATCACATTATCATAATTCTAGAGCCTATTACATGGAGAGCCAGAGCTGACTGTGGGTTGTATGATGTGGTTTAATGAGGCCCAGAATCTGACTCTAATTATACCTTGAAAGCGTTCTCACAGAGGGTCAGATCGGGTGGGAATCTGACCCTCATCTGCAAGTGAAAATGGATTATAACTTTGGACATTCATGTCGGCCCCCAGCAGGATATACTTCATCCAAGATCAGACACACGTTCACAAGACACAAATAGCTTGTTTGGTGTTTGCATGCTGGTCTTCATCCAATGACTCCGGATGAAGCCATTGCCAAGTTTTCTATGGAAGAGAATGCTTTGGCATTACAAAACTGCACAACAAAATTAAACAAATGGTTCATCTTTCTTTTTAACCCAGTGATTTTTCATTATTTCAAAGTTTACAAATGAATGCTTTTAGGGCTTGGTGAATTACTGGAAAAGTCTTCTACAGACTCCCATCTGTTTTGCCAAGTGATTTTCTACAATTTCTTACAAGGTACATATCACCCAGGTAACACCTCACTCTCATCCTTTTCAATTTACGAAACTCATCATCTGAGCAGAAATCTAATTAAACAGCCTTAATTCCTCCACAAGAACCTTGTCACTTTACATGACAACTAGCACTGGAGAAACTCAGAGAAAGCCGTATGAGAGCAAACTTTCCATTAAAATAAAACAACAACAAAAATAGATTAAAAACTTAGTGAGAAAAATAATGGCAAAAAGAATTTTAAGAAGTGATTACAAACAAGGCAAGATAAACCAAAGAGGCCAATGCTGGAACTTTGAAGGGAATGTTGGATTAGAAAATGCCCTTCTAGGATGACCTTGGGCAAGAATGGTAAGGACTGCTGAGCCTTTATCCTCTTGAAACCATTATGGCAATTGGCCACCCTTTCCCAGTTGTTCTTGGCCATCATCTTTAGAGTCACAGTCACCTATCATTCCCCAAATGAACATCTATTAAGTGTCAAGGTGTTGTATTTGCTGTAAAAGAACTTGATTATCAGAATGTGCAGAAGATTTGGTACATATCAGTGATTCCAAGTGTTTGCTTAGCTAATAAACTATGTCTTCTGATTTTTCAAAGAAAATGGGAAGAGGAATGTGATGAAGAGATATAGTCCTTATCTGACCTAGAAAAGTTAAGTTCTGCAGGTGACCCAAATTTTGATCATTTCTCATAAGCTTGTCTTTCACTACATATATAATTAACTCCAAACTTGTCTAGTGTAACTACAAACTCATCCATTCTACCTTATTTCTCTCCTGAAGAAAACAAAACAGAGTGGTTGAAAACCCATTAGTTTTTACAATCCTAGACAAACATTTCTTAGGAGTCTACCTGAAGTTGCTCTTTTTTTTTGTTTGTTTGTTTTGTTTTTGTTTTTTGAGATGGAGTCTCGCTCTGTCCCCCAGGCTGGAGTGCAGTGGCGCGATCTCGGCTCACTGCAAGCTCCGCCTCCCGGGTTCACGCCATTCTCCTGCCTCAGCCTCCCGGGTTCACGCCATTCTCCTGCCTCAGCCTCTCTGAGTAGCTGGGACTACAGGCGCCTGCCACCACACCCGGCTAATTTTTTGTATTTTTAGTAGAGACAGGGTTTCACCGTGTTAGCCAGGATGGTCTCGATCTCCTGACCTCGGGATCTGCCCACCTGGGCCTCCCAAAGTGCTGGGGTTACAGGCGTGAGCCACTGCGCCTGGCCTGAAGTTGCTCTTTCAATGTCTCTGCCTCCTGAGTCCCAAACTGTCTTGGCCTTCATACTCTGCTCCCGTGTGTGTGTGTGTGTGTGTGTGTGTTTTAAGAGACAGGGTCTCACTCTGTCACCCAGGCTGGAGTGCAGTTGCACTCCATGGGTCACTGTAGCCTTGACCTCCCAGGCTCAAGCAATCCTCCAGTCTTGGCCTCCTTTGTTACTGGGATTACAGGCACACACCACCACGCCCATCTAGTTTTTTTATTTTTTGTAGAGACGAGGTCTCACTATATTGCCCAGGCTGTTATTGAATCCTTGGGCTCAAGTAATCCTCCTGCCTTGGCCTCCCAAACTATGCTGGGATTACAGGCATGAGCCACAGCATGCCATTCTCTGTTCTCCACCGTTTTAAAAATATTTGGCACTTACAATCAAAAAGCCATTATTTGCTTACCCTCATTTAAAAAACAAGTTATGAAAACAATGTGGCGGGGGTGGGGAGAGTTGGGTGGCTGAAGGGGAACCTTCAAACTGTTTTCCATTCTGAAGAAAAGCAGAGGTAAATCCCTGGGAAGAGATGTGGACTTATAAGGATGTGGCATTTCCTCATGGGTCGTGGGAAGGAATTCATTGATTTAATTTACAACAATTAGGAGGTGCCTCTGTGCTGTGAGTTTTTTTAGCTCCAGCTGGCATGGGAATTATTTTCCCGGGGAATGCTTATACCCAAATACAAGGACACCTTCAGGAAGAGGAAAGGGAAGAAGTACCATCTAGGAACCAAGGATGTGAACCAGGAAATTCTTTTCCACTGCACTGATTTAAAAGAATAGCATTCTGGTGCCTAACAAACTCCATGGCCTTTTTGGAGTTTCCTAGTGCTGTGAAGGTTTCCCTTGGACGTGAGATTGTTTTGCATGAGAATATCCATATTATTTTCTCAATAACCAAAAATGTCATTTCCTGAAAAGAGTTAGAAATGCCAGTTGTCACTGTGAAACTCACACAGGTCTATGTGTTCCTTGAACCCTCACTAAACCTTCAAAACCCAAAGTACAAATTCAGATGCAACATGAAAGCCTTTCCAGCTCTCATCTCTCCCAAACCAGTTCCTACAGATCCTTCCTTCTTCCACACTTTCCATTTTTCCAGAATGAACTACTTGCTTTCTGTACATACACTCCTCGTCTTTCTATCCCCATGCCTTTATTTGCCTGGCAAGCAGTGCTGTCCCCCTGCTTCCATAAACTCAAATGTTACCTACCCTTGAAGGCAGGCTCAGATCTTGCGCTGCCTTCCCCAGTCCCCAGCTAGAAATAATTTCTTGCTTCTCTGAAAGTTTGAAGTAGATAATCCACACCTTCTTTATGGTAATTATGGCTTTCTACTTTATTTTGTGTTATAAGTGCTCTTCTGTCTTAGTGAAGATAGTAAACTTCCTGTGGGCAGGGTCCTTTGGCACCTAACACAGTGCAACACACACACACAGTGGGTACTCCATCCGCACTACCAAAATGAACAAACTAGCAAGACACCGTAACAAATTAAAGTAACTGTCCACAGGCAAAAATGTACATCCCCTCCCAGAAGTATTTGTTTAGCAAACACTGCTCCTAGACCAACAGTCTCTAGAACAGAAAGTCATGTTAAGCAAAATTATCCAAAACTTGGAAAAAAGACAAAGAGAAGACTGTGAGCCCTTCCAGAGTCCCAAGAGAGCATATTCCATGAAGTCAGCCTAAGTCAGGGTCATCTGACTCTCCAGATTGGGATGTAACAGAGTCTGACTTTCTATTTACTAGCAGTTAGGGCTTAGACTCTGCAAAGTTAGATGTTAACTTAGAGAAACCCAGTAATATGCAACTTATTTTGTCCAAATGTTTCAGGTTTATTGCCCTGTAGGTCACTAACCAGTTTTGTATCCAAATTAGCTATGCTAGTCTGGCATTCTTTTCCCCCTACTACCCCCTTCCCCACATTTATATGTATCCGTTTCTGGCATCCTCCTTGGAAGCAGCTTTATCATCTTGCTGGTTCCTTCATTAAGAAGTTAAAAAAATCTTTGATGTGGACTAATTCAATCATTATATGAGAATTGGGTGTTCAACTTTTAAAAATTATACTTTCAGAATACTAATAATTAGGAATAAAAACAAATGTAAAAATAGGTACTGTAAGTATCATTATTTTTGTACTCATATTTTTTTTAAATTTTTATCTAGAATAAATTTCCCAAATACCAAATTTACTCACCCATAAACATGTGTTTCCATTCCCAAGGATTTATACAAAAACAACAGAGAAAAGAATGAATATTCTTTATTCCTTGTTTAGAATTACTTCTAATGGCATGTATGTGTCTATTCGCAAGTCTGCTACAATCAATTCAGTAATAGCTTTACTTGAAAAGCCTGTATTGCAACTAAAATTATATCTGATCTATTAAAACTAAAATCTCCTTGTAAATTTCTTCAATTTATCTATCATTTGAAATTACTGAACATCTTAGAATGTAATTTTACATCATGTTAGGATGAATAGCATCTTGTAAATTCAAGCCATAATAATATTGCATTAGGAGCAATGCATTTGTTCTGAAATCACAACAGGTCATAATGGAAACCAGACATTAATGCTTTAAGGAGTAACTAGCTGAAATTGAATGAAATAATCACCCAATCCATAAAGCATTTATAAGATTTACCATAAAGCTCAGGTAATTTTTTTGTTTTTTTTTTTACTGAAGAGAAATAATTCTTTCTTACTGTCCTAAACATCAAATGCTATCACATCATAAAAATAAAATATGGCACACAGATTATTCCATTTTGTTCATCCATTTATTCATATAATACATATTAACTTTACCCTATAATAATGAAAACGTTATGCTTGTTCACTATTATTTCCAATGTTGTTTAATCAACAAGGCTCAACATGTTCTCTGGCAAGACGCTTGACAAAAGAGAATCCAGTCTAAGCAGAGGGTTCAAAAGGTCTGGATTCTGCAACACAACTGCTGCCACTGCTGCTGCCTTCACACTCTCAACTTCATCTCAACATGATGAAACACTGATTCTACGCTGACAATCATGTAGCTTTTAAAGCAAGACGGTCTACTAAGTAAACCAATGAGCTCACTGGACAATCCTAATCTGCTCTCTCACCTATGTTTTACTCTAATTCCTCCTTTTCTTTCCTTTTGTATGCCTTTCCCTCTTCCACCTATCATAACCTCCATCAGCACCTCAAATGATGAACAGCTGGAGTAGATGGCTTAGGTAGGAGATGAGAACATCCCTAATTTCTATCTCCCTGGATATTGTCTTTGGAAAACACAACAAATTTGGAGTTGGAAAAAGTTGCTAACTCATGTGTTTCTCTTAGTAACCAGTTTTACATTTCTGATCACAAGGGGAGCACTTGTAAGTAAAAGCACAGACTTTACAAACACAAAGTATTTTAAGCCTTCCACCAAAGCACCAGTGTTTGCATAGTAGACACGCTTTTACACTGATAGGATCTTTCTGAAAGCAATCTTTGCTAATTTCTGCTATGCTGAGGAATGTATCACTGACAAACACCAGTGTGTTGCATAAATAAGCAGACACCTCAATACCTAGGGTACCAAAAAATAATAGTTTTGAAATCTGTAAGAACTGGCTCAAGTCCTGACTCTTCCACAAAGTTTCAGAAAAATTGTACTCACATTTTTTTCTCTTTTAATCCCCCCTTCTCAAACCATACTCCATCTAATCTAAGATACCAGCAACTGTCTCATCTATATTTTGTGTGCCAGGAGGAACAAACAAATGTTGCCCATTAAACTGTCTCACCATTCATTTAAGTTGCAGCTCAATTTCAGCAATATTAGTCTGTAAAAAAATGCTAATCTTAGAATCCATAAATGCAATATTCTACTAGCTGCGCACCTGATTGGCTACTCTACTGTTCTTTAAATATGTTGTTCTATGTGTGTACATTGTTCTCTAACATATTGTAATCATTATTATTTGCTACATTGTGCATCTACTGACAGTTATAGGCACATAGGAGGCTATAAACTTATAATTACTGCTTAGACGATCAAAGGGACTTGAAGGAACTCTTACTGCAAAAATGGAGTTACTGTCAAAAATTTTAAATGCATGCTCAAAATAATTTGCTTCTCCAACTTTAGATATTTTGGGGGAGCTGAACTTGCGAGCATTCAAATAGTGCTCAAAATTTGCCATTTGGAGAGTCATCATGCAAATTCATCTAAAACAAATTCCCTGAGCTCCTACTGTGTGAAAATCATTGCATTAGAGTCTATGAGATACAAAGATGAATTAGATTTGATTCCCATCCTCTAAGACTTCACATTCTGGTTGGAAAAATGGAACTGGTACATGAAAGAATGATAAAGCCATGAGAAGATTATTACTATTCTTGCATTGCTATAAAGAAATACCTGAGACTGGGTAATTTACAAAGAAAAGGGGTTTAATTGGTTCACAGGTGCTGCAGGCTGTACAGGAAGCATGGCACCAGGCATGTGCTCGGCTTCTGATGAGGCCTCAGGAAGCTTTTACACATGGTAGAAGGCAAAGCCAGAACTGGCACGTCACATGGCGAAATTAGGAGCAAGAGAGAGAGTGTGTGTGGGAGGGGGGCGGGCGGCAGTGGCGGGGGGAGTGTCATACACTTTTAAACAACCAGATCTTGTGAGAACTCACTCATTATCATGGAGTCAGCACCAAGCCATGAGGGATCTGCCCCCATGACCCAAACACCTCCCACCAAGCCCCACCTCCAGCATTGGGGATTACAATTCGACATGAGATTGGGGCGGGGACATCTCTCCTTTCTCTGAATCACATACACGGTATCATAAAATGTTATGTGATTCAGAGAAAGGAGCGATGACTCTGGACCAGGGAACCAGAGAAACATTCACAACTGAAGTGCCCCTTGACTTAGGACTTGGAGGATACACAGGAAGCATTCTGACAAATAGACATGGGTTAGAGAAATGGGCCTACCAGTCAGAGGGAACTGCTTGGTTAAGGGCCAGAAGGCTTAAAAGTGTAGTGAATGGCAATTGTTTAGTTTCAGTTCATGGGGTGGGGTGGTAAAAAGACAATTTGGGAGAAGATGCAAGAGGACTTTGAAAATCACATAAAGGAAGTGGCATCTATTTTTTCCTTATGCAGTGTAGTCATTGTAGGTTCTGCTGTTGTTGCAATTGTGGTTTATTTCATGGAAATACATCTGACAACTAAGATGCATTAATATACACCTGCAGTGGGTTAAATTGTGTCTGCAAAAAGGTATGTTCAAGTCCTAAGCCCTGGTACCTGTAAATGGGACCTTATTTGAAAATAGAGTCTTTGTTTTTTCTTTGAGACAAGGTCTCACTCTGTCGCCTAGGCTGGAATGCAGTGGTGCAATCTCAGCTCACTGCAGCCTCGATTTCCCAGGCTTAGGTGATCCTCCCACCTCAGCCTCCCAAGTAGCTGGGACCACAGGTGTGTTCTCCCACACCTGGCCAATTTTTTGTATTTTTTAGTAGAGATGGGTTTTCGCCATGTTGCCCAGGCTGGTCTCCTGAGCTCAAGCGATCCTCCTGCCTTAGCCTCCTGAAGTGCTGGGATTACAGGGTGTAAGCCACCATGCCTGGCCTGAAAATAGAGTCTTCGCAGATGTAATCAAGTTAAAGTGAGGTAAGGCTGGAGTAGGGTGGGCTCTTTATAACAATAAGGAAATTTGGACACAAATTCGAGACACAGCAGGAGAATGTGATAACGGAGGAAGAGTTTAGAGCACTGTAGCTGCAAGCCAAGGAACTCCAAGAATTGCCTGCAACTACCAGAAAATGGGAAGAGGCAAGGAAAGATCCTCCCCTAGAACCTTTGGAGGGAGCATGGCCCTGCCCAAATCTTGATTTCAGACTTCTAGCCTCCAAAAGTGAGAGGATAAATTAGTCTTGTTTTATACTTTCCCAGTTTGTGGTAATTTGTTATGGCAGCCCTAGTACACTAATACAATACCTTTTTTGTTTTTTGAGACAGAGTCTTGCTCTGTTGCCCAGACTGAAGTGCAATGGTGCGATCTCAGCTCACTGCAAGCTCCACCTCCTGGGTTCACACCATTCTCCTGCCTCAGCCTCCCAAGTAGCTGGGACTACAGGTGCCCACCACCATGCCCAGCTAATTTTTTATATTTTTAGTAGAGACGGGGTTTCACCGTGTTAGCCAGGATGGTCTCGATCTCCTGACCTCGTGATCTGCCCACCTCGGCCTCCCAAAGTGCTGGGATTACAGGCATGAGCCACCACGCCTGGCCTACAATACCTTTTTTGACTATTCTTTGTAAGGGCAATTAAAATCTACAACATTAGGACTGCTATGTAATGCTAGATCAGGGAAAGCTGTAATGGGAATGGGAAGCAGCTGTGGATGGGAGAGATTCTCTGAAGTTCTAATTCCTTTTAATTTCCTCCATCTTTTATTTTGGCTTTTGCAAAATATTTAATTTTAAGAAAGATTCTTGTTTTAAAATTATAAAGCATGAGGATATCAAAACCTTGATCTGGCAGTTTTCATATGAAACATACCATACAGAAATACAGAGATACTCACTTCAACATGTTGACAGGTTTGGATGAGTTTAGCCAAAAGGGTCTCCAGTTCTGTGTTCCTCTTAATAAGGTTGGTGAGGTTACTCTCTAAGTTTTGCTGTTCAAAAAAAAAAAAAAGAGGAAAAATATTATTCTGCATATTTTTATACTTCAGATATACAAAATTACTCATACTGAGGAAAAACTGATACATTTTTCAGAAACCTTAGTGAAATCAACATAATTTCAAGTATTTATAGATTTAAACTGGATTTTCAAAAGTTGCATTTAAAAGAACCTTTTAGACACACTCAGACTTTATTCTTTTTGTTCCTGCTTCTTGCACTAACTCAGGGATACTTAACAGAATAATTAGTTATAGGTTATCTCTAAGTCACGACCTACGGAGAAAGGAGGTAATTGGATTTCTATCCCTTTACTTGAATCAGAGCTGGCAATAATATAAGGAATATATTCCCACATCAAATCAACTACCATTGGATTTTTCAGATTTATCCTTTTATGGGCAGGCTGAGGCTAATCCCTTGGAGGAAGGTTTGAATTGTTTAGCTCTTGCTGACAATAAGGTCATTTATAGACACTTATGATAAGTCCTCGTCACACACACGTTTGGTCAGTTGTAGTGGAGTTGACTCTCTGTATCCACTGGGTTCCACATACCTGGATTCAACTAATTGCAGATCAAAAATATTGGAAAAAAATGGATGACTGCATCTGTACTGAACATGTACAGACTTTTTTCTTGTCCTTATTCCCTAAACAATAGAATATATCTACTATTTACACAGTATTTACATTGTAATAGGTAATATAAGTTATCTAGAGATGATTTAAAGTATGCAGGAGGACGTGATTAGGTTATATGCAAATAACAGGCCATTTTATATCAGGGACTTGAGCATCCATGATTTTAGTATCTATGAGAGACCCTGAAATTAATCCTTTATGGATACCAACAAACAATTGTACCTTTTATTGTTCATGCTTCTATTCTTTGTCCATCAATGCCAGATCAAATTTCTTTGAACACTATATTTACCACTCATTATCCCGCATAAGACTCTAGAATTATTCCCTATTCCTTTAGAGCATCAAACTTAAAGTTCTCTGGAATGACTATTTAATCCTATTTTCAAACACAATAACTCTCTGTTCTGGGTAAGACTCACTAAGATTTCTCTGTTCCTTCTCATTCACATGCTCTTGATTGCCAGGGGTGTCCAATCTTTTGGCTTCCCTGGGCCACGCTGGAAGAAGAACTGTCTTGGGCCACACATAAAATAACTAACACTAATGACAGCTGATGAGCTAAAACACTAATGACAGCTGATGAGCTAAAAAAAAAATCACAAAACAATCTCATAATGTTTTAAGAAAGTTTATGAATTTGTGTTGGGCTGCATTCAAAGCGCTTCTGGGCTGCAGGTGGCCTTGCAGGCCACGTGTTGGACAAGCTTGATTTACACCATTCATTCATTTACTTATGTGTTCCTACCATTCATTCATTTACTTATGTGTTCACACAACAAGTACTTATGAAGCTTCTACAATATGCCAGACTCTGAAAGAGACAGTGGGGAAATCAAATAAAAATATTAATATCTACTCCCTGTCCACAAGGAAATAGATGACTGTACAAACTGGGAGAAAGATGCTGCAAACAAGAGAAGGGCAAGAGTTGATGGCTGCCGGTTAAAGGTTTCCAAGAGGGCCAAGTCTTGCAGCTGAGGCTTGAAGGATGTCCAGGGGTTTTTTGTTGCACAACAGTGGAAACTTCTTGGAAAGAAAGAAGTGAGCATGTGGAAGAATCTTCCATGGGCAGGGAATAGAACAATGTCGTATGCCAACATCAGAGAGGTTGAGAGGGCAAAAGATTAGGGAAAGTGTGTTTTAGCATCTAGACAGTTCCACAAGTATGGCAAAGATATGGAACAACAGGACATTTCATGGAAAAGAAAACAGACCTCAAATTTATAATGCCATCTGAGAAAGAGGATTTAGAAAGAGTTTGAGGGATTTTGAAAACTAACAAGTTCATAAAGGTGTTAATATTTCATTGTGCTGTAAAATTTATGAAAATTTTATCTCATTCTACTTCCCTAAATTTTTTATTTAGAAAAGTATATTAGGCCAGGTGCGGTGGCTCACGCTTGTAATCCCAGCACTTTGGGAGGCCAAGGTGGGCGGATCACGAGGTCAGGAGATCGAGACCACGGTGAAACCCCGTCTCTACTAAAAAAATACAAAAAAATTAGCCGGGCGTGGTGGCGGGCGCCTGTAGTCCCAGCTACTCGGAGAGGCTGAGGCAGGAGAATGGCGTGAACCCGGGAGGCGGAGCTTGCAGTGAGCCGAGATCGCGCCACTGCACTCCAGCCTGGGTGAGAGAGCGAGACTCTGTCTCAAAAAAAAAAAAAAAAAAAATAAAATAAATAAAATAGAAAAGTATATTAAGGAAAAGAACCACTTTTATCTAAGGCTTAAACTGCATATGTCAAAAGCAGAACTTTCTGGTTATTTTTAAAACAAGTTAAACTTATTAATCTGGTTTTATCCTATTGACTGTTTTTAAAATTTTTTAATGAATGCATTTTCATTTCTAGTAGGTTCTTTATCACATCTCTCTTTTCTTATTGAATTTCTGTCTGTTCCTATTACAAAAACACAATTCTCTTCTCCATAATCTCAAGACAACTAAACTTACTTATTCTTAAGCTCTTTTGAGAAAAGGCAATTCTGTATTTCCCTGTGCTTGTTGAATATTTCTCAAGGATCTGATTTTATCTTTGTCTTGTAATTTTTGTCTGACAGCTCATACAATGTAAACTTTGTTCCCTGTGCTGTGATTTGGGGATTGACATAGGCCAGCCAGATGAGAAGCATATTCTGAGGTTAGGGTATGAGGTTCTTTTCCCAAAGAGGACGCTCCCACAAGGCACTCGTGTGCAACAGAGGCACAGATCCTAGTTTGACTCAGTGCCTCTGCTTCCTTCCATGAGAGTTCTGTGTCTGGCTTCAATTCCAGAGAAGATGTCAGGTTCCCTTTGAGTCCAGTCTATGCATGGGGGTCTTGGCCTCCAGGTGTACAAGGCTCTTGCCACATGTGATGTTCACTTCCCTATGTGTCCACTGAAGTCACCATTGCCCCATGTCATCTCCACTTCTTGGGAGTAGCCCAGTGTCAGTCTTCCCTCACACTTTCTTTCATTTCCGGTCCTTGGAGGCTTTCCATATATGTTTACGCTTGGTTATGTATTCATTAAAATACATTTTAAAATATTTTATCTGTAATTCTCATGTGTTCAAAATTCAGAGGAAGGCTTTGTGCACATTTCATCTGGACTGGAAAACCAACAAGAAACCTTCAATTCTGTCTTGGAAACACTCAAAACATTTCAAATATGACAATTTTAAAGGGGAAAAATAACTTTTTCACTTAAAGAATGGGATACAAGAGGCTGAAGAGTCAGAGAATGAACTAGACACAGTGATTTATGTACAACTTGATCTTATGCTTGCATCAAAGAAAAACTTGCTTTTAACAACAACAACAAAAGCCAAAGGTTTTTTTTATTGTTTGGATTAAATGAATCGCAACTGCTAATCGCTTTATGGTCAGAGACTAGACAATGATTTTGAAGCATCCCATTCTTCAATGTCCTTGATATAGACATAACTATTATAAGGTATATTTGTCAACTTTTTTGGTATGTTAATACTAGGGGATACTTTTCTTTTTGGCTGACCCTTCACAGCAGGAAATTTCTAGGGAAACACATCATCTAACTGTTTACAGTTCAATTGTCATAAGTATGACTTTTCTAAAGCTAGTCAGCAAAAGAGGGCCAAAGAAATGCAATCCAACACATTGAGATTTTACAAACATCTGCTTGCTTCCCCCTCCCTTTATTAAGTATACATCATGCATCAAATCTGTTTTTAATCAACTAATACATAGACTAAAGCCTGTGGTTTAAACACATTGACCTATCCAGATCCTTTGGGGTTATTCAAATTTAAATAGTACAAGTGTTACTGAAGTCTGCAAAGAATTACCGAGTCAGTTAGAAGCATAATAAAGGGAAATTAAGCTGGGAGAGAGACTTGTTTCCAAGTGGTACCAAAGGGGCTGACAAAACTTTTGAAGGGAACCTGGGTAATGGGAAGATAACAAAATCCAGTCCTTAATGAGCCATGCACCCATAAGCTTCCACTACAGGGACTTCTCTGAAGATTTTCTGGAAATTAACTCTATCACTAACATCCTGTGTGGTAGTGGTCAGCAGGCTCCATAATCTCTTGATTTTGACTGTGATTTGTGCAAAACAGAGATCATACTTTTCCATATAAAAGTCATGGGATTAAGTAGATATCAGTTTCTACACTGCCCTATGGATATCTAAAAAAATTCTACAGAGCACAAGAAAAATTGGTTTTAGTTCCCTGTTCTCACCTTGAAAACATCAATATATTGACATCTCCTTACTCAAGCCAAGTTTTGTACAAATCCAAGGAGTCAGGCATGAGTGACCACATATGCAGAGGGAGGAGACTGGGGCTACCATCCCAGCTGGACTCTCTTGGGCAAATGACTGGATGTGTCTTGGGCTCAGTTTTCCCATCCATAATGTATGGATAATGATAAATCTACCTATCTATACTATTGTTAAGATCAAATGAGAAAATGAACACACTCATCAGAGAACTACATGAATGTCTGTTGAAATTATGAATTGTAAGATGGAACATTTAGTTTGGACACAGTTCCAGACACTAGAAGGGCCCAACCCTGTGCCTCTGGCAGGCACCATTCTCCAGCTTGCTCATGGCTTTTTCCTGCAAGCACCTGTGCCTTTTCACCCCAGGGCCTTACCCGGCTTCAGGCAAGGCAGGTGCTGGGGAGAGTAAGAAGAAGCTGATGCTCCTAGGAGCAGCCCTGAAGTGGCAATTACTGGCAGTTGGTGGATACTCAGCCCAGCTTTTTCACCTCCTGGGTGGAACCACTCTTGAGCCTCTGTCTACAAAATCTCCCACAGGGTGCAGGGGAGGCAGCACGTGGGTCCACAGCAACAACCTGCTCATTAACCCTCTTTCCTCTTCATTCTCTTCCCTGTTTGCATCCCCTCTCCCTCCAGGTGCTTCCTGGATCACCTCCCAATTCAAATTCTGAGTCACAGTCTGCTTCTGGGAGAACTCATCTACGATCATCTCCATAGACCACCTAACCCATTTTTGCGTATGCCTTTCTGTGAAGAAGAGCCAAATCAGAAAATATTTTATTGCTTTAGAAAGACATTTGCAAATACAGCAGGTTTTCTCTCTTCCCCCATCTTTCCTCTTTCTGCTTTTTCTAGAGGTTACATATCCTCCAAATTCCAGGCTGTAGATCAGCAGTATCAATAGAAACCTAATGTGAGCCACAAATGTGAGTCACATTTCAAATTTTCCTAGTAGTCACATTAAAAAAATAGAACCAAGAAAAGTTAATTTTAGTAAAATTGTCATTTCCACCTGCAATCAATATTTGAAAACTGATGAGATATTTTACATTTTTTTCTTTCTTTTTACTAAGTCTTTGGAATCTGGTATGTTTTACACTTATGACACATCTCAACTCCAACCAGCCCCATTTCAAACACTTGGGAGCTACATCTGGCTGGTGGCTACCTCACTGGTCTAGAACAGGGGGTGGCAAACTTGCTATAAAAGATCATGTAGTAAATATTTTAGGCTTTATTGGCCATATGTTCTTGGACACAATGACTCAATTCTGCTGCTGTTTTAGCATGAAAGCAGCCATAGATAATATGTAAATGAGTGGGTAGGACTGTGTTCAATGAAACTTTATTTACCAAAACAAGTGGTGAGTGAGATTTGACCCACAACTGTTGTTTGCCACGCCCCCAGTCTAGAAGGTAAAAATCAAAATGATAATATTGTCTGGGCCACTGATAAACATCTGCTTCTGTTAAACACTAACATTTGTCCCAAACTTTTTGTGTAAGTCTGAAATAGATGCCACTCAATGAACCTCTAGGAAGAATTCTTTCTCTACAAGATGCTAAGAGCACTTTCACTTATGGCCAGAGAGCTTAGCTTGACAGAACCCACAATAATCTGAAGAAAATTAAACAGCATTTTGCCTCGTAGATATTCTAATTTAAGGAGCATAATGGTTAAGTACACAGAACCTGGTGCCAGTCTGCCTGGTTTGAAGTCCTAGCTCTGAGACCTTCAACAAGTTCTTAACCTCTGTGCCTCAGTTTCCTCATGGGGCTGTCAAGATTATTAGAGGAGGAGATACGTGCAAGCCCTGGCTCACGATGTGTTGTATCGGTGCTGGTTAAATAAAATAAAAAACTTGTTTTTCAAGTTTAGAGTTTAGACTGATTTAAAAAAAAAGCTTAATTTGTAACACTTATACCACAACCAAATTAAAAGCATGCCCATACAGTTAATAAAATATTTAAACCACCACCAAATTAAAAGCATGCCCACACACTGCATAAATGATTTCTTCTGTAGATTTTCAATTTAGTAGTACATAGCTACAAGAATATATTTCCCCCTAAGATTACATTTTCCAAAAACACTGATTCCAATTTGCTCAGCTTTCTCATGACGTGATTATTGTCAGAATTCCCATCTGGACTGCGGGTCCCTGTTTTAGACTAAGTGTACATATTTCTAAAATGTTGTGCAATGTCCTAAATCTCAATTAATGCTAATGCTACTATTTGTTGTCATCTCGTCCATGAAGCTCTTCTCATCTGTTAGTTTGAATGGGTAACTCCCTTTCCTTTCATGGTATTACTCATACATCTTTTCCTCTACTTTCCCCACTCCTGTGCTGTGCTCCTGCCATTGTGAACAAGCTGTTTTATGGATCCAGGCTTGTTTCTGGGTCTGAGCCTGGGCGCAGTCTCGTCCCTTCGCCTGGAATGCATGTGCATAGCAGAAAATTCTACCAGCAAAAAGAGAGTATAATAAAGTGATAGTATGTATTGAGTACTTGCTGTATACCCATCATTGCTTAGTCCCTTCCCACTGTACACACTTAAATATTCAATGATATTTCCAATTAGCATGGAAAACTGAATATTCATTGGACAATCCTTCTGAAATCCAATGTAGTAAATCAACTAATTAGTTAATTTAACAACTAGTATAGATTGTTGAGACAATGTCTTCTCTCAGCTTTGCTAAACAATAGAAAGAAGTCTTCCACGCTTTCAGGCTTTTCTCATTGGTACCGTTGAGTCTGACCCCAAGAAGAGGGCCTTGAGAGTTTAGAAGAATTTTTGAGGAATGTTATATAACACTGTCCAGACCACAGGATTCCTGTGAAGGCAAATACAACATTATCAAACAAATTTTTACAAACCAGGATTTATAAAAATAGAGAGATGATATAGCAATTATCACTAACACATCAACTTCAAGTTCCATCTAAACCCAAAGTCAAGTTGCTCCCAGCCTTAATTCATTACCTTTTCCCCAAGTGATATTTTCATAGTGCTCTTATTCTGTGAGGTTTTAGTAAATGTGTTACTACTTGGTGGCATTCAATACTACTCTCCCACCACTACCACCAAAAAAAAGAAATACAAATAATTCAAAATGGTCCTTATAAAAGGCAAGGATACCAGTGGGCAGATTTAGCTTCTTAATATGAAGCCAAGGATTGGGTATAGGTCACATTTGTGGAAGGCAAAGTTATCAAACGTGTTGCTTAAAGAATGAGGCTTCCTTACCTACTTTATGCAAAAAGGGTGATTAATTTTTCTTACCATTTTTATTTTTAATGCACACATTTTGGATGCATCTTCACAGAGCCACAGTCAACCTCCTTCATGTTAGGTAGTTTTTAGTAAGGCTTATTTGAGCTGATAATTGAACAATTCATGTTGGGACAGCTGATTTTACACCAATCTCAATATGAGCCTTTAGGCATGGATAGGGACACCAGCAGAGAATAGTAAATCCAACTTAACAGATGAGCTTTGTACTTCTACAGACAGTGATACCCAATCAAATAGCAAGGGAAGCAGACAAATGCCCCTAATTTTAGCCTTCGGAGACCTGAACCTAAGAGTCAGGTTGCAGGGAATTAATGACTTGTCATTGAGCACTACTATTAAAATGTATGCTTGAAACAGGAGATTTCAGTAATTCCTTTTGGGTTTGCCCAGGACTTAAAGAATGCTTGTTCTTATTCCGAAGTCAATACTTCAGAATGTCTTTAAAGTATAATATTAGGTCTGGATACCTTTCAAGGCAAACACAGATCTGGCTTGTTTCATTCCATAATATTCAGAGTGACATTCAGCAACTGTGTTCGGAGCCCTGGCACCCAACACCACCACTCCAGCGTGATCAGGATATGGACACGTCAAGTGCCACAACCCATACATTTCTTCTAAGAAACTTTAATCACAATAGTTAATATGAAAACACACCTATATTAACACATGCCACTTGTATAAAGGCATAAATTCTTTATATGTAACTAAATTTTAAAGATGTTTTAATTACACTGCAGGAATCTGAGACTATCTTCAGGTTCGACTCGACAGACCGCAAATACATGTAATTTAGGTTGTTTTAATTTTTTAATGCATTTTTTTCATTGGTTATAATAGCTACCATTTCCAAATGTCCTGGCAAGACAGGCCGCCGAGGGAACTTCAAAAACCTAATAAAATACAATCTGCATATAAATTTAAGTCTAGTATTCCATGGACTACAATTTAAGTCATTTTGATATGTGATACAGTATTTACCTTGTCAGGTTTTATTTGAAATTTCTATATTAACACCACATAATCTGTTCCATATATTTATAAATTCCATCATTAGGAGTTCAGTGTTTATTTTTCTAACCTGGTAGTCAATAACATACAGAGAACAACTTTTAAATACTGTGTATGGTCTAGAAGAGCTTTTATTTTAATGGAGATAAACAGATATCTTAGTATAGTCCTATTCATTTAGTTATAATTTTAGCAGATCCAAAGACGACTAGTTATTTCCAGGTATTAGAGATGTGAATGGCCTTTTTTATTCACTCCTCCTCCCCAGCCCCATTTCTGCCTATAATAAGAGAGGTGAGCAAATGACCAATAAATACATTTGTTGGTTTTGAGAATGGATATCACATGAAGCTGTATTACTAGAATCCTTTCAAATTCTCTAACTTAAAAACAATGATCTCAGTTGCAAAATTTATGCCTGCAGAAAAATGCTTCTAAGAATAAGTCTATAACTTTTATCAGCAGGACATAAAGGAAGCATTTTGTAAGACTATAACACAGCTAGAAGAGCTGTGGATGGTCCAATTGGGCAACTCTCTGGCTGCCCTCTCTGCTCATTTGCCCCTGTTCAACTTCTGAATCCTTCTCAACACAGTACTCTGGGCTGCCATAGCAATATCAAAAGAGGCAACAGGCAGGGCACTGTGGTTCATGCCTGTAATCCCAACACTTTGGGATACCAAGGTGGGAGGATTGCTTTAAACCAGGACTTCAAGACCAGCCTGGGCAACATAGTGAGACCCCCATCTCTACGAAAACGTTTTTAAAAATTAAAAATTAATATTAAGCCAAGGATTGGGTACAGGTTAAATTTGTAGACTACAGCTGGTGCACATCTGTAATCCCAGTTACTCAGGAGGCTGAGGAGGGAGGATTGCTTGAGCCTGGGAGTTCAACACTTCAGTGAGTTATGATTGCACCACTGGACTCCAGCCTGGGGGACAGAAAGAGGCCCTGTCTCTTAAAATAAATAAATAAATAAATAAATAAATAAATAAATAAAACAAAAGAGGCAATCTACTTGCCAGTTAAGAATTACATGGTGAGGAGAATATTGTAAAACAAACTAATAGTAGTTAATTATTTTTGCTCAAGTGAAAACTTTCAAATCAGGAAGATATTCAATGTCCTAAACCAGAGGTTAGCAAACTATGGTTGGTCCACTGGTCAAATCTTGCCTGCTGCCTGTTTTTGTGTGGCTTGCTAGCTAAGAATGGTTTTTTTTTTTTTTTTTTTTGAGACAGAGTTTCGCTCTTGTTGCCCAGGCTGGAGTGCAATGGGGTGATCTCGGCTCACTGCAACCTCCGCCTCCTGGGTTCAAGCGATTTTCCTGCCTCAGCCTCCCAAGTAGCTGGGATTACAGGCATATGCCACCATGCCCAGCAAATTTTCGTATTTTTTAGCAGAGAAGGGGTTTCTCCATGTTGCTCACGCTGGTCTCAAATTCCCAACCTCAGGTGATCCACCCGCCTCGGCCTCCCAAAGTGCTGGGATTACAGGTGTGAGCCACCATGCCCGCCCTTATTTTTCCATTTTTAAATAATTTTTTTTAAATAAAAAGAATAACATTTTGTGACACATGAAAAGTATACAAAACTCACATTTCTGTAGCCATAAAGTATTGTTTACTGTTGCTTTCACAGTACAATGAGAAAGTTGAGGACTTGTACCTACAAAGACCAAAATATCTGCTATCTGGCCATTTGCAGAAAATTGTTTTCCTTATTTAAAAAACAACCTTCTCTTTTAATAATGAAACAAAGAAAGAAAGAAAGAAAGAAAGAAAGAAAGAAAGAAAGAAAGAAGAAATCCCTTGTATCCATGTGGATGGTAAAAAAAAAAAGTCCAAATACTTTTTAATTAATTTATACATAACATTTTTTTCTGTTGCTCCAAGCCATTTTAAAATTTCAATATAATTCAATTAACTTAACATTTTCAACACCTACTATGGGAGTGTAGGAGGATGCCTCAAATTCCAATCCTTCAGGTACTCAAAATTCTAAAGACCCTTTTTGTTAACCACCAAAATAAATTTTAACTCAGAAAAAAAATTATAGGTAAGATGCCTTAAATTATGGATAAAATGCAATGATTGAATAAATTCCTGTTTTATTTGTGTCTTTTGTCCAGGAAAGCAGGAGCTTCAAACTGAGGAAGAGTAAGAAATGACAATCTTCAATTGGATCAAGGTTGCTATAGCAAAAACATGGTCAAAAGTGAGTAAGGAAGGCACAGCACGAGGATTAGTTAGTTCCCACCACTCTGCAAATAAATATATAAAGCATTGAGTTTTAAGTGCCGACTGGATATTGAATTACTATCTCCCTCAATTCTATTTTCCTGGTCTTTTTTTTTTTTTCCTCAATCATAAAATACACCTTAAAAGGCAGGCAGGGAGGGTGTAGAGCACTGGATAATTAATGTCTATAAAATCCCCTGATATTGATGGATGTCATACATGTTGTCTGTATAGGCCCCTTCAAGCTTTACTTCCTCCATCACTCAGGGATTGAATAATTTTGATCTTATCCCCTTTCTTCCAACTTAAGTAGATGATAACATTGCCAGATACTCACTAATGAACATGTTCTGGTCTTCCTACTTCAACAGGGTTTTAACCGATACCATCAAACATTTTTACCAGACCTGAATGTCAAATAGTCTCATAGTGGATGCTTAGCCTTGGATGGATGAAAATACATTTTTGTTTTTCAGATACTGTGGGAAAACCAAATCTTTTTCTAAGCCAGCACCACACATTCTGCAGGTACTTCATGTCAGTTAAACTGAATATATTAAACATATTTGAAGCTAAAATAGTTGAAAGTCTTTGATCTAATAATTTTGAATAGATAAGTATGATTTCCCTTTTTTCTATAGGAATTTATCTTCTGAATTTTTTAGGTTTTAGAGGAAAATGCCCTTTTCTGGACCAGCTGCTGAAAATGATTATTAAAATTCAATACACGATCAGCTTTGTTCTTGAATTTATGGCATTCACAGGAAAGGTTCGTAGCTTTCACAATACTCATATCCCCATATGTGTGGTACAAAAAAATATTTAAGGCCAAGGGAGGTTACACTCTTTGGCTCAAAAAATAGATTAAAATTCCATTCCATCCAAAGTGGGTATGATCTGTTAGGAATTTACAAAATCAATATTATGTAAGAGAATTCCCCATTTGGGACATCCCACAGAATCAAAGAAGTATATGAAAGCATGCCATTGTTTTTCAGCTCTGAACCTTCAAAAACAGACCCTTGCCTAAGTTTTGAAGTTTGAATCTCAAATTCTTAAAATTCATTGCATCCTTTGTCCCTGACTTCATCATCTTTACTCAGCCATTTCCTCAACCTTTAGTAGGACCGACACTGCCTTTGTCTATTCAAGATGATTTTGATTGAGTTGGAAGAAATGTGGAAATCATGGAAGGAAAGAAGATGAGGAGTGTCTAACTAGGGGAGTAGTTCCCATTCTGGCCTACACATGGCAATCACCTGGATCTATCCTCCCTTCCCAACCAGAGAGTATAAATAACTTCGCCTGAGTGAGGTCCAGGGAGTAGGATTTGTGAAAGCTACCCAGGAGATTCCAACGTGCATCCAAGTTCGAGAACCATTGCTCAAAATGGAGAAACAGGTTCTGTGATACAGTGAAGGAAAATCAATAATTTATTCAATTTACTACTTTTATACTTTAGGATTTATTCAGAATAAAAATATATTTGTAATGCAGCTTATATGTATATAACAAGTACAGGAATAAAATTATATATAGATGTATGTAGAAGTATAAATTTATGTGACTGTATCATAGAAAATCTCAGGAACTTTATTAAAACAGTGCTTAGCAGGGAAACACTGATTGTTGCTGTTAAGGAATTTAGAGGACTTTTTATACTTGAAAATATAAGGGAATGCTTTCTTGCATTCGAGTATTCCCAATGCCTAAAAAGAACTACTGAATGGTCACCTCAATTTCTAATTTGCCAAAGCATTTGTATACAAATTTGGTCTGTTGATCTTAACAGTAGTTACTTTCACCAGAAACACAACAGAAGTGTACTACAGATGTTTATCATTCAACAATATTTTAACACATTAACTTAAATATTTAGGAAAAACATTAAAAAAATTCTGATGACAAAAGAATAGATTTACTGCTCTACTCACTTTCAAAGGTCAACTCAGGCAAGAGCATTGCCCTGAAGCCTTGTGTAGTCTAAAAGGTAAATTGCAAAATATTCCCAATATTTGGAAACCAAAGTAATAAAGTATTCTGAGGCTGGGCATGGTGACACACACCTGTCCCAGCACTTTGGGAGGCCAAGGCTGGAGGATCACTTGAATCCAGGAGTTTGAGACCAGCCTGGGCAACATAGGGAGACCCTGTCTCAAAAAAAAAAAATTAAAAATTAGCTGGGTGTGGTGGCATGCACCTGTAGTCCCGGCAACTCCGGAGGCTGAGGCAGGAGGATCGCCTGAGTCCGGGAGGTCGAGGCTGCAGTGAGCCATGATTGTGCCACTGCACTCCAGCCTGGGCGACAGAGGGAGACACTGCCTCAAACAAAACAAAACAAAACAAAAACAAAGAAAACCACACCTAGTATTCTGCTTCTTTGATTGATGGCCACCTGCCTGAAAAAAAAAAAAAAAAAAAAAAAAAAAGATTTTCTGGAAAGTGATTTAATTTGCTGTGTTCTACAAAAAACATTTACTAAGGCATTTTCCCAATAGCATTCATTTGTTTATACATGACTAAAGACAATTTATGGGTCACTGTATTTTGGAAGTGAACTAGCTCTCAGTTCCCTGAACTATATTTGAGTTTACATATACAATGTGTTGCTAAAGCAGAAGTCAAATAATAAATGATACTTTCAAAAACTTTTAAAAACCAAGCCATTTGCTTTTAATCCAGTGAGAGAAAACTGTCCAATACTCAGAAGTGGAAGGGGACTTGCCAGTTATAACAATTACAAATTGCAAAGTCTCATCTTTTCTGTAGAATCTAGAAAGTAGACCAGGAGTTCTCAAAATGTAGCTTGGCCCAGCCACAGCAGTCACCTGGGGAGCCAGTTAAAAATACAAATTGTTGGGCACCTTCCCCTGGGAAAACAGAAAGAGAGGAAAAGCTAAGTAGGAAGTAAGCAATTGCTCTGCTTCTCTCCCCACCTTCCCTTTCTTGTGGACACTTTGTTATCTTATTACTTACTAAGGCTTTGTAATCAGGTCCCATTCTTGGGCCTTTCCCGAGTTCCTTCAGTCTCTACTGCGGAACAGGAAGCAGAACTGAAGAGAGAGCTAGAGAAGGTGTAAGGGGGTTATGAGCCAATGTCATGCCACACAGAAGGTTCAGGCATGGATGCTGCACCTTGATCAGCTGTGCTTTTTAACCCATCTGACTGGCAGTTCTAAATTGCTTTTTCTAATAAAAATGAAGATAGAACTCAGATGTTCACAATGTGCCCTCTCTCACACACACACACAAAAAAAAACAGTCATGCTGAAGTTGCTCCCAGTGTATTCTTGATTACTTATAAATGTTGTTCTTAAAAAAAAAAATTAAGTGGTGTTGAAAGGGGGAGAGGGCAACCAGCCAGCAGAGGATCCAGACTCATCTGCTTATGATGAAAAAATAATGCCCCCCCCAACCACTGGTTGGAGTCAGTGTACCTCTTCAAAATTCAAAATTCAGCTTGACAGAAAATACATAAAACTGAAAACAAACACATTAAACTTTGCTCTCAGGACTTTTTAGTGTGACTTTTATAATTTGATTTCCAAATGTCTGTGACCTTGGTCCATCACTGTGATAGGACACTCTGGGGAGGCAGTGTCATATGACATCAGACAGCTCAATAATTAAATGGTGACAGTAAATCATAAAGAGGACTTTTGGCCTTCCACAACTGTTATCTTTCTCCAGTGTGCTGTTTTTATTTGAATAAAGTGTCACTGATACAGGTAATGAAAAAATTTTCAAATCGAATGCATTTACTATAATTAAAGGCAGACTTTAGCACTGCGCAATTTTGACTGCAAATGAGTTTTCCACCAGAACATGTTCTATCCAAACAATTATAATAAAACAGTGGCTTCATATGTACATATTCCATCAGCAACGGCATTCTTTTTCCACAGCTTTAACTCCATCCTCTGTCCTGACACGATTCAGATTTTGATCTCAGATCTCAACTCCGACCTAAGCTTTAGTCTCTCACTATCAGCTCAATACCAACTTTCAGCTTTGCTGGTCCCCTGTTATTTTAAACTCAACTTTCTTAAATGCATCATGTGTTCCTTTGAAATTTCTCCCCACCTTCCCTTTATTTATTTATTTATTTATTTTTATTGAGACAGTGTCTCACTTTGTCACCCAGGCTGGAGTACTGCGGTGTGATCTCAGCTCACTGCAGCCTTGACCTCCCAGGTTGAAGCAATCCTCCTGCCTCAGTCCCCCAAGTAGCTGGGACTATAGGCATGTGCCACCACGCCAGTCTAATTTTTGCATTTTTGGTAGAGACGGGGTTTCGCCATGTTGCCCAGGCTGGTCTTGAACTCCTGGGCTCAAGCAACCCGCCCACCTTGGCCTCCCAAAGTGCTAGGATTACAGGCATGAGCCACCATGCCCGGCCTTCATCTTTACAAAAGATATTACTATGCTCTTCATGTCTTCTATCTAATCATTCTCTAAAGATTTTGGGGAGTTGTTTTTTTAAAAGACTCCTTGACCTCAATTTTCCCTTTTCTTCCCAAGGTTTCCATTCTAACAATCTTCCATGAATCACTGGTTTTCATTCCTCTAATTTTTGTCCAGTTGGGTCCACACATGGCCGTCAATGTAATCTTCCCAGTAAGCTTACATCACTCTCAAAACTCCAAAATTTTTCAACTCTTAAAGGATCAAGTTCAAACTCCTGAGTTGGCATGCAAAGTCATCGAAACTATAGGTTTAAAACTTTCCCAGTAGAAGGCAGCTATAATTACCACCACCCTGCAAAATGAACATTCAACTTCAGCAAAACTGGATTCCTTTTTGGCCAATAAGTGCCATGTCTACTGCTCCTTCCAAGCTCTCAGTTACGTCCTTCTACTGAACTAGTATTTTGTTGTTGCTGTTCCCCCACAACATCTCAGCATCTAGCGGGTTGGCTGTGCAAATAGAGGCACTGATGAATGTTTGCTCAATAACAGTACATAAATAATATGAATGCAACCAAAGATTTCCTGACTATAACAGAAGTCATATGAAGCCAAATCTTAATTCCATTTCAAAATTGGATAGAGTTAAATCAAAACTGGATAGAGTTAAATCATATGGTTCTGAAGACATCAATGCATATTTAAGACATCAAGCCATAGTTCACTGTATTATAAAAACACTTTGATTAAATTAGTTTCAGAAATTGCTCTCTGGCCAAGGAGCTATCTGCTTCACAATGGACCATGCAATAAATCTTAGACTACATGTGCTGACAGGTATAAGATGATTTATTGAATTGTAGGATGAGGAATTGTGAAGCATTACTAAGAA
This sequence comes from Nomascus leucogenys, assembly GCF_006542625.1. Classification (NCBI taxonomy): domain Eukaryota; kingdom Metazoa; phylum Chordata; class Mammalia; order Primates; family Hylobatidae; genus Nomascus; species Nomascus leucogenys. Next base: position 9,008,085 of record NC_044406.1, read on the forward strand.
ATACACACTTTCTTCCAATGCAACATTATTTTACTTAACAAAATTTAGGAGGAAACTGTACTATCAAGATAATAGCAAACACTTCCCAAACATCTCTAACTCTACATATTAAAAATAATCCAAGAATGAAATCATTAGATCGTGCGGCTGGCTCTAGATCAGACAGATGACTTAATAATGATCCATCTCCCTATAATAAAGCTCACCTCTGTTAATAATCAGAGAATTTATACTACCTGTGACCTTCAATATTGCTTCAATCATGTGCTAGCCCTAGGATTTTTAATCTTTTATTTGATTTTTCTTTGCAATGTTATTCTATTTTACATAATGATGACTAAAGAGATTGAGACTTCACTATAAATCGAGATTCTTAAAATAGAGCTGCTTCTGAATTCAAAACAACAAGAACAAAACCAAAGAAACAAAAGAAGAAACTGAGCCACATATGTAACTATCTCTTCATGATTAAAGTTGATTATAATGATCTCCTGAATTTTACCATTTAACTGGTTTTTGAGAATTAACACTATTTACAGCTAGTTTCCTCAATAGCCAAAAAAAATCAAACCTCTCTTCTCTTCTCTTTTCTTTTCTTTTCTTTCTGTTCTTTGAGACAGAGTCTCACTCTGTCACCCAGGCTGGAGTACAGTGGTGTGGTTACAGTTCACTGCAGCCTCCACCTCCCTGGCTCAAGTGATCCTTCCACCTCAGCCTCCTGAGTAGCTGGGACCACAGGTAGGTGCCACCATGCCTGGCTAATTTTTGTGGAGGACACCTGGGTTGGGTGCAGTGTTTCATGCCTGTAATCCTAGCACTTTGGGAGGTGGAGGCGGGCAGATGGCTTGAGGTCAGGAGTTCGAGACCAGCCTGGCCAACATGGTGAAACCCCATCTCTACTAAAAATATAAAAGTTAGCTGGCTGTGGTTGCACATGCCTGTGATCCCAGCTACTCAGGAGGCTAAGGCACGAGAATCGCTTGAACCTTGGAGGCAGAGGTTGCAGTGAGCCAAGATTGTGCTACTGCACTCCAGACTGGGTGACACAGTGAGACTCCATCTCAAAAAAGAAAAAGAAAAAAGGATCGTGGAAGACTTCTGGATACTGCCTGCAGGCCTTTAGATAGTATATCCCAGGGCCTTTACAATGTTTCAAGATCTGGGAAATTTCCATATTCTTCCTAACACCAAGTACTTAACAAGGCTAAATAATTCTGCCTGTGACTTTAATCTGTTTCCTGGGCTGTTAGTATTCCACACAAATAATTCTAGTTGTTACCTGCAGAATGTCCTGAGGTTCATAGTAAGAAGTTCACGACTAAACTAGTTTAATTATAAAGCCTGATGCATTGCTTCAAAGTGAGAGTCAGTCTGTCTTTGATTGTCTGAGACCCAGTATTTCATCCGTGGAGTCACAGATCACAAAGGTCTATTATTCCAATTTAGATGGTTCCATCTAAGTTGGATGTGCACCGTGCATAATGAGGATCTCATCCAAATAGCCAATTTGGTGAAAATTAAATCGACTAGTGCCAATGCTCTCTAGTAACACATACTGAGATTCTCCCTGCCTTTTCTGACACTTAGACAATTTAGGGCAGAAAAGACTCATGAATTCCCTTAGAAGGAAAGCATCCTTAGGACAAGACCCAGGTTGCTCTCCCTCCCCACTGGATTCAAAGTACCGAACACAGTATCTGCTGCATAGTAGTCTCAACAAATATTTGCTAAAGAAATGGGCAGGTAGACGGGTGAGTAGGTGGTTAAGGGTTCCTACAGAGTTTGAGAAAACAATTTGGCACTTTGGTTCCAAATCCTGGGAATGAGCTGAGAGTGCAGAGTGCTCTCAAATTTCAGAGCTATGCGGGTGCTGCCTGAGAGTTGAAAGTTTTTCCAGTTCTCTTGAATGGGCACTCAGGTTCTCTTGAGATCTGTCTGGAAGAGTCCAGTTACTTGTCATACTGACATTCTACGGAAGGTACCAAATGCAATAGGCCTAAGCTATCTCCTTCTCTGCTAAAAATCACAATTCTCTCCCGTACATGAGCCGAAAAGAAAGGCCTCACTCTCAGGGCTACCTCTACTGTTTGCCTGGAAAGATGCCGTCACATGTTAGCAGGTGAAATTAGCAGACACTTACTTATTTTTGGATTACAGGTAAACAGAAATCACTAGTTCAGGTGCCAGTAATAGGTCCCCCTGCCCTCCCACCACCCCCCAGTAACTCACAGCTGGTGACTATAACTTCTCCATATCTGAAGTCACTAACTTTAAAATGAATATCTGAATAAAATATTATTTAATGTACTCCGAGGCAGGCTATATGCACACCATCTCTTTTGATATTACATATAATTGATATATCATATATCAATTACATATATCAAGACTGAAAAACACAAGGTTGTTGATTGACAAGCATTTTCTTTCCTCCAGTACTGAAGTACAATAGAGGTTTTTTAAATGAAAACTCTACTAAAGTAGTTTCAAATTCTTTGCACTTTGTAGTAGAGAAAAAGTATTTCCTAACACATAAGGCTGGAATTGTAGTTTAGCATCCATTTCAAGCAGCTCTCTAGAAATGTAAAAAGGAAATTGCAAAAACGAGTTCAAATCACAAAATATAAAAATCCCAAGTGTGAATTTTCTTAACAACAATGTGCAATTAAGAGACAAATAGAGGAAGGGTGGGAGGATGAGGGCTTCAAAGGATAAGCACTTTACGCTGAAGTCTTTGGGGACCTCCATTGCTAGGCATCTCCACTGGATTTTCCAGGACTCTGGTTCATTTATTTCTAGACAGCTATTTTACCATACTTAAGAGTCAAATAAATCATGGGAGTTTTACCCCCATTAACGGAACTTAGCGTGGACAGCATTCTAATGGCATAGAATGGAATCTGGCAAAATCAACGGCCATTTAAAATGGTTAACAAATCTGGATAATATCAATTAAATCATTCATAGAATTTTAACCTAAATTAAACATTACCAATGTACACATAAGAAGCATGTTAAAACAAAACAAAACATCCCTCAACTCCATACATCACAAGTATTAATGTGTTTTGCAGACTTTTTAAGGCTGGGATGAATCCAACTTGACCATGTGTAGGCTGTCTTTGGCAATCATATGATTTTCCAAAACAATTATAAAAATAAAAGAAACATTTGCTCATTGCCACTAGTGTATATAGTGTCTCCATAGGGTAATTTGTGTTGCTGGACTAAATGCTCTGAACCTTTAAAAAAAACTTATAGTTCATGACTTAGCAAGGTCTGCCAGTTGTAAGAAATGTGGAAGTCATAATGAGGACTGGAAGGGGAACTTAAGACCCAATTAATGTGGTAATTAATGTTAGAAATAGTGTCTAAACAAAAAGGTGAAGAAAAAAGGGGTGGACTTGAACCTTTACTGTTCTAAGTACTTTCTTTTTTTATTATTATTTTACATGTTTAGAATAAAAAGTAAAATGTAAAAAATGACCATAGATTTAATATACTACCCAGATTTACTGGATAGTAACTTACTAATGACAAAGGTATCTTTGTGCTAATCTTAGTGTCTTCCCATCCCTGACTAGGATCAATAAATGTTTGCTGAATTGAATTGGAGTACACATTGACATTAGGTTGGCAGGAGTAACGGAACATTACAAAGATATGGCAATCAGGTCACATTAGAAGGCAGCATCATAATTATATTTGAGTTTACTTTTATTTTGGATGAAAAAAGAATTTCTAATGCAATTCCATTCCAGTTCATTATGTGGAAGTCTTAATTCAATGACTACATACCAAACACATAGTAATTCTTCATCACGACACATTCCCTGGTATATAAGTGCTCACAATAATATCCATGTAACAAAGGCTACATACATTGAACCAATTTGAAGTGTGTTAGGTATATGTCAGCTTTGAAAGATCAAATATTGACCATGAGATAAATCTCAACACCCTTGACAATATTCAACTTTGGAAAAATAATTTTCACAGCCACACAAGTACAGCACTGGGAATGTACTCAGGCTCTCCTATCCACGATGGACCTATCATTCTCCTTAAGTTACTCGTGGGTTTATCTGATTCCAAAACACTTGGTCATTCTCCTATTCCTGCTAGAAAGGTGGGCTACAGTGAGGTAACAACTCATTTATTTAGAACTGGATAAAGTGACTTCTTTTTCCACAATCCTCCTTGTTTGGCAGTAGAAATAATAGTAGGAGTCATAATAGTAACAATGATAATAGCAGCAGTTTAGTAGTAGTAACAATAGCAGCTACCATTTATTGAACGCGTACTACATGCCCAGTATTCTGCATATTTTATCTCTAGTCCTCTTAATAATGTGATAAGGAATGTATGATTACCCTGATTTCTAGTGATGGAGAGATGAACTCAGAGCTGGGTGTGGTGGCTCACACCTGTAATCCAAGCACTCTGGGGGGCTGAGGCGGGTGGATCACCTGAGCTCAGGAGTTTGAGACCAGCCTGGCCAACATGGTGAAACCACGTCTCTACTAAAAATAGAAAAATTAGCTGGGCATGGTGGTGCACATCTGTAATCCCAGCCACTCAGGAGGCTGAAGCAGGAGAACCACTGGAACCTGGGAAGCAAAGGCTGCAGTGAGCTGAGATTATGCCATTGCACTCCAGACTGGGTGACAGAGCGAGACTCTGTTTAAAAAAAAAAAAAAATTAGCCAGGTGTGTTGGTGTGCACCTGTAATCCCAGCTACTAGGGAGGCTGAGGCAGGAGAATCGCTTGAACCCAGGAGGCAGAGGTTGCAGTGAGCTGAGATCGTGCCACTGCACTCCAGCCTGGACAACAGAGTGAGATTCTGTCTCAAAAATACAAACAAACAAATAAACAAAATGCACTCAGGCTGTTTCGCAGGGTTACACAGCTAGTGATGCCAGTGCTGGGCCTCCAAACCAGTTCCATTTGATTTCAAAGCCTGTTCTCCCCACATACCATTTGACTTCTGGAGCAAATTTATGTCTTGCTTCTTATGGCGTCATTCTTTAATAAGTCAACTCATTTCATTCATTTTTTTTTTCATCCCTTGTAACATCTCCGGAAAATGCCTGTTATGATTGTTGCACTGGTTTTACAGATTGAGATGCCAAAGACTGAGTGCATCAAAGGGAAAGTTGGGATTTCCCAGGTTACACTTAAGGGAGAAAAAAAAAAGTGAGATTTGCTATCTAAGTGATACTGGTTAGAACCAAAGGGATTTGAAATCTTAGTAAACACTAAATGCACAATGTGGAAGGCCTCTTCTGAGGAGCAGAAACAAAAAGCATGCTTGGAATTTCTTACCAGGACTTAATTAAAATACCTTAATTTGGGAAATGTTTTTCTACAATGAATTGAAATCCTTACCAGAAGGCTTTTCAGAAGAAGGGAAATATTGCTACATTTTAATATATAACTCACTCTAAATAAAACCAGCTCTGAGTCATTGACCTAATTTAGTTTCACAAACAGTATTAGGACTGCATCTAATTTAAGGGTAGAAATATATACAGTATTCCATGTCAGCATCCCTTTAATACCACAGGGTTCTCCCAAACTCTTATTATGGGATAATTCTTATCTAGCTCTCTACCAATTATAGGGAGATTTATAGCCTGGCGAAAGTTTTGATTCAAATTTGTAAGGAAAGGCTAATAGATGAGCTCAGATCAGATGAAAAATGTTGCTGTCCTATATAGTAAAAATGCAACATAATTATGAACTCTAATTTGTGGAAACATAGGCTGTTTCCTTTCAAAGCTAAGTGGTTTTGTTTGTTTGTTTGTTTGTTTTTCCTGAGACAGAGTCTTGCTGTCTCACCTAGGCTGGAGTGCAGTGGTGTGATCTCGGCTCACTGCAACATCCACCTACCAGGTTCAAGTGATTCTCCCGTCTCAGCCTCTCTAGTAGCTGGGACTACAGGCACAGGTACACACCACCATGCTGGGTAATTTTTGTATTTTTAGTAGAGACGAGGTTTCGCCACGTTGACCAGGCTGGTCTCGAACTCCTGACCTCAGGTGATTTGCCCACCTTGGCCTCCCAAAGTGCTGAGATTACAGGCATGAGCCACCACACCCGGCCTCAAAGCTAAGTTTTAAATTACATGTGTACACCTTGACTTACTTCAGAATTTCAACAAGAAAAAATATCTGGATAGAAGTGTTTTTGTAAAACCCAAAGTAAAGAATATTATGGGAAATTTCAGCCTTTCTTTCTTTAAGTGCGGGATCTTGAACGCAGATGAACGAGACTTTAAACATATTGTAGGTTATCATGATCCAGGATGACAAACTCTGAAGGTATTTTTGGGAGCCTGTGTCTTTTGTCCTGCATAATCGACATAAGAAGATAAAACATTGTTCTTCACCCTTTTCCCACTCTACAGTCATATTTTCCTTTAGCACATCCAGTAACCCCTTTGCCTGTGAAAAGGATGAAAGAAAAAATTGTACCAATACTCAGGTTACAAAATTAAAAGGGAGGGAAACATTCCTGGTAAACATCTTCAAAATGGTTTGTTTGCTTGTGGTGGTATGATGATTGCTTCTGAATGAAGGAGAAGGAGAAAGAGCAGGAGGAGGAGGCGGCGGAAACATACCTATTTGAAAGCCCAATAACAAGCTGGTGGTTTGTTTTATTGCTTTTTTAAAACTTTTATTTATCAGTTCATAGTAGTCAGGATTCTCATGCTTATTTTATCTTCATTTTTTTTCTTCTTTAGCTCTATGCAGTGTTGGCTGCTGCAGTAGATGAATAATAGATTTGAATAAGCTATAAGACATAGTTTAGATTTTCACTGCTTTTTTTTTTTTTAGGATATTGCCAATGTATTTTAAATGGAACTCTCACACAATAGAACATCCTACAGGGATTTCCTATGGTAGTTTAAGACTTTACAAGACAAATGGCTGGGCCCCATGAGGTTGCCTCCTTCATCCTGCCATGGGCATTTTGGGCATGCTTGAAATGTTCTAGCATTACACTCTCTGATTGTTGCCTTTTACTGCATGGAGTTTATTATTTAGAAAAAAAGTTTTTAATATTTTAAGGTAAAAATTATTTCCTGTGCAACAACAGCAAAAACACACACAAACAATATTTAGAAGCTGTAAAATGAAGAACAGTTGATTCAATTTTGAAAGAACAAAAGATGTTCTGAAATGCTTTGGTTTGGTTCCATGAAAATTCTTTGAATTTCAGCCATTTATAAATCATCGTTCAATAAGTCAACGGCATTTAATGACCACATGATAGATTTATATATTTTTATATATCTTCTTTATAGCTGTTTTCTCAGTGATACTGTGAAACAAACAAACCTATTTTTATAGCACTTTTTTTTATGCCTGTTGCCTGTCCTATAAAGACAATCTCAAGTGTAGAACTTCCCTGGATAAAGATCAGTTCAACCTTCAGCAGTTGTCTTATCACCTAACACTCCCTGTCAGAAGAAACACTTGATATTAACTCATATCACTCATCTTCTAGAACACTCCTTGGGAACACTTTATTTCATAAAATCCCTTAGGGCTATATAACTCTCAACAGTACTAGAAAATGACTCCCCGCTGAGACTCAAGAATCAAGGATTAAGCCAGTAGTGAAGTTTTACTAGGGTGGAGTGAGCAAACTTAGGTATTGCTGTCCTCACATATGTGGGAGAGATAAAATCATCCTCCAGTATATTCCTCCCTCTTGCATTTTTCCTAACCATAGACACTTCCTTGATGAAGACAGAACATGCAGCCTAGGCTACGTTATGCCAAAGGGTAGAATAATAGTAATAGCACTACAGGGAATAATTTGTCATCATTGAAAGTTTTGGGGGCCAGATACAGTGGTTCACGCCTATAATCCCAGCACTTTGGGAGGTTGAAGTGGGAAGATCACTTGAGCCCAGAAGTTTGAGACCAGCCCGGGCAACATGGCAAAATCCCATCTCTACAAAAAAAACCAAAAATCAGCTGGGCATGGTGGCACATGCCTGTAGTTCCAGCTACTCTGGAGGCTGAGCCAGGGAGGTCGAGGCTGCAGTGAGCCATGATTGCACTCCTGCACTCTAGCCTGGGAGACAGAGCAAGATGTTGTCTCAAAAAAGAAGGAGGCCGGGCACAGTGGCTTATGCCTGTAATCCCAGCGCTTTGGGAGGCCAAGGCAGGCGGATCACCTGAGGTCGGGAGTTTGAGACCAGCCTGACCAACATGGAGAAACACTGTCTCTACTAAAAATACAAAATTAGCCAGCATGGTGGCACATGCCTGTAATCCCAGCTACTTGGGAAGGCTGAGGCAGGAAAATCACTTGAACCCAGGAGGCAGAGGTTGCGGTGAGCCGAGATCACATCATTGCACTTCAGCCTGGGAAACAAGAGCGAGACTCTGTCTCAAAAAAAAAAAAAAAAAAAGGAAGGGAAGGGAGGGAGGGAAAAGAAAGAAAGGAAGAGAAAGAAAGAAGGAAGGAAAGAGAAAAAAAAAGAAAGAAAAAAGAAAAGAAAAAACTAATGAACAAACCAGGCATTCTACTCAATCCTTTAAAGCACAATCTCATATATTCTCAAATAAGCCATGAAAAGCAGTTATTGCTGAACCCACTTTATAATTTGGGAACTCAAATTTAAAGATGTTCAGAAACCTCCCCAGAGTCAAGCTTATCTGAGGCAGAGAGAAAATTCAAATTAAGGTTGGTAGGACTGCAAATCACCTCTAACCAAATATGATTAAGGAAACCTTAATAATGCCAGGAGGATCATTGCAGAAAGCTTCAGAGAAAAACCGTTCACTGCAACCGCATTTGCCAGTACCTTCTAAAAGTTGTAAGGCCATGATCACACATATCATAGAACTAGGCAAGAAGAGAAAAAAATAGCATGACTTAAGTGTACAATTATGAAAATGACCTGTTGTTATTATGCATATTTTAATTAGTATGGGAAGCCCTCATAAGTTATGATCACTATTATTTATGTGGCCAAATTGATTACTGGATTATTTTAAGCTACCACTGTGTCTTCCATGTCCCCTCTCAAAGGTCCCTCTCCATGAGGCTCCTCTCTATGCAGTTATCATCTCTATGATACCCCTCTCTATGATGTTATTCTCTATGATTTCCCTCTATGGTGCCCCTCTCTATAATGCCCCTTTCAATAACTCCAGTTCAATGATGGCATCATACAGAGGGATGTCAATTTGTGAAAAACAAATTGATTTTGTTTTTCCATCGCTAGTGTTTGTTTATCCCCTCAGGGAAATCATGTATTGAACACCATTTTATAATTGTAAATAAGACAGTTTTGTTTTTTCAGGACAGGAAGCACTTTTATTGAATGTGTTATTTAGATAACTTTAGATAACTTTCTCTGAAAAACATAGATACGAAGTAACTGCCAAATAGAGATAAATTAATCTCCAAGGAAAATGACCAGATCCAGTGGCTTTTTAACGTTTCAGGAACCCTATTTTTATGAGTGTACTTTGGAAGAAAGGCTATACAAACAGTGAAAAATACCCAAAGTGTCATAAGTACCAAACACATAACTCTCCACATTAATTGTGATGGCTTTCTTTCCACTTCTTCAGCCTTAGTCCATGCTGTTTCCCAAGGACTCGTAGGAAGCATCTCTAGCTATTAGATATAATTCATATTCAAATTTACTCAGATGTATTCAAAAGAAATCTGAGATAAAATATCTCCCCATGAGTCATCAGCACAATAAGGAAGAATTAAGAGATTTTCAACTGATTCCTTTACTGGGTGAAAAGAAAATCAGATCTCCATTTTTCTTAGCTGATTTTTTTTTCTTGCTTGCTTTGGTGGTCTGATCACGCTGTCTCATTTTCTGACTTTTTAGCTGAAAAAATTTCTTGGATAGGAATATTATTGTCTGGATTATTACTTTAGTAAAACACATATACTGTGATTATTACTTTAAATTTGGTAAATACCATCAAAATGCAGACCTCTCATAAAGACACAGATAATGAAAATTTCTGTGCTCTAGACTATGAGTACCTATGCTATTTGCCTTAACTTATATAAAGGTATTTATTATTTAATCTCTACAGAAATTGGGTATGTTATAGACACTGCTTCAAACAGGAAAACTGCATCTAGTAGAAGGAAGATCATTTGTTGAAAGTTAGTCTATCTGTGGCCTAGCATATGGGTTTCTACTAACCAACTGTGAGATCTAAACCAGGGGTTGGCAAACTATGGCCCATGGGCCAAGTCCGGCCAGTCACCTGTTTTTATAGAGTTTCATTGGCAGCCTGCCACTTCCATTTGTTTCTGAATTGCCTATGGCTGCTTTTGAGCAGTTCCCACAGAAATCATATGGCCTGCAATGCCAGAAAGATTTAGTAGCTAGTCCTTTACGGTGTTTGCTGACTTCTGCCTTTATGAATTAATCTGACCCTCAGTTTATTCATTGTAACTGAGGGACTGGAAAAGAATAAACTTTTCCCACCAAGTTTGCACGTTAGAATCACTTGGGGTAGTTCTGGGGAAACCCCAATGCCTGAGCTGCACCCCAGAAGATCTTGTCCCATTGGGCTGGGCTCCTGCCCAAGGTAATCCCTGTGCAGCCAGGTTGAGAACCACTGGACTAGATATGCATGATGGCCCTTCGGGCTCAGCGCTTTCATGACATGAACTTCTTGTGAAATAAGTAGTACCTTCCAGCAGGAACAAACGCTTGGAAATTATGACTGAATAAATTCAGTCTCAGCAATGAAGACTCACATCTGATTTATGCTATTCCAAGTCTCTGACTTGAGGAGTTTAGAATCCACAGTTTTGCAAGGATAAAGACTCAATGCTATATAAACATAAATGGTTCCTTTGGAAGACCAACTTAAAATAGACTAACAGATTTAATGAGTTAACTTTTGATCTATGGAAATAATTCACTTTTAATAATATCACAATTAAAACTATTATACATCAAATATAAGCCATTTGGGTGAAAATCTCAGCTGCCAGCCTGTTCTCTGCAGACTCCCCACTTGGAGGAAAGCCTCAGGCTCTCCTGTCTCTGACACAGACGGCTACACCTGGAAGGTAGTCCTGAAAATGAGCTGCAAACACTAGGAAATCTGGGGGATAGCAGATAATATCAAATACACCTAAATCATGTTTTGGGAAGGGATTAAAGAATATTTCATAAGCCTTTGGAGTTTTAAATACTGTTGAAACAGCCTGAAGGCTGGCATGTGCGGGCCCAGACTGCTCAGAGTTGGGCTGGGGGCATGGGTGAGAGAAGCCCGCTGTGCACAGAACTCTGGGGCTGCTTCCAGGCTGCCAGGCTGCCAGGCTGCCACTCAGGGCATCTGCAGATGGCGGGAGGGGAGCTCTGCAGTGTCTCAGCTCTCTACATCTCAAAATAGATTTGGTTTGGGGGTCACACAAACAAGTAAATGTCTGTAAGAGTAAAATTGAGCATTTCTCTTATGTCATTAACAAAGATGCTTCACTTCGACTCAGGGTATCGCAGCTTTGGCACCACTGACATTTGGGGCTGGATGATTATGTTTGGGGGGCTGTCCTGTGCATTCAGGATGTTTAGCAGCACCCCTGGCCTTGACCCATTGTGCGCCAGTGGCAGCCCCTTCCTCTCCCAAGTTTCGAAAACTAAGCAATTGTATATTGCTGAGTTTACCCTATGGTCCTCGTGATACCTTACCATCCTGTCTCACAGTGGAATTAAACTCTATTCTGAGGCAGTAGGGAACAAAATATACACACAAAATATATACAGTCGTCCCGAGGTACCTGTAGGGGATTCGTTCCAGGACCCCTATGAATACCAAAATCCACAGATGCTCAGGTCCCTTATATAAAATGGCATAGTATTTGCATATAACCTATGTATATCCTCCCATATACTTTATCTCCAGATGAATTATAATACCTAATACAATGTAAAAACTTAGTAAATAGTTGTTACATTGTATTGTTTAGAGATTTTTTTAAAGTCTATACATGTTCAGTAAAAACAAATGCAACTATTTATTTATTTTTAATATTTTCAGTCCTCGGGTGGTAGAATACACAGATGTGAAATTCACAGATATGGAGGGCCGATTGTATGTGTACATGGTATTATTTTATCCTATCCTTTGTGAATCACAAATATTTGATCACGGCTGCCTGAATTAAAGTTTTAAAAATTCAAATGGTCTCTTTATAAGATTTTCTTGAAAGAAATCGAGAAGAAACTTGTAGATTCAGAAAGGAGTGCAGAGACCTGAAAGGCATTATTTTGCTTGACTATGTATTTAAAATTTGAAAGAATGGCTGGTGGGCTAGGATTTTCCTTTTTTTTTTTAATCTGATGGGCAACTTCTACCTACACAATACAAATTATTACAGGCTTTTTCAACTTGTTTCAACAACTATTTACTACTGATAAAATACCTTGTAGCTTTTCAGAATGCTCTTGTCATTGAAAAATGAGTAATCAGATATAAAAGAACACAAAATACAGTCACTGGGCTTGAGAAATTGAAACACGATTAGGGAGGGAAGACTTATGCCCAAAGTATGTTTATTTTTAAATTTTTAATGTTTTAGAGACAGGGTCTTTCTCTGTCATCCAGGCTGGAGTGTAGTGGTGTGATCACGGCTCACTGTAGCCTCCAACTCTGGGCTCAAGCAATCCTCCTGCCTCAGCCTCCAGAGTAGCTGGGACCATAGGCGTGTGCCATCATGCCTGGAATTTTTTTTTTTTTTAAATTTTTTGTAGAGACAAGGTTTCACTATGTTGCCCAGGCTGGTGTTGAACTCCTGGGCTCAAGCAATTCTCCTGCCTCAGCCTCCTGAAGTTCTGGGATTACAAACATAAGCCACTGCACCTGGCCCAAAGAATATTAAATAATACACAAACAGCATGTAATTATGAAGGAGTGGTAAAAAAATAGGGAATGTCGGAGATTAATTTTATTAAAAGTTAAATTAGAGTAGTCCTCCATGAGATTTGAGTTGGTCCTTTAAGAATAATCAAGAGTTGGTAGAGCAAGAGCTGGAAGGATTGAGGATTCACTTACATAAACTGTATTGTTTGACTTTGTATAAGAACATATACAGTCATCCCTCAATATCTACAGGGGATTGGTTTCAGGACCCTCCCACAGATACCAAAAATCCATGGATGCTCAACTCTCTGATATAAAATGGTGTAACATTTGCATATAACCTACCCATATCCTGCAATACTTTAAATCATCTCTAGGTTACTTATAATAATTAATACAATAATTATTAACTAATAATACAATTAATAGTCGTTATACTTTTTTATTTGTTTTTAATTATCTTTTTTTAATTGTTTTATTTTTCAAATATTTTTGATTTATGATTGGTTGAATCCTCAGATGCAGAACCCACAAATATGGAGGGCCAACTGCATTGTCCATATAACTACAGAAAAGGCTTAAAATTTAGAATAAGGGGGTAAAGACAGAGGCATTCAAGCAATAACAATAGTAATGGAAAGAGGAACCACTATCCTTTGACCAGGGCTTCCTAGGGGACAAGCATTATGGAGTTATTACTGAATTATTACCTCTGTTTTACTGATGAGGAATTGAGGCTTGAAAAGTTAGTTTTGTTTTTTTTCCCTTAAGTTCGCACAATTCTAAAATGGCAAGGCCAGGACACAAGTTGAAATCAGACTCTAAACCTGTCTCAGATCTGCTGAATCTTATAAATGGTGGCTCATCATGTAATCCCAGTACTTTGGGAGGCCTAGGTGGGCAGATCACCTGAGGTCAGGAGTTCGAGACCAGCCTGGCCAACCTGGCGAAATCCAGTCTCTACTAAAAATACAAAAATTAGCCGGGCGTGGTGGTGCATGCCTGTAATCCCAGCTACTCAGGAGCCTGAGGCAGGAGAATCACTTGAATGCGGGGGGTGGAGGTTGCAGTGAGCCGAGATCACGCCACTGGACTCCAGCCTGGGCTATGCAGTGAGACTCTGTCTAAAAAAGAAATTAAAAAAAAAATAAATATATATATATGTATACACACACACATATATATATATGTATGAACTCTGAGTGGCTTTGTACACAACCATGTTTGAGATATCTTTGTTCTAGAAACCAATTTAAATCTACAATTCTGACTGATTAGCGATCCTAGAAAGAGGAATGAATAACAGATCAAAAAGTTTTATTATTGACTAACACATGGTGACCATTTTTATATGTATCCATGCTTTGGCATGAATAAATACGAGTATTAACTCATTTTGGTCTCTTAAGAAATCTGAAAGGCTGATCTCATAGACCAAGACTATAAATTTACATTTAAATTTCTCATCAGTGATGAAATGATTTTAGGGATCATCAGAGATTCATTCATTTATGTTAACACTTAGGTACAGAGAAACTATTGAGTATTAGATAATTCAATATTGCTGTAAGCAAATAAAATGATTCCATATGGATTTCCATATTTCAACTTTGTATTTTTACTTCTTTATTTCTATTAGAGTGGAAACTAGCTCATCTTCAATCATAGTCACCACTTCAAAGGGAACTTCTTTGCTCAGTCCAGGGAGCCTGTGTGTCAAAAGTGAAGGCAAAAATACTTGCTCTCTCCATACTCAAACTCTCTTTCTTTCTCGCTAATTTTTTAAGGGTGCTATGTTTGGACCATAGTTGTTTCTGCTTTAATCATAGGTGACGATTAGTCAAGGGCAAAATGGGGTCCCTGGGTCTGAGCTCCAAAACGTAGTCATCTGACTATAGTTATGCTTTTGAATTTTCCATGGCCTCATGTTCTGCACTGTTAAAGATGGTTCCTATTTACCCAGCTGCTCCCATCCACTAAATGCTAGGCTAGACACTTGGACCTATATTATCTCATTTAATCCTCCCAAGATCCCTAATGAGCAGGTATTATCATTCCCATATTTTTGCAGGAGATACGTGGTTGTTCCAAGGATCAAATAATACTTGAAAGTGCTTTGCAAACTGTCAATCTGGAGATTTACAAATTCTAGTTATTATTCTTGGTAATAGCTGGTTCTTGGTGTTTGATCAACAAACACCCTTGAACCACATCTCAAAACAACTTAAAGCAGCATCTTGACAGATTACTCCACCTTCCTGTACTACCACTCAGCCCTGACCTACAAGACAGTTTTCTAGAAGTATGGAGGCAGCCCCATGGCCTTGCCTAATATGTTATCAGATGAACGTTTTATTGATACATAATATTTGTACATATTTATGGGGTACATGTGATATTTTGTTACATGCATAGAATCTGTAATGATCGAATCAGGGTATTTAGAATGAAAGAGCTACTGGAACCAGTTAACAAGCTGGACACTACAAATAAATGAGGCCCTTGTTTGCTGGGACCCTCTAGAGCTTAAATCAGCAATCCAGAGGCAAAAATAGCATCTCCCTCCAAGCTCCTTAAGTGAAGTGCATACGGCTTCCCCATGTCTCCTAGATCTTTCAGACTCACTCACACAGGCCATACTCAGTGTGTGAGTCTAAAAGCCTGCCCATTTCACTCTTCTTGGCTTTGAATCTGACCATGTCAACCAAGAGAGACTGAGCTCTAAACAGCTGTGTCAAGGGTCAAAGAAGGGGGAAATAAACACTCTACCAGGTCAGGATATTCATCCTAACACCTAAGTTGGTAAAAATTCCATAACAGATAAAGCAAACCCACCAGCTGGCTTGGTTAACACAATAGCACTTCCGCAAGTTTGCTCCTATAATATCTTCCTAGGGATGGATCCTTTCAAAGTGGAAATGACATAAACTGCTTGTGAGCCTGGATATTTATCTGACCTATTAGCCCTGTTCAGGAAGGAAATGGAGACCTCTGAGGAAAGCACGTGAGAAGGGCTAGCAGTCCAGCCCGTGAACAGTAGACCTTTCATAAGAAAGCACCCAGCCGGCTTTTTTCACGGATTGGAGTCTTCATATTTTGCCCTTACTTGCAATTCCAAAGGACTGAACAGTGTGAATGTCACTGTTTGTTCTCTGTAAATGTTGCTTTTTATTGAAATGTATTTTCACTTAAGCTTTTGGAATTAGGCAATTTCTAGATATCAACACCAAAGTCAGTGTTTTTTTATTATTATACACATTAAAAATTATCTCATTGATTGAGCTCCATGGAGCTCTTTTCATATCCTGTCTATATATTCTTATTACATGTTATAATGAGCTCTAGACCATGGAAGCAATGACTTATCTTTGTTATTCATTTCTGCATTCCCAGAATTTACTCAGTGTTTATCTCATAGTAGCTACAGAAAATATTCCCTGAGTAAACAAATAAGGATTTTTCTTTCTTTTTTTTTTTTTAAAAAGCAGGACCTGATAAAGCAGATAGGGAAAAGAATATTTAGAAAGGCACAAAAGGAATACAAGCTGCTCATGATTTCCATATTGTTTCAGTAATAAGAACCTAGTCTATCCCAATGTAAATAAAAACCATATTTTCCGGATTTCCCCCTCAATAAATAGCAAAAGAGATATAAGGGAGGAGGCAGACGATGATACCGCTATTCTAGGCACTCTGCACAACTGGCACAGAAGAGAGCACAGAGAACAAAACACCCCAGGGCCCCTACAGTGGAGGGGTTGGAAGCTACCTTCTTCTACAACTCCTTCACTTCAGCGCTTTCCTCCTCCTCCAGTCCCAGTCCATATTGAAGTTCCTCCCTCTTCCTATTCTAAGAGAGACAGCTGCTAACACACAGCCCAGGGCCAACTTGCTTCATCATTTACTCACATACCAAAGGTAGCCCTACAAAAAAAGAAAGCTAGCCCCCTGAGCTCGTCTGACTAGTCTAGGCTTCCTGTGTATCATGTCACCCATCTTTTCCTCATCTGTCTAGATGTGTATAAATGTGACAGCCATAGTATAAACCCAAATGCCAGCTTTTCTTTTCTTGGAAACAGCTGTAGGTGCTCTGACGGCACCTGTGGTGCTGATCCAATCGGATTAATCAGAAACATGAAAGAGCCGCTCCCCTCCGCCCCTGCCACCCTCATCCCCAGACTTCAAATTGGGCCTTGTTTTTAAAGCCATTTCTTTCAATTCACCACTCACTGCTTCGTGAGAGTCCATTTTACTACTTAGCTTGGTTTAGAAAGGACAAATCAAAGTTTCCACTCAATTATAATTCTCTCCAGAGTTGTTCAAAGTTTCCCATGTCAGCCAGAAACACATATCAACCCTATAACCACTGAGTAATTCATGATACTGTCAAGAAATCCATGATTGGATTACACCAGTGAAGGTTTTATTGTAACAGTAAATGACCAGATAAAATAATACCTCGTGTACATCCAACACTTACTATGTGCCAGTCACCATGCTCGGCACTTTATAAGCATTTTCCTTTTTGATGCGACACACAAAATGTGTTTTCCTTTGTCAGCTTAAAGGCCATACCTCGTGGGTACGCAACAATGTTGTGTCATACCCAAAAGTCCAGAACATAAAGTGCTTAAGTTTTAAATGGATTTTTGCAATTGCATTTGTGTCAGATTTTTCCAGAATGTTTATGCCACATACTGAAAATAAATTAAATCTTTAGCCACATTCACTTTCTCAGACTCCTCATGCCCACTTTATGGCAATGCCAAAAAATTTACCAGTCTAACACTTCTCAAAAGAAGACATTTATGCAGCCAAAAAACACATGAAAAAATGCTCATCATCACTGGCCATCAGAGAAATGCAAATCAAAACCACAATGAGATACCATCTCACACCAGTTAGAACGGCCATCATTAAAAAGTCAAGAAACAACAGGTGCTGGAGAGGATGTGGAGAAATAGGAACACTTTTACACTGTTGGTGGGACTGTAAACTAGTTCAACCATTGTGGAAGTCAGTGTTGCGATGCCTCAGGGATCTAGAACTAGAAATACCATTTGACCCAGCCATCCCATTACTGGGTATATACCCAAAGGACTATAAATCATGCTGCTATAAAGACACATGCACACGTATGTTTATTGCGGCACTATTCACAATAGCAAAGACTTGGAACCAACCCAAATGTCCAACAATGATAGACTGGATTAAGAAAATGTGGCACATATACCCCATGGAATACTATGCAGCCATAAAAAATGATGAGTTCACGTCCTTTGTAGGGACATGGATGAAACTGGAAATCATCATTCTCAGTAAACTATCGCAAGGACAAAAAACCAAACACCGCATGTTCTCACTCATAGGTGGGAATTGAACAATGAGAACACATGGACACAGGAAGGCGAACATCACACTCTGGGGACTGTTGTGGGGTCGGGGGAGGGGGGAGGGATAGCATTAGGAGATACACCTAATGCTAAATGACGAGTTAATGGGTGCAGCACACCAACATGGCACATGGATACATATCTAACAAACCTGCACATTGTGCACGTGTACCCTAAAACTTAAAGTACAATAATAAAAACAAAACAAAACAAAAAAAATTTACCAGTCTAAGAATAATCTATATATTAAGACATTCAGGAAAACAATTATCCTAAGAAGGGAATTAGTGAGCCCATTAAGTTGCAACCACAATTCCTCTGTTTCCTCATTGACATCACTGTACTAACTCTGCTTTCTTTTGCAGTGTCCCCGAGGTTGTCTGGGTCCATGTACATGAACACAGCTCCAGGCATGAAGTTTGGCCCTTCAAGACAACCAAATCTACACTGGCTCAGCTACAGAAAACGTCAGCATGGGAGCATCTTCTAGGCAACTTATTTTGGTGGCCCTGGAGGCATCATTCCAAAGCCACAGCTCTGCAATAATTCCCAGATAGCACGGTAAGGCATCATCCTACACCCATGATGCTGGTTTATTGCCAGGCCAAGTGGGCGTTTAAAAATTATCGTAAAATCATTGTGTTTACTCCTGAAAACCTCAGAAGAGACCTCAGAAATTTCAGAACCACTCAAAAGGCAATCCTGCCTGTGCTGGCTGGCACTGTTAACCGCTGTAGGAAGTAGCAGGAAAGACACAAAACTGGACAGCAGGGAACTGTGCTCTAGTCCTAGTTCAGAGTCACTAACCCACTAGGTCATCACGGAAAACTTGTTTTACTACTCTCAGCCCTACTTTCCTCATCTGCAGAATGAGGATGGAATGACATGAGCTCCAAGGTTGCTTCTGGCTCTAAAACATTATTTTGGTTTATAGTGGGCATTCGGAGGTTTGAACAGCATTCTCCTTATTATGAATCAAAAAGCCAGAAGAAATAACCATGCATTGTCCCCACTGTGTCTTACTGCACTAGAAAAGCAGGAAAAGAATCACATTTGTGCCTGTACCTAAGAGCCAATCAGCAACGACATTTCCTATTTCTTCCTAGTTTTAAGGGGCAAGACCTTGAATCTCACACTTTTACATGTTTCTGTTGATAGGGTGGTGGTTTTTGACCTGTGATACCACTTCTTTTTGCCAATTAAAAAAGAGACCACAAAATCTAAAGTAATGTGAATGTCTCTTCCCCCTTTTATTTCTTCCATGAACACAGTAACCCTATCCATTCTTATATTCTCACATGAAATTTATTTCAGAAAATACACATTAACCTCTCTAAAAAAAAAAAAAACTTCACTATTACTCTATAGAAAATAGTAAAAATGGCCTAAACCCTTAACCTTGCATTTAAAGACTTTCAAGACCTTCCCTCTAGGTGACTCTTCCAACATCCTCTTTCCTGGCTCCCCAGTTGGCACCCTGTGCTCTAGCTAGGATTGTCTAAAATTCCAAAGCTGTCTTGCCTATTCCTGCCGACAGGTCTCTGCTGGTCTCACTCCCGCAGAGCACCTCACTCTTCTTTGATGCATAATCCACAGATCTGTCAAAGCAGCTTAAATCCCACCACCCTGAAGCAAGGTTTATTGTCTACTCAAAAGCAGATTCATCTCTTCCTCCTCCGAATCCCAAAACACTCATCTAATGCATCAATTCTGCACATGTCCATCAACAAGTGTTTATTAATTGTCACGTCTCTGCCCTTTGGCAGGTGCTTTGGAAACAAAACTACAAAACGCATTAAAGCAACAATATATACTCTTATCTCACATATACATAATACAAGGCAGTGGTTAAAAAATATTTGGCAGTCAGTCTACATCCAATGTCCACACACTTAACCATTACACATCCTGCCTCCTAGTTTCTAACAGTCGTTCTGACATGTGTTGCAGGCTTTCTGTAGGCCAGGCACAATGCTAAGGCACATGAAACACTTTATTTTGCTCTCCCAATTTTTTGTGAAAGTAAGTACTATACATTAGCCCTGTTTTATAGACGAGTAAAATATAGCACAAGAATGTTAACAAGGTGCCCAAGAATTACGTTTACACAGCCACATGATGAAGAGGTACCATGTGTACTTGTTTGTGCATTTTTCGAACTCTCTGAGCTTACCAAGAATGATTCCAACAATAATAAATCACTAGGCAATAATACATTGCTCTCTGCAGGTGAAGGAGTTGAGAGAGGACTCATCCAGAAAATAGACAGGTGAGGAGGAGGAAAAGGAAGCTGCCTTGAGTTTCCCATTAAGAACATATGCCTGGAGATGCTTTCTTTTATTCCATCTATCATAAATATCCTTGTACCAAACTAACAAAATTAAAATATAGTTTTAATATATTTTACAAATACTTGGAAATCTTATTTTAATCACATGGAAACTATTAAAAAATATATATTGCAACACATTGCATACACGTTTGGAAATATCAGACTGTATCTCATAAATATGCACAATTATTAAGTGTCCAACTAAAAATAAAAGGAAAAAAATATGTGTCTATATTGCAGACTAAACAAATGCTGCCATGAAATTAGTACAAACAGAATTGCATATTGGAGTCGGTTGGAACTGGTGCAACTCCATATAATTACAACATTTTAGAAGACATGCGTCTGAGTTATTCACATACCACATGGTGAAACATCATATAGTGTGTCTGTATTTTAGATTAAAATCAACTGGGAATTATTGTGAACAAGTTTGAAAAACTATATAGGGTTACACAAAGAACATCATACATGGTAAAAAGTTAAAAAGGAATGACTGATAACAGGGATTTTACAGACATCTAGTAAATTCAATATTGTTTTCTAATACAAGGCTTGGAAATGGTAGGTGCAGTGGTCCCTTTTCTGGGAAGCCTTTCTCCATCTCTCAGGACTGGGGTCAGTACCTTTGTTTTGGGTGCAATGTGCTTCCCGCCACCATCAACAGAGAAAGTATTTAGTAGCTGTTGGAATGCCCTACTAGACTATAAGCTCCATGAAGGCAGGGACTGTTACTGTTCATATTATCTTAATTAATAAAACACATATTAATTTTTTATGACCTCTCAAAAAACCTGTATTAACTTTCATTGTGGGTTTTTTTTTTTTTTTTTTGAGACAGGGTCTTGCTGTGTCACCCAGGTTGGAGTGTAGTGGTATCATCACTGCTCACTGCAGCCCTGATCTCCCAGGCTCAGTGATCCTCTCACCTCAGCCTCCAGAGTAACTGGAACCACAGGTACATGCCACCATGCCCAGCTGAATTTTTATTTTTATTTTTATGTTGTCCAAGCTGGTCTCAAACAACCGAGCTCAAGCAATGCTCCTTTTTGGCCTCCCAAAGTGCTAGGATTACAGGTGTGAGCCCCCATGCCCAGCCATATTGTTCTTAATAACATAGGTTCAAAAGGCCTAAAGCAAGCAAAATGACAGAACTATGAAGAGGACTTGAAAATTTCACTCTCGGCAAAAAAAGAAGCTAGAAGCATTCCCTTTGAAAACTGGCACAAGACAAGGATGCCCTCTCTCACCACTCCTATTCAACACAGTATTGGAAATTCTGGCCAGGGCAATCAGGCAAGAGAAAGAAATGATGGGTATTTGAATAGGAGAGAGGAAGTCAAATCGTTTCTATTTGCATATGACATGATTGTATATTTAGAAAACCCCATCGTCTCGGCCCCAAAGCTCCTTAAGCTGATCAGCAACTTCAGCAAAGTCTCAGGATACAAAATCAATGTACAAAAATCACGAGCATTCCTATACACCAATAATCGACAAGGAGAGAGCCAAATCATGAGTGAACTCCCACTCACAATTGCTACAAAGAGAATAAAATACCTAGGAATACAACTTACAAGGGATGTGAAGGACCTCTTCAAGGAGAACTACAAACAACTGCTCAAGGAAATAAGAGAGGACACAAACAAATGGAAAAAAATTCCATGCTCATGGATAGGAACAATCAATATCGTGAAAATGGCCATACTGCCCAAAGTAACTTATAGATTCAATGCTATCCCCATCAAGCTACCACTGACTTTCTTCACAGAATTAGAAAAGCTACTTTAAATTTAACATGGAACCAAAAAAGAGCCCATATAGCCAAGACAATCCTAAGCAAAACGAACAAAGCTGGAGGCATCACACTACCTGACTTCAAACTATACAAGGCTACAGTAACCAAAAACAGCAGGGTACTGGTACCAAAACAGATATATAGACCAACGGAACAGAACAGAGACCTCAGAAATAACACCACACATCTACAACCATCTGATCTTTGACAAACTTGACAAAAACAAGCAATGGAGAAAGGATTCCCTATTTAATAAATGGTGCTGGGAAAACTGGTTAGCCATATGCAGAAAAAAGAAACTGAACCCCTTCATTAAATCTTATACAAAAATTAACTCACGATGGATTAAAGACTTAAATGTACAAACCCAAACCATAAAAACCCTAGAAGAAAACCCAGGCAATACCATTCAAGACATAGGCATGGGCAAAGACTTCATGACTAAAACATCAAAAGCAATTGCAACAAAAGCCAAAATTGACAAATGGGATCTAATCAAACTAAAGAGCTTCTGCACAGCAAAAGAAATTATCATCAGAGTGAACAGGCAACCTACAGAATGGGAGAAAATTTTTGCAAGCTACCCATCTGACAAAGGTCTAATATCCAGAATCTACAAGGAACTTAAACAAATTTACAAGAAAAAAACAAACAACCCCATCAAAAAGTCGGCAAAGGATATGAATAGACACTTCTCAAAAGAAGACATTTATGCAGCCAACAAACATATGAAAAAAAAGCTCATCATCACTGGTCATTAGGGAAATGCAAATCAAAACCACAATGAGATACCATCTCAAGCCAGTTAGAATGGCAATTATTAAAAAGTCAGGAAACAACAGATGCTGGCGAGGCTGTGGAGAAATAGGAATGTTTTTACACTGTTGGTGGTTGTAAATTAGTTCAACCATTGTGGAAGACAGTGTGGCAATTCCTCAAAAATCTAGAACCAGAAATACCATTTGATCCAGCAATCCCATTACTGGGTAGATACTCAAAGGATTATAAAGCATTCTGCTATAAAGACACATGCACACATATGTTTATTGCAGCACTATTTACAATAGCAAAGACTTGGAACCAACCCAAATGCCCATCAATGATAGACTGGATAAAGAAAATGTGGCACATATACACCATGGAATACTATGCGGGCCTGAAAAAGAATGAGTTCATGTCCTTTGCAAGGACACGGACGAAGCTGGAATCCATCATTCTCAGCAAACTAACACAGAAACAGAAAACCAAACACCGCATGATCTCACTCATAAGTGGAAGTTGAACAACGAGAACACATGGACACAGGGAAGGGAACATCACACACTGGGGCCTGTCGGGGGTGTGGGGCAAGGGCAGGGAGAGCATTAGGACAAATACCTAATGCATTTGGGGTGTAAAACCTAGATGATGGGTTGATAGGTGCAGCAAACCATCATGGCACATGTATACTTATGTAATAAATCTGCACATGTATCCCAGAACTTAAAGTTAAAAAAAAAAAAAAAGAAAATTTCACTCTCTGAGTGGAAGGCCTAAGTGCACCTCTCTTAGTTATTAATTGATTACACAGACTGAAAACATTAATGAGCTTATGGAAATTTTGAAGATACAATAAACTTATTCTAATATTTATTAAAGGATACTGCATCCATAAGTGAGACCATATGCAATTGTCTTGAGCCCTGATCTTAAGGGATTTAAACTAGAAACCAATAAACAGAAAGACACATTTTAAAAAATACACATATTTGTAACTTCAAAAAAAAACCCTTCAAGGTAAGACTCTTCCCACAAAAAATATACCAAGTCCAAAGTTGACTTGTATCCATCTACCAAACATTCAAGGAATAGATAAAATATTTTGAGTGATGGGAATATAGTTATTACTGCTATGTTTGTTGTCATCTCTTGCCTGCAGAATGAAATATCCCTAATGAAAATACTGGTCACTTGAATTTGTCTCCAACTTAGATTCAGGAAGATTATATTAAATAAATAAATAAATGCATGTGTGTATATGTATAAGCAAATATGTGTGTGCATCACACACCATAGCACTAGAACCTGCACTATGCCTGCTACTGGTTTTCAAGAAGAAACAAGTTATAGAAATTATAATAAAAAAAAAGTCTAGCTCAGTATACACTTACAACTTTCCTAGTTGCAAACTGGGAAAGATTTTTCAAACATAGAACCTTACAATCTATAAATTAAACCCAAGAATGAAATCTCATGTCTTCACTTCCAGATAAAAAGTGCTACATAGAAATGCTGAGCTTTAATTTGAACTTTTAAATCAAACTATTAAAAAATTACAATGGGATGATCCGTTGAAACATGCATTATACAAACAAACTTCCTCAGCCAGCCTTTAGAATAAGAATAGCAAAACAATAGTTTGGAACTTCAGCTTCAGCTAATTTGAAGGGGCTATGCTGAAACTGAAAGGCAAGGAAAGGTCAGTTTTTTTCAATTTGTATATTTTTATATGTATAATCAGAGAAAAGAAACAAGAGCCCCAATCTTGTATGTTGGAACAGAAAAAGAGGAACTACTGCATTTTAATTCCTTGAAAACTCTGGAATGCATTAATTATATTAAATTCTCTTATATGTTATGTAGTTCACAAATCAAATTTTTCCTCTAAGTTTGAAGGACTGAGAGGCTTCTTAAAATTCAATTAAAATGATGTAAAGAAATATCCACAGTATGGATATGCTCCACTTAGAGACCTTTGCACTTGGCAGGAAAACTTTTCTCTTTTTATCTTAGTAGAGTTTAGGAAATGCTATCTTAATTTTCTCTTTGCTTCAATATTTCATGAGTGCCTCTCAATGCATAGTCTCCGAAAGCGTTAGATTACTGACATGATGCTATTTTACATGATGTGAATGATTTTATTTGTACGAGTTCAACATGTTGGAATTTTTATCTTTTTTTCTTTTACACTTAGAAAAAGGTTGTAATGTACAAAATGATATTCTGATTTTTTATATAAACACACATCTCTTATACTGAGATCTAATGAGTAAAATATGTCCCCCAAAGTTTAGCATTATTGCAAGAAATTATTCTTCATAATAATTGCAGAATTCCCTTCTTCATATAATGAACTTTTACTGACAGAAGGACAAAAATGTTTCCAAAGACACCAGGGTCCTTACATATGCAAATTAATAAAGCAAATCTATTGTCTTATCAATGAAAGCATCCTCAAATTCCTCCATGCTTTATCTATGTTCCCACATCATCACAAATCTACATCTATATGAGATCCTAGAGCTACAGAAAAATGCATGTTCAGAGTATATTTCAGACCAAAGTAGTAATTAACAGAAATATACTTCCTTGGTTTTGGTCCTCTTGGTATGCTATTACTTCCTTCAAAAATCAACATTTATATTGTGCTTAGGTTTTAAATAAAGCAAGGATGTACATATGTTCATAAGTATGTGATAACTGAAATATCAGACATCCAAATGTCATAATTGTTATTATTTTTAAAATTCTAACATAAGTGGCATGTTTTAAAACAAACATGCTATGTTGGTAAGTTATTTGTTCAAATGCTCATAAGTATATCTTGTTGAACGGCTGTAAATGGGTTTTGGTGCACTGGATGCTGTTTATATGCTTACATTTCTGTAACTAGGAAATAAAAAGAAACCACATCATTAAATGTCAGGCCCTCCATTTGACAGTACAACAACCGATAGGCCACTGGCTCAATTAAAGTGTGCAGGGCTCGTAACTGAAGAGTTTCGTTTTTATCACAAAGAGGGCTAGAGCATGGCGGACTTCTTCATAAATCTGGAGATGTTACGTAAATATTTAATAACTCTGCTGTGGTACTGAGCAGAACTTGACCACAAGATTTAAATAAATATCAAGTCTAGGAGTTGTTAAATATTGAACACCATTTTGATTGTGGTGTTTTAACACACAATCATTAAAAGGTAATGCAAATCCAATCAAAGGAACATTTTTGATAAAGAAACAAAGATCTGGCATGTTTACATTTTGGAAAACAAAAATCAAACATCTCTGTTCAGTTATCCTAAATATTCTCCCTTCAGCTCCACCACCAACAAAAAAAGGGGTAAAAAAAAAAAAGATTACCTTGATTTGTAAAAATTAATAGCCTTATCAATTTCTGCAGAATTTGCTCTCGAGGCACAGCTCATACAGGCATTGCCTTTGCTATGATTACCTTTGGTGGTACTTTTCTCCGGTGCTGCCATGCACTGTTCTGGAAAGCCCGTCAGCGGCTGTCTTCTGTTGTCCGTGTCACCTGAGTCCTGGTGCTTGACTTCCTCTACATGGTTTAAAGATGGATTTGCACCAGTAATTCTTTGGATACTTGAAGTGAAACATGCTGCCCAGGTGATGCTTTTGTTGCCCAAGTGACATTGAGAAGCAGGAATTCACTTCAGCATGTCGGCTTCCCTCAGCATGTCAAGAAATAGCAAAGCCAAATCCCAGATGTGGTCCGTTAATCCCACTGTCACAAAATAAACTATGTGGTCCCAGTAAACACAACCACCCATTAGCGCTAAGGAGAGGTGATAGAAACCATTTGTTAAAGGTGACACTGTTTTCTAAGTGATAACACTCTTTTGATCATGTGATTCATTTTGTTTGCTCAACAACATGGTATGTGTTTTTCCTGAGAGGAAGGACTTCAATATACATTTACTCAGAGCTTTTAATTTATACTTCCTTTCTTTTAATTGGTGTCTTGTGATCTAAAATTAGCTGATGAACATAGTATCTCACTCAAACTCTCTCAGCTGAGTTTTCAATAATTAGACCCACCGTTGCCTGAAATTGAACAAACATCTGGAGACTTGGCTTATTATTTCTTCCCTGGTGCTTTCTATCCATACTTAGAGAGTAATTTTTTTTTTTTTTTTTTTTTTTTTTTTGAGAGAGAGTCTCGCTCTTTCGCCCAGGCTGGAGTGCAGTGGTGCGATCTTGGGTCACTGCAACATCCACCCCCCAGGGTCAAGTGATTCTCCTGCCTCAGTCTCCCGAGTAGCTGAGATTACAGGCACCCACAACCGCACCCAGCTAATTTTTGTATTTTTAGTAGAGATGGGGTTCCGCCATGTTGGCCAGGATGGTTTTGAACTCCTGACCTCAAGTGATTCACTCGCCTCGGCCTCCCAAAGTGCTGGGATTACGGGCATGAGCCACCATGCCCTGCCTAGAAAGTGATCCTTTTATTTCACATATAGTCATATTAATTATTATCCCCCAAGCTGGAGCTAGGTTAATAATTTCATGTAAAAAATGAAGTTCAAATAGTCTTGACTGTAACCTTACTGAATAAAGAGCCTACACGAAAAGGAATTCTTTCATGAAACCTGAGATTGTCAGAGCACTGCATTTCACCAATACGCTGGATATCGTTTACACAAGGAATAAAAGGTCACGTGTCCTCTAAAATCCCACATTTGCTACAGACATTCTTCCCTCTATTCTTTTGTTTGTGCAGTAACTAGATACAGGTACAATGAGAGTGAATTAGTTTTCCCAGATGAGTGAGAAAAGTAAATGTTCCCCAAATGCCCAAAGCCAGATTTTATCTGTCATTCTCTCTCTCTCTCTCTCTCTCTCTTTCTTTCTCTCTCTCAGAGAGAGGCAGCACTCTCTTTGGAAGAACTGTAAGGATTGAAAATGATCCAGAAAAACTGCACGGATTGAAAATGATCCAGATTTTTAGAATTTGCCCTCACCTTGACAACGCTAAAATTACAAGCAGCAGTCAACTTTTACAAGATACCCTTATTGTGTAACATTTATAGGCTGCCAAAAACATGCTAAAACTAATCAGATAACAAAGGTGAGGAGAAAACCTTCACCTGCCATGTAGCTAGCAGTGAATACACCTTTTATTTCCATGACATTTTCTGGCAGAAAGGGGTTGGCTTAAGGCGGATCGGACTAACCTTCAATTTGTCATAGCGCTCACTCAAAGCTGCCACCTGATGATCGCGGTGCCGCCCAACCAGTTTACACAAGGCACAGATTAACTGGTCATCGGTCACACAGTACATATTCACCTTCTCATCCTCATGCTCCAAGCACATCAGCCCCCGGATGTGAGAGTCCGGAATTGGCTCAATCAGACGATGGCCTGTAAAGGGCTTCTTATTCGGGTGAGTGGCTTTCAGGCACTCGTCACAGTAGGATACTTCGCAAGTGACACAGGTCTTCACAGCGTCCTGGGCAGGATCCTGGTCACAAAACTGGCAGAGGACTTTCTCGGCGGAGGTCATGGTGTTGGCGTCAAAGGCCCGCTCCCGACGGGTCTCGCTGGGAGAGTTGGGCCCGCTCACTGATGCTTTCTGGAACCTGTCGATGATGTTCTGTAGGGTGACGTTGCGCTTGAGCCCGTCTAGACCTCGCTGGCTGAGGGTGATGACATGCCGGCAGGTGGGGCACTGGAAGGCAGTGATGGACTCTACGGACTCGTTGGTGGCACAGTGTGATACTAGGATGCGGTGGGCGCAGTTGAAGCAGAGGCTGTGTGCGCAGGGCAGTAGAAGAGGGTCCTCAAAGAGCTCCAGACAAATAGGGCAGGTCAGTTCTGACTCCAGTGTTTCCATCTTCAGGCAAAGCTCTCTTGTGTCATCAGCAAAACCCAAGGAAGCTGATCAGCTATCTGGAAACAAGAATGTAAGATTTGATTAGGCACAGGGAGGTCAACCATAGGGGGGTGTCAGCTTTGAATGCATCTCAGAATAATTCCAAACACAGGTCATGAAAGGGTAAGTGTGTGTACATTCCAAATAATTCTCTTTCTATTCACTGGGGAAAAAAGGAGGAAAAAGCATCCCGAGCCATCATATACCAGTTAACATTTTCTCAAAGTTCAGTAACTGAAAATTTGCAATTTTTTTTTTTGCAATTTTGTTTTTTAAAAGGCCTCATTCAAAACTAGAAAGTAATTGAAACTGTAATTTCCATAATTTGTATTTAATCAGAATAATCTTATTGTGTCAGAGTCAGGTTTAACCTCGCACAGAAAAGTAAAATGTAGAAATATTCATCAATAAACTGGAGTCTTTTATAAATTTGAATTTATAAACTTACATATTAATGTATATGAGATTTAAGGACTTTTACTTTGCAATACCAAACCAGGTTTCAGAACAGTAGGAAGGCAGTAACTATAGAAATGGGCATGAAATGTACATGAAATCAAATGTGGAGATTTCAGCAGAGATGATCGTGCTTAAGTGTGAGATGTCATTTTCCAAAATATATTCCTGAGAAAAAACATTGACTTTCACAAAGATGATTGTGATAGAGGCAATATTTTTGGCATGTGTTCATTATGCTTCTGAATAATTCTATTGTTTAATCCGGCAGTGGGATGTGGGTAGGCAGAACGAAGTGGAGAAAAATATCTGGGGGCTTTTTCAGTGGCAGCAGTAAGTTTGAGTACCAATGACTAATATTTAGAGCAACGATTTAGTTAATTAGAACAAGGATTTCAGTGGTTATCATATTCATGTGATAAGTTATGTTATGACAATGATAACGATTACAGTTGAGAAAGCAATTTAAGGAGGCTTACAAAACTGCTGAGGGACCCTTTTGGCCAAAAAACTCCCATCACGGGCTTGTCACTGTTGCCAGCAACAGGCCGGGCTGGCAGGAGGTCCAGCCTCACACTCAGAGCCGTGTTGGCCTGGGTACGACCTCTGGTAGCTTTGTGCTCCCCTCCAGGCCACCCGAGGGTGGCCCAGCTGCCTGCTCCCCTCGCCATAAAGACCTGAGTGCTTTTGTGAACTCTCGTCTGCCTTCCCATCAAAAAGAGTAGTAGAAAGAATTCTACACAAACCCCAGTTCATTAAGGGTGAAGAGGCCTCATGCTCATTAGCAGGCCTGGGAACCAAGCCGCTTTGAACCTTCTCCCTTTCAAGACCATTAGCAGAGGTCTGCAGACCAGTGATGGGAATATTAGATGCAGCCCATTGCAGGCTGTGGGAGAACAGTGCAGTTCACCCAGTGGTCGGGAGGTTCAAATCACCCACGGGGGTGGTAGGGAGAGCATTCTCAGCCGGATTTACGGGAAGGCTTCACATCCAAAGCTATGTTTAGTGATTCTGACAATCATTTGTATTCACACCTTTGACAATCATTTGTATTCACACCTCCACTTATTTACAAAATTCACGGCTTCTAGAATGCCCTGACCCCTTCTGAAATAGCATCCCTCAGAAATACCATATGGTGCTTTGGTGAAATTAATGCTCATCTTGCTACCAACTGAATGGTAACTGATCATTAAAAGTATAAAGTATGTCCTGAGCCTGTTAAAAATTAAACAGCTACTGGCTTCATAAAAGCCTGGTATCTTAAAAAATCTTCAACCATTCACTAGCATTTACTACATAGGAAAGAATAAAAGAGCAACTGTGACTTGAAATATTAAAGCGTGTACATCTTTCTACAACCTGCAATGGAAACCCTAGGGTTGCTGTTGTAAGAAACATACCATCCCCACTTGGTCTGTCACCTCTTCCTACAGATGGCTCAGAAGAAATGGAAAGGTTTTTAACTACTAATAATTATTTTGGTTAATCATAGAAAAAATGTAGAATTATCTTTAAATCAAAGTTCTTCTACCTTCTCATCAGAAGCATATAAATTAAAGGAAAAATGTAGCCCTTTTGGTCTGCTTTGTTCTCAGATAAAACAAGAATGCCTACCAATGAATCTCAATAGAAGGATGAGCATCAAATTATGTCTGGAGAGCTATGATGACTGTATTTTTAATGCAGGTGCCAGGATTCCATCCCAGAGAGGTGTGATGAGAATTTCTAGAAAGGCTTCCACTGGGGAGACCTCAGTGGAAATACTGACATTTTATTCATTCCTTCAACAGATGTTTACTGTGTGCCAGGCACTGAGTTAGATGAAGAAGCCAGAATCTGGGGTTCACATCACCTCATCTCTATTATCATGGGCCAAGCCAGTATCATCTCTTATGTGGACTATCATAAGACCTTTCTAAATGATCTCTTGGCTTCTGTTCACTCCTGCCCTTCCCCCTATAGTCTATCCTCCACTCAGAAGCCAGAGAGCCTGTTGTTAAAACATGACAGAACATGCATCTCCTCTTGCTCTGCCCTGTAAGGGCTTCCCATTTCATCCAGAGAGAAATTCACCAGAATAAACCAGCCCCAGAAAACACAGACTCAGACAGTGAGCTCACTTCCTCCCACA
The DNA here is from genome assembly GCF_006542625.1 of Nomascus leucogenys. Classification (NCBI taxonomy): domain Eukaryota; kingdom Metazoa; phylum Chordata; class Mammalia; order Primates; family Hylobatidae; genus Nomascus; species Nomascus leucogenys. Next base: position 9,039,720 of record NC_044406.1, read on the forward strand.
CTACCCACTCCTTTCTCTGCTCTGGGCACATGGCCTTGTTCTGACTCCTCAAACATGCCAAGCACATCAATCCCCTGCTCGCCCCTGCAAGGTCTTCAAAATCCACATGACTCTCTGCTCCAGTGTCAATTTCTCTCTGAACCCACATAAAACCAATTCCCCTTCTACCACTATACCACCTACCCATCGTGGCAATTCTTCCCCCATCTCGGTTTATTTTTCTTTATAATATTTATCACTGACATATTCTTCTAGTTTGTTTATTGCTCCTTCTGTCCCCACTGTCCTCAACACTAGAATATAAGCTCTGTGAAAGCAGAGATTTTGCTTTGCTCTTTGAAGAACGTACCACCAACACCTAGAACAGCACCCAGCACACAAAAGGACTCAAACATTCATTGATTCCATTCAATGTACTGACTTTTCAGCTAAAACCAAAAAGAATCAAACATAGCCCTTGACTTTAAGGATCTCTCAATATATTTGAACAGAGGTCAACAAACTTTTTCTATAAAGGGTAAAATAGTAGACATTTTTGGCTTTGTGGGCCAAAGGGGCCCTGTTGCAACTACTCAATCTACCACTGTAGTGCAAAAGCAATCAGACACAATACATAAAGGAATGAGTACGGCTGTGTTCCAACATAACCATATTTAGAAAAACAGGTCACAGGCCAGCATTGGCCTGCACATCTTATTTTGTTGAGCCATGTATTAGAAGATAGAGGCATATACAGATAACCAGAACATAAATGAAAATCATTCTCAGAGAGGTATGAATAAAATGCTGTGTGGGCAACAGCGGCAAGGATGGTGGAGCAAGACTTGGACAAGCACTTACAAGTTTCCAGTGCTAATGGGAAATGATATGCAATGGGCTTTCAATCTGACATCAGTGGAAATTATGTGACTCGAGTGCTTAGGGGCAACTCATGTACGAACGATTTAATAGTAGCTGCTCAAAGCTAGATATTTTCTTTTATTGCCATAGCACCTGGCATAGTGCTTTATGCAAGTGTCTACACTGTAAATGGTTAATTGTATTAGGTGAAGACAAAATACTCAGACGTGATAAGTGAAGTTCAGCCAATTTTCTAAATCTTTTGCCTATATGCTACCAAAAAGGAAGGGGTTTTGGTTTGATATCTATAGTGCATCCCACTTTTTCCACTTTTACCCAGATTTTACAATGGTATAGATATTTTTGTTAAATGACTCCACAGTATCTTATTTGTACTCATTCCATTCCTTCTTCTAAAAGAAACTTAGTATGGTTTATTTTCCAGCTTTCTTTAAAATATCTTTTTGGAGAAATTAAAATGCCATTCATTCCTCTTTTTTTTGCCATTCATTCTTTCACCAAATACTTAAGTTCATCTATGTACTTGGTCCTGAGACAAGTACTGGTAACACCTGGCCCCTGTCTCCATGCTCTTATGGTTCATTCCGAGAGAGAAAATATGAACAAGGCCAGGTGTGGTGGCTCATGCCTGTAATCCCAGTACTTTGGGAGGCTGAAGTGAGATGATCACTTGATCCCAGGAGTTTGAGACCAGCCTGGGCAACATAGTGAGACCCTATCTCTACCGAAAAATAAAAATAAAAAAAATAGCCAGGAGTGGTGGCACATGCCTGTGGTCCCAGCTACTTGGGAGGCTGAGGCTTGAGCCTGGAAGGCTGAGGCTGCAATGAACCGTGATCATGCCAATGCACTACAGCCTGGGCAACAGAGTGAGCCCATATTGAGAAAAAAAAATGAACAAGGTGTAATGCAACACAAAAAAGATGCATGCCAAAGACAGGGAATAATCAACTCTACATAGGGGGAGAGGAGACAGGGAGAAGCTTCCTGAAGGAGGTAAAGTATGAAGTGGGTTTTAAAAGATGAGCAGGGATTCACCAAGCAGATAGTGGTACATGGGTGGGAATTTTATGCAAAATGTTATCTTTCTTTTGACACACACACTCTCTCTCTCTCTCTCTATGTGTATATACATATATATATATATAAAAATACACACATACACACACACACATATATATATAGCTTATATTGTTATTTATATCATAAATAACAATATCAGGCTGGGCATGGTGGCTCACACCTGTAATCCCAGCACTTTGGGAGGCCAAGGTGGGTGAATCACTTGAGGTCAGGAGTTCGAGACTAGCCTGGCCAACATGGTGAAACCCTGTCTCTACTAAAAATACAAAAAATTAGCTGGGTGTGGTGGCGCGCACCTGTGATTCCAGCTACTCAGGAGGCTGAGGCAGGAGAATCACTTGAATCCAGGAGGCAGAGCTTGCAGTGAGCTGAAATTGTGCCACTGCACTCCAGCCTGGGCAACAGAGCAAGACTCTGTCTCAAAACAAAACAAAACAAAACAAACAAACAAACAACAATAAAAAAAACCCAATATCATAAAACAGCGGCTTTTGCCTTTTCTTAACTGCCATAATGTAATTTCCATGCCTCAAAAAAAAAAAAAGCTTCTTCATTTTTATTCAATAAAAGGAAATCACACATGCATATCGTTGTCAGGAAATCCTATAGCTTAACATTTTTGTGAATGGGCAGATTGGTCCTCATTGAGAAGAGGATCTAGATAATCTTGAGAGTCCCTTGCAACAAACTGGGAATGGCAACAAATCACAGCTCACACCTCTGCCTGTCCATGGTTTAGACATCTAGAACAGAGCACAGAATAATGAATGAAAGGGGAGAGAGCTGGACAGGTGACGGGATAATCTAAGACATTCTGCAGTTCTGCTACTTATTAGCTGTCTGCGTATCCATGGGTGAGTGTCCACAGATGTTCCCTACAGTCCCTCTAGCACTCACTCTAATCACTCCCCTAGGCAGGAGAGTCTTTAGTGACAGATTACAGTGAAGCCCCACATTGTGGGAGGCATCGGATACATCTTTTGAAGAAACTTTCTTATAGATTCAAGACTTATGAGGAAAGTACTTCTTTAAAACGGAAAATTAATAAATAGATGTTTTGATGGAAAATAGTGATGTAAATGTTTTCACACCTCCCTCTTCTTCCTTTCCTTTCCTCTCTCATGATGTGTATCTTAGTCCATTTTGCGTTGCTATAACAGAATACCTGAGGCTGGGCGATTTATAAACAAAAGAGGTTTATTTAGCTCGTGGCTCCACAGGCTGGGAAGTACAAGAAGCATGGTACTGGCATCTGCTCAAGAGAAGGAACTTTACTTTATAACAACTCCACCCTCATGGGAACTAATCCACTCCTGTGAGAACCAATCTAGTCTCCATGAGAGCAAGAACTGACTACCTCAAGAAGGGCATCAAGCAATTTGTGAAGGATCCATCCCCATGACCCAGACATCTCCCACTAGGCCCCACCTCCCAATGCCACCACATTGGGGATTACATTTCAACATGAGTTTTGGTGGGGACAAACAAACCACATCACTGAATGCCACTGAAATTGTACTTTTCTAGTTTTCCTCTGTCTAACCACTGCTGACTTCTACCTCTTGCTAATCAAAGCCTAAGTGTTTTCTGATGGTCTATGGTTCCTTTCATAGGGCCATCCAGTTGTTTGTGTCATGTACTGCCTCTCTGAGAATGACTGCTAGGCTTGGTCGAGAACCCCTTTCTGGAACCCAGTTTAGCAATGACAGTTCTTTGCTTCATGTACTGCAATTGCCTCAGACTTGGAATGCACATCATGTGGGATTTATCCTCTTCCCTCATGAGCCTGTCTTTGTCTTCTCTACAGGGCTCCTGGTGTCTCCTCACTCACAGCGCTTCCGCCCTCCTGGTCACCAGACAGCAGATACCACAGTTTCTACTCCTCCCTCTTTTGGGGAGGCACAATTATGGTCCCCAAAGATGTCCACAGCCTCCTCCTCAGAGCTTGTGAATATTTTAGGTTATAGAGCAAAGGGGACTGATTGTTGCCGATATAATTAAGATTGCTAAGCAGCTGACCTTGAGATGGGGAGAGTAACATGGATCATCTAGGTGGACCCAAAGGAATCACGAGGCTCTTTAAATGTGGAAGTGGCAGGAATAAGAGTCAGAATCAGAATTATGAGATATCACAAAGACTCGACCAGCCACGCCTGGCCTTGAAGATGGAGGAAGCGGCCACAAGCCAAGGAATACAGGCTAGAAGCTGGAAAAGGCAAGGAAATGAATTCTCCCCAAGGGCCCCCAAAAGGAATACAGCCCTAAAGATACCTTACTCTTAGCCCAGTGAGACCTGTGTCAGACTTCTGACTCTAGAAATGTAAGATAATGAATTTGCATTGTTTAACACCATCAGGTTTGTGCTAACTTGTTACAGCATCCATTAGAATAAGGAGATCGCCCATCATCAGCACATCATCCATAATTTTTATCCCAAATTTCCCTTAATGGAGGCATTGACATTTTTAATCAGAAGGTAAACCCACCTCTCAATGCTTTCCTACAAGTATTCTAGGTTATGTCTGCATACTCCACGAAATACAATTATTTTTCTAATTTGGAGTATATTAAGAAGAACATGCAATTCTATCAATTCTGTCAATAATTTTACTTTCAGCCCCTCACTTTGTACAACTCTAAAGCCTTCACTACCAGGGAAATTAGTGAGTCATCAGACCAAGGAATAAATTTGTATGCCAACACTGGGTGGCCTGTGATTAATTGTTAATACCAGGTGGCTGTCAGCCACTGCCCAGATGATTCCCAGGGCACTTCCTCTAGTTCTTTTCCAAATATCCTCTGGACTATAGAGACTAAGTTTATTGTTAAATTTACCAAAACATAACTGAGATGACAAACACACTGTTAAAACTGCACGATGTTACAGCAAGCCACATGAAAATGGTTTCAGAACAGGAAGCTCCTATAAGTATTTCAAACAACAAAAAGCATTGAAAATGTACAAATGAATTATTTGAGAGTCCTAAATTTCAGAAACGAAATCAAGTCAATTTACTTGATTGTCCACTCCTCTTAACCCCTATTCACCTGGGTGATTAGATTTAGTTGACTATTGCTGTTTGGATTTTTGCTATGAGATTATCCTTATTATAGAACTACTGGTGAAATATTTTTTAAAGACTGCAGAATGATGTTTCTATCTTGGACCAGCAGAAATACAGACTTTCAGAGGACTCAAAACTACCGAAGTGTGAAACACTGGAAATCAACCTGAGTTTGGGAGGCAGATTGCAATGGGGACCCAACCCAGAAGGGACTTGCTCTCATCTTAAATAAGCATAATTTCTCAATTCAAAAACTTTCTAACACAAACTCAATAAAAACTGGCTGCTACATCCAAGATGAATTCATCATAGGGTATTTTGAATAACATAATACAAGCACTCAGCATCTGCATATTCAATTATGCAGTTTAGTATTTGACTTTGAGTGATAAAGACCACCGAATAAAGACACTACCCAAATGTTACTTTACTGATTAGTACTCTGGCCAATTTGAGAAGCAGGTGGGTTAGTAAAGGCACAGTAAAACAGGGCCATGAACTGATGGAAAAAGGGGAGAAGGGGATCCAGCTGGATTTAACTGCATTCTGAAAGACCGGAAATTGATAGCATAGGCTGTTTCAGTACAAATGCAAAGTGGTTCTTAAAAACAACAGTATAAATAATACATCAAGTAAGAACAGGTGAAAAAAGGTGATCCAGTAACATTTTATAGGTAAAGAATGTTACTCTGAACTATCACTGCATTTAGCCTCCAAATATCAGCACACTCCAATTCATTTGCTCAACCAGTAACAGACAACTAAGAATTTCTGCCAAGCAAATTGTAGCGGACCAGAGGGACTGTTTGAAAAAAAAAATGTGACAAGCAGATGAGCACTGAGATGCTAGCCTCAAGTTTTAAAATAATAAATACAATAGATATTTTGAATAACTTGACATTTCTTCTTTAAGAAGTGCTGAAATTATTGTTGTTATTATTATTTTTTTACCTCATACCTGAAGTGAGAACCAGGGAAGACTTTTAATTTCACCAAACACCCACCTGGTGGAATTCATGCAAATCAAATTAGACTGTTAACCAAATCTTTTCTGTACTTTCACATCTGCCTATAACATGCTTATTCTTAGTAATTGGATCTCTAGGACATTCTTTAAAATAATCACATACTCGCCTGACCATGCAACCTGATTAATAATGAATGAACATTCCTGAAAAGAATCACTTCGAAGCATGGCAGATGTCTGTGGGGATATGAAGGCTTTAATGATCAAAATTAAGGGGAAATGGAAGCTGGGTCACACTGTCTGGTTATTTTAATTGAAACCTAGTCTTCCAAATTTACTTAACAGAATACTTAAACACTCCTTCTCGAGGTTCATTTATACAAGCAGACAAGCACAAAGACAAATGGCAATGCAAAAGAACAACCCAGATTCCTGGAGGAACAACCACCCTGTCCTGTTCTGTCCTAATAGTGCAGAAAGCCCCTCAACAGTTTCAGAAATCCAATTTGTTCAATTGAAAGACTGATAAACAGGTTAAAAACAGGAACTAGTACATTGGTCCTTAATAGTTCTTTGAGCACCTCTCTAGATTCTGACAAACAGATCACCTTGAATACCCACCAATGGACTGCACACTAGTTCTTTTTGAAGAAACATCGCCGTAGGCAGAGGATGGGGACCCACGAAATGATAGACAGGCCACCGAGACCAGACGGTGGGTGGCAGGCAGTGCTGGAGCGGTCCTGTGTGTCTGTGAGTGCGTCAACAGTGAAACACAACAGGAAAATCGGTCCAACAATTCCAGGAAGGCCAGCTCCACCTCATCCACTCCGCCAGGGTTGCCCGAGTTGAAGAATCAACTGCCTTTTCCACGGCCCCCGCCACAACTTCCCTATCCTCTGGCCTACTCAATGTTCAACTGAACCCAAATGGAAAGGTAGCTCAGGTCAGCTCAACACCCACTGCCTGGTCCAAAAAAATGATGACTTGGCAACGGGATCTGTACTCTCATTCCTTACAGGGACCAGCAGCAGCTTGGCCAAATGAGACAGTATCCTGTGGCAGAAGGCTGAATGCTAGCTTTCCATGCCACCAACAGGAGCCGTCCTGCCCAGCTCCTGGGGCTGGAAACAGGCACTAGACTCATTTGCCTTTGGGGCCTTTCAGTATCCTACTGAGCACATGATCACATTATGTTCTGGATGCTGGCTTGTTCATTTAAAAAAAATACATACACATTATTTTGTGCCTTTATCTTCTGAATTAATGTATAATATCTGGAAGAAGTTTTCTTCAAAGTTACATCAGGAAGAACAATCTCCAGTACAGACACAAAGAACAGTCATTTATTTCTTCCAAAAATAGTGACCTAAATAGCAATCTATCATCCTGATAAACAATTTAAAATATATGTATAAAATATACATATATATATATACACACACACACAGGTTTCACATACACAGTATGCATACATTATGTACAAACATATATAAAAACATCATGTGTGTATATATATATTTAATATTACATACATGGTATATATATAAAACAGCAAATCTGTGATGGGTGTCCAAAATTTCAGTCTCCAGAATGGCAAAGAAAGGGTGAACTGAGAATGGAAAGTAATCTTTTAAAATTTGATTGACTAAAGGAGGAAGGGGAAGTAGTCTTCCTAAAAGCAAAAAAAAAAAAAAAAAAAAAAAAAAGGCCTGCGCTGCAGTTCTTTGAAGGATATTGCTTATCACTATGCAAGACAAGAAACTGCAAGTAAAGTAAATCATCAGGAAAGTGTTTAAAAAAAGAATCTTGCACAATTCAATTCATAATCCAGACATTTGGACTCCACCAAAGGTGTTTAAGGAACATTCATGATAAAGGGGAAGCAGAGGCAAGAACTGCTTCCTCGGGCTGCCCAGTCTGCACGTCTCAACGTCTACTTTATTACCATTGCAACACTTCACAGTAAATCAAAGCATGCTTCACATGTTAGGACATAAAAATGCAAACATAGATTTTTTTGGCTTATGTCTCTCCAAATTATAACTTCATTTGTCTTTTAACAATGAATAAAAGGATTACTCAATTTCACATATAGATGACTTCCTTAAGAAGTTCTCATTGTCCTCAGAAGAGACACACATAGATCATCAAGTAGAATTCTAAAGAACTTTTCATCAAGACATGGCTTTTGTTAAAACAACACTTAAATTGTCAAAATTCTACAGACCTAACTTTTCCCTATTTTGGCACTGTAGTGGAAAATGAGCCTGAACATCTGAAGTTGAAACATCAGGAAAGAAATATTTACTCCACCCCTCAAGAGAAAATGATAAACAACAAAAAAAATTATAATCTTCTAAAGGGCATAATCTGACAACTTGCAGATGAATTTTCCCACTATCTGAATGTCTCAGACATTTCATGTCTTTTACAGTTTAAGAAATAAAGCATTTAGTTTTAAAGGCACACAGAACCTATTTTACATTATATTGAAAATGACCGACGTTTTCCAGGTCTATGAAAGAATTTGGTTCTGAAGGCAATGATAGCAGACTGGACAGAGAGGAAGAGGGTGAGAGATGGCCACACCTAGTCTCCTGGCACAAGTCTAAATCAACCCTCCTGGTGAACGGACCAACAGCGTGGTGGTAGCAGAAATGGAAGTTACTAATGTCTGTGAAACCAGCCACAGATGAAAAGCATTTAACACTGCCGTCCCTGAATGCTTTCTCAAATGTATTTATAGTTTGATAGGCATTTCTATATATATATTCATATAACTATGTCTGTATAAAGTCCCATATATGTCCATAATGGAATTAGTTTTTGTAGTTATATATAATGTGTACGTATACACAAGTACACATATACATATACAAAAGCACCTTTTCAGAATTATTTGAGACTGGTTAGAATTCACTCTTCACAAACCCCTCAGTTATAGCATCCCTTCTGCATTACAGAAACATTCTTTCCTCAGTGCAAAACCAGAAACCTGTAGATAATGTTTATTTAAAAACAACAACTGCCTGCTCATATCTGCAAAACGTCACCTGGAAATGAGCAAAATGACACAAGTGATCTATTCTCTGAAAGACCAGTCAAGTGGGATTTTTGCAGCAAGTATAATAGATTGTGCCCTGGAGAAAAGCTTGCCACTTGGGGAAACTTTTTCTTACTTTATTTATATAATACTCTCCTAGAAGGCAGAGAAAGTACACACCCTCCCCTTCCCAATTATTACCAACCAGGAGCAAAATAGTTATTGATGATGGCCAATGCGACATTTCACAATTGTTCTCTGAACACTGGAAAGCTTAAGTTCAAAGACAAGAACAAATACTAGTCTCGTGACTCATGGAGGTAATGACGATCTTATAGAGTAACTGATTCCCATTGTGTGAGCAGACTGGAAATTCTCTCAAATATGATGGCTCCTTTTCTCAAAGAAAATCGCTTTTTCCCTCAACTTCAAAGTCAGCCACACACAAAAACCTTTTGCTCACAATACCCTGAAGCTACCTCGTGATCTTAAAAAGTAAGGAAAACGAACCCTTATTCACAACTCCTGGTTAACTATTACGAATAACATGCTTTAAACATTTCCCCTGATCACTGAAGCTCTGCAGTCAGGGGAAGAAGTCTTTTTTTTTTTTAAAGGCAACAGAAAGAGGAGTGACTCTTTTGTTCTGAATGTTATTGTAAAGCACCACATGAAAGAAGAGGAATGATGGGAACATGGCAATGAAAAGGACAACAGCGCTGACAAATGAAAACAGGATATTAAGAACAGTGTCGGGACTGTGTGTCTGTACAGAACAAAGCCAGGAGCCTTCTCGGAGAAATTCAAGCAAAAATACTCTTAACACATTTACATGCTAATGGATGAACTGTAGTTTCTCCAGGTGGCACAGATCTTTAAGTCTGGGACAATAAAATTAGGTTATCATTAAAACACATACACACACACACACACACACACTGTAAAGTGTCATAAAATTAAAACTGCTTTCAAATCACATTCAATCACACCACCCCCCCCCCCCTTCAACCAGTGATCTGCTTCTGGAAATTTCTAGATCTATGTTTTTCTCTTTGCAAACTAAGATACTGGTTCTGTCAAATAACTGAGCTAACTTAGTATATAGCCCCAAGGAAAGTGAATTTTTTACAAAAAGAAAAACAATTTTCTCTCCATTCACAGCACACTCTAACTTACACTTTAAATATAACTTTTCAATAGAGCTTTGAAGAACTCCCAGGAAAACTATGCAATGTGTACTGCGTTGAGAAACAATTACGGCAACTAAGTGGCTAACATTAATATAGTATACCAGTTTTGCCAAGTCATGGTGGTAATATCTTAAACTTTTCTTCTGACGCAAATTCCACAAAAGCTGCTAGTATGATGGTACATTTAATAAAACATTATCATAGCTTATTGGACTTATCACATAAGAATTATTATTGTAGTCTCTAAAGAGGTTCAAAAAAGTAAAAAATACGTCTGATTTTGCGTTACATTAAAAATTTCAGTCTTTTTTTTTTCTCTTTTCTATGTTCTGCCACTATTCTCCTTTTCCCCCCTTCCTGATCAGTCCTTTCTATTGTCAGATGAGTGATGAGCTGATGTGCTTTCTTCTTTACTAAAGCATTTCATCCAGCTTTCCCTCTGGCATGCTTTCAGAAAACTTTGGGCTAAGCCCTGAGCTCAGTGTGCCCAAGTGTTCTTGGTCTAGTTTTGGGCTGACACTGTCGATGTGACGTCCCGTAAAAAAAAAAACAAAAAAAACATGTAGAGGTCGGGCTCAGTGGCTCATGCCTGTAATCCCAGCACATTGGGAGGTCGAGGCAGGCGGATCGTCTGAGGTCAGGAGTTCGAGACCAGCCTGGCCAACGTAGTGAAACCTCATCTCTAGTAAAAATACAAAAATTAGCTGGTCATGGTGGGGGATGCCCGTAATCCCAGCTACTCGGGAGGCTGAGGCAAGAGAATCACTTGAACCTGGGAGGCAGAGGTTGCAGTGAGCCGAGGTTGCAGTGAGCCGAGATTGCGCCACTGCACTCCAGCCTGGGTGATATAGTAAAAAAACTCAGTCATACAAAACAAAACAAAAAACAAACAAACAAACAAAAATATGTAGTACCTTGAAGCCAGATAACCTGAGTTCAAATCCTGGCTCTGCCATTTCCTTGCAAAGGCAGATCGGAGCCAGGTACTGTACATATCTTATACTCACAGATGCTCTTCCTATCTTCTACACAGTTTCCTTATCTGAGAGCAATCTTAAGGGTCCTTTGAGGATTAGTGAGGTGAACCTTTTAAAATGCCTGACAAAATTCTCACTCTTCTGGAAGGACAGGGTGGTAGGGGATGGGGGGTTGGGGTCCTTCTTCCCTTCTTGTCCTGAATCGCCTCTTCCCACTCTTCTTTGAATAAATTCATTATCTGTGTTTTTTACTGGAAACCTCTTCATACCATTTTTGCAAGCAAGAAGGATATAAATCCATTTATTCAATAACATTCACAGAGCATCTTATGTGAACAAACAGTGTGTGAATGTGAAATGAACTAGCATTTTTATTCTTAATACTAATGACTTATCTTCACATTGGCAATTTCATCTATTTCCTACACTATGACATACCTCTGTTCATTACCACTGATCTCCCACCATGAACTTGGGGCTTCACTTCTGCTTCCCACTGAAGGTCACCCTGTCCCATATGCATTCTTTGTCAGAATTTTTTATTTTGCAGGAAATAAGGGACCCTGGCATGGATGGAGCATGTGAAACTATCAAGAACAGTGAAATGTTTCAGATTTTTGCTATTTGCCAGTTTCTTTTCATGAATGCTGGCAGAAGACACCTGAATCAAAGAAAAAGGCTTATGTGTTTCATGTTCTGTTGGTTCCCCTCGTCCTCGAAGTCCTATGGAGCATCCTAGGTCCATGTTTGCACACTCGGGAGATTTGCATCATACCTAAGCAACCCCAAGCTTAGGGAATCTGAATCTTTTATAATGGACTGCAAGTTAGCCTGCCCAACTTTTGCCCTGGAGGAAGACGTTGTCTTTAATATAATGAACAACAAACAAAACTGCCTTCTCCTCTGGCGCGAGATACTACCTCTATCTCCCAAGACTGTTTGCTATACAAACATCCTGGGAAATAGTCTGGAATAAAAGCATTCAGTGCTCCAGCTCACAAGAGGTACAAAAAGGTGATAGATCCATGGAAAATTATTTCCTAATAGACACAACTCCTATCTCCTCCTGGGGATATGGCCAATAGTTGTTACTAGAAATCAGATCATCACTGGACTTTCTAGCAGTTACCACAGAGGCAGAATTTCATTTGGCATTGAATGACCCTTGCATCATAGAAGACTAGAGGTAAAAGGAGCCTGCAAGAAAGTGATGAGAACTTCCTTACCAACAGCTCCAAGTTCCTTATCCAACCACCCTCTGACATCAGCTGTTGTACCAGGAAAATTGGCAGAAAGCAGGTAAGCCTCACCCATAGATTTTGCTCAAATCAACAGAGCCCTTAATGTCCTTCATAGTCCCAAAACAGCTTGGGTCTGGTCTGCAACTTCAGCTCTTCACTCTGAACCTAAGCTAATTTAAAGAGTCTGATGCTTGTTTCAGCAGCACATAGACTAAAATTGGAACGATACAAAGAAGATTAGCATGGCCCCAACACAAGGATGACAAATTCATGAAGCATTCTATAATTTTTTATTATTAAAAGAAATTAATAAAAGAGTTTGGAAGAGTAAGCTAATTTTGTTACTTTTATGACATTGGAAATCCTATATGTATCTCCATTTGGCTTTCTTTAAGCATTAAAAAAAATTAGAACTACTTCTTTTGGAGTAAAACCAGAAGAGTCATTTCTTTCATTACTTTTTCCTTCCACTGGTATTTTTTGAGGTCATTCTGTGTGCCAGGAGCTGCTCTAGGCAGCAGCAAATTGGCGGTAAATATGAGCGCAAAGGCCTGCCCTTGCAGAGCTTACATTTTAATAAAGGAAATAAAAAAATAAAAGGTTTTTAAAAACACAAACATTTCAAAGACTCATACATAAAATGAAAGAAATAAAAAGGATGACATGATAGAAGGTAGATGGGTGGTGCAAATCTATGTTAGCTAAGGTGATATTACTACTCATATTCGTGCTGGCTTTCTTGACATTTTGGCTTTTTCCCTGCCAATAAACAAGCAAAGAGTATCTGAATTTCAGTATAAAACTTGCCGGTGTTTGGTCAGAGAGTTGTGATCTAATTTTTCAAGTTGTTAAATGTTTAGTTTCAGATTGCCTCAAGGATAGAGTTCTTTTTCAAGGGCATAAAAATCCAACTTTTACTATTTCTTACAGGAAAATGCAATGTGATGAATTATTGTAAAGTAGTGACATCTTTATTTATTTTAGCAATAAAATTTTGAAAGAGAAAAGCCATGAAAACTTAGTGAGCCAAAAAAGCAGGAACCATGATGTTTTAGTCCATTTTGTGCTGCTATAACAGAATTCTTGAGACTAAGTAATTTATAAAGAACAGCGATTTAGGCCGGGCACGGTGGCTCATGCCTGTAATCCCAGAACTTTGGGAGGCTGAGGCAGGTGGATCACGACATTAGGAGTTCAAGACCAGCCTCGCCAAGATGGTGAAACCCCGTCTCTATTAAAAATACAAAAATTAGCTGGGCGTGGTGGCAGATGCCTGTAATCCCAGCTACTGGGGAGGCTGAGGCAGGAGAATTGCTTGAACCCAGATGGCAGAGATTGCAGTGAGCAGAGAGCGCGCCACTGCACTCCAGCCTGGGCGACAGACTGAGACTCCATCTAAAAAAAAAAAAAAAGAACAGAGAGCAGGTTAGGGCCTGGTCTCTTTGTTTCCAAGATGGCACCTTGAAGGCTGTGTCCTCTGGAAGGGAGGAATGCTATGTCCTCACATGGCAAAAGAGCAGGAGAGGAAGAACCCACTTCCACAAACCCTTTTAATAGCGGCATTAATCCATTCATAAGGGCTTTATCATTAAGCCCCACATCCCAGTACTGCTGCATTGGGGATTAAGTTTCCAACAAATGAATTTTGGGAGACACATTCAAACCATAGCATATGGTATTCAGAATTACCTGAATATCTTAAGTGTTTGATTCTAGGATGTTAACTCAAAGTTGAAAATAACCATGGATGTACAGTTAAGGTTATAGGGATGGACAGGAAGGAAATGAATAGAGACATTGGAAGAGGCATTGGTTTTGTCAGTACTTACTCACCAGCTTTTGCACCACTAGAAGAGGAAATTTCAGGAAGGAAAGGAAGAAAATGAGGGAAGAGTGCTGGGGGAAATAAACACATGTGACTACAGCTTTATGACCAGTGAGCACCAAAGATGAGGTAAGACTAGATCCCATTGGCTGACAGGCAATGTTTTTTGACATGTCATAATGTCATTTGACAATGACAATAGTATCAAAAAGCATCTCAAAATAAATACATTCACTGGCTAGGTAAAATTGCAACAGCAGCTGGATCATGATTTTTAGAGCCCATCACTTTAAGAAAGGGTTAGAAGGAAAATAATCGCAGAGGCAATTGTGTAGCAGGACGAGCCACAGACAAAACTCCTCAGACACCGAGTTAAAGAAGGAAGGGGTTTATTCGGCTGGGGGCATCGGCAAGACTCCTGTCTCAAGAGCCGAGCTCTGTGAATGGGCAATTCCCATCCCTTCTAAGGGCTCATAACTCTAAGGGGGGTCCGCATGAGAGGGTTGTGATCGATTGAGCAAGCAGGGGGTACATGACAGGGGCTGTATGTACAAAACAGACTGGGAAGTTTTACAATGTCTTCCTATAATCTATAGATAACATCAGTTGCTAGGTCAGGGGTGGAATTTTTACTACCAGGCTTAGGTCAGGCAGGCCCAGGCCTGGTTTCAGGTCTGGTTCCTTGGTTTCGGGTCTGGTTCCTAGGCACCGGGCTACCTGCCTTTAGTTTTGCTTCTCTTTCCTTTTCTGAGTATAAACAATATAAAACAATATGAGAGGGTCTGTCTCTCTTCTCTCATTTCCCCCCTTTGAGACTCTCACTTTTTATTAGTGGGAGTTCTCACTCTTATTTTTGCTACTTATGTCTTCCTGTGCAATAGATTGATAATGATTCATATAGTACACTTGTGCTGATACATAACATGAAGTGACACTGAGAGACTGGGCTATATGCTCGGCTAATTGCAAAAACAAATTTCCTGTTTTTCCTGGAATTTCTGGTACTGGCCCATTCAGTTCATCATAGAAGGTTTGAAATACTGGCTCAGGCCGGGCGCGGCGGCTCAAGCCTGTAATCCTAGCACTTTGGGAGGCCGAGGTGGGCGGATCACAAGGTCAGGAGTTCAAGACCATCCTGGCCAACATAGTGAAACCCTGTCTCTACTAAAAATACAAAAAAATTAGCAGGGCGTGGTGGCGGGCGCCTGTAGTCCCAGCTACTCGGGAGGCTGAGGCAGGAGAATGGTGTGAACCCGGGAGGCGGAGCTTGCAGTGAGCCGAGATGGTGCCACTGCACTCCAGCCTGGGGGACAGAGCCAGACTCTGACTCAAAAAAAAAAAAAGAAAAAAAAAGAAATACTGGCTCAGGAGACCGTTTATAAACTTTTCCTCAAACCACGATATTTATTTGAAGATCCAGTGCAGCTCCATCAATTTTTAGGGTTACATGTTCCTCTTTTTTCTAGCGAGGATTAAGGGGGTTGGTTATTACTAGTTCCAAGGGGTTACACTGACCACTGGTACAGGAACGGCCACTTTTCCCTTGCTTAAGGTGGACAGGATTTTTTCATTTTTTTTTTTATCCAAGTAGCCTAAATGACACAAAACCAGTATGCACATTTATTTTTACACAGTCTTAATTTATGATAAATGTACTTATTTTCTGCCATATAGCCTCTTTCTTAAGAGAACCACATCCTATTTTTAAGTTATTATTATTAATGACAGCACGGGCATCGAATTTCAAGGTGACTTGTTTGGGCACTTCTTTTTTTGTTTTGTTTTGTTTTGGCTAACACTTTACTCGTATCGTTTATGAGCCTCCACCAGTCTTCAGTCCTTAATCTTATTTTAAAAACTGTGGTCATGGGAGGCTCAGATGGGTCATAACACACATCAGGTTGGTCATTTCCTGGGCTACATACCTTGTATAGAGTAACATTATACAAACAAGTTTTTTTTAGAGTTCCAGTACACTTATAATAACTGTAAAATAATAGGACTGTAGCAACCTTTTGTCCTACTTCAGTGACTTGATGTATACACTGGGAACAGCCCTCAGTCTGAGGAAGGTCAGTTGAAGTCCTTACTGTACAAGTCCAAATTTTAAGGAAAATGAGTTCTGCGATGAGTTTCCTCATGTTTTGGCCATGCGTGGACCAGTTAGCTGCTGGGTGTGACTGAAGCAGGGCTTGTCGTCTTCTTCAGAGTCACTTTGTAAGGGTTGGCGAAGCTGCTCCTATCCACGTACAGCTCTCAGTCTACTGATGTTTAAGGATGGTCTTGGAGGTTGGGCCCACTAGAATAAACTGAGTCTAATACCTCTACACAGTTATGTTTAACTGGGCTCTCTGATACCAGGAGTAAGGTGGCTGGGTTTAGGGTGTTGCAAACTTCAATTGTTATGCGGGGATTTTCACAGAGCAAGCTTTGGTATCTAGTTAGTCTACCATTCATTAGCTAATGATGTCCTTTGGTATTTATTAAAGTCACCACAGCATGGGGGGACTTTATGTTTAGGTTTTGCCTAAGAGTTAGCTTATCTGCTTTTTGTGCTAACAGGGCTGTTGCTGCTAGGGCCCTTAGACATGGGGGCCAGCCTTTGGAAACCCCGTCTAGTTGTTTTGAGAGATAAGCCACTGGCCTTGGCCAGGGCCTTACAGTCTAGGTTAAAACTCTAACTGCCATTGTTTTCTTTTTCTGACACATAGGGTGTAAAGGGTTTTGTTAGGTCAGGTAGCCCCAGGGCTGGGGCCGACATGAGTTTTTCTTTTAACTCATGAAAAGCTTGCTGCTGTTGGTTGCAATAGACGTAGTTTACTAATCTACATTTTTATTAACTGTCATCTACCAAAATATTGACTTAAATCCTGTAACTATTTGATTTCAAGCTTTACATTGATCTGGTATTCCTCATGGGACTCCAGTTGCGTCTAAATGGACACGAGAGTCGAAAGATCTATAAGGGGCTTCTCTCGCTTTACAATGTCTCATTTTTTATCCTGCTGGTTGATGAAATGCCAGGGTGAAAGGGATAGCCAATTGGACTAAAGTATAAGTGCCACTCCAGTTATTCGGCAGAGTGCCCAGTAAAGGTCCACCACGATACCACCACACATCTGCTTGAGGATGAACAAGGGCTGACTGATTGATAAGCTCTTGAAAATTCTTAAGCTCATCGCATCCCTTCAGGTCTCCAAGGAATGCTAAGTTTCCTCCCTGTCGTGAGAGACAACGAAGTGAACTTAATGTTGGGAGATGGAGGCTGGACGGCCCTCGGGGGCTGACCCGCAGGGTGCCGGACTTTGGGATATAGCAGAGAGAGCTTGGCATGACTTATTACTCCAGACTGTAGAATCCTGGAAAAGAGCTACCATGCAGCCCACGCCTGGTGGACTGGAGGACCACCTTAGTGGAAGGGGGACAATCAGGGCCGCTGGCCTGCCATGTGCACAAGCATAACAATTGCTTTTGTTTAACGTGCAGATGGAATATTTGATCCATTCCAACCAGGCATTTGCATCTTGGTATGCTGTCTTAATTGCCAAAGTTTGTTTTAAGTTTTTAACTTTTATAATATTCTAGTAAAATGAATGTTTCCTTTAGCACCTATTTTTATTAGTTTTAGACCAAAAGAAAGCCAAATACCATTTTACATTTAACAATGCTTTCTGCATGATTTTTATACTAGATAAGCTAAATTTTACCTTTATATTAGTGTGTTATTAATGTTAAACTTAATTTTAATAAAACCTTGTAGACACATTTATCTAATTTTTAATGTTTGACCATAAGCAAGATTTTATAGACTCTCTTTAACCTTTTATAATTTTTGTTAAAGAGCAGGTTGGTGCCTTAAGAAAAACCTGCTGCATTTTTATTTTAATGTCCAGTTCACAGAAAAACTGGATGATACCTTTTTAACTTTAGCTAATATGTTTACACACAGAATTTTCTTTACAATTAACGTTTCAAAACTTGCTTAAACTTTCAAAACAATAATTTTTTTAACCTTTTAATGTAGGTAAAAATCCACATTCTTATGCCTCCTTATAATCCTTTTACCAAAAGTATATTGTACTTTTCTTATACACCTTGCACATAAACTGTTTCTTCAATAGTACTCAGTACTTTCAAATTATACAACATTTTTTGCATAAATTTTTTTTTTTCCCCGTTAGCAAAGCAGCTGCCGCTACAGATTGAATGCATCTGGGCCATTCGCCGGTTACTGGGTTAAGGATTTTTGATAGGAAGGCCTCAGTGCTTTCGGGATACTCCCTTGTTTACACTGACAACAAAGTGGTATTAGAGTGTTACAGGGTTACTGAGAATACCTTTAATTATTAATTATAGGTTTTAAATTTACCTTGGCTTTTAAAGGAACAGGGTATACTGTTTTTTTTTAACTACTTGTATAATTTCTCTCTTTCTCTTTTTCTTTCTCTCTTTGACTTTCTGTCTTTCTCTCTCTCTCTCTGACTTTCCTTTTGCCTCTGTCTCTTCCTCTCTTTCTGCCTCTCTCTTTCTGTCTGCTGGTCTTTCCTTGCCTCTGCCAGCCACTTATGCTGCTGTTCTCTTAACTACTATAGGGGGGAAGGGGATCTAAAACCAGCTGTAACTGTCTCTGTACGGAAACTGGTCTGGGTGCCTTGGCTTACAGGCTACCTTGTACCATACCTTTGAAACAAGGGACCTGTCTAGGCTTCCTTCTGATGGCCAAGTCACCTCTAATGCTGGCCAGTCTATTTCACACAAAGTTTTAAGTTCTCCTGGTGTCACAGTACTCCATAGTCTTCCTTAAATCCTTTCTTGAAATTTTTCAACATAGTTCCTAGTAGGGTGGGCTTATTTGTGCCTGACGCATGCTTCTTCGAGACAAAACACCACGCTCATACCACACGCACACCACAAAACACAGAACAGGTAAAGAGGACACACATACACTTTTGCAGTTTACACCAAACCAGAATCAAAACCAAAATTAGAGTATCCAGAAATCCAAGCCAGGTCAAAACCAAAACTAAGCAATCCAAGCAATCCAAGTATCAAGCAATCCAAGTCAAGTCAAAAACAAAAACCAAAGTGCTGGTACTGGCACACCATGGGTGATCAGGCCATGCTTCCACTCAAATGGAGTAGGCAAGTTCCCAAGACCAGACCTATCAAGCAATTCAAACCAAGTCAAAACCAAAACCAACACCAAAGTGCTGATAAAGGCACGCCGTGGGTGATCACTCAAATGGAGTGGGCAAGTTCCAAACACTAGTCTTACCAAGCTTAGATGTCTGGACTCCAAGTGCCAGTTCCTTCCCAGTGTTCAGCCACTGCGTTGATCCTCCACGGGGGTCTGCCACACACGGCTCTGGCGAGGCGTCCCACTGGGGCAAATGCCTACCTGGGAGCGCTCTCAGGATCCGCGTCGCTCCGGCTGGTTGGAGTCCCCCGCAGGGATGTTCCACAGGGCAGGCTAAAGCCGCCTAAGGAGCTGCCTCGACCGTCTGTTAATCACCTCGCTTCCCGGTCAGAGAACCAAGAAATGTAGCAAGACGAGTCACAGACAAAAGTCCTCAGACACCGAATTAAAGAAGGAAGGGGTTTATTCAGCTGGGGGCATCGGCAAGACTCCTGTCTCAAGAGCCAAGCTCCCCGAGTGAGCAATTCCTGTCCCTTTTAAGGGCTCACAACTCTAAGGGGGGTCTGCGTGAGAGGGTCGTGATCGATTGAGCAAGCAGGGGGTACGTGACAGGGGCTGCACACACTGGTGGTTAGAGTGAAACAGAACAGACTGGGAAGTTTTACAATGTCTTTCTATAATCTATAGATAACATCAGTTGCTAGGTCAGGGGTGGAATTTTAACTACCAGGCTTAGGTCAGGCAGGCCCAGGCCTGGTTTCAGGTCTGGTTCCTTGGTTTTGGGTCTGGTTCCTAGGCACCGGGCTACCTGCCTTTAGTTTTGCTTCTTTCCTTTTCTGAGTATAAAACAATATGAGAGGTTCTGTCTCTCTTCTCTCAGTTGTAGGAGAATAAAGTTGCTATTGTAGCTACAGCAGAGACCAAGAGAAGAGCTTGGGAAGTCTGGGTGGTGGGTGCCCTGTGCCACTCTTCCACAGTGAAGCAAATAAGGCTTGTGGGAGGACAGGGTCGCAGCGTTCCAGGGGAGGGTTATAAAGCAAGTAGTCTTCTGAGGGTGAGTTATTCTCAACCCAAAGACTTTTTGGCCTAAAAACCAAGATTTAGATTTAAACTGTTTATTTGGAGACTTGAGAATTCTGCCCAAAATATATGTAAAAAAAAAAAAAAAAAAGTACTCTATATAAGAACAAATCCCATAAATGCTATGAAGCTCCTAATGGCTTTTAAAACATATTCTCAAGGCAGGCTAAAGTCTGAGAGATTCTTCTTATATTATCAAAGTATGCTTCTTTGTTATCTTTGAGATAAATTATAAATGTAATTTGTAAAACACGAATACAAGGCATGAGTTTGGAGTTAATATCAAAAGGTATGACCTTCGGGAGTGAAGAGCTTTTTGTTGTTATTTTGCTTTGCATCTTGTTTGTTTATTTAAAATTTAAAGGAAAAAAGTTTCATTTTAAACAATTTAATTCTCATTGAAATGCATTTTAAGTGTGAGTTTCATCCTGTACATTTTATCCATTGAATCAAATTAGACAAGAAGCTGGCTTTTAAACATTAAAAAAAGGCAAAATTAAAAGAACTCAGTACTTAAGATGCAATCTAGGGCTTAAAAATTCACTTACAAAAAAAATCTAGCTTTAAGAACAGTGAGCTTTCAAGGTGGCTAAGCTATATTAAAGTGAAGTTATACTTATTTTTACTATAAATATGAATTCTAATTGGAGAAAGTATCACATAACTATATGAGAACACATTTCATTTTTGAAAAAACAAATCTGAATGCCTGATTTGTCACCTTCATGGTAAAGATATGTCAGTTGTCTCTTTTACGTAGCTCCGTTAGCTTGTCCTTATATAAGTCAACGGGGTCTCTTGATTCAGGGCATAGTTCCAAACAATTCTGCCAGTTGTCTAAATCTATTCTTTCCATTCCAAACTCCAAGTGACTCTTTCTCTTTGAAACACATGCAAATACTTAGTTTCACAACTTTAGTCATTTTCATCCTTAGAATACAGACTGGGAAATTGCACACTCCTGGGGTGCTGGGCAAAGGGTGCCAGACGATGGCAAGGATGCTGGTGACTTCACCGAAGGGAGCTTTGTTGTGCCAGAGCCACTGCCAGCTACCCTCCTCCAAGCACCGACTGCCAAAACATCACAGTCCAAAGAGGGGTGCTCTGTTCTCCCTTCCCACCTCCCCCGCTTCATCTCCCTGCCTATCAGCATCCAGAAGCAATTCTTTGCATGGGTGCTTCTTCATCCTGATCCTGACTGGCAGCTCCAAGGATTAAACTCAGGTCCTTTGGAGCAGTCGCTTTATGCACATTAGCCCCCTGGGGTGTTGAACTCCAAAACCTCTATTTTTTCCCCCGGGTCTACCCTGTATCTCACAAAACCCTAGTTAGCCACTGTGGTACACAGTCTTTCTTCCATTCCAGGCTATCAAAAGAAAACAAAACAAAACAACAGACCTTACAACAATATGATGGATATGGTAATGATCGAGGGTCTTTAGGGTAGTGGGTAAATTCCAAGTTCTTTCATAACTGAGACTTGGGAACTCATTTTCTTCTTTATCATTAAGACTTCACATTTTCATCAGCAGAATCTTGCTTACAATAGCACAAATGATAATTTGGCTGAATGAAAATGGCTTGTGGTGTGTGTGTGTGTGTGTGTCCATTAAAAAAAGTTCCTCAAAACTGCTGAATGAAAATCAAGACCAGTGTCTTCTTAATCAAACAAAATTTCCTGCTTAGGGACTGCATTAAAAAAAAAAAAAAAGACCATCTGGCCTCTCTCTGCTATTTGAGGGGTTTTTTCTCCTCCTCACTTCCTGGTTATCTTTAGCAAAACATTATCATTTCTCGTATAAATTGTTTTTACCACGGTGCATTTCCTTCTGTGCATTACTTAAATGGGATAGAAAGCATCGCTCCATTTCTTGAAAAATACTTTTCAGCGCTAAATGGCAGGTTTAAAGGGGGAAAAAATGAAAAATGTGCTTAAAAAAAGGAAGATGGAAGTCAAATCACAGTGAGGGCATTAACTACTCATGTTTCTTTAAACACTTCTGCCAAGGCAAGCTCTTTCTTTTTCATATATATATATATATATATATATATATATATACACACACACACATACATGTATAGGTGTATATATGTGTATATATACACATATATACACATATGCGTGTATATATGTATATATGTATATGTATATATGTATATGTATATATGTATATATGTATATGTATATATATGTATATATGTATATGTATATATATATGTATATAGGTATATATGTGTATATGTGTATATATGTATATGTATATGTATATATGTATATATGTGTATATATGTATATGTATATATGTGTATATATGTATATATGTATATGTATATATGTGTATATATGTATATATGTATATGTATATATGTGTATATATGTATATATGTATATGTATATATGTGTATATATGTATATGTATATATGTGTATATATGTGTATATATGTATATATGTATATGTATATATGTATATACGTATATATACACATATACATGTATATATATAGAGAGAGTAATAATTAAAATCCAAAAATGAAAAGCCACCCTACGCACCCTACCCTACTCATTTAAGGTGAAAACTATGCTAAACACCCTCCAAGAAATAAGTCTAAAATGGAATTAATTTCCACGTGGGAACAAAGATGACAATAAAAATACAATCAAATCTCAATTAACTGAAATTCTTTGGAAATGAGAGAGTACTGGTTAATTTAATTTTCTGGTTAACTGAACCCCAGATAGAAAACTTAAAAAAAAACCTAATTGAAACATTTCTACAATGCTTGAGTCTACTTTACTTGCATAACTACAAATCACATATTGGATCTAATTGAAAGGTTTGAGGTAATTTCAAATCTTATTTTTCCTTGAGATCATCATTAAAAAGACCTTTTTTCATTTGATCATAAATAGAGATGACGTAGGAGATTGACTTGAATGTATAATTGTATCCATGATCATGGATTTTTACAGTAATCCATAATATCACCTTCTTCCTTGTATTTCACAAATCTTTAGGAGAAGTATAATGTAGAAAACTTGTGGTTAATAAAGGTTTGATATTTTAGCAAAGTTCAGGTAAGCTGAGGTTTTTGTGCATTTACACGCTAAACAAAATGACAAAGATTCCTGCTTTTCTCACTACTGTTCAGTAACAGTAAAAAATGAATGATAATTTTAATATAGTACTTCTGATCAATTTTGTTAGCACAAACTAAAGACTGTGGAATACTTTGAGAAATATATAAACTAACTAAGAAAGCACTAGTGTTTAGCTTCCCAGTGGAACATAATGGCAGCTCAAGACTGGTCCCAAATGTCCTCCTTCCATGGTGCAGTCACGACCAGTCCAGCTTGGGCTCCCCATTCCAATTTCCCACAGAAATGTATACTGTGCCACCTGAGTTACCAAATAATGACACCATATTGAATCAAATTATTGCCCAACAAAAAGAGACCTCTAGTCTCACATTTTAGCGTTCCACCCTTTGATGAAGGTTATTGTAGAAGAAGCTCCTGTATTCGGTAGGAGATTGGGAAAATGTTAGCTAAGATCACTTCCAGCTCTACAATTCCAAATAGCTTGCATTGTATGAGGGAAGATAAGGATAAGACTGGGACTCATGTACTCTCTTTGAATACCCACACACTCTCACACTCTGTCTCTCTACCTTTGTCTCTGTCCCTCTGACACACACACACATACACACACACACACACACACACACACACACACACACACCACTTTTTCTTTTGGGGAGAGGAAGACATCACCAAGCCCTCATCCCCCAAAGCAATACTAGGCAAATTTATTTTGAAATATTTTATATGCCAAGAACTCTGACAGCTACTGAGCACACAGTAGGGTTTCATAAGTATTTCCATAAAGGACTGAATGAAGCTGAGGAGATCCGCCATCTCTCACTTATGGGCCTACAAAAGATATTCTTATAGGGAGAAAAGATCAATGATGTCAGATTTAGCTGTGGTACTGGTGTTTGTGCCGATGACTATTTTGAAAATAGTACAGTTGTTACACACTAAAAATAGGACTCTATTGTAAGGCATAGATTTGTGTGTATATATATATTTATGTATTAATATTATCAACCAGTATGTCTTGGGCACAAATGTGTGAAGAATATTTTGAGGATACATGTATTGAATATATATTTTAGATCTCAATCTGTAACTCAGTTTAGACCTTGCAAAGACAAAATCAGTGGGTCCTTATTTTTGTTCACTTTGTCCTTCTATCTGTACTGTCTTCTCTCAGTATCTTTTCACCAAGCCTTGCCCTGAAGAACGATGACAGCAAAACATAGGCACTTTTTCTTTCTAAGGACCCTTCAAGGGATATTATAAACTTAATGTCTTGGGGAATTCTGCAGAGACTTTCCAAACCGGTATACTCAAAATCAGTGTCAAGGCCCTGAGGGTGATTGGGCCCCAACTTCTGTCACCACAGTGATTTCCAGGTTGATTGGGTGCACTTGACATCCTTGGGTCAAGGGTATGGACAAGCAGCCCTGTGCCATATAGAACCACCAAACACTCTTCCAGCCCATAGAAGCAGCATCGGGAAGTACTGCAGATTATTACCTGCTGACTCTGTGTGAAGTTGTCCTTCCAATAAATACTTATTTTCCTTAGAAAAGGGCAACAAGGTCTCACGATACATTACTTAGGTAACTGTTATACCCTAATAGAGTAGCGTGCTTGTATTAATTCTTCACCATACAAGACAAAGAATATATATAAAATTTGGTGGCTTAATGGAAATAATATTTATTTAGGGAGTGACGAATTCTAGGCAAAATAAAGAAAGCATCAATATTCCTAACACCCAAATGGTTGACATGTGATGCAATTTACATAAGGCTTCCTTTGAATTTCATTTTTTGGAGCTTTCCTTCATATATCCATAACTGGCATTTAAAAAAATATCTACAATATGCCAGGCACTTTATACAAATTGGGTCTAATCCCTACCCAATCCCTAAATAGTGGGTATCATTTTCCCCCTTCTGCAGATGAGGAAACTGAGACACAGAGTTAAAGCATCTTCTCCAGGGCCACACAACTGGCACATGGCAGAGACCAGTTTAGAATCTGGGTTTTTCTGACTCTTAAAGATCTCTTTCTGGAAGTGAAATTACTATGTCGAAGACACATCCGCATATTCATGTTTATTGCAGCACTCTTCACAATAGTCAAGATATGGAATCAGCCTAAGTGCCCATCTACGGACAAAAGGATAAAGAAAATATATTTCTTTATGGGGATGATTAGGACAATGGAATACTATTCAGCCATAAAAAGGATGAAATCCTGACATTTTTGGCAACATGGATGAGCCTGGAGGACATTATGTTAGGTGGAATAAGTCAGGCACAGAAGACAATTACTACATGTAACAAGACTGCGCATTTACCCCTTGAATCTAAAATAAAAATTTAAATTATAAATAAATGAAAATGAATTTTAAAAACATTAAAAAAGATAAATACCACATGATCTCACTCATATGTGGAATCTAAAGAAGTCAATTTCATAGCGGTAGAGAGTAGAATAGTGGTTCCCAGAGGCTGCTGAGGGTATGGGGGAGGGGAGGAATGGGTAGAGATTGGTCAATAGGTACACAAAGTTAGACAAGAAGAGTAAGTTTTGATGTGCTATCACACAGTAGGGTGACTACAGCAAATAACAATGTAATCTATATTCAAGACAGCTGGAAGAGAATATTTTGACTGTTGTCACCACAAAGAAATAATAAATGTTTAAAATGATGGATATGGTAATTACCCCGATTTGATAATTACACTGTGTATCCACGTACTGAAACATCACATTGTACCCCATAAATATGTACAATTATTAGGTGTCAATTATAAGTACAAATTTTTTTAAAAAAAATTTCTTTCCTCAGCAACATATTGCTGCTACAGCCTCAAGGAATTGGAAATTTTTGATATACGAATATGAATAAAATGTGGACGCTATAGATTCTGGCAGTATTTCAACTACTTCTAAACTTTAATTTTGAAAAGATGAATAGTTAAGCATTGGTCATGTGTTCTTCACCAGGAGATATTCAGAAATTTCACAGGCTAAACCCTCCCAGTTCTGTCTTAGAAGGACTGACATCTGGATCATATTGGCAAGGGGGTGCTTTAAACATAAGGGAAAATTAGGAGAAAGACCTAAGACTGGATTACTTTCACGAGTTCACTCACCGATATCCGCCCAAGTACTGTCTTTTTTCTTGTAACTAGCTTGTCATCCATTCTTTCTACTCAGTGAACAATGGCTTGTGACCTCACAGTTAGCGAGTTCACAGGAGAAATATATCAGTTATAATTAATGTTTACTAGAATAAATGTAAATATTTTAAAACATACAAGAGTTCCAAGCACATGTGATTTCCATTTTATTTTGTGAAACATTAAAAATCCACTTGTCCACCCCATTAATTATAACCTGCTCCCAGCCCTGACCTGTATATAATTCCTCCTGACATAAATTGGAACAAGGTGCTCAGAATGGAAGCAGCCTACACCCCAACTGGGCTACAAAATGTCAAGTTCCCAAACCTCTCAAAAGTGTAACCTGACATTTTGCTAAGATTAGAGACAGTTTATGAATTTAAAAAGAGGGCTTAAGGACTCACCACAGTTAAACCTACAGTAACTCCTGAAATATCCAAAGTAAATAGGACTAAGGGAGCCCTGGGGACACCAAAACCCTGTTAGAAGAGAAGGAACAGTCTTTAGTGGGTGGTATTTCTTTGCAGAAAATCATGTACACGCATTCAACCAGAATTAAGAAGAATGCAACAATAAACTTTGAGGCTTGAAGCCCTCTAGAGATCTAAAGGAGTCATGAATGGGCCATGTGAAATATTTCTCCTTTTGCTACATGTGAATGATTGAATTTATACTGCCGATTAATCCTAAATGTTGAAGGCAAAAAAAAAAAAAAAAAGAGTGAATGGCTAACTTTTTAAATAGTATTCTTCTTGACATGAATATAATATGTATTTATTATACATATGTATAATATATATTGGTGAATATTTATAACATTCCCAAAGAGCAAAACACCTACAGAAGGATCTAACCACAAAGAAGCAACATTCCACAGGTTGATCTTTCTAGTCATTTTCTATACCTCTTAGCCACAAAAATGGGATCAGACTTTACATTTTGTTTTGCAAGTTGTTATTTTAAATATAATATATTGGGTGATTTTTCATGTTTAGAGACTCTTCTAACTTTTCAAGATTAATTTTAAGTACCTTTTAGTACAACTAAAGTATTACAGCCACCTTCCAAATCAAATAGACTATATAAGCTGAAGATTTACTAAATATTAAAATGATAGCAATTTTTCCCCATTATAACACGCACTGTCAATAGGGGCAATATTGCCCCCAAGAGGGAGAAAACTAGTTCTCAGAGGCAAAAAACAAACAAACAAACAAACAACAACAACAAACCTTACTCTTTTTATGCACAAAGCACAGATATACATAAATAGATATATACTATATTTGTGGTATTAAAATTTCATGCAAGGAGCAATTAGCAAAAAATGTTTCAACAGGCTCCTTGCGACAGGGGGTTGAAAATGAAAATAGGTTGTAAACACTGCACTACAGCATCAGACTTGTAAAAAGTGGTCTTCATATTGCTAGAATTCAGAAGATGATTTTTTCCATTTTAAATTTATCAACCTTGAATAAATTTTTAACTCATTTCTTAGTTGCAGAAACCAAGGTTCCAAGAAGCAGATTTTTGGAGAGTTAATGTTTTGTGATATCCCCATGGTCAGCGCATGTGATATCTGCCACGTTCTTACTAAAGACTCCTTGGGGTCTGGGTTAGGAGGCACATGTTGAGCGAGAGGATGTTTTGAGGGCAGATGAACACATCATCTCAGAAAGGGCTAGGGCCTACTAAGTCTGCATCTCAACATTTATCAGCTCTTGCTCTGTGCTGCCCTCTTGTGATGGCTGGGCCTCCAGTATGCCTTGATCTCAAAATTTTCAGTTGCCCTAAATTGATGGACCACCTGCCCTCCAGTGCTTCTTGGCACCAACACCAGGAGATGGTCAAGGAAAGAAGAGAACACCAAAAGAAGCAGATTTCCTTAGAGGAAGAAGCCAGTGTCAGAAGAGGAAGAAAAAGTCACAAAACTTCCCTTTGGCCCTTTAACTCTAGGAGAGGGTGGGCCAATTTTCCACAAAGCTGCTGTTATTACAGGCCACACAGCTCACCAAGGGAGCAAGGCAGGAGCTGAGATTCTTCATCACCTTCTGTGGTAGGCAGACTTTCTAAAATGGCAGCCCAAAGATGTCCACCTGAATCCCTGGAACTTGTGAATGTGACATCACTCCTTGGATTGTGTTGTGTTACAGAGCACAGTTGATGTTAGAAAGGGAGATGATGCAGGTGGGCCTGACCTAATCACATGAAGCCTTAACTGCTGAGAACGTTTCCTGACTGATGAAAGAGGAATTTAGAGAGATCGTATGTGTGTGAAGGACTCAATGTGCTGTTGCTTTGAGGTTGGAGATGGCCACTTAAGAAGGAATGCAGATGTCTGTTAGAAAGAGTGGACCACAGCTTATAGCTATCGAGGAGTTCAGTCTTACAGCTGCCAGAAAGTGAATTCTGCCAACAAGCAGAGCGAGCTTGGCAGCAAATTCTTCCCTAGGGCCTCCAGATAAGAGCTTCGTCTGGCCAACAGCTCGATTTCAGTCTTGTGAGACCCTGAGCAGAGAACACAGCTGGGCCACCCAGACTTGCAACCTACAGAACCACGAGCTAATAAATGGGTGTTGGTTTAATCTGTACATTTGTGCTAATTTTCTATGCAGCAATAGTAAATGAACACACCTTCCCTTCTCTATGACCATCCTGATGGGGGGCATCCTGGCAATGTCTGTCTCCTAGATCACAGATTCTGGTGAGTGACAATCAGTTCAAATACAGTATCCAATCCCGGGCCTCTGACTGACTTCTTAACCCTTCAAGAATCCACATTAAGTCTTGACAGACAAGTCCTAGCTCTTGACCTCTGCTCTGACCAATTGTCCCTTAGGAAGATTTTAATCACCTTCCGCTTAATGATCAATTTCTCAGGGCTCTCCGCTTTCACACCCTCTACCACCTGGCTTATTTAGTGCTTAGCACCTTCTCCAAGTCAAACATCCATCTGGTTGTCTTTTACCTGCTTAGAACTTTTCTTTCTACATCTAGAACATGTTCATTCTGCCTCTTCAAATCTCCAATGCCCTTATTTTCCTATAATGGGCTGCTCAAAGATTATGTAAGAAGAAAAGTGAAAGTCTGAAAACTCTTCCATGTGTTAATTTTCCTGAATTTTCTATAGGGTAAACAGAAACAGTGATGATATGCCATGATCATATGCTATGGTGGAAAGAGAAGGAAAAGGATTAAGACATGGTTGAATGTGAAACTTTCCCAGTATTTTATCACCTCTGCATGTTTTTAAATTTTTCCAGGCCTCACGCTCCTCATTTGTAAACGAATAATAGTAATACTTAACTCATAGAGCTGCAAGGAAGAATGAAAATGGTAAAGACCCATGTAACAGAAACCAGCACGCACAAACACTTAAATATCACTGTGAGAAGAATTGAGGTGGTTGTTTGTATAAAATACTTTCAATTTTTCAGAGGCTGTAGCTTTGTAAATAATCTTTTTATCTCTTCTATTATCATAAGAACAAAGCCATTGTCACTGTTCCTTAAGGCAGACTTTAGCCTTGACAATTATTGTATAACATGGAAACAATGATTTGACATTAGAATGCTGTATCCATTACTCTGAGAATAAAGAAAGTGAGTTTTAGGATTAGGAATAAAGTTCTTCAGTTGCCACATTTGTTAGGATATTTCTGGGTTTTCTGTAAAGTTGAGTAAACCCTAAGCCCCATGAAGGCAGGGCCCATGCTTAATTCATCCTGAGCATCTACAGGGTTTGGTTGAAAACTGTGTCCTCAGTAAGTACTTACCCACTTATTCATTTATTTATGCATTGAAAAATCAGTTAAAGAGTAAAATTTAGCTGGGCACAGTGGCACGCCTGTAGTCTCAGCATTTTGGGTGGCTGAGGTGGGAGGATTGCTTGAGCCCAGGAGTTCGAGGCCAGCCTGAGCAACATAGTGAGACCCCATCTCAACAAGGAAAAAAAAAAAAGAGTAAAATTTCTGCTGAAAACTGTGGTGAGCTCATTTTATTTTTCTGAATTCTCCTTATGTTCCTAGTGAACATTTGTAACTTTAATTTTTCTTCTAATTAATAAATCTTAATACTTCTCTGATAGAACCAAAGGGGATATTTGGATACTTGGGGGTTGGGGAGGGTGGGACATATGCTCCCCAAAATCTCCCAGTTCTTCAGCTTCTGACTTGTGCTCCAACCTGAAAATAAACCCAGAAAGTGTCATATAAAATGGCCAACATATTTCCAACTGTTTTCTTCCTTTTGTATTTCCAGCTCATTACCCAGGATGCATTTCCAGTGTCCTAGTGGCCCTGTCTTACACCAACTGTTGCTTCCTGCTTCTGAACATCAGGGACTTTAAATTCCAGATTTAAGAGACTTGAGTGTTGAAGAGCTTTTCTCTTTCTGTAAATTACTTGTCATTAAAATAACAAAGGATGCACTCATTAGTCAAATTAAAGATCATCTATCTGGAAGTGTGTCAAATGCAGATAAAGTATAAAGAAGCATTGTTGATAGTTTTTTTTAAAATGTGGACTTAATGAATAACTTTGCTGTTAAAATTCAGCAGCCAAGGGCAATGAAAAATTCCCATGGCTTTAAAATTCACAGCTTTGGCAGACTTCTTAATGGACAAAGTTCAAGAGATTCATAGCTTCCCTAACTTAAAATAAAAATCCCCAAACCACACAAGGTAGCATTATTATACTCTGAATACTCTTTAGAAAAGGTCTTATTAGCTGATTCTTCATAATTATTTGCTAAAAAAGTTGAGTGTTATAATTTAGCCTCTCACTAGCTTAGCCTTTGGACATAATGTGGCATTACTGCTTTAAGTTGTATACTGGCTTAAGGTAAGTAACGTGCTTCACAACAACCTGCTGATTAGTAGAGTCCCTTTCTAAGTCATTACCCTAGAGCAGGGTTCTGCAAACTATAGACCACAGGCTGCCTATGTACCAAATCCAGGCCTCTGCCTGTTTTTGTGTGGCCCACAAGCTAAGAATGGTTCTTACATTTTTAAGTGGTTGAAAAAAAATTGTTTAAATATTATTTTGTGACTTGTGAAAATTATGTGAAATTCAAATTTCAGTGTCTATAAATAAAGCTTTTTTGGAACACAGTTACCTCCAATTGCTTTATATAGTCTATCTATGTCGAGCTGAGGGGTTTGGACAGAGACTGCATGGCCACAAAACCCAAAATATTTACTGTGTGGTCCTTTATGAACAAGGGTGCTGACCCCTGGCCTAGATTCATGCTCTATGAGAACGGTACAAATAGCTTGACACTTTCTCCCCTAATAGTGTGGGGTTGTCCATAGATCCTGGTAGTCACATGATCCTGCTCTGACTACTGCCCTTGTCACATATGCACACAGACATATACATACACACACATGTACGTGTGCGCACACACTTTTTTTTTCTTCCAATTATTGGGAATGGGGAAGAAGGAGAATGACTAATAGCCAAGCCTACCCCTGTTCCCTAGGGTTGTGGGAATATTCTGCTTGTTCCCTTTGGCGACATGGAATTGGAGTTTTGCTTTTTGTTGTTGTTGTTGTTGTTGTTTTTGAGATGGAGTCTCGCTCTGTCGCCCAGGCTGGAGTGCAGTGGCACGATCTCGACTCACTGCAAGCTCTGCCTCCCAGGTTCACGCCCATTCTCCTGCCTCAGCCTCCCGAGTAGCTAGGACTACAGGCGCACGCCACCATGCCTGGCTAATTTTTTGTAATTTTAGTACAGACAGGGTTTCACCATGTTAGCCGGGATGGTCTCGATCTCCTGACCTTGTGATCCGCCCGCCTAAGCCTCCTGAAGTGCAGAATTGGAGTATTTTAATCTGGGATAAAATCTTTGTAACAATTAAGCAAACGGTTTCTGACTTTTTTTTTTTTAGACCACCAATGACCACTTTTAAAAAAATTTTAAATGCTTGGATGCTATGCTTATCATTTTTAAAAACAGCTTTATTGAGATACAATTCGCACATTACAAACATCCATTTCAAGTATATAATTCAGTGGGTTTTAGTATATTCAGAGTTTTGCAACCATCACCACTACTTAATTCCAGAGCATTTTTATCATCCCCAAAAGAAACCCCATACCCATTAGCACTCACTCCGCATTCTCCCCTCCCCTATCCCCTGGCAACCACGAATCTAGTTTCTGGATCTATGAATTTGCCTCTTCTGGACATTTTATATAAATAGATCATACAATATGTGGCCCTTTGTGACTGGCTTCTCTTACTTGGCATAACATTTTTTTAAAAACCTTTTCACTTTTAACTTCATAAATCCTCAGGTTTGGAAGTATTTGATAAAACAATCATTGAAAAAGTAATTGTACAATATCCTCTGGGTTTTTCAAAACGCTGAAAAAAGCCCACAAACTTTTCTTACTGTCCCTAGGGATGCCTATGAGTCTGGGTAATGCCATGTAAGGCATCACTCTGCCACCACATGCTCATTCTGTCATTTACTAAGCAAATATTTACAGAGCACCTGGTATATGCCAAGTGCTTCTCGAGGTGTGGAACAAGACATGCCTCTGAGTTTCAGATCTAAGCTCTTCGTAACCTTCCTTTTCATTAGGCACTGGCTTGTTTTGCCAACCTGTAAACAGCATATTGCCAACACACTGTGCCTACCTATATATTTTCCAGACTTTTAGTATTTTATATAAAAATGAAAAATGATATCATTTCTTAAATTATTAAAAATGATTTAAGTTGCCTTCAACTTTCCAAGTACCTGGAAAAAGCTCCTGAATCCTCATCCCCTTCTTTTCCTACTTATCTGTCCACATTTTTGTCTTTTCTTCCATCTTAGAACCCCTTTTCTCTTTGATTAATATCCTAAATCCTTTAGCACATGACAATAAGACATTGCAAATAGCCATGGGTTATCAGACAAGCAAAGAAACAAAATTCACACTTTGGTCATTCATGACTTTTTTTCTTAGTATCTAGCTAGATGTCTGTCATCATTGCTATTGCTCACTCACCAGCAAAGGTTCAGAATTTCTATTCCAGAGGTAAACTAGGCAAAGTCTCTACAATCCAGGCAGAGAGAGCTTAAAATAGTGGCATTAAGGTCACTGTGTATTAGAAACTGAATGGTATCTCTTTCCTCTAATCTGGTGAGTCTCTCTTATGAACAGTTCTT
Source organism: Nomascus leucogenys (assembly GCF_006542625.1). Lineage (NCBI taxonomy): Eukaryota > Metazoa > Chordata > Mammalia > Primates > Hylobatidae > Nomascus > Nomascus leucogenys. Next base: position 9,073,617 of record NC_044406.1, read on the forward strand.
TTAAATGCTGGACATTTGTACTTACTAACATGGCTTGATCCTAAAGATAGAGTCCAAATCAAGCACATCTGGGCATATTTAACCTGGAAAAAATGTCCCCAAAAGGCCACGTTAGCTTTGTCTTTGAAGAGCTGTCAGAGAACAGAGTAACTGCACGTGTTCTGTGTTGTAGAGAGGGGGCCAAACAGGGGTAAAAGCTATAGGGAGAGAGACAAATATTTCATCTAGGGACAAACTTTGTCACTGCAAATGACGTCCCTCATTGGAGTGAGCCTCCTGAAGATCCCCTGTTGTGCTAGCATTCCTGGGGGCCATTAGAAAGGGGTTGCTGGTGATATGATAGGAATTCAACCAGGATAAGGTTTGAGACCAAAGATCTTTAACTCCCATTGATGTAGATTCTGTGGCAAGGGTGATGTTAAGGAACCTGGCTGGGGAGAATTTTGGCTTAAAGCAGCTAGAATGGTTCAATCCCAAAGATTGGTGCACTTTTGTAAGTGAAAGAGATGATGTCTTAATGCCAACGGTAACATACTTTTTAAAGCATTTATGCAGCAATTTAACAAATGAAAAGGAACGCATTAGTTAACATTTATAGCTAAATGTTGGAGATTTTCAACCTGTCCAGATATTCAATATTATATTCCTTAAAAAAAAAATATTTGAGCCAAAGGCTAAAAATAGTCTTTTGAAATATATATATTTCAAAATACATAGACACACATGCATAAATAATTAGTCTTTAAATATAGATTCTTAAAATGTATTATATGCCTGAATGCTGGATCATTAGACAAGAGCGGCATGAGAAAACCCGAAATTTAAAAACACAGGCAGTATGTACTTTTTACAAGAAAATAATGAGCCACAGGGAGGAACCTATCTTGACATTAATTATGAAGAACATCATACTTTAAAATCTAGTAGGACTTCATTGCCTTAGACTAGAATTAATCAGAAGTTCTCTTCATTTCTTGAAATTATGTTTTCTTGGTTCAAAGTTATAAATCTCAAAGCTGTATGGTTTGAAAAGCTTTTAGAAGGCTTTGTTGTCAGAAAAAAAATGGATTGCCTCTGCTATATACATTTTTAAGGCTGACAATTAAATATTTTCTCATATTGAATATGCTATCTTATGTTATAACTTGAAGGGCTCTGATGAGATTTAGTACCAGCTAGAGTATCTGAAAATCCCTACCATTTCAGTTATGACATTCCATTACATGGAAGTGCCATTTTATCCCAAATAACCAAGGTTACATTTTAAAATTTTACTTTCCATTAATTAATTCAGCAATGCATATATGCACCAGATAGGTAAGTTTTGTGCTAGGCATTGAGGAAAATTCAAACCGTCCACTGTACAAGTTTCAAAGACTTATTCACGGAGTTGTTTAACAGGATTGCCAAAAAATTGAAGTCTATTTTTTTCTCTACTGACATTTTATGTACTTGCTAATCTGCCTGTCGGCTCAATCTGCAGCTTTTGAGAATGCTCAGCTGCTGTTATAACCTCAGCACATCAACTCTAATTTGTAAGAAGATACTGTAACCTTAAAAGGTCACCTTATATATTCCTTGCACATATTGGAAGAAAGGCAAAGATGAGCATGACTGGGGATTAAAGTGACATTATTAGGTTTATCCTAAGAATAACATGACTTCTTTGAAATATAGAGTTTGTCAGGCAATTTTAGAAATTAGAGATATGTTATTTGGGGTTCTGGCAACTCTTTGCTATATAACTCCAAAAATTAATTAACCTCTTGGTCTATAGAGAACATAAGGGCTCTGTAGGAAAGGGAAGTGTGCATGATGTTACTACATCACAGACTTTAATGAAGTCACCAGGAGAATGCATGCAGTTATAATGTTATCACTTCATAGAGACTTTCTGGAGGAACATAAATTATATGAAGAAAATTTGTACTATTTCCTCTAAGAAGGGTGATTTTAGCCTACACAAGTAATTTGTATTTTCACTTTAGAAGTTAAAATTCCTCTATGTAATCCTATAAACAAAGGAGGATCATTTTCCTGGCTCTTGTGGCTATAATGTTTCTTCCTCCAATGTCTTCTCTCAACATAATCTACTAAACCCTTTGGGCATTTTTAAAATGCACACTTTCAAAGTATTTTTGAGTATTATTTGTCATGCTATGAAACTAATACATTTTTTAAAAAGTATCCTATTATTTTGGGGGTCAGTCGGCATTTCAGTGTATTTTTTCTTCATAAATTTTCTTATTAAACTCATATACTTACAAGAGGCTTTGCTGTATTGAAGTGTCGCTTGAGTTTAGTAGGCTGGGATCATAAATGCATAGAAAAGAATGAGAATACTTCAAGGTGCACCTTCCTCTAGAAATAGTGATACCTCCGGTCACTTTATAAATCTCTATTCCTGAGAAAGGAATGCCTCGTTCTGAATTGGCTTAGCGTTCCTGGGAGATTCATATTACAGTACAACTCAATGGCGTATTTTACTGTCAGAGCCATAGATAACAGTGAGTTCATGATAACTATATCCAAATCTTCCAAATGTAACAACTTAAAGAAGGAAAACTAAAAGCAGAATTTAAATTGCACAACTGATACAGGAATATTTTCTTTTTACATGAGGTTATAATTTATTCTTTTTCAGGTAATTTGTAATTTATATATAAGATACATATTTTAATTCTAATACAGATAAGAATATGCAACTTAACAGTATTTCAAACAATAACTATTTTCACCTTATTTTAATTCTAAAGTAGAAATATATTTATATATCAAATGTAATAAATACAAAATATTATTTATCATGTAGGGTAAATTTATAAAGTTAAAAAATACATAACATTTTCTATAATTTATATAATAAAATAATTATTGTTGCTATGTAGACATAATTTAAATTATAAAACACTATCATATTTTCTTTTGCCTGTTTTGCAATTCTTTAAATGTCTTTTAAAACCTATTAGAATTCAAAGATAAACACATTGAATCAGAGGAAGATCCAGGAATTGTGCCAATTTCTCTATAAAATTCTCTATGCATATGGAGATATATCCTATTTTATGAGGTATTTTATTACCTATTAAATTTTATATCTGTTAAAATAATCATGATATCTAATATAAGTGATAAAACATCGTTACAAAGTAAAACAAAACCAGGTGTGCATGAAGTTTTCTTTTCAATTATGTGAGCTCGGTTTGTGTTTTATTTTATTTTGTTTTGTTTTGTTTTTGAGACAAGGTCCCAGGCTGGAGTGCAGTGGCGCCATCTTAGCTCACTGCAGAACTGACCTCCCAGACTCAAGTGATCCTCCCATCTCAGCCTCCCAAGTAGCTGGGACTACAGGTTTGCACCACCAGGCCTGGCTAACTTTTTATTTGTTTTGTAGAGATGGGGTCTCAGTATATTGCCCAGGCTGGTCTCAAACTCCCTGGCTCAAGCAGTCCTCCCACCTTGGCCTCCCAAAGTGCTGGAGTTACAGGCGTGAACCACAACAGTGCCAGATCCAATTTGTATTTTAAAGCATTGAGTATAAGCTCTTTAAGAAACAAAGGCTGATATCGTTCTCTGTTAACCACTAATCTTCAGCCATAACTTGCAGAAACAAATTTAGAATTGGTAGTTATCAGAAGTGAACCGGTGGGCACCAAAACCTGATCCCCGCTGGTAAGGAGATTCTTATCAAGTTTCAGCAAACCCAGTGAGGTAACCTGAAGCCTGAGATTCTCCTTCTCTTCTGCCTACCCCAGTGATTCTCAAAGGGAGGTTTATTTTGCCCCCAGTAGACATTTTGCAATGTGCTGAGACATTTTTAGTTGTCACACTTTGGGGGCATGGGAGTGTTACTGGCATCCAGTGGCTTAAGGCCAGGGATACAGCTAAACATCCTACAGTGCACAGGACAGCCCCACAAATAATTATGAAGCCCCAAATGTCAATAGTGCCAAAGTTGAGAAATCCCAACCTGGGAGAATCTAGACTGGATGTTGGGGAACATTTGGGATTGATGCCCACAGAGCCAGTTTATGTATGTCTCTGTATATGTATGTTTGTAGATTTACACACATCTACATGTATATTGACAATGAAGACAGATCATGCCCCTATTTAACTTATGCAAATGCAAAGGCAATGGAATATGTTGGAAAAGGGGGGAGAAATTTAAATAGTCTTAGCAATTTTTCCTGATACCTAATGTGTCTATTCCTAAAGTGAAGTTAGGTGTTGGAGCATGCATCTGCCATGTCTTGAGCAAGTATCAATTCTCTGAGTGTCTCAGAGTATAAATTGAAGCCCAGTCTAATGTTCAGATATATTTTGTACAACACAGTTTCTTTTTTGCTCTCAATATTTCAGTTAAGGTTCAACCAAAAATGCAGCAATCATAGATATTTTTGACAATTCAGTCATGTACCAAGATAGGCCCATATTACGTGTGAGAATTTTACCTGGGAGGTATTGAACACACCCAAACTGGATTATGAAGTATCTCCTGCACTTTTTAAAAACCAATACAAATAAGACACGACTACACACCTACCAGAATGGCTAAAATGAAAACAGGGACAACATCAAATGCTGGGGAGGATGCAGAGAAAGCTGGGTCACTGATACATTTCTGCTGGGGATGTAAAATGATTCAGCCACTCTGCAATACGCTTTGGCAGTTTCTTACAAAACTGAATGTATACTTGCCATATGACCCAGCAATTGCACTCCTGGGCATTTATCCCAGAGAAATGGAAACTTACAGTCACACAAAATCCTGCACACAAATGCTCATAGCAACTTTGTTTGTAATAGCTCCAAAGTAGAAACAACCCAAATGTCCTTAAACAAGTTGATGATTAAACTGTCACATATCCACACCAAGGAACATTACTCAGCAATAAAAAGGAAAAAACGACTGATACATGCAACAACTTGAATAAACCTCTAGAAAATTAAGTGAGCGGGAAAAAATGTCAATCTCAAAAAATTGCATACTGTATGATTACGTTTATATTATATTCTTGAAGTAGCACAATTATAGAGATGGAGAACAGATGATTACTGGTTTCTGGGGGTTAGGGATGGGGTAAGGGGTGGGTAAAGGGTGCAGACCGCCCAGTATATTTTTTGCAACTTCCTATGGATCTGTAATTATTTCAAAATACAATTTTTAAAATTATATTTCTGTAATAACAGAGCCCTGGGAAACAAGATCACCCAAATGGTCTCATTCACAGTGGTAGAGTTGGTCAGTGTTATATTCTCAGCCCTCAGTAGTGGCAACCCTTAGCACCATGCCCTCTAAAATGCATTTTTTTCCATTTCTACCTTTTGTATTTACTGCTGTGTTTACTTTTTTGTTTTAAAGACAGAAATACATAAACATGAGTATAAGTCTAATTTTATTTCTAGGTATAGCTGTAAGTATAAGGTGTGTAACATTGTAAAAGAGTTTAATTGTTGTAAAGAATAAGATAAACGAAGGGAAAAAATGCTTTTCTGGATTATAATATGAAAGGTAGTGATAAGTGATCATGTGCATTTAATACTATTTGGTGTTGTTTTAGCATATTAGGATAATTTGTCCTAAAAGGGTATATTTTTAGCAACAAATTAGTTTTCTTACATTACAGGGATATTTATACATATACATGCACACATGCATACACACACACGCATACACACACACACACACACCCATTTGTCTAAAGAGATGCTTTTGAATCATTACACCCATTTCAGACATTATTCCACCGTGTGTACATATGTGTATATTTACATGCCTCTGTGTGGGTGGATGTGTATTCATTCAGAGGGTAAGAGGTAGAAATGTCCACAAAACCCAGCCTTCTCTGAAACCTTAAGTTTGTATCTAAAAAAAGAGAAGTTAACCTAACATTTGTAAGTGCCTAGCATGTAACCAATACTCTGTTAAGTCCTTTATATACCATTTATATATATAATCCTTTATTTAGTGATTATTCTACAAACCCTGTGAGTTGTCCACATCATTTCAATTTTACAGGTGAGGAAACTTGGGAAGTTTAAGGAATCAACCCAAGGTCACAGAGTTAAGATGTGGCACGTTAAGGTCTTTACTCTAGGGTCTCTGATACTGTGCTTCTAAGTCTACTGCCTGGAGTGATTCTCTTACTAAACAGTAGTTTTATCATTGTCAAAAAAAAACATCAAACATCATTGTACCAGACCTGGCATTTTCTTTTCTTTTCTTTTCTTTTTTGTTTTGTTTTCTTTCTTTTTTTTTTTTTTTGAGACGGAGTCTCGCTTTGTCGCCCAGGCTGGAGTGCAGTGGCGCGATCTCAGCTCACTGCAAGCTCCGCCTCCCAGGTTCACGCCCATTCTCCTGCCTCAGCCTCCCGAGTAGCTGGGACTACAGGCGCCTGCCACCATGCCCGGCTAATTTTTTTGTATTTTTTGTAGAGACAGGGTTTCACCGTGTTAGCCAGGATGGTCTTGTTGTCTTGACCTCATGATCCGCCCGCCTCAGCTTCCCAAAGGGCTGGGATTACAGGCGTGAGCCACCGCGCCCGGCCTTCTTGTTTTTCTAAACAGAGGATATGAGCAGACATTGGACAAGAAATGCAAATAGACCTTCAACACATGCAAAGATACTCAACGTCACTCAGAAGAGAATGCAAAGCTACACAGAGATGCTGCTTTTCAGATATCAGATAGGCAAAGGTGCACAAGTTGGACACTGCTCTCTATTGATGAGGCTCTGGGGCAGTGCTCTCACACAGGCTGGTTAGACACTGTTATTTATTTATCAAAATTAGAAACTGTATTTGCCCTTTGGCCCAGCAATCCCACTTCTGGGGATTTTTAATACAGATACATCCGCCCCATACAAACTGATGAACACAACGTTTTTCGGTGCACATTGCTTTAATGGCAAAAGATTGGACACACTCCACGTGACTAGTAGGGGAAGGGTCAAATCAATTATGGTACATTGTCATAGTGCGATGATACGCAGTTTTGTTTTCTTTTTAAAGAGGAAGCTCTCTGTGGACTGTTATGGAAAGATCTCTAGGGTATACTGTAAAGCAGAAAAAAGCCAGGGTGAAGAATAATGTATGTGAAAGGCCACTATTTGTGTAAGAGGAGGGAAATATATTTACATTTGCCTACGACAATCAGAAAAATTGCTGTAGAAATTGATATCACAACAGGAGACACATGGTATACTATAATTCACAACTTTGGGCAGCTTGGGAATGATGATGTTTACATACCAATTAGGGACTCAAGAAATCCTATAAAGTTTTTCTTCAGGATCCTAGTATTCAAATTAGCATGAGGATCAGACATGGAATATAATCTCTGAGGTGAATGTTTCAAACAATGTTTGAAGCCCCCTGGGATCACACAATTAGGAGTTGTGCCTATCCCAATTACTTTCATAGTGTTTCTTTAAATGATCCAATGCTAATCAACAATTTACCTGGTTAAAATTTAGTTGGTTGGGTTATGCTTTGAAGAGGACACTCCCTTCTTATGTTTTCTGCACTCAGGCAGGAGACTTGTAAAGGAGCTAACAACAAAGGGATTTTTAACCTTCAAAGCCTTAATTAGAAAATAAGAGCAAATGGTACATTTTTAAAGAGGAAGCAGGAATACATATTCTTGTGGGCTTTTGCCTGATTACATTTGTTAATAAGGAATGCCAAAACATGTGCACCAAAAAGCGTTCAAGGTCTTTTGGTAGTAAATTATACTTGTAAATTTGATGTAAGTTGATCACTTGAAGAACTCACACTCTTTGAAGATTAGAATTCATAAATGTATGAAAGAATTAAATGGTTCTTTCCTCTAGTGATATAAAGTATTAAATGACAGAAAAAAATGTGTTCGAAATCAACTGAGGAAATAATTCATTTTGAAAAGTACTCAATAAAAATGTTAAATAGGAAAAATATGCTAAGCCCATTTCTGCTGGATGAAGAAGTAAAGCAGAAACATGAAAAGGGCAAATTTAAGGATGATGGGCTGGGAAATATCCCGTCAGCCTCACAGTTTTACTTTTTGTTATTCAACTATGGCAGTTCTAGGCCCAGTAATCTATTCCATCCCCATAAGACAAAGAAAAAAAGACTAATTCTGATCAGCAGAAAACTGGATGGCCTCTAGGAACCTTCAAGAGGGCAGTAGCTCCCGATCAAGGAGAAATGAATGCCTTTGAAGAGGCATCTTAGATTGTTTTGTTAATACATAAAACCCTCTCTATCATGCAGAAGTCTCATTTCAAAAGGAAAATGCAAGTCAATGAGGATTAGTTTGGCTCCTCAGAGGTCAGAACTAAATATACAAAACTAATAATATGACACTGAAATAAACAAGAATGTGGAATTGCTCATCCGAAGGGATGATGTAACTAATATTGACATAATTTCCAAGCAGAAAAGCAAAACTAGGTCAAAGCACGATGGCCTAACATAATAAGCATTTTTGTTTCCAGATTTTTACCATGTAGGCTGTGTCTGCAGGCATTAATGTCTTCTGTTATCAATGTTCGGGGTTGTCACAAACAATTCATGTCTTATCACTCTTTGTTAGTTAAACCAAAACAATGTAGTTTATATGTGAACCATTCAATTCTGACAGCTGAAATGTTAGAAAGAGGAGAAATATTCAGAAAGTGTCTCTTCCAGACTGAGAAGCATCAAGCAATAAATATTCATTATCTAATAGTCTATCATGTTTTTATCTACTCAGAAAGTCATACCCCTCTCAATTAATTATTATGACTGTTTTCCCTCTTTTACTCAGAGCCATACAAAAAGGGCAGCATCAATCTCATTAGGATTTCACTTTAAACATTGACCACTGAAAAGGAACTCAACTGAATCACTCACCAAACAGCCAATTTTTCTCTACCACTTTCCCCATCTTATGTTGACTAAAAGAAGTCACGCTTTCTTCTCTCTTCTATTTGTTCCATTTTACCTTCCTGCACTATTTCCTCAAAGCACAGCTGATTAATTCATGGGCTAAATGACTCATCTCATTCCCTAAACTTTCTTTTATATAAATATAATCCTCCTAGTTTTTACTGTCTGACATTTTCATTCTTAACTAAAATCAGAGCAAAGAATATATACATAAAAGAAGCACAAAACCCAAATATAAGATCATTTAACTATTTGGATTTTTTGGATAGTATTTTCCACTAAAGATGATGTAGTCTTTCCTGAGTTGCCTCATTATAAACCATCATTCCATTCAAATTGCCTTGGAATTTATTAGCATATTGAATTATAGCACATGACCTGAAAACATCCAAATTATATCTTAGTAGAAGGCATGTGGTACAGTCACAAAAGAGAATGAGATGGGGAGTCTAGAAGACTTAGCTTCTAGGTGTAGAACCTAAGTCTCCCTCATACCTTGCTCCCAGATGGAGGGTAAAGTGTTTCTTGTGCTAAAATGTCAACCCAGAAATGCTAAACTTTAACCGGTATTCTTAGTCTGGATTCCTAATGTATTTCGTACAGAAGACTTGATCCTATGTAAGTAAATAAATCTCTATTAATAATATTTGGTGGTGCCGTCCATCTATATATTGCTTTATTTGGCCATTCATCTACTTATTATTAACTCAGCAGGGCATTCAATGAATTCCATTTTCCCAGTAACAACCCCCTTCCTCCGAATTGTCTGGGGAAGACCACTTCTAAATACACACAACCAAAGCAACACTCCAAAACTTGACATAGGACAGATAACACAGTCTACCGCGTAGACCCTTTGGTAATATATTAGTCCTGTTGTTTCCATAAACTATTAAATGTCCCTGAAATTTCTATTTTGTCATTTTAACTATAACTCCTGGTCTGTTACACCTACCAGCAATGAAAATGCTTTGTCCAGCACAAATCTTGAACTTCACTATGAAAAATGTGGCCACCATCTACATGGAGAAGGCTTCAGCCTTCTCTCAGACACGCTATCTCAGTTGTGGAGTAACCTTGGGCATGCCACTCACCTGCAAAATTAAACAACTGCACATGGACCTAAGGCCTAAATTATCAGGCTGGGTTCAATGAGAGAAAGCAGCAGATTCTATCTTGGCGATTAGGCTTTGAGCTATTGGAGGGCATAACCCATTTCGTAATCATTTCTGCAGAACAATCAAACAGAGGATAAGCCAAGCTGCTTACCATGTTTTGGGTTGTGTTCTTGCCCAGAACACAACTGAATGGAATATATATATTCTATATATATATACTCTCTCTATATATATTCTCTATATATATACTCTATATATATTCTATATATATATACTCTATATATATACTCTATATATATAGAGAGAGACTATGTGTATATAAATGGACTATATCTATATATATATAAAACCATATACATATAGGTCAGTAATCATAACCTATGTTAATTTTCTCTACTACTGATCTATTTAGTCCTTGCTGTTTCCCGGACCTTTCTAATGCCCTTTCTTCTTTATATCCCTTCTGAGCACTCACAGAATTAATATATGTTAAGGAACATTTTCCATTCTCTTTTTTACTAAAATTCATCCAGCATGCACCTGTAGAACACTTAATGATTCCTATTGTATGCCAGACACTGGGCTTGGGTCTGGGGATTCAAAGGTAATTAAGATGTGACTCTTGCTCTGGAGTAACTCAGTCCTAAGATAAGCAGACAAACGAGTAGAAATATATACACCAACTCAAATACTCGTGTGGATAAGAGGATGCTACAGCTATTTTCTTTCCATTTATTCTAATCCAAGTAGACAGTGCTCAGCATACAAAGAGCATACTTACAAACAACCCAAACCCACAAACGCCATAATTCCCTCTCAACTGGGGGCCTGTGGCTCCCTGGCTGTTACTCATAAAGACCCTAGTGGGCCCAGAAGTTCAGGCAGGATGCTGAGAAGGAACAAATAAAGAGGTCTGACCCACGGGTAGACACACCAGCAAGTTGTCTGCCAAAGGCATGGCCCTGCCCCCAAATATTGTCCCTGAAAGGAAAATCATGTGTTTTGTAGCTCCAGGCTCCACTGATTGAAATTTCCCCAATCAAAGATTCATCCTAAGGGTTAAAGGGCTAAGAGTCATGAGCTTTGGCTCGCCCATATTACTTCTCTCCTGCCATGTGGTAGAGACCACTGACTAGAGGAAACAGGAGAGTGGTTTGGAGGTGGGGAAGGGAAGGGTGGGAAGATGAACAATTATGAATTCACTATATATTAGGACAGGCCTGGGGGAGATGCCCCAGTGAGACCAGAAGACATCAGAAGGATGGAGAAAGAAAGGTGAAAAGTAGTATGAACTTCATATTTCAAATATTGCCATGACTGGCCTATTACCAAAAGTATGACAATTCTTTCTCCTTCTGTTTCCATCCTGTATAACACAGTGGCATGTCCTCAAAACTCAGAACTTGATCTCACATTAATCAGATTGATTATTTTTCGCTGGAAAATGCTCTGGGTTTCAGACAACAAACTCCTAAAACATAATGTATTCCTAGATTGGGGACTATCTGTGAGTTACTTTTCTCTATTGAGAAAAATAAATTACTATTTAATAATTATGAGAAATCTGCTTTATGTAAGAAGTCATAAATTTCTACAAATGGACATGTGGGCTAAAAATCAACTAAATTTCACAATTACAAATCACTTCTCAAGTCTCCTAAGTTCAGTAAGGTTTTGGATACCATCAATTTTTCAAGTGGATCCCTACGCATACAAATATAGATATTAATGAGCAGCCATTTTGACCATGGAAAAACCTACATTGTGCTACTGGTACAATAAATTCTACACCAGATCAAAAGTTCTTTGAGGGCAAGGACCTTACCAAAGTCATGTTTGGAACCCAGAAAGTGCCCCGGCACATTAATAATAACGTATAATGTGGCAGAATATATTAATTATGTGAGTGCTCAGTAAATGTCATTGAATGATATAAGAAAGGAAGGACAGCCTTTATATTATATTCATCATAAACACTGGACTGAATATAAGACCTTCAACATCCACTTGTACTACAAATGATCAGCACCTCTTCCATGTTTACTCAGAACATCTCTTTCATAGCACAAAGCAGGTTAAGTTATTTTCTTTGGTCTGGTTTGTTTTTTCAGGAAAGTCCCCTCTTGGCATTTTGTTCTGTGCCTCAATTTTCTGTGCTCCTACTACCACCTGACCTCCTGGAGGCCATTAACCATCCTGATCTTGTGTCAATGGAATATTTTCCTCCAGAGGGGGAAAAATATTTTGGATCCAGATGGCTCCCTAATATTGTGTCCTTTTTAGTTTAAAGAAACTTTTATAACATGCCAGCTCATAAAACTGGGCAAACAAGTTTCTAGAACAAAACCCCTGAACTCACTTTTGTGTGAAATCAAAGGAGTTGATAATGAGCCAGAATCTTCCCCATAAACTGCCTTATATGTAAACGGAGATTAGATTGCTGTTTGACCTGGCTTTATCGCCCTTTCTTTAATCACAGCGTATTTGATATTCTCTTCCTTGAATGAACTCATTTTCATAGTAGCTTTGGTCACAAGATTAAAGAATCGCTAACTAATTGTTCCAAATAAGCAGAGCAATTCTCTCTGACTCTGCCTCTGGCTCCCTGCAGTGAAGTCCGCTGCCTGATCTGCCGACCACGGGAACTTCAAGCCTGACCCCTGCAGGTAGATAACTGAAATGCACACCTCCAATCAGATCCTGGTCTTTCAAAGTCCCATCAAGTTCTGAAAATAAAAACGTTCATACTTAGGACAATAGGGATATTGATGATATTTATATGACATATTGTACTTCCTTTTCATTGTATAAATTGCTTTTGGAAAGTAGCAACCACTTGTTTAAAAAGAATTAAATTACGTCTGCAAGATACTCTGGTGCGGTTAGCCATTACTTCTTTTTGCCTATCGAGAAAAATCCAAATGATTTGATTGAACTGGGATCCTCAAATCATGCGGGTTAAAAATGTCCTGATTTGCCCCTACCTTTTTCTAACCAAACAAATTACTCTTTGTCCAGTAACCAAATCCCCCCCTTTCACCAACGCACAGCCCAGGTTGCCATAGCTACCTTGGATGTCTATTTACCACACAAACGATCAAAGCCAGGAGACATCCACATATGCACTTAGCCTTAAAACTTGCTGGAATGTCTGTGGATAACATGCAACTACCAATTAACGGATTTGCTTGTAGCCTATGCGGTCTACAGCCAAGCGAACTAAAAACATGACTCAAAAAAATTATTTCAAAATGACCAACAAGGATCTTTAAACTGACAGCAAGTCTTATGATTATAACACTTGCTGAAAGAGAGATAGCAGAGAAGAAATTAAAATTTTAACATATGTTGAAGACATTGAGCTCTATAAACCATGTGCAAAAACTTAAAACATCTGTTGAAAGGGAACATTTCTCAGATGCATATTTAAAATTCCGGTTACTGTATCTTTCTATTAGATTTCATAAAAGCTGCCTGATCACAATGTTGGGAGAAATGAGAACAGAACTGCCTTTTGAACTGTTAAGAGTCTGGACTTTCAAATGAAGGAAACCATACAACATACTTGGGACACAATATACTTGCCAGTTACAGAATGATAAGAAAAAGAATGCTGTAAGAGAGATTCTGTTTGAAACCCTAGAATGCCATTTGAGATCCTAAATCTGCACAGGTAGTCTTTCTGGGTGGGTGAGTATTCATCCCCAGACTTGCCCCTAACTTGCTGTGTCTCTTTATACTTAACCTTTCTCTGCCTTCGTCTCACCATTTGTTCAATGAGGATCAAATTGCCACCTCGTTCTCTCCTGGGGATGTGGCAGAGAATAAATAGATCGTGTTTGTAAAGGACTTTCTAATCCTCAGAGGAAAGATTAATACGAAGACTTTCATTATTGAGCCAGATGTCCTTGGGCATTTTAATTCCAATCTAAAGAATGCAGAACGTGCTAATCAAACAGATTCATGGCTTCCTTGAAACAGCAGCATCCTGGCCTTGCAAGAATTTAGCAGCTACGTGACTTATTTTGTTTTAGTAGATCAGAAATACATCATGCACCTTCTTCCCTTAGAGTCTTTTTCTAAAGTTATCAGGATGTTAAAAACACAAAATATGTCTAGTAGGCAATTTTGCCTAGAGAATCTGATTTTTCCCCCAGCTCAAGAATGAACTATTTGTTCTTCTTGTGTGTAGGGACAATGGGTGGCTTGCCATGTGGGGAGGATATTTGCAGTTGCGGGAATGCCACAGGCAAACCTGTTGTTTTTGGCCAGGCTTCTAGAACAGGTGGCCATGCTTTTCCTTTTGCCTGGGAACAGAGCAAATTCCTTCTCAAGGAAGGTTCATAAAAGTTTCCCGTTTATGATCAGAGTGCAGAGACAGGTTGGCACATATTTTAAAATTACTTCCTGATCAAGGTGAGTCAGATTTACACTTTTCTTTGGCCTAACTCAGCCGTGGCCTTAGGAACCCTCAAAGAATACTATCCTTCTACACCTGAAGTGGCGGCTTCAGGAGTGTTCCTTTTCTGCCAACCTGGCAGAAGCCCAAACCCCTCTGAATCTTATAGCTAGGCAAACAGCCTTCTAATTCTGGGGGCAATTTCTGGCTACCCAGAATTTCTGGCTATCAGTGGCAGGCAGGGGTCTCTTCTGGGCTGCCACACCAGTGTACAACACTTGTGCAGCCCTAGGGACAGATCACTCATCAGCAAAGAGATCGAATTTCATTGCTGAGCTGATGACACACAGGTCTGTTTGATAGTTAACCCTGTAAATCCAGCTGGAGCTGCCGGGCTGCGATGACAAATTGGCAGGTGGGTTCGATTCACCCTGCCTGGATGCAACAGTCAGGTTTCCCCAACAGAAACTCAAATAAAGTAGGGATTAACCCATGCCAATAACACCGCCATCTCATTCCTCCCTACATTCTTGTTCTGACTGCAGTGGAACAACATGCTAGATTCTGGAAACTGTCCTCGTTCTTTGGATGAACAATGATCCTGTCTCTCTCCTTCATCTCCTCCCCTGTTCCATCCCACCCTCTTTTCAAGTTCTGAACAGGCCAAAAAAATTAGTAGACATACATAGCTGTGAGATGAAAAGTTGTCTATTCATTAACTAACTAAGGAGTTCACTACATGTGTACTTGTGCCCCTAAAACTTCAATACTGGGCTGTTTTCCAACTTCACGTAAATGCCACAACAAACTAGGCATGGGAAAAACCATCCCAAGCTGGGGGAACAAGCCCTAGGCATAAGGCACGGAGACTGCCATGGTTCCTGAGGAATTGTGTGGGAACAGGGATTCTGGAAATTGAGCTCAGACACCACCGAGGGGAGGACAGGTGGCTCTGCACAGGATCAAATAACTTCTTTGTTCCAGCTAAGGACCTTTGTCAAGAATGTTTTGCGTTCCTCTTTTTCTTTTTCAATCCTTTCCAATTACCCTTCTCCTTCCTTTTCCTCATCCCACTTTAGTAGACATTAAAAGTATGAGGTTGGACTGTGAGTTTGCAGAACTTAAAGAAAACGAGCGTCCGCCCCACAGTCCCTAGCAAGGCAAGGGCAATTCATTGCAAGCACACGGCACTTGCTCCTCCACAAGTGTTTTTCTGCACTCACTGAAACTTGCTAAGCCTGCTTGCTGAGCGAACAAGCGAGGGGGCAAGAAGGCGGAGGGTTTGCGCTGACCATTCGACCATTCGAAGGGGGCTCTGCTTCATCTCCCAAGGCTGTGGGAAAGGGACAGAAAGTTCGAAACCCCTCCCCTGCGCTCTTAAATGGAAAGCTCACTTCCCCCAAAGTGTGCAGGGTGGCGAGCACCCAATCCACTTAGAAGAAAAAGTGAAGAGCTTTTCCGGTTGCGATACAGATGCTAACTTTCCCACCCAGATTTATTCAGAGCTGGTAAAAGCGATAGCATTCCTCTTGAAATCCCTGCCCTTCCAGCCTATTGGCATGTTTTTCCAGCCTTGTTTTCTCCTTACATGAGTATTGTTCTTGATATTTAAATATTGACATAAAATTCTTCCATAACTTTGATTGAGTTGTAAATCACACCCTCTCCTTGGCTTCCTACATCCACTTTTTCTTTCCTTTTCTTGCTTAACAGCAAAGCTATAAACCTCTTCCTGGACTGATAAGGAATTTTATCATCATGCCCCAGAGCCACGGAAGAAGCTGTTGGTTTAGAATTCTTTTCAAAGACTCATTTAAGTAATCCCCCAGCCCTTTCTCCGCTCACTACTTTCAGGGGTGCCTTCTCACGTCCAGAAGCAATACAGTTTCCAAACTGCTAGAACAGAAAAACAAATTTGCATTTTTCTGGAAGGACCGTCTGTGCTCATTTCAAGCTGGTTCCGCCTTCTCCGCCAGAAACACAGTAAGTGCTCAGAATGCGAAACCAAAATGAGATAAGAGGCCCCGTGAAATTCTTTTTCAGGACATTCAGCTGTCTTTCTTCTAGCCCAAAGCATAGCGTAGAGGCACTAAAAGCTCGAGATACATCCTGCACGATACATTCCAGCGGCCGCAAACTGGAATTGATTTACATATATTCTACAAACTGCTTGTAAGCCCTTTACAACGACTGCCTGACATCAACCACAATTAGAGGCAAAAGTGGGGGCGGGTGGCGAGAACCAGACCGGGGTGGCCCAGGTAAAATGTGCTTCTTTGGTTGTCTTAGGAAAATGCAGCCCCGTCTTTCCGCCAAACGCATCGACTATGGCCAGCCGCCTGCTAACCGAGCAAGCTCTCCGGAGTAACAGGTCGCAGGGGTCCCGGGCGGCGCCCGCTCCCTCCGCCGCCAGCGCAGCCGCCTGAGCTTACCTGCCTCATGTTTAGAATCCCATGACCCATCCGGCAGGGAGCGAGCTGCATCGGAGCCCGCGCCGCAGTCTTCAGAGCGGAAACACCGAACCCGACAGGAGCCCGCAAGACAAAAGCAACCCGGCGAAATCTACGGGCAGCAAAGAGCACGTTTTCGTCCTCTTTTTCTTTGATCTGTTGCTACACGCACTCTGCCCGAGACAATGTCAAGTTTCTCAACCTTTTCTCCCGCAGCCTATGAAAAGTCGGTCGTAGGGAAGCGAGGACCGCCTGGCTCTTATTTCAAATCAGTTCTCAGAGACGTTGTAGGTGGCTGGCTTGGGCCGCGGAGGAGCTTCGCCAATCAGAAGCAAGGGGGTGGGTCCTGGAAGCCAGAAAGGCTGCCTCCGCGAGGATTAGCGGAGCTTTCAGGATTCAAATGACTGGAAGCAGCTGGAAACAATGTCCAAAGCTCCAAAAGTAAAGGATGAGTTCTATTCTTATCTAACAGCTCCAGTTCTGCTAAAAGCTTAACTAGCTAAGGGCCTTAAATCCTTGCATTTTAAGAGCTCCCTAACAGCATTAAAACATTTGGAAGGTGCAAAATTATTTCAGCCAGAAAAGTTCAACACTCAGGACCCAAGGGTATTTTTAAAAGGATATCTTGCACTGAAGCCCTACTTTTGCAAAAGACTGGAAAGAAAACCAAATTGTTATGAGTAACACCTGAACTAAAACGAACAATCCAGAAAGGAGGGTGTTACCTACCTCATCTCCATATAGATTAACTATATTCAATTTAAGAAAAATAAATCTTAATGGAACGTGCACACAATTTTTTTGAAATGCAGCAAATGAACAAGAATCTTTACCTACTGAGGGCCCGAGGCATAATTTCAAATAACACTATTGTCATAGAACAATACACACTGACATTTTGTTCAGAAAAAAAAATTTAGTAAGTGCATCCACCTTTCTCTATGGTTTGGCTTCCCTACAGGGTTGATCTGTTGAACTTATTAACAGGGACAAGCTGGACATCACCTTGGCAGGATTGCAGGAGAGCTGGAGAAGTAGTTGGCTTCTTAGAAACAAACTCAGACTCAAAAAATATTTCCAAAGTTTGCTTTCTTAACTCCATATAAGCAATAACTTTTTTCAACTCTTAGCCAACATGATTTTAATGTAAATCTACCTTCTGGATTTCAAGAAAGTGCAAGTTGAGCAAAGAGTACTTTGTGTAGAACCAGTGACATATTTTCCCCCAAGAAATGATCACAATTTTGTGACAACAATTCAATAAAGATTTTAAATGTTTTGGTACCAGAGGAAAAAAAATACTTAGCAAATAATGCATTGGTGGCTTCAGGAGTGTCATCTGCATGGGTTCAATACATGTGAGCTCTGCCCAGTTCTATGAAAATTTGGTGGTCCGATAACTGGGCCTGGAAGCCCATAACGCTAGCCCTCTGCCTGAGTAGCCTAAGGAGCCACCTAGTGACACAAACTGATTTCAGTCCACTTCTTGTACTTTTCCTTGAGAGCCCTTCATATGATGGAGTTCAGGATTTTTCAATCTCAGCACTATTGACATTTTGGGCAGGATAATTCTTTGTCGTGAGGGCTGTCCTGTGCACTGTAAGATGTGTAGCAGCATCCCTGGATTCTGCACACTAGATGCCAGTAGCACCCCACAATCGTGATGACCAATAATGTCTCCAGACATTACCAAATGTCTCCTGGGTGATGAAATCACACTTTGAAAGGGTGGTTCTCAAACTTGAGGGTGCAAGGAAACCTCTGGGGAGATTGTTAAAAATGCAAATCTCCAGGCCCCTGCACCAAAATAATCTGATTCAGTAGGTTTGCTGAGGAGCCTGAGAATCAAGATTTTATCCCACTGACAAAGGACTCTGATTTACTTTGAGAAATATTGCGTCTATCCCTGCCCTAGGTATGCCCCAGCCACAGGACACAGGAAGCTACCCAGGGCTCCTGCCATTAAATACCACTGGAGCTTAATCCCATGGCACATCTGTTTATCACCTTCAGTAGAAGCTGCAACTGCGTCTGCCTTCTGCTTTCATCACCTCAAAGGTAAATATGAGCTGGGATTTCCTCTCTCAAGGACTGAGCCCTTTTAATGTTCCTTCCATTTTTATTCTCCTTTGACTCACTCACCAACTATCCGACAATCTCAAATGTCACCACTCATTCGTGGTTTCCCCAAATGCCCCAAGAAAAATTAATCCCTTCCATCTTCTATGCCCTTAAAGCAAAATACCCTTATAAAAGAGGTTTCAGAGAGCCTATTTGCCCCTTCTGCCATGTGAGGACACAGCAACAAGGAGCCACTGATGAAGCAGAGAGCCCTCACCAGACACCAAATCTGCTGGCACCTTGATCTTGGATTTACCTGCCTCCAGAACTACGAGCAATAATTGTCTGTTGTTTATAAATGACCCAGTCTAAGGTACAGTATTTTGTTATAGCAGCCTGAACTAACACAGTGCCATAAAATATGCTGCCTCCATGTTTCAGAAAACCTCTAAAAAAATGAAAGGTGGGGATACACAAAGTCTGCTTTTTCATTTACAAATAAACAAATGGAAATTTTTAAAATTCTGAATGAAATAAATGGTCCTTTGGAGGATGTTCATTGAGTGAGGATTTGATCCACCTATTAGAAACAGTGAGGCCTGGTGCGGTGGCTCACGCCTGTAATCCTAGAACTTTTGAAGGCCAAGGAGGGCAGATGATCGCTTGAGCTCAGGAGTTTGAGACCAGCCTGAGCAACATGGTGAAACCCTGTCTCTACAAAAAAAAAAAAGAAAAAATAGCTGGGCATGGTGGTGTGTGCCTGTAGTCTCAGGTACTTGGGGCGCTAAGACAGGAGGATCACTTGAACCCAGGAGGTCGAGGCTGCAGTGAGCCTAGGTTGTGCCACTGCACTCCAGCCTGGGCGACAAAAAAGACCCTGAAAAAAAGAAAAAAAATAAAGAAAAGAAAAGAAAGAGAGAAAGAAATAAAGAAGGAAGGAAGGAAGGAAGGAAGGAAGGGAAAAAGAAAAGAAAGAAAGGTGAAGTGAGTAAATGAGCTTGCTCTACCAAACGAACAGATGTTCTGTTCCCAAATCTGTGATTAAACATGTTTGCAAATGTTAGCTGAAGGGATGTTGGAAGTTTTGAAAGCTCTTCTTCAAAAAAAGCAGCCTAGTTGATAATCTTGTTAGTTATGTGCGGGTTTGGTTATTAACAGACCTTGTAGCAAACCTAACATAGGTTCCAGGTGGCTAGTCCTGGACAGGCAGCGCTACTCAGACATGGACAGGCATTGGTGTGGCGCCCTTGGACGATACCTAACAGTATTTGTGCCACCTCTCTCAGTGATCTCGTAGATCAAAGAACATGGAGTGAATGTTTGTGTAAGTAAAAAATGGCTGAATATCAGCAATTTCACATAGGTTATTTTAATGTGTGTCAGGATATATGAAAAGTCAATGAAAATCAAGCTGAAGTTGTCTATGCAGCCACCTGGACAGTGCCCAGTACAAGTGCACAGACTTTGAGAGCTATGAAAAGAGCATGTTTATTCTCCCTCAGAGGTTTCAGAAATCCAGTTGTTTTGTTATGGGGACAGAGGGAAATTTAAGGAATACTGTGTTCGAAGTGATTAGTAAAGGTAATTTAAGTTGACAACAACATGAGTCTCCACTTAGAAAAAAAAAATCTCATCTCTAATTCTTATAGAAAGTCACAAAAAGAGAAACAAGTTTCTACTCCCTGTGTACAGGTACTCCTTAAATTAGTTTCTTTCAGTTGGTTAAGGGAAACAATGTCGCATACCACAAGGATGGGCCAAATAAGACTTGGAGTCAGTTTTCTGTGCTGACTTGGTCACTAACTGGCTGATAGACCTCAGATAAGCCAAATGATACCTCTAAGCCCAAGATTTCTCAGGGGACAATTGCACAGCTTGAATAAATTCATATATTGGGAAGTGTGCCCAGTGTGATCACTATTGCTTGTTGTGTAAATGTGTTGGATGACCAACACTGGAAAGAAGGGAAAAAAATCTATGTAGTCAGAAATGTACCCTAAGCTTGTTGTTTCCTCACTAGAAAATTAAGGAATCAAAGCAAATCATGTCATTTTTAATGTTAATTAAACCTTACTATTTAATAATTCTATGCTTTTAAAGGTGAAATATTTTAACAGCATCTAGTTTGTCTTAAGATTAAATATAGCAGATTCTTCATTATCTGCCCTTGAGTAATCTGGTAAATGGTTTATGCATGAATCTTTAAGATTTTTATTTTATTTCATTTAACCTTATTACTTTTAAAAAATTTTTTTGAAACAGGGTCTCACTCTGCTGCCTAGGCTGGAGTGCAGTGGCATAATCTCGGCTCACTGCAGCCTCAACCGTCTGGACTCAAGTGATTCTCCCACCTCAGCCTCCTGAGTAGCTGGCACCACAGCTGGCTAATTTTTTTTACTATTTGTAGAGATGGGGTTCTTGCTATGTTGCCCAGGCTGGTCTTGAACTCCTGGGCTCAAGTGATCCTCCTGCTTCAGCCGCCAAAAATGGTTTATGCATGAATTTACCAAGGGCTTGTTATATCCTCCTCCTGTGGTCAAAATCTCCACTCCCAATTGAACTTTCTGCTTCATTTCAATACAATAATATCATACTTCCCAAGAATAATTCTTCAATTTCTGTCATTTATTTTTTACTATAATTTTGTATTTAAATTTGAAGAGGAAAATTATTTAAAGTAATTATTTTTTTAAGTGATTGCCTGTATCAGTCAGGGCTCTCCAGAGAAACATAAAACAGGCTTATGTAACTGTGAGGTCTGGCAAGTCGGACATCCATGGGGCAAGCTGGCAGGTGTGGACTCTGTAGACTTGAGGCAGAATTTCTCCTTCCTCAGGGAAACCTCGATTTTGCTGTAAAGGCTTTAATGAATGGGGTGTGGCCCACCTACATTATCAAGGATAATCTCCTTTATTGAAGTCAACTGATTGTAGATATTCACCATATATGTTCAATATACCTTCATGGCAACACCTTGATTAACATTTGGTTGAATAAGTGGGTACCACAGCCTAGCCAAGTTAACACATAAACCATCACAAGGCCCATGCCCAAACATTTGTATATCCACTGCAACAACATGCACAGAGTATATGGTCAGTCAATAAATGTTTATTGAGTTGTTGTGACTAATAATAATATTAATAATTTTAAAATCTCCATTAGTAGAAGGCCGTCTTCTTTATCAATAATGAAATTTTGCTAATCGATTTATTATGTACTTATCAACTGCAATGCTGGAAGTTAAGAGCTCTATTTTACTTAATTTTGAGATTAAATGATTTCTAGCTGACAGTTCTTTACCAAGTCATACTATCAATCATATGTCAGAATATAATGCAATTGTTTTCATACCAAGGCTCAACATTTTTGCATCCCATGTACTCTTTCTTTGGAAACCACTCAAAGATGTGTTTTAGCAAAATGAGAGTGTTAAACTAAGAAAGATAAGTCAATGGGACCCAGAAAATAGAGGAACCAACATAAAAAGAAGTAAGGAAATTCCAGGATAATAACTACATAATTATCATGCAGTTGTGTGCAGCATCTTAGAAAGGCCCCATCTAAATTGTAGCAGGAGGATGGAGGACTCCTGGAGTTAGGACTCTGGGGGAAAAATGATACTATAGGTAACATTTGAGGGCAAATAGGTACACATAAATATAAGCAATATGTGAGGCTATTATTAACTCCAGGCAAAACAAAAGAATGCACAAAAAAAGGAAGCATTGTTATAGAACAGTCCTTAACTTGGCAGTGATTTCTGATATAGATATTATGGCAGAGACTGTAGCCAATCCAGTATTCATCTTCCCTTTGCTTCTTTTCAAGAGAACCTCAATTTACTTGGGGCAGAAATGTGCCCAGCTGAAGAACATTTCCCAGCCCCCTTTGCAGGTATAGGAGATCATATGAAACCATTATTATTATTCTTATTATTATTATTGTTATTAGAGACTAGGTCTCGCTGTGTTGCCCAGGCTGGAGTGCAGTGGCTAGTCACAGGCACGCTCATATTGCACTATAGCCTCAAACTCCTGGGCTCAAGCCATCCTCCTGCCTCAGCCTCCCAAGTAGCTGGGACTACAAGCTCATACCACCATGTCTGGTAGGCCTATGAAATTGTAATAGAAGCTGCTATGTGCTATGTAGGGCTTTTGGGAAAGCTATTTAAAGGGAACACACACTGTTTGCTCTTTGCCCTTCCTGGATTTCTCCACCAGGAATGTTTGCAATGTCTGAGGGACTGGGGCCTTTCTGCAACAATGATGAGGACAGAACACCTAGTAAAGCTGGATAACAGAAAAGATAGAAGGATCTTGGATTTCTGATGACATCTTGGAGCCTCCAAATGAGCCCTAAGCTTCATGTTCTATGAAAAAATAAATTGCTAATTTGTTTGAGCCAATGTTTTGGGATCTGTGTTACTAGGTGAACATAATTCCTGACACCATTATATTGGAAGAATGTGGTATTGGGATGAGGAGGGCTAATTCCTTTTTGATCATATGTAGAATGTTAAGAATAATATCCAAAATTCATAAACCAGGAAAGAGCAGTAAAGGCATATTATGGGAAATATGGAGATACATACCAGAGGAGATACTTGCCAGTTGAAAGTGATTGTCCCTAGGGTGGAGTGGGATGGGACAGAGATTACTGTTTTTCATTGAGTCTTTCATACATTTGTATGTTGAACATGTATTACTTTGATAAAATTAAAATTAGTTTAAAATAAAAAGATACTCTCTGGTTATAAAATCAATTTCTTGTCCTTAAAGTCACTTCCTGTGAACTAGCAGTGTTTTATTATCATCTGGCCCATAGATGACCAAAGAGTCATGGTAGAGCTTCAGAGAAATTACATGCCTAATGGCCCATTCTGAACCCCAAGTGTAATGTGATCATGTCATACACATATGACCTGATTGGCATTTCCTGTTTCCCCCATTTCAGCTTTAATTTGTTCAAGGTTTATGGTTGTTTTGCCACATGTAACCAGAGATACATATAGACGGTTCTGATCCAAATTGTTTTGGACATTCTTTTAGATCTCCAGGAATGAATATTCTATATCCAAGATACCTTAATAATTCATCAGAGTAATGAAAAACCACCTTTTGTTCTTATTCCTAATTGGTATCATTCTTGATTTAAATCCATTTTTTTGTGGGTTTTTGTATGACTAGGAATAGCGGGTTACTGTCCTTCATATTTAACCATTTTACTTCTTATTCTTTTATCTCACTTTCCTTATATGCGAGAAAGATTAGTCCCTCAAACCTTTAATATTTTAATGCACAAAGCTGATATTTAAATTAGTCTTAGAGATTAAAAATATTAACTTTTATGAATCAGATCTCATTTTTTTGTATGTTAGAAACAAGCAAATCAGGCTGGATCATTGATAAGCATGTGGACATAAGGAGGTGAATAAAAATTTTAATCAAAAGAAGCTTTGAACAGGATTTGCGCTCCTTGCTTACAAAAAGTCAATGCTTTATCTTTTAGACTGGTACTTAAATGAACAGAAAGATTGCCAGGATGGTTGTGTTATTTCTCATTGGTGAAAATCCTCTCCCACTTCACACATACCTGGATCTAAGATGGTAGTAAAGATAAAAACTACTTAGGAATCATGGTTTATGTGTCTCTTTCCTTTGTTACACACAGATCATGGTGTTTTTTTTTTTTTAACATTTTTAATGGCCAAGGAAATAATATTTACCCTTATTTCCTTATAACTAGGTAACTTGTCATAAGTTTTTTTTTTTTATGTTGAGAACCACTTACGAAAATCAACACATACTGAGATAGGCTTTCTTATATTATTCCCCTGATGCAAAATAAACATATTTAGTCATGGCAAGAAAAAAATGCAAACATGGGTATCAGTGCCTCAGCTTTTCCCATATTTATTAAAGAAATCTAAATGTCTGAGAAACTGCATTCAAATGAGGCTTCATTTTATTTCTCCTTTGAATTATTAATTTACAAAAGGAAGGGCTTATATTGCCTGTCTACATTATCTTATAAATAGCAATGCTATTTAATATTATTTTAATGTGAGTGATTTAAATAGTATCATACAATGAACAAAATAACTATTCATTTTCATAGCATTATTTAAGTTGTACCACAATGCCCTAGTGATATTTGTCCTAAACTATATCTGTGTGGGAAAAAAAGATAATTTTGTTATGGTCATCTTTAGAAACCAACCAATTCGCAGATAGGTGGACTTTTCTTCAACTGGGCAAATTAATTTAGCCCAATTAAGGGAATTCAAAACCAGCTGATAAACCACACACTGAGAGGTCTAATGAGATAAAAATATGAGTACCTACATTAGAGAGATGCACAATACAATATAATATGATATAATATAACCCACCAGGAGGTATTTGTGCTGAATTAAAAGGCATGCAATTGAAAAACTCTCGTATCTATCATGGACCAGTTATACATCAGGCCCTTTTTGGACATGCAGGAAGTGTACAGTTGGTATATGGGTCATCGGAATCCATCTCTCAAACTCGAGAACCCATACTCTTTCCAGCATGTGGTGCTGGCACCCTAGTTCAGATGCAGGTCCCCTTTGGAATGAGGCTCGAAACGCAGTATGCCCATGACTCATCACAAACACTCCTTCACTTCCTGTGCCTCAATGGGGGTGATGGGATTTACCACTTAGATGGTTCTAAAATCTCCAACCACAATCTACCTCCAAAAGTCTCTCATATTGCACCTTCAAGATGAGTCAGGAATTTGCCATTACATTTGGAAGCAAACTGAAGCACTTTAATGATTTTTTTTTTTTTTTAGACAGTCTTGCTCTGTCGTCCAGGCTGTTGTGCAGTGGCGTGATCTCGGCTCACTGCAACCTCTGCTTCCTGAGTTCAAGCTATTCTCCAGCCTCAGCCACTCAAATGGCTGGGATTACAGGTGAGTGCCACCATGCCTGGCTATTTTTTTTTTTTTTTTTTTTTAGTAGAAACAGGGTCTCGCCATATTGGCCAGGCTGGTCTCAAACTCCTGGCCTCAAGTGATCCACCAGTCTTGGCCTCCCAAAGTGCTGGGATTACAGGCGTGAGCCACTGAGCCTGGCCAGCAATCACCTTAAATGGTTCTCCAAATTTGGGCTGTGTTCATCCAACCAACCATAGGTAGGAAAAAACAATGCATTTGTCTGTTAAGGGAGTAGCCCTCATGGAAAAAGATGTTGGTATTGTGCTATGCAGAGGAGGATTTGGATTTTAGGGCTCTTTCTCTAGGACTGTGAATGAGGTTTTCCTTTTCCATTCAGAATTGCTGAATGATGTTCCTAGTGGAATACATTTGTGTGATTCATTTCCACAGTTAGGAATGCAGCCTTAGAGCACTTTTCTTTATTCGGAGCTAATTGGTGCATCAATGTTCTAGCCATCAATTTCATTAGCAACATATAGATAGATATCTGTACATCTCTATGAATTGATTTTCATCACTCCCAGGGAATCCAAAGATCTCAAGCATACAGACAAGTGCTTCGTATAAGAAAAAGAATCAGAGAGACTCTCATGCCTTAACCATATGCTAACAAAGATGGTATACCTTCTTTATGCCAGAACGGTTATAGGTATTCAATAAGTATTTATGGACTGCAGCTATAACACCCTGAACACGCCTGATCATGTCAGTAAGTATTTATTGGGTGTCTGCTATGTGCCAGGCATTGTTCTAGGTGCTGACGATACAGACAGGTACAAATAGGTTAAGTGCTGCTGTCATGAGCATACCTTCTAGTGAAGGGAGATAGACAAACACATCAACAAATATGTAGAAAGTAGGTCTGATGGTGATTGGGGCTATTGTACGTGGAGTAAGGAGTGTCAATGGGATGAGGAGTTTCTATATTTTATAGGGTGATATTTTAGCAAAGTCCTAAGGAAGTGAGGAAGCAAGACTTTCAACTACAGTGATGGATGGGAGCAGAGTTATCCGGGCAGAGGAAACACTGATTGCAGAAGCTGTGAGGCCAGGGCGAACTCAACCAACGCAAGAAGCCTATGTAGGTTGGAGAAGAGGGAGTAAGCACTACAGTAGTAGGAGCTGAAGTCTCAGGAATGTGTCTGAGTGTGTGTGTGTGGGGGGGGGCAGTGGTTGTGGGTGGGTGTTGGTGAGGCAGTGTTTGCAGATCCTGTAGGGTCTAGTAGATCACTAGAAGGATCTTGGGTTTTCCTTGGAGTGAGATGGGAAGGTTTCAGAGCTCAGGAGTGACAATATCAATTGATATTATAGAGCTCAGTCTGACTGCTAGACAGAGAGCAGCCTGCAAGGCAGGAGATGTTAAGAGATGATGGTGGATTGGGACGGGGGTGGAACTGGAAGTGGGGTGACTTGGGGAGTTCCTGGATAGATTTTGATGGTACAATGAGTGTGGCTTGCTGATGGACTGTATGTGTCAGATAAAGAGCAGAAACGAGGTTTCCACGTTCTTTCCTGGGACAGCTGGGAGAATGAAGTCACTATTTACTGAGATGGGGACGACTGCAGGAGGAGCAGTTGATAGGAGGGACCACAACCTTGCTTCAGTGTCCTGTGGGAGGGGCAGTTTGGAGGCTTTGTAAAATCATCCAGATAACAAGAAGGTCGAGGGATATTTGGATCATGCCCAAAAGTTTATACTATACGTGGAAAAAATTGAACATAAATACTTAATTTATTATTCCCAATCAATGCAGTATAGCACTGTGGCTGGCAGCACTGACACTGGAAACAGCCTTAGTCCAAATATCAATCCTGTCACTTAATAGTTGTGATAACTTGACCCATCTGCTTAATATCCCTCAAAGCTATTGTGAGAATTGAGGTGATTTGTTTAAAAATAATAATGTTATTTAACATTTATTGAATGCTTATTAGAAGCCAGACACTATTGTGAGCACGTTTAATCTTCCTTCGCCCTATGAGAAAAGGTACTAATATTGTCCCCATTTTCCAGAGGAGAAAACTGAGGCACAGAGAGGCAAAGTAACTTGCCAAGGTCACACAGCTAGGAGGCTATAGATACTAGTTTGTGCACTCAGGCTGCCCAGTTCCTGAAAACATGCCCTTAACCATAGAACTATGAGGAGAACACAGCACATAGTAAAAACTCAAAAATAGTAGCTTGTATTATGATTAGGTAACTCATAAAACAAAAACGTCAAAGAGTCAGTTGTATGTTTATATGACTCCACTTGTAATCACTGCATGACTCAGTTTCCATTGTGCATTGCTTTCTCCAGCTCTATTTTGGGTACATAGCCCATATTCTTCCTTCCTTGATATGATGAAGTCTTTGCTGAGAAAATCAGAACAAAATGTTTATCATTTGAAAGTTCGCCTTAAAAATGCCCAAGGCACAGGAATCCTTAAGAGTCATAAAATCCATCACAAGCATGGAGACTTTTTTTTTCTGTCATTAATGTCATTTAGGACTGTAACCTATTTACCTACGTCCCAGATACGGAACAGGAAGCAATTGCTCAGACACACTTCTAAGTAGCTCCAGGGCAGGCAACAATGTCTGACATTGGCTCTCCATATTTGTCTTTCCTTTGAATCATAGAGCTCACCCTTCAGCCCCAAAGTGCTTTCAGATGGGACCTTACTGAGCATCTGCACCTTATTTCTTTCAATTACACTTGCATTGTCTGGCCTAATGAGTTTCCAAAGCTAGTTTTCATTTTATTTAGGGCATGTTTTCAGATGTGTTAAATTAATTGATGCTAAATAAAAGATAACCTGACCCCTGAAGCTTCTAGCAAATACATTCCATTACCAAATGTACTATTTTAACCTTCATATGTCTAAAAAAAACAAACGTAAATGAGCTATGCTGTACCTGTTTCTTCTTGTTGTGTATCTTGGGCAAGTCACTTAAACTCTCTGAGCTACAGTTCCCTTATTTGTACAATAGAACCATTAGTTGCTTTGGCTGCCCATTGAAATCACCTGGAAGAGATTTAAAAGATATGGGTGCCTGAGTCCCGCCCCCCAGAAAGTCTGATTTAATTGACCTGGGCTGGGCCTTGGAGCAGAGAGTTTTTAAAAGCTACCTTAGGGAATTTTGATGAGTAGTCAAGGTTGAGAACCACAGGTCTAGATCAGTGGTTCTCAAATTGGACTGGGCATCAGAACCCCCTAGAGGGCTTGTTAAAACACAGGTTGCAGGGCCCCACCCCAGAGTTTCTGATTCAGCAGTCTGGGGTGGGGCCTAGAAATTTGCATTTCTGACAAGTTCCCAGGTAGGGCCGATGCTGTTGGTTTTGGAAATGCTTCTCTATATCAGAGGTTGGCAAACTCAGGTACTCCAGCCCAAGCCTGCCCACCACCTGTTTTTGTATGGTCCACGAGTTAAGAATTTTTTTTTAACATTTTCAAATAGTTGAAAGAATCAAAGAATTATATTTCATGACATATGAAAAGTATGTGAAATTAAAATTTCAGTGCCCATAGATAAAGTTTTATTGGAATGCAGCCACACCCATTCAGTCTACCATTAAACCAAGTGTGGGACCTCACGTAACTGCACAGGTTGTATGCCCAAGAAGCTGGCCCTGACTGACATTGACTAAGCTCCAAGCTTGATGTGTTTACCTCCTGAAGGGGATCAGAATATGCCAACCCCAAACATGCCTCTTTGGCATAATAATTATTTTGAGCTAAAGTCAAATGAAAATCAACAGCTGTCGGAAGAGTTCTCTGCCCTCCCTCTATCTGCCTAAAAGCAGAACATACATTTCCCTTTGAAGAAGGTGCCCCCTGTACCAGAGAGAGAAGAGTGACTTTTATCATTGAAGATGGGGAGTTGATACCAAGAAGAGTTTGTATAAATAGACCTTAGTCCTTATTGTTCATTAGTTCTTCTATATATTTCCTAGTCATTTTCCCATAATTTATTATCCCTTGAAGCCCAAACCCTCTTTCCTTTCTTAAAAGGGTATGTTAAAAGCCCCTGAGTCTAGCTGCTTCTTTGTGTTTTGCTCGTTTTGTGTGAACTCTTGTGTATGTACTTTTTTTTTCTTTTTTTGAGACAAGCTCTCTCTCTGTTGCCCAGGCTAGAGTGCAGTGACGTGATTATGGCTCACTGCAGCCTCAATCAAACTCCCAGGCGCAAGCAATCCTCCTACCTCAGCCTCCAGAGTAGCTGAGACTACAGGTGCACACCACCATGACTGGCTCATTTTTAAATTTTTTTTGTAGAGGCGGGGTCTCCCTATGCTGCTCAGGCTGGTCTCAAACTCCTGGGCTCAGGCGATCCTCCCGCCTTGGCCTCCCAAAGTGCTGGAATTATAGGCTGGAGCTTCCAAACACAGCCTTGTGCATGTAAATATTGATTAAAATTGTGTACCTTTTCTCCTGTTAATCTATCTTTTGTTAGTTTAGTTTGCAGGCCCCCAGGGACTGAACAGAAGAAGGTAGATGAAAAGATTTCCTCCCCAATACTCCTTGCCTAAGAAATGTGAGACATTGTTATTTGCAGGCTCTTCACCTGACTGTTAGTCATCCCCCATTTCCCCCTCCCCCACAGCCCACATCACATGACATAACTGCACGAAAGGCCACTCCATTAGACAGAGAGAGAGTCTCTTGGAAACAGATGACTTAAGTCAGATGACCTCACAATAGAAGGATTGTGGGTTATTACAAGACCCTGTGCCCTTTCTGGTAACAAATATCCATGAAAGGACCATCAAAGATGCATATAGAGCAAAAATTGCAGAATAATACCTACTGTGTATGCTAAATGAAAACTCTAAGAAAAAAAATGATAGGCACGCCGTGGGCAGGAAGAACAGGATGGTCGATATTTGTTTCTAAATATCTGAAACCCAAAGTTATTCCATGGTATTTTAATAAAAGTCCCATATGTAAGAATCTTTTGGTAATAAGAAAGATATGAAAACATATTTTACTGGAAATAAGCATATAAGTTGTAAAGTTTTTTAAAAGCCCCTTCTCCTGAATCATGCCTCTAGTTAAATTTAAATCCAAGTAATATCATCCAGTTAACTAATATGGTTTTATCTCTGATTCTCTGGAAAGATGTGTATCCTTCCCGGTAACTATTCCCTTAACAAAGAGGTTGCTATGGATACATTTTTTTTTTTAATTGAGTGCTGGCATTTTAAAGCCTATGCAATTTAGTGCACTATATCTGGCCAGAGGGTTATACTAATTTAAGTGCCTGTCTTTAATGCTAGCAATTTTTATCTTAATACAGTTGCTTCATGCATTTGACGTGCCGTGTTCAAGAGTGTAAGAGATGGCGTGGGTGTTCTTTAAGGAAAAGCAAGTAAGACGAATATCGTACAACCCACCTAACTGCAATTGAATCAGTGGATGCTTCACTCGCCTGGAATTCGTCTGTTCTTGGTGTGTTTAATAATGAGTCATGCGATACATCTGCAAGGCAATGGGGCCACCTCCCAGGGCCCGGGGCCACGTTATGATTTTCTGCGCCTGAGTCCCCCGTCTTTGTTCAGACAGGTTGCTAATGCATCCCGCGAAGCTGACCTAATGCTACTTCAGTGGGTCTATTTTTCTCCTGTGGCTCAGCTTGAATGTGATATTCAGGAAGTCGACTGTCAGGCATGCAAATTGAGAGAAAAATATGCCACATTAAATCATGATGGTTTAATAAGGTATTACTCATGGGCAAATGGCTTCTGGTACTCTCCTTACTAGGGGCAAGTTGAAAAGCATAACCTGCCCCAGAGAAGAGATCTAGCAATTTCATTGTCATTCTATCTTTGTCAAGGCATTTGGTGAAATATGCTCCAATTGACATACTATAGCTGCCAGTATTCTACCTGAAAATATAAACCAACATGTATCCTACTTTAGTCCCCAATATTAAGAATCTTTACCGTTATGATTACACTTGAGGTGAAATACCAAACATTTCAAATGCTTCTAATGACAGTTCCACTCTATGAATATGATACCAAACACTTAGGAATGTTTCATGGTATCTCAAGAATTTCTTTTCAGAGCAAAAAGAAATCTTTACATTTCCATCTTTTACTGCAAATAGAAATTAATAAAATAAGTATTCATTTTCCTTGCAACTCGATTGATTTTTCTGTAATCTGTAGAAAATAAAGCATGTTTTCTACATGCCTTCTATAAGAATGCATACATTTAAATTATACCTTTTCCAATCAGACATGGAATTTTACTAAGAACAAAAAAGAGTAAGTCTAGAATGAAAGAATTGTCATGCTAAAATTCTCCAGGTCATTTACACATTGATTACTTTGTCTGCTGCAAAACCATTAATTTAGTATTTGCCATGGCTTTAGAACTTAAGTTCTTTACATAGTAACTTACTTTCATAAATATGGAAGTATAATAATTAGGGTGGTGTATGTAACAATAACATAAAAACACTTATTTTTGATGGCAGGTCATTGTCTGTCACAGTCATGTCTTCACTCATGAAGATTGAAAGCAATGTCACATGAAGAAACTGGTTTCATTCTTCAGTTAACAATTTAAATCAGTGCTTAGTTGTCCCAGACTACAAAATATATTAGAGGCAACAAAACCATTTTTAATCCTTCTTACCTAACTATAGATACTCCATTTAATTTTGGATTTGCTTTGTTAGATAAAGACTTAAAGGAGAAAGGCAAAGATTTAAAAACATAAAACAGAGGGAACAGCATGAAAGCAACTATAAAATGCTGGCAAAATGTGGAAGAATAGAAACCATGTGGAAGTAAGTATTGTAGAATAAAGATTTAAAACCCTTCAGAAATGTTCTTTGAAAATCCAGCAACACAGAGGGGAAAAATGAAGAAAAATTAGCCAGTGCCAGTAAGAAAGCACTTTCTCTTTCCACCCTGACCAATTTTCTTTTATTTAAAAGAAACAGAACAAGATTAAGAGTTTAAAAATAGAGGGGAGGGCAAAACAGTAATCTGCAGTTTTTTTCTTCTTTCAGCGGTTCCTCTTTAACTATAATTAATCATCTTCTCCAAACAGCAGACCACCAGGGAACTGCATTGAGGAAGGAAAACTCAAAGCAATGGAAACAAAATCAGTCCTTACAGGTTTCACCATTGGGATTTGGACCCGGAGTGAAAAGAGGATAATGGTCTCAGAGCAGCCTCTGGTGGCTGAATGTCAAAAGCTCAAGAAGTCAGAGGCCACCTTACTGGTGTTCTCTTGACCTCCACTCTCCACGGTCTTAAGATTTTGTGCAAAGGAAGTTACTATTTAAACGACTTCAAGGCACTAGTTCAGAATTGATTAGGTTGGAATTGAAGTGAATTCATCAGTTTCAAGGGCAATCACAGATGGACTGTGGATTTGATGCTGACAAACTGGGCCATTCCAACAATGGGGATATATATATATATATACACATATATATATGTGTATATATATATATATACCAGTGGTGACTGACACCTGAAATTATAATTTTTAAGCAATCTGAATATTTTGATTCTTAAAATGCTGTGTGTGTGTGTACGTGTGCACAGAGATCTGTCCATTAGAAGCATTTGGGCTGCATTTTCTTGTCACAGCTTTCCCAGCTGTACAACATCTGTTTAGGACAGAGGCCTATAAATTCCATCTGGTATGTTCCCCATTGAGCCATCTCATCTGGGAAGTTTCCAAGGGGCCCTTTTCAAAATCTTGAGTCTTATAATCTAACCTGTATCAAACATCATGTCCAAAAGAGTGCTGCAATCTTCAGCTCCCTTTTTATGAGCATATCACATTTACATATCAGGTTAGAATGTTTTGTTCAAAAACAGATATTCTGTGTTCACCAAAAAAAAAACTTGAAGGTTTCAAACACAGTGAGGGTAAGTTTGTGAATACTCAAACACATATTTTAAATTGGTTTCAATAGGAGTCTGCTTTATTTATTTATTTATTTTTAGTAATTAACCAGCAGTTCTCTGGGCCTGCCAGAAGCGATGGAATTTTGTTAGGACCACATGGACCCTACAAAAGATCTATGGTATCAGGAGTTCAAGACCAGCCTGACCAACATGGTGAAACTCCATCTCTACTAAAAATACAAAAATTAGCCAGGCATGGTGGCGCATGCCTGTAATCCCAGCTACTCAGGAGGCTGAGGCAGGAGAATCACTTGAACCTGGGAGGCGGAGGTTGCAGTGAGCCGAGATTGCACCACTGTACTCCAGCCTGGGTGACAGAGCAAGACTCTATCTAAAAAAAAAAAAGAAAGAAAGAAAGACCTATGGTAACTTGTGTGTACAATGTTGAATTTATAGAGCCCACTTCTTATTCACAAGGAAGTATCCTGGTTCAACCAAATGTCAACATTAGAATGATCTGGGCTCCTAATTAATGCCTGAAAAAGAGACAGCAGCTATTTAGAAGTACAGGGAATTAATAGTAACGTACAAATGAACTTCTTAGTCTGGACAAATGTGCCATCATTAGGAAAAATGTTCACAACAGGGGAGGCTGGGGGAAAGGCATGCAGGAACTCTCTGTACTACCTTTGCAACTTTCTTTAAATCTTAAAATGTTCCAAAATCAAGAGTTTCTTTTTTTAAAAAAAAAGTACAGAGAGTAATATCAGCAAATACACTCGGGAAGTGGGAAAAGATGGACAAAGTTATCTGGCAGAAGAAAAGTTTAATAACAGTAGGATATTGGCCTTGTCATCCAAGATGGCCAAATAGGAACAGCTCCAGTCTGCAGCTCCCAGCATATTCCAACTGAGGTACCAGGTTCATCTCACTGGGGCTTGTCAGACAGTGGGTGCAGCCCATGGGGCAGGGTGGGGCATCGCCTCACCCGGGAAGCACAAGGGGTTGGGGAATTCCCTTTCCTAGCAAAGGGACGCCGTGACAGACAGCAACTGGAAAATTGGGACACTCCCACCCTAATACTGTGCTTTTCCAATGGCCTTAGCAAACGGCACACCAGGAGATTATATCCTGCGCCTGGCTCGGAGGGTCCCACACCCACAGAGCCTGGCTCACTGCTAGCACAGCAATCTGAGATCGAACTGCAAGGTGGCAGCAAGGTGGGGGGAGGGGCGTCCGCCATTGCTGAGGCTTGAGAAGGTAAACAAAGCTGCCAGGAAGCTCAAACTGGGTGGAGCCCACTGCAGCTCAAGGAGGCCTGCCTGCCTCTGTAGACTCCACCTCTGGGGGCAGGGCATAGCTGAACAAAAGGCAGCAGAAACTTCTGCAGACTTAAATGTCCCTGTCTGACAGCTTTGAAGAGAGTAGTGCTTCTCCAAGCATGAAGTTTGAGATCTGAGAACAGACAGACTGCCTCCTCAAGTGGGTCCCTGACCCCCAAGTAGCCTAACTGGGAGACACCTCCCAGTAGGGGCCAACTGACACCTCATACAGCTGGGTGCCTCTCTGAGACAAAGCTTCCAGAGGAAGGATCAGATAGCAACATTTGCCATTCTGCAATATTTGCTGTTCTGCAGCCTCTGCTGGTGATACCCAGGCAAACAGGGTATGGAGTGGACCTCCAGCAAACTCCAGCAGACCTGCAGCTGAGGGTCATGACTGTTAGAAGGAAAACTAACAAACAGAAAGGACATCCACACCAAAACCCCATCTATACATCACCATCATCAAAGACCAAAGGTAGATAAAACCACAAAGATGGGGAGAAACCAGAGAAGAAAAGCTGAAAATTCTAAAAATCAGCATGCACCTTCTCCTCCAAAGGAACACAGCTCCTCACCAGCAACGGAACAAAGCTAGACAGAGAATGACTTTGACGAGTTGAGAGAAGAAGGCTTCAGACGATCAGTAATAATAAACTTCTCCGAGCTAAAGGAGGATGTTCGAACCCATCGCAAAGAAGCTAAAAACCTTGCAAAAAGATGAGACGAATGGCTAACTAGAATAAACAGTGTAGAGAAGTCCTTAAATGACCTGATTGAGCTGAAAACCATGGCACGAGAACTACGTGATGCATGCACAAGCTTCAGTAGCCGATTTGATCAAGTGGAAGAAAAAGTATCAGTGATTGAAGATCAAATGAATGAAATGAAGTGATAAGAGAACTTTAGAGAAAAAAGAGTAAAAAGAAACGAACAAAGCCTCCAAGAATTATGGCATTATGTGAAAAGACGAAATCTACGTCTGATTGGTGTACCTGAAAGTGACGGGGAGAATGGAACCAAGTTGGAAAACACTCTTCAGGATATTACCCAGAAGAACTTCCCCAACATAGTGAGGCAGGCCAACATTCAAATTCAGGAAATACAGAGAATGCCACAAAGATACTCCTTGAGAAGAGCAATTTCAAGACACATAATTGTCAGATTCACCAAGGTCGAAATGAAGGAAAAAATGTTAAGGGCAGCCAGAGAGAAAGGTCGGGTTACCTCCAAAGGGAAGCCCATCAGACTAACAGCGGATCTCTCAGCAGAAACTCTACAAGCCAGAAGAGAGTGGGGGCCAATATTCAACATTCTTAAAGAAAAGAATTTTCAACCCAGAATTTCATATCCAGCCAAACTAAGCTTCATAAGTGAAGGAGAAATAAAATACTTTACAGACAAACAAATGCGGAGAGATTTTGTCATCACCAGGCCTGCCCTAAAAGAGCTCCTGAAGGAAGCACTAAACATGGAAAGGAACAACTGGTACCAGCCACTGCAAAAACATGCCAAATTGTAATGACCATCAATGCTAGGAAGAAACTGCATCAACTAACGAGCAAAATAACCAGCTAATATCATTATGACAGGATCAAATTCACACATAACAATATTAACCTTAAATGTAAATGGGCTAAATGCTCCAATTAAAAGACACAGACTGGCAAATTGGATAAAGAGTCAAGACGCATCAGTGTGCTGTATTCAGGAGACCCATCTCACATGCAGAGACACACATAGGCTCAAAATAAAGGGATGGAAGAAGATCTACCAAGCAAATGGAAATAAAAAAAAAAAAAGCAGGGAATGCAATCCTAGTCCCTGATAAAACAGACTTTAAACCAACAAAGATCAAAAGAGACAAAGAAGGCCATTACAGAATGGTAAAGGGATCAATTCGACAAGCAGAGCTAACTATCCTAAATATATATGCACCCAATACAGGAGCACCCAGATTCATAAAGCAAGTCCTTAGAGACCTACAAAGAGACTTAGACTCCCACACAATAATAATGGGAGACTTGAACACCCCCCTGCCAACATTAGACAGATCAACGAGACAGAAAGTTACCAAGGATATCCAGGAATTGAACTCAGCTCTGCACCAAGCAGACCTAATAGACATCTACAGAACTCTGCACCCCAAATCAACAGAATATACATTCTTCTCAGCACCACACCACACTCATTCCAAAATTGACCACATAGTTGGAAGTAAAGCACTCCTCAGCAAATGTAAAAAACAGAAATTATAACAAACTGTCTCTCAGACCACGGTGCAATCAAACTAGAACTCAGGATGAACAAACTCACTCAAAACCACTCAACTGCATGGAAACTGAACAACCTGCTCCTGAATGACTACTGGGTACATAACAAAATGAAGGCAGACATAAAGATGTTCTTTGAAACCAATGAGAACAAAGACAAAACATACCAGAATCTCTGGGACACATTTAAGCAGTGTGTAGAGGGAAATTTATAGCACTAAATGCCCACAAGAGAAAGCAGGAAAGATCTAAAATTGACACCCCAACATCACAATTAAAAGAACTAGAGAAGCAAGAGCAAACACATTCAAAAGCTAGCAGAAGGCAAGAAATAACTAAGATCAGAGCAGAAATGAAGGAGATAGAGACACAAAAAAACTCTTCAAAAAATCAATGAATCCAGGAGCTGTTTTTTTGAAAAGATCAACAAAATTAATAGATTGCTAGCAAGATTAATAAAGAAGAAAAGAGAGAAGAATCAAATAGACACAATAAAAAATGATAAAGGGGATATCACTACCGAACCCACAGAAATACACACTACCATCAGAGAATACTATAAACACCTCTAAACAAATAAACTAGAAAATCTAGAAGAAATGGATAAATTCCAGGACACACATATCCTCCCAAGACTAAACCAGGAAGAAGTTGAATCCCTGAATAGACCAATGACAGGTTCTGAAATTGAGGCAATAAATAGCCTACCAACCAAAAAAGGCCAGGACCATACAGATTCACAGCCAAATTCTACCAGAGGTACAAAGAGGAGATAGTACCATTCCTTCTGAAACTATTCCAATCAATAGAAAAAGAGGGAATCCTCCCTAGTTCATTTTATGAGGCCAACATCATCCTGATACAAAAGCCTGGCAGAGACACAACAAAAAAAGAGAATTTTAGACCAATATCCCTGATGAACATCGATGCAAAAATCCTCAATAAAATACTGGCAAACCAAATCCAGCAGCAAATCAAAAAGTTTATCCACCACGATCAAGTTGGCTTCGTCCCTGGGATGCAAGGCTGGTTCAACATACACAAATCAGTAAATGTAATCCATCATATAAAGAGAAACAAAGACAAAAACCACATGATTATCTCAATAGATGCAGAAAAGGCCTTTGACAAAATTCAACAACCCTTCATGCTAAAAACTCTCAATAAATTAGGTATTGATAGAATGTATCTCAAAATAATAAGAGCTATTTATGACAAACTCAAGGCCAATACCATACTGAATAGGCAAAAGCTGGAAGCGTTCCCTTTGAAAACTGGCACAAGACAGGGATGCCCTCTCTCACCACTCTTATTTAACACAGTGTTGGAAGTTCTGGCCAGGGCAATCAGGCAAGAGAAAGAAATAAAGCGTATTCAATTATGAAAAGAGGAAGTCAAATTGTCCCTGTTTGCAGATGACATGATTGTATATTTAGAAAACCCCATCATCTCAGCCCAAAATCTCCTTAAGCTGATAAGCAACTTCAGCAAAGTCTCAGTATACAAAATCAATGTGCAAAAATCACAAGCATTCCTATACAGCAATAACAGACAGAGAGCCAAATCATGAGTGAACTCCCATTCACAATTGCGTCAAGGAGAATAAAATACCTAGGAATCCAACTTACAAGGGATGTGAAGGACCTCTTCAAGGAGAACTACAAACCACTGCTCAATGAAATAAAAGAGGACACAAACAAATGGAAGAACATTCCATGCTCATGGATAGGAAGAATCAATATTGTGAAAATGGCCGTACTACCCAAGGTAATTTATAGATTCAATGCCATCCCCATCAAGCTACCAATGACTTTCTTCATAGAATTGGAAAAAACTACTTTAAAGATCGTATGGAACCAAAAATGAGCCCACATTGCTAAGACAATTCTAAGCCAACAGAACAAAGCTGGAGGCATCACGCTACCTGACTTCAAACTATACTACAAGGCTACAGTAACCAAAACAGCATGGTACTGGTACCAAAACAGAGATATAGACCAATGGAACAGGACAGAGCCCTTGGAAATAATACTACACATCTACAACCATCTGATCTTTGACAAACCTGACAAAAACAAGAAATGGGGAAAGGATTCCCTATTTAATAAATGGTGTTGGGAAAGCTGGCTAGCCATATGTAGAAAGCTGAAACTGGATCCCTTCCTTACACCTTATACAAAAATTAATTCAAGATGGATTAAAGACTTAAATGTAAGACCTAAAACCATAAAAACCCTAGAAGAAAACCCAGGCAATACCATTCAGGACATAGGCATGGGCAGGGACTTCATGACTAAAACACCAAAAGCAATGGCAACAAAAGCCAAAATTGAAAAATGGGATCTAATTAAACTAAAGAGCTTCTGCACAGCAAAAGAAACTACCATCAGAGTGAACAGACAACCTACAGAATGGGAGAAAATGTTTACAATCTACCCATCTGACAAAGGGCTAATATCCAGAATCTACAAAGAACTTAAACAAATTTACAAGAAAAAATCAAACAACCCCATCAAAAAGTGGGCAAAGGATATGAACAGACACTTCTCAAAAGAAGACATTTATGCAGCCAAAAGACACATGAAAAAAGGCTCATCATCACTGGCCATCAGAGAAATGCAAATCAAAACCACAATGAGATACCATCTCACACCAGTTAGAATGGCCATCATTAAGAAGTCAGGAAACAACAGGTGCTGGAGAGGATGTGGAGAAATAGGAACACTTTTACACTGTTGGTGGAACTGTAAACTAGTTCAACCATTGTGGAAGTCAGTGTGGCGATTCCTCAGGGATCTAGAAGTAGAAATACCATTTGACCCAGCCATCCCATTACTGGGTATATACCCAAAGGACTATAAATCATGCTGCTATAAAGACACATGCACACGTATGTTTACTGCGGCACTATTCACAGTAACAAAGACTTGGAACCAACCCAAATGTCCAACAACGATAGACTGGATTAAGAAAATGTGGCACATATACACCATAGAATACTATGCAGCCATAAAAAATGATGAGTTCATGTCCTTTGTAGGGACAAGGATGAAGCTAGAAACCATCATTCTGAGCAAACTATCACAAGGACAGAAAACCAAACACCTCATGTTCTCACTTATAAGTGGGAATTGAACAATGAGAACACTTGGACACAGGGTGGGGAACATCACACACCGGGGCCTGTTGTGGGGTTGGGGGAGGGAGGAGGGATAGCATTAGGAGATATACCTAATGTAAATAATGAGTTAATGGGTGCAGCACACCAACCTGGCACATGTATACATATGTAACAAACCTGCACGTTGTGCACATGTACCCTAGAACTTAAAGTATAATAATAATAATAATAAAGTAGGTTATTAATCACTGTTGTTTGTTACGTACCAGGCACTTAACTACGCACCTTAACTACAGAAACTAAATTAAATGGTGCCCTTTAAATGCATTGATAAAGGAATATTATTACCTGCTCTCATTAAAAAAAAAAACCAATTCATAAGAAAAAAAAATCCAGAAGTGTGGTGCTTAAATTTCAGTAGGAGACCTTCGTTCCTCCTTCCTCTCAGCCATCTCCCTATTTTATCCATCCCTAGGATCTTCGGCCCCTCCAAACCCTATCTTTATTGGTTCCCACCATGACATTTCTTTTTCATTAGTCATATGTTTGAGTATCAGAATAATTATTCCGATACTCAAATATTTGAATTTTGAGATCATTACAAATATTATTTTTTCATATGAAAAAGCAAGGGACAGTTGATGTGCTGATGGCAACACAAGAATCCTAGTTAGAACAGACCTCAGTCTGGCCATGAAGTTCCATTGTGAATTCTCTGGACTTGATCAGTTCTTTAGCACTTTTCAAGCAACCTAATTAGTATCTCAGCTATTCTTAGCTCCAGAACAGGGTCCAAAGTTCCCATGATGACAGTCATGTGGCAAAATTTCCAAGTGTGACACAAAAACGTTACTCCTTTTCAAACTCAGAAAGTGTAAGAAGCACAGATTACAAGCAGAAAGAGTACGTATCCAAAGCCCAGTTTCGTTTTAAACCTCTCTTGTCTTCTTTTTAATTGCACTGGGACTTTTACTGATCCTGTTCTTTCTTGCATTTGCTGCTTTGTCATTGCCATGATTGAAGTCAGACATCTTTTGAACTTCTTCCTAAATGTTGTGGGTGCAACAGCATGGCACTTTGTTCTCAAGCTTTTCTACCATAGTGGTAGTACAGTAAGTTGAGCTGAGGCAGAGCAACGTGGCTGAAAGTTCAAGTGAACAGGGGGTCAGGAGGGCTCTCTTCAATTTTCTCTGTCATCAGCATCCTTTGTGTCCTGGGGCAACCTATGTAACTTCTCAGGGTCTCCAAGTCCTGAGGCAGGTAGTGTTAAAAGAAAAACTTTAGCAGAGCTGAATTAAATTTAAGAGTTTAATGGAGCAAAGGATGATTCTCAAATCAGGTAGCCTCCTGATGCTCAGAGACTCCAGTGCAGCCACATGGTAGAAGATTTATGGACAGAAAAAGGAAAGTGATGTATAGAAAACGGAAATGACGTACAGAAACAGCTGAATTGGTTACAGCTCAGTGTTTGTCTTATTTGAACATAGTTTGAACAGTTGGTCACCTTTGATTGGCCAAAACTTAGTGATTGGCACAAGAGTAGACTACAGTCTCTTTACAACTCCTTTTAGGTATTGTTCATGATATACAGAGAAACCTTTAGGTTGAGCTTAAAATATGTAAGAAGGCAGCTTTAGGCTAAACTTGATTTAACAGTAGTGAGGAGCTGGGCTTTGTGCAGATAAACCACTAGGGTTTACTAAGCACCCTATTGGACACCTCTTAAGTACCACATCAAGGCTTCTAGTTGCCACTTCTTCCTCCAGCCACTGCTGTGGTGACAGTTTCTATGTTGGCTTTAACCAGTTTCCATTGGGTGCAGTCTGACAGTGTCTTTCCCCTGGTTGTACCAAGGACCTCTTGATTCCTACCTTGAGGCTTTTCTGACAGGGCAAAGGAAACCCATCCCTCAGCTCTCCTGGATTGGCAACCCAGATGTACAGGGAGTTGACTTTCATGGGGCCACCCAAGATGGATGGGCCACAGGAGCCTCTTTTCCCTCAGAACGGGGGAGTTCTGAGACAGATTTGATAAGCTCCTCAGAACACTCCCTGGGATGAACCTCAGTTGTCCATAGGAGAAGCCAAGTTGGTAATGCCCTTGTCTGGGTTTTACAGCTGTGTTTTACTCTCCTCACCACCACGCCCTGAACCACACTGCCGCTCCCTGAGACCACCTTCCATACAAACTTCCTCTAAGGAAGCCTTGCTTCAAGATCTGCTGTGGGCAGACACAGGCTAAGACAAGCACCTACTCCATATCAGACATCTTCATCCTTTCCCGCTTTAAATGTTGATGGGAGTGCAATTGCTTGCTGGCAGAGTTCAGTTCTGCCCAGTGGTCCTTG
The DNA here is from genome assembly GCF_006542625.1 of Nomascus leucogenys. Classification (NCBI taxonomy): domain Eukaryota; kingdom Metazoa; phylum Chordata; class Mammalia; order Primates; family Hylobatidae; genus Nomascus; species Nomascus leucogenys. The sequence goes on from NC_044406.1 coordinate 9,116,445, forward strand.
TAATAAGAACAGACTGGGAAGAAGCTGAGTGGCCAGGATAACTGAAAATTACTTCCAGCTTTTTGCCTGACTTCAAGAGGCCACCGGGTATAAGACTCTGTTATAGTCCCAGGGTATATTTGGCTATATCACACAGCAACCTAATATAAGTGGAAAGGAGGTATAACAGAGAGTAATTTAAACAGAAATAGGCTAATGAGAAAGGCCCCAAAACTGTTCTTCTCTCTTTCCACCCCCTGATGTTAAGAAAAACCATAGGGGAAGGAAATTTTCGGCTCCATTTCTGCTCAATACGGAAGTTTTAATGTTCTGGAGAAAAATGTCTGAGAAGCACATTTTTGCATGTTGCCCCAAATGAGGGAAGTGTGCCATTTCTCCCTTTAGAACACAGCCAAGGGACATTAATAATGGTTAGGGGGAAAAAGAGTATTCTTCGTCAATTAGGTTTGGAAAATAAGTGAAGTGATCTCTTTTATAAAATAAATGGCAAATTTTCTCTGAGCCTTGAAAATATTAACATATATTGTGATTCTTTGAGAGGGAGGCTGAGAAAACAGCATTTACCTAATTTATTTTTCGACCTAACCATTTTTCGACAGGCCATTTTGCAGAAAAAGAAGGTGTGAAACAGGAATTTTTCTAATTATATCAGAGAAATGAAAAGAAGGCTGTCTTTTTTTGCTTGATTTGAACAATATCTTAATTGGAGGATGTAATAGGTAAACACTCAAGGCTACTTCTCTCACTATGATCCTGATATAGTACTTGTGCATAAGATATACAAATGACCAAATCTTTGTATGGTGAATTAGGGTATATATGGCATTGCTCCATCTCACCCACACCTCTCAAGCTACACAACCATCCAGGAGGTAGGTGTAACAGGAACCTTTACTCTTTGATAGAGAAAACAGTTCAGTGTTCACCTATATTTAAGTGATAGAGGAGGCAGAGCCAGGAAATCAGATCTATGTCTTCCAGCTCCCGATCCAGCATTGTTACCACCACCACATCTATATTTTGACATTTTTTTTAGTTTGTTTATTTAGCATCCCATTCTATAGAAGGGGCATTGCTTTTTATTTCTAGTTGTGATTTGATCTTTCCCCAATACTACTCCCACAAAATGAAATATATGAGGTTGAGAAGGGTCAACATCACTGCTGGAAAACTTATTAAGAGTATTGTGTGCCTTTCAACTGTAACTTCAAATGGAGAATTAGACTCTAGAAGGGTTGATATTAAAGGGTGCTAAAAATTAAAAATAAAAAACCCTGAAAAAATAACATGACATTTTGAAAATGGAAGAATAAAAGGCATATTCTGCTCACAGTGCCACAAATAAGTAAGTTATCTATTTGGGGGTTAGTAGTGGGCTTGAGATGTACCTGATTCCACGTGTCCCTAGCATGTAGTGAGCCCACTCAGAACAATACCAGCCCTTTGTGTGGGAAAGCATGGAAAATGCAGTCATCGCCATTCAAGTGTGGTTTAGGGTGAAATCTCTGAGTGTCAGAATAATCATATACATAGGTAAAAGAAGAGCAGAACTACCACAAATTACCCAGAATAAGAATTTTTCATTTCTCAATTTAGGCATTTCCTCCAGGTATCAAAATTAAATTTTGCTTTCATCTTATACACATCACTGTATGACTACCATCCTTATGAAAAAGGAATACACAAAATTCCTCAATAATCTCCAGCCACAGGCTCCAACTGTTCCAGTTCTGACTTTTTAAAACCATCACCTCTGGCAGAAAAATATGAGATTCCACTGCCATAAATCCAGTTTTCACAGATTTCATATATGTACACATGAACACCAGCAGTAAGAAAGATTTCCATGAAGCTTTCCTCTATTTGTATGTTTTAGTATGTATTTTCGTAGCTATGGTGTTGTTACAATGTCCCAGTGACTGTGAACTTGGATAAGTCTTGCTGAGGATGGCAGGGTGGAAAACAGAGACACACCAGGATTCTTGATGATGTTATTATGCCAAAGAAGTAATCAACCGTAGAACTGTGTTGGAATTTGTGTGTCTCTCTTTGTGTGCGTGTGTGTGTGTGTGTGTGTGTGTTTTAAGGAAATCTGTGTTGTTAAAGCCACTATAATCAATTAACTAAAACATGCAATCCAAAACTCTGCATTATGATACTTTGAAATGTTTTTTAATGCATTCACAGGCCAAACAATATTGTGAGAAAGCAAATTTATTTCAGACCAATAAAAGAATAAGATGAGTGATGCCAGGAGAGGAAAACTCCTTAACATATATAATCTTCCATTTCTTCATTTGCTAAATAGAATCTAAGATATATCTACCTCATTGAGATCGTAAGTCCATAGTAAGGATTCATTATTTGACTATTTTATTTTGCATTAGAAAGTGTGGCAGAGACAATGTTATATGTCCAGCAACTCCTGTTACATTTTGTTTTTCTTCCTGGGCACAAGGGAAGACCATTATTTCCCAGCTTCCCATGTTGTTACGCTGTGATCATGTGACTGAGATCTGAGCTGTGGGAAAAAGTGATGAAAGCCACATGTGGCCTGGTTTTTATTACTGTTGCACATGATCCTCTGCCTTCTTTCCTGGTGTCATGTTACTATTACATTTGAATATGAAGGTCTGACCACTACAAGCAGGAGATCAAGCCTTCATATTGGCCACTAGATAGACATTGCGTAGTTTTATTTTATTAAAATATTGAAGATTTCCTTAAGTTCACAACTTTGTTCATGCTTTTTCACACATGCTTCTTGCTTTCCCTTTAAAAAGGAAATATAAATTAATAATTAGGAAAGCTAGCTCAAAACCTATATTAAAATAAGTATGGGGAAATGGCTTTAAAATATCAGATAAAGTTTACAAAAATCCATGGGCAAATTTTCTCCATAGAAGCAAAGCAGCTACTCCTAGCAGTACAAATGAGGCCCCTCTAAGTAGGTGCATGTAAGTGGGTATTATACATGCCTAAACATCTACTAAAGAGAAACCCATTAAGAAAATGATGTCTGGAGGCACCTACATTTTTTTTCCCTTTTTCAAGTACAGCCTAGACATCTTATCTTCTCCTGCAGCTTTTAACACAATCTCTGCATTTCCATTCCATCTGGCAGGGCTGGTTGAAGGGAAGATGTGAGAAAATGCTGAAGGAGAAATCTACCTCTCCTTCTAGTTGGATCACATTACAACATGTGAGCAAGTAAAATGTGTGCGCCCAATAACGTCAGCATGGTTTTCGTTTTGTGAATCATATTATGTTTATAGCAACCTCTTCTTTTTGTAAGCAGGCACAATAACAGAATTGCAATTTGTATCCATCTAAGTAAGAAAATAAGCAATGAAAATCATTTCTATAAAAGAAACCTAGAAGATAAAGAAGTCTCTAGCATTTTTCAAAGGACCCTAGCTACCATTATAATTTTTAATGTGAACCGTGCAATGTGGAATACTGTTGATTTGGCATGGGGAATGATCTTCAAACTTCAGTTTGTTGAAAAATAATGTATGTACTCATTTGAATTCTGATCTTATATTTCACTTAAAACAGTGCTCACATATGAATTTATTGATTTTGGCATAGCTTAAGTTTGAAAATATTAATTTTTGAACACTTAACGTGTCAATCTGACTGTAATATTTAAAAGAAAAAGTCTTGTTCAGTAATAGTATGTACTTTATAACTTTAAAAAATATATGAAAAAAAACTGATAGGTTGTAGATAAGAACACAGAAACTGTATTCATATTTAAGATAAGATTATGAAAACAAAAGAGTTCAAAGAAAATTCACAGGAGACATATAACTCCTATCACTTGGGAATAAAAAGCCATATCTCTCTGTTGATAACGGAACCTTAGTGGAAAGTTTTGAAAAGTACTGTTCGAATTATTTGGTCAGGTCACTTATCTCTAGCTTGACTTTAACCTTGGAGCACAAGGAACTTCCCCAAAATATGGCTCCCTGGTATAATGAGTATTTCGAAGTAAAGGCCTTTAGAAATCAACAGATAAAAGAAGAGAGCTCCCCGCCATCTACATAAGGATTGGACAGACCCAGCAAGAAGAACAATTACTTCTCCCTCCCTGCAACTTGCCCCTCCCATCTCTGAATCCTCTATCTCTCCCAAAGCACAGGCTGAAGTTGTTCTCTAAAGTTCCAGCCTAAAGTCCGGACCTAACAAAGAAGAAAACAATTACCTCTGGTCCCTTCCCTGAGTTTTCATTATTGCAGGAAGGAAGGCTGAAGTCTATTAACAAACCTGGACAGATTTTGTCACAAACGATTGTCTGCTCTGCAGGCCCAACAAACTTTGTCCCAGACCATTGTATGTTCTTCAAGCCCACTGAATCTCCCTAAAAATAATTTACTAATCCCTAAAATCATCCACACTTCCCCATCTCCCGCCCTCCTAAGAAGCAGGGTGTATAAGCATCTGTACCCTGTTAGGATATTGGGCATTCAGTCTGTGATTGTCCCCCTGCCCACGGTAGTAATACATTTATATGGCTTTTCTCTTAATCTCCCTTTTTGTGAGTTGATTTTTCAACAAACTTTCCAAGGGCGAAGGGAAAGATTTCCCTTCGCCCCTACAACCTTGAGAGTTTCATGTCTAAATGGATGTTCTTCAACACATCCAGGGACAGAAAACTCATTCTCTCCCTTGCAATCCCCTTCTACAGCTGGACAGCTCTAAAAGTTAGTAGATGTGTTAGTCAGGGTAAGTAAATCTAGCTGCACAAGAAAAGATCTCCCAAATCTACATGGCTTGATACAATAAAGGTTTATTTAATGTTCATATCACAATGTACCAGGCAGTTCTGTTCAGCTGGCTCTTTTCGCAGATCTTGGCTTCTTTCACCTACCGTCTTACAGGACCTCAGAGTCCTCCCCAGGACCCTCTGCATCTGACTAGCAGCAGGGGAACAGAGAATGTGTGGAAGAGCTCAGAGGGGGCTTTAGAGGTCGGGACTGGAAGTAGCATATACTAAGCTCACCCATACTTTATTGGCTTGACTGACATAGGCATATGGCCCCACTTAGATAGCAAGGGGTTAAAATATATAGACTATCAGGGTACCCAAGATGGAGATGAGTTCACAGATGTTGGAGAGTACTAGCAGTGTCTGTTATGGAAAACTGTCCGTCCATTGAGCTAAGGTGTTTCTTGCAGTAGTTTCTACCTATAGAACCCAGCTTAACTTTGGGTCACATTGACCAAGTTTAATTCTGCTTTCATATGACAGCCCCACAGATATTTGAAGACAGTCATTATGCCTCTAAGTCCACTTGCTTCTGGGCTATTCATCCAATTAGTCAACTTGTTCTCATATCATCAGTTTTCACATCCCCTCATGATTTGTTTGTTTGTTTTTTGAGACAGGGTCTCACTCTGTTGTCCAGGCTGGAGTGCACTGGCACAATAATGGCTCACTGCAGCCTCCACCTTCTGGGTTCAAGCGATCCTCCCATCTCAGCCTCCTGAGTAGCTGGGGCTATGGGCACATGCGACCACATCCAGCTAATTAAAAATTTTTTTTCAGTAAAGGCGGGGTCCCACCATGTTGCCCAGGTTAGTCTTGCTCTCCTGGGCTCAAGTAATCCTCCCACTTCTGCCTCCCAATGTGCTGGGATTACAGGCGTGAGCCACTGTGCCAGGTCATTTTTTGTTTTCCTAAGCCCCAATTGCTTTATAGTTTGAATGAAAACTGAATGAGATACTCCAATAGTGACCCCAGCTTGAGATATTGTAAATTTATAACTACAAATTACCATATTAGGTTCTGTTAATTCATATTGAACTTACTTCTTCTAATTGATTTAGCTAATTTGGCTGCTAAGCTACATTTTCTTCCTTTTTGCACTTAGTTTATTACTGGAAGTCTTGATATTTTCTTCATTTCATTTTGTTGAATTTGAATACCATAACTAGCTGAATTATAATACTTCGGCTCATGTCTGTCCCATCTCTGTCCCTGTAAACAGATGTGACCATACCTAAAAGAGAGGGCATTTAGGACCACCAGATGCTCAGATCAGAATCTTTGTAGTTATCCATGGTTTTTTTGTTGTTGTTGTTGTTTTTTCTGTCTCTCAAATGCAGCATCCAATCTATAAGAAAATCCTGTTGACTTCACCTTGAAAACACCCAGAATCTGATAGCCTCTCTTCCTGTCCTTCTGCTTCATCTTTTGATTGCATTACTGCTGGAGCCTCTTCTGGGTGCCTGCTCCTACCTTGCATTCCCCTGCACTCCTTCCCAGCCTATTTCAAAGCTGTCATTCTTTTGAACTCTTTTGCTCAAGACTCTTCATTGGCTCCCGTTTCACAACAGTAAAAGACAAAGTCCACGCAATGCTCCCAAAGCTCTAAGAGGCTGTCCTTGCTGTGACCTAGTCCTCTCCCAGTTGCCCCTGACTCCCGCTGCCCTCACCACTCTGAGGCTCCGTCAGTTCTTCACAGATACCACAGGCTACCATCTCAGGCCTCTGCACTTGCTGTTCTTTCTGCCCATAGTTCTTGCCTCCAGGATGTCAGCATGATTTGCACGCTTAGTTTCTTCAGGTGTCTGCTCAATTCTTACCTTTCCCAAAAGGCCTTCCTAGACATCTTACATGAAAGGGTAACCTCCTTGCTCCTCTCCTTTGTGGAGAGCCTTGGTTCCTGTAAATCCTGCTTTATTTGTATTTGCAGCACCCCTCACTAGCTGACACTGATTGGTTTATTGTCCAGCTCCCTCCATTAGAATATAAGCTGAACAAGGGCAGGGACTCATTTAATTGACTTTTGTGGCCTCAGCATCCAGAATAGCACTAGATGTGCTGCTGGTGCTCAATAAAGATTGGCTGAAGAAGGCACAGATGCTTTACTGTCCCCAGCTTCCTGCTTCTCCCGGCTTCATACACTTCCCCGTAGCTTCCTATGCTCTTTGCAGAGACAGATCATCCCCTGGTTCCTAAGTTTGTATTTCAAAGTATCAGCTGCTTTCCTAGCTTTATGTATTACCCTTCAAATGTGTAGATTAATGAGTAAAATGTAGCTTCATTAAGGCATGAACTAGTTGAGACTCTAAGTTAACTTGGGCAAAACCAGTTCAGCAGTTCCCATGTCTTGTCTTGTATTTCTGCCTCTCAACTTAGAAATCAACTCTGGTGCAGTAACCAAAGTTCTCTCCAAGACAGTATTGTCCACACTGGGTGTTGTTAATGCTAAAATCATCCACAGCACGTTTCTCAGAAAACATCTGCTTTTAATAATTGGGGATGAGGTCTGTGCCTCCTTAAACTTTCCTATACATCATTGGTCAAAAAGGTAGAAATAAAAACCTGTATTTCTTAAAATAAGGAAAACATTGCTTTTCTAATGAAAACTCAAAGAGTTGAAATATGAAAAATAAAAATCCCCTCAAATTTGAAACATAACAAAATTTAATTATTTTGTTGATGGAGGTTAAAAAACATTGATAAGTTTTATGGCCTTTTGCCAAAATCTATCATCACTTTTGGAAAACAAAACTCTTCCCAGCAATACCTTTAAAGGCTGTGCTTCACAGGAATGCAAAAGAAAATTGCCAAAAGATTACATTGTATAATTTGTCCCTGCCAAGCATTCTACTTGAATAACAGAAAATTCTACCAAGATTTTAATAGAACTGTTCTTTAGCTTCAGTTAACTAAACCCCTCTGTGAAACATTAGAAAGATCTATGCATCATTTCTATGGTTATTCAGACAACAAATATTTATAGGCAGCTTGCTTTATACACAGGATTTGAAAAGAGAAGATTTTTCACAGCAGAGATAGTTCTGGCAAAGATGGAATGCCAGCTGGGTCAACTGAATCTTTAACTAGGGCATCTAGATATAGAGATACTAATATAGTTATAGTTATATGTAAATATAGCAGCAAGCAAAATAAATTTGGTCTTATTCTATAAGTTTATTCATGTACTTCCTCTACCTTGAGAATATAATTTAAATATTACAGAAAACACTTCTGTCCTGAGAAGAACTTTCCCTCCAAATAGCATTAGCTAGTTTTGCTTTCCCTGGTAATTCAGTTATTCATTCAAGAACAATTTATGGCAGTGATCCCCCAACCTTTTTGGCTCCAGGGACCGGTTTCTTGGAAGACAATTTTTCCATGAATCCGGGATGGGTGGGGGGAGGGTGATCTCAGGATGAAACTGTTCCACTTCAGATCATCAAGCGTTAGATTACCATAAGGAGTGGGCAACCTAGATCCCTCGCATGCACAGTTCACAATAGGGTTTGCACTCCTATGAGAGTCTAATGCCACCGCTGATCTGACAAGAGACAGAGCTCAGGCGATAATGCTCACTCACTTGCCACTCACCTCCTATTGTGTAGCCTGGTTCCTAACAAGCCATAGACTGGGACTGGTACTAATCCATGGCCTGGGGGCTTGGGGGCCCCTGATTTATGGGACTCCCACACATGCCAGAGTGGGCAAGGCACTGGAGATGTGAAAATGAACAAAACCCTCAAAAACCCACAGTGCAGTGGGGACTGGAGGGACAAAGGGTGGCAATAGGAGCATGTGCTACAGAAAACTCAGCCTGATTCATTCATTAATTCCACAAATATTGATTGCCTGCTGCATACACTGGTCTAGATGCTTGAGACACATCAGTGAAATAAACTGACAAAAAACTCTGCCTTTGATGTGCTTGCATAGCAGGATATAAAAACGATAGACAAGAAACACAACGAACAAGGAAATTACAGAATATCTTAGAGGATAAGCCCTATGGGGAAATAAATCAAATTTTCCTTCAAGTTGGACAGTGGAAGAATGGATATGCAAGACCTCAAAAAAGTTGCCTTCCATGTAACATTTTCCAATATGTGTTCCAGAAAAAAATGAAAGAGAAAACCAAGAAAGAGAAAAAATGGAATCTAGGAAACACAAGAACTAAGCCAGAGAAAGGCAAAGAAAACATGGGAGGAACAGTTCTTCCCCCTTCCTCTCCCATCATCTGGGTTGAATATGAGCCACCAGTATCATCCCCCAGTATGCAAGCCAAGCCAATAAGCTTTAGTTGCAGGATTTTCTAAATTGGGCAGGACAGAAGAGAGTACTTTCCTCTCAGGTTATGATGCAGTGAGGATGTGATCCCAAGAGCTAAAAGTGACCCGGAGCTCCTGCCTTGTGAAGACAGCTCACCCATGAGACCGAAGTTGGTAGACAGAAAGAATAGAAACAGGAAGAAGCAGAGAGGTCATTCTACCATTGTATTCCTGTTTCTGTGCAGCTTCAACTGCCCTCTGATAGTAGATCACATGAATTGGTCACAAATTATGTCAACAAGTGAAATCTACCCACTCTTTGAATCTGGGTGTGGCCACATGACTCTTATTGGTCAATGGGACATTAGCAAACATGAAGCAAGCAGAGGCTAAAAAGTGTTTGTGGTTTGGGGCTTGCGCTTGCTGGCGGCTGGGAACCTTTCATTAACATATAAAGTGGGCCAGACTGGCCACCTGGAGGATGAGAGACGAGGTGGAGCAGCGATTGATCATGTAGATCATGTAGAAGCATCTCAGCTGGTGTTTTCTAGATCCACCAGCCCTCTCATCACCTGCCAGCTGACTGCAGACACATGAGTGAGACCAAGTGAGCCAAGCAGAAGAATTGCCCAGCTGAATCCAGCTAATTGCTGACCCACAGAATCATGGCTAAAGATTGTTGCTTTAAGCCACTAAATTTTATGATGGTTTGTTATGCAGCGCTGGATAACTGATACACTCTACATACACACATGCACATACTACACACACTTTCTATTTTTTCTTAAAGTAAAACAATTTTTTGCCATTTACAATCAAAAGAAGTTCTAACTAAAATCATAGAGCTTCTTGTGCTTGTGTCATTGACTTGGTGCCCTGTTCATTAATTTAGTTATTCTGTGACTTGAACTATGCCCCTGAATTCCAAGCTTCTCCTTCCAATCTCAATGTTGACATTATCCACCTGTGCTTTGTCCAGGATAAAGACACTACCGTTTGTGGATAAACAAACTACAAAAGAACCTTCTCCTCCCTCCTCTTCATGCCCACACCTGTCAGGTTGGCCCCCTTCCTATGGCCTTTTGCCAAGGGTCTGTACCTGCCACTTCCTGTTGGCTCTTTTCAATGCCAACAGCTTGACAATGTGACTCTCCATCTGTCACTAATTGCTGGACCTACTGTCATCCCTCTTCACTTGTCTGTGTAGATTTCACTCCCTCCTGCAAATAGGAGAGCTATCCACCTGCCAAATGCCAACAGTCAGTTTCCAGCCTAGATTTGAACCCTTTCTGGCCTATTCTGTTTCATTAGATTCAGATTCCCATACCCTTACTCTTCCAGTTTATCCTCTGTCTGGGTTAGAACTGGGTCTGGGAAGGTAAGTGAATCTCTTTAAGCTCTCATATTCAGATGACAAATCACATACAGTAGAAGTAGATGGTGATTTAAAAAAAAAAGCCATGGGAAAACTATTCTCTTCCTCGTGGAAGAATATTGACAAGGCTCTTGCAGGGACCCGTGGAGTCTGTTTATTGCCTTTGGGGTTGTAGACAATGAAATTGATTCTCAATATCAACCAGATAGGTCAATTCTCTGCTCATATTCCCTTAGGCCTTTCCATTTCTATGCCCAGTAGCCTGACATCCAACTGCCAGTCTCTATGATTTTTTTGCCAGAGAGTTTTCTCTGGTGCTGGAGCCAGCTTTGCTTGCATATGGCAGCCCAGAAGTGCTGGAGAATTAATGTCTCCCACTTCTACCCCTGTGCAGTCCTCATGCAGTACTGGCCAGAATTGGTGTATTAATACCCCCGCTCCCTTGTCCCTCAGATACGATATCTCTGAGGAGTATGTTTTCCACTGGATCTCAGAGTTCTCCAATAAGATTAAGCTTCAGTGCCCATAGTGGTAACTTACCTGATAACCCATTCTTTATTGGTTTTCCTCTCTTCCTTGTCTCTCTCCTCCAAATAAATTACATGCCCTTGAAATTTTGTCTCAAGGTCTGCATCCAAGAGAACCCAAACCAAGACAATAATCCACCCAGTAACTGAATACTCTATAGGACAGGAGCTGGATCTATGGAGGTGGTAACAATTTAAAAGCAAAAACAGCATAATAATATGATGATGATCAGAACCAGCCACTTAGATGGTGAACAAAATCGGTGTTGCTACCAGGCCCCATTTGCCCTCTATCTTAGTCTTGGATGACCTTCCTGATGTAGAGTATGTGAACCAAGGATGAATATAAGGGAAATTTTTGGTTATAACCTGATTAATCCATAACATGGGCATCAGTCACTTTGCCCAGTATCCATAGGGCAATAAACTTGTGGAATTTAATTTTTTGTAATGTGGGACTATTTGAACATTATTTTACAGATTTTTATGGGAGAATGATACTCTGATATGGTTCTTCGTCTAAAAGCAAAGTACAACTTAAAAGATAACCAGCGGGAGTTCCAATAGCTATGTTCAAATATTTATGAAACATTGACTTTTGGGTTGTAGGCTAAACACAGAGTTTAAATTGGTTAGTTCTATTGCCAAATGCCTTCAGACTTCATTGACTTTTTTGGAATTAGTACAGAAGCAGAGATTAGATCCAAAACTTTTACAGAGATTCTGTGTGGTCCAGAAAATTATGAGTCTTTGCTTGTACATAGAAATTAAATATTACACATGTTTACTCTCCATCTTTTGAGACAGTGAGCAATTGAGGCGTCTGAACTGATTGAAGAAAGACCTCTCTATAAATATATGACTTATTATTCTTCTACCAAAGAGTGGAAAAATTCTTAATAGTTCTGAATGATGAACTTTCTTTAAAAATTGGGAATTTTGGCATCTGGGAGGCAATGCTAACCATTTGAATAGGGCTTCCTTTACTTTCAGTCAGTATTGCAGTCATTGCTTTGTCAAGGTTCTGAGATCCCTCAAGCATGAAAGGAAGGATAAGGAATCAAATCCTTTCTCTACTTAATAGGGAATGTCTCAGAAGTGCCTCAAAATTAGCTTTGGCTCAGCTTAATGAAATTTCCCCATTGTTGAGCAGCAGCCCACGAAATCCGCAGCATTACAATGGCAGTCCTTCGACTGTAAAAAAAAAAAAAAAAAAAAAAAAAAAGCCTTGAAAATTACAGAACATACAAAAATAAAGATTTTTATTTCTCTTCCCCAGGTTCACAGACAGAACTGAACCTGCTCAGCCTTTTGAGTAGGCTAAATATTAGAGGCACTCCAACTCAGGAGGACATGTTTTACTCTCACAATTTAATGCATAAAATGCCTATGATAGAAGACCCGAAGTTTCTGCAATGAAACTCACCAGCCCTGCTGCCCTCAGGAAATCATTTTAGAGGACAGCAGAGCAACCAAGAGACGTGAGTGGGAGCTACTCCTCGCTGGTGTCGCTTAAGTTTCTCCAGTGGGGTCTTATTCAGAAGGCCTTTCTCTTGAGACTTCTCCCCAGCTCTGGTTAAATTAATTTGGCTTTACTGGACTGAGATAAGAGACTTATAATTGCTTCTCTATCCCCCTTCCTTTTCACTTTGCACCCACACACAATCGTTGTGTTTTCAAAACTCCTTAAATTATCACTATAATATACGACATCAATTTCTTTATATTAACATGTGCATAAAAATTGACACTCAGTGCTCACCTTTCGTCACTCACTATCCACTCATCTCCCTTTGCCTGAACAAGGGTGCATCCAAACTTACAGTCTTTGGAGCACAAATCAATGTAGTAATGTAGCCAATAAAGGATCTCCTGATTCAAATGATACCAATGTCAAATGCTGCTGTGTGTAAATAATTAATTGTGTTTTCACTGGTGAGTCCAGTTTGATCTTTCATTGCTTGGCGACCCCTGGGGTCTGTGACTCCCTGAGAAGCAGGAACATTTAGGATTTTTTATTACCAGCTCATCACTAATTTATAGATTACTATGGAGTCAGGTGCACAGATTCAGAGTATCATCTATCACTATAGGCAGCTCCAGTGTTAAGGGATGGCTACGTCCCAGAAATCAACGAAGAGGAACAGATGAGGAAAGGGGGCAACATGGCACATATGCCGCAGAAGGCACATCTTTCAGAAACACAAACATATCAAGGTAAACAATTTCCTTCTCACTGAGCCAGACAAACTATAAAGTGCTCTAACTATCTCCTAAAGGTAAAACACCAGTGTATGTTACATAGCCAAATATAATTCAACTGTTATCACTTATCATTAAAATTATTTATGTTTTTCTTCTCTTCTATGCTGTCTTAGGTGAAAGTTTCACTAGAACAACTCTTTCAGATTCAAACTTGTAGAAAGTGCTATTGCTTGAAAAAGGGGGGTGGGGGAGGATGGGTACTTTCTTAACGGGAAAATTGTGTCTTGCCAGAAAATGACCTTGAAATAGGAGGGAGGTATTGGAGTTTAATCACAGCTTTGATAACATATGTGCTGTGTCTTTTGGACAATGCCATTGAGTGTGGGGTTCATGTCCTTATGATGGTCTAAAGTGTGTCACAGTACATGCACATGTTGTGATGGAAAGAAGCAAAATGTACAAACACTAAAAGGGCCATTTATTACAGACCTTCAAAGAAACCAACAATGACTGTGGGATGTATGTTGCATTCCTGAGTTTTACATGATTTTCTGGATAGCATTAACAGTTTTCTGAGAATGTTCTCAAGAATTCCATTTCTATCACAGCCATGTATGTATTCCTACCCTCTGACCTCACAGTTGTGTCTCTCCCAACTTCTCCCCAAAGCTGGTTCTCATAGAGCAAAGGAAAGATGGGCTGTGCAAATAAAACCTAAACCCAATGGAATTTGAAACAAGTCCTAGTAGGATAAAGAAATCTCTGAACATATTCATAAGGAATGTTTCTTTAGGGAACTTTTCTGTTTCAGGGACACCACCGAGGCTGTGCCACATTCTGAAACTGTTGCTATGGCAAAGCGTCTTGTGTTATTGACGATGGAGCACATTGTTGTGTTTAAGTCATGTAAATGATCAGGACACAAAGGAAGCTGCCCACAGCAGCCCCTGCTCAATCACCACAGCGCTGGGGCCTTTCCCCCTTGACACATGCCATTTACACAGCATGGGAAGGCATTTCTTTCAGAAAGCCTCACTCCCTGGGTGCTGTGAACTGTTCTTTGGAGACATTTATGAGATCTCCACATCTTTCAGAATTGATTCTGCAGGGGAAAAAGAATACACAATGACAAAGCCCTTTCTTTTGTTTTAAGGCCAGGATATTTCTATAGACATTTTGCATTTTCTACCTATTAACACATTTTTTTTTTCCAGGCTGCTGGTCTTGTCTAATATTTCAACTTTCTATCAGTTTTTGTCATTTAGAGTCAAACTATGAGAGTTTCTCCGTTGTTTCCCACTTATAGCTCAAATATGTGTTTTTAATTAAGTATTTTCCACAGCATCAATTCACACTGATTAGACATAATTACAGAAAATATGCAGAATACATTTTAATAATGCCTGTCACCTCTGAGGGAACAATGAGGATCTAATTTAATGATCTAAGTGTTGTTTGAAAGCGACACAGTTTTTAAAAATAGTACTATATATTTTGAAGTGGAGCTTATTAGTATTTTTAGATACAAATGTAAGCCGAAATGAACTATTATTCAGGTTTCAATGCATGTAATTAAAAAAAACACTTAGGGCAACACTTGTTTACATAAAGAATCAAATTATACCCTTTAATAATAAAAGCTTGATCCAACTGTGACACTTAAGACTTGAAATGATGTGATAATTTGTAGTCCAATTTCTAAGGGAAATTTTGCCACTATGAAAATCTATTTTTGATAGTACTGTGTCAAAGTCAATGTACTGGTTTTGACATTAGTGTGGTTATGAAAGATGTTATCATTAGGGGAAGCCACATGAATGATACGGGGGAACTCTCTGCATTAGTTTTGCAACCTCTTGTGTGTCTCCAACTATTTCTTTTTTTTTTTTTTTTGAGACCGAGTCTCGTTCTGTTGCCCAGGCTGGAGTGCAGTGGTGTGATTTCGGCTCACTGCAAACTCTGACTTCTGGGTTCACGCCATTCCCCTGCATCAGCCTTCCGAGTAGCTGGGACTACAGGCACCCACCACCACATCCGGCTAATTTTTTGTATATTTAGCAGAGACAGGGTTTCCACCATGTTAGCCAGGATGGTCTCGATCTCCTGACCTCGCGATCCACCCACCTCAGCCTCCCAAAGTGCTGGGATTACAGGCATGAGCCACCGCACCTGGCTTTGGGTCTCCAACTATTTCATAATAAGAAAAGTTATGTCAAAAATCTATTTTTCATACCTAATAAAAATATATTTTTCCTACTTGTAGAAGAATATGCTGTCTCAGTAGAGCTTAGAATATTACTATTACAGAACCATATGACATTACTCTCAAAATTTGTCTTGGCATCTGGAGTCAAAGGAATTTTGGACAATGAGTTAACTTTCTCAAAGAAAATCTCTTTACCCCGAATTTTCAACTTGCTCAGAAAATAATTCTGTAAACAGTTATGAATGAGAAATCCACTTACTTTTACTGTTTCAGACGCTCTTTTAGAAGTTATTAAAACAGTATTTACAATTCTCATAAATCTGAAGGCATAATTGGATCTCATTTCCTTTGCCTTTTTTGCTCTTTTTAAAAACTCTTTTGGCTGGGTGCGGTGGCTCATGCCTGTAATCCCAGCACTTTGGGAGGCCGAGGTGGGCAGATCACCTGAGGTCAGGAGTTTGAGACCAGCCTGACCAACAGGGAGAAACTCCATCTCTACTAAAAATACAAAATTAGCCGGGCATGGTGGCGCATGCCTGTAATCCCAGCTACTCAGGAGGCTGAGGCAGAAGAATCGCTTGAACCGGGGTGGGGGGGCAGAGGTTGTGGTGAGCCGAGATCACACCATTGCACTCCAGCCGGGGCAACAAAAGCCAAACACTATCTCAAAACAAACAAACAAACAAACACATACACACACAAAACAAGCAAACAAACAAAAACCCTCTTTTAACTCCATAGTTAAAACCATAGTTTTGCATTCCTAGCTGTCATGAGTGAAGCCGAGATTTAAAAAAGTAATACAGGACTATCACAAGCCAAAGTTACATCTAACATAAATGTCCATTCATATTTCATTTGGCTGTGATTGTGTATTTGTGGCAGGTATATGGGTGTGTAGGGAGGATGTGTGTGTACTCATACAATGTTAGGATCAACAGGACCATAGGAATCTCCTAATTCAAGCTCAATATTAAGATATTCAATATACATAGGTTCGATATTTGTAATATATACTGCTGATTGTGCAATAATTCTTCACATTCCCATGGCCTTCTTTAAGAGGCCATCATAGCACACATCTAATTTTATCCTAACATAATTCTATGAGCTTGCTAGAGGGCATTATTATTATTCTACTGAGAAAATGGGCAGCTAATTCCAAACAGGTCCAGCTTTGGCTAAGTCTTACACGGCATGTGAATGGTGAGGTTGAGGATTAAAACCCAGATTCCACATCGTTGCTCAGAGTACTTCATTCTGGCCCACAATCTCTAAAGCTACAACTGTCTAAATACAAACGAACAAACAAAAAACAAACAAAAACACAAATGTAGCATATCCATGCATATCCATACAACCGGAGAGTATTCAGCTCTAAAAAGTATTATTCAGCTGCTGATACATGCTACATCATGCTCAGTGAAAGACGGCAGTCACAGAGGGTCACATATTGTAGGATTCCATCTATGTGAAATGTCCAGAATAGGCAAATTCATAGAGATAGAAAGTCAATTAGTGGTTGCAAGGGGCTAGAGGTGAAGGGTAGGGGGAAAGGAAGTGACTGCTAATGGGCACAACGTTTCTTTTATTGGGGAGATAAAGCTGTTCTAAAATTAGATGGTGGTGATGGTTGTAGGACACTGGGAATATACTTTAAAACATTAAATTGTCCACATTAGATGGATACATTGTGTGGTATGTGAATTGTATCTCAGCTAAACTTTAAAAACAAAAGAAAAGAAAAGAGAAAGGAGTTATGATACAGAGCCAAGTGTTCCTAGGTCACTCACAAAATGCTTTTAATTGTTACAGTTTAAAAAGAATTAACTAACTCCTATTATCATTTTAATAGAACTCTCCCTCCAACATGCACTGTTTCAGATATTATACAAGACAGTGTAGACAGTGTATTTAGACAGTTGTAGCTTTAGAGATTGTGGGCCAGAATGAAGTACTCTGAGCAACGATGTGGAATCTGGGTTTTAATCCTCAACCTCACCATTCACATGCCGTGTAAGACTTAGCCAAAGCTGGACCTGTTTGGAGGTCCCATTTTCTCAGTAGAATAATAATAATGCCCTCTAGCAAGCTCATAGAATTATGTTAGGATAAAATTAGATGTGTGCTATGATGGCCTTTTAAAGGCGGCCATGGGAATGTGAAGAATTATTGCACAATCAGCAGTATATATTACAAATATCGAACCTATGTATATTGAATATGTTAATATTGAGCTTGAATTAGGAGATTCCTGTGGTCCTCTTGATCCTAACATTGTATGAGTGCACACGCATCCTCCCTACACACCCATATACCTGCCACAAATACACAATCACAGCCAAATGAAATATGAATGGACATTTATATTAGATGTAACTTTGGTTTGTGATAGTCCTATATTACTTTTTTAAATCTCGGCTTCACTCATGACAGCTAGGAATGCAAAACTATGGTTTTAACTATGGAGTTAAAAGAGGGTTTTTGTTTGTTTGCTTGTTTTGTGTGTGTATGTGGTTTTTTTTTTTTTTTTTTTTTGAGACAGTGTTTGGCTCTTGTTGCCCAGGCTGGAGTGCAATGGTGTGATCTCGGCTCACCGCAACCTCCACCTCCCAGGTTCAAGCGATTCTCCTGCCTCAGCCTCCCGAGAAGCTAGGATTACAGGCATGTACCACCATGTCCAGCTATTATTTTTTTGTATTTTTAGTAGAGATGGTGGTTTCACCATGTTGGCCAGGCTGGTCTCAAACTCCTGACCTCAAATGATCTCCTGCCTTGGCCTCCCAAAGTGCTGGGATTATAGGCATGAGCCACCGCACCCAGCAATATGCTGCGTTTTATTTATCGATTCATCCATTGATAAACATTTGGGCTGTTTCCACTTTTTGGCTATTGTAAATAATGCTGCTATGAACATTCATATACATGTTGTTGTGTGAACATACGTTTTCATTTCTTTTGGATATATACCTAGAAGTACACTTGTTGGATCATATGGTAACCCTATGTTTAACTTTTTGAGGAACTGCCAAACCATTTCCAAAGTGACTGCACCATATTTCATTTCCACTAATAATCCCTTTCTTAACTTGAGCCGGTAAAGCCTCTGTGATGGCTCCTGGTAGTTACTAAACTAACCTTCAAAGTCCTTTCTTGCACACACTTCTGGGTCTGGTCAGGTGAAAAGTAGGAGAGTGTATTTGCCTCACATGATTTCAGAAAAGCCATCAGAAATTAGAATGGGAAACAAGGAGATTAAGGATATGCATATTAATTAAACATCTAGAATGTAAGTTATTTATTGGTGAGGAAATTTAAAACTTTAAGTTGCATCAAATACACACACACAATTCAAGCGGCCATACAAAAATAAAAAACAAACCAAATCAACCAACCAGTCAAACACAGGCTCCCAACATCATCCTTGGCATTTGATCTTCCATCTGTAGCCCCTGAAGTAATGCAACAATATGAGATATTTGAATCGTTTTTGTAGTTCTTAATAGCAAGAGATATTTTTGGCTATGAAGACATCTAGGTCAAAGCCCTCATACCTGCTTCTTGCTCACAGATGTACAACTATTTCAAAAAAATCTCCAAAGCCATATGAATAAACCTTTTATAATCTTAAGGATTCTTAAGCCTCTAGACAGAGATTGATACAGACCCTGGCTTTTAAAGTAAGCTGGGACACCTTCTGGAATTCAAAACACATGCTTGGCCCCTGACAAATCAAGCTAGAGTCTGCAGGTGAATTCAGCTGGTTCTTTTACACACGAACCTCGCAACACTCTGACTAGCTCTTTTTGTGTGGCCAGAAAGGTCTTGAGGCTTCGAGGCTGCAAACAGTTCCTGACCTGTCACTGCTAGACTCAAATAGCCACCCTTTTTTTTTTTTTTTTTTTGAGACAGATTCTTTCTTTGTCGCCCAGGCTGGAGTGTAGTGGTGCAATCCTAGCTCACTGCAGCCTTGATCTCCTGGGCTCAAGCAATCCTCCCACCTCAGTCTCCGGAGTAGATGGGACTGCAGGCACACGCCACCACAGCCAGCTAATTTTCTTATTTTCTGTAGAGATGAGGTCTCACCATGTTGCTCGGGCTGGTCTCAAACTCCTGGGCTCAAGTGATCCACCCACTTCGGCCTCCCAAAGTGCCCGGATTATAGGCGTGAGCCACCCCGCCTGGCCAAGTAGCCATTTTCATTTCTTTGCCCTGAGTTTATTATATCCATCAGTCAGCACTTTTGACTTGCTTTTTTCTGTGACACACGTGACCTGATTTCAGCTAGGTCAGTACAAGGCCAAAAAGGAAAATTGTCTGGGAATGTTTCTCTTATTCCATTGTCTCTTCCCTATGACCAGACACATTTTCTGGATGGGGAACAATCTCAAGCAGGGGATGGCTGGAAAGTGTTGAGTGAAAACGCAAGACACAATGAGAGAGAAAGAATAAGTAAAAATAAAAAAAGAGAGAGAAGAAGGAGTGAAACAGGGAAAGGCTATGTCATAATACAAAGGTCAAAGTGGGAAAGAGTGGCAGAGAACAGGGAAAGCAGAGAGGAGAATCTTGAGATGAAGGTGTTAGCAAGTGATAATCTCCTGGGATCTTCTCAGTCCCTATTGAGGTCCTTCCCCTAGGATCGTGCAATAATTTATTAAGGTCTTTCCCCTAGGATTGTGCAATAATTTATTGGTAATGCTCAAATTGAATTTGCAAATGACTTCAAACCTTAGCAGGAGATACTGGTAGTTTATAGCTTTGCAAATTGAAATTGAAACTCAAAGTGCCCTTGATAAACTGCAAAAAAGAAAAAAAAAGCAAATAGAAGAAATCCCCTCTAGATTATGCAATAGCACACCAAATGAGTTTTTTGAAAAATGGAAGACGAATAAGTGAAACTAGCCAGCTAACTAACAGCAGGCACTGATTCTAGAAGTAAATTGGATATGGAGGTACACTCAAATGTTGGTATTTATCCTGAGGAAATCTGGCCATTCAAATGATTTCAAAGATACTCGGCCTAGTTCTGAGCACAATTAAAGGGGGTGTGGGGAACTTGGAAAGAGTTCAGAGGAAAACCACAAAGATCAAAGAGGTGAAGAAAAGGGAGCTCAGAGGAAAGTCGAGGAGCTGGAAAAATCCAACCTGAAGAAGAGAAGGTAAAGGAGATAATTTAATTATGGTCCTCAGCTATAAGACGAGCTTTTCATAGGTGGCTACCTGTTCTCTGTTTCTACTATGGATGGACAGAAAGGCAGGGGGCTTAAATATGCAATATGGGGGATGTCAGTTAGGTATAAGGAATTTCCTGACATGAAAGCTGGTAAATGATGAAATGGGCTCCTGATCATGGACAGGAATAAGGAATATTCTTCTTAGAAAACAGGTAAAATTCTCACAGGTTTGGAATGGTTTACAGATCTTGCTACCTAGAGTTGGGGGTGGGACAGGGGAGTGGGTATACTCTAACATTCTAGAAGAACAGATTCTGGTACCTTGATTTTGCTTCAGACTTGTGTATGCACCACTCGCCTGGCCCAATGTCTCACATTTCCCCGGCTTTACACAAAATGTCCTCCCTGGCATACCACTTTGAGATGTAATCATCTCCTCTGTGAAAAAGAGCACTGGAAAATATGTTTGGAAGAGCTGGAATTTGTTGAAGGAAAATAGCTAAACAAGACCTACACGAGTGGGGGTGGGGTAAAGGCACCTCGGAGTGCATGCTGGGATTAGGGCTAATTAAGATGTTGACTGAATCTATGCTAATCATGTCCCACCAGACTCTGCTGGATTAGTATGTAAATTGGTAAACTCTGTTCTGAAATTGCCCTACCAGCTGAGGTCTAATTACTGACTAGACATAACAAATAATAATGGGATTTGTATTTTAGGATGTTTAATTATGGAAATATATGTCTGGAAAAAATACCAGCTGTACTGCACAAAAAGAGAATTCATAATGTTTTACTAAAGGTTTATGAAATTTTACACCTTTAATAAGAGCACCAGGAATAGGGGTGTGTGGGGGAAGTCTTTTCGGAGACCTAGCATTTGTGAAGGGGGACCAGAATCGCAATGATTAATTCGCTGCTTGAATAATTTCCCCAAAGCTCAAAGACTGATTGTTTCATTGCCGATACACAGCATCTTGTGAGCTTTTAGTTGTATCACCCAAAGAACTGGAACTCATCCGTGAAGAATAACCAAGATGCCATGGATTTAACTCAACTACTCCATAGCATGCATTCAAATGGAATTAAAAGCAACAGGGCAACAATAGTTGTAGGAAAGTAAGCCCCTAAAACAATTTTCCTTAACTGAAGTTACTCCATGATATTGAAATCATTAAATTTATAAATCAGAAAATGGTTAGTCCAGTCCTGAAGCAAAGGCATGTATTGCATGGTTTTAGAGAAAAGCAGCTTGAGCTCTAGAATTCACTGAATAGGCATCTTGGGACAGAAACTTCTTTGCAACCATTTATTACATCATTCTGTGACCCACCCTTTCCAAAAAGTAACATACAAAGAGTTATAAACAGAGTTTTGGTAGAGCTGTAATAGCTGCCTGTATTTGCCTGCCATAGTGCTATTACTCACATAATTTTAAAGGCTTCTGGGTGATCATTAAATCTTTATTAGGTTTTACATTATAAAATAAATTATTCATGTCGTTCTAATACATACTGGTATCTTTACAGCCCTTCTGCCCACATTTGGATAAACAAATCCTATTTGCATATCATTTTTATTTTAATTTAAGACAATTTTGTTGTGAAAATATAAGGCTTAAATGCCTACTATGTTCCAATTATGTTCCAATTTCCCACACTTTTCTTGGTTCTATACAGTACTTTACAAATAAGGTGAAGTTCACATAATTTAAAAAGACGGATGATTTCCTTTTACTTAGAAGTTTTAGAATGTTTGCTCTTGCTGTTATATGGCAAGGCAATAGATATTATCAAATAAAATTTAGTGAGCAAGCTTGTGTTTGCAGTAGCTTCACGCCTCTGTACATTTGAAGTTACACATGTATATGGAAATTAAATTTGTTGATCACTTTAACAAATTCGTGAATTAGCAAAAATAAAGCCCTAATTTTTCTTTGTGGTACAGAACTATAGGGAAAAATAATACAGTATTACTTTGATGTAAGGATATCTAACCTTTGTATTGGAAAGTCATTGAATAAAATAATTTTTCATTAAGGGCTTACGCTATTAGTCTTTGCAGATCTTATCAGCATATTGATAACTGTATTTATTTAGGTTTCAATAGTAGATTTTAGTTTCTTGTTTCATTAGTCTTAGAAATCTAGGACACGTTTGATTCCCTGATGGTAGATGAGTAAATCTGAACAAACTTTCCCTTTCAATATGATAGTCAGTTCTCACCTTCAAGCATTGCCATTAAGCTTGCATGATGTCATCCTGTAGGCAATGTATCACTAAAAACATTATTTTAAATGCTATTTTCCCATGCCCCAAGGCACCTGTCAGTAATTATATGTTATTTTCTATTAAAACTAATTGTGACCCACTCTCAGCATTGAACCCAGGGTCAGATACTCTGGTATAATAATTCTAGCTTTGTCCTCTTCTTGTCATGAGTATTGGGTGAAGTCAGAGTGGGGTGAGAACATTTAGAAGGTTCACAGAAAGTGTTTCACCAACACATAGGTAAGCAGTGTGTAAGCCTGAACAGATGTCACCTTGAATGTAAATCTTTCAGGGATTGGGTAGACAGCTATGGGATAAATCTCATATTTTTTGCAAGTCTCACTTTGAAGCAAATTATACAATTCTAGAGAGTGATCTTTTCAACAAATATACTTTGAAATCCTCTCTCTATCTTTAAGGCAAGCTGTAGATTATCTTGATAAATAGCAATATTGATTTTAGCATAGAGATAATTGCCCCAAAATATACCTACCATTGGTCATGGTGATATAACCAAACTCTCCTAGTTTGCTGTTCCAAATGAAGAAATTTGGAGTCCTTCCTCAGTGGCTTTGAATATCTGTCTTAGCTAAGTAGGTTAAAGGACATGGGAGCAAGTCTTCTGGGCTGAGACAGAAGACAGGAGTTCAAGTCTGGCTGAGCCATTCTCTGAGATTCTCCTTCTTCCACTGTAAAGAGGGTCTTTCCTAACAAGAATTGCAAGGAACAAATGGAATAAAATGTGTGCCTTTCACATAGTAGATACCAAATAATTGTTTGTTAAATACATGTCTAGTAGGAAAGGTTAAATATGAATCTTTCTGTTACACAAATTAAAAAGCAAACTTAAATGGCAAGGTCTCATATCTTCCTGGTGATCTGGCTATAAAAGAATAAAAACCACATTCCTTTCAGTAATATCTCTTGGTAAGAAATTTATTACCTAATGATTACCACAGTGCTTTTTAAAGCCCATAAGTAGTCTATAATTCCATATTATAGCTTCTACAAAGATACAGAATATTAAAGAAAATAAAAGAGAATGTAAAAAAATAAGTTTACATGTATCTTTCTTGGCATGATTTTCTTTTAAAGACCCACCTATATTGAATGATACTGAAATCTTCACACACCCAGGGCAGCTCCACCCAACAACCAGGCAATGATAACGATAATGAAGAACAACTACATCAAGGTATCAAGACCTTACAAAATGTAAGCATCATTTTAGGATTCCTACGGCATTTAAAAATTTTATTCAAAGGGAGCTCTGTCCCAACATTCTTTAAACACACACATAGCAGAGTGAGAGACCTTGGGATTCAAATTTCACCCTGCCATTATTTTATAGTGTTGGAAACGGGAGAATGCAAGTGCATAACACATTAAGTCATTCAATGAATGTACACAATGGCTCTGCATCCCATCATCTTGACCTTCTTATTGCCCTGTTCTTTCCCACTCTCTTTTAGAAAAGAACTATGCTCTCACTTCGTATTTATCCAGAGGGCCTTGGAACCATTTAATTTTTGGTCATCTATTTTTTATGATTGCAATATGGTTTTCTCAGTGTGGTTATAAATTCTTAGAGAGCAGGGAAATAAGAACTTTCTCCAATTTTGCCCTGATGTCCAGGCTAATGCTCCATATAAATGTTTTATTTTGTCATGGATCACACCCTACTGATAGCCAGGAGTTACAGGAATGTGCCTCAGAAAAATTCACAGTTCATCTTGAGAGCAGTAATTGCTAACCGCGTGGTTCACTCCCGCCCCCATTAAATGTACAGGTAGCTCTCATACTAAATATCTCACAAAATTATAATTGGTTGTTAAGCAAGGCAGTAGAGTGTAAGAATTAAAACCACAGATTCTGGAGCCAGACTACTTGACTTTAACTGCCCTCTCTCTCCTTACAAATTGCATGATGTTGGGCAAATCACATAAGGTCTCCTTGCTTCAGTTTCTTCATCAGAAAACTGAGATGATAGTGTTACTAGTGTCTACCAAAGAGGGTTGGTATGAAAATTAAATGTAGTGTGCTTGGAAGAAGCTAAAGTACTCAGTGAATATGAGTTATTCCTATTATTATTACTGGTGTCTTCACAGATGGGCTTTTAGCTTCTTAGGAGAAAAGGTGTTTCTGGCCGGTGTTCTATCCCCAGGTCCTAGTGCAGCATACACACATCTTCTCAGAGTCCCCCATCCTCTCTACGCCCCCATCATCTACCTGAGATATCCAAGTCACAAACCTCTTCGTCTCAGCTGTCCTGCCAATGCACTGTCCTTAGTATTTCTCAAACTTCTTGTCCTTTTCTCTACAGATTCTATCAGAAGTCATGTTCTCGACCTCTCTCTCCTGCATTCCAATAGGCAGCCTAGTTGGGCCTCCATCTCCATAGGGCTCTCTCAGTGAGCTTTCTAACATGGAAACCTGATCATTTTCATTTCACCTCTCCATTGAAATATTTCCATCGCTCCCTACTGCCTACAAGATCATGGAATAAATACATATCAAGTCAATATAAAGAAATTTGTGTCCGGGCATAGTGGCTCACACCTGTAACCCTAGCACTTTGGGAGGCTGTGGCAGGTGGACCGCTTGAGCCCAGGAGTTCCAGACCAGCCTAGGCAACATGGTGAAACCCCATCTCTACAAAAAAATACAAAAATTAGCTGAGCGTGGTGGTGCATGCCTATAGTCCCAGCTACTCAGAAGGCTGAGGTGGGAGGATCACTTGACCACAGGAAGTTGAGGCTGCAGTGAGCCATGTTTGCACCACTGCACTCCAGTCCGGGTGACAGAGCGAGACCCTGTCTCAAAAAAAATAAAATTTGAAAGAAGATGTGGCAGTCAGAACAATGCTCCCCACCAAAGATGTCCACATTCTAATCTCCCAAGCTTTTGTATGTGTTATGTTACGTGGCAAAAGGGACCTTGCAGATGTGGCTAAGGATGTTTAACCACATCCTTCGACATCCTTCAATATGGTTAGATCTAAGGATGCGAGATGGGAAGATTTCCATGGGGTCACCTGGTGGCCCCAGTGTAATTGCACAGGTCCTTACAGTGGAAAGAGGGAGGCAGAAGAGTCAGAGAAGGCAATGTGACGAATGAAGCAGAGTCAGAAACATGCAGCGCCATGAGCCAAGCAGTGCCAGAAGCCTCTTGAAGTTGGAAAAGCAGGGAACAGATTCTTGTCTAGAGCCTTCAGAGGGAATGCAGGCCTGCTGATACCTTGATTTTAGATCCATTTTGTGCTTCAGACCTCCAGGAATGTAATAAAATAAATTTGTGTTGTTTAATTTTTTTTGAGATGGGCAGGCTGGAGTGCAGTGGCATGATTATAGCTCATTGCAGCCTCAAACTCCTGGCCTCAAAGGATCCTCCCTCCTTAGCATTCCAAGTAGTTGGGACCACAGGATATGCTACCACACCCAGTTAACTTTTTATTTTTTTGCAGAGGAGGAGTTTCTCTATGTTTCCCAAGCTGGTCTTGAACTCCTAGGCTCAAGTGATCCTCCTGCCTCAGCCTCCCAATGTGCTGGGATTACAAGTATGAGCCACTGCGCCTGGTCGTGTTGCTTAAATTTTTAATAATTTGTGGTAATTTATTACAGCAACCATCGGAAACTAGTACACAAGGCAATTGGATAGATAGTGCTGACTAAATAATTGTGTTGCAGTAAATGAATGACTATACTATGAGAGTACCAGACTAATGAGCTGATATATTTAGAATTCTTTTTATTAATGATGTGTTAAGATTTTCTTTCTCTCAACCAGTAACTTCAGGTAGGGGTAAGGGATGCATTTTTCTACAACTCCACCCTGTCTTCTGCTCACCTGCTGGGGGCAGAAAGTGAGGCTGAGTGGGTATAGAAACCTAGACCTTTATACAAGCAGATCTCTATACAAACAAATATGTCACAGTGTACATGCAGACCGGGGCTCCCTACTGGATACCTGGTGGAAACCAGGGCAGGCATGGCCAGAAACCAAACTAAACCAACTGTGTAATTTCTCTTAACTGAGCAAATCTAAAATACTGTATTCTGTATTTTAACCTAATATGATGTTTCTACCTTGATGTTTCAAAAGCCATTTTTACACGTAAATACATATGGTGCCTGTCCAATCCATAGTTATATGTGTTGGCTCTCTGATCATAAAGGAAGACAGGGAACAGGCAGAAGCTGTCAAGGGAGATTCTCTGGAAGCATTAAGGTAAGCTATAGTGAGTTCTCAATTGATACGAGATCTGGGAAGAAAGACACAGATGGTAAGAGAGCAATATAGAAGTGTGCTAAAAAGTGCTTTTGTGGAGCAGGGAACAGATTTGGGTTTGCTACCTTAGTAGTGTGGCACGATTTTATTCTTAAATTCTCTGGTCCTTCATTCCCTCATCTTTAAAATGGGCCTGATAATACCTATTTTGCAGTATTGTTGAGAAGAGTAAATGATAACACGCTTGTAAAGGGGCCAGGGCAGTGTCTGGTATACGGTGGATTCAAGACACGTTCATTTCTTTCCCATGATTCTTTTTTCTTATTGACATTATTGCAAATTATGTGTATTATTATGATACATCAAAACATTTAACAAAAGTCATCTAACAGAAAAAACTAATACATCAAGAAAAAAATGAGAAGGAACAGTAATTTATAAGCTCTAAAGATTAAGGATGCTGGAATGTTTTGTTCTGTATTTTCCCAATTTGCACAATGGCAAGGTTAATTCACGAGAAACCTTTCTTTTGAATTATTTAAATGCCCAGTGATGAGAATAACACATAGTGGGTCTTGTGCAATGTGAGAGGATTATTGATTAAGTCAGCTCACAGGTTCCAAGTAGCCAGTAATATATTTTAATGTATCAATAATTCAGAAGAATTAGAGTTTTTCGTTGTTGCTGAAACCACATTCACAACTGAACCACGGGAGCTGGCAAACAATTGTTAGAACAGCACGAGTTGGTCTTTCCCTTCTAGCCTTGGTTGCCTCTGCAATAAACTCCACAAAACATAGCTTTCATCTCTAACAGCAAACGTGCGCCATATTAGTGACACCCAAGCACTCAATAAATATATGCCAGATGAATGAAAACCTCATAAGGCAGTAGTGAAAAATGGCCAAAGTATTTCAGAAGATCAACCTGGAAAGAAAATCAATTCTAATAAACTCGACGCTCTCAGGCTCAAATATAATAATGAAGGTAAATAGTCTTTATAACCAGAATGAGCATGGGGCGGAGAATAATGTTAATCAAAACCTGAAAACTTCACAGTTCACAGATAAATTGATTAACTGTTATCTCACACTCAGGACTCCCAAATTGACTGCCAGCATTCCGTAAACAATTCCTAAAGGCAAAGGTAACACCGTTTGGTTGAATTAGCATTTTCAGTTGAGAAAAGAATAAAAAACTGAAATTGAAAGGGAATTGACTTTCATTTTTTGGCAAAGGATATCTCAGGCAAATAATTATTTCATTTTAAAAGAAAAAGCATATATTTTTTCAGGCTTTCATATCAATGTGCATGCAAAGAAACTGTATTTAAATAGTTTATAACCTGTAGTTGAAACCTATAGTTTATAACCTATAGTTTAAATAACCTGGTTGTTATTAATGAAATAAATGGCATGCATTTTCAATTTCTGAATATTCTAATAATCACATCATGTTAAGACTGTAGAATTAAGTAAACTGAAGTAACAGTTGCAGACTTGAATAATTTGTGTTGAATCATTTTACTTGATCAGTGTTTTCATGATGGGCAGATTCAACCGAAATGATAATAAGAGTATTGGCATATGTTAAGTTTAGAAACGAAACATCCATCATCAGAACTTTGCATTTAGCAATGCTTCTAGTTTTATTTTAATGAGGAGGGAAAAATGCAGAGAGCCCCCTAAATTAGGCAGCACTCAAATTTTCTCAGGGCAAAAACAACAACAAAGATTAGCACCCTGTCTTGGGGATGGGGGAGGGGTGCGCAGAGTTTTTAGGAATTTGGTTCTCAGCTATGAGGAAAGGCTTCTGGACTTGTCCATCACAGAAACAACAGCTGTCTGCCACTTCTCTCTTCTTCACACAGCCCCCAACTCCAAACACGCCTCTCAGAAGGACTTTTGTAGCTTGCTTAAGGGATAATTTGCTTCAGAATGAATCAATATATTTCTAAACTCTTCAGGCTCAAGTTTGCCAGGATATGATAAAAGGATATATTTATATGTGTGTGCATACATATAAATTTTAAATATATAAGTAATATAAATAATGTATTCTATATATATCTTCACACAAATATGAAAGTCAGCTCTAGAAATAACAGAATGGAATTAGGGAGTAAGAAGCAACATTTGCCCAAGAAGGCTTGTGTGCATGAGCTGATTCTTTGAAAATGTTGAAGGAAACGTGTACCTATTCTTTCTGACTCTAGGGCAGCTTCCTCATTTCTTCTTTCCAATTAGAACTCCTCTGCATGCAGATAAAGAATATACAGTTCTTCAAGTTCCATTTTCCTCACTTGAGTGTGAATACTCTCCCCTCCTTTCACAGTGTCTTGAACTTGCGCTAGGTACTACTTGGATTTTTAACAGTGGCTTGGATCTGAACAGCTCTTGTTACAAAACAGGTGATACATACAATGGCAAAAATACATTCTCACAGGAAACAGACAATTGAACAATTTCCAGAAGGACCAGGTTTTTCTCTCACTCTCCTGAAGTTGTACCTCCCAAACTAATCAAATTGAGATAGAAATGCTTTAAAGATCCGAGTATCTGATAGATAAGTGCATTCCTCTATAGGGGTATAGTTTCTGCGTGGGCATGCGTTTTGCTTAAGTCAGTTGCTCAGAAGTGATGCTAATCAAGTTTGGGAAAAGTAAAATTGTTCTGTGGCTACCAGCCCTTTGTACCAGAAACAGCGCCGTCCTCATACACCAGACAGAGACGATGCAGGATGTCCGCAGATTCACTAACCAACTTCCCTCCCTTCTGACCCCTGCGCTTCAGTAAAGCAATTACAGTAGCATCCCAGAGCAGTAGAGAATAAAATGAGCCTTACCAGTTTCTCCTAGCGTGGACGAAAGGAAACAACCCCTCAGCTGCTCTAGGCCAGGCAACTGGGTCTCAGACTTACTTGACTGAGGGGACTCTGAAATCTGAAGTCTTCCTTCCCTCTGTTTGATTTCTTCCCAGCAACCTCTCCCAGGATTTTTCTCACAAAGCACTCCCCTATTCTCTAATCCTCTCACAAGGAAAACCAGCACACACACCAAATGACTTCTGCAGAAGCGCCTCTCCTGGGGAGCGAGGAGGGGAGGGGATGGAAGGGGGCTGTTTGCTGGCATTCATTCCTGCCAGGCGAATCCTCAGGGAGTCATGGATCCCAGCCCTCTGGACTCCTCATCGACTGGAATACGATAGGTCATGGCGAGGCACAGAGGTGTGCATTTGCTTCTTCCTATATCTCCAAACCCTGGTCACTATCCCTCAGGGATGGGAGAGGGGACACCTCAGCTTCAAACTTCATCTGAGTCTTATGACCCTTTATACTCCCTCCCATAACAGAGTAATTCCAAAGAGGTTATGTAGAAATCAGCTAGACGCTTCCCAAATCTATCTGGCACCTCATTTTAAGAGCCCTTGACAATTTATAGCAGCTGCTTGTTTTTAACTCATCCAAAGATGAAAATAGATTGAAAACATCAAGAAAAGGTGGAATATCATATATGAAAAAGTGATCGATACGTACTATCAAACATCTGGAAAATTACTGTCTTTATGAAAATTCATTTTTTAAAAAATCGTGTTTTTAAAATACCAAATAAAATTGCTAAGTTGTAAGGCGTGACCTTCTTTTTTTAAGATATGGATTTTACCTTGTCTTCCCAGGACAGGATTTGCACTTGCATTTGAAAATAATATTCACACTTTATAAATTCAAATCCTCTTCTAACTTAAGACAAATATCTTACATATATTCCAGATATGCTATAATCAATCTGGAATCCCCACTTACCCCTCCAGTTTTTAAAAAGAAGACTTACCTTTTTATTACATCATTTAAAACCCTGAAACGAATAAACCACAGTGGAGACAAGCAGATGGCAGACTTCTACATTTTGCAATGAGGGCTGTTTGCCTTGGAGTCATTATTTCTAAGGAGACGCTGCTGTGCTTGTGCCTGTGTTCGGCAGCATGCCATTTGGGGCTTTGAAACAAAATGAATCAGCTTCACACCACCAGCTCCACTACATACTAACACTTCAGAATACCCAAACTGGGGCATGCTGCCTCTTTCGTAGTGACCCTGCATAGAATCAGAGGTGACGGTTTGATGGATGAGTTTCCCAAGAGACAATGCAATCTGTGACATCACAGTTCTGGCCGCACCCCCCACCCCAGGCCCCTGTCCTGCCTCTCCTCTCCAGAAAAAAAAAATTGCCTCTGTTTGGTGACAATGCCATCTCAACAGCAAAAATGAGTCTGAGGTGCATAGCAAATGCTATAACTTACCTGTCTTTCTTAACTTCAGTTTTCTGATTCCCCTTTGCTGGAGTAATGGGAGTAGGATGAGATGAACATACTAGGCAGAGAATTCAGACAAAACCAAACAAAAGCACAGAACTCAATATTCTAAAAAGTTTGTAACCTGATAGCAGAATAATAACCTTCAAAAGGAGCACTACTAAACACTAGCTCAACGATACTAATATCTTCGTTATATGCAATTTAAGACATTTTGCCATAAAATTATATGTAAGCAACTACAAAAATATTTCAAGTGTCTATATCACGAGTTTCAGCCTTACTAGAACTCGTTTAGTATCATAATTTTCTTGATATAAAATAGTTTCCTTTCCCTCCTTTTCCTTGGCCATTTTGCTCTATTCTCAGTTGTTCTCTGTACCAGTACCTGCCACCGGTCTTAACATTTAAAATAATACCTGGATAATCCATTTGAATTTTGGATACAAACTTACTTGTAAATAAAAGCTCTAATATCTTTCTGACTCTCACCATCACCTCTATCCTTTTCACCTGCTTTCATCTCAGATGTCCAGTACAAAGAGTAAAAAACCTAGAAGATATTTATGTCTGTATCTATAGCTACACCTATATGTCTCTATGATCAATAAATGTATCTACATAAAAGTTTTAAAAACCTTTTCCATGGCAAAATAAAACAGCATATATCAAGTCAAAAGAAATAATGAACTGGGACAGAGGGCCCATCTCCTTCATGTTTAATGAATGCCTAAACTTGGAAAAGAGAAAAAAACCTACCACCCAAAAGAAAAACGGGCAAAGGTTATGAAACAAAAGGAGACATATAACTGGTCTTTAAATGCATGGAAAGGTGTTCTTTCTCACTTGCAATAAAATCAATGTAAATTAAAACTACACCGAAGTATAATTTATTGCCTGTCAGAGTGGACTAAATTCAAAGGTTTGGCTCATACACCATTGATGAGGTTCTGGGGAAATGGGCACTTTTATAGGTTGCTGCTGGGAGTATAATATACCACCACCAATCTGCGGTTGGGGGAGAGATTTGGCAATCTAACAAATTTATAGATGCACGGACCCTTCCTCCCAGCAATCCCACTTCTAGGCACCTATTCTACACAATCACCAGAGAAAGCAAGAAATGTCGTATTTTCAAGCAATACAAGGAAATCACACAAATGGGCAGCAGTAGATTGACTAATCTGTGGCATATCTATATAGTGAAGTACTATGCAACGGCAAAATGGAATATCAGATCTCTATGTGCTAATATAGACAGATGCCCAGGCAATGAAAACGAAGTGCTGAAGAGGGCATGGGGCTGAGGGAAATGAGAGAGGTGCAGTGGGAGGATGAAAAGTCTATATATGCATAGGCTTGTATTTGCAGAAACAGGAACTCTAGAAGGATCAATAAGAATCTAATAAAGATAGTTTCTTATAGGGGAAGGGAAGGATTGTGGTTAAAACGGCAGAAATAGACATGAGATTCCTGTATGTTTACTCATCCTCTTATGTCAGGGGTGGGCAAACTATGGTCTGAGGGCCAAATCGATCCTTTGCCTGTTGGTATAAATAAAGGTGTATTAGTACACAGCCATGCCCGTTCATTCGAGTATTGTCCATGGCTGTGTTTGTGCAACAATGGCACTGTTGAGTAGTTGCAATATTGAACTGCTTGGTCCACAGAGCTGAAAATGTTTACTCTCTGGCCCTTTCCACAAAAAGTTTGTTGACCCCTATTGCTGTGTAATGAGTTTCAGTCTAAGTCAAGAGACAAACTGAAAAGGATGGGATAGACTTCCGTGGTTTCTACTTTAAAAGATCTTAAGTTGAGTCCTGGCTGTCTCTGCCTCGTTACTTAGCTTTCTTGGACTTGCTTTCTTCACCTACAAAGTGATGAAGGTAATGCTGACCCCTTGGTTTTGTTATGAAGATTAAATGAAACAATGAAAACAAATGTGAAAGCACCTTGTGAACTACTATACAAACCTCAGATATTATTATTATTACTATTCTTTATGAGAAGGTGACAGGTAATACATACAGGTAATTAGTAAAGAATTAGAATAGCCATGGCACTTAAAAACTTTGCAGCACTTAATGCAAAAGCATTACCTTGAAACTTGCCTCTACATTTTAAAGCAACAATTGTATCAGCTATGGTCACATGGTAACTCAGCTCTTCCTATTCTCCACAACCAGTTAAGCCATTGTATCTGCTCATCTGACAACACTGATTCAGAGTGTAAAACCCTACTCAGGGCAAGGTCTTCAGACTGCAGTAGAATTATTTAGCCTTCAGAGAGCTCAAGACAAATTTCTAGGCTTGAAGATACGTATCTTTACGTTCTCGAAGTTAAAATTCATCAGATAAAGTTATCTTACCATGAAGAGGGGTATATTAGTGACCAAGGGTATTTGGGAACCATCTGGGGATTATATTTGACAAATATGGAAGCAGACTTCAGTAAGACTTTCACCCTCAAAATTCGTGTTTGCATAATCACTTTAAAAAATTTAAATGTTTGAATGTATTATCTATAAGTTAAAAGCCAGAACTTCTTTATGATAGAATTAGCAGTTTTGTGGGTTTTTTTTTTTTCTATACTCAGTGATCTTTACTTTTCAGTCATGGAATTTGTAGTGATTGATTTTGCCATAGCATTTTAGGTTTGACCATTTTTAAGTCATATATATTTGTGAACTACTAAACTACGTTAAATTGAACTGCCAAAAGCTCACATCAAAGTCCCTTAAAATATTCATATCCTTTGGCCTGCACTTCTACTTCTGGGAAATAATATTGAGGAAATAAGGTGGCTGGGCACGGTGGCTCACGCCTACAATCCTAGCACTTTGAGAGGCTAAGGTGAGCCGATTGCTTGAGCTCAGGAGTTCAAGATCAGTCTAGGCAACATGGTGAAACCTCGTCACTACCAAAAATAAAAATAAAAAAAATTCACTGGGCATGGTGGCACGGCCTGTATTCAGCAGGCTGAGGTGGGAGGATGGCTTGAGTCCAGGAGGTGGAGGTTGCAGTGAGCTGAGATTGTGCCACTGCACTTCAGCCTAGGTGACAGAGCCAGACACTGTCTCAATAATAATAATAATAATAATAATAATAATGCTACACACACTATTGTGTTCACAGATGTATATATATGTGACGTTTGTATTAAAGGCAACAATAACAGCAACATCAAAACACTTTGTGACAATAAAAATGTCTAAAATTAAGGAATTGGTTACAAAAATTGTGGTATGGTCATTCAAAGGCCTATCGCTAGTCCTGTTATCTACTGCTGCATAACAAACCACCTGGACACTTAGTGGCTTAAAGCAAGCCACGTGTATTTTGCTCACAAGTCTGTGATTTTGGAAGGGCTCAGTGGGTACAGCCACCTCTGCCCTATTTGGCACCAGCTGCTGTGGCTCGAAGGCTAGAGGCTGCAGTCATCTGGAGACTCGCTCATTGCGTGGCTGACAGTTGATGCTGGTTGTTGCCTGAGACCTCAGTGGGAGCTCTCAGCTGGAACATATATATATAGTTTCTCCATGTGGCTTGGGCTCCCTCACAACATGCTGTCTGGGTTCCAAGGGGGAATGTTCTAAGAGGAGGCTAGGCAGAAGTTGTATCACCTTTTATAATCTCTCTTGGAAATCACACGGTGTTACTTCTGCTGGACTGAGGCAGTCATAAAACTTCATGTTCAAGGTAAGGGGCCATATGTTCTACCTCTTGGTGGGGCATGGTGAGGTTCAGAAAGTATGGGGGGGGTGAATGGAAAGGTTGCTGTTGTCATTTTGGAGAGTACAATCACTTGTAATTATACAGTCATTAAAATGATATAGCACATCCAAATTTATTCACATGAAAGGACATTCAAATGATAGTGAATGCTGAGTTGGCAGTGTAGCTATGGTGTCATTCAGTAGAAATAACACTGGCACTTAATAGACACTCAATAAACATTTGTTGAATAAACCTTTTTGTAAAAACAAATAATATATTTTGTTTGTGCCTATAGTGAAAACATTCTGTGAGAAGCTACATCAAAATGTTAATATTAGTTGGGCATGGTGGCTCACGCCTGTAATACCAGCACTTTGGGAGGTGGAGGTGGGAGGATCGCTTGAGCCCAGGAGTTCAAAACCAGCCTAAGCAACATAGTGAGACCCCATCTCAAAAAAATGTTAATATTGGTTATATTTCTGTGATGGGATTGCAATTTAACTTTTATAAGATAGTGAGTTTATAATATTCTTATAATAAACGTGCATAGAAAATTAAACTGTATTTCAAAATGAACCTCAGAGGACAATAACCTGAGTTGATTGTCAGAAAGTTTGACCTAATTTCTTTTCTTTTCCTTTCTTTTTATCTTTTTTTTTTTTGTAGATAATTGAAACCTAATTATTATGCTCCCTGGCAAAGCACTTTTTCTTTTTTCTGCTTGTGGGAAGAATTTATTGTTCAGCTATCTGTAAGCATTTAATTGCTGCAAAGTATTTAAGGGATGTAAAAATAAAAATTTTATTTTTCATTTGCGTAACACAAGAGCACCAGCAACATAAAATGCATTTAAAAAGATAGCTCATTAAAATAAATATAATTTGACTCCAAATTAGTCATACCTCAGTGAGAATAATAAATAAACTCACATTTAAATCAGTGAATTAGCAGGATATAGTTCAATGGAGACAAGGATATCAGAAAAGAAAAAGCATGGTGTTCATGTAATGTTCTATGCTGTACTCTCACTACCTTTTCCCTGATCATTAATATTTAAAAAAATATATTAAAATACAACTTATTTTTGGAAGTAAAATTGGTAACTTCTCATATAACAATACTTTGAAAGTGCTTCTTAACCAGCTTCTAGAAGTTATATATGGACAAATTTGAATGTCAGATTACCTCTCTGGTAAGAGAGCAATCCATAGGCAAAGGGTCAAATCTGGGGCATTGGGTGGAAGTTGATTAAATACACTGTCCTGAAATAATGAGAGTCATTTGTGTGAAACTAGAAGGAGAGTATAGCTTTAACTGAACTTACAGACCAGTTTAACAGTAATCAACTTGTAGTCAACTCTGGCATACTGTGCTCAATTGTAGTCATTTTCTCTTCCTTGATCTCACCTGAAATCTCTAATACCTTACGTGAGAGTTGTTATTTCAACCCTTGAAAGGTCACTCTTCTGAAAGAATGCTTGGATGAACTCAGCCCTGATTCTCTAGAAATAAAAAGTTTCACTTCAAACGTTTCTATCAACTCTTAATGACAGAATCATTAACATCTGGCCTGGCATGGTGGCTCACACCTGTAATCCCAGCACTTTGGGAGGCTAAAGCAGGAGGATCACTTGAGGCCAGGAATTTGATACCAGCCTGGCAATATCGTGAGCCCTGTCTCTACAAAAAAATTTAAAAATTAGCTGAGTGTGGCATGCATCTGTAGTCGCAGCTACTCGGGAGGCTAAGGTGGGAGGATCGCTTGAGCTCAGGAGGTCAAGGCTGCAGTGAGGTATGATCATGCTGCTGCACTCTAGCCCAGGCAGCACAGTGAGAACTTGATTAAAAAGAAAAAAGAAAAAGAGAAAGAATGAATAACATCCCAAATAAACACCGTACCTCTTGTTTCTGGAAGCTACTGTCTTTGGTCCTCCTCTTTGGATTTGGACCTTCTCTCATTATTCAATTAAATATTACACGCACAGAGACATAAACACACATAGTAGACTTGATTCATCTAAAGAGTCAATCACTCAATTTAAAACTTTCTGTCTCACAAGGAAGTACTCTGTGATTTAACATGTGCTTGTAGGAGTTGACGACTAAGTTCCAGCCATTCTGGAAGGGCAGGAGATGATCTGCAGAGAAGGAATTGCACGTCATCTTTTTTTTTTTTTTTTTGAGGCAGGGTCTCAGGCTGGAGTACAGTGGCACGATGTTGGCTCACTGCAACCTCTGCCTCCCTGGTTTGAGCAATTCTCCTGCCTCAGCCTCATGAGTAGCTGGGACTACAGGCATGTGCCACGACATCTGGCTACTTTTTCTATTTTTAGTAGAGACAGGGTTTCACCATGTTGGCCAGGCTGGTCTCAAACTCCTGACCTCAACTGATCCACTCGCCTCAGCCTCCCAAAGTGCTGGGATTACAGATGTGAGCCACCGTGCCTGGCAGCACTTCATCCTTTAAAAAAGATTTTGTTTCGTTTTGGCTTTTTGTTTGTTTGTTTGTAAGTTAACTGCTTTAAGTAATAAATGCTCAATGTAGAAAATGTGGATATTAAAAGATCTATCTAAGAATAAAAATCACCCATAACTAAAAAATGAAGTGACAGTCACTATTAACAGTTTGATACACATACAGGCAGATAGACATAAAATTCAACTAGTTGGGTGTATATAGTGGAGGTGTATATATTTTTAAATTGTGCCTCTTTCTTTCTTTCTCTTTCTTTTTCTTTCTTTCTCTTTCTTTCTTTTTCTTTCTTTTTCTTTCTCTTTCTTTCTTTCTTTCTTTCTTTCTTTCTTTCTTTCTTTCTCTCTTTTCTTTCTTTCTCTTTCTGTTTTTCTTTTTTTTTTTTTTGAAATGGAGTCTCTCTCTCTGTCACCCAGGCTGGAGTGCAGTGGTGCGATCTCCGCTCACTGCAACCTCCACCTCCCATGTTTAAGTGATTCTCCTGCCTCAGCCTCCTGAGCAGCTGGGACTACAGGCGTGTGCCACCATGCCGGCTATTTTTTTTGTTTTTGTATTTTTTTTAGTAGAGACAGGGTTTCACCCTGTTAACCAGGATGGTCTCGATCTCTTGACCTCGTGATCTGCCCACCTCAGCCTC
Source organism: Nomascus leucogenys (assembly GCF_006542625.1). Lineage (NCBI taxonomy): Eukaryota > Metazoa > Chordata > Mammalia > Primates > Hylobatidae > Nomascus > Nomascus leucogenys. The sequence goes on from NC_044406.1 coordinate 9,154,602, forward strand.
CCAAAGTGCTGGGATTACAGGCGTGGGCCACCACGCCCGGCCGATTCTGTCTTTTTCTAAGTGTCATTACTTTGGAATCTGTAACAACTTTATTGAGGTAAAATGTGCATATTATAAAATTCACCTATTTAAAATGACTTTTAGTAAATTTGACAAGTTATGTAGCCATCATCAAAATTCAGGTTTTTAACACCCAGTAAGACCTCTTATGCCTATTTACAGTTAATTCCTGTTCCCACCCCAAGCCCCAGGCAACTCCTTCCTGTCTCTATAGATCTGTTTTTCTGGACATTTCATATAAGTGGAATCATAGTCTTTTGTGTTTGCCTTCTTTTACTAAATAAAGTGTTTTTGAACTTCATGTTGTAACATGTATCATTACCCCTTTAGTGTTTATTGCTACATAGTATTCTATTATATACATATGCCACAACTTCTATCTTTTTAAAAGTAAATATTATGTCATGAATATTTTATGTTATTAAAAAATTTCACGTAAATTCCCATTTCAATGGCCATAATAGTTCATTATACTATAAATTATTAATTTTTTCTATTGCTGTGTATTTACTACTGTTGGGACTCAGAAAACAATACCCCAAAGTGAAGGCCTCAGAAGCAACAGTTTCTCTCTGACCTTCTCCTTCCCTTCTGTCTCTCAGTCACATTCTCCCTTGAGGCTAGCCATAGAAACTAGAATCCTTCTTCCCCAAGGCGGATCATAGAAACCAGAACTGCTTTTCCCCAAAGCCAGCCATAAAATCTAAAAATATCACTCTAACTTTCCCTCCACCTTATCTGTGTAAAAACTGGCCATAACGAAATTCCCTGACATGCCTTGTTTGACTGTAGGTCATAACACCCCCCTTCCAGAGAGGGTCTTGCCTTACACCCAGAAGGAAGGAACGCTGCTCAGAGAGGCCAAGAAGAATCTAGACAGACAGGCCTTGCTGGGTTTCCACACTCAGTCCATTAGCTTTAGATGAGGCCCTTTTGTCCAACCCTGTTTCTACACGCTGTCCATGCTTTGTTGAACCTAAGCATAAAAATGGATAATTTCCCCTGTATCTTTGGGCCTTCCTTCTGAAGGCTCCTATTTGTACACATTAAATACATTTGTGTGCCTTTTCTCCAATTAATCTGTCTTTTGTGAGTTGATTTTTTCAGTGAAACTTCAGGGGACCCCTCGGCCCCTACACCCCACACACTCGTATACACACACACACACACACACACACACACACTCACCCCTACCTGTGTAGTACAAGATGGAAAGAAATAAGGTGGGATGCAGAGACACGAATCCAAAATTAGGTTTCTATCCAGTGGACCAGTGGATGAGAAGGTTTGTGTTTAACAAGGATGTGTCTGTGCCTCTTGCAGTTTCATGAGAATGTGAGCCATCTGGGAATCTGGTTAATGTGAAGACTCTGATCCTGTGGGTCTGGGGCATTGGGATGTGAGTCACTATCATCACCATGGCTCAGAGTCTGTGAACTTGAGAGCTGATGGTGGTGCTGACCATCCTTCTGGGGAAGGGGGTTTGGTGTCACCATCAACCCTTAAGGCTCGGGTGTGCTGGCTAGGCAGGGGGCTGTGTCTAAGGGGTTCAGGGTCAATGGATTAGGTTCCACCTTCTTCATCTCTTATATGCCCAAGAGGCTAGGCTTCATCATCACCAATATCTTCTGTATAGATCTAGTGTTGGTCAACATGGATGACTCACTTCCAGGTTTACTGAGACCAGTAGCTTCCCACATACATTGACTACCTTTCTTATGCCCACAACATGGCCCCCACAGATGTAAAACTATGATCAAATAAAATTGTATGCCTTTTCTCCTATTAATCTGCCTCTTGTCTGAAATTTTCAGCAAACCTCCACAGGGCAAGGGTAAAGCTTTCCCTTAGTCCCGACACTATTATAAACAATACTTTGTTGTTGCAGATTGAGTTCTCCAGAAACACATGCTGAGGTGGAATTTGGGGTGAAGACACTTACTAGAAATCCACATCAGTAAAGAGAAATGGGAAGAAGCAAGATTGGGCAGAGAAAGCAGCCAAACTGCAATCCAGGCCCTACAAATCCTTGGACAACCTGGCTGAGAGCTCTGGAACAAGCGTTGCAGATCAGAATTGTCTCATGTGGGATATATATGGTTGTGTTTTTATGTCCCTGTCTTTCTCAGGCATCAGATGCAGGCTGCTCTGGGAAGCAGGGGACATTGGGTGAAGTGACTCTCTGTAATTGTGCAGCCTCTGAGCTGTGACCTTATGGGTGGAGGTGTCTGTGGACCCCATTCCAGGAGTGAGATAGCAAGTCCTTCCTTGGAAGGGGATCTTGGCAGTGCATCTTTGTGTTTGCCCAACCCTTGGAATTGCCCATCTAATATCCACTGTTACCTTTATTTTGACTAACAGAACACCCAAATTTCATTTGCAGCCCCGGTGTTTTATATATTCTCTGCCCTGACCTCCTTCAAAGGTAGGAAGGACCAAGTAACATAGTTGGGCCAAATAGATAGAGCCATAAATTTCTAGATAATATTATCTAGACACGATAATTTTATCAATAAAAAAGACAAAACCTCCCAAGGATGAGTCTTTTGTCTCTTAAATTTCTCCCTTTCTCCTGCCTGGAACTTGAGACTATGAAGACAAAAGTCAGCTTAAAGAAGGCAGGGCAAGAAGCTACCTGGGTGATTTTCTCAAACAACTGTATCGGCTTGGGACTGCCAAATGCCTGGCTTCTTCTTGCATGAGAAAAATACCCCCCATCTCCACCTTCATCTCCTTTTGTTCAATTCAGTATGGTAGGGTTTCTGTTACATGCAGCCAAATGTAGTCCTGTCTGGAACAGTATGTTAGACATGTTAGCATATATACAGTAGATGTGCATTTGTGATTATTTCTTTCAGATTAAGTCCAAGTGAGAATGGTGAGTCAAAATATTTTTAAAGTTCTTTGTGCCTATTGCAAAAGCTTTACAGGAGGGTTTTACATATTTTATTTTAATCAGTAGGACATGAGATTTTCTTCCTGAATTATGCCAACATTAAACATTTTTTAAAAAGACAAGGTCTTGTTCTGTCACCCAGTCTGGAGTGCAGTGGTGTGATCATGGCTTGCTGCAGCCTTGACCTCCCGGGCTCAAGCAATCCTCTCACCTCAGCTTTCTGAGTAGCTGAGACCACAGGTGCTTGCCACTATGTCTAGCTACTTTTTTTTCTATTTTTTTGTAGAGATGGGGTCTCCTTATGTTGCCCATGCTGGTCTTGAACTCCTGGACTCAAGTGATCCTCCTCCCGTCGGTTCCCCAGAGTGCTAGGATTACAGGCATGAGCCACTGCTCCCAGCCAATATTTGTTTTTCTTTTTGAGATGAGATCTTGCTATATTGACTAGGCTGGTCTCAAACTTTTGGCCTTAAGTGATCTTCCTACCTCAGCCTCCTAAGTAGCTGGGATTATGGGTGTGAGGCACGTGCTGGCTAAACATTTTTTTAACCTCTTTTATTAGGAGAAAGAGGATAGAATCATATTGTATTCTTAAATGTATACATTTTGATAATTTATGAGGTTATAAAATGTTTTTATTTCCTTTTCTCTAAATTATCTATTCAAAAGTCTTTTTTCCCATTTTTGTAACCAGCATTTTGGTACTTTTCTTATTAGCTTGAGCTCTTTATATAAGGATATTACTTCTGTCCTCTTTCTGACAAATATTTTCATCCTTTTTGTTGCTTGCCTTTTAATTTCATTCTTACTACTTTTTATCTTTCAGAAGGCAGAAAATTATGTTCACAAACATAGCATCAACTATTTTGTTATTTTGTCTACCGTACTCACACCTAGACCGTCCTTCCATATTTAGTGACCAAAGAAATGTACAAATCAATTTTGTCTTTTTAAAATAATTTTGCTTTTTTTCACTTGATTATTGAATTCATCTTTAATTAGTTTGTGGCATGAGGTGAGATTCAATTTTTTTTCTCAAACAGCCAATTTTCTTCATACCCATATGTTGAGTAATCTGATGGTATATGTTAAATTCATATACTGTATTATAGGAGAGACAATGCCATATGTTAAGCAAATCCCTGTCTCTTTCCCACCTTGGCACATATGAATTGAGAAAAGAAAAAGTTCAGAACAGTCTGAGCTATGTGAGGTCTGCAAAATTTATCAGGCCATACATTGTTCTTTGTATCACAAAAATACCTATCCTCTGGCTTTTTTCTGAAAAAGCTTGTTAACCCCTGGTCTAGTCTGTATTTATTTCTCTATCTTATTTGGTGGATGGATGTTGAGTATCCAGCAGAGGATTCTGAGGATCTAGCAGGATACAGAGCCACTATATGGAGTGAATGTGTGCCCCATTTGACAGAATGGAACAAAGTTCCCTAATGACCTCACTGAACTGTGATTAGATTATGTTACACCACTGAGGTATTCAGACTTTACATGTGTTAATTATCTGTATCTGTATTAGTTGGTTCTCACACTGCTATAAAGAACAACCTGAGACTGGGTAATTTACAAAGAAAGGAGGTTTAATTGACTCACAGTTCTGCATGGCTGGAGAGGCCTCAGGAAACTTACGACCATGGTGTAAGGCAAAGGGGAAGCAAGCACCTTCATCACATGTTGGAGCAGGAGAGAGAGAGGGCAAAGGGGGAAGTGCCACACTTTAAAACCATCAGATCTCATAAAAACTCACTTACTATCACAAGAACAGCACAGGGGAAATCCGCCCCACGATCCACCTCACCTCCCACCAGCTCCCTCCCCTGACATGTGGGGATTACAATTTGACATGAGATTTGGGTGGGGACATAAAGCCAAACCATATCAAAATCTATATCTATGTATATTTATACCTACATTTATATCTATACCTACACCAAAACTTATGTCCACACCTATATATCCATATCTATACCTAAATCTCTATCTACCTGTGTAGTCTTTTTTTCTGGGCTTTGTATTCTAGTCTTGTGATATCACCATGTTTCAAATGTTGTAGATTTTTTTTTTTTACCTCTTCCTCTCCCCTTCCAAATGTAGATTTACAGCGCCTCTTCATGTGGTAGGGCCAATTTCCTTCTCCTTACACTTTTTTTTCCCACTTTTATTGGCTGTGCTTTCATGTCAATTCTTTTGGCCTAACTTTAGGATCATTTTGTCAATATCTGGAAAGAATTTCATTGAAATTGCTTCAAAAGAATTTAATTAGAGAATTGGGCTAAATCCTAAAAGACAAGTAGTCTTTATAGACAGAGAAAATAACATGTGTAAAAACTTGGAGTGTCCAGAAAACAGGAAATTTGGAGTGCTTGTTAACTCTTGGATTCATGTCTAAGGAGTGACAGGAAATGAGGAGCAGGGTGGGTGGGAGGCAAGTATGACAATAACAACAACAATGACAACCCTCAGTTAGACTTTCAGCTAACTGTAATCAAGATGCTGAGAGTTGTTCAAGCATTACCTCAGTTAATCCTTCCCAAATGTCTATGAAGTCAACACGATTTGCAACTCCATTTGACAAAGGAGACTTAGGCTTTGAGGTGTTAAGTAGCTGGCTAGAGATCTCTTGGCTAGCAAGTAGTAGAGTCAATATTACAATTCAATTCAGCCTGACTTCAAAAAGCAGTATTTCCAAACCGGGCTAAAACGATTCCAATGCATCATGTATGCAAAAACAAGCTATTGAAAGATTATAAGAAGAGAATCATAAGAAGAGATTTGCACTTTGTGACAATAAGGCTGTTAGCGTTATCCTTCTAAAATATGAATTCAAGAAACTAGGTATAATGGTGGCTACTTTAGCAACATCATATTCCTACTGCTTGTATAATTGAAATCTTAATGACCAGTGCTCACCACCGACTTCAGTCCTAAAGTATGTGGTTACCAAGCATTCAGTCAGGCTTCCCCCTCAAACCACTTACTACATTTGATAGGAAGTCTATTCTTTGGGTTCAGGTCCTGTGTGATCTTGGGTGAATCACTGTACCTCTTGGTGCCTCAGTTTCCTCACCTGCATACTCAGAGGGAGGGACTAGAGATCTGTAAGGCAGTTTTCCCAAGTACTGCTCCATGTCAAAGGATTCCCTGGTCTAAATTGAAATGGGCAAAATAAGAACCATATACAGAGTTGTTCTTGGGAGGCAATTTATTCAATGGAAAGGACTCTCTTTTATTCTGAGATTGTACCAGTTACACTTTTGTGTTGTTAGGCATTCTTTTTAGTGCTTTGAAATGATGGCGATAGTGGATGGCATCTCTATTTGTGATGGCTTTTACTGGAATCCGTACCACTGTCTCCTTGTGATTTAACTCACAGGCCCAGGATCCTCAGGAGTGTGGGAACTATATTCTGGCAGTCTTCTAACACAATATTTTAGCTCAGTGCTGTCTAATAGGAAAAATGTGAGCCATATCATATACAGCATTTCAAATTTTCTAGTGGCCACATTATAAAAGTAGGAAGAAACATGAAATTAATTTTAATAGTGTATTTTATTTTATTTAACTCAATATATATCCATAATACAATAATTCCAACATGTAGCCAATATAAAAATCATTCATGGACCAGGTGCGGTGGCTCACACCTGTAATCCCAGCACTTTGGGAGGCCGAGGCGGGCAGATCACCTGAGGTCAGGAGTTCGAGACCTATTGTGGGAAGTCAGGGACACCGAACGGAGGGACCAGCTAGAGCCGAGGCAGAAGAACATAAATTGTGAAGATTTCGTGGACACTTATCAGTTCCCAAAATTAATACTTTTATAATTTATTATGCCTGTCTTTACTGCAGTCTCTGAACATAAATTGTGAAGATTTCACAGACATTTATCCCTTTCCCAATCAATACTCTTATAATTTCTTATGCCTGTCTTTACTTTAATCTCTTAATCCTGTTATCTTCGTAAGCTGAGAATGTATGTCACCTCAAGATCATTATTGTACAAATTGATTGTAAAATATGTGTGTTTAAACAATATGAAATCAGTGGACCCTGAAAAAGAACAGAATAACAGCGATTTTCAGGGAACAAGGAAAGATAACCATAAGGTCTGGCTGCCTGCAGGGTCAGGCAGAATAGAGCCATATTTTTCTTCTCGCAGAAAGCCTATAGATGGATGTGTGAGGAGGAGAAATATTGCTGAATTCTTTTCCCAGCAAAGAATATTAATAATTGATACCCTGGGAAAGGAATGCATTCCTGGGGGGAGGTCTATGAATGGCCGCTCTGGGAGTGTCTGTCTTATGCTGTTGAGATAAGGACTGAAATACACCCTGGTCTCCTGCAGCACCCTCAGGCTTGCTAGGATTGGGAAATTCCATCCTGGTGAATTCTAGTCAGACTGGTTGTCTGCCCTCGAACCCTGTTTCCTGTTAAGATGTTTATCAAGACAATGTGTGCACAGCGGGACATGAACCCTCATCAGTAATTCTAATTTTGCCCTTGCATTGTGATCTTTTATTGCCCTTCGAAGCATGTGATCTTTGTGACTTACTCCCTGTTCATACGCCCCCCTCCCCTTTCAAAATCCCTAATAAAAACTTGCTGGTTTTGCGGCTCGAGGTCGCCATCACGGTCCTACCAATATGTGATGGCACCCCTGGGGGCCCAGCTGTAAAATTCTTCTCTTTGTACTCTTTCTCTTTATTTCTCAGACCAGCCAACACTTAGGGAAAATAGAAAAGAATATATGTTGAAATACTGGCGGCTGTTTCCCCCGATAGAGACCAGCCTGGCCAACATGGTGAAACCCCATCTCTACTAAAAATACAAAAAAAATTAGCCGGGTGTGGTGGTGGGTGTCTATAATCCCAGCTACTTGGGATACTGAAGCATGAGAATTGCTTGAACCTGGGAGGCGGAGGCTGCAGAGAGCCGAGACCATGCCATTGAACTCCAGCCCAGGCAACAAGAATGAAACTCCATCTCAAAAAAAAAAAAATTATTCATGAGGTACTTTACATTCTTTTTTTGTAGTAAGTCTTTGAAATCTGGTGTGTATTTCACACTTACAGCATGTATCACATTGAATTCACTATATTTCACATACCTCATAGTTATGTGTAGCTAGTGGCTACCATATTGAACAGGTCAAGTCTAGAATTATAATTCAGAAAACAGTGTAGCTTCAGGCATCTTATGGTGGTTTTTACATGGCTCACCTTCAACATGGTTTTTCCCAGAGCTTCATATTTCTTTCCCCCTCAGTCTTTAGTTGAATGAGACAAAAGGATAGTTCGAGGGTAACTAATCAACACTTCTTCCCCAATGATGAGTAGAAACTGAATTCACTATTCCTTCCCACCAACTCTTCCTCTAGCCTGACTTCCTTATCTCTAACGATCCTGTTTCAAGTAGTTTACATATTTCATTATTTTCCTGCCCTTAAATTTCTATGATGCCCCCTCTGATCGATTTGTTTATAAAAAATAAATTTTGTAAGAAGGATGCAGTAAGTTTGACTAAACACAAAATATACTCTAACTAATTTAAGGTGTTTTAATTTTTTTTTTTTTTGAGATGAGGGCTGGCTCTGTTGCCCAGGATAGAGTGCAGTGGTATGATCATGGTTCACTGCAGCCTCAACCTCTTGGGCTCAAGTGATCCTCCTACCCCAGACTTCCAAGTAGCTAGGACCAGGTGCGCAGCACTGCACTTGGTTAATTTTTTTTTTTTTTGGAGACAGGGTCTCACTGTGTTGCCCAGGCCTGTCTTGAACTCGTGGGCTCAAGTAATTCTCCCGCCTCAGCTTCCCAAAGTGCTGGGATTATAAGCGTAAGCCACTGCACCTGGCCCTTAACTTTCACATTATTATTTTTTGACATCCAGAGGAATCCTTTAAAATAGGGATGATGGATATTAACAGTTCTAGCTTTGGAGAAAGAAATTTATATTCAGAGAGGCTAAATGACTATCAAATATACACAGCTTGAGTACATCTATTTTTAGGATTAGACATGTTGATATTTAAAATCTGAATGAGTATTACCATGTATGTATGTGTATGTGCTTATATTTGGTTGATTCCTTCCACAAATATTTATCAAGTATCTATTATGTGCTAGTCTACTGTTCTAGATGATGACTTCACACTAATAAACAGAAAGTCAGAGCTATTCCTGCCTTCCCAGAAGTTATAGTTTATTTGGAAAAACAGACACTAAACTTGCGAGGGCAGTGAAGTGAATGAGTACTATGGAATGGGAGGTACAAGTAGCATGAGAGAATGAAGTAGCAAAACCTAACCTCTTCTATGGTTCCTTGGGGACTCACTCAGAACCCAAGAGTTGGCATAAAGATTATTTTAACCTGAAGTCATTTGAGAGTCAACAGATGCAAAAAGAAGTCTTCGTGGAGCTTCCTTTTTCTGACTGAAAGCAGAAACTTCTGAGTAATGAGGACTGCCACAGATTCTTTCTTTGGGGCAGCCTCTACTCCCAGGAGAGAGACAAAGAGCAAACCTACCATAAATTCCCTCTCTGGGGGAGTTTCATGGCCACGAAGAAGATGGAAACACCAATCTCACTTATATAAACAAACATTATCACAAACTTTCTTATCTCCTGTTGGTTTTCCTAAAAAGCCGTTTGTTTCTTTTAAAGAAGCCTATTTGTTCTTTCCATAGAAGCCTTTTCTCCACTCTTCATTTCCCCTAACAAGCTAGGTATATAAGCCCCAAATTCTAACCACCCCTCTGAGTTATACGTCACTGAGCACTCCTGCATGCACAATGCATGTGTAGATAAATTCTGTCTCTTCTGTTGGTAATCTGTTTTGTCAGTTTAAATTTGCAAGTCCCCAGGCACCAAACCTAAGAGTGTAGGGGAAAAGTTTTTCCTCTCCAACCAATTTTTTTCCAGAGGAATCAACTTTTGCAAAAGGTAAGTCGGAATTAGCCTAGTTGGGTGGGAGGGATGGTGGAGAAAGTGTTCCAGGAAAACACTTGTACAAAACCAAGAAATAAGAGAGGTGAACACTTGGGGCAAAGGACTTGAGAGACATTCACCAGTGCTGGATTGTGAATTTTACAAAGCATTGTGAAAAAACAGATGGAGTTGAAAAATGCCTTTGCAAAAATTATAACAGTGTGAAAATTATGACACTAAGAGAAATCTGACATAATTGACTCCATCTTGCCCTTAAACTGCCCTTGGTCCTCCAAATGGCCCTTGGTCATTCCTGGGCTTGGGCCAAGCTACCTTTGGGAGAAACTTAGTTTATAGTTTAAATGATAATAGCCCCTCCCCAAAATGAAACTGCCCTTGTAAAACTAATGAAAGGCCACCAGGTTAGGACGATGAGGGGGGCCTGAAGTCTGCTAAGATGTAGAGTAGTTAAATGATTACCAGCCATTATTTGGGGGGGGGCACAAGATTTGCAACTTCCCCAATTACTCCTGTAATTAACATTACTATTATAGAACCTAAGATTGGCCCTTTTCCTTTTTGAGACAGGTTCTCATTCTGTTGCTCAGGCGGCAGTGCAGTGGTGCAGTCATGGTTCACTGCAGCTGCCACCTCCTGGGCTCAAGCAATCCTTCTACCTCAGCCTCCCAAGTAGCTGGGACTATAGGCACACACCACCACGCCCAGTGAATTTTTCTGTAGTTTTTGTAGAGGTGGGTTTTCACCATGTTGCCCAGGCTGGTCTCAAATTCCTGGGCTCAAGTGACCCGCCTGCCTTGGCCTCCCAAAGTGCTGAGATTATAGGTGTGAGCCACCATGCCCAACCTAAGATTGGCCTTTTGAGGTATCTTTTCAGGCTTTTGCATTTCTGACTATTGAATGCCCATCTTCCACATCCTCATGATTGCATTCACAGCCCATCAGCAGCACCTATACCCTAGCCCCCTGCCCACCAAAGTATCTTTGAAAAACCCTAGCCTCTAAATTTTCAGGGAGTTTGATTTGAGTAATAACTCCATTTCCCACATGGTGTGGTTGGTCTTGTCAATTAAACTCTTTCTTTACTGCAATGCCATAGTCTCAGTGGACTGATTTTTGTCTGTGCAGCAGGCAAGAAGAACCCATCAGGCAATTACAGAGTTGGAGGAATAGCCAGGGGCTAGACTGTGCTGTCCAATACAGTAGCTGCCAGCTCCATGTAGCTATTGATCATTTGAAATGCAGTGAGTCTGAATTGAGAAGGGATGTAAATATAAAAATACACAGTATGAAAAAAAGCAAAATATCTCCTTAGTAAATTTTTAAATATTGATTATGTTATAGTAGGTGGTTAGTCAGACAGAAGCAGGGCAGGAGAGCCCCCCGCTACACACACACAATAAGGAATGTCAGGCAACCATCAGGTGATGGTCAGGTGGTTGTTAACTGTCTCTCTAAAATAATAATTTGTTATACCCAGTGCCAGGGAAAGACAGCCTCCCAATACATAGAAAACACCTAAAACTGGTCATCAGCAGCTTCCTGATAAGATCTCAGGAGTTGGGCGAGTGGGCTCAAGCATGCACACTAAGAGGAAAAATGGCAGAATTTAACTGGTATATGACCTTCGTCTAGGATCACTCGACTAGAAAAGGGAAAAATGCCTCAAGTGACCATGTGCATCACTTCAGTAAACATACTATGCATGCAGCAACTACCAAATGCTAGCAGGCCTCTGTGCATGTGGACAGCCCTCCCCAAGGGAAGAAGCAGGGGAGAAGAGATGCAACACTGAAGCATGCCAATATATAAAACCCCAAGTCAAAGGTCAAACAATGTACTTGAATCTCTCAAGTCACCCGCTTTGCCCTCTTCCAAGTGTACTTTACTTCCTTTCATTCCTGCTCTAAAACATCTTGATAAACTTTCACTCCTGCTCTACAACGCGCCTCAGTCTCTCACATTGCCGTATGCCCCCTTGGTCTAAGTCTTTTTTCTGAGGAGGCAAGAATTGAGGTTGCTGCAGACGCATACGGATTCATTGCTGCTGACAATTACATGTTGAAATGATAATAACTTGAATATATTGGGTTAAATAAAATATATTATGACAATTAATTTTAATTGTTTTAATGTTGCTACCTGAAAAACTTTAATACATATGTGGCTGGCATTATATTTCTATTGGACGGCACTGCTCTAGACCAAGAAGCAACTGGAAAGCTAAGTTAGGACTTGTTTGTAGAACAATAACGTATCCAAAAATAACATTAACTATAAGTGGTCCCTATCAACAATTTTCACCCAACTATATCCTGGCTAATGATCACCTTGTTTGGAACAAACAGGAGGCTGACCTTGTCCATAATCTCTGTTTTTAAAAAGTCATTACTAGTGCAATTCCAATCTCAGTAAGAAATCTTTACTTTCTTATACATTGGCTACCCTCCTGCCTCCATTTCAAGAGGCATAGGGTGTAGGAACACCTCTAGGACTGCAATACCATTTCTCCAACTTATGAAAAGGTTGAGAGATTGGAGATTCCTTTAATTCAGAAATCTACCAAGTGGTTTTGCTTTTTAGTTACAAAAATCTGCTACTCCCTCCAAGAAGCAGAAACAAAGGATTCGCAGGGCTACTCTCAGTGGGTGAAAATGCTGACTGTATTCTACAAAAGGACACCACTGCCAGCTCTTAATGGCTCTTTAATGATCCGTCCTAGGATCAACATTGAAAGGACTGGATCTCAGAATGCCCCAGAGGGTGTTCCCCAAATTCACATTAGTCCAAACAAAACCAAAAGAAATACTGAGAGAAACCAAAAGAAGCTTGGAACAGGGCAATTGAGGGATGAGAATTGTCTCTGAATTAGCAGGAATCTTCAGAATAAGGAGAGAAGATGATTTATTCATGATTGCCTGTGTGCATTCATCACAGATGACTTTTTCCCATGAAAAACCTGCTCTAATGAGGCTAATAAAAAAAAGCTCAAATATCTTTACTCATGATTCAGTGTGGTTGCTTAAAAGCACATATGACTTTTACGAATTGATTGAAGGTTTTGGTCTCTTTCTAAATATCTGGCATGGTGTCTGCGGGTGTCCTGCCAGTGGTGGTTTGTTTTTGGAGCCGTGGTTGGGCAGCAGGGGGTGGCTGTGCGCTGACATGTGGTGTATGGTGATTGAAAACAGGGTTTCTCCATGACAGCATCATAGACATTTTGGACTGTCCTGTGCATTATAGAATGTTCAGCAGCATCCCTAGCCTCTACCCACCAGATGCCAGCAGCATCCCCCACATCTCAGTTGTGACAATCAAAAATTGTCTCTAGAATTTGCCTAATGTCCCCTGGGGGAAAGATTCACCCCCACTCTCACTCTGTTGAGAACCACTGATGTAACCCCTTGAAATATAGTATGTAGAGAGGCATAGACTTCAAAGTATTGATGTGGGTTTCCCCAATTATTTCTTATTCCTCAGTGCTATGATGCATATCTTTATTTGTGTTTCTAAAATATTTCTAGTAAGTTGGACAATGATGGAGAAAGCATGTTTTCCATTGAGCCATGACCTCATCAGGCAGGCTGAGATTTGAGCCATGGTCTGGAGGGACCATTTACTCTAGTCACATGTTGACATTCTGATGTGGTGACACCTGCCCCCCATCCCTGCAACCATCCAGAAGAAACAGAGAAATGAAATAGCCTCATAACACCAACTTGTGTTCACCCTTGAATTAAATGTAAATGATGATCTGCCTTAGTTTTTAAAAAACGGATCTCATTTAAATGCGCAGCTTATGTCTTATATACATAATTATGTCTTATGCACAGCTAATATCTTATGCACAGCTTATGTCTTATGCACATGGTTCTGGGCCGCCAGTTCACATTTCATAGTAAGGTAGGCTGAATTTATATGGGCATGCTATTCTGAATGTTGTACTAAAGGTGATTCAGGAAGGGTAATAGAGCACCATTTTAGAGCCAGGGAATCAATATCCTCAGTGCTTCCATTTCTCACTTGTACAATCATTACCCCATTGGAAGGTATCAGAATATGCCACCACAAAATATGCTACTTTGCCATAAGGATTATTTTGAGCTGAAGGCAATTGAGAAACAGCAGATGCAAAAAAAGAAGAAGAAGAAGAAAAAAACCCACAGTTTCCTACTTCCTCCTTCCTCGTAAAGGCAGAGAATGCAGGGAATACATTTTTCTTTGTGAAAGTGTCCCCTCTCCTTTTTTCTTGTACCAGAAAGAGGAGACAGCTTCTATTACTGGAGATTACAAGAATTTAAATCTGCATAAACAAATAAACCTTACTAAAATAACCCTTGTCTTCCATTAGTTTCCTCCATATATCTACCTTCCTACAATGTACTGCCCCTAGCAGCCCCAAACCCTTTCCTTGGACTTGTTAATTTTTCATACATTTATTTCCCTTTGCTAAAATGGTATATAAGGCCCTGGCTCTGACTACTTCTTTAGGGTTTTCACTTCATTTCTGTGAGACCCCCAATGCTCATATGAAAGAAACTCCATTTTCCTTTTAATCTTTTTTTTTTTTTCAAGTTTAGTTTGCAAGGCCCTGGTCACTGAATCTAAGAGGTTAGAGGAAAAATGATTTTTCCCCTGTCAACATGATGTTGGCCCTGGGAAGGGGCCACCAAGGTGGATGCACAACAGACTAAACTGACAAAACGTGCTGCACTTGTGCAAATAAATGGGACTGATATCTCCTATCTAGGGAAAACTTTATAAACACTTTTATTCCACCATCTGGCCTCAGCACTTTTAACCATCATTAAATAACTAAATCTCTGGGCAGCTCTCCCTTTATTTTCTATAAGGAGTTGTCCTTTTGAGAAACCATTCCATTGTAAACTGAAGGCTGCAGTTTGGAGCTTTGACCCTGTAAAGTTTGTTTGGAGGCTCACATTGGACTCATCACTTGTTTTCTCTGGTCCTGTATTGATAGAAGGGGCTGATCTTTCCCTGGAGCAGTTACTTGAGCTTGCCCCTTTTTCCTGAGTAATTATGTTGTACTTCTTACTGGTGTCACCCTTAGTCTCTGTGAGGCAAAATAAATTTCTGGACATCACAGAGTCTACAAATTAAGTCAGATAATCACAAATACAGTCTTCAAATATGTTAAAGAACTGCCTAGATCTTTTTACCGTGTGCAGTTTTTAGATAGACACTTGTATGTAGATTAGGAAAAGTGGCTAGCTCAACACTTTTATTTTTTTTTTTAAGATGGAGTTTCACTCTTGTTGCCCAGGTGGGAGTACAATGGGGCGATCTCGGCTCACTGCAACCTCCGCCTCCTGGGTTCAAGTGATTTTCCTGCCTCAGCCACCCAAATGGCTGGGATTACAGACATGTGCCACCACGCCGGCTAATTTTGTATTTTTAGTAGAGATGAGGTTTCTCCATGTTGGTCAGGCTGGTCTCGAACTCCCGACCTCAGGTAATCTGCCTGCCTTGGCTTCCCAAAGTGCTGAGATTACAGGCGTGAGCCACCACACCCGGCTAGCTCAATAGTTTTAATAAAGTTTTACTGTAATATATTTGGAAGGTAAAGTTATCCTGCAACATAGCAAAAACCTGTTATAATTTTCCTTATATTTAATGTATTTTATATCTTATGGACTGTATAAAATATGAGCATAGAAGATAGGGTAGCCAGGCATGATGCCTCATGCCTGTAATTTCAACATTTTGGGGGGCAGAGGTGGGAGAATCACTTGAGCCCAGGAGTTCAAGACCAGCCTAGGCAACATGGTGAATCCCTATCTCTACAAAAAATACAAAAATTAGCCAGGCATGGTGGCATGCACCTCTAGTCCCAGCTACTCAGGAGGCTGAGGTGGGAGGATCACCTGAGCTCTGGGAGGTCGAGGCTACAGTGAGCTATCATGGCACCAGTGCACTCCAGCCTGGGCAACACAGTGAGACCCTGTCTCAAGAAAAGGAAAAAGAAGATGATAGAATAAAAAGAAGTTTCCAAAAAGTTCTTTACATTTAGGAGAGCATGACTTCAAATGATAGATTAAGGGGCACAATCTTATGTAATACTGGGGCAGAGAAAAGGGGAAGCAGCTTTAAGACATCTTAGGAAAAAAACTAAATTTGCCTTCAATAAATACAATTAAAGGAGAATCAAATTTTTGACTGTTTGGAAAAAAGACCAGGTCTCTCCTACTCTATGATGATGTGGAGTCTACATGTGCAATAATAATGTTCTTTTGTGACATCGTGGGAAAAATGAATTTGGAGACTTTAGCATTACTTTTAAAAATGCCATCTACAAACAAACTATGTTGAATTATGAAGACAAAAAGCCATTTATTTTGGTAACTAAAGAGCAGCTTACAAGCCTGGACACAAACCATTGAGAATGTAGTGATGAAAAACTTACTTACTTTTTTGTTGTTTTTAAATGTAAAATCCAGAACAGGCAAACCATCAAGCTGGAAAAAGAAATTAATATAACCTCACAGGCAAGAGGAAAAGTAAATACTCACTCTAAAGCAGCCACTGTTGATGCAAGCAAAGGTTAGAGCAACATGGCTGTTTTCTAACAAAGTGTGAATCCCATTAGTGCTGAAGTGTTATCCCTTCCTTAGTTCTTACATCTCAACCAGAACAGATTTAGGATTTTACTTCCATCTGCATCTCAAGGCTGATAAATAGGACCAATGAAGATGTGCAAAAGTGGTGAAGCCATTCAAAAAACTTTGACATATACACAATAGACAGTGGCCAAAGTCTGCTCAAACACCCCTTTAGCATGCTTGGAAGGACAAAATAGGGAGTTGGCCTCTCCCAGTTTCCCAGCTTCCCCTGCGACCCCCATTGTCTCTTCCCAAATACACAATGATGCCATTCCATGGCTGGTAAATGAGAAATGGAGCACTTGGAAAAGTTTCTTTGGGAAGCTCAGAATTTAAACTTTGTTCTATTTAAAGAAGAAGGTGGAATTAGAGGAGATGCGGCAGCAGTTAAAAGAGTAAAACATCTGGAAGTTATCAACACTTGCTTATTTGTGTGCTCAATACCAAGGTGATATACTAATTTTAATATTGTAGTCAGTTGGACATTGGTTGTTTATTATAGCAGCTCATATGCAAATACTTGTATTCATTTTTCCCTGGATCAAAATCTGTCAAGTATGTCTCCTAAGCCAGATTGAGTCATTGAGCAGAACCAAATAAAATCACAAAATAAAGTCACCTATTCTCATAAAGAAAACTCCAATGTAAGAAAAGCTCATACCTTGGCAAAGATTTTCAACGTGGTTGCAATCAAGTCATTTTCCAATTGCATAAGTAAATAACATTGACCACAAGAAATATTCTGCCAGAAGTACATAGTTGCTACGATTTTTAAAAATGAAAGGTGTAAAGCTAAGTGTTCAAATTCAAAATTATTGCAATCATGTTTCTGCACTGAATGCGTGCAGTGCACATATAAGATAATTATGCCACTCTGCATTTAACACAAAGAATATTTCTATCTTAAGGAAAAAGTGTCTGATTCCCAACTGCACAGAGCTGTACCAACTTGCCAAGAATAAGGAAATACAAAATCCACTGGAAATAACATTTGGTTGTTCACATTAGCATTGAAGACGACTGTGGTTTCGAAATTTCCCTTTTTTTTAATTACAGTGAGTAAACTATTTTGCCAACTCTCTTTGGGCAGCTCAATTTTCATCCTAGCTCACTGGCCTGAAAATGAAGCTGTCAAGAGGCCTAGGTTGAATTTGTTTTTGTGAGAAGAATGTTTAGTATAGTATGTCTTCAAAAATCGTGGAGAATCTGTTCAGAAAGATTTATCTTCTTTAAACCGAGTCTGATGAATAGTTTTATTATACAAAGTGAAGAAGATCTATGTGAAAAATTCCTTAAAAAATTTAAATCACATATACACCAAGATATATTTTAGTTATCTTATTTATTTGTCTTTAATTACACATCCTTATCAGAATCTATGAGCAAGTTGAATAAATATCACTGTGTTTTTTGAAGGCAAACTCACATTTGCACCAATACAAATTATTTTTCAATGTTCATTTAACCACCAGGAGAGTTAGTTGATAGTTATCAAAAACTCTATTGGACAGTTTACTCTTTTCTACAAATAATTAACATTATGGACTAAATGTTTGTGTCTTCCCCAAATTCATATGTTGAAGCCTTAACCCCCAATCGGGTTGTATTGGAGTTGGGGCTTTTATGAAGTAATTAAGGTTAAATGAAGTCATAAGGGTGAGGCTCTGATCCAACAGGATTAGTTTTCTTATAAGAAGAGACACCAGAGAGCTTGTTCTCTCTCCATGAGGACACACTGTGGAAAGGTCATGTGAGGCTGCAGAGAGCCAGGAAGTGAGTTGTCACCAGAAATGGAATCTGTGGACACCTTGATCTTGGACTTTCCAGCCTCCAGAACTGTGAAAAAAATGTCTGCTGTTTAAGCCATCCAGTCTGTAGTATTTTGTTATGGCAGTCCAAGATGACTAATACAATGAACAACATAATTTATTACTAGAGACATATTTTAGTTAGTAACTTGTCACTACATTAGGGTTTCAGGAGCAGACGAAAAGTATGCCAAGATTCAAGAAGAAAAAGTAACCAAAAATCATGCCATCAGCACCTTTAATCTTTAAGTATTATTACTCTTTCTTACCAAAATGGTACAGTTTGCAAAATCCACACAATTAAATGTGGTATTTAGCTACCAACTTATACATTTCACTAAGTAACTGCAAAATATAAGCAGATAGTTGTTAAGTTCATTATATCAGGCTGGGTGCAGTGGCTTATGCCTGTAATCCCAGTACTTAGGGAGGCTGAGGTGGGAGGACCGCCTGAGGCCAGGAGTTCGAGACCAGCCTGGCCAACGTAGTGAAACCCCGTCACTACTAAAAATACAAAAAATTAGCCGGGTGTGGTGGTGGGTACCCATAGTCCCAGCTATTCGGGAGGCTGAGGCAGGAGAATCGCTTGAACCCAGGAGGTGGAGGTTGCAGTGAGCCGAGATCATGTCATTGGACTCCAGCCTGGGCGACAGAGTGAGAGTCTGTTTAAAAAAAAGTTTATTATATCTAAAGACAGATTTTTAGCCCTTGAAGGCAATGTTTAATACATTCTTTTTGTACACAAAAATAAAAGCAATAGAGAATTCATAAACAAAGTAAGATGTGATTGAAGAATTTTAGAGGTGCTTTGAATCCTTTTTTCAATATAATTTTCTCATTTTAAAAACAAGAAAGACCAAATAGTGGTTGAAAAAGTTCAAAATAGTTCCTTTTTCTTTGAAAATCAATACATACTGACTAATGCCAATTCTGTTTCATCTCCAGTGTCTGATGAATGAAATGAGGTTTATCCTAATATAAATAAATACCTAAAACAAATCTATTGCTAAAACATCTCTTGGGGAGTTGTTATAACACAACTTTTGTTGATAGACTAGTTATTGCCTATTGTACCAAAACCATATGATGTTAGTTTTATAGGAAAAGAGGATGTAAGTGAATGTTTTAAAACCAATGAATAATGAAGTACTTAGCCCAATCCCTCTCCCTACCCAGTGCCTTGTCCAATAGGCAAAATAACCTGTCAGTCACCTTACTTTTTAAAGTGGTTATAAAGTCTTCCTATTTATACTTTATTGCTTCTACTTAATTGTGACATTTTAAAGGTACATTTAGCTTTAAGCTTCACTTATTATGTCATTAGCAGGTCAACGTTTTCTTATGACTTTTTATCCTGAAGAAAAACACAGTTTAATGAGAGCTCAGGGACTACTGTGTTGCTACTGTGTGGTGATTGTTAGTAACACATCAAAGGGAATAGCCATATTCAAAATGGCCTCCCACTCCTCTTGTCACCAGTAGCTCTGTCTCCCAGTCTTTATGGGCCCCCAGACTCTTCTGAATGTTGTTGTGGTTTGCTTTTTTGAAGCCAGCAAAACTCCATCGAGCTGGTATATCATGTGAAATAACAGCAAAAGTTACAACAGAATCCAAATGTCATTTCATCAACAAATATTATGGTATTATTGTAAAAGGAGATGAGTCAAGAAATATATATATGTATATATATATATATACGTATATATATATATGTATATATATATATATATATACGTATATATATATATGTATATATATATATGTATATATATATATATATATATAGAGAGAGAGAGAGAGAGAGAGACAGAGAGAGAGATGGAGTCTCGCTCTGTCACCCAGGCTGGAGTGCAGTGGCGGGATCTAGGCTCACTCCAACCTCTGCCTCCCGGGTTTAAGCATTTCTCTGTCTCAGCCTCTCAAGTAGCTGGGATCACAAGCGCATGCCACCAGGCCCAGCTAATTTCTGTATTTTTAGTAGAGACAGGGTTTCACCATATTGGCCAGGCTGGTCTTGAACTCCTGACCTCGTGATCCACCTGCCTTGGCCTCCCAAATTGCTGGGATTACAGGCACGAGCCACCACACCTGGCCGAGACAACAAATATTAAACTCAAAGAATGACAGTGAAAGAAAGAAATAAGAAGATAACAATCACCTAGCCTTTTTTCTTTTATGATTTTATTTTGTTCTGATTCTCAAAACATTGTTACATTTAATTTGCTAAACCTCGTTAAGCAGTAGGTGGCTACTGGATAAACTTTAATAGGAAATTTGAGACTTTATTAAATCCCTTTGTTGCTATGAAGTCAATGTAAGTTTTATGGTATTCTGGGATTAACTTTTTGCATCTTAAAAATAGAGACAACTATGAAAACTGTATCTAGGTGAGTGAACTTGATTTCTCCCAGTATGCCTACTGCAGTTTCTACCTCCAAAAGGCTGCATCATCTTGAGCAGGTTGCTTGATATCTCTAAAACCCAGTTTCACATTTTGTTTCAAAAGTCCTACTCCGTAAATATTGTTGAGAAGATTAAATGAGACCATGCGCATCTTTAACTCTGTGCCTGGTACATGATAAAAACCCAGGAAACATTGGTTCCTTTCTTCTTAGTAATAATAAAAGAATATTTATTGAGGCTGTCAGCCACTACACTGAGCATTCTACATGCTTCATCACATTTAACCTTACAACAGCTCCATAAAGTTGGCACTTATTATCCCCAACTTACAAATGACAAGACTGAGGCCTAGAAAGATGGAGTCACTTGCTTAAGAATGCATTTGAGCTAAGCTGTAGAGCTAAGGTTTTAACTCCAAATCCTGCCTTACCCATTGGCTAAGTATAGCCCCACTGGCCAATCTGCTAATTAGGGGGGGCTCAGTCCACTTATTCATTGAACAAATATTATTGGGTACATACTATGTTTTAGGTACTTTATGAATTGCTGAAGATGCAATGATGAGTAAAGCAAACATGACTTTCATCCTCATGGAACTCACAACCTAGCCCAGGGTTTTTCAACTTTGGTGCTATTGACATTTGGGGCTGGACAATTCCTTGTTATGGGGACTGCTGTCCTATGCATTGTAGGATGTTTAGCAGCATCTCTGGTTTCCACCCACTAGATGTTAAGAGCAAGACCTTCCCCACCCCAAGTTGTGACAGTAAAAAATGTCTCCAGACATTGTCAAATGCTTCCTGGGGAAGGGGTGGGAGGGGGTGTGAAATGAGAACCACTGCTTAATATTGTGAATACAATATTAAATATTAAGAGGTTTGTGCCTAAAAAATTAGGGAACCTCTACTCAGCCTGGGGAAGCAAGGGAAATCTAGGGTCTCTTGTAAAATAGTGTCTTTCTAGAAAAGTAAAAATAATCATAGTTGATATGGTTTGGCTGTGTCCCTACCCAAATCTCATGTTGAATTGTAGCTCCCATAATCCCCACATGTCATGGGAGGGACCTGGTGGGAGGAAATTGAATCATGGGGGTAGTTACACCCATGCTGCTGTTCTCGTGATAGTGAATTCTCGCGAGATCTGATGGTTTTATAAGGCGTTTTCCCCCCTTTTGCTTGGCACTTCTCATTGCTGCCACCAGGTGAAGAAGGATGTGTTTGCTTCCCTTTCCACCATGATTGTAAGTTTCCTGAGGCCTCCCCCAGCTATGCTGAACTGTGAGTCAATTAAACCTCTTTCCTTTATAAATTACCCTGTCTTGAGTATGTCTTTATTAGCAGCATGAGAATGGACTAATACAATAGTCATATACCATAATGTAGAGTCTGACATACAACTACCACCTCACAAAAAGATTTCACATTATTTTATTGAAAACTTTCCTGAAACTATCTCTAGTTTAGAAAAGGAAGCCAATCAAATTTGCTCGATAGAAATATGTTTTATAGTCAACTTATCCAAAACAGGGTGTACCATGCATTACTATGTTTTCAAAAGAAAATCAAGGATTATAAAGACATAGTGACTCATAATTGGGTCTAACTATAGCATTATAATTGTGTAGGTGAGGAAAGTATGCAATTTGAGAAGGCCAGAATCAAGGTCTTGCTAGGTTCAATATGTCCAGGTTTATCATAGTGTTTTCAGGTTGATGATGTTGTTACTTCTAGCAGGTTAACTCTTGTGATCTAAAATTTACACAACAAAAATCTTATTTCTAGTTCATGCAATAGTCCCACATGGATGATCCTGGTGTTTCAGGTCTTCTGAGAGGCTTCCCTCCACACAGCAACTCAGAGACCTGAACTTCAACAATCTTATGGCTGTGCCTTCCTTTAGGTACTTGGAGTTCTTGCCTTCACCGTGGAAGAGGAAGAAAGAATATGGGGACTACAATGGAATTTTTACAGACCATGACTAGAATTCTGATATTCCATTGGTTTAAAACTCAGTCACATGACTACCACTAAATGCAAGGGAGGCTGGAAAATAGAGTCCAGATGTGTGTCTAGAAGAGGAGGGAGAACTGTTTGGTGAACATCCAGCTATACTTTGCCAATATGATCAAAATCACTTTCATAGCCAAAAAGCCATACCTTATCTAATTTTTAGATTTATAAAATCAGGATTTATAAAATCAGAAATATTCTGTGAGGACAAATGAAAGATATATAACTTACATTCTTCCCAAAGACCTTGTGCTATGTATGTATCTGATACCTGGAGAATAATACACTATACTAATTTATAGCTCCGTTATGAATAGACACATTTTTAATCCGTGGCAGACATGATGTAGTCAATCTGTTATCATTCGTTAGAGAAAGGAGAATGTGCTTTGCAGTCCAGAGTTCATGTCCCCCAGCACTGGGGTAATATTTTCTTTTGCTCTCAATGTGTGAATTATTAAAAATAAGCTAGCTACAATGTCATCATTTTTGATTATATCAAAAAAGAAGGCAGAGACAGGGCTGCTTCCAATCTGTGAAGTTATTTAGCATTTAATATTCCCTTCGGGAAATCAATATGATTTGGGGGAGATTATTTATATACCACTAGTCAAGTGTGGTTTAAATAAATGCACCGTGTTGGCAGAGCCATGTGAATGAAAATCAGCTAAAAGGAAAATGGTTAGTAAAAATTATCTGGTCATTTTCCTGATATAGATGACTATATTAGGTTCTGTTTTTCTGGTATTTGTTCAAATCATAAAAATGAATGTCTGGGCACTGTATACCACACATTAACATTTATTAGTTATTTAAAATGTATATTCTATGACACTTATTTTATTTTGGGGAAGTGAAATATGGGCTGGTAGTTCAGACAGGTATATATAATTCATGATGTTTTAACCAGTTAAGTAAAAAAGAATTAACTGAATGGTAACAAAATAACTCCTGCTGTTAAGCAGTCAGGGTGCATTCTGCATAGTTCAGGATACAAATCAACTCCTTCCAGGCTTGATGGAAGTTCAGAGCAGAGGAGGATGGTTACCAGGGCAAAAAGAAAAGGGGAAATGAAGGGGCAAAAAGAAAAGGGGAAATGAAGGGGCAAAAAGAAAAGGGGAAATGAGGGAAGTCTAGGGTCTCTGAGCTAAGCCACACATTGGTTAGCTTCTCCTTAGGCCACTTCACTGGAATTCTGACTCCTATTAAACAGAAATTCCTGGGAGAGACAAGACAAGAGTGCAACTAAAGAGATGGACTCTTCCAAAGCAACCTCGAGGGTGTATGGGGAGTGAAAGCCTGCAATCCTCGCTTGAAACAGAGGGTCAACACTGGCTTTCGTTTTCTCTATTTAGCTGGTTCTCAGAAACAATGGGTATGTCCTGCTTTAAACAACTAGAGCATGAAACCAGAGGAATACATTATTTGGTTATTACCAGATTTACAAAGGGATTCCACTCCTTATCCAGACATTCACTATAAAATGAATGTCTAGTGAATTTTCCCTGGAGCCAACAAAAAACATTTTGGCTTACAAAAATTATTTTCACATATTTAGGCTGAACCATATGGAATTGTGGATATCTGATCATTTGTGACTAGCAAAAATGGCAATTTCTTAAGGTTAACCTTGAGATCTAGCTTTCTAGGAACATATCCTTTGTATAAAGTAAGATGTGTCCTGCTGAGAAACCTTACAATACATCTGATGGGGAGACATTTTAATGGTGTAAAATAATTCAAAGGGTATTATTTCAAGGTTCAAAAATCTCCAATGTTCTGACTTCCAACTCTCTTTGGTATGAGTGCTCAGGAAGTTTTTAACCTAAAAGCTGACATTGTCCAATCATTAAGTGATTGTGCCAATTTGCAACAACAGCAATAACCAAAAAGGTAGATCAGCCATTGGCTTCAAAAAAGAACAAGAAGTTGTTGGCTGATGGTATCTTTCCTTTTCCACTGTTAGAAATATCATGTGTGCAATGAACTGCATGGTTGTTATTACAGAGTTCCGGGTCTTTTAATATCTGGGAGAGACAGAACAGCAGGCTTCAGGCGGGTTAGGTGAGTTTTGCCCTTTCTGGCTCATTTGTCTAAGAAAGAATTTGGTGACTTGACAAGTTTCTAGAAGTAGATGAATATTACTTGAGTGAATGCAGCCAGAGGCAGTTAGCAAATTCTGACCACCATCATAGTTGTCACCCACTGAAATTGAAACTTGAGTCCAAATTTATACAAGTGGATTCACTTACATGGTACAGAATTCACATGCTATTTATTAACTATCACTGGGTCCTTTTTTCTGAACCCTGTACATTTTTGGATGGCATGATATTTTGGTAGTTGTAATCCTCTTGTGACAGGTTATAAGAGCCAGTTAAAACTTTCTTGTTTTGTTCTAACTCAGTATACCCAGCTTTAATTGCAATGACGATTTTGATTCAAAAGACAAACTTCAGGAAAGGAAGTGAAAAAGTCAGCAAGTCTGGAGAAGGTTGGAAGAGGGAGTGGGTGTAGGATGTGGGGAGAGAGAAAGACAGCAGATTCTTCTTCTTTTTTAAAGGAATTATTCACTTCTAAATGAGACAGCTCATTTTAACTGCCCCGAATTTATGGGTCTAACCATTGGGGGATGATTATGTGTCTGGGGTTGTCTGGGGAAAGAAGCTACCTGGCAGTCCAAGATTCACGGTCAATTGTTATTACAGGTGTGGGAACTTGTTGCTGGCAATGAGAGAATTCCTAGGGCAGGAAATTCAGATGGGGGGTTGTTTCATTGATGGGGTGGTCGGGAGGCAGCCAAAGCCGTATGCCAGTAATGGGTTTAGGTAGCTACTGGAGCTAGTATTTTCTGCTCTGTAGTTTAGAAGGATGCCACAATCCATCATTTCTCTATAGAAATGCATGGCCTATTTCATGTATCCATTGACTTTATTTTGCCCAGCAGTTACACTCAAATAACAATATTTGAGTGTAATATTTTCTTTATAGACAAGTTAGCTTATACTGGGTTATAGTAATTAATAAGCTACATATATTACATAATCACATAATCAATAAGTTACATAAATTAATAAGTACATATATATTATATATATATGGATGGGGAAATTACTTTTTAAAAAACTTGTACCTATTTGTAATCCCACCAACCAAATGAGAGTTACTAGCTTGTTTTGAGAGATTCTAGCCAGGCCACTCTTACTTTGAAGGAGACAAGGGCATATTCCCCACATTCTTTCCTTCTTTCCTTTCTTCCTTTATCCCTCCCTCTTGCTGACAAACATTGACTGATCACATTCAAACACTGGACATAAAGTCTTCAATCACATTAGTCAGCATGTGTGGGAGAGTAAAAATTTCATATGTTCTCTTATTTTGTCTTCTTACATAATCCATATAAATATCATAGAAAATTCCAAAATGCTGACTTTCAATCCCCCTTTCCCAGATGCTTTTCACATCTGGAAGTCACACAAATTCTTGTGTCAGACCATGCTCCTCAATTTTGCTCTGGAAATATTGTCACCATAACTGTGGGAGGCAGAAACCGGCCATGTCTTTTCTTTAGCCTGACTGCTGCACTCATTAAATGGCTCTTCATCTTTTCTCCTCCTCAATGATGGTACTATGGTGCCTCCTCTCCACATCCCCACCCCCCAGCCTCAGGTTTAGGCAGTGAAGAGACAAGAGTGCATGGGTTATGCAGTGGAACCTTTTAGTACTCTTCCTCCCTTACTTCAGACTCTGTATTGTATTAATGAGCTATTGTCATGGTGCTTTAAGAAGCCAGGATGAACAACGGCCTTCTTGTCAAGGAAAGTGACAGTCAATTAAAGAAGGTTTTCTGTATTGTTTTAAGTAGGAAAGCCTCCAAATAGCTTTTCAATTAGTGAGAGGAACTTCAGAGCTCACCCTTGTTCCAGGATACTCTGACAAGTTTCAAATTATTAATGGACCTCTTTCAGGCATCTGTAACTTTTGGGCTTTTATAGTGTCTACTAAAGTCAAGCAAACTGCTCCAAAAATTATAAGTTAATAAAACACATTGAGGTGTATATGACATGAAACATTATTAAAACACTCCCGGCCATATTGACCCCATATACAATAGGAACAGTTTAGGAATTCTGGCTGTGCCTCTTTCAAGTAGCACGAAGTAAAATAACACTGTATTTCAATTGTGGTTTTCATCTCTTTTCATGATTTTCCCCTCTTAGAAAAAAAGAGAAGGAGCAAATATTAGGATCATCAAGTTGATGAATTAAAGAATCAAGATGCAATAGGCAGTGTATGAAGGTTTGTGACCAACTGTTGAAAGCGAAGCTCAAGTGCATTATAGTGGCATGTTCTTACGAATGTATCTTCTAATGCTTTTCTGTATTTTAGTGACCTGTGAATGATTTATTGCAGTGGGTCTCAACAAGGGGTTATTTTTTCCCTGCAAAGGACATCTGGCAATGTCTAGAACATTTTTGGTTACAAGTCAGTGGGAGAAGAGTGTTACTGGCATCCAGTGGGTAGAGGACAGAAATGCTGCTACACAATATGCAGGACAGCCTCCCATGCTAAAGAATTACCGGCCCCAATTATCGATAATGCCAAGGTTGAGAAACTCTGATTTATGCACTTCCAATTCAGTTTGTTGGATTCAAAGTTCATATTTAAATAATTATTTCAAGCATTATCAGCAGTGACAGTTAAAAGTAGGTAGTCCGACATGAGTAGGGTAGGAGAGGGTCCCCTTTACCCCCAGGAATGTCAGGTGACCATCAGGTGATGGTCAGGCAGTTGTTAACTGTCTCTCTAAAATGATAACTGGTCACAACTGGCAGCGGGGAAAGAGAGTCTCCCAATAGATAGAAAACACCTGAGGCTGATGATCAGCGCTTCCCGATAAGATCTCAGGAGTTGGACAAGTGGGCTCAAGCATGTACAATAAGAGGCAAAATGGTGGAGTTTAATCGGTATATGACCTTCTTTTAGGAATGCGGGACTGGTAAGGGAAGAACACCTCAAGTGAGCATGTGCATGACTTGAGCAAACACACTGCGTATATGGCCCCTCCTAAGTGCTGGTAGGTCACTGTGCATGCAGACAGCCCACTCCAAGGGAAGAATCAGAGGAGAAGAAATACAAATGCTGGAAACAAGCCAATGTATAAAACCCCAAGTCAAGGGCCAAATGGGGCACTTGGATCTCTCGAGTACACACTTGGTCCTCTTACAAGTGTGCTTTGCTTCCTTTCATTCCTGCTCTAAAATCTTTAAACTTTCACTCCTGCTCTCAAAATGTGGTTCTCTCAGCAGGAGCATCACCTGGGAAATTGTTAGAAATACAGATTCTGGAGCCCCACTCCAGACATACAGAATCAGAAACTCTAGGGTATGTTCACTGTGCTTTATTTATTATTTCTTTTCTTTCTTTCTTTTTTATTTTTTGAGATGGAGTCTTGCTCTGTTGCCCAGGCTGGAGTGCAGTGGTGTGATCTCGGCTCACCATAACCTCTGCCTCCCAGGTTCAAGCGATTCTCCTGCCTCAGCCTCCTGAGTAGCTGGGATTAAAGGCACGTGCCACCACACCCAGCTAATTTTTGTATTTTTAGTAGAGACTGAGGTTTCACTATGTTGGCCAGGCTGGTCTCGATCTCCTGACCTTGTGATCCACCCACCTTGGCCTCTCAAAGTGCTGGGATTACAGGTGTGAGCCACCGCACCCGGCCAGCAATCTGTGATTTAACAAGTCATCTAGGTGATGCTAATGCATGCTCAAGCTTGAGAACCATGCCCGGCCTAGTTCACTGTGCTTAAATCTTCCAGGTGATGCTGATAACATGCCCAAGTTCAAAACCACTGCTTTAGCTAAAAAGTGGTAGAGAGATAGAGAGGGACACAGAGAAATAGAGAAGGAGATTTTTTTTTTTGAGACAGGGTCTGGCTCTCTGGTCCAGGTTAGAGTGCAGTGGCACCATCATGGGTCACTGCAGCCTAGACCTCCAGCGGCCAGGTGATCCTCCCACCTCAGCCTCCCAAGTAGCTGGAAGTACAGGTATGTAGTACCATGCCCAGCTAATTTTTTTTAAAAATTTTTGTAGAGGCAGGGTTTTGCCATGTTGCCCAGGCTGGTCTCAAACTCCTGGGCTCAAGCAATCCTCTCACCTTGGCCTCCCAAAGTGCAGGGATTACAGGTGTGAGCCACTGTGCCTGAAAGAGAATTTTTAAAGGAAGTTCTAGGTTTGCACTACTCAGCAATAAACCAAGATAACTCTTTAACCTCAACAACTTTAATTAAAGATCTAAAGTTTGGGTTGGAGTTTCACCTTGAGTCTCACAGATGTGTAGAGTTCAAGCCCACTAGTTGAGAAGGTCCAAAGAGGCTCAGAACCTAAGTGTTGTCATGTAGTAAGTGCCAGGCCAGGGAGAGATGGGGCACCCTCTCTTGATGAAGTACTCTGGGCACGTTTACTCTTTTCATGATAAAGAGGGCCGTAGTTAATTCTTCCTATCACCTCCAAACTTATCTCAATCTCAAGCTTTGAAGAAACATCATCATGTATGTCAGCATTTACGTGCCCTATGACAGTGGGACTGAGAACACGGAAGAAAGCAAATGTCCTGTTTCCAGTCACCATTGCAGCACCATTAAAGCACCTCTGCTTTAATCATCCATTCTTCGACTGTATTCAGAACACTTGGAATTTTACACTCTGGCAGAATTCCCTCTTACAGGCTCCACAGCAAGATGCTTTTCCTTTGCATGTTCAAAAAACTATTCTTAAAAGAAACAAAAATACAATTGAAAGGTGGGGAGAAAGTCTTCTTTGTGCTGGTCATTTGGAACACAAACAATCAGAAATGTTCATTAGCATGCCAGGAACCCAGGCCCCTGCAAGAAGCATGCTTTACTGGAGGCACAGCTTAGAGCGAAGCCTGGGTTAAAGTTGAGTGGGAGAGAGTATGGAGGACCCTCAATTCCAAAGGGAGCCCTAAATCCTGTGGCTGTTGAGCCTGGAAACTTATATAGCTCACTGTGGCCTGTGTGCCAAAATCAAGAACTCCTAAAAGATTCATCTTTGACAGTTGCTGATCTTGTGTAGCACTAGCAGAGCCTCTTTAAAATTCATGTGAGATCTACTTTTGTTAATAGAATCTGGAACATTCTAATATGGTTTGCATTTCAATTGTATTAGCAGTATTGCTTATTTAACTGTAGCTCATGTTTACTGATAGCCATGAATAAAAGTAAGTCACACGTAGCATGCCAATCATCTCATTTGATAATACTGCAAACATAACGAAAAGAGAATGAAAATGAAGCAACGTCTGGTAGGGCTTGAAAATATTTTATATCCAAGGAGACTGCCAAAATGTTAACATAAGGGAACAATATCATCAGACAAAAGAAAAAAATAACTACTAAAGCAACTAGTGACAATATGTAGAATGTCAAGATTTGTTTTAAAAAATAAAATTCTACCGCTAACATATGACAATTTCAAAAAGTGTTTATTGTTCTAATTTCACTCCAATCAAGGCATAATATTTCCTTTTGTATACTGTACATATTGCAGTTTTTTAAAGAAATAATTTAATTGGCATGCAATAGAAAGTTATTTTCTTCTTAAAAATGAAGTTGGGAGGGTGGAGTCAAGATGGTCGAATAGGAACAGCTCCAGTCTACAGCTCCCAGTGTGAGCGACACAGAAGACGAATGATTTCTGCATTTCCAACTGAGGTACCAGGTGCATCTCAATGGGGATTGTTGGACAGTGGGTGCAGGACAGTGGGTGCAGTGCACCGAGGCTGAGCCAAAGCAGGGCGAGGCATTGCCTCACCTGGGAAGCGCAAGGGGTTGGGGAATACCCTTTCCTAGCCAAGGAAAGGGGTGATGGATGGCACCTGGAAAATCAGGTTACTCCCACCCTAATACTGCACTTTTCTGATGGTCTTAGCAAACGGCACACCAGGAGATTATATCCCACACCTGGCTCAGAGGGTCCTGCGCCCACGGAGCCTCACTCATTGCTAGCACAGCAGTCTGAGATCAAACTGCAAGGCGGCAGCGAGGCTGGGGGAGGGGTGCCCGCCATTGCCGAGGCTTGAGTAGGTAAACAAAGTGGCCAGGAAGCTCGAACTGGGTGGAGCCCATCACAGCTCAAGGAGGCCTGCCTGCCTCTGTAGACTCCACCTCTGGGGGCAGGGCATAGCCAAACAAAAGGCAGCAGAAACCTCTGCAGACTTAAATGTCCCTGTCTGACAGCTTTGAAGAGAGTAGTGGTTCTCCCAGCGTGCAGCTTGAGATCTGAGAATGGACAGACTGCCTCCTCAAGTGGGTCCCTGACCCCCGAGTAGCCTAACTGGGAGGCACCGCCCAGTAGGGGCAGACTGATACCTCGCACGGCCGGGTACTCCTCTGAGACAAAACTTCCAGAGGAACGATCAGGCAGCAACATTTGCTGTTCACCAATATCCGCTGTTCTGTAGCCTCTGCTGCTGATCCCCACGCAAACAGGGTCTGGAGTGGACCTCTGGCAAACTCCAACAGACCTGCAGCTGAGGGTCCTGACTATTAGAAGGAAAACTAACAAACAGAAAGGATATCCACACCAAAACCCCATCTGTACGTCACCATCATCAAAGACTGAGGATAGATAAAACCACAAAGATGGGGAAAAAACAGAGCAGAAAAACTGAAAAATCTAAAAATCAAGCGCCTTTCCTCCTCCAAAGGAACGCAGCTCCTCACCAGCAATGGAAAAAAGCTGGATGGAGAATGATTTTGACTAGTTGAGAGAAGAAGGCTTCAGATGATCAGACTACTCCGAGCTAAAGGAGGAAGTTTGAACCCATGGCAAAGAAGTTAAAAACCTTGAAAAAAGATTAGACGAATGGCAAACTAGAATAACCAATGCAGAGAAGTCCTTAAAGGACCTGATGGAGCTGAAAACCATGGCATGAGAGCTATGTGACGAATGCACAAGCCTCAGTAGCCGATTCGATTGACTGGAAGAAAGGGTATCAGTGATGGAAGAGCAAATGAATGAAATGAAGTGAGAAGAGAAGTTTAGAGAGAAAAGAATAAAAAGAAACGAACAAAGCCTCCAAGAAATATGGGACTATGTGAAAAGACCAAATCTACATCTGATTGGTATACCTGAAAGTGACAGGGAGAATGGAACCAAGTTGGAAAATGCTCTGCAGGACATTATCTAGGAGAACTTCCCCAATCTAGCAAGGCAGGCCAACATTCAAATTCAGGAAACACAGAAAATGCCACAAAGATACTCCTTGAGAAGAGCAACTCCAAGACAAATAATTGTCAGATTCACCAAAGTTGAAATGAAGGAAAAAATGTTAAGGGCAGCCAGAGAGAAAGGTCGGGTTACCTCCAAAGGGAAGCTCATCAGACTAACAGCTGATCTCTCAGCAGAAACTCTACAAGCCAGAAGAGAGTGGGGGCCAATATTCAACATTCTTAAAGAATTTTCAACCCAGAATTTCATATCCAGCCAAACTAAGCTTCATAAGTGAAGGAGAAATAAAATACTTTACAGACAAGCAAATGCAGAGAGATTTTGTCATCACCAGGCCTGTCCTAAAAGAGCTCCTGAAGGAAGCACTAAACATGGAAAGGAACAACTGGTACCAGCCACTGCAAAAACATGCCAAATTGTAATGACCATCAAGGCTAGGAAGAAACTGCATCAACTAATGAGCAAAATAACCAGCTAACATCATAGTGACAGGATCAAATTCACACATAACAATATTAACCTTAAATGTAAATGGGCTAAATGTTCCAATTAAAAGACACAGACTGGCAAATTGGATAAAGAGTCAAGACCCATTTTCTGAATACATTCAGGAAATCCATCTCATGTGCAGAGACACACATAGGCTCAAAATAAAGGGATGGAGGAAGATCTATCAAGCAAATGGAAAACCAAAAAAGGCAGGGGTTGCAATCCTAGTCTCTGATAAAACAGACTTTAAACCAACAAAGATCAAAAGAGATAAAGAAGGCCATTACATAATGGTAAAGGGATCAATTCAACAAGAAGAGCTAACTATCCTAAATATATATGCACCCAATATAGGAGCACCCAGATTCATAAAGCAAGTCCTTAGAGACCTACAAAGAGACTTAGACTCCCACACAATAATAATGGGAGACTTGAACACCCCACTGCCAACATTAGACAGATCAACAAGACAGAAAGTTACCAAGGATATCCAGGAATTGAACTCAGCTCTGCACCAAGCAGACCTAATAGACATCTACAGAACTCTCCACCCCAAATCAACAGAATATACATTCTTCTCAGCACCACACCACACTTATTCCAAAATTGACCACATAGTTGGAAGTAAAGCACTCCTCAGCAAATGTAAAAGAACAGAAATTATAACAAACTGTCTCTCAGACCACAGTGCAATCAAACTAGAACTCAGGATTAAGAAACTCACTCAAAACCGCTCAACTACATGGAAATTGAACAACCTGCTCCTGAATGACTACTGGGTACATAACAAAATAAAGGCAGAAATAAAGATGTTCTTTGAAACCAATGAGAACAAAGACACAATGTGCCAGAATCTCTGGGACACATTTAAAGCAGTGTGTAGACGGAAATTGATAGCACTAAATGCCCACAAGAGAAAGCAGGAAAGATCTAAAATTGACACCCTAACATCACAATTAAAAGAACTAGAGAAGCAACAGCAAACACATTCAAAAGCTAGCAGAAAGCAAGAAATAACTAAGATCAGAGCAGAACTGAAAGAAATGGAGACACAAAAAACCCTTCAAAAAATCAATGAATCCAGGAGCTGGTTTTTTGAAAAGATCAACAAAATTGATAGACTGCTAGCAAGACTAATAAAGAAGAAAAGAGAGAAGAATCAAATAGACGCAATAAAAAATGATAAAGGGGATATCACCACTGATCCCGCAGAAATACAAACTACCATCAGAGAATACTATAAACACCTATGCGAATAAAATAGAAAATCTAGAAGAAATGGATAAATTCCTTGACACATACACTCTCCCAAGACTAAACCAGGAAGAAGTTGAATCTCTGAATAGACCAATAACAGGCTCTGAAATTGAGGCAATAATTAATAGCTTATCAACCAAAAAAAGTCCAGGACCAGATGGATTCACAGCCGAATTCTACCAGAGGTACAAAGAGGAGCTGGTACCATTCCTTCTGAAACTATTCCAATCAATAGAAAAAGAGGGAATCCTCCCTAACTCATTTCATGAGGCCAGTATCATCCTGATACCAAAGCCTGGCAGAGACACAACAAAAAAAGAGAATTTTAGACCAATATCCCTGATGAACACCGATGCAAAAATCCTCAATAAAATACTGGTAAACCGAATCCAGCAGCACATCAAAAAGCTTATCCACCATGATCAAGTGGGCTTCAACCCTGGGATGCAAGGCAGGTTCAACATATGCAAATCAATAAATACAATCCAGCATATAAACAGAACCAACGACAAAAACCACATGATTATCTCAATAGATGCAGAAAAGGCCTTTGACAAAATTCAACAGCCCTTCACGCTAAAAACTCTCAATAAATTAGGTATTGATGGGACGTATCTCAAAATAATAAGAGCTATCTATGACAAACCCACAGCCAATATCAGACTGAATGGGCAAAAACTGGAAGCATTCCCTTTGAAAACTGGCACAAGACAGGGATGCCCTCTCTCACCACTCCTATTCAACATAGTGTTGCAAGTTCTGGCCAGGGCAATCAGGCAGGAGAAAGAAATAAAGGGTATTCAATTAGGAAAAGAGGAAGTCAAATTGTCCCTGTTTGCAGATGACATGATTGTATATCTAGAAAACCCCATCGTCTCAGCCCAAAATCTCCTTAAGCTGATAAGCAACTTCAGCAAAGTCTCAGGATACAAAATCAACGTGCGGAAATCACAAGCATTCTTATACGCCAATAACAGACAAACAGAGAGCCAAATCATGAGTGAACTCCCATTCACAATTGCTTCAAAGAGAATAAAATACCTAGGAATCCAACTTACAAGGGATGTGAAGGACCTCTTCAAGGAGAACTACAAACCACTGCTCAATGAAATAAAAGAGGATACAAACAAATGGAAGAACATTCCATGCTCATGGGTAGGAAGAATCAATATCGTGAAAATGGCCATACTGCCCAAGGTAATTTATAGATTCAATGCCATCCCCATCAAGCTACCAATGACTTTCTTCACAGAATTGGAAAAAACTACTTTAAAGTTCATATGGAACCAAAAAAGAGCCTGCATTGCCAAGTCAATCCTAAGCCAAAAGAACAAAGCTGGAGGCATCATGCTACCTTACTTCAAACTATACTACAAGGCTACAGTAACCAAAACAGTATGGTACTGGTACCAAAACAGAGATATAGACCAATGGAAGAGAACAGAGCCCTCAGACATAATGCCACATATCTACAACTATCTGATCTTTGACAAATCTGACAAAAACAAGAAATAGGGAAAGGATCCCCTATTTAATAAATGGTGCTGGGAAAACTGGCTAGCCATATGTAGAAAGCTGAAACTGGATCCCTTCCTTACATCTTATACTAAAATTAATTCAAGATGGATTAAAGATTTAAATGTTAGACCTAAAACCATAAAAACCCTAGAAGAAAACCTAGGCAATACCATTCAGGACATAGGCATGGGCAAGGACTTCATGTCTAAAACACCAAAAGCAATGGCAGCAAAAGTCAAAATTGACAAATGGGATCTAATTAAACTAAAGCGCTTCTGTACAGCAAAGGAAATTACCATCAGAGTGAACAGGCAACCTACAGAATGGGAGAAAATTTTTGCAATCTACTCACCTGACAAAGGGCTAATATCCAGAATCTACAAGGAACTCAAACAAATTTACAAGAAAAAAACAAAGAACCCCATCAAAAAGTGGGCAAAGGATATGAACAGACACTTCTCAAAAGAAGACATTTATGCAGCCAAAAGACACATGAAAAAATGCTCATCATCACTGGCCATCAGAGAAATGCAAATCAAAACCACAATGAGATACCATCTCACACCAGTTAGAATGGCCATCATTCAAAAGTCAGGAAACAACAGATGCTGGAGAGGATGTGGAGAAATAGGAACACTTTTACACTGTTGGTGGGACTGTAAACTAGTTCAACCATTGTGGAAGTCAGTGTGGCGATTCCTCAGGGATCTAGAACTAGAAATACCATTTGACCCAGCCTTCCCATTACTGGGTATATACCCAAAGGATTATAGATCATGCTGCTATAAAGACACATGCACACGTATGTTTATTGTGGCACTATTCACAATAGCAAAGACTTGGAACCAACCCAAATGTCCATCAATGATAGACTGGATTAAGAAAATGTGGCCCATATACACCATGGAATACTATGCAGCCACAAAAAATGATAAGTTCATGTCCTTTGTAGGGACATGGATGAAGCTGGAAACCATCATTCTCAGGAAACTATCGTAAGGACAAAAAACCAAACACCACATGTTCTCACTCATAGGTGGGAATTGAACAATGAGAACACATGGACACAGGAAGGGGAACATCATACACCAGGGCCTGTTGTGGGGTGGGGGGAGGGGGGAGGGAAAGCATTAGGCGATATACCTAATATTAAATGAGGAGTTAATGGGTGCAGCATGCCAACATGACACATGTATACATATGTAACAAACCGGCACGTGGTGCACATGTACCCTAGAACTTAAAGTATAATAATAAGAAAAAAAGAAAAATAAATAAATAAAAATGAAGTTGGGTGTTAAGGGGTTTTCTTGTGTTAAATAGAATATTTTCCATACATATGTGTGTATGTGAATAGATATATTTCTCTGTATGTAATCAGAACTAGAGGTCAGCTTTCTCTAGTGTGAATGAAAGAGTAATTAATACAATACCATATCCTTTGGGTCCTTTGGATTCCAAAGGACCAAAGAAGCTGAGGAATAACAGA
This sequence comes from Nomascus leucogenys, assembly GCF_006542625.1. Taxonomy (NCBI): domain Eukaryota; kingdom Metazoa; phylum Chordata; class Mammalia; order Primates; family Hylobatidae; genus Nomascus; species Nomascus leucogenys. The sequence continues at coordinate 9,191,360 of NC_044406.1, forward strand.
TTTAAGAGGTTTGGATGTTTGAAAGTCAGAGATAAATTCATATAAAGTGTAATCTTGTGGGTTTCTCACTTATCAGATCTAAAGACACAGCATTCTTTGCTAATGTTTCAGTAACATTCAACTATCAATAAGTATTTTCTATGGTCATTCTGCACCGAAAACACAGAATCAAATTTCTCCCACCTACAGTACAATCTGGAATGTGAGGATTGTGGGGGCAAAAAACTTCCTTAACTAATGATGCTAGCAAAAACCAATAATTGTTTTCTCGGGCAAAGGGGATTTAAATCTAAAAAAAAAAATCTTTCTGAAAATTAAAGCTAAATCATTAGTTTTGCACTCAATAAAGAAGAATGCAGCCGAGCATGGTGGCTTGTGCCTATAATCCCAGATATTTGAGAGGCTGAGGTGGGAAGATCACTTGAGTCCAGGAGTTTAAGACCAGGCTGGGCAACATAGCGAGATTACTGTCACTACACAAAGAGAAGAAAAGAAAGAAGACGACGACCTCCTTCTGCAGGGTACAGGCTTGCTTTTTGGGAGATTATGTGTAGAAATGTTTCCAAACTGCCACCAACATAGTTCTTGGGCCATCTCCTTATATCTCTGAATGAATGTGTGATTAGAAAAAGCATTTTTATGTTATCCTATGCCAAGTATAATTTTAAAAGCAAGCATATGGCTGCACAAAAAAATCACTTAATAGATGATGCTACTTATCCAGAGGTTGAGAGACAGGAGACATAAATTTCTCTAAAGCTCCTTCTAGTTCTAACATTTTCTTTTTCTGTGTAAAGCAATCTCCCCCACTACCTTATTCTACTGGTGTGCATGTTGATATTATAAATATACGGCAAATTATTGAAATTTGAGTCTCAAAAATTCATCTAAGAATGTGTGATGTGCCTGGATATTTAGCAATGCTGGCTACTTACTTGTTATAAATCATCTAGAGATATTACATCTTTAAATAGTCCACAAGGGCACAAATGACCATTCCAGTGGGGGAAAGCAAAAATCTAAGACAAATAGGAATTAGTCAATTGTTTTTCCCCAGCCAAACCGGTGATGAAAGCTACAACAAATACCTTCCCTGGTTGAGAAACATCCCGTCATTTAAATTGCTGGGTTAATGAATATCAGCCTTCAAGAGGAAAATTGAAATGTATTTTATCACACACTAGTTTATGGATGTGTCTGTGTATGTATATCAGCAGAAATTTCTGAGATGACTGAAGAACTAGCTCAGGAAATGGACAACAACAAAGGGAGACGAGGCCATCAGAAACCCAAGCCAAACCACGTCCTGAAATTTAAGATTCTGGGCAGAATCCTCTGTTGCAATTGCTGACACTGGGAGCGCCGGTCAGAACTGCAGAAGCTGCTGCCTCTAGAAAGTTTAAGTATCTTTTTCTTGCTAGGTTTGTTATTATTACTATTTTTTCTTATCAGAGAGATTGTGTGTCCTGGTTGAGAATTTAAAGAACCTCTTTGCTGAAGTTATGGGTACGTGCAGTACCGATGGAGGTATAATGGTGCCCTCTGCTGGGAAGAGTCAGTAATGCTGCCCAGTGAGTTTTCTACTGGGCCCGAAGTAATTTTAGGTGCTGGTGGAGGGATGTCAAGGGTGTTTTTGGAACAAAAAGTTCCGAGAAGTACACTGCAAAAAACTAGTTACAAAACCCCAAACCACATGAAATTAGCTTGATTCTGAGTTGACAGTGGAATCTGAAACCAGCTGTATTTCATCCTAAAATGTTAGCGCTATAAACCCTTCATCAAACCTGGAGACAATTATTTTCTCACTATCTGGACAAGACCACATTTCCAGCGGCTGAATTTTTCCGGGGCCGACTTTGCCTTCCCATTTTCCTTTTGTAGAGCTCCCCTCTTGCAGACTTGCATAAACAAGCCTCACTCAAGAATGAAAGATGCTATGAGGCTGAGCCCCCATATGACATTCTGTAATTTTGCTATTAAGAATCATAAAAGGAATTTGTCACAAAAAGTACACATCACATTGACATGCCTTGGCTCCTTAGAAATGCATAGTAAGGCCAAATATCGATTTTTAAAATGTCATTTCAGGAAGTTCAGGAAAACTGCACTATTTCACTAAAGGTGGTTTCTTATTTTTGAGACGGAGTCTCGCTCTGTCGCCCAGGCTGGGGTGCAGTGGCACTATCTCGGCTCACTGCAAGCTCTGCCTCCCGGGTTCACGCCATTCTCCTGCCTCAGCCTCCCGAGTAGCTGGGACTACAGGCGCCTGCCACCGCGCCTGGCTAATTTTTTTATATTTTTAGTAGAGACAGGGTTTCACCGTGGTCTCGATCTCCTGACCTCGTGATCTGCCTGCCTCGGCCTCCCAAAGTGCTGGGATTACAGGCGTGAGCCACAGCGCCCGGCTAAATATGTAGTTTCTTTACTTCATTTACCAGTTCTGGATCCGCGGCCGAAATATTTAAACCATCTGCAACTTAAAGTAGCTAAAAAATAACTAAAGGGCAGTAAAAGGAGACTGTAGCCATGTATTGCATGCTAATTGCACTTCTAGTCAAAAGCATACTGTTGGCTGGACCATCTTCAGGGGCGTCTACTACCCTGTAAGATATTAGGGAAACATCTGTTTATTGTTATTCATTTATTTTGTTGAGACAGAGTCTCTCTCTGTTGCCCAGGCTGGAGTGCAGTGGCATTATCTAGGCTCACTGCAGCCTCAACCTACCGGTTCAAGCATCAGCCACCTCAGCTTCTCGAGTAGCTGGGGCTATAGGCATGCACAACCACACCCGGTAATTTTTTGTATTTTGTAGAGACGGGGTTTCGCCTTGTTGCCCAGGCTGGTCTCAAACTCCTGGGCTCAAATGATCTATCTGGCTCAGCCTCCCAAAGTGTTGGAATTACGGGTGTGAGCCATTGGGCCTCAGCATGTTGTTTTTGAGTGTTGTCAGAGTAAGATGCTGGGCTTTCCAGGGAAGCCAGTGATGTCTATCTAAAGTATGATGTTCATCTCAAAGGAGCTTATAATCTAAGAAAGGAGAGAAGACATGTATGGGAATGATGAGAATTGATTATAGCATATGCAGCTGACTACAGTAATCCAATAAAAGAGACCTGGATTCTCTGTAGTTTAGAGGATGAGGGCAAGATCTTTCCCAGCCGGGAAAAACTCTAAATGCCTCTTGGATGGGGTGTCACTTGAGCTGGGACTTTCAAGTAGATTTTTAAGTACTTATTTCTCTTTTGAAAAATAGAAAGACAAATAAAATAAACAGATGAGCTTTTCCTTTTTGCCATCTGGCCCACCTTGTGGTTTTACTGTTTTATCTTAGTTACCTTGGTTGATTTTGAGGTTTTTATCATAGGATTCCAATGCTCTTTTACTCATCATGGAGAAAACAATTTGTTTGGGGATTGATTTGTACACTGTATTGTGCAATACTTTAGATCTTAAAGAATGAGGGCGAATTTTTAAAAATTGGGGACAGGTTCAATTTGTGTGTCTCTCTGCAAGCCTCATTCAAGATGTCAGATGAAACCTGTGGGGGTATTAGCTTTCTAAAGGAGTTGTTCCATTATGTTCTAGCCTTATAGTTATTAGTTCAGAACAACGGGTCTGAACTCCAAACCTGTAGCACTGCACATTTCCCTGCAAAGAGGGACAATTATGTCATTGGAATACAGAAGAAAACAGCACTTTTTTCTCCTCCCAGGAATAATGTCACTGTGAGACTGAGAGTAGCAAATTCCTATCTAGAAATCCAACTGTGTTCACTTCAGAGCACTAAAGAAGCTCAGTGAATAAAATCAGGTGCCAGTCAAAAGCTATACTTCTTTGTACCCCTAGGTGAAGATTACATCTCTCAATTTCCCCAAGGGCTTTCCCAGTAAACACTCCCCTTAAAAGATTCGGTTTTGATGAAAGAAAAGAGAACACAACAGTATTCTCTAAGATACGATGTAAAAATTATAAATATATTTTTCTCAAGGGGAAAAACTGCATGTAACCATTTTTAAAATTGATTTTTAAAAGATACTGGCCATGTTACATATTCCATATTAAAAGATTAGTAAATTTAAAAAATCTGTGTACATTACTGAACATAACCACAATACATACTTAGGGTCAATATGCTTAGAAAAAAGGCCTGGCACGGTGGCTCACACCTGTAATCCCAGCACTTTGGGAGGCCAAAGCAGGTGGATCACTTGAGGTTAGGAGTTTGAGACCAGCCTGGCCAACATGGTGAAACCCTGTCTCTACTGAAAATACAAAAATTAGTTGGGCGTGGTGGGGTGCGCCTGTAATCCCAGCTATTTGGGAGGCTGAGGCAGGAGAATCACTTGAACCCAGGAGGCAGAGGTTGCAGTGAGCTGAGACTGTGCCACTGCAGTAGAGCCTAGGCTACAGAGTCAGATTCTGTCTTAAAAAAAAAAAAGAACTTGTTGCACAAAAGAAATAATACAGACAATAAACTTGACTGAGTACCCAAATATGTTTTCTTTCCTTCACTGTCTCATAGTTGCTCTGAAGATGTTCTATATTTCTTTTCTTTTTTTTTTTTTTTTTTTTTTTTTTGAGACGGAGTCTCGCTCTGTCACCCAGGCTGGGGTGCAGCGGCGCGATCTCGGCTCACTGCAAGCTCCGCCTCCCAGGTTCACGCCATTCTCCTGCCTCAGCCTCTCCGAGTAGCTGGGACTACAGGCGCCCGCCAACACGCCCGGCTAATTTTTTGTATTTTTAGTAGAGACGGGGTTTCATCGTGGTCTCGATCTCCTGACCTCGTGATCCGCCCGCCTCGGCCTCCCAAAGTGCTGGGATTACAAGCGTGAGCCACCGCGCCTGGCCTGTTCTATATTTCTTGACCTAAGCCTCCTCAATTCTAATGGAACAAGGTAGAAGTTTTTTTTCTTTTAAAAGCCACTATGTATTTTAAACATCTGATGGTAGATATGGCTGTATAAGTAAGACATATAGTAAATTATACGTTCTGAGATTTTTCTTTTAGCCTTATTTTATCTAAGCCAGATTTCTCACTGGATATTTACATCAGACCCAGTAAGTAGACACGCTCTGGATATCAACTAAGTAGGATTTGTCATTCTTTACAAATTGATAAATTTGGCACCCTCTGTATGATATAATTAACAACAATTTCTTTTATTATTTTCAGAAGCTAATCATCTAATTCTCTGTGAGGACAAAGCAGTAAACATTTAATCTAAATTATTTACATGTGCTTTGTGAGAAAATCAAAATAGAAAAGGAGGCATTTCTGACGGTACAGGTTTTATGACTCAGGTTAAGATAAAAGGTTGTGGATTTTAGGTATTCAGTCTGTAGCATAAAATTTAGTTGAGTGTTTCTTTCTCTGAGAAAAAAAAAACAGAATAAGAGATACATCTGACTAAAAATTATAGCCAGTCTTGGTTGAATGAAACTACTGTCTGGCAGAATTTATGAGAGCAAAATAAAATTGCATAAGTGACAGTTGGCTTTAGAAAAGGATGGCATAACAGAACCAAGTCCAAGAACAGCAGGGTTTACCTTTGCCCTCATTTCCCATCTTAAGAACTGTGGTGGTATCACATGTTTCCAACTTGAGCGTCCTGGTCCTTGTAACCACTATACTTCAGCATTCTGGCAACTTGCTGACCCACATTTTTGGTGGCCAAACTGTGGTTAGTGTGGGCCAAGGAGCCATGAACTGCTGACTAAACTCTTTCTGAAGCTTGTGGCTACACAGGAATCAGTGGGCAAAGATTGCATTCCTCTTTTCTGCCTGTGGCGTATGACAAAGTCGGACTGGGAAGGGCTACAGTTAGCAAATATTCCAAGAGTACTTTCTTGATTCAGATGGAATGCTCTGAAGAGCTGAAGCAAAGAACAAAGTCTGCAGTCAAATCTCCATTTATGTAATGTCTCTGTTATGTGGCAGAATGAAGACCCATGCTGTTTCTATCTCATCATTATGATTTTTATTTTTTTATTTTTATTTTTTTGAGACGGAGTTTCACTCTTGTTGCCCAGGCTGGAGTGCAATGGCACAATCTCAGCTCACTACAACCTCCACCTCCCGGGTTCAAGTGATTCTCTTGCCTCAGCTTCCCAAGTTGCGTAGCTGGGACCACAGGCGCCTGCTACCATGCTTGGCTAATTTTTGTATTTTCTTTCAGTAGAGACAGAGTTTCACCATGTTGGCCAGGCTGGCCTCAAACTCCTAACCTCAGGTGATCCTCCCGCCTCAGCCTCCCAAAGTATTGGGATGACAGGCGTGAGCCACTGTGCCCAGCCTCATCATTATGATTTTTAAATTCTTCCATTTGAATTACAAAGGATTAGTTCATCAGAGCTATGTATAGATGCAAATTAAATGAAAAATTTGTCTTAACTCTGCTAAATTAGAGGGAACTTTGCAATTTTTTTTCAAGACTTGAGAGAATCATCATTCTAATATCCAAAGCAGTGATTCTCAAAGTGTGGTCCCTGAACCAGCAGTAGCAGCAGGAGGGGAGGGAGAGGGAGAAAGGATGCATAGAAATGCAGATTCCCAGACTCTAACTGACTTCTACTGAATCTGAGCTCTGAGGCCAGCAACCTGTATTTTAATAAGCCTTCCATGGGATGCTCTTGAATGCTCAATTTGAGAACCAGTGATCTAAAGAACCCTTGCAGGGGTGACTTCTGTGAGAATAAGCAGTGCTGGCCTTTCCTGGGAAATGTGCAGCTTGCTATGTGTTACCAGGGACACTTCAACTTTGTATTTTGCCCATGAAATCGTAACACTCTAGTTTAGTTGAAGAAAGTAGGTGATCTGCTACCTCAAATTCTATTATTTGACTTGTTCAAACTTGAATTCTGAAATATTTTCTTAAAACCCCAAAGCACAAAATATAATTTGTATTGCTGAGTGGTTCTTTGGACCATCTTCTGCACATGGTAACTGGTTTCTGTGTAAGTGAAGTGTTTCTGTGTAAGTGAAGTGTTTATTGTCTCCTAGAAATAAATATTTCATAGGCTCAAAGAATTTTAGAGGTGGATGGATCTTTAAAACTCATCAACTTTTTTTTCCCCCAGGAAAAAACGTAGGCTGCAATATGGCACCTACAAGAGTTTAGGCAGAAAGATCTTCCTGAGTTCCATGGGAGTGGGTGGCCAGCTGCTGAGCTGTGACTTCCTCTGTTGGAATCTGAAAGCAGGAGCCCATCTTCATCTCTTCCCCCTCCTTCCACATCACACTTCTTGGAACAGTGTTGACATAGTTCAATAAACGTTTATTGTTAAATAATACGAAATCAAATGTGTGCTCCTTTTCCCCCTGCTCCTGCAGGAGGGAAAAAGGCATTTTGTTCCAGTCTGCCAGAGGGATGAGTGAGAATGAAAAATAATGTTTGCTTCTATTATATTAATAGGCTACTTTTTAAAAACTACTAAGCTAGTAGCCTGTGAGCCTAAAAAATGGCTTCCCTTCACAAGAAGAGCAGGACAACAAATGGAAATTATCAGGAATGAGATCTGTTGGAAAGGCTATTTGGAGATGTTTGTGCAGGACATGCTTATTACTATGTCTGGCCCAAGTCAATTTTATTTAGCACCATAAAAACAGAGTTAGCTTATGATATTTTAAGCATCTTAAACAAAGCAAGATTTATGCTATTGGGCGTGACTTTGGGCCTTCCCCTCTACCCGGTTTTCCACAGGTCTGGAAAGGCAAGAAACTGTTTCTTTATGCATTGCGAGTGTAAAGTAGGAAGCCTCTGCCTTCCCCCTTCTAATATCACCAGCAATGAATAGGCAGCGTGTTTCCCATAATTCAGCAATAACTGGGCTATTATTCTTTAATGCTTCAGTTTATTAATGTAACCACTGTGTCATTCCTACCATGCCCGTGTAATTAAATTACCCAACAGACATTTGATAGGAACTTCTCAATCCCCACAAAAGCCCAGAATTTCTATGCCCCTTTGTGAGTCCCTAATGAATGGGTGGCACAGACACTTCTGTCATCCGTGCTCACTCACTGTCCTTTCCTGACTGCTCTCCTGTGTCATAGGGGCTTGCTCCTGCAGACAAACTGGGATCCGTTCTAAAGGAGAGGGTCACATTTCCAACAACAGCTAATGCAAGGCATGCTATCACCTTCCTCTCTCTTTGTCCTGCTAAAGCAGAGGCTGACCAAATTAAATTCCAAAACCGTGTCTGCCATGGTAAATCAATGGTGCATTCTTAAACCTTGGCTACCAAATGCTAATCCTTACTTAAGTCATGATTCTAAAGGGAAAATACACTGAAAATTTGCTCAAAAATTAAAGCAATCACATGCCTATCCAAATATATCATTCTATGACTTTCTGAAAAGGAAAAAAAATACACTTACAAATTAAATATTTAATCCTTTAATTTTATAAATGAAGCTATAATAATGAAGCCTCATCCAGATGGTAGTCGAATCCATCTTGGAAAAAGGCATCTGTGATTATTAATAAAATAATGGACTTTTCTAAACCACTCAACTGGTCATTTTAAAATGCTAATTTCAAAGCAGTACTCCCTATTAATGTTATAGAACTTAGACATGAACTCATTAAATTAATCAAAATAGATTTTAAAGTAGGACTTCTTTCATTTCTGGGAATGGTACTTTAGAGACTCTAGATGTTTCTAAAGATTTAAAAATTCTTGGCCGGGCACAGTGGCTCACGCCTGTAATCCCAGCAGTTTGGGAGGCTGAGGCGGGCAGATCACAAGGTCAGGATATCTAAACCATCCTGGCTAACACGGTGAAACCTCGTCTCTACTAAAAATACAAAAAATTAGCCAGGTGTGGTGGCGGGCACCTGTAGTCCCAGCTACTCCGAAGGCTAAGGTGAGAGAATGGCGTGAACCCGGGAGGCGGAGGTTGCAGTGAGCCGAGATAATGCCACTGCACTCCAGCCTGGGCAACAGAGTGAGACTCCATCTCAAAAAAAAAAAAAAAAGAATAAATAAATAAATAAATAACATTCTTATATTTTACAGTTAACACAATATAATACAATTAACCTAGTAGATGTATTTGTTATGTAGAGTATAGATCTGAATACAAATCTGGATGCCCAATTTTTGAATATTTAAATTACATGATCTGTATATGACAAGAAGAATATGGGGATATGTAAGTGTATCGAAACAAAAATCAAGATCTAATTTTAAAAGCTATTTGCTTTTATAAGAAAAAAAGCATCAAATCAAAGTATGTGATGCCCAGATCAAGAAGATTGAAAATGCTTCTGACAAACTAACATTGTATTTTTAAAATTTGTATAAATTTAAGAGGTACAAGTTTAGTTTTGGATATATTGTATAGTGGTGAAGTCTGGGCTTTTAGTGTAACTATCAGTCAAATAGTACCCCATCACTCAAATCGTACCTCAACTAACCTTTCAGATCAGATACTTCTTTTTTTTTTTTTTTTTTTTTGAGACAGAGTCTTGCTCTGTCGCCCAGGCTGGAGTGCAGTGGCAAGATCTCGGCTCACTGCAAGCTCTGCCTCCCGGGTTCACACCCTTCTCCTGCCTCAGCCTCCCGAGTAGCTGGGACCACAGGCACCTGCCACCACGCACGACTAATTTTTTGTATTTTTTTAGTAGAGACAGGGCTTCACCGTTTTAGCCAGGATGGTCTCGATCTCCTGACCTCGTGATCCGCCCACGTCGGCCTCCCAAAGTGCTGGGATTACAGGTGTGAGCCACTGCACCCATCAAGATCAGATACTTTCAAGAAGAAATCACATCTTATTGGAAATTAGATAATTTAAATCTGACTAAAATCAGAATCACAATTTATAATTATTACTATCCCTTAATACGGAAATTTGTGTTATCTATATATGATTAAAATAACTTTAATGTATATAATGTCTCAAGCTCACAGCAGCACAGAAAAAATAATTGAGTTTAAATCTTGAAAATATTTGAGATGAAAAGAATATTTGTAATTATTTGTGACTGTCTGTTATTCTCCCAAGAAAGCAATAAAGGGGTAAAACTCATCTAAAACAGAGGGGACATATGGAAAACAAATTGCCAAGCAGTAGGTCTAATCCTAAGAATGCCAACGATTACATTAAATATAAAGAAACTAAGCACTCCAGTGAAAAGGCAGAGAGTGTCAGACTGGATAAAAAGCAAAGTGAAGCAAAATAAAACCTAATTTTGCACTGTGTACAAGAGATGGACTTAAAGTATAAAGATAAAAATAGGTTAAATAAAAGAAGATAGAAAAAGGTATATCATGCAAATACCCAGCATAAGAAAATTAGCAGGCTGTATTAATGTCAAGTAAGGTAGTCAATGAACATTGGCAGAAACAAATCACAAGGGAAATTAGAAAATACTTTGAACTGAATGAAAAAGAAAGCTCAGTATATCAAAATTTGTGAGATGTAGCTTAAAGCACTTCTTAGAGGGAAATTTGTAGAGTTAAATGATTATAAAAGAAGCAAAGTTTAAAATCAATGATCTAAGTTTACACCTTAGGTAGCTAATTTAAAAAGACTAAATTAGGGCTGGGCGCGGTGGCTCATGCCTGTAATCCTAGCACTTTGGGAGGCCCGAAGCAGGCAGATCACCTGAGGTCAGGAGTTCACAACCAGCCTGGCCAACATGGCGAAACACCGTCTCTACTAAAAATACAAAAATTAGCTGGGCTTGGTGGCACATGCCTGTAATCCCAGCTACTCAAGAGGCTGAGGCAGGAGAATCACTTGAATCCGGGAGGCAGAGTTTGCAGTGAGCCGAGATAGTGCCACTGCACTCTGCACTCTGTCCTGGGCGACAGAGCGAGAATCTATCTCAAAAAAAAAAAAAACACATTCAACATCCACTCAATGATATAAAACTCTCTGTAAATTAGGAATTGAAGGCAATTTTAACAACCTAGGAAAGGACATCTGTGGAAAACCTACAGCTCACATCATACTTTATTATGAGATATTGAATACTTTCTTCCAAGGTCAGGAACAAGACAAGAATGTCTGCTCTAACCACTGCTGTTCAACATTATATACCATAGTCAGTGCAATAAAGCAAGAAAAATAAGTGACAAAAAGACTTAAAAGGAAATAAGCTTAACCTTTTTAAAAACAATTGTGTAATTGTTTATGTGAAGAATTCTAAGGCATCTACTAAATAATTACACTATTAATGACATTTTAACACATCAGCATGCAGGATTAATATAAAAATCATTTGTATTTCTATATTATTGTAGCAGCATGAAATACTGGATAATTGATTAAAGATATGCAAAATGTAGATTGAAAACCATAAAATATTGCTGAGAGAAATTTTAAAAGGTAAAAATAAATGGAGGAATACACCATGATTAGGGATTATAAAATTCAATATTGCTAAAATGTCAATTATCTCCTAATTGATCTATAGAGTCAATACAACTTCAATTAAAAGCTTTACAAGTTGTTTTGTAGAAACTGACAAGTTGATTCCAACATTTATGTGAAAATGCAAAAGAATTAGAACAGCCAAACAATCCTTAATAGAATAACAAAGTTAAAGAACCCATCCTACTCTATTTAAAAACTAACTATAACATGACAGTAGCTGACACCATTTATTTTTGGCTTAAGGACGGATTGAGACCAAGGAAACAAAATAGAGAGTCCAGAAATACATTTTCACATACATGGTAAGTTGATTTTCTTTTTTTTTTTCTTTCTTTCTTTTTTTTTTTTTTTTTGAGATGGAGTCTCGTTTATTGCCCAGGCTGGAGTGCAGTGGTGCAATCTCGGCTCACTGCAAACTCCGCCTCCCGGGTTCACGCCATTCTCCTGCCTCAGCCTCCCGAGTAGCTGGGACTACAGGCGCCCACCACTGCACCCAGCTATTTTTTGTATTTTTAGTAGAGACGGGGTTTCACCGTGTTAGCCAGGATGGTCTCGATCTCCTGACCTCGTGATCCGCCTGCCTCGGCCTCCCAAAGTGCTGGGATTACAGGCATGAGCCACCGCGCCCGGTCGGTAAGTTGATTTTCAACAAAGAGGCCAAGGTAACTAAATGGGGAAAAGAATCATCATTTCAATAAATGGTGCTAGAATAACTAGATAATCATTTGAGAAAAAAATGAACCCTGACCTCTACCTCACACTACACAGTCATTAATTTGAGATAGATCATAAACCTAAACTTAAAAGCAAAAACTAGAAAACTTCTAGAAAAAATCAGAGGCAAACATCTCACAACCATAGGACAGGAAAATTTTTTTTAGAGAGGGTACAAAAAGTAATACACATAAAAGAAAAAATAAAAATTGTATTTATTATAAATTCAAAAGTTCTGCTTATCAAAATACACTTGAAAAATGAAAAGGCAAGCTATACATTGAAAAGAACATTGGGAAGAATACCATACACACACAGACATACACACACATATATCTGACACAGGGCTTGGATATAGAATATATAAAGTACCCTTAAAATTCAATAATTAAAAGACAACTCAATAAAAATGAGCAAACATGTGAACAGAAACTTCTTAATGGAAAGCATATGAATTACCAATAAGCACAGGGAAATGTAAATTAAAACCACAGAAAATACCATTTCACATTCACTGGAATAGCAAAAATTAAAAGGACTGTTATCACCAAATGTTGGTGAGGATGTGGAGCAACCAAAATAAGTTGCATACATTGTTGGTGAGAGTGTAAAATGGTACAAGTAGATTGGAAAATGGTTTTGTAGTTTCTGCTGTATTCAAATGCATACCTATGCTGTGATCTAGAAATTCCACTCCTAGGTATTTACCTAAATGAAGTAAAAGTATATGTCCTCACGAAGATTTGTATACAAATGTGTAGAGTAGCTTTATTCATAATAGCCCCAAACTGTATAGTGCCCAAATGTCCATCAAAAGATGAATGTAAAAGACATGTGCACGCGAATGTTCTTTGCAGCATTATTCACAATAGCAAAGACATGGAATCCTTTTAAATCCCCATCAATGGTAGATTGGATAAAGAAAATATGGTACATACACACCATGGAATACTATGCAGGTATAAAAAAGAATGAGATCATGTATTTTGCAGGAACATGGATGGAGCTGTAGGCTATTATTCTTAGCAACTAACACAGGAACAGAAAACCAAATACCACATGTTCTTACTTATAAGTGGGAGCTAAATGATGAGAACTCATGAACATAAAGAAGGAAACAATAGATACTGGGGTCCACTTGAGGGGGAAGGGTGGGAGGAGGGAGAGGAGCAGAAAAGGTAACTATTGGGTATTGGGCTTAATACCTGGGTGATGAAATAATATGTACAACAACCCCCCATGACACGTGTTTGCCTATGTAACAAACCTTCACATATACCCCTGAATCTAAAATAAAAGTTTAAAAAAAAAAAAGGTGAGTGGCTAACCCAGTTGTGGTAGTTTCATGTAACAGAATACTATTGCGCCATAAAAAGGAGGAAACAACAGGTTCAGGCAACAACATAGGTGAATCTCAAAATATCACACCAAGCCAAAGATGCCAGACACAAAGAGTAGATAGGTATGAGTCCATGTCTATGGTGGTGAAAGTGAGAAGGGAGGGACACAAAGAAAGTTTTCTGGGGTTATAACAATGTCCTAGTGGTTGGGGCTGTCGGTACATAGGCATATGCATTCTTTAGAACCATAAAATTGTGCACTTAGGATCTGTGCACTTCATCTTATGTCAATTTTCCCTCAATATGTTTTGGTGATTCCTAGACTGTTCTTCTGAGCTCAGGGGTGGCTTTGGCTGCATCTTTCTCATAGTGATGAATTGTCAGTCACTGCCTGGTTGTTTGAAATTCAACAGAGCAAGCTCAGGAGTCAATTGCTAACAAAAGTGACTTCCCTTTGGTATCTCTTCTCTCCTATTTTCTACCAAGAGTCCATTAGACATAATAGGGATTTTTATTTTTTTATTTTTTGAGATGGAGTTTCACTCTTGTTGCCCAGGCTGGAGTGCAATGGCACAATCTTGGCTCACCGCAACCTCCACCTCTCGGGTTCAAGCAATTTTCCTGCCTCAGCCTCCTGAGTAGTTGGGATTATAGGCATGCACCACTATGTGCGGCTAATTTTGTATTTTTAGTAGAGACGGGGTTTCTCCATGTTGGCCAGGCTGGTCTCAAACTCCTGACCTCAGGTGATCCGTCTGCCTCAGCCTCCCAAAGTGCTGGGATTACAGGCGTGAGCCACCGTGCCTGGCCTATAGGGATTTCTAAACACACTACACAGTAAGGTAGTAGCCTTTAACCCAACGTAGTTTCTCTTTCTTAATTTGTTCTTGTTGTTTGTGTCATATACCTTTTTTATTATACTAAAAGAAAATCTTTTAACTGTTTTCTCTAAACAAGGTTAGGGAATTTTTGTTGAATTTTATGTATAAGTGAGTATCAAGTTGAAGTTTTGTTTAAATTTCTTATTCTTCGAACTTCAAAATATTCTGCCTTTAAAAACAAAGAATCCTTGCATATACTTCTATATATGTATTTTTATTTATTTTTTTATTTTGAGACAGGGTCTTGCTCTGTCATCCAGGCTGGGGTGCAATGGTATGATCATGGCTCACTGCAGCCTCAGCCTCCTAAGTTCAAGCGATCCTCCCCTCTCAGCCTCCTGAGTAGCTGGGACTACAGGCATGTGCCACCACGTCCTGGTTAAGTTTCTAAAATCTTTCCCCCTGCCTCGGTCTCCCAAAGTGCTGGGATTACAGGCATTAGCCACTGCACTAGCCTATATAGTTATTTATAATTTTGAAGGTACATTGTCAGAGTGTGTTAACTTCTAACATTTTCCTAGCCTCTACCATGGAGTAATATTGTATATTAATTCAAATCAGTTGTCAAAGAGTTAGTTATGATATCTTTAATCTAAAATTGTTATTTTTTTTCCTGCCTTAGCCTCCCCAGTAGCTGGGACTACCGGCGCCTGCCACCATGCCCGGCTAATTTTTTGTATTTTTTAGTAGATACGGGGTTTCACCGTGTTAGCCAGGATGGTCTCGATCTCCTGACCTCGTGATCCGCCCACCTCAGCCTCCCAAAGTGCTGGGATTACAGGCGTGAGTAAAATTGTTATCTTTAACTACTATTCTCACACTGAGTTTGAAATCTGAGGGTTTCGGGGAGTGGATGGGAGGGGTTGTTTTTGAAGCAACACTTCACGGTATCTCTATTATTGAGATTTTCTTTGCAAAGAGCAAAGAAACATTTTGTCCAGGATGTTCATATGCCATTTTTTTGTTGTTGTTCAATACTGAAGCTCCCCTGCCTCAAAGAGACTCAAACATATGGCTGTTTATACTTGTCTGGGTCTGATGATGAGGGGAGTGTTATTTTCAAGGTCACTAGGCTGTCTTCAGCCCTTGGATACATGGCAGACATTGGAAGAGACATGTTGACATGTAGACTTAGTCCATTCATGACGAGAACTTACAAACTTCTAGATTGTGAGTTTTCTTGCTTTTGCTAGGCCTACCTTCATTTCCTTATACTAACTAAAGGATTCTTTGAGCTATGGCTTATTGCCTTTTTCACTTATTTGTGAGAGCTACTTTTAATGAAAGTGCTTAAATCTAACTTAACCTAAACCAAGAGGTGGCACAGTATCTTTAAATAAAATCAGAAATGCTCAAATTCCTCATTTTTTATCCCTAACCATGGTTCATGATAATGTCCTAAACCTTCTCTTTATGAAACTAGATATTTATATACAACCACAGGCTTTTGAGGATTTGTATGTGTATGTGCACAATATAGATTCACATTTATAGTTTATATATATAAGATATATTTTTGTGGAAGTACATTTATAGAGTTAATGTATTTACATTTGTGTGTGTGTGTATGTGTGTGTATTCTCACACAAATACATATGCACATTCTTATAAAAACTCTTTGTATTTTCTCTCAAGGTTTGGGAAATAGTCTTAGAATATTGCTTTTCATTCTCAACCAAGAAGTTACAAAGAGCTAATGAAAACCTTACTTTGATCCCTTCAAAAATATGCTTAGGAACAAACATAAGCTCCAAGGATGAGAGTGATTTGACAAATTTTCTCAATTCTTGCAAAATTGATTTCTGCAGAACCAAGCCTATGCATCAAATATATACACCAGGTCCCTGAAAAACAAGGCACTATTATGTTCAAGGGATGCTAGCAAAGACTCAGTACTTTGTATCCTCAAATCTCCTTCCCTTTGGATGGATCTGGCTGCCCAAGTTACCACGTTTGATTCATAGATTTGGGCCAACCCCATGCTGAAACATGCCGGCCGTGGCCAATGCCAGAGCCTGGAAGAGCAAATATCACAGAAGGTCCATGTCACAGTTTCAGAAATGGCACCACCGTAGTATTCACTACATAGTATGCATAATGGGAATGCATGAGACAGGTGGGAAAGTGAGGGAGAAAAGAAGAAAGTGAAAGGGGGTAGGGAGAGAGGACAAAGAAAGAAGGCAGGGTAGAGAAGGAAAGAGAAGAGAGAAGAAGGGGGATAGAGTGGAGGGAAGAGTGTCAGAGAGGAGGGAGGAAAGTGAAGGCTGGAGAAGAAAAAGGAGGGAAAGGGTTGGCAAAAAGATTGGAGAAGAGAGATGCAAAAAAGCAGAAGTAGAAAGGGACCAGAGAGACAGAAATAAAATTAAGAGAGGGATGGGGAGACAAGGATACTCTTAAAGAAGAGGAAGATAGAAAAAGAGGAAGAGAGTTGCAGAATGACAGAGACCAAGGGGGGTTAGAAAAGATGAGAAAGAAGGAGGCTGTGCGCATCTGTGTGAACCCTGCTAGCAGCTTAGCCAGTGGCCCAGGGCAGCATCCCAGAGCAGCATTGGCATGGCCAGTACTGTGAATCTGGGTACCCCTGTCATCAGTCCCGGGGGCTGGTCCTCTCGAGAAATGCAAATCTCAGAGGACCAGGCTCAGACAGTTAGGGGTCATCCCCCTAATCACCTGGCTGCCTTTCTGATCTCTGCACAAGGGCCCTCTTGCACCCTTGATGAATTGTAAAAAAAATTATGTTTTCTTTCTTCCATTAGGGCTCAGGTTTCCAGAAGAAGGAACAAACACATAACAGGAAATGCTCCAGTAAAGCCAAGGAGGGCGTGGGTGGAAAGTAGAGGTTGTAATCCTGAAGCAGAGCCACCCACAGCAGTTCTCACTGCCTTTCCTAAGGTCACAGTCACACCATCTCCTTTTGGTAAACAGAAGGAGGTCCCGCCCAGGAAGGAGTAAGACCCAGTCATGAAAAACAAATGACAACAGCTCTGAGATCAGGACTCTTCGTCTGGGGTCTCTTTCCTCTAGGCAGCCTGTGGGCATTTCAACTAGAATTATCAGGTTTAGCAAATACACATACAGATGCCCACTTCAATTTGAATTTTAGATAAATCACGAATAAAGTTTTAGTAGAAGAAATACTGTTTTAGGATAAGTATATCCCATGCAAAGAGAGGAAGGGAGAAATTCTAAAAAGAGGGGGTAAAATAAGAAGGGGGAGGAGAGACAGAGTGGCAGAGACAAACAAATGCAATCTCTGGGACATACTGATACTACAGTTATTTGTTTATCTGAAACACAAACTGAACTTGGTGTCCTATAGTTTATCTGGCAGACATAGTTTCAGGTCTATTTTTCCCCCTAAGTTATTTTTCTAACTTATTTTTACTAATTTCATTATTTCATCCACCCTTTTTCTATCTATTGGTTAATGGTGGATACTAGGATTTCATCCTCACAGCATAGCAATTTTCTACTAAAAGCAAAAAAAAAAAAAAAAAAAAAAAGAAAGAAAGAACGAAAGAAAGAAAGAAAAAACCCAAAACTCTCGTCCTGTGTACCAAGGTTTATTTTGTTTTATTTTGCTTTCATACTAGCACCTTCCTTGATTCAAGCGATATTTTGTTAGGAGGAAAAGTATAACATTTGCTTCTTTGAATAACAGAAAACCTGGTGTGTGTTGAGAAGCGGGTCAATTGGTTGAATAAATTGTTGAGTGAAGATCCAGAGAGCAGAAAGAAGATTGGGGAAGGGCAGTTGGGGAGATGAGATGGCACAATTAGATATGCTGTTCCTGTGTGTGTCCTGTGTGTGGGTGGCATGGATCCCCTGTCTCTGAAAGCATTTGAAAGGAGCTATATCACTGCCTTCCTTGAGGAATGGTAAGTAAGAAGTGAGAACAAATTATCTCTAAGATCCCACCTAACTTAAACCTTTTTCTGGTATTGATTTTAAAAATAGGCCTATGTGTATTAACAGCCTTTTCTCTAGTCCAGTGGAAAAATTCTATCATAGAGCTTCATCATTTTGTAGAATGTCTCCTATCTGCTCTCAGAAGGAATTGGCACAAGAAACTAGGGAATGAAAGAAAATGATTAAGCTAAAATTTTATACTTTCCAGCAAATATTCTCATAGAATATCAGGGCACTATCTGGGCTTTGGAATGATTCAATCATCTCTTGGTGAAGTGCCAATGGGTTGGGTGGAATGTGGAGGTTACAATAGGATAAAATTATGGAAATGTATCAATGGAAGAGTGAAAATGTAAAGTGATGAAGATTTTAAAAATAACTGGGAAAAGAGTGTCCTGACACCATGGAGAAACAGAAAACCAATTCGAACTGAATGGGGCATTGTTTAAGGTGAAGTGTAATGTGTGCTGTCCCCCCTCTCCAAAATGTAGACTCTCTCTTGTGAGCATGTAGCCACAACATTTTAGAACTCAGAAAAGAATTAGCCAGAGGCTAGGCCTTAGAGAATGGGCTGCATCTGTTTTGAACACTTTCAATGCCCTAAGTGTAGGCATTGACCTCCTGTCAGACAGGGCCCCAAACTGCAACCCAAGAAGATATATTGATCTAGAAAATGTTTATACAAGTGCTTATATATGTGAAAATAAATCTTCTGTTCCCTTGGCACGTAAGTTAAAGATATTCTAGAACCATAGCACCATCACATTTTTTTTCTTTTTCTTTTTTGCGAACTGGGATGCAATACAGCACCTGGGGAAAGATAAATGAAGAAAATCCAATACATGAACAGATGTTACTTTACATTTACGTGGTACTTCAGAATCTACATATGACTTGGGGTTGGCTACATGTCCACATGGAATTTTCCCAACATTGCTATGAGGTAGGAATATTAATAACATTTTTCAGATAAGGAAACAGGAACTCAAGAAGTGAAGATCCAGCCAGGGACCAGCATCAGGGGTTCCGATGTTAAAGTTCCATGCTTTTCTCACTCCACCAGAGGTGGCTTGGTGATGCCATATGACTGACAGAAAGTAAACTGATCTTTACAACCTTAAGTTGTCCCCAGACAAGTTACAGAGCCTAATGAAAAGGGGAAAGAATTGCAACACAGTGATTAATTACTGAGTTGTGGCGTCAAATCCCTGCTCCATCATTCACTTGCAGTATGACTTTGGACCAGTTTCTTTCCTTTCTCAGCCTTAGTTTTTTTTGAAATGTAAAACAGGTTTAATAATAATATTTTCTTCAAGGCTGTTGTGAGGATTGAATATATTCATATATATAAAGTTCTTATTATAGGCAATTCCCCACCTGCACTTATTATTATTATTGTATCAAGGCGTGGATTCTAACTCTTCTTCAGTGTTAACTTGCACATTAGTCTAGGATGTTGCTTGTGGGCTTTCGTTTGTAAGCTTGCTCTAAGAGATCAGGCACTTTGAAAAAAAAAAGGATTAAGAACTTCACCAAAAAGTAATTTATCTTAAAGTCTAGCCAAAGAAATCCATATAAATATTTCCTAACCATTTTTGAGAAGTGGGTAAAAGGATCAGAAATCAAGTGTGACATGTGGAACCAAGCATATTAGCAACTGATGTAGCTTGGCTTGCAGGAAATGTGCAAAAAAGAGAAAATTTTCATTGTGATCGTGCAAAGGAGTATCTGTGCTTTGTCAACATCAATTTCGTGTAATGCCTTTACATTTCTAAAGCCCAGGAGATAACCTTGGACTATTAAAGCTAGGATTTTGCTGATAGGACATTAGAAGATGAAGCATTTCATGACGCTGTTATTTAATTTGGAGAGAAAAGATAGACTTTGGAAATAAATTAAGACTACCACTTTCAACACTAAGAGGGTCAGAGCAAGGAGAAATTCTGGAAATGTTTTAAGATCGTGAGAGGCTTATACACCAGGGATCTGTGTGCAGACAGGAAGTGCAGATCAAGACAGTAGCCTTGGGCTCTCAGCTGAACCCTGAATTAAGTAAGTGATAACAACATAAGGGCATGCTTTCTTTTCATTCACCTCTTTTTTTTTTAATACATTCTTTCCTTCTTAGGTTAAAAGAAAGAAGATTTCAGTCTTTGAAAACAATCTTTTTTTTTCCACTTATTAAGAACCTAGAGGAGAAAAGCAATTGTCCCATGCCTGTCCACTGGGGAAAGGAGACAACTGTTCATAATTTGCTGAGCTTGCAGCAGGAACACCATAAAATTAAACCAAGTAGAAGACTAATTCCACTGTTGGGGACGGGGAAACATTGTAGTAAAGAAGCAACTTGTAAACTTGTAAAATGAGTCATATAAAGTGATGTCTCAAGAAAAATAACTAGTGATATGTAATTTAGGAAATGTAGATGCTTTGTCATTCTAAGAAAATTACTTTATGAATAATGATACTCAAGGTCACAGTTGAGTGGCATGTCTGGAGGTATAAGTGGCTAAAACTAGCTGTACTTAAAGTAATAAAAAAGTATATTATGTTTCTATAAAGCACTTGGTAATAAAAGTCAGTAGGAATAAGCAAACCTAGGAAACATTTTGAAATAAGAGTAATTTGATATGGAGACCTCAATTTTCCAACTCAGGTCCTTTTTCTCCTTTTCTATTCATGTTGCTACCACAGCCCCTCCCTCGCCCCACCTCTCCCTTTGGCTCAATGCCCTCATATTCCTTCTGCCTTCTGTATTCATTAATTCCCAATCTCAGATAGGAGTCTGAAACTCCAGCACCTAGAGTTATAAAAACTGACATGAGATGATCATATTTTACCTTCCCATTTCCAGAATTGCGTTTTAATAAAGATCAAAGATTCATGCTAAAGTAATGATTTCACATGGCATTCAGGATTGTGGCCAGAAAGTGGGAATATGGAGGAAAGGCAGTTTGAGGAAGATAGGATCAATAAAAGGGTCTTAATGAAAACAAACTACATTGAAAAAAAATCCCTTTTCTACATATTTGCACCAAGGGTACTATGTGCTTACTTCAGAAGGTAGAATTTAGCCCTTCTAACAACCAGCCAAGTGAAATCTGCTTTTCTCAAACAGCAAAGAAAGACAATTCTCTGCAATATCTTATTATGTTTTTTCTTTGTTAGTATCTTAAAAATACTTTAAATGGTAAAAGAGAAAATGCTTGTGCTTTAAACATCCAGAGGGCAAGATACTTTATCCTCAACTTTTTGATTTCTTCAAATACTTACAAATTATTCTCAGTAGAAAAATTAGACTCATTTTCTTCACAAGTCTGTGAGACAGACTACATAACATCCTAACATAAGTGGCCCTGTTGCATTTCAAATATCCAGTCATTGGTGCAATTGGTTGATTTTGGCAGTCTCCATGACTAATGCATTAACTCCAACCTATCAAATGAACTAAAACAAAGTGTGTTTGAATATTTGGTCTACAGATAAGCCTACTGGGGGCATTCAAACAAATGAAATAGACTCGGCTTTTCTGGTTCTTTCAGACTACATTCAGGGGAAAGGTTGCACAACAGCTTATTAGAGCCAACTCAAAAACATCCATTTCAAAAGTCTTCCTTTAAACAATATGCTATCTTTGCATTTTGCTAAATTTTGTTACTTGAAATTAAAAGCTTATTAGAAGCAAGTCTTCCCTGCAAACTGACATATTCAATTACAGTCATCTGTTCTAGAGAACAGACTGCGTCTAGACAGAAGAATACCACTGTGGCTTAGAAGGAACACGATGCGTTACAGCGGCTGATTCTTGGGCTGGGTGGCTGTTTTTATGATCTGCGTTGGGAACACCATGTGATAAACTATTTTGCAGCTTCCCAAATGTGTATAGGTATGAACAACCTCAATGGCTATAGCCATAAACAAAACAAGATTGAATTATGGCAATGTGGTGATGATGGGGGAAAACACATCAGCCAAAGATAAATACGAAACAGCGGCATTAAAAATGCAAAATAAAAGCAAACAAACAAAATCAGATTAATACAAATTAAAGCCAAGAGTCTACGCTTCATGGGATAAAGAATTCTAGCCTTTGTTCCATGTTCCAGGATCTTAACAACTGTGTTTAGGGCAGGGAGTGTGGAGTTATTTATTCACATGTACATGGAATGGGAACAAGCAGTTGGCTGCTTATAAGAATTAAGCATCTGTCTTGGGAAGCTTCCTCTAAAACAGAGCTGTACTGAGTGCATACCATATGAAAGCAAATAGGCTAGGGGAATGCTGTTACAGAAATTTGTAAGAAAGCAGTCTTCACGTTTTTAAATGTTTAGGCTTAAATGCATGTCTAGCCTTTCAGCAAGCTACAACGCAGTAGAGATGTTTGATCTTAAGAAGAATCTCAGTTTAAATCAATTTCCTTAAAGATGAGTTTACACATGCTATAAATCACACATGCTTTGCAAAGCTATTGCCAGTATGTAAGAAAAGGATTCTGCTCCACCCCCACCCTGCACCCCACCAACCCTTGAAATCGGTCATCATTTTGAGACTGAAAATGCAATCATTGTCAATTTTCTGGTTTCCATGGCTTAGAAATCTGAGAAGGCAGGGGTTCATTTCTTACTAAATTTGCCCCCTAGGTTAGAGAAGGAAGACGCAAATGAAAGGAGAGGACATGGCTCATGGTGGTTGCTAAGAAACATGCAACTGAACACAGGCTGCCCCTTAATAATGGCCAGAGGGGGTGTGAGCTGTGATAACATCGGCCATGATAGCTCTGCCTCCTGGCCCAGCAGGGGCCACTGCTGTGGGTAAAATGAAAAGGAAGGCAGTCTTGTTAGGGAAAATGTAAGAAGACCTGGAAAGGGAAATGAAAGCCTGAGGCCCTTCCCACACTGAGATGGTGCTACAGGTGCCCTGAGGGAAAAGGCATGCTTTGTGTTATTTTCTACTAGTAACGAAGGTGGATGGGATTAGGAATGATTCATATGCTGCTACTTGCTCACCAGGTAGCTGACAGCTCTTCTTTGAAAGACCTGGGTCCTGTGAATTAATTTATCAGGACTCAATGAGTCAACCCCTGTTCTTGACTTAATGAGCCTCAACAAAAGAAGAAAGGGACCTTAGCTCTGACCAAGTGAGCTAACTAGCCCCAAATAGCTATAATATAGACATATTATGCCACTGACATGATCAGCACAGCCCAGAAGTCCATAGTGCAGCCTCTGGGGTCTGGGTGCAAGTCCTAATCTTTCTAGTTGGTGACCTTGGGTGAGTTACATACACTCCTTAAGCCTTGGAGTCCTCATTGTGTTTAATAGGGGCAGAATAATATAACCTACATGCATGCTTATTTTCAGCCTGATGCCACTTCTCCCTGTCTACTAGCAACAGACTCCCCTCTCTTAATTTTAGGGAAATCCCTAGCAAACATATGTTTCCAGAGGGGTTTGCCAGTGAGAATCCGAACACTCCCGCTAAAACCCACTCCACTTCAGCTACAGTAATTGGTCCAATGGGTGACAATGACTCAGGCCAGGCTGATCAGAATGCTGCCATTGGGATTTAAAAACTAGATTGGAATAAAAGTTCAAGTATGACCAGGGGAAACACTTTTTTCC
Source organism: Nomascus leucogenys (assembly GCF_006542625.1). Taxonomy (NCBI): domain Eukaryota; kingdom Metazoa; phylum Chordata; class Mammalia; order Primates; family Hylobatidae; genus Nomascus; species Nomascus leucogenys. The sequence continues at coordinate 9,215,209 of NC_044406.1, forward strand.
CAGTGGTGAAGCTGCTAGAGCTACTGTTAACCACATTTCCTATCAGTGGATAAAGCTGGACTACAGAAGAAGAGAATGACAGTGACAACTAAAGACATGCAAAAATGGAAGAATGAAACTCTTAAGGTCATTTGAATACCTGACTCCAGTTCCTGAGTTCTCCAGGACCATCCTGGTTCTCACCTCGCAAAGATCTAGAGGATATGTAGATGAGAAAATGCATGTAAATGCAGTACAGTGCCTGGTACAGAGGATTTAATAAATATTTACATTATTACTATTGAGTGGGGAAGAATCATTCTTCCTCTCTCATGCTTGGATGAAAAAATCCTTGGAAGAGCTGCTTCTCCCCACCTCATTTGTTAACTAAGCCCCACAGAAAGTGGCATGCCCAGGATGCAGGAAAGGGGGCACAGTGTGACTGCAGAGTGGTGATCTGCAGCCGAGTGGCATTGCTGACAAGCAGACATCACCCTATCCTACCATCTGACTCACAGAAGTAAGTTGCTTCGATTGCCTAGATGTTCCAGCCTCCAAATGGCCTCATTCTTAGCAGTAAAGAATTCCAAGTTTTCACCAAATTAAATGCAAACAGTAAAAAGAGAAGGGCTCAACAGAAGCATTACAAAGACGAGGCTCTGGCCCTGCTTCTGCCACTTGTAAGTTAAAGGCAGAGCATTATGTTTGTAGCAACCCTTTAAGAAGTGGTAGAAATGGAGTTTTCCATGTGTGTTTACAGCGCTTTTGAGAAGATCACATCTTTTGACATGTGTGAACTGTAGAACCCTTGAGAATGTATGAAGAATTGTTATTATTTTCCTAGAGGGGCAGAGAAGAATTGGTGTTGTGACTGGGGTCATTTCTACACATGCAAAGAAGGGGGTTGAATCAAAGATTTAGCCCATCAGTTAACATATTGAGCATCTTCGGTGTGTTACACTGGGTTGTGTTACAACCACTGTTCTTGTGATGTTCAGAGTCTGTTCACCGAAACAGACCCAGAGATGAGAACTAAGAGAGCAATGAAATCCCAGAAGAAGAAACAATGACTTAAGTCTGGGAGGGGGCCAGGGAAGGAGACACGAAAGAGCTAATATTTGATACGGGTTTTGACTGTTCACTGGGTAGAGAAGAGGAGGCATTCCTGAGCAGAGATAATTATGCTCAAGGAGTCAAGGTGGTGGGAAAGTGCAGAGTATGCTTGGGAAGAGCCAGAGAGACAACGTGGATTGTGACTAAAACACAAGATGTATTGACGTAGCAGCCTTAACCTTCTTCTGGAACAGACATAGCTAAGGGCTGTTGTACTCCTCGAGATCTCAATACAATTGACTTGACACCTTATGGCCACACCCACTACCAATTTTTAGGCTTGTGCAAACCCAAAACCAAGATTTCTGGGAAATTCCAGTGGGTTACTATTTCCAAGGTTGTTCAGCTCTCTGGATCACGCACATTTGACCATTGCCTTTTTGATTTTTGCCTGAAATTCTGCACCTTCAATTTCTATCCCAACAAAATCATTCACATACCTTAACTCATATTGCTGAGTTTAGGAGTCTTTTCTGAAGATTTTGGTCTGTCAAATTGCAGCCTTTCACCATTTTCCTAGCCACACACCCTGGTTTCCCATTATGGACTCCTTTGGGAATCCAAATTATTCTTTTCTGTATGAGGAGGAGAAGAATTATCTTCTGTCCATCTAGGGGCAAAACCTGTCCCTCCACTTGTCTCATGCCCAGTGGTTTAGAAATGGATTTTTGTTGTTTGAACAGGCATTTTGGATCTCACAGTCCACTTTACTTTAATAAGTATTATTATTATATATACATTACTATTATAATATATATTATTATGTATATTACTATTACAAAGTAGCTTATTAAAAATACTTCTCTAATAAGAATTCTGATACCTACAAAGGTAATCACAAGTTTTCCATCACTCCACAGACAAGACAAAATTTACTAAATGAAAATAGTGTGAGTTGCTATGGAGAAGGTGAGAGGTGATGGAAAGACGAAATGGCTTGGGAGAGAGTCATGGTTGCACAGCCAACGCTGTTGATACCCAGCTACACAGAGGGAGGGGAGCCATTGAAGGCTTTGGAACTTGGGAGTTTGGCGTTCAATTCATGGGTTAGTGGGGTCAGCATGAAGACAGGTTGAAGACTGGATGTGATGGGGGAGAGACTAGACGATGGAAGAGCAGTCTGAGGGAAGAGCAGTCTGAGGCCATCATAATAGTTGAGGACAGAATTGATGAGGATTAGCATGACAGTGAGAGCTCATGCCGTGGCAGCTGGAAAATGAGTTCTATAGAAATCTATGAGTCAGAGGATTCAAAAACATTCACAGCTCATTTTCAATTCACATATTTGTGAATTTCAAGAGAGAGCAACCCTTCCAAAGTTACAGCCTCATGTGCTCATTTAAGTGATACACACATTTTCTTAATCAGGGGAAGGGATATGAGTAATAAACTTAATCAATGACTGGTGATTTTTGAAATCAATTTTGAATATTATTTCACGTTTTAATTTTTTAGAAGTCTATCTGGTTTGACTATTTGAGACAGTCACTAAAACTTTCTTAGGTCTTTTTGTGATCTCAAATTCATCTTTGTCATAGCCTATTAATTTACTGCAGACATAACTTTCCATTTACCTAATAAATGACAATTTGTGTTGTGTGTTTTTAAACATTTTCTCCTATGCCTTGAACTCATTTCAGAATGGAAGTCTTCCCATCTCATTAACTTCCCTGTTGTGTGTATTTAGAATCCACTCATTATTTATTCCTTCTTTCCAACCCCAAATTTGTGAAAATTCTTTTGTGAAAAGACATGCTTATGCATTTAAGATTGCACACGCCTTCTAAAAATTCGTCACATAATATCTATGCTCCTTCAAAACTATAAGCTACAAACACTAGGTCTGATCATACAGGGGAAATAAAAGGGACTTCTTTTTCTTTCTTTCTTTCTTTCTTTTTTTTTTTTCCTAGGCATGTCAATTTTCAAGCTTCTGGGATCCATTTAGTGAGCTGGAGATGATAATGGTTCATGAGATGCTAGCAGCCCAAATCATTAGGAGCTTATATAGTCTTGCTGTCCCGGGACTAATATATTTTTGTTGACAACTGGCTCCAGCTTCTCCCACCCAGCTGGCCTTTCTCCTGTTTATTGTCCCTGGGGCCTCCCTCCAAGCAACCCTACTGTTCTCAGGCCCCAGCCTATCTAGCAGGCTGTCATGATGCTCAGACACAGAGTCAGCAGCAGCAGGGCTAGGTTCAATTCCCGGCACTCTTACACAGGATAGAGAACAATTAAATGTGAAAACTCACCTTTGATTTATTAGGTATACTTTGTGGAGTCTGAAATGAAACAAGTCGAGATAGTTCAAGTCTATATTGCTCGCATTAAAGATTTATATACAATTCCAACCAACTCAGGAAAAGGTCTGAGCTATAGATAAGTGCATATTTATAGGTTGTTGATGTCTTTGCATTGAGGTAAACTTTTCTCTTAAGTTATATGAATTAACTGTAATGTTAGGTAGTCATCACCTGAGAAATTTATTGTTATGAATTAATCCGACCCCAAAAGCTAGTGGGAACTATAATCATTATGATAAAGTGATTGAATGGAAGACAAAATAGGGTTCAGGGAGATGTAAAACTAATTTCAAGGTTATCAGTATATGCATTGGTGATTGTGTAGCATGTATGCGATGTCATCCCAAAGAAGAATAACTTAATCTACTGTGTGCAGTAGATAATGGGTTGTAAGCTAAGCAGGGGTCTGACCTCTAGTACTTTAAACCCCATTAATTAAATCTGTGCCAGAGAAACCTAGGAAAGCATGTTAGTATCATAGATGGGGGGACACACACAGATGCTGTCATAAGGCAAGATAGTCTTTGGTACTGCTATTTTAAGGATCCCTTCTTTCTACTGCTTCTCTGCAGCCAGCTCTGGAATGATGTATATTTCTCATTTCTTCACGGTATATTATTTCTAGAAGGTTCTAAGGCCATCCTTGTGCATAGCTGCACTGCATAGTGTGGAGTGCTTTGTACATCTTAATTGCCAGAAACGCCTTTGTTAATAGTCCACTATCTCCCTATCCTCTCTTCCAACATTGTCTGAAATTTCCATCAAGGAGGTTCTTCCCTGATATTTGACAAGACCTGAAAGAGTTTTGTTTCCAAGACACTCATAAACTGCAGACACTACATGGAAGAGTAAGGCACAAATGGGCCAAGCAGAGATGTCATCACTAGAAAGGAGTGAGCCTGAGGAGAAGACCAGCACGTTGCTGCTCAAAATATAGCCCATGGACCAACAGCGTCAGTATCTCCTGGGAGCTTGGTAGAAACACAGAACCTCAAGCCCCACCCTGCTGAGTCAGAGCATACCTTTTAACAGGATGGTTTATGTGCACAAGAAATTTAGTACTCACCTTGAAGAAAGAGGTACAGCACTGTTAGGAACACAGATGGCCAGGCCAAGATGACCCAAGAGATGATTGAAGATTGTATTAGGCTGCTTTTGCATTGCTATAAAGAAATACCTGAGGCTGGGTAACTTATAAAGACAAGAGGTTTGATTGGCTCGTGGTCCTGCAGGCTGTACAGAAAGCATGGTGCCGATGTCTGTTCAGCCTCTTGAGTGGCTTCAGGAAGCTTACAGTCATATGGAAAGCAAAGGGGAAGAAGCACGTCACTTGGCTAAAGCAGGAGTGAGAGTGAGAGAGTGAGAAAGAGGGAGAGGCAGGGAGATGCCACACACTTTTAAACAGTCAGCTCTTGAGAGAAGTCACTATAGCAAGGACAGCACCAAAGGGATGGTGCTAAACCATTCATGAGAAATCCACCCTCACGATCCAGTTGCCTCCAACCAGTCCCCACCTCCAATACTGGAGATTACAATCCAACATGAGATTTGGGCAGGGACACATATCCAAACTATATCAAAGACAAACAAGCTATTTTGCCAAAGACTCTTCTGGAGCAATATTCTACCCACTGGTTCCCAAAGCAGTTTGACCATCTGATTTATTGCTTACAACTACACATTTCAAGATCACACCCCGGAGATTCATATTTCACTGATCTGAGGAGGGGCCCAAGAACCTCCATTTTTAGCAAGCACCTGGGTGATTTTCCTGTAACTGGCTGGTATTTGAATCTTCTACAGATTCAGCTAGCTACTCTTCAGCCTCCTGAGTTGTCACAGAAGTTTTCAGTCCTCTGTGAGATTAGAAAAAAAAGACCTTGATATACAAAAATCAGAAGGAGATGAATCATGGAAGGAACTGTTGCTGGTTATAAGCCACCATTATGAATTCCTGGCCATCCCAGGCATGGTGGCTCATGCCTGTAATCCCAGCCCTCTCGGAGGCTGAGGCAGGCGGATCACTTGAGGTCAGGAGTTTGAGATCAGCCTAGCCAACATGGTGAAACCCGTCTCTACTAAAAATACAAAAATTAGCTGGGCATGGTGGGACGTGCCTGTAATCCCAGCTACTTGGGAGGCTGAGGCATGAGAATTGCTGGAACCCGGGAGGAGGAGGTTGCAGTGAGCTGAGATCACGCCACTGCACTCTAGCCTGGGTGATGGAGTGAGACTCTGTCTCAAAAAATAAAAAATAAAAATAAAATAAAATAAATTCCTGGCCATCAATATCAGGATGTGGTTGCTGAGTAATCTAGCAACATTCTCAAATCTATGGCCATTTTCAGACTTGCTATCCACGAAAATCTGAAGTTATAGACCAACATTTGGTGTTGCCCTGACTAGAGTAATCCAAGACAGCTGATGAGGTGTGAGTCTTTATTTAGAAGCATATTTGTGAACACATATTTGTTGAGGGGAAAATAAAATGATTTAGAATGTGGGGTGGGCAGAGGGTTGTGTCCTCAGTATCACAATAGTGCTTGATTCTGTTGTTGTGATCATATCAGAAAATTATAAAAATATCTGGCCGGTTCTGGTGGCTCATTCCTATAATCCCAGCACTTTGGGAGGCTGAGACAGGTGGATCGCTTGGGGTCAGGAGTTCGAAACCAGCTTGGCCAACATGGCAAAACCCCGTCTCTACAAAAAATACAAAAACTAGCTGGGTGTGTTGGAGCACCCCAGTAATTCCAGCTACTCGGGAGGCTGAGGTGGGAGAATGGCTTGAACCTAGGAGGCAGAGATTGCAGTGAGCCAAGATTGCACCACTGCACTCCAGTCTGGGTGGCAGAACAAGACTCCATCTCCAAAAAGAAAGAAAAAAGAAAATTATAAAATATCAATGTAGGGTACATTGTTTCACTTAGATATTTCCTAAAACAAGGGTCTTGGCCAGGCATGGTGGCTCATGCCTGTAATCCTAACACTTTGGGAGGTCAAGGCGGGCAGGTCACTTGCATGCAGGAGTTCAAGACCAGCCTGGGCAACATGACAAAACCCTGTCTGTATGAAAAAATACAAAAATTAGCTGGGCATGCCTGTGGTCCCAGCTACTCAGGAGGCTGACGTGGGAGGATCGCTTGAGCCCAAGAGGTTGAGCCTTCAGTGAGCTAAGATCATGCCACTGCACTACAGCCTGGGTGACAGAGGAGACCTTGTCAACAACAACAATAACAACACCAATCAACCAAACCACAAAAGGGTCTTTATTGTCTGAAATAAAAAGGAAATTTCAAGCCCCATTTTTGGTCAACTGTCAGCATTTGCCCTCTTTGGCCCCTCTTAAGGCTTCAGAAGAAACACCCACTGATATGGTTTAGATATTGTCCCCTCCAAATCTCATGCTGAAATGTGATCCCCAATGTTGGAGGGGCCCAGTGGGAGGTGGATCATGTGGGTGGATCACTCAAGAATGGCTTAGCACTATCCCGTTGGTGATAAGTGACTCCTTGCTCAGTTAGTTCACATGAGATCTGGTTGTTTAAAAGACTCTGGGACCTCCCCCTTCTCTCTCTTGCTCCCTCTCTTGCCATGTGACATGCCTGCTCTCCCTTCCTCTTCCACCATGACTGTAAGCTTCCTCAGGCCCTCACTGGAAGCAGATGCTGGCACCATGCTTCCTGTACAGCCTGCAGAACCATGAGCCTAAATACATTTATTTTCCCTATAAATTACCTAGTCTCAGGTATTCCTTTAGAGCAATGCAAACAGACTAACATGCTCACCTCTCCACAGTGTCCACTCCTCTCCTCAAGTCATAGGAAGCCAGGGAGCTTCTCTTGTAAGGAAACTTGCTTCACATGCCAGCAGAGTTTGGAAATAGTTTTCTTTACTCCAAAGATGCCAGGGTAAGAAGTATAGTGCAGGGAGCAAGCATGCGAATTCTTGTGTCAGTCTACCTACTTCGAATCCTACTCGATTCTTAAAAGCTATGACACCTTAGGCAGGTTACCCAGAGTTCCTGTGCCTCACGTTGGTACCTAAAAAATGGGATAATCCTAATACCTGTGTCACAGAACTGTTGAGAGGATTAAATGAGAAAATGCAGGGCCATCTTTCTGGTAGATAAAGCATTGTCAATCTGGTAGATAGCCCCAAATAGTCTCTTTGCCTAGAATCCTGCAAGAGCCCATGGAAGCCAACTGCCTAGATACCGTCTTTCTTGGCCTCCTTAGTTTCCAGATTTCTCCATCCCCTGCATGGAAACTGGTACTCAAGGGTGATGTTGCTCTGTAGTGTAGCCTATTAGGTGAGGACAGGTTTTTCTGCCTCTCTTGCTTACTTCATCTCTCAGAGTCTTGACCCTACTATGGTTTTCTCTTAAAAAAATTCTTGAAATGACTTTTCTAATTTCAGGTTATAACACATCTGAAATTAACTTGCCCAGTTATAACTCATCTGAAATTCTAAAGGCCCTTCCCCTCCCTGTCGTGCAAATCCCCTTCCATCTAGTCTCTGACCTAAAACCAGTTGAGATGGACCCTCCTCCTCCGGAAGTCCTGCCTCTTTCTGAAGGTAGGGTGCCTGCTGAATCTGGTCCTTGTGGCCCTGTTTGCTCAAATGGCTTCTGCAGTTTTAAGGGGAAGTGGGAATAAGACATGTGAAAAGGGGAGGGTGGAAACTGAAATCTTAAAAGACAAAACAAATAAGCGCTGAGCCCCCAGCTTGCACATGTAAATCCATGGGAATCAAAGGCTTGCAGAACGGTGGCAGTAGTTGGCTGTCTAACTGGGAGGATGAACGGTATGCTATGTGCTGATTTGGCTGAAAAGAATGTCTTCCCTAGTAGGCAAATTATTGATTATAAACTGTTACGATTCCTTTGGAGCCATTGTGGCCAACCATATTATTCCATCTGCCTTAAATGCCTGCTGTGTTCCCATGCCAAAACTCTTATGAAATTTCCACTGGAAAAAAAAAATCAGTAGCAAATTCAGGTCTCAGTGCTCATATATAATTTCAGATTTCATTAATAGTTATTAAATATATGCCCTGAGGAAGGATAAAGTTCCTCATATGAATGGAAAGAGAATTGAATTTATAAATAAGGTGACTCTGTTTTCATTAGACACATCCAGTGCACACTTGAAAAAAAAACATTTAAATGAAAGGTGTTTAAAATCTCACAGGATAAAAAGCAATGCAATGTTAGGAAAAGATAGGCTTGCACAAAAAAATTTAAAAAATGACTAAGTCGGAAACATTTCTCTCTGCCTGGAGTTTGAAAATGAACTTTGGGGAAAATTCAAAAAAGTAGTAAAATATTTTTATATCGTGTCCCCAAAATATCCATATCTAGAAAATAGTGATGCATGTATTGGTAGGTGGCAAACTGGATGCTAAAAGCATGTTGAAAATTGGTATTAATCTTTTTTAAAAGCTACAATTATAAAAATACTAAAATAGGCTATTTAAGTAATTTTGACTAAGCGAAGCCCTTTGAAGTTTTAGGCTACTAAGCCACATAACCTGGACAATATCTTCTGTAGTGGGAGTTGTCAAAAGTCCAAGTAAAAAATTCAAATCCTTTTCAGACCCGTCACAAATCTCCTGAAAAGCTGTACAAATGGTGTAGTTCTAGCTTAATGTGAATAAGGAGATAGACAAGGTTTGAAAGAGATATTTAAGTTGGCAAAAGTTCAGAAGAACAGAGTGGTTGGTTTAGTTTTTGTTTTTGTTTTGTTATGAGGGCAAATAAAATATTTGCCTGAGTGCTGAATTCCTAAAGAGAGATATTGTTGAACTGAAGACATTTTTGGATCAGGTGAGTTCTCTGTTATTTCCACTGAACTGTCTTATTAGAAAAGAATAGACAAGAGAGTTGTTTTTTTTTGTCATCTGTTAGCCTGCTGGTACATCAGCTGTCACCAGAGATAAAACGTACAGAATACCTTCAGACGTTGTGGGTTCAAATGTTAGCTTTCTCACTGAAAAATGTACTCTGCTATATTTTATAGGAAAAAATGCCGTTGTAAATAACCTTAACATAACTGTTGAAGCAATGAAGACAATTTTTCTATTTGAATTTTATCTCGTAAGTCCCCCTGAAATGAAATTTTATCTTTTAAAATAAACACTTCCCAAACAGAGAGAGACTGAGATCAATTAAGCCTTCCCTCCTGCTTTATCTTGTTTTCATTTCCCGAGTGAGCGAGGTGCACTGTATGATGGCGATGCGATTAGCCGGGTGTGTGGGACCAGAGGGCCATTTTCTATGGCCCTGCAATCTCCATGATCAGTCTAGGGTCTAGGGAACATTTCCCTTGGAAAGTTCACATTGTCTCAAGTGAAAAGTCTCGTTATTCAAAAACAGTAATTATTTAGTTGCAAAATATATTAAACATAATTATTTTTATTGTTTTGCTAGGTAGCTAAATTCAAAGTTGTCACCAAACATATGAAAATGCTGGGTTTTATATTACCCTTAAAATATGTTTTCGTATAAGTTTGATTCTAAGATATGTGATTTTTACCAGGCTGTTGCTCATATCAACAGTCCAACTCCAGAGAACTTGCAGGAAAAGTCTGAAAAAGTAATCCTACAGTGACATTGATATAAGGGGATAAGCATGAAAACGTTAGTGTAAATCCTATTTAGCTAGTTATAAGTTGGACTGTGGTTGAAGTTTGTTTGTAGATTGATGATTTAAACAGAGGTGCTTTGGAAAAATAAGCAAAATTCAAATTCAAATATGTCCCCCGTTAAGACATAGAGCAGTAAAAGTGATTCATGGAGAAGACTGCAGAAAACAAAAATCTACCTCCCCCCCTAGAACAGTAACAAAAGTAGGAAAACGGAAGAATATTGAAACATTTTCATTTTCCAGTATATAGATTTTGTTGTTGTTGTTGTTCAAGAGTTGCTGACGGGAGATAGTAACTAAACTGGCAATGAGAATGGAAAAATGAATTGTAAAAACCAAACAAACTAAATGTCAGATGATGCTTTCATGTAGCAAAGGGAGTTATCTGTCACTTCTCAAGAAGCATAAGAAAAAGAACCGATTTACCCCCTACTTTATGGCAAAGACATTTGGTAAAATGCAGACTACAGCATGGCTAAAACAGAATCTCACCATCCCCCAAGCCAGGGGTCGTTATCGACAGCATAAAAGCTCAGGTGGCAGCTGTGGAATTCCAGATGAACTAAGAAATGTGGAGCGAGCCAACCTAGTTCAGCGGGAAAGAATGTCAACAATTTCCCCATGGACGCCTGGGAGCCTGTTGTGAGCACATCTCTTTATAGTCTTCAGAGAAACAGAGGCACATGAAGAATAGCCTGGGGAACTGAGAAAGAGTTCCAAAAGTTTAGAATGTCAGAGATGGCCCGCTGAAGTAAAGAAATATGAGAACGAAATTGAGGTGGGGAAACTGGTGGAAAGGAGACAGTTTGCTTCTGTTTTCTGTTGCTAAATGCTTTCCTGTGCTTGCCCGCCCACATGCTCACAACTTATAAGGAAGCAAGAAAAGAAGCTGCACTTTGCAAAAAATATCTAATGAATAGAATTCTACTCCGTGATGTGAATCTATCACTAATTTTCTTGGTGACATGACACCACCTTAAGAAATGAAATGAACAAGATATCCAGGACATAATCACATTTCTCTGTATATGCACACATACAGCTTCAAATGGACATGCAAAATTAAGAGCATATAGCATACGGCCACTTAGGACATTTCTATAGTCCATATAATTTAAGCTCCTTTGGAAAGAGAAAAAAATCCCATGCTACTTATTTATGCAAGTGTTTTCAAATAAGTTTCTCTATTTGACAAGTGTAATGTAATCATACAGAAGCGAGCAGTGAAACTAGAAATAAAGACATTGCATGTTAGGAGCAAAGTAGGCAATTTCATAAGGAGCTTTTAATTCTCAGAGCATTTTGAATGGAGTATTTGAATTGATTTTATCTAAATAATATGCTAAATCACAGTGAACAAAGACAAGTACAATTGCGTAGGGCGTGTGGACTTGTAGCATTTCCAAGCAGGGAGGACCTTTGGGAGTCTCCAGTCCAACTCCCTCACTTCACAGACATTCCTACCACGTGAAGTCACACACGCAAGCTGGGGTCAAGGCTATGTGTCCAGTCACTTATGTATGCATCAGAAGGGGGAGATAGACACACACTCAAACACACAGAGAAAGAACATGAAAAACAATGCAGCATGCCCTTGTGGCAATGTACTCTCCTGGAAGAAAACATAACAGGTTTTGCAGAGAAGAGGGATTCATCAGATATAAAGTCAGGCCTTTATGTTGTGGGCTGAAAGCTCAGGTGGCATATATAGATTTCCAGACAAGCTAAAAATGACAAGTGTGCAGAATTCATTTGCAAAGGCTGCCAGCACTTTCCCGGGCATTGGACCCAAGTTGCATTGCCATGTTACCTCTCTGTCGTCCTAAGAAATTGAAGGTGCTCTCACCATGTTTGAAAACCCCCCAAATTAAAATCACCTCTACGACATGAATACGAGGAGCACCAGGTCTCAGTCTCCATAGCATTTTCATTGCTCCCTGCATGCACCCAGACATCTTAGAATGAATGGTGGTCCTTGAACTTGGGCATCAGCCTCAGCTGGAGGGCTTGCTAAAACAGATTGTTGGGTTTGACCCTGTCAGAATTTCTGACTCAGTAAGTCTGGGTGGGGCTTGAGAATCTGCATTTCTAACAAGTGTCCAGGTTGTGCTGCTGCTGGTGCAAGGATCACACTTGGATCCAGCACACTGCACTAGCACAGTTTAGGTTTGCTGAAACTGGATTACCGAGTTGACGGATGAAAATGGTTCTCTTTTATTGGACCACATAATGGATGTGTGCATCTGTCACGTGCAGATGAAAGTGGTGGCAAAATGTGAAATTTCTAGCATTGCCATCAGGAAAATATTGACAAGCATCATTAGGAAACTTTTCCAAAGGGGGGTTTAAATGATCTCCATGTGCAAGATCAATGGGATGGAACATCTTTTGAAAAGTTGTCTCATCAATGAAAACTAAAATGAATACTTGCTGCAACTGCTGAGGTTTATGCATGCAGTTCCAAGAAGTATGGAGAATTTTTAAGTCATTTTTTTGGATTAAATTAAGTATTTCTGAAACTATCTCATTAGAAAAGAACTTTTTCATTATTGAAACTCTACATTTGAACTCTTAATTTTTAAAGTATTACATAGTTTAAGCTGGATGTTCTTTTTCTTGGGTTTTACTTTTCAACAGGAAATGGAACTCTATCGAAATAAGGAAATAAATGTTCTGCTTACATGTGCTATTCTGAACAATGTAGTTATTTATAAAAGGGGGTTTCTATTTTTACTAACTCAATATGTACCAGAAAAAATTAATAATTTAAATACAGATTCGAAGACAAATCAAAATTTTATTAATCCTAATAATGGTTTTAAACCATATTAATGTACATCAATTGGTCTCATAAGTCACTTTATTTATTTATTTATTTATTTATTTATTTATTTATTTTTAACACAGGGTCTTACTCTGTCACCCAGGCTGGAGTGCAGTGGCATGATCTCGGCTTTGCAGCCTCCACCTCCCAGGCTCAAGTTATCCTTCCGCCTCAGCCTCCCAAGTAGCTGGGACTACAGGCATATGCCAGCATGCCCTGCTTTTTTTTTTTTTTTTTTTTGTATTTTTTGTAGAGATGGGGTTTTGCCATGTTGCCCAGGCTCATCTGGAACTCCTGAGCTCAAGCGATCTGCCCGTCTCAGCCTCCCAAAGTACTGGGATTTCAGGTGTGAGCTACTGCACCTGGCCTCATAATTCACTTTATATTTTGCATTAAAACTAGTTTATCTATCAAGACAGATAGAAAGTGTCCCTGTTCTAAATAGGTTTATTTGTTCTCCTTATTACCCTCATCTGAATCTGTAGGTCACTGACAAAGAGTTTTTTCAGGTCTCCAAATGACTCCATGTTTTCTTGAAACCAGTCTTTAAATAGTACTTTTTCTTTCTTTTCTTTTCTTTTTTTTTGAGATGGAGTTCCTCTCTGTCGCCCAGGCTGGAGTGCAGTGGCGTGATCTTGGCTCACTGCAAGCTCCGCCTCCCGGGTTCATGCCATTCTCCTGCCTCAGCCTCCTGAGTAGCTGGGACTACAGTTGCCTGCCACCACGCCCAGCTGATTTTTTTTGTATTTTTAGCAGAGACAGGGTTTCACCAGTACAGAGATGGTCTCGATCTCCTGACCTCGTGATCTGCCCGCCTCAGCCTCCCAAAGTGCTGGGATTACAGGCTTGAGCCACCGCGCCCGGCCTTTAAATAGTACTTTTTCTGTGTTGCTCTCCCCCAAATGTAACTAAAAGGGATTTAATGTCTTGCTTGTAAGCTTCAAGAACAGCTGCAAAAATTTAAAGAATGCAAATTAGAAATTATATCAATTTAACAAGCAAATGAAGCAAACAATTTAAAATCTGAACACAGTTTATTGCTTTTTCACCAGCAGGCAAATGATTATGTTCCCACAATGTAACCTTTCCTATTTTGAGTCTTTTATCCTGTAAAACACTAATTCCTTTATCAGGAGGTCCCAAATAGAAAATACTCCTTTTTCAATGGACATTGACAACACGCATGTATGCTATTCTTATTACGCACTGATGAAGGTATAGCTGAAATCATGCCATCTTGCTAGTAATTTCACGTTGGAGATTTGTGATAAGATATTGCCATAGAATGAGACTTTGAAGACATTTAGTCCTAAGCTAGTGCTGTTACTCAATTTTGCATAACAGTTTCACATTTGAAGGAGACCAAGGAAATGCTGGCGACGCAGGGCTGAGGCAAAACTTTGATGTGGGGCCTCTTGGTAGTGGGCCAAGTGGTTCTAATTATTTTCAGAACTTTCTCCTGCAGTGGGAAGGAGTTGGAAAGAGGATCACATAGGCGCACAAATCTGGTTCCCAAAGTGAAGTGAGATGAGAAACACTTCTGGTGATCTATGCCAGTGACTGGTGAGATAACCTTCCTTCCTTCCCCTTTGTGATGCCACTTTCAGCAGGATGCTTCTTCCTCTGCTCACCTGGAGCGCCTGTGACTTCTCTCCCTAGGGGATGGGGAGGGAGTGCCCTGAGGTTTCTTCACTGCCTCCCTGGTCTTCCTCTGACCCCACCCTCCGCCACTCCCTCAACCCCATTTGTTTCTTAGCCACCTCTGTCATTTACATCACTGTGTTGCCTGTCCCATACAGGAATCTGCACCCATTTCATTTGCACAAGTTCCCATTCTCAACTCCTCTTTTCAGGGACAATTCAGCACTCAAGTTCTCTAGTGTAAGAAATGCCTGTGTGGTTTGTAAAGCACAATTTACAAACAGATACAAAAAATTTTCTAAGTGAGTGAATTCAGCTGCTTGATATATTAGGCAAGAAGAGGCCAAATGGGAATCTGGGTTGGAGTTGTCCTCTGACTCCTGAGGACACTGATCTTCTCCTAGCGGACTCTCTCGCATAGTCGCTGCTAGCTTTGCACAAGCCTCTCTTCCAGGTACACACAAACTTTGTTGATGAAATCCTCATACCGTTCTGAGAAGCATTTTTTCCAACCAATCTGATTTTGGAGTTGAACACATTGCATCGAGTCGATCACAAATTACATCTGTGATAGATCAATGCTCAGTGCCTGACAATGGCCTGGATAGTCAGTCAAGGGCAGGTGAAGGCTTTCACTCGGGGGGAAGTAAGAGAGCATACTGCCTTTTATAAATCTACAATTGTGCCATTTCTGCAATGGTTACTGCATATACTGCTCACGTTTCTCTTTTCATTCTTCAGCTGGTTTGCTTAATTGAATCCCCCCTCTCTAAAGATAGAAGAATGTAATATCACTTATATTCTTTATTCCAAAACTGTAAAATGCCTTTTATTTTCTTGGCTATGTCTCAGATAGCAAAGAAAACGAAAATTTTACATTTCCTTTTTATACTGTCCCCACAAACATCTCATAAACATGCTTTTGCATAGGTATAACTTGAGAGGGGAAGTATTAATATGGAGTTGTCTTTGTCTTATCAAAAAACAAAACAAGGTCGGGGTGCAGTGGCTCTTGCCTATAATCCTAGCACTTTGGGAGGTGGAAGTTGGAGGCCAGGAGTTTGAGACCAGCCTGGGCAACATAGGGAAACCCCATCTCTACCAAAAATAAAAAATTAGCTGGATGTTATGGTGCCTGCCTGTAGTCCCAGTTACTCAGGATGCTGAGGCAGGAGGATTGCTTGAGCCTAGGAGTTCCATGCTGCAGTGAGCTATGATTACACCATGTCACTCCACTCCAGCCTGAACGACACAGCAAAACCCTGCCTCTAAAAACAAAGCAAAACAAAACAAAAACAAAACGGAAAAACCCCATCATTGCTGTAGTGTCTGTTAATCATTGTGACAAGTCCATAACTGTCTTGCTTGCTCTTCCAGCTGGGTAGAATCTATAGAATATTTAAACAAATCCATACTTCCTGCCTTGAAATGAATTGTCTAAGCTTTGCTATCATGTTATTTTCTATGCTATTACTTTATTTTCTATTAATGACTGTATGAGTGCCTTAGAACAGCGGGAAGTTATTATCTTATCACACAGCTGATATCAACCATTATCTCTCACTCAGAACAACAGACAGCAAGGAGATGATTCCTTTTACCATAATGTAAGGCTAATAATACATTTAAGTAAATTGTTGAGAGTCTAACTATGTAGATCCCATGTTCAGCTCCTTCATTTTACACACACACACACACACACACACACATCTGTGCACTAACGAATTTTCTATAGGTGAAGAATATGCTGCTTTCCTCAAATGTTTATGCCTTTTTAAAATTTAATCAATGATGCAGTATTCAACTGGGTACCAATGAAGTTTTGTTCTCTGACCAAGTACACTGGAGTGCTGGAAGATTGGCCCTAATCCTTCACCTCTCCCTGTATCTCAGCCCTTTGCCACAGTACACTGTGGGCAGGGTGTACTTTTTTGCCCCTTGTCTTGGTCACATGACTTGTTTTGGCCCATGGAATGAAGCAGAAGTGACAGTGTACCCATCCTAAACCAAGGCTTCAAGAGGTCTTATGTGTTTTCACTTGTTCTCTTTCAAATCTGCTATTGCCATAAGAAGGACATGCCTGGGCTAGCCTGTATACAAAGAGGAGGATGACAAAGACTTAGAGTAAAGCTCTCCCCATGCCAAGCCCAGGTTAGCCAACACCCAGTTGATTGGTAGACTTGGGAGACATAATAAGTGATAGTTTTTCTAAGCCACTATGTATGAAGGTGGTTTGTTATGGGGAATTAGGTAACTGATATATCATTAAGTCGCCATCAGGTGGGTTTGGTTTACAGCACTGATCGGTAGTGGTTCATTTCATTAGCTTAGTTTTAAATTTGATATAACGATACATTAATATTACCCAGTATAATCTTAGGAGAATTATAATAGAAACAGATTGGCTTTAATTTCCTACAGTCAGATGACTCTATATTTATAGAGAGGAAAAATTCCCTTATCTTTCAGAACTTCGATGTTTGCACATCTGTAAAACAATAATTACAATATTTACCTTGAAGGGTAGGAATCCATGGATAAAGTATGTGATCTACCCAGCATATGGCAGAACAACAAATAAATGTTAGCTATTATTTTTATTCAGTACAATCTGTGAGAGAAAGTCTATTAATACTTGGGTCATTATTTGTATTCCTTTTTCTTTTACTTCTTTTAATGTTTTGCTCATTTTCTTCCGGTTTTACTTATATAACTCTTCTCTTTTCCTTGCCTTCTGAAAAATTCAAGTATAAAGTCTACCATTCTTTTTGCCCAGGGTCCAAAAAGATGATTTACCAAAAATGGAAAGACCCACTGAGCTATTTATACTGCTCTGGACACAAGTTTCATCTTATGGACACATTTCCAAACACAAACACAAAGTTTGTTGTTGTTGTTGTGTGTGTGTGTGTGCGTTTTTTTTTTTTTTTCAATATCGGCTCACTGCAGCCTCCACCTCCTGGGCTCAAGTGATCCTCCCACCTCAGCCCCCCAAGTAGGTGGGACCACAGGCACATGCCACTACACCTGGCTAATTTTTTGTATTTTTTGTAGAGACGAGGTTTTGCCATGTTGCCCAGGCTGGTCTCAAACTCCTGAGCTCAAGTGATCTGCCCGCCTTGGCCTCCCAAAGTACTAGGATTACAGGTGTGAGCCACTGTGCCTGGCCTCTAAACACAAAGTACTTTTGAAAGAAAATCAAGCAGAGCAGATCACTAAACGTATTCCTTAAATATGTTCTCTTCCCTCCCCTATCCTCCATAAAATCCCACAAATAAGTATCAGATATAAGTGAGATGCTTCCTAATTTAAACCCATGATCCACTGTGTAGGAAGCAATGACAATAGCAAGACGTTTACTTTCCTTTATGTTGTAGCCACAGAAGTGATCTTAGTTTAGATAGGCTTGTCAAATGATTTTGCCAAGAGTGGGCAAACTTTTTCTGAAAACGGTCAGATAGTACATATTTTCCGCTTTGTGGGCCACATGGTCTCTGTCCCAAATATGCAACTCTTCCATTGTAACGTGCAAGCAACCATAGACAGTATGTATAGAAATTTACATGGCTGTGTTTTTTTTGGCCCTTTTTATTTATTTATTTATTTATTATTTATTTATTTATTTTTATTATACTTTAAGTTCTAGGTACATGTGCACAACGTGCAGGTTTGTTACATATGTATACATGTGCCATGTTGGTGTGCTGCACCCATTAACTCGTCATTTACATTAGGTATATCTCCTAATGCTATCCCTCCCCGCTCCCCACACCCCACAACAGGCCCCAGTGTGTGATGTTCCCCATCCTGTGTCCAAGTGTTCTCATTGTTCAATTCCCACCTATGAGTGAGAACATGCGGTGTTGGGTTTTCTGTCCTTGTGATAGTTTGCTCAGAATGATGGTTTCCAGCTTCATCTATGTCCCTACAAAGGACATGAATTCATCCTTTCTTATGGCTGCATAGTATTCCATGGTGTATATGTGCCACATTTTCTTAATCCAGTCTATCATTGATGAACATTTGGGTTGGTTCCAAGTCTTTGCTATTGTGAATAGTGCCACAATAAACATACATGTGCATGTGTCTTTATAGCAGCATGATTTATAATCCTTTGGGTATATACCCAGTAATGGGATGGCTGGGTCAAGTGGTATTTCTAGTTCTAGATCCTTGAGGATTCGCCACACTGACTTCCACAATGGTTGAACTAGTTTACAGTCCCACCAACAGTGTAAAAGTGTTCCTATTTCTCCACATCCTCTCCAGCACCTGTTGTTTCCTGACTTTTTTTTTTTTTTTTTTTTTTTTTTTTTTTGAGATGGAGTCTCACTCTTTCACCGAGGCTGTAGTGCAGTGGCGCAATCTCGGCTCACTGCAGGCTCCGCCCCCCGGGGTTCCCGCCATTCTCCTGCCTCAGCCTCCTGCGTAGCTGGGACTACAGGCACCCGCCACCTCGCCTGGCTAATTTTTTTTTTTTTTGTATTTTTAGTAGAGACGGGGTTTCATCTTGTTAGCCAGGATGGTCTCGATCTCCTGACCTCGTGATCCGCCCGCCTCGGCCTCCCAAAGTGCTGGGATTACAGGCGTGAGCCACCGCGCCCGGCCGTTTCCTGACTTTTTAATGATTGCCATTCTAACTGATGTGAGATGATATCTCATTGTGGTTTTGATTTGCATTTCTCTGATGGCCAGTGATGATGAGCATTTTTTCATGCGTCTGTTGGTTGCATAAATGTCTTCTTTTGAGAAATGTCTGTTCATATCCTTCGCCCACTTTTTGATGGGGTTGTTTGTTCTTTTTCTTGCAAATTTGTTTGAGTTCATTGTAGATTCTGGATATTAGCCCTTTGTCAGATGGGTAGATTGTAAACATTTTCTCCCATTCTGTAGGTTGCCTGTTCACTCTGACGGTAGTTTCTTTTGCTGTGCAGAAGCTCTTTAGTTTAATTAGATCCCATTTGTCAATTTTGGCTTTTGTTGCCATTGCTTTTGGTGTTTTAGTCATGAAGTCCTTGCCCATGCCTATGTCCTGAATGGTATTACCTAGGTTTTCTTCTAGGGTTTTTATGGTTTTAGGTCTTACATTTAAGTCTTTAATCCATCTTGAATTAATTTTTATATAAGGTGTAAGGAAGGGATCCAGTTTCAGCTTTCTACATACGACTAGTCACATGGCTGTTTTCTATAATTCACAGACAGCTGGTATAAACAATAAACTCTAAGACAAAAATAATGATGATATTAATATAAAATTAGCCACACTAAAGTTCAAATATGTTCCTAATATAATATTTACATTGCATGTAAATATCTCTTGGGTTTATCTTTTAAACCTTAGCATTTTTTTTAAAGCTCTGTGTATGATAATCAAAGGTTAGATTTTATTTATTGTATCTATCCTCATGGTGTGAAGTTTCTCAACATTTACAGAACAGAATTTCTTAGCACAAATTCCGCCTGGCAGGCTGGTTTAATTTAATTTCTGTCTAATTGTTCTCTGTAGGACTTTGATTCTGTTATTTCTACATATGTCAACATCGAGTCTATGTGGCACCCATGTAATGGTATTTCCACCTATTTGCATGCTATGCCATCCTATTTTGTTGGTGACCATATTGGACAATACATTTTTTGCTTTCTAAATAGTAATCAACAGGAATATCAATGGTAATATACATTTTTCCCACGGACTTTTATGTAGAACCTCTCCTTGGCTTCTGAAAACTTATAATGAAGGCATACTTGTACACCATTTTTATTTAGCCCTCATCATGTTAACAGGCTCTCACACAAACCCAACAATTACTGTGGTTCACTCTTGTGGAGACTGGCTAACTAACATGCTCAGCCCATAAGAAAAATATTAGGGAAAGGAACGCACATTCTCCGGGTTCACACTCACCCAGCTGCCCAGACATGCTAAATAAGTATTCATGTGCGAGCTCAGTTTGGTGTGCAGATGTTGGAGAACGGTTTGTGAAGACCTCCATGATAGCATCAAGCCTGCTGCAGAGTGAATTAGCTCAAGATGAATTTTTTCCAGGTTTTCATCATTAAAAAGGTTTCATTTACCAAGATGGGTTTCAGCAATCTCACAGTGTGACATTGATTTTATCATGTAATTTAATCTGTACTTAATTTCAAAGGGTGGTATTCAGAGATAAAGCTAGACTTCGCAGTATATTCCTCTTGTGAGGCGAAATGCAGGTTCCTTCTGTCTTCCAGAAGAAATGATTTATCATGTAGCATGCGATTGATCAAGCCATGGGATTTCCTTTCATCTCTTAGCTTGTCTGTATTCACAGTTTTTAAGGCTCTTTTCTTTTACTGCCCATATTTTTATTATTTTTGGTTTTAAACCATTATAGCCAAAAATGTTGCCAATGTGGACTTATTAAAAATTCTAGTTTATCACTGTTAATGTAAAGAGTGAGTCAAAAAATTCATGTGAAACTGGAGTCCTGGTTTGAACAATAAGCATGTGCAGAAACATCACTGTTTTTAAAAGCTCACTTCCCAATACCATATGAAAATAAACGGATGCTTTTAAAAGCAGAATTTGTGTAACAATTGTTAATAAAAAGCTAAAAGCTGACACAAAACTCTTTCATCTAGGAAGTATGCTGTCTAATATCATGGATGCTAAAAGACAGAAAAAAAGAAAGAAAGAAAAAAGAAAGAAAGAAAAAGAAAAGAAAGAAGAAAGAAAGAAAGAAAAAGGAAAGAAAGAAGGAAAGAAAGAAAGAAAGAAAGAAAGAAAGAAAGAAAGAAAGAAAGAAAGAAAGAAAACCAAAACCAAAATGAAGCTCAAATCTCAGAAGCAGAACCTCTTGCCTTAGGGTCTGAGCAGGGAGAATACACTCAAACACCCAAGGGGAGACAGGCAGGGTGCAGCCCTGAGGGTACTGATGGGACATAAGAAAAAGACCAACAATCGTGCCACAAAGGCCCCATCAGCTCTGCCTCTGTCTTGGGCAGACAGTTGGTCATCTCAAGCTCGCCAGACGCAAAATTTTTGTCACAACTGGAGAGGGTGTGCTACCATCATTTAGTGGGTAGAGGATATGTAGGGGACTACTACAGATCCTGCAACCTACAATGCACAGGATAATCGCCAAGCCTGGCCTGGAAGGTGGGGCTGGGGGTGGTGGTCTATGGTGAACTGGAGAGCACAAGCCTCCCTATAGGAGCAACATATCCAAGGTTCCAGCTGATGTGGTCATGTGGGAATGTTCTATGCAGACACAGAACCAAACCAAACAAGGACTTGAGATTTCTTCAGAATACAATGGGATGACTTCAAATTATATTTAAAGGCAGATGAGAAGAATCAAAGTTTCTTAAGATATTTTGCCAGAAACACAATAAGAAGAAAGCTGACTTATTTCAACCCAAATCAGATTAAAGAACTGGGTAGGGCTGGGCATGGTGGCTGTCACCTGTAATCCCAGCATTTTGGGAGGCAGAAGTTGGAGGATCATTTGAGGCCAGGACCTTGAGACCAGCCTGGGCAACATGGTGAAACCTCATCTCCACAAAAAGTATAAAACTTAGCCGGGTGTGTAGCATGCTCCTGAGTCAGGAGGTTGAGGCGGGAGGACTGCTTGAGCCCAGCAGGTCAAGGCTGCAGTGAGCTATGATGGTGCTGCTGCACTCCAGCCTGGATGACAGAGCAAGACCCTGTCTCAAAAAAAAAAAAAAATAGTTGGGTAAATAATTGGATTTGGACTCACATGTTGACACAGTGATGCTAAAACAAAGATGTCCTTTGGGGCTCAGGGCACACAACCTGGGTGAGAGCAGCCTCTATGTCCCACATTTTAGGTTAAGCATCTAACCCATAAGGCTCCATGTTCGCATCCTCAGTCAGCCTGTAATGGAAATTCAATGGAGGCAATAAATGAATTTCATAGGGCTAACTCTTGTTTTAAATTTAGAAAGACATTTAGTAATCATAGGGACAAACTGAGTATGTGATTGAAAACACTTTTAATGTTTAAGAGATTTTGGCACATTAGAAAATGGGCATATTCATTTAGTCAAATATTTGTCAAATGATTAAATGTATTAGCCTTTTGATTTCTTTCTTTTCCTTCCTTCCTTCCTTCCTTCCTTCCTTCCTTCCTTCCTTTTTTTTTTTTGATGGAGTCTTGCTCCACCAGGCTGGAGTGCAATGGTGCGGTCTTGGCTCACTGCAAGCTCTGCCTCCCAGGTTCATGCCATTCTCCTGCCTCACCTCTCAAGTAGCTGGGACTACAGGTGCCCGCCACCACGCCCAGCTAATTTTTTGTATTTTTAGCAGAGACACGGGGTTTTACTGTGTTAGCCAGCATGGTCTCCATCTCGTGACCTCGTGATCCACCCGCCTCGGCCTCCCAAAGTGCTGGGATTACAGGCATAAGCCACTGCGCCTGGCCTTGATTTCAATTTTAAATGTGAAATTGATTTTAGGCTTGTGATTGTAAGTTGAAAAATATAACAGGATTTTACTGTTTGGTAAATAATACTGGACTCTTTAAGTGACCTTTCAATTCTCTCAATAAGTATGAATATTTAAAACACTTAATAAGCTAGACGACTTAACAGTTTAAATGGCAAAATCTAAATATTTAAGAGTTTTAATGGTAATAAATTGAAATATTTAATGTTTAAATAGTAATGAAATTAAGTATACACATTTATTGAATAAATAAATGTATTTATTAGATTTATAAAAATTGTTTACGTTTCTAGAAAGAGTTTGCTTGTGTGGGTTGTACGTTTGCCCAGCTAGATAGATACTTGAATGGTTAAACAGAAAACTGAATATATTGACCTTATAAATGTACACTAACATGTATAAAGAATTTTTGCTAATTAAGTTTATAAATGAGAGCAATTGTTTGAATTTAAATTGTTCAGTTCAAATTTAAGTCTAATCAAAACCCTCTGTGAAACGAGTTGTTTTTATTATATATAAAAGATACTGGTATTATTAATATAAGCAGGAAAATAAGACTTTTTTTAAAGTTGAACTTAAAAGCTTGAGGAAAATCTTGATTGTATAATCATAATAAATTAATATAGATTTAAAGGCTATATAACTGTAAATAGCCCTTTCTAAATAAAAAAAAAGAACAAGAAAATAAGAATGCCAGTCTTAGACATTTAAACAATTATGAATAACAGCTAAATTTGTCTTTTGGCAATCAAGAAATAATGTTCTCATTAAACAAAGGTGAAGTGTCAGAAAGGCGTGTCACTTTTAACATGCAGGAGGATGCTGAGGATATAGAATCAGTCCCTACCTTATCATCTTGTGTCATTGGTTCCAAAGTCACATGATTTCTGGAGCCAATTCTGCATACCTCATTTACCTCTAGGACAAAGGACTTTATGGCTCTGGGCAGATAAGACAATGGGGGCTCAGTTACCATTCAACAAAATACAAGAATATTAGTTCTGAAAGGACTCTCACTCCCCTCCTCACTTCTAGAGAAAGAACCCTTTCCCCAGTGGTGAAATGGCCAGGACTGGTCCTTGGGGGCAGTGTTAACTCTCCATCCAGGGCATAAACTTTGGAGGACCTTTCCGGCAGGGTTATTTACATATTCTTCCCCTTCTGTTAGTTTCTTAGGGTATATTCCACCATATTTGCCAGTTTTTACATAACAACGGCTCCAAACCTCCATGAATTCCTTTTCTGTTTGAGCAAATGAGTAATGGGGTGCCACAAAACAAAGTATATGGAGACAACAAACTTCTGAGAACTGTCCAACAGTGATGTGTGAATGGGTGTGCACACATGTAGGAGGGGACATGAAAGTGTGGAATCTACTTTTTTTGTCTAATTTTCTATCGTTTATAAAAACTTGAAAATGATACCAAGACTATGCTACACAATATCATGACAAGCAATTGTTAAAAGAGGCGTATTACTTTACTTTTTTCTTTCCTGCTCTGCCTATTTAGAAAATGTATCCAAATAACCCATGATGGCACATTATAACAGCCAGAATTGATAGTCAGATAGCTCTTAGGCTAGTAAGCTGACAATAAGAGCTAAACCTCTTTATCCTACCGCCTTAAAACAAAACTAAACGAAACAAAAAAACCCCAAACAAAAAAAAAAAGCCCAGTAGAATCTCTATGTGGCAGTAAACCATATAGTGCCATCTACTGGCTGTTTACTAATACGTGTTATTCAATCAGGGCCACCAAACAAAGGCATTAGATGGGAGACGAGGGAGAAGCAAGCTCTGTCCTCACTCTTTCCTCTGTGCCTTGAGACTGTTGTATGCCCTCGGAAACACAGAGATGGCAAAGCTCCTTCTATGAGAAGGCGTTTCCCATTTCCACTGGGACCCATTTTTTTCTTTCTTTTCTTCAAAGAAGCACACAAGAACTGAAAAATACCTTCAATTTGGCTTGGCCATCAACAAACACATTTCTAAGCAAACAAAGATTACGTTTAACTCCCTCATTTTCTTTTTCCACTCCTGTTCTTTTCAATAAGAAGATTAACTAAAGCTGGCCAACAAATCAAGGCAAGTATCTGGAGACTTTGAATCCTGCACTGAGGCTTCATACCGCCTGGACAGAAGGAGGCAAGGATAATTGAGTGACGACTACTTTAGCATGAAGTATGCTGTTTGTTTCTACTTGTTGGTTTCATGTTTCAATTCATTGTGGCATCAGGGCAAACGGATTTTTGTGTAAGCTCTTAGCTGAGATAATACTGCTGAGCTTTTGACTGTCCTGCCATTTCCTTCCATGAATTGGCAGGAAAAATATTTATATTTTAATCAAATACAAATACACATGAAACAGTCTTTTTAGGAGTTTCTTTTCCTGTGTAATGAAGTGAAGTGAGGGGAAACGCTGAACTGACTAATCAGATTCACCACTCCAAAGAAGCTCAAATGTCATCTCTATGGCAACATGTCAGCCAGGGTCCGCCCTGATCTCTTCCCTCAGACTGCAAACTGCACGTTGCCATTGCTATACGAATTAATGTGGAGAACACACTAAAAACAGTGAGATTTGGCTTATGAAGAAGGATCTTAAGGTTGATCCCATTCATGTAACACTCTATCCTGTTTTTAATTTTCTTTCTTCAAATTGAATTAGTCTTTGAGGACCTGCTTCACACAATGGCTTCACTCACTGGCTCCTCACTCTGTGCTTTCAGAGGGATGCCAAGTTGTTGAGCCCTTTGTTCTGGGAGGTGTCTGAGATCATTTGCACTTTGGACCCCAAATTGGGCAAATCTCAGAGAGGTGATGCAATGCAGAAGGTGAGTCCGGTGTATATACCAGGGAACTAATTTTACCATCTTAAGAAGGCATGCAAAAGTTTATTCATTGGAAGATCACCTATTGAAAAATGTTACAGTTTTCTGACTAAACTTATCAAGGCTAGTGCTTATGTAGGTAGTCAATTAGTTTTAAGACCCAGGAGAAATGTCCTTTCATCAATCATGTGCCTCATATTCGTGTTCCTTATGAGGGAAATTAATCTGCACAGCTCCTCTAAATCCTTCATTTTATTATAATTATTTATTTTTATCTGTTCTTAAAATTGTAGAAAGTGGCTCAGAACTATCTTCCTTAAGATTCTTTTTATACTTGGCTGGGTGCAGTGGCTCACGCCTATAATCCCAGCACTTTGGGAGGCAGAGGCGGGCGGATCACGAGGTCAGGAGATCGAGACCATCCTGGCTAACATGGTGAAACCCCATCTCTACTAAAAATACAAAAAAAATTTAGCCGGGCGTGGTGGCGGGCGCCTGTAGTCCCAGCTACTCGGAGAGGCTGAGGCAGGAGAATGGCGTGAACCCGGGGGGCGGAGCCTGCAGTGAGCCGAGATTGCGCCACTGCACTCCAGCCTGGGCGACAGCGAGACTCCGTCTCAAAAAAAAAAAAAAAAAAAAAAGATTCTTTTTATACTTGAAAGCCTTAGAGTAGGATTTCTACCTAGCTTTCAGGCAAGGAAGCCAATTGGACAAAAGCAAATATTCCAAGAAGCCAAATTCAGTAAGTCTATCTATTGTAGGTTTAATTGTTTTAAGTGGAATGTTGTATTTTAGTGACTAATATATATTTTCTGAAAATTAGGTAAACTAAGAGTAGCAGAAGAATCCTAAAAATGCTAAAAGTCTGGCAAAAGAGAAGTATAAACTTCTCATATGGAAAACTATTTTTGCATCCCCCCAAGTTGGTATTTATATGTAACAGGATTTTTTCAATTTCTTCTGTTGCTGTCTGGATGATTTTAAACGACGCTTTCTATTTTTTTCACATTTATCAATTTTTTTTTTTTTTGATGGAGTTTCATTCTTGTTGCCCAGGCTGGAGTGCAGTGGTGCAATCTCAGCTTACTGCAACCTCCACCTCCCAGGTTCAAGCAATTCTCCTGCCTCAACCTCTCTAGTAGCTGAGATTACAGGCGCCTGACACCATGCCTGGCTAATTTTTTTTTTTTTTTGTATTTTTAGTAGAGATGGGTTTTCACCATGTTGGCCAGGCTGGTCTTGAACTCCTGACCTCAGGTGATCCGCCTGCCTGGGCCTCCCAAAGTGCTGGGATTACAGGCATGAGCCACCGCGCCCGGCCACATTTATCTATTTTTAATTGATTATTAGTCATTTCCTAGTATATTAAGCAATCCAAAAATTTTAAAACTTAAATGTTTAAATGAAATAAAAATTGCTGGTGGGAATGTATAATACAACCACTATGGAGATTCCTTAAAGAACTAAAAGTAGAACTACCATTTGATCCAGCAATCCCACTGCTGGATATCTACCCAGAGGAAAAGAAGTCATTATACGAAAAAGATACTTGCACACGCATGTTTATAGCAGCACAATTCGCAATTGCAAAAATGTGGAACCAACCCAAATGGCCATCAATCAAGTAGTGGATAAATAAAGTGTGGGGTGTGTGTGTATATGTGTGTATATATATATATGTATATATGTGTGTGTGTATATATATTTCATCATATATATGATGGACTACTACTCAGACATAAAAAGGAATGAATTAATGGCATTTGCAGCAACCTGGATGATATTGAAGACCATTATTGTAAGTGAAGTAACTCGGGAATGGAAAACCAAGCACTGTATGCTCTCACTCATAAATGGGAGCTAAGCTATGAGGATCGAAAAGCATAAGAATGACACAGTGGACTTTGGGGACTCAGGGGGAAAGGGTGGGAAGGGGGCGAGGGACAAAAGACTACAAATTGGGTGCAGGGTATACTGCTTGGGTGATGGGTGCACTGAAACCTCACAAACCACCACTTGAGAACTTACTCATGTAACTAAATACCACCCGTTCCCTGAATAACCCATGGAAATAAAAAAAATTTAAAAAATGAAAAAAAATAAATAGAAATTAAACTAAATTAAACTTAAATAAGTGCAAGTAAAATTTTAAATACAAATTCAAAAATAGATCAAATAAATAAGAATTTAAATAACAATTGAGTTAAAATTTAAATTAAATATTTAAATTTAAATTCAAAAGCAAAAAGCAACAAATTGCTAAAATAATTCCATCATATGATTTGATTACATATCTGTACATATATGTATAAATAAAATATATATATGTATCATACATGTGTAGGTGAGACATGTTGAATGATTTGACATGAGAGGTAAAATCATATAAAGTAGTGAAAAGGGAGTTTGGAAGGCCAGAAGGGACATATGAAGGGTTAAATGAGTGGTAGCTCATCTTTAAAATATATTAACTATAAATATGTAATTGGACTTGAAGGATTAAAAAAACAAATTGGTTAAAGCTTCTAAAAATGCTGAAAGATAACTGTAAACGAAAGTACATTAAAATATTTTTAAAATTTGGTTTAAACTGAAAAGTAATTCAGATATTATGATTATTGATAATGAAATATGTAGTTCTAAATGTATTTAATGTGCTTTATTAATTATTAAATAGATTGTATAGGAAATGCACATGTAACCTATTATCAGATACTAAGGTGGAATAGTTCTGTTAAAGCTGTTTAAATAGTCCTTGGAACACTCTAAATGCCATTTAAAAAATAAATCAGAAAATTTATGTATTGCCTTTGATGAATTAACAGAGCCATTATGTGTGTGTGCATATGTGAGTTTGTGTGTTTCAAATCTGGCTATTTCTTACCTCTCTTCCCTTAACCATTGTGTTCTGACCAATGAAGAGAAGAGCAGATTTAGTATTTTCCATTTTAGTGCTATAATTCTGTTAATGCAGCCCCTGTTTGGTTCCCAAGTGACATGTGTCTTATCTTAGCTTTCGTTCCACTGATACTGCCACATATTTTTCACTAGAACTAATGTTAATCAAACTTTCTCTGATTCTGCTGTTGTGCAGCTGATCTTTTTTTGAACTTAAGTACTAGATTTTTCCCCTGGTTACATTTTATCTTGTTTTGTAAATTATGTTGTATTGTTTGTTATGTATTAGTTAAGTCTGCTCTGCTTTATTGGAAACCTCTTGTCAAATCAAGGATGTGGCTTCTACCTTAGTCCACTGCAAAAATAAATAAAAAAGAAGAGTCAAGTTGATATAGGCCATAAGCAGGTCCAGCTCACATACAGGCCAAGAGTAGAGGTTTAAGTTTGTTGGTTGGAACAGGGAACACATGTTGCATGAAATGCAAATAATAAAGGAGATACAGAACTCCAAGAGTGATTATTAATGTACACTCTGGAACCTCCACATCTAAATGAGCATTCGTCTTTGGGAAGATCCATCTTGGAAGCTTAAATGTAAGTTCTAATTAAGCTAACCTTGCTCAAGAGTTTCAGAGTCACTCTTAAAAGTTCCTTCAGAAGGAGGAACAGAAGTAACAAGAAAGAAGAGGTCTTAGAGGTGCCAATTTGAGGAGATATTAAGTTTTCCAAAGAGGCTATTGAAGTTCCAAATTACCCTCAGCAAAATTGTACCAACAAGAAGGTGGACAGAGTTGGTGGAGCATATAGTGAGCAGGGGTTCAAGAAAGGGGGCTCAGTCAATTGAGAAGCTCCCAAGGGAGATGAAGGATCAGATAAAGAAAACAGAGAGACTTCACAAAGTGCCAGAAAAAAATTTTCAGCCCAGGTAGTCAGGAAGTAAATTCCTACTCAAAAGAAACAGCCATGAAAAATCTTCCAGTCCTGCAGGTACCTTTCTAACAAAGAAGCCCAGACCTCTAACCCAGCTTCTGCTTGTCTGGGACTCTAACCTAACTTCTTACAGAGAAACCTAGGATCCTGACCCTATGCTTAACAAATAACTCATATCTAATAAGTATTGATTATGCTAACCAAACTGATATGGCACTTGTATTCCCACGCCACGACACAGAGGTGCCGTAGTATATCCTAATATATATTTTATAGATGATTATTTTAAAAAGTTCCTTCACAGCCAGCTTACAAGTAACAATAAAATTAGCCTTTGCTGTGAGAAAATAAAAAGCAAAATTGTGAAAAACAGCAAAATACAATATATCAGGAATACTTTCTAAAATTAATGTACCTTGAGTTCTGGTACTCCAGGAAAAGCAGCTTTCATCAAAATAAAATATGGAGGTAATCAAAGTCTTTCGTCAAATTCTGAAGGGGGCTTCTAAGCACTTTCAAGAGTTTTCAAGATTGGCATTCTTGGCTTTTTATTATATCTAAGTCCACTTCAAATCTCAATAGCATTTATTTTCTTTGATAAAGTGCTTCTAACTCCTCTTCTGTTTGATATGGATAATCTTAAAGTTTTTCTCCAGTTCTAGAATGCTTTGTTTTGTAATAAGAAGCAAATTATATAATCAGTGGGTTTTTTGGAGATCCTGAACGGCATTGGGCAGTAAAGCAGGGGATGAGTATGGGAGTGAGGAGAATGAAAAAGAGGGAGGAGGGATAAAGGAGGGGCGAGGGAGGAGGGGGAGGGGGGAGATGGAGGGGGAGAGGGCGCAAGAGTGTGCACAAATAAAGGTTTTTTATTAAAAGTCACCAGAAGGGAGTTGGAAATGAAAAAGAATGAAGAAGAGAATGGGATTGGAAAGGATGCATATGAGAAGCAAATGTCTATAATTAACTGGGCTGCAAGAAGGGTTAATTGGGTGGGAAGGGAAAAGCAAGGCGGATTGGAAAGAAAGGGGAAGATGGGCCAAGAAACCTCGCATTAGACACTGCTCCACATTAGACACCAAAGACCAAACAACTCAGATGAGTTTTAGCTGCTTCTTGGCATTGGAGAGAAGAGGGGAAAGGAAACAGTGGGTATCCATGTATTTTTATGTACTGGTCAAACCCAATGTTCATTAACTGAGTCATGAATGCATTATTTGTTTTCAGATATCACATTGAGAAACCTCATAATGGAAGCATAGCATTAAGCATTATAAAATAGAATAACACAGACATTAATGAAGCCCCTGCATCAGAGAGAGATATTGTAAGATTCTTTCCACCTGTCAAGGGATTGTAACAAATGGGACCCTACAAGCTAGCCTTGGCCTTCCTGAAGACCAGCAATCTTATGGATTCTTTGTTGTGGGTAATGAGACCCAAGAATGTCAGCATATATATTAAGGTTGATTGAAAACCAGGTAACCTCAGGGAGACAGGCATTTCTTTTGCTAATTTAATCAGCAATAGTTTCAAAGGCTTTTAAACCTCAGGTTTCTACACAAACAGCTCCTGCCAGGTAGATAACGGAGGGAGCCTGTTCTCTTTTGAATACTTAGCCATGAATTACAAGCATCAGTTGGACAGAAGAGATTGAATTCCTATAGGTACTACCCAGATCATAAAAAGGTATTAAGGCTTGCCCTCTATTCCTGCACCATCAGCATGAAGAGAGGTTTCTAAAAGTCTTAACCCACAAAAAAAGCAATTCACCATTTTGTTCAAAGCAAAATCATAACCATAAATTGCTCTTATGTAGCAGTTTGTGCCTTTTTGTCTGTTTGATCTTGAGAATACCACTATTCTGTTTGATCTTGATAATATTCCAAGGTAGGGGCAGGCAATTTTCTAAAATAAAGTCATGAAATTTTAAACCATTAAGTGGTTAATCTAAGGTCATTCTGAGCAAGTTAGTTACAGAATCCAGACAGAGTGTAGAAGGCTTGATGCCTATTCCAGTATTCAAGACAGTCAGAATATCCAATGTCAGGCTTCTCGTCGGAATTAAATTTTTATTTCATTTTATTTGAATTAAGTTCTTGCAACAGGGATGAAAAAAGGCATCCAATTCAACCACACACAATTACTGCTCACCTAAAGTGTTCTAAATGCTACTTTGGGGTTACCTTACAATAAACTAGACACAGTCCTTAACTTTAAGTTTATCGTCCAGACTGAGAGATAAGAAAACAGAAGAAGAGGTCAGGTGTGGTGCCTCATGTCTGTAATCCTAGCACTTTGGGAGGCTCAGGTGGGATGATCACTTGAGTCCTGAGTTCAAGACCAGCCTGGGCAACATGGCGAGACCCTGTGTCTACAAAAAATTTAAAAACTAGCTGGGCATGGTGGTGCACTCCTGTAGTCCCAGGCTGGGCGACAGTGTGTGACCCAGTTTCTAAAAAAATTTTAAAAATAAAAAAAAGAAAACAGGAAAATAAACAGTTAAATGAGTTAAGTTTTCCAGGTGGAGAATGTGGCAACTGGTATACCAGCTTATTTGCTTACTTCCAATGATTTACTCTCTTTCTATATATATTAAGCAGCTACTATCTGCCATGTACTGTACTCCTCTGTGGTGGGAATGCATAGATGGAAAGGTACATGATTCCTTCTCTCTAAAATCTCTAGGAAATAAATACATATGGAAATAGCCAAAGGCTTTGCAATGAGGTTATTTCTAGGGCAAAGAAATGTACACGCAAAGAGCAACAGGATCACAGAGAAAGGAGCTGTCAAGTCTATCTGGGGAGTGAGGCGAGGTTTCACTGAGGAGAAATCTGCCTGGAGAAGTTACATACTTATTTTATTTGTTTGTTTGTTTATTTATTTATTTATTTATTTGAGACGAGTCTCTCTGTCGCCCAGGCTGGAGTGCAGTGGAGCTATTGTGGCTCACTGCAAGCTCCGCCTCCCGGGTTCACGCCATTCTCCTGCCTCAGCCTCCTGAGTAGCTGGAACTACAGGCGCCCGCCACCACGCCCGGCTAATTTTTTTGTATTTTTAGTAGAGATGGGGTTTCACTGTATTAGCCAGGACGGTCTCGATCTCCTGACCTCGTGATCCGCCCGCCTCGGCCTCCCAAAGTGCTGGGATTACAGGCTTGAGCCACCACGCTCAGCCTTTTTTTTTTTTATATCCTTATTCTATAATCTCTTTTCTTTCTTTCTTTCTTTCTTTCTTTCTTTCTTTTTTTTTTTTTTTTTTTTACGGAGTTTCACTCTTGTTGCCCAGGCCGGAGTGCAGTGGCGCGATCTCAGCTCACTGCAACCTCCACCTCCCAGGTTCAAGTGATTCTCCTGCCTCAGCCTCCTGAGTAGCTGGGATTACATGCGTGTGCCACCATGCCTGGCTAATTTTTGTATTTTTAGTAGAGACGGGGTTTCACCATGTTGGTCAGGCTGGTGTTGAACTCCTGACCTCGTGATCCACCCGCCTCAGCTTCCCAAATCTTTCTATTTTTTTTTTAACTTTTTCAACTTTTTTTGGTTAAAAATGAAGACAAACATGCACATTAGCCTAGGCCTACACAGGGTTAGGAACGTCAATATCACTGTCTTACACGTTTACATCTTGTTCCGCTGGAAGGTCTTCAGAGGCGATAATATGCGTGGTGCTGTCATCACCTACGATAATGTCTTCTTCCGAAATACCTCCTGAAGGACCTGCCTAAGGCTGTTTTACAGTTAACTTTTTTTTCTTTAATAAGTAGAAGGTGTATACTTTAAAATAAAAAGCATAGTATAATAAATACATAAACTGGTAACATAATTTCTTATTATCATTATGAAGTATTAGGTACTGTACATAATTATATGTGCTAGACTTCTATATGACTGGCAGTACAGCAGGTTTGTTTAACCCAGCATCACCACAGACATGTGAGGAATGTGTTGAGCTATGACATTATGGCAGCCATGAGGTCAGTAGGTGATAGGAATTTTTCAGCTCCATTATAATCTTATGGGACCACCATCGTATATGTGGTCCATTGTTGACCAAAAAGTCATTATATGGTGCATGACCATATATATGATATATATATAAATATCTGTTTGTTTGTCTCTTGTTAATGTGTCTCTTGTAACAGGGTCCCAGCCTGGAATCGAAAAGAGTAGAAGGAAAAGGGATTTCTTCCTCTTCCCTACATTACCTTAAATGGCAAAAAGGTCTTTGCAGATGTAATTAAGTTAAGGCTCTTGAGATAGAAAGATGATCCTGGATTATTCAGGCGGGCCCAATGTCATCACAAAGGTATTTTAAGGGTGAGGCAGGAAGGTCAGGAGTAGAGAAAGAGATATGATGACAGAAGCAGTAGTTAGAGAGAGAGATTTAAAGACACCTTAGTGTTGGTCTTGAAGATGGAGGAAGGGACCAAGAACCAAGGAATACAGGTGACCACTAGAAGCTGGAAAAGGCCAGGAAACAGATTCTCCCCTAGAGCCTCCAGAAGGAAGGCAGTAATGCCAAGCCATTTTGGATCTCTTGTTATGTTTTAAGCCACTAAATTTGTATTAATCTGTAACAGTGTCAATAGGAAACTAATACAAGAGCAAACAGAGAAATAAAGAATTAAGTTTTACGTGTTGAGTTTGAGTGCCTCTCCAAACTAGAGTAAAACATATTGAATTGAGACTGTGCAGCACAAAGGTCACGGCAGATGCCAAGGGGATGGAAGGGGTTATCACCTTCCATCTAGTTCTAGCAAGAACTAGAAAGCAGCTGGGGTCACACCCTGGAAAACAGCAACTTTAAATAATTTCACAAAGGAAAATAGTAAGCAAAAGAAATGAGAAAGAGCAGTCCAAGAGGTGGAAGGAATTTTTAATTTTTTTTAGACAAGGTCTCACTCTGTCACCCAGGCTGGAGTAGTGTGATCACGGCTCTCTGCAGCCTCAACCTCCCAGGCTTGGTGGATCCTCTCACCTCAGCTTCCTGAGTAGCTGGGACTACAGGCATGCACTATCACACCTGGATAACTTTTTGTAGAGACGAGATGTCCCCGTGTTGTCCAGGTTGGTTTTGAACTCCTGGGCTCAAGTAATTCTCCTGCCTTGGCCTCCCAAAGTGCTGGGATTACAGGCATGAACCACCACGCCTGGCCAGGTAGGAAACTTTGAGAAGGCCATATAATAAAAACCTGGGTGAGGTAGATAGAAAGGAATTGTCAGAAAAGTTAAGTCTATTTCGAGGTCAGTTGGGAAAAGCTCAGAGAAGAGGACATTGGATTGGACAGTATGGCAGGTTTTCAATAATGTGGGCAAAAGTAGCTCCAGTAAAGCTGTGGGATGAAAGCCAGATAAGGCAGAAGAGTGAATGGAAGGTGGGGGAAGTGGAGACAATGACAGTCCATAATTTCTAGAATGCAACCAGACTTCTCTTGAAAGCTGGGTGAGCAACAGGGCTAAAGCTGGAAGGATTGAGGAAGAGGTATATGAGTACTTGCTTGTTTGCTTATTTTGGAAGTTGGAGGTTATTGGAGCATGTTGTAGGCTGAGGGGTAAAGATAGTAAAATGTGAGGATCAAGACTGGGCTCTTGGGAAGCCTCAATTTTAAGAGCAACAATTTCTAGAGAGTCCTATTTTTCTTTTCTTTGTTTTTTTGAGATGGAGTCTTGCTCTGTTGCCCAGGCTGGAGGGCAGTGGTGTGATCTTGGCTCACTGCATCCTCTGCCTCCCAGGTTCCCAGGTTCAAGCAATTCTCCTGCCTCAGCCTCCTGAGTAGCTGGGACTACAGGCGCATGCCACCACACCCAGCTAACTTTTGTATTTTTAGTAGATACGGGGTTTCACCATGTTGGCCAGGCTGGTCTCGAACTCCTGACCTCAGGTGATCTGCCTGTGTCAGCCTCCCAAAGTGCCAGGACTATAGGCGTGAGACACCATGCCAGGCCAGAGAGCCCTTCTTTATTCATGTATTCATAACATGCCAGAGAGCCCTTCTTTATTCATGTATTCATAACATGAGCCCAGCTCCTAATAGTCTTTCGAGTGTCCATTAGCTGAGAAAATTAGATATCCTCTCCATCCTGTGGCTTTCACAATTTATCTCATTAATTTCTATCCATCACCAGGGCTCTGATGGTGGGAGGGGTGTGGAGAATTGAAAGCAGGGATTGTACTTGTATACACTGCAGGCAGCACCAGAAATAAGTAAAAAGCTTAATCTAGGCACTTAGTCCTAAATAGAGAGATAAATCTTTTAAATTGTTTTGGGAGTTAAGCTAAACTCATTGTTGAAACATTAATTTCAGCCAGGAGTATATTTTTAAATAGAGTTGGGGAGAAGCAATGACTCCAACCAGACTCAAAGAAACACAGATGAAAGAAGTGACAATGAATTTCTGAGTTCCTTTACACCAGACTGTGTGTTTACAGCCGCGGTCCCCAAACTTTTTGGCACCAGGGACCAGTTTTGTGGAAGACAATTTTTCCATAGATGTGGTGGTAGGGGGATGGTTTCAGGATGAAACTGTTCCACCTCAGATCATCAGGCATTAGTTAGATTCTCATAAGGAGTGCACACCCTAGATCTCTCTTGTGCACAGTTCACAATAGGGTTCACACTTCTATGAAAATCTAATGCTGCAGCTGACCTGACAGGAGGCAGGGCTCAAGCGGTAATGCCTGGTGGCCTGCCATTCACATCCTGCTGTGTGGCCCAGTTCCTAACAGGCCATGGACCAGTACTGGAGGTTGGGGACCCCTGGTTTACAGTTTAAGCTGAGAATTAAGAATTGAAATGACTTAAATAAGTCAAGGGGAAAAAGAGAATCATGCTTTTGCCTGAGTTAATCAAAATGACATTCTAAAATATCAAATCTCCTTTAGTTTGTGAACATATGGGTTTTCAGTGATGGAAATGAGCAATGAATGCACTTTCCACTTTTAAAAAAGTGTAGGGAGTAAGAGTTATATACGAAAATAAAATCTCCTTTCCTAGTTTCATGGGAATTTGCCTCAAACACCTAGGGAAGTGATATCCCCAGAGTATACCTTGTGATGTGCAGGCTCCTTGAAAATAATATTCTCAAGATGGCAACCTCAAAGAAAGAGGGCTCACATTGCTGTTTGTAGGTTTAAATTTGATAAATATGTTATGGATATTGAACACGAAAGAAAAACAGCAAATTCTTTTTAGTGACTCGAGAATATTTCTCAGAGTCTTTCTAGTGCATCATATGACATTAATTCATTGTTGCTGAAGTCCCCAAATATTCTATAACTCTTGTCAAGTTCAAAGGTAATTTCAAACCCACATTTGCTTTTGTGGGTTTAAAATAGTAGCTCTCTAATGACTTCTATCACTACACCTCTACATGTAAAGAAGTGGTATTTAGGATGATCTTTTGGATCATTGGTAATACATTCCAATATGTTTGATTAGTGTTATTAGTCGTTCTTGGAGATATGATTTTCCATATGTAAAGCAATAGTACATTTTCAAAATATCAAAAGATTAAGTTGTTCTATAAAGCTCCAAAGGTGTTTTAAGAAGTCTGGACCACTTCTGTATCTGCAAGTAGTATAGTACCTTTCCTAATACAGTACATTGGACTGATCGAAAATCATTTATCTTTGCCATTTTATTTTATTTTATTTTATTTTATTTTTAATTATACTTTAGGTTTTAGGGTACATGTGCACAATGTGCAGGTTTGTTACATATGTATCCATGTGCCATGTTGATTTCCTGCACCCATTAACTCGTCATTTAGCATTAAGTATATCTCCTAATGCTGTCCCTCCCCCCTCCCCCCACCCCACAACAGTCCCTGGAATGTGATGTTCTCCTTCCTGTGTCCATGAGTTCTCATTGTTCAATTCCCACCTATGAGTGAGAACATGCGGTGTTGGGTTTTTTGTCCTTGCGATAGTTTACTGAGAATGATGTTTTCCAGTTTCATCCATGTCCCTACAAAGGACACGAACTCATCATTTTTTATGGCTGCATAGTATTCCATGGTGTATATGTGCCACATTTTCTTAATCCAGTCTATCCTTGTTGGACATTTGGGTTGGTTCCAACCCTTTGCTACTGTGAATAGTGCCGCAATAAACATACGTGTGCATGTGTCTTTATAGCAGCATGATTTATAGTCCTTTGGGTATATACCCAGTAATGGGATGGCTGGGTCAAATGGTATTTCTAGTTCTAGATCCCTGAGGAATCGCCACACTGACTTCCACAATGGTTGAACTAGTTTACAGTCCCACCAACAGTGTAAAAGTGTTCCTATTTCTCCACATCCTCTCCAGCACCTGTTGTTTCCTGCTTTTTTAATGATGGCCATTCTAACTGGTGTGAGATGGTATCTCACTGTGGTTTTGATTTGCATTTCTCTGATGGCCAGTGATGATGAGCATTTCTTCATGTGTTTTTTGGCTGCATAAATGTCTTCTTTTGAGAAGCGTCTGTTCATGTCCTTTGCCCACCTTTTGATGGGGTTGTTTGTTTTTTTCTAAGCCAGCATCGTCCTGATACCAAAGCCAGGCAGAGACACAACCAAAAAAGAGAATTTTAGACCAATATCCTTGATGAACATTGATGCAAAAATCCTCAATAAAATACTGGCAAACCGAATCCAGCAGCACATCAAAAAGCTTATACACCATGATCAAGTGGGCTTCATCCCTGGGATGCAAGGCTGGTTCAACATACGCAAATCAATAAATGTAATCCAGCATATAAACAGAACCAAAGACAAAAACCACATGATTATCTCAATAGATGCAGAAAAGGCCTTTGATAAAATTCAACAACCCTTCATGCTAAAAACTCTCAATAAATTAGGTATTGATGGGACGTATCTCAAAATAATAAGAGCTATATATGACAAACCCACAGCCAATATCATACTGAATGGGCAAAAACTGGAAGCATTCTCCCTATCTTATGCCAGTTTTCAGAGGGAATGCTCTGAAAACTGGCACACGACAGGGATGCCCTCTCTCACCACTCCTATTCAACATAGTGCTGGAAGTTCTGGCCAGAGCAATCAGGCAGCAGAAGGAAATAAAGGGTATTCAATTAGGAAAAGAGGAAGTCAAACTGTCCCTGTTTGCAGATGACATGATTGTATATCTAGAAAATCCCAC
Source organism: Nomascus leucogenys (assembly GCF_006542625.1). Taxonomy (NCBI): domain Eukaryota; kingdom Metazoa; phylum Chordata; class Mammalia; order Primates; family Hylobatidae; genus Nomascus; species Nomascus leucogenys. The sequence continues at coordinate 9,253,975 of NC_044406.1, forward strand.
TGTCTCAGCCCAAAATCTCCTTAAGCTGATTAGCAACTTCAGCAAAGTCTCAGGATACAAAATCAATGTACAAAAATCACAAGCATTCTTGTACACCAATCACAGATAAACAGAGAGCCAAATCATGAGTGAACTCCCATTCACAATTGCTTCAAAGAGAATAAAATACCTAGGAATCCAACTTACAAGGGATGTGAAGGACCTCTTCAAGGAGAACTACAAACCACTGCTCAATGAAATAAAAGAGGATACAAACAAATGGAAGAACATTCCATGCTCATGGGTTGGAAGAATCAATATCGTGAAAATGGCCATACTGCCCAAGGTAATTTATAGATTCAATGCCATCCCCATCAAGCTACCAATGACTTTCTTCACAGAATTGGAAAAAACTACTTTCAAGTTCATATGGAACCAAAAAAGAGCCCGCATCGCCAAGTCAATCCTAAGCCAAAAGAACAAAGCTGGAGGCATCACGCTACCTGACTTCAAACTATACTACAAGGCTACAGCAACCAAAACAGCATGGTACTGGTACCACAACAGAGATATAGATCAATGGAACAGAACAGAGCCCTCAGAAATGATGCCGCATATCTACAACTATCTGATCTTTGACAAACCTGACAAAAACAAGAAATGGGGAAAGGATTCCCTATTTAATAAATGGTGCTGGGAAAACTGGCTAGCCATATGTAGAAAGCTGAAACTGGATCCCTTCCTTACACCTTATACAAAAATTAATTCAAAATGGATTAAAGACTTAAATGTTAGACCTAAAACCATTAAAATCCTACAAGAAAACCTAGGCAATACCATTCAGGACATAGGCGTGGGCAAGGACTTCATGTCTAAAACACCAAAAGCAATGGCAACAAAAGCCAAAATTGACAAATGGGATCTCATTAAACTAAAGAGCTTCTGCACAGCAAAAGAAACTACCATCAGAGTGAACAGGCAACCTACAGAATGGGAGAAAATTTTTGCAACCTACTCATCTGACAAAGGGCTAATATCCAGAATCTACAATGAACTCAAACAAATTTACAAGAAAAAAACAAACAACCCTATCTTTGCCATTTTAAATGTCCATCTCACATGCAAATAATCTGTGAATGAGTCACTCACCCATCAGGATGCTTTTTTGTGTGTGCAACAATGACTTATAAAGTACACCTCTGAAACACAAGTCCACACAGATGAATGAAGCATAAATTCAACCTCAGGGAAAACAAAAGAATTTGCATCTGCACCTCAGTGTAAAGTGATTCAGGTGCTTCTTGAATTTCATATTTTGGTTAATGCCATTGCCACCCTTTCAATTGCTCAGGATCGAAACCTCCAAGTCATCATGACATCTCTTTTCTTCCTCACACCCCACATCCAATTAGCTGCCCAATCCTGTTGATTCTATGACCTCAGTGTGTTTGGCATCTGACCCTTCCTGTCTGCCGCCCTTAGTTCCTTCTGCCTGGATTTTGTCATGGCCTTGGAATTGGTCTCCCTGGCTTGGGCAGCATCCTTTCTTCATTACTTCTCTCCATTGCCACCTTGTTTCTCTTCCTATGATTTAGATTACATCATTTTCTTCCTCAAAAGATGCGAGGAATTGCTATTACCAACAGCATGAAGTGCAGGATCCTCGAGCCAATATTCAGATTACAACAGTGTAGCCCATGGGCCAGTGTGGTCAGTGAACCCCTTGGCATGGTTCATGATGGAGATACACAGAGAAATAGGGCGTAGTCATTAAGAAACTTTCCTAGGCATTCTTTTCTTTTTTCCCACATTTGTTCTGATTATATTATTGAGATGTAATTATGCAGCTGTTGAATCCAGTAATATAGTTTTAAAATTTTGTAGCTTTTAAAATAATTTTTTATACTTTTTCTAGTAATTTACTTTTACTGCTGAAAAATGCATGTATCAGTATATGATCAATCAAAAATTTAAAACAGTAATCATTTGGGAAGCACTGTTCAAAGTGTGGCCCTGCCTGGCAGCATCAGCATCACTTGGGAGCTTGTTAGACAAGCAGAATTGCAAGTTCTACCCCAGAACTACATACACAGAATTTCTGGGGGTAGGTCCCAGTACTTGGTGTTTTAACAAGCTCTTCAGGTGCACGCTAAAGTTTGAGATACACTGATTAACAATCTTTCTACCACTCCTTGGACACTCCCTAGCCCCTGATGGGTATCAAGCACTTGAAATGTTGCTAGCGTGACTGAGAAACTGATTTTTTAGCTGTATTTAATTTAATTCAAATCTGAATAGCTATATTGGACAGCTAGTGGCCGGCCATACTGGACAGTACAGTAATGGGAGTTCTGCTCCCATGACTATATTCTTAAATAGACAGCCACAGTGTCATCTTGGTGCCGTATTTCAAGATTTTCAGTTTATCTAGGAATATTTGTTCTCCAACCCCCGCACTTTCATACCAGTCTATTAAATTTATCCATTTTTAAATGTAAATCTCTATTTTCACCTCTTCCAAGAAGACCTGCAGGACCATCCTTATTTAAATTTACTTTCCTCCTTGTTTTCCTCATCACCTTTTTTTCTAATTCTCTTATAGACCTTATTATGCTCTTCTTTGTACCTAAGTTACTTGGGGATGAGTTTGCCCTCCCCCAGATGGAGAGCTGTTGGCTTAATTGTCCTTTTATCACGCAACAGCATCTAGCTGGTACTTTGCAAATGCGAGACACTCAACAACCATGTAATTGAATTAAATGTACAGGAAACCAGAAAGAAAAGTCCTCAACACCAACAATACATCCTAGTGTTCTTAGAAGTTGAGACAGATCAGAATGTTAACATACACAATTTAGTTTGGAATAGGAAAAATGTTAAAGCTATGGTGAAACATTTGTCACAGGATCAAAACACATTGTTATAAAAATAAACACAGTGCCTGCTTCATCATTTCTTTAGCAGCAGGAAAGCATTTTCCTTTGGCAATCCTCTACCTCCATCAGAATTGTTCCTTAACTAAATGTGAGATTAAAAACAGACTTGTAGCTCTTTTTTTTTTTTTGAAAAAATGGCACTCCTATTGGCAGAAAGATATTCTTGCTGATATAAAAGCAGTTTTCCCATCAATTTGATGAAAAATTTTCGACCTCAAAATAGATCAATATTTTGCTACAAATAAAAAATATTTATTTTTATATAAAAAGAATAAAATACAATTCATTCTGCTTTTTTTCAGAGTTCTCTACTTTATCCTGTTTTTACATAGCTATAAAATTAAAATACATGAAAGTAACCACACCAAACCAAACATTAAGGTGGTTAATAATTAAGTATATTCTGCCATCAATGTAATAAACCTCATTAGATTTTTATAGGGATTACATACCCACACTGACTCACAAATACAGCACTCCAAAGAACTTACACTTTACAATACCTTCACACAAAAGTGAATGGGAAACGTATGTTACTTTCCAACAATGGGCAATGGCAGCATTCATATGAGATTTGAAAACCTGAATGTCAAATACAATTGATGGTTTTCTATGTGCCTTTCATTATGGGAACTCACCAACTAACATCAATGCCAACTCCTCTTACAAGTTGTATTTTCTTTTCTTTTCTTTCTTTTTCTCTTTTTTTTTTTTTTTTTTTTTTTTGAGACAGAGTCTGCTCTGTCAGTCAGGCTGGAGTGCAGTGGGACAACCTCGGCTCACTGCAACCTCCGCCTCCTGGGCTCAAGCAATTCTCCTGCCTCAGCCTCCTGAGTAGCTGGGATTACAGGCGCATGCCACCACGCCTGGCTAATTTTTGTATTTTTAGTAGAGACAGGGTTTCACCATATTGCCCAGGCTGGTCTTGAACTCCTGACCTCAGGTAATCCGCCCGCCTCGGCCTCCCAAATTGTTGGGATTACAGGTGTAAGCCACTGCACCCGGCCTACAAGTTGTATTTTCAAAATTTTTAGATTGTCTGATAGTGCCATTGTGAAAAACACAAGTGTATTGATGGGACGTATCTCAAAATAATAAGAGCTATCTATGACAAACCCACAGCCAATATCATACTGAATGGGCAAAAACTGGAAGCATTCCCTTTGAAAACTGGCACAAGACAGGGATACCCTCTCTCACCACTCCTATTCAACATAGTGTTGGAAGTTCTGGCCAGGGCGGTCAGGCAGAAGAAGGAAATAAAGGGTATTCAATTACGAAAAGAGGAAGTCAAATTGTCCCTGTTTGCAGATGACATGACTGTATATCTAGAAAACCCCATTGTCTCAGCCCAAAATCTCCTTAAGCTGATAAGCAACTTCAGCAAAGTCTCAGGATACAAAATCAATGTACAAAAATCACAAGCATTCTTGTACACCAATCACAGACAAACAGAGAGCCAAATCATGAGCGAACTCCCATTCACAATTGCTTCAAAGAAAATAAAATACCTAGGAATCCAACTTACAAGGGATGTGAAGGACCTCTTCAAGGAGAACTACAAACCACTGCTCAATGAAATAAAAGAGGATACAAACAAATGGAAGAACATTCCATGCTCACGGGTTGGAAGAATCAATATCGTGAAAATGGCCATACTGCCCAAGGTAATTTATAGATTCAATGCCATCCCCATCAAGCTACCAATGACTTTCTTCACAGAATTGGAAAAAACTACTTTCAAGTTCATATGGAACCAAAAAAGAGCCTGCATTGGCAAGTCAATCCTAAGCCAAAAGAACAAAGCTGGAGGCATCACGCTACCTGACTTCAAACTATACTACAAGGCTACAGTAACCAAAACAGCATGGTACTGGTACCAAAACAGAGATATAGACCAACGGAACAGAACAGAGCCCTCAGAAATAATGCCACATATCTACAACTATCTGACCTTTGACAAACCTGACAAAAACAAGAAATGGGGAAAGGATTCCCTATTTAATAAATGGTGCTGGGAAAACTGGCTAGCCATATGTAGAAAGCTGAAACTGGATCCCTTCCTTACACCTTATACAAACATTAATTCAAGATAGATTAAAGACTTAAATGTTAGACCTAAAACCATAAAAACCCTAGAAGAAAACCTAGGCAATACCATTCAGGACATAGGCATGGGCAAGGACTTCATGTCTAAAACACCAAAAGCAATGGCAGCAAAAGTCAAAATTGACAAATGGGAGAAAATTTTTGCAACCTACTCATCTGACAAAGGGCTAATATCCAGAATCTACCATGAATTCAAACAAATTTACAAGAAAAAAACAAACAACCCTATCAAAAAGTGGGCAAAGGACATGAACAGACACTTCTCAAAAGAAGACATTTATGCAGCCAAAAAACACATGAAAAAATGCTCATCATCACTGGCCATCAGAGAAATGCAAATCAAAACCACAATGAGATACCACCTCACACCAGTTAGAATGGCCATCATTAAAAAGTCAGGAAACAACAGATGCTGGAGAGGACGTGGAGAAATAGGAACAGTTTTGCACTGTTGGTGGGACTGTAAACTAGTTCAACCACTGTGGAAGACAGTGTGGCGATTCCTCAAGGATCTAGAACTAGAAATACCATTTGACCCAGCCAACCCATTACTGGTATATACCCAAAGGATTATAAATCATGCTGCTATAAAGACACATGCACACATGTTTATTGCAGCACGATTCACAATAGCAAAGACTTGGAACCAACCCAAATGTCCAACAATGACAGACTGGATTAAAAAAATGTGGCCTATATACACCATGGAATACTATGCAGCCATAAAAAAGGATGAGTTCATGTTCTTTATAGGGACATGGATGAAGCTGGAAACCATCATTCTCAGCAAACTATCACAAGGACAAAAAACCAAACACTGCATATTCTCACTCATAGGTAGGAATTGAACAATGAGAACACATGGACACAGGAAGGGGAACATCACACACCAGAGCCTGTTGTGGGGTGGGGGGAGGGGGAGGGATAGCATTAGGAGATATACCTAATGTTAAATGACGAGTTAATGGGTGCAGCACACCAACATGGCACATGTGGCACATGTATACATATGTAACTAACCTGCACGCTGTGCACATGTACCCTAAAACTTAAAATAAAAAAAAAAAGAAAAATACAAGTGTAATTCAACAAGCTCCCAGAGTCCACACAACACATTTGATGTTCTCAAACTGTTCTAGGACAGTAGGAAAAGATACAGGTTTACTGTGGACAGTTAACTTAGACAAGGAATAGGCTGGTAAGTCTAAAAAGAGACACTATATTTATCTCAATAATCTACCATTTATTAGAACATGATGGCAAAATTTTTTAAGACTGAAAAAAGATACCACGGTAGAAAATATATAATCCTAGTTATGTTAAAAATGAATGTATGTTAAAGCATAGAAAATTAACTGAAACACCAAACTGTTAAAACTGGTTTCCCTTGAGTGAGTAGTGATAGTGGGGGTAATGAGGGATCTATTTTTTTAAATGAATCTACTTTATATATATTTTTAAATTTGAATCTTGTATAATAAGAATGTTTCCATGTACTACTTGCATAACCAAAATAATTATTTTAAGAAAATTAAAACCACTCTCTTTTCTTTTGTTTTTTCTTTTTTTCTTTTCTTTTCTCTTTTCTCTTTCCTCCCCTCCCCTCCCCTCCCCTCCCCTCCCCTCTCCTCTCCTCTCCTCTTCTCTCCTCTTCTCTTCTCTTGTTTTCTTTTCCTTCTTTTCTTTTTAAAATAGAGACAAGATCTCACTATATTGCCCAGGCTGGTCTCCCGGGCTCAAACAATCCTCTTGGCTAAGCCTCCCAAAGTGCTGGGATTACAGGTGTAAGCCACTGCACCCGGCCCAAAAACCACTTCTATCTAAAGAAAGGCAAAAAACCACTTTTCTTCCTACAAGGAATTTTCCCCCCTAAAATGTAGTATAAATGCAAGTTAAACAATTTAAAAAATAAACAACTTTTTAAGGAAAACATAAAAATCAAACAGGACTCCCTAATGACCTCTGATTAACTCTTATTAATGATAATAAATGTTGATATAATACTTTACAGTTTAGAATTTGTCCTTTACATTCATTATCACAGTTCTTAATTTAATGGTGAAATAGGTATTACCATCATCATTTTACAGATGAGGAAACTGAAATTCAGGCATGTTATACTTTTTGGCTGATATCACCCAGGTTGCCAGAATTTGATCCAAATTTTGGTTCAAAAGCTCAGATTTCAGCTGTCACATTTCCTCAATTCAAGGAGATACAGATCAGAGAAACTGATTAGCTGAATCTTACTAGAGAAGTTAATCGAGACAATTAATGACTTTGTAAAGTTTAATGGATTTATTTAAATTATGTATAAAATAGTAATATTTTATACAGCTTGGAAAGTCTCTAATAACTTCCCTCCATACTCTTTCTAGTGATCTTATCCTTAATTAGAGTAATCATCAGTGAGAGAATGACTTAAGTTTCCTTGAATCCTAATCCCATGTTCATGGTTGTGTCACCTTTAAGATCTATTTATTGTTCATTCACTTTTCCTGCAAATATGTATTGATCTCCTAATATGTTGCTTATAGTGTTCATAGCAAATGCAGTCAGGGAAAAGAATGAAGCACCATCTCTGTTTTCAGGGAATTCCAAATCCCCGGGAAAATAGGTGCAAAATAATAAACCCATGTGGCAAAAAGATCAACACCATTGTATGTGCCAAACTGCAGTGGTTCCCAACTGGGCTGGGGGTGGGGGACTGTCCCAACCAGGGATTTTCAGCAATACCTGGAGACATTTTGGTTGTCATAGTTTGGGGGGTGGATGTTACTGGCATGTAATGGGTAGAGGCTAGGAATGCTGCTAAACACCTAGAGGGCAAAGGACAGCCCACAACAGAGAATTACCAGGCCCCAAATGCCAGTAGTGCCAAGGTTTAGAAATCATTTGCTAAGGATATCATCCTTTCCAGATTTTAAATAAAGAAGTTCAGTCAGATGTGGTGGCTTACACCTGTAATCTCAGTATTTTGGGAGGCCGAGGCGGGAGGATCACTCGAGTCCAGGAGTTTGAGACCAGCCTGGGCAACATGGTGAAACCTTGTCTCTACCAAAAAAAAAAAAAAGCAAAAAGCAAAAAAAAAAAAAAACAAACAAACACAAAACAAACAAACAAACAAAAATCAGCCAGGTGTGGTGGTGCGTGCCTGTGGTCCCAGCTATTCGGGAGGCTGAGGTGGGAGGATTGCCTCAGCCTTAGAGATCACAGCTGCAGTGAGCCGTAATTGCGCTACTGCACTCCAGCCTGGGTGACAGAGCAAGACCCTGTATAAATAAATAAATAAATAAATAAAGTTTATGCTGCTAAACTACAGAGGAATTTACAATTCTATGACAATGAATAGATTAAAAATGTAAGTAATCTACTCTTGAATAAATGCTCTTATCTTATTTCACATCTGTCAGTGAAATTAAGCCAAAGTGCAGTCATGTACCACATAACAACGTTTTGATCAATGAGGGACTGCATATATGACATGTTCCCATAAGATTATAATACAGCTGCCCTTTACAGGTGTACCATTTTTAATCTTACATACCATATTCGTACTGTATGTGTTCTATGTTTAGATACACAAATATCATTGTGTTACAGTTGCCTGCAGTATTCAGTACAGTCACATGCTGTGCAGGTTTGTATCCTAGGAGCAATAGGCTCTACCATACAGCCTAGGTGTGTAGCAGGCTGCACCATCTAGGTTTGTGTTAAGTTCACTCTATGTTCGCACAATCATAGAATTGCCTAACGATGCATTTCTCAGAACGTAGTCTCGTCGTTAAGTGACACATGACTGTGCAATCTTTCTGGAAGTGGCCTAATAATACCTAAGTAGGTAGGGTGGGGGATTCCACATTACAGGGGAACGAGGTCATCATTCTTCTGCCCCACCCTTGACTGAGCTCTCACTGTCTCTTTCTCTCCAGACTGCTGCACACCAGGATCAGATTGTCTCCTGCTCAACCCTCTTTAACAGATCCCCACTGCTCTCGGGATAACAATCAAACTTGCTTCAACAACTACAAGGCATGGATGACCTGGACCCTGCCTACCTCATCCTCTCACCTTGTTCACCCTGCCTTAGCCACAATGATCCCCAAATCATTTTCCCTTCACAGAGATTCCACACAGTCTGTTCCCTCTAACTGGAAATATCCTCCCCCTACCACTAAACTCTTACGTTTTGTATCATGACCTAAATATCACACCCTAAAAAGGCTTTTCTTAACTTTCCATTTCCTTTCCTGCTCTGCTTTCTTTTTTTTCCTTTTCTTTTGAGATGGGGTCTCACTCTGTCGCCCAGGCAGTAGTGCAGTGGCTCAGTCACATCTCAACCTCCCAGACTTAGCCTCCCAAGTAGCTGGGACTATGGGTCCCACCACGCACAGCTAATTTTTTTTAATTTTTAATTTTTTGTAGAGATGGGGTCTCACTGTTGCCCAGGCCATGCTCTGCTTCCTTATCCATTTTCCACCCCTCTCTCCCCTGCTGTGTGCCCCATCCCTATGTGCCAGTGTGACTCCAGCACCCTTGCTGGCTGGCTCTGGGTTGGGTTTGGCCATTAGGCAGCACTGGTAAAAAATCTGAAGGCTGCAGGTAATGGACATCCAGGTATTTTCATCCCCTTTCCTACTTGGGTGCCATTCTGGGAGTGAGTTCCTCCCACTAGTACCAGAACTCCAGCTCTCAGTAAGCCCTGGTGCCACATTCTGTTCCCTTGTTCCTACAGCTGATGCAAGTCTCTGGGCAAGTCAGCATCTCTCCTGTGTTCCCTTAACACTGCCCCACCTCTGAAAGTAGCCCCTTCATCAACAAATTTTCATTCGAACCATCTAAACTGAATTTTCTTTTCCAGTCAACACCCTAACATCCACATTCCTCAATCTAAATCAGTTTTTCTTCATATAGATTCTTCCACAACACCAAATCATTTTCCCTCTGAGCTCTTATCATATTTTATAAATGTATATATGTGTGTTTGTATTTTGATTCTTTGTGTAGTATCTGTCACCTGACCTGGCACAATTTTGTGTATTTTACAGGGAACATAGTTGTTTTGCTAATGACAGTTGAATGGATGGATGAAAGGGTAGGCAATATCCTTGCTGAAGATAGACATCTGAATCTTTCATAAAATAAATTATTGTTTAAAAGCAATGTTAATATAAGGAAGTTATGGGTGAATAAAACAGCATATATGAAGGAAAATTCTTGAAGTTTTAAGTGCATGCATGCAGGCATTCAACTGACATTTGTTCAGCACCTTGTGAGTACCACACTCTTCATCAGGCATTGGGAGCACAGACAGGAAAAGAAAACAGTCTCTTTCCTCAAAGGCTCAAAGACTGGTGGGGAAGATGAGAATGTAAAGAGCATGGGGCACATGGGAAACATGAGCCAGGGCTACAAGGAGGTCAATACAGAGGTTGCTATCAAAGGGGAAAGGTTTACAAGGGAGGCATCTGGAAATAGAAAAAATTAAACAAGACCATGTTTCAAGTTTGTTTAGAAAACACAATGGCTAATATGACCATAAAGTCTTTGTTGCCCCTCAAATTTGAAGAGGAAAGGAAGGAAGCAGCATCCAAGCCAAATAGGTTGCTTTGAGGTAACGTCTCAGCCCAGATAAAAGGGGGCAGTTGGCACTGGCAGAAAAGCACAAGAGGCAATAACAAAAATTGACTGGTGTTTACTACAAGACTCCAGACATGTGCGTCCTGATCATAACGGGAGCCCAAGTGGGACAATCACCGAAGCCTGTAGCTGGAGCTCCTGGAACCCAGCAATTTCTGAGTTTAGGAAGGTTTAAGTAATTTACCCACCATCAAGTTTCATACACATGCATGTGTCATTGAGTGGTATGCATGTGTGTGTGTGTGCATGTGTGTGTGTGCTTACAATATGACATTTGCAATACTTCAGGTAACAGTTACATTTACCAACAGTCTTGGAATATTAAAAATATTCTAACTTTTTTTCATTGAAATAATATTTTTACCCTCTCTTATAGAGGAAAAGTGCTATTTTAACAAATGCTTTCATCATCTTCATGGTTCTGTCCGTGAGTTGCCCCAGCCCAGAGAAGTCAGGATGAGACACAAATCATTCTGATTAAAACCAAATAAACACTGAGGTCCTATCCTCAGTCAGACATTAGACCAGGGATCAGCAAACTTGTTATAAATATTTTAAGCTTTGTGAGCCATATGATCTCTGTTGCGACAAGTCAACATTATTGTTTTAATGTAAAACCAGACATAGACAATACGTAAATGAATGGGGATGGCCGCCATGTTCCAATAAAACTTTGGTTACAAAAATAGGTGGCAAGTCAGATTTGGACTGTGGGTATACAAGAATATTATAGTTGTAAGATCCAATAAGGTAATGAGAATAAATCAATAAACTCTGACTGACCGAACACATATTCTCCCTTGTGATAAAATAAAACATATTGGTAGAATGTTCTACTTACTATAACTACTATGCAAACAAATTCCTATTTTGAAATATATAAATAAATATATAGCTCAAAAATAGGAGCTAATTACAACATGAATGAACCTTGAAAACATGCTAAATGGAAGAAGCCAGATGGAAAAGGCCACATATTGTATGATTCCATCTATATGAAATGTCCAGAAGAGGCAAATCCATACAGACAACAAGCAGCTTAGTGGTTGCCAGGGGCTGTAGGGAGGGGGAAGTGGGGAGTGATTGCTGATGGGCACAGAATTTCTTTATAGGGTGAAGAAAATGTTCTGAATTAGTTAGTGGTGATAGTTGCAGAACTCTGTGAATATACTAGACAACCACTGAATTGTACACTTTGAAAGGATGAATTTGTGGTATGTGAATTACATCTCAATTAAAAAAAAGGAGGAGGACATTCTCATACGATTTGGCACTATCTTTCTGGAAGGCAGTTTGAAGCAGTACATATTAAAAGTCCTACAAATGTGGGAAGTAAGAGAGAAATAGGAGCTAAGAAGATTTGGAAACTGAAGAGCAGTTGAAAAATAAATTATTTCAGCAACTGCAATAGCTCCATATACATCAATTCGAATACAAAATGGATTCTATTATGTCTTGAGAGCAACTAAAAGGTAATATTTTGCCTTCCCATATCTGTGGAAAATAGTCATGGACACCTGATCTGCTTATATGAGTTAACAACAGATTTGCTTGGACATCAAATGATTATTGCTGGGTGTGGACTAGGAGCTTTTCATACATTGCTGATCTTTGCCACAGTTCTTCAGATTATGCATTATAAAGCCCGTTTTACAGATGAGCAAACTGATTGGCAAAGGCCATGCATCCCTTCTGATCTCAGGGATCTCATGTGGATGGTGCTTCTAGCAGGAGGAGGATATCAGCCTGCACCTCACTCCTTGGACATTCCTCAGCTGTTTTCTGGTCCCTGAAAGGGCATTGCAAATGAGGCCCTGCAAGCAAGTTCACAATGTCACCATCCTGATTTCAGCCATAGCCTCCCAACTGTCTCCCTGCTCCCTCTCCTGCCCACATTTGCCAGAGAGATCTATTTAAAACTGAAATCAGCCCATGCCCCTCCCCTTCTTAAAAAGCCAAGCTACTAACCCCTGTTTAGAAGGGCTTAGAGGCCCCAGCTCCATTGGCTATCACATGGGCCATATCTTGCCCTTGCCCTTTCTGCACCAGCCTATGGGCCTTCCTGTCCATCAAGCCTTGGAGGAGCATCCTAGCTCATGCCTCTGCCTGGCATGCCCTTCACATGGCTGACTTGTCATTCAGGTCACCTCCACAGAGACTGTCCTTGTCTACTGTTCTAAAGTAGCCACAATTCACTCTATTTTAATCCTTTGTAAAGCTCTGACCATCTGATATTCTTCCTTCCATCCCATCCTCCCTTCCTCTTCTCTTCTTTTCTCCTCCCCTTCTTGCCTTGCTCCCTTTCTCCTTCTCTTGCTCCCTCCTTCCCTGCCACTTCTCTTTCCACTAGAATAGAAGCTGTATGAGAACATGAACTCTGGGCTGTTCACCTGCCCCTGGCCCATTATAGGCACTCAAATATTTGTTGAAAGAATTAATGAATGCTGATGAAACTTGGCAAAGGTCCTGTGTTTTGCTAAATGATGAAAGATATAAATCCCACAGCACATAGTCTTGGCTCTGCAGAAGGGTAACAATAAATGAGACTAATGACCACAAACTTCAGAAGGCCCTAACCCATACCGACCATTTACAACTGTCCCCACCCCCAAGGATCCATGTCTGAGACAAGTTTCAGCCTGAAGTGAGTTTTTATTACCTACTCATAAACCCCTGAATCATGTGGTTTACAGGGCAAGTGCTAATGCAGTCATAATTATATTGGTGTGAACACATTGTCATAGAAATGTAGCAAACATAGACACAGGCATTTAAGAGAAACCAGCTGCTCACAACACAAGATCAACCATCACATAGAAACCAGTCAGCAAGCACAGAGCTGAGGAACTTGAACTGAGTGACTGAAGGTGACACACCCTATAAATCACAAAGTGTGATGACAGTTTGCACCAGCACCTCAGAGCAACCAATACTGCCCGGAGCACTATGCATTTTGAGGAAATCTATAATTAAGACATGGATACTACCTTCCCCAAATGGTGACTGCCATTCTTTTTCTGTTTAATTAACCCAAGCACAAAATAAATGTTAACTTCAGTTTGTGGACGATTTCCTTTCTTTTCTCTTTGGAAGCAGATCAAGGAACAAGAAAGGACATGACTGCATTATAAATTCATTACTTACCTAGGGTGTTTTTTTTCCTTTTTAATCTCTAAAATAACAGTTGATCCATTAAGAGACTGGAAAGTGAAAAATGTCAAGCTTCTGACCTTTTCTTAATTTACACATATACTGAGCCAACGAAAACATATCCACACCCCATCTCCCCATAATTAGTACTTTCTATGGACTCAGTGATGACTCCAGAGCAGGATTTCTCAGCCTAGGCACTATTCTCATATTGGATCAGATAATTCTCTGTGTCTGGGCTGTCCTGTGCATTGTAGGATGTTGAGCAGTATTATCCCTGGCCTCCACCCACACTGGATGCCAGGAGCATCGCACCTTCTCCCCCTAAGCTGTGACAATCAAAAATGCCTGCAGACATTGCAAAATGTCCCTTGGAAAGAAAAACCACCTCAGGTTGAAAACCACTGTTCAAAACATTGTGATATGAAAAACTAAGAAAAAAGATCAGGTTATACTCTAATTATTTTTGTATTTCAACATATTCTGCCACGTTTTATTTCTTGGACACTATAAACTTATCAACCCAGAATGGAAACTTATTGTCCTTTTAGCATTTGTTGCTGTGTTTGAGTGGTGGATGTTGCTCAGTGTCTTGCTAAAATGCCACAAGGCCAGGATTGCTCTTGTAGGACGACTCCCTGACATTCATTATAGAATTTTATGCTTTCATCTAGCATTGCATGCCAAGATTACACTTCTTTAAAAAACAACCAGGGCCCATAAATAATTGCCTCTGAGACTCGGCATTATTTTCAGTTGGTGGAGCAATCTTACAACTGGTTTCAAACCAGACATTTAAAGATCATAATATTTGTATGAAGAGTTCTTTAAAGAGAAAGAAGAGAGCTGGTTTTAGTTTGAAACCAATGAAAAAACAAGTCGTTTGTCTCTGCCTTTCGCTAAAATAACTAACTTTAATGACAATGTATTTAGAATAGCAAAAGCAAGAGCAGCACTAGCCCTGGCATTGGCCTTAGAAGATTTTACAACTCTGAAAAGGCCATTAATCAGCAAACAATCTATAAAGACAACCTAAAAAAATGTGTTCCAACTGCCTCATTCCCTTGCCTTGGTTATAATCCAAGAGCAAATCCTCCAAGTCTAAATCTCGCGACTCATAAAACTTCTTATCTGCCTTTACTTGGTACAGGCCAGCAACCAAATCTCTATACACTGTTTTTCCCATGGAAGAATGAGGCTGTAAGTTTGCTCACCAAGAGGCACTTGGTGGGAAGAAAGAATAAGCAAGAAATCTGCCATAAATCTTCATCAGCCTTCTTGTGTAAAGCTGACATGGATTTAGAAAAAGTTTGTTCTTCATAAACTTTATTATTTGCCCAGGAATAATTTTATTCTAATTGAAAAAGTGCATTTTAAAAGCTGTCAACAATTGTGCATGAATTTTTGACATTGTACAGGAAGCTGGCCAATGTGACACACTTGTATGGCATAGTCACAGTATAATGTGATTTTGTTTGCTTTCAAAATTTTCTTGTATGGTATTTTACGGTTATTGATTTTATGCCAGATACGTATTTGGCATGAATGGCATAATTTTTTTAAGGGCTGTTTACAGAAAGAAGAAAATTCAGTTTTTTTTTCTTTTTTTTTCAGTTTTTTTTTTTTTTTTAATGATTTTTTGTTCTGATGGGTTAATGAAGTGCTTTGTGTAAGCCCCACATTTTTGTTTGGGCCAAAGAGGAAAACAGTCACCATAGTCCATCAATCCGATTTGTGGTTTTGCTTTATACCCTCTATTAGTAGCTTGCACCTTGTGATCTATTTAACATCTTGCCTTTCTTATTAACAAAACCCAAACTAGGCCTTGTTCAGGGTGCTTGGCCAGAAAGAATATGCTTCATCAGAGACGGTAGGTGCATACCTAGCATTCTTCTCTAAGAACAATATGGTTCACCACAAGTGTGGAGGGTGGAGTGTGTGGAAAGTCTGGGTCCCCCTTTCTATGCTTGAAGGGGCCTTTTGAGGTTTTATTAATGAGAATTTAAACACACTTCTTTTCTATATATCTCCCATCAACGAATTCAACAATTGCTTGGGGGGCAGGTTGACATTACGAACTTAGTTTAGGAGAAGGTGTCTAAATGCTTCCAAATAACCTTCATGTGATTTCTAAAATAATTGATCATAAATAATGAGTATCTTATAGTTATAAGTCAGGAAGATTAATGATTTGAATACTTCTTGAATAAAGCGTGGTGTTGTCTCTACCCCCTGACCTTGGGCCCCCATTTAAACAAAGATACATCTATCAACATACTCTTTTTGCAAAAATTTGGGTGCTGATTTTAAAGTGACCTAATATAAATTAATCCATTCAAAGTACTACATATTGAATGTCTGGGAAAGCCAGATATTTACCATATTCTGTCTTTTATTTTCAGATGTAAAACAGTTCAAAAGCTAATTATTTAAAAAGTATGGGGATAAAAGTCATATTTAGAGTGGGGCCTAATAAATTGGGCCTGTCCAGCAGAGCAGTCCTCTTCAATTTTGCCTAACCACTCACAGAGCAATTCACCAGAGTTTAACAATTCACTCAGAATCTTCAGTGTTGATATCACCTCCGTTTGCATAAAGAACCAATTGACTATCTCCACCAGAATAGAAATTCTACAATGAATGCCAGTATGTGCATTACAACGAATGCCAGTATGTGCATTATTTTATTCAGTCCTCTGCTCACCTTACAAGGAAAGCAGGTGCAACGTCTCCCATTTTACCGAGAGGTTAAGTGATTTGCTGGAGTCATGCAGCCAGCAAGGGGCTGAAGCAGACCTTGAAGCCAGCCCTGTCCCATCACATAGTCGGTGCTCCTCCCACTCCACCTAGAAGAGCAAGTCACCATCACAAGATGGAAGGCTGCTGGCTCCCATTGTGAGGTCACAGAGAATGGAACTACTGAAATTAGACCCAGGAATTGTTGAATAGAACTTCCCATGCCCTGATGTCAAAGTAGACGTATACATGATAGTTACTAAGGCATTAAGGAAATCATGAGTCAATAGTAGTGCTTGTTACCAAATACAGTTGGTAACAAGTTGTCTCCATGAGACAAGCAAACATGAAAAACCCATGTTCGATGCATTGTTACTCCTTAAAAATCTCCCCAGTGCAGTCCAGTCAATCCTGTTTTCTTCTCCAGACTTTGCCCATCAGCTGTTCTTTATTATCTCTGTTCTTTAAATGAACAGAGAGCAGGCACTGGGTAGGGGGCTGGCTTTGAAAGTGACTTCAAGTACAGTCACAGAGCTGCAAACTCAGCTGCTGCTGTTCTGAAACAGTTACTCCATTTTGTTATCAATGCTTAGACCACAGCGGGCATGGCAGGTTGCTGCATTTGCAGTGGGGCATTGCTGATGGGGCCTTGCAAACTGTGTCTGTGACCTGTAGGGTTTCTCATGTTCTCTTTTCAGAGCAATTATTCTCCAAAGCTCCACTCCCCAAAATGTGTCCCTGCAGGATTCCTCTCTCTGCTCTGTTCCTCACTAGGTTCATATCTTTTCTATAGTACTTGTCACATTGCATTAAAACATCTTTTGACTACTCTGCCTTGTCCACGTGACTGGGAGCCTATCAAAAGCAGATATGTTGCTCATTATTTTGGATTGCCTAAGGGTCTGGCAACTGTGTCTGGCATGTATTGATGCTCCCCCTCCTCTCTCCTAGTTTGCTTTATATCCTATGAAATGTCTCACCAGAATCCTTTAAATGTTATTGATTCAAGTCTCTACCCAGTTTTGTGACAGAAATTTAGCACTTTGATCTCTCATCCCATTTTGCTTCTGTTATTAAATTTATTTTTCCATGAATTTCTACTTCAAGTCAGAAAGATGAAGAAGAAAAATTCTGGGCTGTGAAGTCACTAGCCAGCTGTGTGGCAATGGGCATCTTTACCCACTCTGAGCTCATCAGTCCCCTCCTTTACATTTCTAAGGAGAGGGAGTGGGAGGAGAAGAGAAGGGAAGAGAAGGTAGGAAAGAAAAGAAGGTAAGGAAGGAGAAAAAGAAAGCAAGAGCATCTGTATTGTATGGTTGTTGTAGGAATTTCAGAGACTGTCTTTTGTAAGCACCATCATTTAACAGGCATTTATTAGATGATAGCTATCCATTTTTGTGTTTCTCAGTCTATCCTGGGGCCAAATAGAAGACACACCACATATTGGGGTAAGAGAAGATGGATCTTTGATTCTTTGTCACCATGATGGTATTTGTGGGTGAATTTTTTTTCTTCTTCATGTTGACTGTCATTGGAATTTTTATGTATAGAGTAAATTCTTATTATGTCTAGTTATTATTGGTGCTATAATCAACCTTCTAAAATGTCTAATATTAGAAAGCAGCACGGAGTTGAGGGCATCAGATCAACACTCATTTCAGGGACAACCTTTTTCATCCCCCCTCACCTGGCAGGCCACCAGTGCTAATATTACTGGTACGTGGCTGGTGCTACTTTGGTTTCTGCAGATAGCTCAGACATGAATTTCACTTGTCCTTTTTCCTTTTTTTTTCACCTCAAGCAAATAATTGACAAGCAGGCTAGAATGTCTTTTAATCACATAATGGTCCTCAAAAATTGTTTTAAAGGAAGTAGTACTGAGTTTAGACAAAGTAATCAATTACTGTGTAGTACACAGAATGTAATGAGGGACAACAAATACTTTAGAGTTGGAAGGCAACTTAGATTTCTATTTGTGCACATAGGCCATGACACGAGGATAGCAGAAAAATCTTATGACACTATAAGGCCAGATCTGAGTCCTTTGGTTTATTTTATGAAAATATCATGATTGGAAACCATGAATCATGTAATGAATGCTGGGCTAATCATTGTGTGGTTCTGGTGTGATATTACAAAAATCATGACAACTTAACATATTTCTAGAACTTCCAGGAGATTTATGACAAGGTTGAGATACCTAACAGGCTGATCTCAATGTAGCCTTAAGGGAGGTGAAGGGATATTAACGTGCAGTAGACACTCACACCCACCATGTGGGAGACCAAAAGGTACTTTTCCTATATACTTACAACTGCTAGGCAAAGCCAGTATTTTTATTCCCATATTTCCCAAAGAAGAAATTTCCCAAAGGAGACCTAAAGAAGTCAAGAAACTTACCCCAAACTAGACTTATTAGAAGTAGCCAAGCTGGGATTTAAACTCATTTCTGGCTCTAGAAATATTTTTTATTTACTAGTCTTTTTTTTTTTATTAACAAGACACAAAATTCCCTAATTCTACTACCCTTCAGACCACTATAAATGCTGTGGTAGATATCTCCAAGATGGCACCAAATGGTCCCTGCCTCCTTAGTATTCACAACTTGGTATTTCCCTCCCCTTAAGTAACTTGCTTCTAACTTACCGGACATGGCAACATTGAGGGGAATTCATTTCCATAATTCATCAAAAGATATTGTGACATTCATCTTACTAGCAGACTCTCACCCTAGCTGGCTGTGATAAAGCAAGCTGGCATGTTGGAGAGGCCCACATGGCAAGGAATTGAGGGTGGTCTCTAGGCGACAGTCAGTGAGGAAATAGAGCCCTCAGCCCAACAGCCCCCAGCGAACTGAGTCTGCCAACAATCACATGAGTAAGCTTGTAAGCACGTTATTCCCCAGTCGGGTCTCCAGATGAGATCCTAGGTTTATTGGATATCCAGATCACAGCCTAGTGAGACCCTGATCAGAAGACACAGTTAAGCTGTGACCAGATTCCTTACCCACAAAACCTGAGAGATAATAAATGTGTGATATTTTGAGCCTCTAAGTTCTGGGACAATTCATTTTGCAGCAGTAGACAACTAATAAAAGGACCCCACAAAAAGGCAATTGGCTTGCCACATGTAGCCACCAGTGTGAGACCCATGGAAGATAATGATGCCAGTTTTCGAGGTGACAGATACCTCAACTCTCCCACTATATCATATGCAGAAAATTGGCTAAAAACAATACAGATGAACACACTGTTCCCTGGGCCTAATTCCTTTGCTAATTTCTGTGTTAGATGCATAAAACAGAGAGAGTGCAACCACCAGGCAGAGAAACAGTGAGCTAATACGTAGATATAATAAATTAATATAAATGAACAAAGAACAAGTACATACTGAGTGACAGGAGTTTTAGAAATAATTTGATTTAGCCAGGCTGGGGTTAGAGAGAATTCCAGCCTAAACAGAGATGTAAAACTAGAAGATGACTGAGTTATTCCCTCAGGAACCATTCTGGTATTCTGGCTGGTTAGGGGAGCTCTATTTGACTTAGCTACATCATCAGGAATAGTTCTTTGAGTTAGAAAGTTTCTATTTTTACAGTGCTTTTATTTTTTGATGAATGGATAGTCAGGACTCAGATTCAAAAAAAAAATTCTGGCCCAATTACATTAGTAGTACAAGAAATTATGTTATTTCCCTTGGCTTTAAAAAGTACTCAAAGCTTATGTGGAAGTAAAAAAAAAAATACTCCTATTTGTTTGATTTTCTTTCTTTCTTCATTTACGGATTGACCTTTGTGTTCAATATTAATTTCATTATATAAATATTAGATAGAAATGACACTGTTTGACAATTTCCATACTAACAGAAATCACAGCTTTAAACTTCGTAAACAAAATATAGAGATTTATAACTTTCTGTTCTGAGGTCCATACTTATTCACTATACTAAGTGAGGTCTCATCAGCACTATTTCTCAGTAATCACAATGCAGCCTTTGGGGTTAAGTAGCCCTGAGTTTGGGAATTCTGGTCAATTTACTTACTCACCAGGTAGCCTTAACCTTCCTGACTCTCTGTTTTATAATCTATAAATGGGGATAAATATAAAGTCCTTCAAAAATAAAAAAAATGGGAAAAGGACTCCATAGTCAATAAATAGTGCTGAGACAGCCGGCTAGCCATATGCAAAAGAATGAAACTGGACCCCTACCTTTCACCATACACAAAAATTAACTCAAGATGGAAAAAAGATTTAAATGTAAGACCTCAAACTCTACAAATTATATAAGAAAACCTAGGAAATAACCTTTTTGACATCAGCTTTGGCAAATAATTTATGGCTAAGTCTTCAAAAGCAATTGCAACAAAAACAAAAATTGACAAGTGGGACTTCATTAAACTAAAGAGCTTCTGTATAGCAAAAGAAACTATCAACCGAGGCCAGCATGGTGGCTTATGCTTGTAATCCCAGCACTTTGGGAGGCCGAGGTGTTTCAGATCACAAGGTCAGGAGATTGAGACCATCCTGGCCAACATGGTGAAACCCCGTCTCTACTAAAACACAAAAAATTAGCCAGGCATGGTGGTGCACGTCTGTAGTCCCAGCTACTTGGGAGGCTGAGGCAGGGAAATCGCTTGAACCCGGGAGGTGGAGGTGACAGTAAGCCGAGTTCACGCCACTGCACTCCAGCCTGGCGAAAGAGCAAGACTCCCTCTCAAAAAATAAAAACAAAACAAAACAAAACAAATAAAAACTATCAACCGAGTAAACAAAGTTACAAAATTGGAGAAAATATTCACAAACTATGCATCTGGCAAAGGCCTAATATCCAGAATCCATAAGGAACCTAAACAACTGAACATGTAAAAAAACAAATAACCCCATCAAAAAATGGACAAAGGACTTGAACAGACACTTCTGAAAAGAAGACATACAAGCGGCCAACAAACGTGAAAAAATGCTCCATCAGAGAAATGCAAATCAAAACCACAATAAGATATCATCTCACACCAGTCAGAATGGCTATTATTAAAAAGTCAAAAAACAACAGATACTGGCAAGGCTGCAGAGAAAAGGGGATGTTTATAAACTGTTGGTTGTTGGTGGGAGTGTAAATTAGTTCAGCTACTGTGGAAAGCAGTTTAGAGATTTTTCAAAGTATTTAACAGAGAACTACCATTTGACCCAGCAATCCCATTACTGGTTATATATCCCAGGGAAAGGAAACCATCCTACAAAAAAGACACGTGGAAATGTACGTTCATCACAGCATTATTCACAATAGCAAAGACATAGTATAAACCTAGATGCCTATCAATGGTGGACTGGATAAAGAAAATGTGGTACATTTACACCATGAAATACTATGCAGCCATAAAAATGAATGGAATTATGTCCTTTGCAGCAACATGGATGCAGCTGGAGGCCATCACCCTAAGTTAATTAACACAGGAACAGAAAATCAAATACCACGTTCTCACTTATAAATGGGAGCTAAACATTGGGTTCACATATACATAAATATGGGAACAATAGACACTGGGTACTATTATAGGGGAGAGAGAGGGATGGGGGCAAAGGCTGAAAATATCCCTGCTGGATACTATGCTCATTATCTGAATGATGGGATCATTTGTACCCCAAATCTCAGTGTCACACAATAAACCCACACAACGAACCTGCACATGTACTCCCTGAATCAAAAAGTTGAAATTATAAAAATAAAAAATAAAAATAAAACAACCATAGATATTTTAGGAAGCAAAAATATAAATAAATATAAAGTCCTTGAGATAGAGATTTATACATAAAGTGACATAAGTAAGATGCTTATATTATGCTTCATACATAATAGCTGTTACTATGTTTTCTTTTTTTTTTTTTTTTTTTGAGACAGAGTCTTGCTCTGTCGCCCAGGCTGGAGTGCAGAGGCCCGATCTTGGCTCACTGAAACCTCCACCTCCCAGGTTCAAGCGATTCTCCTACCTCAGCCTCCCAAGTAGCTGGGATTTCAGGCATGCACCACCACGCCCGGCTCATTTTTGTATTTTTAGTAGAGACGGGGTTTCATCATGTTGGTCAGGCTGGTCTTGAACTCATGACCTTGTGATCCACCTGCCTCAGCCTCCCAAAGTGCTGGGATTACAGGCGTGAGCCACCATGCCCGGCCAGCTTTTACTATATTTTCAAGATTTTGGTACTGCCTTTAGTTTTCTGTAGTTTGAATATGATATGGCTAGGTGTAGACTTTTGGTATTTATTCTGCTTCATGTTCTCTGAACTTCCTGGATTTGTGGTTTGGTTCCTGTTATTAGTTTTGGAAAATTCTCAGTCATTATTATTTCAAATATTCAAGTATTTTTTTCTACTCCCTCCTTTATTCTTCTTCTAGTATTCCCATTATGTGTATGTTATACCTTTTGTGTTTGTAATTGTCTCACTGTTCTTCAATATTCTGTTCCTTTTTTTAATTCTCTTTTTCGGTTTGCATTTCCATTTGGGAAGTTTCTATTGGCATATCTTTCACCTCATGGATTCTTTCCTTGGCCATGTACAGTCTGTGGATGAACCCATCAAAGACATCCTTCATTTCTGTAACAGTGTTTGTGGCTTCTATAATAGCATTTCCTTTAGATTCTTTCTTAGAATGTCCATTTCTCTGTTTACATTATCCATCTTTTCTTGCACATCGACTATTTTTTCTAACAGAATCTTTAGCATATTAATCATAGTTAGTTTAAATTCCCAGTCTGATAATTTCAAAAATCTCTACCATATCTGAATCTGGTTCTAATGCTTGCTTTATCTCTTCAGATTGTAGTTTTTCTTGCCTTTTAGAATGCCTTCTAATTTTTTTGTTGAAAGCTGGGCATGATGTATTGGGTAATAGAAACTGAGGTACATAAATAAAACCTTAGTGTGAAGTTTTATGTTGATCTGGCTAGGAGTTATGCATGTTTACTGTTTGCTGTAGCTGTAGGTGTCACAGGCTTAGATTTCCTCAATTATCTTTGTCCTCCCCTCACCCGCTGTATCTTTATGTTTCCCTAGAAACTCCTTCTTAAATTGAGTTTGAGTATTTCAGTTATTTTGCTTGTAATTCACTGTCATTATACAGGAGCACTGTTGATGTGGTTATAGGATGTAGAGGGAGGGGAAGCATTCTATAATCCTATGATTGGGTCTTAATCTTTTATTATGCTTGTGCCCCTGGGCTGTGACCTTCATAAGTGACTCTCAGCTTTTATTTTTCCTCTTAGATGAGACAGGAAAGCTAGAGAGGGCTGGAATAAGATAATTTTTCTTCTACCAAGTCAGATAAGGCTCTGGTAAATTCTTTTCCCTTGTTACTGATTCTTTCTTTTGTAAACAATGCTCTGGGCTTATTTCAAAATGGTTACTTTCATATTTCCAAAGCGTTACTTTTCCTTCTTGCTCTGGCCAAGCACTAGGTAAATTTTTTCTAATCTTCACCATGAGAACCTTGTGGGGGGAATCCTAGAGGTAAAACCCATGAAAATGTTGGGATCCCACTGAAATTAGGCTCCCAGTAGTTTTTAACTACTTACTAAAGCTAGTCCACACTTAGTCACCAGAAATTCATCGAAGTTACTATTTAAGTGTTCCTACTGCTATTAAGCCCAATGGCTTCTGCTTCAGGTAAACTGATCTATATTCTCTGGATTTGCTTGCCTGTCCAGTTTCTGGGGTGGCAGTTTGTACTATGACCTCAATTCTCTGAAGGACCTAAGACAAGTCATTGGTTTTCAGTTTGTTCTGCCTTTTACTTGTTAAGAGGGCAGGATTGATGACTGCCATGCTCTTTACGTTTTGGAATGAAAACCAGATGTTTCTGATGTTATTATATTTTAAATTTATGAATAAGTTACACTCTTCTCAACTAGAAAGATCTATAAATCTAGAGTTATACAGCTCCAGTTGTCCAAATGTGTTTCTATCATGGCACTTAAGTTTTTCACATTATCAGTCAGATATCATTGTATGAAACAATTTAGAAACATATAAATAACTGCTCCTTTCTGGTAACTACGAACATTACTACAGTTCATTTGCAAATATTCCTTTCAAGTAATTGAATGGCAACTGATGAGCTAAAATAAGAAAGTAAAATTTCCTCAAATTAAAGGGAAGATGGGGAGGGAATTATTTTCCTATTCATAATTTAAAAAAAAAAAACATTCAATCAGAATACTCATTTAAAACATTAGTTCTGAAGGCCGGGTGCGGTAGCTCAAGCCTGTAATTCCAGCACTTTGGGAGGCCAAGGTGAGTGGATCACCTGAGGTCAGGAGTTTGAGACTAGCCTGGCCAACATGGCGAAACCCCGTCTCTGTTAAAAATACAAAAAATTAGCTGGGCGTGGTGACAGGCACCTGTAATCCCAGCTACTCGGGAGGCTGAGGCAGGAGAATTGCTTGAACCTGGGAGGCGGAGGTTGCAGTGACTGGAGATCATGCCATTGCACTCTGGCCTGGGCGACAGAGCAAGACTCTGTTTCAAAAAAAAAAAATTAGTTCTGGGAACTCTTAAATAAAGACAGTGACAAATAGCATATTGGTTTTCTGTTGCTGCACAACAAATTTAGCAAAATAAAACACTTCTATTAGCTCACAGTTCTGTAGGCTTGAAGTCTGGATGGCTCAACTGGGTTCTATGCTGAGGGTTTCACAAGGCTGAAATTAAAATACTGGTCATCCTGGGCTCCTACCTGGAGGCTCTGGGAAGGAATCCACTTCCAAGATCACTCAGGTTGTTGACTGAATTTAGCTCCTTGAGTTGTAGGACTGAGGTCTTCATTTCCTTGCTTCTGTTTGTGGAGGGTTGCTCAGCCCCTACAGGTTGCTTTTCCATCCTTGTACATGACCCCTTCCATTTTCAAAGCCAGAAATGGTACATCAAATCTTTCTCATGCTTTGAATCTCTATGACTTCCCCTTCTGCCATCAGCCAGAAAATGTTCTCTGCTTTTATGGGCTCACGAGACCAGATGGTGTCTTCCCAGATAATCTCCCTATTTTAAGGTCAACTGTGCTGTATACCTTAACATAATTATGGGAGTACTACCTCATAACATTCAAAGGTTCCAGGGATTCAGGTGGAACATCTTTGGAGGGACATCCTAGAACTTCTGCCTACTACCAGTGGGTATCCAGGTCTCTTAGGATAGGGAGAGGCCAGAAACATTCAGCACATTGGACACTTTAACAAGAACTAGGCTACTTCAGTCTGCAGAACAGACAAAAGGGGTAACAGATTCTACATTCTTCAAAGGCTGCATGTAGAAGAAATGCTTATACACGCATCCACTCCACAAACAAGATTGGGTTCCTGTCAGGTGCCAACACATGTGTCAGATGTTGGAAATACAAAGATGAATAAGACCCATTTCTGTTCTCAGGGAGCTCACAATCTCATGTCCAGACAGGAGAGGCTGAGGTGAAAGCCTCTAAGATGTCCTTGTCTGATAGACTTCTCTAGGATGATCCTATGCTGTCCTTCTCTGTGATTAAATGATATCTGATAACCATTGAATCTCCTCCTATGATGTCCCTCTCTGTAATGGTCCTTTATGATGTCCCTTTGTATGATGCCCTTATCTGTGATGAGCTGATGATGCATTTAATCTGTGATGCCTCTGTCTATGCTGTCCCTCTCTATGGCACTTGTCTCTCTAGCACCCCTCTCTGTGGTGCTCTTCGTTATGGCACTCCTTTCTATGGCAACCCCTCTCTATGGTGCCTCTGTCTCTGGTGCCTCTCTCTATGGTGCTCCTCTCTATGGCGCTCCTCTCTATGGCACCCCTCTCTATGGTACACCTCCCTATGGTGCTTCTTTTCATTATATCTATTTCTAGGAAACCATCCTCTAAGAGGCTGGGTTTAAGAAGTTCCTCTCTGACTGACAAAAACAAGAAATGGGGAAAGGATTCCCTATTTAATAAGTGGTGCTGGGAAAACTGGCTAGCCATATGTAGAAAGCTGAAACTGGATCCCTTCCTTACACCTTATACAAACATTAATTCAAGATGGATTAAAGACTTAAATGTAAGACCTAAAGCCATAAAAACCCTAGAAGAAAACCTAGGCAATACCATTCAGGACATAGGCATGGGCAAGGACTTCATGTCTAAAACACCAAAAGCAATGGCAACAAAAGCCAAAATTGACAAATGGGATCTAATTAAACTAAAGAGCTTCTGCACAGCAAAAGAAACTACCATCAGAGTGTACAGGCAACTTACAGAATGGGAGAAAATTTTTTCAATCTACTCACATAACAAAGGGCTAATATCCAGAATCTACAATGAACTCAAACAAATTTACAAGAAAAAAACAAACAACCCCATCAACAAGTGGGCGAAGGATATGAACAGACACTGCTCAAAAGAAGACATTTATGCAGCCAACAGACACATGAAAAAATGCTCATCATCACTGGCCATCAGAGAAATGCAAATCAAAACCACAATGAGATACCATCTCACATCAGTTAGAATGGCGAACATTCAAAAGTCAGGAAACAACAGGTGCAGGAGAGGATGTGGAGAAATAGGAACACTTTTACACTGTCGGTGGGACTGTAAACTAGTTCAACCATTGTGGAAGACAGTGTGGCGATTCCTCAAGGATCTAGAACTAGAAATGCCATTTGACCCAGCCATCCCATTACTGGGTATATACCCAAAGGATTATAAATCATGCTGCTATAAAGACACATGCACACGTATGTTTATTGTGTCACTATTCACAATAGCAAAGACTTGGAACCAACCCAAATGTCCATCAATGATAGACTGGATTAAGAAAATGTGGCACATACACACCATGGAATACTATGCAGCCATAAGAAAGGATGAGTTCATGTCCTTTGTAGGGACATGGATGAAGCTGGAGACCATCATTCTGAGCAAACTATCGCAAGGACAGAAAACCAAACACCACTCATTCATAGGTGGGAACTGAACAATGAGAACACTTGGAGACAGGAAGGGGAACATCACACACCGGGGCCTGTTGTGGGGTGGGGGGAGGGGGAGGGATAGCATTAGGAGATATACCTAATGTAACGTTAATGGGTGCAGCACACCAACATGGCACATGTACACATATGGAACAAACCTGCACGTTGTGCGCATGTACCCTAGAACTTAAAGTATAATAATAATAAAAAAATAAAAATAAAATAAAATATAATAAAAAAGAAGCTCCTTTCTGAGAAGCCACTCTTTTTTTTAAGTATTTTTAAAGCTGTGGTAAAATATTCATAACGTAAAATTTACCATTTAGCCCTTTTAAAGTGTACAATTCAATGACATTATGTACATTCACAATTTTGTATAACCATAATTAGGTACTTCTGGAAGTTTCTCGTCATCCCAAACAGAAACTGTATTCATTAGATAAGAACTTCCCATTCTTCCTTCCCCCAGCTCCTGGTAATCTCTGTTCTACTTTTTATCTCTATGAATTTGCCTATTCTAGGGACCTTTTATAAGTGGAATCGTACAGTATTTGTCCTTTTCTGTCTGGCTTCTTTCAGTTAGCATAATGTCTTCAAGTTTTATAGCATGTTATAGCATGTGTCAGACTTTCATTTCTTTTAAAGGTCCTAAATAAAATTCCATTGTATGGGTATATCTCATTTTATTTATCCATTTATATGTCAGTGGACACTTGGGTTGCTTTCACTTTTTGGCTATTGTGAATAATGCTGCTGTGAACACTGGTGTACAAGTGTATGTTTGAGTCCCTGCTCCCTATTCTTTTGGGTGTATACCTAGGAGTGGAATTGCTGGACTATCTGGTAATTTTATATTTAAATTTTGAAGAACCATAAAACTGTTTTCCACAGTGGCTGTACCATTTTATATTCCCACCATCAATGCATAGGGTTCCAATTTCTCCATGTCCTCACCAATGCTTGCTGTTTTCTGTGTGTCTGTGTGTGTGTGTGTGTGTGTGTGTGTGTGTGTGTGTGTATGTGTGTGTGTGTTTGATAATAGCCATGCCAATGGGTGTGAAGAGGTAGCTCATTGTGGGCTTATTTGGAAGCCACCCTTTAAGATGCTTTTCTCTATGACGTTCCTGTCTATGATGTACTGCTCTGTGACACCCCTCTTTGATATCCCTATTATTTTTTTTTTATAATACCGACCCTCTCTATAGTGTTCCTGTCTGTGGTGCTCCTCTCTAGTATGCCCCTCTCTACAATTCCCCTTGTGCCCTCTGCATTTTTTCCTCCTGTATGGTCCCCCTATCAGTAGAATGAGCTATCCTTCTGGGGGATGATCTCCTTTTCCTGGGGGCATTCAAACAAAGGCAAGATGGCCAGCAGTCAGGGTTGCTGTTAAAGAGATTTCTGAGGTCACTTATGACTCTAGCTTATGACAACAATGTCATCATCTTTTCAGTGTGGCTTTGAGTTGTTCTTCCAGCATCTGAGATGTATTTGTACTGACTCGTTCAGACACCTTCTGTATCTGTCCTTCTTCATGGCCAGTGGCATAGTCCATGAAAAAATTACTGAGTGCTGTTTGGGTTGCTGCCTTTGACTGCGTAATTTGGTTTTACACTCATTTTTGCTTTTTTATTAACCATCACTTTTTATAGTAGTTGCTATGAGCCAAAGACTGTTGTAAGCATTGCATAAATACTAACCCATTGACTCCATTTAATTCCTGTTTTACGGATGAGGAATTGAAACCAGAGAAGTTGAGACACTTCTGTCTGCTAACACAGTGTGTGAGTGGAGAAGCTGGGATTTAAACTTAGGTTGTCTGGCTCTCAAGCACTGAGTTGAAAGGTCAATAAATGTTTTTTGAAGATTGACCATATGCTGGGTACAAGACAAAGATACAGTTCTTGTGCTTATTAAGCAGTCAGGTCCAGAGGAAGAGAGAAATGTTCATTGATAGTGATTCTGATGCCCAGGATTCATGAAGGTGAGTGGTGAGAAATATGGCTGAGAAGGTAGACAAGAGCTAGATGGAGAAGAAGAGCCTTGCCAGGATTGGACTTTAGAATCATGTAAGATCAGACTAGGACTGATCTGTGATGAAATTTCCAACAAGCTGTAGTGAAATGAAGAAAACGTAGGCAATTTAATACATTTTTTCATAAAGCTAAATTAATTTACTATAAAAGGCTGCCCTTTTTCCCAAGATTACACCTTTCTTATATTTTTTGACGGCAAAATATCCATTCTTTTGATATTTTGGAGGTAAGAAGGTTTTTTTTGTTATGTCATTATGGTTAATTTAAAGTTGGCAACCCATATTAACTTCTGCCATTAAAAAATAACATTAGTCCCTGAAATTTGAAAATCTGGGAATCAATGCCATAAGAAATATCAGAACAAAGCAATACAAAATATCAGTGAGAGGTCAAGTACAGTAAAAGCTAAAGTGCTGAATAGATTTGGCAATGAGGAGGTCATCAGCCACTTTATTTGGGGGCAGTTTTGGCAGGGTGATGCGGCGGGAGGCAGGCTATGGTGGGAATGCATAAGTCTCATTTATCTCTAGGCAACAAAACTTGGGTGGTCACACAGAAAAAACATGTTTTGGCTCATTACATGTATGTGCTTATGTTCTGCTGGTTGATAGGCTGCCACATATTTAAGACAGCTGGAAAAGAAAGAGAAATGACAAAGAAACTAATTTAAGCCAAGGTTGTTAAGCAAAAAGATTGACAGACTCTAAAATTATCCACTCAACCTGATGAAAAAAGTATTCATCACTTTTCCTCTCTCTCTTTCTCTCTCCCGTGGTCCCTCTCTCTTTCAGTCATGCCAATATCCTCCTAGATCAGAAACTAGATGAACATCAGCATCCTAAAAATCTAAGCATCTCTATGAGGGATCAAAGTTATGTTCAGGGACACATGTCTTCACCAGCATTCGAGTCATTCCATTCTTGCTCTGCCTGGCCCAGATTGAGGAAGACATCTGAGACTGGATTTTATGTCCATTCCAGAGAGTGTACAGCATGAAATACTGTCTTTCCGGCTGCCAGTCTGACTTGGCCTGAGAGAAGTTGGGTGAGAAGCATGCCCAAGTCTCCACCGAACCAATGTGGAGAGTTAATCACAAGTTAGGGCACTTTGGATTAAACGTTCATCTATGATGAACTGGCAAGCCACTCTCCCTGTGTGTTTCACCTTCAGGCTGTATGATTTCAGTGCAAAGGTTGTCTTAGAACCCGAAGACCCAGAAACATTTTGAAACCTGAATTGGCCTATTCTCGGAGACTAGTGCTGAGTCTATTGGGATAACATCAATCTGCAGGTTTTTCCCAGCACTGAAGACATAGTTCATCCTATAATTGGAAAATAATTTGATTTATATTCCATTGTTTCAGAGCCTCCACTCAGGTCTCTCGGAGGAGAGGTCTAGGCAGCAGGGAGATGGTCTAGTTTTGAAAAACAAAATGCTCCATAGACACTTATGGAGAAAGTGCAAAAATGGAGCCTGAGTGATGTTTATGAAAGAATGCCAATGCCTCTTTGTAGATTCCCGAGTTAGATTGAGGGATGTGAAGCATGGAGAGTCCAGACACAAAAACAGTGTAATGATTGGCCTCCCATCCTGAAACTTGCATTTGCTGGGTCCTGCCTACTACATGCCAGGCACTTGACATAGGAGTTCATTACATCCTCTCAATGCCACTGCAAATGGGTATAATTATCTCTATTTTTCTAAAGAAGAGTAAACAAAGTCCAGAAAGATAGGTAACTTGGCCCAGGTCACATAGCTGGCAAATACCCAAGTGATAATTTGAACCTGAACCCAAGTCTGCCTCACTCTGAGACCACATCCTTTCCTGTGCTCCAAAGGCTGAGCTTGTAAAGTGTGATCGATGCCTCTGCTAGAAGTGCAGAGTATACAAGCAGAACAACCCAAGACACGTGCTATTGATTCAGGCAGTGATACTCAGGGCGTTTTCCTGTGGAGTTTATGCTGGACCTACTAGCATCATTTTCCTCATTTTTCTCAGGGAATGCCTGGAAACCAAGATAATTGCTCATCAGAACTACCTTAGGAAACCCAAGTGGCAACGGGGTACCCTCTTAACCTAGAAAATTCTGGGAAATTATCCCTCTCATGCAGAGGTCGGCAAACTTTTTCTCTAAAGTGTCAGGTAGTCAATGTTTTCGGCTTCATGAGTCAGAAAAATCTGTCGCAACTACTCAATTCTGCTGTTGTAGCTCAAAAGCTGCTGCAGACAATAATTTATAAATGAATGAGTGTGGCTGTGTTCCAATAAACCTTTAAGGTCACTCAAGATTGAATTCTGTATAATTTTCACTTGTCACAAAATGTTATTTTTTTCTAAAAATTTTTTCAAATTTAAACATGTAAAAACCATTCTTAGCACGCAGGCCATACAAAAGAGGTGGGTAGTGTGGATTTAGCCTGCAGGCCATAGTTTGCCAATCCCTGCTCCAGAGGATCATATTTTATTTTATTTTTCCCCATATTTTAGATGGTTTACTCTCAGAAGGTTTACAAAAGTAGACAAGAAGATCTGCTGATAATTAATTAGTGAAAAACTATTGAATATAGCTTGACATTTTAAATCCTATTAACACCAATTTTTGGCCACCAGGATGACTCACAGTAAACAAAATTCCTTATTACTTTTTTTAAAAAAACGTCCTTTTAATTGAAATTTCAATTGAAATAATTGTAGATTCATACACACTTGCAAGAAATAATACATAGAGACCCCTTGCACCCTTCACCCAGGTTCCCCCTATGGTAACATTTTGCAAAATGATCTACCAATTTTGTCCAGATTTCTTCAGTTTTGCTTGTACTGGTGTGTGTGTGTGTGTGTGTGTGTGTGCGTGCACGTGTGTGTGTGCGCATGCATGCACATATTTAGTTATATCACTGCAAAGATCCCTGTGTTGCCCTTTCATAACTATATCCACCTCCCTCCTGCCCCCCTATCCCTAGCTCCTGGCAACTACTAATCTGTTCTTTATTTCTAAAATTTGGTCATTTCAAGAATGCTACACAAAAGGAATCATACAGTATGTAACTTTTTGACATTGACTTTTCATTCAGAATATTCCCCTAGAGATTCATCCAGGTTGTTGCATGTATCAGTAGTTAATTCCTTTTTATCCCTGCATAGCATTCCATGGTAAAGATTACCACTGTTGGTTTAATCCTTCATTTGCTGAAGGACATTTGGATTGTTTCTAGTTTCAGGCTAACATGAATAAAGCATCTCTGAATGTTTGTGTGCAGGTTTTTGTGTGAACATTTCATGTCCCTGGGATAAATGCCCAAAAGTGCAATTTCTGGTCTATATGGTAATTTCATATTTATTACTTTTTAAATATTCCCTTTGCGCATATTTTAAAATATGCCTTTTTAACATTACCACAAAAACACACCCTGTAACAAATGACAACGTGGTAACAGCTCTTTAAAAATTCCCTGCCATCTTGCATTCTCATTTTATAGACACAGAAACTCTACACTAGAGAACTTAACTGACCCCAAAGGGTCAGTCATAAGTCACAGAATGGTCAGTGCAAGCTGAGCCAGAACAAGAAATCACTTCTTCCTTGTCTTCCATTAGTGCTCACATCTAAACATGCTGCACCAGTGAAATTACAGACAGAAGCAGCCAACGACGTGGTGTTTCTCATTATGCAAGAAAGAAAATGGTTTACTTGGCTCTTAGGGATGTCATGAGCTCACATCTCCTAGCTATAGCCTTCCTCAATGGAGTCTTTTGTGGCTTCTTCACTCAAAACTTGAGACTGCCTCACAGCATGGGCAAGTGATGAGGAATAGCAAAGTGCAAACATGCAAACAATGTTTAATATTTCTCCAGTGTGACTATGGGAACTGGAAACCCTAAAGCTCTGTGACACTTTTCATCAGGCCCCTGGGGGTTATGCAGCTGTGTGGTTAACAAGTTGACTATACTGATCAGAGAGGGTTGAACTAGTATTGATAAATTACAATTCCTCAAATCTAAAGCCTTTCCTGACACGTTTCCTAAATGGTCCAAAGAAGAGTTTATTTCATTTCTACATTAGACTTAGCAATCGGTTTCTTCAGTCTACTGGCCATGACCAAGAAGTGCAGGAATCCTACCATCTTTCACTCCCTCCTCAGAATCTAGGAGCCATTACAACAATCCGTCCATATCTTTAACCAGTGCTGCAGAGGGAGGTCTGTGGACCAGCAGCATCAGCATCACCTGCTAGCTTGTTACATGTGCAGACTCTCAGGCTTCATCCTCAGAATGGTTGAATGAATTTCTGTGACTGAGGCCCACCAATCTGCTTCTTTCCTAGCTCTCACTCAGAGGTTCTGAAGCTCACTAAGCCACTTTAGAACTAATTTCAAGTATACAACAGAAATGTAAGTCATAGCTTTTAAATAAATAGATAAATAATAATAATAATAATAATAATAATAATAAAAGCTCAACCAACAAAATAGTTCCAGCCCCTTTCTGTCAATTACACAGTCTTTATGAGGCCAATATTGATATAAACATAAACCAGAGTTGTTATTTCTGACATTCAGCAGATTGTAACTTTCTTCATGCATGCACTGTTTAAGTTGTTTCTAATGAAAATGCTCAGTTTGTGCTTCTACTTAGCACCTATTTAAAATTCTTTATCAAACTGTAATTTCCTCGAAGGCAGGAAACGTGTGTCTCCATGGCCTAATAAATAGGTGTCTAATAAATGGTCGTTTAACAAATGAATGGATTGTGTTTTATATTACAGTTGCTTTGCCCTCCACTAAACAGTGCACTTACAGGTTGGAGAAGATGAGGGTTTTGTTTGTGCTGGGTTCTCGAAGATTTTCTCACTATCCCTAAGTATGCAGCTGACTTCTCTGAATACAATAGGTTCACAAAAGTTGTTGGATGCACAACAACAACCAACTAAATTTCACCTTTAGTGTTACTGCATAGACTCCAAATAATTTTACCATGGACATTATTTCCATGTACATGTGGGAAAAATTAATTTAGTATGTGCCATTTTGAATATTGTTTAAGAAACATCATTACCTATAAAATGGAACTTGAGAGCATGTTTGGGAGGTTTGTGGGTGAACGAAGGTACCTGTGACAGATGTACCTCCTTTCAAAAGGGTTTGTCATGGAACAATGAAGGCGAAAAGAGGCAATGATACTCAGCCAGGTGAGCCAGTGGACCCCAGCATTTTTACTGAAATTTTCTAATTAAGAAACCAAATTACACAGGCTCACTAGATGATCCAAATTCCGACATTCAGGTAGGATATTTCAAGCCCTTTGATGTTGAACTTTTAGGTTTATCTGCCTTGTTAGTTATTCTCTATGAATGAGAGTATCTGGCACTTTCACAGAAAGGTGGAAATGACAGATAAGCACCTTTGAAGGATCAGATATGTGTGAAGGAAAAACACAGTGTCTGTGCTCAAGAATCTAAGATAACTTAGCAAGGATGATCTGTGCTCTTTAATTTTTACGTATCCCATATGAAGGATGGGAAATGCTAAGTGTTTTCCTCAGTGGTCTTAATTATAAAACATTACAGAGGGATACAAGTTTTATAATCTACCTTTCAGTAAAACAAATAAATAAATCATTTGTCTGTGCTTTGGAATCTAAGAGGAACGTAAAGCAAAATCAGATATGTTTATGATAGGTAGACTTCAGCAATGAAGTAGGAGTTTGGAAAACTCCTACAGTCAACCCTAGGATGACTTCAACGGATGACTTCAACATGATTTTCTTTCTTTTCTTTTCTTTTCTTTTCTTTTCTTTTCTTCTCTCTCTCTCTCTCTTTCTTTCTTTCTTTCTCTGTCTTCTTTCTTTCTTTCTTTTTTCTTTCTTCTTCTTCTTCTTCTTTTTTTTTTTGACAGAGTCTTACTTCGTCATCCAGGCTGGAGTACAGTGGTGTGATCTTGGCTCACTGCTACCTCTGCCTCCTGGGTTAAAGTGATTCTCGTGCTTCAGCCGCCTGAGTAGCTGGGAATACAGGCGTGCGCCACCACGCCTGGCTATTTTTGTACTTTTAGTAGAGATGGGGTTTCGCCATGTTGGCCAGGCTGGTCTCGAACTCCTGACCTCAGGTGATCCACCCACCTCGGCCTCCCAAAGTGCTGGGATAACAGGCATGAGTCACCGCACCTGGCCAACATGATTTTCTTTTCCATCAAAATGACATTTCCTTGAGAATGACAAGAAGAGAAAATGGCTACGAATATTAATTTCTTTCATTCTATATTGCTGCCATTTTTGTATATTTATAAGAGTAAGATTTTGTTGATTAGGGTTTTTGCTCTATTGAAATAACATCTTCGGACATATATATTTCTTAAATGACTAACATATTTCTGATCCAAGAGGACATACAAAACTGGACTGAGTATAACATTATCTTCCAAATAAATTTTAACTTTGTGTTTAATTTGTTTAAGCATTTTTCACAGAATTTGTCTCCAGACAAAACTCTTAAAAGTTAGTTTTGAGTCAACACATGTTACAATGGTTGCCTGAAATCACTAAATATTTTAGTACTGTTAATTCAAATTCATTTGAGCAGTATTTCACATGCAAAGCTTCAGACTCATCCAGTCTCAGAATGATTCTTTGAAGGCATAAAGCTGTCAGTTGTGAATTAAATGGACAAGGTGATGGAAAGTAAATGTCTACCTTCAACTCTGGCAGGTCATTGTTTCTACATGCTATCAGTGTTTTTCATTAGCTGTATTAACAGAGACATCTTAAGTCCTGCCTAAGTCCACAGGCCTCTGAAGGAAGTCTAAACAACTTTGAGTGATTTGGAGTGGAAGCAGTACTAAGCAACAAATTCAAAACCCTTTTGGTGGGCACCCTCTCCCCTAGAGGTGGTGTGTTTTGCCAGATTTGTCCTTCAGAATGACAGTTCCATGGTTCACAGGTTTATCAAATACTAAGCCATCACCCTCAAAGAGCTTGGAGGGGATGATATTAGCCAGCATTTATTGAGTGCTTCCTCTGTTCAGAATACTACACATACTTCTTCTAATTTAGTCTTATCAAATGACTCCGGGAGGCAGGTGGTGAAAGAAACCAAGGTTAGGAAGTTAAGTGTTAGGAATAGGAAGTCCAGCTAACAAGTGACACAGTAGAGATTCTAAGTTAGGTCTGTGTAGCTCAAAAGTTTATCCTCCTAACCTCTGTGCCATTCTGCAGGTCATCACAGGGCATTCAATAGCTAGTGATGGTGGCCATGGCAAATTGAGGGGTGTGAAAACCAGAGTTCTTTTCTACACCTTTCCTTAGCTGGGATGGGAAGCAACACACATACACATTGATTTTATTTTGGTTTATTTATGAGGGGATAATTTGTATTGTGTGTACATGTGTACACATTCTTTCTCTCTCCCTCCCTCCCTCTTTCTGTGTGTGTCTCTCTTTCTCTCTGTGCATATGCACGAGAAAGACAGAGACAGTGAGAGACAGAGAGAGAGAGAGAGAAATAATACTTAGAAGTATTGAAAGTTTGAAGACCACTCATCTAGTCTCTTCAACTAATTAAATGAAATTAATTTGTATTGTAACTTATCTCCCTTATGCATACCCATCTATTTGTAACTTGAGAAATACTATATTCTTAATTGTTGCATTACAATTGTTAAATTTATTGCAACCGAAGACATCACATTTCTCTATTGCATATTTTTATCTCCCCAGTCATGAGACAGTGGATGTTCTTTATCCTCACCTCCCCCTAATTGTTTCCCTTTGGTACACACTCTTTCCTTCCTTCAATTTTCATACGTTCAATAGTCAGGACTCAGAGAGAGCAAGAAACAAATAGATGTTATGTGGAATAAAACCATTACTTCCTGACACCTCCATATTTGTTCTTTCTGGTCTCTTGGAGTCTCCCAATTAGTTCTTGTCTTAATTTTCTGGCAAATTTCAGGAGCCCTCACAATCTTCAAATTATCATCTTCCAATATTCTTCTCTTGGGAATTCCCTGGAAACTTCCTGCCAATATGCAATCCTAGGACCTGAGTAAGAGCCATATTTTATTGACTATGAGAGTAATCTTCCAGATGGCTTATTTTGTAACATTCCGCAAGTTATAGGACTCAGTAATGTATAGGCATGTCCCCCCAAGCCTTTCTAATCAGTGGGCTAAGGAGAGCCATTGTTCTATTCATTATACCATATGCCAATCCCTTCTCAAATCTGGGATCATAATTGATGGGTTTTCTTTTTTCCATAGGTCAAGCTTTTGTTTCATGGCTCTCATGTTCTTGAGCAGCCCCATTGGCCTCAATCCCTTACTTACCCTAACAGTAAGATAATATCACCCATCAAGGAGTCCTAAAATGCAGTCCATTGAAATTAAAGTGATAGTCTTTGCTGTCCTAAAGCTTATCTGTGCTGTACACATGCACAGCATGGAGGGCAAATGGATTGTTCAGCAGCTTGCCAGAGAGAGATAAATAAGCAGTGAAGGAAAGAGCAGACCCTGGCAGGGCAAACCGAACTGGGCAAATCCATAAAGCTACAGCCAGTGAGCAAACAACAGCAGTCTTATATTCAGTCACTGGAAATGTGAAGTTTCTTTTGACCTAATGTGTTAATGTGAACCTATGATTCACACAGTCCCGAAAGACAACAAATTTTGCAGCAGGCCTAGGAACTTTTGTTATAATGTCATCTATGGAAAATATCAGGAAAGCAGAAAATATGATCTTTATAATTTTTGTGTACCTACAGGGCCAATTATCTATTAAACAATCATATAGAGTGATCACTTCAGGGAAACACTAAAAGAGACTTTAAAAATAGTCAGTAGATTCCAATGATTTACATCATAAGGAAACAGACCATCTTAAGTAACACATGGACAATAAAAGCAAGCAGATGTTTGCATTCTAACCAGGGCACTAATGGAGGTGCTGTGGCATTGTATCAAAGTAAAGTTTGCCATCTTCAGAATTGCCCACTGGAGTTTTAAATACAGCTGTATAACTTTGAGTCAACAACTGGTAAGCATTCCCCGACCACTCTAAGCATCATTCTTTGCTGCAGGTAAGAATTAATAATTCATCACTAACACACCGTGTCAAACTCATTTTCTGAAATGGGCCTGAAATGTGTGATTGACTATAACATGAAAATTTGCCATAAAAACAATTCCTCGGGTTGCTGAATTGTAAACATAAGTTATTATGAGCAAAATCACAGTAAAAATAAATGAGCAAGACCAAACTCACAAGAGACTGGATTTGAAATTTCACGTGCAAGCTGTAAGCCTGGCAGTTACCAAGTCAAGCGTTGGGTACTCTGTAAAGCTTGACAGTAGGAATGGATCCAGATACTACGGCCTTTTACCTTTTCTTCTGGAGAAATTTAAAGCATTTTTATAAATATTAAGCCAGATACTGCTCATTCAATAAATGACTCCTGGAAGTATAGAAGACATTTGGGGGGATTAACTCTTTAGGCCACCAAGCTATCATTCACTGCCTAAGAATAATCTTTATTAAGGTAGGGAGAGCCAACCTTTTCTGGAACACCTCACAGCCTAGAAGCCCCAGATTCTTGCTACTCAAGCCTTTTCAAGTGGGGACATTTAAAAAGAAAATTGCACTTGCACTACTATTGCGGAATAGGACTAATTACAAAGATTAAAACAGCCTTGTCATCTTCAGGGGTTAGTTTCACTGGGAAGAACCCTACTAGGACACTAGTACTAAGTCACTCACCCCTTGGCTGGCTGTTTTGGCATGTGGACTAACAACACTCCCTTTGTCTTATTCTTGCTTTCTTCTAACTGCCCACTTTCATTTTTGTGACGTTTGCTCCTCCTTTCGTAAAGATACCTAAAGAAAAATATATTTTTCGCATCCACCAGCTCAAACACAATGCCCGTGTTTGTCTCATTTCTTATTTTTTGATTTGTTAATGTTTACTTTTCATTTCTTACTTTCTTCTTTATTTATCCTTTTTGCTGATTTCTTTAACTTGCAAGCATTTCCCCATAAACATATTTCTCACCCTTTCTTTTGTTTTCTTCCTTTCTCTCTCTTTCTCTTTCAGTCTCCAGTATTTTCTAGCAATTTGTGGCTTGCCTCTTCTTGATCCCTTAGTCCTGCACCTGTTTGTTTGCTGGGCTTTTGTTCATATATGGGGGATGGGCTTGGCTGGAGAAGGCAGTAGGTTTTTGTTGCTTTGGGACCTCGCTTCCTCTAACATCTCTTGCTGATCTTTTTTTTTTCTCATTTTTTTCTTTCCTTTTCTCTCCTGACCTCTCTGGTCTTCCACTTATCTTGTAAATCATTATACTTGATCTTAAAAAATTATGGCATTTTCACAGTAACCAAAACAGCATGGTACTTGTACAAAAACAGACACATAGACCAATGGAACAGAATAGAGAACTCAGAAATAAGGCCACACACCTGCAATCATCTGATCTTTGACAAACCTGACAAAAACAAGCAATGGGGAAAGGATTTTCTATTTAATAAATGGTGCTGGGAGAACTGGCTAGCCATATGCAGAACACTGAAACTGGACTCCTTCCTTATACCTTATACAAAAATCAACTCAAGATGTATTAAAGACTTAAACGTAAATCCCAAAACTATAAAAACTCTAGAAGAAAATCTAGGCAATACCATTCAGGAAATAGGCACAGGCAAAGATTTCATGATGAAGATGACAAAAGCAATTGCAACAAAAGCAAAAATTGACAAATGACATCTAATTAAAGAGCTTCTGCACAGCAAAAGAAACTGTCATCAGAGTGAATAGACAGCCTACAGAATAAGAGAAAATTTTTTCATTCTGTCCATCCTACAAAGGTCTAAATATCTAGAGTCTACAAGGAACTTAAACAAATTTAGAAGACAAAAACAAAGTAAGCAAAGGACATGAATAGACACTTCTCAAAAGAAGACATACATGCAGCCAACAAACATATGAAAAAAAGCTCAACATCACTGATCAACAGAGAAATGCATATTAAAACCATAATGAGATATCATCTCATGCCAGTCAGAATGGCAACTATTAAAAAGTCAAAGAACAACAGATGCTGGCGAGGTTGTAGAGAAAAAGGAACACTTTTACATTGTTGGTAGGAGTGTAAATTAGTTCAACCATCGTGGAAGACAGTGTGGCAATTCCTCAAAGATCTAGGGGCAGAAATACCATTTTAGCCAGCAATTCCACTACTGGGTATATAACCAAAGGAATATAAATAATTCTGTTATAAAGATACATGCACGCTTGTGTTCATTGCAGCACTATTCACAATAGCAAAGACATGGAATCAACCCAAATGCCCATCAATGATAGACTGGATAAAGAAAATGTGGTGCATATACACCATGGAATACTATGCAGCCATAAAAAGGAATGAGATCATGTCCTTTGCAGGGACATGGATGGAGCTGGCAGCCATTATCCTCAGCAAACTAATGCAGAAACAGAAAACCAAACACTGCATGTTCTCACTTACACATGCGAGCTGAATAATGAGAACACATGGACACACTGGGGGGGAACAACACACACTGGGGCCTGTTGGGGAGGTGGGGGGATGGACAGCATCAAGAAGAATAGCTAATGCATGCTGGGCTTAATACCTAGGTGATGGGTTGATCTGTGTAGCAAACCATCACAGCACGTGTTTACCTATGTAACAAACCTGCACATCCTGCACATGTACCCCTGAACTTCAAATAAAAGTTAAAGACTAAAAAAGAGTATGACATTTTATTTTCTTACATCTTTCATCTAACTTCAAAAAAAGTAAAAAATAATTAAAGCTTACCTTCCTTAAAATAGAAAAACGTTCCAATGGACACATACAGTTGTGTGCGTGTGTGTATGTGTGCGTGTGTATAACACATATATAATATATATAAATAAAATGTACATAGAAATGTATGTAAATATGAACAGTGTTGCTTTATCATTGATAGTGACCCTAGTAAATAAAACAAGAACTGGTTGTACTAACACCAATACATGGAAATAATCTACTAGAACTACACAAGCCATGAAATGGTCTTGGAAGCATCAATACAGGTTAATTCTTTTATTTTGGAATATAGCAATATGCACATTTCATTGGACTCATTAGTATTATGTATTTAAATTTAAATTTAACATTGATCAATAGCAATAAATTATATACAACACACACACATATACATAACCTATTATTTTATTCACAGAAGGCAGGTCATTTATAAATAAACTTTTGCATAGTCTAAAACTCATATATTGATTTATGCTACCAAAATACAGCCTGGGTAAGCAGAGAAACAAACAAACCAAATAGACAAATATATATAAAATAGGCTGTTTTAGAGATAACACAGGACAGATTTTATTAACTAATTTATGACTTACGGACTGTTGGCAGAGGCCTTCCTCCTCCCTAATTTCAGTCTTTCTGAACAGGAAAAACAGACCAGAAGGCTTGATGGTGTGCAAAGCTCACATCTTTATCTCTGCAAGAGCTTTATTTGGGGGTCTGGAAACAGAAATTCCCACCATTTTTCATTGATCGTAATGTTTGATATGTTTTCTCTTTGCTGGGACCTTCACTCTGGATCATTCTGCCAGGTTCCTTCACTATCTTCAAACTATCGGCAAATGATTTATTGGTAGGTAACTATATTCATGGACAAAGTGAACTCATTTTCTGGTTTGACACTATAGCTCTCGCTTCCTTCTATTGCACTGTGACTCCAAAAACACCCAGGCTTGCAGCAACTACTACTGCACATACTAATCAGAAGTTTCTATGAAGTGCTCCTGCTTTGAACTCAGCAAAGCCACAGCCAAGTGGGTCCTTATGAAGTGAAAATGGCAGTCCCTTTGGGACATACTATTCAGATTTAAAATGGACTTTAAAAAAATTGCACTTCTGTCTTGAAATCCATTTGTGCTAACATGGGTCATGTAGAGGAAAAATTATGAAGGCAGGGAAAGTAGTGGAAAGAGAAAGGTCTTTACATGGCTAGGACTTTTTTTTTCTTCAGATAACAGCTTCCACTCCACTTCCATCCTCACCCCTCCCATACACCCAAATCCCAATCTGGGTGCATACAGTAAAATCTTAAATATGCACACTGAGAAGCAAGTGCAATCTAGTTATCTGAAAGTTCATACAAACGCTTCTCAATCTTCCACCCAAACATTACACAAGTGAAATGACAAAATGGGTTGCCTCCCACTCTCTCCCACACGTTTTTCTATAGGAACATAAGTGTTTAGATAACTGAATAGGATCTTGATGGGAAATTTAAGCTTCTTAAGAATTCAGTGAAAGATAAATGTGGTTTTATTAATACATACATACGCCCAAACTGTAGACATACAGTTCAGTTCTAAAATAAAGAGACTTACATAATGTGTGCCAAGAACAAAGGGAAAGACAAGGAACAAGGCAAGAAGATATAAATTTTGGTAATGACTTAGATCCTATAATGCAACACCTGCACAAAGGGAAGCTAATACCTTGATTCCACAAGGTTTAACCTCCTCCTCCCCCTCACCTGCCCATTCCAAGGTTTTCCTAACCCTGTGGCTGCAGCTTTCACTGCCTAATGACTCCCCTTAATGGGAGAATATTTGGAAGCCAGAAAGGAATTCGCTGAGGTCACTCAAGGGTAGTGGAATTACACATGTCATATAAAATGCTCTTGCTAAATTGATGCTAGAAAAACGGAATGGCAAAACCTTCACCCAAACCCTATTGGGAATGTGAAGTTAATGGAGTGTGCTCATCTATTAGTGCAAACTCTCGGGTTACAATTTTCTAAATCCTATAGTCCTCTTACAAATGATAAGGGATCTCAGCTGAGAAAAGCAATGTAGCTTATTCCTATTTGGGATCCCTTAATCCAGGTTGAGGGGAGGGGGTAAGGGGGTTGGAATGAAATAGAAAGAATTCGCCAGACAACTGAAGTTAATAGCTGTCCTGTACATTATCAACAAGGAGAAAACTTCACTTAGGTAAACTTACAGAGTGTTGAGATCTTGGCTGTCAAGACCCTCACATCCCACCCCAGGAAGTTATTGAAAATAG
Source organism: Nomascus leucogenys (assembly GCF_006542625.1). Taxonomy (NCBI): domain Eukaryota; kingdom Metazoa; phylum Chordata; class Mammalia; order Primates; family Hylobatidae; genus Nomascus; species Nomascus leucogenys. The sequence continues at coordinate 9,297,625 of NC_044406.1, forward strand.
CTCTTCTCCCTCCAGGCTTTATTGCTGGTGAATTTGTGGGTTATAATAGTAACTCACATGTAGGACATTTGACCATGTACGAAGTGATTTTCATTCATGTAGACCTCATTTGATTGTCCCAAAAATTCTTGAGGTGAGTGTTTATGACCTAATTTTTAAAGATGAGGAAACTGAGATTCAGAGAAACTGAGCATCACACAGCTACTAAATGGATGAGCTAAGACTCGAACCCATACCATGACTTTCCACCTCAAAGCTCATGCATTTTTCCACTCAATCAGGTTACTCCCTTCCACCAAACCAGGCCAACTTTCATTGTCCCCTACACCACTATCCTTCTAGATATGTGAACCAAATTCTTGAGAGTCTGTTTTTACACCTCCTGGTCCCTCATCATCTCCCTTGCACCATGCATCATCCACTCCTTTCGATTTCACCTCTCTAAAATAGAAATGAAATCCATCCACTTCTCTTCATCTCTACCACCACGATATTAGTACAAGCAGACATTATTTTTGCTTTCCAAGGCTCCTGTTTTGTTCACCTACATTGACTCTGACGGCCCTCCAATCTGATCTACTATGTTGATGCAAAAGTAATCATGGTTTTTGTAATTACTTTTAACTGCAAAAAGCGCGATTACTTTTGCAACAACCTAATATTTTCCAGGTTGCTGCCAATGTGAACTTTTCAAAAGACCAATGTCATCCCTTGCTGAAAACTCCCTCATAGAGTCTGGCCATTTCCTACCCTTGAAAACACACTGTCTCAAGTCCTTTCTGTCTAACTCTCAGCTCAAGCAATCCTTTCTCAGGGGAATTTTCTCTGCCTTTCTCTGCCTTCCTCTGTAGCAGATCAGCTACATTCTCCTAGTACAATCTCATGGCAACATATACCTCCATTTTATAGCTTTTATTCCAGGTGTACCTTTACTCATGTCTGTGTGACAGTTCATCAACGTTTGTCTCCTACACTTGACTGTTATTTACTTGAATGCAGGTTCCACTTTAGCCTTAGCACACAGGATGATGCCTAGTTCAGAGAAAGCATTTGACAAATATTATTGAACAAATGTAGAGCTTCTCTTTCTTCTTTTTCTCTTTTTCCTTCCCTCTCTCCATTCCTCTACTCTCATCCTTCTCCCTTTCCTTGTCCCATCTTCATGGGACTTTGCTCTCTTACTTAGTCTTAATTGGAAAGAAATCCATGACAAAGGAATAAATACAGCAACTACAAATGTTGTTCTCCCTAAAGTCATTTGATTTCAACTAGGAGACTCTTGATGCCTTAAAAGACAACAAAATCATTCTCTAATGCTGATGTTTTAGTCATTCTCATGAGATGGGGAAGATACACCCTATTTCATGAGTTCTCTGGGGAAATTCTTTCCCAGTTTAACCCAACCGATATTGGGAGGTATCTTACATTTGTTGCTGCTCAGGCTGCAGTTGTGATACAATTGTCAATGCCTGCCCATGAACTCTCTTGATCATAGCAGTTCTTACTGTTGTCAGTTCATTTGAGCTATAGGTATTATTTTAAAACAAGCCTTGCCTGTTAGGAGAAGAGAAGTTGCACACCTGGTAAAACCACTCAAAGAAAAAGGAAGGAGGAAAGATTCCCGCCCCCCACCACCCCCACCCCGCCCGCCAGCCAGAGAGAGAGAGAGAGAAAGAGAGAGATTGAGAGAGAGATCCTCTCAAGGCTCAGGTGGTACTGGGGCAGAAAGTTGTCCGGACAGATACCCAGGAGACCTATGGACCCCACCAAGCATGCTGGTTCTTAATGCATTTGTAGGCATATGTTTAAAGCGTTAAGTAATTAGCTCACTGAGATGTGTAGTAACTTGATGGGCATTCCTTGGGTTATGAATGGACAACTGCATTCTCTTGTAGGCCCATTTGTGGAAAGAATATAGTCTTGATCGTCACCTTCTAGTAGAAATGCAGAGAAAGAAGCTCTTTATTTAAAAATGCTGCATTTTGGCCCAAAGCATGTTGGCATGGTGCAGAAAAGAACAGATACAACGACTCAGTTGAAAAGTTAAAGCTTCTTAAAAGTTTATCTCACCTATATCTTCCATTTTACTTATGCACAGGGGGAGACATGATTTTTAAATAATCAGTCTAAATAATAGTCAGCCAATAACTCTCTGTTAGAGAGTTATTTCTCTCTAAAAGAGAATAACTCTCTGTTAGAGAGTTATCTCTCTCTAAAAGAGAATAACTCTCTGTTAGAGAGTTATCTCAATAAATTTAGCATAAAATATTTAAATGCCAAGAAAACATTGTGTTATAGATTAATTGGAAGAATTTTTTCTTTCTTAGCGTTGAATCTTATAATCTTATAATCGATCATATATGAGATTCAATAAAAATAAGTCAGAAATAGGGAGCCATTTGATCTACACTTTGATAAAGCTGCCCTGCTTCCTCATTACACAAACACCATATGGCCCCCACTTGCCTTAGCAAAGAGCGAACTCTTGCCAAGACATGTTAGCGCATGGGATACATTCTCTCCACATCTTGGACGCCACATCAGATTAAATGTTACATTCTGCTGGGGTAGGGTGTTGGTGGATGGGGAATTAGAGAAAGAGACTGGGGTCTGAGGGTAATCTAGGGGGGCAAGTGGCTTTTATCAATGAATTTGCTAGCCCAGCTCCTCCCACCATTGCTGGTGAAAAAGATTTCAAGCTGTTAAATTAATAAGTATGAAGTGAGTATTTTTCGCTTTATAAAATACGGTACTTTTGAGAAAACACCTAAAAAGGGGGAAATCTACATTGAGAAGATGTAGATTGCTACAGAAGAAAGAAGTCCTTAGAACAAGGGTGTCAAACACAAAAACCTAAAAGGGACAAACAGGTAACACCAATAAGCAGAGGACATGGTGTAAGACATTAGAAGGTATATCATGCTTCATTGAAACACAAATTTTAAATCATTGAGTGGGAAAAATTACATAAGGGCCACCAGTGTGCATCTGCTTCTACTTCTTCAACCCCTGAATTGTTTACTTGACGATGTGCCTAACTTATCTCCACCCATTTCAGATCCAGCCAATATTTACTGATTGGCCTCATGCCCAGCATTGTGCCAGGTGCGTTCACAGACATGACCATTTTCAATACTCATAACCGTCCAATGAAGTGTGTATTTATGTCTCCATCGATAGATGAGGAAATTGAATCCCTGAGAAGTTTAAAATGTCTTGGCCAAACCCACCATTCATTGCTCTGGAAGAAACTTGGGAAACACTACCATTCTTTTGTTTCTTAACATTGAGCCAAGGATATCAGTTCGAGTAAACTTGTTATCTGTTCTCCGGTAGTTTATATGCTGTTTTGTTCCCCCAAGGCAATACATGATGAGTGTGTCAGTACAGATATAAATAACTGCACAATTAGATACTCAGGGGGAGAAATAATTTTGGTTAAAATTATCAAGGCCTCTGTTGCAGAACAATAGCTATAAATAATTCAGCCTTTTCTGGCTCAGGCTCTTTGACTAAAATTCCAATTCTGTCACGTGTTAAAACTCAAACTGTCAATTTGAGGAGGTTCTGCTTAATTTCATTTTTGTCTCAAGTTTGGACAAGTGAAGACCAACTCACAAGAGAGTGTGAGTATACTCAACTCACACACAGAACCATTCTTTATGCAGCTTCAGCTATTATGTACCATGCATTTCTGAAAATGCCATATTCCCCAAAGCACAGCAATCCATTTTTATTCTTTTAAAATAAAAATAACATTAAATGAACCATTGACATTAATATTTATAGTAACTCAATGTCTTTGAAAGGTTCATTCACAGAAGATTCCCTTATATGTGATTACAAGCAATTAATTTAAAAATGGAAATGTACTTTTACATTTAACTAGAAGTCATAGTCCTGACTATCACTTCACCAGCTAACCTTTCCTCAAATATAAATATATTTAAAATTGGTTTTACTAATGCCCTAGGTACTTGGAAAATCTTACTGGTGCAAACTCATTATTAATTCATAATCCCCAATTCTAAGCCTTATACGTATGACCTTAGAAGTAACGGCAGCTGCTCTTGCCTACTTTATAAGAATTGTTACCGAAACATGTACGTTAATAATTTCCAGTGATTACAAGCCATTATAAAAGCTCTCAAGTTACCTAGTACTCTGGAAATAGCTCTTCTCCATGTGGCACCCCAGCAATACTTGACAACCCCAAAGAGAGTGGTTTTGAAAATTACATTAACAAAATATAAACTGGCATCATCCAACTCTCAGTTATTTATAGATGCTCTGCAGGGACAATCAAGTGGTCTTTTCTCTATAAGCACACCAAGTTTATTGGCATCTACCTGGCATTATCTGACATGGAAATCATCTGGTCAGTGAAAACATGAATATCTTGACTTATCAGTTACTTGTTCATTGCCCACCAGTGTTTTGTGGCCACCAGCTGGGAAGCTCTGATTTAGAGAACGATTAGCAAAAGAGTGAGTGATCAAGTAAGTTTGCAGCAAATCATGTTTCACATCCTGCACCATTCAGGTAATGAGATTTCTCTTTGCAGAAATGCTATCCATTGCATGAAGACTTGGTTTAAATTCATCTGTCTCTTATATACCCGTTTTTCCTCCAGAGTACTTAGCATAGGACTTCAAAAGGCACTCAATAAATATTTGCTGAATGAATGTAACAGGAATTAATAACGCAAAAAATGTTTTTGAAAGATAATTGATGTCAAATGGTAGGCAGAGGAAGCCAGAGAAAGTTCACCAGTGATAGAAATGCTGCGTACAAATCTGGTACAGTGCCCAAGAAAAGGATTTGCATTTAACAAATAACCTTTAAAGTCAGGTTCTTTTATGTCCATCACCCCTGGACTAAGCCATATTAGTGGTGGGAGAATCCCAGCCAAACAAACCCTGATAGCAGTTTGAGAAAGGGAAGTATAAGCAATAACCAAATGTTAGAAAGGATTCCATGAAGCACTTTGCCATCAGTTGTTCAGAAAACCTCAAAGAATAGAATAGCACACACACACATACACACACAATAGAACACATCATTAAATTATTTATAAAATAAAGAGGACAAACTGGATAACATGCAGAGGGCCTTAACACTCTCATGATTGCATGAAAGGTGATAAACATTACAATATTTTTCTTTTCATTGAGCCCTCAGGCCCAAGTTAATACAGTGTTGGGGTATTCTGACTGGTTTGATCAATATTCTGGGCCTAGACTGTCAAAGGCAGTTTCCTAACTTTAACACATCATGACAGAGAAATTGATGCAATCTGCACCATATATGGAGGTAAACTGAGGAAGCTATGTGATCCAGAAATAACCTTCCACGGATCAGCTCAGGCCAGCCACAGCCTGATGGCCCATGTGCCAAGAGGGGTCAACAACTGGGTATGTCTGCAACCCACTCATCATTTACCAGTGCTCCGTGGTCCTTCCATTGAGAAGCTTTATTTTAAAGAATGTTTCTCAGAATGATCAGCCTAGAAACGAGCCATCAAGTAAGTCTGCAGCAAACCCTACTTCATATGGTGCACACTATACTTCTTTCAGGGAGTCAAAATATGTATTAGTAAATGAACATATTAAGGCTCTGAGAAGACCTATTTCCCATTGTTCGTTTGTTTTTGTCCAGTATTTTCCAACCTCTTTTAACCAGGGCACCTACTAACATCTTGCAGATCTACGGAGGCTGCCGATTGGCTAAACCCTCCATGCAAGCACAAAGTACTGTGACTCGAAAAGGGTCAATGCAACAATATAGGTCCTAACTGTCTTTAATTGGAGGATTAGTTCACACACTGGAAAAACTTTAAGAAGGAATCCTCCTGGAACTTTGTTAACACTAAAGTGTTAAATACCATAAACAATATTATTATCCCCAAACAGGCTGCTGAGGAGCCGGGGATGAGTAGATTCTAGCCGTGAGACTCCCAGTCATCTGCAGTAATTCATATGCCACTGGCAAGGATAATTCTAAACATCAGATCCAAAAACCCTATGCATACACCGCCCCCTTGCCCTCCTTACCCCAGGAGACTTATCTGTCTTTCTGGTTATATATTCCCTTGGCTGTTAGTGTAATTAGTGTATAATAACTATGTACATATCAACTCACAGGAAAAACGGCAGACGTGCTGGCTGATTTGGCTTGGGGCCATCTCATCGCCAGGGTGAGACAACCTGGTATTAAACCATCTGTTATTAACTGTATATTCTAAAATAGTGTTTTGTGTCTCCTGGGTTGCTGACTCCCATTGACAGCAACAGAATGTCAAGACTCATATTTTTCTGAGCAGCACTGAGGAGATAAACTTTAAAACATTTGCATTGTCCCTTCTGTTCTGCTGCTTGTGCTATTAAGAATTTTATTTACTAAAATGTCTATTGCATTATACACGGTGCTTTTCTATGTTTCATTCTCACAGAGGTGAACAAGTTTCATTTAAATTGTGTCTTTGCGAAAGTTATGCTTTCTAGAGTCAAAGATCCTAGAGAAAATTGGCCATAGCTTTTGTCCTTATGACTAGGCAGTTGCCAATGCCTGTTTGAAATCAATAATCTCACTAGGGAATGGACTATGACTTGCATTTTTAAAAAACCTGGTCATTTTCTCAAATGTCCTTGTTTGCACTGATTACTTTTCTTTAAATTAACTTAAGCAATTAATTTAATAATATCAGAAATCTGAAATTGAGTCTTTGTGCCACTTGTTGCAGTTAGTAGCACAAACCTACTCCCCAAACTCAGGATTAAGTCTGTATATGACAGAAAACAACAGTATTCCTTTGAAAGACGAGCAGTCAAATCATTCAACACAATTATCCAAGTTAATTCAACTCAAAAAACCACATCACCATGAAAAAATAAAAATAAATTTTTTACCTGATTCCAAATCACTTTTGACAGCTATAAAAAATTGACTTTCTTTGCAAAAGTTTTACCTATGCCCCAGAACTCAGTTGAAACAATTTTTTTCCTTTCCCAGTTGTCTCTTATAATTGGCTGTTCCCAAGTATAACTAAAATTTCCCTGCAAGTCTGTTAAACACTTTCACATTTCCATGTTTAATCACATTCAGATTGAGATTTTTGTACACATATAGAATATAGCCAGATTTTAACTCAATTGACCACAATACCTTTGACATAAAGCCTTTATTCACCGTTCTCGCCATATATATAAATAGACATACGCTCCTTGTCAAAACGCAAGAGCGAGTTTCTTTACATTGTCTAGAACAAAGAGGCCAGCTCGGCTTCTATTTTTCCTCAGTGTCTCAGAAGGTGTCCTTTATTACATATGCAGGATGCAAGGATTTTGCTGCTGCGTGAATGAAAAATGATACCTTCAGACTGCCTTTTTAGTGACAAATTACGCTTTTGCAGACCATCACACTGCCTGTGGTTTTAAGAACCCCATTTAGATTTACTATCACTTCCTTGGGGACTCAGCCTTCCTCACAAAGCACCCCAAGGCTAATTTCCACTGTTTTAGAGTGTAACAAAGATGAGAAAGTTTGCTCATCACGATAGTATAGAAACGCTTGCCTAGGAAAAACACTCTCTGGAATGTCTAAAGTGCTAAAAATCATTGCCTCTGTGGATTTTTGGTGTGCAAAACAGGCAGAAAAAGTTGTCTGGAGGTATTCGCGAAGCATTGTATTTGTTCAGGAAGGAGCTGTGGGGTTAGAGGCTGAGCAACGCCTCTTACTTTGCTTCCTGGGTGAGAGCATACAGGCATGCCACTTAGCAGAAGCAAGCAGAGAGAGAGTGGTAAGACTCACCAGCTTCCCCATTTTTCCCAGGACGGGGGTTTTTGTTCCTCAGTTCTGATCTGGAAGAGACAAACCTGTAGGTCCTTCAAGCAGGCTGGTCTGGGGCAAGTGCCGGCTCTTTGCCTGGGATCAGCTGAATGGCTGGGGCGTTCAGGAAGCTTGCTCTGTCCAGCTCGGAATCACTCCCCCTCTCCAGGGTGTGTGCTTACACGCCTCCCAGTCAGCGCAAAAATCCGCCAAACTCAGGTCAGCCTAACAGGTTTCCTTATATAGGTAAACATGAATTGCATTCCTGGTGAAAGAAGTTAACTAGGAATCCTGGTAACCTGGTTAACTCTATACACACCAGAATGGCTCAGAGTCGGTCAGCCTGCGTAGGGGTTTGGTTGCAGTACAAAGGGATTTGTGCAATTTAATTAAAATCATCTTTATCCTGGCAGTCTGTAAAATTGGCCCTTGTAGTGTAACTGTGAGTCAACAGCTAGTATTTTATATCATGGGCTGTGACTAGCCTCATATTATCTGAAGGCATTGTAGGGGAAAAAAGTGTAACATTTTATAAGTTGTCTTTCATGTTTTTAAAACCAGGGTAATTGAACTTGAGATTATTTTCAAAGAAGTGAATAGAACATGTGACAGAAAGAGAATGTGAATAAACCTCCATCAAATAAGGCTCAAATGCCTTATTTGAGCATAGTAACGAATAGTTATTCAACTTTCCCAGGCCTTATTGTAGATAATGCAATACAATCATTTTGCGTTTTCTCCCTTTACAATGCAGTAATTGCTACTGTATTTTTTGATGGGCAAAATGACAGATAATGACATCTATTCCAGTAACAACCCTCCTAAGCCCACATGCTGATGTGTTATTTGATGGTTTCAGGAAAGAAATCTAAGACTTGCGAATTTGCATACTTGTATGTAAACATTTTTAAACAACTTCCTCGATTTAAGAAGATAAGAAAATAAATCTTTAAAAGAACTCCGTAGCTCTTCCCCTTACATTTTATCTACTACTTAGTAAAGTAATAATTTTAAAAAATTCTAGCCAATTCCACTGAAGACAATATGGAGACTTGAGACTTTCCTATGTACTAGAGATGAAGATTGTCTGCTAAAAAGGACCTATCTCAAAACGAAACACTTGTTTTTATTTCGTCCATGGGTTGACTGCTCCTTGAGTAGTGACAACCTTATTAAAAATAGCTCAAGGCTTTTTTAGGTCTCTGCTTAGGACAGGCGAGAGAATGAATCTTCAGATGCCACCTAAGTGAGCACCAACACAAACCAATGTCAAAAAGTTTCTGCCGAGATGAGTAAGGAACAAAAATTGCACTGCCAGGAAGGGTAACTATTTTTGAATAGCAATTTCCACTGGGCAAAACTTTTGCATACAATTTCTCTTCTTATCTCTGCAGGAACACTGTGAAGTGTGTAGTATTTCCTCTTCACAATAATAAAGTTGGCTTACAGAGATAAAGTGATTGGTCCAAAGTCTTATGATCAGTTTTTGGCAAATCCAAAACCCCAGATAAAGAATTTAACTCCAATAGCATTTCCCAAAATAGAATCAACTTTAAGAGACAGAAGAACATTAAAATGGCAATTTTCCATGTTCAAATATAATTTTTAATAATCATATGTCCAGAGAATTTAAATGCAATATACAAACCTATTAAAATACTTTTTATAAAGTCATAACTTACTGCTAACATGACTCCCTTTAAATGTCTCCAGAAAGATCATAAAATGAGATAGAGAGTGTATTTTTATTGAATATAAATTTGGGTTATAAAATATTATGAAAATATAACTTGGCAAATATTGCACACATTTTTCTGTTCACAGTACTCACATCTCTATTGTATCAAATTAAGATTCATCCTGATTCCTCCACTGGAAGGAATATCAGTGTTTTCTACTTACTGGGTTTTCATTAATCTTAAATGAAACTGTACCATGCTAGGTAAATGGCTTTCACTAATATAGTCCATTTATGATCTGCACTCTTTGTGTCCTCCTAATTCCCACTGAAGCAAGTTCTATTTATGTAGAAACTTTAGACTTTATTAACATGTTGTTGCAAGACAAAGAATGCATTTTTTTTCCCAGGGCAGGCTAAACCTCTAAATGCCTTAAGCTGGCCTCCAAATTTGTTCTTACAATTCTTTTTTTTTTCTTTTTCTTTTTTTTTTGAGATGGAGTCTTGCTCTGTCATTCAGGCTGGAGTGCAGTGGCACGATCTTGGCTTACCGCCACCTCTGCCTCCTGGGGTCAAGCAATTCTCCTGCCTCAGCCTCCCGAGTAGCTGGGATTACAGGCACCTGCCACAACGCCCAGCTACTTTTTGTATTTTTAGTAGAGATGGAGTTTCACCATGTTGGCCAGGCTGGTCTCAAACTCCTGACCTCAGGTGTCCCTCCCGCCTCGGCCTACCAAAGTGCTGGGATGACAGGCATGAGCCACTGTGCCTGGCCTGTTCTTACAATTCTAAGCAAACAATCATTTAGGCTTTAAACACAAAATATCATAGGCTATAATTGTTGAATTGGAAGGTCAAAATGAAATTTGGATCTCAAAGTAGTATATTTCAAAGAGGAAATACAACCCTCTGCTAAATCCATTTTAGAGGCCTCAAGAAATGGTTTGGGAAAGTCTGGATCACTGAAGCAGCATGAATTCAACCTAACCATAGAGGACCCCAGTGAAAGAGTACTTACAGCTAAATAATTACACCATTCCAAAAAAATAGCACTTATGTGAAACTAAATAAAATACAAGACCTATTTGAAGGGGAGAAAATATCATTGTGGTTTAAAGAAAACATCAGGGGATAGAGTTTAGAAATTCCTAATGATATATAACTAATGAGTAGTTGAGCTACAATTTAAAACACACTCCATCAGACTCCAGAAAGCTCACTATTTCTATGCACCCCGAGTGTACCACAGTAGCCAAAAAAGAGCAGATGCCTTAGAGTCCAAAGATATTTAAATTCCAGTTCCATCTCTTGGATGTGTGACCTTGGATACATAATGTTTCTGAGCTTCACCTGCCAGTGGAAGTGAAAATGGCTCAACATACTAGATTACTGAAAGTACCTAAGGAGATGTCATTTTGATCATTCTTCATATATCTATTGACATTTCTTATGGTCCAGGCATTCTGCTACATCCTAGGAGTAAAGCCATAAACAAGCTTGGCATGTTCCCCACCCTCATGGAGCTTACAGTCTTACAGAAAAGACTGTGTATATTTATATTATGGGATGTGAAAATCTAATGTTTTCCTAAATTTCTCACAACACAAGAATGTGTAATTGAAGTTCCATATAAATATAGCAATATTAATAAATGAATGATGTCCAAGCGACAGCTTTCACTGTAGTTAGTGCAAGTTACTCTTACTAACCTGAGGTGGACCTTACCATGATTAGACTGGGTAGACCTGGGCTGAGCCAAATCAGATAAATACTGGGGAAAAGCAAAACTTGATGCATCAGCCATATCATGACAATGTCCTTTTATCTAACAACTGAGGAAGACAATTACATGCAACTTGAAAGCATCTTGAAGATGCTCAGGAAGCTGGATGGACAATGGAGTGATTTTTATTATTCATTCTGCACATAAAGAAGTGATGGAAAAGCATAAGAAAAATTTCCTAAATATTGAATTCAGTTATCAGATACCCAATCTATTGTTAATTCACTCTGTGCAAGAAACATTTAATTGGTACATACTATGAATGAGGTTCTGTGAAGGATAGACATAGAAAAAGATACACGGAGATAAAGAATGATCCCGGGCTTTAATAAAGCTTTCTAGAAAAAATGTTCCAATGTTCAGTAGCTGTATCAGTCAGAATAAATAAAGATATGCTCTGGTAACAAGCAAGCTCCAAATCTCAGTGGCTTAAAACAACAAAAGTGAATCTGTCACTCATGCTGCATGTTTACATAGGCCAACAGGCAGGGTGCACCTATCCATAGCCACTCAGGAACCCAGGCTGCTGAAGGTTCTTTTTAACATGTAGTTTCACTGTTGCTGACACAGGAAACAGGGATTTGGTGAATTGTGCTGGATTTTCAAAACTTTACCCCATAAGTGATCGTTAAATGTCCACTAGCCTCTTGTTGGCCAAAGCGATTCCTCTGGCTCTGCTTAACTTCAAAGAAAGAGAGGAGAATCAAGATACATGACAAATGATTACATAACAGCTATGACAAATCAGCCAGCTGAACAAGAGTAACATTTTGGCTAAGTTAATTTTATTTCACCAATTTATTCAGTAGCACCTGTGTGGAAAGCACTATAAAAGGGCCTTACAGTCAATTTGAGTACCTTACTCTTCCGGGGCACTTATAATGTCAAGAGAGAGAGCAAGGTTCTGCAAAGTCTAGCCCAAAGTGGGCTGTCCAGGACATCCTTTCTAAATATTACTATTTCCCTCAAGATTCCACCAGAACCACTGATAATCTTTGCGTCCACCTTTAGGTCTCTGCTCTTAGGGAAATTGGATCTAATCAGTCATTTCTGAACTTAAAATGCCAGTCATTATGCCATAAGGGGTATTGAGTCTGCCTGCTTAATTGACCCTTTCTATTAGTGACTTGGGTGATGAAATAAAAGACAAGTTGATTTAATTTGCAGACAGTGCCAAATTGGATAACTAACATCTCAGAGGATTCTATTATAATTCAAAATGACCTTGAAGAGTAGGATTAAAATGACATTAAGAAAGGAGCTTATGTTCAACAGAGATAAATAGAGGGTTGGAATTAAAGGTATAGAAAATGTATGTTAGAAGAAAACAACTATATTGAGGTAACATTAGCCTGCAAGTTGAATACAGGCTGGCAGTTTATCACTTTTACTTACAAAGGCTCTTGGGATATATTTAAAAATATGGTGGTCTTAATCTTGGATGCACTGGAAAATAGGCACTTCGGAGAATACTGCTTCATTGGGGATCCACATTTTAAGAAATAAGAAATCAGAGCACATTCAGAAGTGAAAAAAAGAATTTTCCTAAAGACTAAGTGCTCTAGATCAGGGGTCAGCAAACTTTTTCTGCAAAGGGCCAGAGAGTAAATATTTTCAACTTTGCCGGCCATTATGTCTTTGTTGCAACTACTCAACTCTGCTGTTGTGATCCAAAGCACCCATAAACAATGCATACACGAATGGGCATGGCTGTATTCCAATAAAACTTTATCAAACTGGACAGCTGACTTGGGCCATACTTTGCAGACTCTTGCTCTCTACATTATACAAAGTGTCTCAGAATGGTAAGGGACTCAAACTGACTGAAACTGCCTAGAAGGCAGGAAAGGCCTTATTTTGGCCATTTTCCTATTGCTCAGATTCCTTTAATATTGTTTCCACACAGGTGCTAGTGAATAAAGTAGGGAATTAAGTTAAATTAAATTAACAAAAAATGTTAATACACCAGTCTCCTTATTAAATATTCCAAAAGAATTGGAATATGTACTTCTTGAAAATGTCATGGAAATAAATCCAAAATATAATTTACCATCTCAATTTTTCAAATATTTCTCAACTATATTATCTTTTTGGGAAAGATATTAATGATTAAATATATATAATAGAACCTAGAGAATAATTACAATAATGAAATTAAAGGGAAGAAAAGTCACAATACTAGCCAAGGTCAATAAAGCAAATATTGCCTTCATTAAACATAGGTAAAAAAGAAAATGAGGAAAGGTTAGGTCAATTCTGTAATGTCACCAAGCTAGTGGTGATGGAGAAGAAATTAGGACCCAGGTTCCCGGTGTTCACAGTCCTAGATTATGATAAACCCAAAGTACATAGGAGCTGGGACAAAGAAGCACACAGGAATGCAATGCCTGGAGGTATTCGTTAGAAAAGTGAGGACGAATGGAGTAAAACAAACACAGTATCATAGCCCGTACATGGAAGTCCTGTGGTGTGTCTTTTGGATTGCCTCAAGGAAAGCCCAGCACTCTATATGCCATTTCTCCTTCCCTTCCCCAGGTGTTCCCATAGCCTTACATTCTCCAGTCCAATCTGGTTTGCAGCTAATCCCATAGCATCTCCCTGCTTAGATAAAGCTCAGAAAGCTGAAGCATAGTTATGGGTGAGTTGGTCCAAATGCTCCTGAATCTTGATTCCGACCACTTCTTACCACCACCTCCACCCCATCCTAGTCCAAGATAGCATTGGCTCCTGCCTAGCCAAGTTTCTTAACCTCAACCGTGTTAGAATGGATCATTCTCTGTTGTGGGGGTTGCTGTCCTGTGCATTGTAGTATGTTTAGCAGCATCCCTGGTCTCTACCCACTAGATGACAATCCAGTTGCACCCCCACCCAAAGTCAAGACAACCAAAAGTTATCTTCAGACATTGCCCAGTGTCCCCTAGTGGTCAAAATTGACTCTGAGTGAGAACTTCTGAACTAGATTGTTACAATAGCTTTTTAATTGTCTTCCCTACTTCTGCTTTTGCCCTTCTACAGTCTATTCTTCACAGAGCTGCCAAAGTCACCTTTAAAAACTATTTATCATGTGACACACACACACACATACACACACACACATACACACACACCATGGAATACTGCCCAGCCATAAAAAGGAAAGAAATAATGGCATTCACAGCAACCTGGATGGAGTTGGAGACTATTATTCTAAGTGAAGTAACTCAGGAATGGAAAACCAGACATCGTATGTTCTCACTCATAAGTGGGAGCTAAGCTATGAGGACACAAAGGCATAAGAATGATACAATGTACTCTGGGGACTCGATGGGGAAGGATGGGAGGAAAAGTGAGGGATAAAAGAGTACACATCAAGTACAGTGTACACTTCTTGGGTGATGGGTGCACCACAATCTCAGAAATCACCACTAAAGCACTCATTCATGTAACCAAACACCACCTGTTCCCCAAAAACCTATTGAAATAAAAATAAATAAATAAATATTTATTAGATCATGCTACTTCTTTGCTTAAAACCTTGAGTGGTATCCTCCTACAATTAGAATGTAATCTAGTTTTCTTACCATTGCCCAGAGAGCTCCCCATAATCTGACCTCTGCTAGCCCCTCCAAACTAATCTCATAGCACTGTGTCCAGCCACCGCCTTCTTTCTCTTTCTCCAACATACCCATTTTGTTCAGACCTCAGGACTTTTGCACATGCCCTTCCCACTGCTTGAAATGCTCTCCCTGGTGTGGTAGGTAGAATCATTACCTCCCAAAGTTGTCCATATTCTAATCCCTGGACCCTGTGAATATGTAATGTTACATGGCAATGGTAAATTAAGGTTGTAGATGGAATTAAGGTTGCTAAAAAACTGACTTCATAAGAAGATTATACTGGAATATCTGTGGGGGCCCAATGTCATCACAAGGTTGTTATAATGTGGAAGTGGTGGGGAGGGGGCAGAAGAATCAGTTTCAGAGTGATGTGATATGAGAAAGACTCCAGCAGACATTGCTGGCTTTGAAGATAGAGGAAGGGGCCATGATCTAAGGAATGTGGACAGCCTTTAGAAACTGGTAAACAAAAGGGATCAGAATCTCTCCTGGAACCTCCGGAAAAAACATAGCACTGCTAACAGCTTGATTTTAGCTCAGTTAGGCTTGTGTTAGACTTTGACCCCCGAAACAGTAAGAAAATAAATTGGGCCTGTTTTAGGCCACCAAGTTTGTGACAATTTGTTACAGCAGCCATAGAAAACGAATATACCTGCCATCTTCACTGCTAGTGCCTCAGTCCTCAGAGTTTATACAAACGTCTTCTCTGGTAAGAGGCTGCCCATGACAGCCATGACTGACATTGCCGTCCTCGCCATCCATCCCACCTGCAGTAGTTCCACATCACTTTACCCATTTCACTTCCTTCATAGCTCTTATCACTATCTGGCACTAACAGAGTTCATTCATTGCCAAACAAAAACAAAACCGAACAGCCAAATTTCATGTGGATGAAAAGTAGAAAACAATGACAAACTTGAAAAACAAAACAAATGCGGCAGTCATTTTATATGCCTTGGATCAGGAATGTTGGAGAAAGAACCAGGTTTGGATTAAGTAGAGAACATTTATGTTGGATGAAAAGAAATTTTTGACGGTAGTTGGAGTAATTGCACAATGAAACAGGCTGCCAAGGAGGGCCACGGAGGCCTAGATTGTGGCAACACTCACAAAAGAGATTAGATAACTCAAGTCAGGAGAATAAGTGGAGCTCAGCCTACAGCATTTACTTGATGACCTGCTTGTTCTTTCTCCAGCTTGAAAATGTATGTAGCACAAAGCAATGAATCACAGGACAACATCTGCATGTAATTGCATTTCTGTTCCAATAATAAATGTTTCAACTGCTATGCTATTTACGAAAGCTGTTATCATAAAGAGCCAAGTGGGGGAAATTCGAAACACAAATGCTTATCTTAAGAAATCTTTCCTTTGCAATTCAGTGTGCAAGTACCCAAACACCAAATTTGCTTTAGTATCTGAATTGTCCTGAGGAGTTTATTTTTGAAATTCTATTTTACAGTGATTTTTAGGTGTTTGAGTCCTTGCAAAAGCTCTTCATGTCACGGTTTTCTTAACATCTTTTGAACCCAAAGAGGAGCAAAGGCCAGAAATTGTTCATATTTCCCTCACAGACCTATTATCTGTATTTTGGACTCATTGTCAGCCTTGGAGAGAAGGTATTTTGTACCTTTTTAGGGAAGAATGTTAGTTCTCAAAACAAAAGACTAGCATTACAGATTTTCCCCCTTTCTCCACAAAAAAGGCAAAATCTCCAAAAAGGGATTTTTGGCCTTTAATTACTAGCAAAATGCCAACATAGTTTAAAATAATTAACAATAATGTAGAAGAAATAGGAAGTAAAAGAAATTCTTATTCCCTCAGGTCAGCCTTGTTTCCCTCATCTCCCTGCAGTGGCCAATACGTTTTCTGTATGAGTGGCATAAGAAAGGCTGACTTACCTGCACAACATTCTCAAAGCCACCAGTGCCATCGGCACAGGCTAGCAATTATTTTGGCCTTTTACACTTAGCTTTGAGTGAATGCACATTCTGCAAAATAAAGCAAGTTGAATTTTTAAACGGTTCGCTTTACTTTGCATCTTTGAATTGTGTCTGTCAGCAATGTAAAACTCACTGCTTTGGGTAAAGCATGAAAACTCATCAAGATACAGAGAAAATAAAACAAATCTTCCAAATGGCTGCCTCTTTCCATTTGGCTAGGCCAAATGGCCTAAGATGATGTCGTTGGGCGTTTCTTATTTAATGAGATGGCAAATAACCACGTGGTCAAAAAATCTTCAAAGAGCAATGAAAATGAACAATTTTCCAATAATAATTCCAAAGCACCACCCCATTTCCCAAGGTCTGTAATTCTTAACTCTTACATGCTTACTTCTCACTTCATTAGCACTGTTTAAAATATCAGAGTTGAATATCAAAACCAAATGAAAACTTAGAATGGTCTTTTAGGAAGATGAAAATATATCGCAGTTTTCCAAAGTTATTTTCAATGAACTTTTTAAAGGCCAAATTGATAACAGTGGTTGGACTCTCAAATGGTTTAGCATCTAGGCAGCCTACAATTTCTGTTTCCCACTCATGGACTCTGCTTGATCCATGGTATAGATGAGGATGGAGACAGACATAGAGATATTCATTCAACAAATAATACTGGGTAAATTCTATGTGTCAGAGAAACATTCATATATTAGAGTAGATAACAGCAGCTTACTTAAAGGTTGAAAGAGTTTAAAATTTATGTTTTAGTGAAACATAGAAAACATTCCACTTTCTCATTTTTTTTTTTTTTTGGTTGAGACAAGCTCCAACTGTGTTACCCACACTGGTGTGAGTGCAGTGGTACGATCACGGCTTACTGCAGCCTTGACCTCCCAGACTCAAGCGATCATCCCACCTCAGCCTCTTTAGTAGCTGGGGATACAGTTGTGTGCTAATACCTCTTGCTAATTTTTGTCCTTTCGGTAGAGACGGGGTTTTGCCATGTTGCCCAGGCTGGTCTTGAACTCCTGAGCTCAAGTGATCTGCCTGCCCTGCCTTCCCAAAGTGCTAGGATTACAGCATGAACCACTGCGCCAGCCTCATTTTAAAATTAAAAACAATGTGCATTTAGTGATACTAAAAAACAAGAACACATCACCAGTGATAAGTGATGTTGGTAGCATACACCCTTGTTAGACGCAATGAGAAGGGCCCTTCATCGCCAGTTTTTTTTTCTCTCAAACCCATACCCTCAGTTTAATCATGTGAAAACAACAGATTAACCTACATTGGAGGGAAATTCTACAAAATACCTGACTAGTCCTCCTCAAAACTGTCAAAGTCTTGAAAATGAAAAGAGACAAAGAAACTGTCACATTTCAGGGGGAGCCTAAGGAGACACGATAACTAAATGCAATGTGGTACCTTTGATGAGATCTTGGAACAGAAAAAGGACATTTGTGTGCTGGGCACGGTGGCTCATGTCTATAATCCCAGCACTTCATCTCTACAAAAAACACAAAAATTAGCTGGGCATGGTGGCATATGCCTATAGTCCCAGCTACTGGAGAGGCTGAGGTGGGAGAATGCCTTGAGCCCAGGAGGTAGAGGCTGCAGTGAGCTGTGATGGTGCTACTGCACTCTAGCCTGGGAGACAAAGTGACACTTTGTCTCACACACACACAAAAAAAAAAGAAAGAAAGAAAGAAAGAAAGGAAGGAAGGAAGGAAGGAAGGAAGAAAAAGAAAGAAAGAGAGGGCATTTGTGGAAAAACTGGAGAAATCCAAATAAAGTCTGGAGTTTTTAATGTAATGTATTGAAGTTCTATCTTAATGTGACCAATGTACTACATAATGTAAGTTAAGGGTAGTCAATTGAAGGTATACAGGATCTCTCTGTATTCTCTTTGTAACTTTTTCATTAACCTAAAGTTATTCAAAAATTAAAAGGTTATTTAAAAAAAAAAACACAAGAACAACCAAACAGTATACCAAGTTAGTTTTACCTTGTGGCAAGAGAAAGAAAAATAAGATGGAGAAAAGATACATTGAAAGCAAGCACAGAGGCACAGACAGGGACCTGCAGAGGAACAGACAGATACAGAAATAGACTGGAGGTTTCCAGGAAGGTGTTAGAGCTCAATGGCCTTGTTATGTGACTCTGCTATTATCTCAGGCTATAGAAATCAGAGAGAAGGATAATTCTTTAAAAGAAATGAGAAACTTGACATAGGTTGGAAACATACACTAGAGTATAGAAACTTTTCTGCCTTTTTCTATTTTAAAATGTTAGGTATTTTTTTCTATGTGATTCGGAAGGGTTTGCACATGTGTAAATGAATAGCTTTGGGTTAGCAAGTTTTTCAGGAGCCTTTGCAAAGACTGACCACCAAGCTTTTGACACTGAAAGCTGTCGTGTGCTATGGAGTTGTTATTTGAGAAACCCGTATTGTCTAGTGTCCCAATGGCAGAAGGACACATTTAGAATTGGCCTTGATTTCTTCCTAATAGACACTTCTGTTTAGAAATCAACCTAGTTTTTGGTCTACCTTGGAATAGATATAATGGGAAGCAAATTAAAAATTGTTTAAAAAATCTGTTAAGGTTTAGTTTAAGTTTCCACAGTGGTACATATAAAATCTTCAGAGGGTCTCCTCTTAAAAGGAGTCCCAGTATTTCACAGAAGATTCCCTGATCATTGAATCCCATGGTTAGCTGCAATTAACATATGCTAGGCATTTCTGCAGACCAGTGTGTACTCACTTACATTTTCTATGGTGTTTTCGAAAAAGGAACTTGAAACACTATTAACTATATATCAAGATAGTCTAGACAAGGTTAAGTGTGAGGTATGAACAGCCAATCAAAGGTATTTGATTAGTGTGTGCCCTGAGTCAGTCCAAATATGTACTTCATGGATGGGATACTTATACCCAGGTCTCAAAATCTTTTATTGATATTTATCAGAGAATCCACATACTATATTACATGAAAGAAGTCGCTATTTAGAAACTGATTGAGATTTTGATAATGGTTGTTGGGTTGGAATTGGGAGAGTAGGGAGATAGATCTGGAAGACATCTCAGGGGGGATGCATATTTCCTCTTGAATGAGTTTCATATCTTAAATGTGAAGTTCTCATGAGCTTGTATTTACAGTTTAATGTGGCAAATTACATAAACTCTTCAATAACAGCCAAAGGTCTAAAGTGCCCTCTTAGATTTGTTTTCCTTTTCCACTGAAACAGCATACCAAATCTGAATCTGATTAAGCCTGCTGAATTTGTTATCAGTGCTAGGAACTATGTATTCTGTTCAGAAAATTAACTTCACCTAGAAATGCATGTTTTGGTGGTTTTACGGTCCCCCACCCTGCCCCAAAAAAAGCAAGCTGGTTAGAAAGGCAATAAATCCCGGGAGAAGCCAAACTTCATTTTTCCTGATAAAGAATTGGGTTTGCACATAGGCTGAAAACAGGGCTGAAATTCTGAGTTTTGAAGACACATAATGACTTTAGGTTAAGTTAAGCTGGTTATTTTCTATCACAGTGTTTGACACTTAGACCACATCTAGCTTTATTTTTATGCATCTATGTATCTATCATCTATCCATGTATATCTATCATTTAACTATCTCAAATTTTCCCAACCTCAGCACTACTGACCTTTTGGATAATTCTTTGTTGTGTGTGTGTGTGTGTGCGCGAGGGGGTGGGGGCTGCCCTGTGTACCGTAGGATGCTAAGCAGCATCCCTGGGCTCTCACTACTACCCACTAGATGCTGATAGCATTCATTACCTATGGTAGTATATATAATAATAAACTATAATAATATGTAATAAATACATATTCTCTAGGGGAGAATATGCCTTCTACCTATTATCCTTGGTGGCAACCAACTTTTTCTGTGAACACTGCTTTCAGATACTGCTTAGAATGTCATAAATTAACAGACAACATTTAATTGTTTTACTGAATTAAGTTAGTAAATCCATAGCAGATCATAATAATCTCAAAACTAAAGTTTGTTTGATATAAGAACTAGGATTTTTTGAGGGAGAAATGGGATTTTCTTGAATTAAAAAATGTTTTCTTTAAATATCAACAGTCAGAGCCCCAGCTGATTTAGAAATTTTAAAAAATGGACCAACAAGATTTGGTTTCTGAAAGCAAACAGAGTTGTGCTATATGTCCCATATGGAAGACTGGGAAGAGATAGCTTTGTGGGATGCCCTGCCCCTACAGGGGGCAGCCAGAGCAGAGCAGAAATGAAGAAAAGGTCTTAGCTGGCTGGCTCCAAGTTTTCCTTGGCTACTCTTTGATGAGAAGGCAATTGGAGGTGTTCATGTGTCACCATAAGTGGTGTGGATAGAGTGGTTGGAACTTGAGAGCTGGGAACCTGCTAAAAGGTGTGTGTAGTGTTACTCTAGACAAAGGGTCCCATCCCAGAGGCTGCTATGAGTGGGACATTTCAGTCTGGGGCCAGTGAAAGGATGAGGCTGAATTGCAGGGCCTGGGTGGGAAACAAATTAGCAGGGATGAAGATCAAGTGTGTTGTCTAGTCCACCTCTACCCATGTTTTGCCAATGAAATAGCCTTCCCTCACTGCCTCCCCACACTCAGACCACCTTTCCTAGGATAACTGCAGAGGTCAGTAGAAGAGAAATTCTCAAGTTGGCTGGATTTAAGCTCTGAATGAACCACACTTTGAACCAGAAGTGACCTTTTTCATTGAATTAACAAAGAATTCTTATGCTAAGTGGAAACAGTGGCTTCAATTGAGTTTAGTTATAGAGAAATAATGTATTTTTGCACCTTAATGATGTGACTATAAGTTTTAAACTTCCTACAAGTATAGAACTTATTAAAATAGCTAAGTCCAAAAATGTTGAAGAATAACATATTCAAAAGATGACTCACATTTGTATAGTTATATCCTCAGCACCCAAAAGAGTACTTGGCACACTGGAAATTTTCTAAACATTTTGTTGAATGAAGGCACAAATACTAAGGAGAGGCCATTGAGAGCAGTTAGTAAAAGTGTAGATTCCAGAACCAGATAACCTGTCTTTAAATTTTCTCTCCACCACTCATTTTATGATTTGGAGCAAGTCACTCAATGCTTCTGAGCCTTAGTTTCTTCACTTGTAAGAAGAATGGAATCATGCCTGTCTCTAGGATAACTGTGGGGATAAAATAAAAAACTATATATAAGATGTTCATCCCAGTGGCTTGCACACAGTAGGTCCTCAATCATTATCACCTAAAGTAAATCATGGCAGGTTTTTAAGAACACATAACTGGTATCATTTCAATCTAAACTTTAATTTTAAGCAAAACCATAATGAGCACAACTTGGGTCACTTTCTTACAATCAAAATCTGTGGGTTTATATTTTCATGATGTATCAGACCCCTCTATACCACAACTGCCATGTCATGAGTAGAACACAGACATTAGACTCAGAAGTTGACAAATGACCCTGGGCAGGCCATTAAAACTTGTTAAGGCTCCTGATTCCATCACCTTGCGAAAAGGGAAGGATATTAATTTTTACTTCTTAGGTTTTTTCTGAGGATGAAATGAGTTCAGGTAGAGCAAGTGCCTTACAATAAACTTTTGTTAGGCATTTGTTTTAATGCCCCTGAAGACTGGCTTCCATGGCCAATTGCTTCAAATTCAGTAGCAAAATTTATTTCTTCCTGTGCTTGACTCAAGAGCATATATGTGAAAGTCTGTTGACAAGAGTAAAACATTACAACAATGGAGGTGGCAGTGTGTACCCTATCCCTTCCAAGTAATTCTTCTACCCTGTCTCTCTTCAAACAGAAGCTAGGTACACTTGAAAATATTGAACTCCCTTTTAACACTAGCAATTATTTAAGGGCCCCCAGGCCACCTACTCTCAGGAGGAAGACAGAGTGGAGACCAGCATCAGCCTAAAGTCAGGATTGAACAGTCTGTCAGAGCTGCCTTTGTTGACCTTGCCTTATGGAGTTTTGTCTAACTCCGTAAACTTGGTTTACTTGACTATTCCATCTTGTGTTGGGTGACCTCTATGAACACGATCCCTGGTTTAAGTGACCTCCGTGGCCTCATTTGCTCACTTTCTCATTCACTCACTCATTCCTTCAGTGATGAACTATATTCAAATTGTAGTTAATCAGTGATACCGAGTCTTGTGGAAGATTAAAGGATGATTCAGGAATTCACTGTGCCTTTACACATCTCAGACCCTGAAGGGGAAGGAAGAAAATAATTACACACAGATAACTAATGCTACAAATGTATTACATTTATATGCCTGCTTGTACTACTAATATTTAATTATATATATGTATGTGTGGTGTACAAGTGTATATATGTAATACAGATGATAAATGACATAAGAAGAATCCAACTTAGATGTTTTTAGAATTTGATGAAAAAAGATGACAGATAAGGGGCTCATGCAAATCTTTGTTGAAGGGCATGTGAGGTGGTTTTTGGGCACAGATAATATTTGGGCATAAGGAGAGAGTGCCAATTCAATTATTCATTTTATAAAAATTTGTTAAACTGCACATATATGCTTAACTTAAAATAATGTTGACAGACACTTTAATCATCACGTTTCTTAAGTTTGCACTACATTCTCTGCTCCTCTGACCATTCCAAAATGTGGTATCTGAAATATATATTTTAATTAGGCTAACAAAATTATTTTGTCAAACCACTTCTAACAATAATTGGGATTTACTGATGAAATGGAAAACCAGGATTGGGATTCATCCATCTAAGTCATCTAAGACCCCAAAACTAAGATAATTTTCTCAGAGAAATAGAATCTATAGCTCTCTCTCTGCGTTCTTTGACTCACTCAGTATTTTTCTTTTAACATATGGATAATATTGTTTGTCTCCCTGAATTGTGTGGCTATTATGGGAGTTTTTAGGGCAATTTGTTTAAGTACTTTAATGAGCCCAGTGTATTTGAAATAAGTTCAGAAGATCGTTCTTCCATGGGCAGGGTGACCAAGGGTTCTGAGACCAGTTCCTCCAACACAGCATAAGGGATCTTAGCAGAATCTACCCAATGGGTGGAAGGTGAACTCCTCACCCACAGTCCCTTGAGGGAAACTGACAACTAGATTGGTGAATGACTGAATGGCTTGTAGGGCTAGGGATGGTTGTGAGAAGGACAGAGAAGGAGAGGCAGAGTGAAATATAGAAGAAAGGAAGTCCAGGTACCAAGTGGAGAAAATGTTTCATTGACAAGCAGCCTTGGAAAGTAAGAGATTAAGAATCAGGGACTTACAGGTTAAGCCTAAATGTGGGGATTTGTATATTCTAGTTATGTTTCAAAATCAATTTATAATAAGTGACACAAACTAAACAGAACCATTAAAATAAGGATAAAAGAGTAAGAACAACATAATAAACCAAGAGAAGCAGTTGCTTAGAAAACAAGTACAGCAGAGTCATTAGAACTGAACACAATGATTAGCTCCAGGAGCCATGGGAGCCAAGGCAGGAAGAAAAACAAGACTAATTACATAGTTTGCATGATACAGAGAAAGAGGAAACCATTTTACTAGCACAAAGAGATAGATATTTTAGCCAGGCACGATGGTCCACGTCTGTAGTCCTAGCTACTCGGGAGGCTAAGGTGGAAGGATCATTGAACCCAAGGCTTCAAGTCCAAGTTGGGTAATATAGTGAGACCCTGTCTTTAAAAAAAAATTTAAAAATATAGGTATTTTATTCAAGGGGTCGTGTGGTAGGCAGAAGAATGCCTTCCCCCTTCCCCTAAGATGTCCTAACCACCAGATCTGTGAATGTTTCCTCACTTGACAAAAGGGACTTTGCAAATATTATCAAGTTAAGGATCTCGAGATGGAGAGATGATCTTAAATTATCATGGTGGGCCCAGTGTAATCACAAGAGTCTTTGTATGGGAAAGAAATAGGCAGGAGGGTCAGAGTCAGAGAAGGAGATGTGATGATAGAAGCAGATGATTGCTGGAAGGGGACCATGAGCCAGGCAATGCGGGCAGCCTCTAAAAGCTGAGAAAGGCAAGAAAACAGATTCTTCCCTAGAGCCTCCAGAAAGAATCAGCCCTGCTGAAACCTTAATTTTAGCCTAGTGAGAACCATTTTCAGAATTCTGACCTCCAGAATTATCAGATAATAAATTTATGTTGTTTTAAGCCACTAGATTTGTGATACTTTGTTATAGCAGCAAGAGAAAACAAATATAGATCTGTTTTATAATAGACTGAGAAAAAAATCACTAAAATATAACTTAGATCACTTCTGTTGGGACTAAAAATAATATGGCTGATTTATGTAATGTTCTGGCAAGGCTGTCTAGATGTAAGAATCCAGGTACATGAGAATCATCT
Organism: Nomascus leucogenys; assembly: GCF_006542625.1. Classification (NCBI taxonomy): domain Eukaryota; kingdom Metazoa; phylum Chordata; class Mammalia; order Primates; family Hylobatidae; genus Nomascus; species Nomascus leucogenys. The sequence continues at coordinate 9,322,828 of NC_044406.1, forward strand.
GAAGAGATGGTGAACAATTCAGATCCCCAAGTCCTTCTCCAGTTCTGCTAAACAGATTCTGTGGCTAGGACCCAGGAATCTGGATTTTTAACAAGCATGTGTAATAGCTATTATTGCTGCATACAGGTTACCACCAATGTAATAGCTTGAAACACATAAATTTATTATTTCAGTTTCTGTGGGTCAGAAATCTAGACACACCTTAGCTGGTTCCTCTGCTTCAGGATCTTATAAGGCTACAGTTAAGTAGCCAGTTGGGGCTAGAGTCTCATCTGAAGGTTTAGCTGGGGAAGGATCTCCTACTAAGCTCATTCATGTTGTTGGTAGAATTTAGTTATTTAAGGGCTTTTTTCCTCTTTTTAATTTTTTTATTTTTCCATAAGTTATTGGGGTACAGGTGGTATTTGGTTACATGAGTAAGTTCTTAAGTATTGATTTGTGAGACTTTGGTGCACCTATCACCTGAGCAGTATACACTGCACCATATTTGTTGTCTTTTACCCCTCTTATTTCAACGCTTTTTGACTGAGGGCCTAGGTTCCTGGCTGGCTATTGGTTGGAGACTGTCTTTAGTTCTTTATCAGGTGAGTCTCTCCAACATGGTAGCTTGCCTTATCAAAGCCAGCAAGAGAGATTCTACTAGCAAGATAGGGCTTACAATCTTAGTAATGTAATCAGGGAAGTGTATTCCATTATCTTTGCTATATTCTATTGGTTAGAAGCAAGTTATAGATCCCATTCACATTCAAAGGAATGGATTACACAATGGTGAGAACACTAGGAGGAGGAGATCAATGGGAATCATTATCTGGGATGCTGTTAGGTTGCTTCTAATTGACCTAACAGCATCCCAGATGATTTTTGTGTATGACCAAGTTGTGAAGTACTAACTTAGGAGAATAATTAATAGAAGGAATCAACCATTCCAGCTGGGTTTTGACAGGAAATGGATTTGAAACAATTCAAGACTGTGGGCTCTGGTGATGTCTCTGCTGTGTCCTTTTCATAACAAATGCTGTAAGTTAGCATAGTGTCTGGAACTTGGAGATAGCCATTATCACTACTTTCAGTCCCCTCTCTGCTACCAGTCAATTGCTCACTATCCCCAAGCTGACCTCAACATCTCAGGGGAGCTGGTTTGTGGGAAAAGTGGGTAGGAAAGACGGAGGGTAAACTGGCATGGTAAGAGTGGGTCTCTTTGGAATTCATGAGTTCTGATTATTTTTAGTTTCTTCTCAAAAAATGTAAATTTTGCCCTATCACAATATAAAGAGAATCCATTTCACAATTTACCCAGCTGATTTTAAATACTATCCTATTTCAAGCTCCATCACATTTTCCTCAGATATTGAAATGCTATTCTGGCAGAAACATTGGCATGTACTTGCCAAGCCCTCCTGGGCACAACACTAAACATTTCCCAGCCCCTTGCAGTTAAGTGAGGCCAGGGAATGGAGTCAGCTTGTGGCAAGTGGCCTGGCTGCTGAAGCTTCCCTCATGGTCCTTGAAACTCTCTCTTCACTCATCCTTGGCTGGATGTTTGAGAACACAGAAAAGGCCTCTGAGGCCCTCGTGATGGCATAGGACTAAAGGAGTCTCTGGACTGAAGGAGCCTGGGGCCCCAGGCAACTATGTGGACTTCTCCTCCACTCTTGTTGGCCAACTGCACAGGAGTGAAATGTGAGCAAGAAATGAACAACTGTGCTGTGAAGTCACTGTTCATTACAGCAGCTGACATTACCCTAAGTAAGAGTTGTATTGTTTTCTTCTGCAGAATGGAAGTCACATGCTTGGTGTAGAGGGACATGAAATAGAATAGTTCATAGGGGTGATGCATATTCCCTTTGTGTTCTTTCTCTCTAAACTATACATTAGCATGGATCATTCTAGACGTCAATTCTCTATCTGTGGAAATTGAGCCCTTTCTCAGTGAGTCTGTATGACAGGCTAGGCCCACTATTCTGACTCAGACACTGATTCTAAGGGGATGGCTTGCCCTGAATTGCCACACTCCCACCAATCTAAATTGAAATAATGACCACCTGCTGACAACCTGTGCCCCACCCCACTAGACTAGAGAGTCTTCGTCCTGATGTCAGCCTGGTCCAAGCATAGGTTGGTTACGCTCTTTAGACATCCTGTAGTGGAACGCTGGCTTCCACTTGAGAGTTCAGGGACTACTCAGACATTGTCTTATTTCTACATTAATACACTAACCTGTGCCGTTAAGGTACCAGCCTGTCTTTTGCAAGACCCCAACACTTTCGTTTTTAAAAGGGAAAAAATGTCATTTAATATGTGTGAGGCCCTGTGCTCATCATACATCATGTTTTATGTACTTTTATTTAAATGTCTGGGGTAAGGTATCTGGATTATGTTGACATGCGCTGATGAGAAAAACGAATCTCAGAGTAGTAAGCTTCCACACAGCTAATATGTGGGGAGAACTGGAATTAGGAGGCAAATCTAATTCCAAAGGCAATACTATTAAGTTGTGTGTGCGTGTGTGTATAATGAATATATTTAAAAACACATAGAAATATACATGTGCATTGAATAGTATTTAAACCATGTATACATATGTATGTATAACGAATAGACTTTAAACCATAAGTGCATGAGAGTTGAAGAGAATTTAAACCATATATATTTATGTGTGTGCTGTATGCATATAATAATAGACAGTCAACAATGTTTATACGTACTTGTGTATGTGCATTTAATAGAATGTAAACCATATATGTATGTATATGTGTATGCATTGAATAGGATTTAAACTATGTATTTGTGTGCATGTGTGTGTGTGTAAGGAACAGAGTTTTCAAGGAGGATATATTGACTTGGCCAAGGACACAAAGCCAGTGACAGAGGTGGAAACCTATTCTGGCTTCACAAATCTATGAAAGTTGGTCTTCTCGAAGTTCTAGATGTTAACTTCTTTCAGGGGAGCTTCTTAATAATTTCAGAACATATTTGAAATGTTTTGCAAAGGGCTAGAAATATACACCTTCCACATCATGCAAATAGAAAAAGCCAACAGACTATATAAGATGAGGTTGTGCTGTGGTTTATAAAATAATATTAATAATTATTTCTAGAATTCATTATAATGCTGTATTTGAAATGCCTGCTTTTAAAAAAATACATGCCATCTCATATAACAAATTCAGAGTCTGTGGGATTTATGCAACAATATTTTAAAGTACAGTTCTTAAGGTTTTTTATATAGTTTAAAAATATCATCTTTAACTTGGCATGCATATGTATATATATATGAAGCTTTGGAACATCATCTTTTAAACCAGCTATAAAAAATTTGGTAAAAACAGTCAGGACTTAGGCAGAAAATTTTCTTAGCTGCTATTCAATTAATGATAACTTATTTACTGAATGAATGAATGAATAAATGAATGAATTACTGATATGAGAATGCACACTATTAAACCTGTATGATAATTAAGGCTATGAAGTATATACCATGGATTTTCTCGAGTAAAACTAAAACCAGATAAATCACACAACACCATTTTCCACACATATGAGGTGATTGTTAAGTTACACAATGTCACATCAGTTAACTGACGATAAAAATCTTGGCAGTTTGGTTGATACTTTGAATTAAATTCTGTATGGGTCATGGTTGCATATTTCCCAGTTTAGGGGGTACAATAATGAGGTCTTGATTTGACTTTTAATTTTCTAAACAACACTTTGGTTACATTTCTAGAATTTCGTTATACTGATGTCGTATCACAAGCCCCTCATGCTCTTGGCTGTGTAACAGGATTTCTCAACCTTGGCATTATTGACATTTGGAGCGGGATCATTCCTTGCTGAGCAGCATCCCTGCCCTCTATCCACTAGATGCCAGTAGTCTCTGCCTTAATTGTGACAACTAAAAACGTCTCCATTCATTGCCACGTGTCCCCTGGGGGGTCCAATCACCCCTAGTGTAGAACCACTAGCGTAGAAAATGCAGGAGCACATTTGAGAGATCAGGGCCTTCAGCAGGGAGCTGTAACCCACAATCTGGACTCCGTTGCAGCTTTCAACTTTTATCTCGGTGAGATTCAGGATGCTGACTTTCCTTTTGACTCTTAGTTGGCTCTGGGCCTCTTCTTTAGAAGGTATCCTGAAACTAACCAATGACCTTGTCCAATTTCTCCATCCAGTTTAAATTCTGGCCATGTAGCTAGAACTGTTTTCCTCCATCAGAATAAATAAAGTTTAAAGTTCAATTCTCACTAAACTCTCTTGGGATCTAGCAGAGTTACTTCAAAAAGAATGTGCTCTTATATAGGCTACTTTTAAAATTATTTAGACAGGAACAGATATTAAACTTCATGCATTTCACTTTGCTGACATCTGACAGCTATTAAAAAATAATCTGACGAGCATACATGTTTACATGTGTCTTCTTTCTCAACAGAATTTCTCAAGTAAACAATCTCTTTTGTCTATACTTAGATGAAGTTTTAATAATATTTCATTAAGATCTCCATAAAATTTGCAGCAATATTTAAGTTTTATTTTCATTACTATAGGAATCAATCATTTTTCCTCAGGAAAAATTAGGCTTCCACAAACACCCTACTGTTTAAGAAAAGCAGTTAATTACAAACACTAAAGATTAGTGTTTCAGCCCAGAGTTAAAATGAAGAACCTCTCTTATCCTTTGAAACAAATAGAGTCTACTCCTGAATTTGCTACCAAAAATGTATTTTCACTGATGCTCCCTGTTAGTTAAATTATGTCTGAAATTCCATAAAGTAAATGCATTATGCTGTAAATGGGCAGTCATCATTTAAACAAAGGAATATAAGTAATTATGCCTCTACACAAAAAGAAGAGTTCTCCAAGTCACTCTCAAGTGCTTCCTCACTGTGATTCAAGTTTCTGTAAGTTCCTGTGTCCAAATTTTCAAATGTTGTTGTCGACAAAGTCCTCTCAACATAACATTCTATGCTTATCTACTCTTGGTAATTTCCTAATAGGTTTATTTGGAACCAAGATGTGTTATTTCAAGCTTCAAGGTCTTCAAACCCAGCATGAGAAATCTGGGTTGGCTCCCATCTGCCTCTTAATTCTTTTCTCTTAATAACAATCCAGTAATCCAATTTTAGCTTGCATTCAACTCAGTGCTGTATCAGGAGGTACGGAATTCAGTTTGCTCATTTGATTCCCAAGTGCCCGGGCTAAAAATATGTCTTGTTATTGTCAAAGAAAACAATGCGATTTGAAGACTTATAAGGAATTAAAAGGATAAGAAAGAAAATGAGGCTCTATTAAGTTTAATATGTCATCTCTCAGTTTTCTTTATTTAAAGGGCAACAGAATATGACTGTTTTCAATACAAAATATTGAAAGTAGAACTTAAAACAACTTTCACAAATAAGGAATTTTCTCAGGTGCCCCATGGATGACTCTGAAGGGTACAGGAATAGCATATGACACGACCGAGAGGATGTGTTGATCAGCAGTTGATGCAAAAGCTCCCTTCTTGCCACCCCAACTTGCCTGTGTTATTAAGCCTCACAGCTAAACTATATTAGAGTGCTGGCAAAAATGTTTCCTCTCTATAAAAAGTTGTTAGCTTAGATTGTTGGCTCACGATATTTTAACCAGAAGAAATATCTTGCTTTAAATCAAGTGTCCCAGGTCTCAGTTTAAAATTGGTGATGTATTGAGAACATTTCTTAGGGACAGAACTCCACTACATCTGCCTACCAGGTGGCAGAAATGTAAGTACACAGAGTAAATTTTATATCAGAAAGGCAGATAATTCTGACACAGGCAGACAGAGAGAAAAGCTGCCAAAATAGAGCAGGGAAGAAACAATACCTTAAGAGTGCTCCCCTTTTTACTGTTCCCTAGACGTGTCTCGCCGCCGTCCCAAATTCTTAAAAGTCACCCTACAATTCAGAGCTCCAAGCTCAGACTTCTCATGTTTTTGTTGTGGCTTCTGACCTTTCAGCTGCCCCACTGATAACCTAGCATAAGATAGATTAACTAACCATATGCTGAAAGGTTCGACCATCCCTTGGGGGATATCAAACTACATGGAGAACTCTATGTCCTGGCAGGGGAAACACAGTCTAACCCAATTTTCTTACCACTGCATGCATTTCACGGGCCTGGGAAAAATGGATCTTCTTACTTGTTTTACCAAACTCCATCAAAACAAGACTAGGTGTCGCCCAAACAACTAATCAGAGCCTGGATTTTATTGTGGCTCGAGGGGAAAGCAGAAAGATCATTGACATTTTCTTGGCTCTAAAGCTACCTTAGGGGAATCTTGCAACCCAGACATTCCTCAAGGGATACCAAATATCACTGTACTTGATGTGGAAAAGCATATTCACTCAAGAACCCAGATATTTTTATTCTTGTTTTGGAAAATTGATTGACAAATATGAAGACAGTCATATTTGACATAAATATCATGGTACACTTGTTCTTAGTGCCTTCTTAAAGTTTAGTACAAAATATTGAGCTAATTCTCAAAGCCTCCCTTCTGATGCCAGAAAATATTTCTGCAAGAATTCTATGCATTATCATCAGCAGAGTGCCGCTGCTCAATCTGAAGTCATTGCCTGCTGGAATAACCTCTCTTCCAAAGCTGGAGATCTGTCTTCCAACAAAACAAACATCCAACACCAGAATGGCAAAGAACCAGTCCTTCTCTCAAAGCCTCTTGGTCAAGGTGGGAAATATTTTAGTGATTATTAACAAGCACAAGTGGCATTACCAGTTTCAATCACTTCTTTACTTTTCATCTCTATTGCCCTTTCTTTGGTTCAAGCTACCATCCTGTCTTCCTACAGTACTACAACAGCCTTTTTGTTTTTGTTTGGTTTTTGTTTTGGTAAAGGTTGTTGGGGTGTGATTTACATATCATAAAGTTTACCCCCTCTATGTGTACATTTCAATGATTTTTGGTAAATTCACTGACTTATACAACCATCACCTTAATCCAGTTGTGGAACATTTGCATACCTTCAAAGAGATTTCTCATGTCCATTTACAGTTAATCTCCACTTCTCACTTCCTCAGGCTGCAAGCAGTCACTAATCTACTTTCTGTCTCTCTAGATTTGCCTTTTTGGGTATTTCATATAAATGGAATCACATAATATGTGACCTTTTGTGACTGGCTTTTTTTCATGTAACATAATGTTTTTAAGGTTCATCCATGTTACAGCATGAATCAGTACTTCATTCCTCTTTATGCCTGAATAATACTCCATTGTATGGATGGACCACATTTTATTTAACAATTTACCCACTGATGGACATTTGGGGTTGTTTTCATTTTTTGGCTATTATGACTAATGTTGGTGTGAACACACACACACAAATCTTTTCTGTGTTTCACTTTAGGATTAGAATTGCTGGGTCATGTAGATTTATGTGTCACAGTCTCTGAACTCTTCTACTTGTCTGACATCTGGGCCCACTTCAAGACCTTCTCCTTACTATGGCTAGAATGGTCTCTTTTTTTCTTGCTGAAATGTCTTTATTCCTAAAGTATGATCTTTCATGTTTCTTTTTTTAAAAATTATTTTAATGGCCACATAATAATTATATTTATGTATTGGGGTACAGAGTGATATTTTGATGCATGTGACTGTCCTGATTTTTTTATTACACATTGTAAAATGATCTTTTGAAACTGAAAATTCACGTGTTATTTTGCCTGGTTAAAAATGCTCCAGGGGCTTCCCATTGTCTTCGAGTTGAAATCAAAACTTTGCAACACTGTTTGTGGGGCCTTGTATGATCTGTTTTCATTCTGCAGCCTCTAATCTTATTCCTCCATTTCACCTGGCTCCTTAACCTTCTCTATATCAATCAGACTAAATTTTAGTTTTCGGTACAGACTGTGCTCTTTTAAGGCCTTATCTTGGGCTGTTCCGCCTATCTAGAAATCTCCTTCCCTTTAGGGTAGTGGTTAAAAGGGCAGCTCTGGAGTTAGACACCTGAATTCACCAATTAAAAGCCATATGATTTTGGGCAAGTCATGTCTCTGTATGTCAAATTCCACATCTGTAAATCGAGGATTAATAACAGATCTTGACTCATAGGGTCCTTGGAAGGGTGAAATGTGTTACAATGTGCAAAGCGCTTTAAACAGTCTTTAGTAAAAGTTAGCGATGGCCAGTGAATTCTTCATCTTTTTTTTTTTTTTTGGCTTAGATTTAACTTTCTTCTAGAAGCTTTCACTGACCTCTTAAGTATGGACTAGCTCCTTCAAGTGTTTCCATAATACTCTGTTTTTGTTGTATCATATTGTTATTGCCAGTTTACTTATCCGTCTTCTCCTGGTAGTCTCTGAGTTTTGTAAGGCAAACCAGAGTACTTCCAACTTCAGCATCTAACAGAGAGCATGGCTCACAATAAATGCTCATTAAAATATTTGCTAAATTGAAAAAAACTGTGTTAGATAGTCTCTGTGTTCCATTCATTCCCACCCACCTTCACCCAGTTGTCTCTCTCAGAGAGACCTACATGGACTGTATCATCTAGAATACATACCAGCTGTGGTAAGTAGTTTGGTTGGGTTTGGCCAAGCGGAAGCTCTGGCAAGAGATAGATGAGTGGGTGGAGGAAGAGGTCATGGTAATTACCCTTTCCACTTCCTCCCTCCTGTGGTTCTGCCAGTGACTGCATTCTGCTATAGCTATGGCTCCTGTTAAGACATCCTACTTCCAGAGCTCTAGCTCTTTCTGGTGCCATTATGGACATTCCCTTCTCTTGCCCACTCAGACCTGGGAGTGGCAGCTGCAGCTTCCCGTTATTGCTAACCCCACGGTGCTCTACCATTCCTCATCAGTCTTTTAGCCCTGCCCAACCATCTGTAAAAAGTTCACTATTCTCTCTCCATGTAAACTCATTTGAGTGTGCCATCTGCTTTCTTTTGAGACCCTGAATAATAACAATGACTGAGCATAACCATTCCTGCTAGGGGTCTCAGGTGGCAGAGAGTGGAGGTACTCTTTGGTGTGTTTTGTTGGGGAGATAGTGGTGGGGTAGAATATGATTTCACTATTAAATAGCTTGCATGTTTACAGTTCTTATTTTTATGTGAATATACGTCACTTGCCATATGCCAGGATGTGTTATTGCCAATGGTTTCCATATGGATAGTTCATAAAGCATTTTACTGTTGGATCATTCTTTCCGGTGCACTCTGTAGTGAAGACTGGGTAGCAGTGCTTGACTTGATTGATAGAAAATCATAGTCCACCAAGTGCTAAGTCTCTTCAAGTATCACAGTTCTTTCCAGTTCCAGCTGATGGTACATTTCTTAGGCTATTATTTCTAGTTCTATTTGAGAAACAATGCTGGATATGTGAGCCCCTAATTTTCATTACAGAAATAGGTTTCAGACAGCCAAGCATCAGACTCTGAAACCAGGAAAGACATATAGATTCAAAGACCACTTCCTGGATATCTTTGTCTCTTGTGTTAGTCTGTTGACGTATATCAAGCACACACTCCTTACAGAGCCTGATCCTATTTGCTTAGTTTCTAAGAGACAGGAGGCTTGAACTGACCCTTCAGGTGTTTTATGATATAACTATTGCTTTGTGTCAAACAGGTGTCTTTTGGCATATGAACTTAGAGTTATAAACAGCACACACAAGGACTTGGCATTATTATCCAGTTTGCATAATTTAAAATGATTCTTTGATTAGTAAAGCTCAGATTTCAAGAGTTCTAACTAGATTACTTTGTAGCCATTAAAATTTGTCTGGAGCTAAATGTGAGAGGCTATACTGAGGAATTGATGGGTTTTTAAAAGTACATATTCTAAAATTATGGTTATATTTGTTTCCTATAGCTGTTGTAAGAAGTTATCACAAATTTAGTGGCTTAAAAAAAGCAAATTTATTATTTTATATTTATGGAGGTCACAAGTTCAAATGGATGTCACTGGGCTAAAATCAATATCTCAGCAGGGCTGTGCTCTTTCAGGAAGTACTAGGGGATAATCAGTTTCCTCGGCTCTTCCAGCTGCTTGGAGCTGCCCACATTCCTTGGCTCATGGCCCCTTCCTCCATCTTCAAAGCCAGCAATGCTGGTTGAGTCTTTCTCACACTGCATCACTTTGACACTTCTTCCATCCTCATACTGCTGCCTCTGACTATCTTGTCTCCCTCTTTCACTTACAAGGACCCTTTTAATTATACCGTGCCAACCTGAGTAATCCAGAATAATTTCCTCATCTCAAAATCCCTAACTAAATCACATCTTCAAAGTCCTTTTTGCCATGTAAAGTAACATAATCATAAGTTCCAGAGATTAGGATGAGAGGCCTTTATTTGGGCCTACTCCAATCTTTGGGGGCCATTATTCTACCTACCACACCTATTAAATAATTGTTTAAAAATTTAAAAACCTTTGTCTTTGCTGTTATAAATAATTAAAAATGATGGAAATAAAAACTAAAAACTAAAACGTATTCTAAGGGTGTTTTCAATTTTCTCCTGAGGCCATAAGAAAACTGAGAAACATTCTGTTACCTTGATGTCTTTAAATGGAAATAAACACAAGCACTTCAAAGGGCTTAAATTTTTTGAATTTAAAATGGTTAATACAGGTAAAATTACTGAAGTAGAGAATGTGTTCAAAAATAGTCCTATATTCATTGCATACCATTTTTAAAATACATATTATTTTCCCTAAGTTAAGAAAAAGGAATATTTCAGTAGTAATGATTATAATTGTTTAGGTTTCAGATGTCATTTTGTGATTTGGAAAGCTCTATGAAATAATTTCATAGTTCATATAATCTCATCTTCAAAATTAATAAAGAGGAAACACATTTTTTTTAGCCTATATATAATTTTTACTTAAGTTGCTTTGGGTTTGGCTCTTTACAAGATAGGAACTAGAAAAATTTTTGGTTTCTGTGGTGGAAGCTAGGAATTGTCCCCCTAATTCACAAGCCAACTATGATGTATGATTATTCATTTCAGCAACTGAGAAGATAATTGGAAAGTTTGAAGATGGCCAGGTTGTACTTCTTAGCACCATAAAGTGTCATTGCCATGCCACTGTACTGAGGACAATGAAGTAAATGGCCAGCCAACAAAACTTACAGTAACCAAAAAGATAACTACCTGCCAGGTCAAGGAACAGGGGTGACACAGACAGATAAGGCATCTGCTTTTGTGGTACTTACATTCTAATGGGGAATGAGAGAGAAATAATACACCAGTAAGAAGGTGAGCCAATATACAAACAATGTAAATCCAGAGAATGGGAAATGTTATGGGTGATAGTGATATGCTAGACTGTGTCTGTGCCAGAGGGGAGGCTACTGTAAGGGAAAATATCTCTGGGGAGGGGACATTTGAGCTGTCTTTTGATGATAAACAGCACATCCTGTAAGTCCTTAAGAACCCAAATCCCTGATCTCCAAAGTGGAGTATGTGCACTACCAAAGGCAAGCAAGATAATCTATTGGAGTTTAGGGAAAAAAGATGAGAACTTCTGTTTGTATTTATTTTTACTTAGAAAACAAGAAAGAAATTAAACTTTGCTAACACAGGGGAGGAAAAGATTTCCATCACTAGGTTTGTGGCCACTTTTCTATGACAAAAAACTAGATTATTAACAAGAAAAAAACATAGAAATTTATTTAATATAAGTTTTATGTAACACAGGGGCCTTCAGAAATGAAGGCTCAGAATAGGTAACCTTGCATATTTGCATACTTAAGATTGATAAAGAATGGACAGTCATGGAGAAATATGATTGGAGGACAAAAGGATATGATCTAATAGTAATAAACTGGGGGGAATTTAGCAAGACTTGTCTGTTCAGATTTTTCTCTGCATCCCTGTGTCTTCAGATAAAAGGGTGTTCCTTTCCTTCAGGTATAGTTTCTTTCCTACAGGGAGGAAACCTCTCGCACTAGGGTCTTACAACTTGCTTCACGGGAGAACGGTGAAGGGAAGATGACAGTGTCCTCCTTGTTTCTGAGGTTTTACCAAATGTCAAGGTGCCACATTTTGGGGTAGTGTGTCCTGAACCCCATCACTAATATTTACATTTTTACATTGAAACCCTATATGTGGCCCATGTATCAGATAGTCACCCCCACTCTGGAGTATTACAATGTATTGTACTGTTATATTATCTAATTTTAACTTGAATAACCCTCACATAATGGACCAATGGGCTTGAAATTTTTCTATAAGGAAGCCACAGGTTGAGGAAGTACTACTATTGCAATCTTAAGTCAGTGATAAGAAAATGTCAGAAGCAACTCTTTTCCTACTCCAAGTAGGCCATCATCAGCCACATTATGACTCTTTATTCAGAGTCAAAGATAACTCAGCCACAAATATTTAACATTATCAAAATATTCACATACAGCATGTATTAATAACTACTTCCATTCTATACAAACTGTACCCTAAGAGGGAATTGTGCCTTCCCACAGGATAATGTTATCACAGTGAGCAGCACGTTTCAAAATATTATCTATTTACTTCATGTTTATTCTGTTATGTATGTTTTATAAGACACAACATGTATTGGTTTCTGGTTCATGTGTGTAATTTATAAATATATATATATATATATTTAGACCACATGTGCATTTATTGTTACTTCTACACATGCATAATCAAATATACTTTTCAATCGTTGCTCTAAACTATTTGATAGCTACAGCCCTTGTCAAAGACTGTCAGCAACTATATATAGGGCAACCTATCTTTGAATTCTGAAACTGATTTTCAAAGATGGTGTGAAGTTTTCAGAATAATTAAGGTGCCAAGAATCACATAATCCAACAGAATCTAGGTGAAGTGGCAATTTCCTGGTGCTTTGGAAGGTACATTCTAATTCCAACTAGAAGCTTCAAGGCATCTGTGCCAATCCCTGAGGCAATGCTGTAATTTCTGTGTCTTTGGTTCATATATGGCGAGGGTCAAGATTTCTCTGCATATTTGTCCCCCAAAAATAGAGTTCCATGAGTCAATACAGGTCCCATCATCAGCAAATTTTCTGTGAGCGTGTGTGTATGTGTGCTTGCATGCATGCACAAACATACACCAAAGTGACACCAACCAGTCTTCCCTTGGGCTCCTTGTGATTTCATCAAACACCTTTGAGGTGTTTTGATATTTGTCTTATTTTAACATTGGATAAACTATTTTATATAAAAGTGGTTGTTAACTTTCTTTGGTCTATAGCCAAGAAAAGCTAGAATGCTTACTGTGAATATATTTATAATTAAGGGTTAAATGTATTTTAAAGTATGTGCGTTTTACTCTAAGTGGCATTGATGAAATAATTTTCAATTTTGTTTGTCCTTAAGTATAGGCATTCAATGCAGCAAATTTTCAGCTGCTTTCATGTTATCAATTGTCTGTGGTAAATAGCAACTGGTAATATTTAAGATTTCCTGGTGACTAGATTGGGATGCATTTCTCTTTCCCAGGAGAAAAGGGAGCTGCAAAGGTGCCTTAAGGTTTCCATGTCCTATATCTCACATTTATCAAAGTAATAACTGTCCTAACGAAAGGATTTTTCTCCTGCTCCCTTTGTCCCCTCTTCAGCTAGGCACACACTTCTACTTCTAAGAACACAGACTAACTCATCCCAGAAACACGAGCAGGGTAGAGTTACTGAAGACTCAGCCAGTCATCAGCATTTTCAGAGATTTGGTGCATTTCATTCCCATTGTTCATCTACATCTATACCATGCCATTCTTTGAAGTGTAATGCCACATAAAGAATTTTCATAAAAGCATATTGTATAGGCAAATATATGTGTGCTCAGATAATGTGTCCAATCTTTCTGAGGAGACAGATAAATTTATGGGAGTGTTCTAAGGAAGTCACTGCTTCAGGCATTTATCTGTAGTGGTGTTGGTATTGGTAATGGTGTGTGCGTGTGTGTGTGTGTGCGTGTGTGTGTGTGTGTGCGTGTGTGTGTGTGTGTGTGTGGGTACATGCATGTTGGCAGAGGTTGAAGGAATAGGCTTTCATAGAAAACCATCTTTTCCATACTTTGGGAAAGAAGATAGGTTGGAAGCCACTTAAATTACTAATCAAATACTACCTGATGGTCCATACCAGGCACATGAAACTTATGAAAGTGGCTTGAATGATCCAAGAAAACTGTATATTTTGACCTGATTATTTGTTCCCTGGAAAATCTTTTCTATCCCTTTATTTTTACCAAATGCCCTAAAGGTAGATTCTGGATCAAAGGTTCAGGGAATCTATAAGTTCCAAACCTATTTTAATAAAAACATTTCCAGTTCTGAGCAACTCGGGGATCAGTGACAAGCTAGCCCCTATCTGGGTGAGGCAGTCAGTGCAGAGAGGCAGCTGGCAGATTTCATCAGCAGTGGGAAGGAAAGGGTGGGGATGGAGCCTCATGATCAGTTTGGTCTCTTCTCTCTTCTCTCTAGAGACCCACTTAATCATTTCAATCTTTCCATATCAAGGTCCTAGTAAATTTTTCTCTGGAGAGGAAGACTTCCTAGCAAGTTTCCAAAACCTGATGTCCTAAACTAAAAACACAGAAACTCAAGCCCCCTACCAACCTCTTATCATCACAATAAATGTGTACAATAGGATGGTTTAATTTATTTTACATGTGGAAGATTTTATTAAGTTTAAAGTAGATGGGTACACAGTTCTTTCATGCAGCTGTAGTTTATGATGAGGGCAACCCAAAACACATGACCACATGATAAAATAATGTAATGGAGTGCTTCAAGAATTCTGAGTGGACAGAAGGTTGGAAAGCAGTCCTTTATGTAAATAAGAGCTGGTCTCACATAATGGTAGATGCTTGTAGATCTAAAATCCAAAGAAACATGCACTTTCCCCCAGGATGTCATTTTCAGCATAATAAACATGACTTCAAATGCTTTTATACAAATATTGTCACATGAAAAGCCTGAAGGTCTGTCATCCTCCAACACCATCTATTTGGACAAAATTTAAACCTAGAAATCATTGGAGGGGCTGTTTTTTATGAAGGTAAATTCAAGAAAGATTCCAGCATTTCTCTTCTTGATCTTCTGTTAGGTCATTGACCAACTCACTTCCTTCTGATGTTAGTCCAACTGGAGGAAACTTCCTAGATAACTTTTGCAGGTGTCTCATGTTCCTGAAGCTCACTGACTTTTTTTTTGGCTAGTCTAGATGCACATCTTCAGGCCCTTCAGACAGGAAAAACATGCAGCACTGTCCCCTCTATCATGACCAGGGACCTGTTCCAGCACTTAGGAAACCTTTGCAGAATGTTCTTTTTTTGCTCGCAAGTATAATCCCCTCACAATGCACAAAATACTAAGAGATAAAAAGCCATTTTGGAAAATATTTTGGATGGCATGCACACGAATTTAACTAAGCATGAAATCATGTAGTTTACTAGGAAGAGGAGATGCTGTTGAGTTAGGAGGCTTGATTCATGGTCCTCACCCTGCCATTCATCAGCTGGTGCAACTTGGGCAAGTCACTTGACCTCTGCAAGCCTCCTGATCCTCCTAATCTTAAAAGGGACCAAGAATATCTACCCTACCTACTCACAGGGTACTTGTAAGAATTGGATTACTTGAATTACTTATTGATATACAATGATTGCATACTGTGTTGAAGAAAGAGCAAAGAGTTACTGAGTTACTTCTTAGGGAATATTTGGTAAAACGAGTTCATTTTTCCAGATGAGTGATCTGAGGCATAGAGAAGAACTCAACATTTCTCATGGTTACACAGTGGATGTATGTTTAAGATACAGAACAGTAACACAAACAATTGCTTGGACTGTGTACTCACTCAGTATAATATTTTCCATGATATCTATGTGGAACCGGTTTATAGAACATGACAAGAGTATTTTTTCTCTAAACCTCTGCCTTCAAATATTTTCTGTCTGGCTGCCAGTTTCTTCTCCAAAGATATCCCAGGCAGATCCTTCCATTGATTGCTTATTTTCGATTTGAAATTGACCAGCTCAGTCCATTATAAAACTTTAGTCCCATATTCAGCTTAGTAGGAACTCCTCCTCTGGGCTCCCAGTGCTAGGCCTTGGCTTGAAGGATTTTAGATAGGGAGAGGGCTTTTTCCACTTCTTTCACAGTGTCCTCTTCCAGGTTCTTTCCTTTTATTTAGTGTAAGGGCTTAAGGAGAAGGAACAGGGTTGGGGGTGCCTGGGGGCAGACAACTCTGATAAAATAGGTACCTTTGTAGTCAACTCTCTGTTGACTATTGCTGCTCTTCCCCAGAGGCCCTGTGCATACATAAACAAAATGCCTGCTCTGTCATGCAGCTCATGGAAGTATTTTCCCAGAAGTCCCTTGGGATGGGTCCTTTCACTACACAGTTCTCAAATGTGAAAGATGCACTTCAGTTTGACCCCACTTCAAAGACTGGCTTTGGTGGTGGATCACACAACCTCTTGCTGCCAGGGACCCCTCACCCAATAGGCAGCCATCATGGGTGGGGCAATAGCCCAAACCCAAGTACATTTCTTCATGTCCATTGGACTCACGGGAAACCCAAACATCCTGGACACATCCAGAGTGTGTGCTCATTGGTCTCTTTCTTCTTCTCCCTCTCCAGTGATTGTCCTGCCCCCACATCCAGAGAAGAAACAAGCAAATCTGTTATGTAGGCAAATAGCTAACTGTGGAATAACATTCCACCCTCCATCACTGAATCTTTCTCATCACTTGAATTAAAATGTAGGTGCTCTCTGATGATTCTCCAGTGCATTTCTAGACTTCTGCTTGTAAAGGTTGAGGAAGTTGGCGAGGAGATTGCAGCTGTTTGGGACCTACCAACTCTCATCAGTTCTGCAGAGTTTGTGAATAGAGTCTGGGAACACAAGATGCCTGTTATTTTCACCCTGGCGTCTTTATCTGCTCAAATGTGCTGTTGAGTCCTGCTGGTGAGTTTTTTATTTTGGTTATTGTACTTTTCAACCTCAGAATATCTATTTGGCTTTTTTCCAATAATTCCCATCCTTTCATTAAATGTTCTCTATTTAGTGAGACTTTGGTTCTTTAGACATGGTTTCTTTTAATGCTTTGAATATATGCAAAATCACTGATTCAAAGTCATTGTCTAGTGAGGCTCAAATCTGGGCTTCCTCAGGTACAGACAGTTTCTGTTGACTGCTTCCCATCTCCACCCCCACCACAGTGTATGGGCCACACTTTATTATTTCTTTGTGTGTCCATAATTTTTTGTTGAAAACTAGATATTTGAAATAATATAACATGACAACTCTGGAAATCAGATTCTTTCCCTTCTCTAGGATTTGTTGTTATTGCTACTTGTTGTTTTGTTGTTCATTTAGTGACTTTCCTGAACTAATTATGTACAGTCTGTATTCTTTGTCATGCATGAACACTAAAGTCTTTGCTCAGATTAGTGGTCAGCTAATAACTAGACAAATTTTTTTAATGTCTGGAATTAATAAGTCTTCCAGTCTTTGCTGAGGGGTATTTTGTGCATATTGGGTCACACCTTCAACACTCAGCAAAGCAGCTTACAACTTGGCCTTAGCCTTTACTTCCTGCCTGCACAGAGACCCAAGATTAGACAGAGGTGAGAACTTGGTGCCTTCTTAGGTCTTTTTTGAGCATGTTCACAGCCCTGGGTATGCACACAGCCTTACACATGCGTGTAGCTGTCCAGATTCTCAGAAATATGTCAGAGTCTTTAAAATCTCTCTACGTACATCTCATTCTCTAGCTTTTTCTTTTAAGCTTTTTTGGTTAGCCTATTATTTGCCCTAACTGTTATCTACTGCCTGAGTTAGCTGAGATGTTTAACAATCACCTCTAATTGTTTTAGACAAACACTCCAGGGAAAATGCTGTTTGCACTGTGTGAGCTCTGAGTCAGGTCAAATAAAGA
Source organism: Nomascus leucogenys (assembly GCF_006542625.1). Taxonomy (NCBI): domain Eukaryota; kingdom Metazoa; phylum Chordata; class Mammalia; order Primates; family Hylobatidae; genus Nomascus; species Nomascus leucogenys. The sequence continues at coordinate 9,340,727 of NC_044406.1, forward strand.
CAGTCTCGTGAGTGGGGCCTTCCAGGGAAACATCAGATAGGTCAAGTAGACAGTTCTATGGGAATGAAGCTCTGAGGGAGACCTAACTCTGATCTTTCCCCTCCAGTGGCTGCTAAGCTGCTGATTTTCACCACGATTATGGATTGTTTGTTTTCAAGGCTACCACAAACATGGGGGGCAAGGATAGAAATAGTACAAATTAAGATGCCACAAGTCTTGCTTTTCTTACTGAGACACAGTCATTTTTTTTGAATAAATGCTTTCTGGATTCCTGCAAGTTTTTTGGTTAATTTCCATAGTTCTGAAAAGTTGATTCTGAAGATGTTTTGCTAGTGTTCTCACTTCTCCTATAAAGGAGAGAGATTTTGGAAGTCTTTCCTTTCACTGCCATTCAGTTTGACCTTGGGGTCTTTAGCAGTAACTCTGACACAAGAGAAATGGACTTCTTCAAAGCCTGTACATACACTAAGCACATCTCTGTCTTCATTCAGTTATTTAAAAGCAAACAATCCTCTTTACCTTCATTCATGTGGTCATTTTGGGATAGCAGCTTGTGGTCATAGGTAACAAATAATATTGCTTAGCAATTTTACTTTCATATCATATTTATACTTCTGTAGTCAACTACTATAATAGTTCTAAACTATGGTTTTCACACTATATTAAACTTGTCACTCTTGGAAATGGCATCATCTTGCATTTGGAGACAGATCTACACTTGATCAGTGTTTTCTTGTGGATCTGCCCTAAGTAGTCTCTGGATCCCCTAATGATCATAATGAAATCAAGGTCTTGGTGTAGCATCTTTAACCTTACTGCTGTCTACACTCCCTCTAGGATTTCTGAGCTTTCAGTCTAACTGATATACACAATACATATCATTGGTTCTGGTTCCCCTACACACGTTTATTTCCCATGCATTTCCTTCTTGTAGTTTGGCAGAGTATGAGGAAAGGAATAGAGCTCTATGTCAACCTGTGGGTCTAATCTAAGTGTTCTAGGAATATCAAAGTTCTTGTAAGGATTGCTCTCTTAGCCAAAAACTTAGCCCAAGATACAAACCTTTAGGAGATCCTAGAGATGACTCCAGGTGAAGAGATCAGATGGGCTGCCATGCCATAGCATTCCAGCTCACCATTCTTCTTCACTGCCTTTGCTTTCATTCTGGTGGTAGGGGCTACTCCTGTTTACCCATATCTAGACTTCTTCTTTCCTGGAATTATGGGAGGACATACACTTAACCAATCCCCTTGCCATTGGACAGAGGGATGTGACTAGTAATGGCCAATAGGCTGTGGGCAGAAGTAACTTGCATCATTTCCCAATTGGGAAACTTTATTGCCATTGTGAGACCTCACAGCACTCTTCCCACTGATGTTATGACCAGTGATGTTGCATATGTTGTTATTTCTATTAGCCCAGGTCCCAGAGGCAGGATAACATAGAATAACATCCTTCATGGGCATCTGCTATTTATGAGGCATAATACAAAAATAAACTTCATTGTGTTACGTGACTAAGATTTTGGTGTTGACCGTTAGTGCAGCTTAACCTGCACTAATCTGACTTGTCTCATGACTTTAAGCTTGGCTCACCTATGGTCCTCTGGTTTGACCACCTGCATGATTTTGATCACATACGTCACATTCATCAGCATCTTTGTGCTTATTTGATGCTTAGTGAAGGAAGGCAAAAGCCTCATATTTTTTTTCTCTCTGAGTCTCACATTAATATATAAAGCTATGAGCAAACCAAATTTTACTGTCATTTTCTTTCTCTCTCTCTCAAAGGAGGTTTATTTAACATAGACTCAACTAGCTAAAATTTAACTTATAAGAATATATACATACTCAGAGTTCCTATGCCTCTTTATAACTTGAGCAAACCACTGTCGTCTTGGGTTTCCTTTTGCTACTCCATAAAGCAAAGACAAGAGTGATATTTCCAAAGGTGGCTATGATAATGTGTGTGTTGGGGGATTGGGTATAACTAAGAGGATGTTAGGGAAAATGTTGTGTATTTTGCATAAAGTTCTGGCGTGAAAAAGGCACTCCATAACTTCCCAAGATGGCCAAATAGGAACAGCTCCAGTCTGCAGCTCCCCACGTGATTGAGGCAGAAGACGGGTGATTTCTGCATTTCCAACTGAGGTACCTGGTTCATCTCATTGGGACTGGTTGGACAGTGGGTGCAGCCCATGGAGGGTGAGGTGAAGCAGGGTGGGGTGTCACCTCACCCGGGAAGCTCAAGGGGTCGGGGGATTTCCCTTTCCTAGCCAAGGGAAGCCGTGACAGACTACCTGGAAAAACGGAACACTCCTGCCCAAATACTGTGCTTTTCTCAAGGTCTTAGCAACTGGCAGACAAGGTGATTCTCTCCCGTGCCTGGCTCAGTGGCTCCCATGCCCATGGAGCCTTGCTCACTGCTAGCGCAGCAGTCTGAGATCGATCTGCGAGATGGCAGCCTGGCTAGGGGAGGGGCGTCCACCATTGCTGAGGCTTGAGTAGGTAAACAAAGCAGCTGGGAAGCTCGAACTGGGCAGAGCCCACTGCAGCTCAACAAGGCCTACTGCCTATAGACTCCACCTCTGTGGGCAGGGCATAGCTGAACAAAAGGCAGCAACTTCTGCAGACTTAAACGTCCCTGTCTGACAGCTCTGAAGAGAGCAGTCGTTCTCCCAGCATGGTGTTTGAACTCTGAGAATGGACAGACTGCTCCTCAAGTGGGTCCCTAAACCCCGTGTAGCCTAACTGGGAGACACCTCCCAGTAGGGGCCGACAGACACCTCATATAGGTGGCTGCCGCTCTGGGATAAAGCTTCCAGAGGAAGGATCAGGCAGCAATATTTGCTGCTCTGCAGCCTGCACTGGTGATACCCAGGCAAACACGGTCTGGAGTGGAACTCCAGCAAACTCCAACAGACCTGCAGAAGGAAAACTAACAAACGAAAAGGGATAGCATCAATTTCAACAAAAACGTCATCTACACCAAAACCCCATCTGTAGGTCACCAACGTCAAGGACCAAAGGTAGATAAAATCACAAAGATGGGGAGAAACCAGAGCAGAGAAGCTGAAAATTCTAAAAATCAGAGCACCTCTTCTCCTGCAAAGGATCGCAGCTCCTCGCCAGCAATGGAACAAAGCTGGATGGAGAATGACTTTGATGAGCTGACAGAAGTAGGCTTCAGAAGGTCGGTAATAACAAACTTCTCTGAACTAAAGGAGGATGTTCGAAACCATTGCAAGGAAGCGAAAAACCTTGGAAAAAGATTAGAGGAATGGCTAACTAGAATAAACAGTATAGAGAAGCCCTTAAATGACCTGATGGAGCTGAAAACCATGGCATGAGAACTTCGTGACGCATGCATAAGCTTCAATAGCTGATTCCATCAAGTGGATGAAAGGCTATCAGTGGTTGAAGATCAAATTAATGAAATAAAGTGGGAAGACAAGGTTAGAGAAAACAGAGTAAAAAGAAACGAATAAAGCCTCCAAGAAATATGGGACTATGTGAAAAGACATAATCTGCATCTGATTGGTGTACCTGAAATTGATGGGGAGAATGGAACCAAGTTGGAAAACACTCTTCAGGATATTATCCAGGAGAACTTCCCCAACATAGCAAGGCAGGCCAACATTCAAATTCAGGAAATACAGAGAACACCAAAAAGATACTCCTCGAGAAGGGCAACCCCAAGATACATAATTGTCAGATTCACCAAGGTTGAAATGAAGGAAAAAGTGTTAAGGGCAGCCAGAGAGAAAGGTCAGGTTACCCACAAAGGGAAGCCCATCAGACTAACAGCGGATCTCTCAGCAGAAACCCTACAAGCCAGAAGAGAGTGGGGGCCAATATTCAACATTCTTAAAGAAAAGAATTTTCAACCCAGAATTTCATATCCAGCCAAACTAAGCTTCATAAATGAAGGAGAAATAAAATCCTTTACAGACAAGCAAATGCTGAGAGATTTTGTCACCATCAGGCCTGCCTTACGAGAGTTCCTGAAGGAAGCACTAAACATGGAAAGAAACAACCGGTACCAGCCACTGCAAAAATAGGCCAAATTGTAAAGACCATTGATGCTATGAAGAAAGTGCATCAATTAATGGGCAAAATAACCAGCAAACATCATAATGACAGGATTAAATTCACACACAACAATATCAACCTTAAATGTAAATGGGCTAAATGCCCCAATTAAAAGACACAGACTGGCAAATTGGATAGAGTCAAGACCCATCAGTGTGCTGTATTCAGGAGACCCATCTCACATGCAGAGACACACATAGGCTCAAAATAAAGGGATGGAGGAAGATCTATCAAGCAAATGGAGAGCACACAAAAAAACAGGGGTTGCAATCCTAGTCTCTGATAAAACAGACTTTAAACCAACAAAGATCAAAAGAGACAAAGAAGGCCATTACATAATGCTAAAGGAATCAATTTGACAAGAAGAGCTAACTATCCTAAATATATATGCACCCAATACAGGAACACCCAGATTCATAAAGTAAGTCCTTAGAGACCTACAAAGAGACTTAGACTCCCACACAATAATAATGGGAGACTTTAACACCCTACTGTCAATATTAGACAGATCAATGAGACAGAAGGTTAACAAGGATATCCGGGACCTGAATTCAGCTCTGCAACCAGCAGACCTAATAGACATCTACAGAACTCTCCACCCCAAATCAATAGAATATACATTCTTCTCAGCACCACATCACACTTATTCTAAAATTGACCACATAATTGGAAATAAAGCACTCCTCAGCAAATGTAAAAGAACAGAGATCACAACAAACTGTCTCTCAGACCACAGTGCAATCAAATTAGAACTCAAGATTAAGAAACTCACTCAAAACCGCACAACTACATGGAAACTGAACAACCTGCTCCTGAATGACTACTGGGTAATTAACGAAATGAAGGCAGAAATAAAGAAGTTATTTGAAACCAATGGTAACAAAGACACAATGTACCAGAATCTCTGGGACACATTTAAAGCAGTGTGTAGAGGGAAATTTACAGCACTAAATGCTCACAAGAGAAAGCAGGAAAGATCTAATACTGACACCCTAACATCACAATTAAAAGAACTAGAGAAGCAACAGCAAACACATTCAAAAGCTAGCAGAAGGCAAGACATAACTAAGATCAGAGCAGAACTGATAGAGATAAAAGAGACACAAAAAATCCTTCTAAAAATCAATGAATCTAGGAGCTGTTTTGTTTTAAAAGATCAACAAAATTGATAGACTGCTAGCAAGACTAATAAAGAAGAAAAGAGAGAAGAATCAAATAGATGCAATAAAAAATGATAAAGGGGATATCACCACCAATCCCACAGAAATACAAACTACCAACAGAGAATACTATAAACACCTCTACGCAAATAAACTAGAAAATCTAGAAGAAATGGATAAATTCCTGGACACATACACCCTCCCAAGACTAAACTAGGAAGAAGTTGAATCTCTGAATAGACCAATAACAGGCTCTGAAATGGAGGCAATAATTAATAGCCTACCAATCAAAAAAATGTCCAGGACCAGACGGATTCACAGCTGAATTCTACCAGAGGTACAAAGAGGAGCTGGTACCATTCCTTCTGAAACTATTCCAATCAATAGAAAAAGAGGGAATCCTCCCTAACTCATTTTATGAGGCCAGCATCATCCTGATACCAAAGCCTGGCAGAGACACAACAAAAAAAGAGAATTTTAGACCAATATCCCTGATGAATATCGGTGCAAAAATCCTCAATAAAATACTGGCAAACCAAATCTAGCAGCATGTCAAAAAGCTTATCCAACACGATCAAGTCAGCTTCATCCCTGGGATGCAAGGCTGGTTCAACATACACAAATCAATAAAGTTAATCCAGCATATAAAGAGAACCAATGACAAAAACCACATGATTATCTCCATAGATGCAGAAAAGGCCTTTGACAAAATTCAACAGCCCTTCATGCTAAAAACTCTCAATAAACTAGGTATTGATGGAATGTATCTCAAAATAATAAGAGCTATTTATGACAAACCCACAGCCAATATCATACTGAATGGGCAAAAACTGGAAGCACTCCCTTTGAAAACCGATACAAGAAAGGACACCCTCTCTCAGGACAGAAAACCAAACACTGCATGTTCTCACTCATAGGTGGGAATTGAACAATGAGATGACTTGGACACAGGGTGGGGAACATCACACACTGGGGCCTGTTGGGGGGTGGGGGGCTGGGGGAGGAATAGCACTAGGAGATATACCTAATGTAAATGATGAGTTGATGGGTGCAGCAAACCAACATGGCACATGTATACCTATGTATCAAACCTGCACGTTGTGCACATGTACCCTAGAACTTAAAGTATAATTAAAAAAAAAAAAAAAAGAAAAGCACTCCATTCAAAGGAGTGGTCTGGAGAACTATAGACCTTTGGAAGGTGGTGGAATCTGTTTTCTATTTTCTGACATTTATTACATGCTAAAGCTGTTTGGATGCTCACTCTCCATTGAGATATTTGGCCCCAGCAGTAGGTAGTGAAACATGGACTTGCTACACTTACTTACTGATTTAAGAATAGCAGCTAATCCAGTAAAAAGAGGATAATTCTTATATCAGCCTGAGATGGTAATAAAATATTGTGTTTCTGCAAATTCTAAATGATTTAATTTTTAACATTTTATTTTGTTTATAAAGAAATGGCCACCTTTTATTAAAATAGTAATATATTTATGCAATGTTACAATAATAATTGCTGTAGTTAGAAAATTTGTCCCTCCCAAAACTCATGTTGAAACTTAACTCCCAACATGGCAGTGTTGATAGGTGGGGCTTTTAAGAGATGATTGGGTTACAAGGGCTCTGCCCTCATGAATGGATTAGTTCATTCATGAATTAATGGATTTAAGGGTTAACTGATTAATAGGTTTTTGTGGGAATGGGGCTGGTGACTTTATAAGAAGAGGAAGACAGGCCTGAGCTAGCATGCTCAGTCACCTTGCCATGTGACTTTATAAACAATCAAATGTGTCCTCTTGAAGTATGCCTTGGGACTCTGCAGAGTCCCCACCAGCAAGAAGGCCCTCACCAGATGTGTCTACTCAACCTGGAACTTCTCAACCTCCACAACTGTAAGAAATAAGTTCCTTTATAAAAAAATAAATTACCCAGTTTCAGGTATTTTGTTATAAGCAACAGAAAGTGGACTAAGATAATAATTAAGCTTATAAAGGATATGCAGGGATAACTACATTTCATTTCCTCTCCAGGCATCCAGGTTCTGGTCCTCCCAGAAGCAACCCTTACTACCATTACACATTATATGCATATACAAGTATAATATATGATACATACAATGTTTAAAACCTACCCTTCCCATATTTATGAACATAAATTGGAGAGAATGTGCACAGTATTCTTGACCTTGCTTACTTAACCTTGATTTTTTAAACTTCACAATGTTATCTTGGTCATTGCTCCTCTTTAGTCTATATAGATTTATCCATTCTTTCTAATGGCTAAATAATATTTCATTGTACATTTGGGACTTGGCTTATGGTTGAGATGGCCAAGCTGAAAAGCTGTAGGTGGGTCTGGCTCAAAATTATAGCATGCATGATACTTATTTTGATAGCAGAGTTATGCCACATTAACAAACAATCCCCAGATGACAGACATTTGTGCTTTTTTCAGTCTGAGGCAGACAATGCCATGAAGATCTTGCTCTACCTTTGTATACATGTGCAAGTATATCTAAAGAATAGGCCGGGCACGGTGGCTCATGCCTGTAAACCCAGCACTTTGGAAGGCTGAGGTGGGTGTATCACTTGAAGTCAGGAGTTCGAGACCAGTCTGGCCAACACGGTGAAACCTCGTCTCTACTCAAAATACAAAAAAAAAAAAAAAAAAAAAAAAATAGCTGGGTGTAGTGGCGCATGCCTGTAGTCGCAGCTACTAGGGAGGCTGAGGCAGGAGGATGGCTTGAACCTGGGAGGTGGAGGTTGTTGCAGTGAGCTGAGATCACGCCACTGCACTCCAGCCTTGGTGACAGAGAACAACTCCATCTCAAAAAATAGATAAATAAAAATAAAATAAAAATAAAGTCTTAGCAATCAAGTGCTGAAATAAAAGGTATGTATATTTTTGTTTACTTTGAATAAACATTATATACAATCAAATGCATCCTCTTTAAGTGTGCAGTTTGTGTATGTCCATGTTACCATCGACACAATTCAGATATAGAATATTTGTGTTTTAATAGGCTTTATTATTACTTAGGTATGGTAAAGGCTGACAGAGCAGGAAATGACTGTCATTCAAAAGACAGTTTATTATACTCACAGTTTCCAAGAGAGGCAGTACACTTCACACTACTGGGGAGTCACCTGGGGAATCACTGAGGGTAAGGTAATGAAGCCAGTGGGCAAGAGAAAGAGGAACTGTGGGCCTAAGTCTTTATCATGGTTTCTGCAGGAAGCATAAGGGAGGAGAAATGACCTTTGGTTGTTAGAGAAGTGAATGTAGACTCTGGATTGGTTGGTTTGTATTTAAAGTGACTTAGGTATTTCACGGGGTTGTCCAGAGCAAGGTGTGTTCGGCATATGCATGCAGGGCAGATGTTAAAGCATCGAATTTGCAGATGGTAGAAACATGGTTAATACAAATTCCATCAACACAGACGTTCCCTCACAACTGTTTGCAGAAAATCCCTCCCCAAACCCTGGCTCTAGGCAGCCACGTACTTGCTTTTTATCAACATAGTTTTGCTTGTTCTAGAATTTTACAAATGGGATCATACAGTGTGCGCACTTTTGTGCCTGGCTTCTGTTTCTCAGGAGAGTTTTGAAATTCATTCATGTTGTTTTGTTATCAATAGTTTATTTTTTATTGCTGAGTAGTATTCCATTGTATGAATATACCACGATGTGTTAATCCATTCATCTTGGATAGACATTTGAATTCTTTCTTGTTGTGGGCTATTACAAATATTGCTGCTACAAACATTCTTGAAAATATCTTTCGGGGCCACAGGTGTACATTTCTCTTAGGAAAACACCCAGGTGTGTTATTTCTGGGTGTGTGTTTAACTTTGTAATAAACTGCCAAATGGTTTTACAAAGTTATCATGCCATTTTATACGAGAGTTGCTCCAAATCTTTTCCAATACATGATATGGTCAGTTGGGACGTAGATTTTGATAAATATTGTGCTCCAAATGTGTATCAGATGCAACGTTGTTGGTTGTTTAAACCAACATCTGTTCCCACCCCCTTTCTTTCTTGCCTCTCTGCATTAAGCTAACACATTCTCAGTCTCCCCTGCATCTATGAGTGTTCAATTATATCACAGTTTCAGCCAGGAGGGTATAAACCAAAGTCTGCTGGGACCTATCTAGGTAAGCTTTTATTTACCTAATACAGGAAGAGATGTGTCAGCACTACTTCCTCTCTCCCTCCTTGCTCCTTACTGACTTGAATGCAGACATGGTTCCTGGTGCTGTGGTATGCGTCTTGCCACAGTGAGAGGGAAAGGCCAAGAGAACCACAAGAGATGATGGAAGCACTGAGCCACCAAAACAGAAGCTACCTACCTTTAAAATTCTAATTAGATGAGAAAAGTAAACCTGAACTTATTTAAGCCATTGTGCCCTAGGTACTCTCTTACTTGTAGAATATCGGACTAACATTTTTTCATGTGTTTATCATTCATAAAGAATACAAAAGGGAGTCAACAGTTGGTACCTCTATTGCATGGTTTTCATCTTTAGTATTTTGTTCTTTTAATATACATTTACTTAATTATGACTGAATTTGGAACTTAATTTGCTTAAAAGCTATTCATTGTCTTTCCTGTTATATGCCTGTATACATCTTTTGGATATTGATTCATAAAAATTCTTTATATCTCAATAAACTCAGCTCTTCATCTGTCATATTTTTCATTTGTCTCTCAACTTTGTGTAGGCAGGTTTTTTGCTAATCAGAAATTTTTAGTTTTTATATAACATGCTTTAAAATGAGATGTCCTGTATTCAAATGTTGTTTTTGCTCTTTACTAGTTCTGATTCAGGGACTTTTCTACACTCATTTATCTATCATTAATATGGTGGGAAATCCTAGGGTTCCTTTGAGGATAAAATGAGTTAATACATACACGACATTACATTATTTTCTGCATATAATGAGCATGCAAATATGAGCTTCCACTGTTATAATTTACAATTACGCTATTTACCTCATTATTAGGATTCAAGTTGTTTCCTTTTATGTCTTTTAGAGTTTAAGTCTTGCTTGGAAATCTGTTTTAACTATAAAATTATGTTTTTTAAAAAATCATCTTTTGAAATATTTCTTTTATGATTTTTAAGAAAAATTTTGTTGCAGTTAAAGAACAGAGTTGTAAATGGCAAACAGCAAAAGAGTAAAGGGTTTTTCTTTGGATGGTACACTAAGGGATAGATATTAAAAATACTTTTATCTGACATTTTTGTAGATGGTTGGAATAGCATACAAAGACACAAGACTCTAGGCTTTCCAGTGACTGAGGAACTTACTTGGGTAGCAGATGTGAGTGCAAAAGGTGTTGGAAAATATCTGCTGCTTGATTGATAGGTTCTTATAAAATGAAATGAGGTATATGTGGTACTGAGTTGAGCATGGGAAGGAAAGCATGCCCTGGATATCCTCCCAGGTAGCAACACCCTCTAGGAACCAAATAGGGGAAAAGCCTAAGACAGATGATATAATTAGAGTATTAGCAACTATTTGCAAAGTGCTATGCTTATTATTTTGTAAATATGTATTAAGAGGAAAGGCCAGTGCAATCAGATTGTTCTGGACTCAAGTCCCAGCTACTCTACACCCTGTGTTAGATGACCTTGGGGGAGCTAACTGCCCTCAATAAACTTCAATGTTTTTTCTATTAAATGGGATAAACATGAGTTCCTATGTCATCAGGTGATTGTGATGATTGAACAAGATCATGCAGTGCACTTAGCACAGCGACTCTTCTAGTACACACTAAGCACCCAAGAAATGTTACCTGTAATTATTATCCAGACAACACCATTATACACCATTAGGTAGGTATTATCATGCTCATTTTGTGGATGAGGACAGTGCTGTCCAGAGAGCTTAATTAGTTTTCCCAAGTTTATCCAGCTAGTAAGTTATGCTGGGATTTGAACCCAGGTCTATCTGACTCCAAACCCTACGATCTTATTTATCAAAGTACTTTATGCCTTACTGATTATATGCCTTCTCAGTTCATTGGTATACACAGTATTTAGATAATCTTCCTAAGGGAAATCATACCTGAAGTCACAGAGAAGACACTTTCTTCATTTTTTCTTTGTGAAAATGTGGCTCCCCTACGGCTTCATCTATAGGTTATAAACAGGTATATGGATCATCCTTCTATGAGAAATCATACCTAAAGCACTAAAAACACTGGCTTTCTTCAGTTTATGGAAAGGCTCTATTCTTATTTCCAATCTTTTCTAAAAATGTGGCTCCTCTATGACTCCATCTGTAGTATACATACAGATACGTGGTAGGTCCAAGTTGGTCTCCCAAGATCAAATTGTGTCTCCCTTTTGGTGGTCTCTACTAAAACAATTTGTTTTAGTTTATGAAATCTTTCAATGCCATTATCAATTGAGCTTAAAATGTTATCAAAAATTTAAATTACTATTAACACAAAAATCTAAGAACTATGGACAATCTACTTAGTGTGGGCTTATCTTTCCCTCGATGCCTATACAAGGGTGGGAATTTCACTTTTTTAACCTACATTAAATTAGAATTTTACAGTACATGCCAGACAAAAATCAGCATTTTTCTCAATCCTATTTCCATTTTAGACTGTAATTTTGCATTGGCTTACATTTTAATAAAGTTGGCATTTTTACCTCTTCCACATCTGGAACATTTCCAATTGGCTTTTTCACATTGTGAACTGAAATAGTAATTCAGTTGTACCGAATTTGCTTTTAGGAATAAATCACCACTTTTGCAATTTTCTCCTTTATGATTTACTGATTTTCAAGATGTGCCAGGAAATACAGAAATACCGGTATACATATATTGTGTACATGTATATATGTACTATATATGTGTATACATACGCACAACTGAAGTTAAGCAAGAGTTGCATGCATAGTTGAACTTACTGTTAATTTGATTTATTCATATAGAATAGCTCTGAGGAGTGAGAAGCTGAATAAAAGCAAATTTAAGAGAGAGAACAAAATATATATATGTAGATTGTTGAGAACACAATTGTTTCCATCCCTTCACTGCTTCTGGAAAATAAGTATTATTTCAATTTGTTCAATATTTAAATTTAAGAAGAATATATTCTGTTAAATCAGTAACTCTGGTAAATCCACTAGATACCCTATATCAATGTGACTCTTAAATGTTTGAAATAATATGACAGCAATTCAAGAAGTCTAAAGGGTCCTACCTTTGAAAATAAAGGGGAATGTAATTTGCCTGTCAAGAATAGCCACTCCGCCATTTTGTTTGAGGGTGAGAGCATGGTAGGGTGACCAACCATTCCATTTGCTTGGGATTGGGGAGGTTCCCAAGCTGTGGGCCTTTCAGTGCCCAGGATTTTCCTGGGCAAATCACAATGAGTTGGCTAGCATACAGCAGGGAAACCTGTCATGGGTGTTACAAATTGCACCTATCTGGATTTGGTATTGGAACACGTGACTGTCCTTCAAGCGCCCAGAACCAAGATCATCCCTGGAAATATTCACAGTGTCTAGATGGAGGAAAAAATCCTGAAACCACAATAAAATCTTAAATGTTTAAAAAGGCTATAATGAAGGCCTTTTGTAGTTTGATTTCTCCAGAATAGTCAGGATGTTGATATAAACAAAACATTTTCTAAAATTCAATTAAAGAAAACCAACTCTCCATAAGATAAGTGTCAAGTCTAAAATGAACGTCAACTTAGTGGTTTTGCCATGAGGGAAAGAGATGTTTATATATGGTGAAAATGCAATATTATGTTAAGAAGGCAATTTAGAAAGTAGCTTCTTTTATTATCATAAGCATTGAGTTCTCCAAGATAATAGGATGCCCATTTTATACGAAAAAGTCACCAGCGGCTAATATTCTAGTGGCAAGTTCCAAAAAATTTATACTTGAATCTGCCACTGTTGCCTACATTCAGCTATGTCCAGAATTGGGGACCATATTGAAATGCATCTTGTGTAAAGCAAAGACCTCTGAAAATAAGATATTTATGCTCGCAGATAAAACATTAAGTGCTTTTAAAATGACTAGACACCTCTCTTATCTCTTGTTTACAACTGGCCATTGTGAACAAGTTCTCAACCAGAACATTGGTTGAGGAAAGCATTCTGGTTGAGAACTTTTCCATCGACTTTTGAGTTGATTACACTGCTAGACAATATGCACAGATGAAAGACAAGAGGGGCTTGGCTTAACTTTCTCCTTTTCATTCTGTAAGATGAGTCAGGGTATAACTCAGATGTCAGCTGAGCCATGCTTTCCCTTTTGATTGTCATTAAGTTGGTTGGTATCTCCATCCCAATTACAGTGGAGGTCCTCCATGGATTCGTGGAGGTAGGTGGGGCTTGGGTTTCTTCTAGTTGTATCTGACTCAAATTTCTGCTTCTGATGAATTAGATTAGTGTCTCGATCACCTCACCTTACTGAGTTTATCATCTTTGGTGACCATAGGCTTGTGCCACTCAGATCTCCCTTTACGAGAACTTGCTGTCAGGAGTATGGTTAGCAGACAGCCACCAGCTCTTGTGCATACAGCTCCCCTGTGGCATTTATGCCCTGAGGTCACTCCCAGCCAATGACTGAGCACAGCAGAGAACTAGAGACAGACCCTGTCTGATGTGGATTCCTCTAATGGGCAAGCTTTGTTCAGGGGCTCCCCATTAGCCAGGCCAAGATGTTCTTGGAGCTGCACTGCAGGTTAGGAGTTTTCTGTCCCAATCTTCCTTCTTCTTTCCCCTCACAGGTGTCAGAGTTGCATCATGGATTAACGACTCTCCCTGACACCTCCTGCTTATCTTTCATTGACACTTTCTCCATCTGCATATATGCTTCTTACTGGAGCCAAACTGACACATAGTTTTTTCTTACTGACCTATGCTAGACACCAATCAAAGTACCAATGACACAAAGTTCTATGTATAGCAGTTTTTCATTGAAGGTTGGAGGCAAAGGATAGCGTTCACCCTGTTATACACCAAATGATATGAAACTTAATCTTTAGCATTTCTGCCTTAAAATACTTTGCTCACCCCCTAATCTTGGAATTTCTCATCAACTGTCTTTCCATAGGCTCCAACTTCTTGTCATGTCTTTCACATTCCCAGCCTTGTATCATTTCTATGATCTCCATTCTGCACTCAATATTTGCTGTGCCCCCTAGATTCTTTTTTTTTTTTTGAGACAGAATCTTTAATCTCAACACAGTAACATTAATAGACTGTCAAAGAAATAGTAAATTATACCCTATTAGGAGCCATAATTCTCTGTAAAATTGCCACAACTGTAGCCTGGAATGAGTCCTTAATTTATATCCTTCAGTCTTCCCTAAATTTAAATAGCAATGCATCATTTTATTATGTACCCAATTTTAATCCTGGAACATAATTTCAGAATGATGCAATGCTTCCTAAAGGGTTTTTTCTTTTTTAACTTTAAATCTTTAAAGATTTTACTTTCTTTTTTTTTTTTTATTATACTTTAGGGTTTTATGGTACATGTGCACAATGTGCAGGTTTGTTACATATGTATCCATGTGCCATGTTGATTTCCTGCACCCATTAACTCGTCATTTAGCATTAGGTGTATCTCCTAATGCTGTCCCTCCCCCCTCCCCCCACCCCACAACAGTCCCCGGAGTGTGATGTTCCCCTTCTTGTGTCCATGAGTTCTCATTGTTCAATTCCCACCTATGAGTGAGAACATGCGGTGTTTGGTTTTTTGTCCTTGCAATAGTTTACTGAGAATGATGTTTTCCAGTTTCATCCATGTCCCTACAAAGGACACGAACTCATCATTTTTTATGGCTGCATAGTATTCCATGGTGTACATGTGCCACATTTTCTTAATCCAGTCTATTGTTGTTGGACATTTGGGTTGGTTCCAACTCTTTGCTATTGTGAATAGTGCCGCAATAAACATACGTGTGCATGTGTCTTTATAGCAGCATGATTTATAGTCCTTTGGGTATATACCCAGTAAAGCAGCACATCAAAAAGCTTATCCACCATAATCAAGTGGGCTTCATCCCTGGGATGCAAGGCTGGTTCAACATACGCAAATCAATAAATGTAATCCAGCATATAAACAGAACCAAAGACAAAAACCACATGCCCCCTAGATTCTTGTTAACATTTAAGCCATTGGGATATCATCTGCCACAGCTCAAGAAGCCTATTTTCTTTATCTTCCTAAAACTGTCAGGCCAGGGTAAAAAATGACATTTTTTCAAACCCTATTGTGCATTATTAAGGATAAAGAACCATAAGTCTCATGTTTACAGATGAAAAAGGGACATAATTTCCATAACTCTATCTAACCGGGAAGTATTTCTTCATTCTATGAAGCCGTAAGAAAAAAAAAAGAAAGAAAAAAACATTAAATTGGGTTAAACCAATGGTATTGTGGTAATAATTTTATACATTTGATTCTGGCATTACATGAAGATGAAGCATTTCTCTATTTCTTATGATCAACATAATTTTAACTCAATGTGCATTCTTTCATTCAACATTTATTTTTAATGCTACCTGTGTGCCCAATGCAGAATTTGTTTTTAAAATAGTAAATCCTTTGTTTGCAAATATAATTTCTTATATTTATTTCTTAGACACCAGTATATGTAAGACAATGAAAGACACCTTACAACATTTCCATAAATACTTATACAAAATTTGAAAAATTGTGTGTTTACGGCAACACTTTTTGCTTGTTGGACATTTGGTTCAATGGTTTCCTTAACTCTTTCTTATTTTCTATGATTTTTACCATAGACAAATGCTTCTTCCACTCAGGCAGGAAGTTGGTTGTGTTTTAAATAAATAAATAAATGCAGACATATATGTGACCATTTTACAAATTTATATGTTTATTTTTTTGCATTTTTTTGTGTAAGTATGTATTTCCTTCTGAAAGCACACTTGGCCATAATTATGAAAGAAGTACACTACTGGAGACCACAATCTCTGTGTTGAATATTCCTTTTGCAAAACTGTCTTACCTATGACTCCTGGAAGGATGAAGCACAGAACGGCAGTGATGCTAGCCTGATACTTCTAATGATGCTTGTCTCCCTGGTACTTGGGAGGTAGGATGCATTGTGAAAAAACATTCTTCAACCAGAATAGTTTGGGCTACAAAAAGCAGTAGAGCATGGGATACTGCCCATTTTCAGCGAATGAAATTTGGAAGGAGGATTTCAGAAGTATTCTGGACAAGTTGCCCAGTGCCTCAGTCCAGTGTTTAAATGCCAGTGGTGTTTAAAGTGAGACTGTTTGGAAGTCTAAAAGCCTCACATTCAAATTTCATTGCAAAGAGAGCATTCTTAAGTCACATGCAAAAAATATTACGTTTAGGTTCTGAATTATCTGTGTCTAAGCTCCTCTACATTCCACAGTTAACAAAGATTGAACAGAAGTAACATTTCTGCCCTTATCCTCCTCTCACTGCATTATTTATTATCACTTGAAGCAATATGATGCTGCTAATACTATGACTGTACAGCCTGACTTGTCCCTTGAGAAATACTCCCAGGGCTAGAGTCTGCTAAGGCTAGGCTAGTCTTAATAATCTACAATTGGCAAGTCATTTGTTTGAGATATCAACCAAGATGAGCCAAAACACAGCAGAGATTTCTGACCACCAGTCAGTAAGAAAGAGAAGGGAATGCTCAAAGAAATTCTCAAGAGGAAAAATGGCTCAATGAATGGTCATGGACTCAAGTCCCATAACCTCTCCACATCTCAGTATCCTCCTTTGTATAATGGTAGAGTTACACTGGAAAATTCTGGTGTCCTTTTAGTTCTAAAAGTCTATGGATTGAAGTATATGTATGTATTTTTTGAATGACATCAGTGCTTTATCAAACCCTAAATCTGACAGAGCATCCTTTTTTTTTTTTTTTTTCTGAGACAGAGTCTTGCTCTGTTGCCCAGGCTGGAGTGCAGTGCTATGATCTCTGCCCACTGCAACCCCTGCCTCCCAGGAGCGATTCTCCTGCTTCAGGCTCCCCAGTAGCTGGGATTACAGGCACATGCCGCCATACCCGACTAATTTTTGTATTTTTAGTAGAGACGGGGTTTCACCATGTTGGCCAGGCTGGTCTCGAACTCCTGACCTTGTGATCCGCCCCAACCTCCCAAAGTGCTGGGATTACAGGTGTGAGCCACCGTGCTCGGCCCTGACAGAGCATCCTTCAAAGGTGCACCCCTTGTGCTTTGTTTCACTAGTTTCACCACGTTAAAAAAGAAAATATTTCATTTAGAAACCAACTAGTAAGCATAAAATTAAAAACATGGTGGAGGTTGTCAGTAGATATCCATGTATGTGTCAAAAGGTGGTGAAAGGGATTGTCCAATTTGTTAACACCTCATTTTTGGATCAGCCCCTCCATAAATACCTTTCTCAAATCTCAGAAAGAACAAGAACAGAATATATGTAAGCTGGGCTTACTGAATGAGTCCAAAGCCTTGTCGAAAGATATAAAGCCTTGAAACCATAGATTCTCAGTAAGTGACACTAAAATGTATTCCAACCCTGCAGTCTGCCATTTAAAGGAAGCAGTTCTTATTACATCCTGGGTTTACTTATTTGTTTGTTTTATTTTGTTTCAATTTTACTGAAGTTTGATCACATCTGGCAAATGTCTATACAGTAGAGGTGAGAGGGAAAGAGATAGAATGAGAATAAGGAAATAAACTTGCCATAGGAGGAGGGGGAGTTCTGGAAATATTTTCTACACAAGTTTCCATAATAAGCCAATGGTAATAAGGTCTCACCACATGCCAGGCACTGGGTGAGGCCTACAAGGCACCATGCTAGATGGACATCAAAGAGAGAGGGATGAAACACAGCCACTTGGCAGACGCGTCTGAGTTAAAAACCCTTTTGCACGGGCTTGAGAGAGGCTGTTGTCCCCTGGAGAGGCTTTGGCATGGCCAGAAGAAAACATCAAAGACACTCCAGACTTCAAATCCCCTCCAAGGGTGCAATCAGCGGGACAGGAAATGGGAAAGTCATTCTAGAAGGGATTTGGAAGGGAAGGGGCTTATCCACGGATGCCCCTTACCCTGCACATGAGCTCTCACCGTGTGTACAGTTAACAGACATGATATGGTGAACAGCTTGGCACCCAGTCAGTAGCAAGTCTTACCCTAGCCCCCGACCAAGAAGCTGTGGGGATAAGGGCAACACAAGGAAAGGTAATGCAATAAGGATGTTTTGTTGTCTTCATGGTCGACTTAATAGTTTGAAAGGATACTATAGAACAGGGAAGCTTGCATTCTAAAACAGCAGAAGCACAAATAAATAACCAAAGATAAAAGTCCAAAGACCAAAGTCAGCCAAAAGAAAATGAACAAATAGGGTTTGCCTGAAATAATATCTGGCATGCTAAACTAAAATTCCTGGTAACCCAGCAGGGTTGCTTCATGCTTATAGTACCCTAATATGACCAAGGAACCAAAAGTTGCCAACAAACACAAGGAAAGGCCTTTAATTCCATGTCATTGGGAAATAATGACAGACTATGAAATCTGTCCATGTGCAGAGCCCAAACAAGACTGAAATTTCACATGCGGCCTGCCATTGAAGTGGGACCATAAAAATGAAGTCAGCCAAGCAGTTTTTTTTTTTTTTTTTTTTTTTTAAAGACAGAGCTCCTACAAAAACAAGGAATACAAACTTCCTTGAAGAGATAGGAATGTGCAAGCAAATGTATGGGATACTGTGGATGTATATTGGTTGATTAAACCAAATAACACACACCACATATGTACATATGCGTACACACACACACACACACATATTTGAAGTTGAGCAAAGCTGAGATTTTTAAAGTAAAGCTGCAGCAAGTGATACATTTTTTAATGAGTTCCCAAGCCTGGTAATCTTCTCTGCCACATGCCTAGTTAGCGAGGACCCATGTATGCAGCTTGATAGCTGTGTAGCATAATGGTCAAGCTTGGAGTTTCTGGAGTGAAACCTTCTGGCCTTAGATAGCAGCTTCACTACCAACTATCAGTGTGACTTAGAAAAGGTCCTGGACCAGACCTCAGACAACATGGGCATAATAGCAGTACTTACCATATATGGCTGTTGTAGGTATAAAGTGAGATAATACATGTAAAGCACTGGACTGAACCCTAGCACATATTACGGACTCAATAGATATTCACTATTAATATCATAAATTTATCATAATCTCTGTGCCTCATATCCCTTTGTAGTATGCACAGCAACTAACAAAGAGTAAAAATAGTATTTATTAAATACCTGTTGTTTGATTTACAAATTAGGACTCTATTGTTTGTTTGATTTCCTAAGTCCCACAACAAAATTGTTTTCTTTTCTTTTTTCCTATGTGGTTATTTTCATCAGTTATTTTAAAAAATATTTCTTTTTCAGTGTAGTCAGTTTTAAAAATTCATCTTTTTAGAACAAAGTAAACACCTGTTCCTTGTCATCAGTATCAAATCCCATAAATAATCCTTCTGGAGCCCAGCACAATATTAGCACCTTAGAATAATGTTCCTCACGATATCTCCAAGAAGCATATTCTTCATATGTCCCTATTTTTAAAAATACCATATTAAAGTTAATTTAAAAATGCTGAATTAAGCAATGTTAATCAGGCATGCAGGACTTACCAGTCATAACAATGCTAATGTGTGCTGTGGATCTCTAAGAGATGAATATAAAATGAAATGCTGTGTTCCAACAGGTTACTTGTCCACACAATTCCTTTTTCATGGAATTACCTCTCTCACAGAGCTATGACCCTCATACAACAGTAATGCTCTGTGGTAGGCACTTTGGGACATTCTATGTTCAAGGGATGACCTGAAATCTACTGATTTTATCCTGGAAAGTGGGGGTCACCATCTCACGAGAACACAGTCACTTTTCTACTCAGGTGGTCTGCATATAAAGCAATGATAGCTACAAAACATCAGTATCCTGATCCCCAGGGCTTATTCTGATGATTTTACTAGATGGAATGGTGTTTTTTTTTTTCCACTTGCGCTACTCCCTGTGTAGGTTCCTCCTGCACCTATAAGCTCAGAAATATCAAATTCTTAAAAAGATGAATGTAGTACTGGTTTCGGTCAAGGGCATCACTTATTCTGGCTGTGCGTTATGCTGAACACATCATCAGTGGATACTGCAAGATAACACAACCTTCATTTGTATCATGCTTTCCATAGTCATTTAAGCCTGCATTGCAATTTAGTTTCTTGATTAGTGTTTCCTAAACTTTAGGATCATAATAATCACCAATGGAACTTGGGAAAAATCATGATTCTTGAGTTCCACCAGCCCTGCAGTCTCCAGTTGGGAGGCCATATGTTTTGAAATGCTCTCCTAGTGAGGCTTATGATCAAGCATCTTTTGGAAATTCAAACTTGGCTACATATTACATGTTTTATTTTTTTTCCAAATACCAGAATTCTAAACAAAACCCACTGCATCAGAATCTCCAAAGGTGGAATGGGTATCTGTATTTTTAAATGTCTAAGAGATTCAGTCAGTCTTTGAGGGGAGCCACAGCTCTACACCATACGCCAGAGATGTACTGACAGCTAGGGATGAAATTGGAAACCAGCTTCTCCAATTTGAAGTCTCAGGTTTCTTTTATTGGACCACTTAATACTGGTCATGAGGTACTGACCAGCATGGCACCCTAAACGGGAGGAGCCCAAATACATACTAAATGACTAAGGAAGGAATGTCAAAAGTAATACCTGAAAATAAATACTTTTAAATGAAAATAGGCTGAGTTGAGAGCAGGGAATTCATCCAAAATTTCCCCATGTGGTTTGACCAATAGGCTCTTCTTGAGAAGATGTGATCATTCCATTTTACCTTCCAGTATTTTCTACAGTGGAAAATAGCTCCATAGGTTTTCTTCAGGACATGAGATACCTCCCCAAACATTATCAGGCAGTTTTCTGACTGGTGATATGTTTTCCCAGTGTATTTTCATTTCTGTTTTGTCCCCCCAACCATGAGCCTGAATATATATAGAACAAGCTCTCCACGGAGAGACATGGCCTTCTGAGTGGGAAATGTGTGAGCCCTGTTGTAAAGGAGGAGACTCATCACCAGCTATTAGACTCTGGACACCTCATACTAGAAAGAAGAGGCAATCTCAACACAGCTACAAAACTAGCTAATCATACTGTCAGCCCTGAGAAACTCTTATTTGCAGAATTAGCACAAATGGCAGAAGGAAGTGAAAAAGAATTAAAAGAGAACTTCTGGAACTAATTTTATTAACATGATTCCTACAACAAGACACCTCTCAGGAATCAAGACGTAATTTCTTTTGTGAAAAGATTTTCTATATTTCCATAGGTTTCTGGGGGAACAGGTGGTATTTGGTTACATGAGTAAGTTCTTTGGTGGTGATTTGTGAGATTTTGGTGCACCCATCACCTGAGCAGTACACACTGAACCCAACTTGTTGTCTCTTATCCCTCACCCCCTTAAGATGCAATTTCTTTATAACAGTTCATCTTTCCTGGGAGATAAATTTTAGACTTACAGAAGAGTTTCAAAGATAGTACAGAGAGTTCTCATATATCCTTCACCTAGCTTTCCCTATCCTTCACATCTTATATAACCATCAAAATTTTATTAAAACTAAGAAATTGACTTTAGCTTAATACCATTAACCAAAGTACAGGATTTATTAATATTTCATCAGTTTTCCCACTGATGGAAAAGAAATCCTGTCCCTTGAGAGGTTTTTAAATCAAGACATGCCTTTTATTGTTGTTGTTGCAGGCATCCAGTGAGGATTCCACATTGCATTAACTTGTCACATTTCCTTCGTCTCCTCTGTTCTGTGAGTTTCTCTTTCTTTCCTTGTCTTTCAGGACTTTGACACTTTTGAGGAGTACTGGTTACTTCTTTTGTAGAATGTCGTTCAATTTGTGTTTGTCTGATGTTTTCTCATGATTTAGACTGAGGTTTCACATTTGGGGAAATAATACTCCTAGATCACCTAGCTAAGCTGGTGTCTGCCAGAATTCTCTACAATAAACTTACTATTTTCTCTTTGTAATTATTAAATATGTCGGGAGAGATACTAACTAAACAAATATCCTGTTATTGCCTAGACTATCACCCACTCATTTTAACATTCATTGGTGGATTTTTCCTGAGACAGTTACCACTATAGTTTACTAATTCTATTTCTGAACTACTCAATTTAGAAGTGCTATTTTTTTATTTCCATCATTCTTTTTACTTTTATTCATTGGAATTCATCTGTAAGGTACAGTTGTTGCCTCTCCTCCATTTAAGACAAAATATTGAAAGGATAGAAACAGGGTATATAATTTGAGGTAGACTGGTAGAACAGCATGCATAGTTGATTGGATCTTCAGAATATGATACTAGACCACCATCCACTGAGAGTATTCTACCCTAAAGACAAGCAAAACATGTACAGGGCTGGGCACAGTTGCTCATGCCTGTAATCCCAGCACTTTGGGAGGCCGAGGCAGGTGGATCACTTGAGGTCAGAATTTCGAGACCAGCGTGTCCAACATGGTGAAACTCTGTCTCCACTAAAAACAAAATTAGCCAGGCATGGTGGCATGCAGCTGTAATCCCAGCTACTTGGGAGGCTGAGGCAGGAGAATTGCTTGAACCCAGGAGGTAGAGGTTGCAGTGAGCCGAGATCGTGCACTGCACTCCAGCCTGGGTGAAAGAGTGAGACTCTGTCTCAAAGAAAAAAAAACCAACAACAAAAAAAACCATTCACAGGATGTGAAAAGTTCTGGAGTTTAAACCTAAACTCCAGGTTTAGGATGGAGCAGGGTGGAGATGATGCGAGGAGGGGGTTGTTCCTGGTGGTGTCCATCTGAAGAAGATGAAACACTAGCCAGGAACAAAAGTATTTCTGAGGTTCAGAGAGTACAAAGGCTGAACAGGTGAGTGGCAATTGATGCTTGGTTATAAAACCAGTCAATATCAAAAGAATCCAAGCAAAAGGTGGCAGGGCCAGTGACAAAATTCCATACGGAAAATATGCCAAAATCTCGTGGGGCTTAAGACTGAACACAGAGGACTTTGCATGACAGCAGGGAATCCAGGCAAACGTAATAGACCCAGAAAACAAAAAGATTAGCTGGTATCATCAGAATTGTTCTCTGTGAATGGCCAGAAAGAAAATATTTTAGGCTTTATAGGCTGTATAGTCTCTGTTCAACAACTCAACTCTGCTGCTATTACATGAACATGCCCATATACGTTATGTAAAGGAATGGCCATGGCAAAATTTGACTTGCAGTAGTAGCCAGAGCACAATTTGAGCACTATATAATTTACCTCTTGATCAGTCCTGTCTTGACTTAAAAACTTCCCAAGGGGCAGAGAACTAAAAAAATGACTATAGTCACTTAAAATGAGGCATAACAATTTTACGAATTCTTGCTAATGAGAGGGTCTTTGAGTTACTTTAGTTATTGTTTTTATCTAGACAGAGGGGTAAGCATTACTTTGGAACTTAATCAAGTTAGTTATTTATAATACGTTTCCCCAAATTAGATACATTACACACTTTTATTTGGTGGTTAGAGTTTAGAAGTACATTATGTTGAAGTTTCTTGAAATTTTTTTGCACCAAAATTGAATACAAGTCACTGTTATTATTAAATGACCTCCTAACTTGAAATTTTATGATATGAGTAATTTGAACCAAGTTCTTGCCTTAAATTATTTCAGTAAGTTGAAATAAAGGAAATGCTAACATTCTCTCCATCCTTTGATTCATCTCTGGCCTGGTGTTTTGTTTAACGTTCTCCTTAAACATTATACCTTTGAAATATAAGCTTTTAAAACATAATAGTGACTAAATAGAGGAGGATGAACCAGGGGAGAACTTCAAATCATTTCACTCTAGGAGGGTTAAAATATATAGAAAATGTTAAACTAATCCTTTTGGGAGTGAGATATCAATTCTATTTTCCTTGTACCCTCTGGGCTTTTCTTGAATCTTTGAAATCCTTTCCCTATAACTGGAATCTCTGAGAAAATATTTCTGTATATTTATTCTCAAGTACCATAAAAACACTTTAGAGTTCTTTGTTAACTTGATTTTATGATATTTTACAATTTTGACAGCTTTGGAACTTAAATAGACACAAATATAATGCAAGATAGACAAAATGCATGACCATTCATCTGGGAGATGAATAAAAAGAAAAAATTACCTTTCAATATTTTCAATTTCCATAATGTTCTATTAGTTCCCTGGAAATTTAATTTCAAACACATGTCACACTTTACAGACTTAATGTGAAGTAAAGGAATAAATTTCAGTAAAATATCAAAAATATTTTAAATTTCATTAGACTGAATATTGGTATAAGACATACAGGATTCATGTCACAATCTACTATTTTGTAACATTGGAATTGAAATATTATGCAAATTATTTTTCATCTAAGAATTTTTTCAGCAATTTGCTTTTACCTTGTGAAAAAAATAATAGTTTCACACCCCCAAACCAGTAGACAGACTATAGAATCATTTGGGTTTTAGGGCTATAGAAATTCCAATTATTATATTCATGCTTTCCTTTGGGTATAAATTAAGTAGGCCATGGGACAGTTTTGTAGAATGACCACAGCTTTACAAACCTTATGGTTCAGTAGATGTGGTTGTAAGATATGGGTTCACTGAAAAATATTCACCACTAAGCAATTTGAGGACTCCATTCTGAGGTTTTGATTTAAAAACCTGGAATTTCCAATAGAAAATGGGTAGATTTACCATCATATTGGTCTTGAGATACAGAAATATTCAGTTGTGTCACATAAGCAACAATGTGAATCAGGAGTATTTCAAATTGCAATATTTTTACAAATCTACAAGTCATGAGCTGAGAAAGGTTTCCAGCACATGCAATGACTCCTATTTCAGTTTCTTTTTGTTGACCTCAAGATATTCTGGGGACTTTCTTGGTGTATAAATTAGAAGCCTTCATGGGAGGCATTCACTCTGAAAGATTACCTCAATATTTGAGAAAATTATTTGAACAGTGTATTCTCTGATTAGTAAAATATGTGCATTTTCGAGTAAATGTGGTATTATTGAAGTGTTCTAAGATTTTAGAGGAAATATCACAGCTACAATCATTTCCTGGGCTGTGGATTTGAATAACAGTATCCATATGTACATTGAGAAATTTCATAAAATCCTGAAATGCACAGGAACCAAGTAAGTACCTAGACATCCATGAGAACAGAGACAAAGGAGCTTCAGAAACACATTAGTCAACCTCATGCTTCAAAGGCTCGAGTTAATAAAAAATTGAGTCAGACCAGCAGTACTACTTTCATCTAGATCAAAACTTCCCACTCTAATTCCTTGACTGTGAGAGGAAAGTGTATTTCCAGATTTTTCTTTGTAAAATAAAAGAAAATCTGAAAAATGCTGACATACTTCCTCAATGGTTTTAGAACTTGTGAAACTCATTATGAAACTCGTTGAGTTACAATCTAACATTTCCATAAAACGGGAAAGGCTGGTGAAATTAACAAGCTAAAACGTTGCAAGGGAAACCCACCTCTACAATAAGGCAGGATTGCAGTATTGATCCTCAATGAGTGCTGTTTCCCCACCTGGGGGATAATTCCTAGTTGGTGGAATACTTAGTCCCTTTTTTTTTTTTTTGAGATGGAGTCTCGCTCTGTTGCCCAGGCTGGAGTGCAGTGGCGTGATCTCTGCTCACTGCAAGCTCTGTCTCCTGGGTTCACGCCATTCTCCTGCCTCAGCCTCCCGAGTAGCTGGGACTACAGGTGCCCGCCACCACGCCTGGCTAATTTTTTGTATTTTTAGTAGAGGCGAGGTTTCACTGTGTTAGCCAGGATGGTCTCGATCTCCTGACTTCTTGATCCGCCCGCCTCGGCCTCCCAAAGTGCTGGGATTACAGGCGTGAGCCACTGCGCCCGGCCCCTCGGAGCCTTTTAAGCTGTTCCAGTTTCTCACTTACTTTCCCATGGAATATTCAGAGTATCACTTACGGTTTTATTAGTCAGAACTCTTTGGTTGCTCAATCACAAAAATATTTATTTTCAAACGTCCCTGTTTACTTGTAGTGTCCTTGAAAATGACCACACAAAACCTCACTGAAGTCACTCATACAGATAAATGAAGACCAGGAAGAATACAATTACTGCTTCAATTGCCTATGAAGTTGTCTGTTTTCTCTCACTAGATTATAATCTCTGTGATGGTAGGGACATTAAGCATTTTTTTTTTTTTTTTTTTTTTTTTTTTTTTTTGAGACGGAGTCTCGCTCTGTCGCCCAGGCTGGAGTGCAGTGGCGCAATCTCGGCTCACTGCAAGCTCCGCCTCTTGGGTTCACGCCATTCTCCTGCCTCAGCCTCTCCGAGTAGCTGGGACTACAGGCGCCCGCCACCACGCCCGGCTAATTTTTTGTATTTTTAGTAGAGACGGGGTTTCACCGTGGTCTCGATCTCCTGACCTCGTGATCCGCCCGCCTCGGCCTCCCAAAGTGCTGGGATTACAAGCGTGAGCCACCGCGCCCGGCGGGACATTACGCATTTATCCTTCAGGGTGTCATCAACACTAGTATGGTAGTTTGTACATAATATAGGAGCTCAATAAACATTTTAGTTTGATTGATTACATCTGGAGTTATTAGCCCCTACACAGTGTGTTTCCTCTACTTATTATCAATTAAACTTCACAATGACTTTTCCAGTTAGGCAATATTATCCTAATTTGCTAAAGTTCCAAGGTAACATCATAGGAAAGCAAAATAACTGGCATCAGAACTCAGCGTTTCTTTTTTTTTTTTTTTTTTTTTTTTTTTTTATTTTTTTTTTTATTATACTTTAGGGTTTTAGGGTACATGTGCACAATGTGCAGGTTTGTTACATATGTATCCATGTGCCATGTTGATTTCCTGCACCCATTAACTCGTCATTTAGCATTAGGTGTATCTCCTAATGCTGTCCCTCCCCCCTCCCCCCACCCCACAACAGTCCCTGGAGTGTGATGTTCCCCTTCCTGTGTCCATGAGTTCTCATTGTTCAATTCCCACCTATGAGTGAGAACATGCGGTGTTTGGTTTTTTGTCCTTGCGATAGTTTACTGAGAATGATGTTTTCCAGTTTCATCCATGTCCCTACAAATGACACAAACTCATCATTTTTTATGGCTGCATAGTATTCCATGGTGTATATGTGCCACATTTTCTTAATCCAGTCTATCGTTGTTGGACATTTGGGTTGGTTCCAACTCTTTGCTATTGTGAATAGTGCCGCAATAAACATACGTGTGCATGTGTCTTTATAGCAGCATGATTTATAGTCCTTTGGGTATATACCCAGTAATGGGATGGCTGGGTCAAATGGTATTTCTAGTTCGAGATCCCTGAGGAATCGCCACACTGACTTCCACAATGGTTGAACTAGTTTACAGTCCCACCAACAGTGTAAAAGTGTTCCTATTTCTCCACATCCTCTCCAGCACCTGTTGTTTCCTGATTTTTTAATGATGGCCATTCTAACTGGTGTGAGATGGTATCTCACTGTGGTTTTGATTTGCATTTCTCTGATGGCCAGTGATGATGAGCATTTCTTCATGTGTTTTCTGGCTGTATAAATGTCTTCTTTTGAGAAGTGTCTGTTCATGTCCTCTGCCCACTTTTTGATGGGGTTGTTTGTTTTTTTCTTGTAAATTTGTTTGAGTTCATTATAGATTCCGGATATTAGCCCTTTGTCAGATGAGTAGGTTGCAAAAATTTTCTCCCATTCTGTAGGTTGCCTGTTAATTCTGATGATAGTTTCTTTTGCTGTGCAGAAGCTCTTTAGTTTAATGAGATCCCATTTGTCGATTTTGGCTTTTGTTGCCATTGCTTTTGGTGTTTTAGACATGAAGTCCTTGCCCACGCCTATGTCCTGAATGGTATTGCCTAGGTTTTCTTGTAGGATTTTAATGGTTTTAGGTCTAACATATAAGTCTTTAATCCATCTTGAATTAATTTTTGTATAAGGTGTAAGGAAGGGATCCAGTTGCAGCTTTCTACATATGGCTAGCCAGTTTTCCCAGCACCATTTATTAAATAGGGAATCCTTTCCCCATTTCTTGTTTTTGTCAGGTTTGTCAAAGATCAGATAGTTGTAGCTATGCGGCATCATTTCTGAGGGCTCTGTTCTGTTCCATTGATCTATGTCTCTGTTGTGGTACCAGTACCATGCTGTTTTGGTTACTGTAGCCTTGTAGTATAGTTTAAAGTCAGGTAGCGTGATGCCTCCAGCTTTGTTCTTTTGGCTTAGGATTGACTTGGCGATGCGGGATCTTTTTTGGTTCCATATGAACTTTAAAGTAGTTTTTTCCAATTCTGTGAAGAAAGTCATTGGTAGCTTGATGGGGATGGCATTGAATCTATAAATTACCTTGGGCAGTATGGCCATTTTCACGATATTGATTCTTCCAACCCATGAGCATGGAATGTTCTTCCATTTGTTTGTATCCTCTTTTATTTCATTGAGCAGTGGTTTGTAGTTCTCCTTGAAGAGGTCCTTCACATCCCTTGTAAGTTGGATTCCTAGGTATTTTATTCTCTTTGAAGCAATTGTGAATGGGAGTTCACTCATGATTTGGCTCTCTGTTTGTCTGTTATTGGTGTACAAGAATGCTTGTGATTTTTGTACATTAATTTTGTATCCTGAGACTTCGCTGAAGTTGCTAATCAGCTTAAGGAGATTTTGGGCTGAGACAATGGGGTTTTCTAGATATACAATCATGTCATCTGCAAACAGGGACAATTTGACTTCCTCTTTTCCTAATTGAATACCTTTTATTTCCTTCTCCTGCCTGATTGCTCTGGCCAGAACTTCCAGCACTATGTTGAACAGGAGCGGTGAGAGAGGGCATCCCTGTCTTGTGCCAGTTTTCAGAGGGAATGCTTCCAGTTTTTGCCCATTCAGTATGATATTGGCTGTGGGTTTGTCGTAGATAGCTCTTATTATTTTGAGATACGTCCCATCAATACCTAATTTATTGAGAGTTTTTAGCATGAAGGGTTGTTGAATTTTGTCAAAGGCCTTTTCTGCATCTATTGAGATAATCATGTGGTTTTTGTCTTTGGTTCTGTTTATATGTTGGATTACATTTATTGATTTGCGTATGTTGAACCAGCCTTGCATCCCAGGGATGAAGCCCACTTGATCATGGTGGATAAGCTTTTTGATGTGCTGCTGGATTCGGTTTGCCAGTATTTTATTGAGGATTTTTGCATCAATGTTCATCAAGGATATTGGTCTGAAATTCTCTTTTTTGGTTATGTCTCTGCCAGGTTTTGGTATCAGGACGATGCTGGCTTCATAAAATGTGTTAGGGAGGATTCCCTCTTTTTCTATCCATTGGAATAGTTTCAGAAGGAATGGTACCAGTTCCTCCTTGTACCTCTGGTAGAATTCGGCTGTGAATCCATCAGGTCCTGGACTCTTTTTGGTTGGTAAGCTATTGATTATTGCCACAATTTCAGAACCTGTTATTGGTCTATTCAGAGATTCAACTTCTTCCTGGTTTAGTCTTGGGAGGGTGTATTTGTCGAGGAATTTATCCATTTCTTCTAGATTTTCTAGTTTATTTGCATAGAGGTGTTTGTAGTATTCTCTGATGGTAGATTGTATTTCTGTGGGATCGGTTGTGATATCCCCTTTTTCATTTTTTATTGCATCTATTTGATTCTTCTCTCTTTTCTTCTTTATTAGTCTTGCTAGGGGTCCATCAATTTTGTTGATCTTTTCAAAAAACCAGCTCCTGGATTCATTAATTTTTTGAAGGGTTTTTTGTGTCTGTATTTCCTTCAGTTCTGCTCTGATTTTAGTTATTTCTAGCCTTCTGCTAGCTTTTGAATGTGTTTGCTCTTGCTTTTCTAGTTCTTTTAATTGTGATGTTAGGGTGTCAATTTTGGATCTTTCCTGCTTTCTCTTGTGGGCATTTAGTGCTATAAATTTCCCTCTACACACTGCTTTGAATGTGTCCCAGAGATTCTGGTATGTTGTGTCTTTGTTCTCATTGGTTTCAAAGAACATCTTTATTTCTGCCTTCATTTCATTATGTACCCAATAGTCATTCAGGAGCAGGTTGTTCAGTTTCCATGTAGTAGAGCGGTTTTGAGTGAGTTTCTTAATCCTGAGTTCTAGTTTGATTGCAATGTGGTCTGAGAGACAGTTTGTTATAATTTCTGTTCTTTTACATTTGCTGAGGAGAGCTTTACTTCCAACTATGTGGTCAATTTTGGAATAGGTGTGGTGTGGTGCTGAAAAAAATGTATATTCTGTTGACTTGGGGTGGAGAGTTCTGTAGATGTCTATTAGGTCCACTTTATGTAGAGCTGAGTTCAATTCCTGGATATCCTTGTTAACTTTCTGTCTCGTTGATCTGTCTAATGCTGACAGTGGGGTGTTAAAATCTCCCATTATTATTGTGTGGGAGTTTAAGTCCCTTAGTAGGTCACTCAGGACTTGCTTTATGAATCTGGGTGCTCCTGTGTTGGGTGCATATATATTTAGGATAGTTAGCTCTTCTTGATGAATTGATCCCTTTACCATTATGTAATGGCCTTCTTTGTCTCTTTTGATCTTTGTTGGTTTAAAGTCTATTTTATCAGAGACTAGGATTGCAACCCCTGCCTTTTTTTGTTTTCCAGTTGCTTGATAGATCTTCCTCCATCCCTTTATTTTGAGTCTATGTGTGTCTCTGCATGTGAGATGGGTTTCCTGAATACAGCACACTGATGGGTCCTGACTCCTTATCCAGTTTGCCAGTCTGTGTCTTTTGAATGGAGCATTTAGCCCATTTACATTTAACGTTAATATTGTTATGTGTGAATCTGATCCTGTCATTATGATGTTAGTTGGTTATTTTGCTCGTTAGTTGCTATAGTTTCTTCCTAGTCTCAATGGTCTTTACAATTTGGCATGTTTTTGCAGTGGCTGGTACCGGTTGTTCCTTTCCATGTTTAGTGCTTCCTTCAGGAGCTCTTTTAGGGCAGGCCTGGTGGTGACAAAATCACTCAGCGTTTGCTTGTCTGTAAAGTGTTTTATTTCTCCTTCACTTATGAAGCTTAGTTTGGCGGGATAGGAGATTCTGGGTTGAAAATTCTTTTCTTTAAGAATGTTGAATATCGGCCCCCACTCTCTTCTGGCTTGTAGAGTTTCTGCTGAGAGATCAGCTGTTAGTCTGATGGGCTTCCCTTTGTGGGTAACCCGACCTTTCTCTCTGGCTGCCCTTAACATTTTTTCTTTCATTTCAACTTTGGTGAATCTGACAATAATGTGTCTTGGAGTTGCCCTTCTCGAGGAGTATCTTTGTGGCGTTCTCTGTATTTCCTGAATCTGAATGTTGGCCTGCCTTGCTAGATTGGGGAAGTTCTCCTGGATAATATCTTGCAGAGTGTTTTCCAACTTGGTTCCATTCTCCCCATCATTTTCAGGTACACCAATCAGACGTAGGTTTGGTCTTTTCACATAGTCCCAAATTTCTTGGAGGCTTTGTTCATTTCTTTTTATCCTTTTTTCTCTAAACTTCCCTTCTCTTTTCATTTCATTCATTTCATCTTCCATCAGCGATACCCTTTCTTCCAGTTGATCACATCTGCTACTGAGGCTTCTGCAATCTTCGCGTAGTTCTCGAAACTTGGCTTTCAGCTCCATCGGCTCCTTGAAGCCCTTCTCTCCATTGGTTATTCTAGTTATCCATTCTTCTAATTTTTTTTCAAAGTTTTTAACTTCTTTGCTGTTGTTTTGAATTTCCTCTCGTAGCTCAGAGTAGTTTGATCGTCTGAAGCCTTCTTCTCTCAACTCATCAAAGTCATCCTCCATCCAGCTTTGTTCCGTTGCTGGTGAGGAACTGCGTTCCTTTGGAGGAGGAGAGGTGCTCTGTTTTTTAGAGTTTCCAGTTTTTTTGGTCTGTTTTTTCCCCATCTTTGTGGTTTTATCTACTTTTTGTCTTTGATGATGGTGATGTACAGATGAGTTTTTGGTGTGGATGTCCTTTCTGTTTGTTAGTTTTCCTTCTACCAGACAGGACCCTCAGCTGCAGGTCTGTTGGAGTTTACTAGAGGTGCACTCCAGACCCTGTTTGGCTGGGTGTCAGCAGCAGTGGCTGCAGAACAGCAGATTTTCGTGAGACCACAAATTCAGCTGTCTGATAGTTCCTCTGAAAGTTTTGTCTCAGAGAAGTACCGGGTTGAATGAGGTGTCAGTCTGTCCCTACTGGGGGGGTGCCTCCCAGTTAGGCTGCTCAGGGGTGAGGGACCCACTTTAGGAGGCAGTCTGACTGTTCTCAGATCTCCAGCTGCGTGCTGGGAGAACCACTACTCTCTTCAAAGCTGTCAGTCAGACAGGGACATTTAAGTCTGTGGAAGTTCTTGCAGAGTTTTTGTTTGTCTGTGCCCTGCCCCCAGAGGTGGAGCCTACAGAGGCAGGGAGGCCTCCTTGAGCTGTGGTGGGCTCCACCCAGTTCAAGCTTCCTGGCTGCTTTGTTTACCTAAGCAAGCCTGGGCAATAGCGGGCGCCCCTCCCCCAGCCTCACTGCCGCCTCGCAGCTTGATCTCAGACTGCTGTGCTAGCAATTAGCGAGACTCCGTGGGCATAGGACCCTCCGAGCCAGGTGCAGGACACAATCTCCTAGTGTGCCGTTTTCCAGGCCCGTTGGAAAAGCGCAGTTAGGGTGGGACTGACCCGATATTCCAGGTGCCGTCTGCTTCCCCTTTCTTTGACTAGGAAAGGGAACTCCCTGACCCCTTGCGCTTCCCGAGTGAGTCAATGCCTCGCCCTGCTTCGGCTCGCGCACAGTGCGCTTCACCGACTGTCCTGCACCCACTGTTAGGCACTCCCTAGTGAGATGAAACCAGTACCTCAAGCAGAAATGCAGAAATCACCGGTCTTCTGTGTCGCTGGGGCTGGGAGCTGGAGACCGGAGCTGTTCCTATTCGGCCATCTTGGCTCCACCTCCAGAACTCAGCGTTTCTTAGTCCAGATTTATTATTTCCACTCCCCATCAGCTGCCCGAGAAAGTATTCAATGGACAGTAGTAGTTTCAAAATCTTTTCTCATTCCACAAAATAAAGGATAATAACTAGATTTTTAAAAGTATAAATACCTAATATAAGAATCCTTTCTTGACCACGGAAAAGGAAGGGTTTTGAAATCCATTATTCCTTTCAACTTTGAAGGAACAGAAAATTCTTCAGTTAATTATTTAGAGAAAAGACTTCCCAATCCCCAATCCAATATTTTCCTAATCACATTCCTAGTTGGAACATAGGCACTGAGTTTGGAACCTGAAGCTTATTTCCTGTCTAAAATTGTTTTCATTCATTGTATGTGAACACTTGTTTTTTACTGCAAAGTTGTTTACAAAGTTGAGCTGCTGGAATACATTTCTTTTAATGAACAAGAGTGATGGAATATTTAGCTGGAAGGAATTCACGGAGTTGCATGCAACTCGAAAATCGTTTTAAGGTTTAAAAGTTGTAATGTAGGCTTTCTAGTCCAAAGTGGAGGAACATAGAAGTAAAAAATTTTTAATAAAAGAATTGAATAACTCAGAAAAGGAAGTTTGACCATCTCTTCAAACTAAACAGAACTTGCTTTCATCTAAAAGAATGTTTCATTCAATAAACATTAATGAATATAAAATCCTTGCTACATGCCAGGCATCAGGATACAAAGTTCATTAACACTGATCCTACCCATAACATAAAAGATCAATAATTTCATATCTTCATAAAAAATGGCAAATGACTGTTATTCTAAAGGCAATTCATATAAGTGAGTGCAAATATTCAGAACCCCAACAATTAGAACAATAATATCAACACATAAGGCTGAGATCAGCTGCATATACAAGCCACCTTGAAGACAAAAACCTGGTACTTGGTCTATAGAATATGTGAATCAAAAGAAAGTATTCCTTTTCTTAATCGGTGAAACTTCAGTCTTTTTACTTAAATCAAGATATAATTCACGCACCATAAAATTTGCCATTTTCAAGTGAATGATTCAGTGCCTTTTAGTATACTTATAGAGTTGTGCAATTGTCACAACTATCTAATTCAATTTTCATCACCTGAATTAGAAACTCTGTACCCTCTAAGCTGTCACTAGCTGTTCCCTCCTTCCCCTAGTCCCTGGGAACCACACATCTGCTCTTGGTCTCTATGGATTGTCTATTCTGGACATTTCATATCAATGTAATCATACAATATGTAGTCTTTTGTGATGGACTCATTTTACTTAGCATAATGCTTTGAGTTTCATCTATGTTGTAGCAGGAATCAGTACTTCTTCCCTCTTTATAGTTGAAAAATATGCCATTGGGTGGATGGACTACATTTTAATCATTCATCAGTTGATGGCATCTGCATTGTTTATATTTTTGGCTATTATAAATAATGTTAATACGAACATTTGTGTACAAGTTTTTGTGTGAACATGTTTCTTTGATAGGATTAGCTTAGAAAAAAGAAAAGTAAGAGTGAAAAAGGCAGCTAACACAGTGCCAAAGACAGCAAATGGCCTATTATAAATCCACAAATCAGGATTCTGATATTCCCTAATTATTCTGAAGATAAGTCACTATGTCCTTTGCTACAGGACATATTCATGGGCCCCAAACCAGGCATACTAAATTTGAAATTCCAGGGAAGTAGGGTGAAAATCTCTATATTTAAACAAGCCTCCCAAGTGATTCTAATCATTAGCCAAGTTCAGGGAACACTGGTTTAGTCTCTGCAACTCAAAGTTGATTCCTGAGAATCTCCAGCACTGCATCTCCTGGAAGCTTGTTAAAAATGGAGAGTCTCAAGCCCCACTCCAAACCTATTGAATCAGAATCTCATTTTAACAAGATCCCCAGGTGAAAGGACTCCTTATTCAATAAATGGTGCTGGGATAGCTGGCCAGCCATAAGCAGATGAATGAAACTGGACCACTACTTTTCACCATATACAAAAATTAGCTCAAGATGGATTAAAAACTTCAATATAAGACCAAAAACTATAAGAACCCTGGAAAATACCATTCTGGACATGGGCCTTGGGAATGAATTTATAACTAAGTCCTCAAAAACAGTTGCAACAAAAACAAAAATTGCCAAGTGAGACCTAATTAAACTGAAGAGCTGCACAGCAAAAGAAACTATCAACAGAGTAGATAGACAACATACAAAATAGGAGAAAATATTTGCAAACTGTGCATGTGACAAAGGTCTAATATCCAGAACCTATAAGGAACTTAAACAATTGAAAGAGTAAAAAATAAATAACCCCATCAAAAAATGGGCAAAATACATGAACAGACACTTCTGAAAAGAAGACATACAGGCATCCAACGAACATGAAAAAATGCTCCACATCACTCATCAACAGAGAAATGCAAATCAAAACCACAATGAGATACCATCTCACACCAGTCAGAATGGCTATGAGAAAAAGTAAAAAAACAACAGACACTGGCAAGGCTGTAGAGAAAAGGGGAGGTTTATACACTGTTGGTGGGAATGTAAATTAGTTCAGCCACCATGGAAAGCAGTTTGGAGACTTCTCAGAGAACTCAACACAGAACTACCATTTGACCCAGCAATCCCATTACTGAGTATATACTCAAAGGAAAATAAACCGTTCTACCAAAAAGACACATGTACTTTTATGTTCACTTTGGCACTATCCACAATAGCAAAGACATGGAATTGACAACCTAAGTACCCATCAGTGGTGGACTGGATAAAGAAAATGTGGTCCATATATACCATAAAATACTATGCAGCAATAAAAAAGAATGACATCATGTCCTTTGCAGCAACATGGATGCAGCTGGAGGCCATTATCCTAAGTGAATTAACATAGGAAAATATCTTAAGTGAATTAATATAAGATTCCCAACCCTAGTTGCATATTAGATTTTACCTGGAGTGCTTTTTAAGAAATATGATCCCTGTGTCCCACCCCAGACCAATTAAAGCAGAATCTCTTAGGAGCTGGAGGTTGGGCGTCAGTATTTCATTTGATTATTTTGGGTCCCAGGTGGGTTTAATGTGCAGCCAGGGTTAAGACACCTAGGAAGTCGTGATCCCTCTCTGGCAGCGGTCCCCAACCTTTTTGGCAAGAAGAACCGGTTTCCTGGAAGACAATTTTTTTTTTCCATGGATTTGGGGGTGGATTTCAGGATGAAACTGTTCCCCCTCAGATCACCAGGCATTAGATTCTCATAAGGGGTGCACAACCTAGATCCCTCACATGCTCAGTTCACAATAGCGTTTGTGCTCCTATAAGAATCTAATGCCGCTGATCTGACAGTAGGCTGAGCTCAAGAGGTAAGCCTGCCGCTCACCTCCTGCTGTGCGGCCCTGTACCGGCCTGCCGCCTTGCTGCCTTGGGGTTGGGGATCCCTGCTCTAAGGTAAGGCTAGGAGATGAGTCCAGGAAGAATACTACGTTGTCACACAGACTTTCCCACTGCAATATAGACATAAAATTTCATATACTTTATCCTTTAGTCCCACTACTTTCAAAAAGGGAAAAGGGAAGGGAAGGAGGAAGGGGAAAGGGAAGGGAGAAGGGAGAAAGCGAGTGAGAAGGGAAGGAAAAGAAAAAAGGAAGGGAAAAGGAAGGGGAAAGGAAAAAGGAAAGGAAAGGAGGGAAGCCAGGAGGGAGGGAGGGAAGGAGATATAAGAGAAGAAAAAAGTGTTATAATATGCTACATAAGAACCTTATAGTTTGAATCACTTGCAACAATTTTTATTGGAGCATACAAAAAATTTCCCAGTTAAGTTTTAAAAAATTCTGTTGGGGTATCATTTACATACAGGGAAATGAATCCTTTTTGTGTATTGTTCTGAATTTTGACAAACACATAAGCTTGTGTAACCACCCCGGCAATCAAGGCACAGCAATTCCTTCACTCCCAAAAATTTCACTCTTGCTGACTCTGTAGTTAGCTCTTCTTTCCACCCAAAGACAACCACTGACCACTTTTCTGTCTCTACAATTTTACCTTTTCAGAATGTCAAATAAGTGGAATATTGATTCTGGCTTTTTTCACATAGCATAGTGAATTTCAGATTCATCCATGTTGTTTCATGTATCTGTAGTCTGTTCCTTTTATTGTTGAATACTATCCCATTGAATGGAAATGCCACTGTTTGTTTATTCACTCACCAATTGTATGTTTGTGTAGTTTCACACCAATCAATGTTTGGGTAGTTTCTAGTTTTTGGCAATTATAAACAAAGCCACTATAAACATTCACATACAGGTTTTTGTGCGAATATACATTTTAATTTATCTTGGGTTATTACCTAGGAGTAGGACTGTAGCATTGTATGACAATTCTGTGTTTAACTTTATAAGAAATTGCTATGCTTTTTTCAAACAGACCCCAATGTTTTGGCTTCTCATCAGCAATATATGAGAGTTCCAGTTATTTTGCATACTTGTCAACATTTAATACTGCCAGGCTTTCTGGTTTGTTTCTTTTAGTTTTAGCCATTCTGTGTAGTGATATCACATTGCAGTCCCTTTAAGTTTTGATGCCCTAAATTATCCTCGACCACATTTTTTTAACCTTGTTTTTTAAAATCTAGCAGGTAACCTGTTTTGTTGTTATTGTTTTTTCCCAGCATTAAAAAAAGACTTGTACAGAATTAGACAGAAGAGTATAATAAATCTGTGTGAACTGATCACCTAGCTTCAGTGGTTGTCAGTATTTGCCATTTCTTTTCATCAGTCACCACTATCAATTTTGTTTCTAGAGTCCTTTAAAGCAAATTTCATACTTTATTTCATTAGTTAATATTTCAATATGAATCCCTTGAGGAACTTCAAAAATAAAGCAAAGGTAATCACATATAACAAAATTAGCAATAATTCTTTAATATCCCCTAATAATCAGTCTATTTTCAAATATCCTCAATTGCCTCAAGCATGTCTTTTAAAAAATTTCTTTGTTTAAATTTAATTTGCTTATGATATGAAGTGGAAGCTATAAAATCCAAGGTCCTACTTTTTTTTCAAATGATTGTGGTTCCACTCAATTTTCAGAAGTAGTTTGAAGTCAGTTCAGATTTTACTGAGCTATAGTTTATCTATTCAAATTATGTTTTTGTTATACAACAGCAATTGGGAATTATAAGGCAGATATTAAGAACACTGAATTGGCATATCATTTAACTGACAGATCAAAACAGTTAAAAGATGCCTGCCACTAATGGACAGTACAGCCAATTGATTCTGTTGGCAGTGAATATATGGGTTGGCATTACCAGCCCAGGGTAGTGGGGAGAGGACAAATGGGTGGTAGGGGAATGGGAAGGGATTCTTTATTTGGCCAACAGACAGAAGGGCTCACTTCTCTCACCTGGCATTGTTACAAATAAGGTTTGTTCATAGTGGGCCCCTAGCACAACCATGGAATTGATAAAACACTATCAAGAGGTGTGTGTGTCACCGGGGACTGTTGTGGTGTGGGGGGAGGGGGGAGGGATAGCATTAGGAGATATACCTAATGCTAAATGACGAGTTAATGGGTGCAGCACATCAACATGGCACATGTATACGTATGTAACAAACCTGCATGTTGTGCACAGTACCCTAAAACTTAAAGTATAATAAAAAAATCCAAAATATTGGGGTAAAAAAAAAAGAGGTGTGTGTGTGTGTGTGTGTGTGTGTGTGTGTATGTATGTTTGTGTTGTCCCAGAGGTTTCATCCAAATACAATTTTGGCTTTATTTTGTTTAAAAGAATTTTTTCTTTCATTCACTTTAGTTAATAAATAGACAAGACTTTATTGTGAATTTGTTCCATTATTGCTTTTATCTTTTTAAAATGTGGTTTAGTTCACAGCCAAGTCATATAAAAGTAATTAATATTTAGATTTGAAGATTTCTGTTTTGATTTTTTTAAGTATACGGTTCAGTTTAAATTCCAGATTGGAACAGGCTTTTTCTTCAATCCAAACCTATATGGATTCCTACAGCCTTGAGTTCTTTTTCAACATTTGCACAAATGTATTTGCTTGCTCTATTACCGTTTAGTACAGATAAGAAGGTTCAAGTAAATGTAACCTGCACAATAAGAATATAATCGCTGTTTAAAATCAAACTTCAGAACAGGTCAACATGGCATAATCTCCTGTATAAATGATCTGTAATTCGCCTCTCCAGATAGTCATCTTGGCCCTGGAGTGGTTTAAAAGATAGTAGCTGCCAAAAATCATTAACCATTAAACAAAGCTTTGCTTTTCTTTTATGTGGCAGGAACAAAGGTACACTTTTAAATCTGTGTCTGAAAAATGCATTGGTTTTGAATCCAATTCACTCTACAACCCTTGCTTTTGGGATCCAGGAGGAACCTTTCCAAAAAGGGTTTTTGGTTTGTTTTTTTGTTTTGCCTTCATGGAGTGACCTGAGCCAGTATGTGGGTTTTATTTCCGGGGGCAAAGTTGACATAAAGAAAACTTGGAAAACCCAAGGGAGGCTTGAAAGGACTGTGTATTACACTGGAATGTATTCCATCAATTGTCAGAGTACTTAAGAACACTGAGTCATCATGGGGAATGTCCCCTTCATGAAGGCGACAATGGGTTTGCATTATGGAGAATATTCATCTCTCCTATTGAACCATAGTGCAATTTGGCAGTCCACACATTTGCCTTTCATGGTAGCTAAAAAGTAAACATTCATATTTATGTTCTATTTCATAAAATTAGACCACTATATTGCTTCCAACTTCAAAGAATTCTGTAGTTTCACTTTCAAGGCAACTCTGGAAGTCAGTATTTTAAGCACTAGGGGACTTGAGATGCATACACAACCAGCCTCTTATGGATTCAATTGGTCACCATTAGAACCTGAAGATCTAAGTTTCTACTTAGCTGTCTGTGCTCATGGTAGGTTTCTCCCAGGGCATTTCTTTCATGGTTACATTTGGTTTCTGCCAAATTCTTCTTTTGAGATTTAGAATGTCTTTTTAGACCTTTACCAATGGAAGGAAAATGCCAGGTATTTCATTAGCATAATGGACCTATATGCCAAAGCCAATGAGATTATCATGTTACTTACCAAATTCCTTAGATCATACATGTTGGCAAAGTAGTCACTTCCTTCCACCTATTAGATTTGTTGTTTTTAATGCCAGATGAGAGAAACAAAGACACTTGAAGTGATCTTTTATAACCAAGTGACTTGCTACTGTGAACATTTTTTTTTTTTTTTTTTTTTTTTTTTTTGAGACAGAGTCTCGCTCTCTCGCCCAGGCTGGAGTGCAGTGGCGCAATCTCGGCTCACTGCAAGCTCCGCCTCCCGGGTTCACGCCATTCTCCTGCCTCAGCCCGCCTCGGCCTCCCAAAGTGCTGGGATTACAAGCGTGAGCCACCGCGCCCGGCCGCTACTGTGAACATTTAGGGTTAGGCAATTCTTTGTTGGGAGTGGGGACTGTCTTGTGCATTGTAGAATGCTTACCAGCATCCCTGACCTCTACCCACTGTTCCAGCAGAAACCCCCTCTCAAGTCATGACAACCACACGTTTTCAAACATTGCCAACTATGCCATCGGGAGCAAAACTGCCCCCTGTTGAGAACGAGTTTTATAAACAGCAAGACAGGTATTCATCTTGAATTATTTATTAATTATTGAATTATTTATTAATTAATACGTTCCACAGTTGGCTCCTGTGTAAGGGGTGGTGCTAGACGTGAGGGACTATTGGATATGATCCTTGCACAAGGCTTGTTTTCACAGAGCTTATGAGTTAGCCTAGGAAGCTCACAATCTAACCTCATTCTTAACATCTCCCTGGCAAGAGTCATGAATCGGGTCAGTATAGGATAGGACCCATTTGTAAACTCACACCTTGCATTGGCTCATGACCTGCCTATTTGACCCTGAATCTCCAAACCAGAGCACCTGTGTAGCCTCAGTGGGCACCCAAACAGGGTGATTCCATTCTCTTTTGAACTCTTCCAGGGTATTAGAGTTGTGTCATTGATTATCTACTGCCCAGTTTATAGACATTGTGCACAGTTCATCATTTTCTTATTTTTAATGATTAGCACCCTCTGTTAAGATGGATTTGGCTGGCTGCCTGGATGAATGGTTCGGTTGATTATTTTGGAGCATCTTGGCAGCCAAACTAAAGAGTTTGGAGACAATTTCTTTTAGTATGGGAATGACATGACTGATTACTTAGTAATATCCACATGTCATGGTGCTGGGAAGATTTGGAGAGGGGAAAACATGAAGCCAAAGGGATAATAAAATGATTTTATATTCCTCCTATGGATCAGTAAAGTACAGTAGCAGAAGAGCAGCAATGTCAATGAGGAACAAAGGAGCAAAAAGGAGAGCCATTTCAAAGAAAAAATAAATAAGATTTTGGAAGAGGAAATGATCATTACAGAGAAATTGAGTCAAAGGACTCAAGTTCAGTGTGTGTAGATATGAAAATGTGGTTTCTCCATCAAATACAAATATAGGTGTTGAGATGAATAAAGGATATCCTGACATACCGAGGCCACCATTCTTCATGTAATTTTCCTCATTTGAAAGGAACACTTACGAATTTTCTATTCTTACATTAAGTCTAGCTGTAAACTAAGAGCAACCAAACAGGAGGTAGGATGATTCACTTTTTGAACAATATCACATGTAAACAATTCTGTAAAAAGCAATGCTAAATGGATACAAGAGGCCTGAAATCAGAATCAATAAATCTGGGCTCCCCAGATGACGTAAGTGAAGCCTCACATGGCATTATTCACCACTCAGTTCACCTCACCACATTTCTTCTTCCTCTATGTGAAAAAAGTGGCTGACAAGTGAAGCTTTCCTTAAATTGTAGTATTTTTAGAAATGCCAATTATATTAATGATATCCTCCTTATTAGTAATCTCCAAGTAGTTATATAATGTGCAGAATCATCTCAAGCACTAATTTTAAAGTAAATGAATATTGAGTGTCTCATATATGTCAGACCACTTTTCTGGGCACTGAGAATAAAGGGGTTTATAAAATAAAGTCCTTGTTCTTTTCCTCTTGGAGTTTACATTCTAATAGAGGAGACAGACAATAAACATATAAAGAAATGAATATGCAATAAATCACGTGGTAGTAAGTCCAATGAAGACAACTATTGCACTATAATAGGATTGAAAGTGATTGAGGTGTTATTTTTGATCAGTGAAGTGACATGTGAGGAGACTAGAAGGAAAGCAGGAAGCAGGGTATGCAATATACTAGAGAAGACTATTCTGAGCAAAGGAAACAGCAGGTGCAATGGTCCTGGAAAGGAGGAGTGCTTGGCCCCTTAGGGAAACATCAGTGAGGCCAGGTGGCTGGAGCAGAATGAGTGACAGGGGAAGGAGAGGAAGTCAAAAGAGAATAAGAGCCAGTTTATTAAGGGCTTTGTAGACCATGGAAAGGACTTCAGGATTTTCTCCCCAAATGTGATGGGAAGAAATTGAGAGTGTTTTGAGTATACGATGACATAATCTGATTCAGAGTTTCCAGCAGTGGTTCTCAACCAGGAATAATTTTTGCACCCAGGGTACATTGGGGAATGAATGTCTGGAGACATTTTGGTTATCACAGCTGGGGAGAAGTGCTCCTGGTCTCCAGTGAGCAGAAATTAGTGGTGCTGTTAAACATCCTACAATGCAAAGGACAACCCCCTTCTCTTACCACTGCCCATTCCCACCACCAACACACACAGCAAAGAATTTTCTGGGCCAAAATGTCAACAGTGCCTGTTTA
Organism: Nomascus leucogenys; assembly: GCF_006542625.1. Lineage (NCBI taxonomy): Eukaryota > Metazoa > Chordata > Mammalia > Primates > Hylobatidae > Nomascus > Nomascus leucogenys. The sequence goes on from NC_044406.1 coordinate 9,383,806, forward strand.
CAAGATATCTCTACCATTGTGAAGAGAACAGACTGTGGTGGGGCCAGGGTAAAAGCGGGGTAAAAGTAGGAGTCAACTGCATTAGACTCAGGTGTCAGGGGTAGAGACTGGAAAGTGGTCAGATTGGGGATACACTGTGAAGACCACATTAATAGAATTTGTAGATAAATTTAGTATAAGAGATGACTCAAGAATGACTCCAAGTTTTCTGGCATGAACTACTGAGTTGAGGAATTTAGGAAGAGTAGCCAGTTTGGGAAGATATCAAAAATTCATTTTCGAACATGTTAACCTTGAGAACTTGTTAGCTATCTAAGTGTAGATCTCAAGTAGCCATCTATAAATATAAATCTTAGAAATGTGAATCTAAAGTTACATGTTTGGCTGCAAATATAAAGTTGAGAGTGGTATTGCACAGGATTCTTAATTGCAGACAACAAAATCCATTCTAACCAGTTTAAATCAAAAGGGGATGTTACATAGTTCCAATAATCTCCAAATAGGATGGAACAAGACCTGATGTTATTTGGTCAGAAACAATACAGCCAGGGTACACATCCAACCACACCATAGGAAAGTTCTGGTAAAAACACCACTGTTGCTACTATCCACTATGACTTTAGGGACTGGAAACTGGAGATGTACTCAATTTGCCTCAGACCAAGCAGGTGTCTTAGCCTTCATGCTAGATAATCCTATCTCTCCTAGTTACAATTGTGCCCAAATCTTGCACCTGTACATTTGATGTCACATGTCTCCACTCTAGCTATTAGAAAAACGTACAGTTTTAGCTTTGCAGTTTCTGTAATATTGGAAGGCGAACTAGAACAGTTTGGAATGAGTGTTGAATAAGTCAACTTGCTCTCTATCTGCCTCAAGAAGCCACTGGCATATAGATGGAATTTACAGTTAGGGTGTTTGATAAGGCCACATGGGGAGAGAAGAACATTTAGTGGGATGAGCTCTTAGGCATCCCAACACTTGGATGTCCGGTAAGGAGACTGAAAAGAATCATGTAGTGACAGGAATGAGAACCAGGAAATTGTGATATCCTAGAAGCCAAACCAGGAGAGTGTTTCAAGGAATAAGTGATCAACTGTATTGAATGGTGCTGTCAGATCAATTATGGGCAGATAATTAACCAGTAGATTTGAAAACACTGAGGTTATTCATAGTCTGACAAGAGACATTTCAGTGGAGTGATGGGGACAAAAGCCTGATTAGAATGGGTGCAGGAGAGATTGGGAGAGGGTGAAGTGGAGACAGTGAGTATAAAAGAGACAGAGATATAGTCCTGAAAGTTGGAGGGGGAAATGGGGCTAAAAAAAGGTCTTTTTTTCAAATGGAAAATATTTAAAAATTAAATATTAAAAGAAAGGCATAACAGCCACATTTTAAAGCAATCCAACCAAGTTCTATATTTTAAATTCTCTTTCACAGAAATTGGTTTATGTCTTGGTCTTTGCCAATATGGGCTTTTAAGCATTGATCCTAATCATTTAGAAAGCCTCCATGGGGAATGCCAAGGGATTTCTGATGAGCAGCTCATTGCCCTCTGAGCCTTTTATATATACACACACACACACATATATACATATATATGTATACATATGTATAAAATACATGTATATATACATATATGTATATATGTATAACAAATCATTGCCAAGATCATCCTTTCACAACTGAGATCTCTGATCTTGTTCAAGCTTTTCCTAAAACACTTTTCATTTTTCTCTACTTTTAACAAACGAGCTTCATTAGAAAATACTACCCTTTGTTATCCATAAGAGCAGTTCACTTTAGAAAGTGGTAGAATATGAAGATCTTGCTGTAATAATATATCTCTCTTCATCTGCTGAAGCACAGCTACTATGAAAACAGAATGAGTAACTGCTTCCATTCAACACTCCCAGCTCTCCCTAAAGGGAACATGTCTGAAGAATTAAGTGATTTGGTCACCTTTAATACATTTTCATTTCTATAATACGCCCTTAACAATTCAAATGACACTTTTCTCCATTTAAGTCTCCCACTGGGCATCTCTATCTTTTCACAAACTGTTTTTAGTTATTATCATTGTATTGTCTATGGAGATTAGGTTTGCTGCTATGACAAATCAGGGGAGATTTTAAAGGATAACATTAATTTGACAATTTTAGGAGTATTTATTCATATCTTTAAATATCAAAAGGATTAGAACAGTCATTTGTTTTTTTCCTTATATCTTTTATATGTTAAGTTTTTGTCAGATATGTGGTTTGAAAATATTTTCTCCCATTATGTAAACTGCCTTTTAATTTTGTTGACTGTTTCCTTTGCTGTGCAGAAGCTTTTTAATTTGATGTAGTCCCACTTGTTTATTTTCGCTTTTGTTGCTTGTGCTTTTGGTGTCATATCCAAAAAACTAATTGCTAAAATCAATGTTAGGGAGCTTTTTCCCTGTTTTGTTTTCTAGGAATTCTATGGTTTCAGGTTTTACATTGAAGTAAACAATTTTTATGAATGGTGAAAAATAAGAACCCAATTTTGTTCTTTTGCATGTGAATATTTAGTTTCCCACCACCATTTATTAGAAAGACTATCCTTTTCCCATTGTGTATTCTTGGCACTCTTGCCAAATATTAATTGACCATGTAGGTACAGGCTTATTTCTGAGCTCTCTATTCTTTTCCAGGGGTCTATGGGTCTATTTTCATGCCAGTACCATACTGTTTTGATTATTAAAGCTTTGTAATATAGTTTGAATTAGGAAGTGTGATGCCTCCTGCTTTCTTCTTCTTTCTCAAGATTGCCTTGGCTATTCTGGGTCTTTTGTGGTTCCATAGGAATTTTAGGATTTTTTTTTTCTATTTCTGTGAAAAATGCCAATGGAATGTTTTTAGAGGTTGCAATGAGTCTAAAGATCACTTTGGGTACTATGGTTATTTTAACAATATTAATTCTTCTGATCTATGAGCACAGGATATCTTTCCATTTTTTGTGTGTCTTCAGTTTCTTTCATCAATGTGTTATAGTTTTCAGTGTACAGATCTTTCATCTCTTTGGTTAAATTTATTCCTAAGTATTTTATTGTCTTTGATGCTATTATAAATAGGATTGTTTTCTTTCTTTTTTAGATAATTCATTGTTAATGAATAAAAATGCAACTAATATTTCATATGTTGATTTTGTATTCTGCAACTTTATTGAATTCATTTATTAGTTCTAACAGTTTTTCTGGTGGAGTCTTTAGGGTTCTCTTGATATAAGATTGTGTCATCTTCAAACAGAGAAAATGTTACTTTTTCTGATTGGGATGTCTTTTATTTCAATTCTTTTCAGTTTGCTGAGGTTTATTTTATGGCCCAGAATATGGTCTATTTAAATTCAATGTTCATCACACTTAGTGAATATTCATATGTTTCACTGCAGAAATAGTCATATGATTTATTTCTTGGGGCTTCCCTAGTCTTTAATGTGGGTGACACACAGTATATGTAGCATACAATATTCTTAAAATTTGAAAAACTGTGAATTCTGAAATACATCTTATTTCAGGGATTTGGGATACGAAATTCTTGGTTATATTATCATCTTTGTGATCTAGAATAAGTTTATATTATTTTTAGATTATCACTGACAAGAAAACAAATAAATTTTAAAATTTCATAGAAGGACTTGCAGACTCAAAAGAATATTTCCATAGACCATGGGGTCTGTGGTTCCCAGCTAAAAAACTTAGCAGTGATGAATTTACAGTATAATAGTGTTGAGTTTTCTTTGGCTCTAGCTGCTTTCTCAGCAAAGATCTTTGAAATGCTAAACTATCTGACAGGCAAATTTGGCTGGCACTTTTGCTTTGGATTTTCTTGGATGTGATCAGAATTGCCAAAGGTAATTGTATTGCTTTTCTGTGATGAGTGCCGCAGATTGCAAGGAAATCACTGAGGAGAAAGAGATGAACAGTTCATGACAAATATCAACCCCATTTTAGATCATAGCTATCCTGCTTATTGAAATCCGATAACTATCAATTGGAACTAAGAAAATTTGTTATTGAAACAAAGAAGGTTGGCAGTTTTAGAAGAAATTCTAATGCCATTCCTAAATCTGTGGTAATGAGCTGGAGGCAAATAATATATTCAAGGGTCCTTAAAATTGCAAGCTTTAGCCCAGAATTAAATAAATAATGCCAATCTTTATTTAAAAATATTATTTAGTGAAAATGATCAAGAGGCCCCTGTTGTGGTTGGGCGTGGTGGCTCATGCCTGTAATCCCAGCACTTTGGGAGGCCGAGGAGGGTGGATCACTTGAGGTCAGGAGTTCGAGACCAGCCTGGCCAACATGGTGAAACCCCGCCTCTACTAAAAAAAATACAAAAAAAGAAAATTAGCCTGGCGTATTTATGTGTGCCTGTAATCTCATCTACTCGAGAGGCTGAGGCAGGAAAATCGCTTGAACACGGGAGGTGAAGGATGCAGTGAGCCCAGATTGTGCCACTGCCCTCCAGCCTGGGCGACAGAACGAGACTCCGTCTCAAAAAAAAAGAGGCCTCTGTTGTGTAGGATGAGGGGGAAAGACTCAAGATCAGCTACAAAAGTTAAACCGTTAAATTCAACGGACACTGTATAGGCCAGCCAAACCTTTGGGCAAGAGAAAGACAATACAGGGAGAAAAAACAGGCAAAGCTGTGACATGATTTGCATTCTTTAAACATAAGCATTCAAGGAATCAAGAGAATCATGGGAAATTGACTAGATATTGTACACGTTGATGCCACAACTGCTCTGCACATTTTGCACTCCTGGTTGCCCAGGAACTAAGACCTCTGCCTTATTTCAATCACATTATAGAGAAATTCATGTGTTAAAGAGAAGAACAGTAACTGGGGGTAGAGCAGTACATCATCTGGTTGGCTCCACCTTGATAAAGTCTTGAACAGCAACTTGGATTTGATGTCATTAAATAGAACAATATTAAAAGTTACTTTTAATTGGCTGCTACTGTGTTACTTCCCCTCTGGACTCTGGGTGGATTCCATGTTAAGTAATAAAAGTGATGTGATTATTCATTCCAGTTGAATGTCATGGTCTGCTCTTGGATACCTGCTCGAAAGGAAAAGTCCAGGAAGCTGAGACTTAGGACTGGAAACAGATGGATGAGCCATCTCACAGTGCCCTGTGCAGGCTAGAGAGTGAATGTCAGTGCCTCTATTGCTGGGATGAACCTCCCTCTCCACCCTGGGGCTGGGGAAAGGTGGCACACGGAAAGTTAGTAGGCTCTACATAGCATTCTTGACAAAGCACTTATTTTTCACTTATATGTCACCTAGATATTTAAAAAACCCAAAGAGCAGATCAGAGCTTTTGAGGAACCCATTACTAAACACAACCCTCGGTCAGGGATGTTACCTAGAAAATCCTATTCTGATTCCACTCCCATTTCAAATTTAGGAAACATACCTGCTGGTCTGCCTCAGTCTCCTCTGTATCTGAAATCAACTTCAGAGGCAGAATGGAGATTTGGTTAGGTAAATGGTGGGTATCCATAGCATTCTTTGAAGAGACAAAAAGGCCAAGTCAGGGCTTCAGGCAGTCATGAGTAGAATTCTTACACCCCATGAAAAATCAAGCTGTGCATGATTCTGTTCCAGCACTGACTACTCTTGGTTACATTAAGTGGCTACTTCCAGTGAATGCAAAGTTCAGCCTCCCAAACTGAACTGTGTACCTGAATACTCTGGGAAGGTATCCTTATTTTATTTTCCTTCAAAACCCTACAGCCTGCTGGCCAGATGAAGTAAGAAAACATATGGTCTTTAGTTATTTAGTGCTTACCTCCAAGACTAAGAGGAGAGTGAGGAGTGAAGATTTCTTGGCTGTCTCCGATGCTTTCCTTTAATCTTACTTTATTTGCTAAGAGCTAATAAAAAATCTGAAGTGCTTAACTCTCAAGTGTTGCTTTTCTTCTGGGCATTGGTATTTGATTTGTCTCTTGGCCTAAACTCCCTCCCTCTTTTTACCACCAAATGGGCGATTGTGAACATCCTTTTTAATGCTGTGCTCATTCTCTTTTCTTTGATATATTTTTCAGCTTCTTAAAGTTTATGTCTTTTTCCACTCTTATTCAAAAATTTAAGCTACAATCATATTGGATTTATACAAAATAACTTAATTATAAAAGTAATAGTCTATTTTTGGAAAAGATGAGAAAATCATTTATAATTTTACTCTCCAATTCCAATAGCTCTTGATTTATTCTCTTTTAATATGTGTTGTATTTTCCATAGTGACAGAGTGTGCATAGAATTCCGCTCCAAATGTCTTTCACCCCGTATTATCCTATCAATGTGATTTCATGTTCACTAATTCTGCTTTGTAATAATTAGGTTGCTTATTCCACCGAGTGACATTGCCTCAATTTACTTAACCATCCCTTTCTCAGTGGGACATTTGGATTGAAAATATCTGCTTTTAAGGCTGTATTAACACTGACAGGAGTTTTGTAAAGCAATCAGACCTGCACAAAATAAATACGTAAAACCTAATAATGTGTGAGTCTTTGGATATGAAAATGATAAGTTACAAAAACTTCGTGACAAATAACAAGAACAACTCTCCTTGGTTATTTTCAAGACATACTTACAACTGTAGATTGGGAAAGTGAGCATATGTATGATAATACTTAAGAATGAGTATCAGCATTCTTAAAAAAAAAAGTATCGCTAATACAATCATCCATAGCCATGGAGTCAATTTGCTGCCATATCTTTTCTGCAACTTACCCGTGAAAATGTGACTTGATATTTCCAACCTCCAGGTCAAACTAATTATATCTATATCAAAATCTTCAATATTTGTACAAGACAAGCATTTATTTCCTCATCAATTACATAGTAAGTAGCCTTTTAAATACCTTTCCATATTCTAATATTTACACATTCTAATTTTTTTCAGAGAAAATTAGAAAATTGATTTTTTCTTCTAGAAGGCTTGTATTTATCTGTAGACACTAAAAATGGAAACTAACAGCTTAATAAACCTGACTGCATTATTACTATCAAGCCTAATCACCTTGTTCTGTGATAATCAGGAAATTGTAAAATAGACAAAAACATGCTCTTCATGCTTTGTTAATTAGTGACTACACTATCTCTTTTTAAATAAATAGTGCCTCTTAATCTGGATATCGATCCTTTTTCTTTTTAAAATTCATTTGCTAATGAAATACTTGAAATATACAGAAATCCTAGAGATTCTTGATGCAATTATCTCCTAGGCAAACACATTTTACCAATACCAAAACCGTTTAATAATCTTACAAGATCATTACTTTTTTTCTTACCCAATCTTTTAGTATCTCTTTTTTTCCATTTAAATATATTTTTCATAAATTCTTCTCTACTTTATATACCTGTTTTGTTTTGGTAATTGGCCTTTCTCTGGATATATATTTTTTACTGTCTCAAACTATTTAAAAATAGTTTGGGTCACTTTATGTGTTTCTCTTGTGGGCAGCATATGGGTACATTCAATTTTTAATCCAATCTGATAATCTCCATGTTTAATGGTTTTATTAATCTTTTTGTGTATATTTTTACTGACATGATAAAGTTATTCATGCTGTCTTTTTTCCTTTTTCTTTATTATCTTTTGATTTGCTACTATTTTTATTTTCCTTTTCTAACATCTGTGGGATGAATCACTTTTTAATCTATTCTTCTTTTAATAAGATAAGGTTTGCATTTGTATTACTTTAGTGGTTATTCATACATGTTAGCGTACACAGCAAGTTTAAATTTATCTAACAGCTTTAAGGTTATTTGGTAGTCCCACCCTCCTCCAGGACATAGCAAGAGCTATAATGCTTTAAATAGCCATAGAAACTTCCCATTCTCTTGTTATTCATTTCTATAATTTTACTCTTATCTCTTTCAAAAAAACATTTTTTATCAGAGTTATTTATGTTTATTTACATATTTTATTAATTTTAGGCTCCCAATTGCTTCTTGTACCCCACATTTTCTTCTGGGTTTCCATTTCTTCATTCAGAAGCCCCTCACTCGTTGTAACTTTAGTGAGTGTCTCTGGCTTTGAGTAACCGAAAATGTCTTGTCTTTGCTTTTGCTTTAGAATGATAGTTAACTGGGTATAAAATCTTGTGTTGGCATTTACCATCAACATTTTGAGGTTATTAATCCATTATATTCTGGCATTCATTTCCAATTACAAAGAAATGCACTGGGAATATAACCAACAGGGTTCAGTTCTCTGTCTTTTCTCTCTGGCAGCTCTTAAGATATTTTGTATGTTACCCTTAATGTTCTGTAGTTTCATTACAAGTGTCTAGGTGTGGATTTATTTCCATTTATCCTCCTTGGTACTTGGGGCATTCTTTTAAATTGAAGACTCATGTCTTTCTCCAATTTAGATATTTTCCAGCTATAATAACAGTCATTTCCTCCATTCTTGGTGCCCCACTTCTCTGATGCCACTCCAACACAGTCAAAGTGGTGGTTTGGGGCATCTCATTACAGCCTGGCCAGGATGGAAGTCTAAGCTCTGCACTCTGCCTTTGCTGGCTGGGGTAGAGGTACAGCTGCAATTTGTTCTTTTTTTTTTTTTTTTTTTTTTTTGTGGAGTTTGGCTGGAGTAGAGTGGTTAGTGTTTAAACGTTCTTTATATTACCAGTTGCCCTTTCCCTGGTTTTTGGTTAGAGAGATCTGGCTTTTCTCAGGTTTTTTTTTTTTTTTTTTTTTTTTTTTGTCTGTACCTATTGGCATTTCTAGGTATGCAGTCTGGAATATATGATGCAAAAAGAAAACCTCAGGTCTCAAGGTCCTTAGCTGGTCTACCTTCTTTTCTCCACCTTTCAGAGGCTTGTTATATTTGTTTTATGTTTAATGTTCAGGATTTTTCGTGGTACTTAGCTGGAAAAATAGGAAAAAGCATGTCTACTTCATCTTCCTAGAAGCAAAGCCTATGTATTTTAAAGTATTTGTCAGACTCCTCTATAAATTAGTTTTTAAGTAGGAAGAACTTAAATAATGATTTAATTATCAATATTTTTGCTATGTTCCTCACATTAGATTTCTTTGCCTGTTTTTGTATTTTGGTTTACAAGCGCCTTTTGAGAAAGAGGTTTTGCTTTATTTCTCTCTCTCTCTCTTTCAATGATCCCTTGTCTTTTTCTAGTCATTTCATTATCTTTTTCTCAAGACACTAGACTTCAATTCTAGAACCAGGTTTAAAATGTAATTCAGGGTCCTGGCTTTTTTTTTGGTGAGCTACAGTTATCACAGATCTGAACCCCAAGGCATTTGATGACCTAGCTAAGTTCCTAGTGGATCAGCTATCTCTGAATTCTTCCATTGGTTTGGCCTGTAGGTAACTGTGAACTCAGTGAGTGGCAGATTTTTCAGTCTGTTTTCACTGGTGAGGAAAGAGGAAGCCCCACTTCAGCCCTAGCTTTAAGCAGTGAGTTTGGCCCAGTGCATCCGAAGTGGAGATGGAGAACCAGAGGGCATGTCAGTCTCCCTTACTTTGAAGCCCAACTGTCTTCTGTTAGACTCAGGTTCTGAGAGGCTGCTGGGTTTTGCATTTCTGTTATTCTTTTTTTGGGCCACAGCAATATGTTGGCCAGGATGGTCTCGATCACTTGACCTCATGATCCGCCCTCCTTTGCCTCCCTAAGTGTTGGGATTACAGGCGTGAGCCACCATGCCTGGCCTATCACAAGCTTTTAAAATATTTTTGATATCTCATTACTATGTGTTGGGAGCAGAAACTGTGCACCAAAACATGAACTTGCTGGGCTATCTTAATGGAAAATCTAAATTTTACTTAAACACCTTTGGAGACACTTGGGGGGAGTAGTTTATATAAGATAACAAGCTGAAAAACCCCACATTAGCTCAGATTAGGTTAATTTCATTAAAGAACCAGTTTTTAGTTAACATCATCTATTTATTAGCAATTTGGACATATAATTATGTAGTTTTCTTACATCCCCCTTCACATCAACCCATCATCCAAGTAACTTTGTGTTAAATTGTTATTCAGTATTATTGGGTGAATATAAGCCAAATGTATACTATCACTAAATTTTCTTCTAACCTTCTATTCCCCTAGTGCTGATAACTGTCTCATTTTCCTGGGCATAGTTATCTTTTTATCTATGGCTAATTCTTCCCATATCTTATTATGGGTAATAGAGGTTTCCATGTGGTCAAATATCTCAGTTCATTTATCAGTTACCTTTTTCTCCTTTCTGACTTCCTTCCTAGTACTCTCCATCTTCATGTCCATTAAGGCCAATTACTTTCTTGGACTTCTGACAGTTGTCTTCTGGAAACTTCTCTTTGCCATCAATCTGGGGATTCCCTTTTCCTCTTTCCTGTGTCAGATCTCCTTTCTAAGGACCTCACTACTTCTTTCTGGATTTACTGTGGTATGGCTCATGCTCTAGAGACTTCCTAAGAAAAGATACATGAGAGATACCTTTTAAAAAAATCTTTGTTTTACTTTCACTCTCAATGAGTAGGTTGGCTGATATAGCATTCTAGGTTGAAAATTATTTTCACCTAGAATTTTTGGAAGTCATTGATCTATTTACTTCTAGCTACTAGAGTTGGTAAGTCAAATACTTTTTTTATTCCTGATCTTTCATATGGGATCTGATTTTTATCTCTCGAATATTTTATGATATTCTCCTAATCATCTGTATTCGGCAGTTTCACAATTGTGTGCCATAATGTGGGTTTTTTAAATTTTTTGAATTATGCTCTCAGGAGGTCTTTTTAATCTTGAGACTCAGGTACTTGAGTTCTGGAAATCCCTCTTGAATTATGTGGCAGAACAGCTAAACTCCTCATTGGAATTTAGTTTTTCTCCTTCCAGAGTCTACCCCCAACCCCTGTTCTCCTTACATCCAGGTAGGCCAGATGATAAGTTCTCACCAATAACAGAAGTGACATCTGGGCTAAGGCATTGCAGAGGTAGGTGGCTTACTCTACTCTCTTTCTTCCCATTTACCAGATGGATGCAGCAAATGTCAAGGTGCTAGCATGGTAGAGCCACAAGGTAGAAGGATCATGGGTCCCTTAGTCATCACAAGGAGACAAGTAACCATGGGCATTCATCTGTTACGTGAGTGAGAAAAGTACTTTAATTTGTGAAGCCACTGATGTTTAAAGGTTTGTTATAGTAGTCGGTGTTCCCTGACTGATATATTTTTTTGAAATATCCTACCAACTGCTTTCTCTGTTCCCAAATTTCTGCAATGTTGATCAGTGAGATATTTGACTTCTTAGATTAATCTTCTAATTTCTTACATTTTCTCACATCCTATCCATCTCTTTGGTCTTTTTTCCCCACTTTCAGTGAGTTTGATTTGATAACTTCTTTCAACTACCTTATTGAAAAACTTTGGAGGGGAGATGGAGAGGGAGAGAGCTATCATATTTTTTTTTTAATTTCCAAGAATATTTTCTTTGATTCTTCTTTTATAGTATATTTTATAGTATATAATTCATGTTCAATTAACTCAATATTCTTCTTATCTCTGAGGATAACAATTATAGCTTTAAATTATTTCCTGATTTTTATATCACTTATTTCCTTTTTGTATGTGTATGGGAAGCTATTTCACAATGTCTTAATGATACGGGGCTGCCATACTTCTTTAGATTGAAGTACTAGAAGTCTGACTGAAAGCTCCATGTGGGTCAGGGAGCAACTAGTGAGCTTCCTGTAAAACAGTTGCATGGGCCACTGGCTTCTTCACTGGATGAGCTCCAATTATGAGTCATGAATTCTCCACTTGGCCCTGATTTTCTGAGAACAATACAGGGACAGGAGATTGGGTGGGAGTGGAGAGTGGGGTTCCCATCATTTTGTATGTATACTTGCACTTCACCCTTACCTTCATCTTAACATGTGCCAGGTATCACCCCTAGTCCCAAGTCTCTCTAGTTCAATCTATGCATGGAATAAGACTTCTAGCCTTATTACAAGGACTGGGAAGAAATAACTGCCTGATATGAAAACTAAGGCTGGGTTATGGAGGCAGAGCAAGATCGGTTGACTGGGATCTTCCACACTCCCAGAGCTTTATAGGTCAAGTGGTGTCTTAGAATTCCTTTAGCCAAGATGTGGGCAACACAGGAGAAATAGTAAGTGGAGCATGGTTTGAGGTTCTAGCTAATTGGCTTTTTTATAGGGTAGAAGGACCCCAGTAACAAGAAACGAGAGATAATCTGGATTGCCAGGGTATCTGACTTTGGAGTTGATTTGGAAAGTCATACCCAGAAACAGAAGTGAGTGACTGAGGACAGTGAGACAGGGAAAGGAGAAAAAGCCAGAAAACAGTGAAAATAGTGAGTTATTAAGTTGGTAAATAGTGTGGGCAACTGGGGCTCAGGCTCGATGAGTGCCATCTGGGGAACTAGTAGAATAGATCTCAGAATTGTTACATCAAACTAAATGGAAGTAAAGTCATTTATCTATTGACTCTCATTGCATCTCATTGGTTACTCTTGGGGCATCAGCATCCCCCTCATACTTCAGGGGAGTGGCTGTTCAAGGCCTAAAGGGTCTCCCTCTGCTTTGGAGAAAGTCCTGAGCAACAAAGCAACAAGATGCCAAGACTGAGATATGACATGTTGGCAGTATGCATGGAATGTCCATCCCAGATGCAGGAAGATCAGTTAGGTAAGAGCACATAGTGAAAGATACCACGAGTATCTGCTACACAGGGTGGTGGAAGGAGGTGACACAAGTGACTAAACAGAAAAGCACCTGCCTAGTTCAAGGGGGTCAAAGTCAGAGAGTTCAAGCAGAGATCCTCCAAGGGGCCCTCAAAAAAGGCTCACATGACAAAAGACCAGCTTTATACATCTGCCAAGCATAAAGAAAATGAAGGCAACTCAGAAGGGACCAACTCCGTTCCCTTTCCCTTCCGTTTCCCACTCCTCCTTATGCCCAAACTCTTGAGTGGTCTGCCCAACATGCTAGGGGGTTGGGGAAGAGGAGAAACCCAAGTTCATGCCCATTTCTTTACTGGAGGATTCAAGTCCGGGAAAAGGATAAAGTGCTGCCTTTAAATCAAGCTTTCTGTTTTCATCTGTATCTTGGATTGGACAATGATCTGAGAGCTGAGACTATTTGCAACTGTCTATAACCATAAAAACTACATGTTACCTAAGAAATAACAGAAATTTTTTCATCTTGGGGTAGGGTACACTCAACCCTTCCAAATAAAAGTTTTATCAGGAATGTAGCAGATAAGAAATAAAGTTACATTTTGATTGTGGCATTGGCTGTGCTTATTTTACCTACATGTATCTTTTCTTATTTTCCAGGGTAGACCATATTTTCCAAAATGAAAAAGGTGATGAAGGATATGGCAGGCAGAAAGCTTGGCTTGAGGCTATGAGAATGAATCCAAATTCCTTACCACTGCTCATAAGGCTCAGTGTGGTCCTGAGCCTGCTTATCCCTCCTAGTCATGTAACACTCTCTTCTTCAAATTCTATGCTTCAGTCACAGGGAGAACCCTTCACTTCTGACAGAGCACCAACATGTAGTTCCTCCCCTATCCTCCACATTGTTGTTCTCTCTCCACTCTCCCACCTCCTCTGTTTTCTCTTATGCTCACCTAACTTACTATTCACTAGATCTCAAATTTCGCCTTCTTCAGGAAGACCTTCAAGCACCCAAGTTCAAGGCACTCCCTGTGCTCCATCTCTCCTAGCACCTTATCGCTACTATATTTACTTGTTCACTTTGTGGTGTACTCCTTGCCCATACCGACTATCACAATCTCTGTAAGAGATAGTCTGTCTGGCTCTTGCCTGCATCCCCAGAAGTTAGTACAGTGTCTGGCATACAGTGGGAAATTACTGTCAAATGAATTAATTTGTGTATTTACATAAAACATCTGATAAATGTACATAAATCAAGCCACAGATTTTAAAAAATAAGCTTTACTATAAATAATAAAATGAAAAGATATAGGAACTATCCTGGAAAATTCAGGATTTATATTGGCTATATATAGTGGGTATATATCTCATAAGAGAGTGTTTCTCAAAGTGTTGTCTCTGGATCAGCAGCTTGTTAGAAATGCAAATTATCAGCAGGAAAACCCACCCTACCTCACTCCCAACTCAGAAACTCTGGGAGAGGGCCCAGCATCTGTGTTTAATAAGGCCTTTGGGGCATGCTCAAGTTTGAGAACCACTGCCCCAATATTTGAAATGCCCCTCCCTGCAAAGAGCTTAAGTCATATTTTAAAGGAGATGGTGTGTCTATTAAACATCCCTGAAAGTTGAGATCTGTATGTTCTCCTTCTCCTTGATGTCATTCAAGTTAACCATCCAAACTAAAGACTGTCCAACACAGTCCATTACGAGGGGACTCAGCTGGAAAGGATTACAAATGAGCACTACTGTCAATATCTACAAACGGTCTCCAGGTGTGTGCATCTGGCATGCCTGGCTAGGAAATCACTGGATTACTTGCTTCATTTAGTTCTGCATTTTAACAGTCTGACATATTAAACTTCATGGCTGGATTTTTAATCAGATGGGCTGATCTCTGTACCTATCTTGGCATGACAATTTACTTTGTGGGAGAGTTGAATTAGCAAAGGTGTTAAGCCTCAGGTTTGGCCAAGGGGAGAGGAAGTGACATTTAAAATGTATGACCATTCCATATGGGACTTAAGATCAAAGCCTCCTGTTGGATAAGGACAGTGAAGAGCCATATAGAAATCATCCAGAACCTTCAGTGGGTATTTACTGATTCCTTCACCTGAGGAAGTTGTATATTATTAAATCCCTTTCAAGTTCAGGGAGACAGGAAGTCTCGTATCCTGGGTTAGATTCTATTTTATCCATGAGGATCATCAATAGGACCAATGGGAAAGACCTAAGACATAGGAAGGAAAATACATTTTTAAATGTAGTGAAACGACAACAGCAAAAACAAAAAACCAAGAAGAGCACAAAGAAAGAAAAAAAGAGTGAAGATTTGTCAATTAGGGTTAACAAAAAACAAATAATAAACAAATGAAAAATGCCAGACACTACATAGAGAAGGAAAAAAAAGAGAAGAATAAAAATGCCAGCCATCTTAGGTAGTAATGGCTGTCTACTTGTCCTTTAGAATTGCTCTGTCCAAGAAGGAAAGTGCTAGTCATATGAGGCTACTTATATTAAAATCAATTAAAATTACATAAAATTAAAAATTCAGTTTCTCCATTACACAAGACACATTTCAATTGTTCTATAGCCACACGTCGTTACCATATTGAACAGCACAGATTAGAACACTCCCATCATCATAGACAGTTGGATTGGACAGTGCTCCTACAGAATTTACTTTAAGATCAAAACTTGTACTTTTCCCTGTCCTTCCAGGGGTATCTAAATCCACAGAATATGGAAAACTAAAAGGTTAATGTCCAGGGATGCAAGTAATTTTGCTTTGCTGATGAATTAGAATTTTCCCTGAAATTCAGTGCAAACATGGTCTAGTTTGTTTATCTACACATCTCTCAAGCATATATTCAACACAATTAAACACATCAAATGTTAACTTGGATGCCTGCTCTGGGCAAGACACTACCCTGAGCACCACCCGAAGAGTAAAGATACATAGAATATAGTCCCTGTTTTCCAGGGACATATTTGACAGAGCATGTAAGATAAGGACATAATTATAACACAAGATAAGAAAAATAGGTACATTGGGAGGGGTATAAAATAAGGTGTGGGTCTTTAGTCTTGCTGTGCATATAATTGCCTTGTTAAAAATACAGATGTTTCAGCATCATCCCCAGACAGGTGTATTTGTTGGCTCTGAGAGAAGCTTCCAGCATCAAGCATGTACCTTCTTTATGGATGCAGATATCTGTAAGATGGCTGGTGAGTTTAAGGAGGTGGGGCAGTACAAAGGAATGGGCATTGGTGTGGAGGTCAAGAGAAAAAGGATTTACAAACTGGCTTTGGCACAGATATTTGTGTGCCGTTGATCAAACCACTTCAGCAACTTAACTAGTGACTATGGTCAAAATGGCTAATTACGATTCAGGTTTGAATCTTTAAATGTCAAAAGAACAATTTAAATTCTTAAGTAATAAAATGAACTCAGGAATTAGTGAGATCTAAATGGAATAAACGGGAAACCAAGTCCTGAAGTCACCAGAATTACTCAAGGGACTTAAGCCAAACCAGAAGACAATATAGACAATCATTTGGGGACAGACGAGTAACCTATGATACTTATCAAGTTATTAATTAATATAGGTAGATCAGCAATCCTTAAGGGAAGAGCACACTATTTATAGATAAATAGAACACATTTGGAATACAGGGAAGCATTCCTTGGGATACAATACATAAAGCTGAGAGCAGCTGGTAAAATTATGTACACAGATGCTGCATTTATCAGGTGACAAATGAGCAACTTTCTGACCACACATTGCCCATAGATATCTCCTAGCCCATTCCTTGGCAGTAATGACTTTCACATCAATGGCTGATTGACTTGGGCCAGTGTGATGGACACCCCTCCTGTGGCTGAGCAAAACCAGAAAAATCAATATTAAGTTTGTGGTTGACTTCAATCACACTGTAGCCTAAAAAGCACATAAGTATTTAAATTTTAACTTTTTCATCCTCATCCTTGGTTTCTTTCTTGTCCATCTATCCTAGGATATTGCAAATACTTCCTTCCTCCCTCCTTTTATTTCTCCTCTCCTCCTCCTCCTCCTTCAAGATTGGAGATGAAGGGGTTTGCTGTTTCTTAACTGGATATAGCAGATAAAGAACAAGAATATTGGCTCCCTCAAAATTGCCCTAATTTCCTTCATTTTAACATATTTCTTCACCACCACCAGAATGCCTTCTCTAATGACAAACAATTTCCTGCTATACCATATTTCAAGACTTTAATCCTTGTGAATGGCCATGCAAATGTTAGATTTGTAAGTCATAAGCAGTTTTCTAAGGAATTTTTAATTGAGTTTCATTGGACATGCAGGCTAAAATGCAATTTCTGGCTTTTATTACACACCAAAAGTCTGTCTTTCAAATAAATCATCAAAGGAAAATTGGGGTGCAATACATAGCAGATAAGAGGCAAGACCATCATATAAGACCATACTGGTTGTACATTGCACAACTACAGGAAAAGTCATTCATAAAGTCTTTGATGTGAATAGTGTTCCCTGGAGTTGTACAGTGTACAACCTGCTCAACTGCTCATGACAGACATAAGAGTAAGATTTCTATATAATTATCACAGGTTATTTGTTCATGTAATTAAGTGTTTATTGGGTGCTGATCATATGTCAGGCTCTGTGCTAGATCCTGGTGAGCTAAAGTAATGAAGTCTCTGTCCTCATGGAGTTAATATGACATTAGGAGGGTCAAAGAATTAAGGAAGCATTCATGATGAAAGCACGTTAGGTACTATAATATAAGAATTATAGGGTGACATGGAGCACAGAGAAGGGAGCCCCTTTGGGAATGGGTAAGGGGAGATTCCTAAAGCAATTGACCTTGTTTTGAAATATTAGAAATAAACAGGAATTAGATAAGCCAAATGCGTAATACGATTGGAATGGAGAGGGGGAAGGGGATGCTGAGGAGGGAACATTCCAGAAAGACTGTTATGCATGAAAAGAACTAAATGATGTGTGATGTGCTGAGTCATCAGCTACTTCCTGATGCCAATTTTATTGGAGCCAAATGTGCTTGCTGTATTAGTGCTCATGGCAGAGCCAAGCCATGGGTCATGCTTGGAGAAGATGTTATCTCTAGGCAGTCACATGGACAACTGTACTTTGCACCTGCTTGGTGACACTTGTATGTCATCTTATGTTTTGCTCCAAAGTAAATGGGGTACTTTACTCCCCACTCAACTGTGGGAGCTCATTAAGAACAGAGTATGTCTTAGTTTCCAATGTCCTTTATGCTATCTTTGCATGTGGCAGGTGTCCAATAAATAGTGATAGAAAATAATTAAACCATCATCTAACAAGATAAACCAGCATAAGATAAGGACTTGGGATTCTTTTTTCCTTTTTCCAACCTTTCAATTAAGTGAAACCAACATAGACATATAAGCTGGGAATATTTTGAGCCTGGTTTTTCTGATTTCAATTGTGTTGTTAGTGAACACATCCTGATATTGTAATATGACAGAAAAGGACATTTAAACAAATAATGATATTTGCAGCCAAAGATTCATGATCTCATGTTTTGATTCCAATCTTATAAACACTTGAAAGTAGCTTTATAGGTATCTTGGGCTAAGACACCTCTGAGAGAGCATATAGTTCTTGTGCAGTCATTGGAAGAAAACACAGTATCCTGTTCCAATAAAAGTTTCAGACACGGCAGTAAATCAGGCTTGTCTTCCAGAATGCAACATTAGGCCATTGGTTTGGGCATAACATTTGGTAATATCATTGAGACACTGAAGGTGTTCACCATAACCCACATATATCTGCAGTTCTAAGGGCAGCTTTATGTTGAAGCCAGAACATGAAGATGGCATGCAGTTTTCTGTTTTTTTTTTTTTTTTTTTTTTTTTTTTTTTTTTTTTTTTTTTTTTTTACCTCATATGATGAAGACCATAGAGACTACCAGCCAGTAACTCATTGACAGGATTAACCTTTGCCTTGACACCAGGGGAGTGACTTTTCTCAAAGCTCACAAAATATCTTTGCATCTCCACTGATAAGTTTGCAATGACAGTGGGGAAAGTTCTCAAGTTATTTCACTCAGCTTAAAAATTTTTAAGAAGTCTGATTGCAAAAATGCTCATTGACCTTTCAATTACACTACTCCTTTCTCTTATTAGTAACAGTGTTGCCAGCAGCAATGAGGATGAGTGACCTAAAAAATGTGGGCTTTCATAATTCGGTCGATATTTTCAGCTTGCATTTAGGAGATTTTACTTCCAATTTTCTCCTGGCTTTTGCACCGCTTTAATTTCTTACAAGCTCTGGTTCCAGAATAGCTATGCCAAATTTGGTCATCCATGACGACAGTGGCATAAGTTATAGAAATATTGGGCTCCAGATTTCTTTGGAGAACAAATTCAGATTTAATGCTGCCAATACCCTATATTTCTTGGGAGAAATATGTGAAAATCTTTGGTTTCACTTACAGGAATACTCAAAGAAATGAATAAACTTGCCCATTTAAGAGCTTTACACTTACTGTATAGTCTCAATGCTTTAAATTCTGATGATCTTGGATTACATTGGGCTATTTCAACACTTAATTTTTCATGGTTTCCTGAGGCTTTCAAAAAAACAAATATACTTTTCAGGTACAAATAATTGATATGTTACAACATTGATATAAGTATCTTTATAATTGAGCATCTTTCTATATTTGCTTTGCGCATAGCTGTCCAGTGAATTTTTTGAAAAGAATGAATAGTTCTACAAATATTTCTCTATATCCATCAGCCAAAATATGTTAAGGCCAGACTGTCACCTAGATAATTTTAAAACAGCATACTTCCAATTGTAAAATGCAGTTCAGACCACTCATCATTTTCAGCCTTTTGGCATCTCTCTGGTCCACAGGTCTATGTTCTCATAGGCCAGCCCAGCTCCTAGGAATAGTCAGGTTGATCACAGTATTCAGTGACTGTGGCTACAGAAAACAGGGGCTAGAATATCCCAGTGGAGTGTCTAACAACTGGAAGGAGCATGTTGACAAGCAATCCCAGGAGCAGGCAGACAAGAGATTTCAGGAAGGTTCTTCCCTGAGCTGGTGGGGAGCAAGAAAATACAGCCCTCCACCATTGTAGGAAAACTAGAAGGCATGAAGACGGTACAGCCCTAAGGAGGCTGAGCTGATTCTGATTTACTGAGATTCAGATTGAACTCAAGAGATGAGCCAGTATGCTACAAATTGAGGTGGCTGTCCTGGGAACAAAGAAGAACTTCAGTTATATGACCCAGGGGCAAGATCAGAGCCAAAATGGCAGCCAGGACGTCATGAGAGGATATTCTGGGTATTAAACCAGAATTCCTTAAATCCCCCCAACAAAGATAAAGGTTGGGTCTAGAAACTAGCTTGAGATTAAAGTAAAGTGACTGTGCCAGGGTGACTTCAGTGGTGGCTGTTTTCACACTGCTTTAAGAAGCACCTGAGACTGGGTCATTTATAAAGAAAAGTAGGTTCAATTGACTCATAGTTCACATGGCTGGGAGGCCTCAGAAAACTTACAATCATGATGGAAGGGGAAGCAAGGCATGTTTTACATGGTGGCAGGAGAAAGAGAGAGGAAGTAGTACACCTTTAAACCATCAGATCACATGACAACTCATTCACTATCACGAAAACAGGACAGGGGAAACTGCCCCCATGATCCCATCACCTCCCACCAGGTCCCTCCCTCAACATGTGGGGATTACAGTTCGAGATGAGATTTGGGTGGGGGCATAAAGGCCAACCATATCAGTGGCCCTGTTTTCCAGGCCATATGAGTGTTTGCCCCACGCTGCAGGGCCCTCAATAGCTCCATTTTCTCCCGCAGCTGAGCCGTTGTACTTTCTACAAAAAGTCTTTCTTCATGACTGAAGGTTCAATCTTGTGCTAGTTTCTAGACCCAACCTTTATCTTTGTTGGGGGGATTTAAGGAATTCTGGTTTAATACCCAGAATATCCTCTCATGCCATCCTGGCTGCCATTTTGGCTCTGATCTTGCCCCTGGGTCATATAACTGGAGTTCTTCTTTGTTCCCAGGACAGCCACCTCAATTTGTAGCATACTGGCTCATCTCTTGAGTTCAATCTGAATCTCAGTAAATCAGAATCAGCTCAGCCTCCTTAGGGCTGTACCGTCTTCATCCCTTCTAGTTTTCCTACAATGGTGGAGGGCTGTATTTTCTTGCTCCCCACCAGCTCAGGGAAGAACCTTCCTGAAATCTTTTGCCTGCCTGCTCCTGGGATTGCTGTCAACATGCTCCTTCCAGTTGTTAGACACTCCACTGGGATATTCTAGCCCCTGTTTTCTGTAGCCACAGTGGCTGGATACCGTGATCTATCTGTGTATTAGTTCATATTCTCCAAGAAGCGGATGCCAAGACAAGATGAAGTGTGCAAGTATTTCATTAGGGGACATGCCTACATGAAAGGAACTAGGAGGGAAATGGAGTAGGCCAGGAGAGCATTCAGTTTGTGATGCAAATTGACTTCAAGTGAAGGAGAGAGGAGGAAAAGATGGAAGCTCCTAGACTGTCCTTCTGGCTTAGGAAGGTTTGGGAAAGCCACCAAGGGCATCTTAGCCAAAGTCACCCATCAAAGAGGTACTGTGTCTCTTAGGAAAGGACCTGCCTTAGAACCCCCTCAGCCCCAATCACATTTAGCCATTGGTAGAGAACAGCCTGTGGGAAAGGGGCCTTGGCACATACCCACTGATAGATTTCAGAGTGCACTAGATGGAGTTTCAGTCAATTACATCCCCTGTAGTCACGGGTGTGCCAGGTGCATGCTCATGACCTTCACAACTTGTCAGTTTGGACTTTCTTCCAGCACCCGAAGCTGGGTCTGTACCCCAAGGTGCTAGTCTCACTCTACAAACATGCTGTTTTACCTTCAGGTCCCAGTCTCTCCTAGCCTGTTTTATCCGGCTGGAATCAACAGACAGCCACGTCGGGCCTTATCATGAGTAGTGTTTTCAAGTGTGAATTCCTTCCTGGCATTTCTCCAGAAATTTATATGGACTTATAAAACCCAAATTCCAAGAAAAATTCATTGAAACATTGAGGGAATGAGAAAAAATGTTATAATTCTCCTTGAAAAGTTAAAACTGAGCAATCAACATAAAGACATAACTGGTTTGATGGAAGCCACTGACAAAAAGTCAAAAGAGCAGGAAACTCTGACATGGAGTCAAAGATCAAGGTTGGAATTTCCAGAACCATGACAGGAGTACAGAACAGTGGTCATGAGCTAATCAGTGAGCCTTTCTTGCAGCTGTTGCCATGTTATATGTGTGTGTTTGTTGCAGACAAAGTAAATATTAATAAGTTTATATGCATAGCATACTTCATACAAATCATATCATTGCTCTTCCAAAAACAATAACAAGTTTTTGAAGCAAAATAAGTCCTTTAACTGGCAGTTTCCACATATGACTCTGGGAAGTGATGTTAATTTTATTAGGAGATCTTAATGTGAGGTTATTCATATATTACCCAATAATATTTGTCAGCATTTTTCAGTGTTTGTATATTTGTTATAAAACATAATTCTTGGTAAAAAAAATAGTAAACTGAAAATTCCTTATTTATTACATCATTTTAATGTCCATAATAATAAGATATGAAGAATGGTGGAAGTATTTAAAGAATAACATATGACTTAGAATAATTTGTGAAATTTCCAAGAATTCCAATATCTCATTCCAAGTCTTGAAGACTAGAAATACTGTGAGATAAAGCTTGGGAATTCTCCAGGATTGATTAGAGAAATGATGATGACTAAAATGAGACTGCTGTTTTCACTTTTATCCAATCAGAACTCAATCCCCTTAGCCAATCTAAACTTTAATCTCAGTGCTGTGAGCCTAATTTAACTGCTTCTTCAGAATAAGGAAAATAATTACACCATGCAAATTTCAATTGTGAATTTTCCCAACTTAGGAAAAGATCAATAGTTTTAAATATTTGTCCTCTATAGGGCTTGGCAACAACATGGCTAAAAATAAAAGCAATATTACAACTAAAAAGAAAAACACACCACTATAGCCATGCTATTGCTGCAGAAATTTTCACATACTTGACCTCTGATTAACATATCATCTCTCTAAAGAGCTATTCTCAATTTTACTCCAGTGTCTTAGTCTGTGCAGGCTGCCATAACAAAATACCATGGACTAAGTGGCTTAAACAACATAAGTTTATTTCTCACAGCTCTAGAGGTTGGGGAGTTCAACATCAAGGCACTGGCCAGTAGGGTTCCTGGTGTCTCTCTGCGGTCCTTTCTTATAACATCACTAATTTCATAATTAGGGCCCTACTCTCATGACCTCACCTAACCCTAATTATTTCCCAAGGACGCCATCTCAAATACCATCCTGTTGGGTTGTAGGGCTTCAACATGAGAACCTGGGGTGGAGGACACAAACATTTGGTTCATAACATCTGACATGGCTTTCTTGAGACCAGAACCAGCTCATGAAAAGAGTCCAATCAGGTAAGCATAACTGGGCAGTTCCTACCACTTCTCCTTGGTGCTCCTTATTCTCCCAGTTACCAGTCCCTTAGGGTCCTCATGGGGGCCTCTCTCTGGGATTTGGGGAGCAACTGAAGGGGGCAGCACATTCCCATGTACAGAGGGCAGACCATGTGCAGGGGCTTCACAAACATCATCAACTTTCACCCTTCCAGCATCCCTGCTGGGAGCACCTCTTCCATTTTCAGAAGAGAGACATTTGGCGTTGAACCAGTTTCAATAATTCATATGCCCATGTCACAGAAAAAGTAAGGACTAGAGCTAGTCTTTTCTTAAAGATACAATTCAGATATTAGAGAATTCACCCTTTCAAAGTATACAGTTCAGTGGTTTTTAGTATATTCATAACATGCAAAACCATCACCCCTATCTAATTTCAGAACATTTATATCACCCCTAAAAGAAATCCCATACCCTTTAGCAGTCACTCCTCATTCTTCCCTTTCCTTGGCCCCCGGCAACCACTTGCTTACCTTCTGTTTCCATGGACTTGCTTATTTTAGACATTTCATATAAATAGAGCCATACATGTTTTTTGTTATCTGGCTTCTTTCACTTAACATAAACATTTTCAAGGGTCATCTGTGTTGTAGCATGAATCCCTACTTCATTCCTGTTTATGGCTTAATAATATTCCATTGTATGGATATACCACTTTTAATTATCCATTTATCAATTGATAAACATTTGGGTTGTTTCCACC
Organism: Nomascus leucogenys; assembly: GCF_006542625.1. Classification (NCBI taxonomy): domain Eukaryota; kingdom Metazoa; phylum Chordata; class Mammalia; order Primates; family Hylobatidae; genus Nomascus; species Nomascus leucogenys. The sequence goes on from NC_044406.1 coordinate 9,407,760, forward strand.
ATTTTGGCTTTTATGAATAATGCTGTTATGAACATTCATGTACAAGTTTTTGTACTGACATGTTTTCCTTTCCCTTGGCTATACACCTTAGGAGTTTAATTGCTGGGTCATATGGTAACTCTATGTTTAACTTTCTGGAGAACTTCCAACAGACCTAGTTTTGAACCAAAATATGTCTATGTTCTTTCCACCACATCAAGCAGTTATCACAACTTCCCTCAGTCTTTGTTGCACATTCTAAGCACTTGGAGACCTTTGAAAATACCCTAAAGCCCAGGTGTACCCTATGCAAGCAATTCTGATTTAATTGGTCTAAGGTGGGGCTTAGACACTGGTGTTTGTTCCTACTGGGAAGCCAAGGTGGAGAATCATAGCATTCCACTTTATGCATTCCAGATCTATGGACCTTTCAGCTGAGGTCAGTCTCCCTGCTGTTGATAAAGGGAAATAACAGGCTAAACCACTCTGGCAAGGTGTTGCCCCTTTCTTGGCCACATCATATTTTAACAGAGTAAAGATGCATATGTCTTTGAGCATTAGATTTGCCTTTGAAGCATGGTGAGGCTATGGTAGGCCGGCAGGCCCCTTGGTGCCTAGTGTGCATCCATGAAGGTAAGGGCCCATTACTTTTCCTGACGTCTGGGATAACATTATTGTCTGTGAACCTTGCAATAACCCTCTGAGATAGTGATTGTCATGATCCCCATTTTGTAGATGAAAATGCTAAAGCTTGGAGAGTTTGAACCCCTTGCCCAAGGTCCTCAAGCGGTGGAGCTGGAATTCAAACCGCAGGCATCCAACTCCAGAGTCCTCAGTCATAACTGATCTGTGATATTGACTCTATTCTAATAAACAACTTTAACAAAATCTGTGATATTGACTCTCTTCTAATAAACAACTTTAACTTTATCCATCTTAATTACTGAAAAAATAATCACCAAACATAGTACTCTATATGACCAAAACCAAAATGAAACACTCTGGTGAGAAATGAACCAAAGACTTTGAAATCTGGCTAACGGCATTAAGAAAACAAGTTCAGATGTTCTGTCTTCCAAACTTATGTTGGGAACCTGACCCTAGAGTACAAGATATATTTTCCTTGTCCCCATGATGGACATAGTTAATGATTCTTTTCTGGTCTGAGAATGGGGATTCTGATAATGCACCATACATAATTACATCGTCCTGAGTCTGGGAGGACTTTTGAAGATTGAAAAGCTTACTAAAAGTTTACCAGCACAGTGCAGCCTAAGCTGCCATCTCCTTCCACCGACCAAACCATATCAGTTTCAAAACGATCTCTTTCAGTAGCCTCTGGTTTTATTTAATTTACTGCATTTGGAATTTGATAAGTTCCTGGCTAGCTTTCACATTCTTTTGCATCCTAGTAATTCACATATTATCTTTCAGCTTTCAATTCTTCGAATCTTCTAGTTACTCCTAGAGAAAAACTGCTTTAGTGTTTTATCCATTTAATGCCTCAAAAACGTAGTCAAACATGGGGATATATATTCTTACCCCAAAATGTCTCTGTGGTCCAGGAACTCCTCAATGTCCAACATTTTGGGAGGTCCACTTTTTTGTGCACACCCCCCACTGAGGATCTACAGATGAAAGCGTGTCCCCGCCCTACAGGAGCTCACATTTTTGTGGGACGAACAGACAACAGCCAGTTAAAAAATAATACAGGCATTCCAATAGAGGTATGGTATGTGGTGCTGCCCAAACTCATGATTGAAGAAGCTTGCACAGACTGTGGAGGCCAAGGAATACATTTTTTTGGAGGCTGTGGGCCATGATGAGTAAACAGGGACAACTGCATCCCAGGAGGTGGGAGGGCATCCCCAAAGCATCATCTGTGAAAGTAGATGTGATCTGAGCACAGACTGTGGGACATGGAATGAAGAGATATAAAATGGCTAATCCATATATAGTCTTACTACTTGCCGCTCATAGTTCTTCCTGCTTAATAACTGCTTGTTAATCCTCACAACTCCTGGGATATAGGTACTACTATTTAGAGATGAGGAAATGAAGGCAGAGAGAGGTCAGAGTGCCCAGTAAGGTATAAAGCTAGGATGCAAACCCAGGCAGCCTGGAGCCAGAGTACACAGTTTAATTCTACCAGGCAGGTATGCAGAGCATGCATGAGATCATGACTGGTTTTGCCAGTTCATTCCATTCATTCATTCACTTGTTCATTCATTCATTCAACATATATTCATGGAATGCTACTGTATGGCAGGGATGGTAATAGACTTGAGGATAAAACAGACAAGTCCCTTGAATTCTATCCTTAAGCCAATGGTGTGGGCAGGGCAGTGGGCAGGCTGCCATTTGACTAAGATACAAATGGAATAATAAGACATGGGCCCTGCCTTTTGGGTGCTCAAGGTCTAACAAGAGAGAATGCTATAAGAACAGGAAACATTCCATTAAAAAATTCGTTCAATATTATGGAAAGAAAATTTAGACTGAGCATTGAACCTAACAAAAATTAATCTTAAAATGAGTAAGTGAGCAAAGATTGGTAAAGAATAGGTTATTACGCAAATGGGAAAAAGTTGGAGATAGCTGATACCAGTTGAAAGGGAATGCAACTTGATATGAAGAGCGAAATGAAGCAGAGGCAGGACAAGCTTACAGGGTTGGCAAATGCCACCTGGAGGCACCATGAACATGACTTGGTTCTCTATCAAAATCCTTCAGGGTCCAGGCGCCTGTAATGCCAACACTTTGGGAGGCAGGGGCGGGAGGACTGCTCGAGCCCAGGAGTTCAAGGCCAGCCTGGGCAATATAGAGACCCCATCTCTACAAAAAACAAAAAAAAAATTAGCCAGATGTGGTGGTGCATATCTGTAGTCCTGGTTACTTGAGAGGCTGAGGTGGGAAGATCACTTAAACCCAGGGGTTGGAGGCTGCAGCGAGCTATGATCACGCCACTGCACTCCAGCCTGAGTGGTAGAGCAAGACCTTGTCTCTAAAAACACAAAAACAAGAGCCCACAAAATACATCAAGACTTCTCTTGGAATGTTCAAGGATGTTGCCAGCACATAGTAGCACCTGGAAGCCAGCTTCAAAAAGCTCTCTGGCTGACCAAGAGAAGAACTAAAGGAAGATAGTTGCAAATTCTTCCAAGAACATACCCAATTCATACACTCTGGCCTTAATGACTTTGGCAGACTGGGCACAAAACACATGACCCATCAGCTCCTGACTGACTGACTTGCCCCAGTGTGAACCCCCACACCTCCACTCACCTCCCCTACCTCTTTCAAAACTCCCAGTGACAGGAGAGAGGAAATTACTGGGCTCAGAACATTTTTTCTTAAAAATCTTTCCAAAGTTCCTTTTTAAACCGAAGCAGGGACAACACTTTAGGAAACTCTTTCCAAAGCAGATTTTTCTGCTTGACCAAAGGTATAATTTTTCCTCCAGGAAGTGAAGGCACCTCATGCTGGTGTAATCGAGTTTCCCTGGGAAGAAGTCGCTGCCCCCTGGGTGGCCATTGCTGTTGAAAAATTAAACACAGATGTTTGGCGGGTCGCCTCCCCATGCATCCCACTCTTTGTGTGTTTCCTCTTAGAGAGATGGGAGCAGATTCAGGACATCCCTGACATGCTGGGCCTACGTACTCATCAACACGTCCATGCAATTTGCTGTTATAGAAACCTCTGAAACTAATTGGTCATCCAGTGAATCCATCGGGCACCACCATACTGGTTGTCCCTTCTCTCAACCATCGTCCCAGCCAATGAACACAGCAGTATGCCCCTTCTTATTTGAGGAATTATGAAAAAGCTTACAAATTTGTGAAATGCAGATTTTAAAGCTATGTTCTTATTTACTCTTTTGGGAAATAAATGCCAATTATTTTCCCCTTTCATATGAAGGGGAAATGAAAAGGTGAAGGTTGTTTCCCCAACATGGTGCTATTAAGTGAGGATAATGGATATTGACTTGTTAGTGCAGCCATCAATTAATAGTAATTTTTGAAAAATTATGAGCGGAAATAAGAATAGATTAAACTTTTAAATCTCACCTTTACAAATATCCTACTAAGTCTTCTATCTTAAAATAAAAACATATTTATTCCTGTCCCTCTCAAGTTAGTCCATCCTTTATTTCCTGTCATTTACAACAAAACTTGTGAAAAATTATCTGGACTCCCTGAAGCCAATTTTTCTTTTCCCATGCATTTTACGCTACTTCAATTTATTTATCTCACTATAAAACTCATTTACATGAAAATCTCCCAAACACAAAACAAATCAGCTCTGTTTTTCAGCTAATTTCATTTTCTTTCCAGTCCTCCACTCCCTAATTTTAGGACCATGCTGTAATCAGGCTTGTGCATCAGTGCAAGCTGGCTTCCTGTATTAGCTCATTGCGATGCTCTTCCTTGGTGGGTCCTTAAACAGGCCAATAAAATCATAGTAAAAGCACTGTCTACAACTTCATTCTGCAGCACAAATATTAATCTATTGTCAGTTATTATTTGCAGGCAGCAGTATTTTCTAGTATCAACAAATCTGTCCAAATCTGGTACAATGCCAAAAAACTCATCATGACACACAACTAAAATACTGTGTTTCCACCCATTTTAGTCAGGGCCCATAAATAGAGTTATGTGTACATATGTGTGCTGTGTACCCTTTAAGTACACAAATGTCACTTAGTCATCTTGCACTTCTATAATTGTGCTCACTGAATGTGTTGCTTCCTTAATAATAACTGTAGGCTAGGGTGATTGATTGATTTGCAAGTGTATTCACTCTCCAATAGTAAACCCTGCAAGCAACTTTTGAGTAATTATGGGGTAGGGAGGGAATAAGTCAAAACTTTAAAATCAGCTTCAAAACATGCAGTTATTTCTCCTATCTCCCAATTTTTCTCCAGATAGTGACACATTTCTCAACTTCCTTTTACAAGGAGACTCCTTCCAAGTGTTGTTTCTATTTCCTCTTTCCACTTTCCTGCCTCCCAGTCTTGTGAACCTCTCCTCTTTTCAGGCCATTGCAGCCACCACAGCTGTTTTAATGAAGGATCACTAGTTACTTCAACATTACTTCATCTAACATTTGTTCTCAGTCCACATCAGGTGTGGCTCATGGGCAGCATTTTACAAAGCTCATCAATGTCCCTGAAACACTTTCTAGGCTGGGCGTGGTGGCTCACACCTGTAATCCCAGCACTTTGGGAGGCTGATGCAGGAGGATCACTTGAGGCCAGGAGTTTGAGACCAGTCTGGCCAACATGGTGAAACCCTGTCTCTACTAAATACACAAAAATTAGCCAGACGTGGTGGCATGTGCCTGTAATCCCAGCTACTTGAGAGGCTGAGGTATGAGAATTGCTTGAGCCTGAGAGGACAAGACTGCATTGAGCTGGGATCACGCCATTGCACTCCAGCCTGAGTGACAGAGCAAGACTGTCTAAAACAAACAAACAAACAGGGAAGAAAGAAAAAGAAGAAACATTTCCTATTCTTGACTGTCAGGATACGCACACGAAAACCATCTTGGTTTTCGTTCTGCTCCTATGTTTCTCCTGAGCCTGCTTCACTGGTCCCTTCTCCTCTTCCTTTCTTGTTCCCTTCTTTTCTTTCAAATTAAGGTGAAATTCACATTTCACAAAAGAAACCATTTCAAAGTGAACAATTATACGGCATTTAGTACATCCACAATGTTGTCCAGCCACCCACCTCTATCTAGTTTGAAAACAATGTTATCACTCCAAGAGGAGATCCTGTATCCATAAAAAGGTCACTCAACATTCTCTCCTCCACCTAACCCCTGGTAACCACTAATCTGCTTTCTGTTTCTATGGATTTTATTATTCTGGTTATTCATATAAATAGAATATGTATTTATATGAATACATATTCATATAATAGAATATGGACCACCCAGGTCCACACTACTGTTACTCTTTTCTGGATTATTGCAATGGTCCCCTGACTGGTTTCTCTGCTTCTGCTAAGGTTGGGTTATAAAACACAAAAAGACACACACACACACACACACACACACACCCCAACACCAACTCCTCAGGACTCTGTCTTTTTGGATGTTTTCACAAACTGTTAGCCTGCTTCTGATTATAAAAGATTTCATATGTCTTTTGTGTCTGGCTTCTTTCACTTAGCACAAGGTTTTCAAGGTACATCCATGTTGTCCTATGTGTCAGTACTTCATTCCTTTATGAATGAAGACTATTCTACTGTACAGATAGGCCATAATTTGTTTCATCTGTTGATAGACATCTGGGTTGTTTACTTTTGTGCTATTTTGCCCCTGACTTGTTAATATCAGCATGCTCTGGGGCTTAGTCCTCCCACCTCTTCTGTTTTCCTTTCCATGTCAGTCTTTAGTGGATCTATTCCAGTTGCATGATTTTATGTGATATCTGAATGCTGTACATCTCCAGCTCAGACCCCTCTCCCAGTTAAATATACTCTTATATTTAACTGCCTGCTCAGCATCCATTGTTGGGTGTTTAATAAGCATGTCAAATGCAACATGTCCAAAATGATACTTTTTACATTTTCCCACCTACCATTTACTACCAATCCTGCTTCTTCCAGTCTTCCCCATCTCAGTTAATGACAACTTCATCCATCTGTATGCTTTGGCCAAAGTACTTAGAGACACCCTTGATTCGTCCTGTATTCACATTTGATCCATTAGCAAATCCTATCACCTGCTCTCATCACCTCCACTTGGACCACCCAGGTCCACACTACCGTTACTCTTTTCTGGATTATCATAATGGTCCCCTGACTGGTTTCTCTGCTTCTGCCAAGGTTGGGTTATAAAACACAAAAAGACACACACACACACACACACACACACACACACACAGACCCCAATATCAACTCCTCAGTACTCTGTCTTTTTGGATGTTTTCACAAACTGTTAGCCTGCTTCTGATTATAAAAGATTTCTCAGGCAAAAGCATTATGACCTTCCAGGAGAAGCTGAAATGTATCCATTATCAGCCGGCAAGAATACTCTCAGATGAAATAAATATGGAAGAAAGACTTTAATTTATTTACTCTCAAATGTGCTTGTTTTCTGGCTTTATTTTCCTTGTTTCCAATTCTTAAGGAAAAAAAATCAACATAAATTAAGTTCCTTAGGTCCGTTCCAAGGGAAAGGAACAAATTCTTCTTTTTGCAACTTCGATAGTAATCTTCCTCCATCCATTTTAATATATGGACTAACTTCTAACCCCTGTCCAGCTTCTATTCCACGTATGTGAATTGGCTCCATGTTGTCTAAGTATTTAAAAGGACAGTAAATTAACTCTACTGAACATACTCACAGAGGTCAGCATAGCAGCACCAAAAACTTAAATCAGGGTTCATTTAGCCGCAAACTATTTTTTTCTTGTCAAACGTATAATTACACCACTATTATTTTCAAGAAAACAAAATTGTGATATAATATCATTGCCAACTTATCTTTCCATAAGGCAGTGATTTTCAACTTGGGGCTATTTTGTCTCCCAGGGCACATCTGGCAATAGCTAGACACGTTTTTGGTTGTTGCATGGTGATGGAGGATTGCTAATGGCATCTAGTGGGTAGACGCCAGGGATGCTTCTAAACATCCTACAGTGCAGAGGGCAGTCTCCCATCACAAAGAACTACCTGGCCCAAAATATCACAAGTGTCAAGTTTTAGAAACTTAGCTTTGAAGTTACAACACTCATTACTCCATGGGGCCATGGGAGATAAGTTCAGTTTTAAAAGATTTACATTTTATAAGTAAACTTCCGGTTTTCAGACTTTTGATGTCTTTCATTGAAGGCATAGCTTTTACATTTTCATCTTGGATAATGTTATATAAATTAACATATGTCATCTTTAAAGTCACCTATGTAGCACTAAACTGACTTTTGGAACTACTATGAGAAAAATTAATTTCCTGAAACACTGATCTGGCACCAAACAGACACCCTGGAGATGAATAGAGAAGCATGAAGCATAGTCCGTTGCATATAGTGTGTGTGGGAAATATCTGGTGATGTCTTGACTCCAGTTCAGGATGTGTTTGAAATACAAGTTTCTGGATGGTTTGTTAGTGACTACATGTATCAACCTGATACAGTATTCAAATCCTTTTGGGGTCTAATAGGGTCCCACAATTTCTACAAATGAATGTGGTGACTTAGAATGCTTTTATTTCAAAACATTCAAATCAGTCTCTCCCTATTACATGTATAAACATAGGTATAGGTATAGGTATAACCCTGTAACCACTGAGGCCACATCAAATTAAAAATCTCACATCTATTGTGTTCTCTACTTTAAGAGGTTAACTAAAACATTAGCTTCCCAGAATGTGGATAGTTAATGGACTTTAATGAAGATCTAGTGCAACCACTCCTTTTTATTACAAATGAGGAAAGAGAGGATCCCAGAGGATATGAGACTTTTCCAAGGCCGCAGAGCTGGTTATTGGCCAATCCTGGACAACAGCTCCTCTTCTGTTAAAATATTCTGGGATTATTCCAACAAGCTAATCTTTCTTTGTTTAACTTATTTGGAATCAAACTTTCCATAACTGCTGCATAAAGTTGTGTTGGCTAATTTATTGTGAGTCTATAAACTTGGTATAAGTCCCTGAGCAAGTTACTCATTCCCATCCTTTTGTCTGAAATGAAAATCTTCCACTAGGCACACAGCACAATGCTCTCTTCTCTGAGGTGAGCTGAAAAGTATTATATAATTCAGGCTTTATAAGTGCAATGTGTGATACATAATACTTAATATATAATATGGTACAGTTAATGATTTTTTTCTCATAATGGCTTTTGAGGAATTATACCACTTTTAGAACAATACTTTCTTCCCAGAATATCAATTTTTTCACCCCAAAACACACTAAACTAAAAGAAGTGATATGTCAACATTATTAATTTAGACAAAGATATCTTCACCAATTTACTTGACACAACAATTTTTAGTAAGAGAATATAGTAATATGAAACAAGTTTTATGTCTACCGTGCTTGAACGAACTCAAAGGATTTTGCTTGGTTTTTAAGCTAAGCAATAAAGATAAACTGGTTGATGGCTGTTGGCCACATGTGCCATTTCCACATTTTTAAGACACACCTTAATGTTGCCCCCAAAGTATATATTTCTTTCTGCACTATAACTATTTGTAAGTGTATTCTGAATATAATGCAACCATGAGCCCCAAAAGATTGGGAAGTTGGGAAAGAAAATGAGTCACAAAAAAATGACTCAACAAATCTTCATAACATTTATATTTATAGGTACAAAATCTACTTATGTATTTATCTATTTAGTATTAATTTAATCTAATTAGTGAACTTTTTTTATTTCATGGTTTTCAGTAATGAATTACTGTTGTTAAGCAAACAATAAAGCTGAAAATGATTTGGGATTTTTATCATAAAGCCAAGTACTCAAGCACTCTCTACAGTTATAACTCTACAGGTTGCCGCTCCCTATTCCCTACTAGAATTAATTATTAAAACATTTGATTCCAGATCTTTTATTCTCTTTGCATATCTTCTCTTTTTATCTTTTCCTACAAGCTAGATACCACAGTATTGTAACAGACACTTCAAAAATGCCTGGAGTCAGGCATGTGACTTTATTAGGAGGCTCTGGCTGGAGCTTTTTGCAATGAAAACTAAATAATTCTGCATTTAAATGGAAATGAAAATATTTCATCCTGAATTATCTTTACGAGATGATTTCAGCTTTAACATATGAAAATAGCAGTTGAGATTGTTATCTGTGAATTTCTCAGGAGCTCCATTTTCGGACTATGTGGTCTATTTTAAACACACCATATGGATTATGTACTCTAAGAACTACTCTCGACTAAAAAAAAAAAAAAAAAAACAACTTTGCAAACACAAACCACCCAGCTCTAAAGTCCCAGCTGGCACTTCTGTTACCCATAAGTGCTCTCTTCTGTTTATGTTTCTTACACCCACATGTATATGTGTTTGCAGTTGGAATCCTTCACCCTTGTCTCTTAAAAATTCCTTGAGCAGCAAGGTGACTGCGAGTGAGATTTTGCTCCATTTCTTGTAGCACGAACAAGGCCAACACTGCAGGCAGACAGCTGGTGAGAGAACACATGGTCCAGAATCTTCTCCTCCTCCTCCTCTTCCATCTAAATTTGCTTGTCTTGTGTTCCATTCCCTTGAGGCTCAACTCTCTGCTCTCATTGATGCCACCCAGTCTGATGAACCAGCATCCCAAAGATGTGTGTTTTACCAGCTGTTAGCAAGAGTCCCATGAAATGATGGGTTCCACGGTTAAAAGCATAGGAAGTCAGAACTTCTCAAAACCTTTTATGCCCAGGACTTTCCATGCTATTGTTCATTATAAATATATTAGATGGGATAGCAAAGTACAGATTTTAAAAAAATGTTTAAATATTTTCATATTTTTCCTCTGAGTGTCCTATAGAAAGAATAGACGATAGAACTCATTTTGGGAAATACTGCTAATGTTAACGGCATAAAGGAACTTTTTAAGATCTAATACTATATCCCAGTGGCATAGGTCTCAAGTAGGACAGGCAGGCTGCAGGGGAAGCTATTTTTAAATAAGCAGAGGTATTGGCACATATCAGGGCCCACCACACAAGTGGTTGCCAGTTTCAGTCTGATAATAGAGTTCCCTGTGACATAGTCACATTGTCACACATCCAGGAATGACAGCAATGATTTCAGGGATAATGAACTACACAAGAGCAATGCAGAAAGTAGACAGAAATTTTAACTGCACTTTTCAGGGTTTATGAATTACAAACAGTAGCAATCCTTTCGTCTTCCACTACACAATGATTACCTTAAGTATGGCAATCAGGTTGTTCCTTGATGTTGCCCTGGGCTCGACTAGGTACAGGGTCTGGCACATGTGTGCACTCCATAAATATTTGCAGAATCATTCATTGAAGCAGTGATTACCAGATTTGGTCATTCAGCTCAGTTTTTATCTTTCTAACTTCTCTACAATTCCAAACACCTTTTCACATATGATCATGGGAATCTGTAGATATGGAAACCAGAGAGGACGTCTAGTCTGCTATTTGTCATCAGTCTGAAAGCTATATCTATTAGATGAATGACAGCTCCCCTATCTTTACAAACCCCAGTAAAAGAGGCTTCAAATCTTCCTTATTACCTTGTTTGAGTTGAATTACACTCACTACTAGGAAACTCAATCTCAATCACACCTTCTATCTTATGCAAGCATTCAAAAGGCACTGGACAGATGGTGGCCATTTCCCTGGATGTATCAAGTCCAACCATAACCCTTTGTCAAAAGCACCAAAGAACAATATTTTTCTTGATGCATGATCAGATGAAGGACGTTCTCTGGAATCTAATTTCCATTCCCACCTTTTAAAAAATACACACACACATACACATATACACACATGCATATAGCTGTGTGTATGAGAGTGTATTTATATGTGAGTATGTGTGCTAATATCATCACTTGGCTAATCATGTAGGTTCAAGATTTTAGCCATTTTCATATCCTCCTCCTTCTGTGAACTTTGCTCATTTAATTAACCACTGAATTGGGTTCATACTGCTTCTGAAATGATGTTCGTGCCCATTGGATCATCTCCAAATTACTACTACTAGTTCAGCCTTCTTTCTCTTTCATTTAGACTATGCAGTAGGCTCCAAACTAGTAGAGAGATGTTTCCAAACTCCCCATGCAGTACTGTATTTGTACGGCAACTTATAACTGCTAAAATGTCTTCTAATATATTATTTTATGCACATGACAATTTTGTGGACTAGGCAGTGTGGCCTCTGTGTGCAGATGAGGTCGTGGTGAACAACAGTAAACAATTAGCTCAGTGTCCCACTGCTATTAATTTATGTGTCAACAAATCACCTCTTTTCCCCTCCTCTTTTTTCCCCATAGACCTTAGGTATTTTTTTTTTATTATACTTTAAGTTCTAGGGTACATGTGCACAACGTGCAGGTTTGTTACATATGTATGCATGTGCCATGTTGGTGTGCTGCCCCCATTAACTCGTCATTTACATTAGGTATATCTCCTAATGCTATCCCTCCTCCCTCCTCCCACCCTACAACAGGCCCTGGTGTGTGATGTTCCCCTTCCTGTGTCCAAGTGTTCTCATTGTTTAATTCCCACCTATGAGTGAGAACATGCGGTGTTTGGTTTTTTGCCCTTGCGATAGTTTGCTCAGAATGATGGTTTCCAGCTTCGTCCATGTCCCTACAAAGGACATGAACTCATCATTTTTTATGGCTGCATAGTATTCCATGGTGTATACGGGCCACATTTTCTTAATCCAGTCTATCATTGATGGACATTTGGTTGGTTCCAAGTCTTTGCTATTGTGAATAGTGCTGCAATAAATATACGTGTGCATGTGTCTTTATAGCAGCATGGTTTATAATCCTTTGAGCATATACCCAGTAATGGGATGGCTGGGTCAAATGGTATTTCTAGTTCGAGATCCTTGAGGAATCACCACACTGACTTCCACAATGGTTGAACTAGTTTACAGTCCCACCAACAGTGTAAAAGTGTTCCTATTTCTCCACATCCTCTCCAGCAGCTGTTGTTTCCTGACTTTTGAATGATCGCCATTCTAACTGGTGTGAGATGGTATCTCATTGTGATTTTGATTTGCATTTCTTTGATGGCCAGTGATGATGAGCATTTTTTCATGTCTGTTGGCTGCATAAATGTCTTCTTTTGAGAAGTGTCTGTTCATATCCTTCACCCACTTGTTGATGGGTTTGTTTGCATTTTTCTTGTAAATTTGTTTGAGCTCTTTGTAGATTCTGGATATTAGCCCTTTGTCAGATGAGTAGACTGCAAAAATTTTCTCCCATTCTGTAGGTTGCCTGTTCACTCCGATGGTAGTTTCTTTTGCTGTGCAGAAGCTCTTTAGTTTAATTAGATCCCATTTGTCAATTTTTGGCTTTTGTTGCCATTGCTTTTGGTGTTTTAGACATGAAGTCCTTGCCCATGCCTATGTCCTGAATGGTATTGCCTAGGTTTCCTTCTAGGGTTTTTATGGTTTTAGGTCTAACATTTAAGTCTTTAATCCATCTTGAATTAATTTTTGTATAAAGTGTAAAGAAGGGATCCAGTTTCAGCTTTCTCCATATGGCTAGCCAGTTTTCCCAGTACCATTTATTAAACAGGGAATCCTTTCCCTATTTCTTGTTTTTGTCAGGTTTGTCAAGATCAGAGGGTTGTAGATGTGTGGTATTATTTCTGAGGGCTCTGTTCTGTTCCATTGGTCTATATCTCTGTTTTGGTACCAGTACCATGCTGTTTTGGTTACTGTAGCCTTGTAGTATAGTTTGAAGTCAGGTAGCATGATGCCTCCAGCTTTGTTCTTTTGGCTTAGGATTGTCTTGGCAATGTGGGCTCTTTTTTGGTTCCATATGAACTTTAAAGTGACCTTAGGTATTTTTTTAAGTAAGTTGTTAATGACTGCTAAACAAGACTGTATTAAGTGGGAAAAGCCAAAATTTGTCTTTATATATAATTTTAAAAATTATTAACCATCAAAACATTAAAATAAATATTTATGTAAAGTTAAATAATTCTACTTAAAATTAATTAATTTATACTATGAAAAATTATGTAATTTCTAAAATTCCTATGGGCATGTGAAAAGCCATATATGGCCATGAAAGGATTCTGTTATTTCCTAATTGTTGTGGTTTGTAGGTCTGACCAAGTAGAACTACATGTGGGGTGCAGACCCTGCATTTGTCCATTCTTTACTCCCAGCATAGGATGACTCTTTCCAGTATCTCCAATTTGCCAAATCCTGTACACCCTCCAAGTCCCAGTTAGTATGCCATTCCCCTCCCCTACCCACTGACCCATAAGGCCTTGTCTGTTACCTTAGGTTGTTGTTTAAAACTCTCTTAGGGAATTCAACAAATCATAGCCTAAATCATAGTTATCTAGGTACACATTCTCCATCCTTACAGAATCATTCATTCATTCACTGATTCAACAAATAACCTTTCAGCATTGCTACCATGCCATTCTGGGCCCTGAAAACAAAGTGAGTGAGAAGAAATAAATTCTGTCTTAAGAGTGCCATCTTGTGCAAGCAGCTGCTGTCTTTGTTATATCACATGTATGAGTGAATAGTGCTGCTGTGTCCTGTCCAGCAAATCTGACTGCAGACCTCAGTTTACTGAGGCTGTTTATTCTACTGCCTCTCTAGTGTAGCCTGAGACTGTAAATTTATCAGAAAGAATTCAGCATTTCATCCTTGCATTTAGTATCTAACAGCTAACTGCACTTCAAACAGAATGGCACTTCTTTTGAGAAAGAAGTATCCCTTACATGAGCCCAGCATTCCATGAACCAACGAACGAAAGTGTTGTTTAAACATTCTATTTCTCCCTGAATTCTTCTCTAATTATGCAGCTCAGGGTAGTAACAATAGTAAGGAAATCTGATACAGCCAGAGTTCTTTTCCACTAACAAACTTTTAGACCTTCTTGTTTATGTTTATATTTACATTCATATATGAGAGTGAGTTAATTTTACAAAATACTCTGAGTTCAGTGGGAGTGAGAAGTGTCCATGGCATCCTTGAGCAATTGGGGACAATTGTTTGAGTGCTTGGTGCTAACTGTAACTGTCAGTTCATCATTTATATAACAAACTCTTATGAAGATGTCTTTCCACAGCCAGCATAAACCAATACGCTAACACTGGAGCAAAGGGAAAAAAACTTTCAGTAGACTTTGTAAATTACAGATTCCATCACTATTTTATGGGTTGGCCACTTCTTTCAAAGTAGGATTTGATACAGCTTACAAGTTAGTATGTAAATTCCAAATAAAAATAGGAAATTGAGGTCATGGAATGAAGTAGAAAGAAAATGTACACTGGCACATTTGATGGCACTAAAGAAGTTTAACTCTGAGCTTCTTGCTGGCAGGGGCAAAAAGAGAAAAATGACGAGTAACTGAGATATCATTAGCAGAATGGACAACACATATGAATGTTCTCCTTGGCTAACCTCCTCAGCTGGATATTAGATGGTAGTTTCCTCATCTTTACCTCTCAGTTTGCTAAACTGGATCTTCCTTTCCAAGTGGAAGTGTGGGCTCCATTAAGTTTTACCAAGTTTTCTCTGTAATCGAAGACAGTATTGTGTTTACAGCTAATAACTGGGATGGCTGCCTTTTCTCCTGACCCTGGTAATTCATTCTTCAGAGAACAGCTAGAGTAATCTCTCACAAACAGACATCAAAGCAGGTCTGTCACATACCCACCATCCTCCCAAGACTTTCCATCACACTTAGCATAAGTCCAGACTCAGACTCCTATGCCTAACCCAGAGGTCTCCAACCTTTTTGGCACCAGGGACCAGTTTCATGGAAGACCATTTTTCCAGGGACCAGAGAGGGGGTATGATTCTTGCGCATTACATTTATTGTGCACTTTATTTCTATTATTATAACATTAT
Organism: Nomascus leucogenys; assembly: GCF_006542625.1. NCBI lineage: Eukaryota > Metazoa > Chordata > Mammalia > Primates > Hylobatidae > Nomascus > Nomascus leucogenys. The sequence goes on from NC_044406.1 coordinate 9,423,267, forward strand.
AATACATAATGAAATAAGTATACAACTCACCATAATGTAGAATCAGTGAGCGCCCTGAGCTTGTTTTTCTGCAACTAAATGGTCTCAGCTGGGGGTGATAGGAGACAGAGACAGATCATTAGGTATTAGATTCTCATAAGGAGCGTGCAACCCAGATCCTTCACATGCACAGTTCACAATAGGGTTCACACTCCTATTAGAATCTGATCCAGCCACTGATCTGACAGGAGGCAGAGCTCAGGCGGTAATGCAAGCAATGGGGAATGGCTGTAAATACAGATGAAGCTTCCCTCACTCACCTGCCCACCATTCACCTCCTGCTGTGTGGCCGGGTTCCTAACAGGCCAGGAACCAGTACTGGTCCATGGCCCAGGGATTGGGGACCCCTGCTCTAACCCACATGACCCTACAAGATCTGAACACTGCCTCAGCTTCCAACTCCCTTTCCCTCTCTCAATTCTACTTTAAGCACTGTGATCATCTATTTCTGGAATACAGCAGGCTTATTTACTCCTCTGGGTCTTAGCACTTGCTCCTCCCTCTGCCTCAAAAGCTCTTCCCTGGATTTTCACATGGTTTGCTCTTTCATGCATCCAGAAATAATGCAAATGTTAAATTCTCCAGAGGTGCTTTCCTGATGACCACAAAACCAGTCTGAACATCACATTTTATCACATTACCGGGTCTTATTTTCTTCACCACACTTAGCATCTGAAGTAATCTTGATGCCTGTCTCCATTTGCTTGTTTGTCTGTGTCATCACTAGCATGTAAACCCACAAGAGAAGTTGTGCATGACGTGTGGTGGTGATGAAGAAATCATTAATGAAAGATATATTATAAATGGATTTTATTATTAAAATGTATAAAATGAAAGAGAAATACAAATATATCATAGTTATTTCCTTTCCCAAACCATCTGGTTAATGTCTACATCAGTGAATTCACTTAATACATGGGTTGGCAATTTTTTTTCTGTAAAGGACCACTAAATAAATATTTTAGGCTTGGTGGGCCATATGGTCTCTGTCTCAATTACTCAACTCTGTGCTTGTAGCACAAAAGTAGCAATACATAATACATAAACAAATGGGTGTGCCTGTATCAATAAAACTTTATTTTAAAAAATAAGCAGCCATTGGATTTGGCCCTTAGGCCACAGTTTACCAAATGCTAATATAGCATGTAGATCACAGTTAGCATCAAGAAAATCAGAGTTGCTGTTAAAAGTAAAAACAAACAAAAAAAATCAATGTTAAAAAGAATCCAGAACACTGGAGCAAAAATTCATATGTATAAAAAATGAAACAATAATAAGAATAATAAAAGAAAAACCAAATAGCAGCAATGCCAATGTCCATATCCTGGTTTAGGCCACACTCCTGAGCTTCACTCCATGACTGTGAAAAGATGATCCTCTCTCTAGAATATGCTGATGAGATCATACTTGGAAAAATGTAGACAGGTCCAGGCACTTCATTTAGGAGAAAATGGAAAAAAATGTCCAAAAACATTGGAAAGCCTTCCTAGTCACTGGAGTGCATTCAGAAGCATGCAGCCAGAAAGGCAGCTTGGGAAGCGAACAGTTGCAGAATGATTAAAAAGGCCGCAGGCTATGAAACAGGGTGGAATAAAGGAAGACTACAGGGGACACGTGAAAGCATTTATGCAAGAATGCTGCACAAGCTGCAGAAAGAGGTATGTGCTGTTCATTCTATCTGAAGATTTGAAAACATAAAATAGAATGAAATTTGGAGAACACATATTGGATCCAAATTTTCCTACCAGAGTTTAGAAAAAAATATTAATATCTCTTCTTTTAAAGTCTCTTCCAGTGATTCTAGAAAATGTTTCCAAGAATATATTTACATTTATTTAGCACTTCACAGTTTTTAAGGCACATTTGGACACTCCATTCCAATTTGATCATTGAGGCAGGCAAGAAAAATTATACTATCCCTGTTTTGTAGATGAAGGAACAGAAGTTCAGAGATGTGAACTGGGTTGGCTAGTAAGTAATTGGGTAAAGGGCATAAGCTTTGGAGCCATGTAGATCTGAGTAAAATTCTAGCTTAAGTCATTGGGCTTATTACTACTTAAGACAGAACTTTCTCTGAACACCTACATCTTCATGGACTCAAAGAATGTTACACTTGGGAAATTTCTGGCTTGACATGAGATATACCTGAAGTACATTTAAAAAAAAATGTAGCTATTCTTGAGCTTCACCCAGACCAATTAAATAAAAATTTCTGGGAGTAGGACTCAGACATCAGCAATATTTAAGTATGCCAAGGTACCACCAAAGTTGAGAATCACTGATCTAGTACAAGGTTGGCAAATGTTTTCTGCAAAGGGCCAGATACTAAATATTTTAGTCTGCTGACCATTCAGTCTCTGCCACAACTACTCAACTGTACTGTTCCATGGCAAAAGCAGCCTTAGACAGTATATAAACAAATGGGCATGGCTGTGTTCCAATAAAATTTTATTTACAAAAGCAGGCAATGGGCCAGATTTGGCCCAAGGGCCATAGTTTACCAACTCCTGATCTAGTAGAAGATTTCTATGGAAAGAGACGTCTGGAGATGTTAAAGACCTCATCATTCATCAATAACAAAGTCAAGGCCAGGATTCTGCTGTTCTGCCCACTGGCCTGCTGTGGTCCCACTACCAGCTGTCTCTCTGTCTTGGACATGCTGTGTTTTATTCTCAACAAGCTTAAAACATTGCTCCAGAATAACATATCAATCATTTAATGGGAAGAGGGCTGCCTTTAGACAGAGCGAGCCATGGTTTTCAGTCCCAGCTCTGCCACTCATTAGCAGAAGCAGTTCCCTCAAACCCTCTGTGTCTGAGTGCCTTCATTAATAACCCAGATATGAGATTCCCCGCAGAGAATTTCTATGTGGGTTAAATGAGGATGAAATGGCCTGGCACCACAGTTGGCACATGGTAATTGCTTGATACTGATCCCACCACGTGCAGACTTTTATTATTTTAAGATGTGCTCTTTTACACTTCTTGTAAAATATTGGAAAAAACTGAAGTCTTAGGAAAAGATATATATTTTACTAAAATTTACTCTCACAATCAGAGAGGAGAAGTAACATATTAAAAAGGGGATCAAAAGAGGGGTAAAGGAGATATGTGAAGAAGCTCCCCAAAGAGATTCTGATGGCCATGCCCAACCTTACCACCAACTGAGAATCACCAGCCTAGAGTCTGAATAGTCTTCCAGCATCCCAGAAGTTGAAATGAGATGAAGAGAGTGCAAAGATTATATATATTTTAATCAGACATATGAGAAATGTGGTGTGGGTTTGTTTACTCCATCCTCCTAGGCTTGGTGGCTTAAATATGAATCTAAATACCATAATTCATTATTTTTCATTAAATATAGGAGACATGTTAGTCAAAGTGTGAATTCAGGATTTAGCTGACATGACAAAATTGATTTATACTGATATTCGTGAATTTACTGACTTTTTAAAATACCCTAGGGTGGTCATCAAGCTACCTATCTTTCCACTGAGGTTTAGAAGATTTCTATGTCACATATTCTAAAAGATTGGGATACTAATTCCTATGAGCAGGAATTGTTGGTTGACTATACAACATCCATTTCCTTCCTTGCTTGCTAAGGGATCCCTATATCATTCAAAGATTTCTTGCTCCTAGGCCATCATGTGTTTCACGTGAGGGAGTCTGAACCTATCCTCAGCTCTACCTGTGGACCTGATTGATGTAGAAATAATCTATGTCTTCTCACTTGTGATTGGATAGAAAATGGGTATGTGACCTTATTCTGGCCAATGAGAGATGAGAGGAAGTCACACAGGACTTCCAGGACAGGTTTTCTAATTCTTTTGAGAGGGCAACAGAAGAGACTGTCTCTCTTCTTTCTTTGGAAAGCATTGCTTCTGTAGGCGATGCCAAGATCCATCATCTTGCCTAAAGTTAATCTGATAATAAAGGTGGGCGTGGGGCAAGTGGTATCAAGAACTTGGATCTTTGTTGACATCATTATGTCGTGGAATCAACCACCCTGAACACGCTCCATCTATGGATGTTTCTTTATGTGAGTTAATAACTATCCTTCTGGTTCAAGTCAATTTGATTGAGAATGTCTCGGTTCCAAAAGCATGCTCCTGAAGCCAAAGTACAGCATGGAATAGCATATTTGCTACATTTGGTAACCTGAGGCTTCACAAGGAATGCAAGTAGTCTGGCATTTTGAAGATTTTAGAGGAGACATGTTCTTTATTAACAAATTTCTACAGACAAATCTCACAGCTGGATGGCAATATACCCAGAAGTAATACCATTAATCTTTAGGGAAAGCAATGTCTTTGGAGTTCAGACCACTTGAATGCACGCATATTTGCCAATCTTGTACACAACTCAAAATTTTGGTTTTAATTCATCATTTCAAAGTACAATCAAATGTTCACCAGAGCAACCAAATAAATGAGAAAAACTTAAATTTATGGCTTCAAAATAATATAGGTTATAAATTATTTCTCTTAGCTCAGCATTTGAACTTCCTGTACTCATTCATCCCATAAATACTTATTGAGCTCCTATTATGTGCTAGGTGTACGGAATACAGAAATAAAAAGGGCAAAAATCAATCCTTTAAGGGAATCAGAGGCTATCAGAGTCCTGTACAGTAAATCTTTCTGCAATGATGGAAATGTTCTATATCTGTACTGTGCAGTACAGTAGCCATAGCCACCTGTGGCTAAAGACTATTTAAAATGTTGCTATTGCAACTTAAGAACAGAATGTTTAACTGAATTTAATTTTAATTAATTTAAATATAGTCACATGTACCTAGTGGTTTCCATATTGGATTGTACAGTCTAGATGGTAACGCAGACAAGAAAATCAAAGGTGATTATATACTATGATCTGTACCACAAAAAGAGATGCACCTGGCTCTAAAAAGTAGGAATCCAGGGGAACAGTGCCTAAGTAATTCAGCCTGGGGCTAGAGGGCAGGATAAGAAAATACATCCAAGGAAAGCAGACCCTTGAACCAAGTCCTAAAGGACAAAGAGAAGTTAATCACTGAATCCACTTTCTGTCTCTATGACAGTAAAGATTTATATTTGCATATTCTAGTATGTCATGAAATTAGCATATTCATTGTATGTATACATTGGAGCTTTCCTGAATCACTTACTCCACATTTGATCCAGAAGGATTTCTACTTGACATTTTATGTTAAGTACAAAATATTTTATGTTAATACAAAAACACTCATGTGTCAGTTTGAATAGGGTATCTACAAACTTGCTTTTGAGCACAAGCTACCAAAAGAATTTTATCTGATCCCACTCTATGCATGTTTTCCTCTTTCATCTATTCTAAATAGTGGTTTTCAGGTTACCATTCAAAATACATATCTGAAAAAGTAAACCTCCAGTTATATAAATAGTATGTGTATGGAGATTCATTTTTCTTTCTGTTGCTTATAGTTCACTGAGAGAGTCATTTATGACTCTTGAGCTCTTTCTGAAGCCGTGAGGCGCACTTGTCTCTGGAGCAGAACTGAGTGCCCACCTCTGTGAATTGATTCCAGGTCCTATCATACCCTGCATGGTTCCTAAGCACAACATGTTGTCTCTCCCGAAGGAGAGGAGCTGGGAAAATCTGCGTGTCTGAGTACAGTTGGCTCTAGAAGATTAACAGGTGAGGAGTGAAGAGGACAAATGCAGGCAGGGGTATTGCTGTGGAGCAGAATCACCAAGAGGCCTGGACAATGAGGAAATGGAGAGGTAATTGGATCTCAGGTGATAACAACAGAATGGACAGGTTTGGGGCATAGGTGAGGAGAAAATGAGAGCGCTGCTGGGTTGGAAACACATTGAATACTGGAAGGCAAAGATGGTCAAGGCTTTAAAGTAGGTGACTGAACAAACAATATAATAATTTGTGTAAAAAATGTGGAGGATGGCTTGGCTTCTTTTGGGAGTTAGGTGGGGTTCTGTTGGATTTGAGGAGTAGTGGGGTATGGAAAACACAAATTCGGAGGTCAGTGATGCCACATTTAGAGAGATTACTGAGGGGGTAAGGCAGATGGGAAGGAGAGCAAAGTAAGGGGCAATAGACTAGACAGGGAGCAACCACAAAGAACTAATGTGCTTGGAGGTTCTCAGGTCTTGGAAGAGGCTGTGAAGCCCAGATTAAGGTATTGAATGAGACAGTCAGGACAGAAAGAGACCTGGAGTGGGGATAGATTGGGAACCACAGGTCTGTGATTCACATTAAACAATGGAGAATATGTCCCAAGAGTGCCTTGCTCTGGGAGAGGAAATACGATGCCATGGTTAAGATCCCGGCCTCTGCCACCATTTAACCTGTTTTGGAATTCTATCTCTGTGACTTCTGGGCTGTGTGACCTTGGACAAATCACATTGTCTTCCTGTGCCTCAGTTTCCTTCTTTCTAAAACAGCAATAGCAACAGTGCCTTGTGTGTCATTGTGAGGATTAAGCGAGTTAATATATGTAGTATATGGGAGAGGTGGAAGAAGGGAAATGGTCTTTCCGAGCTGGAGATCTTGAAGTTTGGAAAGCTTTGATTACTAATAGTGGTGGCAGGGACAGGTATCAGGGGTGAAGTGAAAATGGAGGCCCAGGAAGTGCTGGAGATTGAGGAACTGGCAGATTAGTGTGTTAGGAATAACCTCAACATAAATGTTAAAGGAGAGCAAGCATAAAAAAGGGCAGAAGGAAGACTAAGTTTTTCTTGACAGCAATTGAAATTTTAATATTAGCAGATATTACTGATCAAATATGCTAGCCTCTATGGTTGGCAGTTTATGTTCCTTTACCTCATTTTCTGCTCATGACAACTCTGCAAAGTCAATGTTTTCTGCCTTTTCAGAAAAAAGAAATTGAGACTGAAGTGGTTTATGTACAATGCCAAAGCTCCCACACGTAGCGCATGGAAAAGGAGCCCCTAGAACCTGGGCTTTTCTAACTACAGCTATGTCATTGGAGGAAAGAGAATAGCTCAGCTCTCCAAATTGCAGTAACTGTTGAGCTAAGATGATGACGTCAAGGGGAAGGTAAGGAAGAATGCAGAAAAGATGAGTCTGCAAGACTGAAGGCTATTCAACATTGTAATCTGTATTTGCAAACCTAAAAGAGAACCAATCAGTTTGCATCAGTTCTTTTGGGTTCAATGCAGTTACCCACTGAACTGAGGAAGATCTTTTCTTTTCTTTTTTCTTTTCTTTTCTTTCTTTCTTTATTTTTTTGTTGGAGAATAGCATTATCATTCAGATTGGTTTGAGTGTCTGACAATGTTTTATGTAGTCTTCTTATTTCCAAGCCTGAAAAGTTATTCCCCATGTAATAGTTCCACATTCCTTTCGGAATGTGTAGCATGATATCCCTCCCTCCCTCCTAGCAGCTTGTCTTCTATGATATATGCCATTTCATCCCTTTAGCAATTGGAAAATGTATTTCTAGAAGCCAGTCTCTTGGCAATTGGTGCATTATTTTTCCATTAAAGAGAATATCCATGCATTCACTAAGAATTGCAGGTTTAAAGTGTTTGGTAATAATTGCTGGTTGTTTGTCAAGCAGAATTTCTGTCTGAACATGAAAATACAACATGAATATGATTTGCAACCATTCCACAGGGTTCCTAATTTCCTCCAGCAACACAGAGTTATTTTTCTTCATGCTTAAAATCCACTACAGGTGCTTAGTGCATTTGGTCTCCTTTGGAGGTACATGTTCTAAGTTTGACACAGGAAAAAGTCGAAAATGTTCTAACCGAGTAATCCCCCCATTCCACAATCTTTTAACTCTGATTTATTCCAAAGCTGAAAGTATTCATCACTAGTTGAGCTAAAATAAACTAACTCTTATGACATATAATTAAATTACTGGCAGAAACAAAATCTAAAATTCCTCCACAGTACTTCACATAAACATCAGCAGAATAATTGAGTTGAGGTAAAATATTTTGTTGAAAGGCCAAAAAATGTCACCTGAAGGAATTTGTTTCCCTAATCTCTGACGTTGTTTAATTTTCTTCATAATTACCAAAAACTTCACTTTCATGTAAAATCCTCTTTTCTTTTAGCTATTCTTTACCTCACTTCTCTTTCTATGTCTTTACCAGAAACTGGGAATAAAAACATTAGAAAAATGTTTACACTTTTAGCTAACTGATAGTCTCTCCAGATCTGGCTAAAAGAAATTATGCATATACTCAGTATTCACAATTTCTAAGTTTAAATTCTAGAAAGGGGAAGTGTTACACTTCTGTTTTGTCCATCTGAGTTTTCTTTTCAGTTGACCCAAGAACAGACTCGATTATCCTCAAGACTTTGTAACCAGGGCACGTTAATTTGGGGAGAATAGTGATTTCTCGTTTCCTAATTAAATAGCCCTAGAGAGAGGGCCAAAAATTGCCTATTAGAAGCAGCTGTGGAGTAAGGCACTCATGGAGAAGAATGAAAGGGGCAAGTGAATATAGCACCTTCAACTGAAATATCCAGGTGCATTCGCATTGGGACTGATCAGGGAAACAACTACCCACAGAGAATGAACAAAAGCAGGGTAGGGTGACGGCCCTCCCAGGATTGACACGGAGCCAAGGGAACCCCCATCCCCAGCCAAGGGAAGCAGTGAGTGATTGTGCAACCCTGGGAAACCACCACTTCTCACACGGATGTTTGCAACCCGTGGATCAGGAGATCCCCTCATGATCCCCTGCCATTAAGGCCTTGGGTCCAACACAAAGAGCTGTATGGAGTCTCAGCAGGGCAACTGCTCAGGAATGCACAGAGATCCAGGAACTTTACATACTCTGGGCCCAGGATCCCCAACAAACATGTCTGCAACTCAGGCAAGGCAAGAGGTCCATACATATCCCTAGGAAGGGGACTGAATCCAAGGAGCTGAGCAGCATCAGTCTGCAGACTCCACTTCCACTGCCCCTCTAAGACCCACTGGCTTGGAATTCCAGCCTGCTACTGGCAACAGGGTGAAGCCTGTCTGAGATGTGACAGTTCCCTCAGTGGGAGGGGCAGACCACCATCTCTACTGTTTGGTAGACTCAGCCATTCCAGCCTGTGGGTTTTGGAGAGTCTAAGCTGACAGAGGCAAAGGCAGTTCCCCAGCATGACATGGCTGTTTTGTCGAGCATAGCCAGACTGCTTCTTTCAGTGGGACCCTGGTCCACTCCTCCTCTGAGGTGGGTCCTCCCAGCCAGGGCATCCGGCCATCCCTGCCCATGTTCTAAAGCAGACAGAGTTCTCACTTCACCCTGGGACCAAGTGCCCAAGCAGTAGGGCAGGGTGCCACCTCAGCTGTTTGGGCATCTCAGCGGGTCCAGCCTTTGGGCCTTGGAGAGCCAAAACTGATCAGGTGCTGAAGGGATCCCCAACACAGCACAGTTGCTCTACCAAAAAAGCACCCAGACTGCTTCAAGTGGGTCCCTGATCCCATTCCTCTTGACTGTGTGAGACCTCCCAACAGGGGTCTCCAGTCACCTCCTACAAGTACATTTGGGCTGGCAACAGGTCAGTACCCCTGGGATGGAGCTTCCAGAGGAAGGGGCAGGCTGCCATGTTTGCTGTTTTGCAGCCTTCACTGGTGATACTTCCAAGTATGGGAAAAACCAAGGTAACTAGGGTCTGGAGTGGACCCCCAGCAAACCACAGCAGCCCTGTGGAAGAGTGGCCAGACTGTTAAAAGAAAATCAAACAAGCAGGAAAACAACAGCAACAACCCATAAAAACTCCATCCAAAGGTCAGCAACCTCAAAGATAAAAGGTAGATAAGCCCACAAAGATGAGGAAGAATCAACCCCAAAACACTGAAAATTCAAAAGCCAGAGTGCCCCTTTTCCTTCAAATGACCACAACACCTTTCCAGCAAGGGCTCAGAATTGGGCTGAGGCTGAGATGGCTGAAATGACAGAAGTAGGCTTCAGAATGTGGAAAAATCAAACTTCACTGACTTAAAGAAGCGTGCTGTAAGCCAATGCAAAGAAGCTAAGAATCATGATAAAACAGTGTAGGAGCTGACAGCCAAATAGCCAGTTTAGAGAGGAGCATAACCAACATGACAGAGCTGAAAAACACACTACAAGAACTTCACAATGTAATCACAAGTATTAATAGCAGAATAGACCAAGCAGAGGAAAGAATCTCAGAGCTTGAAGACTATCTTTCTGAAATAAGACAGTCAGACAAGAATAGAGAAAAAAAGAATGAAAAGGAATGAACAAAACCTCTGAGAAATACTGGATTATGTAGAGACCAAATCTATGACTGATTGGAGTACCTGAAAGAGACAGGGAGAATGGAACCAATTTGGAAAACATACTTCAGGATATCATCTAGGAGAATTTCTCCAACCTAGCAAGACAAGCCAACATTCAAAGTCAGGAAATGCAAAGAACCCCAGTAAGATACTCCACGAGAAGATGAAGACACATAATCATCAGATTTTCCAATGTCGAAATGGAAGAAAAAATTCTAAGGGCAGTCAGAAAGAAAGGCCAGGTCACCTACAAAGGGAAGCCTATCAGACTTACAGCAAAATTCTCAGTGGAAACCCTACTATCCAGAAGAGATTGGGGGCCAATATTCAACATTCTTAAAGGAAAGAATTTCCAACCCAGAATTTCATATCTGGCCAAACTAAGCTTCATAAGCAAAGGAGAAATAAGATCCTTTCCAGACAAGAAAATGCTGAGGGAATTTGTTACCACCAGACCTGCCTTACAAGAGATCCTGAAGGAAGCACTAACTATGAAAAAGAAAAACCTTTACCAGCCACTACAAAAACACACTGAAGTACACAGACCAGTGACACTATGAAGCAACCACATAAACAAGTCTGCAAAATAACCAGCCAGCATCATGATGAGAGGACCAAATTCACACATAACGATACTAACCTTAAATGTAAATGGACTAAATGCCCCAATTAAAAGACACAGAATGGCAAGCTGGATAAAGAACCAAGACCCATCAGTATGCTGTCTTCAAGAGACCCATCTCACATGCAAAGATACACATAGGCTCAAAATAAAGGGATAGAGGAAAACTCACCAAGCGAATGGAAAACAGAAAAAAGCAGGGGTTGCAATCCTAGATTCTGACAAAACAGACTTTAAACCAACAAAGATCAAAAAAGACAAAGAAGGGTATTACATAATGGTAAAGTGTTCAATTCAACAAGAAGAGCTAACTATCCTAAATATATATGCACCCAATATAGGAATACCCAGATTCATAAAACAAGTTCTTAGAGATTTTCAAAGAGACTTAGACTCCCACACAATAATAGTGGGAGACTTTAACATCCCACAATATTAGAGAGATCATCAAGGCAAAAAATTAACAAAGATATTCAGGACCTGAACTCAGCTCAGGATCAAGTGGACCTGATAAATATCTACAGAACTCTCCATCCAAAAACAACAGAATATACATTCTTCTCATCACCACACAGCACTTAATCTAAAATTGATCATATAGTTGGAAGTAAAACACTCCTCAGCAAATGCAACAGAACTGAAATCATAACAAACAGTCTCTTGGACCACAACGCAATTAAATTAGAACTCAAGATTAAGAAATTCACTCAAAATCACACAAGTATATGGAAATTGAACAACCTGCTCCTGAATGACTTTTGGGTAAATAATGAAATGAAGGCAAAAATCAAGAAGTTATTTGAAACTAATGAGAAAAAAGATACAATATACCAGAATCTCTGGGACACAGCTAACACAGTGTTAAGAGGGAAATTTATAGCACTAAATATCCACATCAAAAAGCTAGAAAGATCTCAAGTTAGCAACCTAACATCACAACTAAAAGAATTAGAGATCCAGCAAACAAACCCCAAAGCGAGCAGAAGACAAGAAATAACCAAAATCAGAGCTGAAGTGAAGGAGATAGAGACATGAAAAACCCTTCCAAAAAATCAATCAATCCAGGAGCTGGTTTTTTGAAAAAAATTAATAAAACAGATAGACCACTAGCTAGACTAATACAGAAGAAAAGAGAGAAGATTCAAATAAACACAATCAGAAATCACTGATTTCTGACTCCACAGAAATACAAACCGCCATCAGAGAATACTATAAACACTTCTGTGCACATAAACTAGAAAATTTACAAGGAAGGAATGGATAAATTCCTGGACACATACATTTTCTCAAGACTGAACTAGGAAGAAATTGAATCCCTGAATAGACCAATAACGAGTTCTGAAACTGAGGCAGTAATAAATAGCCTACCAACCAAAAAAAAAAAAAAAGCCACCACCAAATGGATTCACAGCTGAATTCTACTAGAGATACAAAGAAGAGCTGGTACCATTCCTACTGAAACCATTTCAAAAAAAACTGAAAAGGAGGGACTGCTCCCTAACTCATTCTATGAGGCCAAATCGTGGCATAGATACAACAAAAAAAGAAAACTCCAGGCCAATGTCCTTGATAAACATTGATACAAAAATTCTGCACAAAATGCTGACAAACCAAGTCCAGAAGCAGATCAAAAAGCTTATCCACCACAGTAAAGTAGGCTTCATCCCTGGGATGCAAGGCTGGTTCAACATATATAAATCAATAAATGTAATTCATCACATAACTGCAGACAAAAACCATATTATTATCACAATAGATGCAGAAAAAGGCCTTTGATAAAATTCAACATCCCTTCATGTTAAAAACTCTCAATAAACTAGGTATTGAAGGAACATACCTCAAAATAATAAGAGCCATATATCACAAACCCACAAATGATATCATACTGAATGGGCAAAAACTGGAATCATTCCCCTTGAAAACTGGCACAAGACAAGGTTGCCCACTCTCACCATTCCTATTCAACATAGTATTTGAAGTCCTGGCCAGGACAATCATGCAAGAGAAAGAAATAAATCATATTCGAATAGGACGAGAGGAAGTCAAACTATCTTTGTTTGCAGATGACATGATCCTATACCTAGAAAACCCCATCATCTCAGCCCAAAAGCTTCTTAAGCTGATAAGCAAATTCAGCAAATTCTCAGAATACAAAATCAATGTGCAAAAATTGCTAGCATTCTTATACACTAACAGGCAATCTGAGAACCAAATCACAAATGAACTCCCATTCACAATTGACACAAAAAGAATAAAATACCTGGGAATATAGCTAACAAGTGAAGTGAAGGACCTATTCAAGGAGAACTACAAACCACTGTTCAAAGAAATCAGAGATGACACAAACAAATGGAAAAACATTCCACGTTCATGGACAGGAAGAATCAATATTGTGAAAATGTACATACTGCCCAACGCAATTTATAGATTCAATGCTATTCCCATAAAACTGACATTGACATTCTTCACAAAATTAGAAAAAACTATTTTAAAATTTATATGAAACAAAAAAGAGAGCCCAAATATTCAAGCAATCCTAAGCAAAAAGAGCAAAGCTAGAGACATCATGCTACCTGACTTCAAACTATATTACAGGGCTACAGTAACCAAAACAGTGTGGCACTGCTATAAGAACAGACACATAGACCAATGGGACAGAATAGAGAACCCAGAAATAAGACTGCATATCTGCAACCATCTGATCTTTGACAAACCTGACAAAAACAAGTAATGGGGAAAAGATCCCCTATTTAATAAATGGTGCTGGGAGAACTGGTTAGCCACATGCATAAAATTAAAACTGGAACCCTTCCTTACACCATACACAAAAATCAACTGAAGATGGATTAAAGTCTTAAATGTAAAACCCACAACTATAAAAAATCTAGAGGAAAACCTAGGCAATACCATTCAGGACATAGGCACAGGCAAGATTTCATGACAAAGACAACAAAAGCAATTGAAACAAAAGCAAAAATTGACAAATGGGATATAATTAAACTAAAGAGCTTCTGCACAGAAAAAGAAACTATCAACAGAGTAAACAGACAACCTATACAATAGGAGAAAATTTTTGCAAACTATCCATCTGACAAAGGTCTAATGTCCAGCATCTATACGAAACTGAAACAAATTAACAAGAGGAAAACCAAACAACCCCATTAAAAAGTGGGCAAAGGATATGAACAGACACTTCTCAAAAGAAGACCTATATGCAGCCAACAATCATATGAAAAAAGCTCAACATCACAGATCATTAGAGAAATGCAAATCAAAACCTCAATGAGATACCATCTCACACCAGTCAGAATAGCTATTACTTAAAAGTCAAGAACAACAGATGCTGGCGAGGTTGTGGAGAAAAAGGAATGCTTTTATACTGTTGATGGGAGTGTAAATTAGTTCAGCCATTTTGGAAGACAGTGTGGCAATTCCTCAAAGACCTAGAGGCAGAAATACCATTCGACCCAGCAATCCCATTACTGGGTATATACTCAAAGGAATATAAATCATTCTATTATAAAGATACATGCACGTGTATGTCCATTGCAGCACTGCTTACAATAGCAAAGACATGGAATCAACCTAAACGCCCATCAATGATAGACTGGATAAAAAAAAAATTGTTACATATACACAATGGAGTACTGTGCAGCCATAAAAAGGAATGAGATCATGTCCTTTGTAGGGACATGGATAGACCTGGAGGCTATTATCCTTAGCAAACTAACACAGGAACAGAAAACCAAACACTGTGTGTTCTCACTTATAAGTGGTAGCTGAATGATGAGAACACATGGACACATGGTGGGGGGCAGAGAGGAACAACACAAACTAGGGCCTGTTGGAGGGTGGGAGGAGGAAGAGCATCAGAAAGAACAGCTGTTGGATGCTGGCTTAACACCTGGGTGATGGGATGATCTGTGCAGCAAACCACCATGGCACATAGCTACCTATGTAACAAACCTGCACATCCTGCACATGTACCCCTGAACTTAAAATCAAAGTTGGAAATAAAAATAAATAAATAGCCCTGAGGAACACACTGCCCACCTGGCCCCCCCACCCCCCCACACACGTATGCTACTCAATCACTCTGTACTTTAACCCATTCAGGAACTTGTTAAGATGACTTCAGCTTTGTTTTGCTTGGGAGTTTGTCCTTTCTGTCACTTGAAATTTCAAAATGATATGGTCATTTCAGAAGCCAAAATTGCAGTGTCCACACCACATGGAATATTTGTAGGCCAGCACTTTCAGGATTCACCACAATATGAACAACAAGTCAACACAATGGTGGTTTACAAGGCAATAAATTTTTCCTTCAAGGTTTCGTGGTACCATTTTCATATTAACTTCTAAGTTTGAAAAATTCTCTTAACCACCTCCTCCCTTTTCCTGTCGAACACCAATTTTTAAATTACCTGGTGGTTTAATAAACTTCTCTTATTTTTCCACACTCTCTTCAACTGTGCTAGTATTTTTCAGGCTACTTTTCTTTCTAAATGCAGGGGGCAGGGGGAAAAAAACAAAAAACTGGACTGGAATTGGAAATGTGGGATTGGCTTCAACTCTGTCATTCATTAGCCATGTGACCTGTGACTGGTCCTGTGATGCCTCTGAGCCTAGTGGGCTCATCTATAAAACAATGATACAAATACCTACACAAATGGAGGATTCAAAGATATAGTAGTTTGTGAAGAAGCTTTGTAAGTGCCAAGAGGCTACACGTAAGTAATTTTTATTCAGAGGCATCTCTGTGACATAAATTATCTGGCAAAAGAATGCACTGGCTTTCTTCTTCTCCCACTAGGAAGAAAGAGCACTGTCTCAGGTATCAGCACTCACTGCTGTAATTTCAAATGTCTTCCCACTCTCAACTCCAGAAAACTCTCCTCACATTTCAGAACTATCCGAGGCCTGCTCTCAAGAAGGTAACTCTACTCCTACTATTTTTGCAGACCATAGTCTACTGATAACATATCCATATGCCTTCATATTCTCTAATGTCTCTGCCCCTTGCCTTATCCTCAAGGCTCTACCTCCCTTCCCAGCCTTTCCAAAGGAAGTTTGATTGCTCCTTCTCACACTTCCCATGACTTGGGGATGGGATTAGAATGACTAGGAGGAGATGGAATAGTCCCTACTTTCTTCTATAGCTTTTAGGTTCCTGCCCCAACATCAATATGCTATAATGTTCCTAGTTTGTGTGTGTGTGTGTGGGGGGGGGGGGTTGTTTTGTTTTGTTTTGTTGAGACAGGGTCTTTCTCTGTCACCCAAACTGGAGCACAGTGGTGTGATCATGGGTCACTGCAGCCTTGACCTCCCAGGCTCAAGTGATCCTCCCATCTTAGCTTCCTGAGTAGCCGGGACCACAGGTGCATACCAACATGCCCAGCTAATTTTGTAATTTTTTTGTAGAGATGGGGTCTCATTATATCGCCCAAGTTGGTCTCAAACTCCTGGGCTCAAGAGATCCTCCTGTCTTGGCCTCCCAAAGTAACGGGATTATAGGCATGAGCACTGAGCCTGGCTCTGTTCCCAGGTTTTAAGACTTTTATCATATACTTACACAGCTCTCCTTTGCCATTTATTGTTGTTCCATTCTGAGACACATTGCCAGGTCTTTTAAGACACTAGGCACCCACTGCCGTCTTTCTTTTCAAAGACATCATCCTCCAAGGCACTGAGAACCCTACTGATGCCCCTTCTGACACCACAGTTCACAGATCCTTGTCCCTCAGTGCACTAAGAACTCATCTCTTTGGTACTTCCCCTCTAAGGAAGCATTACAATATACTTGACCATTTCATGTGACTAAGATCTCACACCGTGAGATCCCTCTAATAGACTACAACCTCCTGAAATTCCCATGCTTTCAAATCCTAATTCCTGCTGCATCTCCTTCTTCATGATGGCATCCACTTCCTGGATCCCTCCCTAGTTGTCTAGTGATTGCCAACTGTGGTCCAATGAATAGTGACCCTCTCAAAGGTTTCCACGTCTTAATCCCTAGAACCTGTGAATATGTTACCTTACATGGGAAAAGGGATTTGCAGATGTTATTAAGTTTAGGATCTTGAGATGAGGTGATTTTCCAGGAGCCCAAAGTAATCACAAGGATTCTTATAAGAGGGAGGCAGGAGGATCAAAGTCACACAAGGTGATATGAGGATGGAAGCAAAGACTGGAGTATGCAGCTGTGAACCAAAGAAAGTCAGCAGCCTTTAAAGCTGGGAAAGGCAGGAAAGATTCACCCTGGGAAAGTAGGAGTGACCTAGCACTGACACCTTGATTTCAACCCAGTGAAACTCATTTTGGATTTCTGGCCTCTAGAACTCTAAGATAGTAAGTGCTGTATAAGCCATAAAGTAGGTGGTAATTTGTTACAGCAGCCATAGGAAACTAATATACAACCATAGCTGAGTGGCCTCTTGACTCAGTTCTGAAAGAGCCAATGGTCAATAATTTGTTTTTCCCTTCACCCTAGAATTCCTCTTGCCAATTCCCAACTGACTTCTATTACAATTATGGAACTTTTCATTCCTACACATCTGTTTTTGAGTGATGTTAGAGCAGATCTTAAACTAATTAGGATCATTTATAAATTACTGAATTATATAAATCTTCTTTTTCCTTGAAGATTTCTCACCAGTGGCTCAGTAGCAGATGCTGAAAATATTTCTACTCTGTCTGGGTTACCAAATCCACCTCCACCCACTTCAATCTTCAATGAACCCACCTTCTCTGACAAAACTGAGATAATCTATAACCTTTCAACTTTTCTTCTATCTTTTTTTAGAACTGTTTTTAAAAATATAATTTATTTTTTCTTTTTAATTGATATATAATAGTTGTACATGTTTTTAGGGTACACATGATATTTTGATAGATGTACACAAAATAGTTAGAAGATTGGAATGTTCCCAACACAAAGAAAAGATAAATGTTTGAGGTATAGATATTCCAATTACCCTGATTTGATCATTACACATTGTATACATGTATCAAAATATCACATACACCTCTTCTGCTTTTAACTGCCTCTTTTCTTCCCTCTTGTCTCAAATTCAGTGCCCTTTTTCCTTCTCAGCTCTATGTACGTCCTTTCCATATCCCCTAGATCCCATGCCATTCTGCATCTTCCTGGGTCTCACACCATCTATTAGCTTCAATCACTGGGGTGCATAAGAAGGAGTCTTGTGCACTGGGAGCTCCACTCCCAGGTTCAGGGAAGCACTACCTAAGCCATCCAAGATAAAAATCATTCTCAAGTTGTTTCCTAAGATCTCCAAAGCTAGATCCATAGCTTGTTTCTTTTTTACCATATTTTCTTGCCTTAAATATAAAGACTTTCTCAAGTTGAAGAGAGCATTCTATTGTTCTGCCATTTGGAGACACACAGGAAAAATAATAGACACAATGACATTAATAGGAATTCTCTAAGATCATGTGGATTGCAGATATTCTATACCATTGTCTCCATAAACATAAAATGACCCATTTGTTTTGTTTTGTTTTGGAAATTAGAGTCACTCTTCCCATGATACTTAAAGAACTGTGCCTTTTGTGTAATAGACACTCACTAAATATTATTGAATTAAGTATTCAAAACAGCTCATTGAAATGGACATTTTTCATGAGCTGCATCATCACGGGCTTTGGACTCTTAACCCAAACAGCTAGATTTGCCTTCAGGTAAGAATCTCTCCATCTCTGTCCCCATAAATTTGTTACAAAATAATATTTTCATCAGTGTATAACCTTTACCATGTGGCTTCCCACTGTGAAAACAGAATTATGTGCTTTTTACTGCTGACACTAATATATGCTTGTTATAGGCTTCAAAAATGTCATGTAATAGTTCCAAAAATTTTCGCTGGCAATTGAAGCCCATGGATAAAGAGAAAGAAGCATAAAAGGGAACAGTTGTGTATATATAGATATGTGTGTGTATATATATATACATAATAACTGACATTATGTTGATGTTAAAGATGTCAACATTTTTGGGGAAAAATATTGCTTATTTTAAAATGTCTAACATTATTCTAGCCAAATAAATAAAGAACCAAGCTCTTGCAGAAATATAATCCTTTTGAAAAAGGTATAGATTTTTTCATATAGCTATTTTATTTTTGCTTAAATTAATTGCATGTGTATGTAAAGCACACAGACCTATATTTAAAAAGTATATTACATATATTAACCTTCTCAAAATTTATATTTTCAATCTGTGAATTTACATATATATGAAATACATAAACCATTTCAATGATAGTACCAGAATACATTTTAAATCCCAATTTATGAAAATATTGTAAAGAAATTATGAAGCCATTTAAATAAGAAAAGCAATATGGAGTACTGAGAAGAAAGTACATGTTTGAGCTAATCCAACCTGGATTTGAACCTTTATCACTCACCGTGTATTATTTCATAAGTTCAATCCCATTAATACCAAAAATTACATATAATAACATTGTAATTCTCATCTTCCTTGATGTTATGGAGCTTAAATGAGTCACAGCCTTTCCAAAAACATGGATTTCTTTTCTTCCTTCTGTTTAAGAACTGTATCTAATTTTTCCAAGAGTGCCCAACACAATGCTTTAAACAAAGTAGATATTCAATAAATGCTTACTAAGTCAATCAATGTCTTGCAAATCACTTGGCAATGCACATTATCTATTTTCCTCCACACTGAGAAAAAAACCTTCACAGATAAATCAAGTTAATCATTTCCCTTAACCTAAGAACTACACCTCAATTTCTTTCAAAGAACCTTACATTTTGAGTCTCTATGAATTTCTTGTAAATTATCTGTCTTCTATGGGGCTTGGCAATCAAGTGGCTAAAAAGAAAAGAGACGCCAAAATTTAAGGAAAAGGAAAACACATGATTTTAGCCATGGTATTGCTTCAGAAGGTTTTATACACTTGACCTTTGATAAACATGTTATTTCTCCCAACAGCTATTCCTGATTTTACTCCAAGGTGGCTTTCCCAAGACCAGAACCAGCTCATGAAGAAAGAGCCCAATCAGGAAAGGGTGGTTAGACTCTAATCACCCTGGGCAGTCCCTGCCTCTTCTCCTTGGTGCTCCTCATTCCCCTGCAGGTACCAACCAGTCCTTTAGCATCCTTATGGGGTCCCTCTCTAGGATTTGGGGAGTGAGCGAAAGAGTCAGCACATCCCAATTTATAGAGGGCAGACCATGTGCAGGGGCTTCACAAACATCATCAACTTTCACCCTTCCAGCATTCCTGCTGGGAGCCCCTCCTTCATTTTCAGAAGAGAGTCATTTGGGGTTCAACCAGTTTCAATAAATCATTTGCCCACGTCACAGAAAAAGGAAGGATTAGACCTAGTTTTCTTTTTCTTAAGATATATCATATATCATACAACTTGCCCTTTTAAACTATACAGTTCAGTGGTTTTTGGTACATTCATGATGTTGTGCAACTATCACCACTGTCTAATTTGAGAACACTTTTATCCCTCTAAAAGTAAACCCCATACCTTTTAGCAGTTACTCCTTACAACACCCCACCCTCAGTCTTAGGCAACCACTACTTTCTGTCTGTATGGATTTACCTATTCTATACTTTTTATATAAATGGAATTTCATATTGTTTTTGTAAAAGAAAGGAGTAAACTAGGATATATTTTATATATGTATAAAGAACCTATAGAAAGATATTTTAGTCTGTTTGGGCTGCCAAAACCAAATACCTTAGACTGGGTAATTTATAAATAATAGAAATTTATTTCTCACAATTCTGAAGGTTAGGAAGTCTCAGATCAAGGCACTGGCTGATTGGTGTCTGATGAAGGCCTGTTTACTAGTTCATAGACAGGGCCTTCTCGCTCTGTCCTCACATGGTGAAAGGGGTGAGGGAGCTCCCTCGGGTTTCTTTTATAAGAGCACCAATCCCATTCATGAGGCTACGCCCTCATGACCTAATCACCTCTCAAAGTCCCCACCTTCAAATACCATCACATTGGTATTACGTTTAAATATATGAATTTTGGAGGTACACAAATATTCAGTTTATAGCAATGACGGAAGGGGAAACTGAAGAAATTCCAAGGGTAAGAGGGGCTCAACCCACCACTGTCGGCAGGGGCCAGGGGAAAGCAAGAGAAAGAATGTAGGCAGCTGCTGGGAGCAGAGTGGTCTGACTGACAGCCAGCAAGGAAACAGGGACCTCAAGCCTGCAACTGCAAGGAATTGAATTGGCTAACAACTCCAAAGAACTTGGAAGTGGATTTTTCTCAGTCTCCTGAGGAGAGCCTAGTTGGCTGACACATTGATTTCAGCCTTGTGAGCCCCTGAGCAGAGAAACCAGCCAAGCCTACTCGACTTCTGACTTACAGAGCAGTGAGATTTTGTGTTGTTTTAAGTTGCTACATTTGTGGTAATATGTTGCAGCAGCAATAGGAAACTAATACGCACCTAGCTGTATTATTTGTCTTCTTATTATAAATAAAGATTGAAAGCTAGTGGAAAACCAAACAGACCATGCTAAGATAATTGAAAGTAAGGCTAGTTTCCCAGTGACATAACTTACCCAGTCAAAAGATTATGGTAGTTTTTAAATTTTGTTTTGCGCACCTATGCTTAATAATTTTAGTCTGAAAATTGTAATTTTGACAAAAATCTCCAGGGAAGCAAATCTTTGTAGTAAAACTTGAATGGCAGGCTTATTAACCCAGTGTTCTCTGTCTCCTAAATCTAGAGCCTTCCCTTAATACTAAAATTCCAGGATATAAACATGGTTTCTTTCATTCTTAAGAAGTTGGTTAACAACATGCCCCAGTGTGTGATGTTCCCCTTCCTGTGTCCATGTGTTCTCATTGTTCAATTCCCACATACGAGTGAGAACATGTGGTGTTTGGTTTTGTTGTGGGGTGGGGGGACGGGGGAGGGATAGCATTGGGAGATATACCTAATGTTAAATGACGAGTTAATGGGTGCAGCACACCAACATGGCACATGTATGCATATGTGACTAGCCTGCACATTGTGCACATGTGCCCTAAAACTTAAAGTATAATAATAAAAAAAAGTTGGTTAAAACTGATAAAAATTAAATTGATAGACTCTAAAGAGACAGACACTTGGCTTAAAGGAGAATGTTTGCCTTGTCTATTTGAAATGTCTAAAGGTTAACTCTGCACTTTATTTAACCTTTAACCATACAGTTTTTCCTTTTGGTATTGGGTATGTTCCAGAGCTTTTCTAAAGGAGTTTAATGTTATTACATGGGGAAAATGGTCAAATAAGTGGTCTTTAATACAGAATTAAGATGAAAGTTCTAAGAACACCTTATTATAATTTAGCTTATTCTCTTATTATAATTTAGCTCTATATGGCTAAGTACTTTGTGTGAAAACAAAAACATTTCAAAATTGACTACATTCTATAAGAAAAAGCAGAAATATTTTTCCTACCTAATTTGTTGGAAAAGCTTAATTAATTAATGTTGAGAAAAACCCTACGAATTAATCTAGTTGTTGGGTAAAATCTACTTATTTTTAACATCATCTCTCCTCTTCTAAGATCTGTGTCCACCTCTTGCTACCCACTGCTGATCAATATTTATTTCAGTAGTTCTCAACCAGGGGAGATTTTGCCTCCTAGGACACATTTGGCAATGACTGGAGATGTTTTTGACTCACAACTGGGGGTGTGCTAGTCAATCTAGTGGGTAGAGGCCAGGGGTGCTGCTGAGCTTCATACAATGCACAGGACAGCCCCTTCTACAGATAATTGTCCAGCTTCCAAATGACAATAGTGCCAAGTTTGAAAAATTCTGGTTTAGATGGATCTAGAGAGGTGGGTCAGTAATGAATAACGATATGGGGTTCTCCATTTAGGACAATTAATGAAAGCTGTGTTAGTACAGGGTTGTTGTGAGAGAGGGAGAGGGATAGGGAGAGAAAGAGGTTTGACAAATGTCTATATTAAACTATATTAAAGTAACAGAAAGAGGGACCAAAAGTAGAGGCAAAAACCAAGTGATCAGAGAAATAGGAAGATAAGGATAACAGAGTGTCACAAAAATAAGGAGGGAGACGATTCTAAGGAAGACTTGGTCAGCAAGGTTGAATGCTATGGAGCAGGAGTGTTGAATGAGCACTAAGGAAACACCATGACTTTCATACTAGGATATTATGGGTGACCTCCGAAATATAAGCTTTAAGTGAACAGTGAATTTTGGGGAAGAGTTCAAGGCTTGAAGGAATAGGAACAGATGCTGGTTTTTTTTTTATTTCTGTTTATTTCTGTTTGTTTTATTGCCTTTTTAAGACAGAAAAAAATGGAGAATGTGGTTATGCTGACAAAACCACCACCAGGCAGGATAAAAAACACCATTGTACTAAAAATTATCCTCTGAAATAATTAGCATTTCAATAAAAATTTTAATTTTTTTCACAATTTCAAGCAATCACATTTAAAGAGGCATATAACATATACGACATTTGAAGGGAGATATGAACTATCTTGTGAAAAACGAGACATAATTCAATACAAAGAAGATACTCTTCCCTCCTTGTTCTTCTTATAACTAGTTGTAAAGTCCAGTTTATGCAACATACAACAAATGAAAGTTAATTGGATCTAAACAATTAGTCAACTGGGGTGAAGGGAATGCAAAGAGGAGAGCATTGGTTATAATGCTCTCTGGCATGATGACAACCAGTTGGTAAACCAATTTGGTTTTTGCACTTTTCAGCTGATTTTTTCTGAATAGTATAGAGAGGTTAACTCTGATTTTCCCATTTGAAACCTAAATGGATTTGACATCAAAACTATTTCTTTAAGTAAACCAAAAAATAATCTATTCAACTGTCTGCCTCCTTCATGCTGGGCTGCTGGCTGCCATGCTGGACTGTGAACTGTCATGCCAGGCTTGAAAAGCCGTTACTTCACATAAAACCCAGGCCTGCCCCCATGGTCCCACATAGCTCTTGATGGGCATGCTCTGTGGCTCCTTGGATCAGGCCTGAGAGCTGGAAAGTCACTATGGAGCAGCAGACAGAGTCAATCAAACGAGAATTTCCTTTGGGCAAGTGCAACTACAGGAAACAATAATAAACTTCAGATTTCTGGGAGGGATTCTTTTTGTCCAGTCTCTTAAAAACAGAAAGCTTTTCTCAAACCCTTAAGAGAATTTAGTTCCAGCTTTCTTTCAGCTTTGGGTTGGAGAGAATGTAGCTGAGTAATAACTAAAAAGTATAATGCATTCACTGTCTTCAAAGCCTCTGCCATACCATTTTAGGGGTAGAACTGAAGCCCAATGCCATATGCATTTCGGCCCCTGTGAGTTGGTTAGCTTTGCCCTGTGTCACAGTATCTCAGCCCAAGTCAGTTTATATGAAGGGTTGTGGATAGAACATCATATTCTTTGTAACTACGGGAAAATAAAGACGCCCTCTTTCTGATGTGAGTCCTATAGCGTCTTGCATGAAAAAGAGAACATTATATTATTCTTGGTGATGAGAATAGATGCTACCTAGAATATGCTCACCTATACAATTCGATTTCCAATTCATTAGTACGTGAGCTGGCTACCCTGCCATGTTCTCCCACTGGTTCTGCAAGTCCACAACCCTCAATCTGTCCATCCCCCTCTTCCCCTTTCATGACTTTGGCATGACACACACTTATGTCTATCTAACTCCTCCCCATCTACCACCTTGTCCAACACTTCAGAGCAGCACCCCAGGATCTTGGCATTTAAGTTGTGAAAAGTCACCAGGCCTAACTGTATCAATGGCCCTACTGAATGCTCATACAAAGAAATTACAGTTTAGTGTGAAAAACCCCATTGCCTTTGTAAATGCTGTGATAACACTCATTACATCAGAACAGAGCCAAAGAAAGAAGCTTAGATTTAATCTGTTTTAATCTCAGTTATTTCCTAATATAAAAGACTGTGGGCATTTTCACATTCTTTGGAAGGATTAGCGAAGGCCAAAATGAATAACAAATTGACATTTCTGAAGTTCTGGAAGAGCCAAAAGCAATACAAAAGGAAGGCAGACAGATCAAATTTCTGAACAGAATTATTTTTCTTAGCAGAGTTTAAAAGTTAACATTAGGAACAAATGTTAAACAGCTCTGCACAGTTATTTTTCTTTACCTGGAACACATTTTGCCAAACAGTTTAACTGACAATTTAGAAAGACATATCCTCATGTTATAGAGACAAAGAAACTTCATCTATGTGACAGGCATAATAAGAGATTTTTTTAGAGTAATGTGTATAACAATTTTTACATGCCTCTAGTCATTTTATTGTCTGAAATATTCCAGAACTAATGCTGCCATTTTTTTTTAGTGAAGAGTATGTTGGTTCCCATCAAATCGTTGAATATTTGTGTTAAAAGAGATCTAAAGAAAAGTAATCTACTTCAGCTTTTCATTTTGTAAATGAGGAAAGTCAGGCTGAGAAAGAGTACCCAAGCATCCAGTGTCATAAAATCACAGATCTATGACAGTTCAGGCCTAGGATCCTGGTTTTCTGATGACTCATCCAATGATCTTTTCATTTATCTTTGTCCTTTTCCTCAAGAAGATTATATTTTATCATTATATAGTATTAACTTGCTCTATTATAACCACATTCCAATTTGCTTTGATATATCTTGAATCAAAATAGCAAAAACAAATGGACTCTTGTGGCTCTACTTGTCTCAATGCCCCACAAAGTCACTGAGAAATGCTGTGAGGGTTGGGTCCATCCCAGCCCTTGGATATAGATATATTCACATCTAACAGAATTGTGAAATGAAAAGATTCCTAAGATATTAGTTCTATGATAGGATTCTAAATCCTAACACATTCTGCCTTCCCTCTTAGTCCTAGACATAGGGTTTAGTCCAAACCAGGGTTTCTCAACCTTACCACTATTGACTTTTAGGGTCAGATAATTTTTGTAGGTAAGTATCAACCTGTGCCTTGCAGAGTGTTTAGCAGCATCCCTGGATTCTACCTACTAGATGCCAGCAGCACCCCACCCCTAAATTGTGACAACCAAAAATGTCTCCAGAAATTGCCGGAAGTCTCCCGGGGTGGGGTTACAAAATCACCTCAAACTGAGGATCATTGGTCTAAACCCTTTAGCACTTACATAAACCTTGACACGAAATAGGAGCAAAGCAGAGATGAAAAGTGGGATACAAAGGAACTTACTGGCACCTTTGACTATGAACCTTCTTCTTTGGCTCTAAAGCCAATTAAATGTTTTGGTGAAAAAAAAGGAAAGTTGTTTTAATCAGCCATATGCCTTTCCTCACTCCCACCACACTTTTGCCTTAAAGTATGTTTTTGTTGCCATGAAAACAGAGCCTGCCTGTTTGTAATTATATTATTCTGCAGCAAATTTCAGAAAGTGCCAATTGGTACACTTCCAACCTCAAATTCTCTCCCTCTTCTTCTCCCTTCCCTAGCCAGGAGTTTAGGGAGGGGGAAGGAATGAGAGAAGAATGCCTAGTATTCTCAGCTCTGACCTCCTAATGCCTGCGCTCAGCATAAATCTCTCAGGTCTCCAGGACCTGGCAACCAAACCTTCCAACACGGCCTTGTCTCTGACTGAACTTCATTTGCTCAGCATTTTCACCCAAGACCACAGAACTTTGATAAGAGTTAGTCAAGACTCAGTGATGGTGAAGAAAGGGAAGGGAGAGGTAAGACAAGTAGAGCCATGAGAATCAATTTGTTCTTGCTATTTTGAGGGCAGATACATCAAAGTAAATTGGAATGTGGTTACACTGGAGCAAGTTAATACTATACAATGATAAATATCCATTCTTTTTTCAATTTTTATTTTTGTTTTTATTTTAAGTTCCTGGGTACATGTGCAGGATGTGCAGGTTTGTTACATAGGTAAATGTGTGCCATGGTGGTTTGCTGCACCTATCAACCCATCACCTAGCATAAATACCCATTCTTAATGAAAATGAGTTATGGTATTATTTTATTCACAGCCTGTGTTACTTCTCTGAATATGTCAGTAATAAACATGTTGTAGAAATTTAATAGAAATATCTAATAGGTGTGGTTATAAACATGCTGTAGAAATTTAATAGAAATATATAATAGATGTGGTTCTTACATAATTTCTTCTCTGGCCTTTTACAGCTTGAGATGTAATTTACATACAATAAATTGTTCAAATCTAAACTGTAAAGCTCTATAAATTTTTGCATATGTATATATTCATGCAACTGCTTCCCAGATGAAGATATAGAACATTTTCATTATAGAAACCTTCTCCTGTTTCCATCTAGTTAGTACCCACCCTTACCTCCCAGGGCAAGCCATATTGTGATTTCTACCAGTGAAAGAATAGCTTTGTCTGTTTTCTTATCCCATAAATTAAATTGTACAATATGTACTCTTTGTGCCTTTTGAGGCACATGTTGAAGAACATGAGAAACATGTTGAGTTTCTAAGGTTCATTCATTGAGTTTTGTGTGCCAATGGTTTGTTCTTTTTTGTTGCTATGTAGTATTCCTCCATCCAAATAAAACACAGACTCCTGTTGATGGATATTTGTGCCTGTGTATATGTATGTGTCTATATGGACTATTATGAATAAAAATGCACAGAAAATGGAGTGTACTAGTCTTTGTGTGGATATATGCACTTGTTTATCTTGTGTATATAACTAAGAATAAAATTCTAATACTAAAAATGGAAAATATTAATCATCAAATTGAATTTTTTATATTGCTATAAAGACTTGAAGGACACAGTGATCTTCTCCCATTTATTTTACACAAAGGGAAAGTAGATAAACCTTTTAAATAATTAATCAGGAAAATATATTAAGGCAGATGAAGACATAGAACACCTGACAGTAAGGTGAATATAGAATTTTTCATGAAACTGGGAGACTTTCTGAGTGAAAGGGGCATGATCAGTATTTATATAGGGACTGTTTAACCTGGACTTTGCTGAGAATACTGGATTTTATGGCCACTCATGCTAATTCTGACTGAGAAGATGAAAACTAGGCCAGACATCTACTGCCAACTTCAGAATTAACTCCCTTTTTGACCTTGGTCAACGTGTTTAAACCTTTGTCCTTTAATCATGGCATTGGTCAGAATATTCTCTGCTGAAATTTTATAAAGACTCCATAAATGGCAAGTCATAAATCATAAACCTCAAAGCCAATAAAGCTGTCCTGCAAGGATTGAGAGCTGGAATGCAGACTTCCAGGGGTAAGATGTATGCTTTCAAGAGCCTGGTTGTACCCGCTTCTAAAGTGCCACTCAATTAATTTATGAGGTTCTCTCTTCTCTTTCATTTACTTTTCCAGTTGTGACTTAAAATAAGTTTCAGCTAACCACATATGCTCTATGTTATTTCACTGAAAAGACGTGAACTGCAAATTACATCAGTGGTTGCAACACATTTGGCAATATCTTTCTTCTTCATGCTTCAGTCAACTAGACTTACTGTGTGATGAGAATCCCAGAGGCCCAGTGCGACAGTCCCTGAAATTTTCACTAAGTCAAATATCATGAAATAGTTTCATCGAGCTGACACTTGACATTGGGTGAAAGGGGGTTGGCATTACCTCATCAAAGTTGATGTTCTTAGGCTCACATGGGACAACAATGCTTTATTTCTACCATGTTTAGAAGTTTTAAGGCAACAGAAGACAATAACCACAAAACAGCAATGCCATTTGAAAAGGAGGGGCTGCCAGTTTTCGCAGGCATTTAAAACCACGTTTGTCAAAAACAAAAAGCGAAAAGATAGAAAATAGGTCTCTTGCAAGGGAAATAATGTATACTGGCTACCTTTAGAATGTCCCCAGAGTCACTGGATTGAAATAATTAGTTGCAAAGAGAGAATAAATTTAGGTAAAATAATGATAATCTGATATTAAGGACATTGTGTTTCCTACTATAGAAAAACAGCCATTCCAAGCGAATTCATTGGGAGTCATAACCTGTTACAAAATCACAAGTTAGAACAAGGACTAAAAATATAGTATAAAATCAGAAACTAAAATACTATTTATAACACGAATTCTTTTTTATTTACTTTAAAAAAATTATGGATACATAATAGTTGTACATATTTATGGGTTACCTGTACCCCATAAATTTTTATATGTATAACCATACATGTAATAGTTTTGATACAAGCATATAATGTATAAAGATCAGATCAGAGTAATTGGGATAGCCATCATCTCAAGAATTTGTGTTAGGAATATCCAATTCCATTATTTTAGTTATTTTGAAATATAAAGTCAGTTATTGTTAACTATCAGCACCCTATTGTGCTACTGAACACTAGATCTTATTCTTTCTATGTAACTGTATTTTTGTACCCATTAACCATCCTGTCTTTAATCCCTCTCATCCAGAACAATGAATTCTTTGTGGATAAATTTTTGTTTTATAAAATCATCATTATCTTACTGCTAAGTTAATATTTACAAAGTATAAAACATTTTTCACTGAGTCTATACCTTCTAGATTTCAAATACAAAAATGTAACCACATTAGTTAATTTTAAAATATATATTATATTTTACATAAACATATATATTTTTAAGTTTTTAAAAATCCACGTCTATTTCTAATCTGAATACAAACACATACATACACCATACACAGTCTTCTTCCTACCTTTTGAGAGTCACTACCTTCTGAAAAAAGCCCTTCCTAATGTAAATTTTCATAAGTAAAAGACAAAATCACCATTAATATCAAATGGCAAAGTTTTTATACATTTCTGATGCCCAAATTAAACCTATTTATGCTAAAGCAACACCAAGTCACACTAAAATGAACCCAATAATGTCAATATTTATCACAAGTTGTTATAACACAACATAACAAGGAAATAGTCCTTTAATTCATCACTAACATGGTTACCTATCTGTATATGTTCCATTCTTTCCTAGCAGTTATGTATCATGCATATCATGCATGTAAGCCTGTGACCATAACACATGCATTTGACCATCAATGTTTAAGTAATTGTACTTTTAGTTAAAAAATAAAAAAACCGAAACTATCAGTGATAACAATGCAAATGCACTGAGATCATCACTATTCCAAACCAGCAAACCAGGAGTTCTCTTGGAGGAAGAGATGGCAAGAAGCACCAACTGCTTCGTGCCTGTTCCATGAAACATTGGCCATCTATTTTCTTTGGGCCAACCAATGAGCATTAAAATGCCCTTCCACCTGTCCTCTACCAAGCCCAGTCATCAGGACTGGGTCATTCTTCTCTACTGTTCTTTGAAGACAGCCAAGTGGACACAGGGGTGCTATCTGCAGAGTTCGGTGAGGAACTGATCAAAGATAAGGTGACTTTTGAAGCCGTCCCATATTAAGAGGTGTCCAGATAAGACAACAGAGTAGAGGAACAAAAATATACCATTTCAGTTAGAGCAAAAGTATCTTTATCTGTGTTTGTGTTAAACACATATGCGGTCATGTGTGCCGTGATGCATCTAATCACAGTTGGCAAACTGTTGCTTAGTAGTTTGCTGAGCTAAGAGACTTGGTGTCACTGGGAGATAGTAAAGCCAACATAAAGAGTGTAATGCTTCCTTTGAGAAAGAGAATTCATCTCATCCCAATGAGTCTCTCCTTTTGCTTAGGATGCCCAAACTCCAAGGAAGGAGTGGAAAGCAGAGAAAAGATAAGGGAGACAGGAAACCAGAACAAGGGAGACACAGTAACCTGAGACAAAAAGTTAAAATCTATCGAGGATCGAATTAGAGAGTTGCAGGTATGGACAGGGCCTCAGATACTTGCCACTCTAACCATCTTTCCCACTCCGAAGGAAGCAGGAAAAAGAGCACTGGGGCATCAACCAGTCCTGCCTAGAGACTCCTCCCATCCACCCTCAGGGCCGCCATTTTCACCCAGGCTCTGTCTAGAGCCCGGGTGGCCTGCTCAACTCAGCTCACTTTGTACATGAGTCTCTGCATCCTCTTTGAAAAAAGTCAGGTGCTGGTCTGTTGAATGTGGCTATAGAAAGTAATGAGGAAGTATTCATGGAGATGACCAGATAAGTGGAGCCTTCTTAAGAGGAGCTGCCTTAGGACTGGAATCCTGTAATCTGTGGTTTTCAGTCAGGGGCAATTCTGACCCCTGGGCAACCTTGAGCAATGTCTGGAGACATTTCTAGTTGTCACAACTCAGGGTAAGGGAGGATGCTACTGGCTTCTAGTGAATAGAGGCCAGGGACGCTGTTAACATCCTAAAATGAACAACGCAGCTGCCACAGCCAAGAATTATGTGCCTCCAAATGTCACTAGTATTGTGGCTGAGAAACTCTGGACTAAAAGAAGCCAACCCTAAAGGTCAGCTTGGTGATGCAGGAGCAGCCAGATTACATGGCTAAGAGGGACATAGTTGGACAGAGTCAGACGTGGGACATCTCTGGGCTTCAGAAGGACTTCTAACTCAAGCTGATGAACAAATGAGAAGTCAGAATTGTGTTGCTGAAACGTCAGAAGTTTCAAAGTCAGAATCAAGATTCCAGCAATTACTTGATATTTCCCAGTCTTAATTTTTTCATCTGTAAGACTGGGATCCTAACATTGCTCCACAGGAATTTGCTAAGACTAAAGAAGATATTGAACATGAAGAACTTCTCACCAGTGATTGGCAAGTAATAGGCACTTCACAAAAAGCACTTCTCTTCCCTTTTCTTGCTCTAGGTAACCTCTGGAATGAACATTACAGAGATAGAGCAAGGAAGTGGATGGTTAGATCTTTTCCCCACAGCCCAACATTTTCAGAGCTCCTTGATCTTCCTTCCCTTTGTAATTTTTTCTTTCTACCCCACCACCTTCTAAGAACTGAAATTTCCCATCCATCAGTGATCACATACTCAGGCAAGGGCTTGAGGTGTAACTTTTTTCACCTTGTGACTCATGAAGATACAGTAGGGTGATCTCACCAGGAACCTATGCACATAAGAGACTAAAGAACCTCATAGAAAATAACTTATCCTGGAAGAATAAAAAGTCAACAGAAAAAGAGTGTTTCTAGGACAACAGGTAAACTTTGAAAGAAAGGGGTCATTCTAAGCACAGCATAAGCCTCATCATGAATTCACCCTGAATCTCTGGACAAGGAAACATTAAAAAATACCTACTAAGAACCAAAATTGTTTCTGCAAAATTTCTAAGGGCCACTGAAAGCACAAATATTATTGGATTTATAACTATGAGGGAGAAGCTAGCACTGGTGGAGACTTTGCTTATGAGGGCTGCCCACTTTATTCTGACAACCAAGTTGGTGATATGGTGGCCTCTATCCACCTCTATTCACCTTGACAGAATGCATTGGTTGCAACTGTAGCAGCAATGCTCTTGAGAGACATCTGCAGTGGAAGTATTCCCTTCCATTGCAGACAGAAGCAATCAAATTCCTCCCCACAGAGACTCAGAGGAGGGGAAGAAAGAGGTGGTGTATTAGTCCATTTTCACACTGCTATAAAGAACTACCTGAGACTAGGTAATTTATGAAGAAAAGAGGTTTAATTGACTCACAGTTCCACAGGCTGTACAGGAGGCACAGCTGGGGAGGCCTCAGAAAAATTACAATCATGGTAAAAGGGCAAAGGGGAAGCAAGCACATCTTCACATGGCAGCAGGAAAGAGAGAGAGTAAAAGGGGAGATGCTACGCACTTTCAAACAAGCAAATCTCGTGAGAACTCTATCATGAGACAGCACTAGGGGGATGGTGCTAAGCCATTAGAAACCACCCCCGTGATCCAATTACCTTCCACCAGGCCCCACTTCCAACCTCAGGAATTACAATTCAACGTGAGATTTGAGTGGGGACACAGAACCAAACCATATCAGGTGGTGTGCATTCCTGCAGCATGGGAGGACACACAGAGTACCGTGGGCACATCCCCTGGATATCCCCAAGACTATGGAGGGACAACTTGAGCAGTGGAGGCAGAGCAGCCAGAGAAACACTTTTGGGGGTTGCCACTTGGCATTCTTTTCTTATTCGAACAGTTATGGCACAAGTTACAGTATAAGAGTAAACCATTATTCTCTCAGAACACCCAGTGGGTCTGCTTTCCTGTTGCTAAAAATCCTAACACCAGGTTTCAGCAGTAACAATAAGATGTTCACTGTGTCCCTGGGGCCATGCAAATAGTGCAGAGCCTCAACTTAAGCTCACAAACCTTTGACAGGCCAGACCCACTATAGCATGTGATGGTGTTATGGGTAGTGGGAGGGAAATTACTGCTCTTATAACTTAGCTGATCCTCAGTTGATGCTTCTAAGTTGCTGTTTCCTCACTTCCCCCACTAAAATTAATACATTAAGTCCAGATCTTTCTGCTTAGGGTAAGGAAAAGTAAAGCTAAGGCTGCTCGACTTGCCTTACGGTATGCTGTGAGACAAACGAGAGTCCAGGGTCCCTTGCTCACCTTGACCGTCACTGCCTGGCCCTTGGAATCTATACAGTGTACATAAAGATCTGAGGGAAAAAAATCCTGGCTCTCTGTGATATTTTAGAGGAATGCAAAAAATTAGACCTAAGGCATTTGCATTGAAACTCTTACATTCCATTATATCTGAAGCTCTTTTGCTGGTTCTTTATGTCTTTGTGGACAGGATGCTAATCTTAAATCAAGATTGTAAATGAAACAATTTTAAATATATGCATGTTTAAAAGATTTTAGAGATTAAGAATCATTTGTAAAATTAGATTTTACACATTTGATTTAAGAACGTGTATTGAATGTTAGCCCCCAAGTCCCCAAATCCATTCATTTGTAGGTACTAAAGGCTCCCAAGAGGTGAGTTGATTCTAGCCCAAGACCAATTAATCCTGACTCTAAACATTATATGTGTATTTTTATTGAGTGCTTCCTATATGTTGGGGTACTGGGCAAAAAGCTGTTTGAGCACTGTATCTAATATGTCTGCAATATTTCCCTCTTCACTGTGGGGAAGAAATGTTTCACTCTTCTCTTAATTTTCATATATATGTATATATATATATGCATCTGTATCACACGTCCCTCTTAATTCTCTTATATGTGAATAAATACATATATTTATATGTGTATATATGTGTATATATGTGTGACAACACACACATGCATTTATATATACATAAAGATAAATGGTACCTAAAGTATGGCGTCAGTGTTCACCCCAGCTCATTGATTCCCATCGGTTTGTAGGGCCAATGTCAAGTTTTTCACGAAAACAAAAATTTCTGAACTTTTAATTTAAATATCCTCATTATGGTCTGAATTATGTCTCCCCTAAATTCATATGTTGAAGTCCTAACCCCAGTATCTTAGAATGTGACTGTATTTGGAGATAGGGCCTTTAAAGAGTTAATTAAGGTAAAATGAGGCTGGTAGGGAGAGCTCTATTCCAATCTGACCAGTGTCCTTATAAGAGAATCTTTGGGACGCAAAGAGACACACCAAGGATGCATGCATACAGACAAAAGACCATGTGAGGACACAGCGAGTAGGTGGCCATCTGCAAGCCAAAGACAGAGGAATCAGAAGAAACCAACCCTGCCGACACCTTGATTTCACACCTCTGGCCCCCAGAACTGTGAGAAAATAAATTTCTGTTGTTTGAGCTACCTAGTCTGTGGCATTTTGGTATGGTAGTTCTAGAAAATGAATACGCTCTCATTTTTGAAAATTCAGGTTTTTAACCGCACTGTGTAGGTCAAACAAAAACATAACTAAAATGAAGAATGAACTCTCATACATAATGGGAGTGTGCATAAATTGTTTCAGTCTCTATGGAGGGTAACTTGGAAATATCTATCAAAATTAAAAATGATTATTTTTGAGTCAGATATTCCATTCCTAAAATATTTATCCTGCAGAAATATTCTCGTGTGTGAAGTAATGTGTTCAATATTTGTTGCATCATTTCAATACAGCAAACCATATACATGCCCACTGATATGGGACTACTAAGTAAATTATAGCACACCTATACAATAGAATTCTGTGTAGTTATTTTTTAAATGAGGCAGCTCTATATAGAATTATTTTACAGATAGAGTGCCAAGTTAAAAAGTTTCAGAACTGTGTGTGTGTGTGTGTGTGTGTGTATAACCATTTGTGTGAAACAATGTGTAATGTGTTTCAAAATGGCCCCTCAAACTGGGATGTGAAATAGAAAAAAAAATATCTGATGCTGAAGTCAGGATTTTTGACCATGACCTTGAGGCATTTATTAGAGACACCACACCTATACCCAACCAAGATCTCTCAGCCCATTTCCAGATGGGCACTCAAATTTCTCAGTGCGGTTGGAGCCCTGCCCTACATAGCTAAGACAAGCTGTGATCATCAGACTTCATGACTTCTCTTTCCCTGGGCAGGCTTCTACTCTGGCCTTTCCTGGCCCCTCCCTGCTTTGCCACTAAACACTGCCTAAGATACAGACAGCCTACCCAGAATGAACTCTCCCGTTGTGATGTCTCCTTGGGTGTCAACAAATGGGCTACTACTGTCTCCCTCTTTTGAACAAAGGCTCTCTATGGCCTGGTTAGAGCATTTAGCTTAGGTGGCAAGAGTATTCCATGGAGCACAAGAACCTCATTATTTATATGATCAACTAAATCTTACAAATGCTGCATACAGTTGCATACTCACAAGCACATTAGCATATAAAGACTCTGAAGTCTCCGTGGTGCAGAAAAGTGGTTGCCCTTTTTCATCCCACAGTTGCCCAACATTATTTAACTAATGAATCTTCCCTCTTTGTTGCACATCTATGCATATCATGTAAAACTAGTATTTCCTAGTGTGTAACACACTTGAGAAAATCTCTTCTAACCCAAGCCCAGCTTCCATTCTTTTCTCCAGCTTGCTCTTTATAGAAGAGACTCCAATTACCTTCCCAAACAAACAAGGCTCCAAGGATTACAGCTAACAACAAGAATAAAACAACAACAACAACAAAAATAAGACTAAATAGGAGAGGGAGAGAAACCCAATAAAGAGGTAAAATTTAAAATTAAATGTCAAATTTTATAATTTGATGGTTCTATTTATTTCTGATTAAGAAAAGAAACCTGATCATGGAAAGTTATAAATTAGAAACCAGGAGGCAAGCAGGCAGGATAATAGACAGGAATGTTGAAGGTCACAGCAGGCAATGGGTCATAAATCAGGAGCCAAGAGAACACAAACACCTGAGAGGAGGTCAAGGTCAATGGTTCTACTCTGGATAGCTCATCAGGAACCACTAAAAAGCCATGGGAGTGAGATGGCTATAGATTCTTACCCAACAGATGATTAAAAGATTACTAATTTAGGTTTGATTGGCCTGAATTCTCAACAGCCAATACGTTTATGCATGTTGTACATCTAATGGAGCACCATGAAGATGGCTGACACTGTAGATTTATATGTTTATTGACATAATTCTGGCAGACTTTTTCTAACAAAATGTTTATATATTTTTTGTTTGTTCACTTGTTTGTTTTTTGAAACCGAGTCTTGCTCTGTCACCAGGCTAGAGAGTGCAGTAGTACGATCTTGGCTCACTGCAACTTCTGCCTCCCAGATTCAAATGATTCTCCTGCCTCAGCCTCCTGAGTAGCTGGGACAACAGGTACGTGCCACAAGTCCCCCGCAAACAATTTTTGTATTTTTAGTAGAAACGGAGTTTCACCATGTTGGCCAGGATGGTCTCGATCTCTTGACCTCGTGATCCGCCTGCCTTGGCCTCCCAAAGTGCTGGGATTATAGGCATGAGCTACTGCACCACGCCCAAAATGTTTATAACAATATAGAAACACATTATATTTCTAACTCATGCAAAGGTGCCTTATGAGCAAGCAACAATCCTGCCCCAAGGTCTGCCTGGTCTCTGGAAGGCCATGGAGGTAATGGCAGGACGGCAGCTCTTGAAATCAGATGACCTGCATTCTATACCCAGCACCACTGAGACCATTTAAGGTTTGAATGTCCTCATCAGCAAAATGAAATCTGTTTCTAGATGATGTTTCAGTTACATGAATATATTAGATTCTTTCTCACCTCTGATTTTTTTACATATGCTATTGCTTCTACTTGGAATGCTTGTCCTTCACTCATCCCCAGGCTGGCCCTCCACATTCTTCAAGTCTCTGCATAAATGTCAAATCTTCCAGAATACTTTCTCTTCTACCTTGGTTAGACCCCCTACTCAAGGCTTCCATCAGCCATCCTCCACCCACCATCAAATATTATCATAATTATTTATTTCACTGTTTGTCTTTCCCACTAGACTTTAAATACCTATGGACAGAAAACATCTCTCTCTCTCATTCAGGGCTGTGTCTCCACTACCAAGCACACAGTAGAAACTCAATAAAAATTTGTTACATGAAGACATGAACAATCTTGAAATTTACATGGAAACTAATAAGTCTTTTTTTAACTCTTAAGTTCAGGGGTACATGTGCAGGTTGGTTACACAGGTAAACTTGTGTCATGGGGGTTATACAGATTATTTCATCACCGAGGTATTCTCATTTTTTAAGAGAATTTTTCCGTATCTAGTATGCCACTTGGTTTGTCAAAGTTAGCCAAATTCACTTGTCTCCTACTTAAGAAAGTTAATTACTGAATCCTGATTTCTTATCTCTGCACAGTTTTATAAAACTAAAGTGCTATATAGGCACAAATATATTCTTATAAAGTTGTGTATGTTTTAAGCACGTGAAAACTAATTTCTACTTCAGTTGTAGCAACTAAAATGGAATGGAGTTGTTTTATTAACAAACACCCTTCCTCCCAATTTATTTAGTAAATTCAAATTAATTAGGACTATTTTACTTTAAAAGAGTGGACTCTTGGTGTTAAAAGTGGGGGTGGTGGTGAGGGAAGTTCTGTTATTATTGATATGGAAATATCTTGATCATTTGCTCAGGGAAGGAAATCAAGATAAAGAACACCAGAAGTGTGATTTGCATGACCCCATCCCCCAGTCTCCCAGAGGATTTTTGTCTTTGGCAGTGATGTTTTGGAAGGCCAAAAATGATCCTCTGATACTAAAAAGGAGTAGAAAGATGAGACCAACTGGATCTTATTGCGAAAAGGGGCAGCATTTGAGGGAGGTGGCATATACCCCTACAGGAGGAAGAATTTACTCCCTGGGAGGTAAGATTCTCAGCACCTGCAGATGTTTAACAGCACAGACTGTGAAGCTCGACTGCCTGGGTTCAAATCCTAGCTCTACCCTATTATCTGGGGAACTTTGTATGTTACTTAATGGCGTGGTGTCAAGCTCACTCATCTGCAAAAATAGGGATAGTTATGGCAACTACATTACAGGGTTGTCATACAGGTAAAATGAATTAATGCATTCAGGAGACTAGAAAAATGACTACCATAATAAGTTCTCAATACTCATATATGTCAAGTTGGACTTTTATTATGTTTAGCTCTATATTCGTGGGCAGGGACTGAGAGACAATTGCTTTTGTAAGATACGGAGTACACTCCAGCCTAGCCTGAGGAAATTGGCAAAAACTGAAATGGCAAAATTCCTTTGGGTAGGGGAGCCCAAAAGAGCTGAGGTCACTTAGAGGCCAGACTATAATCGCTTGAGATTCTCCAAATTCTCTGACTTTGGTGTAGGCAGTGGTAGCAAGGGAGAAGACAGAAGGCAGGTGAAGACACCAGTTAATGCAGTAAGGGTGGCAGAACTGGGAAACAAAAGCAGCCAAGAAGCAGAGATGGGAAATGCCTGGAGAAGATGATCACTAGACTCTCCAGTCAAATGTTTGCTAGGCTCTCCTTTTTAGGTGCCTTCTGGAGAACAGCATAACAAACTGCCTCATGGTATAGGAGGCATCTAGAGTCCAAAGCCTGTATAATTGTTCCTCAGTTTTTTCTCAACAGGGAAAATCCCATTAGATAATTCCAAAGTTTCTAAGCACTCAGCCTATTTAATGGTGCCCCCGGAGTTGTGTAACACAGATATGCTGAGCTGAGAGATCATAAATTATGTTTCTCCATCTATAAGTAATTTGTTAGCCTATTATTTCCACCTTATAATTCTGTACCATTTCCTTTCACTACATAAAAGAAACTAATTTACATCTGTAACTAATTTTTGCATTTATTTATGTATTTATTTAGAGACAGAGTCTCACTCAGTTGCCCAGGCTGGAGTGCAGTGGCACCATCTTGGCTCACTGCAACCTCTGCCTCCTCGATTCAAGCAATTCTCCTGCCTTGGCCTCCCAAGTAGCTGGAACTACGGGTGCATACCACCACACTCAGTTAATTTTTGTATTTTTAGTGAGACAGGGTTTCACCATGTTGGCCAGGCTCGTCTTGAAAACCTGACCTCAAGTGATCTACCTGCCTCGGCCTCCCAAAGTGCTGAGATTACAGGCGTGAGCCACTGTGCCCGGTCAATATTTTCATTTAGAGACTACTGATTCATCACTAAGTTGTCAGGAGTGGTATGTGGTGTGTGTGTGTGTGCGTGTGTGTGTGTGTGTGTGTGTGTGTGTGTGTGTATTAGCCTCTTTTAAGAAGTTATTTAGAAGAGGAAGACATAATTATTCACTTCATTTATAAGAGTTGGTCTATTACAAGTTGGTTGTTCCTTTCACAAAGCATTCGTGACATTGTTAGAACTTGTCATTAAGTTCCTTGGCAGAGGGCTCTACCTCTAATCTTTGCCCAGCACAAGCTTCTTACTGTCCTATTTTCTCACCCATCTCACACACTGCAACTGAAAATTGTGGCTGGGCTTGCATATATAATTAGAGTTGTGCCTCTTTGCCAGGTGGTTTCTTCCTCCTCTACTAATTAGTCTAGTTTTCCCTTTAAGGCACGTAGGAATTATCAGTTAAGTCAAATGAAAACAATAGCCTGGGTGATGTCAGTTTTTGAAACTGTTGATTACTTTCCATATTATATCATATGGCCATGAGGATTACTCTGCACTTATGGGTAAACTATTCAGCTACTCATTAGCTCAATCCAGACACATCGAGGCTTGTCCTGGTTTAACTAACTTTTAAGCCATGTGACACAGGAAAAACGAATTCTTCTTCAAGAGTTAAACTGACTTTCATGCTAAGACTGTCCTTTCCTGATGGCATTTGTAGTCATTTTTCTCACAACCCATCAGTTTCAAGACAAGGATTTGGAAGAAAAAGCAACAAAAATAATAGTGCTTGGATATCTCTTAAGAAGCTAGGGCCATATTTTGCAAATATATTATTGTCCATTTTTCAAGCATCCTAACGAGATGTGATAGACTCAGAAGCTTCCCAGTAGTAGCACAGGCTGTTCCAACACTTTCAATGTACTAAATCCAGAGGTTTATGGTTACCCTAGCACAAGGAATAGCAGCTTCAGATGTTGGCCATGGGGCAATTGTTACTCCTACTCCCATCTCTGGGGGTTCTCGAAAACTGTGGTCCCAGAACCAGCAGCATCAGTATAACCTATAAACTTGTTAGATATGCACATTTTTATGGCTCACTCCAGACACAATGAATCAGAAACTCTGTGGGTGGAAGTCAGCAATCTGAATCTTAACAAATTGTCTGGGTGACGCTGATACATCTCTATCACATGGAGCCCCACTGCCAACTGTAAGGCGAAGTAGATATGGGCCAAGCAGGTCTGTACAGGTTTTGGTGAAATCCTTAAAGCTCATACTGTTACCATGAGTCTTAGATCACAGAAAACACAGTGTTAGAATCATTGTTACTTCTATGCAGAAAAGGAAGAAGGAAAAAAATGCGCCAATTTCCTGGTAAATTTCCCCAACGGTTTTAACAATCTTTACCATATGCAGAGTATAATGTTCTCAAAGATTAAATACCACTCTTGAGACTTAAAGAAAAGAGAATGGAAGACCATACTTGGGAAAAGAAATCTCTCTCCTGCTATGGGAGAAATATAACACTTATTATTAGGTAATTCAAAAATCTGTTGCATTGGTTTCTAAGACAAAGAGAACTTCTTAGACAGAGTCGCCAAGATGAATGAGAATACCTTTCCATAGTGACTTTTTCAGTGTTGACACACAACTTCTAACAAGAAATGTTCCTAAAGAGTTTAATCTAATTACTAAAGTTCTCTTTACTCCTGTCATAAAGGAAGCGGAGGGGAGTTCAGGTGAAGTTGCCTCGAAATCGGAGTCCCAGACTCTTACACATTCCTTACATGCATGGCATTCATGAGACCATCAGGAGACCACCCGTAAAGACAGACAAAAGAAGATGGACTGGCGGCAGCACAAATAGTAATTATCAAAGCCATTGCCAAGTGGTTATCCCATGGAAACACATTTCTGTATAGTCAGTAAGTGGCAGTAATGATAACTGAGGGCATGCCAGCCAATAGAAGAGCATGAACAGAACAAGATTCTTCCTGACCTTATCAGCAAGAGAGGACTTTGAGGGAATGGAGATGCCTGGGCACTGAGGTCACCAGCACTGAAGAGGCCACCCCACCATGTCCTCATCCTGTGTGAATCCAATTGCTTACTTGGATTAGCTTTGACACTTTACAATAGATGCTTAGAGGAAATCAAAATAATTTAGCATGCTAAGTGAAATTATACGACCAGGACTAACCAGGTAATTTAATGTAGAGGCACAGCTGCTTTGTTCATTAGCATTGGCCTTGGTCAAATTATGGAATCTCTCATTGCTTCAGTGACCTCATGAGTCCAGTGGGAATATTATTGCCAACACTACTAGAAGACTCTTGAGAGAAATGGATAAAAAGGGTTGGGTTCTGTTGTATTGTACTCTACAATTTTGCATGTATTTTATTTGTATTTTGATGAACAAATTAGAAATAGCCCATATTCCAAGCCATTCTCACTGGAATCAAGTGAGGAAATCACTAAACCAGTAGCCAAGTATCATATTTTGCCTAACATTGAATGTTTAAAAAAAGACCAGTGAAATGCTCCTATTAACAGCAGAGTTCTTCATTCAGTGTGTGTGTGTGTGTGTGTGTGTGTGTGTGTGTGTGTGTGTGTGTGTAGAAAGAGTACTTTAAGCCAACTAAAAGGCTAGATTGTCAACAGAGCCTAGGAGTCTGAGAAGTTTGAGATAAGCGATGGTGATATAAACATCATTAGCACTGAGTCTTTTAGAATACATATTCTATAGCTCTCCAGCAAACCAAGTCCTCACGTGAGGAAGTCACTGAGGCAGCAGGTAGATGCCATGGTCCTGGTCATCAAGGTGGCCCTACATTCACTTCTGCTTGCTAATGGCATCTCTTTGGGCCAGCTCTGAACCTCTCCCTAAGCAACATCTGTCCTTCAGGCTTAGCCAGCTAGAGTAGCTATGCCACGGCCTAAGGGCAGGGCAATTAAGATTCATTATGTCACATCAAGAGAAGAATTCCAAAGACTGGGCCCTCCACCAACAATGCAGCATCCTCACCCTCCCACTTCAAGCCCTGAAATGTTTTCAGTAAAAATAACTTTAGCTAATCATAACTGCTAGGAAGGATAGAGATAATCTCAGTGAGGTCACAATGAGCTAAAAATAAGTCTTTTGAGATCAAAGAGTTACACTAAGAAGGAGACAGAAAATTCAGGATATAATAACTAATCTTATATCCTTCTGCTTTTTCTGAACCTCAGTTGGGGCTTGGATGCTGGGATGCTGGGATGAAGGTGTTTGTCCCAAGGCCAAGCCGTATGCTGAATCAATTCCTAGTTCTACACAGAAAAGAAGTATCATTTTAGTCTCAGATAAATTAATAGTATGCAGCTAAATAACTCAAAACAGAAAAGTCATCATAGTGACAGAGTTGTAAAAGCCAGTTTCAGGAAATTGCACAAAATAAGCAGAATAAATATTACTGGAATGAATTGGATGTTTTATGCAACAACCACCTGACACTCCAACTTTCTTTCAAATTTCACTTTTCCTCCCCTCTCTTTTTTGCCAGATGAATGTACTTCCAGCTGGACTTAAGAGAAGCAACGGTGTCAAACAACGACTCATTAAGAAATACACACCTGTCATAAACGCAAGACCCTCTCAGGGGATATATTGAATTGCGTTCCCTGCTTCCTATGAAAA
Source organism: Nomascus leucogenys (assembly GCF_006542625.1). Taxonomy (NCBI): domain Eukaryota; kingdom Metazoa; phylum Chordata; class Mammalia; order Primates; family Hylobatidae; genus Nomascus; species Nomascus leucogenys. Next base: position 9,466,263 of record NC_044406.1, read on the forward strand.
GGTGCAATGAAAAAAAAAACAAATTAACTATCAACTACCAGATGTTTCTAGCATCTCTATTAGTTTGGGAAAGATGAAACAATTGCTGCATTGTACAGATGTGTAATTCACATAAGTATTTTGGATGTGGGAGGAAGGTTCAACTAAATGTGTCTTGAGAATAATTGATCTTTTCTTTTTGGCATTGCTTCAAAATAACAGGAAGAAATCTCCTCCTCTCCTTGAATTGACACATTTTTTTACCAACACTAAGAATAAACGAACATATATTTAAAGGTGCAAGCACATGGATATGCATTTTTCAGTCTGACTTTGCTTCACTGCATCAATTATAATTATCTTGAACTTTCTGGTGACACTCATACATGCATGTTTCATGATTTGAAAGCTTTCTAGTTATAGAAAGTTCTAAGTACTGTAAATCCCATTCTCCAAATAATAAGAATGGAGTCTGGTGAGGAGAGGTTGTGTGGTCAATGGTACAGAGAAGGACAGAGCTAAAACTATTAGAGCCTATGCTCTATAACTATTAAGAGACAATATATACAAAATGTTTGAGTTACTCTTGTCCTCAAAATCAATGCTCGATGTTCTAGTATATGGAGAAGTCATCAATATGTGCTATTCAAGAAAAGAGTCAGGAGTACATAGTGGCAACAGCCTCAGCTTCTGCCTATGGTTCCACATTATTGCATCTCCCAAGTGAATGGGCTTTGGCTTCAGCCCCTTGTCATCTCAGTGCCACAGGAGAGCTAAAGAAGGGAAAGCAGAGGGGGAATGCCATTTTATGTCATGGAGTACAGGGCTCACAAACAGGCCTTAGCTCAACATGCCAAATCTGATGGATTTTCTCTAGTGGCTGTCCAGGCTCTAACTGGAAAAGGATTCTGAGGTTGTATCTGGGCTTAGGCAGGAAGAGAACTGAAATCTATTAGCAACATTTGTCAGTACTTTGGAAGGAGATGCTATCAGCTCATGAGGAATTTTCCAACTTGGGGCCATGTAACAGTTAAAAGTGTGGACTTTGAGGCCAAACTGATCTAGGTTCAAATACCATAGCTATACTACCTACAATCTCTGTCACACTGGGAAATTTACTTAACCTCCCTAAGATTCGATTTTATCCTCTCTCAAGAAGGGATAACTAATATTATCCAAAAGAGCTGATATAAAGATTAAATAAAATAATGTATGGAAAGCATCTTGCTGATTTCATGACATAGAGTAAAAGCTACCAGAATGACAACTGCGGCTATGATAGTCATAGTATACCTAGCCATAGTAGTAGCAGTAGCAGAAGTATCAGCACTAAGGTAATAGTATCAGCAGCAACAGTCTCATAGTTATGGTAACAGTAGTAACAGTGGTAATATTAGTACAAAAGTAATTTAAGGACAGGCCTGATTTTTTTTTCTGGTATGGATTAGACATGAAAATTAATGAGAGAGAGAGAAAGAGAGACAGAGAGAGAGAGAGAGAGAGAGAGAGAGAGAGAGAGAGAGAGAGAGAGAGAGTACACCATGTTCTGATTAGCTAAGTAAACTGGAATCAGAAGCCACCTCTGGAGCTTATAGTCCACAGGTAGGTAATCATCATTCAGTTGAGATGACTCCCTCAGCCCCAGAGGTTTGCTTTTCTCTCTTGGTGCTCTCAGTAGTGTGGCATGTGCCATATCTATTGTACTGAAACTGTGCTGACACTCCTGAGGTGAAGGGTATAGCTTGAGCTCTCCAAGAAAGAGATGAGGCAATGACGTGTGGTCAGGTATTACTGAAAATATTTCAAAGGCAAAGAAAACAGAAATGGAGGGATAGCTACTGTCCCTTGAGCCAATTCATCATCCCACTGGTACTGGCCCTTATGATCCTGCTTTTTGAGTGGCACCTAACGGTGAGTTATCATGTGTCTTGAAGAGTTGAGAGAACGTGTGATGAGTAAGAAAAAGGGAGTTCGGGAGCAGTTCAATGTTGAGAACACAGCTGGTGACTATGTTCCCTTTGGATTCTGGAGCCTCTAAGTGTAACAGAGTGGGTTTCAGAGAATCAAAGATCATGGATGTTTTACAAAGGCTCTGTGCTTCAGTTAAAAGATGGTTCAATTTGTTAGAGAAATAATGGCCAGCTTCACACCAATAGTGGAAAAAGAACAAATTCAGGAGGAGGAGTTTAAAAGAATTTTAAAGAGCACTGCCGGTGGAATAATAAAGGAAGAGCAGCTATAGATCATAGATTTTTATTCCTGGAATAAACCTTTGAGATCATTTAATCCAACATCATTATTTACAGATTAATAAATGCACATCTTGTGAATAACAGGCATGCGGAAAGAGGTTTTAAAATCAGGAGTTATTGTACTAAAGAGAGAGAAAGAATCCAGAAATGGACACGCAGACTTTGGAGTCATCTAAGTACAAGTAGTAATTGTACTCATCTATGATGATACAGAGGGAAGAGATCCATTTCAGCTTCCAAGCAAAACATATAGAGAGTGACACACCCATAATGAAGTGGCCAAATGGATAGCACGCAAACATAGATAACTATATGGTCCAAACAATGTGAATAAATAGAGGAAATTGGATGGCTGTATTTCACATTTTTTGGTGTATCAAGTGAACTTTAATTACTTTTTGCTCCTGGGATAAATTTTTCTAACTCTCAAAGATTCTTAAGGAAAGGAAGGAGATTCAAAATTTGCAGTATTTTTGGGAGGCTAAGGTAGGCAGATCACTTGAGGCCAGGAGTTGAAGACCAGCCTAGCCAACATGGTGAATCCACTCTACTAAAAATACAAAAATTAGCCAGGTGTGGTGACGCACACCTGTAGTCCCAGCTACTTGGGGCATGAAAATTGCTTGAACCCAGGAGGCAGAGGTTGCAGTGAGCTGAGATCCCGCCACTGCACTCCAGCTTGGGCAACAGAGCGAGACTCGGTCTCAAAAATAAATAAATAATAAATAAATATTTTTTAAAAATTGCACAATGTGATACCATTTGGCTAAAACATATAAATACGTAAAGAAAAAGGAGTATAAGAAAGGTTAAAAAGGTCTAGTGGTGAACCAAATACTTATGATTATATTACAGAATGCAAAAATAATCATTCTTGAAAGCAAAGCTAAATGAGTTAAAGTAGTATTTAATATTAAACAATATGGATCTACAGTGACAAATAATTCCAACAAAAATCATAAGATGGGTCTACAAGAGGGAGGAATGAAAAAGAAGCTAATGACCTCAATTTAGATGGGATTCAAATAATTGCATTTATTTTGTGACACTGATAATTAGAGATATACAGGTTGTGCATATTCTGTAATTTAACAGTGAAATCATAATAAAAAATACATTCAGTGTTTCTAGAGACAAAGCAGCCCAAAAAATAACTAGTAGTAGCTATGAGCACTGACTACTAATGTATCAGGTGCTTTTAAAACATTTATTCCTACAACCCTCTCAATAACCCTACCCAATGGGTACTATTTTTATCCCTATTTTTCAAGTTTTAAAAATGAGGATATTTAGGCACAAAGAATTTAAGAGCTTCTGATTCTTGAAATATTGAAATGGGACCCATGCCCACCTAGGCATATGCTTGAGCTTATGGTCTTAACCAATATTCTACACATGGATCAAAAGATGAAAACCAGTAAGAATACTAGGAAGCTGTTTAAAAAAAATAAATGAAGACATCAGAAGATAAAATATATTAGTATGAAAATAAACAGATTTGTTAAACTCATTTAAAAATATTTTAGCAATAGAATTATATATTATTTAGAAGAGATAATATATAGAACAAAATGTTCAGAAGTATTAAAACTAAAAGGATGGCAAATATGTATCAGGAAATTGAAAGAAAAAATAGAAAGCATTAAATGCAGATTGCAATAAATAAAAAATATAGCAACACTACACTAATCAAAGGTATAATCCACAATAAAATATAATAGTCAAGTAATGCTGTCCAATAGAACTTTCTATGACAATGGAAATGTTCTATACTTGTTCAGTCCAAAATGGTAGCTACTAGGCACATGGGGTTTTTGAGCACTGGAAATTCAACTAGAATATCATATAAACTGAATTTAAAATTTTATTTAATTCTAATTAACTTAAATGTAAAAAGTCACATGTGGTGAGTGCCTACCATAATGGACAGTGTATGTCTAGGTCTCTGTAGAAATATATATGAAGTAATGTTGCTATAATTAAACAGAGTTTAAGAGAAGCATATTTCAGTGTTTTATTATAAAACAATTCTGAAATATTCAATAGGCCAAAACCAAATACAATATAGAGAAATTGAATAATTTAATTGCTAAAGTTACTTAATAGTTACATATAGAACTTTGCCTCAAGGAATGTGTATTCACATTCAAGGATGTTTACAAATTATCACCCGCAAATAGCCTATTTTTAGATTTCTCCAAAGTAGACATTTTACCAGCTACAATGTAATGACTTAGAAATTTACAACAAAATTTTAGGCAAATATACACCAACAAAAAAAAAAAAAAACAAATTGGAAATTTTAGAAGCATTAATCTAAATTTGTGCACGTATATAATGTAAATAAGCTCTACAATTAAAGACAATTACAACATATCAAGATAAACAGTTTGTGGCAAAATTATACACAAAGGTAACTTCATAACATTTTATTGAAATTAATCAATAAAATAGTGGAAATAAATGAGCTAAGTCACTTACTAAGAGAACAAGATTATAAGAAAAGTCAAGAAAGGAAATAATAAAGAAAAAAGGCAACATTAATGAATTGGAAAATAGAACAAAGTAATAATTTCAAAACCAAATACCTGAGAAATTGAAAGATTAAAAAAATACAGGAAAATCCTCAGTATAGTTTTAGGAAATAAAACTGAGAAATATCAAACACCAAAATGTAGAAATGAGAAAGGGAATATAAAAAACAGTCACAGAGGCCGGGTGCGGTGGCTCACACCTGTAATTCCAGCAGTTTCGGAGGCCAAGGCAGACGGATTACCTGAGGTCCAGAGTTCAAGACCAGCGTGGCCAACATGGTGAAACTCCATCTCTACTAAAAATACAAAAATTAGCCAGGCATGGCGGCAGGTGCCTGTAATCCCAGCTACTCAGGAGGCTGAGGCAAAAGAATCACCTAAGCCCAGGAGGCAGAGGTTACAGTGAGCAGAGATCACGCCACTGCACTACAGCCTGGGCGACAGAGTGAGTCTCTGTCTCAAAAAAAAAAAAAAAAAAAAGCAGTCATAGAGATGCTTTTAAAAATAAAACCATTAAAATCCTACAAGAAAACCTAGGCAATACCATTCAGGACATAGGCGTGGGCAAGGACTTCATGTCTAAAACACCAAAAGCAATGGCAACAAAAGCCAAAATTGACAAATGGGATCTCATTAAACTAAAGAGCTTCTGCACAGCAAAAGAAACTACCATCAGAGTGAACAGGCAACCTACAGAATGGGAGAAAATTTTTGCAACCTACTCATCTGACAAAGGGCTAATATACAGAATCTACAATGAACTCAAACAAATTTACAAGAAAAAAACAAACAACCCCATCAAAAAGTGGGCAAAGGACATGAACAGACACTTCTCAAAAGAAGACATTTATGCAGCCAAAAAACACATGAAGAAATGCTCATCATCACTGGCCATCAGAGAAATGCAAATCAAAACCCCAGCGAGATACCATCTCACACCAGTTAGAATGGCCATCATTAAAAAAGCAGGAAACAACAGGTGCTGGAGAGGATGTGGAGAAATAGGAACACTTTTACACTGTTGGTGGGACTGTAAACTAGTTCAACCATTGTGGAAGTCAGTGTGGCGATTCCTCAGGGATCTAGAACTAGAAATACCATTTGACCCAGCCATCCCATTACTGGGTATATACCCAAAGGACTATAAATCATGCTGCTATAAAGACACATGCACACGTATGTTTATTGCGGCACTATTCACAATAGCAAAGAGTTGGAACCAACCCAAATGTCAAACAACGATAGACTGGATTAAGAAAATGTGGCACATATACACCATGGAATACTATGCAGCCATAAAAAATGATGAGTTCGTGTCCTTTGTAGGGACATGGATGAAACTGGAAAACATCATTCTCAGTAAACTATCGCAAGGACAAAAAACCAAACACCACATGTTCTCACTCATAGGTGGGAATTGAACAATGAGAACTCATGGACACAGGAAGGGGAACATCACACTCCGGGGACTGTTGTGGGGTGGGGGGAGGGGGGAGGGACAGCATTAGGAGATATACCTAATGCTAAATGACGAGTTAACGGGTGCAGGAAATCAACATGGCACATGGATACATATGTAACAAACCTGCACGTTGTGCACATGTACCCTAAAACCTAAAGTATAACAAAAAAATAAAAAAAAAATTATTATAATCATATGCTAATACATTTTGAAATCTGACTAAATGGATTATTTCTAGCAAAGTAAAAGTTACCAACATTGACTTGAGAAGAAATAAGAAAACTTCTGGTTATAACAGTAACTTCTAAAACTATGATTATTACAAATTATCTCCAAAAAATCCACCATGTCCATAGAGCTTTACAGATGAGTTCTATCAAGTTTTCAAGAGACAGAATACTGTTGCTCTAGAAACATTTCAGACCATGAGAAATGTAGAAACGTAAGATTGATTAAAAATCTGACAAGGAAAGATTACAGAAAAAATGATAGACTAAGCTATTCTTAAATTCATAGGCAAAAATCAACATTGAATTGAAGCAAATCAAGACTATTAAGACAGCTGCTGAGGCCAGGCGTGGTGTCTCACTCCTGTTAATCACAGCACTTTGGGAGGCCGAGGCAGGGGGATTGCTTGAGCCCGGGAGTTCAAGACTAGCCTGGGCAACACAGTGAGACCTCCTCACTACTAAAAAGTTAAAAAAGTAGCCAGGCACGGTGGCACACACCTGTAGTTCTAGCTACTCATCAGGTTGAGGTGGAAGGACCACTTGACTCTAGGAGGTGGAGGCTGCATTGAGCCATGTTCGTGCCATTGCACTCCAGCCTGGGCAACAGAGTGAGACCCTGTCTCAAAAAAAAAAAAAAAAAAAAAAAAAACCACTGAACGATCTGCTGTATACTGAAAAATGACACACCTTGGAAACATAAAATTTACCTAGGATTTAGTACTAGAAATTTTACTACTTTGATTAAGCACTTGAATATGTCAAAGGAGAAAAATATTATTTCAAGTAGATACTAAACGAACATTTGTGTACAAAAGATTTGAAAAGACACTTCAAAAGTAAAATATACAGATAGCAACAAAAACCCCATAATAAGGTGCTTGACATCACTAGTCATTAAGGAAATGCTAATTAAAATTACAATGGGACACAACTACACACCTGTTAAAATAACTAAATTTTAAAAATTAACCATACCAGGTGTTGGTGGTGAGAATGCAGAGAAACTGGAACTCTCACAGACTACTGGTGGGTGTATAAAATGGCACAACCACTTTGGAAAACAATTTGGCAGGTCCTTTAAAAGTTAATTATACATCTCCCATACACTCCAACCATTTCAAGAGAAAAGAAAGTATATATCCATAACAAAGACTTACACATAAATTATCAACCCAGTTTGCAATAGCCCAAAACTGGAATCAGCTCAAATGTACATTAGTGGTTGGATAGATAAACAAATTGTGGCATATCCATACAATGGGATACTATTCAGCAATAAAAAGGAATTAATTACTTATATAAGCAACCATATAGGTGAACCCAAAATAATTATCCCGAAAGAAGCCAGACTAAAAGAGAGTACACACTGTATAATTCAATTTATATGAAATTCTAGAAATTACAAACTAGTCTATAATGACAGAAAGCATGTCAGTGGTTGCTTGGGGATAGGAGACAGAGAGGGGCTAGAGGGAGGGGTTGAAAAACACAAGGTAACTTTTGGAGGTGATGAGTATATTCATTATGTTGATTTTAATGATAATTTCACAGGTGTATACATATGTCAAAAGTTACCTAATTATACAGTTTAACTGTGTGTACTTCATTGTGTGTCAATTGTACCTTTTAACAAAAGGGTGGAAGTAAAAGAATAAAAAAAGATTTAACAGAAGCAGTCTGAAAGAACACTAGCACACACTAGCTAGAATAGACTTGACAGCAAAAGAGATTTCAAGGTAAAGAGGATCTTCATAAAGTGGTAAATAAAAATTCACCAGGAATATGTAAAGATCCCAAATGTGTGTGCATTCAACAGAGTAGCCTCAAAATATATAAAGCAATAAATGGAAAGTACTACTAGGAGAAACTGTGGAAATGATACTCATAGTAATAGAAAGGAAGATGACTCTCTCAGAAATCAAGTATATAGCAAGGAAATAGAAGACTGTGACAACACAATTAACAAACCTTAATTAATTGAAACAGAAAATTTCTGCACCCACCTAAGACAATTGAGCTTATTTTCAAATATTCATGGAACATTTACAATAATGACCATGTAATAGTTCACGAAGAATATCTCAACACCAAAGAACTAATATTATACAGCCCATGTTTTCTAATCAGAATTCAGTAACATACAGCTAAAAAATCATATTTAAATAATAATAAAAATACAGTAGGGATCTAAAAATCACACATCGAGTTTCCAATCACTCATATCAGCCTAGATACACACATGTTCACCTCTATACCTTCCCCAAACACTATTAAAATTACAGGGATATAAAAAGGCCAAAACTGACAAAGATAAAGAACTAGGGGGAAAAAAGCCACAGCCACTATATTTTGGAAGCAGAAATAGAGATGAAATTTACAATGGTAATAAGAAAAACCCCAAAGCAGGACGATTCATACCATAGAACTCCGGAATCATTCAGGAATTAGAACCACTGGTAACCTTTAAAATTGGGTTACAGGTAAAATTGAAAATAGCACAATTAGCTGCATTTTAAAAAGCAGTTAGGGGCCGGGCGCGGTGGCTCACGCTTGTAATCCCAGCACTTTGGGAGGCCGAGGCGGGCGGATCACGAGGCGCGGTGGCTCACGCTTGTAATCCCAGCACTTTGGGAGGCCGAGGCGGGCGGATCACGAGGTCAGGAGATCGAGACCACGGTGAAACCCCGTCTCTACTAAAAAATACAAAAAATTAGCCGGGTGTGGTGGCGGGCGCCTGTAGTCCCAGCTACTCGGAGAGGCTGAGGCAGGAGAATGGCCTGAACCCAGGAGGCGGAGCTTGAAGCAGTGAGCTGAGATTGCACCACTGCACTCCAGCCTGGGCGACAGAGCAAGACTCTGTCTCAAAAAAAAAAAAAAAAAAAAAAAAAAAAAAAAAAAAAAAGGAGATCGAGACCACGGTGAAACCCCGTCTCTACTAAAAATACAAAAAAATTAGCCGGGCGTGGTGGCGGGCGCCTGTAGTCCCAGCTACTCGGAGAGGCTGAGGCAGGAGAATGGCGTGAACCCGGGAGGCGGAGCTTGCAGTGAGCCGAGATCGCGCCACTGCACTCCAGCCTGGGTGACAGAGCGAGACTCCGTCTCAAGAAAAAAAAAAGCAGTTAGGGACATGTATCTCTTCCCTAACTCAAATAATCTGGAAACTGTTCCCATTTCAGTAAAAGTCTGCAGACCTATTCTCCGGCAGTGATGAATCAAAGGCACCCTGGACTTGTGGCTGGTCAGAGAAAAGGGTGCTGCACTGTAGACAGAACAACAAAGTAAAAATCTACTGCCTGATGAGTGAGATCCCACTGAGAAGCCAGCATTAAATATCCCAGGAAGGAGATGGAAAATTTCTCCCTGGGAAACTCAGCTCAAAGAGAAGGCTCAAAGCTACTGAGATTTGTATCCCCCACCTTATCCAGATAACTCATTCCAGTGATCCTACATTAAAGTCCACACTCTATAAGGCCCTCCTCCCCCAACACCCACACAGGAATCCAGAGCTATCAATTAGCTCTTTTTTACATGCTGGAAGCAAAGGATCCTCAGACCTTCGAGAAAGCCTCCAATGTGAGTGACAGGTGAATACCAAAGAGGAATTGAAGAAAATAGAAGTAAATCAGTGAGAAGATACTTCAAAAAACTATAATATCATCCAAGAGATAAAAAAGATATGGCATTCAGGAAAGTAGAACAGGGTTTTATTTTTAAAAACAAAGAAATAAAAATCAGATCATAGAAATTAAAATCATGGTAACAGTAATTAAAATTTAGGAGAAGGATTAGAAATTTAGAAGAAGGATTAGAAGTTGACAATCTTGACCAAAAATTAAAACAAACAATTGGGAAAACTAGAGAGGAAGAGAAAAACATTAGAAAATAAGTCTAAAAGGTCTAAAATCCAAATTATTAGAAATTTCAGAAAGAGAGCAGAGAATAGTGTAGGGAGAAAAGTATATAAGAAATAATACAGGGCAACCCGCTCGGGTCCCCTTCCACACTGCGGAAGCTTTGTTCTTTCGCTCTTTGCAATAAATCTTGCTACTGCTCAAAAAAAAAAAAAAAAAAAAAGAAAGAAAGAAAAAAAGAAATAATACAAAAATAAATTTCCTAAATTTAAGAAATTTCCAGATTAAAAATTCCTGTCAAGTACCCAACACTACAGAGTCCTTCAGTCAGGTTAAGGACTACTCTGTTTTATTATATGGCTACAACACAGTGTACCATTAATAGTTAACTATATTCCAGCGAAAAATACAGAGAGAGATATTCCTGTCAAGGAGCATCAAGATACATGAGGAAAGCAGCCCAGAGCATCTTTGTATCATTATAGGATCAACTTCCCTATGTCACCACGAGGAAATACTCATAGAAATGTCCTGCCATATAATAAAAAAAGGACAAATACCATACGATTTCACTCATATGAGGTACTTACGGTATTCAAAATCATAGAGATAGAAAGTGGAATGGTGGCTGCCAAAACCTTGCTGGGAGGAAAGAAGGACAAGTTGTGTTTAATGGGTACAGAGTTTCAGTTTTGCCAGATGACAAAAGTTCTGGAAATGGATGGGGATGGTGGTTGCTCAACGATGCAAATGTATTTAATGCGACTACACTGTACACTTAAAATGATTAAAATAGTAAATTTTGTTACACATATTTTACCACAATTAAAAAACATTAAATAAGGTATTTGGGAGTTATTGGGAAGCAAAACATTCAAAATTTTTTCTTTTGTAAAATAAGGAAAGAAAGAATGAAAGAACACTTTTATTTAACATTCTCAACTGCATATATACTGATGTGCACACACATAAAAACATAATGTGTATATAGCATTTTTCACTCAATATTTAACTTTGTTATTTCATACTGACCCCAAATTCATAGGTGTTTATGCAGATAATCACATGACTACATATAGTAACTCAGACTGTAATTTTACTAAAAATGGCTTTATGTTCATGGGTGGTTATACTTAACCTAGCATCTTTTGTCTTATAATTATACGGCTTAAAATAAATGATTAATGTGCAGACATTAAAAATGAAAAACAGAAATATAGCTGGGTGGTCAGACAAGCTTTGCATTATTTAAAGAAAATGTTCCAGAATGGTAAATTTATAATAGCATATGTTCAGAATACAAAACAATGAAAAAGTATCCCCCCTTTATAGTTTTCTGCTGACAAACATCTCTTCTTATCTCTCTCTTCTCCTATTATCCTCTTATCGGGTTAGAAACAAACTTTGAAAACTTATCTTCTACTCTATCACAGCTTTGAATGAAGATCAGTATTACACCATACTATTTATAGCCTCTAAGCAGGGAGATTTTCTGAGCTCGCTGATAACTTAGGTCTGCTTGAACTATCTTCTTCTCTTAAGTAATCAAAGCTCTTTCTTTCTTTCCCACTTTGCATTTAGTGGAAAAATAAACAGTTGAAATCTATGTTTTAGGTTCAAATTATTTTTTAATGTACTCATTGAAGAAACATTTTAAAGTAGATTAACGCTAAAAACAATAGTCTTGTATACCATATGAAACCATGTATGTGCCATTCTAGAAAAGGAAAAACTTTCGTGACAAAAAAAGATCAGTAGCAGTTGTCTAGGGTCAGGGGTGAGAAGAGGGGATTCACTGTGAAAGGCCATAAGGGAACTTCTTAAAAAAAAATTCAATAGTTTTAGTAGTACAAGCGCTTTTTGGTTACATGGATAAATTGCACAATGATGAAGTCTGGGCTTTACTGTACACCTATCACCTGAAGAGTGTACATTGTACCCAATAGGTAATTTTTCATCCCTCACATGAAACTTCTCGATTGAGGTGCTGGTAAACAATTGTACACAAAACCACAATGTATCACACTGTACACTAAAAATGGGTAAATTTTATTGTGTGTAAATAATATCTTAATTTTAAGAATTGCTTTGTTAAAAAAATACCAGCCCTGTAGTCTCACTACTAAAACACAATCACTATTAATACATTGGTGTGTTTTCCAACACCGTTTCTCACAGACACTTATTTCTTCATTTGTAAACATAATTTGGATGATATAGTTTTTTGTAGCTTGTTTTTATAACAATTTATTGTAAGCACTTGTTATATTACATGGTCTTGGAAAATAATCATTTTCAATGGCTACCTAATATTCAATCAAGTAACAGGAATTACTGAATGGTCAAAACTATTTAACCACTTGTCTATTGATAGCCACATTGGCTGTCACCAATTATTTAGTTACATAACTGTTACTGAGAAAAAGATTTTGTGCACGAAGTTTTTTTTTCTTTAAGCTTCAAAATTCAGATGTATTTTTAGGATATATTTCCAGAGGTACAATATTGAGCCAAAGGGTACAAACTTTTTTTTTTTTTTTTTTGAGACGGAGTCTTGCTCCGTCACCAGGCTGGAGTGCAGTGGTGCAATCTCGGCTCACTGCAACCTCCGCTTCCCAGGTTCAAACAATTCTCCTGCCTCAGCCTCCCGAGTAGCTGGGATTACAGGTGCCTGCCACCATGCCCAGCTAATTTTTCTATTTTTAGTAGAGACAGGGTTTCACCATGTTGATCAGGCTAGTCTCAATCTCGTGACCTCATGATCCACCCGCCTCGACCTCCCAAAGTGCTGGGATTACAGGCATGAGCCACCGTGCCCGGCCAGGTATAAACATTTTTTAGGGCTCTTGCCAAACTCTAGATTCTTGCCAAAAAAGCCATACTAATTTACACTGCTTCCAGCAATGCTTAACGACCTTGTCACCTCCCCAGAATTGGATATATTATTTTTTTAATCTTAAAGACTTCCTAATGACCTCTCCCCACAGCCTTTCAGCCATAATTACCTCCTCCATTTTTGTGTGTGTGTGTGTCAAGCTTTTAACAACTTTTCCTTTTTTGGTCCCTTTCATTCCTCATTTTCTCTTCCTTCTTCCCTCCTCTCATCTACCAGGTTCCCTTACCTCTCCCACTGGTTTCTACTATAATTGATGTTTTTCTTCCTTATTGAGTGGAAAACCTCCACTGTAATATAAATTGGGAAGGAAGGTGTTGCTTTGACCAAAACAGAACTTAAGGCATGAAAAAACCCAAAACAAAACAGCTCTTCCCTGGAACACAGCATGGCCAGAGAAACCAAAAGCATTTCAAAACCAAACTGGAGTGTCAGAGACCAGATATTGAAGACTGTCTTAGGGAGAGGGAGTCTGGGAGGGCAGAGCACTCAAGGAGACAGATGCGAAAGCTGTCAAACTTCCTGACTACATTCCTACATCAGGGGATAATGCTTGGAGGACAGCAAACCTTAGTCTGATGGTTATATCTTCCCAGATGTAGAGACACAGGTTCTGACTGTGTCAGGGTCCATGGCCCCTGGACCTTTATATTGAGGCACCTGACCTGCTCTCAGGGTTGCATGACCCCTTGATAACAGAGGGAAGTGTTAAGGGCAACATGAGTTTGTGTTGTGGGAAGTCAGGGACCCCGAATGGAGGGACCAGCTGAAGCCATGGTAGAAGAACATAAATTGTGAAGATTTCATGGACATTTATTAGTTCCCCAAATTAATACTTTTATAATTTCTTACACCTGTCTTTACTGCAATCTCTGAACATAAATTGTGAAGATTTCATGGACATTTATCACTTCCCCAATCAATATTCTTGTGATTTCCTATGCCTGTCTTTACTTTAATCTCTTAATCCTGTCATCTTCATAAGCTGAGGATGTATGTCGCCTCAGGACCCTGTGATGATTGTGTTAACTGCACAAATTGTTTAAACAATATGAAATCTGGGCACCTTAAAAACAGGATAACAGCAATTTTCAGGGAACAAGGGAGATAACCTTAAAGCCTGGCTGCCTGTGGACTGGGCAGGACAGAGCCATATTTCTCTTATTATTGAAAACAGGTAAGAGTAATATCACTGAATTCTTTCCCCAGTAAGGAATATTAATAATTAACAGCCCTGGGAAAAGAATGCATTCCCATGGGGGCCTCTAAAATGGCCGTCCTGGGAGTATCTGCCTTATGCAGATGTAGATAGGGATAAAACATGCTCTAGTCTCCTGCAGCGCCCCCAGGCTTGCTAGGATTAGGAAATTCCAGCCTGGCGAATTCTAGTCAGACCAGTTCTCTGCTCTTGAACCCTGACAATGCGTGCACAGTGGGACATGGAAGTTCATTAGTGATTCTAGTTTCGCCCTGACCTTCTGCCTTGTGATCTTTTGTTGCCCTTGAAGCATGTGATCTCTGTGACCCACACCCTATTCATGCACTCCCTCCCCTTTGAAAATTGCTAATAAAAACTTGCTAGTTTTACAGCTCAGGGGGCATCACAGAACCTGCCGACATGTGATATCTCCCTCAGACACTCAGCTTTAAAATTTCTCTCTTTTGTACTCTTTCCCTTTATTTCTCAAACTGGCTGACACTTAGGGAAGATAGAAAAGGACCCACGTTGAATTATTGGGGGTGGGTTCCCCCAATAAGTCTGTGAAGGATTCAAGGATCCCAGCATGGTGTAGTGAAAGGAACATGGACCTTTGAGGCAGACAGACCAGGTCTGACTTTGTAGTTCACCACTTACTAGTTCTTACACATGTTACTTAGCTTCTCTGAACCTCTGTTTCCTCATCTGTGAAATATATTATCATTTCCTTTCTTAAATATTTCCTTTAAACAGCAAAAACCTGGGGACATAAGAGTAATCTGGCCCTAGTGGAACAAGCACACAATAATCAGCTAAAAGAATAAATAAATTCATAAATTTCCTTCCCCAGTTTGGACTCTAGGGTTAGTTATTTCACTGGCTCTCCTGAAAACCTTCAATTTGTCCATTATGCCCACTTCTGTCAACCTCCAACCCATAGTAGTCATTTGCTTTCACCATTCCTAAGTTTGTACCGAAGGCTGATAAAAAAATTACATGAATGTTGTTGGTTACCATTATAAACGTATTTGTGATCCAGGGTATTTCTGTTTGCAATTCATTGGATATGTCACCATGAAAAATGCCAGGTAAATATAAGATGAAAAGGCATGGGATTTGATATTGATGGTGAATTCTTATACCAGCAATTAGAGTGCAGGGCTCTTTCCCCTTTGGATCTAGAAGTGGGCAGGAAGAAGAGTATAGAGATGATTCCAGGTAGGATGGGACAAAATGGTAACAGCACATTAAAGGAACTGAGAATAATTCTTACTCCTGGAGAAATCTTTCACAAGGTGGAGAACTGTTGTGTGTCTGTAGAAGAATCTGGGGAATCCAATATTCAAAAATCACAGATGAGGAATTGATGAACTCAAGAGTTAAATATCTAGGAGTAGGGACTAAGCCAACTCTAGCTTTTTAAGCTATTGCCAATGCTGAAAGTCATTGAAGGATTGTGAATAAAATTTCCTAGTTAGAAATCATAATTGTTAACTTCTGAAAAGAAAGGTTTCTGTACATGTGCCAAATGTTTCCATTCATGTGAACATATAAATTTGAATGTTGTTATGTGGATCACCTGTTGAAAGCTCAAACTAAGGTGTCTGGACTGTCAGTATTATGCTCGTTTGGTTGCCTTACCAGAAATCCTTGAGGGTAATAATTACCTAAGGAAATTTTTCATGCTGTCTGCAGTGATTTATCATAAGGAATTGTTTGGTGGTTTTACCACTTAGAAATCTATAAAGGAAATGAAGACTGTTCACTTTCTGTAGAAAACCTAACCCATGTACTTAATGCTTACTCTATTATATTTATTTTATGTACATTATACCCTCTTCTAAAACCTTGAACATAGGGGTTTCAAGATGAATTAGTGGCAGTACCCACTGAACACAGTTAACATTCCGATGTATGCTATGTGGAATATTCCAGTGAAAGGAAAATATTTTTAAAGGTAATAGCAGGACCTTCCTGTTAAGATGAAGTAAAATAAGACATTAATTTCCAACAGTAGAAGACTCAAGTCTGCTTGAGTGTCGCTTCTAGTTTTCCTTCTACATCTTTGATGATCCTTTCCCAGTTTTCCGTCTTTTATACTGATTTCTTTCTGTCCTCTTAAAATTACACCTCCCCAGCCCCTATCCAGATCTCTGCTCCTTTTCTCCCTACATACTCTCCCTTGTTTATTATATCTATGCCCATGACTCCAACTACCACTTAATTACTAATGATTTTGAATTTTTTTTTTTGAGATGGAGTCTCGCTCTGTCGCCCAGGCTGGAGTGCAGTGGCGCAATCTCTGCTCACTGCAAGCTCCGCCTCCCGGGTTCACGCCACTCTCCTGCCTCAGCCTCTCCGAGTAGCTGGGACTACAGGCGCCTGCCACCATGCCTGGCTAATTTTTTTATATTTTTAGTAGAGACAGGGTTTCACCGTGGTCTCGATCTCCTGACCTCGTGATCCGCCCGCCTCGGCCTCCCAAAGTGCTGGGATTACAAGCGTGAGCCACCGCGCCCGGCCGATTTTGAATTTTATCTAGAACATTGACTGCTCTATAAAATTCCAGATGTGTATTCCCAACTATTTCCTTCAAGTACTTAACATTTGATGTCTAAAATTAACTTATCCTCTCCCATTCACTTCAGGACTTGCCTTTTCCACTGTAATTCCCATCTCAATAACTTTCATTACTATTCACCTAATAATGTAAACTGGAAAACTTGAGTTATCCCTATTTTCCTTCCTCATGACCCATTGCTTTTTTTGTTTGTTTTTGGAGACAGAGTCTTGCTCTATCACCCAGGCTGGAGTGCAGTGGCATGATCTCGACTCTTTGCAACCTCTGCCTCCCAGGTTCAAGTAATTCGCATGCCTCAGCCTCCTGAGTAGCTGGGATTACAGGCATCTGCCACCACACCCAGCAATTTTTGTATTTTTAGTAGAGATGGGGTTTTGCAATGTTGCCGAGGGTGGTCTCGAACTCCTGAGCTCAGGCAATCCACCTGCTTTGGCCTCCCAAAATGTTAGGATTACAGGTGTGAGCCACTGTGCCCAGCCCCATTACTTTCAATGTCATAAAGTCCTACTGATTGTCCTCTCTAGAGATCTCACAGATACACCTGCCAACCCCCCCTCACTCCCCCACCACATCTTCACTGTGACCATCTCATTAGGGCCTCATTATTTTTCACATGGACTATGGTATCAGCTTTCAAACTGGTCTTCCCACTATGAGCAATTCTTCATTCATGCCTCCTCGCAATACCACCAGGGTTCTTGCTTGAAAATAGAGACATCAAAATGTCTGTCAGTCTTTCAATTAAAACTTTCCCAAAGGTTCCCCATTGCTTATGGAGTAAAGTCTAGAGAATTTAGAACTATATCCTAGTTTGTCCCCAAATCTGATACTAACTTTTCTTAATCTCATCTCCCTATATTACTCCCTACCTAACTACCAATGGTCACGTCAAAACCATCCCTATCACACTCTAAACTTAGCCTACTTCCTTAATTTCTTCTTTTCTTTGCACCTCCTCTTCTTTCTGCCTTGGCCAAACCATAAATACCTGCACATTTCTATCAGTCGAGGTCCTCAAGTCCAAACTATGCTCATTCTAGCAAAAGGACATTTATTATAGGATACTGGTAGTTCACAAAACATATTGAGTGGTATAAAGAAGCTTACAGCTTCCAGAAGAGTCAGGGACTTTTGTGTACTCAAATGCCAAGAACAATACCCAAATACCCTAGCCTCCTCTTTGTGACTCAACATCACAGATTTCCCCACCCCTGCATTGCTCACACTAAAGCTCTACTTCTGTCTCCAAAAGGCAAACCCACACACCTACCACTTCCATTGCTCACCTATATATCAATGTCTCCTGTTTACCCCTTTGACTGCTGGAATCCAGGTAATGGGCAAGTGTTTAGCTCCAAGTGAGTCTGGTGAAGAAAGGTTTTTGCCTTCTATATTGGGGATGCAAGAAGTTTCCCAACCATTACAAGAGTGTTTAAAGGCTCTAGGCAGCTAGAGAATCTGGCAACTACCAACAACATCCTTCCTCTTTGATGGCCAGATTTATATTTCCCTTCCAAAACTAATCATCAGATTCCTTCAGGCAATTGGCTCTCAATCTCATGAGGCATACCACTGCCATGGCCCTCAGCATGCTGTACTGGAATTATATATTTGCATTTCCCTCACTTATAAATTCCAAAAAATCCTTGAGCATCATGGGTATGCCTGATCTTTCTTTACATTATTCTCTTCTCCTTATTTAACATATAGCCAATGTCTGGCAGATGGCAAGCACTTAATAAGTGTTCTTTTTGGAAAAATGAGTAAAAATTGGAGTTATAACTCAAATGTTCTTTATCTGCAAATATTTTAGTGATATGCCTTTAGCTGAATTCTTTTACTTAATATTCCCAATTCAAGGGAAGATTTTAAACTCTGCTGCAATAATATAGCATTTTAATACACAAAGTGTTTAACCAATACTAAAACCCTTTTAAATAGCATGTAGTTTTCTAATATGCCCTAGCAAAGCTGGAACTCTAGCATGAGTGTTCCCAAAGCTTAACAAAACACAAGCAATTTGAATTCAGGATTCCATGATGTCATTAACAAAGATGTGACTTTGAAATGGAAACAGAACAGTGGGGAAGATTTCTGAGAGGAGACCTCAACTGTAAAAGTCATTTTAAATGAATTCTATTTGTTTCGTTAATAATCATGGGATTTGCACTGATGTTACATTGCCTTTATTTTAAAGCAGTCTCCATGGATCTGCTGACAGCTTCATGAGCTGACAGTGACAACAGTCTATGTCCAATGAAAAGAAATGGGCAAGTAGGGAGTATGTATTTTTATAAGTGAACATAAAGAGAACAATGAAAATGCAAGCTCCCTTTCTATCTTTGAAATATATATGCTTAGCTTTTTGAAAGAAAATTTGGTCATTCAGAGCCAATTCAAGGTATTTAATGTCCAACTTTGATAACCATTTAGTCTAAATTGTGAATCCATTAGTTCTGTGAGAAAAACAATCCACATAGAGCCTGAATGGTCCCTCCCTTCCCCTGTTCCCTAAGTTGTGGCCCTAATTCCATGGCTCTACAGTCTTGTAGAGTAGACAATGTATGTGAGGGATGAGGGGTGGTGTAGGGGAGGCATAACACAACAAATACCAAATATATTAGAAACCACTTGCTTGAAAAATGTGCATCTCAGATCCACCTTGATCATTGAGAATAAAGGAAAAAACAAAGTCAATTTTTATATTCAAATCCACTCTTCTCCCCACATTTTTAAAGATGAAAACAAAAGAAAACGAGAAACTCAACACTGAGCCAAGATCATTCATTCTCTCTCAAGTAACAAAACTTCTTTAATATGAAAGGAAAACCATACGAACTTCCCTATCCTAAATGCACTTACTGTATTCATGAGCTTTTCATTAAAGAGAAGAAAGAATCTCGTTCAAATTCCTACAATACTATATTTATCATCACAGGCACTATACAGGGCTAGTGTAAACATACTGAGAGCATTTCAGTTACAATATAGATAATCTGCTTTCCAATTATGACAGCTCAGTTTAATTTCATGGTAGACTTGGTGAGTGAGGAAGGATGGACAGGCATTCATCCGTAGTCTTGATACAGTTCTTGGCTTAATTTCACCAATATACAGGGTGAGCTATGAGGAACCATTAATTGTTTTTTTTTTTTTTTTTTTTTTTTTTTTTTTTAATTTATTTTTTTTTTTTAATTATACTTTAGGGTTTTAGGGTACATGTGCACAATGTGCAGGTTTGTTACATATGTATCCATGTGCCATGTTGATTTCCTGCACCCATTAACTCGTCATTTAGCATTAGGTGTATCTCCTAATGCTGTCCCTCCCCCCTCCCCCCACCCCACAACAGTCCCCGGAGTGTGATGTTCCCCTTCCTGTGTCCATGAGTTCTCATTGTTCAATGAGGAACCATTAATTAAAGTCCAAAAGACCATGTGGAAGATGGATGTTTATTCAATGAAATGACTATTTTCTCAGCCTGTTTCCACACTGTGTGAATAAGGATTTTCCATCAAATGAAGAAAAGAGAACATTTCAGAAATGTCTGTGCTTCTAAACATTAGGCTGAAATTCAAACACTTCTCCTAGTAAATTCTGACAGTGTTTATACATGTTTTTAATCTAATCGTTTATATATTCTTTTTTCTTCTAAAATAATTAATCTGTTAATGCTTGTAGCTTTGGCAAATAGCAGAATTGTGTTTTTACAGCTTGGTTGCCCCAGCCTATACATAGTTGTTACTACTGTTTTCCTACAATACTTCAGCACTAGATTTCTCTTCCTCACCCTTTCATCCGCATCCTTCCTTGCTCTATTTTTCTTCCTCTTTCTCTTTCCCTCTCTTCTGTTCTTCTACCTTTCTCCATTATCTATTATCGTAATATAGAATTGAGATGTTTTTATTTATGAAATATCTTGCACCTTAAATAAAGTGGAAACCATGATAATACTAACTACATTGGGTTCTTGTGAGGATTAAATAATATACATAAAATGCTTAGAACAATGCTAAAGAGAGATGAAGTTATGTAAGGATAAGTTAGCAAGAATTATCTTGATTTTTGGTAGTTATTAAATAGCATTTTATAATCCTTGTTATTAATTTAGAAGTGAATGTGTAAACAATGGTTTTTCATCTATTGAGGACAGCAACAAATGCTCTACCCTACACCCCAGAAAACTGCCTATATACACAACATTTTGCACATTACTTCAGAGCTCTCATCGATATCTTTCGTCCCTCTATTGACTCCTTAGTTGCCCGTAAACCTTACTTAAGAAACTCTGCTCCATAGAGAAAGTTTTCCTACCCTGACTAGTACCAGATTACCCAAATGAAAAACAAGCTATGTGCTTAGAACACTACCAAGCGGGTGGGAGACAGGGAAGAGGAGGGAAAGAGAGGGCTCTTTGAAAAAAAATTGGTTATTGATACTTCTATAAATAAATAAAGTATTTACCATGGGGAAAAAAGTAAGACAATGTGGTATGTTTTTGTACTTCTTTCAGGGTTTGGCATTATTTTATTTTGCATTACATTGGAGGAGTTCATTTTTTTAGGTGTCAGTGCCATGATCCATCCATATCCTGCCTGAAGACTGAAAATGGTGTGGTCAAGTGGAAACAGCAGAGATTCTGGAAGCAAGAGAACTGGAATTTGTGTTTGGATTCTCTTTTTTCACTTCCTTGCTTTGGGCAAGGCACTACATCTCTCAGAACCCTTGCTTCCTTGGCTCTCTGAGGGTAAGATCACCTACCTCTTATGCTTATTGGGGAGGATACAAGATCAATGTGGTAAGGTGCTTAATGGTTATAGGTTCCCTTGACTTTGTTTTTTTAACAGTAAAATTGTGCTGAATAAATAGATCATAGTGAAGCGTGTTGCTCACATTATTTTAATGGCGATTTTAGAGACTGTCACTCCATGATTTCTGTGCATTATTGATCATGAGTGACAGATTTTGTATTTTTTTAACTGCAAAATTTGAAATTAGAAACATTATCATAGCATACTGTTGCTATTCTGAGAATTGAGACATCCTTAAACAACAGAAGGAAATTGTCCATGTGATTATTTTCTTTTATTTTATAGGGGAAGATATGGAGAAAAAAAGGCTGAGAATAGGACAAGAATGAAAAGGCAAAACTGCAATTTCACATAAATTCCTTCTGCTTATGCCATTTGCAGTAATTAATGTACTGTAAATAGGACAATTTTTCGTATTTTATAAATGAATTTTCACTGTGAGGAAAAAGTGCCATTTCCTTTACTTCCCATTCACATCTTGTGCCAAAAGTGCACTTATTATTATTATTATTCTGTACTTTTAAATATTTCTACACAATTTATCAATCAAATATCCACCCAGAAACCCTAAATATTGAGGTGGATATCTCTGAAAACAATTTTCAGAATTCCTTTCCTTTTGAACGTCCATCCCACCAGGCATGAGGATTAAAGGCAGATATTTGGGTATCATGTGATTCTCCTTTGGGAGATAATGACACACATGCAGAGGTTGAACAATGTAAACAGGCTAACATCTTGGAAAATCATCCCAAAAAAATTGTGTATAAAGATTTAAAGATTTCTTCTCTTTCTTTTTTCCTTTCTAACCTTGATGATTACTGTACTTATCTTTTCTTATTTCCCCACTCTCCCTTTGACAAAACCAAAGACGATACTTGGTTTTCTAATTTCCCTATCTGAAGCATCCTATATGAGATATACAAGTTTCGTTCTCCTTTTCTTCTTGTGGTGGGAAGAAAGCTCATACTTTTCATTTGAGACATTGAATCTAACTAACAATAACATTTATATGAAATGCCACCTATTCCATCAATAAGCATTATTGAAGATCTACTATATGCACCAACATTAGGCACTAGGGGCACAAATATATGTTAGATATAATTAGTGTCCTTTACACATGAACTAAGATGAGACACAAATGTTTAAATAAGTTTTATAACAGGAATACACTCTTTAACACAGGCATGCACTCAGGAGTTTGCTGACACAGAATGACATGATGAATTCTGCCTAGAAGAAAGGGGTATGAGAGATATGATCTCAGAAAGCTAAGATGTGGAAAAGAATCTTAAAAGGTGAGGGAAGACTAGATCATTGGAAACACCCCTCCAATGAGGGACAAACTGGACAAGTTGTTTAAAACAACTTGTTGAGAAAAGCTGGAAAAGCTGTTTAAAACAGCTGCTTTAAGGCATTGAACTGCTAACAAGGGATTAAACAACTTTAACTTCAAGGAACTGGGAGCAGACAGAACTGCAGAGAGGTAAGCCTGCCATTTGGGTGTTCCTTCTCCTTTAGAGACATTTGTCAAGCCCAAATGAGGGAACAAAGAAGCTGAGAAGTTGAGCAAAATGTCTGACAGTTTCCTAAGTCTGGGAGAACAAAATTGGGAGTCCAGGATCACCAAAGAAAGTGAGAGCCTACTAACCATGCAAGGCTGTGGAGTGGGACCTTGAGGAGTTGCAGAGGAAGAGTAAAGGTAAGTTGGAAAAACATTATTCCTCCCAGGGACTCCAATCCAAGTGCCAGGCACATGGTGATATGCAATAAATGATTGTTGAACAATTGATTAAATGATCACATCTGTGAATCAAGGGAGTGATGGCCCCTCTTTTGCCAGCTGCCCCATCAGAGAGCACACAATAGCTGGATGGCCAAGTGGCAGAAGGCAAGTTGGCACCAAGTGCCAAAAGAATGTGAAACCACAGAGTCAGGGTTCTGAGGTAGGAGGAATTAGGCAACAAGAGAAAGAGGGTGGAAGGGACATACAGCTAAGACCAGGATATACAGCTAAGACCATCATCTCTAGCCAACTCTGTTCCATTTGGAAAACAGGAGAGAGAGTGGGGATAGAGAGAGAAAAGTGTGTGTGTGGAAAGAGAGAGAGAGATGGGGAGAGGGAGGGAGAGATGGGGAGAGGACAGGAAGAGTAGGGGGGATGGTGGTAGACCAGAATTTAGTTAAGAAACAGGGCAAACTTCATTATATTAGATATCAATCATAGTTTTCTACACTTGTACAGAAAATTTATTCCTGAAATCCACTACAATATTAACTATTAATATCAATTTCAATTTGCACCACACTGGAACTAGTTTCATTTTAACTATGGTCTGTGGAGATCTCGATTTCTCTTGATTTCTAATCCTACTCTAGATCCCCATTATTTAAGGGCTTGAATCTCCAAATTAAACTGTTTTCTTACCTGATTGAAATTGTTTTCCTTCCTTGTTAAAACTGTTTTCCACGTTCTAAAAACTTAAGGTTTCATGTTAACCACTCAGAAGTGAGAGTTGTTCAAATCTGTGCATGATTTTTTGAAAAATTAGAGTTGTGAGTGAACAAAGGCCAAGTTTCCATTTTGCAGCTGAATGATAAATGAGGTGAACCTAGGATAGCTTTTATAAAAAAGCAAAATAAAGATATGTCTTTCTCTTCCTCTCATGCTTAGAATAAGCTGACTGCCCTAAAAAGCATATTTGTTCGAAGAGCAAATCTGGTCTTATTGAACTGTTCTCTGTGGGTGCCACAGGTTTACAAATATCCTTATCCTAAATTTCTTCCTTTTCTCTCAAGCTAATATCCTGTATGGTGTGCATTAATGCAAAATTGTTTAAAGGGTGAAAAATCAAAAGTCAGGAAATGCCTAGTTAAGGATCTTAAGAACAGTGAGAACTTGGCCACGTTGCATACCCTGGGCAAATTATGACACAGTTTTTACCACATGAACAGAACTGTATTGAAGGTATAAATTTAACAAGGAAAACAGGAATAGAAAAATTACATTCAGGCCACAACACTCATGTAATTAGGGTGTAGAAGTTTTGGAATTTCCTGACAACTTTTCTAAAGTTTGGTCTTTGCATAGAAATATTGTGGTAACATAGTTTTGCATTTAATTTCCACGAGTTTACAAGAGAAGAAAGCATTCTAGAGAAATCCTCAATTTAGCAGTTCCTAAGCCCAATGTTCTTAATTCATGTATCTTTAAAGAACTGCAATGGAACAAAACCAATCAAAGCAAAAGATTAATATGTCTTTACAGGCTTTCATTCTTTACATTGCATTGAGATTTTTTTCCGGAGCAATGATGAACATATTGCTAAAGTGAAGTTTTAAGTTTGTCATTTGGAAATGTGAAAGCATAGGCATTTGTGCTTTAAAAAATTTTTATTTTGAGCAAAAAATAAATGGTTAAAGGCTAGTGAAGAAGAATCTGAACTGAGGAACCCTCATTCTTTCTCATTTTCTTTCCCAGCCAAAGGCTTAATGGCTGAATAATTAAGTTTACACAAGGTTAACTCTTCAGTATGCTTTCTCGCTCTATATGTGCAAATAATAATCACATGTAGTAATGTGGTCTCCTAGGTAAGGTCAGACGAATTCATTTGCATCTTCTGAGAATTAAAAGTCAGTGGCTATTTAAACACAATTTTCCTACCAACTTTCCAAAGAACTTGTAGATTTCCAACAAAATTATTTGTGACATTCTTATATTTTATTTTATTATTATTATACTTTAAGTTTTAGGGTACATGTGCACAATGTGCAGGTTTGTTACATATATACACATGTGCCATGTTGGTGTGCTGCACCCATTAACTCGTCATTTAGCATTAAGTATATCTCCTAATGCTGTCCCTCCCCCCTCCCCCCACCCCACAACAGTCCCCGGAGTGTGATGTTCCCCTTCCTGTGTCCATGTGTTCTCATTCTTCAATTCCCACCTTTGAGTCAGAACATGTGGTGTTTGGTGTTTTGTCCTTGTGATAGATTACTGAGAATGATGATTTCCAGTTTCATCCATGTCCCTACAAAGGACACGAACTCATCATTTTTTATGGCTGCATAGTATTCCATGGTGTATATGTGCCACATTTTCTTAATCCAGTCTATCGTTGTTGGACATTTGGCGTGGTTCCAATTCTTTGCTATTGTGAATAGTGCCGCAATAAACATACATGTGCATGTGTCTTTATAGCAGCATGATTTATAGTCCTTTGGGTATATACCCAGTAATGGGATGGCTGGGTCAAATGGTATTTCTAGTTCGAGATCCCTGAGGAATCGCCACACTGACTTCCACAATGGTTGAACTAGTTTACAGTCCCACCAACAGTGTAAAAGTGTTCCTATTTCTCCACATCCTCTCCAGCACCTGTTGTTTCCTGACTTTTGAATGATGGCCATTCTAACTGGTGTGAGATGGTATCTCATTGTGGTTTTGATTTGCATTTCTCTGATGGCCAGTGATGATGAGCGTTTTTTCATGTGTCTTTTGGCTGCATAAATGTCTTCTTTTGAGAAATGTCTGTTCATGTCCTTCGCCCACTTTTTGATGGGGTTGTTTGTTTTTTTCCTGTAAATTTATTTGAGTTCATTGTAGATTCTGGATATTAGCCCTTTGTCAGATGAGTAGGTTGCGAAAATTTTCTCCCATTCTGTAGGTTGCCTGTTCACTCTGATGGTAGTTTCTTTTGCTGTGCAGAAGCTCTTTAGTTTAATTAGATCTCATTTGTCAATTTTGGCTTTTGTTGCCATTGCTTTTGGTGTTTTAGACATGAAGTCCTTGCCCATGCCTATGTCCTGAATGGTAATGCCTAGGTTTTCTTCTAGGGTTTTTATGGTTTTAGGTCTAACATGTAAGTCCTTAATCCATCTTGAATTAATTTTTGTACAAGGTGTAAGGAAGGGATCCAGTTTCAGCTTTCTACATATGGCTAGCCAGTTTTCCCAGCACCATTTATTAAATAGGGAATCCTTTCCCCATTTCTTGTTTTTGTCAGGTTTGTCAAAGATCAGATAGTTGTAGATATGCAATGTTATTTCTGAGGGCTCTTCCTGTTCCATTAATCTTTATCTCTGTTTTGGTACCAGTACCATGCTGTTTTGGTTACTGTAGCCTTGTAGTATAGTTTGAAGTCAGGTAGCGTGATGCCTCCAGCTTTGTTCTTTTGGCTTAGGATTGACTTGGCGATGCGGGCTCTTTTTTGGTTCCATATGAACTTTAAAGTAGTTTTTTCCAATTCTGTGAAGAAAGTCATTGGTAGCTTGATGGGGATGGCATTGAATCTATAAAGTACCTTGGGCAGTATGGCCATTTTCACGATATTGATTCTTCCAATCCATAAGCATGGAATGTTCTTCCATTTGTTTGTATCCTCTTTTATTTCATTGAGCAGTGGTTTGTAGTTCTCCTTGAAGAGGTCCTTCACATCCCTTGTAAGTTGGATTCCTAGGTATTTTATTCTCTTTGAAGCAATTGTGAATGGGAGTTCACTCATGATTTGGCTCTCTGTTTGTCTGTTATTGGTGTAAAAGAAGGCTTGTGATTTTTGTACATTGATTTTGTATCCTGAGACTTTGCTGAAGTTGCTTATCAGCTTAGGGAGATTTTGGGCTGAGACAATGGGGTTTTCTAGATATACAATCATGTCATCTGCAAACAGGGACAATTTGACTTCCTCTTTTCCTAATTGAATACCCTTTATTTCTTTCTCCTGCCTAATTGCCCTGGCCAGAACTTCCAACAATACGTTGAATAGGAGTGGTGAGAGAGGGCATCCCTGTCTTGTGCCAGTTTTCAAAGGGAATGCTTCCAGTTTTTGCCCATTCAGTATGATATTGTCTGTGGGTTTGTTATAAACAGCTCTTATTATCTTGAGATATGTCCCATCAATACCTAATTTATTGAGAGTTTTTAGCATGAAGGGCTGTTGAATATTGTCAAAGGCCTTTTCTGCATCTATTGAGATAATCATGTGGTTTTTGTCTTTGGTTCTGTTTATATGCTGGATTACGTTTATTGATTCGCACATGTTGAACCAGCCTTGCATCCCAGGGATGAAGCCCACTTGATCATGGTGGATAACCTTTTTGATGTGCTGCTGGATTTGGTTTGCCAGTATTTTACTGAGGATTTTTGCATCGATGTTCATCAGGGATATTGGTCTAAAATTCTCTTTTTTTGTTGTGTCTCTGCCAGGCTTTGGTATCAGGATGATGCTGGCCTCATCAAATGAGTTAGGGAGGATTCCCTCTTTTTCTATTGATTGGAATAGTTTCAGAAGGAATGTACCAGCTCCTCCTTGTACCTCTGGTAGAATTCGGCTGTGAATCCATCTGGTAATGGACTTTTTTTGGTTGGTAGGCTATTAATTATTGCCTCAATTTCAGAGCCTGTTATTGGTCTATTCAGGGATTCAACTTCTTCCTGGTTTAGTCTTGGGAGGGTGTATGTGTCCCGGAATTTATCCATTTCTTCTCAATTTTCTAGCTTATTTGCATAGAGGTGTTTATAGTATTCTCTGATGGTAGTTTGTATTTCTGTGGGATTGGTGATATCCCCTTTATCATTTTTTATTGTGTCTATTTGATTCTTCTCACTTTTCTTCTTTATTAGTCCTGCTAGCGGTCTATCAATTTTGTTGATCTTTTCAAAAAACCAGCTCCTGGATTCATTAATTTTTTGTAGGGTTTTTTGTGTCTCTATTTTCTTCAGTTCTGCTCTGATCTTAGTTATTTCTTGCCTTCTGCTAGTTTTTGAATTTGTTTGCTCTTGCTTCTCTAGTTCTTTTAATTGTGATGTTAGGATGCCAATTTTAGATCTTTCCTGCTTTCTCTTGTGGGCATTTAGTGCTATAAATTTCCCTCTACACACTGCTTTGAATGTGTCCCAGAGATTCTGGTATGTGTGTCTTTGTTCTCATTGGTTTGAAAGAACATCTTCATTTCTGCCTTCATTTCGTTATGTAACCAGTAGTCATTCAGGAGCAGGTTGTTCAGTTTCCATGTAGTTGAGCGGTTTTGAGTGAGTTTCTTAATCCTGAGTTCTAGTTTGATTGCACTGTGGTCTGAGAGACAGTTTGTTATAATTTCTGTTCTTTTACATTTGCTGAGGAGTGCTTTATTTCCAATTATGTGGTCAATTTTGGAATAAGTGTGGTGTGGTGCTGAGAAGAAAGTATATTCCGTTGATTTGGGGTGGAGAGTTCTGTAGATGTCTATTAGGTCCGCTTGGTGCAGAGCTGAGTTCAATTCCTGGATGTCCTTGTTAACGTTCTGTCTTGTTGATCTGTCTAATGTTGACAGTGGGGTGTTAAAGTCTCCCATTATTATTGTGTGGGAGTCTAAGCCTCTTTGTAGATCTCTAAGGACTTGCTTTATGAATCTGGGTGCTCCTGTATTGGGTGCATATATATTTAGGATAGTTAGCTCTTCTTGTTGAATTGATCCCTTTACCATTATGTAATGGCCTTCTTTGTCTCTTTTGATCTTTGTTGGTTTAAAGTCTGTTTTATCAGAGACTAGGATTGCAACCCCTGCCTTTTTTTGTTTTCCATTTGCTTGATAGATCTTCCTCCATCCCTTTATTTTGAGCCTATGTGTGTCTCTGCACATGAGATGCCTCTCCTGAATACAGCACACTGATGGGTCTTAACTCTTTATCCAATTTGCCAGTCTGTGTCTTTTAATTGGGGCATTTAGCCCATTTACATTTAAGGTTAATATTGTTATGTGTGAATTTGATCCTGTCATTATGATGTTAGCTGGTTATTTTGCTCATTAGTTGATGCAGTTTCTTCCTAGCCTCGATGGTCTTCACAATTTGGCATGTTTTTGCAGTGGCTGGTACCGGTTGTTCCTTTCCATGTTTAGTGCTTCCTTCAGGAGCTCTTTTAGGGCAGGCCTGGTGGTGACAAAATCTCTCAGCATTTGCTTGTCTGTAAAGGATTTTATTTCTTCTTTACTTATGAAATTCTGGGTTGAAAATTCTTTTCTTTAAGAATGTTGAATATTGCCCCCCACTCTCTTCTGGCTTGTAGAGTTTCTGCCAAGAGATCAGCTGTTAGTCTGATGGGCTTCCCTTTGTGGGTAACCCGACCTTTCTCTCTGGCTGCCATTAACATTTTTTCCTTCATTGTTGATCTGTCTAATATTGACAGTGCGGGAGTCTAAGTCTCTTTGTAGGTCTCTAAGGACTTGCTTTATGAATCTGGGTGCTCCTCCATTGGGTGCATGTATATTTGGGATAGTTAGCTCTTCTTGTTGCATTGATCCCTTTACCATTATGTAACACCTTTCTTTGACTTTGTTGATCTTTGTAGGTTTCAAGACTGTTTTATCAGAGACTAGGATTGCAACCCCTGCTTTTTTTGGCTTTCCATTTGCCTTATTTTGAGGCTTTATTTCCATCCCTTTTTTTTGAGCCTATGTATGTCTTTGCATGTGAGATGGGTCTCCTGAGTACAGCACACTGATGGGTCTTGACTCTTTATCCAATTTGCAGTCTGTGTCTTTTAATTGGGGCATTTAGCCCGTTTACATTTAAGGTTAATATTTTTATGTGTGAATTTGATCCTGTCATGATGATGCTAGCTGGTTATTTTGTCCATTAGTTGATGCAGTTTCTTCATAGTGTCAACAGTCTTTACAATTTGGTATGTTTTTGCAGTGGCTAGTACTGATTTTTCCTTTCTATATTTAGTGCTTCCTTCAGGAACTCTTCTAAGGCCAGGCCTGGTGGTGACAAAATCTCTCAGCATTTGCTTGTCTGGAAAGGATTTTATTTCTCCTTTGCTTATGAAGCTTAGTTTGGCTGGATATGAAATTCTGGGTTGAAAATTCTTTTTTTAAAGAATGTTGAATATTGGCCCCCACTCTCTTCTGGCTTGTAGGGTTTATGCCGAGAGATCCACTGTTAGTCTGACGGGCTTCCCTTTGTGGGTAACCTGACCTTTCTCTCTGGCTGCCCTTAACATTTTTTCCTTCATTTCAACCTTGGCGAATCTGGCGATTATGTGCCTTGGGGTTGCTCTTCTCGAGGAGTATCTTTGTGGTACTCTCCGTATTTCCTGAATTTGAATGTTGGCCTGTCTTGCTAGGTTGAGGAAGTTCTCCTGGAGAATATTCTGAAGAGTGTTTTCCAACTTGGTTCCATTCTCCCCATCAATTTCAGGTACACCAATCAGATGTAGATTTGGTCTTTTCACATAGTCCCATATTTCTTGGAGGCTTTGTTTTTCCTTTTCATTCTTTCTAATCTTGTCTTCATGCTTTATTTCATTAAGTTGATCTTCAATCTCTGATATCCTTTCTTCCACTTGATGGGTTCGACTATTGATATTTGTGTATGCTTCACAAAGTTCTCGTGCTGTGTTTTTCAGCTCCATCAGGTCATTTATGTTCTTCTCTAAACTGGTTATTCTAGTTAGCAATTCCTCTAACCTTTTTTCAAGGTTCTTAGCTTCCTTGCATTGGGTTAGAACATGTTCCTTTAGCTCGGAGGAGTTTGTTATTATGCATCTTCTGAAGCATACTTCTGTCAATTTGTCAAACTCATTCTCCATCCAGTTCTGTTCCCTTGCTGGTGAGGAGTTGTGATCCTTTGGAGGAGAAGAGGCATTCTGGTTTTTGGAATTTTCAGCCTTTTTGCGCTGGCTTTTCCTCATCTTCATGGATTTATCTACCTTTGGTCTTTGATGTTGGTGACCTTCGGATGGGGTTTCTGTGTGGACATCCTTTTTGTTGATATTCATGTTATTCCTTTATGTTTGTTAGTTTTCCTTCTAATAGTCAGGCTCATCTGCTGCAGGTCTGCTGGAGTTTGCTGGAGGTCCATTCCACACCCTGTTTGCCTGGGTATCACCAGCAGAGGCTGCAGAACAGCAAAGATTGCTGTCTGTTCCATCCTCTGGAAGCTTCGTCCCAGAAGGGCACCCACCAGATGCCAGCTGGAGCTCTCCTTTATGAGGTTAACCCCTGCTGGGAGGTGTCTCTCAGTCAGGAGGTAAGGGGGTCAGGGACCCACTTGAGGAGGCAGCCTGTCTCTTAGCAGAGCTTGAGTGCTGTGCTGGGAGATCCACTGCTCTCTTCAGAGCTGGCCGGCAGGAACGTTTAAGTCTGCTGAAGCTGCACCCACAGCCGCCCCCTCCCCCAGGTGCTCTGTCCCAGGGAGACAAGAGTTTTATCTATAAGCCCCTGACTGGGGCTGCTGCCTTTCTTTCAGAGATGCCCTGACCAGAGAGGAGGAGCCTAGAGAGGCAGTCTGGCTACAGTGGCTTTGCTGATCTGCAGTGGGCTCTGCCCAATTTGAACTTCCTGGTGGCTTTGTTTACACTGTGTGGGGAAAACTGCCTACTCAAGCCTCAGTAATGGTGGATGCCCCTCCCCCCACTAAGTTTGAGTGTCCCAGGTCAACTTCAGACTGCTGTGCTGGCAGTGAGAATTTCAAGCCAGTGGATCTTAGCTTGCTGGGCTCCATAGGAGTGGGATCCACTGAGCTAGACCACTTGGATCCCTGGCTTCAGCCCCCTTTCCAGGGGAGTGAATGGTTCTGTCCCCCTGGCGTTCCAGGTGCCACTGCGGTATGAAAAATAACTCCTGCAGCTAGCTTGGTGTATGCCCAAATGGCCACCCAGTTTTGTGCTTAAAACCCAGAGCCCTGGTGGTATAGGCACCTGAGGGAATCTCCCAGTCTGTGGGTTGCAAAGATGGTAGGAAAAGTGTAGTATCTGGGCTGGAATGCACCGTCCCTCACAGCACAGTCCCTCACAGCTTCCCTTGGCTAGGGGAGGGAGTTCCCCAACCTCTTGCACTTCCCAGGTGAGGCAACGCCCCACTCTGCTTCTGCTCACCCTCCATAGGCTGCACCCACTGTCTAACCAGTCCCAATGAGATGAGCCGAGTACCTCTGTGGGAAATGCAGAAATCACCCGCCTTCTGTGTTGATCTCGCTGGGAGCTGCAGACCGGAGCTGTTCCTATTCAGCCATCTTGCCCAGCATCAAAACTTTTACTTGGTTAAAGTTAGAATTTTATTCTTAAATTTATTAAACATTAATATTAATGCTTATTATTAATGACAGTTCTTTTTCCTGAATAGCAATGATATCAGCAGCTAATGCTTATTGACTTCTTACATTGTGCTAAGCCCTTTACTTATTTATCTCATGTAAGCTACTCAAAAATCCCATGTTGGAGATGTTATTACTATCTCCATTTTACTGAAATGGAGATAGCTGTTTAACAGGGTTTAGGAACTCACATAGTAAGTGTGAGTAATGGTAAAAGGCACACCCTGCTGATGTACACTGAATTCTGTCACATTGCTGGTGAATACTACTCAACAGAAAATATGAAAACAACTACAACATATCTTCTTCATGATCTAGCTCAATTCCAGCATCTGGAGAGTGAAAAGTGTGAGAAAAATGAATTTAGATTCCAGCTATTCCAAATGAGAAGTTGATCGTTGAAGAAACAAACACTGAAATGTTTGATCTTTCATCAGGGAGTGTCAATATATTACAAATATTTTAATGTTACTCTAAGGAACAAAAGAGAAAACAGAAATAATCCCTTCACCCCATGATGTGCTAAAAATTGAGAAATGGAAGCTCTTGTTTATTTGGTCAGGTTACCTCCTGAAGGTCATTTTGTAAGGGAAATGTTTGTGATTGGGAAAAGGAAATTCTTATTTTCTTTTGTGGCCTTTATTCACACATGAAATAAGTGAATTGAATTTTACAGTTTATAATCTTGTTCACTTATAAACAGCCAATAAGTGGGAGGTATTTGAAAATACAATTAAATGAAAACATCATCTCACGAACTATTATGTGTCTTTAATCTACTGAACTTTCAATTCTTTGCTTTAAATTTATTTTCATTTTTGTCCAAGTTATACATTCACATATTTTAAAGAGTCAAGTACTTTCACAAGGTTTCAATAAAAAACAAAAGTTACCTGCTTCATCCACTCAAATGTTTCCCTTCCCAGAGGCACCATGATAGACATATACTGCAATTTCTGAATTTTTTGTTCTAGTCATTGTCTATCACTCCTAGTATGAAAGATGAAGATTTTGCTTTTGCAAAATCTCACCCCACTCGTACTCCTACATATATTTCTCATCTTCATCCTCCCACTGTATTTATCATGTGATTTTGCTTAGACCATCATTTGGTTTTTACATCATACTGACTCTGTAAATCCTATTTATAACTAAGTTGCCTTATATACTATGACTATTTTTTCTGCAGCATTCTGTTTTTCTTAAAGTTAGCAATGATCTGGTGTTTGATTGCTTAGCTTTGTGTGTACTTACTACTAATACATTTCCCAATTATCCTCAAGTTGTATGTATCTCTCAGGACATTAGGACAATTTTATATCTCTGGATAAATCCCTCCAGAGTCTGAGCTGCTTCAGTCTGGATTGTTTGCCATCTACACCTGCATTAATTATTTACTGCCACAAACTTGGTGGGTTAAAATAGCACACATTTATTATTTCAGACTTTCCATGGGTTAGGAGTCCAGGCACAGCACAGCTGAGTTCCCTGTTTGGGATCTCACTGGATTGAAATCAAGGTATTGGTTAGGGCTGAATTCTCATCTGAGGTTCAGGGTCCTCTTCCAAGCTCATGTCACTCTTGGCAGGATTCAGTTCCTTGTAGATATGGGACTGAGGCCATTGGCTTCTACAGACCACCCACCATTCCCTGACATGTGGTCCTCGCCACATAAATGGCTGTCTGCTTCTTTAAGGTGAGCAGGAGAGAATCTCTGATGTTTCAAATCTCTTTGACTCCTTCCCTCTATGATTTCTAGACCATTTTTAAAAGGCTCATCTAGTTAGGTAAGACTTCACCCAGGACAATCTCCCTATTGATTAACTTAAAGTCAACTGATTAGGGACTTTAATAACATCTGAAAACCTCTTCATTTTCACCATATAACATAATCACAGGAGTAATATCTCATCATATTCACAGATCCTGCACACACTCATGTGAGGGGATTCTACAGGGCACATATATCAAGGGGTGGAAATCTTGTGGGTCATCATAGAATTCTGCTTACCATTACACCTAATAACTGGAAGCCACCCAGAACTCTCCATTCATTATCATCACAGAGATTCCCTTAGCCTTTCTCTTGAATTGAATTTCCTATTTCCTGGACTTTTTGTCTTTTTTTTTCTCTTGGTTCATTCCATAAATTTCTAGAAGCACATCTTCAAACAGCTTCCTGAAAAGGGGCTACATGAGAAGTTTTGTTCTTTAGACACTGAATATGGAGTTCTTGAAGTTATTTTTCCTCAGAATTTTTAGTGTGTTGTTGCTTCATTGCCTTCTAGCTTCCACTATTGTTATTGATAAGTCTGATGTCTTCTTATACTTGACACTTTGTATGAAACCTGTTTTGTTTTCTCCCTGAGACTTTATATTGTCCATTATCTGTCCCCAGCTTTGTGACATTCCTTGATAATGTGCCTTGGATTTGGTCTACTTTATCCATTGTTCTGGGTGCTCAGTGACATCCCTTTCTATCAGGACATTCATGTTCTTCATAGATTCTGGAAATTTTATTTTGAATTATTTTATTAGTGATTTGCTTTTATCTATTTTCACTATCCTCTATTCATAGAACTTCAATTATTTTTTTTTTTTTTTTTTTTTTTTTTTTTGACGGAGTCTTGCTCTGTCACCCAGGCTGGAGTGCAGTGGCGCTATCGTGGCTCACTGCAACCTCTGCCTCCTGGGTTCATGCCATTCTCCTGCCTCAGCCTCCTGAGTAGCTGGGACTACAGGTGCCCACCACCACGCCGGGCTAATTTTTTTGTATTTTTGTTAGAGACGGGGTTTCACCATGTTAGCCAGGATGGTCTCCATCTCCTGACCTCGTGATCCACCTGCCTCAGCCTCCCAAAGTTCTGGGATTACAGGCGTGAGCCACTGTGCCTGGCCAGAACTTCAATTATTGTAGAACATTCTAGATAAGTCTCTATTTTAAAAAATATTATCTATTTTCTTCTCTTCCTTCTAGTCTTTCTGGGAGATTCTCTTGATTTTATCTTCCAATATATATTTTTTCATTTTTTATGTTTTTTGAGATGGAGTCTTGCTCTGTTGCCCAGGCTGGAGCGCAGTGGCACCATCTCGGCTCACTGCAACCTCTACCTCCTGGGTTAAAGTGACTGTCATGCCTCAGCCTCCCAAGTAGTTGGGATTACAGGCACCTGCCACACGCCCAGCTAATTTTTATATTTTTAGTAGAGATGGGATTTCACCATGTTGGCCAGGCTGGTCTCAAACTCCTGACCTCAGTGATCTACCTGCCTCAGGCTCCCAAAGTGCTGGGATTACAGGTGTGAGACACTGTGCCCAGGGTATCTTCCAATAGTTTATGTGATCATATTGTGTATTTCTAAGGTTTCATGTTCACTGGATATTTGTTTTATGGTACTACTTCTTCATAGATTCATATTCTCTAGGGATATTAATACTAGTTATTATTAAGTTTTTCTTTCTATTTTTATTGGCATTTAAAGTGAGGTGGGTTTTTTTTTTTCAAAAACGTCTGGCAGTCCTTGGCTGTCTGCTCATATTTAAGAGTGAGGCAGGCGCTAAAAAGAAAGCTGGGAGTTCATGGCAGAGGGAGTGCTTCTCAATGGTGTTCTTCTCTCTAGGATAATATTTGGAAAACTTTTTATTTGAGTGTCTTGTGCTTATTTCTCTTGGAAGATAG
Source organism: Nomascus leucogenys (assembly GCF_006542625.1). NCBI lineage: Eukaryota > Metazoa > Chordata > Mammalia > Primates > Hylobatidae > Nomascus > Nomascus leucogenys. The sequence goes on from NC_044406.1 coordinate 9,502,813, forward strand.
GTTTCTCAAACAAGATGCGTTTGACCCCCTCCACAGAAGGGGGAGAATGTTTTAGAACAGTTGAAATTCTATGAATAGAGGATAGAGAAAATAGAAGGAAATCAGTAGTAAAATATTTCAATATAAAATTTCTAGAATTTAAGAAGAACATATGTATCTGGCTGCCAACATTACTGAGCTACACGAGGGAAGATGGCTAGAGATCTTAGGTCCTATACATAAGGTTTATCTTAGTCCCCATGTTTTCTGTTTGGTATCTCTGTTTTAGTTGTACCTGGTATTGCCTAATTCAAAGATCATCTGTTTATCATCCTTAGAGAATAAACTTCAAGTCTCCTGCCAGAATGGGGGACGGATATTTGTTCAGATGTATAAATTTGGCATGGAGATATGAGGGACTAAATTTTTAAACAGTCTTTCAACTGATTATTCCACCTGCCAAGTCCTGCTTTTTTGTAGGAGTCTGCAATGTACATTAGGTTATTTTTCCCCTTTTCCAACTTCCAGATTAGGATTCAGCTTTCTCATGTCTGTTAAATCATTTATCCCCTACCATCTGTCCACCAACTTCCAAAATTGTGTCACTGTTGTCTCCTATCTCATATTTTGTTCTCATGTATTTATATCTTCTGTAAACGTTCCTTTATTCTCATTTAGTGGGATTCTGGGAGGGAGAGGAGCTAAGTGTATGTTCAATCTACCATTTTTAACTATTCATATGCAAGACAATACTCATCAAAGCCCCAGTGAGTTTTTTGAAAGGAACATCACCAGATGATTTGAAAGCCTGCCTGAAGGAATACACTTGCGAGAAAGCCAAGAAATTTCTGGGAGAATATGTAATGGGATTTTCCCCTACAAGATATCAAAATGTATTTTAAATATATAGTCACTAAAATTGAATCATATTGGTGATTACAGACAGATTAATGGAACAAAAACACAGCAGACCAAAGACATTCTTATATGATCACACCATATTTCAAATTAGTAAGAAAAGAATTAACCAGGTAACTAATCAGCTGATAAATGATTTCAGAACAAATGACTAACAATTTTTCAATATATACATATAACATCAGAATAAAGTTTGGGGATCTGGTCTCCTTCCTAGGGTCTAACAAGAGTCCCAGGGGATGACAAAAACTCCAAGAGTGTCTTTCAGTGTGTGACTGTAACTATGCCATTTTTCTTTGCTCTGGCTCTTGTGGTCCTCCTGAAGGCAGCTGGCTTTTCTGACTCAATCCCTCCACTACGCACACATGCACATGCATATGCACATGTGCATGTATACCTCCTCCTCACCCAGCAGATCATGACAGCCTTAACTGCAGTTTCCAAGGTCACTGAGCTTAGTATTTGGTTGCCAGCCTTATCAGAGGTCCTGCCTCTTCCCCAAAGCCAGATTGAGAGCAGGGCAACATCTCCACTGCTCTCACAACTCCCTACCCTTATCTACTGGGATTAGAAATCCTATTCCTGGTGGACTAGACTGCCACCTCACTGCTTGAACCCTCTGAGCCTTGATCTTATTCACCCTGTCTGGAAATAAGGGCCTCTTATCTGTCCTTGAAGCAAAAAACTATCCACACCTCCAGAAGAGGAAGCCCTGGTGTTACAGTTATCTCATCCTGATTAACAAATCACGCCCAAACTTTTCACCTTAAGCAATGACATTTTTTTTTGCTCAAGAATTTGCAATTTGGGGCTGCTCAAAGGCCGAGGTCTAGGATATAAAATCATCTAGAGGCTAGTTTGCTAACATTTCTGGTGGCTAACGCTGGCTGCCAGCTGGGGGTCTCAGCTAGTGCTGTTAGTCAGAGCACACATGGTCTCTTCATGTAGTTGAGGCTTACTTACAGCATGGTGCCTGGGTCTCAAGGGTGAGCATGCCAAAGAGGGAGAGCCAGGTACAGCCATATTGCTTTATAGGACCTAGCCTTGGAAGTCATGCAGCATCACTTCCACTCCATTCTATTTGTTGACCAGTCTCAAAGTTCCACTCAGGTTCAAGGGAGAACAAATAGATTCCACCTCTTGATGGGAGGGTGGCATGGTTCTGGAGGAACACGTAGGACTGGATAGATTGCTGCAGCCATTTTTAGAAAATATCACCTGCCACACCTGGCTCACTATATTAAAAAGAAGAGGAAGAAACTGAACAAAATTGAGAAAAAAATCTATAGAAAGAATCAACGAAACCAAAAGTTTGTTTTTTGAAAGGATAAACAAGATTGATAGACTACTAGCTAGATGATTAACAAAGAAAAAAAGAAAATCCAAATAAGCACATCAGAAATGACAAAAATAACATTATAACTGACCCCATAGAAATACAAAAGATCCTCGGAGACTATTATGAAGACTTCTATGCACACAAACTAGAAAAGCTAGAGGGAATTGATAAATTCCTGGAAAAACACAATCCCCCAAATTTGAATCAGGAAGAAAGTGAAACCCTAAATATATCTATATCAAGTTCCAAAATTGAATCAATAATAAAAAGCATATTAATCAAAAAAAGCCCCTGACCAGATGGATTCAAAGCTGAATTCTATCAGATGTACAAAGAAGAGCTGGTACTAATCGTACTGAAACTATTCCAAAAATAGTTACCGATCACTAACTCATTCTACAAAGCCAGCATCACACTGATACCAAAACCTGGCAAGGACACAACAAAAAAAGAAAACAAACGGCCAATATCCCTGACGAACATAGGTGCAAAAATCCTCAGCAAAATACTAGCAAACTGAATCCAACAGTGCATGAAAAAATTAATTCACCATGATCAAGTAGGCTAAACCCCTGGGATGCAAGTTTGGTTCAACATATGCAAATCAATAAATGTCAGTCACCACATAACAGATTTAAAAACAAAACCCATATGATCATCTCAATAAATGTGGTAAAAGCTTTTTATAAAATCCAACACATCTTCATGATAAAAATCTTCAAGAAACTAGGCATAGAAGCAACATAACTCAAAATAATAAGAGCTATCTATGACAAACGCACAGCTAACTTCATACTGAATAGGCAGAAATGGAAACATTCCCCTTGAGAACTGGAGCAAGATGAGAATGCCCATTCCCACCACATCTATTCAACATAATACTGAAAATGCTATGCAGAGCAATTAGGCAAGAGAAAGAAATAAAAGGCATCTAAACAGGAAAAGAAGCAAGCTATCTCTCTTCACAGATGATATGATTCAATACCTAGAAAACTCGAATGACTCTGTCAAAAGGCTCCTGGAACTGATAAACAACTTCAGTAAAGCTTCAAGATATAAAATTAATGTACAAAAATCAGTAACATTTCTATATACCAATAATGTTCAAGCTAAAAGCCAGATCAAGAATGCAATCTTATTTACAATAGCCACACAAAAATAAAATACCTAGGCATACATCTAACCAAGGAAGTGAAAGATCTCTACAAGGAGAACTACAAAACACTGCTAAAAGAAATAACAGATGACAGAAACAAATGGAAAAACATTTCATGCTCATGGATTGGAAGAATCAATATCACTTAGATGGCCATACTGCCCAAAGCATACTATAGATAAAACACTATTCCTATGAACCTAGCAATGTCATTTTTCACAGAACTAGAAAAAAACTATTCTAAAATTCATATGGAACCACAAAAAGCCTGAATAGCCAAAGCAATCCTAAGCAAAACGACCAGCATCAGATTACGCGACTTCAAATTGTACTATAAGGCTACAGTAACCCAAACAGCATACTACTCTACAAAAATGGACACAGACTAATGGAACAGAATAGTGAATCCAGTTATAACACACCTAGAGCCATCCAATCTTTGACAAAGTCAAGAAAAATAAGGAATGGGAAAAGGACTCCCTACTCAATAAATAGTGCTGGGATAGCTGGCTAGCCACGTGCAGATGAATGAAACTGGATCTGTACTTTTCACTATATACAAAAACTAACTCAAGATGGGTTAAAGATTTAAATATAAGACCTCAGACTATAAGAATCCTAGAAGAAAACCTAGGAAACACCATTCTGGACATGGGCATTGGGAAAGAATTTATGACTAGGTTCTGAAAAGCAATTACAACAAAAACAAGAATTGACAAATGGGACCTAATTAAACTGAAGAACTTCAGTACATGAAGATAAACTATCAACAGAGTAAACAGACAACCTACAGAATGGGAGAAAATATTTGCAAAGTATGCATCTGACAAAAGTCTAATATCCAGAATCTATACGGAACTTAAACAATTGAACATGCAAAAAACAAATAACCCATCAAAAATGGGTAAAATACATGAACAAACACTTATCAAAAGAAGACATACCAGCTGCCAACATACATATAAAGAAAGGCTGCATATCACTGATCATTAGAGAAATGCAAGTCAAAACCACAATGAGATACCATCTCACACAAGTCACAATGGCTATTACTAAAAAGTCAAAAAAACAGCCAATGCTGGCAAGGCTGCAGAGAAAAGGGAACACCTATAGACTGTTGATGGGAATGTAAATTAGTTCAGCCACTGTGGAAAGCAGTTTGGAGATTTCTCAAATAACTTATGACAGAACTGCCTTTCAACCCAGGAATCCCATTATTGGACATATATCCAAAAGAAGACAAATTGTTCTACCAAAAAGACACTTGCACTCGCTTGCTTGTCACAGTACTATTCACAACATCAAAGATATGGAATCAATCTAGTTGTCCATCAATGGTGGGCTGGATAAAGAGAATGTGGTACATATTGTGGGAAAGAGAGTTTCTGGGGTGCCAGTTGAGTTGGTCTCCCCTGTGTGAGACACCCATGGGAAGCCATGGGCGGCCTCTGAGGAGAAAAGTCTCCTTATTGCCTTCATGTCTTTATGCCCCAAGAGCATAACCGCTCAGCTGCATTCCACAAGTTGCTCAGGGAGGTAACACTCCCTTGAAGCTGTGGAGTACAATCAAACATCTTGGCTCCTCCTGAAACCCGCTCCCACCCATTTCAGTCCTGATAAGTTAAAGATCTTAAGTAGTTTAGACACAGGCCTTTGCTCAAGGAAATTCAAAGAAACCGCCACTGCTATACATCTTATTGAATGACTCACAAGTTCTCCTCTGCTCATTAATCCTTTTCCTCATCCCTTCCTCCCCCTCCTATCTGCCCTAAGAACAAAGAGCATGTAAACCAATAAATTGGGCGGAGCCCGAGAGCTCTGGGCCATGAGCAAGCCTCAGACACTCCGGTCCCCTGGACCCGCCTTTTAAATGCTTATTCTGTCTCTTTCTAACTCCTTTGTCTCCGCCAGACTCGGGGTACCCGCTGCGTGGTGTGGGGCTGGTTTCCCCAACACATATATGTCACAGAATACTACACAGCCATAAAAAGAACAAAATTATGTCCTTTGCAGCAACATGGATGAAGCTGAGGCCATTATCTTAAGCAAATTAATGCAGGAACAGAAAACCATATACTGCATGTTCTCACTTATCAGTGGGAACTAAACACTGGGTACTCATGAACATAAAGATGGTAACAATAGAAACTGGGGACTACTAGGTGGGGAGGAAGGGAGGGATCAAAGGTTGAAAAACTAACTGTTGGGTACTGTGCTCGCTACCTGGGTGACAGGATCATTTGTACTCCAACCCTCAGCATTATGCAGTATACCCAGGTAACAAACCTGTACATGTACCCCGTGAAACTAAAATAAAAGTTGGAAAAACAGAAGAGGAAGAAAAAATGTTTCCTTTGTTTTTGTGCATTAAAAGCCTACAGGCAAGAAAATATACAGTTAATTTCTCAATTAGGCTACCCTGCCCATCTGGTTTCATGGTTGAGAGACAAATGCTAATGAATCCTTTGGTACATCAATTAACTCTGCTTTGCTTCAAGGTCATGGATTAGGTCCCTACATCGAGTCAGTCACCTTGAAAACAAATAATACTGTGAACAAGGACAACCAGACATCCCTCACACCCCGCCAAATAGAATGTCTTGGTGTAAATCCTTTCCTACTGGCAAATGATCTACTAAAGAGACATCTTCTGTGCCTAAAAATGGGCAGCCCATAAACATTTACAGTGATAGGAGTAGGAAATTATTTTCTTTTTTCTTTTCAAATAAATCATTTGCACATTACCACTCTATTGAACTCATTTATAGAAAACAAGATCACGTTTTTGTTTTTGTTTTGTTTTGTTTAATGAGGAACAAACCATGTTACTGTTAAAATGCAACATTATTTGTCTTGGCAACTACATTTGGATAAATCTTTATGGAGGCTCTATTGTTTGGTTTTCTATCATTGCTATACTTTTTAAAAATGTGCTCGTGAACGGTTAGCAATTGCCTATCACAGTGAACTTTTCCTTTAGGAATTGGGGATTTCTGACACACAGAACTGCATTTCCTTTATATTGTGTTACAAATACTTGATAATTCAAACCAAATTCCAGGTTAGTCTTAGTAAAAGACATGCCCAACAAATGGCTAGTCTCTAAAATTCATAGGTGATATATTTTCATCTGGAGTTGGTAGAGGAAGATGTAAGAGCAAATCTTGCATGAAGAATGGTTTAGAGAAAGCTTGATTTAGTTGTATCCTTTCTTGTTCCAAATAACATTTAAACTAAGTAAGCAAGCTTTGTACAATCTACTAAGGATTTTTCTTAAGAAATGAGTCAGAAAATAATTTGCTAATAACTTCAAATATATTGTGAACAAGAAACATGGCTCATTTAATTCCCAGATCTTACTTTGAAAAATGGAATTTCCTGAGAGACTTGTTAGAAATATAGATTCCTAGGGCTACCTTTAAGAATTTGAGTAAGTCTGGGGTGACACTCCAGAATCTGCATTTTAAACAATGCCCCCATGTGAAACGGATACAACTGGACCTATTAACCTACATAAAATTTTATTTTTAGTTTTTAGCAATTTAATAGAAAACTCTTACTCTATGTAAAGCAAGTATTAACTCATTAAATCCTCATAACTAACTAATAATGTAGGGATATTGTTCCCAGTCTACAGGTGACAAAGCTAAACCACAGAAAGGTCAAGTAACTTGTCCAAGGGCCCACAGCTGAACCCAGGCAATCTGGCTCCAGAGTCTGTGTTTGGTTGACTTTTAAGAGACTTAATCACACATACATAAAAATAAACTATAGAAAATTAAATCAGCATGTCGAGAAGAACAAAAATAAAATATATAAAATCATTGAACTGAAGGATCAAAGACCAAAAGTCTGGAGGTTGTCAGCTTCCCTCTTTCTCAGACCTTTGTAGCTGGAGTTACATAGACTCAATGCTATCAAATTTCTGAGACGAAGTGTCCATAGAGTATCAAGTGGTACCACCAAGTCTTACCAAAAGTGCTACTCAATTGTTGGCCATTACAATTCCCATAATTCCCATTGTAGCAATCATCCTTATCCTTTGAATTCTCCACTGGGACTGCCTGGAGCTCTTCTGTGATCCACACTTGGCTGGCATTGTCCTAGCCATTGACACCTCTTGCCAACTTTGTCCCTGAGTGGTGGGTGTCATTTCCCATAATCCCATAACTACTGCCTGGGGTCCTTCTCTAAGAGACTCATTATCTACCACCACAAAGTCTGTCCTTCTAGTGTCTAATACTCTGACCCTGCAGCCAGACTACATTCCTCTGGCCACAACCATGGTCCAGAACCAAACCCACATCTTTTTTAGACTTGACATCCTCAACCTCACACTAGCCCAATGCCTCAGAGCACTCAAATTCAGGAATAAGTTACACTGCTCCACAAGGATGATTTATGGGGGTATTTCACACCCGAATATCTGGAATATGTTGATATCTAACTGTACTTACTTGTTATCAGATCTAACACGACCCTTTCCTTCTCTGAAAATGAAAAAAGCCAAAATGAAACTTTAAATTTTTAAATTTACATATAAATAATTTATGATGCCTTTGAATTAGACATTTTCAACTTTTGCCTTAAATAGATGGGGTCTGTCGGATCCCATAATTTGGTTTCAGAAGTTTAACTTCATGAATTGACTTTATATGAAATATTTATAAACATTAGAGATGTGGTATAGAAGACAGACTCATTAAGGTGCTTTTTTTTTTTTTAGCTCATCAAGAGGTGCTTTAGGAAACTAGGACTCGTTCTTAGCTGCACATGGAATATGAAAAGGTATAAGGCTAAATGTTTTATTCCTCGACATGTGGGTCATATATAATCAATTTGATACTGTGTTTCCTTGGTTTTATTGCTTAATTGTATTTATATATCATGGAAGGCAGCAGAAAGAAAACATGTCAATTAGCCATTCTCACAAAAAAAAATTTGAAGAGAAAGATGATCTGTCAAGGTATCATGGTATGGTGGAAAATATTATTGTCAATGCAGTCAGAGATACCAGGGCAAAAATTCAAGTTTGCAAATTCGAAAGTTTTTAGCTTTTCAGAACCGAGTACAAGTTAATGACCTTATTGCCATACTATAAATAATTCCCAGTAGAGAAGCTGGCAAATAGGCCTCACTGAAGAAAGTTAACTGGTGTCTTAAAACTGTGCTTTGAACCATAGAAAAAAATGGGAGCAGGTACATACGGACCCTACCATGTGCCTTTTCCAAATGTCTAAATTTTGTATTACGTTATTATATTAAGTTATTTGGGGATCTAATAAGCTGGATTGGGTCATTTTAGTATTTGAGATAGTGTTAGGCGAGCAAAAGGGAGAGTAATTGTGCTGTGGATGTGAAATGAAAGGGTCAGATTAGTTCAAGTCATCTCTCATTTGCTGGTATACTCCATCAAGAGGTTAGGAGATGACAAGTTGCCATGGGTGTGAATCTCCAATTGAACCAATTAACTCCACCTAATTCAGAGCCTCAGATGTGGGTAATGGAGGTATAGCAGAAATACTGAACTGATTACATTGAAGAGGTCACCAAGGGAAGACTGCAGGGGAAAATTTATCCTGCAGGCAGAAATCCACAACAAAAACAAGGAACCTGATGACAAGTGGACCTGGAAGACTCAAGTTCTTACAGTAATTTTGAGTTTTAAGTTCTCCCTCAAGCTCATAACTTTTCATTTCATTTAAGTCTACTCAAGTAACTGAGGTTTTGTCAAAGGTCACCAGTGAAACCTTGGTCACCAAACTCAAAAGCTTTGTTTCAATACTTTTCCTCTCTCAATTCAGCGGGGCTTGCCTCTGCTAGACACGTCTTCCTTCAGAAGCATTCCCTTGATCCTAGGACAAGTTTTTACTGTAAGTTCCCACTTCCTTTTTTGTCCCCTTCTTACTTGTTTTATTACCTTCTTTTCACCTCTTCAGGTTTCTAAATGAGGGCACATCTCACAGCTTAGTTTTTGGCTCTCTTTTATTAATATTTACTAGCTTTTAGTTAGTACATTTACACCTTTGGCTGCTACTTTTCTATTTCAAACCTTGATTAACTCTGAAGCATAGTTGAAATTTCTAAACTCCTTATACACATCTCTAACAGATGTCCCACTGGCTCCTGAAACTTTGCATCCTGCCTGTATTAGTTGGTTCTCATACTGTTATAAAGAACTACCTAAGGCTGGGTAATTTATAAAGAAAAAACGTTTAATTGACTCACGGTTCTGTGGACTGTACAGGCTTCTGCTTCTGGGGAGGCCTCAGGAAACTTACAATCATAAGAGAAGACAAGGGAAGCAAGCACCTTCTTCACATGGAGGCAGGAGAGAGAGCAAAGGGGGAAGTGCCACACATTTTTAAACCATCATATCTCGTGAGAACTCAGTCACTATCATAAGAATAGCAAGGGGGGAAACTTCCTCATGATCCAATCACCTCCCACGAGGCCCCTCCTCCAATTTGACGTGAGATTTGAGCAAGAATACAAATCCAAATCATATCACTGCCACTCTTCTTATATTCTCTAACCCATGCTCCCAAATTCCCTAACACAGCTCCTCTCACTCAAGTTGCCCAGGTTCCCAAACTTGGAATCACCTGGGACGTTGCCTTGTCTTTCACTCTCTTACCTTAAGAGGTGCTAATTACTACAGATTCTGCCCGCCAAAATCATCTAGGTCTGTGCCATTCATCTGATCCTTCCACAGACGCTCTGTGTCAACATTACGTCATGCCTGGAGCTAACACATCCCAAGAGAAATACAGGCCAAATGTACTGGGAGTCCAGAGGAGATTATTAATTCTTAAATGGATCATCCATGTATCTGTTCCAGATGATAAACGGCAAAATACACTGAATGATTACCAATCCAAGGAAAGTCACCCAAAAGTGTACCGAAAGACTAAAATGAATGTTGTGTCTTAAATAGAAGCTAATTGTTGTAGAAAGAATGATATTTACAAATAACAGGGCTCTTTTAAAAACAGACAAAGCAAAAGTTTCTTCCCTCCCCTAATCAGTCAATGGATGGTAATGATATGATGGCAACATAAGAACGTAAATCCGTTTTTCCAGGTGGTTTTTATGGACCTTCTGAATCAGAATCATCTGGGATAGCTGTTAAAATGCTGTTTCCCAGGTTTCATCCTGTACTCTTCTTTTGTAGTGCCCTGGGACATCCTTTTAAAACAAGTTATCCCTATGATTCTTATGTACATTAAAGTTTAAAAGCCACTAAAAATAAGCAAGAGAAAAGGTCAATTACATCAAAATATGATAAATTACATTTTTTTATACTTGTCTCTAGTTTTCACACTTTATAGTTATATCAGAAAAAGTAATGAGTAATTTTAAAGTTGCTAGTCTCTCTCTGGATTTTCACTACATATATCAGGGAATAACTCACAGATAAGTTCTTTTAAATAATTAAGAAGATTCTGTAAAAGGAGAAGATATTTGAAACAGAACTTTTCCATACATTTTCAAAACTACTATTAAACTCAAGAGTGACCTAAATAATGTTTTTTTAATTGAAAAAGTTTTTAAAATTCCAGATGTGTAGGAAAAAGATAATAAATTTATGATACTATTGTTCTTTTTTCAAAACTCAAGTTCTCTTGCTAATTGTTAAGGATACTGATTTATTTGAAACACAACATGTTTCTGCTTCATAACAACATCTGTATTATTTTACATTTTTATTGGCAACTTTCACTGTACCCTGGTGATTTCTAGAAATCCTCATACTTCCCTGCTGGTAAAAGTTTCCAAAAAATAATAAACAAATGATTATTAACTCTTGATATTTTTATTCTATGACCATGTACTTTATAAGAGGCGCTTGAAAAAGTGGAGCTATTAACTTTAGGGAAAATAGGGTCCATATACCAGATCTCAATTGCAGGGATATTTTGTTAGGTAGACAGACCATCAAGAGTAGACAGTAAAACACCCACCACAAGTGTATTATTCCCAAGAAAGAGTGTCAGCATTTGGACTTCCTTCCGTTAGCACTGAACACACTCCTAACTTTTCACCTCATGAAAGGAATGTCCCCTGCTCATAGCGAAGTTGCCATCATGGCCAGTATTGCTTTTTGCGCAAGTGTCTAGCCCAGTGGTTCTCAACTGGGGGTGTTTTGAGCCCCCAGGTGACATTTTGTAATATCTAGATATATGTTTAATTGTCACATCTTGGGAAAGCTACTGCCATCTAGTGAGTGGAGCCCAGGGATGCTGCTAAACATCCTACAAAGCATGGGACAGCCTCCCACGAAAAAGAAATTTAAAGTCCAAAATGTTAATAGTGCCAAGGTTGAGAAACCCTGGGCTGAACTCAGAGTTCCATAAATTAGTGCCTATTTCCATAAATTTTTAGGTCTGTCAGTTCCTGCTTCCTGACTTTCTACCCTAATCATCTGAAGCTTCAGAGTTTTTCATATCACCATATTAATGGTGACTGATCTTTTTGATACCTCTCTTGACCCATATCCTCACCCCGATCCTTGACCTAACCCTGTCCATCAGGCAGTTTTGATCCTTCTTTATCATCTGAAACCTCTATTCAGATTATTTGTCATAAAATTGTCTGTCCCTCTCTCACACAAGAATAATCTTGAGTGTGAGAACTCTTAACCTAGTCTCCCTAGCATCCATCATGGTGCCTCAAACATAACAGGTGCTCAATGAATACTTGTCAAACTAATGAAATAAGACTTGCATTGTACCAAACACTGATGATGATTCACATAACATAAAACATAACCATTTCCTTCAAGTACCTACATTTTTGGGTGAAGGTACACACCAGAAAAGATAGCTAGCACTGTAAAACAGTGCTTAATGAGTAACAGATGTATAATTCAGACAATAATTACTATAAAAGATTTCTGGTGAGTGTGAGTTCCCTTAAAATGCAGGGAAGCAGAGAGTGCCTCATCGAATCAAAAATTGAAATATACTTGAAAGGATGAGGATGCTTCGTATAAGCTAGGAAATGTGGGGAGGCCATTCCAGCGTGGTGAGATAAGGGTGGAAAGTAGAGCATGAGCAAAGCTTCTCTTTGTAGAAGAATTTTGCCACATAGAACCATGGCATCTAAAAGCATGTTCATGGGGTCCTCTTTTGTACTTCTCATATAGTATTCCAAGAAGGGGGAGCATGCAGAAAAGCAGTGGTGGAAGCCCAGATGTCATCCATTACCCTAGATCACACTCCCTCCCTGGAAGGAGCTCATATCCAGTGACTGTCAAATAGAGAGGGATCCAAAAGCCTGGCCCCCTTGCCTCAAGGCAGGACAAGTTTGAAGAGCCATCCCAGTGCTAAAGCTTCCTGACCCATGACCATTTTAACTCCTCCCTCTGTCTCATCCTTCCGTCCACTGAGCATTCTCCAATAAAATACTTGCATGCAAATTTCCATCTTAGAGTCTGTTTCCTAGAGAACCCAACTGAAGGCCACAGGATGGGAAAAACAACCTATGCTGATGGCAGTTAGAAAGCTTGTGGCCTGACAGCTTTTAAAACTGTCCCTCTTGCACACTCAGCAGTTCAGGCCATTGTAAGTAGGTAAGGAGTAACTGGTCAACCTTTTCGCTTACTCTACAGTATCTCACTTCACTCCCCACTGACCCCTCATATCCCTAGGAATTTTCCCCACCCACCCTTTAACAAGACCTTCTCTGAACGCCTTCATCATAGGGGCTAAATGACTGATGATACTTTATTCTCACCTAACAGGAATTAAGGTTGTCATTCAACCTTGATTCAAACTCGATCAAAGAATCAGCTTGCCATTAGAGACTACTTGGGGAACATGAGGGACCTTTATGGTGCCATACCACAGTGAACTATATGGTATCAGGGACAATGCTATGAACTCACCAAACCCCATTTTCTTTTTTGTCCTCCTAGGAGAACAAAACATGTCCTCAATGTTATAGATTTCCCAGCCTTCTCTGTGATGCAACTAGGCCATATGACTGAATTCTGAGACCCACATAATGTGGGTAGAAGTGATGCCTGCCACTTCTAGGCCTGTTCCCTTACCGCCTCCCCACCCCTGACCCCCTATACACAATTCTTCTTGCTCCTCTTTACTTTTTCTACCATTTGTTTGTAGTTAATCCAGTTGAATCCTAAGGTCTCAGGACATGGAGCCATAACATGAATGGAGCCTGAGCCCCTGAATGGCTGAATGCAATAGAGCCTTTCTCTACACTATATCAACCATGCTTGGGCTATGCCAGAGATATTTTCATGTCACCTGGATCCTAGAAAATTCAGGAAAAAGAAAAGACTTCTTTGCCATTATAGGTATAGCAAGTGGAGATAACGTAATCAAAGGCATAATCACTTACAAACCAACAAACAACTGGCATCCTATATTTAGCTATGGAAGATATAAATGGATCATGTAATTATATTCACCCATACATATTACACACCTTTGCTTGAGTGTTAATGTGCTTAAATTTTGTTTCAAAAACAAAATATCCTACTGTCATGCTCTGAGTAAACAGATTCTTAGCAAAATTAATGAACAATGCCTGAAAAGAGAAAACTTGAGGAAAATGAACCAAAATTTTCCCTCAAAAGTGAAAAACAGGAAAAGATATAAGGTTGGTCGGATAAATATAGAAATTACACAACCTAGAAATTTAAGAAGTGTGTTATTTTAAAGGCCAAAATAAACAAAGCATGATGTATATTAACTCACTATTACCATGCTTTCTAGATGTCTATAGTCCATACTTGGAAAAGAAAATAGCCAAGTGAAAACAGGATGACTTGCTTTTCTCTTTTAAGCAATTATTCTTTTCTGTGGATGGATTTAGCTATGCTTCAATTCTCTGGAGGGACTCTATTTAAAAAAAAAACAATTTATATTGTTATACTTGAAACTATCTTCACGAAGGGCTCAAATTTGAAATAGTAGAAAACTTTGGTTTCAAACCTATAAATGCAACTAATTTTATTGTATTTTAAATTTTATTCTCAAGGAGCACATTGCATATTTTAAGTCATTCTGGAAGGAGGTTTCCAAAAATCTTTCTGTTCATAGGAGAATTTGCTAAACAGCAACACTTTCAGCCACTCACTAATATGTGAGCACCTCCTACACTCATTAGTGATTCAATCCACTGTGTGTTCGTGTGTGTGTGTGTGTGTGTGTGTGTATGTGTTTCTCATCATTTTGCTGCATTGGAGGCAGTTTTATGCCTCCAATTTTTAATTTTTAATTTTTTTGCATATATAGTAGGTGTATATATTTATGGGGTACATAAGTCATTTTGATATAGGCATACAATGTGTAATAATTACATCTGGGTAAATGGAGTATGCATCACCTCAAGCATTTATCCTTTCTTTGTGTTACAAACAGTGCAATTATACTATTTTAGTTATTTTTAAATGTACAATATATTATTGTTGACTGTAGTCACCCTGTTGTGTTATCAAATACTAGATCTTATTCCTTCTAACCATATTTTTATACCTATTAATCTTCCCCTACTTGCCCCTCCACCCACACACCCACCCACCTACCCACCCACTACCCTTCCCAGCCTCTGGTAACCATCATTCTACTCTCTATCTTCATGAATTCAATGGTTTCAATTTCCAGCTTTCATAAATAATTGAGAGCATGAGTTTGTCTTTCTGTGCCTGGCTTATTTCACTTGAACATAATGACCTTCAATTCCATCCACGTTGTTGCAAATGACAAGATCGCATTCATTTTCATAGCTGAAGAGTAGTCTATTGTGTATATGTGCCACATTTTCTTTATTTACTCGACTGTTGATGGACACTTAGGTTGCTTCCAAATCTTGGCTATTGTAAACAGTGCTGCAATAAACATGGGAGCATAGATATCTCTTTGATATACTGATTTCCCTTCTTTGGGGGTACATACCCAGTAGTGGGATTGCTGGATCATATGGTAGCTCTATTTTTAGTTTTCTGAGGAACCTACAAACTGTTCTCCATAGTGGTTGTACTAATTTACATTCCCACCAACAGTGTATGAGGGTTCCCCTTTCTCCACATTCTCACCAGCATTTGTTACTACCTTACTTTTGGATAAAAACCATTTTACATGGGGTGGGAGGATATCTCATTGTAGTTTTGATTTGCATTTCTGTGATGATCAATGATGTTGGGCACCTTTTCATATACCTGTTTGCCATTTGCGTGTCATCTTTTGAGAAATGGCTCTTTAAATATTTTGACCATATAGAGTTGTGTGAGCTCCTTATATATTCTGGTTATTAATCCCTTGTTAGATGGATTGTTTGCAAATATTTTCTCCCATTCTGTGGGTTGTCTCCTCAATTTATCAATTGTTTCCTTTGCTGTGCAGAAGGTTTTTGACTTGATGTGATCTCATTTGTCCATTTTTGCTTTGGTTGCTTGTGCTTGTGGTGTATTACTCGAGAAATTTTTAGCCAGACCAATGTCCTGGAGAGTTTCCCCAGTGTTTTCTTTTTTATTCTTATTTGCTTTTTTCTTTTAAGAATTCTACATGCAGGATGACCCCCAACATTTTCTTGTAGTAGTTTCATAGTTTGAAATCTTAGATTTAAGTCTTTAATCCAATTTGATTTGATTTTTGTATACGATGAGAGATAGGAATCAAGTTTCATTCTCTTGCATATGGATATCCAGTTTTCCCAGCACCATTTATTGAAGAGACTCTCCTTTCTCCAAGGCATATTCTTAGCACCTTTTTCAAAAATGAGTACACTGTAGGTGTATGTATTTGGTTCTGTGTTCTCTAATCTGTTCAACTGGCCTATGTGTCTGTTTTTATGCCAGTACCATACTGTTTTGGTTACTATAGCTCTGTAGTATAATTTGAAGTCAGGTAATGTGATTCCTCCAGTTTTGTTCTTTTTGTTCAGGATAGCTTTGGCTATTCCGGGTCTTTTGTGGTTCCATATAAATTTTAGGATTGTTTCTCCTATTTCTGTGAAGAATGTCATTGGTATTTTGATAGAGATTGCATTGAATCTGTAGATTTCTTTGGATAATATGGACATTTTAACAATATTGATTCTTCTAATCCATGAAGGTGGAGTATTTTTCCATTTTTTGTGTCCTTTTCAATTTCTTTCATGAGTATTTTATAGTTTTCATTGTAGATACCTTTTACTTCTTTGGTTAATTCCTAAGTATTTTACGTTATTAGTGACTATTGTAAATGGGATTACTTTTTAACTTCTTTTTCAGATTGTTCACTGTTGGCATTTAGAAATGCTATTGATTTTTGTATGTTGATCTTGTATTTTGCAACTTTACTGAATTTATCAGTTCTAATAATTTTTGGTTGAGTCTTTAGGTTTTTCCAAATATAAGATCATATTATCAGCAAACAATGATAATTTGACTTTTTCCTTTCCAGTTTTGATGCCCTTTATTTCTTTCGCTTCTCTAATTGCCCCAGTGAGAACTTCCAGTACGATGTTGAATAACAGCAGTGAACTGGGTATGCTTGTCATGTTCCAGATCTTAGACGAAAGACTATTAGTTTTTCTCCATTAAGTATGATACTAGCTACGGGCTTTTATTATATTGAGGTATGTTCATTCTATACTTAGTTTTTTGAGAGTCATGAAGGGATATTGAATTTTATCAAATGTTTTTTTCAGCATCAATTGAAACAGTCATATGGTTTTTGTCCTTCATTCTGTTGATATGATGTATCACATTGATTGATTTGAATATGTTGAGCCATCTTTGCATCCCCGGGGTAAATACCACCTGGTCATGATGAATGATCTTTTTAAGGTATGGTTGAATTTCATTTGCTAGTATTTTGTTGAGGATTTTTGCATCAATATTCATCAGAGATATTGGCCTGTAGTTTTCTCTTTTTGATGGGTCCTTGTCTGACTTTAGTATCAGAGTAATATTGATCTGATATAATGAGTTTGGACATATTCCTCCTCTATTTTTTGAAATAGTTTGTGTAGGGTTGATAATAGTTCTTCTTTAAATGTTTTGTGGAATTTAGCAGTGAAGCTATTGAGTCTTGGACTTTCCTTTACTGGGAGACATTTTGTTATGGCTTCAATATAGTTACTTGTTATTGGTCTGTTCAGGTTTTTTATTTCATCATGGTTCCACTTTGGTAGTTTGTATGTGTCTAGGAACTTACCCATTTCCTCTACATTTTCCAATTTATTGGCATATAGTTGCTCATAGTAGCCACTAATGATCCTTTGAATTTCTGTGGTATCAGTTGTGATATCTCTTTTTTCATCTCTGATTTTATTTTCTCCCTTTCTTTGTTCACTAGTCTGGCTAAAAGTCTGTCAATTTTGTTTATCCTTTCAAAAAATCAACTTTGTATTTTGTCGTTCTTTTATATTGTTTTCTTCATTTTGAATTCATTTATTTCTGTTCTGATTTTTATTATTCCTTTTCTTGTACTAATTTGGGGTCTGGTTTGTTTTTGCTTTTTTAGTTCTTTAAAATGCATTACTAGGTTATTTATTTGAAGTTTTTCTTCTTTTTTGATGTAGGCATTTATAGCTATAAATTTCCCTCTTACTACTGGTTTTGCTCTATACCATAGGTTTTGCCATGTTGTCTTTCCATTATCATTTGTTTCAAAAATATTTTCAATTTTCTTCTTAATTCCTTCATTGACCCACTAATCATTCAAGAGCATATTGTTTAATTCCCATGTGTTTGTGTAGCTTCCAAAATTCCTCTTTTTGTTGATTTCTAGTTTTATTCCATTGAGGTCAGAGAAGATGCTTGATATTACTTCAGTTTTGTTGAATGTTTTAAGACTTGTTTTGTGACCTAACATATGGTTTATCCTTGAGAATGATCCATGTGCCAAAGAAAAGAATGTTTATTCTGCAGCCTTTGGATGAAAAGTTCTGTAAATATCTGTTAGGTCCATTTGGTCTATAGTGCAGATTAAGTCTGGTATTTCTTTGTTTAGTTTCTGTCTGGATGATAAGTCCAATGCTGAAAATGGGGTGTTGATGTTTCCAGATCTTTTATTGGGTTCTATCTCTGTCTTTATTTCTAATAATATTTGCTTTATATATCTGGATGCTCCAGACTTGGGTGCACATATATTTACAATCATTATATCTTGTTGCTAGATTGACCCCTTTATCATTACATGAGGACCTTCTTTGTCTCTTTTTATAGTTTTTTCTTGAAATCTATATTGTCCAATATAAGTATAGCTCCTCTTGCTCTTTTTTGGTTTTCACTGACATGGAATATCTTTTTCCATCCCTTTATTTTCAGTCTATGTGTATCTTTACAGGTGAAGTGTGTTTCTTATAGGCAACAGATAATGGGATCTTGTTTCTTCATCCTGCCCAGGGCAGTTCCAGTAATGCTGTCCAAGAGCTAAGGCCTGGACTCAGGGACCCCAAGAGCCTGCTTGTTGCTCTACTGCAAGGTGGCCAAGCTGGTACCTAAGGTGCAAAACAAAGTCCCCTTTACTTGGAGTCTTTCCCTGTAGCCACCACAGCTGGGAACGTGCTAGGTCACACCTACAGTCAGCACATTGCAGTGCCCAAGGCCCACAGTGTACTACCTGATGGTCACTTTGGGTTATTCATGGCCCAAGGCTCTTTAGTCAGCAGGTAATAAATCCTGCCAGCACTTTGTCCTTCCCTTCAAGGCGGCTGGTTCACTTTTGGCCCCAAGTGTGTCTAGAAATGTTGTCTGTGTACCAGGGCCTGGAACGGGGTCCTCACGACTCTGCCCAGTGCCCTATCCTACTGTGGTTGAACCAGTATCTAAGATGTAAGACAAAGTTCTCTTTACTCTTCACTCTCCTCCCCTTAAGCAAGAGGAAGGGGACACTTTCATTGCTGCAAGCTTCACTGCCTGGGGTTTGAGGAAAAGTGGTGTAAGCAATCCTTTAGCTATCCTAGCTGGTATCTCCCTAGGTCATGTGCCACCCTAGTCCTCCAGCTCTGAGCCCAGCCCAGCGCTAAGAGTTGCCTAGGAGTTGCAGGCCTTGTGCCCTAGACTGCTATCAAGTTTACCTAGGACCCCAGAGCACTTTGGCCTGATGTGGCAAGACTTGCCGAGAAACTTGAGTTCAGACCAATAGAATGGGAAATTCCCCTCTGGCTAGGTCTAGTCCAAATGCTCCCTCCGTGCACAGGCAATGGCTGAGCCCAACATGGCTTTGCTCTCTGCTATGACAAGGCAGCACTGAGTTCAATGTAAAGTCCCCCAGTCACTGTGCTCTCCCTCCCCCAAGAGCACAGACTCTGCACTGCACAGCCACTGGCAGAAGATGGGAGAGTGGTGGCATTGGTGATCCAAGACTGTCTCTCTGACCCTCTTCAATGCCTCTTTCAATGATATGAAGTCAAAACCAGGTACTGTGATTGCCCACTTGATTTTCTGGTTCTTGCAATGGTTCTTTTCTGTGTGCAGATAGTTGTTAAAATTTGATGTTTCTGGTGGGGTACAAACCATGTAGACTACGATTCTGCCATCTTGCTCCACCGCCTCTGAGTTCTCATTACTCATTATTGGCCTTTTCAGGTTTTAGATTTTTTCATGGTTCAATGTTGCTAGGTTCTATGTGTCTAGGAATTTATCCAGTTCTCCTAGGTTTTTCAATTTACTGACATATACTTGCTCATAGCAACCTCTATGAGAAATTTAACCTTAAATTTCTGTGGGATAAGTTGTAATGTCTCCTTTTTCATCTCTGATTTTATTTCTTTGGGTATTATCCATTTTTTTTTTTAGTCTGGCTAAAGGTTTGTCAATTTTGTTTATCTTCACAAAAAACCAACTTTTTATTCCGTTGATCTTTTTGCATTGTTACTTCATTTCAATTTCACTTATCTCCGCTCTGCTCTTTATTATTTCCTTTTCTTCTACTAATTGTGGGTTTGCTTTGCACTGCTTTTCCCACTCTTCCCAATCTGTCCCTGTGGCTGTCACTGCCCCAGGCCTGTGGCAAATACTACCTGACTACTGCCAATGTTCATTCAAGGTCCAAGGGCCCTTCAGTCAGCTTGTGGTGAATGCTGCTAGGCCTGGGATTCTCCCTTCAAGGCAGTGGGCTCACCTCTGGCCCAGGACAGATCTAGAAATGCCATCCAAAAGCCAAGGCCTGGAACTGGTGACTCCATGAGCTCCCACTGTGTCCAAGCTTGTACCTAGGCTGCAAAACAAAGTCTCCTTTACTATTCCCTCTCCTTTTCTCAAAAAGAAGGAGTCCCTCTCCACAGTCAACTCAGCTGGTAATGTGCCTGGTTACACCTAAAGCCAGTACTTCTCTGAGTCCCTCCCAAAGCCGACAGCAAATACTGCCTGGGTACTGCTGCTGATTATTTGAGGCCCAATGGCTCTTTAGTCAGCAGGTGATTAATCCTGCCTGGACTGGGTCCTTCTCTTCAAGGCCCAGGGTGTATCTAGAAGTGTTGTCTTGGAGGTAGGTCCTGGAATGAGGGCTTCAGGACTCTGCCTGGTGCCCTATCCTTCTGTGGCTGTGCTGGTATCCAAGTTGCACGATAAAGTCCTCTTTACTCTTCCCTCTCCTCTCTTCAAGTAGAAGGAAGGAATGTCTTCCAGATTTGCAGGCTGCACTGCCTGGGTTTGGGGATGAGGTGGTATAAGCACTCCCTTGGCCACCCCAGCTGGTGTCTCACTAAGCCATGTGTCCCCCTCCAAGGCCACTGGCTCTGAGCCCAGCACACCACCAGGACTTGCACAGGAATTGACCTCCTGTGGCCTAGACTGCCTTTCAAGTTTATTTAAAACCCCAGAGCACTTTAGCCTGCGGTGGTGAGGCTTACCACAACTAAGGTCCCAGTTGCTGGGATGGGTAGTTCCCCTCTGGCTAGGGCTGGTCTAAATGCTCAATCCATGAACCACTGTGGTAGGGCAGCACAGAATTCCAATGCAAAGTCCCATGATCACTATGTTCTCCTTCCCCCAAGTGCACAGATTCTCTTTCCGTGCCACGCAGTTGCTGCTGAGGGATGCAGGAGGACTGGTGTTAGCAATTCAAGACTGTCTCTCCTACCCTCTTCTGTGCCTCTTTCAATGATTTGAAGTTAAAACTAGGTACTGTGATCACTCACTTGATTTTTGGTTCTTACGAAGGTGCATTTTTTGTGGGGACAGTTGTCCAGTTTTGTGTTCCTACAGGAAGGACAATCAGTGGAGGCTTCTATTCAGCCACCTTGCTCTGCTTCCTCTTTTATGTGTCTTTTTAGTTGGAATCCTACACTGCCTCAGGGCAAAAAATGCACTAGATAGGCTAAGACACAATGAGTGGATATTCAAGCAGCTATACATATAAACTTAAGTTTATATTTCTGGTAGTATATATTTATGCCCTGTAAACAAAACATTTTGATAAATTCTATTTCTCTTAATTTATATAAAAATGCAAAAAATATGATGCATTTATAACTGCAGCATCGTCAAGTATATTTCTGACTGAAGATGACTTTGAGTTTAAGTAGGTATCAATGAGAACCAAATCCAACGCATACAATTTTACACATCTAACGATTAGAAAGATTGTCCATAGACAGGCTTCTGGCTACATACATTTCAAATCTTGCTTTTCCTCCACTACTTGCATACTTTGGTGACAAGTAACATGGGGCACACTCAGGTCACAATACAATCTCTGGTCTCGTGCATTGGGTCACAACATAGGGTGGCTCAGCACCGTGGACAGTATTCCTGGAAGCCTTTCCTACAGCAGAGCAACTAGTCATAACACACACAGAAGGGACTGGTAATCAAAAAGTATATTCCACCAATGAACTGTGCGGGTGTCAAAGTGCATGTTCCTGCGGGGAATTTTAAATCTGTATCTTTCATCTATGAGTAACGATAATTGAAAGTTATTTTATATCCCCAACTTAACTTTCCCTTAGTTAGATCCCCCAAAAGGCCACAGCTGCTCAAACATCTCTCATTTTGAAGGGAAGTGTGATGGAGGGGCTTTTGAAAGGGGAAGGGAAAACAGTCTTAGTCAACTGTGGTTAAATTATCTCACTTTTTCAAGTTTTACAGAAAAAAATATGAAGACATCCCCAGGGCTCCTCACAGCATTCTGGAAGGAACTCATCCAGTAGTGGGTCCTCAGGCTTAAGCTTCATCAGCTTCAGGGTGTTCCTACTTCTACATATGGGTTTTCTTTATTTCCTGACAAAATCTTTGTATTATGGAAATTCTCAAACATATACAGAAGTCATGATGATATATAATTACTCACCATATACTTATTACTCAGTTTCAACAACTATCATCTCAGGGCCCTTCCTATTTCCTCCACGACCCTGTCCACTCTTCCCTTCCCTCCCCACACCACAATTATTTTGAAACAAACTCTACACTTACATTTCACCTACAATTATTTCTCTACATACACATTTAGGTTTATATTTCTTATATGGGGTTTTATGCCAAATCTATCAGTGGACATAATTAAAATGAATGTTTTGACTTTTACAAGAATTATATTTATTTCTACTATTTTCATAACAGGAACCAAATCTACTCAACACTACTCACCTTTAACATTTACAATAAAGATGAGTGCTCACTTTGACAGCACACACACAATAAAGATGAGATTTCATTTGAACTGACAATGACCTTTTTTTTCACAATAGAGCTGTGAATAAACTTCTGTTCCATGAACCCCCATGTGTTTTATTTTTATGGCTAATAATAGTCGTTAATCAATCATCACACATATATACATACAAATCACACAGAAAGACACATGTAATTTTTCTTCCTGTTTCTCACTTCTCTAGCCTAAACTGAACTAGAGTCTTCAATTATGGGTAAAAGTCTGTAAAAAAGGCATTAGAGAAAGAAATAAGAAAAACACAAAAAAGTCATCTAACCTATTAATAGTTAAAGGAACTCAGGCCACATCCCACCCCACACATGTGCAGATTTTTATATCACAGTTTGTTTGTTATTATATCACCATCATTACATGTCATGCCATTTTCATATATCATAAAGGATGCATAAAATAAAAATATTTTAAAATCTAATTACTAGCATTTTAGTCAAAGTTGAGAGAAGGAATTTAAGTTGGTACCTTTAGTTCAAGGAGAAATTTATATGATTTCACTATTCTCACTAGTAAAATAAAGCCCGTTGGGACACATTGCCTTAGGGAATTTCCCTTTAGAACCATAAAGGCTCCAACACGAGAAAAAAAATAGTATTTTAATATGTTAGACAGCATTGGTATGTGCTTTGGCTCAGGAATTGCTCTGATATTGAAGAGTTGTGATAAATTCCTTCATAATTTGAGAGTATACCCTAGGCTTGAATCCAAGAATTCTGGGGTAAACAAGACAAGCATGGTCCCTACCTTCTCAGAACTTATGATCTACGGAAACAGACCACTATGCGAGGAAGCACAATAAAATGTGGCACTTACTACAGCAGAGTGATTACAGGGACTTTGGTAGTGCAGAGTAAAGGAGATGAATCAGGGGTGACCTAGGAAGTGATTAAGGTGATGAAGCTGAGACTCAGGGTATTATTGTTGAGATTTCATTTTATTGAAAGGATAGCTCTGTGCAGAGGGGAGGAGAGATGAGAGGAGACAATGTCAGGGCAGGGAGAACAGGTAGAAGACTACTGCCATGAGTATGGGCAAGGGAAGGTGGCACCCCACACCAGGGCAGTGGCAAGGAAAATGGGAAGAAGTGGACAGATTCAAGAGCCATTTCAGAGTTAACATCCATGAAGTTTAGTGACGGATTAGTAGGAGTGGGAAGAAAACCGGGAGTACTGGATATATGTCCTAGAAGGGAAAGTGGCAATTTTTGTTGTGTGAAGTTGGACAAGGAGTTCAGCTATTTGACTTGTAGATTCCTATTTCAGTTGATTCTCCAGAGACAGACAAACATCTCAAAGTAGAGCTTAGCATTGCACTTCATGAAATTTTGAAGAATGTGTGCAAGTGGTGTAATTACTGTTACAATTTAATGGGGCTGCTTTGTGCCTTGAAAGCTAGGAAGCAAGCAGGCCTTTGTGTGTTCAAAATGCTAATTGAATTATCTCTGACTTTAGTTTATGTTCCTTAAGTACAAACTCTTAAGTCAGGCCAAAGGGATCACAGCTATGTTGTACCATACTTAACTACCTTTTTTATAAGCCAGGATTTTTATTCCAAAAATAAACAGAGGCATACAGACATAAACCTATAAAGTATGTGGGCTGGTACTTTAAAGAACTATGTATTTGCACAAGGACCAGGAGAGCTTTCTTAAAAGGGACCAGGTCCTGGGAATTCTCTCTAAAAGTGATTTATTTCTGTCAACATTCTTCTTCAATTTAAACATACGCATTCACATATATTTAAATTCCTCCAGACATTTGAGTTTAAAGTTTTACTCCTGATCTACTGAGTAAACACCTTTAGCAAATAGGCAATAAATTAAGTGAAGGCAGCTTTCTCTTTGAATATACCTTTCTCATACAAATCTCCATCTAAACACCTAAAGATTATTTGATAATATTTATTTCAAAATATTTCCTATATTTATATATGTATTGTGTGTATATATATATAACATATATATTACAAACGATGGAAATGTCTAAGATTTGCTGTTTTTTTTCTCACAGAAGAGTTTTCTTCAGCTTTATGACAATGTAGATTTCAAACTTTATAGATGTATTTATAGAATCATTTTCAACAAACATTTGTTAAACACCTACTCTATATAGGTGGATGTGCTAGCGTATGTCAATGTGTATCATTACCATAATAAGTCAATTGTCAAAAAAATCAGACAACTTAACTGACAATAATATTAAACAACCTCATGGCCACAAATGGAAACAGACTTAGGTGAACACTTTCTACCTTTCTAGTTTATTTAGAGGACAACTAAGAACAAAAACAATCATTTACAAAGCTTGTTCCCACACCAGTTAGAATGGCCATCATTAAAAAGTCAGGAAACAACAGGTGCTGGAGAGGATGTGGAGAAATAGGAACACTTTTACACTGTGGGTGGGACTGTAAACTAGTTCAACCATTGTGGAAGTCAGTGTGGCAATTCCTCAGGGATCAAGAACTAGAAATACCATTTGACCCAGCCATCCCATTACTGGGTATATACACCCAAAGGATTATAAATCATGCTGCTATAAAGACACATGCACACATATATTTATTACGGCACTATTCACCATAGCAAAGACTTGGAACCAACGCAAATGTCCAACAATGATAGACTGGATTAAGAAAATGTGACACATATACACCATGGAATACTATGCAGCCATAAAAAAGGATGAGTTCATGTCCTTTGTAGGGACATGGATGAAGTTGGAAACCATCATTCTCAGCAAACTATCACAAGGACAAAAAACCAAACACCGCATGTTCTCACTCAGGTGGGAATTGAGCAATGAGAACACATGGACACAGGAAGGGGAACATCACACACCGGGGCCTGTTGTGGGGTGGGGGGAGCGGGGAGGGATAGCATTAGGAGATATACCTAATGTTAAATGACGAGTTAATGGGTGCAGCACACCAACATGGCACATGTATACATATGTAACTAACCTGCAAGTTGTGCACATGTACCCTAAAACTTAAAAGTATAATAAAAAAAAGATAAAAAAAAAAGCTTGTTCCCTAGTGAATCATAACAGGAATTGTCCATTCTACAGCCCTGACAATACATTTTCCATAAAATTCTGATAATCATCTTCAACAAAAAGATATTGTACATGGCCAGTGGCACAAGTCAAGTTATTTCACATCCCAGGTTATTACTGAGTGCCCAGAAAGTCTTTACATTATTTATATTTTCTGTAAAATAATATTTAGTTCCCAGTAGGAGGTAACTTTGCATTAAATGATGTAACAGCACTTTGGAATATATATCCTATTAGTGTGTATCATATTAGTACATTATCCCTAATACAAAAATCTCATCTGTTAGTTTAATGGAAAGCTTTACTTTCTCCTCACTTATAACAGACAGAAAGACATGTTGAACAAGTTAGTTATGTCAATACATGTCTGTTAAGCTGAATTCCAAAAAGACTGGAAGAATTTCTTAAAATGCTCTGCTTACACTGCTGCTGCATTAACATCGCTGACCCTATTAAAAACATACATGGACAGTTCTGTATTTGTAACATTTTGTATGATTTAAATGACAAGGTACCATAACAGGGAGCCAAAATAGGTGTTTTGATGTTTCAGAAGTGATTCTCCGGGGCAGAGTGAGAGTGATTGTCCAGTTAATTTGAAAGTGATTGCCCTTTAAACCTGGGTTGGGAGATCATCATCATCCAGAATAGAGTGAATTTTTTTGTGTAGTTGTTCTTCAAACCTTGAGGTGCCAAGGAATCTTGCTGGTGTGAAGACTGATTCATAAAAGCAGAAAATGCTCCGAGATGTGGTGAACATGACCTCGTGATTTGACCTTTCAGTCAAACAGCCCACCATACAACAAACAGCTGTCCCAATAACACAGCACTTTGGCTCTCCCTTTACTACTCAATGAAATGTCATAGAGAGAACTTCTTACCTAGTTCCAAGGTTTGTTCCTCGGTTCCTGCTTCATCCCTGCCTTCACTCAGCTTCAAACATTTGGTCTCCACTTTGTCTTCTGCTTCCAGTCCCGCACCTGCACTTTGGGAGATTTGGACACTTAGATTTTTGGCACCTTGTCTTAGATATGGTTTGAACTCACTCTGGTACCCATGAATCTGGCTACCCCTCCACTCAAACTCTGGTGTCCAGGAGTTCTCTGCCTGACTAGTATATCCATCAGACTCAACCCTGCCCAGACAGAGCAGAACAAACAGTCTGGCCTTTATCCTGTGAAGGTACTTTATCAGTCAATCAGGAGAGGCTTGGGGATACTTCTGTGACCAACAGCTCCAAACTCTTCTGCAGTCTAAAGCAAAGGTTTATGTTTGGCTTATTCTATGGACCCACCATGAGCCAGCTGTGACTCTGCTCCAAATCACCCTCACTTACAGGCTCCTCTTTTTGGAACTTCACTGGTCACATAACATGAGGAAGAAAGCATATTGTATTGCAAACCAGTTCTTAAAGACTTGCCCAGAAGCAAATTGCATTGCAAACCAGTTCTTAAAGACTTGCCCAGAAGTGATACATTTCCAGTCACAATTAATTGGCCAATGCATCACATAGGCATGCTTCATGTCAGGAGGCACAAAAGATCCCACCTAAAGACAGGAGAACCAAAGATATTGCTGAATAATATTAACTTCTACTGTTACCAGAAAGGGGTCCTGATCTAGACCCCAAGAGAGGGTTCTTGGATCTTGTGCAAGAAAGGATTCGGGGTGAATCCATAGAGTAAAGTGAAAGCAAGTTTATTAGAGAAATAAAGAAACAAAAGAATGCTTACTTCTTAGGCAGAGCAGCCCTGAGGGTTGCTGGTTGGCTATTTTTATGGTTATTTCTTGATTGTATGCTAAACAAGGAGTGGATTATTCATGAGTTTTCCAGGAAAGGGGTGGGGAATTCCTGGAACTAAGAGTTCCTCCCCTTTTTAGACTACATAAGGTAACTTCCAAGCATTGCTATGGCATTTGTGAACTGTAATGGTGCTGGTAGGAGTGTCTTGTAGCATGTTAATGCAATATAATTAACATATAATGAGCAGTGAGGATGACCAGAGGCCATTTTCATTGCCATCTTGTTTTTGGTGGGTTTTGGCTGGCTTCTTTACTGTATCCTGTTTTATCAGCAGGGTCTTTGTGACCTGTATCTAGTGATACCAGTCCTGCCAATCTCCTATCTCGTCCTGTGACTAAGAATGCCTAAGGTCCTGAGAATGCAGCCCACTGGGTCTCAGCCTTATTTTACCCAGCCCCTATTCAAGATGGAGCCACTCTGGTTTGAACGCCTCTGACACTACCACAGGTACCAATTTTTAAGCCAAAATTTTCCAACCTTTTGTTCATGGAACTGAAATAGACCACAGTATTGGTTTCTTAGATCTGTTAACTCTCATGAAAACCCAAAGAAAGCTTTAACTTAATGTTTAATTAGGACATAAGAGGGATTGACTGAGAAGAAATAAATTCTTCCTAGAAAAACTTCTCCTGGAACAACAGTCATTTGTAGCAATATATTAATAATGACAGCTAACGTTACATTTATCAGGCATTTGCTATGTACCAAGTATACTTTTAAGCACTTTATATATATTAACTCATTTAATCATCCAGCAATCCCATGATGTAAGTACTCTTTTGAATCTTGTTTTATAAACAAGGAAACTAAGTCACAGTGATGTTTAGTAATGTGCTCAGGGTCAACAGCTATCATGGTTTACTGGTTGCTAATTTAACCTTTAAATTATCAGCATAAATGTATAATGTGGTTGGTTCTTCTGATAACTCCACTCTACACTGGGTCATTGTGAACATCTTGGCTTGTTATTTTTAAAGCAATGTCTTTCTCCAGGCTTCAGTAGACAACATTTCTGGCACATTTCAAGAAGGAATGGACTGGGTAAAAATGTGTAGGACTTCCACTTCTGGCTAGAATGTAGAAAGTCACAAGACAGCATCATTCTCACCTTAACCACCAAAACAAGCCTGATGAGCTACAAAATCAAAGTTTTATGAAATTCACCAGAGAGTGGAGGAGGCAAAGAAACATAAATCAACATGGTTCCAGAAAACAGTGAGCCTCTCACAGGTGAGAAGATGGCCCTAATTGTTTTCAATCTGAGCAAAATGATGGGTGGAGAAGAAATCCACCATGGAAGAGAACAAGGAGAAACTAGGCAAAATTTTAACGAAAGTTTAATGGTCACATGTGGTCTGGTGTGATAAATGAGAATGCTAGGGAGCTCAGCCACAGGGTCTGCACTGACCCATCAAATCATTCCCATAGGCTGTCACCAAATGCTCAGGGTATTGTGCCAAAGGCTGTGTGTTGGACTGTTTTTGCATTGCTATAAAGAAATACCCAAGACTGAATAATTTATAAGAAAAAGGGGTTTAATTGGCTCATGGTTCTGCAGGCTATACAGGAAACATAATGGTATCTGCTTCTGGGGTGGCCTCAGGAAGTTTACAATCATGGCAGAAGGCAAAGGGTGAGCAGGCACATCACATGGCCAGAGCAGAAGCAAGAGAGTGATGAGAGAGATGCCACACACTTGTAAACGACCAGATCTCACAAGAAGTCACTCACTATTGTGATGACAGTACCAAGAGGATGGTGATAAACCATTCATGAGCAATCCGCCCCCATGATCCAATCACCTCCCACCAGGCCCCATCTCCAACACTGGAGATTACAATTCAACATGAGATTTGGGTGGGGACAACATCCAAACTATATCAAGCTGGGATAGGTAGAAAAAAGATATACCCGTGAGATAAATGAGGACTTTCCTAAGTGCAAGGCAGCCATGTCCAAAAACAGAATTGAAAACTCCAGAAAGCACATCTGAGGCACTCTGGGCTCTGAGGTACTGAAGGCACGGGTAAGTTGAGAGAAATCTATCTGTGATACTCCCACAAGTCAACAACAGAAAGACAACCCAATCAAAATGGGCAAAAGAGTTACTCAAACAGATACATCACAAAAGAAGATTGTATGAAAGACAAATAAGTACACAAAATAGTGGCCAACATCTTCAGTTACCAGATAAATGCAAATTAAACCAAAATGTAAAAGACCGACAACATCAAATATTGGTGAGAACAGGAAGCAACTAGAACTCTTGTGCATTTCTATTTACAGTGTAGGCTTGGCACAGTGGCTCATGCCTATAATCCTAGCACTTTGGGAGGCTGAGGCAGGAGGAACACTTGAGCCTAGGAGTTCCAGGCTGCAGTTCCAGGGCAACACAGCAAGATCCTTCTCTAAAAAAATAATTTAAAAAGCCCACTAATTAAAAATGTTAAAATTCTAAGTCAGAGTATGAAATACTACAACCAATTTGAAGAACTGTTTGGCAGTTTCTAATAGTTAAACAAACATCTGCCCTAAGACCCAGCAATTCCACTCCTAGGCAACTACTGTAGCTGAATGAAAATGCACGTTCATGAAAAGACTTATTTACTAATGATCAAAACAGTCTTATGCATAATATCTCACAACTGGAGATTACCTATATGCTCACGTATGTGTAAGTGGATAAAACTTTGTTCATACAATTGAATACTATTCAGCAATAAAAAATATAAATTACTCATACACCCCCAAAGATGGATATTTCTCAGAAACATTATGCTGAGTGAAAGAAGTCAAACAGAAGAGTATATATGTACGAATCCATTTATATGAAGTTCTAGAACTGCCAAAATAATATATGATGATAGAAATTAAAACAGTAATTGAAGTGACCCAAAAGGGGCCAAGAGACACTTCTGGTGTGGCAGAAATGTTATTTGGTTTCGGATGGTTAGTACATACAAGTTTTCAAAACTTAACTGAAACAAAGTTTTGTGCAATTTATTGAAGCATAATTATACCTCGGTTTTTAACTGTACATGGTCAAATATCGTTATTTCAGAATATTGAGAATGAGTCAGCTCCAAATTCTGTCCATAATACAAGAGTTAAAAGCTAGGTCCTGCAAGCCACCCAAGGTCAATATTTTTAAAATCATACTACTTTTCTTATTCATAGCATTTAATGGACATCTACAGACAAGACAGGGCTTGCTATAAAAAGGGCACAATCCCATACTTAATGAGTGATCTTTTCCTTTTATCTGTCTCTAGCCAGTGTTATCTCATGTTGATTCACCCAAAACCTGCTGATGTGTCACTGCTATAATCTCTCAGTGTCAGCCTATAATTGTTTAGGGTCAGCCTTTAATTCACTGGGGATTCCCACTCTAACCACGCAGAGCTTATCAACTGTATGGCTGGTGAGAGCTCTACCATTAACTGCTGGACTGTTTCATTATTGCCACTTCTGATCTCAAGTTCTCTATACAAGTCTGTGCAAACACTTTCCTGTGAGGGTCCTTTGAAGTACTCCAAACTGACTACAGGTGACTGTAAGTGAGAAAAAGAACATCTCCTAGTCTTAACACTGCCTAAAATAGCACTTCTCACACTTTAATGTGCATACAAATCACCAAGGAATCTTGTTAAAATTAAGATCCTGATTCAGTAGGTCTGGAGTAGAGCCCAAGGTTCTGCATTTCCAACAAGCTCACAGGTAATGGGGCAATGCTGTTCTATGGGCCACATTTTGAGTTGTGAGGACCAAGCATTCTTTTCTCTATGGTTATGTTTTCTGTTTCTAGAAATCGCTTCTCTCCATGTGTGGATTTGCAATCCGGGCTTTGATATTCGACAGCTTTAGGCTCAAATGTGCAAGCGAGGGTTCCAGCAGTGGACAGAGGATAGCTTTTGGATTTCAAAATAAACATTTGGACAGGCATTCTAGTTTTCACGTATTCACTCACAATGAATTCATCTCCCTCAATGCACTCCCATCATCAATCTGGAGGATTTTCATTGACCAGCAGCTCCTGCAGGACAGGTAGCAGATCTTTCAGAATCATCTAAGACCAGAGCAGTGGGCCACATGCAGGAGCCTCACCAACACTTCAGCTCATGCTTCAGCAGGAACACCCTGTCTGATCGCCAGGGAAGGAGGAATGTAGGTCAGGGAGTCCCTCTCTGGGATGGGCCAGAGCCTGCTTCAATAATCAGGTCGGGGGAAAGGGCTTCTTTTCCCAGTGGTTCTGCTGGATGCAACGTTGCTCCTCAGGCAAACATAAAGGAAAACAGATTTCGCCCCAAAGTGACCTTTGGGCAATAGCATTACAAGAGATGGTAAGATTACAGTGACAGTATTATATCTGACATCCCATAGGGACATATTTTGAAAGTCTTAAATCTTTAAATAAATATTTAAGATGATAAAAATGTTATCTCTGTGCAAGAGTTCCAGACTTTATTTTTTTAAAATGTACTTGAATCATTGAATCTAAGCAATTCAGAATATTCATAAATCCCCCAACCATTTTCTTAAGAATTTAATCTATCATTTAGAATGAAACTTTATATTTAAAACAGGCAATATCAGTGCTTAATGTGGTGTGATACACACATGAGTTATTTCAACTGATCAGGTTTATTGTTAATTGGTTCAGTGGCATTAATCCTCAGGCATGCAAATACTTTGTCAAAGAAACACAAACAACTAAAACTCATAGGCATACAAATGACAGCAAAAGAAGAACTCTTCAAATTGTTCATAGTTTGGCTAGTTTAACAAGATGAACTAGTCATGGTATGATGAAGATTAGGAGTTCCAAACTTTGCATAGCCTGCTTAAAATGTAAAAATAAATTCTAAGTGAAGGCAGCCAGGTAAGTGCTTCCATTAAGGTACAGGGATCCATCCATTCACAGAGATCTGGAGATTTATTAGGAAATAGGGACTTCAAGGTGCTCAGCTGGGATACCTAGTACTCAGCAAGACAGTTACATAAACATGAACCAATAGTCAAGTATTTATTTTATTTTCACTGCTTGTCATCCCTTCTAGAAGTCTTCCTTTGCCATCCTAGGGCATTTTATGACAGTGGTTCAAGGCACTACTCAACATTTAACTGGGACTAGTCCAATATGTTGGTGGTGATCATAAAATGCATACTCTCAGGCAAGGCAAATTTTCCTAACATGGGTTTAGCTAAAGAATCATAACTTTTCTCCACACTCAAAATGAGCAGTAATAAAAGCTGAAGGTCATCAGACATCTGAGGATAAGCAGAGATAAATTATTATAGAAAAGCACTGGGTTCTTTTGCAATACAGTATCATTACCATCATCACTGTCATCATCACCATTATTGCTACCATCATATACAATTGATAGTACAATAAACGGGAGAAGTTGTATTAAAAATAATTTTGGTAATAACTATTAAATCTTTACAATTCATATACCATTTGAGTCAGCAATTTCTCTCCAAAATATCTATCCTGAAGAAATACACATGCAAAAAAAGCATGGAAAAGCTTAATATTATAAAATGTCAATCCTTGCCAATGAAAGTCCAGTGAAAGTCCAAATAGGATTTATTTTGGGCAAATTGGCAAACGGACTCTAAAATTTACATAGAAACATTGTTTAAAACAAGGAAAAACGGCAAACTCTCTAAGCAATTTTGAAGACAAATTCATTTAATAAATGTTTATCAAGTGCCTATTATGTACCAAGTATTGCTTTAGCCAAAGGGATAATTAAATAAAACTTTGGTATGCACCTATGATAGAGCACTAGGCTGAATATAATAAGAAAATATTTATATAGAAAAGAATTTATATAGAAAAGAAAATAATATAAAAGTACACTTAATAGATGTGAAAAAACGTGCAAGACATGCTGTGATATTAAAAAATCAGTACAATATATGCAAAAATGCTATTTTTAAAAAATTTATCTTGATCTGAGCATATAAATACATAAATGCACAGAAAATAACTAGTAAAACACGTTATTAAGAGGAGATGGATGATTACTTCTGGAGAGAAAAGTGGAATTGAGTTGAGTCATGGAAAGCTTTGGTTTTGTGTAATATGTGGATTTTTACCAGAAGAATGTGCTTATCATATGTGTACCTGAAATATATCGGGCTACCTGAAAAGCACTGATATAACATTCCTTGGGACAATCTGGCCTAGAATAAACTGCACTTAATATAATGTTTTCAAAAACTTTCATATCATTGCTAGTTGTTTTTCTAGTTTAAATTCTGTAGGCTGATTGTAGACAAAGTTTATTTATTTAATTATCTAGTGGTGGAGGGGGTCACTGAAAAGTAACTATAATTTTTTTAAAGACTTATTTTAGAGTAGTTCTAGGTTCACAGCAAAATTAAGAAGAAGATACAGAGATTATCCATATACCCCTGCAAAATGTATTTTTATTGGAAGAAAAGGCAGGAGGGCAGATAGGTTAGAGAGAGCACAAACTCGGATGATGTTTACCGTCAGTCAAACTTGGATTCTAATCTTTATTCTGGTGCCTGGTAAACACGTGTACCCTCAGAATGTATGCTTTTAGTAGAAAATAATAGGACACCTAACAAAATATGGCTTAAACAACAGAGATTTGTTAACTCACACAACCAAACATCCAGAAACAGAACAGTGCCAGGCAGGGCAATCTCAACTGCTCTCCCTTGACTTTTTCTTCATGGTTGCAAGGTGGCTGCTGTGGTTCCAAACAAATACTGCATCCTCACAAGACAGCAGTCCAATGTAAGAAGAAATGAGGATTTTTATTTATGCAAGTCTTTACTTAATCAGAAAGAATACATTTTCCCAACAGCATCCACAAATTTCCCCTTACATTTAGTTGGCCAGAACCAGGTCACATGGCCACATTCAAATCAATTACTGGAAAAGAGGAGGAATACCATGTCTGACTTAAACCCAATCATATTCCATGCCCTGCGGCTGGGCCCTCTTTCCTGAACACAGAACTACGTGATACCTGCAGTAAATCTGGATTCCTCTGTTAACAAAAGAAGAAAAAAAGGAAATCACCATTGAACACCCAAACAACCACATTTGCTACAATAAGTAATTAAAGATTCAGTTTGTTCATCTGTAAATTGGACCAAATGACCTATTCTCATAATTGCTTGAAACACTGAGATTGCATATGTAAAGCACTTGGCTTATACTAGCTGTCTGATGAATGCCAGTTTTCTCTCTCCACCTTCTTCCTCAATAATTCTAACATTATTTCAATAAGGAGCAATTATTACAACAGGAGGAGGAAGAATGAAGGAGCTCAGAATTGGGATTCTCTACACCCAAACAGACAGATTATCCTGGAGCAGTGGTTCTCAAACTTGACTGTAGACCCCAACACCCGGTGAACCTGTTAAATTACAGATTCCTGGGCCCCATCCCCAGTAGGTCTAGGGTGGACTCTGAGAATCTGCATTTCTAACAAGCTCCAGGGTGATGCTCATGATGTTGTTCAGGACAACTCTTCACAAGCCACTGCCCCGTAGTGAGGCATGAGCCATGCGCCATGAGCATGAATGTTGGCGTCAGTTGTTCTCTGAATCCCCATCAGCAAACTCAGGGCCAACCCCAGCCAAGGACACTGGGGAGCAGAGTGTGAAATGTATGACATTTCTGAATAGTTTCAGATTATTTCCAGGCTGCAAAACTTCAGACTGAAAGACTTTATTTGGGGATAGGCCCCTTCAGGTAAGTTTGAAGGAAGAGGAAGGCCACCTACCAACACAAGCCAGCTACATAGTCGCTCACCTGCCAACTTCCCAACAAAGGGAGAACAAAATAACAAACACTCAAATTCTAAATGCCTTTAAGGGTTGACAAGTATTTCAAGCAAATTATCCTTCCTTCTTTAATGCCTGAAAAAAACATTTAAGCAGAGAGAATTTAGGGCTCTTTTGCTTCTTTGCCAAAGGACAGTTCTCCTTGATTGGGCTCTGCACAAAATCCAAGAGTGGAGCCCCAGACAAACTGGCTAGACGAGCCTGCTCTCAATTGCTTTGCCAACAATGGACCAAAGAACTGGATTAGCAAAAAAATTCTTTCTGTAATTTGATGCAACAGATTTTTCAAAACAATATTTTAATTTGCATACCAAGCCAAATTCCCTCTCAGAGGAGAGATAGAATGCATTCCATTGTGTAAGACAATACTCATTCATTCCCACGCAATGATGTCAGTGCTCAGCAAGCAATGCTCTCTCTGCAATTCTATTTCTTGCCTTTAAGTTTCTATTATAAAATTTTAACCACTTCAGAATCATGCAAGATACTGCAAATCTTTGTTATTGTTTTTGCAAAACCAAAAGAGACAAGGCTGTCACCAACTGCCTCACGCACAATTATTTAATCACTTTTTCCTCTTGGTATGAATAGGATTTCTGAAATCCATCTTCACCTCCCGGGACTTTCTTCTGATAGGAATACTGATTTGGACATTTTACTTTTGCCAGCTTTTAATGTTCAGGGAGCAGTCTCACTGTTTGCTGAAATGATAGGAGGCATTTCAGGGTTGTAAGGCTGAACCTTGGTAGGAATTTTGAGGTTAATGGGAAACACACTGGGCATTTTCTTAGGGGAAATACTCTGGCACAGGGAAGATTAAAGACAAAATGCATTCTAACACATAAATGATATAAAATGGCGTGAAGTAGCATAGCATAGCAGGGAGATTTTGGCAAGAGTTTGTTCACATGATTATATGAAAAAGATACCAAGTTAAAAAAACACAATATTCTCTCTCTCTCTCTGTCTCTCTGTCTCTTTCTTTCTCCCCCCCTACAAACCTGCCTGCCTGCCTATTTTTTTTGGGTTTTATTTTAGACTCAGAGAATACATGTGCAGGTTTGTTACCTGGGTATATTGCGTGATGCTGAGGCTCAGGGTACAAATGATTCTGTCACCCCAGATACTAAGCGTAGTACCTGATATGGTTTGGTTCTGTGTCCCCACCCAAATCTCACCTTGAATTATAGTCCCCATAATCTCCATGTGTCAAGAGCAGGACCAGGTAGAGGTAATTGAATCATGGGGGTGGTTTCCCCATGCTGTTCTCATGATAATGAGTGAGTCTCACATCTGATGATTTTATAGGTACCTGGCATTTCCCCTGCTTGCACTTATTCTCTCTCCTGCCACCCTGTGAAGAGGTACCTTCCACCATGATTGTAAGTTTCCTAAGGCCTCCCCAGCCATTCGGAACTGTGAGTCAATTAAACTCTTTCCTTTGTAAATTACCCAGTCTTGAGTATTTCTTCATAGCAGTGTGAGAAAGGACTAATACAGTACCAGTAGTTAGTTTTTCAACCCTTTCCCCATTCCCTCCATCCCCTCTCTAGTAATTCCCAGTTTATATCCATGAATACCCCATGTTTAGCTCCCACTTACAAGTGAGAACACGTGATATTTAGTTTTCTGCTCCTGCATTAATTTGCTTAGAATAAACTGTCTACCTATTACATATCCCAAAATTTTAATATTAAAGAAAAAATTGAATTTCTATTTGAACTCCAACTGTGTACTACTTCTTTTAATTGTGAAAAGCTTGAAAAATATAGAACAGTGAAGAAAAGAAAATAATACAGTATCAACCAGCCAAAATTATCAACTGCTCACATCTATTCAATATAACTTAGCTATTTTTAAAATAAAAAAGAGCAGTATAATTTTTTTTTTTTTTTTTTTTTTTTTTTTGAGACGGAGTCTTGCTCTGTCACCCAGGCTGGAGTGCAGTGGTGCAATCTCGGCTCACAAAGAGCAGTATAATTTTTAAAAACCCTTGATTTTTTTTGTGCCCCATTTGCCTTTTCCTTATTTAACTTGTTGGGTACTCTTCCAGTACACAGGTTTTAAATTTTATTTCATATACATCTTAATCCCATAATATATCCCAAAACAATACATAATATAGTCTTATATGTTTTCTAATATCTACATAAATGCTAGTGCAAATAGTATTTATGATACTGAAACTTTATTTTTTTCATTTAGTGTTATACTTTTTAGTCCATCTTTTTTGATACATATAAATCTAGGTTATTTTTAATGATGGCATAACATTCCATTCTATGACTACACTACAGTTTATCTTTTAGTCAGCTAATGAAACCTTCAGCTGTTTTCCATTTTTCACCATTATAAACAGTACTACAATGAACAGTATTGTCCGTGTTTCCCAGGCACTAGGGCAAGAGGTTTTCTTTGGACTATATTAAGGACAGAACTGCTTGGTCGGAACATCTGCATGTTTTCAGCTGTGCTAGATATTATCAAAATGCTCTCCAGAGAGGTGATAGCAATTGGTATTCCAATTGGCAGCACCGACAGTTTCTGTTTTCCCTAATTCTTGTCAAAACTCTATCTTTTTTAAATTATTCCATTCACCCAAGGGTCCCTGGTAAACAACCAAGATGAGTTTTCTACCCACACCTGGGATGACACTGCAGCAAATGTCTCTTCCTCTGCTCCCCACCCCCAGCATAGAAACAGAGTGTCTCTTTTGAGTAGAGACCTGCTTGCCCACACAGTGGGGTTATTAGTCATGAAGCTCTGAAGGAGCTTCTATGTACAGTGATCGATCCAAGGGTTGGCATCAGAACATGGCCAATCAGACTTTCTCTTTTCGGGTTAATATGTGCAATGGGAGAGAAAATACCTGCCTTCTTTAAAGAACTGTAGGAGTGAGGACCAAGTTGTTTTTGCTCACCTAAGGATGAAGCCATAGAGAGGAAAAAGGAATCAAGATTATAGAAATTCCACCCCTTGGTATATGCCCAATTGAATTGAAAACAGAAACTCAAACAGTTATTTGTACACCAATGTCTACTTCAGCATTATTCACAATAGCCAAAAGATGGAAACAACCCAAATATCTATCTACCAATGGATGAATAAACAAAATGTGGTATAGATATATAATGAAATATTACTCCACCATAAAATGAAATAAAGTACTGATTCATGCTACAACATGGATGAACCTTAAAAACATTATGCTAAGTGAAATAAGCCATACTCAAAAAGACAAATATTGTATAATTCCACTTATATGAAATATCTAGAATAGGCAAATGCATAATGACAGAAAGTACATTAGAGGTTGCCAGGGGCTTGGGGAGGGGGGAGTTGGGAAGTTAATGCTTAATGTGTATGCAGTTTCTATTTGGTATGATGGAAAAGATTTCGAAACAAATAGTCATGATGGTTTCATAACATTGCTAATGTAATTAATGCCATTGGATTATATACTTAAAAATGATTAAAATAGCATTTCATGTTATATGTATATATTTTATCACAAAAAAACATTTAAAAAGGCACAAGATTACTGAAAATTTAAAAAGGAAAAAAGATTAGATGGATAGATAGATATACAGACAAACAGAAAGACACATATGTATATCTCCTTACCACACCATTTGACTCCCTGGATCATACCATACCTGAAGTCTGCACTAATTCTTTTGACTTTTAGTTACATAAACCAATACATTTTACTTTTAAATCTATTTTGAATTGTCTGGCACTAGAAGCTTAAATAATTCTGGATCCTATTATTTTAGGCATAATAGTGTACAGTTACGAAGGAAAAGGATATATCTTGACATCTGTTTAGGTTCTAAAAATTTTATTTAAACCCCTGATATTAGCAGAAAATCAACCAAATCTTATTCTAGTCGTGTGTGTGTGTGTGTGTGTGTGTGTGTGTGTGTGTGTGTTAGCAGAAGCTGGTAATAGCTCAGATAAACATGATTTCATAAGTTCATTTAGCTGCTTGTTACAGGTCTAGCCCAACCATAGTTTTTCCAGATACATTTCTCCTCTGGTTAATGGGCTAAAAAGAATTAAGTGACAAACTGAAGAGGATAAAGGAGAAGAGAGTCCACAAGGATGAGAAGATGAACAGTAAAAGTGATTATTTTATTCTGCTACCAAACAGAAAATGAAATGATGCAAAATTCTAAGGCAAAAATAATTCTCATATTTTAAGCATTTGTATTGACCTGGAGAGTGGGTGCTCCCTTTCCAAAAGTCACCATCTCTTTTAGAAGATACCAGGAGTCTCCTCCTTTTTTATAAAGGCAACTAATCATTATTCTCCTGATGTCACCTGTCCTTTATAGTAAAGAAATTGACAAGGCCTCAGTGGAAAAAAAAAAGAAGGGGCAAGGAAAGGAAGGAAGGAAGGAAGAGAACACCTCCTTGATTTTTATTTTCCTTTAGTTTGACGTTTCTGTCTTCACATAAGTATAGCAACAGACAACATAAATATAGATAGAACAAAATAATTAAGGATTCACAAAACTAGATAGGTAATTTTTGCCTTGAATGAATTATTGAAAACAAAAACAATTATACTTTGAATCTAACAATTCTTTCTTTTCAGAAATTACACATACAGCAACTGGCAGACTGGCTTGCAATCTTGGTCATGATATGATAGAATGAAGCAAAAAATAAAATAAATAAATTTGCAAAGAGATAAGCTGTAGCCTTAAAAGTATTATTTACTGTAGAATTTCCTTAAGGACTTAAATATGAGTGGTGAACAACAAAGTTGTAAGAGATCCCAAAATAACTGAGTGTTATAAAAATCACAGAAATGCAACAGTCTTCAGGACAGGCAAGAAAGAGAGAATGGATTTGTGTGTATGGAGTAGGGAGAGAGACGCAAATTGGCAGATGCTAGTGACTCCAATAGGCAAAATCTGATAGTTAATAATAGGTTAGATTGTTTTATAAGTGTTTCCACAATGGCCAGGTTTCAGAAATGCAAATTCAAAAGGAAATTCGGTAAAATACAATAAAAACAAATTATTTGTTCAACATGAAAAGAAAAATGCAAAGAGAAGAAATATTGCAACATTATGAAAGTTGAAACATTATTTTTCCCCAAATTTCTTTTTTTTTTTTTTGGCTCTGAAATAGCTCCATAAGGACTGAAAGAAGGGGGAGGAAAAAGGAAGCAGGGGATCTCATTGAAAAACAAACAGGGTTTCCAAAATTCATTTGCTTCTCTTCATCCAGTTTAGTCCTT
Organism: Nomascus leucogenys; assembly: GCF_006542625.1. Lineage (NCBI taxonomy): Eukaryota > Metazoa > Chordata > Mammalia > Primates > Hylobatidae > Nomascus > Nomascus leucogenys. Next base: position 9,543,777 of record NC_044406.1, read on the forward strand.
TTGCCCTCTCTTTAAATGCTTACATGGATGCTTTTTCTGCCTGGTATTCATAAGCAAGACATTTTGAAATATGTAGCTTCATACCAATAACAGGGTGGGGTGGGACACCACACAAAGGAGCTTGCCTTCCAAATAAAAGCACAAGGAACTGCCTCTTAAAACCTGTAACATTTCCAACTCTGGGCAGGCACAGCTGGCTTCACATGTCAGTGCTAGGTAAGACCTTCCAAAAGAAAGCAACATGAATAGACTACAATGTATAGTCCATATCTTTTTATAACACAATTGAAAATATTAGCTGATTTTTCCACTTCTGACATTGCGTGGGTTTTCAGTATGCTTCACCTTCATGGTAGTTAGTTCAGTTGAATGAATAATGCCATAGTTAGACAGAAAAATTATTCAGCAGAAAGGAGGGACAAGTAGGGGATAGGAGGGATAACTGACATGGAAAGTCATTTGATATTCCCAGTTAAGCTTCAGAATTGGGGTTTTGAGGATAATTCCAAACAAAATCCAGACATTGGTTTGGAAAGTGTTTCTTTAATCTGTGTTCTGCTTCTGTGGCATTGCAATGAATGATATCCCAAAATTATAAATGCTTTCTTCAAACCAAATTTCCTGTGAATTGGCAACAATCAAAGTTTAATTGGAGACAATGCAATTAATGTTGAGAAGGATATATTTGCTCTGAAACTTCTGGAGGAAAACCTATTCTGGTTTGGTAAAATAAAATGTGAACCACAGTCATAAATGATTCATCCTACAAGGTAGTTCTATGATACATTTGAGGGCTCATTTAAATACTGACATTTTCCCTTGTAATATTAGGCTATAATAATTAAATGTGTTTCAGGGAGTTGGATTCCTTATCTAACATCCATTTTAATTCAAAGTCATGGTCTTAATTTCCTTTGCACAGCTCTGAATTGAGTTAGGAGGTGGGACTTGACTTTGGAGATGGGGCTCTCAGACCCCAGACGAAATTGAGGACTAGCTAAAACAGGGACGGGGTGGAAGCAGCTTTCCACAAGACATGCCCACAGTGTGCCACATCAGCTTACCATTGCCATGGCAACACCCAGTTGTTACCACCCCCTTCCATGGCAATAACCCAATGACCTGGAAGTTACCACCCTTTTTCTAGAAATTTCTGCATAATCTGCCCCTTATTTTGCATATAATTAAAAGTGGGCATAAATACGACTACAGAACTGCCTCTAAGCTGCTACTCTGGGCACACTGCCTATGGGATGGCCCTGCTCTGCAAGAAGCAGTACCTCTGCTGCTGCTGTATGCTTCAGCTTCAATAAAAGTTACTGTCTAACACGACTGGTTCACCCTTGAATTCTTTCCTGGACATAGCCAAGAACCCTCCTAGGCTAAGCCCCAATTTGGGGGCTCACCTACCCTGCATCATCACCTCATTTTCTCTTCATTTAAGCAGATAGGTTACTGCTTCTATTCACTGGCTCACTATTTAGAAGCAGAGAATGATGAAATTGTTGCATATGTACATCAATGACTATCATTTGTTAAACAGGCACTCTAGCTGCTTTGTATATTACCTAATTTAATCCTCAAGGCAGTGTTTTCATTGTCATTTCAGAGAGAAAAAAACAAGTTTCTGAGGTATTGAAAAACTTGACTGAGGCTAGATTCAAACCCAGAACTAATACCACCACAGTTTTCACTGCACACAATTTTCACTGTGCTATGCTATCTCCAACTGAAAGAAGTTGGCAATGCCATCTTAAAGGGGCCTATGTGAAACTACCAACTAAATGTTCATTGAGGATGAATAGAACAAGCTATATCAGATTAAAGATTTTTTCTAAAATTTTACCTACAAGAGCTTTAAAAAATATTCTAGAACTATAACCCCCCTTAATCCTAAATCACTAATATTAGTTATCTACATTTAAGCTATTGGAGGTTTAATTTTTAATATTCTAATTAGGTGCTTATTAGTATTTTGAGAAATATAGTATTTACTACTTAATAAAATTAATAAAAATTGAAAGTATAAGCAAACTTTAAGTTTTCAATAAAATACTTATATTGGACCTGAAGAATATTTCCTACAAGAAATCGAACACAGTCTTGTCATCATCCTTGTGCCTGTTTTCCTCTTTACTTCTGAGAAGATCTGGTAATTTATAACAGGACAATATTGAGAAACAGAGGAGGAGAAGCAGTTGTGTTTAACCTGAGAATAAATTAGCACACTCCTGCCACCACTGTCCAGCAGCCCTGCTGGTGTCCAGGAGAGGTGCTGGGGATATTTCAGATGCACTGCCTAATGTGGTGAAATTGTATCTCCAACTCATAAATGCTAAATTAGCTACCTCATCTCTCTTTCTGGTATTTCACAGGGGAGAAAAGTGAAAACAAGGTGTCCTTAGATCAGACTTGGGAGAAAAAGAGGAGGACTTGTTCACCAACTTAAGAATCTGAAAAAAAAGTATATTTCTTTTTAGTGAATAGGGAGATATAAATATATCTACAAATAAACATTTTTATGTGATTGAAATATTAGCTATCACCAGACTACAATGAGGTATCTTTTTTTTTTTTTTTTTTTTTTTTTGAGATGGAGTCTCGCTGTCTCCCCGGCTGGAGTGCAATGGCGCAATCTCGGCTCACTGCAAGCTCCGCCTCCCGGGTTTACGCCATTCTCCTGCCTCAGCCTCCCTGAGTAGCTGGGACTACAGGCGCCCGCCACCGTGCCTGGCTAATTTTTTTGTATTTTTAGTAGAGACGGGGTTTCACCATGGTCTCGATCTCCTGACCTCATGATCCGCTTGCCTCGGCCTCCCAAAGTGCTGGGATTACAAGCGTGAGCAACTGTGCCCGGCCACAATGAGGTATCTTTTTAGCAGACAGTAACACATATTTGAAACAAGGTCCTCAAATGCCATTGTGATTTTCATAATTCTAATAATGAAGTTCTGTTCTATCTTGTGTTTCCCCAAATGATAGCCCCAAAAGATAATTTGTAACAACATATAGAGCTTACAGTATGCAAATTAAAGTGGAATAATATTCAAGCACCTTTTCCATGTAAGTCCAAACCCATCCCTCCATATTTTCTTGTATATGATTGAAATGATCTTATTAGATCTTAAGAACATAAAATAAGGTAAAGTGTGATTATCATAGGAAGCATATAATATTAAGGTATATACATTTTAAAATAATATTCTGATTCCTCCAAAATCCCACAATTTTGTTAACAGTCTGGTATACATTTTTCTACATCTCTCTCTACATCTTTCTCAGGCCCATTGTAACATGTACCTACATTAAAAAAAAAACTTTTTACAAACTTTAAAAAAATAGGACTCTATTACTCTACAATTTGCTTCTATCATTTACCAAAAAATCTTTGATATATTTCTGATTAATACATGAAAGGATTAATTATATTTTAATGGTTACCTAATGCTTCACAGTATGAATATACAATAGTTTATTAAAATGTTCATACTTTTATAGGCACTTTGGCGATTTCTAGTAATAAACTTCTATGAACAATAATTTCTAGTAATTTCTTCCATAAACAATGCTACAATAAATATCCCTTGCTCTATATATACATCTATTTGTAATTTTATTTCTGTAGAAATAAGTCTCCAAATTAGGAGTACTGGGTAAAAGTATATGTCCATTTTAAAATTAATAGATACTGCCAAAAATCAATAGCGATTTATGCTTGGCTTAATGTGGATACAAATGTTCACATATAGAAATATTTATAGATATGTGCATATGCATGGCTTACTTTGCAAACATATATTTCCTAGCTCTGCCAGATGAAAGAGCCTACTAGTAAAAAGCCAATTTAGCACCCAGATCTCGGTTTCTAATATCATTCTCAAATAAAAGAAACCAGGGAGTTTTGGAGAGATGGCTAAGCCTAAAGCTGGTGCAGGAAACACACAAAATGAGCCTGGCGCATCTTGTAGTGCTAGAAGTAAAGAAGTACTAAAAAAACAAACAATCACAATCATGAGAGTATGCCAAAGGGACACAGGAGCCAAGTGAAGGAGCTCCAAATGGCTACAGGCAGGACAATTTGAGCAACAAATTAAATAAAGCAGCATTGGATTATAACCCAAGTTCAAAATAAATATCCATGAGTCCAAACTGTTATGAATAAATAATTGAATATAATCCAAGCAGTATTGGATTATAACCCAAAGTATAAAATAAATATCCATGAGTCCATATTGATATAAATAAATAATTGAATAAATAAATACATGGGAGAACAGACAAATCTTACATGTAGAAGAATTCCAAATAATTCACATAGATCTTCTGCCCCCGGGGGGTAGAAGATAATTTCCTACTCCTTAAATATGATCTATGCATAGTAACTTCCTTCCAAAGAAAGTAGTATGGAAAGGGCCAAAAAAAAAGGAATAACTTAGCAGTGGAGAAACCTAACAAACATTACTCAGCCAGGTGATCAAGCTCAATATCCACCCTACAAAGTTACATTGGTAGTATGTGCCACTGATATAATGTGATGAGAAGGGTATGTCACTTCTGTGGTCTTTCTCCCAATAACCCACAGCCCCAGCTAATTATGAGAAACCTCCAGATGAATCCTAACTGAGGGAAATTCTACAAAATACCTGTCAAGTTCATCAAAAACAAGGGAAGTCTGAAAAACCGTCACAGCCAAGAGGAGGCCAAAGAGACATGATAACTAAATACAATGGGGTATCTTGGATGAGATCTTAGGTCATAAAAAGGACATTAGGTAAAGATTAAAGAAATGTAATAAACAATGGGTTTTAGTTTTAATGCTTCAATATTGATTTGTTACTTTTGAAAAGAATACCATGCTAATGTCAGATGTTAATATTAGGGGAAACTGGGTGCAGAGTATATGGAAACTCTCTCTGTACTATCTTTGTAACCTTTCTGTAAATGTAAAAGTATTATAAAATAATAGTTTTATTATTTTAAATAACAGTAGTTTTAAAAACACCAACTAAAGTGGAAATTTAAAGAAAAATATAGCAACGAAAACTATAAAATACTTCAAAATACATTTTTAAAAGCAGGTACAGAGCCTACATGAAGAAAACTATAAAATTACATTAAAATAATTAAAACAAGATTTTCTACAGGAAGAATTCCTTTCTGGGAAGACTTAAGGTCACAAAAAAGCCAATCTACTGGTTTAATACTATTTCCATAAAAGTCCAGGCAAAGTTATTTAGAATGTGGGACTTTTTTTTTTTCTTGATGGAGGGTTGGGAGGTTGAATCAGATCAAAACTGATTGTAAAATTTCATGAAAATTGCAAGAAAATCTTAAAATGTCATAATGAAGATTTGCCTAATAATGTTTTAAAACATATAATAAAGTTACTATAATGAAAGAGTGTGGCATTAACATGACAAAAGATAAAAGAGATGAGTATAACAGAATGGAAAATCCAGAAAAGAGATCCAAATATATATAGCATGTGTATATACACACACATATGCATGTGCACACACACACACACACAAACACATACATATATATGAATTTAATGTCTGTTAAAGCAGTCATACCAATTCAGAAGGAAAGGAATGGATGATGCATTTGGAAGGGAGAGAAGAAAGGAGGTAAATAGAGCACTACAAGCCAAACTCAAAAGCCAAAGTGCATATAGCATTTTGAAAGGATTGAAGGCATTTGAACAAGAGCACAGGGAGCAGTTTGGGATTAGGGAAAGCAGATAGAAGTATCTTTGGAGAAGGCTAAATGCCAGCTTGTGTTTAGGCTTTATCCAATAGTGAAAGGACCACTAAGGAAAGATTTGATTGAGACAGAGAGTTGGGAATGGGAGGAGTAGAAGACTATTTATTGAGTACTGAGTGTGTCTTAGGTTCCGGGAAATTGACATAGGAGGTCATTTACTCCTCATTACAACTGTGTGAGCTTGGTAGTTTTCAATTAGTAATTTGCTGTTGTTCTTGTTAGCATTCATCCCACTGTTTTATTATTTGTGGTAATACTTACATTGTTACTTTGAAATACTTTCTTCATTTTTAAATATAGAGACAAGAAGTAATCATGCTAACAGTTTTACGTAAAAAGATTTTCCATATAAGAGAACAAAGTTATGATTATAAAACAAAAGAAGCAAAAAAAAAAAGTACTGTTCACTTGCGTTGGAAATGTTAATATGAGCTCACAAGTTTAAAAATACGTACTTTCTGGCTCTGTCAACTAAAATGACCTAGGAACAACAGCATTCTGATAGAAATAAGTCCAAGTCCCTAGATTTTGGCCTCTAATTTCATTTCCCCACTGAAAGGTACTAGTGTTCCTTGGAGAGATGGCCAACTCAAAGTCTGGTGTAGTGGAAGAGAAAATGCAAGATGAGCCTGTGACAGGAAGATTTCAAAGATAAATAGGGTTATTTCAGAAGGAAACTAGGACCAGCTTAAAGAGGCTCCTACTAATCTATGATGAAAACATGAGCATCGATATAAAGACACATGCACACATATGTTTATTGTGGCACTATTCACAATAGCAAAGAGTTGGAACCAACCCAAATGTCCAACAACGATAGACCGGATTAAGAAAATGTGGCACATATACACCATGGAATACTATGCAGCCATAAAAAATGATGAGTTCGTGTCCTTTGTAAGGACATGGATGAAACTGGAAAACATCATTCTCAGTAAACTATCGCAAGGACAAAAAACCAAACACCGCATGTTCTCACTCATAGGTGGGAATTGAACAATGAGAACTCATGGACACAGGAAGGGGAACATCACACTCCGGGGACTGTTGTGGGGTGGGGGGAGGGGGGAGGGACAGCATTAGGAAATATACCTAATGCTAAATGATGAGTTAATGGGTGCAGGAAATCAACATGGCACATGGATACATATGTAACAAACCTGCACATTGTGCACATGTACCCTTAAAACCTAAAGTATAATAAAAAAAAAAAAAGAGCATCGAAAAGAGTAACTATAATTAAGTGTCCTCATTTTATAAGTAATAACTATAGAAATTCAAGCTGGGGAAATTCAGTAATTTTTCCAAGGAAATGCAGCCTTTAAGTACAGTCAATGTTGAATATGAACTTTTGTGACTCCAAATCAATGTTTCTACCATACACCACACTTCTCGAGCAACGTTTAACTGAAGAGAAAAGTGCAGAACGGAAGAGAATAGAAAGAGGTAGCTAGGAAAAGGCAGGTCAAGAACCCAAATTTATCTTTCACTGGAAGAATTTTCTAGTAAATAGTCCCATCCAACAAGAAAAAGGATGATTACAAATATCCAAGCAGCAGCTGAATAAGATGGCCTTTTAGAGAAACCACTAAGGTCCCTCCTTGGAATTAATATCCAGATGTCCCAAGTGCTCCTGCTTCATTGTGGCACTTCCCTTTAATATCCCAGGAGAAGTGGTCAAATTCCCATCCCATGTCACGGTGTATTTCCCTGCCCAGGTATCTTTGACATGGAGATTCCTAAAGATAGTTGTTGACTATTCCTTAAGTTCATTCACTCTGGTGCCCTTGAGGCTACAGCCAGCCTTGGAATTTAGCGCCTTAATGTCTCACAAGCTTTCCCAGCAGGCTGCAATAACTGTTCTCACAACTTTGTCCCCTACAGAGACATTGACCACTCCTTTGATTTCAGAAAGCACCGCTAAGACCAGGCTACAGGGTTTAATAAGACTTTACTGACTACAGGAGGCTAAAAGGAGAGAACTGCAACGCAGAAGAGAAAACGTAAAACTGGATATGAAATAGTGTAGCTCCCAGTGCCCACTACATTGCAGAATTGAGCCCACCTCCCCCACCCCCATCTACTCTTCCTGGAAAGGCTTTTGACCGTTGCCTCTCCCATATCCACACTCTCCTGGGACCTAGAGAGAGGCAACCAAAGTTTATCGTTGATTACCAGCATCAGGTATGCCTCCTGTGAGTGTACATCTCTGACCTACAATGAAGAATTATTATGCAGATGGCTTAGAGCTATGACTTCCCTTTGGCATAACCAAAAGAGTTACTGTGATTGTCTCTTTTCCCCCACAACTAAAGAGCCCTCATCCTCAATGGAGAATCAAACATCCATTTCTAGCAACAAAATAAACCACAGAAACTTCAACACTAGGGTGTCTTTTTCTCCCAAGACTCAAATATCACAGGATTAATTTCTTCAATTAAGGCCCAGGGTTAAAATTCCAGGGATTCCTTTCATCCAGATTCAGAAATTTCAGTGATAGGAAAGCTGTGGCCAAGTATGTGACCTGAGATGAAAAGATCAGCCTTGATACTGGGGGGAGGTAGGGTAAAGAGAGGAACCAAACATGATACCCCTCACCTTTCCAGAGCAAACACCAAGGGACAGGTTACTCCTCCACCTCCCCCCACCCATTCTATGATTCAATTAGACCCAAGAACTGCACTTTATTTTGTGTCTCATCTTGAAAACTAAGAAGTTGCACTGATGTATTGTGACCTCAGGGTGGTATAGAGTACAGACATGCAAGTTGGTCTCAGCCATCATCTGAAAACATTCTCCACACCTTTCCCCAACCATCACAGGCTGCTGTCCAGTGTCCAGTTGCTTGCTGCTTGGGAAGGGCAAGCAGTGGGTCTCAGGTCTCTCTCTCTGTCTCTCTCTTGCGCGCGTGCGTGCGATCCAGTGGGGGAAGAGAGGATTTGCACACTCCTCTCTTGTAGGTCTGGCTCTGTGCCCCTGGGGGCTGACCTAAATGGACTTTGTGAATGAGCCTTCCAATGGGGGGTCTCAGGATAGTATCAGAGAAAGTGAAGAGATTCAGTTTGAAGTAGGAATTCCCCCAGTGTTGTACTGCAAAGTGATCTTGGTCAGGTTCTGTTAGCTGAAGGTCACAGCCTAGTCAGGTAGCCCTCTTGACTCAGCTCTCCTTGTGTCTGGGTCCTGGAAGCTGATCTCTCCTCTCCACCCTTCTGGCATGGGATGCCAGCAGTGTCCACTCACTAGCTTATGGGTAGCGTACCTACACTTGAGGTTTTCACACCTCTGTAACTAGACCCTTTACTAAAGTCTTTTCAGATTACTCAACATGAATGTGCCATTGGTTATACAAGCAGTTTAAAAACTTCTAACTCATACTGTAGTGAGATGGATTTATACTCTCTAGGATGGCTGCCTTCTTGAGGCAGGTACGCAAGCTTTCACGGGGTCCCTTTGGGCCATCCTGACCACAACACCTGTAACGTGACACGGCCTTTTGTCTGACTCACTGTTTCCAGTCCCCTCTTAGCATCTGCCCCAGCATTGCACACAATTGCCTCCTAATGCTGAGGTCCCCTTGCCTAGGGTGATGGACATTCACATGTGTCATCTTGATCCCTCTTCAAGGAAAGCCTTGTTGTGCTGAGAGTGCTGCAGGCAGACAACTCTCAGCTGGCAGCAACTTGGCAGCAGAGGGCTGCCACAGCCAAGGTCACATCCTTCCCAGGGTGGCCTATACCCAATGGCCACTGGTCAAAGCAAAGGTATAAAATTCCTGTCATTTGGCCCAAGTGCGACCATTATGATGGGCCATTTTACTCCAGAACTCTCCATGGAAATGGCCAAAGCTGACTCTGGGCCTGCACTGAAGCTCAGCTTCCCTCTCTGCAAATCCCGCTTTCTTCCCCTCCTTTTCCCAGGTGTTGACCCCAAGGGTCATGTGCACACTAAACTATTGGACATGCGCACACTAAACTCCTTCTCATGGTGTACTTACTAGAGAAACCAACTTGCAACACCTTGCTCTAAGATTCCTGTTAAAAACAACCCTGGGCCAATATTCCCATCACAAGCGCCACAGCTGGTCTCTGGAATCCATGCAACTTTGGAGGGAAGGCAGTTCCCTTCCAAATGGAGTCCCCTCCCCTCTACCATAGGCCACTCAGGGTTCCTCAGATGAGTCAGGCACCAGCGCTCTGGGCTCTCCAGTTTCAAGGCACAGACCTCACATTTCAGTGTAGGTTGCACAGATGCTCCTCTTACTAGGATTGGGGCTAGAGGTAGGAGTTTCCTTGCCTTCATTCTTGGGAGTAAGAAATGGGACTCTCAGTGCCACTTCTTCCAAGGAAATCCCTCTACCAAACACCTCTGTCCTCTGTCCCCTTGACCCTTTTATCTGTCAGGTCATTGAGTCTTCTACTCAGGTTTTCCATGGTCTACTTAGAATTACTGTCCTGGTGGTCTCTTGGAGTGTGATGTTCATTGTCTTCATTCCCCAGCCAAAACTGACCCTGGACGAGTCCCTCCTTTTAACATGTTACATTATGGAAATGTTTGAATATGGCAAGAATACCTTTTGGAAGAACTCTAGCAGAGGTCTCTAAGTAGGAAAATGGGTGGCTGGGGGACAGGGATAGGATTGAGACATACTTTTCACTCCCTTTTGTCTTCTGGGATTTTGTGCCATGTACATGCATGTTATATGTGTTAGGTTGAACTTTACGGAAATACAATTTTCGACAATTTTTTGGTCAAAGTTTTCTTATAACTTGTCTATACTCAGCATAGTTAAGTGTAAGAAACCACAGGTGAACTATTTGGTGTTTCTCCTACCATCAGATTATAATCATTTCATGTGGCCTAAGCTGTTACCTCTTTCTCTCAAACCTGGACCTCACTATATAATTTTCCTACTTACATCTTATACACTCTAAGATTGCCTTTAGAAGCAGAATATAAACAGGATGTAATCTAAGGAAGATAGTCACATTCCCATTCTGTCCCACCCTACATCCAAGGTCCCAGTATATCGCCCCCCTTCAAAACTCCGCTGAAATGCCACCTTCACCCTCAAGTCATTTCTGTATTTCTTTTCACTGCTTCCAGCTCACTGAGGAAAGATTGACCATTTCATTGTGCAGGTACTTATCAGAAAGGATCTCGTATGCAGTATTATCCTCATGCATAGGCAAATCTTTTTCCTTTATTAGACTATTCACTTTTAAGGAAAATATACAAGTCTTTATATCCCAAATGAGAACAGTGCCAGGATCAGAACAATAGACGATTGCTGAATGAACAAATGACTTTGTTATAAAAGCTGTCATTATTTTATAACATAAATAAGTTCAGCAAACCTTTTATGCTGGACACTCCTTATTCCAGTATGAGTAAAATATTCTCTCTAAATGTGCAGTGGGACACAACTGTGGAATCATTAGCTTATGCTGACTCACTCAATGGTCCATATATGATAGATGGCTTGGATACACAGTCCTAGCACACAGAAACATACTCTTTCTGAAAACATGCCTCAACAAAGAAGGGTAGCCAGTAAGACCCTGGCTCCTACAGACGATAATTCTGTTACACTTCATAGCCTCCAAATTTCTATCTTGCTTCTAAGTGATGAGGAATTTCAAGTCTCCAAGGAGAACAAATAACATGAGAAAACTTTGTCAGGAAACTGCAGGCCCCTGGGGCCAGAGTTTAGAAAACACTTACGCAGGTGAGACTGTTTTCAAGAAGTTTCGACTATATAAATTCCTCTTTGTCAGAGTAACCACATATTAGTCCAAGACAGTTATTATATTTTCTTATTATAAGCATGCACTGTTTTCTGCATCTGGTGCATTTGCCAAATTGTAGATTTATTCTTATTTCTATGCATCTGTGAAAAGAATGTGTGTTCCATCTCATCAGGGAGTTACTTGAAGTCACAGGTTGCTAATTCCAAATGAATAGAAACAGTGATTAATCTGGAAGATATGGGCTCACCACTATTCATGTAACAGATGTCCATTATGATGAGTTATACATTTGTTCCATGTTTACACTAGAATACAAAAAAAGAGGATTCAACTATTTTGTAAAAAAGAAAAAGAAAGAGAAAGAAAGAAAGAAAGAAAGACAGACAGACAGACAGACAGAAAGAAAGAAAGAAAGAAAGAAGGAAAGAAAGAAAGATTAAAGAAAAAGGTGGATGTGGGAAGGTAGGGAATTAAAAAAATACTTGAAAATGTTTATTCAGGTGCCAGGTTAGATGCCACAGAGACATACAGTATGTCTGGAGGGTGGCAGGTAAAAAGCTGAGGGGAGGTAGAGAGCTAGGGGAGAGAGAGAGGGAAATGGGGCTCAATGTTCCTGGCTTCATTTCAGGGTGTGGAGATTAACTCAGTCAATCTCACTTGGCTGACAGAAGCACTAATGCCAAAACCGGCAATTTCATCAGCATCAGTTACACAGAAGATGGGATTTCAGAGGAAGGCACGAGAAAAGGGAGAATGATGTATGTGATTTTATTCAAATAATTAAAAACAAAGTTGGCAGTCTATCTTCCTGTCAAGAAGAATAAATATCAGACGATGGAGTTGGAAGAAGTGCAAGCAGCTTCCTCTGCTCCATATTAACTTTGCTCCAATACAAACTTTAGAGTTGACTCTTCACACAAACAAAAATCCTTTTCAAATGATTCTCCTATGTGTTTTTTCAGTTACTCTGTGCAGCAAGAGGACATGAGCCAGAGGTAAGTGTGGAGGAGGGTACCGGACTGAGCCACACTCAAGCTGTTAGTTTGAGTGAGAGCCACAAATACTACTTCTCTATAGCTGAGCAAAAGAAAGGATTCTAGAAATTTCCTTTCTCTCCTTATTTTCATCCTGTCCTCATAAGCACAGGAATCAAAGCAGGGCCTGGCCCATAGTAGGAACTGCATAGATAAGTAGATAGATAGATAGATAGATAGAGAGATAGATAGATAGATAGATAGATAATAGATAATAAATATATAATGCATGCATTTAAACATGGATTAAATTAACATGGGTTGGACTTAACTAATGACATGTGCACATGGATGGATAATATTTATTAATAAATTTATTATCTTATATACTATATTTGCAGGCTAACTGAATTATAGCAGAAGCAGCATCATAACTGAAAGTTCAAGAATCCCTTCTGAATGTCATAACATGGCTGCTATGTGTTCTAAATTATACCTTTCCAGAGAGTTTCTTTTTTATTAATTTTATTAATAAAAAATAAAAATTTGACTAGATTCACTAAAGGGTATTGCTCATAAAACATTGTAATAATCATTTCTCTATATTTCCAGTAAACTATTAAATTGCTTTTTAACTACTTCCAAAACATTGAATTTAAGATGCAAAATGCTTCACTTTTACATCAAAACCTTTCTTTTTATTATTTAATGATTACAACAGAAATGAGTAATCCTCTCTGCATTTGTAACATGCACAAGTCCAATTAGAGAGCACAACTATTCTTCAGAAAAGTCCTAAATTGATTGGACTGCTGGGAGCCATACAAGGCAACAACAATATACATATCAACCTTAGGCAATGCAGGAAGGGAAACACTGCAAAGGTAATCAGATGATTATGGAGGAATTCAGCTACTTAAAAATGGCACATTGTTGTTCAGATTGGAAGTGTGAGTGCTCTGAGCCTGTTAAAAGGTTCTTTCAGGCATCCAAAACCTCTTTGCCAAAAAATTAATAATTTTATTTAGTCTAATCCCACCAAGTTAGCCAAGTTAATGAAGACACAGAAAGACTCAATTTTTGAAGGAGGTGGGAATTCGGATAATACAAGTGTCAGCAGACATTTTCTGTAAAGGGCCACATAGAAAATATTTTTGGCTTTGTGTACCATTTGGTCTCTGTCACAATCACTCAACTTTGCCATTGTAGTGAATGCATCCATGGACAACATGCAAATAAATGGGCAAAGTTGTGTCCCAATAAAATTTTGTTTATAAAAGCAAGTGGGCAAGCTGGATTTGTTTCACAGGCCATAGTTTGCTGACTCCTGGAATATTATGTAGATGGCTCTCCAAAACAGACTGAAGCCTAAGAAAAGATGCAGATCTCAAGGTCAAGTTGAAAATTATAGTGTTTTTAAGTTCCTTGTATTTTAAAATGTGCTTAGCAGTATCTTTACTTCTTGTATAGATCTTATGGTGTTTGCCTTCCAATAGAATTTTCCTTAAATGCATATTTTAGATGTGCATGTCTTTTATCAAATTATCTGCATAAGCTTGAATTCAGTAAAAAAAAAAAAAAAGAAAATCATTTTAAGCATTCCAGGAATAAAGAAATTACTACAAGTATTAGTCACATGAATATTGGAATACCTGGGGTATTAGGGTCAAGAAAGTTTTGACCAACGATCAGAGCATCAGACACTGAATATTTTAGCCTGGCACACCAAAGTGGGTGGTTAGCAAAAGCTTGACAGAAAACTGCTCCCACTTGCAAGAATATCTGAGAAACCTTTCACTAACTGTTTCAGTTTGCACCAGCAGAGTATCTTGTTCTCATGCACTCCCTGCAAAGTCACTCTAAGTCTTCTGCCTGCCTACCATGTAGCTGCAACCACCCCAAGCATAATAGCTTTTGTTTATCTTTCAACCCTCCAAAAAATAGATTATGTTACTCTCTCTGGCAAACTAACTCAAGAATGTACAGGGAAGGGGACCGAAAATATACAGCACTCTACTTCTCTCCTGCAATGCAGACGAGCTCTTAGAAGAAAATGGTAGTGATACCTACTTGGCAATGGACCATCCACCACAGTTTGCCCCTTTGTCAATGCAGCAGCCATACACACCCTTCTTACCCATTTTTAACTTCCATATAAAGTAAACCACATAATGTTTCTGTCCTACTTGATGCAACTATTCTTCATACATCCAAAACCCACTCACACTTTCCCCCAAAGTGAAGCCACAAAGTTCTATTTGTTATTTTATCCATAACTGGTTGATCTTTATTTGCCTTCTAGGTCAGTCACAATAGCTGTTTATCCTGTAATTTAAATATTGAAATATGGGCTTAACTCACCCCTTATATTCTATGACTGACAGAGGAATGGAGGACAAATTTCATTAATATGTACAGATATATTCATATCAAATAAGGAAGAAAATATACCTATTACAATCTGCACTTCTACAACTGATCACATGGCCCTTGTTAGTATCTACAACTTTATTTTTCTACTACTCATGGGGATCTTAGACACCCAGAACAGTCAAATGAGGTCATTGTCCACCCTGAAGGCCAAGTTGGGATTTGCAATTCTCCAGTCATCACCAGGTGATGTGTGATAGTCCAGTTCAGGTCTCCCTAACTGCCGGGGCACCTAAGAGAGCCCAACACCTCACCTGCTCAAGTAACCCACTTCTGGGCAGTTTCCTGGCTCAAAGGAGGCAAAGGGTCTACAGTCGGAAGTTCCAAGGAGGGGAACAGATCCACTCATGCTTCTGTATTCTCATATACACTCCTTTCACCTGTGACTCTCATTTTTTAACCTCTAAATTTGGTCCCTGGTCCACTTGAGTGGTATAAAGTCTAACTCTGTCTCTCCCACTCGCTGTGAAATCCAATAGATTTTACAGAGAATATCTTCATTCAAATTGCACCTAAAAGGCATGTATTAACTCTCTTTGATCTAAGCTGGATAGTGGAGTTGATTACAGGCTGGGGTTCATGGATTTAGATTCCGCATGAACACATTTTGCTTTGTACAAAGAAAAAGCCTATTTCAGGACTTCAAAGACTAACTCCTCCTGGCCAGCCAGTTCTCAATGTGTGCTGGTGGTCAAGGGCAAGGATAGTTTGTGTGGTATTTCAGTGCAATCCCTCCCTCATTCCTAAGAAACCAAAACAGAAAACTTTTCCCTTAATGATAGACTTAATGGGCAAGAGATAATGAGATTCTTCTTTATTTAAAAAAAAATGGTCAAAATGTTAGTATCATCTGAATAAGCTTAGTCAATAAAACTCCCCAAATACCCAGGCTAGAATGCCCATTTCGAAATTATCTCCCCATCCCACATGCAGGTGTACACACACACACACACACACACACACACACACACACTTTTTTCTTAACCTCAATGCAATAAAGATCTGGGGATATTGAGTATCAAGATCTTTGGAATGTCAGAGTAAGGCATCAGAATTCTTATTTGCATGAGGACTTTCTAGAGGTCAGTGTTCCTCTAACTCTCTTAATGATAAGAAGCGTCAATGACACTTGTTAAAAATACAGCTTCTCAAGTGCCTCTCCTGGAAATTCTAACTCAGTGGAAGGGAGCTATGCTCCGTCCCTGGGAAAGCTTTAGAAAAAATACAGATCTCTAGGTCCCCAACCCAGACACACTGAACCTGAATTTCTAGGAATGGGCCCAGGAAACTGTGGTTGTAAGAAGTTCCTTGGGATATTAAACGAAAATTAGTCAGCTTTGGGGTTTGCTAGGAGAAATAGTCAAGATTTTAGGACTGATTGTCAGATTCTAAGACTAAGGTTTTTTTGTTCTTGTTGTTTTGTTTTTTTGTTTTTGTTTTGTTTTGTTTCGTTTTGCTTGAGACGGGGTTTTGCTCTTGTCGCCAGGCTTGCAGTGACAAGATCTTGGCTCACGACAACCTCTGCCTCCCAAGTCCAAGCAATTCTCCTGCCTCAGCCTCCCGAGTAGCTGGGACTACAGGCACGCACCACTACGCCTGGCTAATTTTTTGTATTTTTTAGTAGAGACGGGGTTTCACCATGTTTTGGACAGGCTGGTCTTGAACTCCTGACCTCAGGTGATCCGCCCGCTTCAGCCTCCCAAAGTGCTGGGATTACAGGCGTGAGCCACAGCACCTGACCCAGATTCTAAGACTAAGATTCTTAAAGAGTCTTAAAGCCAGAGTCAGTCTCAAGGGAAGGTTGATGTATGTTTCTGAGCAAACAGGAAATTATCACAAAGTAAAAAGATGGAGAAAATGCATTGGCCCACCAAGGTTCACTCTCCTTGCTTTTTGAAAAAAAAAATATATCTATCTATCTATCTATCTATCTATATATATATCTTCTGCCTTTCTCCAAACCGGCTGCAGTCCTATTTGAACATTCAAGCAGTTAAATAAGGCTTTAAACACTTCCCTTTAATTAATTAGCAAATTATTTCCTTCTCCTCAAGATGTCACTTTCAATTTTAAACAAGACATATGCCGTTTTTCTCTTGACATTTTAAGTTTTTCAAATTTCAGAAAATGTTCAATAATAGCAAAACAAACAACCATATACCTAAATTCACCAATTGCTCATATTTTGCCACATTTGCTTTGTTCTCTCTCTCTCTCTCTCTCTGAGTGTAAGATGAAGCTGATCTCACAGTACTTCATCCCTAAATTCTTCAGCATACATCTCTTATGAACAAGATATTATCTTACTATCCTACTAAACCACAACACCAATACCACACTGAGAAATTTAATATTGATAAAATAACATTACTTAATGTTATTTTAAGTATTTTATGTTATTTAAATGTTAAACATTTAAATGTTACTTAAAATAACATTATTTAATATACAATCCACATTTATTCTTCATATTCACTGAATCATGTACTTCATTACTGCTTTCAAAAATTCATCCAAGATCCAATAAAGGATTACCTATTGCATTTAGTACACCAGGAGAGGGAATCTTGGAGGTCATCTTAGTATTCTGCCTACCACAAATGAGCTTATTACTCCTTGGTAATACTCTGTTATGAAGTCTACTGTGTTTGATATTAAGATAGCCACTGCAGCTTTCTTTTGATTAGTCTTGTTTCTTTCCATCCACTTTTATCTATTTCCATCTTTATATTTAAAGTTAGATAATTGTAGGCAGCATGTAGTTGAATCTTGCTTTTCTATCCAATCTGATAATCTCTGCATTTAAATTGAAATGTTTAGGCCATTTATATTGCAAGTGATTATTAATATGATTAGACTTAGGCATATCATCTTGCTCTCTGTTTTCTATTTGTCCCATCTGTTCTTTGTTCTCTTTTTCCTCTTCCTTTGCCAACTTTTCAATTAATTATTTATTGTGGTTCTATTTTATCTCCTCTGTTAACATACTCATTAAAATCCTTTGTTTTGTTATTTTGGTCACTGATTTAGGTTTCATAGTGTACATCTTTAACTTATCACAGTCTAACTTCAAGTTTTTTTTTTTTTAGAAACTTTTATTTTAGGTTCGGGGTACATGTGAAGGTTTGTTACATAGGTAAACTCATGTCATGGGGTTTATTGTACATATTATTTCATCACCCAGGTATTAAGCCCAGTACCCAATAGTTATCTTTTCTGCTCCTCTCTCTCCTCCCACCCTCCACTCTCAAGTAGGCCTCAGTATCTGATGTTTCTTTCTTTGTGCTCGTAAGTTTTCACCATTTAGCTACCACTTATAAGTGAGAATATATGGAATTTGGTTTTCTGTTCCTGCATTAGTTTGCTAAGGATAGTAGCCTCCAGCTCCATCCATGTTCCTGCAAAAGACATGATCTCATTTTTTATGGCTGCATAGTATTCCATGGTGTATATGTACCACATTTTCTTTTTCCAATCTGTCATTGATTGGCATTTATGTTGATTTCATGTCTTTACTATTGCGAACAGTGCTGCAATGAACATTAATGTGCATGTGTCTTCATGGTAGAATGATTTATATTACACTGGGTATATACCCAGTAATGGGATTGCTATGTTGAATGGTAGTTCTGCTTTTAGCTCCTTGAGAAATCACCATGCTGCTTTCCACAATGGTTGAACTAATTTACACTCCCACCAACAGTTTATAAATGTTCCCTGTTCTCTGCAACCTCACCAGCCTCTGTTATTTTTTGACTTTTTAATAACAGCCATTCTGACTGGTGTAAGATGGTATCTCATTGTGGTTTTTACTGCATTTCTCTAATGATCAGTAATACTGAGCTTTTTTTCATATGCATGTTGACTGCATGTATGTCTTCTTTAGAAAAGTATCACAGAAAGAATGAAACACCTAAGAATACAGCTAACCAGGGAGGTGAAAGATGTCTACAATGAGAACTATAAAACACTGCTCAAAGAAATCAGAGATGACACAAGCAAATGGAAAAACACCCCATGCTCATGGATAGGAACAATCAATGTCATTAAAATGGCCAAACTGCCCAAAGCAGTTTACAGATTCAATGCTATTCTTGTCAAGCTACCAATGACATTCTTCACAGAACTAGAAAAAACTATTTTAAAATTCATATGGAACTGAAAAAGAGCCGAATAGCCAAGGCAATCATAAGCAAAAAGAACAAAGCTGGAGGCATCACATTACCTGACTTCAAACTATACTACAGGGCCACAGTAACCAAAACAGCATGGTACTGGTATGAAAACAAGCACATAGACCAATGGAACAGAATAGAGAAACCAGAAATAAGGCCACACACCTACTACCATCTGATCTTTGACAAAGCTGACAAAAACAAGCAATGGGGAAAAGATTCTATTCAATAAATGGTGCTGGGGTAACCGACTAGCCATATGCAGAAGACTGAAGCTGGACCCCTTCCTTATACCACATACAAAAATCAACTCAAGATGGATTAAAGACTTAAATGTAAAACCCAAAACTTTAAAACCTCTGGAAAATAACCTAGGCAATACCATCCTGGACATAAGAATTGGCAAAGATTTCATGACAAAGACACCAAAAGCAATCACAACAAAAGCAAAAATTGGTAAGTGGGATCTAATTAAACTTAAGAGCGTCTGTACAGCAAAATAAACAAACAATAGAGTAATGAAACAACCTACAGAGTGGGAGAAAATATTTGCAAACTATGCACGTGACCAAGGTCTAATATCCAGCATCTATAACGAACTTAAATTTTTAAAAGAAAAACAAACAACCCCATTAAAAAGTGGGCAAAATGGTGATTATTACACCATTTCTTATATAGCAGAAGAAGCTTCCAATTGTATATTTCTATTTCTCCCCCTCCCAATCTTTGTGCTACTGTTACCATACATTTACTTCTACCTATGTTATAATATGCATACGACAGGATTATTATTTTTTTAATTATACTTTAAGTTCTGGGATACATGTGCAGAATGTGCAGGTTTGTTACATAGGTGTACATGTGCCATGGTGGTTTGCTGCACCCATCAACCCGTCATCTACATTAGGTATTTCTCCTAATGCTATCCCTCCCCTTGCCCTAAATACTAACTGACAGGCCCCGGTGTGTGACGTTCCCCTCCCTGTGCCCATATGTTCTCATTGTTCAACTCCCACTTATGAATGAGAACATGTGGTGTTTGGGTTTCTGTTCCTGTGTTAATTTGCTGAGAATGATGGTTTCCAGGGTTATTATTTTTATTTAAGCATTCAATTATCTCTTAAAGAAATTTAATAGTAAGAAAAAACTCTTGTATATTTATCACATGTAGTGACCATTTTGAATGCATTCTTTCCCTTTGTGTAGATATAATCCATTTGGTATCAGTTTCCTTGTGCCTGATTTTTTTTTAACTTTTCTCATAGTGTGGGGCAGCTGGTGGCAAATTCTTTCAGACTTTGATGTCTAAAAGTCTTTCACCTTTATTTTTGAAAAATAGCCTCATTGGGTATAGAATTCTAGGTTGACAGGTTTTTTTTCGTTTGTTTGCTTGTTTGTTTTGTCCACCCACCCCTGATATTTTGAAGATGCAAATCCATTGTCTTCTTGATTGCATTGTTTCCAGTGAGAAATCTGCTGTTATCTTTATCTTTGTTCCTCTGTATGCAATGTATCTTTAGTGTCTTTATTTCTGTGGATGCTTTTATGACTTTTTCTTCATCAGAGGTTTAGTTAAATTTGATTATGATGTGTCTTAGTGTCATTTTCCTCTTTTTTATGCTTCAGGTTTATTGGCCTACTTAGATATGTGAGTTTATAGTTTTATATTTTTGGCTATTGTATTGAAATTTTTTCCTATAATCCCTCTTCCCCCTTCAGGGAATCCAATTGCACATATATCTTAGGCTGTGTGAAGTTATCACACAGATCACTGATGTGCTGTTCATTTAAACAATTTTTCTGTTTGTTTTATTTTGGATAGCTTTTATTGACATATCTTCACATTCACTAACCTTTTCTTCTACAATGTCTACTCTGTCACTATTCCCATGTGGTCTACTTTGTCTCCAACATTGCAGTTTTGGTCTCTAGAAGTTTGAATTGGGTCTTTTCTATATCTTCCATGTCTCTACCTAACTTTTTGATCCATTTGGGTCTTGCTCTTAAGATTTGTTAAGCAGGGCCAGAGCTGTGTTTAGAACTAATTATTCTTCCATTACTGAGGCAAGATACTTCTGAGTTTACCATCTAATGCTTCATGAATTATGAGGTTTTCTAAGTCTTGCTGGTGGAATAGGCACTATTCCCATGCCAGTGAGAGTGCTGCATATCACTCCCTGTAATCCTTTCAGGTCATTATTTCTCTGGTTCTGGGTAGCATCCTCACATGAATACACTGTCAGTACTGTGATGGATTCTGCAGGTATCCAGAGTCCTATCTCTGGGCAGCTCTCTCCTCCCTGGTACTCTTTTCTGTGAATTCTAGCCTTCTTGTTCTCCCTGGACTCTCAGCTCCACCTCCTCATATCATGGAGTTCATCAAGCTCCACCGACCCCCTTCCCCAGCTTGATGGTCTGGAAATTCTCTCAAGGCAGTAAGCTTGGGAAATCATAGAGTTCACATCATTTATCATCTCTCAAGGACCACTGTCCTTCATTAGCTGATATCAGTGTCTTGAAAATCACTACTTCATATATTTTGTGTAGTTTTTTTTGTTGTTATTTCAGGTAAGTGGGTAAATCTGGACCTTGTTATTCTATACTAGTCTGAAGTACAAGTCCATGATTTTTAGTTTTGTTCTGTTTGTTTTGTTTTAAACAATAAATAAATTAGGTCAATCTCGGGGACCTTCACTATACAACATTGTTTTAACCTACTTTATTATACCCCCTATTTTAGAAAACCATGCCAACAAACACATTTCAAATGTTGATTAGTCAGAAGTTTCACAAAGTTAGGTGGTTCTTTCCTTAATTAATCAGAAGAGTAAACTTTTCTTGTAATAACTCACACAAAATCCATGCTGATTTATAAACAATATCATCATAAAGCTAATATCAAATACAAATAAATCATAGATTGCGTAACTATTGAAACATTTTAGACACTTATCAAAGAACTGGAATACTATAAATCAGCTCAATATTCAGAATCTGCAGAGTCAACATTCTAGCTCCCACATGATTCTTTTGGTGTCTGTTTATTTAGAACACAGGCTGAATTCACTATGAACAGCTTCAAATTGAAAAGGTGAGAGTTAAGTACATTTCAGTGTTTGTAGTTTTTTCCTTCTCAGCTTTCTTCCATCAAGGCTCTTCAGATCGTTGCTGTCAAAGTCTGTCTCCCTCCTTCATTTTTTAGCCTTGTTATAGTCTATCTTCGGCATAACTATATCCTGTTATAGTCTATCTTTGGCACAACTTCTAACTCTGAGTCCTTTACCCACCATTAGTTGGGGTCTGGTTTGCTTGCAAAGAATGCATCATTCCACTATTGTAAGCATGTATGTACATGTAAACAAAACAGAACAAAATCCTTGATAGGACAAATCTCACTGCAACTGATACCATCATAATAAAAATTTTCATATAATAAAGGTTTTTCAATCTCAAATACTGATTCCATTTATTTTAAGCAATGTTGAATACACACACACACACACACACACACACACACACACAAAGAATTTTATAGGACAGATAAAAATGGCTTTCAACTGGTATAAGACAGTGGGTTAAAGCATCAGAAGGACCTGGGTTCCACTTTTGCTCTACCCTTATTGTGATTCCCTTATCATGTTATTTAACATCTCTAAGCATCAACTTCCTCATTGGTAAAATGTACACAATTATAATTTTATCAAGAAAAATTATCTAAAAGTTGAATAAGGTTAAAAGAGTGTGTCATGACATTTCAAAATTTTACCAGAGGACTGACTGGTGCTAAAAGTTACTTCATTATCTAGGGAATGTACCTGTGTTTGACTTTCTATTTTCTATTTGATTAGAATTTAGATGATCTGAAGTTACATTAATTCATAAATTTCTATCCAATAGAAAAGATAATATCAAATACTGTGGTTTTATTGCTTTGAAGGATATTAACCAGTTTTAAATGTAGCCTCAAAATCTTATTCAACACTTTTTTCTCCCTCAAAATGTCTATAAATACCAGATTCCTCAAAATGTTCTTGGAATTAGTTTAATCTTGTAATGGTTCCAATCATTAATGAGTTAAATGACCGTTTGGAATGTTTTCATTCCGTATTTATATGACATTCATGTTTTTAAATTGTTAAAAATTATACTTTAACCACACTTATATCATAAGGTTGTTACGATAATTAAATAAAAATAATACAAAGTAATTAATAAGGCCCTGACACATTTTAATCGATGAATGTTAGCTATTGTTATTATCTATTATTAAATGAGGTTTGGTCCACAAGAAATAAAAAATATATTATATGCCAAACTTCACCTATAGATACCCATGAGGTTAAAACAAAATAAATAAAACAAAGAGAATATTGATTTCCTTTGGGACTTTTGAGTCTTCCAGTGTCTAGCCCAAGGAATCAAGCTTTTGAATCAGTAGCCATTTTCATGGATGATGCTGGGACTTATATTTATTGGGATATATAATCATAAACAGAATAAATATTCTGTCTCACAAAGAAAAAGAAATATAATTTTCCCACTTCACATGACTGATAAGATAAAATAGCTAAAAATTGATTAAAGTAAAAATTAATATTTTTCCTTTAAAACCTGCCTTGATATACCCAACTGCTATCTTTCATTTTATTTCCTTTAATTTTAATGAGTTATCCCGATTTTTTTCCAAAAGTTTTTTTTTTATTCTTTTGTTTTTGTTTTGTTTTGTTTTTTGTGTTTTTTTTTTTTTTTTGGAGACAGAGTCCTGCTCAGTCGCCGAGGCTAGAGTGCAGTGGCGCGATCTCGGCTCACTGAAACCTCCACCTCCCAGGCTCAAGCCATTCTCCTTCCTCAACCTCCCAAGTAGCTGGGATTACAGGAGGCCGCCACCACACCCAACTAATTTTGGTATTTTTAGTAGAGACAGGGTTTCACCATGTTGGCCAGGCTGGTCTTGAACTCCTCACCTCAAGTGATCTGCCCGTCTTGGCCTCCCAAAATTCTGGGATTATAGGTGTGAGCCTCCACGCCCGGCCTTTCCAAAAGTTTTGAATAGCTATATCTTTCACTTCTTCGTGTGATTTCAACAACTGCTAAATACAGTGGTGGCTTCCCTCCAAAAAAATTGTCCCCTAAAAGAAAGTAAAAAATAAGAGGGATGCATGATCAATTTCTCCAATTTCATTATGATTTTGGTTCCTGTTTATGCTCGAATAACTTTCTCAGATTATAAATCCTCAAAAAGAACTCAGTCAATTTTAGGTTTTGGGGGTTTGTTTATTTTTTAGATACTGGCCCAGGAGTTAAATCAGCTTTGGCTCAGAGGAACCAATTGAATTGAATCAACTGAATAATTGAATAAACATTGAAACAGCACTCCAGAAGCAATTCCTATCCATACTGATGTCTAAAGAACAATGAAAAAGCATCTATAGAAAGAAATACAAGTACTGGAGCTAAAAATTTCCACATACAAATGAAACTGGGATTTACACTGCACTGTACACAAAACCAGAGCCTGGGTCATCAAATACTTTTTAAATACCTTTAAACATTGAAACACAATGCAGGAACCTACTTAATTCATTTTAAAAAGCAAATAAATGAATATAGAGACCTACATCAAGGTTAAACATTCAGCTGTTGTTCAGTTCCAGTGAACCAAAGAAGTGTACACTGAATTTAAAATAAAATGAAGACACATAATATATGAGGTACTGAAGTGCTCTTTACATTTGCAGAGCTAGCTTATGCTTCCAGACAAGTTCAGACATACATGTACATGGATACACACCATATTTGTGTATATGTGCATGCATTTATACATATGTGTAATATATGTATATATATTCACACACACACATTTCCTAACCAAAAAGGAACGGCTTATTGTTTTCATGTTGAGCCTTTGAAATAAGACATTAGCACTGAGCAAGAGGAGAAATCAGAGTGCAAGTAGCCATCATTCAACATTACTCCCAGATCCTTGCTACTCAAAATGTTGTCCCTGGCTCAGCAGCAACAGTACCACCTGGCAGCTAGTTAGAAATGAGGAATCTCATGCTCCACCCCACACTTCTCAGAACAGAACCTAAGTTTTTACCAGATTGCCTAATTTATGTGCCCAAATTAAAGTTTGAGAAGTGCTGCCCTGGATATGTGCTGTCTATTACCAAAGTTACTAGTCACATGTATCTGTTCAGCTATTGAAATGTACTTATTGAGACTGAGAGATTGCATTTTTAAAATTTAATTAATTAAAATTTAAAAACTCATACTCGGGGGTGGAGCCAAGATGGCCGAATAGGAACAGCTCCGGTCTCCAGCTCCCAGCCCGAGCGACACAGAAGACTGGTGATTTCTGCGTTTCTGCTTGAGGTACCGGTTTCATCTCACGAGGGACTGCCAAACAGTGGGTGCAGGACAGTCGGTGAGGCGCACTGTGCACGAGCCGAAGCAGGGCGAGGCACTGCCTCACTCGGGAAGTGCAAGGGGTCAGGGAGTTCCCTTTCCTAGTCAAAGAAAGGGGTAACAGACGGCACCTGGAATATCGGGTCAGTCCTACCCTCATACTGCGCTTTCCCAACGGGCCTGGAAAACGGCACACTAGGAGATTGTGTCCCGCACCTGGCTCGGAGGGTCCTATGCCCACAGAGTCTCGCTGATTGCTATCACGGCAGTCTGAGATCAAGCTGCAAGGTGGCAGCGAGGCTGGGGGAGGGGCGCCCGCTATTGCCCAGGCTTGCTTAGGTAAACAAAGCAGCCAGGAAGCTCGAACTGGCTGGAGCCCACCACAGCTCAAGGAGGCCTGTCTGCCTCTGTAGGCTCCACCTCTGGGGGCAGGGCACAGACAAACAAAAAGTCAGCAGGAATCTCCAGAGACTTAAATGTCCCTGTCTGACTGACAGCTTTGAAGAGAGTAGTGGTTCTCCCAGCACGCAGCTGGAGATCTGAGAACGGACAGACTGCCTCCTAAAGTGGGTCCCTCACCCCTGAGCAGCCTAACTGGGAGGCACCCCCCCAGTAGGGACAGACTGACACCTCACTCTGCCGGGTACTCCTCTGAGACAAAACTTCCAGAGGAACTATCAGACAGCTGAATTTGTGGTCTCACGAAAATCTGCTGTTCTGCAGCCACCGCTGCTGACACCCAGCCAAACAGGGTCTGGAGTGGACCTCTAGTAAACTCTAACAGTCCTGAAGCTGAGGGTCCTGTCTGGTAGAAGGAAAACTAACAAACAGAAAGGACATCCACACCAAAAACCCATCTGTACATCACGATCATCAAAGACCAAAGGTAGATAAAACCACAAAGATGGGGAAAAAACAGAGCAGAAAAACTGGAAACTCTAAAAAGCAGAGCACCTCTCCTCCTCCAAAGGAACGCAGTTCCTCACCAGCAATGGAACAAAGCTGGATGGAGGATGACTTTGACGAGTTGACAGAAGAAGGCTTCAGACGATCAAACTACTCTGAGCTACGGGAGGAAATTCAAAACAATAGCAAAGAAGTTAAAAACTTTGAAAAAAAATTAGAAGAATGGATAACTAGAATAACCAATGGAGAGAAGGGCTTAAAGGAGCTGATGGAGCTGAAAGCCAAGTTTCGAGAACTACGTGAAGATTGCAGAAGCCTCAGTAGCAGATGCGATCAACTGGAAGAAAGGGTATCGCTGATGGAAGATGAAATGAATGAAATGAAGCGAGAAGGGAAGTCTAGAGAAAAAAGAATAAAAAGAAATGAACAAAGCCTCCAAGAAATTTGGGACTACGTGAAACGACCAAACCTACGTCTGATTGGTGTACCTGAAAATGACGGGGAGAATGGAACCAAGTTGGAAAACACTCTGCAAGATATTATCCAGGAGAACTTCCCCAATCTAGCAAGGCAGGCCAACATTCAGATTCAGGAAATACAGAGAACGCCACAAAGATACTCCTCGAGAAGAGCAACTCCAAGACACATAATTGTCAGATTCACCAAAGTTGAAATGAAGGAAAAAATGTTAAGGGCAGCCAGACAGAAAGGTCGGGTTACCCACAAAGGGAAGCCCATCAGACTAACAGCCGATCTCTCGGCAGAAACTCTACAAGCCAGAAGAGAGTGGGGGCTGATATTCAACATTCTTAAAGAAAAGAATTTTCAACCCAGAATTTCCTATCCAGCCAAACTAAGCTTCATAAGTGAAGGAGAAATAAAATACTTTACAGACAAGCAAACGCTGAGTGATTTTGTCACCACCAGGCCTGCCCTAAAAGAGCTCCTGAAGGAAGCACTAAACATGGAAAGGAACAACCAGTACCAGCCACTGCAAAAACATGCCAAATTTTAAAGACCATCGAGGCTAGGAAGAAACTGCATCAACTAATGAGCAAAATAACCAACTAACATCATAATGACAGGATCAGATTCACACATAACAATATTAACGTTAAATGTAAATGGACTAAATGCTCCAATTAAAAGACACAGACTGGCAAACTGGATAAGGAGTCAGGACCCATCAGTGTGCTGTATTCAGGAAACCCATCTCACGTGCAGAGACACACATAGACTCAAATAAAGGGATGGAGGAAGATCTATCAAGCAACTGGAAAACAAAAAAAGGCAGGGGTTGCAATCCTAGTCTCTGATAAAATAGACTTTAAACCAACAAAGATCAAAAGAGACAAAGAAGGCCATTACATAATGGTAAAGGGATCAATTCAACAAGAAGAGCTAACTATCCTAAATATATATGCACCCAACACAGGAGCACCCAGATTCATAAAGCAAGTCCTGAGTGACCTACAAAGGGACTTAAACTCCCACACAATAATAATGGGAGATTTTAACACCCCACTGTCAACATTAGACACATCATCGAGACAGAAAGTTAACAAGGATATCCAGGAATTGAACTCAGCTCTAAACAAAGTGGACCTAATAGACATCTACAGAACTCTCCACCCCAAATCAACAGAATATACATTTTTTTCAGCACCACACCACACCTATTCCAAAATTGACCACATAGTTGGAAGTAAAGCTCTCCTCAGCAAATGTAAAAGAACAGAAATTATAACAAACTGTCTCTCAGACCACAGTGCAATCAAACTAGAACTCAGGATTAAGAAACTCACTCAAAACTGCTCAACTACATGGAAACTGAACAACCTGCTCCTGAATGACTATTGGGTACATAATGAAATGAAGGCAGAAATAAAGATGTTCTTTGAAACCAACGAGAACAAAGACACAACATACCAGAATCTCTGGGACACATTCAAAGCAGTGTGTAGAGGGAAATTTATAGCACTAAATGCCCACAAGAGAAAGCAGGAAAGATCCAAAATTGACACCCTGACATCACAATTAAAAGAACTAGAAAAGCAAGAGCAAACACATTCAAAAGCTAGCAGAAGGCTAGAAATAACTAAAATCAGAGCAGAACTGAAGGAAATAGAGACACAAAAAACCCTTCAAAAAATTAATGAATCCAGGAGCTGGTTTTTTGAGAAGATCAACAAAATTGATAGACCACTAGCAAGACTAATAAAGAAGAAAAGAGAGAAAAATCAAATAGATGCAATAAAAAATGAAAAAGGGGATATCACCACCGATCCCACAGAAATACAATCTACCATCAGAGAATACTACAAACACCTCTATGCAAATAAACTAGAAAATCTAGAAGAAATGGATAAATTCCTCAACAAATACACCCTCCCAAGACTAAATCAGGAAGAAGTCGAATCTCTGAATAGACCAATAACAGGTTCTGAAATTGTGGCAATAATCCATAGCTTACCAACCAAAAAGAGTCCAGGACCTGATGGATTCACAGCTGAATTCTACCAGAGGTACAAGGAGGAACTGGTACCATTCCTTCTGAAACTATTCCAATGGATAGAAAAAGAGGGAATCCTCCCTAACACATTTTATGAAGCCAGCATCGTCCTGATACCAAAGCCAGGCAGAGACACAACCAAAAAAGAGAATTTTAGACCAATATCCTTGATGAACATTGATGCAAAAATCCTCAATAAAATACTGGCAAACCGAATCCAGCAGCACATCAAAAAGCTTATCCACCATGATCAAGTGGGCTTCATCCCTGGGATGCAAGGCTGGTTCAACATACGCAAATCAATAAATGTAATCCAGCATATAAACAGAACCAAAGACAAAAACCACATGATTATCTCCATAGATGCAGAAAAGGCCTTTGACAAAATTCAACAACGCTTCATGCTAAAAACTCTCAATAAATTAGGTATTGACGGGACGTATCTCAAAATAATAAGAGCTATATATGACAAACCCGCAGCCAATATCATACTGAATGGGCAAAAACTGGAAGTATTCCCTCTGAAAACTGGCACAAGACAGGGATGCCCTCTCTCACCACTCCTATTCAACATAGTGCTGGAAGTTCTGGCCAGAGCAATCAGGCAGGAGAAGGAAATAAAGGGTATTCAATTAGGAAAAGAGGAAGTCAAACTGTCCCTGTTTGCAGATGACATGATTGTATATCTAGAAAATCCCACTGTCTCAGCCCAAAATCTCCTTAAGCTGATTAGCAACTTCAGCAAAGTCTCAGGATACAAAATCAATGTACAAAAATCCCAAGCATTCTTGTACACCAATCACAGACAAACAGAGAGCCAAATCATGAGTGAACTCCCATTCACAATTGCTTCAAAGAGAATAAAATACCCAGGAATCCAACTTACAAGGGATGTGAAGGACCTCTTCAAGGAGAACTACAAACCACTGCTCAATGAAATAAAAGAGGATACAAACAAATGGAAGAACATTCCATGCTCATGGGTTGGAAGAATCAATATCGTGAAAATGGCCATACTGCCCAAGGTAATTTATAGATTCAATGCCATCCCCATCAAGCTACCAATGACTTTCTTCACAGAATTGGAAAAAACTACTTTAAAGTTCATATGGAACCAAAAAAGAGCCCGCATCGCCAAGTCAATCCTAAGCCAAAAGAACAAAGCTGGAGGCATCATGCTACCTGACTTCAAACTATACTACAAGGCTACAGTAACCAAAACAGCATGGTACTGGTACCACAACAGAGATATAGATCAATGGAACAGAACAGAGCCCTTAGAAATGATGCCGCATATCTACAACTATCTGATCTTTGACAAACCTGACAAAAACAAGAAATGGGGAAAGGATTCCCTATTTAATAAATGGTGCTGGGAAAACTGGCTAGCCATATGTAGAAAGCTGAAACTGGATCCCTTCCTTACCCCTTATACAAAAATTAATTCAAGATGGATTAAAGACTTAAATGTTAGACCTAAAACCATTAAAATCCTACAAGAAAACCTAGGCAATACCATTCAGGACATAGGCGTGGGCAAGGACTTCATGTCTAAAACACCAAAAGCAATGGCAACAAAAGCCAAAATTGACAAATGGGATCTCATTAAACTAAAGAGCTTCTGCACAGCAAAAGAAACTACCATCAGAGTGAACAGGCAACCTACAGAATGGGAGAAAATTTTTGCAACCTACTCATCTGACAAAGGGCTAATATACAGAATCTACAATGAACTCAAACAAATTTACAAGAAAAAAACAAACAACCCCATCAAAAAGTGGGCAAAGGACATGAACAGACACTTCTCAAAAGAAGACATTTATGCAGCCAAAAAACACATGAAGAAATGCTCATCATCACTGGCCATCAGAGAAATGCAAATCAAAACCACAGTGAGATACCATCTCACACCAGTTAGAATGGCCATCATTAAAAAAGCAGGAAACAACAGGTGCTGGAGAGGATGTGGAGAAACAGGAACACTTTTACACTGTTGGTGGGACTGTAAACTAGTTCAACCATTGTGGAAGTCAGTGTGGCGATTCCTCAGGGATCTAGAACTAGAAATACCATTTGACCCAGCCATCCCATTACTGGGTATATACCCAAAGGTCTATGAGTCATGCTGCTATAAAGACACATGCACACGTATGTTTATTGTGGCACTATTCACAATAGCAAAGACTTGGAACCAACCCAAATGTCCAACAACGATAGACTGGATTAAGGAAATGTGGCACATATACACCATGGAATACTATGCAGCCATAAAAAATGATGAGTTCGTGTCCTTTGTAGGGACATGGATGAAACTGGAAAACATCATTCTCAGTAAACTATCGCAAGGACAAAAAACCAAACACCGCATGTTCTCACTCATAGGTGGGAATTGAACAATGAGAACTCATGGACACAGGAAGGGGAACATCACATTCCGGGGACTGTTGTGGGGTGGGGGGAGGGGGGAGGGACAGCATTAGGAGATATACCTAATGCTAAATGACGAGTTAATGGGTGCAGGAAATCAACATGGCACATGGATACATATGTAACAAACCTGCACATTGTGCACATGTACCCTAAAACCTAAAGTATAATAAAAAAAAAAAAAAGGTGAAAAAAAAAAAACCAAAAAAAAAAAAAAACTCATACTCAATTCAGTTATTGGAATACTTTTCAATATGTTTGGAACAACTTAGGTACATGAATCTAAATACAGATAAGTATTTCTGGTGAAAATATAGCATCCAAATTAAGAAGTGCTGTAAGCATAAAATACACAACAGATTTCAAAGACTTAGTATAAAAACATTTACGTAAAACACGTCATTGAAAATTTTATGATTACAGGTTAAAATGATAAAATTTCAGATATGTTGGGTTACATTAAATATGTTCTTAAAATTCATGTGCTTGTCTTTTACTTTTCAAATGTGACTACTAGGAAACTGCAGCTCACATTCTATTTCTACTGGACAGCATTCCTTTCGATCCATGGCTCTCAAATGTAAAATTAGTGCCTGGCTCCCACTCCCAGATATTCTGGTAAAATTGGTCTGGGGTTGAACTGAGCATTGGGATTTTTAAACTCTCCCTGGTGATTCCATTGAGCTTCCAAAGTTTGAGAAACACTACCCTGGATTAATAACAGATTCATTAATTCTGACTGATAAATAATGGCCTCATAAAGTCCTTATATCTTTTGGGAACTCCCATCATTCTTCAACTAAAATATAGAGCTGGGAAAGTAGTACCATTTCTTAAGTAAAGATCAAAAGGCTGGAAGTTTGGGTGATATTATTCTCCTTCAACTTCAGGCAGAGTTAAATATACCCAACCAGATGAAAATCAATGTTTTTCAATATCTTCAGAAACTGGCCACCAGTTATTTCAGCAGTTCATTTCTATATCTAATGTAGTGGATCTCAGACTTCTGTGCGTTTAGAATAATCTCCTGGATAGTTTGTTCAAAAGCAGATTGCTGGGCCTTAGTGAGTTACAGGAGTTCTGTGGTAGGGTGACCAAGTGTCCTGATTTGCCTGGGACTTTTCTGGGAATTGCTCAGTCCTGGGCAAAGAGGGGCAGTGGATCACCCTAACCCAGGGAAGTGCATTACTAACAAGCAGTCCAGGTTACTTCTGAGCACAGTTTGAGAACTACTTCTAGAAACACAGGTTCTCAAATACTTTTTCAGTGATACTCTTTTTGGATTAACCAACGCAACCAACTAGGAACACAACCAGCGAAGTTATACAAATAACCAGTTCAGCAAACAACTGATTGTGGAAATTGTTCTAATCTAATTAAGCATGTCATCAAATTGCTTTAAAGTATATGAAAGAACTATAAAGAGATCACCCTGATAGCCTTGATGAGAACAATTCCATTGTCAGAAATTTAGCAGATTGAGACCAGGGAGGCAAAGTAAGTATGTGGCTTGAAGTCATGTCAACACTGAGTTTGAATCACGGCTTCTGCCATTTGCTAGCTGTGTAACTTTCAGGAAGTTCCTTAACCTCTCTGGATCTCAGTGTTTTCATCTATAAAAGATGAATAATTAATACTTACACTGAAGGTTAAGGATGAGAATGAGAAATAATGCACTACATCAGACGAATCCCAGCTGAGGGACATTCTACAACATACCTGACCAGCATTCTTCAAAGCTGTCAAGGTCATCAAAAAGAGGGAAAGTCTGAGAAATTTTCACAGCCAAGAAAAGCCCAAAGAGACATGATAATCAAATGTAATATGGCATCCTAGATGAGATCCTGAACCAGAAAATGTACATTAGATAAAAACTAAGGAAATCTGAATAAATCTTGGGTGTTGGTTAATATTATTGTATCAAAATTGGTTTACGGCTTGTGACAAATGTACCATACTAATATAAGATGTTAATAAAAGAACAAAATGGGGGTAGCGTGAATGGAAACTCTCTGTATATCTTTGTGACTTTTCTATAAATCTAAAACTATTCTGAATTTAAAAGCTTACTACCCCCAAAAAAGTGCCTAGCATAGTAGTGTCCAGGCCAGAAGTACACAGTTAACAATTGTTGTTACAAATTTTGTGAATTGTACATTAGAAATGATACTAACAAGAAGAACATCATCTTGATTCAACATCTTTAGGAGGAACTATGAGCTTGAAACACTTGGACATCAGAGTTGGGAGAAGAGGACAAAAGGCAAGATGAATGGGCATGAAGACCCCCAACCATGTTACTTCTGCTTGGCTTTCTTTCTGGCATTATTCAAATTCTGCACTTATTTTATTCATTCATCTGTTCTCTGCTTTGAGCCCAACCTCTCCTACCTCTGCCCTAGAATATAAGCTCCTTGGAGGCAAAGACTTTGTCTTTGTCACTTCTTTATCCACCATACCCAGCACAGCACCTAACATAGCATGGAAATTTTATCTGAATTTACTACACTGAATGAAACTATTCCATTGGCCATCAAAGGGCAGAGGCAAACACTCTGGACTGGAGCCAGAGTCTTTTTATACATGTTTTCTTCTCCTAGCTTCCCTACCTCCTAGCTCCCTACCTTCCAAAAAAAGAAAAGCAAACAAATACCAACCCCACTCTACTGACCAAGTAATTTACTATAGGGAAAGAAAAAACTTCAACATTTGGGTCCAGATTTGCTCTCTTACGTTCTAGCTTACATTTGCAAATATGAGTGACATGGCTGAAACAGAAATGTCTTGGTAATTACTTGTGCTATATCACACCTCGTGTTTTCTACTAAATTTAAGCCTCACAAAAATTTTGTTACATAAGCAGGGCAAATGTTTTTACCTCCACTATAACAAGAGATACAAAATATAAAGCTTTATATAAAACAGACATAATTTTTTTATATGAAAAGATTATTTTTATAAAAAGATGTTTTTAAAAAAGAAGGAATTTAAGGTGGCATCATCGTTTACCCAGCTAATTCACAGGGGATTATATTATTCTGCTGGAGCTGCCATAAAAAAATCCCACAGACAGTGGTTTAAAAAACAGACATGTATTTTTTCACAGTTCTGGAGGCTGAAAATCCAAGATCGAGGTGCAAGTAGGGTTGGTTTCTGGTGAGCCTTCTTTCCTCAGATCACTGTGCTCTCCATGGTCCTTTGGGTGTGGAGAGGGCGAGTTACAAGCCCTGGTGTCTATTCCTCTTATAAGGACACGAGTCCTATCAGATTAGGGCCCCACTCTTAATGACCTGATTTGACCTTAATTACCTCTTTAAAGGCCCTATCTCCAATACAGTCACATTAAGGGTGAGGCCTTTCAACTTATGAATTTGGGGGAACACAATCCAGCCTATCACCAGAATGTTCTCTGACAACGGGAAGAAGGGTTAACAGGATGAGCAAGGAGGAGCTAACACTTGTTGAACAGGGAGGAACTAACCATTAAACCAGAGGTCAGAAAACTATGGCCTTTGGGCCAAAGTTGAGGGCCACCTTCAGGTTGTAAATAAACTTTCATTGGAGCACAGCCACATCCATTCATTTACACATTGTCTGTGGCTGCTTTCATGTAGAGTTCAGTAGTTGCCATGGAGTCTATGGCCTACAAAGCCCAAAATATTTACTCTCTGGCCCTTCACAGAATACATGTTCTGACTCCTGAGTTAGATCAATATGAGTATTCATTTTCTCCATGACATAACGCCATAAAGTCAGTGTTCCTGTCACTTCACCAGTGAAGCAGTGGAGGCTCTGAGAGATGACGTGATATCCACATCACACAGCTGACAGTCAGAGATCCCAGAGTTGGAGCTCTATGACTCCAAAGGGTGCCCTTTCCAGGGCACCTCACCTCTGGGCCCAGGGCTTTTCTCCTATGCTCGGAATGGTGTGTGGATATGGCTGCCAGCCTGTGGCGTAGGTAAGTCATCCCATCTGTACAATGGCTTCCTACAATCCTCTCAGCCTCGAAAATCAAGAGCAATTGTCATTCAGACCAGAATGTCCCACCGTTTCCATTCACACCTTATCAGCAGTTGACTACAGCTATTTTTGGTCCTTGGTTTCTTGAAATTTTATTTTGTTTTTGTTTATGTGTTATGCTGGGGCATGTGTTTTATATGACTAAGATTGACATAGAAAGCAGATCATTTGCATTAGGGAGCCTTGCAAATAATATGTAGACCTTAAGAGGGTTCTAGGGATAATTTTGGGACTTTCAGCCCCAAATGCAATTGTTGGTCCTTTTCATTATTAAACAGAATGTTTCCTTTGCATTTCAGCATTCAATATTGAACTGCTGGTGCTTTCCTTATTGTAGGAATAAAAGAAGCATGTGAATACAACTCAGGTTCCTCTTTATGGGCATTTGTCAATAGAAAACAGTTCCAAGATCCTCTTTGAATTAGTAGAGGCATTTCCCGAACTATTTACACAAGAATCCAGAGCTTTTTCATTAGGCCTATGTTAGAATCTAAGGAAGCAAAACAGCAATTGGGATTAATTTTACTATTGGCTAATGGATCACTTCCTGTTTCCAGCTTGTTGATCTTCCTGTCCATACAGACAAATGATTTGCCTGGAGATTCATGCTGCTTTTGTCTGTTCAGCATCATTTCCTCTGAGGAACATCCTCTCCCCATTTCAGGTGGTCCCAGGTGGGCTGTCAATCACAACACACCAGACCTAGCCAATCATATTGCCTCACCTCTCCAGACACAGTAATTGATCCAGGGGAAAGAATGTGACCCAGTCAGAGCAAATTCCCCCAAATGTTAAAGAAGTTAGGAGAGAGGCCTTCACACTAAGTGGCATCAGGCCAAGAGATGGAGGCAGAATGACTGGATCCAGCCCTTCCTGAGGCTTTACCCACCCCAGACTTCCTAAGAGTGTGATCCCAAAATTTCTTTTTCTGCTTAACTCAAGCTGGACTTCTCACTCAAAATCCAAAATGTCCTCACTAATATAACATGCTTCCAGGTTTTCTGAGTGTCCCTCAGAAACATGTGTCAGCAAGTTCCAGAGGACATAGGGCACTGAGCGTTGGGATCCATGGGTCCTTATCCTAGCTGCAATCTTAGAGCCCTTAGGTCATCCCTATGCCAAGTTGGAGGGCTTTTGAAATGGAGAGCCTATTACACAGGGGATGCAACATGATTTCATGGATATATTTATGTCTTATGCACAAAAGTGCATTCTATACTTGCTTTTTAAGTTCCATATCTCTTTGTCCTCTTTGGCCCTTCCTGGAGTGGAAGCAGGACAAATTCTTGTGCTGATGACACTTTTTTTTTTTTTGAGATGGAGTCTCGCTGTGTCACCCAGGCTGGAGTACAGAGGTGCTATCTCAGCTCACTGCAACCTCCACCCCCTGGGTTCAAGCGATTCTCCTACCTCAGCCTCCCGAGTAGCTGGGATTACAGGTGCATGCCACCACGCTTGGCTAATTTTTTTTTTTTTTTTTTAGTAGAGATGGGGTTTCACCATTTTGCCCAGGCTGATCTTGAACTCCTGACCTCAGGTGATCTGCCCACCTCAGCCTCCCAAAGTGCTGGGATTGCAGGCATGAGCCACCACACCCGGCTGCTGATGACACTTTATTGGCAATCTTGGGAGGGAAAAAAAGACCAACTAGAAGTAGCAACGGGACCCCTAACATTGATATTGCCTGATGACTGGGCTGGTCAAAGTCTAGTGCCAGGATCCCTATCCTACCAGTGGTTCCAGACACCACCGAGGGAATCTGGAAGGAGAAATAAAGCCCACAACACGCCACCAAGTGGCTTCAATATTACTCTTGCAGTGAAGATACTTTTTTTTCTCCGTTGTTTTCCATAGGGTGCTTTTCTAAACCTGTCCAAACTCCCTCTCACTAGATTCCTTAACTGTCACTTAAAGTGTTATCTATGACTCAGAATTTCCTAAGATAAACTCTATAACCTCCCTCCTTTCCTCAGGAAAGTTACCAACTGAGGCCTAACCACACCAAAACTCTGATTCAAGTGGCTGTGAGATGTCTGAATGCTGTTTAAACTGTGCACTTACATGTGTTTGCAGGTAGTGATAAATAAGAACTCTTCTTTGTTGTCGTGCTTATTCACAGTTTAACTTGGTTTCCTCTGCTTCAGACAGAAGGGAACTGAAGTAAATTCTTAAGACATACAAGGAAAGAAAGTTCTTTGCGCTGAAGGCGGTTCGCCAAGGTGCTAATTCCATCTTTGGTAGGTTTCTCCCAGGACTGTGTTCCTCATCCAGGAATTTCCCTAAGCTTGATGGTTCACACGTCCAAATTCCAGCTTTGAATAAATAAACCAACTAAAGTGCTCAGTTGCCTCAGGGATTAGCAGAGCAGTTCACGAACTTCCATCGCCCCCTAGTGGCAATTAGTTGGATCTTATTGTTAGGGATTTTCTTATGCTTAAAATTTAGGTTATCATTCTCCCCTCCAAAGTTGTTTAAGTTTTTGTTTGTTTCTTTGTTTGTTTAATTCTCACACTGAAGATTATAAAGTCTTTGTGTGGAGGTATGTTGGTAATGTCAAATTAATGGCTTCTGGATCACCGGGTCATAGACGGATAAGATGTAGTACCTGCTTTCATGGTTCTAAGTAAAAGACTGATCTTCAACCTGGTCTCTATTCTGAGGCTCCATCCTGAGAGAAGGTGAAAATAAGCAGCACTAAATCACTAAATCCAGAAAGGACTCTCAGTGGGTGGCATCAAGGTAACCTAGAGAGCCAGTTAGCCTTGGTTGCATATAGATGAGAACTCAGCCACCCACAGTGATGGTATCTACTCTGAAAACAAGATATAGACTATGTGAGATTCCATTAAAAAAAAGCAGAAACTCTGTTGAGGGAGAAAGCTTATATACATATGAAATAGCCAAGGAACACTTTTCTAGCATAATAAGTTCATAAATTCATGTAACATACAGTCAATGATTTTTGATAGATAGCATAAAGTACTTCACCTTGTTTTATAGAAAAGGAAGAAGTGGAATTTAGGAAAGTTCAGACTGAAGAGGCTTATCTTCAACTCAAAAAGGGGAAGGTTCTTGCCTCCCTGCCCACAGTGGAGTTAGTACTTAAGCTTATTTTTCAGATCATAGTAAATTCCCTTGGTTCACCACCTGCCATGCTCCACTCCCACACCCCTTTTAAATTTAAGACCAGGTTTGTAGTCCTTTAAATAATACTGACCCAGCTGTAAATTCCTACACACCAAACAGTCCTGCCAATGCTAAATCCTGAGTGGAAGTGTTTGTCCTTCAGCTTCCTTTACTCAGAATTTGTCTCCTTTCCAGCCAGAACATTCTCCTTCCCTGGCCATCCCTCTCCCCTTGGCTTTGGAAGGCAAACTTTACCTAATCTGTTTTAAGAATCCTAAATCTTAGTGGTTTAAGGGCCTCAGTATTAGTACACACAAGCACACATATATAAATTTAAGAACACAGAATGTTTTATTATCAGCTCATTGTATTTTGTATAATATTTGTTTAATAAATTCACCCTTAAAGGATAAGCCTCTGTCAATTAGGCCTGGCCTCCCCATCTCCTGGACCCCAAGGTCTTATTCACTTGAATCTCCCAGTCCATGTCCATGGAATATCAAGTTTCCCTGAGTTATATGTTACTCCTCAGGGACTTAGGCTCCCATGGTCACTTCTGCCTCTGGACTCCTTTCTCTGCTTGTGCTGGCTCAGTTTACACTGACCGAGAGGGGAAACTCTGCCCCTTTATCATCTTCTATGAAAACCCATTCACTAAATTACTTGCTGATTTTGTAAAACACTCATAACAAAATAGAGACATATGGATACTTCCTAAACATGACAAAAAACTTTATGCCAATCTAAAAGTTTGCAAAATGCTTAATGGATAAACACTAGACACCTTTCCACAAAAATTAGGAATGTCTACTGCCACTTTTATTTAACGTTTTGCTGGAAAGTCTTAGCCTATGCAGGAGAAAGAAATTAGAGGCATTAGGCCAGGCGCAGGGGCTCACGCCTATAATCCCAGCACTTTGAGAGGCTGAGGTGGGCGGATCGCCTGAGGTCAGGAGTTCGAGACCAGCCTGGCCAACATGGTGAAACCCCATCTCTACTTAAAAAAAAAAAAAAAATTAGCTGGGCATGGTGGCAGGCGCCTGCAATCCCACCTACTTGGGAGGCTGAGGTAGGAGGATCACTTGAACTTGGGAGGTGGAGGTTGCAGCGAGCCGAGATCATGCCATTGCACTCCAGCCTGGGCAACAAGAGGGAGACATCGTCTCAAAAAAAAAAAAAAAAAAAAAAAAAAGAAAAGAAAAGATATTAGAGGCATTAAAGTATTAAAGTTGAACGGGAGGAAGTAAAATCATTATTAGTTGAGATAATCCCCGGAAAATCCAAAATAAACACACAAACATTAAGACTAAAGATAAGGGAATCCAAAACATAGGAGATTATAAAATGGATGTAGTCATTGGAGCTTGTCTTTAGTCCATTTTGTGTTACTACAACAAAATACCTGAGGCTGGGTAGTTTATAAAGAAAAGAGGTTTGTTTGGCTTACAGTTCTACAGGCTGTTCAAGAAGCATGGAACCGGCATGTTCTCAGCTTCTGGTGAGGGCTTTCATGTTGAGTCAGCAGAGAAGGTCAAAGGCAAACCAGGCACATGTGAAGACAGAGTAAACATGAGGGGGATCCTCACTTTGTAACAATCCTGCTCTTGCTGGAACCAATCCATTCCTCTAAGAATTAATCCAGTCTCGCGAGAGTGAGAACCCACTACCATAAGAAAGTCACCAAGTCATTCATGAAGGATTTACCCCATGACCCAGGCATCTTCCATTAGGCCCCAGCTCCCAGCACTGCCACACTGGGGATCAAATTTCAAAATTAGCTTTGATGGGGACAAACAAGTCATATTCATACCATAGCACAGCTATACCTTATTCCTTTCACCAGGATAAGTTTCAAATATATAAATGGTTTAAAGGAAAAAGTGTAATTTTTTTAATTGAAGAAACTTGGGAGAATTTAGGACTTAAAATATTTTTAATTATGCCACAACATCCAGAAATCACAGAAGATTATAAAATTAAGATCCATAAAAACTACTCAAAGCAAAACTTAGCAGAAGCAAAAACAAAAAAAGATAATTTTAGAAAATATTCCAACCTCATAGTGTAGAAGAAAGGTTAATTTCCTTATAAAGAATGTCTACAAATCAATTTTTAAAAAAAGCAATACACTGTGTTGATGAAGGTGTGGAAAAACAGGCATTCTCATCCACTCCTGAGGGAAGCTACAAGGGGTACAACCACCTATCCCGGGTCATTTAGAAGTTACTATCAAAGTTTTAAAAGCACATTCCCTTTGACCCAGTCGTTTTAATTCTAGGTATTACAAAGATATGCTCACACAGTGTGAGAAATGATGTAAGCACAATATCACTCATTGTAGTATTGTTGTAATAGGAAAGTATTGGAAATAACATAAATTTAGTTCATTAGTAAGGGACCAGTTACATAAACTGTATGATGGAATAGTGTACATGTCCTAAATAAAAACAAAATGGAACACTTTATGTACTGATATGAAAATTCACATTTTAATTCTTGAATCTGTTAAATAAAAAGACGGATATGGAAAACCTCCAAGATATTTTAGGTGAAGAACAACAGTTAAATCCCTATATAAAGTATGCTACTACTTGTGTTTTAAAAATGGGGTCCCTCAAAGCACATTTCTTGGAAAACTGCATTTCATGTGGTGGTGGTAGAGAATGGTTTGTCAACTTGTCTTTTGCGGGTTTAATCTTTCAATCCCACTTTACAATGAGTCCAAACCACTCGAAGAGCCTTCCCTTCCTTCCTTTAAAGCCACTCATGCCTTGCCTTATTGATTTTCCTTCCATTACTCCTATTTTCTCCAAGTCATTAATTCACAATGCTTGGAATAAGAAACTAATACTGCCAAGGAGGAAGGAATTTAGGTTGGCTAGTGAAGCATTCTCTTCCTAATAGGAAAGCCAAACTAAAGTCGTGAAGTTCTTTGGTAAATTTGGAATGAGAGC
This sequence comes from Nomascus leucogenys, assembly GCF_006542625.1. Classification (NCBI taxonomy): domain Eukaryota; kingdom Metazoa; phylum Chordata; class Mammalia; order Primates; family Hylobatidae; genus Nomascus; species Nomascus leucogenys. The sequence goes on from NC_044406.1 coordinate 9,585,225, forward strand.
AAAGAAAACCAAAGCCTTGAAGGATTTTACCATCCATTCTTATGGCTTAACATCCAGCCAAACCTGATAACTTACATTTCCTTATCTGCAACCAGCTCTTTCCTGAGTTCTAATTCTGTGTTCTGAACTGCTTCTTGGATTTCACTGCCTAGATAACCATTATCATCTCAAGTGCAATGTGTCTAACCTGAACTCATCTTGCCCCTAACCCTAAATATTTCTCAAAATCAGCAGCCATTTTTTTACTCCTCTCTTCTTATTTACTTCACCTTAGCTTTCTCTTTATGCAGTAAGGTGGTAATTTCAGACAACTGTAATCTACTATGCTTCTCCTTTTTAAAAGAATAATATGTCAGAAGGGCTTTGGTTACAGTTTATGCTTTAAAAATTGGAGGGCAAATCCAATACGCACTGGAAATTTCATTAACATAACCCCGTGGTTTCCCCATTTCTCTCTACCATTGGTAACCAAATCCACTACTAACTATTTTCATAGGGAAGAAAACATGAAATTCCTCACTCCTCTAGGCAAGACTATACTGATATCTCCTCCCCAGAGCAATGTTCACTTCACCCATTCTTACCAGTGCTATTCCCATCTTTTTCGGCACATCATGTTAAATCTAGTGACTCATAAAGGCCCACTTGTGGCAACAACTGGATCAGCAACTTAATCATAATAACTTCAATAATAATAACAGTTTTCACCACTCAAAAATAGAGAGTCTGACCCCCATTTCTGCTTCTGAATGACTGTGTGTGTTGGTTTGGGGTAGAAAGAAGGGGCAATGAGTTAAATAGTCCCAGTGTAGTTACATAATGCACACTACATGCCAGTATGTTTGCATGTGTGTATATATACATATATTGAGCAAGCTGAGAAAGTAGAAGCCCATGCTCTAGCTGCCAGGTATCAAAGAGAGGAAGTTTCTGGCCTTTGGTTTTCCAAGAATAGGGTCTCTCCACTTTAATATCATTGACATTTGGGGCCAGATAATTCTTTGTTACTAGAGTTGGCCTTTGCATTGTAGGATGCTTAGCAGAATGCCAGACTTCTATCCACTTGATTTCAGTAGCAACCACTACCTTCAGTGTGACAACCAAAAATGTCTCCAGATATTGTCAAATACCCCCAGGATAGGGACAGCAAAATCAGCTCTAGTTGAGAAGCACCGCCATAGAGGGAATCAGGGCCCTGTCTCCTATCAAATCTCATATCTGCTGAATTTCCCAGCATGAGAAGAGGCTGGGCAACCTCCCTGTTGGCATTCATCAAAGAATAGCCTTAAGTTTTCTGAATTGACCTAATTGCAGACCCATTAGTGCCCACTCAGACCACCTTGGCAGGTATCAAGGAAAGTCCAGTCTTAAATAAGTACAGCTATAAATTAAAGAAACTTTCTCAAAAAGCAATGCCCTGCATACATCTGGAGACATGAAACCAGGGTTCCTATAAGAAACTGGGAGTGTACATCTGGAGATATGAAACAAGGGTTCCTATAAGAAACTGGGAGTGATTCGTCATATAAGGTAGTCATCCACAATCAGTGAATTAATTAATTCAATTTTTCTTTTGAGACAGAGTCTCACTCTGTCACCCAAGCTGGAGTGCAATGGCATGGTCTCGGCTCACTGAAACCTCTGCCTCCCGAGTTCAAGCGATGCTCCCGCCTCAGCCTCCCAAGTAGCTGGGGCTACAGGTGTGTGCCACCACACCCAGCTAATTGTTGTATTTTTAGTAGAGATGGGGTTTCACTATGTTGGCCAGGCTGGTCTTGAACTCCTGACCTCATGATCTGTCCGCCTTGGCCTCCCAAAATGCTGAGATTACAGGCGTGAGCCACTGTGCCTGGCCAATTAATTCAATTTTTAGAGGTCTATGTGAAGAAACCCTTGACTCTCATCAAAACACAAAAAAGCTTGGGACTTACCAACTAGTAATAATATATCCTCTAAAGTTATTACAATGGTTGTGAGAATATTAAACAGAATGATAACCTCTGGCCATCTCTAATTTTATTGGCAATAAATCCCTTTAAGGAAAAGTAGTGTTTATTTCCAAGAGTAAGAGGTAACCCTGGCCTTTGATGTAGACATGGTCCCTCTGAGTACACATGTGATGAATGCTGTCAGACTCCATGGAACACAGACCTATGGTGGGGGGGTCTCCTGGCTATGTCTTAGGAACTTACCTTCATTCATTTAGGCCTTAGCAAAGATCACCGTCTATGAAGTTCATGGGCAGTGCTGGCATAGAACCAAGTGAAGGTCTCCAGGCATAACTACAAAGTGGTGAAGAGCAAAGTTGAGAAAAACAAGCTATCTCTATTGTCAGATCAAATAATTCTTCCTTTTAAAAACATTTCCATGGCTTCACATTTCAATTAAAAGAAAATGTAACTTCCTCCTCATGGCCTACGGCATGATCCAGCCCCAACATCACCTCCTACTATTCTGCCCCCAACTCATTCTGTGTGGGCCACACTGGTCTTTCCCTGTTCCTTCTGATCTCAGAACATTTTACCATGGAATTCTCATTGTCTGGACCACTCTTTGCATTGATCTTCACATGGCTGGGTCCTTCTCAACATTCAGGTCTCAGCTAAACGTCACCCTTCTCAGAGAGGTCTTTGCTGACAACCATATCTGAGAAGGTATCCTGAGCTCTCAATCTGTATCGTGCACACTGATCATCTGGGGATCATGTTACAAGGCAGACTTTGACTCAGTGGTTCTGGGGAGGGACTTGAAATTCTGCATTTCTAACAAGCTTCCGAGGAATACAAACTTTCTGCTCCACAGATCATCTACCCACAGGGGTGGGTAAACCCCCATGCCTCAATCTTTGTCACACTACCTGTGTCATTTAATTGGTGGCTTTTATCAGGATCTTAAATTATTTATTTATCTGTTTGTGTTGGATTGTTTGTTGTCCAATCTATTCATTTACTAGAATGTAAATTCCCTGAGAGCAAGGAGTCTGTCTAGCACTTTTAAATTCTCAGCACTTCCCACAGTACCTGACACATCATAGGTGCTCCATAAATATTGTTGAATGAGTGATGTTGTTCATGATTCATTGACTCTGTGATCCCTTCCAGTGTCTGCTTCTGACTGCTTCAGTGAGCACTCAATTATACAACAGAAACTACACTGTAATGATAGGGCAGTGCTACTCAAGTGCCAGTCCAGAAACTGCTAGTTATTGACCAATGCTGAATTAAGAATCTTATACTATAATATAAATCTGCTATGCCACTAAGCACAATTTTATCTGAGATGAGACATTTTTCATAGTAAGACTTTCTGGATGAAGCAAGCAATGCTTTGCCTTGCCTTGTGGTAAAAGCTCCTCATCTCATATTAGAATGGTAACAGTGTGTGAACTGGTCCCCACTGGCAGGACACATTTTGAGTTGTGCTGATATAGGGGATATAAAGCCAAATAAGATCTATTTTTTAACTTCAGAAAATCCATACATAGGTAAGAGAATTACACATTCAAATACATAACTGCAAATCTTTTGTCAAGTGCTATAATACGGAATTAAGTGGAAGAACTCAGGAATTGTAGAAAAAACAAAGAATTGGTCTTTTGTGCTCCCCCTTAGTCACACCTTTCCTGACACCTGCTCTCATTATAACCACAAACCCTCCCACCATACCCCTTCCTCCTGATCATATACCACTCATCTGGGCCATGTTCTTCCCCTTGGGCCCTGAAACACTGAAGTTACAGGACCAGGCTTGGGTCTTCTGAGAAATTGTGAAAGGGAACTGAGAATTGTGGTAGAGAACAGAAAATGATAGGAGAGATAGGGAATTATGGGAGAAGGGAGAATTGCAGGAGAGAATAAAGTATCATGAGAGAACAGAGAATTGTGAGAGACAATGTGGAATTGGGAGACAGACTAGGGAGCTGCGAAAGAGAACAGAATATTGTTTAATAACGGAGAAGTGCAAGAGTGGAGAATTGTGAGAGACAGCAAAGAATTGTAGGAGATACGAGGAATTATGGGAAAGATAAAGAATTATGGGAAAGAACAGAGACTTGTAGGTGAGACAGGGAATTGTGGGAGATAATAAAGAATGGGGGAAGACATCAGGAATTGTAGGAAAAAACAGAGAATTGTGGGAGTGACACAAAATTGTGGACACACAGGGAATTGTGGGAGAGAAGGGAGAATTATGAAACAGAAGGGATTATTGTGGGAGAGACGGGAAATTGTGTAAGAGAACAGAGTATTGTGAGAGAACAGAATTATGAGGGAGACTAAGGAGTTAGGGGAGAGACTACAGAATTGCAAATGAGGATGGAGTATTTTAGGAGAATGGAGGACTGTGAGTGAAAGTGAAGAATTATCAGAGAGAAGAAAGAATTAGGAGAGAGATGTGGAATTATGAGAAAGACAGGAAATTGTAGCATATAAAACAGAATTGTGGGAGAGAGCAGAATTGTGGGAGAGACATAGATTTGTGGAGAGGACAGCACAAAGAATTGTGGGAGAGACACAGGATTGTGGGAGAGAATAAAAAATTGTGGAATAGACACAAAATTGTGGGAGAAAAGGGACACTTGTGGGATAGAAAATTGTGAACGAGAATATTGTGAGAAAACAGAATTATGAGAGAGAATGGGAGTTAGGGGAGAGACTGGGGAATTCTGAACAATCATGGAGTACTTTGAGAGAATGGAGAATTGTAAGAGTGGAGAATTCTGTGAAAGAACAAAGAATTGTGGGGGAGATGGGGAATTATAGGAAAGACAGGAAATTGTAGCATAGAATACAGAATTATGGTTGAGATAAGGAATTGTGGGAGAGAACAGAGAATTGTGAGAGGAAACCAAAAATTGTGGGAAGAAACATGGAATTATGGGAGACACAGGGAATTGTGGGAGAACAGAGAACTCAGGGAGAGACAGGAAATTGGGGTAGAGAACAGAGAGTTCTGGGAGATACAGGGAACCATGGGAGAGAATACAGTGTTGTGGGAGAGACAGAATAATTATGAGAATGAAGGGAGAATTGTGGGAGAAAGGAAATCATGAAAAAGAATATTGTGAAAGAACAGAATTATAAGAGATAATGGGTAATTATGGGAGAGACTGGGGAATAAGAACAGAGTATTGTGAATGAACAGAACATTGTGGAAATGAATAATTTTGAGGAACTGTGAGAGACAGAGTCATAGGGAATGATGGAAAAGACAGAGAACTGTGGGAAATAGAATTTTGAGAGATACAAGAATTTGTAGGAAAGGCTTGCTGGGAAACCCAGCAAATTGTGGGAAAAACAATAGAATTACGGGCAAGACCGGGAATTGTGGGACAGAAAAGTGAATTGTGGGAGACACAGGGAATCGTGGGAGAAACAAGAGAATTGTGAGCAAGACAAGGAATTGTGGGACAGAAAAATGAATTGTGGGAAGGAATAGAATTTTGGGAGTGACATGGGATTGTGGGAGAAATAAGGAATTGTGGGAGAGACAGAAGATTGTGGAAAGAACTGAGAATTGTGGGAGACAGAATTGTGGGTAACAAAACAGAATTGCGGGAGTGAAAGGGAATTGTGGGAGGGACAAAAGAATTGTGGGTAAAGAGAGAAGTTGAGCTGTGATAGTTGAAATGGAATCCTTGGGCTACCCTGTAGGCAGTTCTGAGTTGTCCCCTTTGGGGCTAGGGGCCTGGACTTATGTGCCTTTGCAGAGACCCTCATAGGATGCAGACCGTCCCCAAGGAGGGAATGTGATTTTGTGTGAGGCAATTCTCTTAGGCAGAGGACAATTCCTGGAGACTCAGCTGAAAGCTGTGAGCCCCCAACACTTCCTGCACCAGGGGGCATCTGGACGTATTTCACAGAGCCGCTATAGTTATATGGAAAGATATATGTTTCTTTATTAACACTTTAAGTAACAAGATAAAATTACCTTAATTTCAAATTAGTGGATGGATGATATTTTGAGACAGGCACAACAACCATATGTGACATAATTTATCTGTAATGTTTATTAGTGCCACATATAGCTAATAGTACTAGGATTCATTGCCTACATTCCTGATGGAAGAAAATGCTAAATTTCTGTTGGAGGTAAATGAAAATACAGACATTCAAAATCACATACCCAGTTAAGAAGAACTTAGCAGTCAGAACACTGTCTTGTTCACTTTTGGATCTCCACCACCAAAGTTACAGGCACCTACTAACGTTTCTTGAATCATTGCTACAATTAAAACTGATGGGATAAGATTCAAAAAAAAACCAGAAATTTAAAAACTCCTCCAAAGCACTCCGTCTGCCGCATAAAGCATACATAGTAGAGCTCGTCACTCTAGGGAAGCCTCTGGACCAGACAACCTTCCCTGCCACCGCCGGCATTTTGAAAAAGGCTCCTGGCCTGGAGGGGCGGGCCCAGAGAGCGGCCCCCGCAGCGGTTACAGGCCGAGGCGAGGAGGGGACGGAACCCGCTCTCCGTGATTGACGGAAAATATTACTCTTCAGCCCGCCTCCCGCGTGCCCGGAAGTCCCGCCTTCTAAAAAGGAAGTAGGGGTGCGTGAGAACGCCGGCGGTGACCGCGGCGACAGCGGTGACCGAGCGAGAGGAAGGCGGCGGCGGCGGGAAGTCACTGCTGCTCTGGGTTCGGGTTGGCGACTGAAGGCGGTACCGGCCTCCCGGAACAGCCCGGGGCGGGGGCTTAGGTGCAGAAGGGCAGGCTGGCCGCGGCCGGTTTGGTCTGGGGACCGCGGGCTGGAGCAGGTGGGCAAGCGCCGGGACGGTGTGGGGAAGACACTTGGCAGCTCCTCGATCTCTGGTGTCCCTTCGTTTCTTCGAATTCCTATTCATGCGCCGCACCCTTCCCGGGCCCCCAGCCCCTCGCTAAGGCTTTGGGGACGGGGGTCAAGTCTAGGCTCAATGGGCCTCCCCTCCTCCACCCGGGTCACCACTCCTAGGAAACCCTCGCCCCACCCCCGCCTCAGGGCTGTACCTCCTGGCTGTGACGTGGTTTCTCAGCGACTGCCTCACCTCAGTCCCAAAATCCTCACTGCCTTAGATACGTGCCCCCAGAGGTTGGCCTAGGTTTCACAGTATTTCCCTTAAGGGGGCAATATGTTAAAGCTGTCCCTCGAAGTTAGTACCCTGCCTGGTAGATGCCCATGGGCTGACAAAGAGGAGGAACAAGGGTTGACCAGATTAGGACTAATGAGAGAATAGTCTGAGTCCAGAGACATTAATCTGTCTCTTTGTTTTGGCAGGTGGAAATTTAAAATTGTTTGGAGTCAACACTGTTTCCAACCATGGGTTTGTCTCCATCTGCTCCTGCTGTTGCAGTTCAGGCCTCAAATGCTTCAGCGTCCCCACCTTCAGGATGCCCGATGCATGAAGGGAAAATGAAAGGTAATCGGCCCTTTGCCTAGAAAATAAAAACAAAAGATAATTCACGGCTGGGCGCGGTGGTTCACGCCTGTGATAGCACTTTGGGAGGCCGAGGTGGGTGGACTGCTTGAGCTCAGGAGTTCGAGACCAGTCTGGGCAACATGGCAAAAACCTGCCTCTACAAAAAAATACGAACATTAGCCAGACATGGTGGTGGGTGCCCGTAGTACCAGCGACTTTGGAGGTTGAGGTGGGCGGATCGCCTGGGAGGCCGAGGTTGCAGTGAGCCAAGATTGTGCCACTGCACTCCGGCCTGGGTGACAGAGTGAGACTGTGTCTTAAAAAAAATCTTGAAAGGCTGTAAAGGAAGAGGCAGTGTAGTATGCTGCTGAGGCTGGTAGGCATGGGAGTCAGGCACCCTGGGTCTGGTCCTTATTTTGCATCTTATTGAGGTTTGTGACTCTAAACAAGTTAACTCTGTTAGCCTCAGTCTGTCATCTGTAAGATGAAGATATAATAATGTTTCACAGGCCTGTCATGATGATTGCATGAGAACGTAGTGAATACTCTAAACCAGCCCCAACTTCCCAAAGTTTACTTGTGCCTACGTTAGTGGTTCTTAACTGGAAGGGGGCAATCCCTCCTTCCCACAGGGGACATTTGCCAATACCTGGAGGCATTTTTGGTTGTCACAACTGAGAGGAAAGTGAATAGAGGGCAGGAGTGCTCCTAAACATCCTACAATGTACAGAACAGCCCACCAACAAAGAATCAGCTGGCTCCAAATAATCAAGAGGGCTAAGGTTGAGAAACCTTAGTCTAGATCTAGCTGTCTTGATAAATAACCTTTGCTCGTATAGCCATTTCAGTATTCTCATATATAAAAGTAAGCCATCACCTAACGGGCTTGCTGTCCATTCTTTAGATAAGAAAATGAAAATGGAAAAGCTGTCTTTCATTTTTAATTCATTCATGTCTACTTTAGATTGTTTATATTAAAGTGTGGCTTGAATCAGTAAGTCGTGGAGGGCAGAAGCAACATGGTGTGCTTACTGAGTACTAATGCTTGCGCTGTTATTCATTTCTTCAGTCAGCCAGCCTATTCTGAGAGGTCACTGCCCATTCTGTACCAAGCACTGCTTGGTTTTGTTTGTTTGTTTCTGCACGAGAGAATAACATCATACAAAATGGAGCTTTGCCTGATGGAGCTTACATTCTCATCTTCATAAGCTATGTAGCCTGTTTTCTCCCTATTTTATAGTCAAGGAAACTAAGACTTGGAGTAACTGATGCTCCAAGTCACATAGTAAGTGGCAAAGCCAGCAAAAGTTCTGTGACCTTGGACAAGGACAGACAGTGTTCTTCTGGGGTTTCTTTGTACAGGAAGAATTGAGACAGATCAGCCAAAGCAGGTGTGCTCCTGTTCTGAGTGTCTTCAGGGAGATCCTAGAACCCTTACTTTGGTTTTATTTCATTTTCTGTATATCTTGGAGAGCTGCCAGACTTTTACATTAATAAAGAATGTGGGTGTCTATAGGCGATCGAAGGGGCTACTGGTTATATGACGTGAAAAGTTGAAATGTTATTTTCTTGGTAAAACCCAGCTGGGATCCATGACTTGGAAAGGATTGGTGCTTTCAGTGGTAGAGAGGAAAGGCATAGCAAGTCTTCCATCACCCCTAAAGTGGGCAGTGGCACAGGGCACCAGGAAATGAGGGCTTGGGAGGACAGGTGCAGGGAAGGAAGTGAAAGCAAACTCATCTTTTTCATGTGTATTGCTGTAGTTGCTGCTGCTGCCTGAGGCCAAGATTCCATTACATGAGCAGCTGTCTTCTGTGTTGCAGCTCTCCAAGTACCTGCTCATTCTCTGAACCAGTTTCCCAGTCCCCCACTAATTGGGATCAGCGTCCTGGGTCTTTGGGCATAGCCCTTGCTATTGCTCATCTCATTAGGCTCAGACCCTCCCTCGTAATGGGCATCTTGATCCTGTATGGGTTGCCGAATATTTTCTTTATTGTCTGCCTTTTCCTGTTAAACTTGCCATTGACTGATGGGAATAGGCCCTAGGCCACGTGGTTTTCCTGTGCCTTGTTTCAGTCTTGAGACAAAGCAGAGTGGCATTCAGAGTTTTTTGCAGTAGCCTCTGTGATGTCTCCTGTGTTCATTTTCTCCTCCCGTTCCTTGTACCTGAGATAATACATCAGTAATGAAAGCCTGGATTGCAACTGTGTCCTGATTGGGTCTGGGCTTCTCTGGAACTAGTGAATGGAAAGTCAAGGAGATCCTGTGAAATGTGGCTGGTCCCCACTTAGGTTCCTCTAACAGCTCCCCAGCTGCTCATCCAGCCAGATTACTCAGACCATGGCACAGATAACACATGCTCTTGCAACTGCCAAGGTTTTTTGGCTTATTTTTGCTGGGGGTGTGACACAATTAGAGAATGGGTACTCATTTTTCTTTCAAAGGAAATGTAAATTTTAGAACCTTCTCATCTTTAGGATTTTGGAATGTTAGCTAGTTCAGTTCTTGGTAGATTTAAACAGAAGAAACCTGGCTTTTCCTATGGTGGTAATCATTGGTCAGAAATTCAGCTCTTTAGTGCTCCAGTTGAGAGAGTTAGATGTCCTGCCTTCATGGTGACACCATTTTTATACTTGATAATTTCAGGCTGTCCAGTGAGTACAGAGCCATCTGGCCCAACCTGTGAGAAGAAAACATACTCTGTGCCTGCCCACCAGGAACGTGCCTATGAGTACGTGGAGTGTCCCATTAGGGGCATGGCGGCTGAGAATAAGGAGAACCTAGATCCTTCAAATCTGGTAATCCACACTCATCTTTTCTTTCTGGAGCTTTTTTTGCAGGGTTGCTTGTACAGACTCCCAAGACAAGTTGCAAATGGCTAGGATGAATTCTTCTGTCCTTTGAAAACAGAGAAGTTAGATATTCCACCTACAGTGAAAATCTAGAATGTGTTAGTAAGTGTAGTTTCAGGGAGTGCCTGGGAAAAAAACCAGAGTGATTATGAGGAGCCAGCATAGTTGTACTGGGAGTAAGCCATACCAAATAAATATTTTCTTCTGGGACAGTTACTAGGTGGTAGATGGGAAATTCTGTAAGAACATTAGCTAGAGTTAGTTAAGGTGTCTTTGGTCTGGGGAAACTTTGTAGACACATTACATGATTGGGGAACTTCTTCAGGTACAATAGAGTGCCAGCCTGCCCGAGTCACTAGGGTGGTTCACTGTCATGTGACTGCCAGCAAATTTAATGCAAGGTTGATGTGACATCACTACATTTTGTGATAGACAACATCAGAAATTGTGGTCTAAAGTTTGGAATCATGTTTTAACGGGAGGCGCAGGCATATACTTTAGAGGGCCACGGGATTATCAAGAATAGAAATTTTAGCAAACCAGACTGCATGTAAAGAAACTAGAAATACTTAGCCTGGAAAAGAAAGGGCATGGGGGATACAATAGCAGCGTCCACCTCAGGAATCAACAAACTATGGCCCACTGCCTGTTTTTGAAAATAAAGTTTTGGACAATGCACCAAGATTATCTTGCACATAGGCCTTCAAATATTTACACAAGAGGTCATTGGAAACTGCTTCTATAAAGGGCTACGTAGTAAATATGTTTGATTCTGTGGGCCATAGGGTCTCTGTCACACTACCCAGTTCTGCTGCTGCTGCTTTCTCTGTAGCATGAAAGCAGCAACAGGCAGCATTATCCGAAGCCCCTGGCAGACCACTGGCCTAGATGATCTCTAATAGGTGAGTGGTTCAGAACATGGGCCTTTTGGAATCTTACAGACCTGGACACTTACTCCATGGGATCATGATATGTAGTGAGAATGTGAATAACAGCTAACTTTTCTTGTGGTCACTTTTTAAACATTTTTTATTCAAGGCTAGCCAACTGAAGCAGTGGGAGAGGAGAAAGAACAAAGAAATCTGTAACTGGTTCTGATCAATTAGTCGTAAACACTACTGTACTCAGACCAGCCTCTTTCGGTCACTTTTCTAGCGTTTAAGCTAAGCACCCTACATTCTCCCCTTTAATCCTCATAACAACTCTGTGCAGCCAGTATTCTTAGTGTCCCCATTTCAGAGCTAAAGATACTGAGAGTGAAGGAGTCATTCATCCCACATCACCAGCTAGGAAGTGGCAGAGCCAAAACAGAATCCTTATCCACCTGAGACCCGTGCTCTTAAACACACTGTGGTGATAATGCAGGTAGAATACTCTCCAGTGCCTACTACACATGGCCCTTCTTGCTGTCGGTATTCTGAGGGCCTTGTTGTGATGGAGACTTTTAATTAATGTTTACTAGGAAATCCTTTATACTTCTTTTTTTTTTTTTTTTTTTGAGACAGGGTCTCGCTCTTTCGCCCAGCCCGGAGTGCAGTGGCGCAATCTCGGCTCACTGCAAGCTCCGCCTCCCGGGTTCACGCCATTCTCCTGCCTCAGCCTCTCCGAGTAGCTGGGACTACAGGCGCCCGCCACCGCGCCCGGCTAATTTTTTTTTTGTATTTTTAGTAGAGACGGGGTTTCATCGTGGTCTCGATCTCCTGACCTCGTGATCTGCCCGCCTCGGCCTCCCAAAGTGCTGGGATTACAAGCGTGAGCCACCGCGCCCGGCCGGAAATCCTTTATACTTCTAACACAGAAAGTTCAGGGCCAGTCATTCCCAACCTTGGGTGAGTTTGCCCCTCAGGCAAATATCCTGCTAAACATACTGCAGTGCTTAGACAGACCACCATAACTAAAAATTGTTCAGCTCCAAATGTCAATAGTGCCATGGATGAGAGACCCTGGCTAAGGCTAAGTGCTAGCATAATAGTATTGGTGACCCACATGTCTGGGAGAAGGGATTCTTCCCACCTTCTGACCTCGCAGCATTGAGATGCAAAGACTCATCTGTAATATATTTTGCCTAAGGGATGAAGCATAAGCAGAAACCTAAAAAATCTGAGAATATTTTTTTAAAAAGCAGTGCTGTACATGTATGCTATGAGAGTTTTCCCCAGAGAATGAATATCCATTTTTGAAAAGCTTGTCATAAAATTTTTAGAAATGCCTGAAGATCGTGGCATTAGTTTTTACTTCTTATTCCTTGGTGACATTACTTCTAAATTTGTTCAAAGGAGAAAGAGGCCAAAAATTTAACCATATTTGAGAACTTAATCAATGAAGAAACACAACTTCAGTAATATGACTCTTCAAAACAGTCAGATTATCTGAGAAGTCTGAAATTTTGATGTCACTGATTTAATAAGTAATCTGTGCTTTTTGTGTGATGTATTGCTTTCCAGGAAGTAGTTAATTATATTGCCTTTTACTTTATATCCTATAGAAGCAAATCTGTTTATTTTATTTAGATGCCACCACCCAATCAAACACCAGCTCCAGATCAGCCGTTTGCATTGTCTACTGTCAGAGAAGAGTCATCCATTCCCAGAGCAGATTCAGAGAAAAAGTGGGTTTACCCTTCCGAGCAGATGTTCTGGAATGCAATGTTAAAGAAAGGGTGAGTGAACATATTTAAGATAAAAATTTGCTTGTCAGAATATCCAAGAGTTATATGCTAAAGCGATTTTTTACCTTCAAAACAATATAGTACATTTTTATGTATTAATCAGTTTATAATCACCTGATTTTTTTCACACCTGTCAGAATGTAAGTGCAAGGCCAGTGTATTAAATCAGGGTTCTCAAGAGAAACAGAACCAATAGGATATGTGCAGGGGGGGCAGGAGACAAGGAAGGCCGGAAGATATTTATTGTAGGGAATTGACTTACACAATTATATAAAGCTGAGGAGTCCCAAGATCTGCAGTCAGCAAGCTGGAGACCCAGGAGAGCCAATGGCACACTTCTGGTCTGAAAGCCAGCAGTCTCAAGATGCGAGAAGAACTGATGTTTCAGTTTAAGTCCAAAGGCAGGAAAAGCCCAATGTCCCAGCTCAAGCACTCATGCAGAAGGCCTTCCCTCTTACTTATGGAAGGGTCAGCCTTTTTGTCATTCAGGTCTGCAACTGATCGGATGTGACCCACCCACACGGAGTGGGGAGGGCAGTCTGCTTCACTTAGCCTACCGATCAGATGTTACTCACATTCAAAAACACCCTCACAGACACACCCAGCATAATGTTTGACCAAATGTCTGGGCATCCTGTGGCATAGGCAGGTTGACACATAAAATTAACCATCACAGCTAGTAATAGGTTTTTTAAAAAACTGAAAACACTATTAGATAAAATGTTTAGAAAAAGTTAGGGGATCATTGATCAGTGGTACTATCTGGACAAATGTCACCTTAAAAATAGATGATTTTGTAAGTCTGGTTTACTGTGACTCAGTAAAATGAGACTAAGGTGAACCTTTTATATTTGTTTTCAATGCTTCTATAGTAGCTTTTGGATTTATAGTGCTGCTCCATGATCATGGGTAAATCTTGAAAATGAGCCTTAGATCTGTTAAATTCAGAGAAAATGAGCATTCTTAGTTCTTTCTCAAAGGGGAATGTTGAATAAATCATCTTATGAAAATATGTGGATTAATTTTATGGCATTATCAGGAATAGTTGTCAAATTTTGCCAGATGTTCTTTCCTAGGTGGAAGTGGAAGGATGAGGATATCAGTCAGAAGGATATGTATAATATCATTAGAATTCACAATCAGAATAACGAGCAGGCTTGGAAGGAGATTTTGAAGTGGGAAGCCCTTCATGCTGCGTAAGTATGTTTGAGATCTTAAATCTTTCAAGCATCTTTCTTATTTCATATCAGCTTTCTAGAGTTTTAACATTCAAATCATTTGTTCTAATAAAACATTTTATGTAGCAGGCATGGCTCAATGACAATTGTTGCATGACAGGCCACCCTTCTTAGTTGAAAAATAGCAACCATTTTATTAGGCTTGTGGATTCAGTGGGTCTGGAGTACGCCAAGGACAGGGCAAGGATGGCTTGTCTCTGTTCCTTGATGTCTGGGGCCTCAGCTGCGAAGACTCAGTGGTCAGGATGGCTTCCGAGCCATGGGCTAGAGTCTTCTGACGGCCGGCTCGTTTACTCCTCTGGTGAGTGGTACTGGCTTTTGGCCAGAACACCTCCCCATGGCCTCTGTATATGGCTGTTTCGGCTTCGTCATATGGTGGCTAGGTTCCAATAGCTAGAGTTCCAAAAAGCATCTCTATCTCCTTTTCTGACCTAGCCTGGGAAGTCCCAAAGTGTCAGGAGCCTGCCCAGATTCAAGGGGAAGGGGCAGAGACCCTGACTCTCAGCAGAAGGAGCATCACAGCCCTTCGAAAGCAGAGCATGTGGGAAGGGAGATGCTAAAATGCCATCTGCCCCAAGGGAGGTGGGAAAGACATTTTTGTTCCCTCAGTAGCATTTATTGAATCCCCATTAGGACCAAACACAAAGAGATGTCTTAACTCAGAGCCCCTTTTCTCAAGGAGAATAGGTAAATGCAGCTGTGTGTGTTAAAGGAGACAGGACTTCAGTCTGTTGAGTAGTGGTTCTCACACTGCAGCATGCATCAGGATCATGGGGAAGGTTTGTTAAAACCCAGCATGCTGGGTCCCATCCGCAGGATGTCTGACTTAGTCTGTTTCGGGTGGTGCCTAGACTGGGTGTATCTAGAGCACTGCATATGCTGCTGGTTTGAGCCAGATTATGTCATAAACAGTGGTTTTAAATTCATTGCACAATGTGATTAATTAATTTCTTGGCTAAAGTCCACTTAATGATTTTTTAAGGTGTTTTGTTTGTTTTTAATATTTGCACTCTGAAGTTCATTGGTTGCACTCCCTGGCTGTCATAGGCTGGGCCTCAGGCCTGGGGTGAGTGTATGTGAGAGGGGAACAACTGCAACCATGCTGCCCTCAGTAATCTCTGGCCTGAGAGGAGCCACAAGTGTTTGCAGTGACCTACTTTGAAAGTGTGTTCTAATTAAGACCACCTGCTAATTACTTGTGTGATTATGGAGCAAAGAGAAGAGAGAAGAGGGAATTTCAGTTTGTCAGTTTCAATTCCTTCTCCAGTTATTTTCTGTCAAAATTAAGTAGACCATTTAAAAACTCATGCTATGATCTCCAGAAGAAAGTTTTGCCTAGATTGAGTTTACCTTTTTGCCTGTGACCCTCTTGAGAAGAGATGTTAAGGAGAGGAGTAGTTCCTAAAAGGAGAAGAAAAGTAACTCATAAGTCCTCAAATAGAAGTCCTTTATACTTTGGAAATTTTTCTCCCTCCCACTTACTTAGACACCTATCTTGTTATCCATGGGAGCAGCTAACAATATAGGTGGCCTCCTGACTTGGCCACCACTCCCTCTGTCTCGGTAACAGCTGTCTGTCTAGCCTGTAGGTGGGCTGTGAACTCCACGAGGACAGGGCTCAGAGGGTCTTGTTGGCACTGTTATACCCTAGTGCCCACAGAGGGCTGGCATCTAGAGAGTCCTCAGCAGGGGTCTGCAGGTAGAGGGAGTGCGTTTGCCAGCTAGGACTCTGCCACCCCTCATCTTACGTGTAGTTATTAAGGAGCTGGTCCAACATTAATTACCATGCATTTCTAGGGATTAATCCATCGTTTTCTTTTCTTCATAAAGGCTGTTCATTGGTTTGAAATGAAAGAAGAGTATAGGATTTTCATGTTTGTCTAAAAAACCCAGGTGCTCTGTGCGAAAAAGAAGCATGATGCACAATACTTGAGGCTGTTTTTTTTTTTTTTAATGTGCCTTTCCTCCTCCACCAAATGGAAAGGCCCTATTTCCTGACTCCTGCAAAGTGCAGTGTAGATATCCAGAAGGAAGGGGAGGCAATGGAACGCACCCAGTCCAGAAGGAAAGAGGAACATTTTTAACAAATAGGCACTTGTTTGAATTATTTTAGAACTTACCTTTCTCTGTAAATGTTATATTATGTGAAACGTATACAGGAAAAAAATGTATATTACTAAAAAATTAGAACATCATCTTTGTCAAAGAAAAGAAAATATTTTAACAGACTTTTCTTATTTGGGGAATTCTAGAGAGTGTCCTTGTGGTCCATCATTGATCCGGTTTGGAGGGAAAGCAAAAGAGTATTCACCAAGGGCACGAATTCGTTCCTGGATGGGGTGAGTGTCAGCGCAGAAGTGTTGTTTCACCATCCTCAGGTCAGGATCAACTTTCTCTTCATACCAGAACCAGTCTAAGAATTGCAGTGCCATCTTGCAAAACGTAATCCTTATTCAACTGTAGATTTCTTTCTCTCCCTGAGGTTTGCCCATTAATGGGCAGATTTATTAGGGTGTAGTAGATTGCTTCCTATTTATCATAGGGTTGAATGGAGTTATTGTCCATGTTCTTGGATCTGCCCTCTTACTCTTCCCGTGATCTGTGTCTTTGGGTTTATGCACTTAGCCATCCTGCCTTTCTTTTCTAGCATACTTGAGATTTTTTGCTCACACCTGCATTTCTGCAGTATCTCAGCTGACCTCCCTGGCTTAGGTCTCTTCCCCATTGACCTTATTCCTTTGTAGACAGATGAGCTGTCATCTGATACGGACTTATCACAGTTCTTCAGTGCCATCTTCCCTTAGTGCTGTTCACTGTGTGATTCTTCTAGTCTGACTTCCCCAGTTAGGTCTTTGGGAGCAGGTGTTTGCATGTGCTTCTTGAGCTTTCTCATGGCATAAACTGGGACTGAATGTATTGCAAGCATTTTAACACTCAGTGGCATGTTTTTATTCCAGATATGAGTTGCCTTTTGATAGGCACGATTGGATCATAAACCGTTGCGGGACAGAAGTTAGATATGTGATTGATTATTATGATGGTGGTGAAGTCAACAAGGACTACCAGTTCACCATCCTGGATGTCCGTCCTGCCTTAGATTCACTTTCGGCAGTATGGGACAGAATGAAAGTCGCTTGGTGGCGTTGGACCTCGTAAAGCACTGTTTGAGATGGAAAAATGTAAACTATTTTTTTCTGAGAGATACATTAAACTATTTTCCCCAAATTGAATTGCACTCATGATGTAATGGGAACTTCAAGTGGGTAATCACACTTTTTCCTTCACTTAACGAAGGATACTATGCACTGTTCACTTTTGAGTTGCGTTGTACCTTGCAGTTTATAGCAGATCATTTTGTTTTCTTCCTACTTAGCTTAAGTGGGAAGCAGTCCCTCAGTTTTTCCTTTACCTGCAGTATTGCCTGTGTATTTCATCTCGAAAAGCCTGAACAACCTCTGAAAAAGAGCTTTTAAAAAGTGATGAAAGTTGCTTTTTTTCCTTACTGTTTTCTCAGGAATACTCCAGAGATGTAAAGCCTGAGAGTCCATGGTGATGCTCAAGAGCTTTCATCTGGCCAAATATTTTAACTAAAACTGTTCATTATAAATAGGTGATTATACCTTTTTTAAAAAAGTTACCATTATTTCTAAAGCCCCTGTGGTATGATTGTGACCTTTAACAAAATGCAAAGGTATACACTGGAAAAGTAGTCAGCAAAATTCTCTCCAAATTCTGATTTATATGAATTTCTTGGACTGGATAGAGTACTTTCAACTATACCTTCCTTTGGAACATACCTTTTAAAAAATGTTCCCTTTAAATCCTGTTATTCTAATACGTAACTCTGCTCCCAGCAAACAGATCTCCTCATTATCCTTGGCGTTTGACATGTTATTCGAACTTCGAATCTCATTGCTTCCTTTGCTGGCAGCCTCCACCCTTCCCCTCATCAGTCGGCCTAATCCAAACCTTGAAAGCTGGCTTAAGTCCCAGTATCAGTGATGGTCCTCCTCTAAAACACGATTTTATATTTGGCTGAATGTTAAAATTCACAAGATGAGCATTTTTTTCCCAGATGGAGAACGCTTCAACTCAGTCTAGATTTTTTTTGTTTGTTTTAAGGAGGCTCTAAGTTTGCCATTGAAACTTTTTGTACCAGCAATCCATAAACTGGTTGTTCTATTTATAGCAGCATGTTACAAATGACTGCTGTTTTTCTTTTAAATGTCTATGCTATTAAATAATTTATCCTGAATGCTGTAGTGTTAAATTAGTGGATGAAATTGGCAGTCTGTGGGTGATTAATTTGATATGGATTTGTCAGTTTTGTGTGGAGTTTAAGAAATACAACAGCCTTAAACTCTACATTTCAAAATACTTGTATATTTTAAAATAAAGCTGATTAGTTCACAGGTTTTGAAAATTTTTTGGAGTAATTTTACACTTAACAATTGTTTCTTCAGACATATTATCTTTATAAAACCCATGATTTATCGTAGAGTGATTTATAATCCAGCACACATATGTTTATTGCAGCACCGTTCACAATAGCAAAGACTTGGAACCAACCCAAATGCCCATCATTGATAGACTGGATAAAGAAAATGTGGCACATATATACTGTAGAATACTATGCAGCCATAAAAAGGATGAGTTCATGTCCTTTGCAGGGACATGGATGAAGCTGGAAACTATCATTCTCAGCAAACTAACACAAGAACAGAAAATCAAACACCGCATGTTCTCACTGACAAGTGGGGGTTGAACAATGAGAATACATGGACACAGGGAAGGGAACATCACACACTGGGGCCTGTTGGGGGTGGGGGGTAGGGGGCTAGGGGAGGAATAGCATTAGGAGAAATACCTAATATAGATGACGGGTTGATGGCTGCAGCAAACCAGCATGGCACGTGTATACCTATGTAACAAAACTGCACGTTCTGCATATGTACCCCAGAATTTAAAGTATAATAATTAAAAAAAAAAAGCAATGCTATAGTCTCCCTACTCCAAGCAGCCACTTTTTCATCTACTAATCACTTTTTTTTTTTTTTGAGATGGGAGTCTCGCTCTGTCGCCCAGACTGAAGTTCAGTGGCACAATCTCAGCTCACTGCAACCTCCACCTCCCGAGTTCAAGCAATTCTCCTGCCTCAGCCTCCCGAGTAGCTGGGATTACAGGTGCATGCCACCACGCCCGGCTAAATTTTTGTATTTTTAGTAGAGACGGGGCTTCACCGTGTCAGTCAGGCTGGTCTTGAACGCCTGACCTCGTGATCCACCCGCCTTGACCTCCCAAAGTGCTGGGATTACAGGCGTGAGCCACCGCACCTGGCCCTAATCACATATTTTTAAACTGTAGAGGAAAATAATTACTGTTGGCATTTTTGGGGGGGTCTTAAGTGCTATCGAATATGTGTGGGATAAGACATTCTTATGAAAGACAAAACACCGTAACTGGAAACAAAAAATATGCCAAAGGCAGGATTCACCTGTTTTATAGGACTACAGTAAACAAGCTTTAAACTCAAGCAAACTTGATGACAAGATCAACAGTTTTATACATTGCTTTACTACTACTAGAAAAAACCATGGCTTCCTAGATTGTCACAGCTGCTTTGTGTCTAGATTACGCTTGACTGGGTCCAGGGGTCAATACTGATAGGAGTTTTTGCGTACAGCTTGAAACTCATTTAGGATATTCTCCGGAGTTTTAAACTAAGTCTTGTGTCTGTGGAAATAGCACTATTCAGAATCAGAACAAATTACTGAACATCAGGCTAAGTATTGGCAGACAAGCTGGGGCTACAAATGGATTGCATATTAACATTTAGTATTCCTGTGAGTTCACTGGCTAACAAAATGTTTATGTCCCCTTTGTGCATCATATAAGGAATACAGAATTGCAAAAGGTATAACCCTGATATGGTTTGGCTGTGGCCCCACCGAAATCTCACCTTGAATTGTAATAATCCCCACGTGTCAAGGGCAGGGCAAGGTGGAGATAATTGAATCATGGGGGCAGTTTCCCCTATACTGTTCTCCTGGCAGTGAATAAGTCTCAGGAGATCTGATGGTTCTTTAAATGGGAGTTCCCCGCACAAGTTCTTTTGCCTGCTGCCACGTAAGACATCCCTTTGCTCTTCCTTCACCTTCCGCCATGATTGTGAGGCCTCCCCAGCCATGTGGAACTGTGAGTCCATTAAGCTTCTTTCCTTTATAAATTATCCAGTCTTGGGCATGTCCTTATTGGCAGCATGGGAACAGACTAATTCCCCTACTTGCAGGGAACTCACAATCTTATGGACAGTCTATAGATGAAATGGTGGTAAATGCTAGAACTCCAATTTAAGGAACACATTGTGGTAATACACAGCATGAGAATTGACATAAGTATTTTTGAATATTTAGAGATAGTTATCAGTTTCTTTACTGAGTCATCATTATGGTTTATCTTCTCTCAGAGATTGCTTCTTAGGGAAAGCGAAGCAAGGCACATTTCCTGTCTCACCTTTGCAGTGACTGTCAGAATTGTATGACCTGTCATTTGTGTCACCAGGCTTGAGGCTGTGTGTGTGATGATTACAAATGTGTGTCCTGGAGGCAGAGTCCTTGCCCTGCCCTTTACTTGCTGTGTGATCTTAATGTCTCTGGGCCTCAGCTTTCTCGGCTATGAAATGAGAGTAATAGAACCAACTTATTAGAGTTGTTTTGCAGGTACTTTGAGGTGATGCCTAAAAGCACTGAGAACAGAGCCTGTGGGTGGAAATGTTCAGCAAATATTAGCTATCACCTCATGATCAACAATTGCAAGGAGAGAAATCAAAGTGCTGAGATATAATCTACGTCTCTCATCCTCTGGCCTTATTCCCCTCCCCCCTCCACCGCCAGGAGAATCAGTTTAGAGGGGTAACAGCAGGCTCTAATCCCCATTTTGATCAATTTTAAGGATTACCAGGTGTTTGGGTGCTTGCTCTAAGAAAGCTCATGTTATTTAAAATCATCAAATGGAAAAAGAACAGGTTACAGCCTTTGATCTTTCAAAAAATATCAGGGTAACAAATTAGGTACTTGATATGCAAGTCCCACTTGACAAAAATAAATATTAAGACAGAGACCCAAGCTGGAGTGCACTGGCATGATCTCGGCTCAATGCAACCCTCCTGGGTTCAAGCGATTCTCGTGCCTCAGCCTCCTGAGAAGCTGGGATTACAGGTGCCTACCACCACACTCGGTTAATTTTTTTTGTATTTTTAGTAGAGATGGGGTTTCACCATGTTGGTCAGGCTGGTCTTGAACTTCTGACTTCAAGTGATCCGCCTACCTCGGCCTCCCAAAGTGCTGCGATTCTTGTGCTTCTTAATCTAAAATATAGCTCATTGTAATGTCCTTTGGATCACAAGGTTATCCCCCTCTGTGAAAATATATTACATATCCAGATTCAAAACATATTGCAAGGTTATGTTTACTGCAAAGAAAAAGGTATCAAAAATTATTTCAAAAGCCATGTATATTCCTTGTAACTTAAGGTAACATTTAAAAAATTATATAATTTGGGGGGCATACAGTATATCAAAATGAAGCATATGAATTATGCCTTGCTCCATTCATGACAAATAATGTCACATGTTTTCATTTATAAGTGGGAGCTAAATGATAAGAACACAGAGGGGAACAGCACACACTGGGGCCTATTGGAGGGTGGAGGATGGGAGGAGGGAGAGGCTTAGGAAAAACAGCTAATGGGTACTAGGCTTCATACCTGGGTGACAAAAGAATCTGTACAACAAACCCCCATGACACAAGTTTACCTATGTAACAAGTGTGCACATGTGCCCCTGAACTTTAAAAAGAAAAACATTTACTGCTGCAGTAGAGATTGTCACTACCTTCAGTAAAATTTCATGCCTTTGGTGTAAGTGGTAAAGTGTCTATTTCATGCTTGTGCACTCTCTAGTTTGGAAGAAAAAGCTGACAACACTTTCTGCAAATGATTCAACCTGAGGTTTATACATCACATGGCAAGTATTCTAATGTTTTTGTGGAATCATACCATATGCTGGAGCAAACATTATAGTTCCTAAGACTGGTTTAGGGAATGAGGCATGTACATATGGGTGCTATCTTGTATTTATAATTAGCTTTTAATCGATGCTTTTACACACCCAAGGTCATATGTAATAGGGGCACAGAAATAATACATCTTGAGTGGTGTAACAGAGGAATTGTGAGACAAGTCTTCACAATCGTAGTCGAGTGAAGTCCTAAAGAATAATGAAAAGTTACTATTTTGGAAGTCACTATTTTGGAGCTCTGTGCAGAATCATCATTTAAACACTTTGCTATTCCTTCTACATTTGGGATAACAATGTGACTAATTCCCATGCCCCTTCAGTGGTTTGCTATAGAATATTATCAGGATGCTTTTGGCTTCTAGTAACTGAATCCCTGCTTGAACTCACAGCTAGAAGTGCAGAGGTTGGGTGTACACTTCGTTGATCCTGCTTCTCTGGACTCCCTTTCCTTCCATGTTCAATTTTAACTTCATCCATGTAGGGCTGGTTCCTTTCATCAGCGTCAATGCTTCCTAGTTGCTTTGAGATCCTTATTTATGGTCAGTAGATATGAGGTGGGGTGGGACCCGGTCATCTACCACAACCATGGGAAATAAGGTTTCTCTTCAGTCTAATTGGGCCAATTCAGCACTGGGCCTGTGTCCTACCACCCCTCCCATTTTATGTTCCTGTGCGTGCTTCATGCTTAGATTAGCTCAGACAAATCATCAGGAGGACATGTAGTGACCACAAGAGGATTCCTTCACTGCTGATTTAAAATCCCATTCTTAGACATCATTTCATTAAGGTCTTTTTCCTTCATTTGAACCTTTTTAAAATTTTTTTTTCTGAGACAGAGCCTCACTGCAGTGCCCAGTCTGGAGTGCAGTGGTGCGATCTTGACTCACTGCAGCCTTCATCTCCCAGGTTCAAGTGATCTTCCCATCTCAGCCTACTTAGTAGCTGGGACCACAGGCACATGCCACCACGCCCAGCTAATTTTTATATTTTTTGTAGAGACAGCGTTTCACCATGTTGCCCAGGCTGGTCTTGAACTCCTGAACTCAAGTGATCTGCCTGCCTCAGCTTCCCAAAGTGCTGAGATTATAGGCTGAGGCCACCAAGCCCAGCCTGAGTCCTTTTCTTAGGCCAGGGTTTTAAATCTGGAGGTGGTGGCTAACATTATGGCGTAAAACAAGATTTGAGAGCTTTGTTTCTGCACTGATTCCCTGTGTTAAGCTAGGAGATTTGAGACAAGCCACCTTAGGTCTGTAAGTCTCAATTTCCTGAAATTATCTTAAAGGCTCCTCTCATAACAAAATGTTTATGTGGCCTCATATTAGGATGGACTGAATTATGTCATCTTTCAGGTTGAGAATCTTTAAGTTCAGGGAAAACAATGTGGTTTGAAACCCTATTTCAAACTAGTTTTTATATAAACTACATCAGTATACATACTCTTAAAAGACCTACACTTAAGCTAATTCCAAGTTAACCAGTATTTTCCTTTTCCTCTGTAAAATGTGCTGGCTTGGAAACAATTCAAACATTCACCAATTAGTAAATGGATAAATACATTTTGGTATATCCATGCAATGGAATATTATTCACCCATAAAAATAAATGAAGTACTGATAAATGCTATAATATGATGAACCCTAAAAACATTGTGCTCAAAGAGGCCAGAAGCAAAAGGCCACCTTTCATATGATTCCATTTATTTGAAACTCTCAGAATAGGCAAATTTATAGGGGCAGAAAGCAGATTCGTGGTTGTTGGGGCTGGTGGAGGAGGAATGGGGAGTGACTGCTAATGGACGTGGGAGTTTCTTTTGGGGGTGATTAAAAAATGCTCTAAAATTGATGGTTGCACAACTCTGTGACCATACTAGAAACCATTGAACTGTATACTTTAAATGAGTGAATTGTGTGGTTTGTAATTATAGCTGTTTTTAAAAATGAAAAAGAAATAAAAACGTACTGGTTGATCCCTACAGCTAGCAGGTCCCCACTCTGCTCCTCCTAGTTGAGCAGTCAGCTTAGCGTGAGCCAGTAACGTAATTATTTCAATTAACCAAAACAACAGACAATGCAATGTAAATGCATAAGCCAAGTATATAAAGACTAATGAATGATAAGGAAGGGTTTAAAGGAGAATCCAAAAAAATGTTGCCATGAAACTGGAAGGGGTTTAGAAAATATCATAAAAATCAGAATAATTCTTCACTCACTGCTTTGTAGTCATTTCTTAAATTTGCTGTTAAAAAAACAAACAAACCTGGAACTGGAAGAATAGATGATGCACGGTGGATGTGGTTCATCCACCGTGCATCAGTAAGAAGGATGAAGTGGCACTGCTGACCCACCACACCCAGAGATGCAAAAGGCCTTGGCTCCATGTTGAAAGATTAGTAAATGATGTACATTTATGCTTTCAGGTAAAATGTAACATGTGATCATTTTATGATTTCTAGTTTCAGCTGGATTTTTTTTAAAGTATGATTTGACATTGTTCAGGCCAAGCATTGCCTTAGAACAGCATTTTGGATCTTGCTGCCTTTCCCCTTCCACCCCTCTCCCTTTTGTCGTTTCCCTAGCAAGATGGTTTTCAAGCTTTTGTGTACTATGTATCAGAATCCCCTAGAGGGCTTGTTAAAACGCAGATGGCTGGGCCCCCACCCAGAATTCCTGATCCTGTAGGCCTGGGGCGGCTGAGAATTCCTGTTTCTAACGAGCTCCCAGGAGATGCTGATGCTGCTGGGCCAGGGGGCCCAATTTGAGCTTCACTTTCCTCTGGCATCTTTTGAATCCTTTGAGCTTCCACCCACTGCCATCTTTGTGATGCATTTACAGTTGCCTCATAATCACATAGCCGTGGGTCGAAGTTCCCATGCAGAAGATGCAAAAGCAAATCTTAAATGTAAATGCCGCTTCCCCAATTTTGCTTATTTTCCATTTCTTCTTTAAGTCCTCCTGCTCCCCTCACTTCTGAATGTTGCCTGATTACACCTTTGTTTTGCTTTAATAATGAAAAGCTTTCCTCTGAAAGTTCATTTCTTCACACGACTTCTGTAGGTGGTGATAGTGGGGGTAGGAAGACAATGGGATGAAGACAACAGCCTCCCAGACTGGGTAACAGAAGGTCCCTCTTAGTGTGCGCTGCTTCTATGAGAATTGTGGTCTCAAAAGACGCTTTCTTGGTAGCACTCACTGGAGCAAAAGAGGTGTTCTGGCTGATTCCTGCTACTTGACCTTTGGTCAACACATTAGTTTGCTGTGGCTGCCATAACAAAGTGCCATAAATGTAGTGGCATAAGCAACCGAAGTTTATTCTCTCACAGTTCTTGAGGAGAGAAGTCCAAGATCAAGGTGTCAGCAGGGCCATGCTCCCTCTGAAGGCTCTAGGGAAGGATCTGTTCCAGGCCTCTCTCCCAGCTTCTGGGATTTCTTTCGCATGGGGCAGCATAACTCCAATCTTCATATGGTGTTTTCCGCGTGTGTGTGTGTGTGTCTGTGTGTGTGTGTGTGTGTGTGTGTCTGTGTCTGTCTCTGTGCCCTAACATCCCCTTGATTTTTAGGACACCAGCCATATTGGATTAGGGCCCACCCTAATGACCTCATCTTAACTTGATCATCTGCAAAGACTCAATTTCCAAATAAGATCACATTCACAAATACTGGGGGCTAGGACTTCCACATCTTCGGGGGGAATACAGTTCCACCCTTAACACTCACATTTTCAGAATGACTGCGAAGAAATTCATCCAGGGTCAGGTCAGCTCATTTATCTGGTACCTGTCACTGCTGAATTGCTCCACTTGTGCTCACTTGCACACTTTGCTGGGCCATGACATTGCAAACAAGTGTGGTTTGGCCTCTGTATTGGCAAAAGGGTGAACCCAGAAAGCTTCACCCTTTTGCGAAGCTCAGTGTGCTCCTGGCCCTTCCCCAGACTGCATAAGCAGCTCATGCATGCCTCTGATGGAAGTCTCTTGGTGAGAGAAGAGGGAGAGGGCAAGACAATTGTCTGATCCCCTGCAAAGCATCAGGAATGAAAAAGAGCCAAGTGGCTCATCTGTCCCAATGTTCCTTTCGTGATTGACTTTCCCCAGCAGATCCTGGGCCCAGACCCTTGGTGTCTGACCAAGTAAAGGGATTTGACTAGAAGAAGACACTGAACACTGACCTTCTATGTTTCTTTCCTGCAGGAAAAAGACTGTTTCTAATCCCTTCTCTAATTCATTTACCTTCTAAGGAAATGAAGTCATCTCCTTTGTGCAGAAACAAGAAACAGCTTTGGCCTTCCCCTACTGGACATTTGAGGGTTCTGTTCTCCTTTTCATTCATTGCCCAACATTATATTTGATCTTCGAACTGAGCAAATGGCTTAGTCTGTTAGGGCTGCTATAACAAAACACCATAAACTGGGAAGCTCATAAGCAACAGAAATGTGTTTCTCACATTTCTGGAGCCTGGAAGTCCAAGGTCAAAGCACTGACAGATTTGGTACCTGGTGAGGGCTTCCTGCTTCATAGATGTTGCCTTCTCACTGAGTCCTCACATGGCAGAAGGGGCGAAGGAGCTGGAGCCTCTTTTGAAGAGCATTAATCCCATTCATGAGGGCTCTACTCTCATTACCTCATCACCTCCCAGAGTTCCCACATCCTAATACCATCACCTTCGGGGTTAGGTTTCAATATATGGATTTTGAGGGGACACCAACATTCAGACTCTAGCAGTAAGAGAAGCACACACTAAAAGATAATGCCAGAGAAACAGTGACTCAGAAATAAAAATACAAAAAAATATGATGGCAGAAATAGAAACACAGGAAGAAAAGTATGGAAGGAAATAAGTGGAACGGGTTTTGCATATCATAAACATTGCTCATATTCCCTGGGATAGAGCAAGGTACAATTTTACCTTATTTTACATTTTGGAATTATGTTCCAATGGAAAAGAGCTCTGTGGAGGAGTTAGGAACTTCGTAAAATGGCCTCAGGCAAAAGGCCCTTTAACCTCCTCGGGCCTCAGGTGGCTCACCTGTACTATGAGGGGCTTCCTGTTCTGAAACTGGGTCCTTCTCTTTATCTAGCAAAGAATGTGACCAGATATGCCTACATCATTTGCAAGTTCCAGTGGAAAATGAAAATGTGGGGCCGCTTGTTCTAAAGTATGAAAATTCCAAGATGGCACTGACAGAGCATTCAAATAAGTGCTGGGCTCTTCCAAGCATGGGGTCCTCTGTGACTGCAAAGGAAACCAGCCCTAATTGTGACCACACAATCCCTGATTTCTGCCAAGTTCTTTCTAAGGTGTTTGCTTCACTTCCAGAGACTGTCTTTCCTGTTTGGGGTTTAACTTCAAAATCCAAGCAGCATTTTGTGCTGTGGTCATTTCTCTGACTTTTCACCCTGGGACAGACAGACTGATGGATGGATGGATGGATGGATGGATGGATGGATGGATGGATGGATTGATTTATCTATTGATAAATTTATGCAACGATTTAAGGTTTGCCTACCAGACACCAGCCACTGGCACATTTGCTGGATTTGTGGGACTTGACAGCATCTGCTGCCCTTCTCGCAGTACAGTTTACAAGAGTGACCATTTTATTAGCTGAGATATCTTTGAAGGCAGATTTGAACTTGTCTTATCTGTCTTTCTAATGGGCTTGGAAGCCAGTAGGCCGCTGGTAAATATTGACTAGATAAGTTATTGCATGAATCCATCAACCAACCAATTGACCTAATAAAGTCATTGCATGGCTATTATAGCTGTATGAGCCAAAGGAAAATCTAAAGATAATGCTAAACTAATTAAGTGCAAGGTGTCAAATTAATAAATATGTAAATTGAATACTCTTAAGTATAATTCAACCAGGAGAGTTCAGTGACTAAATCACACCCATTTTTCCCTGTGGTTTCGCTATCCAAAACTTTTCCAAAAAAAAACGCTCTTTAGACCTTTTTAAATTTCAGCTTTAATTTCCCTTACTTCAGTAGGAAATGGGCAGGGAACCCAGAGCCCTTCAATGCTCCCCTGAAGCTGTGGATCATCCCGGAGGCAGGAGCCCTCCCCAGGGGATGGTCCAGCTGAGCCCTCTTCTTTATAAGAGATACCCAGCGGCTCCAATAAATAACCACAGAACTTTGTTCATAGACTCCGCATTGTACAAACAGCAGGTGGCACAGTTGGATGGCCTGTGACCAAATCCTGGTTCTGCACCTTCTAGATGTATGGCTTTGGGCAACTCATTTAATGTCACTTTGAGCCAATTGTGCCCTCTGGAAGATGAGGGGGTTAAATGAGTGAAAGTGCACAAAACACTGAGACTAGAGCAGAAGTTGTTAGTAAATGTTAGTTACTACTACTGCATTTCACAGCAAGCTTCCCAATTTTTGTTTCTAAAATGGTCTCACATAGGATACCAATTACACTGCCATTTGTTGAATATTTGTTATGTGGCTAGCGCTGCTCTAGGTATTGTTTCATATAATCCTCAGAAGAATCCTGGGAGTTTGGTGTTTTTATGCTCCAACTATTCTGATAAAATGGAGAGTCTGCAGATTAAAGCAACTTTCTTAAGGTTACCCAGCTGATAAATGGGAAAGACAGCAATCAAACCTTGTTCTTCTGGATGCTGAGGCCCATATCTTGAAACATCCTTGTGTTTTTGATCACTAAGTATCTATTGCATGCTTACCAGGGAGCATAGAACTATACATTTACTTACATCATTTACCATTCAAATTTTCATCTTAAGAATGGAGAGCCACCCACTTCCTCTGTCCCCTACAGCACAGAGCTGAGGTGGTACGTCTCTGCAGGGGGGGACTGGTTGAGAGACCATGTCTCTGTGCTTGCCATCAGCTTCTCCTCAGACTGTCTCCTCCTTCCTTCAAAAATCTATTTTTTTTGGAAAATATATCACTATCTCTGCATTTTCCACGTGGATTATTGGATGAATCTACCAATATTGGATGAATACAAGTTGACAGACATGTATTTTTCCTCTACTCCATGGTAAGCTGCGTGGTCGTATTTACACGCATACATTCAGCAAAATTTTATCAAATGCCAACTGTGTGTCAGGTACCCCAGTTCTGAGGGTGCAGAAAAGAAATACATGGTCCCCACCCTCAGGGACAGAGAGGAAACAACCTCCATATAAAAGAATAAGACAGTAACTGTAATGCACAGCAATGCTTGCTCACACTGCCACGTAGCAAAGGGCCAGAATAAGCTCTGTAGAATCATGTTTGTAGGAAGGGAAGGTTTGAGCTGATTTTGCAAGGAAAATAGCTTCCAATTGTATAGGAAAAGCAGGGAAGAGCATTTGATACCCTTGGAACAAAAATGCAAAAATGTGCTCTGCACATGGGAATGAGGTTTTCTGTACATGGCCAGAGTATGGGGTGCCATGCTTGGGAGAGATAAGAGGCAGAGGTAGATGAGACCAGATCGCGGAGTATGTTGATGTTATGGTGGGGTATGGACTTTGTCCTGTATATCTGGGAGCAGGAGGGCATCAATGGTTTTTCAGCAGTGATGGGCCTCTGACACAATGTGTGCTTCAGAACTATAAACTGTGGCAGTATGGAGGAGGGATGGGAGGCCAGAGATGGAAGGGCCCACTCTGAGTGGGGTGCAAACAGTAAACACGTGCACAGTAGGGCAACAAGAGGGGGATCACAGGCCAGGCTGCCGGTGGGGAGCAGGAAGCGGTGATCTGCATAAAGATGGGAGTGGTGGCTGGTGAGAACATGGCTTACTGGTCCTTCAGGATGGTTGAGGCATCCAGGGACATTCAGCGAGAATGTCAAGCAGGTCATTGGGGAATGGGTGGGGTATTAAGGTTGGAGATTAGGGTTGCCAGATTTAGCAAATAGGTGCTAGGTTCAACTTGAATGTCAGATAAACAACAAATCCCTTTTTAATGTATGTCCCATGCAATATGTGTGATAAAGAATAATTTTTTGAGCATAATTATGTCTCAGGTATTGCATGGGAATACTGATACTAATACATGATCAGTTGTTTATCTGACATTCAAATTGAACTGGGTGTCCTGTATCTTATTTGGCTACCCTACTTGAGAGATGCCAGGGTCAAGTGTCCTGGATCCCCCATGCCACCTTTCCCCACCCTGCCGAGTCATAGGATGGCCTGTGTCCAAGATATGGGACTTTTTTGTTTTTTCCTAAACTCGGAACATTCCTGGGGAAACTGGGATGAGTTGGTCACCCTAAGCTGAAAAGATACTGGTTGAATTGAACTTAGAGATGCTTCTGGTCCTTTGGTGACCTCTTGGGGGCCTCCAGTTGGAGCTGACACTGGATGTACCTTGGTGAATTGAGGGTCCCACCAGGTCAGGGGTGGGTACCCCAGAAACCACGGTCTGCCGTTTGCCACCTCCATGACACCATCTGTCTGTCACCTTGACTGTGCCGAAGAAGAATTCTAACCTTTGTCGAAATTTTCCCTTGGTTTGTATTTTTTTTTCCCTTGAAGAACATTTGCTACTGATTTAGTTCTGTTTTAAAATTCTCAGTTGAGATGTCCTGTTTTAACCTTTGTGTAACTCTTCTTCAGTAATTTCCTTTCTTCTCAGTTCAGTATAATCTACCTCCTGCAGTTTGCTTATCAGGCCGACATACCCCACAGGCCTGGACTTTATTCTGATGTCCCTTTATATTTAATCCCAATGCTGTTTCTCTGCCAAGCAGATGTGTATTAAAATGTGCATAAGAAAAGAAGCAAGCTGGGTTTATTTAGAAATTTCCTCAATTTGCACAAATTCCATTGGTATAAGAGGGTTTTTTTTTTTTTTCTATAAAAACCCACAACAAACATATGGTAATAGCTACTTAGATGGATCAAGACAAATTCGTATTTGGCCATTTCTGCCATCCCCATTCTGGCCCCTTTGCCAGAGACACAAAAACAATGGTTCATATTGTTTCAGTGTCAATGTCAGAGTATTCATAGATGGAGAAACATGTGTGACACACAAGCTTTTTCATGCTTGTCGAAGCTCTCTGTTCATGGGGAATGAGTGACTTGAACAGCCTTTTAAAGGGGTTTTGGCCAGCTTGAAAGAGTTTTTTATTTTTTTCTTGTCAGGTATTATATCATTTATAAGGTATTAGAAAGGATAATTTCCCTCAGGTCTTTGGGTTTCATGTATGATTTTTTTAAACTGCTTATTTTCAATATGATAAAGGCATTTAAGAAACAAGGCCGGGCACGGTGGCTCACACCTGTAATCCCAACACTTTGGGAGGCCGAGGCGGGTGGATCACCTCAGGTCAGGAGTTCGAGACCAGCCTGGCCAACATGGGGAAACCCTATCTCTACTAAAAATACAAAAATTAGCCGGGCATGGTGTTGTGCGCCTGTAATCCCAGCTACTCAGGAGGCTAAGGCAGGAGAATTGCTTAAGCCCAGGAGGCAGAAGTTGCAGTGAGCACAGATCATAGCACTACACTCCAGCCTGGGTGACAGAGCAAGACTCCATCTCAAAAAAGAAAAAAAAACAAGCTGTAACTCACTAAGCTAAAGATACGGCCCCTAAGCTTAAATGTACAAAGAGAGGGAGAGCGAATATTGCGATATATGTAAAAGATATTGTGAGTCCTGTTTTCTGGACTGCTTATTTTAGATCTATTAACAGATGGACATACTTTTCGTGACCTTTTCTGACATAGGCATCAACTTCAGGGCCATTTGATCTGGATGTTTTTTTAAAAAATAGGACTACTCTAGCAAGAACGTGGTAGAAAGAGAGTCCCATTTATCAGGCCATCCAATCTAGGAAGGAGGGAAAGAACTGATCAGATCATGGTCAAATTCAAAGCCAGGGAAGTAGCATCAGCAGGAGTAGGATGAGAGTAGGTGGCACAGAAAAGCCATCTGCGATCCACAACCAAGCAGCATTTCCTCTGGATCTTGTTGACAACTTTTGGCTGAGTGTGGGCAGTCAGGAAGAACCAGAGGTCTGCAGGCAAATCCTCCCTGAGTCCCGGCCAGTGATGGAAGTGCTGGACCTCATGGCAGAGCCTGAAGCTATCTCAAACCATTCCCCAAATAAGAAATATCACATGCCACTTCTAGCTTTTATTATTTCGGCCCTGAAGCAAATTAGGCATCTAAGGCCCACAGAGCAGGTGTAACTTAACAGGAATTGCGTTGGGAAACAGCTGCCCAACACAGTTCAGGAAACTCAGGAAACCTGAGTTTCAGTCCTGTAGAAAACCACCTCTTCAACAGTCGAGGAAATCAGGCTTTACTTGCAACAAATTATTATACATTTCTAAATGCTTTGGTGTCACTGAGTTGATGTCCCAAAGCCATCTGATATTTTTAAACCAGCTTTTTTGCTATATATGTATATGCATAGAATTGCCATGATTTATTACACTTGGATCTGTGGATAGTGAAGAATATGTCTGAAATGTGATGCAAATTCATTCAAGAGATTTAAAGCCAGGAAACAAAGCCTTTGCTTAACTTTTTATTCATCATGGCACAAGATAGAACCTTAAGAAACACCACTGGAAATTTCATCACCAACATGAAAATTAAGAGTAGCATGTTTTATAAAAAAAAAAAAAAAAATCTTTTTTTATAATACACTTCAGAAGTGAAAAAAAATGCATAAAATACTGAAGCGTCTCGCCATCTGCTGGTCAAAAATAGTTAATGCACTTGAAAAACTTCAAACTACTAAAGTACGGTAGAACATTTTACAATACACATAAAATTACGAAAGAAAACATTCCCTCAGCCTTTGGCACAATGTAAGTACAAAGCTGTAGGCCTTTTACCAAATGTGATTTAGTTTTTAAAGAATTGGATGTAATTTGGCAAATACTGATTATGGGGCGAAGGGAAAAAACATGTTCTATAATTTGAATATTCTATGTAGATTCTTAAACACTTTATAGTTGGATTCCAGTTTGTAGTTTTGAAAAATACATAAAAATTATACATTATAAATATATATTATATATGGCCTATATAAAACTGAATTTGATGTAACGTTGGACAGACAACTTCTTAATTTCTTTGTGAGGCACTGCCTTTTTCTTGTTTGGTTAACTGAATCCTTTCTAAACAAGTTCTAAAAATATATTTCGTAATCTATCAGATTTAGCATTTTCCTGAAAACGTATTCAATATCAAAAAGCATTCAGTGATTTTTCTTTTTGTATCTGACTCCTATATAAAAATATGGCTTCTCATATTCTGTTTCCTCTTGTTAGTGTTTTCGTTAGGTATCGAAGGAAGGGTTATCCCCAATTATAAAGCTATGGCAAAAGCACAGAAACCCGCTTGTGCACATTCTAGAACATTCTATAGAATCTCATTGTTTAGTATATCTCATTGCTTAATATAAGTGAAGTGATTTTTTTTAAAAAAAGTTCTTTTTGTTTTCTCTTTGTGAATATATCATATATGATTATACATAATCTGTTACAGAATATACAATAGTCAAAACTGAAGAGACATAAATACGGTTAGGCTATACCAAAGCAAGAGTTGTATCTTATATTATAGAGCCAAGAGGGACATTTTTAGATTGGACATTGCCATCTGGTTTGGGTTCTGTTTGTTTTTCCTAAGGCTGGCTACGCAATGGAACCTTATTCTCAATGGCGGGGGCGTGAGTGCTCTACCTCTGTAGGTGAACTGGATTTCTCTTGTGTCGCTTTTGAGAAGTGTGAAAGAAGAACACTAAGTGTGCCAGTGGCCACCACCCACGGTCCCCCCGGGGCTGGAGGGCGGGGGGCTCGGGGCAGGGGGGGCTCGGCTGGGTGCGGGCTCAGACCAGCGTCTCGGGCAGGGCATCGGGGTTGTCGGCCGACAGGAGCTCCCAGATCTGCCAGCGCTCTCTCTGCCAGTCGAGCCAGCCAGCGTCCCCCAGGCGCGGACTGTCCTGCTCGCCCGCTGGCAGGGAGTTGGCGCTGCTCAGTTTTTTCTGCGTGACCTGCTGCTCTCGCTCAGCTGCTTGGCCTCCCTGGTCCGTGGCTGTCCCCACGCCTTCCGGGGGCCCCTGGATCCGGGCCGCCGCTGCCGCGGGCTTCCCCAGGCCCGGGTATGGAGGCGGGGGCCGCTTGTCATCCCTCCCGCTCCCATGGGGTCTTTGGCACTGAGGTGTGGCCCGGCTCTGCAGCCCAGCCACATCCAGCTCACTCTCGCTGAGGTCGTGGGCGCCGCTCAGGGTCAAGTACTGCTCCGACCTGGCCGTGGGCCGCTCGGCTTTCCCTGCCACCTGGACGTGGGGCGTGCTGCAGGCGCGCGACACCGCAGCGTGGGCCCTGCCCTCCGCGGCGGGGGCTTCGGCCTGAGTCCTCCGAGCCACCTGCGTGTCGCTGTCCAGCTCTGCGGGGCTCGCCTGCCACCGAGGCCAATTTGGGGACAGATTCCCTTGAGAAAGGGAGCAGGGGCCCGCTCTTAGGGAGCTGCTTTCAAAAATGTCTCCAGAAGAACCTGGAAGCCAGAGAGAAAGCCCAAGAAATGGAATCAGTTTGTAGAATCCTTGTTGGGGATTCAAATCCTGTTATTTCCTTCCCACTTCTAAGACGTCCCCCCGGACTTCTAAAACTGAAACAGCACAGTATGCTCTTAGCTGCTGCTACCTGAAGAAAAGAACCTTCCCAGCAAAACAAAAAAAGACAAATGCTTTTTGATTATCAGCTCAATTCATATGCCTAGACTCTGACAGGTTAGCTGAGACGTCAGACTAGATTAATAATTGGCTTTGCCACCAATTTGTGTTTCAGGAAAGGGCCCCTCTACATGGCTGGGAAAACTTTTCAGAATCCAGAAGGTGAAAGAAGCATTCCCTTCTTGTTCAATGCAATCTGTAATCCAGGAGAGATACAAATTATAATGTTTTCATGTTTCTATTGCATCAATGAAGTTACTTGAATCTCAAGTACCCCATTCCATGCCAGAAGGCAGGCCAGCCACTATGCATATTCTCCTATCATCAGTGCAGGAAAGGCTGACTTGGTGGTCACCGAATCGTTCCCCTTTACTTCCTACATGGCAGTTTCCAGCCTCTCTGGCAGTTAGGAGGGCCACAGAAATGAGGTCTGGGCAACAAATGTGGACAGATGTGATGTAAGCCATTTCTAGGCCTGAAACTAAAAAAATAAAATAAAATAAAAAATAAAAAATTAAACCATCCTGGCTAACACAGTGAAACCCCGTCTCCACTAAAAATACAAAAAATTAGCCAGGCGTGGTGGTGGCTGCTTGTAGTCCCAGCTACTCGGGAAGCTGAGGCAGGAGAATGGCATGAACCCAGGAGGCGGAGCTTGCAGTGAGCCGAGATGGCGCCACTGCACTCCAGCCTGGGTGATCTCCATCTCAAAAAAAAAAAAAAAAAAAAACAAAAAACAAAAAACTAAACGAATGCCTTCCTACTGATCTTTGCTTTCCCCCTTCCCTAACGACCAGCCCAGCATGAAGACTCCCTAGGCTCTGAAACTCTTGGAAGACTCCCGGGGCTCTGAGGATGGTGGAGCCACTGGATATGTGAAGCCTAGGCTGGGCCCCTTAGTGACTATGTGGAAGACAGCACTCCCTCCCTTCACACACTCCCACCCCTCCTCACCCCTCACAATCCACACTGTACTGGGACGGTGAGGGAGAAATCCAGTTGTAATAGGTTAAGCCACTGCCCGATTTCGGAGTTGTTACAGCAGTTAGCTTTCCCTAAAGGATACAACTTTCTTTAGGAAACTGAAGGGAAAGAAATAACAGCGCATTTTGCAAGGCAAAGGAGGAGTCCTTGGGGCATGTGTACCCAGACTACCATTTTCCTGTGAATCTGCTCTGCCCCCCACTTCTTAAAAAGCAGACAAGGAACAAGAACAAGGCCGTGTTGGGGACAGGGGAGTGGGGGATGTGAGTATTTACAAAGAAACAAATGATAGCTGAAACAGGTGACAGCTGAAACTGGAAAAGGAAAATGGAGTAAGGCTCTTCACAGGATACAGTGAGATATAGTTAGAAAAGGAATCAGCACTAGAGGGCATTACATTTAAAAATGCACTGTGCTTTTAAAATGTACTATGGGAGATATTACAAAACAATGAGAAAGGGAATATAAATATAAAACAACCAGACAATTTACACATTTTATACCATATATAACACATATTCCAGATGGATTAAAAAATTAAGGTGGAAACAATGAAATAACATTAAAAAGAAATGCATACAGATGACTGACTATCCAACACTGAACTAAAGATTAATTTTATGAAAGAATTCACAGAAAAGAGACAGTGATAAAATTAATTATGTAAAAAAAGAAAATGCAAGTGGTAAACAATATGGAAAAAGAGTTAACATCTTTATTATATAAAGACTTCATAAGAATTTAAAAAACACTAGCATACATAAATAGGCAATGATATAAGTAACAATTCAATGGGGGGAAGTTCAGCAAATTAATAGAAACACTGAAAAATACTGGTAAGAAAGAAATGCAAATCAAATTAATAAATGCAATTTTGTTTTTTAAGTTAGCAAAAATGAAAACCCACTAATTTGCAATACTGATGAGATTTGCACACAGCAGTGTAAAATCTCCTGCCATCCACAGTTTACAGAATGCAAGGTAGTGGGTCCCATACAGAACAGGAGGTGACTGTACCTCCAGATTCTTGGAAAGCCTTGTTATATTTGACCCACTTCCCTGTTTGGGATTTATAACCTTTGACTTGCTTTCCAAAATTTTGTGAATCTATTAATAATTTTAAAAATTAATTACATAAAAGAGGCTCCTGAAAGTGTAACTTATTACAACAATAACAAAAAATTTCAAATGACTTAGTACTGGTTTGTAAACTATGAATATGCACTCTGCGGAATACCCCTTGCCCTTAAAAAGGATAATGGAGAATAACTGGAAAATGGAAGTTAGAAAATAATACAAAGTTGCACAGACAGAATGACTGTAACTATGAAAACCTTTGCAAAGGAAATGGAAAAAAATATAGTCAAAGATTGGCATATTTGGGTGGAAAGCCTAAGGATAGTTTCGCCCCCTCCCATTTTCAGCATTTCCCAAATAATGTTTGACAAGCATGTAATATAATGATAGTAAAGAAAACTTTAGAAAATAATTTTAAAAGTAAATGCAATAAAGTTTAAAATTAATACTTTACCTGTCATTCCTGGGTCTTTGGATCCGCTTTTTAATGTTGAATGCCAAGTTCCCCAGATATTGAAAGGCTCCTCTGACAGATCTAGGGAAAAAGTGTATAAAAAGGTATATAACACAAAAGGAAAATTAAAAATCAATGAACATTTTAATAACATCTCTTCTGTGCAAAGTATTGTATTCAAGATCCTGTTGCATACAAAACAGAATACTATTCAGATCCACCTTTCAGCATGTTCATTCTATTTGGGATTTACACAAAGGCCCTTTCTATATCATGCTCGTGGTAGACAGAATAAGGGTCCCCCAAAGATATCTGTGTCACAATCCCACAAATCTACAAAGATGTTATTTTCAAAAAGGGCTTTGCAGGTGTGATTATATTATGGTTCTTGAGATGGGGAGATTTTCCTGGATTATCTGGATGGGGCCAATATAATTACAAGGGTCCTTATAAGAGAGGGGTAGGAGAGAGGATGCTGCTAGATTGTTGGCTTAAAAGATGGAGGAAGGGGCCTCGAGCCAAGGAATGCAGCAGCTTCTAGAAGCTAGAAAAGGCAAGAAAACGATTGTGCCCTAGGACGTCCAGAAGGGAAAGAGGCCCTGTTGGACCCATTTTAGACTTCTCACCTCCAGAACCGTAAAATAATAAGTTTGCATGTTATAGGAAATGAATAGAAGGGTGATGGGTGACAACAGCTTTATAGGCACTAACCACATTAACATAGAACTAGAGGAACAATAGAGTTTCTGTACTACCCTCAGGAATACTTTGCTATTGGTATCACTGGATGTCTTCATGCATGCATTCACTCATAAATCCCCTTAGCTTATCCATCAATATTTATGGAGTAAGGCACTACATTAGGCTTTTTCACCATCTCATTTAATCCTCAC
The DNA here is from genome assembly GCF_006542625.1 of Nomascus leucogenys. Classification (NCBI taxonomy): domain Eukaryota; kingdom Metazoa; phylum Chordata; class Mammalia; order Primates; family Hylobatidae; genus Nomascus; species Nomascus leucogenys. The sequence continues at coordinate 9,623,517 of NC_044406.1, forward strand.
TACAATCCCATGATGGGATTATAATTACGATTTATAGCAGCAGACGTCTACTGGGTGCCTCCACGTGTTCAGCAGTTCACATGCGTTATCTCACTTCATCCCTAGGAGGTTCCCAGGAGATCATTTTACAGACGATGCAACTAGCGTAAGGAGCAGGTAAGAAATGCACACAAGATTACACAGCAAGTATTATCGAGTGCGTATTACATTTGAAGTGCTGCGTTGAGGGCTTTACATGGATTAGTTCATTAAACTCAATGAATTAAATACTGTTATCATTCTGAGTTTTCACAGCAGGAGGAAATGGGACTCTGGGAAGCTCAATCGCTCACTGGAGATCCTGCAGGTTGAAAGTGGCAGAGCAGGTTTGTGACTCCCAGTCTAGTGCTCTCTTGTCACTGGATACTAACACTATTTGGTTCTGGAAGGTTGTCTTCATACATAGTAGGTTCAGCTTGTTTTCTTTAGAAAAGTAACAGCAGTAATTGGGTGGCACCTCAGACTAGCAAATATGCAACCCAAATCCAGTATACATAAAGTTCCTAGGATGCTGGAGGGAAAAAGAATCAGCTGGGAATAGGAGTGGCTCCTCTGGGCATGCGTTTATTTCCCAGATATCTGAGAATTGGAGCGTGGCCTGCAGGGACCCTCCCAGCCGACGACTGGGCTCGCCACACCTTCCTCTTCCTAGAGTAGGCATTCAGCAGGTACTCGGTAAATGCAGGTTGAATTACAGAAACATCAAATAAGGGAGAGACGAAGAGAAGGTCCGAAGAGCCCCACACCATGCCACATGCAACAAGAGAAGGGTCACTTGTTTTGGCCAGCGCCCGCTGGCCAGGCTCCAGTTACCTTTCCCAAGCCTTGGTCCAGGAGAACTTTCCCTTGACTTTGACGACAAGTGGCCCACCAGCATAAACTGCCCTGGCACTTTGTAAAGCTTCTCCGAGCCCCCCGGGGCCGCATCCTCTTGCATAGCCAGCAGGGAGCGCTCAGACAGCACTGGGGAGTTGTTGTCATAAGGGGAGATGTCTCCGCTGGAGGCCTTGTTGGAGTCTGTAGATGAATGCCTCCCTCCCACGGAAAAGGAAACTTCCGACTGCAGCATGTCAGGGCTTCTGGCACAATGAGACAATTACAGGTGTGTGAGTTTGTTAACAAGTAGTGACCAGATTTAAACAATATGGCTGTTACACAAATGACGGGAGGAGTATGCATGGACACCGGCTGAAACAAAAAGACCATTTTGAGCAATGTTCCAAGACATCTACATCCATGAGGTGAAAGGGTTTCAACAATATGACCAGCAGAGGGCAGTAAAACCCAACAGATATAACAGGAAACGGCAATGATGGAGAAGGCAGGGTGAGAATGAAACTGACAAGGAGCCCTGCATTTGCCAATGGGCATTGCTAAGTGCCTCGGGGACTCATTCCTGCTTCCATTTTTAAGTGAAAGTCTGATGCTCATTATCTATTAGGTAAGGATACACTAGTAGATAACTCTTTCACCTTCCTCAATATCCTGCATTAAAAATAATTCAGATAAAACTATGGTTGACACTTTGGTTGAAGTTCATTATGGCTTTCTGGACAACTTTTCCATCCCCCCCAAAATACTTAGTGTACTTAGTGTAAGTAAATCCATCCTTCATGTGATAAAGATGATGATGCCACCGGTGGGAATAAGTGTTTCATGTATAAAGTGGTGACAAAAACAATAAATATATGACCGTCACTAGACTCCATTTTATTCAAATACATCTAAAGTGATTCTACAAGGCACTAGTGCTTTTACAAACTGATATGATGTACTAATTAGTATACCATTATCATATTCCTGTGTTCATGAGTTGTCACAGAAACAGAAATAACAGTGAAAATGTATGTGGAACAGAAAAATGAGAACTTGAGCAACATGAAAAGAGCATGGGAAGTCTTACCTGGAAACATCTTTATTTTCTACCCTTCTCAAAACTGGCCCTGACAACATCTTGAAGGGAAACAATCACAGATTGATTAAAAGTTCCAGAACCTACATCTTTTCCCCCTTACTTCACTTCTCTTTACTAGTCTTTGCTCTCTTTTGGCTTAATTTTTCAAAACAAAACCTTTTTATTTCTTAAAGAAGGTAAACACATGCCTGAACAACACTTTCCTAACCAAATGGTTTTGGCATGCAAACTGGAGGAAGTGCATTCACAGGGATCTAGCTTCGTCTGAGGTTTCCAGCAGGGGTTAATACCGAGTGGAAAAACATCCCAGCTTCTGTGATACTGCCACAGCCGTAACTGAGGCAAACACGGGCTTGAACCCTTTTGCTGAGGACGTTTCCTACCAACATGGAATAAAGAAGCCCCTTCCTTGCCTCCTCTTTGAACTCTCATCACATAATCTTATGGGAAGGAGCCAGAGGACTGCTATGAGGATGATTTTCCAGATCTTTAGGCCACCAATGAGTTTGAAAGAAAAATAAAAGGAACTTACTATTTCTGCTGTAAAGTGGTGAGAAGGTGGCTATTTAACTACCCTATCTAATTAAAGCGGAAAAAGTCTTCCTCATTCTAGCTGAGAAAACACAAAAGAAAACAAATAGACGCTTATCTGTTGTCATGGGCTATCACTGGTTAAAGAAAGTTTATTATGAAAATGAGAAAAATTGGATGTGTTGAACTGGAAGCTAACATGGCTGTCAGCTCAGAATCAGTGTTCTATGTTAGATTAGGGCTAGAAATCTTATTACTGGGATACTTTCATTTGTTTTCCCTGTTTAGTTGCCATTTTTCCAGTCATTCATAAAAATGTCTTATGTCTACTCAGTAAGAATATGTCATCTTTTTCTATCAATAATAGTACATAAAGCCTTATTGTACAAGATGACTTAAAGAGAGTCAATTCATTAGCTAAACCAAAACAAAATCAGTGCTACCAATGTTTTGTTTTATGTTTTGCCCCACTCATATTGGGAGGAAAGTTTTAGAAAGGTCGTATTTTAGCTTATGGAGAGCCCAATAATTCTCTCATGTCTTGCTCATCTGTGTTACAACCCATATAGAACAGAATACATTCAACAAAGTGTTATAAGTTGAAGATTTAGCCAGGAGTTATGTACATAAAGAAAGATACTCGATGGAAGAAATGTCCCTTAAGTCTTGGCACTAGGGACATTTGGGTTTCTACTGATGAGTAGGTTATTTTTACCCTATGGAGCCATGAATCATGTAATAAATAATGTATTTCTGTCTCCAATGACTGCTAAGAGGCTCAGAGAATTAAGGCTCCAATTGAGTTGGTGTTTTTAAGCTTGGGGATGCCTTTGTGAGTTTTGCATCCCAACTTCATCTTATCACTCTTTGTATCATTCTCCTTTCCCCAACATTTCAAATTACTTACAGCATCTCTAATTAGTTACTTACTATGATATTGTTTCACGTTATATATTTTTCAAGCTGCTTCAAAAATTTTTTGGACTGATGTATAGGCAGGGAAAATTATACCTACATCAATTGTTGGGGGTGGGGGGCTGCTGAAAAGGCAGTATGCCTCATGAGAGCGTTTAGTTTGGTGAAAACAACACGCAATAAAACAAAGACAATAGTAACAATAGCAAAATTAACTAAAGTTGCCACACTATTTGTTCCTTTGTTTTAATATCTCTGATTGGATCTGATGAAGTAGAGGTGAGAGAGGAGGAGGCAGAGGGCCATTGTCCCTTGTCCCTTTCCTCTATTCTTTAGGTCTGCAAGATCTCATTGAGTGGTTGTGAAGTGTGCATCCCAGGGCAGCTGCATCTGTCTCACCTGGGAACTTGTTGGCAATGCCAATTCTACAGCTCCATTCTGGACCTACTGACAGGACTGGCTACATCACTTGTGGAGCCCAGTGCAAAATGAACATGTGAGGCCCCATGTTTAAAAAGCGTTACGTATTTCAAGATGGCGACTGCAAATCAGTAAACCACACGTGGGCTTCTTCTGAGTGTGGAGTCACAGCCCTGAAAGCCAGCTCTGCCTATTAAAAGGGAAACTCAGGGTGGGGCCAGCAAATTTTTTAAAGAAGCCCTCCAGGTGATTCTGATGCACGGGGATGTTTGGGAACTTCTAATAACCAAACCTTATTTTCCTCTCTCAATCTGTAGATGCGACAGTGGGCTAAAGGTCTGCTAAGAGCCAAATCAGGAGGGAAACCAAAGACGGTAGCCAAAACTGCAGCATTGGCTGCCCTGGGAGTGAATGTGGTGGTCCCGACCTTGGGGTGACTGAGGCCACAGTTAGGGGAAGGAGGAAGTGTGTCCCCATCCCAGCCGATTCCTGGACCTCCTCTGTCTGCCTTAAATAGGATCCAGACAACTGAATGTAGTGTAGTCCCATTGTGGATCAGAACATGTTTAAGTGAAAGGGGGGTAGGAAGGACCAGTGTAGTGTTCTCTGCTCTTCTGGTTCAGTCTCCTAAGTCAAGCCGGCAAAGTGACCACAGCTGGGCCCTCCATCAGGGAGGAAACAGCGGGGGTGGCTGAAGCGAATCCCTGGAGGTAGAGGTAGATGAGGTGTCTCATAGTAGACACAGGCTCTGAACCTCCTTGGGATGGCTGGGGTCACAGCCAGGGACATAGACAGAGGGGGCATCCAATGAGAGATGATGTCTTCTTTTCAAAGTTTCCCCACCCTCCAGTGTATCCCAGCCATGGGAGGAGATACAGTGTGAGTACACATGGCAAGCAGTTTAGGAAATATACTTATGTGAAATATCCCCTTGGCCTGTGAGGAGAGTAAAAGTTAATATTTATACAGAGTTAATTATGTGGCAGGCACTGTACTAAGCTACTGTTAACAACTCTCCTTTCTCCTGACCTGAGTCTGGGATTGAGTGAAAGAAACAAGGAGCTGACTGAATGCTGAATACCATGCTCTCTAGCAGCAGAGGCAGTTAGGGTTGGGATCCTTCTAGAATTTATTTGGTAAATAGTGTTCAACATTATTACAAAGCAATAGTAAAATGCTCTTTCTTACTTAGAGTTAATAGCCTTTTAAAATGCTTAAAATATTTCCCTATCATTTTATTGTCTTAGCAGAGGTCAGGAAGTGGCAGCCAAATTTGCCTAAGAATCTATGTCCAAGAATTATCTTCTCACATGAAAGCCCACTGATTAAAAAAAAAAAAAGACTGTTTTATTCACTCCTCAGGACTCTCATAACATAGGCAGTTCATAGATTTTTTTTAAAAGTGTCATTCTATTGTTTTATATCTGTCAAAAGCAAATCCAGGATCAACACATATACACATACTCATATACATATATACCAACACACATATATACACAACACACATGCACATACATATACATATTCAGACATAAACACATACATATACATGCATCGACATATGCACACATATACATATTCACACACAAACATATATACACATGCACACAAATATGACAGACATATGTACACATAGACACAGAGGCACATATTACATATACACATACATGCAACTATATACACATGCATATACACATACACCCACTTAGGTAATACAATTGGAAGTAAAGACACAGAACAGACAGAGAGAGAGTAGGATTGCCGAATGGAGGTTGGAGTCTGGAGAAATTTCCAGAGACTTGGAAGCAGAATTGTGAGGGCCTTTCAGAGCACATCTGTCCTGTAATGGGGGCTGGGCATCCAGTCATTGTGGATACCTTCATTACACACCTATGCTTCCTGTGTCTGTCCATTGTCCATTTTCCACTTCTAAATCTTTCTATTCTATCCCAGTTTCTGAAACATTTCTAAGTTTATGGAAGCTATTGTAAAAGCAGCCTGTCAAATGTATACATCAGGTAAAATCTATAAAGTTCTGTAAGATTCTCCGTATAAAAATCACAAATCAAAAAACAAATTATTATAATCCAGAAATTCTGCAAGAAGACAGGGTGTGAATAAATCCAGGTGTAGTGTAGTGGAAATGTGGATGGTAAAAGTATATAGGAAAGGAAATTTCTCTGACCCTGAAACCTAGAGATAAAAGTGAGAAAAGAAAGAAAAACTACCTTTCAGGCTACAACTGTCAGAGAAGTGGTTGTCTGCCAGGACCAGGGTGCCTGATGGTGACTAAAACCCATCACTGTGAGTCAGCTCTGGGGGCTTCTTGAGTGAGCATTACCTTCCTACAAACCAGCTCCAATTGGCAGCACTCTAATTTCTGAAGACTGGTGGAGAAATGAGCCCAGGAGGGGAGGTTTTAGTGATTTTCCACAGGACACTCAGTGTCAAATCTAGAAAACCATACCATCTTTTGGATATGTCCGAAAAATGAGATAAGCAACCACAATGTCTTCTCTCAGATTTGACTCTAGGATAATCCAACACTAAGAAGATAGTTTTGAGTTCAGGGTCCCAAATAAAGGCATTAAAATACTCATGTATCTATTTACATGAAATTTTTACTCTGATCAGTGATTCACTAGATGAGGAATAGTCTAAAAGCACATAGTGACATCTCTTTGTATGTCTTGGCGTTTGATGGATTGAGGTTCAGACTGTTGGGTGGATGAGTTGCCAGTTGACATGAGTTGGCATCAAAAAGTGCCTGGTGGCTTCTCTTTCCTGTCTCAGAGCATCATGGATAGAGGTTGGGTGGACAGGTCACCAGTCTACATGGGTTTGCCTCCATGCATGGAGGGTTTCCCCATTAGACCCCAAAACCCCAGGACCATCTACAGCATGCATGGCCAATCTCAGCTAACCAGACAAGCAAGGGATGGGCAGGGAGAGCGAGTCACGTTCTCACCCTTAGCTGGTCCCTCCAGGTCAGGGCGTAAACATGCTGGCAGGGTACTGTGGGCAGGCCTGCACTGCAGCCGGAAGCACAGAACTTGTTCTGGGGACAAATGGAAAACTCCGGTTCAATCACCGGATGGGGCCCGCCCAGCACCTTGCTGAGCTACCCCAGCAAGAAGAACTGTGGAGTTTTCAAATGTGTGTTGGCTTCATCCTTGGCTTAATCATTTGACTTATAAGTTCCAGTCTGTTGGAACTGACAGCATTGTATCATCCATCTTGGATTATATCAATGGTACTGGGAAAGGAATCCACTGCTGGAGCAGCTTTGGAATCATGAAGAATGTGCACATTAATCACCATCAGTTCTACAAAGCCTCCCTTACACAGATTGCTAGGGATGAAGGCGCCCCACTTCAAAGAGGAACTGACATGGCTCTAAACTCTCCACTGGATGATGAAGCTAACACCCTGGGCATAAGGCTTTGGTGAAATTTGTCCCCTCATTTTTAGTCCTTATTAATTCCCTCCTAATATCTCTGGCAAATGGAGCACTTATGACAGGTGAAGATCAGACAGTGTTGTCTTCATTATTTACAGAGGGCCTGATAAAAACATCTTCAAATTAACATTCTGCAAATTTATAAAGAAGCTGTGAATCACAGTGAAGCTGTGAGGAAGGAAGGGGTGATGTGATAAATTCTGCCTCCATCTTGAATGCCTTTCCATAGAAGGCATATATGCACACATTTTAGAATTTTTCATTATGGAATTCTGTATTCCACATAAGCTTTTTCTAAAACTATCTGGCTGGAAAGGCTTTCTTGAATGGAGTATGTGTGTTAGGGGAGGGAGGCGGGGCAGTTAATGCTTCATAATTTCCAGGGTGTTGAGGCCAACAGCTACCGCCACCCAATAGGACTCTTTGCTGTTACACTGTACTGGTAAAGTCAGATTTCTTGTCTGAAAATTTCCTGAAACCCTTTCTGATTTGAAAAATCCTAGTAAAAGAAAAATAGAAATTATAATCTGTCACATAAAACTCCATGTTTGTGAAAAAAGATATTTTTAATGATGAGCTTTGAAAGATTAAAAGAAATGATCTATGTGATATTTGCTAAGTTAAATGTGATACCTTTAAATTAGAAGAAAGCCTAATGCTCCCCCAGAATGAAGAAGGCAGATTTGTCATTCAATAGGGTGAACATCTAGCTAAACAATACAATTATTTTTCAGTACTGAAATTTTATTTTTTTTTCAGACTAGTACAGATCTTCAACCATGCTCTTGATACACTAGTCACCAGTTTTGCTAATTTTTAAAATTAATTTTAGTTTAATTTTTTTTCAGTAAAAACTTTGGGAAGGCTACTAACAGAATTAACCACAATGAAATTTAAATATGTATACCTGAGTTTAGTTCATCCATATCTGCCTTCTCTCCAAATGCAGTTAAATTTGTTCTATTTTGATCTTGTTTCCAGAGTATAGAAGGGAAGATACTTTACTTAGCCTTATTTAATTAATATTCTATTTCTGGGGAGCCCCTGAGGTTTGATAGAATAAGAACAAATCTTTACATGTTTCCTCAAGCCTATATTTAAAAGTTACAAGACCTGTTGTTGAAACTAGTTACTGTGTCACAGATGATCTGAGCTCTGCTGAGCTCTCCTGAGCTTCGGATTTATGGGGGATTTTCACATTAATCATGCTTAGTTCTGCAAAGCATCCCTTATGTGGAACTTAGGGGCCTGAGATGCCTCAGGCAAAAGAAAACTGTGTACCTCTATATACATGGTTTTATGTATAATTTTTTTTCCCAGAACATCAAAGCAGTTGAAAAAATTGAAAAATTGAAAAGAAGATACATTCAAACCTATAACATTTATATTAAATTTAAATGTTTTATGTATGCCCAAACAGAATTTCCTTATTATTTTATTTCAGGTTAATTTAGTTAGAACTTATTTAAGATTGTCACTTGGTCAAGAGAAACTGTCAAACATAGCAATTCTCTCAGTTGGAACCAAGATAAACAAAGTAGATTTTGAAAATCTTGCTTTGGGAGCTGAGGCAGGAAGATCGCTTGAGCCCAGGCGGTTGAGGCTGCAATGAACCATGGTCGTGCCACTGCACTCCAGGCTGGGTGATAGAGCGAGACCCTGTCTCAAAAAATAAATATGACTTATGAGTTGCTTCCATTTAAGGCAGCAGCACATATTTTACCTTTTGTTTCAGGTTCTATGACTAAGCATGGCTAGTCTTTTTGAAATTTTGATATTTTCTTTATCAAACATTTTTGGCATTAGCTTGGATTTTTAAAAAATATTACATTGCAATATAATCAATTTTGCTGACTGAGTTTTCTGGCATTCCGTTAAATTCTGTGTCTAGGCAAGTGTCTCACTCGCCTCTCGCTAAGTCCCAGTCCTACTGTGATTCCTTTGTTTTGTTGCAAATATTCACATTCAACATATCCTGTCCTGTTTGATTAACCTCCCATTCTCATTCGCTATTTCCTCACATCCTTAAATCAAAGGGTAGGGGAACTATTTTAAGTACCTTTGAAGAAAAGAGCATGTATAATGCTAGTAAATATACCTGACAAGTATATATTTTTTTAAATCGAAGTCTTTCTTTCTTTTTTTTTTTTTTTCTAGAGACAAGGTCTTACTCTGTTGCCCAGGTTGGAGTGCAGTGGCATAATCTTGGCTCACTGCAGCCACAAAACCCTGGGCTGATCCTCCTGCCTCATCCTCCCGAGTAGCTGGGAGTACAGGTGTGAGCCACCATGCTCAGATAATTTTAAAATTTTTCTTTAGTAGAGATGGGGTCTTGCTATGGTGACCAGGCTGGTCACAAACTCCTGGTCTTGCATTCTTAGCCATAAAAATCTCTTCTAATCTCCCTCTGGCATCCCGTTTTAGCTGAAGCCAAACATTTAAGCAGACAAGCATGAGAAAAAACAAGGAATTATTCTTTAACTCCTCCAATACCGATGTCGCATAAAGAAGTGAAAAACCGAAATCAAAACAAAACATTAAGTTCCCAAATATCACTAAATGTTTGCTCTTTCGAAACAGAAATTATAATATTTTCTTGTTCTTGGTTTTACACTCTTTAGAAAACTTGTTTCTTTTCCCCTCCAAATAAAATCTTGTGCAGTTTCCACTTGGCCTCACAGGAATGTAAAGCTTTATTTAGGTATGTGAACTGGTGGCAGAGAACAGAAGCTTCAGGAAAAAAAAATCAAAGGGTTAGAAGCAAATATAGTGTTTGCTTTTAGACACAATGCCATAACTTAAAGTGAATGGGTTCTCTCTTGTGTCATATTGCCTGGAAGTTTGCTATCTCATGACAACCAAAGTAGGATCTAGTGATGGCCAAGCCTTTGGTAAGTAGTTGTAAATGAGCAAATTGGTGATGTTTATTATAAACCAGACTATATACTAAGAGCATAATTCTGTATTTAAGTTGGTGCTACTTTTTATCTTTAGTTTACAGATGAGGAAACTAGAGAGAGAGATCTATCTATGAATTAGTAGATATTAACTCTTAACTAATAGATCGCATATATAATAGCAATAGAAATGGAATTCAAACGTAGGCAATCTGGCTCTGGATCTGAAATGGTAACCAGTCTATTAAACTGCACAAGCATGTGTTATTGACAGATAACTGACTATACAAACATGTGTTACTGATGGATAATTGACTTGCCAATGCAGCCAGCACCATCTGGCAGTTTAGGGTACTGTAATTTACTATAATTTAGCTTTACAGTAATCTATTGTCACTGCTTCTTGACTTAAGCACCACCCCTCAGCATGCCATTTAAGGGCTTCTACCTTCACTGCTGGCCAGCCTCTTTATTGTGCCCCCAGCTAGCCAACATATTTACTGTTATGTCCAGGTCCTGGTGCAAGCTCCCCAAATATCCAGGCCTGTTTATATCCTCCACAGTCTTCAAAGTTCACTGCAAATCGTTCCTCTTCTCAGAAGCCATCTCTGAGACTTCAAATCATACTCTTTTCCTTCTCCAAACTCCAAGTGGATTCATGGTCTGGAGCATTGATTCCCTTCCTTTGTCAACACAAGGATGCCTTTTTAATGTCAAAAATCACCCAGCTCAAACTCCCACGTGATAGTAAATTTGTGATATCCAATGTGGTGGATCTAAGCTAGAGGTTCTTAACCCTGGTTGCTCATTAGAATCATGCAAGAGACTTAAAAAAAATCCGAATGTCCAGATTGCAGCCCATAAAAATGAACCAGAATCTCTGAGGGGTGGCCCAGGCATAGTTGTTCTTCAAGCTCCCAGGTGATTCCAAGGAGCTGGTGAGTCTGAGAGCCAGTGGGCCAGCACCTATTGTTTTGCATTCTACCCTTGGAGGCCTCCTCCAACAAGTCTGAAAGCTCCTAAAAGCAAGAATATACTTTGATATTTTAAGCTTTTTAAACTCAAAGTGTGGATCATGGACCAGTAGTATCAGCATCACTTGGGAGCTTGTTAGAAATTCAGATTCATAGACTACCTCCCCGAGTCCTACTGATTCAGAAAGAGCATTTTAACAAGATCTGGTGATACCTATGCATAGTAAAGTTTGAGAAGCATGAGTGAGTTTAAAACACAAAAAGACCACCTACTTTGGGAGGCTGAGGCAGATGGATCACAAGGTCAGGAGTTCGAGACCAGTCTGGCCAACATAGTGAAACCTCGTCTCTACTAAAAATACATAAATTAGCCAGGTGTGGTGGCGCATGCACCTGTAATCCCAGCTACTTGGGAGGCTGAGGCAGCAGAATCGTTTGAACTCAGGAGGTGGGGATTGCAGTGAGCCGAGATTGTGCCACTGTACTCTAGCCTGGGTGACAGCGAGACTCGATCTCAAAAAAAAAAAAAAAAAAAAGGCAACTACAGCTGGAGGGGTAGCACTCTTGAGCTCAAGCCTCAAAAGGCCACTAAAAGTAAACATTCATTTATTAACATATGCATTTTTACTTCATGACATCATTCTCTGCCTTCTGGGCTGTTCCTTGGCCTGCACCTAGAGGAACACAAACAAAAACCAAACACTTTCTTCTCCTAAGTAAGTCTTCCCCCAGTGTTTTCTGTTCACTGATAATGCTAGTTTCTGACATACACAGAGCTCCTATGGGCTCACTCTTCTTTTCTTGGAAGCCCTGACACTCATCTAAGATCTTGGTCTAGGGTCTGCTCACCTACACTTTAAAATTCTGCTTCTTACTATTACGGATAGGGAACAGAAGGGGCTGGACAATCGTACAGCTTGGGATGGGCTTAATATGTGTGCTTCTTCCTTTTCCTAATAGAAGAGAAAGAAAGGTTCACTTTTTACCATGGCATTTATATGCAAAGAGCGTATTTGAAAACCATGTAAAAATAACTTCTATCAACTGTTCTTTAAAGTATAGTATTTATCTATCTAATAATGCCACACAAAAGCAGAAATTTGGCCAGGCAAAAATCAGTGGTTTTCTTCAAAAGTGTGTGTTTTGTAGCTTTCCCACACAGTACCAACCATATGTTATAAGTGCAGTTTAAATGAGGGGCTCATAAATAGAAATGCCAGCATGTCTCTTTTCTGTACAAGGGAGGGAAATAAATGACTTTATTAAAATTATGGTGATGCATGATCTGCTGAAAAGAAAAGCCATTTGTTAATATAAATTAGGACTTATACCTTGATGAGGGTTAGAAACCTAGGAAAAATTTAAGTGTAAGCCTAATTCTCTGATATGAAAAGCAAGACCATAAAATACTAGCTCATCTATACAATTTGAATATAATTTTATTCACTCATGGCTCTTGGGGCTTGAATCCAGGCCTTACTTTTTCAACAGAATTTGGTCCTATTTGAATCAGAATTTGGCCTGATAATGAATGGCCCAGACATAGATTTTTTAAAGTAGATCTGAAAGGATAATCCAATTGAAAGGTCTTCCCTGCTAAGCTGGAAATGGAGTGAAGCTGAATTTAGCTGTGCTATCAACGTAATGACCTGGGAAAGAAGGAGGTTGAACAACATGGGATTCCTTTTCACCAAATTTCTCTAAATAATATAACTTTTTAATTATCTGCAATAATGAGTGAAAATTAATTTATCAAGTTCAACACCAATATACAGGAATAACTTAACATGTGTTACTGTTTATAAGACACCATCGATTAAGACATGCCATTATTTTATTTATTTGTTTGTTTATTTATTATTATGAGACAGAGTCTCACTCTGTCACCCAGGCTGGAGTGCAGTGGTGCAGTCTCGGCTCACTGCAACTTCTACCACTCCAGTTCAAGCGATTCTCCCATCTCAGCCTCACGAGTAGCTGGGATTACAGGCACCTGTCACCACGCCTGGCTAATTTTTGTATTTTTAGTAGAGAGGGGGTTTAGCCATGTTGGCCAGGTTGGTCTTGAACTCCTGACCTCAGGCGATCTGCATGCCTCAGCCTCCCAAAGTGCTGGGATTACAGGTATGGGATTATGTTAGGAGCTTATCATTGGTTATAAGATTAGTCTCAATTTCAGAGATCATAGGGCATGGGAGAAACATATCTTAGAATTGCTGAAATTTAGTAGGTTAAAAGTATAACAAAAGTGATAATTTTATAAGAGCATAGCAACAACTTTTCCTGTCACAAATTTATAGTTTGGTGTCATGGTGGTGATACTACTCCTGGTTAATGATGCTATATTATGCCCTTAACTGGTTATGCCAAATGCCCAGCATCCCCACACCCTCTGCCTCTGCAGCAAAGATTGGAAGTAACCATAAAATCTGACTAATGCAAAAACTCTGCACTCCTCCTCTGGGAGCAAAAATGGTAGCAATCCATAGCCTGCAGCATGGCTTGCATTTTACTAATTGCAAACATGAGTGCATGTAGAAACCCATGTGCATTTTTATCAAAATAATACTAGCTATAAAAAGTGGGAGAGCCAAGAGGGTGCACACCTCTAATTTCAAATGGGCACCTAGGCCTCAGCTAAGGTCTGTCTTGTGGTTTGATAATGGGTTAATCCCACTGGTAAAGCTGCACAAGCAAGATGCATTCAGGCGCAGCCTTAAGGGCCCCTACGCATGCTTATCAGAATTCTAGAAGTAGAATCATTGACGTGTATTATAGTCCCTTGCAAGTAATTTGTGCTTTTTCCCTGTAAATGAAGTCAAAAGGACCCTGAGAGGCTAGAGAAAGCTGAAAATAAAACAGAAAAATCTTGTAATGCGGTTTCTAATTTGGTAAGTGGATTGATGGGACCTGAAGCATTTTCTGGTTAGATGGACTGATCAGAATTGGCCAAAAAGTTGCCTGAAGTTCCACTTCAGGTCACCCTGCATGTAGTTGTGCAAACCTTTCCAATTTCTCAGAAATGGAAATAGAAATCTCCAATGCGGCTTTAGAAGATGGAACACTGGAATACTCACGATGATTGGGAAGCCTTTCTTCTGAGTAAATAGTCCACGACATCAGGATCGGTCTCTAACAGGCTGATCAGCACTTCGTTCTGGAGATCTGGGGGAACCTGAAGGAGCCAAATGTTGAGGCATAAATAAAACCATTCCAGAAACAGGCAAAATATGGTCACTGACAATTTTACTGTAGCATAAAACAGAGCCCTAAAAGTTGCAAGAGAGCAGAATGATTTGCTGGTTAAAACCAAACCTATGCCAACCCATGCAGCTGCTTTAATTCTTAGGACCAACTGGATGATTACCAAATAGTCATATTCAATCCAAAATGTCACCCCTCACATGCCTGGAGATACAACTGAACCACTTGGATGCCTTTATTGCTCAGGCTAGATTTTCTTGGTTTTGAATAAGGAAAATATCATGGTTCAGAGAAATAGTGTCCATAATTTATTGCCCAATGGGGGTACTTTCTAGAGTTTGCATTTATAATTATGCCAAGACAGCAGGCAGAAATGATGACTGTATTGGGCAGTTCTGGAATATATGATCAGTTTATTAAGAAGGCAGGCCCTTGAGCCAGACTGCTTGGGTTTGAATCTTAGCCACACCAGTCACTAGCTGTGGGACCCTTGACAAGGTATATCGACAAGGATCTTCCTAGATCTCAGTTTGCTCACGTGTAAAATGGGGATAACAATAGTACTCACCACGAAGCATTGCTATGGTGATTAAATGACTTATTATATGTTGAGACTTTAAAACAGTACTTGGTCAATGGTAAATACTCAAAAAATTGCTGGCTACTACATTTGCATATGTCACTTTGTTATTCGGTGCCTGCCTTTACTCCTTTCTTGCATCTGGTCCATCAGTGATGAAAAGTTTCTCACTTTGTAATTTGTTAGGCATCCAGTAGAGTTCTACAGATGAGCATCATATGTTTCTCTAAGCCTAATCCATCTACAGTATATTAGAAGATGGCCTCACAACCCTAAGTCATCTGTGTGGAAATGTTCTATAAGAGATGATTGAACCCAGCTCTGACTTGTGGTTTCTTATTCCATAGAAGCTGATAGCTCAACCAAAGGAAACTCAAAACTATTGAGAGAAAATAAAATTTCAGTCTGATTCTCTCACACATGAGCTCAGAGAGAAGACTTTTTAAAACTGCAGGGTCAAGTCTTCTGAAAATAAGTGGTTGGTGGAAGAATTTGCTTCTTGCCTCTTGCAGAACTCTATGGTTCTTGAGCTTTGAGAATCTGGAAACAATTTTATTAATAAAAACAGGGATGAGAAAGCAAGGAAATGCGTTCTGTCTCTTACAAATCTGTTCCTCCTACTTCATCGTGAACCTTCATTAATGACATTGCCAACTTCTAATCACACAAGCTCAAGATCTCAGAATGGTACTAAAGCTTCTCTGCATCCTCTCTCCATTCAGAGCCAGGAGGCCTACTAGACTTCATCTCTATTACTTCTTTTCTCCCTTTTTCATTCCAACTGCAGTGACCCAAGTTCAAGCCCTCATTAGCCCTTTGTAGTGGTCATCTGTTCATCATTAAAAGTCTCCATTTCCCTCCTCTTATAATAGTTATACCCCACGTTCCCTCTGGTAAACCAACTGCTACCCAAGCCTTAGCTCAAGGGTGAAGTGTGTATCCTACTCTAAGTCTATTGAGCATTCCATTCTCAGATCATCATAGTTGTCTGAGCAATGGGCATGTGACTCCATCAGAGGCAATGAAAACCCTGGAGGTTTACCCTGAGACTTCTAAGAGAGGATACAGGGCCTGTATCCATATGAGGCCTGATGATTGTGCTGACAATTGAGCAAACAATACCAAGAAAGAGAGATAAAAGGGATGTCTTGATATCATCTGAGTCCCGGGACAAGCTATGTCTGAAGCCATATTTGCTTGTGGATTGTTCAGCTATGTGAGCCTTCAAATTACTTCAGCTAGTTTGAGTTTTTCATTGCAAAGAAAAATACGTACTTGATGAACCTTTGATACAACAGCTTTCAAATTTGTGTGCTATTTCCTTAACATGTGCATCACATTTCTTCTCTATGTGGTTGTCAGAATGCCATGGTCAAGACACTCATTTACTGGAAACTCTTTTTATTCCCATGGTTGAAGCCATCCACTTGCATGCTCTCCTCAATCTGTCTTTCCCATCTTCTCCCCTAGCAGTCATTCCACACAAGCTCTACTTCAGCACCATTGTGCTTCTCCCTCAGGTCTTCTTCCCTCCCTTCCTTTCATTCATTGCATAAATGTTGAGTGAATGCTTCCTGAGTGCCAGGTACTGGATGCTGGGAATTCAGTTACAAACCAAACAGACAATAATCTTTGTCTTCATGAAGCTGATAACAAATATGGAAAGACGGGTATTAAACAAACATACAAGAAAAACATAGAGAAACACAAGGCAAAGAAGGGCAACGAGAAATGCTTGGGAAGATGCAGTTTTAAATAGGATTGTCAGTCCCAGAGAAGCTGACATTTTAGCAGAAAACTCAAATTGATGAAGGAGTTGGAGAAAATCATTTCAGGTAAAAGGAAGGAAAAGAAAAGCCAATGATAAAGGTCTTGAGTCAAGAGTGATGAGGAGGCCTGTGAGGCTGGAAGAGAGTAGGAAAGGAGGCAGGTGGTAGGAAGGGGTCATGGGGCCAGGACCAGGTGTCATGGAGTCTTATGGGTCATAATAAGGACTTCTGCTCTTACTTGCAGTGGGTGGGGATCCACTGGAGATTTTGAACAGATGACTAACATGAAGCAGCATCACTCTGGCTGCTGAGTTGAGAGTAGAATGCATGGAGCCAGAGATAAAGCAAGGAGAGCAGAGAGGGGCTGCTGATCTACCCAGATAAGATGATGGGTCCTGAACCAGGACAGTGAGGTGAGGAGAAATATTTCCACCGTGGACATAGTGAGGATAGAAGTGATAGCATTAATTTATTGGATGGAGAGAGAGAGAAGAGAGGGAGAGGGAGAAGAAAAGATGACCTCAATGCTTAGGGCCTAGGCAACTAGAAAGATGGAGTTGCTGTTGACTGGTTTGGAAAAGCTGCAGGAGGAGAAGGTTGGGGGTCAAGTTTTGGAGTTTGGTTTTGATATGATAATGTTTAGAGGTCTGCGAGACATCCAAATGAAGGAGATATCTTGTAGATAGTTGGCAATAAGGATTCAGAGTTCATAGGAGAGGTCTGGGTTGAACATAGACATTTAAGAGACACATAAGGATTGTATTTAAAACCCTGTGACCAGCTGCAGTGGCCTGGGAATGAAAATGGGGAGAAGGGAAAGGGCAGGATATTTAGGTCAAGGGTGAGATTATTCTCTTACTGTATAAATTAAACAAACAGAAAGACATCATTTTTACTGTATTTTTTTCAAAGATCATCACCCAACAGCCATGTGCTATTATAACAGTTTTTAAAAATGTAACACCTAAAGGGTGAAAATGAGAAGAAAGAGAACTCATATATTTTAATGAACAGCAAAGCAAAAAATAATATAGGACAAAAATTTATGTCCTGATCTCTTTTTTAGAAGAAAATTTCATAAACAAATTAGGAAAAGTACTTGCATTTTCATCCAGTTAGTTTAATTTAAAATTTGCTAGGCTTTGACATGTAATAAAAAATTTCGTGGCTGGGCACGGTGGCTCACGCCTATAATCCTAGCACTTTGGGAGGCCGAGGTGGGTGGATCACGAGGTCAGGAGATCGAGACCATCCTGGCTAACATGGTGAAACCCCGTTTCTACTAAAAATACAAAAAAAAAAAAAAAATTAGCTGGGCGTGGTGGTGAGCGCCTGTAGTCCCAGCCACTCGGGAGGCTGAGGCAGAAGAATGGCGTGAATCCGGGAGACGGAGCTTGCAGTGAGCCGAGATCACGCCACTGCACTCCAGCCTGGGTGACAGAGTGAGACTCTGTCTCAGAAAAAAAAAAAAAAAAATTCGCTCCAAGCACTAATCCATTCCCATTTGGATTTAATTAAAGAATAAACAATTAGAGTGCAAGCCCTTCAGAGTGGTGCAAGCATGACAATATTAATTCTTTGAGAGTATGTAGTATGTCTAAGATAAATTATCAACTTGGATGCATTATTATAATAGGTTTCAGAAGTATCATTACTTAAAAAATAACTTTCCATAAATTTTTGTTAAGCTAGTCTGCAATTCAGAGGTTTTCCTCATTCAACTAGGCAAGCAATCATAATTATTGAGGTCTATTTTATGTTGCATACGTGACTCTTACTTGGTAACAAATGCAAATAGGAAGCGTCACAGTTATAAATCTGTCTATAGTTTCCTTTTAAAAGGCCCATGGTACCATTTTGGCTTGGAGACACTATTTACAAATGCATAAAAAAGATATAGTTTAAAATGGTAGATCCATGTATTACAGGAAGGCAAATAATATTTTCCTATGTATTATGCAAAACTAACTACAGTTGTATATAATTCATTAGTTTATTTATAATCCATTTTGTTACAGAGTGATTTAAGGCAGCTTCAAAATGTATGTGATTAAACCACATTTTAAAAAATAAAGGAATGATTCAGAAAATTGGAGTCAGTGGGAAAATGAGGTAAAAAATTTGAAATGATGCCTGAAACTGATTTTTTAATGTTCATACAACAGCACCCAGTACTGTTTTCCTGTAATTATTCTAATCTTTGGCTATAACTGCACATTTCATTTCGTAACATTTAATAAAAATTTCAAACTACTGGCTCAGTTAAATTGGATGAACATTTGTTTCTCTATTAATTTAGGTACTTGATGGAGAAATAAAAGTTAAGTAAATAAACTGATAGGAAACAGCAGCTTGAAATAAGTAAGAAAGAAATATCTAGGTTGACCACTGACTTAAGCATACCTTTTCAGGAATTAGGATGCTGTAAAAAAAATCTGACTGAGGCAACAGCCCCTGAAATCCAGTTTTGGCTCTGCTGTTTATAATCAATATAAACTTGGACACTTCTATCACCTTCTTTAGGATTCTGTTCCCACATCTGAAAACATATGCATATTCATTTTACTTAGTGGGGGGTGTTTTGGGAATCAAAAGCGCTAAAAAAAAATTGCAAATAGATTACCAACTGCAAAGAGATCTAGTAATAAAATGTTTTATTAGAAATAGATGAAATAAGTTAAACACTTGAAAAAATAAAAGCAGATAACATGGAGATGGACAATATTTGTTCTGCAATTATTAGTTTTTATTAACAGTCATCCATTTGCTCTTAGAGAAGAAGCACTCTCTTCTCTTTTGCTTAACACTTCTTTTGGGTAACTCAGTTATAGGATTTTCTCTTGCTATGTCTCTGCTTCTAATCCGCCTCTGAATTTCTGGAGTTACAGCCTATGACCTCTTGGCCCTTCAACTGCAATGGTCTTGAAGCCAGACTCTGTGTAGCCTCCCCCTTCCAGTTCCTTTTGCTAGACCTTGAATCTTCCCACCATTCACGTCATTAGAAGGTAAGTTTCCTGAAGGCAGGGATTATCTGATTTGTTTACCCAGAACTGAAACAGGCTCATAAATTTGTAGTTTTCTGTCAGCTAGCCTCCCTCAAAGCTAGGGCAAGATCATGTATGCACATGCTGGTACCTGAAGGAGGGCATGTAGGGGCTTCTGGAAAAGGTTATCTTCCCTATTGAAAATGGGTGCATGAAAAGAAACATTATCTCTTCATTAATTGATGCAATGATGGCTGGAAGAGATGCTGTTATCAACTGTAGCCATTTTGCAGCTGAAGATGGCAGAGCAGAGAGAGCAAAGTGCTACTGAGCTGCTGAAACTGTGCCCCCCCTATATTTACTGTGTCACATAATAAATGCTGATGTCAAAAGCCATTTGCAGTTGATTATTGTTCTCCTTGCCAGTCAAATGTTTCCTAAATGATGTCTCATTTTCCTCCTCTAACTTTGATTCCTACTCTTTCCTCTGTGGAAGCTCTTACCTGCACTTCTATGACCCCTCACCCCATCATTCACTTACACACTCACTTGCTCAATTTTATGCTCTTTCAGAATACAAGCTAGGGTGGTGATTTCTACCCAGGGGATGTGCAGTGAATGTTGCTGAAATGGCTAAAAATAATAATAATCTAAAATCACCCAGGATTATGGTCTGCATGTGTTATGTTGCCCCTGTCTAGATGTTTCTTTCTCTACTTATCAGTGGTACCTATGTCATGCTGCAGCACAGTCTTCTTGCTATTCATTTCTAGAGTAGGAAAATAAATTTTCTTTCCCAACTGATTATCATCAGAATTTTTCTAAGTTCTTAAGCTATTTTTCTTATCAGTACAAAAACTTCAAAACTTTTGGAAAAAGATAGCTCAATAATTAAACAACGTTTTCATTTTCTGCTCTGGGATTTTTGTATATAGCAAAATGGGAACTAAGGAGAAGGGTGGTGAAAGACATACTAAATTTTTTTAAAAATCAAGCAATTCTGCTTGTTAAAAAGAAGAAACAAAACCCAGCCCAAAGTGATTCTTCATTTACAATTCATTGTTTCACATCAAAATCTCTACTGGGCTTTAGTCAACCATGTAACAATTCTAGATATTTTCTAAGGGTACCATTTATGGTTGTGTTTATCTGGAGACTCAACTCCTTAGATTTTAATGAGTTCCTTCAAAGCATAATGCTATTCCAAAAATCAAAAGAACTTTGGCCCCTCCTGCTTCAGAGAAAAAAATGTAAACACTGCACATATGAAAGAATAAAACTGTCACAATTAAAATCTACCCGATCAAATTAAAAATGAAACCTTGAATTATTGCCTAGGGTATAATTGCTATGAGGTAGTTTATTCCATAAACCACTGAGAGAGAAAAGTGGTATGAGTTTTCTCCATTTACTAAGTCACCACAATAAACCATTAAGGGCTTTTCGAAGAGCTATTCCCAGGACCCAGCCCTACTGCACTTGTCACTGGATGTTCCACACCAATCCACCACTTTGCACTTGACCAAGAAGGATGCTTTAGCATTTAAAACCCAGCAAAAGTAAATATCACTGGAAATCATGATCGCATTTTGTAGTTAACAAACACACTAAAAGAAATCACTTTGGCTGTTTATGGGTGCAAAAGCTCAAACAAGGACAGGCCCAGCTTAGAACCTTTGGCGTTGCTCTGTTGTGACAGGTGGTTTAATAATTTAAGGGGTCTGGGTGCACGGGAGGGTCAAGATGCATTCAATTCAGCAAATATTTCCCAAGTGCTTGATACATGTCAGGCAGCATGTTTTGGCAATTCAGGTACATTAGTGAACAAATACAGTGGAAGAGTCCAGGGCTCATGGAATGATGTTGGAGGATAACTCAAGCAAAGATGAAAGAAATCAGCAGTCTTTGCTCCATGGCAGCAGGCTAAAGGGAGTGGAAAAGGTTCAGGCATAATTTGCTTCTGCTTCCTTCCACCTTTGTGGGACACAAACAGTACACATGTTCTGTCTTTGCAGACAGGGCCAAGTGAGCAGGCTATAGCAGGAACACTTGCTGGCTCTTGAAGCCATCTGCTGGCCTGAACATCAGGGGTGCTATGATTAGTCCAGCAGTATTACTGCTGTTAAAGGTCTTCATTCCTCATTTTCAGATTGGCTAAAATATGTTTTCTTATTCTTTCCCCACAAATGGACTCCATATCTGAGATACCACATCAAAATGCCTCTTCTTTTGTGTGAGGAGGCATCATGCTGTAGAAATAATTCATTTAGTCACTGCATCACTTGGGCAAATGAACTTGGCTTACTCCTCATGAAATGGTAGTGAGATTTAAACAAGCCAATAATGTACGTATTGAATAGCCCAACCCTGGCACATAGACAGTGGTATTTGTGATATATACAAAAGGAAATGGAAATCATATCTAATTATGTGGATATACTGGGAGGGGTGGTTTCTTGCTTGATGACCTGGATGAATGCTTGACTCTTTGACTTGGCGTGCAAAGTGGCTTTAAGAAAATGCGATTTGCATCAGGGAATGAAGAGAATACAAAGCAAAGCTTGGCTTCTGACTTGGAATCCTCATCACAGCCTCTGACCCTTGCTCCCAGTAGTGCTCATTTGAAATTTCCCACGTGCACTAAGCTGGTCCCCAGTTCAGGCCGACAACTCAGTGGGGTGGGAACACATTGGTTTTCCCACGTCTCCACTGCACTCCGGACTTTTCATCAGCTTACAAGGGTGGTGTCTTCTCTTTCTTGCCCCTCTTCTAAGAAGAAGCCCTAGTAAGAATCGTTTATTATCAGCCCTTAGAAGAAGCTGACAGTTTTCTCCATTCTGCTCTGAAGTTCTTACTAATCCCAAGAGCAATGATGAGTTTTCTCTGGAATTCTCAATATTAGTTACAGAAGTAATAACTTTCAGAACAATTCATGTATCAATGACTGAGTCAGTGAGAGCTTTCTGGTTAGGATAATACCAATGACTTTGTGTAGATATTCATGATTCTTTTTTTTTTATTATTATACTTTAGGTTTTAGGGTACATGTGCACAATGTGCAGGTTTGTTACATATGTATCCATGTGCCATGTTGTTTTGCTGCACCCATTAACTCGTCATTTAGCATTAGATATATCTCCTAATGCTGTCCCTCCCCCCTTCCCCCACCCCACAACAGTCCCCAGAGTGTGATGTTCCCCTTCCTGTGTCCATGAGTTCTCACTGTTCAATTCCCACCTATGAGTGAGAACATACAGTGTTTGGTTTTTTGTCCTTGCGATAGTTTACTGAGAATGATGATTTCCAGTTTCATCCATGTCCCTA
Organism: Nomascus leucogenys; assembly: GCF_006542625.1. Lineage (NCBI taxonomy): Eukaryota > Metazoa > Chordata > Mammalia > Primates > Hylobatidae > Nomascus > Nomascus leucogenys. The sequence goes on from NC_044406.1 coordinate 9,646,529, forward strand.
CAAAGGACATGAACTCATCATTTTTTATGGCTGCATAGTATTCCATGGTGTATATGTGCCACATTTTCTTAATCCAGTCTATCGTTGTTGGACATTTGGGTTGGTTCCAACTCTTTGCTATTGTGAATAGTGCCGCAATAAACATACGTGTGCATGTGTCTTTATAGCAGCATGATTTATAGTCCTTTGGGTATATACCCAGTAATGGGATGGCTGGGTCAAATGGTATTTCTAGTTCTAGATCCCTGAGGAATCGCCACACTGACTTCCACAATGGTTGAACTAGTTTACAGTCCCACCAACAGTGTAAAAGTGTTCCTATTTCTCCACATCCTCTCCAGCAGCTGTTGTTTCCTGACTTTTGAATGATCGCCATTCTAACTGGTGTGAGATGGTATCTCACTGTGATTTTGATTTGCATTTCTCTGATGGCCAGTGATGATGAGCATTTTTTCATGTGTTTTTTGGCTGCATAAATGTCTTCTTTTGAGAAGTGTCTGTTCATGTCCTTTACCCACTTTTTGATGGGGTTGTTTGTATTTTTCTTGTAAATTTGTTTGAGTTCATTGTAGATTCTGGATATTAGCCCTTTGTCAGATGAGTAGGTTGCAAAAATTTTCTCCCATTCTGTAGGTTGCCTGTTCACTCTGATGGTAGTTTCTTTTGCTGTGCAGAAGCTCTTTAGTTTAATTAGATCCCATTTGTCAATTTTGGCTTTTGCTGCCATTGCTTTTGGTGTTTTAGACATGAAGTCCTTGCCCATGCCTATGTCCTGAATGGTATTTGCCTAGGTTTTCTTGTAGGATTTTAATGGTTTTAGGTCTAACATGTAAGTCTTTAATCCATCTTGAATTAATTTTTGTATAAGGTGTAAGGAAGGGATCCAGTTTCAGCTTTCTACATATGGCTAGCCAGTTTTCCCAGCACCATTTATTAAATAGGGAATCCTTTCCCCATTTCTTGTTTTTGTCAGGTTTGTCAAAGATCAGATAGTTGTAGATATGCAGCATCATTTCTGAGGGCTCTGTTCTGTTCCATTGATCTATGTCTCTGTTGTGGTACCAGTACCATGCTGTTTTGGTTACTGTAGCCTTGTAGTATAGTTTGAAGTCAGGTAGCGTGATGCCTCAAGCTTTGTTCTTTTGGCTTAGGATTGACTTGGCGATGCGGGCTCTTTTTTGGTTCCATATGAACTTTAAAGTAGTTTTTTCCAATTCTGTGAAGAAAGTCATTGGTAGCTTGATGGGGATGGCATTGAATCTATAAATTACCTTGGGCAGTATGGCCATTTTCATGATATTGATTCTTCCAACCCATGAGCATGGAATGTTCTTCCATTTGTTTGTATCCTCTTTTATTTCATTGAGCAGTGGTTTGTAGTTCTCCTTGAAGAGGTCCTTCACATCCCTTGTAAGTTGGATTCCTAGGTATTTTATTCTCTTTGAAGCAATTGTGAATGGGAGTTCACTCATGATTTGGCTCTCTGTTTGTCTGTGATTGGTGTACAAGAATGCTTGTGATTTTTGTACATTGATTTTGTATCCTGAGACTTCCAATATCATACTGAATGGGCAAAAACTGGAAGCATTCCCTTTGAAAACTGGCACAAGACAGGGATGCCCTCTCTCACCACTCCTATTCAACGTAGTGCTGGAAGTTCTGGCCAGAGCAATCAGGCAGGAGAAGGAAATAAAGGGTATTCAATTAGGAAAAGAGGAAGTCAAACTGTCCCTGTTTGCAGATGACATGATTGTATATCTAGAAAACCCCATCGTCTCAGCCCAAAATCTCCTTAAGCTGATATTCATGATTCTTATCCTTGATTTCCAGTGCTCCCACAGATAGCCAGTTTTTCAACAGGTGTTGATATCAGAAGTGGAGGGTCATGATTTAAAGGTAAGGGAATATAAGCAGTATGGACACTGGACAAAATCGAAACAAAAATACATTTTTTTCTAGTAATACAGAATTGCAGTATTCAACAAATAATTACTAAGCACCCATCTTTTGCCATATACTTTCTAGGTGGTGTGAATGTCAGTGAACAGAACAAACAAAAATCTCTGCCTTTATAAGGTTTGTATTCTATTAGGTTTCAATAAGCATAAAAATAAGTAAATTATATAGTGGGTTAAAAGGTAATAAATGCTATGGAATAAAAAGAGCAGAGTAAGGGCCTAGGAGTGTATATGTGTGGGATCAGGTCACAGCATTATACACAGTGGGCAGAGTGGGCTTGATTTCCAAGAAAACACCCAAACATGCTTTGATAGAGCAGTCACCTTATCGCTTTAATGTAATAATAGCAGAAATCTTTTTTTAATGCCTAGTATATGTTAATTCTGTTCTAGGTGCCTTAAAATGTCATTTCTAATTCTTTTAACAGTCCTATAAATTAGGTCACATTATTTCATCTTTTGGCTAGGGAAGTTAACTGTGGGGGCCCAAGATTACATAGCAAATAAGTGGCTGAGCAGGGATTTGAATTTTGGTAGCTCATTCCAATGCACATGGTCTTTCTACCATACTAGTGTTTCCCAAGATGTGGTTTCCAAAGGTGTGGTTAGGAAACTACCAGAACTCTGTGGAGGTCTTCACTAGAAAGTGCAGATTATTTCTGGGCCCCATCCCAGTGCTACTCAATCTGATTCTCTGGACTGCATCCTAGGAATCTGAATGTCTAAGTTTCCTTGCAACTATGCTGCACACTCAAGTTTGAGAACCACCATTATAATCTACTGCCTTCGTATTTTGATATCTGTGGTCATGATATCTGCTATTGAGAACCACCATTATAATCTACTGCCTTCGTATTTTGATATCTGTGGTCATGATATCTGCTATTATAATCTATTTCCAGCTCAAGGATTTCCAAACCAGTACCTGAAAAGCAAACAACCAATGCAAAAGACTGTCCTAGCCAGACTCTTAAATTGTGTGTCAACCTCTGCATCTAGGTTCCTCTTCTGTATTACAGGACGAAGCCAGGTTCTTTTCTGCCCTTTCCCATTAAGTCAGAGAGTGGCCACTTGGGAGAGGCAGTCTCAGCATCAGGAAATGAAGGAGGTTAGAACACCCAGAACAAATTTTGGGTCCCTGCCAGGCCTCTGTGAGCTTCTGTATCCCTTCCACCAGTTATTTTATGGAATCACTGCCTCCAGGTCTGTTCTGCCTTCCAGGACAAGCTCACAGCTACCCTTCCTAACAAGTCTTCCTTTCTAATGCTAATAGAAGTTACACCTCCCTTTCTGAGCTCCTAAACCCAAGGACTGTGAAACTGCACAATTACTAACTACTTTTAACCATCGGGCCCCGACTAGCTTCACCCTTCTTTGTTTGGAATTATAATAATTCTGAAAGCTTCTTTAAAAAGCCAAACAAAACAAAACAACATAGCGACAAACAAGATTACATTTTTGTCCACTCCTGCAGATCAGCTTTGCTGACCAACCACCAGCCTTGGTACAGCCGACTAGTTTCTGAACTGCCAAATATGCCAAGAGAATCTAAAATGTGATGAAATTAATTTTCTTCTGTGCTTTATAAAAAGGAAGGAAGGGAAGTCAGTGCTAGGGCATAGAACTACGCAGATTTTAGAACTAGAAGGGGTCTTGGCTATCATTCATTCAAATCTAGTATTTGATAACTAAAGAAATAGAAACAGAAGAAGATGAGGTCATGTAGCCAATATATAATAGGGACAGGATGATAGTAAATTTTCTGGTTCCAGAGTCAGTTTCTTTTCATAGACCAAGACTTGAGATATTTGTCTCCCTTTTCCTCCCACTCCACTGTTATTTTTCTGAATATATGATTACCAGAATCCTTCTAAAGAGGTCAAGAATGATTACATTAATGGTTAACTTACTCCAAGAAAGGTATCCTTAATTTCTCCATGCCCAAATCTTTTCATACATAGAAGGAGTAAGGCTTGGTAATATGGAAATCATATGTCACAGAACAACCATTGAGTCATTCATTAATTCAACTAATATTTATTGTGTTCCTACCATGTCCCAGGCACAGAGGTAATGCAGTAAAGAAAGTACTATAGATAGAAATGGACCAAAAAAATCATCCTGTCATGTAGTTTACATTTCTAGGGAGTGGGGAACATAAACGAGAAATTTGTAAGACCCAATGCTAACAGTGGTGAGTGCTACGGGGAAAAATCAGGGAAAGGAAATAGGGAGTGATGATGTGTGTGTGTGTGTGTGTGTGTGTGTGTGTGTGTGTGTGTGTGTGTGATGGGGGGTGGAGGTGCATTTTAGACAAAGTGGCCAGGAAAGGCCTCTATGAGAAGTAAAGACTATAACTGGAGAGCAAAAATATGAGAGAATGTCGACATCAATCCCTACAGAGAATGGCAAACAAAGATCAGATTTGGGAAAAGCTGGAAAAGGTAGAATACTGATGTTTTTATACTGTTCTTAGTAATTCAGGTGGCAGGAAATGGAAAGAAGAGGGATGGCACAATTAAAATGGCAGCAGCTGTATTTTCAAAGAAGCCAGGAAAAGTTTTGTTGGTATCTGAGTTGTAAAGAAATACTCGATGATATGTGGTTTCATACAAACGAGAACTTTGCTTAGATAATAGAATTAAGTTTGATGAGAAGTATTATTTTGTTTAAAAAAATCCAGAGAACATGAAGTAATGCCAAGACTACTTGGCAAGATGATATGTGACTTAAACTTGATGAAAATGTTGAAAAGTTCAGACATTTGATTCATCCAAATATGTAGTTAATTATGAGGATTTAGGCTGACGTGTACATTTTATATAGAGTCAATTATTAATTCAACATTTATTGAGAGCTTAGCATGTGCAACCCAGGGACAGTGCTTCAGAGACACAAACAAGAGCAAGATGCCATTCTACCTCAGTGAACTTTTCATTTGCTCTTCCTCCTGGGGATCCAACCAGGATACATTTTCAAGCCACCCTTGAAGTTAAGTGTGGCTTGTGCATAAGTTCTGGCCAATGAGATTTGAGTGGACAAGATGGATGACCTTTCTGGGGTTGCCCGTAAAACCCTAAAAAATGTCAGAGCCTCAAAATACAAGAAGCTGGGATTCCTAAATCACCACCTGGAAGGCTGTCCACCTAACACCTGATTAAACTTTATGTCAGAGTGATATTTATGTTTGTGTTAAAGTACTGAGATTTGGGGCAGCACGTGTTACCCAACTAATATAATTACTAATTAACACTTGCATAAACTGCTACAGTTTGCACAATACTTTCATGTATCAAATGATTCTGGTCACCAACCCGAGAATTACATCATCATTTTGTTTTTCCCATTTCTAAAGCTAGAATTGATGCTTAATGAGTATTGAATTACTTGGTCACAATCACATAGGTAAGACACGGAGGGCAAATATTCTAAACCACTGGGTCTCAAATTTACAAAAAATAATTAGTATAAGACAAGCATGGACATAAATCTAATGCAAAGCACTTGATAAGTGTAGACAAATTACCAAAGAAATTTAAAAGAGGTAACTAGAATTCTTGGTTGAAGGAGCCACAAAAGGCTCTCGTGGAATAGGCAGGCTTTATAGCGTTTGCAAATTGACAAGAGAAATGGGAGAAAAAACATGAAGAAGGTTCTTGTAAATTTTGACATGCAATATTAGTGGTGAACAGAAATAGAAGAGAGTTGGCATTTGTTTTAATGTTTCAAGGGAAGTTGTAGCAAGTGATGCAGCTTGATGAAGGAAAACAGGAACTGGTAATTCAATACAAATCAAAAAAATATTTATTGAGTGCCTGCCAGATAGAGGGCTTTCCAAAAGTGTACAGAGGATATGGAGAGGAGATAACAATGGTGCAGTCCTTGTTTTAAATGCATTTATACTCTACTGGGGGAAATGGTCATAAATTACTATACACAATGTTGGGTAAGATAAACATCAGTAAGAACAGTAATGGAGTTCAGGGACAGAGAAGTGGCATGGGAAGGACAAAGGAAGGACAGGTGAAGCTTCATGTAGGAGGTAAAATATCAAGATTGACCTTGGAGGAGGTGAAACTACTAAGGATGCTTATGAATACATGAATTCATGAGGGACACAATTCCATAAAGAAGGGTTTTATTAACGTTTTGAGCAAGGACACTGCTTTATAATTAAATGACTCCAAAATGTGACCATGGTTTAGAGGACAACAAAATGAAAATTATAATTTGGTATGTTTGTTTAAACATGGAATCACAAACTCAAAATGACATCATAGTTGTGCAAATTTCTACTCCTGCTGAAACTGCCTGACTTCCAATGAATTCAGTGAGCAGCACTGCACCCCAGAGAGTGGTCTACTAGAGTTTCATCCTGCCTCCAGAGGAAACCAATAGGCGGTTTGCTGTGATGTCCTGCCACAGAAGGGCCACCTACCATGAACAGGGCTTCATAATTTTCAATCATCTTTTGCACAACAGCAATGATGGCCGTGCTCTCCTCAGCCCGGGCTGAACTCTGGACTGAGAATTCTTTGTCTGATGACTTCTGCTTGTGCAGCAGGTTGGGACCAAATATGGTGGCTAAGTTTAGAGATGTCATTTTATTCCCAGTGACCTATGAGAGAACAGAACACAAGGACTGTTGTTATGTTTGCCTTTCAAAATACTGGGTGATTCAACAATCAATGAAACCTTTTACTCTCCATTTTTTTTTTATCCTGCAAGGAGGCCATCATCTCTATGAGAATCCATGGAGGGCATCATTATTTTCCTTTTGCTTTAATATCTTGGATTGAAGCTCATAGTTCAGTGATCATCTCAATAGCATATTGAGTAAAAATTTGCAACTCTAAGTCGTTTATTGTAAAATTGGTACTATACAAAATTTCTATCCTGTTTGCACTTAAGAAATATTGACACCCATCCATCCATCTATCCATTTCTCCATCCCTTCATTCATCAATCCATAATCTCACCACTGATCCATCCACTCGGCACCTATCATAGGCTGGGCATTTTTCATCATATATTGTAATTATTTTAAAATTTTTCCAACAATGATTACAACATAGTCCTTATTTTAAAGGGCTCTCATTCTAGGGAGGAAATAAACCTATCACTTACAGGTAATGAGTACAAAGTATAAAGCTCTCAACTCCGAAGGCCCCAGGGTCACTACCACAGAGGTGGAAGCATTTGCACAAACTCTCAAAAGAAGAATAGAGTTTGCTAGGCTGAAAAGCAAAGGATCTGGGGTAGGGGGTAATTTTACAATGGAGAAAGCACCACACATGCAAAGACAGAAACATCTAAAATACGTCATGGAGCCCCAGGAAGCTCAGTGTGGTAGGGAGTTCTGCAGGAAAGGCAGGCAAGGGCCAGGTGAGATGATCTTCGTGTGTCAGACCAAGGAATTCAAATTGTGATCTAAGGGCAAGAGGATTCTGAACAGAGCAGAATGGAAATGGAATCTGCATTTCAGGAAGAGCAATCTATGGCACAGGGGATGGGGGATGCAAGGAAGTAGGACTACCTGGGACATACCAAAACAGTCTAGGCCACAGCAGCTAGTGTCTGAACTAGGAAGGAAGAAGTAGGGATGAAGAGCAGCTTCCAAAGTTATGGAAGGGGTGAGGAGGATAATGCAGAGGGTAAGGATCTTGTGTTTCAACAAATGAAAAAATGGAAGGACAGTTAAGTGAGAAACATGAAGGGCTGAAAAGGGGTTCCTGGAGACTCCAGCACCCTTAAGGAGCAGCTGATGAAGGAGGCCAATAATGGGTGAGAAGTTAGAATAAAAGAAACCTGTGTCTGAGAAGAAATGACAGAGGAGTTTCAAGTGAGTTATCAACTGTGGCAGAGGGTCATCGAGATGTGACCCTTCCCTCCAGAATGGACTCTTTGATGGTTCTGATGTCCCAGCTAAGAGTCATGTCAGTGGTGTGGCAGGAATGAGCCACAGTTGCAGAAGTGGAAACAGTGTAGACACTTTCTTCAAAAGATATCACAGAGAAGGAGGAAGAAGAAATGGAGGAGGAGCTAAAGGGGAGTACAAGGTGAAGGAAGGGAACTATTTTTCAGCTTGAAGTATAAAAAATTATTCACATTCAATATATTAATAATTAGAAAGTACAGGTAAGCAAAAAGAAAAAAAATGCCCATAATTTCACCACTGCCAATTATCAGCCATTCCTATGCCTTCCTGTGCACATATATACATGTATACCTGATATTTTCTTCTTTAAAACTGGGATCACATCCATATATTATTTTGTAACTTGCTTACTGTCTCTTAACAACATGCTACAATAATCTTTCCACTAAAAAAAAAATCCTGTCTTCAGTCTTCATTGGCCCCTAGAATCCCACTGCACGAATAAACCATGATGTTTTTTAACCACAGTCAACTGATAGGCATTGATGTCATCTTGAATTTTCTGTTATTATAAGCAATGGTACAAAAAATATCCTTGAAAGGATATTTTGTGAGCTTGGGTGGGCACTTTTTAGGATTAAATTCCTACAAGTTGAATTGTTGTAATAAGGAGTATGAACGTTTTTAAAGGTTTGGGAATTTTTTTCTACTTGTCTCTTTTTTTTCAGGTGAACGGGAGAATCTGAGTAAGTTTCTCTAGGCTAGGGTTTCTCTACCTCGACACTAGTGACATGTAATACCAGATCATTCTTTGCTGTGGGGGCTGTCCTGTGCATTACAGGATGTGGAACAGCACCCCTGGCCTCAGCCCACTAGATGCCAGGAGCACCCCTACCCTCAACCAACAGTTGTGACAACCAGAATTATCTCTAAACATGGTCACATGTCCCCTGTGGGGTAAAATTGCTCCTGGTTGAGAACCACTGGTCTATGTGAATTTTTATTTCTCTTGTCAATATCAGTTGAGAGTCAGGATAAGTATGGGAACTGCGTCTGCTTGGTGGGGATCTTTTGCCTGGGAAGATCTACACAGCCTTTGAGAAACACCTGGGTGCCCAGCATAGAATTCAGGAGTCCCGATGAACAGCTGAAACAAAGCCCTCTGAACCCCACTCTCATTCTGTGGAGTCATGAGCTGGTGGCTGCCGTGCCCTGCAATCCCAGCATGGTACACGAGTTGTATTATTTTTAGAAGGCAAGGCTGTTTTCAGGTGAATGATTGGCCACCAAGGGATATCATTTCATGTGATAAACACTGACAATTTGAAAGAAAGTGACCTTTATGTAGGATCGTTCAATCATTTTTCTTTGTTTTATTTAATTGGTAAGTTTTTTATTTCATTGACAAGTTTTCATTTAATTTTTCTTTTCCTGGAAATTCATGGTTAAGGTGAAAATCAAATACGTGTCATTTTCAAATTCCTCCCTTTAGAACTCAGAGGTATTTGGAGTGTTTCCCCTTACCCCTTTAAAGTCACATTAGGGTTTTCTCATTTTTTAAAAAAACATTAACAAATGGAAGATTTTGTTTTCTTTTAAAAGAATGTTTCATACAAGAACAATCTAGAGCTCTGTTTCCGCTCTTTCCTTCTCCTGTTGCTATTCTGGGAATGGAATACAACCCATCTGTAAAACTGCACACAGATTCCAGCTGCAGACCAAGCTACTGGGGTTTGTTAACACTTTTGAGGTTTCTTTTGTTTTATTGTTTTTTAACATGGAAAGAAGACTTGCTCCCAGGCAACATCCACCTTTTCTCCATGTGTTTCAGCATATATTTATATATATACTGTACGGCTGTGTCTAGGTCATACAATGTACACTCGAGCCAGGCCATTACTTCATTTTGTAATTAGCTAGCAATTCAAGAAAACTTTTGTCTTCACTAAATGAACATCCTAGATCATTTCTAAGCTTCATATGAATAGCTCGTATCTGTTAAAAGTCTAGTATGTACAGGTACCAGGCTAGGGGCTTTCCACTGGCCATTTCAATTCTTTCTCACTATAAGCTTAAGAAACAGCTGCTGCTGTTGTCCCTATTTTATAGACGAGGGAAGTGATGCGAAAAGCTCAGAGCCAGGAGATGGTATAGCAAGAAGCGAAGCTGGTGGCCCCACTCTAAGCAACCCTACTCTCTTCATCCCATTGCTACATCTCTTCCTGTTTCCTCTTGCTTGGCAGACCCAGCCATGGCATGGGGAAATGGGAAAACAAGCTTTAAAACAGGGCTGAACGAGGGTGAGGGGAGACACAGGTCTTGCTAAGTTCCAAAGCCAACCTACCATTTCCTAGAGGCATGTACTCCTCAAAGATCAGTAATCATGGCCCTACATTGGTGGTTTGTAACTTCTTTTATGCCTCATAGACCCTTTGAGAACTCAGTGCCAGCTATGGACTCTCACCAAACAAGTGCATATTCACACCACATTTTCCATGCAGTGCCAGGGGGTTCTTGAACTCTGAAAAACCACTGCTCAGGAGGTTTCAATTTTGTTCCTGCTATATTCTTTCTTGAAGAAATGCAATGTTTCTTACACTTGGGAATTTCTCTTTTCCCTAAGGAGCAAAGCAAATAGCAAACTAAACAAAATAGAAGAAAACAAAACAAACACAAGATAGCAAAACACCACAATTCAATAAAATACTGCTATTTTTTTTCCCAAAAAAGCACTGATTGACTGGTCAACAATTTTTCTCATGCCCTTCTTTTAGACATCTTTAAGATCTCACCAGTGAATGATGCATTGAATTTTAAGCACATATCAAAGAGAAAATATTATGTTCCTTTTGTAGATGAGGAAGCTAAGACCACCCCCCATCCCAACTCTGTTTTCCTTCCTCTTCCTCTCTTTCATAAAGACAAGTTATGCAGCAAGGTGCTGGCAGAACCTGTGTGAGCTTTCAAGTTTCTTGACAATCTGCTTCAGGTTTCATCTATGTTGCAATCCCCCCAAACAACACCTAACAAATAGATAATACATACTAAAAATATACGTAAGAGAAGAAGTTGAAAACTGTTGGTTTTTGATCGTATTTTACAATTTGGTATTTAGCTTTACTCTAGTCTGCCCATTCCATATTCTCTACCTGCTCATGCCAAATCAACTAAAAAATAATAAATAACTCCTCTCTTGATCCTCTCCCTCTACCCTTGACTTCTAACAGAAGGAGTTTGGCTAACTCCCATCCCAATGCTGTGCTTCTGTGGTCCATGTACTCAATCCCTACACACCCTTTGATGAGCATCTTAAATTCAACCTCCTCCATGAAGCCATTCCTAACTTTTCTGGCCCATGCTCATCACTTCTCTGAATGTCTGCAATGACTCTGCAGTGCATTCCCTAATTCTATATTTGCCTTGTGTCCTCACCTCCTCCACCTCTTAGATGCCATTGTATCCTGAGGCCAGTCATTAGAAAATCTCTGAGCAATAGTCATTGGTTTACAGGAACCTAGGGTAGATGCTCAGGACATGCATGATTTAAATCCCAAGGCCATTCTTATTTATTTATTTATTTATTTATTTATTTATTTTTGAGATAGAGTCTCACTCTGTCGCCCAGGCTGAAGTGCAGTGGCGTGATCTCAGCTCACTGCAAGCTCTGCCTCCCAGGTTGACACCATTCTCCTGCCTCAGCCTCCCGAGTAGCTGGGACTACAGGCACCCGCCACCACGCCTGGCTAACTTTTTTTGTATTTTTTAAGTAGAGACAGGGTTTCACCATTTTAGCCAGGATAGTCTCAATCTCCTGACCTCGTGATCTGCCCACCTCGGCCTCCCAAAGTGCTGGGATTACAGGCGTGAGCCACCGCGCCTGGCGCTGCCAAGGCCATTCTTACATGGAAACGTTTATAGTAGGAATTGCTGTTGTCCATATTACTATTGATACAAAAGCCTCCTAACTCACTCTCCCTTTGTCTCTAGCCAATCTACAACGTGGATTATATCACCCATTATTTGAATCCTTCCAAGGATTCACAGCTTAAAAGAATCAACCACCTGCCCTGCACAGAGGCATTCAGCAATTTATGAACATGGCTCAATTTCCCATTGTCTGCCTCAGTACATCACTGCTCCGTAGCCTTTACTACAGTTCACAATGGCTGTGAGAGCTGCCTGCTCTCCTGTCACTGCTAACGATTTCACGGAAGCAATGCTTTCCTTATATTTCTCCTGCTGCTTTAATCTTTGGCTATTAGTCTTTCATTTTGATGCAATGTTTAGGTCAAGAGTGTCTAGAAACCCTTGTAAACCCTGGCTTCCTTTTACAACTTCACTGTCACCAGGATAATTTCATATTCCTTACAGTAAACTGGTCTCTCAACCACTCTTCAAGGCTGGTTGAAGAATTTTCATTCCCCAAGTTCAGATGAGGAGACCCAGGTATAGGAAGGTTAATACATTTTTCCAACAACACATGGTCAGTGAATTAAAGAGCTATCAAGCGCTCTCAACCAGGGGTGATTTTGAACCCTTCTCCTCAGGGGAGACTTGGAAATGTTTGGAGATATTTTTGGTTGTCACAACTTGGTGGGAGAGGAGATGTACTGCTACTGGCATCCAGTGGGAAGAGGCCAGGGATGCTGCTAAATATCCTACAATGCACAGGACAGCCCCATGACAAAGAATTCCTAGCTCCAAATATCAATTGTGCAGAGGCTGAGAAACACTGACTAGACCCCAGTACATTTTTTTTCTTCTAATTCCTATTCTGTACTTCTTTTCTCTTAGACTGGCTCAGGTTCTATGCACAGCTTGGACTTTGCTAGTAAGGGGACCAACCCAACCCATTAACCAGTATAACAACATTGCCCTTCTTCAAGATCTTTTTCTATCATCCACTGGGATACTGTCCTAATAACTCTGCAAATCTACAGTGACTATGGGGTCCATGGCACCTCCCCTAGAGTTGTGAAATGCACTAATATGCCACTCGTACAACCTTAAGTGGAAGCTCTCTGTGGGTTGCTAGGTAAGTCACTTAGCTCCCCTGGCCCTAAGTTTTCACTTCTGAAACATGGAGACAGTGATATGTCTTTTGCCTGTTAAGAGGATTTGCATATATATATACATACATGTATATATATACACACACATACATATATATACGTACATATATATATACATACATATATATATACACATATATATACGTACATATATATATACGCACATATATATATATATATACACACATACATATATATATATATACATATATATAGATACCCTAGCACAAAGCCAGCTCATGGAAGGAGAGACATAAATGGTAGCTCATATTCCAGCATGCTGCTTCATTTACACCTATCCAAGAATATTTTCTTCTTTTTGACATAGGCAATGGAGACTTGTTCAGCAACTGAACGGAAAGAATGTCTGAAAATGATTCTAAAAGGGCAATAATGAGTTCAATTGAAACTTTTGCTTTCCTCAATGCCTTCTTAATTACCTGAGACCCACTTTTCTCCTTCTCACATAGTACTTAAGAAATGTCAGAGAAGTAACTGAAGTACCTTTAAACACAGAGCTCTGCTTTCCCCCAGCAATTAGGCAGATCATGCTACAGCTTCTGTTATAACTGTAGTTGATAGAGGCTGGCATCCAAATGAGTAATAAAACTACTTAACAATTATGAGAATTATAGTATGCCCATCAAAGAGCTGTGTATGCTGAAATAAGGTGTCAGTGCCATATTATGAAATCTGAAGCCATCCGGGGCTTCACTAATTATAACTGCTATAGAGATAAATGGCTAAGTCAGGAGAGTTCCATTCTCACACCCATAAGGAGGAGGATGAGAAGAAATGCAGAATTGCCTTTCTGGATTAGAGTGAAAAAAATTATACATAACCACGTTCTTTGGGAAAGAAATTTGACAAACACAGAACTGAAGCCACAATGCAGCTGAGCTTTGTTTAACAAGAATTTACAAAAAAGTTTCTGTGGTTAAGTAAGTTTGGAATGCCTCTGGCCCCTTCTTACTGATTTACAGTGCATGTTAGCTTATGAAGGAGTCTAAAACCTCCGGAGGAATCCGAGGTCAGGGAGAGGTATAATTGCATGGTATCAAAGAGGGAAGGGGGTGTCTCTTGTTAAGGTGAAGATTAAATACATTGCCTATTAGTAAGCAACTTAAAATTGAGGCCAGCATCTCATTTGTCCAAGGGTGAAACAAAAAAAAAAACTTGAAATATATGAGTGTAACCAAAGAGAACCAGAACCCAAGATCTTAGATTTGGTGCGGGGGGGCACACTGGGGCCTGAGTGGGGATCAGATCCAACAAGAACACTTCTAAAGAGTCTGTGGGACTATGTACAACCTGCTTTGAGCAGTTGATACCATGTGACATCAAGACACAATGGCAATGGTCAGCAGATCAGACCTAGTTTCCTCCACACCTGGTTTGGAAGCAGGACTGACCCTCCCTTGCATTGAGCAAGTCCCTGTTTTGTGGGGAGGGTTTAAGAAAGGAAAGGATCCCTCAAAAGGGAGATACTAGACTTCTTGCTCATAGTGCAGATGGGAGCTCCAGGGACAAACTGGAAGAACAAAGAGGTGACATCATATTTGGGCTCCAAGTTATAGAAGCAGGTAAAATCAATTATAAGGATAACAATCTCCTCCCACCCCCATCATTACACTTTTACATGGTTGCAAGCACTTCTGTAGTTCATTGTTTTTCTTCTTTACAAACGGAAGTTCAGAGTCTTGAGTAAAGCCTCATCATGGAAAATGACAGCCTCATTTGGAAGCATACTTGAAACATCTAAGGAGGCTCATGGCCCATGCACTTTTAGGAACTGTCCCTCCAGAGAAGGCCCTGCATTAGTCTCTTCCTACAGAGACAGCTGGGTTGGAGAAGGGGAGATATCATTACCTCCAGGCAAAATGGCCATTTTGGTGGTATGCTCTTTTTAAAATAGGGGAGAGGAAGAGTCACAGCGTCTATGGCAGCAAAGGCATCTTACCTCTTGCCCATCTTTGCTGATGTTGTCATCGGCATGCCTGGCCACGATGGAGAGGAACTGTAGGAGGCGGTGGAGGGTGTCGCAGTTGCAGGGAGGTAGAAGGTATATGAGGAGCTGCAAGGTGCCCAGCTGTTCCTCCGGCTCCAACACTAAGCAAGGCAAAAAGAGGTACTCAAAAGGGGAGCCCATATTATTCAGGCACAGAGGAAAGGCCTCCCCTCAATTGTCTTAAGAAAGGGATTATCAAGGAAAGTCCCATTTCATGCCTTCACTCATTTGCCCATTTAGCAATTTACCAGCAAGATTCTATGAAAGATATAAAGCCAAATTAGACCTGGAGAAGTATAATATCTAGAAAAATAACTGTAATCCAGGTAAAAAAAAAAGATAACTCAATTTCCCTTACTTTCTTTTCCCCCCTTCCCTGGCATTACTCATCACCTAGTTTAAGGATTTCAGTCTTCCCTTTTTGGTAAATATTTATTAACAATGGCTGAAAATTGGTGAACATTCTGAAATTTGAGTTTATAATGGATTTAAGGCTCTTTTCTGTTGAGCAATTCACAAGGGACAGATATTTTGTTGGCAATAATCAAGATACAGCAAAGACGATGTCTTCTCTCTCTGTTGTGATCCTATTTGAATTGTAGCATTGGAGGAAGAAATGTATGGAGTTTGACCCAGGTTTGGCCTATCTCTCCTCTACCTCCTCCTTTTTTTCTTCTTCATGTGATCTGTAGCTACAGCCCAGAAGCAGCTATGTTGAAAGCCCTGGCACTGGGCTATGGCATCTTGCTTCCCCTGGAATGTTGCTGCCCTCCTTTCTCACTCTGGGTTCTCGTGGTTCCCTCCTTCTTCGTACCAGAAACACAAACTCATTTTTAGGCACAGACTCAATGTGAACTCTTGTTAGTACTCTAAGCACTAACTCATAGCACTTTCTACTGTTCTTGGGTTATTTGAAAGCATCTCAAATTCTTCTTGGCTATTTCCATTTGTTTAATTGCAACTTTCTTCTTGCTAATTATTCCCAGGGTAAATCTGAAAAATTCCCCCAAATAGCTCATTCTTTAGAGATTGATAAATAAGGACAAAAAGTTATCAGGAAACATATGCATAAAGTTATGATGAATGAGTTGGACATCTTAGTATTCTAGGGCCACTTTCCCACCTATGGCTGTATTACGCACAGAGAGTGTTGATGAAAGCTGTGTACAGCTCCCTGGTGAGAAGGGGGTCCGGCATGTCCCTCAGGAACTCTTTCAGCAAGGCTGCCACATCATGAACACTGTGCTCCTCCTCCAGAGAGACATCAATCCCACGGTCAAATTCCTCACGTAACTGGAAAAACAATGGTTCAAGTGGCAGTCACATAACACCATACCTCAATGTGCAGTGCCCAGCAGGAGAAGTGCTGTGACACGTAGCATCTGGAATTAAGTCTGCACAGACCCCAAGAAGGGGAAGCAAACAACATCCTCACCTTGATCTGCCGAGTTTACACAGTCCAGCTATGAATATATGTGTGTGTGAATATATGAATATATGTGTGTGTGCGTACATATATATGTGTATATAGACGTATGTGTATACATATATATGTATATAGACGTATGTGTATACATATATATGTGTATATAGACGTATGTGTATACATATATATGTGTATATAGACGTATGTGTATACATATATATGTGTATATAGACGCATGTGTATACATATATATGTGTATATAGACGCATGTGTATACATATATGTGTATATAGACGCATGTGTATACATATATGTGTGTATAGACGCATGTGTATACATATATGTGTGTATAGACGCATGTGTATACATATATGTGTGTATAGACGCATGTGTATACATATATGTGTGTATAGACGCATGTGTATACATATATGTGTGTATAGACGCATGTGTATACATATATGTGTGTATAGACGCATGTGTATACATATATGTGTGTATAGACGCATGTGTATACATATATGTGTGTATAGACGCATGTGTATACATATATGTGTGTATAGACGCATGTGTATACATATATGTGTGTATACATGCATGTGTATACATGTATGTGTACACATATATATGTATATAAGCATTATTAAATAAAACTATCTGTGGATTTATTGTTAATGATGTATGCAGAAGGGCTTGGTAATGACAACCAAGTTAGGAGGAACACCTAAGAGGTAGAAGACAATTTAGGTCAACTATAAATGTGGGAGGGAGGAATTACTCTATTACACAGTGTTTCTGTGTGTCACCAATCCTGCCATGTTTGAATGTTGATATTTTACTGAGTCACTCAATAAGAAAGCAAAGAGATTTTTTTTCTGCAAAAATGAAATTAAGAGCCCTGATAACACATTTATGACTAAGACTTAAAAGATGACAATAACTAAATAAAAGCTGTCTTAGATTTGTCAAAGTAGTCTTATTAACAATTACCAGAAGGATTCCCTGCCTTAATCATTATACTAGGTCTATTATCACTTACAGCAGCAAGAAAACACAGTAGCAAGAGAGTAAGAACTCCACACCCTACTTTTATCTCTAGCAGCTCAACTTTTCTTATGCATTGTTCTCTGCCGTAGAAATAATTATGTAACTTCATAAACCTACACTATGCAACAAACTTCTCTAAGAGCTCATTTGTTTTCAATCTTTCATCCATCCATTCACTCAACAAAGATTACTACACATTTCCTGTGTCAGACCCTGTTACAGGCCCACAAAATACACTAGTGAATAAAGAGGCAAAGTCCCTCTAGAGAAACAAGGTGATAAATAGGTAATCCCACAAATAATTCACTCTTAACATTGTGGCTAGTGATCTAAGGAAAAAATGCAGGGTGCTAAGGGGTTATATAACAAAGTAAAATGATGAGTGAGTTAGGGCATATTTCATACTTGAAATCTACTTCTAAGTAAACACTAATTATATTTTTATTGGGCAATCCTTAAATACAACTCCATGCAAAGGTTTCCCCTTTAATGGATCCAGATATAACTGATGAGTAATTTCTGGCACTCGCTACCTGTCCACCTGATGAGAATGATTACCCATCACTGTCCTGAACTACTCATTGATTCCAGACAACACGCCATCAGCGTGTGTCAGGCAGCCAAAACAAAGAATGCTTCCACTGGCACTCCTCCAACTTGTGATCATTCAAACACACCATGCTTCTTTTCCGAGTATACATGCATGCAGAAAGAATGGAACATGCAAAGAGCTTGGCCTATGAAGTTAATGGTGACTGGTTAAATTGTGTGATCTTGAATTATGTTTCTTAATCTCCCTAAGCCTTGACAGAAGTGGGTCAAAGAGGCTAGCTACTCTCACAGCTGGTTGGCAGATTCAGTGAGATAATATTTGTAAAAATATTCTGCAATTCTGCACAGAAATGTTACTGTACTATCTTCCTTCCTGCAAGTTCTGTTGTGAAACATTAAATGTTGATCCATTTAATGTTTCTTGTGTAACTATTAAGAATAAAAACCAACCAACCAATCAGAAAACATATTTCTGTTGAAAGCCTTTTTTGTCTTGACAAAAAAGATAGATGAGGTATTTATTTCAATTACTTTCAATAATATGAACAAATGTTTCTTCAGCTTCTTCCAACTAAAATTTATTTTCATTTGAATTCGTTTTTAAGTTGCTGAGTTCCTTATTTCCTTCCATTGAAAACAACAGGAAGAAAATAATGCTTTAATTTTCCTTCACCAACAAATGAACTCTTTTCTCAAAGGATGGTTTGCCTTTTATGAAGCCATCATGAACACAAATACCTGCCTCATCACAGGAACCTATTGTTGAAGGTCTAATATCAAACTTCAGTTGCAGGAATGTTGCACAGGGCTGAAGGAAACAAAGGAGCACAGTCTCTATGTGAAAAGCAAACTGGGGGTCAATGGTTCTATGGAAACTTCATAAGAATTATTTATTTTTGATAAAGTAAAGCTATAAACATAGCATCTTATGTGAAGGGAATGTTAATGGCATTTTTCATTATCACATTTTAGTAAAAGCGGGTGCCACATACAATTTTATATCATTTATTGATTGGTCACTCTGAATTTCCTGCTTTTGCAATTTTCAATAAGATGTTTATAAATTAGTTTTGTTTGGCTGCACATGGCACAGATACATCCAGACATTTTGCTTTCAAGTGTTTGATCCTAACTTTAACAACATTTCTGAGTTGTTGCCTTTTACCTCCTGGAATTCAATTATATTATAATAGCTTGGAGGGTAAAAAAAAAAAAAAAGATAATCAAAATGGAATTTGCATAAACTTGAACTTTGCAAAAGGTAATTCAATTGAAAGTCATGTGAAACAAAATATAATCTTTACTTTTCACTTACTTGTCTCACTCTCTTTTTTGAGCTTCCAACTCGGAATATCCCCACTGTCTGGAGACCTGCAAATAAGCAAACAAAATCAACAGTCTTGTTTTATGGCTTGAGACTCTGGAGGAAATAAAAATAGAGAGCAGAATGCCAGCACAGTGCCATAACATGCAGAGCAATAGTAACTTGACAGCATACAGTAATGCTTCTTTCATCTCACACTATTTCTATTTTCCAGATACTTAAAGGTCAGCCCTTTAAGCACCAGAATTTTATGTTAAATGTTTCTGATCAAATATTTTTCATGTGATATTTTGTATTTCTAATCTTCTTCTTATCAGAGAAAATGAGCTTTTATTCATTATTCAGAATTATTACCTAAACACACATTTTATAGGGATTCTAACTCTTTATCAATTTCTAAAAGATATTTCTTGTTCGTCTGATCATAATTAAAGTGTGCTTCTTAAAACCTAGAAAATGCAGAAAAAGGTAAAAATAATATACTTTTAGAAATACCTGATGCAGAAATAATCACTCTTAATTTTCTTTTCTTTTCTTTTTTTTTTTTTTTTTTTGAGATAGGTTCTCACTTTGTTGTCCAGGCTGGAGTACAGTGGCGTGATTACGGCTCACTGCAGCCTTGACCTCCTGGGCTGCAGTGATTCTCCCACCTTAGTGTCCAGAGTAGCTGGTACTACCAGTACATGCCTCCATGCCTGACTAATTTTTGTATTTTTTGGAGAGACAGGGTTTTGCCATGTTGCCCAGGCTCAAGCTCAACAAGCTCAACTCCTGGGCTCAAGTGATCCACCTGCCTCGACCTCCGAAATTGCTGAGATTACAGGTGTGAGCCACTATGCCTAGCTAATCTTTCATTTTTTTAAATCCAGCCTTTTCTACATGAATGTAGGTATCTTTACATAGTTGAGATCACACTGCATATATATAATATCTATTGACAGAGAGAATGTTACAGCCTTCCCTCACTATCACGTCACATGAATTTTCACTCATGCTAGTAACAATTCCTTATAAATGTCACTTAGAAGGGATAAAAGACTACAAATTGGGTATAGTGTTTACTGCTGGGGTGATGGGTACACCAAAATCTCACAAACCACCACTAAAGAACTTACTCATGTAACCAAATACCACCTGTTCCCCCCAAATCTGTGGAAATATAAAAAGATGCAAAATATTCTATTGTATGAATGGGCCATAATTTACTCCATATTCCCCTCTGAATGGTGCACAGGTCCCCAAAATATACATGCTTATTTTGCTATTATAAATGACCCTATTGTGAACAATTCTGTGCACACGTTTTTGTTCACATTTCTGATTGCTTTTCCTAGGATCATGTCCTAGATGTGAAAATATAGTGTCAGTGCTGAGGTTAAGAAACTCAGTTCTAAAAAATTAGGTCTCTTAAAAACACAAGTAATTTCACTATCACATATTAGAAATTTCAACAATAGTTCCTTAATAGCATTAAATTTCCAGTCAACATCCACATAAAGGTCACACACTGTGATATGGTCGATGTGTCTTTTAGTCTCTTAATCTGTGTTTCCTCCCTCTGTTTCCTTTTTCCTTATAATTGGTTTGGTGAAGAAATCTCAGCGATTTCCTACTGTAGATCTTCATATTGTTTGGATTTGGACACTCCATAGTGTCATTTGTATGTTCTTCTCTCCCCTTTATTTTCTGTAAAGAGATAACTAGAGCCAGAGATTACTCTGATTGCAGTGTGATTTTATAGGGCAAGAATACTTCACAAAAAGTATTGTGTACTTCCTTTGGGAGCATGAAATGTCTGAATGGCTCTCCTTTTTCTCTGCCAGTCATTAATCATTGCCATTGATGAGCATCATGTATATTAATTCTTTCACTGGTGGCTCATTTTCTCTTCATTTGGGACAATCAGTTATGAGAGTGATGGGATATTGGAGCTGCTAACCGCCATTTGAAGCCACATGAAGAGAGCTGGTCTGAGAGTAAAGCCAGCAAACAGAGGACACTCATGACATCATTTGAATCCTGGATCCAGCTGTGCCTAAATCTAGATCAGGCTCCCAGTATATAAAGATTCTTGTTGTTATTTGGGGGAGGTCACTTTGCTTAATCTAGTTTTATCTGAGTTCCTTTCTCTTGCCACTGAAAAATTTATGACTAGTACAATATATAATTAAATCAGAAAGAATTGTATTTTTTTAAATATAGAATTGGGGTCTTGCTATATTGCCCTGGCTGGTCTCAAACTCTCAGGCTCAAGTGATCTTCTTGCCTTGGCCTCCCAAAGTGTTGGGATTACAGGCGTGAGCCATAGTGCCCAGCCTTAAATCTTTATAACATTATTTCTTTACATCCAGAAACAAAGTAAACATCTCAATTTGTTTTAGTTGTGTTTTCTATCTTTTGGTAGAAAGAGAATAGTCCCACCTGTGTAGAAAACGTCCTTATGTGATATCTTGCTTCTGTAGAAATTTTAATTATTCAGAAACCATGTGAAAATAAAAAAATGCAGCCAAAATTAAAATTACTGCGACCTACTATTAAAGTTTTCTATTTCGTACATAGAAGATTCATTCAGTTCATTCAGAGTCTATTTCACTCTATATAATAATATATGCCAGGTACTATTCTAAGTACTGTATGCACATTAATTAATTGAATCACTGCACAACTTTTGAGGTGGGTACTTATGTTCATTTTGCAGATGAAGAAATATAATTCTGTATTTTATTCTAAATAGTGTGATTATCCTGTTTTCAAGCTTCCAAAGTGATAGAAGCAATAAATTAGGCAATTTCATTATTGTACAAACATCATAGAGTGTACATACACAATCCTAGATAGTATAGCCTACTATACACCTAGACTATATGGTAGAGCCTAGTGCTCCTACACTACAAACCTGTATAGCATGTGACTGTGCTGAATACTGTAGGTAACTGTAACAATATCTTAAGTATTTGTGTATCTAAATATAGTAAAAGTACAGTAAAAATACAGTATTATAACCTTATGCAATCACCATTGCCTATGCGGTCCGTCATTGAGGGGAATGTCATTATGTGGTGCAGGACTGTGTGTGTGTGTGTGTGTGTATAGAGAAAGAGATGTACATTCAAGATACATAGGTGATACACAGGCATGTGAAAGATAAGGTGAAAAAAAATTAAAAGAACCTACACTTAAAATTTTGTATAAACAAGATTTTACTACATTAGTTTTATTAGGTCATCCATATGTTATCCTATGATTTCCATTATAATGAATTAAGAAATTTAAATATATCCTTAATGATTTTAAAATAAAGTTCCATTTTTATTAGAAGGAAACAGATGAGAATGTTAACAGTAGTTATGTCTAGGCCGGGCGCGGTGGCTCACGCTTGTAATCCCAGCACTTTGGGAGGCCGAGGCAGGCGGATCATGAGGTCAGGAGATCGAGACCATGGTGAAACCCTGTCTCTACTAAAAATATAAAAAATTAGCCGGGCGTGGTGACGGGCGCCTGTAGTCCCAGCTACTCGGAGAGGCTGAGGCAGGAGAATGGCGTGAACCCGGGAGGCGGAGCTTGCAGTGAGCCGAGATTGCGCCACTGCACTCCAGCCTGGGCGACAGAGCAAGACTCCGTCTCAAAAAAAAAAAAAACCAAACAAAAAAACAGTAGTTATGTCTATATGGTAGCCTCAGAATTTTCTTTGCTTTCACATTTACTTTTTTATTACAATGAGCATATTATTTTTATAGTAAAAAAGTAAGCTTTTCTCATGTACATAAAACACGTGATAACACTACAGCAAACAAACTTAGTTTATGAAAATGGCAGTTTAATAAGCCAGAAGTCTAAATTTCAGAAAAATTTTTAAAGAACTGTATATCATTCTTAAGTCAACTTAGTAACTAGAATTGAGTTGCAAAGGGTGACTTGGAGAAATTTTAAGTGGACAGCTTCCACAAAAATGCAAATAGCAATATGTAAACCTGTTGTCAAAAATGATGTATTTTCTATTCACTTAAGCAATGATTCCCGATTTTTTTTTTTAAGTTGGACTCTTACTTTTTAAAGGAACCCTTGTGAGTAACCTCCTAGGCTACTTTCATGTATAAACAATAAAAGTGGCTCTGGTCTGTTTGAAAGAGGTCCTGGTGACAAACCCAGCCCAACAGTCCTGATCCTTCCCTAAACTGCTTGGCCTCCAAGGTAACTTCTGAGGACTACTGGGAGCTAAGCAGTCTGAATATCATCAAGTTGATTCACCCTCTCCTCCAATCTTGTTTAGACCCACAATCTCTTAAGCAAACACTCACATCTGTACACTTTCACACAGGAAATTTCAGTTCAGAGCTTGATCAAATGAACACAGAATTGACATTGGGTACTTCAGTGAATGATGCTTGAATAAATGAAAGTCCTTGGTACTTTAGACAGACAAATCTACTTACCATGTTTTTCTAGATGCTGACAGCAGCTGTCCACCAGCCTAGGGACCTGTCTGTAAATAGGATTCAGACTGAGTTTCTTATCTCTGGCTTTTTCCTTTTTACTTTGAGCCTCCGCAGGCAAGGAAAGTTGTAAAGCTTCTAGTAGTCGAGACTGATTGTCATCAAGATCGGTGATAGAATCCACTGACATAGCACCCTGCAAGTGACACAGAGCCGTGAACATAAAGTACAGATAGCCAAAAAATCCAGCTGCCCCCAGATGCTAACCAATACATACTTTTGCTCATGACTTTTTGTCACACTTGAGATAATACTGCTTGATTTCTTTAATTGTTCTGTTTGTAAATTAAAAGAAAAAAGATGCCTTTTGAAAAAGTTAGAAAACCTCTACAAGATTTCCTCAAGCTAATGGCAGTTACAATTTCAACAATAGACAACATTTTCCAAATGGAAGAACAAGCGATGGGAAACATATAATTAAAGTATTTTGGCCCAACCACTTCATTTCTTGAAACAAGAAAAAAATTACATACTCAATGAATGAGGTAGTCAGAGAAGTCTTGTAAATAAAAAACTCAACTATGGCTCTAGGAAGTAGATTTTTAAAATAGAATGATTCCATAAAACAGCCTTAGCTTAGTTTTCCCAAGAAACAGCACAAAGTGCTTTATTAGAGAGGTGGTCCTGGGAAACACCTGTAGTGGAGGGGGGAAATGAGACAAGGAAGGAAAGGCAGCTGATGAAAGGAGCATTATCAAGCCTATTATCATTGTGGGCAACTGGAGCTCAATCTTTCTGGGGCGTTCTAGGAGAAAGATGTAGATCATGCACCTTAGAGCTATCCCTATCAAGTGAGAGAGCTGGGGTATTATACACCAAGCCTTAGGAATCACTGCTTAAGGGTAGCCTCTGGTGGGGGCAGAGAGATAATATTATCTCCTAAGTACTTACAGCCTGCCATTTGGATAGGCTGGGTGCCTCTGGCATCAGAGAAAGCCCTCAGCAAATAAGGTGTTGGCAGATGGAAGGTGAGCTGGCATGCTAGGAATGGTAAAGGGTCAGGGAAAGGGAGCAGGGCACCAATCGCATTTGCCGCACCCATACTTGATGAAGCACTGAGAAAGCAGTTGGCTAGCCAGGCCTGGACAGACGAGAGGGCATTTGGGAGAGCCATTGCCCGAGTCCTACATTCCCAGAAAGCTAAAATTTAGAGTTTTAGTATTATTGTTGTATGATAATACACAGTCTGAGACACAATGACAGAATTAGAAGAACAATTCCATCATGCAAATTCAGGAATTCCATAGTTTTGTAATTTCTTCATTTTTAAACATAGTCAATACTGCAAAAACAGCAATGGATCAGGTCTCCCTCTACCTTGGACAAGCCCTAAATGTTAGGGGCTGATTGAAAAACGTTGGTTTTAAGTGGGAAGTGTCTGGGGTTTTAACTAGGGCAGTCTTCAACGGCTGGAGGTGGCAAAAATTTCGGGTCTCCACGTAACAGAGAAAAAAGGGAGAGAGGGTCAGGTGTGGTGGCTGACGCCTGTGATCCCGGCACTTTGGATCACTTGAATTCGAAGGTTCAAGACCAGTCTGGGCAACACAGTGAGACCACATCTCTACTAAAAAAATAATAATAGCTAGGCGTGGTGGTGTGCATCTGTAGTCCCAGCTACTGGGGAGGTGGAGGCAGGAGGATCGCCTGAGCCCAGGAGATTGAAGCTGCAGTGAGCAGTGATCATGCCACTGCACTCCAGCCTGGGCAACAGAGCAAGACCCTGAGTCAAAAAATAAAAGATAAAAATAAAATGTAGATTTGTTTTACAAAAGGGAGAGAAGAACTTCCAGTGACCTGGAAGCTTTAGAGATACTTATCAACTGACTCAGCCAATCACCAACCAGTTTGCATGAGCAATTCAAATAATAGCACAGTACCTAGAACATAGTACTTAACAATTGGTACCATATTGTTAGAGTATTTGAAAGAGGATATATAGAGGATTCCATGGTTCTGTTTGAGAAGAAGAAATGCTCCATTGATAAGGAAAAAGCTCATTGTTTATGAAGACCCACCACCAATTCATTTAGCCAGGCATGTTCTCAGATTGGTGATGAAGAAAGTATTAATAGCTAGAACACCAGGCCCTGCCCTTGAGCCTCACAGTCTAGTGGGCAAGTATGGCAAGACTGACAGATTACAAGAGACCAGAATTAATGGTGATATTGTTGAATGTTTAGGAGAACATAGAGCACAGATGTGACAAAGGAGGGACACCCAACAGCTTCTAGAGGAGTCAGGACAAGGTCTGAGGCTATGCAAGGTGCCACATGCCCAGTGCACATTCTTCATTAATGGCATTGTTGACAGATACCTGAACACCAACTACATATCCAGTTTTCACATGAACAAAAACTCAAAGAATAACTGTACATCTTCAGTTTTCCTAGCACTGGTGTCAGAGCAAATACTGGCCACCTCACCCTCCTCCTAGCCCGAGGAGCCGGTTCCGGGGTGTTTGGGGACGTTGACTCATTCGGTGTTTCTGAGGTTGAGCTGAGAGATGAGTTACTGCTTGAGAGTTCTTTGTTTTGTCTTTTATTTCCAAATGGGAGGAGGGAAGCCACAAAGTCAGATGCATCTTTCTGCTCGTCCCTCTGCAAGTCCTGCTTGAGTTTATAGGCCCTGTCATTCGCAATAACTTGGGATAAGGGCATTCCAAATGCCTGTGGGATGAATTCTGGAATCAAAAAACAGACATTCACTTTCAGAGACTGACTGGTCCAGTGAACACTCTCATTTATGTTTCAGACCTAAGTAAGAACAGACATATTCAAAGGAATGTTTTCTGAAGAATTGACTCATCATTCAAAATAAAAAGGTGACATTTGTGTTAATCAGAATGGCCCAAGTTTCCATTTCAATAAAGAAAACTAGTATTTATAAACACACATCTTAGATATTTAGGTCTCTAGTTTTTCTCCATGTCTCAAGTCTATCCATTCATTCAATAGGCATTTATTGAATGCCTACTACATGCCACAACAAGCTAGGCAATGGGAGTCGCAAAGCTTATGAAAGGTACAGTCCTTTCTCCTCAGGTGTTCAGAGTGTGGGGTGGGGTGAAGGAGTGGATAATCAGAAATGCAAATCATGATAACAGAGTGACTATCAGGTGTTAGAGAGATGCCTGGAGCTAAGGCTGAAATTTAGTTAACTGAATACACTTTGAGGTTCCCAGTAAGAGTTAGCATGTGAAATGATAACCTGACAGGCAGAGGAGCAGCTTGGGAACTGGTTGGGAAGAAGTCCATTCTGTTTTCGTTGTGTTCCTCATCCCCACATTCTATTTTGAGCCAACTAGGTTGGGGCTGTCACTCTCGTGATCTACACTCAAGCCATTCTACTGGCCACATGCAGAGTGGACTCAGCCACTAAATATCTGGTGAGAGGCCCAGGAAACAATTTGTTAAATCCTTTAGTAAGGAGAATTTGGGGAAAGGGGCATAGTGCAGAAATCAATGGCTTTATTTGGAGACATACATAGAGTTCCTTTCTGAATTTCTGTCGTAAATCTGTTTGTATACATGTACCTTGGATCCTTAGGGCCAGGAGTTTTATTGGCAATATTTTAGATTCATGCTGAAAGGCACTAAATAATGTAATCAAATGTATTATTCTTTTTAGACTCCAAATTAGGTCTCCTAGCAGCAGTAAGTTGGAATCTAACCTCTCCATTATTTTTATAAGCCCTATGAATGAAACTAAAATGATCAAGGGAAAATAATTCTAAGGTTGGTTGTTCTTTGAAAGAAAAAGCTAACATTAAATCAGGTAGAAAGAGACTTTAAAAGGTTTTCCTCCTTGACCCATGGCAACATTTCAAACATCACTGGGCTAATGACCAAGTCTACATTAAAAGCAGAAATGCTACTTGAAAAGCCTGCACCTCTGCTTCTATCAAAGCATGCAATTTGTTTTGAAGTAAAAAAATCAAAACTTTAGTATTTTGGGATTTTCAGAGGATGCTTGCCATTCTTTACCAACAGTCTAGGTGATATATGGTAATAAAAAATATTTAGGTACTTCTCCTTTGAGTGATCAATTTAGACAGGGTAGTGAGGTGTAATTCTCACTATTGATAATAGGCTGTGTCTACTACTAGCAAAATTAGAAACCAAAGGGGATAGTACCAGACCTCCTGTTATGTACCCTGAGGATATATATATATATATATATATATATACACATACATATACACACACACACATATACACATAATCTTGTCTGTAGAAATGATCAAATATTACTTTTAAAATGTTGGAAAAGTCTGGAAACGTGGATGGTAAGGCTGACAGCTACATGAAATAACAGAAACAGAGGGGATAATAAGAGTGAAAAGAACATCGATAAATGTAGCAAGTGACACATCTGCTCAGGTGGGCATATGCATGGCAGGGATTTATTATAAGATGGGGACTACTGAGCCCTTTCCCAGTCATTTTTTCCATCTAAGGAAAACCAACCAGACTCGTTTAGAGGCAGATCTTCCCCACCAGCAAATAATTCTGCCTCCTGTTTCAGAAGAGCAACCAGCAGGTGCAAAGGCTCCAACTCTTCACACCTGCTGTACCTGTGCCCTCCACCACCTCCCTTTGCATGATATGTAGGTGTCACTTGGCATCCTGCCAGCCTTTCTGCCTCTCCCTGGTTCCCATGCTTTTCCATCTGCCATTCAACTATGGATAACTTTAAACCATGGATAACGGTGTACTGCACTCAAGAGCTCAAAAAAATTATCCTTGGTGTACATGTGCCACATTTTCTTAATCCAGTCTATCGTTGTTGGACATTTGGGTTGGTTCCAAGTCTTTGCTATTGTGAATAGTGCCGCAATAAACATACGTGTGCATGTGTCTTTATAGCAGCATGATTTATAGTCCTTTGGGTATATACCCGGTAATGGGATGGCTGGGTCAAATGGTATTTCTAGTTCTAGATCCCTGAGGAATCGCCACACTGACTTCCACAATGGTTGAACTAGTTTACAGTCCCACCAACAGTGTAAAAGTGTTCCATACACCATGGAATACTATGCAGCCATAAAAAATGATGAGTTCGTGTCCTTTGTAGGGACATGGATGAAACTGGAAAACATCATTCTCAGTAAACTATCGCAAGGACAAAAAACCAAACACCGCATGTTCTCACTCATAGGTGGGAATTGAACAATGAGAACTCATGGGCACAGGAAGGGGAACATCACATTCCAGGGACTGTTGTCGGGTGGGGGGAGGGGGGAGGGACAGCATTAGGAGATATACCTAATGCTAAATGACGAGTTAATGGGTGCAGGAAATCAACATGGCACATGGATACATATGTAACAAACCTGCACATTGTGCACATGTACCCTAAAACCTAAAGTATAATAATAAAAAAAAAATTATCCTAATACTCTTAGGTATAAATAGGGTTCAGCAATTATTTTCTGTAAAGGGCCAGATAGTAAATATTTTAGGCTTTGTGGATACGGCTGGGGCTTAGAATGGCTAGGATGCAAAATGATAAGGTGCTCGCATTCAGCATGGGGCAAGTGCGGAGTCAGCATGCAGACTTAGCATTTCCTTCAATTCTGTGGCCTAGGGGCTCAATTTGTCTCACTCCAGCCTCTGCACTGTTGGCAGGTTGCAGTCTTTGTAGCAGCTACTCAACCTGTCAGTTTAGCAGGAAAGCAGCCATAGACAGTAAGTAAATGAATGGGCATGGCTGTGTTCTAGTAAAGCTTTATTTACAAAGATGGCTGGTGGGCCACCCCTGCTATAAATTACATCTTCTTGTGCCTGTATCTTCAACCTCTTTTTTTCTACTAGATATTTTGTACTAAATATATTCAAGCATCTACTTCTTAAAAAAATAAACAACCTTTGACCTACTCTTTTCTTTTCCCCGTGGTTTACCCTCTCTCCTTTTGCCACAGTTAAAATTGTCTAAAGTGTTCCCTTTACTTTCTGGCCTATAACTTTCTCACCTACCACTCTTTCCTCACTTCATCCCATCTAGCTGATACCTCCATTAGATTCTAAAGCAGCTCCCTTTAAATCATTGCTGTCTTCAGGGTCATTAAATTCAGTGTTTTTGACAGCTCTGTTTCATTTGCCCTTTTGTCAGCCTTTAACCCTGATTGCCATTTCCGGAAATGCTCCCTGTCCTTTGCATCCTGGATATACTAACTGGGTTTTTCTCTACCTCTCTGGCTATATTCTTGCCCCTTTTTCTGGCTTATCATCTTCTACTTGGGTTTTCAATGTGGAAAGTCCTCAGAGCTCAATCTTAACCATCCTTATCACTCTGGTCTCTCTCTGTAAGTGACAGCACGATGCCCATAACTTAAACTTCCATCCACAGACATTTCACACCTCATTGCTGCCTCTAGCTCAGACCCCTTCCTTGAGCACCAACCACTTCTTCCACCTTCATATCTGGATGTCCCAAAGGCGTTTTTTACTCTTCATCTTCCCTTACTAGGTCTTATTCAGATTTCTAAAAGTTTGCCTGTTCTTCATGTGGGAGAACCAGAAATCTGAGAGTCATCCTTGATATTTCACTCCTTCTTACATCCCATTTTCACTCCGTCATCAAATCTTTATCATGTCACTTTCACATTATCTCCTTTTTCCATTCACTTCTCTCCACTTCCACGATCACTCCCACTCCAGTCTAAGGTACCATTATCTTTCTCCTGAAATTCCAAATCAAAAGTCATGCTGTGGCCCAGTACTGTGTGAGCTGGCCCCTTCCTAATCTTCTCAGAAACCACACACTCCCTGGTTCTTTCTTCTCTTCTTATCCTAGAAGTACTAGCACTCAAAGACAACATTCAATATATGTTCTTTGAGAATTTCTACATAGTGATAACTGATAACTTGATTATTCTGCTATTTAATATGGAGCAAAATTAAAAGTTGTATGAGCTATTTGTATATAGTGTTACTTCACAGCTCACATACAGTGACATACCTAGACAGTGAGGAAAATAAAACATACAATATACTAAAAAGAACAGTGCCAGAATTGAACTCTTTCCAGATTGTATGTGGATACATATATGGCATAATCTGAAAATGTCCTGGCAGGGGTTGTGGGGGGGTACAATCTCCCAGAGGTACATCATAGTAAAACCTATTCCCCATGTGCTCAGTTTAGGAAGCACATTAATAAAACAAAGCAGCTATTTTTAAAATTACTTAATTTTAAAATTACTTTTGACACAGAAAGAAATTTTCTGAAGTTCTGAAAGTTTTAAAAACACTTTTGGTTGCCAAGAAATATAACTAAGAGAAATTAAGGACTTGGAATTATTCTGTATGCAAATATGTTTTCTGATCAGTGTCAATCTTGAATTAGTTCCCATATGTAAATGAAAAGTCACATGGGCACTGCTTAAGTGGCATGAGGAACATAGGAGTGTCACAAGATCCGCTATATATCAAGGCAATTAAATAACATACAGGATATGATTCATTCTGATGAAATCAATTAATATGGTAGCATATCAACCATTTATGAATCACTATTGGGAGAGCAATTTGATTCTAAAAGGCTGCTTCTATTTATTTTTAGATGACCTAACTCAAGAGATCATTTAGAGTTTCCTGTTTTCCTTCTTTTACTCTTGGATTCAAATGATCATTTTTCACATGTGCAGCTGTTACAAACCCAAATGCTAATATCCAACTGGAAGGAAATAATGTGAATAGATTACATCAGTGCCAGACCGGCACCCCATCCTCCTCACACCCTGGTTCCCAGGACATCCATGTAATGACTCTCAGAGTTGACATGGACAGGGCTCTATGTTCTGAAAAGATGCCATGTAATTAACCTTCACTTAAGCCTAGGTTAGTTTGTTTTTAAACATTAAAGCTACTTAAATTTTTTTTTTTTTTTTGCCATGAAGCCTGATATTTCTCCCCTTAGTTGGGTGGGTGATATGTCTTTTCTTTGGAACCACCAGGACCTGCCTTCCTTTTCCCACTTAGCTACCTTTGAGGCAGTATAGAACATTTCAGAGTTTTCACTGAGCCTATGTAAATATGATTTAGTTTAAAAAATCTATAATGGCCCAGTATGTATTTTTCGATTACTTCCCTGGCCCTTCCTTCCATGTTAATTCAAATTCTTGCTTCCTGCTGCTTTGTATATATAATAAATGCAAGCAAATATACATCTCCTTCTGTTGAGGGAATATCTCATCATTCTGTTGAGGGAATCTCCTGCAAAAATGTTCATTCTGCTTAGTCTAGCCAAATGGACACTTTCTGAAAAATCACCTGAAGTCCACATTAGATGTATTTAAATCCCAATATCAATATCATCATCCTAGAATAAACCAAGTTTAAAAGAGAATACATTACTAATACCAACCTGAGTGATCCCTTTAATATGCTCTATACATCTGGAAAATTGCTCTAATCTGGAGACATAAAAGTGCTCTACTGCAGGAGTAGAATGAGCAAAAACTCTAGTTTAAAAGAGCTGGCTATTAATATTTAGGTCATTACAAAAATAAGGGCACAAACATATCAACAATTAAATATAACACAATTTATCAGACTATAATAGCTAGCTGGACAACCCTTAGCCCTCATTATTACAGCAGCAGATTCTGCTGTGACAATGTGGCCTGGTGAGTATCCTAGTTAATATGGATAAGAGTTCTTATCTAGAAGTTGCACATTAGACGCTCTTAAAAACACCCATGCCTGAGGAATCCCTGAAGAACAATGAACTCAGACTCCCTGAGGTGGGGGTCTTGGACTTTTTAAAGGTTCCACAAGTGATTCTATTGTGTAGTCAGGGGTGCGGATCACTGACATTTTCACCTTCTTTTTTCCAATTTGAGGTAAACATTTGAAATGTCTGAAGATATTTGGGTTGAGGGTGGTGTTACTGGCATCTAATGAGTAGAGGCCAGGGATGCTGCTAAACATCTCACGATATACAGGATAGCTCCTACCCCAGATAATTATCCAGTCTAAAATGACAACAGTAGCAAGGTTGAGTAACCTCACTCCAAAGGAAGTAAAACAATGGTTTTCCATTCTTTAGAATTCTTCACCTTTTTTTTAGTCTAAAGAACCAAATGTCATGACTGTTCAAGATATAGGTGTAGAGACTGAGATCAATGGTATGGAATAGCTCTTGTCCAATACTGATCCCAATGCATGTTTTAATACCCTTGGTTTCATCGCCTTCCATTACTTTTAAAGCAGAAATTCTATCATTATATAAAAGGACTCCAAGATGAGATGTGTATGGCTGTTCTCATTCAAGACTCGTTGACTGTGTCACATAAATGAAAATAAATGCATACAACTGTACCATTCAGCAGCCACTTCATAACAGACAATAAAAATAAGCAGCGAAAAGTGCGGTGGCTCATGCCTGTAATCCCAGCACTTTGGGAGACTGAGGCGGGAGGATCACGAGGTCAAGAGTTCAAGACCAGCCTGGCCAACATGGTGAAAGCCCGTCTCTACT
This sequence comes from Nomascus leucogenys, assembly GCF_006542625.1. Lineage (NCBI taxonomy): Eukaryota > Metazoa > Chordata > Mammalia > Primates > Hylobatidae > Nomascus > Nomascus leucogenys. Next base: position 9,679,770 of record NC_044406.1, read on the forward strand.
AAGAATACAAAAATTAGCTGAGCATGGTGGTGCGTGCCTGTAATCCCAGCTACTTGGGAAGCTAAGGCAGGAGAATTGCTTGAACCTGTAAGGCAGAGGTTGCAGTGAACCGAGATTGCACCACTGCACTCCAGCCTGGGCAACGGAGCAAGACCCTGTCTTGAAAAAAAAAAGGCACAAAAAATTGGACTGCGTCAATGGGGCTCAGGTGTCCATTATGTGAGGTTGAATATCAGTTTTAAATGACCATAAATACCTCTGGGAGAGTGGCTAAAGTTTTAGTTCCCTAAATAGATGCACAAGGGGACACAAAACAGTATGATGAGAGTAAACAATTCCCAAAACATATGAAGCAAAAGATGAGTATACTGTGATCTAACATAAAAATGCTGAGAATGCACTTACAAGTGGGAGCTAAACATGTTCATATGGACACAAAGAAGGGAACAAGACACACTGGAGCCTACTTGAGGGTGGAGGGTGGGAGGAAAGTGAGAATTGAAAAACCACCTATTGGGTACTATGGTGATTACCTGGGTGATGAAATAATCTGTACAACAAACCCTTGCAACACACAACTTACCTATATAACAAACATGCACATGTACCCCTGAACCTAAAACAAGAGTTAAAAAAAAATACTAGGCCGGGCGCGATAGATCATGCCTGTAATCCCAGCACTTTGGGAGGCTGAGGCAGGTGGAACACGAGGTCAGGAGATCGAGACCATCCTGGCTGACGTGGTGAAACCCCGTCTCTACTAAAAATAAAAAAAAATAAAAATAAATTAGCCGGTTGTGGTGGCAGGCACCTGTAGTCCCAGCTGCTCGGGAGGCTGAGGCAGGAGAATGGCATGAACCCAGAAGGTGGAGGTTGCAGTGAGCCAAGATCGTGCCACTGCACTCCAGCCTGGGTGACAGAGTGAGACTCTGTCTCAAAAAACAAAACAAAACAAAACAAAAAAACTAATAGCCACTGATTATTCCCTAAAGTTCCTGGATCTTTAAAAAGGAAAATACTTGTTAACTCAAGTGAATATCTAATCTGGGAATTCTTAATTTAGGGGGTGGTAGGGTGGGCATTGGGTGAGTTTCAGGCCTTTGATAGAGCATCATCATTGTCAATGATTCTTAAAGGGCTCTGTGACCCCCAAAATATTAAGGGCATTTGCTTTAACCTATCTTGGCTGAGGCAATGTAACAAAGTAAAATGTAAGCATTCAGGTTAGTTGCAAATAAATATTTTTCAACTGGGTGAAAAAAAAAATGCTGAGAATGGCCTATCTTCAGTAACCCATGAGGATGAGACTGTTTCTTTCCAGTAGTCATGGTAGGTGAATTCAAACTCTCATTAAACTAACCCTGCCTGTCTGGATTTGCCAGACAGCTGGTTAGCATTAGAGATGCTCTCCATAGCTTCTCAACCCAGGTCCTCTTTATGTATAGCCGATTGGTCAAAATAATAATTGGAACCACAAACTTGGCCGAGGTCACACTCTCCTCAAACCAGCTGAATTCATCAGTTCAATACAGGGCTGCTCAAACACAGAAGAGTAGACCAAAACAGCCCTTAATGACATTCCACTCTGGAAATCCAGTTTTTATAACAGAGTTGAACCACGTATATCTATGCAATTCAATAACCCCACCAAATTTAACCATTATGCTCCATGGAAGATGCATTTACATTAGTTACTGTACCCTTTACCTTTGTCTTTGTTTTTCTCCTTTCCTAGTGAATCCAGTTTCTTTCTTAAAGATTTCTTTCTCTTTTGTCCATCTGTAAATATTAAAAGAAGTTATAAAGATAAACATACAAGTGATATTTTATAGTATCGATAATTACATTTGAGCAAAAGTATGGCTTTTCTTTTACTTCACTTATAATTTGACATTTTAAACAGAGTAACAGCTCTGAGAATACATGAAAATCCTGACTTGGATAACACATATTACCAGAATTTTGGTGTATATTCTTGAATTTCCTTTCAGTCATGGAATGATAGGAAACTTACCTCCTTTGGAAGTAGTTTAGCTTTGACATTTAGATAGGTTTAATTTTACTATTATCTAAGTATCTTCCTCTTCTCTGTGGTTATATAACTTAATGTTCATCTTGAACCAAATCTCCATGAGAAGAGAATTGACAGCATGTATAGCTTTGACATTTATGATCTAGGAGAGTATAACTGGATAAGAAAATGGATTTGGAGGTCCATAGAACTTAAGTCTAACTATTGCTGCACAATTTACTATGTGACTTTGGACAAGTCTTTGTGTCCTCATTTATAAAATGGGAATATCACAAGGTTGTTGTGAGAATTAAATGAAACAACACATATAAAGCTCTTCATAGGGAGCCTGGCACAGTTCAGGCTACTTTCTTTGTGGGGAGTTCCATGGTATAGCTATACTGTAATTTAGTTAACCATTCCTCCATTGATGAACATTTTGGTTGTTTCTTATTGTTTAATAAGTAAGAAATACATTCTTTTACAGTCTAGTATTTGCAACAAATGTACTTAATGTGTCTGTTTAACTCACCAAATAATAAAGATACCACTTATATCAGTGGGCAGCTGCAATCAAATTCCTGGGCTGTCATCATAAAATATTGGCATTCATCATTGCCAGAATGCATTTTGAGGTTATGCAGCTGTCAACTTAGCATGTGGGAGGTGCAGATTCAGAATCCACACTGTGATCAAATAGGGGACATGCAGACCATGCCAGAAGGAAACATATGGTGAAAAAAATGATAAAGAATTGTTTGTATAGGACACACTAAAAATGTAAAGAAAGAGATTCAGCCCAATACATTTAAAAGCAAGACTATAATATCAGGATAAAACAGAGTAAGCATTATGAAACAGAAATGAGCATTCTTGGTATCCTCACAGAGTTACAGATGTCCCCAACTCCTCATTTTTGGAAGGTAAAAGAACATCACAACATAATCAACAGGCACATTCAATCCTTCCTTCTTTTCAAAGACTTCAAAAATGACTCTCCTGCCACCAAAAGAAAATAGTTCATAAGAATCTTCACTCTTGTAGTCACGCAATTTGTATAGGGGAAACTATGTAAATCAGTTGTAATGTAATGTAATTGATGGCAACAGCCATCAATCTCTCCCATTATGTATATGTTCATAGATATGAACAACATCTAAAAGATGAACTACTAGGGCCTGCCATGACTTATTACACTGACCGTAAACATACTAACTGTACAAGATTCTAATCTGTTCTCTAATTAGGCCTTACAGGTCTTTTACTCTGTAACACTTTGTTCATAGCTAGTTCATATCTCAAATGTATTTGGCAGTAACAAAAATTCTTTCAATAGTTGACCCAGCAGAATAATTAAACCATCTATTAAAGCTTAAGTGATTTAATTTTTCATAACCAATGGGCAGATCCTAAAATTCAAACAAGCTGTCAAAAGTCAGAATACATACCAGATAGAGGACATTATTTTTAAAAGAATGATTCTTAAATACTTAAAGCTTATGTATTCTATGTAGATGTGTATAAATACAAATGTTCTGTCTAAGTAATAATCATAAGTCCAACTCCAACATATCTAACAGCCAAGTTAAGCCAAGTTAAGATGTAGACTATTGCTAGTACCTGAGAAACTACCTGTATGCTTCCCTCCTCCTACTTTTGCAATGATCAATTATCAGATTTTATTCATAGTTTTACCATCTATTCATTTATAAAGAATATGATTTTGTTTTTCCTGTTTTGGGGTGCATACAGATGGAATCACATTATGGATACTGTTTCTTGCCTTGTTTATTTTGTTCACCAACACTTCATGAGATTCATCCTGTTGAAGCAGGTAGCTGTAGATCATTCCTTTTGATTGCTATATAGTAGGTGTTTTTGGTATGAATATGCCACAGTTCATTTCCTCATTGAACTGTTGATGGTATTTGAGTTGTTTCTAGCTTGGGGTTATTAGGAACAATATTTTTGAAAAATTTTGCTCATGTCTTCTTACGAGCATGTATGTATACAAGTCTCCCTGAGACGGTGGTTCGTAAAGTGTAGTTCTGGGACCAGCAGCATCAGTATCGCCTGGGAACCTGCTAGAGGTACAAACTGTCTATGGTCCCACTCCAGATATGCTAAATCTGGAACTCTGGGGTGTCACCCAGCAATGTGTGTTTGAACACAACCTCCAGGGGATTATGGTGCACATTAAAGTCTGGTTCACATTAAAGTCTGGAACCACCACTCCAGGGTATATATGTAAAAGTTGCATTGCTGGATCTGTGTATATGCAATCTCAGACTTTATTTGGTAAAATCAAGCTTTTCAAAATAGTTTTGCTCATTTATATTCCCACAAATATGAGAGTTTACATAATCTCACAAGGATAATATATACTTTAAACTCCAAAACTCCAGACAACATCTTGAAGTCTCCTTACAGGCAAAGTATGATCTTTGAGAATGCTGGCCTATTAAAAAACACTTAATTACTTACGACAAAATTTTTTCACTTAATTAGATAGAGGTGAATGTTATGAATAGGTAACTATACAAAATGATGGATGATGTGCAATAATGTGAAATGAAGCATTGCTTTAGCACACCATTTTCTCTTTTAAAATCCTCAGCAAAATGACCAGAGATGCACAATGCAACTGCTTATTCCTCTTCTCCTTTGTGATTAATCTGTGGTTTGCCTTGGAGTCCCCCATTTTTGAAGAATAAAATGTCTCATCTTTTATTCTCACAAAGCACAGAAAACTTGCTCAAGAGGCTTATGTGCTTGCAACCATACAGAACATTTTATGTTCCACCAGCTCCTTGGATGGCAATAAGTGTGGTTAAATGCCATTCTGTCTTTTAAAGAAATGCAAGCTCCACAACTACCAATACTGCACAGAAGTGTTTTCATGGTGCATATGGTGATGAGTGCATGCTTGCTAACTGCTCCCAGTGTGTGTGCTGTCTTGCAGACAACAGTGACCTGCAGGAAGAACTGGGGTAACATGTCCTGATAAAATATATCTTCGAATAAGCAGATAGGGATTGGCCTCCCTTTGCCCTCTTTTGTGGAAGTCCTCACTAATGTGTCCAGAGGAAACCATGTCCTATATGAGAGACCTCACAGACACCTGTGACACAATAGCAGATGGCAAGGCAGCAAGCTTTCCACATCCTAGTGACCCCAAAGCAAAGGACCCAACTGTGTGGGAGGTGGCTAATCTGGGCATCCTCTTGGGAAAGACCAATACCAAACAGTGTCTTCAGGAGGGTTGAAAACAAGAAAACAGGACATTGCTCCCTGAGACATTATTTTTATGGATTCATTTGCTGTTAGGGATGGTGTTCCATTTTAAGGCTTCTTTCTCTAGTTAGACTAGCTCTCTGAGGGTGAAACCAGGCCTCCTAGGCGTTTGTCTCCTTCTGAGTGAATAGCCCAGTGTGGGGCATGCCCTGAGGACTTGTCAGCACTGTCCAAAGCTAGGAAGTCAGATGGAGCTCTCGGGTTGGGTCTGAGCAATGAAGTACATACCTCCTAATTTTAAAGTGATCAGATTCAGAGAATGAGGCTTATAAAACAGTATTTTCCATATTACAATTAATTCTAGAGATAATATTACAAATATTGTCTAAGGAAGGATTTGTTTAGGTGACAGAAGGAAGATTAAGGGTTACCTTTGAGGGATAAATATTACCTGAAAGAGGGTATGAGGGAATCTTCCAGTGTGCTGAGCATGTTCTATATCTTGATCTGGTTGGTAGTAACATGCCATTCACATATTAAAAACCTATCGAGCTGTATTTGTGCACATTAATATTTATGTACATTACTATATATGTTATTCCTCAATAAAAGTAATAACAAAAGACCTCATCATTTTTGCAGAAAGGCACTAATATGAGAGTTAGTTACATTCACTGAATGGGGCTGAAAACTCAGCAACAAAGTCCTTTGGAAGAAAGTTCTGAAGTGTTTAACTTTTCTAAATATCTGAATGCCAGTGATCTCATCTGACCACCACAACTTCCCTGTGATACAGCACACAGTAGTAATAAATAGTCAGTGTTTATTGAGTAAGTACTATAAGCTAAGTGCTTAGTATCCAAAATCTTATTACATCCTCACAGCAATTCTATGAAGCCAATATTATTATCCTTTCCATTTTACAGATAAGGAGACTGAGATTAGGACAGAGTAACTCGTACATGGGCAGGAGCTGTGAGATGACAAATTCAGAACTTGCTCACAGGACTGTCCAATGTCAGAGCAGGTCCTCTGTATTACTCCGTTCTCATGCTGCTATAAGAACATACCCGAGACTCAGTAATTTATAAAAGAAAGAAGTTCAATTGACTCACAGTTCCACATGGCTGGGGAGGCCTCAGGAAACTTACAATCATGGCAGAAGGGGAAGCAAACACTACCTTCCTCACATGGCATCAGCAAGGAGAAGTGCAGAGTGAAGTGGGGGAAAAGCCCCCTTATAAAACCATCAGATCTTGCGAGAACTCACTATCACGAGAATATCAGCTTGGAGGTAACTGCCCCCATAATTCAATTAACTCCCACTGGGTCCCTCCCACCACACATGGGGATTATGGGAACTACAATACGAGATTTGGGTGGGGAATATAGCCCAACCATATCAGGTGGTTTCAACTTGCATGCTTATTTTTATGACCCTCCACTACCATAACACTGTGCAAACTGAGCATCTGGATGTGTGTGTGTGTGTGTGTGTGTGTGTGTGTGTGTGTGTGTGTGTATAGCCTGGTCCACAGGAAATACTCAGCAAGTATTGGCTGGTATTCTTAGCTATTATGGGTAAAGTTGCTTGGAGGTCAGTTAGCAGAGAAGTTGACTGAGTTTCTGGTCACCTGGCAGGAGTTGGCAGTCTTTCCGGAGTTGTAGTAGCATTTAACACCTGAGAATTTCTGTTCACTTGAAACTTCTTCATTTGAAGGAGCTTTAGCACACAAATCAGAGACCCTCTGCCTAAGCATGTCCAGCCATCTTTAAAAAGGCTTCAGAGGTGGCTCATTGAAGGCTCTCAAAATCTATAACCGGTGATGCGGTACTGTTCCCATAACCCTAAATCTATCCATAGGACCCTGGTGTGATAAATTAGATTCCTGGATGCATTTCCTCCCATCTACAGTCCCTGTCAGAGGATGGATAGTTACCTTTACAACACTAAAGAATACAGGTGTTTAAACAAATATGATATTTGAAAGCTTATAAGAAGAATTGGGTGGGCATGGTGGTTCACACCTGTAATCCCAGCACTTTGGGAGGCCCAGGCGGGCAGGTCATTTGAGGTCAGGAGTTCGAGACAAGCCTGGCCAACCTGGTGAAACCCCAGTTCTATGAAAAATACAAAAATTTGCTGGGTGTGATGTTGGGTGCCTTTAATCCCAGCTACTCGGGAGGCTGAGGCAGGAGAATCACAGGAAGCAGAGGTTGCAGTGAGCCAAGATTGTTCCACTGTACTCCGGCCTGGGTGACAGAGCAAGACTCCGTCTCAAAAAAAAAAAAAAAAAAAAAAAAAAAAAAAAAAAAAAAGAATTGACTGAGTGAATGTGTGAACACATTATAATATGTAAACTTTCTCAATATAGAGTAAAATTGGGAGGTCAGACTCTGGAAACAGACAGCCTTGTTCCAAATCTACTCCCTGACCCAAACCAAGATCAACTCTGCTATCTCACTGTGCCTCCATTGCCCTCTCTGTAAAATGGAGGATAATAACTGTATCTACCTAGTAGGCTTGTGATGAGGATTTAATGAATTCATTCATAAAGCACTTGGAACAGGTCTTGTCATGTGGCTAGCAAGCAATACATTTTTACCCAACAAATAGAATGCAGAACTTTGGGCTTCTGTTGATTTCCTCGCTCTGGATACTTCCCCCGGGATATACCAAATTGCTCCTCTAGGTGTAAAAATTTCCAGAAACATTTCTGATACCTTTTCTAAATTAGGAATTTCCACATCAATGGCTTTCAGAGGTCATCCACATAATCCTGGGTTTACACAAGAATATTGCAAGGATTTTACAGGGTCGAATTGTTTGAAAGAAATCGATTTCCAGAGTGCCATTTTCCTAACAAACTCAAACTGCTCTTTTCAGGGGAACTCTTACTGTGATTCAGTCACGCCTCAATAATCAATGCCGGCACAGAGGAAATCCAGCTCATCACATTCTCTAGCCACTTCCAATTCACCAGTCTGGGATTGCTTGAAGCTCAGATGGAGCCTGTTGTCCTTTATAATAACATTAATAGCACCTCTTCACTCTCAAGGAGAGCCTGTTAAATTTTAAGCTTAGGAGATTTTAGCAAGAACTCCCTAAGATCATACCCAGTTTTGTAAATGTTTACAGATGTTTTTCTGGGGCGACATCTAAAACTTTCACGAGGTTCTCAAGAGAGCCTACTGGCCCAACAAGATTGAAGACCACTATTTTAAAGAAACAGTGGACCCTTCTCCACACCAAGGCCAAACTCCTTTATTCTCTCATTTAGACCCTCACTCCTACATACTCAAACTTTGGTGTTTCCACTCAAGTCCTTCAGCCTACATCTACGCTCAAGTCTGCATCTTCATCTGTAAAATATCTTCCCTTTAGCAACCACCCTACCTTCCTTCTGTGCTTCCTGGCTCTACTTCCTCAAACTCTAAGTATTTTCTACAAATTATGGTCTGTTTTTTGCTCCTTGCACTCCAGCAAGACCCTGATGATGCTCAGTGTCTATTGCAGTGTACATATTCTAACTCTGATATAAACTCTGTGTGTGTGTGCATGACTTGATATCATTTGGATAGCAATTTATGGCAGAAACATCCTCTGGTCTGACTCTGAATCTTTTTACAATTGATAACCAAAACTATTACTTGAAGCTCTTCCTTCCTTTGGACTTGATGACATCGTTCACTTTTTCTTTTCTTATCTCAGGGTCTTCTTTCTCAACCTGTTCTGTGGCTTCTCTTCTGCACGCAGCAATTCACTTTATAAATAATATTGAAAGAATGAATGGATGGGGATTGGTTTTGGTGAGACACTATTCCAAGCTTGGCTCTGCCTCTGACTGGCTGCCTGACTTTGAGCACCTTCCTGGGCCTGTCTGCATTCAGTCTCCTTGCCAATATCATGGGGAGACTGAGATGATAACATATTGACTGTCCAGCACAGAGTAGATGCTCAATAAATTAGTTGATCTTTCTCCCTGCAGGCAAATACTGTTCTCTTAATGACACCCAGTGTTTTGATGATCATCGTGATGTTGCAAACTCTTAAACACATCTCTGTTTGAGGTCTCTTTACAAATGGAGACTTATTTTTCCCTTTGCTTACCAGGCATCTATATCTGAACCTCCCATGGGCACCCCAAAGGTCACAAGTGTGGGTAGCCCTGTACCTGTCCTCTGAGACTTCCTTTTGGAGTCTCTCCAGCTACCTAGTCTTCTGAACCAGCCACCTCAAAGTCATTCTGTAAACCTTCCATTTGGTGGTTAAACCCTTCTCACACTTAATTGGTAAAAAACTCCTTTTGATTTGACCTTCCTCTTTGCTCTCACATTTCCATCTCCATGGACACTGCTACAGTCCAGACCTCCACTGTTTCCCTGTGAGAGTGAACATTGATCTATATGGTCTCCCAGCCTCTAGTCTCACCCTGTTTCATCTGGTAGTCCCCACTGCTGCAGAAAGTAGCAGTTGCCAATATCATGGGGAGATTGGTATAACACATTGAATGTCCAGCACAGAGTAGATGCTCAAGAAGTTAGTTGATCTTTCTCCCTGCAGGCAAATATTGTTTCTCTTATTGACACCCCGCATTTTGATGACCATCGTGATGTGGCAAACCTCCTAGAAGGTGTTGCATCACCTTCCTAGAAAGTACCTCTTTACTTCTTTCCCATATGTAAAATCTTTCAGTTACTCTCCATTATCTAGAGCAAGGTTGCTCACCCTAGCACTGTCAACATTTGGGGCAGAGTCTTTGCCGTGGGGACTGTCCTGTACAGTGTAGGATGCATAGTGGATCCCTGGTCTCCACCCACCAGATGCCAGTAGCCTGCCCCCCTCTCCAGTTGTAACAGCAAAATATAGACCTTGCCAAATATCCCAGGGAGGGGGAACAAAGTTGCCCCCAATTGAGAACCACTGACCTGCAAAAATAAAACCTATATTCTCTCTTGGCTTATAATATACCTCAATATATTGTACCCAAATATCTTCAACGTTATCTCCTGAAACCATAATTCACGCAGACCCTGAAATCTCTTATAGTTCTACAAAAAGTTTATCCTTTCCAAGTATACCCCACCTTTTATGATTCCCAGACTACAGTGCCCCATTTTTCTACTTTTTGTCCCAGTTTTCTACGGGAGTACCCTTTTGTTCTTATCCTTTCAAACTAATCTCAGATAATTTCTCCTGTTGTAAAGTCTTCCCTATCTATACTATAAATAATCTGTCCTTCTTCCTTATCGATCCTACATCACTTGCCTTCTATTATAGGACTTGTCATTGTAGTTTCTTCCTTTCACAAATGTATTTTACCCTGACCACTACTACCACCTACTTACAACTTTTTGAGTTTAGAAAAGAGATTCTATATACTTAGCATGTAGTACAATGCCCAACACATACTAGGAGTATTGACAGCTTAGATAGATGAATAAGGGAATGACTGAATGAGTGAATGAATGAGGTCACATCCTTCTCTCCCCGGCATGGAAATATGTTGCATGTTCTGCATGCAGAGTGAGTTGCTGGCTTCATGTCAAGAGGGAATCCCCCTTTATGAAAAGGATCTGAGCTGCTGTTCTCCGTGTTATCTGAAATCCCACCTCTTCCTGAAACTTGCTCTATTGAGACTTGAGTTTCAACTTGATGCTAGAGAAAGTTGTTTAAATTTATTTTTTATTCATTGATGATTGCATCTGTAATGTCCCAGTCATAAAAATAATCTTATATTCAATAAATCCCACTCAGAAATATTCTGCATGGGGCTCTGCTTAGCATATTGATGTGAAATTTATATCCAAGTCTATTTTGGAAAACATCAAATTAAACTTGTAAGTATAAAGGAAATAAGAGTGTCTTTGACCTCCCAAGACTTCGATGATCAGCAGTTTTTAAATTACATTCCTCAAAAGCAAACTTTGATTTTTAAAGCACTGGGCACGAGGCTGTAATCAAAGGCACTGATGATATTTAGTTGATTTAGAAGAGCACAAGCTGATCTGCCAACATTCAGCTTGCAGGATACATTTATCTTCCATAAGTAGTATGAAACACCTTTGTTTTTATATTGATTATATTACTTTAGAAAATTATAGGTTTTGCCTTGTTATATTACTTACAGTCAAAATAAATGATTATGGATAATTATAATTACAAGAAGCAGCTCATTAAAAGGGGCTGGTTTTATTGAGGCTCTGCTTTTATTGAGGTTTTATTGAGGCTCTCATTCTATTGGAATGATTTTATGCACACAGCAGCATATCAAATAGGATGCATCAGAGGATGATTTTAGGAACTTAGTTCAAAAGCCCTCTCAGGATTTTGCATACATTTTAAATAATATTCAGCTAAACCCATAATCACATGTTTCTCATGTATTTCCAAAAATCCCATATGGTTAGAAATGCCTGCCAGATTTCTCTGTTTTGATAAACAGAATGACATTTAATTAAACAGTCCTGAAAAATACCTTCTTTCTTGACTTTAAACTCAGGAGAGTTAATAAAGTCCCCATTTCAGATGATGAAATGACACATTGCCTGCTCCTATTCCAGTTTTCTGCCTCAAATGTCTTGCTGGAGAGACTCCATGTATGCCAGCCTTCTCAAGGACTTAAGAGTATTAAACCAAGGGTAGATGGTAGCTAGTGTTCTTTGATCTCACTGTACACGTTGTTATTCATTTTTTTCTTTTTTTTTTTTTTTAGATATGGGGGTCTCACTATGTTGGCCAGGTTGGTCTTGAACTCCTGGCCTCAAGCAGTCCTCCCACCTCAGCCTCCAAAGTGTTAGGATTACAGGTGTGAGTCACCACACCTGGCCTGGTTGGTACTGATTTTTAAAAAGTGATTTATTACTTGTTGTCCATGAAACTTAGTGTGCTCTAAATAGGTTGTTTCATTATATGACATTCCATATATTTACCATTAAATCCAATTAATAGGAATTCCAATAGAATGGCTGAAACAAATGGAGTAGAACAATTACTAACCTCTTTAGACATTATTATGTTAGGTTGAACTATTTTATACACTGGCTCTATCTATGGGTCATTGCATCTGGCTATTTAGATGGCAAGGAAATGTAATTGAACTAAAAATCCTAGTCATTGAGAAACAGGCTGTTTGTTTTGCCTTTTACCGGGTGGCTGGCTCCTCATCTTTGAGGTTTGCTCTGACAGCTCTGAAGCTCGGGCAATATTCAACAATATAGACAAAGTAAGGAAACAATTAGGTTGTATGATATTAATACATTCCCATCCTGAAAACCACAGTTTTAAAATATTCCTATTGTTTCCCCTGTCCTCTGCTCATTTGACAGTTACCAGGAGCTTTGGGCAGAGGGGGAGAGAAGTGCATATGTTGTCACCTGCCACTCTGCTGCCTCCATAGCCCATGTTAGGAATTAGCATGGTGTAGATTAAGTACAACTACACAATAGTCATCAATTCCCAATGTTATCGATGCATTAGAAAAGGGCTTTGATTTCCAATTAAGTACTGAATAATTGAAAGAAAAATGTGTTGTTGCAGGTTGTTGAGAAACACCTCTACCTCCATTTACCCTTTCATTAAGAAACAGGGATAAAAAATATTGCGATACCAGGATATCTAGAACTTGGAAGATGTGGAATCATCCTGCTGAGTCCAAGGGCAATCCAGAAAATAAGCTGTGATTCAGACCCTGGTGTGCCCCGTAGATGCCATGGGTCATCCAGGAGCCTTGTTACCTAGATGGGGAGGAGGAGCCACTTAGGAGGAATTTATTCTAAGGAAAAAAGTCATCCTGGAATAGTGACTTTGACCCAGTTCAAAAGCCTGGGTTGTTGAAGAGGAGCCGAATTCTAGGCATGGTGTGTTTACAGTGAGTGCTGTGTTTCCCATATTTTCCCATCCATCTGTAAGGATCTGAACATTTTAGGAAGAGAGAGAGAGAGAATTCAGAATAAGAACTGAATAAGAGTGCAGTAGTAGGTTAGCTCAGCAGATCTGTGTTGTCCAAACCCTGCACTTTCCAAAGAACATCTGCTCTTTGACAGCCTTCCAGGAGATAACCTCTAAGCCCTTGGAATATCCTGCCTGATCATAATGTCTTTGTTTACCTGGAGCTTTGAGTTATACTAGATAGTTAATGCTAACAATGTGATTTATAGTGGGAGCTTTGGGCCACCTGTATCAGTCTTGACCTCTGGAGGGGCTGGCAACTAAGTTCAGTCATGTAGACAGTCTGCCATGACTACATGCCCCAAAACCATACTGGATGCCAGGGTTGGGGGAGCTCCCTGGGCAGAAATGCTCTGTGCATGTTTCCTCACCTCACTGCTGGGAGAATTAAACATCATTTGGTTCCATTTCCCAGCGGCTGAAAAACTGTAATTCTGTTGGGGAAAAATTAATAATGTAGCTTGAAAGGAAGAATGTTGGTTGTGTAGATTTTGTAGAATTTTTTTAAAATGTTGAGGGAAGAAGGGAAGACCAACTATGTAGAAAAGGGAGCCTTTATTATGAACACACAACTCTTTAAAACAAGTGAAGTAATACCCATGTAGAATAAAAGCAAAGAAAAAAGAAATAATTCAGATAATCACCACATAAGATTTTGTTTAATCTTAGATGTTACACTTACATATTTTATTTTATTTGAGACAGAGTCTCACTCTGTTGCCCAGGCTGGAGTGCAGTGGCATGATCTCGGCTCACTGCAACCTCTGCCTCCTGGGTTCAAGTGATTCTTGTGCCTCAGCCACCCGAGTATCTGGGATTACAGGTGTGTGCCACCATGCCTGGCTAATTTTTTCTGCGTTTTTGGGAGAGATGGGGTTTCACCATGTTGGCCAGGCTGGTCTCAAACTCCTGGCCTCGAATGATCTGTCTGTCTCAGCCTCCCAAATGGCTGGGATTACAGGTGTGAGCCACTGTGCCCAGCCACTTACATGAAACATCTGACTGCACTGCTGAATTCAAAATATATGAATATGTTATACAGAAAAATGTTTTGAAAGTCCAGTGAAAATTAATAACCAAATAGAATGTTCTACTTAGTCATTTTTGACTTATCTTTATAATAATTTTGTTTTATAATGTGAAAAAATAGATCTATTGCTCATCTTGTCAAAAATATTTACGTACAGAACTGTATTTTAAAACAAGCAAGTACAAAAGAGAAATTAAATGTATGAATATTTTATTACCTCTCAGAATAGCCTTACTTGAAAAGACCATCACTCCATGGCCAATGGATCTACTTGATCCTGAAATAATTGTGAGTGGGGTGTATCTGTTACTATCAGCAGGCCAACCTTACAGCAACAAGAAGAAAGGCCTTTGACAACCTGAAGGTCACCGCTGGGATTTCTATGGCCAACTTAAGTGGAAAGAATGAGCAGGAAACCACTTGACTTTTTTTGAAGAAAAAATGACAAGAATCTCTCACTTAGTACCTTTTAGTCAACATTTCTTGGAAACAACTATACATCATATAGTTGCATGCAGGGAAATAAATTGAATATGTACTTTATAAGAGAGCTTGGCAATTAGCAAGTGGCAATGACCATCCCTCAAAGTTATAAAGGAAGGGCAGTCCAATAGTATAGTTTTGTATTTGGAGCAGTATTTTGATAGAGGCGTTTGAGCAACATACATTAAGCAAAGGCAGGCAGATAAATGGGTGGCTCTGTTCTCTGCAAATCCATCACCACTTTTGTGACACTCCTGAAGCATACCTCTTCACTGCCTGCCAGTTTACTGGAGTCCTTGCATCACTGTATTACATCCGTCAGTACAGCCTGTTATTCCTGCTGAATAAAGGTAGTACAGAATAACAGTACAGCCTATTATTACTGATGAAAGTTGTCAGTATTGAGGTCCAAAGAGGAGTCTGACTTTTTTTTCTAAGTTAAAAATAGTAAGCATGGTACATAAATTAATGCAATTCTTTTGCTGTGAACTTCTGCTATAATAGTCCTTCAAAAACAAGAACTTGAAAAGCATGATAATTCAGCCTCGTTGTAGCTGAAAGGATTTGAACGGTATCTCTTGACATTTTGTTGGCTTAGAATGCCACAGGATGCAATGGACACAGGGACATTTATTTTGTTATAGCATCTTTCACAAATGAAATTCCCCAGTTAGACTATAAATAAAAACAGCTGTGCAGTTTCAGACACGTTCCACAAACCGAAGATGGGTCAAATTTAAAAATGAGATAGTTATTGTGGAGTTTATGTTCCTCCAGGTTTTAAATATCATTACAAACAATGTAATAATGCATTTTAGACTAGGAGTGGTTTTTCAAAAGTGAAACCAGGAGATTCCAACATTAATCTAGAAAATTGATTTTGGTGTGTATCTTTTGCTACTATTGTTATGAAAAACAAAACAAAACATATATAGAGAAAAACTATATTTCTATCAATAGAACTATTAAGTTACACATTTCATTAAAGGTATTTTAAAGTAGACTCACAAATGGAATGAGATTGAGAGGCTTGATATCTACTGAAAAGCCGAGTTTGAAAATGCTAAAAGTCTATTATTTGAATGGAAGTCATTTATTATTCAGAGCTCTCTGAGATGCTGTAAATATTTTATAAATGATACAACAAGCCTCATCTTATGAGAGTTCAGCAATGCTCTTTAAAAAATCTCGATGAATTAAGTGTCATTCATTCAAATACAAAACAGAAATAGAGATAAATTATGAGAACAGCTTTTTTTTTTTTTTTTTTGAGATGGAGTTTCCTGTGTCGCCCAGGCTGGAGTGCAGTGGTGTAATCTCGGCTCACTGCAAGCTCTGCCTCCTGGGTTCACGCCATTCTCCTGCCTCAGCCTCCCGAGTAGCTGGGACTACAGGCGCCCACCACCACACCTGGCTAATTTTTTGTATTTTTAGTAGAGATGGGGTTTCACCGTGTTAGCCAGGATGGTCTCAATCTCCTGACCTCATGATCCGCCCTCCTTGGTCTCCCAAAGTGCTGGGATTACAGGCGTGGGCCACCGCGCCCGGCGTACGAAAACAGTTTTGTTGTTGTTGTTGTTTTGAGACAGAGTCTCACTCTGTCACCCAGGCTGGAGTGCAGTGGCGCAATCTTGGCTCACTGCAACCTCTGCCTCCTGGGTTCAAGCTATTCTTCTGCCTCAGCCTCACGAGTAGCTGGGACTACAGGCGCCTGCCACCACACGTGGCTAATTTTTGTATTTTTAGTAGAGATCAGGTTTCACCATATTGGCCAGGCTGATCTCGAACTCCTGACCCGTGATCCACCCACCTTGGCCTCCCAAAGTGCTGGGATTACAGGCATGAGCCACCTCGCCTGGCTGAGAACAGTTTTTAAAAATTGTATATGGTAGAGGAAGGAAAACACCTTTAACTTAGTAAAGGAGTCTTATAAGAAATAGCTCCCTAATAAAGATAAGATAGTCCATGACCTCATGGCGCTTTCAAGATCAAATTAATCAACCCAGTGCCCCTGCCAACCTCAATTTAGCAGAAACTCCAGGTAGTTAATTACCTTGCCCAAAATTGCAGAGGCAGTTGGCATCTGACACAGTATGTGTCTCCTAATTTGTTCTAAACCTCATCAGTTTTATTATATTATTAGAATATTAGACTATATATGTATTACATATTAATCTACCCAGAAATGTTATAGTTGGATTCCTGAAGTTGCCTTTTGAGGGTAATGTTCTTTGGTTTCTTTCTAGACATATTTTCTTTAACTAATCAGCCCTTTACTCTGAGTAGTCGCAGGTCATATGGCACTGGTAAGTAGGGCTAATAATTTTGTATGTTTCTAATTGGGGAGAAGTTTCAGGAACTCTGCAGCCTATACAGAGAAAGGGGTTCCTTCTCAATTGCCCCCAGAACTGCAGCTCCCGATGCAATCACTGTAACTCCTAGAGCACTGCTTTCAGAGATTTTGTGAGGCAATTGATGGTGATGTTATTCAGAAGTCCTTTTCTTCTCTCCTATTGACACTGAAGATCATAAACTTAGATCTCAGTCTCCCTGTGTGTTTCACACATCACTAGAGCCCCTGCAAATATCACACTGACCCAGTCTAATTGAGTTCCATGTGTGTCTGCATGAACATTTCCCAACTAGGAGAGAATTAACTGATAATGAACTAAATTCATGACTCACCTAGACAAGATTTCAAAGGTTAGGTCATGCTAATAAAATGTCCCTGCATTATGATTGTCTATAGGTTTCTATGCACAAAAAGAAAATTAAATTCAGCCACAAAATTACATCCTTTGAGAATATATATATATATATAATAAAGATTAAATAAAAAATATATATATAGGACCTGTAGATGCCAACACCACGAGGCTCCTCTGAGGGCCTGAGTCCTGGGTTCTTGCAAGAGCAGCCAGCCCGCCCGCCTGTGCTCCTCGCTGATTGGTCGGTTCAGTGTGCATGCAGGTAGTGGGGCCATGTGGGGCCACACCCCCTGCAGGCATGCCCTCCCCCTCAGGGACCGCCCATGGTAGCTGTGGACCCAGGGAGCAAGGGTGGCTCTCTGAGGCCTCTGTCCCCACAATATTCCAGCTCCTCATCCTGGCAAAGAAGCAAGGACCCGGGAATGGGGAGTGCTGGGAATCTTGTCCTGAGGAATGAAGGCCAAGTGGATGGGGCCTAGGACCTCACCCCTGGGCTCGTTCCAGCCACCTCCGCCCCTTTGGGTGCAATGGCCATCACCCTGTGGGTGGGGCCCAGGCTCCCTCCCATGCCCTGTGTGCTTCCAACATGCCCAGCTGCATCCTTTTTATCAATGGATTGTGCTTTTATGTTTTATCTAAGAAAATTGTTGACTCCCTGCTATAGACTAAATGTTTTTCCCCAGCATATGTCACTCTGTTCAATCCACGAATCCCACCACTGGGTATCCACCCAAAGGAAAATAAATCATTACATCAAAAAGACACCAGAACTCATATGTTTATCACAGCACCACTCACAATAGCAAAGAGATGGAATCAACACTCAGGTGCCCAACAATGGATAATTGGATAAAGAAAATGTGGTTTATATGTAAAATGGAATAGTATTCAGCTATGAAAAAGAATGAAATCATGTCTTTTGCAGCACCACGAATGTAACTATAGACCACTATTTTAAGTGAAACAAGTAAAACACAGACAAATATTGCATGTTCTCACTTGGAACGGAGCAATGTGTACACAGGAACATAGAGAGTGGAAAGATAGACACTGGAAACTCAGAAGGGTGGGAGAGTGTTGAGAAATTACTTAAAGGATACAATGTACATTATTCAGGTGATGGGAACACTAAAAGCCCAGACATCACCACTACACAATAGATCCATGTACCAAAATTGCCCTCGTAGCCCTTAAACTTATATAAACAAATACATAAATAAATGTTTGATTTTGCTGGGTCAAAATTAAAGGGTTTTTGAAAGCTTTTGGTTAAAATCATTCCTGGTGATAAAAATGAAACTAATAAACATTTCTATAATACTTGACAACAGAATTATAAAGAGAAATGATGCACGAATACATCTTAATTCTTGCCTTAGGAATATTCTCTAACTCAAGTACTCAAAGGCTTAAATATGCCCATTTTATGCCATTATGCTTCTGCAATTTATCTATGAATGTAAAAGGAAATACAAAGGAATATAAAAGGATATAAATTATATCTATGAATATAAAAGGTATGCCATTATACCTCTGCAATTTAATCTATGAATATAAAAGGAAAACCTTTGCTTATGTACACACACACACACACACACACGTGTGTGTGTGCATATACATATATATATTTTTACCCTCCAAAGGCAACTTCAATTTTGTTAGATAAAACATAAAAGCACAATCCATTGATAAAAAGAATGCAGTTGGGCGTGTTGGAAGCACACAGGGCATGGGAGGGAGCTTGGGCTCCACCCGCAGGGTGATGGCCATTGCACCCAAAGGGTCGGGGGTGGCTGGAACGAGCCTGGGGGCAAGGTCCTAGGCCCCGTTCACTTGGCCTCCATTCCTTAGGGCAGGGTCCCCTGGCACTCCCCACTCCTGGGCCCTTGCTTCCTTTGCCAGGATGAGGAGCTGGAATATTGTGGGGACAGAGGCCTCAGAAAGCCACCCTCTCCCTGAGTCCACAGCTACCATGGGCGGTCCCTGAGGGGGAGGGCATGCCTGCAGGGGGCGTGGCCCCAGTGGCCCACCACCCACATGTGCCCTGAGTCGACCAATCAGCGAGGAGTGCGGGCAGGCAGGCTGGCTGCTCTCAAGAGAACGGAGGAGCCAGGCCCTCAGAGGAGCCTTGTGGCGCCAGCGTCTGCAGGTCTGCTGAGGCAGCAACGTGGGGGGTCCCTCAGGTGTTGTGCCCACGGTGGGGAGGTGGGGAAGGCGGGCCTGAGGCCCTTTGGGGATGACCGTGTGAAGCACCGGGCTGCCCTGGGCTGACCTGTGAGGAAATGGCCCCAGTGTCGTTGTCTGGGGCCTGAGTCACTGCAAGGCCCTGAGGGCAGGCCGGGGTGGGCCAGGGGCAAGAGCTGGAGCTGCCCAGGTGGCTCCCAGGGCCCGGGAGCAGCCCCAGGGGCCTGTGCATATGTGCAGGGGTTGGGGAGTCGGTGTGGGTCCCTCCTGCCTGGCTGCCCAGCAGGACAGGACACTTGGGGGGTCACCGGAGGTCCCCTGGGCATCCAGGCGGGCGAGTAGCAGTGCCCACCCTTGATTGTCCGAAACAGGTGCACACCGGGTTACTCCCATTGAGATAGCTGGGGAGATCCTCTGTCACCCCACAGCCCTTCTGGCCACGCGGGGTCGCTGGGGGACCCAGGGACAGGGCCGAGCTCTGTCCCAATGGCTCCGCGAGGATCCCCCAGAGGCCGCGGAATTCAGGTGTGCGTGGCAGCTGCGAGCTCTGCAGCCAGCCCCAGGGACAGGCTGTATGGGCCAGGACAGGAGGGGATGCTGGCATCTTCTCCGCGATCCCTCCTGCTCCCACAGGAGACTAGGGGTGGGCCAGCCCCACCCTTCTTGAACCCGCCATCCTGATGGCTCTCCTTTCACACACCCCGTGTTTCCTTACTGTATCTTTGCACTCACAAGGTTCAGGAGTCACCTCTAACATCCGAGGACAGCCAGCCATGGAGCCGTGGGCAGGAAGCTCATCGAGAAGCCTGCGAAGGCCTCACCCAGTGGAGGTTCAGGTTACGGCCACCCAGGAAATGGAGCATGGAGGTAAAAACAGTCCAGGGGAGCCGGAAGAAGGTGCACGCCCAAGGGGACGGTCTGTCTGCTCTCTGTGCAGGGGGCACACAGGTGGCACACAGTCAGCCCGAGGCCCCCAGACCCTACGTTGCTTTGGAGTTCACCTTGCACGTGCTAAGATGCCCAAGCTTTTCAAAGCAGGCTCAAGAGCCTTAGGTTTCCCATGGGAGGTTCTCCCTCATACCAGGGTTACAGATACTCTTAGAGCAGCTCTTCTTGATGGGTGCGGTCCTGACGTCCAAGGGATCTGACACGTAGTGCCTTGTTTACTGGGACTTGAACCGCAAAGGGCTTGCAAAAATGCCTCTGTAAAATGGTCAGGGTCCCAGTGATTCCATGTATAGCGCTGCTTTAAAGCTTTAATGGGCAGAGAGCCAAGAGTCCACAAATAGTACATTTCTCCACAAAAAAATGTCCACAACACCGTCTTCCTCTTTAAAAAAAAAGTGCATCTTTTTTATTTTAATGCAGGAAAGACTCCAGCAATTGATGAGCAGTGGAAAAGAGACTATTTTGCTGAAATGGATGCGGAAGACAAGGGGTAAAGTGTTTACGTCAGTTTTGCCTGTCAGATAATGACTTCTAAGAAAAATCAGCTTTGGAGCCAAGCATGGTGGCTCACGCCTGTAATCCTAGCACTTTGGGAGGCCGAGGTGGGTAAATCACTTGAGGTCAGGAGTTTGAGACCAGCCTGGCGAATATGGTGAAACCCTGTCTCACCAAAAATACAAATATTAGCCAGGCGTGGTGGCATGTGCTTGTAATCCCAACTATTCAGGAGGCTGAGGCATGAGAATTGCTTGAATCTGGGAGGCAGAGAAGTCAGCTTTGGATCATATAATCACTGTTCTATGCAGAACATTTCATCATTTCACATAAGATGTTTCTTAAACAAACATGGCATTTTATGTAGCATTATGTTAAAATTTTGATGTAACTTTTTTCTTATTATACTTTAAGTTCTGGGATACATGTGCAGAACGTGCAGGTTTGTTACATAGGTATACATGTGTCATGGTGGTTTGCTGCACCCATCAACCCGTCATCTACATTAGGTATTTCTCCTAATGCTATCCCTCCCCTAGCCCTCCACCCCTGACAGGCCCCAGTGTATGATGTTCCCCTCCCTGTGTCCATGTGTTCTCATTGTTCAACTCCCACTTATGAGTGAGAATATGCAATGTTTGGTTTTCTGTTCCTGTGTTAGTTTGCTGAGAATGATGCTTTCCAGCTTCATCCATGTCCCTGCAAAGGACATGAACTCATCCTTTTAAATGGCTGCATAGTATTCCATGATGTATATGTGCACATTTTCTTTATCCAGTCTATCAATCATTGACGGGCATTTGGGTTGGTTGCAAGCTATTGTGAATAGTGCTGCAATAAACATATGTGTGCATGTGTCTTTATAGTAGAATGACGTATAATCCTTTGGGTATATATCCAGTAATGGGATTGCTGGGCCAAATGGTATTTCCGATTCTAGATCCTTGAGGAATCACCACACTGTCTTCCACAATGGTTGAACTAATTTACACTTCCACCAACAGTGTAAAAGCATTCCTATTTCTCCACATCCTCTCCAGCATCTGTTGTTTCCTGACTTTTTAATGATCAGTATTCTACCTGGCATGAAATGGTATCTCATTGTGGTTTTGATTTGCATTTCTCTAATGACCAGTGATGACAAGCTTTTTTTCATACGTTTGTTGGCCGCATAAATTTCTTCTTTTGAGAAGTGTCTGTTCATATCCTTCACCCACTTTTTGATGGGGTTGTCATTTTTCATGTAAATTTGTTTCAGTTCCTTGTAGATTCTGGATATTAGCCCTTTGTCAGATGGATAGATTGCAAAAATTTTCTCCCATTCTGTAGGTTACCTGTTCACTCTGATGACAGTTTCTTTTGCTGTGTAGAAGCTGTTTAGTTTAATTATATCCCACTGGTCAATTTTGGCTTTTGTTGCCATTGCTTTTGGTGTTTTAGTCATGAAGTCCTTGCCCATGCCTATGTCCTGAATGGTATTGCCTAGGTTTTCTTCTAGGGTTTTTAAGGTTTTAGGTCTTACGTTTAAGTCTTTAATTCATCTTGAGTTAATTTTTGTATAAGGTGTAAGGAAGGCATCCAGTTTCAGTTTTCTGCATATGGCTAGCCAGTTTTCCCAACACCATTTATTAAATGGGGAATCTTTTCCTCATTGCTTGTTTTTATCAGGTTTGTCAAAGATCAGATGGTTGTACATGTGTGGCATTATTTCTGAGGCCTCTGTTCTGTTCTATTGGTCTATATATCTGTTTTGGTACTAGTACCATGCTGCTTTGGTTACTGTAGCCTTGTAATAGAGTTTGAAGTCAGGTAGCATGATGCCTCCAGCTTTTTTCTTTTTGCTTAGGACTGTCTTGGCTATACAGGCTCTTTTATGGTTCCATATGAAATTCAAAGTAGTTTTTTCTAATTCTGTGAAGCAAGTCAATGGTAGCTTGATGGGGATAGCATTGAATCTGTAAATTACTTTGGGCAGTACGGCCATTTTCACAATACTGATTCTTCGTAACCATGAGCATGGAATATTTTTCCATTTGTGTCCTCTCTTATTTCCTTGAGCAGTGGTTTGTAGCTCTTCTTGAAGAGGTCTTCACACCCCTTATAAGTTGTATTCCTTGGTATTTTATTCCCTTTGTAGCAATTGTGAATGGGAGTTCACTCATGATTTGGCTCTCTATTATTGGTGTGTAAGAATGCTTGCGATTTCTGCACATTGATTTTGTATCCTGAGACTTTGCTGAAGTTGCTTATCAGCTTAAGGAGATTTTGGGCTGAGATGATGGGGTTTTCTAAATATACAATCATGTCATCTGCAAACAGAGACAATTTGACTTCCTCTCTTCCTTCCTATTTGAATACTCTTTTATTTCTTTCTCTTGCCTGATTGCCTTGGCCAGAACTTCCAATACTATGTTGAATAGGAGTGGTGAGAGAGGGCATCCTTGTCGTGTGCTGGTTTTCAAAGGGAATGCTTTCAGCTTTTGCCCATTCAGTATGATATTGGCTGTGGGTTTGTCATAAATAGCTCTTATTATTTTGAGATACGTTCCATCAATACCTAGTTTATTGAGAGTTTTTAGCATGAAGGGATGTTGAATTTTATCAAAGGCCTTTTTCTGCATCTATTGAGATAATCATGTGGTTTTTGTCATTGGTTCTGTTTATGTGATGGATTACGTTTATTGATTTGTGTATGTTGAACCAGCCTTGCATCCCAGGGATGAAGCCGACTTGATCATGGTGGATATGATTTTTGATATGCTACCGGATTCAGTTTACTAGTATTTTACTGATGATTTTCACATTAATGTTAATCAGGGATACTGGCGTGAAATTTTCTTTTTTTCTTGTGTCTCTGCCAGGTTTTGGTATCAGGATGATGCTGTACTCATAAAATGAGTTAGGGAGGAGTCCCTCTTTTTCTGTTGTTTGGAATAGTTTCAGAAGGAATGGTACCAGCTCCTCTTTGTACCTCTGGTAGAATTCAGATGTGAATCCGTCTGATCCTAGGATTTTTTTCGTTGGTAGGCTATTAATTACTGCCTCAATTTCAGAACTTGTTATTCGTCTATTCAGGGATTAGACTTCTTCCTAGTTTAGTCTTGGGAGGGTGTATGTGTCCAGGAATTTATCCATTTCTTCTAGATTTTCTAGTTTATTTGTGTGGAGGTGTTTATAGTATTCTCTGACAGTAGTTTGTATTTCTGTGGCATCAGCGGTGATATCCCCTTTATCATTTTTTATTGTGTCTATTTGATTCTTGTCTCTTTTCTTCTTTAATAGTCTGGCTAGCAGGCTATTTTGTTAATCTTTTCAAAAAACCAACTCCTGGATTCATTGATTTTTTGAAGAGTTTTTCATGTCTCTATCTCCTTCAGTTCTGTTCTGATCTTAGTTATTTCTTGTCTTCTGCTAGCTTTTGAATTTGTTTGCTCTTGCTTCTCTAGTTCTTTTAATTGTGATGTTAGGGTGTTGATTTTAGATCTTTCTCGCTTTCTCCTGTGTGCATTTAGTGATATAAATTTCCCTGATGTAAGTTTTTTTTTACAGGGTTGATATCCAGAAGCTAGAAGATATTGCAGGTATGTTTTAGGAGCTATTTGTAGTTTATGAAAATTGTTTTCAATCATACAACAGTTACAATAGGCTGTACGAATTAGTGGACAAGACTGTCTTAAATGCCTTCTTCTCATATATAGCATTTAACATAATCTGATGAATTTTTATTACTTACCTTTTTGATTGTTGATGTGGAATGTGTGAATGCTTCTAATAATGGGGAAGCGAGAGGGATGGCTTTTCTTTCATACACGTGGAAATTTAATTGGGGGATATTAGAGGACACTGGAGGAGAAACAGCTCTATTCGTTCCTTTTAGTGTACACACATTAATCATATATCAGTTTTTTTAGCTTTTATTTTAGGTTTGGGGGTACATGTGTAGGTTTGTTATATAGATAAATTGCGTGTCACAGGGGTTTGGTATGCAGATACTTTTGTTATTTTGTTATTTCGTATTTTGTGACCTAGGTTATAGCATAGTACCTGATGGATGGTTTTCGATCCTCACCCTCCTCCTACCATCCACCCTTAAGTAGGCCCAGTTGTCTGTTCTTCCCCTCTTCCTGTCCGTATGTACTCAGAATTTTTAATATGAGTTTTTCATGTTCCTAATTTAGCTATTCTATTGTCACAGCTTTCTGATTTTGTTTTCTTTAAAGTACCAGAAAAAAATGAATTCTCTAAAATGATTATTTTCTATTATTATTCCAGTAATAAACTGTGTAGTAGAAAAGTAAAGACAACTTTTCTACCCAGTGAGAAACATGTAATTAATTGGATCCAAAAACTTACAAATTTTATATTGCCATGTGAAATATTAGTTGTACTGACTGTTATAGGACCATTTATTCAAAAAAGTTTGAGAAAATTTCTGTAGAGACGATGGAGACAATACTCTTATTTTTAAAAAACTTACTTTAGTTTTCAGCTCTTCTATAGCAGTAATTCATACAAGCAGTATATTTGGAAAGCTTTGCTCTGCTTGGTGGTGACAAAGTGCTGGTTTTGTGAGCTGCCTAATACATCGACCATTATAGATGGATACTGTATGTAAAAAATATTTGTATTATGGTGCAGATCTTTTATGACTGCTAAAAACTATTCTTAGCAACTGACAGTAGATCTCTGATGTGAAACTATGTTTAGGAAAGCATTCCTTGCAGTAATACAGTTTTCAGAAACACAGCACTGTTGATAAAAATGTCATATTAAAAGCTCCCAGAAAATATTTCAAACGTGTTTTTAAGTGTATTTCTTTATCTACTTAAACCTAAATTTTTATACCCATGGACATTGCTTCTTTTATTAAAATACAGTTAATAGCATCAATCTCTAGATTGCTTAAAAATACTTTCCTTATTGTGTATTAAGTTATGTCTACCCTTTTGATGGTCTTATTTTTATGTGCTTTACTTAATGAGTTGTGACAGTATTTCATGGAAACATGTCCTTTGAACTGTTGGACATTTTATGAATGTAGAAATTAAAGTCTATGTGTGTTACCCTTTCTGCACATTTAAAAAATAGAAACTGTTTTAATTATTTGCTTTTTTCATCATCTGTCAATTAAGTGACTTGCTATTATACCAATTGGAATTGGAAAACTATTATTAATACCCGAAAGGTTTTACAGAAAATGAGTAAATCTTTTACTTTTTTGAAATGATCTTTCCATTTTGCATTTTAAATATCCTTCTGATATTGCTGAACTATCATGTCCCATATTGATTTCAATATCTGCAAATAAACTACTTTCAACATTAACTTTTAATGCATTTTCATTTACTATCTAGCTGACATTAAAAAGGGTCTTGCTGCAAAGAGAAAAAGGATCGAAAGGATTGCAAAAGCTTGCAACGAAACAAAGAACAAAATTAAACGTATTTTGAGAACAATACAACTAAAAATGTATGATTGTTGGCTTTTTTGAATAATGATATTTCTATCATTTCTTTGTATTCGTTGGTGCAAATAATTTCAAAAACTATCATCTTGTAGATATTGGTGTCTGTAGTGAACAATATGTTTACTTGATTGTTCCCAAAGCAGGTAAGTTTCTTTGTTTTATAATCTAAGTTTAACAGAATTGAAGTATATTATCTAGAAAGCCAATGAAGATGACCTCTTTTTGCCTTCCAGATAAAAATAGTCTTCCTGTAAAATTAATTTTTATCAATTTCTAGAAATATGGCAGCGGCAATATAAGATAAATGTCTTCAACGTTTAGTCTGTAGATCCTTAACAATATTAAGTTATGTAGAAAGGGACAACCTTATGTTATAAATAGGTTATCTATTTTAGTTAAATTGTTTTCACTATTCCTTTTAGAAAATCATTGTTGTACCAAAGTGGAGAAATAGTTAAGTATTTCTTTTGGGAAATCTTACGGGATGAATGGCTATGATATTCTTGAACCTACTTATGAGAACCCATATGTTATTTAGTTTGAGGAAATGAAAAGTAAACTGCTCTTAGAGAAAATGATTGTTTCTGGGAAATTTATAGTGCAGTAAACCCTCCTTTGTCTTCAGCAGGTAAAGAATGTAAGACAGCTGCTCTAGTAGTCAGTTAGGAAGGGATCCTTTCAGAATGACAGTAACTCATTTCACCTTTTCCCAAAAAGAAGATTTCAGCTGCTATTACTCCCTTGCTACTTTACTTTATAGTATAAATTATGTGAAGTCAGTTTTGGTTTGAATAGGATTGATTTTTCATCTCTCTATGACATATGACCGTGTTACTTATTATGTGTTACAGGCAGAAACGTAGTTATGGACGTTCTCTGAAGTTGCTGAATGTCCTTGAAGAATACATCACAGGTGAGCAGAAAGATGAAGAAGAAAGAAGAAGGAGCTGAATGTCCTTGAAGAATACATCACAGGTGAGCAGAAAGATGAAGAAGAGAGAAGAAGGAGAAGAACTAATTGTTGGTATCAGGCTTAGCTTTATGATTAACCTATTGTATCAATGTCTCAGGTAGTAATAGTTCATGCAGAAATCCAGCAAAGAAGGAAGAGAGCATGAGCCCAGAGAGGGGGCCCATTAGTGGACTCATGGACTAGGGGAATATAATTGCCACGCAGCATTAGGGGTCCAACTGAGGTCAGTGTCGTAGGGATTAAGAAGTTAAAGTCAGCCCAGATGGCATATTTGTACAACAGTAACTTTAGGGTTGGAATTTCCTGGGTTGGGGTGTAGCCAAGCACATTGATAGAGGGAGAGTTAGGCAGGGCATATATGTTGGGGGGGGGGCGGTTATGATGACTGGCTGTGGAATTTCGGCTGGGATTGAGTTACTTGAGCACATGGGGGTGGGGCACTGGGCAGTGAAAAGTGCTCCATCCATTGGGTGTTGGGTCCCTACAGATTCCTGAGCTGTAGTACTGAAGTGAGTGACCTACAGTGACAGGGAGGTAGTGGCTGTGTATGTTGGGAAGATGGAGAAATAGCTGAGTGGAGTGGTCAGGGGCTGGGACTCTGCAGCCACATTGCTTGGGATCCAACTCCAGTTTGACTATTGCTAGCTTGGAAACATGGCCAAATTATTTATCTCTGTGCCTCAGTTGCCTTATCTATCTATGAAAGGAGACATGGTAAGAGTACCTACCTCAGAGTTGTTTGAAGGATTAAAGGGTTCTTATGTAATGGGTTTATTTAAATTTTTCAGGATGTGATCTCACCCATGGTTGCTCTTTATCATTGCTATCATTGCTATTATTAATATCATGGGAGATGTTGCAGTCATTGGGAATGATAAAATCTAGGGGATGACTGTATAAGTGAGTGCCACGTAGAGGAGAGGAGAACACTGTTGTTGGAGATTAGGTCAAGGTGCAGAAAGGCAATCATTATTGGAAGTTTCATCTATGTGCATATTGAAATGACCAAGTGTTTAAATCTTAGTAAAAAAGAATGTTTCTTAATTTCTATATAGATCTTACCTATCTATCTGTGGTCAACAAATTATAGGAAGGGTCATCAAATACTCTTCATTTGAAATCAAGAATTAGGACATACATGTTGAATATGTATAAGAAAGAAAATTCTTTACTCCATGACTGATGAAAAAGATTATGTTGTTTTAGCATATGAGTGGTGAACACAATTGTTTAAAATTGGTCATAAATGTTGTCTAAAAGAAAGTGTTCAGAAGTATTGATTTAAAGAGTATCCATTTAAAGCTAATGCAGAATTACATTTTGTAAGTATTAAAATTTACCCGATTTTAATCGCTTTTCAGTTTTGTGCTTCTAGAGAATATTTCAAGAGCAACAAAAGAGGTGGCAACAAGATGGGAAAGGAACTGTGAAAGAGATTGATCCGCCACATGAGCAATTCACAAAGGTCTGTTCTATTTGGTAACAAAATACATTCCTATAAAATACAACTGGTGAACAAAAATAGAAGACAGTCTGCTTATTTCTGAATGTATGGAAAGACTTTTTTTTTTATCAGTTTGACTTTATTAATATTTGTTCCACAGAGCCTTACAGGTATCCTTTAACTGACTTCTAGGATTCAATAAATTTATAGTTTTTACTTTTTTCACCAAACAACAAATTCATTTTTATAAAATTTAGTTGACCCCCTGAGAGTTTCTTTTTTTTAATTATACTTTAAGTTCTAGGGTACATGTGCACAAAGTGCAGGTTTGTTACATATGTATCCATGTGCCATGTTAGTGTGCTGCACCCGTTAACTCATGATTTACATTAGGTATATGTCCTAATCCTATCCCTTCCCCATCCCCTCATCCCATGACAGGCTCCGGTGTGTGATGTTCCCCTTCCTGTGTCCAAGTGTTCTCATTGTTCAGTTCCCACCTATGAGTGAGAACATGCGGTGTTTGGTTTTCTGTCCTTGCAATAGTTTGTTGAGAATGATGGTTTCCAGCTTCATCCATGTCCCTACAGAAGACATGAACCCATCCTTTTTTTGGCTGCATAGTATTCCATGGCGTATATATGCCACATTTTCTTAATCCAGTCTATCATTGGTGGACATTTGGGTTGGTTTCAAGTGGAAAGACCTTTTGGTTATACATTTTAAATTACTTACCATTTTCACTTTGAATGTATTGTTCCAGATTTAACATAATTGGTAAATGTATCTTTAGGATTCATGAATAGCTTTGTGGGAGTTATTTAGAACAGGAAAAGGTAAGTTGGAAATTTTACCTAGAAATATAAATCTTGTGTATAAAATTGATACTTTATGAATACATTAATGAAGACTTCGTATTCAGTTTTTAGGAGATCAGCGACAGATCTTTAGTGGAAGGAAGGAAGTCCATAAATCCTTTCTGGATGTCTTTTTTACTTGTCTTATTTAAACAGTTTTAGTTAAATAGGAAGTAGGCAAGTGTTAACTACTGAGTGAGTATCTCTTTTATTTCCTGCTGGAATGTAGGAGTGTTTTATGGCATATTCACTTTCAAAATTATTAGTGACTAGTAATGGTTTTACATGAAAATTTATAATCGTAAGAGATGGTTCAGATATATAACAGAATGGGAAAGCCAGCAGATTATTAACACTTTGTGAATTGTGAATTATCTGCTGTCATATAGCACATTAGCTAATCGTTATTGGACAATGACCTCTTCTTCATGTAGATGTATATTATTTAGGAAACAATGTAATTTTCTTTTGGGAAGTATTCTTTTTAATAACCTTGTGAAAAGACATGTTCATATGTCACTCCTCTACACTAACTGAGATGTGTTAAATAAACTGGGAAAAGAGTTTGAAAACAAAATTTTCAAGCAACTTAAGGATGATCTACACACAAACAGTTATTTATATAGAAGTCACGAGAAAAGAACATGTTGCTATAATGTTCCTCAGAAACCATTTATTAATTGGTATATGAACATTAAACTAGAAAAGTTTTCCTGTCAATGTTAATGCTACATGTTACCCCTTAGGGTAGGAACTTTGGTATCATCATCTTGGACTCCTCTGAGTCCATTATCCTTCCTATGCAGTTATCACGAGGCAAGTTTTACCGCTGTAATGGTCCTTTAATTTCTTTCTTTAAATCCCCACTGAGGCTGCCCTAGTTCAAGACCTCATTCTTCCTTGCTTGTATTATTAAACTCTTTTCTGAGTTATCTCTTCTCTTCTGAGCCTTCCTTCCCTTCATTGATCGGCAATACTATCTTCCTAAAAACCCCCCCTTTCTAAAATGCTTCCTAGCCCTTCCCTCTTCCCAGCCTGTCAGTGGTGCCCATGTCTCAGTTCTTAGATATTCAGAGGCTCTCCCCTTTATATGACCCCCCTCTTAGGCTTGTTTTGCCACCCTCTGTCTTTCCTCCCAACAACTCTCCAGATTGACAGCCTTCCCTGAAGGAACTCACTGTTACTCCCATGCTTTCCTCATGCTCTTCCCTCCGAATGCTTTTAAAATCTTTTTCTATTTTTTTTTTGACCGATTGAAATCTTGTGCCAACTAAGTTGACATCAGTCTCCATTTTTGGCTACATGTCCGAATGAGTTGCCCTTCCATAGCAGTAACACGAGTTTTGTATTACTGTTTTTTATTCGTGCATTTGCTCATGTCACAGGAATATGGAAGAGACCGTGTATTCGTTTTTTACATCTTTCTCAATATTAACATACAACATTTTAGGAAATAGGAACTGCTGAACTATTTGTTGATGGAATAGCATATGTTTCAAACGTAGTTATGTTTTCTCTAACTTGATGAGGTCATATCACAGACCATTTTATCCCTTCAATGAAAACCATGTTGTGTGGACTATTAGTGATAACAAATGGTCACTACCTGGTGAAAAAATACGGTATTTCATGATATAAGACTGACAGTCTTTTTCTGTCTTTGGTCCATCTTGTCTGTAACATGTTCATCAAACCATTTTCTTCAAGCAAACTACATGACTGTTGGACCTGCTATAATAATATTTCACTGAAATCTGGAATTAAAAAATTTAAGTATTTGGAGCTCCATGTATTGATTACAGTTTTTAAATTTGAAATAAATAACCAGCATCCTTTGAATATTAAAAGCTGTTTCCTTTTGACATTTAATTTACCCTGTTTAAAACCTGAGATGTAAAGTGATGGTTTGTCAGTGAACTAGACTTTTTGTTTTAGAGTAGAGTATTGAGGACTTAGAAGAGTATAATGAAAGCCCTCTTTTTGGTGAAGACAGTCAACTTAAAAAATACATCACTGTGTTCCAAAATAAAATTGTGTCGGAGACTATAGGTAGTGGATATTTAATCTTAAAAACTCAGGATTGATGTAAGCACTGGAATATTTTATTTGTAGAAATGTGTATTGCAATTACTTAAATTTCTTTTTTTGAGACAACCGCAGTAAGAGTTGGCACTTATTCAGATGTCTCTTTAACCTCTGTTATTCTGATGGCTGACGAAAAAACTTGAACCTATGTTATATGATACAAGCATAACTTGAGCTACACTAAACCACATGACAGTATTTAGTTAATTCTTGTATAAATTAGTATATCTCCTCTATCATTAGTCTGTTTGTTAAATGCCAGATCTCGTTACTATGATCTGTTGAATGAACCCTAGACAGTTCTGTGAGAAAGCAGCAATTGCACAGTTATATACACGGTCAATTAAATTTTAACATTAAAGATAATTTAGTTTTAGGTTTGGCCTCTGTGGGTCTGTATCAGTTCCAAAAATGTAGAAAGCACAGGCATGGAAAAGTATATTATTTTTATCTAATAAAAGAAGACAAAACTTATTTTATCTGTGCATTCTTTGTATTCATTCATTAGGTTAAAGAGACAATTCCAATGAAGATATGACTTCAAAAAGTAGATATACTCTATGGCCTTTCAAAATTATTAAAAGTACCTTAACATCTGTGTTTTCGAAAAAAATTAAACTACTATAAATGATTGAGACAACTGAGCAGGATATATTAATGTCAGTGCTGAGCCACTGGCTTGTGGGTATGTCATTTCCAAAGACATCAAAATGCCATTTAGTTTGTTTTGGTCCACCATTCAATGATACCTCCCCTTAGCATTGATTCAAAGTATTTTATTAACATTTATGTATGCTTAACAATTATTTCACATCTATGGCAAGGTAAATTATGTAGCGTGCTTTGTTTTTCAAGTTTAGTATTTGTGGAGTATGTGGAAGTTAAAGTATGCATGCATCTAAAATCTTGTATGATGAATTCTCCTACCTTTCCTTTTGTAATGTGCAGTTTTGCACATAACATACAAAATGTTCATTTGGAAACACTTTAGTAAATATGAAATTCAGAATATATTTGGAATAAGTCAGTTAAATGTATTCTTTTGCTGAGTTTCTGAAATTCCATTCATGAATCGTTCAAAACACAATACCCTCATTGGGAGGAGAGGAGCGACTTACTCTCATTTTCCCTTGTTCTTTTCATTTTAATTGGCCCCTGTATACCACTCTTATCTTTTCAAGGTTTTCCAAGTTAAAGGAAAAAAAAGTTCATTCAGATTCTGTTTTTCTGCCTGCAGTCACTTATACAGGAATAAGTGAATCCTTGTGGGGAGCATTTAATTCCTAAAGCTTGCATTTTCATAAAGGATTTTCCTTTTACCCAAAGCATGTGTTGATGTGTAAGTGTAAGTACTACTTCAAGTTTCTAAGAAGATCCTTATTTGAGATCTCTTTCAGTAGTTACAGAGGCAAACTAAGCACTGCAGAGGTCCATGTGAGAGTTCTATTATACATACTGGGCTATCTATTTATTCTATAGTGGAAGGATGAGAAAGACACCACAATGTACTTAGTGGTGGAACAGTTGATTTATTTTTATTTTTATTCTTTTTGAGTGGAGTCTCACTCTGTCACCAGGCTGGAGTGCAGTGGCACAATCTCGGCTCACTGCAACCTCTGTCTCCTGGGTTCAAGCGATTCTCCTGCCTCAGCCTCCTGAGTAGCTGGGACTACAGGCACACGCCACCACACCCAGCTAATTTTTGTATTTTTAGTAGAGACGGGGTTTCAGCATGTTGGCCAGGATGGTCTCGATCTCTGGAACTCGTGATCTGCCTGCCTTGGCCTCCCAAAGTGCTGGGATTACAGGTATGAGCCACCGCGCCCGGCCAACAGTTGATATTTATGTCACCCCTTAGTACCTCAAATGAGTAACTGTGTACTTGAAGTCACTCTGGCAGATATTCTGAAGGGAAGAAAGTTTTTGACCTTAAAAGTTATTAGGGGTGTGTGTGTGTGTGTGTGTGTGTATAAATGTGTGTATATATGTATATATGTGTGTGTGTGTGTGTATGTATATGTATATATGCATATACATGTATGTATATAGATAATATGCAACACATATATGCATATATATGTGAATATATGCACACACACACACATATACATGACTTTGTTTTTTAGAATTGTTTTTAGTTCACAACAAATTGATCTGAAGGTCTAGAGATTTCTCATTTACCCCCTGTTCTCCCACGGTAGCATTCCCCACTATCCATATACATATCCATATCCATATCCAGGGTGGTACCTTTGTTGCACTCCATGAAATTACACTGACACATCATTATCACCCCAAGTCCATAGATTACTTCAGGGTTCACTCTTGGTTACTTTTTTTGTGTGTGTGACTATTTTCCTCACATCACCTGTGCTATAGCCCCTGTTTTATTTTTCATTAAGATAACGTTTAATTTATATTTTTGTGACCATGAAATTTTAGGTTAGGATCAGAAACAAGTCGCACTAAAACAAATGTAAAGATTCACTTTTCTCCTGAAAATGGTAAGACAGGTAACTTTTGTTTACATACATATGCTTGAAACATTGCAGTTAGTCCCTTTAAATTCTAGACTGAAGCACATATTTTCTTTTATTCCATAATAAACACCCGCTTTGAAGAATGGCTGATATCAAGAGCATGTCTCCTAATATTGTCTCACTCAGCAGCTGAATGTTAAAATGTGCAGTAAAAGCACTAAATATATCCTTACAGCAGTGATGTACTGAACAAAATTCAGAGGTCATACGCAAAGACAGCGCCCAAGAAATTTTGCCCACAGACCAGTGGCAAGTCCTTTATTTCAGCAACTGAAGCTGAGGAGAAACAGTCTTTTGCCTCCCTGCCTGTTGGAGAGGGGTTCTCCTGATAGCGGAGGGAA
The DNA here is from genome assembly GCF_006542625.1 of Nomascus leucogenys. NCBI lineage: Eukaryota > Metazoa > Chordata > Mammalia > Primates > Hylobatidae > Nomascus > Nomascus leucogenys. The sequence continues at coordinate 9,714,521 of NC_044406.1, forward strand.
AGGACCATCTCATTTCCCTGATGTTAAAATTTCATCTTGGAGTCATAGGCTTATATCTTTGTAAAGATATCTAAATTAAGGTGATCCAGTCAAATCACAAAATACTTGACTCACTCCTTAGGAGGAGCTTAACTCTGCCCTGATTTCTGTGCATACACCTGATTTATTGCACTCAGAGTGCAAAAGCTCTGAGATGTAAAATTGAGTCAGGCCACACATTGCATTCTTATCCAGGTGAATCAGGGCTCTCTCAGTGCTGCTCACCCAAAGCACATTGAAATAATTTTTCTTATTTATTTGTAAAACAGTGATGATGGTATCTGTGTCAGAGGGTTACTGTATCAGAGGAAACAATGACGGTGAGAAGGTTAGACATATGGTACCTGTTGAATAAATGTTAGCTATTAGTTACCAATATCTTCATGATTTTTATTGATATATAATAGTTGTAAATATGTATGGAGTAAATGTGATATTCTGATTCATGAATATGTAAAGATCAAATCAGAGTAGTTGGGATCTTCATCACCTCAAACTTTTATCAATTTTTTTGTTGAGAACATTGCAAATGTCTTCTAGGTATTTTGAAATACATGATAACTACAGTTATTCGAGTGTGCTATTGAACCCTAGAACTTATTTCTTCTCTCTAACTGCATGTTTGTACCCATTGTCCAGCATTTCTTTTTCCCTGTCAACCCTGCTACTGTTTCTACCCTCTGGCAACCACCGTTCTACTCACTGCCTCCCTGAGATCAGTGTTGTCCAGCAATGAAAAGCAAGTAAATGGTAAAGATGGGCTGGGTGTGGTGGCTCACACCTGTAATCCCAGCACTTTGGGAGGCTGAGGCCGGCAGATCACCTGAGGCCAAGATTTCGAGACCAGCCTGGCCAACATGGTGAAACTTCGTCTCTACTAAAAATACAAAAAAAAAAAAAAAAAAAAATAGCTGGGCGTGGTGGCATGCGCCTGTAGTCCCAGTGACTCAGGGAGGCTGAGGCAGGAGAATCGCTTGAACCCAGGAGGTGGAGGTTACAGTGAGCCGAGATCATGCCACTGCACTCCAGCCTGGGCGACAGAGGGAGACTCCATCTCAAAAAGGAACAAAAAAATAAAAAAGATGGACTAGTTGATAGTTAATAATCATGACTGGTCTATTTGTCTGCTATACTTTCTTTCATCTATGTGTGGCAAGTACCTACTTACTCTTTTAAGACTTGTGTCAAAGACCACCTTATTCTTCACCTTTTCTGGAATCTGTTAGTCTCAAACAAAATTGCTCCCCCTTTCCTCTCTTTTAGTGGTTCTCTACCTCTCAAACTCGGTATTGTGGCTGTTATTTACTTAACTGTTACCCTACAGAGTAAAAACTTTATCATAGTCCTAATTTTATTTTTGGAAACTGGTATGTTCCCAGCCATACAGGAGGTGCACAATACACACATACTAAATAAATTAATGGTCATTTGAAAGAATAAATGCTGAATACACAGCAATTCTCCAATCTCTGTGTTTATGCAAACACAAGAATTAACTTTATTGGCCTAATTCAAACATTATCATGAAATTTATTCAAACTTCCCATTTTCCATGAATTAACCAGACATTTTTTGTTACTAGATTTTCACTAATTAACCAGTTAAATCTCATTTGTCTTATATCATTTTAAAACAGCATGTGGAACAAATTCAAACAGCTTAGGTAGTTCACGTCTCTTGAGCTCACTATTTTAAGGAGTGAAGTTCACCCCGCCATTTGCCTACTTGCCTCAGTACTCACACAACAATTGCCATCGATGTCCTGCTAATGCACATTAAATCAAATATCCATACCTGGCTTTGAAGTGTGCCCTATTCAACAAACAAGTCACTTGGTTATTATCTTCCATCTAGTATAAAGATAAAATGTGTGCCAGAGAAAGATGTCTTATAGAGATTTTCGTGATGTACTAGTTACACATAAACAAATTAATTACTGGGGCAGACATTCCTTTTAGAAAGTGAAGACTTGTTAATAGGAGTTGCGAGTAAAGAAAATTAATTTTTGTTGAACTGATAAATGTCCCTTCTAGATAGTTTACATTGCCATTAAAGCATAAAGTTGCCATTTTTTCTTTATCTCTCAGCTACTTATTTCTTGCATGAGCTATTCTGGCTTTTAAAATCATATTTTTCAGTCATTTGCCCAGTGCTTGGCTGTTGGGTACACATAGAATAAATTATCCAGTAAAAACCATCTCAGATCTTTCCAGCTATTTTTGATTAGGTACACCTGTAAATCTTAAAAAGCCTATAAAGAAATACCTAACTAGTACATTGGATACAAGACACACAAATCTCACATAGGACAATGGTAACTGAAGTTCTGAATGTTGACTCAACTTAGGAAATTGCAATCCTTAGGGGGAAAATATCCTTAAACAAAGTCTTAAAATTCTACTAGGTGGTAACCACCGTTTATACACATATGCATTTCCCTCTTTTTATTTGGGAAAATGATGGTCGTATTTCCTTTTCAGGGTGGAAGAAGGAATTCTCCATTAAGAGAAGGGAAGGAAAATATAGGAAAAATAACCACTCTTTGAAGGCATCTATTGTCCAAATCATGAGGAAGAGCTTGTAGTTCTGAGTTTCACAAACGTGCTTTAGTTGTTTTTCTGTAGGATCTTGGGTGGGGTCACCTGTTTCACGATAGCTGTGTCCTTAGACCCAGTGTAGGAGAAGGGTAAAAAATGTGTTACTTCACTAGTTCATACCTCTCTGAGCCTCTCTTGAAACTGCTACAGGGAAAATTTCTCCATCTTTGTTCTGTCATTTGCATATTTGGAGCCTTTCCTACTGCCCTTATTATGCTGCTTTGCTTTGTTTTACAGCATGCATTTTTTCCATTGCATATGTTTGTTTGTATTTCCAGGGTCTAGCACATGACTGTGCTCAATAAATATCAAGTGAATGAATGAATGTATGAATGAATGAACATGACTTTCAGATGTCCTTTACGGCTTTTCTCATTGAAGTATATGCTTGTTCTTTGCCTCTTCAAAAGAGGTGCAACTCATTGAGAATATGGTTGCCAAATGTTGCAAAAACTAAGCATAGTCTTATAAAACTAAACATAGATGTGCCATACAATCTAACAATTGCACTCCTTGGTAACTACCCAAGTGAATTGAAAACTTATGTCCACACAAAAACTTGTATGCCAATGTTTAACCAGCTTTATCTATCATTGCAAAACTTTGGAAGCAACTAATATATCCTTCAATGGGTGAGTTAATAAATAAATTATGGTACATTCATACAATGGAATACTATTCAGAAATTATAAGAAATGATCTAGCAAGCCACAAAATGATCAAGAGGAACCTGAAATACATATTGCTGAGTGAAAGAAGCCAATCTGAAGAGGCTGCAGCCTGTATGATTCCTGCTATATAGATGACACCTGGGGTCTGGAGGACTGTGGCCCTCTTCTCACAGCTCCTCTAGGCAGTGCCCCAGTGGGGACTCTCTGTGGGGAATTCAACCCCACATTTCCCTTCCACACTGCCCTAGCAGAGGTTTCCATGAGGGCTATGCCCCTGCAGCAGACTTCTGCCTGGACATCCAGGTGTTTCCATACATTCTCTGAAATCTAGGTGGAGGTTCCCAAACTGCAATTCTTGACTTCTGTGTACCCACGGGACCAACACCACATGTAAGCTGCCAAGGCTTGGGGCTTGCACCAAGCAACAGCCTGAGCTATACCTTGGCCCCTTGTAGCCACAGCTGGAGCTGAAGCAGCTGGAACTCAGGGCACCATGTCCTAACGCTGCATAGAGCAGGGGGGCCCTGGGCCAGGCCCAGGAAACCATCTTTCCCTCCTAGGCCTTTGGGCCTGTGATGGGAGGGGCTGTTGCGCAGGTCTCTGACATGCCCTGGAGACATTTTCCCCATTGTCTTGGTGGTTAGCATTTGGCTCCTTGTTACTTATGCAAATTTCTGCAGCCAGCTTGAATTTCTCCCCAGAAAATGGGTTTTTCTTTTCTATTGCATCATCAGGCTGCAAATTTTTGAAACTTTTATGCTTTGCCTCCTCTTGAAGGCTTTGCTGCTTAGAAATTTCTTCCACCAGATACCCTAAATCATCTTTCTCAAGTTCAAAGTCCCACAGATCTCTAGGGCAGGGGCAAAATGTTACCAGTCTGTTTGCCAAAGCACAGCAAGAGTCAACTTTATTTCAGTTCCCAACAAATTCCTCATCTCCATCTAAGACCACCTCAGCCTGGACTTCATTGTCCATATCATTATCAGCATTTTGGTCAAAGCCATTCAACAAGTCTCTAGGAAGTTTCAAACTTACCCACATCTTCCTGTCTTCTGAGCCCTCTGTCTCTAGGAAGCTCCAAACTTTCCCAGATTTTCCTGTCTTCTTCTGAGCCCTCCAAATGGTTCCAACCTTTGCCTATTACTCAGTTCCAAAGTTGCTTCCGCATTTTTGGGTATCCTTATAGCAGCACCCAACTCTACCGGTACCAATTTACTGTATTAGTGCATTCTCACCCTGCTATAAGGACATAACCGAGACTGGGTAATTTATAAATGAAAGAGGTTTAATTGACTCAGTTTCGCAGGGCTGGGGAGGCCTCAGGAAACTTACAATCATTGCGGAAGGGGAAGCAAACATGTCATTCTTCACATGGCAGCAGCAAGAAGAAGTGCAGAGCGAAGTGCGGGATGCCCCTTATAAAACCATCAGCTTGTGTGAGAACTCACTATTACGAGAACAGCATGGGGGTAACAGTCCCCATGATTCAATTACCTCCCACTGGGTCCCTCCCACCACACATGGGGATTATGTTCCCATAACTACAATTCAAGATGAGATTTGGGTAAGGACACAGCCAAACCACATCATGCTCTAACCTCTATCTTATGCTGTAGTGGAGGAAATGTGGTGCCTATTTCAGGGATGTGACAGTAAGAGCCAGATACATGAACTGGCATGCTCAAGGTAACATAGAGTTAGAGAGGGAAGGGAATGAAAACAATTTCCAAGCTCTAAATATGCACCGGGACTGGAAGAAGTACCTTTTTTAATGATATGAAATATTTATATCATATACCTAATACGTGTCAACACACAATCCATTGGGATAGCATTTTGATTTATTCATTTTACAATTGAGAGAACTGAAAATCAGAGAATTAATGCAAATTCTCTCAAAATCACAGAACTGGTAGGTGGCAGGGCTGACATTCAATGCCAAACTCAAGTTCTTTCCAATAAGCGCAGTTCTGTCTTGAGAGGTGTGGCTAAGAGCAGAACCCAGATACCTATGAGGAGAAGCTGGAAGTCCTTCTTTAAGGTCACTTGGCCTCTGCAACATGAGAGATGGTTCAGGGCTCTCCTATCCAGGAGGTGTTTGTAAAACAGCGGACATCCATTTGTGCAATGCATTTAGACTCTGCCCTCCCAGAAGTCTGGATGATGGGTAAGAAGCGCTAAGGCTCGTTTCTTATCCAGGCAATCATGGGGAATGAGTGTAAATAGCCTCAATTCACAGGTGCACCTGAATGTGGGATATGGCATCAATGTTTAAGCCCTTTTAAATTTCTTCACTTGCAGAGCTCAATAAAGATTACATTACTGGAACAGAAAGGAAATCACATGCACTGAAATATGACATGATGGTGGAAAAGAATCTAAATGTCTGCTGGGGACAAAGACCTCCTCTGGTGCTGCTACACACACAGGCAAATTTCTAGCCTCATGGGTGCAAAATGGCCATATCCAGTCCCCTGCTATTCAGGTGGTTTTTAGCCCAGACAAAGTTTTATAAAAAGTCCTAATGCAAAATCTTGGAAAGTTCACGTACGTATCTAGAGTTCCAGCCTCTTGAGGAAAGTGGAAGAGCTGGCAGCACTGGTTCCCACAATCCTCACATGTGCCCCAAGGCAGCATAGGCACCCAACCCTGGGCCACTGTACCCACTTACATTAGCTGGTATGCCTCAGAGTTTGTGACTCTACCCTAGTCTAAAAGGAAGGTCCTAGCTTATTCAAAGCTTTGAAAAAAATCCCGCTGAGAAAAGACTGAAGGAATGCTTTTTGGCACCATCTCCTGTTTCATTAGCCACAGCTGCCTTACTATGTACTTGGACCAGAAAAATTGACTCTCGGAGAAAGCAAACCAATGAAATTCATAGGCAATGAGGAGAGCTCAATGAAAAAGTGAGGGGAAAATGATTTAAAAAGATACACTTGGGTGGCAGAGTAGGAAGTGGCCCTTTAGAAACTGCATATAATCTGTGCCAGGATTTGTCAGCCTAGGCACTAGTGACATTTGGGGCCAGATAACTTTTCAGTGGAGAACAGTCCTGTGCTTTGTAGGATGTTTAGCAGCACTCCCTGGCCTTTATCTACTAGATGCCAGAGCACCCCACCCCTGTTGTGACCACAAATGATGTCTCTGGACATCACCAAATGTCCTCCAGGGACTAAACTTACTCCAGTTGAGAACCACTGGTCTATGTATAACTCAACTTAGAGAGCAGCTATGAACCCAAATCACGTAAATGTGAACAAAACATTCACATTTTCCCACTTGTCACAATGCTCAATTTATACTTTATCTCAGTTTCTGTTTTAAACCGAACAATGTAAAAGTGTTTATAAATTATGAAGCCTTTATGTATCACATTGACTTTGGGACACAATAGCAATTTTCTTTAATTTACAAAGAAATGGGAGTCTGCATATAATTATCTTTCTACGAAATTTCTAAGACTACAGATGGGAGAATAAGCCAAGTTTCTTGAGGAAATAGCCTTGTATTTCTTTGTATGAACTGTTTTTCTCTCCTTGGGTGGGGCAGGATCAGGTATGGAACAGCCTCTGATGGTCAACAGTTGTATGAATGGATGTTCAGCATTTAGGGAAGACTCAGGAGACCCTGTGGTTCTTTCCTTTTATTTAGAGGACTAAACATGGTGGATGAAGAGACTTACTGGGCAGCCCTCCATGGGCCAGAATGAAAATTCAGGAAGATATCATAGGAAGACAGTCTAGCCAGCAAATGGAACCAATGGAATGAGCTGCCTCAAAACAAAGCATCATTCATTGTGGCTTCCATTTGGTTGTATTCTGTCTTGCATCCCTCCACTTTGTGAGAAACCAGGTCAGGAGCAGCCCTATGCAAAAGGCTAAGGGGTAAGTCTCCAGCTGAAAGCTATACTAGTGAGCCTGGGAACTGCTCCTCCAGCCCCGATCAAGCCCTAAGATGACTGCAGCCCCATCTGTGCTTGGCTGCAACTTCACGGGAGCCCCTGAACCAGAACACCCAAGCTAAGCTATTCACAGAAGCTGTTTTACAGGATAAATGTTTGTTATTTGAAAAATAAAAATAAAAAGAAAAGATGCCCAGTTAAATGCAATGTGGTATCCTGAATAGGATTCTGGAAGAGACAAATAACATTAGTGGGGAAACTGGTGAAATCTGAGTGAAGTCTATAGCTTTGTTCATAGCAATGCACCAATGTTGGTTTCTTAGCTGTGATAAATGTACCAAGGTAATACATTTATGTTATTAATGTTACCATAATAGCATTGACGTTATGTTATCATGTTAACAGGGCAAATGGGTAAGGGGCATAGGGGAACTCTATACTATCTTCATAACTGTCTGTAATTCTAAAATTATTCCAAAATTTAAAAAAAAAATAAGTCCTTTCTCCCAGACACCAGATGTATTCAAGCAAAGGTTGGAAACTCATTTATCAAGCATGTGAGAAAATGGAGGCCTGTACTGCTCACTGAAGTGCTCCACAGAACTGAAAGCTCAATTTAGTGACAAAAAGGGAGGTGACTCACAAGCTAGGCTGAAACTAGTGAAATAATCTCCTATTTGCATCTCCTCGATCTGAAAGAAAACATGTGCCTAAGCTGACATGAAACATCTATTATGTTTGCCATTCTGGTGGAGCATGTTTGCTGGAAAGGGAGTGGACAGCTAACAAGATGGACCAGATTTATTTTTATGGGGCTGGTGATTTTTTCATAGGTGGCTTATTAGGTTGTTGTAAGATTCTAAATCTTAGGTTCTCTAAATCCTTTTTCTGCTTAAATTATCCAGACAGTATTTTTCATTTGCATTCATGAACACCGATTATTTGATTAGTACAGAAATGTTTATTTTTAAGCTCCAGTGCCTATTCTATAAACCAAAATATTGCTTTAAAATAAAATATAACATCTCTTTACATATATATGTACATATAAATGTGAATTAAGTGAGTTATAAGATCTGTGGATATCCTGTAAAAAGGTTTACTAATACCATATTTTATCCTTTATTAAAACCAAAATTCATTATTTCATCTCATTATTTCTCACTTTGAGGGCTTTTCTTTGTGGCTTTCAAGCCACAGACCTCCCAAAAAATAAGGCAAGAGAAAGACTGAACCAGATATTTTATTTCCAGTTTGGAACAGGAGGTTTGTTAAAGAAGTAACAATATTATTAATGACCTCTGTCACTTGGGAGCCATTCATTGTGCCTGTACTCCATGTTTGGTGCTTTCTAATGATTAATCCCAGCAACATAAGTTAAATTGGCCCAGTAAGTTTACATAGGAAAACAGATGTTACCTGAGGACAAGTCAGGCTGGACATAGGATCCACTTACTGCCATTGCCACCCCAAGTGGAATGAATTCAAAATTGCTTCTTCTACTTTGAGTTGCCTGCTTCATATTCAAAGTCTATCCCAAGAAATGGTGTGGACAGCAGCTCTGATAGAAAAGGGGAATAGTAATCTAGGAAAGGGAAACCAGTGGGACCAGGAAAGGGAAAACAGTGGGACCAATGCAATGCTCTGGTTTAAGAGTTAACCGGGGATGAATCCCAGAGATTTAGGAAGGGAGCCAAAACAGAGATCTCTTCTCTATTCTTAAGCAAGTATTCTCTGCCCAGGGATGTTGTGCCATAGAACATGATGACTATTCTTGGCTTGGGAATATTATTTACAATATAATAGTTATCTGTTTAAATGTCATCTTCCATACACTGATCTATCCATCCACCCATCCACCCTTTGATTGATCAATAGGTGAGATTCTGAGCTAGGTGCTATGAACCCAGATGAATGAATGCTATCTCTGCCTTTGAAAAATTCAAAATTCAGTGCTACAGATAGACATGTGGAAACCTAATTAAAGCAAAATGAGGCCAGGCATGGTGGCTGGTATCTGTAATTCCAGCACTTTGGGACACCGAGGCAGGTGGATCCCTTGAGCTAAGAAGTTTGAGACCATCCTGGGCAACATGGTGAAATCCTGTCTCTACTAAAATACAGAAATTAGCTGGACTTGGTGGCACGTGCCTATAGTCCCAGCTACTGGGTGGGGTGGGGTGGGGGGCTGAGGCAGGAGGATGGGGGGCTGAGGCAGGAGGATCGCCTGAGCCTTGGCAGGTTGAGGCTGCAGTGAGCTATGATCATGTCATTGCACTCCAGCTGGAGCGACAGAGTAAGTGTCACTACATTCCAGCCTGGGTGACCAAAAAAAAAAAAAAAAGCAATATGAAGAAATGCTTCAGTGAGGAGAATACATTTACTAGGTGCCAGGACAGAAAGAGAAGACTGCTTCCAGTTCTGCTTACGAAGGCTAATGTTTGAGTTCAATCTTAAAGGATGAAGTTATCCCTCTCTGGGGTCTTTGAATTTTGGTGGGGGTTTCCACCAGCTTAGTTTAGGACATCCTTCCTTCCTGATTACCCTATCCCTTTTAATGTTCGATTCCTTATAATCCAACCCTTTACCAACTAACCATTCTATTGGTGAAAAAGGTGAGAAAATTGCAAATTCAGGAGTGGATTGCTAGTTTCTTAAGTGGGAACCAGGGTTCAAGAGAGGGGAAAATAATAATGTGGAAGAAAACAATCTATATGGAAAATAATGGAAAACGTATTCAAGCCCAAACTGGTCCCATCATTCAGGCAACGCTGGATACGTGTGTGTGTGTGTGTGTGTGTGTGTGTGTGTGTGTGTGTGTGTCATCTTCAAGAAATCTTTCATACCCTAGATTGTTGGTTATTTAACCAAACTCATGTTATCAAAGTTTTTGCTTATTAACTTATACTTAACTTATACTTCCATTAACTTTAATTGAAATAGACAAAGGCAGATAGGAACAGGGTGATTGGTTCACTTTTCTTGGTATAAGTCCCAGTGAATTAAACACTTTCTTTTTCCTGCTAGCACTTTGTGGGCTAGGATTTCCAAAATCTCTTTCCAAAGTGTCTATGTTTCCCCAGGGAAGAAAATGTTTTATGGTATTCTTAAGCAATAGAGATGCCTCTCCTTAGGGCTGAGGCTCCCCAAAGTACTTGTGAAATGTACTAATCCCCACAGTTTACATGTTGAAGTGGTGGTGAAATTATCAAAGCTGTGGTCAGAAAATAAGAACATTCTATGAGTCTCTCACTGCTGTAAAGAAAGTCAACTCTTGGAGGTCACCATGCCTTCAGTTAAACACTAAGAAGAAACCTGTTCTGTTTTGTGTAAATTATTCTGGCAGTGTGATTAGTTCTAAAATTTTTCTATATCATCTTCAAGAGGAGAAAAAAAAACTTCTGGATCCTTGAACCTCAAAGCAAGTGGTTTTCTATTACAGAAAAATCATTAAGATGTTTGATTTGTTGAACATGTCTCCTTGTTCTGTCAAAACATGAGGTAGGGAAGCTAATCTCATGGTTTAGATGCCATAGCTTTAAAGGCTCAACTATGGTTTTTCCTTAACTAGGTGTTCTTTGTAATCACTGCTTGCTGTAACAACTGCTAATGATCAAATTATGCCCTAGAAGGATCTTTTACTTGCTGTCATTTTTTCCACAGTCAAGTTATATGATTTTTTTTAAAGGTTTTTTTTTCAAAGCTTTAAGCACATGTCCCAAAGGGGCAGCTCTGCTGCTGACTTTTCATAATCTAGGAGCTAGTATGTCCTTCCAGGCTCCTGAATTTGTATCTTTCATTGAACAGTCCTTAAATGGAAGACAATAATTTTAGTTTAGTATAGGTAGGCACTGTATTTGTAGAGACAGAAGTTTCCAAATATTGGGGCAGGGAAAATGGCTTTTGCCAAGTCATTTTTTAAGCTACATTTCATTCCTGGAGTGTAAATGAAAGGAAGTAGGTAGGAGAACAAAAATACAAAAATCATTTATCCCTAATAAATACTCTAGGTGGTTAACTCAAGAAAATTAAAACCCAAATTTTGGGAGTCTTATCATTACTTGTTAAAGTCTTGGAAATGCCTACAGTTGCTCCCATGAAAACAGCTCTCTCTGATTCAATAGCTGAAAAGATGATGCAATTAAATGAAACTATTATACTACCTATCCTTTTCTTATCCATTCCATGTTTTTGATTATCCTTTGAGCCATTCAAAACAATCCTATATGCTATGGAAACATAAATAAATGTGCTATGATTGAATTTTTAATGTATCTCATTTAATTTCTCAAATATTTATTGTGCTGTAGGTATGTATAAGGCACTGTGCTAGACACTAAAGCAAATAAATATAAAAATGTTTTCCTCTCTATCACTTGTCTGCAATGGCAGAAGATGACAATGTTCTTCCGTATACCAGTGGTTTTTAATCTAAATCCATCTCTATCCTGCTCCTCTCCACCTACCCACTGCAATTCTTCCTTGCTCTATTTTGTCAGTTGCTCACCCTCCATGCAACTCATCCTCGGATGAGTTATCACCCCAAACTTGGGAAACAAACCTTAGTTCAAGCCAATCCCAGTGATTTATTTCTACTTCCCAGTATTGATTTGGGCACGGGCAGGTGTTGCAATTCTAGGACATGAGAAGGGAATATTGCCAACTTCTCAGTCATCAAACAAGATAGTAAAAGTAATAACTTGTACTGAAGATTGACTTATTAAAGTTACCCATTTAATGCATAACTTATGTGCCTATAGACTGCATGGTGGCATCAGTTGCTTAAACCAGTCATAAAAATATTGACTTTTATTTTTTGCTTAGTGCCACCAAAGGAACTCATCTCACCTTGAAAAAATATTTGGTCACATATGCAGTTATGTGCCACATAACAATGCTTTGGTCAACAGGCCATATATAAGACAGTGGTCTGAAAAGATTATAATGGAGGTGCTTCATACAGCTATACTATTTTTTATCTTTTATGCAGTATTTCTACTATGCCTTTTCTATGTTTAGATACATAGATACCTACCATTGCATTCCAATTGCCTACAGTATTCAGTACAGGAACATGCTGTATAGGTTTATAGCCTAGGAGCAGTAGGCTGTACCATATCGCCTAGGTGTGTAGTAGGCTATGCCATCTAGGTTTGTGTAAGTATACTCTATTATGTTTTGCACAATGTCAAAATCATCTAATGATGCATTTCTCAGTATGAATCTGTCATTAAGCAATGCATGACTGTAATATAAGCACTAAACCATCTAAGAATAACAAAGTTCTGATCATTAAAAAGCACATAATTACTACATCATGAAATTAAAATAATGAAGAAATTGAAATGAACAGGAATAGTATAGTTGATCAACTGCATAAAAAATAACAATGAATTACTATAATATTAATTTCAAATTAGGGGTTGGCAAGCTTTTTTTCTGTAAAGATCCAGAGAATAAATACTTTTGATCTTGTGGGCCATAAAGTCTCTGTCAAAACTACTAAACTCTGCCACTGTAGCACTAAAGCAGTCACAGGCAATACAGAAAGGAATGGACAAGGCTGGGTTTTAATAAAAATATAAAAACAGGCAATGGACTGGCTTTGGCCCAGGAGCTTAGTTTGCCCACATCTATCTTAAGTGAAAACCTGTTAAACTACTCTTCCAGAGCTTTCCATATGTAAAGCTCTAGTAACACCCACTAGTTGAATTTTTAAGTAATCTTGAGGGCTTGATTCCAAATGACCTAAAAAGGCTGATTGGTTAAAAAATACACTCAGCATTAAATTTCAATGTATACGTATTTGCTTTTATTTTGCCCATGGGGAAACCAAGAAAAAAGGCAAAAATTGTTCATGTTTGAAGGATAGGACATTCTTCATAATTATCCAGTTTATTTTGGGCTATGATCCCAACAGAGAATATAGCACAGTCTTGAAATCTTTGAAAGGTGCCAGAATATTTCAGAAACTGCAGTGACAGAAGTTTTGGTCAAGATGCCAAAGTCTTGTGCAATAGTGGTTACTGCTCCAACAAGACATATAAATATGTGTAAATATGACCAGTTGAGACAAGACCTTGGATAGAAAACGATATTGTCTGAGAACATAAAGGAAGTCATTTGTGAATACCATGGTACAAAGCACATGGCTTAAAGAATCCCACACCTGCTTGGCACTAACACAGGATCATATAGTGGCAGCAGACACTTGAGAACTTTACATGGTAAAAACCCTGGGGTGCCAAGAAGAGCATCCAAGAAGAAATTACAAAATAAGCCACAGGATAATGTCCTTGTCATTCTTGGTTTTTACCAGAGTGGGTGGATGAGGCAGCTTCTTTCTGAAGGGTCACCAAAGTCAACTTGGACAGATCATCTCCACTGCTCTGTCTTTTAATATAATTGATGTACCTGTGTTTTCTCTGTCTATTGAATGGGAACTACTCGATGATAGGAACTCCTTTTGACATAGTGTTGAATCCTCTATTGCAGCTAGAACTTAAAGCCCCACATATATATTTCCTTCAGGTTGCATATCCCTTGGTATTATGAGGAAAGAGCTGTGAGGCAGTGTAGGAAGCCCTCTGGGTGTCACTCCCTCAGTTTGGCTCTAGAGAGAGAAGGCATAAGATACTCAGGTATGGCTCTAGCCTTAGGTTCATTACCATGGCCCTATGGAAAAAGAAGTTCCCATCCACCTTATAAAGGCCCTGAGAGCCACAGCAAAGATCAACTAATTTTTCCATACTGATATTTTTGTTGTTTCCTTTGTGATTCCCTGTTCTCTATTCCATATACCTTCCAAGACTGTGTTATTGAATAGTGGTTTATAACCTATTAATAAATCAAGAAAACTTAGTGGATCATGAAAACATATTTTGAAAATGAAAGAGAATCAGACAGAAGAGGATAGAATATTATAAAGAATATTATAAAGAGATAAATGTATCACTGATAAAGATAAGCTGTTTGACTTTATGCATTTCCTGGCTGAGATGTAAAATGTACTTCTCACTGCAGATAGGTTGTGGACAAAAAATCTGCAACCTGCTGTTCTAAGACAAGTAAACAAATAAAAGTCTGTGGTGCATCCTGAGGACAGGCTGCAAACTAAATGGATTTCTTCTTTTATACGAAATAGTATCCCATATAAAATGACTTTGATAGTGAGATCAGTAGACAATAGGGAGCCTTGGGATTTTTGTTTGTTTTTTGTTTTTCCAATAAAGGAGTAGCCACTGTGGTTGAAGTTTCACTCTGGCGGTTTTACATGTGGTAGATAGAATAGAGGAGAAGCCCTGAATTGAGGAAAGTAGGTAGGGGGTCTATGACTATAATTAAAATCAAGCATAGTGATGCAGTGACATAGGGCTGAGGGGAGATACAGGACAAAGTGATATGGTGATGGCAAAAATGACGATGATGATGATGATGATGGTGATGGATAAGTTTTATGGAGAGTAAATAAGATGTCAGGAAGTGATTTAAGCTCATTATGGTTATTATTTCATTTAAATCTCACATCAACCCTATGAGACCATCAGTGAAAGCTGGAAGCTGAGCATGAAGTGAAGAAGTAAGGAAGTGTTGAGGTTGTTTTAAAATCATTACTGGAGACACTGGGGACAGTGGGAGAAAGGTGATGGATGCTCTTTAGAGATATAGGGAAGAGTGAGAGAAGGAGCTTAATTTAAAAGCTTATTATTAAATAATATGCCTTCACGCATCCATTCACATCTCAAAGATTTGCTGAGGGCCACTGGTGTATTAGGCAGTACAGATGATGTTCCAGATCAAAGACCAATAAGACGTAGCCCTGCCCCATGGGAAATCACCATCCTTTGTGTGAAGATCACAGAAAAGGTGATTGTGGACACACAGAAGGTACAATCAGCTCCACAGTTCACACAATAGAGACCTTTATTGAGGGCCTCTAGGCACAGCTGTCTCATCATTCCGTGATCATCCCTATTTGGTGGTGTTTGCTTCCCATTGGCATTTCTACCTACAGTGGATTTTGTGGATTCTGCACCAGGTTTCAACCTTATTTTTACTTACACAAAAGGCTTTGGCAGACAGTTCTAGCACATCACCTCTTCCACTGGGCATTGCCGGAAAGAATAACAGAAATAGGACAGTTAAATTTTTCTGTCAAGGGTTGTTATATAAACACCCAATCTCAATTTCCTTGCCTACCAGGTTACTTTTATTTTCTAAATCAACATTTAAATCACAAACTGAAGACAGCTGCAGTGTTGGCCTAGCAAGAATATAATTTTCCTTATTTCATTGAGTTGTGTACTTGGATTTGACATTGCCTAAGGGATAATGGCGAGGGATCATTTTATAAGGAAGCCATATAATTGAGCAATTTTGAGGCATTGGGGTACTCTTTTATGAGACTATTGTCCATATTTCTTAAACCATCGGCTATTCCTCATTCCATGATACTGTTTTCAAAATGCATAAACAAAGCCTTTCTCAATTGTGATATCAGAAATGAACTGATACAAGAAAAAAACAGCTCTAAAGAAACACGAATATGCATTTCTGTCTTATAGAACCATTCAACTGTAAATATTTGTTTACAATATAATAAGGTTAAGCCATAATGCCTACACTAACGTGCTATAGTGACTGTGGCAGGAATAAGTTATCTTCTTTCATTTTACCTTAGATCAGGCATCAGCAAATTTTTCCTGTAAAGGGCCAGATAGTCATGTCACAACTACTCAACTCTGACATTGAGTGAAAACAGGCATAGACGAATTGTAAATGAATGAGCATGGCTGTGTTTCAGTAAGACTATTTACAAAGACAGATGGCAAGCTGGGTTTGGCCATGGTTCAGTTGCTAACCCCTGATTTTGACCATTTGTATTAAAATATTACCAAAATAATATTAATTGGACCTAACATACTACTTGATATACAAAAAGTGCTCTTTGGATGTGTTTTGAATAAGTGAAAAGTTTGTGTAGACCATTAGGTTTTGCTTAATTTCTTGACTATTTTTTACATTTGTTTCCTGGTTCTGTGACTAAGAGTTGGCCATTTACAAACTAGATAGTCTGATCCAAGAGCCTATGCCAAGAGCAGCCATTTGAATAACCAGATAGTCCATGCTTGCCTCCATGGAGTAATCTTGGGCTCGCAGGGAAAATGATCGGTTCCTGATTTCAACCACTAAAGATTTCTCCAGATTCTCAAAAGCATTTTCAAAAGTCTCTTTTTGAACCACATTAAGTTTAGAAGGGGTAACAAATTAAGCTCATCAGCTATTTTATCTTATTAGTTATTCAGTGTGTACATCTCCAGGCTAAATGGATATACAGGAGGGAGGAGCCACAAGATGTAAGAAGCCTGGGTCCCTGAATAACGGCCTGGAAGAGAGTCTGCCCTTCTCACCCCATTGCCAACCTGCATTACATAGTGCTTCAGTAAGAAACATACTTTTATAGTGTTAAGGCACTGAGTGGTTAGCCTACCCCAACAAATACAAGTATGTATCTGTGAGATACAGTCTTAGAAGTAGAATTGTTGGGCCATTTAAATTTTAGAAAAATGCAAGAACCCAAAAGCAAATGCAATAAAAAGAAAGATAAATAGCTGGGACTTAATTAAACCAAAGAGCTTTTGCACACCAAGAGGAAAAGTCAGCAGAATAAACAGACAACCCACAGAGTGGGACAAAATCTTCATAATCTATACATTTGACAAAGTACTAATATACAGAATCTACAACAAACTCAAACAAATTAGCAAGAAAAAAAACAAACAATCCCATCAAAAAGTGGGCTAAGGACACAAATAGACAATTCTCAAAAGCAGATATACAAATGGACAACAAACATATAAAAAATGCTCAACATCACTAATGATCAGGGAAATGCAAATCAAAACCACAATGTGATACCACCTTACTCCTGCAAGAATGGCCATAATCAAAAAATCAAAAAATAATAGATGTTGGTGTGGATGTGGTGAACAGGGGACACTTCTACAGTGCTGGTGGGAATGTAAACTAGAACAGCTGCTATAGAAAACAGTGTGGAGAGTCCTTAAAGAACTAAAAGTAGAACTTCCATTTGACCCAGCAATCTCACTACTGGGCATCTACCCAGAGGAAAAGAAGTCATTATACGGAAAAGATACTTGCACACACACGTTTATAGCCACACAATTCGCAATTGCAAAAATGTGGAACCAGCCCAAATGCCCATCAATCAATGAGTGGATAAAGAAACTGTGATATATATATATGTATGATGGAATACTACTCAGCCATAAGAAGGAATGAATTAATGGCATTAACAGCGACCTGGATGGGATTGGAGACTATTATTCTAAGTGAAGTAACTCAAGAATGGAAAACTAGAGATCGTATGTACTTACTAATAGGTAGGAGCTAAACTATGAGGATGCAAAGGCATAAGAATGACACAATAGACTTCGGGGACTCAGGGGGAAAGGGTGGGAAAGGGGTGAGGGATAAAAAACTACAAATTGTGTTCAGTGTATACTGCTTGGGTGATGGATGCACCAAAATCTCACAAGTCACCACTAAAGAACTTATTCGTGTAGCCAAATACCACCTGTTCCTAAAAAACCATGGAAATAATAAATAAATAAATACAATTTAGACAAATGTTGCCAAATTGCCTTGCACCTTGTTGCAACAATTTCCACCTCTACCAACAGTGTATGAGAGTGTTTGTTTCCCCATAAAGTGTATCATCCAACTTTTGGAGCCATGCCATTCTGAGAGAAAAAAAAAAAATCTCCTTGGTGTTTAGGTTGCATTTCTTTAATGAATGTGAGGGTGAGCATCTTTTCAAATCTATTTATACCACTTGTATTTTTCTGTGAGCCACCTGTAATTTGTCTATATTTTAGATTTTCTTTTTATATTAATTTGTAATAAAGTTTTATGTAATAGAGAAGTTACCCTTTAGTTTGTCAAATGTGCTATAAAGTTTATTTATTTGCTTATCTGTCAGAGATAATTCTATTTTTTTTAAGTATAGTGAAACTTGTTCCTCTCTTTATGTTTTCTGGGAGGCCTTCCCTAGTGTAAAAAATATATATATCCACCTATGTTTTCTTCTGGTGCATCATTTATAGTTTCATTTTTTAATCTTTAAATCTTTCTTCCATATCATGATGATTGTCTCATCTCAAATACAATAATAACCCATCTTTTTCCCTCTACAAAAATACCATATTTATCATGTAATAAATTTTCATATGTATTTTGGTTCATTTTTAATTCTTCAGTTTTGTGACATATTTTAATAAATGGACAGGGTTAATCTCCATTTTATCTCTTTATCAGATTTCCCCTGACTACCTTCACTTAATTATTTTCCCAGATGATGTTTAGATTAATTTAGTAAAATTATCAAAAAGAAAAATTCTGTTGGTACTTTATTTTGGAATCACATTCAGCTTATAGATAATTGATGACATAATTTACATCTTTGTATTATTGAATTACTTCCTAATTTCCTTTCTTATCCAATTTAGGCTCTGTGTTGTGGGATTAGAATCATTCCCTTGGATACTGTATTAGCTTCCTAGTGCTATTATAACTAATGACCAAAGACTTAGTGTCTTAACTCAAATTTATCATCTTAAAGTTCTGGAGGCCAGAAATCTGAAATGGGTCTCGCTGGGCTAAAATTGAGGTGTCAGCAGAGCTTTGTTCCTTTCTGGAGGCCCCTTGGGAAGAATTTGTCCCTTTGACTTTTCTAGCTTGTAGAGGCCATCTGCATTCCTTGGCTCATGGACCCTTTCTCCATCTTTGAAGCCGGCAACATTGCATCTCTCTGACTATACTTCCATAGTCACATCTCTCCCTGATTACAGCTGGGAGAATTTCTGCACTTTAAAGTACCCACGTGATTAGTTTGAGCCCACCTAGACAATCCAGGATAATCTCCCTATCTCAAGGACCTTAACTCATCACATTTGCAAAGTTCCTTTTGGCCTGTGAGGTATAATATTCACAAGTTCCAGGGATATGGATGTGGCCATCATTGGGGGTCCATTATTTTGCCTACTACAGACATATTCTCAACTGCCATGTCCCTCTTCAGCTTCATTGAATTGAACTAGAAAAATCCTAACTCGAAAGAGGATATTTGGATTAACTAAGGCTGGGGAATTAAAAGTCCAAAATGGTGTATTTAGCTTGACAGTGTTTAGCTACCAGGATGTTTATTTTTCATTTAAAATTCCCAGCTACTAACCTCAAACGGACCTTTTGGCCTGTCCTCCAATCCTGTGACATTGCTGGCCCATTAGCTGCCCTCTCTTCCACTCCTCTCCTCTTTCCTCAAACCTCCAGGACCTCTTCTCCATCCTCACTCCTAGTGGATTAAATTGCTTCCTATTTTGTTGAATGCTGAGAAGCAATCTGGAGTAAAATCCCAAGTGCTCTCCCACCATCTTCTAACTCATTTGCATCAGTGTCCATACAACTAATGCCCATCTATCATAATAGTGTAAAAGAAGGTCAAACCCTCCACCTGTACTCTGGATCCCACCCTTGTGGTCTACTCTAGGAAATCACCCAGTAATTTCGCAACTCCCCCATCCTCAATTCTTTCCTCTGTCTGGTAAATTCTGGCAGCTGATGATTATGTTATAATAGCATTCATTTGAACCCTGGAAGCACCAGACTCACAGGAGAGGGTTCTGCAAATAGATAACCATAGATAACCACAAATAAATCCCTATGATCATCCTAATGTGACAGAGAACAGAAATGTGAGCTTGACTATGTGTCCATTTTCATTGTATCATGATTTTCATTATATCCTATTAGGCTTGACATCATTTCGTTAGGCTTTAGGTCCTGGCTATAGTATTTATTTTCCTGTGAAAATTATTCACACAGTGAATCTGACCCTGTTTAGAACCTCCATTTGAAGGTTTGCATGGGGATCAAGTGGCCACATTTAGACCAAAGCTACTGTCATAAAGCTTGCCACCAGCCACACATTCCAAGGAGCTCAGTAAACATTTGATGTCTATATTCATATGCCCAATTCAGTAGCTTCAGAAACCCTCATGTGATGCCTGTTTCTTTCACCAGCCACACAATTCCCTCTCTCCTCTATACATGAGAAAATTATTTGTAAATCATTAGTTCCTATTTTGACAGAAAATATGAAAATAACTGCCGTGGCCTAGGAATATCTTCAAACATTTCGATAGCACAAATCTTTCTCTGGATGTGCGGATAACCACACAGCCTCAGAAATAATCAATGGAGACAGAGCCTCTAGTAGACAAGTTTTATAAAATTGTTTTTGGTAAAGGTTATTTGTTTAGTGGACTCTTTAAAAAGCAGGAACAAAGAGAAAAATCAACTGGATTTAAAAACAAAGCCACAGAGAGTGTCTGTTCCCTGATATCTTATCTGATATGCATTCAAACCAAGTTTCAAAAACTTTTCAAAGTCATCATTCCCTTCACTACAAATTAAGTTTGCTAACAATATTGCCATTTTTTTTCCTTAGGAATGAAAAGAATGTCTGTGCTGATTAAAGGGAGACAAAACTCTTGGCCCGGGCCCCACGTGGGCCACTTTGTGAGTTATGTTGGAGGGAGAACAGGCCTCATCTCCACCCTACAACCAAACCAATAGCAGGTAAGGCAGGAGGGCCTTTCTTAAGGATAAGAGCGACATGGCCTGACAGTCACTAGTATGCATTTTTCACAATTGCCTAAGTGATTTTCTTCTTATTTGAGCTGAGGGTCTCTATGTGTGAGATTAGCATGAAAAAATAAAACAGGGTGGGGATTTCCTCTTAGAAACAACATGCTGTGGTTGTGGTAGTGAACAAACCATGACAAGAAAGCCAACGGTGCAAGGCATATGCCAGTGAAGTATGCATGTCTTGTCAGCCCATTGGCCTTGCCTATCTCTCTCTTCTGAACTCTGTCATGACCTCCAATGGAGTCTCAGGTTTTGCTCCAAGAAAACACATGGCCCTAAGACTCACTATCCAAAGAAAAACTCTGGTCGGTGTTTTTGTGCTACTCTTTCTGGTCAAAGAACTGAGCCTCCTACTGCAGAGGCAAGTCGCCCAAGCTCACGTGTGTGAGGAGTGACAGGATGAGTTCACAAGTCCTAGTCTTTAGACCTCCAAGCCAGCATTCTTTCTGTTAGCCACAGCTGAGCCAAGAGAACTCCACCACTGGCACTGTGGGTGACAGAATGTGAACGTATGTGTACAGCAAGGTAGGTCAACTTCAGCACATGGGGCCTGATAATTTTTGTTGCAGGGGGCTGTCCTATTTATTATAGGGTGTTGGGCAGCATCCTCAGCCTTTACCCACTAGACGCTAGGAGCATCCATCACCTAAGCTGCAACAACCAAAAGTATATCCTGACATTGCCAGATGTCCCCAGGGCATGGGGAGCAAAATCAACCCTGCTTGAGAATCAAATATTTGTGTGTATATGTGTATACATATATATGCACATATGTTGTGTGTATATATATATATATGAACTATTTATGAATAAATATTCATGAAGCATCCCCTCAACCTCCTCCAAAAGAAAACAAAGTAGAAGTTTTGCAGATACCAAAATCCTCCGTGGAAATATTCTAGCTTCTAGAAGCTTCCTATCCCTCTTCTGCTTTCCTTTAAGTTTCAGGCACACTGCCCAATGTTGCTTTTCATGGCAGATTTACTCTATGTGTATAATATCATAGTTTTTCATTCTGCCTCAAAGTCGCTGTCTGCTACATACTAATACAAATTAAAAAGTGCCTTTATAGGCCAGGCGCAGTGGCTCTCGCCTGTAATCCCAGCACAGCACTTTGGGAGGCTGAGGCAGGCAGATCACAAGGTCAAGGGATTGAGACCATCCTGGCTAACATGGTGAAACCCTGTCTCTACTAAAAATACAAAAATTACCTGGGCGTGGTGGTGTGCACCTATAATCCCAGCTACTCAGGAGGCTGAGGTAGGAGAATCACTTGAACCCAGGAGGTGGAGGTTGCAGTGAGCCGAGGTTGTGCCACTGCACTCCAGCCTGGCAACAGAGCGAGACTCCAGCTCAAAAAAAAAAAAAAAAAAGTGCCTTTATAGACAATAGTAAACATACAGAGACAAAGTTTTATGGATTCAAGGAATTCAAGTACATGTGTCTCATCTTTACTGGAATCAGGATCTGTTTAAAAAACAAACATCAGCCAATCAGGTGTGCACTGGCTCCAGTGCAACATAGAACAAACACAGCAGCTGGAAAACTGGCTTAAAAGGAGTTAAGTTCGGTAAAATCCCTGATTCTGAGTTGGCAGAGGGTGAAACGACAAGTTTAACAGAGTGTTAAGGCATTCTTTTCAAATGGGTTATTTTGAAACCAAACTGAGATAGACACAGCTTTTCTTCTGACCCTTTAAGATGACCTTCCTGAAAATTATTTTTAATTGGTTGTTCAGAGTCCATATAGACTGTTGATATACACACAGCTTTCCTTTGTAATGCTCCAAGTTGACCTTCCCTTTAAATAAATGTATTACCTGACATGCAAATTGTCCCTCTTGAACATGTCCTTCAAATGGACACTAATGCCAGCCAACAACCAAGAAGCTGTAGTTTCCTTCCTATGTGAATATTAGGTGTGAGAAGAGTTCACAGCTCATGGCTTTGGCAGAGCCAATATTTGACTTGCAGTGTTCCCCGGCAGAAAGGCAGAAGAGGCCTTACCTTTGGGAATGGTGATCTGACAGCTCAGGTCACAGTCCTGTTGCAACTGATAAAAAGCCACTTCCTGCAGCCGGGCCCTCTCCAGCTCTGAGAGGCTCTGGATGGGGACTGACCTCAGCCGTACACTGCGGCCTGACATGCTGTTCCAGGTGAAATCACCCTGTAGGCCAAAGAAAAAAAAAATCAAGAGTTACAGAGTTCACCTACCTCTCACAAATCTCATCCTCTCTTAGTAATAATGTCAAGCAAACCACTTTTGTGTTCCAAAATTGGGTCTCAATTCCCAAAGTCAAATCATCTTTTAGTTCACTGTGGATTTTCTCAGTTAGTTGCAAATGTCAAAATCTCAAGTATCTGCTGGGTCACATGATCTCATCTCATTATGCATATAGGCCTAAGGAAACTATGTAGAAAGATACTGCGAGGGTCCTACTTCCTCCTTTTTATGGGAACACATGGGAACTTCTAACTTTTGTGAAATACTGTGCTGCTGCTAATTGCCAACACACACATCAGATACAGGGGGATGAGTGTGTATGGAGAGCCTACCGTGTGCCAGCGGCTGCACCAAGGGCATTTTTTAAAATTGGCAAATAAAAATGGTACATATTCATGGGGCACATGGTGATATTTCTATACATATGATTATTAGATATATATTTCTAATAATTAGTAACTAATCTCAAACATTTATTATTTCTTTGGTTGCTAACATTCAATATCCTCCTTCTAGCTATTTGAGATTATATATTACTGTTAACCATAGCCAAGGGCTTTTTAGTTAATCCCTCTAACAACCTTATGAAGTGGTTAACATTTTTTATCTATCTCATGTAAAATTTAATAATATAATCTAGTATAATATATGATAATATATTATAATAGTAAAGTTTATACTTATGGTATATTATATGAACAGTATAGTAACATATAGTATCTATACATATAGTAATGTTTATACTTATGGTATATTATATGAACAGTATAGTAACATATAGTATCTATACATATAGTAATGTAATATAGATGATGAAACTGAGGCTTGAGGAGGTTAAGTAATTCTCCCCAAATCATAAAACTTGTAAGATTTGGAATGAGGACTCAAGCTAATAATGTAGGGCTCTAAACTCTATGCTAATATTGTAACCACTGAGGTTCTATTTATAGCACTCTCATGAGTTATTGTGAACACAATAAGCTTAGAGATATGATCAATAGGAAGATGTTCAGTATTTATAGAGACATTTGATGCTAAAATACTCCACATCAAAGAGTCAAAGCAAAGATTCCCACAATCCTAAAAGTGTACTCATGTGTACACATGCACACCCTTGCAGCCCACTGAGGGTGAATGGCTCCACCTTCAATGCAGACAGTGAGAAAGTGATGTCCAAAGAAAAAGTACTTTACAATCCTCTGAAACCCAGTGTCTCCTTACTGAAGAAGACTTCCTGTGAATCTCATATATCAGACATGCTGCAACAGATTTGAGGGGGCAGCTACTGTTGCTCAATGATCAAGAAAGAAAAGTTCTATCAGGGAAAGAGAGGTGCTGGCCCACGCAGGGACTCATTGCAATAAATGGAACACTTACAGAATCCCATAAGACTTCACTATCTTAAAGAAGTCACTGGCCTGGGTGTGGTGGCTCACACCTGTAATCCCAGCACTTTGGGAGGCCGAGGTGGGTGGATCACCTGAGGTCAGCAGTTCAAAACCAGCCTGGCCAACATGGCAAAAGCCCGTCTCTACTAAAAATACAAAATTAGCCAGGCATGGTGGCGTACGCCTGTAGTCCCAGCTACTTGGGAGGCCGAGGCAGGAGAATCGCTTGAACCTGGGACGGGGAGGTGGCAGTGAGCCAAGATCACGCCACTGCATTCCAGCCTGGGCAACAAGAGCAAAACTCTGTCTTAAAAAAAAAAAAAAGTCACTCACCTTAAAGAAGGGAGACAGAAAGACTGGTCCCAGCAACAAAGTACCATAGCACTTTGTTCCACACTGGTGGCAAATTCCTGCCTAGTGTATTCATTCCAAAAGTGAATGGCACGATGTTAATTCTTTGATATTTTCCCTCTTTATCTGGGATTTCATTCATTCATTTAATACATGAATATATTATACTCTGGTAGGGGCAGAAAATGAACAGGGTAAGTAAAAGGAATGGTGTGTGAAATAATAACTGCTAGGGAGGAGAAAAAGGCAAAGGGGAAGTAGAAGAAAGGAATTTGCAGTTTTAGAGACAGCAGCCAGGAAAGACCTCACTGAGAAGGCAAAATTTGAGCAAGTGTTAAAGAAGTTATGGCTTTTAGTTTCTTTGCCTTGACATGTATGAATTACATCCAGTGGATAATGATGAAGACTAGCAGGAACCCAGGAGGAGCTCAGGGAGGGTGATGCAGGAGGGGATGTGGGGAGAGGAGTGAGTGAGCAAATCTAGTCAAAGTGAGGAGGCTGCAGTCACATTCAGTGAACAGAAGAAAATTCTTCTGGGGCCAGTGTATTTTGAATTTTTTCTTTCTTTTATGTTTTTGGTATAACGAGACTAAGGAAAAATAGGACATATAGATATTATGGTTGGGGACTCAGGCCTTGGGTGTACCCCTCACTCACACCCTCTAAGCTTAGAGAACTACAAGGAACACTATTGGGGAATATTTTTTTATTATTATTTTCTCCCAGATAGAAAGTCCCCAGATGAGTTTATAAATTTTAGATATCAAGCTTAGGTACCTAAGGGAGCTGATTGTTATTTGAAGTGTCAAAGCAGAATTACATACCTATTCTTTAAAAGCATTCAAAGATGTGACCTCCAATGGGCTTAATTATCTGTAGTAGGAGTTTGACAATCTTTTTCTGTAAAGACCACATAGAAAATATATCAGGCTTTGTGAACCATGTGATCTCTGTTACAACTACTCAACTCTGGCTTGGTGGCATGAAAGCAGCCACAGATAATTTATAATTCAGTGAGTATGGCCATATTCCAATAAAACTTTATTTACAAAAACAGCAGGCTGGTTTTGGCTGGCTGGCTAGAGTTTCCCAACCTGTGAACTATAGCTTATGACTGAAATAAAGTAATTCTTAGAAGGGACATTTTGTTCTTATTTACTAAGTCCACCTGGTTAATTAATTCAAACAATATTTAATAAGCACAGATGAGATGCTAAGCTCTGTGGTAGGCTTGGGACTATTAAGATGACAACACAGTCTTCGACCGCAGAGTTAACCTTCAGGTAGGAAGAACACAAACAATCCATAAAACACAGAGATTGTGATACTAGAAGTAAGCCATAAATGCAATGAATGCCTAGGAGACAAGGCTTTGTTATCTATCTGTAGGATCAAGGAAAGCTTTATAGAGAAGGTAGTGTTTCAATGGAGGCTTGAAAGTTGAGTAAGAGGGGGCAGGGTTCACCCAGTAGCAATGCAACTTTAGCAGCAGGTGCAAAGGCAAATGAGTTTGAGAAAACAGGCTTGTTCAGGGAATTACAAGGCTGGAAGGAGGAAAATGGCAAGAGGTGAAGCCAAGCAGAAGTCAGGGCCAGATTCTGTAGGGCTGTCTCTGTTGGCAATGCAAACCAGATTAGATTTTCCTCCATAGATGACGGCTAGTCATTCAGGAACTTTGAGCTAGAGAGGAACATGAGCAGATTTCAAATGTAGGGAAGATGACTGGAAACAAGTTTCCTAAGGAATTAAAGGGGAGAGCAAGTCAAAGATGTGGAGATGAGAAAAGACTCCGTGCTAAGTAGGATGCTGCTTCCAATTTGAACAGACACAGGAGAAACTTAGAACCACACAGATGCTGGAGAATAAACTGGATGCAGTGAGGGGAAGAGAAGGTGTAATCTAGGATGACTCTTGAGTTTCTAGCTTCAGCAACCGGGCAGATAGTAACACTAATCACCAAGATGGGGAATGGCAGAGGGAATTATGTTTGCAGGGGGAGAAGGAAGATCACCCAGTTTCGGACATGGTGAAAATGGTATTTTCTTTTGAAAAAACAGAATTAAAACATTACTAAGTGGCAAAACAGAACCTGGCCAATTTATATTTTTCTTGAGCTTTGATTTTGTTCTCTCAATTAAAACAGTTCCAACACAATCAAATAACATATGTTTTTTCAAACTGTTTACAAATGACTACACTTAGCATAATAAAAAGTGAAGTGCGATGCTTCAAGTTTACTTTAGTCCGTCATATATTGCAGCCCATGGTTCTTAACTTCTTGGATTTTAAAACTTCTTTGTTATATTTGGGATTGTTAACCAAAAGAAAGATCTGAGGTTATTTTGTTATGGCAGACCCAGTTGACCAAGACAATATCCGTATTTTTTTGTTTCCTTGTTTTTACTTTTTAAATTTCTGTGGGTTCATAGTAGGTTTATATATTTATGGGGTACATGAGATGTTTTGATACAGGCAGGCAATGCATAATAATCATCATGGAGAACGGGGTATCCGTCCCCTCAAGCATTTATCCTTTTAATTACAAATAATCCAATTCCACTCTTTAAGTTCTTTAAAAAATGTACAGTTATTGTTGACTATAGTCACCCTGTTGTGCTATCAAATAGTAGGTCTTATTCATTATTTCTAATTATTTTTTGTAGCCATTAACTATCCCCACCTCCCCCAATCCCCCACCCTGCCCTTCCCAGCCTGTGGTAACCATCCTTCTACTCTCCATCCATGAGTTCAATTGTTTTGATTTTTAGATTCCACAAATAAGTAAGAACATGCGATGTTTGTCTTTCTGTGCCTGGCTTACTTCACTTAGCATAATGATCTCCAGTTTCATCCATGTTGTTGCAAATGACAGGATCTCATTCTTTTTTATGGCTGAATAATACTCCATTGTGTATATGTACCACATTTTCTTTGTCCATTTTTTTCTGAAGTTCCCTGATGATTCTCCCATGCAGCCAGGGTTGAGAACCACTGAGCTCAAGGCTTGAACAGATTCTAGTTTGAGTGTGCATCCACATTGTTCAGTTAGGCTATAATAAGTGCTATGTAGTAAGTTTAGAAAATCCAAGAAGTCCTCCATTGCCAAAGAGAGATGCAAATCTACCAAGGGAAAGAAAGCTATTTCTATGACGGTCATAATAGTAAGGATGTTACTTTTTGAAACTGAGAGTCAGCATGATCCTGCTTTCTTTTATTAAACAAATGAAGTGATGACATAATCCTTATTTTTTCACTCAACAGAAAAACTGACTTGAACCTGACACTCTCAGAAGCCACTCTTACTCTTAGCCACTACAATATTCTGGCTGGTTGTTGCAAGCTTGTGAGTTGCCCCTCTGCCCACATTTTGTTCTGTGGAGGTCGAGAGAAGTACAGTAAGGCGTAATCAGGTGGAAGGTGTGGTTGGTAGAATAATGTCTCCCCTAAAGATGTCCATACCTGAATCCCAGGAACCTGTGAGTATGTTATTTTACATGGTAAAAGAGACTTTGCAGATGCTATTAATTTCAGATTATTGAGATGGGGAGATTATTCTGAATTATCCAGGTGGGTCCAATGTCATCACAAGGAGAGAGGTAGAGGCAGAGGCGAGACAAAAATGTGATAATGGAAGCAGAGGTGGGAGGGAGAAAGATTTGAAAGAGCTTGGCTGCTAGCTTTACAGATGGAAAAAGGAGCCACAAGACAAGAAATGCACACAGCTTCTAGTGCAGGAAAAGCCACGGATTCTCTCCTGGAGCCTCCAGAAGGAACATGGCCTTTGATTTTAGCCCAGTGAGGCTCACATCAGACTTATGACCTCCAGAACTGTAAAATATTAAGTTTGTGTTGTAAGTTTGTGATAATTTGTTATGGCAGCAATAGGAAATGAATCCAAGTGTAGGGGGGAACATTACAAAAGGAAGTTGGTGGGGTGAAGGGCATGCTCCCAGACACTTAAAAAAGTAGGTTTTGACCTTCCATCAGATTCTTGTCTCCCTGCTACCTGATGCTAAGGTGCTGCTTCATACTACAGGTACCGCCACCAATGATTTGTGCTGGAGAGGTCCCAAGACTGGAATTCTGAAATCACTTTTCCCATAAAATAGAATTATAGAAAATTACATATAGTAAATACTTTACGCTCTGTGGGTCTTATGGTCTCTGCCACAATTACTCAACTTTTGCCATCGTAGGGCGAAAACAGCCATAGACCCTAAATAAACAAAAATTCCAAAAATTTTATCTATGACATGAAAATTCAAGGCTCAATATAATTTTACGTGTACAAAATATCCTTCCTTCAAAATTTTTTCAACTATTTAGAAATGTAAACATAATTCTTAGCTTGCAAGTCATACAAAAATGGGCATCAGGCTGCTTTTGGCCCACTGGCTATTGTTTGCCAACCCCTGATATAGAGATTAGGGTCATTTAGTGCCCTACACATATTTATGTAGCATCTACAGCCATGTTCCAGGAACCCAGTCCTCGGGCCTTGCATTATCAGCCATATATAACAGCTAGATTCAGGAGGGCAAGACCCTTGTCTGGCTTATTCATTTTGATGTTCTCGGTATCTAAGGCAGTACCTGGCACTTAACAGCCACTGAATAAATATTTGTCAATCTAGGGACTAATGAACCAGGCACATCATGAGTTAAATAAATTGGAAACCTAACCAACCCATACAATGTTGTATGTATGTGGGAACCTGTATTCTGGATTCGAATAAACCATTAAGAGACAGTCTTTTGAAATAGCCTGTTGATAAGCCAAGAAAAACCCACGCCAGTACATGAGGGGAGAAAATAAATGTGATAATAAGTGATGTGGGGAAGAGTTAATCCGTGATACCTACACCCATCCATCAGACTTCATAGGAGCAGTAAGACATGAACACAAAGGTCATAGTCTCCCTTTGACTCTCACGGCATGGACCATAAAGTGATAAACGAGCACCCAGGAAGGGCACCAAACCCTACCAGCACAGTCTAGAATATGTTTCTGGCGGTTTCTCAAGGCTCACATGCATGGTCCAGACCAGCATTTTTCTTTGGTGACTGTTTATCTTCTAAATGAATGACTCATTTGAAGGCTTTCTGAATCTAGTCTTTTGAGTGGTCATCACGGAATTTTTTTAAGGATTGAAAATGGATGATTTCAAATTTGTTTAGATTTTATAAACGTAGATGAAATTGAAATTCACCCAATGTCTCTGGATAGACTAAAGACCTTGGCAGTTGTAAAAATATCTTTCTATTCTAGGGTACTATGTAACAGCATTAATAAAGGGCAGCAATATGATAAAATGGTCCTTGGTGGGGTAATGTTGCCCCCGGTGAGCATTTAGCAATGTCTGGAGACATTTTTGGTTGTTATAACTGGGGCAGCGTTTGATAGTGGCAGCTAGAAGACAGAGGCTAGGGATGCTGCTAAGCACCTTATAATGCACAGGACTACTGCCCCAAATCAACAACTATCTGGATCAACATGTCTACAGTGCAGAGGTTGAGAAACCTTGGTTTAGCATAAATAAGTCTGCTGTTAAGCCCAGATTACATATAATCTCCTTAAAATGATGGTGCTGGGAAATATTAACAATTATTTATATAGTTTATCATAAAAATATGCACTATATATTCGTATATATATCATGCATTACTATGTGTATTTTACATGTATTTTTCTACATATTATACACATAAACAGAATCATAGGGCTTATTTTAAGGTAGTATTAATAAGTACAAACACTACAAGCCTAATGAAAAGAAGCAAACCAAAAAAAGTTTGAAAACAATAGAGTCTTGATTAACTGGAGAACAACTCACCAAAAGTGTTAACTAAAGAGATTTCCTTCCCACGAGAAGTATATGTCTCTACGTTTAGAAAAAAAGAAGCAAAAGACAAACTAAAACCCTAACAATCTAATATTTACGCTTTATTCAGAAAGTCATTCTTTTGAGCTAAGTTGCATCTTTACAAACAGCCTTGATTTTCCTATGAAATAAAATTGATTGAAATAATTTTGGTTTTGTTCTACACCACATTGTCTTCTTACATCCTTGGGGCTAGTCTCTAATTGCAGCATCTCTTTAATCTCATCCAACTGTAAACTCCCCAGGGCCAAACAAGGGGTGAGGCAGGGCTGTTCAAAATGTGGTTTGTGGACCCAAGGCATCGGAATCACCTGGGCAGATGATCATTGTTAAACATGTAGGTTCCTTCGGCTCTAAGGTAGATTTAGAGAATTAGAGTCACAAGGAATAGGTCCCAAGCACCTCCATTATAAAGCAGCATCCCCAGATGAGTCTTACTTTTTGCATAATAAAGGTTGAGTCTCACTGGTATGGTGGTGAAGACTTGGATTCAAATAGATGGCAGTTCTTTGGTAAGATTCAGAAAATCTCTGATCATCGGTTTTCTCATTAATAAGATGGAGAAAAGAACAAGACTTAACTCTCAGTTTGTAGGGATAATATCAGACAATACAAACGAATTTCTTGTGGAAGGCTTATAAGCTCCCACAAGACCTGAATAAATGGACATTTAAGTTATAATTAGTATTAATCATCACCACTCTAAATTTGCATCACCATCTGATGTGGTTTGGATGTTTGTCCCCTCCAAATCTCATGTTGAAATATAATCACTAATGTTGGAGGTGGGGCCTGGTGGGAGGTGTTTGCATCATGAGGGTGGATCCCTCATGAATGTCTTGGTGCTGTCCTTGCAATAGTGAATTCTTGCTCTGAGTTCATGTGAGATATGGTTGTTTAAAAGGGCGTGGCACTTCTTCCCTCTCTCTCTTGCTTCTGCTCTTACCATGTGACAGGCTGGCTCCCCGTTGCCTTCCATCCTGAGTAAAAGTTACCCAAGGGCATTACTAGAAGCTGAGCAGATGACACCACCATGCTTCCTGTATAGCCTGCAGAACTGTGAACCAATTAAACCTCTTTTCCTTTCTTTATAAATTACCCAGTCTCAGGTATTTTTATGGTGATACAAGAAGGACCTAACACAGCATCTTAACTTGGAAGCATTAGAGACACCAAAAACCCTTAAGAAATGTGTGCTGAATTACACAGCAAGTTTTACAAGGTGATAAGAGGTAGAGAAGGAGGTAGCGCAGGGTGAGGGGAATAGGAGTGCTGCCTGAGCTACCAGGACAGCCTTACAGAGAACATGATTTTTGCACCAACCCTTAAGGAGGTGAGGGAATGAGCCAGGCGGGTTTCGGGAGCCCAGCAGCCCAGGCAGAGACTGGTTGACATAGGTATAGCATAGCATGGTGGCTAAAAGCAAGGGGTGGCAAGCTGGGCTGCCTGAGTTTGAGTCCCAGTTTTGCCACTTACTAGCCAGCCATGTGGCTTTTTAGCAAGCTACTTACACTCCCCATGCCCCATTTTCCTCATCTATGAAATGGGGATGATGATAGTGATTTTGCTGATACAAGCTGACTAGCCGGGGAGCCAAGTACTGCCTACTGATTATTTTCATAAATCAAGTTTTATTGATTTATGAAAACCACAGCCACACTCATCCATTGTTATTGTCTATGGCAGCCTACAGGCCACAGTTGCAGAGTTGAGTTGTTGCAACAGAGACTGCACAGTCCATGAAGCTGCCCTTCCGTAAAGGGCCATTAACCATCTGGCCCTTTATGGAAAAAGTTTGCTGAGCCCTGGACTGGACTAAAAGTAAAGGCACATCTATGATTAGGATCTGCCTTTTGCCATCACCATTTTCCTCCTCTCCTAAGATTTTGTCTCTGAGAAACATCCCAGAGAGCCTGTAAAAAAAAAATCACACAACATAACAATAATTTAGCATATTAGAAAATACGCAAATGCTAGCATGAAATAGAAGTGGTTATCTGCAAATGGCCTGTTCACCTGGGTTACTGATAAACTAAAGAAGCAGAAATGAACATTGTCAAACCCAGGGCTGGGCTGACACCATCTAAAAAAACAAATGTCACTTACATCTTGTTTCCAGTGGAAAGAACCTTTCCGGTGGTTAGCATAAAGGGGACATACTGGAAGTCCTCAAGGGCAGAAACGTCAGAGCAAAAGGTCAATTTCATTTCTGTGTAGTCCCAGTTGAATTGTGGACTTTTCTAATGGCTATCAATTTAATTCTCAGTTCTAAGCTTCTCTCGAGTCTTGGATGGGAGGAAGGTAAGACGGCCTGCACAAATCTCGGGGTTGCAAAAAATGGAAACACTGGCATGAATTAGAAATTTCTTAATGACAGGGCCAGCAGCTGATGGTTCTACTTGTCTTTCTCTAATTAAATTTAGTTCACTGAAATTAGAACGACCTCCAGAGATAGATTAGACCTTGAAGATACTGCTCACATTTATAGATGGTCCACTCTCTGCTAGTTACTGTTCTAAGCCTTTTATTTATATTATCTCCTTTAATTCTTACAACAACCTAAGGACTATGTTACCATCATTATTCCCATATTTCAGATGAAGAAACTGAGGCACAGAACTTAAGTAACTTGCCAAGAGCACACACCAATTAAGTGGCAGAGTTAGGAGTTGAAGCCAGGCTTTAGGTTCTGGAATTTAGACTCATAACCACTATATGTATTTCATAACATTTCATGATAAACCAATCCAAACCTCTAACTTTACAAATGAGCGAAGCAGCTGCAGTGGCATAATGGGATCTGGGACATCAGGGTCATGTTCCCCTCTTTCCACCACCAAGCCCTTTCATTATGAGACATACCCTTATAATAATGAAAGCCAGACAGTGTTTAAAAATTCAGAGGCTTAAAGTTTCCTCTTTTGTAAAAGACAGCACAAGCACATCAGATTTATTATTAGCCTTATATAATATCCAAGCTATTCCCCTAAACCCATATTTATCACAGCCACAGCAACTAAAATGTTGCACCCATATTCAAGAAGTTAAGAGGGAAAGATAAACCACTTTACCCTTTCAGACTTCAAAACAGCCTGTGCCCGAATCTTTTACAGAAATCAGCCCAATTATGCTGTTCTGTTAATCACGACACAATCCTTTCTGCTTGAGTTTGCTCATTTCAAGCTGCTGCAACATCATTAATCTAAAAATAAGGTTCTCATAAATCCATATTGACACAGACAGTTTTTAGCTGTCACACATCTCAGACACTGATCATTCCAGTTTTCTTCCTAAATCACAAGATGGATGTGAAAGAATCACAAAATTTTATCACAATTGTTTTCTGAAAAAGAAGCGTAAGTATAGATATTTATATTGCTTACCCATAAATTATAATCAGCCGTGTCTCTGCTGTCCTCTCTAATCTAACTGAACTAAGCTTGGAGTAGGAAGTTGAGTCTGTTTTAAAAAAATTATTTTTTTGGTAAAAAATGCATCCTGAAATGGCAGATCATATTGAATGTCTGAGAAATGGCCCAGCTGGCATAGCTGTGACTCCCACGATACCTTTTGTTGCCAGAGACCTCCGCTACTGTGAATCTTGGGACCAAAAATATGCGATCTTTTCATCGGATCATTGAGAAGTTCCTGTCCTTTCAGAACGGACGCAGGCTGTGTCCCTGAGTAAGTGCACAAATGAGTGAGTGCGTGTGTTTGTATGTGTGTGTGCGTGTGTGTGTGTGTGAGAGAGAGAGAGAGAGAGAGAGAGAGACTTGGGGAGGAGGAAAGAGGGGAGGGAAGGGACAAAAAGAATGAGAGAAATTGAAACTGGATTTCCTGTTTCTTATTTTAATAAGAGTATTTTGAAGAAATATACTCGAATTAGAAAAGGATTCCTCTTAAAAAAAATCCTCTTTTCCACAGGGATCTACAAACGGTAATTGGATTGTAACTGTGCAAACTGTCCTTATTAGGAATCAACCAAAGAATGTTGGAAGCCACTGGTGAAACCCCTGAGAGCAAGATAAAGCACATAGGATGCCTTCTTTGTTTAGGACAAATTCTCAGTTCTTAAACTATATTTTAAAACTACTGACTCCATTTTTCTAACACTAGCCACACACACTAAAAAGCGAAAGTTTTCATTCTCTTTCACACTGAAGCATAACACATGCTCTGTATTTTATCCTCTTTGTGGGACAGCAGTCCTTGAGAAGTTGTTCATTTCCTGAACAGAGGGTGTGGAGGTCAGAGTGAATATACCCACATGGCCACGTCTAAGAGGGTTCAGGTTTGGGTGGGGGTTGGGGGTGGCATCCATGAAGAGCAGAGGGAAAAGGGAAGATTAATTCCAATCGTGAATTACCTTGATCTCTATGTATTCCACATGGCGCTGAACCAAATACAACTCGAAAAGACATCTTTGTTCCCCAGTCAATAGGAAGTTATAGTTCTCTCATGGGTCTCAAGTGAATTCCAACAAAAGAATCACTGTGATTATAATTGACAAACTGGGAAATGATTTCATGGAAGATCTTACTGATTCAAAATTCAGGACTCGGTATGCTTTTACTAGGATTCTGTGAAGCTAGTCATGTAAGCCACACATAGCCTCTGCTGCTGCTGCTGCTAAGGAAGGAATTTTAAAGCAGTAAAATATTCCAGGTGGTTTTCTTTACTAGAATGATTAAACTTAAACAGAGATTCAGAGTAAAATCTACCTGTTACTGCACATACCTCCACCACCACTATCCCCAAAACTCTGATGTTGAAAATACGCATTATTCCAGTAGACAGTCAATATGGCTCACACGGGTTACTCATCAATGGAAGTTACATCCTCATTTAAAGATATCTAGTATCTTAATATCAATATATCTAGTATCTTAATATATTATTTCACATGAAATTGATAAATATGCAATTCGTTTTTTATTATTAGGCAAAGGATCCTTTAGTTTATAAATAGATGACAGCAACATGTAGTTCTGACCGCGCACTTACTAAGTGTCAGGCATTGTTTTAGGCGTTTTATGGGCACTGACTTATCTAACCATCAAAATAATTCTTAGCAGTAGGTTACATTATTATCCTCATATTACAGATGAGGAAACAGAAGCTCAGAGGAGTTAAGTGACTTGCTCAAAGATTCACAGCTCATAAGTAATGCGGCTGTCATCCCAACCACTATGAGCTTACAAATTAACTGGAAGACAAAGCCACAGTTCAGAGTCAGTACTAGTAGGAGCCGTGTTACAAGTATCTAATGAGGAAGAGACAGTGATGAAACAAGAATGATTACCTAAGACTAGAGTGGTCTGTTAAATCAATTATTTGATGGAGACATACACTGTCAGGTCAATAAATGTTTCATAAGAAGGTGACTAACTGAATAATCCCAAATAATCTCGAGAGACAACATCTTGTGAAATTCCTAGTCTGTTTTAAGAGTGGAAGCAAGGCAGGCCTTAAGAGGAAGTGCAGGAATAATGGAGAAGGTGTGTATATTTGGTATTCTTTGGAAAATGCATTCAAACCAGAAAAACAAAACATAAAGATAAGGAATCCTTTTTAAGATTTAAATAACAACTCTTTAAGTAAAACCAATAAGAGACCAAAGAGTCACCGAAAGAGACTTGGAAATAAATATCAGGAAGCAATTAAAATGTTCCATCTGTGGAAGAGTTTTGCTAATCACAAAAAATGCTGAGAGCACAATGGCCATTTTTTTCCCATTTAACCCTCCATATCTAAGCATAACAAGAAACAATTTATAGCCTAAGAATCTATGCCATTAAGCATTCATTCTACCTTCTTCTTGGCTCTTATTCTGGATTATTTCTGTTTATATCACTGGTGATATTTTGCACATTTAAGGCAAAAATATAGAATCACTGTCAAACTTTTTGAGTGAACACATTTCTGATTACAGCACTCTTTTGCCTAAAACACTTTGATGTCTGCTCGTCAGCTCCAGGACAAAGTCCAAATTCCTTAGCCTGGTATCCAGTGCCGTGTGCTTTTACTTAGATGGAATAAAATCAAATAGCCACTACATAATAGTGAATAACAACAGTAGAAGTTTACTGAGCATGTATTAGGTGCTAAGCACTTTATGTGTGCCATGTATTCGCTGCCTCCAACAATTTCATTTTATAGAGGGAGTGATGGAGGCACAGAAATGGATGGCGCACAGTGAGGAAAACACTGACTGCTCATGAAGGCCATAGCCCCCTTTTCGTGGGCATTCAGCTAGTCTACATTTCCCAGCCTCTCTTGCAGTTAATAGTGGCCATATGACTGGAGTCTAGCTAATGGAATGTCAAAGGAAGTGACAAGCTTCATTTCTAGCCCCAGTCCATAAAAACCTGGAGACAGCATCCAGGCAACCTGCATAGCCATGTGTGGTAGTCCCAGGAGTGGACCACATTTTTTCGGTGTTCTTTGCTTAGTGTAGTCCCCTGCCCTTCAAGCCCACCTGGCTCTATGAGTTACTTTAACCAACTGAATGTGACAGAAGGGGATGCCAAGCCCATTCTGGACCTGAGACATAAGAAGGCATGGAAACTTCTGCTTTTGCATTCATAGGACCCTTGAGCCCCCATGACATAGGTGTAGCCACTATGTTGAAGAGACCACGTGGAGAGGCGACATAGCCAGTGTGAAAGGTTTAGTTGCCCCAATGTCTCAACCTAAATCCAGCCCACCCTACCTCCAGCTGAATGAAAGGAAGAAGCAGCCCAGGTTCAGAATCATTGCTTGGAGCACAGCTGTCCCACCAATTGTGGCCAATCTAACAGTATGAATGACAAATAGACTTATGTTGTGAAATTTGGGGATGTATCTGATATAGCAGCTGACTTCACTTTCCTGAACTTCCCATATGAACACGGATAATAAATCTAAGCAGCCTGATCTGGAGCCCTTGCGCTTGAAACTCCTCCTATACTTCTCCCCACTGAACGACATCATGACTCATTTCTTCCCTTCCTACATTCTCACTTGGAAAGAGAGTAGTTGATCACCTGGATGGTAAAGTAAAAATTGCTCTTTATACATTGTTTTGCTGAGCATGTAGAAAGTCTTTAATGTAAAAGAAGGCAAATATATTTCTAATGACATCCTTCAGATTTTGA
This sequence comes from Nomascus leucogenys, assembly GCF_006542625.1. NCBI lineage: Eukaryota > Metazoa > Chordata > Mammalia > Primates > Hylobatidae > Nomascus > Nomascus leucogenys. The sequence goes on from NC_044406.1 coordinate 9,752,436, forward strand.
ATAATATATAGCCAATGGTTAGAAATAGTTAATGCTTTTATCTTTCAGAATCATGACTGAATCTAATAAAATGGCACAGTGAAATTTCATTTAGATTATATTCATTACTGATAAACCTTCCACTGGTCCTGGTAATCTTTTTTGAGTGTAGCATAGAGTTCGCATGTAAGGTCTTAATATTTTTTTAAGACTGTATATAAAAATGCAAATTGCGAGAGACATTTTAGTTCATCTGCTGCCTTACAGTGCTCAGTGAAAATGTGGTACCATCAGTTTAACCATCAGACTCTATCTTTGTATTGCTCAGAACTTCCAAGGGCTAGGTGATAAGCCAATGTATATTCTCTCATTGCTACCATTTGCTTCCTTAACTCTAGCTGTCTGTCCTTTTCCCATTCCTAGCACCCTGACCTTGGTCTAATTGCTAGCGTCCTCCTGATGCTACTGTGACCTATTTGCACGGAGAGAATGTTTTGGATCCTTCAGATCTAAACTCTACCATCAAAGCAAATCTAGTAACTGGAAAGCTATTTAAGACCATGAATCTGAAACAGTCAAAACCACAATAAAGAACAACTAAAATTTACTGAGTGCTTATTGTCTCCATAAATACTCGCTATCCTCTAGGAGGCAGGTACTAGCATTATCTCCATTTTGCAGATAAGAAAATTGAAACAGAGCGTAAAGAGCTTGCCAGAAGTCACACAACTGGGAAGTAAAGAGTTGGCACTCAAACCCAGGCAGTCTGTTTTCAAATGCAATAATTTTAACCCCTAGGCAATACCACAGCATGCCAGCAACCTTTTCTTTATTCACTCCCTTGGAAGACCTATAAACAAAGTAAGTATGACACAGAGTATCCAACAGAGACTGGAAGGCCTCTCTGCAACTGGGAGAATTCTGGTAAATACATGGAGGACAGCTCAGGGCTCAAAGCCCTGTGGAATTGAGACACAGAAATATGCAGAAACAGAGGCAGGGCACCAGGATGAAACAGAGAAAAGAAAGCCAACAGATGGGGCAATGACCTCCAGGAGTAAGGAAAGGGACAGGTATTTCATTTAAAGAAAAAGGAACAGCCGTGTTAGAAAACCTCCCGGATGCCAGATCCTTTACAAGTAGAACTAGCCACTCTCAGTTTTAGGTAGGGGTGTAACACCATGAAAGAGGTGTTTTAGGAAAGATGAAATGAGGCCGAGTGGTGCAGAACTGATAGGAAGGGGATAAAGAGAGGAAGCAAACTGAGTCTACAACGTAACTGGTAAACGGAGGCTGTACGTGTGGAATGAACTGATAAGAAGAGAGTCTAGGCAGCAATAAAACAAGCTGACTCTAGGAATTCTTTCTTTACAAGAGTCCCTCTCTTTTTCCAGTAAATATGGATCTCCAGAAAATTAAGCCCAAGATTATAGCTGGAGAAATACCTTTGAGTACAGAGTGTGAAATTTGCATTTCATTTTAGGTGCCCAGGAGGGTTGACCTAGAGAAAAGCATTTTATCTTGATTCTCATGGAGAAATCTGGATATCGCTGGTTCTACCACACTGCAGAGAATGGTACTTATTTTATAGCTGCTCCTTCTACTCATGTAGCGAGGAACGCTGAGTTATAACGTTGGATGCTTCAGGTTTCTTGAAATAAGAAGGAAACTCAGATAAGAGGGCACTCATTATAGGTAAGATGTCATGTGAACTCTTTGTAGGGCAGGTCATTTATTCTGTTATGGGTATATTCACTGCTCATTAAACATGGAATGGATTTCAGAGCAAGATTACCTAAAACATACAGGGATGCTGAAGTACTGTCACCTCAAACTGAAGAACCCAATCCCAAGTCAGATATTTACAAATTGGCAGGATATAAAACAAGCCTTAAGGATAGATGAATATCATATTTAGGAGTTTGAAAACTCTTAGGCCAAACAAACTAGGCAAAATAAAAAAATGCCAAAGTGAATTCCTTTCCACTTTCTCATTTCAATGCTATATTTGGTGACATTGTGTTTCATCAATTGCACTTTGGCACTTTGCAAAAGTCTCTTCTCAGTAGGGTTCTTCTCTAATGAGAAAGGAAAACAATTTCCTCAAAATTACATGAGACTTCATAAACATATTAAGTTAATAAATTAATTTTGGATGTCATCAAATATATAGACATCAGTTGCTTCTAATCTGTTGCCTAAAATGTGAGCTGTGGACAATGAGCCTCTCGGTTTTACTATAAGATAATTCATCTTATTAGACTCTTTTAATAAGTAATTCAAAATCAGCATGAATTGTTGTACCACTTCATTCTAAGTGGGGAAAAGCAAGTTATGCACTTTTAGTTGCAGTCTGGTAGTTAACTCATCTAAACCTTGTAGAGTAAATGAGAAAGCAAGCTGCTTTAAATAAAAATATATGCGGCTACATTTCTAGGCTGCAGAAAAAGTCTAGCATTAATGATATTTTCAGAATCATCTTCCAAAGCAAAATTACCTCAGATACAAGTGGTGATAGATTTTAGAACAAATGTGTTCTCTAAGGACCAACAGTTCTCTAAGTTCATTGCACATTAGAATTACTTGCTGTAGTTTTCAAAAATTTTTATGACCATGTCCCTCTCCCAAAGAACAGCATGGTCCAATAGACTTTTCTATAATAATGGACATTTTTGTTAACAGTACTAATTGCTAAGGTGGCTACTAGCCACCCATGGCTAATGAGCACTTGAGATATGGCCAGAGAAACTGAATATTGAATTGGTCATTGTATTTAATGTTAATTGATTCAAATTTAAGTTACCACAGGTGGATAGTGGCTACTGTATTGGACAGCGCAGGTATAGATCAAGTCAATTAGACTGTCTGGGGTTGGGGCTCAGACAACGATATATTTATAAAGCTTTCCACAAAATTCTAAGGTGCAGTCCAGGTTGAGAACCACTGTAATGGCCAGAGCTTAATGAAACTATCAGGGAAGACAAATTCCTTGAACTTTTTCCAGGATCCATAACTTTTCTCCAAATTCCACTAAGAATTTATCATGTACCTTTGCTTCCCTCCCTCCTGCCTCCACTCCTCACTTCTTGCACCTTCCACATGCTCATGTGATGACTGCACTCTCCCTATATTCCTTCATTGACTGATTCTGCCAGATTTCTCCCATACCGAGAGCATAACGTGCCCTCATCTCAAAGCTCAGATTCTTTTTTTCCTTTCTCTTCCATTGGCAGCAGAAAGAAAACTTAACAATGCTACCAATTAAGAGATTAAGTCTCCAAGCACATACATCCATAATTTAAAATTGTTTTTCACGTGCTCAGGCTTAATTCAGATGTCACTTTCCACGAGCTCTGTCATAGATGTGATGGGGAATATTTTGAACAGTAGCACAGTTAAGCAGCTTTCATCTTATCTGTTCATTTTGCCACTGTTTCATTCAAATGGGATGCAGTGTTACAGCACAGTGGTTACAGGGAGGACTCTCCTTCTGGTTGCCTGTGTTTGAATTCAAGTTCGGCATATAACTAGCCATGTAGGTATCCAACCCTTTTAAGCCTCAATTACCTGCTCTGTAAAGTGGAGATAAAATAGTCCTGTAGGGAGGAGAGAGCTAAGCATGTAACACTTATGATAAATGAATGTGTCACATGCGCTGATAGACCCAGGTTTTGATTGCTTTTCCCCTGCACCCCTCCCCAAACCTCACCCTTTTTTTGGTAAATAAAGCAAATAGCAGGGCCAACTTTTGAAGGAGAAAGTCATGAAATCCCTAAAAGCATGTTCCAAGTATTTGATAAATTAACGTGGCAATATGAAGACCATTTTGAAAACAGTTACAAAAAAATCAATTATATGGTAATCTGATTTTTTAAAATTATTGAAAATTTTTATTTTAATGAGTCTTCATTTTTCTTGACTTCCATGCCACCAGTTAATATTAATAGGATGGACAAGGAAGGGTATGCTATAAACATAGCTACATTTTATTTCATTTGTAAAAAAAAAAAACAGTAGACTCAGAGTTCCAGAATTCAGTGATGTGAACATAAAGAACATGATGTCCAATGTTCAAGTACATAATCGCTTTGTTGACCTTTTGGTAATTTTAACTGTTGTACCCTAACAACATGTTCCCATGTCATTTTCACTCATGGGCATTACTGATTTGTGCACGTTCACATTTTCTACACAGAGTTTTGCTGCTTCTTTCTTGTTAAGTATCCATCTATGGGTAGATTTTTTTTTTTAATGTAAGAAACTACAAAAGTACAACCCATTAGCAACATAAAAATTTGTAGTCACCACAACCATTAATTAGTGGTGCACAGTAAGGATTATTCATCAGTGACTCACAGCACAGATAAAATAAGCTGAGAGCTATGTCCTGGATCTAAATCCAAAAGATTTAGATATGTGTGGAATGACTATCATCTCTTGTGCATATAATGTGTACCCATTATTATTCCAAACGCTTATTGTGTACTCATGGTTTTAATCATTAAACAATCTTAAAACGTGAGGTTTATTAATATGCCCATTTTATAGATGAAGAAATCAAAGCACAGGGCAGTCAAGTAACTTGTCCCAGGACACATATTGCAAGTGGCATGACTGAAATTCAAACTCAGGGACCTTAGTCCTGAGTTTGTGGTCTTAACCACTATCCTATGCTACTTTTCTGCACCTTGCTCTCCTACTCAAGAAAATTCATCAAAATAACTGTATGAGGCAGTTCTAGGCTCACCTCTAATTCTCTCATTTAGCTTTCTTACAAATATTCTAAAGTTTGTAACTTAATTATTATAGGTAATAAATTACTTCTAACACACTGACTGAGGCATGCCTTGATCTTGAGGTGGCAACTGTTGACTTAAAGCAGGGTCAGCAAAGGACAGCCCGAGGCCTATTTTTGTAATCAAATTTTATTGGAAAACAACCACACCCACTCATTTACCTATTGTCTGTGGCTCCTTTTCCGATACAACAGCAAAGTTAAGTAGTTGCAACAGAGACAGTATGATCCGCACCACCTAAAATGTTTCCTATCTGATTCTTTACAGAAAGTTTGCTGACCCCAGATCCAGACCCACTGAAAAGAAATCACCAGACATATGACATAGGGGATGACAGTGTTCACACTTCATGGTGGAGCATTTCACTATTTCAAACAGCAAAGGAACCACATTTTTTTTCTGTTTCTTTTTTTAATTAATTTTAATTTTAAGTTCCAGGGTACATGTGCAGGATGTGCCAGTTTGTTACATAGATAAACATGTGCCGTGGTGGTTTGCTGCACCTATCAACCCATCACCTAGGTATTAAGCCCTGCATGTATTAGCTATGTATCCTGATGCTCTCCCTCCCCCAACCCCACCACCTGACAGGCCCCAGTGTGTGTTGCTCCCCTTCCTGTGTCCAGGAACCACATGTTTTTAAAACTATCATTGTGACATCTCTGTATGTATGAGCAGATGGGTCCACAGAGATCACTCAATGTTTTATTTTCTTTTATGCACATAATGAGAAAAAGCTCAGGGAAAAAAAGTGAAATCAATAGCATGGATTTTAGTATTTAGTATGGGCTACTTATTAGGAATCAGCATTTCTTCCAAGTGTTCTTGAAAGAAAAGATATTCATACTAGAGTGATGCCTATCAAATCCACTATGGCCGGCCTGAGAAACTTATAATTGAAAACTACAAACATTATAGATTTGTCTCCATATTAAATAGGTTTAACTATCTCTACATCTATTATATTTAATGTATTTAAAGTAATATATATATCGACTATTATATATTTATTATATGATGAATTACATATGTAACATATTTCCATCTTATATAGACAAATATTTATAATAGGTATGTGATAATACACAGTGGGTAAAGGGTATATATGCAAATGCATCTTGCTTTAAGTAAACCAATTATATGAAAATACACACAATAAAATTAGGGGCAATGTTTCTGTGGTTCAAATACATCAGTATGGGTTCCCTGCAGTGACCCAGGAAAACTGATGTTAAAATCATTTTTAACATTGCTTCCTATGTCTCTCCTACTCACACTCAGGAAGTCAGCAGTTTCTGTGGATCCCACCTCATTAAAAACTGTCCTTTCCTTTAACACTTCCTCTCTGAGGAATGTTCACCAGCACTTCCACACTCTTGTAGGCTCTTTCTCCCTACAAAGCAAAACTCATCTTGTCCCTTCCCTTCTGAAAACCATCATTGAGGCTCCTAGCTTTCCAGATGAAGTTCTCAACTCTGAGGTGAAAACACAAGGTCGCTCAAGATCTGGCCACTGCTTAGCTCTTGGGCTTCACCAAGCCTCACTTACTTCACATCCCTTAATTTCAGCCACATGGAAGAGCCCAAAGGACTTCATGGTGAGGGTGAGGGGTGCTCTCAGCCCAAATGCCTTCCCCATGCCTTCCTACTCCCCCTGTAATGCTTACTGAGCATCACCTCCTCTGAGAAGCCCTGTTGTCCCCCTACAGGGACTTTACAAATGAATCATCACATTAACAAGAAAATCATACCATCTAAAACACAAACAAGTTTACTATGGACCTATAAGGAACACCGAAACATGACCCAAGGAAATTCACCTTATGTTTGTTTAAGAAGGCGAATCTGCTTCTTTCAAGGTTCCAAATGACCTAGACACTTGAGATGTCTAGACAATCACTTGTGATGTCTCATTGAGGGAGGAAAGAGGAGGGGTGGGAATGTTTAAATGTCAGCTATTTTTCCAGAAAACTCTAACGTCACCGATACGTCCCTCCTATGTAACCATCACACTCATCTCCCCCCAACCCTGCCCCATCTCAGCTATTTTCTTGACTCATTTAAACATTGGAAAGCTATTTGATTATCTATATTTGTGCCTTTTCTCCCCGGCTAGACAGTAGGTTCTGGAAGAATAGAAACAGCACTAACATTTTGTGCTTTTGTATATTTGCTGGTTGAAAGAAAATTTGAGGGAGAGTAGCAATTCTGTCTATACAGAAAATCATTTCTGTCTATTAGCATGGAAACAAGACCAGCAGGGAATATTTATATTTAGGACATTTATTTTAAAGTAGCTAAAATCACTTCCAGTAAAAATGCAAAAAAAGAGAGAAAATCTTGCTTCCTGACTTTTAGTATTAAGAGACAAACATGTAAAAGGGAAAATTGAAAAGGGAGAAACCAACATGAAGAATGACACCAAATGCAGGTATGATGTGAAAACAAGCCATCTGCACTTACTGGTTCACATCTGATTTTCTAGTTGCCACGTTTCAGATTTATTTTTCAAAAATGTTTTCTCCTCAATATATGACTTTTAAAATGATAAATTACACAGTGTTTCACAGACCTGGGTAAATACTTTTGCTCTGATGTACAGAAAATCATGCTTTCTCTGAGCAATAAAACATATTGAAACTTACATTTCCAAAAATAAATTATAGTAAAATAATAGAAGAGCTTGGACATAAAAATCACATACCATAAAAGTTACGACTTTAAAGTGTGCAATTCTGTGTTTCTTTTTAGTATACTCATAGATATGTACAACCATCATCACTGATTCCAAAACATTTTCATCACCCCAAAAGGAAAGCCCACACCCAGTCACTCCCCATTCCCCTCTCACCCCAGCCCCTGGGAACCACTAATCTACTTTCTGTCTCTATGGTTTTGCATGTTTTTGACATTTAATATAAAAGTAGGATCATATAATATGTGGCCTTTTTGTGTCTGGTTTCTTTCACTTAGCATGTTTTTGGAGTTCATCCATGTTGTAGCATGTGTCATTACTTCATTCATTTTTATGGCAGGATAATATTCACTGTACAGATATACTAAGTTTTGCTTGTCCATTCTTCAGTTGATGGGCATTTGGGTTGTTTCCACATTTTGACTGCTATGAATAAAGCTGCTGTGAATATTCATACACACTTTGTGTGAACATAGGTTTTCACTGATTTTGGGTATATACCTAGAAGTGGAATTGCTGGATCATATGGTAACTATGTAGCCAAAAACAAAAACAAAAAACGTAGACAACATGACTCCAAATAGCAAGATTCAAACATTTATTTTAGTGCAAAACTTGTTTTCCACCTCATTCCATTCACATGAGATATCAACAATTACAAGAAAACTCATGCAATGTTTCCACTTCATATAGATCAGCCATCAGAGCTTTTTCCAAGCTGTGATAAGGAGCACAATCCTTCAGTTTCTTTTGCTTTTTACACTCTGATGAATATGAGTGGCTCGAAAAATTTAGAGGTTTCTAGTGTTCATTTTTTTTTAAAAATGAGCCCTGTAATGGCTATATCACAAAGAGCAGATTAACTAATTTAATCATTTATGTTTATATTTTAACTCTAAAGACTAATTGTTGATATCCAGCATGGCAATTTTACATGTTAAAGTACGGTTCAGAGTCTAGTTCCTTTCAGGGAGATATTCTTGCCTATATCAGAAGAGAAGCTAAAAAGAAAATGCTACACAAAATAGTTCAATAGGCTTGCTCTAATTACTCTTGTCCTCTTTGATTTTATTGCTTACTGGGTGAGGAAAAGCCAGAAGAACACCTCTTACAAGATAGTCATTGCACATTTCATGAGTTGCTAGGGTCAAAAGCAGATGAACAAATGCTGAACCTCTTCCTGGCTCTACAGAACACGACCCCACACCCTCCAGGGTTGAGAAATGGAAGAAGCCACTAGGATAGGTAGTGCAGAATAATGTCCCTCACTCCTAAGGTTTCCACACCCTGATTTCTGGAACGTGGGAATGTGTTACCTTACATGGCAAAAGGGACTTTGCCCATGTGATTAAGTTAATAAACTTGAGAGGGGGACAGAAGTCTAGATTATCCAGGTGGGCCCAACGTAACCACACAGGCCCTTAAAATAGGACAACCCTTTTCAGCAGAATTCAGAGTTTGAGGGAGATGTGACTATAGAAGAACGATCTAAGAGATGTAATATTGCTGGCCTTGAAACTGGAGGAAGGGGGCCATGAGCTAAGGAGTGTGGGTGGTTTTAGAGCCTCCAGAGAAATGTAGCTCTGTCAACACCTTGATTTTTGCCCAGTGCAACCTGTGTCAGATTTCTAACCTACAGCACGTTAAGATAATAAATGTGTATTGTTTTATGGCACTAAATTTATGGTAATTTGTCACAGCCATGATAACAGACTAATTCAAAAGAAATCAGAATATTTTTATGCCTGCAAGGGACACATACATTATTTAATGCAGGATTTTCCAAGCTGTTCCATAATCAAATATATTTGAAAAAGTTGTACATGGTAGCTTCACCTTAAGTAGTCACAATAAACAATAAGAATAATAGAGAAGTCCTGCAGAGGGGAAATTATAACTCGGAGTACCTCCTAAATATACTTGCTATAATCTCACTTCCTTTTATTTTTTATTTTTTTTAATTTTCAGACGATCTCTCCATATCGCTCGAATTCCCCAGAATATAGTTGGGACATGCTGAACTAATTCCATGTGCTCAGAACCTGAGGCACAATGGGAAGAAGTGACAAGCCAAGGTGCAGCTTGGCAACACAAAGACATAACACTGGCCTCATACTCTCCATCTGGAGTCCCGTCCAGGACGCCACTCTGTCTTGCTGTATCTGCATCACAGATAATGGCAATAACAAAGGGATGCAGCCACAGTGTGTTTCTTAAGGTTCAGACCTAGCTTAACATGACGACTTGTTTTTCTATTGCCAGAATTTATGAAAGTTAGATCTTTGGTGGGAGAAGAGGGTATCAGGTGAAAATCAACCCAACAAAGTTCCTAACAGATAAATTTTTCTACTCAATAATCTCAAAAACAATACAGCTGCTTTAGCACTGAATGTATTTTATTATTTAAAATAAAAGCATTCAACACACTATTGAAAGTTTACTAACTTCATATTAACAAGAGTAATACAATAAAATATTTCCCCACGGTGATTTATCTTGTTCCTAAAAATGCCTAATTCTGCTGCCAAAGTCTATTTTCCACAAATTCTAGTTTCCAAATGTTAACTTGAGAAGAAACAGAGAGAGACAACCAAATGCCATTGTCTTCCTTCATAGCACTCAATGTTTTCTCCACATTTCCATTTCCCACTGCCTGTTCCAAGAGCTATGAGCCCCTTGTCCTTTGATGTTTTTTCAGATATGCATTATCCTCATCCTTTTTCCAGGATACACAATGGGACCCTTTTTTCCAGCCCTCCATTTTTTTATAATAATAATAAAGATTACGACTAATAAACCTAACAACTTTCAACACTTATTTTTTTGCCAAAGACTATGCCAAGTGCATCACATTAAGAATCTCATTTAATCTCAACAACAACCAATTGAGGTAAATATTACTGTTAATATCTATATTTTACAGATGAGCCAAATGAGGCAGAGAACTTAGGTACTTTGTCCTAGGTCACATAAAAAGTGGCTGAGCCAGAATCTGAACATAATCTGATTTAGAGCTGGGGTCTTCTATAAGCACTAGCTTAATAGTCCTCTACTGGGGTGATCCTACCCCTCAAGGGACATTTGGCATTGCCTGGAGACATTTTTGGTTGTCACAACTGAGGAGGAAAGTGCCAATTGTGATGGGTGGAGTCCAGGGATGCTTCCCAACATCCTACAGTGCACAGAACGGCCCCCACAGCAAAGAATGATCCCACTCTAAATGTCAGTAGTTCCAAGGTTGGGAAACACTGCTCTAACCTAATGTCTCCCAATGTCAGGGCATTCTGAATGGGACATTTTTTGGTAAGACATGCAAATGGCTCTCACCTCCAGGTTAGAATCTTCTTTCTCTACCTGGGAAAGGAGGTTATCTCAATCTGGAGTGGATGGTACTTAGAGCCACAGAGTCCATTTGGTGTATGTTATCATAGCATCAATTTACTCAAAAGTTTAAGCTGGCATCCTGGGACACTAGGTCATTTTATCTTTTTGTCCCTCAGTGAATACATGAAAGAGGCACTAGCTCACTAGAGCATGACTGAAAAGAGCCAGAAGATTCTGGTTTTTGTTAGTCTTGCCTTGTAGTCAAGAAGACACAATAGCAGCGTCTGTGTCACAGATAATGGTAATAGCAAAGGGATGTATCCACAATAGGTTACTTGAGGTCCAGACCTAGCTTAAAAGTCAAAATATTTAGGCCAGGCATGGTGGCTCACATCTGGAATCCCAGCACTTTGGGAGACTTGAGATGGGAAGATCGCTTGAGCCCAGGATTTCGAGGCTGCAGTCAGACATGATTGTACCACTGCACTCCAGCCTGGGCAACAGAGCAAGACCTTGTCTCAAAAAAAAAAAAGTCAAAAATTTTTTTGGAGCAGTTCTGCCATATCTACTCAAAATGTAATTGTGAATACCATTTGACCCAGCAATTCTAATATCTACTTTATAGAAATACTTGCAAAATGTGCAAGATACATTTGCAAAGACATCCACTTCAGTACAATATCTGATAGCAAAAAAAACCCAGTCACCAATAAAAACAATGGAAATGTGAGCATATGTTCACCAAAATAAGTGTGCTAGAATGTTCATAGCAGCATTATTCAAAACAGCCCCAAATTGTAAATTATCCAAATGTTCGTGAAAGTAGACTGAATAAATTGTGGTATATCACATAATGGAAAACTATGCAGTAATGGGAATGAAAAAACAAACTCCAACCACCTACAACAATACAGATGAATCCCAGAGACATCACGCTGAGTGAAAGAAGTCTGACACAAAAAATAACATGCTGTAGGATACCAGTAATGTAATCTATAAAACCAGGTAAAACCAATACATGCTACAAAAATACAGAATAGGGGTTACCTTTGGGGAGAAGTGACTGGAAGGGAGTCCCAGGGATCCCTGTGAGGTGCTGGTCAGGGATGGTTCTTCATCTGGCACAGGTGTGTTCACTTTGCAGAAATTCATTAAGTTGTAAACTTATGTGCACTTCTCTACATGTGTATTATAATCTACCAAAATATATATATTAATACTTATATATAATTAATTTTATTATATATTAGTTCTATGCATATGTGCTTAAAGAAACATAAAAAACCTAAGTGTCCATCAGTGAGCAACTGGCTAACTAAACTATGGGATATCTGTTCAGTGGAATTCTGGGCAGTCATGAGAAAAAGTGGAGTAGCTCTCTCTGAATAAATTTGGAAAGATATCCACTATACGTAAAGTTAAACAAAGAAGTTGCAGAACAGAAGTTATGGACATAAATGTTTATTATAATTTAACAGGGAGATCTGGGGTTATATATTCTCAAATGGTTATTAGTGGCTATCACTTGAGGATGGGATTTGTAGGACTTTGACACTCTGTCTAATGAATTTTTATAGTGTTGGAATTTATTTACAAACATGTATTATGTTTGTACTGAGGGAAAAAAGGACATTTAGAAAATTAAGATGAACAAAATATATCTTAAGTTTGAGACTGTTATTATTTCATCATCCATGAAGGTTAGGGTTTCTGATAGATGAAGGAAATGATAATGGAATAAACACAGTGTCTTGCCTTCAGGGTTGCTAACTGAACCCACTGATGGAGGTCACTTTGGTTTGTTGCTGGCAATCTTAACAATTGTTTCAAATTAGCACTTCTTTGCTGGGTTGCTCCACATTCAAATCTCGTTGTGGTGTGGCCACCACAAACAAGATTCTTGGCCACACAAAGAATGTGTCCACAAAATGGTAAAACAACTGAATTTGTTTAAATTAACAAAACCATATACTCAGAGGAAGGAAAAATCAAAACAGCTACACCCAAAGTAATTCACTCAGATGGGTGGTTCATGAAATGCACCCATTCATTAAATCAACATGTTAGCAGCCTCAAGTGGACTCTGTGAGAGATTCAATTGCAATGCAATACTCCTGAATAAATCAAGAGACCATAAAAGACACTTTTTTTTTTTTGGCCCATCATTAGCAAACGTTTTCTAAGTGCTCACTGTGGTTCTGCCATCCTGCTAAAACTCTGGGGATGTGATACCACCTTTATAACTGCAAATGTCATTATGTTGAGTGTTCTTAATTCCACCAATGACATTGAATGGAAATTAGAAAAAAATCCACTGATTCAGGCAAAGTTGATAAAACTACAACTTCTCATATACAGTAAAGGTCTGGCAGATGTAATAATTCACAAGGTAGAATAAGCTGTGTTCAATGGATCTCAACCATGGCTACACATTATATTTGATCGAAACAGAATTTCTGGAGGTGGCACTTGGTCATCAATATTTATAAAAGCTCCCCCAGGTGATTCAAAAACATAGTAAGAGTTGGAGCCAATGCTTAGACCAAGTAAATCAGAAACTAGGTAGAATGGAACCCAGGCAAAAATATTATTTAAAAGCTACACGAATGGTTCAACAATATAGTCTATGTTGAGAAACACTGCTTCTAAATTTACGTTATAAACGAAGCCAGAGGCGACACTTCAATAAGCATTTTGTAAAGAGACTCAATACCACCTGTCCTGATCTTGTGCAGTTTTGTTAGTAAATTATCACAAGGTAGTATTCTACCATGTTATGGTTTCAGATGTTTCATGTAAATTATATCTATATCTCCATGTGCTCTATTTACAACATTTCATTTGATTCCAACAACAATCCTATACAGAATGTAATATTATCCCCATTTTACACAGGAGGGTAATAAGGCTTGACAGAGATTCAGCATCAATCCCTCAGTTTCACAAAGTCAAGATTCCACAGTCTATGTAGTCACATCATGCTCTATATGCCTGAAAGCAGTGTACCAATCAAAGAATGTTTTCTAAGTATCTATTATGAGCTAAATTCTCTTCTAGGCACTGAGGAGATGGAGAATAACTATAAGATAGGGTCTTCTGTAGGATACAGCTTACAGTCTAGCCGAGAAGCTAGTATCACATGGCCAAGTTTGGAGGAATTTGCAGGAAGATTTCTGAATTGGTAGGAGATTGGTCCTGACTGGATTCCTTCCAAGATTTTTCTCTATGACACAAATTTTGCTGGAGAATAAAAGTAAAATTATTTGTGTAGGAAGCAGAATAATGCCCCCCAAAATATGTCCACATCCAAATCTCAAGAATATGTGAACATGTTATGCTACCTGGCAAAGAGGAATTAAAGTTGCAAATGGGATTAATGTTGCTAATCATATGCTGTTAAAATAAGGAGATTGTCCTGAATTATGTATATGGGACTAATATAATCACAGGAGCCACTTAAATGTGGAACAGGGAGGCAGAAGGCTCAGTGTCAGAGTGATGTGATGTGAGAAAGACTCACCAGGCCATTTCTGGCTTTGAAGATGGAGGAAGGAACCATGAGCCAAGGAATGTGGGCAGCCTCTAGAAAATGGAAAAGTCAAGAAAAATGATTCTCCCCTACAGTCACCAGGTACCATGATTTTAGCCCAGTGAGACCCATTTCAGACTTCTGACCTCTGGAAGTGTAAGATAATAAATTTGTGTTGTTTTAAGCTACTAAGTTTGTGGTTATTTATTATAGCAGCAACAGGGAACCAATACAATGTCTTCCCAATTTTTGAAGAGGGAAATAGAAGGCTCAAAAAGGGGAAATTTTGTAGTCTTTACCCAAGCTATCATATCTGTAGTCCCAAATCTTGATCCCTTTTTCTCAGGCCTACTAAATGAGAATCTGCCTTTCAACAAGGTCCTGGCCTAGTCATGTGATTTCTAGCAAGCTCCCAGGTGCTGGTGGTCCCCAACAGTTCTCCGATTTAAGCATTAAAGTTCATCAGAATCATGGGGAAGCTTGTTAAAATAACACAGATTGCTGGGCCCTACCCCAAAAGTTTCAGATTCAGTAGGTGTGGGAGGGGGCTGACAATGTGCATTTCTAACAAGTTCCCAGGTGATACCAATGCTGCTGGTCCAGCCACCACATTTTGAGAGCCATTGCTTTAGATGACACTAATAAACATGTAAGAGGAAAGAAGTGGCACTTATCATTCAACTGAAATCCATGATGGGACCTCATTATTAACTGACATTTTATAGCAGGTGAGTGATCTGTTTAACAGTCTGTACTTTATGTACTTGCTCTGTGAAAAAGGCACCGCATAGCCCCGGGGTTTTGGGCAACACTTGTGGGCAAAAATAGCCACATCTTTGGAACACCAAAGTATCAAATCCATAGGTGTATTTCCCCAAATCCCAAAAACACATTTTCATGTGTATCCGTATTTTCTCCTTGCAGCATTCCATATGGCACAACTGGCAACTGTGGATATTGACATGTCCCACATCTCATAAGACAACCTGAGGCACTGGGAATTTGCTTGAGCAAGATTTCCCAACTTCAATGCTACTGACATTTGGGGTTGGTTAATTCTTTATTTGGGGGGCTTTCCTGTTCATTGTAGAATATTTAACGGCTTCTCTGGCCTCTACCCACTAGATGCCAGGAACGTCCGTATCCTCCAATTGTGACAACCAAAAATGCTTCCAAATATTATAAAATGTACCCTGAAGGGCACAAGCATTCCTGGTTAAGGCCCACTAGTTTATCTGATTCTCATGGATATTTTTACGAAGATATAACAGATCTGGAAAGAGATTTTTGAGTCCCACAGCACACCTTGGACAGGACATAAGATTCCTGAGTTGCTGTTTGGTCAGATAATGAATTCGAGCTGATCCATATCATGTTGGGCCTTCTGTAAGCTACTGAGTGGAGAACAGATCTTTCCAGATGAACAACCACACAGATTTTTTTTTTTCCCCAAACATTTTGCTCTTACTCAATTTTACAGCTGATCTGTGAGATCCAAACTCCCTCAGATGTTCTGTCTATTCCCCATCCTAAATGTCAGGGTGGGAGAACAGGTTAAAGGGGAGAATCTTAAAAATATGCATATTTAAAATTTTGAAAACATCTTTGGAACATGTATTTTAAAATAAATGTAAGTCAGCTTGAGTTTAAGGGCCTCAGTAATATCCCTGATAAAAACAAGAGCTACATTCTGTAATTGCTATAGTCCATGATAAATAAAAAGGAAATATACATTTTGTACTTACAGAGAAGCCACTGTATAATGACAACCTACTTGTAAACACAATCTGGGTTTACTAACTTGCATCTGATAGCAATGCCATACACAGGGCATCAAGTCCTAGAGGGTCAAGGCTGCACAGTCTAAGGCAGTTTGAGAGAACACTTCCTTTAAACTGAGAACAACAAAGATACCAGTTATTACTTCAATCACTTTGTGATTCCCACTCTGAGCAGGACAGATCCTAAGAACTAGAAAGGACCATAGTCATGATTTCTTTAGCCCATTTATTTACAAATGGATTTACCAGGGAGGATGAGAGCTTCCTTCACTTACACAATTCTTAAAAGAAAAGAGATCACACTTATACTTTCTGAAATTTACATATTTCTAAAGTCCATAAGCTTCCTCTTTTTCCTCCATTCCTGAGACTAAATTAGATTAGTAGGGTATGATCAAATTGTGATTGCCCACTTGTTTTCCTTAGCTACGGTATAAATCAAATTTCATGCTTCCTTTTGCTGCTCAAGGGGTGTTTATAGTCTGCAGAGTAATGTTAAAACTGACTTAAGTAAGGCTCTTTGAGAACCATTAATTCTTACTGTTGTAACATAAAACAGCCCAAATCCAAATTTAGACACTTTCTGAATTATTGACACCATGATTCCAGTCCTTTATAAGGAAGGTAAAGACCACTGGCATATACTATGTAATTTTATTTTAAAATAACAATTTCTATCTTTTAAAATTTCTTTTTATTTCCATAGGTTTTCGGGGAACAGGTGATATTTGGTTACATGAGTAAGTTCTTTAGTGGTGATTTGTGAGATTTTGGTGCACCCATCACCCTCTATCTTTTTTAGTGACCGAAAAAATGAGTGTTTTTTCCCATCAGCTATTGTTTGAACAATAACTTAATCTAAATAACAGTTGTGCCTCTTGCCCCTAGTCATCTCCTATTTTCTAAAACGAATCACAGAGTTTTGGAACTCGGAGTACAAACTTTGGGCCTTCACAGACCCTGAAATAGTTGTCTTTCCACAACAGCACCCTGGGTCCAGGCACCCACCTCACTTTATACACCCCTACACCCAGCTCAGTTCTTAGGTAACTGTAAATCTGTGGGTTTCAACTAGGGGCGAATTTGCCCCCTCACTCCGCCATCAAACACATGCGATGTCTGGAGACACTTTTGGTTAGTCACAACTTAAGAGGGAGGGTTGTTGCTGCTAACACCTAGAAGGTAGAGGCCAGGGATGCTGCTAAACATCCCTCAGCAAAGAATTATCTGGCCCCAAGTGCCAAGAGTGCTAATACCGAGAAACCTTTTTGTAGAGGTTCTCAGAGACACATTTTCCAAACATATGTTGTATTACTCTATTTCTATGAAATGTCCCAAATAAGCAAATCCATAGAGACAGGAAATAGATTGGTAGTTGTCTTGTGCTAAGGGGAGGGGAATGGGAACTGACTGTTACTGGGTATGGGATTTCTTTTCAGGTGATGAAAATGTTCTAGAACTAGACTATGGTGATGGTGGCAAACTTTGTAAATACATTAAAAATATACTAAAACCCACTCAAGTGTACCCTTTCAACACGTGAACTTTATAGTATGTGAATTATGTATTAAGTTATTAAATCCATTTTTATAGACCTTTCATTAAATACCTTTTATTTCTTGCTAAACAAGAGCTTATATTGTAGAGCAGTTTTGAATAGCTGTAGGTTTCTCTGGAGAATATTCTCTGGTAACAGTTTTTGAATGCAACCCTATATTTCACAGGAAAAACATTATGTTCTGTATTTTTAAAAACTTATCTATTTCCAGTTGTTCTTATAATGTTATCATTTGATCTGGGGCCCTGAGATATGCCTCATTCATCTGTGAGCAAGTGGGTGAAGAGTGTCTGAGCCAGGGCCAGAGCCCAGGGGTCTTGCGTCTGCTCTGACTCTCAATGTGATGTGAAGACAGCCAAGTCATCTGATTGCTTTGCGTTTCTACCTTCTCATTCTTGACACAAGTCTGAGCTTCCAGATGAACTTTCTTGGAGAAACCCTAGCAAGCAAGGACAGTGGATACAAATGCTCAGTGCTTTGCCACTGCAGAGGGAACACAAGTGGATTTCCCTGTCCAACATTCAGGGTCTCTCTGTTCCCAACAGCCCATCTGCCGTTGCCATTTTTCTACCTAAAACCTCTGCTGCCGCCTAGCTGGTCTTTTTCTGCACACCAAGCATGCTCTGCCCGTTCCCGTTTCTCTTTCTTCCAATGACTCAGCCCTGTGAGGAAATAGCCTCTATGTCTATCCAAATCCTTCACATCTCCAAAGCCTGAAGCCCGTGGCACACAAGGAACAATAGAATTATTTCAGGCAAGGAATTCTACATTTAATTGCTAAGATCATGGAAGCATGAGAAGATGTCACCTTTTGGCCTTCAGCTCCTCTTATGCCCTCCACCTTGCACCACACCAGCAGTACTGGGTTCCTGCCAGCTAGCTAACACACTGGGCCACTTCCATGCTGGTGCCTTTGTGCTGATCCCAGAGATGCTCAGGCAAACACCTCACCTGCTTCAAGAAATTGTTTAAAACTGACCACCTTATTGAAATGTGCAACTCAGCACTTCTAATCCTTCTTAGCTGCTCTACTTTTTCCTTTTCCATAGGCTTTCTCTTCTTCTGCTGTACTTATTTATTATATCCATTGTTCATAGTTGCTTTCTGTGAGACTGTGAGTAGGAGTCTTTGTGTGTTTTAATCACTGATGTAAAACATAAACCTAGAATATACCCGGCATGCAGGAGGTGACCAATAAACATTTAAACATGTTAAATGCTTAGAACCATGGCTGGCAATAAAGGTTAGTTTCATCTTCATCACAGTCGTCATCATCAGCTTTATCATCATGGGGCAACGCTTACACTATTGTTCTGTACCGTTACACTGTGTTTAGCCTTTTGCGTATCTATATTTTACATAATGTATAAAGGCTGTAAATTTTTTGAGGGCCGATATCATACTATATATAATATGTGTCTTTTAAAAAATTAAGATATAATTCACATACCATAAGACCCACCACTTTAAAGTGTACAATTGAGTGGCTTTTAGTATATTCACAAGATTGTGCAACCATCACCACTGTCTAACTCCAGAACATTTCTATCATCACAAAAAGAAACCTGGTGCTCATTAGCAGTAACTCCCCATTTCCCCCTTCCCTCAACCCCTGGCAACCATGAATCTACTTTCTGTTTCTATGGATTTTGCTTATTCTTGGCATTTCCTATACCGTCATACAGTATATGGTGTTTTATGACTGGCTTCCTTCACTGAATGTAATGTTTTCAAGGTTCATCCATGTTGTTGTATGGATCAGTGCTTCATTCCATTTTATGGCTGAACAATATTTAAAAAAACTACTAATCTGTGTATGTCTCCACTTAACCTCAGCAGGAAAGTTGAACTTACTTTGGTACATTTTACCCAATAAACAGGAATAGAAATGCTTGTTTTTACATTACTGTCCTACCTCTTTTAACACAGATGTACCATTTTCACTCCTGACAGTTACCAGTTAATTATAATCCAAACAACACACTCTTCAACTGCATATAATTTCCCTTGTTGAAAATTGTTCCACCTGATATTTAGCAAATGCCTATGGACTTTTCAAATTACAAGCTGTATGAACTCTTACTGTGAATGTTTATATTATTAAAATATTTACTACTCATGATTTAAAAGGGCTCTCTCACTTTAAAAAAAATCGTGGTTTCTTTTTTTTTTTGTCTTGGATTTTATGTTCAACTTTTTGTCCCCCTAAGAATAAACATTGGATATATCCAGGGCCTATGCAAGTAGCACTATCACTTACTAATCTCTCTTGCTGAACATGAATGAGAAATATCATACTCCAAACTTCTTGTATTTCCCCTGCATTTGTTGCATTCACAGATTATTTAAAAGAAATAAATGTAAACCTTGGCTACCCAGAGATTTTCAAGGAGTCCCTAGATAACCACTGTTAGTGTTTTGGCGAATATCTCCCCAAATGGAGAGAAGGGAGAGCAGGGAGGGAGGGAGACAAAAAATTAGAGAAGGGGACTTTAAAAAATCTATTTTTCCACTGAACAATGTGTCACCAACATCTTTTTATGTTGACAAATGCAGAGTGACATCCTCATCTGGAATGCTATTTGTGCCATAATCAATTTGAACCAGCCCTGCTATTGGTAGACATTTTGTTTTAAATGTTATTTCATAGGCCAGGCGCAGTGGCTCATGCCTGTAATCCCAGCATTTTGGGAGGCCGAGGCAGGCAGATCATGAGGTCAGGAGATCGAGACCATCCTGGACAACACGGTGAAACCCCATCTCTACTAAAAATATAAAAATAAGCTGGGCGTGGTGGCATGTGCCTGTAATCCCAGCTACTTGGGAGGCTGAGGCAGGAGAATCACTTAAATCCAGGAGGCAGAGATTGCAGTGAGCCGAGATCGTGCCACTGCACTCCAGCCTGGGCGACAGAGTGAGACTGTCTCAAAAAAAAAATTTACTATCATAGTGTATTTGCTTGGAGTATATTATAATTTGAACTAAGAGGTCTGAGCCAAATGTAATGAGAATGTTAGGATAACAGATTCTAGCACTTTTACAGCATCTCCCTTTTCAGGTACTTATCAGAGGTCATTTGCACAAAAGTCCACAGGAGCAGTTGACAGCAATGCTGAATTATCCATCTTAGCTATTAAAAAGGTCCATCTAAATCACTGTAGGATTTCTTTCAGAATCCACATTTTCTATATTTACAATGTCATGGAAAACTTTTCTACATTTTCATTAATTCATCAACACATTTATCTAGCACCTACTTTGTATAAGAGCTTTTTCTAGGTACCAAGGAGCTCCCAAGAAAGTATAAGACACAATACCTGATTTCTAAGGGTTGCAGTGGGGTCAAAGTTACAATGTGTATCGGAATTCATCGGTGGTTTTGTGCCTAAGATCTGAAGATCATACAACTCCAACTCTACCCCAGCAAAAAAAAAAAAAAAAAAAAAAAAAAAAAAAAGCTATCCTAGAGAGTGATGTTTTCTTATAAGTAAACATCTACAGAGAAAATATTTAAAGCCAACTTTGGCTCCAGCTACTTAAGAAGACTCACTGTTGAAATTATTCTAGAATATTGGACAACCCTGGGGATGCTTTAAAAGAAGACTCAAGAGTTGAACTCTTATAGATGATAGAAAAGGCTTTTCAAACTCATAATACCTGACTTATCCAAAGGCCACCCTCATACCCCGAGTGCTGTTGAAACCCAGGCAGTAAGCCAGTTGAGAGGAACCCCAAAACAAACCAAACACCCTCCCAGCAGTCAAAAATAAGTGTCACAAAACTGAAATTCATTTGCTTTTCTTACAGGTGAGGCCCTCCCAGGCCAGCCCCACTTAGAGTGTTCCTTTACTTTCAGTTCACCCATACTTTTAACAAGCTTGGGCATATGATTTTCTAGCATACTATAAATTAGAAGCAGCAAATTAGAAGTGGGGAAGTTGCTAACATAAGCACTGTGAGAACAGCAAAACGTACTGGGCTGCAAGTCAAGAAAAAGAATACCTACTACAAAAAAATGAGCAAAAGAACTATTTTATGCAGCCAATTTATTCATAAATAAAATAATTGCTTATAGGAAAAATATCTCAATTGAAATTTCATTTTCCTGAAAAACATTTAGCAATTTTTAAGCTGTGTAAGGGGGGCCTAAATTAGTGGAAGAGATTTCAAACAGAGATCCATATTTTAATGTCCTATGACTCAGGATATGCAGTAGGG
This sequence comes from Nomascus leucogenys, assembly GCF_006542625.1. Lineage (NCBI taxonomy): Eukaryota > Metazoa > Chordata > Mammalia > Primates > Hylobatidae > Nomascus > Nomascus leucogenys. The sequence continues at coordinate 9,774,315 of NC_044406.1, forward strand.
GAAAATCAATTATTTCTATGGAATCGACCATCAAAGCTTGTTCAACTGTCCACAGTAAATTAGCAGTAACTCACTATCCAGTGGTCCAGAGGAATTAATGCCACATTAAGGAAGCATCCTGCTGATCATTATGGCCAAATATATCATCCTTTCATTCTTAAAAGGTGAGAAAAAGTATAAGATCAATCTTTCTAAAACTACAAGGCCACTAGTAATTCATCATTGACTTCATAAGTAGAGATTACCCACAACTTTGTAGAAAAAAAAATATCCTGAATCCTTTCAGACACTCCAATATATGTAATTATATAAAACGGGGGAAAAGGATTGAAAGTGAACATAATGTGATCCACATTTTCCTTCCTCTCTCTTACCACCTTGCTGTACACCCCTGCCAATCCTTCTAAGGTCCATTTTCCAACTTCCTTCAAAGGGAATCCTTCTTGTCTCTGACATAAAATTCACCAATAAATATATTCATAAATAAATGCAATCCTGGGGACATTTGGCTTTTAGAATCATATCCTATGTTTCTTTTCATGCATACATTTTACCTGTGATAATCTTCTACTTCCTTCTTTGCAATCTCTCTCTCCCTGATTGGAAGGTCTTACCTTTCTTTGCAATATTCATCCCTACTGATTTATCCCCAAAGATCATCTTGGAATCTTGTTTATTAGCATTCTTTAAACATTTGCTGTATGCCAGCTGACAGGGTTGGGGAGAGTAACAAATAGCCATTTCCCCAGAGATGTCACTCATCTACTTTTCATACTAATTCCCTGAGCTAGGTTCTGTTATTATTCCCATTCTACATATCAGGAAATTGAGGCTCAGACAGGCTAAGTAATTTGTATATATACACATAAACATATGTATATGTACAAATTTTATAAGTATTACTTGAGTATTCAAAGAGATCCAAGTATAACATCAACTGTATCTGGGTAGATATTCAGTATCTCCTTTATTGATCTAATATTGATGGACGACTCATCAGTTAGCTCCTGCCACTAATTACAAATTTGCTCAATTAGATCAATCTAATCAAATTCCAGAATAAAAGAAAAAAACCCACATGTTATACCAAGGTAGAGGGGTAAAACACACATGAATTTCATAGGTAGATAATCAGAGCTTCTTTTAGAAAGTGAATAGCTTTGGTTATTGCTTAGGGAAAGGAGAGGCTGCTGAGAACATGGAAACAAAGTAGCTAGCCAGACAGTTAAGAGACTCTGAAAAACAGAGAGGAATTTGGGTTTGCCTGTATGAAAAAGTGGGATTTGGCCAGAAGGATGTGGGCAAAGAAGGGCCGCCATATTGAGAGGCCAAGCTGCTCTGTGAGCTGGGAGGCAAAGGACAATATCCCCTGTGACATGAGTTTGTTTGTAAAAAACAAAATTTACTTTAAAATGTGCTGTCTGGTGTGCACTCCTTGCCTTGTAGCATAGATCATCAGTAAAAGTTTTGCTACTGCAAGAACCTTAAGTTCCAGATAGTTTTTATGGTAGATGGGTTTCAGCATGGGCCGAGAAGGGGCTTTGTCCCCTGTTTTGGTGGACACCAGAGTGGTGATAAAGGAGCAGCCAAAGGGAACAGAGAAAAGTACCTTCAATGGAAGCAGATAATAGAGCAGTGGTGATCCCAAAATTATAATTCCTCAGAGAGATACTAGAGAGAGCTTTGGGGTTTTACCCAAATGGGAATTTGAATCAATTTCTCCTGATCTGAAAGGGCTGGAAAAATCCTGGAGGATATCCAGATTACACTAGAGAATGTCAACCACCTAGCTTGATTTTTGTAAAGAACAATGTTGTTTGCTAGAACTGAGGAAAAGGCGATGGCAGAGCAGCTTTTTAAAAATAAATCTGAATATATCAACATGTGCAGTCAACTAATTTGCTGACTTCAAAATAGCCTGATGAAACTCTTTGCCTGTTAAACCTATTATTGCCCATAATGAAAGATTCCATATGCACTAATCACAACATACAGCCTTATGTCTGATCATAGCTTCTAAAAAATCATGATACAGGGATTTTTAGTTATACTCAACACATTTTTCCTTTAGAAACCGGATTGGTTGTTACAGATGCCATGAATGATATAAATTGAGCTTGTAGTTGGAAGAAATCTAAAGGATTAAGCATCCCTGAGTTTCAAACAGAAACTTGCACTGAATACATTCGAAGGTATGTGGATTTTATTTATAATTTGATATCCTTTTTTTTGTGCTTATTTCTTTCTCTGCATTTCTTTTAAAAGATATAAATGTATTCTACATTTCTAATACTATATGCCATCAATAGTTACTTTTTAGTTGGCCCATAATTAAATTAGACTCTGATTACTGAAATGATTTTTTTAACTTTATAACGCAACAAAGTGCTTGTCTAATTCCAAAGCTCTTTCTTGGCCACATTTCATAGTAAAATATTTATTTTAATTAATTATCGATTAAAGTAAAAATAATACATTCACAGGCTGTGATCTACTACTTTGAAAAGCTTTTCATTTAATTACATAAAATAGAACCATCAATGAAGTGTTCTTTCTCATTAACCCAAACAAACAAAAAACAAATTTAGGAGTTAGAAAACTTCAGTGTACTTTTCATAGACAGCATTATTACATGTAATATTCACTTCTTATACAAAATTTAAGGTCTTTCTTCTGACAGTTTTCCCAGTTGGTCAATAATTTGTGCCACAAATCAATGTGCACATTTTAGGAGGACCTGTTTTGCTTAATGTCCCAAGGGTCTTATTTATAGCATAATTACAGTGCAACATCAAACAAAATGAAGATTCCGTTGAAAGAAAATGAAACCTCTTAGGGAGAAAGTATTTAAAATTCACTGAAGAATCACATAAAATTAGTACCATCCTCTCCTGTTGGTTCAGCCACATCTTTTGCTCCACAATCTGGAGTTCAGAGATGTTACTGGAGGGTCTCACCTGAAGTTCTGTAGATAGGAATTTCTGGAACTAAAATCTATCTTGGCAAATTAATATATTTTCTCAAATGATTAGTCCTTGTTTTTAACAGTAGCAATGCCCAGGTAGACTGTGCAGGAGACATTTCTGTGCCTCCTTGTTCTAAAATTATAAAAGACTGTGCACTTTGATGATCTTCCCAACCTTTAGAGCCAACTTTATTCCTTTAATCATTAATTATAAATATGATTTAGCTTCTATGACTATGGGCTGTATAGGCATAGGAAAATGGCATGCAAAGTCATACGAGGATAGATCATTCATGTCCCTGTAACTTGTTTAGCCCCCAACCTAAATTAAATGCATCTTTATCACTATTGTGACTCCAGAAACAATGAAATAGGCTGAGAGCTGGAAATCACATATGACTGAAGTAAATTCACAAAGAATGGCTCCATCCTTCTTACTAGCAATAGACTAATGTAGATTATGTGTGTTTTATGGAGCATTCATTACATCCATGTTTCAGAAGAGATAAGAAAAGCGGATGTTGACTTACATTTCAGAACCATCAAGAAATGGGGACCTGGATTTTATTTGCCTGCCTCCTGGGAGCAGCTTTTGCCATGCCTGTGAGTAAAACACCCCTTGCATAAGTCAGTGTCCAATTTCACAAGCTTGGACATAAAAGTCTGCCCATAGTTGGTGAAATTAGGGTTTAAAACAGTATGAGATCAGATGTCTTCATACGTCTCCGGGTTGAAGAAACACTTCAGGAGCTTGTTTTAAAAAGATATATTCTCAAATGCCTCTACCAAAAATTCTGATTTGGTACAGCTGGGGCGGGGCCCAGGACTCTGCATTTTTATAAGCACCCAGGAGATTCTTTTGGAACCGTTAGCTTGTAAATATCACCACCCATCTCTAGATGGAGGAAGCTTTTGGAAGGGACCCTTGAAAGGTCTCCAGAGAAAGTGCTTAACCAGCTTTGGACAAATATTACAGAGATGCCAGTTTTGTGTAAAACCCAATTCCTCTCAAGATTCCAAATCTCTTCCTGCCCTTCACATATTGCTGCTGTTACCCCTCAGGGGGTAAGATTTTTGTGTTAGGAATCCACTTTTTGAGCCACCTTCCTGTTCTCAGAGGCCCCACCTCTTTGGGTACATCTGATAAGTATGTGACTTTTTGTGGTTGCCCGGGATCCTGCCTACACCCAATACATAGTGATATATTTTATATTCAAATGTATTAAAGATCAGGACATTAGACCCACTCTGTCTGGACACAGGTGCATAAGGGCAGAGAACTTAGATCACATGCACGCCAAGCAGGCTGCATCTGCTTTTTGGTGGAATAAAGAGCAGTTGATACAACCAGAAGCCAGCAAGCTTGCACCCCTGCCTCCTCTCTTCCTCTCTCATCCACAAAACCAAGATTCTGTGCTCTGACTTCCTGAAATCCTGCATTGCAGCGATTCCTAGTTTCCTCAGGGGTCCCTGCCTTACAAATTCAGCCCTTTTCCCACTCTCTAAGATAGTATTGTTCAAGAGGGTATAGGACCTGACTAAAACCATTCACATCCAGATGAGAGTGAATAAACCTTCTCATGAAATGTGAGCATTTTTAAAGAATATAATAGAGCCAATCCTAAATGAGGCCAATGTCTGAGGGAGATTTTCTGCATGACCGTCTCTCCTCCCTGGACCCCAGGCACAACCAGAGTTCTACAACACAGGCACCAGACACTTGGCCCCCACTTTTGAGAGGATAGACAGTCCTGATTCAGATCATCATTCAGGTGGCCTTTTATTTTTAACTTTAAAATTTTTCTGCCATAAAACCGTTGGCAGAATAATAAAAAAAGATCGGCCTAAACATCATAAATCAATTCTTTCATTTTCCACAGGATTTATAATGTTTCCACTTTGCTCCACTCATCTTGTTCTGGCATTCATCAATAATTCCCACCTTGTGGTTTCTTTTGTGGCTTCTTTTGTTGTATGGAAGTGTTGTTTACTTTGCATGTCAATTATGAGAAATCCCTTTGATACTTAAAAATACTTAACCACCTCCTGATCTACAAGGGAATATTTGTGAGACAATTCTCTCCTTGTTGATATTTCTTTATTGTGTAAGAGAAACACACTTCTCTCCCCAATATGGGGTGAGTTTTATCAGCAAGTAAACTGTTGGGCAGGATAGGGTAGAATTCATTGAAAACACTGGGTGTGGGGGTGGGATGTTGTCCAAAGATCACTGGAGAATAAATTTGTGCTGGTTTCTGCTTCCAGGTCTCCAACCATAAGGCTACAACCCCAGGAACAGTCATTTAGCTGTTCTGAACCTCTTTAAAATAAGAGGTCTCCTCTTCTACACAGCACATTTGTTCAAACTAAAAACAGACCTCAAGTATATTCTGCACTACATAGATTTTTTTAAAGTAGCTTCAGTCTCCTTTAATGTGAACAATTGCATACTGACTTAATCTCTTCCTCTCTCTTCTCTTCCTTCACTCTCTCCCTTCCTCTCTCTTTCTATTCTCCTCCCCTCCTCCCTATAAAAGCTACCACCTCATCCTGGGCACCCTGGTTATATCAACTTCAGCTATGAGGTAATTTTTCTCTTTACTAATTTTGACCATTGTTTGCGTTAACAATGCCCTGGGCTCTGTAAAGAATAGTGTGTTGATTCTTTATCCCAGATGTTTCTCAAGCGGTCCTGATTTTACAGTTCCTACCACCAGCTTCCCAGTTTAAGCTCTGATGGTTGGCCTCAAGCCTGTGTCGTCCCAGCAGCCTCCTGCCTGGCCACTCTGACTCAGTCTGTCCTCCTAAATATGGCCGTAAGCTTACCCATCATGAACCACTACTCAGGGAGGCTACATGATAGGGCAAAAAGTAAACTCTGACCAGCTTGGTTCTATCCCAGCTAGTAAAATGTAAGGATTAGGTAAGATGTTATTTAAGACTCTTTCCAGCTCAAAAAACTCCTGATTCTAAGATAGTCACACTCTATGTGTGTCTCTCATTTGCCTCTGCTGAAATATTAGTAACTAAGTGGTATAGGAGAGACTCCACAGAACAATGGAATGCATGAGTTTTGGACATCAGGTTTGAGGTTCTCCTCAACCTCTTACTAACTGTGTGACTTTGGACAAATCATTTCCTCTTTCTGGAACCCTGGTTTCCTCATCTGGAGAAAGGAAATAATTATAACAACCATATTTCAAAATATTGTTTGGAGAGTAATATAGTTAATGAATATGAAAAGTGCTTTGTCAAGTATAATATGAGCAAGGTTACTAATTATTTTTTGTATCAATTAAATGCCGTATTACTATATGAAGAATCCTCAAACCTAAGGCAAACCAAGTATATATACTGTTCAGAAAGGAAAAAAGTTCTTACTTCTCCCACAGGTTCAGGTAACAATCTATGAGTTTATTTACTTATAAAAGCTGAAGACAAATGTTAGTAAGATTTTGAGGCAAGATTTTCTTTTAAACCTAAAAGATTGACACATCTGATCAGTCAATCTGTGTTTCTAGGAGGAGGGACAGTGTTTGCGCCTCTCTTTTTCCCATTGTGACATCAAAGAAAAAAATGAAATTAACATTATGTTATATTATTATGTCATAATTTTGTGTTTGTTTTGCTCTTACAATGAAAAGCAGGAACTATGGAATTAAACAGATTTACTCCCTTTGTAACCTCAGTCAAGTTAATGAATCTCTTTAACTCCCCATGACCTTATCTAAAAAGTGAGAGTAATAATACTTGCCTCCTAGCATATGAGAAAAGATGAAGAATGTGTGTGATGGATGTAAACACAGTGCCTGACACACAGGAAGCACCCAACAAATGTTTACCTTCTTCTTTCTTTTGTAGAACTCACATTCTCAGGCTATCAATGTTGACAGGACTACATTAGTGAGTCTATATTTCATACTGCATCAGTGAGTTTCTCTATTGGATGAAAGTAAATTAAATCAAATGGGTTCTAATATCTTTTTTTCTTAAGGTGCTTACCCCTTTGAAGTGGTACCAGAGCATAAGGCCACCGGTATGTAGACATTTTGTTCTTTATTCCCTGAAAATATTAGGCATGCATTAAAATTCCCATATTAAGTGAAATATCATGTCTACCCCACATACAGACATTAACGGGAAATTTAGTTTGTAAAAAATCATATCTGTGTACACAGTTACAAATTTTTGCAAAGGAAAAATGAATAAAATATTCCTATAGCCATAATGGCAAAGAAAACACTGCTGCTTCTCTGGTTGGAGTCACCTGAGCCAATGGTAAACCTGCCTCTCTGTTTCTCACCAGTACCCTTCCTATGGTTACGAGCCCATGGGTGGATGGCTGCACCACCAAATCATCCCTGTGCTGTCCCAACAGCACCCCCCGACTCACACCCTGCAGCCTCATCACCACATCCCAGTGGTGCCAGCTCAGCAGCCCGTGATCCCCCAGCAACCAATGATGCCCGTTCCTGGCCAACACTCCATGACTCCAACCCAACACCACCAGCCAAACCTCCCTCCGCCCGCCCAGCAGCCCTACCAGCCCCAGCCTGTTCAGCCACAGCCTCACCAGCCCATGCAGCCCCAGCCACCTGTGCACCCCATGCAGCCCCTGCCGCCACAGCCACCTCTGCCCCCGATGTTCCCCATGCAGCCCCTGCCTCCCATGCTTCCTGATCTGACTCTGGAAGCTTGGCCATCAACAGACAAGACCAAGCAGGAGGAAGTGGTGAGTATATTTTGAAGCCACTACAATGCAAATCCTGTGAAAATGGTGCAGCAAAATAGGCCCCAGAGTTCTAAGGTCTCCGACAACCAAGGGCCTAGAGTTGTAGTAGTTACAGGTCTATGATTCTATTAGTCCAAGCAATATGCTATACCTTTATATTAAAAACAAATTCATCTAAATGGCTTGATAATTAAGACCACAGTTTTTATGGTAGGTTTCAATTTTACTATTACTGAATTTCTACCAGAATTATATTACCAAAACCCATTAATAGAAATATATATTACTAAACCCCATGAATTTTAAGGGCAACAGTATAAGGGAATATCAGTTCTCCTTATATTTCAAAGGTTTGACTAGCAAGAATAGGCTATAGTTGCACTGAAGTCTTAAGAAAAGAGGGAGCGGGTAATTTTGAGAGTGCAAATATCTGAACAGGCTACAAAAGGTAGATGGGAAATCTCTTCAAAAACCTACAGGAAGATTCCCCGTTTCCAGTAGTTTTCAATCTAACTTGGAGATGGCTAAACTAAACACACTGTTAGATTCCTTTTCTGTACTGGGATTCTATAGATGATTAAGCTTTTAGCAAGAAGTTACTGCAATTTAGCACTAAATCTTCCATTACAGATAGCTCTTACAAATGAATGGGAATAGTCAACAAAACAACCTTAATCTACATCCATAAAGTCTTACTTCTATGTATATGAGATTATGTGATCCTATCATGTATATGTATCCAACTGTAATTCCAATTTATACATGTTATTCATGATTTGCTACTGAGAAGAAGAGAGAAGTGAGGTGGAAATGACCAGGATAAGAAGCCAGGACACAAAGGTTCCAGTTCTGGCTTTGCCCTCAAAGAGGAGGCAGTATTGTAAAGTTACTTCAAATGTATGGGTGTTTTATTTTCTTTTAAATGGGGGAAAATGACAAAATCAGATTATTTTCAAGTCTCTGTCCAATTATAAATACCATAGTTTCTGAATTAAAAAAAATCATAATATATGTCATAAATGGCTTCATAATTGTGAGCATGTTTACAGAAAATATGGGGCAGAATTTTTTGAAAATTGATTGAATCCCAACTAATCTGGTGCCTATCACTGGCTATTCTAGTCCAAGGAACATGTTCTCTCTGTACATAGAAAATGCATTTATTTGTCTCTTTATTAATAATTAATACCATGAACTTTATAATGTGCTCACATCTTGACAAAGCTATTTATGGAAAGGTGACTTTGGGCGGATAGTTTGAACTCTTTAAAACACAGTTTCTTTTTGTGTAAAATTTGAGTATAAACATTGATAGTTTCTTAGAGTTGTTCTATGGAAAACAAAATAGCATGATAAGCTTGGAGCCTGACATGCAAGACGTACCCCCCGAAAAGGTAGCAATTGTTATTTTATTATAAAATAATAGGCTTTAAGTGCCCTGAAGGTGGAAGCAGTCCTCATGGACACCTAATATCTAATGACAACGAAATAACAAAGAAACTTCAGAAATTATAGAGTTCAACTTAAATAGTTGTACATTGTTTTGACAAAACTGAAGCCAGACAGGTTATTGTAAATGGTACTCACTAGGAACATTTCTAAATTATTTTAACTGTTCTTTTGCAATTTTTTTCAGGATTAAAAGATCAGAAGATGAGGGGAATGAATACTTCAGATGCTTTCAGGAATGACACAAGAACACATGACTTTTGCTTATAATCACTTTACTTAGCAAATTCTGTAACTAAAAAAGCACCATTAGCAGGCAATAAAATGCATTAAAAATCATTCATGTCTTTGTGTTGAATGAAACTTAAATTTTCCTATCATTTGAGATGATATATTATGAATGACTATTCTAGAATAAGGTAGGAACTGCTCATTTAGTCATACAAATTCACCATTTGGCAAGCAAATAAGGAATATATTTCTTTTTAGAGAAAATTTAAATTATACTATCTCAAATCTTTTTTAAAAAACAAAGTTTATACATCAGTTAAAACAGTTGATAAAATGAAAACTTATGAACATGTACAATAACTAAAACCTGAACCAAATGAAGGGAAGTTTATATGAAAAATTCTTTACATTAAGAAAGATAAACTTTTGAAGAATGTTTATATTATGAAACAAAATAGGACATGGAACACTTGCTTTATACTTCACACCACATTGGCAATCAAAATCTGGTCTTTTGATCTCATTCTATGGAAAAAGATTTTTAAATGAAATTATGTGATATGCATAATAATGTACTGAATTTAAAGTTATTCAAGTAATTTGTTTTCCCCAAAAAATGTTATCAATGGAGCTTCAAATAGAGAATTGCAGTGATTTTAAATACAAGTCATTTCTTTCACCTCATAACTTTAAGATAAATTGTACAGCATAGTCTTCAAAATGTTAACAAACGCATAAAATGGACTCAAAACAAGTTTTCTTTCCCACTCATATTTATATTTGAATCCTTTTTTCTTCCTACACCCACACAGAATTGTAAACAGTCTTTGCAGGGTTTATATTACACAAACCCATGGTAACTTTATTCCAGTACCTTTATGATTAAGTCCCCTTAATCATTTTCTGGAATGAATAAACATAACTTTACTGGGAGGGTGTCAATAGTCAAACAAATAACTTGATTTTAAAGAATTTAGATTCAATTTTTTAAAGGTAGAGAAGCTTTTAATCAATTGGCATGGACCAATTCTAATCAATTGAGTCAATATTTATTAAGCACACTCTAGGGCAAGGCACTATTCCATGTGCTGGTGAAAAGAGCAAGGCCCCATCCTTAAGGAATCTAGAATCTACCAAAGGGGTAAAATAAGCCCACAAATAACAATTAAAAAGGCCAAATGGTATTAATACTATGACAGAAGTACAGTCAAAATACTCTGGCAAATATGGCAAATATCCTTGGCTAGCTGTCCGACAGCTTTCCTCACCACTCCTTTCCTGTTGGCAGAGCTGGAATCAATCCCAGCATTCAGCCACAGTTTCCAAATCAAAATTCAGATATGTAGTGTGTTAATACAGTGGAATGTTTCAAACCAGAGACATACATTAACTGGTAATTATACTTGCACTGTCAAATATGGTAGTCCTGTCCTATGTGGCTATTTAAATGTAAATAAATTAAAATTAAATAAAACTTAAAATTCAATTCCTCCGTTATAGTAGACACAGGTTAAGTGCTAAATAGCCACATGGGGCTAGTGGCTACCATACTGGACAACACAGATACAGAATATTTCCATCACCATTCAGTTTTATCAGACAGCATTACTCTATGTACTACTTCTTGAAGTTGAAAAATAATTCTTATTAATTCAAATATTTTAAACAAAATATGAAACAAAACAGATTTGCTGGTTGAAACTGAAAATCTCAACTACCCACAGCAAGTTGTTCCCCAAGCATGCCAGTAATCCTAATCCTGTATGAGAATTTTCTAAGAACTGTAGAAGTGCCATTCTCTTCCTCAGGCCAAACTTCACATACTAAAATGGTTTCCCCTCTAGCTTTCATTTAGAACAGATAAATCCAGAGTTCAGGTGTATCCAGACTTCGGAAGATATTTACATTATTTTCTATTTTGTGGTTCAAACTAATAGTACAACATAACATAAAGGGAGGCACACATTCACGTTACACACACTCACACACCCATAACCACGCATGCCTTCTGGGTTCACCTGTAGTAAAAAGACACATGTGGAGACATGTGCCATTTGAGTAACTTGAAATTTTAAATAAAACTTCTTTCCATTACAATCATTTAGAGAATGATTATGTGGTTATGGTATTCATTATCACCACCAAGACATACTACAGTTCTTCCAATACAAAAATTATGTCAAGAAAAAAATGATCAAACTGTGCATTTCATTTCCAAGCAATGTCAAGTTTACCATCCCCTTTCTCAACTCCACACAAAATAAAAATACAGACTTTTCTCTAAATCTGAAGTTTTTCCTTTGGTAGTAAACAATAGCTGAAAATACCAAGACTGAGTTTAAGGCCAAGACTTTTAAAAAGAAAATAAATTAGTAGACAACTGTATTAATTGGGAAAAAATAACCCAAGAGATCCTACTATGAACAGCTTAACATGAGACTAACAAGAGAAAAACGATTTCAACCAATTTCCTACATTTCCAGAACATAGTAGCATTTAGTAGTACTCCACATTGCTTTAATAAAATAGTCATCAGCTTATGTCTGTTGTGAAATTCTTGTTAGTTGGAGTTTTACTTATTTTTGTGATTTGGCTTTCAATTCCTTTTGCCTCTATTTGATCTGGAGCCTTATCAGCAAGGGCCATAGGCTGACATTTAGATATTAAAAAATACATCCCTGTTGGGAAAAGTCCATGCTGGCCTCATTTGAAACACCTGACTCTTCCAGACGATAAATAATTATTGAGGAATAAGATTGGGCTGGGAGTGGTGAGGATTTGAAGAGAGAAGAAAGGAGTGGTCATTTGGGTTCAAAACATTTACCTCAATGAATCACACTTGAATCCTCTATCACAAAATCTAAATTAATAAAGCCCATTTGCAAATATCATTGTCCTATGGTCAACAAAAAACACCACAGGACCCAGAATTCACTTTACTATTAATTTTAAAAATGAACAATACTAAAATCTCAATTCCTCCAAACAGCCAGATTTTGTTTGCCTCCCCAAATAATTTTCCATGCTTCATATTTGGCCATGGAATGTGCAGGCACTGGGGGTGTCAGTTAAGTGTCCACAGAAGCACAACGATGGCTTTCCAGTGTGGTGGTAGGGGGTGCAGCCTCCATAACCAAACCATTTGATTCACAATCATGACCATTGCCTATCTGCTGTGGAAACATGGACCATTTTTTTGGCCTCTCTATGGCTCAGTACACTCGTCTATAAAATGTACTAATATGATGCTCTGCTCTGAGTCTTTTCATGTTAATGAGCCCCAAGCTCAATAAATGTTAGCTACAGTTCTTATAATCAGAAAGAGAGCTTTGTCCTGCCTCTGTAGACTCCCAAAGAGGACACTACCCAGTTGGAAGCAGGAGTGATACAAAATTTGGATATGACATGGAAGTTTTTGATGCCACAGGCACTGAAGTACATCATGTTTGTCTTTTTTTTTTTTTTTTTTTTTTTGAGACAGAGTCTTGCTCTGTCACCCAGACTGGAGTGCAGTGGTATGATCTTGGCTCACTGCAACTTCTGCCTCCTGGGTTCAAGTGATCCTCCAGCCTCAGCCTCCCAAGTAGCTGGGATTACAAGAGTGAGCTACCACATCCCGCTAATTTTTGTATTTTTAGTAGAAACGGGGTTTCACCATGTTGGCCAGGCTGGTCTTGAACTCCTGACCTCAAGTGATCTGCCCACCTCAGCCTCCCAAAGCACTAGGATTACAGGTGTGAGCCACCATGCCCGGCCCATGTCTGTCATTTATCAGGGCAGCACTCTGACAGTGTAGTCACCTGAACACCTCCCTTACTGATTGTGACCCTAAATGATCTTTGCCTTCTCCTACCTGATATCCCCAGACACTGTTCTTTGCTGCCTCCAAGACAAGCCTTGATCCTCAATTCACCACTCTGAGGGTAACAGGAGAGCAACACCAGGCAAGTGTCATGGGGGCGCTCCACTAGGTGGAGGCTAGAACTTGAGACCACCTCTCTCTGCATGTCTTCCTTTTACCTTCTTTCTAGGGCTGAGCCTTTGTGTACTGTGACTCCCAACTCAGACCCTTCCCTTGTCACTCTGGCATTGGCACAGTTCAGCTAATTCCACATTATAAGGATTTCATTTTTCTTTCTTTTATTTTGATTTCCTTTATTTATTTATTTTTTTGAGACGGAGTCTCGCTGGGTCGCCAGGCTGGAGTGCAGTGGCTCAATCTTGGCTCACTGCAATCACCGCCTCCCGGGTTCAAGCGATTCCCCTGCCTCAGCCTCCTGAGTAGCTGCGACTACAGCCAGGCACCACCATGCCTGGCTAATTTTTTTGTTATTTTAGTAGAGACAGGGTTTTACCATGTTGGCCAGGATTGCTCAATCTCCTGACCTCCTGATCTGCCCGCCTTGGCCACCCAAAATGCTGGGATCACAGGCGCGAGCCACTGCACCCGGCCTTTACCAAACCGTTTTCCTCTAGATGAGTGGTTCTTAAGCAGGTACAGTTGTGTCTCCTAGGGGACCTTTGGCAATGTCTGGAGTCACAACAGGGATCTAAACAAATCAAAACAGCTTGGGGAGTGGTAGGGGTGTTAAGGAGAATTTGCAAAATAAAGAAAGTGCTGTCCCGTAATTAGGTCAGCTAATGTCTCTAAATCAAAACTATCCTGTTAAAAGCCCAGATTTCACCACTACACAATATATCCATGTAAGAAAGCATGTCTACCCTCTAAATCTATAAAATAAAAAAAGTAAATTAAAACAAAATTTTTAAAAACTGTCTGACAGTAGTTAGAATAGTTATTTGCTTCTTCAGAACTTACTTAGAAGTGAGTGTGTTATTTGTTTCTTGGGAGGTTACAAGAAGCTTGTCTCCTGTGAGTTAATTTTTCCTGCTTGTTTGACCTTCCAAAGATGTGCTAAGGAGCTAATTGTAAATCAGACTGAAGAACCTCTGAAAGTGATTGTGTCTACCTGAGTGATAAAGAGGAGAAAATAATCAATTTAGTCATGAGTGTAACTACTGAATTCAAGGTTATTCAATTAGTCTGGGACAAATTCTGTTCTGAGATTTGCTTGGATCTGGCAGAATAATGAGAAATGAGTGGTTCTGTCCATAAAGTGGGCAGTAATTTAAGATGCCTTAATTCTCATGATTTTCAGAACCACCACTCTCCAAAAGAATGATTCCTTTGATTAAGAAGTTTTTGTTACAAAATTGTTACAGAATAAAACCCCTACAGCCATGGAGAATATAAAGCAGTGTATTGCAAGGAAAGGAGACGATTAAGCACTGACCTTGGGCAGCTGAGAATATCTGACAGACCCAGGCCATCGAACACCCTATCTGTCCAAATAACCAACTCAAGGCACTTCTGAAGTGAGGATCTCCCTGCCTCCTTGCTGCTGTATCCCAAACATCCGGGAGCAGCCATCAGTGACCTTCACCTCAATGCCACCTCTTCTGGAAATCTTCTCTCACTGCTCTACGTTGGCTGGCACTCCTGGAAGTGAGGTTCCCCTGTCTCCTTGCCCCCATATCCACACATTTGGGAGCAGCCATCAATGACCATCACCTCAATGTCACCTCTTCTAGAAACCTCTCTCGCTAGTCCACAGGGCTGGAGTGCACAGGCTCAGAGGTTTCCCAGGATATGTTGACCATGCCTCTGTTTCAAACAACTGCTTCTTTCTACTTTTGTCTCCCCACTAGCTGGCAAGCTCCTTGAGGCAGATTTAGAAAAATACCTGGAAATTGGTCAGTATGCTTAATATCTGCTCAATGAGCCATCATTAGCATTAAACACCCAGGATGCTGTAATATAAAAGTAATGATGATAATAACACTGAACATTTACTGGGCTCATTATATTTCAGGCACTATTCTAGGCACATGACATGTACTAGCTCATTTAATTCTCACAACGTTATAGAATGGTCTCTATCACCAATGTACAAATGAGGGGTTGAACTTTAAATTTTAACAAGAAGTTAGGCTCTTTTAAAACACACACACACTGCCCCATTTTTGATGAGTACCATTTGAAAGATAAACGAATTCGTCATCCGCCTCTAGGATTCTAATTAAACAACCTATGGCTATTTTTAATGGCAAATGTAAATTCAACTCCATTAGAGTCATGAAGCTTGTCTCCTGTGACTTAATTTTTCCTGCCCATTTGTCCTCCCAAAAATATACTAGAGAGCTAACTGTAACTCAAAATGAAGAATCCCTAACTCATTAAATGCTCTGTAGTTGCATGAGGGAGTTTCCTCTTGTGCTAAACTGCCAAAGATGGGGAGGAGACAGCTACAAACATAGGCAAGTATCCCCTATGCTAGGACAATATTGCCATGGCAACCAGGGTAAGACCATCTATCCCAGCTTTGAGTGTGAACCTGCTCATGGATGGTCCTCATGCCTTCTCTAGTTCCAAAGGATAGATTGAAAACAAATAAACGCAAGTCCAGTCCTCGTAGAAACCACAAGGCCTTGTCTTTCTCTCACTGATTAGTTCAATAAAATAATCATGTGTTTTAGGAGACCCAGGCCTTGGCCCTCCCCTATCTTCCTTCCCAGACAGCCCACTGAACACACACTCAACACATACAGAAAGCCCATTTTAAGCAACATTCTGAAATTCACTGAGAATGACAAGAATAATAAGGCTACTGATATATCCCTACCATGACATTAAAGCAGAACTAACTGGCTTGCATACTCTCTCTACCTGGCATTTAATGCCCAGATTAAAATAGACGACAAAGTTCAAATATCCCAGTAGCTTCCTGCACTGCAGCCTCTACAAATGTTAGCTATCAAGGCAGCAGTCCAAACTGGCTCCTTCCATGTGGTCCTGACTAGGGAAGGAAATGTTTGCAAATTTGCACAGCTGCATGCAATAACAAATTCAGGCTCTGCAGGTTTACAAAAGCCCATCTTCTCCCTGTGATTAGGAACTTGGGATCAACTTGTTTTCCACAAATGATTTTTCTTAATCTGGAAGTAGGTACAACAGAAGAACTTCAAAATCTGTTTCTTTTAAGACAATTCTCAATTTTTAAAGTACTTATTAAACATTGCTAAAATGTGCAGTTCTTATCAGCAGGATTTACAATGACACTTGGAAAGCAATGGGATTTACTGCTTTTGTGGCTTTTTTTCCCCCATTCTAGTAGTGAAAAAATGTTCCCAATAAACAGTAATAGATATCCAAAAATCTGCAATCACCACCACATTAGTTGATTTGATAGTTGCTATTACTGTAAATAATCAGAATCGCAATAAAAAGTCTATGCCTACAAAACGAAATCACTTAACAAACTGTAAATAATCATAATCTAAGAGCAGCAAATTTTCTTCAAAAGCAACTTGGCTTTTAACAAACTAAATAATTCATATGTATTTTAATTACTTTATACCTATGGTGGCATGTGCACATGATAGAGAGAGGAAGAAATTTGCAAATGAATTGATGTGGCCTGATCACGTTGTTTAAGGTAATCGATCACCAATCTGTAGAAAAGCCAATGATTTCACTTTCTTGATGTTAAAACACAATTCACCAAATAAACCAATATGAGTTCAGGAAGGATTCAAAGCAGCTTTTACTTGTAGCTATATGAAACCAGCAAGTATTTAGTTAGGCTCTGTGAACACCTCGGTAACAATCTAAATTAATATTCTGAAAAGATGAGTTTTAAGGTTCTTTCTATGAAAACATTAAAGAAAAAACCCTGGAATCATTAAAAAAAATAAAATTTGCACCAGATGCTACCTTTATTTTATGCAAACGACAAAACCAAAGTTTTCTGAACCAGCCATCTGTCTTTGCTGCATGGAGTGGCCACAGGACAGAGTTGAACCACATTTTGTGGTTCCACATTACTACTCTAATCACTTATCGATGTTATAGAATCTTGATCCTTTGTCATACTAAGGAAAAGGGCAACCTATGCCCTTGTCCCCAACCGTCAGTCATTATGTAGTACCCAATGATTGAGACCCAAAGAGAGACTCCATAGCAATGATGTTTTGGCTCATCCTGGATTAGTCTGGTGATCCTGGCAATGCCTGATTCACTCTGAACTTCAGTTTCCTTACCTCTAGCACAAAAACACTGGACTGGAAGATCACTAAGACCCGTGAAACAGTAACATTACAAGCCAATGTGCATGTTAAAGTCAAATTCCATTGATTTTCAAATACTGAGAAAATAGCCAAAAGGAATGGTGCAGAAGAAATGGCGGGTCCTTACTATGATTTGCTGTGAACTTTCAATACAAATGTGAATGTCTTGGCAATGGTATGTAATATTCCAATAAGCCTGGTTTGAAGACTCTGAATTTACTCTTAAAGCAACAGGCAGAGACAGTGTGATTGTCGTTTGGACCACCTGAGCTTTGATGTTAAAAGAGACTCAAGCGCCAGGACACATTGAGCAAATCCCTCCAACGTTATTACTTCTCTCCTTCTTTCCTGCTTATGTTCACCTTTTCCAGATGCTGCTCTGGGATTGTTACCCCATGGAATCTTTCATGGCTTCCTGGCTTGGCTCCTACCTTGCTTCTAGCAGTAGGCACGAAACACAGAGCCTGAAATACACACACTCTATCTTCTTACCTCTCCAGGGTTCTTACACCTCAGCAGTAGCAGCAGCTCCAGGCAGTAGCGAGCCCCCATGCTCCCTACGCAGAGCCCCTGTGCAGTGTGGGAACAGAGAAGGAGACAGGAGGCAGGGAGGGACACTGCTCAAAGTGCTAGAGGAGCCGGCCGGGCAGTCTCCCTGTCTGGAATGCACAACTAGAGGCTCTCGGAGGGAGAGAGCCTTGGGTCACTGTGATCCTCTGAGTCAGACACCCTGGGGAGCTCTTAGTTCTGAAAGTCCTCCCTAGGCACAGAAGGCTGAAAGCCCCCAAGCACCCACTAGGAAGAAAAGTGTAAAAGTTAAAAAGTTGAGGTAAATGAGATAGACATATGGCAGTTTACAGTAGATGGTAGAAATGCAGTATGATTGCTGGAGGGAACAAATCATTTGAATAAAATGCTCACTCACATATCTGATGAGAGACTTATATCCAGAATCTGAAGAACGCTTACAATTCAATAATGGAAAGACAACCTAATTGAAAAATAAGAAAAAAAATCTGAATAAATATTTCTCTGAAGAAGATATACAAATGGCTGATAAGCATATGAAAAGATGCTTGATACCATTAGCCATCAGGGAAATGCAAATCAAAATCACAGTGAGGCTCATGCCGGTAATCTCAGCATTTTGAGAGGCCAAGGCGGGCGGATCACTTGAGCTCACGAGTTCAAGATCAACCCGAGCAACATGGCAAAACCTTGTCTGTACAAAAATTAAAATAAAAAAATAGCCTAGTGTGGTGGTGCATGCCCGTAGTTCCAGCTACTTGGGAGGCTGAAGTGAGAGGATCATCTGAGCCCAGGGAGGTAGAGGCAGAAGTGAACTGTGATTGTGCCACTGCATTCCAACCTAAGTGACAGAGTGAGACTCTATCTCAAAAAAAAAAAAAAAAAAATTACCAGTGAGCTATCACATCACGCCCACTAGGATAGCTTAAAAAAAAAAACTGTTGGTAAGGATGTGGAACTCTTACATACTGCTGGTGAGAATGTTTCTCCAAATGTTAAACATACATTTGCTTTTATACTCAGCAATTCAACTTTTAGGTATATACCCAAGAAATATGGACATGAAAAACATGTAAGTCTGCACAAAAACTTGCATATGAATGTTCATAACAGCATTATTCATAATAGTCGAACAGTCAAAACAACCCAAATAATCCATCAACAGATGAAGGAATAAACAAAACGTGTCATATCCCTACAATAGAATATTATTCAGCCACAAAAAGGGATGAAGTACTGATAAATGCTACAACATGGATGAACCTTGGGGACATTATACTGAGTGAAAAATGCCAGACACAAAAGACCAAATGAAATACTGGCTCTTATTCCCTTGCAACAATCATTCCCCAATTACACCAAGCTCTTCCAAGGTCACCATTACTCCTGCAAATTTACCTATGTGTTTTGGCAGAAGCTACAGTGAGAGGAGGCTTCCATCTCAGGGTGGAGCTACAACCACTGGCCCCCAGCACATTCAGACCCTTCTTCTCAGCTTTGCTTCTAGGCCACTGACAAAAATTCTGTTCTGGCTTCATGGTTCAGCCCCACTCCTCCCCAACTCCCTCATTTCTGAGTAGTGGCTCCCTTCTCTCCATGTCTACGGTTCCTATCTGTGAGAGTTTTTTTTGGAACTTACAGTTGCTTTTGTATATCAGGTAGTTGGCATCTCCAAAGAGATGAAATGCAATTTAAGCACAATGGGCTCTCAGAGTTCAGTGGGTTTTTCATAGCTGAAATTCAGTAATTAATTGTGACCCTCTGCCTTTTTTGCAGGGAAAGGATATACTTTTTTGAGCACTTAAACAAAAAATTAGGGTATTGCCTCCAGGGGCCATACTGCATTTTCACTATTATAAGTAAAAATGAAATTAGAAGGTGATGCCAATGAAGGAAGCAGTCCAATGAAGAGACTGCCACTATGGTCATTGGGTTAAAGAAAAGGCCGACATTCTTATGCAATTTTATCATCCACTAAGAGAAATACATTAGAGTTACTGACATTTTAATTATTAATTCTTCTTTTTTTGATTGTTTGTTTCCATATCCTTCATCTTTCCAAACTATTCCTGGGTACAATGGACCAATGCCCTTGAACATTATTTTCTTAACAATAACTAGTTCTATCCTGTGTCATGCTCAAGGTTTAGTTCGATCAGTGCATTCTGCTAACAGGACAGAAGTCTCAAAAGAAAGATTTGCTAGTGGCCCCAATTAGCTACAACACATAGTTTCTGGAGTCACATTTTTGGCCAGTATGTAACTTTTGCCTATTCTGGGTTTGTCTTAAAAATCTCAACCTTTAAACCCTTGAAAGTATCCATTTTTAAAGGCTGATGCCATTGCCTTCTGAAAAATGTCGATGGAAGTGTGGAAGAGAAGGCTGCCTGTCTAAGGATAACAAAGCTGCAAATGAATGTTCCCCAAAGGGCCGGCTGTGTTCATTTTGTACTGAAATGTCCATACAGGCTGATTCTGAAACACACTCAAGTGTTGTGGGTAATAGATGTCAAAAAATAAAACTCAGGCACACGCTATGTTACTTTTTAAGGGAAAAAAGTGGGGGGAAATCAAAGGGTTTAACAATTTTATTCATTGGCTTACATTCAGCGACTCTGAAAATTTGGCCACTACTCAGTTTTGCAAATTTCTATGGAAAATGAACCGTGTTTGGCAAGCTCAACAAAATATGAGGCTGATAAAAAAAAATGTTTCATGCTTTCTCAAGACCTTATGCCACTAACTGTGTGGGACTGGAAAAACTGTTTAAATGTCAATTTAAATACTGTAAATAAATGATTTTCTATATCCATATGAATTAATATAATTCTCTTGATTTCAGACCATAACTTGAACTAAAGTTTCTTTGAATTTTGATGAGGAAATGTTTCACATACACACAACACAAACTTCAGATTAAGTAGTTTAGTTTGGTAGAGTTATGTTTCAGAGTCAGAAATGTTAAAGCAATACTTTATTTTACACTATGGAAAACTGACTGAAAATTCGATTGACACTAAGGTTTTTACAAAGCAGGTCTTGAACTAAAAAGAATTAGACCAAAAAAGATAAAAATATTATCATAACAGCCCAAGCCATTATACAAAAAAACATGGTGGTAAATCCCACTGCAAAGTTCAGGACTCTCAAACACTATCTCCAAACCAATCATCTTTGTGTTTTATGGAGCTGACTATCCAGCTGCCTTCTTGACCCTTCTACCTGGTGTCTCAGGGTCATCTCAAACTTCCCTTATCCACTAATGAACTCTTGACTTTCTCTGCTGGCAAATGTTTTGGTATCCTAGCCTCCCACATCTTTAGAGGTGTTTACAAAGCATTTATCACAATGCCTGCCTGGTATGCAGCACTCGCTTAATCAATGTTGTTGTGGATGATGATGATGATGATTATTATTATTAAATAATGATTATTTTTATCCACCCAGTTAGTTGAGCCGGGAACTAAGTCATTTTCTTTATTCTCCTCTTCACTGTATGTTCTGCTTTTAATCTATTACCAACTTCTGTCAACTCTGCATCCAAAATAAATCAGGAATCTGAACCCTCCTCTCCATCTTTACTTTCATCACTCCAATTCCAGTCCCCATCATATTTCTCCCAAACAATTTTAGCAGCCTCCTAGACAACCTAGCCATCTGCTCTTGTCCTTACTCAATTTGTTCATGGGGGAAATAACAGTAATCTTCTTAAAGACAATTCTTCATTTTGAGACATACGTAGAGCATATCACATATTTATTAAATCTGCTAAACAACCTTAAGAGGTAGGTACTGTTATTACTTCCATTTTACAATGAGGAACTGAGTAAAGAGAGGTTAGAACATGCTCAACTTTACTCTGCCTCTAAGAGGCAAAGCCAGAATTCCTGCCTGGGCAGTCTGGCTCGAGTTATGTGTTCAACTGCTACACAAAGTACCACACCATATCCAACCTTAAAAAAATAACAACAAACAAGCAAGCAAAGATCATCAATGGGCTTCCATTGCACTTAGAATAAAATCCATCCACATAGAACTTGCCTATGTCAAAGGGTCTGGACCAACTTCCTTAGCCTCACCTTTCATGCCTCCTCTCTTTCCTCCTGTTCTTCAAACACGCATGGACAAGGCAAGCTGGGTCCTGATTAGGGGTTTCTGTCTGTGCTGTTTCCTTTGCTCGAACTGCTTTCCTAAGGCGTCAGTCACAGGGCTGGCTCCTCCTTTTTCTGGTCTCTGCTTAAATATCATCTGCTCAAAAAGCCTTCCTTGACTTCCCCAATCTGCTGTTAATGTTTCCTGGCTTCTTGATCTCAACACACTGTTGATTTTCTTCTTAGCACTTATCTCAACCTGTAATTGATTTTACTTGTTTGTGCATCTGTCTATTGGCTGCCTCTCTTACTGGGCTGGAGGCTTCACAATTAGAAAGATTGTTTATCACTGTATTTTTATAATCTAGCATCATGCTAAGATGCTAGGTTTAGGTGCTAAGAATTTTGATAATGATTGAAGGAAGACAAGTATGCTTTGATGATATGAAGCATCCCCACATAGACCTTAGATTCTCCAAGTGTGGGCAAAAGATCAAATATAGAATCACCTGGGGTTACTTTCTGTTAAAAGTGAGTTCCAGGAGCTCTGAGCTATTTTAAGCACTTACTTTTGAGGTTCATCTCCTTGTATTATCAAGAATTTTTACAATTTTGATTTTGACATGATTTGGCAATAAGTAATTCATTGGATTCTCGTTTGGCTGTGATTTTTTTTTTTTTTTTTTTTTTTGAGACGGAGTCTCGCTCTTTCACCCAGGCTGGAGTGCAGTGGCGCAATCTCGGCTCACTGTAAGCTCCGCCTCCCGGGTTCACGCCATTCTCCTGCCTCAGCCTCTCCGAGTAGCTGGGACTACAGGCGCCCGCCACTACGCCCGGCTAATTTTTTGTATTTTTAGTAGAGACGGGGTTTCACCGTGGTCTCGATCTCCTGACCTCGTGATCCGCCCGCCTCGGCCTCCCAAAGTGCTGGGATTACAAGCGTGAGCCACCGCGCTCGGCCTGGCTGTGATTTTTTTAAGTAATTATTGTGCGTGTTCAGGAATACTTGTTAAGAGAACAAAATGTACATTACAAATTATTTTTACATGTGATGAGATTGTTAAAAATACTAATTGACAATGAAATTGGTACTTGCTATGTTTTTAGATATATAGGTGAGTATTTACATCATTACTTTGGGAGTCAATAAGTTCCTTTTCAGCTTGCAGAAATTTATATGAGCTCCTGAACGGCTTGTGGATCCTCTGCCCTGTAATCAGATAATGGTGTGGGATGGATGAAATGGACCAGCTGGAGTCCAGTCCCAAATTGATCATAACAGAACTTCAGAGGTCAAGGAATCTGCATTTTAAGAAACTTTCCAAGAAACTCTTATGCAAACTAAAAATTGAAAGCTATTTTTCTCATAGCTAGATTTATGTATGTTATTTTAGAAAAATTTGCAATAGATATCCAGTGTTCACTCTTTAAATTTGTGGTTGAATTCTGAGAAATTCAAGATAACGTCCCACAAAAAGGGAAAACATTTTGCTAAGGATAATGGCCTCCACCTCCATCCATGTCCCTGCAAAATATATGATCTCATTCTTTTTTATGGCTGCATGGTATTCCATGGTATATATCCTTAGCAAACACAGGAACAGAAAACTAAATACTGCATGTTCTCACTTATAAGTGGGAGCTAAATGATGAGAACACATGGACACATGGAGGGGAACAACACACACTGGGGACCTCTCAGAAGGCAGAGGGTGGGAGGAGGGAGAGGAACAGGAAAAATAACTAATGGGTACTAGGATTAATACCCGGATGAGGAAATAATCTGTACAACAAAACCCCATGATACAAGTTTACCTATGTAACAAACCTGCACATGTACCCTTGAACTTAAAAGTTGAAAAAGAGAAAACATAAAAATATTGATAAGATCACCAAGTGTCCATGAATGCAAATTATCAATAATCATCCTGGTGAAATAAATCATCTCTGAAAAATATCTTTTGTTAGCCTGCATGTACAGATTGAGAGAAAGGGACAGGCATTTCTCACCCTGGAGGGGCAGGATGAACCATTTGCCCAGATGGAAAAAAAAAAGCAAGGTAAGTTCCTTAGCCCATAGCTTGGCTATGTTTTAGATTAGCTGACCCCAGCCATTTTTGGCACCAGGGACCGGTTTTGTGGAAGACAATTTTTCCACAGACAGTGCAGCGGGGATGGTTTTGGCATGAAACTGTTCCACTTCAGATAATCAGGCATTAGTTAGATTCTCATAAGGAGCTTGCAACCAAGATCCCTCACCTGCGCAGTTCACAACAGAGTTCGCGCTCTTACAAGACTCTAATGAATGCCACCACTGATCTGACGGGCGGCGGAGCACAGGCAGTAATGCTCACTCGATCGCCGCTCACCTCCTGCTGTGCAGTCCCATTCTTAATAGGCCACGGACTGGTACTGGTCTGCGGCCCGGGGGTCGGGAACCCCTGTTTAAGATGATAAGTGGATAATGTTAAGAAAATTAATAATTGACAGCAGGAAGAGGCTTCCTGGCTTGCTCAAAAGACGAAGGCTGTTTTTTCTCTTTTAGGGAAAGATACCCAAGTTCCAGAATTCGAAAGAGCTTAAGTTAAAAACAAAAAGAAAACAACCAGCCATGTTTTTGACGTCAATTAACGAATGTGACAATAAGCTTTGTGGATGCCACACCCTCTTGAGTGTCTATCACGTCTCTGAATGTAACATAATGTTGGAATTCACCATGGCTCTCTTCTTGGATCTCCTTTATTTTTCATCTGCAATTCCTCTTTGGTGATTTTAACCAACCTTATATCTTTAAATGACATCTATGCACTGATAGTTACCTACTTTATATCTCCAACTAGGACATTTTTTTCTTGAATTCCCTGAGTTCTTCAACTTCTTCTCAATATTCTTCTCTATAGTGTTCCCCATCTAAGTCAATAGCAACTCAATTTTTCCAGTAGATCAGGCCAAAACTTCTACTCTGTATCACCAATGGGTCCATTTCACAATCGATAGTCAATCCGTCAGTAAATCTCGTTGGCTGTACCTTCAAAATATGTCAGAATCTGACCTCTTCTCATAATTTCAATGGTTCCATCTTGGTCCAAGCTAACATCATCTCTCACTTGGATTGCTGAATGACTCAGTAAAGACATAGGTTCTGCAAAGCCCTTCTTTAAAGTAGTCATCTCTCCTGGTTGAAGGTAATTTCTCTTGGGAAAATCCAGATTATCAATAAGCCACTTCCAGTCATATCCTTTTCTAGGAAGATATTAATGCAGACAATCCAGAAAAAAATACAGGTGAAGAAACACTTCCCCAAATCCCACAGAAAGGTTTGGAGAGTACGTTTATTCTTTAGCAGTTCACAGGATTTTTTTAAAATTAACAAATAAAAATTGTTCATATTTATTGTATACAAGATGATATCCTGACATACATATACAATTGTGAAATGGCTTCATTGAGCTAATTAACATATGCATTACCTACATAGCTATCACTTTTTGTGGTGAGAATACTTAAAACCTACTCTGTTAGTGATTTTCAAAATAAAATACATTGCTATTAATTATAGTAACCATGTTGTACAATAGATCTCTTGAATTTGTTCCTTTTGTCTAAGTAAAATGTTATATCCTTTGACCAACATCTCTCCAACCCTCAGCCTCACCCCCAGGTTCTGGAAAGCACCATTTTAGTCTCTGCATCTATGAGTTCAACTTTTTTAGATTTCACATGTAAGTGAGAAAGTGCAGTATTTGTCTTTGCTTTCTGTGCCTGGCTTATTTCATTTAACACAATGTCCTCCAGATTCATCCATGTTGTTGCAAATAACAGGAATTCCTTCTTTTTTAGGGCTGAATAGTAATGATGCCTGAATTCCCCTCTCCTGCTAATAACAAAATAGTACTATTATATGATGGGTATTTATTGTTCTGGTAGACAGTGTATAGCATGGACATTCCACATGCATTTTGGGGCTCAGTGAGCTGATCTTGGTAATACTGTTCCCCACCCACGATTGATCTCAGAACCCAGGCCTAAAGCTTTCTATACTATAGGCAGCAGCATGTGAGGGAAATGTTGCTGGAAGCCTCTGGAAATGTTTCCTAGCATGTAAGTGAGAGTTATAGGCAAAGGAAACCTTTCTTCTTCTATGCCAGAGTTACTCAGCACTATTGACATTTTGGGTTGGATCATTCTCTCTGTGGGGGTGTCCTGCACACTGAAGATGTTTAGAAGCATCCCTGGCTTTTGCTCACTTGATGCCAGTAGCACCTCTCCACTTGTGACAACCAAAAATGTTTCCTGACTTTGCCAGATGTCTCCTGGGGTGGTCACCCACAGTTGAGAAACACTAGCTTAGACATTGCCATATTTATCCCCAAACTGCCACAGGTTCTCTTGCTATCAGCCTAGAGGTGACACTTAGAGGGACATAAAATGAAGAGCACTGCAGGAAAAAGGTCAAGTCACTGCATGAAACCCAACATACTAATGGATTTTGGTGACATGAGCCTCTAAAATTCCTATTTAAGGTGGTTTGAATGGATTTTGCTTTTATTATAAGCCAAGGGCATCAAAGTGATCCAAGGTCCAGAATCACAGGCCACTGTACATTGCTTTCTTCCAGGGCATCATACTGCTTGGAGAAATGACCCCGGCCCCACCTTAGAGCAGGATTCCATAGTGCAGCTTTATATGAAAGATGGCAAGTAGAATGGCTCATTTTTGCCACTTCATAATTATTGCTTATACACTCTTGTTATGGAATTACAGAATTTTAGAGCAGGAATGAATTTTAGGGAAGGAGAATTCAGCTAAAACCAATATCTATGTTTATCTTCAAAGGAAGGCCTTCAAAAGAGGATCAAGCCCTGTGCCTCCAAATATTAGGGAAAGTGCCATTATCCACTTCAAGACACATCCTGAGCATGACAAGTCATATTACATCTTGTGTTAAAAGCAAAAGGAAATATTTTCTTATAGCCACATACCCTTAAATATTTCCTTCTCCATAAATGGAAATTCTATTTGGTTTTAACATCTACATCGATTATCTATTTACAGCAGACTTCCTGTCATTTCCAAAAGCAGAGTTGTCATTTAATTCTACTATCCAGCAATACTGCTTTTAATGTGAAAAATGATGAAAAGATACAGCTGGCATAATTGCTGGCCTTTAAGTTCATAGCATAGTGGAGAAAGGAAGAAGATAAAAAATACAATCAATTTATTTTACTGTTTTATATATATACATATTAATCTGCATTATCTTTGCTTATAAGAGCAAATTTGAGCTTACAACTAATATAATCAGAAATATAAAAATAAGCAAAATGAGTAAAATTAAAATCATCCATAATCCCACAATCATTGATTGTCTTAATGAATATTATCCCACATATTTTTTGCATATTGAAATTTTCTTCTCAAAAAGTATCATTATTTTGCAATCTCCTATATTTAAAACATCCCCTTTTATCAGATATTTAGCTGTTACTTATTCATCCCCATTGTAAACAGCGCTGCATATGAATAGTTGGCTGAAATTATTAGGTTGGTACAAAAGTAATTACGGTTTTTGACATTACTTTCCATGGCAAAACCGCAATTACTTCTGCACCAACCTAAATAAATTATATATGCTTAGAAAGAAAAATGGAAGGATATAAAATAAAACACAAATGAAGAAATTCTGAAAAATGGACCAAGATGTAGGATATTGTTGGCTTCAAAATCCTGTGAGGATTCAACTGTTGATCCAATCACCAAAGCAATCAGATCTACCAATGGATAAGAACCAGGGCAGAAAGCAGCCGCCAAGAAGACAGAGGGGAGGGAAGAGCAAACCAGTTTTGCAGTGAAGGAAACCACCCAGGTGGCAGACTTGATGGAACAAACACTTTAAGTGAACCTAATGGAAAATGGTTCAACAAATGGATCACTAGTAGATTTTCTCAGTTTATAAGTGATACAGCCATTGCCTAGAGAAAAGAACAGCTTTTATTCAATCACATAATAAGTAAAAGGAAATAATTTGCTCCTCTATAAAAGTCCTGTGATGGTAACTCCACATTTCTGTATCTATATATCTATATCTATATCTCAAAATATCTGTATTTACATCTGTATTTGTATTCATATCTGTATTTACACTCATACCTATACTTGTACTTATATATGTATGTGTCATTGTACCCACATATCTTGCCAGCCATCCAACCATCCATCCATCTACATAGAAGTGCTTCTTAAACTGGAGTATGCATCAGAATCCCCTGGAGGGCTTGTTAAAACACAGATTACTGGGCCCCATCCCCAGAGTTTCTGATTCAGTAGGTCTTCAACAGGGCCTGAGAATTTGCATTTCTAATGTTTCAGGGTGATGCCGCTGCTGATGGTTCCGGGATTACACTTTGAGAACTGCTGCTTACACCTGTAACCCTCTCATTCTCTCTTTCTATCTCATTACCAAACTCTAATTTAATGAACATACAGTTACACTCACATACTTTGATTCATTATCAATTGTCAATATACATCATAGTGTTAAATACTACACAAAATAGATATTATGCTGATTTCAAATTTCTCTCCCCTTAATTTAATAATAAAATTATAAGATACAAAAATTATTACCATGTATATTTTTCCTCCCAGGAGAATAGTTAAATTGTGGTACGTTTCTTGCTTTTACTTGGTTTTCACTGCCTTTGGCTTCTAACTTGATGTATTTACATCTTAATGATTCAGATTTATTTTCCAAACAGTGAGATGAAACAGGGACAACTCAAAGGCAGCTTCATTTTGAAATTGGCCAGGCTTTTGTAAACAAACCCTTGACAGAGCAATTTCTAATTCTCTAAACAGCTGGTGGGGGGGAATATCACACAGAAAAGCAGATGTTATTCTCATAACTTCTTTTTTTCAGGTCTACAATCATCATCTACAGCACCGGATCCACCATGTCACTTCAAGTAAATTTTGACTTTGCTAGGTTTCAACCACATTACTGATATTGGAGATGTGAGTGAAAGAATAAAGCTTCTCAGAGACAGCTCTGTGGATGCCTCTTCATGTTAGGTTGACAGCTTTTGATTTAAGGGTTCCGTTAGTTCATGACTTCAGCATGCAATAGGAACACAGTTCCTCAGATGCCAACCCTAACCTAAATAAAAGCTAGACCTGCATCTCCTCAGGGTCAAGTTGAAGAATATGGGCTGTGCTGTCTCAGACCTCAGCGGCTACCAATTAGTGGGAGACAAGACATGTATAAAAGGAAATTTAATTTGGTAATTTTAATGGATAAACAGTTGCAGGGTTGAGAGAAAGAGAGGTCACTTGTGCTGGTTCTAATTTATTGAAAAATTTGTTCAATTGGGCACAAACTTAGTTGCAAAATGGTATTTTGATGTAAAAGTTAGTATAAAAAGCAGGAAAAGTGAACATTTTTCAAAATAAGTACCTTTTCTAAAAATAGTAATATTTTGGATATAAAAATAGTGCAATAAATGCTACTTACAAGTAACTTTTCAATAAAATGAATGATTGAATAAAATAATACATCTAAATTTGCTGGCTCTCAGATCTGAGCTCCCAGAACTTCAACAGCCACACACATATATGCACACATTTTCAAATTCAGTGTTATCCTATTAAAAATAAGCCTGTGTTAAAAGAAGTTGTAATTGTCCATCACACCAAAAATGCATAGTTTAGCCACAGCCATTACAGCAATTTTCATATTATTCAAAAAGAAAAGATTCTAAAACGTAAAAATAAAGCACAAAGCAGATATTCAAAACAAGTCTGCATCAAAAATTCAAAAATATTTGCCACACGAATGGCACACTCTCATCATTAATATACACCTACTATGTACCCACAAACATTAAAAATTAAAACAAATTAAAAATAAAAAAGAAACTGATCATAAATATTACAGCTGCCAGTTTCCTGGTGAGAAATCTTTGTGAAGAAATTGCAGTTAAAGTGACTCTCTGGAAAATGAGATAAAGGGACAATTAAGAGATTATCTTTTCTTTCTGCTGTGACGTGACATATGTGAGTAAGACTGTTGGCATACCCACAGATATAGTGATGCAAGTTAACATTTGCAAAATGTCCCAAACCTGAAGAACATCTCAAGAAAATCACTGGAGAATAAAGAAAACATTTTATTGATCATCTCTACAGTACCGAGTTTCTCAATCTTGGCATTCTTGCTATTTGGGTGAGATCACTCCTTTTTGTGGTGGGTGTTGCTGTCCTCTAAACTGTGGGATGTTTAGCAGCATCCTTGGCCAGTAGCAAATCACCCCTCCCAAATGTGACCACAAAAGTCTCCAGACATTGGCAAATGTGTCCTGGGGGGAGGTGCAAAATTCCCCCAGTGAAAAACACTGATAGCATACTTTTTTTTTTTTTGAGACAGAGTTTCACTCTTGTTGTCCAGGCTGGAGTGCAGTGGCATGATCTCAGCTCACTGCAACCTCTGCCTCCCAGGTTCAAGCAATTCTCCTGCCTCAGCCTCCCAAGTGGCTGGGATTACAGGCATGCACCACCATGCCTGGCTAATTTTTTGTATTTTTAGTAGAGACGGGGTTTCACCATGTTGGCCAGGCTGGTTTTGAACTCCTGACCTCAGGTGATCCACCTGCCTTGGCCTCCCAAGATAGCATACATTCACATAAACTTATCTGATCAATTGATGTGGTAAATAGGATAAAATTGTCCACAATGTTATATTCATACAGAACTCATTCTGTGAATTTATTTTGCCTAAGTGTTGTATGTACACATTTTTTTCATATTTAAGCACAATAGATTGACAAATCTGGAGTGACTGTTTCTTAGGTATAAACATTTTTAAACTCTACCAGAATGCTTCTGCTGATTATATTAAAATTTCAAGGATTCTCACCCAGAAGTTTTGATTTGGGGTTTAACCCAAAATGTTATCACTGCTTTACATGATGTAACTTATATTATATTTTGGATAAAGGAAAACAGTCTGTTTCTGCTGTTTGAATAGAAGCTCCAAGTAATATTGCTAAGCATAGTATACCCTGAAATTCTGAAGGTTTTGATATTAGTTATCAGAAATACCTTAGATGAATATGAATGGTTTGTAGCAATTATTCAGGAATGAGCTGGAAAAACTTCTCCCTGGAGAGAACTGGCAATAATGTGGAATATTACAGAAATACTTAATTATAAAAACCATATAAGTCATACTTTTGCCCTTAAAACTTATCTTAGTCAAACATGCTAGTAAAATGAACAAAGAGAAAGTATGAGGGGACTTTAAAAAGTTCATAGAAAATATGCATTATGAAAGAACTATACAAAAATTTCAAACGTATATTGCACCAAAATAAATTCTTACTAACTTGTTATGACCTGACTTAACAAGATCTAGTTTGAGTCACTAAGAAAGATAAGACATCAGTTTGAAAAGCGCCCCTGTCAAGGAAACATGAATTCTGCTAAAATTGAAGCAAGAACAAACATCAAATTTATAGTGAAGATTGGGTGGAAGAATGGTGAAATCACTGATGCTTTATTAAAAGTTTATGAGGACAGTGCCCCAAAGATATCAACAGTATGCAAATGAAAAACTCATTTTAAGAAGGGATGAGGGCTGGGTGTGGTGGCTCATGCCTGTAATCCCAGCACTTTGGGATGCTGAGGTGGGCAGATCACCTGAGGTCAGAAGTTTGAGACCAGCCTGGCCAACATGGTGAAACCCTGTCTCTACTAAAAATACAAGAATTAGCTGGACTTGGTGGTGGGCACCTGTAATCCCAGCTACTCAGGAGGCTGAGGCAGGAGAATTGCTTGAACCCAGGAGGCGGAGGTTGCAGTGAGCCGAGATTGCACCATTGCCCTCCAGTCTGGTGACAAGAGTGAAAACCCCCATTTCAAAATAAAAAAAGCAAAAAGAAGAAGGGATGATGTTGAAGATGAAGCCCACAGTAGCAGGCCATCCATATCAATTTGTGAGGAAAAAAATTCATCTTTTTCATGCCCTAATTGAAGAGGACCAATGATTAACAGCAGAAACAATAGCCAACACCATAGACATCTCAATTGGTTCAGCTTACACAATTCTGACTGAAAAATTAAAGTCAAGCAAACTTTACACCCTAAAGTTACCAAAACCATTGCACTTAGATCAGCTGCAGACAAGAGTAGAGCTTTTGAAGGAAATTTTTCACAAGTGGGACCAAGATCCTGAAGCATTTCTTCAAAGAATTGTAACAGGAGATGAAACATGGCTTTCCCAGTACCATCCTGAAGACAAAGCACAATCAAAGCAGTGGCTACCAAGAGGAAGTGGTCCAGTCAAAGTAAAAGCAGACTGGTCAAGAGCAGAGGTCATGGCAACAGTGTTTTGGGATGCTCAAGGAATTTTGTTTGACTTTTTAGCGGGCCAAAACTCAATTAACATCTGTTTACTGAGAGTATTTTGAGAAAGTTAGCCAAAGCTTTAGCAAAATGCTAAATGGTCCTGGCTCATTCCTCTTATCAAAGAAGGGCAATTCTGTGAGAGTCTCTATGGGAAATTATTAAGCATTCACCTTCCAGTCCTGATTTGGCTCCTTCTGACTTATTTTTGCTTCCTAATCTTAAAAAAATAAAAAATCTAAAGGGCACCCATTTGTCTTCAGTTAATAAAATAAAAAAGATTGCAATGACATGGTAAAATTCCCAGGACCCTTAGTTCTTTAGAGATGGACTAAAATGGCTGGTATCATTCCTCAAAAAAGTGTCTTGAGCTTGATGCTGAGAAATAAAGTTTCTATTTATTATTTCTTATCTTTTAATTTTTCCAATGAACTTTTTGAAGTGCTCTTATATATGCAGCACAAAGTAGTGGTTGGTTTCACTTAAAATTCTTTAGTCTGATAAATGTTCCAAATAAGAAAAATAAGAAAATTTCTACTAAGTCTGTTTAAAGTGTGTGACTGCATTGTTTAATGATAATAAATCTAGAGATCAAAATGCTTATCAATCACCATTAAAATTATAATGTATTCACTGACAATACAGGAATTACTCAAATTTACCAAGAAATGTGGGGAGTTTTTAAGAATAATAAGCATATCAAGTGGGTGCAACGTGCTTACTTCAATAATACAGGACAAAATATGAAAGCTATTATTTTTTCTGAATTGTTCATTTCTTTGTATAATATTCTATTGAAGATTATTCATTTATCGCTAAATATAATCATACCATTGTATCATAATTAAATGCACAAATGAGAAAAACACCTTTGTTAGTCTCTACATACAAATTATTCTTTCAGAAAATGTTGTCACTGTTATTCACATTCCTACACAGATAACATCTGAAACCTGTATTTTGGCTTCTGTAATTATTATTTATTATGGAAGCGATAATGATCTAAAATATACCTCATTTGAAAGACAAAAACATCCTAGACCAAACTTATTTTTTAAAGTAGTTATGCTATTTTGCTAGAAATATGCTAATTTGCTAGATTAATAGCTCTCAACTGAGGATGACTTCACACCCAATAAGACATTTAGGGATGTCTGGAGACATTTTTGGTTGTCTCAACTGAGGGGAAGGTGCTACTGGCATCTAGCGGCTACAAACCAGGCATCCTGCTCAACATCCTGCAATGCACAGGACAGCCCCTCACAAAAAAAGAATGATCTGCCCCCAAATGTCAATAGAGCTGACGTTTAGAAACCCTGCTACAGATAAAATTGTTTCCCAGTTTAATCTGTGCAACAAGGCAAGAAGCACGCAATTCAAAATGGTGTGAAGAGAATCCCTGTTTAGAGAATATATAATGTTTTACCAAAGGGATTTTTCTTTTTCTTTTCTTTTCTTTTTTTTTTTTTGAGATGGAGTTTCGCTTTTGTTGCTCAGGCTGGAGTGCAATGGCATGATCTCAGCTCACTGCAACCTCTGCCTCCTGGGTTCAAGCAATTCTCCTGCCTCAGCCTCCCAAGTAGCTGGGATTACAGGCATGCACCACCACACCCAGCTAGTTTTGTAGTTTTAGTAGAGAAAAGATTTCTCCATGTTGGTCAGGCTGGTCTTGAACTCCCGATCTCAGGTGATCCACCTGCCTCGGTCTCCCAAAGTGCTGGGATTACAGGTGTGAGCCACCGTGCCCAGCCGAGATTTTTTTTTTTCCCTATGGAAAGTGGAATTTAAATTACCCCTTCTTGCTATTGTTGGCACCTCACAAAGCAGGAAACACAATTGAAGGTTGAGGGGATCATGTACTTTGATATTGACTCAAAGTAATGCCTTCACTATAAAACAGGAATCACTTGACATGCTAAGAAAAACCCATGGTAGAATCAATACAGCTAAAGCTTGAGTGAATCTGAGTAACTCTTTATCCCTTGATGTCAAAAATAAGTGGTAGCCTGTATTGCTTAGGAGGCACTATCAAAAATCAAACTTTTAACAGCCTTAAGTAAATGTTTTCATTTTCCATAAAACTAAATGATGGCACAGTAATATGATTGCTTACAGCTGCAGATGCCTCATCATGAACTAAACACTTGTTAAACTTTGAGTAAAATTTTTCTTCAATGGCTTACAGTAAAATAAAAGCATTTTTAAAAATTATTTCATTAAATAATGCCATGGCAGACCACATAGTTAAATAATGTCATAGACTTGACCCAATCATCCACTGATTTCATGATAAGTACACATTAAATCTAAAAAAAAAAACCCTACATCCCTAAATACAAATTACTTTATAATTTTACATTAGGGAGTAGCACTGTATAAGTTACTAATGTTTTGCCCCACCCAAAGGAAAGAAAAATAGAAAACTTCATGCTAGGAAGGAAAAAAAGTTTCCTATGTGTTTAATTTTCCTAAATGTCCAAGATATTCTTTAGATTACATGTCATCAACACTTCAGGAGAAAGGTGTCAAGTTTCTGAATGGGGTAGTAAAGAGAAGTTGAGGTAAGAAAAGGACATCTGACATTCATTCCTGCTAAGAAAGAAAAGAAAATCTTGCTCACACATTTCATTTTAAAGACTTGTAAGGGAAAAAAAATGTTTCTCTAAAATTTCGAATCATACAAAACAAAACATATTAGTCATTCACTTTTTAGTATGCATTACTTTAATCAGATTGTTTTGTTCTAAGGCCAAACTAAATTCAGCCCTTTAAAGATTGTCAAATATTTGATGTTGCTGGATGTTTTGCAAAGTATCAAATAATTTTGGAATGTTGAACACCTATGGGAAGGGCCTACTAAGTGAGTACCATAATCCAGAGGGATGTTGTCAAAGATAGGTGAGTAAAGAGGCATTTGAATACCAGCAATAAGCCAAAAAATGTCACTCCTCCTAAACACAGATATTGTGGGTTCATTTAGTGACTATTACCATGTCCTCTGTTGGTGCCAGGGATGCAGGGGCTCAGGTAAAAAGACATGAAAAAGTCAGGTCTGAGCCTGATTTCACAATGGTACCTAGGAACTTGGGGACAAACATAACCTGCTTTTGAGTATAATCGTGTGCTACAGAGGAATGTAGATTAGATTTATCAAAACAAAAGTCCTGGTTATTCATTTACAACAGGCTTGGTGACCACAGAAGTTATCCCAAGTCTTTGATTATTCTACACCATTACAAGATACTTTACAGGGTTTTAAAGGTACTTTACAGGTACTTTACAGGCCAAAAGCATCAACAAAGACATTGCTGATTTAGTCAGCATCTGGCCTGCTTCTCTGACATGCATTAATATGAAACTCTTTCAAACAATATTCAGTGATAGTTCATATTGAATCCTTCACATTACAAGAAAATCACCTTTTTGGTAAATTATTTTGTTTTGGTATTAGATTGGTGTTACTTTTTCTCATTTCATCGTGAAGGAAAGTAAAATGTTGTCTACAGTCATTTCTGAACTTTGCACATTCATCTCCAAACATCTGGGCATTATTATTCTGTGTGGGAGATACAGTTATGGTATAGGAAGGTATACCAGTGACTAGTGGACCAGCATAGGGCTGGAGAGGGTGGGGAGCATTAATGAAGTCATACTGAAGTCCAGATGGGGAAGCCAGCCTCCGATAGATTCTAATCCAGATGCAGCATTTATTGAGTAATTTGGGAGCAAGTTACCTACATGGCTCACTTTAAAAATCGGGATAAAAATCTCACTCTACTAGGATTTTTGTGAAGTTGACAAAGATTCTATGTGAATGCATGATGAGTTCTTAGAAACCAGTAAAGTTAACTGAATTCAGTGCCTGACCACTACCACTCTCTTCTGTCACGTCTCAGGGTACTCTGCCACACTGGCTAAAATCCAAAGGATTCCTACTAATTCTGTCAAGGATTAATGATGTACAAGTGTCTGCCCTTGCAGAACTTCTAGTCTATCCTCATAGTTGTCGAGAATTTCTGGGAAAATCTTTGTTTCTGCAGCTTGTTTGAGGTATTTTATTTTTTTCACCACCAAAAACTTTTCAGTAAAACTTATTTCTGAGTGTAGAGATATCTTCGTGTCCCAAAGTTGCTAAAGGGCACCTGAAGCCTTGGTGTACAAAAATTCTAATTTCAACTTAATTTTCAACACATTCAATCCAAAGACTATTAACTCATGTAGCTAGATCACTCTTCAGACAAAATAACTGAATGTTCTAATCAAAATCTCCCAGAGTTACAAAAAAATCTAATTCTGCAAAAGACAATCAATGTAATAATTACAGAGGTATTATGGTGACTCATTAGAAAAGGCAAGTGTTAGAAAGGAGCTTTTCCTCCAAATAGCAGCCCTATCACCTTTGCGATTCGACTAATCCCATTACACCTACACAAGAACAAATCTCAAACTTTAATAATAAATTTCATGAAGGCTACCGAGCCCGGGCAATGTTGGCACCAGAGTTATGAGATCATTATGGGAAGTTCCTGAACCTGGTGCTAGAGAGATGGTTCATCAGCTCTCTGTAAGATGGTAAAGATGTTATGGATCAACACAGGAGTAGTCATTTTTCAATATTTCAAAAGCCTGGCTTGGGTATTCAACAGTTTGACATACTTAGCTGTAGCAGCAGCCACAGTTTGTTTAGCCAGGGGCAACGCAAAAGAGTGATAAATTATAAAATGTCAAGCCATTCTTTCCCTCACCTGCCTGACTTTACGTAATTAATGACAGCTGTTTTAATGAATTGATTAGTTTAAGAATTGAAAAATTCAAGACACTACCTTTATTTCTGTTATTTCTCCCATCTCCTTCTAACAAGTTGTTCAAGAATTGTATCTCTGTTAAAATACAATCACGTGTCACTTAATGATGAGGATATATCCTGAGAAAACTGTCATTGTGAACATCATAGAGTGTATTTATACAAACACCTAAGCATTATTATACAGTGTGGCAGATATACAAAGAGTTATATGCAAAAAGGTACAGAAAGGCTTACCAGTGACCTAGTGGACCACGAAGTGAACATCATAGCATGTACTTACACAAACCTACTACACACCTAGGCTAGATAGTACAGCCTATTGCTCCTGTAATACAGACCTGTACAGCATGTTACTATACTGAATACTGTAGGTAAGTGTAACACAATAGTATTTGTGTATCTAAACATATCTAAACATAGAAAGGTAGAGTAACAATATGGTATTATAATCTTATGAGACCACTGTTGTCTATGTGGTCCATTATTGACAGAAACATCCTTATTTGTAACATGACTGCATATTCACAAGTGGATTCCAGCCACCATTTTACAATAACAACAACAACCACATGCACAACAGCAAAAGCTAACAATTTTTTAGCACTGACTACATCCCAGCTACTGTTATAAGCACATCTCAAGGTGCTCCACCAAGCTGGTGAGGCTGGGGGATGTCAGCAATGGGGTCAAAGGGTGCAAAGCCTCAGAAAGGAGGAAGACATTTAATTTTTTTTGGAGATCTGCTGCACAGCATGTTGAATATAGCTAATAACTGAGTACCATACATTTCATAATTACAGAGAGTAAATTTCAAATGTTCTAATCACAAAAAGATTAAATATTTGGGATGCATATGTTAATCAGCTCAATTTAATCATTACACATTGTATTCAAAATTCATAACATCACTTTTCACCAAATAAATACAATTATAATTAATATATAATTTTAAAAATTCTGAGAGCCCACTAGATTTCTCA
This sequence comes from Nomascus leucogenys, assembly GCF_006542625.1. NCBI lineage: Eukaryota > Metazoa > Chordata > Mammalia > Primates > Hylobatidae > Nomascus > Nomascus leucogenys. The sequence continues at coordinate 9,812,623 of NC_044406.1, forward strand.
AGGGTTAACGAGATGCACGTGGGTCTTAGAACTCCAGAAAGCATAGCAACTATCCTTGGCGTCTCTGAGGAGGATGGTCTTGAAAACCAGATAAACACAATCTTTTACACATCCCGCAAATATTAACTGAGGGCTTCCTTTGTGCCAGGCATAGAACTCTATGCTCTAGATGTGTTTACTCATCTAATCATCACAACACCGCCATTGCTCCCATTTCACAGATATTTAATAGAAGGGTGGAGAAACTTGCTCATAGACCCACGGTAAGAAGGTGGCAGAGTCAAAATGAAGAGAATAGATTCAGCAAATCAATTGGAGTCACCCAGTCAATGGTGTCATCATCTCAGAACCCAACTGGAAAGTTGCAGGATCCCTCTCTTCCTTTCCTCTCTATTCTCATGGATGTTAGAATAGTGCCTGGCACATGTTCAGCATGTTAGAAGAATTTTGTTGGGGCTCAGAAAACAGTATCTCAAAATGAAGACTGCTGCTGAGCAGCTTCAGAAGCAAAAGTTTCTCCTGACCTTCGCCTGTCCTCCTGTCTCTCAGTCCCATTTTGCCCTAAGGATAGCCATAGAAACTAAAATCCCTTTTCCCCAAGATAGACCATACAAATCAGAACCCCTTTCCTGAAAGTCAGTCATAAAACCTAAAAATATTCTACGTAAAAACTGGCCATGAAGAAATGATCTGACCTAACTTGTTTGACTGTAAATCCTAAGACTCCTGTTCCAGACAGCGTCCTCTCTCACATCAAGAAGGAAGAAATGCTTCTCAGAGAGGCCAAGAAGAATCTAGATGGACAGGCCTTACTGGGTTTCCCCTACTCAGTCCATTAGCATTTAAATCAGACCCTTTCTGTCCAATCACATTTCTACATGGCTGTCCACATGTTGAACCTAAGCATAAAAATGGACAACTGTCCATTTTCCCCCGTATGTTAGGTATTCATTCCGAAGGTTTCTGTGTATACAAGTTAAATAAATGTGTATGCCTTTTCTTCTATTAATCAATCTGCCTCATGCCAGTGTATTTTCAGTGACCCTTTAGAGCGCAAAGGGGAGGTTTCTTCTTGACTCCCTTAGAGTTAGTAAATGAAATAGGTAAAAGACATGAGCCAACTGCTCCCACGAAATGAGTAAAACCATGCTTAAGATAGGCAGAATAAACACAAGACTCTGTGAACTGCAAAGTGAAGGCATTTAGTCAGGCCCACTAAACAAATTCTCCATGTGAATTCAAATGCTATAGATCTGTTACTGATTTACTGTGTGTTATTCTTCTTTATTGGTTTTGGAGGTCTGAGACCATCACCAAGAGGCTCTTGTGGCCTATTCTTGGCATCTCACAACATCTCACAATGTTGTCATGGGTAAGATAACTGATAACTGTTTGTTGATTAGACTTTCCTGGGCAAATATAACTGAATACAGAGAAATCATAGACATAACTGGCTATGCTTACTTTAAAACTGTGAAGCTATGTATAAACAACTAACAAAATGGGGCATATTGCTAAATCAATGAGAGCAAAGTACCCAAGTCCAAGGCTATTTTCAAATAATATGTTTACCTCCTCACACTAATCTATTCATTTTCGTTCTTTGATTGGATTTTAAAGGTTTAGCTCAAGTGTGGCTCTCACAAAAACTAGACATATTACTTCCACCTAGTGACCCTCTTGCTGCTATATTTTTCCCACCATTTTCATGAACAAGCTACTCTTAGATCCATCCCCTAGAAATATGCTTTCTCTGAATAATCAAATTATTCAATCCTTTTTTGTACATTCTGCTCAGGGCTTCCCTATGATGTCTGGCTTGCTCTGGTATTTTGGGTGCTGATGAATCTTAGAGATGTACACATACATTCTCACTCATTTGCAAATTTTTCCTTGATGCAAACAAACACAAAGCAATCAAAACAAAAATGTTCTAGAGGACACATACATTCCCTTATCCACAGTGCAGGGCCACAGGGTACAGACAGCAGAAAGTCATGTGGTTTGGCTTGCTGGTAATATCAGAGATCTTCATCCCTATGCTTTGTGAAGTGAATACATCAGAGTGCCTCTCTTCCAAGATGGTTTGACTCAAGTTCATGTTGATAAATGCATTTTAGACTAAACTTTTTTATTTTGAGATAATTGTAGATTCACGTTCATTTGTAAGAAATAATATAGAGCCATCTCCTATACTCTTCTCCCAGCTTCCCCCAGTTGTAACATCTTTCATGACTATAGTATAATGTCACAGCCAGGAAACTGACATTGATTCAACTATCTTATTTAGAATTCACAAGTTTTACATGTTATCATTTGTGTGTGAATGTGTGTGTGTATTTAGTTATATGCAATTTTATCACATATGTACCTTTGTGTGACAACCACAATAGTCAGGGCACAGAACAGTTTCATTGCCACAAGGATTCCTCATGCTACCCCTTTACAGCTACTTGCACCTCCCTCTCAACTCATCATCTTCTTAAATCTAGCAACCACTAATCTGCTTTCCATATTTAATGAAAGGAGGATATCCAACTGGGCAGAGGCAACATCCAGCAGGAGACAATTACACAATCACTGAAGAGGATGCTTAGATAAACTGCAGTTACCTTCTCCATTGAGAAAAGTAAGGCTATGGCGTCATTAGAAAATTATGTTCTTTATTCTTAAATAAATCCAAGTAGGATGGGGCTTGATATACTTTGACTGTGTTCCCACCCAAATCTCAGCTTGAATTGTAGTTCCCATAATCCCCACACGTCATGGGAGGGACCTGGTGGGAGGTAACTGAGTCACTGGGATGGTTACCCTCATGCTGTTCTCATGATAGTGAGTTCTCATGAGATCTGATGGTTTTATAAGGGGCTTTTGCCCCTTTTGCTCAGCAAGTCTTCTTGCTGCTGCCATGTGAAGAAGGACTTGGTTACTTCCCCTTCCACCATGATTGTAGGTTTCCTGAGGCCTCCCCAACCATGCTGAACCATGAGTCAATTAAACCTTTCCTTTATAAATTACCCAGTCTCCAGTATGCCTTTATTAGCAGCACGAAAATGGACTAATACAGGGTAGATGGTCAATCCAGTAGTAGAATGGGAAGAAAATCTAGGATAGTTAAAAATCTTTGTGCATAAGGAAAAGAACAGCATGAAAAAGGAGAAGAGATAGGCTTTTCTTTTTCTTAAATAAGACAGGAAAAAGCACCTTTTATTTTCCTTGCTGCAGTGGCAGCAGACTCATTGGTTTTCATAAAACACAATTTCTGTGATATGGTCTGTTGATAAGGTTGCTCCATCATGGGAGGACAAACTTGAGGCTGACTGTTAATGACAGAACTAGGTCTTCTCTCAAAGCCTCTAATGTGTGCTATTTCTCATGAAGAACCCCTGACACCATAAGATGCTTCAGTTAAAGCTTCTGAAATATTGCAGTGGCGTAATTGACAGGTTTTTTGGTGCTATGAGTTTCTCACACATGTAAACCCTTTTGGAAAAGTTGGAGATAAAAAGATGCAGGAGAGTTTGGTTTAGAGTCACAAAGTTCTAGATACCAGCCACAATGCCTCTGCCCAATGTCGCTACATGTTCTTTTCTAAGAAATGCATTCAATCACTCAGTATTATGCACTGTGGTTGAAAAAAAAAAAAGATCTACTCACCACCATCTACCCTCCCTTATCCTCCATGTGAAGCTCATGGTAGCAGCAGCTGAAGACAGAAAATTTGTATCCATTCCCTCACACCAGGGACATTACTTGATGACCTGGTGAATGGCATAGGCAAGATTACCCGTGTTGCTGGAGGTGATCCCTGCCACAGGGATGCAGCCATCCTTTGTCATATAGATGGAAAACTCCTTGGTTAGCTTCTCCACCTGCTCAGGCTTTAGCCTTGTGAAACAAAGCATGCCAATTTAGTCAGTCATGTGTTGTCAGATGTGTGAGGAACTCTCCTTACTGCAGTTGGAGATCAGCTGAGTCTGCATGCTAATAATGCAGTTGGCCATGATTTTCACTTCTTGCAACCATTGTTTTTACAAACCCAGGCTGTTCAGAATGGTAGAGGCAATACAGGCCCCATTGAGAGAAGGGTTGGAATACATGGGATGGATCAGGATCTTCAACTGACTCCACTCTTTTGGTGTCATTCACTGTCTTTGCAGATCACAGCGAAGGCTCCCATACAGTGACCATATAAAGCCCATGTTCTTGGCATATGATTGACAGAGACAAACATTAATGCTCCATTCAATGAAGTTGCACACAGCCCAGGCATCCTTGTTACCATCACCACTGGCAAAGCCTTGGTAGACCATATCAAAGAACGCAGAGTTTCTTTTTCTTTGCCACTATTATTATTTCCTTCCACTGCTTTGCATGAGGGTCCCAGGCATGCAGGAGAAGAGCACTTTGCTCTGGTATTTTTGAAATGTCCTCCATAGCACCCGTGAAGTCAAAACTGCAAGTCTTGGGGTTATAGTATTGATAATCTTGTAGTTGCATGCCAGCTCCCCTGAAGATAGGTGTGTGATTTCCCCAGGGTGGTTTGGGCAGAAAGACATCTCTGTCTTCAAAAACTTTAAAAATCTTTGCACAAAACTGGCTCCAACCCTTAAGGCCCCAGTTCCAGAAATGATCCACACAGTGACAGACTGGCCACTTTTCAACACTTTGCTCTTCTCACCCAAGGCTAGTTCTGCAGATGCCTTGGAAAATTCAGCTTGTCCCCAAATGGGCAGGTATTCCTTGTCTAAATTTTTTTTATTATATTTTAAGTTCTGGGGTACATGTGCAAAATGTGCAGTTTTGTTACATAGATATACATATGCCATAGTGGTTTGCTGTACCCATCAACTCGTCACCTACATTAGGTATTTCTCCTAATGTTTTCTCTTCCCTAGGCCCCCATCCCCTGACAGGCCCTGGTGTGTAATGTTTCCCTCCCTATGCCCACGTGTTCTTATTGTTAAACTCCCACTTATGAGTGAGAACATGCGCTGTTTGGTTTTCTGTTCTTGTGATAATTTGCTGAGAATGATGGTTTCCAGCTTCATCCATGTCCCTGCAAAGGACATGAACTCACCCTTTTTTATGGCTGCATAGTATCCCATGGTGTATATGTGCCACATTTTCTTTATCCAGTTTATTATTTATGGACATCTGGGTTGGTTCCAAATCTTTGCTATTGTCTAAATTTTTTATGGTAATCTAACTGGGTCTCTTATCGTCCCGGTAGGCACCAACTCCCAGATTCATCTTTTTGCTATGGATATCCCTCTTAAAGGCTTTGGTGGTTCCCAGGATGGGATGTGGAGGTCTCATTTCCACATGGGCCCACAAGGAGCTGGCTCTGGCAGAGGCCATGGTGGGGAGGCCTAGGTAAAAGGTGGCAGCGATCCCCTAGAGGACATGGCTGGAGTGGAGCAGGGCCGGGCCATGGTGGACCTTGAGAGTGCAGTGGGTAGGCACAGGACAAAGTAGAGGGCAAGAGGGCGCAGAACCAGGGGGCATGGGCTCCTGCCAAAGGTCTTGTTCTTGTTTTGTATTAGAAGACCTCCACAGTGGAGTGAAAAATGAAGTCACTTCTCTGTATATTTTGAATTAAAGCTTGCACAGGTGTTTCAGCCTGCTAAATAGTTCAGCCTGGACTATTTCAGCTCTGAATTATTCAAATAATTATTTTAAAAATATTTTAAATATAATTTAGCACACAGAGAATGCCTCTGTGTGAAGTAAGTGGTGGCAATTTAAAATAACTAATGATCATAATTATTGGAATCTAGTCTCCTGGGCATTTTCTACTTCATAATTTACAGGGAGCCTATGAGAGTTCAAACACACTGTATTTTTGCCAAAGGAGCCTCATGCTTTGTCTGCATTTTATGGCTTCCTTTGCACCTGGAACAGCTATTTTAGGACTGTCTAGACAATCACCCCAGCTTTAAAGGTCTTTTCCTTTCTTTTCACATAGTCACTGAGCATGAAGGGTAATAAATAGATGATGCTGGCACTCTCTCACCAAAGATACTATTCAAATAGAGACAGGAACAAGAATGCCTTTGCTCTGGCTCACAAAATCAAGACGCCCTGTAACCCAGACATCTCCCACTAGGCCCCACCTCCGATATCACCATGCTAATCGTCAAATGTCAACATGAGATTTGATGGGGACACACAAACCATGTCCAAACCACAGCAAATGTGGATTCAAATTCTCCGAGGGCCATGGCTTATGAGCAGCGTTATTAGGGCAATTTGCTTAACTTACCCTATTTCCTCCCTTGAGTATCAGTTAATAATAATTCGAATCTTACTTGGCATTTAATAAGATAATTACTGAAAATTTTATGTCAGGTAGAGTGAGACTGGCAAACTTAAAACACTATAAATGCAAGCCCTTATTTTTAGTGAGCATCCACGGCATGCATATACTACCCCATTTCATCCTCAGCAATCTCAATCTTTTAATATATTACTACTTTCTTCCTTTTAGATAGACAAGTTGGGCAAAAATAAGTTAATCTCCCCACTAACAGAAGACTCTTTCCTGCAGGACAATAATGAAGTCCCGAACTGAAGGCAAACTTCTCCAAAGTCATCAGCAATTTTTCACTTCTCAATTGCCGATATCTTCTCACTTTGTCAGTTTTCACTTCCCAGACACTCCTTAAAGCAACTCAATCTGTTTTCTACTTCCGCTATTCAGATAAAACTGGTTTGGTAAAAATTCCCAATGCTGCCATGTTATAAAGCTGAAGGGGGACTGTTCTGTTTTTATTCTACCTGATCCCTCAGCACCACTAAACCTAGCTGGCCATTTATTAGCTTTGCCATCTGGAATCAGTTTCCTCCCCCAGCTTTTGCTATATGCACCCCTTTTCTCTTTTTCCTTCACTAGCCACTTGCTCTAGGTTCTTTGCTGCTGCTTCTGCTCCTTTAGAGCTCTAAATGCTGGCACTCCTCATGGCTCTGTTGCAGGCCAACATCTCTTAGTCAATCCTTCTGAAGATGTACCTGGAATTTGTGAACCTCCTGAGTCAGCCCCACCGGAAAGAAACAAGCTTCATGAGGGAAAGAACTTTTGCACATAAATTGCTGAATTTCCCAACACCTGAAAGAATCTCAGGCACACTCCAGGTGCTCAACAAATATTTGCTGAAGGAATGTGAATTGCCTGAAGTGCTTGAGATGCTCCCGGGATGCCCTTCTGGACATCTAAATTGGAATCACAGTGCATCTGAGAACCAAAATTTCTGGTCTTCTACCACACCGACTTTTATCCATGTTCTTTCCTTAATCTTAATCCACTTCCTCATTCTTTAATGCGCAGGGAAGCCTTTCCTGACCCTCACCTCCCCCCAGATTTAGTCGAATCTCCCTCTCGTGCCCTTTCATAGAATCCTCTCCTTTGTGGTACTGAGGTCCCTTAAATTTTACACATATCTGTGTGACTACTGCCAGCCTGTCTTGGATCATATAGGCTTGCACTCACCATCATACCTCCATTTCCTCACTAAGTCTCCCTCATGGTGGGCCCTCAATAAATATCAGTGAATAAACTGTTAATAATACAGATTTTATATTAATGTTAATATATCAAAATATAATAACAATATATTTAAATTGTACATTTATGATATAATGAATAATTAAAAGTTAAATAATGACATAAATTTCTCTCTCCTCAGCTCCGAGCTCTCCTCTGAATTCTACATGCATATCCCCATCTAGGGGCGTCACATCTCCAAATGGATGTCTAATGGGTTTCTCTATTTCAGCCTGTCCAAAACCCCAGCTTTTAAATTTTCCAAAACAAACTTGTTTCTCTCTCAATATTTTACTCATGTTAGTAAATAGCATCGCCCACCCAGTTGCTCAAGCAAGATCTTGAGAATCACATTTGATTCCCCCTTTTCCTTCACCAGCCCCTTACCCATATCTAATTAAACACTTAGTCCTGTTGCTTATACTTCTAAAATATACTTCAAATCCATCCCTTCTTCATTTCCACAGCTGCTGCCAAGCCCAATCTTCCATTAACAGTCAACTGGATGGTGGCTGCAAATCAACTGGTCCCCTGTATCCATTCTTGCTCCTCTACCACAGATTTTCTACACAGAGCTCAAAACATCAATCAAACCATCCCCATTAGAGCCCCATCCTAATTCAATGGCTTCTCACTACAATGCAATGAAGTACATACACCTTAGTGAGGCTCTGCCTATCTACCTACAGCACCTCATGCCATTGCTCCCTTCACGCACTAGACTCCCAACTCTCTTTTGTACATACTGTTCCCTCCACCTGGAATGATTACCCCATGTGTCCCCACCCACACCTTACACAGCTGGCTTCTTCTCCTCCTCCAGTCCTCAGATTACATGCTGCCTTCTCAGAGTCACCTTCTTAATGGTATCTAAAATAGATTTCGGCCGGGCGCGGTGGCTCACGCCTGTAATCCCAGCAGTTTTGGAAGCCGAGGCGGGTGGATCATGAGGTCAGGAGATCGAGACCATCTTGGCTAACACGGTGAAACCCCATCTCTACTAAAAATACAAAAAATTAGCTGGGAGTGGCGGCGGGCGCCTGTAGTCCCAGCTACTCGGGAGGCTGAGGCAGGAGAATGGCATGAACCCGGGAGGCGGAGCTTGCAGTGAGCCGAGATCGCGCCACTGCACTGCAGCCTGGGTGACAGAGTGAGACTCCATCTCAAAAAAAAAAAAAAAAAAAAAAAAAAAGATTTCACCTTCAGATATCTGTTATCACAGAAATATTTCTGTTCTTTACACAGCATTTGCCACAATTTGGAATTACTGATTTACTACTGTTTATTATCTTGTTTCTAGATAGAAACTTCTATGTCAGTCTTGTTCACCATTTCATCCCTAGCACCTAAAATGGAGCTCAGCATAGATTATCAATAAATGGTTGTTGCATGAATGGATAGAGTGGAGAAAAACAGTCAGATTAATACAGTTCCAACAGGTCAATGGTTGCCAGAGCCTGAGGGTGAAAAGAGGGGTTGACTATAAAAAGGCAGAATGAAGAGATTTGGTGGTGGGGGTGGGGGTGGGGGGTGGTATATATAGAATTCTTCTGTATCACAATTTTGATGTTGGCTACATAACTTTATGTATTTGTCAAAACTGATAGAACCATACCCTCCAGAAGGTCAATTTTACTCTATGTAAATTAAAAAATAAATTAATAAAATTTTGATTCCAAAACCCATGTCAACCCAGAACAAATCTAAGATTCCAAGATTCACAGGTTTGGAGGTTTTTTTTATCTGGTGGTGGAGGGTTCAGTTAACTTCCTGTGTTCATGGTCAAAGTACTGACTCAAACCATACTTCCCTATTTTTCATTTATCAGTTTAAAGAAAGGAAACCGGAAACAAAATAAAGATGTGAAAGATAAATAATACAAGAAAAAAACACAGTAGTAAAATAATATTTAAACTAATCATGTGATAAAATGTCAGCATTTATTCATGACATTTGGCTCTGTTTGTATTGGATCACCCAAGCAGGGCAGTGGCTGTGGGTTGATTTCATAATAGTGCCTCCCACATGTACGCCCACGCCTGACCTCTGCTTTGTGCAGTTGATAATGACTAAACTTCACATATTATGCTGACAAAATCTACTCCTTCCCTGGAGGGCTGTTACACACAGGGAATTGGAGTTTCACAGCTGAACAATGTTTCTTTCTCAAATTCTAGGATGATCCACTTCCATTAGAACCAAGTTATATGGGCTGATAAATTGCTGTCTTTTGCCAAAGTGTTACTCATCATTGTATATTCACCCAACAGATGCCACTGAGAAACCCCATCCTATCGGGGGAAAGAAGGATGCAGAGATATGAATAGACTGTTTAGACACAAGTTGCATTCCCTAAAGTAAGCACATGACATACAAATTTCATCTTATGACCTTTCCCCCACCCCCACCCCCACCGATTTTCATCCATTAGAACGTGTTGATGGATATACCATTTCAAAACGAAATATTTGGATATCTGACTCTGATTTGGGGAAAGGGAAATGGTGAGCTAATTTCCTCTTTTATCAAGCTGAATCACTAAGTTCGCTCTGCTGCCATGCACGCATAAGTAATGCCATAGCAACCTCTCAGTTTGCTCTTAAACACACAACAGCAGAACTATGCGAATAGGTACATTTTTTAATCCTTAGATTTTCTTAGCAGCTTAAGTTTTATAAAACATTTTATGGTATGGGATTATTTAGTTCACCTTTGGTAGCCTTATTGCTGACTGACACATATATCATCAATACCAGCACAACAGAAAGGCTTAGTTCCTGGAAAATTTTCCAATAACTTTCCTTTATTCTCAATCTCTAGTTCACAATGAAAAATTTGCACATTGGACGCTATAGTCTGGGTCCTCTTCAGGATTTTCTTTATAAAGATCCTAACTTTAAATGGGACTGAAATATATAACTTGAAATTCATGAAATACAGAAATACATGGATCTCTCACATAGCTATTTAAGTAAATTCAGTGAAAGTGTGATTATCACTTGGTATGTACTAGGAATTATGTCAGGTTCTAGAAAGAAAGAAAATCTTTACTATCAAGGGATTCAGATGAACTCCTGTAGAAAATAAGGGATGGGTACTCTTGCATTCTGCCACTTTGGGGTTTAGATTTTTATGCCTACAAAATATATGGTAACATCTAACTTTAGACTAGTTTAAGAAAAGTCCATCTAAATTGAGAAAATGTGGATTTTTAAACAGTTTTATTATCCTCATGCATTTCTTCACAAATGTATACACCTCTTTCTAGTGGATGACAACAAAATGAGAGCACTAGTACTATGGAAATGCCTTTCACAAAACACCATGTCACTGCTCTCTGTCAAGTGTCTTTGGCTGACAGACTGGATGAATCATTGACTTGTTCTTGAAATACCTGAAATGGGCTTCAGATTCCATACTTGAATCTAACATTATTTAGCCACTTCTGCCAAATATTTTAATTACTTAAGGAGTTAAGGTTTTGTTATTTTATAGAGAGGCAATACACTTCAATAAAATTTTAGATATCCCATCCATCCTTCCATGAGCATATGTTAATGTATCCAAAGCTAAGGGAATTTGGATCAAGTCATTTTTTTCACTTAAGCACTTATGTATAATTTGAAGGATACACATCAGGAAACAGAAAATATCAACTTTCTCATTGACCAGATGCATTTAAAAATATCTCAGTGAACTGGCATCCCTTCATTTCCGATCAGGTAGAGAGCTGTGCATTCTTAAAACTACTAGGCTTGTTCTTAAGCAAAGCTTACTGTTGCTAGCTCTTGCTGCTCTTAGAAGTGGGAGCAAAAGGTTTGATTCTATAGGGCTGTCCTGATTGTAATTGTAGAATTAGGAAGCCCTCTGTATTTCCTGATGAATCATATTTTAAGTTATTTGTATACTATAATAAAATGATTTTTTAACTTTTAGGAATATTAACTTGAGGCCTTAATAGATGGTCCCCAGGGTTAATATTCATTTGATATGCTAATATGGAGAAATTCTTTACCTTAATGATTGTCAAAGTATAGTCCCTAGGGGAGAAATGTCAATCTTAGCTGGAAACTTACTGGAAATGCAACTGCTTGAACCCTACCCCGGACCTACTGACCAGGCACTCTGGAGATGAGGCCAGCAATCAGTATTTTAACAAGCCCTCTAGGTGACTTCAATGCGCTCTCAAGTTTGAAATCCACTGCTTTATATAATACACATTGCTCCTCTGGGATAATACATACAGAGCAATTTATGTTGAGAAATAGCTCTTTTCTTCTTTTTGATGGTGTGTTGTTTTTTGTGTGTTTGCTTGCTTGTTTCGTATTCTGACAAAAGTAATTGAAAATGTTTAATATAAGGATTTTTGCCTATCCCAGTATGGTTATGACACAAGATCACTTGGTTCCTGATAAACTAAAAAGTCATTGTAAACATTGTTGTTTTGAAGAACAACCTACTTAAAATATATTTTATTAGCAGCAATAAGAGGATGACTAATTTGAATAATCTAGCAACTTGAGACTGGGGAAACAATATGGCTTAGAGTCAGAGGGACTTTAGTCCAGCTTAAATCAGGGTTACTCAACATAAGCATTATTGACTTTTGGGGCCAGATAATTCTATGTTGGAGGGGTGCTATAGGATACTTGGCAGCAAACCTGGTCTCTACCCACTAGATGCCGGGGGATGACCCTTCTCAGTTGTGATAATAAAAAATGTCCCATTGTAAGATGTCCCCTTGTGGGGGCAAATAGTCCCTAGCTGAGAACCACTGGACCATTGGGGGTTCCCAACCTCAACAGTACAGTAGAATCAATTAAGAATACTGATGCCCGGCCAGGCACAGTGACTCACGCCTGTAATCACAACACTTTGGGAGGCTGAGGTGGGTAGATCACCTCAGGTCAGGAGTTCAAGACCAGCCTGGCCAACATGGTGAAACCCCATCTCTACTAAAAAAATACAAAAATTAGCCAGGCATGGTGGTGGCAGGTGCCTGTAATCCCAGCTACTCAGGAGGCTGAGGCAGGAGAATCACTTGCACCCGGGAGGCGGAGGTTGCAATGAGCCGAGATTGCACCACTGCACTCCAGCCTGGGCAACAAGAGTGAAACTTCATCACAAAAAAAAAGAAAGAAAAGAAAAGAATACCGATGCCCAGACTGGTTGGATTGAACCTCTGTGGATAGGCTCAGAATCAGTACCTTTTCAAAGCTCGGTAGGTGATACAAAGGTCCAGCCAAGACTGCCAAACACTGTACAGACATCCTAGTGCATCCATACCCTTACCTGGGAGGGAGCTGTAATACCATCTGTTCTAACTATCACACAAGATCAGATGAGAGAGCATTTATGAAAGCATTTACACCACAAGGCAATTAGTATGTTAAAGGCAGCAGAGAAAAACAAGGTACTTATCAAAGTTGCCACTGAAATTGAAAAATGTATCCAGCTCTCTATTATGAATTAGGGTGGTTTATATTTACTGTCTCTTAGATTCATACCCCATTCCCAATAGGAAAGAGATGTGATGCATTTTCTAAGTCTCTCTTGGGAGTAGATTCATGATATTATTCAGTCTTCGATGGGCAGAAAACCATAAAAATTGGATCAAATCGTTCATACTATGCACCAGTGATGCTCTGAATATATACCATAAAATCAATATTCTTTCTATTCTTTTGCCTCTCAATAACCAATTTTAATAAGTGGAAAAGAATTCAGATTCCTCTGACAATAGCCTCTTCAGAAAGAATGGGGAAAATTCTTGGGTTACAATTGTGTCAATGAAAGGGATTCTTTATTTTAAAAAAGATAAAAATATCCAAATAATAACAAATGTTAACAGTTACTAAATCTGAGTAACAAATACATAGATATTTGTTTTCACTTTTCTACATTTTTCTTTGAAGTATCTGATTCAAACTCAAAGAGGATGCTAAAATCAGTTTGAACAAAGCACCAGTGAATACTTCAAAGAAAAATAAAGAGAAAAGCACGTTTTTGTTGCTGTCAGGTGACTATGGAGACCCCATGGGGATGAGGAGGCCAGCTGGGGGCCAAGGGGCTGCATCCCACAGTGTCTACCTCAGTTTATATTGCCAGCTTATGCAGGGAGGGCACATTAGCCTTTGATATTCAAGAGCAGTTCTAACTGAGCAGTTCAGCTAGGGTGTAAGGAAATCTTAGTAGTTGAATTTTTTTTTTCATGTGCTCTAACAGCTTTTAAAACAAGGAAATTATTATCAATATCTGCTTCTACTCTCCTTAATGAGTTGCAAAAGTGTGTAATCCCTGCCTTTCTCCCTAATAGAACCAATATGGTAGCAATGGGGACATTTTACACAAAAGGCAGAGTGAAAAGATGGACTTTTAGGCACATTTTTTTTAAGAGATGAGGGTTTCTCTATGCTGCCCAGGCTGGACACAAACTCCTGGGGCACAAGTGATCCTCCCACCTCAGCCTCTCAAGTAGCTGGGATTACAGGCATGCACTACCATGCTCAGTTTAGGCATATATTATAAAAGAAGCAATGTGCCTGAAGCACTACACTCCCCTGTAGACTGTGGACAGATAAGTAAGCAAAACAATTTTTGTCCCAGAGTAGGAGTTGGCAAACTACAGCCCCTGGGACAAATCCAGTCCACTGTCTGTTTCTGTGAATACAGTATTAATTTAACACAGCCCAGTCCATTCGTTTGCATATTATCTATGGCTTCTTTCAGCTACAACATCAGAGTTGAGTAGTTGTGACAAAATCTGTATAGCCTCAAAAGCCTGAAATACTTACCATCTGTGTCATTACAGAAAAGTTCCCTAACTCCCATCCTAGAGTATTAACATATAAATTTGTTCCATAAAGCCACTGTAATCCCAGCACTTTGGGAGGCCGAGAGGGGAGGATGGCTGGAGCCCAGGAGTTTGAGACCAGCCTGGGCAACATGGCAAAACCCCGTCTCTACAAAAATTAGCCAGGCACGGTGGTGGGTGCCTATAGTGCCAGCTACTGGGGAGGCTGAGGTGAGAGGATCACTTGAACCCAGGAGGTGGAGGTTTCAGTAAGCTGAGATCATGCCACTGCACTGTAGCTTGGGTGACACAGTGAGACCCTGTCTCAAGAAGAAAGAAGGAAGGAAGGAAGGAAGGAGGGAGGGAGGGAGGGAGGGAGGAAGGAAGGAAGGAAAAAGAAAGAAAGAAAAAGAAAAAAGAAAGAGAGAGAGAGAAAGAAAAGAAAAGAAAAGAAAGAAAAGAAAGACTTAACAAGTGAGTGGACAAAATACAACATAATATTTCTCAATGACTTTTATAGTCACATGGTAGCATACATTTATACTACATTTTTGCTTTAATACAGAAAAAACAATTATAAAGACCCAAATATTGTCACCTTTTCTCTTAAAAAAAACCAAACTAGTGTGGTCTACAAAAGAAACCTAAAAGAGGATGTGTTGATAATTAATAATTTAACACATTGTTAAAGTATCACTGTTTGATAGTCTCTCAACCTAGCCATTTCCTAGAGTAAGACTATTTTATTTATATACCTATTTGCAGTTGAATAACTGTAACACAGGTAAAAATACTAATGAAAATTTATAGGCAAAAATATTTCCCTTTTGTAGAAAAATAGAAGTCACAGCTGTATGCTAGAGAGAAATAGAAAAGTAAACTTTTCTTTCAGTCCTTACAAAACAATTACCTCTATAGGGAGTAAAGATGATATTTGTGTTTTGACATAAGTAAAAGCTTATTTTTAGTTCATTTCATATGGCTGGACTTTCCAATGTTTGGGGAAATTTTAAGAAACGGAGACGTTTTTGTAGCTACACAAGATTCTATTATTTCCAGAAGCCTCGTAAATTGAAAATGAGACCTTACTGACATTCTTTCTTTTGTTTCTCCTCAAAAGGATTCCCAAATAGGAAAAAAATATGTAATAAAACAGAGAGTGCAGAGCTATGGTTGTCAAGGCAACCATAATCATCTTGCCCTTGAACTGTGGTAGAGCATCCACTGCAGTTCAATCTAACCTCATGTGTCCTCAGAATGCTTATATATGTTCGAAATCCTTATTATATAGCAATATCATTCCAATCAATCAGGTGATGATAGGAATGTAGATCAGGAACCGAAATGTCCATGGTATTGCCATTATGGAAGGTAGACAGGAAAACGACACTTGCTAGCATACAGAATAGCTAAGAGAACATGTCCTTCCACTCCATGCCATTCAACATGCATTTGGGACACTATGCTGGCTACTACCATTAATAGAAACATAAGTCTAGCCCATAAAGTAGTGAATCCAGATTAAATGAGCTGCAATCCTGTGATAGATCTCCATAGCCCTAGAGAACTATGACAAACTACAGAATGGCTGGTATACACACTCACAAATTGCCACTTTGTGGAAAAAATGGTAACTATGTATGATCATCAGTTTTTCTTCACAGTGAAGAGAAGAAAACTTTCCCCATACAATTTGGAAGAAACTCTTACTACTTATTTGAATCTCATCTGATGCTTCCTTCAGGACTACAGAGGATTGTGTTTTCTCTAGGAGATAGTCAGTATCTTAGAGGCTGGGCAGCCAGAGTTTGCCTCACTGAACACTAAATGATCTTTGCTTATATTTTCCAACTCAGACACTCCTCAATTCTGAAAGTCTGTTAAGATAGCTGGATATTTCAAAGTCCACATGCATTTTCCCATAGAAATAAAGATATAGTGGTTTTGGTTTGTAGGTCAGCTCAAGTAGTCTCATTTAACCTATGACATACGTGAAGTACAGAGTGGGAAGTACAAATGTAAATGGGAACCCCATTCTCACCCTTGTGAGACCCTAGAAAACAGAAAAGAGTCCCCATCATGGGATAGGGGAAGGAGCACTGGGTTGGGATCAGAAGTCTTTGTCTGTATCAGTTCTTTCTCTGTGCCTCCAGGCCAGAGACCATCTCCTCTGAAGTCAGTTCTGAGGCCCCTGGATCCAGCTCCATTGCTTAGCTCACCATGGGAACTCAGCACATCATTTATACTGGAAATAAAATAATAAGCACCTTGCCATATGATCTGAGGTCACCATTTAGTCATTTGAACATTTATTTTTCTGTTTTGTTTTGTTTTGAGACAGGGTCTTGCTCTGTTACCCACGCTGGAGTGCAGCAATGTGATCTTGGCTCACTGAAGCCTCGACCTCCTGGGCTTAAGTGATTCTCCTGCCTCAGCCTCCCAAATTGCTAGGACTACAGGTGGGCACCACACCTGCTAATTAAAAAAAAGTTTTTTTTTAAGAGACAGGGTCTCACTATGTCGCCCAGGCTGGTCTCGAACTCCTGGGCTCAAGCAACTCTCCTGCCCCAGTCTCCCAACATTTCAATATTTCTGAGATTCAAGATCCTCCTCTATAAATTAGATGTTTGGGAAAAATAGGCCAGGCACTAAGCTTCTCTTACTCTCAAATTGTATTACCCTTAGATCTGTGGATAACTCCTGTTATTCCTGTTTTTTTTTTTTTTTTTTGGTATAATAGTGATAACAATGGGTTTCATAAAGGGTGGATGGGAAGATATCCTAAGGATAGAGACAGAGTTAAGATAAGCATTTTACTATTGGTGGAGGATTGAAGACTTATATTTTTGGAAAGGAATTTGCTGAAAAAAATAGACACTGGCATTTTTTGCTGAATTGACAATGTGATAAGAAGCACTCCCCAATTTCCCCTCTCGGTTATTTTTGAGTAAGTCCTATCCCATCTTCGTGGTGTCTCCTTCCACTCATTAAACAAATTTCCTTGTTTTTTGTTTCTAGTGTATTTATCACCATCTCACTTACCTTATTTTTTCTGTGTATGTACTGGCCATCCTTTGGCCCTCTAGAAATAAAGTACCATCAGGGCAGGGGTTTGTGTCTGTTTTGTCCAGAACTGTATCTCCAAAGCCTAGAATAGCATCTGCACATAGTAGGCATTCAAAACATACTTAGTGAATAAATAAATGAATGAATCACTGAATGAGAGCAAAAAAAGTATACTCTTCTTCAGATCTAAATAAAATAGACATTTCAAAGTATATGTTGAGGCATCCACTGAAGACAAATTTTGGAATATTATGAAATCCAGTAGGAGGGAGATTATTTTTTGTCAGAAAAACTAAGGTAAGGAGACCCAATACCCCAGACTACTATCCAAAAGATTGAGTAACCAGAGTGATTGCTTAGATAGAGATGCTCTTGATATATTAGAGTAAACACGTATAAAGAAGGAATGCTTCTTGTATTTCTACTTAGGCCTGAGAAATGTCTGGTACAATGGAAAACACCCTGAGGCGGAAGCCACCAGGCATCCGGAATCAGTGGATTCTTCCTCTGCCTCTTAGTACCTGTTGACTTTGAGCAGCTAGAGGACTTCCCAAACTTCAGTTTTCTCATTTATAAAACTGGAATATGGCCCCCGGCCTTACAAGGTGGTTGTGAGGGTAAAATAAAATGTAAGGAAACCCAGAAAAAGAAGATCTTCAGTAAATGATGGCCACTCCTACTATTGCCATCAGCAAGAGTAGCCCTGCTCAAGTCACTGAACCCCTCTGGGCTCCAGTTCCCTTTTCTACAAAATGAAAACATTGGACGAGAATGATTTCAAATGGACCTGCCACTCCAAAAATCCTGTATGCTCAGTTTCACTCCCTCAAATATGTAACTATGGGGCTGGGTGAAAAAACAAGATCTTTTAGAGAACCTAGACTTAGCTATAGAGGCTTATTAAATATGGTAAATTATCTGTGTTATAATTCTACATTCATAACCCTAAAATATAATTTTCCCTTACAAATATTCTGGAAAAAAAGTTTCCCATGTCTTGGCAAACCAAACTCCAGAGAGTTTTCCAGTGTTTGGAAGGGGCTGAAGGGCCCCAGTATTTTAAAGATGAATATAATTTGGTGCTGAAATCTTCCTTTTGTGTTTATGACTATGTCCCAAAACAGAATCCTAGAAGAGAGAAGTGTGGCTTAGAAATATCAAGAGACTGCCTAAGAATCCAGCAGGGCTTCATATACATTTTAGTTGATTTACACTTTAAAATTGTGATTCACTTACATGTTTCCACATTTCTATTGCCCCAAACAGGATGAATTTGACAATTTGTGAATCATGAAAAAAGAAAGAAAATCAACTTAATAAACAAGTTATTTTCCCTTTGGGTCATATGCACCCCATAAGATAACTTTAAAGCAGCACTTACATTATAGAGACATTTACTTGGGATTAGCAGAAAATAATTTTCAGGTTGCCGGTCAGTCTTTAAAAATCTTTTTAAAGAAATTATGTATCCAAAGAGCTCCCGGGGGAAAAAAATCTGTTAATTATAATACTTCTGACCAACAAAAAAACCTAAATGGTCTGCAATACTTCTAAGTTATTAGTGAAAAAGACCTCCCTTTAGTACAACACAATTTTTAATTCCTTGAAGTATGTCTTGGTGTAACAAACACCCCCATCCTTTAGGTCATATTCAAATTACACACACACACACACACACACACACCCACGCATGCACACACAATGCACCACCCACTTCTCTCATTTCCTCCTGTAACCACAAAACGGAATGTTTTATACAATCATGCACACCCATTTTATTTGCATAAAAATGATGGCTTTAAACTGGTAAAGAAGCAGGAGATCATAATCAGAACTGAAATTAGTCAAAATGAAGAAAAATCTTTTAAAAATAAAAATGAACCTTACATTCTAATATATTTGCACCTGGATCAAGAGCTACTATATTAAAATAAACATTCATATCATATAACTAAATACAGGTGACCTAGAAACACCCAACTTACAAATATCCTGTACATGAGAACAGTCGACCCAAGTGAGCCAGGCCAGGAACAGGGCAGGCTCTCTCCAGACTTGAAGGCTAGAGAAGGATTCCCTTAGGATTCCCCTCCATCTCGTCCTGCTGGATAGTGGTGCTGGAAGTGATTAGAGTAGAAAGGGGAAGTAAGAAGCCATGGGACTTGTACCGCCACAGTACTGTCTTCCCACCATTCTCAACGAGGACTCCATTTCCCATAAATGTTATAAAGAGTGCCTTGGTTCCCAGGCCGGTCCATCAGAAGTCTGCTGGACCCACAGTGCAGCTGGAACTGTGCTATTAATACTAGGCTGACTTCCCACTTGGAAGCCAACTCCAGCCCTGACAGTGCTGTCAGCTCTGTTATGGTTAAATGGATTTGTGGGCGGTCCTGGGAGCCTGCCAGTGAGAACATCCTTTCTGTGGGAAAATTCCTACCAAGGCCCAAACAGCTCACTGTCAAACAGGGTTGTAGACCACAAGTTGTGAGAGCCTTAGGCACTGACCAATCACTTCTCACCTTTCCCTTCTGGAAATACTTGAGTGATCACTAGAGTCAACTCTTACACAGAGAAACATAAGGCAAGTCCAACACTCAGCACGTGATCTGTTCCATGGCAAGTAATGTGTATATTTTACTGTTGTCATTAATAAAGTGACTACAAAAATAAATTATACCTCAGTAACACCATGTTCTAATCAACTGAGAGACATTATCACATAACAGTCCTCTTGAATAAGTGGAACTTACGTGTAGAAAGGTTACTGTTCTCATCAATAGCAAAGAGGTAGTTTGGTACAAGTTGATGAAATACAAGATCAAATAGTTTACCCACACAACACACACACAAAGAGAGCTAAAAATGCAACAGAGATGGGGAGTTATTATAGTAGCAGACTGTAATCTGCTAGGAGATGAAGGATATTCACTGCCTGGGAGCCTTAAGTACACACTGTTAACTGGTCCAAATAAGGCAATGGTCATGCTGAAGCAGGTACCTTTGGTATATCTTTAGCTTATTTACCAGTAAGAAGTAGGGCCTTCCTTATCTACTTAAAGACAGCACAGAAACCACTGGAGACCAAATTAGGGCATGAAAAAGCAGAGGATCTCCCAAATCTGAGGCCTTAAGTCAGTTGATCAAAGTTCTTAACCAAAGGACAAGGGGACAGATAAGGGCCAACTTCAGTGTAGTGACTTGTCCTCCATGTAGGGGGTCAGAAGAGAGATTTTGGCACATCTGAATACTTCTCAGTTCTCCAGTACTGAGTCACTAATGATAAGTCAGCTTTGGTGTTGTATTTCTCTTACTTAATCATCCCCAAGGATAAAATATTCCAGTACCCACGGGGAATCCGAAATGAGGTAAGAGCAAATTTAGGTTGGTTTCTTAAATGCCTGAGAATGATATTTTAGTTGGCATATAATATATGGATACACACACATATGTAGACTATATATTATGCATATATACTATGTTCACCAGGATTGATGTATATATACTATGTATAGGTATATATACTACATATATATGCATATGCACATATATATTATCTTTCTTTTTTATACAATAGATGTCAACTGACCTTTAGAAATGCCTTCAAATTATATTATTCAGTTCAAGCACACTTAGTACCATATCCACCTGTGGGTAGCCAATTAGAAATTCATGCCTCACTAATATGTTTCCAGACTGAAGGTAAATTGTAAGCATGCACATCTGTGTTGGTTGTGAAAAACATCATCCTTTACACTACTGAAGAAATCTTAATGCCAACCTACCCTCCAGAGAAGCCTCAGATCCTTGGAAAATTTTCAGTTTCACCAACACACAGAGGTAAGCCCCAGCAAAAGTTCTTTAACAGGTATTTGGAAAAAAGGCAACAAAGAATTTCCCTCTCTAAGTTAGGCTGACTAGTATGGTGCTGTGGAGACAGAAGGGGATATTAATTCCACATAGTGCTCTCTCCCAGGCAAAAGCATTTTAAAATAAAAACAGCAAAAAAAGTTCTAATTTCAAGTCACCCTGAGAACTAAACTTCTTCCTTTCAGGAAATTTACTGAACTTGGCCAGTGCTTAGAAGTCTTTAGTGTTGAGATATTTGCTAGGGTGTCCTTATCTAATCAGAAACAACCTGTCTCAGGCAACAGTATTGCTTACACTGTGTGTGTGTGTGTGTGTGTGTGTGTGTGTGTGTGTGTGTGTGTGTGTGTGTATGCATGGTAGTATGTCAATCTGAGCCAACTTGTCCCAAGGGCCACACCTATTTCTTGATGTTAAACAAACCCGGTTTAGGATAAGGAGTTTGAAATTAGAAATGTGGCAAGTAGCCCAAATGAATTTTTGTCTGACTTGTCACTTCTATTTTAATTCTCTCTTCCCTAATTGTTCTGCCTCCTCTCTGTACTTTCTGATCATTTTCCTTGACCTCATCATTGGAAAGGGTGTACCCATAGAGTGGGTGAAGCCATATTCTAGAAAAGTCACTGCCTAGGATTTTTAATGAGCTAACAATCATTTGTGACTGCATCAGGCAAACTTTTCATACAAAGAAATGCTTAGAAAGCCCAAAAAGACAGAAATTGACTATCTCCAAGCTACCAAAACAGGCTGGATTTTTGGTGCCTGCTGGCTATTAAATGATTATGTAGAAGAATTTGCCCTTTCATACAACTTAGTAGTGACATGGTAGTACAGCAGTTAACTTTTACCACTTGTCACTTCTTCAGTGTTTCCATTATCTACCAAAGAGAACCTAACAGTTGTGAACATCTGAACTGGTTAAGGTCAGTGAGCAACACCTAGCCTACAAGTTTGTTGCCATGATTACATGAGATAAAAAGTATAAAGCACTTATGTAGTACCTGGTACATGGAAAGAGCTCTCTCTCTCTCTCTCTCTCTCTCTATATATATATATATATATAATATATATATATATATATGTTCATCACTGTCATCATAATCATTATAACTATGATCACCACCACCACTATCATCACCACCATCATTGTCATCATTTATTGTGAAATGAGGACTACTGATTATAAAATTTTAATTAGGACAGGAGTACCATCCATGATAGAATAAACTGAAAGGTAAACACAATAATACATAGTTCTCTATGTAGAAGGATCCCCTGAGAGTTCATCAGTCTCCACATATTTTCCCCACAAACCATATATCCACTTTTCTTCCATTACCATGGAACCTGACTCCAAAAGATTTAGATAAATTACTGATTTCAGCAGCATGCTGGACAAATTTTTCCAGAAATTTTGTGGATCAGACAGTAAAATGTAGCAAATATAGCTGTACATACAGATGGACTGAAGAACTATGCATATCAGGTACTAATTAACAAAGTAGGCAAATCTACCATCACAGGTACCTGGTCTCATCTTGTTTAACATCTTCATCAGAAACTTACATAAAAGCATGGGCAGTGATTATCAAATTTTTACTAGACAACTAAGCTAGGAAGAATGCATAATATAATAGAAGAGAGAATCGGGGTTTTAAAATACAATTGTAATTTATATATAATAATTTAATTAGATTAAAAGGTTAGGATGATACTTTAAAAATTCAAGAAATTAGAAATTTGCATTTAAATTGTAACAATTAATTAGACAGAGAGAGGCAACTTGAGTTTAATTCTGTGAAAAGGAAAAGGTAGGATTTTTAATGAGCCAACAATTGTCCAATAAGCTCAAATGAACTCCAAGTCTGACAAAAGCATTACACCAGGGAATGGAAACTTGGGCTGCATGAAAAAAACTTTGGAATCCAACTCAAGAAAAGAGAAAAGTGACCAAGCAATGGATTCCACCCCAGCCAGAGCACACATGGAGCACTAAACTCTGGTCTGGCGGATACACCTTTGAAAGACATTGAGGCATCCAGCAAGTTCTGAAGAGGGTAGTGAGGCTAGGGAGGGGAAGATGGTGAAAACTTGGTCATTTGACAAACCTTCGAAATCCATGAAATAAATTGATGTTGAGACTGAAGTTGCAAAGGCTGTGCAGTAATAGAAATGCTGACCTAAAATATTTGAATGGTGAAGTAGTAGATCTGGCCTATCTTTCAAGAGAGCAGATTTCAAATGACAGAATGAGAATTTCAGGAGGTAGGCCTGGGCCTCCTTCAAGGAGACTATATCTAAAGAAAACATTCACCCAAGGATAAGTGACTTAAGGGTAAGGGGATTCTTAATACTTAAAGGTTCATGCAGATAACCATCTGATTATCCATTCTGAATATGGTGAAAAGGAATCCTGTTTTGGGTGAGTGGCCAAACATATGACCGTTAGGGTGCCACAACTGTAATTCAGTTCTCCTGTGTAAAGTGTCAATGAGCGATATGAGGAAGAGGGAGGGCTTCGTTAGAGGAGAAGGGGATGGCTGGAAATGGGGAAAGAGCAGTTTACGGCTGGCTTTGGGTGGCTGAAGAGCGTAGCAGGTAGCATAGTTCCCATGATAAATGAATTCATACTAATTAATTAATAAAGGCTCAAACCAAACTTTGGAATTTTATTCAATGCTAGTCCTATTCTAATGACAAATGAGTCAAAGACAGCAGTCCCAGTGCCCTATGGCCTAATCCATTCCCTCCCAATGCTGGAATGATGTTTTATTCTTTTTCACAGTCTTCATGACACCTTAGGCACTAGGCAGTAGCTTTATTAACTTTCTACTTTTGCTCCAGGGAGTTCAGGTTGAAGAATGAGGAATGATTAGTCGACAGTAGAAACTAGTTTGGCATACCACATGTTCTCACTCATAAGTGGGAGTTGAACAATGAGAACACATGGACACAGGGAGGGGAACATCACACACCAGGGCCTGTTGGGGGTGGGGGACAAGGGGAGGGAGAGCATTAGGACAAATACCTAATGCACGTGGGGCTTAAAACCTAGATGACAGGTTGGTAGATGCAGCAAACCACCATGGCACATGTATACCTATGTAACAAACCTGCATGTTCTGCACATGTATCCCAGAACCTAAAGTAAAATAACAAACACACAAACAAAACAAAAACAAAAAGAAACTTATTTGGCAAGGTGACTATTTGCTTGACTACTTTCACTAGGATATATGACCCCAACCTAAGTTGAAGTATTTTGACATCAAGGTGATATAAACATTTTTGCTGTTTTTTTTGAGAAAAATATCACAGTAGTATGTCAATGTGGGTTTTTTTCTTAAATGTCTTGATCACTGTTAATTTTTAAAATTTGTCTTTTTAAAATATACTTTTTAATGTCTGATGGGACATTAACAAATATTGTTAGACTGTGCTTCAACACTATAGTGATTTAACATATTTTGATATAATATAAAATATATAGCATACATTATGTTTTGATATATGTACCTTAATATCTAACAAAACTTTCTAGAAGAATTACATCTATTTATGTATTAAATTATACTGAAGCAAATTGAGAATTTATTTCATAATTAACACAAAATATCCATATTGCCTGGACCCAGAAATGAGGAACATGATGCTACAGTGTTAAAGCAAGGTTAGAATATTATTGTAGAGCATAATTGATGGAGGGAGTGCATTTTCAAATATCCTCTTTACCTCCTTGTTGCTATGTTGGCTACACACATAATACTACCCGAGCCTGTACCTCTCATTAATCCATTGTAACCTTTTCTTGCTGAGGAATTTCATCACAGCCATATTACCTGCCAGTAAGTGATAGTTCAGGTCAATTTGAAATGCCATGGCTTTTGATCCTGCTGTCTCTGAGTATTTCATTTTAGATTTTAATTACAATGGTATTGTGCTTATGGACCAATGCCAAACTGCATTGAATTGGGAAGTCATTTTCCTTTATTTACCTTTTATAATATAATTTCAAAATGACAGGCTCATACAAAAGCATAATTCTTTATAGACACTGGCTCATCATTGGACTTAATCAATTCCAAAGCAATGAGGATGGAAGAAATCCAGGGGGTCCTGATTCATGGAGATTCCTGGCATTTTTCCCACTCAGTTGATGGAAAATGTTTTCTCTTTTTAAGTTAGATGAGGGATGGGGTTAGGGAAACTCACATCCTACACTCTTATGATTTGGCTCATGTCTTTACTGTTCTCCAAATTTTATGTGTTTGGGTCAGTTAATCAGACTCCTAATTCTATCCATTGTATTCAAACAGATGTAGTACTTTTTTCTCCTTTCTTCCCCCAAAGCTGCATTACTTTTTGGATATGAGGTCTCTCTGGCCAGATGCAAAGATTCTGCCTGTGTGACAGATGACATCTCCCCCATGCTAATAAGTCTTTTAAAACCCAGCAATTATCTTTGGTATCCTACAAGTCATGAACAGCAGTACACTAGGGATATAGCGATTTACTTAATAAATATCTGTTGTGTGGATAGAAAAGCTAGAAATATTAGTCAGATCTGCTTTTTCTCGAGCTTGAGTCTTAATTATATATTTCTTTAAAATTGAGATATAATTCACATACTATAAAATTTACCACTTTAAAGTGTGCAATCCAGTGAGTTTTAGTACATTCATAGTCATGCAACCATTACCACAATCAACTTTGGAGCATTTTCATCACCCTAAAAAGAAATCCATACCCATTAACAGTTACTCCTCACATCCCTCTCCCCCAGCCCCTAGCAAGCATGAATCTACTGTCTGCCTGTGTGGATTTGCCTGTTCTGGACATTTCATATATATCCAATCATACAGTATGTAGCCTTTTGGGTCTGGATTCTTTACTTAGCATAACATTTTCAAGGTTTGCATGTGTTGTCACAGGAATCATCCCTTTTGTGGCTAAACATATTCTTTTGTATTGATATATCACATTTGTTTATTTGTTGATGAACATTTGGATTGTTTTCACTTCTTAGCTATTATAAATAACACTGCTCTGAACATTCATGTACATGTTTCCATGTAGACATATATGTTCATTTCTCTTAGGTAGATAACCAAGAGTGGAGTTTCTGGGTCATATGGTAGTTATATGTTTTAACTATATCTTTCTTTCTTTCTTTTTCTAGACAGAGTTTTACTCTTGTTGCCCAGGCTGGAATGCGATGGCATGATCTCGGCTCACTGCTACCTCTGCCTCCTGGGTTCAAGTGATTCTCCTGCCTCAGCCTCCTGAGTAGCTGGGATTACAGGCGTGTGCCACCACGCCCAGCTAATTTTTTGTATTTTTTAGTAGAGATGGGGTTTCTCCATGTTGGTCAGGCCAGTCTCGAACTCCCGACTTCAGGTGATCCGTCCGCCTTGGCCTCCCAAAGTGCTGGGATTACAGGCATGAGCCACCACGCCCGGCCTTAACTATATCTTAATTGTTTTCCTCAGGTAGCTATGAGTGGTCTCAATTCTTCTGTAAATTATTTTATGATTTATTGATTTCCTGCCTTTTTATCATAGAAAAATTGGTTTGGTATATTTTATTCCATTTTATCTTCATAAAGGTCCTCTATCCATGTCTAGAAACATTTTAATGCAAAGTCCTAAAGAAAGTTAAATCCTAAGCACTTATCTCTTTAAAAATAAATTCAGCTTGATTTAGAAGAATTCTGTATGTAACAAAATGGGTAAATTCCCCATTCATTAATAACTCTTTGTTATATTGGTATCTGTTATGGCATCTCCTTATAAAGCAAACACCTCAGGTACTAGGTATTACAAATAATTTCTTCCTTGTATGAATGTCAAGTCCTCTGAGAGCTGACGGTATCAATCTATACAGAAGCATTTTCTGCTCACTGTAAAATCTGCTGGTGCCAAAACCATCTTACATGAGACAAAGGGACCAATCTGAATTAGTGACACCAAAAACAAACAAGTTTTTCCATGTAAACATTTTTATATTCAGGAACGCACAATTATTCAGATTTTCAGGATAAGAAACTTTGTTAGATAATAAGAGGACATTATGTTTAATAAACAAATTAATTCTGTAAATGGCACTTAAAGGAAGATTAAAGGTAACCAAGCAGTCTTGCTCATATGTATTGTCAATACAACTTCTAAATCTTATTTAGCCTATAATAAAAGGCTTGCTAAAAATGTGTATCAGTACCAAACCTCCTATCACCATATTCCAATGTATTCAAAATTCCTAATCATCTTTGCACAAGCATTATTAAACACTTAATTCTATATTGTGATTTGCTTCCCATTTGAAAAAAGGTATTTCCTCCTTTGTCTTCTAAGAAGATACTCCTTCAGGGATTTTATAGAGTTCAGATTTGCTGTCTTTCTCCTGCCTCCTTCAGCACCAGTCAAATCATTTTGTAAAATTCACTGGGATTAACAGGCATTAGTAATTTGTTTATCGGTCACATAGATAAAATTTGCCTTTGAATTTTATATGAATACTGTCCACAAACACGAATGTTTTTTCTATCTTTTCAGTTGACTGAGAAAAAAACTACACACATGTGCATATAAAAAGCACTGTTTCCTTCTGATACTTCATTTGAAAGCCCATCAAAAGCAGAAGAAAAAGAAATAAAACCATATGAATTAAAGTTAAGGTAAAGGATTTTCCAACAGCATCATTTCTGCTGGTTACTAAGTTCCACAAATAGCTAATGAGGCCAACCACCTTTGAAATCAAAGTGCTGTGCCCCATCTCCTAATGGAGCCACAGTATGCTAAGGGAAGTGAAACTTCTAGAGTCAGCACCCAGATGATGTTGACAAAGAAACCTACGTGCATGGTGCAGTGCAGACTATTTTTTAAATTGGCCTCAAACTCTAAAAAGCACATAAACACACATTTGGATCACCTCTGTTCCACCACGCAAAACAATCCCAGTTTGCCTGACTCCCCACTGCCTGGTTCACATGCTGAGTAACTGGATGCTATTTCAATATTTAGCTCAGGCCAAAAACATTAGCAAAGCAGATTTTTCTCACCTTATTACCCATGGCCAAATATATAACTTTGAGGTGGTCTGCACTGTCTGCCTCTTTCCATATGAGTATAACATTGACCTGTATGCATATGATTCTCACCAATGTAGAGGTAACTGCTCACATTTGTATCTTAGTAAGAGGGAATTGATGAAGCAATAAATGTTTAACAGCTAGGTGTCATCTCCCAGCTGTGTATGAATTTCTGTTATAATATCAATGACAAATCATTGACTAAGCTTATCTTATAAACAGAAGTCCACTGAACTTGCTTTTAGACAACCTAAGTCGAAATTACTTTTCTGAATGTAAATTAATTCAGCCACTGTAAAAAGCAGATTGGCAATTTATCAAAGCATTTAAAACAGAACTACCGTTCAGCCCAGCAATCCCATTATTGGGTATATACTCAAAGGAATATAAATTGTTCTATCATAAAGACACATGCACATGTATGTTTATCGCAGCACTATCCATAATATTCCAAAGACATGGAAGCAACCTAAATGCACATGAACAGTAGACTGGATAAAAAAATGTGGTACATATATTCCATGGAATACTATGCAGCCATAAAAAGGAACAAGATCACATTCTTTGCAGCAACACAGATGGAACTAGAGGCCATTATCATAAGTGGAGGAACATAGGAACAGAAAACCATATACTGCATGTTCTCACTTTTAAGTGGGAGTTAAACATTTAGTACACACAGATACAAAGAAGGGAACAACAGACACCAGGGCCTACTTGAGGGTGGAGGGTGGGAGGAGAGTGAGGATCAAAAAACTACCTATTGAGTACTATGTTTACTACATGGTTGATGAAATAATCTCTACACCACAGCCCCACAACACGCAATTTACCTATATAACAAACCTGCACATGTACCTTTGAAACTAAAAATGTTTAAAAAAAAAAGAAATTACTTTTCCACCAATAATTAGCCATGTGACCTTGGAAAAGTTAATTAACTTTATTAGCAGCCTCAGTTAGTTGCCTACCCAACAGTGATTTCCCCTTCCCTCCTTCTTCCAAAGAGATGGCTAATGTTATTTGGCTATTCAACCTTCCCCCACGTGACCAAGGGTAGATGACCCATCCCGGCTCCAAAGATAGATCCTCATTATGTTTGGTCCATTGTGGTTACACTATTCCATTTGCCAGGAATGTTTTAAGAAGGGAAATGCATATCAGATTAAGTTTGGTTGCATAACTACAAAAAAGAGTAACAAATAAAAATAACAGTGGTCTTAAATAAGATGCAAATATAATTCCCTGGGGAATTATATTTTATATATTGGAGAAAAGAAGACAGGTGTTAGGCAACAGGGGGCACCCTGTTCAGGAGTAGATAGATGCATCAGGGATGAGGCTCCCAACTAGCTTACTTTTCTGCCATTTTGCTGTGCTGTCTCAGGTCCAGCACTGCTGCTAGGAGCCCTGGACAACTTCAGCCAACAGGAAGCCCTTACTGCAGGGGACTTAGTCACATGATGACAGTTAGCTATACAGGAGGTAGTGAAAGGAAGGTGGGGGAAATGCAAGGAGAAGGGGAGACAACTAGTAGTCATTGTCACAGCATGTGGCCCAATTCCCGCCTATGAAATATGAAGCTTCTGGGAAAGTCTCCTGCTGTGAAAGAGAAACAGAAAGAGATAAACTGTTCTTCTCCCTCTGATCAGCGTCACATCTCAATGTGATGTTTGAAACTGATGCAGCCATCTTGGTACCAGCCTGAGAGCAAAGCCGACAATACACAGAGCAGGACAGAGCCTGCGGAGAGAAGGACCCAATATCCTGACATTCTGTATAGTACCCAGATCCTAGGCCATGCTGGACTTCTTGTCATCTTAGATGGCAATTTCATTACTGTTTATTTCCAGTGGAGGGGGAGTCTTCTGTTACTCGCAGCCAAATGTCTTCAAATTCATTCGACCTATCCAATAGGCCTTACAAATTTAAAGACAGTCATTTCTCCCTCTTGGTTTGTATTTTCACAAGCTAAAAATTCTAGGGACATAGAAGATCAATCAATTCTTGTTTTAATCACTATTATCAAAATATATCTTGATTAATGCCTTGGCAATATTAAGTAATGTATATGCCTATAGTGGTGTGTTATAGTCATGTAGACCAAAATAGAAAAGCAGAACAAAAAGATAAAATTCATTAAATATGTCATATTCACATTCCTTAAAAAAATTGTTCATTTATATTTTGGCTTATTGTTTTATAAAATGAATGCAGAAGACCATAAAATAATTCAAGTATTGGGGTTCCAATTCCTGGCCTTACCACTTGCATTGTGATCTAAGGAAAGTAATTTAATCTGTGAGAGCCATAGTTTTTTATACATTAAAAAATGGGAGAGGAATACTATTGGTTTTAGTCAGCCTTGGCTGCCAAAACAAAATATCATAGACTGGCTGGTGTAAACTACAGACATTTACTTTTCACAGTTCTGGAGGCTGGACATCTGAGATCATGGTGCCAGCAAAGTTCAGTTCTGATGAGGGATCTCTTCCTGGCTTGCAGACAGCCACCTTCTTTCTCACTGTGTTCTCACATGGCAGGGAAAGAGCAAGGTCTGGTCCCTTCCTCTTCTTATAAGGGCACTAATCCCATCATGGGAGCCCCACTCTCATGAACTCAGCTAAACCTAATCACTCCCCAAAGGCCCTACCTGCAAATAGCATCACACTGGCTGTAGGGCTAGGCTTCAACATAGGAATTTTGGTGGGACACAAACATTCAGTCCACAAAACCATCTCTTCTTAAGAATGTGTGAAGGTTGAAAAAATATGTATGTGGCATAATGGCAGTTATATAGTACTCAATAACTGGCAACTATGACATCATGGGCAGCCAGTGAGGATACAAAGACAAAGTTAATAGATCTGATTCAATATTTCATTCATTCATTTATACATACATACATTCAGATTCCACCTAGTTCCAGAAGGCATTGAAAGCAGCAGGAAAGCAAATATAAAAATTATTGCAATGTTTTTAGTTATAGAATAAATCGCATCTATCAAGAAATTACAGGTAGATAAAGAGACAGCAGAAACGAAGAGACATCAGATGACACAAAGGAGCAGAAACCATGAGGGAAAGAGAAGAAAAGTCAAGGAAAGGTATTTGAGAGTAGACTAGAGTGACGTGGGTAAATGGGGGAGGTGGGGAGAAAGAGAGAAAGCTAGTTAGTGTCAAGTCTACAGCCTGGAAAACGTTGAATGTTACTAGAGTCATACTTTGCACAGGAATGAGTTTCCTTTGAGTCTTGCATGGGGTGGTGTTCAGTTTTCACAAGGGCTAAGATGTTTTCCCCCTTTTAAGTTCTTTCCTGTGTAACTTTACAATGGATTTCTCCTACCTGAAATAACCAAGTGTGTCTCTGTTCCTTGCAACATGGAAGAACATAAAAGTAGTAGCCTAAGTCACAGAATTGATAAAAGGGTGAAAGAAATGTGTCTACAGTGAGAGGAGAAGAGGCCTAAGATGGAAGTATATTTAAGGAGCAGATAAGGGATAACATGCCTTCAAAGGAGAGCAAGACATATTACTCCCAGAGGTAGGAGGAGAAATAACAGAGTTATGGAAAAGGGAAGAAAAGAGGTTGTCAGGAAAAAACAGCTGGATTCAGAGGTTCCAGAGGTAACATGCAATAAGGACTCACTCTCCTAAATTCGCAGTAAAGTTGCCTATAACCCTGAAAACAGAAGACTCAAAGAAATGATGGGGTAGAAACCAGATAGCAGAGAGTTCAGGAGTAGATAGATGAGCATGCGAACTAGCTTTGAGTGTAAACTATTCTTATGAGAGATTTAGTTGCAAAAGAGAGATGGCTTTCAGAAGAGGTTTGCTCAAGGAAGGGTTTTGACATGACAAGATGTCTGAGTGTGTAGAAGTTGAAGCTGGGGGAGAGTTAAGATGATGCTATCTGGAGTGACCCTGATGAAGCAGAACTGCATGGGATTTGGACAGGATGACAGATGCCTTTGCCTCTGAGATGGGAGGATATGGGGCCTGTGCTGCCCATACTTGAATTTCATTTGTGATGAATCTTTGACTACAAGGACAAGTTGACCCAGTACTTTCATGTGGAACTAGCTATAACAAAGGAATATTTAAAGTTTTAAGTGAGCTTGTTTTAACCTCACAAAGTATTATGTATAAACAGTACGGTCATTTAAAATTTCCCAATTATTGTTATTTGTTCTGGATCTTAAGCTCTTATCACAAGAACACTGATGGGGCTAAGTTTCTGGAAGTGACAGATCTTGTGCTTGTGGCTGGCTAATGAATCACCCAGGAAGTTTGAGAGACCAGGATGTTACCTCCAGATTGTGGGGCTTCCAGGCTTCCGCCCTATCAGGCAGGCAGGCACATCTGCTTCTCCAGATGAAGGAAACAAAACCAGAATAGAAGAGTCAGTTGGCAAAGCAACAAGGTCAATTCTTGCCCTCTCCTTCCTGGTTTCCTGCACTGACCTGGAACTATCTACGTGAACTGCCCTCAACCAATTCTGCACTCTGCAAAAAGAATTAAAGCAGGAAGGACTACACTGTTCTCCTCTTTCAGCATCCCTGAAATGCCGTCTGAGTCATTTACTAAACCCGCAAGTTTTGACTGATCTATACTGTGCATTAGACTCTGTCCTAGGCACTGGAGAAAGCATGGTGATTGTAAAATAGTCTTCCTATGTAGCATAGATTGCCGTGGGTCTTGCATGAGGACTAATTGTTAATAAGGATTTTTGTTGTTTATCTAAACGGATGCATCTGTAAATCTTGCTTGAGCATATTACATTACTGTTTACAAAAGGGTAAGGTTACTGTTTATTTTTCGGCATGGAAGATGCACACATTGTACTTTTCATTTACAAGATACAGCTCAGGGTGAACAAAGCCTTAGGATAAATACTCTTTTCTAAAACACACAAAAGATGATAAACTCCAAAGCTTACATGTGTTCTAATTTTCATCATGGCCCATTTGGCCCAGGGTTCCATATCTGTCAGAAGATCCAGGTGACATATTAGGGAGGGCATGGTTTTGGCTATCATCTAAAATAGCATTCTTACCCCTCCTCCAATTCTAACTTCCCAACCTGCCTTAATTATCACATTTGGATTCATCTTCCATGAAAAATATTAGACTATATCACTTCTTAAGATACAGGATAGAAATAGAACCAGGATGCTTGCAATTTATGACTTCCATGAAGTTAACTCTAATTTTATGTTTCCTAATATTGCTGTTGTCAAGCTTAAAGGGTATTACCTAGTCCTGTTAAGTTCTATTGCGTTTTGTCCATCTCATATCTCTGTAGCTTATAAAGTATCTGACAAAAGAAGGAAAGAGCTTGATAAATATTTGTGGAATACAATAATTTAATCAATAACTAATTGTCACCCTTTTAAATTTGTAGACTTTAAATTTCCTGTCCCTCTGGTTTCATGTTTTACAGTCTAAAAAATCATGATATTTTGGTAGATTCTCACCAAATAAGACTTAGGTGCCCATATGTCCCAGTTTGCTTAGTGCAGTTCCAGTTCATGCCTGATGTGCCAGGGTAATTATTCCTAGTGATCTTTTCCCTTTCAAAAGTATCCCAGTTTGAATGACCCTCTAACCACTATCCTCCTGGGTCCCTTGAGCCCCTCTGTAAAATTCTACATGTGCATTTCAGAAGCTGGAGAAAGCTTTCTTTTTACAGGACATTGTGGTAGTTTTTGTTTGTTTGTTTGTTTGTTTTGCCTACTCCCCTTCCTGATGATAAAGTATCCAGACTACTGGGCAGGGGTTGTCTAGGAAAAGCCTAGGGCCATTCTTTTCAAATTTTAGTGTGCTTTAATGTATCACTGGGGGCTTCTGTGAAAATGTAGATCCTATTCAGCAGTTCTGGAATGGGGCTACTGATACCGTTAGGCTGAGGACAGCACTTTGAGTAACAAGGGTCTCCAAGTTTTCCTAGTTAGCCATGACTTAGAACCCAGCTATTATGACATAACATTGCTTAGTGCTCAACAGCATAATCTTTAGAAGCCACAGAGCTGAGGTCAAACCTTGCCCTCATCACTCATACCTTTGTGACCTTACACAATGTATTGATCCCTCTAAAACTCAGTTTTCTTATATGTGAGATACAAAGAATAACAATTATCTCAGAGGAATGATGTGAAGATTAAATGAAATAATAAATATAAAACAGTACTATCTTCCCTCACTGTAAATGTTCAAAAATGGTGGTAGCTGAAATTGTCATCATTACAGTCATCAAGTGTAGTTTGAATTCCTCCCCCGTTCTCTCTGTCCAATTCTTCCCTGCCATTTCCCCCATTTTACTCAAAGCTTAACATCAGAAGGTACTTGTTTAGATAAATATCAGAGGGTAATGAGCAGAGATACATTTTGGACAGTGCCTTAAAAATGGATACCGGGATATGCTAAATTATCAAGTTGTCAGTACATGGAGGAATTACAATCAAGGTTTGGACAGATCCACAGAAGGGCCAAAAGTTGGTAATTAATGCCAATTCATAGATGCTTAATTATCACTTCGCTGGATTAAATTCCCTGGGCTGAGGCTGCCTCCTTTAGTTGGCACGTGTCAATAGCAGCAGTCAGAAGCAATTCAATTGTATATACTCTTCTAAAACCCAGAATTACCAGAAGAAAGACAATGAATATTAGAAAAATAGAAAAGTTGAATAGACCAACTCATCAACCTAGATCTTGTTTTAAACTTTGTCTCCTCTTTTTCCTAACTGGGTATCAGGTAGCAGAATTCCAAGTATTCCAGTTTCACTTCCTTTATTTTAGCCTTTCAAAAGTCACATAATCTAAACCTTCATTTTAACTCATGGAAAGTGATAGGACTGAAATAGCATTTTGTAAATAACAACTTACTATTTAAACCTATGGCGTCAACATCATTGTTGTAGTCATCAAAATTGTTATTCTCTTCCTCATCTTTAAGGTCCTTTCTGGCTATAAACATTTCTCTTTCCTCTGATGTCAGTCCTAATGTAGGACCCATGTTCTTTCTCTCTGGGTAGCGTCACCAGTGAAAGAATAAAAGTGATATCACAAACTTGGATAATTTTCTTACTAGAAAATCTCTACTTAGTCATTGTAAAACTGGATGTTGAGTTTGAAGTGACAATGTGCTATAGGTTCACCTCCTACAATTCAAAGCTCACTATAATTTTCCATTGATTAATTCACTGACTTATTCATTGTACACTTGCTTAGACCATAGTACTTATGGCATGAAGAACATAATAAAATGTCTCTCCCTAGTGAGAACTCACAGAACTACCAGGGCATGCTTCCTGAGGCCCATCACACTCTACAGGTCAATCATGATTCCATCTTGAGTTAACTATTCTTGACACTTACATGGCAGGTCATTTTCAAAGTATGCCTACAAAAAACAAAACAAAACAAAACAAAACAAAAACATGTTCTTAACAAAGATTGGCCCAACTATCACAATGACTGGAGGGCCTACTTATAGAGATAGTAGGAATAACTAATTTATATTTTCTACCAGGGTTGCACTGAGCACTGACAGATCTCGATGGATAAATCTCAAACTCCCTTAAGAAGATTTCCATGCAGAAAGAAGAGAAATCACCAGCATATTTTCATTATCTGACTGGAGGGATGGCTATTTCCTAGAGAACAGCAGCCAGGATATGTGCAACATTAAAATTAATACGGTCCCTTAAGTGTTTCCCTCACCACATTGGTTCTACAAGCACACAGCTATTTATCCTCTAAGCAAGGGTCAGCAAACTATAATCCATGGACCAAATCCAGCCCATCACCTGTTATTGTAAATAAAGTTTTATTGGAACCAGCCATGAACATTCATTTGTGTATTGTCCATGACTGTTTTCGTACTCAAATGGCAGAGTTGTGACAGAGATCTTATGGTCAGCAAAGCCTAAAATATTTATTATCTGGTCTTAACTAAAAGACCATGCTACTTTACCAAAAACAACAACAACAAAACCATTAAGCTTGCATTGACATTTCAGTGATTTAGTTTGAAGAATTCATAGCTATCTTTAATAATTTTAAATTACTATAATCCTTAATAGAGGTAATTAAAAGCTACCATGGAGAGATTTGGAATAAAAATTTCTATGCAATATCCCTTTGGTATATGGTTAATCACTAACAAATTAATCAAATATGATTTATGAGAAAGATAATACCTAGTTTTACATATTGGAAACTTAAAAAGATAACAAGTAAACATATTCAATAGCTCTGATTTCTGCCAGTATATCATAAAGTAGATACTAGTACTTGAGCTCATGCTCATATCCTAAGTATCTACATAATAATTAGGAATAGATGAGTTGATCCAAGACTCTGCTGTAAGTACTATAGGAAATGTCTCTGTAAAAGTATATTATAATTTTAATCTAGATTTAATGTATCTCATAAGCTTTTAACAATGTATATGTGCAATCATTTGAGAATCTAGAACCCAAATGAAAAAATATATATTTAAATGGAGAAAAGGGTTATTTCTGTGTCCTGCTTTAGTTAATTTTAAGACATAAATATCTAAAGTTGATAAAACAAAAGGGGAAACAAGCCCATCTGCAGAAATAATTTTGCCGTTTATATCCAAGCTACTTTTGAAATATAGAACCTGCTTTCTCCTTTCAAAGACCCTCAAGTATTTGCTGTAGCTTTATTATTAAAATATCTAGATGTGTCATTATAATCAGATGGAAAATTCAGCAAAATTGTGTTTCCTTAGTAAATAAAGTATATACTGATTATATGTTTACATATTAACTTTTTCCCACATGAAACCAGTATTTAAAACTAAACATTTTTCTCACTACAGATACTTTTTGACTAATAAGTCAGTGATTAAATATATGCCAAGTGAATATTAATAAAGAATGGATTTTTTAAAAACCATGTTCACTTTGGGATATTGATCTCATATTCGTCATTCTGTGTGAGTTGTACAGAATAGTTAAGAAATTATTGTTCACTGGGCACGGTGGCTCACGCCTGTCATCCCAGCACTTTGGGAGGCTGAGGAGCGTGGATCACAAGGTCAGGAGATGGAGACCATCCTGGCTAACATGGTGAAACACCGCCTCTACTAAAAATACAAAAAATTAGCCAGGCGTGGTGGCACGTGCCTGTACTGTAGTCCCAGCTACTCGGGAGGCTGAGGCAGGAGAATGGCCTGAACCTAGGAGGCGGAGCTTGCAGATCGCGCCACTGTACTCCAGCCTGGGTGACAGAGCGAGACTCCATCTCAAAAAAAAAAAAAAAAAGAAAAGAAAGAAAGAAAAGAAAAGAAAGAAATTATTGTTAACTTAATTGGGACAATGATTTACAATCCTACTGATGCTGAAAGGTTAAGGAAAGACTTTGGAAATTCAAAAGCCAACCACAATTAATATTGCTTTATTCTTTTCTTTCTTATCAGGTACAAAAAATTTGGAATGTTTATAGAATGCTTGCCATATGTAAATATTGAAATAAAAATTATTCATACAGATCCCTAACCATGAAACTAAAGATTCTAATAATTCTAAATTTTTAAATATGAATATTTTCTAATTTTTTCACACACACACACACACACACACACACAAATATATATATACTTTTAAAATTAGGATGCTAAATCTCTGCCCATCTGTGTCAGCCTTTTAAAGAGCTTGTGATTCCCAATCTTCAATCCCAGGATACACAGATGTTAGTAGGTGAGACAACAGACCCACACATTCCTGCTTGGTAAGTAAAATAAAAAGTAAAATGTAAAACAGGAGATCTTGTTTTCTCTACTTTGGGGAAAATAAATCAAAACAAAACAAAATCATCACCAGCCCTCTCAAGTTCATAAAAAAGACACTGTTTAAAAAAAAGAGAGAGAGAGAGAAAAAAGAAAATGATAGCAATATTTATCCTGAAGCACGGTGGCTAAAATTTGACCCAAGTACTTCCTAACTATTGAAAATTAAATCATTGCTTTTGTGGATTTGAAAAATAGAAGGTCTGCATTTCAAGTATATAAATAACATGAAATAATTGTGTCTTCACTTTGAAAGGGCTATTTACCAAAAGAATGTGACATTCTGAGGGGCACACTTTGGGGATGAAATTTAAGCAAAGGTCACATCTCAGATTCAACCAGCCTTTTTCACTTGGGCTGCAATGGAATGGAATGATTGAACAAGTGTGAACTCCTAGGCAGGGTGGGGATAGGTGGAGTTAGTGGGTAAATTTGATTTGTTTGCTAAGATTAGTGAAATAAATTTATTTCCTTTGGAGTGGGATTCTAGGTGCTGAAAAATAAAACATGGTGTTTGTAGCCACATTTCTTTCCTTCATTTTCAAAATTTATCCAAATGAGATTAAGTTGATTGGTACTCTACAGAGATAGCAGCCACCTACCATTCTGATTAATATTTCAATGAGGAGGCAATGTCTTATTATTGAGACCAAGCAATTATCAGCCTTTTGACTATATAACATAAAATAAAATAATCAAGACCAATATCCTATGGAAATTATCTGAAGAGACAAACGCAAGCCTGAGGAGACATCCCTATAGCTAAGCCTGTTGAGGTAAAGGACTGGAGTTTGAAGGGGCTCTTCCTCCTTCGCAGAAGCACTATGGCCTAGCTACCCTCTCCATGGTAGTAATATGGAGTGGGCCCAGGAGAGAGCAGCTTTAAAATTCAAAACAAGATCCTGGAGGACTGTAGTTGACTTGGCCAGGTACTTAGGAGCCACAATTTTGCTCTTAAAGAGGCTTTGGGTAGTCACTCCCTCTCAGGTGGGCTCTAGGGTGGAGATTCGGTCTTTGTGGTCCTTGGGACATCTCAAACAACAGAGATGTGGAGGCTATAAAGAAAACCTCTGAGGAAGACTATTCACTGGGACAGGGCAGATATTAAGTACTTCCAGCATCACAAAATTTTCTATTGGACAACGCTGTATATCTAGGTGCTATAAAATTTAAAGTGTTAGCTTTTTAAAATTTATCTGCAACCATTTCTTCTCTTAATTCCTCAGAAGTAGGCAATCTAATACCACCTCTGGAGCTACTATTTCAATGAATAATCATATGTTCGCTTAGCCAAATTGGAAAATCAAATAAATCTGAAAGAGTATGTTGTCCCTCGAATGTGCTAATTTCTAGTTACTCACTGCTATGCGTAAGAAGTTAAACTAAAACCTGTTCTTCACATTAACAGACAAAAAGGGCTTTCTTTGTCTGACTATCTAAATTGACTTCCCACACAGGAACCTAAGTGATAGCAAGCTGTTAACAATGGTTGACTCATCGTTTAAATATCAGGTCTCCTTTATGTCATATCTCTGATTGTCACCTTTTGAGAAAGCTTCCCTAACCATCCTACTGACACCCCTCCATCATTCTATCCCCTTATCTTCTGTATTACCACCTGACATATTATATACTTATTGGCTTGTCAGTCTCCCTATTCTACAGCATAATCTCTTTAACAGAAAGTGTTGTATTTTATTCACTGATGTATTCCTAATGCCTAGAACAGTATCTCTGTTTTTGTTCACTTTATATATGCTTAGTAAATACTTATAGAATGAATTTATGAATGAAACCTCCAGAAAGCAGATACAAAATTTTCTTCACATACATTCCTCTGGAGAGCAAATGTGTAACTTAGATCTTATTCTGAACAGATTTGTTCTGGGGCTTAAAAAGACTAAGAACCTGAGTTATACACATATTATGCCATTTCATTATCAGCAACATCATTCTCTGCAATGTCCATACATGAAGGTTCTGCAGCTGATCAAATGCTCACTTTATTAGAATCATACAAAATCAATATAAGTTGAAAAAGCAATGACATGAAACATTTATATTTGAAAGGCTTGTTGTTGTTGTTGCTGTAATTGTAAGAAAGTTTACACCAAAAAGAACTTCATCTATCCTAGGTAATTTAGATCATTCCAAATTCTATTCTGACCTTTCTTATTAAACATACCTATATATTTAAGCATGTGTAATCAGTAAACATGTACCTTTTGTCTTTGAGATTTCCTTAAGAGATTTTAGCAGGAGCTCCAAAAGGCTCATGTTTGGCTGCAGAACATGGGGCATTTTTATGTAGATCTGGGTTATGATTCTCAGTACCAATGGCTTCTCCCTGCTATGTCTGCTTTCCCGCCTCCCATTTGTCAAGATATAAACTGCACAGTTAGGGCTGAAGGAGCTACAAAAGTTAAACAATGTGTGTAAATGTAGATAAGAATTCTGCATGAGAGCAAGGGTTAGAAGAGGAAGCTAAGAAGGACAGAAAAAGAGATTGAGTCAATGTTGTGTAAAAATAGAGACCAAGAGGGCTCAAAGGAAGGTGATAAGAAAATTAAATTTGAAAAACCCAGGAAGATAAAGCAAGTTCAAAATATCCATAAATAGCCAAAT
Source organism: Nomascus leucogenys (assembly GCF_006542625.1). Lineage (NCBI taxonomy): Eukaryota > Metazoa > Chordata > Mammalia > Primates > Hylobatidae > Nomascus > Nomascus leucogenys. The sequence continues at coordinate 9,853,417 of NC_044406.1, forward strand.
GAATAAGAAATACAAAGAAAATACTAAGAAGGAGTAAAGGATAGTAACAATAAGGGAAAAAAGAAATGTGTAGCAAGGGAAAAAGAGATAGTAAAAAAGGATAAACAGTGATACAGCATGAAGAGGGAAAACCAAAAAAGACTGTAAATACAGAAGAGAGAAAATAACAAGATGATCATGTGCACATACAAACATAGTGAGATGCAATAAGGAGAGAAATAACAGAAACTCATCTATTGGCAGAAAGATGGCCTCCCAAAGATGTCCACACACCCATTCCTGGAACCTGTGAATATTTTGACTGACATGGTAATAGGAACGTTGCAGATATGATTAAGTGTATAGACCTTGAGAAGGAGAAATTACCCTGGATTATCCAGGTAAAACCAATCTAATCCCATGAGTCTTTAAAAGTGAGACTCTCCCAGTTGGAGTCTGTCAAAGGGAAATGGAAGAAAAGCACAAAGGCACAGGGAGATGCAACACTGTTGACTTTCAAGATGGAAGATGGGCACAAAAGCCAATGAATGAGGGCAGCTTCTATTAACAGGAGCTCAAAAGGCAGGGATCTGCCCCTGGAGCCTCCCGAAGGAACCCTGCTGACACCTTCATTTTAGCCTAGTGAGATCTGTGTCAGAATTCTAGTCTACAGAACTAGAAGATAATACATTTGTAGTATTTTAAGACACCAAGTTTGTGGTCATTTATTATTGCATCAATAGAAGACTAATACTTATGAGATTATAAATTATTACAGCAAAATGCTTATTTTGTGCAGCACAATTGTTAAAATCATGCCTGCGTGTCATTTTACAGCATACAAAGCCCTTTCCCATACATTGTCTGGTCTGATCCCTCTAAGACCTGTGGAATATAAGCAAAGACCATCAATTCTATCCCTGCTGATGAGACAAGGGGGGGCCCAGAGAGGTACCATGTCCAAGGTCTTGTACTAAATGTTAGAATTAAGGACAGAATGAGCTCTCCACGACCTCAGTTTGCTTCCATAGTAAAACCATGATTGCCAGCAAGAGATTCACGTCTAATAAACTCAAGAGCACAATTAAAGTAATTTGCCTGGTTCAATACTCTGGTACTTTGATGGCCTGCAGAGCAAAATTCTTCCAGTGTGAGTCCCATACCTCATGCTTCAACTTGCACACTCTAAATGATCAATCCCTCTGTTAAATGGAATGGGATTCATTGTTTCCTTGTTGTTCTACTTTCCCAGAAAGGTAAGCTCTTTTTCCAACTAGTGCCCAGCATAGTGCTTGGCACAAAATGGATCCCAAAGTTTTGTGTTAATTTAATTGAATGAAGAACATAGAAACTTGACACTAAATGAAAGAAGCCAGTCACAAAGGACCACATCTTGTATGATTTCATTCCTACGAAATCCCTAGAATAGGCAAATCTATAGAGGCAGAAAGCAGATTAGTGTTTGCAAGAGCTGGTGGGTGATGGGGAAAATAGGGTGTGACTGCTCATGGGTATGGAGTTTCCTCTGGAGTGATGAAAATGTTTTAAAATTGATTGTGGTAATGGATGCACAACTAGCGGAATGTACTAAAAGCCATTGAGTTGTACACTTTAAATCAGTTAAGTGTATGGTATGTGAATCAGAGCCCAATAATGCTATTAAATTTTTTAAAAAGATTATATCAATTTCCTCATTTGCCCCATATTGTGCTTAAAATCCAGAAGACTTATATCAATGTCACCTTTGATTAATCCCCTTGTGAGCAGGATTTTAGTAGTAGCATTTGCTACCATTCATTCGTTGCCAACATTCAAATGAGGCTGAGGGTTTATGACAGTGAGAGAGATAGGTCCAGGACAGAAAAAGTAAGAAGGATGGCAACTGGAAGGGATCGTTGAGAAGTGGAGCCAAGGAATTGATCTGTGGGCCCAAATGCAGGACATACATCTCAGATCTAGGAAAAGAGGGTTTCTGGCCAAGATGAAAGGGACTGTTTTTATGATGGATACAAGCAGCACGTCACTGTTGCTCGCTGACAGTCTGGGCCAGGATGGGGAAGAAGGGCTCTTCCCTGCATCTACATGGAGTACCAATGACACGGACACAGTGATGGCTCTAGACTATGTGGCACATGTGGGCACCCCAATGGTTCGCTGCGTATAGTGTCATCTGAGAAAGAAGAGGAGGATGCTACCTGTACTTGACAGGATGAGTTTGGGTATTCAAATGAAAACAGCCCCCTCCAGGGACTATGGAACATAACTGGTGGGGATTTTCATTGTTTCTTTAACAGCTTTATTGATATATATTTCACATATCATAAAATTCAACAATTTCAAGCATGCAATTCAATGACTTTTAGAAAATTTACCAAGTGGTGCTACCATCACCATAAACGAGCTTTAGAACACTTTCTTCATCCCAATAAGATCCTTCATGGACATGGTTACTTTTAATAAGAACTCTCTCATTAAATATCAAGTGTGATCATGAGAGAAACATGGGTTTCATCAATAGATAACCGAAATACTTTTTCTTTCTCCAAAATTCTTCCATAACTACCCTTTCCATTCCCCAAGACCATACTCTGCTTCAGAGCTTCATGACTCCAGTTCCATAACACTACAAAAGTCTCACAGGTAATATGTCTAGGGACAGCCAAACCTTCTAACTCATGGTTGTATTTACCTTCTTAAAATCCCTGTTCCATCATTCCATTATCTCTTCCTATTGCATCACCTACAAACACTTAAGACTTGGGTACCATTATTGTTTGGCCACTAACTCACTTTGTCCTAGTTGAAGACCTGGCACCAGATTATTTCTATGGCACTTTCACACAATACTATGATTCTTTTGGCTGGCTTTTAAACTCCTCTATAATTTGAGTCAGCACTCTCTAACCAGTTTTATTTTTGATTATTTCTCAATAAGCATGTTCTACTTTACTCAAGCCAACTTTCTCATGATCCAACATGTTGATAGATCCTTTTCTTCACGGTTTTATCAATACTATTATCTTTACTTGGAAAATTCTTTTCTTCTCTACTCATGTGTATCAGTCTGCTATTGCTGTGTAATAACCTACTCGGAAGCTGGAGAGTGGTTGATCCTGAATGGACTAGCTCATGCATCTGCAGGGGGCTGTGCTCTAGGCTGGGCTTGGGTGGAGTTGCTTAGCTATGCAGCTCTGCTCCACATGTCTCTCATTCCTTTCCAGCAATCCAGCTCAGACATGCCCTTCTCATGGCCATGGCAGAAGCGCAAGTGGGCAAGTGTGAACAAGAAAGGTCTCTTGAGGTCTAGGATCATAACAGGTATGCTATCACTTCTCCATGTCCCTATTGGCCAAAGCCAGTCAAAAGGCTGACTCCAGAGTCAGAGTTAGAGGGCACTGCCATATTACCTGAAGAGCATGTATACAGGGATGAGTGGAACACTGGGTCCATCAATACATGCTACCACACTGTCCAAATCCTTCAGATGGATTTCTTGGTCACTGTTGTATTTGGCATAGGAAAAGAAAGTATTCCAGAAACTACTGGAACCTTTCAAAGATGACAATGAGGGATCTACAAACAAATTAGGTTTTGAAGAGCTGGAATACTATGAACTCACATAAAAATAAGTATCATCAGGTTTAACAAACAAAATCCTTTAACAACAAATAGCAATATTTATATCTTCAGTCCCTGAAAAAGTATGATAGAAATGGCTCCACTTATTCATGTGTCTGTTGTTTAGGGCTTGAACTGTCCAGAACATAATCTTTAATCTGGAAGTAACCCCAAAGCTTTCTCATGAAATTTCTTCTTGAGATAGGGGAGCTCTGAGATCATCCCCTGGCCAGAGTTGATTAAGGTACTTAATGAACTTGATTATCTGGTTTCCTGTGTCAGCCTTAAATTCTACTCTTAGTTATAGCCAAGCAGTAGGAATCTATGAGGTGAGATGGAGGACAGTGAAGTACAAACTACCTAAACACAGATGTTTTATCTGACATTTTTATCCTTTACAATATATCCTTGCCTATAACGTATGCCCCACAAAAATCACATAAAATACCAAGTGATGAGCAATTATTGAAGAGGGACCCATATAAAAATAATTATTTCACTGGCTCTCAGAAGACAATTTGTGATTAGAAAAATGCACAAATAGAGAAGATTACTTATTTGGGCCAGTAAATATGAAACTCAATGTAATTTGCAATTTAGAATTCTGTGGCTCTCTAAAATGGGTTTTACCTAATTCAATTTAAGGTTTAACTTTAGATAACCAAACCCCAAACCAAGCCTGTGTATATGTTGACATCTTTTGAACCTAGACTAAGTCTCCGAGACTTCCCTTCTTAAGTAGAGAAAATAAGAGAAAAAGAACCTTCCTAGATTTTCAGCTGGGTGTGGTTCCTGGATTTGTAATTGCACTGATTTCCCCATGAGTCACATTTGTTCCTAGTGTACGCCAGACTTTCCCCTTTTAGATGCCTGAGGAGATACTTCTATGTGACAATGGAGCACTGAAAGTGGTGAGGAAACCGTATGATTGTGTCCAGCTCAATAGACACAGAATTATCTGGTGTTTTAGAGCAGAGCTTCTCTCCCTTGAGTATGCAAGAACAACCTGGGGACTTGTAGAAACACACGTTCCTGAGCTCCAATCATGGAGTTTCTGGTTCACTGGGTCTGGGACAGGGCTCGTGATTCTGCATTTCTAACAAGCTCCCACGTGTTGCAGATGCTGTTCTGTGGAATACATTTTGAGTAGCACTGGTTAGGAGTACAGTTTCTCAGCTTTGGCACTATTGACATCTGGACCAAGTAATTCTCTGTTTTGGGGGCTGCACTGTGCATTACAGGATGTTGAGGAGCATCCTCGGCCTCTACCGACTATTAGCACCTCTCCAGGTATGACAACCAAAAATGTTTCCAGACATTGCCAAGTGTCCTCTGGGAGTCAAATCACCCCATTGAGAACTACTGGCTTAAAGGATGGGTTCTGAATAAAAGAGACCTGAGCTGAAATCTGCCCTAACCATTTGACTACCCATGTGGTTCAGGGGAGAAGTGTCCACATGGCTAAAGCATCGGTATGAGTATGCCTCTCTCATAGAGTTGTTGTAGGGACAGGTTAAGTGAGGAAGTATTTAATCAAGTGGCATAGGGCCTGGCCCCAAAGCAGCAGTCCATAGGGGTTCCTGAGTGTTGTATCAAAAAATCTTTCTATGAGGCAATATCATCCAAACTCTGTTTGGAAGGTAAGCAGGGTTACCTACCTAGAAGGATAAGTTTCCGTCTACTGAGTTCAAGTGTGTGCGTTATATTTAGAATTCTAGAGTCTCTTCTCAGTTCAGAAGCAATAACAATAAAATAAACCCAATATCTATCTCTATGATCATGAAGCTTAAAATCTAGCTCCATGGCTAATACACTGAGCATATTTTTTTGATCCTGAAATAATCTTTATTTGAAACATAGATATGTTTTTCAAGTTGTTTCTGAAGCAAAATGCTTCCTCAGTTTGTCAAATCCCTTTCATTGCAACGACCATAGAAGATATAAACGAGTTGTTGTCCAAAGAACAAAAGTAACCAAGGGGGCTGAGATAAAAGTCTCAGGCAAAACTGGTAAAAAGGGTAAAGCTGTATTTACATATCTTGTATCCTATCAATACCCTCCCATAAGGAGCACTAGTGTTAGTTTTTCCTTTTGCCACCAGGGGGAGAACCAAACTTCTCACAGAGTCACACATATTTGTCAGACGTGCGTTACAGAGGCTGGCAGACCAGGGTTGAACAAAGCTTTTAGTTACTTCCTACTAGGATAAAAATATCTGCTGGCATGAATTCACGAGAGAAGGCAGTACGAACCACTTTTGTATACAAGGTCTTTTAAGCTTTTTTATTCCAAACACTGCAGCAACAACTATTTTTGATCCTGGGAGTCAAGAGACGACAAAGTTAACTATCTCTGGGTCTTCTTGCTTTCTTTACATTTAAGATGAGGAATTAGGAATAAGACAAGTAAAATTAATGTTACATAAGACATAAATGTACATTTGGCTCCCTTTAGCTTCCTCAAGCCTAGTATTAAAGGATGATGACAATGGTGGTGATGACAGTGGTGGTAATTGTAATGTTGTTGGTTGTGGTAATGATGGCAGTAATGATGATAAAGATGATAATGGTGATGGAAATTTTAGCTAAATGTAACGAACACCTACCACCATAAGATAGATCCCGGGCTAAGCAACTTATATTAGTAGCTAATTAAACTCTAGGAGGAAAACATGGAGCTTTCTTCATTTACTTATTAAAATTTTAAAGTTAGAGGAAGTTTGGGCATCCTGATCACTCCCAGAAACCTTTGAACCCCCCACCACAGGAAAAGATAAATAAGTAAATAGATAGATATAAAGGTTATTGATAATTGTTATATTAATAATAATTAAATAAAGAGGGTTTTTATGCTCAGATTCAATTCCACAGAGCTGTATTTGTGAAGGCTGGCTCTTCTTGTGATAAACTATTGGCCTATTTTCATTGATGTCCCGATAAAATAAAGCAAGAATATGCATATTATATGGATCCTGCCATGTACTCAGAACTTTTTCTTATTACAATCCACTCTTTATAATTTTGTCTATCGTTGCAACTTTTTTACAATGAGTGCATGTTATATATAAAATAATAATGCAGCTTTGTCATCTTAGAATAAACAAAAGGTGTAGCTCCCCCAAAAACACCCAGAATAAAGATCACCCGCACGTCTGAGTCTGAAACATGGGTACTTGTATTGATTAAACTGTCTCCTAAATCACTATAGATTCACTGAGTTTTTGCCCAAATGAAAGTACCAAGGAAACCAAAAACAACGACAAAATTACAAATGAAAACTCATCTGTAATGAAAGTCAGAAACAGTGAGGTCAAAGCAGCTTATACTGACATCAAATTTCACTTGGCTTTGTCTGTTAGAAATTTACCTCAATGGAGAAGTAGATGTGGCATCTCTAGTCATATTTTTAGTGATGATAATTATTATTTGGTGGATGAATATACAAACTCCACATTATTTATTAGATACATTATTTCCTCTTGGCTAAAATCACTGTGGGGCTTAAGTCAAAGCCTTCCCTACATAAATGACATCAATCAGATTGGCATTTACCAGAACATTCCAAAATCAATAAGGCGTGTATTTTTAAGAGCCTTTTTTGCTATCTTTAGATCAGCAAATGAAGGAGTTCTGAAGAACCAGGAGTGGGAGTTCCACAAATAAACAGCATGCTTCATGGTTCCCTGTGGAGAAAAATCTGGAAACTCTCAAGGGGATTTTATTGCTGATCTGAAGTGACTTGACAAAACTCAGGATCCCAAATGAGGGAAGTCCTTTGATAGTAAGAGTTTGCCTAATATCTTCTCAGAGTGAATTCTAAAATTAAGAGTTAGGTCTAAGATGAAGTCAGAAAACACTGCAAAAGGGACTGCCTTCTTAAGATATGCCCCCTTCTCTCTCCCATCACTTTCCCTACAAAACAACCCAGGATGAGGGCAAAACTCACTAAAATAACATTTATGTGGGTTTTACTTTTCAGCCTTGGCCTGTGGTCTCTGCCATTGGTGGCTGTACTGTTCTGACTCAATTTCTGCCCCATATCCTAAATCTATAGGTACAAATTATCAGCCCATATGAGGACTGAGAGGGTAATCTGCTCACACATTTCTACCTCTTTTTAAAAGGCAACAAAATACCTACTTCCTCTCATTTCAGAGGAAAATCCACTTTCCACTTTATGTATAAAACTCAGTTGGCTATAACTTACGAAGAAATAAGCTAAGGAGTGATAATTCTTCAGAAAATATGAGTACTGGAGAACGAAGAAATTATCAAACTATGAAAGGAAATAGAGTTTGTACCTGGAAAAGACAACAGGGTGCTTCCCCTTGCCTCTCAGAATAAACTAGAAAATAAATGAAGTGTATACACACAGTTTTCCTGATTCTCAGTTGAAATTTGAAAGGAAAGTAAATGAAAGAGTGACAGAATTTTAATGCTTGAAGAAAAACGCAAAGAACACCATATTGATTTATAGAAAAAAAGAATAAGGATAAAAAAGTATCTACAGGATGGACAATGGGGATGCACAAAAACCATGTGAGAGAATTAAGAATTTCAATTTCAGATAAGATCATGGATCCAAGTTCTACCTACTACCAATGCTCTTATAAAACAACATGATGTGCTCCCGGGTAGCCAAGATTTTGGTCTCTAAAACTTTCACCTAAAAAGTGAAAGACACAGGGATCCTTGAAAAGTAGTTGATTCCATGTCTTGTGGCAGGAAAAACCAGGATGAGTCTGGAACACTTCGTTGTTACCAAGAAGCTTGAATACTTTCAAGGGTGGTGCTAACTGGACAAATGGACCAGCTTAATGCAGTTGTCACTAATGAATGCATGAGAATTTAATCAACAACAAAAAACTCTGTGAAAAGTCATAAGAACACATATACTCAAAAACAACAAATAACATAATCTGCTCAAGAAAGATGTGCATGACTTCCCCCAGGAATATTTACTGGAAATACTTCACATTGATGAACCCAAACACATGCTTGTCAAATTCAAGTTTTGCTAAGTTCCAGGAGGTCAAAGTAGACAATACAATGTTGCATAGGATGTTTCAAATTGGGTAGAGAATGCACAATGATGGTTCTCAACCTTGGCTACACAGGAAAATCACTTGAGAAAATTTAAAAAATATCAATGACCAGGCACTATCCCCAGACAAATGAAATCAGAATCTCTGGAGGTGGGGCTTGGGTCCTGGTATGTTTGAAAAGTTCCCCAGACCATTCTAGTGGGGGTGGAGAACCACTGGCCTAGAATCTAGGATAACCAGTCATCCTGGACACTTTCCTGGTTTTAGCACTGAAAAGTTCCCATGGCTCAGCAAACCCTTCAGTCCTGGAAAAACAAGGATGATTGGTCACCCTCTCCAATCAGGCAATAAAAAGTTGTCACAGAAATTTTCAATAAAAATTACATAAGAAAACACTGTAAGAAAATTAAGTATAAATGACCATGATTCACCAGACTACAAGAAAAGGTTGAAGCTTAGAAATTCTTACTACCGTATAAATGACTATAGCACAATAAAGGCCCAGTGAGATTGAGCAATTAGAATGGCAAACCCTAGTTCTTGGTGTCTTGGTCCAAAATCTCTGACTGAAAACCCCCAATTTATAAATTTGAAGTCACATTCTCAACCAATAACTGTATCCATCATTTCTGTTTTCCTTATTTGGGTCAGTAACCTTGCAACTCTGAGAGGTATACTAATACTAATATAATTCTAAGACCAAGGCTAATTCTTTGCTAATAGTGCTGGTGCTGGTACTAATAAGGATGATAGTTCTAGCATTAACACTATTATGAATACTAATGATAATGCTGCTACTAGTATTAATACTAATCAGGTACTAGTAGTAATATTGATAAAATACATGGGGCAAATGAAGAAATTAATCAAACTTTGGCATTAATACAACTGAGTTGAGTGTAAAAATAACTTCTGGAATCAACATGTTAGGATATGCAAGTTTTATTTGTTCTTTGAGGTGTTTGAATTGTTTTGGAGAATGTGACATACTGAACTCATGATTTTAACTAAAATACTTGGGATTTAATGATTTAAGTGTGTAATCCCTGTTTAAGTATTTGAGGAAATCTGATGAGTTAAATGTAGAAGTTTAAATTTTGTAAGGAATATTTAGATGCTCAGTAAAAAATTAAGTGTTAGATTTGAAAGTCTCACTAGCTGGTATTTAAGGGATCAAAAGAAAGGTGTTTTGTTTTGTTTTTAAACATTAATGCAAAAATGATAAAAAAAGATGTATAAATTGGGCTTAAAGGCTTTAAAAAGGTGTTTTTAAAAGACTAACTTGATATACTAGCATTACACAAAGTGAGAGTCAACATTAATATTCTTGTACAAATGAACCCACAAGCAAAAGCTAAGGCTTTAAAAAATACAGGTGGTGTGATGTTTCTGGAACAGCTGTGGAAGTGTGATCTCAGAGAACACAAGAAGACAGCAAAGACGATTCCTGGGAAATTAGAAGGGAAAGGACAGAGCAGGCACAGCAAATCTAGCCTCAAGTCTCAGTGAAAAGGCCCAAAGGGGCCCAACGCTTTGCTGAGTTGTGGGAAGCTCCCCTGCCAAATCTCTGGAATGAACCTGAGAAGGCTTTTTGCAATGACTCAGATACTAGAATTGAAAGAATGTGACATAAGTTTTAGCAGTGGGGCAATTTATGATTTATTTTAGAACTATCTGAGGAAACGAGATGAAAGTTGCTGGTGGGGCTTAGTAGAAATGCTCTCAAGCAAGCCAAGGATAAAGATCTTTGCAATATTACTTAGAAGTCCAAAGGTTGCTAGAGACCACGGAGTTCAGGGAGAGGCCAGCAGCTACAGGGCTGGAAGGCAGGTGAGCCTGTCTTGTGGGAAGGGGAGAGGTGAATCTAGACGTGACGAGATGCCTGAGGCCTAGGATGGTTTGCCTGGCACAGATCCACCAGCCATAATAGGAACCTGGGAGTCCAGCAGACATGAGGTGTCACATTTAAACACTTAGGTGGGGCAAACAGGGCCGTAAGAACATACATTTTTAAATAAGACACAAACCAAATACACAGGTCTGAAGTTATAAAGTACAGAAAGCTTACTTTCCCAGCATCTTGAAACACACTTAATTCACAAAATGTGAGCATGTCATCTAAGGATGGAAACATGAATAAAAAAGAGCACAAAGAAAAGAAAGAAAATTAAACTATAAATAGCAGTAAGGAAAAAGAAATAGAGGCAAGTGGTGATGGTAAACATAGACAGGAACTGTGTATAATGATTTGCTGGCAAAGGAAGAAATACCCGCTTAAAACCCATATATATTTTTTAAGGTGGACTGAGGTTAACAGTTGAAATAAAGGCAGCAGTTGAAAGGAAGGAAGCAGTTGAAAGAAGGTCATGGATTAAATAGATTGATCCAGCAGTTTCCATGCAAGTCCAAGTCTGAACAAAGGAAAAACACTTGGAAAAAATCATTTGGTTAAAAATAATAACAAGGGATAGGCAGAAGAGTTTGACCAGGATGTTGCAGACAGGAAGAAAGCAGGCTACAGGGTAATGCGGGAAAGTGATCAATGAAGGAGAAAGGCAGCAAAGCCCTATCTACCTACATCAGTGGGTGTCGACCCTGACCGCACTCTAGAATTACCTGGGGAGCTCTACAAAATACCTATGCACCACCCTCGACCATTGAGCTGGAATCTCTGGGGCTTGAGGATTGGGTATGAAGTTTCTAAAGCTCTCACTGATCTCAATTTGCAGCTAGGGCTGAGACCCACTGCTTTGCGTGCAGAGAGAGTAAATGTGAGGTCTCATATCTCTAAATTATCAGGCCCTAACAGCCACTTGCACCTGAAGCACTCCAATAATTGTAGCCAAAGTCATTTCCTTATTTGAACTTGGCAAGTAAACGACTAGATTTTTCACTTGACTTAAGGAGCTTTACAATTCAGAAGGAAGAAAGGAAGAACTTTTTTTTTTATTATACTTTAAGTTTTAGGGTACATGTGCACAACGTGCAGGTTTGTTACATATGTATACATGTGCCATGTTGGTGTGCTGCCCCCATTAACTCGTCATTTAACATTAGGTATATCTCCTAATGCTATCCCTCCTCCCCCCTTCCCCCACCCCACAACAGGCCCCGGTGTGTGATGTTCCCCTTCCTGTGTCCAAGTGTTCTCATTGTTCAGTCCCACCAACAGTGTAAAAGTGTTCCTATTTCTCCACATCCTCTCCAGCACCTGTTGTTTCCTGACTTTTTAATGTTGGCCATTCTAACTGATGTGAGATGGTATCTCATTGTGGTTTTGATTTGCATTTCTCTGATGGCCAGTGATGATGAGCATTTTGTCATGTGTCTTTTGGCTGCATAAATGTCTTCTTTTGAGAAGTGTCTGTTCATGTGCTTCACCCACTTTTTGATGGGGTTGTTTTTTTCTTGTAAATTTGTTTGAGTTCATTGTAGATTCTGGATATTAGCCCTTTGTCAGATGAGTAGGTTGTGAAAATTTTCTCCCATTCTGTAGGTTGCCTGTTCACTCTGATGGTAGTTTCTTTTGCTGTGCAGAAGCTCTTTAGTTTAATTAGATCCCATTTGTCAATTTTGGCTTTTGTTGCCACTGCTTTTGGTGTTTTAGACATGAAGTCCTTGCCCATGCCTATGCCCTGAATGGTATTGCCTACCTGGAGGCATCATGCTACCTGACTTCAAACTATGCTACAAGGCTACAGTAACCAAAACAGCATGGTACTGGTGCCAAAACAGAGATATAGACCAATGGAACAGAACAGAGCCCTCTGGTGGGACTGTAAACTAGTTCAACCATTGTGGAAGACAGTGTGGCAATTCCTCAAGGATCTAGAACTAGAAATACCATTTGACCCAGCCATCCCATTACTGGGTATATACCCAAAGGACTATAAATCATGCTGCTATAAAGACACATGCAACACGTATGTTTATTGCGGCACTATTCACAATAGCAAAGACTTGGAACCGACCCAAATGTCCAACAATGATAGACTGGATTAAGAAAATGTGGCACATATACACCATGGAATACAATGCAGCCATAAAAAATGATGAGTTCATGTCCTTTGTAGAGACATGGATGAAGCTGGAAACCATCACTCTCAGCAAACTATTGCAGGGACAGAAAACCAAACACCACATGTTCTCACTCATAGGTGGGAATTGAACAATGAGAACACTTAGACACAGGAAGGGGAACATCACACACCGGGGCCTGTTGTGGGGTGGGGGGAGTGGGGAGGGATAGCATTAGGAGATATACCTAATGTTAAATGACTAGTTAATGGGGGCAGCACAACAGCATGGCACATGTATACATATGTAACAAACCTGCGCATTGTGCACATGTACCCTAGAACTTAAAGTATAAATAAAAAAAAAGAAAAGAAGAAAAAAGCCAGAAAACATTAAAACATGACTGGTACTCTCAAACAAGCAGTTTAAATAATTGATGAATCCCATTTCTACATGCTTGATAGTCATCAGTGATTGAGGGCCTGTGAGTGAGAACAATCAAGTCAGTGGTCTTCAAGTTTTGCTGTATGTTCTCATCAGTTGGAGATTACAAGCTTTCTTTTTTTTTTTTAAAATGATGCCAAGGCAGGCTTCTTCCCAGACCAAATAAATCAGAAGCTCTAGGAGTGAAGCTTGATCTTTGGCACAGTATTGTACAGCACGTCTCAAACTTTAACTTTCATGTAGATTGCCTAGGAATGTTTGTAAAATGCAGATTCTAATTGAGTGGGTCTGGGGTGTGCCTGAGATTCTGCATTTTGCAATGTCAAGAGTGCTGTTCTAAGGAACGCACTTGGAATAGTGAGATGTCAAAAGCTTCCTGTTTGATTCTAATGTGCAGCCAGCATTGAGAACTGTCTATGACTAAGCTCCTAGTTGTAAGTTGGGTGCTATGTGGGCACAGAAGTAAAATAGAAAAAGAAGCATTCCTCAAATAAGGAATTGTTCCATCCTAAAGCACTGTCATGCATTCACGTATCTTTGGCTTACCTTTTGCAAGAAAAAAGGGTCAAATTTTCTAATGGGAAGAAATTCCAATGTAGACCAAAACAAGTTCAGTTACTCCTCTGGAAGGACAGCCCATTTGATGTTATCTTATATTAATACAGGTAACTTGCCCCAGACTTAGCTTTTGCTGTTTCCTTTTCTGGAAGGCTCTTTCAGCAGAGTTCTGCATGGCTGTTTCCTATTCATCATTCGGACCTTCTCCTACGTACCATTCCCAACCCCACCCCATCACTCTCATTTCCTTATCCTGGGTTTTTCACCAGCTGTTTATCACGAGTTAATTAATCAATAACAATAAATGACCAGTGAGCTCAAAGAAACCCACAACCATTCCCATGCCCTGCTGAAACATGAATGAAGCCTGAATATTAGTCAGTACTATTGGTCTTGGGAGACAGAAATCCTAAAAGGAAGAAAAATAATGATCTTATTAAAAAATCACACTGGCTAGCATTTTGGAGGAGTCTTTACATTTACAGCTTAATCTCAAATTGATTGTATCATTTGATGCCTATGAAAAACTCATACGGTGGGGATTTTCCCCATTCTCAAGGTAGGAAAACTGAGTTTTTGTGATGCCAAAGAGCACAAAATCACAGAAGGAAGAATCAAAGGCAGGCATCTGAATTCAAAGTCTAAGTTCTTTCAACTTCTCCTAGCTGACTTCTTTACTTTTTCAACACACTCTTAAGAACCAACAACCAAGTCCTAAGACTGTACATACATTTAAACTTGACATTAAGTAAATTTAACCCACCAGCATCTAAAATGGGAAATAAGAGCTACAAGGCAAGTCACGTTGGTGTGTTTGTCCCAACCCTACACCCTACTTTCTCCATGTGATTTTTAATGGGGGCCCTTTCTATTTACTGAATTACAAGAATGATACCCTGAAAAAGACACTATCAAATTCAGGAAATAGTCGGTTAGTCTGTATTACTGATTATTTATAAAGCAGTATTATTTTCTTATTTAAAGAAAATAGAAGTTTTAATTATTATTTATTCCAAAGATTATAAAAGGTGAATAATAAGTGATTTAAGAGAGTATATGATAAGGATTACAAATCTATTCAAGAACAATTTAAGTTTTTTAGTCTTTAATTTTTTCCTATTTAAAAAAGTAATGCTTTTTTTTAAGAAAACAAACAAAAGCAAAAACCAAAAACAGCAGAAATACACTGTGAAAAGAAGAAATCTCCTATAGTTCCTCCCCCTGAAGAAGGCCATTGTAAGTAGTAATGATAATAATAATATAACTAACATTTATTGAGTGTAGTAAAGGCCACACACTGTGCTATTAATTTGTTAAAATTTTCTATGGATATAACAAAATATATGCATAGACATTATGTTATTAATATAACTTGCATCATATTATATGATGTGTTCTATTCTGTTGTGATACACTAGCAAATGGTGGTACATATTTGTACATAACAGAACCATCACTCATCATCATAGAAATGTTTACATTTAGTAACATTTGTTGTACTAAGCACTGTGTTCAATGCATTACCTGACTTATTTAATTCTGCCAGTGATTCTCTGAGGTAGTGTGTAGTATTATTTCATAATCTAGTAAATCAAGTATTGGAGAGATTTAATAGCTTATTTTAGGTCATGGCTTTGAGAGGCAGAGCTAGGATTTCCACTGAGAGCTGTCTCAGCCCAGAGCCTGAATTCTTATCAGTGGTATTTTTAACTTGTTTTAATGCTGAGAAAAATACTTTTTAAATATTGATGAACATTAACTCAAAAAAGCGTCTTTATAACTGCTAGAATATGTTTGCAATTTAGTAGTAATTCCAGCAAGTGTGCTTGGTAGTAATTGAACTCAAATATCAAGTTCACTTATATCCTCATAAATAGCTTAAAGTTTCTCAGAAGGTAGGCTGAGTAGTTGATCCAGAAGGTGCCAAAATGATAAGCGTTATATGCTGAAAATGGACTTCCTGTAGAATGCAATGGGGCTACCTTTCCATTCTCAATGAAAATTTCAGCCAAAATAAATGTGCACTCACAGATAAGTAGATAAGCATTATTTGTCCTACACCAACCTCACATATCCTATAAATCTTAGTGTAAAGTTGTGCATTGACCTGCTGCAACATGAATGAGCCTCAAAGACATAATACTGAGTGAAAGAAGTCAATCACAAAAGACCACATGTCATATTGTATGGTTCCATTCATATGAAATGTCCATAGAAGGCAAATCTTTTCCAATAGAAAGTAGATTAGTGGGTACCTGGGGCTGGGGGTGGGAACAGGGAATGACTGCAAATGGGGATGAACAATTTCATTGGGATGATGGAAATATTCTAAACAGATTGTGGGAATGTTGCACAACTCTGTAAATTTATTACAAAACCACTGAATTGTACACTTAAACTAAGTAAATTTTATGATGTAAAATTACTACTTCAATAAAGTTATTTTAAAAGTATACCTCAATAAGAGAACCAGAAATTACTTGCAAGTGAAGGATTAAAATCAATCTTATACATTCAAAATAAGTGAGTAACATTATAATGTATCATTTTCCTTCCTAGGACACCCATTTAGAAAAATCACAATATAATGAATGAAAATAAACATCATTTTTTTGTTGCTACTTATTTAGTATTTACAGTGATCTGACCAAGCATCCATCTGTGGTTAATATAGAAACAGCCCACTGATCTACACATCAGACTTCTAAGAAATTCAGCTTTCTAAAATCAGAAGCAAAAAAGGCATCTGAACAACTATCAGGATTGGCTACATAATTTATGGGGCCCTGATCAAAATGAAAACGCAGGACCTCTTGCTCAGAAGATTAATAATTTTAAAATGATGACAGCAGAACATTAGTCATGTTGTCCTTCTGAGCATGGGCCCTGTGCGACCACACAGGTAGGATACTCATAAAGCTGGCGTTGGCAATCAAACTAGTTGCCACAAAAATTCTGGACTAAGGCCATGCATTTTATTCAAGAGCTTTATTCTGTAATAGAAATCCTCTAACTCTCATTTTATTCTACATGCACATTTATGGACTTGGTTATCTCATTTGATGGACTAAGGGCAATCAAAATCAACACATAAGAACTGAGTGGAAGATTCCAGAAGGAAGAAGCCCTCTTCTGAAGGGAAAAGTGAAGAAACACTAAGAAGCTAACCCAGCAATATGAAGTATAATAATGGGACCAGGAAATAGTAAATTTTTCTATTACACCCTGTTTGCAAAGACAGCAACATCTAATACATTTTAGAAAATATTCGTCAAAAAAAAAAAAAAAAAAAAGGAAGGACTCAATGGGGCAGCAGTGTGCTGATAAAACATTTAACAACTGGTTCTCTGGAGGAAAGCTCTGATTTGCAGCATTTGTCAATTTCCATAATATAAATACTCATTGTGGCAGATTCCAGGGTACCAAGGTGAGGACACAGGACATGCAGTTAGGAAGAGATGCACACAACTGGTTATCCAGCCAACGCAAGCCAGCTCCAGCATACTGCTGAAATGGGGAAAACATTAGGTGCTACCGGCAGTAAAAATATAAGACAGGCCCGGGGCACAGGAGGAGAAATAAAATTCAGTTCTGTTCCCTTATAAAACATTTTGTTCCAAGGGTTAGCAAAGACAGAAGGTGACTGTTGCTATTTGCTAAAATAAGATACTAATTCCAATGGCAAAATCATCTTGGATAATCAAAAATTGACAACATAACTATTTCCCTTGTCATTTTCCTTCCAAAAATAATTATCTCTGAATAATTTCACAGTTAAAGATTGTATGCCTAAAGAGCAACCAATCGTAAAAACAACTGAAAACTATGCCAGTGATATGGCTTTTAAAAAAATAGTAATATTTGCTTTTAAAAAAGAGAGCATGGCCAAGTAAAAATATTTTCTCTTTTCTGTTCCAATGGTTTAACCTATGAATCACCCTCTAGGAGTACTATCATACCACAGATACGCAACTCTTACTCTTTACAGCAAAAGTGTAAGTCTTCACTATCAGTTTTAGTTGCTTCCAATAGAAAGGAGAGTATATGTGATGTTAAAATGTAAACATTTCAAATCACCATAGGCTATCTGAGAATCCCTAATTCAAAAGACCTCTCTCAACCTCAGGAACACTTTAAAATTTCTTCAGAGTCAAGCAGTCAACCACATTCTGGCTCAGGGCATGATACCATAGAAGACACTTCCCTGATGGTCTCTTAGGTGGCAGCCATATTACTCACCCAGCATGCCTGGCGTTTCCTAAATCCCTTTTCAATTGTCCTTCTTACACCCAGAAGCATCAAAGAGAGGTCTGCAGATGACTGCCCCCTCTTACTGTAGCCACTCTCTCCTCCAGAGAGGGCAGGGGTTAAAGTTATCTTTTTAAAATTATCTAATAAAACCGTAGTTTATCAACATATTTTTTCTAAAAGTATTTACAGAGTGCTTATTACATCCAAGCACTGTTCTAGGACTCATAATTTTGATATTTTTGTTAGGTACCAGTCCAATTCTGACAGTATTTGGAAGGCAGGGTAATATACTGTGCACATGCAAGCCTGTTTAAAAAAAGTTCTGGAATGAATGCCAAGATGAGAGATGCTGACTTACATTAGGGAAGCCTATACAACTGATTATCTTCATTACCTCTGTTTAGCATAAGCTCGGACTTTTTTAAAAAAAATCTCGGAACCTATATGGACATTAATCAGTTTTAATCTAGTGTCTTTTTTGCCTTTATAACTTTCTAGTATGAGCGCATAGAATATCCTACTTAATTAGAGATCCTCTAGGCATGGAGGCCTAGAGATTTGGTAACATTGATTATTTTGGTTAAAACATATATACACACAAACACACACATGTGCACACACACCCTAAATGGGACCCTAAATGGGATCCATCTTTGGGAAGCCAAGTAGATGAGTATAGGTTTCCCATTCTTGGGAGTAGATGGTATCATTACTAGCAACTGCTGTGAGATGCTCCTGCCTGTAAGAACTGCAACAAGAAACTCCTTTTGATGGAAGTTGCCCCCGAAGCAGAAAGGTCAGAATCAGGCTGCAAAGCTGTGGACATGTCAGGGTCTTCAGATCTCTCTTCTACAAGGCATCCTTACTATCTGGAGATAGATGGAAATCATTGATCTTTCAATATCCTCTTCACCAAGAAGAAAGAATAGTAACCTCCAAGAATATTAGTAGCACTGTACTTTCTGAAAGTCTGAGAAGAATTATTACCCAAGACATGGAAGCACATGGGAAACGGTAGCCTGCAAGGGGCTAAGCATTTATGTGTGTGTATAATATATGCATACATATGTGTATGTATATCAAAGACAGCATGACTATACACAATATGAAAATGTAATATAATATATATTATCTATAATGTATAATGTATGGTATAGATGATCCATTATATAGACCATCAAACAGGTAGGTGACAATGTATATTTTATCTCTCACATTTAATTTCATTGCTCTCCTAAGCTGTATGAAAATATCCTGCAAGCTGAACATGGTGACTCACGCCTGTTTTCCTAGAACTTTGGGAGGCCAAAGTGGGCGGATCACTTGTGCCCAGGATGAGACCAACCCAGGCAACATGGCGAGACCCCATCTCTACAAAAAATACAAACACAAAAAATTAGCCAGTTGTAGTGGTACATACATGTAGTTCTAGGCACCCAGGAGGCTGAGGTGGGAGGATCAACTGACCCCAGGGAGGTCGAAGCTACAGTGAGCCAAGGTCACACCACTGCACTCCAGCCTGGGCAACAGAGCAAGACTCTGTCTCAAAACAAAAATGAAAACAAAAACAAAACCTGCAGCCAAGTTGCCTCTGAAACCTAGAATGATGTCAGACCAACAGATTCCCCACATTGATATTAACTAATTAAATCACTGCTTTCTTTAAGATAAAGACTAGAGCAAGCACTCTTTACTCTGGGGCAGGCCTACTCCACTTTGGAAAAGGTGCCAAATCTCATGGGCTTACACTACCTGGTGACCTTACACAAGTTACTGAAACTCTCAGGTTCCTTATCTGTAAAATGGGGATAATAATTGTATATGTTTCCTAGGGTTGTTATGAAGATTAAAGAAGTATTTGTAAAAATTCTAAACCAGTGCCTGTTAAATAGTAAGGACTGCATAAGTGCTTTAAAAAAAAATGAAACCGTGGGTGTATCATATTGTTTTCTAATGTTTGCAGAGGGAGTAGAATTTTACTCATTTATATACAATATGAGCACATAACTCATTCTCAGTTTGATTTTTCTTTAACACAAACAAGCCTCTTTTCAGAGTTTAAACAAATCACAAAAGAATTTTTAAGTCATTGTTAAAATTGACATGATTTATAAACTGGAATGAAAGTGCCATTCTTGTCCCTTAAATGCATCACGTGATCAATACGTTTTTTCCTAGATATAAGAAATTCCTTCAGGTACCTGCTTTGGCATGGCTGGCATAGACATATTTATATTAGGTAATTAAGAACTCAGATGAAAACAATTTGATACTATTGTTAAGCACAATATATTTTAATTATTATAGTCTTATAATTATATAATTATACCTTTATATATAGTATAACAATGCATTGTTTTCTACAGTTTGCAGTTTGATTCCTTTTATCCTTGATGTCATTTAGGAATTCTAAATGTCCTAATTTCTCCAAAACACTGACTGAGAGTTGCAGAAAGACAAACATAAAACCAGATTAACTGCAGGTGAAAACGGCATGTGGATAATTTATTTCTGAATCCAGAGGAATTACATTTTTGAAGGTGCTTTGTCTCTCCTTAGCCTAGAGTCTCAAAAAGCTTTTATACATACAAGTCAACAGATTAACATTTGTGATGATTCACTGTTTCAAAATAACTTACATGGTACATCCAAAGTTACTGCTAGAAATATTGCTGGCATTGATTTCTTTAAGCACATTTAAACACAAAAGCCCAACAGAAAAATCAGAGCTTCTACACTTGGACTAAAAAGAGGACACACACAGAGATCTGTTCTTCTCTAATAGAATGTATTAAATAGTAGACTTGAGTGGTGTTTGTAAGTATGACATTGTGGGAGGGAAACTATATGAAGCAAAGGCTATACCTTGAATAGGCTGTTATTACTGCACCCATCACCCCAAAACAGGCCAATGTGATTGTATGTGCCTCCCCCACAAAACAGAGCTTCTTAATCAAAGCCTTAGCACTTACTAGTTCCTGCCACATAATAAGCAATAAAAAAAAAAACACTGGCTTAAATAAAGACCAAATAAATGGATCATTGTCCTAAGTAGCTTACAGTCTAATTTGGGATGTGAGACTAATTTGGGATGTGGGTTAATCAATCCTGAGGACAAATAGTGACATCAATAGACTTGTGCAGGGTAAAATGCCAAAGAGGATATGGAGAAATCTGAATCCCTGTATTAAGGTTGCTGCAAAAGTAATTGCAGTTTTTGCCATTGCTTTTAATCATCACTGTTACATCACTGGTGGGAATGTAAAATGGAGCAGCCACTTTGGAAAACTGTCTGGCAGCTCTTCAAAAGTTTAAACATAGAGTTACTATGTGACCCAGCAATTCCAATCCTAGCTATATTTCATTTCAAGAGAAACAAAAACACATGTACACACAAAAACTTGCACATAAATGTTCACAGTATTATTCATAATAGCTAAAAAGTGGAAATAACCCAAATGTCCATCAGCTGATGAATGAATAAACAAAATGTGGCGTATTCATACAACGAAAGATTATTCAGCCACAAAATGAAATCCTGATACATGTACGACATAGATGAGCCTTGAAAACATTATGCTAAGTGAAAGGAGACAGTTACAAAAGACCATATATTGTATGATTCTATTTTTATGAAATATCCAGAAAAGGCAAATCTATGGGGACAGAAAGTAATTAGTAGTTGCCAGAGGTGTTAAAGGGAAATGGAGGGGTGGTTGGCTGCCAATGAATGCAGCAATTCTTTATGAGGTGATCAGAATGTTCTAGAACATGTGGCAATAAATGTACAATTCTGTGAATATACTAAAAACTACTAAATTGTACACTTTTAAAAAGGGGAATTTTATGGTATGTGAACTAGACCTCAATTTCTTAAAACATGCAAAAGATGCATCACTGCAGGAGTTCAGTGGAGAAATATTAATAAAATTTGGAAGACCTTAGAGACTTCCAGGGAGAGGGGATAATTGAGCTAGGTCTTCAGGGATGCATTGGATTTAGGTTTAAGGAGGGAAGGCATTTCATAGAAGAGAAAGAAGGTGACAAAGTGAAGCTGGTCATTGTTCCAGTCATGAAAAAAAAGAACGAACATACCTTGCAATAATATTGTCAATGAATGTGCCCCCCGCACCCCGTCCCCACCGGCTAAAAGCACTGTCGTTTGCCTCTGCTTCAGGTGGAATTTACAGTTCAAGGCAGCCAACATGCAAACCACCTAAGCCTCCATTTTCACAGCTGTGGCTTACCAATTTCTCTTTAAAACACCAACTTTTAGATTTCTGTCCCACTCAATTACATTGAAAGAAATCCCAGATATCCTATCTTTCATCCAGAAATATTTCAGCATTATACTCTTAATGTTTGACATTAACCTAGCATGAACTATCACTGTATGATACTCATCCTGTGACTGTGCCATATTGTATTTGACTTTCCCAATATTTGAGGGTCTGAGTTTCAAGAAGGACATGAATGTCAACTTCCAGTCATGTAAATAGAATTAAAAACTCCTAGTGCTGTTTACCTTGATAAGGTTTCTATAGTTTATTATTAAATATTAGAGTTCAAGCCTCCACTTGGAATCAGATCCATTCAGGAGACTGTATCATGGTGTTGCATAGCAGAATTGCTATTTAAGAATAACATTCTTGTCACATTCATCCACATTCCAAAAATACTCTGCTTGGCCTTGATGGCAGGATCTGAGAAGAAGCTGGTCATGGTGAACACAAAGTTTGGGAGAGATTCTTGCTGAAATATAGCTCTGTGGGACAAAAGAGGAAAAGCACGGGATTCTTGGGATTGGATAGAGCATCCAAAAGCAGCTAATCCAGCCTTCTGCCCAATGAACAAATTCCCTCTGACAATGTTATTAGGTAAGTATCACCTTGACTTCAAATAGTCACAGCTTTATGTCAAGCCAGCTTCATGAGCTGGACAATTTTTATCTATACAGTCCTCAGAGTGTGGCCAAAGCCACAAATGATGAAAGACATAATAAACTCTAGAAAAATACAAAATATCAAGAGCATGTTTCTTAACCTAGGCACTACAGACATTTGGGGCTGGATAATTCTTTGCTGTAGGGGCTGTTCTGTGCCCTGTAGGATATTTAGTAGCATCTCTGACCTCTACTTGCTTATATGCCAATAGCACCCCTCCCCAAGATGTGGCAAGCAAATACACAAAAATGTCTCCAGACATTGCCAAATGTCCCTTGGTGGGGGAGCAGGGGTGGAGGAGGGCAAAATTGCCCCCAGTTGAGAGCCACAGGGCTAGAGGCATTACATGTTAAGAGCTACAGGAGGGAAGCTGTGACCTAACAGCCATTCATATGTACAGGATATTAGGATACTTACGACTTGAACAAAAATATACCCTTCATCATCCAACAGTAAGTTATTTGACATTACCAAAACTCAGCAAATGTTTGTTAGCTTAAATAAAACCATATGATTGTATATATTTCCTGTTTTAGAATAAGAATAATTCAGTAAAAAGGCTAGTGCATTATGTTTTCATTGCATATATATATACATATAAATAATTGAAAGAGATTTGATAACATGTTAAATTTTAAAATTCAGTGGTGTTATTATTTAGTCAGGCTTTGTCCCATCACTGTCCAATAACTCTATGTATATCATTCTGCTTAATTCTGACTCCATCTCTGAAATATAGGTCTGCTGACTCAATTATGATATAATACTAAGGCTCACAAATAACTTGCTGGAAGTCATCCAATTAGTAGATACGAGAGTTGGGATTTGAAACCATGCCTGATTCCAAACACAAACCCAAAGTACAACATTGCATTGAGATTTAGGATCTGATTCCCAAGCTCTTGGCCACAAAAGTATGCTGTACGTTTGTCTGTCTCGTTTTAAAGAATTACAAATATGAACAAATGAGAACAATTCAAATATGTGTCAAGTTTTTTCACCCATTTTGTTTCCACCTTCTTTGAACATTTTCAAAACATAAAAGACTGTGAGTCAGACTTTCAGCCTATGCCTAATTTAAGCAAGACTTTATATAGCAGATTAATTAACAAAATAGAAGATTGTTCTGCTCTCTTGATTTCACACTGCAACAACCCAGGCTTTATTGTACAGGGGTCACCTCCCTTCTAGAATGGCTTTATCCACAACTATGCTTGTATAGAGAAGTCTACAAGTCACTGGCTCTCTGTGAGTATCAGCTACAAGACACTGCTCTGGCAACACCAAGGCATGCTTGCAATTTAACAAACCCTGTAAGTGGAAGGAAAAAAGAGCCTTCCACCTAAATGCCAAATCTAAAGGTTTCACATAGGAGTGATGTTTGAAATATCTATTTCATTTTTGCCTGCCACTCCGCTATTCTCTCAGAGCTCTGTTACATAAAGCATTAGGTGTTCTGGGGAATAATTGAGCATCAGTTGTGGCAGAGCGTAGGAGGATGCCTAGGTTACCTCCATTATCACACATTCTATTTAGGAGGTGGGCAAATTCTATTTATGTAACTCCAGATGAAGATACACCCTAGCAATTTGGGAGGGTGATCACCAAAATAAATAGGTAATTTCACTTGAACACCTTGTACTAAGCACAAATCTGCTTACTGCCTTCATCTTCTTAGAAAGGAACAGGTGTCATTGAAAACAATAGTTTGCGTTGGCTGCTGGGTATGGGAAAGCCAAGGGGTTGAAATTCAAAGCTGAGTAGAATACGGGCAGAGAACAGCAGCTGAATTTTACTATGAGATGTGAAAACACGGCTCTGTATCCTCCCCACCTGTGAAGATAAGACATCCTAACTATTTCAGTGTGAGAAAAGTTCAGCAATCTTGGGGTGCTCAGGGCTGGGTGTAGGTATGGGGGAGAGTTAGAGATAGTTGATGTGAAAACTTCCCCAGTAGGAAACTGAGTCAAATCAGTCATCTTTTGGTTGCTCATTCAGTTCTCTAAAGCCCTGGTGTCAAATACAACAGCCACTAGCCCCAAGTGAACAATGAGTACTGGAAATGTGGCTAGTCAGAATTAAAATGTGCTGTAAGTATGAAATAATATTGCAAAGACTTGGCATAAAAAATGTGTATATCTCATTAGTAACTTTTCCATTGTTTGCATATTAAAATAATATTTCAGATATATTAGGTTAAATAAATTACTGTTTCTTTTTGTTTTTAAACTGATCTAAATGTGGCTATTATAAAATTTTAAATTGCATATGTGACTTGGATTTCATTTCTATTGGACAACACTAATAAGGCTGAAAGTTACTTTAAGGCATGATTTATGTTGAGCTCAAAGGAAGGCACTTCCATAGGAAAGTGTTGCTTGACTGAACTTGGCTCCCTATCTCAAAATGTTAACTTCAAATATACTTCAAAACTGAAATTTCATTCACGGCCTTCTTGGCAAAATCTGTTAGATAAACAAATCTTCTACTCTTTGAGACATGAAAAAGGATGGTTAACAATGTAACTAAACTTTCTTCCTCTGCAGACATACTTAAAACATGTTAAAGCAGAGATAAAACAGGCTCTAACATTGAAACGGGCTCATAATTAGGTGCCAATGTTGAATATCCTGTAATGTTTCAAAAAGACACAGATGGAGAAAGGCCAGGTCTGCACAAGGCAAGAGAGAAAACGTTGCATTTATGAATGCAAATATGTTACAGATATCCAAGTTCACCAGTCTATGCCTTACTAATACTTCTTGCTTTTTGGCATCTCCTCTTCATTTTAATTTCCACCACTTAACTGATTCACACTTGGGTCAGAGGCAAAGCCGTCTTCCTCATCTCTCTGATGAGCCTCTCCACTCTGCATCTCCCATTGCTAATCTGTCTTGTCTCCCTACCATTGCAAATCATCTCAACTTTTGGCTTAAGAACCTATCGGAGTAGCAAGCAGCCCAGGATCGAGGTCATCCTTGCATCAAAGCCTTAAAATCTGATTCTGCATAACCCAGCCAAGCAAGAGATTCCAAAGGCAAGCACGAGAATCATTAATGATGAAGTAGTCTTCCAGTCTATTCAAGTCAATCCTCAGTCTTTTTAATGCAACATTTACATTAAAACATAAAAATAATCCCTTTGTTTTGCATTTGTTTAATTCATTTATAAATTATTCCATATAATTAGAACTAAAAGAAAGTATCACTGTCTGCCAACAGGAACCAAATTTCCTTTTCAGTTCATAAGTTTTTTACCCCCAAAACCTCATCTTAAAAAGTTTTGTGTTTGTGGGTGGTTATAAATGTTTTTCTAATGTAGAGCTCAAAGAAAATGTGGTCAAAGGATACTGCTTTGGGTAACCTCAGGAAGGAAAAATATCTCCAAAAATATTAAAAATAAAAGAGCAGATCATAGCTCTTAAGGCCCAGTATGGTAAATCCTCAGCGAGCCTGGATCATGTAGGAAAGAGTAATTCTAGATAAGCACACATCCTGGATAGCTCAGGGTTAACATTCTAACCATCTTATTGTAAGGGCTTCTATTTCTCTAATGGAGACATTTTCATGTCTTTAAAAACCATTGAACGGTTTGTCTTATAAGCATAATTATAGGTGAAAATACAGATTAAATAAAGAGCTGATTGAATCTGTCATGATATTACCACATGAAGCAAATGTCTGCAGGCATCCACACTGACAATCCATTATGACTGTTATATCTTTTCAATACGGCACCCAGCGTCCTGGTAGGCCTAATACGAGGGGCTGCTGGCTGCCGCTCCAGCAAACGTTAGAGCAGTTCCTGACTCTACTTCTTCATTGCTGCTCTCTTTTCCACTGTCAACAGGAAGGGCAAACTGCTGTCCCTCTGTTGTTTCTCACTTCTACCACCACATGGCCATGGGTGCCCACCTTGAGGTCCCAGGTGACCCCAGTACTGTTGCCACTGTGATCTCTACCACTCTGCTCCTCTTTACTTTCTCCATACTTAGTTCTCAAAATGAGCTTCTCATGCACCTATCACCAGTGGGGTGGAATGTCTTTTTCCTTCTATAAGACAAATCCATGAAGGAAGACACTGCTGAGTAAAAACACATCTGGATCCCAATTCTACTTTTAAGGAGAATTTCTTTTTTCTTTCTTTTTAAAAAAATTCTTAGTCATTCCTGCAGGTTGGTATTCTAAAAATCAAGGGTTTACTGTATGATTATTACATATTCATAAGAAAAAAATGACAATTTAAAAAATTTTAATGGCAAGCTCTGGCATATTAATTGGAAATCCTTGGTTCTTAGTCTAAACATTGAATTGTTGTGTAATCAATTTCTAGTCAAATAATCAATTTCTACTTCAGTTTTGTTGATGATTATGATTAAGTCAGTAGCAAAAGAGCATGTTATTTCTTCTTGGGAAGATGTAAGACAGCTTAACTTAAGGGACCCTAAATATGGTCTTTGTAATCAGTGGACTTGAGTTTACAACCCAACTTCACCACTTATTTTTGTGACTTTGGAAAAGTTACTTAGCCTCTACAAGCCCCAGTTTCCTCATCTATAAAATGATATAAAGAAACCTATTAGAGAGTTGTAAGGAATTTTTTTTTAGATAGGATCTCACTCTGTTGCTCAGGCTGGAGTGCAGTGGCATGATCATCACTGCAGCCACAGCCTCCCTCGCTCAAGTGATCCTCCCATCTCAGCTTCCTGAGTAGCTGGGACTGTAAGTGTGCCACCACGCCCAGCTAATATTTTATTTTATTTTTAGAGACAGGGTCTTGCCATATTGCCCAGGCTGGTCTCTAACTCCTGGGCTTAAATGATCCTCCTGTCTTTCTCTCCCAAAGTGCTGGGATTACAGGCATAAGCCACCATGCCCAGCCGAGAGTTGTGAAGATTATAAAGTACTCACGTAAGTCATCAAGGAAAATGTATGACACAGAGTGGGTACTGGGATGGGGGCGGAGATTTTGCCCATTGCTGATCCCCTGGCAACAGAGTAAAGAAGACTAAACTCAGCCTCAGCTAGGAAAAGCAATCCTCAAATACTTGACAGCATGTAAGAATGCACTTTTAAAGATAATGATCTTTTTTCCTTTTTAGAGATTCATAGTACTGTTTCGCTTACAGCATTCTGCCTGAGTTTGCTGTAAACTATACACACACACTCCCCCACACACACACTCACACACAATGTAAACACACACACATATGCCACTGCCACCATGACTATCAACAAGTTAAATGGATTATGGTACATTTACCCACAAATGTCCGTATAAAAAGCATCCTAGCATCCTGCAGTTGGCCGTCATGGTTACTCCCAGCATGTTGGCCCTGATTAATGTGTGTGGGATGTGTGAGTAGGGGGTATTGAAATATACTGTATCCCAGTGTCCAGCGAAAGGCCAGACCGTGTTCACATAAACAGTCCTGACATATTCTGTTTCAGTTTCTCATGACATAAAATAAACTGTCACCTACAAACTGCAAGTAAACTGAGAAGACTATTAAGTACATATATAACAAAGAAACATCTAAATAGATAACTGGGGAGTTTTTTTTTAATAAGTAAATGTGCCTAGACAGACTATTACCTTACAGTGCAATAGATCATGCATGTCTACCATTGCTTGGCTTTCTCGGTTCATGTTTTATAACTACATTATTGAGATATAATTCACATACTTTACAACTCACACGTTTAAGGTGTTTGATTCAATGGTTTTCAGTATATTCACAGAGTTGTGCAACCATCACCACAACCAATTTTAGAATATTTTTATCACCTCAAAAAGAAACCCCATACCCATTATCAGTCACTCTGCATTTTATCCCACCCCCAGCCCTAGGGAACCACCAATCTATATTCCATCTCCATGGATTTGCCTATTCTGGATATTTCATGTAAGTGGAATCAGAGAACATGTGATCTCTTGTGTCCAGCTCAAGAGAGACTTAGCACCATGTTTTCAAGGTTCATCCATGTTGGAGCGTGGGTCAGTACTTCATTCTTTTTCTTATTGAATAATATTCTCTTGTATGGTTGACCATATTTTGTTTATCTGTTAATCAGCTAGGATGGATTCTTGTTTTTTTTCCACTTTTTTGTTGTTATGAATAATGCATGTGCATTCATGTGTAAGTTTTTTGTGTACACACATTACATTTCTCTTGGGTAGATAACTAGGAGTGGAATTGCTGAGTCATATGGTAACTCTATGCTTAACTTTTTGAGGAACTGACAGGCTGTTTTTCAAGTGGCTGCAGCATTTTACATTCCCACCAGTAGTTTATGAGGGTTCTAATTTCTCTACATCCTCACCAACACTTATTCTTTGTATTTTTTTTAATCATTACTATCCTGGTGGGTGTAAAGTGGTATTTCCTTGTGGTTTTGATTTCCATATCCCTGACTGCAAAAGATTTTGAGCATGTTTTCATGTTCTTATTGGCTAACTGTATGTATGTTCCATGTGTTCATTGGCCATTTGGAGTTGAATGGGGAGGAGGTGTGGGATGATATTCAACGGAATAGTGTAGGAATCAGATACAGGAATGATATCCTATAATCCAGTATTTTTTTCTTTCTGCTGGCACAATGAATGTTCTAAGGAATTTATGAGTAGCTTTTTAATCTTAAGCCTGGAATTTGTGAGCTAACTATAAATCACTTAACCAAAGCATGATGAAATGCTATTCAACAAAACGCTGAAGGAAGCAGTAAGATTAATAACTAAAGACAACATATGACTGCAACACCATAACTTAAAAAAAATCAAAACAACAAAAATAGAACTATAAGTCTTCTGTCCATTGGTCAAAGGTGTTATCACTGGCTCCTGGGTCACAGATTGAGACCTCAGCCTGGTTTGTCTGTCAAGCAGAGTTCACTGAAGTGAACGTGTGTATGGGGAGGTGTGGGGGGGAAGCAGAATGGAACAGTTTATAACAAAAATCTCAACCAGATTCTCGATGCATACAGGGTGGCAAACATTGTATAAGCTTCACGGGTGAACTACAATATTGGTTATCCTTGCCACAAGTCTGCCAGGGTTTCTTAAAAAGTTGTTGCTCTCATTGGTGGTTTGCTTGTCTGTAACAGAGAAGGAAAACAAAGTTCCTTCCATGTCCACAGTTTCCTCGTGCTCTGTTTAGTAGCCACAAGTAGCTTATAAGCATAAAACTCTATCCAGGTACAACAGAAGCACCCTTAGCCATAGCTATAATAGGAGAGGAGGTGACTGATGCAGCAGTTACCCAGTCATTAGGGGTCTATGAGGAAGCATGATGGAAGAGTTTTCCCAGTATGGACGCTGCTGCTCAAATTGAGAGTTGTAGAAATTGCTGTTCAGTGGGTGCCGGGAACAGACAGAAGCAGATTTAAAGGTAGTAGGATGACAAAGTAGTCATCCATGAGTTCTTCCTATCAGAGTTTACAAGATCTCTGAGGGTGGCAATGCTATGGGTATCCTGGCAATAAAGGACCTCCTATTCTGAGTGTCGAAAAGGCTGTAACACAATTTCATCACGTCTCTTTTTTCTAATTGAGGAAATTGATCATCACACACACACACACACACACACACACACAAATCCTCCAACCCTCAGACTGCTTAACTGTTTCTATAACTTCCCCTTGCTCCAATATCCTTACTCTGTGGCCTGTAAGTCCCTGCCATTTTTCTTGACCACCGCACCCATCTCTCCAAAGCTCTGTTCTGCTACTGTTCCCTTTACTCCTTCACTCAGTCTGCTACTTTCTTCACTCATTTGAACTTGCTATGCCACTTTGCTCCTCAGCATCTTTGCACAAACTATTCCTTCTTTTCTATAGTGTTTTCTCTATGTTAATCCACCTAATAATCATCAGCCTGTAGGTCTTGGCCTAGTCTTCACTTTTAAAGCATAACAGATATAATAACTAGGGCCACCAACAGGTAGATCCACAGCCTGCAAGAAAGGGGGTGGGGGGGTTGTCTCTGGCTTGCACCCCATGATTCACTGGATATCTATGTCAAGTATTCACTCAGAAGCACAAGCAGGGGCCTGTGGCCACATGTCCTCTGGCCTCTCCAAGTCTTGCTGCCAAGTGCCAGGGCTGGAAAACGGTTGAAGTGGATGACCCCCCTGCTACTTCCTCCAAGGTGACACTGTGAAGGTGGAGCAGGACATCCATACTGAGGGGACACAGATTCTCAAGCAAGGAGAGGTGGAGGGAGCCTTTTGTGTACACTTCACTTTCATAATGGATACTGCTGGAATATTGGCAGACTGCAGTGGACTATTTTTAAAGAAAAGGATCTGGTTTTAAATTCATACGTGGTTTCATGATTTTAAAAGGAGGACCACAAAAATAGTGTTGTGAAGCAAACGATCACCATCTAATGTGCCTCTTGTTTGTTATACAAATAAAAGGTATAACTAAAATAAAACACTTCACACTGGCTAGGATGGCTATTATCAAATAGACAAAGCTGGATGTGGTGGCACATGCCCGTGCTCCCAGATGCTCAAAAGATTGATGTTGGAGGATTCCTCAAACCCAGGAGTTCAAGACCAGTCTGGGCAACACAGCAAGATGCTGTCTCTAAATATTACTACTGCTAATAATAACAAGTACTGGTAAGGATGTGGAGAAACTGGAACCCTCAAATACCATTGTGGGAATGTAAAATGATGCAATCACTTTGGAGAACACTCTAGCAGCTCCTCAAATAGTTAAACATAGAGTTCCCATAATGACCGAGCAATTCTACTCCTAGTTATATACCCACGAGAAGTGAAAGCATACATCCATACAAAACATATACACAGAAGTCCATAGCAGCATTATTCATAAAAGCAGAAAAACCGAAAACACCACAAATGTCCATCACTTGATGAATGAATAAGCAAAGTGTGATGTTTCCATACAATGAAATATTATATGGTGATAAAAAGGAATGAAGTACTAATACATGCTACAACATGGGTGAACCTCGACAACATGCTCAGTGAAAGGAGACAATCACAAAGGACCACATATTGTATGACTCCATTTATGTAAAATCTCAAGAACAGGTGAATCCAGAGACAAAAAGCAAATTAATGGTTGTCAGGGGCTCAGAGTAGCATTGGTGGAGGAGATAAAAAGAGAGTGACTGCCAGTGACATGGAGTTTCTTTTGGGGAAACAAAAATATTCTAAAATTAGCTAGTGGTGATGGTTGTACAACTCTGTGAATATACTAAAACCCACTGAATTGTACAGTTTAAATGTGTGAATTGTATCATATGTGAATTACATCTCAGTAGAGGCTTTAAACAAATGATGCTACACCTTGAGTTTACAGAGCAAAATGTCCCTATATAACTTTGTGTTTCCGTGTTTGACCACTCAGCAGGAAGGCCTCTCAAGTTAATGAACACATTTCCGGCTCTTGCAAGACAGTCTTACTGATTGCTATGAGACTAAAATTCCACATGAACAGAACCATAGTGTCTGGATGACCTTGATGAGCAAGAGAATGATAAATACAAGTTAGAAATTTTTCAAAAAAGAAGGAAGGAAAAGAAGTTAAAGTGGGAATAGGGTGTTACCACTGTGCTAGGAAAAAAAAAAAAAGAGAGAAAAAAACAAAAAAATGGGTGAAAAGTTGTTTTTAGTAGAACCTCTTTAAACAAGGGGAATGCTTTCAACAGTCCCAAGCAAATTTCAGTGTCACATGGTTAAGGCCAAAATATCCCAAAATAAGATGAGGAAGATAAGATTATGGCCCTGTTGCTGTGACTTCATTATGTGGAATATAGACATTGGGCCTGTGTCAGTGGCAGACATTATTTATATATATATATATATATATTTTAAAAATATACAAATATATATGAAATATATATTTAATATATATGAAATATATGTGAAATATATATGAAATATCTATGAAATATCTATGAGATATATAAACATATATTGATATGTTTACGTGTTATATATTTATATTTATATATGCATATATAATAAACATATAAATATATAAACAAATGAACATATATTTATAGGAAGATGACTTTATTTTAGTATAATTGATACAGCATAAAATTTATGCATTTTATGTGTACAATTCAATGATATTTTAGTAAATGTACCAAATTGTGTAACCATAACTATTAATTCAGTTTTGCAACATTTTTATCAAATTATATAGACAGTCCTGGTGGCTGCTCAGATATGTTTTTGCTTTTGATTTTAGAAAGTCGAGTTTCTTAGAAGTCTGGCGTCTAGTTCAGTGGGATGTTTAAGTCTTAACTACAAATGGGTGCTTGGTCAGATCGCTGAATCCTGAACAACTAGCAAAAAATAAAAAGGTGTTTCCCCTCATTTATTACATTTTGAGCTTTCTAAGAGGTGGCCTAGAAAGGAAAAAATATATATACCATTACTAACATATTTCAAGTTTGATTGTATAATATTGATTTTAATCCTTCATTTGTAAATAAGTACTTTTTGATTCTCTTATTAACTCATACTCTAAAACAACTTCATTGAGATGTAATTTGCATTCTATAAACTTCACCTGTAAATTTACTGAGTTGGATAACCATCACCACAATCCAATTTTAGAACATTTTTGTCACTTCAATAACATCCCTGGAGCTCACTGACAGTCACTCTCTTTTCCCAACCACAGCCCCAGGAAACCACTAATCTATTTTCTGTTTCTATGGATTTCTGGAAGGCATTATACTTTCACACACAGATAGAAAAGATATATCAAAAATATATCTCTCCTTTAAGAAAATCCTATCTCTACACCAGAATTTCAGTGTTTGTGATGTTTAAAATTTTTAAGTAATAAATAAAAGTTGCCACAAACGCTATGAAAAACAGTTCCCCAAATGAGAAATTTCTCCACCATAATATACTATTTTAAAGTTTATAATAACCAATTAATAGACAGCACTTTAACACTATGCGATATTTTCCTGATTAAAGCCAAAAGCTACTAATTCTACCCTGCTCCACGACTAACCAGCCTCCCACCAAAAACAAAATTCCGAAACACTTTAGAACACATATTGTTCATTTTATCTGCAGACAAAACTGCTGGTCTCCTTCAAATTTGAATCATAAGCTGAATTAAGCAAGGGAAACTTCCCAAAATGACATCCTATTCTGCAGCTTTTTAGAGCTACAGAAACTTTTCTAGACATTAAATTCTCTTTAAAGATAATCCGGAATTATGTTAGACTAGTTTAAAAACCACCACTTTTCATAGCAACATGATAATATTGTGGGCATTTCCAAGTTAATTATAGATCTGTCATTTTAAGGAATAATCATTAATTGAGATCTTTTCATTGAATTAATGAAGGGATATTATACAGCTGCAACAAAATAACCCTTTTCCCTTAACCATCAATGGAGAGAATTCTTACCATGGTAATTTGGAAGCTACCACCATCATGTATACATATACCATAGTTCTCAAGAAAATGTTCCCAAATTGTCTTTTTCTACTAAAGAAATAACCATTGGTCAATGTGACAAATATATGACATTGAGTCATTTCCACATAACTCTCCAGCAGACCACATCTGTGAAGCTAGATAAATCCTGTTTCAATTTGGGTTGCCATAAAACACAACACTCTTTCCAGGCTAGTCCATGGACTTCTGATAGCAGCCTTCACAGGCCACAGGTTGCCAGTTTCCAAGTCTAGGATGCTGTGGCTCTCACAAGGGTGCTGACCCGGTTTCTATTTTCAACTGGAATTTCCTCCTCTGGGGTCATTTGATTTCCACCCTCAGAGACATTTTCCTGGTTCTCTGTTCTGTGCCCCGACCTACTTGTTGCTTCAAAACCAAAAAGAATTCCAGGTTCATCCTCCTGCACAGTCCAGTGAGACAAAGACTCGTGGACATTATGCTTTCAATCTGGTGGAAGCCATGGTTTTTTGAACCTTGGTGAGACCCTCTTAGAAGACACCAAGGTGAAATTTACTCAGGAAGCTGCTGAGCTCTAAGACAAGACCTGCAGGAAATGATAGCAGGAGGCCATGGTGTAGAGCTAAAGCTGTTAAGACGTCTTCATTCAAAGGGTCACAAGAATGTGGAAGAGTCAGCCAAAAGAAACATCACAAAGTGTAAGACAGGGCTACTTCCTTTGGCACAACACCGGCTGCATTGGCAGGACCCAGAGATGGCTCACCCCCAGCTCTTGTGGCTGAGCGCTCAGCAAGCTATACAGAGTTTAAAGAACAGGAGACTGGTGTTTTTAGAGTCAGCTCCTGGAGGCCCTTTACATTCTTGCCTCTGAGGGAGTTCTGGATACAGTAACATAAAAATCTCAGATACATCCACAAGAAGAACTAGCATTTTAAACCGCTGAGTAAATGACACTTTTCTGAGTTTAAGTCTCCCTTTTGCACTGGTAAGAATGGCAATGTTTATGAAAATTATTCTGCCTAGAATAATTGCAAAATAAACCATGAAACATATACTATTTTTAACTTAAAATTTTTAAAGCATTTTCCAGTGATGTAGAGATTGGACAAGGCAAATAGTTTTCAGACACTATACTTGCAGATGCATCTTCTTATTCAAGAGGAAGCCTTAGAGTAAAAATTGGAGACTAACCTTTTAAAAAAATGTTTCCCTTAGTGCCATACACATGCCCAGTTCTGCACATATACTGGTGAATCAATGAATGTTCACTGATATTTTGCCCTTATCTGAAATATACCCACCATTCCCCTCCATACCAACAATATGTGTCCCTTTCTTTTGCCTTCATACTGATGTAACATAGACCTATCTACAGTGTCTGTGGTAATTTAAGACATAGCATTAGACTAGAGATAGGCAAACTTTTTCTGTAAATGGCCAAGCAGTAAACATTTTAGGCTTGCAAGCCATGCAGTTCATTGCAACCAACCACTGAACTCTGCTATCATAGTGTGAAAGCAGCCAAAGACAATATGTCAACAAATGCACATGGCCGTGTTCTAATAAAACTTTATTTATGAACACTAAAATCTGTATTTCATAAAATGTTCACATGGCATAAAATATTCTTCTTTTGGTATTTTTTTCAACCATCTAAAACTTTAAAACTGATTCTTAGCTCATAGGAGACACAAAAGGAGGTAGTGGTCTGGATTTGGCCTGTGGGTCATAGTTTGTTGACCCCTGATTTAAGAACTGAGCTACCGTAATATGGCAGACAGTCTACTAGATATGATCACATACAGAGCAAACTGGGAAAAAAAAAACAGGCCTTGGCAACTGTTCAATCAAGCTGATATAACAGAGGAAGATATGATGAAGGTGTTCAAACTTCAACGAGACAAGATTTTGTGTGTGTACTTCAAGTGCATTGCTTTTAATGTAGCTTATCCATTTACATGTCAGAATTGTTCAAATTAATAATGTAATTGCCAAACGTTGCCTCTCGTGTGTTTGGCCTAAAGGATTAATATATTTTTCTTTCATTCGTAAATCACCTCATCCTTAATTTCTTCTAGGTTTTGAAACAGTAGCTAAATTCGGAAATCTTCTAAAAGTGACACTAGTAAAAAGAAGCAGATAAAAAATCTCCAGGGAGATGTTGGTCAAGGATACAAAATTTTAGTTAGGCAGGAGGAGTAAGTTCATATTCCTTGTTCAACATGGTGACTATAGTTAATAACAATGTATTATATACTTCAAAACTGCTAAGACAATAGATTTTAAGTGTTCTCACCACAAAAAATAAGTATGTGAAGTAATGCATATGTTGATTATCTCAATTTAGCCATTCCACAATGCATACATATTTCAAAATATATTGTACATCATAAATATATTTAATTTTTAATTGTCAATTAAAAATAAATTTTAAAAAGTATCCAGGGAGGTGATTCTGAATGGTTTCTTTTTGATAGTTTGAGGAACCAGAGCTGCTACACACAAGGAAACAGGGATGACTGTCACAATTCTGTTTAAATGTTAATATCATTCAGTCTATTTCTATATTCCCTTAATGTCTACTCAGTCTTTATCTAATCACTGTGGATTTATGGGAACTGATATCAGTGAGAGAACCTCAAAACCCTGCTTTTGTCATTTAATTGGGTCATGATGACATAGATATTGACATCCATGACAGAAAGAACTCACTGACGAAATAGAAAAAGAAAATCAGGATAGATTTGTGCCTTCTTAAAAATATTGGTATTCTCAGGAGAAACTGATTAAACACTGAGGTAAAGTGAATCAATTCCCCCATCTCTTCATCCCTCGTTGCTTCACATCCTTACCACAGCCCCATCATAGAAGAAGTGCATTTCCCCACACACTGAAGTTAGGCTTTGACATGTGACTTGCTGTGGCCAGTGGCAGGTGGGTGGAGACAACAGTGTGTCAAATTCCTGCCTATGTCTCAAGACTCTTCAGTTGATCCCACTTGCCATCTTGTGCCTTTGTCATTGCTGAACTTCTTTGGGTAGATGCTGCCAGCCTGGGCCCCAGGATAGATACACATGGGACAGAATTGACAGAAGAGCCTTGACACTTTGGCCTCTGGTCAAACAGCTGAGGCTCTGTCTAGGTAAGCCAACCCTAGCTGACCCACAGATCCACTAGGATCCGTGATGGTTTTTTTATGCCACTGAATGTCAGAGTAACTTGTTACACAGCATTAGTGTGGTGATAGCTAACTGATACAAACACACTTCTACATTTTAGAAAACACAGCCATAAGGTAAAAAGCACGATTTTGTGTGTCTATGTGCCTATATGTATGCATGCTAGGAGTTCTAGATTTCATTCCTTTCTAATGATACCTTAAATAAAAATGTGCCCTCCCCCACCTGCAGCAGCACAGAAATATCATGGAAGGCCCCATTCTCAAACCAAGGTTCCTCTTAGACTCACTACATGAGCCTTTGATCCTTTACAGATGTTTGCAGTGGGTGATACAAAGTATCTGCATGGTAATGGTGACATTACCTGTCTAATTTTAATGCATTAAATTGCATTAAAATCAAGAGTTGGGCTCAGTATGACTACATTTAAAAAATGTTCTTTCTAATAAATACCAAGTCATAATCATATGGTAAAACTGAAATATGTGAAATATCTGGTAAGTTTGTCTATATTTGCAGAATCAGACAGCATCAGCAGTTTGGACACCTTTTTTAAAATAATGAGAACCAAATAAATGCAGGAAGTCTTTCTAACTGTGTCGCGATGATAAGGTTTCACTCTGCAGCAATCCTGAATAAAAACAGCTATTAAGGATTTTTTGAACCAGTTCATCATGATAAGGTTCAAACCTTTCCCCAAGAGAGATCTATGAACTGCCACTCCCTTTGAAATGAATGAATAAAAATGCATGTGTGCCATGAATGCCAAGGTTTACGTAACTGTTGTGCTGCCCAGAGCCCAGCTCGGTCATGGCTACCTCAAATCCATGCAGGATTCGTGTTTATCCTTGTTCGTAAATACTTTTGGAAAACCCTGACAAGGGCAGAGTGCCAGCTCTCATGTACCTTTTCCAGGCTGCTGCAAGTTCAATCACGCGGTTGTCGGTCCAGAAATGGATGTGCCGTTAGAACAGCCATGCAAAGAGGGAGTGTGCCGCATTTACACAGGAGATAAACTCTGCCATGTTTCAATCAAAAGCAGTTTGCTAGTGAAAACACAGGAGTTGGAATTATAAAATTACCACAACCCTCAACTAAAAATAAAAACAGGATGTTCTTCATATGGGTATATATATATACATGTATATATATATACATGTATATATATATACATGTATATATATATACATATATATACATGTATATACATACATATATATACATGTGTATATATATATACACGTGTATATATATACACATATATATACACGTGTATATATATATATATATATATATATATATATATATATATATATATACGTGTATATATACATATGCATTGCTGACAACAAGGACACACCAAAATCCTCTCTGATCTCACTATCAATTCACCATACTTTCTTCTGTTATGTTTATGGATGCTTTGGGTATAAATAATCAATGGAGACAGGAATGTTTCCACCGTGCAGCAAGAACAGGAGGAAGAATTTAAAATGTGTCATCTTATGGAGACAGTTCAGTGGTAGCCCAGATTCAGGATGAGGGCAGGAGTAGGGTGGATGTGAATACAAAGGGGTAGCATGGGGGAGTGCTTTTGTGGTGAGGGACAAGCTGTGTATTTTGAATGTGGTGGTGGATATGCCAGTCTGTACAGGTAATAAAATTGCACAGAACCACACGCACATATACATACATAAAAGAATGCATGTAAAAACCTGGTGAAATGTGAATCTGTGGTCTAGTTAATAGGATTGTCCCAATGTCAGCTTCCTGGTTTTGATATTGCGTAAATAAGATGCTACCATTGAGGGAAGCTGGATAAGGGGCACATGGGACCTCTGAGTACTATTTTTGCAAGTTCTTATAAGTCTTCAACTATTACAAAATGAAAGGTTTTAAAAAGCATTACCTCAAAGGTATCACCTTAATCCAATGGCATGTCAACAATCACCCATTGCGCAGTGATTCAAGCATGCAGACTTGGCAGTCAAATTAAGAGACAAGGATTTGAGTCCCAGCCCCACTACATACTAGCTGTGTGGCCCTGAAACAGACATAAGGTCAGAGCTTTGGTTTCCTCATCTTTTAAATGAGGATAATAGGACCTATCTCACAGGGTTATTTTAAGGATTAAGTGAGATAATATATGTAGAATAAGCAGGACTCATAGAAAGTATTCAATAAATATTGGCTATTATTATTACTCTAAGTCAGACTAAATATTTCTGAGAGCTTTAAATCACTGATTAATTTCATTGACATTCAAATACATACTAAGCATCAGGCACATGCTATAAATGGCCAAGCACTGAGTCACACACAATATAGTCCCTGGTTCTGGTCTCTGCCCTTTTGGATTTTCTGGTTCTGTTGTGAATATGGTCTCCAAAGAAGCAGGATGAATATTTATGAAAGTGGGTGCACAGAAGCCTCAA
This sequence comes from Nomascus leucogenys, assembly GCF_006542625.1. Taxonomy (NCBI): domain Eukaryota; kingdom Metazoa; phylum Chordata; class Mammalia; order Primates; family Hylobatidae; genus Nomascus; species Nomascus leucogenys. The sequence goes on from NC_044406.1 coordinate 9,893,309, forward strand.
GGAGAAACTAACTTAAGAATAAGAGGTACTTTCTGCAGTCAAGGTTGAAATGAGAGTTTTCTCTCTGCTAAAATTTACTGGGGTACAGGGCGGTTAAACTGCAATGCTTAGCTGCAACCATTCCTTGACCAGCAGAGATAAATGAAAATTGCCTTACAGTCAAGCACAGGTTAGACCATTTGTGTTGATGTGCAATTTTAAGGGTTAAAACCCTTTACCCATCAACCAGAAAAAAAGCCAAACCAAATCTCCCTTTTTCTTTGGCAAGGAAATTACATTAGACTATCCTAATGGGCTTAGAGGGAAAAAAATCTAATTGTAGTCTATATTAACACATTTACATATTTTTAATTGTATTAATAAATACTAATAAATTTAGACCAGGGCACTTTAAAGTAATGAACTTTCCCATATTAGATTAATGACAAAATATATATAGAATATATCACTCTCTACTAAATGCTTTAATAGGTTTGTGATATAAAAATCCTTAAAAGCAAGCACACCACGTATGGATGGAGGTGGCATAGCACCTGAGTACTTTAAATGTGGTAGTTAAAATAATCTACAGTGTGGAAGAAAGAGACATTTGAAGCAATTTGGGAGTCTTCTATATACTTAGGAATTTAAGGTCTTTCATAAATGTAAGCAAACCCCAAACAAGATTGAAAATGCTTGTAATGATATTTTATGTTTGTCAACACCGACCCCCCCAGCCCTCAACAAAAATAGGAAATAAAATGTTCTGCCCTTCTCTGTGCTGGTCTCACTGGATTGGCTGGGCTTGGGCCCAGAAGGAGATGGAGAACAGGGAGACCAAGAAGTCAGAGTATTTACTGTTCCAGTCTATCCCTGCTTCTCTGTATTTTGCCCTTGCTGGAGTCTTCTCTGGACACATTGCTAGGGTCCCTTCCAGCCAAGGCAGCAAGTCAGTGGGCTCTGGTAACACTGGTTCCTCCCTGGTAACAGCTTCTCAGTGTTGCTGAGTGTTGCTAATTGTTGGGTGCTTCACCACTCACCGTTGGTTCCTTTAAACCTGTCAACACATTGGCATAGTTCATTCCTCAAATTAAGCCTTTTGAGTGATTTATCTGTTTCCTGTTTGGATCCTGATCGACACAAAGCCCTTGACTGTGAATCAGTAGTTAATGTGGGAGGATGCCTTTACTTTTGAGATAAAAGTTAAGACCATGTTTTACATTTTGCTCAGACCATCGAAATGGCATCTTAACATGAATGGAACTGTTGAAAGTCATGTGCATAGATACCCACAGAAATAATACTATGTGTTATGTTACCATTTTCAAATCATTCTAGCAAACTCAATGTTCCATACCCTTGCTAATCTATTATTCCTCTGTGGGTCTAATTAATATGGCATCACCAAGCTAGGCACCTAGAGCAATGTCCAGGGATTTGTGCCCATGTGGAGAGGCACCCACCTGGCACAGAGATGCTTGGCAAATATGGAGCCCACGTGCTCCACAAGGTGGTGAGATGCTTTTAGCCTCTGTATTGCACTTGGACTGGCTTATACATTTCTTTACCAGATATTTCAGTCAACTGCAGAAAGGGGTCATTCAAAAATATGTTAAAAGTTTATTCATCTAAACTACTTCTGTTGCTGTTGCCATGGCAACTTTTCCCTAAAGCCACAACTCCAAATTCTTCTAAAATTGTTATTTCAGAAATCTAATTTAGCTGACATCCCAAACACTCAAATTTTACTATAAGATTTTTTTTATGTTAGAAAAGTTTTAAGAAAATGACACGTATCCAAAGAGAAGAGGAGAACAAGCCTGATAGGTTTTCATTTGAAAGAGTCATGGCATCTTTCAAGGAAATTGGAAGTGGAAGAGTCCTCAGTAACAGTAACTGTATTTGAATGAAAAAATTTGGCTTATATTTTGTATGTGTTTCTTGTATTGAAAAGTATCTCATATTCACATCCAAGTAGTCACCACAAAGATAGTGAAAGCAGTACCACATAATGACTGGTGGGAGTCCTTGTTGCATCACTGGATCTACCTTTACGTTTTTAAGTATTCAGGGTATGTTTAAGAATAAAATAAATCAGAAAAATTGGTCTTTTGAAAATAAGATTAGAATGAGAAAACCTGAGAACAGAAAGTACATTAAAATATATTAATTAATTGTGTTTGTAAACAGTGGTCTCAGTCCAAAATTTGGCAAGCACCCAAGACCTTTAAATCTATCCCCACCCTCCTCATCATTTCGTAACTCACAATCTAAAAACAGACCATGCTAATGGACATTCAGTGACATCGCCAGGAGTTAAGAAAGGGCTCTGCAATTCAATGGCAGAATAGGTAGGCCACAAACCCGCCTGCCACCCTGGGCTGCTCAGGAGATTTTGAACCCTGATGTGATTGAGAGAGAAACGCTGGGAGTCACAGTTTCCCTCCCTCTTTCCTTTGGCTTTTCTTTCAGCAACTCTTCCCTTTTCCCCAGAGCAGGCCGGTCTGCGTCATTATCCTCAAGGAGTAGGGACAGAAGCAGGCACTCTAGTTTCTCACTTTCATACAGATGCAGATCCCACATCCACACACCAAGGCTGCTCAGCACTCCACACATCCTCATTTGGAGATTATAACTTCTAATTTTAGGCCCACGATTAACACATTCGTTAAATGGGTATTCTGGCTAAATCAGAAGAGAGGTGGCAAATTAGGCAAGGCTGTTAGACGGTCATAAAGGAAGAAGTTAGCTAACGTCTGACATGAGAGAGAAGACAGTAAACATTTTTTAACCCAAGATTAGGAAGGGCATCGGCATTGAGGAGTGAAGAAACAAAAAGCCCAAGATGCTGAGGCTTCTGGAAGGACCACCAACACCCTCTCCAGAGTAATCCCCGCACAGTATGAAACACACTGTTTATAACTGTGACTCACAGCCAGGGAAGCTCACGCACATTTTCTCACCTCTATCTCTGAAAACCCAAGAAACTACGAATAATGTATTTTAGGAAGTGCCATACAAAATTGTTCTCAAAAACATTTAAGATTTTGATATCTACTGAGATACAATTAAGTCAGTGTTTCTCTATCTCAGCACTATTGACATTTGAGGCTGGACAACTCCTTGTTGGGTTGTGTTGTGCTTTGTAGGATGTTCAGCAACATGTCAGGTCTCTACTTAATAGATGCCAGTGGCAACCCCTGCCAGTTATGATAACCAAAAATGCCTCCAGACATTGCCCAAGGTCCTCTGGTTCAGAACCACTGGTCGATTTTACCTAGAATATGGATACTGAGGGACATATTGCCAGATGACATTATATAGCAGAAGTATTCCTATACCTTTTGTATCATTAGAGAGTTTGGCTGAAATGAACACTGGGTGGTAAAACAAAGGACCGCTCTGAAAACTTGTACTAGATTACCTCAGAGTCAGCTGAGGTGAAGTATTGTATTGTACTTTCTGAATCTACTTTGCTGCTGAATCCTACATTTTGTAGGGGCTGCTTGAGTAGTAAGTGGTTCACCGTGTAAATTAATCAGTGTTTGCCAAACCCAGCTGATATTGGAACCACCCCCAAAGCTTTTTCAAAGGATTGATTCCAAGTCTGGTCCTTAGAGATTCTCATTTAGTAAGAATTCAGTGAAACTGTAAAGCTAATTTTTAGTCTCGTCTCTCCCTCTGACCTCAATCATCAACTAATAAAGGGTTAAGTTTGGAAACTCCTAGCGTAACCTAGGGAAAAATACACAGGCAGCCAGATTCATGTTCTCATAAATATTTATTGTATGCCTACCCTGTGCCAGGACCTGCTCTAAGGCAGTGGAAAGACAGTGGGAAAGGATCACTGGGTCCTTGCCCTGAATAAACTTACACACTAGTCAGAGGAGACAGACAAACAATGAATATATAATATAATACCAAGTGGTGATGTGAACAATGAGGGAAGTGGCTAGTGTGATATGATCCAGGGTAACTGAGTGGGCTCAGAAACACTTCAGAGAAAGCAGTCAGGAAAGGTGACATTTTTCCTGCAATTTGAAGGACGTAAAAAAAAAGCCTACCACACAGAGGACATTCCAGGCAGAAGGGACAGCAAGTACAAAGGCTTGGGGCAGAAAAGAACTGGTCGCATTTGAGGAACAAAAAGGGCACAGATGTGGCCAGGCAATGATAAGCTTGCGGAGTAGGGTGTGGTATGAGGCAGAGATCAGGTAAGGAGCACTTGGAAGGTCAAGGTCATGGATGAAGCTATTATTCTAAGTGGAATGGAAACCAACCAAAGAGCTTAAGCCCTGAAATGTCACTATTTCATTACCTTTTCAAAAGATTGCACTGGCCATAGGGATAGCCAACCATTCACTGAGATGGGAAAGTCTGAGAATGAAACAGGTGACAGGGAAGTGAGGAATCAAGAACCCAATGAAGACTTTGCATGACTGGACAATAATTTCACAACCAAGTTGAGAGTCAAGTGTGTGTGGTCCAGGGTTATCACAATGTGGGAACAGGAAAAGTAAATAATAAAAGTTCATCACCAGAAAGGACTAGGCAAAGGGTGGTAATTGTTTTCAAGTGATTGGCAGATATGTCTGCTATGCAACATCCAATAGGAATCTGATTTTTTATCAATTAGTAGTGGTACTTAATGAGTGGTTTGAAGGAGGGGAGATGTAGCTTCCTAAGATGATGGGGCTTCCACACCAAAGAGGCCTTATCCAGGAAACTTTCTGCATGCAGCAGAAAAGTAAGCATGCCGGGTTGGGGGTGGGAGTAGAAAAGGTATCTACAATTAGTAGAGGTGTTAATTAAGAGGATTCAATAATCTCTCACATATTTGTAAGTTAAAAAAATTTTGCTTTTATGAGGAGACAAATGACAAGCAGAGTGATATAAAAATGGTTTTATAAAAGTAAGTTCTGGGCCATGCCACAGGTCAGTATAAGTTCTGCTGAGTTTCCTAAGATGTCTACACTGTTAGCACTGATGGATGATAACTGATTCATATCAGCACAGGCCTGCAACGGCGCCCAGTTCTGGGCATCTTCAGAATTACCAGAGAGTACCCTGTATTCAATACCACTCAATTATTAAGCAAACTTAATGAATTCAAAGTCTTTGAAAATTGAATGTTCATAGAGAACAAACTTGGAAACTTTCATAGTTTCCATTCTATGTGAAAACAGGTTCTCTGTCAGGGTAAGCAGCTTGGCACTTCCGGTGAGTTCCTTAGGAAGGGGTTAACTGGAGCAAGGGCAGAGTCAGCATCTGATTACAAGGCTGTGGTCAAAAGCACAGATGGTGTGGTGACCGCACCAAACAGGAAGTGACATCAGCAGCAGAGGAGCTCAGACTAGACCAGTACAAGGAAGGAGAATGAGTAGCTTAGGACCTCAAAAACTAGGTCTCAACTACTAGATTCATGAAGTCATTCAACACATATCTACTGATCACCTACTGTGCTTCCAGCACTCTGCTAGGTGCCCAGGTGACAGCAGGGACAAGACACACATAGTACTACTCCCAGCAAGTTTTCAACCTGCCAGCGAGAGAGAAGTGAATGATGTCAGTCCAGGGATTCCTGATGGTGACTGTATAATGGACATTGATTTGCTTTTCTCTGCCCCACTTGAGGGTAAAGACAGGTTGGGGCATCACGAGAGAAGAGCTTGAGCCTCCTAAGGTCCCCAGTAAGTCACCAGGCCAAGCTTTTAATCCAGATTTTTTTTAGTGTCTTTCAGAAAGACATAAAGATATTGCACTGAACTTAATGGATACTCAAATTTTTAGTTTTTGTCTACACTAGTCAAATTAAAGAGCTATTTGGCCATGCAATTTGACAATATAGATGTCACATTAAGTCACTGAAGGTCCAACATTTGGTTGTTGGTTTATTACTGTGGCAAAGTGGATCGCAGAGGGATGATTAGGTTCGACTATCCTCATTGTCTAAATGACTCAGAAGAGCACTGCAGGATCAGGGCACCCGGATAAAGCTCTCAGTTCTGTCAGCAGTGACACATGTGCCACCTTGAATTCTACTGTTCTGAGCTTAGATTTCTTCAATCAGGAAATAGAAAACCTGCATAAGGCAGCAATTGGATTTGAGACTGAAATTGACCTAGACTGTGTTCAAATATTTTGCAATCTGTATAAGACAATAACAAGGAGGAAAATATTATTATGACTATTTGATTATTATATAAACTTCAAGAGCTTCTCTAGAAATGCTGCCAGAAAATCATTGATTCATTCATGTCATCCTCATCCTTCATACTCTATCACCTCTTTATCCCATCCAAACTAAGTCTGACAGGTTCTATGTTCTAAGCATCTCTCCAATATGCCAACTGCTCTCAATCTCCTGCCCAGCTGCCACCCTAGCATCAGTCATCTTCTCGAATCTCTCCCAGGCCCACATACCAGGATGCACTCTAGCTCTTCCTCATCCTGACTTCATGCTGGGATCAGGGCAGGCTTTTGAAAATGTAAATCTGATTCAGTCACCAAAAGGCATCAAGGACAACACCCAGCTGGAAGGATGGAGTCACCATAACCTGAATGTGGGAAAACTGTAGGAGGAAATTTTTTGAGGAGAACATTAGCTGCTAACACACATTATTTTCTGTGTGCGGTGATAAAGCAAGAAGACAGTTGTACTATACTTTGAAAATGTCTGTTTATATAAATGGAGGATGTTCTTGTCTAGTTAATTGCATTTTGCTCTCTGTGACCATTATGACCATTTAAAAAGATAAGTGAGATGTCCATAGCAACTCCTAACATTTTCACTATCTAATTGTCTCTTTGGAAAACTGACCAAATACCTGGAATACAATAGGCATTCAACAAATGTTTATTGAATGAATCAAATGTGAGCCACTGACCTCTCAGATGCGGTCTCACCTTGGACAAATGAAAAAGCACTGAAGGAAGAGCGTTAGATACTTATCCCCGAATTATATTTCAGAGGAGGCAGGAGGTATTAAGGACACATGGAGGGTCATTCATGTTGAGGAAGACAGACCCAAAAAAACCCAAGATCACAGGAAAATGCACAGTGGGACAAAACCATGTTGAGCAAAGTAAGTGGAATATTTGTGCTAAACGGCAAAACAAGCTCTGGAATTATCAAAACCCAAATGAGGGAAGTAAACAAAAGTGCAGCATTAGAATGGATATTATACCACCAAGGGTTATACTAATATGAAAAACAATGGGTCACACTTAATAAAGAACATTCTCTGGACACGTGACTGATTCAGAGCTGCTGCTTTATCATCCTAAAGCATGCATAGGAAACTTCAGAGAGCCCGGGTGACTTATTCCAACCTGGAATCCCAACAAATTCCCTCTGGAATCTTCCTTCTTATAGTCTTAAATCAGAATATACATACATGATAATCTGTACTAGAATAAAGGGCTATTTCATCAGCAGTCTTCAGAGCTCCAAGAGGGGACATTAGCATCGGCTTGACTCTTCAGTTTATGATTTTAGAAGAATGAGACAGCTTAATTAAATGACAATTTTAAAATATTTTTGTAACATATTTACATAATTGAGACAATAACCATTCATTGAATGAACAGATTTTTTTAAAATTAAGGAGCCCGTTCTCACCTTTCCTCCCCCACCCCCACTCTTGTAAATGGAAAAGACCTCAGATCATGAATCAAAGGGTACCAGCACACAGTTCGAAAAGGTGGTGGGGTGGAGATGTTGAATGGGCACAGTGAGCACAGACTCTACCTCCTTCAGTGTAAAGCAACCTCTGTTGAAAAGTGGTTACCCTTTAAACCACTTTAAAAGGCAAATCACTGAGCCACTAGTGTCTCCCAGACATATGAACGAGCATTAGTAACTTATAAGTATCTCATTTGGTGTTTCAAGGCAAGTAACTATAGAAAAACCAGAGAAAGAGCTGTCACAGGTTCCTGGAACGTTTGCCTGGGAAGGTATCTTAACAATTTCCTAATTCAGGCCTTCATTTTTCCAGTGGAGCAAAGTGAAGTGTACGAGGTGTGCAATTTGCCCAATGGCCCTGCAATTAATCCAGAAGCCCCCAGGTGACACCAGGAACCAACTGGAGCAGCTCCGGGATGCCTGAGTCTACCACCCCTGTCCACCTCTACTCCTTTCTTCAAAAAAATATTTGTTTTTTATGTTGGGGACTGGATTTTGGAAGACACGAATTCCAGATAGTTAACTGTCTTTGCCTTATTATAAATATTAATGATTCTTGTCAACTTTCTGCCTGCTTCTCTCCAATTTTTAAAGTTGGCAGTCAGAACGTCCAGTCTCAACAGTGCAAATCAATTCAAGGAAAACTCAGTAAATTAGCAGATGACAGAGCAACTGCAGTGTCTCATCTCAAAACGACACATCTCACAAGTGGAAAATCAATGTCTGAAGACTGGAGTAAGGTAAACCTTCTCCCTGCCCCCTTCCTGGAGGGGGCATTTGAAATCTTCAGAAGTAGTAGTCATTCCTCAGAAACAACTTTCCTTTTTTCCTTCTTTCCTTTCTTTTCTCTCTCTCAAAAAATATACTCAATCTAGTATCTGGATTTGGTCGGTCGTTAACCTTGAAATCTTGACTCCTTCTTCAAAGAAGGCAAATCCCATGAGCTTTCTCTCTGTTGTGTTTCCTGCAGTACCTGCAGCACCTAGCGCAGTCCCTGGCACACAGTAGGTCCCCAGTAAATCCTTGTATCAACAGGGAGAACAGAAGCTACCATAAGGGAGGGGGAAGGTATGACAGAAGAGCCCCTGATATTCCCTTGTATTAGCGTGCAACATTAATGATAATGTGCAACATTCTGTCCCGTCACAAAGTAGAAGGGAAATGCACTCCCTTTCTAAAGAGTGAAACGGCTGTACCCCAACGCTCCCGGCAGCATTTCTTTAGCAAATCTACTCGCCACACACTGAGATCATGAAGCGGCCCTGCCTCCTGTCCAGTCTTATTCTCGTCCTTTCAACATATCTGACTGAAGGCTGAATGAGCGACCTAGGCCTAACCCCAGGAACCCCATTTGTCAGCCTTTGTCAGCGAGGCGGTGGCGGAGTCCAGTCCCGGTCCCAGATGCAGTGACCACAGCGTTGGGGCAAAGAAACACTGAATTCAGGGTTGAGGCTCCTCTGTACCTTCTAAAAGATTTCGGGAAGCGCCACTGAGTTAGTGAGCAGGTGGCACTTCGGGGTGACGTACCAGACCACCCGCCACCCCCTCAGCCATGGACCTGTGGGGAGCCCCGACTACCATCGCCCCTCGCAGTCCCCACCTGGAGCGGCCCAGTGGCGCCCCCTTTGCCCTCTGCACGCGTCAGGACACTCACCGCGTAGTGCAGCTGGGGCTTCTCACCGCGGTACACCGGGTGCCCCATGTCGCCTCTGGGAGGAGTGGCGCGCCTTGGGCTCAGCCTGGGGTCACGGTGTCTCTCTGAGTTCCCCGTACTTCACTGCCATCCTGGGGCAGCCCCGGGGCGCGAGCCCTGCTCCGTGTGTGCCGAGTGCTGTGCAAAGTGACCCTGGCACAGCGTCCCGCTGCCGCTGCGGAGCCGGTGGGGACCTGGAGAAGGCGGCGGCGCGAAGAGGGAGGGGGAAGAGGAGGAGGAGGAGGAGGAGGAGGAGGAGGAGGAGGAGGGAGCGGCCGAGTCTGATGCGATGGGCGGGCGTTTAATTCCTTCCGCTCCTGGCGGGTCCCTCCGGCGGCCGCCGCTGACAGCTGTTGGGGGCTGCGGAGGCCGGAGGCCGAACGCGCCTACGACAGGTGTCAGGCTGGCCGGCACGCCTGCCTCCTGCCACCCCACCCTCCCCGGACCCGTGGGACCCCGGCTGCTGAGGCGGGGACTGCCAAAGCCTTTAATGCCAGCGAGAAGGCGAACTTGGGTTTCCAAGAAAGAGACTTTCACTAACTTTGAAGGAGGTGTGGGCCTGACAGTGGAAGGAGATTCAGAGCCTTCTCCTGGGAGGGCAGAGTTTCCCTTTCTAGAAAGCCTTCTTCTGTGAGTCTCAAATTGTGGGGACCCTTGGAGAGGGCAGGACTGAGAGGAACCAAGTCATGCTACCCAGGGGAACTGCTAAGGGGACAAGGCTGCGCAGGATGCTGGTCACCTAGGGCGAACCGAGTTCCAGGGGGGCTTGCAGGAAACATCCTGTAGGTTCACAATAACCCTTAAAACTGGCCTCTGCTCTGAAATCCCCTCATGGTAACCTGCACTTTAAAACACCTTGGAGAAGATCAGCGAGTTCCCTCCACAGCCTTGTCCTTCTGTAATTTACGTCCAGCCTCCCACAAGTTGAGCCCAGACAAAGGCCAGGCCTGGGGCCAGAGTAGAGACTCAAGACTCATGAATCAATCAATGCAAGCCCCAGAGGGGTGGCTACAAAGTGGAAGATGTGTTTGGGGGTAGCTTGTGCCAGTTTGTCAGGGTCCCACTGTACTGAACCAGCTGAATGACTCTCCATTTGCTCTGTGTAAGAGGAGAGGGGAGGAAAGTTGGATGTGGCCCCTGAATTTCAGCCCTTACGATTTAGTTGAATGAACCATCCACTGGCATGGAATATTTCAAAACAATTCACAGCATAATTGTAATTAGCAGTGGGAATGTGAAGCCAGGGGTGCAAGTGGCCTGAGGAATCTACCATTAGATAGTCCCATGACAGTTTATCCACCTGGAAAACTGTATGGTTATATCTGCTAAAGTCAATCATAGGCCTACCCTCCAATCCAGCAAATTCCACCCCTAGATATACAGAGTACAATAATCTCATCATATACCAGAATGCTCATACTGTCTCGAGGCATAATTGCCCCAAATAAAAGCGATCCAAATGTACACCAACTGATGCATGACAAACCAACTGTAGTCTGTGCACATGATGGAATACTACTCAGCAATAAAAGGAAAATGCTACTGATGCACAGAACAAATGGATTAATCTCACAAACATTATGTTGGGAGAAAGAAATCAGACACAAGTGTACATACTGTAAGATTTCACTTATTTATTCTGCAACTGAAATTCAAATGTTTAAATGCAATAGGCAAATGGAATCCATGGTGATAGGTGTCATAATAGTGGTTACCAAAGTGGGAAGGTGGTATTGACTAGGAAGGTGGTACAAGGGAACCTTCTAGGGTGCTGGAAATGATCTATATCTTGATCTGTATGGCAGCTACTAGAGTACACCCATATGTAAACATTCACTGAGCAGTACAGTTCAGACTAGTGTAATTTACACCCTTCGCTATGTGTATATTATACTGCAAAAATAAAAAATAAAAACAAAAATAAATTTAAAATCAATCCTTTGCCAAACCCAGGAACTTCCAAACAGTGTTGCCTGTCTTATGAGAAAGTCAATTGAACTATTTGTCCAAGTCTTTCATTCTCCCACAGCCTGACCTACCCAAGTCTCCTTTCTTCTGCTTTGTAGGAGACATGAGCATGCCCATTCACCTTGGAGGCCTTCCTTGCTCTGTGACATGTCCAGGCAGAGCTCGAAAAATGACACACTAAAGTTGCCTCTTTACTTTCACTCTGTTCTGCTGCGAAAAGCAACCTTTAGAGCAAAGTCATCAAAGATCCTTAGAATAAGACAGAGAACCAGCTTGAGCTTCACCATCTGGCATCTTTCAGAGAATTGCAAACAGGGCAGCCTGATGGGGGCATGTGTATACAGATGTAATTCAATGGCCTAGACAAGCCCCAGTTTAGGGACTTTCACTTCACTGTGGTCTATTCATAAAGGTGAACACTCCAGCCTTAGGACTTCTTCTTCTGTCACGCTTGCCTTTAAGCCCCTGAAGCTAAAAATCCCTTTCCCTACAAATACTATTTAATTATTAATATATTTAAACAATACAAGGTGGATCCCTGGGTCTTAAAACCTTAACCATAGCCTTTTGATCATTACCCCTGAGTAAGTCACCTCTTAAAACTGGGTCATCCTGGATTTGGTTTGTATTCCTTCTTTGAAAAATGTAGTAAGTCACTAAATGACATGCCTGTAAGCCAAAAATACTCCATCAGCCCCACACTGTGTACTTACATTTTAGGAATGACTTCTGCCTTCTAGCATCATTTATTGCTAAAGTGTCATAGCTAAGTTGGAGTAAAATGTTCAAGTGCAACAGGATTGTTTTTTTCTCTGTGTTTGAAGAGTTTGTGAGATTGGGCAAAGCACCTAAAGAAATGATCAGTTCATGCTGCAAGACTCTTAAATCACCTTGGAATGAATCATCCACCTCCTTAAATTCTTAGTCCAATTGTTTAAGGCTCAAAGCTTCAGAAAGGATCTAGAAGATCATGCAGAACTCTAAGAAGTCTGTTCAATCTTAAACAATTTGAATTTCACACATTATTCATTATTTCATTTAAATATATTTCAGGTGCAAATCAAAACCACAATGAGATACCATCTCACACCAGTTAGAATGGCCATCATTCAAAAGTCAGGAAACAACAGGTGCTGGAGAGGATGTGGAGAAATAGGAACACTTTTACACTGTTGGTGGGACTGTAAACTAGTTCAACCATTGTGGAAGTCGGTGTGGCGATTCCTCAGGGGTCTAGAACTAGAAATACCATTTGACCCAGCCATCCCATTACTGGGTATATACCCAAAGGACTATAAATCATGCTGCTATAAAGACACATGCACACGTATGTTTATTGCGGCACTATTCACAATAGCAAAGACTTGGAACCAACCCAAATGTCCCACAACGATAGACTGGATTAAGAAAATGTGGCACATATACACCATGGAATACTATGAAGCCATAAAAAATGATGAGTTCATGTCCTTTGTAGGGACATGGATGAAACTAGAAAACATCATTCTCAGTAAACTATCGCAAGGACAAAAAACCAAACACCGCATGTTCTCACTCATAGGTGGGAATTGAACAATGAGAACTCATGGACACAGGAAGGGGAACATCACACTCTAGGGACTGTTGTGGGTTGGGGGGAGGGGGGAGGGACAGCATTAGGAGATATACCTAATGCTAAATGACCAGTTAATGGGTGCAGTAAACCAACACGGCACATGGATACATATGTAACAAACCTGCACATTGTGCACATGTACCCTAAAACCTAAAGTATAATAATAAATAAATAAATAAATAAATAAATAAATAAATTTCAGGGTATATTTAAAACACCACTCTAATCAAAATTTCTTATTTGCATATCTCTACTTCCAAGTATCCTTCCCATGTTATTTGTTCACTTGGTCATTATTCAACAAATATTATTTTAAATTTTAAATTTTTATTTGTATAAATGTATGGGGTAACAGTGTAATTTCATTACATGGATAGATTGTGTAGTGATGAAGTCAGGGCTTTTAGGGTATTCATCGCCAGAAGAATGTACATTGTGCCCATTAAGTAATTTACCATCATCCACCCCACTGCCCTTCTGAGTGTCCATTGTCTATCATTCCACACTTTATAAATATTTTTAAGTGCGTACTATGCACAGGTATTGTTCTAGGCCAACTAAACTGTATATTGACATGGCATGTGGTTTTAAAAATGCACGTTTGATCGTTTGGGGTAATGGAGAGAGATAAAAAGGCAGCAAGAAGCACATAAAACCTCACTTCAGAGGAGGCTGCCTCTGAAGTGAATCCAATTTGTTGGTTAAGAGCCTGCTAGGCTAATGTTCTTTTTTGTTTGTTTTTTCTTTTTTAAAAAATAATAAATTTATCTGATGTTTATAATTCACCCCAGAGAGGACTTAAAAATAATCTGTATGAGTTATTCTACTAGCATCACCTTTAAGAGAAAACGTGCCCTGCTAACTGTGGAATTTCCATGTCTTCCTGTCCCTAAACATTAGAGCATTTCCAGAACTGAATGCTGCCCTTTCTGCCGGAGCATTTAAATTAAAATCCTTGTTTGCATTTATTCTGCCTACCTATAGGCTGAGTTAAAATTTTCCACGGTTAATGCCAATGCAAGGGTGATTACTTTTTTCAGAAAAACTACCCAAATCTGTGGAAGCGAATTCAACTTCAGAGTGTAGGAAGAGCTGAGGGCCCACCTGAGTACTAAAAATCACCTCAGATGGCAGGACAGGCCCTTCTTGGAGGCCCAGCCCCACCATTGTTAACAGAGTTACTATGAGACCCTCTTAGATGGGGAACCCCCTCCCCCAAACCCAGTGCTCACACTAGGCCATCCTATTGTCCTGTTAATCTAGCCCCTAGAGTATTTTTAACATTTTGAAATGGAAAAATCAACAGCATATAATGTGCAGCTTAATGAATTGTTACAAAACACTCACCTATCTAACCTTCGCTGAGGTCAAAAATTAAAATATTGCTAGTACCCTAGATCCCCATGTCCCTTGGCTGTATTTCCCTCCTCCATCCCAGTGGTAGACACTGTCATGACTTCACTTCTTCACTTCCCTTTTACAGCAGGGTTTCTCAACCCCAGCACTCTTGACATTTGGGAACCAATCATTCTTTGTGGTAGAGGCTGGACATTGCAGAATGTTTCGCATCATCCCCAGCCTCTACCCACTACATGCCAGTATTATTCCCCCTACGCCAATTGTGGCAACCAAAGATGACTCTAGACATTGCAGATGTCCCCCAGGGAGTGGGGAAAGGCATAATCACCCCTGGTTGAAATCCACTGCTTTTTAGGAAGTCAGGCATCCATAAATATTAGAGCTTAGTATTGCCTGTTTCCTAACTTTATGTAAACAGATTCATAAGTATGTTTTTATTATAGCTGACTTCTTTTGCTCAACATTCTGTTTCTAAGGTTCATCCATGTTGCTGTATGTAGCTGTTGTTTGTTCATTCCAATTGCTGTCTAGTACTCCATTATATGTGTTTATTACTATTTATCTTTGTAACTGTTGATGGACATTTATGTCCTTTTCAATCTTGGACTACTGAAAACCACACTGCCTGAACATCATTATACATATCTCCTTGTGCATATGTGCATGCATTTTTATAGGGTACAAACCCAGGAATATAATTGCTGGGTCATAGGCATGCATATCTTCAACTTTACTAGACAATGCCTAACAGTTTTCCAAACTGTATTAATTAGAATCTTTATTTACACTATTGTATAAACAGACTGAACACAGTTTATATGAAGACTGAACAGAGTTTAGAGTTGTCTCTTTTTTAAATTTTTTCATGGGGCTACAAAGATGAAATTAAGGAAATCAAACTCCAGGATCAGAAAGGAGAGCTGGAGCAGCAGCTTAAGGCCCTCCTTGGCTGAAATCATGTGTCTCCTGTAAGTGAAGGACCTACCAGCCCTGCTAAGGCCCTGGCATTGGCAATGACAAGGCTGACTTCACCCTCATGCACAGACAGGAGCAATGGATACACTGAATGTGCTTTTGAGGGAGGACATCACGTTAGGCAGAATTTCAGCAAACTGGGGGTAAAATCTCGGCCTGACAACTGTAAACATATATGCCATTTCAGGAATTATCATTTTGCTCTACAGCCATAATTTCTTCCCACTCTCTTAACGATTCCAGGGACATGGAGATAGAAGAAATCTAAGGAGGAATGAAGGTCCTCATTCTTTTTTCCAGGTAAGTTTAGGGAGACAACCCCCAGCCTGAAGACAGCTGGGCTGAAGACCAGTGAAGGAGGAATTCCTGGTGTTTCCAAAAATGGTGGCTGGAGCTGCAGTCACATAGGAGAGATGGAGAAGAGAGAGGAGAACATCCTGGCACAGCATGGTACCATTGTCTTTGGCCTCAAACCCTAGCACAAATAATATCATAAAGCTATGCATCAACTGGAGTCGAGAATATGATAATCCGAGAATTCAGGGAAAGAAAACAAGCGAGGAAGGGTGAGGAAATAAATGACCATTACAGTAGGTTCTACTTGGTATTATTGGTTTATCTTGTTTTTGCCGTTTTGATATTTTCACTGAAGAATTTCTACTCCATGCCACAGAGCCAGGGAGGGTATCCTTAAAAAGTGCCTAAAAAGAGACATTTCTAATATATACGTTCTATTCAAGGGTCATTAGGCAAAAAGGAGAGGCCGCAATTTCTCCAGCTATGACTTTCCAAATAACCATTTGGGAATTAAGAAATGATTTTTCATTTATATCCATAATCTAATGTTAGTCTATTGCCTTCATTCCTCTGATCATAATCTCCTTTCTTCTGCACAGTTGCACAGTGTTTCAGTTGTCTAAAGCCTGCAGAATTCCCATGACAATGCCAACACTGCAGGTGCTAGAATTATTGTTTGAAATGGTAACAATTCCACCATTCATTAAGCACCTACATCACAGGCTCAACTAGGTGCTTTGCAAACATCTGGATCCTCAGAACAACCGGGAAGGAAAGTATGATTATCTTAATTTTATTTATGCCAGTAATTAACCTGTTTTGCACATCTAATAAATGGCGGAGTTGAGATGTAAATGGCAGTTGACCCCAATCTCTTTGTAGGCCATTCCAGTATGTTTCAAGGTGGAGATTCTTTTTGACAAGTCAGGCCCATTCATTAGATTGCTGGTGTCCCATCCACACCTCCTAGGCCAGTGATTCTCAACAGGGGAAATTTTGCCACTGAGGAGATACTTGGTAATATCCGAAGCTATCTTTGGCTGCCACCACTGCAGGGGAAGGGTGTCACTTGCATCCAGTGGGTGGAGACCAGAGATGCTGCTAAACATTCTGCGCTGCACAGGACAGCCTTCACAACAAAGAATGTTCTGGTCCCAAATGTCTAGAGTGCCAAGGTGGAGAAATCTTTCACAGACATAAGGAATTCATCCTTTAATAATTTCCACTTAGCAGTGCCTCTCACACCAACAACACATTTTCTTTCAGTGAAGTAGGTCTTGCACCACCCAAGAAAACAAAGAGAAAGTTCTCTAGAGCAGAAGAGTAGAGCTGAGCCCTGGGTCTCCACCCATCATTGAAGACCCATACACAAGTGGGTCTCCACGCAACACTGTGTGTTGTTAAAAGGCTAACAGACTGGGTAAAAATTGGCCATTTGTGTGATCAAAACTGACCACTCTGGAGTTCTTTGGAGTGCTTGACTAGTCACCCCCCTCCCAAAAAAAAACCACTTTTATAACCTCAAGAAACCCCCGGCTTCAGAGGCTCAGAAATAGGATGAATGATGACACCTGGCATTACTCTGGTGCCTGCAGGTTTCAAAGCAATTTCGCATATATTGGTTTCCCTACCCCCACCCCCCCAACTAATCTATCTTGTGATAATGATAGGGAGCAGAACATATAAGGCAAATGTTAAGAATTTGTCGTCAGGAGTGTAATAAAATGAGGAGAATAAAACAGAATGTCCTTTTCCTGCCAAGTCACTTAAACTGCCTGTATCCCATTAATCCAGCAAATAGAGAGGATGAGCCAGGGAGTTCCAGATCCCCCAGGAATGCTTGGTACATAAAGGTCAAGAAGCAACAGTTTAGCAGGGCCTTCTTTGCCTTGCTGTGCAGTAAGAACCAACCGAAGAAAACTGCTCCGAGCCTAATTTCTTGATTATTTTCTTTGGGGACCATGCCTTATGAAGGTGGTTCTCAGCCAGGGGCAAATTTTCCCCTTAGGGCACATTTGACAATATCTGGAGGCATATCTGGTTGCTGTAACTTGGAGGGAAGGAGAGCTGCTACTGGTATCTAGTAGGTAGAGGCCAGATATGCTGCTCAACTTCCTACAATGCACAGGGCAGCCTCCCACACACAAGGCAAAGAATGATCTGGTCCCAAATGTCAATAGTACCAAGGTTAAGAAACCCTACTTTATGGTTAAAATTGTTATGGTCAAAATAATTCTAATAAATCAGAATCTAAGCATCAGACTGGGACTTTTTTCATTATTTCAACTTCAGTTGTCTTCCTTCATGTCCATGCACACAGCACAGATGAAAAGATATTACCTGGAAAGATAATAAGATTTCTTCTCCCTTTCAGTGGAATACAGAAGAGGAAGAGGGACCAGAAGGAAATGGCTAGTCAGTGTTTTTGAAGGTATGGTCTTCAGGACCATGGGCATCAGAATCACTTGGGTGGGTTCTTAAAAATAGATTTTGAGGACCTACCCAGAGCCTACTTGCACAATTCCTCGCAGCACCACACCACTGACATTTTTAGTAAGATTCTTTGGTTGTTATCCTGTGCAACACAGTTTGAAAGCCACTGATGTAGTGGTAGTACGATGCAGAAACTGAAACTCAGAAAGGCTGGGTGATTTGTCCAACGTCATGCAGATAGCATGAGACAAAGTCAGAAGCCATCCTGAGCTCTGGATTTAATGTTAAAAGAAGGTGGAAAATAGTCCTAAGTGTATGACTAACAAGCAAGGATAGATCCATTCATAGCTACAGAAGAAGAAATGACCATAACATTTGGCTCAGTTCAGCACAACCCAGAGCCTGCTAAGTAACTTGCTACATTTTCCTGTGGTTTTGTCAAGTTTTCTCCCCATTGTCTTCATGACTAAGAATAAAAAGAATGCTACACGTGATTGCTTTTAAAGCTCTTAAGATAATTGATTTCCTTCAAATTTTATTTTTCAGAAGCACAAAATTCTTTTTTCTCACATTAGCATGTCAAGAAATGACAAATGTATACATAAACTACACAAATCATTAGTCCTCTTGATTTTCCAAAGGGAAAACCCATGCAGAGTCTATTGAAAAGCCTTCTTACCCAGAAAATAATTTGTTTTCTCTTATCTTAGCAAAATAAACTTAGCCACTTGTTCCCTGTTGTTGATGGGAAAGTCTGAGATTTGGAACAAAAGAAAGCTGTTTTGTACATTATAACAGATAATATGACAACCTCAAAGCTATCAGTTTGCATTTCTGTAAGTCCCATTTTTGCAGTGGAATGATTGAAAGAACAGAAGATATTCAGTCTTTGAAAGTTGAAGGAGGACATAAAGATGATGAATAATTTGAGGGGATGTCATACATAAGAAAGTTTTGTCCATATTTCTTCAGAAAGCTGGATAAGTACCAAGTGTGGAAGTTAAGGAGACTCAGATTTTGTCTGAATATAAGAAAGAACTTTCTGTATCTGACTTAGCAATTCTACTCCTAGGTATATAGCCAAGAGAAATGAAAACATATGTCCACAAAATCTTGTATACACATATTCATTGTAGAATTATTCATAATGGCCAAAAGGTACAAACAAACCAAATTTCCATCAACTGATGAATGAATAAACAAAATATGATCTATCCATACAATGAAAGATTACTTGGCCATTAAAAGGAATGAAATACTGATACGACATAGATGAACCTCGAAAATTGTAAGCTAATTGAAAGAAGTCAGTCACAAAAGACCACATATTATATTATTTCATTTATACAAAATGTCAAGAATAAGCAAATCCACAGAGTAGATGTGGGGTTGCCTAGGACTGCAGAGCTTGGGGGTTGAGGAGTTGAGGGGGTGATAGCTAAAGGGTACAGTGTTTCTTTACGGGGTGAGGAAAATGTTCTGAAATTTATGTTAATAGTGGTTATCCAACTTTGAATATGTTAAAGACCAAGGAATTGTTCACTTTAAATGAATGAATTGTATGGCATGTGAATTTTACCTCCATAAAGTAGAAGAAAGGAAATAAGGAAGGAAGAAAGGGAGGGAGGGAGAAAGGGAAGGAGGAAGGAAGGACTGACTTTATAACAAATCTAGATGGAAGGCAACTGTCCCAGGAGGTGGTAGCATCTTCTTCCCTGGCCATATGTAAGCTGAACCTAGATTACCATCAGCCAGAGAGGCTGCACTATGTGGGCAGTCTCACTATACGCCCTTCAAACTCTAAAACGTAGCAGTCACTGTTTCAATATTTTATCCTTTTTCTGTTTCCCTAACTACAACATGAGTAGTGCAAAGCTGGCTTCTATCAATTCATTCAGTCCATTCTTTCATTCAATATTTCATTGCTAACTTAAGGTAAAGCCTTACAATATTTCTCTGTCTTAATAATATATGTGCTTGTTGCTTCAGGTAGAGTTCCTCAGAAGAAGATACTAAGATAAGGACTGATGTGCAATTGATTTATTAAGAATCTGTTCCCAGGAGAAACTGGTAAGGGGTGAGCATAACAGGGTAGGGAAGGGAATAAAGCCAAGTAAGGGTCTGATTTCTAGCAAAGTCCCAGTCTCAGTCTGGTCCTGAGGGAAGCTCTGGGGTATTAATTACATCTAAACTTTGTCCCGCCTTCGCCAAAGAATTTGGACTTTAATATTTTCACACACATCAGTCAGTCATGGGCTGTGGGACGCCCCGCCCCCAGGGTGATGTAAACTCCCAGGCACTTCCTGCTCTTTGTGAATATAGGGCAACTGCTCCAGAACCCCACAGAGTGCTCACAGATGTTAGTCATTAGAAGCAAAACTACACAGAAGCTGGTGAATGGGACAGGCACACAGAACTGGTAAAAGATCTGAGATATTCCGGGCAGAGCACAGACAGAATCCACTGTGCTTTATGGTTGAATACATGTTAAGCTCTAAAGGCTATTTATGACTTTGTTCCTATGTCCAGAGGTCTTGAACAGGGTAGAAGCTTGCAACCTCCAGATTTCCACCTGGGTGAGGTATGAGTCTATCTTTACATGCTCCTCCTTCCTGATAAATGCTTTGGCTGACATCTTTGCCTACATTCGATCTGTTTCATTTCATACACTGAAAATCTTCTGAAATGGGTAATCTGCCCACAAGCACCATAGGGAATTCCTCAACAGCTTTAGCATCCGTAATATTACCCCAAAATAGCATTGCTGTTCTGCCTCTTACTTTAAGGTTGGGCAGATGCCAAAAGCTGCAAACCCATGGAACCATCCATGACTGGGTACACTTACCAGATCTGTTTCCTTCTCTTAAATTAACACAAATAGGCCTACGATGCTAATTCCAGAGCCACGTTCAAGTTTCACTGTTTCATCAATCATTTCGTGAGCTCATTAGTTGATTAACACTTTTTTGGTGGCGATCAAATTAGTGTATATGCACACTCATATGATTGTGTAATCACTTAAAACACAGCCAGCCACATAGAAGCTCTGTATCAATGTTTGCTATTATTACACAAGTACAGAGCTTCTCTCAGGTTGTATGGTGGGATCTTTGTCCTCAAAATCATTCTTCCTGCCAAAGGGCTTACAAAAGTTTTTCTGACCTATTTCAATTAAAAAGAAATTGTTTCTATCTTGCCTTTACTTCTACTACTTCTTACTAGTACATTCTTCTTTCAAGTCCTCTGAGGTTATCACATAAGATGGGGTTCCTGGCAAAATTCCTCAACACCTAGCAGAAAGACAGCAATATTCCATAGACTGAAAAATGAGAAATTCTTTTTAAAAAGGGCAGAAACTAAAAGAGCTCCCAGAACCTCTTGACGCATATTTTGGTGGTGAAGAGAGAGCCAGAGGGCTTTGCGCCAGAGTATGGTTTTGTTTGTATCTCTGAAAGTGCACGAGTTGAAATTCCATAAATAGAGGAGCTTCTGTACCACTTTCTATTGCTAATATTTTCTTTTCCTCTGACGTCTGTCCCCAGCATTTCAGTTCATGGTGAGTGCTTAATAAATGCATGATGACAACAGATGTTAGAAAGTGTTACCAGAGCATAGAGCATTCTAGAAAAACCTAGGAAAATACCAGTGGGGGAAAACATCATTATTTAATAAATTTATGAAAACTTTAAAAGGAAAGCATGTTGCTTTTCAACCAAGGACTTTCTAACAGAACAAACTTGTGGGGAGATAATTGTCTCAGATCTAGCACAGGGTGGGTAAAATTGTTTTTACATTTTTAAATGGTTGGAAAAAATTAAAAGAATAACATTTTATGAAATGAAAATTACATGAAATACAAATTTCAACATCCATAAATAAAGTCTTCTTGGAACATAGTCACACCCATTCGTTCACTTACTTGTCTATGACTGCTTTCTCACTACACCAGCAGAGGTGAGCAGTTGCCAGAGACCAACTGCATGTTCACTAAACCTAAAATATCTGGCCTTTTACAGAAAATGTTCACCGACCCCTGATTTAGAAAATTAAAATTGCAATTTGTTTCCTTTGAATTTTTTTCTACTTTTGGCTTTCATCTTTTCCCTCCTGGAGTTTTATAAGCCCAAAAGAAAAAATTATCTTCCATATATTCATCTCTATTAACATAGCGATTATTTTGTTTCATTTATAGTCTGGAAACAGGCAACTTACCAAAGAGAAACCAGACTGCTTAGATCAAGAGGACTTCCAAATTGGATTCTACTGCTTTATGTATCTGAGCTTTTAAAGACACATTTGTATTATTTCTAGAAGCCTTAGGTAAATGTATTTGGGATTCATTTTGTCTGTGGAAAGCACCTGCAGCCCCATTTCTTCTACAACAATATAAATTGTAACTAAATACAATGTTCCCTTGTTGCATTTGTATTTAGTATTCTCAAACCATTTGACAAAGTATTTCCGTCTCACTAATTAGTGTTTCCTAAGTGTCATTGGAAGCAACTCGCTTGCCTTGCAAGTTTAATCCTACATTTGTACACATGCTTGTTAATTGGTTTCCCTCCAAAGTTGAATGGGGCTTGCACCCATCTGTCCTGGATTCAATTACACCAAATGCCACGTGCTCTGAGATCAGAAAAGCAAAGGATTCTAAAACATCCATGTCTATATTTGGCCCTTGACATCCTATTATTCTTCCTTGTCTTAAAAACCCTAGGCCACTCACAGGAAGTGAACTCAAATTGTTATTTTTATGGCATAAACTTTTCAACAGGCTGTGACTTCTATGTCACGTCACACTATATAGATAAATATGTGTGTACATAAAATTTTTAAAAATCCAGCCCATTGTTTTGTACTTACTACAGTGCACATAACATCCTCTCCACACTTTGAACATTCCAAAATGCAGCCATCCTTCTACTCAATTTCTTGCCAGAGGAGATGCCCACTGAAATTCTAGGTCACACACTGAATGTGATTCCTTCGTTTTCAAGGAGAAATTTCCCTCCACCTATAATGCTCTTCTTCCTCTGTCACCTCCCTTCCATTTCTCCTTTGCCTGTGTAACTCCCATTAGCCTCTCTGGATTTTCTGGAGGGACATTCCCTGATTCACCTCACCACCCTCCAATAGGAGCTTTGCTAGCTTCCTGTTCATACCTCTGTTAGGATGCTCATCTTGTCTGTTTCCTTCTGAAACACTTGTCTCCTCAAAGACAGGGCTGTCATACTCATTTTTTACCCCCAGAGCCTGGTCCCATATACAATAACCACTTGAGTAATATTTGTTGAATGCTGTTACTACATACAATTTCAGGAGATGAGAACAATCAGCATCAGTGGTTACAGCATCAGCAAATCAAGAAACAGTCTCATCAGGAATCAATTACAATGGCAATGACTGCTGCCTGGAGGAACCTGGTGATTTATATAACATAATCATTCATCGGGCCCAGATTTGACTGCCATGCCCAAGTGTTGAATGTTGCAGATGGTTCACCATTCTCATTAGGACACTGTGATGTAGTATTTCAAAAGCAAAACTTTTCAGAATCATACTTCTGACCCTTAGGAAAGAATAAACCGTATCTCCAGAAAAGGACAGTCCACAGAAAATCAAAGGGATGCTCTCCAATCTCAAGGCTGCCATTTTTGGTTATAGAATAAATATATCAAAGGCCCTCCCACGAAGGAATTCAATATGACCAGGAGTTAAATGCGACTCCCACAGCAAGGGTGCTTCCCAACAACACATTAGTCTATGTAGAGTTTAGGAGGCAGAACTCTCTAATTTGGTTTCTCACCAAAACAAGTGCAATCTATTCAAAACCCTTTGAAAAGGCTGTGCTTTGATAATTGGGTTTGTCTTTGCATACTCTTCCCTGATCAACTCTGTTATCAGTGAGACCTATCTCCTTGATGTTTCCACACTGAAGGGACATCATGGGGCAGAATAATTTGCTTTCCTAAGACAAGACTCTCTAAACGTTTTGGTTCACAAAATGAGAAGCCCAATTAGCAGCCAACCACAGGAGCCTGGCAAGGACACACTTGTTCCAACACCCCTAGTCCCCCAACTCAACTGTCCTCCTGGGACTGCCAAGTAAAAAAAGAGAAGGAACAGGGAAGTTATTTCCCTAAGGAGCCCCTTGGGAAGCAGCAGTAACCCAAGCACAGGGGCCACACCACTTTGCCTTCTACTGTCAGATTTTAATTTTCACAAAAACGAGTCATGAGATTTTCTGTGTTTTCTCCTAAACTAATATTTGGATTTCTTTTTAAAAAATGATCTTTTTAGGTGCTACACGAGACCTGGGAGGCTGCATCAAGATCACCTAAATCTTCTAAGATTCTTATACACAGCTCCAATTCCTTCTCATCACTTGCCAGGTTTTTTTTTTCCTTTGGAGGATGGTAACTTAAAAAAAAACTCATGAATTTCTACACATATGTATTTGAAATATATATACACACATATACGTAACATATACACATATACAGTCTAAGAAACATAAAATGATATTTTTAAATGCAAGATTTTAGATAATTATGAAACAATAACTAGTACATCTTATGTATATAACTATTGGATTGAATATCTAGCTTTACAGTTATTTAAATTTCATTTACAGCAGTGTCTTTAAAAAATTGCCATCAATTGCCCCAATTCTTGGATTATTACATCCCTTCTATTCATTTTTAGCATTTAATATTTTTCTTTCCTTTATAACCCCACCGGCATCAATGAGAGGGGACAAATTTAATTGAATATGTCAGCCAAAAAATTTGGGTGATTTTTTAAAAAGACCTGGCTGTTTCTTCTGACCCTCTTCTTTAAAAAAAAAAAAACTGCCTCAATTCTTCCCTTGGGAGTAATAATATTTGACTCCTTTTGTAAAATCTAAAATTGATTTTTTAGAAGTATACACATTTTATTCAGCTTCCCACATAAGATTGGGCAGCCAGTCAAAATTCAGAAGCACAACTGAGGCAGACAACACTTTGCATACAAACAGCTCCCCCAGTCTCCAGCACCTCTTTACAATTTCACCAAGTTAAGACTAAACAGAAACGGGGGAAAAACCCTTCCAAATTGCCTTCTTAGGGTCCATAAATTCCACATTCAGCTTCCTTGCAGCCTTTGCTCTCTCCTTTGGCAAGAAAGCCCAGGGACACGCAGTCTGCTCAGTGGGTTAATCCACTGCAGTTTAGATACAACCTTTTTATTCTTGCCATGGGGTGTGTGGAGCTGAGACCACCTAGTCAGTCACACTGTCAGGGTAGACGTAGTCAAATGCAAAAATCTGAAAACAGAAAATTTATTCCATTTGTGAATAAGACTAGAATCCAAAGGGCCAGGGCTAATCATGTAGGTTCATGTGGTTGTTTCATGAGGGACATGTCATAGGCATCATTTTCAATAGAAAACTGGCTGAGAGCAATGCTGATACATTTCTATCGTTAAATAGATGTGTATTCTTTTCTTTTTTCTGTTTTTGAAACTCTTTATTGAAATACAATATATAAGCAGAAAAATTCTGAACTGATAAGTGTACAACTCAATGCATTTTGCCAAAGCGAACCCTCTGTATAACGACCACCCAAATCATGAAGAGTCCTCTCCTGATCTTTACCCCTAAAAGGAACCATATTCTGACTTCGAACACCACTGATCTGTTTGCCTGTTTCTGAACTTCAAGGCAACAGAATCAGTCGTTTTTGTCTGGTTTCTTTTGTCAATGTTATATGTTGTAGCAGGTAGTGAGACTCCTCTTCATCGCTAAAAGTATTCCATCGTATGAATAAAACACAGTTTTCCCTTTTCTATTGTTGATAGACATTTCGGTTGTTACCAACTTTGGATTATTAATAAATAGTGCCAATGTGAACATTCTGGTCCATCCCTTTTGGTGAATATACATAGGCATTTCTTTTGGGCATATACCTGAGAGTGGAATGGCTCCATCACAGAGGGGGACATATGTTCTACTTTAGTAGACACTGCCCAATAGCTTCTCAAATTCTTTATACCAACCCACAGTGCCACCAGCAATGTACGAGAGTTCCACCTGTCCCATATTAATGCAATACTTGATACTGTCAGTTCTCTCTTTCTTTCTTGATTATAGCCATTCTGATGGGAAAGCAGTGCCATCCCACTGTGGTTTAAATTAACATTTCCCGCTGGGTGCGGTGGTTCACGCCTGTAATCCCAGCACTTTGGGAGGCCGAAGTGGGCGGATCACGAGGTCAGGAGATGGAGACCATCCTGGCTAATATGGTGAAACCCCATCTCTACTAAAAATACAAAAAATTAGCCGGTCATGGTGGCAGGCACCTGTAGTCTCAGCTACTCGGGAGGCTGAGGCAGGAGAATGGCGTGAACCCAGGAGGCAGAGCTTGCAGTGAGCTGAGATTGTGCCACTGCACTCCGGCCTGGGTGACAGAGCAAGACTCCGTCTCAAACAAAACAAAAGAAAAAAACAAAAACGAAAACCAAAAAAAAAAAAAAAATTTCCTGGTGACTAATGAGTTGGAACACCTGTTCATGTGCTTATTGGTCTTTGGATATCCTCTTTGTAAAGTGTCTGTTCATGTCTTCTGCTCATTTTTTCATTGAGTTATCTGTTTAGAACAGAGGTTGGCAACATTTTCCTGTAAAGGACCAGAGAGACCACATTTTAGACTTTGGAGGTCATATATATAGTCTGTGTCACAACTACTCTGTTTGACAGCACAAAAGCAGCCACAGACCATACGTAAATGAAGGGGTGTGGTTGTGTCCCAATAAAACTTTATTTACCAAAACAGTCAGTGGGCTGAATTTAGTCCACAGGCAGCGAATGTTGACCACTGGTTAGATTTGTGTGGTTTTGACTTTTAAACATTAGCAAAAGTTGGGCTATATACCAGAGCTTGCTAATTGTCTACCCAATATCCATTCTCCTGTCATTTATTGGTAAGATAATACTGTCATTTATTGGTAAGAAGGAGGTGGTAAAAATACCCGGCTGAAAAAACTATCGATATTGGAGAGCAAGTGTTAGGTGGAGGGCTTCAGTAATTTTGGGAAGCTATCTCAGCAAGGATGCCCTTTTGAGCTCCCCTCTTCCTTATTCTTTCTGTCTGATACATGGGCATGATGGCTGGAAATACAGCATTCATCTTGTGAGCGTGAGACAACCTTTTGAATGGTGTGGTCCCACATGATTATCTTACCTTCATTACTAGCCAAACATCTTGTCTTCACATTTCCAGGTGAGAGACCAATTCTGATTACAGGGTCAAGGGCATATTACTACCTGGAGACTTTTGCATACTTATTTTAGCAAAGGTACACACCAGAGAACCACACAATGCAAATGTCCCCTCGAGGCTTTAACAAGCACTCTTGTCTACATGTGACAGGATTTAATAAGGGGGAACAATCTTTTTTCCCCTATCTTTAACACCGAAGGAATGACTGCTTTCAAACCACTTCGGCTTTCTTCAACTCTCTTGTCTCATAGCCCAGCCTGTTCTAAAATCATTCTCTTCTGTCTGAAGCATTGCAAAGCACTTTTCCAAGCAGGAAGCCTGAGCCCAGCAATACTGTGATTGTAAAAGCAAATATGAAAGCCATTATAAACTCAGCAGTAACTCCCTACTTAGAACTTTAGAATTTATTTTTATTGAGAAGACCATTCTTTTAAAAGCACTGTTCTTTTCCTTGTTGTCTGAGCTCACTTTGCCTACTTGGACAAAAACTGAAGCTGTTAAGAGTTAAGGCTGAAGACTTGAGTATGTGGTCCATATGGGCATGAAATAGTTGAATTTCCAGGCTCTTAAAATAGGACAGGAAGGCATCAAAAACTTCTGCAAGGTAAAAGAGTTTTCTGACATTGTAAGAACTCTTAAAACTCTTCCCCATTTTCCAAAACCACATGGGGGCCAGATAATTTTCACTCTTACTGTGTCACTTTTCAAGGTGGTGCTACTTAATAATTACATCCAGATGACAGACAAAAACTGGATTATCCTAGGCAAACCTAGATGTGTGGACATCCTACTTACATTGCCCCTTCCCTCCAAGACTCAATGCAAAGTTGAGATCAAATATGCAAAGAGAAGCCTAGGGCAGCAGCATGCAGATGTAGCCAATGCTCTTTAGAATATCAGTTAAATGATACCAAATCTGGAACTTTGCAATATCTTATTAGGGCAGTGGTTTCAACCAGGGTGATTCTGCCTCCCAGAGGACATTGGGCAATGCGTGGGGACATTTTGATTGTCCTGACGAGGGTCGGGGCTGAGGACTACTGGCATCTAGTGGGTAGATGCCAAGGATGCTGTTAAACGTCCTACAGTGCACAGGATGGCCTCCCACATGTGGCCCAAATATCAACAGTGCTGAGGTTGAGAAACTCTGAATTAAAGCCAGCCGAAGCTAGAGCAATAGATAGGATGGGCCATGCACATTCCAAAGCACATCAGCATGAACCTTATGCCCTGTGGATAGTTCAGAAGAAAGATCCAGTCTCACAGGTTGAGTAAAGTTAACTTCCCATCACACCACAGTCAGAGTTCCCCAGTTGCTTCAAGCAGAGGGTACAGAAGTTAGTGTCAGAGTCTTGTTATTATATATGTTCAAATTACATTTCTCAATAAACTAACTTATTTAAAAGTAATTTATTACATCTGAGAGGTTAATTATTGTTAATGATTTGTTTGGGCTTTTGTTCTACAACCTGAATTAAAGGATCCCTTCAGGTATTATTCCTTGAAATCACCTCATCTGACCACTGTGATGAGAATTTCCATGTCCAGAGTGAGAAAATCAGATAATGACTTCTGGTATCTTTTTTTCAGAATGGAGCCTGAATAAGTTCCATCTTATCTGGGCATGTTCCAAGTGAAAAATTCAGTAATTAGGCTTTAGAAAGAAAAGAAATTGAACCAGCCATGATACTCAGTATTCATTTTCCAATATGGACCAACATGGATGTAAGGAACTGTGTTTTTTCTCCTTAATTGCTTTTCACTCCTTCTTTTGATGCCCTCCTCAGATAAATTCTCCATGTGACTCACACTGAAAAGAAAAAAAAATGAGAAATTCTCTTGTAGCCAGAAGAGTTGTTGGCAGAAAGCTGACATTCCGTTCCTTTTCTGTCCTACCAACGTAGACACATTTAACTCCAAAGAATGACTGATGAAAAAAAAATTTAAAAAACCTCTGGGCCCTGATTGAAACATCAAACCACCTCAGAGGGTGGCAACCTTAATAATAAATATTTAAGAGGCCTTAGTTGTATATATGTAAATACTTTACAGAGACAATGAAACCACATAACTCTGATTGACATTTTAAGGAATATCTATTTTATTTGTAGGGAAGTATATCTCACTTCAGTCTGTCTTCTAAATCATAAGAACGACATTGAGTCTCACATCTTGTCAGAGATTTTTTTGGCCAGGCCATATTTTACTATTAAAAAAAGGTGCTTATTAATGAGGAGTCTCTAAATGCTAGGAACAGATTTGCAATCTAATGTTAGTTTTCCCAGAAGACACTGAATTTCCATAAGGAAATAGTTTAGAATACCGTCATTGGTCTAGTCAACATTGAATTACACCATTTCACTTGTGCCTATGGATTACATGGTTGAAGGAAATGACACTGCAGTGTCAGACATGTACTTTCTCCAAGATGAGGGAGGAGGTACTTGAGTCTTCAAGGGAGTAAGTTAAGATGACAAGCCTGATGACTGTCTACAACAGAATATCATGACCTATTGGTTTTCCACAAACCCATCTGTAGTTAGAACCTTCCACGTGTCGTCATTTACAAGTTACTTCATTTCTATAGCACCATAACAAACTATGATTTAAATGGTTTTATTAAAGCCAAAATTGAAAAGTCAAATCAATTAAAATATGAATTTGGAAACCTTCTCACAAAAATAACCCACTAGAGTCTTTTATTATCTTAGATCGGGGGTCAACAAACTACAGCTCTCAGACCAAATCCAGCCCACTGCCTATTTTTGTAAATAAAGTTTTATTGGAACACAGCCACAACTCATTCTGTATTGTATGTTTGCTTTAAGGTTACAAAAGCAGAGCTGAGTAGTTGTGGCAGAGATTGTCTAGTCTGCAAAGCTGAAAATATTTATTCTCTGGCTTTTTACAGAAACAGTTTGCTGGCCCCTGCCTTAGATTCCTGGGTCTCTTCCAAGTGAATACTTTTACACAGGGGTACTTGTATACATAATTAATAATCTTCAAGAAAGAATGTTATCTACAGACTTAGCAATAAAACATGCAAACAGTCACAAAGCAAGAACACATGGTTCTAGCAAGAAAGGTGTTTCTAAGGGATGCTGGCTCCACAAATTTTTCACTTAAGGCATTGCAATTCTCATAAATAATTGTCAATTAATATAAAGAATTTGGCCGACATGTATATTTATTGATGCAAGGGTGGGTGTTTTAAAATAACAGATATAATAATAACCCACTCTATATAAGACAGCTGTGCTAAAACACTTGCAGTCACCATTGGACAGCCTTTATGTTAAGGAAATTGGGAATAACCAAGGCAGACTTCTAGAACAAAGGAGTACAAGAAGACTAAACAAATATTTCTCCACACTTATGCTTTCCACCTCAATTGGAACAGCTTTTGCCTCCAAGCATATTCAGCCACTCTGTCATGCATCCACTATAATTGTACCACTTGGAAATCTTAACCTCAGATATTCCAGTCTTTGAGCACAGCCTCCAATCCTTCCTCCTTACTTGATTTTCTTCTGGATCATCAGCCCCTCTTGACTTTTGTGCCTTCCTTATCCAGCCTGGATTCCAAAGTCAGCTGCAGAAACCCTTCTTTCCCTTCTGTTGTCTCAGACCATACCACCATACCCTCCTTCCTCAAGTTGGATGGTAAGTACACTGGGGCAAAACAAGTGCACAAATATGCAGACTAGACACAGATCCACAATTCTTATCCCAGATGGGGTTCAGAGCACTGGTTGGCCATCAGTCTATTGCATTCCTTCCTCTTCCAGGACTTGCAGCTTTTAGCCTGTACTCACTCCACTTCTTTTCTCAAGCCCCTGCATGAACTGGCACCACTTAAAGTTACCTCTTCTCTCACAGAGAACCAGCATGATTTCTGGGAACTATTCCTCCATCCCTTAAAATATGCTGCTGTATAGTTCTGATATAATTGGCCTGGGGGTGGGCCTGGACATCAGGATTCTGAAAGGCCCCAAAGATGATGCACTCAGGGCTGGGAACCACTGGCCTAGTCTTTAATTCCTCCCAAATGAGTGCGTTCATCTTAGCTCTTTCTCTGAGCTCCTACCAAAAACTCCCTGGACACCCCTGCATGTACATTCCACAGGCATCTCAAATCTATCATGTGAAATACCAAACACTATCCACACTTCTCTCCTACCAGAAAGTATGTTTCATTGAAATGCCTCACCTTCATCCAATTTTCTAAGCCAGGGGCCAGTGACGCCTCCCGCGTTTTATATGCAGCAATATAGTTTGTTGCGGGAGGCTGGGATTAAGTTTTGTTGACTTGGTTTCTATAGTTATCTGGGGCAGCTGGGAACAAGATGTTGTGAAAGCTATGAGAAGCATATTCTTCACTAGCCTTCCTTTGTCACTGCCAGCTGAGACACCACCTTTGGCCCCTAAACCAACAAGCCACCAAGCCCAGTGGGCCCCATGTCAGAATTCTCTCTTGAATCTATATGTTTTATTTCCTTTGTGTCCTCACCACCAATGGTTTATTCATTGGTCTCCCTGGCTTTGGCCTGCCATCCCCACCTTCCCAAGCCCCAATCCATATATCTTACTCTCCACTGCCAAAACTGTCTTTCTCAAGTGCCAGTTCAATCAATTACATCTGATTAGCAACAGAAATCTGACATCCAGGCAGCCATTGTGTGTTGTTTGGGAGTCCCTGGAAGATCTCACATTGGTTTGTGCTCCCAGGCATGCATCCCAGCTTTTCTCTGCTGCCTGGGCACATTCTCACTAGGCTTCTAGGCTTGAGCTCTAAAGTCACACCTCCACTAGTGGAGCCTCCTCTACACCCACAGGCCAATGCACCCCTACCTCTTTGGGCTACGCTGCCCCTGTACGTGCCTTCTCTTGGATTAAAAGTCATCATTTATGTTCTACATGTGCCTTCTTTCCCTTACCAAGTTCCCCTGAAAGCATGAGCCACCACTTCCTGATTTTTAGATCTGCATCCTTCAGCACAGGGGCTGGCACACTGTTGGAGATGTGCTAACAAAGCCTTAGTAGATGGATGCGTCAAGTTCCAGGGATTTGGAAGGATTCCTGGATGATTTGTACCTGACTGGCATCAGTGATCATAGGTGCCTTAGGCAAAACTGGGAGTAAACACATGTGGACTGACATGTCAGAAATATCTTGGCTAGGAAGAAAAATGCCAGGCTGTGAAGCTCCACAGTGCTGCTGGGGAACACTCTAAGACACACAGGTGTGATATCATTTCCCTGTGACAGGTGAGGTATTCACCCTGACAGAAGTGGCTGATGAGTGGGCACATTCCACAACTATGGACACTCACAGTTGTCACCAGAACAGCCCCTAGGTACCAACGACAAGGCAGTTTGTTCTTGCTCCTTTAAGGGAGAGCTTTCCAGAAAAATAAGAAGCTGACAGGTAGTTGATATTTGCATAGAGCGTGATAAGTGATTTATGCTTGAAATCCCCTTTGTAGAACAAATAATAAGTGTGTGTGTGTGTGTGTGTGTGTGTGTGTTCTTTTGCTATCTATTGTATGTTTGATCCCAGGTTGATGAAAGGGTGATAGCTGAAATCCTATAAAAAAACAGCTTGTTGGGCTTGCAGCCCTGTCAACATATGGTGTTCAAACTAAATACAACAAACGTGTCATTTCAACGTGCTCAGCTACCTACGTGAAATTCTAAACAAGTAATACAATATGAGGAGAAGAGAAATGTTTTTCCGGAACTGAGCACCTGAGCCTGCCGGGCTTCTGAGTCATGCTAGTGTGAGATGAGCCCTTCACTGCAAGGCTCTGGTGAGCCTGCCCTTTGTAATGCACGTTCTTCCAAGGCCGAACATCTTCGACATCCTCTAAGAAGTCACAGAAAACTCACCCCGAAGAAATCCGTTTTACAGCATCAGATTCATACGCTGGTTCTGTTAGTACTTCCTGAATGCCAGCCATTCCAAAAGATGAAAATCATGGTCCAAAGCAGGGTTTCTAATCTTCAGCACTATGAAACGTTGTGGGCAGATAACTCCATGTGGTGTTAGCTGTCTTGTGCACTGAAGAACATTTAGCAGTACCCTGGGCCTCCATCCACTAAATGTCATTTGCACACCTCCCTCCACTGTTGTGACAACCAAAATGTCTCCAGGCATTATCAAATGTCCCCTGGGTGGCAAAATCCTCCCCCATTTCCCCACCGCCGACCTCCGTTGCAAACCACTGGTCCAAAGCATGGCATCTTGCTGGAGGATTACCAAGAGGGCTGTTAATATGAGTGCAGGTGAGAGACCCCAACATTCCCACTCATGGATATGGCTGTGCAGCATAGCTTGCCCAGGGATGCTTAGCCTCCCTGTAACCTGCACACATTGAAAGTGTTCGTAAAGCCAATGTCACATGGATCCTCAGGGAAGAGTTATCACAATAGCTGCCCCTTACAAGAATTCATTCCAATACCCTTAACAGTCGCAGGAACAAAATGCAGCTGTTAGATGCAGGGGCAAACATCAAGATGTGGCTTTTCTTTCTTTCTCCTTTATTTTTCATAATTACGCAAAGAGAAAATGTTATCACCATGGCCTATAACGGAACTAAAAAGCAGGAGAACCACTTGTTACCATAGCAACAAAGCCAGAGTACATTTTCTGTACCCCTTGAGTTCACAGTGCAGCTTTCTGGTGCCATCTGACTTGATTTTCTAATTGCTTTCACAGAACAATCAGTCCACTCAAGCATTACAGTTCAAGAAATAAAACCTTAGTTACAACTGATGATAAATATTCAAACGTGGTTCCTCAAGTTGAAAGAGGGTTTATATGAAGGCAAATCTAGCAATACAAGTAAAAGCTCTGAAGAACAACATTCTGGAGACTCACAACCCCCACTCATCTATACTTTCAGCTTTACTTTTGCTGCTCACTCTGTCTACAGTACCTTCTGCACCCTGCACAGGTGTCACTCCCCTGCTCCTCAGGCTAAGACAATGCCCTTTCTCCATAATGCATAGCACCTTGGTAACAATCTGCCCCACTGTAGTGCCACTCCTTTACATGTTTGAAATTACTGCTAGACTGGTAACTCCTTAAAGGTAGAGATGATGTCTTCCCTGGCATTTAATAAGGGTTTAATAAATGTCTGTTGAATTGAAATGACTCTTTATGTTTGACACTTAAGACGAAAATCAACACATAATAAAAGAAACTCATGCAAAAATTAGGAAAACAAGAAAAACCAGAATTACGTATCAACCCCCGACCCCAGACTTCTGGCAGGAGATATAAGATTAGTATGGATGCAATCTGAAATCCTAACTATTCCATCAATGGGTTCACAGTAACCACACTGTTCATTCATTCATTCACAAATTCAAGGAATATCTATTAGATGTCTATTATGGACTAGGTACATGATAAATGAGAATAATAATTTTTTTTTTTTTTTTTGAGACTGAGTCTCGCTCTGTCGCCCAGGCTGGAATGCAGTGGCACGATCTCGGCTTACTGCAAACTCCGCCTCCCAGGTTCAAGTGATTCTCCTGCCTCAGCCTCCTGAGTAGCTGAGATTACAGGCATGCGCCATCATGCCCAGCTACTTTTTGTGTTTTTAGTAGAGACGGGGTTTCACCATGTTGGCCAGGCTGGTCTCAAACTCCTGACCTCAGGTGATCCGCCTGCCTCGGCCTCCCAAAGTGCTAGGATTATAGGCATGAGCCACCACACCAGGCCATGTTTTATATTTCTACAATGTTTTACAGTCCATGTAACAGCTTCATCCACAGAACCTAATCAGAGGAATATCCGGAAACACATTGAGTGGTTGCATTTCCTAAGATCATACAAAAGTGAGAAATCTGGCTCTTCTGACCGATGCTATGCTTACTGTTCTTTTTACAAAAACTTCATTCACAATGATACCTCTGAAGAATTGCATGCTTCTCAACAAGCAAATAATTGAATTTTTCAGCCTTCAAAACTTCAATATTCTGCTCACATACCATGACAGCTAATGAATTTTACTCTACAGAGATTTTTTCATAGAAGCAGACATTTGCACACAAGAATCTCTCTCTGTGACTGGTCCCCTGGGCTTTGTCCAAGGGCAGAAAGCTCACTTAGTTATTAAGATAAATAGCAAAGGGAAGCCAAACAGAAGCTAAATGAATTCTACAATTTTTCTCAGCCTTGCGAAGTTGTGGAAAGTCAAGTTTTCCAAATCTACTCCTCACTACTATATGCTGAAAGACTGACTTAGAGGCATCCTTACATGGGCATTTATTAAAAGCATTTATTAAAGGCATTTATTAAAAGCCCCTATTCAAAATAAGGAAACACTAGTGTAGATTTGGAAAACCCAGAAATAATTAGCTACATGTTGTCAACTCAGAACTTAGAAGTGGTCAAGCTAAAATTTGATTTGGGATTTATTACATTTATTTTCTTCAGTTTTATGTGGAATTGGCTGTGTGTGTATATATATATATATATGTGTGTGTGTGTGTGTGTGTATATATATATATATATATATATATATATATATATATATAATTCTTAAGAATGTTCCTAGATACTCCCTTCTCCAGAACGTTAAAGATCTTCTGGCTTGTCCAGCTTCAGTATGGCCCTGGCCTCCAAGGGGGACCCTTGCAAAACTTGTACTTGAGATTTTTGAGCACTTGAAAGAGGTACAAATCCGGTTACAGTGTTTAAGGATGGTGGATGGGAGAGGAAAGAAGACATTGTAAGCAGTATTTCTGGGTATTAAATATTTAGTTGTTTCCAAGAAGTTCAAGTAAATGACTTGTTTTAAAATTACTTCCGGTTGTACCAATAGTATTCTCTTGACTCTTCTAAAACTAAGCCACACATGAGTTACATGATATATCCCCAGCCCTCTGAAGTTTTATTGTTGCTCAGCAAAGCTCATAAAAAAGCCTATCAGTCCACTTGCTTTTGTTTTGTTTAGTATTTCCAAAAGAAGAGTAAGCAAAGTAGCATGCAGAGCATACATGTCAACTCTCAGTCTTGGTAATGATAACATTTTAAGATGCATTAATAATGTATCTTCCTAAGAAATCTCTTGTGGTTTTGCACTTCAGCTGTTTTCTCATCTTCTTTCCTTGGCTTTGTCTCATGCTGTCCCAGAAACCAAAAAAAGCTGTTTCTTTTTTGAGACGGAGTCTCGCTCTGTTGCCCAGGCTGGAGTGCAGTGGCGCGATCTCGGCTCACTGCAAGCTCCACCTCCCGGGTTCATGCCATTCTCCTGTCTTAGCTTCCCGAGTAGCTGGGACTATAGGCTCCTGCCACCACGCACGGCAAAGTTTTTTTTTTTTTGTATTTTTAGTAGAGACAGGGTTTCACCATGTTAGCCGGGATGGTCTCGATCTCCTGACCTCATGATCCGCCCGCCTCGGCCTCCTGAAGTGCTAGGATTACAGGAGTGAGCCAGGGCACCCGGCCAAAAGCTGTTTCTTAAAGGATCATTTCGAACATTAGTGGGTTTGCATGGAACCTTCCATGATGAAGCTCCTTTTCTATAAAATCACACTCTAAAATATAAGCTCTAAAATACTTTCCTTGAAGCATTCAGAGTAAAGAAAAAGAGAAAGGACACCTAATTTTAAGCCCCTTAAATAAAACTGAGGGTGTCTTTGTTAAAGAAAATAATTACCTGAATAAAAGAGATTTCTTTTTTCTTAAGGAAGGTTTCCAACAATCTGGAACTTGAATTCATTGGAGTATTTTGTATAGTAAGTTTCCATATGGAGTTGTACTGGCAAGAATCAAGGAGTGTGGTTTTCAGGTCTTGGAGGTGATTAGGTTTATATCATTTCATTTACTGATTGGACAGCCAGTCTAGCTCTGCCTCATGTGAGTGACAACCAGAAGTCCTGCTTGAAAATCTGTAATTTCCACTTCCATATGAAACAAATGGTTCAACAAGGGAACTTAAGAGGTTCTTGGTGTGCACTGGGCATTTTAGATAGCATTTGGGATGAGACGGATCTCATGTCACAGGACATGTAGGGTGTAAAATATTTGTTATTCAGTATATACACCTCAGTCCAGTTTGGTTTCGTAATTGGAATCACTGCAGACTATGAACCAATATTGAACTACCTGTGAATACCTGTTTGGCTTTATAACAAAACATATTTTTTTCAAGCGCAACTTGGGGAGATGCCAGATCTTTATTATAAACATGGAAACCAACACTTAATCGCTCATGAGTTTTCCTGGACTCTATTTCCTTATTATCCAATGGGTAGATTCCAATATATCTACTTGACATTGGAGAGAAAACATATTCTCCAAGGCAGTGGAAGAAATTCCTATATTTACTAAATGGAAATTCCTCTATTTGCTTTCCAGGCCTCTTTTGAAAATAACCACAGAAGAAATGGGATATACTCTTACTGAATCCAAACTCTAAAGTACTTTTGCAGATTCTGCTGAGTGAAGACAAAAGAAGAAATTGTGACCTTCTTTTTGCAATAATGGTTAGGATGACATAAACATAGACTCTTTGGTGACATCTTTGTCATTCTACAAAGCATTATGAGAGGCAGAATAGTTACTGATACTAGTTCCTACCACTTATGAGGCAACCATTAAAACTGCAGTAGTTGGATCTTGCCACAGTTGCGTAATTGCAGACAAGGACTTCATTACTTCAGTAGCATTGGGACAAAACTGAAATATTTACTTTTATAGACATATCAATAATATTAAACTTTGCAAATGGGAAAAAATAAAAATGAGTCTGTAAGTCCCTATGATCAATAAATCAAGACTTAGCCAATTCATGATATTTTGATGTTCACATGGTAAGTGAAATTATTTTCCTCTTTTCCATCTACCCCTACTCTCTGTGGCTTCTCTCCAACTGTAGTTTTCATCTCCTTTTCAAGGTGAGTGATTTTAGGAGGCACAGTGTTGGATTGAAATAAGATGACATGAGACTAGATTCTTCTACCTCAATCACTTGGTACCTGGTACCTATGGCAGATTTTAAGTGTAAAATCTTTTGATCTATTTTCTCACTTCTAAAATGGAGATGATAATACTTGCTCTGGGAAAATCAGATGGCATAATGCATGTGAAAGTGTTTTAAAATTTCTAATCTGTTGTTATAATCTGCAGATGATATAACTTCCTGCATAGATAATTCAGGAGACTCCACAGATAAATTATGAGAATTAACAAGAGAGTTCAGTAAGGTGGCTGCAATAATTTCAATATACAAAAGCAAAGTGCATTTCTATAAACTTTCAGCCAGCAGTTGTAAACTGTAATATTAAAAACTGTACCATTTATAATTGCAAAATAATATATAATATACAATAAAAAATCAAAATATGCAATATTTTATGTAGAAAATTACACATTTTAACTATTGCAAACCACTAAAGAAGCCTGAAGTAAAATGAGAGAAATAACATGTTCATGAATATGAAGACAAAATATCAATAATGATGTTAATTCTTCCCCATTTTTTATAGATTTTTTACAATTTCAATCAAAATCCAAACTAATTATTTTCCATTGAAGTTGCTAAGGAAAGGGTCAAAGTGTCCAAGATTTTCTTCGAGGAAAACAAAAAACAGGTAGAGAGACCTGCCCTGCCCAATGTCATTAAGAGAATGTGTCAACGATGAAAGAACAGACAAGGAAAACTTTGAAATGGAACAGAATTTAGCTACAGATCCAGATCATATTGGTGAAATTTTGATATATGACAGACCTGGCCTCATAGAATAAAGAACTTCAACTACCCAACTTAACCAGTGGCAAGGGGTGGAGGTGGGGCAAGCCCACTGATGCCCCCTTGGGCCCAGCAGAACACAACCCTTCTCTGCATATCACAGTATGTGCGAGAACTCCTTGAAAATGGAAACAACATAAAACCTCCATTACAAAAGACAATCCTAGCAATTTTCTAATGCGTTCAACATAATTAATTCAAAAAAGAATAATTACAATGTTCACTAATCAGTGAATCTATTCTCTTCCAAATATTACAAAATAGAAAACGTGTCTTGCCTTGAAAAAATGAAATATATAGTGAGTATTCAATAGGCAATATATTTTTACACTCATAGGTTTTGCCCCTAACATTATTTTTATCCTTAAAAGAGGACTGGTCTACTTAGAGGAACACAATGCTTAGGTCTGAGACTCAATCAAACATGCAGGACATAATAGAGATTTTGTACTATCCTGTTAATACTGCTATCAATAGAGTGAAGCATAGCATTTGGTGGTCACAGCTGGAACCCTGTCCATATCCCCTAGATCCACCATGGAGGTCCCCAAAAACTGTGATAGGTCTGAAATTTTACTGTACTTTCAAGCAAATGAGTCATTCTGCCAGTTTCATGGATGCTGTTAGAAGACATGAGACACCTGAGTCCAAGACCAAGGACAATATATTATTCACAGCAATAGTAATAGCCAGAGCATCACCATTTGCTCCAGTCCCTCCAAGCCCCAGTCCCTACAAGGTGACTTATGGGAGTCAGGTGACACCTGCTCACATAATGGACTGCATTACAGGACATCATCCCTGAGCTTAGAGAACCTAAATCTTTTGTGATGGATGGTACGTTCGCCTAACCTTTGTCCCTAAGGAAGACATTCTCTTCCTTAGGGACAGAAAACAAACCTGCCCTTCTCTCTAGAGGGAGACATGACCTCTATCTCTCTTGAGACTATTCACTAAACAAATATTTTTGAAAAGATATTCCAAAAGTGTGAGTGCCTCTGTTCACAAGATGTTAGAAATGCCAGCGACACACGGCCTCTTTCAATAGAGGTCAGCTGCAGACAGCTCCCCTAAATTCAAACTGCTTCAGGGCGATCTCTGGCAATGGAAGTCTACTAGGTCACCTGCACTAGTCAGGCTGGAAGTGCAGGGGAGGTAAGGGCCCAGAAAAGGTTACAGATGATGGCATATATACCCCTGCATCATCACCCCTCACTGGGACATTTCTGAATTGTGTTCTACACAGGACCTCAGCCGCATTGAGCCCCACTTTCCCACAGCAGTAACCAACTCATTAACATAGCTTCTACTAGCTTTCCTCCTTTCCTTGTCTTACTTTTTTACTTTCTCACTGTGTTCCTGCAGTTACCTCCCAAATAAACTACCTGAACTCAATTCCTGGTCCCAGGGTCTAGTTTTGGAAAATCCATACCAAGATAGATAGAGCAAAGAAATAAACCCACATCAGTTAGTGTCCGTAACTGACATCTTTACTTTGTGATGTGTAGACACGGCCTAAAAAATGGAAGGAAGTCATACTTTAAAGATCTTTCCTGTATTAAGATGGTCCCTGATTCAGAGTTATATGATGGTCCAAATCTTCATTATTCTGCAGCCTTAGCTGTATTAAAGCAAGATAATCCTAAATTTGATGCAGCTGAACCTCCTGCAATAGATTCAATAGATTTACTGAAGACTTTAGTAAGGCTGCAGGCCAGGGAATGAGCTCATCCTTCAAAAATATGCCTCGGCCTCTTGCCACTCCAGTACTTTGAAAAGCAGCAGGGCAGGAATAAGGAATTGGCTTGGCATAAGCCAGTGGACCTAAAATCCAGTGCATGTAAACACACAAATTGCTTGTGGGTTACTAGAGCTGGGCAACAATGCCTGACTCATCACATCCACCCTAGGGTTCCTCCAAGCTCCTCCATATGGTATACTACAGCCAAAAAGAGTATGTCTTGGAGTAGCACCAACTAAACTGTGTATATTCTGACAAGCTACTACCTCTAAGATTTATTTTCTTCATTTATCAAAAGGTAGTGATAATATCTACATCTCATGGTTTTGTTGTAAGAGTTACATGTGATAATATAAATAAAGCTTAGGCCACAGGTTCTAATTTCTTTTATTTAGCATGTATTTCCTGAGTGCTGATCACGTGCTAGGCATTGTTCTAAGAGCCTGGGGTACATCAGCAAACAAAACAGGCAGAGAGTTCTGTCCTCATGGAGCTTACATTCTAATAAGGAGAGATATGCAATAAAAAGTAAATATAATGTACAAGTAAATTATTTAGGATGTTAATCGTGATAAATTCTAAGGAGAAGTAAAAACTACAGCAGGGTAGAGAAACATCAGGAAAGAGGGGGTGGGATGGGGTGGGGTGAGGAAGCTTTCCGTATTAGATAATGTGGTCAGGGTAAGCTTCATTAAGAGTTTGAGATTAAATATTCAAAGAAGAGGAGGGAGTTGGAGTACTTATATCTGGGGGAAGAGTGCTCCAGGAAAAGACATAAATATATCTTAATGAACATTAACTTTTACTAGCCATCTTTAGAGTGGCTTTTTAATTGGACTGAACAATATCGACAATAACAATAAAAAACATGGTAAACATTTATTTGGTGCTCATGATGTGCCAAGAACTACTTAGGTTTCTCATCTATCAACTACATCGATTCTCATAGGAATTCTTTGAGATACGACTATCTTTGAGAGAAGCACTCTTATTTTTGAGATAAAACTGAAGCAGACAGAAATTAGTAAATTGCTTAAGGTCACACAGCAAGAAAGTAGGGAAAGGATGATCCAAACAACACATTCTGACTCAAGTATTGAGTGCCAAACCACTATACAATAATGCCTTTATTTAATTAAAAGGACAGTTAAAGGGGTGTTGGAAAGGCTACCTGGTGGGAGGTGGGGTTGTAGAGAAGTGTCTGGACTATCAAGGGGCATCAGATATATTTTTGGGGTGATGGAAATGTTTAGCTATTGTTTTGTGGTGGTTGTTTCACAACAATTATCAAAATTCATCCATTTGTACACTTGAAATGGATGCAGTTTATTAAACATAAACTATTGCTCAATAAAATGAAATTTGAAAAGGGGTTCTGGAAAGATTAGCTTGCATATACTGAAATCACCAGTTTCATTCACCCCAATTACCCTACAGAATATCTGTCTTTAATTACTCAGATTTCTAATTCATGGGCCAAGTGTGATTTCTGTATTTTGTCTTAACTTCCTTATTTTTCCTTGAGGTGTGACTTATATGGTCTATTTAATATGTGACCATTCACAGACTTCAGCATCAGGTTGTGCATTTAATAGTGAGTAGCCAACGAATTAGTGTTAAAAAAAATGTTACAGTTTATCCTTGTTCACTGCTTTTGATAGGCAGAATTCCAAGATGGCCTGCAAGATTCCCATCCCCTGGTATATACACCTGGTGTAACCCCTTCCCATGTGAGTGTAGGCAGGACCTGGGAATATGATGGAACAGTCTGCCCCTTGATTAGGTTACCTTCTGTGGCAAAGGTGATGGGATGTTGCTCCTATGATTATATTACAGTGTGTAAGACTCCATAGTAGCCTACAGGAGAGAGATGCTCCTGCTGGCCTTTGAGAAGTAAGTTGCCAGGTTGTGAGAGGGCCTGTGAGATGGTCACATGGCAAGGAACTTCAAGAGGCCTCTAGGAGCACAGTGCAACCCCTGGCTGACAGCTGGCAAGAAAAGGGTATCTTATTTCTGCAATGGTAAGAAGCTAGATTTTGCCATCAACATGAGCTTGGAAGAGGATCCTGAGCTGAAGATGAGACAGCAGCCCTGTCTGATACCTTCACTTAGGGTCATATGACCCTCGTATGACCCTGTATGATCCTGAGTACAGGATCCAGTGAGGTGTTCCTGGCCTCCTGACCCACAGAAACTGTGAGATAATGTATGTGTGCTATTTTAAGCCACTAGGTGGTACTTTGTTATGCAGCCAAAAAAAATTGAATATACTGCTCCTTAAAAAGATCCACTCATTCATTTAACATTTATTGAGATCCTGCTGTGTGTACCACTCCAGAGTAGCTTCCTCAGGCTGGAATTTTCCACCACACTTCCCTTGGTTGGACCAAATTATATTTAAGTGCCTCCTTCTGCATTGTTTGTGCAGTTTACCACAGTCCTAGGAGCTAGACTACCTGGGTTCAAATCCCAGTTCTACTGTTTACTAGCTGTGTGACTATAGGTAGATTATTACTTCTCTGTGCCTGTTTCCTCATTTGTAAAATGAGAATAATAATGGTTTCTACTCCACTCAAATGTGCTTATTTATTAGTCAGGTAAGGTTATGCTGGGGTAACAAATTAACCATGGAGCCTCACTGGCTTAATGCAATGGAAACATATTTTTCAGTGATGCTGTGGATTTTAGGGGGCTCTACTTCTTGTAGTTACTAATGGACTCCAGCTGAGCGAGGGTCCTCCAAACTGAGATGCCACCATCTTAACAGATTGCTTAGACAGAGCTGGAGGGTCATTTAGTTTCTTGGCCAGAAAGTAATACATGCTACTTCCATTCACAGTCCATGCTGCAAAACCAGTCAAGTGATCTCACCTAACTCAAGCTGGTTGGGAAGAGACAAAGAAGGAGCCTACCCTGTGGAAATCTTTTCACATACAGAGAAGAGCCAGTATACAGGCTGTGGGGAAGGAATTACTGACATGCTCAAGAAAGAGTAAGAAGCTCAGTGTGACAGTTGTGTGGTGACTAAGGACAAGAGTTATAGAAGAAATCATTGGAGAGACAGGGAGGGGCAAGATCACACAGTGAGCAAAAGCAAGAGAGTGAGAGAGACAGAAAGTGCTGTCTGGGTCACCTCTTAGACTCGTAGCCACACAAAGGGGGGAGTTATCTGTGTTTGTCGCTTCTATCCCCCAAGTGCCTAACACACTTGCTGGACACTCAGTAGAACCTCAGACACTTTGTTTACTGAATGAATACATGAATGAGGTGGTGGGGTTGACATACTTGTCTCTCTGAATTTTATTCCCCAGGCCTCTCTCCAAGGTACGGACTGCTTCTTGACCATCACAACAAAGCTTTGGAAACATATTTCAGGGATGATGAAGCAAACACTATTTTGCGTACAAGACAGTTCAGCAGAACATTATCAAGGAAACCACATTCCTAT
Source organism: Nomascus leucogenys (assembly GCF_006542625.1). Classification (NCBI taxonomy): domain Eukaryota; kingdom Metazoa; phylum Chordata; class Mammalia; order Primates; family Hylobatidae; genus Nomascus; species Nomascus leucogenys. The sequence goes on from NC_044406.1 coordinate 9,937,525, forward strand.
CTTGTAGGCTAAGGATGGAGCTGAAAGATGTGACTGGACTTTAGACTTCCTGCAGGCAGCAAATCTTCCCCACTGCAGCCTCTGCTGGCTGAGAAACAGGGGCCTCTCTCAAGAAGAAACATATCAGATCTGACCAGAGACTGGTCAGAAAGAACACCCTGCAGACTGCCTGAAGCCCAGGGCTAGGAGGGAGGCTGGAGGAGGGACAATAGCATCTCTGGAAGTCAAAATATTTTCTTTTACCCAGCTGCCAACTTGCAGAGAAGGAAATTAAAGCAAGGCTGCTTTCCTAATTTAGAGCGAGGATATTTTCCATATTTTTGTAGAAATATTTACAAGACACAAAAAGAACCAGGGGATACAGAGAGTAAGAGTGTCTACTGGCCTTTTAATGCATGGTAGGCTGCACATTTCCTTCTTGTGCTTTAGAAATAGGTTCAATAAAAGAAAGTCCAACTTGTAAAATCACACACATCTAATTCTCTTTGAGATTTAAGGCCACAAGTTGTGACCTGAGCTGAGTCACAGCTGGGTCAAAGGGAACTGCCTCATCTCTTCTCCACCCACGACAATGCCCTCTCCATCAAAAAATATCTAACTGTGTTTGTCCCAGATTAACAGCAAGCCTTGGGATGATGTGGGAAAGCGACCTTTGCATTGTTTGTACAGTGTAGTAATGGCATCCTTGTGTTTCCTCCATCCCAACTGTCTGAAAACACTTTCCAAATTTATTTCAGCTGTGGTTAAGGAATAACAGAATAGAAACATAGCAGCAATTTTGTAGTTTAATGACTCAATCAAGAAAGAAAACATCATCGTGCTGTGTTTGACAATTCATTCCAAATCGATTACTTTGATTTTTATAATGAGATTTCGGATGACATTCTGATTCTCCAAATCTTAGAAAGCAGCCATTTCATCCCTCAAATCTAATATAAAGGCTTTACCTGCATGGGATTCAAATTTATAATGTTGTGTGGTAAGGATTCTATGATGCATTTGCTCTCAACTTTTAAACTCAAATACCTATGGTGACACCATGAAAGCTAAAAAGACACAGTGTCAGCAAAAACTGGACCTCTGCCAGCGCTTTGCTAGACTGTCACAGGCGTTTCCACTAACTGCACGGCTGATTGAAATAGCTTTTAAAAGGTAGTGGGGAGACCCTTGAAAGTACTTGAGTGTATTCTTGTATCTCTCCTCTTGCAGTCTGCCCCATGGCTGAGAAATGCAGTCTGTCCCAGCCAGAAATCTGGGTATCCATCTTTTTACTTTATGGTTCCTTTTAGGTGTCTCCCATTAGCATTGGTGGATTTCTCTCTTTCTGCATCCAGTACAGAACTGCAGCATCCACAGATCGCCTGAGCAGAGCAGAAGGTGGTGTTGGAGGATTAGGGAGACCTCACTATACAGTGAAGTTACGTAACGTGCGAATATATCTACCTTGAATTCAACTATGGGTGTTCTGGAAAAGGCATGGGTGGGGCATGTGGAGAGGGAGGATGGAGGGAAAAATGGGAGAATACCTGTGAAAAAACATAATTCAACTATTGTGGGGTTTTTTTGTTGTTGTTCTTTCGTTTGTTTGTTGATACAGGGTCTCACTCTGTCACCCAGGCTGGAGTGCAGTGGCACGATCATGGCTCACTGTAGCCTCAGACTTCTGGGCTCAAGTGATCCTCCTGCCTTAGCTTTCCAAGTAGCTGGGACTACAGGCACTAACCACCATACCTGGCTAACTTTTTGATTTTTTGTAGAGATGGGGTCTCATTATCTTACCCAGGCTGGTGTCATGAACTCCTGGACTCAAGAAATCCCTTTGCCTTGGCCTCTCAAAGTGCTGGGATTACAGGTGTGAGCCACTGAACCCAGCCTATAATTCAAATATTTGATTACATGCTACATTGCACTCATGAGTGTGTCCCCCTGGGAGTGCATGTAACTTTGAAAATGTGATTCCTTTAAAGTCGTCACAACTGACTGTTCAGTCGGTATCTGTCTTTGCGTGCTTCCCACAGACAGCACCTCACTAAGCTAAACTATGAACTGCATTTAGTGTTCGAAGTCATGCATTCTTTAAATACAACATGGCCTTCAATTATAAGTCAACTGCTTCATAGTTGGCTGCCATAGCAACAGCCATCTTAAACCATGAAATGCCCTTCAGAAGAAAGACATGTGCTAGGAAGATGGAGGAGGAAGCTTGAAGAAATCTGGGTCCCAGGTAAATGTGAAGTCACTATTCCAGTCTCATCTAAATCAGAAAATAATAACGTCCTATCTTTTTCAGCTACGGTTGCTTTGAGTTTTTGGATAGATGCAGCTAAACCTCATCCTCATCTACACATTGTTTAAATGCAAAATGAATTCCACCTTGAGATATAATATAAGAAGCATGCCCTCTTTGTGGCTGAATATAAACCACAGTGGAACTTTCTCCAAAAGAGGAATATTTACAGAGCTATTGCCTTACCTCCAGGCAAGCAGAAATTACTTACTATTTTATTTTAAAAGAAATCACTGCATTCAATACAATGTATCTTGCTGAGCTTTTCTTGATCGGCATTTTAAGCTCATGTGATTAATTTTTCTGACTTTCTGAAGCACATAGACATGAAAACTGAAACTAAGTCACAGATAAACAAGGAGTACACACAAGGATGTATCAAAAGGCAAAGAAAAAAGTATCCTAACACTCAAACAAATATTCATAAATTGTAATTACAGGGGAAAAGGCACAGGATGTTCCTGCCTGTTTATAAAGATTAACAAACCTTGGCCAAACCCTTCTTCTTTTCCTTATCTCCAGTAATTGCCAAGCAAGTTCAACTGCAAAGCTAATTGCTCATTTTCTTCAATACGTCATCACAAGTTCCTTAGACCTACCTTTAGATAAAATGCTTTTGTTTCCTTAACTATAATGAGCTTCGTGTATGGAGCAACGCCAACATTTACGAAAAATTTGTCTTCCGTTTCTTCTACCAAGTTAAATACCTGGCCCTAAAGTAATCTGGGTGGTCATCTGGTCTGGCCATGTCATTCTTCAGATGCTACAAAGAGACATAGTAAGTGAGCTGGCTTCCCCATCTATCCACGACAAAGTCAGAACTGGCTTCCAAGCCTGGAACAATCTTCTGACTGCAACACCTTCATCCTTCACGGCTCATCTGTTATCTTTCAGCTTTCTTAATCTTGTTTGCCAAGTCACCACGCATCACTCATTACTCACTGATCATCAGGTCTGTGATCCTTATAACTTCCCATGCCATTACATACTTTATAAATCAGATACTCTCACTGTCCCTTCCCTTTTCTACAGAACTTACTTGTCTACCTTTTTATCCCTTTAAATAAAAGAACAATGATACCCAATTATTGAGCCAGTTGTTACCGTGTTAACATGGGCTTTGCGTGCAACTCTAATTTTGCCCTCTCAATACTTGTATGAAGCAAAAAACCACAGGATAAGGAAACAGGCTCAGAGAAGATAAGTAACTTGCTGAAGTTCCCAAGACACTCTCATTTTATGCTTCAACCTTCTCTGTAGAGTAGCACTGTCCAACAGAAATGTGATACAAGCCATATATGTAGTTTAAAATGTTTTGGTAGTCAGATAAAAAATGTAAAAATAAGTAGCTGAAACTGACTTTTTAACTATAAATTTCATTTAACCCAGATATCCCAAATAGTATTTCAACATGGAATTGATGTAAATAAATAATTATTAATAAGATATTTTACATTGTTACAGCACATCTCAATTTGGACAGTGGATTTTCATTAGAAATACTTGATCTGGACTTAGACTTCATAAAATATATGATTGCAAAAATAGATTCACATACCCAAGTTGTTCCAAACATACTTAAAACTTTTCCAAAAACTGAACACAGCATCACTTTTTTAAAAGTTTAAATTTCACTTCATTGCAAATTATATTAAATTAAAATGAATTCATCAGTCACATGAGCCATATGTCAGGTGCTCAAGAACCACATGGTAGTCAGTGGCTACCATGTTGGATAGCACAGTTCTAAATCTATGAATGCGTCCTTCCAAACAAACTCAACTATATTTTCCTACCTGAACTCATGCAGACGAGTATGTCGTCTCCTCCTCCTCCTCCTCCCCCTCCCTCTCCCCCTCCGCCTCCTCCACAGTTAACCCTGCCCATCTTCCGAGGCCCAGTTCAGATGTCTCTTCCTACACAGAGACTTTCCTGATCCACTCAAAAGGAAGTAAATTTCTCCTTTGAACTTGCAGAGCACTTTTTCTGGGTCTCTTGAGTGTCAATGATCATATTTCTCTTTGTATAGTACACATTTCCTTTCACTCCTGACTCCTGTACTACCATCTTTGGAAACCCATAAAGGCTTACCTCAAAAGAGTGTAAAAAGTAGCTCCTAAAAATATTTTGTGCGTGAATCACTCAAAATGATTTGTGAGGGAAATATTAAAATGACACAAGTCTAAGCCTTTGAAATAAACTATTTACTCTCCACAAACAAAACCAGAAGAGGACAACTTCAGTAAAAAATTATAACCTCTTTGGTATCCTTATATAGGTTGAGAAAGAATACGAAAAAAAAACTATTACCATACCTCACTTGTTTTAAATTTTATAATAGATACATTGGTTTCACAAATCCAGGGGCCTTTTTGTCTCTCTCTATAGAGACAAAGTCTTGTTCTGTCACCCAGGCTGGAGTGCAGCGGCACAATTATAGCTCATTGTCACCCCAAACTCCTGGACTCAAGCTGTCCTCCCACCTCAGCCTCCTGAGTAGCTGGGACTATAGGCACATACCACCACACCAGGCTAATTTTTTGTTTCTTGTAGAGACAAGGTCTCTCTATGTTGCCCACACTGATCTTGAACCCCTGGCCTCAAGCAATCCTCCTGCCACAACCTCTCGCAGTTCTGATATTACAGGCATGAGCCACCACACCCAAACACAAGGGGCATTTTTAAAGTACATGTCTATATATGTTTCTTACAGTAAGGTAGAATGAATACCCACACTAGCCTTCCACAGAAAACAACTAGGGATGTTGGATAATGTATTTTAAAGCTCTATTTAAAATATGCATGAGTGGACAAAAAAGTAAGGAACACTTATGTCTCAAAATAATCAGAAAGAACATTGCAGCCCTACAGCCAGTGTTTGCCTTGAAGTCATTTGTTGAATGTGGTGAATCTAAATTCTGTTTTCCTGACCTAACAGGATTCAGTGGACAAAATGCAAATTCTAGGCTTGCCCATGGTAACAAGTTGAATGGGACAGTCCTTCCCATAAAGCTGGGACTCAGCCAGGCATGGTGGCTCATGCCTCTAACCCCAACACTTTGGGAGGCCTAGGTGGGAGGATTGCTTGATCCCAGGAGTTCGAGACCAGCCTGGGCAACACGATGAGACCCCATTTCCACAAAATATTTAAAAATTAGCTGGATGTGGTGGCACTCACCACAATCATGGCTCGCTGCACTCCAGCCTGGGCAACAGAGCAAGGCCCTGTCTCAAAACAAAAACAAAAACAAAACAAAAAAAACACTCTGGGTCTCTAAAAAGGATGTATCTTTATGGTAAGGGAGAACTGCCCTCTCTCAACCAAAGGCAGGAAAATTTCCTACCTGAAACTTTGCAAGTGAAAACAACTCTTAACACAAACCACAGTAGAATGGATATATTATGGTATATACATAGAATGAAATGCCACAAAGCAACAAGGAGCAATGGACTACAAATGAATGCAACACTGAGGTTGAAACTCACAAATATAATGATAAGCAAAGAATCAGACACAAAAGGGTACCCTGTAGATATCCATTTATATAAAGTACAAAAATGGCCAAAGCTGGTGAGACACAGTGGCTCATGCCTGTAATCCAAGCAATTTGGGAGGCCAAGATGGCTGAATCGCTTGAGCCCAGGAATTTGAGACCAGCCTGGACAACATGGCAAAACCCCATCTCTACTAAAAATGCAAAAATTAGCCAGGCTTGGTAGCATGTACCTGTAGTCCCAGCTACCCGGGAGGCTAAGCCAGGAGAATCGCTTGAGCCTGAGAGGCAGAGGTTGCAGTGAGCTAAGATTATGCCACTGCACTCCAGCCTGGGCAACAGAGCAAGACTCTGTCTTAAATACATAAATAAATGGCCAAAGCTAATTTATGGTGGTAGAGGTCAGAATATTAGTAACCTTCGGAGATGGTGGGTTGGAGATCATGATTGGGCACAAGGAAGGTTTGTAGGATTCCAATGATGTTCTATTTCTTCATCAGGGTGCTAGTTATATGACTGTTATTACTCGGCGCAAATTCATGAAGCTGTACATTTATAATTTGTATACTTTTGTGTATATATATTTCAATATAGTAAGAAATGAAACAAAAATGAAACTCAATGAACAGTTTCAAAGGTAGATTAAGCATAGCTGAATCAATAACCTGGATGATACATTTGAAGAAATTATGCTGAATGCAGCTCAGCCCCTGCCCCTTCATTTCACAGTAACCTTTCTAAAGTCTTCTGCCTTCTCTCTTTCATTGGCTTTTTCTCTTCCACCTCTGGTCCTTAAATCCTGGTACCTTCTAGTGTTCTAGCCATCACTTCCTTCTTTTCTTAACCACAAATTTTATTTCGAATCTACTCAATAGTTAATGAAAAGTAATATTTTTAAAATGCAAAGAACATTTATCTAAGATGGACGTTGTTGGCAAAAATATTAATCAAGTGGTATCTGTTTAGTATCAGAAGTACTTAAAATATCTGAAATGACTTCTAGAAAACATTTTCTAATCTGTTTTTTTGCTTTCCAGTTTGAGAAAATTTTTCCCAACAAAGTCCAAAACATAGAAATGATGCTAAGTGGCAATTTCTAAATGACAAGAAGGGAAAGCCACAAAAATGTAATTATGTCAAGGCACTATGCAATGAATGGTTTGTATCCCTTCAAAGTGGATATATTGAAGGCCTAATACCTAATGTGATACTATTTGAGAGTGGAACCTTTGGGAGGTAATTAGGTATGAGGGTGGAGGCTTCATGAATGGAATTCATGTCTTATAAAGACACTAATGTAGAAGAAACATGAGAGAAATGATCATGATGATATGAGTGAAGGCAGGCATCGGCAAATCAGGAAGAAGGTCCTTAGTAGACACAGAATCTGCCAGCACCCTGATCTTAGACTTCTCAGCCTCCAGAACTGTGAGAAATAAATGTTTTTTTTTATTTATGCACGTTCTTTTTTATTATTGTACTTTAAGTTTTAGGGTACATGTGCACAATGTGCAGGTTTGTTCCATATGTATCCATGTGCCATGTTGGTGTGCTGCACCCATTAACTCGTCATTTAGCATTTGGTGTATCTCCTAATGCTATCCTTCCCCCCTCCCCCTACCCCACAACAGTCCCCGGAGTGTGATGTTCCCCTTCCTGTGTCCATGTGTTCTCATTCTTCAATTCCCACCTATGAGTGAGAACATGCGGTGTTTGGTTTTTTGTCCTTGCGATAGTTTACTGAGAATGATGATTTCCAGTTTCATCCATGTCCCTACAAAGGACATGAACTCATCATTTTTTATGGCTGCATAGTATTCCATGGTGTATATGTGCCACATTTTCTTAATCCAGTCTATTGTTGTTGGACATTTGGGTTGGTTCCAAGTCTTTGCTATTGTGAATAGTGCCGCAATAAACATACATGTGCATGTGTCTTTATAACAGCGTGATTTATAGTCCTTTGGGTATATATCCAGTAATGGGATGGCTGGGTCAAATGGTATTTCTAGTTCTAGATCCCTGAGGAATCGCCACACTGACTTCCACAATGGTTGAACTAGTTTACAGTCCCACCAACAGTGTAAAAGTGTTTCTATTTCTCCACATCCTCTCCAGCACCTATTGTTTCCTGACTTTTGAATGATGGCCATTCTAACTGGTGTGAGATGGTATCTCATTGTGGTTTTGATTCGCATTTCTCTGATGGCCAGTGATGATGAGCATTTTTTCATGTGTTTTTTGGCTGCATAAATGTCTTCTTTTGAGAAGTGTCTGTTCATGTGCTTCACCCACTTTTTGATGGGGTTGTTTTTTTCTTGTAAATTTGTTTGAGTTCATTGTAGATTCTGGATATTAGCCCTTTGTCAGATGAGTAGGTTGTGAAAATTTTCTCCCATTTTGGAGGTTGCCTGTTCACTCTGATGGTAGTTTCTTTTGCTGTGCAGAAGCTCTTTAGTTTAATTAGATCCCATTTGTCAATTTTGGCTTTTGTTGCCATTGCTTTTGGTGTTTTAGACATGAAGTCCTTGCCCATGCCTATGTCCTGAATGGTATTGCCTAGGTTTTCTTCTAGGGTTTTTATGGTTTTAGGTCTAACATGTAAGTCTTTAATCCATCTTGAATTAATTTTTGTATAAGGTGTAAGGAAGGGATCCAGTTTCAGCTTTCTACATATGGCTAGCCAGTTTTCCCAGCACCATTTATTAAATAGGGAATCCTTTCCCCATTGCTTGTTTTTGTCAGGTTTGTCAAAGATCAGATAGTTGTAGATATGTGGCGTTATTTCTGAGGGCTCTGTTCTGTTCCATTGATCTATATCTCTGTTTTGGTACCAGTACCATGCTGTTTTGGTTACTGTAGCCTTGTAGTATAGTTTGAAGTCAGGTAGCGTGATGCCTCCAGCTTTGTTCTTTTGGCTTAGGATTGACTTGGCAATGCAGGCTCTTTTTTGGTTCCATATGAACTTGAAAGTAGTTTTTTTCCAATTCTGTGAAGAAAGTCATTGGCAGGTTGATGGGGATGGCATTGAATCTATAAATTACCTTGGGCAGTATGGCCATTCTCACGATATTGATTCTTCCAACCCATGAGCTGGGATGTTCTTCCATTTGTTTGTATCCTCATTTATTTCATTGAGCAGTGGTTTGTAGTTCTCCTTGAAGAGGTTCTTCACATCCCTTGTAAGTTGGATTCCTAGGTATTTTATTCTCTTTGAAGCAATTGTGAATGGGAGTTCACTCATGATTTGGCTGTTTGTCTGTTATTGGTGTATAAGAATGCTTGTGATTTTTGTACATTGATTTTGTATCCTGAGACTTTGCTGAAGTTGCTTATCAGCTTAAGGAGATTTTGGGCTGAGACGATGGGGTTTTCTAGATATACAATCATGTCATCTGCAAACAGGGACAATTTGACTTCCTCTTTTCCAAATTGAATACCCTTTATTTCCTTCTCCTGCCTGATTGCCCTGGCCAGAACTTCCAACACTATGTTGAATAGGAGTGGTGAGAGAGGGCATCCCTGTCTTGTGCCAGTTTTCAAAGGGAATGCTTCCAGTTTTTGCCCACTCAGTATGATATTGGCTGTGGGTTTGTCATAGATAGCTCTTATTATTTTGAGTTATGTCCCATCAATACCTAATTTATGGAGAGTTTTTAGCGTGAAGGGTTGTTGAATTTTGTCAAAGGCCTTTTCTGCATCAATTGAGATAATCATGTGGTTTTTGTCTTTGGTTCTGTTTATATGCTGGATTACATTTATTGATTTGTGTATGTTGAACCAGCCTTGCATCCAAGGGATGAAGCCCACTTGATCCTGGTGGATAAGCTTTTTGATGTGCTGCTGGATTCAGTTTGCCAGTATTTTATTTGTTTACTGTTCAAACCACCCAGTCTACGGTATTTGTTAGAGCAGCCTGAACTGGCTAAGACACAACAAAAATTAAGTCTTTTAGAATATGATAATGCTTTTTAAGAAACTGTCAGAATTCTTGGAAGATTATCTGCACATAAATCAGGCCTTTCTTAGAAAACAAATGTGATGATGTTATTAAAAATAAGTGATTCAAAGCAATCTTTAAGGCAATTCTATTTCTAATTCTAGAAAATTAGTTACTTTTCTATTTTGCTCTTTGAACTGACTTATTCTGTACTGTTTTAAAGAAATTTGATTTTCTAAAAACACAAGTACCATACTATACTCAAATGTGTGTATACCTGCATAGATGTGTGCATGCATATATGCCCATAGAATGCTGACATAGTCTCCTGAGGAGTCTTTTACTTGAAATCTCTTGCAGACTTCTAACAACTCTAATCCACTAAAATACAGCCCAAAACTCTAAGTGACAATTACCTCTTTGCACCCCAGGAACTAAGGTCCAACCTGGGACCTCTTTGCAACCCAGGAACTAAGGTCCAAGGTCCAAGGGTGGGAGGATGTAAAATATTAGATTTTCACACTAATTGCACACAATGCCTACATACAAGGAAGGGAATAATAGCAGAAGAAAAGCCTATCCCAATGTCATTCTCATAGGTCACCTGTCCATTTGCTCTCAGTGGGAGTTAATTCCCAGAAACTAGGGAGGCACACTTGTGAGTCAAAAGAGGCAGGAGAGACAGGTGGGTACATCTGTTCTATCTAATGGGATTCGGTTCCATAGTGGAGCCAGTGCCCATGTTGTATAAACAGGAGGAAGCAGCCTCAGATCCAGGATATCTTTTTTTCACCATGATGAATAGAACATGGGTGCAGAAGGGATGCAGAAGGGAAGATGGGCCTAACTGGAATTATACAGCACATGTGGTGTGTATGTTGTAAGTTGTAGGTATGTTGCTATCTGGCTAGCACAGTTAACCAAATACTATAAGTGGACATTGTACCCTCAAATTTCAAGATACAATGTTGTTGAACATTGATAAATAAATGATGAAGCTAAACCAATTTCCAGCAATGTATTTCCCAGATAATTTCAAAATGTCAGTTTACCAAGACCTCTCATATTTCATTTCCTCACAGGTCCTTTTGGTATTTCATCAGAAATGACTGGCTGATGGGTTCCCTTGTGAAAGTGCCCCATTTGGACGAGTTAAATGAGTAAACCTGGTTAAAAAAATATATTCACCAAGAGCCTCTGGGCATAGGTACAGTTTCCAAGAGCCCAAGCATTCTTGGCTACTTGTAAGTATTATTGGAAGGCACTCAAAACAAACACTCCATTTGCCTGATCTTCAGCAAAGAAAATATCAGCCTGTGTGAGCTAATGTGGATGTTATTTTAGAATTAGCTTCACTGCCATTTCAGGGTAGCTAATACTATTGTCCTCAACTCAAAGCCTTTTGAACTTAGATTTAGAAGGCAGGCAAGCTGCAAAGCTTGTGACTTTGAGTGTTCTAGAAAAACTCAAATATGAGTAGATTTAGCTTGGTCGTGCAGGTCACTTTCCCTTAACTTACTGAGGTATTTGTATCATGGAAGAAGTTGAAAGATTTCTTTCAACTGTAGGAACAGCAGGGGTAGCTTCATAGGCATGAAACCAGGCAGTGGCTCAGGGCTTCACAGTACAAAGGGCTCTGTGCTGAGTTAAATGCTCTGCTGCTGCCATCTTGAAATTCTTAATATTTCTTGAACAAGGGGCTCTGCATTCTCATTCTGTACTGGGCCTTGCAAACCTGGAAACAGCAATGTGGCTTTACTTCTACCTCCTTCCTAGACAACTTTCCTTCTTTTTGCATATACAGGTTTCTCTATTCACACTAAATGTAAAATGTATGTTTTAGTAGCTGAGTCTCTGAAAGGTTTGGCCCACCACAAGGATAAAAAAGAGGATAAGAGAACAGTAAAGTAAAATGATAACATTAGAAGAAATGGAAACTGGGTACAGGGTATACAGGAATTATCTGTACAATCTTTGCAACTTTTCTGTAAATCTAAAATTATTCTAAAATATAAAGACCAGCTCATCATCAATTTAAAAAGAATGTAGTAATTATAAAGAGACAATTGTAAAATAACCAGAAACAACAACAGTAACAAAAGCCTCTCACATTTGAAAGTTAAAAATAAAAAAGAAACAACAATATTCTTCTTAAAAAATCACTTGATCAAAGAAAATTAAAAATGGAAATTGTAAACTTGGAAATATATTACTATTATTTTTATAACCATTAAAGGATTTAATTAGAATTGTTTAAATATAGCAAAAATATGTTTAAAACTCAGCAGTCTACTTTTGGACCACAACAATAGGAAAAATGAAAATACCTTTATTCAGAAATGTGCATTAACTATATGTGTATGTGTTTGTGTATGTGAATAAATTATAAAATTTTGCTAAATGATACTAAAGAAGACCCAAGTAAATGAATCATATCCTATTGCATGGAAATAATTAATTTCATAAAAATATCAGGCTTATCTATAGTAAAACATTTTTAAAATTATTTCTGTAATCTGAAAAAGATAATGAAAAATGTCTGTACCCCTGGGGGATGCAGGGAATCATCCTGGGGGGAAGGACAATGTAATAGTCTGATCCTGAGACCCAGGGATACAGGGCCTACCTCAAACTGAGGCTGAACCAGGTCAACAATGGCTTAATTCACTTAAAAACATGTCCCCAGGCTCAAAAAGCTAGGAAAGGACAGATCCAGGGCTTGAGGCCATTCATTCAGTCATTAACTCATTCATTAATCCATCAGTTATTTTTTGATCACCAACTCTGACCAGGGCATTGTTCTTGGGGAGAGATAGAGCCACAAACAAGACACATACCAGTTTGCTTTCCTGTTTTCTTGGGATATACATTCAAAAAGGTTAAGCACAGATTTGAGAATACAAAAGCAACAAATAAATAGGTTTCTCCACCTTGGCACTATTGACACTGGGGGAAGAATGATTCCCTGTTGTGAGGGTGGTTCTGTGCATTGTAGGATATTAGCAGCATCCCTGGTCTCCACCCACTAGATGCCAGTAGCACCCTCCACCCCAGTTGTAAGAACAAAAAAAATCTCCAGATCGCCAAATTTGCCCTGGGGAGACAAAAATCACTCCATGTTAAGAACCACTGAAATAAATGAATTCAATAATTTCACATAGTGGTAAGCAATATGAAGAAAATAAAATTGGATGATGGATAGAGATGGAGAGGCACCACTTTAGACTGGAGGGTCACAGAAGGTTGTTTCAAGGGGAGAAGGCCAAGAATCAGGCATTGATATATGAGGGGAGAGAGTTCTAGGCAGTGGGAACAGCTCACCTGCTGTTCCTGAGGTGGTAAGGAGCTTGGTGTGTTAAAGGAACATAAAGAAAACAGAGTGACTGAGGTGTGATGACACAGAATGAGTGAGCAGGGGCCAGATCATACAGCAACTTAGGGTTTATGCTTGAAAAGACGATTCAGTTGCTCTTTGGAGAACAATTTGAGGTAGCCTGAATAGAAGGGGAAATTGGTAGTCTAGGAGAAAGACTGTGGGAGCAGAAATAGGGTTTTAGTGAAGGAAATGGGAGTCACTGAACAGATCTGTCATATGGTGATGTGGAGGTAAGAGGCCTTGCTAATAGACTGGACATGGACAACAAGTTCTCCTTCTCCTTTAGGTGTCTGCCAAGATGGGTCCCATTGTCTATATTCTGCTGCAGATCCACCCCTGCCTCCAACTAGGCCAGATTTGCTGCATTCCTGTTTGGGCTCAATCTCTAATTCTTGGCCCCACTCTGTACCCTCATCTTCTAATAGGTCACCCCTGACCGCTGCCCTAGTCAGCTCCATGGCCAGAAACCTCATCTTCCCTTAGCCTCCCTACCATTTTCTCACATCCGGTTTCCCTCCAAACATTGCCAGCACTTGAAGTCTCTCGGGAGCTAAAGCTGAACATTCTGTTTCTATGAATATAGAAACCCAAGAATTATCTTCATCATGAATTCCAGAGAAGAGCCTAGGGGGTTTCTCAGAGTCATCTTATGAACAAAAGACATGGTACATACAGGGGTCAAAAATGCACGAAAGAGGAACGTACAGTACAACATTGTAACCCCAAAAGGGATATTTAAACAGTGATTGAAATCACAGGTTGAATTGTGTCTCCCAAAAAGATATGGTCAAGTCCTAACCCCATGTTACCTGTGCATGTGACCTTATTTAGAAATGGGATCTTTGCAGATGTAAGTAGTTAAGATGGCCACACTGGATTCGGGTGGGCCCTAAATTTGTAAAGGTGTCCTTACAAAAAGAGGAGGGGACACATACAGACACAAGCACACACAGGAAAGAAGTCCATGTGACAATGGAGGCAGAGACTGGACTCATGTAACTGCATGCTAAGGAATATCAAGGATTGCCAGGAGCCACTGGAAACTAGGAAGAGGCAAGGAAGGAATCTCCCCTAGCACCTTCAGAGGGAGCATGGCCCTGCTGACACTTTGATTTTAGACTTCTGGCCTCCAGAACTGACAGAAAGAATACATTTCTCTTGTTTTAAACCACCCAGTTTGTAGTCATTTGTTTTGGCAGCCCTAGGAAACTAACACAATGCACATTTAGACAGTTTGGGCCAAAAAAAGTACATTTTAAGTACATGTGAATTTCCTGTTGAAAAGCTGTAGCACAGAATATTTGAATGATGAAGGTTAATCAGATGAAGAACTCCAGCAGCTTGACCTCCTGAATTCAGTTGATATTGTACACATATGACCTGTTAAAGCTGCCTTCTCAACACTCCTTTTGGCTGCTCAACTGCTCCACTAGACCCAAGCTCCCGGGGTCCAGGCTCTAATGCTGGGTTCTTTGCAAAGTGAAATTCAATATGTACCCTCTGGGCCCTGAAGCCTGAGTACCATGCCTGAGGGAGCCTCAGTAAAGGTTGATTGAGCCTTTGCATGTTCTGATTACCCTTTCCCACAAGCTGTAAACTTGACAAGCACACACTACTCCAAAGAGACCTGGACAGTCTTCTAAAGGTGTCACCCTCACACCACACCACAGCTGAGTCAGCAAAATTGCAGGGAGTACACAACAGTTTCATCCCCAAGTCTGTCTACAGCCTTGTCTATTGGTGCTCCTTTGGGTCCATATACCACCTTTTCTAGATCTAATCAATGCTTCTTGTTTACATCCACCTCCATATCCAGCTAATGAAAATTTAAATGGATGTATAAATCTCACCAAATTATAAGTGGACCAAGGCATTGTAACTCAGAAGATGGAATGCTAGACAGCAAGAGAAATGTTTTGGATGGTGGCACTTCTCTGGCATGCTTTCAACTCTTGGGCAGGGGACAACAAGCCCTTTTTCTTAGTCATACAGAAGAATAAAAATATGCAATCAAAGGGACAAATTAAAATTATAAAGCAGTGAACAAATGGCAATAATAATTTGCCTTTCATTTTAAAGTGTGGCATTCTATGGCATGGATATGGTTTGGATACAGTTTGTTTGCCCTCACTAAATCTCATGTTGATATCTGATCCTCAGTGTGGTGGTGTTGGGAGGTGGGGCTTAGTGGGAGATGTTTGAGTCATAGGGGCAGATCCCTCATGAATGACTTGATGCCAATTTTGCAGTAGTGAGTTCTAGCTCTTGTAAAATGGAATTAGTTCTCAAGGGAATTAATTATTTTTCCCAAAAATGAGTTGTTATAAATCTAGGATACCCTTGGGTTTGGTCCCTCTTTGCATGTGCCCACTTCCCTTTTGACCTTCTCTGCCATGTTTTGACATAGCACAGAAGCCCTTACCACAAGCCAAGCAGATGCCAGTACCACAGTACTTTCATAGCCTGAAGAACCATAATCTAAATAAACCTCTTTTCTTTGTAAATTACATAGCATCACATATTCCTTTATCACAACACAAAACAGACAAAGACAGGCATTCAATATTCTACAGTATTATCTTCAGTGGTTTAACAGTATTCCATAATAGTGCTATATGATGATTTAATCAACCCACTATTATAGACTGTTTCCATTCTTCCTTTTTCCTATTTTTAAAAAATACTGTGATAACACATCCTTGAAGCTACATTTTAGCACACAACCAGGATTATTTCTACAGGATAAATGTCTTGATGTGAACCTATAGAGTTTCAGGAATTCACATATTTAAGGCTTTTGGTTCCCACAGCTTTTGATTCTTATTACTGAATTTTTCCCTACCCATGCCAAAAAAGTTGTATGCATTTGCACCTCCAGCAGCATATCTTGAGTGTTTCTTTCCCAATCTAATTACCAGCATTATATATTATATAATTTTCATCTTTGCCAGTTACCCATAAAGATGGTAAAAAGCATTTGAGTGTAATATTAAAGAAACTACACACACACACACGCACACACACACACACACACAGAGCTTTCAAGAAAATAATCATTGATCTAAAAACTTAAAAGCTTCCGGGGGTGGAGCCAAGATGGCCGAATAGGAACAGCTCCGGTCTCCGGCTCCCAGCCCCAGCAACACAGAAGACGGGTGATTTCTGCATTTCTGCTTGAGGTACCGGTTTCATCTCACTAGGGAGTGCCTAACAGTGGGTGCAAGACAGTTGGTGAAGCGCACTGTGCGCGAGCCGAAGCAGGGTGAGGCATTGACTCACTCGGGAAGCGCAAGGGGTCAGGGAGTTCCCTTTCCTAATCAAAGAAAGGGGAAGCAGACGGCACCTGGAATATCGGGTCAGTCCCATCCTAATACTGCGCTTTTCCAACGGGACTGGAAAACGGCACACTAGGAGATTGTGTCCCGCACCTAGCTTGGAGGGTCCTATGCCCACGGAGTCTCGCTAATTGCTAGCACAGCAGTCTGAGATCAAGCTGCAAGGCGGCAGCGAGGCTGGGGGAGGGGCGCCCGCCATTGCCCAGGCTTGCTTAGGTAAACAAAGCAGCCAGGAAGCTCGAACTGGGTGGAGCCCACCACAGCTCAAGGAGGCCTGCCTGCCTCTGTAGGCTCCACCTCTGGGGGCAGGGCACAGACAAACAAAAACTCTGCAAGAACTTCCACAGACTTAAATGTCCCTGTCTGACTGACAGCTTTGAAGAGAGTAGTGGTTCTCCCAGCACGCAGCTGGAGATCTGAGAACGGTCAGACTGCCTCCTAAAGTGGGTCCCTCACCCCTGAACAGCCTAACTGGGAGGCACCCCCCCAGTAGGGACAGACTGACCCCTCATTCAACCCGGTACTTCTCTGAGACAAAACTTTCAGAGGAACTATCAGACAGCTGAATTTGTGGTCTCACGAAAATCCGCTGTTCTGCAGCCACCGCTGCTGACACCCAGCCAAACAGGGTCGGGAGTGCACCTCTAGTAAACTCCAACAGACCTGCAGCTGAGGGTCCTGTCTGGTAGAAGGAAAACTAACAAACAGAAAGGACATCCACACCAAAAACCCATCTGTACATCGCCATCATCAAAGACAAAAAGTAGATAAAACCACAAAGATGGGGAAAAAACAGACCAAAAAAACTGGAAACTCTAAAAAACAGAGCACCTCTCCTCCTCCAAAGGAACGCAGTTCCTCACCAGCAACGGAACAAAGCTGGATGGAGGATGACTTTGATGAGTTGAGAGAAGAAGGCTTCAGACGATCAAACTACTCTGAGCTATGAGAGGAAATTCAAAACAACAGCAAAGAAGTTAAAAACTTTGAAAAAAAAATAGAAGAATGGATAAGTAGAATAACCAATGGAGAGAAGGGCTTAAAGGAGCTGATGGAGCTGAAAGCCAAGTTTCGAGAACTACGCGAAGATTGCAGAAGCCTCAGTAGCAGATGCGATCAACTGGAAGAAAGGGTATCGCTGATGGAAGATGAAATGAATGAAATGAAGAGAGAAGGGAAGTTTAGAGAAAAAAGGATAAAAAGAAATGAACAAAGCCTCCAAGAAATTTGGGACTATGTGAAAAGACCAAACCTACGTCTGATTGGTGTACCTGAAAATGACGGGGAGAATGGAACCAAGTTGGAAAACACTCTGCAAGATATTATCCAGGAGAACTTCCCCAATCTAGCAAGGCAGGCCAGCATTCAGATTCAGGAAATACAGAGAACGCCACAAAGATACTCCTCGAGAAGGGCAACTCCAAGACACATTATTGTCAGATTCACCAAAGTTGAAATGAAAGAAAAAATGTTAAGGGCAGCCAGAGAGAAAGGTCGGGTTACCCACAAAGGGAAGCCCATCAGACTAACAGCGGATCTCTCAGCAGAAACTCTACAAGCCAGAAGAGAGTGGGGGCCGATATTCAACATTCTTAAAGAAAAGAATTTTAAACCCAGAATCTCCTATCCTGCCAAACTAAGCTTCATAAGTGAAGGAGAAATAAAACACTTTACAGACAAGCAAATGCTGAGTGATTTTGTCACCACCAGGCCTGCCCTAAAAGAGCTCCTGAAGGAAGCACTAAACATGGAAAGGAACAACCGGTACCAGCCACTGCAAAAACATGCCAAATTGTAAAGACCATCGAGACTAGGAAGAAACTATACCAACTAACGAGCAAAATAACCAACTAACATCATAATGACAGGATCAGATTCACACATAACAATATTAACATTAAATGTAAATGGGCTAAATGCTCCAATCAAAAGACACAGACTGGCAAACTGGATAAGGAGTCAGGACCCATCAGTGTGCTGTATTCAGGAAACCCATCTCACGTGCAGAGACACACATAGATTCAAAATAAAGGGATGGAGGAAGATCTATCAAGCAAATGGAAAACAAAAAAAGGCAGGGGTTGCAATCCTAGTCTCTGATAAAATAGACTTTAAACCAACAAAGATCAAAAGAGACAAAGAAGGCCATTACATAATGGTAAAGGGATCAATTCAACAAGAAGAGCTAACTATCCTAAATATATATGCACCCAACACAGGAGCACCCAGATTCATAAAGCAAGTCCTGAGTGACCTACAAAGGGACTTAAACTCCCACACAATAATAATGGGAGATTTTAACACCCCACTGTCAGCATTAGACAGATCAACGAGACAGAAAGTTAACAAGGATATCCAGGAATTGAACTCAGCTCTACATAAAGTGGACCTAATAGACATCTACAGAACTCTCCACCCCAAGTCAACAGAATATACATTTTTTTCAGCACCACACCACACCTATTCCAAAATTGACCACATAGTTGGAAGTAAAGCTCTCCTCAGCAAATGTAAAAGAACAGAAATTATAACAAACTGTCTCTCAGACCACAGTGCAATCAAACTAGAACTCAGGATTAAGAAACTCACTCAAAACCGCTCTACTACATGGAAACTGAACAACCTGCTCCTGAATGACTATTGGGTACATAATGAAATGAAGGCAGAAATAAAGATGTTCTTTGAAACCAACGAGAACAAAGACACAACATACCAGAATCTCTGGGACACATTCAAAGCAGGGTGTAGAGGGAAATTTATAGCACTAAATGCCCACAAGAGAAAGCAGGAAAGATCCAAAATTGACTCCCTAACATCACAATTAAAAGAACTAGAAAAGCAAGAGCAAACACATTCAAAAGCTAGCAGAAGGCTAGAAATAACTAAAATCAGAGCAGAACTGAAGGAAATAGAGACACAAAAAACCCTTCAAAAAATTAATGAATCCAGGAGCTGGTTTTTTGAAAAGATCAACAAAATTGATGGACCACTAGCAAGACTAATAAAGAAGAAAAGAGAGAAGAATCAAATAGATGCAATAAAAAACGAAAAAGGGGATATCACCACCGATCCCACAGAAATACAATCTACCATCAGAGAATACTACAAACACCTCTATGCAAATAAACTAGAAAATCTAGAAGAAATGGATAAATTCCTCGACAAATACACCCTCCCAAGACTAAACCAGGAAGAAGTTGAATCTCTGAATAGACCAATAACAGGTTCTGAAATTGTGGCAATAATCAATAGCTTACCAACCAAAAAGAGTCCAGGACCTGATGGATTCACAGCCGAATTCTACCAGAGGTACAAGGAGGAACTGGTACCATTCCTTCTGAAACTATTCCAATCGATAGAAAAAGAGGGAATCCTCCCTAACACATTTTATGAAGCCAGCATCGTCCTGATACCAAAGCCTGGCAGAGACATAACCAAAAAAGAGAACTTCAGACCAATATCCTTGATGAACATTGATGCAAAAATCCTCAATAAAATACTGGCAAACCGAATCCAGCAGCACATCAAAAAGCTTATCCACCATGATCAAGTGGGCTTCATCCCTGGGATGCAAGGCTGGTTCAACATACACAAATCAATAAATGTAATCCAGCATATAAACAGAACCAAAGACAAAAACCACATGATTATCTCAATAGATGCAGAAAAGGCCTTTGACAAAATTCAACAACCCTTCATGCTAAAAACTCTCAATAAATTAGGTATTGATGGGACGTATCTCAAAATAATAAGAGCTATCTACGACAAACCCACAGCCAATATCATACTGAATGGGCAAAAACTGGAAGCATTCCCTCTGAAAACTGGCACAAGACAGGGATGCCCTCTCTCACCGCTCCTATTCAACATAGTGCTGGAAGTTCTGGCCAGAGCAATCAGGCAGGAGAAGGAAATAAAAGGTATTCAATTAGGAAAAGAGGAAGTCAAATTGTCCCTGTTTGCAGATGACATGATTGTATATCTAGAAAACCCCATTGTCTCAGCCCAAAATCTCCTTAAGCTGATTAGCAACTTCAGCGAAGTCTCAGGATACAAAATTAATGTACAAAAATCACAAGCATTCTTGTACACCAATAACAGACAAACAGAGAGCCAAATCATGAGTGAACTCCCATTCACAATTGCTTCAAAGAGAATAAAATACCTAGGAATCCAACTTACAAGGGATGTGAAGGACCTCTTCAAGGAGAACTACAAACCACTGCTCAATGAAATAAAAGAGGATACAAACAAATGGAAGAACATTCCATGCTCATGGGTTGGAAGAATCAATATCATGAAAATGGCCATACTGCCCAAGGTAATTTATAGATTCAATGCCATCCCCATCAAGCTACCAATGACTTTCTTCACAGAATTGGAAAAAACTACTTTAAAGTTCATATGGAACCAAAAAAGAGCCCGCATCGCCAAGTCAATCCTAAGCCAAAAGAACAAAGCTGGAGGCATCACGCTACCTGACTTTAAACTATACTACAAGGCTACAGTAACCAAAACAGCATGGTTCTGGTACCACAACAGAGACATAGATCAATGGAACAGAACAGAGCCCTCAGAAATGATGCCGCATAGCTACAACTATCTGATCTTTGACAAACCTGACAAAAACAAGCAATGGGGAAAGGATTCCCTATTTAATAAATGGTGCTGGGAAAACTGGCTAGCCATATGTAGAAAGCTGCAACTGGATCCCTTCCTTACACCTTATACAAAAATTAATTCAAGATGGATTAAAGACTTATATGTTAGACCTAAAACCATTAAAATCCTACAAGAAAACCTAGGCAATACCATTCAGGACATAGGCGTGGGCAAGGACTTCATGTCTAAAACACCAAAAGCAATGGCAACAAAAGCCAAAATCGACAAATGGGATCTAATTAAACTAAAGAGCTTCTGCACAGCAAAAGAAACTATCATCAGAATGAACAGGCAACCTACAGAATGGGAGAAAATTTTTGCAACCTACTCATCTGACAAAGGGCTAATATCCAGAATCTACAATGAACTCAAACAAATTTACAAGAAAAAAACAAACAACCCCATCAAAAAGTGGGCAGAGGACATGAACAGACACTTCTCAAAAGAAGACATTTATGCAGCCAGAAAACACATGAAGAAATGCTCATCATCACTGGCCATCAGAGAAATGCAAATCAAAACCACAGTGAGATACCATCTCACACCAGTTAGAATGGCCATCATTAAAAAATCAGGAAACAACAGGTGCTGGAGAGGATGTGGAGAAATAGGAACACTTTTACACTGTTGGTGGGACTGTAAACTAGTTCAACCATTGTGGAAGTCAGTGTGGCGATTCCTCAGGGATCTAGAACTAGAAATACCATTTGACCCAGCCATCCCATTACTGGGTATATACCCAAAGGACTATAAATCATGCTGCTATAAAGACACATGCACACGTATGTTTATTGCGGCACTATTCACAATAGCAAAGAGTTGGAACCAACCCAAATGTCCAACAATGATAGACTGGATTAAGAAAATGTGGCACATATACACCATGGAATACTATGCAGCCATAAAAAATGATGAGTTCGTGTCCTTTGTAGGGACATGGATGAAACTGGAAAACATCATTCTCAGTAAACTATCGCAAGGACAAAAAACCAAACACCGCATGTTCTCTCTTATAGGTGGGAATTGAACAATGAGAACTCATGGACACAGGAAGGGGAACATCACACTCCGGGGACTGTTGTGGGGTGGGGGGAGGGGGGAGGGACAGCATTAGGAGATACACCTAATGCTAAATGACGAGTTAATGGGTGCAGGAAATCAACATGGCACATGGATACATATGTAACAAACCTGCACATTGTGCACATGTACCCTAAAACCCTAAAGTATAATAAAAAAAAAATAAATAAATAAAAAATAAAAACTTAAAAGCTTCCAGACAAAAACACAGGAGAATATCTTTTCGACTTTGAGGTAGGAAAACATTTCCTAGAATATAAAATTTGATACACTTCATTAAATTAAAAACAAAAACAACTCTTGCTCATGAAAAGACACCATTGCTGAAGTAAGAAAAAAAAAAAGCACCACAGACTAGGAGAAATTTTTAAAAACACATGTCTAATGAAGGACTTGTATTTAGATTTTTAAAATTCCTAAAATTAATACAAATAAACAAAACAATAGGAATGGGAAAAAAGACATGAACGAGAAATTCTCAAAATACTCAAATGGTCAATAAATATGAAAAGGTGCTCAGCAAGGAGATGCATATTAAAGCCACAGAGAGATTAAATAAGATATCTGAGACAGTGTTACAAAGCAATCAAAACGTGTAAAGGACATACACATTGAAAACAAAGGAGAAATACTAAGCTTTTTATTTCCCAGAAAAGACAATCATGTATTCATTATGTAGGAAGAAAATCCAGAAATCTACTTTAAAAAGCCACTAGAGCTACACGTAGATTGAACACGGCCTCAGGATGCAAGGTTAATATCCAAAACCAACTGAATTTCTATTTGTAATCAATGAACGACTGGAAGATGAAACCAGAAAAACAATACAACGTATAATTTAATCAAAGCACACAAACCACTCAGGAGTAAATTTAGCCAAATATATATAACAACCTAAAAACTGAAAATTTAAAAATATTGCTGAGAAAAGAAGAAAGACAAATAAATCAAACTATAATTTCAGTGTAATCTCAATCAAAATCCCATCATCAGTTCTTGCAGACATTATAAAATTGTATTGAAATACCAAGAACCCAGATTAGCCAATACATTTTAAATAAGAATAACCAAATTATAGGACTTATAGTATCTGGTTTCAAGATTTAGTATAAAGCTACAAAAATCAAGACATTGTGTACAGTGAAAGACAGGGTGATAATTGCATGAAGAAAGACATATAGAACAATGGGACAGAATAGAGAATCCACAAACAGACTCATAATATAGTCAACTGATTTCAACAAAGGTGTCAAAAGTAATTTGATGGGGAAAGGAGAGAGTTTCAAAAAATGATGATATAACAATGTTTTCTTAAAAAATTAAACTGTCCCTCTACCTCACACCATATATAAAAGTGAATTCAAAATGAATCATAGACCTAAATGTAATTATTAAAACTATAAAATGTTTTCAAGATAATATAGAAGAAAACCTCTGCAATCTTGTGATATACAAAGATTTCTTAAGATACAAGAAAAACCCAACAAGAACAGATGAAAATATTAAAAATTGGAGTCCATCAAAATTTAAAATTCATGCTCTTTGAAATATATCATTAAAAAATGAAAAGGCAAGACATAGACTAGGAAAAAAATATCCACAATACTTATATCAGACAAATGACTTGTTTCCAGAGTATACAGAGAGATCTTACAACTCAAAAATTGACAATTGTTCAGTTATGAGAACTTCAAATATGATTAAAAAAATACGATATTTCAAGCTGGTAAAAGATTTGGAAACTTAACAAAATAAGATAATAAATGGCTGATAAGCACATAAGATATGATATTTATCAGCACTATTCATCAAGAAAATGTGAATTAAAACACGAGATACCACTAAACCTGCTAGAATTTAAAAATATACTGTATGATTACTGTATGAATGACAAATGTTGGCAAGAATATGGAACGATTGGAACTGTCATGCCTTGCTGATGGAAGCATAAAATGTGACAACCCTTTAGAGAACTGTATGGTAATTTCTTATAAAGTTAAACATACGCTTACCATATATCCTGGCCATTTTACTTCTAAGTATTTACTCAAGAGAAAGGAAAATAGATGTCCCCAAAAGAATTGTACACAAATGCTTATTGCAGCTGTTTTCATAATAGCACAAAACAGAAAACAACTCAAGTATTCATCCACAGATGAACAAGTAAACATATTGTGATATGTCTGTACAGTGGAATATGAGTCAACAATAAAAAGAAATAAACTACTGAAATATACAAGGACATGCATGAATCTCAAAAATATGTTGAGATAAAGAAGCTAGACCAAAAAATACACATACAATATGATTCCAATGCTAAGAAATTCTAGACAAACAAAACTAATCTGTAGGGTCAGAAAATAGATCAGTGGTTGCCTGGTACAAGGCACTGACTGGGAAGGGGCATGAAGAGGTTCTTTTATGGTAATGGAAATATTTGATATCTTGATGTGGTTGTTACATGGATATATATACCTGCCAAACTTAGTCAACCTACACACTTAAGGTGGTATATTTTATTATATGCTAATCATACTTCAATAAAAGTGATTTAAAAAAAAAGAGATATAATTGCATACCCTTCAGTATGACTAAAATTATAAAGACTGCAAGACCAAGTGTTGGCAAGGATATGAAATAATTAGAACTCCTGTACATTGATGGAAAACTTCTTTGGCAGTTAAAGTTAAATAAACAGCTTCCCTATGAACCAGCAATTCCACTCCTAGCTTTATACCCAAGAGAAATGAGTATGTATGTCCACAAAAAGGCTTGTAAAAGAATGTTTGCAGAAGCTTTATTTGTAATAGCCAAAGGCTGGAAACTCCCCAAATATCTATCAACAGGAGAGTAGATAAACAAATTGTGGTGTGTTCATACAATGGAAAACTACCTGGCAATAAAGGAACAAACTAATGATGCTCACAACAACTTATAGTCTCAAAAGCATTGTGTACAGTGAAAGACACATTAACTCATACAGTATTATTCCATTTATAGGGATTTCAAAAACAGGCAGCACTAATCTATGTGGATAGAAATTAGGATGGCAGTTGCCTCTAACTGGAAGAGGCATAAGGAAACTTCCTGGGGTGATGGAGATGTTTATTATCTTAATCCGGGTAATGGCCATGTGCATTTCTCAAATTTCTTCAAGATGTACACTTTAATATTGCTGTGTTTTACTATATGTAAATTGTGCCTTACAAAGCATGAAAAAAAAACCATAAAAATAAAATTTGAAGCCAGAAAGATTGGGGGGTTGAGAGTTCATCAGAGCTTGTGTTCATTTGTGCTTAATTTCTCATTTTCATAGAGATTTCAAAGATGCTAACTATCAAGAATATTCTTCACCAACAACAAAATTCTTCCTAGAGCAAAGTGACACAGAGCTCTAGTTTCATGAGGGCACAAAGAAACAAAACCAGGAGACTGCTGAGCAGTGTAAGCCCAAACTCTTTGAACTCATAGAAGGGATTCTAAATTAGGAATCCAAACATTTTCTGTTTCCTAGCAGAAATACTCATGCATGCAAAAGCTCCAGGCAGGCAATGGGGCTATTGAAATGGCAATCCGGCCATGACAGATGTCTTAAAATGCATTTGAATCCACTCAGTCTCCACTTTAACGAAAGGCGGCTTTCTCCCAGAGTTACTCATAACAACTCATGTAGTCTGTGGTCACAGTTAATCTGACTTACAGGGTCCAGAGTTTGAAGGGCTGTGTCTTGAAAGGTTTCTCACAGGCCATGAGACAAACAGTGCCTGCCGTACAAGAAGCAACACATCTTTCATGGTGTTTTGTTGTTGCTATCATGAAATGTGAAGTGGTATGACTGTACAACCAGCAAGGGCAACATCCCAGTTCAGCTCATCAGAACACAGCTCCAGAGAGATTTAATGTTGGAGACACCTAGTAACACATTCATTTCTGGAGGGTAGCATCCCTCTGATCAATAGGTCATTGTATACATTCAGCTGCTTAGGAAGTATCTGCAAATGTGACATTCTGATTACAGGCTGGTACTCTATGGCAGATGGAATCTAGATATTTTCAAACTTAGAACTCTTTTCAGGGCTGGCTTCATGGGTTCCTGACCTGTGCACACAGCCCCATGCTCAGAAGGGCTCTGCACTTGGTTTAAGGCTCATCTCTCATCATCTTGAAATTCTAATAATTTTTTCAAAAGGAGCCTCGTGTTTTCATTTTGTACTGGGTTCTGCCAATTATGTAGCCAGTCCCAGATGACGCTACAGAAGCTCATCTCTCCTGGACCTTGAGACTAAAAGTGAACCTTGGTCCCGCTGCTCTTAATCAAGAGCTAATCTATATATTTTATTTGGTTCTTAAATTCACTGGGGGTCGGGGGTATACTGTGGAGGGAGAATCTATGTACCAGTCTGCCTTTACATTTGCAAATCTGGCCAGATGATCCCCCTTCAATTTGGCTCCACAAAAAGCCTTACCTTGAAATATACACGCTAGGGTGGGAGGATACTGTGAAAATGAAAGGAAGGCTGGGCAAGGATTAAGTCAGGGTAATAATGAAGGGAAGGAAAGGAAAGGGAAATGTACTATAGTTGAGCTCTTAATTGTTCTCGCTTGGATTTCTGCAGTTTATTCTTTCTCTAGTTTGTTTCCCTGCCCGTCTTGCCTACCCACACAAAAACTTGTGTGTGAATGTTCATAGCAGCAGTATTCATAATAGCCCAAAACTGAAAACACAAATGACTTTCAATTGATGAATGTAAAATGTGATATACACAATGGTATGTTATTCGGTAACAAAAAGAATAAAGTATAGACGTATGGTATGACATGGATGAACATTAAAAACATTATGCTAAATGAAAAAAGCCAGAAACCAAAAAAAATCACATACTGTATAATTCCATTTATATGAAATATGCAGAATAGGCAAGTCCACAGAGACAGCAAGTAGATTAGTGGTTGCCAGGGGCTGAGGATGAGTGGGTATGGAGTGGGAGAAATGGGGAGTGATGGCTGGCTAATGGGTATGGAGTTTCTTTGTGGTGTGATAAAAATGTTCTAATTGATTGTGGTTATGGTTGTACACCTCTGTAAATATACTAAAAGCCATTTAATTGTGCAGTTCAAATGCGTGAATTGTATAAGTGAATTATATTTCAGTAAAGCCATTTTTCCAAAATGTAATGTCAAGTAATCATTACAGTTTTAGCATATTAGCTGCTTTTTCTCCCCTAGTCTTTTTTAGTTGAAATAACCAAAACACACAGAAAGAACTCAGCAATACACACACTGTAACTCAAGCCAAATTTCCCCTGGGTCACTAAATAAACAATCATCAGAGTTATCGAGTCTCTCAGATGAATTCTGGTTCCCATGATGCTGCATCCTGCACCTCTGCTGTAGTTCTCTTATCTAGCAAGAGCTCATTGTTGCCCTTTCTGCCACAATGAATGTAAGGAAGATGACAAGCAACATTTATTTCCCTTATTTTTTAGTTTGTTTTATTCAAATAACTCACAAATCAGCTGACCTTTTAGGCAATGATAGTATTAATAATAAAAGTCTTTTAGAAAAAAATCATCCTAAAATATGTACAATATATGAAAGGTTAACTGCATCTGGTCTTAAAAATGCAAATTAGGCCAGGCGCGGTGGCTCACGCTTGTAATCCCAGCACTGTGGGAGGCCGAGGCGGGCGGAGGATCACGAGGTCAGGAGATCGAGACCACGGTGAAACCTCGTCTCTACTAAAAATACAAAAAAAATTAGCCGGGCGTGGTGGCGGGCGCCTGTAGTCCCAGCTACTCGGAGAGGCTGAGGCAGGAGAATGGCGTGAACCCAGGAGGCGGAGCTTGCAGTGAGCCGAGATTGCGCCACTGCACTCCAGCCTGGGCGACAGAGCGAGACTCTGCCTCAAAAAAAAAAAAAAAAAAAAAAAAAAAAGGCAAATTACTAGGATCTCCCCTGGAGTGCTATTATTTACAGAGGATTTTTTTTCCTCTCCCTCTAATATTTTCATGGTGATACTAACTGGAGGCTTTCAGAATAGGGGCTACTGTGGAATGCTGGAGAATTTCTTCCCCAGGATCCTCCGTGGCTGTATTACTCAATGATTCGATTCCCACGAGCTTCTCTTAGGGAAGCTAAGAGTAACTTTTTTTCACATGCATGCCCACCCACACATAATGGCTGCAGGCCTTAATCCAACTCCATATAATCAATTTGCAGAAAGACACAAAAGCTGAAAGAAGGGATAGGGCACTATGGAAAGTAGCAGCAATGCTGAAAGTGCTCTGATAGAAACAGCCCGAGTTGTGGTGTCACGGTGAGTGGAGTACAAGCTAATCAACAGGCAGAGTGGGGACTCCATGATTGAAGGATACGATGAGTGTACCAGAATACAGTAATGCAGGCATTTCCTAGTGGAGTCGTTAGAGAAAGAATGCATGCCAAGTACAGTGGCCAAATAAACTACAAGACACCCAGTTAAACCTGGTTTTGGATAAAGAACACATACTTTTGTAGTATAACTATATTCCAAATATTGCACAGGATATATTTATACTAAAACGTTGTTTGTTTTCTGAGATTCCAATTTAACTGGATGTCCGGTATTTTTATTTGCTTAATCTGGCAACCCTAACTCTAAGGAAAGAAAGCCTCAGCTTACTAACGGCAGGTAAATGTGAGAAGGGAGAGGAAATTCTGAATACAGGTCCAGTATTCTTTATTCCTCTAGCAGAGAGGAAACAAGACACAAATGACAAATTAACTCACTAAGAATAAGAGTCACACCAAATCTGGCAAGCTCCCATGAAGTTCATAGAGTTCCACAGCTTAGAGGGCATTTTCCCCAATTTAGCAGGTGAAACCTGGAAGCTACAGTTGCAGGAGCCCAGTGTTCTAAGCCAGTGGTTCTCCACCAGGAGTGGTTTTAACAAGATCTGGGGGATATCTGTCACAACTTTGATGGGGGAATGCTGGTGAAATTGGCTTCAAGTGGAGAGGGGCCAGAGATGCTACTAAATATTCTACAGTGCACAGGACAGTCCCCCACAATGAGGAATAATCCAGCCTCAAATGTCAATAGTACTTGGGGAGGAGAAACTCAACTCTCAGCTAAAAAGTAAGAGAAGCCTAAATGGGGAAAAGAGGAATGGCACTAGAAGCCATCACTGACAGCTGGTGTACCCCCAGCAGCTGGAGATAAAGAGAATCCAGCAGATTCCACACAGTACCTGGGCAGCCAACATTCCCGTTCTCACGTAAGACTTCTCCTGGAGGCACCCTAATGAGTTTGGGGAATGTGCAGTGGGCTGATGAGTGGGTGTCCTGAGATGCTGACCTCTCCGCATTTTTCTTTCCATAGGGGGCCACCTTCCTTTTGCTTATATTGTCCTGGTTCACTTGGCAACCATCAAGCAATGCCCACCCACACCGTGGCTCTGGGATGCAGACTTGATGCTGGTCTGGACTCTCATGGACCCTGTGGCAGATGTCCTTGGGGCTCAGCTCATATCCCCTCCAAGTCCCCAGTGTTATGATTAGTGGCTCTAACAGGCTCTTACTCCAAACGACCAGCCTTGTGTCTCTTGGTTAGAGAACTACACACAGACTTCCAGAATCTCTTTTGCCTGCACATGTGAAGAACCAGGAGTGCCCAGAAATTTATATGCCGTCCCCACAGTGTTGGCGGGGTAATCCCAATGGGGACCACAGCACTGAGTGGGGTCTACACTGTCCCCAGTAATTCTCTGTGGAGTTGCACTTAAGTTATCTTCTGGGGGGTGAATTTTACGAGACCTGGAACTCTGTGGAGCCTCCCTCTCTTCTTCATCCCACTTCCTCTACCATTTTTTCCCAAGAGTATTTCCTGACCAATCCTTTTCCTGTTAATCCTAGTCTTAGAGACTGCACCAGAGGAACACAGTGGAAGGCAGAACTCATCGTGCTGTCCTCAGCAGATCTGAGGGATAGACATATGACCCAAAATGGGCTGCAGCAGATATTGACCACTGCCTTACCAACAACCATCTGTACACACACCCTCTCCTGCCATGCATACAGAACCTGCAATGTGTTCAAGAGGCAGGAACCTTTGGTTTCAGGAAAAGCTGTCCCTTCACTTAGCCTCAGATGCCGAGCCATGATTGCTGTAAACCGCTCATGTTAACTCCATCGCTTCTTGCCAATAATTGGTCTTGGAGTGAACATGTGCCCCACTTCTGGCCAATGGGATATAAAGAGAAGTCCACTGGAGTTTTTAGAGTAGAGATCTTCTATCCTCCAACAGAAGAGTGCTGTCAGAGGAATGACCTCTTTTCTATCCTTTCTTCCTCCTTATGATGCTGAGGTGAAGAAGTGATGCTTGGAGCTGCAACCATGAGCATGAACTCAAGAGGGTTACAAGACACTGCTCAGCTCCTGCTATCACTGAGTCACTGACTCAACCCAAGAGCCCCCTACCTCCAAACTTCTAGCTCTGTGAGATAATTAAATGTTATTTTTCTTTTCTTTTCACTTAAGCCACTGCTGATTACTCTTCTGCTTACCAATGAAAATATCCTGAGATGAAAGGCAATCATAGCCCTCCCATGAAACTGGTTAATAAATTGGATGTTGTAATAGAAATGGTCTCAATTCCTTTGGGATCATGAGCTGTAGGGATGGATGTCTCTGTTGGATTGTGATTATCTTTTATGACTATAGGGAGAAAGACATATTCAGTGGAAGAAATTAAAGCCAGCAGGGAGGGAAACAGAGCTGAGAGACTGCTCCTATAATAATGTTAATTCTTACAGTGACACCGTCTTCAACTCTCTATCTGTAAAGTGGGAATAATAATTCCTATTATGCAGGGCTGCTATGAGAATAATTTGAAATAACATTTCAAATTGTAAAGTGCCTGGTTCCACTTCTCTTAAATTTAAAAACCTAGAGAATAAGGTATTCCAGGCTTATCTGCAAAGAAGCTTAATCTTTTGTTATTCAATAGTATTTGAGTTGTATCCTAAAAGTCAGTGTGCCTGAGCTTGAAAACTGGCTTCCCTTGAAAAGACTTTGGCATCTGATGCAGCTTTGCCCTGGTATGTGCAGCAGCTGTGCTCAGAGATGTCCAAAAAAGAGAGGAGGGCAGAGGAGTGGAAAGGGGAAAGAAAGGAGAGAGAGAGAGAGAGAAGAATTTTAGAGAAGATTAAGTAGGAGGAGGAGGAGGAAAAGATGAGGAGGAGGAAGAAGAGGAAGGAGAATAGAAGGAGAAGGAAGAAGAAAAAGAGAAGGAAGATGATAATGAAGAGGAAGAAAAAGAAGAAAGAGGAGGACAAGGAGGAAGATGAAGAGGAAGAAAAATAAGAGCAGAGGAGAAGGAGGAAGAGAAAAAAGGAAGAAAAAAGAAGAAAAAAGGAAGAAGGAGGCAGAGGAGGAGGAGGAAGAAGAGAAGGAAAAAGAGGAGAAAGGAGAAGAAAAGGAAAAGAAAGAAGAGGAAGAAAAGAAAAAAGAAAATAAATAAAACAAATTGTATACATAATTGGGATTCCAAAAAGCTTAATGGATGTATCATTCATCAAGTATCTGTTGAACCCCACTCCATTAAAAAATTAAAAAGCTAAAATTTACTGGCTGCTTCTTGTCATATAAATCATGTTTAGCATTTAGTTTGCAATATTACATTTAACACTCAAAAATAAAAAAGAAAAACTATTAAATAGGGGCTTTTATTTTTCTTACTTTACATTTGAGAAAACAGAAGCTCAAAAAGTTATATAAATTGCCCCAAGTCACACAGTTAAGTGGGTGAGCAGGGATTCAGACCAGGTGTGCCTAAGTCCTTAGCCCCATTCTTAGCCACTCTTGTGCTAAATGCCACTGAAGACATTCACTGAGAATGGAAAAAAAAACAAAAACAAAAATAAACAAACAAAAAAAAAACGACATCACTTAGGTGTCATGAGCTAGCTAGTGTAATTACCCAATTATGTATATTTGAGATACTTAACATAAGTAAAAGAAAACAAAATGCAATTTAACATTCCCCTGTCTGGAAGTTCACAGCCAATAGTGGAGACAAAGTGTAAATACATCATTTTAATGCATGACCACTGTTCTAATGAACTCACTTGAGAGCCACTGCAGGTTTCATAGAGAAAATGTTTTTAATGCCTAGTCTTCCAGGATGAATGAAGATTTATCAAGGAAAGAGTATTAGAAGAGAAGAGGGAGGGGGAAGTAAGCTTCCAAAAAGGTATGCAAGGCAGAAGGTGTTTTCAGAGAGGTGATCAGCTGAATGCATTGGAAGTAAAATTGTAGGAAATGCCGTTTAACTTCCAAAAATATTCTGAGCTTACATAATCTTAGTCTCCCTTCTCAGCTCCCAAGTTCTTAGTCATGCAATAAACATTATTTTTAAAGTTCCCATCTACTTTTGTCTCTCTTCCACACACATAAGTAAAACAAACTTTGAAACTGTTCAGCAATTTATAATAGTTTCATGTGATTTTTCGAATCAGCTCTAATAAATGCTGAATGAAAATATAATTTTATATGCCATACCCATTCACACACGCACTGCTCATTTTCCCTGTGATGACTTGGGGCAGGATCGGGGTGGGTGGGATCAGCGAGCCCAGTTGCTACACCTCTTCAATTTGCAGGTTCGCGAGGAAGGGATTTTTCCCACAAGAATTTAGCTAGCTGGTGAGAGGAGGAAAACACCGAGCACTGCTTCCTGACCCCTGGGGGCCTATGGGTGGGTGCCTTACTGCCTTTTCTCTCCAACTCAATCATACCAATTGAAGAGCTGGTCCCCGATTCTTTCTTTTATATGTAGAAGCAGTTTTACTGAGCAGATATTTTATTTGATAGCATAAGAAACAGAAGCTGATTTTGATCTCAGTATATAGAAATCACTGGTAGGCATATGATTAAGTCTGCACAGGGGATGAGAGCAAGAGAAGCCTGGGAGGCATGAAATGTGAGCCCAACACACACAAGCCACCTCCTAATAAGGAAAAATGTTTTGACCATACTCTTGCAAGAAAAGTCTGGGTTATAGTGACCTGAAAATAAACTTGCCCAGACGTCATGCTAGGTCAGGTAGAAAACCCCAAACAATCACTGGGTTACCACGGGTGAATCCTAAATCAGACGTTAAGTAAGTTCAAGGGCCAAGAGAAAAGAAATTTTTAGGAGAATTAAAATTTATTTTCTGGATGTGTAGAAACTTTAGCTCTCTACATATTCATTTGTTCATTAATTCACTCACTTTTTCATTTGATGGATAATCTCTGAGTGCTTATGATAAAGCAAACATTGTTCTGGTAATAAGGTAATCTGCCATGAATGAGCCAGGTTGAGGGGAAAACAGAATGAAAACATAAATCAATTATAAAAAATAATAAATCAGTTAAAATGTTACATGGTGAGAAATACCTTCCTCCTTTCCCTTCTTCCTTTCCTGAACAATTCAATCCAAGACCCATGACATCAGGCCTTGCAGGACAGATAGCTACATCAGGTGGGGCAGGAGTGGTGACCCAGCACAGTGTATCAAGTATCATGAGGAGGGCATTCACTCAGGGTGATCTGTTGCTGGGGATCAAGCCCAAGTGGCATGAAGAGGGCATCCACACAGGGGAATGATGATGCTGGCCTGGCATGGGATGTTGAAGCCTGAATCAGGTGAATAAGGTGCCCATGTGCCACGTTGGTGGAAGTGGTACTGGCAGTGGCTTGGCATGGGATTTTGGAGCCTGAGGCAGTGACAGGAAGCACAGGGTGGGGTGTCAGAGCCCAAGAAAGGTGAGCAAAGCATCCGTGTAGGGGTGTGGAGGCTGGTGGTGGCAATGGGAGATTGGGTACATATGTGGGTAATTGATCAATTACGGTTATATGGAGGGTGGGAGGACCACGTTTCTCACTGTTAGAGAAGTAGAAAAGGAAAATGAGAAATGTTCATGTGGTACTAGATTGGAATTAGAAGCATTGGTGTGAAGTCATGATTTTTCAACACACAGAGATAGATATAGAAGTAAATGCATATGTAGATGTATGTACATATTTGTATATATGTAAATAAATGCATAGATTGCCCTGGATCTCTCCACTGAGAAGGTCTAAGAGTTGTGACATTCAACAGTAATGAGTATACTCTGTGTACAGATCTTGGTTTCTACATACCATTTTATACTAAACAGACCCAGGTTTCTTTGGGGAAGTGGCTTGAGAGCTGGAGCAAGAAAGGCACGAGGTGAGGCTAGAGCATTTTGTTGGGCCAGAAATCAAGGAAGTATTCAAAGAATGATGGGAACATATCGAAAGAACACAGTAAGCATCTTGAAGGGGCTCCCACTGCAGGGCTTCAGATTCAGCAAATAAAAATAGAACATGTCCAGTTAAACTTGAATTTCAGTTAAACAACTAATAATTTAAGTATGTCCATGCAATATTAAGCATGTATATGCAAGATTTTAGACCTATTTTACTAAAACAATTAACTGTTTATCTGAGATGCAAATTTAGCTGGGTGTTCTATATCTTATCAGGCAACCTTATCCCACTGCTAAATCTGGGACCCTTTCAGCATCAAAATAAATGAAAGCAATGGATTCTAACCCATTGAATAGAATAGGAATCCATGAGTCCATGGTGATATAAATGAACAAATAGAAAGAGAAGAATTCTTTTCCCTGTAGTGGAATGCCAAATAATAATTATAGGAGTGATGGAAATAGAAAATTATCAAATGTCAACTAACACAGTAATAATTAATTTGGCCAAGAAACACCACTAAAACTAGTGAGTGAAAGTTTGATGACGAATGGGATATTTATACCTCCTCAAATGTGATATTCATATCGAAAACATATAACTTGAAGTTAATTATAAGGAATCATCAGACAAATACAATTTTACATTCTACAAAGCAGCTCTCCAGTACTCTTCAAAAAATGCCAAGGTCATGCAAGTCAAAAAATACTGAAGAACTGTTCCAAATATAAAGAGAGTAAAGAGATATGACAACCAAGTACAACTCATGATTCTGGACTAGATCTTTTTGATACAAAGGAGATTACTTAGACAATTAGTTAAACTTGTTAGAGCATGGGAACTAAATGGCTATCAGGTACCATGCTCATTTACTGACTTTGATGGCAGTATTTTGATTATTTTTTGTAGGAATTACACAATAAATTATTAGGAGGGATAGGGCATCATGTTGGAAACTTACTCTCAAATGATTTAGAGAAAAAGTTTCTTATACCATTACTTCAAACTTTTTGTAAGTTTAAATTTATTTAAAGTATCTTTAATCACCACCATTAAAAACGACATAAAATGAAACAAAGCTCTATTTCATTTTTAAATAGTAAAGAAGCTTGTCACAAAGACCTATCAACAGTCTATACCAAGGGTACCTAACCCCTGGGCTGCAGACCAGTACCAGTCCATGGCCTGGTACTGGTATGGTTAGGAACCGGGCCACACAGGGAGAGGTAAGCAGCAGACCAGCGAGCATTACCACCTGAGCTCCACCTCCTGTCAGATCAGCGGCTGCATGATATTCTCAAAGGAGTGTGAACCCTATTGTTAACTGTGTATGCAAGGGATCTAGGTTGCATACTCCTTATGAGAATCTAACTAGTGCCTGATGATCTGAGGTGGAACAACAGTTCCATCCTGAAACCATCTCCCCCACAACCCTGGTCTGTAGGAAAATTGTCTTCCACAAAACAGCTTCCTGGTGCCAAAAAGGTTGGGGAATGCTTCCAGTTTTTGCCCATTCAGTATGATATTGGCTGTGGGTTTGTCATAGATAGCTCTTATTATTTTGAGATACGTCCCATCAATACCTAATTTATTGAGAGTTTTTAGCATGAAGTGTTGTTGAATTTTGTCAAAGGCCTTTTCTGCATCTATTGAGATAATCATGTGGTTTTTGTCTTTGGTTCTGTTTATATGCTGGATTACACTTATTGATTTGTGTATGTTGAACCAGCCTTGCATCCCAGGGATGAAGCCCACTTGATCATGGTGTATAAGCTTTTTGATGTGCTGCTGGATTTGGTTTGCCAGTATTTTATTGAGGATTTTTGCATCAATATTCATCAAGGATATTGGTCTGAAATTCTCTTTTTTGGTTATGTCTCTGCCAGGCTTTGGTATCAGGATGATGCTGGCCTCATAAAATGTGTTAGGGAGGATTCCCTCTTTTTCTATCGATTGGAATAATTTCAGAAGGAATGGTACCAGTTCCTCCTTGTACCTCTGGTAGAATTCGGCTGTGAATCCATCAGGTCCTGGACTCTTTTTGGTTGGTAAGCTATTGATTATTGCCACAATTTCAGAGCCTGTTATTGGTCTATTCAGAGATTCAACTTCTTCCTGGTTTAGTCTTGGGAGGGTGTACTTGTCGAGGAATTTATCCATTTCTTCTAGATTTTCTAGTTTATTTGTGCAGAGGTGTTTGTAGTATTCTCTGATGGTAAATTGTATTTCTGTGGGATCGGTGGTGATATCCCCGTTATCATTTTTTATTGCATCTATTTGATTCTTCTCTCTTTTCTTCTTTATTAGTCTTGCTAGCGGTCTATCAATTTTGTTGATCTTTTCAAAAAACCAGCCCCTGGATTCATTAATTTTTTGAAGGGTTTTCTGTGTCTCTATTTCCTTCAGTTCTGCTCTGATTTTAGTTATTTCTAGCCTTCTGCTAGCTTTTGAATGTGTTTGCTCTTGCTTTTCTAGTTCTTTTAATTGTGATGTTAGGGTGTCAATTTTAGATCTTTCTTGCTTTCTCTTGTGGGCATTTAGTGCTATAAGTTTCCCTCTATGCACTGCTTTGAATGTGTCCCAGAGATTCTGGTATGTTGTGTCTTTGTTCTCATTGGTTTCAAAGACATCTTTATTTCTGCCTTCATTTCATTATGTACCCAGTAGTCATTCAGGAGCAGGTTGTTCAATTTCCATGTAGTTGAGTGGTTTTGAGTGAGTT
Organism: Nomascus leucogenys; assembly: GCF_006542625.1. Lineage (NCBI taxonomy): Eukaryota > Metazoa > Chordata > Mammalia > Primates > Hylobatidae > Nomascus > Nomascus leucogenys. Next base: position 9,974,676 of record NC_044406.1, read on the forward strand.
TCTTAATCCTGAGTTCTAGTTTGATTGCACTGTGGTCTGAGAGACAGTTTGTTATAATTTCTGTTCTTTTACATTTGCTGAGGAGAGCTTTACTTCCAACTATGTGGTCAATTTTGGAATAGGTGTGGTGTGGTGCTGAAAAAAATGTATATTCTGTTGATTTGGGGTGGAGAGTTCCGTAGATGTCTATTAGGTACACTTTGTGCAGAGCTGAGTTCAATTCCAAGACAGGGATGCCCTCTCTCACCACTCCTATTCAACATAGTGCTGGATGTTCTGGCCAGAGCAATCAGGCAGGAGAAGGAAATAAAGGGTATTCAATTAGGAAAAGAGGAAGTCAAACTGTCCCTGTTTGCAGATGACATGACTGTATATCTAGAAAACCCCATTGTCTCAGCCCAAAATCTCCTTAAGCTGATTAGCAACTTCAGCAAAGTCTCAGGATACAAAATCAATGTACAAAAATCACAAGCATTCTTGTACACCAATCACAGACAGAGAGCCAAACCATGAATGAACTCCCATTCACAATTGCTTCAAAGAGAATAAAATACCCAGGAATCCAACTTACAAGGGATGTGAAGGACCTCTTCAAGGAGAACTACAAACCACTGCTCAATGAAATAAAAGAGGATACAAACAAATGGAAGAACATTCCATGCTCATGGGTTGGAAGAATCAATATCGTGAAAATGGCCATACTGCCCAAGGTAATTTATAGATTCAATGCCATCCCCATCAAGCTACCAATGACTTTCTTCACAGAATTGGAAAAAACTACTTTAAAGTTCATATGGAACCAAAAAAGAGCCTGCATCGCCAAGTCAATCCTAAGCCAAAAGAACAAAGCTGGAGGCATCACGCTACCTGACTTCAAACTATACTACAAGGCTACAGCAACCAAAACAGCAGGGTACTGGTACCACAACAGAGACATAGATCAATGGAACAGAACAGAGCCCTTAGAAATAATGCCACATATCTACAACTATCTGATCTTTGACAAACCTGACAAAAACAAGCAATGGGGAAAGGATTCCCTATTTAATAAATGGTGCTGGGAAAGCTGGCTAGCCATATGTAGAAAGCTGAAACTGGATCCCTTCCTTACACCTTATACAAAAATTAATTCAAGATGGATTAAAGACTTACATGTTAGACCTAAAACCATAAAAACCCTAGAAGAAAACCTAGGCAATACCATTCAGGACATAGGCGTGGGCAAGGACTTCATGTCTAAAACACCAAAAGCAATGGCAACAAAAGCCACAATTGACAAATGGGATCTAATTAAACTAAAGAGCTTCTGCACAGCAAAAGAAACTACCATCAGAGTGAACAGGCAACCTACAGCATGGGAGAAAATTTTTGCAAGCTACTCATCTGACAAAGGGCTAATATCCAGAATCTACAATGAACCCAAACACATTTACAAGAAAAAAACAAACAACCCCATCAAAAAGTGAGCGAAGGACATGAACAGACACTTCTCAAAAGAAGACATTTATGCAGCCAAAAAACACATGAAAAAATGCTCATCATCACTGGCCATCAGAGAAATGCAAATCAAAACCACAATGAGATACCATCTCACACCAGTTAGAATGGCCATCATTCAAAAGTCAGGAAACAACAGCTGCTGGAGAGGATGTGGAGAAATAGGAACAGTTTTACACTGTTGGTGGGGCTGTAAACTAGTTCAACCATTGTGGAAGTCAGTGTGGCAATTCCTCAGGGATCTAGAACTAGAAATACCATTTGACCCAGCCATCCCATTACTGGGTATATACCCAAAGGACTATAAATCATGCTGCTATAAAGACACATGCACACGTATGTTTATTGTGGCACTGTTCACACTAGCAAAGACTTGGAACCAAACCAAATGTCCAACAACAATAGACTGGATTAAGAAAATGTGGCACATACACACCATGGAATACTATGCAGCCATAAAATGATGAGTTCATGTCCTTTGTAGGGACATGGATGAAACTGGAAAACATCATTCTCAGTAAACTATCGCAAGGACAAAAAACCAAACACCGCATGTTCTCACTCATGGGTGGGAATTGAACAATGAGAACTCATGGACACAGGAAGGGGAACATCACACTCTGGGGACTGTTGTGGGGTGGGGGGAGGGGGAAGGCACAGCATTAGGAGATATACCTAATGCTAAATGATGAGTTAATGGGTGCAGCAAACCAACATGGCACATGGATACATATGTAACAAACCTGCACATTGTGCACATGTACCCTAAAACCTAAAGTATAATAATAAAATAAATTAAAAAAAAAACAAAAAGATTGGGGACCGCTGGTCTACACCTTCTATATCTCTCTGTCCAGCTCAACTCAATGTTAAGCATTTTATCAGATGTAACGTGTAAGACATAATTCGTGTGTGCAATGATTTTATAATAATCTACAGAGCATCTAGGTCTTATGTAGGGTAAGACATAACTATTAAATCCAGATAGTTTATGAGAAGTTCCTAATGAATCATACATGCAAAACTGGGTAAAGTATTTGAGCCAGTGTTTGCTCTCAGCCCACCAAGGGAAGATGAGTTTCTGTAAAAAGCATAGAAAAATAAAGACAAAGAATTTAGAACTAGACAAGGAAGATCTTCAGATGCTCAAACAACAGCAATGAGCCAAGGGCTTCAAAGAAGAGAAGCTCTGAATAGCTGCTGAGGCCCAATTAGGAGATGGCTGAGTCAATTCAGGTGTATGATAACAAAAGCGCTAACCAAGGTTAACAATGGCAGAAGGAAAAGAAGGTAAGGAAAGAACAGTGTTGGAATTTTAAATGCAAAAGAAACAATCTTTGTCTTCTTTAGTTTAGAGCACAGGTTGGCAAATGCTTTCTGCAAAAAGCCAGATATTAAATATTTTCAGCTTTTAGGCCAGTTTCTGTAGCAACAACTCAACTCTGCCATTGTAGTGCAAGAGCAGGCATAAAACCATACTCAAACAAATAGGTATGGCTTTGCACCAATAAAACTTTATTTACAATAACAGGCATGTGGATCAAATTTGGCTCACAGGTCATAATTTGCCAACCCCTGGTTTAGAGAAGTCCAAGATATGAATAACTGTATGGTTTTGACTTAGGGTGACTTGAAGAATGATCACACCACTGAAATGAGTAGAAAAGCCAGGAGGAAGAGGTATTTAATGTAACAGCATCAGTTTCATTTACCCATGCTGTGCTTGAACACTAAAACGAGAGGGCTAGCAGAGCCAAGGGATTGGTGACTTGACCATAGAGAAAAGAAGGCCATAGAGACAGGTAGCAGGATGCATTCTGTGAAGGTGTTGGAAATGTAAGGTAAAAGGTAATCAGGAAGCATGTGAGAACCATGAGAATGTGAGGACCAGACAGGTAGGAATTTGAAACCAGGCACCAGACAGGCATCAGAAGGGCACTGAAGGTGAAATGGAAACAAGACAGTGAGTTAAACCAGAAATACGGGTGGCAGACATATCCTAAGATGACCCCCCTCCAGTGAATCACACCCTTATACAATCCCTTCCCCTTGAGTGTGGGCAGAACCTGTGACTTACTTTGTACCAACTGAATACAGCAAAAGTGATACGATTCCACTCCCATAATTATATTCCATTATATAAGACTCCATCTTAGCAAGCTGGGCTAAGAGACTCTCCCTTGCTGACTTTGAGGAAGTGAGCTGCCATGTTGAGAGGTCTGGGAAAGGGACATGAGGCAAGAAATGAGGGTGGACTCCAAAAGCTGAGAGTAGACCCCAGCCAACAGTTAGCAAGAAAATAGGGACCTTGATCTTACAACCACAAAGAAATGAATTCTGCTAACAATCACATGAGTTGGAAGCTGAACTGAAGCCCCAGAGAGAAATGCAGCTCAGCTGACACATTGATTGCAGCCTTGTGGGACCCTGAGCAGAGGACCCAGTTATGCTGTGCTTGGACTCCTGACCTATGGAAACTGTGAGATAATAAATGTGTATGGTAAGCCTCTAAGTTTGTGGTAATTCATTATGCAGCAACAGAAGACTAATACAATTAGGAAAATGGTGTCCCAGATGGTGCTGTGATTTCAGACTGCAATTGGTTTCCAGGTCTCCTTCTATTTGCCAGTTTATGGCTATTCACAGTCTTTGGAAGGCCCAAGCCTAGAAATGCCTCAATTATTACCAGCTTTATACATTTTCTTGTCACTTTTCAAATAATGGGTGGGAGGTAGAAGGAAACCATGTTAGAATTATTTTACTTAAACACAAATTTGACTTCACTTTGGACAATAAGACCCGATCATAGTATATCAACATTGAAACATCAGATAAAAACTTAACCATTTTTCAAAAAGAATATTTAATGTTGGAATTGTAATGCCAAATGTGAATGGTGAAGGGTGAGAATGAAGCAGTCAAGAGGTTGGAATTGAAATGGGCATCACATAATTATTTGCCTATTCTTGCCTCTTCTGAGGAAATGTCAACAGTGTAAAAACAAGCCAGAACAGACTTTGGGGGAAAACAGAATGCAATTTGCAGTGTATCATTTTAATGACCATTGTTATTTAACAGTGCAATAATAAACAGAACAAATAAAAAATTCCTTAATATATGGTTTTAAATAATTAGAAGCCAAACATCCCATATCAGAATGCAAATTTCTATACTAGAAAAGAATGGCTTAAAAAGAAAACCCCAGCGAGCCATTCAAAGAGCACTGCTATCTACTGACCAAGTCCTATATGTGCTGAGCATTTAATGAACAGCTAAACAGACAGAGGTACTCAAAAGACCAACTTGATAAACCTGATGGGGGAAAGTTATACACGATCCTCGTAAGAGTCAAGAATAATATAGTTAATATAGTTGTGGAAAAAGGAACATTTATATGTACTAACATGGGCAATGTTGAAGGTAAGGAAATGTGCTTGTATACTATAGTCCTACTTATGTTAAGAGAGAAAGAGGAGAGAGAAAGAATGAACTAGATGATTAGGTCTCTATCCACCAAAATTTGTTCTTCATTTCTTGTATACAATAGAATTGTAGCTTGGCATATGGCCTCCCAGCTACACTTCGATTCTCGGCCCCATTAACAGTTAGGGATAGCCATGTAAGTAAGCTTTTTCCCAGCCTTGTCTCTTAAGTCAAGGTGCACGTCTTCTTCATACTGTTTCACTCCTTCCCACTAGACAAAATGGTGACCACCAGAGGGCCTGAGGGACTATGTTGAAGACAGTAAAGCCAATGTCATCTTGGGTCCCCAGCTGACTGCCTGGAGCACGGCTTCCTATCAATCTGGACTATACATGTTGGGCCATGACGCAGACAAAAAACAAATCTCATTTTTTTTTTTTTTTTTTTTTTTTTGAGACGGAGTCTCGCTGTCGCCCAGGCTGGAGTGCAGTGGCGCAATCTCGGCTCACTGCAAGCTCCGCCTCCCGGGTTCACGCCATTCTCCTGCCTCAGCCTCTCCGAGTAGCTGGGACTACAGGCGCCCGCCGCCACGCCCGGCTAATTTTTTTGTATTTTTAGTAGAGACGGGGTTTCACCGTGGTCTCGATCTCCTGACCTCGTGATCCGCCCGCCTCGGCCTCCCAAAGTGCTGGGATTACAAGCGTGAGCCACTGCGCCCGGCCCAAATCTCATTTTTTTAAGCCACTGAATCACGGGGGCCTCTTATAGCAGCTTAAGCAATCCTAACTTATATGCACATTATAATATAAAAAGTATATCATACTATGTATGTGTCTGTATATGTACTGAAAATGTTTACAAAAACACTCAATAAACTGTTACAAGTGGTTATTTCTGGAGAATCAACAAACATGGCAATGAGGGGCAGTAATTATTGAATAGATTCAAAGAGTGATGCACATGAATTCTCTGGTCCAGAGCCCATCCCAAAAGCTCAGACTCCATCATGGGAACTAGGCTTAGCCAGTTGAATGCTCCTGACCAGCACTTTAAATGCGTGGAGAGTGACACAGAGTAATAGGACAATGAGATGGCACAATTCATGGTGGCCGAAATAGCACTGAGAAGCCAGCAGGAGTGGTGGTAAGTGTCCATTGACACTTCCTTACCTTACTATTCATTGGTGTGACTATGTTTGTGTTACCAACTGCCAATGGTTTGGGGTATGGACAATAGGGTCGGATTCCTGAGGGTGTCTGGGCCCCAGACAAGTAAGCAGAGGATTCAGCTGTGGAGTCCAGATGTAATAGCAAAAAGAGTTGCTCAACAGAGAAATAGAACAAAGATGCACGTAAATATACTAAGACCTGGGCTCTACATCCAAGCATCAAAATATTTTGTAAAAATTCCTATCAAAGTGACAGAAAAAGGTTGTGTAAGATTTCCCATACAAAACAGAATGTCTTTTTTTTTTTTTTTTGAGTTGGGTCTTGCTCTGTCACCCAGGCTGGAGTATAATATCAGGATCATAGCTCACCGCAGCCTCAAATTCCTGGGCTCAAGTGATCCTCCCACCTCAGCCTCCCAAGTAGCTGGCACTACAGTCACATGCCACCATGCCCAGCTCCATTTCTGAAATGAAAACTGGGCTCCTCAACACAGCAGTATGGATGTTTGGGACCATTTCTGTTACAGGGATGGTGGCATCCTCTGCATTAGATAATATTTATCAGTGTCCCTCGTATCTACCCACTAGACACCAGTAACATGCCTCCCTCCTCCACTGTGACAACATGTCTCCAGCATAGCCAGATGTCCTCTGGAGGACAAATCCTCCCCTCCAACCCAGGTTGAGAACCACTGCATTAAATGAACAAATAAAAATCAGTGTATTCCCTCTAATGTTTTCTTTTAAAATCCACACAAAATGGTCAGATCCTTTGGGACGTAACTGAGCATTGGCTCAGTTGGTAAACATGCCTGGACATGCTTTAAAAACTTGTGGTCAACACAACATGGAGCCTTACATTAATTAAGAGAGATTATAGAAGCAAGATTCAGAAGGTTATGGCCAATGGTCCTAATAAATAAGACTGTTTGAAAAGGATAAATGTAAGTTTATTCACTTGAATCCAAATCAACAATAGCAAATTATAGGACAAAAGAGTAGAGATTTGGTTCCTGAAAAGAAGTTCTGCAAGAGCAGATACTTTCAGAGCCATTTCACACATACTCCTAGTGGTCAGCTAGGTTGACTGGTAGTAAGTTCACCTCTGAGAGGTGGTCACCAGGCTTTGAGGAACCTGAAAGGAAGTCTGGAACTCTCATAGTCCAAGGTGCTGAAGGTCACAGGTCCTGCTCTGATTAGAGAGATTTTTGTAAACAACTCACCCTTTGTGTACTTATCTGGGGAGTTTTGCAGAAAAGCCAGGGTAGATCAAAGGCTCATTCTACCATCTATTTTTATTTTCATGATTACCTTTGCATATCTAAATAAATGACTCTGGATGGTTGGAAGTTAAGGAGCCAGTCACTTTTGTTTGAAGAAGTACAAAAAGAAAAACATTTACAGATAAGAGATTTGAGAATAAGAATTTTATAACTAGCTTAACATATTTAGGAAATATTGGAATAAAAATAATCCTATCAATAACAGAGAACCTCAGGCAGTCTCAGGGCCTATATTTGCATTTGTCTGTATAATAATGTTTGAGCCAAGTAAAGATCCAATGACATCATAGCGCACTATATGAACGAACATCTCAAGTAAGGAGAATAGAGGCAGAAAATTCAGTTATCATGTTAACACAAGGTAGCCCTTAAAGAAGTCTGTCTTTTAGTAGTTGGTGAAACATTCCCAGCCTCTGCCGCCACCCCTTTCCTTTTCTCTCTGGCAGAGACTTACCTCCTACTGAGGGCAAAAATGCCATATCCTTGCCCTTACTTCCCTAGACTCCTTTGCAATGTGGATATGGACACACAACCCAATCCTGACAAATGAGACTTGACAGGACATCTCCCAGGAGACTTTTGGGAAAGTTTTTTTTTTTTCCAAAATAACAAAAATTGAAATTCCCTCTTTTCTTCACCTGAGTATGCTCCTTCACACAGCACCTGGTAAGGCTGTAGCCTATCTACATGGAGAGAGACATCTCTGAGCCAGGGAAGAGAAATGAACTGTATCTGGGTAATTGTAGTCACTGAGTCCCTGAGCTAATCCTGGAACCATGCTCCAGGTTTATGTCTGTGGCATGCTGACTCTAAGGTGGTCCTAAGGATTCCCCTCTTTCCCTTCCTGGTATTTATGCCCTTACCCAATCTCTTCCCTTTGAGTGTGAGCTGGTCTACCCAAATATGGCAAAGGTGCTCTAACAAATAGACTCCACAGCACCTTCTAACAAATAGAACATGGCAAAGGTGATGGGACGTCACTGCCAGAATTGTAACTTTTGTCTTGATAGTTGATTCTGCTGTTGCCTTCTTGGCTTGCATGCATTCATAAAGTAAGCTGCCATGTTGGAGAGACGCATGAGGCAAGGAGTGAAGGAGGGTGGCCTCCGGCCAACTGCCAATGAGAAGGTGAGACCCTTAGTTGAACAACCTTTAAGGAGATTCTGCAAACAACCAGAGTGAGCTGGTAAACAGGGCCTTCCTTCACCGGTTGAGCCTCCAGATAAGACCCCAGCTCAGGCTGCCACCTTAATTGCAGCCTCATATAACTTCTGAAGCAAAGAAATCAGCTAAACTGTGTCCGAACTCCTGACCCATAGAAACTGTGAGATAATAAATATGTATTGTCTTAAGCCACTAAGTTAGTGATAATTTGTTACATAGTAATATCTAATGCAATGCTTATGTGAGATAAAAAGTGTTCTTACTATTTAAGCAACTTTCAATCATGTTCTCTGTTAGTGCAGCCAAAAGTAGCCTAGCTAATACACAGGAAGATTTCTTGTGTATATCCTTTTTGTGCTTGTAATATTTTATTAGCACAAGAATGAGCTACTGCTTATTACAAAATTTATTATCTTACATATCTGCTATTTTAAGCTAAAAAAGCTATGTGTTATCGTTATATTCAAATAAATGAGGGACATTCACAAAATTATCAAGTGTTCCTCATTACAGTTGACATTTGAGAGTGCTACATTTCAGTTAAATATATTCGGATTATTTTGAACTAGCAAAAAAAAACAAGAATTATTGTGCTTATTTGTAACATTTTAAAGCATTCTTATACAAACAGACATTTTCTACATTTGTGTTACTGAAATGAAAACATGGAGTTGGACCCAAGTCTTCATTTTTTTTAACCATACATCCATCGCTGGATTTTAATAAAGCCAAATCATCTGTCAAATTAAATTAATATTACTACTGTGAAACTTACTGATTGTTACATATAAAGTATTTGTTTTGATTAATAGATTTAGTAGTAGGTGGTTTCAATGCAGTAGAGGACCATCCCAGAGAATCATTATCCATAAAATATATAAATCCTCCTGCCCCTTATTTTGTAGCACCAAAGAGCTGCTTAGTGGGAAGCTGTATCACACATCAGCCCTATAAGCTGTGGTGACTATTTTGGTGACTTTCTTTTGGGGCCCATATTTGAAATTCTGTTTATTTTCTCTGCTATGTATACATCTTTTATTGGTTTACTGATCACCAGATCTTCTTTCTTCTGCTTTGGCTTCAACTGCTCTGGAGGAGGAGGACTTAACTTTTTGTGGTTCCCTGAGGGCCATCAAAGTGAATTTACTGTATGCTACGAAGCCTGTATTTTAAGTAAGATCATCAGAGACATAAATTTCTAATGTAATACATCCAGCCATGTTTGTGTGATACTAATAATAACTTAGTTGGATTATATAGATAAGATTTCTGAACATAAGAAGTTTATTCATAGTCTTACATAAATATCTATAGCTCTATTTCAGTAAAATTAGAGTAAGTCAACACTGGAAATCTGTTATGGGCTGAATGTATCCCCCTAAAATTCATATTTTGAAGCCCTAACCCCCAGTGTGATGGAATGTGAAGGCAAGGTCTTTGGAAGGTAATTAGGTCCAGATGAGGTCCTGAAGGTGGGACCCCATGATGGGATTAGTACTCTTATGAGAAGAGAAAGACCAGAGTGTGCCTCCCTCCTTCCCCCCATTCCTCCTTCCCCCTCCCTCCTTCTCTCTCTCTCTCTCTCTCTCTGTCTGTCTCTGCCATGTGAGGACACAATAAGAAAGTGACCATTTGCAATCCAGGTAAAGAGGCCTCACCAGGAACTGAATCTATCAGCACCTTGATTTTGGATTTCCCAGTCTCCAGAACTATGAGAAATAAATTCCCATTGTTTAAGCCACCCAGTCCGTGGTATTTTCTTATAGCAGCCTGAGTTAAGACAGACTTCATGAAAATTTTTCTTCCTAATTGATCACTACTTGAACAACAAACTCTAGGGTAACGGTTCTCAACCTTCTTTTTTTTTCACTTTAACACACCAAACAATGATGCTCACATACTTGACATTCTTCCATGTGGGTATAATCCCCAAAGTTGTGCACAATTGGCTGCAACCTCTTTATCTTGCAATGAGAAAAGGATACTAGAATATAACTCAGCATATCATTATTGTTGCTGTAACCTTGAATTTGATTGAATTTCAATATATAAATTATATTTTGCCAAAATTTGAGATTTATCCATGTTGACACATATTGGCCCATTTCACTTATTTTTACTGAAATATTATCCCATAATTAATTTATCTATTCTCATAAGGGCATGTTCTTTCTGATTTTTTCCTATAACAAATAATGTTGCAATGAACAGTCTCATGCATGTATATGAGAATTTCCCTAGAGTACGTATTTAGAAGTGAAGCTGATGATTCAAGAGCCTGGAATCTTCTACTTTAATAGACACCACTATACCGCTCTCCATAGAGGTGGTACGATTTATAGGCTTTCATGTTCACATGCAATGGATGAGAACGTCATACATATTCTCATTTTCTTTCACTTTCGTTAACTCCAAAAATTTATCTGTGCCTGTTGCCAGATGACTAAAGAAGGAGGAGTATCTATATCACAAACTCAGCTCCACCTCATTCCACTCTCACCATCTGTGCATTCAGTCAGTCACTCCTTCAAAAGACATTGATAAAGGGCCCACTATGTGCTCAGTCCAGTGGGGGTGTCAGAGTAGGATAACCTGTCTGTGCCCTCCCTACCATAAGATCTTAGGCTACTCATTTCAGCTCCCTGAACTTTGGTCTTATTTTAATCAAAGTGGGGTAACATTTACCTCACGGAATAAATAGTAAAAAGTAAACCAAAGTTTGAGGATATCAAAGCATCTGTGGGCAAGGGGAATTTTTTAAAAAAATAAAATAATGTCCCAATTCTCAAATACTTTTTTGTTGTTGTTGAAATAAAACAATTATACACAGGTAGAAGAGGTGAACTCAATAATCCTGTCCATGTTTTGAAACCATTTGGTAAAAGAGCAATATCTGGAAGTATTTTATTTTTTCTTTTGCTTATTTGACATATAATAATTGTACATATTTATGAGGAGGCATTTTGGCATGAACATACTATGCTGCATTTGGTCAGGGTCTCTGGTAACTTCCAATACAGATTTTAAGAACCAGGGTACCTATCAACTAAGTTATATCTAGGAAAGCACTTCTCCCCTTCCCTGTCCCACTAACTAAAATAACATCCTGGAATGAGATGTTTCTGTTGTAATATTTTCTGGCTATGTCTAAGAATGCCAAAACAAGTGAAAACTAAAACACGCAGGCAAATCAGGTACTCGGCACTCTAAGAACTGGTTATTTCATTGACTTGACCTTTTCTCCTTCTAATACATTGAGTCAAACTGACTTTTGTGTGTAGATGAACCCTAATGTTTATTGCGGAATTGGGAGTCATTCATCTTTAGTCAGTCATGTGCTTGATGTGAAGATATTTGTGAAGTTTACATTTATGAAAATGTTTTCTCAACTTCAGGCAAGCAGTTTTTTTTTTCCCTTCTAAACACACTGTAGGACTTTTTTTCTATTAATTTATTTATCTTCAAAATAGTAGTCCTGTATTTCTCCACTCCTTTGCTTTCTTAAACAAAATGGTGTCTCCTCATTCTTCCTCTCCATGCCCCACTGGGACCTCCATGACTTAAAGATCCTCTGAATAGTCTTCTTGCAGTAACTCCTCTCCAAAGAGCAAAGGTTTCTCCAACTTTTAGGTGTTTATATAATCACTGTTTTCTCACATCTTTTTGCTATCTTGGGCTCTAGGTTCCCTGACCTCTGGTTCCCAGTGTTAATGTTCTCATTTTTCATCTATTTCATCCTTACTGCCTGAAGGGACTCTGATCCCTGCCTCTCCCAGGCACTGCTGGATGCAAATGGGAAGAGGAAGCAGCGGCATGGAGGTCTGCCCCTGGACAAGGGCCATCTTTACATTCTGAGGCACCCAGATTTGCCAAGTGTGACTTCAGCTGGAAACAATCTTGAGGCAGAAAGACTTACTGAGCCATATTCTGCAGTTTAATGAGTGCGCACATCAGCTTTCTTCTCAAAGACTGATTCAGATACCTAGGTCTCGTGGGTTTTTTTTATTTGCATAATTTTCTTACTGGAAGAGTAATACTATTTTCTAACAGAGTCTTTAGGAGGATATCTGAAGAAGGGAGAAAATTGTTTAGTCACATGTAGAAACTTTTCTGTAATTTTATAAAATGAAAGTAGTTGAAAGGGCACTGAGCCATCTGAACCACTGTTTCTTGTTTTCATTCTATCAATAAATATTTATGGACCCTTCCTTTCTTTGGAAGGTACTTCCCAAGTCACTTGGTCATCTACCTGCTTCATCCATGGGGGTTCCCTCTCCTTATTGACTTGCCTACTATGCTGTACTCCACTGAGAATAAAATACCCTTTTCCAAAGTACATTTTAATAACTTTTCGCTAAATCCCACAACTTAAGTTTCAGAAGCAAAGAGGAGGCCAGGCACGGTGGCTCACACCTGTAATCCCAGCACTTTGTGAGGCCGAGGTGGGTGGATCACTTGAGGTCAGGAGTTCAAGACCAGCCTGGCCAACATGGTGAAACCCCGTCTCTGCTAAAAATACAAAAATTACCCAGGCATGGTGATGCATGCTTGTAATCCCAGCTACTCAGGAGGCTAAGGCAGGAGAATTGCTTGAACCTGGGAGGTGAATGTTTTAGTTAGCTGAGCCGAGATGGCACTACTGCACTCCACCCCAGGCAACAGAGCCAGACTCTGTCAAAAAAAAAAAAAAAAGAAGCAAAGAGAAACCTTTTTTTTCAAAATGAAATTACTAGTGTACCATTTAGAAAAATCATATAAAATAAATCAAGTCTTTTGGGGGGGAAGGTTATAGAATCTCAAGTGGAGCTCAACATTTAATCATAATGACAACTCTCTCTTGTAAGCTCTATTTATAATGTATATGAAGACTGCAATAGGCTCATGGACATTAATGCCATAACATGATTCAGGAAACACCCACCAGAACACACACTAGAAGAGCTGACATGAAACAGTCAACAGCATGGTTGTTGGCAAGGTTTTGAAACCCTCATAACTCTAATATAGAGGTTGGCAAATTAGTTCTGTAAAGGGCCAGAAAGTAAATATATTTGGCTCTGTGGGCCATACAGTTGCTTTCATAACTACTCAACTCTGCCCTTGCCACAGGAAAACTGACATAGACAATACATTAAAAAAAAAACTGAGATTATGTTCCAATAAAACTTTACTTACAAGCTGGCACAGTGACTCACGCCTGTAACCCAGCACTTTGGGAAGCTGAGAAGGGAGGATTGCTTCAGACCAGGAAATTGAGACCACCCTTCTCTCATAGCAAGATCCCAACTCTGCAAAAAGTTACAGAATTACCTGGGTGTGATGGTGCACACCGGTAGTCCTAGCCACTTGGGAGGCTGAGGTGGGAGGATCACTTGAGCCCAGGAGTTTGAGGCTACAGTGAGCTGTGATCTTACAAAACAAAACAGGTCTTCTAGCCATAGTTTGCCAGTTCCTGCTGTAACACATTGTTGGTTAGAATAAATTTGTACAAGCAGGTCGGAAAGCTAAAACTAAATTACAATTGACATTTGAACAACATGAGAGCAGTAGGGGCGCCAAACTCCCATGCAGTCAAAAACCTGTGTATAACTTTTTGACTCCCCAAAAACTTTACTTTTAATGGCCTGCTATTGACCAGAAGCCTTATCAATAGCATAAACAGTTGATTAACACTTAGTTTGTATGTCATGTATTATATACTGTATTCTTACAATAAAGTAGGCTAGAAAAAAGTAATATTACTAAGAAAATCATAAGGAAGAGAAAATATATTTACTATTCATTAAGTAGGAGTGGATAGTCATAAAGGTCTTCATCCTCATCATCTTCATGTTGAGTAGGTAGAGAAGGAGCAGGAAGAGGAGAGTTGGGTTTTGCTGCCTCAAGGGTGGCAGAGGCAGAAGAAAATCTACATACAAGCAGACCCACACAGTTCAAACTTGTGTTGTTGAAAGATCAACTGTGTGTGTGTGTGCACATGTGTGTGTGTTTATATACAAATGAAGCCTCAGCAATTTCATTTCCAGGTATAGACACATGCAATACACAAGTGTGTTTATTTAAAAACGTGTACAACAATGCATGACTTGCAATAGCCAAAACCTGGAAATAACTCATGTTCATCAATGGAATAAATTGTTGTATATTCATACAATGGAATACTACATGGCAATGAAAGGTACATTAATTACAACTACATGTGACAACCTCAACGTCAGAAAAATGTTAAAGCCAGACACAAAATAATATATAACATGTGGTTACATTTGTATAAAATGCAAAACTAATCTATGGAGTTATAAGTTGGGATAATGATTACCTTTGGCAGACAGGGGCAGATAATGCCTGGAAAAGGCCTGAGAAGTTTCTGGAGTTCTATTTCTCATGATGCTCTATTTCTTGATCTGATGATAGTCACATGGGTGAGTCCACTTTGTGAAAACAAAGTGAGGTGTGTATTATTATTTGTATACTTTTCTGCATCCATTTCATACATCGATAAAATACAGTTGACTCTAACAACATGCATTTGAAATATGCAAGTCAATTTATATGCTGATTTTCTCCTGCCTCTGCCACCTCTGAGACAAGACCAACCCCTCTTTGACCTCCTTTTCCTCAGCCCACTCAACAGGAAGACATGAGGATGATAACCTTTATCATGATCTGCTTCTACTTAATGAATACTAAATATATTTTTTCTTATGATTTTCTTAATAACATTTTCTTTTCTCTAGCTTACTTTATTGGAAGAATACAGGGTATAATTCATATAACATACAAAATATGTTAATCAACAGTTTATGTTATCTGTAAGGCCTCTGGTCAACAGTAGGCTATTAGTAGTTAAGTTTTTGGGGAGTCAGAAGTTATATGCAGATTTTCTTTTTTTTTTCTTTTCTTTTCAGATGGAGTCTTGCTCTGTCACCCAGGCTGGAGTGCAGTGATGCAGTCTTGACTCACTGCAACCTTCACCTCCCGCTTGCAAGCGATTCTCTTGCTTCAGCCTCCCAAGTAGCTGGGATTACAGACATGTGCCACCACGTCTGGCTAATTTTTGTATTTTTAGTAGAGACGGGGTTTCACCATATTGGCCAGGCTGGTGTTGAACGCTTGACCTCAAGTGATCCACCCACCTCGGCCTCCCAAAGTGCTGAGATTACAGGTGTGAGCCACCGCGCCCAGCCATATGCAGATTTTCTATTGCAGAGAGGGTAGGAACCCCTAACCCCTCATTGTTCAAGGATCAGCTGTATTTACAAATAAGACTTGTGAAGACTTCTTCAATAGCCCACATGGTTCAAATCCTGTTTCCTCAGTAAAACTTCGCTTCTTCCATTGGGTTCCCATGGCACACTGCACATTCCTCTACTGCGTGTATTAATTCATGATTATTTATATATGTTCTTGCCAGGGTTAGACTCCTGCTACTTGAAAACAGGGACTACATTTTAATGATCTTTTTGTCCCCAAAGCCTAACAAATAGACTGATCCACAGCAGACTAGGAATAAACACTATCAAATGATTTCAAGCACTTTGGATGATCACTGGAAAATGCTACCATGAATTGATTACTCTTTAGCCCTTGCCAAAGACTCATTGCAGTCATTTGATAATCCAGGGAGAGATTCCCAAAGTTCAATGGAAACATTCTTTCTCTCTCTCGGATCTTCAGAGACACGACTCCTTATTCATTTGATCACAAGCAAAGACAACACCCAGAATGTATTAGTTCTGCAACTCAAAGAAATGCATTTCATCTCACAAAACCTAATGTTATACCCTCTGCTACTGTTTTAGTAGAGAATTTAGACCAGAAATATCCATTTGCACAAACACACACACAAAGAGACACACATACACACACACAAACACATACACACACACATCTGTGTCTTTTGCAAAACCATGGTTGAAAAATTGTCTATTTTCTTATACAATGTCCCACATATAATGCCCTACAAGATATATTTCTCTTTAAAATCAATGGTGGGAAAAAAATGTGGTCTTGGCTGATGAATTTATGTATCAATTTTTTTTGGGGGGGCGATCCAAGAACTGTTTCTTTTTTTCTCATTTGTTGGGAAATACAGAACTCAATCAAATGTTCAACCCTAATGATTAAGTCATTTCAGGACTCCAGTGACATCCTTGCTTCTGCTCCTTCTATTCTGTTTCAGTTCTACTTTTATTTGTAATTACTTTTTGTTATTATGTTTAATTTGTTAAGCTTCCTTGGAAAGCAGGTAGAGTACATATCTTAAATTAGGGTTTTTCCACCTCTGTACTGTTGACATTTTAGACTAGATAATTTGTTGTTGTCAGGCTGTGCTGCACATTGTAACACGTTTAGCAATATCCCTGACCTCTTCCCACCAGGTGCCAGCAGTGTCACCACCACCACTCCCCAGTTGTGACAGTCAAAAATGTCTCCAGATCTTGCCAAATGCCCTCTGGTGGATAAAATTACCCCTCGTTAAGAATCCGTGTCTTAACTATATAAATAAATATTGTAGAACCCTTTTAAACCCTCATATCTAAACTTGTTCACCAAAAAGCTACTAAAGAAGATGCAATGAAAATTATTGATTAAAACCCCAACTATATCTTTACTCACATTAAGTGCAAATAAGCAGGTCTTTAGCTGAATGAGAAAAACACATACACACCCACTGGCTTACTGAGCCAGAAGGCTGAGACTGAAGAGATACACAGTTAAAGTCAGGGAACGGACAATGGTGGTTTCATGCCTTTCCTGGAGGTAAACACATGGGGAGAAAATGAACAAAAATGGTTAACAGCCACCAACAATGCTAGAAAGATATTTCAATGCCACACTGGAGAAGTTTTAATGGGAAGAGTAAATCCAAAAGTTATAATGTCTTCCTTCTTGTACTTCTCCTCCCTAGACCTGGTAAATGAAAACATCTGGAAGAAGATTGGGTTTGTTTTTTTTTTTTTTTCAAAGTAAAAAATGACTGTAAAGTCTGGGTGGCTTTTCTTGAGCAAACTTGGGAGCTTCCCTGAAATTTTCCCTGTAAAGACCAACATAATGAAGGAAGGAGCAACAAAGTCCAAACTAGGCAGGTGACAAGCCAGTAAATAAGACCAACCTCCCACCGGTGTAGTGCATTACGCTTTCACCTATGAGCTCCCGTTTGGCTCTCTGTGGCAGCCTAGGCAGGTTGTGTTCCCCTTGTTTTATACTTGGATTAGTCAAACATGTAAATGGCACAGATTCGTGAACTTGAGGTTTCATACTATTATTGAGTGTTATAACACAGAAGAGCTTCAATATCACTGATAATTAGAGAAATGCAAATCAAAACCACAATGAGATACCATCTCACATCAGTCAGAATGGCTACTATTAAAAAGACAAAAAAATAACAAGGTGCTGGTGAGGTTGTGGAGAAAAATGAATGCTTATACACTATTGGCAGGAGTGTAAATTAGTTCAACCATCATGGACAGCAGTGTGGCAATTCCTCCAAGAGCTAAAAACAGAACCAACATTCAACCCAGCAATCCTATTACTGGGTATATACCCAGAGGAATATAAATAATTCTACTATATGCTTATTACCTGGGTGATGGAATAGTCTGTACAACAAACCGCTGTAACAAGAGTTTACCTATATAGCAAACCTGCACCTGTATCCCTGAACCTAAAAGTTAAAAAAAGAACACAGAAGAGCTTGAACGGGGATTACATCAATTCTATGCAACCTACAAGACCCTCCTCCCTGAAGTCTCCCACGATTCTCCCCAACTCTCAGTCAGAAGCATTTGCTTCTTCTCTTCAGCCTTTGTCTTGCTCTTTCATTGGCATTATCTGAGTGGGGGCTTTTTCTTCCTAAGCTAGTAGTGTCCTGTTTTAGATATACTTTAAGTTCTAGGGTACATGTGCAGAACATGCAGTTTTGTTACATAAGTATACACGTACCATGGTGGTTTGCTGCACCCATCAACCCATCACCTACATTAGGTATTTCTCCTAATGTTATCCCTCCCCTAGCCCCCCATCCCACGACAGGCCCCAGTATGTGATGTTCCCCTCCCTATGTCCATGTGTTCTCATTGTTCAGCTCCCACTTATGAGTGAAAACATGCGGTGTTTGGTTTTCTGTTCTTGTGATAGTTTGCTGAGAAAGATGGATTCCAGCTTCATCTATGTCCCTGCAAAGGACATGAACTCATCCTTTTATATGGCTGAATAATATTCCATGGTGTATATGTGCCACATTTCCTTTATCCAGTCTATCATTGATGGACATTTGGGTTGGTTCCAAGTCTTTGCTATTGTGAATAGTGCCGCAATAAACATACGTGTGCATGTGTCTTTATAGTAGCATGATTTATAATCCTTTGGGTATATACCCAGTAATGGGATAGGTGGGTCAAATGGTATTTCTAGTTCTAGATCCTTGAGGAATCGCCACACTGTCTTCCACAACGGTTGAACTAATTTACACTTCCACCAACAGTATGAAAGTGTCCCTATTTCTCCGCATCCTCTCCAGCATCTGTTATTTCCTGACTTTTTAATGACCGCCATTCTAACTGGCATGAGGTGGTATCTCATTGCAGTTTTGATCTGCATTTCTCTAATGACCAGTGATGGTGAACATTTTTTCATAGTACATAGTGTCTTAATCATCTTTGTTTTCTCCACTGTTTTCCCTAAGCACAGAGCCTTGTAGGACTCCAAAAATGTTTGTTTAATTGAGCCTGATCTATTAATATACTCTTGAACGTCTACTGATTATTCAGTAGAGGAAGTTGAGTCATAAAAGCCTCATTCTGAAGGGGAGAGGAATTCCTAAGAAATATCTAGAGGTTTGTGACTCTGTGACCCTTCAGAAATAAGGGCAGTTATTGGCTCTTTGCAGGGGGACTCCTTTCCCTACACTCTTCAGGATGTGACCTTCCAGTGGCACTTGGGATGGACATGGCAGCACAGCTTTTGAACAGTGACTGAGGGTGTGCTTGAATAAGAAAGATTCCACATCTCAGTCTCCATGTCTTTAAAACAAGGGATATTTGCTCAGGTGACAGAGAAATTTATCTCAGGGGCCTCTACTGTTTCTGTGGCATAACATGTACATTTGTATCTTTTTAAAAAAACAGCATAATTATTTCCAATACACACTTTCACGCCATGAGTTCTCAATCCTTGTGAGTGCCCATGAGTCAGGAGATTCACTCCTATTTTGTAGAGAGAAACTGAGGCTTCTAAAGCTTGAGGAACCTTCCTAAAGCCATTGTGCCAATTAATGACAGGGCAAGCCATCTGATTTTCCATCTAGGGCTGTGGATTTCAACAGAGGCAATCGTGCCCCCAGGCAGACATGTGTATTTAAATATGAGAATAATGATAAAGTTATGGGACTGTCAATCCTGTCTGGGCCACTTTGCCCCCAGCTCCTTGCAGTTGCCTCTACTGACAAAATCCTAAAGCCCTTATTACAGAGTAGAACTTTGACCAGCAGCCTCAGAGAGACTTCTAGTGGTACTTGTAGTCCCACTGCTAATAAAGTAGTATGCACTCATTCAACACATATTTCTTGAGCCCCACCTATGTTTTTGCACAAAGTATGTTGAAAGTCAAAACACCCTCGTGGAACTTGGTTTCTCAAGAGGGAGACAATTGTTAAATGAAGAAATCACCCAAATAATGGAAAGGTACAAGGAGAGAAAAGTACAGGGTGTTTACCTAGCACGGATGTGGGAAGGTATGGTTGCCAGATTTAGTAAATAAGGTACAGGACATCCAGCTAAGTTTGAATTTTACATAAAAAAATGAGTATTTTTTTTTAAGAGTCGGAGTCTTGCTCTGTTGCTATGATACAATGGTGCGATCATAGCTCACTGCAACCTTGAACTCCTGGGCTCAAGTAATCCTCCCACCTCAGCCTCCCAAGGAGCTAGGATTATAGGAGTGAGCCACATCACCTGGCTAATTTTTAACATAAGTATGTCCCATGCTATATTTGGGACAGATTCATACTGGCAATATTATTCTTTATTTATCTGAGATTCAAATTCACCTGAGCATCCTGTATTTTACCTAGCAACCCTAGGGAGGAAAGAAATAGCTGTAGTTTCAGAGATGCAGGCTTGCCCTGACCCCGACTGTAACCCCAACTCCTAACTCCATGCCACTAAGTCCGTCTCTCCATTTCCTTCTAAGCTGCATGCCAGTCAACTTGGCTGGGGTATTCCTAGCCTGACAATCTCATTGCTCCCAAGGACTGACTCCAGCTGCCTTTGGACCCACCCAGGGACTGGAGTCCTTCTGCAATATGCTCACCTCTCCAGTCTTCTACCGTATGCCTCCTGTGCTTGGCATAGTCTCTGGAGTCTAAGATATCTCTTCGACCATCACTTCCTCAGCCCCCACCCCTTTCGAATCTCAGCTTCCTCGCCTCTTCACTACCTCAAATGCTGATGAAATTCCAAAATGTGCCTCATGCCTGAGCCAACTCATATTACACACACACACACACACACACATCACGCATCACACATCACACATGCAATCTATATGGTAAGCTAGTCACCATTTGGTATTTTATCATTTAGGTTTCTTTATTTATCATCCCTCATCAACATAGTGATAACCTTGATATTGGAACCATTAAGGAAAACTTCAAATTATACCCATCTGAGTTTGGGTACTAAGTTAATGCTATTGATTCTAAACCTCTGCAAACAAGTGATCGATCTACTTACAGTGTTGATCATAATCCCATGAGAAGATCTTTTGATCAAAATATCTCATCCCTACAATGACAGTTAACACAGTTCATCATACTGGGGAAACTCCCCCAAATTCTTTATTTGCCATTCATCATATATTTAAGAGCATCTCCACAACTAATATTACTCAGCTAAACAAAATAAAATTTGAGATTTCTGTACCTAGGACCAGGAAGGGATGGAAGTAGAAAAGAAGGGGGATAGCTAGGGAGCTGAAAAATAATGTTTTGGGCCCAATATACAGCCTATATACAGAGGATAGAGATGTCTTCTTTAAGTTGTACCTCAAATTCTATACAGAATTCTGATTATATGCATTTTGTGGAACCTCAGAATCAAATTATTTCCAAGTTGGGAGTGACTTTTCTTTTCAATATGCAAACAGTGAGGCTCTGCCAAGCTAAGTGACCCTCCTAGCCTATTAGGTGGACCTTCACATTCTCAGTCCTCCCTGATACTTTGCTACATTCTGTTCACTATTACTTTTTAAATTCAGGGTACATATTTTTTAAAAGTAGTTTTTGTTTTGAGAAATGTTCCATTCAGGAATTTGAAATCATAAGTCTAAAATCCAGAAGGTTATCAGAAAAGAAAATCCAGAAAGTGAAGAAGGTTAGAAAAACATAAGACGCTTTGTCCTGTGTTAAAAGTTGCATCAACAAATGGTGAGTGGAAGGAATGTGGCTAAAGGCAAGAAAAGCTACGTTAAACAGTCCTCGCTCAGTGACGTGGGTATAGCAATTGTCAGGTAAAGGTCCAGTGGTTTCATAGGCCCCACTTCCAGGAATAACTCCTCTCACCTCCCTGTGTTCAGAATGAGAGGACCTCTAGGGTAACAGGGATACCTTTAGTTGCCAAACAAAGAATATTCACAGATAGCAGTTGGTGTTTCAAAATTCTCTCAAGGAAAACATTCAGTTGACCTTTGGTGTATCAGATTAAGCTGTGGAATGTCCAAAGATATGTAATGTGTACTTTCCTGCATGACAGATATCGGATCAGGGAAAAATTATAAACAGCATTTTCCTGCAGATGACTAAGAGAAGTACTCATAGGAAGTTATTCCCTCCGGAAATAATCTAAAATAGATTATATATGCCCTTCTTTTCTGTCTAGAAGAAAGTTGGAGGAAAAATAAGGAGATCATTATATTTTTCAATAAAGAAAAGGGAAGGTGAGTGTGATAGGCGGTACTAGTGGCCCCAATTCTTCATGGCTCCCTGAATTCATACCCTATGTAGTTTCTATCACTAAAGAAGATATTTCCTTGCCTGCTGGTTTTGGATTTGGCCATGCGATAGTATGGAATGGCCAATGACATGGTAGCCAGCTTGAGGCCACAGATGCACTTAGATGATTGAGCTTGTGCTGTTTTCCGTGTCACAGCTGTGAAAAAAGCTGCTGCCACCCATCCTGGGTCCCAGAATGAATACACAAGGATAAAAGTTATTCCCATTTCGGTAAGAAACCAAGGTCACATGGATCTAGAACCTGAATCAGAGTCAAACAGCCCAAGCTTGCGTTGTGCACTCCCAACCAATCTGAAGACTACGGAGTGATAATGATGGCCGTTTTAAGCCAGGAGATGGAAAATTAAGGCCTTCGAGCCAAATCCAGCTTCTATCAGCAAACCATTCATGGATCTTACATTTTTAAAGGGGAGAAAACACATCAGAAGAAGATTTTGTGGTGTCTGAAAAATTTTATGAAATTCAAATCACAGCATCTATACATAAAGTTTTATTAAAACATAGCCATTCTTATGTATGTATTGCTTATGGCTGCTTTAGCCCTACAAGCAGAGTTGAGTATTTGGGACAGAGAACACATGACCTGCAAACCTGAAAATATTTACTATCTAGCTCTTTCCAAAAAGAGCTTTTTGATTCTCCTTAAAGCCACCAAGTTTTGAAGTGGTTTACTATGCAGCAATATGTAAGTGATTTTCCCCCACAACAGAGCGGTAAATCATTATTAGTAATTGTATTACAGGAAATGAGCATAATTAAAATAACACAAATGTAGAAGAATCAGAAGATCTATGGTTCCTGAATGGGTTATACAAGCCACGTATTGTATCATATTGCCAGGGATTCTTGAGTAAATTGATTATATTTCCTGTGCTATGCTGGATTATTTTGCATCCAAATACAGTGATTAAAATAGAGGAAGGAGACATTTTTGCAATGCTTGCTACTCCAGAAGAAATGGCACTTGCCTCCTTACCTTGCATTAGACTTGATACTGATTGATATTGCACCCAGAGAGGAAATCAAAATGGGTGTACGAGAGTTTCTTTCCTAACCCCTGGGAGGACAGTGGCCATGCCTTGTACAGTGCATACATTCCCCTCAGGTGTCTTGCACATTTCAAGGCTAACAGCAGATAACTGAGAAACATGTGCTGATTAGAGACATATCTCTGAAGACAACATAGTTCCATAAAGAAGGCATGGGACTAAAGGTCTAGAGACCTGGCTTCTATGCCTGATCC
The DNA here is from genome assembly GCF_006542625.1 of Nomascus leucogenys. Taxonomy (NCBI): domain Eukaryota; kingdom Metazoa; phylum Chordata; class Mammalia; order Primates; family Hylobatidae; genus Nomascus; species Nomascus leucogenys. The sequence goes on from NC_044406.1 coordinate 9,998,468, forward strand.
TGCAACTAAGTCATAGGATTCCCTGGACCCATTGATATTTTGGTCCATTGCAGAACATCCTACCTGGCTTACTCTGCTGGTGGGTTACAGGTGTGTGGAGGTGGTAATCAACTCATCCCTTGAACCAGCCAGGTGAACCAGACCTGGGGAAGCCAGAGCCCCTGAGACTAACCCCCATAATCACAAGCAGCCTTGTCCTTTTACTCTAGCGTGCCACAAAATTATGATTTTTTTTTTGAGATGGAGTCTCACTGTCACCCAGGCTGGAGTGCAGTGGCGCGATCTCAGCTCACTGCAAGCTCCGCCTCCCGGGTTCACACCATTCTCCTGCCTCAGCCTCCTGAGTAGCTGGGACTATAGGCGCCCGCCAACACACCTGGCTAATTTTTTGTATTTTTAGTAGAGACAGGGTTTCACCGTGTTAGCCAGGATGGTCTTGATCTCCTGACCTCGTGATCTGTCCGCCTCGGCCTCCCAAAGTGCTGGGATTACAGGTGTGAGCCACTGCGTGTTTTCTTTATGCACCATGACATGAAAGTGGATAGGATACATTTGGGGCACGTTGTGTCAGGATTTAACCGATAAGGAGATTAGTTTCGTGTGATGGCTATTTACTTTTAAAGTGCAGGGTAAACCTTAGGCCTTTCAAATTAATTCTTCACTGATCAAGAGTAATAAAAACATAACTTGGAAATTATTCTAGAAATCTCATTAATTACCATGGAGATCAGGATGCTCAGAAGTGAATAAATTAAGCTTAGTGTTCTCTCTTTCCACACGATGTAGCAACCTCCTCCCAGACTGTGGTGAGTTTATCTTATCGACGGAGCCTATTAACAGTTTCTCCATATATACAACCTTTGAAATGTGACTTTGCACCTACTCTCATCAAGAGTTGGGTCTATTTCTCCACCTATGAATCTGAGCAGGCCTTGTGTGTTGCTTTAGTTAACAGATGGTGGCATAAGAGATGGTACTTCAGTTTTGAGCCCAGACCTTAAGAGATCTTGAGTGTTTCCACTTTCTCTCACAGATCCTTGCCACACCATAAGAAAAACCCAGGAGAATATGATGGAAGATTAGAAACCATATGGAAAAGAACCCAGTTTTCTCAGGCATGACCACCCTAGACCTGCTGACTTTCAAACATATGAAAGAGGTAGCCGAGATCAGCAGAGCCTTCTCCATGACCTACAGCTGACTGCACATGCATAAGAAAGCCCAGCCAAGACCAGAAAGATCATCTGGTTGATTCATAAATACATGACAAATAATCAATGTCTATTGTTTGAAGCCTCTGAGGTTTGGGATGGTTTGTTACACATCAATAGCTAGCTGAAACAAAGATATATAAGCATCAGGTTTATTTTCATTTTAATGAAAGGGAAAAGTATCCTTTTCCTTATTTATGTTAGTCAAATACCTGTTTATCTATGCATTTAACAAAATGTTATTAACCATATATTCTATGTCAGGCTCTGAACTGGACTCCAGGGATATAGTAGTGAAATCCACTCAAGTGATGATTGCCTCCAAAACTACACCTGCAATGCTGCCCTCTTATCTACTGGTCTAGGGCCCAGCTCTTAGAATATTCTACCATTACTGAAAACTCAGTTTGTTTGAAATCTTAAGTAATCATTCTCTCTTCCAGGAAACCCCAGCAAAAACAAACCACCACCAACAAAAAAAACCAAAAGATTTTGTTCTTTCCTACTTTATTTCTATATATCCATACTTTCTTGCATGGACTGTGGGTCATAAACCTGTGCCCAAGCAAGCTGAGACTTCAAAGAGCAGTAAGACTCAAGACCACATTTACAGAGATTATAGTTAGTGGGAAGGCGTAACATCCCAGACTTGCCATTGTTGACTTACTTTGGACACTTGCACTGTTTTACCTGTTAAATGGAGCCTCTTGCTAAGCCCTCTGTCCTCATGCCACCACTCGCCCAGGTGCTTACAACTTGGCACTGAATCTGTAATAGTTTTCTAGCTGAGTTCTTTGTCCAGTCTCTCCCAGTATGGGAGAGACCGAAACGTATGAAACCCAGTTCTTTTTCTCTTTGGGCACAGAGATAAACCACATTTCCTAGGCACCTTGCATCTAGGTGGAACCATGTGACAAATTCTTTCCAAAGGAATGTGAGTGGATTGATAGGTCACTTCTGGTCCAAGGCAGGTAAGAGCAAGGATGACTTCTCTATGAACACACTCTCTTTCCCCTTCCATGCCTATCTTGGTAGCTACATATTAAAGACAGTGGCTTAGGCCAGGCGTCATGGCTTACACCCATAATCCCAGCATTTTGCGAGGCCAAGAAGGGCAGATCACTTGAGCTCAGGAGTTCAAGACCAGCCTGGGCAACATGGCAAAACCCCATCTCTACTAAAAATACAAAAGTTAGCCAGGGGTGGTGGCACATGCCTGTAGTCCCAGCTGCTCAGGAGGCTGAGGCAGGAGAATCGCTTGAGCCCAGAAAGTGGAGGTTGCAGTGAGCTAAGATTGTGCTATTGTACTCTAGCCTGGGTGACAGAAGTGAAACCCTGTCTCAAAAAAAAAAAAAATAGTGGTTTTACATAAGGGAAAGTGCCTGAATTCCTGAGTGACTTCTTGAAGGAGAACTCCCAGAATTTCTACCTCACCTAAAATACTTGCTTTGGTCTTTTCATGAGCAAGATGGATTTTGTTGAATTGAATCATTGAGATTTGGGATTACAGATTACAGCAATTAGCCTATAGCAGAATTGCTCAATTTACCACTACTGATATTTTGGCCTGGATAATTCATTGTCATGGGGGAATATCCTATCAGGATATCCTATCCTGAACATAGGATGTTCAGCAGTATCCTTGGCCATGGCATCAGCAGAACCGCACCACCCCACCCCCCCCAACACCCTGCCAGCTGTGACAACCAAAATCTCTTCAGATGTTGCCAAATGTCCCCTGAGAAGACCAATTGCCTGCATTTGAGACCCAATGGCCTCTTATGCCTACTATATCCCATTTCTCATCTATTTGGTATGCACAGGCTTCACTCGTCTAGTTATCAAACAATTCTCTATTTCAATAATTGGAAATCTAAAGTCTTCTATGTGATTTTCAGTATCTTCTTGATTTGACCCACTTTTACTTTCCAAAGTTCTTGATAATTACTGTACAACAAATCAACTGAATCTCCCTAATATTGCCCTCTTCACCTTTGTCTATGCATTGCACACACACACACACACACACACATACTCATCCACACATTTTACTTCTGTGTGTTTGATCCTACTATCCACTCCCATGAGGCTTTCAAATCTACCCTCACTGGTTTCTCCTATCTGTAAATTCTCATAGCCATATGGTCTAATACGGGATGAACAATGGGTTCCATCTCACAGAAAAACCATAACTGACAATGGCTGCTTGGAGCACAACATTGAAAAAACGAGGGTGTATACAGGCTCAGCAACAGTATGTTGTGATCAATTAGGATTGTCTGTCATAGACCTGAAGTAGAATGGTGGTAGCCATACCATCCAAGATAGATTGTCTTACATTGCTCTCTGTTGACTTTTGCCAGTCCTAGTATAATTTCCTTAAAAGCAGGATATGTGTTTTATGCAGAAGGAAAGAACTTTCTTGGGAAGTAAAATATCAGTATACAAGTCACTAAGGTACACATAAGTTTGTGAAATCATTCCTAAACATTTTCCTAACACATTTATCAAGAAGGAAAAGTTGCGTCCTGATGCAATCATTCCCTAGGCTCTGTGTCAATCACAGTGTCATGTTAGGGAACATTATTTTGGTTTCATCAAAATTATCAGTTTGAGTAGCAGCTATACATTATATACTTACTGGAGCACATAACTATACCTCCCCATTTTTTAACAACCAAAGCTTTCCCTCAATAATCTTGGCCAAATTTCTGCGCTTGGCTAAAAACCTATAGGCCATGGAAATTTATACCATTTAAAATATGTTTTTGGATATCTGCCTCCTTAATGTTTCACTTTTATTTTTCTTCTGAAACATATTTTTTATTAAAAGAACTAGATGTGTCACTGTCGTGGGCACAAAATCATCTTGTTTATTACAAAATGATTCATACAAATTAGTAATAAAAGAAATCTGTCCTTTTCAGAAACAGTAAACAATTTGCACAAAACATTCTCTAAAATTTAGTTGAGCTTTATCTCAAAACCTCACATGATTTATGAAATGTTGGTATTTCTAAAACAAAAAATGAAGACTAAATTACTAAAATGGAGTCAAAAGCCCCCATGAACCTCTGCATTGCCAGACCACCCCCCAGGGGTGTTTCACCCCCAAACGTGAAATCCCCAATGAAAATCAACAATTTTCCTATTAAAGTTAATTGTCTATGAGTAGATATAGGCCATCAAGGTCTCCTGTCAATCTACTGTGGCTATTCCTAACCTTGTTTCTGGGAGAACTCTCTCTGCAACCATGTTTTTATTTACAAAAACAGCTATTGAGCACTTATTATATCTCTGATCTAATGCTTGTCAGTCGAAAAGTTAGTTACTAAGTATTTTTTGCAAATTATATTTTGTAAGTTTCCTTTCATTCAAATGTTTTTTATTTCTTTTATTGTGGTAACACACACATAATATAAAATTTGCCATTTTAACCATTTTTAAGTGTACAGTTCAGTAGCATTAAGTACTTCCACATTGTTGTGCAACCATCATCATCGTCTATCTCCAGAACTTTTTCATCTTCCTAGACTGAAACTCTATTCCCATTAAACAACTCCCAATTCCTCCCTCTCCCCAGCCTTTGGTTTCATTTTGTTCTTCTCTTTTGAGATGCATCCTTTTTCTCCTAAAAAAATATTTTCAATATCTTGCCAAGTATATATACAATATTTTAGCTATCATAACTATTGAGTTTCTTAGAGAATAGCTAACATTTACTGAGCATTCTATTAGATTTAACACATACCGTGATAAGTTTACTTACTCGTTGTAGCAATACTCAACATAGATCCTCACTCCTCCATTTTGCAGATGAAAAAACTGAGGCCTTGGGAGTTTCATGTTTCAGCTTTATTGATATTTCTTTTGAAACATATTTTGTGTGTTTTTAAAACATATTTTGCTCAAGGTCACATTGCTAGTAAATAGTAAAGATATGATTATGCAAAGATTGTCCAAATCTAAAGGCTATGCTATCCTTGTCTTCTCCTTCTAGACTTCAGCTTCCTTTTCTGTCATCTCCACACTTCCTCCAAAACTGTAAATGTAGGCATTCTCAGGTTGCATTCTCCTTCAAGACCCCTATTCCCTTTCATAGCTTCCACTACCATTTCTTGTAAAATAATCTTCTATATCTATCCACGAGCCTCTCTCCAAAACTCAAAATCCATGCTGCATAACAATAATAACAATCACAAAAATAATGAAATCTCAGAGGCCCATAACAATATGACAAGAGGCATTGATGTAGCTCATGAGTGTCTAGGTAGACTGAGGCCGGCTAATGTAGGCTGGGCACTGCTTCACATGTCATTCATCCTTTACCCAAGACAAGTTGGTCAGCCCAGGCATGTCCTTATTGGCAGAGGCTCAAGACAACAAACAGACACATGCAAAATAAGCTTAGGCTAGGAACTGGTACACTGTCACTACTGCCTTATCTATTGGCCAAAGCACATCAAAGAGCTAAACATCAGGGGACAGCGTACTACATACTCTCCCCTTTTTGTGCATGGAACTTCAAATTCTACAAAGGTATGGATGCAAGGGTAGGTGAGGAATCAGAGCCAATAAAACAACTGGCACTACCAATTTCTGCTTTTAATCTTATCTTCTCGTGCATACTGCTCTCTATCATGAATCACTTCCACTTCCATAGGTTCAACTGTCATGTCTATTAAGATAATGTTAAAATGGTTATCTTTAGCCCTCATCTCTCTCCTGAACTTTAATCCTATGAGTTTGGTTTAAAATCATCAACCAGTATGATATCAGCTGTAGGTTTGTGATAAATGGATCATGTCCTTTGCAGGGACATGGATGGAACTGGAGCTGGAAGTCACTATCCACAGCAAACTAACGCAGCAACAGTAAACCAAACACTGTATGTTCTCACTTATAAGTATGAGCTGAACATTGAGAACACGTGGACACAGGGAGGGGAACAACATACACTGGGGCCTGTCAGGTGGTGGCGTTGGGGGAGGGAGAGCATCAGGATAAATAACTAATGCATCCTGGGCTTACTACCTAGATGATGGGTTGATAGGTACAGCAAACCACCATGGCGCACATTTACCTATGTAACAAACCTGCACATCCCACACATGTACCCTGGAACTTAAAATCAAAATAAAAACTTTAAAAAATTAAAAATAAAATAATCATGCAAATATCCCAGCCCCCAAATACCTTAACCTAACATTTTAAAGCCTGAAATTATCAGTATTTTCCTTACCCACGCACTCATCCACAACCAAAATCAGTTTGTCCTCCTGTCTTCAATTTTCTTTTCTTTCTTTTCTTTTCCTTGACAGGGTCTTGGTCTATCACCTAGGCTGGAGTGCAGTGGTATGATTATAGCTCACTGCAGCCTTGAACTCCTGGGCTCACATGATCTTCCCACCTCAGCCTCATGAGTAGCTGTGATTACAGATGCACACCACCACACTTGGCTATTATTTTCTTTTCTTTTTTTTTTTTTTTTTTTTGAGATGGAGTCTTGCTCTGTCGCCCAGGCTGGAGTGCAGTGGCGCAATCTCAGCTCACTGGAAGCTCTGCCTCCCAGGTTCACGCCATTCTCCTGCCTCAGCCTCCCAAGTAGCTGGGACTACAGGCGCCCACCACTACACCCAGCTAATTTTTTATATTTTTAATAGAGACGGGGCTTCACCGTGTTAGCCAGGATGGTCTTCATCTCCTGACCTCATGATCCGCCCGCCTCGGCCTCCCAAAGTGCTGGGATTACAGGCGTGAGCCACCGCGCCCGGCCCTTATTTTCAATTGTTTTTCATAGAGATGGGGTCTTGCTATGTTGCCCAGGCTGGTCTCAAACTCCTGGCTTCAAGCAATTTTCCTGCCTTGGCCTCCCAAAGTACCAGAATTACAGGCATGAGCCACTGTGCCTGGCCCAACTTTCTTTAACAGTTAGAGAATCAATTTTCCATATATATAAATATATATTTATTTATTGTACTTTAAGTTCTAGGGTACATGTGCACAACGTGCAGGTTTGTTACATATGTACACATGTGCCATGTTGGTGTGCTGCACCCAATAACTCGTCATTTACATTAGGTATATCTCCTAATGCTATCCCTCCCCGTTCCCCCACCCCACAACAGGCCCCAGTGTGTGATGTTCCCCTTCATGTGTCCAAGTGTTCTCATTGTTCAATTCCCACCTATGAGTGAGAACATGCGGTGTTTGGTTTTTTGTCCTTGTGATAGTTTGCTGAGAATGATGGTTTCCAGCTTCATCTATGTCCCTACAAAGGACAAGAACTCATCATTTTTTATGGCTGCATAGTATTCCATGGTGTATATGTGCCACATTTTCTTAATCCAGTCTATCGTTGGTGGACATTTGGGTTGGTTCCAAGTCTTTGCTATTGTGAATAGTGCCGCAATAAACATACGTGTGCATGTGTCTTTATAGCAGCATGATTTATAATCCTTTGGGTATACACCCAGTAATGCAATGGCCGGGTCAAATGGTATTTCTACTTCTAGATCCCTGAGGAATCTCTACACTGTCTTCCACAATGGTTGAACTAGTTTACAGTCGCATCAACAGTGTAAAAGTGTTCCTATTTCTCCACATCCTCTCCAGCATCTGTTGTTTCCTGACTTTTGAATGATCGCCATTCTAACTGGTGTGAGATGGTATCTCATTGTGGTTTTGATTTGCATTTCTCTGATGGCCAGTGATGATAAGCATTTTGTCATGTGTCTGTTGACTGCATAAATGTCTTCTTTTGAGAAGTGTCTGTTCATATCCTTCACCCACTTGTTGATGGGGTTGTTTTTTTCTTCTAAATTTGTTTGAGTTCTTTGTAGATTCTGGATATTAGCCCTTTGTCAGATGAGTAGATTGCAAAAATTTTCTCCCATGCTGTAGGTTGCCTGTTCACTCTGATGGTAGTTTCTTTTGCTGCGCAGAAACTCTTTAGTTTAATTAGATCCCATTTGTCACTTTTGGCTTTTGTTGCCATTGCTTTTGGTGTTTTAGACATGAAGTCCTGGCCCACGCCTATGTCCTGAATGGTATTGCCTAGGTTTTCTTCTAGGGTTTTTATGGTTTTAGGTCTAACATGTAAGTCTTTAATCCATCTTGAATTAATTTTTGTATAAGGTGTAAAGAAGGGGATCCAGTTTCAGGTTTCTACATATGGCTAGCCTGTTTTCCCAGCACCACTTGTTGAATAGGGAATCCTTTCCCCATTTCTTGTTTTTGTCAGGTTGGTCAAAGATCAGATAGTTGTAGATGTGTGGTATTATTTCTGAGGGCTCTGTTCTGTTCCAATGGTCTATATCTCTGTTTTGGTACCAGAACCATGCTGTTTTGGTTACTGTAGCCTTGTAGTATAGTTTGAAGTCAGGTAGCGTGATGCCTCCAGCTTTGTTCTTTTGGCTTAGGATTGACTTGGCGATGCGGGCTCTTTTTCGGTTCCATATGAACTTTAAAGTAGTTTTTTCCAATTCTGTGAAGAAAGTCATTGGTAGCTTGATGGGGATGGCATTAAATCTATAAATTACCTTGGGCAGTATGGCCATTTTCACGATATTGATTCTTCCTATCCATGAGCATGGAATGTTCTTCCATTTGTTTGTATCCTCTTTTATTTCCTTGAGCAGCGGTTTGTAGTTCTCCTTGAAGAGGTCCTTCATATCCCTTGTAAGTTGGATTCCTAGGTATTTTACTCTCTTTGAAGCAATTGTGAATGGGAGTTCACTCATGATTTGGCTCTCTGTTTGTCTGTTATTGGTGTATAAGAATGCTTGTGATTTTTGCACGTCGAATTTGTATCCTGAGACTTTGCTGAAGTTGCTTATCAGCTTAAGGTGCAATCAAACTAGAACTCAGGATTAAGAAACTCACTCAAAACCACTCAACTACATGGAAACTGAACAACCTGCTCCTGAATGACTACTGGGTACATAACAAAATGAAGGCAGAAATAAAGATGTTCTTTGAAACCAACGAGAACAAAGACACAACATACCAGAATCTCTGGGACACATTTAAAGCAGTGTGTAGAGGGAAATTTATAGCACTAAATGCCCACAAGAGAAAGCAGAAAAAAATCTAAAATTGACACCCTAAAATCACAATTAAAAGAACTAGAGAAGCAAGAGCAAACACATTCAAAAGCTCCAGAAGGCAAGAAATAACTAAGATCAGGCAGTACTGAAGGAGATAGAGACACAAAAAACCCTTCAAAAAAATCAACGAATCCAGGAGCTGGTTTTTTGAAAAGATCAACAAAGTTGATAGACTGCTAGCAAGACTAATAAAGAAGAAAAGAGAGAAGAATCAAATAGATGCAATAAAAAATGATAAAGGGGATATCACCACCAATCTCACAGAAATACAAACTACCATCAGAGAATACTATAAACACCTGCATGCGAATAAACTAGAAAATCTAGAAGAAATGGATAAATTCCTCGACACATACACCCTCCCAAGACTACACCATGAGAAGTTGAATCTCTGAATACACCAATAACAGGCTCTGAAATTGAGGCAATAATTAATAGCTTACCAACCAAAAAAAGTCCAGGACCAGATGGATTCACAGCCGAATTCTACCAGAGGTACGAGGAGGAGCTGGTACCATTCCTTCTGACGCTATTCCAATCTATAGAGAAAGAGGGAATCCTCCCTAACTCGTTTTATGAGGCCAGCATCATCCTGATACCAAAGCCTGGCAGAGACACAACAAAAAAGAGAATTTCAGAGCAATATCCCCGATGAACATCGATGCAAAAATCCTCAATAAAATACGGGCAAACCGAATCCAGCAGCACATCAAAAAGCTTATCCACCATGATCAAGTGGGCTTCATCCCTGTGATGCAAGGCTGGTTCAACATATGCAAATCAATAAATGTAATCCAGCATATAAACAGAACCAACGACAAAAACCACATGATTATCTCAATAGATGCAGAAAAGGCCTTTGACAAAATTCAACAGCACTTCATGCTAAAAACTCTCAATAAATTAGGTATTGATGGGACGTATCTCAAAATAATAAGAGCTATTTATGACAAACCCACAGCCAATATCATACTGAATGGGCAAAAACTGGAAGCATTCCCTTTGAAAACTGGCACAACACAGGGATGCCCTCTCTCACCACTCCTATTCAACATAGTGTTGGAAGTTCTGGCCAGGGCAATCAGGCAGGGGAAGGAAATAAAGGGTATTCAATTAGGAAAAGAGGAAGTCAAATTGTCCCTGTTTGCAGATGACATGATTGTATATCTAGAATATCCCATCGTCTCAGCCCAAAATCTCCTTAAGCTGATAAGCAACTTCAGCAAAGTTTCAGGATACAAAATCAATGTGAGAATCAATTTTCTTTAACGGTTAGAGAATTTCAGTTACCTCAGAAAAAAATTCCAGGCCATTGAATTCTCCTATGGAGTCTGCATCTCTTACATCTGCCTGTTTCTTTCCAGCCCCCATGGCCATTACCTTGATTTCCACCCATGCCTCTAGTTGTCTATATTGAAAACTCTAAGTAAGATTGTCCTGTTTCTCCCCAATAACAAAAGTAGAACCAGCAAGTGGAGGGGGAGGGTGTGGAAAGGCAGATTTGGGTTCAATAGTAGAAATAACCACGGTACTCAAGGAGAAAACAGGAATGGTGGTATAATGGGTAGAACTCAGGTTTTAGCATCAGACAGTCGGGGTTTATAAGCAGGCTCTGACACTTACTGTGTATTTTAGAGAACTTATTTAACCATTCATGCCCTGGTTTCCTAAAATGTAAAATGGAGCTAATAACGGAATGTAGCCTATTAGGGTACTGGGAAAATTAAGTGAGTTAACATGCACAAAATATATACAAATTCATAAAATACAAGTACTCAAAAACTGAAGCTATTATCACTCTTATTATTATAATAAAAGAAGTGATGCAGTTGCACATTAGCGCAGAGATTGCTAACTAGTAGGCAGAATATTCTTTCCTCCTCTTTCTGAGTAATGGATTAGTCCATACTGTATTTCCTAGCCTGCCTTGCATTGACTGATTTCTAGTCAATGGAACATGAGAGGAAGACGTGTGTGTTATTGCCAGATTTTACCCAGATAAACCTCCTATACATGTTCCTCCATACCATTTCCCTATTTCAGCCAGCTGAAATGGAGGGAGCCTGGTGTAGCTGTGGAAACAATATACTGAAAGTGACAATCATGCCATCAGTTGATATCCTCTCATAGAGCAGAGCTGGGTCTACCTGCCCACTCCTCTGCCCACCCCCACAACCCCACCCTGGTCTAGCTTGAACTACCCTAGATTGTTATGGATGCAAAAATTAAATTTCTATTGCTTTCAGCCATTGGATGCTTTGGTCTATTTGTTGCCTTATCGAACCTTAGCACCAATGACATTTGGGACTGGATAATTCTTGGTCATTGGGGGACTGTCCTGTGCACTATAGCAGCAGTCCCCAACCTTCTTGGCACCAGGGAAAGGTTTCATAGAAGACAATTTTTCCAAGAACCGGAGGGGAGGGGGATGGTTTCTGGATGATTCAAGCGCGTTACATTTAATGTGCACCTTATTTCTATTATTCCATTATAATATATAATAAAATAATTATACGACTCACCGTAATGTAGAATCAGTAGGAGCCCTGAGCTTGTAGACGGTCCCATCTGGGGATGATGGGAGACAGTGAGAGATCATCAGGTATTAGAGTCTCGTAAGGCATGTGCCACCTAGCTCCCTTGCATGCACAGTTCACAATAGGGTTCATGCTCCTAAGAGAATCTAATGCCACTGCTGATTTGACGGGAGGCAGAGCTCAAGCGGTAATGCAAGTGATGGGGAGCTGCTGTAAATACAGATGAAGTTTCACTCATATGTCCACCACTCATTTCCTGCTGTATGGCCTGATTCCTAACAGGCCATGTACTGGTACTGGTCCATGACCAGAGGATTGGGGACCCCTGCATTATAAGATGTTTAGAGGCATCCCTACCTACTAATGCCACTAGCATCTTCCCTGACTACGGTTGTTGGCAACCAAAAATGTCTCCATTGTCAAGTGTCCCCTGAAGAGCCTATCTTACCATATACTCATCTTACTCATCTTCAGAGGTATTCACAATACTGCATGTACGATCTCTTTCCAGGGGTGGTTGAGCAGGAAATGTTGAGATGTTGAAGTCTGCCCATAATCTACAATCCTTTTCAACTCTGCAATTGACACTGGGACTTTTATTGGTGGAAAAGATCATAGACACTTGTTGGTGAATGGATTATTAGAGCTCATGCGATTCATAAGGAAAATAAGAACCAGAGGTGTTACACACAATGCAGAAATTAGGCTCCCAACTCCCATTTAAATTCTGCTTTTACTACCCCATACTGCCTGGCATAAGACTGAGTGAATACATTGTTCTGCTTTATCATTGCACAACTTTCTCATCCAATAAATTAATCTAATTTATATTTTATAGTTCAGTTCAAAGAAAATGCTCAAATAAAGATGCTAGGAGTGAAGCACTGAAGGACAGCAGTTATTCACCATGTACTGTATACAAAAACCTATCAATTCTTTATTTATAATGACCGAAATTTACAGAGGAAAAAATCTACGTAAGCATAATTAATTTACGTCAGGCTCTATTTACCCATGTTGTTAGTAACCACATGGGCCCCTCCATCAAGAACTGATATTAACCAGGCTCACCAACCTGCTTATTCTCAAAAGGCTGGACTAATTCTCAAGGCACTGAGGATCAGAAAAGTAACAGAGAGCTAATCTTTTCTAGTATTGATACCTATGGCAGGGTTCAAAAATATAAAATTCCTTAGGCCATTTCTTAACATTGAGTTCTCCCAGAAGCAGAGAGTGAGATAAGAATTTGCATGCAAGCAGTTTAATTGGGAGAAGATCCCAGGAAGCACTGGGAAAGGATGAAAGTGAGACGAGGAAGGGAAGGTGACCAATTCAAATGCATTAATGAGCTGGTGACTACTGTGGACACCCGGGACTTAGTCCTTCTGGGGGCCTCTGGGAGATTGGGTAAAGCTTCACTCTGAGTCATCCCACTCAAAGGGCAAGGAAGCTCGTTGTGTTAAGGGTTGCTTTCTAGGTGTAACCTCTTCCAGACTTTCCTGCTCTCCTACTGTCAGCTGAACATGAGTAGGGAGAGGTGGCAGAGAAAGCCATCAAGTCAAAAGTTGCCAATGTTTGTAGTATAAAGCCTTCAGGTTGAAGCAGGCAAGGCACCAGAAGCACCTGCTGTGGCTCAGAATTAAATCATTGACCCTCCACTCCCCTCACCTTGCATTTCTCCCCAGCTTCAGTAGTCTGTTTTCCTTTGGGTTCATTTCTACATTCAGGGAAAGAAATCTCATTTATCTTGGGTCTATCTCTAAGATTTAATTTCTCTAATTTATAGATTCCCAACTTGTGGGACATGACTGCTTTGAGGTGGTAGTGGGAGAGCCTCAAGTTATATAAGGGAATCCTCCAATCTATTTGCACACTCAACATCATTTCTAGAATAAATAATTTACCTGAAGATATGTTTTACTGTCTTCCATATGCTGTTAGATGCTACTTGTATTGTGAAAATTATATATGAATTCATTTTGATGGACAAATTAATTTGCTAATTTCTGTCATTATATTTTATTAGACTACTAAAATTACCATGCTTAGTAATTCTAACCATGGGAGGTTAAAATGAAGGAGAGGTGTCCATAATTTAAAAGTTTGGAAACCATTGATATAATGGTTGGAAAACACTAAAGGAGAATTAGTCCTAATGATGCTTTGCTAATATGAGGAGTGTGTGTGTGTGTGTATGTGTGTCTTTTAGTCCATCTGCTTCCAAAGTATTATTAAATGTCACTTAAGACTATACTGACGTGTTTAAGAGTCTAGGCTCCAAAGTTAAACTTGATCTTGAATCTTACCTCTCTGACTCAAGTAGCTGTTTGACCCTAGACAAATGACTTAACTTCTTCAAGCCTGAGTTTCCACACCTGTAAAACGAGCTTTTTAATATATCCTTCTTCTACAAGTGTTGTAAAGTTCAAGTGAGATATATGTATAAAGATTTCAACTAGGAATTAACCAACTGTTGCCAGGCACAGTGGCTCACACTTGTAATCCCAGCACTTTGGGAGGCTGAGGTGGGTGGATCACTTAAGGTCAGGGGTTGGAGACCATCCTGGGCAACATGGCGAAACCTTGTCTCTACTAAAAATACAAAAATTAGCCGGGTGTGGTAGGACACACCTATAGTACCAGCTACTTGGAAGGCTGAGGCAGGAGAATTGCTTGAACCCGGGAGGCGGAGGTTGCAGTGAGCCAAGATCGTGCCACTGCACTCCAGCCTGGACGACAGAGCGAGATTCCATCTCAAAAAATAAAAAGAAAAGAAAAGAAAAGAAAAAAGAATTAACCAATTGTCTGCTGCATCTTTTTAATCTGTTCCCACATCTTTTTATCAATGACACTAGATTAGGGTTGCCAGACAGAATACAGGTCACTCAGTTAAATTTGACTTTCAGATAATAAATGAATATTTTTAGTATAAATATGTCCCAAATATTACATGGTTCTAGATGGGTTGGGAAAAATATGATTTTAGAAACTCTGGAATTTTCAACCTTCTTTTGCATTGTGGTCTTTTCAAAGCATTGCGTGGGATCTACTCATAAATACCAAATATCACATGAAATATACTTCAAAAACATTTGTTTTTCTGAAATTCAAATGTAACTGAGTGATTTGCTAAATCTGGCAATTAGTTACATTAGCTGAATATGCCTAATCACAGAGGTGGTCAAAAGGCTTAAGAACTTGTGGATACAAGTTTCAGTTCAGTTTTTATCAATTCCATTAAAATTTTCAATAAGTATGGCTGGATTCCTTTTAGGAAACGTAGTCTAAAGATTCACATTCTTTTATGAGCAATCGCTACAGAACCAGGGCCCCAGATTCTGTGTGTGTCTGTGTTTCTTTTAATCCATCTGCTTCCAAAGTCTTATTAAATTCAACTTAAACTACACTGAGCTATTGATTGAACTATTTATTCTACCAATAGACAATACCTATGGTGCTTTTCTGTGGCACGTTTAGATAAAATATTTGCTAACGTTTCAGCACAGAGGGAGATGAAGCCCTGCTAGTGCAGTCCAGCTTACCAAGGCCATATATTATATATTCCCCTTTTATTCTGGCATACTTCTGATTTAGCCCAGATGCTGTGTAGATTCTTCTGATTCTTGCATTTCACTGCCTACCTTTTACCAAAAGGGTTGCCTAGCAGGGTCCACAGGGTTTCCAAATGCAGGAAACTACAGCAAAGGTTGCTTGTCCTTTTAATCCACATACTGTTATCAACGCAGATTCTTTGAATGCTTTGAAAAGACCACAATGGACAATGAGGTTATAAATTTCAAGGCTTCTAAAAAACGTATTTCCCCAGCCCTCCTAGAATTGAACCAGTTACAACAAGATCTTTATGCAACAGGGCCCAGATTCTAGACACTAATACCTTTGCCCCTGGGTCAAGTAGGCCAGGTTTCCTTAAGCAAAGGCCGCTATTAAGCTTTTGGGTTCTCTACCAGGTCTCCAAGGCATCCATGCATGCATAAACAAACAACCTGAAACTCAGCCTTTCCTGTACCCATGTGTAAGCTTAATGGCTTATATTACCAAAACATTACTAAAACCAACCCAGAAATAAAAGAAAATGAATGTTCAAATCAGTGTAACTCTCAGTGGAGTGGTTGTCATTCTAGACTTTCTATCCCTGAAAGAAGTTGGATAGAGCAAGAAACATCTGTGTGTGCTTCTGATGTCACACACACAATCTCCCTCTCCCCCATCTACTTTACTTTTCTCAGTCCCTTGCTGCAAGGGAAATCTCTCGAGTCTTTAGTGTAATGTCTGAAACATAGTAAGTGCTTGATAAATGCTAGCTATCAGCACTATTAACAGGCACTGTCACCTGGTTTAAGGTCAGTTCGACTCCAAGCTAAATTCTTAGTGTTCCCTATAGTTCAGGCTTTGTGGGACTAAAGGCAGTGCACAAATCATGCTCTAGAGCAGTGTTTCTCAAATGACCTGTACTGAAAGACAAGGTTTGCTTGTTTGTTTCCAATCCATTGCAGAATCATACTTTTGTAAAATGTAATAAAAATAAAATAAATTACTAAAAAGGGGTGGAGGGAAGCACATGAAACACAAGCCCAATTTAAAAAATTAGATTCAATAGATATAAAATTATGGTGCCAAATTTCTATAAAAGTTTCTAAATGCTTACTCTTGCTTGATTTGCATATATCCTTACAGACCTGCAAGGACTATCTAAGAATTGGCACTGGTCCGGGGACCATACTTTGAGTAGCGTGGATCTAATGATCATTAAACATGCATTTCACTATTGAATATACAGGCTCTTGAAATGGAATAATATGATTATTTTAATCAATGAGTAAACTGACATCTTGTTCTTTTATTAATAAGAGAAGAATAACTCTGATAAGTCAAAGTAATATATGCAGTATGAAAATTTAATGATCTTTTCCCCAGTAGATTAAATTTCTAATTATGTGGTATTTAGGCTAATGTTAAAATCTGTATTTTCCTTAGTACACAGGCCGTCAACAAGTGGAGGTGTCTGCTCAGGAAATACAACTTATTTCTGTCAAAAATATATTGTGAATAATACAATGTATATGCAGTGTATAATACACTCCAAAGAAGGACAAAAATCAGAAAAACTACAATAGGTATGGATTTGCTACTTCAGAAAGCCACTGCCTTACCTGGCTATGGCTCTCTCAAGTTTACAAGACAGTGGCATTAAACCATACTGTGTCTGAATACCTTTCCCATCCCCATCTACCAAGGAAAATTCCGCTGATCTTACAAGACCCAGATCAAGAGTTACCTCTTGAGTGCATTCTCAACATTCGTTCATTCATTCATTCATTCGTCATTCACACTCATCCATCCAACAAAAGTGTATTGCCTACCCTACAATATGCCAAGCTGGAGATGGCACATGGTAGAGTAGGTGCTACAGATACAACATTGAACAAACCATGGTTCCTACCTTCTTAGAGTTTGTGTTCTAATGGGGAGAAAGGAGAGAAAAACAAACTAAATATATTCATAATACGGTGTTTGGTAAGTGAAAACTGTTATAAAGAAAAGTAAAACATGGACTCAACTTGCTATCTTCATCTAAATCACAGAACACAGAAAGTACTTTGACAGACTATATTCTCAATTTTCCCAAGGATTATGCACAGCTATTACCATTCTCGATACATACGAGAGAAGTTAATTCATTGCATACAATGGATGCCTTAGGGAATGACATCTTAATTTGCAGACTGAGAGAGGGTGAAATAGAGAATAACTGAGGTGCTATTTTAGATAATGTACTCTGAGTGGCCTCTGTAAGAATTGTACAAGGGAGCAGAGATCTTTTTTTAAAAATCCTTGAGCATGAGCCATGTGGATAACTAAGGGAAAAACACTTTAGGCAAGAAAACGAAATTCAAATTCCCCAAAACATAGAGAACTTGTTGAGTCTGAGGAACAGCTGGGGGAGGCCTATGTAATTGGAATGGAATGAGCTAAGTGCCAAGTACTGGGAGAAAAGGACAGCAGGTCAGGGTTGTCAGTAGAGGGCGCTCCTACCAAGCCTTATTAGACTTTTACTTTGCAGTTCAATTACAGCATAATCATCCTATTTTTCTTCAGTTAGCAACGGGTTGTTTGAAGGCAGAATCTGTGTGATGGTCATTTTGTATTTCAACATCCAGCACTGCAACACGTTAAGGCTTAAATGTGTGACTGAACAAGTGAATGGATAGATGAATGAATTAATGTATTCATACAGGGCTTTCACAAACAATATTCATTAATTATCTGCCATCCTTTCAGGAGGCAGATCTAGTCTTAATGCATCTAATTTACAGATAAAAAAAATCTAGGATGTTCAGCAACTTGCCTGCAGATACAGAATTGCTAAGATCTAGGAAAAAGGACCTTCCAAATTCAGATGTTTGACTCTTAGTTTAATGCCCTTCGTATACATTGAGCTTCCAATTATGGTTAATAGAATGGACAGAAGTAAGTTTTTAAAAAAAATCGCTGTATATCACAATACTTTCTGAAAATGGTAGATGCAAATGTAAAAATTTACATTGTTTTTAAAGTGGGGACTGGCTGCCCTCTCCTGGAAATATGAAAAAAAATCACATGAAGCAAAACCCATTTCTCCAGTCAATCTAAGACATTCCTCCACCCACCCAACCACCTTACCCCTCTTCCCCATCTCTCTGTTTCCTTTCTTTCCTAAACTTTTCATTCATGTTTGTCAACCTAAATTAATGACAGGGGGCTCCTTTTTTTTTTTTTGGCTGTAAGATTTATTTTTAAAACCTGAACTGCATCAGATACATAATACCAATTTGTTTGCAAGTTGTTGCTTAAAAATTTATTATAATCCATAGCTATCCCAAGCTTTGAGCTTCAGTTCACATTCCCTTTATATCCTCATTTTCTCCAAAATCCAGACAGCTGCCTGGGGTCCCAGCTATTACAGTCAAAACTGTCGGTGATTACAGAGATGAAGAAACGTGCTTTCTCTTATTAGCTCAGTACACTTACTCTTACAACTCAAAGTGTGTTCCACAGTCTAGCAACATCAGCATAACCAATATTAAAAATTCTGAAGCTCAGGCCCCATTGTGCTGGTAATATTTACCAGACAATTACATGCACATTCTCATTTGAGGAGCTTTGCTCCAAGGATGCTATCAAGGCATTGGTGCTACACTGAGCTGGGGTTCGAAGTCTCCTTTGTTTTCAACCATGTGGGTGGAGGTTAGAGAAAACTTTGTTGAACACATAGCAGTGTAGCCACAATCTCTAATATAGTTCATGGTATTTCTTTAAAAATACAATTCCATTCATTCATTATTAATTGATGCCATTTCTTATGTTCATCATAATCACTTTATATGTAGGTACTGAGTTTAAAGACAAGGTCTTAAAGTGGATATGTTCACGAACATGTGTGTGTAATGATAAATACCAAGGGAACATGGCTAAGAAATGGCATCAACTGATAAAGAATAAATGAATGAATAACAAAATTATATTTTTTAAGTAACAGGGTGGACTGTGTTAGAGATTGTGGGTACACTGTTATGTGTTCACCAAAACCTATTCCCTCTCCACCCTGTCTGTGATCATGTGACTGTGTTCTGGCCAATAGGATGGTGCTTGACTGATTCCAGGCTGGCCTAGAAAAAAACTTCCCATGCAAGATCCTTTCTCCAGCCTCTGGCTGGAAGTAAGGATTCCAAAGCCCTAGGGCAAGTGTTAACAAACTGGTTTTGCACTGCCTGTGGGCTAATCATGTTTTTTACATTTTTATGGTTGAAGAAAAATTAAAAAGAAGACTATTTCATGAAAAACATATGAAATTCCAATCTCAGTATCCAAAGATAAAGTTTTATTGGAATACAGCCACATTTGTTCATTTACATATTGTATACAGCTGCTTTCACACCACAACGGCAAAGCTGAGTAGTTTTGACACAGACCAGAAAGGCCACAAAGCCTAAAATATTTCCCATCTGGCCAGTAACAGAAACAGTTTGCTGATCTCTGCCCTAAAGTCTGGCTGAACTACAAGATGGGAGGAGCATGGATCCCCAAATCACTACAAGGAAGGCTGTCCACCAAATATCCTCATTGGACTCTTACATAAGAGAGAAACTTTCAGTTTTAAAATTTCACTCAGATTTCAGGATTCATCTGTTTCAACTAATACAAAAAATTTCTTTTTTAAAAATTTTCTTTTTTAAAAAATTAGATGTCCAGAGGGCAGTGCGACAGGCAGGTAAACTAAAGAAGACGAGAATGCATAATTTTAAGGAGATATTATTTTCGTATTCACAGCGTTTAAGTCATACTGGGGCTACCACTGAGAAGGGGACAACTTTTCAGTAACAAATTTTAAAATAAGTGTAATATATCCCCTCATTTCCACTAAGTGGCACGTAAGACCATTTACATTTTCAAAATGGCTGTATTTTGCGTATGTTGTGCAATATAATCCTTTACTCCCACTAGATGGCACTTCAGATCCTTTATAATTTCAAAACTAATACATTTTGTAATGTAATGTGTAATATATCCCCTCATTGCCACTAGGTGGCACTTTAAGGTCCCTTATTCAAAATACACATTTCAGGATCATCACAAAGTTTGTAATTTAATTAAGGTGGAACTATCAAAACCTACTTTATACTCGTTATTGCTGGAGACACAGAAAAAGATACAAATCAGAACCTCTCCCTCCAAGGAATTGATCATTTGTAGATTTAAAGTATAACAAACAACATGTATCTTCCTATCAAATTCCTAAATTAAAATCTTATTTCAATAAACTTATTGTTGGTTTGATAATCATTTAAATTGCATAAACATGTTTTACCCAAATGGTCACAGGTCCCACATAAGCAAAATACTTATGTGTATTTTGCTTTGTTTACAGAGAGAAAGGTCACCAATCCTGTCTTCAAGATGCATCTCTATTAGTGACAGCCATTAACATGCATCATCTTGCAGTCACTTTGTGATTCTTACCATATTTAGTCCAAAATACATTGTGTATCCTTGACAAAAATTTGTTGAATCCAAATAACAGTTTCTAGACTATGATAAAGAATGTGTGATTCTTACCATATTTAGTCCAAAATATATTGTGTAACCTTGACAAAAATGTGTTGAATCCAAATAATAGTTTCTAGACTATGATAACGAATGTGGGCTGCATCCTGAGAGTAATTATAGAAATATTGAAAGGTTTTGGATTTTTGGAAAGATCACTGTGACATGGAGAAAGAACTGGAGGACTGAAGTGGTCAAGACTAGAGACTAGTTAGGTGGCCTTATCTAGGGTAGTAGGCCCTTACGATGGAAAGAAATAAATGGACTCAAGAGACTTGAAGTAGTTACACTTCTTATCTCTGTGGGTGATAAAGCCCATAAGCTGGAATCAACTGACTTGGATTCAAAATGGAGATGCTGCCTCCTGCAATAGTGCTCTCATGGGAATTAAATAACATCAATATCAGGTGCTTGCTGTACTGCCTGTTGACATGCAGTTGAGCAGTGAAGGGTGTTATTATGGGTCCCACTGCCTACACTCTAGAGAAGATGTTTACACCCTCACACTTAGGTTAATACTATACCTCCATATTGGGCTCCCAGTACCCTATATCTATGGTGTAAAGTGGAGTTTCTCACCCTTGGCAATATTGACATTTGGATAATACTTGATGGCGGAGGCTTTCCTGTGCATCATAGAATGTTTGACAGCATCCCCGGCCTCTACCCACTAGAGGGCTTCTAGAAGCATCCCTCCCCTCCAGCAGTGGCAACCAAAAATGTTTTCAGACACTACCAACTGTCTTCTCGGGGACAAAATCATCCCCCTTTGAGAACCACTGGTACAGGCCATGGTAGCGAACAGCCCTGTCCAACAGAAATATAATGTGAACCACAAATGAGAGCCACTATGTAATTTATAACTTTCTAGTAGCCACATTAAAAAAGTGAAAAGAAACAGGTGAAACTAATTTTAAACTATATTCTATTTAACCCAGTATAGCCAAGGTATCATAATTTTAACATGTAATCTACATAAAATTATCAATGATATAGTTTACATTTTTTCATATTAGTCTTTGAAATCCAGTGGGCATACCTAACCCTAACAGCACATCTCAATGTGGACTCAGCACCTTACAAGTGCTCAACAGCTCCATGGGGTTAAGGGCTACTATATTGAACAGTGCAGAGACAGTATCTCATAGCGTGCATTTTTTTATGCTGACATCATCTTATTTTCTTCCCCCCATTTCACCATCATCCTCCTTTATCTTATTAGTTTCAACTTTTTAACCACATACGGTATTACATAGTTCCTTTTTATTGCAATAAGGGCTGGTAGGAATAAATTATCAACAAGTGGCCCCTCTCTCCAGTTCCTCCACCATGGCCACTGCTACCTTTGTTGGCTTAAAACACACTTGCATTTTGCCACCCTGCTTCCCATGTATCTGTGTTATGTCTGCCCCCATTACCCATAGAAGTCTCTATCTCTTCATCAAATCCTTCTCTGTGCTGACTAATGTTTACCTTCTAGAATTATTCCCATTTACATGGAGACAGCCATATTGTCTCCTTGGGAAAATTGCTTAAATCTTGTATGGAATGAGTCAGCAAACTTTAATGTGATGTTCTGCAAGCCATATGGACTCAACCAACATCTACTGAAGAGCGCTTCGTCCTTACATGAGGCTATTTGTTTTACTTATCCTCAAAATAATGAGCCTTCTTGCTGAAAGTGGCAGGTCCCAGTAGCCCACCTTAAGCTTTTTCTCCTCAATGATCAACAGCTTTGATGTACTATAAAAGGAAGTTTTAAGGGCCTCTGCCCTCCTTTAAGTCACCATATTTTTTCCCCATATTCCACAACCACCCAGCATCTCTCATCCCCATACCCATCTGGGTTGAAGCAGACACCGATTCTGGGGCTGCATTCCAGTCTCTCATTAACAGTGGCCTGGCTTACATCTGACAGTAAGTACGATCCCAAAGATGGCCCTGATTAACATCCTAGAGAAGAGGAATCTGTGATATGTTCAAAGCAAACAACAGCAAAAAATTCCATTTCCCATTGTTGCTCTGCAGATATCCTTTGGGTTGGAATTTAAAACTATATTGCTATGGCTCCTGAAAACTAGCTTCATATTTTTGTTAATGTTTATGTTTTCCTGACCATCACATTGATGAAGTTCATTCACCATTTATTCATCATGCAAGGATTTTTGTCAGCATCCTTTTGAGGTCCAGCTTCAGCTCATTTTCCTTTGCCTATCTGACCTTAGTAAGCCCACAACATAACATAGAGCAAGGCTGGTGGGCCAGAGGCTGGTGAGTGAGCCAAGCCAACCAACCAGTGTAGAGGGTGGGATAGATGCTGTAGGTACCCCATCCTGTCCTCTCAGCACTCACTGCTTCAGGACATCCCATGACATCCAGCTTCACACATAAGCAGCTCTCTGCCTATGAGCTTTCTCTTGGGGAAAATGGGAACAAAAAGAAAGCCAGAAGTGCCAGAGAGCTAATGCCCCTGGATGTAGCCCTGAGCCAACAGCATATGAGAGTTGGAGAATAAATACCTCAGTGTCCTCGTCCGTTGGGTGGGATAACTCTGAGTTATGTTCTATACTGGCTTATAGGGTTCCCTAATGGGATTGCGGCCCATCTCCTAAAGTGGAAATGTGCTCAATAGTACACCTGTTATTGGATTCCTCCCTTCTCTGTCTCACACCTCCGCTCCTCTACTTTTATTCCCCAAATAATCTCCTTGAATGTGAATCCTTGACTCAGGTGCTACTTCCGGGAGAACCTCATGCAAATCACACTTTGTTTAATAGATAAATATTTTGTTTCTTTGTGAACAATCACCATCAAGAGATGATAAAACCTTAATGAAAGTTGAAAAATAATTTAACTTGTGGTATGAAAATATGCACAAAAAACATATTTCTGGACAAAAACGTAACTAAAGAAAGCAAAGAGCCTGTACAATTATTTTTGTATTATCTCTGATATTTGAATTTTTTACTGTGTAATATTTACCAAGGATAAAAAGTATGCTTGAACTCTCTCAAATAATAACATAATAGGAGTTTGCATAAAATGAAATTACCAATTAGAACTTTTTCACGGAAGGGCCTTCAATTTTTTACACCTAAATACTTCAGTAAAATCCAGTGACTTGTTTTCCTAGACATGATAGAGTGTGCTATCACCATCACAAATATTTCAAGCATAGATTCTCTTTCCACACATAATGAAAACTGGGAGCTGTCCCTCAATACTTGTTCTCTTCTTCTGTCACAGTAATACAACATCCAGTTTTAGCTGGCATATACCCATCTAGAATAAATATTAGATAACCCAGCCTATTTACAATTAGGAATGGCTATGTGAATAAATTCTAAACAATGAGAGGGAATCAGAAACGTCCTGTTGCAACAACAGATAATTTGCCTTAAGAGACAGTGGTTCTCAACTGGGTGATTTGCCAGCCAGGGAACATGTGGCAATGTCTTGAGACATTTTTAGTTGTTGCAACTGAGGTTACTACTGGTATCAAGCGGGCAGAGACCAAGGTTGTTGCGAACATTCTACAATGCACAGGACAGCTCCTCTCAGCAAAGAATTACCCTGCACAAAATGTCAATGGCACAGAGATTACACAACTCCAAATTAGACACTGGATTTGAAACAAGAACTCAGAAACAATTGCTTCTAGTTCTTTTAAGCTCTGGCACAAAATCCAAGGGTTTTTCGTGTCTCTGATATCTACAAAGCAATAAAAGATGATGCTGGCTTATGTTATTAGCCATGGTATTTGAAATATCCCAAGTCCTGAACTTTTGTTCAACTTGATTCATTTTCTCGGTCAATCACTAAAGCAGTAGTTCTCATAACGTTCTGGTCTCAGGACCCCGTTACACTCATAAATTATTGGAAGTTCCAAAAGATTGTGTTTATGTGAGTTTTACCTATTGCTATTTATTGAATTAGGAATTAAAACTGAGAAAGTTGTAAAACACAAGAACACATTCTATTAGCTATCGGCATGATATTCATTGCACACCATGTGGTCTCTGGAAAACTCTTACGGCACACTCTTGAGAGAATGAGAATTAAAAAACACAAATAATATCTTCATATTATTATTAAAATAATTTTGACCTCAAGGAACTTCTGGGAATAAACAAAAAAACCCAATAGTTCCTCAGACCATACTTTGAAAACTGCAGGACTAAA
This sequence comes from Nomascus leucogenys, assembly GCF_006542625.1. Lineage (NCBI taxonomy): Eukaryota > Metazoa > Chordata > Mammalia > Primates > Hylobatidae > Nomascus > Nomascus leucogenys. Next base: position 10,023,608 of record NC_044406.1, read on the forward strand.
GACATCACTTTAAAGGCCTAGAAATTGATAAATATACTAGTATCCTTTGTGACATAAAAAGGCTTTTCTCCTTGTAAATATATGCTCATTTCTAAAAGATACAGTTGTCTCTTATAGCTTCTCTATGGCCCAAAATATACAAACAAGAGGAACAGAAATCAACTATATCATGATAACAGCAACTTTTGATCTTTTTAAATATTGAATATGTACATTGGACTGGCTCACTGATCTTAGAGATCATTTGAGAAAAACAATCAGTCATTTTCATCTTCTAATCTGAGACATCTGAAACTATCAGAAGATCATGGTCTCATGTTTCATGTGCCCACACTCAGTGAAATCTGGTAATAAAAAGGGACTTTAAGACCTTGAATTATATTTTCTTTGATTTTCCTAGCCCTTTATAGCTGAGCACCTGTCAATAAAGTGTATCTTTAGGAGAAGAGTAACTAACACAAGCTGTACCCCAGAAATTCAATGACCCACAGAGAAGACCCAGAATGGCTCTTTTCTTTATGCAGATTTCAGGAAGAACTCAATATTTTTATAATTTTTTTCTCAATTTAATAAACAACTCCTATAATGTGTACAATAATAACCAAATACTGAATGTCTAAATGCTTCTAATTTTAAAAATATTAAGGTACTTTATTTTTAAATAATCATTTTCTCCATTTCTTAATATTCTGAACACTTATTTTTTCAGCATAGATTAATTGAAACTAATCCAGATGTTAGATTAATAAAGATCAAGATTTCTCAACCTTGGCACTATTGACATTTGGGGCCAGAAAACTTTTTATTGTGGGGACCACTGTGTGGTTTTTTTGTTTGTTTGTTTGTTTGTTTTTGAGACAGGGTCTCGTTCTGTCACCCAGGCTGGAGTGCAGCTGCAGTGGTGCAATATCTTTCTTGGTTGAGAACCACTGCTATAGGTCTAACAATTTATCATTCAACTGTCTTGAGAAATGAGCCATTGAGACAATTAATGCACCACCCTTCAAATGCAAATTTAGAGGACTTTGGAATATGACTGAACTTTCTTGACACCATCCCCATAACAGCTTTGTTTCATTACTGTGATTTCAACTTAAAATTGTTCCATGGATTTCAAGAAAGTTAATTTCCATGGCATTCTGCAGAGTTGCCTACCCTGCTGAATAAATGACAGACCCGCTAACCATCCACATGGGCATAAACTCAGACACTCGAGAGTAAACAGCTTTTTCTCATCCTCTCAGGAGATGTTTCACAGAGACCCAGACCACAGCTCCCACTTCTGAACTAGCCTAAGCGATCCAACATCAGAAAAGACCCACATTCAATAAATGTTAGTGGAGTGCCTAACCACGGCCCCCCACTGTTTTAGGAGGGGTTGGGGATAGAAAAAGGAATGTGACTTTATCCTCACTCTGGCAAAGAATACAGACCTCCAAATTACCAGCCACTTAGCCTTTAGTTAAGTCTATAAACAGCTCTTTTGAACCTATTTAGAATGAAAATCAATAAGCTTAATGGAGATAACTAGCCAGAGGAGATTAATAAGCCCCTAATCTCATTGGTTATCCAGGGACAAAAAAATGAAAAAAAACAAAAACCTCAGGCTGGGTACGGTGGCTCACGCCTGTAATCTCAGCACTTAGGGAGGCTGAGGAGGGTGGATCATGAGGTCAAGAGTTCAAGACCAGCCTGGCCAAGATGGTGAAACCCCGTCTCTACTAAAAATACAAAAATTAGCCGGGCATGGTGGCGGGCGCCTGTAATCTCAGCTACTCAGGAGGCCGAGGCAGGAGAATCATTTGAACTCGGAAGGTGGAGGTTGCAGTGAGCTGAGATCACGCCACTGCACTCTAGCCTGGATGACAGAGCAAGACTCTGTCAAAAAAGAAAAAAAAAACACCTCAACAAGTGCAATATTGAAAAGGTTTAATTAAGAAAAGTTACCATGAGGAGCAATACTTCAGCTTTACAGAGCAGCTAATAGGAGGAGGAGGGGGTCCTATGCTATAAGAGACCTCAAATTTCATTTGTTCACCCAGATCTAGAACCCTCTTTTCAATAATCATGGCAAATGGTCACCTTTGGGGTAGAGAGCAGAGTTCCACAAGCAAAATTACCCATAGGACAGATAACTGTATTTCCTTGGCCAAATAGCTAGTCATTTTGATGTCCCCCTAGCTTGAGAGAGTCTTAGATACCTCTTTGGGATCTCCGAAGGCGACCAACTCCCACCCAGCAGCCACCAGTGACTTTCATTGTTGAAGATGGCTTATTGGCACCAAGAAGGCTTGAGAGAATACGCACAAAATTCTATAGAAGAACACAGTGTACTTCTGCAAAGAAGAACATGGTGAACCTTCAAATAAAGAAGGGACAAAGCAATCATAGGGCGTTGGAAGTAGTCCGTAAGTGAGACTATTTAAACCAACTGATTTCTCTGGGCTGTAATTTAAGAACGGCATGGAAGTCATCTGTTACACTTGCACAGACCAGGCCAGTGGGGAGCCAAACAGCTGTTGTGCACCAACCATGGCAGAAGAATTGCATTTTGTGGCCCAGTGCAGCACAGCTGTGAGCAGCTTGAAAACAGCATCCAGCTGTACTTTTCTCCTGAGTGCCTGCATGGGGCTCCACAGGCAAGCAAATATTTCTAAATGTAAGTTTTGTTATTATTCAGGTACAGTGGGGCTAACAGATCAGTAGACAATTGCCTTTGGGAAAACAGCTTGTTACTCACATTTCCCAAGAGGAGAGGCATGCCACACCACATAGGGCCACATGGGGAAGCACCAGGGCTGGTCAGGGGAAAGAGGGAGCAAGGAGAAAACATGGGCAAGAGCCTTTATTGTGGTTTGTGTGGAAAGGAATGGGTGAGGCAGGGCTAGAAGGCTTAGAAGTGGCTAGCTTGAATAATTTAAGTGGACTCTGGGGTGTAAGGTCCGTCTCTAGTGTCTGGTACCTGGCCTGGGGTGATTAGGGCAAGGGTTTGAGAGCCCTGTGAGAGCCCAATAAGTGAGATGGTTGGGGTATGGGCTCTGGATTGGTTGGTCCACATAGGAAAGGTATAATTCCAAGTCACTTGTTTACCATCCCTAGGAATTAGCTAGCTCTCCCAGGGGAGGGGCAGTCCCTTCAGGATCAGCAAGGCTCTGGATATCAAATGATCAGAAATACAGAAATTAAAAAGGCTTAATTAATCCAGCAGTTAACATAGCACTCACCACTCCATCACAGGATTAACCATTCAGAGGTCTTCCCCACAAAACTGCTGGCTTCTTACTTGTCTTTGTCGCCCAAGACTTAGCACATTTACTGATTGCTCAATAAATGTGAAATCCTAGAGCCACCACTACTAGTTGCATACCTTAGGCAAGTTACTTAACTTATCCATGCCTCAATTTCCTTATCTGTGAAATGGGGATAATAGTAATAGTAACAACTACATAGGATTGATATGAGGATAACATTGATTAATATTTTTAAAATCACTGCAAACACTGTATAAGTGTTTGGTTTTCAAAATGTCAGTTGAACTGGACTGAAAGCATGTAACATCACATACCGAAATACAAATGCAGAGCTTTTTGTGAATGATTTCTATCTTCTAAGGTTGTGTTTGTGTTTTTCCTTACTTAGATTTAGACTGTGCATTTGGTTTTCTAGAGCTGTAAATAATGGTTAGGCAAATCCCTACTTTTTTTTTTCCTAACTCCCAAAAGGAGAAGACAACTCTGCTTAAATAAATTCTATTTCTCTCAGCTCATTCACTGGAAGACAATTAAATCTTAAGATTTCCAGCTGGGTGCAGTGGCTCACACCTGTAATCCCAGCACTTTGGGAGGCCAGCTGAAGCGGGCAGATCACCTGAGCTCAGGAGTTTGAAAACAGCCTGGCCAAATGGCGAAACCCCATCTCTACTAAAAATACAAAACAATTAGCCAGGTGTGGTGGTGGGTGCCTATCCCAGCTATTCTGGAGGCTGAGGCAGGAGAATCACTTGAACTCGGGTGGCAGAGGTTGGCAGTGAGCCGAGATCGCGCCACTGCACTCCAGCCTGGGTGACAAAGCGAGACACCATCTCAATAAAAAGAAAAAAAAAAAGGCCGGGCGCGGTGGCTCACGCTTGTAATCCCAGCACTTTGGGAGGCCGAGGCGGGCGGATCACGAGGTCAGGAGATCGAGACCACGGTGAAACCCCGTCTCTACTAAAAATACAAAAAAAAAAAAAAATTAGCCGGGCGTGGTGGCGGGCGCCTGTAGTCCCAGCTACTCGGAGAGGCTGAGGCAGGAGAATGGCGTGAACCCGGGAGGCGGAGCTTGCAGTGAGCCGAGATCGTGCCACTGCACTCCAGCCTGGGTGACAGAGCGAGACTCCGTCTCAAAAAAAAAAAAAAAAAAAAAAAGATTTTCTGGTGCCAAGAAAATAAAAAGAATTGGTGGGGAGAGGGAGTGGTCAATAGAGTCAGAAGAGGGAGAATGCAGGGGTGGAAGAAACCATCTATGGTTTATGGGTAGATCATGCCCATGCCTCTGCCCCAATCCCCTAATTTAAGCAGTATGCTCAACTTCAAGTCTGGGTTTGGGGCAATGCCTTCAGAAAGGCATGATCGAAGGGCGTAAATGCTGACTATACTTCCTAAAAATGGGTTTATTTATTCCCCTTCCCTCTCACTTCCACCCCAAGAACACACAATCTGTCACATCTTGGATATGAACTTAAGGCTGGTGTGAAAATATTTCTTTGAGGCTAGGAGTCTGTGAGTCTAAGTTGCAAAGTTAGAAAACCCTCCAAGCTTGACAAATAGGCCAGGAGAGCAAACCAAAATATCAGCTAGCACACATTAATCTACATAGCAACCACCTTACTGACCATGAGTCGACATGCAGACACTTTAGGATGCAGAGTGGGAAGGGTCTCCTTTGGGTAGGAAAAAAAAAATCATATTTGGGAGTAATCAAAAACAATAGCTTTACAAATGAGAGATGAAGCAATGATTTGAGAAATGGAGCAAGTGGATTTTACAAAAAATGTTGATTTATTGCAGATACTAATGGAAATTTAGGAGAGAAGGAAATATAGATGGGGGTGCTTGTGGTCTCCTTAGAGCTTCTGTTCTATGTAACCTCTCAGTTCAAATGTCCTTAGTGGCTTGATTCATTTCAAGTTTCCTTCTCTTCTGAGTCTTAGAATGTCTAACGATTATTTTGCTTTAGCAAAAGGAGGTTATTTTGTATAATTTTAGAACAATAGTTCTCAACCAGGGGCAATTTTGCCCCACAGGGGACATTTGGCAATGTCATGGGACATTTTTAGTGGTCACAATTCAGAGGGGAGGAGCATGCTACTGGCATCTAGTGGTTGGAGGCCATGGATGCTGCTAAACATCTTCAATGCATGCAACAGCCACCACCACAAAGAATTATCCAGTTCCTAATGTCAATAGTGCTGAAGTTGAGAGACCCCAGTTTAGACAATGCAAAGGTATTTTGCTGAAATTAGCTCACTGCGACCATAAAAACTCCAAAAGGTAAGTATTATCCTCCCCTCTTGGTTGCTTTCATGAGGATGGGAACCTGCCAGTGGCAACAAGTGACATTGCCACTAGACAAAGCTGAGTTTGGACCTGAGACTGTCTGACTCTAAAGCCTATACTCCTAAACAGCATGCTATATGCATAGCCCAGAAACCTTGTAAACAATTGCAAATGTGTATGTATGTGTGTGTAGAAAGAGGGACAGAAAGAGTTTTATATTCTAGTGCTTATTTTGTTAATTTGCTGAATTTTTAAAATATTTTGTTAAAGTCAAGATTCTCTGAGTAACAGAGCAATGCATTAAGAACAGATACTTGTTATAGATTGATTACCCAATTTTGTAAGAACAAGTGTACAAGGAAATTGACTTAATGCTAAAACCGTATCAAGTGTAATTCAATTTTTGATTATTTAGAAGGTATCTTCACTCTTAAGGCTCCCTACGGCCCCCTTTCTTATATCTAGGCTGGTTCAATTGTTTTTAGGCATTTGGGATAATCATGACACATGGAAAACGAAACACAGAACATGTGGAAGGTGTGTTGTCCATGTAATGGATAATGCTCAGTAAAAGATTAAGAGAAATAATGAATGAAATGATAAAAAATAATGCATGACTACAAGATCTACATTAACAGCAGATGCCTAGTGGCCCAATGTTTATTTAGAAGAATGCAACATGTTTGAAAGCTTGAGATTCACATATGGGTAAAGTTCCACAGGCCAGACTTTAGCCAAAAGCCACGGATTTATCATATGTAGGACAGAGAGGCAAATGTTTAAACCATGCCAAAAGTCTGAGAGGCCTTAAGAACATAATCAAGTTTCCAATAAACCCTAAAGGTTGGGTTATGCCTGTCATTTTGAAATTGGCTTCACAACCACTTCAGTTTTGAGGTTGAAAAATCTGGCACCCAAAACAAGTCACTTTTTAGGTCTTCATTTATGTTTGTTGATGCCATGTTTGGAATGAGGTTCACTTCATGGTTCATCTTATTTGTTTCAAGCAAGGGTCAATCTCAGTATCATCAGTTCTCTGGTGGAATTTAATTTCACACTGACATCTTGGGTCACTTGAATCATGTGATTTCTTTCTTGCGAATAAATTGACTCTCCATCAGCCTTTCAGAACGCAGCCTGTTTTGATGCAGTGGTAAGAAGATCAAACATTTTAGCAAATGAAGGATATGATAAATATTTTATGCTAGACTTACATAATGCAAGTCTTCCAGTAGGGCCAACGCTATTTGGCAGAAATTAAAACATTATCTCAAACAAACAAACAAAACCTTTGAAGAAATGATCTCATCACTCTGAAACTTCCTACAAAAATATGTAGATAGTTCATAATTATGTTTAATGTTCAGCTGGAGATCCATTGCAGTGTGGGCTAGACAACCTCTCAGGTTTCACTCATTTCAGACACCAGCAAGTTGTGTGACCTGGGGCATGTGCCTTTCCTTCTCTGATTTTTTCAGCTATACAATGATGGGGGGCAGGGAGTCAGGAGTGTTCTACATGGTACAAGAAGTCATTCTTGGCAAGTACAAAAGACCCATGATTCTATTATATAATTCTCCAGAATAAGAAAAAATCTATTTGGCAAACCAATGTTTAATTTACCAAGTAATAACGCCTTTCAAAAATCTTGACTTCAAGGAGATATTGTGCTTCTTATTTGCAAACATTAGATTGAAGTACATCTCTAGTACTTTCAATAACCTTGAAATCTAAAATGCAAACATTCAGGTAGCTGTATAGTTTATTCCCATAGTTTATTCCCTTCAAGGTTTTGCATAGTAGGAGCTAATCCTCTCAGATAAAGCTATCAGGCTTTCTTAAAAAAAAAAAAACTAATTTGTGCTTCAAAATAGCAGATAAACTATGACTCTCAGATCACAAAACAGACAGCATGCAAGGCAACATCTAGAAGCTTAAGCATAGAAGTCAGGCAGACATCCTCACTCTATCCTTTATTTATAGCTGAGATTTGGAGAAAACTATACCCTAAACCTTAATCTCAACATCTCTAAAATGACAATGAGAGAGTTAGTTCAGGGAGCTGCCCCAAAGACTGCAAGCGCTGATGTGTTTAAGAGTGGCACAATGTGCGCTCAAGGTAACTCCCCAAAATGCAGGCTTGAAATGTTAATAATTTTATTATTCACAGAGTAAGTTTTTACTATCACATTAACAGCATGCTTTCTACCAGTTTAAAAAAGTGAACTGGAACAAAATAATTATAGATCATGTTTTTGTGAAAGGATGTAAAGATTCCCAATTTAGGAAGGTAAACGAGGGTGACGCCCATCTGGATATGCAAGAATGGAGCCGCTGTGATTTGCCCTGCAATTGACCTTCTGTTTTTATTCCTTTTTGAAGTCCTGCCTTCAAAATAATAAAGAAAAATATGAAAAGTGAGCCTTCTCCTACTGGGAAAATTAAGAAATGAACTATGATTTAAGGTTTATTTCATTGTTTTCTGTGAACTCCTGAAAAATATGTATAAAACATATATATATATGGCAAATAAACATATATTTGCCTTTTATTCTGGGACATTATTTATATCTATATCTCTAATGCCTGGTGCTTATTGGAGCTGCAATAAATGACTGCTAGCTGTTACACAAATATCTTTCTCCATTCATTAAGCCCTTTTTGATCATCATACTGGGCAGAATTTAATTATGGTAGTAAGAATCTTTAAAATATATATTATGAAATTCCTGTAAAATATAATAATAAAGACTAGGAAAGTATTAAGCCTAAACTCACATATCTTCTTTCCCAAATTCCATCAGAGTGTTGTCTGGTTTTCAGAAGGTTGCAAAGCAAGGGGTAAAGATGAACATTTGGAAACTACTTTCAGCTAATTCTATTAGACTTAAGTAATTCCTGCCCATGCCATTTTTTTCTTTGAAGGACCATGGGTTGCTGTTTGTATTTTATAATCACTCTTCCTATCTCAATAGACTATCTCAGGTGGCTGCTTTCTTATTTGTTAAACACTTGCTGTCAGCTTTCAAACTCCTTTAACAAAAATGAGGAGACTTGAACTTCCACCATACCTTCTCTTTTCCAGGTCTATATCCAACATTCCGCCCCACTTCAAACTCCAAGAAAAATTTTACATGGAGATGGTCATTCAATAAAATATTATGCATATTGAATCAATTTCTTGTTCTACTTCTCTGATAAATCAGTATCAGGAAACATGACATGTCATTGGAAATAAAAAGGGAGAAAATAACCTACCAAATGAGACATAGTAAATACAAAGGCTTCGTTTGTTAGTAAAACAGGGCTGAACTCAACATCAAACACCCAAGATATTTTTAGAAATGCAAGAATTACAAGAAAATCTGAGACACATCAGCCTCACGTTCTTTGGAGTCATTTGGGCAGCAGAATCTTTGGCCTGTCCAGAAAACCTAAAAATAGTTTATGGCTCCATATGATGGCATGTAGGTAGTGGTTTTCCAATAGAACATGTCACAACACTTCCACTGCAGTGTGGAAACAGGTGTTTGAATTTCCAAGGGAAGAATGTGCTAGATTCTTCTTGGCTTCCCTTTGTGGCAAGCTCATCTTCCATGACAGCAGAAGGAAAACAGGGGAATTGAAAAGCAGTTTGAGAAAAAAAATATTCTGCCTCTTAGAGACCACCACTTCTTAAATGTGAATGTGCACAGCAATCACTTGGGCACATTGTTGATTTCACAGATCTGGTTGGGGCCTGAGATTCTGCATTTCTAATTATCTCCTAGATGGTGCTGATGTTGCTGGTCCATGGCCCACATTTGAAATAAGATAATAGAGTATTTCCAAATGAGGTCTGTTCTCTAGTCTCTTCTCTGGGATTCGCCAATTGGCCCACTGAGCAATCTCAGCTTACACGAGTAGAAATTGAGACCCTAAAAAGTCCAGTTGAACAGCCATGAAGTGGACCTCTATCTATTTCTAATTCTGTTTCTAATAATATTTCTATTTCTGTGCTCCTCTATCAGGGAGAAAGCCACCCAGCATATTTTCTTTACGTCTTACTGAGCAGAACACGGTCACAATAGTTGCTCCACCTCAATAAAAAAGGCACAGGCCCTGCAACTACACTTTAAAGATGCACCCATTCAATTTCAGGAACTGCTGTGCAACAAAAGGTGAGGAACCACTGATCTAAGCAGTCCTCTTTAAATACCCACTAAGGAATACCTTAGCTGTGGTCCTGAGTTTCCTAAGTGAAGGGAATGGAGTAACAAATGAGTATCTGAGAACCTGAGCTGATTTAAGGTTAGAGCAATGGCTGGCCACTTTCTGGGACTTTATGGACACTGGGCTGACTTAGTGCTGGTTCCCACTCTGGGCTGCATGCTAGAGTCACCTGGGGAGCTGTAAAAAAAAAAAACAAACTGATGACTGGGGGCCACCCCCAGAGATTTTTAGTTTAATTCATTGGGACATAGCTTGTGCAGCAGAATTATTTTTCCTTTTGTGTTTAGTTGACATGTAACAATTCTACACATTTATGGGATACAGAATATTGTTATAATATATACAATGTGTAATGATCAAATCAAGGTAATTAGCATATCTACTGCCTCAAACATTTATCGTTTATGTTGTGAACATTCAAAATCCTCTCTCCTAGTTTTTTGACATATACAATAAGTTATAGTCAACCATATTCACCCTACAGTGCTAGAACACCAGAACTAATTCCTCCTATCTAGATGTAAGTTTGTATTCATTAACCAGTCTCTCCCCATCCTCCCCTCCCTTCTGACCTTCTCTACCTCTAATACCCACAATTCTACTCTTTACTTCCTTTGGCTCAAAATTTTTTTAGCTGCCACATCTGAGTGAGAACATCCAGTATTTGTCTTGCTGTGTCTGACTTATCTTGCTTAACATAATGTCAGCCAGGCTCATCCATATTGCCAAGAAAGACAGAATTTCACTTTCTTATGGCTGAAAAGTATTTCTTTCTTTCTTTCTTTTTTTTTTTTTTGAGATAGAGTCTCACTCTAGGCTGTAGTGCAGTGACGTGATTTCAGCTCACTGCAACCTCTGCCTCCCGGGTTCAAGTGATTCTCCTGCCTCAGCCTCCCGAGTAGCTGGGATTACAGGTGTGCACCACCACACCAAGCTAATTTTTGTAGTTTTAGTGGAGACGGGGTTTCACCATGTTGACCAGGCTGGTCTCAAACTCCTGACCCCAGGTGATCCACCCACCTCGGCCTCCCAAAGTGCTGGGATTACAGGCATGAGCCACCGTGCCCAGCCAGCTGAAAAGTATTTTATTGTGTATAGGTACTATATATGGAGAAGAATAAAACTAGACCCCTATTTATCACCATATACAAAAATAAACTCAAAATGCATCGAATAGTTAAACATAAGATCCAAAACCATAAAACTACTAGAAGAAAACACAGGGAAGTTCTTCAGGACATTAAGACATTAGGCCTAAACTAATATATCTTCTTTCCCAAATTCCATCAGAGTATTGTCTGGTTTTTCAGAAGGTTGCAAAGCAAGGGGTAGAGATGCACATTTGGAAACTACTTTCAGCTAATTCTATTAGACTTAAGTAATTCCATAAAAATTGTATGGCTAAGACATCAAAAACAGAGGCAACAAAAACAAAAATAGGGTAAGGGAACTATATTAAACTAAAAAGCCTCTTCACAGCAAAGGAAACAATCAACAGAGTGAAGAGACAACCTGTAGAATGGGATAAAATACTTGCAAACTATTCATCCAATGAAGGACTAACATCCACGATATAAAAAGAACTCAACAGCAACAAAAACAAATAGGATCTGAAGAGACAATTCTCAAAAGAAGGGAAGCAGAATTTTTAGAAGCCCCAGGGGTGAATCTAATATGCAGCCAAGGTTTAGAGCCACTGCCCTGGAGCTGTGCTTCTCAGTCTGTAATGTGCACACAAATCACCTAGAAATGCAGATTCTGATTCAGTAGGCCTGTGATGAGATCCAAACTTCTGCATTTCTCAGAAGCTTTCAAGGATGCTGATGCTGCCGGTCTACCAACTCCACTTTGTCTGGAAAGGCCCTGAAAAAGCAGTACTCAAAGTGTGGTCCATGAACCAACATGATCTGAAAATTACTTACTGCCATTTCACAAGGAGAGAATTTGAGAGCACTGTTTAGAAACATTTATAGCAATTTGACATTGCAGAGGCACCCAAGTGTTGAACTTTGTATTTTACAAAGGTAAAGCATATTACAACAAAACACCTGGTTCTTTAGCACTGGTAATCTGTGAAGCACACACCTAGAGGATAATCCCCTGTTTGGGCATGCAAACTTGAGGTGGAAATTACATTTTATTATCTATAGAATGCTTGGCCATAAAGGGCACTTAGAAAATGTTGGTTGAATGAATGAGTAAAAAACATTGGCCTTCTGGTTGTGGCTAGGGATAAGCTTCAAAAAGAGATAAGCCTAAGCTTATATGGACTTCAATATGCAGAGAAAAAGGTTGGAAAGTTGGGGAAAGGTTGTAATTTAATTTGATTTCCAACATTTGCTAAGAGCTTCTACACTATACTTTAGAGACAGAAAGATGAGAAAAATGTGGTCCTGGACCTGACAGAGCCCCGTTTATCACCCTGTTATACAAAGTGTGGACCAAAAGCATCACTGGTTATTAAAAATACAGGAACCTTGGCTGGCCCCAGACCTGCTGAATAAGAATCTGTATTTGAACAAGACAATTACTGCACACATTAAGATTGGAGACGTTGCTCTAAACAAGTAGTTCTCAACCCTGACTGAACATTGGAACTTTTAAAAAGCCTGATGCATAGACCACACTCCAGACCAATTAAATTAGATTATCTTGGGTGTGGCTCAGGCATCTTTAGTTTCTAAATCTCCTGAGGTAATTCAATGTCAACCAAGGCTGAGAACTACTTGTTTGGAGCTCTAGTAGGTAGGTATGTGAAGGTAAGATGTCAGTCTGAAGAATGCATTCATTGAATGGGCAATGGAGGGAGGGGCCTTGATGGATTTTGAATGCAAATTGCTTTTCAGAATTACACATTAGGAAGATCATTGGAATAATTGCATGTTAATGTAATCAGATGAGGTAGAGACTAGCCACTTGGAAAGTCTCTTAAGAGGGCATCACACAATACATATCATGAGAGGACAGTATATTATCTTGTCAAATTCTCCACTTTCTGGATAAACTAAGGGGGCCCAGTCTGTGTGCTGGTGAGTGGACTCATTGGCAGTGGTGACTGATGTCAAAAGGACTAGTTAGGATGGCCCATTCATCAATTTGATTTGAATCAGGGACAGCCAGTAGAGCATATCTAAGATAAATTCTTTAGGGGGCATTGAGTAAAAAAATCTAGAGAACAAATACAAATGACAAAAGTAGGGGAAAGAAGCAAGATTCGGGAACTGGAGGAGTGGTTAGAACAAGGAAGAAAGGAGTGAGATAAAAGTCATGGACAACACAAGGGTGACTTGGGACCAACATAAATGTCATGGACAACATCACAGTGTCTTGATTTTGCCATAATGGGTAGGAAGGCTTATGAAATGAAATGAAGAGTCCGAGGTTAGGATGAATACTAAATAGAAGGATTGTTAATCATCAAAATTTCTATTATGTATATTCTACTGAAGGAACCAGAGCTGACATCTCGCATAGTCATCTACAGGCTAATTGCCAGCAAATTAGAAAATTCCATCTGTTAGAACCTCTCATCCTACTCAGTTAAAGTTTTACTATATCTAAAGAGTCAAAGTTAAACATTTGATAAACCAGAGAACCCATTATTAACCCATGTTAATAATGCTTCAAGGAACACTTTTGTTGGTTTTACTAACTCCGGAGTTTGACATTTCAGAAGATGAGTGTTATGGGATGAACTGTGTCTCCAAAAAAAAGATATGTTGGAGTTCTTACCCCCACTACTTCGAAATGTGACCTTATGTGGAGATAGGGAATAAACAGAAGTAATCAAGTTAAAATGATGTCATTAGAGTGGGTCCTAATCCAATATGTCTGGTGTCCTTGTGAAACAGGGAAGTTTGGACAGACAGAGAGATATGCACATAGAAAGAATGCCATGTGAAGATGAAGGTAGAGATTAGGGTGATGCATCTACAAGCTAAATGATGCCAAAGATTGCCAGCAAACCATTAAAACTGGGAGAGAGACTTAGAATAGATTCTCTCTCACAGCCTTCAGAAGGAACCAACCTTGCTGACACCTTGATCTAAGACTTCTAACCTCCAGAACTGTGTATCAATACATTTCTGTTTAAGCCACTCAGTTTGTGCTACTTCATTACAGCAGCCTTAGCAAACTAATACAATGAGCTGTAAGAGAAGATAACATAGATGAAATAAAAATCTGGAAAAGGTATAAGGAACTAAAACAACTCAACAGTAAGAAAATAAACAACCCATTTAAAACATGGGCAAAATACCTGAATTGGCATTTCTCAAAAGAAAACATCAAATGGCCAATATTTTTTTCAATATATGAAAAATATACTCAATATAACTAATCATCAGAGAAATGCAAATCAAAACTACAATGAGATATCACCTCACACCTGTTAGAATGGTTATCAAAAATATGAAACATAAAAAGTGCTGGAGAGGATGTGGAGACAAAGGAAGCCTGGTACATTGTTGGTGAGAATGTAACTTTGAACAGCCAATATGGAAAACAGTATGGAAGTTCCTCAATAAATTAGAAATAGAACTACCATATAATCTAGCAATCCCACTACTGAGTATATATCCAAAGGAAATGAAATCAGCATGTCAAAGAAATATCTGCACTCCCATGTTCACTGTGGTAGTATTCACAAGAGCCAAGATATGGAATCAACCTAAAGTTCCATCAGTGGATGAACTGATAAAGAAAATGTGCCATATATATACACACACATACACACACACACACACACACACACACACACACACAATGGCATACTGTTCAGCCTTAAAAAAGAAAGAAATCCTACCATTTTCAACAACACAGATGAACCTGGAATTCATTATGTTTAGTGAAACAAACCAGGCACAGAAAGACAAATGCCACATTGTATCAATTTATATGTGAAATCTAAAAAAGGCAAACTCATAGAAGCAGAGAATAGAATGGTGGTTGACAGGGGCTGGAGATGGAGAGGGAGGATTGGAAGACATTGGTCAAAGGATAAAAAATTTCAGTTAGGAAGAGTAAGTTCAAGAGCTCTATGGTACAACATGGTGACCACAGTTAATAACAATGTATTGTATACTTGAAAATAGCTAAGAGAGTAGATATTAAGTGTTCTTACCACAAAAAAGATAAGTATGTGAGGTAATGCATATGTTAATTAGCTTGATTTAGTCATTCAAAAATATATACATATGTCAAGACATTAAAAATAAGACCAGGGGAACTTTATCTGTTATAAAATTAGGACAGTGCTACTAATGAAAATAATAATTAGTTGAGAATATATTTCATGAGAAAGTGCTTTATTTGTGATAAATCAGGCTTAAATGTGTAGAAAATCCAATCTTGAACAAATAAAATCGTTGCTTAGAACATTTTTTTTTTTTTTTTTTTTTTAGAGATAGGGTGTCACTCTATCACCCAGGCTGGAATGCAGTGCTGCCATCATGTCTCACTGTAGCCTCAACCTCCTGGGCTCAAGCAATCCTCTCACCTCAGCCTCCTGAGTAGCTGGGACTACAGGCGTGCACCACCATGCCCAGCTAATTTTTGTATTTTTTTTAGACAGGAGGTCTCACCATATTGCCCAGGCTTTTCTCGAACTTCTGGACTCAAGCAATCTGCCTGCCTCGGCCTCCCAAAGTGCTGGGATTACAGGCATGAGTGCTTGCGCCTGGCCAGAACTTTTTAAAGAAGAGCTATGACAGAATGAGATCCCCAAGAATATAGGAAATAGTCCTTTCTAATTTGAAAAGCAGAGCATTTTTACTCTTGAGGCAATTCACCATTAAGTTTACTAAAGCAGATAATGGCTTCCAAAAAGTCAAGGGGGAAGGAATAGAGTCAGGGAAAGAAGAAAGGAGCCAAATGGATGAATAAGGAAAGGAAGAACAAAGAATATCAACATGTATTACACAACTATTTCTTGAAAAATGTGTCAGCTTGTACCAAGCCGGTTTCAACTAGCAAGTAACTAGTCAAACTCCTTTGGGTAAGGGAGGCAGTGATACAGAGTCCAGTGTGAATACCAACATGAATTTAACTATTTCAGAAAGACATTTCAAGGGCATTGAGTAGGCAGAATGTACTATATTCAAAAGCTACTAACATGCTAAAAACCACAGCAAATGTTTAAATGTATTTGCCTAAATGTAATCAGCTAGAAGTTGCTTTTAAGAATCATCCTGTTCAATGAATGGATAAAGAAAACGTGCCGTATATAATATACACAATGGAATACCATTCCATCATTAAAAAAAGAATGAAATCCTATCATTTGCAGTAACATGGATATAACTGGAGGTCATAGTGTTAAGTGAAATACGCCATGCACAGAAAGAGAAATACCACATGTTCTCACTCACATGTGGGAGCTTAGAAAGTGTATTTTATGGAGGCAGAGAGTAGAATAATAGTAACCAGAGCCTAGGAAGGGTGGGTGGGGGTGAGATGAAGAGAGGTTGGTTAATGTGTGCAAACATACAGTTAGATAGAATAAGTTCTAAGGTTCGATAGCAGAGTATGGTGACCATAGTTAACCACAATGTATTGTATATTTCAAAACTGCTAGAAGAAAAGATTTGAAATATTCCCAACACATAGAGATCATAAATGCTCGAGGTGATGGATATCCTAAATACCCTGACTAAATCATTGCTCACTCTCTGCATGTAACAAAATATGACATGTACCTCCTAAATATGAACAAATATTATGTGTCAATTAAAAAAAAATCATCCTATTAAATCTTTTGAAGTTAGAAATTTGGTTTCTCATACAGAACCTTTATTTCATCAAGAATAGAAAATATATTCTCTGGCTTTTACAGTTTTCTTGGTAGTTGGTCTTTGGTGCAGTGGTATGAATAATACAAAATTAAACCTGAATCCACCACATGTATTTGAGAGTGGAAATATAAATACTTTTGTATAATCTCTCCCTCCCATAGATGTCTACAGTGAAAAAGTACAGTTTGATAAAGTGTCAAAATGCAGGAAGGAAAACAAAGCGACTGAAAAATGTGGTGAAGCAGAGCAAAAAAGAAAAGCAATACTCCTAAGTGGGAACCTTTGAGACAATCTACCAATGAATAAGCATTTACTGAACAACTGCTGTGTGAATGGGGTTGTGCTGGGCTCCTTTTGGGACAACAAAACACATCTGATAGGATCTCTGTTCTGAAGGGGCTCACACAACCAAGAGGGTGATAAGAAAGACAAACCTAGAAAGACACCTGAAATACATGCCAGTTCATGAAATGTGTCTTCTGACACAGGTTTTAAGTGGGAAAACTTTGCAATTCATTAACTCATTTCAAATTAATTCAACAATATTTACAGAGGTATGCCTATTTGCCATGCACTGTTCTAGGTTCTAGGGAAATGCCTATGATGAAAACAAAGGAAGTAGTCCTCATGTAGCTTAGATTCAGTCGAGATGGAGTGAGCAGAGATAGGCCACAAATACACAAATAATGTTTAATATGTAAATATTGCAAAGAAAAATAAAGCTGGATAAAGGGACATGGGAGGGAGAGAGGGGTGCACAGTGGTCGGGGAGGCCTCTCTGAGAAGGGGACATTTAAGCAGAGAACTGAGAAAGCTAAAAAGTGAGCCACACTGGGACCAGGCGTCGTGGCTCACACCTGTAATCCCAGCACTTTGAGAGGCCAAGGTGGGCAGATCACTTGAATTCAGGAGTTTGAGACCAGCCAGCCAATATGGTGAAACCCCGTTTCTACTAAAAATACAAAAAAATTGGCCAGGAGTGGTGGTGGGCCCCCAGCTACTGGGGAGGCTGAGGTGGGAGAATCTCTTGAACCTGGGAGGTGGAGGTTGCAGTGAGCCAAGATCATGCCACTGCACTCCAGCCTGGGCGACAGAGCAAGACTCCATCTCAAAAACAACAAGAACAAAAAAAAGTGAGCCACAGTGATATTTGGGGGAAAGCATTCCAGGCAAAGGGAAGAGCATACGCGGAGACCTCCAGATGGGAACGTGCATGTGTCTGAAGAAAAACAAAGAAGCCAGTCTCTGGTGAATGATAAGAGATGGGGCCAGAGTAACATCAGAGGAGAGCCAGAATACATAGGTCAACATGGGGTGATGCTGATGAAATGGAAGTCCACTGGCGGGTGTTGAATAAGTGGGACGGCATGCTCTGTGTCAGGTTTTAAGTGGGAAACTAACTGCTCACTCCATCCACAACAAACAAACTTTCTGAAATCCCTACTCTGTGCCAAATACTAGGTATAAAAGAATAAGATATAGTTCCTACCCTATTATAATCACATATCCTTATCATTAAGCACACCAGCAACAGCAGCACCATCAATGCCATTATCATCATCATCACCATCATCACTATCATTATCCTCCTCCTCAAAATGCTGTTAGTTAACTATACAACCAGTGGTCAATACACTTTCCCGAGTAGTGGGCCAAGATCCAACAACTTTTTCTTTCCAGGATAGATGAGTGCATGGGGTGAGAGTTAAGGGTACATCTGACTTTCGTGAAGCTACCAGGGCTTGCAAAGTGATTTGAGTTACAAGGAAGACCCAAGAGGCCAGGCTATGTGCCAATGCGAATTGGCCAACTTGTGCTATACCACAGCAAGGCTGCTATCTGACCAGTTAACATCCAGTTGGACAACTTCCTGCAACGGACCCATTCTTTGTGGATTACAGAGTTTCTTTAAAAGACCAACAGTCAAAACCAGACTTACAGTTTCTTGTTTTGGATCTTCCATGAAGGTGAGGCTCTTTGTGGAATAAAGAAAAGAAGTTCCTCGGGACAGGAAAGAGATTACTATTAGCATAACTAACTGTAGCTAATTTTGTTATGGTATGGTTCTAGGGTGGCCCTTATTTTCAGGAATTTAATTTCAGAACCTAAATTACTTCTTTAAAAGTAGAAATCACCCTACTTTCAGAGCCTTTGATATTTCTAGAATATCCTGTTCATTCCTTCCTATGTTATATTTTCTGTTTATGTAACTATCTCCCTACTAGGTTCTGAAATTTCCAAGGACAGAGAGTCTGTACCCCAATAACTTGCTCAGAGTCAGACAAACCTTTGTTGAAATATGTAGTTTTTCCTGCTTCTTCCCCTATAACAACAATCAAATTTCTATCCCTCGGACACTGCTATTGAAGAGTACAAAGATATTGTAATAAAAAGGAAACATAAAGTTACTAAAAACTGAGCTTCGATAAAATTAAAACGAAGAGGAAGAAGAAAAAGGAGATATTCACATTTGATGCTTTGCTCTTTCCAAGGAGGTAATACCTGGTATTCAGTTGAAAGTTTCCTCCATAAATCCTATCACCCATGTAAAAGTCTTTTCTGGAAGCAGATCAAAGTTTTGAAAACACCCTGTCAGAGACAGTATGACAGCTATGAATAGAATGCAGCATGAACGCTAGATTACTCATGATGAGAAAGATAGCAACCCCAATGCTGCAACAGAAATAAAATACTAAGAGCTTGTATGGGTAACAAATGACACCAACAGGCTGCACGTTTTACCCTCAGAGCTACAACAATCCCTTGAATTTTAACCATTTGTTTCTGTTTTTTTGTTTTGTGTTGTGTTTTCTGAAAGGCAAAAAAAATTATGAAAAAAAAAGACCCAAAGAAAAAATTCCATGAAAAAAATGAACAGAGATATTACAGGAGCCAAAACATGAACAAAATCATTTCAGGAATAATTCTCTAAAAATAAGAAAAGAAACTGCCTTTTGCAAAGATGGGCCTTGCAATTCATCCCAGTGTTAATTATCAGGAAAAAACCCTGTAAGCACAAAGAACTTCATTCATAAACCATTCTCACGTTAGGTACCATCAAGTCATCCTTAGCTAGGACAATTTTATAGGTGCCACAGTATAAAGTGGGAATTTGGGATCAGAACACAAGAAAGGAAGTTTCTAACTTACAACCTATTAATCAAACTCAGCCTTGGTTTGAGCAAATCTTAATTCCAAAGTTATACTGCAGGCTAATGTGGCCTCCAATTATATGTATGTATGAGGAATAACTCAGCCCAGGAGTGGCCTCTGAATCATTCTAGACAGATATGGTGAGTAGACCTACCACAATGCATGCTCAAATCTCTAAGTTAAAGAAAGCTGGAATGGCCCCATCATCTGGAATTATTGGGTCAGAGCTACCATTTACAAACCCACATGCTCCATGTTATTTGCTGCCAAAATCAAAATCCAAGCAATCTGCTTGGGAAATGATGAAGCCTGACCATCCTGATACTTAGAGGGGAGCCGTAGTATGTCCTCAAGGCATTATTTATTATTGGTGTTTGCTTGGTTTCCCCCAAAAGTCTGTGGCTTATCCATAACATCTGGGCTTCATTGTTGACTGAAAAGCTTATGAGAGCCCTTGTGCTGAGTGAGGCAATGGAAACAGAAAATGATGTCAGAGGATTGTCAACAGGCATTTGAACATTGCCAAACATCATGTTCTTTTCCAAGGAACATTCAGGATGCAAATAAAAATCAAGTAACACTTCTTCTTGGCAAAGGAATGGGCTTAATTTGCTTTTGTTTTCTTCTCTCTTGGTTTTAACTTGAACTAGGCTGCAAAGGATCATGAAGACCTTATCAACTTTAGTTGCACTAAGATAAAGAGCTGTAGATGCAGTTTAAAAAGGAGAAATTTTGCCGAGTGTGGTGGCTCACGCCTGTAATCCCAGCACTTTGGGAGGCGAGGGGGGATCAAGATCAGGAGTCAGGACAGCTGGCAACATGGGGAACCTGTCTCTAGTAAAATACAAAATTAGCTGGAGTGTGGGGCACTTGTAACCAGATACTGAGAGGCTGAGGCAGGAGAATGCTTGATCCGGAGCGGGTGCAGTGAGCCGAGATCATGCCACTGCACTCCAGCCTGGGCGACAAGAGCAAGACTCCATCTCAAAAAAAAAAAAGGAGAAATTTTACGCAGTTGCATGAAGCAGCTCCCCTTATGGAGAATTCTACAGTTAAGTCATGTCAATTCCCTCTACTACAGTTAACTGCTTTGGGAATTTATTGGGAACTTTTGTTCCGCTTTTGCTTGTCCACTTGTCTGCCCTGTCCACAGCTATTTTTCAGCTACAGTGACAGATCTTTATTAGTCCTTCCTTTAAAGGGATCAGAGATGGCAACAGCTCCTCCAGAACATCAGAGTCTTTCATGTTCCAGCAATCGCTAGGTCATGGCCCCCTGGTGGCTGGTGGTGGTATGGAAGGGAGAAGCAATGCCGCTTTCACCTCTTACATCATCGATGCACTTGGTCTTTCATGATGAGGCCCGTTTCTTTTTCTGTCACTGCTTCTTCCACTACCTCAAGCTGTTTAAAGCTGTTTAAGATTTCAGCATCTTTGTACATGCTTAGTGTACCTTCTGCCTGCCTGGAATGTTTCTTTTTTGTCATTCTTGTTTTTAAATGTCTTTCTGCCTAGCAGCTTTTGTTCCGTATTGGAGGTTCCTCCATACAGTTCTTTTTTTTTTTTTATTTTTTTTTTTTTTTTTTTTTTTTTTTTTCAGCTTGAACATAAAATTTAATATTTAAAAATTGACAGTTTAATTTGTTCAAAATAAGTAGGGGCGGGCGGGCTCACGCTGTATCCAGCACTTGGGAGGCGAGGGGCGGATCACGAGGTCAGGAGACCATCCTGGCTAACATGGTGAAACCCCGTCTCTACTAAAAATACAAAAAAAATTAGCCAGGCGTGGTGGCGGGCGCCTGTAGTCCCAGCGACCCGGGAGGCTGAGGCAGGAGAATGGCGTGAACTGAACCCAAGAGGCGGAGCTTGCAGTGAGCCGAGATCGCACCACTGCACTCCAGCCTGGGCAACAGAGTGAGACTCGGTCTCAAAATAATAATAATAATAATAATAATAATAATAATAATAATAATAAAGTAGGAATTCACTATATTGAAAAGATAAATCAACCAAACAACCATGCCTGTTCTTTAAAAGCTAAGAAACATGCTGATTGCAAGTTCTCCATCCTAAAAAAATAATAATAGATCCCCTACAACTTCAGAGAAGAGAGCACCCGATTCTCAAAGTTGAGAGAAAAATAGTGCAATCAAAAAGACGGGTTGGCAAGATTTTTTTCCATAAAGGGTCAGTAAATGTTCATTATCATGAGTTCTGTATTCTCTATTTCAGTTACCCAAGTTGTCTGTTGTAACATGAAGGAAGCCACAGGTAATGTGTAAACAAATGCATATGACCGTGTTCCAATAAAACCTTATTTCCAAAAATAAGCAGCAGGTTGAATTTGGCCTGCAGGCCTTAGTTTACTCATCCCTAATATAGAACGTCAAAGAATTTAAAAGCATCAAGTTTAGTGTTTAATGAAAAGAGAAGTACTTTCATGTGTTCTCTAGAACCCCAGAAGGAGGGAAAAGCCTGTGTAGGACATTTGTATGTGGACATCATAAGGATGACACTCATTTTCAAGAAAATACACTCATCATGCAAAACCAAATGGCTTTAATAACCATGAGCTATGTTACCATACCCAGTTTTGTGGGTGAATCTGAGCTTACTAGTCAGACTGGGGCAGGAAGCAAAATTTCAAAGGGTAGTAGTGCTACAAAGAGGTAGATAATCCTTCCTCCATTATATCATTTTCTTATTCCTGTTTACTACACTTTGAAAAGAAGTCAAAGCGTCATCTTAAACAATTTTTTTAAATACCAGAAAGTCAAATGCTCTTAAAGTCATGCATTTTCTATTTTCCATACCTCTTTTTTGATACAAATGAATTTTTCAAATCTTTTACTGTTTAGCATTCTCCTTATTCTAATGACAAATTTCCAGACAAATTACCCATCAATCAAATAATAGCTATCTGTTAAGCACTTTCTGCAGGCCAGTCACAGTGGTAGGTGCTATGACAGTCTCTCAAAATTGATGTAGTGGGCTATGACCCCAAAGGAAATAAAGTTATATCTGGCCAACCCAAATTTTCTACCAGCTCTGGACAAAAATGGACAAGTCATTTCAAGTTTCCCTATCCACCTCCGTTTTTCATGTCAAAGAAGGGAAGCTGCAGAAAGCCCTAGCTTCCCTAATATCATGAAGCATTGGTTGTTCCACATGAACACCAAGGATGCAACATCTGGATGTCCACACATGGCTAGGGCAGTGAAACAAATTCAGACGGTGGCCAGTGGCAACAATACAAAATGGAAGCACTGTGGGCCTACCACAGAAGCTGCTGGGGCAGGTGATACAGCATGTCCTTTGGGAGGGGCCAGAGGCAGGGCCGACTCTATCTATATGCAACAAGAAAAGTGCCGCCCCACCTAAGCACCAGAAAAAAGAGCAGGAGCTCATAGGAAGGGCAAGAAATCAAAAGCGACAGGATACATTATGAAGGGACTAGGCCAGACCTGAATACCAAGGATGACAACAAAATGAATAGCAGCCACACTGGGGGAACTACTTAAAAGGTGTGTGTGTAATTCTTTTTAAGAACATGCCAGCAGTTATATAAAATGAAAATTGTCTTTCAAAACTGTGGATCTACCATATTAATTTGAGGAACTGCCCTCAGATCCACATCAGTAGTCTGTGAAACTGCAATCTAGCAGCTTGTAATGGAAGTGGCATGCTCATTCATTCAGACAATCTTAAAATGTTCCTGTATAGATTTTTAAAAAGCCCATTAGCATGTAATTGGTATATTAAGAAAACACAATGCTTAGAGTCAACAATCCCACATAATGGGATTATTATTTGGTTTGTTTCTTTTAAAAATGAAAATAACTTTATTCTTTGAATGTTAGGAAGATATAAACAACAGGGGAAACTATAAAATAAGGAGAAGGTTTAAAAACCACCTGAAGTTCCAAATTCAGTAATTATTTAACTTTCTGATTCCCATCAAAAAAAAAAATCTTCATACCATCTAGCTAAAAATCTCAAAATAGAGTAGCAGGCATTACCCTAGATGATTTGAAAGTTAAACCTGCTCTTTGCCACTCCAACACTAACAGTGACCTTCCCTCTGGCTCCCATCTTTGAAATGCAATGTCACTCAAGGTTCACTGGCTATTTTGAGAATAAGCAAATCAAATTACCCAAGACTTTTGCAAACTCACACCTCCTAGAAAAAGTTAATAATGTCTTTATGTTAATTTGATTCACCTTCTAATTTTGGAACTTTATTACTCTGAACACATGTCAGCTGTTATACTTCTAGTTTAATTGCCTAATTGTGAAATTTCTATGCCATGTGTATTGGACTAACTTCTGCTTTGGGGAGAAAACCCACAATAAATAAAAGTTATTTTTAAAAGAGACATAAGGGCCATTGAGCACCTGGAAAAAATGCATAATTATAACCACACATTACTGTCATTTTTAAAAAAGACATTGAGTCCAAAAAAGAGAGGAAGAAATGAAAAATATGTTTTTATTAGAAAATTCATAAGAAAATAAAAATGATATTAAGTGAATTCATTTGAAATAAGTAATTTATCAATATTAAAATTCCTTGAAGAAATTATTTACCAACTGTAATTTTGTGAGCCAAGAGTTGGAATATCCACTTATTAAAAAATCATAAGATAATCCAATTTAATAACAATAAAGAAGTTCAAATATGTAAATAACAAAAGTAATAGAGCAGGCATTATGGAAATGTGTTATGAAGAAAACTCAGTATTATTGTTCTTTCTAGCTAATTTTCAATTGTATGAAATCTCACAAGATGTATATAATCAGAAGCACATTAATTGAGAAAAGTATTTCTCTCTCATATGCGTGCACATGCATATAAGTACATATCCACCTACTAATTAGAAAGATACTCCTGTAAGCCAGAATAGCACATCTCTGCAAAGATTGGAAACTTTGCAAACATTCATCATTGATAACAATTAAGAACTTGATTGCAGCTACAATCAAGTTCCTAATTTCACATCACAACCTAAGTCTAGATGGAACTGGCAGAAATTCACACTTATGTTTATACTTAAAATCAAAGTGAAGTTAAATTCTGGAACAAATGCTGGTATTCTTAGTTTCGCCTGCAATGTGAAACATAATACTCTTTGATAAGTTACTGTTGGTTAACTTAAAATAATTTCTTGCAGGCCTTATTTTCAGTAACATGTCTCCGAGTATTCTTAGTTTTGACTTGTCACTTTTTTTAGTCTAGAGATCTAAAGCATTGTGTGTTAAAGGTCACAAAGAGAGGCAGCCTCTAAAACTACTTATTTATAAAACATTTTGTTGACGTTAGCTTATCATTGTCAACAAAAAAATTCACATAAGTTCTAAAAAGTGCCTTTATTCCAATGAAAAACAATAACATGATAGATAGCAAGAATAGATAAATCAGCCTTCAGTGCAACTAGGGAGATTTCCAATATATACAGGTTAAACAATTCAACTTCCAATTAATTAACTGGAGGTTATTATCCCTTTCTCTTTGCATGTTAATCATTATAAAAGAAACAAAATTTCAGTATTAGGTATAGTCTCTGTGAAGTACTTTTCCAACTAGAATTTTTTAAAACCTTCAGAACACTATTGATTACAACTTCCATACAAATTTCCTTAACAAAAGATTAAAAGTATTAATAAGGTATTAAGAAAATTTGAAGTTAGTACCTCAGTTTGGTTAAATTAAGGGTCCATAAGTGCTTAGGTATAGTACTTTTTATTTGACTTATCCAACAGAACATTTTTTTTTACAGAGTTCTGGCTTTATAATATACTCTTGAGGGAAAAAATATATCATTATTTGATATTTAATATTAATTCAACTAAATAGAGTAAAATTTCTTAACAAAACCTAATTATGAATATACAAAGACTATTTCACATCATGACGAAAAGAAAACTGACTGCTAGCATTCTACGAGGAATAAACCAGACTTTATGACTTGTAACATGTAGTAACATTTTTATACAGCATTAGGTCAATTTCACGGATGCCTCAGCCTTTCAGTCTTGTATCTAGGCCAAAAGCACAGGCTTCTGGAAGCAAACGTTATGAATCACATGACAAGTAGAATATGCCACTAAAAACAATCCCAAAAGTTGTTCTACCCCTCCTGGCCAGGTCTCATTCCCTACGGGACTGGCTGGATGGGGTACCTCCTGTGCAAGGATAACCTCCTGGACAAATCTCATGGCCTCCTGGAGACTTTTTCCAAGGTTTGTCTCTGAAGGAGAAAACTTATCCAAAGACTCTGACCTTGGCATACAGGAGTAGAGAAGACACTCAGCCAGCTGATTAAAGTGCACAACATATTTTACCAGAAAGCAGGGAAATCTCAGAGTACTACTCTACTATGTATAGTAAGGATATGGTTAGGGAGTTGCTCAATTTTCCTGGTAGCTCTGTGTGAAGCATAGGTACTAGTCTTTTCCTATTTCACATCAACAACTATCACTGAATCTTAATTTTAAGGGTCATCACATCTCCAGTTGCTATTTCTCCCTGACTCTATTGCCCTGCCCCAAATCAGAAATGTTTTTCTCAGCACTTTCAGTTTTGGAGGAACAACATCCTCTTCTTTGGGCACCCCAGGCTCACAGATCAGTTTCAGAAAATCCCTAGAAACACAATATGGCCTGAACTATCAGTAGGCTACTCAGAACTATATTCATTCCTTTATGTTCTTCTCTGGATCCCAGCAGCTAGAAGTTTGGGAATTACATTTTCCAGACTTCTTACCATACAGTTCAGGGTGAGGTCACACAAATGAGATACATTCACAAGGCCTAAGAGAAGCCAAAGTCCAACATGGTGATGGCAGGCAGATGAATAGGCTTGGGCCAATGGCCTGTGGGAGGTGTTGCTAGATGCTTCCAGGTACAGTAGGTACCTGAGACCATCAATGGTGCCTGCCTGCTGTTATTATCTTCCTAATTTCTTGAATGCTAGTTGAAGTCCTTTTCTTTAGTAAGCCTCTCACTCCTGTAATAAATCTTTCTTCTTGAAATATCTAAAGGTTTTATGTTTTCCCAACTGAATCCTTACCAGCGCAGAATGGCTTAGTCATAACTCAGGTGCACTGTTGGTGGAAGGGCCAAAGGGGGTTAACTGGCCTCCATAGAAGCAGTTCAGGTATCAACAGCAGATAACAAGCAAAGGTTCAAGAAATCAGACTGAGTCCAACATAAGGGATGGCAATTGTCAAGGAAGGACCTATTCAGAGCTGGCTATCAAAGGCAATATTCTAGCTCCTGGAAGAAACAGCATCCACTAAAATTCAAAATTCAGTGTTGACATTTGAGATAGTGATGCACTTCCTCTTCACCCCAGATACGAATTTAGTGCAAGTACGATAAAGATTGTGTGTAAACCAACACATGGTACTCATGGTGTCCTGGTTGGTGATGCAGAAAATATGGACTATAGTGTTCATGGTGCTGATAATCCACCAGGGGCTGACAGCAATAGTGAAGGAGGTTTCCTGGAAGGTGAGAAAGCACTGGGAAAATGCTGCTTTCATGTCTGGTTCACTGGTGTTCATTTTGTAAAATAATGCTAGCATATAGAGAATGTTTACTCTTTCCATTACATGAGAATGTGGTGAATTAACAAATCAGAAAGAAGACCAGACTTAGGACAATTGCTGAGGTCTGTATCCATTCATCCCCAAGTTCCCCTACCCTACAGCTATGCTAATACACACTCTGCTTCCCTTGGAGATTACACTCTCACTCTTTGTTGTCTTTGCAGAATTGCTGATCACATGAATAAAATGTTTATGCTAATTCATGAAAATAAAAGTGCTGAACAGAAACTCACTTAAACTCTTCTGGAACTTGGTTTTCTCTATCATTAAACTGTGATTATAATACTATTGTTTAGGGGGTTTGTGAGAATTAAATGAAATATATGTAAAACAGCTTTAGAATGTGAAGTATTACCAGTAAAAAATTTATTGCAATCATATCTACACAAAAATGTCTATGAAATATCTCCATGAGTATTATGCAAAACCATGTACAAGACAAAGTAAGTTAAGGCCATGAGAGCAAAAAAGGACTGCAAAGCATAACAAAAGCCAAAATTGAAAACAAAACAAGACTTTTGTTTCTTTAAAAATAATATCACCAGCCAAACTGCTTGACTTTCAAAGTTATGGCTTACAGCATGCTCAAACAATTTCTAAAATGTGAAAACATTTGTGGAACTTGTGGGAAAACATAATTTCCAAAAGCTTTACTCACAACAAACCCAATAAAAATAACAATGCCCACATCATCACAGACATACACATCAGTGCACAGCAGTCCCTGATGCAGTCTGGCCCACCCAGAATGTAGACCTTAGAACATTTGGTGACAACACTGATCAACAGCATTTCATGAACAAGCCTTTGTGAATTAGTTCAAGATTTCTCTAAACATGTTGAATCATCATATTTATAACATGCATTCTTGGTTTGGGTTCTCCTACAAGTGGAGTCTGAAACAAGGATTTGAGTGTAAGTAGTTTATTTGGAAGGTGAGACAGAGAAGGGAAAGAAACCAACAGAGGTGTGTTATCACACAAGTTACTTCTGTGAGCAATTTGATCAATTCTACTAGGTAATACTGAGAGACAGTATAGAATATGCCTCAGAAACCCTGTCTCTACTAAAAATACAAAAAAATATTAGCTGGGCGTGGTGTCAGGCGCCTGTAGTTCCAGCTACTCGGGAGGCTGAGGCGGCGGGAGAATGGCATGAACCTGGGAGGTGGAGCTTGCAGTGAGCCGAGATGGCGCCACTGCACTCCAGCCTGGGCGGCAGAGGGAGACTCCACCTCAAAAAAAAAAAAAAAAAAAATATATATATATATATATATATATATATATAGATGCCTCAGAGTTGTCCTAACTGGGGGACTAGGAAGCTGAGGCAGCTTTTTGCCAAATCCCCATCCATCCAGCTGCTTGTTTTCTTTTCTTTTCTTTCTTTGACAGGGTCTTGCTCTGTCACCCAGGCTGGAGTCTGGAGTGCAGTGCTGCAATCATGACTCACTGCAGCCTTGAATACCTGGACTGAGGCGATCCTCCATTCTCAGCCTCCTGAGTAGCTGGGGCTACAGGCATGTACCACCACACCCAGATTTTTATTATTGTTGTTGTGTTGTTATTATTATTGTTGTTTTTGTTATTGTAGAGACAGGATCTAGCCATGTTGCCCACGCTGGTCTCGAGCTCCTGGGCCCAAGCAATTTTCCTGCCTCAGTCTCCCAAAGCACTGGGATTACAGGTGGCATGAGTCACCAGGCTGGGAGAATTGCTTTCATGGCCATTAACACCCAGGCAATTCTCATTGTTAGAAAAAATGCCCTCAGGTGGCAGAGTTTTAGGTGTTCCCAATATGCAGCCTTCCATGCATAGAGTAAATGCTAAGGGGACATGAGAAAACACTGAGAGCATTACAAAATTAAATCCCAGGGAGGACCTGGACAAAAAAAAAGTCTATCAACTGCACACAAAATAACTGCTGAATCTGCAACAAAAAATAGTGTGGCATCAGCATACCCAGGTACATGCCATATAGCTGAAAGCTACAGTGGCCCAAAGTATGTTGGGAATACTCACTTTAAAAATGTATTCATCACCAAATGAGTATATAGGAAGTTCTCAGCAGAATAAAAGAAATCACAATTCTTTAATTCCTTATTTCAATAGAGATTCTAAGGATTCATTCTCTTCAATCCTGAAGCAATTCAGTAATGGTAAAACTGCTAAATAAATAAAAATCAAGCAATGCAACTGGTAGTAATAGAAAATTGTAGTTCTGGCCAAACGCAGTGGCTCACGCCTGTAATCCCAGCAGTGGGCAGATCACTTGAGGTCAGGAGTTCAAAACCAGCCTGGCCAACATGGCAAAACCCTGTCTCTACTAAAAATATGAAAATTAGCTGGCTATGATGGCAGGCACCTGTAATCCCAGCTACTCGGGAGGCCGACACGAGAATCTCTTGAACGCTAAGGGTAGAGGTTGCAGTGAGCTGAGATTGCACCACTGCACTCCAGCCTGGGCGACAGAGTGAGACACTATCTCAAAAAAAAAAAATGTAGTTCTGCTCACTAAATCAAAGTTTTACTGAGGCCATTTTATGCAGAATATGCTAGCAGGAACTTTGGAGATATTTTTAAAATGAAGTCATAAACTTATTCTTTCCTTACCTACAGAAGGAGTAACAAAAACTGATTTATTACAAATGGAGGCTATGGCAAAAACATAATTGGTAAAATCTATGTCTAGGCCCAGCAGGACAGAAGGTACTTAGTGATGAAAAAGCTCAGAGCTAGGTGGGATTAATTAATGAATTGTTTTGTACAGGTGAGCTTTGAGCAGAGTTATAAAGGAAAACAAGGAAGGACTAGTAGAGCAGAAGAAAGAGGCGGTTCTACACTAGTCGTTCCTAAGTGCAGACAATCGTGACTTCTAGGGGTCATGTGGCAGTGTCTGGAGACATTTTTGGTTGTAGCAACTTGGGGAGGGGTTTCTAGCATCTAGTGGGTAGAAGTCAGAGATGTCACTAAATATCCCACAATGCACAGGGCAGCACCCACCACAAAGAATTGTCTGGCCCCAAATGTCAATGGTGTCTCAGTTGAGAAGCCGTATTTTAAATAAGGGGAATGGTATGGATGCTAAAAGGTTAACATGGAAAGCAAAGGAGGCAAACTGATCTGTAGAGGATTTCATGGGTGGCTAGTGCAGGTGCTGGGGGAAGGTATCAGTGCTAGTAGGATTTCAGGTTTTGTTAATAAGAAATTTCTCTCCTCTAGCTTATGTCTTAGTAATGTGTAAAATCCATGTAAGGTGATAAAAAACCAAAGCTCTGACTCTAGCACCAATGGGAACATTATTGGACCACTGAGCATTGCCATTGCTGACTTCTACAGAAATTGGGATGGGTGGATGTCTGCACCACAGTGGCCTCTCCTAACCACACCGCCCATCCTAATTGAGGTCTCAGTAGCCCTGCACCTTCTGTAGCATATACTGTTTATAAACACTCTTGAAGATTCCTTCTGACACCTCTGTCCTTCACACTTCTTCGCTCAAATATTTCTGCTTAAACCACCCAGGGGGTCTCAGGCTTCATTCCACAGAGGACTCAACAGGCATTTCTGTTGCTGCCACAGAGTCTTCCCTCCATGGCATTTATTTTTGTCATATTTAAAATGTTGGCTGAGCAGAAGCCTAGGAATGTTGTGAAAATGCAAAAAGAGAAAGGCTCTGAGTAAAATGCAGAGCAAAAAGATCCAAAAATAAATTTCATGTTTACAGCAAGCTCATGTCTGGAGTATAAGTAAAAAGAAACATGTGTTAGAAACCTTAGAATAATGGGTCTTGGATCAAGAGGAAAAAGGAGAAGGGCAGGTTGAGAGGATGATTTTGAAAGTGACACTAAGTCTCATGAGCTATGACATTAAATTTATATCTATTTAAGTCATTGACAGAATTAGAACCAAGTGTACAAACTCTAAATTACAGGAAGGGCAGAGAAAACATCAGGTCAAAAAATTACTAAGTATTACATTTACTAATCTACAGCTGAGATTTCAGAAGCGAATGCAAGTTAAAAATGAGATCATGGGATGATAGTTCTTCTGCTCATCTGAAGAATGAACATAATTTATTTTATATATTATTGATATGAAATTATAAATATTTGATAATATGTTTAATAGGTATCAACCATCTAGGCTGAAGGTTGGTGATAACAATAATAATAATAATATGATGATGATGATAATGATAGTAGTGGGGGTGGTTCGAAATTATTGAGTGCTTACAGTGTCCTAGGAATTATGGTAAGTGTTATAATTTCAACCTCTCAACACAACCAGAAGATACCATTATTATTATCCCCCACTTATGGTACAGAAACTGAGGAATGGGGAATCAGGGCAAGTAAGTGGTGGCTCTTAGACTTTATCCAGATCTGTTTACATAGCCCACAATCATACTATCTCTTTGGTGGTGGCATTTTAGAAAGATCTAGTATTACTTTGGTGTATAATTTTTAAACACTAAATCTACAATTTTAAATGTAATAATTATTTAAATTATATGCCTTCCTAAGGTTTGAAAATTTTTGTCCCCTCCAAAATTTATGATGAAAGTTAATCCCTATTGTGGTTGTATTGGGAGGTAGGGGCCTTTTGGAGAAATGGTTAAATCATGAGGGCTCAGCCCTAATAGGTGTATTTGTGCCTTGTAAAAGGGCCAGAGGTAACCAGCTTAGGCCCCCTTTTGCCCTCCTGTCCCTTCTGCCATGTGAGGACACGGCATTCTTCCCCTCTGGAGGATGCAGACAGCATCATTTTTATGTAGACAGCAGCCCTCACCAGAAAATGACACTACTGGGGTCTTGATCTTAGACTTCCCAGCCTCTAGAACAGTGAGAAATAAAATTCTGTTCTTTATAAATTACTCAGTCTGTGGTATTTTGTTATGGCAGCACAAATGAACTAATATTCCTCTAGGTTAAGAATTAGGGTTGGGCTTTCCTTCTAGAAAATTCTTTTGGGGTTAATGTCCACCACTGATTTTCATAGAGGGGTCACCTGATAGGTAGAAAAGGCACAGACTCTGATGCCAGATAGGCTGGGGTTTAAATCCATGCTTCACTCACTACTCTCTACTCATGTGAATTCAGGCAATTCACTTAACTATAGTAGGTAGAATTCTAAGGACAGCCTCCCAAGATTCCCATCCCATGGTTACTAAATTAAATACTAATCCAGGTACTGCTACAAAGGGATTTTGAAAATGTAACTAAGGTCCCAAATCATTTACCCTTACATGTAGAGATAATCTGGGTGGGCCTGCCCTAATCACATTAGCCCTTTAAAAGGAAGAAGTCTAAGGCTGG
Source organism: Nomascus leucogenys (assembly GCF_006542625.1). Lineage (NCBI taxonomy): Eukaryota > Metazoa > Chordata > Mammalia > Primates > Hylobatidae > Nomascus > Nomascus leucogenys. The sequence continues at coordinate 10,056,227 of NC_044406.1, forward strand.
GCATGGTGGCTTTCCAGGTGTAAACTTGTAACCTCAGCGTTTTGGAAGGCCAACACAGGAGGATAGTTTGACCCCAGAGTTCAAGACCAGCCTGGGCAACTTAGGGAGACCTTGTATATTAAAAAATAATAATAATAATAAGTAGCTGAGTATAGTGCTGCATGCCTGTGGTCCCAGCTACTGTGGAGGCTTAGGTGGGAGGATCACTTGAGCCTTTGAGGTTGAGGCTGCAGTGAGCCGTGATTGCATCACTGTACTCCAGCCTGGGAGACAGAGGCCCTGTCTCAAAAATAAAAAATTATAAAGGAAGAAGTCAAAGGGATTGGAAGCATAACAAGGATCTGACATACCATTGCTGGCTTTCAAGACTGAGGGACCATGAGACAAGAAATGCTCACAGCCTCTCAAAGCTGAGATAGACCTGCTGTCAACAGCCAGCAAGGAAACAGGCATTTTCCCAAAAAGCAATGTTAACACCTGTTGATTAGGGCTCAAGTCCATTAAACTGATTAACCTATTAGGTGCTAAATTATTTGTACGATCAGGATAATCAAATCATAATGGGTAATGAGGTTTCTTTGAAAAAATCAATCCCTCTCATCTGTACCATATATTTTACTCTAAAAGGAACTCTCAGATCAATTTTGCATTTTTCACCCGCATAGCAACATTTTGAAGTAAGCACAAGAAGACAGAGATGGCTCACTGATGACTAAGGGATTGTGCTAAGCCGGAGTTCACATTTCCTCACCTCCCTTGTAGCTAGGACGGAGCCATGTGATCAAATAATGGTCAATGGAATGGTAAGAGTTCTGGTCAAAGGCAAGAGTGATGTGTGTCACTTCCAGGTCAGGCTCATGGGATCTGCCATTTTCTAGGCCATTCCATGGAGCACACAGATTGAACATGAGGGTGCCACAAGACAGAAGAAGCCTGAGTCCTTGAACCCCCACATGGAAGCCTGCCCTCCAAATGCCTAATTCCAATGCAAACAAAAACTAAATTGTGTTAAGTCGCAAAAATGTTCAGTTTGTTTTTTCCAGCAATTAGCTTTTTGATGCAGCAACAGGACTATCCTACTTGAGATATTTGAGCACCTTAAAGTGAGGTGCTGCCATAACCAAGACCTAAGAATAAATTTAGAACTGGCTTAGTCCTTAGGTAACAGACAAAGAGGAACTAGATACCAGAGGTTAGAAAGACAGGTGACTCATATCATGTGGCAGCAAAAAAACTTGCTACAACTTTTACCTGTGATAACCTGGAAGGGCGACCACATGCCTTCAAAACCAGCACCTTTAGAATTAAAATGTTAGCATATGTTGGCTATTCTTGACTGTGTCTGACAAGGGATTAAAAGGAAAGTGGGTGGGGGAGAGATGGGAGAGAATTTGGCCATTTTGAAAGCAGAAATGAAAGCAACAAGGATTCCAGAATTTCAGCCTAAAGCATTGAAAAAGCTTACTCTACTACATGCCCAACCATATAAAACAGAGAAAGAGCTTGGGACATTAGCATGTGCTGACCTCCACCCATGACTTGTTATTTAACAGCTGCAGTTCAGAACAGTTAAATTATTGCCTGAGAGCTCGTGATTTTATGAAGTGACAGATCCAGGATTCGAACTCATATCTTGTGAATCTGACTTCAACTTTCTTTCCGTATATTTCACAGCTAAAATGCTGCAGTAAATTATCATTTTTTTAATGTGCTCATGGTTCAGAAGCTAAACAACTGTGAATTTCCTCAGGAACAAAATAAACTTTCCATGCTTTTTATGGGAATCTAGAAGGTGAAATCAGTGTTTCAGTTTCCCTAAAATGGGATCCCTACATTGTTTACACTGAGAACTCCTTGTTCTTCTTCCTTTTCTTCTACTGACAAAATAAGATTGGCCTCTTTTAGGGTGATACTGTCACTTTATTAAAAATTAGATTTGAGAATGTGTTTTTTTGTTGGCAGTGACTACATTATTTTATACACCATTGTGTATGGCATATATTTATATACTTGATGCTTTGCTCAAGGTTCACATTAGATGCATTATAAATACTTACAGTTATTTGACTAGTGAAGAAAAAAGTGCTCAATAGTACAAGACACATGCTACAATTTTTGTGGCACTTTCTATTTCCAGTGTTAGAATGTAAGCTCCACGCAGGAAATGGCTGAGCTAATTTCATCTTTGTGACTTGCCTTATAGAAACATCAAGCATATAAAAGGGCACAATAACTAATTGTTATTGAACAACGGAAAAACATTGATATTTTAACTAAGGTAAAAATAAGCATACAATATCAGATTAGGAAGTGTCTTAATTTGGGTTCTCCCAGAAGCAGATGATGAAGCAACAATTCCTAAACAAATGGTTTATTTAGGAGGGGTATTACTTTCGTGTCACTGCTGTAACAAATTACTACAAATTTAGTGGTTTAAATCAACAGATATATATTTTCTTTCAGTTCTGGAGGTCAGAAGTCCAAAATGGATCTCACTGGGCTCAAACCAAGATGTTGGCAGAGTTGCATTCCTTCTGGAGACTCTAGAGGAGGAGCCCCCCATCCCCCTTTTTTTGTCATTGTCCAGCTTCTAGAAGCCACCTGCAATTCTGGGCTTGTGGCACCTTCCTCCTTCTTCAAAGCCAGCAGTGTATCATCTTCCAATTTCTCCCTAACTCTGTTGCTGTCATCACACCTCCTTCTCTGAATCTGACTCCCTTGCCTCCCTCTTTCACCTATGAGAGCCCTTGTGATTACAATGGGTACACCCAAATAACCCAGGCTAATCTCCCCATCTCAAGATCCTTAATTTAATCTGCATCTGCAAAGTCTCTTTGGCCATCTAAGAGAACAGATTCACAAGTCCCAGGATTAGCATGTGAACATCTCTTAGGATATTATTCTGCTGACCACAGGAGGTAACACCAGGAAACAGTGGTAGGGGAGTGACAGGAAATGAGATAGGAAAGAGAAAGAAGTCAATAAAACATGAGTTAACAATACAGTTATCATCGAAGGAAACTGGGACTCAGCCTTGCAGGGAGACTCTGTGAGACAGAGTAGATATGCTTCAGAGTTACCCTGAAAGAGTTAACCTAGAATAACCCACCTACTCTTCATCCATCACCAGTTGAGGGCTGCTCCTAGGATCATTAACTCTCTGTCACTTCTGAAACTTGCCCTGTCATGGCAGAGTATGTTCCCATGACCAGAAAGAAACTACTAGAAAGAGAGTTGCAGGTGTTTTTACCAGGTACTTGCCATCAGGTGTGTGTCTAGGAAATATAGAGAGGGTACCAACAGCTTCTTGTAAAGGAAGAAACTTCTAGGGTCATCTAATCCAATGGTATCTTTTTTCAGAAGAGCAACTAGAGGCCCAGAATGGTGGTGTTGGTTGGGGAGGGGGAATTACCCAAGGTCACATGACCAAAGAAGAGCACTGATGGTGGCTTCCATTCAGTGTCTCAGGCTACGATGTGTTAGGCACTGTACCAGTAGCTGGACACATGCTCCCAGTTCTTAAAACTCAACACAGTCAAAATGAAACTCATCCTCTTTCAGCCTATACCTATATTGCCTCCTTTCTGGTCCCCAGCCAATGACTGTCTCAGGGGCCATATCATAGTCATCGTCTTGAGGGACCACTTCTATCCTCATACCTAGCATACTCACCAGCATGCATGAGTGTACTACTTAAATTTTGAAGGAAAAAAAAGAAGGAAGAAAAGGAGAAAAGGAAGGAAAGGGGAAGAAAGGAAAGAGAAGAAGATATTTTTATACTCTTTAAGCAGTGGCTTAAAATGGAGGTCTAGAGTGGAAAAGATGTAAAGGCAGCAGTGCTGCACCCAGAAGAGATGAGATCCCAGGGCCCCTGCAGCCAAGCATGGGCATCCCCCACCCTCTATACTCTAAGTTCAATGTGTTAACAATGTGAAGATTCCCCCATCTAAATAATGGGATATTATCTCACCAATGAAGGGTTATCACTTCCACTCTGCACATGGAGGATCTCTTTTGCTTTCATGATTAAAAAAAAGCCACTTTTTGGGCAAAGGATATGAACAGACACTTTTCAAAAGAAGACATTTATGCAGCCAATAGACACATGAAAAAATGCTCATCATCACTGGCCATCAGAGAAATGCAAATCAAAACCACAATGAGATACTATCTCACACCAGTTAGAATGGCGATCATTCAAAAGTCAGGAAACAACAGGTGCTAAAGAGGACGTGGAGAAATAGGAACACTTTTACACTGTTGGTGGGACTGTAAACCAGTTCAACCATTGTGGAAGACAGTGTGGCGATTCCTCAGGGATCTAGAACTAGAAATACTATTTAACCCAGCGATCCCATTACTGGGTATATACCCAAAGGATTATAAATCATGCTACTATAAAGACACATGCACATGTATGTTTATTGCAGCACCATTCACAATAGGAAAGACTTGGAACCAACCCAAATGTCCATCAATGATAGACTGGATTAAGAAAATGTGGCACATATATACCATGGAATACTATGCAGCTATAACAAAGGACAAGTTCATGTCCTTTGTAGGGACATGGATGAAGCTGGAAACCATAATTCTGAGCAAACTGTCTCTAGGACAGAAAACCAAACAACACATGTTTTCACTCATAGATGGGAATTGAACAATGAGAATACTTGGACACAGGGTGGGGGAACATCACACACCGGGGCCTGTCGTGGGGTGGCGGATGGGGGATGGGGGAGGGATAGCATTAGGAGAAATACCTAACGTACATGGCGAATTAATGGGTGCAGCAAACCAACGTGGCACATGCATACATATGTAACAAACCTGTACATTGTGTACATGTACCCTGGAACTTAAAGTATAATAATAATAATTTTAAAAAGCCACTTTTATTCAAGGGGACTTTCTTTAGAGAAACGTTTGGACAATCATGGGCCCAGTGAGGAAAAGAAAACGATTTTAACGACAGATTATGAAACATCTCTACTTGCCTTCTGAGCTAAGAAGTAAAGAGAAGATAACAAATCAGCCTCATAGTGTCATCTACATGGTGATACTATAGTATTACTGTAGTATAATGTTACAAATGATAACTTTATTATTTAAGTTAAATTTTAAAAATTATAGTCCCATTATTTCAGAGTAGATATTTTCTAACTTTATCAATGTGTGTACAATAAATGTTAATTATTAAAAGGTGCCAGAAATAACATCTTGATTAACTAACTCTATCAATAAACCGATTTCCCATAGTCCTTCTTACCTTCAGATATGGAAAATTCCCTAAGGGTCACTTATCTGGGGGCAGAGCTCTTTAGCCTACCAAATCTATACTCCAGAAAATTTCTAGTGGTTCCAGCTGCCAAAAAGTTATCTCTGAATGAATTATTATGATTCTTTATAGCTTGTGGGTTTAGCCATATTTTCAGAGGGAAATTTCAAATTCCGAAGGAGATGACTTCATCTGGGCAAATATTTTACTGTAAAAGGTACGAGACTCAGCACTTGTTAAACTCTCATTCAAAACTGCGTCAGGAGACAAAATCTCCCCCAAGGAAGGGCAGAGGAGAAGATGTTGACAGGTCCATAATGAGCTGTAACCATGTATGTGCATCCCTAGAGAAATCATTTTCTGGGCTCATATTTTCCATTTTAATGTCACAACAGAACAGAATGCGCCTCCAAATTATACCACCAGCCATTGCAACTAGTGTTAACTACTGCTATGACTCATTAAAGGCCAGAAAATCCCCTTGAAAGTGAAATCATACGTCCTATAGGGTAGGTGAGGTATCTGTAAGGATGATAGCTACCAAAACTAAACAAACAAACAAACAAAAAACGAATCTGAACAAACTCTAGTGTTCACAATTGATGTCATTACATTGATTTTTTCATTTGCAGTTTCTTTTCCAAACTTGGTGCTTTTCATTGCTCTTTCACACTGTGAGGGGAATTAAGTCCCTGGAAATAATATACCTTTATATTGGGATGCTGCCAAGACTGTAGGCACATAAATCTATGAGACACGTGTTGGCCACTAATTCTACAAATCTGGCTGGTTCAGCCAGGGTCCCTCCCCTTTCTTCCTGTCCTACATCAATGCAAGTGCCTCCCAACGAAGCATGACCAAAGAGGATGATGAATAATATTTCATTAGAAGGAGACCGTGCCTCAAACTGTTTTTTAAAGGAAAAAGATAATAAATAAGTACTAGAAAGTCCAAACTTACAGCTACATCTGTAGCCAAAACTATTTTAAAAACTGAAAGTAAATCTAGTCACTTGGCAAATACTGCTTCTAAATGCTTTAAATTATAATACAAGCATTCGAGAAAAAAGTTAAATTATTCTAACTATATCTTTATTTTCAGACACTAATATAATGTTAGCTCTCTTTAAAATAGTGAGAATATATTATATTTTACATTTCTCTAATACTTCCATTTGTGGAAGTGAATATAGGAAAGAATAAATAAAATGTAGGTTTTGTGTTTCTCTCTTCAAATGGCTTTTCTGAGTAATACATAAAAAGCCAATCATGAAGCATTTTAAAAAGTGTCTTTGTGACTTCAAGTAGGGCCCATGGACTACACCATCTGGAACTACTGGAAAATGTACACTCTTAGGTTCCCCAAGGGACCTAAGTGAAGCAGTCTGCTTTTTAACCAAGTCCCCAGGGAATTGTGTGCAAGGACAAGTGTGAACAGCGATTAATAGCTCAATAAAAATTACGAGTGTTAAAACTTAATAATTGAAAATACAACCCACTTAAAAATGGGCAACAGATTTGAACAGATATTTTCCCAAAGAAGATGTACAAATGGCCAGTAAACACATAAAAAGATGCTCTACATCACTAGTTATCAGGGACCTGCAAATTAAAATCACAATGAAATATCACTTCATACCTACTAGGATGTCTATAAACAAAAACATAATAAGAAGTATTGGTGAAAGTGTGGAGAAATTGGAACCTTCAAACATACACTGCTGGTGGGGATGTAAAATGGTGCAGCAGCTTTGGAAAACAGTCTGACAGTTCCTCAAAGGGAATATAACCTAACAATTCCACTTTTACACATATACTTAAGAAAAATAAAAACATACATCCATACAAAAATGTGTACATGAATGTTCACTGCAGCATTATTCCCTATAGCCGAAAGGTAGAAACAACTCAAATGTCCATCAATGAATAAATGGATAAACAAAGTGTCATCTATCCATACCCTGGAAGATTATTCCGCCACACAAAGAAATGAAGTACCGGTACTTGCTACAACATGAATAAACCTTGCATTAAGCTACATGAAAGAAGCCAGTCACGAAAGACTAAACATAGTACAATTTAATTTGTGTGAAATGTCCGGAATAGGCAAATCTATAGAGACAGAAAGTAGATGAGTGGTTGCTTACGGCCAGCTAGATGGACGGGGGAAGGGGGAAATGAGAGTTATTGGGTATGAGGTTCCTTTGGGGGGTCATCAAAATGTTCTAAAATTGATTGTGGTGATGGTTGCACATATCTGTGACTATACTGAATTGTTTTTTAAAAAAAATGAACCCCACTCTCCCAAACTTTCATGTATGGCATACTGTCTAGCCGGAGATATGATAACTTACACCTTAGAACAACAATAACAAAAACTTCCAAATAACAAATGCTTTGTACTAAATGACACATTACTTATTGAGCACTTCGTATGTGCAGGGTCCTATGTTGGTCCTACACAGGGGTTTTCTCTTGTAATTCTCCCCACAGCCCTGCAAGGTAATTATTATTATTAGCACCTTTTTACAAATGAGGACACTGGAGCACTAGAAACACACCCAAGGTCAACTGGCTGATGACCAGTGGCAAAGCTCAGATTTGACCCAGGGAGTCTGAGAGCAGAAGCTGCACACAATCTCGCTGTCTTCGGAGTCCCCCTACAAGATACTTTTGCTAACTGTGAACCAGTCAACACAGAGGTGACAGAAGAACCTCCTATAGAGCAATGAGAGGTGTAAATTACCCTTCCATTGCTATTTACTAGGGCTGGCCAATGTTTAATGATTTCCCCTTGTATCAGTAGACAGAGTCTGATAATCAGCTTCAATTTCATTTCTTTGAATTTTTCAAAATGTAAAATATTGTGAGAAAAACAGCCAGCCCTTTTTTATTGGAAAAACATTAGTCAAACAAATCTGCCTATTTTCAGAAATTCCTTGAATGAGTAAAGGACTAGTCAAATTCCACAAGGGATATGTTTCCATGGGTCACATATAAGGAAAAAAAGCAAATCTTTCATGTGTGGTCATAGGATTCTGATATCTGTAACAAAAACTCCTGGCAAATTGATCATTCTAACTTGATTATTTAAAGTCATAGTTTGTAGTTAATAATGTACTGTATACTTGAAAATTGCTAAGAGAATAATCTTAAATATAACTGTGAGGTAATAGACATGATAATTAGTTTGACTGTAATAATCATTTCAGAGTGTATACATGTGTCAAAACATCACATTGTATACAATATATACACATATGCAATATTTATTTGTGAATTATACCCCAATAGAGCTAGAAAAGGTTTAAATTTTAAAAAAGGAAAAAATTACATTGAAACAAAAAATAAATCATAGCTAGCACATATGTGACACTATGCACCAAAGTGCACTATGCACCTTTTAAGTGCTTTATATTTACTCACTAAATATTCACAATAGCTCAAAGGTACCTTAAATAGTCCCATTTTTAAAATAATAAAACTGAGGAATTTAAGGTTTTCACAGCCAGTTAATGGCAGAGCTGTGAAGTGAAACCAGATAGTTCACACTCTCAACTGCTACACCTTACTAACTGCTCTCCAGGATGGGTGGTGGAAGAACAAGCTATAGCCTCTGCAACCAGAAATTACTGGGCAAACATTAATGCAGCACATTGAAATCAAGTACATCCCACAGTTGTAGTAATTTCTGCAGGCTCAGAAAAGAGTTTTGACAGGAAGTGATGCTTGTTGTCACTTAGAAGAACTGGACCAGATTGTTTAAACACACGAAATAAGCCATAAGGGCTATTCGATATTAGACACTAGATTATTTTATCAGGAAAAATATGGCCTACACAGCCAAGAAGTCATCTCTCTGTTACGATCAAATCCTATTGCTCATGTCAGCATGGAATGAAATTATTTTTAAAAAGGGAACAGCATAGCCAACTAGTCTATTTATATTCCTTGCTATAATTTCAAACAACTTCATGGTTCATTAGATATTTTGGTTTACTTAGCCAATAAGTGTTTTTTAATGGAGAATTATTACAAAGCTAGGCAAATAAAGAACTCCACAACAATAAATCATGATCGACCAGGCTTTATCCCAGGAATTCAAGGAGGTTCAACTTTAGGAAAACTATTAACGGAATTCTTTATGTATTTATATTAAAGATCAAGGAAAAAAAACATGATCATCTCAAGTAATGCTAAGATACATTTTACAAAATTTCACAGGCTTTCCAGGTTGAAAGAAAAATATAACTATCAATAAGTCAAGATGGAAAGAAACTGATTTATCTTGCTTAAGTTAAAAAGTGGTCTCATTCAACTCAGGAGCAAGGCAAAGATGCCTAAAATTGATATTGTACCAGAAGTCTTCAGCAATATATAAGAAAATATTTTTAAAGCCTTAAATATGGAAAAGAACTATGCCAAAGTGTTATTATTAACAAACAAATGACTTTCTGTCTACAAATCCAACTTGTCAATTTAAAGTTTACTGGAACTAATATGAAAGCAATAACGTCACTGGATACAAGACCAACTTACAAGTTAATCGATTTCCTATAAGTCATAAATAACCAAATTGAGAACATATAGGAAAAATATATTTCGCCCAGATAAGCAAACACAACCAAGAAACAAACAAAAAGTAAATCTGTCAACTACTAAGAAATGTGCCAGATCTATATAAGAAAGTTACAGAAGTGAAAAACTGTTAGTTGTGAGGATTACTGTGATCAGTAATTATCATCAAATGAAAACTAATGTCAGCCACTAAAAGTCTATGGGGGAGAGATGCTGAATTATTCTGTTTGATTACTCAGATCTAATTTGCCAAGTATGTGATATTTTACTGATGTGGCCAGCTTCAGAGCCCAAAGCACACCTAATCCCTTGGGTATTTATCCTCATGCCCTCAAATGTTTACCAACCCCTTCGAGAGTAGAAGGCCCCAGTGATATCTTCCTGAACAGCATTCTGTGATACCCCACACAGTACCTTGAACAGGAGGGTCTGCTCACAGGCAGTCACGTGTTGGAGTATTATGAATTGCCATACTGTTTCAAAGAATATAAAAAACCTCATTTATTGAGCAAAAGCCCACCTGAGTCTCTTATCTATTCAGATAATTTTGCTGTCAAAACTGTTTGGCAGTGCTGATCATTTGAGTCTGTGCAGCTCTAAAGTGTTATGACTATAATAACTACAGATGTGTAACAGCATAAAACTCAACAAACATTTTATTTTTTAACTTTTAAGTTAAGGTTACATGTGCAAGTTTATTATATAGGGAAATTAGTGTCATGGAGGCTTGTTGTACAAGCCCCACCCTCCACCCTCCACCCTCCACCCTCAGAAAGGCCTCAGTGCCTGTTGTTCCCCTCTATGTGTCCATGTGTTCTCATCATTTAGCTTCCACTTGTAAGTGAAAAAATACGGTATTTGGTTTTCTGCTTTTGCATTCGTTTGCTAAGGATAATGGCCTCCAGCTCCATCCACGTTCCTGCAAAGGACATGATCTCCTTCTCTTTTATGGCCACATAGTATTCCATGGTGTATATGTACCACATTTTCTTTATCCAGTCTATCACTTATGGTCATTTAGGTTGACTCCACATCTTTGCTTTTGTGAATAGTGCTGCAGTGAACATATGTGTGTGTGTGTCTTTATAACAAAACGATTTGTATTCCTTTGGGTATATACCCAGTACTGGGATTGCTACATCAAATGGTAGTTCTGTTTTTATGTCTTTGAGGAAGTGCCATGTTTTCTGCAGTGGCTGAACTAATGTACATTCTCACCAGCAGTGTGTGTTTCTTTTTCTCCACAACCTCGACAGTGCTTGTTATTTTTTGACTTTTTAGTAATAGCCATTCTGACTGGTGTGAGATAGTATCTAGTTGTGGTTTTGATTTGCATTTCTCTAAAGATCAGTGATGTTGAGCTTTTTCTTCATATGCTTGTTGGCCACATGTATGTGTTCTTTTGAAAGGTTTCTGTTCATGTCCTTTGCTCACTTTTTAATGGTGTTTTGTTTTTTCTTGGAAATTTAAGTTCCTTATAGATGTTGGATATTAGACCTTTGTCCAACGCATAGTTTGCAAATATTTTCTCCCATTGTATTAGTCCATTCTCACATTTCTATAAAGAAATACCTGAGACTGGGTAATTTATAAAGAAAACAGGCTTAGTTGGCTTACATTTCCACAGGCTGTACAGGAAGCATGGCTGAGGAGGCCTCAGGGAACCTATAATCATGGCAGAAGGCGAAGGGTGAAGCCTTCTGCCTGTATTGTCAGAGCCTGTATGTCCAGAGCAAGAGGAAGTGGGAATAAGGTACTACACACTTTTATACATCCACATTGTGTGAGAACTCACTATTATGATGACAGCTCCAAGGGAGGTCGTGGTAAACCATGAGAAACCGTCCCCATGATCCAATCACCTCCCACCAGGCAGCACCTCCAACATTGGGGATTAAAATTCAACATGAGATTTGGGCAGAGTCACAGATCCAAACCATGTCACTCATTCTGTAGGTTGTCTGTTTACTCTGTTGATAGTTTCTTTTGCTGTGCAGAAGCTCATTAGTTTAATTTGTCAATTTTTGCTTTTGCTGTGATTGCTTTTGGTGTCTTTGTCATGAAATATTTACCCATTCCTATGTCCAGAATGGCATTGCCTAGGTTGTCTTCCAGGACTTTTATAGTTTTAAGTTTTACATTTGTGTCTTTCATTCATCTTGAGTTGATTTTTGTATATGGTGATAGGAAGGGATACAGTTTCAATCTTCTGCATATGGCTAGCCAGTTATCCCAGCACCATTTATTGAATAGGGAGTCCTTTCCCCATTGCTTGTTTTTGTCAGGTTTGTCAAAGATCAGATGATTGTAGGCGTGCAGTCTTATTTCTGGGCTCTCTATTCTGTCCCATTGGTCTATGTGTCTCTTTTTGTACCAGTACCATGCTGTTTTGGTTACTGTAGCCCCACAGTATAGTTTGAAATTGGGTAATGTGATGCCTCCAGTTTTGTTCTTTTTGCTTAGGATTTTCTTGGCTATTCAGGCTTTTTTTTCTGCTCCATATGAATGTTAAAACAGTTTTTTTCTGGTCTGTGAAGAATGTCATTGGTAGTTTGATAGGAATAGCACTGACTCTATAAATTGCTTGGATAATATGGCCATTTTCATGATATTGATTCTTCTTATCCATGAGCATAGAATGTTTTTACATTTGTTTGTATCATCTCTGATTTCTTGGATCACTGGTTTATAGTTCTCCTTGCAGAGATCTTTCACCTCCCTAGTTAGTTGTATTTCTAGGTATTTTATTCTTTTTGTGGCAATTGTGAATGGGAGTTCATTACTGATTTGGCTCTTGACTTGACTGTTGTTGGTGTATAGGAATGCTAGTGATATTTGTATGTTGATTTTGTATTCTGAGACTTTGCTGACATTGTTTATCATATTAAGGAGCTTTGAGGCTGGGACTATGGGGTTTTCTAGATATAGGATCATGCTGTCTACAAACAGGGATAGTTGGACCTCCTCTCTCTCTATTTGGATCCCCTTTATTCCTTTCTCTTGCCTGATTGCTCTGGCCAGGACTTGCAATACTATGTTGAATAGGAGTGGTGAGAGAGGGCGTCCTTGTCTTGTGCTGGTTTTCAAGAGGAATGCTTTCAACTTTTGCCCATTTAGTATGAAGTTGGCTGTGTGTCTGTCATAGATGGCTGTTATTATTTTGAGGTATCTATATAATTTTTAAAGCAATGTGTTTGGTAATACATATGAAGAATACATTGCATGCCAAGGAAGGAAAAGATTCTTTTTAGATAAGAATTTGGGAGATCATCACAGGCATAGAGAGCAATCTGAAAGAAGACCCTAGGTCAAGATTGGTTAAAGAGTTCCAAGAACTACAGCCAGCAAGAAAGACTAGCAAGACTGGTATAGAAGGATGGAAGATGATAATGCAGTTAGTTATAAGGGTAACTGGTATAGTTCTGAGCCATTGGTTCCCAATAATTTAAAACAGGAAAAGAATCTGAGATGTTTTCTCTCTTCACGAAAAGATTGAGCTATGCTGCTCCCATTGGGTCATCCCTGGGAAGAAGTTTGCTAAGAATAACCACTGCAGGTCACATATGCTGTTCAGGGGCTGGAAAAGTGAGCCTTTCAGCAGAAATGGATTTCCTGAAAGGAATTAACTCCTTAATGTGCTGCGAGATGGAGAACACTGTAAAAATCTATGGCCCATAGGATTCTTCACCTTCACATAAAGAAAGCAAAGGGAGAAGACTTAACCTTACGATAGAATAAATTCTTAGAGTATGATGGTTTCAGTGGCATGATCTTTTCTATATATTTAACCCCTCTGCCTTCTCCCTGAACACAGTGATATGTGTTCATTTTAATAAGAATTAAAATTTTCTGCTGATAAAAGGAGAAATATGCTTTTTACAGATGTGTTTGCCATTTATGGAACTGCCCTTGAGATGTTTAGAATTTGAGGCAGACACATCCATTACTCAGGTCCCAAGCTCCTGGCTTCCATCTCTGTCATTAGACATTCTTAAAGGAATCTGAGAAGGTTTCATTTCAGGGGTGATCCAACATTTTGAAAAGTAATACAGGTTTATCTTATGGACTTAGGCAACTTTTTTAAGCTCTCTGGACCACCACTTTCTGGTCTACAAATGTAGATAATCACCCTCCATGATTGCTGTCAGTTTAGGAGGGTGTGGCAGCTTTGCAAAATGGTTTTCCAATTCCTCCAAAGCTTAGAAACATAATATTACTGCATGATCCAGCAATTCCATTCCTAGGTATATACCCAAGATAACTGAAAACATCTGCCTACCCAAAAACTTATACATAAATGTTCATAGCAGCATTATTCACACTATCCAAAAGGTAGAAACAACCCAACTATCCATCATCTGAAAAATGAATAAACAAAATGTGATCTATCCATACAGTAAATTATTCAGCAACAAAAGGAAATTAAGTACTGATACATGCTACAAAATGAATGAATCTTAAAAACACCATTTTAAATGAAAGAAGTCAGTCAAAAAAGACCATATATTGTATGACTGCACTTCTATAAAATGTCCAGAACAGACCAATCCATAGAGACAAAAAGCAGATTTTTGGTTTCTTAGGGCTGAGGAGAACGGAATGAGGGGTGGCTGCTAAAGGACGCAGGATTTCTTTTTGAGATGATGAAAATATAGATAATGATGATAGTTGCACAACCTCGTGAATATATTCAAATCCCCTGAGTTGCATGCTTTAAAAGGGTGAATTTTATGCTATGTGGATTATATCTCCAAAAACGGTGTTGTTAAAAAGTAATCCTGTATTCTATTGTTTGTCTGTAATTCCATTGTCAGTATCTGTATGTGGGATAACAAGATACATTTGTCTGCTGCGCTGGATTTTTTTTTTTTGAGACAAGTCTTGCTCTGTCACCCGGGCTGGAGTGCAGTAGTGCAGTCTTGGCTCACTGCAACCTTTGCCTTCTGGGTTCAAGTGGTTCTCCTGCCTCAGCTTCCTGAGTAGCTGGGACTACAGGCGCATGCCACCACACCCAGCTAATTTTTGTATTTTTAGTGGAGACAGGGTTTCACCATCTTGGCCAGGCTGGTCTCTAACTCCTGACCTCAAGTAATCCTCCCGCCTCAGCCTCCCAAAGTGCTAGGATTACAGGCACGAGCCACCACACCAGCCTGCGCTGGAATTTATACTGGCTTGTTCTACTACACTTTTAAATAATGAAGAACTTTTATAAATCAAATATAACCTTTTTTTGCAGTTTCTCATACATGGATATCAAGCAGAGGACTGCATGGAAAGAGACATACTATGCTTATGGAAGTTTGTAAGTAGATTAAACTATAAAAAGCCTGAGAAAATATACTTACTTGGAGAGCTTGCCTCTGAGAAGGATTTCGGCAAGCTCTTCTTGTTTTCTATAAAAACAGGGTACTTTTCTGAGTGAAGGAAAAAAGGTGTTTAGTTACTATCTGCTGAAATGCTGAGTCCAAACAAAATTATCTAATAGGGAGCCTGATAGGCTGGTTTGGAGGGGAAAGGCTGATACAGGAGAGTGACAAAATCCAGACCAGCCCACTCATGTGGTGATGTCTCATTATGAGCCTTGCAGAAGAAAATTTACCTCATTGCAAAAACTTCTACCCACACTTCCCCAGTCCCCCTTCATCTGTGTGAACTGTTACTTTATCGCTAGCTTATGAGAACCCTGAAGCTCAGAGATGAGACAAACTCACTCATGCTCCCACTGGAATCTACAAGGTAATTATACAGCCTTTGATGAGAAAGAAACAGTTAAGACTAATGAGGCATGCCTTTAAGTACCAGCCCTATAGATGAAGACACAGAGAACTTGAGACAGAAGTGATTATGAGAAGGGCAGGGTGAAGAGAGGGAGAAAAAGGGAAAACACAACTTACACTGGCTCTCTGTGTTCTGAGATTTCTTATGGTCCTGAATCAGAATCTGGTATCTTAAAAATACACAGCAATGGCGTGTATATGGAGATTTTTAAAAATCTACTCAGATTTGAGAAAGATTTAGATCATAACTCTACAAAGGTAGAGTGTCCCAGAGGTTAATTACTATAATTCTTTGTATCTCCCTTTTTTAATCTAAATTATTTCTCACCAATCTTGATTTCCAAAGCTCTGTTTTATCATCTCCAATAATACATATGCAGTTGTCAAATCATGCCTTGAAATTTGGTTTCAAAAATATAACCATGTATTTCCAGTATCAAACACAATGCCTGGCATAATACTTTTAAAAATTGTTGAATTATTAAGCAAAAAAAAAATGAATGAATACAAATAACTTAAAGAAAATGGAATCAGCTGAATGCAGTAGCTCACGCCTGTAATCCCAGAACTTTGGAAGGCCAAGGTGGCTGAATCACTTGAGGTTAGTAGTCAAGACCAGCCTGGCCAACATGGTGAAACCCCGTTTCTACTAAAAACACAAAAATTAGCTAGGCGTGGTGGTGCGCGCCTGTAGTCCCAGCCAGTTGGAAGACTGAGGCATGAGAATCGCTTGAACCCAACAGGTGGAGGCTGCAGTGAGCTGAGATCGCACCAATGCACTCCAGCCTGGGTGACAGAGACTCCATCTCAAAAAAAAAGAAAAAGAAACAAAGAAAAGAAAAGAAAAGTTAAGTTGAATCATTTAATTTAAAAGATTCAGGGGCCAGGCTCGGTGGCTCACGCCTGTAATCCTAGCCAAGATGGTGAAACCCCGTCTCTACTAAAAATGCAAAAATTAGCCGGGCGTGGTGGCAGGCGCCTGTAGTCCCAGCTACTCGGGAGGCTGAGGCAGGAGAATCACTTGAACCCAGAAGGCAGAGGTTGCAGTGAGCCGAGGTCGCACCACTGCACTCCAGCCTGGGTGACAGAGCAAGACTCGTCTCAAAAAAAATAAAAATAAAATAAATAAATAAATAAACTCCAGGGTAGCAGTCAAATATATATTGTTATCTCACATACAGATACTGACAATAGAATTACAGACAAACAATAGAATACAGGATTACTTTTTAACAACAGCCTTAAATTTAAAATGTTTAAAACTTTTATTAATTTTTAATTATTTAATTAAATTATATAATTAATTATATAATTATTAATTTAAAGCCTCTATTATTAATCAATAATTATTAATATTCCAAAAAGTAGAAACAGCCCAAATGTACATCAAGGAATGAATGGATAAACAAAAAGTGCTCAATCCATACAATGAAATGCTAGCCATAAAAAGAAATGAAGAACTGATACATACTACAACATGGGTGCTAAATTAAGGCACATAGAAAAGATCACATATTTTATGATACCGTTTATACAAATTGACCATAATGGGCAAATCCATAGAGGCAGAAACTATATTGGCAGTTGCCAGGGGCCAGGGTGGAGGAAAATGAAGATTAATGTGATTTAAATGGGCATGATGGGTCTTCTTGGGATGATGAAAATGACTGATTAGCAAATTTACTACATATATCATTGAAATGTATACTTGAAAGAATAAATTAAATGATATGCAAAGTATACCTCAATAAAGTTTCTAAAAATTCATAGAAAAAGACTGACAACAGGTTTCTTGGGGGTAGAGAAATAGTATGATGCATTTCCTGTTCTTTTTTTACACTTCACAATGATTTGCAACTTTTCTACCTCAACAAATTCTTACACTAGGTTTCCCAACAGTAGTCCTGAGATGAAGAACTGTTTGAAAGTGATTTGTGAGAAGTAGTCCCAGGAAAAAATAGGAGCATGAGAAAGGGAGACTAAGTAGGTAAGAATGGCAAGCAAACATGTGACATCAGACAAAGAGCCTGAGAGGGTTAACTATGGCTCCATCCTGCAGAGGAGGAAGATGGGGGAAGGGGAAGTTGATGACATAGTGTGGGTCCCACTCAAAGTCATCTGCTCAGGAAGCTGGAGTATTTATAATACCACCCATACAAACATACAACACACAACACCAATCAGCCATTGGCTGACACCCCTACCTCCACCCCTGCCTGGAATAGTAAATTCACAGAAACTTGTTGTGGTTCTTTGTGTGCCACAGCCTAAGTTTGATCCTTCAAAAAAGAGATACAAGTACTTGGCTATTGGGAGTGAAAGTACCCAGGAACTGATGTGCACAATAAATGGTACAAGGAGGCATGAGAATACAGATGAAGCTCTGGCAGCATCTTTGACAAGCATGTTTTTATTATATAAGCAGGAGAAGACAAAATAGGAAAAAAGTATATTCCTGGTATATAATATATACAAAAATATGGCATTATATCATTATATAGTATTATAGTATTAGTGGTTATATCTAGTAATATATTTAGTATATACCAGTGATATAATCCACATGTACATAATAATAAAGGTTGGACACTACTTCTGAGACAGTATATAAAATTTGTAGAAAAGCCCAAAAGAGAAGATGTGCTTGCCCTTTTCTTCGAAGAAATGAGAATTAAAATCCAAAATGTCACAGAAGACAAGGAGTTGTTTGTTAGCTCAGAGGGAACTGTTGGTGGTAGGGGCTGCATTTGGGAAAGGCAAGGTTTGAAGAGCCTCTGGTGAATTTCTGGCCAGAAGATGACACTCACTACCTGGCAGCACTCTATTAGAGCATACTTGCGCCTTTACTTCTAGACAGACCCCAGAAGTAATGTCTCTGAGTACAAAATTTGGGCATGCAAAATAACTTTAGTGTCTAGAATCAAAGAAAGGATATTGAATGTAACTCATCAGTTAGTTGTTTCCTAAACAGTTTATTTCTTTGAAATTTGCAACAAATGACCAGTCAGTTGAAAAGATCTGTCAACTCTGTACGTACTTTGAACTATTCTAGAAATACAAAAATCCTGAAGAATAAAACTTCAGTGTTTATTTGTCCTCTAATCCTCTAAAGTCAATTGCTCCTGCAGAACCTCCTATTCTCGTGATTATTCCAGAAGTAGAAATATGACCTTTGGCTCTCATAGAGTGGCCTGCAGAATTATCTGAAACTAGCAGGGGAAAAAGCGGTGAAAAGAAGCCTATCCAAGTAGACTACATGCCATATGATTCCAGTTATATAACATTCTGGAAAAGACCAAACCATAGTGACAGTAAAAGATCACTGGTTACCAGACTTTAGGGAGGATGAGTAGATGGAGTATAGAGGGTTTTTAGGGTAATGAAACTATTCTGTATGATACTATAATGGTGGACACATGTGTTATACATTTTTCCAAATTCACAGAACGTACAACACCAAGAGTGAACCCTAACGTTAACTATAGACTTTGGGTGATAAAGATATGTCAATGTAGGTTTACCAGTTGTAACAAAGGTATCACTTTGGTGCAAACCTCTTGATAATGGGAGAAGCTGTTGCAGTCGGTGGACAGGGGATGTATGGGAACTCGGCACCTTCATCTCAATTTTTGCTGTGAACTGAAAACTGCTCTAAAAAATAAAGTCTATTTAAAGGAAAAAAAGCAGTGAGCAGAAAAACATGGTCCTCTCAGTAGGTATTAATTCACTGCACACAATGACCTAGAGCCTTGGCCAGGGTCAGCTAGGTAACTGGCAGGGCCCAGCACAAAATAAAAATGCAGAGCCACTTGGTCAAAAAATTTAAAATTCTAAAATGGTGGAAACAGCATTAAATCAAGCATGGGGCCTCTCTAAACAATGGGCGTTCATCACATGCTGATGAAGTTGGCTCTGGCCTTGACATACGGTTCCCTGCTTAAAACCCTTCAAAGCCCCCTGTAAACAGTGAGGAAGTTGGAAGTCCTTAATTAATTTGACATGCCCTTCACTATATCCTAGGCCCATTCCCCCTTCAGCTTTATTTCTCTCAGCCCCACCCTACTGTCTATGCTCTAGTCACCCAGAGCTTCCTTTACTTTCTAAAATTTTCCATGCTCCCTTTGCCTCAAGGCCTTTGTATGTATTTCCCTTACCTGGAACACAATTCCTCCAATTTTTCATCACTCTGCTATTGATCCTACAGGTCTCAGTTCAGCAGAGAAGTCACAGCTAAGTAAATCAATGCTTACATTATATAATTAATTATATAATAATTTTTTATATAATTGATATATATAATTATATATAATTATATAAATATTATATAATTTTATAATATAATATAATTAATTATATAATAAATACTATTTTAAATATATTTAACACTATTTTAAAGTGCTATTTAATTTAGAAAAGAAAAATACCTTTCTCATGCAATAAATAACCTTCTAATTCAGGGGTCGTCAACTCCCCCACCACAGACCAGTACTGGTATGTGGCCTGTTAGGAACCAGGCCTCACAGCAGGAGGTGAGCGTTGCGTGAGTGAACATTACCACCTGAGCTCTGCCTTCTATCAGACCAGTGGCATTAGATTCTTGTAGGACCATGGACTCTTGTGAACTGCACATTCAAGGGATTTAAGTTGCATACTCCTTATGAGAATCTAATGCCTGATGATTTGAGGTGGAACAGTTTCATCCTGAAACCACCCCACCACCCACCACCTATGAAAAAATTGTCTTCCACGAAACCAATTCCTGGTGCCAAAAAGGTTGGGGATGCTGTTCTAATTGCTTCATACATAAAGATCTGTATTTCACAGAGCAGTTTTATATAAAATAAGGCATACCTGTAGTTTTCAATATTGATTGTCATGTTGCTAGTTGTTTAAGAAGGTTCTGAACACTTGCTCTTGTTTACAAAATAAAAAAGCCTGAGATGATGCAGTCTTCTTGGTAAACACAACTTTCTGGAGATTTCTTCATTCTCTTAAAAATGAATGATCAGTCGGGTGCAGTGGCTCACGCCTGTAATCCCAACACTTTGGGAGGCCAAGACGGGCAGATCACGAGGTCAGGAGTTTGAGACCAGCCTGGCCAACATGGTAAAACCCCATCTCTACTAAAGGTACAAAAAATTAGCCGGGTATGGTGGCGTACGCCTATAATCCCAGCAACTCGGGAGGCTGAGACAGGAGAATCGCTTGAACCCGGGAGGCAGAGGTTGCAGTGAGCCAAGATCGTGCCATTGCACTCCAGCCTGGGTGACAGGGTGAGACTCTGTCTCAACAACAACAACAACAACAACAACAACAACAACAAAAAAGAAGGATCAAAAAGAAAAGATTCCCTGTTTAATAAATGGTGCTGGGAAAACTGGCTAGCCATATGCAGAAAACTGAAACTGGACCCCTTCCTTACACCTTATACAAAAATCAACTCAAGATGGATCAAATACTTAAACGTAAGACCTAGGACCATAAAAATCCTAGAAGAAAACCTGGGCAATACCATTCAGGACATAGGCATGGGCAAAGACTTCATGTCTAAAACACCAAAAGCAACGGCAACAAAAGCCAAAATTGACAAATGGGATCTAATTAAACTAAAGAGCTTCTGCACAGCAAAAGAAACTACCATCAGAGTGAACAGGCAACCTACAGAATGGGAGAAAATTTTTGCAATCTATCCATCTGACAAAGGGCTAATATCCAGGATCTACAAAAAACTTAAACAATTTTACAAGGGGAAAAAAAACCATCAAAAAGTGGGCAAAGAATATGAACAGACACTTCTCAAAATAAGACATTTATGCAGCCAACAGACATGAAAAAATGCTCATCATCGCTGGTCATTAGAGAAATGCAAATCAAAAACACATTGAGACACCGTCTCACACCAGTTAGAATGGCTATCATTAAAAAGTCAGGAAACAACAGATGCTGGAAAGGATGTGGAGATACAGGAACACTTTTACACTGTTGGTGGGAATGTAAATTAGTTCAACCATTGTGGAAGACGGTGTGACAATTCCTCAAGGATCTAGAACTAGAAATACCATTTCACCCAGCAATCCTATTACAGGGTATGTACCCAAAGGATTATAAATCATTCTACTTTAAAGACACATGCACACATATGTTTATTGTGGCACTATTCACAATAGCAAAGACTTGGAACCAACCCAAATGTCCATCAATAATAGACTGGATAAAGAAAATGTGGCACATATACACCATGGAATACTATGCAGCCATAAAAAAGGATGAGTTCATGTCCTTTGCAGGGACATGGATGAAACTGGAAACCATCATTCTCAGCAAAGTATCGCAAGAACAGAAAACCGAACATCGCATGTTGTCACTCATAAGTGGGAGTTGAACAATGAGAACACATGGACATAGGGAGGGGAACATCACACACCAAGACCTGTCAGTGGGCTGGGGGAGTAGGAGAGGGACAACATTAGGAGAAATACCTAATGTAGGTGACGGGTTGATGGGTGCAGCAAACCACCATGGAACGTGTATACCTATGTAACAAAACTGCACGTTCTGCACATGTACCCCAGAACTTAAAGTATATTAAAAATAAAAAAGAACTTAGACTACTCCTCCATAAAAATTGCTTTTATAATAATTTTTGGTCCAACTTGCCCCAAATTCTCCAAAATTCGCACCCAAGTCCTTAGAGAATAAGATCTGGCCCCCAGGCTTAGAGTTTGAAAGGTGTTCAAATTTGGCCTCTTCTAAATTCTCTGGTCTCATGACTCACACTTATCTTTGATACTCAAAGGTTTCAAAGCACATTGTCTTTGATCATAGCCATTTTCCTGGCTTGTGAGTATCTTGATATCTCTTCTTTCCCTACCTGACCCAAGCATGTAATAAATTATTTTTTGTTAAAACTAATGTGTGGCACTTTTCATAAAACAACTCATGCTATTATTTTGATACGTAGCTAGGGTGATCAACTCTTACCAGTTTTCTTGGGACCTTCTGTTTTTTCTCATTGAAAATTCAATTTCTCAGGACTCCTTCCCCCACTCAGTCCCAGGCAAACTGGGATAGTTGGTCACCCTATACCCTTTGATTTAAAGTATGAGCTTATCTGTGTTTTTCACAGGCTTAATACAGGGCTTTAAGCATAACATTTACTCAGAAATATTTGTGATTAATTTCAATTGCATGCATTTTTGTTGCTGCATTTTTAAGCATCCATTTCCAAAATAGTGATTTTCTGTGAATTTATCATAAGGTCCAAGTACTGTTATAATTAGACAAAAATGGTCTGCCAATTCCTGGCAACCTAAAGAGAGAAAGAAAAGTTCAAAGCCAAAAATGTTAATAGCTTTAAAAAAATATGGCACAGCTAGGAAAATCCTTGTTAACTAAGTCTACATCTTATCTGTGACCACTGAGAAATATCTCAGTAGGAGTGAAGTTTATGGCCAATTTAATATAGCTGATTAGCATCTGTTCTACCACCTTTTTTCGTTGGTAGTGATAGTATTGAATCTGCCCTTTATTCCTTGTCAAATATGTTGCATTAAAAATTACTTTGCATCCCCATGGGAGAAGCAAATATCATTCTGTAAGCTGTAAGGAATTATAGAGTTTATCACTGTTAATATAAAAAGCAAAGCCAAAATCAACATTTTTAATCAGAAACTGACAGCAGGTCAGGGCTTGAACTTGGCTCTTGAGAAACACAAGCAATCAAGACTAAGCAATAATGTTCCAGGCAGAGAGAAGAGCGTGAGTAAGGACCTACAAGTGAGGGACCATGAGGCATATTCAAGAAGCTAAGAGTGTGTTTTGTTTGTGAAAAAATTGAGGAGGATAGAGTGTTGGGGCTAAGGATGAAAAAGTAGAGAAGTGAATTCAGAGTTTAGACTTGATTCTAAGAGCAATGCGGAGCCATCAAAACATTTTTGCAGGGAAGTAGATGTTAGATGTTTATTTTCAAAAAATCACTCAAATAACAAAAGGGGAGAGTGCATTGTTGATGGGTCAAATTGGAGGCAGAGTCCAGTCCTAAGACTTCCACAGGTCGTGGTGTGATCTCACATGGGACACTGGAGAGAGGAAAACTGGAGAGATGTTTAGAAAATGGAAGACATATCACTTGATAACTGATTGGATGTAGGGTGGGGACATGGGAGGACAGAAGGGCAGAAACTGACATTCAAGTACCTGGCTTCAGCAATCAGTGGACCTGGTGCCCTTCACAGGGATGGAAACTCTGGAAGAGGATGAGTGGGGATGGGAAGATGATGAATTCAGCTGTTTTATACACTGACCCTTAAGTTGACAAAAACCTACAAAGAACACCAGCTTACAGTGCCACTTTCTTTAAAATATACACATACTTTTATTATTCTTTCTAATTTCAACTTTTATTTTAGATATGGTGGTACATATGCAGGCTTGCTATGTGGGTATATTGTGCCCAGGCAGTGAGCAAAGTACCCAATAGGTAGTTTTTCAATCCATACCCCCTCCTTTCCTTCCCATTCTAGTAGTCCACAGTGTCTATTCTTCCCATGTTTATGTCCATATATGCTCAACATTTAGCTCCAACTTCTAAGTGAAAACATGCAGTGTTTGGTTTTCTGTTCCTGTGTTAACTCACTTAGAATTATGGCCTCCAGCTCCATCCATGTTGCTGCAAAGGACGTGACTTCATTTTTTTATGGCTGCACAGTATTCCACGATGTATATGTACCATGTTTTTATATTCTAAATACATAATTTCCATTTAAGAAACACAGCCATGGCCAGGCACGGTGGCTCGCGCCTATAATCCCAGCACTCTGGGAGGCTGAGGTGGGAGGTTTGCTTGAACACAGGAGTTTGAGGCCAGTCTAGGCAACATGGTAAGACCCCATCTCTACAAAAACATTTTTAAATTAGCCCAGCATAGTGGGGCATGCATGTGTTTCCAGATACTTGGGAGGCTAAGATGGGAGAACTGCTTGAGCCTGGGGGGTTAAGGTTGCAGTAAGTTGTGATCATGATACTGCACTCCAGCCTGGGCAACACAGCGAGACCCGGTCTCCAAATAAATACATAAATACATAAATAAGTAAATAAAGCTATTTATTTTCAGGCTGAGTAATAAACCGTGTGTGTGTGTACCTCATCTTCTTGATCCCTTCATCCATCTGTGGGAATTAAGGTCGTTTCCATGTCTTGGCTATTGTGAATAATACTGCAAGGAACATGGGAGTGCAGGTATCTCTCTGAGATCCTGATTTTAATTCCTTTGGGTAAATACCTAGAAGTGGAATCTCTGGGTTATGTGATAGTTCTATTTTTTATTTTTTAAATTTATAATTGCTCCATAATAATTGTAGACATTTATGGGGCACAATGTGATGTTTTAGTGCATGTATACATAGTATAATGATCAAATTGGGTTAGTTTTATAGCCATCACTTTAAACACTTATAATTTTTTATGGTAACTATACTCAAAAATCTATTTTCAAATTTTTGAAGAATCTCCATGTGTTTTTGGACATTACGGTAAATGAAATAAGACAAACACTACATAATATCAATTATATGTGGAATCTAAACTAGTCGAACTCATAGAAGCAGAGAGTAGAATGGTAGTTTTCAAGGGCTGGGGGAACAGGGAATGGAGAGATGTTGCTCAAGAAGTACAAGTTTCAGTTATGCCAGATCAATAAATTCTGGGGCTCTGGTGGGTAGCATGGCGACTACAAGTAACAATAGTGTATACTTGAAATTTGCTAAGGGGATAGATCCTAAGTGTTCTTACCATACACACACAAACCGGTAACTATGTGAGGTGCGGATATGATCATAAACTTGACTGTAGTGATTATTTCACAATGTATATGTATATCAAATTATAAAGTTGCACACTTTAAGAACATACACATAAAGGAAACACAGCAGAACAATGAAATGTGTGGTTTCCAAACGAATGTTTCTACTTGTGCAAAATAAAGAATGCAGAGAGTAAATGGAACAGAGATGGCAATTTGTAATAAGTCTGGGCTTTCAGTGACATAATACCCTATGTTCTAGGGAAGCTGTTTTTTCTGGAAACTCTCATAGGTGGGTGGCTCTGCAGTGATATCCAAGATACCATGCACTACTCTCAAAAGCCATTTGACCAGAATACAGGCGCAGCATGCTGCCCATACATGAATTCCTGGGAATCCAAGGTAAGCCAAAGGAAAACAGTGTCAGTAGGCAGGACAGCTGTAATTTTGACTATGTAAGAATCCCAGAGTATATCTGGATGGTAACACACCAGATTAACCAGACTGTCAAGGACCAGATGCTTTCAGTGTTGAACATGGGGGAAGAAACACTCTTGCATTCTATTTCATAAGCTCCAAGCCCAGAAACAAATAGGGAAAATCTCAGCGTTGCAGCAGAATACCAAAGTCTTTTATAAAATTTAAACTTGTGGAACAGATATTATTGATGCCTCACCCTTGACCTGCACCTTGTTTGCTGAAGCCTGCATACTGGGAACACCTGTAAATCTCTGCCTGAGGGCTTTTCTTCTGGGTGAAGGAGCAAGACTTCCTGTGCAGGGCTAAGTGGAAATACCAGAAAGTTAATGTCCTTGGAAGAAGCCCTTACCAATGACAAATGAAGTGTTGGTGGGCAAATACATCAACCTCCCTGGTCCCCAGTTGGGATAACTCTGAGAGGTGTTCTATACTATCTCCCAAACTGTTCTGGCAGGATTGAGCCCAGTGGGTAAGCATATGAGTGTATGGAGTTTATTTTGCTGATGTTCCCAGGAAACACCAGTAGGGGAGTGTGAAGTGAGACTGGCAAGGGAAGAAAGCCCGTAGCACAGCTTCCCATTGTGGGCCACTGAGGTTCAGTACTGCTGGGGACCTTTGCGAGCCTGGGTGGAACATGTCTCAGAGATTTCCTAGCAAAGCTAAGGAAACACACTGGACATGTGCTGAGGGTTGATCCTGGCAGATGTGACTGCTTGGCACTTCCATCCTGTACCGTGCAGAGGCTAGAAAGACTGCAGCATCCACAGAGGCATGTCCAGAGAGTGGCATTGGCTGGTAGATGGAAGTCAACAGTCAGACCATACAGGAACGGTGAATGTTAAGCACAGAGAAGCACAAACCAGGAAAGAGGGTACCAGCAAGCAGTTCCAAGGGACTGACGGGAATAAGTCCTAAAGGACTAGTAGGAGCTAGTGGGGCTTAGGGGAGGGGTGTGGGAGAGGGACAGCAGCAGTGTATGGGAAGGGAGTCATTATGAAGGGAGGCCTATTAGGTGGCAAGCTGGTGAACTTATCCAAAAAAGCAGTGGCGCATGCCTGGTGGCAGGGAGAGGAAGTAGAGCTGGAGAGAGGGGATGGAATCAAGAGGATGTGGTGAATGGTGGGAGGGTAAAGAATCACAGAAAGAGGGAGACTCTCAGATGTCTGCCTCCAGACACCAGATGGCTGCACCATTCACGGTACCAGGGACACAGAGGGACAGACCATTTGTTTATGCCTCAGAGTGAGCATCACAAGTTAGTTTTTAACATGTTTAGTTTGAGGCCTATGGGGTATCCAAATAAAAGCATGCTATGGATATTACTGGTAAGGAACTCAGAAGCAGTTCGTGCTGAAGACAAGTATTTCATAGCATCCAATATAAGATAAAACTGATTCAACAGAGATTTTTTTAAATGTCTACTATGTGCCGGCCAATGTATCAATCTCTAGAGACATGCAGTGGTGAATATGAAGAAGTCCTTTCCTTCTTGAAGCTTACAGCACAACCATGTTGGCAGTAACCATGGCAGCTGAGAAGATGCCCAGGGACAGCATGAACATTGAGAACAGAACTCTGAGCAACTCCAACATCTGAAGGACAACCACAGCAAAGAAAACACTTAAAAGAAGCTAAGAACAAATGGCGAGTAAGTACAAAAAAAGTAAGACAAAGCTTGAAAGAGACTACAGTGCAGTTTTACTAGTCATAGTAGTGCTGTGTGTATGGAGGTGAGAGGGGGTTGCTTAGCAAAAATGGAGAGAGTTCAAGAGTTGATTAAGGATGAAAAAAGAACTAGGGATATTTATATCATAACTGTGGACAGCACAAATATTCTCTACCACTAGATAGTAAAATGTAACTGATACTTTTTTAAGTCTTATTTTGATGCTTCATACATATATATAATTTGTTCTTTAGATAATGACATATCTTAATAAAAAAAGCAATACCTCCCATCAGTGAATGCTTTAAAGTTTATCAGACGAAACGTTTGTCTGGGTATCTGCTAGGATTCTTGGTTGCAAGCAACAGAAATCTAAATCTAATTTAAAAAGCAAAGGGGTATATTGCAATATATTAGAAGAATATTAGCATTTTCTCAAAATTCAGGCTTGGAAAATGCACAGGAATCAAGGGAGGCTACATAACAAAAATGTCTCTCCTGGATACATGACACTTTCTCTGTGCCTGTGCAGTGCTACTGTCGTGCGACCCAGTGGCCACACCACCCTGCCACTTACCTCCAGGCTACAAGTTCAGGAAGAAATAACTGATTGGTTAAGTCTATGTTATGAGCCCTTGCTCTGCCCACCTGGGCATGGGAGAAGGATTGTTTTCCCTCTCAACCTCTTGCAGGAGGAGGTAGGGATATGCTTCCCATCCCAACTCACACAGTGGGTATTGTCCAGTCGAGGAAAGGGGTGCTAATGTGGCACTACCGACTGTCCACAACCTCTGGGTGTGCTTATCTGCCAGACCCACGCTGGAGCTCTTTACTAAACCTCTATGTGGTCAGTTACCATTATCCCCAATTGACAATGGAAGATACTGGAAATCAGGGCACTTACATGCAAGCATTGGCATTAGGATCCCCACTGAGGAGGTGAGCTCAACTCACTTGAGTGCTTATGGACTCATGCTTTGCCCAGAACACCGGATGTGTCTGAGTGATAGGACATTAAAACATCCCTAAAGACTGAAAACAACTAAACTGGCCCACTTGACTTTATTCTTAAGTCACGGAGATTGTGATACACATTTTCAACAGCATGGCATTGATTGAGGCTATGTGCTCCAGAAAGGGCCATGAACATGATCTTCACTCTGAAAAGCAGAGTGGAATTTCTGCCCTGCAAAGTAGCACTAAGGTTGCTCATTCCATCTCACTGGTAGTGGCTCTCAAGCAGCATTTAAGCCCTGAGCAAAAATTGTGAAATTCCTAAATCGGCTTTCAGGACACTTAATCCACTGAGAGCATAATTTATATCCTGGGAAGTAGCAAATGCTACCCTGATGAAGAGGATCTATAGATGTGAGCATTTCAGTCCTGTTTTTATAATGTTTTTTTTTTTAATTAACAGAGCTTCAATGTGAAAACTGTTTTGCTTTTTCACACAAAACAAGATACAAAATGATGCTCTAGAAAGTGTTTTACCCTCAGTCAATTGCTGCTTTGACTTACAAATGCATGGGTGGGTGTGTATGTGCAATGTTTACAGATCTTATTTGTGTATATGTATGTGTAGAGGGGGTGCTTGAAATACATCAGATTTGAGACATCAAAGGGTCTGTGGTTTCTGTGACTCTGATATTAGATATTATTTGTGATTTACTAACAGGAAGCTTTTGCCTTATCCATATAGTGAGGAAAGAGGGATGAGATTATCTGTTAGTATACAATTTATCAAGAAAAATAATGCAATTTATACTTAAAGAAAAAAACAGGATTGTGTGTAGAGAAGACCTAGGTTTACACATAAAGAACAAAATTTCTTAAAGGTGCACTTTTATGGTCTGTATGCGTAATGTCTCTGATTTAACAAGATAAAAGAGTATAATACATCAAAATGGAAATGAAAAACTCACAATATTTTATGGGTGAAACTATCAAAAATGCTAACCCAAATTGTTGAGTTACAGCTCTGTGTCCAGCAGTAACAAGTATCATCCAATCCCATTCAGTGTCTCTGTTTTAGACTGCAGTCAGTTTGGTTTGGCTCAGGCTCGTCTGTTTCGTGAAGCCCAGGATGAAAGAGTAGTAAGTACCTGGAGCATGCTCTAATCACAGCAATATTGGGAGACCAGAGGACAAGCCTAACCATGTAAGCATATGTAAAACCTCCACTTGCATCATAGCTACCAGCATTCCATTGGCTAAAGCAGGTCATATGGCCCCCAACACCAATTATTGGTGCAAAAATATACTCAACCCACTCTAGTGCACTGGAAAATCATACTGCCTTAGAGAGAATGAAGCACTAAAAATACAACCAAGCTATCATACTGTACAAGAATCCCATCATTATAACCCAAAAAGGGCCCAGATCAAGTGCCCCAAACACATTCTGATGAATAGTTTTGTATAGATGGTAGATATAAGTGATTTAGTCACTGAGTTTATCAACAGTGGGAAACTGCCACATAAGTCACAAAGTGGCTCAAGTTTCATGAGTGAATTTGGAGGCTGAGTTCTACAGACATCTAGAAATTCTCAGTGTCCACATGAAATCTACATACTTCATGCATAAATAGCTGCTATTTATTGTGTAACTGGGCTCAAACTTCGCCTATCTGGGGCCTCTCCCAAGTCCCCACCCTCTCCAAATAAAAGTATTTGTGGGGTCTTAGATTAGGTTCTCTAGAAAAAGACTGAACCAGGTAGTTGCATGTAGAAGGTTTATTAGAAAATCCTCTAAAGAGATAAACCTATGAGGAAGTGAGCAAGGAAGGATCAGGCAGAAAGAAGAGTTGACTTGCAATACAATTGCAACGGAGGCCTCAGCTGACTCAACAAGGAGCTCTGGAGCTGTGGTGGCCCTTCAGAGGCAAGGAAGCTTGACCTTCATATCCCTAAATCAGCCAGTCAATGGTAATGGATTGCCCTTTCAGAGGAAGTGTAATCTTTGGACAGCCAGTTCCCTGGGGCCAAGGATAATTCTGGTCAGGGGACAGCTGTGAGCCTTCAGTACAAACCATTCCCAGAAGCTAGGATTGAATGAGCTGTCCCTGAAGAGAGGCCTGGTTGGAGCCTCACAGCATCCACTACAGTTGGTATCTACTGATCTGTTTGGGAAGCCATGCTAAGTAACAGAGGGAGGAGATAAGAGTTGGTGATTGTGCACAAGGGACAGGAGGAAGGAGGGGGAGAATGGATACAATGTTCTCCATTTGGTCCCTAAGTTTGGGTTTGAGTTCTCTGGTTAAGGCTCTTAGATTTCCACGGGAGACTCAGTACCTAAGCTTCAGGTAAAAATGACGAAGCCTGACTAAGAGATGGGGAGCTGTCCACTCTTCCTCACTTTTGCATGGAACCCAGCAGCAAGCTGGCACACAGAGGACTGGGAATTTTGGAGTGCCTGGTGATAGAGACACTGGTATTCTGCTATAGGGAAGGTGTTTGGGTGAAGCTTCGCCAAGTGGCTTTGGAGGCAGGGCAGGAGAAGAAGAACAGGGGGAGTGGCAGTGGGCGTGGCAGCTAACTAGTCTGTGTTACTTGTACAAGAGCTCTCTGGATAGTCCCCCAAATAATGAGTACACTGTTCAGATTCTATTGCCATGTGAGGAAGGCGAGTAGGCAGGCATTTGGGCGCCCGACACTCTTTTAAACATCTCATTGTAATTTTGAATTTCAAGAGCTTTTCCTCTAATCTGGATGTCCCAGGAGGGCTGAGAAATATAAGACTATTTCTCCCAGAAATACTTCATGAAACTGATGTGACAGAGGAAAATCCTAACAATTGAATATTCACAGCCTCACATCAGCCCCCAAAAAAGACGGAGTCTTTTTTATTGAGAGTATAGGGTCTGGCCTTAATTTGTATGATCTGGGTAATGGGTAGAAAGGTGAACTGAAAAAAAGCCCAGAGAAGAGAGTATGAGCTATATGAGAGCCAAGAGCAACCCCATCCCAGGGAGAAAAGAATAGATCCAGAAAGTAAGTTGTGGGGCATGGAGTGCTGTGAGAGAGGAAGCTGAGTGGGGAATGGAAAAGGAAGAGAAGGGAGGGAAGAGGAGAACAGGAAGGAAAGAAATTATGCAAAGGCAGTTTGCTATGATGAATAGGATTTGGGAGTTTAGATTGTTCAAGATTTTCAGGATGATTTTCTGTGTGTTGTGCAATTTCATTTCACCATAAAGAAGATAGCAACAAAGATTTAGTTTATTGAATTTGTGTTGGTTTGAATGTGACACCCGCTTGGACTGGATAGGAAGTGGCTTAGCTTTATCCAAGTTATACAAATGAACTGAGGGAATTAATAAAGATTTGCCAGGATAGAGCTGCTACACTTAGTGGAACTCCTTGTAATGGTTCTCCAAGGGTTGTCTCGCATTTTTATTAAACTCTTTGCTATGTTATCTGTTTCTGAGAACCCCAGGAAGGTGCTCTTGTTGCAGTTTCCACTTATTGATAGTGTGTACATGCTTCATGATCTCTCTGAAGGCAAGGTTTGTCCATGCAGATCCAAGGGTCTTAGCAGTCCTTGTGGCAAACAGGATCAATGAGGCCTGTGAGAGTGAATGAATAGATGCTGATGGGGTCACATCATTAGTTAAAGTGAAAATGAAATCAATGACCAGGATCTCCCTTAGACATAGTCCAGGGAACACATGGGGGAAAGCACAGTGGGAACATCTTATTAGTGTGAGGATACCATTTCTTAAATTACTTTTAGGTCTCTTGAGGCTCAGTTTTACTCTTTAAAATCTTAAAACTTCATCTGGACCCAATAGAAAGTTTAGTCATTGTTTAATTTAGGTACCACTTTCACTTTTGAATGAAACGTATATATGAGGAGTAATTTAAAAGCTTAAATGCATTAGGAAGACCACTTCACAAAACATAAATGTTGCTTAAAATGTAGTGACTACAAATCCCACGTTACAAACCACTTCATTCAATACTTCATTCTCTCAAGTCTGTTTCTTATTTCTTTCATTCTTCCAATTTCTCATAACAAGATGCTCAAATCCTTCTGCCTCAGTCAGTATTAATTTGATTAAGTAGGATTTTGTTCTTACAGTTGCCAATTCATGAACTAATTCATAGTTCCCATTAAAAAATACTGGAAACATCTTCACTGTAATCTTTGAATGCTTAGCTGTTACAGACAGTAAGTGTATATAATAATCTGTATGAACATATTCCTGGAAGACTACTTTTTTGCCCTTTGCATTTTGACAACTTACAATTCTCACCTCTTCCTGCAGTCAACGCTGCCTTATAGAGAACCTTGTTTCTCTTATCATAGTCTGTCATCTCAAGCAATGATATCAACAGAGGTCCAAAGATATGTTGAACAGTGACAATGTACAAATGATGGAGCTTCTCTAGAGGCAGGATTTTGTTTCTGAAGTACCCCGAAAAAGCCAGATCCAGAAATGAATGGATATAAAAGGACAGATCCCTGGTGGTGATTACAGCACAATAGTTGATTCCATACTTCTTTCCCTAATAAAAAGCAAGCTGAGAAGGTATTTCCACCATTATTTAGTGTTCAGAGATGGGTTAGATGATTTTGGAGTTACTCAGAGGAAAATTCGTGAAGCTAACAGAATTATAGACAAAGTAACTGAGAATCTGAGGTTATGTTCAGGGTTTAAAATCTCCATCTTCTTTTGTAAATATGTATTTTTAAAATAGCCATGAAGGAATGTAATCAACTTATTGTTGGCTTGGTTACTGTTAAGTTAGGCCATGTATAAAAGTATAGCTTGTGACAGTGACCTTACAGTCTACTTTAAATTTATGTTTGATTGTAGCCGAAAAGCTGGGGCAACAAATAATTGGTAATCTTCTGGCTTCTTTCAACAAAGTTTTGAGTGAACCAGTGCAAAAGCCTAACAGCACATCTGATACTACAGGCTTCAATGAAAAATAAGGGGAAATAATCACATTTGGTTTTTCTTTGGGTATATTCTTCAAAAACACTGATTTAAGAATTAAGTCTGCAATCTGTATGCAATTATATCTTGTGGATACAGCAGATTATTATTTAAGAATGTTTTGTCCTTACTGGACAAAAATAGATAAAGCCTGGTTTTCATTACTCTCCCACTTACTACCATTGCATAAATATATTTCAGTTTTACAAAGTGACAATTCACAGCTACAACTCTAGAGTAAGTAACCCTAAGGTAACCCGGCAAACATGGCAGGATTATATGAGCACAGTGACTGAAATGATACTTTTCCTTCAAGTACAAATAAATTTAAGTAATGGAATAATAGTATCAATGAGAAAATGATGGTTCTGGTACATTTTAGTGTTCAAAATATAAAAATTTTTTTTCTGCAAAATTGGATTATTAAATCTGAGGACATGGTTATGATACATTGCACATTTTCAGACTCAAAATAGGTGCCTAGTAAACTTTGACAACCAAATCTGTCACCACCATCATTAATATTATCATCATCACCACCATCATCACTACCATCATAACCACCATGAAGCATGAGGCTTTTGGAGAAGAAACCCAGGCTTTGAAGCTGGACAAGTCTGGCTATGAGACATCATGACTCTGTGTCCTTTCAGCTGTGTGGTCTCTGCCCACTGATATGGTTTGGCTCTGTGCCCCCACCGAAATCTCATCTTGAATTGTACTCCCGTAATTCCCACGTGTTGTGGGAGGGACCCCGTGGGAGATAATTTGAATCATGGGGGCGGTTCCCCCATACTGTTCTCATGGTAGTGAGTAACTCTCACAAGATCTGATGGTTTTATCAGGGGGTTCCGCTTTTGCATCTTCCTCATTTGCTCTTGCTGCTGCCATGTAGGAAGTGCCTTTCACTTCCCGCCATGATTCTGAGGCCTCCCCAGCCGTGTGGAAATGTTTAAGTCCAATTAAACCTATTTTTCTTCCCAGTCTTGGGTATGTCTTTATCAGCAGTGTAAAAACGGACTAATACACCCACCTAAGGCATGGCTAACCACCTATGGGGCACCAGGAATGGCAGATTCCATCATAAGTAAAAAAGTAACTCCTGGCTTGTAATAGTACTTAACTGCAATGGCTGAAAGACAGAATGCCTTGCGACTAGATAGATGTAGGTTGCAAACCTGGCTCCATCGGTTAGGGGCAGTGGTCCTGGGACAAGTTCCCCAATGTCTCCCTAGCCTTAGTTTTTACATTTACAAACTCATTATCTTAAATTTGGGTTCCACCAAAAGAAGACCCTGGAGAAGTATGGGGATGCAGGGAGTTTACGTAGGAAGTGATCTCAAGAAGCCCAAGGGAGGAAGTGAAATGTGAAAAGAAGAAAAAAAAGTCAAAAAGTACATAGATATAAGTAGGTTCCTGCTATGGACAGGTGGGGCTCAATCTTGTCAAGCACTCTGTGAGAAACCACAAGGAACACACCTCAGAATCATTCACTAGACAGGAGGGAGCTATGGCATTTTTCTACTTACTTCTGTCCACTATTACTTAGGGCTATTCTCTGAGGCATTAACCCCGCTTGACATTTTCAGGTTGCCGCTATAAACAATAAAGCAAGCTCCTGGGATGCCAGAGGAAGCCCTCAGGCAGAGTTTAAGAAGGAAGAGAAGCAGGAGAGGTAGCTATGGCAAAGAAAACAATGGCGGGACCTTGCAGTGGCAACCTATCAGCATACCAAAAACTGCACACTGTAAAGCTGCAGGGAATATCAGGCAGAAGAAAAGTGGAAAGGGCATCAACAGCATCTGCTACATTCAGGACACCACTCACCTTTACAGGAGATTGTAAGGATCAGAGATAAGGAATATGAAGTGTCTGGTCCATAACAGGGACTCAACAAATGGGAGCAATGGTGGCAAAGATGCCCTAGAAGAGGAGGCTGGGCACTACTAAATGGAAGAACCTGCCAGTAACCCAGGCTGGCCAACCCAGTGTTCCTCCTCTCCTCTAGGTGTATGCCTCCAGGTGTGTGCAGGTGAGCTGCTCAACACAGACTGCTTGCACTGTTGCTAAATTGTTGGTATGATTTTAGAGGAGGTTTCTGTTGAATTTGCAGAGCAATAAGATAAACCCAGCCTGTGTCACTGAGCTGCCACGTTCAAGTGCCCATGATGCCTTCCATGGGCCTGAGGTACCTTTGTTTCATGGCTCTCTTCCTCCAGTAAAAAAAAAAAAAAATTACAAAATATGCTGTATGACCACATTGGTGTAAAGACAAATAAATTAGTATTATACATTAAAACTTTTTATTGGACCTAAAAGGACATCTTTCTTTCTTCTGCATTTAAAAGAAATTAAGCCGGGCGCGGTGGCTCACGCCTGTAATCCCAGCACTTTGGGAGGCCGAGGCGGGCGGATCACGAGGTCAGGAGATCGAGACCATCCTGGCTAACACAGTGAAACCCCGTCTCTACTAAAAATACAGAAAATTAGCCAGGCGAGGTGGCGGGCGCCTGTAGTCCCAGCTACTCTGGAGGCTGAGGCAGGAGAATGGCGTGAACCCCGGGGACGCGGAGCCTGCAGTGAGCCGAGATTGCGCCACTGCACTCCAGCCTGGGCGACAGCGAGACTCTGTCTCAAAAAAAAAAAAAAAAAAAAAAAAAAAAAAAAAAAAAAAAAAAAGAAATTAAAACATTTTCATGGGCCCTTGAAGTACTGTGAGCCCCAGGCACTGTGCCTGCTCTGCCTAATGAGTGAGTCACCTCACCTCACATACACCATTTCATTTAATTCTTACAGGGACCGTGCAAAGGTGGTTTCTTATCCCCATTTTTCAGGTGAGAAACTGAGGCTGAGAAAGATGAAATGATCCATCCAAATTCACACAGCCAATGGCAGAGCCCTGGATTGTTACATGCACTCTAAATTCCTCCAGCGGTCATATGGAGGAAGTGCCCATGGTAATGATGCTTGCTGCACTTGCCAAAATCTGAAACATCATAAATATATGTAAATATATACACAAAGAAACATACATACACACACAGAAATGTCTTTTATTTTGTAAACACATTTATGAAGGTGTAATTTACATATAATTCACATATGATACATATGATAAAATTCAGAGGTTTTTAGTGTATTCACAGGGTTGTGCCACCATCATCACACTTAATTTTAGAATATTTCATCGCCACACAAAGAAATCCCATCTATGTCCATTAGCAGTCATGCCCCATCCCCTCCTCCAACCTCTCCCCAGGCCCTGACAACCACTAACCTACTTTCTGTCTTTATGGATTTGCCTGTCCTAGACATTTCATATAAATGGGACCATAGAATATGTGGTCTTTTGTATTTGGCTTCTTTCACTTCATATAATGTTTTCAAAGTTCATCTATGTTGTAGCATATACCAGTACTTCATTTTTATTTCCATATTATATTCCATTTTATGGATGTGCCATATTTTATTAATCCATTCACAAATCAACAGACACTTGAGTTGTTTCTATTATTTGACTATTATGGGTATTGCTACTATAAACATTTGTGTGCAACTTTTTGTGTTTTGATTCTAAATATGCATTAGTTTTAATCAGATTGTTTTCATATAATCCATCTTAGCATAAAGAGGAAAGAGTTCTACAGCTAGGGCTCTAAAACATAACTTTCCTAACTAATGAAGGGAACAATTACTAAGAACCCATAATAAAAGACACTTTACAAGAGAATAGAAGACCTTGTAGGGAATGAAACACACCTTTAAGAAAAACAGCAAGAAGCTAGGGCATAATGTGCTTGCTAAAATGGAGTGTAACTACATTTCTGAACACAACAATGAGAAAAAGTTATCCAGCATTCTTTCCCCTTGACTTAGTGCATGACAAGGAACAAATAGGATTATTTCCATTAGGGCGAAAGATGTAGTTTCTAAAGCTTATCTTTCCAAGGAATGAATCACTAGTTGGGATCTAGTGAAGATCTAATAATTTATATGTCCCTGCCTAATATTCACTCTGCAGCTGAGAAAAAAATCTTCTTAAAAAACCCTCCAAAGGAAGTGCATAATGAATTTTTTTCAATTCAGACCAACAAGCAGTAAATCCCCTCTTTACAATAGCCTGTCTCACTTCTTGCCCTTCCATTTCCACTTAAAAGTTTTTCATCCTTCAAGGCTACTCACTCCATCAAGTTTTCTTGGAGTTCCCCCAAGTTATAACCATTCTTTCTCTCACTCCATATCACTGAGTGCTCAGGGGCACTAGACGACATGCAGTGACAACTGAGTGACTATAATATGCCAAACATAGTGGGTGGCACACCCTGGGAACAGAAAAGTACAGAAAAAAGCCCTCAAAGAATTTACCCTCTTTTTAAAAAGATGGAGACTGATCAACCAATCAAATAAATTATCAAAAACATTTCATATACAAAGATACACACACATTCTTGGTTGTAAGTAATAAAAATTCACCTCAAATTACCTTAATCTTCCTAGTGTGATCACTGATAATGTGATCTCAATCTCACAGACCTGGAAGGGCCACATGTACAGATGGCTTCAGGAGGAAGTAAAAATCATCATAATTCCACGTGTCTGTTTGCCTGCACATAGCTGAACATAAAGCTGAAATGCACGTTTTATGTGAGCAACAACTTCTCTCTTGTTAAATACTGTACACCCAACTGCTAGCTTCTGGCACATTGTAGATGTCCAAACTGACTAAGGTCTCCCAATCTCAATTCTAAATTTCAGAAAAGAAAAACCAGGTTGTCATTTGGGTCAGGTATCCTTCTGATCTAAACAGCTGTTACTTGGGATGGGACATACTACAAACGGAATGTTTGTGTACCCCTCAAATTCACATGTTAAAACCCAGTCCCCAATGTGGTGGTATTTTGAGTTGGAGCCTTTGGAAGGCCCTAGATAGTTCATCTGCCCCTTCTGCCATGTGAGGGCACAGCAAGAAGACAGTTGTCCATCTGTGAACCAGGAAGTAGACCCTCACCAGATCCCAAACATGCTGACACCCTGATCTTGGACTTCCAGC
Organism: Nomascus leucogenys; assembly: GCF_006542625.1. NCBI lineage: Eukaryota > Metazoa > Chordata > Mammalia > Primates > Hylobatidae > Nomascus > Nomascus leucogenys. The sequence continues at coordinate 10,094,793 of NC_044406.1, forward strand.
CTCCAGAACCATAATAAATACATTTCTATTGTTTATAAGCCACCCAGTCAAAGACATTTCTTATATGGCAGCCTGAACTAAGATGGGAAGAAATAACACTTCTCATAGAGGAGAGGTCTGTAATAACTCAGCATCCATAGTGATACAACTCCAGTGTTCTTTCAGTGTTCTTCAGTGTTCTTTCAGTAAGTGGTATTATGATCCAGCTAGTCCTTCTACATTCTCACTCTTATCACTCCTTGTTTATGTACCAACTAACTAAGCCTACTAGCTGTAAACTTAGAATAAGGAAAGAACATTGTTTAAACACAAAAGTTTCCATTATCTAAAATGCCCATAATTTATTGAAATTGAATGGTTTATTCTGGCTGGAAAAATCAGTGATCACTGCCTGTAGCAGATAGTTTCAGAAGCCAACAATACGATATTATTTTCTCTGGGACCTTCCATCTACTAATCTACTCACTGCATCCCTATTCCAAAGGTTGGCCCACAGCAGCCATATTTGTTCCATTATGTGTGACCAAACTCAAGCGTTATAACCTGACCCAAGGAGGGTCGATCACACTCTTGCATCTGGGAATTAAGACTGCAAAGCTGAAGAACTGTTAGCAGGCTCTGTGAGGAGCAGGGATCATTTGATATAACCTCTGAGGATAGGCTACCTTTTGGCCACCATGGAAACTGAGAATCTGAGAAGGACAGTGAACAAAGAAAGATGAATAAAGCAAATGCATAGCAATGAGAGATTCTGGAATAATGCATATATACATATATAATTCTAACTTTAGGTTTCAGCCTTTTCTGAGATCTGGCTCCATCTCTACTTTTGAGACCCACAGACATTCCTACACACTTTCACAAAATGTCCTTTAGCTAGTTCAATCAGCTTAAATTACTAGCAACCAGAGCCCTATCTAATATAGAAGGTTCTGGGAAGCTCTGACAGAGCTTTTTAACAGCAAATGATAAAGGACAAATGTGGAGTTTTCTCACAGCATTTCTTCCTTGGCATTCCCTGTCTATAATTCAACTATAAGTCTTTTGAGTATCAATCCCATCATTCTTCTGGCAATGTAGTTTGTGACCAGGCTGACATTCTTTGGAAAAGAGAAAATGGACTCACACTCTTAGGAAGAGTCAATGGTTGGTGCTGTTTGATAGCTCTGGGCTAAATCCTGACTGTATTCACCCTCTGTCCCCTGCCCACAGGTTCCTGGAAGAGTTACATATACAAAGAAAAACAGAAAACAGAAAACAAAGTTCTACTTTACTTTTAGCTGGGCCTTTTCCTAATAACCCCAGATGAGGCCAAGAACCCTTGGCAGGAACCAGGAAGGGTTTTGGTCTGCAGACCATCATGGCACCACATCCAGGGCTCCCAGACCACTGGCACATATGGTCCCTGTGCAGGCACCACCCACTTCTCTATATGGCAAATTCAGTAAATAGGACCTTTTCCATGGCCCACCTAGCTACTTCCACCCCAACTCTATCCTCAAGGATCTGCTGGGCAGACATGTGGCACACAAGCAGGATCACACCCCCATACCTCTCAGAAACTCTTACTCCAGCCTTGTCCCCCAAGTATTGAGAATGGGATTGTTTCAGTGTAGCCCCTGTGTATTAGTCCGTTCTCACGTTGCTATAAAGAACTACCTGAGACTGGGTAATTTACGGAGAAAAGAGGTTTAACTAGCTCACAGTTCCACAGCCTGTACAGGAAGCATGGCTGAGGAGGCCTCAGGAAACTTACAATCACGGAGGAAGGTGAAGAGGAAGAGGCACGTCCTACATGGCTAGAGCAGGAGAGAGGGAACCAAGGGGGGTACTGCTACACACTTTCAAACAACCAGATCTCATGAGAACTCACTCACTATCATGAGAACAGCAAGGGGGAAATCTGCCCCCATGATCCAATCGCTTTCCACCAGGCCCCTCCTCTAACATTGGGGATTAACAATTCAACATGAGATTTCAGTGTAGACACAGAGCTAAACCATATCACCCTGAAACACAGAATGACTGTTAAAACATTTTTGAGTCAAGGGAACCAAAGCCAATAACACAACTCATGAGTGACAAACGTAGCACATGTATTCTCAACTAGGCAATATCGCCACCAAGGGGGTAAAAATCGATTATTGGGAGAGGTGAAGAAAACGTATTATTTTTATGTATAAAGCACAGAAATACACAACACAAACAGATAAATAGGATATCTGTGTTATTTAAATTTCATGGGTGGGGGCTGGGGATATTAGAGAAAAAATGTTTTAAAAAGCTTCCTTGAGGGGGCAATAATGAAAAAAAAAAGTGGAGACACGTTAGAGCCTGTAGTGGATGCTGTGGTGCTGCCACAGACCCTTACTGCTGGTGGACCCATTCCCAGTTGCTAAGAACTCCTAGCTTACTCCTTCTCCCAAGAATTGGCCTTTGCAAAACGGGACTCACCTTTCTTAGGGAGGCTATGCTCCTGTGTTCTCCTTTTCTCTCTCTTTCCTTCATGCTATGCTCCATTTCCCAAAATGTCAAACCAGTCCACGCACTTTTTCATTCTGCACCTTTCTCAGGCCTTTCTCTGACCTTCCCATAAACATCGTTTTGCAACCTTCTCTTTGCATTCTCCTGACTCTTTTCCAAGCACCACTTCCATCCAAATACTTTCCATTAATATCTATGCGTTTTCTCCTACTACTCTTGCAAGCACTCTGAGGGATAGAATCTTGTCTCATTCTTTTATCTACTCCCAGGAACTAGCACTATTCCTAACAGGAATGGGTGTTCAATAATTGTTGGGTCAATCAAAGTAATTCACAGAATATCTCTGCAAGTTCCTTAGGGAGGTGTACCCTATCAGAGCTGAGAAGGCCACAGAACAACTCCCAGTTATTTCAAATTTGATCAACTCATTGAAAAGACCCAGTTCTACTTATTTCTGTACTCCCATGAGCACCCACAGACAGGAAAACAAAACACCTAAAACATCTTGTCTACACTGTAGTCCAATTATTATAAATAGGGCATTAAAAAATAAGTTAAATATTATGAGAAAATACATCAGTACTGAAATAGCTGTACTTACATTCAAGTGCTGAACATAAATAAAGAAAGAAAAATGCTGAGTTTGTCTTACAGAGTATCTACAGTTTACAGAGCTGTTTTATCTACACTGTCTCTTTTGAGGCTCAAGCAGCCTAGATAATACTTTTCCCATTGTAAAGAGGATGAAACTATGTTAACAATTTAAAGTGGCTCCTCTTTCAAGGTCACAGTAATGTATGGAGAACAGAATTCAAACCCAACCCTTCTGCTATGGCTTGGATATAGTTTCTTTATCCCTGCCAAATCTCATGTTGAAATTTGGCCCACAGTGTAGCAGTGTTGGAGAAGAAGCCTAGAGAGAGGTGCCTGGGACATGGGGGCAGATTCCTCATGAATGGCTTGGTGCTGTTCTCACTCTAGTGACAACAGATTAGTTCTCAAGGGAATGGATTATTTCTGGCAAGAATGGATTGTTATAACTAGTATACCCTGGGTTTGGTCCCCCTTCCCAAGTGACTGATTCCCCCTTTGACCCTCTCCAAAATGTTTTGGCACAGCACAAAAGCCCTTGCCAGTAACCAAGCAGATGCCAGTGCCATGCTTCTTGTACAGCCTGCAGAACCATGAGCCAAATAAACCTCTTTTTCATTTTTCTTTTTTTCTTGAGATGGAGTCTTGTTCTGTTGCCCAGGCTGGAGTGCAGTGGTGTGATCTCAGCTCACTGCAACCTCTACCCGCCAGTTCAAGCAGTTCTTATGCCTCAGCCTCCCAAGTAGCTGGGATTACAGGGGCCCACCACCATGCCCGGCTAATTTTTTTGTATTTTTAGTACAGACGGGTTTTCACCATGTTGGCCAGGCTAGTTTCAAACTCCTGACCTCAAGTGATCTGCCTACCTCAGCCTCGCAAAGTGCTAGGATTACAGGTGTGAGCAACTGCGCCCAGCCAACCTCTTTTCTTAATAAACTCAAGAAAGCCTCAAGCATTCCTTCATAGCAACACAAAACAGACTAACACACTTTCTATGTTTAGCCCAGTAGTTCTCAGCTAGGCACAATTTTGCCACCCAGGGGACATTTGACAATATTTGGAAACTTTTTTGGTTGTCACAGCTGGAAGGTTGCTCCTGGAATCTAGTGGTAGAGGCCAGAGATATTGCTAAACATCCCACAATACAAAGGACAGCTTCCCACAACCAAAAACTACCTGGTCTAGAATGTCAATACTGCCAGTGTTGAGAAACCCGGGTCTTATTCAATGTCTTAGCCATCATATCACATTCTTTTGAGTAGACAATATAACTCTTAAATGGGTGTGGAGCTATAAAAACCTTGGCTACAGAGTTGTGCTTCCCAAAGTTAGAGCCATGAGCCACATGTAGCTATTGAGCACATGAAATGTGTCTAATCCATATGGAGATATGCTGTAGGTGTAAAATACATTCTGGGTTTTGAAGACAGTATAAAATAAAGAATATCAATAGCTCATTGATATTTTTATATTGACTACATGTTGATACGATATTTTGGACCTACTGAATTAAATAAAATATATAATTAACATGAATTTCACTTATGTTTTAAATATGTCTACTAGAACATTTGAATTTCCAGATGTGGCTTGCATTTGTAGCTTACATTATATTTCTATGACCATTGGTGCTATAGAGATTGCTGCTATAGAAAATACATAAATAGTATGTGTCATATTCATCATGCAGAGTAGCATGAGTACAGGCTATTTCAAAATAGTCTCCCAATTTCATATGCATTTGTGATAGGCAAAATAACCCCCTGCCAAAGATTTCCACTGAACCTTTGATTGTGTTACTTTACATGGCAAAAGCGACTCTGAAGACGTGATTAAGTTAAGGACCTTGAAATGAGGGATAATCCTGGATTATCTAGGTAGGCTCAATATAATTGTCATGGTTGATGACTATCTGAAGCCAGTGCACTGGTGGTAAAGGAATTTACCAAGATAGTAATGAGTTTAGAAAGGCAGATTTATTTAGAGGAGAAGGGGAGATACATTGCAAGACAGCAGAAAGAAGGCTGTCTGCTATCTGCAGAGTCAGGGGCTGGAAGGGGAGTTTTATAAGGTCATGCTGCTTGAGCTGAATGCCTGCAGACAGAATGCTTGAATGCTGGTGGGCCATGAGCTGAATGCTCAGGATGCTATGCGTGCCAGTGAGCCTTTTGTGGTTGACCCCATTTCTCAAAACATTTGCTCCCCTTACCTATTTCTGTTCCTGCCAGGTAAGCCCATTTTCTAATTTTCTTTTTACTCCTTAGGGCTTCACAATAATCACAAGAGTATAAGGGAAAGAGGGAGGCAGGAGAGCAAGAAGGAAATGTGATAACAGAAGCATTGTCAGAGAGAAAATAGAAGAAGGTATACTCCTAGCTTTGAAAATGGAGGAAGGGGCCACAAACTAAGGAATGCAGGCAGCTTCTATAATAGAAGCTGGAATAGACAGTGGAACAACTTCTTCCCTAGACCCTCCAGAATAAACGAAGTACTGCAAACACCTTAGCTTTAGCCCAGTGAAATCCATTTCAGACATCTAAACTCCAGAACTGTAAGAGAATAAATTTGTGCTGTTCCAAGCCACTAAGTTTGTAGTAATTTGTAACAGCAGCAACAGGAAATTAATACAGCTTTATACACATACACAGATAAATTACATTGCATGTCAGCTTTCCTTCAAAATGAAGGATTCTACCAAAATATATGACTCCATTTTAGTAAGCAGAAATCTATATGACTATGATTAAGGACATTCACTGATACCGGATATATTCTAGGTGTCTATCTCATTTCCACATTTATAACACAATGCATTCTCTAAAACTGCTTTACCCAGTGAATCATTGTAGATTGTACCGAGCTCATGCATGATTAATTATGCATGGGGCCACAAAGATAAATCACTAAAGAGAAAAAGAAGATAAAGTTATGAAATAAAAATTCAATTGTCCTATATAATGAACTTGCTTCATACACAATACCATTTTCCTGTAGATAAACAAATGGATAGTCATTACCCAACCCATGCTGTTGAGATTCTGACATAAAATTAGTGTGAGTAAACAACAATTACATATATCAAGGAAAAGACATTTTACATAGCCACCTAAGTGGAAGTAGGAGCATAGTCACTGTATGTCCCTCTACCTGTCTATAATACTTAAATTCATGATTAACAGGAAAGAAAAGATTTTTTTTAAATGAAGACAATCCCCATTCACAATCCTCTGTTTGAGTGCATAGCTGGAGAGTTAAATCTTTAGAAAATATCAGTTTTCAAGGAAAGTGGGTTTTAGTAAAAGTTTTTTTAAAAAATAGGAGGGATTAATAATACACTAATCTCCTTAGTAACTGAAGCTAATTTATGAGAACTATAAACTTTAATCTATTTCCAACATTAAAAGCAGAGAATAAGTCAACCAGAAAAGTATTTATGGCTAGCTACCAAAATTAAAATTGATTATCTTTTGGGCAGAAGTAACAAGATCTTTGGATTAGAGGGAAGACAAGGGATCTAGTCCCTGTTCTGCAACCAAGATACTGTGCAGCTTTAAGCAAGTCCTTAGGACTCTCAAATCTTGGTTTTCTCCAGACAATATTAAATGTTGGACTAGTTGTGTGTCTCTAAAGCTCTTTGCAGCTCAAAAGCAATCTATGCTTAACCATTAATGTGGGTTTGTTTTAATAATTTCATTTTTGTTAACGTATAAAAGCATAACTTCTAAAGACATTTAAGTCTTAGGTTGTGTCCATGACGATGCATGCTGGATGACTCAATGAAAAAGGGAACCATGATTTATCATATGGTTAATTCAGGGTTTAGGTATTTGATTTCTTCACTTGGCATACAGTGAAAATGTTGACATGGATTACTGCCCTCTAACAAAAATTTTTTTTTATCGTATTTGGCCAGAAATCTGTGTGTGACAAAGAGTAGGTTTCAAACAACAGATGAGCATATCAGCTTCAGCAGCTTTGCCTCCTCCCTTCCTCCTAACAGTCGTCCTCCCCGCTTTCCTATCTCTCTCCAACATCATTAATCAAAACCAAGGCTTAACTATAAATAGGCACTGGAATTGATTTAACTAACTTTAACATGGAGGGAAAGGGCTGGGGTAGGTTCCAACTTGGCTACATTTCACTTCATTCCTGAGGATTTTCCAGCAAGGTCTAAGCCTCCTGCTGCCCTCCTCTCCCTCACAGTCTTCACTGTCCCTCTGTATTATAACTAACTACAGCCTTCCTTTGCTCTGACTTTGTAGGACAATCTCCTAATTATCTTAATTTCCCAAATGCAATGCCTGTGCTCAATTCCAATGAGGTCATACACAAAGTCATAGAGATGTCTGTAGAAATCATTCACAAATATCTAATTTTTATTAGTCTGATCAATACTCCAAATACAGAATTTGACTACAAATAAAGCAGGTTTATGGAGGCTTTTGTTAATCACAAATAAAGAAGAAGCAAAAACATAATCAAGTCAGGGCATAAGGTAATAAGTCGTCTAAAATGTTGAACTACCAAGAAGTGCAATTAAAAAAACACAAAATTTTTTTGAAAAACTTTCTTCTATGACTTCTGGTTAAGAAAGAATTTTAAGTTCATGCTATATGGTGTCCCCACTGCTCGAAACATGCAATTGTGATAAGTGAAATATAACAAAAGAATACTGAATAGACAACGCCAGAATATAAATTAAGATGTACATCCTCGGGGACCGGTAATAGTGAGTATGGTTGAAGCCAAAGCCTGATGGGTGCTGAGCCCCAAATCAGGCAGTGAGACAGAGAAATTTCTTTCCAATGGGAGATGAAAAGTCCTCTACTTACTACGAAAGGCTGAAGCCAGGCTTTAGGCTTAAAGCTGGACTGGATTTGGCACCCTTTCCTTGATAAAGGAAGCTAACATCAGACATTGCCAATTGACTCCAGGGTTTACAGGTTTTGCCACTGGTTATCAAGGGGGAGTCGGTGACTTTGTTCTCCAGAGGACATTTGGCCAATGTCTGGAGACATTTTTGGTTGTCATAACTGGAGGGAAGTTGGCACTAGTTGCATTTAGTGAGTAGAGGCTGGGAATGTTGCTAAACATTCTACAATGCAAAGGACAGCTCTACACAACAAAGAATCATCTGGTCCAAAATGTCAGCAATGCCCTACTGAGAAAATCTGGTTTATATGAAGCTAAAAACCTAAAAACCTGCAGATTTAAGAGACATCAACACAGCCTCTGTCTAGACAAAGATCTGAAACAAGCTGCTACTGGCCTGGAGACTAGCTCTGCATTATTTTACTATAGGGCAGGAGCTCCAAACCATCCCCTAAAATGTGGTTTTGTCCTGGGGGCCCTGGTGGACATCAACTGAAAAATACCAGCCACAAAAAGAAGCTCATACAGAGACAGAAAGTGGGTGAGAGAGAGAGAATGGACATACATGAACAGAGAGCAAGAGACAGAAGAACACAAACAAAAAATTCACTCGAAATTAGCCTGTGAATCAAAATTCCAAAACATATGAAGAAATATAACACTGAAGAAGACAGCCAATATATCAATATCCAGAATCTGAGTTTAGTGTGGTGAAATTAATTTTATAAAATAGCTTGACAAAGACTTCAAAACAAGCATGTTTAAAATATTCAGGAAGATAGATGAAATCACATGTATAAAAATCAAACAAATTATGACACAAAATCAGGCAGAAAGGAGATAAGAATAGGTGAATATAAATAAGATTTTTAAAAAATGGTGTTTTAAAATGAAAAATTCAAAAGATAGGATAAACTTTAGATTTGAGGCAGCTGGAAAGTGTTTTAGTGAATTAGATTTTGATAACAAAAAATTTACCCAGAAGCCAGCAAAAAGAGAAAAAGTAATCAAAACTTGTAAAGGAGCATTTAGGAATCAGGGCAGATAGTTTGAGAGTCTCCAGCTTCAAAGGCTTACTTAAAATTTAGAACCTATGTTTAGAGATTTTTTTTAAATGAAGAATGGTATTTGAACATTAATACCCAAGAGTTTTCCAGAATCAGAAAAAAATGAGAATCCTTAGTTGAAAGTATCCTATGAATATTCAGAAACATAAATACAAATAAGTCCTACACCTAGACACATTTTAGTCAAACTGCAAAATATCAGTCTTAAAATTTAGCAGAGACAAAAGACAGTTTGACCTGTGAAGAAGTTACTATCATACACACAGAAGATTTCTGATCATGAACAACAAATGGTAGAAGAACCTGAAGCAATGCCTTTTAAAGTGATGAGGAAAAATAACTGCCAATATAAAATTTTACTCCCAGGGAAACCATCATGCAATGTTAAAATAATGATATTACAAAATATAAAACATTAAGACTGTTTAACACCCACAGGCACTCATTAAAAGAACTATGAAAGGATTCATTTCAGCAAAAAGATATGTGAATTCAAGGGAAAGGCATGGGACAAAGGAAACAATTTTGTGTTTCTCATCAATGAAAACCAAGTGACATTGCTGTGGTATATAAGCTGCTTCACTCTCAGAAATGCCAAATGTCCTTGAGTTTAGTTGTTTTAATATTTTACCTCATACTTCCCACTTTAATATATTGCTTTTAATTTCACTATGAGTGAAAATTCTACTTTCAAGTAAAGAGATTAATAATAAATTTGGGCAAGGAAAAGCATTTAGAGAATTTAATAGGAATTTTAAATGACCAGAATAAATCAATTATACATGGAAAAAAATGTACCAAAGAAACAGAAAGACTGTTCAGAGAAATAGTTACCAAACCAGAGGGTTGGGGGAAGATAGGTAGGAGAAGGATCTAGAACCATAAAAAATGGGGAGAACTATTGTAACCTGGACCCTGCTGTGTCACAAAAATGACTGATTACTTCAACTGCTTAATCTGAAAAATAAGGGATTGAGGGAAATCATATTTCCTTGATCCTAGATCAAAGATGTTGGTTAATCTAAAAGGTTATCATTATGGTATCTTTAAGCTGTACTATTTAGCATAAATGATCTAGTAGTCACAAGTATAAAATATTAACCTTGAAATGTGTATATGGATTAGAAATTTTGCTGTTTCCAAGAAAACATTTTGTATTTTTTTCATGGCTCTATGCCAAGTTTTTAGTAGTATATATTCAATAAAGACCATGGAACAAAAATATAGTAATTATTAACAACCTAAGTAAAATCTTAATATTTGTAAGTTAAAGAACCATGTTCTATGTTACCTTTACCATTTGCTGATAAAATTGCAAAAGATGAGATCTGGAAAAAGAAGGATGCCCACTTTCACCACTTTTATTTGACATAGTGCTGGATGTCCTAGCCAGAGCAATGAGACAAGGAAAATAAATAAAGGACATCTAAATTGGAAAGGAATAAGTCAAATTGTCCTTGTTTGCAGACAATATAATCATGTATTTAGAAAAACCTAAAGGCTCTTTTAAAAAAATCCTAAAGACTCTGCCAAAAAAATGTTAGAGTTGATAAACAGATTCAGTAAAGTTGTAGTATACAAAATCCACATACAAAAATCAGTAGCATTTCTAGATGCCAACAGCAAACAATCTCAAAAAAGAAATCAAGAAAGCTATTTATAATAGCTACCAAAAATACCTAGGAATAAACTTAACAAAAAAAGCAAAAGATCTGTGCAATTAAAAGTATGAAACACTGATTTTAAAAAACTGAAGAGGATGCCTGTAGTCCAAGCACTTTGGGAGGCTGAGGTAGGCGGATCATGAGGTCAGGAGATCGAGACCATCCTGGACAACACGGTGAAACCCCATCTCTACCAAAAAAAAAAAAAAAACAACAAATATTAGCCAGGCGTGGTGGTGGGCACCTGTAGTCCCAGCTACTCAGGAGGCTGAGGCAGGAGAATAGCGTGAACCCGGGAGGCGGAGCTTGCAGTGAGCCGAGATTGCGCCACTGCACTCCAGCCTGGGAGACAGAGTGAGACTCTGTCTCAAAAAAAAAAAAAAAAATTGAAGAGGACATAAAAGACATAAAATATTGGAAAGATATTCTATGTTTATAAATTGCAATAATAAATATTGTAAAAATATCCACCTTACTCAAAGTGATTTACAGATTCAATGCAATTCCTATTAAAATACCAATGACATTCTTCACAGAAATAGGAAATCCTAAAATATGTATGCAACCACAAAAGAAAACAGAATAGCCAAAGCAGTCCTGACCAAAAAGTATAAATCTAGAGGCATCACACTACTTGACTTCAAAATATACTGCAAAGCTATAGCAACCAAGCAGCATGGTACTGGCATAAAAATAGACACAGATCAATGGAACAAAATAGAGAGCCCTGAAATAAATCCACACTTTATAGCCTACTCACTTTACACAAAGGTACAAAAACATACAATAGGAAAAGGACAGTCTTTTCAACAAATGGTGCTAGGAAAACTGAATATCCATATGCAGAAGAATGAAACTTCTTCTTATCTTATCATCACCTTATCTCTCATCATATGCAAAAATAAAATCAAAATGAATTAAAGACTTAAACCTATGACCCAAAAGTATGAAACTACTAGAAGAAAACAACAGGGCAAATGCTTCAGGACACTGGTCTGGGCAAAGATTTCTTGAGTAAGACCTCAAAAACTCAGGCAACCAAAGCAAAAATTGACAAATCAGATTACATCAAGCTAAAAAGCTTCTGCAGTGGAAAGGAAACAATCAAGAAAGTAAAGAGAAAACATACAGAATGGAAGAAAATATTTGTCAACTATTCATCTGACAAGAAGTTAACAACCTGAATATATAAGGAACCCAAACAACTCAATAGCAAATAATAATAATCCAATTTTTAAATGGGCAAAATATCTGAATTTTTTTTTTTTTTTTTGAGACAGAGTCTTGCTTTGTCGCCCAGGCTGGAGTGCTCACTGCAACTTCCGCCTCCCGGGTTCATGCCATTCTCCTGCCTCAGCCTCCTGAGTAGCTGGGACTACAGGAACCCACCACCACGCCTGGCTAATTTTTTGTATTTTTAGTAGAGACGGGGTTTCACCGCGTTAGCCAGGATGGTCTCGATCTCCTGACCTCGTGATCCGCCTGCCTCGGCCTCCCAAAGTGCTGGGGTTACAGGCATGAGCCACCGCGCCCAGCCAAAGATCTGAATTTTTCAGAAGGATACATAAAATTGGCCAACAGGTATGTGAAAAAATACTCAACATCACTAATCATCAGGGAAATGCAAATCAAAAGCACAATATGATATCAGATTACCTGAATTAAAATGGCTTATATCCAAAAGACAGAAAATAACAAATGCTGGTGGGAATGTGGAGAAAGGGCAATGCTAGTATACTGTTGGTGGTAATGTAAATTAGTATAGCCATTATGGAAAACAATATGAATTTTCAAAAACAAACATAGAACTGTAACACCATATGATCCAGCAATTCTATTGCTGGATATACATCCAAAAGAAAGAAAATGCATCTGTCAAAGACATATCTGCATTCCCATGTTTTTTACAGCACTATTCACAATAGTCAAGATATAGTATCCATCAATGGATTGATGGATAAAGAAAATGTGGAATGTGTGTGTGTGTGTCTGTTTATATGTATATGTATATATGTTTATGTGTGCGTGTGTGTGTATGTGTGTAATAGAATATTATTCAGTCATAAAAAGGACTGAAATCTTGTCATTTGAAGCAGTATAGATATAACTGGAGGACATTATGTTAGTGAAGTAAGTCAAGCACAGAAAAATACTTCACGTTCTCACTCATGTGGGAGCTAAAAAGGTGTATCTCATGGAGACAGTGAATAGAATGGTGGTTACCAGAGGCTGGGAAGGGTAGTGGGGAGGAATGAAGAGGGCTCGGCTAATAAATACAAAAATAAAGTTAGATAGAAACAATAAGATCAGGTATTCTGTAATACAATGGGACAAATATAGTTAATAGTAATTTGTTATATATTTCAAAATAGGTAAAAGAGAAGATTTGAAATGTTCCCAACACAAATAAATTACAAATGTTTGAGGTGATGGATATCCCAATTACCCAGATTTGATCATTACACATTGTATGCTTGTAACAAAATATCACATGTACCCCATAAATATATACAACTGTCATGTATCCATGAAAATGAAAAATGAAAAAAAATACAAAAGAGTCATTAAGTTTCTAATAACTACTGAAATTCTGTACTAAGTGTATGCCAAATCTCTAAACAGTGCCTGGTCTATAATATAGTCTCAACACATTTTCACAAATAAATAAAATAAAATACCATGAAAAAACAGAATAAGAGAAAAGCAGAAATTGATGAAATACAAAACAAGATGTAATAAAATATATGTAAAACCAAAAGCTCGTTTTTTACTGACAAACTAGTAAAATGGAAACCTATAAGTCAGAGATGCCAAAATAAAACATACATATACACAATATTAAGAATTCAAAAAATATAAATACAATAAAATCTTAAATCAGAATAATATGAATGTAATATAGTAAATTTCAAAACTTGGATAAAATGGATAATTTTCAAGAAACATATAAATTATAAAAACTACTCAAGAGAAAACATAAAACCAGAACAAATAAATAACCATCAGAGAAACTCAATTGTCAATTTGAAGTCTGCCTTGAAAATCATATCCAGGCTCAGAGGGTTTTATGATTTGTACGAACTATTTCAGAAAATGGAAAAAAATTACCCAATTCTCTGAAAGAAGCTAAAATGTTCTTTGTACTAATTTGATAAGGACTGTATAAAAAATTAAAATATGAGAACTCATTATTTATTTTAAAAACTCTTAACAAAAATTAAAGAACTCCCAATTTTTAACTTGATAGACATTATTTGAAAATCTAAGACAAGATGTTAGAGCACCACTTTCCCTCCAAACTTTTCTGAAGGCCACAATCAATGTAAATAAAACAAAACAAAAATAAAGGAGTTAAGATGTCTAAGAATTGGAAAGAAAGAGATAAAACAGCCCATACTGGTAAAAATATGATGATATTCCAAAGAAAATCTCAGAAATCCATAGAAAAACTATTAGAACAAGTTAGATAATTCAGCAAGGTTGTTTAATCAAGATCAACACTCAATCAATACCCTTGCTATATAAGAGTAATAACAAATTAGAAAGTAAACATACCATACAAAAAAAATCAATGATAATCCTAAGGTTCCTAGGAATACATGCAAGAAAATTCGTACAGGGCATGTTGAAAAAGTTTTAAAATATTGCTAATAACATATAATATTACTTTAGTAAATGGAGAGATATACCATTTCATGACATGAAGTCTCAATATCATACATGTACCAATTTTCCTAAATTAATATACAAATGCAAAACAATTCCACACAATATTCCAACATGATTAATCAGGAACTAGATAAGCATACCATAAAACTCATGTAAATGAAGAAGTGTTGAAGAATAGCCAAGAAAATTTTGAAGAATACTCTGTTCATCAATAGGAAAAGAGATAAAATAATTGATATTATACTCATAAAATGGAATATTATATAACAATTAAAATCGATAATTAGAACTATGCTGAGTAAAGAAAATATGTTGCAGAATAATACCTATCAAATAATACCACTTACAGAGATTTTTTAAACATGCAAAAATGCTGTTTAGTCATTAATACATAATATACAGGTCACAATAAATTGTCTTTATTATTATACTTCTCCCAGTAATTAGGTCAAAGTGTTTAGGAACACACATCTGGCTTCAAGTCTTAGCTTTGCCCTTATTGTGTGATTTTGAGCATATTACCTAATCTCTGGTCCTCAGTTTCCTCATCTGTAAAGTGGAGAATTAACATTATTTACATGAGATTAATGAGAGATAAAATGCAATTACTAATCTAATTCACTCAGTACCTGGCGTAATAAGTAGTAATTTCTCATTAAGTGATGGTTGCTATTGTAGACATCGTTTCCACTATGGAGTTCAGAGACTGGTATATGCAACCTTCAAGCCTTCAGGTAGTGTACACTATTTAGAATAAAACTACTGTTTCCAAAAAATTAATATCCCTAATGGTTAGTTTTCCAGTCAATTCACTGCCTTTTGTCTCTATTTTTAGACCCACAGGTAAACCTTCATTAACAATGTAATATAAAAGTGTACTGAATGTCACTGCTAATTTGAGAATAAGTTGAAACAAAGATGAGGCATTTTTGTTTGCAATAAAGCAATTCAATATCCAATTGTTTATTAGGCCACAGCTTTAAAAAGGGCTGACTTGGGTAGTATTTGAGATTTTAGAAGAAAACAAAATGTACTAGATAGATCTGTCTGTCATCTAAAATGGTTGACATAGGGGAAAATATTTATGATTGTGCTGTCATGGCTAAGCTTCTGAAATAGACATCACAAAGTGATTTCACAGACAATTATTTGAAAGCTACAGAGAAAATTCTATTATGGTTACATTTGAAAAGCAATTTTTCCCCCAACATCATCTTCTGATTCAGTAAAGGTATAAGTGAATCTGTAAAGAGGGAATTGTATTATTGTGTAATGCTGAGGATTTAAAGGATTTCTTATTGAAAGCTTACTAGTTTCTTCTTACAAAGCTTTCTTTTAAAACAGCTATATTCTCTGCATATTTTGTATACGTGCAAATGGTAGCAAGACAATATTTCTTTCTGTGATACTCTACAGCTAGTTGGGTCATCAGAGCATGAAGAGATTCTAACCATTCACAATTTTAGGTACTGCTGTGAACTAGAATAATGATAGCCATTTCCTCCAGAGCTCACCATCTAAGTGTTGCTAAAAATCTGCTACGTGAAAGCAAGTGAGCAGTGAACAGATCAACTCCTTTTCCCTAGTATGGAGTCTTTTCCACAAAAGGGATATAAGAAACGTTTGGTAAAACTGGAATTGTTTTCTCCCTGCTTAAATATTTCAGGTGGGTATAAATACTTCCTGTCTTGTTATTAGCAGAAAATAATTATGTGTACTAATCATTCCATAACGTCCAAACACAGCTAATTTTGGTCATCTGCTTACAGTAAGTGTTTAATTATTATTACTGTCACATGATCATCTCCATGCTTCAGCTACGTGTGTGTGTGTGTATACACGAGCTAGAGCTCGAGTCTTACAGATCTTCTATCTTTATACATCTATACAAAATTACCTAGTTCATTCCAAGAGACAGCTAGGAAAGGAGGGAACCTGCCTACTTTCCTCCATCTCCACCACCTTCTTCTGCCATTACCTTTAGTGGCTTCAACATCAGAGCATACTATCACCTCACAGTTCTACAGTTTTCTTAGGTCCAGAGAATTCTGTATTTGCAATTCATGAGTGTGGTCACCCCATCTTAGATATCTGCCAACACTTGGAAGTGCTTGACCTACGAATGTTCTCTGACTACCAACTTCTATTCTTCAATTTAACGTATGTCTTTAATCTTTCTACATGTGCTCTTTGTGGTCATTTTTCACTCATTCATTTATGCATTCATTCATTCATTTAACAAATATTGATATTTATAATGTATGCCAAGCACTGCACTTGGAACATGGAATAAAATGATAAACAAGACAAACATGATCCCTGATCTAATAAAGCAATTATGAATATAATATATTCATATATATATATATTATCAATAGGACATTGAATCCTTAACAAAAATTTACTATAAGTCACTCCTAAATCCCAAAGGAAGCATTCCATTATTAAAGCACATACTCCCACGAATTGTAAGACAAAGGCATTGCCTCTGTATCCAGGAATAAGCCACTCTCCAACGCACTGAGTGGCCACAGGATGGCTGGGCTGAGGCTTGCATTCACACACCCTTAAGAGTTCCCTGCCAAACCTGACCTCATGTTTCAACCACAAACACACAGCTAATAATAGCTTCTGCTCTTAACTTACAAAATACAATTCTTAAAGGCAATTTTTGAGAACCAGCCAGATTTCCAAAAGAAAAATTTCTAAAGCCTAACCAGTAACTACTACCAAAACAAAACTTCTCCCAGCAGACATATGGCACTTTCAAGTCTCACCAGCAAAGTCCTTTGAAAAGAATCGAAGCTCCCCCCAACTAGTGTGTGTGTGTGTGTGTGTGTGTGTGTGTGTGTGTGTGTGTGTGTGTGTGTTCACCCTACAGGTCAAGTCTATTAATTATCTCCTGCCAGTTTCTATTCTCTCAAAGTGACAAGCAATGGGTGGAAAGCTTTTGGGATAGGATCAACAAAAATGTATTACCAAATATACATACATGATAGATAGAGAGTTGTTAGTAGAATTTGCCATGTGTTTTGTAGCTCTGAGGGAAATGTTTATGTAAAGTGTTACATTCACTTAAAAAGAAAAGACACAGTGTCGTATGTTTTCCAGCCTTCAATTTAAAAATCGGATTATAACCTCTTCAATACACTATTTAGACTACTTGTAAAAGCAAGACATCCAAGAGGTCCAAGTCAAATGATTTCCAAAAGGGCAGATTATGAAACATATAGACAACAAACCCCACTTATGATATAGATGCCTGGGCCCTATAAATCTGTGGACAAATAAAATCCATCCTCTGTGCAGCTCTGCCAGGTCAAAAAGATGCTATGAGGGCGGGGACCATGTCTCTTCTGTTCACAAATGTATGTCTACTGCCTAGTGCAGTTAGCAAGATGGCTGGCATGTATGCAATAAACATTTGATGTTTGAGTTAATGACGAATGAAAGGATGGATGGATGGATGGACAGATAGAAAAGCAGATGAATGCAGATAGTTACCTGGACAGGTGGAGAATGAGTTGGGGTAGAGAATAATCAATGATTTAGGAAAAGATTTCTGACCAATGTTAATGACATTCTTCCTTTGACTGGCAATAAGACAAAATACTCTGAGCGAAGTTTTGAAGTTAGATGAATCAAAGTGTGGATCCTGAAGCAAGCTTTGATTAAGTATGCAATGTTAATATGAATAGCATCATCTTTTTTGTCCCATTTCCTCATTGCTAAAATTGAAAAATAAAATTTATTTGTAGGATTATTGAGAGGATGGGATGGAGTAACAATGAAAGCGGCTGCTTGGCTGCCTGGCCAGGCACTGTTTTTTTAAAATGCTGGGACAAGGTAAATTGAAGAGAGTTGATGATTGTCTCTATGCCAAAGGACATGTCACTCATGTAAATGGAACAGAGATAACAGTTCAGATAATTCAGGCCCCTGGAAATCTACAATCATTTCAAATATGCATAGATAAAAGATCTTGTGCAATGTCTGTGTTGTAGCCATACGTCTTTAAGTAAAATGCTCATCAAGATAATTAACTCTTCCCTCAAAAAGGTAAAATGGGCTGGGCACAGTGGCTCATGCCCGTAATCCAAGCATTTTGGGAGGCCGAGCCGGGTGGATCACCTGAGGTCTGGAGCTCAAGACCAGCCTGGCCAACATGGTGAAACCTCATCTCTACTAAAAATACAAAAATTAGCCAGGCGTGGTGGCAGACGCCTGTAATCCCAGCTACTTGGGAGGCAGAAGTAGGAGAATCGCTTGAACCCGGGGAGTGGAGGTTGCAGTGAGCCAAGATCACGCGATTACACTCCAGCCTGGGCAACAAGAGCAAAACTCCGTCTAAAAAAAAAAGTAAAATGGACTTTATTTCCAGTGTCTGCATAGCATGACTCCCCAAGTTCTAAGTGTTCCAATGTCATTTTAAGAGATCACAAACTACGGGCAAAGGGAGGCACAAAAGTCTAGAGCAGGGAGCAGCAAACATTTTCTGTAAAGGATCAAATAAAAACTATTTTAGGCTTTGAGAGCCATCCAGTCTCTGTCACAGCTACTCAAATCTGCTATAAAAGCACCAAAGCTGCCACAGACAATATGTAAATAAATGGGTGTAGCTATGTTCCAATAAAGCTTTATTTGGACCTTGAAATTTGAATTTCATGTCATTTTCATGTCATAAAATATTGTTTTGATTTTTTCCACCATTAAAAATATAAAAACCATTCTTTGCTCACAGGATGTACAAAAATGCATGTATGAAACGCTGAATTGGGCTCATGGGCCATAGTTTACTGACCTCTGGTCTACAGCAGGTGGTTTTTAAATACCCAGCTAGAGTGTGTTAATGACTCAGGAATATTTGCCTTAAATACGACGTAAATGTTCTCGTAAATGTTCTCCTAATCTGACAGTAAGAGTTAAGAATATAATATTTAATATTTCACTTAGAAATGAAGAACTATTGTTAAGCTACTCTATTAGTGAAATTTGTAAATACTTAAAACATGCAGGTATTATTAGGTAATATCTACATTTTCTAGCAAAGACATTAGATTAAGAAAACAAAAGTAAGGGGAAATAATTTTCTTCTGGTTTCAGCTTAATCAATTGTTGAAGTGTGTCTTAGAGTGACAACAATTGGAAAGGTATTAAATATCCTTCATTTCCCAATAATACATAACAACTTGCCATCCTGCTGCTAGAAAGCCTTTGGGGTTAACACTTATGTGACTTTATTAAAACCTGCCTTTATGGGTAGAAAACTGAAATGCCTTAACCATAGCTTAACTATTAATATTTGCAAAGCTCCAATTTGATTTGAACACTAACCCTCTAAGTTAGAGACTTGGAATTATTTGTTCTATTCTTTATTTTATTTTCCTTTAGCAAATTGCAGTTTTAATTGACCTAATTATAACTCCCACAGATTCCGCATGAATGGTCACAGTGTAAAGAACTTAATATAATTTCTACTTCTGTCTGGTACATTAAGACACAGCAGGAACTGAGGAAATTAGAACTGTCAAATTAGAAATTTCCAGTTCTCACAAATACATGTATTTAAGTGGATGCACTGCCATAGGTAGTTTAAAACATGCTGTATTGGGCACTGCTGGTAGCCACCACATCTTCTAAGATCCCTTTTACTAACTTTGTGTGCCCATCCCTTGGCTTTTGTGGGCTTTGCTGCTAGTGACTGGCACCTGTCCCCTTGGTGCTGAAGCCAGCTCACACATGCCAGAAGTGCCTGAGACACTTAGCCATTGACTGGTGTGCGAGTACCAATGCCCAGCGCCTTTGCCTCATGGTGGAACAAACTCTGAGGTATAATTTACCCTCCCAAGCACCCCGTGGGATCTAGGCTGACCCTGGGACTCCACCCAAAACTACACCCTTGCTTGGCTTTTTCCCCTTCCTACTCCACTACTGTTCTGGCTTCTTTCTAAAGCTCTTCCCTATAAATCACTAGCACTCAAACCCTTGGCTCTCTCTGCTTTGTGGAGAACACAACCTAAAACATATGCAATTGTCTAAATGCTGCTGGTAACAGCTATGGCTACCTGGACAAACATGCCTTGGTTTTTGTTTTACCTTTTCCCTTATAGTATTGGCTGTGTGTCAGTACACCCTTCCTGTCCCAGTGCCATGAATGCCTTTGCAGAAACAGTCATAAGCTTGCCTATGAGTAGGATCTCTTTAAACTTACCTTTTGTTTCTCTCTACCTCCCCCATTACTTCTCCATACCTTCTTCTGAGGGACTGAGCCACTGGGAGACCCCCTGTGACCTACCATGATGGGTCATTCTTAGCATCACTCCACTATACCCACTGTTTCCAATTCACTGACATTCCATCACCCTTTCATATTGCATGTAGCCTGTTGGAGTTCAATCAACCTATATTTACTGAGCACCTGCTTTGTGTGCTTATTCCTCATAGGAAATGTGGAAGTGGAAGGCGTCTGGACAGACTAGCATTTGAGTTCTAAATCACAGTACTGACAAGCTGCACAACCTTGAACCATTCACTAGACAAGATGCATTGAGCTTCATTTTTCTGATCTATAATGAAGGAATTGATGCCTCCTTTGGAATTTGGTGAATGGATGTGGCTTTTTGTTTGAAATGGGGGGTGTCTATTACATATCAGTCAAGGGCATGCCTGTCTCCAGCTCCCAGCTCTGTGCTAGCTGTGCTGCTCTCAGTAAGTTGCTTTTTGCCTGTTTTCTGTAAAACAGCATTTATAGTGGTACCCGACTCAGAGTTGTTGTGAGGATCAAATAAGTTAATATTCGTAAAACAAATAAGGAGCACTTGATAAATGTTCACTGAAAAGCATTCTCCTATGTGTATATTTACTTATGGATTGAGTGGTTTAAGCTATGTGCTTGGCTATTTTTTTTTTTTTTGAGACAGGGTCTCACTCTGTCTCCCAGGCTCCCAAAGGTTTGGGACTGCAGGTGTGCACCACTATGCCCAGCTGATTTTTTATTTTTATTTTTTGTAGAGATGGGGTCTCCCTATGTTGCCCAGGCTGGTAATTATTTTTATTTAAATTCTTAATAAGTTTTAACTAATAATCATATGAAGATATAATAAAATTAAAATTAAAATTACAAAGAGATACTCTTTCTCAAGTTGACTAATTTGTTTAACCATTCAGTGCTGGCCAAGGTACATTGAAATACTCAGAGGCATTTTAATAGCCTAAACTTTCTGGGAGGTAATTTAGCAATATTCCTAAATCCTTAAAATTATGCATACCTTTTGGATCATTTATCTTATGGCAATGAATTTTGTTGGGATAATAAGATATGTAGTCATTGTAGTGAAAGATGGATGTATGAGGATGTTCACTTTAGTGGTAGTCATAGTAGCCAGTAATCAGAAATAATCTAAATATCCAATTAGATAAGAATAATTAAAATTTGGCATATCCTTACTATGTGATTCTTTTCCACCTGGAAAAGAAAAATCACATTTTCAGTAATTTTTAATGACACAGGAGATTTTTAATAAGAAAATGTTAAGTAAAAATGCTATTAAACTATAAATGAGACACTCTGTAATTGTATTAGTTACCTATTGCTATGTAATAAAGTACTTCAATCTTAGCAGCTTAAACCATACACATTTGTAATCTCAAAGATTTTGTGGGTCAAGAATCCAGGCACGGCTTAGCTGAGTCCTCTGCTCAGACTTTCACAAAGCCACGATCAAGGTGTCACTGAAGTGGGGGTCTCATCTTGAGGCTCAACTGGAGAAGGATTCACATTCAAGCTCACCGACATGGTCATTGGCAGGATTCAATTCCTTAAGAGTTATTAGACTGAGAAATCAGTTCCTTGCTGGCTGTTAGCCAGAGGCCACTCTCAGTTTTTTGTCATGTGGACCTCTCCAGTATGACAGCTTACTTCATCAAATCCAGCAAGATAGAACCTGCTAGCAAGTCAAACTTCACAATCTTTTGTGACCTCATCATGTAAGCGATGTCCTCCCAAAGTTGTCATCTCTTACTGGTTATAAGCAAGTTATACGGAGGGGATTACACAAGGCTGTGAATGCCAGAAGGCAAGGATCACTGTATAGTATATAAATAACACAAAAGACTACTTCAAGGAAACATACCCAAATAGTCCAAATAATTGTCTCTATAATAAAGGATTATGAGTGGTTTTTGGTTTTGTTTCTATATTTTTTTGTATTCTATGAGATTTTTTTTTACAATGAGCATATATTACTTTTATAATTAGAAAAATATTCACTTTATATTTTTAATAAATACTTAGTAAAATTTAATTTTTGCTCAGAATGCTACAATTAAGATATTCTCAAATGATCCTTTCTGTGATAACGTACTGGTAGTAAAGGTCTGGTTGTTGTTAAAACGTCTAAATCTGAGTGAACACTTTCAAACATCTGGTGACTAAATGGGTACTCAGGCCATAATTAACTGTATTTGGCTTGATTCTTATCCCTTTCTACTGCATACGATTATAAACCCAGAAGAAATCTCTTTAAATAACCAGCATTTTTGGCACCAATATCCATTATTTTATTCACAAACATAGAGAGGAATGTTACTATGAAGGTAAAGCAACTCAGCAAGAATGTGTTCTCTTTCTCTTCACTTTGGGCATTGCAATATACCTAAGTGCTTCAGCAAGACAGAAGTATAGGACATATCCCTTGTGCTCAAGAAGGTTACATTCTACTTGGTAAGAGAGAACAAATACATGTCAAATAACAGCAACAATTGCTTCCTTGAATATATATAAAACATCTTAATTGCTGACATGCTGGCACCCCGATGCCTTAATTCAGGTAAAGTATAAACAAAGTACTCTAAAGAGCCTTCTTAGAGAAAACTTCATCTGGACCGTCAAAAGTGGGTAGTACTTGACTACACATGGAAGGAAGGAGAACAATACATTCCAGGTGAGGGTTAACAGGGACAATTCAGGTTATGCCTGTTATTTTAGTGTAATTATTAACAGCGCCTCTTTTCACTTTCCAAAATGCTACAATTTTGACAACAAATTATATGAACACCCTAAGTAGAGGAGGCCATTTATGTTCACTAAATTGAGTCAATCTGCTCAATAGATAATAATTACTATCACTATCAACAAGAGAATGCTTGTTCATTCAGATTATTTGTTCACTCATTGGGTGTGAATTTAACTTAAAAGGGCAATTTGTTTTAATATTTTTACTGTCAGTGCAGAATAATAGCCAATTAGATATATGGGCTATAAATCAGAGCACTTTTGCATATTTTTTTTTTTACTGTAGAGCTATCAAGATACTACAGTAGGTATTAGAAAGGCTCCTAAAGCTTCCTGGTAACAAGCATATCTAGAGTTTATAGGATGAATAAAGGTCTCCAATGACTTGGGGAAAGGGGTTATGTGGATTTTCTAGGATTCTCCAGGACAAGGATTGAGATAGGCTTTCTTCTCCAGTTTTCTTCTAAGAAACAGAGCGTAAGGGTCATAGAATTAAATGTTTGCTTGTTTAAAATCAATTAAGATTTTGAAAAAGTGCTGCTGTTTCCCTGGTCATCAGATCAAGGCTCAGGTGGGCATCCACATTTTTCAGTATAATGTGAAACTCGAAGTACTAAATCAACCATCTTTCAGAATTCTTGCCATCGCAAGAAAAGCACAACTTGTTACAAGGAGTACACTGGTAACCATAAAGTATGAAATTCAAATTTTGGTCAGGCCAAATTTAACAATAACTTCAGTCAACCAAATATGTCACAGAAAATTTTAGGCCATGATCAATTTGTTTAAAATATTTCTACAATTTCACTTTGTGCAAAGTGAAATTAAAAGGCCCTTACAACATCCAAGTTGAAATACCTACTAATAAAAATGTTGCTTCAATGTAGTACTTTATTTATATACTTATAGGCTGTAAACTTGAGCAGAAAATCTCGACTGAAAGGAGAAAAATAATCTATTAACAAACGGGCCATTTACAGTTGCAAGATAATGATTTTTTTAAGAGCCATTTTTAGAAAGATCCTTATTGCCCAGCATCCATTACTTAGCATGTCATGGGTTTTTATCATGTTCTGACTACCGGCAGCAGACCTCAAACATAAGAGAGTTGAAATGGCCAAGTTGACGTTCAGGGCAATTTCGCTAAACTCTGGCAAAAGGCAACAGTAATAATATTTGGCATAAAATCCTACCATTTTCCCAGCCACTGCTGGGAGTCCAACAATTAGCTTTAACAATTCATAAACTTTTTAAAGTTTTATTCTAAATTTTGCTTTCATTTTCATTCCTCCTGTATCATTCCTCTAATAATGTATGAAAGGAAAACCATTAACCTAATTATTTGTGCTCCTATTCAAGAGCTCCTATTCAAACTTACTACACTACCAGAAAACAAAGATAAAACTAACTCTTAATAATAAAGAGTTTGAACTCAAATGGGTCCATGTGAAAAGCTCAAAGACATTTTACTGGGTTTAAATAAAATTCTGTTCAGCTTCTCCCCAAACCTAATTGGATTTTTCAGTAATTGATTTTATCCTATCTTCTGAATTTGTTAGCTGTAATTTTGATTTTTTTGGCATTTTTAAGTCTTCTTAGTTACCAGTAACTAGGTGGCTTCAATTAAAATTATTCTTTTGGGATTCTCTGAAATTGGTTTCACAAATGTTCAGGTAATAAATAGTGATGAATTTCTCCTTATGGAGAAAGAAAAGTGAGAAAGATGTTCAATAATACAAATCAGCTGTTTTTATCAAAACAGTATGGTCAAAGCTGAAAGAATGATGATTTTTCAATGAAATCAAGAGAAAGCTTATTTTTAATTCCCATGAGGGAGCAAACCAGAGGCTTAGGCAGATAGAGATAGCTAATAACACAAGTGTGGCACCCAGTGGTTGGTTGGGCACCCTTTGAAAGCAAAATGTAAATAGGCATCACCAGAAGAAACAAAAGTGGGTAGAAAAGGTTGTTCTCAGGGATTTCGCATCTAGGAATATATACTCTAATGTAAAATAAATTCTGACTAACATTTTCAGTTGGACTGAAGAGAATGACAAAGTCAAAAAAGAACAAGGGTAACGCTGAAAAATATACACAGAAGCAATGAAAATTCAGTGGCCTGAGGTGAAATTGCCTGCCTTAAATTTCTGAAAGTTGTTTACAAGTCAGCACACATTAAAACCTGAAGCTTGAAATAGTGTTCAGGTTCTATGTGCAAATAACCAAACTTCAGGTATTTAGATGAGTTGTCCACATGACCCACAAGTAATTTGAACTGTTTAGACACTTTTAGTGATTACTGTCATCTAAAATTCATTCCATACCCCCTATTAAAATCTCTACTTGTTTTCAGTTGCAAAAATAATTCTTCCCAGTATCTGTCCTAAGAACAAGGAGTCAACAAGCATACAGAGAAAACAGGGCCAAATTATTACCACCCCTCCATATTAAATGCAAGTTTTAGTCCCCAACCCAAAGGAAGAAGATAATAATTTCTAGCAGATAAAAGAAAAATTATATAGCCCAAGACTATTAAATACAAAGTCATGTCAAAACATCTTATGTACCCCATAAATATATGCACCTACTATGTATCCACAAAAATTAAATATAAAAAGTATTTTTAAATAAGTGTATTCACTAGTAAAAGCAGTCAAACTACTAAATTTATAAATTAGAGTGAATAAGACCTAATGGATAATGAACACCATTTTTAGATAAACATTAGGCTGTGGAGGAATGCCACACTTGTAAATGGGAAAGTTCATAATTTAGCTAATCTGAAAATTGGAGGCTACAAGAGGCATGGATTGACAGCCTCATTTGAAGGGATTTCTGACTGCCAAAAATCAGGAATTGAAACCCAGAGTCTAAGGAATGTGAAAGGGTAAGAAAGTGACAAGGCAGTAGGAATGGAAGGGAGAAAAAACATAAGTCTGAAACAAGGGAAAAAACATTAAGTCTGAAACAAGGGACATTGGGGCAGATTATGAAAAGAGTATAAATTATTTTACAATTATGCCTTTTTTCTTTTTTTATTGTACTTAAGTTCTAGGGTATATGTGCACAACGTACAGGTTTGTTACATAGGTATACATGTGTCATGTTGGTTTGCTGCACCCATCGACTTGTCATTTGCATTAGATATTTCTCCTAATGCTATCCCTCCCCCAGTCCCCCACCACCCGACAGGCCCCGGTATGTGATGTTCTCCTCCCTGTTTCCAAGTGTTCCCATTGTTCAGTTTCCACCTATGAGTGAGAACATGCAGGGTTTGGTTTTCTGTCCTTGTGATAGTTTGCTGAGAATGATGGTTTCCAGCTGCATCCATGTCCCTGCAAAAGACATGAACTCATCCTTTTTTATGGTTGCAGAGTGTTCCATGTTGTATATGTGCCACAAAAAATATGCCTTCTTGATTAGACAGCTGCACTGTGGTTTAGCAACAAATTATCATGGGACTTCATTTTTGTTATATAATTTAGAGTATATATCTGTGAGAGAAAAAGAAATGCATAAATTAAGAGAGATGAGGGATTGAGAGAGATTGAAAGAAAGAGAGAGATTGAAAGAGACAGACACATGGAGAAAGAGAGAGAGGGAGAAAGATAATCACCCACCTGCTCCTGACCCCCCACCAACTTCTAACCCCCATGCCCCGGCCTTAACCATTGGATTTTTAAAAGTAGATCAGAACCATACTTAACATTTTAAAAGCCTCCTTTCAAGCTTAAGCCATTTTTTGTTAATAATTTTAAGTGATCTTTAGTAAGCAAGAAGGTCATGCTACAGCTATGATTTTGTGCCAGAAAAAAAGTACATGTTTAGATGACTGCTGATGTTAATAGGGGAATGAATCCTCTCACCACTCCTTTATTCAATGTGTTCTCTTACAGTAATTTTTTATCAGCTTCTGATTCCTTAGTTTTAAATCTAATAAAATGTAAAGGAGATGTAAGAGCAGTGCCCTGGGAAAGGAAACATGAATATTCCACTCCCTACTTCACCCTCACTGCTCTCTCATCAGGCTATTTGTTGATTCCATGTCCATTGCTCAAGAACACATCAACTTGGCATCTGCATTATTTTCTAGGCTTGTGTCTGCATTTTGCTTCCCATCTGAACATTACAAAAACCCCAAAATACTCATTTATTCAGTGAGTTGAAGAAAAATTCTCGTACACTGGAGTTGGGCGTTCAGCCTGTTTCTTTGCTTCCAAAAGTCATAGTGTTTCCAAAATTGAATACATAAATGCAAGTCTGATGAAGAACAGTGCTGCCTCGCCTTAAATAACTTTCTACTGTAAATTATGTGATGGGGCAAACACAGATAAGAAAATAAGAGGTTTGCTCAAATGTCTAAACACTTGCTTTCTGGTTTTGCTGCTTTATCCTATAACTGGGACTCCTGTCATAATTTCACACACATGGTGAATTTCACACCCATCTTCCTTGGAGTTGCTGTTCAGGCTGCTTCTCTCCTGGAGGCATTGTTTGTTTCTTCCCCAACCTCAAACACCCAGAAGAGTCTCCACTTCATATATTGACGTTCTGTTCTGTCTACCTCCAGAGGCAGCTCAAAGTACCCCCATCTGTGAGGTCTTCTTTGCTCACTCTCAATCATCCCAAATTCTCCCTTATCTAAATATATATGGAATTGGCAGGCATCCTCATATAGTTTTATCCCAGTTTAATATTGATGTGTTATTCTGTAAATTTCCCTGTGTCCTACCTACCTGGAATGGTAAGCTGTATGAAGGTTAAGGCAGTTTTACATCACAAGCCTGTGTAAGTGACAGGGGCATGGATGTTCAACAAATACTTGCTGGCACAGAGATTGAGTAACCCATTTTTTTTTTTCTGGACTAGTAAGTGGGAAAAAATATAGGGAGAAGACTTGTCTTTGGAACCAGTGGTCCTTAGTTATCTGATTTCACAAAGGATCACAATGTAAAAATTATATTCCGCCTCAGGAGAAACATGGGGCAAATATGGCCTCTTACTTTGGCATTCACCACATCCTTCAAATTGGTAGTCCCCCTAAATTAACAGTAACAAGGATTTGCCAAAATGATACAGGGAGTGGAGAGAGTAAAATTCTATTCCCTTGCATAGAAGCAGAGCAATTTCTGGTTCCAAAAAGATGGACCAAATGGGAGAAAATGTTATCCAAAGACATTTATGTTGTCCTTAAGTATGAGCAGCAAGTAGCCTGGGACTTGGCATATTGACAACTGTGGCAAGTATCTCAAAGTCTCAACATTTAAGGATAACCTTTTCCTTGTGATATGCTAAACCGTCACTTTCAACCTGAAGAAGGTCGCATCACACATCAACAGCTCGGTCACGTTAGCAGATGATGCAATAAATTTGGTCATATAGATATTGCAAAACTTCAGAGAAGAATAAACATTTTAAAAGCATGTATTTAAATTATGTGAAAAATGCTGGTACACGCATTATAAATATTTCCACAAGCTATCTTTGGAGCATTTCACCAAGACATACATTCTGCATGTTTGAATAGATGCAGTAGAAGGAAAAAAGGCAATATTCTCTTTGTTTAAATGCTCTTATGCTGAAGAGTTTTAACAGTCTCCCGGGAAGGAAGCATAGAAAGTACTAAAGCAAATTCTAAGTGTGTCCATGTTGTTTCTGCTCAGCTGCATTTAATTATCAATCATATCATCATCACTTGCTTTCTCTTCTTTTCTCATCATGTGTTTTCTCCCCATGAAAAAGAAAATACCATTTAAAAAAATAGCAAACATCCAGAGTTTTTCTACATTGCTTGACAGACCGATTTTACTCTTTCTTTTACTGCTTTCAGGCCATAAGTACGGATCCATTTTCTCTTTTTCAATTCACGTTTGAATGCATGCTGATACCAAGTATATGCAATACATCATATATTGAATATTAACTATAAGATTTAATTTTTAATAGATGTAGTACATCTTGGAAACAAGCCACAGAATTTGCACAATCACTTCAAAATACTTAGCTACAGATGCTGGGGACCTATTCCAACTTGGGTGCCATCACTTAAACGTATCTACATATCTGCTTTTGAGGAACTCTCCTAGAATGATTACTCATAACATGTCCTATATTCACCGTGTTTAGGCCAAAGAATATATATTCCCAGCAAAATCAACTATCATATTTGCCAAACGTGCCTAAGCAATAAATTTATTTAAGCCTCAGTGGACTCAGAAATTCCAATGCTACATATATACCCAAGAGAATTGAAAACATGTATCTACACAAAGACTTGCACAAGAATGTTCATAGCATTTTTATTCATAATAACCAAAAAGTGGAAACAACCTAACTATCCATTAACTGATTAATGGATCAACAAGATGTGGTCTATCCACACAATGGAATATCATTCAGTCATACAAAGGAATGAAGTTCTGATACATACTATAACATGAACATGGATGAATCTTGAAAACATTTTGCTAAGTAAAATAAACTAGACACAAAAGGTCACATATTGTATAATTCCATTTATATGAAACATCCACAACTGGAAGATCCACAGAGATAGAAAGTAGATTAGACAGAAACTGAGGGCAAGGAACAGTGGAGAATGACGGATTAATAGGCACAAGGTTTCTTCTTGGGGGTGATAAAAATGTTCTAAAATTAAATGGGTGAATTACATGTTAGGTGAATTAAATCTCAATAAAGCTGTTTTTTTAAAAAAAAATAAAGGAAATAATGGCTGTAACTGAAATCTATTTAATATGGGTTCTCCTGTAGCATTTCCCTGCTTTTGTTTTTGTGAAGAACTTATTTGAGATTTGTCAGAAGGCACTGAGGAAGAAAAGCTGTTTTCTATAGCCATTGCCCCATCCATAGATCCACCACCAAGCTGTCTACTCAACATCAAACACACACAAAAGTTCATACTATAGAGTCCTTTACCCTGCATGATTCTAGTCTTCCAAATTTAAGAGGATAACACCAGAGCCTTGTCTCCCCTTCTACAGTCTTTCTTCTTAGCACACAGCTATTGTAAAAAAAATAAGTCTAAAATCTCCAAACGTTTGGTAAAAGTCAGAGGTTCCCATCTACAAATAGTGTATTTAATATTTTATGCCAAAAAATTTCTGGACAAGTTTACTCCCTGAAGGACTACTATTTACAATTATTGCAATTTGGGAAAAAATGTTAGCACCTTTCTAACGCCAGAATTAATCACTCCCTCTTCTTTGTTTCCAACACACTTTATAAATTTTTTACAACTATTGTTTAACTTACACCAAGTAATATCTGTTTATTGTAGAAAACCTAAAGTACAAAAATGCAAAAGAGGATTTAAATTCACTCAGAGTTATTACAATATTTTGATGTATTTTTCTGGGTTCTCTTTTTACACTGCACTCATTTCAAAATTCCAAACCATTTATATATAACGGAGATTGATTACAGAATCAACCCCTTACATTGTGGAAGAAATTTCCATTAATAGATGGAGTCTATCTCCCAATCCCTTGAATTTGGGCTGGCCTTGTAGCCTGACCAATAGAAGATAGCAGAAGTGACAGTGCATAGTTTCTAGCCTATGCCTCAAGAGGCTTGGAGCATCTTCTTCCTCTCTTACAACTCTGCTTCCACCATGAGTACAAATCTGAGCTAGCCTGCTGGAGAATGAGACCATAGGGATCAGCATGAATTATCCCCAACAACATGCTAGCTGACCACATATGCATGAGCAAACCCAGTAGAGATCCGCCACACTCTTTCCACATCAACCAGACTACACAAACCTACAGATCCATGTGCAGAATTAATTATTCATTGTTGCATGAAACCAAGTGTTGTGGTTGTCTGTTATACAACTTTATCGTGGTCATAGATAACTGGTGCAGTAGGTAATTCAATGTTGTACTTTAGGTTCTTAGAAGCTAACTCCACCTAATGAAAAATGGAGTTGTGAAGATATTGGGCAGCTAGCTAATGGGATCATGGAAAGGCCCAGAACCAAGCTTCCGAGAAAAATTTTCAAAACCACATAATGGAGCTGACCTGGTAATTTAACTGAATTTGGCCCTCTTCAAGCTCCAGATGCTATAATTTATGTTGTCTCCCAAACCTAAATGTTAATACAACCACACTGTCACCAGATGGATACCACTCTCATCAGAAACTCAACTTTGCTGCCACTGCTGCCTGTAAAAGCTAGAAACTTCTGCTTCTAGCCACCCTTGCTAGAAAATAGATGCCTTCATTATGCTCTTACCTAGAGAAATCTAGGAAGAATTTTCTTACAAAAATTAAATCTACCTGATTTTAAAAAAAAATGGGCAAAGGTCTTGAACAGACCCTTCACCAAAGAGGATATAAGGATGGCCAATAAGTACATGAAAATATGGTCAGCATCATCAACTGTTAGGGAAATTCCAAGCAGAACCATGACAAGATACCACTCATTAAAGATACCATCTATTAAAGTGAAAAAAATAGAAACTACTAACAATACCAAGTGCTGGTAAGGATGCAGAGCAA
Source organism: Nomascus leucogenys (assembly GCF_006542625.1). Classification (NCBI taxonomy): domain Eukaryota; kingdom Metazoa; phylum Chordata; class Mammalia; order Primates; family Hylobatidae; genus Nomascus; species Nomascus leucogenys. The sequence goes on from NC_044406.1 coordinate 10,126,673, forward strand.
CTGAAACTCTCATATATTGTTGATGGGAATGAAAATGGTACAACCACCCTGGAAAATAGTTTGATAGTTTCTCATAAAGTTAACCATACACTCACTATATGACACAGCAATCCTACTCCTGGAATTTACTCTAGAGAAATTAAAACTCGCATCTACATAAAAACTTGTAAATAAACATTTATAGACATACTAATTGCCCTCAAACTGGAAACAAGCCAAATTTACTTTGACGGGTGAATGGAAAAACAAACCTGGACATCCATATCATGGAACTTACTACTCAGCAATAAAAAAGAACAAACTATTGATGATGCAACAAGTTGGATGAATCACAAAGACATTATATTGAGCAAAAGAAGCCAGTCTCAAAAGGTTAAATACTGTACAATTCAATTTCTATGAAATTCTTAAACAGACAAGACTACAGTGATGGAGAACAGATCAGTGGTTGCCAGTAGGGGCAGGTTAGGAATGATAAAGCAATCATTCAAGATAGTTTTTTGGGGACACTGAAACTGTTCTGTATTCCGATTGTGGCAGTGGCTATACACATTTATACATGTATTAAAATCCATAGAATTATACTCCAAAAGAAAAAAAAACATTTTTTTTTGCTATCCCTTATATTAATACGGACTACTCAATACTCCAAACATCTCATCCACTGTAGCTTCTAGGGGAAACGTTACTTCATTTCCAAAAAAGAGAAACTATAATTCAACAATATGAAGTGGCTACCAAGGTTCTCAGCAATTCATGATTGCCCAACCCCAAAGATGCTATCACAGTTTACATGGAAAATGGTCTTATTTTAAGTCATTGTCTCAGAAATTAGACAAACATACTTATTTTATTTGTCTCTAAACTTTCAAATAAAGTTATTTGTCTCTAAACTTTCAAATAAAGTCCTTGGGTGCTCTCCCTCATTGGCTTTTAGAGCCAAAGAGATGACTGTGAAATTTGAATAAGGTTGTTGAACAGTGCAAAGAAGCAGCTTGGAATTAGGAAAGAGGAGAAGGAGAGGAGTAGGAACAAAGAAGACCTACTGGAAAAGGATGGGCAAGGGGCTGATGACCGTAGGAAGGGTCTATATGACAGATGAGATTTTGTCTTGATTGTAACAGGGACTTCATAACAGGAAATTAAATGATGTTGTTAATTATTATTAAATGATGTTATTAATGCTTAAGGAAGAGGAAAGCATGGATTAAAACAAGGTTAACCCATCACCCAGGAAAGTAGTTCGAAGGTCCAGTGTATTAGACTGTTTTCACATTGCTATGAGGTTTGACTCAGTTCCACATGGCTGGGGAGGCCTCAGGAAACTAACAATCATGGTGGAAGGCAAAGGGGAAGCAAGGACCTTCTTTGCATGGTGGCAGGAAAGAGAAAAGCGAAGGAGGAACTTCCACACACTTATAAAACCATCAGGTCTCTTGAAAACTCACATGAGAACAGCATGGGGGAAATCACCCCCATGATCCAACCACCTCTCTCCATGTAATACCCATGGATATTACAGGCCTCTCCCTCCCTCGACACGTGGGGATTACAAATCAAGATGAGATGTAAATGGAGACACAGAGCCAAACCATATCACCCAGCATGAGAGACAAGGGCCGTGCTCGGTGGAACAGAGAGAAAAGGCTAAATAGGAACATTGCCTAGAACAAGAGACAAGTCTTGGGGGTCATTTCAATACAGAATATAAATGCCGAGGAACAATAAGAAATGTGTTCAAGATTCCAAGATTACGAAAATGGTTATCACAGAAGAAAACAAGAAGGTTTAGAGAAAGAACGGTTGTGGTTTGTATTTTCATGTATTTACTTTTCCTTTGTTGGGGGAAAGGGTTGGTAATTATTTTAAATATTTAGAGTTTGAAGTGATGGTGGAATCAACAAGTAGAAACATTTTGTTTGTAAATAGAAATATGGAACTAGGGTTCAACTGGGGAGAGAAATAACAATTTTTCCCTCTAAAGGATAGAAATGATAGTTGAAATAAACTAAGACATGATATAAGCCAAACAAACAAAATTGAGAAAACTCATTTCTTCCATTTAACTAAAACATTTTGACAAACATGAATATCTGATTTAATCTACAAATTCCTACCATGAAAGCACATTATGAACATCTGTTTTAGTGTCACTTCATTTTAAAGGAACCTTTATATTTGTCTTCCAAAATATATTTAATTAGTGAATATCATACAAAATAATGGCATCAATTTTTGTCAATCAAGAGAAATACTTGTTAAAATCAAACTCATAGGGAACAAGATCAGTATATTCAAGGAATGCAGTATAAACCAGGCACGTTCTGCTCCTCTTTGCAAAGCACCTTCCGCTACCATAATTTGTTCACTAGAGATGTTAACGTAATTGCTGAGGATGCTTGCCAGTGGTATTTTTTCCAATGGTATTTATTATAAAACAATCTTGGCAAGTGAAAGAAAACAGCACACACTGCTAATATTTTGGTAGATTTGTGTGTTTATTCTAGCACTGTTAATAAGAGAGAAGTAAGCAACCAATGAACACAGAAGAATGCTGCTGATGTAAATGAATATGTACTCAAAGCTTAGCTCTTCCCCCCCTTCTGACAGGGGGAATGACAAGGAGTACTTTCATCTTGGATTTCTCCTAGCCTCCCACATTAACAAATGCAGCACTCAAAGACATGCTATTGATGCCCCAAGGCGGCAATAAGGACAGACAAAGCAATAGCCTGCCAGAGAGCTTCCCATGTAATGGAAAAAAAAAAGGGCAGGCAAATCCAAATTACAGAGAAAGAGAATCCAGCTGAAGGGCCAATAAAGTCAGTTGGTTGCTAATGAGGTCACTGTTATAAGGTGGCTTTCTTCAGTCCCTCAGCACAGCCTTCAGTATTGCATCTTATCAACACGCATATGGCCATGCTACCAGGCAGACAGGACAGGAGAATGTGGGCTGATTGGGTGAAAAGCATCACCAATAAAAGAAACAGTGTATTTTACTAACATAGATAAACAGTGACACTTGGTGTTCAAATGATGTTTTGTGTATTCTTCCAAGTATCCCATTCTAATCATGCAAAATCAGACAAACTGAAATCGAGGGACATTCTACAAAATACCTGACCAATACTTTTCAAAAGTGGCAAGCTCATGAAAAATAAATAAAGACAGATTGGAGGAGACCAAGAAGCCTTGCCAGCCTGGTGTAATGTGAGATTCTGCACCAATCAGGTCCTGGAGCAGGAAAGGGACATTAGTGGAAAAACTGATAAAAATCCAAGTAAGTTCTATATTTCAGTTAAAAGTATTTCAAAGTTACAGTTAGACAGGAAAAATAAGTTCTGATGTTCTATTGTACAGTAGGGTAACTACAGCTAATAACAATAAAGTGTACATTTCAAGATAGCTAGAAGGTATAGAATTTATCTCCACAAATAATAAATGTCTACAGTGGTAGACACAGTAATTACCCTGATTTGATAATTATACAATGTATACATGCATTGAAATATCACACTGTACCCCATAAATATGTACAACTGTCATGTATCAATTATAAGTTTTTTTAAGTATTAATTAAAAACATTACCAAGATTGCCCCAGTAATAATCCTGTTGCCAAAGTTTGTTTCTTAGTTGCCATGAATGTAGAGGATAAACTACATTGTATCATAATTCTTCAACTACTACGTATTTTCCCTACAGTTTAAAAAACCTAAAGTTGCATGTTGCAATTGCTCTTTACATTTACTACAGTATATTGTTGCCTTTCCTCTTGCCCCTGAAGCATTATAAAATTGATGTACACCTTCCTATGACATTTGAGGATGAATTAAAGTAATAAACAGTAAACACTTCTACATGACCCCTTACAGCTTGTGTACCCTCAACCAATTCATTTCACAATCTCCTACAAAGTACATACTGTTATACTCCCCTTAAACAACTGAGAAAACTGAAATTCACACCTAATAAATAGAGGCACTGAGATTTGATCCTTGGCTTCTCTAAGATCATATTGTCCTTCAGTTACGTTTTTGAGTAGCTAAGATTGTGGGTGACTGATTCTAAATGCTACTTCCCATGAGCCTGTGCTAAAGTTTTTGAGTTCTGCTCCAACTGTGCTGGGCAGTTCTGTGCAAGCTTGGACTGACGTTGTGTGCTGCTAGTGGTTCATCTCTAGTGCACACCTCATCATATGTAAGAAGCATGAGGTAGTTAAAACCCCAGAAGCAATCTTAAAAAATGGAATATGGAAACCAACAGAGACATTCTCCAGCTTCCCATCCTTTAGCTCGTGGCAGATTAAAGAAGACCACAAATTCTTTGTCACTTCTTCCATCAAGGGGTAGACTCTTTTTCCCTTGCCCTAGAATCTGGGCTGGCCCTGTGACTCACTCTGATCAAATACCATTAGACCAACATGCAGTGAAGAAGCCCAAACTAGTCAGTTGGAGAGAGAAGGGCCACATGGAGGATCACTGAGGCACCACACATGTAAATGAAGACACCTTGAACTTTCCAGACATCCCAGACACCAGCTGGAAGCAGCCAAGTGAGCAAGCCCAGCCAATGCCATGCAGAGCCAAAGAACTACCCAGCTGAGCTGTGATCTAATTCCTGACCCACAGAATCATGCCACTAAGTTTGGGGGTGGTTTGTTATGCAGCAGTAGAGAACTAAAACATGGGTAGATCATCTCGAGAGACTTTCTACACACTTTCCAGCAGTCCTGGTGGAACTTGAATCATCCCTTTTTCCACAATTACAACTTCCAAGATACAGCTTTACTTACCCTCCTTCCCCATTTCATTATCCCTTTTTCTTTACTACTCCTTCCTGAGAGCACCTCCCAAATAAACTGCTTTCACCCAGGTCCTGCCTTTGGGAAAACTCAGACTAAGAAACAGAGCTTTTGCCACTCTTATCTTTTCTTCACAAAGTTTTCAAAACTTGTATTTTCATAAAAATAATGTATCCACATTGCTCCAATTATATATGGTAATAGCCAACCTTTCATTTTTTATTATAAAGCAGTTATTAAGTTAAAAGTTATATGTATGTACATATAGACAGAGAAATTATACTAATAGATTGTGATCTAAAACTCTGTAAGAAGTCTTTTTAAATAAAAAGAAAAAATCAACTTTCTGCATTGTAAAAATATTGCATAGAAATATTTAATTAATTAATTGGAAGGAATCTTTGCAAATATATTGTTAATTTCCTTCTTGATCATTCAACTTTCTTTTCTTTTTTTTTTTCCATAAGACAGAGTCACACTCTGTTGCCCAGGCTGGAGTGCAATGGCACGATCATGGTTCACTGCAACCTTGAACTCCTGGGCCTATGCCATCCTCTTGCCTCAGCCTCCCAAGTAGCTGGGACTATAAGCACCCACCACCACACCTGGTTAATTTTTAAAAATCCTTTGTAGATATGCGATCTCACTATGTTGCCCAGGCTGGTCTCAAACTTCTGGCCTCAAGTGATCTTCCTGCCTCAGCCTGCTTTCAAGGGGATTACAGGTGTGAGTCACTGCACCTGGCCCAATCATTCAACTTTCTTATTCAATGAACTTTATAAAAAATAACTTTATTTTTAGATTGGTTTTAGATTCAGTCAATGAACATTTATATAAGCAACATCTACTATATCTTTATATAAATTAGAAATGATAACCTCATAAGGAGAGTAAAATACACAGTAAGATTTTAAACATTTTCTGTAAAAAAGGCTATTTCTTGATGAGGAAAGGCAAACTAGACAATCTAGATCCATTGACTCTCCTGCATCCAGCTCTCCCCAGGGAGCACCAAAACAGAGTATCTCAAAGAAAAGGAACTATTTCACATTTTTTAAACTTGTAACTCTGAATAACTAATTTCAGCTAAAGAACCCTGAACAAAAACCTAAATATTTGATCACTTCCATAACACTACCTGTCTTTCACCATACACTTTCAGCTACATGAGAAAAAGTAATATATTTACAATTCAATCATAAATTAGAAGATTAAAATATTGTCATTGCAGCAGAACAACAATATATTTGCTGAGCTCATACCTTGGAGTGTCTGGAGCTCGTCTGGGATTCATATCACACTTTGTGACCTTCAAGCCTGTGGATAATCTTATCACCTTTCATGTTTACTTTCTCAGCATTTTGACACATTCTGACAATATCATTTATTGACAATATATTAAAACATTAGAAGCCAGATTGAACACACCTCCTTGAGGACTTGCTGAAATATCTAGAGTAACACTCTGATATGATATGAAAACTGTACCTGTCTTTGAGCTCTCTTATAAATCATGAAATGAAGAAACCTGTCTCATTGCATCAGCAGCGGGAATCTAGAGACCGTTAGTACTAATCCTAGGTTCTTTAACTTTTAGGTTTAGGGGTACATGTGCAAGTTTGTTACATAGGTAAACTTGTGTCACAGGGGTTTAGCTATACAGATTATTTCATCACCCAGGTATTAAGCCTAATACTCATTAGTTATTTTTCCCGATCCTCTCCCACCAACCTCTGGTAGGCCCCAGTGTCTGTTGTTCCCTTCTTTGTGTCCATTGAGTTCCCATAATTTGGCTCCCACTTATAAGTGAGAACATGGTGGTATTTGGTTTCCTGTTCCTGCATGAGTTTGCTAAGGATAATGGTCTCCAGCTCTATCCATGTTCCTGCAAAGGACATGATCTCATTCTCTTTTATGGCTGCATAGTATTCCATGGTGTGTATGTACCACATTTTCTTTATCCAGTCTATCATTGACAGTCGTTTAGGTTGATTCCATGTCTTTGCTATTGTGAATGGTGCTGCAATGAACAGGCATGTGCATGTATCTTTATAACAGAAAGACTTATACTCCTTTGGGTATATACCGAGTAATGGGATTGCTGGGGTTCGATGGTAGTTCTTTCTTTAGGTCTTTGAATCACCCTACTGTCTTCCACAGTGGTTCAACTAATTTACACTCCCACCAGCAGTGTATAAGCATTCCTTTTTCTCCACAACCTCACCAGCATCTGTTATTTTTTTACTTTTTAATAGTAGCCATTCTGACTAGTATGAGATGGTATCTCATTGTGGTTTTGATTTGCATTTGTCTAATCATCAGTGATGTTGAGCTTTTTTTCATAGGATTGTTGGCCACATTTATGCCTTCTTTAGAAAAGTGTCGGTTCACATCCTTTGCCCACTTTTTAACAGCCTTGCTTTTTATCTTGTAAATGTGTTTAAGTTCCTTATAGATGCTGGATATTAGAACTTTGTCAGATGCATAGATTGCAAAAATTTTCTCCTATAGGCTGTTTACTGTGTTGATAGTTTCTTTTGCTGTGCAGCTCATTAGTTTAATTAGATCCCATTTGTCAATTTTTGCTTTTGTTGCAATTGGTTTTGTCTTTGTCATGAAATCTTTGCCCATGCCTATGTCCTGAATGGTATTGCCTCAGTTGTCCTCCACAGTTTTTACAGTTTTCGGTTTTACAATTAAGTCTTTAATCCATCTCAAGTTAATTTTTGTATATGGTGAAAGGAAAGGGTCCAGTTGCAATCTTCTGCATATGACTAGCCAGTTATCCCAGCACCATTTACTGAATAGGGAATCCTTCAACACACCCAACAAAAACAAGCAATGGGTAAAGGATTCCCTGCCTAAACCTAGTTTCTATAAGTGGTTTGCAAAATGTCTTTGGGGGCAAGAGTTTAACTTTCATTTAAAATATTTTCCAGTTGTAGTTGGATATATTCACAATTCTCATCTGCCAGAAAGAAAATATGACCCAAACTTTTGTGTTGATGCTCAGAAAGCAAGCTAGGCCAACCTGTACTTCCTTAGCAACAATAATAATTCAGTATTAGTGATTTTCTGGAAAACCAGAGGGGCAGAATTTGTCTGTAACATGATGAAAGTTTCAGGGAGACTGGTTGTGAACACAGTTCCATGGAGAACTTTTATGTCTATTATAATCTAAAGGCAGAACCATGAAGGTCTCTGTTTGTGGGTGATAGCTAGGCATAGACTGGGGGTGTCATAGATGGAATTTAAGCATGACATGGATGTTTGGAATAGACAGAAGACCTTCAAGGACTTTTTCTTCCTAATATTCTATTTGCTCATAGAATGCTAAAATCAGTCTAGAAATGCTAACAGAGGTCACGTTTAGATATTGAGCAAAAAGAGAATCTGATTGTAGATAGGATTGCCTTAACTTAGTGCTGCTGCCTTTTTACCCTGGAAAGATGTTGATGAGATGGGCCTTGAAAAGCAGTCAACTTGGTCTCATATAATCACTGTAGTATGTGGAAATAAAAACACACCTGGCTTGAAATAAGAAGCCCACCGCCATTTACCAGTTAAAGAACAGGGCTCAACAGGGAACTTCTCAGTTTCCAACATTCTAAATATTCTACTAAAAAGTGTCTAAATGCAATGAAGTTACCATGTACTGGAATGAAGGCAGCCCCTTGGCCTGTTGGCATGTCTTGGGTTACACCAAATCCATAATACAAGTCTGACAAATTCCTGTGTTCCAAGTCACTAGGCCAAAATGCCTGGAGTGACAGCCTGCTGTCACTCCAATGCCTACCATGAAAACTATACCTTATTTAATAGCTTGCAAAATAAAGTTCCACTTGCCTCCTGCTGTTGTCTGATGCAGCTGGGCTTACTCACTGAGTTGTTGATCGCCTACGCCCTCTTCGGCTGCCATGGTGGAAAGACCAAAGTTTCTGGCACACATAGTAGGTGCATGATAAGTATTTTCGACTAAAGTAATTATTTAGCTTAAGTCCTACCTTTGTTGCTTCCTAGAGTGTGTGACCACATCTCTAATGTTATTTAGCCTTGCACTCCTATGCATCTTTTAGTACTTCCTATGTGCTGGGCACTTTCCAGGTAATTATGACATGAAATCCTCACAAAAACTCTTTGAGGTAGGCACTTTCATCATCCTCATTTGATAGATGAAGAAACTAAGGCAAAAAAAGGGGCTTAATAATTTGTTTAATGTCACAGAACAGAGCTGGGATTTAAACCTAGGCAATCTGGTTCAGAGTCTAGCTGAACTGATTCACTTCATTTTCTGTGCAGCTAAATCTGCCTACCTCTGAATCTGAGTCTCAGTGTCCTCACCCATAAAATGAAGGTTGATACTATCACCCCACAGAGTTGTTCTAAGAACACTAAACTGGCGTGCATTCTACAAATACTAATTGTTATTTTGTTTGTCATCATCATCATCACCCATCAACGATTATTTGACTGAAATAAGTGAACAAGAAATCTCCTGGAGGTTCTAATTTGAGCAGAATTATACTCTGCTCAGAAAGTCTGCTGGCCCAGTCCAGGATTTCCCTGCACAAAATTACTGGCTATATCAAAGCCCTTGTTATATTAAACGCTGAGGCAGCATGGCTATTGTTGCCTAAGGCTTCTCTTTCCCCTACTCCATCTACATCTGGGCCTCAAAGTACCAGCTTGCCCAATTGTTTCTCAAACCCCTGAGAGATGAAGTTATGAGCAATACAAGCTGAGCACTGATCCAATGCTTATTGACACTTCAGCTCCTATAGGTGGTATTAATTCACCTGTTTCCATCAGCTGTCCACTTCTACAGAAATGAAAACATGTTATTTTCTTGGTCCATCAAGCCACGTAATTCAATTCACTTCCAATTTCTCCAAAGATGTGGAGAGCTTCTTAGGCTCAGCATTCTCCTCTTGGATCCATCAGCATATCATTCAATGGGTGGTTTCTAGAATTGCTGTTACTTCTAATGGCTCCTGAAAATCTTTGGCTTTTTAAAAGTTCAGGTGAGATAAGACCAGGTAATTTTTCAAGATTGTAAGTAGTTTTTAAAATCTCTGCCTCTTCTGAAAAAGCAATCTTTTAATAGCTTCTCTGTGCTTGCTTTCAAAGTGCAATAATCAGGACATCAAATTTCCACAGTAACCAATCTCAGAAAATCCCACGGCTGGCTACTGACTCCTCTGTTCAATCTCCCAGAGCCGTTACTACCTCCCTCGTTTCATGATGAATACATGAAGCTTCAGTTGACTATATAACTACTCTTCTACATTTATATTTATGTTTTATTGAAAACAAGATGTGGCAACAATACATTTTCTGAAAATTATAAATATCATTTTTTAGGTAAAATTCACAGACCATATAATTCACCCTTTTAAAGTATACAATTCAATGATTTTTAAAATATATTCACAAGATTGTGCAACCATCACCTGTATCTAATTCCAGAACATTTTCATTACCCTAAGAAGAAACCTTGTACCCGTTAGCTGTCACTCCACATCCCTCCCTACCAGCCTCTGACAACAAGTAATCTTTTTGTCTCTATGGATTTGCCTATTCTAGACTTTTCATATAAATAGAATTATACAATATGTGGACCTTTGTGACTAGCTTCTTTCACTTAGCATAATGCTTTCAAAATTCATCCAAGGCATAGCATTCATCAGTACTTCATTCCTTTTTATTGTTGAGTAATTTTTCATTAATCACATTTTGTTTAACCATTCATCTATCCGTTGATGAATATTTAATTGTTTCTACCATTTGGCTATTATGAATACTGCTGCTATAACATTCATATAAATGTTTTGGTGTGGATATACATCTTCATTTCTCTTAGGTATATACCCAGAAGTAGAATTGCTGAGCTCTGGAGTAACTGTTTTATTTTTGAGGAATTGCCAAACTGTTTCCCAAAGCTGCTGCGTCATGTTACATTCTCACCAGCAGTGTGTGAGTTCCGATTTTTCCACATCTTGTCAACACTTGTTATTATCTATCTTTTTTTATTATAGCCATCTTAGTGGGTATAAATGATATCTCATTGTGGTTTTGATTCACGTTTCCCTAATAGCTAATGAAAACATCGTTCTTTACCAGATAACAACTAATTTCATTTTTTCCACACATTACATTCCAAGGGTTTTTCTGCCATGTCGTAACATAGTTACAATCACAGTCTCACTCTCTTTATCTAAGTAATGGCTCAGAGAGGATGCAGTAAATTTTAGAACAAGATGTCACGCCCCAAAGGCATGCCTCTGGGAATCTGGGAGAACTGCTATCTGCATGCAGACTCCCTCAGTCATTGACTAGATTTTGATATGAAACACACTTTCTCTTTTTCAAGCACCAGATTGGAAGAATGTGAATCTCACTATGAAAACGTGAGCTGCTGTTTCTGCAAATCCTGAATGTGTCATGACATGTACCAGAGTCAAGCTCATTTATTTGGAGGCACCTGGCTGAGCCATAAAGTACAAATGGAGCCTTCTCAGGTAGATATGGGACCAAGTTATCAAAAGTAAAGTGAGAAGGAGCGGAAACAAAATCTATGTGGGGTATATTTACATTAAATGGTAAAATCCGTATCATTAAGCCCAAAGTCCAGGGAGACTTATTCTTCATCATCTTCCCACTCCCATAATTCATTCTAGTTGGATTTCTCTAAATTCTTGAAGCATGCTATGTTACCTCTTCAGTACATGCCATTCCTTCTCACAGGAGCACTGTGCCCTTTCCTTTTGTTTAGCAAATGCCTCCTCATCCAATGTTTCAGATGAGACATCCCAGACCTGTTTATGCCTTGTATCAGTTTCCTATCACTGCTCGAAATTACCACAAATTTTGTAGCATAAAACAACAGACATATTCTCTTAGTCCTCAAGGTCAGAAGTCTCACTGAGCTAGGATCAAGATGTCAGTAGAGCTATACTCCTGAAGGTTCTAAGAATCCATTTCTTTGCCTTTTCCAGCTTCTAGGGGCTGCTACAGCCAAGGGCTGTGGCCGCTTCCTCCGTCTTCAAAGCCAGAAGTGTAGCATCTTCAAAATCTCTCTCATTGCTCTACCCCTCCCTCCCTTCGTCTCTCCCTCTTTCTCTCTCTCTGCCTACTTTCATCCTCATATCTCCTTATCTGACTCTGACCTTCCTGCTTCCCTCTTATAAGGATCCTTGTGATGACATCGGCCCCACCCAGACAATCCAGGATAATCTCGTATCTGCAAAATCCTCTTTTGCCATGTAAAGTGGCATATTCACAGGTTCTAGAGATTAGGACATGAACATATTTGGGGGACATTGTTCTGTCTACCACAGTCCTCTCGTCAAAATGCAATTAACACTCCGAAAAAACTGTAGAGATTAATTGATTTGAAGTTACTGCTTTCATAAACTGGAAGCACCTTGCAGAGCCATACCTATTTGCTCCACCTACATTCCTAGTGTCCATTGCATAGCTGGCATGCGATAAATATTTGATGACTATCTGTGTGAGTGGCCAGCTTGGCTTTGCTGGACTAGAGTTCCTGGGGGAAGGCAGGCTGAGATGATGTTGTAAAAGGCATTGAAATGACTAGCTAAGTAGTTTGGATTTTATTCTGTACACTCTGAGACCCGTCAAAGGTTTTCAATCAGGGGTTAACATGATTACAATTGCATCTTTTGAGGATAAGGCCAAGATGGCAACAGGGAGAAACTGAAGACAGGGTGACCAAGAAGGGGGTCACAGCAAATGAGAACCCAAACTAGGCAGTGACATTGTGAATGAACAGCTGGAGAGAGATGTAAGAACTCAGACACATTCCACTTCAAATCCTTTCTAGAGTGGAGCAAATGGGAAGTACACACTACAGGGTTTGAAAACTTATGGAAGAAGAAAGGAGGAAACAAAAAAGGGAGGAGTAAAGGCATTCAGGCCTGGTAAACCTAGGCAAGCAGAAGAACAGTGATACCAACCAAAATAAAGAATACATAAAATGAAACGTGTTCAGAGGAAATGGGAGGTGATTTGTTCTGTTTCAAACATGTAGAATTTGAGTCCATTGGGCATCCATGAGCAGATATCTAGGAAGAAATAAAAAAATATATATTGGGAGCTCAACTACAAGATTCCAGCTAGGCACAGAGTGAGGAGTCTCCCCCAGAGGGATGATGGTTGAGGTCACAAAAGTGAATGAGAAAATCAAGGGACAATGACCTGAAGGAAAAACACCGAACTGTAGGGTTGGCCAAAGATAATCCCAGAGTCAGAGGAGTGGGAAGAAAGGTAAGGAGGAAACTAAGATTCTCTGTGTGTGATGGGGATAGGAGGAGCAGGGAAGGGACATGGTACTCTCAGTTTTGCCCAGAAGTCTAGCCAAAGGGGTCTAAGAAGATTCTTGGAACTTAGGGAACTTTGAGAGAATGGTTTCAGTAAGTAATCAGGATAAAAAGTGATTGCCAAGTTTTAAGGTGCTCACCAGAGAATAAAAGTAATCGTGGTCACTTACTTTTTCCAGAAGCTTGGCAGTTTATGTAGTCAAGAAGGATTTCAGGGTGGTTCTGCCCTTGGCTCTTAGCCTGAGTTTGAGTGGCTTAAGCTTTACAGTACCTCTCTTCAACTGTAAAATAAGCAATTTGGAGCTAGATGCTACCCAAGGTTCTTTCTGAGTCTAAACTTTGCTCTTTCCAACCCTCAAATCTCAAAATGTTGGTGAAAACTCAATTCTAAGTCATCTGAGAAGCTATCTTCACAGTATTCTCCATTAAAATTAAAAATTGCCTTCGGAAGGAATTCTAGCAGAGAGATAGCCTGAGAGAGAGTGTATGTGTGAAAGTTGAATAACTCTTTTTCCTAACTTAAAAAAACCTTAAGGCATTATACTGATTTCAGACAAAAATCCTTATAAAACACTTTTTGTCAATTTCTTTTTGAAGCTATCTTATTCTAATTACTTTCTCTTTGGTGACATGAGTGAGCCTCTATTTTTAAACACAATATTTCTCTCTGCTGCATTTTAAAATTTAATTCCAGTTTCCATCATTATATATTTACCATTCACTTCTTCCCTATAGATATATTTAGACATCCCATATTTTTTTTCATACGCTCAATACCTATGGAAAGTCATTTTTTTTGAATTCCAAAGCCTTGGTTGACATATACTAGGTAAGAAGAAGAAAATGACAAAGAGTAAAGCCACAAGCATGAGAGAAAATGGTACTGAAAAGCAAAACCTAGAATTCAGTTTCTTGTATACAGGGCATCTCAACCTCAGCACTATTGACATTTTATGTAAGATAAGTATTTGTTTGTGGGGGCTGTTGTGTGTGTTGTGGGATGTTTACCAGTACCCTTGGCCTATACCCACTAGACGCCAGTAGCACACTCCTGCCCCAGCTCTGGCAATCAAAAATGCTGCCAGGCATTGCCAAATGTACACTGTGGTACAAACTTTCTCCTGGTTGAGAACCACTGGTCTTTATGATGATCTTTCTAAAACCCCCAGAGTACAGGGGCCAGATTTTAAGAATTCAAAGATGAGTAACAGTTCTGCTTTCAAGGAGTTCAACAGTGCAAGAAAAAATTTGCTAAAACAGAGAAGTGGGAAATATAAAAGTATTATGTTTATATGCCAACTCCCAATTGTTTATAGGATGCATGCTTGGCATGATTTCCCCATGCCCACCTCCTCTGAGGATCTGTCCTCCACTTGTTTTGTGCTTCTAACCCATGCTCCCCCAGACACCAGTTTACCTCTAAAACATATCTGATCATGTTACACCTCATGCTTAAAAATCACCAATTTCTCCCACTCTCTACAGCAGAGTTTCTCAGTCTTGACACTCCTAACATTGACTGCCAGATGATTATTCCTTGTGGGGCTGTGCACTGCAGGGTATTTAAAAGCATCCCTGACCTCCCACTAGATGCCAGTAGGAACTCCCCTGTGGTAGACAGAATAATATACCACCAAAAATGCCCACACCCCAATCCCTAAAACATGTGAATATATCATAGTAAAGGGGACTTAGGGTTTCAGGTGGAATTAAAGGTCACTAATCAGCTGACATTAAAATAATGAGATTAGCCTGGATTATCCAGGTGAGCCCAATGTAATCACAAGAGTCCTGAAAAGAGAGAGAGAAATGACCTCACAAGAAGAGTCGATGAGATGCAACTTGGCTGGCTTTGAAAATGAAGGAAGGGGGCCACTGGAAAAGGAACCACAACAGATCCTAGAGCCTTCAGAAGGAACACAGTCAGGCCAACACCTTGAAGTTAGCCCAGTGAAACCTGTGGGATTTCTGAGATCCAGAACTCTAAGACAATAAATTTGTGTTGCTTTAAGCCACTAAGTTTGTGGTCATTACAGCCGTGATAGGAAATTAATACACCACCACTTCCAGTTGTGACATCCTAAAATGTCTTCAGACACTGCCAAATGTCCCCTGGGGACAAAGTCACCTCCAGGTTAAGAATCACTGCTCTACACAACAGAGAGTCCAAACTCCTGAGATGAGCACAGTGAGAGGCTTCCTAATTACCACTATCCTACCTGTTGAACACTATTATCCTGCACACAGCAAGATACATCCTCTTCTCCAGGCACACCAAACTTCACTTGGGCAACACTCGATCTGCCTTCACTCTCTGCAGTTGTGATGCCCAGGGGCTCCTTGGAGAGTAATGTGCTTTGACCAGTCTCTCATTTTTATCCATACCCATAATTATCCCCCCAGTAGAGGCTGGGTGTGGTGGCTCATGCCTGTAATCCTAGCACTTTGGGAGGGTGAGGCGGGCAGATGGCTTGAGGCCAGGAGTTCAAGACGAGCCTGGCCAACATGGTGAAACCCAGTATCTACTAGTGCATGCCTGTAGTCCCAGCTACTGGGGAGGCTGAGGCAGGAGAATCGCTTGAACATGGGAGGTTGCATTGAGCCGAGATCGTGCCACTGCACTCTAGCCTGGGTGACAGGGCGAGACTCTATCTCAAAAAAAAAAAAAAATTATCCCAACAGGTCTGATTTCTGACTTTATTCGGTCAGGCTTTTATTACATGAAAAGCCATGTGGTTGCTACATATATCAAACTGCAGGTGACCTAACCTGCTCCTCCAAACAAATTATTGTGCTTAGGGCCCTCTAAGTCTTCTTTTTTTGGGAGCTGTAGCATCACCAGCACCTCTGTGCCTTTGCCTGTCCACTCTTTTCTGCCATCACTTTCCTTCTTCTCCTTAGAAATGGCAGTCATCTTTGAAGATCAAGTATAAATGTTCTCTGGACAGTGAAGCCTTCCAAGGACCCCCAAAGCACAGTGAATCATCACCCGCCCCTCTGTTCCCTCATTGTGCTGATCTTCTGTATTCCCCTATCAGTTAACTCACCTGTCCCCTGATTAGACTGCGAGCTCTTTAGCCTCTCTGCATTCCTAGTACCTACAGAAATGCTTATGCTCAAGAAATGCTTGTGCCATGAATGAAGAAAAGTATAGATGCCAGTGATATATAGAAATCATTTTAATTATGGGTTGCAAAAGTTGGCAAACTCCAGGTTAGCTATGGACATAATCCCAGCTCTGATCCACAAGAATTAGGAGAAGCTCAGGATTGAAATGAGACTTTATTCCTTTGCCTGTGATCAGAGTCGGGGCAGAGCTAGGCTGCTAAGAACACAAGTTGAGAAACATGTTCCAACTGTGTTACCGCGTACCATTTACCCTTTGTCTCCTCCATGTTTCTACTCAATAGATGATCTACCCAGAATGTCCAGGAATCAGATTTTGTTAAAGCAATCCTGAAACAGGTAGTGAGGAAATACTAACAAGACCGTAGCAGACTTTGCCTAACACTTTCCAGGTTTAGGCCATAAAATGGTCATTTGTAAGCTTTGAATGAGCACAAGTAACAAAGCTGCAGGTATTTATGAGAGTCTTGGGAGCAGGGGCTGTCGTATGAACAATTTAGGTTAAAAGCAGACAACATTCTGAAAAAACAAAGTGAGAAATGGATGAGATCCATCAATGGCTAAACCTGAAGGTGAATTCTTAGGATTTCATATGGATTCAATGGAAGATAAATAGAAAATTTGAACAAACTGTAAGGGGTACATGACTCCAGAGGGATCCTCGTGGTTTTGGAATCAAACGAAGGCCCCAGGCAAACTTTAGGCCAGCTGTAAACACTTCTGTGGGCACTCTCTTGATGGCCAGCATGAGGTACTATGTTCAACCTCACTAACGCAGCAGTTCTCAATTAGGGCGATTTTGATCCCCAGAGGATATTCAGCAGTGTCTAGAGACATTGTTTGTTGTCACACTGGTCTGGAGGAGTGCTACTTGCATCTAGTGGGAAGAGGCCAGGGATGCTGCTAAATACCCTGCAATACGCAGGACAGCTCTGTAGCAAAGAATCATTGAGCTTCAAACGTCAATAGTGCCAAGGCTGAGAAACCCTGAGCCAGAGCAACCAGAAAAGTTCAAGAACCAAATCTCTATGAACCAGATATTCCCTCCAGGGCGTCTAAGCAGCCTTGCAAGATGCTCATTGACTAACGTTTTGATGTCATTAGTAAAGACTCTCCTTTAAGGACCAAAGACCCAGCTTGCCTGCAAGTGAAAAGGACAGGCAGTGCCCAATAGGATACATTTTCTTGGTTTTTGAGAGGGTTCCAGGGCGTTAAACCTTTGAAAGGTAATTCAGGCCATTAAATTAGAGATCCAGGGGTTATGTTAGGATATCTTGGCCTTTATTAAACAAAACCAGGGTTGGAGCTACATGCTAGAGTTCTATCCAATCACTCCATGTCTGCCTCAAGCATAAAGGAATTTCCAACACACACACACACACACACACATATTCTATGAGAAAATTTTGGCCTTTTGCTAGATGGCTACATCCTTAGTTTTAACCACCACGAAATGGTGAAAATCATGGTAGATGAATTTTGTGCAGACTGCCCACTGTATGGAATAGAAGCCACCCAGTATCGCTGCAGTTCAGATCCTTGTCCATTGATTATGAGATGCTAATGGATAAGAAGATAATTTGCAACAAGTGAAATCATCTACAGCCATATGCCTTTTGGTCATAACAGTAATGAGCAGCATCTGTATACTATATTCCAAGTATGTATATGGTTGCTAAGAAAAGCAGAAATGTTCTTAATGATGCAATTAGTTTTAAGCACGAATGTTAGCTAGCTAATCCAAAATGCTGGCTTGCGTTTGTATTTCTCTTTCTCTCAACTCATACAGATTAATCTGATAATGTGTGCTTCTGAAATACAATGAGAATCCAGCCCCTCCTAAAGACCAAGAGAAATTCAACATTTCAATTTTTGATGCTCTTTCTAATCTTGAGTTCCCTGGTTTGGAGGTAACATCTTGCCCTCTGCTTCGACTTTCCTTTCTACTGCCTATCTTTCTCAAGAAAACGGGCAAAAGACTTAGCAATATTTGTTACTTTTTTGTAATCTGCACCCCCAACACCTAACAGCCTGTTACTTTGACACAGTAACTAACATTAATAATATGTGATGCCGATAATTCTGATAAATGATGCTTATTTTTCTAAGGCAGTTTACTAAAGCCAAAGTCTAACAGTTATCTCACATTAACACAGCTGAGTATGATCTCAGATGCTATTTTCAAACAGTTTTTCTTAGTTGTGTATTTAGCCTAAATCTCCAGCAATTACATGGTATTTCATTTCTGTAATGCTAACTGTACTTTAAAATATTAAATTACAACTGATGGAATCTCCCTTCCCTTATGGAAACAGATCCAAGGCAAACCTATAGAGTTTGTGGACTGAAGCGGACAGGGGCTGTTCATTTTTAAAACAATTGCTATTCTCTGAAAATGTGTTATTTTCAAAGCGCCCATCAGTGACAGTTTCCCAATAGGTCAATTCACTATTTTTCTTAACTGGACAGCAAACATTTTAAGGGTATCAGATAGCTCCGAGTCCCCTATGTATTGTTGATTCTTCACTAAACTACTAATTGTTCTAAATGTTCTAAATGGAATTCAGGCATCAGCATATTTCCATGATCTTTCACAGCCCTACACAGAGATTTTCTTCTTCTCCTAGGTTAAACTAATACTCAGTACCATAGATTTCTGAAATTGCCCCTTTAGGGAAAGAAAAGGTGAAAACTGGAGAATTCTTGTCCCCCCTGCCACCCAAACACACACACACACACACACACACACACACACACACACACACTCATACTATAGTCAATGACACCCTCCAAAATGTTTCTGAATTCTCTACAGAACAAGATGGCAGACATATTTCAAAATAGATTTCATCCAATCGTTACAAACAGCTTAGCAATAGATATTTGAGTTGGAAAAAATAACAACATTAGGTGAAGGGATAAGGTGACCCTTTGAAATTGCCTGCAGCACGAACAGAAAACCAGAACACCATCTCTTTCTCCAGCTCCCACGACTGCTCCAAAGTAGAGCCAACAAGTCCTGCAAGACACACACGCGGGTGGCCACTAGGGACGTCCCATTTCCAGGCACCATTTAGCAAGTAGAAGAGGAAAACCCACACCACGGAAACCCCTTAGTGGGTGCCTCGCTCTGTAAATGTAATGGAATTAAAGGCGGTCTCCTGAAACTGCCTGGGGGCCTCCTCCCTGGGCCGTGGGACGCGCAGCGCTGGTCCCTACCTCGGATTTCCACACGACATAGGGATGCCCGCGACTGTCGGGTGGGGACTGGAACTTCCTCTGCTGGAGCCACTTCCTAGGAGAAGCGAAGATGCCATTGGGGCCTCCCCCGGATGAACAGAGGATGCTGGAAGCGCTTCGGCTACTGGCTGGCCCGGCCAGGACAGAAGGCAGGTCCCAGGCCATGCTCTTCTTGAGGCCGCCGCGACCCAGGGGAACCTCATAGTCAAAGTGAAAGCTGCCGGATGGTGACTTCTCCTGCGGGGTGCTGGGTGTGGAGAAGGACGAGCAAAGGGGTCCAGGAGAAGGTAGCCGGGTGGCC
Organism: Nomascus leucogenys; assembly: GCF_006542625.1. Taxonomy (NCBI): domain Eukaryota; kingdom Metazoa; phylum Chordata; class Mammalia; order Primates; family Hylobatidae; genus Nomascus; species Nomascus leucogenys. The sequence continues at coordinate 10,146,482 of NC_044406.1, forward strand.
CTGGGGGGCGGACCCCGGGGAGAGGACGCCAAGCGAGGGCCGAGACCCTCGGCTGGGAGTGATGGGGAGTAGAGGCGGCCCGCCGTGGCTCCCCGCGCACTGCCCTCCGCGCCCGCCTCGCCACCCCCGCAGCCGCCGATCAGGGCCGGGTCCAGGCTGCGGGTCTGGCGCAGCTTCCTCTTGGAGAAGCCCTTGGCCGAGGCCGCGCTACTTGAAGCGGGCGAGGAACAAGAGAAGACGCTGTGGAGCAGGCTCTGCGCGGACATCTCGGCGGGGCTGCACCTGAGGACCACCTCCTCCTCCCTCCCTGGACGCTGGTGGCTTTGGGTCGGGAACGGAAAGGGACTCAGGCAAAGGTGCCAGGCGGGGCTGGCCCGGGGTTTGCCCAGGGCGGTGGAGAGCAAAACCCAGCTCACGCGCCGCCGGTGCGCTCCAACTGCCCCGGCGGCGGCAGGAGCAGCAGATCCATCACCAGCCTTCTAGGAAAATGGGTCTGGGGACCTCCGGCAGCCGCTAGAACCTTCCTCCGGAGCCCAAGACGCGAAGAGGGTCAGGAAGAGGAGGAGGAAGGTCAGGCGCTCGTTGGGTTCCCAGCTCCAGCCTGCCAGCGCCACTCCCCCTTCCTAGCTGAGGCGGGAGACGCAGCGCTCCTGCTCGCTGGCTCCGGACGGCCTCTAAGACTCCAGCAAGCTCCTCCTTGCGGCCCGAGGACAGTCCCGAGGGCCAGGGAGGAGGCTGCCTGGGCGTGCGCCCAGGGCGCGTCCACCGCGCTCCCGGCGCCGCGAGAACTTCCTCCCGCTCCTGAGCCGGGCGCCTGAGCTGCGCCTCCCTGCACTCTCTCCTTGCCCCGGCGCCCGAGGTTGCGCGCCTGGCCTCCGCTGGGCTGCTGCGCCCACTCTTCCGACTAGAGAGGCTCAAGGGTGGTTCCAAGCTCAAGGTTCCCGCGGGGTCTCTGTCTTGCTGCGGTGTGGGGACACCGAGCGTGCTGCGCCCGGGACCTCCAAAGGCTGCGTGCCCACGGTGGGATAGAATTCCCGGCTGCGCTCTGCGCTCTCCGTGGAGGAGGGAGCTCAGGAGACAGCCCCAAGGCCGGGTGTGCGTGTTCCGCCGGAGAGGAACACGATATTCGCAGCCCAGCCTTGGGCCCAGGGCAGACGCGGAGATGTCCCCGCACGCTCGCTCTAGAGGCAGCGGGAAGGGGGCGGCCAGGACGAGTAGAGCTGGAGGAATGCCGGGGCTGGAGCTGGGGCGGAGCCAGGAGCAGGAGAAAGCAGAACGTGAAGAGTTTTCCAGGCGCCAAACCTGCAAGCGGCGAGGAGAGAAGGCAGCTCGCCACTGATACCGGGTCTCCTGGGGAGAAAGTCGTGAGGACGGAAGTGCGGACCTTCTCCCCCGTCTCCCCACCCCCAGATCAAGGGTCGCGCCAGCTCCACTCACGTTTCTGGAAAGGAAGGGAAGTGTCAGATTGCACCCCACCCACTGGTGTCAGATGGGCAGCCGGGGACGATTGCTCTGAAGTTGGAGTTAAATCTCCTGCCTTTTCTCCCCGAGCCCCCCCCACCCCCCACCCCGCCCCGTCCCGGCTGTTTTTGTTTTTAAGAAGGAAGGATAGATAGGAGACTGTCTAAAAGCAGTGGCTGCCGATGAATGAGCTGGAGATGGAGACCTACTAAGAAAGTGGAGGGGGAGGAGCCTTTGCCGTGGAAGGGGTCCTGAGCACGTGCGGAAACGTGCTCTAGGAGGAGGGGTGAGTGAGGCCGGGTAGGGGGCAGGCGCCGGGCGCAGCTTCAGCCCAGAGGCTGCAGAGATTGGCGCTCACAAAGCGATCTGTCTCCGCGTCCCACTCTGGGACGCCTCCGGTCTCAGCGCAGTGGCCACAGTCCTGGGAAGCTGGAGAACGCTGGTGAAATCAATCCTCCCGGCAAGGAGATGAGTCTGAAAGCAGCTTCTCCCGCTGTCGGACCCCTGGAATCTATAAAGCGCAAAGCCTCGCCCTCCTCTTGGAGGGCTTTTTGTTGTAACAGTTAAGCTTTGCAATGCAACTTAGAACCATCTCAGCAGGGAGCAGACAGAATGTTGGAAATGTCTACTTTGTGTTTGTGTCCTCTTTTATCACTTGGGGATGAAGATCATTTTATATAAATGTAAAGGTGACTTTCCTTTACCATTTCTTTTATTTTGGAGAAAAAATACAATGAAATGATAAATACAGATGTTGGACACGAACATTCATCTTGCATATCTACCAGAATTGTCCAAGTTTGATTTTGGAAGACTTCCTTTATTCCCTATGACATTTTCAGGGGAAAGGTTAATTTACTTTGACTCTTTGAAAAGCGTGTTCGGTGTTCCTAGGTGTTCAGCTGTTTTGGAGGAGGTATGTCGTTAAATCTAATTAGGAGAATTCGATGTCTCCACAAAGGGCGTTGGGCTCCCAGGTCTTCACTGTACTTGTTTTTTGTAAACGCAGCCGGACAGACTGCACCCTTAGAGATTTTTTTTTCCGGTAGGTTTAATGAGCTATCTGCTGTCTGAAGACAGTGCGATTCTAGTTTCCCATCCCCCATCGCTGTCCATCTCTTCTCACCCTGAGCCTCTTAAGTATTTTCAGCGGCTGTCAATCAGGTGTGCTGCTGAGAGGCACAGTGTTTAAAAAGAGCTCTTGCTCCCCTGCCTAACTACACCCAGGCCAAGTTACATTTGGGGGCTTGTTGGCATTGGCTTTCTTCCTTCCTCATACAAGTCACATTAGAAGTAAAAGTGGGTGGGTCTTGTCTGCCCTTTCTTTAGTAACAAAACTGTGTAACTTATCACTGGTAATGGAAACACTTAATGTCTCTACCACTGGGATACCAATGCATGGTTATGCCTCATTGCATGGTTATGCCTCAGTGGAGTTTGGCATTCGGGGTAGATGGTTAACAGAGTCACTTCACAGAATCACTTATAACTCAAGGGGGGTGAGCAACTTGATGATTGTACTTGATGATTTATATATTTCTCTAACCCCATATGATAACGATGGGGTAGCAAATGCACCCCCGCCATGACTGTATAGGCTAGTATGAATGCCCCCAGGCACAAGGGCATACATTCTTGGTCATGGGTGTTGGACAGCCAACCAGCAGAGGGATTCTTCTATTAGCACTCCTAGGGCTTGGAGCAGACACATGCCAGTTAATTCATCATCTAGTTTCCAAGTGTTCCTGACCCTCCAGGAAACTGGAAACTTGTGTCATTGTTGGGAACAGTGAATAAATTGTTTTAAATATTAATCAAATTAGACTGGGGCTCCTTTCAAAAACTCAGTGTAAGTATGTGTACTTTTAATACATGGGGCGGAGGATGTTGATGTTCTTCTAGAAAGACAGACTTTGTAAGACTTTTTTTGGATTTTTTTAAAACTATTTTGATTTTCAACCTGACTGCTATTAGGTTTACCTTGCAGTCATAGTGGCTTATGGTGGATTCATTCATTCCTATTTAAGGCATCGTATTTAACTCTTGTTTGTTATATATTCTCTTTGCTTATATAGACTCAACTCACATTGGCCTTTCTGATCAACTGTCAGGTTATGCCAAATTCAATTAAGGAAGATCTATGGGTTTTGGTTACCAATTTCAAAAAATGGCTGGTTTTGTTACATTGCTTCCCCAAATCCTTCTTACAATTCATCAGCTAGCTTCAGAAGCAATATAATTGGTAGTCAAGAAATAAATAATTTTAACGTATATTAAAACTTTCAAAAGCAGGTTTCTTTTTTTTTTTTTTTTTTTTTTTTTTTGAGACGGAGTCTTGCTCTGTGCCCCAGGCTGGAGTGCAGTGGCGCGATCTCGGCTCACTGCAAGCTCCGCCTCCCGGGTTCACGCCATTCTCCTGCCTCAGCCTCCCGAGTAGCTGGGACTACAGGCGCCCGCCAACACACCCGGCTAATTTTTTGTATTTTTAGTAGAGACGGGGTTTCACTGTGTTAGCCAGGATGGTCTCGATCTCCTGACCTCGTGATCCGCCCGCCTCGGCCTCCCAAAGTGCTGGGATTACAGGCTTGAGCCACCGCGCCCGGCCTCAAAAGCAGGTTTCTAAGACTTTGCTTTGCTTCTCTATTAGGGCATTTGATATTCAAAATAGTGCCTATATTTGTTAATTTTTTCCTCAGAGACAAAGTTAATCAAAGACTTGGGATACCTTTCATTAAAGAGCAGAACATTCTGTTCACTATTCATTCCCCATGATAATTATTGTAGAAATCTAGGATTTAAAAAACATCTTATGCTATCTATTCCATCTGGTCATGGCACAAGAATATTCCAATGGAAGTTCTAGAATCCTTGGACTGACATCAAGCTATCCTCTTATCAGAGATCCTAGAAAACTCATCAGTATTCTTTCTATTCCCTTGAGAGACTGTTCTACAAACACACGCATCTTACTATCAAAGGATATATTCTGATGCTTAACCTAAATTTCCCTTTCCTTAACTTTATCCCTTGAAGCTTTTCATATCTCCAGCCAAGATTCCTCTTTATCCTTGGTGTTTAGACCCCAAAGCTATTTGTAGATTTTTATCATGCCCTTTGGGTCTGACTCTGTGGTTTGGCTACACTATAAAGTTCATATTTTGCTTTAAAACCATCACTGTAGATGATCTTTTCTGGACTCCCTCCAGTTGCTTTTTTTTTTTTTTTTTTCAGTCCTGAGGTCCAATATTCCAGGTTAGGGCATCCTATTTTGCTCTCATTTGTTATATAATCCCATTGCTTAAACAGTCTCAAATCACATTGAACTTTCTGATTGAGTGTCATATAATATTTCAGACTTCTGTCTGATTGGCTCCCAACTTTTAGCATTATTGATTTTCATTTCATCCTGCCCATGTCTCTCAAACTGATCATGATCCCCCTGATATCATTTCTATGTTCTTAGTGGGTAAACAGTTCACAGCATCTCACTTGCCCATAAAAGTCCAGGTTCTGTCTCCAAGCTCCTGAAACATGAAAAAGAAGCATCATTTAAATCTGTGTGACATGCATGGAATATATGAGAGATATGTGGAGAAATTTTACAAGACCTAAGAATGCAAATTGCATTAAATAGCCCAACCTCCCCATGCCTGAACTAAAAATGTTCCTTTAGATTCCTATGCCAGCTGCCAAAGCACTTAAATTACAATTGACAAACGTCAGTGGAGGTAAACCTAGAGTCTTTGAGTACAGGAAATTTTTGTCTTCCATTACATTTATTTACCAACAGGCAAGGTTTTTGGCTCAATATTTTGGATCAATTTCACATAGCCCAGAATTGGAACCATGAACCCTCCAGGTACACACTTGAGGTTTTAATATTCATCTAGTTGATATCCAGATCTGTGACTTTTTTTTTCTGATGTTATATTTGGAAACCCAAATGACTATTCTTATTCATCTTTCCCAGTTTTTCCCCACTCTATGTGCCTAATTTTGCCATTTCTCACCAATTGTGACCTTAAAAAATTAAATTCAATAAAAGAAAACTACTGTATCTGTGTCAGCATCTGCATTGAACACACGAACATCCACTTGCAACATTGTCCATTTTCTCATTTTCTGTGCAAATATTAGCAACATGTTCTATGTTTTCTAGTGTTTAATATTTATCTTCTAGACTTAAAAAAGCAGGAGTTTGGCATAGGCACATTTTCTGCCTTTTCGCTTACATGTTTATTTCTTGAGCAGGTATGAGTACACTATTTTTTTTTTTAAATACAGTTTCACTCTGTCACCCAGGCTGGAGGGAAGTGGTGCCATCTTGGCTCACTGCAACCTCCACCTCCTGGGTTCAAGCGATTCTCCTTCCTCAGCCTCCTCAGTAGCTGGGATCACAGGCACCTGCCACCATGCCTGGCTAATTTTTGTATTTTTAGTAGAGATAGGTTTTCACCATGTTGGCCAGGCTGGTCTCAAAGTCCTGGCCTCAAGTGATCCTCCTGCCTCGGCCTCCCAAAGTGCTGGGATTACAGGCATAAGCTAGCACGCCTGGTCGGGGTACACTATTTCTAAATGTCAACCATCCTATTTTCATGGAACCCAAGTTAGCAGGGCAAGTGAAAAACAAGGCCGTATAAGAATCTTAAACCAAGTTGCAGTGTAGGTGCGCTCAGTAGGATCATAGTGGCAACTCCTGAAACAAACAGTGGTTACTCTACCTGTGGCATGTGAAAGAATCTTCCAATATCAAATCCTAAATGCATGACCATCATCCCTTTTGCTTTAGGCTTTGAATCTTGATCTCAGGAGACTTTTAGTAATATAAATTGGCTGAAAACCAAATTCAGTTTTGGTTGATAAACATTTTTGAACACACACTGTGTGCTAGTGGCATTCTTTGCTAGTTTTACTTTCTTCTATCTTTGTGGTGAAAGTGCACTTAGAATCTCAAAATAAGTTAAATTTATCTGAACCTGGTATATAATTCAGCTATACTAGCTAAACTAATTTTTAAAATCTTCTGTAGCATATGTCTCAGAACTACTTTTGAGGATGAAGAATTCTGTAATAATGTAAACAATTTTAATAGATACCTTATTAATTACCCTAAATTGTTCATAATCTAAGCATTCATCAATATTTCCCATTTTAAAGAGCAACCAAATAACAAGAGGTTTCATTGCCTATGAAATGTTAATTTTTTCCCCCGAATCTTCACTTTTCTATATTGAATGGAAACAGGAGGACCTGTTTTGCCTAACATGTTTCTCTGGTGACAAGGTAGGATGGGGTATGGAAGGGAAAGAAGAAAAAAAAAACAACTGGTACTATGCCTAGGGTACATATATACACATACATATATATTAACATCAACTTTACTGAGAAATAATCTACATACAATAAGCTACGTAGATGAATTTTGGCAGCTGTGTATACCCATGAAACCACTACCACGATCAATATACAGAACATTCCTATCACCTCCAGCGTATGCTTTTATTAATGTTCAATGAACATTGACAACTTGAGTTTTGCTATGTTCATTGTTGAGTCGTGCCTTTGGCCAATATAGAAAGGGAAGGAGGGGAGAAGAGCACGAGGGAGGGAGGACAAAATAGAGAACAGAGCTTTTTTAGTTCTTGTAGTGGGTTGAAGTGTGTTCATCTAAAAGTTATATCCAAGTCCTAATCCCTGGTACATGTGAATGGGACCTTATTTGAAAACCGGGTTTTTGCACAAGTAATCAAGTTAAGTCAGACTGAATTAGATGGGCCCTAAATCCAATAACTAGTGTCTTTATGAGAGAAAGGAGAAGGCAATTGGAATACAGACACATGCGTGTGCACAGAAGAAGGCCCTGTGAAGACAGAAGCAGAAATTAGAGTGATACAGCTACAAGCCAAAAAAACGCCAAAGATTGCCAGCAACCACTAGAAGCTAGGAGAGAGGCGGAACAGATTTTTCCTTAGAGCCTCCAGAAGGAACCAACCCTGCTGACACCTTGACTTTTGATTTCTAGCCTCCAGAATTGTAAGAGAATAAACTGGTTTTTTTTAAGCCACCCAGTGTGTGGTAGTTTGTCATGCCAGCCCTAGGAAAATTTTGTATTTCTTATTGTCACAGCTTGGTTCTCCTTCTTTCAAACAGTTTAATAAAACCCAAGGAATTCATTGAGCAAAAAGCAATCCCAAAGAATTTTAAAAGAAGACAAGAGAATGGCTAATGAATGCTTATCAGTGTTTCATTTTCAAAGGAAAAGTGATGGATTAGAAATCCTGTCTCCTGCTAAGCATGGTGTCATCACTATGTCAGCAGCCAAGCTGCAGTTAGGTCCCACGTGTGCACGGCTCCGTCTTCTTTCAGGATGGACTTCACTTTCCCCTTAGGGGACTTCTGCCCTTCTGTGCATTTGTTTCAACAAAAGGGGCTCAAACCAGAAAGAGACACTCAAATTCAGAGGGCTGAGATGCTTTGGTTTGCCTTTTTTGGTGTTTAATTTGCTCTGCATTAAAGGGGCTGAGCGCACACCTGAGACACAAATGAACTCAAGTGCCAGAACAAGCCAGTAAGAAATGTCTTTAAAAGGAGATGGAAGCTGCTGAAACTCTTCAACAGGCTTCATGGAAACCAAAGACTGGTAAGCCTTTCTCTACGGAAAACTTCCGGGGATCCAGTTGAAAAAGCAGAGCTGTTTAATCTAATAGCTGCATGCCCTTTATTTGCCTCTTGTATGATTTATTGGGAATTCCTTGGGTATTTTTCACAGTTCACTGCTTTGTAGCATGACACAGATTAGAGACATACCAAAGAACTCTCAGCCCCCTTTAAAGATATAGGAAGGAAAATAAGACATTCACAAGATTGTAATAAGCAGGTTGTGGATCAGGGAGCTAAAAGTAAGGGGTTCCCCCGTTTTAATAGAAATGGCTTCATGAACCAGTTTTATAGAATTGGCAAAAGCAAACTGATGGAAGTTGTTGGAGGTTTATGGAGCAGTAAGAAAAATGCAGTAATGAGAATCATAGATCTAAGTCTTAGTAGAGGCTTGGCTACTAACTAACTCAGTCATCTAACCTTGTGCAAAAGAAACCCCTACTCACCATTTAAGCCTACTTGTGAGAGGTGACAGCATGCTGGCAGTCCTCACAGCCCTCACTCGCTCTCGGTGCCTCCTGCCTGGGCTCCCACTTTGGCGGCACTTGAGGAGCCCTTCAGCCCACCACTGCACTGTGGGAGCCCCTTTCTGGGCTGGCCAAGGCAGGAGATGGCTCCCTCAGCTTGCAGGGAGGTGTGGAGGGAGAGGCGCGAGCGGGAACCGGGGCTGCATGCGGCGCTTGCGGGCCAGCTGGAGTTCTGTGTGGGCGTGGGCTTGGCGGGCCCTGCACTCAGAGCAGCTGGCCGGCCCTGCCGGCCCGGGGCAATGAGGGGCTTAGCACCCGGGCCAGCGGCTGCAGAGAGTGTACTGGGTCCCCCAGCAGTGCCAGCCCACCACGCTGCGCTCAATTTCTCACCGGGCCTTAGCTGCCTTCCCGCGGGGCGGGGCTCGGGACCTGCAATGCGCCATGCCTGAGCCTCCCACCCCTTCCATGGGCTCCTGTGCGGCCCGAGCCTCCCGGACGAGCGCCACCCCCTGCTCCATAGCGCCCAGTCCCATCAACCACCCAAGGGCTGAGGAGTGCGAGCACATGGCGCGGGACTGGCAGGCAGCTCCACCTGCAGCCCCAGTGTGGGATCCACTGGGTGAAGCCAGCTGGGCTCCTGAGTCTGGTGGAGACATGGAGAACCTTTATGTCTAGCTCAGGGATTGTAAATACACCAATCAGCACTCTGTGTCTAGCTCAGGGTTTGTGAGTGCACCAATCGACACTCTGTATCTAGCTGCTCTGGTGGGGCCTTGGAGAACCTTTATGTCTAGCTCAGGGATTGTAAATACACCAATTGGCATTCTGTATCTAGCTCAGGGTTTGTAAACACACCAATCAGCACCCTGTGTCTAGCTCGAGGTTTGTGAGTGCACCAGTGGACACTCTATATCTAGCTACTCTGGTGGGGCCTTGGAGAACCTTTGTGTGGATACTCTAACTGATCTGATGGGGACGTGGAGAACCTTTATGTCTAGCTTAGGGATTGTAAACGCACCAATCAGCGCCCTGTCAGAACAGACCACTCCGCTCTACCAATCAGCAGGACGTGGGTGGGGCCAGATAAGTGAATAAAAGCAGGCTGCCCGAGCTAGCAGTGGCAACCCGCTTGGGTCCCTTTCCACACTGTGGCAGCTTAGTTCTTTCGCTCTTTGCAATAACTCTTGCTACTGCTCATTCTTTGGGTCCACACTGCTTTTATGAGCTGTAACACTCACCACGAAGGTCTGCAGCTTCACTCCTGAGCCAGCAAGAGCACGAGCCCACCAGGAGGAACGAACAACTCCAGACGTGCTGCCTCAAGAGCTGTAACACTCACCGCGAAGGTCTGCAGCTTGTCTGCAGCTTCACTCCTGAGCCAGCGAGACCATGAACCCACCAGAAGGAAGAAACTCCGAACATATCTGAACATCAGAAGGAACAAACTCCAGACATGCCACCTTAAGAGCTGTAACACTCACCGCAAGGGTCCGCAGCTTCGTTCTTGAAGTTAGTGAGACCAAGAACCCACCAATTCCGGACATACTTGGTTTAAATGTCTCTTGCTCTGCCTTAGGCTCCTATTCCAGCTAAGTTAGTTCTCATGGTATAACTCTTCTACTCTCAGACCTTCCCTTTATTATAGCACTTACCAAAGTGGTAAGCATATGGGATTCATTAGTGCAATTATGCATGTTCAATCTCTAACATCCCTAAGACCCTAAGTTTCATGAAGCAAGAGTCATCACTGGCCGGGCGTGGTGGCTCACGCCTGTAATCCCAGCACTTTGGGAGGCCGAGGCGGGTGGATCACGAGGTCAGGAGATCGAGAGCACGGTGAAACCCCGTCTCTACTAAAAATACAAAAAATTAGCCGGGCGCGGTGGCAGGTGCCTGTAGTCCCAGCTACTCCAGAGGCTGAGGCAGGAGAATGGCGTGAACCTGGGAGGCGGAGCTTGCAGTGAGCCAAGATTGCACCACTGCACTCCAGCCTGGGCGACAGAGCGAGACTCCGTCTCAAAAAAAAAAAAAAAAGAGTCATCACTGATTGGTTTCCCTTGCAATCCTAGTGCTAGAATGACTCATCTCACGTAAGAATAAAGGCTGGATGGATAACCATAATTGACCTCTTAACCTCTGTCTCCTCATCTGGAACTTGGCTCTTCAGGTCTCTGCCAGCTGTCACCTTCCGTGTCTCAGAGACCTTGGACTTATATCCTGAGGCATCAGTGGGAAGTTCTATTAATTTGACTTCTCACAGAAGAACTAAAATGAGTGATAACTATATAGATGTCTGCTAGTCAAAATTGTTAATATTTCGTTAAATATATGGGCTCTGAGTCAGACATCTCCAAGTTAGAGTCCTAAGTGTGTATGGGGTGTGTGTATGTGAGAGAGAGAGAGAGAGAGAGAGACCAACCAGTCTACCTTGGGTAAAGTCATTTAATTCTTCAGAGGCTCAGTTCTTCCTCTGGTACACAGAGTCAATAGCCATACATTGTAAAGCATTTAGTATGTTTTGTGGCATAGAACAAATACAAAATAACTTATCTGTTATTAATAAATTTGTTATCATTAATTACAGAAATAAGACACATAGTATGGCTTATTCAGGTTTGCCTATCTGTACATATTATAAAATTGAATATCTAACAATAACAGTAGTAATGAGTCAACCTTTAATATGTATCAGGTACTGTGACAAGTGTCTTACATGGGTTATTTTATTTAATCTTCACAACTCGTTGAGGTAGTTCTCTATAATCTTCATTGTTCAAATGAGGAAACTGAGTCACTGAGCGGTTAAAAACTTGCTTAAGTGAGCTAGTAAATGGTGGAGCCATTGATTTGCCCAAGTTAGCTAGGAAATAATGGAGCTAGCAAACTAATCCTCATACACTATACAAAGTCACTTTTTAAGACATGTTTTCTATGGAAAAATGTGTGACAAATAGAAGTCATGCTCATCTCTCCATTCACGTGATCTGCACTACATAGACAGGACTGGGAGTGTCGGGTGTGGTGATCAGATATGGTGAAGGAGGGCTTAGCATTTCCCAAGCATTTATTCTGTGCTCAGAACTTTACATACATGATTTCTACACAACATTGCTGTGAGGTAAATATTCTTATTCCCATTTCAGAAATCAATGATTCACACCCACGTCTGTTATGTCACAACCCATGTGTTCCCCATAATACTTCTTGAATGGCTAATCTGGCTAGCAAATCTAAATAATCACAGTCATCAGAAAACATGACCATGAGCAGGAATGTCATATTCCTAACTTGTACTTGCCCTTTGTACTTTCTGAGAGCAGGTGGGAATTAGCTACAGCTCTGTGTTTCCTATGGATATTTTCACTTATTAAGAGAATTCTAGCCTTCTTTCCTCCAGGCTAAATCTTTAATTCTTTTCCTCTGGCATGTCTATTATATGCTGTAAACATATTCTTTTGGGCATTTTTAATGTGCTGCATTATTCCTTTTAAGTTGCGAAGCCCCAAACTAGACACAGTGCTCTCTAAAGCGACATATCCAAGCTGTGTTTAGTTTGATTTATCTGTGCTGATTAAGAAGTTGTGTAGAAGGCTTTTATTCACCCTCTGTGATTTGCCTGATGTCTTTAGGGTGGTGGTAAATAAATCTTGTACATCAAATTCTCGTTATCTGTAAGGTGAAAGAAGGCCAATCCTGACAAATTGGGTTCCAAGATTATGAGAAGTTGCTCTTACTAAATTCCCTATTATTGTTCAGAACAGTTCCATTTGCCCAAATGAGTTCTCATCAATGGAAAGTCAGTGCACTTGAGCCAGATGATACTTGAAGCATTTCCAAATTGTATGCTTTACAGTGTCTTTACAAATGGTGATTGAGCAGATGAAGCAGAGAACCAAGAAAGCGAAACCCGCCCAATAGTCCCATAGATAGTTTATTTTTATAAACATAGAAATTGACCCTTCTGGTCTTAAAGCTTGAAACTTACATTTATTTTGTCTGAGCTCCTTCCTCAGGAAACAAAAGTATTAAAGAACTGAAACTCACCAGATCACCACATCCAGATAATGAGATGCCAGACCCCTCATTCATCATGATTGCTTCCTTGCCCCTCCATAGTTCCTGTCTTCTTGCACATTGTTTATTTCTTCCCTGCTATATAAACCCCTAGTTTTGATACCTCAGGGAGATGGATTTGAAACTGAGCTCCCAGCTCCTTGGCTGCAGCACCCTATTAAATCCTTCTTCCCAGTCATTGGCTTTCTGTGAAGTGAGCAGCAGGACCTAGACTGAACCCCTTGTTTCAGTAACAAAAGGATCCACTCAGCTCAAGCTTACAACACAACTTGGATCATTAAGATAACAACAACAACAAAAAAAATGTTTAAACTACTTGACACCCTGATTTGAAGAAATAATAATTAACTTTGATTTGGTTGCATAAACCTTTTATTGAAAAGTCCTGAATTTAAAAAAAAACAAGATCTTTTTTGATACTACTTACATCACAGCAACTGATAAGGCAATATTTTATGCATTTAATATTTCCTTAAACCTACACCTCTCACTTTGACCTAGGTGTTAGCATCTCTACCAGCAATGAGACTCAAAATACAAGCGTCTAGTCCATTTACTTATGGAATGGAGAAAGCTATAGCATAGAAATAGGAAGTATCATGTCCATGAAATGAGAGATTGTGTTCCATTCATTTTTTCATACCCAGAATATTCTACAATGCCTGACACTAAATAGGCACTCATTAAAGGGAATAAATGAATGAGTGAATGGATGAATAAGAGATTTCTGGAACTAGAATTCTTGCTACCTGACACACCAAGGTCACTGTCCATATTATTTTGAATCACATCTGTGACATTAATTCACTGAGCACTATTCATTGTTTTTAACATCTTTATTGACATATAATTCACATGCCATGAACTTCACTCATTTTCAGTTTAATTCAGTTTCACTCAAATTAGCTAAATAGTGATGTTACATATATTTATTTAAAGTCTGCTTAAAGATTTGTTAAGAAACAAGGTAAATGTGCACAGTTAAAACAAGTTTTGGAATCCATCTCTTGATTTACTTAAGGCATCCCTTGAGACCACCAATTGAGAATTGAGTGTATTTTTCAAAATATATGTTGGCTATAACTAAAAGAGAGTTTGAAGTACCTTTTTAACTTGGTAGTGAAATTATTATAATGATGAGGAGATTGCTTTTTTGAATCAGCATCTTGCTAATAAAGAAGAGCTTCCAAAGCAGAATCATGTGATTCTCAGATGATTGACCAGATCCAGAGGCTACAGACTTCTAAGGCGAAGCCAGATGGATTTATTATTACTGATTTCCAGCAAGATAAAAGATTTATTTTCACAGATTGCTTCAGTGTCCTGGTTTGACATTTGCTGTTGTTTTAAAAGGCAAATTAAAAACACTAGAAATGAGAAGGCCAGATAAAACATAGTTCCAAACCACCCTGGAGGGATGGAGTAATTGATAATGGTGACCTCAAGCCCCCTTCTGCAGCCTGGGACAGACCAGAGCCCCAAGCACTATTTGGATGGTGCCTCTTTTTATTTGAAAATCTTTAATTCATGGTCAACCAGTTCCTTTCTCTTCTAGGAGTTCAAGTTGTTAGTCTAATCCAGAACATCATCAACTATTTAAAGAAAGCCATGAACACAATGGGACTTTCATCTGATAAGACTGAAAGTCAAAAGGAAGTAAACTACTGATGAGAAAGACATTTTCTGTTCCTTTTATTGAGCCGGAGTGTAGGGGTGGGGGAGAGTCACTTTTTATGTTCTATTGCTAAAGGAAATAAAACTTCTCCCAATATGTGCCCCCCTTTATGTGGCAACCACAAGACATCTTGGAAATACTGATTTTCACACATGACCTTTCTGGAGAAAAAGAAAATTTGGCATAGATCTGTTGATTAACCTGACCTCCAAATTAGATAGTTTTCAGCAGGTGCCTTGGAACCTTCAAATTCTATTCAAAGCATCTCTTGAAATATTTCATCCCCAAATGAGTGAGCATGGCTTTATATAGTCAGACAGCCACCAGATATTTATTGAGTAACCACTTTCGTACCAGGAATTTTCCTAAACACTGGAATACAGCAGTAAATAGGAAAGAAAGTGTTCCTGCTTTCAGACAGCTTACCAAATTGTGAAGGGTGGCACATGATAAACACATAAACAAGTTAATATATAATTTCAAGAACTGGTAAGTGCTATGAAGAGTCGAAAGCAGAGAGACTGGTGAGCTGCTTTAGCTACAGTGGTGAGAAAAGACCTTTCTTAAGAAGTGGTAGTTGATTTGGAATAAGACAATAACTCTAAAGGTCAATGATAGTAACCCTATATACATTGAACAATCAAGGAAAACCTAAAGCCTGAGCCTTAATAACCCTGAAGCTTTCTTTAAGGTTTGCTTCACTGCTCTTATGAGAAAAGTAAAGTCTAGCTTCTCTCAAGAGAACTGGTAGAGGCTTTTTTTTTTCTTTTTAGACAGAGTCTTGCTCTGTCACCCAGGCTAGGGTGCTGTGGCATGATCTTGGCTCACTGCAACCTCCACCTCCCAGGTTCAAGCGATTCTCCTGCCTCAGCCTTCAAAGTAGCTGAGATTACAGGCACACACCACCACGTTCAGCTAATTTTCGTATTTTTAGTAGAGACAGGTTTTTGCCATGTTGGCAAGGCTGGTCTCGAACTCCTGGCCTCAAGTGATTCACCGGCACCGGCCTCCCAAAGTGCTGGGATTACAGGTGCCCAGCCCTGGTAGAGACTTTAAGTTATCCCCTGCCTTGGTTTAATCCAGTGACGCACACCTTTAGGAGACCAGGTGTTCCAATTCAACCCATAGAGCTACAATCACTTTGAAAAGATAGTACTTCTGTGACAAAAAAAAAAAAAACTATTTATAAAAACGCTTCACTTACACTCGAAATATAGTTTCCAGAACTAAATTTAGTTTTGGCACATATGCCATTGGCTGACTTCCTGCATTATATTTGCCTTTAAGGGCATGTTCACTTTCTAGTTCTCATGCATTCAGAGGCTGCCACCAGTTGCGTTCACAGCCCTGCGGGGGCAGTGTTTAAATGACCTCCCATGTTTTCATTAATTCTTAAAAAATCCTACACAAACATTTCTGGTCATATTAGGTTTTGCAAACCTTTGCCCTCGTGCTTTTTTTCTTTTACAAAAACCTAAATTTGGTGCGTAGACTAATTTGACCTCATAATATATCATCTTTTAAATAAATACAAGACTTGACAAGATCCAGAAACTGGTGCTGAAATGGAAGTCAGGATCCTCTCCAGTTTTCTGAGGCTAGGTCAACAGAGCTACAATCATCCCAGATAACTCAAGGGGGAAATAAAACGCTCTATTTTAGGGAGGGAAAATAAATATTCAAGGAGAGTATCTATTTTTTGGAGGAATTGATGACAGAGCTCTCGATGAGTGTTACCTGAATTCATCATCTGCCCAAATATTTTGTGTTATTTTTCTGGAGCCTACTTCGCCTTGGGTTGGTCCTGAGCTCACGATTTCTTGGTCATAAACATACAAGAGAACTCAAATGATCAGTAATAAATAAACTAATTGAACATGACTCGAAGAGTCAAGGAACTACTCCTTACCCCAACTAACCATGTTCCAATTTGGTTAAGTCTCTAAACAATTGCATCCCTTTAGCTTGCTAGTCTGATGGTGACAACGGTGATAAAAGTCCACTAAAACATGTCAGGTATCTTTGTTCACTCACTCATCCACAGTGAGCGAGTGCTATGTAAATATCAAATGCCCTAGTAGTGTTTAACAGAATCAGTTCACTGTGGCTTTAAAAGAAAATAAATATGTGTCATCTGAAGCAATGCTTACACATATCGCTTTCATTACTTGTTAGCCTTTGAAGGATAATTTGTAGAACACAATTTCCAAGCCATTATTTTTACCTTATTATTTCCACAGAATCCACAAGGGGAATTAAACAGGATAGCTGGGTAGTTACAAGACTAATTCTCATGGAGAAATAGCAGCTTTTAAAAGACTTTCCTGAGTATTGCAGCACTGTAGAGATGATAAAGGAATGCTTTTTAGAAGTGGGGCTGAACCAAGATTAATTAAGATACTGGTTCTTGGAACATATAAAGTTTAGCATATCAGTGGATACATCCTAGGGCTAGGTTCTTCAGCCCAATCATCCATGAGACTCAGAGATAAATTCATAGCTTTCAGGAAGATAATGATTTAGAATAAAGACTGAAAACTGAGAGGAACAGGGAAAGACCCAAGTCCACCAACCCAGATTGTTTCCTTTTTATCCAATTGGGCTTTAAGTGACAGAAACCAGGCAAGGGAGGGAAATCAAAAAGTGGTAAAGTCAGAAATTGAAGTCAGACAGGATGCAAAGGGGCTTGCAGCCTCTCAGGAAGTGGGGAGAGGGATGCAATGGGAGATGACGAATGACAAATAAGAAAGCTCTCTCAGGCCCCCTGTTACAAGCATTGCTGGCCATGGAATACTGCAGTGCCACACAGTTTGCATTGTTTTCTTTCTTTCTTTCTTTCCTTCTTTCTTTCTTTCTTTTTCTTTCTTTCTTTTTCTTTCTTTCTCTTTCTTTCTTTCTCTCTTTCTTTCTTCTCTCTCTCTCTCTCTTCCTTCCTTTCTTTCTTTCTTCTTTCTTTCTTTCTTTCTTTCTTTCTTTCTTTCTTTCTTTCTTTCTTTCTTTCTTTCTTTCTTTTCAGATAGAGTCTTGCTCTGTTGCCCAGGCTGGAGTGCAATGGCACAATCTCAGCTCACTGCAGCCTCCGCCTCCCAGGTTCAAGCGATTCTCCTGCCTCAGCCTCCACAGTAGCTGGGACTATAGGTGCCCACCACCATGCCCGGCTAATTTTTGTATTTTTAATAGAGATGGGGTTTCGCCATGTTGGCCAGGTTGCTATCAAACTCCTGACCTCAAGTGATCTGCCCGCCTCATCCTCCCAAAGTGCTGGTATTACAGGGATGAGCCATCATGCCTAGCCTGAATTGTTTTCTTTCTGCAAGGGTCATCGTCCAGAAAATAATATAAACAGCGAAAATATATCCAAGAGGCAAAAGAATAGGGGTGAGGAGCAGGGATGCTGGGATCAGAGCTGGGGTTGAATTCAGGCTCTTCTCCTTACCAGCTCTGTGCTTCTGTTTCTCCTGCTGTAAAATGGGACAGTAGCAGTCTTTGCTCCTGGGTTATGATGAGCATTCAATGAGTTAATACTTATAAAATGCTTAGAACTGTGCCTGACACACAATGAACACTGTCTGAGTGTTTGCTAAATTGATAAGGACAGTGACACCAGCATTCTTTAATCCATGTTTTGGTAGGTTTAGCAGTTGATAGAAAACAGCAAGCATTTTTGAGGGCTCATAATTTTATTTCCTTTATTCTCATTTTTATTTTATTTTACTTTTTCATTTTTGAGACAGAGTCTCATTCTGTCACCCAGGCTAGACTGCAGTGGAATGATCATGGCTCACTGCAGCCTCGACCTCCCAGGCTCAAGCGATCCTCCCAACTCAGCCTGTAGCTGGGACTACAGGCTCATGCCGCCACACCCAGCTAATTTTTGTATTGTTTTTGTAGTGATGGGGTTTCACCATGTTGCCCAGGCTGGCTTCGAACACCTGGGCTCAAGCCATCCACCCACTTTGTCCTCCCAAAGCACTGTGATTACAGGTGTGAACCACTGAGCCTGGCCAGTTTCATTTCTTTCTTTCCAATTATTTCTGTTTATAAAGAGCAATTGCTTATAATATTCCATTTATTTTTATAATTTTTACAATTTCTGAGTAAATTCTCTAACAGAAATTTAATCAAAAATTTTTTTCTCTGAAATGAATTTGGTCTTTGGAAAGTTGATTCATTCCATCAAGGCCACCCAATATTTGTTTTCCTGCATAGCATGTTTACAACAATGCATTGTAGGTGCTGAGGATTTTTTTCTCCAATATTAAACACAGGGCTTTCAAATAATCCCGTTGTGATTTTATGGAAACTTTTCTAATGGATGGTGCTGCTTTTGAAGTTGCACACATTTATTCTGTGGAAAATATAAGTAACACTTGGCAGGAAAAAGAGCAGAAAAATTCTCAGAAGTAAGCCAAAATATTTATATATTTGTCCACAAAAGATACGCACCAATGATCCTAGGATATATAGGAAAATAAGCTTTGCCCTCAACACTTAGACCTAAACCCCTTTCAACAATGACATAAAAGATGCCACAGGCTTTCCCTTTGTTATGGAGTGGCCACAAGAATGTGAGTTGAGTGAGCTACTTAGTGTCCTCAGCACTATCTTTAGCTTCGAGTCTGGTGGTCCTTATTAGAGCCAGACTTCTCTTGTTAACTCAAAACTGTTTTTACAGAATGTAAAATAGCTGTCTTACTATTCTTCATATTTTGGAAAAGATCATTTCAAGTTAATGTTAGTCTTTGAGTTGATTCTGTTTCTTACACTACTTTGCTTCTGTATAGTTGCTCTGCATTCTTACAACTTCAATTTGGATACTCTGTAAATGATTTACATTTGATTGATTTTATTTCCTCAATAATATTTTAATGTCAATTGTTTTCCCCAAAGAAAATATATTGAATGGAATACAAAATAATTTTATCATTACAATGAATTTTTACACATTTAACTCTAGGCTGCTGGGTTATTTAAAAGGAAAAATCAGAATAGATTTATCTTCTAAATATGGTTGTCCCTCAGTATCAATGGGGATTGGTTCTGGGACCCCTATTGGATACCAAAATCCATGGATGCTCAAGTCCCTTATATGAAATGGTATCATATTTGCATATAACCTAAGCACATCCTCCCATATACTTTATTTATTTATTTATTTATTTAGAGACAGAGTTTCACACCCTCATCCAGGCTGGAGTATAGTGGCATGATCTTGGCTCACTGCAACCTCTGCCTCCCGAGTTAAAGCGATTCTCATACCTCAGCCTCCTGAGTAGCTGGAATTGCAGGCACACACCACCATGCCCAGCTAATTTTTGTATTTTCAGTAGAGATGTGGTTTCACCATATTGGTCCAGCTGGTCTCAAACTCCTGGCCTCAAGTGATCCACCCACCTCGGCCTCCCAAATTGCTGGGATTACAGGCGTATCCTCCTATAAACTTTAAATCATCTCTAGATTACTTACAATACCAAATACAATGTAAATGATCAGTAAGTAGTTGTTATACTGTATTGTTTAGTAAATAATGACAAGAAAAAATGTCTGTACATCTTTGGTACAGATGAAACCATCCTTTTTTAAAATATATTTTTGATCTGTGGTTGACTGAATCCACAGATGCCAAACCCACAGATACAGAGGCTGACTGCTGATAATCCCTAATGTGTCCCAATTGTTTTTGTGAACGTGCATATACATATATACATACACACATATATATACACATATACATATATACATACATATATGCATATATATAACATGCATATATATGTATATACACATGTATATACAGCATAGATGTTATAAATATGTCCACCTAGCTTTATTCTGTATATATTTCTAATGGTTTTCAATGTGTAATAACTTCTCTTCAGTGAATGATGCCAGTGGAATTAAACACAGGAACTTTAAAAATTCACCCTTGGCTCTCAACAAGAAGGTTAAATATCAAGTGATCACCTCCAAAGGCCATAAGACATCAAAGCAGGTTTTGATGCTTTAGCATATTACTTTACAGAAAACATAAAGTCTGCTTGAAAAGCTGATATAAACACTGCCGAAGAAAGCAAGCTAATGTGTGTCCACTAGCCAAATGCCCTTCCTCCTAAGGAAGGTATATTTTCCTACTGGGAGCTGGTGTATACCCATGTTTAAAAGTGTACTTTTCTCCAGGCAATTATATTCCTATCCTGTGCCTGTGGCCAAGAGTCTGCTACATGAAACCTAAGAAGCAAGTCACACAGGCCCTTGACACCAAGCACCCTGGGAATGCTCTTCCAAGGACATGATGAACAGCCTTCCTTGGCTCCCAGGAGTGCACATGCATGCAGATCAACACTAACCTATTCCTTATGAAGCTCCCCATTCTCTTTAACTTTTTATTTGTAGAATTCCTTCAAATATTCCAAGCTGCATGTTCAGGGTGCACGTGGATTGATTTGGACCCTCAGTTTCGACTGGACACGTGGACCCTTCTAACAGTCATCAGTGCATATACCAATAGTCGCACTCAAGGAATGTAACTACTAATAAGAATTATAGATGTTGAGTACACATGGACACAAAGAAGGAATAATAGATACAGGGGCCTACTTGAGGGTGGGAGGAGGGTGAGGATCAAAAAATTACCCATCGGGTACTATGCTTATTACCTGGGTGACAAAATAATATCTACACCAAACCCCCACAACACACAATTTACCCATGTCACAACCCTGCACATGTATCCCTGAACATAAAATAAAAACTAGGAAGGAAAAGAAGAAACAGAAAACAAATAGCAAGATGGCAGATTTTAACCTTGCCTCATTAAATGTAATAGTATAAACATCCCCCAATAAAAACTAATGGATTGTAAGACTAGGAAAAAAATTATAGATGTTAAATAGAACTGTTTTTCTTCCTACTGCTGGGTAGAAAGGTATAAGCAAATACGTTCCCTCTGCAACTATTTGTTATCTAAATAGTTCTAGAAAATAAAAATAGTATATCTATCTCACTTCTGGTACAATGAGAAAAGACATGAACTCCATAATGTTACTCCAAACGTTACTCTGAGAGAAATCTCAAGTTCACAAGTGGGAAACAAAGCAGTAGCCCCAAAGGACTGGAGTGGAGTAAGGGCTCAACCTAGATAAAGGTGCTCAGGAATTCCAGCCTAGTCCTGGAGGGGCATGGTTCATAAAATGGAATAGAGGAGGTAAGTCTGTTCTTCAGTCCAGAATTTACAAAATTTTCATCAGCACAGGGAGACATGCTTCCACTGGCAAAAGGAAAACTAAATTTCCTCCAGCTCTGAAGTGAATAATTTAAACCATTTTGAGGTTCAAACAAAACAAAACACAATATTTTCTTTTTTGTGGTTGCACAAAACCTTCAAACTGATTGGAGATTTGGGAGTGTTAATTAGGCACATTCCCCCATCTAAGTGAGAAAAAAAGCCTTAAAGAGGGAATGAGGAGTAAAATACCTAGAATACCCATTTGACATTAGTTTACAATATGGTGGCCCCAAAACAATACTCTAAAGCCATTTGCAAGACTTTCCACATCAGTCAGCACGTCAAGCAGCCAAACAACCAGGTTAGTTTAGAATAAAAGATTTTCAGAACCAGAAGTTATCTTGGACCTGGTATAACCCATCTCCTTCAGTTATTGAGGAAACTGGGGCCATGCAAAATATTGCTTGGTGAAAGTTACCCCAAGCTGGGTTTAGTCTTTGCATCTTAGATTCGGGTATAAATAGTCTGGTTATTTTGTAACTGGAGTGCTTGAGTCTTCTGATCGGCTGGGTCCTTGAATATCCAAATAAACTAACTCGAGTCTAGTGTTTCTTTCACTTCACTATGCCCGGGCCTGCTCCAGTATTTTTAATGGGTTCTGGCTGCATCTGTGTCCTAGTGGTGGACATCTGTTGCTCCTCACCTGAACTACCCATCACCACCCATCCTCAGTTACTTCTCCAGGCTTCTTGCTACCTATGTTGTCAAACCACTTTGTCTAGGTCGGATGCACATAGTCTCCTCTCCTTCACTGTTAAGGTGCAACTAACAGAAGTGCCATACTATGCAACAAAGTCTACCAAAGGTTAAAAAAGGTGGAGAGTAAAATTGCTACATAGTTCCAGGAATCACTTAAAATTGGACATCAACATCCTCTGGGTTTCCTCAGCTATAGCTTCTGGAGGAATATAGCTTATGGAGAAATCTCTTATCAACTCTTTCCTCAGACTTCAGCCTCCCAATGTATTGCCTCTCTCCTCTTCCCTCAGTTCTAAGACTTCAACTTCATCTCTCCCATGGTGCAAAGCAGGTAGCTCCATCTTCCTCAAACTCCTGATCTGCGACTAGGTCCAGAGATGTGACCTTTGCAGAGCACAAAGACTCATGAAGTGTTTTCCTAAACCAAAGAGAAGTTATTTTCCTCAATTCTATCTCCTAGCGTACATACACAACTACACCTTTTAAACATCGCACTTCTTTTTCTTGGGTCATGGCCATGTAAAACAAAATCAAAAGAGAACATCAAAATCTCAGTCCAGAGGCCTTCTGCTCAACTTTCAAAGCCATTGTTGGTTTGGAAATTAATTGTGCTCCCTGGATACCTCTCCAACCCCTTACTTCTTTTGCATCTTCACTGCTATTGCCATGGACCAAGCATTCCCACCTCACTCTTTATTCTTGCCATAGCCTTCTAAATGTTTCTCCCTGATACCAGTCTCTTTCTCTTCCATTCACCTGGCCATTAAAGCTTTCTATCAAAAATTCAACTTAATCATGACATACTCTCAGTTAAGTATCACAGGGACCCATCACCAGCTCTCAGAAGCATGTGTGGTCTTAACCAGTCACAATCTAGCCCCAACTTGGCATTTCATCCTCACATCCTTCCATCCTCCTAATGGCATCTTCTCTTTTCATACCCTGGTATCTTATTATTATTATTTTAGAGACAGGGTTTCACCATGTTTCCCAAGCTGGGCTCAGACTCCTAGGCTCAAACAATCAGCCTCCAGGATAGCTGGGACTACAGACAAGTGCCACTGGCTACCTTGGTATCTTAAATAGGCCTTTTCCTCTTTTGGGGGTGTGACATATAACCTCCTTAAAAACCAAGGCCCAACTTAAACATCACTTCTATGAAATCCTCCCTCTTAGTTCTCATAACCTTCAGTGCATGTCATCGTTTTTGCAGTTTCCACATTATGTTGTTAATGTGGATGTGTCTCCCCAAGTAGACTGCAAAGTAAAAAAGGAACACCAGCTTTAGCTCATCTGGATTTCCTAGTACTCAGCATTCTACTTTGAATAGAGGCTTGATAAATATTTATTTAATTAAATTCTATGGACTTAGGGCTGCTTAACCATATCAAGAAATAAAGCATGATGTTTAAGATGCTGTGTGAAGCATTTTAAGTTCATTTCAACTTAAATTTCTTCAAAATAATGGAGGAGAGAGTACCTTGATTTATTTCATTCAAAACTAATGCCAAAAATGTTTGCTAGATAATATTGGGGAAATTGGCTCCATTTATGAAGAAAAATACTTTGGATCACTATCCCAAATGATTGTGCAAAAGTAACCTCAAAATGAATTAAAAATCCAGAAATTAAAGTCATCCATCAAATTAGTAAAATGTAGCAAAAGTGTAAGATGGAAAACAAAGCAGTAATCAGAAGTAATGAAATAAAGTACGTAAAGTTAGATAGAGCTTTAAAATAAGGAAAATAGTAAGAAACAGAATGAGATCTAGACTATAACAGTATTTATATGAATTAAAAATCAGAAATATAAAGATAAAAGCAACAATGAATGCTTTTTCAGGGGACCTTCTTATCGAAGATATATATTAACCATGTTACAGTGTAAGCCTAAAGCAAGGTACAGAATGAGAGAGAAAATTCGTAAAGTAAAAAAAAAGAAAAGAGATTACCCAAACAGATGGTAATATCAGACCTGGAATGAGGATTTTTCATGGGCACATTCAGATGTAAAGACATATATTGAACCTGTCAAAGTGTATAGTATGAGAGGAAAATAAAAGGAAAAAATAATGAAAATTTTAAATGGTATTGTAGGTGATGGTGTATTATGCCCTGAGGAATATAAGTAACTCAGCTGTGGATCTTAGGTTTAAATAATGAAATTGAAAGCCTAAACAAGGGGACATTCCAGATTGATTACTTAGAACAACGGGGTCAGGGTCTGTAGAGCCGCAGAGCGTCTGTCTTCATGATATGATGTCTCTTCTGGCATCTGAGGATCCCTTGGGAAGGCAGTGATGGAGAACAGGCCAAGGGTCAGACAGAAAATCCTAATGCCTGCTCTGCCTGGGACTTGCTGTGGGGCCCAACAGGCCACTCCACTCCCCTAGGCCTGGTTTCCTTATCAGAAAGTCACAGATAACAATCCTGACATGTCACCAGGGAGGGCTGCAAGGGGAGCAAGCAGCAGGGCCTGCACCTCAGAAATGAACCCTTTCCTTCCAAATATGAAATCCATTAAACAAAGCAGGGACTTCAGCTCCCAGATGGGCACTGATGCCTGCCCCCCATTGTTAGAAGCCTGCAGCCATTATGTGGGAATTAGGGAGGGAGAGAACAAAGGAAGAGAAATGGCCCACCTATTGAACTCACATAGCTGTAGTGTGGCAGCTTTTGTCTTTGGATCTGTTGCAGCTCACTTATCCGTGTGTGTTTGGGTGATCTTCCAGATTCTAGGGATGTATGGTGAACATAAGCTAGACCTTCTGAATTAACGGACATTTCCCGACTCCCATTTCATCTCTAGAGAATGGGGTTGAGGAGGGTCATATGATAACAGCCTGAGGACTACATTTCAAGGGCCTGAAGACAAGGTAGGTTCCATGCAGGAGAGTTGCCCTCAAAATTCCCTTTCTGCTTTGATTAATGAAAAACTGTTAACTGCTTTTGTGGGACTAAATGGAAGATTCATCTGTTTCAACCATCTGCCAACATAAATAGGGAAAATCCTTATTATTTTATATGAAACAATGGATCTGGATTTATTAAATATTATTGCTATTTTGACACAATTTGTAGTCAGTATGTCCTACAGTTTAGACTGAAGGCAAATATTTATAAAATGTGAGAAATTAATTTTTAAAAGGACTCTAAAATTACTTATATCCAAAGAGAACTATAATTGTTTTAATTAGCCATTAATAGTTCAACCTACTGTGTTAAAACCATGAACTCTTCCAGAAGGATTTACTTACACTAAAGTTTTATCTTGAGCTATTACTGATAATGTCTCATTCATTAGCTTTCTGCCTGGGAACTTTACACTATTTGCAAGCCACATCTTACTTAGCCACTATAACATGTGGCTATATGTTGGGGACATGGAAGTGACTAATGGAAAAAATCTTGAAGGAGAAAAGAACATTGGCGGTTGAAATTACTCATGGGACATGATCAATATGAGTTGGGCCTAGAACCCAAGCCTCAGAGTTGATATTAGAAACCTGAATTGATTTTGTTGCTTTATGATACCAATTAGCCTGTCTATGCAGGACCAACAACAACGAAAGGTATATTTTTCTTGATGCAAAAATTCCTGACTTTGAGCTAAATATTAAAAAGTGGTGTTCTCTGTATTGGCAGATGTAGGGACAAGTTGCAAATGGCTTGTTAATATTTTGTTGTAAAGCGGTGTGTGTGTGTGTGTGTGTATATATTATGATACAGCTCAACACTGTTCCCGTGGGAAAAAAAAAAGCAAGCAAGGAGCAAGGGGGGCTAGTTAGAGAATTAGAGAAGAAAAGTAACTTTATCTTGGACCTATTCAGAGGCTTCTTGAAACTTGAGTCATTGGTTTGTGGTTGTCCCATGGGAAAGGGCCAGGAAGTGATAAACACAATAAATGATGAAATCCAAATGGAAAAGCACTGTTCTTTGAGCTATTGGCTGCATAAAGAGGAAGAGGGGATACAAATGTTTATCCTACCATTCCTTGCTTACTATCAGCATAAGGAAATCTAAACCTCCAGTTTTCAGCCTACTCAGTTCAACCCATTGACAAGATGTTACCCTAATCTGGGAAGACAATCATAGAAAGAATTCACAATAAAAATAGAAGGATTGATCATCTTATTGGTCTGTGGTGAATATTTTATGACTATTGGAGGTGTGGGTAATTTCTTTAAATATCACTCAGATCCTAAATTTTAATTAATAAAATAAGGATAATAAACCTATTGTTATCTTTGTTTAATGGCTCATCAAAAATGTGCTTTTTAATCTCACACTGTATACAAAAATCAACTCAAAATGGATTTAAACGTGACACCTGAAACTACAAAACTACAATAAGAAAGCAGAGGAAATGCTCCACAGCATTAGTCTGGGCAAAGATTTCTTGGATATGACTCCAAAAGCAGAGGCAACAAAAGCAAAAATAAACAAATGGGATTGTGATTGCATCAAATCAAAAAGCTTCTGCATAACAAAGGAAACAACAGAGTGAAGAGACAACCCACAGACTGGGAGAAAATATTTGCAAACTACATACCTGATAAGGGGTTAATATCCAAAATACCTAAGGAATTCAAAACAACTCAATAGCAAGAAGGCGAATAACCCAATCAAAAACTGGACAAAAGATCTAAATAGACATGGCTCAAAAGAAGACATACAAATGGCCAACAGATATATGGAAAATGTTCAACATCACTGATCATCAGGGAAATGCAAATTAAAACCACAATGATATATCCTTACACTTGTTGGAATGGCTATTACCAAAATGATGAAAGATAAGTGTTGACAAGGGTGTGGAGAAAAAGAGAACCCTTGTGCGCTGCTGGTGGAAATGTAAATTAATACAGCCACTACAGAAAACTATGTGAAAGTTCCTCAGAAAAGTAAAAATAGAATGATCATATGATCTAATAATCTCACTTCTGGGTATACATCCAAAGGAATTGAAATCAATATGTCAAAGGGATATCTACACTTTCATGTTTGTTGAAGCGCTATTCACAATAGCTATGATATGGAAGCAACCAAGGTGTACATCATCAGATGAATGGAAAAAGAAAATGTGGCATATATATGCAATAGAATACTATACAGCCTTTAAAAAATAGTTAAATCCTGTCATTCATGACAACATGAACCTGGAAGACATTATGCTAAGTAAAATAAGCCAGGTGCAGAAAAACAAATACTGCATGATCTCACTTACATGTGGAATCTAAAAATGTCATAGAAGTAGAGATGGTTATAAGAGTCTGGAGGATGGGGGATAAATGGAGAAAGAGGAGATGTTGATTAAAGGGTACAACGTTTCAGTTAGGAGGAATAAGCTTTAGTGATCTATTGCACATAATGGTGACTCTAATAAATAACAATACATTGCATAGATCAAAATTGCTAAGAAAGTCGATTTTAAATATTTTTGCCATCAAAAAAATAAGTATATGACATGATGGATCTGTTAATTAGCCTAATTTAACCATTCTAATACTATAAGCATATATCTAAACATCACATTCTACCCCACAAATACATACAATTATTATATGTCAGTTAAAAATAAAATTTTAAATATTTAAAAAATTGTTTTAAGACATGAGGTTGGCCAGGCAAACTATGTTGCCCAGGCAAACTCCTGGGCTCAAGTGATCCTCCCACATCAGCCTCCTGAGTAGCTGGAACTACAGGCATGCACCACCAAAATTTAAAATGCTTGGCTCCAAAGTTTAAAATGCTTGGCTCCAAAATTTCAAACACTTTTCAAAATAAATATGCTCCTGAAAATAAGAACCATACTTTTCTTTAATATATGAGATATTATATGCAAGATATTAAACATTGGTAAAATAGCTAGCATTTATTGAGCACCTATGAAGTATTAAGTCAATGGGTTTATTCATCTGTTTCCTCAATCTAAGAAACATTAAATGAGCAAGGCAATTTGATTTTCTTTTTAAAATCTGCCAGCTGAGTGGGGTCTCCAACATAACTGCCTACGGAGGTGGTGCCCCTCTTAGCCTTATGCTTTCATTGCTTAAAATATGTGAAAGCCGTTTAATCCAAAGAGTTTCCAATGCCACTTGAGAAGGAAATAATGCTTGTTTCTTTATTTTAAAGCTACATATTATTTTGGTTTAAAATACATGTTTTTCTCCTCTACTCATCTTCCTTATCAGGGTTGATTCAAGTGGTTTCTATCTGAGTCAAAAAATTAAATGTATTCTCAAAAGAATTATCACTGTGGCTCTAAGCATAATTTTGGAAGAGGGGTTCTGTAAGTTTAATGCCCCCAAGTCTTTATTGAAGGGAATACTTGTCCTTCTTTTAGAGAAATAGGTTCTGGTGAGATTGCATAAAAAAAAAAAATCAACCACGGTGCTTTACAGGATAGGTTTTTTACTCCCTACCTGCCCTCCTCACTCTCATTTGGGGTTTCTATTGGTCCGTTCTCACTGTGCTGTAAAGAACTACCTGAGACTGTTTATAAAGAAAAGAGGTTTAATTGACTCACAGTTGCATAGGCCGTACAGGAGGCATGGCTGGGATGGCCTCAGAAATCTTACAATCATGGCAGAAGGCCAAAGGGAAGCAAGCACGTCTTCACATGGTGGCAGGAGAGAGAGAGAGAGAGAAAGCGAAGGAGGAAGTGCTACACACTTTTAAACAACCAGATCTCATGAGAACACAACTCACTATCACCAGAACAGCAAGGGGGAAATTCACTGCCATGATTTAATCACCTCCCACTTGGCTCCTCCTCCGACATGTGGGGATTACAATTTGACATGAGATTTGGGCAGTGGAGACACAGAGACAAACCATATCAGGGTTCTTATTTTCCATTTCACTGAGAATAGAAGACTTTGTCCTTATCATTTCAGCACTATACCTATGCTATACACTCTCCCTTCCAGTTTTTCCTTCTGGAAGAGCTATTCACACTCCAATCCAGTGGTTCTCATTATCTTTTAAATCTCTGTGCATCTGTAGCTATCTGTCTTTATATTCCTAATAGTATTGATGTTTTCTTTTGTTTTCTCCTTCTCTATTTTATGAGTTTTGTCAGTTGCTTGTCACTACTGTTGGTCTTTTAAAGTAAATAACTTGGCTTTTATTTCAATCTACTTTCTTATATCTTTTCATTTACGTTCTTAACTTTATTATTCTCATCCTTCTACATTGTTCAAGTGTATTCAGTATTTCTTTTCTGACGTCTTAATGTGGAAGTTTAATTTATTTTTACCCTTCTTTTCTAATATAAGCATTTGAGTCTATAAACTTCCTGTCAAATACCACTGATATGGTTTGGCTGTGTCCCTACCCATATCTTATCTTGAATTGTAGCTCCTATGATCCCCACATGTCATGGGAGGGACCCAGTGGGAGATAATTGAATCATGGGGGCAGGTTTTCCCATGCTGTTCACATGATGGTGAATAAGTCTTATGAGATTTAATGGTTTTACAAATGGGAGTTCCCCTGTACATGCTCTCTCTCTTGCCTGCCGCCATGTAAGACGCACCTTTGCTCCTCCTTCACCTTCTGCCATGATTGTGAGGCTTCCCCAGCCATGTGGAACTGTGAGTCCCTTAAACCTCTTTTTCTTTATATATTACCCAGTCTCGCGTATGTCTTTATTAGCAGTGTAAGAACAGACTAATACAACCACTTCAGTTGCACCCCCAAAATTTGATTGTAGCATTTTTTATTTTTAGAGACAGGGTCTCACAGTATTGTTGCCCAAGCTGGCATCAAAATCCTAGACTCAAGTGATCTTCCTGCCTCAGCCTCCCAAGTAGCTGGGACTACAGGTGCATGCCACCCTGCCCAGCATTATTTTTAATATTTTTAAATTATAAGTGTTTTCTAATTTCCAGTGTTATCTCTTCTGTGAACTACATATTTTTTAATTTGCTTTTTTTTTATTTCCAAAAGTGTGAGGTATGTTTTGCTTTCTGTTGTTTTGTTTGTTCTTGTTTTCTAGTGTAGTTGTGATCAGAGGGTATGAACTGTATGGTAATGGTCTTTTAGACATTTTTTAGATTATTTTAGGTTCCACTATGTAGTCGGATTTTGTGAAGTTCCAGGTGTGTTTGAAAAACATATTATGTGTTCTTCAGTTGTTTTGTGTAATGTGTGTGTATATACACACATATAAAACTCTTAATAATATATTTGTATATCACTCTTAGTGATATATTTTGCCTTAAAGTCTGTTTTGTCTAATAGTACCACAAATATACCAACTGTCTTTTGATTAATATTTATCTGGTGTGACTTTTCCAGTCATTTTACTTTCAACATTCCTGTGCTCCTTTATTTCAGTTATGTTTCTTGTAAACGATAAAATTTACAAGAAGTTTTTGTTAAAAAACATTCAGGCTATGATCATCGCTTTTGAACTAGAGAGTTTTGTTGCAATTGTTGTGATTACAAAACTGCTTGGTTTCATTTTTTCCACCTTATTTTATGTTTTGCCTTAGTTCCAGTTTTTGTTTTTCTTTTACCTCTTCCCTCTTCTTTATTCCTGCTGTCCTTCGGATTGTTCAAGATTCCTCCCTATTTTATTTTTCTCCTCTCCTAGGTTCTGATGCCGGTTCCTGCCAGATTGCTGGGCACTGCCCTGGAGTGTGATGAGGCATTAGGGATCTACACATGGGCCACTCTTTCTCTTTCCTTGAGTTTTCCCCCAGCAGGTCTGGGGTATGTCTGATAGAACAGTTGCTCTTGTCTGCATAACAGTAATTCTAGGTAGTTGGAGAAATATTTGACTTCAATTCATTTTCATTCAGATGGATAAGTAGTCCCAGTCTAATCTCTTTTTTTGAGGATATTACTTCTGCCATGAATGTTATCCACTAGTATATCCCCAGACTTTTCAGCAGGCAAAGCCTATTTTATATTAGTAGTTTTGTTAAACTGATGAAGCAAAAGTTTTTGCTAATTGTATAGACTCAGTAAATGTCGATTGCTTTCATGGGGTACAGAAGTGTAAGAAATCTCTACTCCTGCTCTTAGCCAATGGAAACTCCATTTGAGAAGAAGAGCATTTCATGCCCAAAACAACAGCAAACAAGAGAAAGGTCAAGGATTAAGTATGATTAAGGGCTAAGCTGGTGGTAGAAGGCTGTACTGTAGATGTTCAGAAAGGGGCATTGGGAGATGGAGTTGCAGGAATGGTTTGGTGAGACAGAGAGAAGCTGAGCCTGATGAGCAGCACTTGACTAACAGAAAGTATATCCATTGCATAATATAGCATTCTTTTAATAGCTACTAATATTTATCTGTCTATCATGGCTTACTCCACAGTGGTTTTTAGACTTTGATGTGCATATGAATGACCTGGGAGTGTTGTTAAAGGGCAGATTCTGTTTCACCAGTTCTGGGATGAGACATGAGATTTTGCATTTCTACAAGGTGATGCTGATGCTGGGGATGCTGGTTCAAAGACCAGAGTCTAAGTGGCAAGGTAAATTATTATTAGTTATCTGAGGCTCGGACTATGTTTCATTCACCTTTGCATTCCCAAAACCTAGAGCACTGCTTGGCACATAGTAGGCTCCATAAATGCAAAATGAACTTAGGAATGAATGAGGATTAAGGATAAAGAATATCATTCCAGGTGAAGGATATATTTACAAGGACAATGGGAAAGGACAATGTTGACGCCTGAAGGACAAAGTATTAGTCTGGTAGGTGTAGAGAACTGGGTCGATCAGGAATAAATTATGATGCTCCATGAAAACCAAGCCCAGAATTTTATATTTGAAAAGTCTTAAAATATAGAATCAGCAGGGACTTTGGACAGAGGACAGGAGAGATGAGTGATGGATTTTAAAGAGACGGATTTTAAAGATAAATTTTTCATTAAAGCATGAAACTTAGAGATTTTTTCTACAAATAACTGCAATAATTGCATATCAAATACTGACCTTATTCAATTACAGGATTTGTATAGGACGAGTGCTCACTAACTCATACTTTTTTATATGTCTGCAGGGCTGGTCTAAACATACTGTAGCCCTATGTTGTCTTACTTTTGGAATCTCTCTTCCACATTATATAAAATATATTAGACTGGGCGTGGTAGCTCATGCCTGTAATCCCAGCACTTTGGGAGGCCGAGGTGGGTGGATCACCTGAGGTCAGGAGTTCGAGACCAGCCTGGCCAACATGTGAAACCCCCAACTGTACTAAAAATACAAAAATTAGCCGGGTGTGGTGGCACGTGCCTGTGGTCTCAGCTACTTGGGAGGCTGAGGCAGGAGAATCACTTGAACCGGGGAGGCAGACAAGATCACACCACTGCACTCCAGCCTGGGCAACACAGTGAGACTCTGTCTCAAAAAAATAAATAAATAAAAATAAATAAATAAATAAAACATATTAAAACAAACCCCCATCCCACAGGAAGCATAACTGATTATTGTAAAAAAAAGTTCAGGATTTTATCATTGTGTTTTATGATATTTGGCTACAAGTAACTTTTAACTTATGAATTGGTTATAATTTCTCAGCAGTTACTATGCATATACACAAACTCTCACAAAGTGAGAAAATATGACTTATATATGGTTTTAAATGTAGTGAAATGTTTATAGATACTAAATTTATCAATTAGGGAAGTTGACATAATGTTAGGCTTTGTATACATTTAATTAAACATTTATATTTTACAGTTCTCACTTTGCATTTTTAAGCCCATAAATTTGATTTCAAGTCTTGAAGATTTTTTAAGTCCCTGAAAAGCACCAAAACCTTGATCAGATGCTCATAGTGCTTAATGGCATCTCCTACCTCTTCTGATCTCCTACCTCCATCTCCTGCCTCCTCTGATCCTGCATCAGGAGTATGACCAATTACTGTTATAACCTTGGGAACAATTGGCAAATATGATCACTATGTTGTGGAAGAAGAAATCAGTCTAATGTGATATTGCTATAATAGTGAATGCGCCATTTTGGAACCAAAACATCAAGTAGGAAGTTGCTTCTCATTTCTGCCGTGTTGATATATCCACTTTCATTGGAAATGATCTTTGCTGCCCAAGTTCTGTCTGCTGTAAGACTTCTTAAATTCAGACACTAATTGATGTGAATTTTTTTAAAAATGTTACTTAAAGTATGAAGCAAAACAAGCTATTATTAAGCCTGACCTGGTCTATGGAATTCATCACTTCTTAATAATCTGTACCACACAAAGCTTGCTAAAGGTTGAGACTTCCAAATGGTGAAAGAGTGGAGAATTGTCAAATCAGTTACATTTGCCTTTAGATGTTATTTTAGTCTTTATCTTAGATATCCTGAGGACTTAACAACCCTTTAAAGTAATGGAATCATCTTGGTAAGATATTATGGTCTTCCCTAGTATGCTTTCTCTCCAAGCACCTTTCTAATATTCTAATATCAGAAAACCAAGCAACAACAGAAAACAGAGTGTGAGCTCCCTAAATGGTGCAGAGCATGAAAGAAGAAAGTTTTCGAGAGCCTACTGCATGCCTGACACCTTCCCTACATCCTCTCACTTAATCTTCAGAGCAATTATACGTGGTCAACATTGCCATCAGGGCAAAGGAATAGTCCGAAGTCAAACAGCTTGAAAAGGCTTTAAACTCAAAGTCATGTCTTTGCACATCAACTTTGGAAATGTCTTCTTTGGGGGCTGGGAGATTCATACCATCCCTGGGGCACAGAAGTAATTATGTTGACTTGATATTTTTGTTTATAGCCTCCAATAGACTAAAGTTCCCATGTATATTGACTGACTGATTCATAAAGTTGGTGGAAATGTCAATATAGTCTCAAATAATTGAAATCTGATTTTATTATTGACTCTAATTTGACACTATGAGGTATGAATTTTATTTCTCTTCCCCATTTCCGTAGAGTGTTCAACTTTCCTACAAACTAAATCTGCTTGTCTTTTTCCTGTTATGAATTCTTATTTGTGCAATAATTTTATTAGACATCCACTAATTTATTTGCCATGAGTTAAATACATTATTGTAACATCCAAGATTTCTTAAAATAGGAGCTAGAGTTATTTTTACTCAAATAATTCCTCCTTAGAAGCATCATTTGCAAAAGTCTATTTTAGGCATGCCGTTTGAACTTAATTTTGATCTGTGTATTACTAGTCTTCTATTTATAGACAGGGGATTAACATTCCCATGTTCCCTTTGACCTATTATTCTTGACATCTAATTCCCTCACTAAGAGCTAATTTGAATATAAATTAAAGTATTTCATTTGAGCCCAAATTATTTAAGTGAGTGATGTGGTCTGTGTTCAGTAAGAATCTGAGCATTTTCTTAAGGAATTGAAAGCTGACTTTATTAACTCACAATTATACTTTGTGTATTTAGAAATATCATATTAGACTTGTGTGATATATAAGAGCTAAGAAAAGCAATTCCTCTACTGGGGCAGCTAACTAAACCTTCAAAGGGTTACCAAGTATCTTCTGAGTATGTATGAAAAGATCAGGTATCAGAGGAAAGTTATATAGAAGTTATTTAACAAAGGTAGGAGGAACCTAAATAGAGCAGTCTCTGCTAGTTGCCTATTCAGTACCCACTCTTTCTTCTCAGAAGGCTCACTTTCTCAGTCTGTCTTGGAGGGTGGATTGGCCATGTGACACTAAGATGATCATTATAACATAAGCCAAAGCTTTCAGGAGGTTCTGAAAAACTTTTGCTCTCCTGATAGAAGCAAACAGCTGGCATGGGATATGTCTCTTCTCACTACCTTGAAATGTGAACATGAAGTCTGAAACTGTAGCATAAAACTGAAACAGTTTTATGGCCATTCACCAACAAGCTTGAGGGAAAAGCAAGAGTATCACAGTCATGCTGGGCTTGATATCATGGCCCACACAAAACCAATGCTAGTAGCCATCTACTTCCTCTAGATTCTTAATGCATGAGAACAAATCCTGACACTGTTAGCTGGTGTTCTGTTACATGCAGCTGAATACATTCCTAACACCACATTTGTGAACTTTCCTTCTACGACATTGCCACTCAAAGCATGGTCCTTGAACCAGCAGCCTCAATGTCACCTGGAAGCTTGTTAGAAATGCAGAATCTCAGGCCCAACCTTAGGCTCCCTGAATCAGAAAAAATGAGAAAAAAGTGATTTGCATGCATGTTAAAATTCAAAAATCATAGTTCTAAAACATTACAGAAACACAGAGAAAAATATACTCTATGTACATATATATAGAATGACGGTAATTTTCCAAACATGCAATTACTGGAAAAAAGGGGGAAACAGGAGTCTCAATTTCAAACATTTTCTTGTATATCACCTTCTATATGGCAGGCACTTATACATATATATATTAGCCGTAGTTTATAATCATTATTTCCTTTAAACCTCAGATACAGTAAGCATTTACTTTGTCCATCAAGCACACTGCATAGGTGAGAAAGCAGGGCTTTAAAACATGAAGTGATTCCCACAGCCATTCAGGCAGAGCTGCTTTTCAAACCCAGGTCTTGCTGACTTCAAAGCCTACCTCTTTCTGCTCTACTACATGGACTTTCTGGCTACATGTTGAAAGAAGGTGGAAAGTGAATAAGACTTTTGAAGGGAGGGAAGCTATGCTTTAATGGTGAAGGACCAAGAGAATGAACTGCTAAAGTCTGTATCTCTGGGAAGAATTTAGGAGATTAGGGAGATCAAAGTCCCGGTGGGGGCGGGAAGGGAACAAGATGGGAAAATATGGGGGAGAAGGGAGTTTACATTTTGAATGGCAAATTACAGGCACATACTTAATTCAGATGAAAAAGTAAAGCTGTTAAGGATAAAGAAGCAACCAACAACATTATGAAATTGGCTTGCTTCAGAAATCCCCAGCCAGAACTCTAAACTCATGCAGTTGTTTTCTGACACAAAATCTAGGAGATCATTTCTTATCTGAAACACTCATTTTTTGTTCATATTTGTAGACAGTTCTGCTGACTGTTGTTGGCTTAGCATAGCACATCTGGTCAGGAGGCCTCAATTGGGCAAATCTGAACTGCCTAAAATGGTGTTGATTCATACAACCTGTGAAAACATGGATTCGAATTAACAAGCATTAGGGCAGATTTATATTTTTCCTTTATTTAAGAATGATAATGTTCAGTGAAAGTGATTGCGAGGGAATATCTGGATCCAGATGTAGTGGACACTCACCAACACTGTATGGATCAATGGCAGACCCACCATTCCCTGCCTTTTCCTGAAAAACCTGGCTCCTTCAGCAACATCATCATTAGCAAAAGCCAAAAGACAAACTTGCCGACCTACACTGGGTAGGTGCTAACTTGTCTCGGACTTCTCACTTTTTCATTTGGATCAAAAGTCTCTATCTTTAGAGATCCCCCTAATTAATTTAGAAAACTAAATTAAAGAGTTGTCCCCAGAAAAGCACCACTCAATAAATGTTTTATAAAAGTAAGAAGAGAGGAAGCCAAAAGCCTGTTCTTTCCCTAGTGCATGAGTGTTTATTAAGCAAAAAGAAATGTAACTTTCTAACTCTTTGTTTTGATAGTGTTATTTCCTTGCTTTGAAAAAATGATCAGGCCAGGCACAGTGGCTCACGCCTGTAATCCCAGCGCTTTGGGAGGCCAAGGCGGGCATATCATTTGAGGCCAGGAGTTCAAGACCAGCCTGGCCAACTTGGTGAAACCCCATCTCTACTAAAATTCCAAAAATTAGCTGAGTACAGTGGTGCATGCCTGTAGTCCAAGCTACTTGGGAGGCTGAGGCAGGAGAATCGCTTGAACCCCCAGGAGGCGGAGGTTGCAGTGAGCCAGATCACACCACTGCACTCCAGCCTGGGTGACAGAGCAAGACTCTGTCTCAAAAAAAAAAAAATAAAAATAAAAAGTAAAAATAAAAATTTGTCCCTAGGCTCAGTCATCCTCTTTCTCATGATCTTATTTCATTATTTTTACCACAATTATTATCTTGATCTTATTTTTATTTATTTATTTGAGATGGGGACTTGCTCTGTTGCCCAGGCTGGAGTGCAGTGGCATGATCTCTGCTCACTGCAGCCTCTACCTCCTAGGCTCAAGGGATCCTCCCACCTCAGCCTCCCAAGTAGCTGGGACTACAAGCGTGTGCCACCACAGTGGGCTAGTTTTTTTTTCTTTTGTTTTTGTTTTTAATTTTTCATAGAGACGGGGTGTCTATGGGCAATTACATTTCCCAGGCTAGTCTCCAACTCCTGGGCTCAAGCAATCCTCCCACCTTGGCTTCCCAAAGTGCTTGGATTGCAGGCTTGAGTCACCACGCACAGCCTGAATGATCTTGTTAATTTGTTTTCCGGTTTATTTTCTGTCTTCCTCCCTTCTACAATGATGGTTCCAGAGCAGCAGGGACTTTGAGTGTCTTAATCATCACTGCATTGTCGGTTCCTGAGACTGTTCCTGGCACTCCATAAACACTTGGTGATGAATAAATCATCCAACAGAAAGAAGGTAAACTCCAAATTCTTCCTTATTCTCACATGCAAGACCTTCTATGGGCTGAATCCAACTTCAGTTTTCCAGGCTTGCTAGTCCTCTCCTTTAGTTTTTGATGCCAGCCACATTCACCTTGTGATTGACTCCTAAATGGGGGACTTCTTCACCACCAAGCTTTCTTAGTGAGTGCTGATCTTCTTCCCTCTGCCCACCCAAATGCTGTCCCATGGCCTGTTGCGGTCTTTCCCTCTCTGTGAATCCACACAAATTACTCCGTCCATGTGCACCTTGTTGTCTGCACCCCTTTGGTGTCTGGAGACCCTATGTGCCCAGCAATCAAGTATGATCTGCCTGCATTATCCTTCTCTTCTCATATTGCTATATTTCATATTATAGATTTGTTATTTACATTTTCGTGTGTGTCTATTTTGTCATACTATATATACTAAGCAACTTTTTTTTTGCCTTTGCTTCTCAAATAACAAGTTGCACAAGGATTTTCATATAATAGACTTTTAAAGGATATTAATGGAATAACGGATAGAACTCACTAATTGACACTTAGAAGGTACAGTGATAAAAGCCTGAAGAGGAAGTTTCCTGTGAGCTGGAGAACGTTAAGAGAGCAATAAAAGAGGAATTGTCTTATGATTGGTGTTGCCCTATAGACCAGGGAAAGAAAATAAATTTACTTTCAAGGGGCAAGTTGAAGAACAAACACTTCTCAAAAACAACTCCCTGTGCCATGAATGGAAAAGTAGCAAAATTAATTTCCTTGAAAAATCATGCTTGATTTTTAAATGGGATGATTTTGATATTTTAAAATATCACAAGACATATTGAATTTTTATGCATTTATTCATTGAGACAGAGTCTCACTCTGTCACCCAGGCTGGAGTGCAGTGGCACAATCTCAGCTCACTGCAACCTCTGCCTCCCAGTTTCAAGTGATTCTCCTTCCTCAGCCTTCCGAGTAGCTGGGATTACAGGCATCCACCACCACGCCCAGCTAATTTTTGTATTTTCAGTAGAGATGGGGTTTCACCATGTGGGCCAGGCTGGTCTCAAACTCCTGACCTCAGGTGATCTGCCCGCCTCAGCCTCCCAAAGTGCTAGAATTACAGGCATGTGCCACTGCACCTGGCCAGACATATTTTAAAAGTCATACATTCCATGTTTGGTCCTCAAGACCTCCCAGTGTATAATAGATGCAAGACAATGAACAGACACAGGATTGGCAAAGATTCACCTATGATCATCTCCCTCACTGCCTCGCTGGGAAATGTATTTTATTACAGATAACAGTCTCAGAAACCAGTTTTCGCTTGGACAAATCATTAATAGGTACCTAACAAATAACTGATTGTTCTTCCTGGCATATTGCCTAATTTAATACTTGCCCCCACATTTTGTCCCTTTCTGCACAGCAAAATACAATTTCTAAATGTGTAAATGATACAAAGTCAGTACTTTAAATAAGATGAATAGAAAGAGTCTCATATGCTGATTTATAATCTCTTGGCTCGTTTTCAAAAGTTGACGTGTATATCTCAACCTCACTGCAATGCACGAATGCATGCAAACTGTTCCCCTAGTTTAAAAAATTTTGGATTTTAAAAAATTGCTTGTTATACTAACTGCTTAATTTACTGAGTCTGATAAATGGCCCAGTTCAGGTCCACCACTCCCACACTTACTGGGGACAGCTGAGGCACAACCAACCACACAATACTGAACTGAGCTGCTGCTGGGAGTCCAGGCTCAACCCTACAGCAAGCTTGCAAACTTCACATGTAAGTATAGTCTGTATAGCAAGGAAACTCTGGCCAGAGATGACATTTGATCCCACAGCTCATCAGGTCTATGTACGATATTTTACATACCACTCAATAGATGTAATGACAAGATAATATTAACAACAACAACTTTCCTGGATCACTCCCCCCCACACACACACACCACTCCAATACAACGGCCACACATTGCATTAATACCCCAAACCTATTCTCAATTTGTTAAATATGGCGCAAGCTCACAGTTAGGAGGATGCAAATCTAGTTGAGCCAAAGAGTCCCTGGAGCTCTGGGAGCCTAGGTGGAGGGTCATCTCAGG
Organism: Nomascus leucogenys; assembly: GCF_006542625.1. NCBI lineage: Eukaryota > Metazoa > Chordata > Mammalia > Primates > Hylobatidae > Nomascus > Nomascus leucogenys. The sequence goes on from NC_044406.1 coordinate 10,186,387, forward strand.
GCTTTCCAGTACCTGCAGCTGTGGCTCAGGCAGCTGCAGCCAGGAACTAGTGAGGTGGGACAGCCAATGAGGGAGGTAGAAGTCAGCTGGCCCAGCTTGGGGAGGTGTATCTCTCAGCATCTCAGCTTTGGGACTCTGCCAGCACTTCTTCCTAGCCCAAGCTGCTGCCTAAACCAGGCATGTTGAAGGGTGAATAGTGGCTGCCACAAGGCCAAGGCCAAGAGATTGCTGACACTCCCACTCCCCTGTCTGAGCCCCTAGGCCTGTGACAAGCCACACTGTCCTCTAGAACCCATCTAGCTCTAGGCAAAATGTCTTAGGCTTCTGACTGAGGAGTCCACCAGGGTATGAGTAACAAAAGCCAGGATCTGGGCTTTCTATAGGGCAGGGCCTCTTTCTTTCTAGTCCCCCAGCTTCTTCCTCTGCTTGAAGGTGACTGTTGCAAACAGACAGGTTGTTTCCCATAAGTTCTCAGCCAGTCTCGGGTAATTAGGTTTGAAAACATGAGGTGGAAGCTTCCCCTCACATTGATGTTGTTCCTGGGCTGGCTAGAGTTGTGCCACACACCAAGACTCTTCAAAACCTACTCCCTCGACCTCTGCTCCAGGAAGGGCAGGACTCGGAGTGGAAGTGGGGAGCACCACTGTCTTTTCACATCCTTTGAGTGCCTTCTGGCCACCAGTCTTTCCTTCGTGCACACTCCCACTTGCCCTCCTGCACCCAGCTGGACTATAGACTTCAGAGTTCACAGGCAGGTTCACGCTGGGATCCTGCCTAGCAAGTCCAGGTCACGCTGATTAGTGTAAGAGATTACACTAATCAGCGTGACCTGGAGGCTCCTGGGTGGATCTGAATAACAGATTTCCTCCTGGCCCAAAGGCCAGGCTTTTTTTTTTTTGTCTGCTTCACAGCTTTCAGGTGAATGCTGGATTTGCAGACAGTAACCAGGCCCTCAAACCTGTGGAGATACATTTTCCTGGCACTGCATCCACTCGTCTCCTGGGGAGATAGAAGAGATGGCTTGTTCTGCTTCTTTTTTGTTTGCGTTTTGAGACGGAGTTTTGCTCTTGTTGCCCAGACTGGAGTACAATGGCGTGATCTCGGCTCACCACAACCTCCACCTCCCAGGTTCAAGCAATTCTGCTGCTTCAGCCTCCTGAGTAGCTGGGATTACAGGCATGTGCCACCACACCCGGCTAACTTTTTGTATTTTTAGTAGAGATGGGGTTTCTCCATATTGGTCAGGGTGGTCTCCAACACCTGAACTCAGGTGATCCGCCTGCCTCGGCCTCCCAAAGTGCTGGGATTACAGGCGTGAGCCACCCTACCCTGCCGGCTTGTTCTGCTTCTAAACAAGCTGCCAATCCACAGGAAGCCGGAAAAACCCTGCTCACATCAGGGATGGGGTACAGAGGAGCAATGCTGGCTGTGGAACACCCCCCTGCAGGGGGCTGGGCCAGGGCTAGTGGGGTGAGTCTTGGATCGGGCCGTACTGCATGCTCACAGTGTGGTCCAACTCCTCCAGCCCTACAGGCGGCGGGATGCCTAGCTGCCCCAGGTACAGAGAGTCCTCCAGTTTCGAGAATGGCTCTCAGGCTCCATTCTGCAGTAGATCATGGCCGGGGGGAAGAAGGTTGGAGGGCAGTCTGTGGGGACAAACTTCTCCCAGAAAAGCATCATGCTGAGGCCAAAGTCCAGTGTTTGGGGAAGGAAATCAGGATCTGCATACACCTGCCCAATGGTCTCACAGAGAATGATCCCAAAAGAGAATACATCCACATTTCATCATAGCTCTTTCCATTCAGCATCTCAGGTGTCATCCAGTAGAGGTTTCCCACCACCATGTAGCACTTCTTGAAGTTGTTCTTGTGCAAGGTACTTTTCTTGGTGGTGGCCATTCTGGAGGTGATGCCTTTGGCCAAGCTGACTTCCTGCTGCCAGGGGAATGGGTCCACACTTTGCAGAAGGTCCTTCAGGATGCCCCCCTCAATGTCCTCTCAGCAAGCTCAGCTTCTTGTCCTTGTACAGCACGCCAATGAACTTGAGCACATTGGGGTGGTCCAGGCTTCACGTCACTTTCACTTCAGTCAGAAAAGTCTTCTGGTTCTCCTCATCACATCGCATTAATTCCTTCATGACCATCACTTTGCCTGTGGCTTTGTGTGTCACTTTGATAGCCTGCCCAAAGAAGCCCTTCCCCAGGACCTCCCCGGGGATCAGGTCACAGGACCGGAAGATCTGCTTTGAATGAGTGCTGGAACAACAAAGGGATTCCCAGCAGCTGACGTCATGGCTGAGCAGCAGGGGCTCCTTTGGAGAGCTAGGGCTAGGGGACTTGGAGATGCTGTTACTGAGTCTTAGGGAGCATCTTCTCAGTGTCCCCTCCAGATTATCCTTGGTGTCCAGGGTGCTGAGGGCGTGAGGGTGTCCAGCATTCTGTGTGTGGGGAGAGAGCCAGGCATCCAGCCGCAGCTGGGCTGGGCACCGGGAGACGGGGTCATGTTCAATCAACAGCAGAAGTGTCTAGCTCATCTGGCTAATTGCATCCTCCAACTCCTCTACTTGGAGTGTGTGGATGGGGGTTCCACTGATCTCCAGGATGCGGTCCCTGGGGTGGATGGCACTGCGGCTGTTGGGACTGATGTGCATCTGGTTGACGTCTTTTACTTGCACGGTGGTAACATAGTTGGAGCAGGCATTCTCCACGGACACAGAGAAGCTCCGCCTGGCCTCTGTGGTGGCCAGCATGGACATGAGCATGACAGAGTAGGGCAGCTGGTCCTGAATGGACTCTGGAGAGTATCTCAAATATGGGTGCCAGCACCACCTCACTGTGGCACTTTCCACAGTATAGGGTGACACGCAGCATCACGGCATATGCATCCCCATCCTCAATGGTCACCTTATAGCTCATAGAGGCAAAGCATTCTGAGTGGTACTTGAACTCCCTATTAGCAGCAGCAAATCTGCATGGGTCTGAAGCAACCTCAATTCTTCCTCCTCAGAAGAAATAATTCGACCGAGGGGCATAAGAGGGAGTGAGAGACCAAGGCAAGTTTCAGAGCAGGAATGAAAGTTTATTAAAAAGCTTTACAGCAGGAATGAAAGGAAGTAAAGCACACTTGGAAGAGGGCCAAGCAGGAGACTTCAGAGATCAAGGGTGCAGTTTGACCTTTGACTTGGGGTTTTACATGTTGGCATTCTTCTGGGGTCTGCATCTTGTCTCCCCTGATTCTTCCCTTGGGGTGGGCTGTCCACATGTGCAGTGGGCTGCTAACACTTGGGAGGGGCTGCATGCACGTGTGTTTACTGAAGTTGTGCACATGCTCACTTGAGGTGCTTTTCCCCTTACCAGTCGAGCATTCCTAGAGGAAGGTCATAGACCAGTTAAAGTCCACGATTTTGCCTCTTAGTGCACATGCTTGAGCCCACTCACCCAAGTCCTGAGATCTTATCAGAGAGCTGCTGATCACCAGTTTCAGAGTTTTTTTTTAATGTGTTGGGAGACTGCCTTTCCCTGGTACGAGCTGCAACCAATTATTATTTTAGAGAGACGGTTAACAACTGCCCGACCATCACCTAATGGTTGCCTGACATTCCTGGTGTGGAGGAGCCCTCTCCTGCCCTGCACATGTCTGAGTAACCACCTACTGTAACATCTCCAGCCACTATAATGGGCCCTGTCATCAGCAGGGAGCACCCATGACAGAACTCCCCAAATGTCTCCTAGTGGTCCTGTGGCAGTAGAGCTTCCCATCCTTCTCATAGTACCACCCGGTAAGGGAATCCTGGGATTCCGAACACCGGAAGCAACAGCTGTGCCAGGCTTCATTGACAGTCCTGTATCATCATTGGCTTGGAGCAATGTGGTCTCCACAGCCCTGACACCTCCAGGCATCTTCACCTTGGTCCCGGCATTACCACTAGTTGAGTGACCTGGACAACTTCATTTTCTTCCCTAAGCCCCAGTTTCTTCATACGTAAAATGAGGAGACTGTACATTATCTCAAAAGTCTCTCCTGGCTCTAGCACCCACCAGTGCAGACATGGTCCCAGGAGCGTAGAAATGGGGAGGAGGAAGCAGGGCCGCAGCAGCCCCAATAAGCTCCCACCTCTGCCTAGGCGAGGGAGGACCTCAACCCCAGGCACGAACGGGCGGACTTTTAAATCTATGATTAATCTAGGATTCCTTTGAGTAAGACTTCAAAAAATAACTTTAATATTAGAAAAGGCTTTTGATTGTTTTCCTAATAAATGTGAAAGGAAAACATTAGATCATTTTTCATGGTTTGAGCTTTAATCTGATATGTAATTATGTTTCTGCTTTGCTACAATCAATGAAAGTATGTTGCTTTTGTTTTTGAAATCTTGACATCGACCCAGGATAAATGAATAAAATTTCAGAAAATTAATTTGCTAACACAAAAGGCTTTAGTTATTTTACTTTTAAATGTAAAGTTACAGAATAGCCACCATTACATAATTTGAGCTTTAATAAACTCTAATAAGAAACATATCCTCATTTAAAATATTAGAACATAATTGCTCTATGCACATTGATTTTTTTTCTTTTCTATAACTGCTATACATTTTGATTCAAAATTAGTTTTTACAGGATTTCTTTTATAAATTATTATTTTGGAGCTTATAAGTAACAAATTTCTTTTCTCTGATCATTCCATAAGCCAAAATATTTCAAATCAGATGTACATGTGAGTTGTGTGTATATTCTTTATCCACTGACATTTCAAAATTCTATTTAATTATATCTTCATATTTTAAAAATCAGATGATTCACGGGACTGATTCAATAAGTTGTCTTACTTCCACTAGTGGCATACCATGCAACTGCAAATCCAAGGACTAGGAAGTTCTCTAAGTTCCAATGTAGGAAGATGTGCAGGTCATATTGTTGAGTGAAAAATCCAAGGCACTGAACAATGTGTGTGTGTATATATATATATATATATATATATAGAACACCACCTTTTGTAAAGAAAAGGTGGAAAATAAGAATAAATATTCACAGGAGTAAAACTTCTTGAGGAATAATGTTTCGTGTATTTTGCCTTTTGAACCAAGTAAATCAAAGAACTATTCAAAAATAACAATAAAATGAAATAAAATCTACTAAAAATCAAATGAAACAAGTTTTTGATCTGGTTAATAGAACATAAAATGATAATTAAAACATTAGCTAAAATTATGATTCAAATTCAAATTCAGGGATTTTTAGTATGCTCACAAAGTTGTGCAACCGTCACACAAATTCCAGAACTTTTTCATCACCTCCAAAAGAAGCCCTGTGCTCATTAGCAATCATTCTCCATTCCCCTTTCCCCCAATCCACTATTTAATTTTTTGAAAAACAAGTTATAAAACACTCAGGCACAACATAAATTCCAAGCAAAACTCAAAACTGGTTTCTAAACGGCACTCATTATAGTAGCACCTGTGACCAATATCCACAACATGATTTCTAGCAGGTTGATGTCTACTATTTAATTCAGTGTCTACTCACTATTATTACTATTCTGAGGACAATTTGGGCCCCACAGAAGCAAAATGCTGACATTCCCACTGTGTTGCCAACCTTCCCACACCAAATTCAGTCATCACCACTAGGTTTTCATCTTGTTTTGTTTGTTTGTTTGTTTTTGTTTGTTTTTTGAGACAGAGTCTCACTCTGTCGCTGACGCTGGAGTGCAGTGGCACTGTGTCGGCTCACTGCAACCTCTGTCTCCTGGGTCCAAGCAATTCTCCTGCCTCAACCTCCCAAGTAGCTGGAATTACAGGCATCCACCACCACGCCCGGATAGTTTTTGTATTTTTAGTAGAGGCAGGGTTTCACCATGTTGGCCAGGCTGGTCTTGAACTCCTGACCTCAGGTGATCCACCCGCCTTGGCCTCCCAAAGTCATCTTGTTTTCTACTGAAGGGAAACTTGGCAATTTGTACATTTATTATAATAAACACCTAACAACTCTGCTGTCTATTCATTTTTTGGTTTTTACATTTTGATTAGAATATTAAAGTGAATTTCCAAAAAAAACATTGGAAGAGAAGGGAAAGAAAAGAAAAAGAAGGCTTCCTCCTCCTGACATGTCAATATTTTAATGTGTCATGAATTATCCTTATCTACTACAGAAATTCAAATGCTACAAATAAAATCAAAGTTAAAACAATTTATCTGTAGAATAAAGGTGTGAGAATAGCATAAAAGGTTAGCTTAATTAATGAAATAATTCAGCAAATATTTGAGTGCCTATTATGCGCAAAGCATGGTGGAAAGTGACGGTAAGAGGGTCATTGGAGGAAAGAGAGAAGGTAAAACTGTCCTCACCCACTATGCTTATATTTATCATTTTGTCAAGGATCTTTCATTCAGTTGTCATTTCCCATTTCTCCCAGCTTCCATTTTCAACAGATTTTTTTTTTGTATTGTTTTGCTGGTCCACTTGAATCTCCTTTTCTCTGCCTCCACAGCCATCACTTTGGCTCATGGCTTTACCTTCTCCCACCTGGATAAAAAGATGTCTCCTCCCTTGGGTCTCTCAAATTCCCCTCTGCTCCAATCTGTCCTTCTCATTGCTACAGAGGCATTTTTCTAAAGCACAGAGCTGTTCATGTCACTTCCCTCATTAAAATCATCCAATAGCTTCCCTTTGGCTGCAGAATAAATTCTGCTCCTAGCATAGCATATAAGGTCTCCAGACCCAGCCATAGGCCACATTTCTAGCATAAATAAACACATATACCTTCTCCTTTCAGGGCTGCCAATCCAACTAATTCCCCACAGAGCATTCCCCCAGACAGGTCAGACGTTTCCCCACATTCAACCATGAACCACAAGAACATGAACTCTTGTTCATGCTGTTCCCGATCTCAACAGTCCCTCCCTACCTCCACCGATCTAGAACACTTCCCCAAAATTCAATTCAAATGGTATCTTTGATGCCTTTCTTAGTTAAAATGCACCACCACTGCAGATATGATGAGTTGTTCATTCATTTACGCTTCTTATCATCATGCAGTTATTGAGTGCTATGGTTTGAATGTGTCCTCTCCAATATTCAGGTGTTGTCAATGTGATAGAATCAAGAGGTAGGGTCTTTCAGAGATGATTAGGCTATGAGGGCTCCTCCCTCATTTATGGGATTAAGCCCCTTATAAAAGAGGCTTCGCTTCATGCAGGGTTTGTCCAGCATGCCCCTTTACCGTCTGCCACATGAGGATATAACAATAAGGCCATCACCAGATTAGATGCTAGCACCTTGATCTTAGACTTCTCAGCCCCCAGAAGAGTGAGGAAATAAATTTCTGTGGTTTTAAAATTATCCAGTTTCAAGTATTTTGTTGTAGCAGCATAAAATGGACTAAGACATTGAATTATAGCTCAATCTTTTCCATGCATGTTATGAGGTCTTTGAGGGCAGGAACCCTATCTCCAACAAGTCGGGTTAGGGAAAGAAAACTGTGAAGGGCAGTGTAGGTGTGACTGCAGGGGTCAACTTTTGAGCTTTCCCAGAAGACTCTGGAGCAGGGGACAGCTGTCCAAATGAATTTTCTGGGGCACTCCCTGGTTCCTGCATCATGTCTTTCTATCAAACCCTTCCCTTCTATGCCCTCCTCTCTTAGTTTACTCAATTCCATGTGGAGATTTAACTTTGTCCATCTTTCTTTCTATATGAGCCAGCCAGACATTAGGCTCCATATTACCCTCCAATCATTCCAGCAAACCTTATAGCTACTGGAAAGTTTTTAGTAACTATCACAGCTTTTAAGAGGAGTCAGTGTTGGAAGTCACTTCAAGGTCATCTGGTCAGTTGGCTCATTTTTACATATTTTATATATGGGGAAAGCAAAACACAGAGCATAGGCTCTACTTGGAGGCTCCATCAATATTTACAACACAGTGCCATTGGTCCTGTTTTAGAAAGACTCAAGATTCAAACAGGCTTTCTTCAGTACCTCTTTCCAAAGTCCTGTTGTTCAGGAGTAGAGTTGGGCTATCCCCTGAGCATAGTAAGTTTTTATTTTGTGTCTGCTTGCTTTCAATAATAGGAAGAGTAGTTGGGCATCAGTGATGCCAGATACAATAATTATGGCTGCTAACCCTTTATGAACCTAAAAGAGTGCTTGGTAAGTCCTAAAGGGAACTAGAAAAACTCACCAAAACCCTGAATGACCAAGGAAGACTGTCCAAAGACTTTCAGTGGTGAAACGGAATGCAAGTTTCAATATGTGCTATTATTTTCAGTCAGCCTGAAGATGTCATGTATAAAATAGCAGACTATAAGTAACAATACCGGTGGCTGTGTCTGTTGTCTCATTGATTTTCTGGTGGTTTTGTTGTGTAATAAATCAAGTCAAACGATTGAAAATTATGTTTTTTATGCATCCTCATATTTCAGATCAGGATAAATAACTATACTGTGATAAAATTTTGTACAAGGTTTAAATTTTCAATCAGGGTCCAGTCAGGAAAATGAAAATCAAATCAAGTATGTGAACAGAAAGAATTTAATCTAAGAAATTGGTTGAACAGGTATGGGAGTACTGAAGGGACATAAAGGGCTACTGAGATAAGGTAGAAGCAGTAACTTCAAGAAGCCGCTACCACTCTTGGGCTGAGGGAACAAAGGGAAGAGTTTGGGGTTATCAGAGCCTAGGACATCAGAGGAGAGGCCACATAGGAATGGGCTCCAGACTTCTGAAGAGGGGACACTGCTTGGCTGATGCTAGTGTCTTTGAGGAGGTACAATGAGACTGGTTCTAGAGATATGAAAAACAAATCCTGGAAACGAACGAACTGCCACTTCCAGGCATAGAGCCATTGCTGGGATGACACTGACAGGAACAAGCAGGCAGTAAATAGCAGGCCCTTTCTGCCCCCTCCAGCCTCAAAGTCTCCCTGCATCCCTGGTTTTGGTTGAACCTACTAGGGAGCCAACTGGCAAAAGACTGTCAGCTCCAACATCCAAGAGGAGTGTGGAAGACTGGGATTGAGCTGAGATACAATAGCTTACTGATTGGCATACTTCCTAATTTAATAATAATCTATTTAAGTCCATGCTTCAGTATAAGAAAAATCCCCACATAGGAACAAATGTACGTGAATTTAAATAATAAAAACCTATCCACTTTTACAATGAGGAGTTACATAGTTTATGTCTGACTATCCTAGATTCATGATTTCAGGGCTTCTATCAATTAATTCTCAGTAACAGATGCCTTAAAAATTCTAAATCCAGGCCAGTGCAGTAGCTCACACCTGTAATCCCAGCACTTTGGAAGGCCTAGGTGGGTGGATTGCTTGAGGTCAGGAGATTGAGACCAGGCTGGCCAACATGGCAAAACCCTGTCTCTACTGAAAATACAAAAATCAGCCAGGCGTGGTGGCAGGCACCTGTAATCCCAGCTACTTGGGAGGCTGAGGCAGGAGAATCGCTTGAACCCAGGAGGCAGAGGCTGCAGTGAGCCGAGATCATGCCACTGCACTCCTTTCTGGGCAACAGAGGGAGACTCCGTCTCAAAAAAAAAAAAATTGTAAATCCATTTTGGGATTAGGATCAACATCAACGAGATCTGTATTTTCTGAATGCATACTTTAAAGTTGTGTTCCTGGACTCTACCCAAGAGATGCCAATAGCAAGTCACATCTCCCAGTTGTGACAACTAAAAAATATCTCCAGACCTTGCCAAATGTAACCTGAGGGTTAAAAGTAACCCTGGTTGAGAAATACTGGCTACCGGCGCTTGAGCACAAACGTTGATTCACTGTTTTTTTAATAATGATAAAGAATAACGAGAAATGGGTCTCTTATTCTTAGCATCCCTAATTGGAATGGCCGCTCTGTAAACTTGATATAAAATATCTAACTAGTTTTCACAATTCAGTTGGCTTCATTTTGGAAAAGAAGATTTCTCATTTTTGGGGAGACTATTCCTATATTTGGACTGGTGTCTTTTAATCTGTGCTTGCAACTGAACAGAAACGATTCCTGAATCTGAGTGTGTCGTGCTGCATTCCCAACATCAAAGCTCAGACTACTGAGTTGTTTTGTTTTGTTTTGTTTTGTTTTGTTTCACGTTCCATACTATTTATCTTAGGCTTTTGTGGTCAAAAGCCAGAGTTCTAAGATATCTGAATTGTAAAAGCCCTCAAATTGGAATTTAGAAAATGATAGGTGAAAGAAAATTTCTCTTAACAGTCAGTTCTTACACTCATTAGTAAAGGAACTATTAAACACAAGTACTAAATAGGTAAGACATTTTTCTCACTTTTTTTCCTCTATTTAGCCTATGAATATTTGAAATAGTTGTATCTAATGTTTGAAATGTTTCTTTCCCCCTCTTTTTCATATGCTTTCCAGAGAAAACCAACAAAAATAAATACAGCATAATGAAAATGAACGCTTCCAAAGCACATTTGGTTAGGTGAACTAATTAGTCATGTTTCGCTTACATTTGCTTAAGAAAGTCATTTATTCCACCAGAGCTATTCCATACAATTCATGAATACAGCCAATATAAACAGTCATAAATAGTTCAATCAAGAGCATATCTTTTATCGCTGATGTTGTCAAAATAGTTTCTGTCCAAAGAGATTTTGTCTCTCTCCCCTAGTTCCTTTATCTACCTCCCTTGTAGTGCATAATACATGCTCGATTTGGAAAATTTACACAATAATTGAAATAGTAAAGAAGAAACAAATCTCATTACTTAGAGACAACATTTCAGTGTATTTCATTACGGTATATTTTCTCTCCAATATTTTTATCAATGTATTCATTCATCAAAAAAGCATAGCTGTGAACTGGGATCATACTTTTAAGTTTTGTAGCTGAATTATTATCTTTTTTTTTTCTGAGATGGAGTCTCACTGTCGCCCAGGCTGGTGTGCAGTGGTGCAATCTCTGCTCACTGCAACCTCTGCCTCCCAGGCTCAAGCAACTTTTCCGCCTCAGCCTCCTGAGTAGCTAGGATTACAGGCACACACAACCATGCCCAGCTAACCTTTGTATTTTTAATAGAGATGGGGTTTTACCATATTGACCAAGCTGGTCTCGAACTCCTGGCCTCAAATGATCCACTTGCCTCAGCCTCCCAAAGTGCTGAGATTACAGGCGTGAGCCACTGTGCCCAGCTTAATATTTTTTATTGAACATTATCTTGTGCATGTTTTCTCACAGGGCTAAATATTCTTCAGAAAGATATACTATTCTTAACTAATTTATGTTTGAGTAATATTTTGCTTGACTCAGTGTTTTTATGATAATTTTTCCTCTAAAAGTATTAGCATTCACAAAGTTGGGCTTCTTTGATGGTTTAATTCAGTGTTTCTGTGATTTTCAATTAAATCTAAATTTACTCTAAAAAATGTCTCTAATTTTCTGTTACCTAGATTCTTATCTTTATTTTCTGCATTACAAGCAAAGCCGAGGGCCGGGCATGGTGGCTCACGCCTGTAATCCCAGCACTTTGGGAGGTTGCGGGAGGCAGATCGCCTGAGGTCAGGAGTTCGAGACCAGTCTAGCCAACATGGTGAAACCACGTCTCTACTAAAAATACAAAAATTAGCTGGGCATGGTGGCATGTGCATGTAATCCCAGCTACTTGGGAGACTGAGGAGGGAAAATTGCTTGAACGTGGAAGGTGGAGGTTGCAGTGAGCTGAGATCTCACTACTGTACTCCAGCCTGGGTGACAGAGTGAGACTCCATCTCAAAAAAAAAAAAAAAAAAAAAAAAAAAAAAAAGAGCAAAGCTGAGATTTATAAATTTGTAAAGCACTCCTTGCTGTGTAAAGCAGTTATCACAGTGCTTGGGCACATAGATTTCAATGAAAGCTAGTCAATATCATTCTTAGGATTTTCACGATTATTCTGCTTGAAACTTCAGCTTTGAGAATAAAGCAAACTTCATCAAAGGAGTATGTAGACATAGTTAATTTTCACGTGTTACTCCCAGTCAGGGTTTCTCAACCTTTGCAGGACTGAAATTTGGAACTGGACAATTCTTTATTGGGGGAATGACCTGTACATGGTAGGATGTTGATCAATGTCACTGGTCTCTACTCATTAGAGTCCAGTAGCAGTCCCCGACCCCCAAAACAGTTGTCACAACGAAACTTATCTCCAGATATTGCCAACTGATCCCCAGGGGGGCAGAATTGCTCCATGTGGAGAACCTCTGCAATAGGTAAATCTGTCAGAAACCACAGAATGTTCCTTTATAAAGACCACCTGCCATCTCTAAGCCTTCAGCATGAGTGTTTTATTCTTAAATCTCCACATGGCATGAAGTTGCCTTTTCTCCTGAGAAGTCTCTTAAGCTTCTTCCTGTTATTCTTGAGATACTAAAATGTGAATGGTGCCAGAACAACTCACCAGAGATGTCTGAGCCAAAAGGATTTAACAAACAGACACACAGACAGATATTGGCCTAAAAGTCTGTGCATTTGGAAATTAAAATATCCTTCTATTCTCATCCCAAAACCGGGTAGGACTGCATGATATTCGAATGATAAATGAAAAAGTGACCCGAGAAGAACACATTGCCTCCTCTATCACCCTTAGCTTCTCCTTATTTGTGTAGTATAAAGACCATGGGTTACGGCATTATTAATAGCAATAGAAAATTAAGCAAAAAATCAGCTTTTCACAAGGAAGTTACTAATATAACTGATATATCTGTACTATGTAAGGACTTTTTACTTCGTAGGAAATATAGTATATAATATCTATCTATCCCTATAGCTTGTCCAAAGTTAGGATGATATAATATGTTTTTGCTTTCCTTCATGATTAGTTTAAAATCATATTGGAATTTAAAGGAGCATTTAGCAGAGTATCAAATTCTGTGAGAAAATGATGAAAGGAAAAACAACTGGGTCTTTTGAATGAAACAGTTGGGTTGCTGCCGGTGGCTATAACAAGTAAACCACTTAAGTTCAATGGCTAAATTAAACAACACAGAAGCTTAATTCTCACTTCCATAAAAAACCAATTTGAATATTTTCGGTCACTGGGCAGGCAGTTATCCTCCATGGAGTTCTGCTATCCCCTAATGCCTCAAGTCCTCTGCCTCAGAAAAAGAGAATAAAAAAGGGACCAGTGTCTTTGAAGACTTAAACTGAACTGACAAACCTCAACTCTATCCACACATCAGTGGTGAGAACTAGTCATGTGGTTACAACTGGAAGCAAAGGCAGCTGGAAAAGGTAATGCTGGGTGGGGCAGCTGCCTCACCGTGACCACAGCACATGATCGAAGGGGCAGACAATTATCAGTGGACAGACGGCATCCTGCATCCTGCCATCATGAATGCACCTTTATAACTCAAAATAATTTGTAAAAAAGAAACTTAGCTATTGTTATGGATTGGATTTTGTCCCTCAACAAAATATGTTGAATTGCTAAGCTGCAGTACCTCAGAATGTGACCTTATTTGGAAACAGGGTGGTTGCAGATGTCACTAGTTAAGATGAACTCTACTGGAGTAGGAAGGGCTCTTAATCCAATATGACTGATGTCCCTATAAAAAAGGGAGAGACACAGTGAGAAGATAGCCATGTGATGACAGAGGCAGAGATTGGAGTGATTCCCTACAAGCCAAGGAATGCCAAGGAATGCCAAGGACTGCCAGCAACATCAGAGGCTGAAAGAGCCAAGGAAGGGGTCTCCCCTGGGTGATTCGGAAGGAGCAAGGCCCTGCCAACACCTTCATCTCAGACTTCTGGCCGCTAAAACTGTGAGACAATAAATATCTGTTGCTTTAAAGCCACCCAATATGTAGTGTCTTGTTACAGCTGCCCTTAGAAACCAATACAGGAATCCAGTACCAACATGGAGGACAAAACCGTCACACCAACGCTTCCCAGGCCCTGTGTCCTGCCTACCTTTGACTCTTACATATCTCTACTTTATATTTGCCAAAGGAAGCCTGGCTGATGGTGGGGCAATGGGGAGAGGGGCTGGTTGGACAAATACAGCTCTTTAGTCACGACTCCATCAGCCTCATTCAAACTCCCTCAGAGAGACAGTTACCTCTCAGTGTATGTCTTTCTCCATCCTCTGTTCCTTGAACTCCTCAAAAATGGCCCTCTGGATTTAGCCTCTTGGGGTTCTAAGAAGGCCTTTGGAAAAGGAGGAGTTATTATAAGAAGCAATAAACAATATTGGGGCAGAAATGTTCTTCTGCCTAGGCCCCCGCAGGCTGCTGTTAGGACACTTCCCTCTCGTCTTCCATGGCTCCTCTGACATCTCCCTCATGGACACCTCTGCTTCCTTCCATGTGTTCCATGATTCCCCATGTTCTGACTGGCTAATGCACACTGTATTCTTCTATCCAGATTCCCCTGGGAGCTAGTCTCACCAGCCTAGTGAGTTTCCACCACCACATTAGGCAAAGCCTTTACACCAGACCACCTCAGGGATCTCCCCAAGCTATGGAAACTCCACTCTTTGTTCTTGGGCAACCCTACCCCCACCCAGGTGGCTACCTCATGCTAAGAACAGGCTGTCACAGATTCTCCTTCAAGGCACTGTGGATGGGGTGTGGCCCGCTAGGAGGGGACTTTGCACTTTCCAGGTTAGTATGTCTGACAAGTCCAGCACAGACCCAACGTATGTTCTAGTAGTCTTTCCTCTATCTTAATTGCTTATTCTTGACAGATGTCATTTTATCATTTGAGGTGGCATGGTGGCTCAACATGAGTATAGACACAAAGCCTGGGTGTGGTGACTCACACCTGTAATCCCAGGGAGGATTTTTGGAGGCCGAGGTGGGTCGATCACCTGAGGTCAGGAGTTCCAGACCAGCCTGGCTAACGTTGCAAAACCTCAACTCTGCTAAAAATACAAAAATTAGCCGGGCATGGTGGCACGTGCCTGTAGTCCCAGCTACTTGGAAGGCTGAGGCAGGAGAATTACTCGAAACCGGGAGGCGCAGTAAGCTGACATCATGCCACTACAGTCCAGCCTGGGCGATAGAGTGAGACTCTGTTTCAAACAAACAAACAAGACACAAAAGCAGAGCCTGGAGCATACATGGGCTAGTTCAGAGGCTATGCCATGGGAATAATAATGGCTCATACTAATAGCTAACTCTTGCAGAGAACTTTTGAAGAGGCAGACAGGGAGTCTTCTAGATGCTTCACAAAATTAACTCATTTAACACTCACAACAACCCTCTGGGGTGGACACCATTAATATGTCCCATTTTATGGCTAAGGAAACTGAGGCACAGAGAGTCCAAGGAACTTGCCACATGTGTGTATTAACAAATAAATAAGAAGGTATAGGTTTAAAAAAAAGAAATTCCTTGAAAAAACAAAGACATTTGAACTGAATTTGGTGAGACACAGAGACACTGAGGTTTTTGAGACCAGAATGATTCAGCAGGAGCGAGATGGATTAGTGGCCCCTGAAACTAGGGGTAGTGGCTGATCCAAAAAGCTCCTGCAGAGATCCACATTCAGGGGAGAGGCTCTGAACTGGAGTGGTGGCAAAGGCAGTTGAAACAAGAAGCAGGTACTTTGGGAGGCCAAGGTGGGCAGATCATGAGGTCAGGAGATCGAGACCATCCTGGCTAACACCATCCTGAAACCCCATCTCTACTGAAAATACAAAAAAAATTTAGCCAGGCGTGGTGGCGGGTGCCTGTAGTCCCAGCTACTCGGGAGGCTGAGGCAGGAGAATGGCGTGAACCCAGGAGGTGGAGCTTGCAGTGAGCCGAGATCATGCCACTGCACTCCAGCCTGGGCAACAGAGTGAGACTCCGTCTCAAAAAAAAAAAAAAGAAGCAAGTAGACAAAATTGCAGCATCTCGTAGGACTTCCTGAGTAATGACAAGAGCTGTAACCACCAGGGTTCAATGAGGGAAAGAAAACTACTAGGAGAGTGCGATGGGTTGAATTGTTAGCCCCCAAATTCATATGTTGAAGCCCCAACCCCCAGTGTGATGGTATTTGGATGTGGGATCTTTGGGAGGTGAGTAGGTTTAAATGAAGTCATGAGGGTGTGCTCCTCATGAGAGGATGATTGCCCTTATAAGAATGGGCACCAGAGAACTTGCACTCTCTGCCCTCTACCACGTGTGGACACAGTGAGAAGGTGGCTGTCTGAAAGCCAGGAAGAGGGCCCTCACCAGAACCCAACCCTGCTGGCACCCTGATCTTGGATTTCCAGCCTCCAGAACTGTGAGAAATAAATTTCTGTTGTTTAAGCTACCCAATTTGAGGTATCTTGCTATGGCAGCAGAAGTAGACTAAGAGAGGGGAATGGATAACGGATGCATTTACAGTGGATAAGGCTGATGCAATTGTGGGAGTTGGTGAAGCAATCTACAAAGATGAGGAATCTGAAAGGAAAGCCTGACACCGTTCGTGAGACTGATGCCCATTGCAACAGAGCCAGCTGTCTACACACTTGGCCCAGGCCTTGGGGAAGCTGAGGGGGACATCAGAAGGAGCTGGCAGAGCTGTGGTGCAGGTGTTGGCCTCAGGTCAGCAGATCTCATGTCAGCAGATCAGTGACAATGTGCAGAAGCCCTGCTCAAACCTTCAGAGTGTACAAGATATGACTTCTGCTTCAATTCCAATTTCCAAGTTGCACACAAAATGTCCTGGGTGGCCAATATTGCCTAGAATCAAACGGCAAAGGGGATGCTGTGAAACCTAGGCTTAGCTGAGCGAAGTTAATACAGCACAAAGCCAGCAAGATAGTGGATGAGAAAAAGCAGACAAGTAAAAATGACTCCAAGTTTTTGTGCATGCTTGACTAAAAAAATGGTGATGATTCTAGGAGATGTTGGAAGAACATGGTGAGCTTAGTTTTGCTGTAGTCTTTGGCATGTATGTAGAAACATCTAGCAGGCAATTGAAGACTTAAAGAGAGGACAAGACTGGAAATAAAGACATAGGAGTTTTTAACCAAGTGAGGTTTTGTACAGTTCTCCATTCTCTATGCTCCTGAAGGAAATGATGCAGAAAGTGCATGGTGCCATTAAAAATTGGATTTTGTTCCTTTTAAGAGAAAACTTTATTCTTCATTTGATTCTTTCATTTAATGAAAGAATCACTTATTGAGCAACCACTTATTGAGCACGTGTATAAGTTCGTCTTAGTGGTTCTAAGATAGAAAATCTAGGGTCCTGCAAACAAAACTCACCTAAAAATGCCTCAGACCAGGCTGTTATAGGGTTTGTCTATGTTGTGGAAGCTGCTTTGAAGATGACACTTGGAAAAGAAAGGAGAAGGCGCTTAAGAGAATCAGTATGTGTGAGATATAGAAGTTCTTGTACTTACGCTTCACTTTATAACGAGAGGTTAGTTTTCAGAATGGATGTATTGCTTTATTATTTACTTAATTATTTTTTATTTTTGTAGAGATGGGAATTCGCCATGTTGCCCAGCCTGGTCTCAAACCCATGGGCACAAGCGATCTGCCCACCTCCGCCTCCCAAAGTGCTGGGACTACAGGTGTGACTGCCAGATGATGTAATGATTTAAATCAGTGAATTAAGACAAGGGGTCAACAAGAAGATCATAAAAGAAAAAAGACCACTAGGACATGTCTTCCCTGACTTCCTCTTCTTAAAGAGCTACAGAAACTTCGACATTCAGGCTGCCAGGTCAGCCTCGCCCACCTCACCTAAGCAGACCTAAGTCTGGCATCACGTGGGTCTAGCATGGCTCTTGCTGCCTCTACACTTGGACCTCTTCACATGGAGGTCCTCAGTCCCTCCAGCATCTCCTCAAGTTATGTTCTAGTCATAGCACCCCATTAGGAGCTCTGCCTGAGGGCCATTCCATTTGAATGGGGCCTTGACAATCCTTTCTGACTTTCTCCCTGGGTGCTGAAATTGGAGAGAGAGCTTTCTCCACCCCTGATCACAAGTTTGAACCCTTGCCCATGAAGTGGTGCCAAATGCCCTTGCACTCATTGGACCTTGTAATTTGCACAATCAGCCACCTGTTTATTCAGGCCTACAGAGAAGAAATCTCCTGAAATCAGTACCTTTATATCTGTGGTCACTAGATCACCTACATCAGAATCAAATGTAGGGTTGTTTTTAAAAAAATGCATTGTTCATTTTTGCTGACTCAGACTCTCTAACAGCGTGGCTTGAGAGTCTGCCTGTTTAGCAAATATTCTAGGTGATTCTTTGTACATTACAGTTTGAGACCATTGATAAGATCAAGCATAGACTAACACCGGGGGTGCTCCCACCTCCCCAAAAGCTATTGGGCTCCAGACTGTTTCCTTACCAAGGCTATTATTAGTTTGACATGATTTAGTTGATCTCTCTATTCACACTGTTCGCAAAGTGTTGTTTTAAAATTATGCATAGGGTATCTTGGTAAGTAAATTTCGATGTACCATTAGGCTGTTATTGGAGTCTCCATCTGGTGGCCACAGTAGAGAATGGCATGTTTTACTGAAGAAATTATGGGCAAGTGTAAAACTGGGGAAATTAAAAAAAAAGTTTCCTTGGTATCTTAAGGGATTGGCAATCACAGTCTTTCTTTTTTATTTTGTATGCTCTAAGTTTTTCTTCATATAGGCAGAACACTTTGACAAACAGCTGTGGACTGTACTTTCACTTTCAAACACAGATGATTTTAATTAGATGACCTAGCCCAGCAAGCGCTTTCTGCAAAGGGCCAGATAGTAAATATTTTAGGCTTCGGTGGGCCATATGGTCTCTGTTGCAGTTGCCCAACTCTGCTTTTGTAGGATAAGGGTAGCCACAGACAATATGTACACAAATGGGCATGGCGTGTCCCTATAAATATTTGTTTATTAATGCTAAAATTTGAATTTCGCATCTTTTTCGCATGTCACAAAATATTATTTGTGTTTTTCACTCATTTAAAAATTCAAAAACCATTCTCATCTTTGCAGGCCTTGCAAAAAGAGGCAGCAGGTGGGAGATGTCTCCCAGTCCATAGTGTGCAGACACCTGGCCTAGTCTATATAAACCGCTTTCCTTCGGGAATATTGTGAAGGATACATAGTGTGTATTTGTGCTGAGTATCTCTTGTTTGCATTTCCATATACTCAAGAAGTGTGGGGCTGTGGGACTAGTGTACCTTCTGGTCTAGAAACTTTGAACCCTGTAGAGCCTTGGCAAACGGCCACAAAAGCTAATAGGCTGAGTAAAGGAGCCCTGTAGAATACAGTTTGTTCTAAATATAGGGTTGCAGACAAAATTTACAAAGCATTTGAGGAAATCAAATGCCATGAGCAATAACAAGGAACTATAGATAATAGAGTCTGATTTGACCATTAAAAGGAAGGAGTCAATAAATGAATTAAACAGTAGGGTAAACACAGCTCAGCAGAGAACTATGAATTTAGAGAGGGCTCTAAAGAACAGGCCAGATGGTAGTGGGGGTGGAGCCAAGATGGTTGAATAGGAACAGCTCCAGTCTACAGCTCCCAGCATGAGCGATGCAGAAGACGGGTGATTTCTGCATTTTCATCTGAGGTACCGGGTTCATCTCACTAGGGAGTGCCAGACAGTGATTGTATATCTAGAAAACCCCATTGTCTCAGCCCAAAATCTCCTTAAGCTGATAAGCAACTTCAGCAAAGTCTCAGGATACAAAATCAGTGTGCAAAAATCACAAGCACTCTTATACACCAATAACAGACAAACAGAGAGCCAAATCATGAGTGAACTCCCATTCACAATTGCTTCAAAGAGAATAAAATACCTAGGAATCCAACTTACAAGGGATGTGAAGGACCTCTTCAAGGAGAACTACAAACCACTGCTCAATGAAATAAAAGAGGATACAAACAAATGGAAGAACATTCCATGCTCATGGGTAGGAAGAATCAATATCCTGAAAATGGCCATACTGCCCAAGGTAATTTATAGATTCATTGCCATCCCCATCAAACTACCAATGACTTTCTTCACAGAATTGGAAAAAACTACTTTAAAGTTCATATGGAACCAAAAAAGAGCCTGCATCGCCAAGTCAATCCTAAGCCAAAAGAACAAAGCTGGAGGCATCACGCTACCTGACTTCAAACTATACTACAAGGCTACAGTAACCAAAACAGCAGGGTACTGGTACCAAAACAGAGATATAGATCAATGGAACAGAACAGAGCCCTCAGAAATAATGCCTCCTATCTACAACCATCTGATCTTTGACAAACCTGACAAAAACGAGCAATGGGGAAAGGATTCCCTATTTAACAAATGGTGCTGGGAAAACTGGCTAGCCATATGGAGAAACCTGAAACTGGATCCCTTCCTTACACCTTATACAAAAATCAATTCAAGATGGATTAAAGACTTACATGTTAGACCTAAAACCATAAAAACCCTAGAAGAAAACCTAGGCAATACCATTCAGGACATAGGCATGGGCAAGGACTTCATGTCAAAAACACCAAAAGCAATGGCAACCAAAGCCAAAATTGACAAATGGGATCTAATTAAACTAAAGAGCTTCTGCACAGCAAAAGAAACTACCATCAGAGTGAACAGGCAACCTACAAAATGGGAGAAAATTTTTGCAACCTACTCATCTGACAAAGGGCTAATATCCAGAATCTACAATGAACTCAAACACATTTACAAGAAAAAAACAAACGACCCCATCAAAAAGTGGGTGAAGCACATGAACAGAGACTTCTCAAAAGAAGACATTTATGCAGCCAAAAAACACAGGAAAAAATGCTCATCATCACTGGCCATCAGAGAAATGCAAATCAAAACCACAATGAGATACCATCTCACACCAGTTAGAATGGCCATCATTAAAAAGTCAGGAAACAGCAGGTGCTGGAGAGGATGTGGAGAAATAGGAACACTTTTACACTGTGGGTGGGACTGTAAACTAGTTCAACCATTATGGAAGTCAGTGTGGCGATTCCTCAGGGATCTAGAACTAGAAATACCATTTGACCCAGCCATCCCATTACCGGGTATATACCCAAAGGACTATAAATCATGCTGCTATAAAGACACATGCACACGTATGTTTATTGTGGCACTATTCACAATAGCAAAGACTTGGAACCAACCCAAATGTCCAACAACGATAGACTGGATTAAGAAAATGTGGCACATATACACCATGGAATACTATGCAGTCACAAAAA
Source organism: Nomascus leucogenys (assembly GCF_006542625.1). Taxonomy (NCBI): domain Eukaryota; kingdom Metazoa; phylum Chordata; class Mammalia; order Primates; family Hylobatidae; genus Nomascus; species Nomascus leucogenys. The sequence goes on from NC_044406.1 coordinate 10,207,515, forward strand.
ATGAAGAGTTCACGTCCTTTGTAGGGACATGGATGAAGCTGGAAACCATCATTCTCAGAAAACTATCACAAGGACAAAAAAACCAAACACCGCATGTTCTCACTCATAGGTGGGAATTGAACAATGAGTACACATGGACACAAGAAGGGGAACATCACACTCTGGGGACTGTTGTGAGGTGGGGGGAGGGGGGAGGGATAGCGTTAGGAGATATACCTAATGCTAAATGACGAGTTCCTGGGTGCAGCACACCAACATGGCACATGTATACATATGTAACAAACCTGCACATTGTGCACATGTACCCTAAAACTTAAAGTATAATAATAATAATAATTAAATAAATAAATAAAAGAACAGGCCAAACTATAGTGCAGAAGGCAAAAGACATGGAAGTTGCTAAAGTTAAAAAACAAGACAGGTAAACAATAAGCTCCAACATACAATTAGTAGGAATTACAGCTAAAGGGATGGAGAGAGGTAATAATCCAAAGGCTAATGCCTAAGATGTGTCCAGGACATTTTCTTCTAGGCATGTGTAAACTCGATTTTAGTATTATAGAGTGCATGAAAATGTGGACTTTGGAATCAAAGAGATTTTGGTTTGATCATGATTACGTCACTTAAAACCTGGGACCCCAAGTAAATAACTGAAGAGTTGATTTTTTCATCTGTCAACCAACATTACACAAGGAGATTGTGACAACAAATGCAGGAAAGACTTAGCACAGGGGCTGACTCTTGTTAGCCACTACAATTACTGTAACTGAGAGGCACATAAGAGACCTCAGAGTGCGGCGCTGATCTTGGAACTAAAGATGATACCTCAGAACCTCTCACTTCAATTCTTAAAGTGTTCCTCTCTCACACAATGTTCTTGAATAAATCATTTTTATTTGTCTTAACTCCTCTCTCTTTCTAACTTTTGGGTTTGATTTGTTTTCTTTGTATGTTCCCTGACGTCTCGCACTGAGTTCCCATCATGACCAGTTTCCCTGGTGAGAACTATCACTGTATCAAGGGATATTTGAGGTATCCCATTGTAGTCATCAGGCTATATTTGGATCCTCCATTGCTACTTCGGTATCTGGCCTTTCATATGTACATAGAGGGTTTTTTTTTTGATTTATCATCTTGTCTTGAAGTTAGAACCCCCTGAGATCTTTAAGAAATGAAAAGTCCATGTCATTTAGCCATTCCTGGGAGAGCAATTAAAAATAAAAATAAAGAGCAATAAAAACAAATTAAATTTCTTTGAACACCAAGTGGTTTCTCACTCTTAAGCGACTTTCTTATGTTTTGTTTTTATGGAGCCTGGGATAATGACAATCTATCTTGTCCTTGAGGATTTCAGCAGGAAAAGCACTTGACTCACAGGGAGAAATTGGCTGCCCTCACTGTGCCGTTGTTCCTGGATTAGCATCTCTACTTTGATCCTGTCTTCCCTGACTGCCTACACCCCACCCACAGTCTTCTATAAATTGAGATCATTCCTTTGCAAAAATAATCAACTAAAGTGTTGTAGAATAAAAATTAGAAAAAACAAGTTCATGCCATAATATCTTAATATTAGCTGATAATGGGGACATGAGTTTGGGTAAAATTGAAACCAGTAAAATCCTTTGTTTATCATTGAGAATCAAACTAGTAATTAATGGCTTTGGTAGCCCTGGGCTGCAATTCTCCTTGGCCTGGTCTTTTTTTTATACAATAAAAAATTGCAACTTTTTATTTTAGAGACAGTACATGCGCAGGTTTATTACATGGGTATATTGGATGATGCTGAGGTTTAGGGTATGAATGATCCTGTCAACCAGGTACTGAGCATAGCACCCAATAGGTAGTTTTTCAACACCTGACACCCTCCCTCCACTCCCCCTCTAGTAGTTCTCAGTGTCTATTGTTGCCATCTTTATGTCCCTGAGTACCCAGTGTTTAGCTTCCACTTATAAGTGAGAACATGCAGTATTTGGTTTTCTGTTCCTGTGTTAATTCACTTAGGATGATGGCCTCCAGCTGTATCCATGTTGCTGCAAAGGACGTGATTTCATTCTTTTTATGGCTATGTAGTATTCCACGGTGCATATGTACCACATTTTCTTTATCCAGTCCATTGTTGATGGGCATCTAGGTTGATTCCATGTGTTTGCTATTGTGAATAGTGCTGTGATGAATATGTGAGGGCGTGTGTCTTTGAGTAGAACCATTTGTTTTCTTTTGGGTAGATGCCTAGTAATGGGATTGCTGGGTCAAATGGTAGTTCTGTTTTAAGTTCTTTGAGAAATCTGCGGACTGCTTTCCACAGTGGCTGAACTAAATTACATTCCTACCAACAGTGTATAAATGCTCTCTTTTCTCTACAATCTCACCAGCATCTGTTGTTTTTTGACTTTTTAATAATAGCCATTCTGACTGGTGTGAGGTGGTATCCCATTGTGGTTTTCATTTGCATTTTCCTGATGATTAGTGACGTTGAGCATTTCTTCATATGTTTATTGGCAACTTGTATGTCTTTTGAGAAGTGTCTGTTCATGTCTGTTGCCCACCTTTTAGAGGGGTTATTTGTTTTCTGCCTATTGAATTATTTAAGTTCCTTATAGATTCTGAATATTAGATCTTTGTCGGATGCATAGTTAACAAATATTTTCTCCCATTCTGCAAGTTGTCTCGTTACCCTGTTGATAGTTTCTTTTCCTGTGCAGAAGCTCTTTACTTTAATTAGATCCCACTTGTTAATTTTTGTTTTTGTTGAAATTGCTTCTGAGGATTCAGTTACAAATTGTTTACCAAGGTGGATGTCCAGAATGGTATTTCCTAGGTTTTCTTCTAGGATTCTTATAGTTTGAGGTCTTACATTTAAATCTGTAATCCATCTGGACTTAATGTTTGTATATGGAGAAAGGTAGGTCCAGTTTTATTCTTTCACATATTGGTATTTAGCTATCCCAGCACTATTTATTGAATATGGAGTCCTTTCCCCATTGCCTATTTTTGTCAAGTTTGCTGAAGATCAGATGGTTGTAGGTGTGCAACTTTATTTCTGGGTTCTCTATTCTGTTCCATGGGTCTATGTGTCTGTTTTTGTACAAGTACCAGGCTGTTTTGGTTACTGTAGCCTTGTAGTATGGCTTGAAGTTGGGTAATGTGATGCCTCCAGCTTTGTTCTTTTTGCTTAAGATTGTTTTGGCTATTCAGGCTCTTTTTTTGGTTCCATATGAATTTTAGAATACTTTTTTCTAATTCTGTGAAAAATGACATTGGTAGTTTGATAAGGCTAGCACTGAATATGTAGATTGCTTTGGGCAGTATTGGTTTGGTTCCTTTTATACTTCACCCTATACAGGAGGGTGAGACCTGGAAAACATACTGTCTTTGCTCAGTGCTTTGCAAATCAACCAGTACAGGCCCAGAGAGAGAAACTCTCCAGCACCTTCCATCTCCTTTCCTTTGCACTTCTGCTGCTTTTCCTCTCCTACCCTCGTCTCCAAAGACAGTGTATTTAGCTGTTGCATGAGTCAAGTGTATAATTTGGGATGTTGGAATATTGATTTAGTCTCATGACTCCTCTTTGACAGCTGTGGACTCTGGGGCCCATTGAAACGAAGTAGATTATAATAGCAAGTGTATTTGCTTCCTTTGGCAGCTGTAACAAATTACCACAAACTCAGTGGCTTAACACAACAAGAATTTATTATTTTAGTTTCAGAAGTCAGAAGTCCAAAATAGGTCAGCAGGACTTTGTTCCTTCTGGAGGCTCTAGAGCATAACTTGTTTCCTTGCCCCTTCCAGATTTTAGAGGCTGCCTGAGTTCCTTGGTTCATGGCCCTGCCTTCCTCTAATCTGCTTTCATCCTTACATCTCCTTTGCCTCAGACTGTCCTGCTTCCATTTTACTAAAACCTTTATGATTACACTGGGCCTTGGTACCAAGATAATCCAGGATAATCCCCTCATTTCATGATCCTTAAATTAATCATGCTTTCAAACTCCCTTTTATATGTAGGGTAACATATTCAGAGTTTCTGGTGATTAGGATGTGGACATTTTGGGGGGCCATTATTCTGTCTAGCACGGAAGTATTGGCTGTACTTGTCACTGATGACATGTCTTCTATCGATGTCCTGGTATATAAGCAAAACATTTTATTGCCATTTAACTTTTTCAAGTTTATGTCCTCTCCCCACCATTATGAATGTAGTTTCTTTGAGGGAAAAGACTATTCCTTAGAAGCCTTTTGTCCCCTCCAAGGTCAGAACTTCACACATGGTGGGTGCTTGGTAGTTTGGACTCAATTTGATTTTCTCTAAGATCACATGACATAGAGGATGATCCAGGTGTAGATACCTGATATTTTTTCTTCATAGAACATGCACAGAAACGTCAAAAGAATTTATAAGGGATAGTGCCAATAGCATATTTTTAAAATGCCTATTGCGGGTAAAGAACAATGTATCAGATAAATATTTAATATTTCTTATTTAGCTGCTTGAAATCAGTAATTCTCCTTTATTTTGTGTGTTTTCTCTATGTTATTCTACATGTATTTTGGCTGGTCGATGCTAAGTCATAAGTCAGTCCCTTATATGTAGAAAGTTAACTTCTGTCTCCACATCCTAAAACTTAAATTATGTTTTATGGTGATGATGAGGTATGGCTAAAATGTAATATGATAATCAACATATGCAAACTGAGTGGATTCAATTTGTGAAGTTTCCATGTCATCAACACTACTCATTACCCCCTTAATCATTCTGAAGTAAATGGGGAAAAATTGAGTCTTAACAGTGATTGAAAATGGCCCCAAGGTTTGTGCATATGCAAAATGTATTTCTGAACAGACCACTAATATTTGGAGCACCAGTGAGGGACCATCTTTATACTTAAAGCACCATAATTACTCACTTCTATCATATTGAATGAACTACATGAAATATTTGAAAAACAAATGAGCACCTAAATAGATTCTTAGCTGCTCAGTGGATGATATAAACTTGTGCTAAGCATATATTTCCTTTGAGAACTATTTTTGGTATATTAAAGATATTTAAGATGCTCCTGTTTGTGTACAGAGATGCTTTCACTGACCCCTTTCACCAAGGGGTCATTGGAGGATAAGTGGTGGTACTAATTCATCATTGTCTTCTTGCTCCTTCCTCCTTGTGACTAAATATATGATTTTTTCAATGATGAGCTAGGATCCACAGGTAAAGAGTAAAGAGAAGTATACCTGGCCCTGACATGTCAAATATGGACCTTTAAATTCACTAACACCATAACAAACTGTAAAATAAAATATGTACAAGGGAATTAAAACAATGCTCAAATTCAGCTGTTAAGGTATGTCAGTGTGTATGCATATGTGTATATTTATGTGTACATACACATACCACAAACCAAAGCAAAAAGCCAACTTTTCGTCAAACTAAAAAACTTCTCTACAACAAAGGAAACAATCAGCAGAATGAAAAGACAATCTACAGAATGGGAGAAAATATTTGCAAACTATACATCTGATAAGGGGTTAATATAAAAAAAAGGTAAGGAACTCAACACAACTCAACAGCAAGAAAACAAATAACCTGATTAAAACATGGACAAAGGACCTGAATAGACATTTCTCAAAAGAAGACATACAAATGACCAACAGGTGTATGAAAAAATGCTTAACATCACTAATCATTGCATAAATTAAAACCACAATGGGATATCACTTCACATGTTAGAATGACTATTAACAAAAAAAATGATATCAAGTTGGAAAGGATATGGAAACTTTAAAAGGAACCCTTGCACACTGTTGGTGGTAATGTAATTGGCATAGTTATTACATAAAATAGTATGAAAGTTCCTTTAAAAATTAAAAATAGAACTACCACATGATCCAGCAATCCCACTTTGGGGTATACATCCAAAGGAAACAAAATTACTATGTCCAAGAGATATCTGCACCCCCATGTTTATTTCAGCATTATTCACAGTAGCTTATATGGAACCAACCTAAGCATCCATCGGTGGATGAATTGATGAAGAAAATATGGTCCAGGCCAGGCATGGTGGCTCACATGTGTAATCCCAGCACTTTGGGAGGCTGAAGCAGCCTCTGAGGTCACTTGAGGTCAGCCTGGCCAACAAGGCGAAACCCCATTTCTACAAAAATACAAAAATTAGCTGGGCGTGGTGATGTGCAGCTGTAGTCCCAGCTACTTGGGAGGCTGAGGCAGGAGGATTACTTGAACCCAGGAGGCAGAGGTTGCAGTGAGTCGAGATTGCACCACTGCACTCCAGCCTGGGCAACAGAGTGAGACTCTGTCTCAAAAAAAAAAAAAAAAAAGAGAGAGAGAGAAAGAAAATGTGGTTCAAATGCAGGATGGACCACTACTTAGCCTTAAAAAAGAGGAGAAATCCTGTTATTCAAAACAACACAGATAAATCTGGAGGACATTATGTTAAGTGAAATAAGCCAGGCACAGAAAAACAAATACTGTCTGATCTCATTCATATGTGGAATCTAAAAAAGTTGAACTCATAAAAGTAGAGAGTAAAATGGTAGTTACCAGGGGCTGGGGAGATGGAGGGTTGGGAAGTTGTTGGTCAAAGGATAAAAAATTTCAGTTAGATAGGAGGAATAAGTTCAAGAGATCTATGGTACAGCATGGTGACTATGGTTAAAAAGAACATACTGTATTTTGAAAATCATTAGAAGAGTAGATTTTCAGTGTTCTCACTGCAACAGGTGATAAGTATGTGAGGCAATACATATGTGAATTAGCCCTATTGAGCCATTTCACAAAGTATACCTACTTCAAAACATGTGGTACACAAAAATATATGCAATTGTTAATTTTAAAAATTAAACCTAATTTAAAAAGAAAAAAATCAATTAATCCACGGAGTTCTATCTATTAATGATGGTAAAGAATCCAACCAAAAATGATGACAATGGTGTTGAAACTCAAGGTAATACCATCTGTGTATCTTTGTGGATAAATAGGCTTGATGGTAGAGTTCTATTCCCATTGCTTCAGTGGTCCTCAGCTTTGGCTGTTTTGCAGCGCTGATGTCCAATCATGTAATTATTTATAATCCAACCTTGTCCTGAGGAACACTTTCATTTTAGGATACCAGGTTATGTTCCTGGGATGTATGTTACCATCTCCTAAATGGACTCAGCCAAAGGTCAATCAATGCCATTGATAGCCAAGAACATGTCACAGCTGTGTTTTCTTTTCCATTGAATTAAATTAGAGGAAATTTTGAATGATTCAGGGCCCTGCCTTCCTACAAATAGTTTTGACTTTTGAAGAAAATGTAAATTAAGGAAGCGTTTTCAGAGAGATTTCTTTGTTCCCACTTCTGAACCCCCTAGCTGCATTCTGTTCTGGTTCATCATCCACATGATCTATTTAAAAGAGTTAACTGAATAAGTTACTTGAGGAAACTTGCAGAGAATACTCATACCATAATAGAAGACAGAATTTCTGAAGGTAGTGACTATAATTGTGACATCACAAGAGGTAGAGTTAGTAGCAGGGTGTGGGTTCCTCTGCAGGTCCACTGAAACAGTTTCATCCCCTCCATCAGGGCTGCATCTTCGCCTAGTAATAGAAAGCAGTTATGGAAATCTGGACTGTTTTGATTTTTAATGTACGAATTAGAAGAATTACCTTCTTCTATAATTTATGAGTCAGAAATCGAAGTAACTTCATACATTTTTTAAAAGTTGTAAAATTCTTTTTTCTAACTACTTTCTATATTCTCTCATTAGACCTGATTTTTTCTCTAAAACAAAATGATGTCTGGAAGACTAGCTGGCATGAGTAGATTCAAACATCTGTGTGCCATCTGTAGCAAACTCCAGACCAATCATTTGAAGTGAATTGGGCAGAAGACTCACAAAGAAAGTGGGTTGTGCAGGGCATGGAAGTCCCGGCAGAGGTTAGATGTTTTTGTTTTCTGTTCTCTCCTGTATCTCTTTTTCTCCACAGATTTCTCTGTTCTCTTCAGCCCCTCCTCCTTGATCCTGTTTCTAGTTTAAGAACAGCATATTACAGTTTGGTGAAAATAAATACTTTATTCCACATATGGCAGTTATTTTTAAAATGTTTTCTGTACAAAATTCTTACCTTATGAATTTGCCTCTCCTGTGCACACATTAGGGTACAATAGTTTAAACTAGGGTTTCTTAATCTTGGCACTGGTGACACTTGGGGCTGGATGACTCTCGTGTGTGGATGATTGTCCTGTGTACTGTAGAATGCTGAGCATTCCCTACTAGATGCCAGGAGCATCCCCAGCTCCACTGTGACAACCAAAAATGTCTCCAGATATTGCCAAATGTCCTGGGGACAGGGGCACAAAACCACCGTCAGTTGAGAACCACTGATTTAGAAGAATGTGGATCTCTTATTTTCCCAGGGTTACAATGAGTATAATTAATGAAAAATATAAAATTTCTACTAAAAGTGCCATGCCGTAGCTGGATATTTTGATTCTTAAGTGGGACGTATTTTCACATCATTTCAAGTGCCTTAACAGTCTGTCTAGCCTAATTAATATGTAGCCCTTATAATGTTAAGATATTGTCATATAAAGTTCATGTCACTATCAAGCTTGATGCTCATGCATGGTTGAGCCACAGCTGTAATCGCTGTTTCTCTCATTGCTCACCCTGTACACCAACCTATGTGACAGTCGCAATTGCAACATCTAGACTTCCTCCCCTGCTCTTTGAATGTAACCTCATCTTCTATTTTCCATTCTGTTTCAGTCTCAACTTTTTGTTTTGTTCTCTAGCCAATTTCTCCTTTTTCTCAGGGTTCCATCAAGAATCCCTGCTGTCTTGGGTTTAAGCAGCCCATTGTATGGAACAGTATCAAAGGCTTTCTGAAAATTGAGATTATCCATGTTGTATGAATTACCATTTTCCAATGCATCTGTAAGGAGCTCCAAAGTATACAAAGAAGCCAGTGAAGTTAGACAGAGAGCATCTTTCTACATAAAGCCCCTCACTGTTTGTCTTCTTGGGGCCAAAACACCCATTTGAAAGGGAGAAAGATGCTTGTTGAATATGTTTTGAATGCATTCCAAATATTTGTATGTTTGGCTTCATGTTGACAGCCATCTGGAAGGCTGATAAAATTTTTCTTCCGGATTATTTGGGAGTGTGTAGCCAGAGCTTCTGTGTCTTCACTGACTGTGGCTTATTCAGAGTTAATTAATATTTATTGAGTCCTTTAAAATATCTATTTGATCTTCATGAGCATCACATAAGGTGTATGTTTTTGTTCCCATTTTACAGATAAAAGAAATGAGTCTTGAAGACTGTGGTCACAAGATAAGTGGCAGACTCCAATTTGAACCTGGGAGTTCTGACTTCTACTCCAGTCTCCCTCCTCTACAGCATACGGAAAGAACCCAGGGTCCTGTGCCCAAGACATGAGTTTTAATCCACATTAAGCAACTCCATCCTCACTACTCAAGATGTAATCTTTGGACCAGCAACTTCAACAACATCTATGTGCTTGTTAGAATTGCAGAGTCCTGATCCCCACCTAAGATCTACTAAATCAGAATCGGCACTTCAACAAGAACCCCAGATGATTCCTATGTATACTAAATTTTGAGAAGTACTGCTGTTCAACTCCGTGAACATGGAAAGATAATGACCCAGTTGTGTCACTATGCTGTGTCCCTTTGTAACACTGCGTTACCCAGCAGCTTAGCCTCTTCCTGATGCCCCTGCCTGCCTTCCTCTACTATGGTACTCTTATATCCTCCTATGGTACTCTTCTAACATTCTACCTTATATTTTAGGCCAGAAAAGACCAAAAGTTTTTTACCTCCTTTGCCAACACAAAGTTCAATTCACAGTGGTTTCCTAGAACATTGTGTTGAACAGGATTCTGAGGCTCTGTCTGGCAGAGGCTGGTAGAAGTCTGATGTTTGCCATGGGTGTAGGAAGTGAACGAGAAAAGCAGGTATGCCATGGATGTGCCATTCTTCTTCTGGACACTCCTTTTCTACTTCTCACTATCAATGCTTACGTATTTATTACCTCACTGTCTCAATGCCATGCTAAGTAACTGCACAGAAAATGTGATGAGCCAATTCCAGCTAATGGTCGATCAGTGATTATGACTTATTCATAATTCTCAAGTAACTATGTGCATTTTGATAGGGTGCTTTAATTCTTCACAAAAATAAAATTAATGGTAGAATTTTTACTCATTGGGCATTTTGTCATTTTCAATTCCGTCCATTTCAATAAACTTAGGATCACAATATGCTGGTTGGGACCTCAGTTCCCCTACCTTCTTGTATATTGGCAACATTGGTGAGGAAAGGCATCTCGTAAAAAATATAATGGACCAGTTTGTTTCCATCGACACCACCAAAGAGAAAGGAGCAAGACCTGCTTAAGGACACCAGAAATGGAGGATTGTGGGGAACAATTGAGCCAGTTACAGAGACTGGCCCTACCAGGAGCAGTTCAGCAACTCAGACCCAGCCGCAAAGGGTACTGACAAACCACAGGAGACTGAATGATTGTAATTACTGATCACATTTGCTTAGAGTGTTACCATGTACAAAACGCTTTCTCATTTTTCTGTATTGATAGATCGTCTGAGTTATTTGGCTAAGCCTTACTGGTAATCATTGTTTTTTAGATTCCCCATATGCTTTCACTGGGGTTGGGGGCAGGATCACTGAATGTGATACTTGGAAGGTGGGTTTTTATGAAAGAAACAAAAAGATTTATTGAGAATCCTCAGTCTGGTCTAGGAAGTGAATGGGTAAACTATGTCCAAATAGTAGTAGGCATACAGGGTTCATGACAACTATAAAAGGCCAAGTAGTGCTTACACAGCCCTTTCCATCAGGAATGTGTGAGAATGTAGCTAAATGCGGATGGGATTGTGCCATCTGCCCCTTTAGTCAGGCAGTCAACAGACACCTGGGGACATGTACAGCTACAAGGAACTAGCACTGCACTAGACCAGAGGAACATAGATGACTAACACAATTTCTTCCCCTAGAAATTCACCATATGCCTTTATTCAGCTCCAGATTCCCTTCTTTCATTATCTGGATGTCATATGGTTCTCTTTTCCTTGCTAATCCACATCCAGGCTGATTATGAAAGTCCATGTAAAGACATTTGCTTTCTTTTATTTTGTTTGATTCATGAATGCTAGAGTTCTGTTTCTTGGCCTTTAGCTCATTAACATTCAGTTTCTAAAGTACAAGTGCTTTCCTTGCAAATTTATTTTTAATTACATGATGACTACATGAATGCATTCTCATTTGTAAGATAGTCGCCCATACAGCTTCATTAATTCACCTTTGATATTCTTGCCTCCTATACCCACTCTGAGGCTTCTCCACAGAGGTGATGACTGTTCTCAGTTATTCTGAACTGTTCAGCATCCCTCTAACAATGTCTGTTCATATTTGCAACTCACCAAACATTTGGCTTGGCTCATTTTATCTATCCATCAATACCTTCTACAAAATGCTTTCCCTGACTGTGGTTAGAGAATGATAGCGCTCTCTGGCATGAAAAAGCAGAGGACTGGGGGCAAGGGGCACTATCTCCAGTACCAAGTGTTCCCTCAAAGATTCTCCTTTCCTATAGCCTTTAGTGAGCCTGTCATTTTCACCTCTGCAGATTCCCCTGAGCAGCTATAGGCTGGAGTTACAAGCTTACCCGGGTTGCAGAATTGTGCCTTGCTGCAGTTGGGTTGTTTGACCATATTGTCACAGCTATGCTATTTTAGGGTAGGCTTTAGAAGGATGATAGTCAGATGACATGGAGCTAAGCTATACTAGGTGCCCAGTTTCAGGAGATGGTTGACTAAATTCAAACCTGCTTTGACTAGTGTTTCTCTCCCTTCTTAATCTCCCCACCCCCTGCCCAAGTGAAACTCGGTTATGGTTCTCTAATGTCTTATGTTTCCTTACCCTTGGGCATGCCTAGCTGCCCCTTTTCCCTTTTTTCTTAGAATATTTCCTTTCATTTTTTTCCTTATTTGAGAAATAAGACACTGCTAGAACTTTTTCAGTGTTTGCAGAAAGGTGGTGTATGTCAAAAGATGCTGGATGTCTAAAAGATGAAGATGGTAAAATTGCTAGATGGGACCCGGGGGCCAATATGGCAGGCTTGTTCCTTCCACCAGTTTCAATGATGCTCCAGTCACTTGCAATGAGATGCAGTTGTAAGGTAATAGAAGTGGGCTTGTCTGTAAGTAGATTGTGTCTATTTGTTTACTTTATAAAACTTTATATAAATATATCCCACTGAGATGGGCTTGAATATTGTATTGTCTGGACTCATGATGCCAGCAGTTATAATGAGACCAGTAAATTTATTAAATTCCTGAGGCTAGACTGTTGCTGCCTTCTCTATGTTATACCATGTATTAGTTTCTTATTTGCTATAACAAACTACCAAAAGTTTAGTGGCTTAAAATAATACATGTTTATTCTCTTGCAGTTCTGGAGCTCAAAAGTCTAAAATGAGTTTTAATGGGCTAAAATCAAGGCAGTTTTTGGCTCTGGTTCCTTCTTCCATCTTCAAAGTGCATCACTCCAATTTCTGCTGCTGTCATTCCATCTCCTTTGTTTATTGACTTCCTTGCCTCACTCTTATAAGGGCCCTTGTGATTACATTGGACTCATCCACTTTGGTATGCCCAAGTCGGGAGGTCAAGAGAAGGCTCTGACTGGACACCCAGGAGTAATAAAGATACAGAAAACAACTGAAGCCATATTGGATGATGGGACACTACATAGAACAATGGTTCTTAATCTTTGAGGAAAACTGAATGAACCCTAATGATCTTTGCTTCAGAAAAATGCAAATTCAGACACAATTTCACATGCAATTTTAGGGGCTTAAGTACTCTCTAGGCATTCGTGAATGCAAGGTTAAGAACTCTTGATGTATACTTATCTAGGATAACTATTCCGTTGGATCCTTACCTCATACCTCTCACCAAAATACATTCCAATGGCTCAAGGATTGGATCATTATCAAAGAAAACATGGAAGAGTTTAAAAAATCTTGTGGGAGATAGAGGCATTTCTAAGCATAAGACAAAAATCTCTAACACATGAAAGGAAAGATTAACAAATTCAACCACACAGGAATGTGTCTGTGTGTGTGTGTGTGTGTGTGTGTCTGTGTGTGTTTGTATTCTGCATGGAAATAAAATCATAAACAAAATAAGAAGGTAAATAACAAAATGAGAAACACTTTGCAACTCATACCAAAGCCGAAGGGCTAACTTTCTTAACAGTAAAACATTCTTAAATTGATAAGAAAAAGACCAAAAGACTAACTGAATAAATGCGAGAAGCAAGTTCACAGAAATTGATACAAAAACTTTTTTGAAACTTGAAAATATGCTCAGTTTCATAAAGTGCCATTTTCTTTTTTTTTTCCTTTTCTTTCTTTCCTTTTTGAGACAGGGTCTTGCTGTGTCACCCAGGCTGAAGTGCAGTGGCACCATTATGACTCACTGCAATTTCTGCCTCCAGGATTCAAGATTCTCATGCCTCAGCCACCCCAGTAGCTGGGATTACAGGTGCACGCCACCATGCGCAGCTATTTTTTTTTTTTTTTTTTTGTATTTTTAGTAGAGACAGGATTTCGCCATGTTGGCCAGACTGGTATTGAACTCCTTGCCTCATGTGATCCATCCATCTCTGCCTCCCAAAACGCTGGGATTATAGGCGTGAGCCACCATGCCTGGCCAAGAGAAACGCCATTTTCAAATACTAATTTGAAAAATATGAAGACAACTGAGCACAGTCTTAGTGATAGTAGAGGAAAAATTCCATACATATGCTGCTACTGGGAATGCAGTATGTACCACCTCTAGCCCAGTGTTCATCAAACTGAAATGTGCACACAAATTACCTGGGAATCTTGTTAAAATGCAAATTCTGGTTCAGCTGGTCGGGGGAGGGGCCTGAGATTTTGCATTTTGTTTTGAGATAGAGTCTTACTGTGTTGTCCAGTTTGGAGTGCAGTAGCATGATCACAGTTCACTGCAGCCTTGACCTCCTGAGCTCAAGTGATCCTCCCACCTCATCCTCCCTTGTAGCTGGAACCACAGGTGCATGCCACCACACCTGGTTTATATTTCTTGTAGAGATGGGTTTTTGCCATGTTGCCCAAGCTGGTCTCGAACTCCTGGGCTCAAATGATCTGCCGACCTCACCTTCCCAAAGTGCTGGGATTACAAGCATAAGTCACCACGCCTGGCCCAAGATTTTGCATTTCTAACAAACTCCCAGGTGAGGCCAGTACTGCTGGTCCACAGAACAGACCACACTCTGTGTTATAAGCTCTAGTAATTTGTAAATGTTTAATAAAATTTTAAATAAAAGTCTCTCTTAAACCATCAACACCATTTCTATGAATTTATCCTACTTTTATTCTCACATATGTGGGAAATGGTGTGTGTTCTAAGATATTCCTCATGAAATTGGGTGTAAAAACAAAAGATAGCAAGCTACGTCAATATCTGTCATCATAAGTGTGCTAGCACTTTCTTTCCCCCTTCTTTGTTCCTACTCTATATCTACAATGGTTTCGATATTTTAGAAGACTAAAAACTACATTTGTCAGACTCATGCAGCTAGGATTTCTGACATGATTTAGATTTCATCGATGAGCTGCATTTTCCATGAAATGTAATGTACTGATGAGACATTTTCCTGATGCTTTGGAGTCTGAAAAGGAAAATGAGGCAGACATGAGCATTTGCAGCAGCTGGACTCCACATTCCAGCATGTACTCACCAGCTTCATAAGCATGAGATTCAGCTGTGGGAGTGTCGTGACAGCATTAGTCGCAGTTCTCTGACTTTGCAATCACAGCAATTATGGTATGACTTTTGTCTTTTTAAAAATATACCAGAAAGCATGAGAATGGTGTGACTTTTAAACCATTAGCCCATGGGCAATCCCCTGAATTGCTCCCAATGAGTTTCCAAGCACCTAATTTTCTGTGTTAAAACTCTTTCTACTTAAAATGCCTAGAGTGTTTACTGCACATAATCCTAAATAAAACAGTATTTGGCACCAAGATGGAAAACTAAAATGAGTTATCTCACCCGTTTGTGTTTGATGACAGTGATAACAACACCATACTAGTTTGTATTGTCCTACCATATAAATAATCCTATCCAGCTGAAATACTATTCAAGGGCAAAGGAAAAACGGAATGCTAAATGAAGAAAGAAATTTCACCAAGAAAAACCTCATGAGTAGTTGTGAAATCAAGGAATATAGTAGCTACATACATTGTTTCCTTGCCATTTTGTGTATATACATTTATATAGTAACCAAATTTCATTTCTCCATTTTCTCCTTCACCTTTATTTTACATAAAGGTGTTAAAAGTATCATTTAGTTTATACTAAATTAGTATAGTGTTTAGTTATAATTTAGTCATTGTGTTACAAGACATAAAATTTCAATTGTGACTAATTTTAAAAAGTAATTAAAATCACTTAGAGTTTGATTCTGCAAAAAATAGAATTGGTTCCCCTTTATGGAGAGAGGGTGAATATATTTTCACTGTAGAAGGTAACATATAATATAAGGTGTGACCATATTGTTGCAATTTAAAGATAGGTGGAAGGATAGATATTTATGGTGAATAACCCAAATGGCTTGACAGTGTCGTTCAATCAGGCTTTGATATCCTTTTCCACTCTTCTTTCTGTTTTATTTAGGTTCTGCCATGAGTTTCTCTTATACAACAAGAAAGCGACTCCAAGTTGAAAAGCATCCAGACTAAAAGTAAGACAAAGGCCATCTCTGTGATATTATGCAGGCTGCATACAAAGTCAGACAGGTATGAATGCATGTGGCTGTTGGTTTCCATCTTCCAGAGTCTACTCACCAGCTTCCTGGTATGAGACAGCACCATTTGTGGCCATGGCAATAGCAACTTCTGAATCTCTGGATGACAGCTATGGTTGTATAACTTTGAAACCAGTAATTCGGTGGCAACTCCATTATTTCCACTTTTTCTTCCCTTTCGATAACTTTATCTCACCTAATTCCTTTTATTTACAAACCAGAAAGCCAGTGAATTTCTACTTTCTGCATTAAACTCTAAGAGGGCTGGTTAAATAAATTATAATACATCCATATGTAGACACACTCTACATCTACATGCACACAAAAGATGTAGCTCTATATATACATATATGCAACAATCTACATGATACATTATTAAACAGTAAAAGCAAGACACAATATGTATGTAGTATTATACAGTATCTTGTGTGTGTCTATGTCAGTGTATACATAAAATATCTCTGCAAGGATACAGAAGAAATCTATAACAGAGATTCCCCTAAAAAGAGAAATGGGGTGTCTGAGAGTCAACAGAATAGAAAGGAGACTCTTCACTTGACACCCTTTGTATCTTTGGAAGTTTTATCAACTGAGCATATTACACCAACAAAAAGTGTTTATGAAACAAATTAAAAAGAGCTTGAATCTAGGGTGAGAGAAAAGAAGGCCTAGAAGAAAGCCCTAACTATTATCGGCGGATAAAGGAAGAGCATGTACAAAGGAAACAGAGAGTGGCTCAAGAGCTTGTAGTAACAATGGGAAAGATAGTGAAACAGAGACAAAGGTAGTGGAGTGTTTCCAGAAGGGCGAGAGTTAGCACCTGAGTAAATGCTGCCAGAGGGCCAAGAAAAGCAAGATAGAAAACCCAATTGTTACTTGGGTTAGCACCACGGTCATCCAAGGTCTTGGTGAAAGGAGTTTTAATGGAATGCACGCTTCACTCCTCTGAAGAATATGAGGAGGTCATTGGGTTGAAAGAGGAGAGACAGTATCCCTTTTTAAAAAAGGTTATATTGCTTGCTCAAAGGTGCAGTCAGTTCAGATGGCCTAAAAGATTCCAATCAGTTTAGAGACCCCTACATTCTAGTGGGTTATCCTAATAAGCTGTTGTGATTTTTTTTAAAACCCCTCTATTGCTTACTGAGTGAAATAAAGTCACTAGGTGAAATTTAGAACACACCTACTAACATAAGTTTCTGGGAAATAGCTTTATTATCCAGCAGGATCTGGGCTTTTGTCTCCAAATTATAAAAATAGTATGAAAGGAACAGGATGTAAAGTCCTTAAAAGACTGGTGAGTACTAGTAGTTTGGAGGGTGACATGCATGGCTGTCTTTAGTTTTCACATGCAAAATGAGAGTCAAAGCAGTGAAGTGCTCTCAAGGCTGGAGGAAGGGTCATTAGGAGGACAAAGCCATGCCATGGGTTTAGATTTATTTTATTTTAATTCTTATCCCTAAATCCATGAGAAATCCCACTATACTCATTTATCTTCTAGAATAATTTATTAAATAATTCGGTAACTTATTAGCCACACTTTTTGCCCCCTAGAACTTAAAATCTAGTATAAACAACATTGATATGATATAAACTGAATGTAAACAGCATATAATTTAAATTAGTATACAAGTTGAAGATACATGTATTTTATTCTAAAAGCTTTATCATCCTCACTTATGAAAGAACATGAAAAACAGAATATACATTTTGCTGCTTTCATGCTCTTTTTGGGGTGCCTTTTGGTCTCAAGTCTGTAAGAGACCTATTTGCAAAATAACCAGTACTCATTTAAAAATTGCCTGGAAAATGTTATTAAGCTAATAAAAGTGAATTAATATTTAGGTCTAGTTGAAATGATACAGTTTAAACAGTGAGAAAAAAATGCCTGGCTTGTCCCAAGCACTATTTTACCACATCAGTTTATTATAATCCTTTAAAATATTTTGTTGTTCTTGTTGTTTTGTTTTGTTTTGTTTTTTGTTTTTGTTTTTCAGACAGAGTCTCACTCTGTCGCCCAGGCTGGAGTGTAGTGGCACGATCTTGGCTCACTGCAAGCTCCGCCTCCTGGGTTCACGCCATTCTCCTGCCTCAGCCTCCCAAGTAGCTGGGACTACAGGAGCCCACCACCACGCCTGGCTAATTTTTTGTATTTTTAGTAGAGACGGGGTTTCAACATGTTAGCCAGGATCATCTTGATCTCCTGACCTCGTGATCTGCCCGCCTCAGCCTCCCAAAGTGCTAGGATTACAGGCATGAGCCACTGCGCCTGGCCTAAAATTGTTTTTTAAACAATATTGGATGAAAATTTCAAAATTTTTCCAAAAAAGTAAGTTTGATGGCACAAATCCATCTGGTCAGAGACATTGTCTTTATAAGGAATCTAGTAGCTTTCTGTTTATAAAATTAATCCAGTATTATTTGTATTTTTTCCTTTGGGATATAAACAAGGAAAAAAATGGCACATGAGATTAAATACAGAGAACTATATAGTTATCACATCTAATCTATCAATCTCAATGAGCAGGTCTAAAGGATGTTAGGTATGTTTATAAGACAAGAGACTTAGGTTGGCCACAATCTAAAGATTTAGCAAACACAGTAAACTGATGTGACATGTTTCACCATATTTTCTCATTGTTAGCTGTGGTCAAAAATGTCATGCCGGGCATTAAGCAACTTTTGAACCTCCCGTCGGTGTCTAGACTTTAGCCAAAGTAGGCTTTGTTTTCATCTTCTAAACCTTTGCACATGCTTTTTCCATTTGCTCCACGATCAACTTTTCCTCTCTGATCCCTTCTTATCTTTCAGCACAATTTCTCTGGAGGAGGAATATCCGTGCTCCAGATATTCTCTGACCTTCAGCCATGAAGTTGCTCACCCCTACTATGTCCTCCTATAGCACTCTGTACTTCCTTTTTCATTACATTTTTTTCTTTATTAAGTTTGTAAATTCATTTGTCAATTCAACTAGTCTTGGCTTCATAGGGCTAGGGACTGTACTAATGTGCTGCCATCTCATATCTCCTCCAGTGTCTAGTGTCTAAGAAATACTTTCTGGATAAATGAATACTCTAAATGACCATACTGCATAATTCTCATTCCTATTCTTGGTTTTCTCAGTCACTGTGTTTCTCCTCCTGGTGCACACACATCTTTGAAAATGCAGAATTTACATTACAGATTAACTGCAACTTATATAAGTTTTAAATAAACTTGTAACATTTTATATAAACTTTTGTAAACTTATTTCCTTAGTGTAAAAGTACTGCTGGATAGAAAAGGTGCAGGTCTCTTTAGGACTCTCAAGTTCTGAATTGCACCCACTGTTACTGAAGCACCAGGGTTTGGACTAGGTCCTGCTGCTCGTCTCACAGAAAGCCACAATGAGTACTGTCAAGGAAGAAGGCTTTAATTGGGTGCTGCAGCCAAGGAGATGAAAACTCAGTCTCACATCCGTCTCCCTGAGTCTCAAATCCATCTTCCTGACCAGCTAAAACTAGGGGTTTATAATAGTAGTGAAGAAATGTAACAATGTGTGAGAAAACAGGAGCTGGGAGGGGCAAGAAAGCAATCATCATGAATGAGGGATCCAGCCTCTAATTGTCTGGATGTGCTGATCTTGTGAGTTTTAGTTCTTTGACACTTTTATTTATTTATTTATTTATTTTTGAGAGGCCTGAAGGTCTTTGCTTCCTGAGGAAGGAGCTCCCATAACACAAATGCAAGTTTCAAGTTTTAAGACCAGAAGGGTCAAAAATTTTTTTTTCTTGAGAGAATGAGTCTCATTCTGTCACCCAGGCTGGAGTGCAGTGGTGCGATCTCAGCTCACTGCAGCCTCTGCCTTCTGAGTTCAAGCCATTCTCCTGCCTCAGTAGCTGGAATTATGGGCATGCCACCACTCCCAGATAGATTTTGTATTTTTGGTAGAGACAGGGTTTCACCATGTTGGCCAGGCTGGTCTTGAACTCCTGGCCTCAAGTGATCCACCTGCCTCAGCCTCCCAAAGTGCTGGGATTACAGGCTTGAGCCACCGCACCTGGCCCCCAGAAAGGTCAACTTCTCTTTATCCAAAAAATTATTTACGGGACTGTTGGATCGGTTTTACTGCCATAAACTTTTATGTGCTCTTTTTTGTAATATACTGTGAAAGTTTACCTGTACCTTACTTTATACATTTTCATTAGTCTGCCTGCCCAGACACTGCTGCAGAAAAGGAAAGTTCTGAAAGGAATGTTCATTTCTACTTTTGGGGTTTACATTTGACCAAGTTCAGAAGGGACCTGAGGAGCAGAATAAAGTTGTGGTGGATGATGACAACAATGATGATGATAGGAAACAATTACACATGCTGAGCACTGTGCTAAGTACCTTATAGTATATTATCCTTTAATCTTCCCAACAATCCTGAGTTAGATATGGATACATTAATCAACTGACAGAAAAAAAAATCGAGATGTGCATTTTCACATGTATGAGCATGCACACACGCACACACACACACACACACACACATATGCACACATTACGTGGAGCAAGGAACCAAATGACCTGGCTTGGAATACAGGTTCCACCATGAGCTATTTCTGTGTGCCTCTTAGAACTGAATCTGCCATACAAGGGAGGCCTTCCAGGTACTGACCATGCTATTTCTTGACCTCAGTTGTGGTTACAGAAGTATTCATTTTACAATAATTTGTTAAGTCATGGGTTTAAGTTTTATACAATTTTTATATGAGTGTAATATTTTATAATAAAAAATGGTTGGGGCTGTGCATGGTGGCTCATGCCCATAATGCCGGCACTTTGGGAGGCCAAGGCAGGAGGATCACTTGAGCCCAGGAGTTTGAGACCAGCCTGGACAACATGGTGAAACCTTGCCTCTAGGAAAAATACAAAAGTTAGCCAGGGGTAGTGGCATGTGCCTGCAGTCCCACCTACTGGGGAGGCTGAGGTGGCAGGATCGCTTGAGCCCTAGAGGTGGAGGTTGCAGTGAGCTGAGATTGTACCACTGCACTCCAGCTCGGGTGACAGAGTGAGACACTGTCTCAACAAGAACAAGAACAACGACAACAAAAATGTTGGAAGAGGGGGAAAAAAAAGAAGGAAAGGAGGGGAGGAGGAAGAGAAGAAGGGTGGAGGGAAGGGTGGGAGGGGAGAAAGGAAGGTGAGAAGAGAGGGAGAAGGAGGAGAGGGGCAAGGCGGGAACAGGAAAGAAGAAGCCTAGCATAAATTTAGCATTTTATAACCATTAGCTATTATTAGCTAAAAACAATTTTCTAGGCTTTTTAGATACATTTTTGAATATAGAAACAAGGTATTGATCAGTGAGATATAGCCCATGAAGTGTCTTCTGCACATACATACACACAACTAGCTCTTTTACTGAGGGGATTACTTTTATGGAAAACAGCCCAATGTTTGACCATTTATTCCTGTTAAAATTTATTATTACGAAATATTACAAACAGAGAAAATTAGAATAATATAACAGATACCTGTGTACTCACTATACAGCCTTGTCAAACCTTTATATTTTGTCCTATTTGTTTCAGTTAAGTAAAAAATAATTATGCAATTGGAACACTGCCTCCACAATACGTACTCCTTGCCTCATCCTATTTCTCTCCTATCTTGGAGGCAACCACCATTCTGGATTTACTGTTTATTTTTTTGTGCATTTTTATGCACACATCATATACACTATCATGTGTTTTTAAGATTGTTTTTTACTGACTGCTACAGTTTTGATACAATGGCTCTATGTTATTTCTTTTATGTGCTGCTGTATTATATTGTATGAATATTACACTTATCTATTTCTACTTAGATCATTTTCATAATCTTTGTAATAACAAGCAATACTAGAAAGAAAATTATGATACTCATCTCCTGTTACAAAGTATTTTTCCAGATACATATTTAAAAATTGAATTGGAGAAACAAAAGACAGGTGTGTCTCCAACTTTTTTATATGTGGCCAAATTGTTCTCCAAAGCAGTTGTCCCCATTCACATTCCTGCTAGCAGCAGATGAGAATTTCCACCTCTTGGTATCTTTATATAGCCTTCACATTCTTGCCAATTTGAAAATGTGAAACTTACATTGTTTTTAGAAGAAACATTTCCCTAAACACTAACGGGTCATACCTATTTTGAAATGCTTCTGCCACTATAATTTTCTCCCATGTTACTTGCCTATATTTTTGCTTTGCCTATTTTTCTTTTAGGTCATTAATCTTTTCCTTATTGATTTCTAAGCATTCTCTAAAACCTTTTCTCTGACATCATCTTCCTCCACATTGCATGCAAATTCTTTCAGTAAATTTTTAATTAACATACAACATACAGACAGAAAATTACACAGATTATAAGTGTATATAGTTCAGCAAGTTTTCACAAAGGTTACCAGTGGCCACATCACCAAATAGAACACTCTACCACCCAGAATATCCCCTTTTGTCCCTCCTCCAAAGGGTAACACAATCCCAACTCCTAACACTATGCATCATTTTTGCCTGTTTTTGAACTTTACATGAATAGAATTACGCACTATGTACTGTTTAGTATATGGCTTCTTTCATTCAATAGTATTTCTGAAAAGATTCATCTATGTTGCTTGTTCTTTCTGATACATTGTATTTCATTGCATAAATGTATTACAATTTATTTACCGGAGCTACAGTCAGTAGATATGGATGACAGCTTCAGGACTCTTCCAAAGAGTGCTACTATGAACATTCCTTTGTACACGTCTTTTGGAAATTCATGTCTGCATTTCTACAGGGCATGTACCTAGGAATACGATAGTTGGGTGATAGAGTATTATATGTTCAGCTTTCATAAATACTTCCCAACAAGTTTCAAAAGTAGTTTTTTCAACTTATACTCCCATCTACAGTGTTTGGGGGTTGCAGTTGCTCACAGTCTCATCAAGACTTAGTATTATTTGTCTTGCCCATTTAAGACATTCTGGAGAAAACATAGTGAAATCTTGGTAATTTGCATTTCCCTACTGAAGTTCATCGCCTTTTCAAATATCCTCTCCCACACTGTGACTTGCTTCATTATTAATTTTATGGTGCTTTTTGATGAACACAAGTTATTAGTTTTCATGCAGTCCACTTTTTCTTTTTAATGAGTGCTTTTGTGTTTAAAAATTTGCTATCTTGGCCGGGCGCGGTGGCTCACGCTTGTAATCCCAGCACTTTGGGAGGCCGAGGCCGGCGGATCACGAGGTCAGGAGATCGAGACCACGGGGAAACCCCGTCTCTACTAAAAAAAAAATACAAAAAATTAGCCGGGCATGGTGGCGGGCGCCTGTAGTCCCAGCTACTCGAGAGAGGCTGAGGCAAGAGAATGGCGTGAACCCGGGAGGCGGAGCTTGCAGTGAGCCGAGATTGTGCCACTGCACTCCAGCCTGGGCGACAGAGCGAGACTCCGTCTCAAAAAAAAAAAAAAATTTGCTATCTTGAAAGTCATGAAGACATTCTTTCATGCTTTCGTTTAGATGTTTTATTCTTTTAACCTTGCACACATAGATCTACAATCCATCTGAAATTGATTTTTACATACGGTTGAAGTAGGAGATCAAGATTCCTTTTTTATATGGACATGCAATTGATCCAGCACCATTTATTAAAGAGATCATCTTTGCCTCACTGCACTGAAGCAACCCCCTTCTCACAATTCAAGTGGCATGTGTGGGTCTGTTACAGGACTCTATTCCAGCGGTCCCCAATCTTTTTGGTACCAGGGACTGGTTTTGTGGAAGTCAAGAGGGGCATGGTTTCGGAATGAAACAGTTCCACCTCAGATCATCAGGCATTAGTTAGAGTCTCATAAGGGGTGCACAGCCTAGATTCCTTGCATGTGCAGTTCACAATAGGGTTTGTGCTCCCATGAGAATCTAATGCCAATGCTGGTCTGACAAGAGGAGGAACTCAGATGGTAATGCTGGCTCGCCTGCAGCTCACCTCCTGCTGTGCAGACTGGCTCCTGACAGGCCACAGACTGGTACCAGTCTGCGGCCTAGGGCTTGGGGACCTCTGCTCTGTTCTGTTCAGTTTGTCTATTTGTCTTTTCTTACATCTGTACCACAGCATCTTAAATACTGCAGTTTTATAAGAAGCCACAATATCTGATGATAAAAGTCCTCTAGGTTTGTTTTGCTTTTTCAAAATTTTGGTGGCTGTTTCTGGCCCTTTTCATTTCTATATGAATTTTAGAATCTGCTTTTCAATTTTCAAAAAACTTCTAGGATTGCATTGTATTTATGAATTTATAGATCAATTTAGGGAGAGCTGCCATCTTTATAATATTAAGCTTCTCGATCTATAAATATGATGTATTCCTCCATTTACTTAGGTCTTTTTAAATTTCTCTTAATAATTATATGTTTTTCACATCTTCTACTAGATTCATTCTAGGTATTTGACCTTTTTGATACTGTTGTAAATGCTATTCCAAATTTCATTTTCTACTTGCTTATTGCTAGCATACAGAAACACAATTGACTTTGTATACAGCGACCTTACAGAGTATCTTTATAGCTTATCTACAGATAGAGTTTTGGGACTTTTTTCTGACATAGACAATTGTGTCATCTGAGAATAATGATAGCTTTATTTCTTCATTTTCAATCTCTATGCCTTTAATTCCTTTTATTTGCCTTATTGTTTTGACTAAGACCTCAATATTGTATAGAATTGAGGTAAAATGAGCATCCTGTCTTAGTCCCCATCTCAGGGGAAAAGCTTGCCATAATTCATGCTAAGTGCAATGTTCTGCAATGATTTTTTGATCCCTAGATTTAAAATATTCATTACATGAGTGGTTTGCTTCATTTGAGAATCCATCTCTTTCTTATCAAAAAGGTAACCTTGAGTTCCTTTAAATTATTTAATTTAACAACATTCAGTAGTACTTGATAAATTTCTGGCATATGATTTTCACCTTGAATATTAATGTAACGTATACCAATATTTTTTAAGGAGTGTACCTCTGTTTTGCTGCTTGGATCTCGCCTATTTGTGTGTGTGTGTGTGTGTGTGTCTGTGTGTGTTTAAATAAAAGGAAATAAAAATATATAGAGTTGGGTTTATGCTAAAGCTATTCAGGTTATCTATTTATTTATTTATTTAGAGGCTCACTCTAGCACCCAGGCTGGAGTGCAGTGGCACAACTTCGGCTCACTGCAATATCTGCCTCCTGAATTCAAGTGATTCTTGTGCCTCAGCCTCCCGAGTAGCTGGGATTACAGGCACATGCCACCCATGCCTGGCTAATTTTCTTTTTTTTTTTTTTTTTTTTTTTTTAGTAAAGACGGGGTTTCACCATGTTGGCCAGGCTAGTCTTGAACTCCTGACCTCAGGTGATCCACCCACCTTGGCCACCCAAAGTGCTAGGATTACAGGCATGAACCACGGCACCCAGCCCACATTTTAAATTTAAACTAAAATGAGATTGGGATGATGCTTGAAGCCTGAAGATCCACTGATTCATTTTTTTTTTTCATTCAACAAGCAATTTTGAAGCAATTAGGATGCACCAAGAACCAGTCTCTGGGGACTTTGAAGGCTATTTGCTAATTATTTTATTTAACAAGCTTTTTTTTTTCCTCAAGAAATTATGATGTACCCAGAACTGTACAAGTCCCTGGAGATATGGAGGAGATCTCAAGGAGTTCCTATTGCGCAGGGAGAAAATGAGACATAAACAGATTTATCCTACAGTATGATAAACACAATAATAGAAGGATGCATGTGGAGATACACATAGGGGCCCCCAGCTCACCTTTGGCCAGGGGCAGTTGGCATCTGTGAAGACTTTGCACAGGAGACGATGCCTGAGTTGAAACATAAAAGATAAATATGAACTGGGCAAAGGAATAGAGGTAGAAATATTGCATCAAAGTAAATGGCCAAAAGTAAACAAACAAAACAGCATTTGTTCATTCAACAAATATTTATTGAGTGCTTCCTATGTCACAGACATAGCATTTGGCATAAGGTTCTGATAAATAAAAATAGACATAGTCCCTGCTCTCCTGAGTAGCTTTCAGAAGTAGGGTAAGAGATATTTATAAAATCTTACTTGAGACCTTTTTTCCAAGTATTCACTAACCTCCAAACACATTCTTATAGTTTGAATATTATTACATTACTAAAACAAAAATCAGTGTCTAATACATAGCTATAATTTCAGAGGCAGTTTTCCAACATTTTTAGTGGGAAGTCTCAGAAATTCATTTACAGTTTGATTTTTCCATCTTGGACTACAGTTTCTCTTTTTTTGAGACGAGGTCTCACTCTGTCGCTGAGGCTTAGGTGCAGTGGTATGATCATAGCTCACTGCAACCTTGAACTCCTGGACTCAAGTGATCCTCCCCCCTCAGCCTACAGAGTGGCTTGGACTAGAGGCATGTGCCACCAGGCCTGGCTAATTTTTAAATTTTTATTTGTTAGAGATGGAGGTCTCACTATGTTGCCCGGGCTGGTCCTGAACTCCTGGCCTCTAGTGATCCTCCAATCTCTGTCACTCAAAGTTCTGGGATTACAGGCATGAGCCACTGTGCCTGGCAACTTAGACTACAGCTTCTGAATGAAACTGTTTTATAAGTGATGGTTAGGTTTACCCTCCAGGACTCAAAGCCTATTTAACCCATAATATACATGAGGTATTAATAGTTCTATTTCAAATACACTGAATCACTTATTATGTCATATCTATGAAAAAATGCTAGGCTCTGGGGATACATGTTTGCAAAAGATGACATAGCCCTGGGTCTCATAGAAGTTACAATTTAGTAGAAGAGACAAATAATTAAACAACCACACAAATGAATGTATGATGATGATCTGAAACGATGGCTATAAAATGAAGGGACCAGTGGAGACATAATGAAGCACCGCAGCCTATCCTTTGGGTCTGGAAAGACCAATGTGGCAACCAGGCAAAGGAGCAGAGGAAGAACATTCTGGATAAGGTGTTAAAGGAACTGGGACAAGATCAGTGTGGGTGGTGTAGGGCAAGAGAGGAAGACAGTGGCATGAGAAAGGCCATGTCAAGACTATACTTTGCCTAGTGAGCCCTGCCATTTCTTTCTAATAGCAAAAATGAGTCCCTGGGAGACTAAAAGCAGTGCAGTTAGTATCATGATAGATTTACATATTAAAATGGTTCATCCTACCTACACTGTGAAAAAAAGATGCTACAGAGTCCATGTGAAGAAAAGACGCTACAGAGTCCAGTTGGATACAAGGCATCCAGTTAGAAGGTTTCTGCACTGATGCAGGAGAGGTGACAGTGGCTCACACCAGAGTGGCAGTAGTAGAGATGTAATAAAAGATTAATGAGCTAGAAAGCTACTTATGTGATAAGACCTGGTTAGGGATTACTGACAGGGTTGAGAGAAAGGGGTTGTCTAGAATGACTACACATTTTCAGGGCTACTTAGGAAGTAGAACTGATTAAATGTTAGGGGTGAGGGAGAAAAATGAATGGGCAGTATCCAGATAGATATACAGCTTGAACAATAGGATGGATGGTGATATAGCCATTAACATCAACTGAGACACAGCAGGAGGCTTAGGAAGAAAGGTGATGAGTTGCATTTTGGACTTGCTGCATTTAGATATGTTGGGTATTCCCTAGGTATGAGGCTAGCATATGATTACAGGATAGCACTCTGATACTTGAAGACTAGAGAAGAGACGTAGGTATGGGAAGTCATCATTTTGCAGGTTACACATGCCCCATCAGCGGGGTTGAGATGAGACTGTGGGGAAGCACGACTGTTAAGAAAACAGGGTTGCAGGTCTCATTACCTCTTGCATTAATTAATGCAGAGTCCAATTAATGAAAGTCCAAATTAACAAAAGAGTGCAACCTCTTTTCAGTAACATGTTTATACAGCTCCCAGTAATTTATACCTTGTCCATGCAATCTCCCTAGGTTTAACTGCTGGCTTTCCTCCAGGAAAGCAAAGTGACTGAGAATCAGATCCACTAGTCACCATTTTACTCCAATATAGTGAGATCATGTACTGAGTGAAGAAAAGCAGAATTATTTTCACACTTCAGCCTCTTTTGCAATCTTACTGTTCCTGTCTGAGAACTGGTCTTTCACCATTCTTTCTACTACTGCGACATACCAACGTGTATGGAACAGTACACCCAAGCCAGCCTCATTGTTTACCACTTTCAGGAAACTATTTGCAAACCCGAGATGGGATTAGAACACTCATTATAGCTAACATTTATTTGTTTCATTATTAAACTTTATTGAATATCAACAAAATGAAAAATTAGATTTGGTATAAATCTTGAGAAACTTTTATTTCAAGCCTTGTTAAAAACATGTCTAAAATAATTTGGTTCACTTTCCTGCTTTCCCGAAAACCACTACATAAAATATTGGCTATACCTGGAGGTATTCAGAAGGTTCTATTCATTAGAACTCTTGGTTGCAAGTGACAGAAACCTACCTGAACAATAACCTGCTTTCTTTCCACTTGACTTGTTTTCTCCCTGTGTCCAAGTAGCGAGAACATGGAATAATTCTCATTGGCCTTGTATTGCACCAAGGTGCCTTTTTGCCCAATCACCTTGGTGAGGAGATGAGATATTGCCTTGGATCATGCCTGGGCCATCTGCCCAACTTGTGGTCAGAAGAAAAGATCTGCTACCAGAATAAAGAAGATGGCAAATCTAACAAGACAGACTAAATATAGTCACTACAACACAATTCCCACGATGACAACGAGAATCCAGTACTTTGGGTAGCATGAAAAAAAGAAGTGACAATACCTCAGAGTCATCACTTTGAATGATGATTGTCATTGGAGACAATCATCTTAATAAGATTAGGGGTGAGATAAAAAAAGTCACTGTACATTCTTAGAATTTTTAAGGTTTTAAAGTCATCTTTGTAGTAAATTATTAATCTCTGGAAACTAAAATATGAAAATCATTTTCAGTTACTTTTTGATCTAAAAATTACCATTTTTAGTTTAGGTTTTACTATATATAATCCAAATATAATGAAGGATAATTTAGGTCAATAATTTTTAATTTGATAATTGAGCTAATATTTTCATGATCCATTAGTCATGGACTCATATGGTAATTTCCTCATGAGATTCTGTTTTAAAAAACAATGTCAGCCAGGTGAGGTGGCAAGTGCCTGTAGTCCCTGCTACTTAGGAGGCTGAAGTGGGAGGATGGCTTGAGGCCAGGAGTTTGAGGCTGTAGTGTACTATGATTTTATTTGTGAATAGCCACTGCACTCCAGCCTAGGCAACATAGCAACACTTGTCTCTAAAAGAGCAAACAAACAAAAACTGCCCCCCCAAACAAAACAAAAAACAATGTCAATATGATATCTTATGAACATTAATTATAGATTTGAGTAAAGAGGAAGCTGTATCTAGCCATGGTTCCTGGGAGAACTGAAAGCTAATAATAAATACTCAATGTAGCCTGATTCTTTTTACCACTCTTTCTTCAAAAACTTAACAAAAATTAATTACAAAGATGAGAAAGCCGCTTTTCAAATATGATAAAAACAGAGAATGCTGTTTTTAAGAGTCACTCACTGAAATATGACCAAGAAACTAATAATTTCCAGAATATATTTCAACAGCAAAATTTGCAATTTATGTATATTTTGTTCCTCTGTCATGGTTCACCAACAGTTCATAATGTACAATTAATAGTAGTTTTATTGTTCATAATACATCATCATTTTTATATGAAATTAGTCAAGGACAGTTGTTATACTCAGAAACATCATGTGAGTCTTTAGTAAAGCAAATTTCAGGTGAATAAGACATTCAATCTTCCTTTTAAAATTCTTCTGCCAAATTTCAAATAGGCTTTAATGTTTCAGAGGTCTTGGCATTTGAAGGTTGTCATCTAGTTAACATTTTTTAAACCCGACTTGATATTTTGAACCTTTTTGAAAATGATTTTGTGTAAATTTCTCTGGAATTTCAACTGTAAGGATAGTTTTCTAATCTGGCTTTTGTAGCTGATATGACTCAATCTCATGAAGACTAAAATGATTATATGACTGCAAGTTCAGTACCCTTTTTAATGCAAATAATATTCTCTATGTTTGTGCGAATTTGATATGTCACAGGTGCAGAAAGCATTGATTACATAGCTGTACAAAGACAGAGATATTTGAAACCTCCTTAGAGTTTTACAAGCCTTTTTAAAAGCTTGTAAAACTTGGGATATTAACAAATGGAGAAAGTGGGACATGGATATTAGATAGAACCAGATTGGAAAACACCTTGCCCTTCTGACGTTTATTCATGTGCTACCTTGGGTAAGCCCCTTAACATTTCTGAGCCTTAGTTTTCTTTTTTTTTTTTTTTTTTTTTTTTTTTGAGACAGAGTCTTGCTCTGTCTCCCAGGCTGGAGTGCAGTGGCGCAATCTCGGCTCACTGCAAGCTCCGCCTCCCAGGTTACGCCATTCTCCTGCCTCAGCCTCTCCAAGTAGCTGGGACTACAGGCGCCCGCCACTACGCCTGGCTAATTTTTTGTATTTTTAGTAGAGACGGGGTTTCACCATGGTCTCGATCTCCTGACCTCGTGATCCGCCCGCCTCGGCCTCCCAAAGTGCTGGGATTACAAGTGTGAGCCACCGCACCCGGCCAGTTTTCTTGTTTTTAAGTGCAGATAACAATTATCTAGTTCAGAGGATTGTTTATGGGCTAAAAAAATATGACATGTGGAAAAGTTGGCATGTAGCCACTCAATAAATAGCTGCTGTTATTATTTGGTTCTGTTAAATGGAATAAACCTCAGCTTTGAATGTTTAATCTTGAATAAGAAGGTTGAGGACCTAAAGTTACTTTTTAAGCTTGTACCAGGGCCAAATCTTATGCCCAAGGTGGCTTTACTCAAACTTGCCAATAGATGTAAATAATCATTCTCACCATCTTCAAAAGTATCCACTCACCCTAAGTACAGTGTCACAAATGTGCAAACTGACTACATTCTACAGCTCTGAATTCATCAGAACCCAATTATATCCTGAATGTTGGCCATTAAGGTTGTTGATCATACAACAGGAAAGCCTGACAAGTACCTGCCTCAGTTTATACCTGAAACAGAACACTGGGCTTCATCTGTACAGTAAGAATTTCAGTTTTTGAATTCACAGATGCTGGAATCCCACTCTGATATTTCAATTCAATGAGTCAAAGCTGCAGCTGTAAAATGCTCCTCAGGTCACCCAAATTCTGTTTTTTAATGTGGTTGTCTGTTACCATACTGTTCACAGTGTTTCCATGTCAGTAAATATCTTTCTACATAAATGGTTTCATAATATAGGTGTGCTGCTGGACTTTGTTTCAAACTCGCAAGATAGACATCATGTATGTTAATACTCTTGCTATTTATAAAGTGACAGTGACTTGAGTCTTTAATCTTACAGCCCAAGCCCAGCCACATCGTTTTGTGGAGAGGTATGCTTACCAGCATCATTGGCTTTGGTGTCAGCCTGAACTCACACCCCATCTTTGGACAAGTCAGTTAGCAACACAGGTCCCTGTTTCTACCTCTGTTAAACGAGGGTGATCATAACACCACCTCTTAAGCTTTCGAGAATGACTGGATCTGAATATGTCAAGCGCTTAGCAGAATGCCTATCACATAGAAAACACTCAATAAACCTTAATGATTGAGGAAAAACTAGGCAGCCTCTGACATCCAGGAGCTGGCCCGGCATGAACAGCTGGGCCTGGCTATTCTCATATTGATCATAAACAGTGTCATAGAATATCAGGTGAAACCACTTAGCGACCATGATGGATCATGACAAGAACAAGACCACTCCAACCATGCCTGAACACAGGCAAAACACAACTACTGTCCAAACCCAAAATCCAAAACAGTCCCTTCTCCTGGCTAATATGAGTGATAGCCACTTCTTTACCAATCACAGCTTCAGCTGCAATCTGGTCTTTCCTCCTCCTAGGTAAGATGTAATCAAATACCCAATCCTAAAATCCCCTCTTCATGACACCATCAAATGCAGAGGAAAACCTTACTTCCTTAACTCCTTCCCAAGGAGAAGGGCTTCAAGCCACCAAATCACGGAACACAAGCTCAAGTCTTCCAATAAGCCTTTTCTAACTCCCTCACTGAGGCTCCCCACAACTTCCCAAGGTACGCCTTCTCCCTGGCTGAAATAAACAATATACAACTTGTTCAACTCAAGTTCAACAAGTGTGTTCCTAGTGGTCTTTGGCTGGAGGGCACTGATGGCAGTATTCTGGAACGCTTTCTCCACAATATAGCCACAATGTAGGTAGCTTGGTTTTTACCTTGGAACTACATCCCTATAACATCTGAAGAATTACGAGTGGAAACCCAGAAGCAGTGAAAGTCAACTCCACTTGACCTGAGAAGCACCAACAAGGATTAAGGATTAAGAAGCATTGCAACTTTTGTAAAAGGATCACTATAACTTTTATCAGAATATTCATTAGCCACAAAATACATTCTTAGGATGTAGGTCTGCATATCACCTAAGACCAAAAGAAGAAAAAAAATCTAATTGTAAGGTCATCCAACTCTAAGGTCAAAGTTGTAAGATCATAGATTATTCTTAACTTTACAAATGGGTTATTCCAGAAATTCATTTAAAGTTTGTTTCTAACCTAAAAGAGACATTTTAGTTGAAACCATATCATAAATGGTAACTAGGTTTACCCTTCATTCCCAAAGCCTACTGAATACTGAATACAGGTGAAACAATATTTCAAATGCAACATCAATTATGTCTACATGTCCATGGAAAAATGGATTCTCACCATCAGAGATCTGTCTCATCAGTATCACCAAAATTAGCAATTGACATCATACCAGGTGCCAATAACCTAACTCTACAACTGCAGGAGGGGCGTGATCAGGATGCTTTTGCTGCATGGAGGTTTATTATGTCGCAGAGCAAGAAGTTTGGCGTTAAGCATCAGGATTAGTTAATTTAGTGAGCCAGGGGCTCAAGAGCTCCCCAATGACCCAGGTGAGCGAGTGCTAGCCTTGGGCTCTCATCCTCAGAGCCTCAGTGATGATGGCCAGCTCCGTGGTGCCAAGGTGGCTACAGCACTGACACCCTCCCCAACCCCGCATTCTGATGCAGACGATAACACCCAGTGAGGAAGAGGAGACTTTATGCCAGATGTATTTCTTTTGGGGGGAGGCAGGTGGAAAATATTTTCCAGAAGTACTCACAGGTCCCCATTTTAACTCGCTATAAGAATTTCTCATTGGCCAGGCATGTATCACATGACCATACTTAAACCAATCACTCACTGTAAGAGGAAGGGGATTGCCGGGATTGGTTTAGACCAGTAGTTCTCGGCCCCGCCTGCACAGTGGAATCGCCTGGGAACTTTGGAAACAAAATTCCAACCTCTGGCAACAGTATTTTAACAAGTTTTCAAAGTTCCCCAGCTGTTCCAAATGTATACCCAGAAGTGAGTCCTACTGTATTAGCCCGATCAAGTTTCCCTCCAGCCCTGGTGGGAGGTCTGCTCTAACAATGTGGGATGGCAAACACCTGAACAAAATTGGGCCTCTGCCAGCGGGGTGGCGGGCAACGCAACTAACTGGATCCCGCACTGCACTCACCTTGCTAAGAGAAGCAATTCCTGTAGGTGACCTATAATGAGAAACCAAAAGATTTGTTATAAGATGTAATGGTTATCTTAATCCTGACAAAAACAAGACCATTCTATAATCATGCCCAAATACAGACGAAACTACTGTCCAAACCTCAAAAACTGTAAAATGAGGAAAACACCTAAGCTGCAATTCAAGAGTGCCTTCCTCTCTGGAGCTTTTTCACTCTCCCTCCTCCTAGAGAGAAGTAAGCTCTTCTGTCTCCTCTATTCCACACCAGCTTTATCAGGGTATGCACACAAAGCTTGAACTTGATTGCTTGCTGCTCTGCCCTCCTGAAATGTGCCCTCTGGGAGGACAGGGGTAATGTATGTATTCTACTTTGTGTGTCTAGCAACCAGCACACAGGAGGTCCAGTAAGTAATTGGTGAATGAATGAATGAATGAATGGGGGACACGGAGAAACAGATAAGAAATGCCTAATGTTAAGATCAAATATTTACCCAGCCCTTTTATGTCAGGCACTACACAAAGCCATGTACACTGAATTGACTCACTGACTCCTAAAAAAAAACCCTATGAAGTAGGAGCCACGATTTCCTTCATTTTAAACATGAACAAAGTGCATTACAAAGAGACTAACCACTTGTCCATGGTCACAAGCTAGAAAGTGACAAGCATGGGACTGGGTCCTGGAGAGTCGTTTGCAGAGCTGGCCATGTTCTTAACCTTTACACCCGAGAGGAAAAATGATGTCCTGCATTAAGGGTGGAGCCCTCTCTAGTGGATCCTAATCTGGAGGAGGACTGTAAGGGGTGCTGCCATTGGCAGGCTTTTTAACTTTTAGGTTCCTGAAGACTTTTGTATTCTTGGACTTTTTAGAGGAACAGCGAAAGAGGAATTCCTCAATGACATAAGAAGGGGTGGAAATGGGGAGAAACAAAGGAAAGCATCTAAAATCCTATCCCTGAAAGTGTAGAGCCTGCAGCAGAACTCTCCAATCATGGGCAGGAAAAATAAAAAGGTGAATACTTCAGTTATGGTTTACACAGGACGTGCAATTACGTGTGCTTCCAAGCCACCCCTGCCATTTGTGGGGAACACCACCATCTACTGTTCTCATCTCTGATAACCCACAACCTGGAGAGGAATCATGGTTCCAGTTCTAGTTTCTGCACCGTATTACCCCAAAGGCCATTTGACCATCTTCCCCCAACCTTTAACTCCTCTGTATAGCCTTATTCTGGCGGATGCAGCTACTACTCACCCAATTCGTTGGGCCAGAAAACCTGGAAGTTTCTCAAGATTCCTCCTTCCCTCTCCTTCGCATCCAATTGGCCACTGAGTTTTGTGGGTTCTATTTCCTAAATCAATCTGTTCATTCATTCCATATTGATTATGTGCCACGAATACGCCGTGATGAATTGGATAAGACCCCTACCCCCAGCTTCAAAGAGCTTACTGTCTTAATGAGGTCATTTTGCAAATGAACAACCCATTGTACAGCACAGTGGTACATGCAAGAAAGGGGTTAAGTAGAGTCCTGGGAGGGAACACCTCAGGGCTTTATGATTCATCTTGGGAAGCCTGAGGGCTTTTCTGTTGGCAATGCCCACGCTGAAATGTGAAGGATGTATACCAGGAACCTGGTGAAGGAAGCGTGCGGAGGGGAAGCAAATGCAACTTTCTGGAGGCTAGAACTGAGTAGGGGAAGTTCACCAGGTCCGCAGAGATTAGCCTGGAAGCTGGTCTCCAGCCCGGTCCTAATCCAGTAATTATATTCCAAAACTCAAAAGAAAAAGCCCAGCACCGTCCTTCCTGTCCCTGGAAGTTTGTCCTTCAAGTCTCCCATCACTTGTCATTCGCTCATCAAGTATTTACTTAACATCCACTCTGTGCAGGTACCATATTGATAGCGGCCTCAAGGGTACTTCTATTTAGGGAATTTTTAGTCTATTGGAGCAGATAGACCATGGGGGGCATTCCGGGGATGCTGGGGGCTGTCAGGCCATGCTAGAAGCTGACACTGAAGACGTCAGCTACTGTTTAAGGACCCATCTGCCTCGCTGCCCACTGCTCACCCCGTCACTGGGGGCTCCAGGCCTGCCACCAGCTTGTCCTCTGAAGGGATAAGCAAGTGTTCTATTCACAGCCCGGAGTGCCCTTCTGCCCTCGCCCGAGGCCACTGCCCGCCTGGGGCCAGCTCCAGCGCTGCGTTCTTCAAGCGTGGCCACATTCATCGGCGCGCTGCTCTGCCAAGGGGGCTGACGCGGCGCGCACGACCAGGGAGCTCTTGGGGGCAGACGCCGTCCAGCCTCCCGGCCGCCGGGTGCCTACTCCAGACCGGCTCTCTCTCTCCCTAGGCGCCTCCCACGCCCGGGCCGGAGAGCGGGCGCTCGGGGCGACGGACGACCCTGCGCGCACGTGGGCGCAGCCTGGAGGCCGCAGGGACCCTCTCCCATGGGGGCGACGGGAGACGTCCTGCCGGTAGACGTTGGCCAGGGGGTCGCGCTCCCCGCCCGCACCCCTCCCGGAGCCCCGGCGGGGACGTGCGGGGACGCGCCCGGGCGGGAGCGCGCGCGCCAGGCGCCTCCGAGGTCCCGGCAGCGGCTCGGGGCGGGCGGAGGAGGGGCCGAGGGCGGGGCGGCCGCAGCCTCCGCCATTCCCGGCCCCCCCCGGCCACGGCGCACCGCCTCCCCGCCCCCGCCCGCCCTCCCCCACCGCGCGCGCTCCGCCCGCCCCGGAGCCTCGCCCTCCGCCACGATGAGCAAATGAGCGCGAGCGAGGGCATGAAATTTAAATTCCACTCAGGGGAGAAAGTGCTGTGCTTCGAGCCTGACCCCACCAAGGCGCGAGTGCTGTACGATGCCAAGGTGCCGCCGCGGAGGGACAGGGAGGAGGCGCGGGCTGGGGGACCCGGGACCGAAGGCGGGGGCGGGGGCGGGGGCGGACGGCCGCGCGGAGCTGGGGGACTGCCGGGCTCCTCGGCCTGCGAGGAGCGGTGCGGCCGGCAGGGGGCGCTCACAGGGCGCTACGCCTGGGAGTCGGGGCGGAGTCTGGGATGCTTCCACTTCCTTCCGTCAGGCCGGGCGGCGCAGGCGCGGTTGGGAGCCTCGCCCATGCTTTGTCGCGTTACCGGGGCTACCGTTTGCGCCCCCGACTGCAACGGTGGCCGCTGAGGGAGGAGGCCTCTCGAATACGGTTTCTGTCTTCGCGTTAAATCTCTCCTTCTGTGCGGCCTGGTGCCGGGTGGGCTCCTGTGGGATGCCCTGGCCGTCCGATCCAGGTTCTAATTCATAGTTACGGCGCTGGCCGCTGACTTGCGACGTTGTGTCCCTGGGACCCTAGTCCAGTTTAGGCCCCATCCCTCCTGTAGACCGTGAACCGCATCCCGAGGGCAAGGTTGGCCCAGTGTTTTCGTACCCCAGGGCCTTGCAGCATTTACGTTTTCAAACTCTGAAGGATTTACGTGGGTCTGACCATAGTTGATGGGAATCGCGCCCCGGGCCGGTCCACCTAAGTCTCCGGGAGCTGAGCCACATCTTGCAGCTCCTCAGATTTGGGTGGCGGGCAGGAGTTGGCACCAGGTCTCCCAGATCCCCAAGGAAAACACCCAGGTGCTTTCATTTCAGAGACCTGGGTTCCTAGGGCCCCTGGGCCAAGCCTTAGGCGGCAGGGACAAGGGCAGTCCCAGGTGTGTCTGTGGCGATGTCTGGACAGCTCTGTCCATTAGAGATGCTAAAGGACATCCCTAAAGGGATGAGCATATTCTGCCTTCAGTTCCCTCCCCTGCTGCTCCTGTCTTTTAACCGCATCTGCTATCCCTCTTTCTCCTCGCCCTCGAGTCTCCTCGGGGAGGGGGGGGGGACCCGCCCCATCATTAGTCTTAGTTGTTCCCTCTAGGGACAACAGGGAGGGATTCCAGAGTCTCCAGCTAGCCCTCCTGGCGCTGGACATAGGGAGCCCAGGAGACTACAACTCCCAGAGCTCTCAGGGCTGCAGCTTTCATCTAGCCTGGACTCTCTCCTTAGTGACAGATCGGCCGGCCAATGGCTTCAGAAGCCTCACACTGTCTCACACTCAGAAACCAATCACGGGGTGGTTGGACGGATGTTTCCTATTTTGAAGGCGTCCACTCGGGGGAAAAAATGAAAGGAAAAATATTTCAACCCAGCTCTAGGTCTAAAAGAGGAGAGAATGCTTTCTTTAAAAAAGGGTCTATGAATTAGTTTTCCTGATCTAACTTCTAATTTTCTGTATGTTCTGTCATTTGTGGGAAATATTTGGTTTCAGATTGTTGATGTTATTGTTGGGAAAGACGAAAAAGGCAGAAAGATCCCAGAATATCTGATCCATTTTAATGGTTGGAACAGAAGGTGAGTGAACTTGTTAAACCAGACTGAAAATTGATTGTCTTTGTAGCATAGCAACATTGCAGACTTCTTTTAAGTTTTAGAAACACTTGTAGAGAAGTTTGTTTCATTTCCTGTTTTTACTTTGTAGCATTGCAAACTTCTTTAAGTTTTAGAAACACTTGTAGAGAAGTTTGTTTCATTTCCTGTTTTTACTTTGTAGCATTGCAAACTTCTTTAAGTTTTAGAAACACTTGTAGATAAGTTTGATTCATTTCCTGTTTTTACTTTGTTACCAGAACTTGCCTATTGTGAGGAATAGTTACTTTTAAGTCGACTGTATTTGGATTCTGTCTGGGTGATTCTGGAAACCCCAGTTGTTTCTGTGTCTGAATGAGTTACTTTTTCAGTTTATTTGCCTCCTCTTTGTGATTTTAAAATATTTAAATCGTTTTCTAAAATGTAATTCTGGGGCATTTCTATTGCTTTGAGGTACTTTTAGCCTTTGTTTCATATCAAACTAAAGTACTGAATTTTCCTTTTTGTTCAATTAGCTGGGATAGATGGGCAGCCGAAGATCATGTGCTTCGTGATACCGATGAAAATCGTAGATTACAGCGTAAATTGGCAAGAAAAGCTGTAGCTCGCCTGTAAGAATACAAAAATCAAGATATAAATGTTATCCAATGTGTTTTCTCTTAGTGTTTTAGATTTTTATGATATAAAAGTAATACAATGACAAATATCATTTATTAAGTAATTTTAAATATTTAAAGTGTGTAAGGGGAAGAGTGTTCCTATGGTATTCTAAATAACCTTAGTGTTTTCAGAGTGGTTATTGTATAATTTTCTGAAATGGAAATTACCATTTATGTTCTAAAGTTTAATAATTTTTCAAATGTATTTCATTGATTATTATATCTTGTTTTGATCTCAAGACTCACGAGTTCAATGTCAAAACTTATTTTAGTTGTTTGCTACTCTTTTTCAGGAGGAGCACAGGAAGAAAGAAGAAGCGCTGCAGGTTGCCTGGTGTTGACTCTGTCTTAAAAGGCCTCCCCACTGAAGAAAAAGATGAAAATGATGAAAACTGTGAGTAGCTTCACTTCATTTCCTTTGGCTGAAAGAACTTCCACCTAGGCTGAGAGAAGGATTCACTGAAATTCTAGACAGGGAAACACTTCAAGCTCATTATGTATAATATTTGCCCCATTTATTTTTGACAATTAAAGTAGCAGTCAATATAAGTCAGTAAATCAGTAATAGAACATTAGCAGAGTCATGCTTGTGACTACTGCCCTCTCGGCCAGCATCTTTGTACAAACCCCTCATGGGTGTGTTCTCATGGGATCTGTTCTCTTTTTGGCACCTCCCAGGCCTTGGTCCCATTTATGAATGCAACAGGAAACTGTAGGATCCTAACTGACAATACACTTTCTGATCATTAGCTAGTGTGATTTTTGCATCCATTGAAACTGGTTGTCAAAATAAATTTCTATTGTGAAAGATACAGTATTTGTGTTTGGCATTTAAAAATACATGGAATTGCAGTTTGTTGTTTCCAGTAGCACCCGCACTACACGTGAAGATCTGTAGACATAAGGGTTGGTGAAGTATATAATGCGAGTTTACCGGATGCTTTTGTTTCACCTAGCATTAAGCAGTTCCTCTGACTGTAGTGAAAACAAGGATGAAGAAATAAGTGAAGAAAGTGATATTGAAGAAAAGACTGAAGTGGTATAAAGTTTTTATTGTAAAAACTTTCTCTTTGTTATATATTTTGTTTATATATTTCACCGTAAAAATTCACACTGAAATACTCCAGTTGTGAATTGTTTTCTAAAGATACATCTTTTAAACCAATAATGTAAATTTTTATTTGACATTTAAAGAAAGCAACCCTTACTTATAGTCACCGTATGAGTCTCTCAGTGGCTCTTTATGCCCCTAAAATGTTTCCACAAATTATAGTTATCTTTCTTTCCAGTCAAATTATTTGTTTTATAATGATTAATTTTTTTAATGGAGCCTACAGACTGTAATGTCTTCTGCCTGCATCCAAAGTTAATATAAATCTGAGTGGTAAACTTAAATGGGAAAGAAATGAAATACATATTTGCATTGTGTTTAGTGCCCCCAAACAAGTTAACTTTTGGCCTTTAACATACTTTTAATTAGAACACATGGCATACTATGATTGTTGAGGATTAGCTGGGTTTGTTTCATAGCAGGCCTTCCTTGGATATTGACTCTCCTACTGTTTTAAATAGCTAAAAAAGGAATTTTGATATTGCAGAAAGAAGAACCAGAGCTTCAAACAAGAAGGGAAATGGAAGAAAGAACAATAACTATAGAAATCCCTGAAGTTCTGAAGAAGCAGCTGGAGGATGATTGTTACTACATTAACAGGAGGAAACGGGTATGTAGGGAGAATGTATAAAACATTAATTTGTTTGGCATTTTCATTTTGCCATATTTTGCAATCATAGACGTAAGCAATAGCGAATCTTGGAGGAATGAAATTTATATTTTTCAGCTTTGTATTGAGTCAGGTTTTAAAGTTCTCTGCCAGTGGTGCTGTGCAGCTGATTAAATTATAACTCACACAGCTCTGGGTTGTGTTGGGAGCTTTCCAGAATCCTGCTGCTTGTGCTTCAGCCCAGAAGTTAAGAATTAATTGATCTGTGGTGGAGTCCAACTGCAGGTATACTTGAAGGAGTTCCCCAAGGTTGTTCTAACAGATCACTAAGATTAAGAATCACTGCTTACGTCTATTCAAAAAAGTAATATTGTAATCTACATAAGGTTATGATCAGTAGAGAAAAAAAGATCAAAGAGATTGTGAACATATTTAAGAAGTTCTATTCAAACAGAATTGGCTTTGCTTTATTTTTGAGTTAAAAAATGATACAGACGTGACCAGTGTTTCTTGGAATATGTGGTTTGTTCAATTAGGATGCATACATCAGATGTCTATGTTTTTGTTAACAGTTAGTGAAACTTCCATGCCAGACCAACATCATAACGATTTTGGAATCCTATGTGAAGCATTTTGCTATCAATGCAGCCTTTTCAGCCAATGAGAGGCCTCGTCACCATCACGTTATGCCACATGCCAACATGAACGTGCATTATATCCCAGCAGAAAAGAAGTGAGTACTGGCATGTTTGGTGTTTTGTGGTTCTCTCTGTATTAGAGAGGTGGCTTCCATTTAGAACAGGTGACACTTGTCTCTCTTCAGTTATTTTTAATTCATTTAATATTTAATAATTTATTGATAATTCATTGAATCATCTAATATTAAAACCTTGTCACTTTTGTGAAATCTTCAGTACTTCAATAACTATTTACACGTCTTACATGGATGCATTGAAAGTGCACTGCCTCAGCACTGAGACAGTTTTTTCAGTGATACTGTTTAGGGCGAGAACTTTCCTTGAGAAGCACCAGAATGGGCAGTAAGGATTTCTCAAAGCTTGTTTACAAACAGGTTTTCATTCCAGTCAGAGAAAGCTTCCTGTATCCTGCCTGGCACACATGACCCAGCTAGATGAGAGGCAGAAAGGTGGTGTTGGAGTTAAAGCAAGGGTTAGGGGTTCACTAGGGTCAACCCGTTTCAGCTTGCAGTGATAGGGGTGTGTCCACCTGTCCACTTTTGCAGCACAGGCTGCTGGACACCTCGTGTGGCCTCGAACGTATTTATTTGTGTTTAATGGGGTAAGTTAAAGTGACTGCTATACTTTCTGCACTTTATGTTTTCCTGTGTAATCTTGACAGTAGCTACAAATCCATTTCATTTTGTATGTATGTAGGTGTAATATATAATGATTAGATTTAAAGCTGGCCTATTAAAAATTGGCAACTTCATTGTGAATATTTGGAAAGTACCTCTTACTTAATTGTGTCTCTAATCTCTTCTTTTTAATCCTCCCAGTGTTGACCTTTGTAAGGAGATGGTGGATGGATTAAGAATAACCTTTGATTACACTCTCCCGTTGGTTTTACTCTATCCATATGAACAAGCTCAGTATAAAAAGGTGACTTCATCTAAGTTTTTTCTTCCAATTAAGGAAAGTGCCACAAGCACTAACAGGTAAGTTATATAGCCTGCACTTTCACCCTCACATGTCAGCAGTACAATAATCAGATCCTTATTTTGAAGAGTTCAATCTGATGGTGTGGGCCAACATGTTTGGAGGAGGGAAGGAAATGAAAAGTGTGTGTCCTGGTGGTTTTCTTTTTTCCTGGGTAAGCTAAGTCATCATTCACTTTCATATGGCTCTGGCAGATTTTACCAAGTGAAGACCCCAGCATAGAGAACTTAGGCGGGATGATGAGCAGCTATCCCATTTTGGGGAAGATGGTAGGGAGTGGGGTGAAGAGAGCACAGGCCGAGGAGGGTGGAAGGGGCAGGTTTGAATTGAGCCGCCTCACTGGCTGTTTGTGTTAGTTGCCGAGGTTCCTTAGGAACCTCCTCCTTTTGCAGGTGTGGGATGGACTGAAGGCAGGCCTAGCTAGTAGTATTAAATGGATGTTCACACAGGGCCTGCAAACTTTGGCCTTCAGTAAAAGTTACTTCTCTTCTTGCTCTGCGATGTCACCACTTTTCCTCCCTCAGTTACCGAGCATGCTCTTTTCTTTTTTGAGGGGGCAGGGAGGGAGATCCTGCAACCTAAAGTCTTTCCTTTAATCTCTATAAGGTATTGTGCTCGCTCCCTCTTCCCTCTCTTCCTAAGAGAGTGGCCTGTTCTCATGATTTCCACTCATCTGTCTCCTCTGTTAACCACTTATCGTCTGCCTTCATCTACTGCTGTGCTGCAAAACTTTGCCTGCAGGTGAACTGATAACCTTCCACTTGCAGCGCGCTGCCCTTTGCCTCGGCCACCTTGCCCTGCCCTCCCTTTCTCCCTCTGCTTCATGGCTGTCGGCTCCCCAGCTTCTCTTTCCACCTGGCCACCATCTCTCAGCCATCCTTCCTTTGGTAGCTTCTCTCTCCTTTCCCTTTCCCCATGTCAGTTTCACCCCAGGTGAGAGGCCTGCAGGACTCACTGGGGACCTGTGTCAAAGTGCCCAGGGCCTACTTCAAACCTTGAGACTCCTTCGGAGTGGGCTGTGTGTTTTCACACAGCAACCCCGATGCTTTTCCTAGTCCTGCCAGTAGTGACGTTTCAATGAGGTGGTAGGGTATTCTTGTTCTTTAGACCAGCGTTTTTCAGCCTCGGCCCTATTGATGTTTTGAATCAGATGTTTCTTTGTTGTGGAGCTGCCTGTGCAATATAGGATGTTTAACAGCATTAGTGGCCTTCCTCCACTAGATGCCGATAGCACCTCTTTCCTCAGTTGCAGCAACCAAAAATGTCTCCAGACATTGCCATCTGTTCCCTGTCAGGGCAACACTGCTCCCACTTGAGACCCACTGCTCTAAGACACATATAACAGGGGCATCACAATCTTTAATGCCAGCGTGCCTTGCAGAGTTATGGAGAGGGTCCAAGTCGCTTAGGTACATATTTACGACCCTCCTGGAGTAGAGAGAGCGTTTCGTGTCTTCAGAAGCACTCCATGTTCTGGAAAGGCCCTTTGAGCTGTGTGTGACATTCTCCATCTTCCCTAGGAGCCAGGAGGAACTCTCTCCCAGCCCGCCTTTGTTGAATCCATCCACGCCACAGTCCACAGAGAGTCAGCCGACCACTGGTGAACCAGCCACCCCCAAAAGGCGCAAAGCTGAGCCAGAAGCATTGCAGTCTCTGAGGCGGTCCACGCGCCACAGTGCCAACTGTGACAGGCTTTCTGAGAGCAGCGCTTCACCTCAGCCCAAGCGCCGGCAGCAGGACACGTCTGCCAGCATGCCCAAGCTCTTCCTGCACCTGGAAAAGAGTAGGTTCATTCTCGGGTGCCCCAGGCCGGGGAGAGCCAGCGTGTACCTTGTGTTTAGTCAGTGCCAGGCATGGTGCTGAGGTTACATGTGTGTGTGTACAGTGCGTGTGATTCCCATGTCCAAAGTGCTCTTATGCTGCCTGCTTTCTGGAGCTGTAGAAAGTTGAAGTACCCGGCACAGATTGCAGTGCGGCTGTGTTGGAGGCAGGACTGGGCTGTTCCCTCAGCCTTTCTTTTTTTTGCCATCACTCTACCAGTTGTGAGCAAATTGAGTTATCGGAATTCTATATATTGTGTAGCTAGGCCTAACGAAGCATTCAAAATGAGCAATTCTAATGGGTTGTTTAGCTTTTTGTTTTCTTTGTACTCTGTCTCTGTAGTCTCTCCATTCTAAAGTTTAATTTGCAAAGGTCTGTCCTAAAATATCAAAGTAAGAATGCTCAGATTTCCATAATCTCTTCTCACCTCCTCTTAGCCCAACTCAAACTTCATCAGATTTGCTCACCTTGATTTTCAGCTGGAATGTTTCAATGGGCAAAATAAATTAGACAAGAGTTTACTTTCTTTTTTTCCAAAATACACACAGGTTGATTTGCTGTAATATAAAACTTAGAAGTAAGCCACTGCTAATTAATCATTTTAAACTTTGAAAAACTGCTAAAACAGGTGCCATGAATCAGGTACAATTACTGTAGAAACTAACATTAGCTATCATACACTAACCAGGAATTTTCCCCAAATTAATTACAATCTGGTTGTTTAGCCTATGCTAATGAAGCCCTCTTACTAGTAGTATTCACTTTACATTGAAGACCTCATTCACAAATACAGGGCGCTCTGTGCTTATATCCTTCCACCCTTGACTGCCAAAAACGTGTGAAATGGAAAGTTGATGGCAGCAGGGCCGACGATGTCACCTGGTGCCTCGCAGGCTCGGTGAGTTAGGAAGTCAGCAGTAGGGGAGGCAGCTTGCATGCCTGTCCACCGGCACACTGTGTGGAGGCAGAAACAGAGCTACACCAGCAGGCGCCAAGCACCCAACTCCAGAGGTGGAAGCCTGGTGGCCTTCCTTTCACAGAGCTCAGCTGCTC
Organism: Nomascus leucogenys; assembly: GCF_006542625.1. Classification (NCBI taxonomy): domain Eukaryota; kingdom Metazoa; phylum Chordata; class Mammalia; order Primates; family Hylobatidae; genus Nomascus; species Nomascus leucogenys. The sequence continues at coordinate 10,252,346 of NC_044406.1, forward strand.
GCAGGCTGTGAAATCTAAGACACCCCTCATAAATATCAAAAACACCTCCAAAGCTAAGGTCAGGGTAAAACTACCTGGAGTCGAATCCCCATGCCCCAATAGGCGTATCTTGTGTATGACCTGTGCCCTGTTCTTCCCTCAGCCTCTCCTGCTGTGCTGACTCCTTCAGGGGTCCTTCTAAGCATTATTCTGTTGGAACTCCCAAAACTGTCATCCCAGTGCCATTCTGTGTTCAGGTGCCCGTTTCCTTGTGTACATCCTGTCCCTGCCACATCATAAGCTCCCGAGAGAAAGGGCTGACTTGTTGATTGTGTCACCCCATCACAGCTCAGTGTTGGGGGCATAGTTCCAGGTGCATGAAAGTATTTGCTGATTCTTTGAAGATTGGGAAGGCTCAGAAGGGCAGAGTTGAAGAAGACATACCTTTAAGAGAAGCCCTTTGAATAAACAAGTGCTAAAACAAAATCAGGTGCTTTTTTAAAACAGTTTGATTGAGATATAATCCACATACCTTAAAATTCACACATTTAAAGTTTTTAGTGTCTCCAGACACAGTGGTTCATGCCTGTGAGACTGGGGCAGGAGGATCACTTGAGGCCAGGAGTTCAAGATCAGCCTGGGCAATATAGTGAAACCCCATCTCTTAAAGAAAAAATTAGCCAGGTGTGATGATGTGCACCTATAGTCCCAGCTACTTGGGAGGCTGAGCTGTGGCTGTGGCTGTGGCTGAGGCTGAAGCTGGAGGATCGCTTGAGGCCCAGAGTCCAAGACTGCAGTGAGCTCTCATTGGGCCACTGCAGTCGAGCCTGGGCGACACAAAGAGACCACCCTGTCTTATAGATAACTAACAAAATAGTTTTAGTTGGGCAAAATTAAAGAGTTGGGCAACCATCACTGAAATCAGTTTCAGACATTTTCACCACTCCAAAAAAGAAACCCCACATCGACTAGCAGTTACTCATTTGCCTCTCCCTATGTCCCCTGACAACCATTAATCTATTTGTCTCTATAGATTTGCCAGTTTGGGGCATTTCATATAAATGGAATCATCTGTATGTAAGTGGTTAATAAAGATTGGTTGATTGAAGATTGAAAAGGGTCAGCTGGGAAAATTTTTAAAAAGACTGTTTTTAAAAAGGTGCTACAAAATAAAGTGCTATCTTTTTCTGTTTCTCTTTGTATTTTTTATTTTTTATTTGTATTTATTGATGTGAAATTCACATATAAAATTAACCATTGTAAAGTGAATAATTCAGTGACACTTAACAACTTTATTGACACATCCACATATGCGGTTCAATCTAGTAGTTTTTAGTGTATTCACAGAGTTGTGCGGCCATCTGCACAGTCAATTCCAGAACATCTTCAGCACCCCCCAAAAGAAACCCCATACCCAGTAGCAATCACTCCCCGCTTCCCCTTCTGCAAGCTCCTGGCAACCACTAAGCTGCTTTTGGTCTCTCTGGATTTGCCTACCCTGGGTATTTCATATAAATGGAAACATAGTATGTGGCCCTTTGTGATTGGCTCCATTCACTAAGCAGTCTTTTAAGGTTCATCCACTTTGTAGCATGTGTCAGTGCTTTATTCCTTATTTTTTTAACCAAATAAAATTCAGGTGCTATCTGTTATAAAAGGAAAGTCTTATCGTTAAAGGTTGGTAACTTCTGAGAACCAAGTTTAGATTTATATTCTGCAGTTTTTAACAGTCTTGAGGCAGTCTTTAATTCAGTTGCTGTGTGAATAATTTCATCTTTTTCTTTGGAAGAGACACCTGTGCATAGCAGATCATCTTCACCTATTCCTCTGACTCCTAGCAAGGAAGGGAGTGCTGTGTTTGCTGGCTTTGAAGGGAGAAGAACTAATGAAATAAACGAGGTAAAGAATGTTTGATGTTTGTTCCCAATGGTTCCTTCATTTGTGATTACTTCGATTCTGTAGGTGGAAGTCAAGGTTCTTGAAGCATCATGTTGCTATTACTGTAAACATTAATCAAAATTGTATGTAAGATTATGCTTAACACTGTGGGTTTTGGTTTCTAAAGTGAGAATATTGTTAGGATTCCAGCCCTACACTGACAATCATCTTTTAAATAAGTGCAATTATTGAAATACCAGTATTTTTACTTTATAGAACAGATGTCAACACACTTTTTCCACAGAGGTCCAGAGGGTAAATACTTTAGGCTTTGTGGGCCATGTGGTGCCTGTCAAGGCTACTTAACTCCAAAAGTAGCCACAGATAGTATGTAAATAAAATGAGTGTGCTATATTCCAATAAAACTTGATTTATGGACACTGAAATTTGACTAGCATTTAATTTTCATGTGTTTGAAAATTTTTTTTTGTTTTTCAATCATTTAAAAATATAACATCCACTCTTAGCTTGTGGGCAATATAGAAACAGGCAGTAGTTGGGCGGGATGTGACCAGCAGGCTGTAGTTTGCTGACTCCTACTTTAAATACGTGATTCCCCTCCATCAGTAACGGTAATACCAATAGCCGTCCCTTCAGGGATGGGCTCTAGGCCACCACTGCGCCAGACACTTGAACCAAATTACTTGGAATTCTCGAGATCAGCCTTGCCACCAGATTTCCACTTGATAGATGGGAAAACTTTTCATTTTAAAACTATTTTTAAGGCCCATTAGGTGATCTGTAGGTGGTGAGTTTGTCAGGGATTCTGAAGACGTCTCAGTTTATCAGCATATTCTGTGAATGTCTCCTAGGAGGTGAGATTTCCTTTTTTTTTTTTTTTTTTTAAGGTGAGTAGGAGTTGCACAGGGGAAAATGGCTTTGCTAGGCAAAGAAAATTTTCTTCTTTTTTTGACACAGGGTCTCACTCTCACGCTATCACCCAGGCTGCAGTGCAGTGGCAGGATGTTAGCTCACTGCAGCCTCTGCCTCCTGGGCTCAGGCGATCGATCCTCCCACCTCAGCCTCCCAAGTAGCTGGAACTACAGGCTCATGCCACTATGGCCTGGCTAATTTTTGCATTTTTTTGTAGAGACTAAGTTTTGCCATGTTGCCCAGACTGGTCACCAACTCCTGAGCTCAAGTGATCCTCCTGCCTCTGCCTCCTAAAGTGCTGGGATTACAGGCATGAGCCACTGTGCCCAGCCTAGGCAAAGAGCACTTGATGATGGGAAGAAAGGTCACAGAACTTTCTTCTAGATGATGACTATCTTCAGTAGTGTGTTCCCTAAGGTCTCTTGAGAGACTGCTCAACTCTGCCGTTCCAGCAGGAAAGCCATAAACAAAGGGGTGTGACTCTGTGCTGCCCCCTCAATTCATTCATGGCCACTGAGAATTTAATGTCATGTGATTTTCACATATCACAAAATATTATTCATATGATTTTTTTCCCCAACCATTGTGAACATAGGAGCATTGGGCTGGCTTTGGCCCAGGGGCTACGGTTGGCTGACCCCATAAAGAATGTAGAAAGCCTAATTTGTGTTATGATAATTGTTGAGGGTAAGTTAGGAAATCCCTAGTTCAAGCAGTCCCTGACATGCCCATTTTTCAGATAAGAATGCACTACGAATTTTATTATTGAAGAGAAATCGTGAATTTAAGGGGCATCTGAGTTGTCAAGTAAGGGCTATTCCCACTCTGGTCTGCAGTGCGAATGCGCCATCTAGTGGTTTTAGGTACAGCTGCAACTTATAGTTTAAAAGTGCTTTCTGGGAAATGGTTGGGGTTCAGGTGGCTCTCACAAGGACTCATGAGACCTTCGTGGATTCCCACCTTCTTATGTACCTCTACCACCGTGTTTTTTGACCAGGGCTCTTTCTCTCAGTTCCAATCGGTGCTCCACAGTACTAGGGGCTGGTCTGGGCCAGCACATGCCAATAACGATCCATCAGTGGTTCCCATGCATACCCCATTGGGAATCCCCTGACTAGAAACCTACCGTTTTTCCCTGGAAAATGTGTCTTCATAAATAGAAGATTATAAACTGCCTTGAAACACAGAATTGAGTGAGTGAGATAGAGCCAGATGACCTGCTTTTGTACATGCCAAGTGCTGTTCATGCCCCTGAGATTGCAAAGTCCCGTATGTTTCCTTTGAGTCAGCTTCAGCTGTGTGCACTGGGCAGGTGCTGGGGATGCTGTAAAGATGCTGGAACGATCCCTTCCCTCAATGCTCCACAGTGCAGAAGTGGGTCGCTGGGGGTGGAGACCTAGGCGAGAGTTTAGGCCTGTCTAGGCAGGGGCCAAGGTGAAGCTAGGCCTTTGTTCTGGATCCTTCAGGGCCACCTTGGTGCTTATTAGCTTCTGGCAGTTTCATGTTGTTAAACTGACTATATCAGCATTTCTGAGTTTGTGGGGGCATCTTTCTGCTTTGTCTGCTGGTGGACTTCCTCCAGTCTCACTGTTTCCATATTGAATATGACGTCCCAAAAGCCAAAGTAGCAGCTCAGTAGAGTAGGCTCTGGTTCTATAATTTGCTGAAGTACTTTTACGGAAATTCATCAGAGAGTTTTGAAATGCAACTCTCCCTTTAACAAAAGCCCCAAGTCCACCCACAGTTCTGAAATTCAGAATGAAGACAAATCAGTTATCAGGTTTGAAGTCTGTTTCAGTTGATTCAAGGGGTTAAAAGATTCGAATTCGTTTCCATAATGAATCTAACAGCAAGAAATTAAGGAATCTTGAAACAACAGTAATATTATTCAGAACATCTATGGATTACTTTTTAATGCTTCATTCTTTCTCTAGTGCAGCAGGATTTTCTTTTTTCTGGGTAGGGGGGAAGGGGGGCCGGAGTTTCACTCTTGTCGCCCAGGCTGGAGTGCAGTGGCACAACCTCAGTTCACTGTAACCTCTGCCTCCCCTCGGTTCAGGTGACTCTCCTGCCTCAGCCTCCCAAGTAGCTGGGATTACAGGCGTCCACCACCATACCTGGCTAATTTTTTGTATTTTTAGTAGAGATGGGGTTTCAACATGTTGGCCAAGCTGGTCTCAAACTCCTGACCTCAGTTGATCCACCCACCTCGGCCTCCCAAAGTGCTGGGATTGCAGGTATGAGCCACTGCGCCTGGCCATGCAGCAGGATTTTCAATAAAGAGAAAGGGACTAAAGAACCTAAACAGTTACAGTTATTTATAGAGAATAACTGTTGCAAGTTAAGAAATTAAAGACTTTTTAAATCTATTTTAAGTGTTTTTGCCTTTCGTCTTTGTTTTTTGTAAGCTTGTGTTTATTTTGATCCAATCACTTATTTTTTCCCCTCTACGTACAATTTACTGTCATAATTGTTAGGTAGTTGGAAGTGTCTCCATTAAGAATAACAAAAGCATTCAATTCGTGCTTTTTCCAGGTCCTCTCCTGGAAGCTTGTGCCTGACAATTACCCCCCAGGTGACCAGCCGCCTCCACCCTCTTACATTTACGGGGCACAACATTTGCTGCGATTGTTTGGTAAGAATCCTGGTTCCTGCTTTCTTCTTTCCATTTTTCATTTTGCATTCTCTTGTTAGCTTTCTGTACACCTTGTGGTTTGGGCTATAATTATCTAACTAAGAAATTTGGGGATCCAAGAAAAATTGAAGGTAACATATCGAAGAAAAGGCACTGAATGAATCTTAAATTTCATAAAAATTAAGTTTGTAATATTTGTACTGCTACTCTGTCTTTGTTCAGTAAGAGTATGGGGTTTTGTTTGATAATGTGGATGTTAATTTCAGTTCCAGTAGAGATAAGGAGGGGCCCAGACCTTCCCTGAGTGAATCCTATGCATTGTCAGATTCTGCTAATTGTAAATGGTTTTGCTTTTATTTTTAATGCAGTGAAACTTCCAGAAATCCTTGGAAAGATGTCCTTTTCTGAGAAGAATCTGAAGGCTTTATTGAAGCACTTTGATCTCTTTTTGAGGTATTTTTATTACTTTGTCAAAACTTACATCTGTTGCCATATATGTGGCTTTTCTGAACTTGTCTTTAGCACATGGGGATGTCAGCTCTGTGGTATTTTAAATAGTAGAAGTATTACCTAAGTATGGTTGCTTCTAACCATAATGGGAATTAGGAGTGGGTTTTTTTGGTATTTATATTTTCCATAATTTCTCTGGTTTCTGAGTTAGGGGCATTCATTGTACAGAGGTGAAGTTTTTTTGTCTCACTAGAAGAATTTAATTAAAAAAAAACCCCTTATAAATAGAAAATAAATTTTCTAAAGTAGAAGTGATTGAGATTGATGATAATTTAGTTTTACATTTTTTTGTTCAACAGCACCTCAAGCATTGGACTTTCCTTTGTTGCATGTACATAAACTAACTTAAATAGTAGCATTTATAGGTTGGATTTTGGTGTTTACTTTAGAATTAAGAGAAAAGACCCCTCGTCTGTGTTGTCATGTATGAATTCAGACCAAGGTACTGTTTCCTGCAGCTGACAAAGCCAGTTATTTTTTTATCTAATAGGATCATTTGACTTGAGGCTCTGCTGTGTCCTCTCCCTTCCAGATGATGTCTATGGACCACTTTCTCTCCTTGGCCTTCAAGGCTAGTCGTCCCCCTGCCTCACCCAGCTCATCCTAGCTACCTGACTTTGTTTCTTCCTTCTCTTTAAGGAGCATCTCTTCCTTGTATCCAGGCCCCACCCTGACTCATCAAGTAGGATTTACCACAGAGTGGAGAGTATCCCAGCCAGGGAAATCGTCTTGTGGTTTTAAGAGATCCTTTCATGTAGGCATTTTGAATAAAGTGTCCATGAGTGGAATTAGACTTCACAACATTTTCTTGGGAACAAGTTTCCAAAAGACCCTCTTCCCTCCCAGCCTCTTCCTCAACAAAACCTACAACTCTATTTGGCATAAAATTTTGTAAACTGAAATCAAATAATGCCAAGAAAATATGAAGAGTCAGCTGCAGGATAGCATAGGAAATCCTGCTAATTTTGATGCATGCCTAATACAAAATAGAAATTAGAATTTTAGGAAGTAACTTAGGAGGACTTATTAATAAACCTAGTAAGAGGTTTTGAAAATGTATTGGAAGATATCAACCAGAATCAGTGGACTCAATAATGATCATAAAAAGAGTACACTCATAGAAGAAAAAGAGTTAGCTATCCAATGAGTTTAGACTCAATTTATACTAAAGAAGATTTGCACATTTTTAGGAATTTGGGCAGGTGGGAGTCACTGGGAAGCAAGCATAAGGCTAATGTGCTTATTAGTGAATATTGCACATGTGAGAATGTCTTAGCCCTCCATGGCAAAATCAGTTGAAGTTTGAGTCAAGATATCATATGTATATTGCAGATTCTTGAATGACCAGCACATTTTTAACATCCGTCTTCATACATAGGAGTCTTTTCTGCGTCTTGGTACTGTTAGCTAGAACTGTAACATGTTTTGGCATGGCAAATTAGGACACCAAATGCCATTACTAGTTGTTCTGTTCAATTTTTGTGTGACTTTGCTCATATAAATGATGTACATTTCTGAAGTAAGATTTATTGTTTATAATCATTTTTTATTTTTTATTTTATTTATTTATTTTTTTTTTTGAGACGGAGTCTCACTCTGTCGCCCAGGCTGGAGTGCAGTGGCGCAATCTCGGCTCACTGCAAGCTCCGCCTCCTGGGTTCACGCCATTCTCCTGCCTCAGCTTCCCGAGTAGCTGGGACTACAGGCGCCCGCCACCACGCCCGGCTAATTTTTTCTGTTTTTAGTAGAGACGGGGTTTCACCGTGTTATCCAGGATGTTCTCAATCTCCTGACCTCGTGACCACCTGCCTCGGCTTCCCCAAGTGCTGGGATTACAGGCGTGAACCACTGCGCCCAGCCTATAATCTGTTGTTTTTAATAGTTTGTTTGAACAACAGAAAAATGTAGAAACATTCATGGGCTTCCCCCACCCCCCCCAACAGAAGTGTTTATATAACCAGACTGCCACCTGGTGGAGTGTAGGTTCTGTTTCCATTTGTACACCTGATGATGGTGAAGGCATTCAGATAAGTAGTAATTCACATAGAAGCTGGATAAGTGCAGTGAAAATAATCAATATAGAGAGATCAAAATTATAGTCATTTTTTTCTTCCTAATACCAAAAAACAGTTGAAATGTTAGTAGGTTGAAAGTCAATATTTTGCTTGATGGTATTTAGTCCTTAGTATGGTGCTCATTGGGGCTATTTTTTTTCCAGGTTTTTAGCAGAATACCGTGATGACTTCTTCCCAGAGTCGGCTTACGTCGCTGCCTGTGAGGCACATTACAGCACCAAGAACCCCCGGGCAATTTATTAAAATGTTGATGGTTCTGTAAGAGCAACTGCTCTGTCTAGTTTGGCGCTCTGGGTTCCAGGTGAACAACTAACAAGGTGGTGGGTCTTTACCCACAGCACAAACACAATGCCCACCTTGGGGCTCTGTTGTTTGAGTTGCCCACATACTGCAGTTATTCTGTTAGGAATGATTCCCTGGGTGCCTGAAAGTGCTCTGACATGACACTTGTTACTTTGCAGGCCATCTGTGATGGCAAGGAAAAAGCAACTATGTTCACAGTGAAATATTCATGAAATAGGTTAGGCCATTTCAGTAGACACTGCAGTTAGTTAGCAAGAACCACATTGTCTCTTTATTTGTTAGCATTAAACAAATATTTTTTGCAAATTGGTTTTATTTTTTTGATGAAGCCGAGCAACTCTGTTCAAAAAGGTTTAGTTTGTACTTGGAAACCACAAAGTAGTCTCAAAGTATTTTAGAGGGAATCGATATTGATGGCAAAAGAAAATTTGCAGCTATGCATTTGCTTCTAACGGTTCCCTCTCTGTGAAACATTATTTTTGGTGATCTAAAGAAAGCATTGCCTTTCTTATTTGAGATTTTACAGCTATACTTTGTTGTGTAATGTTATGGTTCCCTTTCTGTAAAATGTTATTTTTGGTGATCTAAATAAAGCCTGTCTTGTTTGAAAGAACCAGGAGAGAGAGTTTTCACTCTGGCCTTGTCCTCTTTAATGCAGGGTAACAGTGGGGTAACCTTTTGACTCATAACTTTAGGTTTCATTTTGTTTTTCCTTTGGGCCTTTTTTTGTTAAATCCCTCTTTGGTTTTGCCTCACTTGGCAGCAGGACCAGACAGTGGTTCCTAGAAGTTCCTGCAGTTCTGTGCTGTCTTGTTGCTGCATTGTGGTCTCATCTGGGGCCAACACCAGTTTCTCCTCCTCCTCCCTCATTACCAACTGACAGTCTCTGCAGTCACTCCTCTAATCCTTATTTTAGTCTCACGTGCCTCCCCTATCTTCAGATGTTTAAGAAAGTTCTAACTTCGTAGAAATGGTATCAGTACCATACCAGCATTGAATATAGCACCTGCCTTGTAACTCACCTCAGCAGACCTTAACTTCCAAAGATCACTGGTTGTGAACAAGGGCTACAAGGATTTTTTAAAAATCTGTAGATGGTTTCATCAAAGTGACTTATGCATACACTGACCAATGAGAATCAATACTGTGCACTTAGTTGCTAAGTTAGACGTGGGTTTTGGTGTCTCATCCGGAGTAGTACTCAGGTTCGTGGTAGCTTTTATCTCCATTTGGTTTATGCAATGCTTATTTGAATCTGGCGCACCTGCAGTGTGCTCTGAATTGCTTAAAAAGTTGAATCAGTAATTACTTATGGCCAGGAAAAGGAAAAAGATTTTCCTTTTAAGACTCAACTTGTTTAAATGTCTCCAATTAAGTGAGCACAGACATTTATATAGGCACATACCTTGAGTTTACAGTTAATTCATTTTCTAATAATGAACAATTATTTTCTTCCCCTAAAGGCATTTCTTAAATATAACTTCAAAAGTTGATGATGTGGCTGGGCGCAGTGGCTCACGCCTGTAATCCCAGCACTTTGGGAGGCTGAGATGGGCGGATCATGAGGTCAGGAGATCGAGACCATCCTGGCTAACATGGTGAAACCTCGTCTCTACTAAAAATACAAAAAAATTAGCCAAGCTTGGTGGCGGGCGCCTGTAGTCCCAGCTACTTGGGAGGCTGAGGCAGGAGAATGGCATGAACCCAGGAGGCGGAGCTTGCAGTGAGCTGAGATGGTGCCACTGCACTCCAGCCTGGGCGACAGAGCGAGACTCTGTCTCAAAAAAAAAAAAAAAAACAGTTGATGATGTGTAGCTTTGGTTGATTTAAGTACTAATTTTTCATCAAAACATCTAACCCTCTATTGTTTATTACTAATAATTCAAAATATTCCTCAGATAAAAATATTTAAATGTCTATATAATCCTTATACAAATTACAAATTATCTTCCTTTTGTTAATTTTTAAATTGTTACTTTCTTAAACTGCCAAGCCTTACAGTTGTTAAGTCTTACATTCATTGTCAATGTTTTCCTTTCAGTGGTAACTTAAAGGCATGTTGAAAACAACATTTCAATAACTTCTGTATCAGATCCTTGTACTAGATCTTTGACAAAAACTTGTGAGAATAAAAAAACCATTTCTGAGCAGAAATAGAATATATAAATCATTCCAGGGTATGATGTACACTAAAGAAGCCAAAGAAAACTTATCAATTTATAAAAGTTGCCGTCTCTCATTAGATATTGCCAACTCAAAAATTTGAACAAGTATAATGACCCTGTTTTGCCGTTAAAAAAGTAGTTCAATAGCCTTTGCCCTTTAAAATTTGGCTTGTCAACAGTTAAGTTTTTCTGAGCAGTTATTGACTACTTATTCTGCTGCCAGAAACTACTAGGTATTGGAAACGGGAAGAACAATAAGGCATGGTCCTTGTTGGAATACAGTTAAGATAACTTTTACAGGCACTGACCATCATTTTTACTAAATCAAGTTTGGTATTAAGGAAGTGTGTTACTTTCATCAGTTCATAATATACAAAAGTGTAATGTAACCCATAAAGGTCAGCATTTTCCAAAATTAACCCTTCCGTTGTCCCAAAAAGAAAGTATGCTTCTACTCTTTTAACTGGTTTTCAGTGTAGAGGGTTTGATCATTGAATGTTTTCGTCAGTTAGGAAATCTGGCCAAGATGGTGTTAAGGAACTTGATATATACACTTGGGTAAAGGGGTTTCAATAGATTAAGTTGAAAGCAATAACTTGGAAATCGTGTTTATATTCCAAAGAGGCAAGAAACTCCTCAATAAACTAGTTAAATCTTTTGATCTGGGTGACTTTAGTGTGTATTTGTTTTTATGTTATTCTGGTCAAAAGACCAAGTGCTTCCCTCTTCTCTGTAATCCATCTTCTAAACTCAACATCAGTTTATCAATGGCCATTTCTTGCCCTCAGCCTTCCCTCCGGTGTAAATTATGGGATATCTAACCAATGAGCAGAATACAAGTCCCCAGCAAATTGTCTCAGGGCCTGGGATGTACCTAGCCAGCACCACTCCCTTTGCATGGTGACAGGCACGGCAACTGGGAGGCTATCCCACATCATATCCAGAATGGACATGTTGCCAACATGCATCATACGTGGAAAATACATGTGTTAGATCTTTCATCACACAGTGAGGAATGCAATTACTAGAAATGGGTGAATAAGCAAGAGTTCACATGTAGTTGAACAGTTGGGTTGCTGGAAATCAGGAGACCTTTCCTACAGGATGATGCTTCTCCTGCTTTGAGGGGCAGTCTTGCTAGAATGTGGGTTCTGAGTCAGCAGGCCTGAACTGCTAGTGAGTTCCCAGTCATGCTGAGGCAGCTGGCCCTCAGTCTGCACACTGAGCAGGCAGGTTCTGAGATATTGTTTGAGGGGATAGGATGTACGAAATCGGGTAGGAAGCAGGATTTAGACATAGTCAGTCCTTTCTGCCATACTTTATGTTCTTCCTTTTGTTCTCAGGATAGCTACATAAGGAAGGTATTATGTCATACATAAATCAAGGAATTGGAATTCAGATTAGTTAGAAGCTAGGAGAGAATTCAAACATATCTGTTTTGATTCTAAAGCTATTTCACCCCAACTTTTTCCAAGCCAAGGCAAGACAATAGGCAAGCTTTATGGGTCAGAGGGTAGAGGAAAAAAGTAGGGAAAAATTTGGAATCATTTTTCTGCAGTCTTTCCACTTTCTCCATCTTCTTCACCCTTCCCACGTGTTCCCATGATTCTTACTGTTTTAAACTGCCATCTGCTTGGCCATTTGCTTGATTCTGGTATTAAAGGAAGAGGCAGTTCTTAGTTTAAGGCTTTATCATTTATGTAGCTAGATCTAAACTGGATTTATTTTTTGTAATTCTGAAATATGAGGGCTGATTGCAAAAGAAGAAATATATTAAATTCGTCCAAGATTCAATGACAGCATCTTTCACTGACCACACTTTCAAGAGTTTTAGAGATGTTTGGCTTCCTAGAGGATTTAACAAAATATCTTAGTTTTGGCATCCAAATCCTTTGTTGCATGGGGGTGTAATGAGAACTGTAAAATAGAATATGTGCTAAATGGACACAGTGATCATAACTACATTCAGAGAATACTGGTAAATAGATCTCTAGCCTAGCAGAAGTAACGCAAGTCACTACCAGGAAGTAATTTCAAGGTACTAGTGTGCTCATAGTGACTGATTTCTATGGATTAACACAATCTATCTAAATTAACACAATAGTGGAATCTTGTATTTTTATCATTAAACTATTTCACTTTTTATTAGTCTCACTGATGTTAACAGTTATCATCTATTCTGAATGTCACTGACTTTATTAATTCACCTGATTTCCAAGGTAAAAGTTAATTAGTACTTAGGTAAAGTGATTATCGTTCTAGGGAGATGCCTCACTCACTGATAAGTTGACATCTGAGCAAAAACCTGAGTTTAAGGGAGTGTGACATGCAGATAGCTGGAGGAGGAGCATTCAGGCAGAGGGAACAGCCAGGGCCAAGACCCTGAGGCAGCAGTGTTCTTGGCATTGCTGGAGGAAGAGCAAGGAGGCCGGTGTGGCTGGAGCAGAGTGAGGAGGTCAGAGAGGTAAAGGATCAGGGACTGAGGGTCAGATCATGTGGGGCCATATAGACCGTGTTAAAAGTCTGCATGTTATCCTGGAGGCAATGATTGCCAATGGCAATAGTTGGCATCATTCAGTTTGTATTTTCTGAATCTCACTCAGCTGCACTGTGGAGGATGGATTAGAAAGAGGTGAGAGGAAGGCTGGGCTAGGTGGTTCATTAGCCTGTAATCCCAGCACTTTGGGAGGCCAAAGTGGGAGGATCACTTGAGCTCAGGAGTTCGAGACCAGCCTGGGCAACATAGCAAGCCCTCATCTCTACACACACACACACAAAATAATAATAATTAGCCTGGCGTAGTGGTGCACACCTGTAGTCCCAGCTACTCAAGAGGCTGAGGTGGGAGGATCGCTTGAGCTGGGGAGATGAAGGCTGCAGTGAGCTATAATCATGCCACTGCACTTCAGCCTGGGTGACTGAGTAAGACCCTATCTCAAAGAAAAAAAAAAAAAAGAGGTGAGAGGAAAGTAGGCCAGTTGGGAGATTTTGGCCTCCACAAAATTATTGAAATGGGGATGAGGAGAGGAGACAGAATGTTTTGAGACTTAAATGAGATGGAAGTTGTACCTCAGGAGGAAGAACTGGGTGGGAAATATAGTCTGTGAAGTCACCAGAACATAGGTGGTAAATTCTGAGATTGGCTAAGGTCACCGGGGAAGAGAGTATGGACTGAGTAGAACATGGGATTTCTTCCTTCCTTCCTTCCTTCCTTCCTTCCTTCCTTCCTTCCTTCCTTCCTTCCTCTCTCTCTCTTTCTCTCTCTCTTTCTTTCTGACAGTCTTGCTCTGTCACCCAGGCTGGAGAGCAGTGGCGTGACACTGCAGCCTTCATCTCCCCAGCTCAAGTGATCCTCCCACCTCAGCCTCCTGAGTAGCTGGGACTACACCTGTGCACCACCACATCAGGCTAATTTTTTTTTTTAATTTTTTGTGGAGATGAGGGCTTGCTATTTTGCCCAGGTTGGCCTCGAACTGAGTTCAAGTGATTTTCCTGCCTCAGCTTCCCAAGTAGTTGGTATTACAGGCCTGCCACCATGCCTGGCTAATTTTTGTATTTTAGTAGAGATGGGGGTTTCACCATGTTGGCCAGGCTGGTCTCGAACTCCTGACCTCAAGTGATCCACCTGCCTTGGCCTCCCAACCCTGCTGAGATTACAGGCGTGAGCCACCGTGCTAGGCCAGAACATGGAATTTCTTATCAGCAACCCCAAATGCAAAAGACAGGGCTGACAAATATCTTTGAAGTGCTGATTACAAACAACTTTGGACTTAGACTTTATTCCCCAAAAAACCAAGTCAAGAGCCAGAGTCTCTTCCAGCACTTTGGGTTCTCAGGGACCCTTCAGTGTGTTCCTGGCCACCTTTCCAAGCACTGGCTTCAAAACACGCCAGTCACAACAGCCTTCAAACTCTGGTGGCCTCTCAAGTGTGGTGTATTCAACACCATGGACCCCAGTGGGACAGAAGAAAGTGCACCCAGGTGCAGGTGGCTCTCAACACTAGGTCTTGAGGGCTGAGTTTCTATATCATGTCTGGGCTTGCTGCTGTATAATTCTCTGTGGCAAATTCTCTACTCGGCTTGCGGCAAGGAGACCTGTCCACAGCAAAAAGCATGAAAAAGACAAAAAAGCTATGTACTCATATGGGAGTCTAAATGTGGCAGGGAGTAAGAATTAATTCTCTCTGCTGTCCCCTCCTCCAATTTCCAAAGCCTTTTGGTTGACCAAGCAGGGCCCAAAGGCTGCTGGCCTGGATAGCCACCTCATGGGCTTGCTCATGTGTTGAAATGCAGGAGATGATTTCCAGCTGGTTTTTGGGAGGAGGGGCTTTTGGGGAGACCAGTGCAGAAGAGAGGGAGGCAGAGGATGGAGAGGAGGAGCTGCCTGCTGCCATGAAGGGCTCAAGTCCCTAGCAATAGAAGCCTGAGGGCCTAAAACCAAGCAATGTGTTTCCTAAGGGACTTCCTGCACCTCTGGGCAAAGGCAGAAGGCCAGAAGCTGGGGAGACCTCACAAGAGTACTTGTAGACTCGAGCAGAGCTGTTTGGGGGCCCAAATGACAGAGGGGACACAAGCTTCACACTTCTCTGACTCCATGAGAACTAAAGGTTGGGGCCGTCTGGAGGTGGCCCATGGTGCATGCAGCACTGATACTCTCGCCACGGCCCTATCATCACGTGGAGGGAGGCAAGTCTCTTTCAGAGAGCTTTCAAATCAGCTCTGTACTATCCTCCTACTTACTCCCTTTCTGCTCCCCCACCTCCTCCTCCTCTTCAAAGGATCTCCTAAGGCAGTTAGGGAGGAAGAACTTGGCAGACTGCATGGTGACCACAGCTAGCCAACTAGTTTGTGATGACTTCCAGATAAACAGAGGGACCTATTTTAAGGGTTTGGTTCCTGCTAGGGCAGGTTTATAGGAAAATAAGCGTTTTTCACTTATGCTCAGATTATAACACTTTCAACATTTTGGAGTCCATATTAATTTTCTCCTGCTGCTGTAACAGATAATCACAAATTTAGTGACTTGAGAAAACACACATTTATTAGCATACAGTTCTGGGCATCAGAAATATAATACAGGTCTCCTTAGGTGAAGATCAAAGTGTCAGAGGGTTGTGTTTCTTCTGGAGGCCCTAGGGGAGAATATGTTTCCTTACCATTTCAAGCTTCTCGAGGCTTCCTTCATTCCTTGGCTAGTAGCCTCTTTCTCCATCTTCAAAGCCAGCAAGTTTTGGCTGAGTCCTTCTCACACTGCCATGTCTCTGATTCTCTGACCATAGCCAGGAAAGCATCTCTGCTGATGAAGACTCCTATGATTAAATTGGGCCCATGCAGATAATGTCCTCATCTCTAGGTCCTTAGTCTTAATCACATTTGCAAAGTTCTTTTTACCATGTGAGGTTAACATATTCACAGATCCTGGGGATTTGGATGTGGATGTTTTTGGTGGCTGTTATTCTGCCTTTCACAGAGTCCTGGCCTGTGAGGCCAGGAAACATTTGCATTACTCAGATGTTCCAACAATCCATGGTGTTGGCTTTGGAGCAGAGGTAGAATGACCGTGGAGCTGGTGAAGCTGAAACTTCAGGGCTCCTCATTTGTTTGCGTGCACCTATTCCAAGCCCTCAGTTTTGTAGGCATAATTGTGTGCTTTATTTCTCAAAGAGGGCCGCCACGATTACAGAAACTTGAGGCCCCAGAAAACCTGTAGCGGGTCCTGTTCTGGAATGTGTGTGTGATGAGACAAATGGAGTGCCCCCAGGAGGCCCTTGGGGGGCAAGGCGTGGTGTGGTCTGGCCCACGATGAGCCTGTGCTTCTGGCTGTTAAGTGAGATACCCAAAGGAAGAGTTTGGAGAAGCATCTGGGGAGGAGGTTAAGCTGTGGCTCAAGGGGGTGGCAGAGATTTCTGAGGAGGAAAGGAAAAGAAAATTAAAGAAGGATCTGTTTCAGAAAAGAGAAGGATTGAAAGCGGGGCAGGGCATTTTTGCTGGGTGATGTGCTTTGTGAGCCTGCCCTTCGTTGCTGCTCAAATGTCAGACATTCGCTTAATGCTTGAGGAGCTGGATTTGCGCTTTTGAGCTTCTGTGGAAATGGGTTGCCAGGCTGAAACAGGCCTCCAGGCAGGCAGAGAAAGAGCAAGTACACTCCGAGAGTCAGGAACATCAGGTTCATGTGCTCTTTCATTCATCAAAAAGGATCTTGGAGAACCAGAAACAAAGGCCTCATACTGTATGATTCTACTTACATGAAATGTTCAGAATAGGCAAATCCATGGGGCTAGAAAGTAGATTAGCGGTTGTCAGAGGATAGGGAGAGGAGGGAATTGAGACTAACTGCTAATAGATAAGAGCTTTTTTTGTGGGGTGATGGATATTTTTGGAATTAGTAGTGATCATTATACCACTCTGAATATACTAAAAACCACCGAATTGTCAGCATTTAAAGGGTGAATTTTATGGTATGTGAATGATATGGTTTGGATTTGTGTCCTTGCCCAATCTCATGTTGAACTGTAATCCCCAATGTTGGAGGCGGGGCCTGATGGGAAGTAATCGGATCATGGGGGTCGTCCTTCCTGAATGGTTTAGAACCATTCTCTTGGTGCTGATCTTGTGATAGTGAGTGAGTTATCGCAAGATCTGGTTGTTTAAAAGCGTGTAGCACCTCCCACCTCTCTCTCTTGCTCCTGCTCCTACCATGTAAGAAGCCTCATCCCCCTTTGCCTTCTGCCACGATTGAAAACTTCCTGAGGCTCTCCAGAAACCGAAGGTGTTATGCTTCCTGTGCAGACTACAGAACCGTGAGCCAAATAAACCTCTTTTCTTTATAAATTACAGTTTCAGGTATTTCTTTATAGCAATGTGAGAATAGACTAAAACAGGGAATTATATCTCACTTTTTAGAAAGGGGTCTCTAAAAATTGGCTGTGCCTAAAACTCAAGGAAAATTCACTATGAAAACCCATTTTTGAGAGCTGAAAGGCTACTTATTCCAATACTCCAGTGAGGCTTCTTTCAAGCATCACTGCTTAAAACAGGCCAAGATTCCTCTTGTCATTCCTCTGAGTTCATACCTCCTCTGAAGGTCAGAAAACCTGTGCCTTTATACAGCTTCCTTTGTAAGCAAATATGGGGTTGACAGATCTTCAAACTTTTTGGCTTTCTGATTCTCCTGCTTAGCAAGATAGTGCATAAGGAATAAGTATATACTGATACTGTGATATCAGCAAAAAAGGTTAATACACAGAGGTTAGTGACAGCAAGAATAAAATGAATTGTTAAGACTAAAGCAAACCAGAGCCAGTTAATCTTTACAAGTCTTCCATGTTTTGGAATTTCTTTGCAACATCAATCTTCATCCTTCCAGAGGATCATGAAAATCATAGGTAGTAAAGTGCTTGACTATGTTTTTCTATTGATTTGTACTTTTCCCACTTAGATTTACAACTCTCAGTGGGATGATTTAATAAGCCATTTTGGAGATATGGCTTGGCACAAGGTAAATTACACCAGCCTGCAGGCTCTATTTACTGCTCAATCTTCACTATTGTAAAGGTGACTTCTGAGACAATTTCAGGTTACCAGCCTCTATTAGTCGTCCATTAGTATCCAGAAAATAATTTTGGGTGAGATGATTTGTGAGCTGCATAGAAACACACCTATTAGTGTCAGAGGATAAAGGCTGTTTAAATGTGCTTGGGCAGTATATAAAACAAAGTCTGAAAACTGAAAACACTCTATTGGAGGGAAAACCTAGTAAGATTTTCTTTTGATATATGATATTTCATCTTATCTTTTATATTCTGTAGCATGTGAAGCATAACCAATCAGGGACTCTTAGTTAATTTGGTGGTCCACAAGAAGCCATGGTGTGATAGATGGATTTAAAAATGTTTCTAAATCTTTACACATCTAACACCACCACCACCACTACTCCCTTTCCTAACCTGTGAAATGTGAGTTTGAAGTTCCTCTAATAAAGAAGTGGGGTCTATTTTCTTTGCTCTTGAAAAGGGCAAAGAAAAGTCTGGTCTTATAACTTGCTTTAGCCAAGGCAATATGGCAGAAGTCACTCCCTTCCATTCTTTCCCTTGGAAACTTACTGAGATGTGAACAAATCCCAGTTAACCTGCGGATGATAAGAGCCACATGGCTAGTTATTCTTATTACCACTGCCAACAATCATCTGACTGGCCAACATGTGAAAAAAAACATCTTAGACTGGCCAACCCCCAGCCTACCTGCCAGCCCTCAACAGATGCATATACAAGCCAGCCAAGATCAGCTAAGTCTAGCCCAGGTTAGCAGACACATCCAGGTGACCCATGTACTGTTGATCAATAATAAATGCTTATTGTTTTAAGCCACTGAATTTTGGGATGCTTTGCTATACAGCAATAGCTAATGTCACAACGTGCCTTTTGTGGTGCAAATGTTTTACTCCCTGTGTGTGGAACAGTTTTAACTTCGTTGCCTTGGCTGAAATCACTGAAACCCTGGCATGTTCAGAAGCCATCAGATGCTCAAGGGAACATATACCTACCCTTGCTACTGCTCAAATAACAAGGAAGAAAGTAGATGGAGACAGCAACACATCTTTGGGATCCTGTAGCTAGCATGAGGTCTGGCGGGGGCAGGTGGGGGGCAATTGGTAAGAAATTTAGAATTTGCAGAAAACTAGAAAGGAGAATATAAAATACATTTTCACTACAAAGTTAAAAAACTTATTATTTTGTAATGTTTGTTTCAACCACTATTTGTCAGACCAAAAAAAAAATATATTTGGCTAAATTTCCCTTTAACCATTACCTGGGTCTCAAGCCCCTGCCCTTCTTCCACAGGCAAAAGTAGCCTGAGTGTGGTATAGTGTGGACTCACATTGTACGATGAAACTTTTTGCTCTTTTACTCATCATAGTTTTGACATACATATATATATGACATACATCCATATGTATATATACATACATGTATAACATACGCATAAATACGTAAATATGTGTTTTACTTATACACACATTTAGTTTAATACTTATAACAGCTGTATGATAGTCTCTCACATGGATGTAATATGCTGTATTAATTCCTTTACCATTGTTGAATATTCAGATTGCTTCCAAATTCCCCCTTTACTCATACATAGTGCTGAAATAAATAGCACTTGTATATAATTCCTTGTATTCAAATGCCAGTCTTTCTCTAGGTCACACACCCAGAATTCTGGATGGTGGGACACACACTTTTTTGCATTTGTTAGAGTCAAAATTTATCCCACCAGACAGGAACCTGGCTTTATAAGATTTCCTTGATGGTAAGTTTCAGAGTCGTTGTCTTATGGGACAAATTTATAACACAAGAAGCTAAAATAAAAGAAAAGCTAGATGGAAACTTGAAATCTCTTTGAAATGTTCTCCAAATGGACAAACACACCACATTAGATCATTTCTGAGAAGTCTCAGATTCATTATTCAATAAGGCAAACCAGTTCTTTTGTTTTGTTTTGATCTTCTCAATGGAGAAGTTTAAAATCTTGTATTTTACCATGCCAAGACATGGTATGGTAAACATACCATGGTATGATCATGGTCAAGTTCAAACAACTTTCCCTCTGTAAACAGAACATTACTCTTGTTGCTTAAGTAGTAAGTAGCTAAGTGCTCTTAGATTTTTGCACATCCCCGTCAAAAGTGAATTAGCACACAAGAAGCCTGCCGTCATAATAAATGTTCTTCTCAACAAATTGTGTGTACCCTTTGTCATCTGGACTCAGTGCAAACCAGCTGATCATAACAGGATGGTGTCAACATCACCCTATTGCTTTCGATTTGTAACCATATCTGAGAGCTGCCTGAGGTTTTCTTGGTTTATGTCAGGTTACATTATAGATATTCTATAATGGAGACGCTCTTAATTTTAAATTCTTACAACTGGTGATAAGAATTGCTGTTTTGTAGAAGTAATACTATATCACGCACTTTGTATAGAAAAATGAGGAGAAATAAAACTATGGGAAGCGACATCTTTGTCCTCAAAACTCCCAAGCCAGCCCGATGACGAAATGTTGATTAGTACAAGTAATAAAATAATTATTTTAATGAAGTGAAATCCTGCTGGCTTCCAGAAATCACTCTGAAAGGAACCTCTGACGCTAGTTTTTTAGTTCTTTCCTTTAAGATTTGGGCAATCAAGGCTCTGGTTTTTGAAATATCCTGCATGTTTTGTACACGTGAGGGGAATGTTCTAAAGAGATTTCAGGTGTTGTCAGTTTTTCGGCGATTATCAGGCAGCTCCAAATACATCGCTTTCTGCTGTGCTGAAAACTCCTTTGCTGTCTTGCTTCCTGTTGTGTTTTGCCAGCAGGGGGCACTGGAGAGGGACAACTGGACGGGAGAGAGTGGTTCATCCGGATTGGCTTGCTGCTTCGTCAGGATGCAGGGGCTCTTCACTCTGGCTGCAGCGGCTGGTGGCAGCCTCCACCTTCTTTCTGCACTTCCAGAAGCATCCTCCTGGGGCCGGTCGGTCACACCGGCAACAGCTGGGAGGCGCCTCTTCCTCAGCGGCCTGAGCTTAGCCTGGCGTCTCCTCCTCTAAACCCCTGCTCCCAGCAGCAGCCGGGTAGTCCTCCCTCCTCCGCAGGTATCAACATCTATAAACATTTTTAAAGTCCTTGATACATTTGCCAAATTGCTTTCCAGACGAATTATCGTGATTTACACTCTCACTGGTTATGTGCGAAAATGCTTCCAGAAACCCCCTCCCATACGATTGTTGCTAATTAACTAATCATTGTCTTTGGTTGATTTTTA
This sequence comes from Nomascus leucogenys, assembly GCF_006542625.1. Lineage (NCBI taxonomy): Eukaryota > Metazoa > Chordata > Mammalia > Primates > Hylobatidae > Nomascus > Nomascus leucogenys. The sequence goes on from NC_044406.1 coordinate 10,273,628, forward strand.
TATTTAACTCTTGAATTTAGTGGTTCTCAAATGCTAGCTCCAAGACATGCTGCATCAGAATTATGGGGGAATATAGAGTCCCAGAGCTTACCTCTGGAGATTCTGATTCTGTTGAAGCTTTCTGAAATTAATTGCGTAACTTTTCATGTTTTTATATTCAAACTTCTGAGTTTTTGACTTGGAATTATCCAGGCCCTGAAAGTTTGAACCAAATCTACTTCAAAATCATCAGGGCCCACAGTTCTGGCATTTGAATACAAGTTTCATGGCTTGCCCAGTTTCTTCATCTGAAAACTCCATGAACTCTCTTATGGCAGTTTTCAGATTGTTTACTACTTGCTGACTTTTTTTTTTTTTTTTAATAAAAAAGGGACTTAAAGGAGAATGTTGAACCTGAACCCCAATTGGGGTAACTGCACTGGATCGCTATAGCAAAGGGAAGACCTGGTTTCTGTATTTGTGCTCCCTCTCACCCCTGGCTAGAGCCTCTTACTCTAATTAATACTTTCTCCAAAACCTGGAGCCTTGGTTCCTATGTTCAAAAGCTTTTAGAATGACCTATTCTATAGTTTTCCTCATGTCGAGGAGTGGGCCTGAGATACTTCCTGAAAAGAGAGTCTTTGTGAGTACTGATAGACCATGATGGAAGTTTTACTTTGCCTCTATTTGCCCTCTAAGGTTTATGACACTTTGGTTTTTTAATATAAAATATAAAATGTGGAAGCGGGATGCCTATGGATTCTGAGTATCCAGAATCAGTGTTTGTTTAGTGGTATCTAATTAGGAATGCTATCCATGAGGATGTCAGTGGCCCAGGAGAAAAAGATACAGTAGCTCCAGCTCTTTATTACCTGGGTGAAGGTTGTCACAGTGATGTGGGGAGGCCAAATGTTAGGGGAAAAAGAACATGAAGGAAAAGTGACCCCAGCCTCTATTACTTAGCAAATTGCGACCGGTGGGCCAAATCAGGCCTCCTGCCTGCTTTTCTAAAGTTTTATGGCAACACAGCCACACCCTTTCATTTAAATATTGTCTGTAATTGCTTTCAAGTTATAATGGCAGAAGTTGAGTGGTTGCTACGGAGACTGCATGGCCTACAAAGCTAAAAATATTCATTATTTGGTCCTTTACAGATAATGTTTGCCAAGCCTGATCTAGATTTTCAAATATATTACAGCTGTGCCTGCTTAGTTATTTCTTGCAGTTTCAAAGTATTTTTTTCAGCAGCTGCTATTTTAACATTCATAATTCATTTAATGGACATTTTCTTCTTCCCTTTCTATTGATTATATTTGGCAAAGGTATTCTCTTTATATATATATATATATATATATATATATATACACATATATTTTTCAAGAAACTTGCACTCTTGGGCTTGTAAATAATGCTGTGGTTTTCTATCGTCTAATATATTTGTTTTGATGCTTTAATTATATCCTTCATCCTACTTATAGACTTAAAAAATCCTTGTCTAAATACGTTAAGGTAATTATTATTATTTTTGACCCACCTAACTCCAATTTCTTTTAAAATTATAGGAAACTAGTATTTTCCAAATATAAAAACAAACTAAAAACAAAAAGACACAGACATATCAAAGCACAGATAAAAGGGGGGAAAAAATCATCCAACATCGGCCGGGCGCGGTGGCTCACGCTTGTAATCCCAGCACTTTGGGAGGCCGAGGCGGGCGGATCACGAGGTCAGGAGATCGAGACCATGGTGAAACCCCGTCTCTACTAAAAATACAAAAAATTAGCCGGGCGTGGTGGCGGGCGCCTGTAGTCCCAGCTACTCAGAGAGGCTGAAGCAGGAGAATGGCGTGAACCCGGGAGGCGGAGCTTGCAGTGAGCCGAGATTGCGCCACTGCACTCCAGCCTGGGTGACAGAGCAAGACTCCGTTTTTAAAAAAAAAAAAAAAATCATCCAACATCATGATGCCATAGCTAGTCACCATAACTATTTTGGAGTTTTTCCTTGTAGTCTCTTTAAAAAAAAAAAAAAATTAAGTTTTTTAATAGTAAAGAAACACAGTAACATAAAATTAACCATTGAAATCATTTTTTAAGTGTACAGTTCAGTAGTGTTAAGTACATTCACATTGTCGTGCAACAGATCTCTAGAACTTTTTCATCTACCAAAATTGAAACTCTGAACCTATTAAACAAGTCATCACTTCCCCTTTCCCCCAGCCTCTGGCAATCACCATTCTATTTTCATCTCTATGAATTTGATGACTCCAGGTACCTCATATAAGGGGAATCATACAGTATTTTTCTTTTTTGACTGGCTTATTTCACTTAGCATAATGTCCTGAAGGTTTGTGTTGTTGTAGCATGCGTCAGAATTTCTTTTTATTAAAGCTGAATAGTAATCCATTGTATGGATAGACCACATTTTGTTTATCAGTTTATCTGTTGGTAGACACTAGGGTTGCATCCACCTCTTGGCTATTGTGAATTATGCTGCTGTGAACACGGGTATGCAAATATCTCTTTGAGATCTTGCTTTCAATTCTTTTGGATATAGAAGTAAAAGTGGGATTGCTGGGTAATATGGTAATTCTGTTTTCATTTTTTGAGAAACCTCCATGCCGTTTCTGGTAGGCACTGTACCAATTTGTCTCCTTTATGAGGCACAAGTGTTTCAGTGGTTAGTTCAGGTCGTCGTTTTCTTTAAATAAAATTTAAATAAATGTTGCCTAACTGAACCCGCTTTTCTATGCCCTATAGAAAATATAATCCCCTGCTTGCAATGTCTCTGTCCTGAAGGCTTTTATTGTCATGTTTGCATCAGTTTCTTCTCTCATTGTTTTCCTCTATTTTCTCTTTTTTCTGGGAGTATTTCTCAATTTTTATTCTTATATTACTAGTCAATTGTAAATCACCTGCTACCACCTAACTTAAATTTAACAATGTTTTTTATTTCCTTGAAGTCTCTTTCTCCTGACCTGCTTGCTTTTTAGTAAGACAAATAGGTTGAGAAAAGAAATGCTTTCTTAAAAAATGAGATTCTGAAAACCCTGACCACTTAGCTCGTGGATTAAAAAAATCTTTTTCTCAGCACTTAGATGAGATTTTGTATCTTATTGCTGTTGCCAGATAACTTTGCTTTTTCTTTGAGTCTCCATGTCTTACATGCAGTTTATGAGAGACATTTTTCATCCAATCTGCTCACACTGCCATCTGAACAGAATGATGTTTCTTGCTTTTAAGATATAAAAGAAGACGATAGAGTTGTCTTGTTTTAGAACTATTTTAAAATATCCTGAAGAAAGTTTGAAATACTAAATGGAACATCAAAACTTTGAGTTCATTTATTGCTGCATAATGACAGTTTGGTGGTTTAAAATGATGATTTATTCTCCCCACCCTGTTGGTTGCCTAGGCTGAGCTAGGCAGTTCTTCTCCTCCACACGGTGTTAGTTGTGGCCACTCCTGGGGTTGCATTCAGCTGGGAGCTTATCTGCAGCCAGGATCTCCAAGACGGCTTCACTCGAAGACTGGTACTACAGCTGGTGTGTCTGGGACTGGCTGAGCCTCTCTTTCCAGCAGAGGAGACAAACTCTCCACATGGTGACTCAGGGCTCCAAGAGGGAAAGCAGAAGCTGACAGGCCTCTTCTACCATATTGTACTGCCAAAGCAAGTCACAAGACCACCTTACATTCAAGGGAAGGGAAAATAAACTCCAGGTCTTGATAGCAAGGGCGGACTACTTGGCAGCCATATTTGCAGGGAATATACCAAAACTTAATATAAATTCCTTTAATTTTCTTCAGGAAAATCAGATATTGAAATTTTACGTATCTGTTATTTATTGTGCCATAGTGATAGTGAGGGTAAATAATGAAATGTCTAGTGTATTAGTCAGCAGATATTTTCTGTCAAGGGCCAGGTGGTAAATATTTCAGGCTTTGTGGGCCATACAGTCTCTGTTGCAACCACTCAACCTCTGCCATTATAGTGTAATAGCAGCCAGAGATAATACATAAATGAATGGGCATGGCTATGTTCCAATATAACTTTATTTACAAAAACAAACATAAAAACAACAGAGAAACAAATGGGCAGGATTTGTCCTGTGGATTATATTTTTCTGACCTCTGGTCTAGATAAATAGTGTTTTTCCTGAATTCTAAATAGATTATTTATTTATTTATTTATTATTATACTTTAGGTTTTAGGGTACATGTGCACAATGTGCAGGTTTGTTACATATGTATCCATGTGCCATGTTGTTTTGCTGCACTCATTAACTCGTCATTTAGCATTAGGTATATCTCCTAATGCTGTCCCTCCCCCCTCCCCCCACCCCGCAACAGTCTCCGGAGTGTGATGTTCCCCTTCCTGTGTCCATGAGTTCTCATTGTTCAATTCCCACCCATGAGTGAGAACACGCGGTGTTTGGTTTTTTGTCCTTGCGATAGTTTACTGAGAATGATGTTTACCAGTTTCATCCATGTCCCTACAAAGGACATGAACTCATCATTTTTTATGGCTGCATATTATTCCATGGTGTATATGTGCCACATTTTCTTAATTCAGACTATTGTTGTTGGACATTTGGGTTGGTTCCAACTCTTTGCTATTGTGAATAGTGCCGCAATAAACATACGTGTGCATGTGTCTTTATAGCAGCATGATTTATAGTCTTTTGGGTATATACCCAGTAATGGGATGGCTGGGTCAAATGGTATTTCTAGTTCTAGATCCCTGAGGAATCGCCACACTGACTTCCACAATGGTTGAACTAGTTTACAGTCCCACCAACAGTGTAAAAGTGTTCCTATTTCTCCGCATCCTCTCCAGCAGCTGTTGTTTCCTGACTTTTTAATGATGGCCATTCTAACTGGTGTGAGATGGTATCTCACTGTGGTTTTGATTTGCATTTCTCTGATGGCCAGTGATGATGAGCATTTTTTCATGTGTTTCTTGGCTGCATAAATGTCTTCTTTTGAGAAGTGTCTGTTCATGTCCTTCGCCCACTTTTTGATGGGGTTGCCAGCATATAAACAGAACCAAAGACAAAAACCACATGATTATCTCAATAGATGCAGAAAAGGCCTTTGACAAAATTCAACAACCCTTCATGCTAAAAACTCTCAATAAATTAGGTATCGATGGGACGTATCTCAAAATAATAAGAGCTATCTATGACAAACCCACAGCCAATATCATACTGAATGGGCAAAAACTGGAAGCATTCCCTTTGAAAACTGGCACAAGAAAGGGATGCCCTCTCTCACCACTCCTATTCAACATAGTGCTGGAAGTTCTGGCCAGAGCAATCAGGCAGGAGAAGGAAATAAAGGGTATTCAATTAGGAAAAGAGGAAGTCAAATTGTCCCTGTTTGCAGATGACATGATTGTATATCTAGAAAACCCCATTGTCTCAGCCCAAAATCTCCTTAAGCTGATTGGCAACTTCAGCAAAGTCTCAGGATACAAAATCAATGTACAAAAATCCCAAGCATTCTTGTACACCAATCACAGACAAACAGAGAGCCAAATCATGAGTGAACTCCCATTCACAATTGCTTCAAAGAGAATAAAATACCTAGGAATCCAACTCACAAGGGATGTGAAGGACCTCTTCAAGGAGAACTACACACCACTGCTCAATGAAATAAAAGAGGACACAAACAAATGGAAGAACATTCCATGCTCATGGGTTGGAAGAATCAATATCGTGAAAATGGCCATACTGCCCAAGGTAATTTATAGATTCAATGCCATCCCCATCAAGCTACCAATGACTTTCTTCACAGAACTGGAAAAAACTACTTTAAAGTTCATATGGAACCAAAAAAGAGCCCGTATCACCAAGTCAATCCGAAGCCAAAAGAACAAAGCTGGAGGCATCACGCTACCTGACTTCAAACTACACTACAAGGCTACAGTAACCAAAACAGCATGGTACTGGTACCACAACAGAGATATAGATCAATGGAATAGAACAGAGCCCTCAGAAATGATGCTGCATATCTACAACTATCTGATCTTTGACAAACCTGACAAAAACAAGAAATGGGGAAAGGATTCCCTATTTAATAAATGGTGCTGGGAAAACTGGCTAGCCATATGTAGAAAGCTGAAACTGGATCCCTTCTTTACACCTTATACAAAAATTAATTCAAGATGGATTAAAGACTTAAATGTTAGACCTAAAACCATTAAAATCCTACAAGAAAAACTAGGCAATACCATTCAGGACGTAGGCGTGGGCAAGGACTTCGTGTCTAAAACACCAAAAGCAATGGCAACAAAAGCCCAAATTGACAAATGGGATCTAATTAAACTAAAGAGCTTCTGCACAGCAAAAGAAACTACCATCAGAGTGAACAGGCAACCTACAGAATGGGAGAAAATTTTTGCAACCTACTCATCTGACAAAGGGCTAATATCCAGAATCTACAACGAACTCAAACCAATTTACTAAATAGATTTAAAATGAATTATGAGGCCAGGAGCAGTGGCTCATACCTGTAATCCCAACACTTTGGGAGGCCAAGGTAGGTGGATTGCTTGAGCCCAGGAGTGCGAAACTAGCTTGGGCAATGTGGTGAGACCATGTCTCTACAAAAAAATACAAAAATTAGCCACTTATGGTGATGCACACCTGTGGTCCCAGCTGCTTGGAAGGCAGAGGTGGGAGGATTGCTTGAGCCCAGGAGGCAGAGGTTGCAGTGAGCTGAGATTGTGCCACTGTATTCCAGCCTGGGTGACAGAGTGAGACCCTGTCTCAAAAAATAAAAATAAAAAATAAAATAAAATGAATTATGTAGGAATGAAATCTCAGATTCTAATAATATCCACATAAAGTATCTGAAACTAACTGAAGTTAATACGAAAATGATCACGTAGTGAGCTTGTATTTGTTATTTTCGTATCATCTGCATCATCCCCTACTAATAGCATCAAGCACCATGTATTGAATCGGTTTATTACTTGAGGGTACACATGGAGGTGCAACATTTTTCCTTACTTAATTACCATTGCTTTTTAGATTCCATAAAATCATTCAGTGTCCTGGGAAAAAGGATATTCGATAACGTGAAATGCTATTTGGTAAGCAAAAGACAAACAGTGGGATAGTTGCTATTTGCAGAACACATTTACTAGCTTTATGTTCCCATGACACCAAATATTTGAGTTCTTGGGTTCTGAATAATGAATCAAAAGGAAAGTTATGATTTCAAAACCCTCTTGACCACTTTTTAGTAGTTAGTACTTTTTTTAACTTGTGCACTTTTCAGCAAACTCTTAACATCTCTTATTGGTGATACTTTGGTGCTTTATGAGGTCACATTTTATTTTTTCCTTGCAAATGAGACACCAGCATAGAAATACTTCTCATCTTGCTGCCCTCTGGGCTTTGTTTTTCTCTAATGTTGAATGACAGATACTAACAGTCTGTAAGAGCTAATGTGAAAATGCTGCCTTTTGTGGTTGTGTCGTCATATTTTCCAGCCTGCCACCCGGGCCAGGCTGTCACCACGCACCTGCAGAGTGAAGGAGTTTCAGGCACAGTTCCAGGCCTCTGCTTCCTGAGATGGTGCAGCAGAGGTTTGGAGGGAGGTGCGTGGCCCAATGTGCTCCCCGGGGGAAATTGTGAGAAAACCCACGTCTCTCTGGAGAGTTGCTTTTACAAAGTACCTATTTGGTAAGTGTGAAGGGACTTGATTAACTTCTCTTGTGTATCCTTGTCCATATAGCTCGTGTTAAAATAGCTCTGGGCATTCAGTGTTCATTGCTTCACACAGACAACATGTGAACTGCTTTAGACTGAAAATTTATACATCACTAGAATAGCAGTTGTTGCCTGAGCTCCTCCTACTCCTGCCATAGAAGTTCTCTCAGCTCCTCTGCCTGACATGAGCCTGTTGAGGCTCAGAAAGCAATATCCCAAGACTGGTGCTTTGACATGCAGAGAGGTGTCAGAATCAAGGGCCCTCTTACCTTGTCTTGTCTCCCCCTGCCTCCCTCTTGTCCCCCAAGCTCTGGGAGGGACTGTCTCTGGAATTTTCTTATCTCACTAAGAAAGCATCTTTCCAAAAGAAATGTAATTGTCTTAAACCGCCTCCCTAGGGATCTCATCAAATATCTAGGAAAGATCAACCATCTATGAAGAGAAAAATCTGGGAGTCAGCACCAGATCCAGACAGACTTTTCATCTGTTCTTCTGAGGGCAGCTCAGAAAGATGACCTGGAAGACTCCATCTGCATAATAAGACAACCTTTCTTCCTGTGCACCTCCGCTCTCACCTTTCTGTAATGTCTGTTTCTCACCTCTGCAGTCCATTTATTCTCCCTAATGGTTTACTGCCCCTGAAAATAATTGTCTAAATTCCCCGATGATATATAATAATGTTTCTTGATCCTAAATGTCTCAAAATGGTGTCACTTATGACAAATGACTCTGCCTACAGTGAAATTGCTTACCCCTCAGAGTGATAAGCATATATATGGAAGACGTCACCTGCTGTGGCCAGGCACTGCTGAGACCTGACAAGCGAGTGAAGCCAAAAGGTGGCTGAGATCATGGCCATGGAGGGCCATAAAAACCACAAAGAAACTGACCACGGTCAAGATGCCAGCAGAAGCTCTGCACGTGGCAACTCTGAGGCCTCTGTTCCATCGGCAGGGGCTGTAGGAAGGTCTGCTGGGAGAAGAGCAGTGACAGTGACCCCCGCTCCAACCCCAACCCAGGAAAAAATAAAAGGACCTGCCAGATTGTCAGTCAGCATGCTGGCCTCCTAAGCTAATCAAGCTACGACCCTCCTCTCTCTCTTACTAGTGCCCTTGTGTGTTGAATATATTTGCATGATTGTTGGCATGTGAAAGCCTCACAATAAACCATGGATTCATCAGCATTTAATTGGCCACCGACTCAATGTGAAACCTCCTGGCCTCAGTTAGCACAACGAGGCTGATTTGAACCTGACAGGAGAGCCATCTCTCCATCCCCTATGAAAAAGGGCATATGGGCTTCTGCACTGCTGTCCGTCAGAGGGTAATCATTCTCCTGTGGTTCCCCCATGCTATGCACATTACAATAAACTATTGCATGCCTTTTCCTTTATTAATTTGCCTTTTGTCAGCTGATTTTCGGCGAACCTTTAGAGGGCAAAGGGGAAGTTTTCTCTATACCCCTATAAGTCTCTCCAGGAAATGGCTCAAAAATAAAATAAAAAGAAATAGAATCTGTTCCTAACCCTTCTAAATGGATGTTTCCTTCGTATTAACCTTTCATTTTGTGATGTGTTCCTCCACTCCTGAGCACTCAGTCTGAGCACTGGCTCCTCCCCTCTGACTTGATGGGACCAGGCTTCTAGAACCCAGCCTGGAGCCTACGTATCCGAGAGGGGCAATTTTTCTTTTATGCTTCTCTTAAGGAAAATCAATCCAAAGCGATGCACACAGACCTTATTCTGTTTCATTGACCAGCTAGCTGATTGGCACTGTTTTGTACATATGAAGTTACCAGGCATTGGGTTTGTTTCTCTAAGTTTCCTCTCGGAATTGTCTCCTTTGGTTCTTGTCCTAGTTCCTTTTCCACCATCTGTTGAAGTATCTTCTTTACAGATACCGAAATTGAGACACTAAATATGTTTGTCTGGCTGATGGCTAATGTTGGTGATTCAGGCTTGAGAGGGCAGACAAGGATCAACTGTGAAACAGAACACCCCTTTTCCTATATTTTCTAAAAGGCATAGAGTAGTTTGAAAATGCCAGTAATAGTTTGTTGAAGACTTAGAAATGACAGTTATTTTATTTCGATTTCCTAGATTACTGTGTAAATTACCAGCTAGTAGGGATCCAGGCCTTGGCAGGTGGAAAATGAGCTGTTTAGGACATGCCATTCACTTTTCAACCTACTTGCCTTCGTAGAAGCATCTATATGCTTTCCATGGACACTTCACAGTATGTAGTTTTGAAAAATTATTCTTTTAAGTGACTGTTCATACTTTTATTTTTTATTTTTATTTATTGTTTTTGAGACGGAGTCTCACTCTGTCACCCAGGCTGGAGTGCAGTGGTGCCATCTCGGCTCACTGCAACCTCTGCTGCCCGGGTTCAAGCAATTCTCTGCCTTGGCCTCCTAAGTAGCTGGGATTCCAGGCACCTGCCACCATGCCCGGCTAATTTTTGTATTTTTAGTAGAGATGGAGTTTCACCATCTTGGCCAGGCTGGTCTTGAACTCGTGACCTTGTGATCCACCCACCTCGGCCTCCCAAAGTGCTGGAATTACAGGTGTGAGTGACCGTGCCCAGCAACTTGAAATGAATTATTTTATCTTTAAGATCTCATTGTAAGTGATAATTTTAAGGATACTTTTTTCCTGAGGATACTTTCCTGTTTCCCAGATTTTCTACACCTAAGTAAACCAAATCTACTACCTATTCCTGTGATGTACTGCAACATTGGCTTGCTATCAGTATATGCAGACAGAATGATTTTGCGAACAACATTTTCAGTGTTGATGACTGAGTTGTGTGTTTTGATCAAGTCAAGCAAAGAGCATCTGAGTATATTGTAGTCAACTTAAAATATGAAATTATTTAAGACAGCATTATACAAATAATACCTGGGAATTGGTGGCAATCACACTCTTTTTGCTGGGGACTTGCTAGAATCGTGGCTTGGCCTTCAGTCAGCTTGAGTACGTGTTTTCAGATCCCGTTGTTCCTAATGGGCTTCATCATGGTCAGTTTGATAAATAATCCATGCCTGGGCCACTCTAACTGAAATATTGTTATTCATAGTTAGCTGTTCTGTAGCCAATTTGTTAGGATGGAGTCTGCTCTAAGTTGCATTAAATTAAGTGACTTAACTTGGGGATTGCTATGTGACTCTGTAATAATTCATTTTGTGTTGGTAGAACAAGGAGATCCTCTGCACAATGATTCCAAATCCACAATGTAAAGCAAACACAAATTATATATTCAAGTACCTCTGGAACAAAGAAAGAAGAGAAAATTCATCTGGCCAGTGAAATATACTTTATGTTTAATACAGAAAAGGATGGTGTAATGATTTTCAGCTGAAATGAAAAATATAAATTCAGTGTTTTAAAAAAATTGGCTTAAATCTATTAAAGTAAAATATTTATTTCAGAACTATATTATGAGAAATGTTGAATATATACAAAACTTGACCCAGTAGAGAATATTGAGGCCCTAGGTATAATCACCAGCTTCAAGAATTATTGACTCATGGCCAATCTTGTTTCATCTTTCTTTTCCTATACTTTTACTGACTTCTCGTCCTCTTCTCATATTATTTTGAGGTAAATTCCAAATATCATTACATATAAAATTGCCTTTAAAAATAGAAGCATTTTTTAAAACTTGCACAAAATAAAGTATAAATAAAATATAAGGTAACAGCAGCTATGATGTCAACATAATTCAAGAAAGTGGAGGGAAGTCTGGCATTTAAAATGTCAACTTTATGACAACAAAAACCCCCAAACTATTACAAAATAATGAACTAGGTGTAAATTAAATCCAGCTAGATTAAAATGTTTTAATTGTTCAATAAATATTTATTTTGTAAATAAATAAAGTATATATTATTAGTCCACTCTCACACTGCTATAAAGATACTACCTGAAATTGGTTAATTTATACAGAGAGGAGGTTTAATTGACTCATGGTTCCACATGACTGGGGAGGCCTCAGGAAACTTACAATCATGGTGGAGGGCAAAGGTGAAGCAGGTACCTTCTTCACAAGGCAGCAGGAGAGAGAGAGAAGTGTCACACTTTAAAACCATCAGCTGCTGTGAGAACTCAGTATCATGAGAACAGCATGGGGGAAACTGTTCCCATGATCCAGTCACCTCCTACCGGGTCCCTCCCTTGACACGTGGGGATTACAATTCGAGATGATATTTGGATGGGGAAACAGAGCTGAACCATATCAACAAGTGTGGGACAGTTCCTCAAAAAGTTCGACCTAGCATTATCATATGACCTAGCAATTCCACTCCTATGAAGACACGTGTCCACACAACTTATGCACAAATGTTCACAGCAGCATTTTTCATAATAGCCAAGTAGTGGAAATGACATGAACCCATCAGCTGATGAATGGATGAACATATGTGGTCAATCCATACAATGGAATAGCATTTGGTCATAAAAAGACAGGAAGTACTGACACATGCTACGACATGGATAAACCATGAACACACTGTGCTGTGTGAAAGGAGCCAGCCCCAAAAGACCGTAAATATTATCTGATACCATTTATATGAAATATCCAGAATAATCAAATACATAGAGGCAGAGGCAGTAGGTAGATTACTGGTTGCCTAGGGTTGGTGGGTGGAGGGGCAGCTAGAGGGTAATGGAGGTCTGAGGAGGGACTGCTAATGGGTACAGAGTTTCTTTTTGGGGGTGATGAAATTGCTCAAGAATTTGATAGTGGTGATAGTTGCACAACTTTGTGAATACACTAAAAACTGCCGGCTGGGCACGGTGCCTCACGCCTGTAATCCCAGCCCTTTGGGAGGCCGAGGCAGGTGGATCACCTGAGGTCAGGAGTTCAAGACCAGCCTGGCCAACATGGTGAAACCCTGTCTCAACTAAAAATACAAAAAATTGGCCAGGCATGGTGGTAGGAACCTGTAATCTCAGCTACTCCAGAAGCTGAGGCAGGAGAATTGCTTGAACCCAGGAGGCGGAGTTTGCAGTGAGCTGAGATCACACCATTGCATTCCAGCCTGGGCAACAAGAGCAAAACTCTGTCTCAATAAATCAATAAAAATAAAAACTGCCCAACTGTATACTTTCAAGGAGAGAATTTTATAATATTTCAATCATATCTCAAATTTTAAAAATGCTATGGAAATATGAGTATCTAATCACACTGAAGAAAAATAGATAGATCTACTTTGCCACTAAAAGCTTGTGGGCTTAGGGCAAGCATGATCATCATTAATGAAAAATGGTGAAGTGTTTTTAAAATGTCAATTATAAAATTAACACAAGGGAGGTATGACTTTTTTTTTTTTTTTTAAACAGTCTCACCCTGTCACCCAGGCGGGAATACAGTGGTACAATCTCGGCTCACTGCAACCTCTGCCTCCCAGGTTCAAGTGATTCTCCTGCCTCAGCCTACTGAGTAGCTGAGATTACAGGCGTGCATCATGACACCTGGTTAAGTTTTGTATTTTTAGTAGGGATGGGGTTTTGCCATGTTGGCCAGGCTGGTCTTGAACTCCTGGCCTCAAGCAGTCTGCCTGTCTCGGCCTCCCAAAGTGCTGGGATTACAGGCACGAGCCACTGGGCCCGGCCTTGAAAATTTGTTTGATGTCTTCTGCCCAAGTCACATTTCAGGTTACTGAGGCTGAATCATTTTTTAATACCAACTTTCAAAAATGCAGCTTGTACTTATCTGCCTTCTTGAACACTGGGTATCAGGTATTACATAACCTTTTCCATATTTGCCAGGATACTTACTGCATGCCTTAGTCACATTGGGTACTCAGTAAGCATTTATTAACTGCATGGATAAATGAACGAGGAAACATAGAAACATTCTTACTATAATATTTTCTTAAGATATTATACATGTAGAATTATTCTTCCCCTTACAATGAATGATTACAGAATGTTGTATTCTGTTTTTGTATGCTTTAAAGTTTCTTCCTTCTATTCATATGCTTAGTCATGTTTTTCAAAATTTAGTTATTTGGATTAGGATTGAAATAATGTTTAAATGTTACAATTCTTGAAATATGTCCTTTAGTCTCTTTCAATCTGTAGGTTTTCTTTCTCTCTCTCTCTCATTTATCCCTTGCAATTTTTTTTATCAAGAAATTAGTTTTTTGTCTTATAAAACTGTTCACAGTCTGGACTTGCATTTACATGGTATTGCACTCACATGGAAGCTGCATTTACATGGTATTGGTTAACATGTTCCTTTGTCCGCTTGAGTTCTTGTACATTAGTATGTAGAACCAGAGACTTAATCAGATTCAAGTTCAATTTTTTTCACAGGACTACTTCATAGCTGTTGTTGTTACTTCCATCAGTGGCACTTCATGCCTGGTTGTCTCTCTTGTTGTGATGTCAGTAGCTATTGATGATTATAGTGTAGATCAATTAATTCATTGAGGGTTGATAAATGGTGTTTGCAGTAGCCAGCCTTGAAGAGGCCCCCAGTGCTCCCTGGCTCCTGAGATTCACGGTTTCAAGTAATGTCCTCCTGCACTGTTTCAGGGTTGGTCTGCATGCCCAATAGACTATAACAGAAATGCTGTTATATCACTTGTGAGGGTAGGTCATAAAAGGCAGCATAGCTTCTGCTCCTCTCTCTCTTGGCCACTTGCCCTGGGCAAAGCCAGCAGCCAAGCCATGAGGACTACAGGGAGAAGAACTGAGGCCTCCTGCCGGTAGCTGTATGAATGAGGTTGGAAGTCAAACCTTCAGGTAGCTGCAGCCCCAGCTGGCATCTTGATTGCAGCTCCTGAACCATCCTGAGCCGAAACTCCTAGCTCAGCCACTGCTGAATTCTTGACCCGTGGAAAGTGTGTTGTTTTAAGCTTCTATGTTTGGGGGTAATTTGTTATTCAGCAATGATAATTAATTTAGTGTTACTCTACTTCATTAATTCAATCTTCATTTACCAGCTAGAATACTTCTATAAAGAGAAACTTTCTTTTAACAATTATTTGATTACCTTGTAGTACAGTTAGTATAGGAAATAATGCTCTTTCAATGATTAAATTATAATCATACTATATATGCTTTTGTACACACATATATATACATATAATAGATGGATAGAAAAATTTAAGCATTTTAAAGCATTAAAAATACTTTTATAGGTTATCCTGAATATATATTATCTGTTATGTAATATTCCACTAAGCTTATTTAACTATTCTTCTTTGTTGGAAATTTGACTTGTTTCCAGTGTTACTGCTAATAGCCAATCAATTGAAAATAATTTTACATAAGGCTTTTTTTTTTTACTTTAAGATTATTTCCTTAGATCAGATTCCTAAAATTTACTGAATCCAAAGCTATGGGCATTTTTCTAAATTACGTTCCAAAAAGAAAAAACTCAATTTCTACTGGCACAGCCATGCCTATGTGGCCATTTCACTTTATCCCTTGTTAGGGCTGTGTGATATTTATGCTTTACAAACATCTGTAAAGTTGCAACTGTGTGCCAGGCACCGCTCATAAAACACAACCAGAAAATTCAACTTTCGATTTTAGTCTGATCTGATAGTACCCCACGAATTTTGTTTATATCTACTTTTTAAGTATCTCTTGAGACATCATCAAGAGTATTACCCTCTGAATCAGGCAGGAATTTTTGTCTGCTCACTGCTGCCAGCCTTGCAGTCCGCTTCTTCAAACCTTCTCTTTCCATCCCTTTCCCATTTCACATCTTTTATTTCTCATAGGCTGGAAACCCAGATAACCACCCTTGTTAGGACCATGAATTAAATGAGGCGACTTTGATCCATCTACTGCCACTACCCATTCTTGTAAATGGAAGTGTAAATCTTTTTTTAGGCCATATTTTATTTAGCTTGATTTATTATTTGTCACAAGAATAGCTTTCCCTGAAAGTCCTGGAGGGAAAAGAACCTTGTCAAGAAGCAACAAGATGTTTTCCAAGAAATTATCCTTTGTAGCGGAGACTGTCATTCTCTAAACTAAAGAGACATGGACTAGTTTCTCCTTTAGCAACTTTTAGGGTGATAAATTGAGAACAGAGATTAGATTTCCTTTACAATCAGTGTCTCGTAGATTACATCTCTAAAGGAACCAGTGGTTAGTTCTGGACCAAATCACCAAGTAGATTATTTTCTTTTGAAGGGTTCCTATTTGGGTGGTCTCAAGTTCATTTTAGATAATAACTATCCCCCCTCCCAGATTCTGCATTCTAAGGATAAGGTAGAAAATTTGGAAAGTCAGAAAAATAGGAAGGAAAAATTAGCCATTACCTATAGACCTACCACCCAGCAATGATCACTGCCAATATACAGCTTACAGCTGTCACGCAGGTGGTTCCTTTGACTGTCTCTGGGTCACCCATTAGGATTTTAGATAAATTATATGTTACGAAGTAAAGGGAAAGAGTATTAGGGAAAGGGTGGACTTATGAGTTCAGAATCGACTTGAGATGAGAAGCACGGGCACCTCATAATTCCAGGGTTCCACAGAAAGGAGCGCTAAAGTCAGGGCTTTTCGCTGTGTATGTGTTGGACCCCCTGCCCTTTGTGAGCTTTCATTTTATGATATAGCATGACAGAAGCCGAGACGAGGGCTAGGTTATTGGAAGGTTGGCACTGGAAGCCTAAGTTTGTGTGCCAGACGTTCGCAGGACCTGCCCAGAAAGGTCAGCTACCCAAGACCCAAGATTACATACATGAATATGTTATATACATTATTGTTCTGTTCTTTATTCTGATTTTTTGTATATTATATACATACATAATATATAAAAATGTCTTTCTGTCTATGCACACACAAATATGCACACATATTCCCCACAGTTTCTAAGGTAGATTCTAATTCATTTTGAGACACAGAGTTCTTTATATTATGTTCATACCACTAAAGCATCATGTCAGTTCTGTTTTATTTTTATTATACTCTTAACATGGAGTGGTTTTGCTAATGTTATATTCTTTTTAATTAAAACAGCACACAATCATGTTTTAATGGACAAATACTAATTATGTACATATCTATGGGGTACAATGTGATGTTATGTATATGTATATATTGTGGAACGATTAAATCCAGCTAACATATCCATCACCTCACATACTTATTTCGTGGTGAGAACTTTAAAAATCTACTCTTTTAGCGATTTTGAAATATATAATACATTGTTATTAACTATAGTCACCGTGCCATACAGTAGATTACTAAAACCTATTCCTCCTGTCTAACTGAAATTATGTATCCTTTCACCAACCTCTCCCCATTTCCTTGCCTACTCAACCCCATCTCAGTTCCTGGAAATTTCCATTCTACTCTCTACTTTTATGAGCTTGACTTATCTAGATTCCATACATAAGGGACATCTTGTGGTGTCTTTCTGTGTCTGGCTTATTTCATGTAGCGTAATATCTTCCAGGTTCATCCAGGTTGTTGCAAATGGCAGAATACCCTTCTTTTTGCATTATGGAAAACAATATGGAGGTTCCTCAAAAAACTAAAAATAGAAATACCATATGATCCAGTAATCCCACTTCTGGGTATATATCCAAAGGGAATGAAATTCGTATGTCAAAGAGATATCTGTACATTGAACCACTGTTCACAATAGCCAAGATATGGAAGCAACCTAAGTGTCCAAATAATCATATTTAAATGTAAAAGTTGGTGTGTGTTTTTAAAAGATAAACATCATCCAATTTATGAAAACTAGATTTATTTACGTCTTTCTTGGGACAGATCTTTTATGTCAACCAAGCCATATGTTCTGTCAATGCTATTTCTGTCATCAGGTCTTGCTGCTCCTCAGTTCTTAGAGATACAGATGACAAAGGATGAGGCCCAGGCTGTGGCTGTTTCATTTACCTCAGTTTATTTCAGTCAAAATTGGGATTTTTCTCTACAGAAGCAGGAGGTAATTATAAGACCATTATATGAGTTCTGTTTAATTCCTAGTATGGAGAGAACAAAGCAGAGCTGAATGACTTGGCAGGAAGTTTTAGAAGTTTCAAGTCCAAGCCAGGGAGCAAATGTTGGCTAAGTGCCCCCTAAAGTGTTTGTCCATGCCACCTGGCTGGGGGTTTGTGTGAAAAGGAGGGGAGAGGAGAGACCTCTATTACTTTAGCACCTGCTGGGCCAGAATATCATGTGCATGCTCACTTAAGCCTCCCAGAAAGTCCTGGAGGAATCTGTGTCCCTGTTGAGTAGACCAGGAGACAGAGACACAGAGATAAATCACATGCAGCTATGTTAAAAGCAGGAATCTGAACCCAGATCTGTGCTGTCTCCAAACACCACATATTTCCTGCTATTAGAACCGATGATGCCTTCATGGGCTGAAAGTACTTTTGCCTCCATGGGTCCATCCTTCACCAAAAATACTAATAGTTATATTTTATGACTGTTATGGCATAAAGACAAATGTAAGCAGAGCTGGATTCATTATTATGTACACATTATTATTCTTTTTTCTGATTGGAAAAGATTAAAATTTTAAGACAGTAAATTGTCACGGGGCTTTAAACACATTCTGGGCTCTGGCCCTGGGCTGATTATCCAGGCCTGATGGAGAAGTTGGACCTGTCCACTGTAACATTCTTTTTCTTTCAATTTATTGGTTTTCTAGGAGAAGGGAAAGTTAAGAGAAGCCAGAGCTTTGGGGTTGAGAGAAATAAAATGAGTCATAGAAGCAAAGTATATCTAGCACTAAGCAGAGTTTTAAAGTCATTGTGATCAGTCATTTTAAAAATCTTTCTTTTGTGTTAGAATTCATTGTAAAAAGATGAATTCTTACATGCAATGCCAAGATATAAACTTGGTCAAAGTGGTCAAATTGGGCAGCTACTGCAACTCCCATTCCTAACATCTCAACTCCCATCCTGAGTGGCCCTTGAGGGATGTTCACTGACCCTTAAGGCTCATTGAAACAATCTGAAACTTCACCTCTTTTCCAGGGGAATTCAGTGAGACCCAGAGAAGCTGAGCTGCTCCCAGTTACACAGTGGATCAATTATCATGCTGAGACCCAGGCCCAGGTATCTGGATTTCTGGGTTAGGGATGTTTCCACTAGCTTCCTCCCCCGCTTATGCCTTCTTGGGTTCAAAATAACACAGCCAAATCCACTTTTGAAACCTCCAAACATGATTCAACTTTAAAACATGTGAAAATACGATAGGTTAACAATCTTCCCTCCATCTGCAGAGGACTTTTTAACCTCTGGTTCCCTTAGCATGTTAGTTTGGGAGCAAATAGCTGTGTTCAGTCAAGTGTAGGGACCTCAGCCATTATAATGTCCCTGTTCTTTGGAGGGTGCTGCTAGGGTTTCCTAGTGACCTACGTATCACGATCCTAGGTGCAAGAGATCTCCAACACATTCCTGTGCAGTGAGGTCTCATGGACATAAGGGAGAAGTTGGCCCCACGTCTGCTGCCAACTCTTCTGGCATTTAAGGGCTATGGCCATCTCACTGGTTTCCCTAAGGATCATGTGTGTGATGGCTTGGATAGCCATTGAAGCAAGGGCACTAGCTGGTTGTAATATGGAGTCACAGAGATAGGAGCACAATCCCTTGAATGATAGGTTTTGCTTGACAAGCGTGCTACACATAGTAGCCGATCAATTAATAGTGAAAATGAATGAAAGAATGAACGGTGAAGATACATGCCTGGAGAAGTTTTTGGTTTCTCTGTGACATCTCCTTTGGGCCTGTGGCTCAGGCCATCAGGTCCTCCTCATCATCAGTCTGATGGGTCCAGTTGTCCCTGTGATATTTGGTCCCAGAGATCCTGGGGTGTAATAAAATGCTGGAGAGGAAAAATACCTCATCTGGGGAAGGGCAGATAGGTCTAGAATGTGAGCACAGCCTCACACAAATCCCTCCGTGTCTCCTTGCTGTCAGTGCCAGTTCTGCTCTGGGCTTCACTCTCTTTTGCATCTGGAGGTGTCTAAGGAGAAAGTGAGATGTGAGCTTCAGAAAATACGGACAGTCCGTCCCCACTCTGCTATGTGGCCTTGGGCTACCTATGTAATCTCACTAAGCTTTAGTTTCCTCATCATTGGAAAATAATTATGCCTGTCTCACATTATTGCTTGAAGGTCAATTGTGGTAATATCTGAGAAAGCACTGAGAACTCTCTTCTGGATATATGTCTGAGGGAAGTTCTCACACAGACACATAAGGAATATTTTCGAGGCTGGTTTTCATGGCATTTTTAGGAGTAGAGTGTTGGAAACACTACCACTTGTGACAATGGGGATGGGAGTTGTATATTAGTAAACTGCTGTGTCTTTTAGCAATTAGAAGGCGCATACTCAATTTGCACACAGCAATGAAGCAATTATTTTACTTCGAAACAATGCTGAGTGAAAAAAGCCAAAATGGTGTGAGTCTAGAGCCCAATACCATGTGTGTAACACATGTACACATGCATGTACACAAACACATCCCCAAATGCTACCCAAAGACACATACAAATAAAAGGATATACATCAAATACGTTAGAATGGTGGAATGGGGAAAGAAAATAGAAAAGTAGAACAAAATAAGGCCGAGAAGAGTCCAATGATGAATATGTGCCATAAACTGGGGAGTTTGAATAATCTAATACAAATAAATCTATTTGTATCTTAGATCCAAAAATACAATGGCTCAGCAGTGAGTCAATCACACAGTAGACCTAGTCCTACCTAACTCTAGAGCACAGTTTCTTGATCTCAGCACTATTGATACTTTGAACTGGATCACTCTTTGTCCTGGGGGCTGGCCTGTGCATTGTATGATATTTAGCAGAATCCCTGTCCTCTAGGTGCCAATAATATCACTTCCCCAGTTGTGTCGATCCAAGACATCTCCAGACATTGCCAAATGTCCCTAAGGGTGCAGACTGACTCGTGATCGAGAACCACTGACTTAGTGGCATTAACAAAACCGAGGATGGGTTACCAAAAGAATCATCTTCCTGCTGTGTAGTGGGTGAAGGGTTATAGGTCAAAAACATGTGTTTACTATGACAAAGGTATGTTCATACAGACAAACAAGAAAATAAATAGGAATGACAGAGTACTGACAACAATCAGACCTCTATACCACTAGCAAACCAGAGTTCCTCATCGAGGGCACTTGCCATTGGAAGACGCAAGCATATTTCATTTGTAAAGAAGTTGAAGCCGGGTGCAGTGGCTCATACCTGTAATTCCAGCATTTTGGGAGGCCGAGGCGGGTGGATCGCTTGGGGCCAGGAGTTTGAGACCAGCCTGGCCAACAGGGAGAAACCCTGTCTCTACTAAAAATACAATAATTAGCTGGGTGTGGTGGTGTGTGCTTCTAGTCCTAGCTACTTGGGAGGCTGAGGCAGAAGAATCACTTGAACCTGGGAGGCAGAGGTTGCAGTAAGCCGAGATTGTGCCACTGCGCTCCAGCCTCAGTGACTGAGTGAGTGAGACTTCGTCTCAAAAAGAAAAAAAAAAGTTGAGAACACTTCATCATTATTAAGATGTATATGTGTATGTACATATGCATATATATGTGTATATATATATTCTATCATTCATTCATTATTGATCTTGAATATTTTTGTTTCCTCCCCTGTTGATTCTAGGTAGAGTGAAATATACTTTTTTTTCTGAGTCATTTTCTAAACAGATAGCAGTGCATAATTCGACAGAGTGAAAGAATATTCTTTGGAAGAAATCTGGGAATTTTCATATAGTGAGTGTTTAATAAATATGGACTAAGCGATATCTTCCTCAATTTTGTCTGCTCTGTGGCATATATTTTAATGCATTCTTTTGTACTTTGTATTCTGTCACTTATAATTTATGTCCCTTTGGAAAGGTAGGTCTTGGGTTTAAATATATTATTAGCATCCCGTGAACACATCTGTTTTGTAAATATTCCATCAATTCTGTTTCCATGGCATGTTTATGGTCAAATTGGACAACCTCGGAAGAGGTAAGAGTAAGGGGAATAAGGATGTTACAGGTTTCTAAAACTCTGGTTGGTGTTAATTGAAAATGAGCTTTCATTCCCCTTGTCATTTTGATGTATCTCTGAATTTTTGTAAACAGATTTTCTTTTAAGCTTCAGAGATTACAAGCTATGCAATATTCCACCTCAGCTGCTGTAATTGATTAGAGAGATTTTCCATTTTAACAGTGTACTGGCTAGGGTGAAAAATAATGGATTATAGTTCCAGGCTTCTAAATCGAACTTCAGTCTGCTGCATTTCAGCTTGGGACAAAAGAGTTTCTTCAGAGTGTCTAAGTTTATCTTCGAGATCAGTGTTTTCAACTGTGGTGCATGCTTAATTTTGCAGAAATTATTTTTTAAAATAAATTTAAGTCTATAAAGATGTGCTACTTGGGTTTGGCTGTAAGCTAAGGTTGGTTCCTACACTTGGATAGATGGGTAGAAGACCAAAACAAGGCCACTTTATTTTTAGATAGTAAGTTAGCTCAGGGTCAGGAAATGTATCTGAAAGAAAATGCATTTCTCAGATAATAGAAAAGATTGTCATCTTCCTAATTCAGCCCTTTATTTATGAAAATCTATTGCTATCTCCTAAGTTTGAGTGTGTCTGTGTTGAACTGTAGCATTTCAAAGAAACTTTTCATTCATATATATACCTCAAAACAGCAAGCTGAGAAAAAATGATTTCAGTGCATCAAAATTCCAGTGTGACCTGCCTTCCCAAAGTTTTATGTGAGGTAGGATTTTTTCAACTACATTTACAAATATGAAGAACTGATTTATAAATTTGGCATAATATAAACTTGCTAATCTTTTAGTTTTTTAAACTATTCTCAACTGTCTAGCTTTCTCATCAGTGTATTAATACTTATTAAACATAATTTCTCTACCTCTGTTGGGAGCAATTGCATCCATAGTAAAATGCACTCGATAGTTGGGGCCTGGTGCAGTGGCTCTCACCTGTAATCTTAGCACTTTGGGAGGCTGAGGTGGGCTGATAGCTTGAGGCCAGGAGTTTGAGACCAGCCTGGGCAACATAGCAAGATCCCAGCTCTGCAAAATTTTTAAAAATTAGCAGGGCATGGTGGCGTGTGCTGGTAGTCCCAGCTACTTGGGAGGCTGAGGTAGGAGGATCGCCTGAGGGTAGGAGTTCAAGGCTGCAGTGAGCTATGATCGCACCACTGCAATCTAGCTTGAGTGACAGAGTGAGACCCCATCTCAAAAAAATGAAAGAAAGAAAGGACAGTGAGAAGAAGGAAGGGCTTGCCTGTTTGGGTGATGAGCTGGTACGTGGATCTGGGGCTGGAATCTGTAGGGTGGAACAAGGAGTGCTGAGCTGGATGGTCTATTATATCCAAGCTGCGGAGGAAGCAGCTGAACTGCACACAGCAAGGTCAAAGGATTGAAGGTGGACAAGGCAGAATAGAGGAACCACTGTAAGAATGGCTCCTTCCATATTCTCAAATTGTCCTCCAATTCCAGTTCACAGACATATGCCACAGTTCTAGGGAGAGGAGACTGAACATGTGATACCGAGAGCCCCCGTGTGCTGTGGAAAGACTGGTTAAGATTACCTGACCCCTCAGGCAATCACTGCAGATGCTAGGGGGGCAGCAGAACCAATCTCATTTTCAGAGGGGTACCCGGCCACCTGGACACAGAGCCCCACAGCTGACTATGGAGAGCTGCACAGCTGTGGCGATAGAACACAGGTGTGAGATGCCATGGGGGGCAGTGAAATTACCTGGATGAGTATAAGGCTCCTGAAAGGGGTAGCAGAGCAGTAAGGAATGCTGTTTGCTCTTCCACACGTGACCTTGAACCTCTATACTCTCTGTGCTATTGGAACCCATAGAAACAGCATGAACTATTAACTTATTATTACATCCTGTCTTTTTTATAGAAAGTATTAGTAACACAGTGTTAGAACAGTTGCAATAATTTCTTAAGGTATTGCTTTATTTGGAGCCTTTGAAAAAAACTAACTTATATTTTAAAATCTTGACTGTCCTGTAAAGATTTTGGAAAGGGTAAAATGTGGAAGCAACAGTGTATGTACCCATGGTCTCAATCAAGATATAGAACATTTCTGTCTTCCCAGAAAGTTCCCCCTTGTCCCTTTCTCATCAAATTCTACCCCTGACTCCTCCGCCACCAACTCCAGCTACAACCAGTTTGCTTTTGTCACTATAGAAGCTTTGTTTGTTCTAGAAATGTGTATAAATAGAGCCATGCAATATGTGCTATTTCACACCTGCCTTTGTTCCCTGAACATGCTGATTTGAGATTCATTCATGTTGTTGCAACTATCAGTGGTTTGTTCCTATTTGTTGATGAGCAATATAACATTGTAGGAATATACTACAATTTGGTTATCCACTCCTTTGCTGATGGAAGTTTGGGTATTTCCTGTTTTTGGCTACTATGAATGAAGTTCTTATGAATATTTGCATACAAGTCTTTGTGTAGACATATGTTTTTATTTCCACTGGAAATGAAATATCTAGGAGTGGAAACACTTAAGAGTAAGAATATGGAAACTTTATAAGAAAGCGTCAAACTCTTTTCCAAATATATTTCACCATTTTATACCCCTCCACACAGCAGCAATATATGAGAATTCCAGTTGCTCCATACCCTAGCTAACATTTGTTAATGCTAATCTTTTTGTTTCAACTATTTTATTGGGTTTATAATAGTATCTTGTGGTTTTAATTTGCATTTTCTGATGACTAATGCTGCTGAGTATCTTTTCATGTTCTTATTGGCCATCTATAATCTTTTGTGAAGTGTATTTTCAAGTGTCATTTTAAAAATTAAGTTATTTCTCTCATTTTATTATTGATTTGTAGTCATTCTCTTCTCATCTGGATTCACGTACTTTGTCATGGATTATGTATTCTAAATATTATCAGAGTCGTGGCTTGCCTTTTCATTTTCTTAATGGTATGTTTTGGTGAGCAGAAGTCTTTAATTTTGATTAGAGTTCAATTTATCATTTTTTATTTTATGGTTAATGCTTTTGGGGTTGTGTCTTAAAGAATCTTTGCCTACTCCGGGGTCAAGATTATATTTTTCTATGAGTTCCTCAATAAATTTTATCATTTTTGCTTTTATGTTTATGCCTCTGATCCAGTGAAGGCATTTGTTATTTACTACTTATATCCAAATTTGTCAAGGACAAGAAAAGCACTTTATGTAATAAAGCAGCTCTTTGTGAAAATAATGGCATGCAAAACATATGTCCTAAAAATAAGACATTTATAGTGTCCTATTAAATTGCAATCATGTATTAGTAGGCAAGTGATTTAGAAAATCAGCAGCCTTTCATTCATTCTGTTGGAAGAGCTTGCTAATTAATGTAAAACTTGCTTTGTAATAATATGGGAAAGATAATCTAGCTGAATTCAGTTTTGCTAACAAAAGAATGTGCAGGTTTTCACATGCATTTCTTTTACACAGATGCATTTCACAATTTGAAATAATTTCTTATCAATGGCATATTGTCTCTACAAATAGTTATGGCTTTGGAAATCTCTTTCCTCAGCTTCTATACAGAACAACTCATCAGCCCTTTTCTTGAATGAGTGGCACATGGCAAATCCTCCAAGAGGTGCTGAGGCTGGTCTTCATCAGTAGCAAGGCCAGCTGTTACAGATGATCTCTCTCTCTCTCTCTCTCTCTCTCTCTCTGTACCCAAGCAGTAACTCCAGAAAAGTTCAGTTCACAAATGGAAATTTATGAAGCACCTCTGATGTACCAAGAGGTAGTACACATAATCATGGGAGGCCACAGATACTTCTCGATCATTAAATGTAATTGTCCTATTAATTTTTACCTACATGAAATATGTGCATAATAACTATAAGTTAGGGTTCTCCAGAGAAACAGAATCAATAGGATATATACGTATGTATCTATCTATATATCTAAATATGTGTGTGTACAGAGACAGATTTATTTTAAGGCATTGGCTCATGTGATTGTGGGGCCTGACAAGTTTAAAATCTGTAGGGCAAGCTGGCAAGCTGGCAACTCAGGCAGGATTTTTATGTTACAGCCTTGAGAAAGGATTGCTTCTTCTCCAGGAAACCTCGGTTTTTGCTCTTAAGACCTTCAATGGATTGGATGAGGCCCACCCACATTATGGAGAGTGATCTTTACTTAAAGACAACTGATGGTAGATGTTAATCACATCTACAAAACACCTTCACAGCAATACTTAGACTAGAGTTCGACCAAGCTACCAACCATAGCCTAGACAACTTGAAACATAAAATTTAACCGTCACAATAACATATAGGGGATACTTGACTATTAGGTCATTTGGAACTAAAATCTTTTATAGTAAAGTCCAATTTTTCAAAAGCAAGCCAAATGATCACAAATCTTGCGATAGGGAGCTGCATGCATTCACAAATTTGTCAATGAAAATATTTATTCTTGCTTACTTGAAGGTAAACGATGCCTACCATAGGTATAAAGTTCTTGCTTAGTTTCTATAGAAAAGATAAAGGGGGAGTGGGATCTTTTCTCTCAGATCCTGGTAGCAAATATGCCCAGTAGTGCATAATCCAAGCCTTATCTTTCCTCCTGGAAATAAACCTGAAGTATCCGATGAAGGAGCAGACTTCTGTATCGTGTGAGCTCTTTCTCCAGCCCCGCAGGCTCAAATTTGTAATACGATATTGCTATTTGGTTGTCTAAAGGATATCTCGACATTAACATGCCTAAAAGAGAATTATTGAAGTTTCTCTTTAAGCTCCTTCCACTCAAGTTTTTCTTATTTTGGTAACAGGACTACCAACCACCTGGTTGCTCAGGCAAATATCCAGGCATTATCCCCAATTCCTTTCTTCCCTCCCAGTAGCTACTATCCATCACCAAGTCCTGTTAATGTTATCTCTAAAACATATTCTGATCAATCCACTTCATCTCCACTGATACCACCCTGGTATCTGCCACTGTCACATGTCACCTGAACCACTGAAATACTTTCCTAATTCTTTCTCCCGTTTCTGTTTTTGCCTCCACAATCTATTCTCCAGTTGTCTGTTATTTTAATATATAGAGAGCTGTGACTTTCCTACATAGGAAGGCTAAGAAAAGACTACAGGGACCACTCAAGTCTTAGAGCTAGAGGAGAACGTGATGAGTATCTTTAGAACCCACTAAATTCAAAACGTAATTGTTTAGACTTGGGGAGGGGTTCCAGGCTTCCATTAGCGGACTCAGGAATGGGATTACATAGAGTTGAGCTGTGAGACCAGCCCATTTGGAGAGTGTTATTGCGTTGGCCATAAAGAGAGTTCAGTGTTCCCTTCAGGGTTGTGTATAAGAATCTCTTAGGGGCTGAGGCACGGGCCTCTTTTCAGGGAACTAGAAGACAAGCCCAAATATCACCTGGGGATGTAACCCAACATTTCTGGAGGATGCCATACTGGTTGAATTGAAAACATCAAGATGATCAGTACTTAATTCAACAGTTATGTTTCCTTTTAATCTAAAGAAAAATTGTAATTTAGAAAAAAATTAAGAGAACCAAAACTATAGCATTAATATTTTGTGTTTAAGAATACTATATACATATTTGGTATTTTAGATGTTTACTACGTTTAAGAGAATTTGGCTTATTAAGATAACTTTATCAGCTTTGTGATACCATTCAAAATGTGTATCTGACTTATTGATTTAAACTTGTGATTTTAGCTTGAAATCTTATGACGTTTATCAGCAATATTAGAAAATTCAGGAAACTTAAGTTTACCAATATATTTACAAATTTAATCTATTAGATTTATAAATAGTACATGAGTATGTGGGAAGGTTTATTACTCACACAATTGAAGCCCATACAAAAGGAATAGGATAAATAGAATATATTAAAATTTTAAATATTGTTTAACACACTAGAGAGAGTCTAATCAACTACATTGGCAATGGGAACAAACATTAATTAAAGATCCCCCAAGAGTGATTATTAAAACTTGGTAGATTTATACATACAATAATATGATTAGTGAGTTGAATTTAAAAGCTTGAGAAGGACTAGTTTCTGATTTGGAAATTTTAATAAATTAGTTTTTTAACATCAAAGGTAATTTTAAATATTTTTGTGTGCAAAAACTGACATATGAGAAAAAGCAAATCTACTCATCAATATTTAATGTTGAAACTTCCTATTTTTGAGTAGTCAGAAGCTACCCAAAGATTATGATTCAGCTCTTGACATATGTATGTGAACAAGAAGGCTCACTAAAATGCCCCATGACACATCAGAGTCCGTTGGAAGGATAATACCTATGGCAATTGAGGAAGTAGATTTCTAGAAGTTTAGTTACTTCTTCTAATCAGCAGATGCCAAGAAATATTAAGCTTGAGTCTTGGGGTATTTTGCCAACTATCACAAGTTGTTTCTTTTTTAAATAATGAGAAAATAATAATGTTTAATCTACCTAGTAACCTATGAAGTAGGCACTATTATTCTCCCTGTTGTCTAGATGAGGAAGGAAAGGTACAGGGTGCTTACAGGACTTGCTACAGTACACAACAAGCAAAGAATCCTACTGAGATTCACCCATGGAGGTCCAAAGTATAAGATCTTAACTGTCTGGGTGAAGATTTTTCAGTGTATAGAATATGAAGCAAAAAATACCGAGGTAGCCAATTAATGACCTTAACACTTGGAAACCTCTCCTGGGCCTTTGGGTCTTTGAAGTCCAGTCCTCCTAGTTCTCAGCCTAACCTTTCTGTTCTCTTTCTTCTAATTCTCTTCCATTCTTCCATTCTCCCTCTACATGAGAAGGTTATGTCTTTGATCTGAGTCTCCCCACCTATTGGCTAGTAAACTCTTCCATTTTCAGCTGTATCAGTGTTTATTTCATTTACCATTTTCATTTGTTGTCTCATGTCTAGTTGTGGCTTTTGCCTCTATATAAAAATAATTCCAGCATTCAGGAAGACATTTGTGAACCAAAAGTGTTCCTAAAATCAAAGATAATCCCTTGATTCCTTCCAGAAGCTATTCTAGCTAGTTTTAAAGGCCTATTCCTGGACCTTTCAGCAGTTGTCAAAAAGGGAAGGGCATGTGCTTTTTAAATGGAGTTTGCATTAGGTTTACCAGCAAGCACACTTGTCTTTGCCTGTTCTCTCCTGCCTTATGTGATGGTTTAAAATATGTCCGCAAATTCTTTGACATGTTATTTAAAAAGTGGGGCTTAATTCCTCTCCCCTTGACTGTGGTCCTTACTTAGTGATTTGCTTGTAATAAAAAAATAAGGTATAAGTGATAATATGTGACTTCTGAGACTATATCATAAAAGCTGCCTTGTTGCTCACTCTTGGATTCACTCTGGAGGAAGCCAGCCACCATGTCACAAGGACAGCCCTATGAAGAGGTCCATGTGGCAAGGAACTGAGGTCTGCTGTCAAGAGCCAGCATCAACTTATCTACCACATGGTCCATCTTGGAAACAGATCCTTCACCCCAGTCCAGCCTCCAGATGACTGCAGCCCCAAAAATATCATGACTGAAATCTCATGAGACCCTGAGGCAGAACCACTCAGCGAAGTTGTTCCCAAGTTCTTTACCTACAGAAACTGTGAGATAATACATGTTTACTGTTTCAAGCTGCTAAATTTCAAGGTAGTTTGTTATATAGCAATAGAAAACCTAGTACACCTTCCTTGATTGAACCCCAATCTAGGCATCTCCACATCCCTGCTTACTCCTAAATAACTCCTCCTCACACCAATTCACTCAGGGCACCTAAGAGCGTATCTTGGTTTTCCTATTATTTTTGAACATTTCATATTTAAGGTAATGTTTGTAAGACAAATTTTTTAATGTAGTGTCCTGGATTGATTATTGTATCACTAATGTTAAATTTCTTTCTGACATTAAAGCTTTAAACAATGAAGCATGTTATTGGAAACACTTTTCATTCTTCAGAGAGAAATTCCTGTAATTTTGGGATAATTTTAATGTATTGTATACATTCTACATTCTCCTTCTTGACACTAAGAGCTTACTGACATGACTTCCCTCTGATAAAGCTCTTTGGATATGAAGGAGACACATCTGCTTACTTTGTGGTCTTTGGTTAAGAAAAATGAGCAGATAGGTTATTAGTTAAGAAAAATTAGCAGATAGGTTATAGAACTACTGGTCTTCTAAATTTTAGAAGACCTTCTAAATTATTATTTTTTTAAGACAGATTTTCACTATGTCACCCAGGCTGGAGTGCTGTGGCATGATCTTGGTTCACTGCAACCTTCACCTCCCAGGTTCTAGTGATTCTTCTGCTTCAGCCTCCCAAGTAGCTGGGATTACAGGCATGCATCACTATGCCCAGCTAACTTTTGTGTTTTTAGTAGAGACAGGGTTTCACCATGTTGGCCAGGCTGGTCTAGAACTCCTGGCCTCAAGCAGTCTGCCCACCTCAGCCTCCCAAAGTGCTGGGATTACAGGCGTGAGCCACTGCGCATGGCCCATGATCTAAAATTTAGATCAGTAGTTCTCAACCCTGGCTATACATTAACATCACCCAAGGAGCTTCGCCAAACAAAACAAAACAAAAAAACCAGAATCTCTGTTAGGGTAGGGGTAGGAATCTATATACTGTGTTTTTAAAGGCTTCCATGTACCTTCATTAGACACCAAGGTTGGGACCACTGTTTTGGATCAACCTAGAATAGAATTCATTCCTTCAGTACCAGCTACAAACTAAGCACGGCGCTGGTGGTTCTGCAACTATTTAGCTATTTCATCTTAGTAAAGTCACTTCATCTGCCTGGACGTTCATTTTTTAGGCTAGAGCAGTGGTTCTAAACCTTGGCTATGGTACTAGGGAGCTTTAGAAACACTGATTCCTGAATCCCAGTCCCATAGGTTCTTATGAAACCGTTTAGGGGCATTCCTGGGCATCAAGATTTTAAAAGCTGCCCCCGCCACTACCATAGTGATTCTAAATGTGCATTCAAGATTAAGAACTAAAAAATGAATCATTGCTAGGATCCTTTCCAGCTCTGTTTATATTTTGAATAACTGTGATTAGAGTTGACACAATCCATGATACTAAAACATTTTACAGTCATGGGGAGAAAGAATGATCAAACTACACAGCTTGACTCTGGACATAGGTGCAGCATTATTTGCAAGTTATGTGAAGCTATTCAATAAATAGAAGGGTTGGAACTAGACAGGGTTAATCCTGGAGCACTTTTAAGGTTTTAGTCAAGTTGGGAAGTTGGGGAGGACTGCAGAACAACTGAGAAGAGTAACTCTTCTGACACGAGGTTTCATGGATTGTGCATTGTATTAGTCTGTCCTCACACTGCTAATAAAGACATACCCGAGACTGGATAATTTATAAAGGAAAGAGGTTTAATGGACTCATAGTTACACATGGCTGGGGAGGCCTCACAATTATGGTAGAAGGCAAACGAGGAGCAAAGTCGCATCTTACATGGATGGCGGCAATAGAGAACTTGTGCAGGGGAACTCCCCTTTATAAAACCATTAGATCTCATAAGACTTATTCACTATCACGAGAACAGCATGGAAAAGACCTGCCCCCATGATTCAATTACCTCCCACTGCGTCCCTCCCATGACATGTGGGAATTGTGGGAGCTGCAATTCAAGATGAGATTTGGGTGGGGACATAGTCAAACCATATCATGCATGAATGTGGACTGAAGGCTAACTCATTCAGTTTTTCTGAAACTAGATGATATTGACTATATTTTTTTTCCATGGCTACCCCCGTCCTGACCTTATTGTCTTGATGTTGTACCATGGCAACAGATAGAATGCACATCATCTTTTGTTTTCTTCCTTAAATGATGTCATGGAGGAATAGTTGTGCTTTCATTTCTGGAATTAGGAATGGAAACAATTCTATGGTTGCTTCACAAAATTTCTACTGCAAGCTGGTTTGAAATCAGTGATTTCAATAAGAAGTGCTTGTGGTGGGTGGTTTATGAGACCTCCCAGTTTGGAGAGATTAATGTAGTGACTGTAAAGTCCCTTCTGTGTGTGCACAAGTATTTCATAGGGTCTGAGGCCTGGGCCTCTTTCCATAGAATTCTGAGTCAAGCCCAAACACCACTAGGGGAGATGACCCAACATTCTTGAGGATACCATAACTGCTGGAATAAAAACATTAAAATGCTCAATGCTTAAGGAAACAGTTACATTTTCTGTGAAAATAAACAAAGACCAGCCAAATGAGAAAGGCAAAAGCTATTAATTGAGAGCTTGCTATAGCAAGACAGTCAGCCATCATCACTGCATTTGGCAACCATTGCTGACCACCCTGATGGGTCAGGACTGCACCAAGGAATTAATGACTGAGGAAAATCTAAAAATGTTCAGAAAAGAAAGGACGGATGGAAAAATGCAACAGATGTTATTGTGCTAGCCCAACATTTATTACACTGAGATTTAGCATGCCTGTCTCTTATTTACCTCCATCAACCACCACTCTTATGTTTGCAAAAAATTATAGAATAATATGCTAATATAAAACATTTGGAAAATAGACAATATTTAATCACTATCCCCTTAATATATAGTCACATCTTACTATATTTTCTTCATCTGTTTGAAAACCATGTACAATAGGTTTAGAATAGATAGATAGAATAGATAGGCCAGAATAATGGCCCCTCAAAGATACCCATGTCCTAATCCCTGGAACCTGGGAATATATTAGGTGACATGGTAAATTCAGAATTAAGGTTGCAGATGCCATGAAGGTTGCTTATCAGCTGACCTCAAATAGATAAATTATCCTGGATTATCTTGGTGGGCCCAATGTAATCATAAACATCCTTAAAAATGGAAGAGGGAGGCAGAACAAGACTCAGGGACATGTGACTATGGAAGGAGGTCAGAGTGATGCAATGTAAGGACTCTGCTGGCTTTTGGGGCTTTGAAGATGGAGGAAAAGGTCATCAGCCAAGAAATGCTGGTGTCCTGTAGAAGTTGAACAAGTTAAGGACCTGGATCCTTCCCTAAAGCCTCCAGAAAGGAATGCAGCCCTGCTGACACCTTGATTTTAGCCCAGTGAGATATGTTGGACTTCTAACTGCCAGAATTGTAAGATAATAAATTTGTGTTGCTTTAAGCAGGTAAGTCTGAGGTAATTTGTTAAGAGCAGCAATAGAACACTAATACACCTTATGTTTGTTTTTTATAGTTCCATCATTCTTAAACATTTTTTTACCTTGCTATAGTTTTTGTAATTATTTGAAGGGCCATATATTATGCTATGGAGCTGAAGTGCTGGTATTTCCTTAATCACACCCTGTAAGTGAACATTAGATGTGTGAATATCTTTCTGCATTTTCTTTTTTCCATAGGTTTGATTATTTCCTAAGGATATTCTGCCAGAAATTAAATTTGGGCTTTGAGTTCCTTCCATTTTTTCTATATTTAACTTTAAAAAAATCTCTTAAGTCCACTTGGGGTGGGTGCGGTGGCTCACGCCTGTAATCCCAGCACTTTGGGAGGCCGAGGTGGGCAGATCACGAGGTCAGGAGTTCAAGACCAGCCTGGCCAACATGGTGAAACCCCGTCTCTACTAAAAATACAAAAATTAGCTAGGTGTGGTGGCATGTGCCTGTAGTCCCAGCTACTCAGGAGGCTGAGGCAGAAGAATTGCTTGAACCCGGGAGGCAGAGGTTGCAGATCACGCCACTGCACTCCAGCCCGGGTGACAGAGCAAGAGTCCATCTCAAAAAAAAAAAAAAAAAAGTCCACTTGGAATTTACCTTGATACATGACGTAGGGGAAATACTTTTTTCTTAATCTGTTTCTTCAACTGCATATGCTAAACAATTTTTTTTTCTTTTCTGTTGTTTGATAAGTGCTTCCTTTATTAAATATTCAGTTTTATACGAAGGAAACTCATTTTCTGGGCTACTGATTCTTTCATTTTAACTGATTTCTTTCTGCTCCTAAGCCAGTATTGTACTGTTTGAAATCTTGTTGCCTATAATATATATAAATTCCTGTGGGGACTAGTCTTCTTCCTCTGTCTTATTCCCTTTTCTGTTGCCGTAACAGAGTACGAAAGACTGGGTAATTTATAAAGGATAATACTTTATTTCTGACAGTTCTAGAGGCTGGAATTCCCAAGGTTGAGGGGGTGAATCTGGTGAGGGCCTTCTTATTGGTGGAGACTCTTTATAGAGTCTGGAGGTGGTACAGGGCATCACATAGCAAAGGGGCTCATGAGAGATGGCCAAACTGGTTTTTATCATACCTCCTCTTGTGATAACTAACTCTCATGTCCAAAAGGTCCTGCCTCTCAACATTGTTGCATTAGGGATCAAGTTTTCAACACATTAACTTTTGGGGGACAAATTCAAACTGTAGCACCCTCCTTTGTTTAATATCTTGTTGTTTTTTATATGAATTTTAAATAATTATTTCCAGCTCCTAGAAAAATCCCATTGAGAGTGAGTCTCTAGTGTCCACTGCTTTGACAAACACCTTTAAAACCTTGGTCTGACTGTAAAAGGCCCCAGTCATGTGACTGTACTTTTCCTATTCCCATTTTTCAAAGACTTTAATTATATCTAGGGCACTTCTTTGCTACCTTCCCTGTAGATCATTTTCCATTTTATGAGTCTTTTCTTATTTCTTTCCCAGCCCAGATTGCACTTATAACAGTGATTTGTCTCACAGGCTTTTCATCAGTAACTTGGCATATGTAGAGTGTGAGCGTTGGAATCATACAGTCCTGGGTTGGAGTCCCAGCTCTGTTTCTTACTAGCTGTGTGGCCTTGAATATGTCACTCATCCTCCTTGAGGGTCAGTTTCCTCCTTAAAATTAGGTCAACAGCATCTTCCTTGCAGGGTTGTCAACTGGATTATAGCTAATATAGGCAAAGAATCAAGCAATTGAACAGTTGTTTTGTGTCTTTTGAATCTAATAATAAAAAAGCTTGTATTTCATATGTATGTTTTTAAAATTTCATTTTCTAGTGATTGATCTTTGTTATATTTGTTAAAAGTCTTATTTTGCAGTGGATTGGACATTCTTTAAAAATTGGTTCTTCACTGCACGAGTTTGAGAAACATTATTCTAAGCAAGGGGTTGACAACCTGTAGCTTTTGCACTGGTTGCCTATTTTTGTAAATGTTTAATTGGAACACAGCTACACCCATTCATTTATGTATTGTTGTTGTCCCCCCATATCTTTGGGTTCTGCATCCACGGATTCAACTTAAGAAAATATGTGAAAAAAAGAAAATAATAAAACATAACAGCATAATAAAAATATAACAGTAAAAAATAATACAAGTAAAATACAGCATAACACCTATTTATATAGCATTTGCATTGTATTAGGTATTATAAGTAATCTAGAGATGATTTAAAGTATACAAGAGGACATAAGTTATATGCAAATATTATGCTATTTTATATTAGGGACTTGAGCATCCATGGATTTGGGTATCCATGGGGGTTCTAGAACCAATCCCCCAAGGGTACTTGAGGGATGAATGTATCTATGGCTGCTTTTTTTTTTTAAACAAGGGCAGAACTGAGTCATTGTGACAGGGACTGCATGGCCCACAAAACCTAAAATATTTGCTATGTGACCCTTTACAAAAAAAGTTTGCCAGTCACTGCTCTATCCTGTGTTTCATAGTTCCCCAGCTGAATTGAGTTCCAGTTGTCCTCAATACTGACTTCTTTGATAACATACCTTCTCTTGCCTTCTTTCCTTTCCCTGTCTTGTTTTCTCATCTGCCATTGTTTCTTAGATCTGTTCCCATAGAAACTACCTGTACTTACATTATTGACCCACGGTTGACTTCTAGGGGTATCCAACAGCTGTGGTTTGAATGTGTTCCCTAAAGTTTGTATGATAGAAACTTGATTCCCTTTGTCAGATGAGTAGGTTGCAAAAATTTTCTCCCATTCTGTAGGTTGCCTGTTCATTCTGATGATAGTTTCTTTTGCTGTGCAGCTCTTTTTTAATGAGATCCATTTGTCGATTTTGCTTTTTGCATTGCTTTTGTGTTTTAGACATGAGTCTTGCCCACGCTATGTCTGAATGGTATTGCCTAGGTTTTCTTGTAGGATTTTAATGGTTTTAGGTCTAACATATAAGTCTTTCAAGAAAAAAACAAACAACCCCATCAAAAAGTGGGCAGAGGACATGAACAGACACTTCTCAAAAGAAGACATTTATGCAGCCAGAAAACACATGAAGAAATGCTCATCATCACTGGCCATCAGAGAAATGCAAATCAAAACCACAGTGAGATACCATCTCACACCAGTTAGAATGGCCATCATTAAAAAATCAGGAAACAACAGGTGCTGGAGAGGATGTGGAGAAATAGGAACACTTTTACACTGTTGGTGGGATTGTAAACTAGTTCAACCATTGTGGAAGTCAGTGTGGCGATTCCTCAGGGATCTCGAACTAGAAATACCATTTGACCCAGCCATCCCATTACTGGGTATATACCCAAAGGACTATAAATCATGCTGCTATAAAGACACATGCACACGTATGTTTATTGCGGCACTATTCACAATAGCAAAGAGTTGGAACCAACCCAAATGTCCAACAACGATAGACTGGATTAAGAAAATGTGGCACATATACACCATGGAATACTATGCAGCCATAAAAATGATGAGTTCGTGTCCTTGTAGGACATGGATGAAATGGAAACATCATTCTCAGTAAACTATCGCAAGGAAAAAAAAAACCGCATGTTTCACTCATAGGTGGAATTGAACAATGAGAATGATGGAACAGAGGGGAAATCACACTCCGGGGACTGTGGGGGGGGGGGGGGGGGACAGCATTAGGAGATACACCTAATGCAAATGACGATTAATGGTGCAGGAAATCAACATGCACATGATAATATGTAAAAACTACATTTGCACATGACCAAAACCTAAATAAAAAAAAAAAAAAAAAAAAAAAAAAACTTGATTCCAATGCAGAGGTATTAGTTAAGGCCTATTGTGAGTTGTTTGGGTCATGGGGCACCACCCTCAGGAATGCATTAATGCCATTATTGTGGGAGTCGGCTTATTAACATAGTAGTGGGACTCCTTATTGTGGTAGAGAGCTCCTTACAAACAGGTGACTTTGGCCCCCTCTTTCTCTCTCTCTCTTACCCTTTCTTTGCTTATCTGCCATTTGATGATGCAGCATGAAGGCCCTCGTCAAATGCTGGTCCCTTTATCTTGGACTTTGCAGCCTTCAGAACTGTTAGAATAAATTTCTGTTTATTATAAATTACCCAGTCTCAGGTATTCTGTTGTAACAGCACAAAATGCACTAAGATGCAAACCTACACATGCATCATGTCTTTGTCTGTCCTGGTCTTGCCCCTACCATTCACTAGAAGTGACCCTAGAACGTGTCAGCTTCAGAACATCAGTTAAGCTACCAGCCCCTATCCCCCACCCCATCTTTACTGCAGCACCATATGAAAATTCAACTTTGTGGGCATGAATTTTTCTAATGTGTTTCATCTATCTTCCCAAACACCACCTCAGCACCAGGGGTGGTAGAGGAGAGAATGAAGATGGGACAGAGGAAAGAAAATTCCATCTTGCCCTACATTTGATGCTCATTTCTTAATACAGCTTGTAAAACTTATAGCCGATCCCAAGGTGTCAATGTATCTGAGTCGTGGCTGATTGTTTTTCACTGGCCTCTGGACCTTTTCAGCCTCAGAGGACATGGCCAAGTCATTGCCCACCCCAACCTTATTGCTGCTGCTTTCATTTGTTTCTGTCTACCACTTCTAATTACTTAGGTCACTTCAGGCTTTAAATCTGTCTTCTAAAGTGTAACGCAGCCATAATTAGGCCATATGTTAATTAGCAGGATGACACCCTGTGCCTTGTCACTCGTGCGGGATGTGGATCATCCCAGAAAGTGCCATAGAAAGGGGAGTTCAGTGAGAAGAGGAAGTCTAAGGAGGCTGGAAGTGACTTTTTGCTCAGCAAAAACTGCCTTAGAGAGCAGGAGAAAATGGCAGTGT
Source organism: Nomascus leucogenys (assembly GCF_006542625.1). Taxonomy (NCBI): domain Eukaryota; kingdom Metazoa; phylum Chordata; class Mammalia; order Primates; family Hylobatidae; genus Nomascus; species Nomascus leucogenys. The sequence goes on from NC_044406.1 coordinate 10,311,333, forward strand.
GCAAGATGGGGAAAGGATGGGGTCACACAAAGAAAAAGAGCTAGAGTTGATCTCTTTTCCACTCTGGGAATGAGATGTAAGCCAGGAGGCAAGCCTGAGGCTGAGACTCCACCAGGGATGGCAGAATCTCCTGCAGGATTGGAGGTGGTGGCCAGGGCAGAGGCCAAGGTCTTGACGGAGGCCACTGATGAGGTGAGTGTCAGGCATGCCCCCATCTCTATTGCCTGGAAATTTGTGGGGAGGCCAATCAAAAATCAAGGCTAGTCTCTACTTCTATGGATACTGTCAGTGCCCTTTAGGAAATCTAAAAGAGTTGGGTCTGATTGGTTGGTACTGTTTCCATGTGCCATTTACCAATTTATTTCTGGTTCTTCCTGTTTTCTATTAATTAAACTTGTTTTCTGATGTTCTTGGCATAGGAAAGTTGAAAAGGAGACTGGATAGGTCCCGACTATTTCCAATTTCAGATATTGTCACCTTCATCACTCAGGAGACAATTTCCAGGAAACTAATTACTGAGGGAATTCATGATTGGGTGGGATGACATGTGAATTATAAAGATATTAACTTCAGTTTGCTGTCAACCCATGATGTGATAGAAACCTGTTCTGTCATCACCTAACTAATGGACGCAAGGGACTAAAGGCATTCAATTTAAGTTACATATTTGCTTGGATTTTAGAAAAAGGCATTTGTCACAGAAACTCTCAAAGCATGCCAAAGGGGACATTTTGAGGGCTAAGTTTATGCTAATTATTATTATTATTATTATTTATTGCTAATATTTGTTGAGTTCCTATTATATTCCAAACCTTTACAGGCATTACTTCTAACACTCCTGACAATTCAAGGAAAGTATCATTATCCCATTTAACCTGAGGCTCACAGACATTGGATCATATTCAAAGATCACACTGCCAGCTGAGATAAAACTGAAGTCTATATTTCTTTTCTTTTCCTATTTAAATTCTAAAATTTGAGCTCATATCACTTTACTGGGGTCAGCAAACTTTTTCTGTAAAAGATCAGATAGTAGATATTTTCAGCTTTGCCAGCCATACAGTGTGTGTTGCAGCTACTCCACTCTGCTGTTGTAGCACGAAGGCAGCCACAGAGAATTTGTAAATGAATGAATGTGGCTATATTCCAATAAAGCTTTATTTACAGACACTAAAATCAGAATTGAATATAATTTGCACATGTCATGAATTATTATTTTTCCTTGGGTTTCTTTTCACTCACATAAAAATGGTAAAATCGTTCAGTTCACAAGCCATATAAAAACGGGTGGCAACCCAGGTTTGACCCACAGGTAATAAATAGTTTGCTCATCCTTGCACTGTACAAAACTGCCTTTCTAACAACTTATGAAAATCATGAAATGAAAGCAACTGAGCTACATATTTTACCTAAGGGAGCCAAGCCAAATATGGGGAAGCTTATGGGACCATAGTTCTTATTCTGGCTCTACCATCAAATTAAATGTATAGGTTTAGGTATGTCTTAAAAACTTTCCCAGATGAGATTCCTAAAAGCTCCACTATTCTTTCATCTTAATCATAGTATGCCTGTACCAAATGATTTCCATAAAATCACAATCTGAATATGAGGTGACAAATTTGGTGGTGCCATCAGCAATATGGGGAAGACTGGGGAAAGAGTAGGTGTGTGGGTAACATCAAGAGTTTAGCTGTGAACAAGTTAAGTTTGGGGCACATAATAAACATAAGTGGGGACAGTTGGATATAGAAATCTGGAATTCGGAGAGATGGCAGGACTAGATATTGAAATTTGGGAGCCATTAGCATGTAGACTGAGTACATCATGGCATCTTTTAGGGCAGGATTTCATAACTTTGGCCATTGACCTTTGGGGTGGGGTAATTCTTCATTGTAGGGATTGTCCTGTACATTGTGGGATGTTGAGAAGCATCCCTAGTCTCTACCCACTAAATGTTAACAGCATACTCCCCTCAGTTGTGACAACCCAAAATATCTCCAGACATTGCCAGACATCCCCTGGGGTGAAAGTCATCCTTGGTTGACAATCACTATTTTAGGCTGAGAATGGTCCTTCATGACTCCAACTTTGGAAATCAGAAAGAGGAGGAGAAAATGGGAAAAGAGACAAAGAAGGAGTAGTCAGTAAGTAGAAAAATTCTTATGCTGGGTCCCAAATGTCTAGACTAGACTTGGTTTAACATTTGTTGAAAGCCAGAGGTGGAGTGTGGATAAGAGGTAATGCTCCAGAGATCAGGGCTGAGTCACAGTGAGCTCCACAATATTTTGTTGATGGGATTTCCAGTGGTGGTTAAAGGGATTGGGTAAACCAGGCTCTAAATGCATGGAGCCTGTGGGTGATGCAATGGACAGAGTGTTTTCTAGTAGGGAATGGTAAAAAAAAAAAAAAATAGGTGGTTAAAAATAGCATTGGCAAACCAAAGATAGATAGATACCTTTACATGTTTCTTCTTTCTCTTTTATTTTTAGAAATAACTTTCAAAGATAAAACTGTTATGGTCTGCGTGCAGGAAAAAAACAAGAACAGAAATAGAGTTTCTGTGGTTTTGAGGAAAAGCAAAAGTACTTGAGAGATGTGGTTTTTAGCATCCTGAGCTGCACGATGTGTCTTCTTTGTGTGTGTGTGTGTGTGTGTGTGTGGTCTCTTCACTCATCTCATGCCTAATTGTAGTAAAAAAAAATAGTGAACGGATTGTGTGAACTCTTTCTTTATACATTTAAAAATTGAAGAGCTGTGGCTTGATAAAGGCTCAATATAAAGGTTAAAAAATTGAATCCCTCATATTGAAATTAATGTCATTAAACAAGTGTGCCTCTTAGTCACATGATAATAAAATACCAAAAGAAAGGGAAATGTCTGCTTTTTTTCCTTTTAAGTCTTCTCACTTTAAAATGAGGATAATAAACTTACCTTATGAGGTTATGTAGAAGTGATTATCAGTGTTTAATACTTAGTTGGACTTCTGTAAATGTTTAAAAATAATAACAATATGTATCCTGATAGTAGTGGTGGTTACACAAATTTAAACAGGTAATAAAATTTCATAGAAATATATATACTGCACCCCCCCCCCACCAAAAGAGCACAGAAAAGGAATGAAATCCAAATAAGATTATTAGCTGAGTTAATACTATTGTACCAACGTCAATTTCCTCGTTTTGACAATGTGCTATAGTTATGTAAGATGTTCTCATTTAGGAAAGCTGGGTGAAGTGTACACAGAACTCTGTATTATTTTTGCAACTTCTTGTGAGTCTTAAACTATTTCAAATAAAAGCTAAGACTATTGTGTAGCTCAGGATCATTTTGTTTTATTGTCACCTTTACCTCATGGATTCATTTTTGGTTTTTAGTAGAGACTTGTACCATAAGTAAGCCAAATTACTAAGTTTTATTTATAAAAGAAAAAATAGAATCTGATCAATATATGTTTAAGCTAATGCAATAGATTATAATCCAGATCATGAACCTAAATTGCTCTTAATAAGCATGTAGTCACAAAGTTCAATTATAGGTGAAAATCTGAAATTAAACAGGACTGCCATTTAGTTTTTAGTTTTAGCATATTTTATTTTTGGATAGTCCAGGACTCATCTAAGTTTGCCAAAGATTGAAATAGTCACACAACACATTCTTAAAGTCCCTGAGAAGTAGAAAGTAGAGGTGGCTTGCCTACTTTCTAAGGTGAGAATTTCTATTTCAGCAGACTTTGGGGAGGGCAAGCGTCTTCTATCTTGCTGATATGCCTAAGATGTGATCTATTTATATTACAAACCATATGCAGAGCCTGGCAAGCCTCTCTGCAAATGAGCTCATCCTCTCTGCCCTAAAGGAGGAGGATAGGAGGGGGCGAAAAGACATTAGGGACCTTTAACAATCATTACACCTCTTGATGCTGATTGAACAGGAAGGATAAACAAAATCTATGATTTCTGACAGGAAGGATAAATAATAAATACCTGTCAAGGGGAACTACATATTCTCTTTAGTCATTTTTATAGGTCATCAAAGTCAAGTTCCTAAAGACTTGAGTACTTTTTAATAGGTTTCTCTTTTTGGCATGTTGTACAAATTACAAGTAAAGATAATTTCAGATTTATCTTACCAATGGGCCTCCTTCAAAGTGTGATAAATTCTATCTAGAGCTTCACTCAAATCAACTTGTATTAATAGAACATTTATCCAGTGTTAAATAATTAAATCTGTCTGTAAGGAAATAGAGAAGAGCAGTTGCTGACCTCAAAAGGTTCCCAGACAAAGAGGAATGAGACTAGAAAACAAAGTGTATTATAAAATGCAAGCACTGTGAGAGAGGTACATACAAAGCTCAGAGAAAGGTATGAGGAGGAGGTGTCATGAACTGTTTTGGACAGTGTGTGGCAAACTGGGCCTGCAAGAAGGGTGAATTCCTGGGGCATGCTGAGTTTGCCACAAGGATTTAAAATGTTTGTGTTTTATTTAGATGGAAAGTATATAACATATATAAAATATATATGTTATGTATATAACATGTATAAAATATATATGTTATGTATATAACATGTATAAAATATATATGTTATGTATATAACATGTAGAAAATATATATGTTATGTATATAACATGTAGAAAATATATGTTATGTATATAACATGTAGAAAATATATATGTTATGTATATAACATGTAGAAAATATATGTTATGTATATAACATGTAGAAAATATATGTTATGTATATAACATGTAGAAAATATATATGTTATGTATATAACATGTAGAAAAGGTGTATTTTATATATAATATATGTAAATTATATATAATATACATTTTATAAATTATGCCTTTTATATCTAAATGATACCATATATAAATTACATATATTATATCATATATATGGTATAATTCTTTTTTCCCCAGTCATCTGGATGAGTGTGGGTGTGTATCTTATTGAATACTCATGGCCATGTGATCTTCATGCATCTGTGCACTGTTCAAATGAGTGATTTAGTTTAGTTTAGTTCAAATGAGTAGTTTGCTTTAGTTTGAATGGGTGGAAGTAGATAAGAAAACCGAGTCATTTCATAGCAAAGGGTAGTTGGGGACATGGGACTGAAAGAACCTGGACTTGAGCATCACTGGCATATTCTGAGTTCCAGTGGTTGTTTTGGATAGATGCCATCTTTATTTGTACCAAGTAGCAAGACTTCTAAGAAGATATGTAGTAGTCCATATTTAATGAAGAATTTGTCTGTTCCTGCTTCCAATCACAACTGGGTAAGATAGCCATTTAGTGCCTGAATAATGCCCTGGTGCTTACTCTGCGTTTAAGGGAATCAAAAAGCTGTGCCTGTGACAGATTCATTCCCATTTCTCCATATTCTTGCCATGAGCAAGGTAGTAGAAATTTTAAAACTTTAATGAAAATGCCAAAAGAGCTACAGATGCATGGACAGTGTATCAACAATGTATCAATCAAATTTATACTTAGTTGCTACTAATAAAAAAATTATAAGAGAGTGGCTTAATTTATAGCTTTATTAAATCCAGACTGGGTAGTCCAGGGTTGTTCTGAGGGCAACATGATATAAACAGGGACCAATGCTCCTTTGGCTTTCTGCTTTGTCATCTTTTGGGTATGACCCTAATCTTCCTGTTCTCAATATGGCTGTCCACACTCAAGCCATCATATTTTTATTCTCAGACATGAAGAAGGGATAGAGCACAGTAAAGAAGACATATGCCAACTGTGTTATCCCCATTAAAATTGGCTTCCTTGAAGTCACCTTTTGTGATTATTATAACCTAAAATTGTCCAGGAGTATCTAAAATATTCCTAGTTGTAAGGAAGGCTAGAAATCTTGCTTGTAGCTTGTTACATTGTCCCTTCAAATAATCTCAGGTTTCAACTAGTACAAAAAAAGAGAAAATTAACATTTAGTAGACAGCTAGTAGCCTCTGCAACATTGTATCATATATCATTGATCCAACTTCAGCAACTGCCCACACCAGACTTTTTGATATATGAGAAAAGGAAATCTTTGTTTGTTGAAGGTCCTGCTATTTAGGTATCTGTTATTTGCCACTAAACATATTCCTAATTGAAACAATATGTAAACACTGTTAATTGGTGTTTAACTTTTAGAATGGGCTCATTGACAAGGAATCACAAATTCAAATATATTCAGAACTATACAGGCACTGTGAGTGGGTGAGAGAGTGGTTTGGAAGGGGGTGGGCCTGTCAAACTGGCAAATGTGTGCCCCATCGAAAGTGTGCAAATGCTGCTGCTGCTGAACTGAGAGAGGTGCCTTCCTACAGGATTGCTAGCCCACTGTTCCAAGACAGCAAATTTCAAGAGAACCAGAAAGCTGGATCTTTATGCATGTTGCAAGGTCGCAATTTTTTTTCACACCACAGAATGGATATGAAGAAAAGAATCTCATTATTTAGTCTGCAATTATGGCCTTCTCCCAATCTCTTCTGCTGCTGGTTCAAGGAAAAACACAACAAAACACCAGCAACACCTAAAAGTCAATCTTGTTTAACTGTCAGTCCACTGACAATTTTGGAAATGCTGATGGTGCAGGTCTAATCTGAAAGCAAGCAGGCTCAAGCCCCATGAAGAGCTGATGTCTCAGTTGGAATCTGAAGGCAGGAAAGAGCCAATGTCCTAACTTGAAGGCAGCCAGGCAGGAGTTCTGTCTTACTGCGGGGAGGGTCAGCCTTTTTGTTCTACTCAGGCCCTCAACTGATAGGCTGAGGCTCACCCACTTTATGCAGGACAATCTGCTTTATTCAGTCTACCAATTTAAATGTTAATCTCATCCAGAAACACCCTCCCACAAATACCCAAAATAATGTTTGACCAAACATTTGGGTACCCCATAGCCCAGTCATGTTGACACATAAAATTAACCATCACAGGGGGCTTTCAACTATCATAGTATATATGATATACTGGCAGAGATAAACTGATTGATTACCTATTGTCAGGCTATTATAGAAATCTATGAGGCTGGATCCTTGAAGCTTGGCCTTTGGCAATCTTAAGAGAAATATAAAATAAACTAGGAAAATCTTTTCTCAAGAAAATAAATAGTTTAACTAACTGTTGGATACTGTGCTCACTATCTGGGTAACAGGATCATTTGTATCCCAAACCTCACCATCACGATGTATACCCATGTAACAAACCTGCACATGTACCCCCTGAATCTAAAATAAAAGTTGAAATTATTTTTAAAAAAGAATAACCACTAGTTTTGGAGGATTAGTGTCCTGCTTCATAAGTCTATTTTTGAAGATCAGAAGATGAATGTTTCCTTAGATTCTGTCTTTGAATTTCCTCTGTAATAAATTCTGGTCTCTCTCCAGACAGTTGGATAACTGAGCATTCTAGGGTGAAGGTCATGTCATTGAGAAAGCAAAAGAATAAAGTACAATAGAAATATTAAGAAAATAGGACCTTTGTTACATGTGAAATCTCAGTTTAAAATACAGGGAAACTCGTTCAATTTATAAATTTCTGTTTAAATCAAACAAAACTATATCGTCTCTCACTTAGGGACCAACAGTTTGTGACCCTTGCTGGACAAATTGCAGACAAGTTTTGTTACAGAATCAGGTTGGTGAGGACTGGGAAAAAGAGTTGGAGGAGAAGGGGAGAACATTACTGCTTTCCCTTATAAAGTGGAGAACCAAGAGACGTTGCCTATGGTGCACAGAACATAAAATAGAAAAATAGAAGCATATTTTAGAACGCTTAAGAATGCTGTCAGTGACAGTATTGACTAATGGAGGTCTTGATCTGGAGATGGAACTACAATATATGTCTAAATATAAGTGGACCCTGAATATGAGTCAAACCATCATTTTCCTAAATGAGAAAGTTGGAAACTACTTTTCTTTTTTCAACTTGAATATACAACATTTAAAGAAAGAGTTGAAATAGCCAATGTCTACCTATGATATTTTAAATTTTAGTTATATATGTATATTTTAAACCACATGTTATGTCAACTACACTGTTATACAAAATTGCTCTTTTTCACTCTCATATTTCATGATTTTTTTCAAATGCCACACATGCACATTGGCATTCATTTCTCCTTCATCTGGAGCCGCTTGAAAACATAGTGCCATATTCATTTCCACTAAGTTGTTTGACTACAGCACTTTTTGAATCTGAGTTTGATGTTGCCATTATAAATTTTATCTTAATTTACATCTACTCATTAATTCGTAGTAAGCTCCACGACATAAGCATTTAATGTATTTTAATAAAGTAATTTTTTAAAAAATGCTTGTATGCAGTGGCATCCAGAACTGCTATTTGAAGCCAATTCTCCAGAAATATTGACTCAATCTGTGTTAAATTTATTTACCCTCCCCCGTCATGTCAGATGCCCTTTATAAACATCCAAATCTAGCTTTGATTGAGGTCATTTCAGGTTACTGTGTCTTCTCCAAATAGTAATTTGTTGTTTGAAATTAAGTAATTGAGAGACTGCTTATAATATGAAAGTCTTAATAAGGACTTTATTTTTTTGGGATAATTTTGAGCAAAAGTCTTGCCTTATATTTGGCTACATACAGACTTTTGGGAAGGACTACTGGAAACTTGAGGGTAAAGGAAGTAGGTTAATTCTTCATCTCTAGTACCAGAAAAGTAAAAGAAATATCTTATTTTGATAAACCAAGAAATTGTCACATAAAGCACATACTATCTAGAGATATTGAGACAACTACTAGATGATCAAAAACCTGTGGTAGTTTCAGTTAGTGGCTTGTGGGGAGCCAGTTTGGGACAGGGTAAGACTGAGTCAATAAATTGTTCTTCATTATAAAAGCACCTGAACTATGATATATTAGAATGAAAAAAATTAAAAGTTAAAGCAGAATATTATAGTCCAAATGAGAAATGAAGGACTGTGTCATTGGTAACACGGATGGAAGGCAGAGGTTGATTTTAGAGCTGCCTGAGGGTAGAGTTGATGGGATTTCATGCCTGGATTATGGGGGTGCATGGAGAGGTAAGAATGCAGGATTACCTCTGTCTAGTCCCCCAGCTTTGGAGACTGGGTAAATATGATGCTGAGTTGGAAATGCATGAACAGGGGAGTGAACAACAATTAAATCCATTGTGAGCACATAAACTCTTAGTATCTGTGACCTAGTTAAGTAAAGATGAGTCTGGGGCTCTTAGGAGAGATACACATTTAGAGTTCATCAGCATGTGAGTATAGATACAGCCATGGGACTGGATAGATTACCCAGCAAAGGTGTTTCATGTAAGATAACAAGGGTAGGGATCGGGCTTTGGGAAAACCACCATTATTAGAAGGGAGAGAAGAGAATCCATTGAGAGAAAATGGGCCGGAGATAAATGAGGTCAATACCAAGAAGGGGAAAGTATCAAGGAAGAGAGTATTAGCTGTTTTAGATATTGAAGGAATACCAAGTGAAATAAGGATGGGGAAGTATCCAGTTGATTTGGCAAAGTATTTTTATATTTTCTAAACAAGGCCATGAACTCCTTAAAAGATAGATCTTTCTGTCTGCAAACAGTTTAAAAGAACCTCTTGGGAAAATTATGACTTATGAGTGTTTAGTTGAAATAAACTGAATATCCTTCAAGAGGAAAATGACCTCGGCACAAACTAATGAATGTGCTTTTTGGCTCAACTTGTCCATAGCCCTGCACAGTGGTAGCCTCACCAGCACCTAAACTGAGCCCCTGTTTTTGTCCTCCAGGAACTCAAGGTCACTGTGAGCCCTGCTTGCTTTCCTCCCTGGTTCTGTTACGTTATTGCTGATCCCTACCTCATTTTCTTCCAGTGCCCATCTGTCTTGCAAGAGCTTCACATTTACTGGTGGTATACTCTGTTTAACAGATACCGGACTTGCCTCCAGACACTACTCTTTCTGTTTCCCATGGATATATCTAATGGGCAATAACTATGGGGAGACAGACATCTCAATGCAAGGAAGACTCTCAGACAAAGGGATTCAAGGAGGTATTGAAAGAGTTAATCAAAGAGGCACCAAATTTCCATTCTCTGAGCATCATCCAGCACAGACAAGATGACCTTTCAGCAGTTGTGCAGCAGAGCAAATAATTCATCTATCAGAATTCATCCATTGGATGACCTTTAAAATCCCTTTCTGTCCTAAGAGTCAATGGTCTCTCGATATCAAACAGAGCATAGAAATCAGGGAACCTCGGGGTTGGAAGGGGCTTGAAGAGGTCATTTGATTCACTTTCTATCAAATAAATGTGTCCCTTCTACTACCTTATTAAAGAGGAGCATCCCCAACTCCTTTTTTAAACTAATAAACTTTAGTTTTTGGAACCATTTTAGGTTCACAGCAAAATTGGGTGGAAAGTACAGAGTTCTCAAATATCCCATCCCACTGCACACAGGCACAGACTCCTTCATTATTAGCATCCATCACCAGAGTGGTACATTTGTTACAATCAACCTACATGGACAATCATCACCCAGAATCCATAGCTTGCATTAGAGTTCACTCTTGGTGTTGTACACTCCATGGGTTTTGATAAATATATAATGACATATATCCACTATTGTAGTATCATACAGAATAGGTTCACAGCCCTAAAAATCTTCTGTGTTCTGCCTATTCATCCTTTTCTCCCTACTAACCCATGACAACCCTTAATACTTTTACTGTGTCCGTAGCTTTGCCTTTACCAGAATGTCATATAGTTAGAATAATACAGTATGTAGACTTTTAAGATTGGCTTCTTTCACTGAGTAACATGCATTTAAATTTCCTACTTGTCTTTTCATGGCTTGATAGCTCATTACTTTTTAGTGCTGAGTAATATTTCGCTGGATGTACCACAGTTTCTTTATCCATTCATCTACTGAAGGACATCTTGGTTGCTTCTAGGTTTTGACAATTATGAATAAAGCTGCTATAAACTATAAACTATAAACATCTGTGTGCAGGTTTTGTGTGGACATAAGTTTTCAGTTCATGTAGATAAATACCAAAGAGCATGATTTCTGGATCATATGATAAGAGTATGCTTACTTTTGTAAGAAATTGCCAAACTGTCTGCCACAGTGGCTGTACCATTTTTCATTCCAACCAGTAAGGAATGAGAGTTCCTGTTGCTCCCTCATCCTCACTAGTATTTGATTTTGGATATTGGCCACTCTTGGCTTCTTTTTGAATGCCCCCCAAAATGATAATTCACCATGTCAGAAATTCAGGATACTTTTAGTGGCTGGGAAAAGTAGAGCTTTACAGGAGAGTAAGCTGAAATAAAGCATGTTTGCAGCCTCTCCACCTGGACACAGACAAGGTTCGGTGTGGGTTTTGGGCAGTGCACCCTCCTGCAGCAGAGAGCTCACTGAATCTGAATATCTATGTCCTTCCCTGCATTTTGCAGCCTCTCTTATAGTTGGGTTGGAGCATGTGATTGAGCTCTGGCCAATGGGAATATGAGCAGAAGTGAAGCCTCACTGCAGATCGGGCTCACTTAAGAGTCTATGAGCTTCTTCCTTTTTCTATTTCTTATGTTCAGAGACCTTGGAGTACTCTGTGATCCAGATGAAACAGCTGTGACAGATCTATGAGCTTGAGCCCCAGAAAGACTGTGTGGAACAAAGATCCCTCTGAACTGGGACATGCATCTTGAGTAAGAAATAATCTTTGTTATGTTAAGCCCCTGAGATTCTAGGGTTGTTACCTCCACATAGCCTAGCCTTGCCTGACTAGTACACCTCTCGTTCCTGACCCTTAAGTTCTCTCTTGGCTCTTAGTCCTTTTCTCTCCATCCAGTTGTAACTCCCTTGTGTGTCTGTGCTACACTTTAACTTCAGACCACTTAAGTTATATTTGGCAACCTGACCCATCTCAACAAGCAATCTATCCATGTCAATAAGGTTTTCCAAGGACTCAGTTCATTTCGGGGGGCTGATCTTTGTCTTTGGACTCTGTGGGAATCTATATGTTTACTCATCTGTCCAGCCCTTCCATTGGTTCTCCAATTATTTCTCAGAGTCTCACTGATATGCTGGTTCCAGGCTTGATCTCCGATGATGACAATACCCTTCACGTGACAATTACCACATAATACCACACCATCTGTTTTTAGAAGAGTCTAAATGATGTCTTGGTTTTTTCTTTAAGTGAGCTTAATGTGCCCCGTGAAAATTATCTTGTATTTATTTGGTCAACCTCCATTCTCTGGAGTTGTGAAAATCTCTTCTTCCATGTGATAGACTTGCAGGTAGCTGAAGATGGAAAGCTGACATATTCCTTCAAATTTATTATCTAGGGTGTCTGTTTTTATCCAGATGAATATATATGTATATATATAAAACAAAAGTGAAACCTTCTTAATAATAAGAAAATAGAATGATGGAAGGATAGATATTTTAGCAGATCAATATAATTATAACTAATATTACACATTTAACACAAGAGGAATTAACTTATTTAAAAAACCATAACACATGCATAGGCTGAATGATTATACCTATTATCCATCTGCTTTTTATACTTTTAGTTTTTTTGGTAAGATTTCACTTGGGGTTGAAACTTGGCAAAGCCTTAGTCTGACAGCAATTTATAAAATGTAAAATGTGAGAAAAGGAGAAAAGGATCTGTCATATTTTTTTAATTATAAAAGCTCAAGGCAAGGAATAGCTCCTTTATCTTCTTTTCCCTTTTATGAATTTGGGAAGTCACAAAAAAGGAAGGGTTGGGAGAATATAACCTTAGCACCTATCAGCTTTTTAAAAAACTTGCTCTATGAATTAAAATGAGAGAAGTAATCACTGACCACTGACTTCTTTACAGAAGTCAAAGAGGCCACTGTAATTTTAAAAGTACACTCAGAAGAGCCCATTCTGCCATGATATTTTCCCAGTGTCTCTTGTCTTCTAAAGCCAGAAAGACTACATATTTCTTTATAAGTTTGGAGGGGCTCTGGGAGCCTGTTATTGTCATATTGTTCCATTTAGCTCAAACGCCTTTTTCTACCTAATCTTATCACTATCGGGCTTTCTCTCCCTCCTCCATCTCCTTCTTTCTTATCAAAGCATCCGGATAGCACCAAGGCAGCAGGACTAAGAGAACAAGTATGTACATAAATAGAGAGGATGAGAAATAAGCACATACAATGTGGCATCATAGGAAGCGGAATGGGAGGTAGGGCGTTGGGATGAGCAACATTGAGCAGGGGTACTACAGAGTCAAGTGGCCCGAGCAAGAAGCCAGTTTGGCTTAGCCAGGTGACTACTTTCTCTCCTTCCTGCCTTCCCTCTTCTTTGTCCCTGATTTCTTTCCTTGCCCCCTGCCCAGTTACTTCATTTCCTCTCTTCCCTTTCAACCATTTTGTCCTTTGGCTGTTTTCTCCAGTTTTTATTAGTCTTCTTTCTGGTAACTCCTGTCCTCTTCCTAGTATTATCACTTGACATGTTGTTCAGGAAAACGTTAACAGAGTGGGCCTGCCAGTGCTATTTTTAAAAGGCCCTCTTTCAACTTTGCATTTGAAATATTCTCTAAGCTATAGGTTGTTTTGCCCATGTAGGGCACTAAACACCTGTTTCCTTCTGGGAATTTACTATTATAGTAGTTGTGGCAGGTCGTTGTGCCTACATGATGATAGAAACTTTGGACTCTGAGTCTCAAGCAGGCCTCAGTGGAAAGAAACAGTATACATATATTACTAGATCTCATTGCTACAGGAGGGAACACAGTCCTTTCTGGTGTGAGGGAGGGAACATAGGAAACCTATGCATGGATTCCCCCAGACTCCTCCTGACATATTTTTTCCTCTTGGTGATTGCTGTAATAAGCTATAACCATGAATACAACTACTTATGGGGCCTGTGAGTCCTTCTAGAAATTGCTAAATGTGTGGGTGGTGTTGGGACCTCTGCAACACATACCAAGGCTAATGTTTTGCCTGGCGCATCTTTGTTAGCTTCATAGTGGTATTTAAAAGGCAGATAAAGGACTACTGAGATTTTTCCTTGTGAAAATTATTATTATTTCCCATTGGAAAGAGACTTATTTTAAAATTAGAGGTGAGGGTGAATGGCAACTACTGTGTACCAGGCACTGTGCTAAATGCTTTATATACATGTGTCATTTAAACAACTCTGTGAGGTAGTAATTATCACTCCTACTCTGAATGTGAGGAAGTTGACTCACCAAAAATTACAAAGATGGGAGTTGGAGGAGGCAGGGCTTCAGAGGTTTAGTTCAGTTTAACAAATATTTACTGAACAACTAGTATATACTAGGCAGCATGCTATATACAAGAGAAAATGATAAATGAAACATAGAACAAGCTACAGAGTTGTTTAGGGAGGAAACAGACAGATAAACCCAATTGTTATACTCTGATGAAAACTATGCCTGGGGTGCTATAGGATTTGAATCTAAATCTTTCTGATGGCAAATGTATGCTTTTACTTCTTAGTGTTCATTATTGCTGTATCCTGCCTTTCAAAGGAAATGCACATGAGGAAATTTAAAAGTTCTATTTCATTATTCTTATTAGGTTTTGAAAGGTAAGAGAAGTATATGTTCATGATAAAAAGGTCTGACAGTTCAAAAAAGTGCAAAGTGAAAAGTCAAAATCTACATCCTTTTTCAACAGTTTCCTCCATTCTAGTCCCTCACTGGAACCACTTTTCTGTTTTCTTATTGTCCTACTCATTGCCTAATACTGTGAAATATCAAGTAAAAAGATATGAGCCCCAAAATATCTAAATTTAATCCTTAAAATAACAAATCACTTTCCTCATAGCCTTTCTGGGCAGAGTTTAAGCATTCTGAGTGGCCATGGCCATGCGGGACTGAATTTGCATTTCTGACTATGAATTATGTTACTGACTATGAATTATATTTTAGTTTATATTTCAGTTCATTTTTAAACTGAAAAAGAATTGTATTTCAGTACATTTCTTATTCATTAAAAAATACTACTTGTCAATTCTTTAAGTTAGGAGTCTTAAATATTTATGTTGATGTTGAATTTTGAGAAAATTTTTTTGGAATGTCCTTATATTCAGTTTTTCCAAAAGCTGAAATGATGCATTTCTTCTACCTTTTTTTTTTTTTTTTTAAATTATACTTTAGGTTTTAGGGTGCATGTGCACAATGTGCAGGTTTGTTACATATGTATCCATGTGCCATGTTGATTTCCTGCACCCATTAACTCGTCATTTAGCATTAGGTATATCTCCTAATGCTGTCCCTCCCCCCTCCCCCCACCCCACAACAGTCCCTGGAATGTGATGTTCCCCTTCCTGTGTCCATGAGTTCTCATTGTTCGATTCCCACCTATGAGTGAGAACATGCGGTGTTTGGTTTTTTGTCCTTGCGATAGTTTACTGAGAATGATGTTTTCCAGTTTCATCCATGTCCCTACAAAGGACACGAACTCATCATTTTTTATGGCTGCATAGTATTCCATGGTGTATATGTGCCACATTTTCTTAATCCAGTCTATCGTTGTTGAACATTTGGGTTGGTTCCAACTCTTTGCTATTGTGAATCTTCTACCTTTTATCCGAAAAAGCTTAGGTTCCTAAGGATGTGGTAAAAGAATCATGCAACAAAAACAGATTTCATGTTTAACTACTGCAAAAATATGTGATAGTGGGTAGAAATGATACATTTTTATCAAGAATAATAGAGGGCATGATTTCTGTTAGGACTGGAGGGAATCTTAGAGCTCACCCAGCGTGTCCCCTTGTTCTGTATGTCAGACTCTTCGAAATGCTAATCATGAAAAGCAGAAGTGAATAGTAACTTAAAGTGAGAATTCAGTTTGTTTGTTTTTAAATTCTAGAGGCTATTTTTGTTTGCCCCTGAATATGAGTTTTGTTGTGCATGTTTAAGGAATTTGTAGCAGTATAAGCTGAGTAATTAATAAGTAGAAAAGCCACTATATTAGATCTGATTTAGGAGAATGGCTCAGTCTCACCAACCTTATTCCTATGAATTTAAAGCAAATATGTTCACTTCAAATTAAATCATTAAGAATCTAGCACAGATTCTTGACCTATATTCTAAGGTACTCTAAATTCCATGGGGAATAAGACCCCCAACATGAAAAATTAGAAAGCAATATCAGAGCTCAAATATGACACACAGACAAAAGATGCTATAAGGATATTCACATATTTTTATAAGTTGAAGACACTTTTTTTGCATTTGGCACCTTGTCTAGATTGATACCACAAGTGTTCTTTTTTAATAAAGTTAACGCACACATCAGAACGCACCACAAAGATCTGCTACATATTTACAAGGCACCAACCCTTTCTCATCTTTAATGTGAATTATGCAAATCAATGAAAAGCATATCAAGATCCCCCCACCCACAAAAAAACTGTAATACAAATATATACTTCAGTTCAGTACAATTCATGAATAGATGGCCTGGGAATAGCAAAATAATCCACATAGCTCTTACAATATAGAAACTGTAACCATTTAATAGCTGCCTTTAGGATTGGTGTATTTTGCAAAAGTTATTATTCTGGGGATAGGAATCAAAATGGCAAAAACAAACTATATAAAACGAAGAAGACATTTTCATTATTTGTAAAATAAATATTTTACGTTAAATTAACCCAAAGGTTTTCTTTTTGTATTTTTAGTGAACGTATAGAGTTGTGCAACCATCATTTCAGTCTTAGTTTAGAATTTTTCCATTACCCCCAAAATTTCCCTTGAGCCCATTTGTAGTCAATCCCCACCACTATGCTCCCCACTTCTGCTGCCACAAGGCCCAGGTAACCACTGATCTGCTTTCTGTATCTACATATTTGTCTTTTGAAATGTCATATACATAGAATCGTACAATATGTAGTATTTTGTATCTGGTTTCTTTTATTTAATGTCATGTTTTTGAGGTTCATCCATGTTGTAGCATGTGTCAGTAGTTTCATTTTCTTGCTGAATAATATTCCATTGTATGGATACACTACATTTTGTTTATGGAATCACCAGTTGATAGACAATTAGGTTATTTACTTTTTTACTATTATAAATAATGCTGCCATAGACATTCATATACAAGTGTTTATGTGGATATATGTTTTCATTTCTCTTGGGTAGATTCCTGGAAGTAGAATTGCTGGCTTGTATATTCAGTTTATGTTTAAATTTTAAGGAAACTGCCAAATTGCTTTTACAAAGTAGCTGTATCATTTTACATCCCCATCATTGGTATATAAGGGTTCTAGTTTCTCCAAACCCTCATCATATTTAGTTTGTGTTTAAATTTTAAGGAAACTGCCAAATTGTTTTTATGAAATAGCTGTACCATTTTACAACCCCATCAGTAGTATATAAGGGTTCTAGTTTCTTCAAATCCTTACCAACACTTGTTATTGTTTCTTTTTTACTGTAGCCATTCTAGTGTGTGTGTCATGGTATCTTATTGTGGTTTTTATTTGCATTTCCTTAATGACTAATGGCATCCTTTCATATACTTATTAGTTATTTGTATGTCTTTTTTGGTGAAGTGCCTATTTAAGTCTTTTACCCATTTTTAAAATTGTGTTGTTTGCCTTTTTATTACTGAGGTGCAAGAGTTCTTTACATATTCTATATAAAAGCCCTTTATTAGATATATGATTTGTAATATTTTATCCTTTTCTGTGGTTTGTGTTTTAATTTTTAATTGTGTCTTTGAAGTGAAAAATATTTTAATTTCAATAAAGTCCAATTTATAACTTGAAGGTCATGAAGAGTTTTTTTCTGTTTTCTTCTAAAAATTTTTTTATAGGTTTAGTTCTTACATTTAGGTCTAGGATATACTCTGAGTTAATTTTCGTGTATGGTATCTGGTAAGCCTCTAAGTTCCTTTTCTTTCTTTCTTTTTTTTTCTTTTTTTGCAAATTGATTCTCAATTTTCCTGGCACCGTATGTTGTAAAGGCTGGTTTTTTTTGTTTGTTTGTTTGTTTTTCTCATTGAATTGTCTCAGTGCCTTTGTTGAATGTAACTTGACCATAAATGAAAGGGTTTATTTCTGATCTCTCAATTCTGTTCTATTGATCTATATACCTATCATTATGCCAGTCTCATATTCTTTAGATTACAGTGTTTTTTACAGTAAGTTTTGAAATTGGATATGTAAGTCCTCTAACTTTGTTCCTCCTTTTTCAAAAATATTTTAACTCTGCATTTCCATATAAATTTTAGAATCAGTTTGTCAATTTCTATAAAACAGTGTGATGAGATTTTAATAGGGATTATATTGAATCTGTAGACCAGTTTGGGGAGAAATTTTTGGCTCTAGTATATCTCTTTTTCCTACTCCCTCTTTTCTTTACTATTAGTGTCACATATATTGTAACTCTGTATGATATAAATCCTACAAAATAGCGTTATACTTTTTCTTATGTTCTTTAAAGAATTTTAAAGAAGAAATAAGAAAAAATATTTATTTATAGTCTTTGATGCTTATCCATGTATTTAGCATTTCCTTCCTTCTTTCTTTTCTTTTCTTTCCTTTTTCTTTTTCTTTTTCTTTTGCTCTGTCACTCAGGCTGGAGCATACTGTTATGATTATAGTTCACTGTAACCTTGACCTCCTGGGTTCCAGTGATCCTCCTGCCTTAGCCTCCCAAGTAGCTGGGACTACAGGCATGCATGGCCACATCCAGTTTATTTTTTATTTTTTGTAGACATGGGGTCTTGCTGTGTTCACCAGGCTGATGTTGAACTACTGGACTCAGGTAATTCTTCTTCCTTGGCCTTCAAAAGCACTTGAGATTTCAGGCCCGAGCCACTGTACCTGGCCCTTTAACATTTCTTATGCTCTTCATTTCATCCTGTGGATTTCATTTACTATCTTATGTCGGTTCCTTTTAGCCAGAAGGATTTTCTTTAACATTCTTTTGTAAGGCAGATCTGATAGTTATGAATTCTTTTTTTTTTTGTTTTCTTTTTGAGACAGTGTCATGTCTCACTTTGCTGCCCAGGCTGGAGTACAATGGTGTGATCTCAGCTCACTACAACCTCTGCCTCCCAAGTTCAAGAGATTCTCGTGCCTCAGCCTCCCGAGTAGCTGGGATTACAGGCATGTGCCATCACACACAGCTATTTTTTTTTTTTTTTGTATTTTTACTGGAGACGAGGTTTCACTATGTTAGCTAAGCTAGTCTCAAACCCCTGACCTCAATTGATCCACCTGCCTCAGCCTCCCCAAGTGCTGGGATGACAGGTGTGAGCCACTGCACCCGGCCTGATAGTTATGAATTCTTTATGTGCTTGTTTATTTCTTTATTTCACCCTTATTTTTGGAGGATTTTTTTTCTGAATATAGGATTTGTGGTTGACATTTTATTTTATCTTTTTCCCAGCTCTTCAGATATATCAGTCCACTTCGGGATGGTTAATTTTATGTGACACCTTGACTGGGCCATGAGGTGCCCAGACTTTTAGTCAAACATTTACTCTGGATGTATCTCCTATTGTTTCTGTGTCTCTGAAGAACCCTAATATGCACTATTTTGTGGCCTCCATTGTTTCTGATGAGAAATTAGCTGCTAATAATATTATTTTTTTCTTTGTATGTAGTGATTAGGTTTTCTTTTGCTGCTTTCAAGATTTTCTATTTGCCTTTTTGTCATGTTGTGAATTTCTTTGTGTTTATCCTACTTGGAGTTTGTTAAGTTATTGCACTTATAAATTAATGTTTTAATCAAATTTATGAAGTTTTTATTTATTATTTTTGTAAATACATTTGTTCCTTTCTCTCTTTGGTGATTCTGTTATGCATATATTTTTACATTTGATGTTGTCCTACAAATTTCTGTGCACTCTGTTTATTATTCTTCAATCTTTTTTCCCTTCTGTTCTTCAGATAGGACCATTTCTATTGATTTAAATTTAGATGTTCTGGTTTGTCTGCCAGTTTAAGTCTACGGTTGTGCCCATCTGATGAAATTTCTGTTTAATTTCATACACTTTTCAGTGTCAGAATTTCCATCTGGATATAATGATTATCTCTTTGTTGAAACTCTTTATTCATTGAGTTATTGATATCATACTTTAATTGTTTCAGTATGGTTTGAATGTCTTCATAATAGCTGCCTTAAAGATTTTGCTAAATCTGGCATCTGGGGACACTCAGAGACAGTTTCTATTGACTATTTTTTCCCTCATTATAGGTCCCTCTTTCATTCTTTCAAACCCCAAGTAAAACAAACACAAAGAAATTCACATGTGACAAAAAGGCAAACAGGAAATCTTGAAAGCAGCAAAAGAAAATCTAATCACTACATATAAAGAAAAATAATATGATTAGGAGAAAGAAAGAACAAATACGTCCTTTCTTTTTTGGAATACTGTACATTTTAGACTATATTGTAGCAACTCTGAATTCTTATTTTTTCCCTAGAGGGTTTCTATGTTTGCTGATTGTTCTCTTTTGATTTGTTTTGTTTAGTAACTTGCCTGCACTTAATTTGTGGAATTGCCCTACCTGATACTTTACCCTGAGATTTGTGGCTGTTGATGTCTCTGCTGTTTTTCCCCTCATTTTAACTTTTTTTAAACTTGGCTTTCTAAGTGTTACTCCTTTGCCTGCATAACTTAACATTCAGCAAAGATTGGTCAGAAAGTTGTGCTTAAATCTTTTTAGTCAGTAAGGTTTCTACTGTCTGCTGATAAATCTGTTTGTGGGCTAGGGAGTACATTCAGTCCATTTTTAAGTCTTCCCCAACCTGTTTTTTTTTTCATTAGGCCCTCTTGCATCTCCTTTGCATATACATGCACACTCTTTCATCCAGGGATATGTGGGTGGTTTGGGCCCACTTCAGTCTCTGCTGTGCATGTGCAGACTCTTCAGTCAATTTGAGATATGTAGGGTGCTCATCAAGCCCCCTGTGGATGATCCACTTCTAGGAACTCCCTGTTAAATCCCCTCCTAACCTACCAGTCCATTGCTTGCTGCAAACAAAACAGAAACTTCAGGCTCCCAGAGCCACTGGTCTTTCATATTCCCCTGTAATTGAGATCACCATTTTAACTGACTATATTCAATATGTTCTATAGCTAACATCATACTTAATTGTGAAAGACTGAAAGCTTTTCTTCTAAGATCAGGAACAAGAGAAGGATGCCCGCTTTCACTACTTCTACTTAATATAGTACTGGGAGTCCTAGTCAGAGCAATAAAGCAAGAAAAAGGGATAATGTATATCCAAATTGGAAGACAAGACGGACAATTATCTCTGTTCACTGGTGACATGATCTTACATGTAGAAAACCCTAAGGATTCTACAACAAAACTGGTAGAACTAATACCTGGATTCAGCAAAGTTGCAGAGTACAAAATCAACATGCAAACATGAGTTGCATTCCTGTATAACAGTGATCAATCTGAAAAGGAAATTTAGAAAATAATTTCATTTACAATAGCATGAAAAAGAATAAAACACTTAGGAATAAAAGGAGGTGCAAGACTTATACACTGAAAACTACAAAACATTGCTGAAAAAAATTAAAGAAGATGCTAATAAAGGGGAGATTTAATATCATTAAGATTTCAATACTACCCAAAGCTATATCCAGATTTAATCCAAACCCTATCAAAATCCCAATAGCAGTTTTTGAAAAAATAGTAAAGTTCATCGTAAAATTCATATAGAACCTCAAGGGACCCCAAATAACCAGAACAGTGTTGAAAAAGAAAAAAGTTGGGGGGCTCATACTTTTGGGTATCAAAACTTATCACAAAACTACAGTAATCAAAACAGTGTGGTACTGTCATAAAGACAGACATATAGACCTGTGGAATAGAATAGAGAGCCCAAAAATAAACACTCACATAACATGGTCAAATGATTTTTAATGAGGGTGCCAAGACAATTCAATGTAGGAAAGGACAGGTTTTTTTTTTCCAACAAGTGTTATAAAAATGAGATATCCACATGCAGAACAATGAACTTGGACCTTTATCTTATATCACATATAAAAATTAACTCAAAGTAGATCAAAGACCTAAACATAAATGCTAAAACTATAAAACTCTTAGAAACAAACATAGGAGAAAAACTTCATGACTTTGGATTTGGCAATGATTTCTTGAATATGACACCAAAAGCATAGGCAACAAAATAAAAATAGATAAACTGGATTATGTCAAAATTTAAAACATCTGTGCATCAAAGGACACAATCAACAGAATGGAAAGCCAACCTATGGAATGGGAGAAAATATTTTCAAATCATGTATCTGATAAGGGGCTAATTTAATATATTCAGACTATATAAAGAACCCCTACAGCTCAACAACAAACCAAATAACCTGACTAAAAAATGGGCAAGGGATTTGAATAGACAATTCTCCAAAGAAGACATACAAATGACCAACCAACATATGAAAAGATGTCCAGCATCACTAATTATTAGAGCAATGCAAATGAAAACCACAATAAGATACCACCTTACCTATTAGGATGGTCACTATTAAAAACAAAGAAACAAACAAAAAACAGAAAATAACAAGTGTCAGCTGTTAGCGAGGATGTGGAGAAGTTGGAATTCTTGTGCACTGTTAGTGGGAATGTAAAATATTGCAACAACTGTAGGAAAAGAGCATGACAGTTCCTCAAAAAGTTAAAAATAGAATCACCATAATATCTAGCAAATCTACTTCGGGGTTTGTACACAAAAGCATTGAAAGCAGGATCTTGGAAAGATCCTTGGAAAGATATTTGTAGATATATGTTTGTAGCAGCATTATTCACAAGAGCCAAAAGGTGGAAGCAACTGAAGTGTCTGTTGACATGTGAACAGGTAAACAAGATATGGTATATACATACAGTGGATTATTATTCAGTCTTAGAAAGGAAATCCTGAAACATGATACAACATGGATAAACTTTCAGAATGTTATGCTAAGTAAAATAAGCCAGCCAGTCACAAAAAGACAAGTATTGTATGATTCTATACATATAAGTACTTACAGCAGTCAAATTCATAGGGACAGAAAGTGAAATGGTGGTTGCCAAGTGCTGGGGAAAAGGAAGAATGGGCTGTAACTCTTGTTTAATGGATATAGAATTTTAGTTCTGCAAGATAAAAAGAGTTCTGGAGACTGGTTCCACAATGATATGAATGTACTTAACACTACTGAACTGTACTCTTACACATGGTTAAGATGGCACATTTTATGTTGTGTATATTTTACCACAATTTTTAAAAATTAGTAAAATACAACCAAGTGAGCCTCCTCTGGTGGACACAGTGAAGCTATTGATGTTCATGACTTACCCTGCCCTGGTTGAACTACTGCATGAGCAGAACTGGCACAGGTGGGGTGGAAAGGTACTGGAGGGAACAGGCCCAGGTAAGAATGCCACAGATTTAAGCTCTTCCTACCTGAAGATCAGTAGTTCTCATGAGTAAATGTTTCTCTGTTTGTTGTATGCTCATGGTCAAGTTTCAGATTGCTGAAATGGTTGTTGTTTTTTTAAACAGATTTGTCCAGCTTCATAGGGAGAGGATTTTTGATTTCCTCATCCCAGAAATGAATCTGTCTCCAATGATTCTCAATTTTAGAGTCATGGATGCTTCTCCATTGACAGATTACTGGAAGAGTAAACAAAAGGAATAAAACGAGAACTCTGGCTGTGCTCGGTTGCCCCCTGACTTTTATGTCACATGTTCCACAGCCCCTGAATGAGTTCAGGGGAACCCAACTAAGGTTCCTTAAGACACAGTAGAAACAGCCCCTTTACTAGGTATCCAAATAGTATCCCATTTTAATAAGTAAGTAGTTGACACTTGGCTTTATCATGAAATTATGTCTGATTGTGTTGGCAGGATATTTTTATGGTAGAGAATAAGTAAATATGGTTATTTCAGGAGAAGAAATTATTCATTCCTTTCCCTGTTCATTTCTTTGATTCCTTTCAGATTAATGCTAACTATCTTCCTCAAAAAAAGTAGCCTACATTTCTTTCTATAAGGTTTCTAAGACAAAGACCTAAGAAATGAATTTTTAGTTTTTCAACTCTTCTGTTGGATGTTAACAAAAGATCTTGGGAAGTACTTGACTTTAGCTTTGGTATGATGACAGTAGAAATTTTTGAGAATGGTTAAACTCATACCTTGGAATGTGAATTATATGCAGTTTACCTGAAGTAACTTAGGTGTAAATATTATACAAAAAAAACCTCTAAGAGATAGACAGTGGGGTTCTGTCATCAACTTCTAATTCTTTATCATAAAGTTAATAAAATCGTTTCATCTGGCATGACTAAGAAAAGAGTCTTTGTTTTGGTCCAGTGGCAAAACTTACTTTCTCTCTGGATATTATCTGACAATAAGAGTTCAGCCCATTAGGCTAAAAAATGGAAGGTGTCTTTGGTGGGGGTTGAGGTATTCCTATGTAGCTATTTTATGCTTACTAACATCTGGGCCACACAATCTTCTATGTAGGAACTACTTATGTATCATTAGGAGGGAGCAGCAGGCTTTCTGAGTAATATGGGCCACACTTCACTTTCTCAGGGTTTATGGTAATGGAATATACTTTGTCCAGGAGGCTGAGGTAGGAGAATTGCCTGAGCCTTGGAGTTGGAGGCTGCAGAGAGCCATAATCATGCCACTGCACTCCAGCCTAGGTGACAGAGTAAGACCCTGTCTCCGAAAAAAAAAAAAAAAAAGAGAGAAAAAGAAAAAAAAGAATATATTTCATTATGATTTCAGCCTTTGCAAATTTATTGAGACTTGGTGTGTCACCCAGTCTATACGCTATCCTGTAGAATTCTCTGTGTGTACTTTAAAAGAATGCTTACTATGCAGGGGTTACAATCCTAGTTTCTGAGAAAACAGACTTTAAACCAACAAAGATCCAAAAAGACAAAGAAGGGAATTACATAATGGTAAAGCATTCAATTCAACAAGAAGACCTAAAAATCCTAAATATATATGCACCCAACACAGGAGCACCCAGATTCATAAAGCAAGCTCTTAGAGACCTTCAAAGAGACTTAGACTCTCACACGATAATAGAGGGGGACTTTAACACCCCACTGAGAATATTAGACAGGTCATTGAGACAGAAAATTAACAAATATATTCAGGACCTGGACTCAGCACCGGTTCAAATGGACCTGATAGATATCTACATAACTCTGTACCCTCAAACAGAAGAATATATTTTCTCCTCATCGCCATGTGGTACTTATTCTAAAATTGATCACATAATCAGAAGTAAAACACTCTTCAGCAAATGCAAAAGTACTGAAATCATAACAGTCTCTCAGACCACAGCGCAATCAAATTTGAAATCAAGACTAAGAAACTCAAAACCATACAATTACATGGAAATTGAATAACCTGCTCCTGAATGACATTGGGGTAAATAATGAAATTAAGGCAGAAATCAAGAAGTTCTTTGAAACTAATGAGAAAAAAGATACAACATACCAGAATCTCTGGGACATAGCTAAGGCAGTGTTAAGAGGGAAATTTTTAGCACTAAATGCCCACATCAAAAAGTTAGAAAGATCTCAAGTTAACAACCTAACATCACAACTAAAAGAACTACAGAACCAAGAGTAAACAAATCCCAAAGCTAGCAGAAAACAAGAAATGACTAAAATGAGAGCTGAACTAAAGAAAAAACCCTTCAAAAGATGAATGAATCCAGGAGCTGTTTTTTTTTTTAATTATTAAGATATACTGCTAACTAGACTAATGAAGAAAAGAGAGAAGATTCAAATAAACACAATAAGAAATGACAAGGGGGATATTACCACTGACCCAACAGAAATTCAAACAACCATCAGGGAATATTGTGAACACCTCTACGCCCATAAACTAGAAAATTTAGAAAAAAAATGGACACATTCCTGGACACATACACCCTCCCAAGAAAGAAACAGGAAGAAACTGAATCCCTGAACAGACCAATAATGAGTTCTGAAATTGAAGTAGTAGTAAATAGACTACCAACCAAAAAAAGCCCAGGACCAGACAAATTCACAGCTGAATTCTACCAGATGTACAAAGAAGAGCTGATACTGTTCCTACTGAAACTATTCCAAACAGGAGGAGGAGGAGGAGGGACTCCTTTCTAACTCATTCTATGAGGCCAGCATCATCCTGATACCCAAACCTGGCAGAGATACAACAGAAAAAGAAAATTTCAGGTCAATATTCTTGATGAACATTGTATTAGTTCATTTGCATGCTGCTATGAAGAAATACCTGAGACCAGGTAATTTATAAAGGAAATAGATTTAATTGACTCACAGTTCCACATGGCTGAGGAGGCCTCAGGAAACTTACAATCATGGCAGAAGGAACCTCTTCACAGGGCAGCAGGGGAGAGAATGAGTGCCTAGTGAAGGGGGAAGCCCCTTATAAAACAATCAGATCTTGTGAGAACTAACTCCCTATCATGAGAATGGAATGGGGGAACTGCCCCCATGATTCATTTATCTCTACCTGGTCCCTCCCTCAACACATGGGGATTATGGGAACTACAATTCAAAATGAGATTTGGGTGGGGACACAGCCAAACCATATCATTCTGCCCCAGGCCCCTCCCAAATCTCATGTCCTCACAATTCAAAACACAATCATGCCCTTCCAACAGTCTTCCAAAGTCTTAACTCATTCCAGCATTAACTCGAAAGTCCAAGTCCAAAGTCTCATCTGAGACAGGGCAAGTCCCTTCTGCCTATGAGCCTGTAAAACCAAAGGCAAGTTAGTTATTAGTAATACTTCCTAGATACAATGGGGGTACAGGCATTGGGTAAAATACACCCATTCCAAATGGGAGAAATTGGCCAAAACAAAGGGGCTACAAGCCCATGCAAGTCTGAAATCTAATGGGGCAGTCATTAAACCTTAAAGTTCCAAAATGATCTCCTTTGACTCCATGTCTCACATCCGGGTCATGCTGATGTAAGAGATGGGCTCCCACGGCATTTGGCAGCTCCACCCCTGTGGCTTTGCAGGGTACAGCTCCCTTCCTGGCTGTTTTCACAGGCTGGAGTTGAGTGTCTGCAGCTTTTCCAGGTGCATGGTGCAAGCTGTTGGTGGATCTACCATGCTGGGGTCTAGAGGACGATGGCCTTCTTCTCACAGCTCCACCAGGCAGTGCCCCAATGGAGACTCTGTGTGGGGGCTCTGACCCCACACTTCCCTTCCACACTGCCCTAGCAGAGGTTCTCCTTGAGGGCTCCACCCCTGCAGCATACTTCTGCTTGGACAACCAGACATTTCCATATATCCTCTGAAATATAGGTAGAGGTACTTACAACTTAATTCTTGATTTCTGTGCACCCACAGGCCCAACACCATGTGTAGGATGCTAAGGCTTGGTGCTTACACCCTCTGAAGTAATGGCCTGAGCTGTACATTGGCTCCTTTTAGCCACGGCTGGGACTGAAGCAGGTGGGATGCAGGGCACCATGTCCTGAGGCTGCATAGAGCAGGGAGGCCCTGGGCCTGGCCCAGGAAACCATTTTTCCCTCCTAGGCCTCTGTGCCTGTGATGGGAGGGGCTGCCACAAAGGTCTCTGACATGACCTGGAGACATTTCCCCCATTGTCTTGGTGATTAACATTTGGCTCCTCATTATTAATACAAATTTCTGTAGTCAGCTTGAATTTCTCCCCAGAAAATGGATTTTTCTTTTCTATTGCATTGTTAGTCTGCAAATTTTCCAAACTTTATGCTCTGCTACCTCTTGAACACCTTGCCACTTAGAAATTTCTTCCACCAGATATCCTAAATCACCTCTCTCAAGTTCAAAATTCCACAGATCTCTAGGGCAGGGGCAAAACGCCACCAATATCTTTGCATAGCAAGAGTGACCTTTATTTCAGTTCCCGACAAGTTCCTCATCTCCATCTGAGACCACTTCAGCCTGAACTTCATTGTCCACATCACTATCAGCATTTTGGTCAAAGGCATTCAACAACTATCTAGGAAGTTCCAAACTTTTCCACATCTTCCTGTGTTCTGAGCCCTTCAAGTTTCTAGGATGTTCCAAATGTTCCCACATTTTCCTGTCTTCTTCTGAGCCCTCCAAATGTTTCCAACCTCTGCCTGTTACCCAGTTCCAAAGTCACTTCCACATTTTTGGATTTCTTTACAGCAGCACCCCACTCCCTGCAGTACCAATTTACTGTATTAGTCTGTTCTTATGTTGCTATGAAGAAATACCTGAGACTGGGTAATTTATAAAGGAAATAGGTTTAATTGACTCACAATTCCACACAGCTGGGAAGGCCTTAGGAAACTTATAGAGGAGGGCACCTCTTCACAGGGTGGCAGGGGAGATAATGATTGCCCAGGGAAAGGGGAAGCCACTTATAAAACCATCAGATCTCGTGAGAACTAATTATCATAAGAACAGAATAGGGGAAACCACCCCCATGATTCAATTATCTCCAACTGATCCCTCCCACAACATGTGGGGATTATGGTAACTACAATTCAAGATGAGATTTAGGTAGGGACACAGACAAACTGTATCAAACATTGATGCAAAAATCCTCAGTGAAATACTGGAAAACTGAAACCAGCAGCACAGCAAAAAGTTTATCCACTACAATTAAGTAGGCTTCATTCCCGGGATGCAAGGTTGGTTCAACATATGCAAATCAATAAATGTGATTCTTCGTATAACAGGACTAAAGACAAAAATCACATGATTATCTCAATAGATACAGAAAAGGCTTTTGATAAAATTCAACATCCATTCATGTTTAAAAAAAAACTCTCAATAAGCTAGATATTGAAGGAACATACTTCAAAATAATAAGAGCCATAAATGACAAACCCATAGCCTGTATCATATTGAATGTGTAAAAGCTGGAAGAATTCCCCTTGAAAATCAGCACAAGACAAAGATGGCCTCTCTCACCACTCCTATTCAGCATAGTATTGAAAGTTCTGGTCTGGAGAATCAGGCAAGAGAAAGAAATAAAAGGCATCCAAATAGGAAGAGAGGAAGTTAAATTATCCTTATTTGCAGATGATGTAATCCTATATCTAGAAAACCCCATAGTCTCAGCCCGAAAGTTTCTTAAGCTGATAAACCACTTCAGGAAAGTCTCAGGATACAAAATCAATGTGCAAAAATCACTAGCAATCCTAGACACCAACAACAGTCAGGCCAAGAGCCAAATCAGGAATTAACTCCCATTCACAAATACCACAAAAATAATAAAATGCCTAGGAATACAGCTAACTAGCAAGGTGAAAGATCTCTACAGGGAGAGCTACAAATGACCACTCAAAGAAATCAGAGATGACACAAACAAATGGAAAAACTTGACATGCTCATGGATAGGAAGAATCAATATTTTTTAAATGGCCATACTGCCCAAAGCCATTTATAGATTCAAAGCTATTCCTATTAAGCTACCATTGACATTCTTCAGAGAACTAAAGAAAACTTTTAAAATTCATATAGAACCAAAAAGGAGCCTGAATAGCCAAGGAAATCCTAAGCAAAAAGAACAAAGCTGGAAGCATCATGCTACCTGATGTCAAACTATACTACAGAGCTACAGTAACCAAAACATCATGATCCTGGTACAAAGAAAAAAAAGAACTATAGACAAATGGAACATAATACAGAACCCAGAAATAAGAATGCGCACCTACAACTATCTGATTTTTGACAAACCTGACAAAAATGGGGAAAAGATTCCCTATTCAATGAATGGTGCTGGGAGAACTACCTAGCCATATGCAGAAGATTGAAACTGAACCTCTTCCTTACACTATGTACAAAAATTAACTCGACATGGATTAAAGACTTAAATGGAAAACTGAAAACTATAAAAACCCTGGAAGACAACCTATTGCCTGGAAGGCAATACCATTGAGGACATAGGCACAGGCAAAGATTTCATGACAATGCCAAAAGCAATCGCAACAAAAGCAAAAATTGACCAATGGGATCTCATTAAACTAAAGAGCTTCTGAACAGTAAAAGAAACTATCATCAAACAGACAACCTACAGAATAGGAGAAAATTTTTTGCAAATTATGCATTTGGCAAAGGTCTAATATCCAGCATCTATAAGAAACTTAAACAAATTTACAAAACAAAGACAGCCCTATAAAAAGTGGGCAAAGTACATGAACATATCCTTTTGAAAAGAAGACATACATGTAGCCAACAGTCATACGTAAAAAAGCCCAACATCACTGAGCATTAGAGAAATGCAAATCAAAACCACAATGAGATACCATCTCACGCCAGTAAGAATGGCTATTATTAAAAAGCCAAAAAATAACAGATGCTTGCAAGGTGGTGGAGAAAAAGGAAAGCTTATGCACTGTTGTTGAGTGTAAATTAGTTCAGCAATTGTGGAAGACAGTGTGGTGATTGCTCAGAGATCTAAAGACAGAAATACCATTCGACCCAGCAATCTCATTACTGGATATATACCCAAAAGAATATAAATTAATCTATTATAAAGACATACATACATGTATGTTCATTGCAGCACTATTCACAATAGCAAAGACATGGAATCAACCTAAAAGCCCATTAATGATAGATTGGATAAAGAAAATGTGGTGCATATACACCATGGAATACTATGCAGCCATAAAAAGAATGAGATCATGTCCTTTGCAGGGACATGGATGGAGCTGAAGGCCATTATCCTTAGCAAACTAACACAAGAACAGAAAACCAAATACCACGTGTTCTCACTTACAAATGGGAGCTAAATGGCGAGAACACATGGACACAGAGGGGAACAACACACACTGGGGTCTTTCAGAGGGTAGAGGATGGGAGGAGGGAGAGGATCAGGAAAAATAACTACTGGGTACTAAGATTAATATCTAGGTGATGAAATAATCTGTACAACAACCCCCCATGACACAGTTTTAGTTATATAACAAACCTACACTTGTACCCCTGAACTTAAAAGTTAAGAAATAAGAATGCTTATTATAGTCATCCTGTTTTATCCACAGAAATTTAAAATAAAAGACAAAAGTAAAAATTAAAGCTTAAAAGAATGCTTACTATGAAAACTCTCAAAGAAGTAAAGAAATTGATTCTACCTAAAAAATACCCTGTGAAATGTACTTTCAGTCAGTTCATAATGTCCTATGTAAATGAGGCTTCTTCCTCTTCTCCTGACTAAGGTAAATTTAATAAGAAGACACATTTATAATGTAAATTAATAAGAAAGCAAATATTATACTTGCAGAAATCCTTAAAAATCTAGCTGTCAAATAATTTATTTTTTCCTATCCTTGGTTCTAATACACAGCTGAAGGAGTGAAAATATTATTTGCTTCCTCACCATGTTCTTCAACATTTGCGTACATAATACAGGCTTATTAAGGCCATTCCTATGCATGAACTGAACTACTTGACATTTATTTAATTAAAAAATTATTCATTTACTGCACATGGGAAGAACTACACTTGCAGACAAGGACAAAATTGCCCAGGATATAAATTTTTATTCTCTGCAATAAAGGTGAGATAATAGCTAAAAGCAGGGAGCAAAGAAGCAAAGCACAGCATTATGCAATATTTTGAGACTTTATTATACAGTGCTCAAAGGAATTTCAGGTTTTCGAATGACAAAGTTTTGTACAATATATTTACCTTTGTTCTTTCAAACTTAGAATTGATCACTTTTGAGTTAGAATCTTGAGATAAGGTGGACATTTTCTAGGACAATTTAAAAAAATGTTGGAACAATAGAATTGCTTCATTTTGCATAAAGTAAGGAAGGCCATTTTCCAAGACTTTGTAGTCCTGCCTTTTCATGTTTTAGAAGCTAAGTAGTTTGCTTTGTTGTGCAATTTATAACTATTTTAGAAATAACATTGAATCTCAAGGTCAGGAAGGAATTACTGAAATGGTTTTCTCCACATATTTTAAGAATTTTTCTTTTTGTGTTATTTCTACCATCCTGCTTCTGTTTTTTGTTTGTTTGTTTGTTTTCTGTTACATTAAGTGGTTTCCCTAAGGTTTAAATGTCAATCCAACACTAAGATTGTACTTATAATTCTTGTCCCCACTGCCCTGTCAACCCCTAGCTGCTGCTGCCACTTCAAATAAAATGCTCATTTCTATTTCCTGATGTTTCCACTCTGCCCATGCCCTTTTCTTTCTTTTCAATATCTTCCTTTTGTTGGGTGCACTTGTCCTACCCTTTATACTTGAGGATCCAGACTGTCACTTCTACTAACTTTGTTTAATTTTTGCCTTGCATGTGGCAAACTCCCAAGAATTATTCACTCAAATGAGTCAAATTTCCTATTAAATGCAACAAGGATACTCCTTGGGACAACATAAAATTAAGATGCATTTGCTGAAGCAGTTCAAATATACAATAATAGGCATATATTTAGAAAAGAATCATTTCTCAAAATGTTGTTTTCTCTTTAAGAATGGGTTGCTGTGGTTCTTGGCTGTCTGTTTTATTTTAAGCAAACTTGTTACACTTGGTTACTATGTCTCAGGCTAATCACCTTTTTGATTGACGTGCAAGGAGCCAAACTGCCTGATTGAGGATCATCTATGGGATCTTGGCCTGAAGTTAGCTGCTTTCAGGGTTTAACTGGACTGTGTGATTGAAGACACTCTGACTCAGGTGGTGTTTGCAATCTTGATTTATCCCTTGCTAAGCAGAATTTTGATGCTACAGAATATATCCTGATTATCATTAAAGTTCCTTTTGCTTAGATATACTTGGTTTTTCTCTGAAAAGGAATTGGCAACTTAGAGCCAGTTGGCACCTGACTAGCTATTAGTATCGTGATCTCCCTCTGGGTGTCAGCTCCCCACAGGATGTGTGCCAATCACACTTTAATCATATTTTAAATAGGTGAATTGTCTTGGAGAAAAATGTTTCTGCCTGGGAAACATCTAATGAGGTTCTTAAAATCTGATATAAATGAACTCATGAAAGAGATAAACATTTTGTAAGTCAGTTTGAGTTTTTCCTAAACCAAGTTAGTAATAGATGTTCTTTCATTGCTGAAAGTGAGGTGGGATGAGTTTTAAGGGCTTTCTGTAAATCTCACATTCTTTATTATCCTGGGAGATGAAGTTTGATTAATCTTCATTTACCACTAATTGTTCTTTTATTGAAAAGTTTACAAGGTTCTGTATTCACATAAGAGCAGAATCAATTTGAAGATTTTCCTTTTAATCTAGACTCTTGAATTCAGTTGAAATTATTTCAAAAAGTATTTAATTAAAAAATTTAAATAAAGAAGTTAGTCTCTGTTATGTGACTCATAAAATTTTGAGGTATTTAATAATTTTATTTCTTTGTAGTAATTATGGATATGTTTGATACAAAGATGAACAAGAGGCATATGCTCTAATATGAAATTGACACTGAGGTCTGAGATAAGTGATAGCTGAGAAAAAGGAAATAGATAGCTGAAGAGGTATTATTAGGACCTTATACTCAAATCTCTCAAGAAAGAGTCATTTGTTGGGTCAATTTGCTATATGGCTCATTATACTATGTGTATTTCTCCATGACTTCAGCAGTGATGATATATCCCTTATCAGGTCTGTGATTTTTTTTCTTCTTTTTTTTTGTTTTTTTCCCTTGAATGTTAGGATCAATAGTACTTTGGGTTTGATAGTTCCTGCTTATCTCATAAAATTAAAAGAAAATCAGCACAAACACAAAAAATAAAATATGAAATAAAGAAGGTCATTTAGCTTAACCTTTACTCCTGGATAGATAGTAAGCACCAGGTCAGAATTTGTCTTTCATTAATTTATCCATTTGCCTATTCAGTTTACGGTTTGCATGGCATTACGGCAATACTAATTAGAAATAGGTACAATCCTACCTGAGGTCTACTATAGAGATAAAACTTATAACAACTAAAGCAAAAGAAAGTGCTAAATACTCCAAGTTCTCATCTCCAGGTAGGTAAAGTCCCATAGAGATTCTAAGGTGAGACAGGACCTTTCTACTAGGGATGGGGTTGAGAGCATGGTGGGGATAAGAGTTATGAGTTCAACCTTAGTGTTTGTAGTAGTCTGTTCTTGCATTGCTATAAAGAAATACCCGAGACTGGGTAATTTATAAAGAAAAGAGGTTTAGTTGGCTCATGGTTCCATAGGCTGTACAGGAAGCATGAGGTCAGCATCTGCTTGGCTTTTGGGGAGGCCTCAGGAAACTTCAATTATGTCAGAAGGCAAAGGAGAAGCAGGCACGTCTTACCTGACTGGAGCAGGAGCAAGGATTTGGGAGAGGTGCCACACACTTTTAAATGACCAGATCTCACAAGAACCCACTCACTGTCACATGAACAGCACCAAGGGGGAAATTCACCCCCATGATCCAATCCACCTCCCACCAGGCCCCACCTCCAACATTGGGGGTTATAATTTGACATGAGATTTTGGTGGGAATACAGATTCAAACCTTATCAGTGTCGGGTTGGCTTTTCAAATGGCCCTTAAAAAGTAGGTAGGATATTGAAAAGAAGGTTTCAGGTGGAAATGTAGTAGAGGGAGGAAACAGCAAGACAGAAAGCATTTTGGTGGTCTCTGGGGCTCATATGGGTACCAAAGGGGTATTTAGGTTAATGTAAAGTGGCAAAAAAGTTCTAGAAATTAAAGTTTACACATGGATTAGGCAGAGATTGGGGAAAATTTGGATGCCAGGCTCAAAATTTATTGTATAAGTATAAACACTTGAATTTCTATATAGAAGCGGTATAGGAGTGTTGGCTCTGATAATGTGCCTTACAGGCCTCCTACAGTTGTGTCAGGGCTCTAGCTCCTACAGTCTGTAATCCCTTGTGGATGATGCACCACAAAGGTTGCTCCCTAGCAATGACTGAGCATGATGGGGATACTAACATTCTCTGTCCCAGGAGACAGATCCCTTCCTTGGCTGAGCTTGGCTTAGGAACTCCCTGACAGTTTTGCTGAATCTTCCTTAGACATTAAGGAAGTCTAGGACTCTTTCATCCAAGTCAAACTGAGTCTGTCAGCTCTCTTAGCTTGCTGAGCTCTATCCGTATTTTTCTTTACACAGGCATTTTTGCTAATAAATAGATAAATAAATAATCTACGTTTGATCTCATCTTGATGTCTATATCTTTGTGGACTAGGACTAACTAAGGTGTTTAAGGGTAGCAACCTGATTGGAGGTGTGTGGTTAGGGAGCTTGTTTTTTTTTTTCTGATGCATCTCTCTCTTTTTTTTTTTTATTATACTTTAAGTTTTAGGGTACATGTGCACACCGTGCAGGTTTGTTACATATGTATACATGTGCCATGTTGGTGTGCTGCACCCATTAACTTTTCATTTAACATTAGGTATATCTCCTAATGCTATCCCTCCCCCCTTCCCCCACCCCACAACAGGCCCCGGTGTGTGATGTTCCCCTTCCTGTGTCCATGTGTTCTCGTTGTTCAATTCCCATCTATGAGTGAGAACATGCAGTGTTTGGTTTTTTGTCCTTGCGATAGTTTGCTGAGAATGATGGTTTCCAGCTTCATCCATGTCCCTACAAAGGATGTGAACTCATCATTTTTTATGGCTGCATAGTAGTCCATGCTGTGTATGTGCCACATTTTTTTGAAGCTATGTTTGTACAACAAGTCTGCTGCTTTTATTTACATTGCACGAATTTTTTTAGGAGACTTTGGTGGGAACTGAAGAAGATTATGGAGGTCTACAGCACCCCCTAGGCTACCCGTGATGTTGGTAGTAGAAAGCCATTTACATTTTTTCCCTTATTAAAAGAATGATGACACATATTATTTTATAGTGCAATCATAAACTACAACCAAAGTCATAAATATTATGTATGACTAAAGAAAACAGATTAACACTAGTTAATTCAATATAAGTTAAAAATAATGAATAATAATAATTTCTGCCCCTAGTTCAGTGCTTCTGAGGTAAAAAGAATTGATGTCTTAAATGCTTATTGAATACAGCTTAGAAATGTTTTTCTCCATTATTTGTTTCCCTCAGTATCCTTTCAATACATTTTATCTGGAATTTTGGCATGGCCATACAATGTCTTAGCTTACAGTGCTCCTTCTTTGAATAATTTGTGAAAGAACTCTTTTGACAGCCAGAAATGACTTTGACTCGATTTAATATTAATAAAGATATATGTTGAAGCTTGTATGCTGTTTGCCTGTTACTCAGATTTGTGTTATGCTTTCTCTTGCATTGAAATACTTCTATGTTTAGGGCCTTGCCATTGGTTGGCTTGGATATCATAGTAATGTCACAACTTTAGGCTGTGACTTTGCTGCAGGTGCTATTAGAAGGAGATAATAGGCTGCCAGGCAGAGGAGGGGAAGACTGGATTCCCACAAATGCTGTGGCCTTGGCAAGTCACACACATTGCATGGATCTATGAAAATAACATCTACGGGAATAACTGAAATGAATAAATAAAGACTGCTCGGAAAGTTAACAAGAGTGAAGGGATGAGGGAGCAAGCAGAGAGGATCCTGGGTGTGGACTGAGGGCAGTTTAAGGGCATTGCATTGGCAGTACTAAAGGAGTGGTTAGACATGTGGGAGGGATGAGGTCAGAGGAAGCCACCTAGGGGATGCCTGAGCCCACAAGACTAAGCCAAGACTGAACATTGCAAGTAGAAGGGAAGAAGAAAATAACGAGTGCTTTTGATTTGCATGCACAATTGGACAATAGGAGCTTTTGATATCCTTTGGGAAAAATGTATATTTCTTCCTGAACGACTGAGGGGTTATCTAGCAAACTGAAAAGTGATCATGCCTCTTGACTTTATATGCAAAGCTATCCTGTCATTCTTTTGTTGCTTTGTGAATATTCTGGTGAATTGACGTCCTGTTTATCCATCAAGACTTCTACTCATCTGCTTTCCCACTAAGAACAAAGATGCATTCCAAAATTGAAAAAAAATTAATGGACACTTTCCATTGACCTTATGGCTCTTTGATTTTGTTGGCATTCTTGACTATTGTGTTTATAGTAAAATATGTTTCCCTCTCTAGTAAAATGGATTTTTTCTAGTAAATGTTCTTGTGCAGAAAAATGTGAAAAAGCCCTATACTATAATTCATTGTTAGCAATAGTTTCATAAAATTGACCATTATTTAAATTGAGGGTGGTAGAGGTAGAAAAGAACATCCATTTGTGATGTTTCCAGGAAAATTTTTGCAATGAGTAAAATTGAGTGAATTATGCTGTTCTTTAAAAATGTGTAACACATTTTATACAAAGAAGATAGTCAAACCAGGTATCATTTATCTTGTAGGTGAATGAAAAAGAGACCAAGTGAAAAAATAAGTTGATTTAGTGACCTGAATGTATCCCATAGAGTGGAAAATAACATACAGGATCCCAAACCTTGCCCTTCCATGTCATCATCATCTTTGAAATATACAGGTAAGTGGTTATATTCATTTTGAGAGTTGTCCTAGTGGCTATGAAATAGAAAGTGGCCAAGACAACAGTGCCAGTCTGACCAAAAGATTGTTTTAGTATTGTCGCAAATATAATTAGGATGGTATTGTTTTCTTCTTCACGAACATGAAAATATGTTACCTTGTGTTTTTTTAAAAGCTCATCTAGAGCTGTATGTGACATATAAAGATGTACCACACAGAACTAAATCTCCACAGCAAAGACAACTATAACAATAGCAATAGTGGTAGCTACAGCTTACAAAGTACTCATTCTATGCTGAGCCTACTCCTAAAGTGCATTCCATAGATTTTTCTAATCAACCCGTATAGCAGGATTAATTAGAGGTAAGTATTTTCACCATTTTATGAATATGGAAACCGAGGCATAGGGAGGCTAAGACATTTGCTAAGGTTCATATGTCTAATATGACTAGTCCAGGTTTGTTTGTCTCTCTCCAAAGTTAGTACTCTTAACTAGGGCAGAATATGTTACTGTCAAACTGAGTGGTGGTCAGGATAAACCAGAACTTTCACACACTTTGTTTTTCTAAATGGGTATCCAATTGTAGAGTGAGCGGAATCAAAATCAGCTGACTCATACAAGTCTTTGACATGTAACTATTATATGGCCAGGTCTCTTATGATATCTTATGTTCATTACTACTTTCTTTGGGGGCAAGAATTTGCAAGTAGGTACAGTTACGTCAAAAACTCAAATTTCAAGAAATTGAGTTTTAAAGGTCTAATTGGCTTTTATTAGCAATTCATGAATTGGACAGCATCCAGTTTACAAAACAGAAAGGAACTCCCATTAGCTGAGCAGAGAGGGTGGGTTTTATAGGCAGAAAAAGCTGAAGAAAGCAGAAACAAGGAACAAAAAGCAGATTGGTCCTTTCTAAGTTACTTTCCTTATAGGGAATCCTGTTGGCTTCATGGGATTTGGCTATCCTCTCTCTTCTGATTTCTTAAAAAGGTCAGATCTTACAAGTAAACAGTATAGGTTTCAGTTTGGTGACATGTAACCTTAGCAAGAGTGACTCCATTTTGGGTTGGTCTATTGGGGCATCATGCAGGAGTTCAGCCCAAATCAAAGGCCTTCCACAAATTTTATTTAACAGTTTCCAGGCTAATAGTTCAGGTAATAAAGGGCCAAGAACATTGGGTTTAGGCAATAGTAGGAGAAACAAGGTGAAGAAGCAGAGTCCTCCATTCTAGGGTTCTGGAAATCCACAGATGGCCACTGAAGATACAGAGTAGACAAATTCTGTGAGCTACAGTGATGGTCTTCAAACTTACTTGTTCACATATCACCTCAGTAAGAGAAAAACAAAAAACAAATAGTAAGAATGTCAATATAGATGTGTGTCTATATATGTATATAGATCATTACAAATAATATATACATATACAACTGGATTAATATATTAAGAGATCTTAAAATAGGTTTTTAAACATTCATTAAGCTTAGTAAAATTTCTAAAGTAATGGACTGAAGGTTGTCTTGTGTTTTTAATATTACTGAAAAATATAGTGGTTTGTTTTCTTGGTCTGGATGTTTAATTTTTAAAATATTTTTCAAATTGTGGTGACTTCATGCTACCATTAGCCAATTTTTAAGTGGGGAAATATACTTTTGCGGTAATATTGATGGTTAACAGTAATGGATGTTAATCCATATTTCAGATAGTCTCCTTAGTTTCAATTTTTTGGCTGATTTCTCTTTGGATCTGATTGTATTGGTATTTTTCAAATTGCATATCACAACAGTCTATTGAGGGATTACAATATTAATAATTATTTAATAAAATAGGGAAAATGTCAGAGTATATTATTAAGTATTGTTCTGAAAAGCTCTCATTTCAACTATATAACTGTATCTCTATATCTGTATATATTTACATGTCCATATATGCATATCTGTATACTGAATAATGATATGAAATATGGTGATCAAACACTCTTGAAAGTGTTGAATTAGATAATTATTGTATTTACCCAAAATCTATAGCTGTTGAAGGGCTTATAGTAGAAGGAGAAATGTAAAGTCTACTATTTTCTTGCTTTCCTTTTGTACTTCCCTTATTAACTCTGTTTCTAATGCTTGATTCCTTTGCACAGAGCTTTTTAAGCCAATTGTATTCACTTAATTACAACTAGATAATATAATCTGTGAATTCACTTAACAAGGCATATATCAGCTGCAACAGAATGAACATATTGCGGGTGCCCTGATAGACCCCTTGATAACTCTTACCTTGGGAAATTTCCAGTACCATACCTGATTCATAACCTTCAGACATCCTGACTGAGAGAGGGTGCCAGTGGCAATCTTTATATGACCTAATTAGCAAAGCTTAATTTCTTTCCAATTTTTTAGACAAAAAATACATTTAAATAAAAATGCTGATATTTTCAGCCTGCACCCCAATGGGTCGTTTTCGGTCATGCCCTGTGGAGCATGTCCCCTGTTTGTAGGAGACATTGACTCATAGGCATGCTGGCCAGGGGTTGCAGCTACCCCTGTCTTCTGTTGTGACCTCATCTCACACCAGTCTTGTGCTTATTCGCCTGCTCTAGTCTAACCACGCTGAATGCACCAAATAAGTGCCTGCCTCAGCACATTTCCACATTTCCAAGATCCCCATGAGGTCGGTTCCTTGTCATCATGTAGGACTTATCCCGAAACACAACCTCTTGGAGAGAACTTCCCTACTCACTGTATTTTATGTAGCCCATTTCTCTCTTTCCGCAGCCCCTACTCTTTGTTCCATTATGCTCTTATTTATTTTATTTTTTTCACAGAAGTTACTACTATCTATTTAATGCTCCTTCACTCTACTTCAGACTTCCTTAGAACAGGACCCTGGTCTCCACTATTCACTTCCCTATCTGCAGTACATTGTCAAGGCTGAAAAGATTCAATGAATGACTCAGCACTTCTCCTGTTCTTCTGTTTCACTTGGGCCAGTCCCTTTGTGTCTCCTCTCTTCATTTGTTTCCAAAAGTGTTTCTTCCTCATGATATCATTTGGCAGAGATACTGTGTTAGGAAGGAGGGGGTGATGGAAGGTAAGCCAAATGCTATGAGAACTCCCTAGAAGAAAGGCTCATGACCCAGGGGTTGAGGATGGAGGCTGGTCCTGGAAATCCTTATGGCTCACATCTGGTTAATAAGATGATCAGGCCACCTATGCATTTGGGAACACAAACCTAAAAATGCTGATGTAGTAGGCTATTAGCTCTACAAAATGTTGTGTCCTGTAGACAATTTCCATGATTAGAAATTTGATTTCCAAATGGAGATGTATTCTTGAGACACAATTAGTAGAGACTGCTAAGTTTTATCCCTGTAGATAAAATCCTACAGTCTGAACTTGGAATCAACCATATCAACTGTAGCAGAATCCCCTATCATGCCTTATGTCTTAGATGAATAAAGGAATGAAAAAATAAATAACCATAGCAAATAATGAAAGCTGGGTCTGGCCAGTCTCTGACATTATTCATCTATGCAGTCTGCATCAGGGTTTGGTAAACCATGACCCACAGGCCAATTCCAGGCCACCACCACTTTTCATAAATGAAGTTCTGTTGGAACACAGAAATGCTCACTCATTGTTGTAGTGCCTTATGCACTATAACAGCAGAGCTGAATGGCTGTGAGAGACTATATGGCCCACAAAGCCTAAAACATTTACTATCTGGCCCTTTACAGGAAAACTTGGCTGACCCTTAGGCTAGAGAATGTCACTTAACTTCTCTGGGCATTGATTTTTTTTTTGTTTCTAAAATGAATTGGACTTAATGGTGTCTGAGATCCTTTTCAGAGCTCACATTTGGTTTCCCTGGAATCTAAGACTCTATGTCCATAAAGAAATTCAAGGTGATACTAACTTAATGTTGTACTCATCATCTTCTCAGAAAACATATGATTTCAAGAAGTTATGTACTCATTAAATGGACATAAAGATTTACCACAGATATCTCTAAGACATACGGCGTATTCCAGATTGAGTTCATTTCTGTAGTTTGATATTTAAGTGCTTGAAGCAATAGATTCATTATGTGGCTTAGTACCTTCCCACTGCTTTCCCTAGGGGCTTTGCTAATTGTAAAGTAACTCAGGACTCTAGATAAATGGGTTCACTTACAATCTATAATGCTTTAAGCATGGATCTGGCATATATTTCAAAATAACTAAGGGAGTAAATTTCAAATGTCTCACCATAAAAAGGAATAGATAAGTGATGTGACGAATATGTTAATTAGCTTGATTTAATCATACCACATTATATACATATATCACAACATCACATTGTACCCCTTAAGTTTGTACAATTATGATTTGTCCATTGAAAATAATACTAATGTTAAAAGAAATGAAAACAATGTTAAATATAACATTAAAATCACGGTTGAATTTCTTTGACTTGCTGTGAGGTCATTTTTGAACCAGATAAGAAAATTATTAGTCAATGCACACCACAGGAGAAAAACTCTGGTTTAGGAAGAAAACTCTGTCTTGATTAAGTTAGAATCAATTATATTATCTTGATTGATTTTCTTGTTTTGGTTTAAATTATAAATGCTTAAGTAAATAAAACCCTCATGGTTACCTTTCAAAGATCATTTGATCTGCAAAAATTTTGTTCAGGTCCCAAAATTTCCATTGGATATTTCTTTCCATACGTGTCATATTTTCCCTGTTACTATTGACTGCACCCTATATCATGGGCCACTGAATATGAACATCACCATCAAATCATGTAGTCAAGGGTTTCTGACAAACTGCACAAAAAGAAGTAGAATACATTGAATTTTGATCTGAGGATAAGTAGTAAGTTGCAATTCAGGCATTCTGTCTTTCTATTCATTAGATATTTATTGACCCTCTACTGTGTGGCAGTCCTGTGTCAGGAGCTAGATCTGTTTTATGTTAACTTTCATAGATTGGAAATCTATGGAAATTTAGAGATTTCACACCATGATCCCACTTGATGATTACCCCAAATTTGGGAAATTACCAAACCAAAGTTTTTACCCGCCCCTGAGGTTTGTGTGGGACCTTGCTGGAAGAATATTAAAGTGGTGGGGTAAAGAGGTGAGCCCAGCCTGTCAATGCCTGGAGATGCTCCATCCTCCCCAAGGTAAGCTTCTTTATATAGGATGTTGATGTGGATGGGGGATGACCAGGCACCTTATGGACCTAAGGGCAGAGAAAAGGGCAGTGACATGGCGCTGGGGCAGGGCAACCTCTGCATGCAAGAGGCCTGATTCATAATTCTTACACTGTGCTGCCTCCCAGACAAAAGCAGGAGGCTGGGTTTTCAGCCCAGGGTGAGAGGGGCCCTTTTGGGTCTGAATTCATAGTGCCCAGATACCCACTCCCAACCAAACTGCAAGAGCTGTGTCTCCCTTGGGATATAGAATGGGAGGACCAGGGAGGGGTCTATGAAACATGAAAATTCTTTGCAAATCATCCATCACTCTTCAATGGTGACCCAACAGTAATAAAAATGGCATCTTGGACCGGCAGTAGATAACTTTTTTTGCCTTTGGACAAGAAACTCTCTGAGCCATAATATACTAGTGTGCAAAATAAGGGAATTGGACTAGATTAACTTGGAGGTCTTACTCCATTCTTACTTGCTATGGTTGTTGAACTTACATTGGCCTCCCAAATTAACTCTGCTTATATGAAGCTCATGCTCTACAGATCTCATGATAGCAGATGCAGCTGTGGCAGTGCCTGTTTGTATTCCCTAGGTACTCACCATCTCTGGGGCCTGTGCTGCAAGCACCTATGGCTTTGCCACAGGCTGTGGTCTGGTTGCTGAGACATGCTTGGCTGGAAATGCAGAGGCATTAAAATCTTCAGGAACGAGGTCGGGCGCGGTGGCTCACGCCTGTAATCCCAGCACTTTGGGAGGCCGAGGTGGGCGGATCAGGAGGTCTGGAGATAGAGACCATTCTGGTTAACACGGTGAAACCCTGTCTCTACTAAAAATACAAAAAATTAGCCGGGCGCGGTGGCGGGCGCCTGTAGTCCCAGCTACTCGGGGGGCTGAGGCAGGAGAATGGCGTGAACCCGGGAGGCGGAGCTTGCAGTGAGCCGAGATCGCGCCACTGCACTACGGCCTGGGCAAAAGAGCGAGACTCCGTCTCAAAAAAAAAAAAAAAAAGTCTTCAGGAACGATCCTCCATTAATGCCAAATATGAGTTGAAGAAAGATACCCCAGCATTCTTGTTCCCTGGGGGAGGCATCTCTGAAGTTCGTTCT
The DNA here is from genome assembly GCF_006542625.1 of Nomascus leucogenys. Classification (NCBI taxonomy): domain Eukaryota; kingdom Metazoa; phylum Chordata; class Mammalia; order Primates; family Hylobatidae; genus Nomascus; species Nomascus leucogenys. The sequence goes on from NC_044406.1 coordinate 10,355,033, forward strand.
TACCTACAGCAGTAATTTGTTGGTTAATGCACTCTGCGTTGGCTCCTTCCCTTTCTCTCTTATGTCACCTCCCAAAAAACCACTTGTACTCAGATCCTTATCTCAGGGTCTGCATCTGGGGGAATCCAACTGAAGACCAGCCCCAAGCAACTTCTATTGTGATTCGTCTAGTAGCATGCACATTAATTCACAGTGGGCAGGTCTTTGAGGAATACATTTTATTTGCCCCTTCCAGGGTGGCCACATTTGGTAAATAAAAATACAGGACTCTATTTAAATCTGAATTTCAGATAACAGTAAATAATTGCCTAGTATAAGTATATCCTATTCCAAATATTCGATGAGATGTACTAACAAAATTCATTGTTTACTTGAAATTCAAACATAATGGTAGTCATCCTTAATTTTTCTGTCATCTGTAATGTCAACTCCTGTTGGAGGGCATTGAGCATTGCAGCTAGACTGAATTCCACAGCTGGGGAAACGAACGGTAGATTGGGATTGCCTTAGAAGATGCAGAATGTGGAGAGAGTGAAGTGGACCTAAAGCACAATGACCAGGGATGAAGCTGGATCAAGAACCCAAGAGTGGATGGGTGTGGGCTGGTAAATAAGGAATTATCAATTTAGTGGGCTTGGGCAGGGAGACAAAAACAGGGTGCAGCACAACAAAACTGCAACCAGCAGCAATCTCAAACCTTGTGGGGAGGGAGATGCTGAAGTGACCAAACTTGCACAGACATTATTCATTTCCCTATCCCTGCTGCCTAGCACAATGCCTAACTCATTTTTGGTGATCAGTAAACATTGAATGAATGATAGGAAAGGAAGATTGATAGAAATGTGAAATTTTGCCAGCTGTGAGTTTTATGGAATATGGTGCCCAATGAAAAATGCACAGAGCCTTTTTGAGCAATGACTTGCATCTGATTATAAATGCATAGAAAATATGAATTGCTATGTGAATTCTAAGTAATGAGCTTTTCTAATGCTTTCCTCATTTTTCATTGCAGGTACAATTCAACTTAAATCTTTCATGGTTAGACAGGTTTTTGAATGCCACTTGTATGTTCAAAGCTAATTTACTTAATAGCTACCTTATCTGAACCTTGAACAATATTACTGAAGCATTTAGATTGAGAGAAAGAGTTTGGGCGGAACATTTCCCATCCAATTTCAGAAGACTAATCAATTTACATTTTTAATGACATTTCCTTTTCTTCTTCAGGAAGGCTGAAAGGGAGGATAAAATCTCATTCTATGTTTATTATTTCTAACTATAAGTTCAAAGTTGAGAAAGATTGGTTTTATTCTCAGCAAACCATGTGATATTTTCCTTATTCTTTTACAGAGAAAACAAAGGGAAAAAGAAAGATAAATGACAGCACGTAGATAACACAAAAGTAGAGCCAACACTTCCTCAATTTTACTCTTGCTTTACAAAATGCAAGCAGGCTGCTCTCCAAAGGGTAGTTCCAACTTAAAATCATTTATTCTGTGGATGATATATTTTTTAGAATTTAACGTTTTGAGTTAACACTGTATCAGCCATATAAGAAGGGCTGAAATCTATATCAAGGCATGGTCAGTTATTTAGACCAATTCTATGCATAAAATATTTCTAGAAAAGCTTGAAATTACTGAAGAGCCAACAAAAGCATGAAAGTGAAGGAAAATGTAAAATAACAAGTGTCTGTGAGGATGTGGAGAAATTGGAACCCTTGTGCATTGCTGGTTGAAATTTAATATGGTGTAGCCACTGTGGAAAACAGTTTGGTAGTTCCTCAAAAAGTTAACCATAGAAATTCCTTATGACCCAGCAATTCTACTCCTAGGTATATGCCTGAAAGCACCAAATCTGCAGAAACACAAAAATATTTTCTCTACACTCCCCACTGTTGAAGACTACACTTTTCAAAATTTTATAAGGTTCTGTTTATCAATTCTTCAGACTTTTTAAGAATGCTTTACCCCTAAGATCAGGAACAAGGCAAGGATTTCCACTCTAATAATTTCTATTCAGTATTTTATTGGAGGTCCTAACAAGTGGAGTAGCAGAAAAAAAAAAAAAACAGATTAGCAAAGGAAGAAGTAAAACAGATTTCATTTGCATATTATACGATCATCTATGTAGAAAATTCTACAAAAAGTTTAATAGAACAATAAGTGAGTTTAGCAAAATTACAGATACAAGGTCACTTGTATCTGTACAAGTTATATAGTGATGAACAATTAGAAATTGAAATTTTATAGTTAACATTTACAATAACATCAAGATATGAAATACTTAGGGATAAATTAGCAAAGGATGTTACTCTTTGCTGCCCTTTGCCATAGAACCTCAAAGCTACATCTGTATACTGAAAGCTATAAAATATTGCTGAGGGAAACTAAAGAAGAACTAAATAAACAGAGTTAATACTATATTCATGAGTCAGAAGACTCAATATTCTTTAAATGTCAATTGTCCCTAACTGATCTATAGACTCAACGCAATCTCAATTACAATCCAGCAGGCATTTAAAAAAAAAAAAAAGAAAGAAAGAAAGAAACAAGCTAATTGTAAAATTTATATGGGAATACAAAGGACCTGGAATAGCCAAAACAATTTTGAAAAAGAAGAACAAAATTGCAGGATCTATAGTACTTGATTTTTAGGCTAGAGTTACCAAAACTTATCCATGAAAAGTCAGGCATATAGGTAATGGAACAAAATAGAGATTCCAGACATGGACCCACACATATATGGTCAATTGATTTGAAACGAAGGTGCCAAGGCAATTTAGCATGAAAACAATAATCTTTTCAACAAACGATGCTGGAACAACTGGATAGCTTATATTTCAGAAAAATGAATCTCAATCCATACCAGACACCATGTATAAAAATGAACTAAAAATGGAACATACGTGCAAATATAGCAGTTAAAACTACAAAATTTCTAGAAGAAAACATAGGGGGAAATCTCAGTGGCCTTGGGTTTTGGCAAATACTTAAAATAGGATACAAAACATAGAAATTACTAAAGAGAAAAGCAGATAACTTGGACTTAATCAAAATTGTAAGAGATATTCTTCAAGAGTTACTTATGTAAATGAAAAGGCAAGTGAGAGAAAGTATTTGCAAAGCATATTTCAATGAGGAACTTGTATCTGTAATATATAAAGGACTTTTACAACTCAATAATATGAACACAACTCAATAATAAAAAAGATACTTCATGAAAGAAAATATACAGACAGCAAATATGCACATGAAAAGAACTGAAGTAGCAAGTTAGAGCAGAAGAGAATCATCAAGGGAATCCAGGTGTGCTGGGGACAAGGAAGAAGTGCATGTAATGTATATTCCTAAGTCTGGTGTTTGTAAGTTGGGGGCTGCCTGTAATAATTACACTAAAACTCAAGTGACATAAGAAACTAACTTGAGGACTACCAGAGACCCTTCTAAAATTCCCAGATATTAAAGCAATTATCCTTTGAGATGAAGACAAATGCTTTCCAGTTCCATGACATTTGGGTGCCCTGCTTGGTATGCATTGCTACTGTTTAAGCTTTAAAAATAAACTTTCATTGTCCCTATCTGTTAAATAAAGATGAAAGTGCCATCTCCTCTCATTAAAGTTCAGGGAGAAATAGCCATAAACGACTCATTTTACAAAGTAAGAAAAAAAGTGGAAAATTATCCCTTGAGGAATGTTGTATGAATTCCTTTAGAATGGACACTGATATTTATGGGAGGTAAAATCTCAGTTAATAAGCCCACCTGGAAAACCTAATTTAATTGTTTTCTCCTTGAATGAGAGGCAAAAACTAGTAAATGCATATTTTCTTAGTAAACGTATTTCTTCAATTTTATGTAACAATTTACTGAGTTTTATACTATGTGTCTTATATTAAGCACTGCACTACATGGTAAGTATTTTGCCTTTGAAAAACTTACAATCTAGTAGGAGAGAAACAATTTACTTATTTCAACTTTTATTATTGGAAGCCTGCTATGGGTCAGTCCATTGTTCTTGGTTACACCTATGAACACAGTACAGTCAGCCCTCAGCATCTGTGGGTTCCACATCCATGGATTCAGCCAACTGCAGATCGAAAATTTGTTTTAGAAAAGGATGGTTGTGGCTGGACGTGGTGGCTCACACCTGTAATCTCAGCACTTTGGGAGGCTGAGGCAGGTGGATCACATGAGGCCAGGAGTTTGAGACCAGCCTGGCCAACATGGTGAAACTGTGTCTCTACTAAAAAAGTACAAAAAATTAGCTGGCCAACATGGTGCATGCCTGTAATCCCAACTACTTGGGAGGCTGAGTCTTGAGAATCACTTCATCCCAGTAGGCAGAGGTTGCAGTGAGCCGAGATCGCGCCACTGCACTCCAGCCTGGGGAACAAGGTGAAACTCTGTCTCAAAAAGAAAAACAAAAACAAAACAGAATGGTTGTGTCTGTACTGAACATGTGAACATATAAAGACCTTTTTTGGGGGGTCATTATTCCCTGAACAATACAGTATAACAACTATTTTATTTTTTGAGACAGGGTCTCACTCTGTTACTCAGGCTGGAGTGCAGTGGTGCAAACACAGTTTACTGCAGCTTTCACCTCCAAGGCTCAGGCGATCCTCCTGCCACAGCCCCTCCTGTAGCTGGAATCATGATGAATGCCGCCATGACTGGCTAGTTTTTTAAATTTTTATAGAGACAGGGTCTCACTTTGTTGGCCAGGCTGGTCTCGAACTCCTGGGCTCAAGTGATCCTTCTGCCTCAGCCTCCCAAGGTACTGGGATTACAGGCGTAAGCCACCATGCCTGGCTATAAAAACTATTTACACAACATTTATATTGTATTAGGCATTATAAGTAATCTTGAGATGATTTAACATATACAGGGGAATGTGCATAGGTTGTATGCAAATACTACACTATTTTATATAAGAGACTTGGGCATCCTCGAATTTTGGTGATTATCAGAGAGAGGTGCTAGAACCAGTCTCCCACATGGAGCTTGCATTCTACAGTGAATACAGGTACTTGCAATGTAGGGCAGAATGTGATCACTACTTTTACAGAGGTACAAAGTCCTTTAGAAGTACTGAGGTGGGGAGATTAATTCCCTGGAAGAAAGTGGAAGACATCCTAGAAAATGGCCTGTGAATCATGTGTTTGAGGAAAGATTGGTTTTGGTCAGGAAGAAGAGAAATGGTGTTTTAGTGGCAGGGAATATTGAAAAAAAAAAACAAAAAAAACAACGAATGTTTGGAGGTGAAAATTCATAGGGAGCTCATCATATTCCTTAACAGGATTGGCACTAAAAGCATGACAAATGGCAGAAGGGAGGAAGGGCCAAAAAGTGAGACTGGAAAAAGGAGGCAGAGGCCTTGAATGTGAATGTCAGGCTGTGGATTAAGGAGTTCATCTGAACAACTTTAAATAATTCTCAACCTTCCTTAAAAGGACAAAAAATTATTTGTCTCTTGGCCAGTCAAAAAAGCCCATATTCATAAATGATTTTAAAGACACTCAAAGTATACCTTTAGATTTTAAAACTAGGAAGAATAATACAATTTTATGTAAAAAGCATGAAATCTTTCAAATCTGCTCAGGGATGTTTTCTTTATTATCTTTCTATATAATCCTAGAAAATAAACTCTTTGAGGGCAGGGACATGTGATTTAATTCTTTCATATTTGCTGCTGTGCAGGCCATTTGATAGGTATAACCAGCTGTGGTATAAAAATGCTCTCAACATTAGTAAGAAACGAGCATTTCCAAATTTAAAAAAGGAAAGAAAAATCCACAACCTACAGCCAAGGAATAGATCTGGAAAACAGACTAGAAACAAGAGACTTTGTTTCTTGAAGCTCCTGCTCCCAAATTCCAACTCTCAAGCGGAGCTCCCCCACTCCACCTCCATCCAGGCCACACTGAACATCCTGTGCATTTCCCAAGGCCAACAAGCTTCCTCCTCCTAGAATCCAGCCCCTAGAAGGGGACACAGTTCACCCATCTCAGAACACCATTCTGCTTTGTTGAAAACTCTTTTCTTCCTTCTTATCCCAAAGGAAATGGGACACAGAACCTCTCTTTGCGGCACACTCAATACCCTCTCCCATAGGAAAGCATAAACCTCTGTCCTTCAGTCACTGACCCCTCTACACTAATCTCCAAAATAAGCCCCAGAGGGGACAGAAAGCCTTGCTGACGCCGCTTTCCACTTGACGATCTTTACCACTTGAGGATTTTTTTTTTTTTTTTTTTTTTTTTTTTTGAGATGGAGTCTCGCTCTGTCACCCAGGCTGGAGTGCAGTGGCGAGATCTCAGCTCACTGCAAGCTCCGCCTCCCGGGTTCACGCCATTCTCCTGCCTCAGCCTCCGGAGTAGCTGGGACTACAGGCGCCCGCCACCACGCCCGGCTAATTTTTTTGTATTTTTAGTAGAGACAGGGTTTCACCGTGTTAGCCGGGATGGTCTCGTTCTCCTGACCTCGTGATCCGCCCGCCTCGGCCTCTCCACTTGAGGATCTTGTCTTCTTTTTTATCACATTCACTCCCAAGACAACTCCCACTCTGTACTATTTCTCCCTCTGGTGTGCCATTCTTTTTAATGAAATACCATCACCTGTAAACTTGCTGAATTGCACTTTTGCTTTTGAAACAATCCACCTAATTTTCTCAGCGTTGAATTTAAATAGACTGTTGTTCGAGTATTTAATTGAAAATAATTTTTTCCTCTTTTTTTTTTTTGCTTGAATCTAAGGCTCTTTAGGAAACATCCCACCTGTGGTTGGTAACAGTTACACAATTGGGCACAAGATTTATGTCCTCATTATCTCTGCCTTGATTGGTTTTGCTTTCAAAGATCAACTAGGCACGGTTTTCCAGAACAAACCCTTCTTGCAATGGATGATAGATACCAAGGTAAAATAAGAAATATGTAACTGAGGAGAAATGAACATATTCCAAATAGCAGGATTTGGGAACTTGGAGACTATAGCAGTGAGAGGTTTGGCAGATGTCATTGGAGAGTTATTTCCCCACTTTAAATGTGTCTCCATTGTGACAAATCAAATTGGCCACCTGCACTTGGGCACATGAGTCGCATGTTTCACCCAAACCCTTGACTGTTTACCTACCATTTGTCTTTGGCATGAGCCCATCTCAAATATAAATGATACTCCTCCTGTTTTGAACAACTTCACTAAAGAAATGGGTCTATAGCAGTGGTTTCAACTGGGGTTGATTCTGCTTCCCAGGAATATTTGGCAATGTCTGAAGACATTCTTAGTTGTCACAACTGGGGAGATGCTACTGATATCTACTGAGTAGAGGCCAGAGATGCCACTAAACATCCTACAATGCACCGGCCAGCCCCCCACAACAAAGGAGTAGCCAGTCCAAAAAGTCAATAATGTCAAGGTTGAGAGACCCTGGTCTAGAGAAAAGGAGACATTGCATATCACCCAAAAGAGTATTCCCTAGTGCCCTCTGTCTATGGCATGGGAAGCTAATGCTTTCTAAAAGCTTTCTGGATCAGCTTTTTCTCACCGAGTTTAAATTACTGGATAGGATCTAGCACTGAAATTGGCAACTTTCAAATAGCTTTAAGGTAGATGCATTAAATCTCAAATTTGGATGAAACACAAGAAAGCCACGGGAGAAGTTAAGCAGCAATTTGAAATCTAGGAGCAATGTGAGAACTGTGTGCAGGTGGCTTCACTCCAGCTCAGAGCGCCAAATATCCCATCGTGAGTTCTCAGATGGGGAGGAGCAAATACACATTTTTCATCAGAGGCAGATGCTGAAGCTGCAGTTATGGCCCCTTCAGACCTTCAGAAGGTGCCCCTTCATTCCCAGTTTGATATCACTTTGATTCTAACTGCACTGGGTTGTCCTGATTCAGAGGGGTCAGCACAGAACTGCAATCAGAGATCTTGCTGTTGACTTGTCCATTTTTATGTTCCATGTCAGACCTAATTGCTGTTTTCTTAAATAACTAGTCTGTACATCTTTACTCGTGGTCAGGAAAAAAGTCCCTGTTAATAATTTACAAAAGGCAGAGCCACTCCTCTTTTGCATCCTCAAATCTCTCGGAGCACGTGATTGTTTAAGAATATCTGGTTTCCAAGTAGCTGAGTGATGAAATATGATTGGCCTCTCAGCATCAATTCCTCCTCTCCTTCCTCTCTCCCTCTTCTTGGATAGCAGTTGTTATGATACAATCATTCTTCTTATAAAAGAATAAAGAAGAAGTTCTTTCTTTCCATCCTTAGGAAAAGGTGGGCTGTTTTGGCTTCCTACCATGGAGGAGGACCTTGAAGGAGAAAACTGGCAGACCTTCTCCATTCCCTGGTGCTTCAGCAGGGCGGCTGAGGATGAAGGAGAACATATTTGCCAGTGAGTAATGGTCTTCAAGGAAAAAATATCAGGGGTCTTATTGTTGCTTTCTGAGATGAGCTTGTGCTTTTCAGTAGGATGAATTTATTTGGAAAGAATTGAAAGCTGTGTCTCAGAATTATACCAGAACGATGCCTTTGGAGAAAAATGAAATCCTTCTGAGTTTTGTTCAGGCAATTCAAAAATTTAAAAAGAATATTGGAGGCAAGGCAGGAATATCCTGTAAAACAGAAGGACAAAGCCGTATACTACTTTGGTCATTTATTTCCTTATGAATAAATGTCCTCAGGCACTTTTGGGAAAAGAGAAACTGATTTTAGCTGCCTGTTCATTTCTATGGTATTATAATAGGCTATAATTCACAGTAAACTTTTGGCTGCACTTTTTGCAAGGGAATTGAATTGTGTGCTGTGTTTATTTTCTTTTAAAAGTGCTGTCTTCTCAGTGACAAATATATCTGTCAGGATGAAAAGTTTTGATTTTTCAACAGAAAATGCTATGTTGGCTATGCAAATTGGTTTGTATTTAATTGTTTCTTTATGTTCAATGGTCTTGATAAATAAGTTTTTCTCCCTTGAGAAACATCACAATTTTACAGAAAGTTCAGACTATTGCTGAATGGGTTATGATTTATATAAATACGTAATTCTTTTCTTGGGGTTGTCTAGCTTTCAAATATGAGAAATTCATCAGTAATGCACACACTTTGGAATGCTGATTGGAAAATTTCCAGTTATTCTGCTATTTAATGCTTTCTCATTAATCACTGGCACTGTATATTATAAGACTCTTATAAATTTGTTTAGATGATATTCGTTCAGTAGATTCTATGATTATTGAGTGTTTAAGCAGGGCAATACGAACATTATGTGCAGACCCAAACATAGAGGAACTGCCACAGGTTAAGAGAAGCTCTCCAAATTGATAAAAGTCATTGCCTTCAACTTTTGCTACTTGAGACTTTGAAGCAAGTGTTTTTGAGTTACCATAATTTTTTATGTCAATAATTACTTGGTGGCACTATTTGTCTAGAACACTTTTGAGATGAGTGCAAATGAAACCTTTTTTTTGTTATGCAGTTCACTGTAAGGAAGATTTAGAAATTGCTGTTATTCTATGAGACTCCAACACACAAAAGAGTCTGACATTTGGAACTAGTTACTGTGATCCCCAAAAGCTGTTGGCTTGCAACATAATTTCATTGGATGACTTTTCTTTTTAGCGCCTACATTTTTCTCCTGATTTCTTACTTGAAGGGTGAAATGATTGAATGTTTGGGCTCTGGAAAGTCATCACTTAAGACATAGGATCCTGGGATTTGTGCCTCCTATCTTTCCTAATCAATAACATTCAAAGAAATAGATTCAGCTCCAAGCTCACTGAAGCTTGTTTATGGGTTTGAGAGGAAGTAAGTAATAAAAGAGGTAAGAAATATTTTAAATCAAAATACTAGGTCAAACCACTGAATTCCAGTTCAATAGTCTCTTGACTATTATAGCATCTATCTAGTAAAAGGTCTGGCTGTGATTTGTTCTATTAAAATGAGTGCTATGTATGTCTCTAAAGACTGAAGCTTTTTGTTATCCCTGGATACACCTAATAGTTTGATAGTCATTAGATTATCCAGGTTACTATATTATTTTATATATAAAATTCTATTTTATTTTTAGAATCAACATAAAAAGAAACCATTATTATCACTTCAGCTTAGGTCTGCAGTGGAGAATACTCTCAACTATAGAACTATGTAAATATAGTTCAAGATTCAATGGGCAGGGATAATTATCATAGAGCCACAAGTGACGCTAGTTAAGTTTGCTCAGCAAGTCCTACTCATGCTGTTGGCTTCACGAGAATAAGGTCTATAATTTTTAGTGTGTCTTCCAATAGAGCCATTGTTTTTGTTGTTTTGCTGTTGATTAAAGAGCAGCTAGTTCCTTTGCCAAGTAAAGCAGGTACATGGAATGGTTAGGACTGTGTTTTCTGAAACCAGCTTGATCTGGTATGCACCCTGGAGCCTTCATTTATTGGTTATATGATTTGGGGCGAGCTTGTCAGCTTCATTAAACCTCAGTTCCCACATCTCTAAAATGAGGATAATACCTATTTCATCGGGTTGGGGAGATAAGTGAGTTACTATAGGAATTTCTCCTAACACAGTGCCTGGTTCATCCAATTATCTAGTTATTGATGATGATAACTAGATCATCACTTACAGTTAGTACCATTAGCAGTGAGAATAGAGACTTTCAAAAGCTCTTGATTGCATGCCTTCAAGTTCAGTTTGTTGAGTGAAAATTATAGGCTATATTGCTATGTATCCTAATAGGCAGAGTGATTCATTTAGGACTTGGGAAAAGGAGTGAGTACAGGAAGATGAGAGAGTGTTTAATACTTCTGTCCTGTGCAATTTTTTTTTGTTTGTTTTTCTAACACAAAGCTTAGTATAAAGTATAGTGAAAATTGAATTTACTTATTTTTATTTATTTATTTTTTGAGACAGAGTCTCACTCTGTTACCCAGGCTGGAATACAGTGGCACAATCTCGGTTCACTGCAACCTCTGCCTCCCAGTTTCAAGTGATTCTCGTGCTTCAGCCTCCCAAGTAGCTGGAATTACAGGCATGCACCATCACACCTGGCTAATCTTTGTACTTTTAGTAGAGATGGGGTTTCACCATGTTGGCCAGGCTGGTCTTGAACTCCTGACTTCAAGTGATCCGCCCACCTTGACCTCCCAAAGTGCTGGGATTACAGGCGTGAGCCACTGTGCCTGGCCTTGAATTTATTATTAGTGGGTTTATTAAATGAGGCAAAACAACAAGATGAGTGTATTTCAGTTCAACAAATATTTACTGAGAATCTACCACATTGCAAAATGCTGGAGTTCAAAGATGAAGACAAAGCTACAATGAGATGCCATGCCACACCTATGAGAATGGCTAAAATAAAAATGCTGGCAATTCCAAATGCTGGCAAGGATGTGGAACAACTGGAACTCTCATACACTGCCAGTACAATCTATTGGCAAAAGAGTACAGTCACTTTGGAGACAGTTTGGCAGTTTCTCATAAAGCTAAAACTACATTTGCCATAATGCCCATATAATCCCACCCCTGGGTATTTACCCTAGAAGAATAAAAACTTACATTCCCACAAAACCTTCTCATGAATGTTTACAGCAAGTCTATCAAAATTGCCCCAGACTGGAAACAACCCAAATACCCTTTAGTGGATGAATGAATAAACAAACTATGTTAAATCCTCACAATGGAATACTACTCAGTGATAAAAAGAAACAAATTATTGATACATACAACAAATTGGATGAATGTCAAAGGCACTGGCTGAGTGAAGCCAGTTTCAAAAGGTTATATACTGTACAATTCCATTTATAAGACATTTTTAAAGAGACAAAACTATAGTGACAGAGAACAGATCAGTGGGTGCCAAGGATTAGGGGTTGGAGGAGGGTGTGTCAGCACCCTGGGTGATGGAAATATTCTGTGTCTTGATTGTAGTCATGGTTATACAAACATATACATGTGATAAAGTTTATGGGACTGTACATCCTCAAAAGTCCATTTTATTGTATAGTCATTTAAAACATGAAAAATAAGAATATAAGTTTCTTGCCCTGAAGGAATTCATAGGTTCAGTGAGGGAAAAACACAAACACGAGTAAGTATAATACAGTGCAGTGAATGTAGCGATTAAGACTAAGACATACCAAGAACAGAGTTACCAACCAGCTTGACATGCCATGCTGGTATGCAATGAATGGGTTACAAAAGTATCCAGGTGTTGCTGCACAAGGTTTATGAAAGCCAGAGACCCAGGCCAGTTGCTTGTGGCCATGCACAGTCTTCTCTACCCTCAACCATTTTCTATGTGTGCCAAGATATAAAAAAAAGTTTGAAAAGAGTCCTGGCATAGTGTATTGTGAGAGCATAGAAGAGGAACACATTGCCTGGCAGACTGGGAGGGGGAATTCCCAGAGAAAGACTTCATAGAGGAGACAATACCTGCACTGGGAATTAAAGGGTAAAGAGGAGATAGCCAAGAGAGGGCTTCTCCAGGGGAGGGGGAGGACATTTCAGCAAGTCATTCCTTGCCTGAGAAAAGTACAGAGGGGTCAAAGAGTGAGGTGTGAGTTGGGAACTCTAGGATGTTCAAGATTATAATAGTGTGAGTGGGGCTGGCAAAGAGAGACTGTGAACAGATTTATAGAGGACCTTGTATAATAAAGGATCATTTTGTTTTATGATATGGTTTGAGCATCCCTAATTTGAAAATCCAAAATTTGACACTTTTTGAGCACTAACATGATGCTACAAGTGGAAAATTCCATACCTGACCCCATGTGACAGGTCACAGTAAAAACATGGTTAAAACTTTGTTTCATGCACAAAATTATTTAAAATATTGTGTAAAATTACCTTCAGACTATGTGTATAATGTATATATGAAACATAAATGAATTTCATGTTTAGACTTGAGTCCCATCCTTGAGATATTATGTATATGCAAATATTCCAAAATCTGAACAAATCTGAAATCCAAAACACTTCTTGTCCCAAGCATTTTGGATAAGAAATATTCAACCTGTAGTAGATTTGGAGCATATTTAGGGGCTCCCAGGGATGAGGCAGCAGAGAGGGTGATTTGATAAAAGAGAGAGGAGACTGGAAGGATGAGGTAATGAGAAGAGGTATAGGGTTTGGTCTTAACTGTCAAGTGCTAGAGAACTCTTTGGCAACACATGTGGCTTTAATGGAAGACTGTGTTTCCTGGGGAGGTCCCTGCATTCATTCATCCATTATTAAATTCATTCAAACACTCTTTATTGAGGACCTGCTGTCTGCCAGGCACTACTCTAGGCCTTCAGGATCCAACAGTGAATGAAACAAAAGCCCAGCCTTTACAGAGCTGATATTTTAGGGGCCAAATGAGCTGAGCTTTGGCAAATTTTTGGAGTGTAAGGGGCCTCTGAGACATCCAGGTTGGCAACACCTAGTAAGTAGATGGTAGCGGTGAAGAGCAGTCTGGCCTGCAAATATAAATTGGGGATCATTGGCACAGAGACAGAAATTGGAAACTTAGACATTGGTTAAATAGTCTATTTCTTTCACCTCGGTTCTCAATGATTTGCCATTGTATCTGGTCCTTATGTGTGAGGAGAGATGTATCTAGCTTATGCCATAATCTCAGGGTGCTCATTTACCCATACGTCTTTTTTTATGGCATTCTGGTAAAAAGCTCTCTAATCTTTCTTGAGGAGATTGTCTGAAAATTAACAAATATCTCTGACACGCAAAGCATTATACTAAGCTCTAGGGGGAATGGAAAACAAATAGTAGATCTAGTCCCTGTTCTGAAAACACTTTGAATCTACAAGGAGAGATCACCCCTATACACTTTGTAAATGGTCCGTGGTGCTTGAGGACAGCCATAAGCAAATTCTAGGCTGCTAAGGAGATTGAAATTCTAGCTGAAATTCTAGGCTGCTAAGGAGATTGAATCTTCCAGTACGTATGCACCGGCAGAGCTGTAGAGTAATTGTCAAGGACACTTCCAAAGGGCATATGGTTTGAAGCTGGTTTCTGATGCCCTGAATCCACACTGGCTTGGAATGACATAGGCCAAGTTGTTGGATCTGACTTGGGATAATTCAGATGGGCTCATGAGTTTTGAAGCAATTTTGGCCCAGCTGTGTTAGAGCTCTTGTGACTTAGGTATCTTTTGATGCCACTATGTTGATGTGGTCCCAGAACAAATCATTGAAATTCCAGCTGTTCTGATAACCAGGAAATAAACAAATTGATGTCCTTTCTTCATCTTAGGGCCTCATCTCCCCTGTGGTGGAGTTGGGACAAGGTGGGATTCAGAGGTGGGATGGGGTAGGGTACAGGCTCCATCTGGCAGGCAAAGAACCCATGACAGGGATTCATGTGCTAACCTTGTCCTCTGCTCATAAAGGACCTTTTGTCATTCTAAGCTGAGTGATTGCTCATTCTTAGAGACGTCATGGACACCTTGAATAAATGGTCTACATCTCATGTTAATTTCACCTTTAAAATCATGATGGCTCTACTTGTTTATATTCAATAAAGAATTACACTTAAAAATATTTCCTTTTCTATTTGATAATTGAGGGGATAGACGTCTCTGCTATTTTGAAGGCTTTTTGGTTACGCTCAGTTTTATTGATCAGTGTTATGTTGCTTGTTCAGGGGAAGGAGGAGGAGAAATTGACATGTCCTTGTTCTCAGTGCCATACTGTGCAGAAAGTCTTCAAATAAATTCTTAGCTGTTTTTCTAATGTGTGTGTATGTATGTGTATGTGTGTATATATACGTATATGCAAACACACATTAGAAGAACAGTTAGGTATTTATATATACACACATATACATATACACACACATAAACACACATACACATAATATGAATATATATATATTCACCAATATTCATATTATAAATTTCCTTTGAATTTACAGTTTTAAGAGATAGTTGAGATACCCTTTGAGACTTAGTTCTAACAGACTTAAAAAGAGCTTTATTACCTTTTTATTATAAAATACATTCTTATAAAAATTTTTAAAATACTGGCATGAATAAAGTAAAATGTGAAATCTGCATAATAGAGGAGAGGTTAAATATAGAATAAGGATCAGGGATGTCTATCATGTGCATGACTTTGTAATAAAACACAGATTTCACATTTTGGTGGGCCCTTTTGACAAGGATCCCTACTCACAATTGCTGACTCATAATGTTCCTTGGCATGTAACAGGCCCATCAAAATGGATGCACTGAAACTGTTGTGTCATCCCACTTCTGGGTATATTATCCAAAAGAATTGAAAGCAGGATATCAAAGACATATCTGTACAGCCATATTTATAGCAACACCATTTATAATAGCCAAGAGGTGGAAGAAGCCCAGTGTCCATCAGTGGATAAATAGATAAGCAAAATGTGATATATTCATACAATGGAATATTATTCAGCCATTAAAAGGAAGGAAATGGACACAGGCTACAACATGGATGAACCTTCAGGATATTACGCTAAGCGAAATAAGCCAGTCACAAAGAGACAAAGTGCTATATGATTCTACTTATATGAGGTATCTAGAGGAATCTGTTGCATAGAGACAGAAAGTAGACTGGTGATTGG
This sequence comes from Nomascus leucogenys, assembly GCF_006542625.1. Lineage (NCBI taxonomy): Eukaryota > Metazoa > Chordata > Mammalia > Primates > Hylobatidae > Nomascus > Nomascus leucogenys. The sequence continues at coordinate 10,370,610 of NC_044406.1, forward strand.
TAGGGGCTGGGGGGGTGGAAGAATGGGGAGTTGTTTAGTGAGTATAGCCTTTCAGTTTTGCAAGATGAAAAGCATTCTGGAGATTGGTTGCATAATAATGTGAATATATTTAACACTACTAAGCTGTACACTAAAAAATGGTTAAGATGGCACATTTTATGTGTATCTTACCACAATTAAACATTTTTTTAACGTTAAAAAATAGCCATCGTGTTAACATGCCCTGCTTTGGTGTACCTACCACCAATAAAATTAGGACTCTTTTCCTAGTGCCGTATAGACCTGAGGTGTTACTATTGTTACACTCTTTGTCTTCCATTGTCTCTAGGGCATGGGGCTTCAATAATCCGGGAGATCCATGAACTCCTCTATACTTAATGCAATTTTATATCTGTTTAAGCATTTTCCTGGGAGAAAGGGCCCATCACTTTTTTCAGTTTTTCAAAGAGGCATGTTATCCCCTTGCCCAAAAAGGGAAGCTTAGTAGCATAGCCCCATAGGTTGTTTCTATTCCATTGACCTTATTAAATTGTGCATGAAAGCTATTATTTCAAAGCTTTGAGTTGAATGTATACCCAAATAAAGCAAAATCTTATTAAGGTTCATTTATGCTATTGATTATCCATCTATATACTTTTAGTGGCTGAGATGATTTTATGGCCAAATACTTATAAAACCAAGGTGCTCCTGGGAGATGCCCAGAGTAGAGCATGCTTTATTCTGCAGGGCTGCACATGCCCCCAAGCAATCATATTTGTTAGTTTCTCAGCTTTTCCCACACAAATCAGGAAGGTGTAACAAATGGTAATTGATGATTCAAACTCCGTTAATCTGTACTACCTATTCATAATTTCCCCAATACGCACCGCAAGTTTTTGAAGATTTTTAAGGTGACAACTGAGGAGTCTTCTGTCTCAATAAAGTGGATTTCTAGAAGGAAACAGTGGGGAAATACATTGAAATTACAGAGAGGAGATCAATTTAGACAAACCATTTTTTTTTCCTGATTACAAAGCACAAAGCCAGTGCTTTGAAAAGCAAACAGGATGTCAGAAGGTCTTTCCCCAGGCAACTCAATATGTACCTGAAGGACCCTTCTCTGACAGTGACTGTGCTTTGCCCTTTCAAAGCTCACTCTCAGGTAGATATTGTTATCCAGTATTACAGATAATTGCTGACTGGATTTAACACAATTCTCCCAGGGGACTGAAGCTAATGGGTTAGAAATTCTGTGTATTTAATGTGTTTGCCCAGGAATACCATCTCCCCTTCCTAAAACAGAACTCAAACCCCTGAAGTGAGGAAGGTGCTCGCATACTCTATACACATAAAGTCAGCTCCAGTAATCGTGACTTGTTTTTTTTTAACTTTTTTTGCTTATTCTATTTCTCCATTTAATTTTATTATTTTAAAAATCTGATAATTATATCTTAATACCAACCCTCCTTTCTGACTCAGAACTTTTGTACTAATTGTTTCCTTTCTTTGGAATGCTCTCTCCCAAGTGTCTCTGCTTACATGTCTCCTCGGAGGGACCTTTCCTGATGACCTCACCTAAATATTGTTCCTGCCCACCACTCTTCTGACTCAGCTTTAGTTTTCTACAGCATTCTCACAATCATCTAGCATTCTTATGCATTTATTCATGTGTTTATTGTCTGTTTTTCTCCACCAAGATATAGGTACTCAAAGAATATCCCTTTACACCAATTTTAGGTTACTGTAACTTTTTCAATCTTGGCCTTTTAACTTCAGTGTTACATGAATAGATGAAGGAATATTCAAGGAAGATTTAACTGCAGTGAGTTGAGTTAACCCTTCTTGTTTCTTCTTGTTTCCTCTATCCAAGGCCATCCTTGAGAAAGCTTGTATGCATTGACATTCATCCTGTGGAGTTCTAATTAGATAGGTAAGCAACGACAAAGAAGGAGCCCCAGGTCAGGGAGAACAATTGTTCTGAGACATGACTAATCACAGACAATCTGCTGGCACCACACCCTGTTCCCATATACCTTGCTCCACAGGTAGCCCCAGCAGCAGGACCTTATCTGCACACCTTATCTGCACATAGCCCCTCCAGTGTGAACCTATAAAACTTCCCTCCATCCTCTGCCTCTTGGCAGACAGCCCCTTCTTTGCTGTGCTGCCTATTGCACCCTTGCAACATGTTTGTACTTTCTTTAATAAATTTGCGTGTCTTTACCTACAACTGTCTTGGTAAATTCTTTTTTCACCTGTGACACTGGCTTCAACCAGTCACACCCGGGACAGATTTATTTAATTACTTCATTGAATGCTAACTGTGTACCCAGGTCGATCTATGTGCTGGTAGGAAGGTAGTATTATACCATTATTAAACTAGCCCTTTGTCTCTCCGAGAATATTTGAACACTCAATCATGATTTTTGGTTGGAACTTTCATTTAAAATGGGTGTTATTCTGAGGTCTCACATTACCAGTATATCAGAATTGTGTTCTTCCCACTTGGGTTTTCATAAAAAGAGGTAGCAAAATGATAACATAGATAAATGGAGTTTTGAGAAGCTGCCTACAAGATTAATTTCCTTTTCTAAAAAATGGGTTTATTTTCCAGTACAGTTAAAACATTATTTGTAAGTGCAGAATTTTATTACAGAAATGTGTATAAAGAATATTATAAAACAAGTGTTAATTTTGTTTTTTCTTACATCTTATTCTTAACCATTGAACTCATTTTATTGGACTATCATTGGAAAATTTTAATTCTGAGGTTTCACATTATCAATAGCAATGACTTAGAAAATATTTTCCAAATAAAACATATTATAACTACGATGTGGATGAGAGGGCTAAAGGTGATCACTATGTACATCAAATCCTTTATGTTTATTTTCCAAATTCTACTTTGTGTACACTTTTCAAGAGTCCTATCTTGTCATTTTTTTTATTTTAACAGTACACCTTCACATTTTTTACCTGTATTACAACTCTGAAATTCTATTCATATTTCTATAGCATATATTTTACAATAACCTTGTGTCCTCACAATTTACTAATTTATTGAAATTATGTATGCCATAGCAAAAATAATTTTAAAGGTCCATTTAAAATCATCATCTGTATAAAGGACTTCTGATACTTTCTAGAATGTATTTGTCAATAGGGCCGTTTCATTTTTGTATAGAAAATTTGAACACCATGACTCAACTATTACATAGTTCTTTTTACCCCCTCATTTATCCAAGTTTAAGTTATACAGGCATACCTTGGAGATATTGCAGGTGGGTTCCAGACCACTACAAGAACGCAAATATTGCAATAAAGTGAGTCACACAAATTTTTTGGTTGCCCAGTATACATAAAAGTTATGTTTATACTATAGTCTAGTAAGTGTACAGTAGCATTATTTCTAAAAAAATGCATACCTTAATTTAAAAATACTTTATTGCTAAAAAAAAATGCTAACATTATCTGACACAGAGATATGAAGTGAGCACATGCTGTAGGAAAAATGGCGCTGATAAAGTTACTCAACGCAGGGTTGCCACAAGCCATTATTTGTAAACAAAACACAACAAAGCAAAAACTATCAGCAAAGCACAATAAAGTGAAGAGCAATAAAATGAGATAGGCCTGTACTTCTTCGTAGAACTGTTCTCTAATTCTGGAATACACTTACTGAGTACCTTCTAGGCATCTGTAGAATTTTATTGTTGATGTTAAAATAATTTGAGTCTCAAATATATGTTTAGTGCACTATTATTAATTGATATGTGTTCTCTAACTTTTTTGTAATATATGCTATAGCATTCCCAAATGTAATGCAAGTTTCTTGGAATTACGTCCCCAACTTCTCACATTCCCCACTAGCCCTGAACAAATAGGCGCTCCTCAACTTAGATTGGGCTACATCCCAATAAGCCCATCATAAATTGAAAATGCTGTTAAGTCAAATGTGCATTTTTGACTTAAAATGGGCTTATCTGGACATAACCCCATTGTAAGTCCAAGAGCATACTGAATGTTGTAAGTTGAACCATTGTAAGTCACAGACTGTCTATATAAATGTAAAAGTCACTTCTCAGCATATATTCAGCCCTCCAGTTAATGGGCATATTTCTTTATAATTCCAAGTGTTGTGGCTTTAAAAATTTCTATTATCTCCTATGTGAGCAGAACATGTGTATCAGCTATTAATTGCCGTATAACAAACCATCCTAAGACACAATGGCTTAAAACAACAAAAATTTATTATTTCTCAGAATTTTGTGGATGAGTTCAGCAGTGTGGTTCATTTGCTGCATGAAATCATAGCAGGGGTTTCTTGTGTAGCTACATAAAGCTGGGAGGTCAACTGGGGCTGGAATGTCCGGGAGGACTATGCTCATGTGTCTGGCATCTCAGCTGCAGTGCCTAATAGAGCTGAGTGCTGGCTGGACCATTTTCTTTTCCTTTTCAGCACTCTAGCCTGAGCTTCTTTACATGGAAGCTGGATGCCAAGAAGGCACAAAATAAAAAATAGAAAATGGAAGCTGCCAAGCTTTCTAAGGCTTAGGCCTGGAAATCACAAAGTTTTACTTCTGTCACACTCTCCTGATCCAAACAAGTAACAGGACAAGCCAGATTCAAGGGGAAGGGCTCTTTCTCTTGTTGGAAGGAGGGACAAAGTCATGTAGCAGAAGGGTTGGGGGAACTGTTGGCAGCCATTTTTGCAGTAATCTATTACAAAATTGTAGCAAGGAAGGATTGTGAAATTATCTAGGTAAACTTTTAAATTTTTGCATTTGAGAAAATCAAAGTTTAGAGAAGTGAAATAGTTTGTTTAAGGTACCACAGCTGGTTTTCCAGACTCTTGCTGTGCAAAGTGCTGTCCTTAGACCAGCACCATCAGCACCTTTGAGAATTGATTTGAAATGCAGAATCTCGGACCCCACTCAGGACATACTAAATCAGAATCTGCCTTTCCCAAGGTTCCCAGGAGCTCTGAATGCACATTAAAGTGTGCTGAGACTCTACTGCTCTTTTTATTTCCACAACTGAGACAGAAGACCTACCACCTACAAAAGACTTGATTCAGCATGGAAAAGGCTTTGTTTTACTTATTGCCTATTATGTGGTTTGTTTTTCAAAGGCTTGCCCTTAGCTCTTCACAGATATTATCAAATATAATCCTCACAACTACCTTGAGGGATAATTATCATAACTCTCATTTTACAAAAGAGGAAACTGATGTTCAAAGACAGGTGGTTAAGTAATTTACCCATGTCACCCACAATTGTACATGGAGAAGCTGAATTCAAACCCAGGGCTTTTTGACTCCAAATTGCATGCTCTTAATTATGGTAGAGTATCCACTGGCAACTGCCATATGGCAGCGGTGAAGGAGTCTAAATGTTTAAAGGAAGAGATTGTTAGAGGGGAGCCATGGCCTGTGGCTGGCTTGGTGAGCTGTCACTTCTCTCCTGAAGCCTTCCCACTCCCAGCTAACCTGAAGTGAAGACGCTGGCACAGGCGTGTGACAGATGGTGTGGGCCTGGTCTGCCATATGTGTGCTGCTCCCTGTTCCTGGGCACACAGCTGCCTGACACAAGGCTTGCCAGCTGGGCAGCTGCCTCTTGGGGTATCTCCAAGGGCTGTTGCTCAGAGACTGCACTCCAGCATTTTCTCTACTTCCTCTTTTAGACACGTCTTCCTGCCTTCCCTCAGCTCCTTGGATCTCTACCTGGGACAGAGAGCACTGTTTGGGTTCTGACTGGGAGCCAATGCCAGACCTTGAGCTGCGCATAACAGGTGGCTTATGGATAAAGCTCATCCAAAAATGGGGGAGCCATGGGAAGGAGCAGGGAATGGCTCCTCCTGGACTCCCTCTCCTGGGAGAGCTCGGCGCCTGCCAGAGCTTTCTTGCAACAGCTGTGCGTGGGATGGAAAGGCAATTTCCTCCTTGCTGTTCCCTTTCCAGGAATGAGAGAGGAAGAAATGAAGAATGAGGGACAAGTGCAAGGCAAGGACACTCCTCTTCCTAGACCCAGAAGCTGAGGGGAGAGGGGGCCAAGAAAGCAAGCTGGAGAATCCTTCCACATTGGAGTAAAGAGAGCAATATTTTTGTTTGCTTTGTTCCAGTCAGCACTTCATGCCACCACAGGATAGGTTAACAGTTGCCATCTAACACTGGGTATGCAGTATTGTGCTAGCTCAGGTAATTACCCTCTCCGGATTAAAATCTATGTGTTATCATGTTCCTTGGATAAGTTACTTGAGCTTACTAAGCCCCAGAGTTCTCATCTGGAACAATGGGAGTAATAATTTTATCTCCTCATAGGGTTGCTGTGAGTAATAAATGGGATAATACTTGTAAAGTGATTACATAGTCCAGTAACTGGCATTTGATACATAGTTGATAAATGTCATTTAGTAGTATCAAAATTATTGTGAGAGTAGAAACTGTCTAGTTCACTATTATATCCCCAGCTCCAAGAACAGTTCCTGGCACCTAGTAGTACTCAGTATTATTTGATGAATGAATGAATGATTTGATGAATGAATAAGTGAACAAATTCTCAAATATCCTAACAGTAATTTTGTGCTTTATCAGAGGACCCAGTAGCTTATGTGTAGAGAAATGAGAACTTCCATGTGTGTGCATGTGATTGTGTATATGTGTGTATGTATGTTTAGGAGGTATATAGTATATGTATATAGGTGGGGATAGAAAGATTTTTCAAGTGCTGTTTAGTTAGTCAGAAATGACATTGCATATTTTTTTCCTGGACCAAACTTCCCTTTTTCCTCCCTCCCTTTCTTTTCTTCCTAAATTCTTATTTTGGCTTTCATGTCAAAATCCTGCCTCGGAGCATATCTATAGGTGGCTTTCATGCTCACAGTAGAGCAGAAAAGAGTAAACTGGCTTGAAACCCAAGGCCCTTACCAAGTGAAATGACAAAGCATTTCTGCCGTTAAGATGGTCTTTCAACAATTCAAACTAAGCACCAGGACAGGCATTTCACAGTATTCCTAGGGTGAGTGAGCGGTCTGTGGGAGTGGAATCCCTCTTGATCTTGTCCTGTTGGAGACCTTGAGGTCTGATAGCCACCAGCTCCTTCACTCCCGCACATGTGGAAGGAAGACAAGATGAGCAGAAAGCCATAGAATCAGTACATCAAAATCTGCCGGACAGGAAATGGAGTTACCCTGCTCAATAATTAAGTTCTGAGATCGTGAAACTGAGGGGAATCGTTCACAGTTCAAGAAAGGGCAAAGAATGAAAGAAGTCTAATCTCCCATTTCCTAGGGGTCTGCTGCTTTTGGTCAGAGTCTGAGAGAGGCCAGCAAGGAATAGATTGCTCTCTTGTCCCTATTGTATCCTGTGTTTCCTGAAGGAATGATTTTATAACAAGAATTGGAAACATAATCTATTCTCTCAGAAGTGGAGCTTGGGATGGGTCTCAGTCCTGAGATTTGTTTCACAATCAGTGAGAGCTTTCTCGATATACCCGGACGTCAAAATTAAAAAAATTCTTGGGGGTTGCAACCTAGGTTTTTTTATTATTAAGTAACCTTGTTTATTTTATAATAATTTTGGATTTACACAGAAGTTGCAAAGATAGCACAGATAGCTCCTATGTAGCTCTCATTCTCTTTCTCCCATTGTTAAAACCTTTGATTTTGATGGTACTTTCGTACATTAGTATTCACTAAACTGCAGTCTTTATTTGGATTTCACGTTTTTCTACTACTTCATCTTCTGTTTCAGGATCTCATCCAGGATGCCACTTTGCATTTAGTTGTCATGTCTCCTCAGTCTTCCCTGGTCTGTCAGTTTTTCTGTCTTTCCTTGTTTTCCATGACCTTGACAGTCTTGAGGAATACTAGCCAAGATTACATTTACTTTATAAAAATTTCAAGTAGATTTTGATTCAGAATAGCACTGCTGTTAAGAACTCCTTCCTGTAGAGACACTTGGACCTGAATTTTGGTTTTGAATATATGTTTTTCCTGAATTCTTAAAGGTTTTAAGTTAAGATTTCTTACTGACTCTCAAGTATCTCTGACATTTTGGTGACTAATAACCTATTTTTAGTTAGGAATGAAAATGTATCTTGGCTATAATATAAGCCAATATAAAGTTGAAGTTGAGATTTGACCATATCAAAATACATTATATGAACAAGCACTTTATATAAGAATCTTTGGCTAACTAAACTTTTATGGCTTTAATAAGGGCAATAATCACAATTACTGAATGCTAACTATGAGTGAGATACTGTCTTTGGTGAGTTAAATGTGTTAAGGTACTTAACTCTGTGATGGCCTTGGATGTATCAACTTGCCTAGGTGCAACCACCATCCAAGGATTCCCTTCTAGGGAATTCTTTTTCCAGTTAGGGCAGGCTAAAATGGGTAGTCCCTAGAGAGTTAGAGGAGGAAAAACAGGCAGTGACCATTTTGTAGCACACACATCTTGCCCCAATTATTCAATCAAATACTAATCTATATGTTGTTGTGAAGGGATTTTGCAGGTGCAATTAAGATCCATAACGAGTTGACTTTAAATTCATCAAAAAGGAGATTATACTAGGTGGACATGATCTAATCAGCTTAAAGACCTTTAAATGAGGGTTTAGGCTTCCCTGAGTTAAGAAATGCCTGTGGACAAGCTAAAACTTGTACCCCTGAGCCTGCAGCCTGCTTGTGATCTTCCCTTCCTGACCACCTGCACTCTGAACATTGGACTTGATAAGCAGCCTTCACAATGACATAAGCCAATTCCTTGTAATAAATCTATTTAGTATACATATTGTCTGGTTCCGCTGCTCTGGTTGAACCTTGACTGAGGGAAACTCTCATCATATGAGAGAGTTATTCCTTATTCCCATTTACATCTAGAGAAACTGAAGCACAGAGAAATTAAATAACTTTCCCAAGATCACATGATCAGTGACAGTTTAAAGTCAAAGCCATGGTGTTTAGTCTCCAAACCGGGCTCTTGATTGTTATATTATACTGGCTCTTGTATAGGCATTGGAATGTACAAATGAAAGAAGCCAGTAACAACCATTTTAAGAATGATTAATCCAGAGCAGTGGTTTTTATCCCGGGCTGCACATTGGAATGTCGTGGGGACCTATAGAAACCCAGTGCCCAGGGTGAATCCCAATTACATCAGTTTCTCTGGGGCTGGGATCCAGGCGTGTTTTTGAAGACCTCCATCAGATTCCAATGCATAAAAAATAATCAGGAATCAGTGCTTTAGACTACAGCAGCATGTCTCAAATGTTAATGTGTGTAAGACTCACCTAGAAATCCTGTAGGTTTTAACTCCATAGGTCTGGGTTGGGGCAGAGATTCTGCGTCTGTAAGAGGCTTTTTCCAGGAAACTGATGTAATTGGGATTCACCCTGGGCACTGGGTTTCTATAGGTCCCCACGACATTCCAATGTGCAGCCCGGGATAAAAACCACTGCTCTGGATTAATCATTCTTAAAATGGTTGTTACTGATGGTGTAGGGACCACACGTGGCTAGGAAAGCTCTGAAGTGTGTTTCAAAGTGAAAGATAATTTAGAGGAGGGGACAGACTGAAAAAGAAGAGTGTATCCTTGGTTGCAAATAATAGGATATGGAGTGATCTACATGCAGCGGACAGGAGAAGGCATTGGAGACAGACCAAGCAAGTGGAATCACTTGTCTAATCAGGGTTATTGGTAAAAGGTCTTAGAACCTCTTCCCAGAAATATATGCTCCAAGGACCAGAAAATATCCCAGAATGGTTCTTTTGAACAAGATGATTCTTGCTCTTGCTTGTACAACAGATTACAGCAGAGCAGTTTCTTAATAGCAGCACTTACTGACTTTGGGACCAAGTGATTTCTTTTTGTGGGGCTGTTGTGTGCATTGCAGGATATTTAGCAGCATCCCTGGCTTCTACGCACTAGATGCCAGTAGCACATTACAACCCCATCAAGTTGTAACAACAAAAATGTTTCCAGGCATGGCCAAATATGCCCTGAAGGACAAAAATCACCTGCAGTTAAGAACCACTGGAATAGACTGAACGTTAACACAGGGCTGTTGCACTGAAGTCCAAGATCAAGGGTTCAGAACATTAATGAAAACTGTTAGGAAGAGTAAATGATGGAGCCAATCATTACTCTGGTAAACAAGGAGCACTTGATCAAGGAGGAGAAGGAAATGAGGGGGACAGTGAGACTTAGGTTCATCCAATGTAACATGCGTTACCTTATTAAACTCAGCAAATTTTTTTTGAACTTCAAAATTCAGCAGTTAAATGAGAAGGAAATGGGACTCCCCCTGCTGCTGCTGGTAACATTGCAGAGACAAGGGGATGAGAAGATAAACTGTTGTAATGTGTAGGTTCATTTACATTATGTTAAGACTGGGGATGTCTTCTGCCTTTTAGTCTTCCATTAGTTGCCTACCTGGGGCCTGTGTGCCATGTTGTTCTAGAAACCTCTCAACCAGGTAATAGGTAGAGCTCCACCTCACATAAGTTGTTTTCTTCCTGTAGCTGGGTCAGTGTTTACGGTTCTGACAAAATTGTATAAGCACCCTGAGATTTTATAGTTATTTTAAAACTCACTATTTATATTTGCACCTGAATCCGTTTCCCAGTATTTTTTATCCCCTCTCATCAAGCTACTCTTTCTGCTTTGGATGAATATATAAGGGCTCAGAGATTCTTTCCTTCAAAGGAGCTGTCCCTTATGATACTCTTCGATGTGATTTCTCAATTTCAGGCTTCCAGCCATTGAGTTCTGAGTGATTTCCCCTGTGTAATTGCACAGACACCCTTCTTGAGCTCTTTAGGCTATCATAGTTTCAGATAATTCAATTAGCTTTCCTAAATCTTAGAGGCATATTAAAGTATTCTAAAGAAAAAAAAAAGAGAATTCAAACTCAACCACATGACTTGTTTTCACCTACAGTGTTCTTTCCTTATCTTTTCACCCCTCACAGTGCCCAATTGTGGTGTTTGTAAAGAGACCAAGTTACTGTGATCTGAATGTTTATGTCCCCCACAAAATTCAGATGTTGGAATCTAATCATCAATATAATGGTGTTAGGAGGTGGGGTCATTAGGAGGTGATTGGGTCATGAGAGTAGTGCTTTTGTGAATGGGATTCGTGTCCTTATCAAAGGAATCCCAGAGAGCTGCCTCTTCCCTTCTACCATCATGTGAGGACACAGCAAGAAGGTGCCATTTGTGAAGCAGAAAGCAGGCCTTCATTAGACACCAAATCTGCTGGTGTCTTGACCTTGGACTTCCCAGCCTCTAGAACTGTGAAAAATAAATTTCTGTTGCTTATAAGGCACCCATTTTGTGTTGCTTTGTTATAAAAACCGGAATGGACTAAGACACCAATGTAACATTAGGAGTCCTTGTGTAATTCATGTCAAGTGACCATAGTGGTGAAATGTGCTTGGGGCTGAGCCCTGTGGTCCATGGATTGGGCCACTGAGCCATTCCCCAAAGAATGTTTAAACTGGTGTTTCTCAAACCAGAAAGGTGTCCACGAATCCCCTGGACATCTGATTAAAATGAAGATGTTGATTCAGCAGGTCTGGTACAAAGCCTGGGATTCTGCATTTCTAGTAAGCTCCCAGGGGATGCCAATGCTGCTGGTCTCCAGAACAGACCACACTTGGAGTAGTGAGGACTTAAACTGGTCTTGTGTTTGGGGGTTTGGAAGCTGCTAAATTCAGTATCTGAATTAATCTGGGTGTAAATTACTTAACATTCACCTCACTCTGCTATCCTGAAAAACCTTGATAATTACCATTCCAAATTCCTAATTTAAAATCTGGTATGGAACATGGATGAATTACAAAAAAAAAAGTATGCTGAGCAAAACAAGCCAGGCACAAAAGAGTACATTTAATATGATTCCATTTACATGAAATTCTGGAACAGGCAAAACTAATCTAGAATGACAGAAATCAAATTAGTGGTTGCCTGCTGGGGTTGGTGGTGGTTGTAGGGTTGTCTAAATTTGTTAGGGGTGATAATGGTCTTTATTTCTTAGACATAATACTGATATATATACAAATAAATGATATAGTTCCTGGGATTAACTTCAAAATAATTAGCTGGAGAAAAGGGTGAGGGTATGGCTAAAACAGAAGTGACTGTGTGTTAGTAATTGTTGAAGCTGGGTGTTGAGTACATGGCCCTCATTGTATTATTCTCTACTGCTGTATTTATGTGAATATTTCCAGAACACAAAATATTTTAAAAAGTAGTTTTCAGTTGGAATGTTTTCTCTGATGATTAAAGCTTTTTATGAATGTAGGAAATATTGTTACCAAAGACTGCTTTTATTCATTCATTCAGTATACATTCATTGTGTACCATGTGTGCCATGGATTGTGCTAGACAATGGAGATAAATCAAGGAATAAAGTCGAAAAACCTCCTACAGTCCTGGGGCTTGCATTAAAGTGCAGAAGACAGGTATAACTAATGAACAAAATCAATAAGTAAATACATTGCATAGTATGTTAGACATAAGTGTCATGGTAAAACTGGGGCTGGCTAAAGGAATTGAAAGGAGACGAAGGCTGGGTAGGAAAGGCAAGGGCTCATTGAGGAGCTGGGTGCTCAGGGCAGGGCTTCCTGAAAAGATGACATTTGCATCAAATCCAGAAGGAAGTGAGAGTTTTAGCCCATGCAGATAAATGGGGACAGAGTATTCTAGGCAAAGAACAACCAGTGAGAAGGCCTCATGTAGGAGCAGTTCAAGGTTCCAACACCAAGGAAGAGGTCCTCATGACTGAAAGGTGTGTGTGTGTATTGGGGGTATGGGGGACAGGCAGGAAGAGAGGCAGTCAGGGCTGGATGGGACTAGGTCAGTGGTTGTATTGACATTGGCTTTTCCTCTGAGATGGAGGTGCCCTGGGGGTTTTAAGCAGCTTGGCACGGGGCAACATGACTGCTGTGTTAAGAAGACTCTACAGACAGGGGTGGAAGTGAGGAAAGCAGACACTCACTTGGTCTGTCCCAGTGTCTTCTCTCACGTGCTGCTTGTAGATGGCTTGGTATCCTATTATTTGCAGCTGAGCATACCCTCCTCTTTATCAGTCTGTCCCCTCTCAAACATCCTTCACTTTGAAACACACTCTAGATGCAGTCCCTGGACCAGGGGCATCAGCATCACCTAGGAGGAGCCTCTGAGCTGCTCCATCAATAATCCAGGTGAGACCATAGAAATATATAGGTAAGTGAGGTGATGAATATGTTAACTAGTTTGATTTACTCATTACACATTTTATGCATGTATCAAAACATCACATTGTACTCCATAAATATATACAATTATGACTTTTTAATTTAAAATAATATTAATTAAAAAAGAAAAAGATAATAGTAATTATCCAGATGAGAGAATATGGGGGAGTCAGACTAGGTGGAAGCTCTGGAGGTAGGGCGAAGTAGGATTCTGGAACTATTTTGAAAGTAGATCTAGCAGGATTTCCTAAGTGATTGGCTGTGTGCTATGAAAGTCACAGAGAGTAAAGGATGTCTCCAAGGCTTGGGCCTGAATAAGTGGAAAGATGGACTTGCCTTTGCAATGAGAAGACAGCTTGGGATGTCTGAGTAAGGGCTAAAAAGTTGTTTCACAAACCCTCCACCCTGCAGTGAACATAACATCAAACTTCCTTAAAGCCAGACATTATGTTTGTGCAATAGCTCCCTAAAAACTACGAAATGGCTTTTCCATCAAAGCAAATTTGAAAAAGTATTGAGAAATACAGAAAGTCTGAACTATAAATTTGTAGGACATTTTGCATGGTGATAGCAGCTAATGGCAATATGCTCTATATTCTTCTCGGTGGCATCCTAATTTGTCATGCTTAAAATGCACCTGGGTGATTGAGACTGTATTTGCTTCCTTTCAGGAAGTGGCTGGTGACTATAGCAAGAGGAATGTTGCAGAATAATTTGTTATTACAGAAGAAAATGGGTGAAAAGTTTATGGCAGACTAAAACCTGACATCAGTCCTAATCTTATTTTTACTTGCTGTGACTCACAAGTGATGTTGACTTTTTTTTTTTTTTGCAGCTGACACTTTGTGCTGCCAACCTCCCTTTCATTTATTTGCGTTTGTTTTTGCTTTTTATTGTTACCCCAGTGACATCTTTCTCTTTCTTCTCATAGAGGGAAGGATTAAGATTTAAAAGATAATATAATATGAACATGTTTATTTAGCCATGGTCACTGAGTCCCCAATAATATTTTCATTTTTATAAGGAGTTTTGAATATAAGGACACATTCATTTAAAAGGACTATTATGTGAAAAATTTTCATGGCTGACTAATGGGTTGGTTTGTGCCAACAATAATGAGCACAATTTCAACTGAATAATATTGCTGTTTTTCACCAATTCTGTTATTCGCCATCAGTCTAGCATCATACTTTCCTCAATCATTTTCTGCTATTACCACAATCTGAATGTAATACAAAATACTGGGTATTAATGAATTATCCTAATGCAGTCTTTGGAAAAATACTAAATTTGTGATTCAGTGGTCCATACTTCTGAACAATGTTTTTTCTTACAAAACTTGTTGATTTTATTTTTATTTATCACCATTGCTATACCCTATAGGTATCAGATTTGGTCTGTCTACACGGTTGACCTTTTTTCCACAGCCCCTTCTGGAGATGTAACAGATAGTTTTAGGTCTCTGGGCCTCCCTATGCACAGGGCTTACTTGGATTGGTGGAGTTATCCAGGGGTCTTTTGGTTCTGATTTCATTTCTTATTTAACATGTGGTAACAGACAATTATTGTTGGCTTTTTCCCCTCTCTTATGCTTTCTTGATTGGGTGATAGATGTTTCAGAGGATTTTTTTTTTGTCTGCAGTAGGGTGAAGGAACAATTTATATCCTCATAGTTGTCTTGTGTACCTGGTAGGGCAAGAGAGTGAACACAGAAGGGCATTGGTTTAGGGGAAGAAGATGGAGACAAAATGGGAAGCGGGGGCTTCATAAAGGGTGTAGTTTGAGGAAAGGTTTTTGCCAGGCCAGGACAGGATAGGACTCTTGGGAGAATGTATGGGGAAGAAGAGAAGGAGCATGGGTAGGGTTATCTGACCTGGCAACTGTTTCTGTATTCGCACTTGCAAGGGGTCGTCCCCTCTTTCTTTTCTTCTTCAGCACTTGTGGCTGATTCTTCTGCTCTTGTGGTTGGTTGGTCCATATCTGTGCTGAATGTCTGTGGTTTGTCTGTAATCTCAGCCATGTTGAAGCCTTCTAGTGGTCTGTCCCAGGGAGCTCCCCCTGCCTATATATACCCTCCCCTAGGCAAGGCAAAGACATACTCTTAAGCTGTGCTTGGTCATCCAGGCACTGCTGCAGCCAGTGGTAGCCCTGGAGTGTCTTGGACATCATGAAACACAACCCCAATACCTCCACTGGTGGTTGGGTGGTAGTGGGGGGATGCTGGAGAGGCTAAGATGCTGTGATTGGAGAAAGGGGGTTTCTTTAACACCACATAAAGAGCTTTCCCAAACTGACTTGCCACCCTCTCCTCTTCTCATATTCAATTCTGTTGACCCCCATGGCAGAAAGAGGGTGCTTCCTTTAAGTTGTTCCCCATGGCCACCACATCAGTGGTTCATTCTTTTCTCTCCCACCCTTCATCATTATTTAGTATTTTGGATGTCTTGCCTAAAATCCCTCTAAGGTAATGTGGCCATATTTAAGTCTCTGTGGCCATGTGAATCATCCTACTTGTCCCTAATTTGTGTGCTTGTTTTGATTTATTTCAATAGGTTTGGGGGTACAGGTGGTTTTTTGTTACATTAGTAAGTTGAGTGGTTATTTGTGAGATTTTAGTGCACCCACAACCTGAGCAGTGTACACTGTACCCAATATGTAGTATTTTATCCTTCACCTCCTCCCAACCTTTCCCTTCACTGAGTTACCAAAGTCCATTAAATCATTCTTATGCCTTTGCATCCTCATAGCCTAGCTCCCGCTTATAAGTGAGAACATATGATATTTGATTTTCCATTCCTGAGTTACTTCACTTAGAATAATGGCCTCCAGCTCCTTCCAAGTTGTTGCAAAAGACATTATTTCATTCCTTTTTATGGCTGAGTAGTATTCCTTGGTATACATATACCACGTTTTCTTTATCCACTCATTAGTTGAGGAGACTTAGATTGCTCCCATATCTTTGCAATTGTGAAATATGCTGCTATAAACCAGGCGTGTGCATGTGTCTTTTTCATATAACTTCTTTTCCTCTGAGTAAATGCCCTGTAGTGGGACTGCTGGATCAAATGGTAGATCCACTTTTAGTTCCTTAAGGAATCTCTATACTGTTTTCCACAGTGGTTGTACTAATTTACATTCCCATCAGCAGTGTAAAAGTGTCCCCTTTTTACCACATTCACAACAGTATCTTTTTTTTTTCTTTTTTACTTTTTAATTATGGCCTTTCTTGCAGAGTAAAGTGGTATCTCATTGTGGTTTTAATTTGCATTTCCCTGATGATTGGTGATAGTGAACATTTTTTCATATGTTTGTTGGCTGTTTCTATATCTTCTTTTGAGAAATAAATGTCTATTCCTGTCCTTTGCCTGCTTTGTGATGGGATTATTTGTTTCTTGTGGATTTGTTTGAGTTCCTTATAGATTCTGGATATTAGTCCTTTGTTGAATGTATAGTTTGTGAAGATTTTCTCCCACTCTGTGTGTTGTCTGTTTACTATGTTGCTTATTTCTTTTGCTGCGTAGAATATGCTTCTGAACAGTTTTCTATAGGTCAGTTGCAGGTCTGTCAGGAACTGACTTCAATGTTTCTTTTTTGCTTTTGTCATCAAATTGTAAGCAATTCTCTATGAAAGATGCAATTTGACAAATTATTAAATTGCTGTCTTTGTCAGCTTGGCTGCTATAACAAAATGGCACAGACTTGGTGGCTTAAACAACAGACATTTTTTTTTTTTTTCTCATAGTTCTGGAGGCTGGAGAGTCCAAGATCAAGGCACCAGCAGATTTGGTTCCTGGTGAGGGCTCTCTTCCTGACTTGCACATGGCCACCTTTGTGCTGTGTCCTTACATGGCACAGAGAGAGCTAGAGAGCAAGAGATTGAGAGCGAGAGAGTGAGAACCCAAGAGAGCACTCTGGTCCCTCGTCTTCTTCTTATAAGGATGCTTATTCCATCATGGGGACTCCAGCCTTATGAGCTTATCTATTAATAAGCCTAATTACTTCCCAAAGGACCCACCTCCCCTCCTCCAAATTCTATCACATTGGGGTTTAGGACTTTAATGGATGAATTTTGGGGTGAAACAGTCCATAATCATAGACTTTCAGTAAGATTTGTCAAAGAACTCTCACTTCAGCAATTTGCTCTGTGGCTGCTCATACTTGGCATGGGAAATAATCTCTTAGAATGGAATCAAATGGAAATGGTGGGGGCCTCTTACCTCCATCTCATCCAATATGAGGTAGAATTCCCAAAGGGAACGTGAATGGCAGAACAAAGAGCAAATGTGAGGGCAGGAAGACTTCTTGGGAACTTATTGCAGTAATCCGGGGGAGTGATGATGGAGGCTAGGACCACTGGGCTAGTTGTGGGGTTTGTAGGAGATGTTAGATTGTGATTATGTTTTAAATATAGGACTAACAGGATTTGCTGAATGATAAATATATGGTATGGTTTACAGATAACTCCAAGGTTTTTGAAGGAAACTGAGGAAGGCAGAGTTTGGCAGAATGAAGCGGCATTGAACAGGAGACAGCTGTCATTCTCCGTTTGGTTCACAGTCTTTGAGTGTGATTACTAGTCTAATCTACCAGTGGACATTTTCCAAATCTTTACAGTAAATGAAAAATGCTGGGAAAGGGAAATGGTATGTGTTTTTGTGTCAGTATTGAGCACAGGCTTTAACCCCCAAATGGAATATGTTGCCCTGGCTTTCTAAACTATAATATTTTCTATTTTAATATTTATGCTAAGATAATACTTTTATTGAAGAAAAAATTGCATCAAACTTTGGTTGAAGAGCAGATTAAAGCAATTCATGTTTATATACAGTTTTAATTCCTTGAGCCAGAACATCAAAATATTCAGTGTAGATAACAAATAATGAGGCTGATTAATAAACTACATAAAAACACATCCTTGATTCTTTATAGCCCTACTCTTCTCCAATTCAAACCCAAATTACAATTTCATTTTCCTCAAATTCCATCTTTTAAATTCCATGCTTTATTTGAAGTCAAGACATTTTTAAATTACAAACTTAAAAGTCATCAAATTGTATCAGAAACCCAATATTTGAATCATAGTTGTAAATTTAGATTACTTGTTCTCCATTGAAAATTCCATAGAAATTTCTCATTGTAGCCCTTCAGCTAGTAAAGGGCTTCTTTTGTCTTTTTAAAAAATGACTTATTTTAAATCCTCTATTGTTTGATTTCTAATATGTCCTGCTGGGTTTTTTGTTTTTGTTTTTTTGAGACAGGATCTTGCTGTGTTGCCTGGCTAGAGTGCAGTAGTGTGATCATGGCTTACTGTAGCCTTGACCTCCTGGGCTCAGGCAATGCTCTCAGCTCAACCTCCAGAGTAGCTGGGACTACAGGCATGTGCTGCCAAACCTGGCTAATTTTTAAATTTTTTTTGTAGAGATGGGGGTCTCACTATGTGCCCAGGCTGACCTCAAACTCCTGGGCTCAAGCAATCCCTCATCTCAGCCTTGCAAAGTGCTGGGATTATAGGAATGAGCCACCATGCCTGGCCTGGCCTGCTGGTTTGAGTGTAATATTGCAAATGTTAAGTGAAATAATCAGGATATTGTGGAAGCACTGCCAATTTATTTTGAAATAATCACATTTATCCCCTCTGTCTCTTTCAAATGGACAGGTGCATATGGTCATCATCGGGTTTAAAGCATTGCTATTTTTATTTCTTACGATGTCTGTTTCAAGAAAAGCCAGGCAGAGCCCTCCATCATGAAAGGTAGACCTCATAAAGTGCTGCCTTACTGAATTCAAAAAAATCAAGGAGAGACTTTGCCACTAGGCTCAAAGCTAAGGAAGGATATGGGTATACGTCTCTTTCATCGAGTCCTGTTTATCCTTGATCCTCTTAGATGAAAGGCAGGGGACATTGTTAAAATGTTGGCTGCAAGAAAGGTGAGAACTTGATTTGGGTTTTAAATTTATCATTTTGTTTTGTTCTACCAGCAGTGAGTCAAGTGGTTCTATATGATTAGCTGAAACAAACATTGAGTTTCCTGTCTTGTTCCTTGCTTTCACTCTTCTCAGGAAGCAAGCCAGAATTGACTCTGCATTGGCCTTAACCTCCAAGACTCAAGTGAGATTAATTCTCATCAGCCACCTTTTAAGAATATCAACAATTACCATACTAGGACAGCATCATTATTGATCCTTTGATTGCTGTTCTCACTTTAATGTCAAGACTCTGAAGCCTTGACCTTGTACTCATAGCCCTTGAGCTTTTAAGAGATGATTATTTTTAATGATACAACAGTATTATTGACATGTAGGAATCTATTTTGGTGATAATAGAAATAGCTCCAAATAGCAAGAGTGTGGTTTTTAAAATTACTTTCTGTGGCAGACACGGTTGTTTGTATCCACAAGGGCATTTCCCCTTCTTCTTTGCTACCGGGAACTTGAGTTTGTTTAGGTGGTAATGTGCACAGCCCAGAGAAAGAGTCTAAATCAGTTGTCTAAGCTGGTGGTGTAAATCAGTGCATGGCAATTCAATGTCCCTTGGACAAATACTCCTTTTTCCAGCCCCTCTTGCAAATTAGGTGGCCATGTGACTTTAGCCCATGAGACATATGGGCAAGACTGCTGGGGGAACATCCAGGAAATACTTTATTGCCCGACAAAAGAAAGTTTGGAAGGATACCTCCTCCTCAATGAACTTTCCCTCTTCTTCCTTCCCTGAATGTGATTATAATATGTGATTCCCAGATCTGCAGTAGCTATTTTGAAACCATGAAGTTACAAACCTAAGACAAAATGCTGAGGATGGCAAAGTTGAAAGAAAAAAATGAGCCTGGGACCTTGGTGATATTGTTGATCTAAGATATTAAACCAGGAATTCCCTATCTTCTTTTATTTTGAAATAATAAAATATATTTATTGTTCATGTCATTGTTAATAATTCTATCCCTCAACAAGAAATCTTCCTATTTGAGTCAGCTTCTGTTGTATTTTTCAGGCAAATCATCTACTTACTATACTTTGTAGAAACAAGCATAGCCTATTAGAAAGAGCCCTCTGTTAGCCCAGATTTGGGCTCTAGTCTCAGCTTATATTTGAATGCCTACTTTCATAAGGTACTGTGATATATATTGGGGGTATTAACGTTGATAACATGTGCTCCTAACTCCAAAGGGTCTTATAAACAAGTGGGAGAGATTGGCTTTAAATAGATAATTTTGATACAATGAATCAAGTATAATAATGGAGGTATAGACTAAAAAAGTTATGGGAGCAAAAACTGGGGTCATGGACTCCATTGTAGGAAGCACACAGAAAGTTTTTGAACAGATGATACTCTTTTAAAAAAGTTTAATGGCATATAACTTACAAGCAATAACATCAACCAATGTGAAATGTAAATTTCATGTATAATTCTATTACAGCCACAAAATCAAGGTATGAAACATTTACATCAGTTTAAAAAGCCACTCTTCTCCCCAAATCCCCGATCTTGGCAAACATCGATCTTCATTCTATCACATAGTCTTGCCTTTTCTAGGATGTGAAATGAATACCTTCAGCTTCCTTTCATTTTATTTATTTATTTATTTATTTATTTATTTATTTTTCTTTCGAGATGGAGTTTCATTCTGTCACCCAGGCTGGAGTGCAGTGGTGAGGTCTCTGCTTACTGCAAGCCCCATCTCCCGGGTTCACGCCATTCTCCTGCCTCAACCTCCCGAGTAGCTAGGACTACAGATGCCTGCCACCATGACTGGCTAATTTTTTGTATTTTTAGTAGAGACAGGGATTCACCATGTTAGCCAGGATGGTCTTGATCTCCTGACCTCATGATCCGCCTGCCTCGGCCTCCCAAAGCGCTGGGATTACAGGTGGGAGCCACCACACCCAGCCCAGTTTCCCTTCATTTTCAAAGGTAGTTTTTGCTAAGATATAGAATTCTTGGCTGACAGTTTTTTTGTGGGTTTTTTCATTCTGAATATATTGTTTTACTGCCATCTAGCCTCCATTACTTCTGACAAGTCAGTTTTTTATTGTATTTTTTTCACTGTATGTAATCAGTTGTTTTTCTCTTGATTCTTTCAAGATTTTTCTTTTTCTATGGCTTTTTAACAGTCCAACTATGGTGTTTTTAGGTGTAGATATTTTTGTGTGTCTCCTACTTGGGATTTCTTAAGCTTCTTGGGTCTATAGATTAATGTGTATTTTTAAATTTGAGAAAGTTGTAAAAATTATTTCTTGAAATATTCTTTTTTCTCCTTCTTTCTTCTTCTAGCACTCCCATTACATATAGGTTGGTATGCTTGATATTGTTTCATAAGTCTTCAAGTCTCTGCTAATTTTTCTTAAATTTTCCTCTCTATTGTTCAAATTGGATAATTCTATGGATCTATTTCATGTTTACTGATTCTTCTGTCTTCTCAGTTCTGCTACCAAGTCTGTCTAGTGAATTTATCACTTCAGTTATTGTACTTACCAACTCCAGAATTTTCACTTGGTTATTTTTAATATTTAATATCTAACATTAATATTAAAAATATTTAATATTTTAAGCATTTAATAATTAATGTTTATATTGTTATGTTGATATTTCCAACTTCTTAAGTTATTGTGATCATAGTTTTTTTTAATTCTTAAACATGGTTTCCCTTAATTCTTTGAACCTGTTTATAACAACTGCTTTAAAGTCTGTTGAATCCAGCAACTGGACCTTCTCAGCGTCCATTAAAAATACAAATCCTTCTGTTTCCCTGAATATGGGTTATACTTTCTTATTTCTTCCTCTCATTATTTTTTGTTGGTGTTATTGAAACCTGGATAGAAGGCTGGATATTTTAGATATTTGTCTTAGTTCAGGCTGCTATAACAAATTACCATAGACTAGGTGGCATATAAACAATATACATTTATTTCTTATAGTTCTGGAGTCTAGAAGTCCAATGTGAGGTTGCAAGCATGGTTGGGTTCTGGTGAGAGCCCTCTTCCAAGTTGCAGACTGCCATATTCTTATTTTCTTATGCAGTGGAAAGAGAGTGAGAGAGCTCTCAGGAGTCCCTTTTATAAGGGCACCAATCCCATTCATGAGAGCTCCACCCTTATGACCTAATTACCTCACAAAGGCACTACCTTCTGAAACTATCATATTGGAGATTATGATCACAACATATGAATATTGAGGGGACACTAATATTCAGTTCATTGCAATAACATATTGTAGAAACTGTGGGTTCTTCATTTTTTCCCCTTAGTGCTGTTGTTTTTGCACCTTTTTTTTCCCCTGGGTTTTATTTTGTTTAGTAACTTGCTTTGCTTTAATCCGTGGAATATTTTCCACCTCTTCCTTACTCCCCAAGTTTGTGGCTGTAACGTGGCTCTTCT
Source organism: Nomascus leucogenys (assembly GCF_006542625.1). Classification (NCBI taxonomy): domain Eukaryota; kingdom Metazoa; phylum Chordata; class Mammalia; order Primates; family Hylobatidae; genus Nomascus; species Nomascus leucogenys. The sequence continues at coordinate 10,393,202 of NC_044406.1, forward strand.
TCTTTCCTCCTCTTCCTCCTCCCTTTTCCTTCTTCCTTCTCTTCTTCTTTGTCCTCCTCCTCTTTCTCCTCCTCTTCCTACTGTGTCCTTCCTCTTCTTTTTCCTCTTAGTCTTCCTTTTCCCAGCTTCCTATGGGTCACCCTTTTGTCTGTATAGCTTAGTTGTCAGCCAATAATTAGACAGAAACTGTGCTCAAACAATTTATGCCAGTAAAGATTCTACTTTCTGCTGACTGATCCGTGTGTAGGTCCATCACTTTCAAAGTTTAGGCGTTTTCAATCATCTTTAATTTTTTGCTGGATCCTCTTGCGTCTTCCTTGCATGTGCAAGCAGACTTGCAATCATCCAGAGATTGTGAAGAGCTTGGACCCACTCAGTTCTGCCTGTACACAGCCTCCTAATTAGCCAAGGATGTATGTAGAGCATTTCTAGCCCCCCCTATAGATCTCTAATTTCCAGGATATCCCCGTTAAATTTCTGATTTCTAGCTAGTCTGCCACTCATCCCCAGTGGGGCTACAACCTCAAGCTAACAGAGCTATGAAATTTCATCCCTTTTGTTTCCTACCAAATTTGCTAATTTGACTGGCAACACTTGTGGGTTTTCACCCTCTGCTCCAAATTAAGGCAGCCCCATCTAGTGGCAAATCTTCTATTTTACACTGCTAGCCCCATCTGACGCTACCACAAAGTAGCACTACTTTGCAGATTAATATGGGTGGGTGGATGGGAGTGTATGTGATCATTTCCAGGCAAGAATACCACAGACACGACCATTTTACTCAGAGTTCACTAGTTTTTCATGAATAAATACATCTCAATTTGTTGTCAGCCTTTCATCTATTTTTAGGCCCTTGAAATGATTATTGTTAGTTTTTCCAGTTTTATAATTTTGTTTTGGGAAGATATTTTCTGACCATATTACTCTGCTGTTACCAAAAGTTTTTCTTTTATATATTACATCTTGCGTTTCTAGAATAAACCCTACTCGGTCATGACATATCCTTTTTATATGTTGCTATATTTGATTTGCTGACATTTTATTAAGGATTTTCTTGTCATGTTCATAAGTGATATTGGTTTCTATTGCCTTTTTTTATAATATCTTTTTCTTGTTTTTATATCAAGTTAGTGCTAGCCTCATAAAATGAACTAAACATATTCCCCCACATTCTATTTCCTGGAAAAGTTTGTGTATAATTGGCATTTTTTCTTCTTTATATATGTGGTAGAACTCACCATTAAAGCCATCTGGTCTGGAGTTTCCTGTTGGGGAAGGCTTTTAACTGAAAATTCAATTTCTTTAATAGATGTAGGCTATTCAGGTAATCAATTTCTTCTCAAATGAGTTTTGGCAGTTTGTGTCTTTCAAGAAATTTGTCCATTTTACCTGAGTTTTAAAATTTATTGTTGTGACATCGGTCATAATGGTCCCTTAATATCGTTTAATGTTTGTAGGATGCTTCCTTTTTATTCCTGATATTGTTGATATGTGTATTTCTTTTTTTTCTTGATTAGTCTTGCTATTGTTTTTCCAATTTTATTAATCTTCTCAATAATGGTTTCATTGAATTTATTCATCGTTTTTCTGTTTCATTGATTTTTGCTCTTTATTCATATTTTTTTCCTTCTGCTTGCGTTAGGTTTCATTTGCTTTCTTTAACAGATTTTCTTGAGTTGGAGCTTAAAACACTGATCTGAGACCTTTTTTTCTTTTTAGTATATTCATCAATGTTATAATTCTCCCTCTAATCATTGCTTTATCTGCATCCCACACGTTTTGATAAGTTGTGTCTTCATTTTCAAAATTCCATTAAAAGCATTCTAATATCCATTGTGATTTTTTCTTCAGACCATGAGTTATTTAGCATTGTGTTGTTTAAATTCCAAATGTGTGAGAGATTTTCCTAGTGTTTTTCTTCTGTTGATCTCTAGTTTAGTTCTGTTGAATTCAGAGAAAACATTTTAATCAACCATCTGAAATGTATTGAGCCTTGTTTTATGTCTCAAAATATGGTCTATATTGATGAATATATACCATACATACTTGAAAGTATGTTCTTGTTTGTTGGATGGAATTTATATCAAGTTGGTTAATAGTGTTTGTCAAGTATTTTATATCACTACTGACTTTCTGCTTACATGTTATTATCAACTTCTGAATGAGGAATTTTAAATCTCCAACTATAATTTTTGATTTCTCCATTTTAAGAATCTTAATATTTAAAATGTGAGACTTCTCCACTCACTAGCCAAATGATTGTAAACAATCCCCCTAAGGCCACAGGATTCACTTTTTTATGGTTAAAATGCTGATTCTCTTTCTACCTCAGAGTATTGTGGTGTTTACCAAAATAAATAATTTAAGAAGAGGCATTATAAAACATATACACTAAGTAAATTTATGATCTCATTAATGCCCACATTGAAACATTATATAAACATGAACAGAATAATTTATAGTAATATAGGATTAGAATTTATGGCAGCATTTTTTCTTTCTGGAGACAGAGTCTCACTCTGTTGCCCAGGCTGGAGTGCAGTGGTGTGATCTCGGCTCACCGCAACCTCTGCCACCTCCCAGGTTCAAGCTATTCTTGTGCCTCAGCCTCTCAAGTAGCTGGAACTACAGGCACGTGCCACCACACCCAACTAATTTTTTTGTGTTTTTGGTAGAGATGGGGTTTCACCATGTTGCCCAGGCTGATCTTAAACTCCTGAGCTCAGGCAATCCGCTTGCTTTCGCCTCCCAAAGTGCTAAGATTACAGACATGGGCCACTGTGCCTAGCCAATGACTGCATTTTTAATATGATTTTCCAACCAAAATATCAAGCCTTCTTCATAGGTATGTGACATGTCAAAACACAGAGATATACCTGGTAGAACATATTCATATGTCTTTTGCAAATTAATATTAAATATTTATATTAGACATTAAAAATCACCATTTTTATTATTCAAGAAATGTATTTAATTTTGCTGTTACAAAAAAGAAATGTAACCCCTCCCCACAAAAAAAAAAAACATCTTCCAAGAATCCCTTTAGAGAGATTGTCTATTCTCCTTAAGTGTCATAACACCATATATTGAGCTCATTGTTAGTCTAGCCAAAAGGTCAGCAAACATTTTCTGTAAAGGGATAGATGGTTAGGCTTTGCCATCTCTATCTCAGCTACTCAACTCTGCTGTTATAGTGCAAAAGCAACCATGGACAATATGTGAACAAATAAGCATGGCTGTGTTCCAATAAAACATAATTTACAAAAGCAGGTGGTGGATCTGATTTGGCCTTGGCTGTCGTCTGCCAACTTCTGGTGTAGACAGTAACTCCTGTTTTGCCCTCTCTCAATTCAAATACTGACTTTGTTTGTCTCTGTACATATGTTTGGTAACTGAGAGAGGTGAGAGGACATTCTGTTCAGGGAAGGTGACAGTGGAAAGAAAGATGAAAGAGGTTAGAATGCCCACTTGAGCTGGTTTTAAACTTCCTGCAGTGGAAACAATATAGAGGGCAAGGTTAACAGAATCATTCAAGAAGCTTTATGGGGCTGGCTGCCAAAATGTGACACTGTTTTGCAGCAAAACGCTTCTCCCTTCCTCTGAATGGACTCCAACTTCATGGTGGCAACTTGGAGAACCTCTTTGGCATAATTTTGGTGGAGTTTGATAGGTCCTGGCAGCAGGGTGGCTCCTCCTGATGACTGAGTGGGCAGGGGATGGAGACCAGGTTAGCAAATGCAAGCAAAGAGACAAAGGTAGACATTTGGGAATGACTGCTCGTGGCAGACATTTTTGTAGACACATGAAAAGCATCCTTTGGAACATTGAGAGAGATTATAATGATAATGATAGGAGGGAAAGTCGGAGACTTCAGTCCAATTGCTTTGCAAGTGATTGCTGTTGAGCCAGAAGATATTTCAGCAATCACAGGAAATAACCAAGGTGAGCCAAAGTGGTGCCACAGCCAGATTTGGACAGAGAATGGAAGATGGGCAGGCAAGATCCATACACTTTCCCTCAGGGTGCTTTGATGGTAGCAAGGAGGTGGTATCCTGGCTCTGTTTGTGGGTTTAATTGACTGGCTGGTTATCAGGAAGAGATTAGCAGTACATAGAGAGAAGGCGTCTTTCACAGGCTACTTCAACTGCAGGTGCTGACTTCTCCAATCCAGAAGCCCCACCGAAGAAGAACATGCCCCTTTGTCTTTTCAACTGAAGTTGGCAGCTGGAAGGGAAGCAAGCTTCTGTAAGCCACTCCCAGCCTGTGTTCTTTTTCTTTGCCTGTCAGTTTGAAAGTTTTGGTGTAATCAGGTTGGTCTCACATCGTTATATGTAGCTCAGGCTTGGAATATTACCCTTGGAAATGGAAGCTCATGCTTAACACAAGACAAATTTTATTCTCATTTTCTCAGAGATCAAAAAGGGGAACATTTACTGGAAAGGTATTTTCCTCCCTGTCTTCAATCTAAGTGACTGACACAATGAACAGACAGTTTGAGTTTAATACTGCTTTTTTAAGTTAGAGAGCAAATGGCTTGTTGGGATAATAACACATAAAAGAAATATAAAGGCTCAAATTCCTCCAAGGACAAAAACATCACTTGAGAGATGAGTCTGCTGGCCTGATAAGCTAGTGAACTTATCTCAACCTATGAAGGAAAAAAAGTCCTGTGTGTGCATGGTAACAAAACAAGATTTTGAACTTTGCCTGTGGATTTCCATTTGGTCAAAGAGACAACTTTTAAAAGCCCCATCAATACTTGTATTTTTTTAAACATGTGGAAGCTACTCTGTTGTCCAATTACACTGTAGGACATGAGAACAAATTGATTATTTTCTGATATTTATAGCAGAATAAATGGAATTACAAAAAAAAAAGAAAAAAAGAAGAAGAAGAAGCTGCTTCTAGACAGTAGAAAAATGGTGAAGGGGCCGGGAATTTATGGGTCACCAAATCTGCCCCACGCATGGGATTGGGTACTGCAGTTTTAGTACTTCATTTTGCTTTACTTGATTCTGAGGTCATTACCATTACTCCATTTTAGAGATAAAGAAACCAAGGCTAAAGGGAGCCTGAAACTGCCTCTTAAAGGGGGCCTGCAGCTTCTAAGTGACCTAGTTGAAATTCATAGCCATATCTGCCTCCAAAGCCAGTTGTCTTTGAAGCCGTCTACTTTGTCTAGCCTGTGATTCAGTGTTTAGTGGGCCTATGCATTTCAGGGAGAGCCAGATAATATGCACATTCCTGGCCCCTGACTCTTGGGATCCTAATTCTATTGCTTTTTGGTGAGTACAGTCAGGAGTTTCCATTTTCCCGGCATGTCCCATGATTGTGAGGCTGACTGGCTGAGGACAATACTTGGAGGAGTGCTGGTCTGTACCTAAGGTTCTCCATGCTAACTGCACATTGAATCATCTCAGAGGTTTACAAAATACCGGTGCCTGACACTTCACCCCAGATTGTCTGGGGAAGGGGGTCAAGGCTAAAGTCTCACCCTCTCAGAGTCATGCTCATTATGATGGACAGTGAGGATTATGAATCTCTGATCTAGCTGATTCTGCTCTCAGTTTCATTGCTGAGTAAAATGCATGATCACTGGTAGTCTTTGCTCCTCTGTGGAAACTTAAGATATTGGACTCTAACTTCAAGATCTCTTCTACACACCTGGATCATAGAAGAAAATTAGTTGACATTGGAAGCACTGTTTAGTTTTCAAGGAAAAATTCCAAATATATATGTTTTCTTTCTAGAATTGAATTTTTAAATGCCATTTTCCATTTGGTAAATAAGGAAAAACAATGTTTACAGATAAAATCTGATTTTGTTTCAGTACTTCCTGTAGAATAAAGATGAAGAATTCAAGAATTTCCCTGTAGCTATGAAATCAAACTAGGGAAGAATGGCAAGGGGTGAAGATAATTGAGTGAGCGAGCAGAGGCAGGGGCTCCATGCCTGGTCAAGTTTCCTGTTTCTGTAGGACTCCAAGCAAACTCTGGAGAAAACAGATATGGAGGAAACAGAATGACACGTTTTTAGATTTGGTAATTGTAGTCATTTTAACCACATTAGACAGTGAGAGTTTCCAATACATCCTAGAATTTTAATTCAACTAGATGGGACTTGAAGAACAGTCTAAAACTCCCTCTGTATTCCATAATATCTCTTGGATAAATTAATTCCAGATTTATAGAAGGTTCATAGATGCAGAAAGTGAATTTGTCTTTTTTAGAAATGATTAATACATCTAGCATGGCAAATTGATGGCATGTTGCGTCTGACTAGTGCATTGCACAGTGTCCTTCAATTATGATGTCCTTTAAATAATAACTAGGTAGAAATATGACTTTTTTTTCTTTTTTTTTGGAAAACGTCTAAGTGCTCTGAGTTCCTCTAACAGAATACCACCTCATCTGGGGCTGAAAACTCAAATGCCTACAGGATGCCAGGCAAGTAAACTAAAAAGGAGTACTGAGCAGCAAGAAGGGACCATGGCAATTGTGGAAAGTTTGAGCATGCAAGTCTAACTGAAGGCATTCAAACACACATTTTTAAAAACACTGGGGAGGCTGAATGAAACACATCCAAGGGCCACCACTTTGCAACTCCTGAACCAAGCGAAACCAACTGGTGTCCTGTTGTAGGCTTGTATTGTAGAGCTTTAAAGCTATAATCCCTTGAATTATTTGATATTTCTTTATAACTGTTAACATGCCATTTTGTTGCCAGCCTGTCTTCTTCTCCAGAGAAAGAAAACAAAACTTGAAACAAACAAACAACCCTGTGTGTTCTTTAAACTGTAGCAGCTGTGGCTAAACATATGGGAAAAATTATTTCTATGGATATTATTATTCTCTGTGTACTGTTCTGGATAGAGAGAAAAATAAACTTTTTTCATGTATATGTTAAATAACATGGTGTAGACACAACATATGCTGCCTTTGTCACTTAGACATTTTCACGTTGAGATTTGAGTTGTGTTCAGAAATTTAAATTAATGTAACTTCTTGATACAGATATCTGCCAAAGTTTGCAAGCATAAATCTCCATAGGATATATATTTTTTAGGGATAAAAGAAAAAAAGAGCTTTCTAGCAATACAAAAAAAGAGCTTTCAGGGTGTGCTTATTTTTACTGGAGTTGACTTTTATTTCTTATTCCTTGGCACATTGTGCTGACCTTATAAATACTATTGGATGTTAACCTTGCAAATATAAATAAGAATTGTCAATAACGGAAACTGTATTTCTGAACACAGAGGTCAGATTCTCCTCTAAGCTGCATAAGATTGCTTTGTGAGCTTTTAGTATGGAAGAGTAATAAAACGATTTTGGGGGGAAGCATTTTCAATGAAAGCGGTTGACCAAGTTTTCTAATAATAGAGGTTGCTTAGCACATGCTGCACAATGGAAACTCAGCAAAATAGTCTTATTCCTCAGTTGAAGGTGTAGAAATGCTGCCCTACATTTGTGTTAGAGAAGGAAATATGCTTGACTATTTCAATCTAACAAACATCTAAACTGAGTCATGGGACATCTGATGACTAAAGAAATCCTTGCCCTCATATGGAGAGCATATGGTACAGAGCTGTGCTGTCCAATATGGTAGCAACTAGCTACATGTGGCTATTTAAATGAAAATTAATTAAAATTAGAAATCCAATTCCTTAGTTCTACTGGTCACATGACAAGTTTTCAATAGCCATATGTTGTAGTGACTACCATATTGGATAGCACAGATATAGAACATGTCCATCATCACAGAATCCATTGGACAGCACTGGTGTAGAGATAGTGAACTCACCTCTGGAGTCAGACTGATTGGGTTTGAAAGTAAGTTGTACCACCAACCAGCTGTGTGAACTCAGAAGAGTTTCTTGGGATCACCATGCCTCAGTTTCCCCCATCTGCAAAATGGGAATGATACTCATGAGGGCTGCTATGAGGATTAAATGAATGTATTCATATAAAATACATGTAAAACTACCTGACCCATAGGAAGTGTACAGTAGATATTGGGGTTGTTCCTCAGTAGACATTTCACAGAACATTTTGAACACCCAACAGAGGCAGCAAATTAATTCTGACCCAGAGAGACTGAGGAAACTTCGTGGGAATGGTGATATTTAAATTGTGCTTAGAATGATGAATTTTAAAAAATGAAGAAGGGAAGTGGATGGGGAGGGGGAGGGTATTCCAGGCATGTGGAACAGCTTATGCAAGGGCATGGGGGCAAGAAATTACATGGTACATTTGGGCAATGACAAATCACCCAATTTGTCTGTGGAAAGAGGAATGGATGGCAGAAAGTGAGGCTAGAAGGGCAGGTGAACAAAGACTGTATTTCCTTGCATGCCACGCTGAAGAGGCTAGATTTTATTTTATAAATACAGAGCCAGTGAAGGTTTCTGACATGACCATATCCAAGATAACTATGGTGATATTGTGGAAGATGGATTTAAGTGGGGGTCCAGCAATCAGTCAGAAAGGGAAAAGGGGGGATAATGAAATCTTGAACTCAGGCTGACAGAGTGTGGAGGTGGAAGGGAGAGGAGTGTTGATAAGTGTTCAGCATGAATTACATGTGGGGAGGCAGAAAGAGGGGATTCAAAGATTTGGGTGGAGACTTCAGGAGAAGGGTTGGGTATCTCACCTCCCATGAAGGCTTCCTAGACCTCCTCAGACAGTGCTGACAGTGCCTTGCTTTGTGTCTCACATTCCAGCTCTAGATGGCAGCGGTCCCCAGTCATCAGTGCTGCCTTACGTTAATCTGGTTCCCCCTGTGGTAGGTTGTGATTCCATAAGGAGGAGACTGGGCAGTGTCTATACCATGAAGAGGGGACTAGACCATGTCTGCACTGTCATGTGCCTTTTTGTGGATCTTCCCACACCCTCTTTCTTGTCAGCAGAGCTCCCCTCCCCTCCTACTAAAATGCCAGATACCTGTGTTCCTAGCCTCCCTCACAGATAAGGCATGGGCACATGATTCGATCCTGACCAATGTGAACTGGGGAAATACTGGGGCTGAGGCCGGGGCTGTACAAAGACTTTCTTCCAGGACTGAAGGAGAGAGTTGGGAAACTTCCTACCTCTTCCTGCTCAAAGACGCTGTTCTGCAAAAAAGTAGGCAAAGGTCATGAACTGACACTTTTCAAAAGAAGACATAAAAGTGGCCAATGAACATTTGAAAAAATGCTCAGCATCACTAATCATCAGAGAAATGAAAATTAAAACCACAATGAGATAACATCTCACATCAGTCAGAATGGCTATTCTTAAAAATTCAAAAAATAACAGATATTGATGAGGATGCAGAAAAAAGGGAGTACTTACACACTGATAGTGGGAATGAAAATACATTAGACCCCTATAGAAAACAATATGGAGATTTATCAGAGAACTAAAAATAGAACTTCCGCGTGACCCGGCAATTCCACTGCTGAGTATCAACCCAAGGGAAAATAAATCATTCTATCAAAAAGACACCTGTGCTTGTATGTTCATCACAGCTCTATTCACAATGTGAAAATCATGGAATCAAACTAGGTGCCCATCAGTGGTGGATTGGACAAAGAAAATGTGGCACATAGACACCATGGAATACTATACAGCCATAAAAAGAGTGAAATCATGTTCTTTGCAGCAACATGGATACAGCTGGAGGCTATTATCCTAAGTGAATGAATTAACACAGAAACAAAAATACCACAAGTTCTCATTTATAAGTGGGAGCTAAACAATGGGTACACATGGACATAAACATGGAAATGATAGACGTTGCAGACTCCACAAGGAGGGAGGAAGGGAAGGAGGAGGGCAAGGGCTGAAAAACTACCTGTTGGGTACAATATTCACTACTTGGGTGATGGGTTCAGTGGAAGCCCAAACCCCGGGATTACACAATATACCCATGTAACAAACCTGCACGTGTACCCTGTAAATCTAAAAAAAAAAAAAAGAAAAAGAAAAAAGTTAATAGCCAACAAAAGAAAGACACTGTTCTGTGAAAATGTAACAGATATGTGGCTGCCCTATTGTCACAATGAGGCAAAGGTGAATAGAACATAGAAGCTGATTCTGAGCCCTGATATCGTTGAGGCTCTGGACTAAACATGGAACTGCCGTTCTCCACAAACTTCCTCCTATCCTTGCTCTTTATGTGCCCTTTAAATAGGTGTTCTCTTACTTCACTTGAAATCACTTCAATGGAAAAAGGATTGTGTGTGTCCAGTGCTTACACTGGAGCAAGCACATACCAATGTTTTTTAAAATGTTTAAGTTTAGTTGTGCAAATTGGGTTATTAACTAGTTCTGATTGTAAAGGAGAGAATAAATTTGGTTTTGACTGATTCATTTGATATATCTCTGAGATATAGAAAGGGACACAGGCCAGGCACGGTGGCTCATGCCTGTAATCCCAGCACTTTGGGAGGCCAAGGCGGGTGGATCACCTGAGTTCAGGAGTTCGAGACCAGCCTGGCCAACATGGTGAAACCCCTTTCTACTAAAAATACAAAATTAGCCGGGCATGGTGGCACATGCCTGTAATCCCAGCTTCTCAGGAGGCTGAGGTAGGAGAATCGCTTGAAACCGGAAGGCAGAGGTTGCAGTGAGCCAAGATCACACCATTGCACTCCAGCCTGGGCAATGAGCAAAACTCCATCTCAAAACAAAAACGAAAAAAGAAAGGGACACAGCTAGAATGAATGTGTACTTGGGTCGCATGGGAGATAGAGTGACTAAAGTTACAGATTTATATATCCTAGCCACACATACATGCAAATTGACATGTTGGGGAAGTGAGCCATCTAAGCAGAGCATGCAGAGATAATTTTTTAAAAAGGATTGATCACCAATCCTCCTGGTAGGGGTGGGAGCAGTGAATGTTGAGAAAAAATGAACACAGAGATAGTCATGAGGGGAACTAGGCTAAAACTGAGATGGCAGCCAAGGAGGGAAGACATTTCCAGAATGGGATGGCAATGCCAGACACCTTGGAGGGTTTCTTCCCGTCCATGTAGACATGGTGGACATCTGTCCTGTGAATTTTCTCCCAGTGACCTGTCTTTTTTTCTCTGTCTCCTGTTCCTTTCTAACAAAGTCATTTTAATTGAAGACTTTTCTGCTACTTGCTGTGGACTTGTTATTATCCATTATCTTCTAGGCCATCTTCAAGGTTTCTCAGTGTCAGCATTGTTGGTATTTTAGATTGTCCTGTGCATGGTAGGATAGTTAGTGGCATCCCCAGCCTGTATATACTGGATACCAGTAGTACCTCCCATCTCCCCATTGTAACAAACAAAAATGTCTATCAGCATTGTCTAATACCCCCTGAGATGCAAACTTGCCCTCAGTCGAGAACCACTGCTCTAGGCAAAGGGTTTGGTTATATGCCAAAATCTAAAGAACAAATAAGAGGGACTATATAATATCTGTTATGAATCATTGGTAAGCCCATTAGAATCCATCAAACAGCCTACAGATTGGGTGGTTGGGAGGACAGGGCCAATAGGGAGTGCGAGTGGGAGGCTGTGCACAGGGGATCATCAGTGCTGTGGAGGGAGGATTAGTGTGGCTGGAACATTTCAGGGAACTTCTAGGGAGTCAAGGGGACACCAAGAAATCACTCTTGGTGGTTATCATCGGAGGAGTTCAATGACAATTCCTGCCTACTTGGAGATATGACACTGGTGATAGGTTTTTGGGAAAAAGGCTCCCCAAATCAGGAGCTCCACCATGAAAACCAGTTTATGTTTCAAATTCAAGGCTACAAATTAAAACTGCCTCATTGTACTCAATTCTCAAGGTTTTAAAGCTGAAATAGAATACAGCATCTTTACAAAATTTCTCCCTTCTCCTCCTTGCCCCTCTTCAGAGATTGTCAGTTTATACACAGTAAAGAGTTCGGTATCTGTGACAGCACTGCATGCTATCTGCTGGATTAGTATTAAACTATTCTGGATTCAGCAAAGAATTACTGCAGGACAATATGGCAATGAAGATTTAGATAATGGATATTTATTAGTGAGTAAATCTCTTTTTAGCCCTGTAATTCCCAAATTAAAAACAACACAGCTGGCATCCTTTTATGAAACATTAGGCAAACACATCAAACTCTCTTCCCTCCCACCATCTAAATTCCTGATACAATTTCCAAGATTCCTTCCCCCCACCATTGTGTTTCTAATACAAATAGAGAATTTTTATTCTGGGCTGTTGAGATTCTGTATTGCTAGGACCAGGGGAAAAAAAGCCCAGCATTTTTTCATTTTTTTCACTAACTGTGGGCTTTAATCACAATCGATGATTAATTCTAACATCTTTATTTAAATGCCAGCATTGTTATGACGAGTAAACTCCAGTCAGCTGCACCGTGGCCCTATTAAATAAATGCAGTGAACATTTCTTCTTGCCTGCAGGTTGATTCCTGCAGCCTCTGCCCTTCCTTTCCCATCTCTACTTTCTCCAGTTCCCAAACGATTAATCACAGTATCTTCTGTATGGTCATTAGTCCTGTAAGATGTGCCGACTTAAAATAATGATTTTTGGAACAAAGGGGAATATCTCTTGTGATAAGACTGAGACATGCTAAGCTTTGACTTCCCCTTAGGAGGAACTTTTTCAGTTTCTAAGAAGAAAGAAAAATAACATTTAATGAAAACCTACTGGGTGTTAGAATTTTCTCTCATTTGCTTCTCACAGCAACCCTGGGAAGCAGATAGCAGTTTTTTTATTTGACAAATAAATTAAAACTCAAAGAGTTAATGAAATCTGCACAAGGCCATAGTGCTAATAGATGATGAGATCAGATTCCAAGGACAAAGTGTTATAGCTATGCCACCAGCCTCTTTCCTCTGGGCCCAGCTGCTGCTCATTCTAGGAAGTCTAGGAGCAGAGGCAGCCCTAGACAAATGGAGAAGAGAGAGAGACGTTTTACCTTCAGTATCCCCCAAAGTACCTTTCTGCATGTGTCTAGCTGGACAATCTGAGGCATCTGAAAAGTCAGGATAATGCTGGCCAACTGCTTTAGCAAGCATTCCCCAATTTTGGTGCTGTAATGTGGTAAATGGTTTAATTGCCCCCAGTTGTTTAAAGTTATAGATCAGGTCCTATTACATAAGGAGATTGTCATCCACATCCACTGCCCTGTAACTTGCCATGCCTTTCTATGGGGGGTGTATTAGTCAACTTGGGCTGTCGTAACAAAGTACCACAGACTGCATGGCTTAAACAACAGAAATTAATTTTCTCACAGTTCTGGAGGCTGGAAGTCCATTATCAAGGTGCCAGCAGGTACGATTTCTTCCAAGGCCTCTTTCCTTGACTTTCAGGTGGCCACCTTCTTGCTATATCTTCACATGGCCTTTTTCTGTGTACATGTGCATTCCTGGTGTCTCTTCCTCTTCTTATAAGGACACCAGTCCTATTGGATTAGGGCCCCACCCTTATGTCTTCATTTAATATTAATTACCCCTTTAAAGGCCTTATCTCCAAATACAATCACATTGGGGGTTAGGGCTTCAATTTATGCATTTGTGAGGGACATGATTCAGTCCATAACATGGGGAAAGTAGAGTTTCCTTCCCATTGACTAGGGCTTGGCCAGTGGAATTTGAGCAAATGTAATAGATGCTGTATCTTAGTGGAAGCTTAAAAGCTTTGCATAGCAGCTCTGTTGCTGGTCCATTTATCCCTATGCCTTAAAAACGGCCCCAAATAGGGACTGATCCTTCAGCTTGGATTCTGGAATAAAGAAAATATAAGAAGCATAGCCACAGTCAACAGCAGTTAACATGTAATATGAACTATAAATAAACTTTTGTTGTCATAGGCTATTGAGAGTTTTGGGATTGTTACCACAGCATAACCTAACAAAAGCTAACAGATACACCTAGTAACATAAAACTTTATTTCTTGCTCAGTTACAGTATGATGCAGGTTAGGTATCTCTTCTTTTTGTCTGTCTTTCTCAATAGTAATTTAGAAATCTGAGCTCTTTGTATCATGAGGGTAGCTACACAGCTGGAAACAAGACAAAGCCAATGATTTATTCGGAGATTTTAGTGGACAGGCCTAGAAATGGAGTATATCACTCTGTCTTCATTTCCTTGATGAGAATTAATCATGTGGTCCAAACTTAAATGCAGGGTGTATTAGGCATTCTTGCATTGCTCTAAAGAAACATCTGAGACTGGGTAAGTTATAAAGAAAAGAGGTTTTATTGGCTCACAGTTCCACAGGCTTTACAGGAAGCATGGTGCTGGCATCTGCTCGGCCTCTGGGGAGGCCTCAGGAAGCTTAAAATCATGGCAGAAGGCAAAGGGGGAGCAGGCATATCACATGGTCAGAGCAGGAGCAAGAGAGCAGGTGTGGGGTGCCACATATCTTTTAAACAACCAGATCTCATGAGAAGTCACTCACTATCACAAGGACAGCACCAAGAGAATGGTGCTAAACCTTTCATGAGAAACCCACCCCCATCATCCAGTCAACTCCCACCAAGCCCCACCTCTAATATTGGGGATTACAATTCAACATGAGATTTGGGATATAGAAGCTGGGCTGAAGGGAGAGAAAGCTGGGGGCCCTGCATGGGCTCCCACACACTGGGGCTTATATTGGAACCACAAAAGCTCCAGGGGAATTGGTGATTTAAACTGGCAAGGAGCAATCTGCTCTCACCACGGACCTCTGGAACCCCAGAAGGAAGGGACTCCTTGACCACCACAGCCACTTGAGGTGACAGGAAGAGCTGCTTAGAGAAGTTGTGGGGCAGCAAGCCAGCTGATGTGGAGCCCACGGGGTTTGGTGTGGGAGCATTTGTAGTAGAGCATGGCCAGGGATGGCCATTCCCTTAGGCTTGACTTGTTTCCGTAAGAGACCTTAGCCCTAGGGAACAGTTGGACCTGATCTCTGAAAGGTGGTCTTGCACATCAGATGGGGCAGGTCTGACCTGAGCACCCCTTGGTCTGCTGGCCTCTCCTGGGACCCCAGCCAGGCCATGCCTACTTACAGGGCAGTCTCAGGTGCTCTGGGGACCCACACCATAACTTCTGCACTGGTGGACCATGCCTGACCAGTGGAATGCTCCAGTAAGGTAGCCCATTTGGCCATATGCAGCAGCCCACATGCTCCCTCCCCATACTTCAGCTTCCCCAGCCCCACAGCAGCTCCCTGCATTGCTTTGCTGGCATGTGTCTGCATGGGCAGGTTTTGCTTTACTTGCCATGCCAGCATGTAGAAAAGCAGTCCACTCCCCTCCACTCCACCACCAACTCCCATTGCAGATGGAGCCTTGGTGGGCACAGAATCAGCAAGCCCCACCCCTGCCAGTGCCCTGCCCTTGCACTAACACTGTGCAGAGAACAGCAGATCTTCCCACACCCTGAGTGATCACTCCTGTTTGCAGGGCACAAAGAAGTCACCTAGACCTGCACTGGCCAGCACCACACCCCAAGCCAACACCACATTAAGAGCAACCATGCATACAGTCTCCAACAGGGCCCCCTTACCCCCCACCCCAGCTGCATTGCCTCTGATACTGTGGTGAGTGTCTTCAGGGAGGCAGGCACCCCTGCATCCACTAGCACTCTACTGCAGCTGCTCATCTCAGCCCCACCCCAACAGTGGATTCCAAGCTTGAGGAGCCAGAGAACAAAGTTGGGGCCTAATACAAGTCCCCCAGCATTAGAACATGCAATCCAGGTGTTGAGAGTTGAGCCTTGACCTCTAAAATCTCCCAGAAACAAAGCCAGTTGGCTGAATGCACCTTATACCACAAACCCTCAAGGTCATCAAATAGGATAAAAGAAAATTTAAAAACCATCCAAAGGTCGGCAACCTCAAGGGTTGGAGGTAGATAAGCCCACAAAAAATGAGAAAGAATCAGCACAAGAATGCTGAAAACTCAAAAAGCCAGAGTGCCTTCTTCTTTCTTCTAAATGACCACATCACCTTTCCAGCAAGGGTTTGGAACCAGGCTGAGATTGAGACAGCTGAAATGACAGAATTCAGAATATGGATAGGAATTAAGATCATCGGCTATAGGAGTACATTGAAACCCAATGCAAGGAAGCTAAAAATCATGATAAAATAATGCAGGAGTTGACAGACCAAATAGCCAGTATAGAGGAGAATGTAACCAATCTGAGAGAGCTGAAAAACATAGTACAAGAATTTCATAATGCAATCACAAGTATTAATAGCAGAATAGACCAAGTGGAGAAAAGAATTTCAGAGCTTGAAGACTAGCTTTATAAAATAAGACAGGCAGACAAGAATAGAGAAAAAACAATGAAAAGAAATGAACAAAACCTCCAGGAATCTGTGACTGACTGGTGTCCCTGAAAGAGATGAAAAGAATGAAGCCAACTTGGAAAACATATTTCAGGATATCATTCATGAGAACTTTCTCAATCTAGCTAGAGAGGCCAACATTCAAATTCAGGAAATGCAGAGAACCCCAGTAAGATAATCTACAAGAAGATCATCCCAAGGACACGTAATCATCAGATTCTCCAAGGTCAAAATGAAAGAAAAAATATTAAAGGCGGCTAGATAAAAAGGTCAGATTACCTACAAAGGGAAGCCCATTAGCCTAACAGCAAACCTCTCAGCTGAAACCCTACAAGTCAGGAGAGATTGTGGGAAAATGTTCAACATTCTCAAAGCAAAGAAATTCCAACCCATAATTTCATATCTGTCCAAACTAAGCTTCATAAGCGAAGGAGGAATAAGATCCTTTTCAGACAAGAAAATGCTGAGGGAATTTGTTACCACTAGACCTGCCTTACAAGAGCTCCTGAAGGAAGCACTAAATATGAAAAGGAAAGGCTTACCAGCCATTATAAAAACACACTGAAGTACACAGACCAGTGACACTATAAAGCAACCACATAAACAAGTCTGCAAAATAACCAGCTAACATGATGACAGGATCAAATCCACACATATTAATACTAGGCTTAAATGTTAATGGGCTAAATGTCCCAATTAAAAGACACAGAGTGGCAAGCTGAATAAAGAACCAAGACCCATTAGTATGCTGTCTTCAAGAGACCCGTCTCACATGCAGTGACACATATAGGCTCAAAATAAAGGGATAGAGAAAAATCTAAGCAAATGGAAAACAAAAAAGCAAGGATTGCAATCCTAGTTTCTGAGAAAACAGACTTTAAACCAACAGAGATTAAAAAAAAAAAAAACATGAAGAAGGGCATTACGTAATGGTAAACGGTTCAATTCAACAAGAAGATCTAAGTATCCTAAATATATATGCACCCAACACAGGAGTGCCCAGATTCATAAAGCAAGTTTGTAGAGACCTTCAAAGAGACTTAGACTCCCACACAGTAATAGTGAGAGACTTTAACATCCCACTGACATTATTAGATCATCGAGACAGAAAATTAACCAAGACGTTCAGGACCTAGACTCAGCACGGGATCAAATGGACCTGATATCTACAGAACTCTCTACCCCAAAACAACAGATTATATATTTTTCTCATTGCCACATGGCACATACTCTAAAATTGATCACACAATCGAAGTAAAACACTCTTCAGCAAATGCGAAAGAGTTGAAACCATAACAAACAACCTCTCAGACCACAGTGCAATCAAATTAGAAATCAAGACTAAGAAATTCACTCAAAACCATACAATTACATGGAAATTGAATAACCTGCTCCTGAATGACTTTGGGAGTAAATAATGAAATTAAGGCAGAAATCACGAAGTTCTTTGAAACTAATGAGAAAAAAGGTACAACATACCAGAATCTCTGGGACACAGCTAAGACAGCGTTAGGAGGGAAATTTATAGCACTAAATGCCCACATTGAAAAAGTTAGAAAGATCTCAAGCTAACAACCTAACATCACAACTGAAAAAACTACAGAACCAAGAGCAAACAAATCCCAAAGCTAGCAGACGACAATCTGAGCTGAACTGAAGGATATTGAGACATGAAAAACCATTCACAAGACCAACAAGTCCAGGAGCTGGTTTTTTGAAAAAATTAATAAAATAGACTGCTAGCTAGACTAATAAAGAAGAAAAGAGAGAAGATTCAAATAAACACAATAAGAAATGACAAGGTGGATATTACCACTGACCCCACTGAAATACAAACAGCCATCAGAGAATAATATGAACACTTCCATGCACATAAACTAGAAAATTTAGAAGAAATGGATGAACCAGAAGAAACTGAATCCCTGAACAGACCAGTAATGAGCTCTGAAATTGAGGTAATAATAAACAGCTTATCAACAAAGAAAAAAAAAAAAAAAGCCCAGGACCAGATGGATTCACAGCTGAATTCTACCAGATGTACAAAGAAGAGCTGGTACCATTCCTACTGAAACAATTCCAAAAAAATTGAGTAGGAGAGACTGCATGCTAATTCATTATATGAGGCCAGCATCATCCTGATACCAAAACCTGGCAGAGATGCAACAACAAAAAAGAAAACTTCAGGCCAATATTCTCAATGAACATTGATGTAAAAATCCTTAACAAAATACTGGTAAACCAAATTCAGCAGCACATCATGAAGCTTATCCATTACAATCAAGTAGGCTTTATCCCTGGGATACAAGGATGGTTCAACATATGCAAATCAATAAATGTGATTCATCATATAAACAGGACTAAAGACAAAAACCACATGATTATCTCAATAGATGCATAAAAGTCTTTTGATAAAATTTAACACCCCTTCATGTCAAAAACTCTCAATAAACTAGGTATTGAAGGAACATACTCAAAATAATAAGAGCCATGTACGACAAACCCACAACCAATATCATACTGAATGGGCAAAAGCTAGAAGCATTCCCTCTGAAAATCAGCACAAGACAAGGATGACTTCTCTCACCACTCCTATTCAGCATAGTATTGGAAGTCCTGGCCAGGGAAATTAGCCAACAGAAAGAAATAAATTGTATCCAAATAGGGAGAGAGGATGTCAAACTATCCCTGTTTGCAGACGACATTATCCTATATCTAGAAAACCCCATAGTCTCAGCCCAAAAGCTTCTTAAGCTCATAAACAACTTCAGCAAAGTCTCAGGATACAAAATCGATGTGCAAAAATCACTAGCATTCCTATATACCAACAACAGTCAAGCCAAATCAGAATATAGTTCCATTCACAATTGCCACAAAAAAAAGTATAAAATACCTAGGAATACAGCTAATGGGGGAGGTAAAAGATCTCTACAAAGAAACTACAAAACACTGCTCAAAGAAATCAGACATGACACAAACAAATGGAAAAACATTCTATGCTCACATATAGGAAGAATCAATATTGTTAAAATGGTCATACTGCCCAAAGCAATTTATACATTCAATGCTATTCCTATTAAAGTACCATTGAGAATCTTCACAGAACTAGAAAAAACTATTTTAAAATTCATATGGAACCAAAAGGGAGCCTGCATAGCCAAGGCAATCCTAAGCAAAAAGAACAAAGCTGGAGGCATCACACTACCCAACATCAAAACTGTACTACAGGGCTACAGTAACCAAAACAGCATGGTACTGGTACAAAAACAGACCCATAAACCAATGGAACAGAATAGAGAACCCAGAAATAAGACCACACACCTAAGGCTATCTGATCTTTGACAAACCTGACAAAAACAAGCAATGAGGAAAGGATTCCTAATTCAATAAATGATGCTAGGATAACTGGCTAGCCATATGCAGAAGATTGAAACTCGACCCGTTCCATATACCATATACAAAAATTAGCTCAAGATGGATTAAACACTTAACTGTAAATCCCAAAAGTATAAAAACGCTGAAAGACAACCTAGGCAATACCATTCAGAACATAGGCACGGGTACAGGTAAAGATTTCATGATGAAGACACCAAAAGCAATTGCAACAAAAGCAAAAATTGACAAATGGGATCTAATTAAACTAAAGAGCTTCTGCACAGCAAAGGAACTATCAAAAGAGTAAACAGACAACCTACAGAATGGGAGAAGATTTTTGCAAACTATGCATCCAACGAAAGTCTAATATCCAGCATCCATAAGTAACTTAAACAATCTTACAAGAACACAACAACCCCATTAAACAGTGGGCAAAGGACATGAACAGACACTTTTCAAAAGAAGACATATGTGTGGCCAACAATCATATGAAGAAAGCTCAACATCACTGATCATTAGAGAAATGCAAAACAAAACCACAATGAGATATCATCTGTATTAGTCTGTTCTCATGCTGCTAATAAAGACATACCCAAGACTGAGTAATTTATAAAGGAAAGAAGTTTGACTCACAGTTCAGCATGGCTGGGGAGGCCACAGGAAACTTAAAATGATGGCTGAAAGGGAAGCAAGCACGTCCCTCTTCATATGGCAGTAGGAGGGAGAAGAATGAGAACTGAGTGAAAGGGAAAGCCCCACATAAAACCATCAGATCTCCTGAGAACTCACTCACTATCATATGAACAGCATGGGGAAAACTGTGCCCATGATTCAATCAGAACTACAATTCAAGATGAGATTTGGGTGGAGACACAGCCAAACTCTATCACCATCTCACACCAGTCAGAATGGCTATTATTAAAGTAAAAAAATAATAGATACTGGTGAGTCTGTGAAGAAAAAGGAATGCTTATACACTGTTGGTGGGAATGTAAATAGTTCAGTCATTGTGGAAGACAGTGTGGTGATTCCTCAAAGACCTAAAGACAGAAATGCCATTCAACCCAGCAATCCCATTACTGGGTATATACCCAATGGAATGTAAATTGTTCTATTATAAAGACATATGCACGTGCATGTTCATTGCAGCACTATTCACAATAGCAAAGATATGGAATAAACCTAAAAGCCCATCAATGATAGACTGGATAAAGAAAATGTGGTACATATACACCATGGAATACTATGCAGCCATAAAAAGAATGAGATCATGTCCTTTGCAGGAACATGGGAAGAGCCAGAGGCCATTATGCTTAGCAAACTAATGCAGTAACAGAAAACTAAATACCACGTGTTATAAGTAGGAGCTGCACGATGAGAACACATGGACACATAGTGGGGAACAGCACACGCTGGGGACTGTCAGAGGGTGGAGCGTGGGAGGAAGGAGAGGATCAGGAAAAATAACTAATGGGTACTAGGCTTAATACCTGGGTGATGGAATAATCTGTACAACAAACCCCCGTGACACAAGTTTACCTATCTAACAATCCTGCACATGTACGCTTGAACTTAAAAGTTAACAAAAAGAGACGTGAGTGGAGACAAACATACAAACTATGTCACAGGGGAGGCTTAGAAATACTTTTTCAGAATGGGGCTAGGAAAAGGAAACATATAACTTCCCTCTGCATGATTGCCTGTTCTCAGTGTTGACTTCCTGAGGGGGCTCTTCTCTAGCTGTTAATAATGCCCCAAGGGTGTTAACTGACCTTGGCGTAAAGTGCTGGATACACATCTGTTTTAACAAAAGCCTTTTAAATATCACAAAGCTTTGTGAGCCCCAAAAGAATAAAATGTCAATGATCTTCCTGACAGATGGAGGTCGAACCTGTGTGCATCTGTTCGTAAAGCTAGTCTTAACCTGACTGGTTCAGTGAGTATTTATTAAGCATTTGGCCATGCCCTGGACACTCTCCATGTGAGGCCCTATGCAATGTGCTGTCAGAAGCAGGAAGTGACTAATTTTGCTTGTGAAGTATTGAGAACTTTTTATGAAAGAGGTGACATTTGAGCTGGCCTGAAAGACGTTGGGAAGTCTGGAAAATGCAAGGTGGCAAATAGAATTCTAGTCAAAAGAGCACCATCGGCCGGGTGCGGTGGCTCACACCTGTAATCCCAACAGTTTGAGAGGCCAAGGCTGGTGTATCACCTGAGGTTAGGAATTCGAGACCAGCCTGGCCAACATGGTGAAACCCCGTCTCTGCTAAAAATACAAAAAGTAGCCAGGTGTGGTGGCGTGTGCCTGTAGTCCCAGCTACTCGGGAGGCTGAGGGAGGAGAATGGCGTGAACCCGGGAGGTGGAGCTTATACTGAGCCGAGATCATGCCACTGCACTCCAGCCTGGGCAACAGAGTGAGACTCTGTCTCAAAAAAAAAAAAAAAAAAAAGGCACCGTCATGGGACACTATCACATAGACACATGAAAAAGTACAATGTGTTGTGAAAAGTGCAAGTGGCGAAACGTGGCCCAATCACAGCCTGCATTGGGCTAGGGATGCAGGGAAAAGAGATGACATGTAGTGACTTGAATGTTGGCTCCCCAAAAGATATGCCCACCAGGAACCTGTAGATATAACCCTGTTTGGAAAAGGACTTTGCAGATGCAAATAAATTAATAAGGATCTTGAAAGGTGTTATCTTGAATTATCTGAGTGGGCTCTAAATCCAGTGACATACGCCCTTATAAGAGGAGGAGAAGGAACATACACACAGAAGAAGGTGGTCATGTGAAGATGGAGGCAGAGACTGTAGAGATGCAACCACAAGCAAGGGATGCCTGTAGTCACCACAAGCTGAAAGAGGCAAGGAAGAATTCTCCTCTAGAATTTTCAGAGACAGTGCGAACGTATAGACATCTTGATTTCAGACTCTGGCCTCTAAAACTGTGTAAGAATACACTTCTATTGTTTTAAACCATGAAGCTTGTGGGAATTTATTATGGCAGCCACAGGAAGCATGACGATTTGATGAATCTGATTCTCTCTGTCTTGCTGAGGAGATTGTACAGCATCCAGAAAGCAGAGGATGGGCAGGGGAGGCAATTTGATAATCTTTAAGATTGAACTGATATGGTCTGCTTTGGACATCAGAGAGGCAGCTCTGGTGGCTCTCCGAAGGATATTGGACAGTTATTATCAGTGTGCTTATGCTTGGGGAGTAGGTCAATGATGAGTTGTGGGTGAGTCTTGAAGTGTAGTGGGGATGAAGCTGGGATATCTGCATTGGCCATGAGGTTCCATAGTCACTTCCCAACCTGTGAGTTACCCCAGCAGCCTCTTGGGGGAAAGTTAATGTGCTGCCTTTATCTGGCTCCCTGAATAACCAGTTCATGACTAAAGAGAGGAGAAATAATTATTTTCTGTGATTTCTTTCTGAAAAAGACAGAAATTTTGTAATCATCTGACCATACAGTATATGTAATACTGACCTTAGAAATATTTCAAGTGCTACTGTGCATGTGTGTGTGTGTCCCATCAGTGAGCCCCCAGATTCCATTGAGGCTTATTTAGTTACTTATTACTGCATAGAAAAACACCCCAAAACTTAGTGGCTTAAAACAACCACCGTTTTCTTCTCTTTTATAGTTCTATGAATTGACCAGGCTTAGCTGTGCAGCTTTTCTGCTGGCCTCCCCTGTGGTCTCCCACAGTTGTAGTCAGATAACAAGCTGGGTCTAGAGTCGTCTGGAGGTTCACCTTGGATGCTAGGATGCTTGGGCTGTCTCCCTCTCCATGTAGTCTCCGTACCTCTCCTCTCCTCATAGCTTCTCCACATGGTCTCTCCAGAAGGGCAGTGTGACTTCTTACATGGTGGTTTAAGGCTCTTAATGTGAGAGTTCCAAGAAAGAGAAGTGAAAACTGCTAGTACCCTTAAAAGTGAGTCCGAAATTGGGACAGACTTAACTCTACTGCATTCTGTTGGTTAAGCAGTCACAGTAAAGCAGATTCAGGGAAGGAGAAATAACTTCTATTTCTTGATGGGAAAAGACAAAGAACTGGCAGCCATCTTTAGTCCATTTCAAGGCTATTTTTGAAAAGTTGCACTTTTGCCATTTTCCTTAAGCAGTACAAATGGAAATGGAGGAGGCACACTGCAGATATTCAATAAATATTTGATGGATGGATTGAATGAATACATGAATGTATATATGCAAAAGAGTTGGCCGTGTTTCAGCATTTCTAAGAGACCTTAAAAAGAGGATTTGCTAATAGCTAAGATATAGTACTGAACTTGCCCGGGGATATTGTTTAAGGGTTAGATTGGAAAAAGAAATGCTTCATGTCTGATTAAAAGCTTAATGTCAGCATAGAATGGTGTTACTAATTAAATCATATTATTAACTACAGAGTGCATACATACACCACAATGCTAGGCCCGGGGAAGGCTCAATGTTTGTCCACTCCCTCGCCGTTTAGGTGGGATACTTATTACAAAGAAATATTAATGATATTTCATTTGTTTATGAATTATAATCTAGCAGATAAAACTGTTGCAGGCATGAATTCAGAAAGATGAGCTATTCACTTAAAAACTTAATAAAATGAAAAGGCTTTAAAGTCAATATTTATATTTCATCTTTACTGAATAATTCTTCATTCGTAAATCACACTGTTTCCTTTGCCTAACTTTTCCTAATATTTACTTTTCTTCCTTTCCTATGATAGGAATCCTGAAAGTCATAAGTTTCCTAACTTAAGGCAGTACTATTGCTTTAATATTATAAAGTAAATACTACTAGTTATTTTAGTGACTTAGGCAGCATACAGAAGTCATATCAAAATTCTGAGGGAAAATAACAATAACTTTTTGGGAAAGTGTTACTAAGAGATTAGTCAGCTTTCCAAATGGGAGTTGGGTGTGTAAAACTGTGTACTGTGTATTAAATGCCCAAAGCATGTACCGTTCTACTGTTTGAACAAAGAGAAGTACTCACGAGGACCAAAGAATAAAACAAACGTTAAAAAAAAAAAAAAAGACTTGAACTTGAATGTCTGTTCCTGGGTGCCTTTACTTGTTCCACTCTTTGCCATATCCTTCATCCTCCTCTGTCTAGAACTCACATTTTTGCAGGATTTGCTCCTGATTCCATTCAGACGCCTGCTCAAATTCCATCCCACTCCCCAGAGTGGCCTGTCCTGACAACCCTTGCTAAAATAGCATCCCCATTGTTCTAACTTTCTTCATGGCACATACATACAGTTGTTGCTTTCTTGTTTATAATTTGCCTCTCTCCACTGAGAGCAGGGGCACTGCTTTCTCACTGTCAGCCCTACAGTGCCTGGCACTTAGCAGTTGCTCAATAAATACCTGGGAGTTTAAGACCGAGTCCCCAGATGTCAGCTTAACGTAACGCACAAGAGATGAGAGCTCAGACACTCCAGACCTAGGTACATGTATTTGCAAAAGAGAAAGATAAACACTGCTGACTTAGGCCCCAGCCCTAGATTCATCTGCACGGATTGTGGAAAAGGCTGCTGGTTCCAGATTGACCTCATTATTCATGGATCATAAATAAACATTGTTTCTTCCTCTTTAAAGATTTCTCACCATTGGTATTTATTGTTTCACACTAACCATGCCTTTGCAACACTCCTCAGGAAGACAGGCTTCCTCTCATGACACATCCCCCAATTCCACCGTCCACTGGCTGCCCTACTTTTGGATTATAAGCTGTGAGCTATCTTGGCAGTCTAAAATGATTGGTTGGAAATATCCTTCATATGGATTGTTTAAAGTTTTCCAGATGTGTGGAGTAGCAGTCAGCAAGGAAAAAGTAGAATATCAAATGTGTTATTTTATTGCTGCAAAATGATTTTCAACTCTTCTTACACCCAAATAAGTGCCCAGAAATACCAAAGAATCAAAAGCGTCATTGTTTCTCAATGCTTCCACCATCAATTCTATTTCAGGAGCCAACTGTACTCATTCCCAAATGGGGAGAATAATTGTATGCATTCGTAGGATTGAAACAGAGTTTCCAAAATATTTGGTGATGTTATTGAGGCTGGCTTTGTGGGTTTTTATTTTTTAGGGACAATCAATATCTCACTAGAGTAAATGTAGCATCAAACTGCATTATTTTAGTGGAAGGGCTTCTAATTATGATTCATTTGATAAATCTGGTGCTAAGTATGCAATAACCTTGCTCCCTCATTTATGTTTGCCTCTGTGCTAATTTTCTTTTTAAATTGAACTCTTCAGAAGAGAACTTAAGGTATAGAATTTTTATTTCAGTTAAATAGTTTTGGTTCATTCATTGTATATGCCTAGCTCTCCTGGCCCATTGCCAGTCATACTTAAATGGTGGTTGAGCTAATCAAGATGGTTTGATCATGCCATGCAACTAGTCTACTGCCGCATAATCTCAGTTCAAATAATTCCAAGCAAGAAAAGTAGAATTAGTCTACTATGCTGGGTAGATGGGAGGACCATTGCATGCTTACTGGGTCACTTCACTTGGTACTAAGACTTGAAGTTGTTAAGATTTTATCTGTTTGCTTGCCTTACTTGAGTCTCCCTAACTCTTAAAGCAGGAAAGTGTGCTTGAGTTCTCACATAAGCAGTTCAGCCAGTGGCAGTTAGTGTACATAGAAACAGGATGTTATGGCTGGAAGGAACACTTGATTCGCAATTTCCCCAAGCATAACACCAATATGCAGGCTATTGAGAAAGGGAGAGCATCTCCCTGGCTGCTTAAGACAGTGGTTTCTAGGCTATAGCCATTCCCAGGGAAGTCTCCATGGTAAGGGTAATTTACTTAAGTCATGAGAAACACTGATCTTCATTATAAATGTAAAGAGAGCATTTTGGGGAACAATTCCAGTTCCAGTAGTTTGTTTTTGCCAAATATAACTAGGGGGCATTTAGTATTTTGAGATGATAACTTGAGGAAGGAAGCCCTTGTCTTTTGTAAAACAATTACTTGTTTATAATTAGTTACATACATGTGTTCCTCTGAGATTATAAACTCTTTGAAGTTATGAACAATGCCTGTCTCTCCCACTGCTCTATTCCCAAGGCCTAGAACAGGGTCTGACACATGGCGGACGGTCAGTAAATATTTATAGATTGAATGATGAAGGAATGAATGATGTCCTTGAAGTTCATAGCAACTGCTATCCAAGATCATTTTGTTGTTGTTGTTTAATTTAATTTGTTTGTAGAGTAAGAGGGATTTTCACCATATTATGTGAACAGCAAAATTACGGGCAAGACAAATTACATGCAATTGATCTTTTCTTGTGAATGTCGAAGGTCGAGGTCTTTCGTATACACCAATTTGTCAATAAACTTTGGCCTTTTGTGACACTGGATTTCTAGCAGCAACTATTGGTGATTTTTTTTTTAACAGTATTGTTGGGAGGTTTAAGAGGTGAGAGAAATCCCATATGTTTACCTATAGGTCATTCTGGTATTTGCTTACAACTGCATTCTCCACAGCCCCCAGCACTCGATAAAATACAGAAGCATTCTACTCTTCCTCTCCCACAGTTAGCCATATGCCACTTAATATCTGTAGGTACTTCGTACACATCACTCCCTCTTGGAGAGGAAAAACAGCTCCAATATACAGTGGCTTATTCTAAAATGTGTTTAAGAAATACTTCAGCCTCAAGTACTTAAAAGCTTAAAGAGAGCAGTACCTTAGTTGGAATAAATCCAGCGTTCAAAGTTTGAAGAAATCCGGTCGGCTTCAAGCAAGCGTCTAGATTTATCCCATAGTTTAAAAGACTTAGGCAAGGGAGACTAAAGACATAGAAGTTATTTTTAGCACCACTGAAATTGTGGAGGGACACTTTTACTGCTCTGCAAGTTGAGAAGGTTTTTCTGCTGTGCTTAAAACATGAGGTCTCCTTCCTCCCAAGGCAATACTAGCTTCTAAGCCAGTGTTTGTGAGGCTAATAGGAGTCTTGTCAATTGTCACTTGTCAGTTGTGACCAGAGGCTTCTGGAAAGAACGTGCAGTGGAGATAAGAAGAAAACACACTTTCCAGATGCATATGAATGTTAAAGCTTTAAAGATAGACAAAGGCTAAAGAAATTAGCTTCTGGTTTTGATGTAATGACACAGCAAGGTCAAAGCCTATACTGCTCTCTCTCAATATAAACTTACATATTTAAAAAGAGTCATATTTTAGCATAATTTTATGCTAGATTTTACATTTTTATAGTAAATTTGTTTCAACCTCTTACCCTAGGGGAATTTCATAGGCAATTATGTTGATTGTTTTTCTTTCCTTTTTTTTTTTTTTTTTTTTTTGAGAGACAGGGGTCTCACTATGTTGTATGTTGCCCAGGCTAGTCTCGAACTCCTGGGCTCAAGTGATCCTCCTGCCTCAGCCTCCTGAGTAGCTGGGATTACAGGTGTGCACCACTGTGCCCAGCTATGTTGATTGTTTTTCTAATTGCAAGGTGCAGTTTAAAATTTATCATTACTTAAGTAAAATTGTAATGACTTAAATAAAAGTTAAGGCAGAGAGGAAGCACAAGGAGAACCCTAGTTGTAGGAAAATTAAGGGTGACGTAGTAACCTCCTGCCTCATGAAATCTAATGGAAATGAGACAATGGAAGTTTCCCCAAACACAGTAACATTTGTTATCCACTTAGGATCAGATTTTTGCCTGAAAAAGGGGTGTTAAGGATTTGATTGTCTTCCACAATATTGGTGTCTTATTTTTAGAATATGTAAAAGGAAAGCACGAGATCAATTTTTTATTGTGGTAAAATATACATAAAATTCAATTTTAACCATTTTAAAGTATACAGTTCCAGGGCCTTTTAGTACAATGTTGTGCAACTGTCAGCACTAGCTAGTTCAATAACATTTTCATCACTCCAAAAGGAAATCTTGTACCTATGAAGTTGTCACTCCCCATTCCCCTCTCCTCCTAACTCCTGGCAACCAAGTACCAGACTTAGGCAACTGGTAAAAGCTGCTTTCTGTCTTTTGTATCTGCCTATCCTGGATATTTCATATAAATTGGATCTATTTTTTAAAAGGAGAAAATTGAAGCTAGCCATAGTTATCATTTGGTAAGTGGCATAAAAGCAAATAGTCGGATTTCACAATCAGTAGACCTTTCCTTCTGCCAGCTAGCCATACCATAAGTGAAGGAGAAGCAGGCGCATCTTGATTATTGAGCAGAAATGAGTGTTGGAATACCTAGGTACTATAGATGAGAGCCTAGAATTTCAGGTGAATTCCTGTGTTCCAGAAATTTAAAAAATCATTTCATCGATAACTTTCTGCCTGCCATTTTCTTTTTACTCTTTTTGGAGTAAAGACAGAAAATTTTTATTACATTCTGATTTTGGATCACTGGGCTGCTGATCCTTTGTCATTTTTTCCCCCTCTACTTTTAGGGCATTTACTCCATACTATTTGTTTTTATTTACTTTTATTTTTATTTTTTAATTGTAAATAAAAGAAATTTATTTCTTACAGTTCTGGAGGCTAGTAAGTTTAATAGTATGGCACAGGCATCTGGTGTAGGCCCTCGTGCTGCATTATCCCATGGCGGAAGAGCAGAAGGGCAAGGGAGTGTGTATGAAAGAGAAAGCACGAGGGGCCGGGCTTGCTTTTATAACAACCCGCTCTCTGGATAACTGACCCACTCCCAAGGTAACTACATTATTCCATTCATGAAAGGTCCACCATCAGGGCCTAATCATCTCTTATTAGGTCTCACTACCCAACACTGTTGCATTGTGGATTGTTTCTAACAGGTGAATTTTGGCAGACAATGCTATTTATTTTTAATTCCTATGAACTCCTGAAAAATCTCTGGATGTTCATTTCTACAGGATCTGGGAAACTGGAAATCTGGTTGCTTCTTGAACATTCTTTCAGCTTTTTTCCCTTTTTTATAACTCCATCATCTCCCCAACTCCCTGAGGTACTTAATGCTGCCAGTTCCTGAGGCTTTTAAGTAATCTATAGCAGGGATCAGCAAACTTCTTTTCTAACGGGTGAGGTAGTAAATATTTTAGACTTTGTAAGCCATACAACTGCTCAACTATCAAATACAACTGCTCACAACTGCTCAACTCTGCCATTGGATTAGGGAAGCAGCCATAGATGATACGGAAATGAATGGGCATGTCCCTGTTCCAGTAAAACTTTATTTATTGACCCCTGGTTTATGATCCATCTCCTTTCCAACTTCCAAGCTTTTGTTGCTGTCATTTGTCCCCGCTCCAATTCTTGTTATTTTGAGACTGTATATTTTTAATGCTTTTATAGTCATCTTACTGGAGTTTTAGGAGTGAAAGTAAATAAATATTTTGCTTCTTGATCATCTTTACCTGAATACCACAGGTGAGCATGAATAAGGGGTAGTGTGAAGTATGAAAGTTTGGTATTTCCATTACTTTTTTTCTGTAATTAGACCCAGGTACCACAGGCTTTTTACACCCAGTAATTTGTATCTTTTAATCTTCATTTTCCTTTCTTGTAACACAGATTTTACTGTCATTTCAGCCTTTATCTAGAAATCTATTTCCAGCAATAGGTAGGATCTTAGCATTTGTGATTTCATGTAAAATTAATAGCACCTAGATTATGGGCAGTGTAGTCAGTGTAGGAGACTAACTTGCAAAGGGCAGGTGAGAAAAACAGCCGTCTCAAAGAAGGGCTAGGATCAGCAGAACATGCTGATAATCTGGAGGCTGCAGCTTCTCTGACTGCCCACCAGGGGTAGAACTGAGGCCACTGAGAGCAGTTGCTAGTCCTCGCACCCTGAGACCTTGAGCAATGGTGGCAAATAGGACAGGAAGCCACTCTCTGAGTCAGCAGCTCCCAAATATAAGCCAGGAGTAGCAGCACATATGTTCCCAAACTGTGATTATGCTCCACAATCCCCTCCCTTCCTCTCCTAGAGCAAATCACAACCATTCTCAGTGTGCTACTGCTGAGGAAAGAGAACTGGAAAATAAATCCTCTGTGTTTTCCAATGAAAATACTGTTCAATGTTTAAATAAATGTTATAGAAGCAACAGCTTTCAGACATGACTGCACGTTGTGATCACCTGGGGAATTTTGAAAACTCCTAAAGCCCAGGCCCCACCCTAGACTATTGATGTCAGACTCTCTGAGGGTGGGGCCAAGGCATTAGCATTTTAAAGCTCCCTTGAGGATTCCAGTGAACAACCAGGTTGAAACCTCATTTTCTTGCCCCTCCAACCCCCCATGGATTTTCTTATCAGCTCATTTCCTCAGCAAAGGTAAATTGACAGTAGGACATGACACAGAGCAAGAGTGTTCTGACTTAGGACAGGAAATTTAGGAAACTGTGGAGTAAAATTATGGTTTTAGAACACAAGATTTTTTAAATATAAGACTATGAGAGTTATGTCATATTTAATAAAAGCTCAAATTTAGGCACTCTTTTAAGCACTTTCCATATATCATCTCATTTAATCTTCATAACAAACCTATGATGGATTATTATCATTTTCATATTATTACCAAAAGAGATCCTAAAGCACAAGGAGGTTAATTTACTTGTATTAGTCCATTTTGTGTTGCTATAAAAGAATACCCAAGGCTGGGTAATTTATAAAGAAAAGAGGTTTATTTGGCTCACAGTTTTGCAGGTTGTACAAGCATGGCACCAACATCTGTTCAGCTTCTAGTGAGGCCTCAAGAAGTTTTTACTCATGGTGGAAGGGTGAAGGAGGAGCAGGCACGTCACATGGAGAGAAAGAGGAGTAGGTGCCAGGCTCCTTTTAACAACCAGCTCTCAAGTGAACTAATAGAGAGGGAACTCACTCATTACCAAGAGGATGGCATTAAGACATTCGTGAAAGACCCACCCCCATGACCCAAATGCCTCACACTAGTTCCATTTTCAACACTAGGGATCACACTTCAACGTGAGATTTGGAGGGAACAAATATCCAACCATATCACTTGTCCAAGTTTACACACAAGAAGTAAGAGGCAGACTTTGGGGTCCATCCCTAGCATTTAAGGTCATGGCTACATTGCCTTTCCTTCTACTTTTGCAAATAGATGATTCCTTCATAGAAAAGAGTCAAATTATAATAAATGTAAAACTGAGTAAAAATAAAAATCTGTGGGTACAGCACATGTCCACAATCTTTTATCTCAATTCTGAAATCCCCCAAAGCTTTAAAAAAGTTTTGGAACTTTGGACCCAAAACTCATTAGCCTTTAAGACCTGAATCTAACCCATGTGAGGTCATGCATAATCCTTTTTTTGCCCATCATAGTATAAATATTCACATTTTTTGTGGCACAGTTATTACGTTTTACTGTTCTTTGCTCCGACAGACTCACCTAGGGCTGTTAGGTAATATACGGCTATGGAAATCCAAAGTGCTGTGTGCCAAATGTTTCTAGCCCTCCATCCTCTAGACACATTGTAGGGTTGCACTTTCCTTCCCTTTTAAAGTTAGGTATGATCACGTGACTTGATTTGGCCAATGAAACGTGAACAGATGTAATATATGTCATTTCCAAGCAGCAGTTTTAAGAGACAGTTTGCAATTAGTTGTAACTCTCTTTCCAGAGTTGCTGGAACTCTGACCAGCAACACCCCTGATGGTGCTTGCTGTGTGTGATGGTTAGTTTTATGTGTCAACTTGACTGGGCTAAGGGATGCCTAGGTAGCTGGTGAAACATTATTTCTAGGTGTATCTGTGAAGGTGTTTCCAAAAGAGATTAGCATTTGCATTGGTAGACTGAGTAAAGAAGATCACCCTCCCTGGTATGGGCAGGCATCATCATCCAACCCACTGAAGGCCCAATTAGAGCAAAAAGGTAAAGGAAGGGTGAATTTTCTCTGCTTGATCTGAGGCATTTATCTCCTCCTGCCCTCAGCCATCAGTGCTTTTAGTTCTTTGGCTTTCAGACTATGACTGGAATTTATACCATTAGCCCCCTGATTCTTAGGCATTCAGACTCAGACTGAATTATGCCACTGGTTTTTCTGTTTCTCTAGTTTGCAGATGGCAGACTGTGAGACTTCTCTGTTTTCATAACCAGGTGAGTCAATTCCCACAATAAATCTTCTCTTACATATACCTAAACATATCCTATTGGTTCTGTTTTTCTAGAGAATCCTGACTAATACACTCTTACAGCCTGGGACCTTGAAGAGATATAGAGCACAGTCCCCCACCCCCACCACAAGTTGGATTTGGGGGATTTTTGTTACTGAAGCATAATGTAGCCTAGCCTGACAGATACAAGAGTATACCACCTTACATTTCTAAAATCTGAAAGATTCTGAGTTCTGAAACAGAAATCACTTAGGGTTTCAGATAAGAGATTATGGATCTTTACTTGAATATTTGAATCAGGATATGTTCCCCCAAGAAAAATTGAACTGTGTCATTACTGTGAGTGCAGCTATTTCCTGAAAAGAGTTAACTAGCCTCTGAGCAACATCATCTGGATTGAGCTCTTGGAAGTCAGGGATTGTCTCCTGTATCTTGGCAGCCTCAATGCTTGATATAAAGCGAACACTTAGTAAATAGGTGCTAAACAAAATGTGTGGCATAAAGACAGTTCCTGAAATGTGGGTCTTCAGGGCAAAAAGCAAAGAAAGAGAACATAAGAGGTGAAGGCAAAAGTTATCTATTCCAGCTACTTCACAATTTGCCTTGTTTAAATAATGAACTGGAGTCAGGGCAAACCCTGTTTGAAAGGACAGTATAGTGGCTGTAAATAAATGCTTGTGGAGTGGAGATGAGGACTAACTGAGGTCATCTGAACAAGTAAGGCTTTTAGCGTGGAATTCATTTATACTTAACCTGCAATAATTTTAGCTATTATCAATATTAACTTTAAAATTGTAGCAATCCTCGGCCAGGTGTAGTGGCTCACGCCTGTAATCCCAGCACTTTGGGAGGCTGAGGCAGGAGGATCACCTGAGGTTGGGAGTTCGAGACCAGCAGACCAACATGGAGAAACCCCATCTCTACTAAAAAAAATACAAAAATTAGCTGGGCATGGTGGCGCATGCCTGTAATCCCAGCTACTCGGGAAGCTGAGGCAGGAGAATCGCTTGAACCTGGGAGGTGGAGGTTGCAGTGAGCCAAGATCATGCCATTGCACTCCAGCCTGGGCAACAAGAGTGAAACTCCATCTCAAAAAAAAAAAAAAAAAAAAAGTAGCAATCCTTGTGAAACTCTATATAAGAGAAGGCAATTGCCTAACACTAACGTTTTCAAACTGGGCTTTACTGTGTTCTTTGGTGTTATGGACTGAATGTTTGTGTGCCTCCCTCCTGTAATTCAGACATTGAAACCCTAACCCACAATGTGATGCTGTTAAGATGTGAGGCCTTTGGGAGTTAATTAGGTTATGAGGGTGGAGTCCTCATGAATGGGATTAGTGCCCTTATATGACGGGTCCCAGGGAGATCTTTTGCTCTCTTTTTGCTACGTAAGAATGCAACCCAGAAGCAAGCCCTTGCCAGAGTCCAAACTTGTTGGCACCCTGATCTTGGAATTTCAGCCTCCAGAACTGTGAAAAAATAGATTTCTGTTGCTTGTAAGTCACCTAGTCTATGATGCATTGTTACAGCAGCCCAAGATGACTGAGACATAGGGACTCTGAAGCACCTTTTTAGCTCCCCTAGGGTGGGGAATGTCAGAGTTCTTGGAAAGGGGAAGGGGAAGGGCCTGACCTAGCAATGCCTGCTTCAACCTTAACCACTCTGCCTTACTGCCATCACATATTAGCATCTGATTAGGATTTTGTTTGAAAAAAAGGTCCTGTGGATAAAAGGAATCTTGAAAGCCATTTGAAAAATATATTTTAGAAAGATCTTCAGCAGCAATTGTTGAAAAGCAAGGCTTTTTGATACATTTTATTTTAAAATAAAATGAATTAGTAACTGACTCATAAATCCTGGTATTCTGGCCAATTAAGATTTTAATGTAGCATCTTGAGATAACATTTGAAAAAAATATGCAATGCTCTGGCAGTCATGAGCATATATATCCTTACATTTTCCCTGCCTCCTCAAAAACCAAAAGATAGAAATTTGTAGGTTAATCACATGAGGGCTTTTCTTAGCTAGAATTTAATGAGATGTTCCTTAAAGCTCCTAGAATCTTCTTCTTGGCTCATGAATTAGTGGCTCTGAAGGGCACAGGTTATTAGTGTGTTCTGACTTAAGGCAAAATTAGAAACTTGGAGAAGAGGCTGTTACATGGATTCCATTTTCATGGTCCTATTAATGTGGCGAATGTAATGCCACTGAGTAATATTGGCTCAGTCTGGATTTAGGACTGTGTGGTGTCTGGTGCATGTATACAAGATGGGCCGTTCCCTTATGAACTGACTGGTTCATGTAGTCTCACACAAGAAGGTGCTTTTCTTACCCACCCTTCCTCCCCATTGGGGCTTCAAGGATTTCTGTTTTGAGAGTCTTGTGGGGAAAACAAAAAAGAAACTTGAAACTTCCTGAGCATGTGTCTGTCCAGAAGTAAAAGAGGGAGGAGGACTGCTTAGAACAGCTAATCTTAAGTTGGAGACATTCAGAAGGTGGCAAGTTTCCAAAGACAAGTCTGATTGTTTCAAAATTTTGGCTAGAGTGAACCCTGCAAAAGTGTGTGTATGTGTGTGTGTATGTGTATACGCATGTGTTGGTATGGGGAGGTAGAGGGGGGAAGTGGAATGTTTTTCCTTTTCTTCTTTTCTCCTATCTGGAATGTCTCTGATTCCTAGGATTTTCAAGTGAGACCAAGCTGGTTGCTTCAATAGGTGGTGATCACACTGACCCAGAAGCCTGAGTAGGGCAAGTGGGCTGTGGCTTGGCAGAATCTGGGGCTCCTCTACTTGCCAGTGAGTTGCCTGATGGTTGAGACAATGTCAAATTCAACTTTTAGACTCCCAGGAGGTACTCAGTTGTTTTTGTTTTTTTTAGATTGTGTAACTATTTTGTAATTAATAAAATTGTATATATTTAAGGTGTTCAACATGCTGCCTTGATATACATATACATAGTGAAATAATTACTAACAGTCAACCAAATTAACATGTAATATGGTTTGGCTCTGTTTCCCCACCCAAATCTCACCCTGAATTGTAATCCCCATAATCCCCACGTGTCAAGGGTAGGATCAGGTGGAGGTAATTGGATCATGGGGATGTTTTTTCCCATGCTGTTCTCATGATAGTGAGTGAGTTCTCAAGAGATCTGATGGTTTTATAACTGTCTGGCATTTTCCCTGACTGCACTCACTCTGTCCTGCCACCCTGTGAAGAAGGTGCCTGCTTCTCCTTTGCCTTCTGTCGTGATTGTAAGTTTCCTGAGGCCTCCCCAGCAATGTGGAACTGTGAGTCAATGAAACCTTTTTCCTTTATAAATTACCCAGTCTTGGGTATTTCTTCATAGCAATGTAAGAACACACTAATACACATGTACATTACCTCACTTAGTTAACTTTTTTTTTTTTTTTGGTGAGAGCACCTGAAATGTACTCTCTTAGAAAATTTCCAGTATGCAACACAGTATTATTAATTAGAGTCCTCATGTTGGACCTTAGATCTCCAGACTTATTCATTCTACGTAACTGAAACTTTGTACTCTTTGACCAGCATCTCCACATTTCTCCCTTGTAACTATTAAAGGCTCCTTTATTTCTTTTTAAAAATTGAGATATCATTTACATGCCATAAATTCACCCTTTTAAAACATACATGCAGCCAACAAGCATATTTAAAAAGCTCAACATCACTGATCATTAGAGAAGTGCAAATCAAAAGCACAATGAGATACCATCTCACACCAGTCAGAATGGTTATTATTAAAAAGTCAAGGGGGGTGTGATGGCTCACATCTGTAATCCCAGCCCTTTGGGAGGCCAAGGCAGGTGGATTAGCTGAAGTTAGGCGTTCTCAACCAGCCTGGCCAACATGGTGAAACCCTGTCTCTACTGAAAATACAAAAAATTAGCCAGATGTGGTGGCACACACCTATAATCCCAGCTACTCAGGAGGCTGAGGCAGGAGAATTGCTTGAACCTGGGAGGCGGAGGTTGCAGTGAGCCTAGATTGTGCCATTGCACTCCACCCTTGGCAACAAGAGTGAAACTCCATTTCAAAAAAAAAAAAAAAAAAGTAAAAAAACAACAGATGCTGGCGAGATTTCAGAGAAAAGAAAATGCTTATACACTATTGGTGGGAATGTAAATTAGTTCAGCCATGGTGGAAAACAGTGTGGCGATTCCTCGAAGATCTAAAAACAGAAATACCATTCGACCCAGCAATCCCATTACTGGTTACATACCCCCCAAAAATATGTCATTCCACCATAAAGACACATGCACATGTATGTTCATCACAGCACTATTCACAATAGCAAAGACATGGAATCAACCTAAAAGCCTGTCAATGATAGACTGGATAAAGAAAATGTGGTATCTACATACTATGGAATACTATACAGCCATAAAAAGAATGAGATTATGTCCTTTGCAGGAACATGGATGAAGCCAGAGGCCATTATCCTTAGCAAACTAACGTGGGAACAGAAAACCAAATACCACATACTCTCACTTATAAGTGGAAGCTAAATGATGAGAACACATGGACACATAGAGGGGAACAACAGACACTGGGGCCTACCTGAGGGTGAGGGGTGGGAGGAGGAAGAGGATCAGGAAAAATAGCTAATAGGTACTAGGCTTAATACCTGGGTGATGAAATAATCTGTACAACAAACCCCCGTGACACAAGTTTACCTATGTAACAAATCTGCACATGTACCCATGAACTTAAATTAAAAGTTAGAAAAGCACAGTGGCTCACACCTGTAATTCCAGCACTTTGGGAGGCTGAGGCTGGTAGATTGCTTGAGCCCAGGAGTTCAAAACCAGCCTGGGCAACATGGCAAAATCCCGTCTCTAACAACAACAACAAAAAATTAGCCTGGTGTGGTGGCACATGCCTGTGGTTCCAACTACTCAGGAGGCTGAGGTGGGAGGATCACTTGAGCCTGGGAGGTCAAGGCTGCAGTGAGTCATAATGGTGCCACTGTACTCCAGCCTGGGTGACAGAGCGAGACCCTGTCTCAAAAATAAATAAATACATACATACATGCATACATACTTTAAAAAATTCACCCCTTTTAAGTAAGCGCCCAATTCAGTGGTGTTTAGTGTGTTTACAAGGTCAGGCCTTAGGCACTATGCCTCCTGCATATTATAAATGAATCAGCCCTTCTTTCATGAATATAATAGCCAGTGGTCACTGATATGGGTGGACTAGGGCCCTGGGAGCTTTGTCTCCCTAAGGAGACCTTTACAGGAATAACAAGAAACAGGCTCCTTCCCAGGCAGGCTAAGTTTGGTGTTTTATTTCTTGAAGCCGAAAAATCAACATTCCTTGGGACAACAGAGTAGGAGCATTAGATCACAGCTGGAGCTGTATGAGGAAAGTCATGTTTATCAGAGGAACCTCCTCCTTAAGTTTATCTCAGATGCTGCAGTTTGCATCCCAGGGGAGAAAAACTAATTCAGCTTTCCCCAGAGCCCAATTGTAATCTGCGAAAGGCAGTGGGACCTGGCAGCCATCCAGCCCATGCCTCCCTTCTCCAGATGTGAAAGCTTGAGGCTGAAGCAGTTAACTCAGTTTTTTGCCCTGATTTTTTGCATTTCCTCCTATCTTAAAGACTCTAAGAGGGAGAAAGCTAACCCAAAGGATGTATTTGCAGTCATCACCCACCCACATTCGATAGCATCTTACCCTGGGAACTCCCCTCTTCACTAACACCTTCCTTGGCAATGGCTGTCTTGGGCAGTGTGGTTTGGGACTTTTGGGCCAAGGATGGCTGGATAATGAATAGACCAGTGCCACTCAAGGTGGAGACCATCAGCAACATCAGCGTCACCTTAAGCTTGTTAGAAATGCAACATTTCAGGCACCCCCAAAATCAGAAACACTGAGGGTGATGCCCAGCAAACTGTGTTTTAATAAGTCCTCCAGGAGATCTATTTGCACGTTAAAATTGGAAATGCACTGAGAAGAATCTTGATCAGGTAGGGCTCGGGGTGCTACGTAACGACATGGCTGTGAAAGCTAGTGCAAAATCAATACAAAGAAATAAGTAGACCAACTCAAACCTCTGAAGCTTATCTACACATGGCCATAAACACTCACACATTGTATCATTTCATGTAGGCTAAAAATGAATTTGACTTACCCTCTCCTACCTACATCTGTTGGTTTCTCATTGGGTAATATCCTTCTTCCTTCAAGCAGCTCTGTATTGTCAATGTCATTGCAAATAGATTAAATTAAGAAAAGAAAAAAATAGTGGAAATGGAGTGAAAAGAAGGGAAACTTTTTTTTAACCCTGCTGTATCCTGTGCCTGTTGACCTAGCATTAAAACTCTAATTTAAAGATAAGTCTCATTAAAGATGTCCCTTTTCAGAAGTGGGATTTTCTGACCATGGAATTTAGGAGTCTAAGATTCCTAACCATGGTACTATTTAAAACTTTTGTCTAGATTTCCATTATCAAATAAAAAGCAAATCCAGGTTTAGCTTAAGAGAAACATTATTTAAAAGGACTGTTTCGATGAGGGGTGGGGGATTGTTGCATATGGGGAGAGAACTTAGGACGAATGGTCCCACCAGAAGATCTGCAAGCACCACAAAGATCAGATAGAAAGGAATTTTCTTTTATAAGAAGGAATAAACAAGGCTAGAAAGAACCAGACATGGGGAGAGCGATGAGCAGGCAATGCCTTTCCTTGAGAGTCAGCCAATTCTCTTGAGGGGCCATTCAAGGGGGATTGGTTGTTCAGCATTTTGATGCTATTGGCAGGCATTTTGTCCAGATTAGTCAGGGGTTTACAAACAGTTCAGTTAATCATTTGTGGCAATGAATGGAAATTTGTAGTGTCTGTATCTGGCCTGTCCTAGGTAAACAAAGGGGTTAGTCCCAAGTCTTCTTAAGAAGGGTGGTTAAGAAGGGTGGTTCTGTGTAGTAAGCCCTTCCTCTGGACACCAAAGGATGGAGGAATTTCTTAACCTGTGCTGTCTTCCAGGCAGTATATATCATTGCCAGTATATATCACTGAAACATTTAAAAATGAAAACCTCTTAGCATTTATCTAATAACACGATTATCTTTAATTACAAAACACATTTGTTGACTTCAGTTTCGCCAACCTATGTGTTTTGTAATTAAATGGAATTTGCTTTATTAGATAAATTGCTAAATGCCTCTTTTAGGAGAGGAAGTAGTAACAAAACTTAGCATTAAATACATGCAAATACATAACATAGATTTAAAAAAACACTTCGAGGATAGAATTGGATGAACTATTTAAAGCTGGATGCAAGAGTTGGAACTGGAAGAGATACTACATATTTTTTCCATGTCAGTAAATCTGGTACGTACAATATGTCATGCTGGTGAACAAAGAAGTGCTGAGGAGTCATGAATTACACGGTAATGAGAGAATAATGTGCCTAAGAGGGTGTTCACAGGTTGTCCTGTTAGCACCACTTAAAAATAATCATCATGGTCGAAGGGTTTTTTTCATGTGGAAAGCTTAATTAAAGCAAAGCAACTAAGAGCAGGGGGATCTTTAGGTAGGAAGTAAGGAGGGGAAAAGGTTAATTTTTCAAATACCACATTTTTTTAGTGCTGTGGTACACTGTGACAATTAGCTGACTACCCCTGCAAAATAATGGAAATCCTTTCTAATATCATCTTGGGGTCTTGACAGAATGTTCTACAGTTTTGCACTATTGTTCTCTATCATTATATCTGTCAATATAATATCACAAATTGATTGTAGAAACTGCAAATTCCTTATGAGAGATTTGTTCCTGACCTTGTTGGTGTCCTTGGGGGCTTTTTAGCAGAATAGGAAAGTCTTATTACCAGGGATGAGTCTAAAACCCCTTCAAAAAAAAACAGTGACAACAATAACAAGAATAGGTGTCTTAGTCCATTCAGGCTGCTATAATAAAATATCATAAACTGGGTAACTTATAAACAATATTTATTTCTCACAGTACTGGAGACTGAAAAGTCCATGTTCAGGCAGATTTGATGTCTGGTGAGGGCCCACTTCTTATAGATGGTGCATTCTCACTGTGTCCTCACATGATAGGAGCAAAGGGGCTTCTTTGCATCTGTTTGATAAAGGCCCAATCATGAAGGCTAATCCCATTCACGAGGGCTACACTCTCATGACCTAACCACCTCCCAAAAGCCTCACCTCCTAATATCATCACCTTACGAGTTAGGATTTCAACATATGAATTTGGTTGGTGGGTGGGTGGGTGGGGGGACACAAACATTCAGGCCATAGCAATAGGAACATATTAAGAATCAGCCAGGCTTGCTGGACACAGTGGTACAAGCTTGTAGCCCTAGCTAATGGGGAGGCTGAGATGGGAGGATCATTTGAGCCCAGGAATTAGAGTTCAGCTTGGGCAACACAGTGAGACCCCATCTCAAAAAAGTTACATAAATAAATGTATGTATGTATGTTTGGGAGGCCGAGGCAGGTAGATCACGAGGTCAGGAGATCGAGACCACAGTGAAACCCCGTCTCTACTAAAAAATACAAAAAAATTAGCCAGGGGCAGTGGCAGGCGCCTGTAGTCCCAGCTACTTGGGAGGCTGAGGCAGGAGAATGGCGTGAACCCGGGAGGCGGAGCTTGCAGTGAGCCGAGATTGCGCCACTGCACTCCAGCCTGGGTGACAGAGCAAGACTCCGTCTCAAAAAAAGAAAAAGAAAACGAATCAGCCAGACATAGACTTTATTTTGTTTAAACCTTGCAAGCAGCTAAGTGGGTATCATTTCACTCCACAGATGACAAAATTAAATTTCCAAAAGGTTAGACTCATCTTTTCACTACACTACAGGAAGTTTCTAACATGCGTGGCAGAAAAAGGTACCCCTCTTTGAGCCCAGATTTCTGAAGGACCAGTAAGGGGTCATGAAGGAGGCAGAAGTAGGGCTGGTCTTTCCAGCTTCTCTCATCTATGAACCATAATGACTGCATTTTAGGCTCATCTTTGCCAAGTTGTCAAATCAGTTTTGACACAAGCAAGCAGTCAAAACAAGTTTTGGAAGATGAACTTTGGAATTCTGACTGTCTGCCATATGCTTGATCACTGGTGTATCCACCAAAATAGAGCCATCCTCAAGCCCACCCAGCTCTCCACATAGCCAGAACTAGGCACTCTGTTCTCCCCATTCTTCTTATTAGTGCTCCATTTTCCCTACTGAGACGGGAGGCGACCCTGATTCTGTACTCTTATTTCTTGCTTTCCAAAGGATGGTATTATAATAAATTCAATTAAAGATGTATGTGAGGTTTGGGGGGGGAGGAGATTTCTTTAGAGAATATTTTCTATTCAAATGTAAGACAGCCAGACCTAGAAGACACTGAATATAATAACAAGAGCTCACTTTATTGTAAGTATGGAGTTAGGTTAACCCTTAGTAGATTTGGGATGCTATAGTCCCACGATAAATGTATGCACTTTTAAAATTAGCCTCTAGTGTAACCTAACACTTCATTGCTTGTGGAAATTCCTCTTTTATCAATATGTTTTCTTAGCATAGCAAACTCTTTGAAACATTCTTCTGTACCAGTTGTAAATAGCATCTTTTTTTTTCTTTTTCTTCATCTTTGGCCTTTCAGAAAATAAACTTAGAATGTTTTAAGAGTATTAAAATACTTTTTCCACATTAAAGTTAGGGAGAACTGAGGTAGAATTGCACTGAGGGTGGGAGGCTGACTACTAACATATGTTCCAGGATCTGGTCCCCAGGTTTGTAGTTTCAGAAATTAGAATTGTGTGGTGCTCAGAGTCAATCAGCTTTAACCATACGTAGCCTAACTATACTCACAAGAGGCTGGCTTACAATCACAGTAACACTTGTTTACACTGAGAAATCCAATTTTCAAGAGGACTAGAATACTTGTTTTATCTGTGTAGCACATTTTCTCCCTTATAGGAAAGCTGTAGGTTTTGGCAAGTCATGGGAAATAGGACAAGAAAGCTCAATGGTTGGTGTCATCCCCCTTGAAGATTAACAACTTCCTAGGCAGAACTTGTTAAAAGATAACTTTT
Source organism: Nomascus leucogenys (assembly GCF_006542625.1). NCBI lineage: Eukaryota > Metazoa > Chordata > Mammalia > Primates > Hylobatidae > Nomascus > Nomascus leucogenys. The sequence goes on from NC_044406.1 coordinate 10,436,016, forward strand.
AACAAAAGGTAAAATCATGACTCTCATAAAAATATAAAATGAACATGTAAAGTAAAATATTTTATGTGACTCAGTCAAATGAGGGAGCCAACAAAATGTCACAACCATTTTAAAGTAGAAGTAATGAGAACCAAGTGCTGTGGCTCACACCTGTAATCCCAGTATTTTAGGAGGCTGAGGCAGGAGGATCACTTGAGCCCAAGAGTTCGAGACCAGTCTGGTAACATAACCAGACCCTGTCTCTACAAAAAAAAATTTTAAAAATAGAATTAGCCAGGTGTGGTGGCATATGCCTGTAGTCCCAGCTACTCAGGAGGCTCAGCCAGGAGGATCCTTAGAGTCCTGGAGTTTGAGGCTGCAGTGAGAGAGACCCTGTCTCAATAGAATAAAATAAAATAAAATAAAAGTAGAATTAATGAACGACTGATTTATATGGAGTAAAACATATTGAAATGAACTTATAAGTGGACACAAACCTGGCTTTTTCCCAAGGGCTATGATTGAAGGAGTCAGTTGAACTGCCACCAGACAGATTTTATTCGTGTGCCTATATTTTATTTGAGCTATTTTACAACTCTTGTAAGATAGCTCAAAGAAAATAAAAAGCTAGAATAGGATAACTCAGCAAATTGTGCTGTACACAATGCATAGTTTTTCCTTTGGAAATAGTAATCTTTTTCCCTAATTCCAAATTTTCCTACAAACTGACATCTTCTTTTGACTAAAAGTAGTTATTCTGAAGGTCAATTGTAGAACTGATTTCTCCTGGCCTTGAGATACTTTTCTTCCCTCCTTTTTCTTTCACTGGCTTACAACTAAGTTTCCTTAACAATATACCCTAAAGAAGTATCTTTTATTATTTAAAAGAACCCCCAATTAGTCTTTTGTTCAGTTACAATTTTTTGAGCACTTAATACATTGATTTTCAAACCTGGTTGATCAGAATCAAGTAGATTTTTAGAAATACAGACTACCAGACCCATCTCTGGATTTTCTGATCCAGACTCTCAAGGACATATGTCTTTAACAATAGTGATTTGAGGAGTCTGTGGATATACTCTGGATAAGAGACCTAGTTGACAAATTGAATATTCTAGCAGATGATAGGGGTGGAGAAGTTTTCATGAGTTGCAGATGACTTCTGGTCATTGAGTGTGTCCAAAGACAAAATTACAACAAATTTAGTTTAAAGATCTTAATGGACTTTTATTTGTGATTCTAGAATCAGTTCTGATGAGCCGATCAGAGAAGATTGGCTTTATAGACAGAAAAGAGTTGAGGAAAGCAAAAACAGAACAAAAAACAGACAGGTCACTTCCAAGTTACTTTCTTTATAGAGGTTAAAGCAGAGGACACGTCCTTATCAGGCTGGCTAAAAACTGGCCTGTTTGGGGATTGGCTATTATCGCTCTCCTGATTTCATGGAAGGCCAGATAAACAACTTAGTTTCACATTACAGACATGGAACTTCAGCATGAGTAACTCTATTTTGATTTGATCTGTTGAGCCAAGTGCAGAAGCTCAGTCCAAACCAGTGACCACCTCTAAATTTTATTTAACAAGTGACTTGTTGGATGGTGATAGGACCCATTATCTTCTTTGTAATATTTAGATCCCTAAGATACTCACATCACACTAATATACTTTAATATAGCTTTTCCCTCCACTGCAAATTTGGAACTAATTCTAACATTAGAATCACCTTAGAAAGATGCATTTTGTGATAGTATACGAACAATACAATACAGAGGGTCACATTTTATTTTCTACAAAAAACCAACATAGGATGTGTTTGGTAGTTATGTTTGGACTCCACTGAGTTTTATTAAATCATGATGCCAAAAAAAACCCTACCAAAACCAAAAATCACAATGAGGGTGTATCCTGAAATCTTAAAAGAAAGCCCAAACTATTTATTATTGCAGGTTGTATTTTTTAAAGTTATTTCCATAAGTGAAGCAGGCACATCTTGTTCCCACCACAGATGCTTTCTGGAAAAGATGTCAACTGAAGAATGACAAGATTGATAAATTTTGAAGGGAGAGCTTTATTTCTTATAAAGGGTTGCAGCCTGCAGGGAGGCCGTTCTGGCAGACTGGGAAGTGTAGCCTCTGGCCAGAAGCTAGAAACAGACACTTCAAGGCAGTGGGTAAAGAGAACAGGAATTTATGCTGAGCAGGGTGGCCAAATATACGTATTCAGGAGGAGCCATGGTTATTTATGAAAAGAGAAACGTGTATGTCATGTGCAATGGAGTGTCATGTCCCTTCAGGGGTCCCATGTACAAAGAATGGCAGTGTTAGCACCATCCAAGGGTGGAGTTTTTGGCCATCTGACATCAAAAGGTGAATCAGAGGACATGAATCTCCTCACTGCATGTCCTCAATAGATTGGCTAGAACCATTCCATAATGGGAGGCCCTTTTCAGGAAGGAATGCTGGTGGGTTATTGTGTTGAAACTGCAGAAGGGCAGCAGTCAGGTGGTTGGTTGATATGGTTGATATCAGTGGTGGAGCCTTTTGAAAGGGCTGGTTTCTGTTTAACCCTTAGGGAAGGAAGCCTAATGGCAGTTAGTGAGGGGTGGTTATAACTAGGCATTTCTGACCTCCCAACCTGTCAGCTTCTCAGGTTTCTCTGTGGTCCACTTGGCCAAGAGGGAGTCCATTCAATCAGTTTGAGGACTTCGAATTTTATTTTTATTTCTTATGATATAAATGCCCTTAGTTGACATATGCTCCATCTCCTGTTTTTTTCATGGTGGGGAAAAGCTACCTCAGCAAACAGTGATCAGTGATGCTAAAAACAGCTCTGTTGGTGGCTCAAGTGTTTCAAATGATGGGGCATCACAAGATGGATCCAAGAAACCCTAATCTGTCAGTGTTAAGAAGGAACAACATACACAGCAAGCAGCAGATGTGTTAGCCTTTCCAGCAGCTGGGGTGTGTATCCCAGAACAAGCCCAGCATATCACAGCACTAATTATTACAATGTTGGGGAATTATTGTCAATACCAAACTACTTTCTTGTGGAGCGGTTAGGATTTCCTATGCTTCCCCTCCCTGCTCCTCCCTCCAGATTTCCTTTCCAGCTTGTGTGCATGTGTGTTGCCAAGAACCATTTGGATTTTAAAGGCTGAAAAATAAGTCAAATTCTTTCTCACCCGGGGTTGATTGGTTGCCAGCTGCTTCCTCCTTTGGGTGTCATCATATTCGCTCTGTCATTGGGAAGGCCATGCATTGCTGCCAAAGAGGACCTGAGAAGCAGCTTGAAACTCAGATGCATCAGAGATTCATATCAGGGGCTGATATGTTGAAATCATTGTCAGTTACCTCAGTTTCCTGATGCAATATTTTAAAGATTCTTTTGGCTCAAAGTATAGTTAAGAATTTTGACTTCCACATGGATATTTGAAGATTTACATATCCTATAATACAAAGATATATGTGCCATATCTCCTTATGGATTTATTTTGTCTTTAATCTCTATTTTAATCCTGCAGTTTATAAAATTCTGCCTTGTGTGCACCATTCACTCTGCACCTGATGCATCTCTTGATCATAACATTCGTCAGTATATTGAATTCAACTGTATGTATATATCTGCTACCTCCATGGAAGCAACCTGGTTCTATTCATTTTTATATCCTCACAACCTGGCACAATGTTCTATACATATTTGAGTTAAATTGAATTTATTTCCTATTGACTTAAGGGATGAGTCCAAACTTCTTAGCTTGGTAATCAAAACCCTATTTAACTTCTTACTTTATTTTTCTTTGATTATCTGCTTATAACCAGTATTGGAAACAAGACTGCTTATAACCAGTATTGGAAACAAGAAGGACCTAGGGGATGGAATCATAAAGCAATTTTAGTTTTGCTGCCTTCATTCTTTAAATCTGTTCTGTGGAGATATTTTTTTCTCTTGTCCTTGGAATTTTCTAACTGCTCTTTGATAGTACAAATTTCTATAGTCATTTCAGGTTGCAAGGCACTAGATTAATTCATTAATTAAAATGTTTGGTGCCATACTATGAAACCCTGAAGTTGGGCCTACTGGAAGCAGGATGTCTACAGCCAGAGAATGGTACATGATTGGCTTTTACTCTCTCTCCTCTTCTGGAGCTTCTCCTCCTCTCTCAAATTGCTAGCCATGGTTTCTGATTCCTTTAGAGTGAAAAGAAAGAAGACGAAAGGAGGCAAGAAAATTCTTACTTGATTGTACTGCCAGAGTGCTCTAGCCTTGGTGTCCTCACTTGGCAGGGATGGAAAGTTGATTCTTCATATCATGGGAATTTTTATCTGTTCTTGTCAGTCCCAAGGAATCTAGAAATAACTCCAGCTTTTCTTTGCTAAGATCTGTTTGCCCCTTTTAGTAGTCCTCTTGGATTGGATTAAAGCAATGCCATATCAGCTCACCCTCATACAGAGCTGACACCTGGTCCCTGGGAAACACTTCTGCATTATTCTTTGTGACAGACACTGAGAGCTCAGATCCATCTCAATAAGCCCCTTCACTATGCAGTACCTTCAAAGAAATTAGCCAGCTCAACTGTCACCTTTCAGATTTTGAGTGTGAGTCAAACACCCAAACCGTAGGGGATTAGAGTACTCCTTTTCATGATCTATTTCCCAGGCCTTCTTCCACAAAAATTCTGAACGGAGCTTTAATGTTAAAAAAAAAAGAATTTTTAGTTAAATGAAAGGTTATTAACCACTGAAAAGATAAAAAGAGAATACTAGGAAGTAGCAGAGGTAGCCATTGCTAAAAGCTACTACAACCTCTAAGGCCGAAGGACAAAAGGGAAGACGTTGGAATTATTAAAGCTTAGAAACTAAAGGAAGACCTCTCATAAAGCTGCTGTCTTAGTGCATTCCTACTGCTGTAACAAAATACTTTAGATTGCAGATTTGCCTTGATCTGGGGCTTCCCTGCTTCTAGAACTGTGAGAAGTAAATTTCTATTATTTATAAATTACCTAGTCTAAAGTATTTGGTGTCTGGTGGGGGCTTGCTCTGTGCTTATAGATGTGCTTATAGATGGTGCTTCTTGCCACATCCTCACATGGTAGAAGGGGCAAATGTTGTATCCTCACAGAGCAGGAAGAGCAGAAGGGAAAAGGGGCACTAGGATGTTCCCCTCAATGTCTTTTATGAAAGCACTAATTCCATTCATGAGGGTAGAGTGCTCATGACTTGATCATTTCCCAAAAGTTCACACCTCTTAACACTATCACATTGGGTATTAGGTTCCAACATATGAATTTTAGAGAAACGCATGCATTCAAACCAATGGCAGCTGGTGTCTCTGAGACCCACACCTTTGAGGAGGGGCACTGCTCAGCCACAGGAACAAACTCCTGCTGCTGCAGCGATGAAGCATTACTGAGGTGGCATGCACAGGAACTGCATGTTGACACCCTGCCTTCAGAAAAGCAAAACTGGAAGGAGCAGGTTCTGTTGTCTTCCTCCTCCTGACTTTCAGTTTCCCTCTAGTGCCTCCTATTGAAAGAGGCTATCAGGGAACAGCTAGCAAAGCAGACATGTAGTACACAGAGTCCCAGCCCCAGTACCACAGAGCAGAATCTGGAAGGGTTGGTTTTTAGCTAAATAACAATAACTTACCTGTCATAGCTCCTTTTGGGGTCGGGTTGGATTCTCAGCACAATCTCTTCTATTTTAAATGTGATCTATTTTCTTTTGTTACCCTGTTATACACATAAAACACATCCAGCTGACTTGGTTTCATTATCTCCCTCCTACTAACCCCTCATCACCACCACTAATAATGAGAATTTGTACCATTGCTCTTTCTTGCAATACCTTTCTTATTTTCATTGATCAAATTTCTTTCAATATGTATACTAGGGAGGGCAAGTGAAATAACACAAAGGAAAGAAATGTTAAATCAGACTCACATGAATCAGAGATCTTAATAACTTCAAAAATACAAATAATTGTGAAGCACAGGTGATACATGGAGAGGGCTGGAGCCACTCACTCATGTCCTCATGCATATTCTTGTGTAGGGTGTACTTTGTTTCAGATTTAACATATGAGGCTCCAACTGATGTCTGCTGCTACAGTAGTTACACAGTAGGGAAATGTTTTGGACATAAAACATTTTTATCTCATATGGCATAGACGACATTTCCATGTCCTATAAATCAGTAGATTTCAGTCCTGTTTGCCATAAGCAATCCTAAACAGACCAGGCACATCCTGCTAAAATAATCTACAGATAAGGAATCCCCCACCAGCCATTAGTTTGTTTGCCAAGAGGTCTGTCATTAGCATGTTTTCAAATAAATTTATTCATCCAATCTTTTTAAGAAAGACAATGATTGCTGGTCTACTGGCCAACTATTTCCTACCCAGCAAGTGAGATGAAACGGACAAGAACTAATGCTTGAACATATTAATTGAAGACGAGTAGAACAGAAAGCTGAGGGCAGGGATGCATGGGCAAGCCAGTTTGTGCTGGATCTGACAGATATTTTCTTTACAAAAGTGGGGAAAGACTAGGTTAAAATTGGCAAGCCTAAGACAAAGGGCAAGAGCAATTCTGGGGAATCACAACAGGAGTAAGTTGACAGATTATAAGGGAAATTTGGGGGTAGGGGATTGATAGGAGGCAGAATGCAGGTCAAACTCAGGGACTCACAGACTATATAGGTGAAAAAATTCCCTAGGGATAATGTAGTCCAGCCATTTGTTTTTAAAGATGAACAAACACTTCATTGATTTGCTCCTGAGTTGCTCTAATTTGGTTAGATGTGCCACAAAAGGTTTCCTAGCACATGTTTCTCAAACTCAGCTGCCTACACATAGAGGTGGGGACAAGCTTTTCAGAAATGCAAAATGCTGGTCTCCCACTTCAGAACTACTTGAATCAGAATCTGAGTCTGGGATTGGGATTCAGTGCTTTTGTTGTTGTTGTTGTTGTTGTTGTTGTTTGAGACGGAGTCTCGCTCTGTTGCCCAGGTTGGAGTGTGGTGGCGTGATCTCGGCTCACTGCAAGTTCCACCTCCCGGGTTCATGCCATTCTCCTGCCTCAGCCTCCCGAGTAGCTGGGACTACAGGTGCCCACCACCACACCTGGCTAATTTTTTTGTATTTTTAGTAGAGACAGAGTTTCACTGTGTTAGGCAGGATGGTCTCGATCTCCTGACCTTGGCCTCCCAAAGTGCTGGGATTACATGCGTGAGCCACCGTATCCGGCCAGTATTCAGTGTTTTTAAGACACTCCACTATAACGTTCTACTAATGTTCTTCATGGCTTTGACACCAGTTACCTGCACTACAGATCAAATATAGTAGGACTTCCCACAGTGTCCTGTCTGGGAACTGCCAACAGTCTTACAAATCTCTAGACCCTTAAGGAGAATTGAGACACTGTCTCAGAGTACTAATATGAAATGTATGGTCTGTATCATTGGGTACTAGATAATTATTACTGTAGATTTTTATTTATCTATTTAAGATTATGTCCTGTGTCCATTGTCTATTACTGATAGGACAAATTACCACAAATTTGGTGGTTTAAACAACACAAATTTACTATCTTACAGTTCTGGAGGTCAGAAGTCTGAAATGATTCTCACTAGACTGAAACTGAGATGTCAGCATGGCATCATCTCTTTCTGGGGGCTCTAGAAGAGAGTCTATTTCCTCGCCCTTTCCAGCTTTTAGTGGGCAACCCACATTCCTTGGCTTGGGCATCCTTCCTCCATCTTCAAAGCCAATGATAGCAGGCTTTCTCACACTACCATTTCTTTGATTCTTTTTTGCCTCCCTCTTCTAGTTTTATGGACTGTTGTGATTACGTTAGGCTCACTTGGATAACCCGGGCTAGTATCCCTATTGTAAGGTCACCTGATTAGCGAATTTGATCCATCTGCAATCTTAATTCTCCTTTGCCATGTAACATAACATATTCACAGGTTCTCAGGAATTAGAGCATAGACGTCTTGGTAGATGGGGGGACATTATTCTGCCTACCACATGCCCTATTTTCCAAATTAGGCTTCCAAGAGGACAGGTCTACATGATATTCTTTTAATTAGAAGGGTGTTTGCTGAAGCAATCATTCAATAATTAAGGTTGAATTTGGGCTAAATGCTGAATGAAAGTGTCTTCATTTCCTAGTTTTATTCCCCTAAAAAGGATTCCTTCATGTGACTTAGTCCTCACTCCAGAATAATTTTATTAAGTGGATTTTAATAGAAATATGACACATCAATTTACTATAACTCATATCAGAGTCTAAAAACATGATTTCTGCCTATTTAGATCAATTTACATCCTTCCAAAGCTGTTAGTTCTCCAGGAACACGTTCTTCTCATTGTCTGATTCTGTAAATGTTTCACTGCCCCAAGAGTCCCTGGAATTTCTGGCAGAATGAGAGTTCAGCAAAATCATCTTCCTGTTTAATCATTGTTGTTGAGAATAGAAATCACCATTCTTTTGTCAATAGGACATGGTTCCTGTCTGTTGCTTTCCACTCTCTCAGCATCTTAAATTAAAAAAAAAAAAAATCAAACAATGCCTGAATGCAAAAGAAAGCAGTATTAGCTATTTCCACCTCAGTATGGAGTTTGAATAGTGTGTTGATTTGGTTGTCATTTAGAAGCAACGACTTTATGTTCCATAGTCTTGTGAGGCAAGAAGTTCTTTCCTACAAAGGGGAAATAATAGCATTCCTACATTTATCAAAATAGAATAACACTTCCTGAACTCCATATTTTAATATTTAGTGACTCAATCAGGGAGTATTTGTTAAGCACTATACTTGATAAAAGACATCTAAAACATAAAAGTCACCTACAAGAGGCTTAAAATAGAGTGAAAATATACACCAAGTTGGAGGGAAAGAGCTTCTGTACAAAGGCTAGAATTAATTGAAACTTTTCTATGCCATGGAAACATATTTGCATCAAATGATATGCTATGGTCTGGATGTTTGTGCCCCCCAAATTCATATGTTGAACCCTAATCCCTATTGTGGTTATATTAAGGGATGGGGCTTTGGGGGAGGTGATTAGGTCATGAGGGCTCCACCCTCATGAATGGGATTAGTGCCCTTGTAAAAAAGAAATAAAGGAGCTTGTTTGACCCTTCTTCCATGTGAGAATGCAGCAAGAAGATGCCATCTTTGAAGCAGGGAGTGAGCTCTCACCAAACAATCTGTCGGTAACTTGATCTTGGACTTTCTAGCCGCCAAAACTGTAAGCAATAAATTTCTATTGATTCCGAATGACCCAGTCTAAAGTATTTTATTATAGCAGCCCAGATTTATCGTTATCATCATCATCATCATCATCATAGCCTCAAGTCTCAATTTGCCAAGGCAATGGGTTGAAAAAATAACATGGTTGTGTAAAAAATCATCGATCCCAAAATGTGGTTTTATCCAAGGATTTTAATTTCCTCCCCAATCTCATATTTTTAAGCAGAATCAATAAGTCAACCAAACTAAGTTGAATATCACTTTCTTCGCCTCATTTAACCTTTCCAGTAATGCCAAATGACAATTTCTTTAATTCACAGATTCTTGCTTTGATCTAAAATCCTCTTGAATGCTTCGTCCCTTAAATCTCCAGTTTCATTTATTTTTAAGAGACTAACTTATATGAATGCAACTGACTTTTTCAAGTAATATAGATTAAACATTTCTGGGTGGCCACACTTATTTGGATTACACTGGAGGATTCTCTTTGAATTATGCTAATTTTAGCACCCACCCCATCAGCAAGTAAGTGGCATGGGTGTGAGTTTTAATCCTTTATCTAGGTTTCTTTCTTTCACCATGGCTGAGGTAACAGCAAAAAGAAAAAAGAAAAGAAAAGAAAATCTTACTCCCTTCCTGGAGTTTGAACTGTGCAAAGACTATTTTTATATATACTTATTTTTTGGAGATGGGATCTTGCTATATTGCCCAGGCTGGTCTCAAATTCCTGGGCTCAAGCAATCCTTTCCCCTCAGCCTCCTAAGTAGCTGGGACTACAGATTTGTGACTATTCCTGGCTGTACAAAGACTTTCCATGTAAACATATTGATGTTGTGACTTCCTTCCCCTAATGACCTCCCCTAGCCATTACTACTGAAAGTGTACAGTGTAATGAACTGTTTTGCATGTACAGCACTGTTATAAGACGAGGTGTTTGTGAGACCCTGATGGATGCTGTTTTTTGTTTAAGTTTAGCTTTAGAGTCACAATTTACTTCCTCAATCAGAACTGTGCTTTTCATGTCATTGAGTGACTTTTATTTGCACAATGCATTCACAGCAATATGCTTTTGCATTTGTAAATTTCTGGTGCCTTGAGCCCTTACAGTAGGATCTGATTATTTGCATTTTTACAATGAGCACCTGCTCTTGTTGTCCCTCAGAACCAGATCCTGGTCTTACTCGTGAATGGAGGGAAAGCTCATCAGCTTCCTTCAGCTTGCAGAGCTGGACTTACAGGAACCGGGAATACACGGAGAAGTGGATGATTTCTAGGCAGATGTGATTTTTTTTTTTTTTTTTAAGGAAGCTGACCAGTGGCAGCTGGAGTAGCTTTGTTCATTATAGATATTATTGGCACTGTCTTTGTAGTTTTCTCTGTGAAGAAGAAATGGAAGATTGGCAGGAAGCTCCACTAGGGGGAGATGACCAATATCTAGAATTTTGTGTTGTCTTTTATGTCTATTTGACCACATAAGTCCACCGGTTCTTTTCATTTCATCTTCTCTTGGTCTTGCGTTCCATTTTCCTGTGATCAGCTGGGGAACCTTTCACCTCTAGCAGCATAAAGTAACAGCATCTGTGATTTGGAGGCGGGGGCAGTGGGCTATTTTCCCAGTAGCCCCAAAGTCTTTCCGCAGGAGGGGAAAATGAGGTCAAAAGAAAGAGAACAGTAAAGTCAAGGGATAGAGGTCACCTCCCTTCACCACAGATCCTGCTAGCCCATTGTTTGAGCCTTGGATCTAGTTCATGATAAAAGCTACTGTTATGTGTCATGCACTGTGCTAATATTGGCAACAGCCAAGTTGAAAGATGCTAGTATTTTCTCCTCTCTTTTGTCCAAGATCAGACAACTAAGTGTCATGCCAGACCCCTATTGACTTCGGTAGGGATGGTACCATGTTTGAAAGGCCAAAGAGGAGTCTCAGAGCCAGCAAATGAGACACAGGGTTTATTGAGGGGACTTATATACAGGGTGGTTCAGTAGTGGCCGCCTGGACTCGTGAACTGCTACTGTTTGTAAAAAGCATGCAGTTTACATGGCATTTTCGCTTAGCACTCTCCCCCTAGCGACCATCTCCTGGCAACCTTCATTCAACCCACACAAAGGGCCTCAATCCCCCCTATGGCCTGCATTCCATGAAATGGGCCAGGACTTCAGATGTTCCTCATAGGTAAGGAATGAATCTCTGGGTTGGCCACTCCTTGATTCCTTAGCTTGTAACTCCAAACATGCATTCTTCTTACACCATAGGGTCATTGTCAGGGTATGCTTTCATTGCCGACAGGTGCGTCTACCATACAGGGTCATTCTCAGGGTATGTTTACATTGTTATTACTGTCAGGTGCATCTGCTATACACCGAGGCACAGAGATTAAATAACTTAGCCAAAGTTACACATGGGTAATGGCTGGCAGAGAGATTTAAATCTAGGCAACCTGGCTCTAGCACCCCCGTTCTCAACCAACAAGCTACACTGTCATGCAGTTATTTTACATACCATCTCCACTCCATCCTTCCCACTTATGTGAGGCAGTGAAATTATTTCTGTCACTTCCAGATGATTACTGAAAACAAACCAAGCCAAATCCCGGGCAGGCCGTGATTGGGTATGAAGGTAGTAAGCTTTGGCTTCAACATTCTGGATAATTGGATCTTATCTCCAGCTGTATTGTGTCAGTGGCAACTTGACCAAATACTGAGGCTATTTCTCAATCAACATTTCCTTTCTGTAACAGGACTGCTAGGAGGAGCTGCTTCTCAGCTTTCTTAGTATGGCAGAATGCCTTGAAAATCTTCTTGGGTGATCTCTAGTATAGCCCCTACCCCGTTTACTGAAACTAGGTCAAGTTGCTGAACTTACTAGTCACAAATTCTGCTGTGGAGGAGTGTACTCCGAGAACATTACAGATGGGCAGTGCCATCCTAAGAGTGAAAGCAACAGTGGATTTCCATGGGCTTAGGCCTTGAATCTGAAATAGAGAGGCTTTCATCAGTGATGTGAATAATGGAATAAAAGAATCATATATATAAAGATTTCAAAGGGCCTTAAAGCAATTGTAGGGGGTTGACTTGCAGCTTGGAAACTGGGTTTAAGTTGAAAACTGCCTAAATAAATTGCAGTGATCATCAGGTTCAAATTGTTAGGTGCCTAAGGCCGTCTTGCTATAGACCCACTGATGAATTTAAGTGTAAAATCATGTCGGTGAAAGGCTGGCTAAATTTGGGATTAGGGAGGTACAGGAAGCCTGTAATCTGTATGATTTTATAAAACATTGTTTTCTTTGTAATTTAACAATATGTAAGACACATGGGCATTCGTTTCATAGACTATTAATAAGTTGCTTTATCCTTTCTCTTCCTATCCCCTCATCTTGTTTCTCTCCACTCCCACCAGCTCTCATTGGACTATACAAAATACAAGTAGTCTTATTATTGAGTTACAGTTATAAGCCATTGTGAGTAGATTCCTCTCCTAGCCTCAGTTCCAGTAGCCGTGGCATTTTGGGGGTTTCTAGGATACTGTAGCAAAACCAGAGACAGGTGCAGTTTGCTGTATTTTTGGAAACTACTAATTTTATGATGCCTATTGGCACCAAGAGTGTAGGCAATTTGGGTCTTCTACCCAGGTCAAAGGTATGTACTTTTCCAAAGGTGCATATTATTAAGGTTCTGCATTTCCTTTTCAACTCAGTACCTTCATCCCATAATAAGCAATGATTATCAACAGAGGCTAAAGAGGAAAGCTTTTGGTAGTACATTTGTCTCTTCCTGGGGTCCATCTGGTGATCTTCTCTTCTTATAGGCTCTTTGTACTTTGTAATAGTTGATCACAACCATTAGACCTGCATTCCCGGATGAGATCAGATGCTCACCACATGTGCGCAAGCTTTTTGATTGCTCTTTTGCCTCTCCATTGTCCAGCATCCATGCACCATCACTGGGGCAAATACACAATCACACTGACTCTACCTAGAAAACAGGGAAGAAGAACTTGGTTCCAGCACTGACTGACTATGTTGGAAACACAGAAATTAATTAATAATGCTCTAAGACCAAGTGAGTTGCAGCATGTGAATGTTCTTCATAGATATGAACTATAAAAGAACCACCAGAGAAACAGAGAGTAGATGTTTAAGCCAAGTTGGGAGTAAAATTTCTGCTGATTGCAAATCTCTGCCCCTTCAGCTGTGTGAAATGATTTTTTCCCCCGAAGAGTTTTGATGATTGCTTAAAGCATTTGCTAGTTTTGCTAATGTGATTTGACCTCACTGGGGCTCTGATCACAAATGCCTGTCATTTATCTCATACTACACACAGCTGAGGCAGAAAAATTTATTCCCAGCCAAGAATCTCATAGAAGTTGGATAATTACCCCGTGGCTCAATCCAATTCCATTTGAGTGTCCCCCAGTTTAAGCCTCCCCAACAAATATAGTATTGATCTGGTGGTTAGTATATGAAATTGGCAATTGTTCTTCCCCCTCTTCCAGATCATTTGTGTGTTTCACATGACTGAATTTTTCAGGGTTTTTTCTACTGGGCGTCCTACATTTCTGCAGGTCATGATCTGATCTCCAGGGCTTCTTTATTTCCTGTCTTTCTGAAATATGTGAGTCACTGAATGTGTCTTAGCTGTGAGCTGGCCTGCCATCCTTACTCTAAAATTGGAGTCTGAGTTGCTGCCTTACATGCGCCAGATTTTGTTAGGGCCAGGGAAACATGTTTTCTTTCACTTGCAGCAATGCTTTTTGGGTGTAACATTCTGCCTAACATTATCTATTCCCTTACCATTTCCTGTATTTGATTATTATTTGGTTATTATTCATAGAACATTACCCAGAAATTATTGCAATATTGTAATTTTATTATTTATGTGGAAACACATGTTTATATAAATTTAACAATGTAAGTATCAGTAGAGTGTGAGCTGTTCAATGGCAGGGTCTGTGTTTCATTAATCATTTATATCCTAGCACCTTGAAGAGTATCAGCTCATAGTTGGCATTCAATAAATGCTTTCATTTTAATGAATAAATAAAAGAATGACTTTGCACTATTAGATTTTCCCCAATTAGTATGTGCTCAGTTGTTTAAAGAACATTTCTATTGTCTTCCCAACATGCATTCCACCTTTCACCATGGGAAATAGCAGTAATGCATTTGTTACCAGGATTGGAGTCACGCCAGCTCTAGGGATAATTTTTGACTGGTCTGGGCCTATTGTCCCAGTGTTAGATACCAAGAAGGGGACACTATTTTAGGTAGCCCTAAGAAAGAATGAGAAAAAAAACCCAACAATTATAACTATACATCAACTGTAAGATGTATTTTACTTCAGATATATTGCAATATTAAAAATATGCCTCTTACAATGGAAGTGATATGGTGAGTTGGTTTAATCAGAGTGGAGCTTAGGACTTTTGTTTGGTTGTTTGGTGAACAGATGCCCCTATTCTCAAGTGAGAATGAGGAAACTGTGGCTCTGGAAGTCCCTGGTCATCAACATCCTACAATTCTGAGGGTAGCTGGCTTCAGATGTGGCCAAAAATTTCAAAGTGATGTAGGATGCTGAAAAGAAGCCAGGTTCTTGACACAGTCCTGCTGAAGATTTCTTCAGTTATGTGAGTTAATACATTCCCTTTATCACTTAAGCCGGTTCTAGTTTTATTTTTTTTTTTAATTTGTAACCTAAAGCATCCTGATTCACGTATGATTTTTAATAAAGGATACCTAGCTCAGAAAGGACATCCAATACGCTGAATAGGAGTAAGAATTGTTGGGGAAGAAAAATCCAAGCCATAATCCGGGATGAAATATGAATGAAAGAATGATATGCAAGAGGAGTACATCCCTTCCATGTACTCCCTCTAGCTAGGTTCTCAGATGGTAACTATTTCTGCTCTTGAGCCAAATTGGAGGACTTTTCATTAGAATTGCGGAGGAGTTTTCCAGGGAAACTTTATAAGAAAATAAATTGAAATTGTCCAGTTTGGGGGAAAAGAACAAAAGAAATAATAGAGAGACAGGATAGTGTAGTATTTGGAAGCACAGGGGCTAGAGTCAGATGCCTGAGTTCAAATCCTGGCTCTATTATTTCTCACTCCTAGGACATCAGGCACATTGCTTACTTCTTTAACTCTTCTTTCCTCATCTGACAAACGGGTCTTATAGAGTACCTATTCTTTGCAGTGTCAACAGAATCAAATGAGATTGATACGTGTAAAGCACATAATGAGTGCCTTATAAATGCTAGTCATTAATATTGGAGAAATTTAGAAATCATTTTCAGTTATATTCCATACCCAGAAAAATTCATAATCAAGTGGCCTAGCCTTGTGAGTATACAAGAATAAATTAGTTTATGTGAAAGCTCAAAGATTTGGGTTGATAAAAAGGAAGACGTTTTGGCCCATAGAAGCTGCTAGACCACAAGATAATAGACAAGTAAGATTCTTATTTGTCTACATTATGTAAAGTCCTCTACTGAGTTGGTCTAGTAAAACATTTTGAAATAGAAGGCTTGACTTTGCCTCCCTCTCCCATGGGCTCTTCTATTCTTTCAGCAATGGAATTCAGTAACTTTATTTTTGCCTGGTTGCCCAGTAACCGCCACTTCAGTGCCTCTTTCTAATTCACGCTTCTTCTCTTCTTTTTCATCTCTTTGTTGAAAGAAACAAGTTTTGTGTCTATTAATTCAGACTTCCATCTATAGCTATGAATAAAGAAATCATTTTTTATGTTTGAAAACACTTGATTTTGCTCAAATGTGTTATAAAATGCTATGTTTCAAAGAAAGATGCTATAGTCTGAATCAGAGATCAGGGCTAATTTTGTGTGTACTGCCTGAAAAGGAAACCAGGTATAAATCCATCTCCAGGTATCTGTATATCTGGGGCTTTGCTGCTCAAAGTGTGGACCTTAACGTAGCCAGGGCAAAACCTGGGGGCATATTAGAAATGCAAAATCTTAGCACCCCTCCCCTACTGAACCAGAATCTAAATTTTTTACAGGTGCTTTAAATAGCTGCAAAAGTTTGAGAATCACTGCTGTCTCAGGAGCATATCTGGATAAAGGCAGCTAATTGACTATAAAGCTTATCTTCTGATTGGAAGAAGGCCTCTGTATGATTCTATGCTGATAAGCGTTCTTCATTTTTTGTCTTTTATATTCTTCTCCTTTGTCACTGAGAGAGAAAGCTACCATTTATTAAGAGGGCAATGAGAACAATAGAGATCCACTGGTGATAAGAGTGCTATATAACACTAAGGAATAGGCAGGAAAATATGTCTTCTGCCACAGAAATCTCACAAAATGTAAGGGTGGCAAGTCTTGAAGAGAACCAGGATTAGATTCAGCAGCTGTTGGCAATGATTGAAGGTTGTGCACCCAGGGATGAGAAGGAGTGGGGTTAACAGACCCAGGGCACCGTTCAGAGAGGTTAGCATAGAGTTAGGTCCCAGGAGGGACTAAATCTGAGAGTCAGGCTTGACCTAGCGATCTGGAGTGAGTGGTTTCGAGTGGAACTCTGCTTAGCATGGAGTTGAAGAATTTGCAGAGAAAAAATCAAAGTCAGGAGATAGGAAACAGCTAAGAAAGAGGTTCAATATGGCTATTGTTTGGATGTTTGTCCTCCCAGCCTCATGTTGAAATCTGATCCCCAATATTGGAGATGGGGCCTGATGGGAGGTGTTTGGGTCATGGGAGCAGAACTCTCCTATGAGGGAGAGCTCGGTGCTGTTCTCACAGTAATGCATTCTTGCTCTGTTAGTTCCCGTGAGAGCTGGTTGTTAAACAGAGCCTGGCACCTCCCCCTCTTTCGCTTGCTTCCTCTCTTGCCATGTGATTTTTGCACATGTCTGTTTCCTTTCACCTTCTGCCATGAGTGGAAGCAGCCTGAGGCCCTCACCAGATGCAGATGCTGGCACCATGCTTCTTGTACAACCAGCAGAACCATGAGCCATGTAAACCTCTTTTCTTTATAAATGACCCAGCCTCAGCTATTCCTTTATGGTAACACTAAGGCAACTAAGACAAAAGCCCAAAGCAATAATCAGAAACCAGATGATTCCCAGGAGTTTAAGAGGTATGAAAAAAGTAAAGCAGGAGATATGGGGCATCAGCCATATAAACAGCTTTACTAAGGAGAATATCTTTTTTTCTTAGCCAGTGATGTGCTGTTGATGAGTGTAGGACATTGAGCCTTGTGTGTGGTTCCTTGGAAATCTGAAGTTATTATGAAAGGAGAGCTTGTGGCTGGAGTAGAAAGAGAGGGTCATTGAGAGAGTCAGCTGCAAACCCAGAAGCTGTTGACCCAGGTAGACTTCTGTGGTGTGGGTGGAAGCAGGGCAAGGCTGGGCAGGAATGATGAAGTCCGCTGAGTCAAAGAAGCTAGAGTGAGAAGGGTTAATGGAGGAGCCCTGGTTTTCCTGATATGCTAGGGCTGAGGAGCAAAGAGTTCCTGAGGATTTTGGGGGCGCAGGAAAGCAACAGAAGGAGGTCAGCTTAAGTCAAAAGGGTGAGCAGGAGTCAGAAAACAAGGCTGTTGGCCTGGGATGCTGGGATTTTACCATTTGTTCTCTGTTGTTTCATAGAGCCTGATGGGCATGAATGACTCTGAGCATAAATCATATCACAAAGGAGGGTAGAGACTTACAGAGAGCAAGGGCAAGAATCTGCAAATCAGTGAGACTTGGACCTAGGTTTAGAATTTTCTGTTGTTTAAGTCTTAATCCAAAGAAGGTGATATCATTTTGAATATGGAATAAAGCATGCTATCAGGAAAATTTGCAGGCACTGCAATCAGACACACTGGGGCTTTGGAAAATTATCTTTGAGTTTTAGTTTCCATATCCATAAAACTGATACAATTCTACCTTTCTTTGCAGGATTGTTGAAAAAATTTAAAACATATAGAACATCTAGCATAAGAACACCAAACACATACGAGGAGTTTGATAAATTGCAACAAAATAACTATGGGGAGTAGAAATTATTAATACTTGCTTTCTGAACAGTCTACCTACTATTGCCTCATTATGAAAATTTTATTCTTTTTTCATTTGAAGATAACTAAATTTTTTTTGCATTACTGCATGAAAATAATAATTCTATTTCTGGTGAGTAATGAGAATGAGGACAGGTGTAATTCTTAGTTAAAAATATAAACAATAGAGGGGAAAATTGAACTCTACCTAGAGACTGCACACGGCACAGCCCCAGGAACAACTGTCATTTACTGTCCACTTACCTGTTGGAGGGCATAGAGCCTCAAAGAAAGTTACAGCTTCTTAAGTGCTTTCCCTGAAAAACCCATGTCTATAAAGTGAGGCTTAAATCAAAGAGCTGCTATTTATTTGCTGAATTATGTGTAATGCCAGCTACTATTGAAGTTAATGGATGGGTATAGATTAGCATCCTACCTGTTACAAGACATTTGCATTTTAACAGGGGTCTCCAGAAAAAAAGCTACCATTCAAAACAGAGATTCTTTTACACTGGGAATTTTCGATGTTGTGGCAGGTACGTGGGAGAGCAGTTTGGGGACAGGAAGGCTTTTAGATTTTCCTATCCTTGGTGCTCTTGAACACTCTGTCTCTGACTGAGCCTCTTTTCTCCCATTAATCCTGGATTTCCCTGACATTGAAATGGGGGAGTGGATTCTTCTCAAGCTATTTTCTGGCCTGAGATTTTAGATTCTGCAATAGAAGTATCCGAATAACCTGTAGCTTATCACATACACAAAAATTAAAGACAAATTCCCATGAAAAAGTAAGGAAATAAAAAAATTGGGCTTACTGGCCTCTTGATAGTGATGAGTATGGTAGCTGAAAGTATTTCCTCTAAAAGCTATTGTTTTTCTTTTAAAAAATCATGCAGCTTTGATATTCTGGCATGGTCTTCCTTTTCAACAAAAGTCCCTTTAAAACATAGCACTCTCGATTACACATCCATTTTCAGGTAAGCTGTTGTCTTGATCAATAAATTGATTTTTATTTAAATAAGAAGGAAAACCTAATTTTCTGGCAATGACATCAATCTGGTTGACCCTTTGAATGTGTTAATTACAATTGTTCAAAGAATTGGAAGCCATAGTTTTAAATATTAGATCAGTTGATCAATTATAATGCAATTCTTCAGATCACACACTTTTGTTTTGTTTCAAACAAGCCCATTGCCATTCAAGTTATCTCTTTATGAGAATTAACATCAAACAAATTACCAATGGCTAGCCAATTTAAGAGATTAACATTGCTCAGAAAGAGCCCCCAAATGGCTGTGATTCAGCAGCCTTTATTAGATCTAGTTCTTTCTTCCTTACTTGCCATGACTCATCAGTTTTGATGGGACCAACTCTGTGATCATTTTCATTTTGTTTTGTTCTTTTTTAAAAAAAAATGCATCTGATTTTTATTTTAATTTTCCATTGCATGGGATCATATTTATTGAAGAAGGGCTTTTGCTCATTTGTTTGTTTTTTTTTAAAGTATAATTTCTGCTTCAAGGAAACAGTCGGGTAAATTATACCCAACTACCAAGCAAATAGTATTTTCTCTCATGTACAATGAGTTTTTTAATAAAAGTTAAAAAGGCATTTAGATTGATACATGTTGCTGCTGCTTATTAAAAAGTGGAACTGTGGAAAACAAACTCTGAGCAAATGGCTGCATTTGTGTAAACTTGCTTTTAAAAATTATTCTGATGTAGTCATTATGACTATACAATGGTGGTATCAAGGATCTATCAGTGTACATATTTTTATTCCCTGGTGCTCTGATGCATACTGAGAACAATCTGATGCCATTATTCCTCCTGGAAAGCCCCAAGGCTGAAGTCCTTCCCTGTGATTTAAAAGGGGTTGACTATCTCTTTTTAAAAGGGTAGGATATGTGAAATCATATTAAATGGGGATGTGAGAAGAGAATGTTGATGAAAAGAGTCTAACTCTGTAAAATATTTGAAGAGATTTATTTTGAGCCAAATGTGAGTGACCATGGCCTGTGATACAGCCCTTAGGCGGTCCTGAAAACATGTGCCCAAGGTGGTCGGGGTGTAGCTTGGTTTTATACATTTTAGGGAGACATGAGACTTCAATCAAATACATTTTTTTTTTTTTTTGAGACGGAGTCTCGCTCTGTCGCCCAGGCTGGAGTGCAGTGGTGCAATCTTGGCTCACTGCAAGCTCTGCCTCCCGGGTTCACGCCGTTCTCCTGCCTCAGCCTCTCCGAGTAGCTGGGACTACGGGTGCCCGCCACCATGCCCGGCTAATTTTTTTTTTTTTGTATTTTTAGTAGAGACGGGGTTTCACTGTGGTCTCAATCTCCTGGCCTCGTGATCCGCCCGCCTCGGCCTCCCAAAGTGCTGGGATTACAAGCGTGAGCCACTGCGCCCGGTCTCAATCAAATACATTTAAGAAATATATTGATTCAGTTCAGAAAGGCAGGACAACTGGAAGCTGGGGTTGGGGGTTTGGGGGAGGGGCAGCTTCCAGGCTATAGGTAGATTTAAAACTTTTTGGTTAATAATTGGTTGACTTTAACCTAAAAACCTGGGATCAGTAGAAAGGAAATGTCTGGGTTAAGATAAAGGATTGTGGAAAAGAAAGTTTTCTTATTTTCAGAGGAAGTCTTCAGGTAGCAGGTTTCAGAGAGAACAGGTTGTAAAATGTTTCTTTTCAGACTTAAAGTCTGTGTTGATGTTAATGCTGGAGAGGTATAATGAGGCATGTCCGACCCCCACTTCCCATCATGGCCTGAACCAGTCTCTTGGGTTAAATTTTAAAAGTTGCGGCCGGGCACGGTGGCTCACGCCTGTAATCCCAGCACTTTGGGAGGCCGAGGTGGGTGGATCACGAGGTCAGGAGATCGAGACCATCCTGGCTAACATGGTGAAACCCTGTCTCTACTAAAAATACAAAAAATTAGCGGGTGTGGTGGCAGGTAGCTGTAATCCCAGCTATTCGGGAGGCTGAGGCAGGAGAATGGCGTGAACCCGGGAGGAGGAGCTTGCAGTGAGCTGGGATTGCGCCACTGCACTCCAGCCTGGGTGACAGAGCGAGACTCCATTTCAAAAAAAAAAAAAAGTTCCCTGGCTGAGGAGGAAGTCCATTCAGATGGTTGGGGGGCCTTAGAATTTATTTTTGGTTTACAAGAACTATATCCAAGAATACTGCAGCATATCTGCTTTAGCAAGATTGAAATATCTAGGGCATTTCGCCTGCTTAAAAAAAAAAACAAAATACATTTGGCATTGGAAACCAATTCAGAATATATGCTACTTGTCTTAGAGGGGAAGAAAAAAATCCTTCTGGTAATTACTGTAGGAGAACTCTAAACTGAATCACTGAAGTAATGAAATGGTTATTATGAGCACTATAAGTCAGGGCTGTTAGGAAAATGGAATCTTAATGAGTAGAGTGTTTGTAGAGAACAAATCATGCCCGACAATACGAAACTTTACTTTGAAGCAATTAGAAATTTAGGGGACCAAAGAAAAGAACATCTTTTAAGATCTTAATTCAAATTAGGGTCACTGCTTTTTCATTGTTTTCAGAAATTCGGTGTGTATAGAACTGGAATGCTCCCTTTTTCCCCTTTCCAGACCCTGCCCCCAACAACTCACACTAGGATAGGTCCCTGTTTATGCCCATAATACCTTATACTTTGTAGCGCTAGGCACTTTTGTAATTATTACTACCTTTAAAAATTAATTATGGTAAAATATATCATATATGTAAAAGAATGTATAGGGTAGTACAGTTTAAAGAAGGAAAAGTAAAGTAAAAACCCGTGTACCCACCACCCAGATGAAGAAATAGACTAGCACCAGTACTTTTGAAGTCTCCTTCATGCCACTCCCCAAGTACCGCTTCTTGTCCACCCAGCAGTGGCCATTTCCCTGAACTTCATGTTAAAATTGTCTTGCTGTTTTTTATGGTCTTAATACATAGGTATATATCACTAGAAAATATGCCATTTAGTTCTGTCTCTTTGGTCAAGGTTATGTTTTGGGATTCATCCAGGATGATGTATCAAATTAATATATTTAGTCATTCTACAGTTAATAGATGTTTGTTCCCTATTTGTTCTTTTCTTATGAATAATGGTCTTCTGAGCATTCCTGCTTATCTTATACCTAAGACTGGAATTGCTGGATCATAGACTGGGAACATGTGCAAGTTAACTAATTAATGCCAAGTAGCGGTGTTCCTTTTGGTTCACATCACTGTTGGATGAAACTTTCATCACTCTATACCTCATTGATGCTTGGCATTATCCAAATTTTTAATTTTTGCCAATTTAGTGGCATGAAATGATTTTCCATTGTGGTTTTAATTTTTATTTCCTGGATACTAATAAGGGTTAGCATCTTTTCATATGTTTATTGGTCAGTAGGATTTGTTCCCCTCTGAAATGTCTATTCATGTCTTGTGTATTTTTCTATCTAGTTGTCATTTTATTGATTTGGAGGATTTGTGCATATATTCTGGATAATAAGTCCTTGTCTCCTCTATATGTTGCTTATGTCTACTTCTGGTTTGTGGTCTATATATTTACTCTCTTTTGGGTGACTTCTGATAAATAGAAGTTCTTTATTTTACTATAAATGAATTCATCCAAATATTCCTTTATGTTTTATATCTTATTTAGGAAATTCTCCATACCCAAAGTCATAAAGCTTTTCTCTATTTGCTAAAGGTTTCTGGTCCTTTCAAATTTAAGTCTTTAATACTTAATGTGTGTGTACGCACATGTGTATGTGGTGGATTTATGCTGTCTCGTCCTCATTTTGTCACTGTGGAAGATTAACCACTGCTTCAATTTTGTTTATATTTATGGGACTATTTAAATTTTTAAAACATTAAAAAAACTTGTATGTGAGTATTTTGTTGGGTTGTATTTATGCAAGAATTTGTCAGTTTCATCTAATCTATTTCAAACGTTTGCATAAAACTGTTCATGAAATACTCTTATTTCTTTTATCTCTGCAGCACATTTAAGGCCTTCTTTTTTCCTAATATTTTAAAATGTGTGCTTTCTTACTTGTTTTCTCTCTTTATTTATATTGTCAGATATTTGTCTGTTTTATAATCTCTTCAAAGGACCTGTTTATTGCTTTGATCCGTTTTTGGTTTGTCTTCTATATCATTAATTGGGTTTTTTATTCCTTCCCAATTTCAACATATGGGTTTCTGATATTTTCCCCTCTAACTTCTTAATTTTGTTAATTAGCTGAATAAATTAGGTTGTTCTTTTCTAAGGTAAGCATTTTAGACTGTGAATTTCCCTCTAAGTACTACTATATTTCTATCCCTTAGATTTTTACCTTTTCTACACTTTTAAATGAAACATAATATACATATAGGATGATGAGCATGTCATACCTTTACAACTAGATGAGTTTTCACAAATTGAACATGTGAAACTATCTCAAAACTATCACCCTAAACTAATCTCAAAACTTTTGTTTTGTAGGATTGCCATGTTCATTCCATTCTAAATTATTTTCTTATTTTCATTATGGTTTCTTTGACATATTGCTTACATGTAATTCACAACTTCCAGACATGGTTTTTTTCTGGTTATCCTTGTTACTGATTTTTAAAATAATTGTCCAAAAGCTAAGACATAGGTCAGCAAACTACTGCCCCTGGGCCATTGTAGTTTTTGTAAAGCTTGATTAGAAATCAGCCACACTAGTTTGCTTCCTTATTTCCTATGGCAACTTTCAGGCTACACCACCAGCAGCACCAAGTAGTTATAAGAGAGAATATCTGACCTACAAAGCCTCAAACATCTAATATCTGGCCTTTTATAGAAAAAAATTGCCAACCTATAGCCTTGGAAAACAGTGTGTATGATCCTAGCATGGATACATTTAAATGTTCCAAGTGTATTTTCCAGTTGTTGAGTATGATATTCTATATTTGCTTGATAATTATGATATTCAAGTTATCTTTATTCCCGAATTTTTTGTCTATTTGACCTATCAATAATTAAGAGAGGTAATATTAATATCTCTCAATGTAATAGAATTGTCAATTTCTCTATAAGGCTCTGTCAATTTTGCTTAATATCTTTTGATGCTCAATTTTAGCCATTATATTATTATTAGGCTAGAATTGTTTTGCCCAAATCATGTGTTGATCTTTTTCTCTTTATGTAGTGAATCTTTTTTAATACCAGGATTGCCTGTTTTTTCCTTAAAGTCTATCTTGTCTGATATTAATGTAGCTATACTCTTTTAATTTCTAATTCTCTGACTTCAGTTTCTATGTTCTTATGTTTTAGCCGTGCCTAGATGTACAAGACTTGATTTCAATTCTGTCTGACATACTTCACTTTTTAACAAGCAAGTATGGTCTATCATATTTATTTTTATTAATGATATACTTTGATTGTTTTATCATTTTATTATGCATTTATGTGTTATTCTTTTTGTTTGGAATGATATATTTTATCCCCCATTTTCTCAATGCATTTTTGCTCTCCATTAGATTTGAAGCTATGAATTATATCTATTTTGACTGCTAATTCCAGATGTTTTACCATGTAAATGTTACAAAGTTAATCAACTTCTTGCTATACTACTGCCAAATAACAGAAACTTAGAAGTCTTTCACTCCACCCATCCCTTTCAGCTTATATATCACTGTATAGCATTTTTGGTGTATCTTTGTAACTCTACAAATTAGATAGTATTTTTATGTGCTCAATGGTCTATTACACTTCTTTATAAATTTCTTACTACTTTTTTCTGTGTCTCAGACCTTCCATCACTTTCCTTTTGCCTAATATCTATGCTTTAGAATTTCCTTTAGTGAGAATTTGTTGTAAGTATATTCTATTTTTGTTTGTCTGCAAATATATTTATTTCACTATATTTTGGAAAGATTTTTCTAGGTATAGTGCTCTTGGTGGAATTGTTCTTTTCTCTCAGCACTATCTTCTGGTTTCTGCTGTTGTAGTTGAGAAAACGGTCATCAATCAAATTGCAGTTCTTTGTAGGTGAATGATCTTTTCTTTTTTTTTTTCCCTGTCTTTTGAGATCTCTTTCTTTTGTTGCTATACATTTCCACTATGATGTGTCTTGTAATGGATTTCTTCTTATTTATTCTGCTTGGAATTCATTAAAACTCCTACATTGCATGATTGAGATATCTTTCAACAATTCTGTAAAACTCTCAATGATTTAGCACTTCAAATATTGCTTCTATCCATTCTTTCTAGTTTCTTCTCATTAAATCTGATTAGATGAATAAAACCATCTTGCATTATCCACCATGTCTCTTGTCATTTTCATATTTTCAACTCTTTGTCCAGTGGACTGTATCCAGAATAACTTTACTGGATGTCTTTCAGCTCAATAGTTAAATGATATCAAATCTGCTGTTTAATCTGTCTATTAAGGTTTAAAAAAATCTATTACAATTTTAATTATTACATTTTAATTTAAAGACTGTTTTTCAAATCTGTTTCATGATTATTTTGCTGTCTTTCTCCTACTAATACTTTCAAGCTACCCTTCTATATTGTTAAAAGTGTTTAATAGTTATTTTATATTTTGGATCTGCTGATTTTAATATCTGAAGTGGGTCTGATTCTGCTGTCTTGTTTCTGCTGGCTCTTACTCATGTTGTTTTGACTATTTTGTTATTTTTCACTAGATCTCTTGTACCTTGGAACCTTATTTGCCATCATTCTTTTAGGTCTGGATTAAGATTTAGTTTCTGCAGAAAATATTTATGCTTGTTCCTATCAGTCACCTAGGAGTACCTACAACCCAGGGTTATTCTTAATTCAAGTTCCAGCTTAAAGCTTTTCATGTCACACAGGTAACATGAATTGAGAAAGCTCACCCACGTGTGGACCAGCTTTGGGGAACATACTTAAGGGAATTGTTTTATCCTCTATCTAACACTAAAGTCTAGATAGATATTTATTTGTTGACTCCACTTTCATTGTAGATTCATTTTTTATTCACATTTACACTAAGGGTTATAGCTTCTTAGTGAAAGGGTGGCCTAGTACACTTCCATTACATTGTCTGCCTTAGATGGATCCTTGTCTTTATCTCCTCTTTACTGTACCGCCACAGAATTTCAGGATCTTTTGCTTTTAGCAGAATCCTGAGAGGATAAAGTTGACTTTGCTGCTTACTTACCTCTTGGGATTTCTGCTTTTACTCAATTTTGCCCTCTGGATTTTTTTACTTTCATGCTAGCTCAGTGAAACATTATAAAGCCTATTTTCTTTTTCATAATTTAACTCAGCATTTTAGTCATTTTCATCAGAAGGATTGTTCAATATATTTATCGTATTTAAGGTCATACAGAGAATATAATAAATACTTTCTTCCCCTCCTACTGTGGATTGTAAGTTCCGTGAAAACAGGTGTCACATCCACTGTGACTCCTGCCGTTCATTGCTGTTTTACAGTAAAATTCCTGGCCCAAAATACAAGAGGACTTCAAAAAGTTCGTGGAATTAAAAGATAAAAATAAAAAATATTAACTTTATTTCTCAACATAACATATATAGAGTTCAAGACATGTGCTCGCTTCAGCAGCACCTATACTAAAAAACGTTCAAGACACTTTTGTAATTGATGATACCAGCCATTTAGTCCATCCCTAAAGAACTGAGGGTCCTGGGAATTTAACCATGCCAATGTAGTCTTTTTTACATTAACTGGAGAAAAGTGAATGCACTTTAAAGATTTTTTAAGATTAGGAAACAAAAATAAGTTAGAAGGATCCAAATCAGGACTGTAAGGTGGACGTCTAATGATTTCCCATCAAAACTCCCAAAATTGCCTTTGTTTGATGAGAAGAGTGAGTAGAAGCATTGTCATGTTGCAGAAGGACTCTCCAGTGAAGTTTTCCTGGGCGTTTTTCTGCTAAAGCTTTGGCTAACTTTCTCAAAACAAACACTCTTGTAATAAGCAGATGTTATTGTTCCTTGGCCCTCCAAAAAATCAACAGGCAAAATGTTTTGAGCATTCCCAAAAAACTGTTGCCATGACCTTTGCTCTTGACTGGTCCACACCTGCTTTGACTGGACCACTTCAACCTCTTGGTAGCCATTGCTTTGATTGTACTGTGTCTTCAAGATGATACTGGTAAAGCCGTGTTTCATTCTCCTGTTATAATTCTTCAAAGAAACACTTCAGGATCTTGATTCCACTTGTTTAAAATTTTCATTGAAAGCTCTGCTCTTGTCTGCAGCTGATCTGGGTGCAATAGTTTTGCTGCCCACAGAGTGGAAAGTTTGCTTGACTTTAATTTTTCAGCCAGAATTGTGTAAGTTGAACAAATTGAGATAGCTATAGTGTTGGCTATTGTTTCTGCTGTTAATCATTGGTCCTCTTCAATTAGGGCATGAACAAGATGAATTTTTTCCTCACAAATTGATGTGGATGGTCTGCCACTATAGGCTTCATCTTCAATGTCATCTCAAGAAAGTGAAAGGACAACCTACAGAACATGAGAAAATATTTGCAAGTCATATATCTGGCAATGGTCTACTATCCAGAACATAAAAAATACTCTTACAACTCAACAAAAAAAATATAACCTGATGAAAAAATGGGAAAAGGTCTTGAATAGATATTTCTTCAAAGAAGATGTACAAATGACCAACAAGCACAAGAAAAGATGCTCCTTATCATTAATCATTAGGGAAACAAACCAAAATGAAAATGAGATACTACTTCACACCCACTAGGAGGCTACTATTAAGAATACAAAAAATGGAGAGAGGTGGAGCAAGATGAACAAACAGTAGCCTCCACTGATTGTCTTCCCTGCAGGAACACCAAATATTAACAACTAATTACACACAAAAAAGCATCGTCATTAGAACCAAAAATCAGGAGAGGAGAGTCAAGAGTAAAGAGGACTTTGTCTTGCCTCTTGGATACCAGCTCAGCCATAGTAGGATAGGGCACCGGGGCAGAGTTGTGAGGCCCCCATTCCAGGCCCTAGTTCCTGGACAACATTTCTAGATACACTCTGGGCCAGAAGGGAACCTGCTGTCCTGAAGGAAAGGACAGAGTCCTGGCGATGACTAAAGAGACCTTGGGCCTTGAATAACCAAGAGTGATACCCAGGTAGTATACAGTGGGCCTTGGGTGAGATGCTGAGACCTGCTGGCTTCAGATGAGACCCAGCATATTCCAAGCTGTGGTGGCTATGATGAAAGACTCCTTCTTGGGAAAAGCAGAGGAAAAAGTAAAGGGGACTTTGTTTTATAACATAGGTACCAGCCGCTGTGAGGAAGAGCATCGAGTGGGCTCTTGTGGTCCCTGAGTATAGGCTTAGGCTCTTAGACATTATTCCTGTCCTGCTCTGGTCTAAAGGATCCCACTGCCCTGAAGGGTGAGCCCTAGGCCTGACAGTATTAACTACAAGCTGACTGAAGAGCTCTTAGGTTTTAAGTGAACATTGGCAGTGGCCTGGTAGAACTCTCTGGGGATGAGTGGTGGTGATGGTTATGGGGAAAGCTCCTCTGCCCATGGAAAGGGAAGGGAAAAGCAGGAAGGACTGTGTCTTGTGGTTCGAATGCCAGTCTAGCTGCAGTAAAATAGAAGACAAGGTAGTTTTTTAAGGTTTTTTACTCTAATCCCTCATACCCAGACAGCATCTCTGGACTTGCCTGGGGCCTGGGGGAACTCATCACCCTGAAGGGAGGGACATGAACCTGGCTTGCTTTGCCATCTGCTCATTGTAGAGCCCTAGGGCCTTGAGCAAACAGGCAATAGCCAAGTAGTGGTTACAGTGGGCCTTGAGCAACACTCAGTACTGTGCTGGCTTCAGGCCTGATGCAGTGCAGTCCCAGTGTTGATGGCCACAGGGATGCTTGTGTCATGCCATCCCCGGCTCCAGGGGGCTCAGCACAGAGAGAGAAACTCCATTTGTTTGGAAGAAGGTAAGCGGAGAGAACAAGAATCTCTGCTGGGTAATCCAAAGAATTCTTCCAGATTTTATCCAAAACACATGGAAATTAACCAATATGCTCCTGAATGACCAGTGGGTCAATGACGAAATTAAGAAGGAAATTGAAAAATTTCTTGAAACAAATGATAATGGAAACACAACATACCAAAATCTGTGGGATACAGCAAAAGCAGTACTAAGAGAGAAATTTATAGCTATAAGTGCCTACATCAAAAAAGAAGAAAGACTTCAAATAAATAACCTAGTGATGCATCTTAAGGAACTAGAAAAGCAAGACAAAACCAAACCTAAAATTAGTAGAAGAAAAGAAATAAAGTTCACAACAGAAATAAATAAAATTGAAGTGAAGAAAATGATACAAAAGACCAACAAAATGAAAAATTGGTTGCTTAAAAAAATAAATACAATTGACAGAACTTTAGCCAGACTAAGAAAAGGAGAGAAGACCCAAATAAATAAATCAGAGATGAAAACGGAGACATTACAACTGATACTGCAGAAATTCAAAAGATCATTAGTGGCTACTATGAGGAACTATATGCCAAATCTAGAGGAAATGGATAAATTTCTAGACACACGCAACATATCAATATTGAACCATCAAGAAACCTAAAACCCAAACAGCCAATAACAAGTGATTTGATCAAAGCCATAATAAAAAGTCTCCAAGTAAAGAAAAGCCTGGGAACCAATGTCTTCACTGCTGAATTCCACCAAACATTTAAAGAACTAATATCAATTATACTGAAACTAGTCTGAAAAAGAGAGGAGGAGGGCAAACTTCCAAACCCATTCTGTGAGGCCAGTATAATTCTGATACCAAGACCAGACAAAGACACATCAAAAAAAAAAAAAAAAAAAAACTACAGGCCAATAACTCTCATGAATATTGATGCAAAAACCTCAACAAAATACTAGCAAACCAAATTCAACAATACATTAAAAAATCATTCATCATCAGGTGGGATATATTGTAGAGATTCAAGGATGGTTCACCATAGACAATTAAGTCAAGTGATACATTATATCAATAGAATAAAGGAAAAAAAGCATATGATTATTTCAATTGATGCTGAAAAAGCACTGGAGAAAATTCAACATTGCTTCACAATAAAAGCCCTCAAAAAACTGGGTGTAGAAGGAACATACCTCAACATAATAAAAGCCATGTATGGCAGACTCACAGCTAGTATCAGACTAAATGGGGAAAAATTGAGACTCTTTTCTCTAAGATCTGGAACATGACAAAGGTGCCCACTTTCACCACTGTTATTCAACATAGTACTAGAAGTCCTAGCTAGAACAATAAGGCCAGGGAAAGAAATAAATGGTATCCAAATTGGAAAGGAAGAAGTCAAATTATCCTTGTTTGCAGATAATATGATCTTATATTTGGAAAAACCTAAATAGTCCATCAAAAAAACCTATTAAAACTGATAAACCAATTCAGTAAAGTTAAAAGATACAAAATCAACATTCAAAAATCAGTGTCATTTCTGTATGCCAACAGTGAACAATCTGAAAAAGAAATAAAAAAGTAATACCATTTGTAATAGCCCCAAAGAAAATTAAATACTTAGGCATTA
Organism: Nomascus leucogenys; assembly: GCF_006542625.1. NCBI lineage: Eukaryota > Metazoa > Chordata > Mammalia > Primates > Hylobatidae > Nomascus > Nomascus leucogenys. Next base: position 10,466,787 of record NC_044406.1, read on the forward strand.
ACTTAACCAAAGAAGTGAAAGATCTCTATAATCAAAACTATAAGACACTGATTGAAAAATTGAAGAAGACACAAAAAATGGAAAGATATTCCATGTTCAAGAATTGGAAGAATGAATATTGTTAAAATGTCCATACTACCCAAAGTAATCTACAGATTCAATGCAATTCTTATCAAAATACCAATGACCTTCTTCACAGAAATAGAAAAAACAACCCTAACATTTACATGAAACCACAGAAGACCCAGAATAGCCAAAGCTATGCTGAGCAAAAAGAACAAAAATAAAGGAATCACATTACCTGACTTCAAAATATACTAACAAGCTATAGTAACCAAAACAGCATGGTACTGGCATAAAAACAGACACATAGAGCAATGGAACAGAATAGAGAACCCAGAAATAAATCCATGTACCTACAGGGAACTCATTTTCTACAAAGGTGCCAAGAACATACATTAGGGGAAAAGACAGTCTCTTCAATAAATAGCACTGGGAAAATTGGATATCCATATGCAGAAGAATGAAACTAGACTGCTATCTCTCATTAAATACAAAACTCAAATCAAAATGGATTAAAGACTTAAATCTAAGACCTCAAACTATGAAACTACTACAAGAAAACTTCGGAGAAACTCTCTAGGACATTGGTCTGGGCAAAAATTTCTTAAGTAATTCCTGGGTGATACCAACAAGCACAGGCAACAACCAAAGCAAAAATGGACAAATGAGATCACATCAAGTTAAAAAACTTTAGCACAGCAAAGAAAACAACCAACAAAGTGAAGAGACAACCCACAGAATGGGAGAAAATATTTGCAAACTACCCATCTGACAAGGAATTAATAACCAGAATACATAAGCTCAAACAACTCTATAGGAAAAAAATCTAATAATCCAATTTTAAAAATGGGCAAAAGATCTGAATAGATATTTCTCAAAAGAAGACATACAAATGGCAAACAGGCACATGAAAAGGTGCTCAACATCATTGATCATCAGAATAATGCAAATCAAAACTACGAGATATATCTCCCCAATTAAAATGGCTTTTATTGAAACGATAGGCAATAACAAATGCTGCTGAGGATGTAGTCAAAAGGAAACCCCCATACACTGTTGGTGATAATGTAAATTAATACAACCATTATAGAGGACAGTTTGGATGTTCCTTAATATACTAAAAATAGACCTACCATACGATCCAGCAATCCCACTGCTGGGTATATACCCAAAAGAAAGGAAGTAAATATATCAAAGAGGTATCTGCAGTCCCATGTTTGTTGCAGCACTGTTCACAATAGCCAAGATTTGAAAGCAACCTAAGTGTCCATCAACAGATGAATGGATAAACAAAATGCGGTTTGCAGATGACATGATTGTATATCTAGAAAACCCCATTGTCTCAGCTCAAAATCTCCTTAAGCTGATTAGCAACTTCAGCAAAGTCTCAGGATACAAAATCAATGTACAAAAATCACAAGCATTCTTGTACACCAATCACAGACAAACAGAGAGCCAAATCATGAGTGAACTCCCATTCACAATTGCTTCAAAGAGAATAAAATACCTAGGAATACAACTTACAAGGGATGTGAAGGACCTCTTCAAGGAGAACTACAAACCACTGCTCAATGAAATAAAAGAGGATACAAACAAATGGAAGAACATTCCATGCTCATGGGTTGGAAGAATCAATATCGTGAAAATGGCCATACTGCCCAAGGTAATTTATAGATTCAATGCCATCCCCATCAAGCTACCAATGACTTTCTTCACAGAACTGGAAAAAACTACTTTAAAGTTCATATGGAACCAAAAAAGAGCCCGCATCGCCAAGTCAATCCTAAGCCAAAAGAACAAAGCTGGAGGCATCACGCCACCTGACTTCAAACTATACTACAAGGCTACAGTAACCAAAACAGCATGGTACTGGTACCACAACAGAGACATAGATCAATGGAATAGAACAGAGGCCTCAGAAATAATGCCACATATCTACAACTATCTGATCTTTGACAAACCTGACAAAAACAAGCAATGGGGAAAGGATTCCCTATTTAATAAATGGTGCTGGGAAAACTGGCTAGCCATATGTAGAAAGCTGAAACTGGATCCCTTCCTTACACCTTATACAAAAATTAATTCAAGATGGATTAAAGACTTACATGTTAGACCTAAAACCATAAAAACCCTAGAAGAAAACCTAGGCAATACCATTCAGGACATAGGCGTGGGCAAGGACTTCATGTCTAAAACACCAAAAGCAATGGCAACCAAAGCCAAAATTGACAAATGGGATCCAATTAAACTAAAGAGCTTCTGCACAGCAAAAGAAACTACCATCAAAGTGAACAGGCAACCTACAGAATGGGAGAAAATTTTTGCAACCTACTCATCTGACAAAGGGCTAATATCCAGAATCTACAATGAACTCAAACAAATTTACAAGAAAAAAACAAACAACCCCATCAAAAAGTGGGCGAAGGACATGAAGAGACACTTCTCAAAAGAAGACATTTATGCAGCCAAAAAACACATGCAAAAATGCTCATCATCACTGGCCATCAGAGAAATGCAAATCAAAACCACAATGAGATACCATCTCACACCAGTTAGAATGGCCATCATTAAAAAGTCAGGAAACAGCAGGTGCTGGAGAGGATGTGGAGAAATAGGAACACTTTTACACTGTTGGTGGGACTGTAAACTAGTTCAACCATTGTGGAAGTCAGTGTGGCGATTCCTCAGGGATCTAGAACTAGAAATACCATTTGACCCAGCCATCCCATTACTGGGTATATACCCAAAGGACTATAAATCATGCTGTTATAAAGACACATGCACACGTATGTTTATTGCAGCACTATTCACAATAGCAAAGACTTGGAACCAACCCAAATGTCCAACAACGATAGACTGGATTAAGAAAATGTGGCACATATACACCATGGAATATTATGCAGCCATAAAAAATGATGAGTTCATGTCCTTTGTAGGGACATGGATGAAACTGGAAACCATCATTCTCAGTAAACTATCGCAAGGACAAAAAACCAAACACCGCATGTTCTCACTCATAGGTGGGAATTGAACAGTGAGAACTCATGGACACAGGAAGGGGAACATCACACTCCGGGGACTGTTTTGGGGTGGGGGGAGGAGGGAGGGACAGCATTAGGAGATATACCTAATGCTAAATGATGAGTTAGTGGGTGCAGCAAACCAACATGGCACATGGATACATATGTAACAAACCTGCACATTGTGCACATGTACCCTAAAACCTAAAGTATAATAAAAAAATAAAAAAATAAAAATAAAAATAAAAAAAGAAAATGCGGTACACATACACTATGGAGTACTATTCAGCCATAAAAGAGAATGGGATCCTGTCATTTGCAACAACATGGATGGAACTGGAGGTTATTATGTTAAGTGAAATAAGCCAGGCACAGAAAATCAAACTTTGCCTATTCTCACTTATTTTGGGGAGCTTAAAATTAAAACAATTGAATTCATGGAGATAGAGAGTAGAAGGATGGTTACTAGAGGCTGAGAAGGGTAGTGGGGGGAAGTGGAGAAGTGAGGGGGAAGTGAGGATGGTTAATGGGCACAAAAAATAGAAAGAATGAATAAGTCCTAGTATTCTAAAGCACAATGAGGTGACTATAGTCAGTAATAATTTAATTGTACATTTTAAAATAACTAAAAGAGTATAATTGGATTGTTTGTAACGCAAAGGATAAATGCTTGAGGGGATGGTTACTTCATTCTCCATGATGTGATTATTATGCATTGCATGCCTATATCAAAGTATCTCATGTACCCCATAAATATATACACCTATGTACCCACAAAAATTAAAAATTAAAAAATATATAAAAATAATGAATGTTGATGAGGATGTAGAGAAATTAAAACACTTGTACATTGCTGGTGGGAACATAAAATGGTTCAGCCAGTATGGAAAGGAGTTTAGTGATTCCTCAAAAAGTTAATTTTAAAATTACCAAAATACCCCGTGATTCCACTCCTAGGTATGTACCTGAAAAAACTAAATTGGTATTCAAAGAAATATGCGTACATACATGTTCATAATAGCACTATTCACAATAGCTAAAAGATAGAAAGTGCCAAAATGTCCATCAATGGATAAATAAATAAGCAAATCATGGTATATACATACAATGGAATTTTATTCAGCTGTAAAAAATAATGAATTCGTGATACATACTACAGTATGGATGAACCTTTAAAACATGATGCTAAGTTAAATAAGCCAGGCACAAACGGTTACATTGCATGATTCCATTTATATTAAATATTCATAATAGGCAAACCCATACAGACAGAAAGCAGATTAATGGTTTCCAGGGGCTAAGGGAACAGGAATGGGGAGTGACTGCTCAATGGGTACATCCCCCATTGGGGGGATGAAAATATTTCAGAACTAGATAAATGTGGTGGTTGCATGACATTGTTAATGTACTAAACCTCACTGACTTGTTTACTTTAAAATGGTTAATTTTATGTTCTGTAAATTTCACCTAAATAAAATTTAAAAATTAAAAAACAAATCTCAGGAAAACTGAAAGTATAGACATTGAAAACTCCTAAAGCTTACTAAATATCTGTGCCAAAACAGAGAACTGGGCTTGTTTTCCTAGTTCCTTTCTATGATACTATTTTCTGCATTCACATGTTTGGGGACCATTAAACATAATCGATAATATCCTCCACTATGTTTCTTTTCTACTTTATGTCATGGAATTCTTGGTGTCTGTATTAGTTTCCTATTGCTGAGCAACAAACTACCACAATCTTAGTGACTTTAAACAACACATGTTTATTACTCACAATTTCCCTGCATCTGTAATCTGGTGTGGAGCTAGGTCCTCTGCACAGGGCTTTACAGAGCAGCAAGCTATTGACTGGACCGCATGCTCATGTAGAAGCTTGACTGTTGGAAGCATCAGCTTCCAAGTTCCTTCAGTTTGTTGGGAGAATTCATTTTCTTGAAACTGTAGGACTGTGTATTCTGGTATTTTTCTGGCCGGTGAATAGAGGCCATGCTCAGCTCCTAGAGGCCATCCTCATGTTCTAGGGGTTATCTGTAGTTCCTTGCCATGGGACCTTCTCCATAATGGTCATTTACTAAATCATTCTCATGAGGAGAGTCTCATTCCAGTTTGCCAAGATGCAGTCTTATATAAAGTGACATAATCTTAAAAGTGAAACCTCATGACTTCTACCATATTTTGTTGGCAAGTCATGGGTTCTGCTTATACTCAATGACAGAGATCATGTGCTTGTGTGAACACCAGGAGGTGGGACTCATTGGGGGTCACTTTAGGTTGTGTCTGCTACAGGGTCTAATCCTTAACAGCATTTCAAAATGAGATCCAGTGTTTCAGGCATAAACACTTCCATGATTAGTCTATGGAAGTAATGATTCTATAAACTATCATGTAAAACAAGGAGTCAAGCTCTTATCGTTGCCTATAAAGATTCCACACCTTTGAACTTACTTTGTCTTTTTTCTGGAAAGACAGAAATAAATGATAAGATTTCAATAGACCATGGAGGTGTACACTATACTAGAATTTCTAACCTCTATTCCATCAACGGGTAGGGATTTAAATTTAGATGCTAATTGTAATTGAATAGACTTTTCAAGTCAAGCTTAAGGATATTGATTACTTGTAAAAGCCGCACCCTTCTCACATCCTTTTGAACCAGAAATATTTCTTCTTTGAGCAGTAGGAAAACTGATTTTCTTTAAATTTAAGTCATTTGCCTTTTAGTTACCTAAAAACATTTAATAAACTAACATATAAAAACTTTTATAAACTAAAAACATGTAAACTAAGATACATACTTTATCAACGTCAAAGGTACTGCTCCTCTAAACAGAATAGGAGATAACAATACCTTTGGGCCGGGTGCGGTGGCTCACGCTTGTAATCCCAGCACTTTGGGAGGCCGAGGCGGGCGGATCACGAGGTCAGGAGATCGAGACCACGGTGAAACCCCGTCTCTACTAAAAAATACAAAAAAATTAGCCGGGCGTGGTGGTGGGCGCCTGTAGTCCCAGCTACTCAGAGAGGCTGAGGCAGGAGAATGGCGTGAACCCGGGAGGCGAAGCTTGCAGTGAGCCGAGATTGCGCCACTGCACTCCAGCCTGGGCGACAGAGCGAGACTCCGTCTCAAAAAAACAAAACAAAACAAAACAAAAAAAAAAAACTTTGACGTGATAAAGCGCGTATCTTAGTTGATATGCATTACAACGACTCAGAAGAGCTGAGCTGATTTTAGGTTTGCTTGCCCTAATTGCAAAGACTGGCCAATTGTAATTGTATTGAAGTTTTATTGCAAGTGCACTCACATCCAGATCATAGGGAACCATTGTATTTTTTATATCTAGACTACTATCCGATGATTTAGAAGATCTGCTCTAATATTATTCAGTGTGTTCTTTCTGAGTGCTATAATAGGCTTTTGTTTGCACGCAGGCACCTAATTAAAAGAGAAAAAAAAAAATCCCTTGTTAAAATCAGCTGGGAATAATCAGAATGATCATTCCATGGCTCATAAATATTACATGAGCAATATGGGCGCATCAGTAATATTTAACTGTTTTCCAGTTTCACTTAAAACTTTTTGTTCTAAAAGTCTGCAAGCCCAAGAGAAGATTAGTACTTTAAATTCTTAATCACAAGGAGAGCTCACAGGATTTCTATTTACAGAGATTTGGTTTATTTATACATATTCAAGGTTTATTACAAAACCAACATGCTATTGCTGTGGCCATGTTTTTAGTCTTTCAGTATAGGAACCTAATGTGGCTTACCCAGAGTCCCCAGGGTGAGATGCCTGCATTCCCTGAATGTTTTGCACTTCAATATTTTGATTGCCCTTTTTTGTTGTAACTTGAATTCCACTGCCTTTAGAGAACTTGGAGCAAAGGGATATGATTACATCAATCTTTAAAAAAAATAAGTCAGATAGAGCTTTCATTCAAAAATTGTATCTGGAATTCCAGAAAAGAAATGCAAAGCAGAAAATAAATAGGTGGTGAAGAAATTTACTTAAAGGGCGAAGAAAATTCAAGCCCCACTGGAGTTCTATTTATCACCCATTATTTACCCCCAAGCTCTAGCATGGTGGCCTCTTTGTGGCCTCACAAGCCACTTCAGCATTATTCCTCCTCAGTTTGCTGCCTTTTACTGGTGGAAGGTAAGGGAGTAGAGGTGGGATTCAGGGTGATGAAAAGACCCTTGAGTTCCCCCTGGAGGCTCAAATGCCCAACCAACAAATACTGCATTCCAACACAATCAATGATGTAATGATGTATGACTTTCCTGTTCCTTTTTTTTTTTTTTTTTGCAAATGATACAATTCCTCCATTTAAAAGTAAGATTTTATTCCAATTGTAGTTTTTTTTTTCTGTTTACCAAACACCTTTTTAACTGGAGAGAATAGGTTATTTTTATATCTTCTTCTAAAAAGTTAGGCTTTTCAGATAACAATGTCTATGGGGTACCTGCTGTGGCTATATCCCTATATTAAGCATCATGGGTGATTAAATGTATGGAGAAGGTATGGGTACCCTCCCTCCCCCATAGGTTGTAAGCAAATCAGGGGCCATGAATAGGAATTCTAATTGTGTCTCCAGTCCTGAGTTTTTCAGCCTTAGCACAGTGGACATTTGGAGCTGGATAATTCCTTGTGGTGGAGGACTATCCTACACATTGCGTGATGCCTAACAGTGAACCTCGCCTCTACTCACTAGATGTCTGTTATCCCCCTGCCAGTTGTGACAACCACAAATGTCTCCAAACATTGACAAATTCACCCTTGTTGCAAGCAAAATTGCTCCCAGTTGATAACCACTGGTCTTGGGAAACCATAGGCGATGGAAATAGAGAGTACAAAAACAAAAACAAAAACATTCATTTTAAATCAACGTGTTCTATAGATTACTATGTCTATCTTGAGCCAGAGATGTGTTGTATAAGTCAGGGATCTGACACTAGCATTTTTGTGAAAACAAAGCTCCGCATCTTCATGCTCTTTAAAGTAATTTTCCAAGTTTTTGTGCTGCATTAATTTCAAGAGCTACAATGAGTTTGAAGGAATACAGTCAGTTTTTTGCTCTTTAATACATTTTCAAGTAGGTATTTGTAAATATGTCTGAGGGCAAAGAATATTCAGTGAAGGAAGAACATAAGCTCTTGACTAGAGTCCAATTCTGCTAATTATTTTGTGATGAACAGGTTTCCTGAATTTTTTTTCCAAAGAGTGATTTATATACTAATAGCAACTGCAAAGGAATGAAAACAAAATATGAGGTGATAAATTTAAGGTTACTGGTATTTGCAAGTAAGGCCTGTCTTCATATAGACCAGCACTTCTCAGCTGAGTGATTTCGCCCCCCAGAACACATTTGGCAGTGTCTAGGGATTTTTTGTTTTCACGATTGCGTGAAGGGGTGCAATTGGCATCTAGTGGGTAGAAGCTGTGGATGCTATTAAACATCCTACAATGCACAGGACAGCCCCTACCCACTGAGAAAGAATTCTCCAGCCCCAAAGGTCCATGGTGCCAAAGTTCAAAAGCCCTGGCACAGATATATGAGAACGATGGTTTGTATCACATAAGGTGACTTGAAAGTCAGAGGGACGTTATTTTTTCCCAAAATTACTCCCCTAATGGCCTGTGGAATTTCATTCCTTTGGCTCTAGTACGGACCTCTCATTCTCTTCTTTTAAAAGGCAGATAATCTTGGGAGAGGTAAAATACTGAGTTACTACAATATAGTCAGGACCCTATAGATGATTTGCTCTTGTAAGAAGATTGCAGGATAGAGTACCTTTGAGGAGTGCATTTGAGAGTCAAGGAAGAGTATTTGACTTAAGGGGGAAGCTGTTGAAAGAGGCAATGGAGTCTGTTAAGTTTGTCCTCAATTTCTTGTATCGTTTCCTATGGTTGGTTATTTCTTTGGTTCACACACACATGATGGCAAACTGTATGTTCAGGTGTGTATGTGTATGCATAAGAGTTGTATTTTACATTAGATCTAAAAGACTATTTCTATCAGATGAACTTCCCATGCTTTCTAGTTCTTCACTTTATGAGTGATAAGGGGGCTTATTCATCTCAGTAACTTGAACAGCCCAGAGTTTACACTTAGCCCATAGACTTCTAGAAGACATCAGTTCTGTAGGAATTGATGCTTAGTCTTTCATTCCAGCTCTGCTTCCATGTTTTTCCTTCTCATTGTTGCATATTTGATGTGTTATGTCTGCTCTGAAGTAGGCCTAGAATAATTTGAAATACTGGTATCACTTTAAAAATCCTCTTTTTTCCTGGTTACTTTTCCACTTAAGGCTCTAAAATACTTGCGAAACTTCTCTTTTTTTTCTATCAAAACAGCTTGAATATGTGGTCTTTGGACCTTTATGTTTTCTAGAATAAGTACTTTCTCTGTGTGCTGAAATGTTTCTCATTGCCAAATTATAGTTCTTTACAATGAAAGTGGGTTTAATTAAGAGTTTAAAAGAAACTTTCCAAAGAGACCTGAAGAACAAAGTTGATCACCAATAATGTCACACTACAGTTCTTTGAGGCACAGCAATCCCTAAAATTGGGCTTTCCTGACATCTGTTTCTTCACAGTGACATACTGTAGCATCTTATTATTTTTTTTCAGGCACAGATCAGCCTGGAAGAGGTCCCAGAGAAATTTAATTTTGTCATTCCAATCGTTCCCACTCTTGCTTGGGTCCTTCTATCTTTATTTTCTGAGGTTTCCCATTTTAGCTGCCAGTAAGCTGTAAATAGAGTTTAATCTTCAATATTTCAGACTTCTTTCCTTTACCAACAGGCACAAGGGAAGATTCTACTTGGAAAATACTCCCTAAAATTGAAGATAATAGATTTTTGGATATCTTTCACCACTTAGGTATTTAAACATGCATGTATGTAAAGTATTAATAAAAACTTATTTAAATTGTCAAAATCTCACTGTGTCTGTCCCCATAATTGTTAATATAATCATTCTTGGTCATTCAAAGGCTTTGGCCAAACGAGCATATCAACTTCTCATTTGGCATCTGTCGTTCCTGGGGACCATACTGTAGTTGAACTAGAAGTGTGGATAAAATGATTCACTTACGTGGTTGAATGTCCATTTCCATAATTAATATCAAAATACATTTGAAATAGCATAAGAGTGCTCCATCCTTTATGTGCATTAGGACGTGGCTGAAATATTGGAGACAGGAAGTGGTCTTCAAGCAAATTTCACATTTTATAAGTGTATCAAGGCCATTTTTTTTTCAGAATCTTTTGGCAATGTTACTTTAAAAATAAGTGAGTTCTGTTGTATAATCAACAATGGAACTTAAAATTGTCCCCCAGATTAGCCAGGTGTAAACATTTGGTTGTCTAGATAGGCTCTCCATTTATAAAAAGAAAAAAAACTAAAGCAGACAGTATACCTAAAAAATATAATTCCATTAGGTGGTGCATTGATTTTTGTAACATAATATGCTGCCTCTTTGATAAATTATGGAAGTTGCTACATTTCTGTCAGATGACAAGGGGGAACATTAAGAAAACATTGAAATATTTGCTTCTGGAAAATTCTGGAAAACTATAAATAGTGTGTGCTTTAGCAGAAGATTCCGTCTCCAGACGCCCTTTTGAACCTCCCTCACTGCCTTTGCAAAGAAAATAATTAAGGATTAACAATCTTGTTCTCAGAGTGGTGACAATTAGTTTGAGAAGATTCTCTGGGTAAGATATGATTGTGATTTTAGGAAATGCATCTATTGTGCTCATCTTTCATCTTTTAAGTCCCACAATAGGTATAAACATTTAAAATATAAGCTGCAAATAAAACAAACTTCTTTCAGAGGAAAACAATAATGCTTCCTTTGTGAAATCATTTGCTGTTGCTGTTAATTGTACAGCCCTTGAGGCTGTAGACAGTGGTTTGTCTTTTTTCAGTCAATATGAATCACAGTGCCTGGCACATAGTAGGTGCTTAATCATAGGTTATCAAGCGAGTATCACCTATTATGTTTAGTCATTCTGCAAAGAACTTTGGTGGGGGAAGGGAGGCAAGAGAATATAGAAAATTTGATGTAGTTCTGCCTTTGAAGGAGATTTCAAGGTAGCTGGGAAGACAAGATAGACATATATGCATATATACAAAATCAGTGCTTAATTAAATGTTTCTGGGATATAGATTGAAAATGCCATAGGAATATATAGTCCTTGCAGCTCTAAAATGTCTGGAGAGGGTGATTACTACATGAAAGGTGGCTTAAAATGAAGCATAGACAGAGTGAAAAGAGGAAGCGAATATTCTAAATGGGGTTCAGTATGAGGGAGGTTCTTCTGTCTAAACAAAGGCATGGCATTGAGAATTAGCCTGGGATGCAAAAGGGGATTTAACTATTTGGTGGTGTTAGGAAACAAGGCAGAATTTGAACCCGAAATGATATGTAATAGCAAGCCCTGAAGATTATGTGATAGGGTATGACATGAAGGGGCATTTAAGAAAAATAGTTTAGATGTAGACTTCAGAATAAATGGGAACCAAGCAAAACTAGGCTCAAAGATGTTGGTTAGGAGGCTGCTTCAGTAGTTCAATTCTAATGAAGGATTGGAAAAATATCTTCTTGGTAGTTTGGATTTGGAAGAAGAAGGAATTCAAGGTTAAAAGGAAAGTACAAATTGTCATATTTCCTAACATGCAAGTATCAGTCACTTACTGCTGTAGTAATGCTGTGTAACAAATCCCTCCCAAATTTAGTGGCTTACAATAATATGCATTTACTTATCTTGCTTATAAGTCTTTGGGCTGGCCAGGGTGGCTTTGTTTCTGGCTGCAACTTGGTGGGGCTTGGTTCTACGTTTTGGAATCTGTGCACCAGGCTTTGAATTTCAGGCTTCACTTCTACAACATAGGTCTCATGGGGCCCAGACTGAAGGAACAGAGGCTACCTAGGACATTCTCTTCTCATGGTCATCATAGGAGGGCAAAAGGCCAAGCCAATTTGCACAAACATATTTAAGACTTCTCTTCAAGTTGTATTTCTTTGGTCAAAGTAAGTCACATGGCAAAGCCCAAATCAATGGGGCAGGGAAGTACTTAATGTACCTCAAGGAGAAGGGAGGCTAAGTGAGTATTTTCTGGGCAATAATCCAAACTCTCACAATTGGTGTGATTTTTCTGAAATGCATCTGCAAATGTCATTAACCTTAAAACCTTTCCAGCCGGGCGTGGTGGCTCATGCCTGTAATCCCAGCACTTTGGGAGGCTGAGGCGGGCGGATCACGAGGTCAGGAGATCGAGACCATCCTGGCTAACACGGTGAAACCCCGTCTCTACTAAAAATACAAAAAAAAAAATTAGCCGGGCGTGGTGGCGGGCGCCTGTAGTCCCAGCTACTCAGAGAGGCTGAGGCAGGAGAATGGCGTGAACCCGAGAGGCGGAGCTTGCAGTGAACCGAGATTGCGCCACTGCACTCCAGCCTGGGCGACAGAGCGAGACTCCGTCTCAAAAAAAAAAAAAAAAAAAAAAAAAAAAAAACAAAAAAACAAAAAAAACCTTTCCAAGGCTCCCTACTTGTGTAAAGGTCAAACTTTTTACTAAATAGGGTTCTTCACAATCTCCTCACATTTCTATCCTTATTCTGCTGTGTTCCCACACCTTTTATTCTGATCACAATGACCTATTTCCAATTCATCATGAAGTTTTATGCCTTTTTATGACACATTGTTCTTTGTGCCTAAATGCTCCTTCTGTCCTTTCAGTCCCTCAAGTCTCTAAGTGTTGAAGGATTTTCTGATTCCCACCCCCTGCAAGGCTGCAATCAATGTTACTTATCTTTATTCCCAGATAGTTTATGTGTAACTCTGTCATAACACCTACTACATTTTGATGCTGTGCCCTGAGGGTTGGACATGTGGCTCATTGATCTATATATTCCTTTCATGTGTGGACTGAACGAGACAGATAATGATGGTGCCCTTAGAAAGCACTGGGAACTTGGGAAGCAGAACCAAAGGTTTTATTTGTTTTGTTTTTGTGGTTGTTATTGTGTAGGGGGATGAGAGATAGGAAAATGAAGATTCTTCTGTTTTGGCATTTTTAGATGTGGGGTGAGGGCAGGACATCCATTAGCTGAAAGTAGGGTCTGGAACAAAGGTGAGAGGTCTAGGTGAGAAAATCCAATTTGGCTACCATCTCATTAAACTTAGATTGAAATCTAGACCATGGCCTTACTGTCTTTTCTGCCTAACTGCAGTCTAAAATCCTGTTTTTGAAAGTTCTGCCAAAAAAGGGGATTGTTTAAAAAGTCTCTTTGTAGTCAATCCATAAATCATATCCAAACCATAGGAAATGTGTGATTGTTCATACTCAGAGGATAAATTATTGTTTTCATTAGCTTTATGTAACCTACCTCCAAAATTTTTATTTCTTAGTATTGATGAAAAATTATGAAAACTTTGAATGTTTCTTTAGGAAACAACTTGTCTTTCCAAACAGCTTGCATCAGGAGCAGCTGCACAGTCACTTAAACAAACTAGTTGACTAAGTGCTTTTCAGTTTGCATGGGAAGATATTTTTCCTTTGCTTAATAATAATAAAAGAGAAATATGCTTTACTTTCTTAATGCAAGGACAGTTCAGGATCCCTATCAATATAAGCTGTGTAATCTCTGGATAATTTTATGTGTCTATGGGATACACAGTAAATAATAGTTGATCATCTGACTTCTATTGTATAAGGATCTCATCTAGAAAGCCCTTTCACGTGCTGCCTCCTGGAGGGGGCTTGGAAGATGGTTTCCTGTGGAACTGCCTCAGCTACCACATAACTTTATCCTGAGAGCTGATATCCTGTTTCTATCCATGTCCACAGGGCTGGCACCCCTGAGAGGTGCCATATTTGTCCATGATGTGCCACTCAATCTAAAAGCAATAAAGATATTGCTAGCTATACAACATCCAAACTGAATAGTTCAGCTTGCACCATCTCTATATAAGCATTCCAAAGAAACCCAAGAAGGAAAGAGATCTAGAAACAGTACAGTCTCAGAAATTAACATGGATTATTAATAATGAAACAGTAACCACTGAATCAGAAAAGCTTCAAATTGAGTTAATATTCTTTAGCAATTCTGATAAAAGCAAATGCATTAAGATAAACAACATTGGGTGTATTGCAGCTATTCCCTCAATTTGTCATTAAAGCATGTTTGAAACATAATGGGGGAAGTTAGATCAGTTGATAAATTTACCATGGCAAGATAAGTTAGCACATGCAAAGCAACGTGACAATCATACTTGTGACAATCACATGGGGACTGGGTCTGCATCTCCTGCTGCTGATAACACTACAGATTCTTAAAAGGTAGAAAGCAAATAGGAATGGGAGATTACAGGGAAACAGGCAGAGGAAGCAATTAGCAAATAGAACACACCAGCTCCCTCAACTAAAAACCTCTTCATAGAATGATTATGAACATCTGTGCATGCTGCTGATGGCTCTGTCTGTCTTTGGGAGCCCATCAGCGATATTCAAAACGTAGTATAGACGAGCCTTTCCTTGTCACCACATCAGGCACACCATGAAAAGATTTTCTATGCTTTGCATTCTCTCCTACTCTTTGACGAAAAGAACTCAACTTGACATTTAAAAAGCCCGTGCTTCAGAATTAAGCTTGAGGTGATAAAATTATATGTCTTATCAGATTTATTACTTTTTTAATTATACCAAATCACACATCTTAATGATATTTTTAAAAACCCACTTTATTGTATTTTACCCACTTGAACTCTTTTACCATCTCTGTTCTACCACCTCTCATCTCCTACCACATGAAATATTTTCTGTAGGTTTTCATACAAGCTTGGATTAATTTGCCCCAATTAATTTTGGCATAGAGTAGAGTTGTGAAAAAATCTGTGGAGATTTTGTCACATGGAGATAAAGTGTTACGTAAGCCAAAGAAGCATATCTGTATTTCAACTCTTATTTTAAAATATCCCTACAACAGTGATTGGAATTATGCAGGAGAAACAAAGGTGCAGTGAGTCAAATACAAGGCAATTTTGATATAAATATGCAGCAGTATTTAACAGAAAAACTTCAATTGTAGTACTAGTATAATAGTTTGAAGATAGATGATTGGCTTATAGAGAAATTGTCAAACATGAGGCTGAGTTCAGGTTGGTCAGAGCCATCCTCTACTCATTCTTTCCTATTTACAGTAGCTGCCTTGGAATATAATTTCCTTGCCCAGAACATACTTCCCTCTCCCTTCTTCAGTTTACAATCATATTTTTCCAGACTGAACTCAGGCATCACCCTCCCCAGAAGGTCCCAATCCCTCAAACTAGATTTGGTGTCTTTTCTCTCTGCAACTATAACATCCTCTGGCAACCTTCTTTATCACACTGAATTATTTTATTCATTTGGGAGCTTTTTCCTTGTAAAATTGCATCTTTCATTTTTTGAGTCCCCAGTGCCATAAGATTTTTTTTTGAATGATGATGAATGGGTCTTTTATCTGTAAATCTGAGTTTTCTACTTGATACAATTTGTAACTCATTAGGTACATTTAAACAACTAATATGAATCTATTTATAGTCTTTATGTATCTTGTCCAGTGTGAATATTCATGCATTCAGCTACGAAATGTTAAAGTACTTCAATGAAGGTGCTGTTCTGGTCTCTATTGATGGGTTATGTAATAAAGGTATCTGTACTGTTTGCCTTTCTAAAATCAGAAGAAAGATGATGAAGTCAGGTATGCACATAACCTTAAGAGTTTCAGATAGAGGCTGGTGTATCTCTCTGTATACACCCCACTCCCTGGCATAACATTTAATGAGTAGGCATTTGCATTAATGAAGGTTGGTTGTGCTAGCCGCTATAACAAAGACTGAAAGACAACCACATCTATTATATGATTCCTAACACTCCTTCAAGGTGGATCATGTGAAGTTGAACTGAATTGGAAGTGCAGGAGTTTCAGTTGACTTTTCTGATGATTTACTTGACAATCACTCAGAACCTTAATCAAAAATATGAGAAGGTGATTCATGATAGATAGTTTAAATTAAGAAGGCAGTCAACCTAGAGAAAAGAAGGGACTATATAAATGACCATATGTTTCTCAGATGTTTTATGAGTATGGACAAATATTGACTCAGGAAAACAATGATGTCCATACCATCTCCTCCAACACAGAGTGCCTGAAACAAAGAAACAGGCATTGTTAGAAAACAAAACCAATCAAACAATTAAAGAGGAGGGGAGAAAGTCATCCTATCTAGTACACTCAGAATATCAATTTTCAATTTTGGATTTTTTCTTCCCAACTAGAGGCTTGCTAGAATGACTTGACCTCCAAAATTGACATATTTTTATCTTTGTAATTAAATGAGACTTGGAATTCTTCCCTATAAATGAATTCTTTAGAATAGCCATTGCATTAATAATCTCTCCATCATATTTTTCCAAAGATTATTGGTTTTGAATAAAGATTGACTTGCCATCATTAACAGACTGGAACCAATGGGCTTTCAGAAATGATGAACTAGAGTAGAACCATGAATGTAATGATGTCTCTGTGTAACCAGAATCTAAGAAGTAAATAATAATTGCGGCTGTTACTCTTCCTGGGGGCCAGAAGAGCATTCATTGACACACAAAGCTTTGCCTCAAGCACAGGTTTAGGCGGTTCCTTGGAGGCCAGTTCTCATAATGCCAGAAGGGAAGGTACAAAAATGTGACCACAGGGTGCTGGACTTCCTTCTCATGCATTCTGTAGAGCATTTATTACCCAAATTCTGGACAATTAAGGATGCATTTTAATTAACTTTCTATCTCTCCAGTGAGTTCTTGGCCCCTCACTCCCCTTTACACAGCTCAAATGATATATAGGAGCAATAGCCTGCCTGCTTCTGTTTGTGTGGGTATAGGAATCAGTTATTTTCCAGGCTTTTTCATAGGCAGGCAGCTTTGATTGTGTTTCAGGTCAGCAATTGCAGAAATGGGGTAGCATTATTCCTAGAATTGTATTTCTAATTACAGGATGATGCTAGGAACTCATTTAAAACAAGTATGTAACAAAAAAGCCAAGTAAAATTAAGTAATGTTAGAAGTCAAAGGTGGCCAAACAGCATTCCTATTTTTGTCTACCTTATGCCCAGTTTTTAAGCCCTGAATCTTAGCATAATAGTGTTGACAACTGAGAGCCTTTGTTTGTGTTCATTTCTATGTCTCCACTTCCTGGAATGGTGTATGACACATAGTAGGTGCTCAATAAATGTTTGTTGAATGCATGAAAAAACCCCCTTGGAAACTAAAGAATGAATCCCCTGAGTTGTCAGCCCTGTGTTTATTCATTCATTCATCAGACCATTATTAAGCAGTTATTATGTATCTCATAGTATTGAGAATTGCAGGTGCAAGGCTGAATATTACATGCTTAAATTTCTCAAGCCTAGGGAGATAGGGTTTGGTGCAAGCAGACACATTAATGTATACTTACTAACACTTGCTGCTGTAGACACAAACTTCAGTAATCCCACTAACAGATGAGGGAATGGGAACCTCTCCCCCAAAGACCCAGACCCTGAGATACTCTTAGGTGGAGTTTTAGTAAAATAAGCAGGGACTGAATAGGTGTCCACCAACTACTCCAGAAGCTGCTCTGGCATTAAGCTACTCATAGCACACCCCCATTCATTCCAGTAATTCAAATTCAAAAACACAAGCTACAATGACTCAGAAGCAGCAGCAACATTGAGCTGGGTCACCTCCTGTCATTCCTACCTGTTCTAAGCCAGGTAGGGGAAAAGAGTCTGAGATCTGAGAGGACTGATTTCAAATGTTAGCTCTGCAAGTTGCTTTATGTTTTTTAAACCTTGATTTCTTTATCTGTAAAATAGGGATATAATAGGATTAATAGAGCCAGTTACAGGACTAAGGGAAGTAATGTATTACACCTTATTTAGGGCTTGGTACATATACACCCATTAACTTAATTCAGTTTGGCAAGTGTGTGCGTGTGTGTGTGTGTGTGTGTATTTTTTAAGACAAAGTCTTGTTCTGTCACTCAGGCTGGAGTGCGGGGGCACAATCTTGGTTCACTGTAACCTTCACCTCAAGTGATCCTTCCACCTCAGCCTCCAGAGTAGCTGGGATTACAGGCATGCACTATCACACCTGGCTAATTTTTGTATTTTTCGTAGAGACGGTGTTTCACCATGTTAACCAGGCCGATCTTGAACTCCTGGCCTCAAGTGATTGCCTGCCTTGGCCTCCCAAAGTGCTGGGATTACAGGCGTGAGCCACCGCTCCCGGCCCAGGCAAGTATATATTGAGATTCTGCTGGGGATCTATTAGTTCCCTTTCTCATTTGTCACCTGGTTCCTTTCACTTTCCCCTTTAAAAAAATAAACTCATCCACCCAAATATACATCATTAATATAAAATGCCCAACTTTTTTCATTATACTTTATCTCAGGCTGCAGACAACTGATTGCATGTGGATGTTTCAGACACATGAGTTCCTAACATAATGAGCTCAGCTGAGGTTCCAGTCATGAATCTGCCTCATCTCTCCTTCCTTCTACTTCCACAAAGGCAGGCTGGGCCAGGACTGGCTTTTTCTCCCTCTTCTTCCCCCTGCCTTGATTCCCAATGCTGGCTGTATCACAGAATCACCTGGTGGGTGCTCTAGAAATACCCTTGTGTCTTACCTTCAGCTATACAATTGATTTGAGCCTGAACATCATTATGTATCAAAAGTTCCAGAGGTTGAAAACCCCTGCTCTAAACCGGAGCTCCGTGTATGTCTTGGTAGGAAGGAGGACCTCTGTTTGAGGCCAAGATCTGCCATTCTGATTCTGGTAAATACTACTGCCAAACCAAAGCCATGGAATTCTGATTCAGCTGGCACTTGGTGCTTGCTCAGTCACTGTGATGGGATACATGAATGGCAATTTTCCTGGTTTGGACCGACCAACAGCATGCTTAACAATTTTGAACATGGCCTTTGATCTGTATCACCACATCTAATCTCCATGCAGCCCACATAGTGTTTGCCAGGCTCTGTTCACCACCAAGCCTGGCCTGGCTCAACTCAAACTAGGAACCAACATCTAAGGAAGTTAGGCCCTCAAATTCTTATATTGTTTGTTGCCTTGGTGTTGGCTGACCCACTTAAAAATAGGAACAAATTGGAATAGGTTAGATTTTCTGCCTCTGACTTTGTGGTTGTGCTTTCTGTTCATGATCTGTAATTGTCTCTTTATATCTGAATGTTTGCTATTGTTTTCTGTCCACTGATCTTTTTTTTTTTCCATCCTCAGTTGATGTTGACTGTCTGTCTCTACTGCCTCTCACTGCCAGGGGTAAATGTTCTGTCCAGCCCAACCTGGCTGCTAGACCTCTGTGATGGGGCCAAGTAATCCCCCATCCTTGGAGCAGGAACCACAGCCTGCTGGCCTGACAA
Organism: Nomascus leucogenys; assembly: GCF_006542625.1. Taxonomy (NCBI): domain Eukaryota; kingdom Metazoa; phylum Chordata; class Mammalia; order Primates; family Hylobatidae; genus Nomascus; species Nomascus leucogenys. The sequence goes on from NC_044406.1 coordinate 10,486,336, forward strand.
TCTGCTTAACTTCTTCCTTGCATTATGTAGATCTTTAACACCCCACGTTTAACCTTCATCACCGTCCCCGGGAATCTAGAATAGACCATCAGTGATTTGGAGACAAATTATTTTAGTAGCAAGATCGATGAACTTGTCAAGTTTCATTGATTAGCATTTATTAGACTCATATCTAACTTTAGGGAATGTTTTAAATGCCTAAACAACACATGAAATATGCCTCATTTTCATATGTATTTATTAGAGTTAAGCCTTAGTAAACCAAAGGTCTATGTTATTATTTTTCCTTTATCCACAGTCTGAAGTGGGGCTTCTCAAACTATAGAGTGCTAAAGAATCATCTGGAGAGCTGGTAAAACACAGACTGCTGGACCCCACTCCCACAGGTTCTGATTCAGTAGGTCTGGGATGGGACCCAAGAATCTGCATCTCTAATATGCTTCCACATGATGATGATGCTGCTGGTCTACAGGCCATGCTTTGAATATAGCAGTGGCCTAAATCACAGACACCCCATGTTGGCTTGACACTTTATATTTGAAATTCAGCTTGACCATTATTGAGAATTCCCAGCATGAAGGGCCTATGACAGAAAAAGATAATCATTTACTTGCTTCTCTTTGACTAATTTTTTTCCAGCCTAGACTGACTCCATTTTATTTCCAATGTTTCCTTTAATCCCTGAGTACCTGGAGATGCAGAACCATTCTGTAGAATTTTATTGTCCTAGTTTTTACCCCGATGAATCATCTTTCGACAGACATGTGAGCCCTCAGCAAATGCATTATGTCATCTTTCTGAGCGCCACAGAGAGAACTGATACGCCTTTGGGTCTGATGTGAAATGATGGCTTCACTGTGCCCACCATGCTGCGACTCTGACTTGGGAGCATTCCCAGAATTGTGACAGAAAACCCTGTGGCTGGTGCCAAGTGGGGAAGGGGCGGGCTTGTGATTCTGTTTCTCAAGCCACCCAACTCCAGGCGTGTGTGAGCAGATCTGTCTCCTCCCAGGCTGCCACATTCAAAAGTGGGATTTATTTTTAGAGACGAAATCATTAGTCATTAGTCTCTCCCAAGATTCTTTTTTTCCTGTTGAGTAAATTTTAAGAACTTGATCTTTATGAGAAAATTTTCAGGCTTTAAAAAAAAAAAAAAACGGTAATGATTGTAGCCTTGGTACAATGAACCCATTTGCCTCCCTTCTAGATGAAGGCAGACTTCCCACAGCAGTCACTGCCTAAAGTTCCTGGTCCCTACATCCAATATCCAAATCAGCTTGATCTTTCACATCTTATTAGAAAAGCACCTGCCTCTTTTGATTTTCTGGTCCCCTCAAACCTAGGATTTCAAAAACCAATTTTATCATACACTGAACATTTACCCTTTAAGCTTATTATAAATTCTTATGATGGAAGTTGATTCTTAGCAAAATAGCCCTCTGGCTTAGATATGTACAAATTTTCACATAAGAACAGAAGGATTTGATAGATATCATCTTATATTGAAGAAGAGATAACTAAAAATGAGCTTTATTGGGTATCTTTAAATTTGGTGTTAAAAGAACTTTTAACATGTTTCCATTGCTTCAGGCTAAATAAATGTGGTATTAATGGTTTCACCACCAGAAAAGCCACCACATTTGCCAATTTTTGCTCTTAATTAAACTGTATCTGTATATGTATAGTTGGAAATGTCATCATTTAGAAGCTCATCAAAAATTCATAATCACCTGGTGGCTGATAAGGCCCAGCCACTCCCTAGGAGGGATATAACACATTGCATTATAGACTCCCTCCTTCTCCACAGCTGCCGCATCTTACTTTTACAATTTAATCTTACTCGATGAGACTGAGACCATCAACTTTCGGAGAGCAGGAGGTAGATTTTCATAAAAGGATATAAGGAACTCAAAGAGAAGGAATTCTAAAATGTGACAACCTGAAATCCAAGTCTGTGGTCCGAGACTAGAGGAAGGGCCCATCATTGTAACGCAGCCAATTGTAGCTCGTCTGCTTTGGTGAGATGATGGAGGAGGAGAGTGAGGGTATATGAGTCCAGGTCAGTCTTCTCCTCTTCCGCTTAAAACAGTTAGGTGTGGCAAATGAAGATGGCCCAAACTCTTTGACTTTTCTCTCACTAAAGGAAGATCTCTATGTCTCCTTCACTTGAATCTGAGTGGGCTTTGTGATTGCCTAAACAATAGAATTCATTGTGATGCTGCTGTGTCAGTTTCTGGGCCCAGACCTTAAGAGACAGGAAGTTTCCACAGTCTGTCACTGGGAACACCCATTCTTGGAACCCAATCTCCATGCTGTGAGGGAGCCAAAGCAGCTCTGTGGAAAGGACCACACTGAGAGGAACTAAGACTAGCTAGTGCCAGCTTGCCAGCCACATGAATAAGCCATGTTGGAATTGGATCATTTTTAGCTTCAGCAGAACTGACCCCAGCTGAAGGTGGCCCTGTTCATCTTGGAGATTCAGCAGAAACATAGATGATAGACTGTTATTTCAAACTGCTAAGTTTCGAAGTCATTCTTCTTGCAGTAACAGATATCCAGAATAATAGCATCTCTTTTTTCTACTCTTTCCCATGGCTTCCCTAAGAGCCACTACTGAGACTAGACAAGAGCTCTAAGGCCAGAGCCTTTCAGACAGCGTCCTGCAGGAACTTCTGAAACCCAGGATGACCTTGGATGTGTCTTCTCAATCCTCTTCCCTGGCAAATGCTGTCATCTAAAATACTCTCTGTACCTTAGCCTTGCTCCATCATCCATACACTGTTGCCTTCCTTCCTCCGGAGTCCAGTGATTAGCTAAGTAACATGTTTGGGGTCAAGAGCAAGAAATAGCCTGAGATTTCCTACCTGCTACTGGTCACCATACCAACAGAAAGCTTTTTAATCAAGCGTAAAAGCTTCTCGGTCCTCTATATCCCCACTTAGGTGACATAAGTATGCCCTTACAGGAATAGCTAAAATCTTTGATATTGTTACATTCTGGGCAGGGATTGGTGACATCAGCTAAGAGTAAGGATTGGCCTGTTAGTAGGCACAGGATGGACCCCATGCCCCCATGAATGCTAGGAGGGTAAGGATACTCACCATTAAGAGGGGGAAGGAGAGAGACACTGAAGAGGAAACAGGAAATGGGCAGGGCACCAGAAATATACTTAGGTGGTTTATCACTGACTAATAGAGGCTGCTTGTGAGTCACTACCTGCTGGGCCAATGCTAAATCATTACTGTGACTAGTACTACTACTCCTTCTACTTGCTGACATAGTGAGGCTTTGTGCCAAGTACTGCTCCAACACCCTGTATGAATTAAGGTAGGTGCTGTTGGTATCCCTGATTTATGCCCAAGGAAACTAAGGCATAGAGCAGAGAGGATACTTGGCCAGAGTCACATGGGCATGGCAGTGTATAACCAGAATTCAGAACCAGTATTCAACCCCAGGGATTCTGGCTCTATTATTTGTCATTGGCTTTGGCTGACATCAGGACTTTAGGCACAGAAGCTGAGGGAAGCCCAGTTTGAGTTCACAATACACTTTTTGTCTTTGACTTATGTCAAGCACCAGAGGAATTGGGCTAAGGGATACTTCATTTTTCTTATTTTAAACACATTGTAATCTCAAATATATGTGCCTTTGCAGGCTGCGCAAAGTCATCCTCAGCAGAAGGCAGAATATAAATAAACAAATACACAGATAAGTTATGAAAGAAAACGTAAGATCCATGGTAGCTCCACGAAATAAGAATTAAGATGTTGGGGTGTAGCCCATCATGCCGCTAGCCCAGTGGTTTTAGCTCAGCAGAAATGCTGACCCCTGAATACCAAGAAGGAAGGCCTGGTTTGACTGGATGACTGGTTTGCTACGATTAACCAGGAAACTACGTCACATCTACATTAGGCAAGTGTTCCTGCATTTATGGACATTCTAATATCCCCTGTCGTTGTGGCTTGAGAAAATATTAATTTTTGCTTTTTTTTAAAAAATGTAGATGTAGATTATTTTAGCTTACAAACATTCATTGGGTGCCCACAGAGAGTTAAATGAATATTTCATGATATGTATTTTGCCAATAGGATAGCCTCCAGTTCAGAGAACCACCTGCTTATATTGAAATCTTTCATTTGCTTTAAATTGAATACATAATTTAAGCTGACTGTAACACCTCCTAGAGGCTTAAAAATGAATCGATTTCTTCTCACTGAGCAGAAATAAGTAGAGTCTCTGTAACTGTAAAGAATGTGAGCCATTTCAGTAGATCTTGTGTTCTCACCACACACAGAAAGGAAACTAGTAACTATGTGAGGTGATGGATATTTTAATTAGCTTGATTCTGTTGATTACTTCACAATGCATAATATGTCAAAATGTCAAGTTGTACACCTTAAATATATAATTTTTATTTGTCAGTTATACTTAAAGCTAAAAAGATATGACCCATTTTAGAAAAGTGGTTATTTTTTAAAAATTCCTACTTATATGTCAAAACAATGTAGTTATCCAATACAAATGCAAAGTCCTTACAAATATTGTTTAAAAATTCATGAGTCTAATGTTTAATATATTTAGAACAGAGCCAGAAAATTTTTACAGAAGACATAAAACAAATGTCCTGTTATTATTGCTATTCTGCTTTTTCCGGTGTTTCATAACAGCCGAGTAAACAATCAATACCTAATAGTAAAGAAGTGTCGCTGAGCAGATAATGGGCTTGAATTAGATAAACTTGGCCTGGGTAGACTGAATACACCATTGGGGCATATTATTCTCACTTACGGTTTAATCTGATAGCTACCAACTTGAAGTTGATAGCTTTAAAATGTTGGATGAAAAAGAGAAAGCAACTGTCTTTGTAAGGAGGACAAACAGAGAAGGGAGAATCAGTGTAACCAGCACAGGAAACGTACATTTCTTGTATCTTCTCAAGTGTTGGAAAAAAGAATTCCCTCTACTTTGGTCAATGTGGGGGAGCTCTTTTGTACATCTTTTAAAATCTTAATTAAGTTTCTAAATTTAATGTTTATATATATTTTTTGAATTTAGAAACAAAATAGTTTTAAATGACTGGTTCTCATAAAAATAGTAAGTAAACATGGCTTATCTGGGCCATGATTATTAATTTACTAACTAGATGTATATACATGTTTATTGTGGGTTCCATTGGCATCTTAGTTCAATTTAAGGGAAAGCAAGTAAGCACAGAGAGACCGAATGAGGTAGTACTGAGTAGAAATCAGAATATCTGGGTTTCTGTCCCAGTTTTTTACCTCCTGAGAAGTTCTGTGACCATAGGCAAGTCTCTGTGCCTTAATTTTCTCACAGTGTAAAATGTGGATAATGACACCTACTTTCTCTGTGCCAGGAAGTTACCTTGATGCATAAATGAGAAATTAGATGGGATAAATATGTGCAAATAGAAGATTGATATACAGAAGCAGATATTATCATTAAATTCTTGTAAACAAAAAATTCTCTTAAAATATTTATGATGTTACTGCTATATGTAGGGCAATATTCTAGGTTTTTATAAAGATTAAAAAAATAAATAATATGTAGTTTCTATAGTCCATTCCAGAGCTTTTAGTAATACAGGGTCAGCAAATGTTTTCTGTGATGAGCCAGTTAGGCAATGTATTAGGTTTTGTGGCTAGATTGTCCCTGTTTGTACTACTACACAACTCTGCTATTGAAGCACAAAAGCAGCCATAGTCAAAATGTAAAATAACGAGCACGTCTGTTTTCAGTAAAACTTTATTTACAAAAACATGCAAAGGACCAGATTTAGTCCACGTGCTGCGGTTTGCCCATCCTGCCTCTAATCAGATAGATGATGTGCAATTAAAGCTATAATATGAGATCAGAATACTCAATATTACAAACAAAATAGATGAAGAATGAATGGCATCCAGCTAAAGCAAGAAAGTCTTCTAGGAGACTGTAGATTTGAGATAGCCCTTCAAGGATGTGATCATGTTTGGACTTGTAGAGGTGAAGAAAGACATCACCAGAAGAAAAGATAGCTTAAGAAAAGGTATAAAAGTGGAAACATGGAGAAGATATTTGAGAAAGAGCAAGCAATGCATTTGGCAGATCTGTAGGGGTAGAGTTAGAAGCAAGAATGCGCTGGAGTGGGTGTAAGACAGGAAAACCATATATAGTCAGTTAAACATAAGCTATACTATTTCTGACTTCAACCCACCCCCTTAATGAATACTAAGCTGTAGTTGTTAGGAAAGCATTACTTTTATTTTTGGTTGGTTAGAAAACTCTTACATGTTTCTATGTTGCAGAATCATTTTAGGTATTTCTAAGGATGTTCTGCAACTTGCAATCATCCCCAAGGGTGGTTTGTTTACCTTCATGCTGCTTCACACATTACTCATCAATCCATGAAGAATTGCACGTAGGTTGGCCACTCCGAGGATAGAACCATGAGGAGGTGTGTCTGATTCAGAGCACGAACTAACTTTCTAGAGCTACACTGTCCAACATGGCCAGCCACTAGCCTCATGTGACTATTTAAGTTTAAATTAAAATTTCAGTGATTCAGTCATACTAGCCACATTTCAAGTATTCAATAGCCACTTGTGTCTAGTGGCCACAGTACTGAACAATGCAGATAATAGAAGATTTTCATCATCACAGAAATTTCTATTGGACCATGCTGCTCTTATGAGATAAGAAACCAAGCAACCTTGAAGTACTGGCTTAGACTCCCAGGGCTGGAGGTTTGGATGACTGTTAAGACGTTTAGTAACTGTCAGTTCATCAGCAAATACTTTACTTTCTAAGTATTGGTTTTGTCATCTGTGATATGGAAGAATAATTGTGCTTATTTTGTAGGTGGTTATGAAGACAAAATAGTGGATTGCTCTTTAGAAGCAGTAAAATGCTACATAAATATAAGACATTGTTGTCATTTCAGTGATACCATCTCTGTGCTTTCAGGCAATTCTCATTATTTCTTTATTCTCATTATTTCAGGCAATTCTCATTGTTTCTATATCATTTGCAAATAGAGATAGTTTTACTTCTTTCTTTACGATCTGATTTTTTTTTTTTTTTTTGACGGAGTCTCGCTGTCACCAGGCTGGAGTGCAGTGGCGCGATCTCAACTCAATGCAACCTCCGCCTCCCAGGGTCAAGTGATTCTCCTGCCTCAGCCTTCCGAGTAGGTGGGACTACAGGCGCATACCACCACGCCCAGCTAATTTTTGTATTTTTGGTAGAGATGGGGTTTCACCATGTTGGCCAGGATGGTCTCTGTCTCTTGACCTCGTGATCCACCTGCCTCAGCCTCCCAAAGTTCTGGGATTACAGGTGTGAGCCACTGCGCCTGGCCCTGAATGCTTTTTATTTCATTTTCTTGCCTAATCGCCCTGGCTAGAACCTCTAGTACAGTGTTGAATAGAAGTGGTGGAGGCAGACATCCATGTCTTTTTTCTGATCTTAGGTGGAAAGTTTTCGGTCTTTCACCATTAAGTATGATGTTAGCTGTGGGTTATTTGTAGACATCCTTTACCAGGTTGAGGAAGTTCCCTTTTTTTCTAAGTCTGTTGGGTTATTTTTTTTTTTAATCATGAAGGTATATTGGTCCTTGCTCCCTTCTGTTCATTCAATTTGTTTAACATTTTTTCTTAGCTCTTCATTTACTTTTCGTTCTCTTAGCTCCTTATGGTACTAGAAACCAGCTATGTGACTGGTTATACCTACCATTCCCTAAAGAATCTTCTATCTCTGGAAACCAGGAAGGCCAGACAATAGTAAATGGATGGATTAGGCAAATCCATGGCATCTAAGTTAAGACTATTGCTAAAGAATCAATGCAGAATTTGTGTCTTACTGTAGTAGGAAACATGCTGTCTCTTGGGAGAAGAACTATATAACATTAGTGTTTATAACTTATTGTTTTGTCAAGAAAAAATGTAGTTTATTGATTTATATAGTAGCCTTTGATGGGGAGAAAAGGACAGAAGAAGGAGATAAGAGACAATGAAGGATGGGAAAGGAAGGGACACTAAGTTGAGAAAACTTCATGAACAAGACACAAAAGTGGAAATGATGATGGGAAATTCAAGAACGAGTGAGTGATGAGACTAAACTGATGTATTTGAGTTCAGTTGTTTTGGCAGCATAAGTAGGTAGTATGTGAATCCTAGAGGTCTTCCCATAATGTTTCAATCTCTGGTCAGATCTACCAAACCCAGCTCTGGAATCCCATTGTTTATAGTGGTCTCTGGTTCAGAGGGAATCATTAAGCAGTGTCTTGGATTCTAAGGAAATGTCTCTAGGCAGAACAAAAAAATTAACTCTACTTCTTTATAATCATAAGTTTAGCATTGTATTACATTGTTTCAGAGACCTTTCTTTCTCCAGGAAAGGTAAACAGGTTTTATTGTACCTTCCTTCCATTATATCCTCAACTTTCCATTATGTTCTGTATGTTAATCTGAGTAGTCATCAATCAAGCCCTTTGTATTCATGTCAAGAACAGATTTCTGACCCCCCAAAGATCTCGCCACTGTGGGGTACAGGATAAGCATCATCTCCAGGGCCCTTGTGTATTATATTCCTCTCTATCCAGCTCAGTGCCAGTCTGCTGACTCATGTTTAGTTTACTTGACCACAGGCTATTTTCTCAAGCTCCAGTAATGTCATTCCTATCTTAACTCCTGTATCAATGAAGGGCTAGGATCAGCTTCTTTATTGTCCATTTCCCCTTCCAGAGACGTTTAGCATTTTACAGCTCCCTCTGCCTCCTGGGTATCCAGCTACAATTACCATTAGTACATGAACCTGGCATAGGCCAATTTCTGAGGTTATTAGTTTTTTCTTCCTTTATCATTTGACCCAGGCTGTGCCATGTTTGTATCCGCACAATTCTCCAGCTTGTCAGAATTATTTCAAATGTTTCTCTTCAGCTGTCAGTCACATCCGCCAACTTGGAATTATTAGGAAAATATTACATGAGTATATTCTTTAAGCCCATTACGTAAATCACAAAGCATCATGGTATACTGAGAACTAACCCTTATGGAACTGATTTAATGCAAACCATTTATTAGAAGTTCTTAGAAAATGATCCTCAAATCAGACATATTATATAACTTTTTTTTAATTTTAGTTTTCTTGACAAGCAAATAATGTGCTTATTAAAAACCTTACTAGAGCCAGGTCTCACTTTTCCCCCATGCCATGAATGGAGAGGAGTCATCTGCTCAGATTTCCTCTACACCTTCATTCAGAAGAATGCCAGCCCCAGATTTGACAGCACAGTCACTGGTTTTCAACCGTGCCTCAGTCTATTGCTGATAATAGGCAGCAACAAGTGACAGGGAGCAGGAGCTACTTAAAGTCTATCCTCTGGTCTCTCTGCTCAAACAAGAGAGAAGACAACTGCTATCCATGAAGGGCCAATCTGCTGTTCCTATAACTCATGACATTCATCATTCTGCTCTAAATTAACTATTTTTATGGCATTTAGAATTCACAATGACAAGTGAATCCTATCTGCCCTAATATTTACAAGTTCTTATTTTTAATGTTACATTCCAGTTGTTTTATGGGTCTGGAAGCTCACTTCTGCAAGCTAAAACATTTGACTAGGTCTCACTTGAGAGATAGGATATAGGCATCCCTGTCTACTGGGTGCCTGTTTTACACAGAGTTAAACCAGGTATTATGGGAAGCAAGCAAGCAAGAAAGCAAAAGATAGTATTTTTCCATTAGAGACTTTTGTGCTTCAAAGAGGAAGGAGCAAAAGAAAAAAGTCTATGGATGCAGAAAACAGAATTATATACATACTGGAGTGTGTGTCTGTGTGTGTGTGTGTTTAGGGAATTTGAGAGAGAGAGAGCTGTGTCTGGATAGCTGCTGAAAATATATAGCATCAAGTACTCTGTGATTTTTATTGAGTATAAACTTCAGTGGAGGCAATAACTGCATAAGTACCGCAGCCCATGACAGAGAAGTGGGATATAAGGATCTAAAGGTGGAGTTGTGATCATTAAAGTACAAATCTTCCTCCATTTCCCAATAAATAACAGTGTAAAACACCATTCTATACAGTAAAGGACAAATAAATTAGCTTGATGAGGACTCTGTGGTTGGACCCACAGATATATAAATAAGAAGAAGAGTGGGCGAATTTTCTTTGCTGCATTTCTGTAACTGGAAACACTATGCTTGGATTTTGAAAAAAGCAAAATTCTTGACTTTTTTTTTTAATTCTAGAAGTGTGGTCAAAGGGATTGATCTTTATGTAGACTAACTTTGGCAAGATTGTCATTTCCAAGTTCAGGAATTTTAAGAATACACGCTACCATCCCTTACCCTATCCTATATTATAGTTCATTTCATAGTAAGTTTAAAAAGCTTAGTTTCCAGGTCTGTTTGGCCATCTCCCGAGTCTGAAGGTAGAAAGAAGAGAACACGCTGCCCCTCATCTTAGCTAATTCCTATTTATTTCTCAGAATTATCACATCGATCATTCTTTTGTGATCATTTCATCTTCCCCTCATTAGATCACATTGCCTCATTGGATGCTTTCATACCAACCTACACTTTTTTCATTTTTCGACTTACCAAAGCTTGTCATTGTATATTTTTGTAATTATTCCTTTTATGTCTGTCACCAGATAGCTTACATATTTTGCTCCTTTTATTCTCTCTAAAATAATCCTATTGTGTTTGGGGTGGAAATTTTTCCATGTAAAATCTACATTTCCTAGGCTCCTGTGCATTTATGGCTGGCCATGTGACATAATTCTGACTGACCACTAAGATGTAGGTAAAATACATACAGTTAGGCTTCAAGGGATGTTCTTCAAAATAGCAAGAAATACAGCTGACTTGGATGGCTTTTGCCTCTCATCCTGTTTCTGTTCCTACTTTGGGCACAGACACAATATTGGAAGAGGAAAAGCAGCTACTTTGTAACCATGAGGCAGCAGGCATGAGATGACAGCCACACACTATGCTGAGGCTGAGTAGAAAGAGAGATGTGAAATAGACTCCCCAGTGACATCACAGAGCCACCATACTCATTGGGGCTTTATTTTCACACAAGAAAAATAATCACTCTGCTGATTTTCATTGCCATTTTCTTTTCAGAGTTTCTCTTACTAGCAGTGGCACAGAAAGATAAGCAAAGAAGGAATGATAGGAAAACTATTTTACCTAGAGAAGAGGGTTGCATTCCATTGGATTCTATAACTTGGCTTTGGACAGTAATGCAGGGAAAATTATACACCTTCCTGGGAACTCATGATTGGAGAAGTCAGTAGAAGAGAAGAAAGTTGAGAGTGAGGCCAAGACACCCCTAGAGAGAAATGAGAGAGTTGCTCATTGAATGAGTTAAGTCAAAGGAAATGAAAGGAAAAATATGAGGTCTGTGGGCTATCTAATGCTCCTGTTATGAAGTGTGGTTGAGTTGGAGGAGAGAGGCTCAATGCGGTTAGCGTACTTATTATGTGCATTAAGCAGACTAGAGTGCATTAAATGTGGAGTGAATTGATTTTATACAACTATCCTCAGCTGTCTTTTTAAAAAAATAATGACTAATGCATCCCTGCAAATGTGTTTCTCCGGAAAAGCTTTTGGGGAAGGGAGATTATTTTACCTAATCCCTTTTCATCTATGTTATAGAATATTTAGTGTGCTTATTTGACCTTGAGAGTTATACCTCTGGTCATTAGGCAAAGGAAGGTTAGCTAAAGAAAAAAAATTACACTGAGCACTATCCTTATAAAATCAACTCTTCAGGTTAAAATAATTTTTCCATACAGACTACATTGCCAACAAATGGAAATCTCCGCTTTTGGAAGGTGAGGTATATAGGCCAAAGTACAACTAAAGTTAGGGAACGCCTCTCTCTCTCTCTCCTCGCCCCGACCCCATTTCTTCCTCCGGAGAGATTTTCCCAAATGACTCCAGCTATGAGCCTCAGCCTGTCCACACTGGGGAAAAGCTCACCTTTCCCATGAAGCAAGCCAAAGCCTCTATTGGAAGCAAACCCTGGCCTTCCTTCTCCAGAGCTTGCATCTTCACCTGAGCTTTACACTGTTCCTCTCTTTCCCCATTGACTAAGCTGTTGTGTGCCTTAGAATAGGCTTGCTCCATATACTGCTACTATTTATATCCTCCTGCTTCATGCTGATTGACCTAGCTTTGGGCGCTTTACTTGCCCTGATCTTGGATAGTTTGTGTACGCTTCCTTCTGGCTTATCTTGTGGATTCTGATCCATTTCCTGCTCTCACTTCTAGTACCTTCTCAAGCAATGACTACTAACACTCTGCCTCTGCTTCCTTGGTTCTTTGGCTGGGCCCTTGTAGCTCACTGAATTCTTTTGCAGGGCTGAATGCAGAGAAGCAGAAGAGGATAGGACTGTTCAGGAAATTTGTATGAGTATGTAACATGCACATATTCCAGCCACAAAATAGAAGCTAGACTTTCTGCCCATGGCTGTGTTTATAACATCCTCTCTCGGCAAGTCAGGAACTGGTTATTCCCTGGAACCTGATTTTATGAGTAAGCTCAGTTTCAGATGTCCACATTTGAAGTACTTAACTATCAATTCTTTTTTTAAAACATTTTTATGCCAAAGGGACATCAAACACAGCCCTTCATGAAAGAGGTCGTTCAGGCCCAATAAATGGTCAGTGAAGGGTCAAGAGTATATTGTCCAAAAATATGGGAGAGGATTATGATACAAAACTATTAATTTCTCCTCTATTTTTTGTAATTTGTCTCCTATTGTAAATGCTTTTATTGTCCCTAGGGAATAGAAACTAAGGACTATAGGGTTTTCTGTTGACAGTTCAAATTCAAATCTTGGGGCCCTTATTCTCTCTCAAAAGATGGACTATATGAGGCTCTATATGGGAAGGTTAGCAGTATACATTCACAGCACCTTGATTCTCTAGACTGAAAGGAGCTGAAGGGTTATTTTCAACATTTAACCCAGGTTCTAGCTTGGTAACTGGAACATGGTATGTATTTGAGAAGTAATTATTGAATTGAGTCCTGGCTATGTGGATAGCTAGCTGAGTAACATTGTCCTAGTCTTTTCATTTCCATTTAATAGATGAGAAATATGAAGCTCAATATCACCTCTTCCACAAGGAGTTTTATAACTAAGATAATGAGAGCGTTATTTTATAAATTAAAAAGAGAACCGTACAAATTATACCACTTTGCATTAGTTTTTTAGGGCTGCTGTAACAAAGAACCACAAACTATGGTGGGAAAAGAAAAACAACAACAACCAGAAACTTAATCTCTCACAGCTCTCGAGTCTAGAAGAAGTCTAAGATAAAGGTGTTGGCAAGGTCATGCTTTCTCTGAAGAATCGAGGGAAAAATCTGTATCGTGCCCTTCTCTTAGCTTCTGTATTTACCAGCTATCCTTGGTGTTCCTTGGCTTGCAGTCACATTAACTCCAAACTCTGCCTCCATGTTCACAGGGTGTTCTTCCCTCTGTGTATGTCTGTCTCTGTGTACAGATTTCCCCTTCTTCTTCTGTTTTTTTTTTTTTTTTGAGACGGACTTTTGTTCTTTGGCCCAGGCTGGAGTGCAGTGGTGCGATCTCGGCTCACTGCAACCTCCACCCCCAGGGTTCAAGAGATTCTCCTGCCTCAGCCTCCCAAGTAGCTGGGATTATAGGTACCCACCACCACACCCAGGTAATTTTTGTATTTTTAATAGAGATGGGGGTTTCACCATGTTGGCTGGGCTGGTCTCGAACTCCTGACCTCAAGTGATCTGCCCGCCTTGGCCTCCCAAAGTGCTAGGATTACAGGTGTGAGTCACCATTCCCAGTCCAGATTTCCCCTTGTTATAAAGAGACCAGTCATTTTGGATTAGAGCCCACACTAATGACTCATCTTAATTTGATTACATCTGCAAAGACCCTATTTCCAAATAATGTCACAATCATAGGTACCACAGGTTAGGACTTCAACATATCTTTTTGGGAGACGCAATTCAACTCATAACACACACGAATCTCTTATACAAAGTCCTTTGGCCAGAAGTGTTTTGGAATTCAGCTGTTTTCAGATAGTAGAAAGGCAGTACAGTGCATATACCATCTATTAGGTATTACTCCCACCACGTTGTAGAGTAGCACCATGTGTTCAAACACTGTATTATTTTCACAGAAAATACAATTATATTAACACTAAGTGAGATAAATAAAGAACTCTGATATGATCTCATCCATTCAGAACCCACTTTACTGCCAAATGAGTTTCAATTTTTTGATTAGAGATTTTTTTTTTGGATAACAGAATAGCAGATAATGGGTTTGGGGCCAATATCAAATACTGACTTGGATACCATTCCTCTGAAAATCTTTGTCTCATAATATCTTTCTTCCTCATCCCCATTGTCATTATCCTAGTTCTGGTCCTCATTAATTCACAACTAAACCACCATACCAGGTTCCTAATTGTCTCCTGCTATCACATATTCATAACTTTCTAACCAGTGTCTCTCTCTCTCTCTCTCTCTCCCTCTGTCTCCTCTCTTCAATCCTGTTTACACTCTGTTGCTAGATTAATCTTTCTCCTACACAGCTCTGACTAAGCCATTCCCCTGGTTAGTACCTTCTGTTGCTCCCAGTATAAAAGAGTTTGGCATAAAGAAATGCCAAACTCCTCAATAGAGCTTTTGTGCTTCTACAACCTGGACCCTCTTCTTCCCTGCAGGTTCCCTGGGTGAGAACTCAACTGGACTGCTCACTTTTTTTTTTTTGCATCACTTGCCCCATAATGTCCTCCCTGTATGTGTGCCTTTCCTCTCTGCTTTGAAGATATGGACCCCAAGCCGTGACTTCTAAATATCCAGGCTCTACCCATCTATCAAGGCCAAGTTCAAATGATACCTGCAGAAAGCTGCCTTTGGCCCTTTCAGCTGGATACAACCTCATTTCCTCCCCTTGCCCCGTAATAATGATGACGATAACATTTTTAAGCACTCACTATGTGTCAGGAATGTTCACAGTGCTTTGCATGTATTAATTAGTTTAATCCTCACAACAATCTGCAAGATAAGTCCTGTTTGCAGCCTTGTTTTATGTATGTAGAAACTGAGGTTGAGAGAAAATAAGTAACTTTCCCAAAGTCACAGAGTTGTTAGTGGCAGATCTGGAATTTGAACACGTGACATCTAGCTCCACAGCTTATATGTTTAACCACCGTACCCTTTATTGTACTCTTATTGTATCATTTATCACTCTCTCTTGGGTTATGAATATCAACATCCATTTCCCTATCTGGGTGCTAGCTCTTTAATTTAAAAAGTTATCTGGATTTTTATGTTTGTATCCCCCATAACCTTCAGCACAGTACTTTGCACATAGCAAGAATTTATTTACTGTTTAAGGTGATGCAACCTACAGCAATATATGGATTAACCCTGCAATCTTAACGGCTTAACACAGTGAAGTTTATTTCTTGTTCACACAACCAGTCATTGTAGGTGTTTCTGGTTAGGTGGCTCTTCTCCCAGGGAAAATGTAAGGGCCTGGTTTTCTTTCACCTCATGACTCTGTTGTTTTCATCACCTGGCTTCCAGGACCGCCCCAGGGTTGTCTTTCTTCCTGCCAGCAGGAGAATGGATAGTGTATGAAGAACTGCGAAAGGGAAGTTTTCATGAGCCATGCCTGGAAATGGTGCACATTACTCCACTGGCCAGAGTTCAGTCACCTGGCCACATGGAACTGCAAGGGAGGCTGAGAGATGTAATTGAGGTACATATGTATGTGTCCAGGAGGAAAAGGAAATAGCACGAGAACAAATAAATGTTGAGTGAATGCATGCTATAGAGAGCCCTGCAGTATGCATCCATTGTAGGGTTTCAATTAATTATTCAACCCCCTTTGAGTAGAGTCTTTCTACCATTCAAAAAAATTCCCCAAACCAAATCATCGTGCAGACCATGATTCTCCACCTTGTCCTCAGGATATTGGGAAAACTTTTGTTTAAAGTCTTGGCAAAATCTGGTTATAATACCCTATTTCTATTATTTCCCCCACAAACATGTATGTTAATCAGCTTTCAAATCTGTATTGAAATAAAATGGTTTTACAGAGGTCTGTCCTAGTGAGCTTTACTATTCAAGAATCCTGTGATCTCATCTACCTTCTCATAGTTGACTATAAGAGATTATTTGTCTATTAATTTAAAAATTGCATGCAGATAGATATACCCACGAGTCAATGCATCAGTTTATTTAAAATCAGATTGCCCAGGAGTGGAGAGGTATTTTGCTGAGTCTGTTTTTTCTAGCCTCAAACCTATACAAAAAATAACTGAAAATAATAA
The DNA here is from genome assembly GCF_006542625.1 of Nomascus leucogenys. Lineage (NCBI taxonomy): Eukaryota > Metazoa > Chordata > Mammalia > Primates > Hylobatidae > Nomascus > Nomascus leucogenys. The sequence continues at coordinate 10,502,673 of NC_044406.1, forward strand.
CACATTTACCTGTTTAACATCCTTCTTTTTTCTTTCCCAAATGAGAAGTGTTAGAGCAGTGTTCAAGTGATTTGTAAAAACTTCTGTGCTTTGTTCTCTCTACATCCTGCAAGGCTGTGAATTTAAGGGGACCGAGTAGTTCTCTTACTTTAAAAAAAAAATTATTGGTTTACATGGCTGGCAAATCAAATTGATAATTATATTCATAAAATATTAACAAAATATTCATTTGGGGCTTAAATAACTCAATATCATTTAAAGGAGCAAGGTTCAAACATGAAATAAACATAGCAGTAATTTAAAAATTATTATTCCAGTTCTACTCAGTTCTTCATAACCTATGCAAGTACAGATTCTATTAGGAAAAGCCTCCCCTGCCTGCTTCTATCTGCTCCCAAATGTGTTTTTTAAAAATCCATTGGCGCTTGGGAAGATTATTTTCTCAACACTTAGAATACTCATCTAGTGTTAAATTTTGACCCTGGAAATTTATGCATAGCTAGTTCCTGGGATATTACTAGATCACTAGTCAGAAGAAGTCCCATTTTCACATCAAGCATATAGGCAGATATTTTCCTTGGAGCATTTTGAAGCCTCAAGTCTTTTGAGCTCATCAACTTGCTGGTGACATGTTGGACTGTGTCCCAGAACAACACCATGTTACTGGTTGAGACCTTCAGCATAGCTGAAAGAGCACAGAGTGAGAGCTGGAAGACTTGGGTGACAGCCTCTGCTCTGGTGCTAAGCTGTGCTCTGCTGTGTCACCATGGGCAAGTAAGACTTTCTCTGGGCCTCAGTTTCTTCCTCCTTGCATATCCAAAGGTTGGATTAGAAAATCCCCAGGATCCCCTCCCATAGATCATGAGTTCTCAGCCAGAAATGTGTCATTCCTTTGTGTCTCCAGAACTTGGTATGATGCCTAATCAATAGTTGGTACATTATATATGTTTAAATGAAAAAAATTCAATGACCTAATACATATAAAGCACTTTAGAGAATGTCTGGTCAGTATAAGCACTGGGAAATTTTTTGCTAGTATTTCAACTAAAAGGCCATCTGCATTTCTGAGAACTGCTGACACCATGCACACCTTCAGCCCATGTGCTAGCACAGGAAAGTTGCTGAGTTCACTCTTCCTTGAGAGTTAGGCCCACTCTTTCCCTGCTAAAAGACACACATCAGATATTTTCAGTACTAGGGTTTCTTTCAGAAATGGACATGAAGATTAAATACTTCTGCACTTCTCTTCTCCCTTGCCAGGAGCAGCTCACTCCTTGGTCATTCCGTGTTAAATCAGCATGAAGCTGGGCTGGGACATGATGCACCCAGCCTTCTCAGTTATGCTCAAGACATCACCAACATCATTATGTCTCTGAAAGCCCAGATCTATGTATCTCCATGCTCATCTCTCTTCGGATGCAGGCTCTTCCCTGTGCTGATGCCTCTAATCACAGAATCCTTCACAGTGTCTCCCAGTTGAAGCAGAGTTGGGAACCAACGATGTATTTCTTTTACCACCAATTTAGTCTTGGCTTTCAGTAGGGTATTCATCTCAAACTTCTTATAAAAAACCAGAGTCAAGAAGGAGCCCTGGGGACTTGTATGCAGCTGGCTAGATCACTCTGTCTCACGTCCCCCAATCCTCCCTCTTTCCCCCTGCCACACTCAGTCTTGCTGCCAACGTCCCCCAATCCTCCCTCTTTCCCCCTGCCACACTCAGTCTTGCTGCCACTATTGATGTGACTTGAAACCACCAGGACAAATCTCATCTTGTTTTTTATCCCTGTCTGCACTATGCTATGGACTGAATGTTTGTGTTGTCCTGAAATTCAGATGTTGAATTCCTAACTCTTAAGGTTATGGAATTAAGAATTGTGTCCTTTGTCAGGTGACTATGTCATAAAGTTGGAGCCCTCATGAATGGGATTAGTGCCCTTAAAAAAGAGAACCCAGAAAGCTCCCTCATCCCTTCCATCATATGAGGTTACAGTGAAAAGATGGCCAACTAGGAAGCAGAAAGCAGACACTCACCAGACTCCCATCTGCCAATGCCTTGATCATATACTTCTCAGCCTCCAGAACTTTGAGAAATAAATTTCTATTGTTTATAGGCCACCCAGTCTATGGCATTCTCTTATAGCAGCCTGAACAGACTAAGACACACCAGGAGACCCAAGAAGTTCAGACCCCTCAGTCATCCCTCATCTCCTGGACTCAAATTCCCACACATGGCACATGACATCTTATCAATGAGTTTGTTCCTGCTCACTGGATTTTTAATTTCCAACCCTTCCCCGTAGTGCCTATCTGCTTTGTTTTTCTAAGTTACCATTGCTTGTAATTTCTTTGATTATTTACCATTTCCTACCACTAGAATATAAACTTCATGAAGCCATGGGCTTTTTCCTATTTACTGATGGTTTCTTCATGCAAAGAACAGTGCCTGGCACTTAGTAGGAACTTGAAAGACAATGGTTGGATGACCCTTTGCCAGTAATGGACACGGGACACTTGGAGAAATGTTCTCAGGTCTTTATGCTCTCTCATCCACCTCCAGGAACTCTGCTCCATTTTTTTTTAAGCAATAACTCCCTTTAAGTTTCTGCTCAGGGTCTTGAAGCTTAGTTTGCCTTTCCCATCCCATCCTAGTCATAACTACAATGATCATCTTCTTTAGGTTCCTGCCTCAGCCTGTCACTTCTTAGTTAAGCAGTTGCTGAAGAGATGCCCATTCGCTTTGTTCCTTGAATCTTTTCTGGGAGAGTGGCAGTGGTGAAGAAGGTAGGGCTGGGAGACTATTTTTTTTCTAAAGTCAGGTAACTACAATCGAACCACAAAGCTTCTGAAGTTCTCTTTACTTCTCCTTTCTTTGTGCTAATTCAGACAGATCTGAACACCATTTGGCAGTATTCCCTACCACTTTCTTTCGCCTTCCATTTCCATTTCTTCTATCTATAATCTGTACTGTAGCTAGGCTCTGAAAGATTGTCTTTTTTTAGTTCTCACCATGAAGGTTGAATTATAGCTCTCATTTGTTTATTGCCTGCAATACATTTATGATATGTGCATATGTGTGTGTCTGTGCATTTATGAATGTGTCATGCATATATATGTACACATACATACTCGTGCATGTACACACCCACATATTCAGTCACTTATACACCATTTTACAGATGAGAAAACTGAAGTTCAGAGAAGTAAAATAATTTCTCCAAGGTCACTCAGAGAGTGAAGTTAAGTTTCTTTTTAGTCCATTTTAACTTACTCCACTTAAAGCCACTCTTGAAAGAGTTGCCAAATCTTGTCAAATTTTGTTAATTTAAAACTTTCACTATGACACATTTTAAGCATATAGACAGAAAGAGAGAATAATATCAAGAAAATCCATGTATTATCCTATGCTTGTTTTCATATTTCAGAAAGGAATGATGCCTCCCAGAGAAGTAGCTGTTGTATACTTCTTCCTGATCACATTTTCCCTACCCCTCTCCCCAGAAGTAACATTTTCATGATTTTAAAAAATAATTCATATGCTTGCTTTTACATTATTTCTATATACAAATGGATTTATACAAATATATACTTAGTTTTAGCTTTTAAGCTTTTAAATAACATCGGTTTTACAGCAGTTGCTTTTTGTTAACATTATGTTTTTGAGTTTTTTCCATGTTGATGGGAGTGACTCCCTTTTGCATTCATTTTAATTGCTCACAGTATCCCATTGTATGAATATACTGCAATTTATTTACCTGGTCTCTTGCCAATATATAATTAGTCTTTTTCCACATTTTTATTTAAAAAACAATAATGCCACTATCTGCATCTTATTCTGCCTCTCTGCAACATTTGCCATAATTGACCATCTTTTATTCTACGATTTTTTTTCTCTTGGCTCTATAACCTCAAGAGTCTTGGTTTTTCCCCCTTCTCCTCTGGCTACTTCTTGGTTTTCATTACCTTCTTTCTTCTGTGTAACCTAAAAATGTCGAAATTCCCCACTCTTGGTCTTGAATCCTTTTCCCTTTTCTCTCTTTCCATTTTTTTTTTTTCCTGGAAGATCTCACTCATTTATGTGACTTTAAATATAGGTTGATACTCTTCAAAGTGGTGTCTCCTGTCCATACCTCCCCTCCAAGCTCCAGACTCATGAATCATGACAATTGCCTACTTGACTCCTCCTCTTAGGTATCTCAGAGGCCATTCAAGGTGAAACTTAGGACATCTAAGAAAAAGAAAAAGAAAAAGGAACTCCTGATTTTTCTGTGTAAACCTGTAATAAAGAGCTTTTAAAATGGCCCTCAACAAGCTGGCCTCCTAGTATTCACATTTTGTCACGTCTTTGTATAATCTCCTCCCTTGTGTACAGACTGGACTTACTGAATTGCTTCTAATGAATCTATGGCAAAAGTGATGGGATGCCACTTCCAAGATTAGGTTACAAAAGACTGACTTCCATCTTGTTTGCATTCTCTGTGACTTTCCTTACTTGTTCACTCTGAGGAACCCATTTGTCATGTTCTGAACTGCCTGATGGAGAGACCCACATACCAAGGAACTGAGAACAGCCTTGGGCCAACAACCGTTTGATTGTTAAAGGACTGGACTCTGCCAATGACCACAGGAGTGTGAACTTGGAAGTGGTTCCTGCCACAGTTAAGCCTGATGACTGCAACTACTGCTGACACCTCAGTTGCACTCTTGTGAGAAACCCTGAGCCAGAGAGGGTACAGCTAAACCACATTGGGGCACCTGACCCACAGAAATAATGACATAATAAATGTTTGTTATTTTAAGCTGCTCATTTTGGGGGTAATTTGTTACATAGTATTAGATAACCAATACAAGTCCTATTCATCTCTCAGTGGTCTACATATCAATAAACAATTCACTTGGCTATTCAGGTTATAAAGTCTTCCTTGACTCATGCCTCTTTCTTATCGTCCACAGCAACCCATTTGCTAGTCCTATAGCTTCTGTCTCCGTTGGCATACACTAGGCCAAGCTACCATCATCTCTTGCCTTGAGAGAGAAATAAGAGGTCTTTGGACAGAATCCTTAGGGAATGTTAAGGTTGTTTTATCCTCCTGTCTTCTTTTTCTTATCAATTTAGTTATTCACTTATTTAATACATTTTTATGTATCACTGAGGTCCTTTTTTAAGGACTAAGGATGGAGATAAAAACAACATTGTTCCTGAATCATGGATTTTGCAATAAAATAAGGGAGATATAAATTAATTTAACTGAGAAATGTGAAAAGTCTCTGAAAAGGAGATAATTGGTTCTATGAGAAGAAGATCATATTGTTTCATATTGCTGCCCAATATATTAATGATTTCTCAAGGAAATGATATTGACGATCTTTCTTGATCCCAACTTGTTTAAGGCATAATTTTCAAGCACTGTGCAGAAAGTGGTGGTTGATAAAGCTATGCATGTGCCATTGTATTCTATCCTTTAATTGTTCTCTTTCCTTCCTTAATTACCCTCTCCATGTATGAATCACTAGGAGTGAAGTCTTAAACACCAGCAACTGTGTCTGGGCATTCTGCCCTTCACCATCAATGAGTTTGGGCAAATTGTCAAGATTGCATTATACCTAAGGAGGGAAAAAAAACATTAATTCGTATTTTTCTTGTAATATATAATGGGTGATATATATATATATAATGTCATAAATCATGGCTTAATACAAGCGTGTAATGGTGTAGGATTTCTCTTTAACTGATCACGTCATGTTTTTGGAATCGTGAAATCTCTTAGATTGAAATGGTGACTTTTACTGGTTATTGTGTTCACTCTCCCATATAGTATAGGAATTTGCTCTATAGCCTTCATAACTGGTGATTTTCCAACTTCTGCATAATCACTTCTAGTGATTGTCAACTCAGTATCTCACAAGGCAGCTTATTTGATTGTTAAAAAGATGAAATTGTTGTAACTTCTTACATCACTTAGAATTCTGCTTCCTTTTGACTTATATCTGTTCAACCTGTTTACTTGCAAAACTAAGTAATCTAATCTAGGGCTCATTGTTACTCTGAAAATTCATATCAAAAGGCTTAAACTCCTTATGACTAAGGCTTTTTAGATGGCTTATTACCTTTAGGTCTTCAAAGTTAACTCAGTTTGTTCTCTCATCAGTCCAATGTATTCTTTATCTATAGCAAGAGGCAATCTTCAAATCTTGAATTGTGAGAAACTATAATTTCCTCAACCACATAAATATTTGATGCCATCATGTGATGTGAGTGAGTAATCTGTGTGAGGAAAACTAAAATCAGCCTGAAACAATTTCTTCCTGTTACATCGAGTGTGACAGAGTGATCGGCAATAACTGTTCATGGAAGTCAATACTCATTGCTTCCTGAAAATAAATTTGCTGAGGTGTAAATAAAATAAGCAACAATAGTCCTGGTGCAAAAAAAAATCAAACAAAAATATTTCAGTCCTTGATTCTTTTAAATTGGACTTCATAATGCAGTTATTGACATCGAATGAAATATTTTAAACTAAATTGTCTTCCTAGTCAAAAGGAATAGTAAAACTAATATCTGGGATATGTTACTTGTATAGATGAAATTACTCCTGAGAAATGGCCAGTGTAATCTTAAATATAAAGAAATCATTTGCTTATAAACCACTGAAAATAAAGGATTTTCTATTGTCTGGTGTTTAAATAGTGCTGATATCTTTGAAGTTCCTATAAGATGGAAGAAGCAAGTTTATTAAATAAGTCACTAGTCTTCTTCTGTTGCCAGCCATTGAATTTTATAACCCAACATAAAGGATGCATTGGTTTTCAATTGCTGCATAACAGATTGCCACAGAATTAGTGGCTTAAAAAACATGCAGTTTATATGGGCCAGGAGTCCATGTGTGGCTTAACTACGTTCTCTGCTCAGCATGTCACAAGCTTGAAAGCAAGATGTCAGCCAGGCTGAGTCCACTACCAAGCTCATGAGGCTTTTGGCAGAATTGAGTCTTTTGCACTTCTTATAGGACTGAAGTCCCCACTTTTCTTGTTGGTGGCCAGCTGCTTCTTCAAAACCAGCAGGTGAATCTCTAATCTCTAGGCATTCTTTTGTTGTTGTTAATGTGTGGGGATTGTTTGTTTGTTTGTTTGTTTGTTTGTTTGAATAGACGTTATTTTTTAGAGCATTCTTAGGTTCACAGCAAGATTGGGAGAAAGTTATAGAGATTTCCCCATATACTCCCTAGCCTCACACATGCATAGCCTTCCCCATTATCAGCATCCCACACTAGAGTGGTACATTTGTTACAATTCATGAACCTACATTGCTACATCATTATCACCCAAAGGCTATGTTTTATATTAGGGTTCATTCTTGGTGTTGTACATTTTATGCATTAAGACAAGTGTGAAATAACATGTATCTACCAATATAGTTTCATAAAGAGAAGTTTCACTGCCCTAAAAATCCTCTGTGTTCTACCTATTCATCTCATTTCCCCCCAACTCCTGACAACCACTGATCTTTTTACTATCTGCATAGTTTTGACTTCCACCGTGTCATATAGTTGGAGTCATGCAGTATATAGCCTTTTCAGATTGGCTTCTTTCAGTTAGTAATATGTATTTAAGTTTTCTCCATGTCTTTTCATGGCTTGATAGCCCACTGCTTTTTAGTGCTGAATAATATTCCATTGTCTGAATGTATCACAGTTTATACATTTATCTACTAAAGGATGTCTTGGTTGCATCCAAGTTTTGGCAATTATGAATAAAGCTGCTGTAAACATCCATGTGTAAGTTTTTGTGTGGACATAGGTTCTTAGTTCCTTTGGGAAAGTACCAAAGAGTGTAATTGTTTGATTGTATGGTAAGAGTATGTTTAGTTTTATAAGAAACTGCTAAACTGTCTTCCAAAGTGGATGTACCATTTTGCATTCCCACCAGCAATGAGTAGGAGTTCTTGTTGCTACACAACCTTGCTAACATTTGTTGTTGATAATGTTCTGGATTTTGGTCAGTCTAATAGGTGTGTGGTGGTATTTAGTTGTTTTAATTTGCATTTCCCTGATGACATGATGTGGAACATCTTTTCATATGCTTATTTGCCATCTGTATATCTTCTTTGTTGAAGTGTCTGTGAATTTCTTTGGCCCATTTTAAAAATTGGTTTACTTATTATTGAGTTTTTGTTATATCTCGGATAGCAGTCCTTTATCAGATGTATCTCTTGCAAATATTTTCTACCAGTCAGTGGCATATCTTTTCATTCTGTAGACAGTGTCTTTTGCAGAGCAGATATTTTTAATTTTAATGAAGTCCAGCTTATCAGTTCTTTCTTTCATGGATCGTGCCTTTAGTGTTGTATCTAAGAAGTCATTGTTAAGCCCAAAGTTATCTAGATTTTCTCCTATGTTATCTTCCAGGGGGTTTATAGTTTTGCATTTTACATTTACATCTGTGACCCATTTTGAGTTAATTATTTTGAAGGGTGTAAAGTCTGTGTCTCCATTACTTTTTTTCTTTTTGCATAAACTCTGTTTTAAAGGGATCACCTCTTTAGGTCATGCTCACTCAGCCAATATCCCTTTTGATTAAATTAATGTCAACTAATTAGGGGCTTTTATTATATCTACAAAAATGCCTTCATCCCTGCCATTTAATATAACCTAATCATGAGAATGACTCCACCATCATAAAAACAGGCCATGTTTACACTTAAGGGAGGGGATTACATAGGGCATATATACCAAGGGGGTGAGAATCTTGGAGACCTTCCAATTCAACATAACACATTCTATATACTCATTTCTGGCCCTAACATTTCTGAGCCTCACATTTATCATCTGTCAAATGAGAATTATTATAGATCAAATGAGAATTGTTACAGATATTAGGACCCCACCCCTAATAGCACCACTGTCTTTTTACCTTTATGCTATTGTGGTAAAGCTAAAAACCAGTCTAGCTTATAGAATCATAAGAAACTTTCCAGACCTCATGAGGCACACTGGCATCCTGGTAGGAGAATGCTATGTCTTCTAGATCATCTCAAAGCAAAAGGCTTTCTAGAAAAGTTAGCATCTACATTGCAACATCTTTTGTTGTTCCCTTCCAGTTCAGCACCACTCTATTAGCATAACACCCCACAGTAAAGAGAAAGGACACTCACAGTCAAGATGATGGAGTAAACTTGCAGATGAGACATCCCCAGGTAGACCTGTTGGTACTTGGGGTCCTCTTCTAATAGGTTTTTTTTGTGGGGGAGGTCTCAATGCTGGTCATCAACTTGGAAAACCTCATCTTGAGCTATTCAGAGAGGACCTTATTTCTTGGCAATGGAAATTTCTGAAAATACAGCATTAGGTGATACAGCAGACAGCAAAAACAGAATATATTCTCTATGGGCAATGTGGGAATGGCAACAAACCACAGGCATCTAACAATTTATTTGTTACAAGAAGAACCTGAACCATGTTAAGACAAATGGACATCAACACTGTTAGAGAAGACACTGTCCATTAGCAAGCACTAGCAGGGAGATAAAGAAAATGAAGCCTAAAAGCAAGTTGGAGGTAGCCATCTACTTACTAGAGATAAAGACAGAATATTAGCTAAAACAAAGCAATAGGATGAGGAATAAAGGCTATGTTTTTGTGGTAGACATTTCCCTCTTGAGCTGAATATCTAATATCCCTCACCCCAAACCCGACTGAGCATCTCCTTTTCTAAGGTACTCTAACAGATTCCAATAATGCCTCCACGGATGGGTTTGGGAGAGGATGATTGATAATGTTTGTAAAATATCTACCGTAATATCTGTCAGGTAATGAACACATGTAACAAATGCTAACTAGCAGTGTTCTTAGAAAGAGTAGTATGAGTGGTATACAGTGCAATTTCTCTAGAGGGAAAAACTATAATGTAACAACACCAATGTTCACAGTAATTTATGAGAGGATTGGGTAGAAGAGGTAGAGAAACAGAACAGCATGTTTCAACGTGCTTGGTCAATTTTCAGTAACAGGAACAGTCATGTTTTCCCCAGGAGGTCAGTCTTTTGGTAGGAACTGTAGTGAATAGAAGAATGTATCATCTTTGTCAATGTGATGAATACTATTCAGAAAAAAAGTGTCATTTATAAGAATCTTCCAAAATAAATTCTACAAGAGATATTTGGCAGGTTAAAAAGAAACTTGGAGGAATAAAAGAATGTCCAGAACAAAAGCTCAAAACATTAGAGACAATGTTCATGGCTGTGAACTTCCCAGTGCGAGGTGGAAATGATAAGTATAGATGATGAACTGGGAGGGTAAGAGCTGAGGAGTCGAGGTTTTTTTCTATTACTCTAGGTCAGTGATTCTCAACCAGGGATGAATTTGTCACTTAGGAGGCATTCAGCAGTGTTTGGAGATGTTTTCTGGTTGTTATAGCTTAGGGGAGGAGAGGTGGTGCTACTGGCATCTAGTGGGTGGAGGCCAGTGATACTTGTTAAACGTCCTACAATGTCCAGGACAGCTTCCACAACAAGGGGCTGGTCTGGAAATTGAACTGTAAGAGCAACTGGATTTCGTTGAATGCTTGTGTATAGGAGACTTACGTAATCAGGTGTGTAGTTTAGAAAGCTCCCTCTGCTTTCTGAAACAGGGCCAGAATGGAGTCAGAGGGACTTCTTAAGAGATAAGTTGTCTTCCATCAGGGCAAGGGATACCTGTAGTCTGGACCAAAACTATGGCAGTGGGAGGTGACAAGATACGGACACAGTTGAGAAATCTTAAGGAGTGGAATCAGCAGAATTTGATGTTTCTTTGGATGTGGTGGATGAAGGCATAGGAGAATTCTGGAGCTAACCCCAGGTTTTGGTTTGGTGGCATCATCCACTTAGACAGGAAAACAGGAGGATTTTGATGGGAATGAAAAAATATATACAAAATAAACTTGCTGAATTTGACATGCATGCTTGGACATTTAAGTAGTGTGATCCAACAGGCAGGGGAGAGTATGAAAATGCAAGCAAGTACTGGGGTGGAGATATGAACTTAAGAATCATCATCATACAGTACTTGAAGCCATTGAAGTTGAAACTGAAAAGATAACTAACCAAGAGGGAAGTGGAAGAGCTCCAGCTTTTCAAAGATAGGCAGAGAAGAGGAGTTTGCCAAGGGAATGGAGAAAGAACTCCTACGCTTGTACAGGAACATTGCAAGATGTGTTTCCTAGAGTGAATGTTTGAAAGGAGTGAGTCCTTGGCAGTATTTAATGTATAAAGAAGTTAGCTGGAAATATCCTTTGATTTAGCAATAAAGTAATCATTGATGATAACAGTGAGAATAGTTTCAGTGGAATCATTTGCCCTTAAAGGAGAGGAGAACAATAGGAAAACTACTAGAGAGGACTATGGGTCCAAGAGAGGAAATTTTAAATTAATGTTACGAACTGGAACATGTTTGAATGCTGAAAGTTGGCACCAAACGAGAGTGGAAAATTGGACTGAAATGGTTTCTACAGCACAAATGGAGAGACTAGCCTTAGAAGGAAGAAAGAACACCTTCTGGCATAAGCAAAATGATGATGGAAGTTGTTGGTAAATTTATGAATCTGTCAGTGGTAAATAAATAAGTACTTACCTGAGAACTTCTTTTTTCTCTAGGAAGTCTATAAAGTCGTCTGAAAATAAGTACTTGCCTGAGAACTTGCTTCACTGGGAAGTCTAAGATAAAGTCATCTAAGATAACTCTCATTTGACAGATGATAAATGTGAGGCTCAGAAATGTGTAGGTAGGAATTTTGAGAAGCTCAAAGAAAGGTTGAAATAGTTGCTGAAATTGGGAAAAAGATATTACCAGAAATACACAAAAATTACTAGTCAAAGGAATGCCAAAGACCAGTTAAGGCTGAGTACCTTCACTGTGGTGCAACCACTCCATTCTGTTTTGGATTCTCTGCAGTGGTTGTCAGCATCTTGGTGTAAGTGGTGTCAATTTAGCAAGTTGAGTTTGTTAGGGTTAAGATTAGGCTAAGTGAATTTGAGAGGGGATTGAAGAAAGTGTATTATGGAAATAAATGTCCATAAAACTAAATTAAATGGAGAAAGAAGGAATGACAAGAGATAGGGGTGATGGATAGGGAGAAAATAGTAGAGTGATCAAGGAAACAGGGAGTCCCTCTGAGGCCAAAGAATAGCTAACTGAAAGGACTGGAGGCAGAAGAAGTTGTGGTCCAAGGAGAATTACTTGAGTTTAAGATTTCGGACACAGAGATTTTCTAGGTGAAGGCAATATAAAAATGTGGCCATGGGAGAAGGCAGAAGTGAAGCGAAGGTGAAAGTAATTGCAGATGAAGTCAGGGGATTGAGAGACAAAGATGTTGAATGCAATATCCAAATTAATATGTACTACTAATTAATGTGGCAATTAATGTGGACTATTAAGGGATAAACATCTTCATGGAATAAGGGAAGAGATTTAAAGGTAATGGCAAGCAGGTGGGAAGAGGAGGATTGTACTGGGTGTCATACACAGAGGAGGTATTTTATTTTATTTTGTTTTACTTTATTTTATTTTCTTTTATTTTGAGACAGAGTTTCACTCTTATTGCCCAGGCTGGAGTGCAATGGCACAATCTCGGCTCACTGCAATCTCTGCCTCCCGGGTTCAAGCAATTCTCCCACCTCAGCCTCCCGAGTAGCTGGGATTACAGGTGTGTGCCACCATGCCCAGCTAATTTTGTATTTTTAGTAGAGACGGGGTTTCTTCATATTGGTCAGGCTGGTCTCGAACTCCTGACCTCAGGTGATCCGCCCGCCTCAGCCTCCCAAAGTGCTGGGATTACGGGCATAAGCCACTGCGCCCGGCCAGAGGAGGTATTTTAAACGAAGCATTTTGGATTGATGATCTACAGAAGTAGCCCTGTGGGGTGAAGAGGCCGTAGATTTATGTCCCAACCATACTATTTATAAGATGAGGAGACTATGCAGATTTCACTTGAGACATCTTTGAGGAAACATATGGGAGAGAAGAAAAAAAGTCAGCCATAATTGCATCATCCTGAGCAATCACTGTCAACACATTTAAGAAGACTGTCCCGGAGACGGGGTAAGAATTGGTCAGAGTGGGAAGACAACTGAGACAAAAAGGTAATGCAGTCTTTGTTGTAGGGCTGCAGTAGTCGGATAGAGAGAGAGATGATTGTAAGCAAGATCAGCATTCAGATAGTTCATCTTCCTACCTCAAATGTCAATTCCTAAACATTATCTGTATTATAAGGCCTGCAAGTTTTTTCAGTGCTCCTTTTGCTTATCCTTCATTATGAGCCCCAATATATCTAGCTATTGTCATCTGCTGCTTCCTTCATCTGGGAGTTGAATTACCTGAAAAGATTTTCATCTGGTACATAGTTGTTTTATGTAACACTTCTGCTCCAGTCACTAGCTTTACCATTGCTCATTTCAGCACTTGGGAGTCGAGCAGGAACTATGATACAGCTAGACCATTTGTTTCCAGTCTTTTTGGTTTTTTTTACTGGGAAGGTACACTCAGCCACTGTCCCTGTAGTCTAACCATTCAAGAATTGGATTAGATGAATACATAAAACAGCATGTAGGCAGTCCTTGAAGGGAGTTATACTTTGGTTAACTGATTTATTCCTTTGCCAGAACCATTGTGTGTATGCATGGCCATGCGTATGTGTGCGTGTATACACACAACTGATAAAAGCAACCAGTGTTTGAGTGTTACAGCCTTGTGTGTAGGCAGCTCTAGCATCACTGTAAAAGGTATGCGGTGGGCTGACGACTCAAGTTGGCAGCTGTTCCTCTTAAAACGACTTCACTCCATGAAGTCAGCAGAGAAAGCAGTCAGTCTCTTGAACAGTTTATGCCTGGTTCTTGGCATCATTAAAATTCTGTTCTATTCAGTGTTGCTTCATTTGCACATTCAGGATGCTCCATTTTCAGACATTCAAAGTGTTGAAAAATTTTTTTAATAAATAGATTTTCATTGGCATCAAGTCCAAGTTGAGTGATTCTCAACATAGGAAATAACAGTATAACTGTATTTTGGAGGGTCTTTCCCACTCTTTGGCTAACCTTTGTAAGTGTTCTATGGTTTCCAAAGCTCTTTCATGTATGATGATTTATTGCTTATACAACACCACAAAGTTGGTACCTTGAGCCCTAATTCAAGATCAGTAAATGGATTTTCAGAAGGGAAAAGTGAACAATCAAAGGCTGGTTTCCGTGATGGAGTCAAGCTAAAAACACTGGTTGTCTTAGACTCTAGGGATCTTTCTATTATAACATGATAACTTTGAGCAAGTGAGGTTTCTATTGTATTAACAGTTTGTATTGTAATAAAGTGTGTTCAACTTTATCTCAAGCTGTATTTCAAGGTTAACACTTTATAAATGGAACTAAATCACTGGAGCTTAGGCCAGGGGCTGGAAGTTTATTTATTGATCTAGTCTGGCCTCTTGGGTTTCTTGATATTTGGTGAAATGGTACATTTCTCAGTACATTGGAAAGGCATTTTATTTCCTCTAGAATGGAGAGCACTGCTCTTGAATTTTAAAGCGAGGAAATGACCGTCCAACAGAGATCATGGGCCCAAAGCATAAACCACAAGCCTCACGTTGGTACAGGAAACAAATCATAGATAATTTCTGAAGAGCCTTTCTATCAACTTCTACTTAAATCTATGCCTTGAAATGATAGGCAGGTATGATAGCTTCTGGAAGTATGCATAGTAATTAAATGTATCGTTCTATTTCAAACTATACTGAATGAAGTTACTAATGATTAAATGTGTTTATTTTCAAAGATATTATACTTTACAATGTCATAATATTTAAATGTTAAAATATATGTAATAGTATTAAATTATACGCTATCAAAGTACTTTACATGGATCATTTATTAATCACAAAGGATAATAGATCCCTTTACCATGGAAAGATCTGACAAATATCACCTAAACCATATTACCCAAGTTAACATCTCCAATAATAGAACAAATGAATATCAAGTGCTTCCTGGTATGATATAGCTTGAAGGACACAATATCAAATCTGTGATATACCAGCCTAAAATGCTTAATCATTATCTAATCATGAGAAACATCAGACCAACCAAGATTAAGAGACGTTCTACAACAACACTGGTGATACTCTTCAAAATGACAATGTCGTAAAAGACAAAGGCAGAGGCATGAGAAATAAATGCAATAACTTACATCTGGATCAGAAAAACAAAATTGTTATAAAAAATATTATTAGGAAAATTTGCAAGATAAAAATTGAACAAGAAAAAAGTGGTATCTTTGAGAACAAGTGAGAACATTTTGACATTTCTTTAGAAATAATATGAATTGATTTGAAAATTATTTTGAAAATAATCTAGAGCTAAGAAAGTAATGGCTTGCAGAGAACACTTTGAGTTTGCTTCATTATTTAAAAATTCAATAAAATAAGTAATTATTCCTATTTTAAGTGAAACAGTTTATTATAAAACCTTATTTCAGCTCAGGCAATTTCTAATCTATGCAGATTAATTTCACTTGCATAGAATTTTGAGATTTGGGTAGACTTTATTTCAATTTGTTTATTTTAATCTTTAAGAGAGTCATTTTGTTATTTATGCATGATCCCTTTTAAGAAGTGTTTATTTGTTTACTGATTTGGGAGTATTATTATGTACAAAGATTCTAAAACAGCCATCCAGATGCCATTGACACGGTAATGTAGGGAATTTCATTAATTTATACGATTTCTCTGTTTTCATATTTCACCATTTACTATTCCACCTCCACACCTGGAAGAGTATCTGATCTTGGCTAAGTATCTTTGCGAGGATACATTTATCTGTCCATTTGTTAATATAAATATTTATTGAGTAGCTATGAGATTGTCTAGTACCTTTGCTGGGTACTAGAACTTTACAGAAAAACTATATCATGTCTTTCTCCTCATACAGGCAATCTATTGACTCATGAGACTTCCAGGTTGTTCTCCAATGTTCTCAGCTGGATGATAGGTAAATATTTAGAGTTTTTAGAATGAGAAGATGAGGAGACCTACTTCTATACCTGTGTTTTCTCATGAGGATTATATTTGTCAATAATCTTTACCCTCCATTTGTACCTATTTATTCATAATGCATTATGACAAATGTATATAGTTATACAGCTGCCACCACAGTTAAGATATAGAACATTTCGATCATACCAAAAAGTTTCTCCTGCTCCTTTATACTTATCTTTACTTCCCATCACCCTTTGCCCTTGATCTGATTTTTGTTCTTGTGAGTTTGCATTTTCCAGGGAATTATATAAATGAAATCATACAGTGTGTGGCCTTTGGGGTCTGACTTGTTTCACTTAGCATAACGCTTTTGAGTTTCAACCATTTTATTTATTTATTTTTATTTTATTTTTAAGCTGTTGTTTTAGGTTTGGGGTACATGTACACATTTGTTATACAGGTAAACTCATATCACGGGAGTTTGGTGTACAGATTCTTTTATCATACAGGTACTAGGCCTAGTACCTAATAGATACTTTACTGATCCTCTCCCTCCTCCCACCCTCCACCCTCAAGTAGGCCCCAGTGTCTGCTGTTCTCCTCTTGCGTTCATGTGTTCTCATCATTTAACTCCCACTTATAAGTGAGAACATGCGGTATTTGGTTTTCTGTTCCTGCATTATTTTGCTAAGGGTAATGGCCTCCAGCTCCATCCGCGTCCCTGCAAAGGACATGATCTTATTCTTTTCTATGATGAGTTTCAACTATTTTTTGTGTGTATCAGTAGTTTGTTCCTTTTTAGTATGGAATAGTATCTCATTGTATGGATGTACTACAATTTATTTATTCATTCACCAGTTGATTTGGTATTTATTTTCCAGTTTTTGACTAATAGTGAATAAATGCATTATTAGCATTAATTTACTAGTCTTTTGACATATAATTTCATTTCTTTTGGGTAATTAGCAAAAGTAGAATATCTGGGATGGATATTAAGTGGTATGCTCTGGGATGGATATTAAGTGGTATGCTTAAGTTTTTAAGACATGCTAAAGTCTTAGCATTTAGTTCCTAAGTGGCTGCATCACCTTGTATTCCCACTAACAATGTATGAGATTTCCAGTTTCTCTGCATCCAAACTAGCACTTGATATTTTCAGTCTTCTTCATTTTAGCCATTCTAAGAGATGTAATCTAACATTGTAATTTTAATTTTTCATCCAAATGTGCTTTCAGCAGCTTATTTGAGTTGTAATAGTTCTTTATATATTCTAGGTAGAAACCCTTCTTTATAATATTTTTTGGAAATATTTTCTCCCAGTTCTGTGGAGTGTCTGTATTTTCTTAACAGTGTCTATTGAAGAAAAACAATTTGATGAAGTCCAAATTACTAATTTTTGTTATAGTGTATGCTTTTTATATCTATATATAATAAATCAATAGCTAACTTAACTTCTCAAAAATATTCTTCTATGTTCTCCCCTAGAAGATTTAGTTTCAGCTCTGACATTTAGGTCTCTGATCAAAATGTCTTCCTAGGAATTTGTCTATGTCAACTGATGTGCATAATTGTTTGGCATAAATTTTTTCATAATGTTTTTTTATAATCATTTTAACTTCCCTAGGATTGATAGTGATGTACACTCATTCGTAATTTTGGTAATTTGTTTCTTCTATTTTTTTTTGTCATATGGTCTAGAAATTTATCAATTTTTAGTGATTTATTTTTTCTATTGTTTTTCTGTTTTCCATTTGATTGATTTCCCCTTTGATCTTTATGGTTTCCTTCCTGTTTGCTTTGTATCTAGTTTGTTCCTTTTTTTCTAATTTCTTTCTCTTTTTTTGAGACAGGATCTCACTCTGTCTCCTAGGCTGCAGTGCAGTGACATGATCAGTGCAGTGCAGTGGAGTGCAGTGGCAAGGCTCACTGCAGCTTTGACCTCTCTTGCTGAAGCGATCCCCCCACCTCAGCTTCCCAGGTAGCTGGGACCACAGGCATGTACCAACAAGCCTGGCTATTTATTTTTATTATTTATTTATTTTATTTATTTATTTATGTATTTTTATTTTTTTTTACTCCTGGGCTCAAGCAATCCTTCCACCTCAGCTTCTGAAAGTCATGGGATTATAGGTGTAAACCACTGTGCACAGCCCCTATTTTCTAAATTCTTAAGGTGAAAACTTGTTATTGGTTTGAGATTTTTCTTTTTTTAATATAGATCTTTAGAGCTATAAATTATCCTTTAAGTACTACTTTGGCTACATCAAAGGAATTTTAATATACCTGATTTTGTCTTAATTCAGCTCAAATACTTTCTAATTTTCTGTTTTATTTCTTCTTTATCCTTATGGCATTTAGAAAATTATTGTTTAATTTTCTATTTTTTTGTTGTTTTGCTAATTTAATTCCATTGTTGTTGGAGAACATACATTAAAATACTCAATAATATTAAATTTATTCAGATTTGTTTTGTGGATCAGAATATGATCTATTCTGAGGAACATTTGTGTATGCTTAGGAAAAAAAAACATGTAAGGCTGGATACGGTGGCTCATGCCTGTAATCCCAGCACTTTGGGAGGCCGAGGTGGGTGGATCACCTGAGGTAGGGAGTTGGAGACCAGCCTGACCATCGTGGAGAAACCCCATCTCTACTAAAAATACAAAATTAGCTGGGCATGGTGGCGCATGCCTGTAATTCCAGCTACTTGGGAGGCTGGGGCGGGAGAATCTCTTCAACCAGGGAGGCAGAGGTGGAGGTGAGCCAATATCACAGCATTGCACTCCAGCCTGGGCAACAAGAGCGAAACTTCATCAAAAAAAAAAAAAGAAGAAAGAAAAGAAAAGGAAAAAGAATGTATTATGTTGCTATTGGGTGCAGTATTCCATAAATGTCAGTTAGGTCAGGTTGGTAGATAGTGTCGTCTAAGTCTTCTACATCTTTATTGATTTACTGTATAGTAGTTCTATAAGTTATTTAGAGTACTGAAATCTCTAACTTGAAATGTTGAATTGTATATTTCTTCTTTTGATTCTGTCATTTTTGTCTTTATATAATTTGATGCTCTGTGTCTAGGTACATACATGTTTATAACTATTATGTCTCCCTGACATATTGATCCTTTCATTAGGAAAGTTCCCCTTGTATCTTGTAAATTTTTTTGTCTTAAAATCTGTCTTTTTTTCTAGTGGTAATATAGCCACTCCAGCTTTTATAGTTACAGTTTGTATGGTTTGTCTTTTTCTATCATATTACTTTCAATGTATATATTTCTCTTGTAGACATCATATAGAAGTCTACTGATTTTCAGCCAATTTGGCAATCTCTAGCCTTTGATTATAGATTTTATTCCTTTTATTTTAATGTCATTGTTGATATAGTTGGATTTATGTCTGCCTTTTTTTTTTGGAGATGGAGTCTCACTCTGTTGCCCAGGCTGAAGTGCAAGGGTATGATCTCTGCTCACTGCAATCTTAGCCTCCCAAGTAGCTGGGACTACAGGCACCCGCCACCATGCCCGGTGTTTTTTTTTGTTTGTTTGTTTTTTTTTTTTTTGAGACGGAGTCTCGATCTGTCGCCCAGGCTGGAGTGCAGTGGCGCAATCTCAGCTCACTGCAAGCTCCGCCTCCCGGGTTCATGCCATTCTCCTGCCTCAGCCTCCTGAGTAGCTGGGACTACAGGCGCCCGCCACCACACCCAGCTAATTTTTTTGTATTTTTAGTAGAGACGGGATTTCACCGTGGTCTCGATCTCCTGACCTCGTGATCCACCTGCCTCGGCCTCCCAAAGTGCTGGGATTACAGGCGTGAGCCACCACACCTGGCTTATGTCTGCTATTTTATTTGCTTTCTGCATCTCTTTTTGTTGTTGTTGTTGTTCCTCTATTGTTCCTTTACTGCTTTCTTTTGTATTAAATATGTTTTGGTGCTTTGTTCCAATTCTTCTGTTATTAAAAAAATTTCCCCATTGTTTTCTTAGTGGTTACTCTAGGGATTACTATACGCATCTTAAATGATCACATCCTACTTCAAATTAATACTAACTTAATTCAAGCAAAATATAGCAACTTTCCTTCAATACAGCTTTACCTTTCCCCCTTCCCTTTTGTGTTACTATTGTCTTATAAATTACATATGTGTGTTATAAACTTAGCAATATAGTGTTATAATTGTTGCTTTATACAATATATTTTTAAAGAATTAAGAGAAGAAAAGATAAAATATCTCTGAGTCTTTCATATTTACACATATATGGTTCAGTGTTCCTCCTTTCTTCCTATGAATTTGACTTACTATCTGGTATCACTCCTTTCAGCCTGAAAGATTCATTCAGTATTTCTTTTAAGGTAGATCTAGCAACATATTCTGTAAGTCTCTCTTTATCTCACAGTAATGTTATTTCATCTTCATTTATAAAGGATAGTTTTGCTAGACAGAATTCTTGGTTAACTTTTTTCTTTTAGCACTTTGAATATGTCATATACTTCCTTTTGCCCTCCAGATTTCTAATTTGAAGTGAGCTGTTAGTTGTATTGTTGTTCCCCTATATATCATGAGTCATTTTTCTTTCTGCTTTCAAGATTTTCTCTTTGTCTTTGGCTTTTAACAGTTTGACTATCATCTGTGTACATGTAGATCTCTGTGTTTATCTTACTTGGGGCTGATTGAGCTTCTTGGATCTGTAAATTAAGGTTTTTCATCTAACTTGGGAAGTTTACCATCACAGTTTCTTCCTTTTTTTCTCTTCCTTTATCCTTTCCTCCCTTCTCAAATTCCCATGGAAATATGTTGGTATTCTTCATGGAGTCCCATGCATCTTGGAAACTATGAATATTTTTCTTTTTTCTATTTTTTAAATTGGATAATTTCCATTGATATATCTTAAGTTCTTTGATTCGTCTGTATTCTCAAATCTTCTGTTGAATGAATCTTGTGAATTTTGCATTTTACTTACTGGACTTTTCTCCTCCAGAATTTCAATTTGGTTCTTTAGTATCTATTCCTTCATTGATATTCTTTATTTGTTGAATCATTGTCATAAATTTTCCTTTTAATCTTTTAAATATGGTTTCCTTTAGCTTTTGATCATATTTGTAATAGCTACTTTGAAGTCTTTGTCTGCTAACTCCAACATCTACACTCATTTAAAGTCATTTTCTTTTGACAGCTTTTTTTTTCCCAGAGTGTGGGAAACACTTTCCTATTCTTTTGCATGTCTCATAAGTCTTTGTTGAAGGCTGGACATTTTAGGTATTTATGTTGTAGCAATTTTGGATTCTTGAGGTTTTATTTTTGTTTGTTTATATATTTTTTCATTAACTTGCTTAGACTATAGAATCTGGCTCTCCTGTAATGTGTGGTATGTGGTCATTGTTCTCTTCGTTCAATTTTTTTCCTAATTTTTATTTTTATCCTGCATTATTTATATCCTGCCTGTGCTCAATCTGTATAGCTTAGCACTCAGGCAATAATTGGGTAGAGGTTTTGCTTAGACACTTCAAGCTGTCTGACTCTCACACTCTGCCAGTGAATTTGTGTGTGGGTTGAGAGCACACTAAAATTCAAGCAGTTTTACGTCTACCTCGGCTTTTACTCTCCACTGGGCCCTTTCATTTCATCCTGCCAATACACACATTTTCCTAGTCAGTGAAAGATGTGTGGAGAGCTTTTCTCGTACTTCTAAGGTGATATCATTTCCAGAACCATGTCCTTGTGAAATTTCTGGTTGGCTTCTCACTTGCCCTAGAACCTAAGGCTAGCAAGACTGTGGGTTTCTCCCTTTCGTTTTATACTGAGTTTGCTACTTTTACTGACAACTTTGCTGAGCATGAGTTTTCTGCCCTGCTTCAAATCAAGTTAGCCCTCTTTGGCAGTGAAGCTGCTGGTTTTTATTCTAGACTTATACCCTTACAATTACCATTCTCAGCTACTGAACCAGACAGTGGGGATGAGAGCAGCCCCAGGCTAGAAGGTCACAAACTCTCATAGTTCTTGCCTGAAGTTCTGGGAGCTTTTCTTGGATAAGTGCTTTTCTGTTTATTGTTTGCCTTTGGTCACTTTCTGGAGCTCTGAAATGGTTGTTTGTGACCATTTTTTCCTAGCTTTATATATGTTTGTTGGTGGCAGAATTTGCCAAAATCTTCACTCTGTCGTACATGAAAGCCCTATGAACCGTAAAGATTTTTTTTTTTTTTTTTTTTTTTGAGACGGAGTCTTGCTCTGTCGCCCAGGCTGGAGTGCAGTGGTGCGATCTCGGCTCACTGCAAGCTCCGCCTCCCGGGTTCACGCCATTCTCCTGCCTCAGCCTCTCCGAGTAGCTGGGACTACAGGCGCCCGCCACCACGCCCGGCTAATTTTTTTGTATTTTTAGTAGAGACGGGGTTTCACCGTGGTCTCGATCTCCTGACCTCGTGATCCGCCCGCCTCGGCCTCCCAAAGTGCTGGGATTACAAGCGTGAGCCACCGTGCCCGGCCTAACCGTAAAGATTTTAAAATAAATATGTATAACATTTTTGTGGTAAACGAAACGATATCCAGCTAATTTAGTGAGCTAATGATGAAAACCTATAAATCAAACAATAAGATAGTTGAAATTGATAAAGATTTAAATTAGAAAGTAAATTCAATATCAAGTTTCAGGAGAAGAAAAGTTTAAGAAGCTTCTGAAAAAAACTATCTCAGGTGCTGTCTTATGAGATTTGCTCTAAAGGGTACAGCCATCATACACTATATGACCGTGCATAATCAGAATTTAATTACGTTTTAAAAATCAGAGCTAGAAGAGACCTCAGGTGTTCTCTCATCCAGTGGTCCCCAAATACTGGGCTGTAGATTATTGGGGTCTTTGGGGCCTGTGAAAATTTTTTCTCTAATCTGTAGCACAATTAAAAAAAAAGTAACAATTTAACATGCTTTTCATAAAGCTAAATCTGTTTAATTTAAAGGACTACATTTTAGCCAACTTAACATTTTCTTCCTACATCTTGGTATTAAAATATTCCTTCTATTCTGTGAAATGCTGGTAATAGAAGAATATACATATCATACTCTTATTTGGCAAAATTAATTTTTTTCACTGCATGTTATTCTCCAGCATTTTGAAAATTTACTGCAGTTCCTGATAAATGCTTTTCTCAGTTTTACTGTTTTTTTCAGTGCAAAAATATCATTTTGTGATAATAAAATATAGTTTATTCTTCATGAGAAAGGCTTTTTATATAACTGACAGGAAAATGAATTACTGCTTTCCCTTTTGTGTAATTTGGCTATTTGAGTTAATTTTTTACCAATTTGCTGAATGATAAAACCTTATTTGGCCTGGGGAAAAATTCATCCATAGCTGTTAAATCTTTCTGTCGTAAATCAATTTAGCAATAATTTTTATAATGAGCAATCTAGAATAGTGTTCATATAATTTTTTATGATCTTATCACAACGCTTGTATTCTAAAGATCCAGAGCTTTGTATGCATATGCAAGGGATTTATGTATCATGTCATTTTTCTTATATTGTATGATAAGCAACCAGCTCGTTCTTACTCTGTCAGTTCATCCTATGTCCTGGAAATACATGAGCTCTGCTCTGTTGGAGTCACATTTATTCATTAATAATCTTTAAATGAGTGATTTGCTGGTGTCAGCTTCATTGGTCCAGATATAAGAGGTAGGAAGGTGAATATGGAACACTCAAGCAAGAGAGAAAGCAAAAGTTTCCAGTGTACTGATAAGTGCTACCAGGGAGGATGTGCAAAGGGTCAAGTAAGTTCGGATGACAGAAACATTCACATTGGACAGTTCCAGGGAGGCATCTGTGAGGAGATGACCAGTTTGAGCTGGATTTTGAATAATGAGTGTGGTTTTCTATGCCACTCTTCTAGTGTCAGACACTAATCAAGTCACTTAAACATTTCAGGTCCCAACTATCTAAGTCTTAGGTCTAAAGTTCTGCTCTTTCAGATCGGTGCAGGTCCGACTATTTTATTAGATCAATAATACATAGAAAGTTATGATCTCATGTATCATAAGCTCTCTAAATTTGCCTTAAGAGGCACAATAAGGGCTTCTCTTTGCCAGTTTCCTGAGAAAATGCTATGGAAATGAATGTATTCTTTTAAATTAGCGATTATTAATCTGCTTGGTTATAATAATGATAGCAAATGCAGACATCATTTACTATGTATTAGAAAATGTACTAAACCAGGGATTGGCAAACTTTTGCCTGTGGGCCAAATCTGACTCATTGCTTGTTTTTGGATGGCCCACAAGCTAACGATGTCTTTTAACATTTCTAAATCTTGAAAAAGGAATAAGAATATTTATTGACATTTGGAAATTATATAAAATTCAAATTTGTGTCCATAAATAAATGTTTATTGGAACACAACCATGCTCATTCATTTACATATTGTCTGTGGGTTGCTTTCGTGCTAAAATGGCAGAACTGAGTAGTTTCAACAGAGACCACATGGCCTACAAAGCCTGAAATTGTATTATCTGTTTCTTTATAGAAAAGGTTTGCAAGCCCCACATGATAATGAATCATTTTGAGGCCTAAGTTGAAGGTATTTCTCTCCAAATATGTTTGATGTTTACTTCCGGGATTACTACTAATGGGGAGCCACATTTTATTACTTATTTCTTGGGGTGGGCTTTTCAAGGTTGTTTTTCCTTTGCATCCTGGGGCATTAGCAATAGGTAACCATTTAAAATTATTCACTCATTCCTTGGCTTTGAGGCTCCTAGATAATATCAATGTTGAAATCTGAACCAAAAACCCATATGAGAGCTGGTATGTGATTTTAAATTGCAGAGGAAGTCTTCCATTTTCCCCTGCAAGAGCCCATGTTGAGATGGACACATTACCCCGATTTTCTTGGCTAGTATGGAGATTGTTTTTCCCAAGTCTATCCTTTTGCTGAAGTGTGTATAGTTCTCCAAGGATCCTTAGCAAGAGAAAAAATGAACTCAGAATTGAGATTTAAGAATGGAACAGAAGATGAAAAAAATCACTGAACAGGTAGATAAATCTAAATATTATGACTATATGAGACAATGTAAATGTCCAAATTTTAAAGGCAAAAAAGGCAAGAGTAAAATAAATTAATGAGCTTCAGTGACATGTAAAACAGATGGGGGTATTTTCAGAGTCAAATTGCTCTACGTTTCCTGTATTCTCTGGAAGAAGTAGACATGTCCATTAGTTTGGGACAAATAAGCTCTAAGTCAAAAATTATTATTAGGGATAAAGTAGACCACTACGCAATGAAAAAAGCTACAAAGATACACACATTCTAAACTTTTATGATAAAGTAAGAATATAATCTTGAATATAAAAAGGACTATTTAGAGTCACAAGGAGAAACCAACAAAGTCATGGTGAGAGGAATTAATACACTATTCTTGGTAAACTTGGTAAACGTTCCATTTACCAAAATTGACCAAGAAATAAGTCTCAGCAAATTTTCAAATATTAGTATCATCTGGACCACAGTCTTCAACCATGATGCAATAAAGTTCAAAATCAGTAACAAACATTGTGTAAGGAAAAACTCACCACGTTTTTTTCTCTGCTCTGATACCACCGCAGCAGTCATCAACACAGAAGACTTCTGTGACCAAACATGTGCGTGTTTTTCCCCACATGCCAAGCAGCTGGGTGTCCTCCAATTAAATTCTGACACTATCTACCTGGAGGTAGTGTCAGATCCCCACCGCTTGAGGGCTTAGTCCCCAAGACTGCCCCCGATCCCCAGATACCAGTCGTAAGTCTGGGCTTCCAGAACATCTGACCAACCTGCTTCAAGTTGGGGTTCCCTCAGCCCCGTCTTTGGGTTTGATTAATTTTCTGAAGCGGCTCACAGAAATCAGGGAAACACATTTACAGGTTTATTATGAAAGATATTACAAAGGATACAGATGAAGACGTGAAGGGTGAGGGATGGCGGAAGGGGCATGGGAATGTCCACACCCTCCCTGGGCACACCACCCTCCAGTAACCCTCAAGTGTTCAGTGTTCAGCTGTCTGGAAGTTCTTTGAACTCTGTCCTCTTGGGTTTCTATAGAGGCTTCATTACATAGTCATGATTGATGAAACCATTGGCTATTTGTGATGAACTTGACCTTTAGTCTCTGTTCCCTCCTTGGAAAGTCTGAAAGTCCCAACTCTCTAATCCTGCCTTGATCTTTCCTGTGATCAGCCCCACTCTGAACCTATCAAAAAAAAGATCCACAGAAGACAGAACTTTGGATATCCCAAGGGTTTTAGGAGTTATAAGCCGGGAACTGTGAGTGAAAACCAATATATAACCATATATATGGTTATGTATAACTATTTATACATGGTTTTATGTATATATAGTTGTGTATATATGGTTATATATGTGGTTATATATATGGTTATATATGTATTTTTATATATGTAATTATAGATATGTGATTATATATGTGGCTATATATATGTGGCTACATATGTGTATGGTTATATATATGGTTTATATATGGTTGTATATATCATAATACCACATATATATAAAGTACATATAACACCACAAACATATAACAAAAAGTACCTGTGAACTTCAAAATTAAAGAAGAAATTATAATAGAATTATAAAATATTTGTAATTAAACAATGATAAAACAATACTGTATTTCAGAACTTATGATATGTAGCTAAAGTTGTTTTCAGAGAAAAATTTTTAACCCTAAATTCTTAGATTAATAAACAGAAGAAATCCAAAAAAATTAAGAGTATATATGTATATGTATATGTACATCCCAATTTTTAAAAATAATTTCAACTTTTAGATTCAGATTCAGGGAGTACATGTGCAGGTTTGTTACCTGAGTATTTTGTGTGATACTGAGGTTTGGGATGTCAATGATCCCATCACCCAGATAGTGAGCATAGTACCAACAGTTTTTCAACCCTTACCTCCCTCTCTCCCCCCTTCTAATAGTCTCCAGTGTCTATTTTTGCCATCTTTATGTTCATGCGTACCCGATGTTTAGCTCCCACTTATAAGTGAGATCATGCAGTATTTGGTTTTCTGTGCCTGTGTTAGTTCACTTAGGATAATGGCCTCCAGCTGTCCATGTTGCCACAAAGGACATGTTTTTATTCTTTTTTATAGCTGCATAGTATTGCATGATGTATATGTACCACATTTTCTTCATCCAATCCACTGTTGACAGGCACCTAGGCTGATTCTATGTCTTTGCTACTGTGAATAGTGCAGCAATGAACATGTGAGTGCATGTGTCTTTTGAGTAGAACAATTTGTTTTCTTTTGGATATATACCCAGTAATGGGATTGCTGGGTTGAATGGTAGTTCTGTTTTAAGTTCTTTGAGAAATCTTCAAACTTGTTCTCACAACGGCTGCACTAATTTACATTCCCACCAGTGGTGTATAAGCATTCCCTTTGCTTCACAGCCTCACCAGCATCTGTTGTTTTTTGACTTTTTAATAATAGCTATTCTGGCTGGTATGATATAGTATCTCATTGTGGTTTAGGTTTTCATTTCTCTGGTTATTAGTGATGTGGATCATTTTTTCATATATTTGTTGGCCACTTGTTTGTCTTATTTGAGAAGTGTCTGTCATGTCTTTTGTCCACGTTTTTGTTTTTTGCTTGTTGCATTAAGTTCCTTATAGATTCTGGATATTAGACCATTGTCAGATGCATAGTTTGCAAATATTTTCTCCCATTCTGTAGGTTATCTATTTACTCTGCTGATAGTTTCTTTTGCTGTGCAGAAAGTCTTTAGTTTAATTAGGCCCCACTTTTTTGTTTTTGTTACAATTGCTTTTGAGGACTTAGTCATAAATTTTTTTCCAAGGCAGAGAATGACCAGAATGGTGTTTCCCAGGTTTTCTTCTAGGTTCTTATAGTTTGAGGTCTTATATCTAAGTCTTTAATCCATCCTGAGTTAATTTTTGTATATAGTAAAAAGTAGGGGCCCAGTTTCATTCATCTGCATATGGCTAGCCAGTTATGCCAGCACTATTTACTGAATAGGGAGTCCTTTCTACACCGCTTATTTTTGTCGACTTTGTTGAAGATCAGATGGCTGTAGGTGTGTGACATTATTTCTGGATTCTCTATTTTGTTCCATTGGTCTATGTGTCTATTTTTGTACCAGTACCATGCTGTTTTGGTTACTGCAGCCTTATAGTATAGTTTAAAGTTGGATAATGTGATGCCTCCCGCTTTATTCTTTTTGCTTAGGATTGCTTTGTCTATTCAGGCTCTTTTTTGGTTACATATGAATTTTAGAATTTTTTTTATAATTCTGTAAAAAAATGAAATTGGTAGTTTAATAGGAGTATCATTGAATCTGTAGATTTCTTTGGGCAGTATGGCCATTTTAACAATATTGATTTTTTCAATCCATGAGTGTGGAATGTTTTTCCACTTGTTTGTGTAATCTATTATTTCTTTCAGCAATGTTTTGTAATTCTCCTGGTAGAGATGTTTCACCTCCTTGGTTAGATTTCTTCCTAGGTATTTTATTTTTTTTGTGTGGCTGTTGTAAATAGATTGCATTCTTGATTTGGCTCTCAGTGTGAATGTTATTGGTGCAGAAAAATGCTACTGATTTTTGTGCGTTGATTTTGAATCCTGAAACTTTACTGAAGTCGTTTATCAGTTCTTCAAACCTTTTGGCAGAGTCTTTAGGGTTTCCTAGGTATAGAGTCATGTTATCAGCAGAGAAAAATAGTTTTTCTTCTCTTCCTATTTGGATACCTTTTATTTCTTTGTCTTGCCTGATTACTCTGGCTAGGACTTCACACATACTGATGTTGAAGTCAGTGATGGACTGCCTATATGACGGTGGTCCTATAAGATTATAATAGAGCTGAAAAATTCCTGTTGCCTAGTATTTACTATACTATTTACTATTATTTTAGAATGTATTCCTTCTGCTTATAAAAAGGAAAGTTAATGGTAAAAAGAGCCTTAGGCAAATCCTTCAGGAGGTATTGCAGAAGAAGGCATTGTTATCATAGAAGATGACAGCTCCATGCATGTTGTTTCCCCTGAAAACCTGCCAGTGGGACAAGTTGGGAAGGTGAAAGACAATGATAGTGATGATTCTGATCCATCGTAGGCTTAGGCTAATGTGTATATTTGTGTCTTCATTTTTAATAAAAAAAGTTTAAAAAGAAAACAATATTAAAATAGAAAAAAGTTTATAGAATAAGAATATAACAAGAAAATATTTCGTACAGCTCTACAATGTGTTTCTGTGTTAAGTGTCAAAAAGTTAAAGTTTAAAGCTAAGAGTCAAAACATTAAAAAATTTAAAGTTTATAAAGTAAAATATATAGTAAGCTAAGGTTCTAAGATTAATTTATTGAAGAAAGAAAAGTATTTTTTAAATAAATTCAGTGTAGCCTAAGTGTATAGTGTTTATAAAGTTTACAGTAGTGTACAGTAATGTCCCAAGATTTCACATTTAGTCACCACTCACTCACTGACTGACCCAGAAAAACTTCCAGTCCTGCCAGCTCCATTCATAGTAAGTGCTCTATATAGATATACCAATTTTTATTATTTTATTCCATATTTTACTGTACCTTTTCTATGGTTAAATATGTTTAGATACACACATAGTTAGCATTGTGCTGCAATTGCCTACATATTTAGTATAGTAGCATGCTGTACAGGTTTGTTGCCTAGGAACGATAGGTTATATCATATAACTGAGGTGTGCAGTAGGCTATAGCATGTAGATTTGTGTAAGTACAATCTATGATGTTTGCACAATAATGAAATCCCCTAACGACACATTTCGCAGAATGTTTCTCTGTTGTTAAGCAACACATGACTGTATATGTGTATATAAGATAGTCTTTTCAAAGAAAAACATTTGGTTTTATTGATTTTTTTCTATCATTTTTTGTTTTCTATTTCTTTTTTACTCTATTAGTTGTTTCTAATTTTGAGGGGTTTATTCTAACAGCTGAACTGGAATGCTTAGCTTTTTAACTTTTAGGTGGGCATACAAAATGATACAGTTACCTTAGAGAGTAATGTGGCAGTATCTAGTAAAGCCAAAGATGTTTATATCCTAGTACCAAAAAATAGTTCCAATCATACTTAAACACAGTTCATATTTGTGCACAAATACAAAAAGAGTTGTACAAGATGTTTATATTAACATCATAAGAACCAAATATTACAAACGACCTAAGTAGCCATTAAGAGGAGAATGGATAGGTAAATTGTGATACATTACTACAATGAAACACACACAGCAGGGAGAATAAATGAGCCAGAGCTCCATGTGTTAATATAGATAACTTCCATGTTGAATGACATAAAGCACATTGCATAAAGATACATACAGGCTAATACCATGTATATGAAGTTTAAAATCATGCAAAACAGTACTATGTATGTTTATGGGATACATGTCTATGTAGTAAAAAGTATAAAGGTGTTCATGGGAATGATAAACAACAAATTCAGAATAATGCAACTTTAGAGAGTGTAGAGAGAAGTACATACAGAGAAATATGTTTGTAATATTTTATTTAGATGGGTGATGAGTACATAAGTATTTTTAATCATAAATGTTTTACTTTTTTGGGTATCCAAGGTAGCAACGGAAACATTACTACATGAGGTATATACTAATTGAGAAGGAAAACTCTTAGATAAAATCTTTTATGATGATGGTAGTGGGGGAAATGTTGGTATTTCAAAGGTAGTAAGATGATTTTTAATTGTTTGATCAGGCACAAAGTGTAAAAAATATAATAAATTAGAATACTTTATATTCCAACTTCATAAGCTTCAATTTTATCTGTTTTAGCTTGAACTTGCTTGAAGCTTTTTACTCAGACGTACAAAATAAGATAACATTGAGAAAGCTAAAACATTGTGTCCTTTTCTTTGCATTGCATTTGAAGCTTGAAAATGAGTTGTTTAAAATTGTAATGATCTTAGAGATGACTTCGTCCAATTCTCCCATCCCCTCCTTTTATAAATGTCACAGTGACATGATCATCCATCCATTCACCCTCCATCCATCTGTTGATTCAACCAATAAATGCCCAATATTGTGTCAATCATTGGGGTGGTTGAAGTAATGACAAAGAAAGAAACCATGGTCCCTTTCCTACAAGTCTAGAAGAAGGAACTTTAGGGAAGAAAACAGTCACATAACTGTATGGGTAGAGATATATTACAAATGCTTCAGAAGCACAGAAGAGGGAAGTAATAACTTGGTCAGTAGAGGTACTTCTCAGCTGTGTTTACTGTAGAGATTATAAAATATTTGTTTTTACTAAATGGAGCCAGCAATTTTATTACTCATTTGGACATATTTTAAGGTATACCTCAAAGATATTTTTAATTTTTTAACCATATGAGATATGTCTAATAAACATGGCAATAAGGTCCAATGGCATTCGGCCTTTGACATGTATTGTGCCAAATAAAGACACCAGGATTTTACCAGGCTCCTTATTCTTGAGGTTATTTCTGCTAGTCAGAAGTAGAGTCAGATGAGTTCTTTGTAAATCACTGTGTCAGATTTATAGAGAAAGGAAGCTTGTAAAAGTGTTTCTTGTGGTCATTAAATGCCCTTTGTCTTCTGTCTAGAGCTTGCTATATTGATGGTCTAACCAACATATCCAAGAAATTTATGGGGTTGTAGTTTTGATCTCACTCAGTGAGAGAGTCAGAAGGGAGTAGGGAAGAGAGGGCACTTGAGTACTCAATGTCTTTACAGTATTCCCACAAATAAAATGCTTGGTGTTTGTATGAGTGGGCAAAGGAATATATACTTAAAGCCCTGAGTTGAAAACCAAAAATACATAAACTCTGTCATGTTGTTAGTTCTGTCACTCTGTGACATTGGGCAAATCAATCAGCCATTCCAAAGCAATCATTAAGTATGTAGGTCTCTTTATCTGCTTTATCCCCCACGGCCATTCAATTACCATACAGGCAGGGCTTTTCCTAATATTTTGTGTCTCAAAAAAAAAGTTTGATTATTGACTTACAATTGAGCTTTTCCTAAGTCTCTTATTTAGTAAGCATTCTCTCAATTACTTTATTTTAAACAATCACCACCAACCAAAAGGGACATGTAATAAATTAACAACAATTTCCTAATATTATCAACATAAATATGGCCGTATTTAAGGCCAAGAACCAAGCTATCAAGGAAGGTTGAGGAGTGTTTAAGGGAAATTAAAAGATTAGTCTGAGAGTAGTCAACATACAGTGTATTCTAAACTTGGATCACGCTCTCTCTAGCTAAATTATGACATATTGCAAGATTTGGGATTCTTGTGAAACACTGTTAAAAATTGAACTTAAGATCAGATGCAATGACTCATGCCTGTAATCCCAGCATTTTGGGAGACTGAGGCGGGCTGATCACTTGAGGTCAGGAGTTCGAGACCAGCCTGGTCAACATTGTGAAGCCCCATCTCTACTAAAAATACAAAAAATTAGGTGGGTGTGGTGGTACATGCCTGTAATCTCAGCTACTTGGGAGGCTGAGGCAGGAGAACCACTTGAACCCGGGAGGCAGAGGTTGCAGTGAGCTGATATCGTATCAGTGTATTCCAGCCTGGGCGACAGAGCGAGAAAGAAAGAAAGAAAGAAAAGGAAGAAAGAAAAGAAAAGAGAAAGAAAAAAAGGAAGGAAAGGAAAGGAGGAAGGAAGGAAGAAGGAAGAAGGAAGGAAGGAAGGAAAGAAAAAGAAGGAAGGGAGGAAGGAAGGAAGGAAGGAAGGAAGGAAGGAAGGAAGGAAGGAAGGAAAATTGAACTTAAGCTACAGATTCAGGTGGGAAACAGTTTCATGTTGGACCAAGCTCAATCGAGGCCTGCACATCACATATGAAAAAAAGGGAAAAGAAAACTTTTAGGCGAACAACTGAATTGTGGCCAGTTCTTAAGCCTCTTCAAAATCTCTCAGTGATGACACCTGGGAAACAAAGGTAAATAGCCACTGTAGGGGAAGAAAAATATATTTTCCTCATCTTTATGACAAAAGACAGATTAACAAGAGAAAAGCATACAAATTTATTTAATATAACTTTTATGTGACATGGGAGCCATTATAAGAAAACAAAGACCTAAAGAAATGGTTAAACTTGCATATTTTTGTGCTGGGTTTCATGAAGAGTGTACAGTTATGGAGAAATATAACTGGACAAAGAGTGTATGATCTAATGGTAATAAACTGGGAAAATTTAGCAAGGCCTGTTTATTCTGATTCTTCTCTTTATGCTATATCTTCAGAGATAAAGATGTTCCTTTCCACTGGGAATAGAGAGGGCACCTCTCATATGAAGGTCTCATGAGGGTTTTACAGTCTGCTTTAGGGGAAAGTCAAAACCCTTCCTAGGTTTTATGACCTGCTCCAGAGGAGATGAGTGGTGTTTGGGGAGAGGGGAGGTGAGAGTGGCCTTTCTACTTCTGCAGTTTTCTTAAATTCTTTCAGCTTAAAATATTTTGGGGGTAGTGTGTCCTAAACCCCATCAGCCAGTCAATTCCGATTATGGGCTTCAGGGTGAGGGGCCGTCAGCATTTGCAGATCCACAGATAGTGGTTTAAAGGACAAGCAGGTGGGGAAAGGTGGCAGATAGATACCTCCTATAGGCCAGCACCTCCCTCTGCTCCTTAGACTGGTCTTCAGTGTTATGGCTGGTGTTTGAGTCATCCTGGCACCTCACAACTTTGCTTAGTTTCCTAAACATTCAATTGATGTGAACACCCCTGACCCCCCATTCTCATTACCTGCATCTTCTCTTCCCATTTTCCCTCCATATAACTTACTAATTTATTTTGTTTATTGTTTAAGCCTTTTCCTCTTCTCTCTAGAATGTAATTTCCCTTAGGGCATTAATCTTTGTCTGGTCACTCCTTTCATTTTGGCCAAAAACTGGTCAGGAAATATTTGTTGAATTAAGTTTAACTAACTCTGACAAGATGAACATAAAATGGTTATTTTATTTGGAACAAATATTACTCCTGAAAAGCAAATGGAAAAGAAGTACATATCAATTTTTTAAGTAATCTAAAATAAAATGTTTAAAAAAATTTTTTTAAGACTAGTCAAGTTCAGTGGTGAGAAGGGGGAAAGAGTAGAACAAGGAGTTTAATCTGTGAAGAGTCAATTGAGATAATTCATTACCTTTGGGCCAGCCAAAACATGTCTGATATAAAAAAATTATTATAGAAGTGTGATGTGACAAGTCAGTTTATTAATATGTAGATGTTTCCAATGATAAGTATGTGAGGTGAGGAATCTGTTAATTAGCTTGATTTAATTATTTCACAACATACACATACATCAAAACATCACATTGTACACTGTAAATAAATACAGTTTTGTTAATTATATCCTAATAAAGCTGGGGGATAAATTATTTTTAAAAATCTCTTTGCCTGAGCTAACTCAATGAAGATAAGAGTTTTCCTGCTTTGGGTCAGTTTCTGAAGGTTTTTGGAGTGAACCAGAGAATGGGTTGATATGATTTGGATGTTTATCTCCTCCAAATCTCATGTTGACATATAATCCACAATGTTGGAGGTGGGGCCTAATGGGAGGTGTTTGGATCATGGAGGTGGAATCCTCATGGCCTGGTACTTTCCTTGTGATAGTGACTGAGTTCTCATGAGATCTGGTTGTTTGAAAGTGTGTGGCACCTCCCTGCACCCCTCTCTTGTACCTACTCTTGTCATTTGAGACACCTGCTCCCCCTTTGCCTTCTGCCATGATTGGAGGCTTCCTGAGGCCTCACCAGAAGCCAAGCAGATGCTGGTGCCATGTTTCTTGTACAACCTGCAGAACCACGTGCCAATTAAACCTATTTTCTTGGCCGGGCGCGGTGGCTCAAGCTTGTAATCCCAGCACTTTGGGAGGCCGAGGTGGGTGGATCACGAGGTCAGGAGATAGAGACCACGGTGAAACCCCGTCTCTACTAAAAATACAAAAAATTAGCCGGGCGTGGTGGCGGGCGCCTGTAGTCCCAGCTACTTGGAGAGGCTGAGGCAGGAGAATGGCGTGAACCCGGGAGGCGGAGCTTGCAGTGAGCCGAGATTGCGCCACTGCACTCCAGCCTGGGCGACACAGCGAGACTCCGTCTCAAAAAAAAAAAATAAAAAAAAAATAAAAATAAACCTATTTTCTTTATACATTACCTAGCCTCAGGTATTTCTTTATAACAATGCAAGAACAGCCTAACATGTGGCTAGAGGAAAATGAGGCCTAAGGGTTTGAAGCATGGGGGAGACTGCTTATAATAGGCCACATCTATCTTTTAGTTCATAAAAGGCCTCAGGTCAGGAAGAAGCATGTCCAACTAGAGAGGATGGAGGGGAATATGATGTTTCTGGGTGATAGGACTTAAATCTGATTTCATGTCTGCAATATGGATAATTAGACATTTTAGAAATTAGATTAGAAATGAGACACTTAAAACGATAAGTATTCTGTTTGTTTGGGCCTTGTGGGTACAGAATTCATAGGAGTTATAGTGAATAAAATAAAGGTAAAATTTCCCAAGTTCCTCCTCCTCCTCATTTTTTCTCCCCAAGTATTATCTTCTGTTAACAGATTGATTTTTTATACTTTATTTTTTAAATTTTTACAAAGTTTGTATTTTTCAAACTATTTTATGTGTATAAACTAAAAATTTGTACATAATATTTAAAAAATAAAATATCAGTGTCAGGGCTAAGGGGAAAGTTCCCATTTGCCCACTGAAGCTTTGCTGAAAAATCAACTCACAAAAATCGGAATAGGAGAAAAGGCATACAAATTTATTTAA
Organism: Nomascus leucogenys; assembly: GCF_006542625.1. Classification (NCBI taxonomy): domain Eukaryota; kingdom Metazoa; phylum Chordata; class Mammalia; order Primates; family Hylobatidae; genus Nomascus; species Nomascus leucogenys. The sequence continues at coordinate 10,538,461 of NC_044406.1, forward strand.
CGTGTATACATGGGAGCCCAAAGGTACAGGGAGAATTTTCTTTTTTTGTGCTTAGGTTCAACAAAATATGGACAGTCGTACAGAAATAGGATTGGACAAAAAGGGCTAATCTAATACTGTAGGGACCCTCTCTGGAACGGGGGTCTTAGGACATACAGTCAAACAAGGTAGGTCAGATAATTTCTTCATGGCCAGTTTCTACACAGGAACGTTGAGGGAGGAAGTTAGAGTAATATATTTAGGTGTTATGGCTGGCTTTTGGAAAAGAGGTTCTGGTTTCTATGACCCGCCTTGGGGAAGATGGATTGTAGTTTCTATGACACCTTGGAGAGAATGGGAGTAAGAGACAGGCGGGCAGGAGAAGGTCAAAGAGAAACTTTTGCTTTTCAGAATGCTTTTGAGGCTTTCATTTTTGGGGTATTGTTTTCTGAGTCCAGACATCATCAAACTGTACTGTAACCGTTACAACTATTTCATTTAATAAAATATAGATGTATCCACATCAGTACATGCTGGCAAACTTATTCTTTGTAATGGCTATATAACATTTCATGATATGAACATACCAAAATTTATTTACCAGTTCCTGTATTGATGGGTATATGGGGTGTTTCTATGTTTTATTATAACAAATAATGCTGTAATGATTATCTTTATTTGTTAGGAATTATGTCTATTCAAATGACTTACAAAATATAGCCTGCTTTAAAATAGAAGCTTCTTTGAGAATAAATTATGTTTTCTTTTTTGCCACTAAGTCCAATTTCTGGTGCTTATTTAAAAATCTTAGTATTATAAAATGCTTTGAAACAAGGAATAAAAACACTATACAGTAATTGTATGATGAATTTAATGTTTACATAATAAAGACAGGCATTTATTTTAATTACCCAAATTTTGGCAGCTGTCCCTTCTGCTTTCCTCTATCAATTAGTTACATTACTGATGATGGTGTTTTTGAACAGAGCCTAATTTCGTCTCATCAGCATCACTGAAAAGAATCGAAATCACAATTACTATTTTTAGTTATTTCTCTTGTGTCATTTCTTACTTTTAGCATAAATGGAAGCTATTTAAATATTTAGATCATGAATTTGGATTTGTGTCTGCTGTTCTGTGTGTTATAAATTTGGAATTATGTTATATATTAATGACATATGTTAAGAAATGGTGAAAAACAAAAATTTGCCCCCCTTTCACCAAGTCTTGTTGGGGCCTGAGATATTCTAAGAGAATGTATTTTCAGATATAATAAATTGAAGTATACTTTCTGAAAGGCTCAAATATTTTAACCATTTTAATGGAAGTGATCCTAAATCAATATTAGTCACCTCTTAGAGTGTTTGTTTTCTATTCATAGTAACCACAAACAGTGGCTTAAAACAGCACATTTATTCTCTGAATTTCCGTGGGTCAGGAAGTTGAGCACAGGTTAAGTGGGTCCTCTGCTCAGGATCTCATCAGGTTGCCACCAAGAGGGTGACGAGCCTGGGGATCACCTTAGAATTCTGTCTTTCCATGATTATCTTCTCAGACTGTATTATACTTCATTTAATAAATTTTGAAAATGCAGAGCAACATTATGAATATCCATTCCCATACTTTGCTATTACATAGAGCACAATTCTCTATCAGCTCTTGAGTTACAGATACAATTACTTCTGCCTTTGACTTTTAATCTTTGCTTGAGAGTTGGTTTCCAGAGGCCTGAGTTTACTAGGCAGTTTGTCACTAGATAAATGTTAGTGGGAAGTGCTTATATAAGCATCTGCATGTTATGCACACTAATTTATTTGTTTCAGAGGGGAAGGGAGATGAGGGAAATGTGGCAATTTGGGGGTTGTAGTAAATAATTTTTAGGGGAAAATTAATGGTCTTGTAGAACGTGTAGTGGCCCGGGACAAAGTCTCTTAGGCCCACAGACCAGACAATGATTTGTGACAAAAGTCTGTCCATGTGTCTTGACAAACTTCAGTCTCTTTTCCCACTTAACCTGTGCTCAGTATCTTTTCCTGCAATATGAGTTAAGTTAACGAAAACTCCAGGAAGGAACCAGAGGCAATTGTTTTCTTCTTTGGCAAGTCCGGACATGAGGCAGATAGGGGAAGTTTAGAGAACAACTTCTGCCTTTATTTTGGGAGACACAAAAGATTGAGAGATTGGGGAATGAGGGGATGTTAGAGAGACTTAGAATCGGCTTCTTCAGTCCAGCATGTCAAAGTGCCATATTTTGGATATTGGTTTCTGGGCCCCAACAAGAGTCAATCATAAAATAAAATGGCTTTAAACTCATTGCAAGGTAAGTAGGAAAATAAATGCCAATAAATAAGAATTTTATGCCATGATGTGGTGTACAAGTATACACACAAGTGTGCAAGTGTTTCTTATTTATGATGAAACAAAAGGAGATGAAACTAAAATATCTAATTAAATATAATTATTAAAATTATTATATGTGATTATATTAAAAAATGATTAAAAGATTTATTTAGAGACTATTTCATTTCACTAAGTGAGTGATTTTTCATCCAGGGGTCATTTTGCAACCCCCCTCCCTGCCCTGAGATATTTGGCAATGTCTGGAGACATTTTTCCTTGTCATAACTGGGGGACAGGTTGCTTCTGGCAGCTAGTGAGTAGAGGCCAGGGATGCTGCTAAACGTCCTGCAATCCACACAACAGCCCCCCATCGAAGAATTATCTAGGCCAATAGTCAATAGTGCTGGGGTTTAGAAACTGTACTAAGTGAAAAACGCAGTCTCTAAACCTATTTTATTTTATGTCATTTTTTTACACTTTTAATAAGCTATCTTTATTGTTCATTTTAAACAATTGTATTATTCAAATATTTAACATTTATTGAGACATTTCACCTGACTTAGTGTATGGACACCTTTTATAAATGCCCCACATGTGCTTAAGAAGAATGTACATTCTCTGTTCGGGATTCTAAATATACTAAATAAAAAATGTATCTAATGTTAGATCTAAATCCTTACTAAGTTGTGTATGCTTGATCTAATAATGGTGTGTTGAAATCTCTCATTTTTACTGTTTTGTTCAATTTTTATTTGCAGTTCTATCATTAAAAAGTTTGGAACTATTTTGTTAGGTACATACAAATTCATGAGTGTCCTATCTTGTTGAAGTGTTGTTCCCTTCATCATAATTTGGTGTACTTTTTTATCCTTACTCATAATATTTCATCTAATGTCTTTTTGTCTGATAGTACTATTGCCACAATTTTTTTTCAACTTTTTTTAGATTCAGGTGGTACATCTGTAGGTTTGTTAACTGGTTATATTGTATGCTGATGAGGTTTGGGGTACGAATGATCCTGTCACCCAGGTACTGAGCATAGTACCCAACAGTTTTTCAATCCTTGTCCCCCTTCCTCCTGCCCCCCATAGTAGTCCCCAGTGTCGATTGTTGCCACATTTATGTCCATGCATACCCAATGTTTAATTCCCACTTATAGTGAGAATATGCAATATTTGGTTTTCTGTTCCTGCATTAAATCATGGAGGATAATGGCCTCCAGCTGCATCCATGTTGCTGCAAAGAACATGATTTTGTTCTTTTTTATAGTGGGGTGGTATTGCATAGTGTATATGCACCATATTTTTAAAAATCCAGTCCACCATTGATGGGCACTTAAGTTGATTCCATGTCTGCTATTGTGAATAGCGTAGCAATAAACATGTGAGTGTATGTGTCTTTTTGGTAGAATAACACTACTGGGTATCTATCCTCTGGCTGGCTTTTGGAAAAGGGGTTCTGGTTTCTATGACCCGCCTTGTGGAAGATGGATTCTAGTTTCTTTGACACCTTGGAAAGAATGGGAGTGAGAGACAGTACCATTTCTTAACATATATCATTAATATCTATCCTTTGGGTAGATACCCAGTAGTGGGATTGCTGGGTCGAATGGTAGTTCTGTTTTAAGTTCTTTAAGAAATCTCCTGACTGCTTTCCACAGTGGCTGAACTAATTTATATTCTCACCAACAGTGTATAAACGTTCCCTTTTTTCCACAGCCTCACTAGGAACTGTTTTGTTTTTTTTTTTTTTTTTGATATTTTAATAATAGCTATTCAGACTGGCAGGAGATGGTATCTCATTGTGGTTTTGATTTGCATTTCTGTGATGATTAATAATGTTGAGCATTTTTTCATATGTTGTTGGCTGCTTATGTGTCTTTTTTTTTTTGAGGTGTCTGTTCACATCTTTTGCCCGTTTTTTAATGGGCAAAGCTATTTTAAATAATTATTCCAATACTGTGAAAAAAGCCCCAACTATATATTTTCCTAGCTATTTATATAATGTATCTATAAAGGATCAGACTTCCCCCCACTATCTATAAGATAAGAACATTATTTTATGTAAAAGTTAGTGCTGAATGGATCATTGGCCTGGAATGAAAGAGTCAATCCATGAAGTCGCCTCACTTCCCCTTGCTCACTTGTCTTTACGTGTTGTGTGTATCTGGTCCTCCTGTCTCCCTGTTCATCTAACATCTGTTTTAAAATTGTATGCCTTGTAGTCACTACTCTCCTACATAGTTATTATATGTATTCTTTGTGTTTACACGTAATGAGTCAAGATTATATATGTAATTGAATGTGCTGTGTATCTGAGTCTGCTGCTGCACATTTCTCTCTGAGCCCATGCTATTTAGAAATAGTAACAATTTATTTTCCTGCATAATATTTACTATGTGCCTCACTAAATCTTCCTGTGTGGTAGATAAGATTAGGCTACTACAGGGGAGGAAAAAATAATTTTCCCTCTACCCTTCCAAGTTCTTGGTTGGGGCCTCTATGCCAAAAGACAGATTAACAAGAGAAAGACAAGTTTATTAATGTGTTTATCCATGTATATGTGGGAGATGCCCAGGAAAATGAGTAAATGTCAAAGAAGTGGCTTAGAACTTGGGTTATATATCATCTTCAGCTAAAACAAAGAAAGAAGGGTGTAGGCGAGGCAAGTTATGGGAAGGTGACCAGGAAAAACACAAGAATAAGGTTTATTGTGCAGACTTGGGTGAGTGAGTCTCTAGTGATTTAGTTGTCCTTCTGTTTCTGGTATAGAGAGGAAGGTACCCTTACAAATGGGAGATTTCCCTTATCAGTGTAAATTTCCCTTACAACAGGGTAACTTCTACTCTGTTTTCAGGGCTTCTCTGTATCTGCAGTTTCTCAAAATAATCAGCTCAAAATAATTCTTATGCAAAAGAGGCATATTTTGGGGTGGCATAATCTGGTCTCCTACAATACCCATTGGAGAGATGAGGTAAGTGGTAAAGAGAGGGATGAAGTTCACCAGTTAGGAAGATACAGAAATGAGTGGCCAAATGGAGTCCTACAATTTGGAGAAAAAACACAAAGAAGCAAACAAATAAAACAGAAAAAAAGTAAGTCGTGTTTAATTTATGATTGCCACATGCTAAAGGCAGGTGATATTTATTTGGAAACTCAAAAATGAAATCTTACATTTTATAGTAAGAATAAATATGGTTATAGGAGTATTTGCTTTTTAAAATCCATTTTAAAATAATTCACTTATTTTCATGCATTTTTCTGTTCCATTATATTGAAGAACATTTTTGTTACCCCAAAAACTCAAGGTCAAACATATATTTATTATAAGTTAAGGTGTGTTGAACTGATATTAGAGAGATTTCACTAAAATTTATTTTGACCTAATTTGAGGAGACTAATGTTCTTATGCTTAGAAAGATGTGAAACACAATTTGTATCTGAATGCATTTAGAAGACACAAATAAATAAGTCTCTATTAAGTCTTAGTAGCCTTAAAACTTTTAATTAATAAACTAAAACTTGATGTAAAATACCAGAGTGCAGTCATAGGAATAAAATATAATTACACTTTCCTGGCCTCCTCCTGCCCTGAGCTCCACTGTGATCGTACTGTTTCCATACAACCTCTGTGTCTATGCAGAAACACTCATGCACTAAACTTTTTTTCATTACTGGAACCATTCTGGGAAACATTTCACTAGACGATGTATTGCGGTTATCTTTTTCAGTACATACAAATCCATTTCGCTGTTTTGTAGCTTTATGGTATTCCAAAATATGTATGTAATAAATTTAACCATTAATATAGATTATTTGGGTGAAAATACCCAATTTTCTCAATATTGAGTCTTCCCTTCCAGTTTCTCTTTTAATTCAACCTTTTAAAATACACTTTAATATTTTATAATTTTATTCATATAGGGCCACCACATTTCTGATTAAGCTTATTCCTAGTAGTTTATTTTTATTTTTGTTTTTTGAGACAGGGTCTCACTCTGTCACCCAGGCTGGAGTACAGTGGTGCAATCTCGGCTCACTGCAACCTCTGCCTCCCAGACTCAAGTCATTCTCTCTCCTCAGCAGTGTTTTAGTATTCGTTTCTTTTCTTCATGTTTGGTGGGTGAGTGGATAGATAAATGTGTGGAGCAGAGGTTGTTTGTGCTGTTGTCAAAAAGCTCTGTATTTTTTTTTCTAATTATATTTTCTAATTGTTTGTTGGTGGTTATAGGGCAACTTTGGTTTTATAAGATTTTCTCACACATTACTGAGTTTTGTTAGTTTTACTGAATTTTCTATTGAGCTGCTAGAATTTTCTAGGTAGAAAATTTGTGTCAGAATATTATGACAAAAACAGTTATGGCCATTTCCCAATGTTTATGCTTATATTATTTATATATTGAATCACATAGGACTTCCAGTCCAATGTTGATTAGTCGAGATGAGAATGGGTATCTTTGCCTTATTAATGGCTTTATGGTAATGCTTCTAATATTCTATCACCAAGAGTGATGTTTACCATAGATTTCTGGTAGACCTCTTTATTCAAATTAAGAATGCTACTGGGCATGGTGGCTCATGCCCATAATTCCAGCACTTTGAGAGGCCAAGGTGGGAAGATAGCTTGAGCCCAGGAGTTTGAGACCAGCCTGGACGACATAGGCAGACCCCAGTCTCTACAAAAATACAAAAATTAGCTGGGTGTGGTGGTGTATGCCTGTGGTCCCAGCTACTTGGGAGGCTGAGGTGGGAAGATCACTTGGACCTGGGAGGTCGAGTCTCCAATGAGCCATGGTTGCACCACTGCACTCCAGCCTTGGCAACAGAGTGAGACCACATTTCAAAAGAAACAAAAAAAACAAACAAAAAAAGAATGTTTTTCACCATTCCTATATTCGTTTTTCTTAAAGAACAAATATTGAAATTTATCAAATGCTTTTTATTATCTACCGGAAAGATAATAAGCTTTTCTGCTTTAACAGAGTAATGCAGTTAAATCCATATATACATTTTAAAATAATGATTGCATTGTTATTCAACATAGACCCCATCTGTACAAAAATAAAAAGAAAAATAATTATCCAGGTGCAGTGGCACATGCTTGTAGTCCTAGCCACTCAGGAGGCTGAGGTGGCAGGATCACTTGAGCCTAGGAGTTTGGGGCTAAAGTGAGCCAAGCTTGCAGCACTGCACTCCAACCTGGGTGACAGAGCAAGACCCTAACAACAAAACCCATCTATGCCTTTGTGGGGGTTAATTTTGACTACCCTTTCGAATTCTTCTTTGGTTATTTGGCAGTTCATGCTATCTGTATGTCCTTATTTTGCAAATTTATATTTTCATAGAAAACTGTTTATTTCATCTAGGTTTTCAAATTTATTAATGTCATGTATAGAGAAAAATAAATGGATTCACTTTTGTTTTGATAAAGACATCTAAATTCCACTCAGACTATAATATTGCACCTCATTCTGCTTAAAATACTTTAAGTTTGTGGGCTGAGTTTCCAGTGAACCTTCCATATGTCTATATGTGCCTGTCAGTTCAAAAGCAATTGACACATTGGCATTCTTAGCTGTTCTGTACTTAGCTGTAAGCCAGGAAGTTGCATCTTTGAAAGTCAACTGTGTTTGTGCATCATGGAATTGTTTGTGGCAAACCATATTATTTTTTGACCACTACTTATTCCAGGCATTGTTCTAGGTACTTTACATATATAATCACTGACATTGCACAAATGATATAATACGTACTTAAGGCAATATTGTATTTCTTCAACATTTCAGGACAAGTTTGTGTCAGAGTTGGGATTTGAACCAAATTGTGTGGCAGCAGGGGAAAATTCATGAGAGAGTACCATATCCCTGGCACAGATTTGAATTGTTATAGAACTAGAGCTTTTTAGGGATCTAGATATATCTGTATACTCCGAGAATATGCCTCCTGTGCCTATTTTAAGCCTGGCAGACATTTGGCCAGGAAATGTGTCTGATGTGTGACTTACTAGTCAGGTGTCTTTTTCTAGAGGTGAATGAAGGCATGTTTTAAATCTGTTACTGAAAATACTTGAATGTAGAGCTTTAGAATTGTTGATAATCAAAGTGAGGTGCAGATGAGTGAAAAGTGAGGTACACTGAGGGTAATCTGTGCAGGAGTAAGAAATCATCATCCAGATTATTATGTGATTCCTCCAGTGCTCAAAAAGGAAACAGGTTATAGGAATCCCTGACAATATATCCTGGGATAAAATTTATTCTGGAGCTTTATATAGTAATTAGTTGAGCTCCAAAACAATTGAAAATGTTCGTTTCAGTGGATTAATATAACAGTTTTTAATAAAGATTACTAAAAATTTTCTCTCGTTTAACAATAATGGGCTCATTTGTGAAGGAAGGAATATGGTTTGAACCCTTCAGGTTAGTAATAAGTACACAGAATCCATATGATTTTTATATGTCAGTGTGCATATTAGTAATATCCATTTACTAAAGGAAGAGAAGGCAATTAACATAAAAATAGAGTAATTAAGCTTGTGTAGTTTGTTAAAGGACGTAAAGATTCCTACTTGCAAATCCTATTGAATACTATTGAAATCATTCTCAGTTGGCAAATTGAGTGGGTCTTATAACTTTTAAGCAGCCAGTGAATGCTAGAAGGAAATAAATCACTAAACCTTTAAACAGATTTCTGTATGAGCTCCAGGTATTCTGCTTTATCCCTTTCAAACAGAGCTGTTCCTGGCCAGGCCTTAGGTGCTGAGCTACTGCGAGAAGCAGGTGGCTGGAAATGCACAGTGACTCATGGTAGAAGAAGGGAAGAAAGGGAGAGTGTTTCTAGCCAACGCCAAACAGTGACTGTTGACAATTTCATATTGTCATCAGGGGAACCAAGGCTTATTCAGATGCCTATTTCAGAACCTAGGACAGTTCCATTGAAAAGGCGCAGGCGGGCAGGCTGGCTGACTAGATGGATCAGGCCTGGCTGCCTGATGGCTATATTCCTCCTTCCTCCCTCTCCACTTCCATCTCAACCCTTGAGGCTGCATATTGAATGTGAGTAGCTCTTCTGGCTTTGTGTGTTGCTGCAGCAGTCTGCCTACTGTGGCTGTTCTTGTTTCTGCTTTTGGTTCGGTGGTTCAAGGCTACCTTTGATGATTATTTTGAACAAAGCATTCCCTAAATACTAATATTCCAGAAGTAGATGGGGACATAGACACACCTTATGATTTGTCCTTGGTTTTTATACCTTGAAGGAAGGCTCTCTTTTTATCGAAGTAATTTTAATGTTTATATGTTTAGAAATCCAAATTTGTACTTTGGAATTATGTGAGAAATTACTCATTTTTTCAGTCTATATAAGTCTCATTTATGTTGTAGTTCTAGTCTTACTCATTATTAAGTTTCACAAATCAGCCACTATTGTTTAAACATTTAAATCTAACTCTATTCCTCCTCTGGGAACCATATCATGTCTCAGCTATTGGGTTAAATATGAGATATTTCATGTGTTTCAGAAACTGAAATCATTTGGTTGGGGTCCAAGATTAACTTGTTAGGTAAAAATATCCTGCAGTGAATTAAATTTCAGCAAGTTTCCAATTTTGTTTCCTTCTCCTGCTATTTTTATTAACTCAAATAAATTAAATTTTCTTCCAAAAAATAATACCCACCCCAGATCCTTCTTTTAGGATGTCTATTCAAGTCATCTTCTGTTCCCAAAATATACACTATGTAGTTTTAGGATCTTTATCCATGTGTAGGAGCAAAATGATGTGGCACTAATATCAGATTTGAAGGGGTGTTACCTAGGAAACAAATCAAATTCTAAGACTGTCTTTTCTGTAATCTTTCATGATTGGAGATAAACCCTTGAAATTTAACTTCCCAAGAATACGCCTTTTTGTGAGCATGATGCACACAGGAACAATGGAAGAGATCAATTAAACAAATATATTTGTTGGAATGTTCATTATTTCTTTTCTGCTCTTTGCCCTTTAAACAACTTGAGTTCTGTTTGCACTTTAACAAATATAACTTTGGGCATGTTCATGGGGGTAGGAAGAATTTAATTATGGAATAATTAGGTTTTTAAATGTTTTGGATATTTGGAAGTCAACAAAATATAGGGAATTCATATATTATAGACCACCTAAGTTCCCCAAATAATGTTTTATTATAGGTTTTCTAAAAAAAATCTTGATGATTTTTTTTTATAGGAACACACTATATTTTAGGCATCATTTGGTGGGAAATCCTGTTGTAAAACTCAAACTATATTTTCTCTAGTTTGTATTCCAAATACCTAAAAAAAACAGAGCAGCAGTCCCCAAGTTTTTTTTTTTTGTTTTTTTTTGTTTTTTTTTTTTTTTGAGACATAGCCTCACTCCGTCACCCAGGCTGGAGTGCAGTGTTGTGATCTCAGCTCACTGAAACCTCCGCCTCCTGAGTTCAAGCCATTCTCCTGCCTCAGCCTCCCAAGTAGCTGGGACTACCAGCGTGCACCACCACGCCCAGCTAGTTTTTTTTGTATTTTTAGTGAAACGGGTTTCACCATGTTGGCCAGGATGGTCTCAAACTCTTGACCTCGTGATCTGCCCACCTCGGCCTCCCAAAGTGCTGGAATTACAGGCATGAGCCACCATGCCTGGCCAGCAGTCCCCAAGTTTTAAGAAAGCACTGAACTCCATGACAGGTTTAGTGCACAGTGAACATCTTTCACACGAGAAGATCAGAAGATAGCCACTGCACCTTTGATCCCTGGTTCTCCACTGGCTTGCAGACAATATCCATTTCCCAGAAATTCCCGTGGCCAGCAGGGATGCCAATGCTCACCCATCTGTTTTTGGTCACTGAAAGTCAAGAACAAATTGGGGTTTTTTTGTTTGTTTGTTTGTTTTTGAGAGGAGTCTCACTCTATTTCCCAGGCTGGAATGCAATGGCGCAATCTCGGGTCACTGCAACCTCTGCCTCCCAGGTTCATGTGATTCTCCTGCCTCAGCCTCCCAAGTAGCTGAGATTACAGGCATGCGTCACCACGCCTGGCTAATTTTTGTATTTTTAGTAGAGACGGGGTTTCATCATGTTGGCCAGGCTGGTCTCAAACTCCTGATCTTGTGATCTGCCTGCCTCAGCCTCCCAAAGTGCTGTGATTACAGGCGTGAGCCACTGTGCCTGGCCAGTGGAGATACTTTTAATGTAAAAAAAAATTGTGTGTTCTCAAGTTCTGTTACAGTTTTGGCATGCCCAAGTTACTGATATGATTACTCAATATAGTACATCTTTTCCCCTATTTTCACAGTACTTGACTGTTGTATCGGCAGAGTAATGGCCCTGCAGAGGTGTTCATGTCCTAATCCCAGAACCAGTAAATATGTTACCTCATATGCCAAAGGGAATCTGCAGACATGATTAAGCTAAGGATCTTCAGATGGGGAGACAGATTATCCTGGATCATCTGGATGGACTCCATGTCATCCTGAGGGTCCTTATAAGAGGGAGGCAGTAGGGTCAGTGTCAGAGAAAGATGGAAGCAGAGGTGAGAGAGGGAGAGGGGAGTGATTTGAAGATGCTATGCTGCTGGCTTTGCTAATGAAGAAGGGACCATGACCTGAGGAATGTGGGTGGCCTCTAGAAGCTGAAAAAGGCAATGGAATAGATTCTCTCCCAGAGACTCTAGACGAAACACAGTGCCACTGACACCTTGACCTTGGCCCAGTGAAACCCATTTTGGATTTCTAGTCTTCAGAAGTGTAAGAAAATAAATTAACACTGCTTTAAGCCCCTAAATTTGTGATAATCTGCTACAGCAGCAAGAAGAAACTAATGCAATAAAAATTTTGTTTGTTTTTTCAAATGAAAGCTACTTTTCTCTGATTATAATAACAAGCTCAGATTTTTAAAAATATTTACTCTTCAGAAAAACTATAAAGGGAGGAAGGAAACCATCATTTGGGGAACACAACACACCTATTGACAACTAATCTGTGTTGTTACCTTTTGACCCTTAAGCTCCTCCCCTCCTCTGCTTTCCCACTGCTGAAGTCTATGTATGCATTATGACAGAGTATGTTTAAATGAAACTATGGAACAAGGCTGTTTATTTTTCTAACTTTCCTCCTTAACTGTGAACTCTTAGAGCTTGATTTTCTTTGGTTTTATTCCTGACTTTTATCAAAATTCTTAACACACAGTAGATCAATAATTGGTTAACTTGTTGATTAGTTGATTAATGGATCAAATGCTATTAAAACAGAGCACTCTGTAAATACCCATTAAGTATCAAATGTAATGTTTAGTGAATATTTGTTGGGTATCTACCATATGTCAGACTAAATTCTAGGTACTTTATAAGAAAAAATAAACTTTCTGCTCCTGAAGTGCTTACATCTGAAGGGTATACACTGACAATAAACAAATAGACAAATGCTAATAAATTTACAGTCTCTCCAGCAGTAATCTGTGTTTCGAAGAAAAATCAAGAGCATGCAGAATGAAGAGTGTTGGGTTGAGGTTTTTTATATAGGGAGGCTGGGAAGGCCCCTCCAATAACGTAACACTTGAGTGGAACTGGAAGAAAACGAGATACTGAGCAATACCATTTTCTCAGCCAAGAGCAAGGTCCTTGAGCCAGGAGGATGCTTCGCAGGTTCAATGACGTATAAAGAGATGCTTGTGGAGGTAAGCCTTGCAAATGAGGGGGAGACTGCTGGTAGCAAGGTCAGAGAGGTACATCGGGCTGGTCATTAGGGCCATGAATAGGGATTTGTCTTTTACCCTGAGTATAAAGGGAAGCTTCGGGAGGCAGTGTATCTGATAGTTTAAAAGTATCACCCTATTTGCTACATGGAAATTAGACTATAGGCAGCAAGGGTGGAAGCAGAGAGAATAGGAGTCCAGGCAACTTGTGATGGCATCTTAAATGTCAGTTGCCACAGCAGAGGTGCCAAGAAGTCACCAAACTGTGGATATACATCTTTAGAAGTGCCAATAGGATTTTCTCATGGGTTGGATGTGAGATATAGGATATGAATCTGGTGTTCTGACAAGGGGTCCAGGCTGAAGATAGAAATTTTAGAAAGGTCAGTGGATAGAAGGTAACTCAATCCAGGAAGCTTGATGAGCTCACCTAAGGAAGAGGGCCAGGCCCAGGGCACCCCAGTGTTTTGAGGTAGAGGAAATGAGACTGAGAGGGATTCACCCATGAGGGGGAACAGAAGCAGGGGAGGAGTTCCCCAAGTTTATGAAGAAAGTGTTTTGAGGAGCAGGGAGAGATTAGCATATCAAATATGCAAATGAGATGACAAAGATGGGATGGATCATGGGAATTGACTTCATGGGAGTCACTGGTGACCTTAAATGAGTAGTCTGGTGGAATGATGGAGAAAAAAACGACCTGATGGCAGTAGGTCCAAAGAGAAATAGTAGACAGGAAGAGGAGTCAGTGAATATGGGTAAACCTTTCTAAAGACAAATAAATTGAGTAGGAGCTAGTGGGGAATGTGGGACCAAAGGAAGGCTTTTGAATTTTTTATATCTGTGATATTACAGAGTATTGAATGCAGCTAGCAATGATCACATAGAGAGGGGGAAATTGAGGATGCATAGATAGATGAGAGACAGTTGCTAAAGTCATGAGCTTGAGTGGCCAAGAGGAGGGGTGGGTCCAGCAGGCAGGTGGAAAGCTGGATCTTGTAAGTAGTGAATGGACAGCTCACATGCATTCACAACAATTTACAGGGATATATATGTTTTAATAGAGAATTTTTTTGCCACTTCTTGATGTGAGAGGTGTTTCAAGAAATGTGATTTTGATCCAAAAATTTAAAAAAATAGAAATTTCTGGATAATTTCATGGTTTAGCAGGAACAAGAGGGCAGAACATTTTTTAAAATCTGGGCTTTCATAGAAAACCCATATGTATAGGCGACTATCGAATTGAGTGATAGTTATTATATCTGGTTTGTTTAACCTATTTGTTAGAATGTTATGCTGAGGCCATTGTTCAAATCTCTAGCCTAATGTAGTTCTGTCGCCTCTAAACAGATAAATAGTTGCTCTATAGCTGTGGACCACACCACTAAAGTGAACCATATAAATAAAGGCCAGGGTGCATGAGCCGCATGGCGCTAATTTATTGCAGAGCTCTCCTCACTACTGGGGAAAAATAATAGTTCCAATGACTGTGTGTCAGCATCATCTCATATAAAAGATGGCCCTTTTGGACAAAAGTCTATATATATTATGGAACTGATATTGTCCATGTGATGAACCAGCCTTTTCAAAGATGAGCTCCAATTGAACTAAATCATTTAAAGTGCAAGCCTTCAAGCCTCCTGGACATATTTGCATTGCAAACCACTGGTTTCATCACAGTGATTTGGTGGCTGGTTTTGTCATTAAGATCTTTCAGGGGAGTGTGCCCTTTGAACTTATCTTGAAGAGTCAACTTTTTGTCTTAGAAAATTATTTCACAGGATTTATGAGAGACTGGTTAAATAATCCACACGTTGCAGATGACAATAATAAGATGGTTGAGTTACTTGCCCAGAGCCCATAAATAGCACTGATAGAATGGGTCTCTGAATATTGATCAGACTTGGTCAAGATGTTCCTTTGGGGTGGTAAACAGGCTCCCCTTTCCCCTTCCTCCTCCTGGCTTCATCATTCCTACCTTGCCACCCTCCCCACCCAGTTCTTTCTCCTCCTTCCTTCTTCGTCCTATATGTCCCTCTTGCACCTTTCCTACCTCCCTCCCTCCTTGCCTATAACGCCTTTGTAAATGACAGGAACCATGACCTATAACACACATATCAGCGGAAATGGTCTCACTAAGTTGCATGTTACACAAACCAAAGCATCTGGTAGAACACCTAATATCTTTGCAGAACTTAACTCTTTATAGGTCTTTTTTTTTTTTTTTGCAGAAATTCTTCTTTAAAATGTTCAACAATCCTGTGAGATAGACGTTTACTCTTATTAGATTACAATTTCATTAATTCAGCCTCTGGGAGGACAAGGAAACAAGGAGCTTACTCAGAGTTGCATGCACAGAAAGCAAGTTGTAATGCTGATAATGAAATCCAGGTTGCATGACTCCAAGACTCTTACACTAATGCTGCATAATCTCTGCTCCCGCTTGCCTCCTTGTTATTGAAGGCAAACAGGCACAATTGTGAGGCTGATATGGCCTGACAAGCCACCCATGTCTGCTACTTGCCCTTTCTCTGCTTTTACAGGGTGGTGAAAACTTTCCCTGTGCTCCACTTCCACCCTTACCAGCCAAAGGAAGGACCAGAACTGGCCAGGCAGGCATGTGAGCCAGTAATGAGTGATTATACAAGGAAATGCACTTCCGTCAACACTTACTGGCCCCAGGAAACCTCAAACTTCCCTACATTTAGATAGATGGTCTAAAGTTTACCACGTCGGACATCATTCTCATTGGTATCTATTTTTATTGTATTTTATTTATTTGTTTAGAGCCAGGGTCTTGCTCTGTTCCTCAGGCTGGCATACAGTGGTGCAATCATGGCTCACTGCAGCCTTGAACTCCTGGGTTCAAGGGGTCCTCTCATCTCAGCCCCCTCAATAGCTGGGACTACAGGCACATGCCACCACACCTGGCCCTTCATTGGTGTTTAATCATGTCTCATAGCAATATCACTGTTGACTTATAGCTGGGAACAGCACATTTCTATTTATTTTTCAGATGCTGCTGTTGAAAATGAAGCTGTTTTTAATTCATCGTGTCTGGGAAATACACACTGTTTATTAAGAGAGGAATGATGGGGAGATACCTTACTCCTCATGCAATATATTGCTACTGAATTTGTTCCCATTTCCATCTCCATTCCAAAATTTATAAAGTATTTGTCTTGGGTTACAGCAATTATTTTGTCACCCATACTGTATGTTGCTGACTGTAATTAGGTGTATAGTCAAATAACATGGCTTTGTGGACCTTGTAATTAATCATGCCCGGTTGTGTGCATTTCCTAGCATCCAACATTTCAGAGTTGACACTAGCCAAATCTCCTGTCTGATTTCTTTTCCCAAGTATTACATAATTCAAAGGGCATTTGCAGAAAAGGTGGTAGTCAGCTGAAAATGTGGACAATAGACTTAATTTAATAGCTTATTGGAGTGGTTTTGCAATTCTGAAATAATATTTTATTATGAAAATATTTCATACATTTCAAAGATACAGAGCATGTCACAATAAACACATATATGCCCAGGTTAAACACACTGAGTTTTTTATTTGTTACAAGTATTGCTTTTTAAAGCAATATAATTTATAGATGCAGATGAAGGTCCCCATCCCGTTCCACTCTTCTGCAAAAATAACTGGCATCCTGAGGGTGTGTATTTTTAAATTATCTACCTTCTATTATATATATATATATTCATGCAACATGTATTGTGTCACTTAGGGTATTTATCAGAATGCGTATAAGTAGTTTCCTACTGTATCCTTTTGCAACTTGCTTTTTCTTCCTCATTCAACATTGAGTGTTAAAGGTTTATCTAAGTTGATAAATATAGGTCTATTTTTTTAACTATTCTAGTTCATTGTATAAATATACTGCAGTTTATTCAGTCATTTCTTAATTCACATTGCTTCCAGTTTCTTTTAATATAAACAAAATTCCGGTGAACACTCTTGCACATCCTCCTTGTACGCATATATGAGAGCTTCCCTAGGGCCGGGGTTCCCAAACATTTTCTGTAAAGGGCCAAGTAGTAAATACATTCAGCTTTTCAGGCTGGAATGGCCTCTGTCACAACTATTGAACCCTGCTGTTATAACATGAAAACAACCATAGAAAATACATAAACTAGTGGCCATGGCTGTGTGTCCATGAAACTGGATGCTGACATTTGAATTTCACATCATTTTCACATCATTATTATTCTTTTGATTATTTTTCTCAGCTGTTTAAAATGTTTGTGTAAAAAATTCCTACCTCATAAGCCATACAAAACCAGTCAATGGGCTTGATTTGTCCTATGGCCCATAATTTGCTGACCCTTGTTTTATGGCATATGCCTAGCAGTGGCATTACCATACCAAATGGAATGTGAAACTCCATCTTAAACTAGATAGAGCCAGATTACTCCCCAAAATGAATGTAATAATGTATCTTTCTCTTCCTGCCCAATCTGATGTGTGTGAAAACATGTCACATTTTTTGTTTTGCATTTTGTTTTATTTTAGAAAGGGGATCTTGCTATGTTGTCCAGGCTAGCTTTGAACTCCTGGGCTCAAGCAATCCTCATGTCTCGACCTTCCTGTATCCAGGATTACAGGTGTGTACCTCTATGTCCAACTCTCATTTTTGTTTTAATAGGTATTTTTCTACAAACCAGCACTTTCATCTTTCTATTCATTCAGACTTAATGGAGAATATTCCATATATTCATTAGCCACTTGCTTTCACTCTTCTATTGATTTACCTATCTGTTTGTTCAAGTTTTCTACTGGATTGTTTGCTAAATTTTCTTACTAATTTGTAGGGTTCCTTATATAATCTGGATACTAATCTTTTGACAAATACAAATATTACATTGTATATGTTTTAGGTTTGTGACGTGTTTGTTATACAGGAATAATTTATGTCAAAATTCATAATGGGTTGTGCTTTTTGTAAAATAAATTTACAGATTAGATTACTTGCTATAAAAACATTGATACCTATTTAAAAGATCACCACTACTGCTATAACTCCAACTCCGAAATTGAGAAGAAGCTGACACTCGTCTCAGGCAAGCCCATCTTCTGACTTTTCCCAGGTGTTTTCCCTCCAGCCCCCATCTCCTGGTGTTGCTCCTTCCTTTCATTCTTCCACGTCTTTCTCTTGCGTGTCTTATTAAATCCTGCTCGTAGGTCCCCACTTAGACGCAAATGCCTGATACCTGCTTAGAGATTTTTCCAGACAAAGAGATCAGTGTCTTAATCTAAAGAGATAATTGACTGATATAAAATTTGAGGCATCAGTCAGCAAGATAAGGTAATTTTCTTAACTCCTGTAAATCAAGCCAGATAGACCTGCTTTACCATTTCAATATAAATGAGATTATTCCTTCAACATAACATATTATTGATTCAACATATGGTTTTTATATTCTATTAGGGAAATTTGAGATAATAAGAACATGTAAGTGTTCCAAAAATGTATTACATGTTTTGCTAGCTTTTCCCCAGTGACAAGAGATGGAAAATACATTTGCTCTGCGTGGATCTTGCACCATGTCGAGTGACATAAATAAGATAATCTCTTTCATCCTATAATTCTTATAACAATGTTCAGAGATGTTCTTTCCCAAATGCTTTAAGTTATGGTCTTTCAAAAGACAAGTACAGTATTTGTAAAGGGAAGAAGGATTTTGTAGCTTGTGTGGGAAGAGAGTTGTAATCAATGATAAAAAAGCTGAAGAACCACAATCTTGCAGGCAGCAAAGGGCAATTTACTTGGCTAGATCATGTCTCCAATAGTTGAGCTCTTATCTAATTGTACTAAAATGCTATAATGCCTGTCATGTTTATTTGGAGTATTACAAATAATTTTAGGAGGAGGGAGAAGTGAAAAGGTGGAGCACAGAGGATTTTTAGGGCAGTGAAACTACTCTGTATATTATAATGGTGGATACTTGTCATTATACATTTGTCTAAACCAATCTAATGTACATGGGGTGAACCCTTATGTAAACTATGGGCTCTGTGTGATAATGTTGTATCAATATAGGTTCATCAGTTATAACAAATGTACCACTCTGGTGAAGGCTGTTGGTAGCGGGGGAGGTTATGTGTGTGGGGGGGGTGGTATATAGAAAACCTCTGTACCTTCTGCTCAATTTTTGCTGTAAACCTAAAATGGCTCTTATGAAAAAAGATGATGAGAAGAAAAGACTGCATTAAAAATAATAAAAGTATATTCATTTAACACATGCATTTGAGCAAAAATAAAATACATGAATAAATAATTCTGCAGGCCTTATGACCAGGTGTAAATTGTGGCTGGGTCCTCAGAACCTTGTCTGCAGTACTGCAGTCAGCATGACAGCTGCAGCAGGTGCCCTATGTCTCCTCATTGCCAGCCAACTAGCATTGTGGGAAAGTTAGTTTTCTTGGCCAGAACTAAATGATAATCACGGAGCAGCAAGTCACTTTCCAGACTTTATTTATAATAGCAAATTAGCAGCAAGACAGCCAATGACCACAGTGGTTGCTGAATTAGTTTGCCTGGACTGAGCTGGGCTTCCTATGGGTCTTGATAGCAAAGAGCACTGGGAAGTTGAATGTGGAATTACAAAACAAGACATTTCTCACTTCACAAGTCGTCTCCTCTCCCTACCCTTTTCTTAGGAATGTTTTAACCCCCAATTCTGGCCTTTGCTTCATAATAAATATCTCAGAAAATTATTCTATGAATTCTTTTTGAGACTGTTTCTGCCTTTGTTGTTTTTTGTTGTTGTTGTTGTTTGTTTGCTCATTTGTTTTGAAACATAGCCATAAGGAATGTTTTTCATTGCTTTCTTTCCTGCCCTGAATGAGGAATAGACACTTGGGGTAGAGAACGAAGAACATTTCTTAGTTCTACTGGAAGTTGGCTGCAGCATATCAAATGCATAAATAAAGCATTTGGTTCTTAAGATAGAGTTATATCTTCACTGACTCCTTTACCCTCTATAGAGTAGCGCCAACTGGTGTTTCCAAATGGCAAGTTAGTAGTCCTCAGATAGGATAATGCTGGTGAAAGCATCAACTGCAGCTTAAACCTTAGCAAAACGTGTGTGTGTGTGTGTGTGTGTAGAGAGAGAGACAGAGTGAGCATATCCTGACCTGTTGCCAGAGTTTACAGGACAGCCTAGTGTCTTGAGACAGAAATCTTACCTAAAGATTCTAAAAGTTAGCTTTAAATCAAAGTCTATTTGTCAGAAGCAAGAGTGGATGGGAAAGAATACCGCCTGGCAGCTTAAGAGTCCTAGTTGAAAACTATAGATGATCAAATAAATACCTGCTATTCCCACTTTGATCTGGAAAGTTCTGATTTCCCCCTGGTAGCCCATAGAGATCAAGGACCCTCAAAAATCCACAATTGAAGGCCGTCTGATTTCCCTTCCTCCACAGAGAGCAGGTTTTCTCCCACTTTATCTATGCATTGATGACCTTTCCTTAGCCCTTGATGGTAACTGCTTTTGCTTCTAGGAATTCCTTGCTCAAATTCTACAAAACAACTCTATTTTTATTCTCTCCCTCCTCCAAACAGACCTTTTTCCTGCATTCTCTTCTCTGTCTCCTAAATCTACGCTCAACCTTGTTCATCATGAATGCCTCTAGACTGGATAATACACTTCAAGTTTGTATTATTTTAATACAATTTCCAAACACTATCCCTGCCTCCAGTTCTTTCATAGTGGCACAATGTTGCATTTTTCTTCTCAAATTATTTCCTCGGCTCTGCCAGCACCCTTTTCCTCTCATTCTGTTTTTTTATTAATTCATTTTTCTCATGATTTTACAGAGCTTATATTTCTTTATATTTCCATCAGAGTTTGAGTCAAATGTTCTTTTGTGTACTTGAATAAATCTTCCACTGGTTATTTACATCATCTGCCTCCTCCATTGCAAATTTATTGTTTCCAGTTACAAGCATTTTTGTTTAGACCCCACATTTGTGTTCTGTTTTGCGTACTTTGAATTGGGACTGTTGTGCTTGTCTTCCCAGTAAGTAGCAATGACAGAATCTTTTTATTTCATCTGATCTCTCTTTGAATCTTGCTCTTGGAACCCTAGATGGAGGGCTGGGCATTACTGCTATTAGACTATTTTCAGTCCCTCAGTTCCTAATGGCACAAGGAAGCGAGTGTGGGGCTTTGCAGCTGGAAACAGAGAAATCCACATTCTTGACATTTCCTTCCCCAACTGATGAAACTCGTGCACCAGGGGTATTACGTGTCAGGCCAAGGCATGCCATTTCTTATGGAAAAGCATCTCTCGTATTTTCACCCACTTAGGGCTGACCTGTCCACTTTGCAGAGAGAATGGGTAAGGGTGAAATCTAGAGGCTCTCCAGACTTCTGTTTGATGACACCATGCGGAATTTTCTATACATATTTCTCTTTGATGCACTGCTGCCAGTTGGTCTCTAGATACAATTTTATGCTGTTCCTCACCCCAAGAATCACCTGCAGACTTCTCTCTCTCTCTCTCTCTCTCTCTCTCTCTCTCAGGAAGTACAGCCAATAAAGAAGAGCATTATATGGCTACACACTTTTCCTTTAGTGCTATAATCACTGCTCCTTTATGGGGTGTTCATTCACTGTTGCTTTATAACAAATTACTGCAATTTTAGTGGCTTAAAGCAACACACATTATCTCACAGTTTCTGTGGCTCATGTTTGAGCACAGCTTAGCTAGGTCCTCTGCTCAAGACCTCACAAGCCTGCAATGCTGGCGTCAGCCAGGGCTACAGTTCACCTGGAGCCAGACTGGAGAAAGATCTTCCTCCAAGCTCCCTCAGGCCGTTGGGAGAAGTCATCTCCTTGAGGTTGTAGAATCAAGGTCCTTGGTTTCTCACTAGCTGTCAGCTGGAGACTATCTTCAGGTCCTAGATGATTCCCACGGTTTCAAGAAATGTAGCTTATTCCATAGGCAGTTCACAACATGATAGCTCACTTCTTGAAGGCCAGCAGGATAATTTCTCATTCTAGTCTTTTAAGACAAAGTCTTATATTATGTAATATAATAATGAGAATAGCATCCCAGCAACTTTTCCATTGTCTATTGGTTGGAAGCATCCACACTCAAGGGGAAGGGATTCTACAAGAATGGATTTATTGCAGGTCACCTTGGGGTATGAAGAATGAAACTGGCCATTTCTTCTTAGCAGAGCCTCTCAGAATTTATTCCCTCTCTTCTTGTACCACAAACACCTTCTAAAGACCCTGCAACCCTCTGAATAGGGAACATCAAGTTCTAGATGCAGTACATTTCCACAATCAAGAAAATAATTGTAAAGGTATCTGATTTTACAGCTCATAGGCATTAACATCAATTTGGTTGGTTTAATTATCAAGTGGCAGATTCCATCCTAAGAAATCACTTAGAAACACAGTGCTAATGTCTAGGACAGAATTTCTCAACCTCAACATTATTGACATTTGAATCTGTATAATTCTCTGTGGTGGAGCACTATCCTGCGCATTGTAGGATGTTTAGTAACACCCCTGGCCTCTGCACACCAGATATCAGTAGCACTCCTCACCTTTCTGGTTGTATCAACTAAAAATGTCTCCAGACACTGGAAAGTGTCCCTTGGTAAGTGGGGGTGCATAATCAACCTCAACTGAGATCCACTAAGCTAGGGTGTTTCCCCAGGTTTCCATTAAGGAGACAGTGGGCGTCTCTTGATTGCAATAAAATCCATGCAGTGTAATTTCATGGAAACATAATTAGGGTGAAATTGGTATGAACACAGCTGTGAGTCTCCCACTGCATTAGAACTGATGATGTAAGGCAATTGGAAATTTAGAGCCGGTTTCAGGCAGTCTACTAGGGTTTAAAGGGTTCCAGTCCTAATTTGGACCATAATTTCTGTATGCCCAGGTCACCTCATCTGTAAAATATGTATATTTTAAACATTTCTATAAAATAATGGTATAATAATTGTATTGTAGCACCAGAAGCCATACTTTCATTTGATTTGAAAAGTTCTCTATGTTTATTGAAATTCTCCACCGCCCCCCGCCCCGCCCCACCAACAATGTACCTAGTAGTTGAAATATCTATATTTACCATTGACAGTCTCAGGACGTTTAACTAAAAAAGAATGAAGTTTTGCAACTTATATAATTAGACATTAATAAAAACTCAGATGAAAGATACAGTTATTTTATTTTATTTTATTTTATTTTTTCTTTCTTTTTTTTATTATACTTTAGGTTTTAGGGTACATGTGCACAATGTGCAGGTTTGTTACATATGTATCCATGTGCCATGTTGATTTCCTGCACCCATTAACTCGTCATTTAGCATTAGGTATATCTCCTAATGCTGTCCCTCCCCCCTCCCCCCACCCCACAACAGTCCCCAGAGTGTGATGTTCCCCTTCCTGTATCCATGAGTTCTCATTGTTCAATTCCCACCTATGAGTGAGAACATACAGTGTTTGGTTTTTTGTCCTTGTGATAGTTTACTGAGAATGATGTTTTCCAGTTTCATCCATGTCCCTACAAAGGACATGAACTCATCATTTTTTATGGCTGCATAGTATTCCATGGTGTATATGTGCCACATTTTCTTAATACAGTCTATCATTGTTGGACATTTGGGTTGGTTCCAACTCTTTGCTATTGTGAATAGTGCCGCAATAAACATATGTGTGCATGTGTCTTTATAGCAGCATGATTTATAGTCCTTTGGGTATATACCCAGTAATGGGATGGCTGGGTCAAATGGGATTTCTAGTTCTAGATCCCTGAGGAATCGCCACACTGACTTCCACAATGGTTGAACTAGTTTACAGTCCCACCAACAGTGTAAAAGTGTTCCTATTTCTCCACATCCTCTCCAGCACCTGTTGTTTCCTGATTTTTTAATGATGGCCATTCTAACTGGTGTGAGATGGTATCTCACTGTGGTTTTGATTTGCATTTCTCTGATGGCCAGTGATGAGCATTTCTTCATGTGTTTTTTGGCTGCAAAAATGTCTTCTTCTGAGAAATGTCTGTTCATGTCCTTTGCCCACTTTTTGATGGGGTTGTTTGTTTTTTTCTTATAAATTTGTTTGAGTTCATTTTAGATTCTGGATATTACCCCTTTGTCAGATGAGTAGGTTGCAAAAATTTTCTCCCATTCTGCAGGTTGCCTGTTCACTCCAATGGTAGTTTCTTTTGCTGTGCAGAAGCTCTTTAGTTTAATTAGATCCCATTTGTCAATTTTGGCTTTTGTTGCCATTGCTTTTGGTATTTTAGACATGAAGTCCTTGCCCACGCCTATGTCCTGAATGGTATTGCCTAGGTTTTCTTGTAGGATTTTAATGGTTTTAGGTCTAACATGTAAGTCTTTAATCCATCTTGAATTAATTTTCATATAAGGTGTAAGGAAGGGATCCAGTTTCAGCTTTCTACATATGGCTAGCCAGTTTTCCCAGCACCATTTATTAAATAGGGAATCCTTTCCCCATTGCTTGTTTTTGTCAGGTTTGTCAAAGATCAGATAGTTGTAGATATGCGGCATCATTTCTGAGGGCTCTGTTCTGTTCCATTGATCTATGTCTCTGTTGTGGTACCAGTACCATGCTGTTTTGGTTACTGTAGCCTTGTAGCATAGTTTGAAGTCAGGTAGCATGATGCCTCCAGCTTTGTTCTTTTGGCTTAGGATTGACTTGGCGATGCGGGCTCTTTTTTGGTTCCATATGAACTTTAAAGTAGTTTTTTCCAATTCTGTGAAGAAAGTCATTGGTAGCTTGATGGGAATGGCATTGAATCTATAAATTACCTTGGGCAGTATGGCCATTTTCAGGATATTGATTCTTTCAACCCATGAGCACGGAATGTTCTTCCATTTGTTTGTATCCTCTTTTATTTCATTGAGCAGTGGTTTGTAGTTCTCCTTGAAGAGGTCCTTCACATCCCTTGTAAGTTGGATTCCTAGGTATTTTATTCTCTTTGAAGCAATTTTGAATGGGAGTTCAGTCATGATTTGGCTCTCTGTTTGTCTGTGATTGGTATACAAGAATGCTTGTGATTTTTGTACATTGATTTTGTATCCTGAGACTTTGCTGAAGTTGCTAATCAGCTTAAGGAGATTTTGGGCTGAGAAAATGGGGTTTTCTAGATATACAATCATGTCATCTGCAAACAGGGACAATTTGACTTCCTCTTTTCCTAATTGAATACCCTTTATTTCCTTCTCCTGCCTGATTGCTCTGGCCAGAACGTCCAGCACTATGTTGAATAGGAGTGGTGAGAGAGGGCATCCCTGTCTTGTGCCAGTTTTCAGAGGGAATGCTTCCAGTTTTTGCCCATTCAGTATGATACTGGCTGTGGGTTTGTCATAGATAGCTCTTATTATTTTGAGATATGTCCCATCAATACCTAATTTATTGGGAGTTTTTAGCATGAAGGGTTATTGAATTTTGTCAAAGGCCTTTTCTGCATCTATTGAGATAATCATGTGGTTTTTGTCTTTGGTTCTGTTTATATGCTGGATTACATTTATTGATTTGCGTATGTTGAACCAGCCTCGCATCCCAGGGATGAAGCTCACTTGATTATGGTGGATAAGCTTTTTGATGTGCTGCTGGATTCGGTTTGCCAGTATTTTATTGAGGATTTTTGCATCAATGTTCATCAAAGATATTGGTCTGAAATTCTCTTTTTTGGTTATGTCTCTGCCAGGCTTTGGTATCAGGACGATGCTGGCTTCATAAAATGTGTTAGGGAGGATTCCCTCTTTTTCTATCAATTGGAATAGTTTCAGAAGGAATGGTACCAGTTCCTCCTTGTACCTCTGGTAGAATTCGGCTGTGAATCCATCAGGTCCTGGACTCTTTTTGGTTGGTAAGCTATTGATTATTGCCACAATTTCAGAACCTGTTATTGGTCTATTCAGAGATTCAACTTCTTCCTGGTTTAGTCTTGGGAGGGTGTATTTGTTGAGGAATTTATCCATTTCTTCTAGATTTTCTAGTTTATTTGCATAGAGGTGTTTGTAGTATTCTCTGATGGTAGATTGTATTTCTGTGGGATCAGTGGTGATATCCCCTTTTTCATTTTTTATTGCATCTATTTGATTCTTCTCTCTTTTCTTCTTTATTAGTCTTGCTAGCGGTCTATCAATTTTGTTGATCTTTTCAAAAAACCAGCTCCTGGATTCATTAATTTTTTGAAGGGTTTTTTGTGTCTCTATTTCCTTCAGTTCTGCTCTGATTTTAATTATTTCTAGCCTTCTGCTAGCATTTGAATGTGTTTGCTCTTGCTTTTCTAGTTCTTTTAATTGTGATGTTAGGTTGTCAATTTTGGATCTTTCCTGCTTTCTCTTGTGGGCATTTAGTGCTATAAATTTCCCTCTACACACTGCTTTGAACGTGTCCCAGAGATTCTGGTATGTTGTGTCTTTGTTCTCGTTGGTTTCAAAGAACATCTTTATTTCTACCTTCATTTCATTATGTACCCAGTAGTCATTCAGGAGCAGGTTGTTCAGTTTCCATGTAGTTGAGCGGTTTTGAGTGAGTTTCTTAATCCTGTGTTCTAGTTTGATTGCACTGTGGTCTGAGAGACAGTTTGTTATAATTTCTGTTCTTTTACATTTGCTGAGGAGAGCTTTACTTCCAACTATGTGGTCAATTTTGGAATAGGTGTGGTGTGGTGCTGAAAAAAATGTATATTCTGTTGATTTGGGGTGGAGAGTTCTGTAGATGTCTATTAGGTCCACTTTGTGTAGAGCTGAGTTCAATTCCTGGATATCCTTGTTAACTTTCTGTCTCGTTGATCTGTCTAATGTTGACAGTGGGGTGTTAAAATCTCCCATTATTATTGTGTGGGAGTTTAAGTCCCTTTGTAGGTCACTCAGGGCTTGCTTTATGAATCTGGGTGCTCCTGTGTTGGGTGCATGTATATTTAGGATAGTTAGCTCTTCTTGTTGAATTGATCCCTTTACCATTATGTAATGGCCTTCTTTGTCTCTTTTGATCTTTGTTGGTTTAAAGTCTATTGTATCAGAGACTAGGATTGTAACCCCTGCCTTTTTTTGTTTTCCATTTGCTTGATAGATCTTCCTCCATCCCTTTATTTTGAGTCTATGTGTGTCTCTGCACGTGAGATGGGTTTCCTGAATACAGCACACTGATGGGTCCTGACTCCTTATCCAGTTTGCCAGTCTGTGTCTTTTAATTGGAGCATTTAGCCCATTTACATTTAATGTTAATATTGTTATGTGTGAATCTGATCCTGTCATTATGATGTTAGTTGGTTATTTTGCTCGTTAGTTGATGCAGTTTCTTCATAGCCTCGATGGTCTTTACAATTTGGCATGTTTTTGCAGTGGCTGGTACCGGTTGTTCCTTTCCATGTTTAGTGCTTCCTTCAGGAGCTCTTTTAGGGCAGGCCTGGTGGTGACAAAATCACTCAGCGTTTGCTTGTCTGTAAAGTATTTTATTTCTCCTTCACTTATGAAGCTTAGTTTGGCTGGATATGAAATTCTGGGTTGAAAATTCTCTTCTTTAAGAATGTTGAATATCGGCCCCCACTCTCTTCTGGCTTGTAGAGTTTCTGCCAAGAGATCAGCTGTTAGTCTGATGGGCTTCCCTTTGTGGGTAACCCGACCTTTCTCTCTGGCTGCCCTTAACATTTTTTCCTTCATTTCAACTTTGGTGAATCTGACAATTATGTGTCTTGGAGTTGCTCTTCTCGAGGAGTATCTTTGTGGCATTCTCTGTATTTCCTGAATCTGAATGTTGGCCTGCCTTGCTATATTAGGGAAGTTCTCCTGGATAATATCTTGCAGAGTGTTTTCCAACTTGGTTCCATTCTCCCCATCATTTTCAGGTACACCAATCAGACGTTGGTTTGGTCTTTTCACATAGTCCCAAATTTCTTGAAGGCTTTGTTCATTTCTTTGTATTCTTTTTTCTCTAAACTTCCCTTCTCACTTCATTTCATTCATTTCATCTTCCATCAGTGATACCCTTTCTTCCAGTTGATCGCATCTGCTACTGAGGCTTCTGCAATCTTCGCGTAGTTCTCGAAACTTGGCTTTCAGCTCCATCAGCTCCTTTAAGCCCTTCTCTCCATTGGTTATTCTAGTTATCCATTCTTCTAATTTTTTTTCAAAGTTGTTAACTTCTTTGCTATTGTTTTGAATTTCCTCCCGTAGCTCAGAGTAGTTTGATCGTCTGAAGCCTTCTTCTCTCAACTCGTCAAAGTCATCCTCCATCCAGCTTTGTTCCGTTGCTGGTGAGGAACTGCGTTCCTTTGGAGGAGGAGAGGTGCTCTGCTTTTTAGAGTTTCCAGTTTTTCTGCTCTGTTTTTTCCCCATCTTTGTGGTTTTATCTACTTTTGGTCTTTGATGATGGTGGTGTACAGATGGGTTTTTGGTGTGGATGTCCTTTCTGTTTGTTAGTTTTCCTTCTACCAGACAGGACCCTCAGCTGCAGGTCTGTTGGAGTTTACTAGAGGTCCATTCCAGTTCCTGTTTGGCTGGGTGTCAGCAGCGGTGGCTGCAGAACAGCGGATTTTCGTGAGACCACAAATTCAGCTGTCTGATAGTTCCTCTGGAAGTTTTGTCTCAGAGGAGTACCCGGCCGAGTGAGGTGTCAGTCTGTCCCTACTGGGGGGGTGCCTCCCAGTTAGGCTGCTCAGGGGTGAGGGACCCACTTTAGGAGGCAGTCTGTCCGTTCTCAGATCTCCAGCTGCGTGCTGGGAGAACCACTACTCTCTTCAAAGCTGTCAGTCAGACAGGGACATTTAAGTCTGTGGAGGTTCCTGCTGACTTTTTGTTTGTCTGCGCCCTGCCCCCAGAGGTGGAGCCTACAGAGGCAGGCAGGCCTCCTTGAGCTGTGGTGGGCTCCACCCAGTTCGAGCTTCCTGGCTGCTTTGTCTACCTAAGCAAGCCTGGGCAATGGTGGGTGCCCCTCCCCCAGCCTCGCTGCCGCCTTGCAGCTTGATCTCAGACTGCTGTGCTAGCAATCAGCGAGACTCCGTGGGCATAGGACCCTCCAAGCCAGGTGTGGGACACAATCTCCTAGTGTGCCATTTTCCAGGCCCGTTGGAAAAGCGCAGTATTAGGGTGGGACTGACCCGATATTCCAGGTGCCATCTGTTACCCCTTTCTTTGACTAGGAAAGGGAACTCCCTGACCCCTTGCGCTTCCCCAGTGAGGCAATCCCTTGCCCTGCTTCGGCTCGTGCACAGTGCACTTCACCGACTGTCCTGCACCCACTGTTTGGCACTCCATAGTGAGATGAAACCGGTACCTCAAACAGAAATGCAGAAATCACCCATCTTCTGCGTCACTCAGGCTGGGAGCTGTAGACTGGAGCTCTTCCTATTCAGCCATCTTGGCTCCCAATCCAAACTTATATTCCAGATACAGTTATTTTAATGAATCTGTACACAAGATCCACTTTCCAAAGGTTTATGTCCCCATTTTTACACTTTAAGACTTTTGTTTTTAGCCCTTCCAATAATAAAGTGTACACGACTGGAAATGAAAGTCTTCAGACACATGTTTGTCAATCTATTAGAAATTGCAATTTGTATAGATGACCCCATAAATCTAAAGTACTGGCACTCATGAAAGATTATTTCCATTTATTTTGTTTTATTATGTAATATTTTTCTCTAAGCCAAGGTGGTATTAGGTCCTGCCAGTGCTGTACTCATAACCTGATGATTTCATTTATTTTGTAAACATCTGTAGTCTTAGACTCACCTATTTAGGTCATTCTGCTATTGGCAGCATTAATTGAAATATATTCTGCAACCACGGTCTTAAAATAGAGGCCTATTAATAATCTATTGCTACAATATAAACTGGCTAAAAACATGAATGTTTCTTTACATTCTAGGTTTTAAATAAAAAGTAAAATTAAGGATACATCTTAATGTGCCATTTGGATCATTAACGCATTTGTGTAGAAATTAAGTTTTTACATTTTGAAAATTGTTGCTGAGCCAGTTACTTTTGGAAACTCTTAGAGATCAGATCCTTCTAATCAGTAACACACTTCCTTCTCTGAGTGCAGGTAGAATGAAGAGAGGAGAGGATGATAGCATTATTTGCCAACTCTGTGGCTCTCTACTTTTCCCTCCATAAGTTAGCAAATTCTTTTTCTTGCTTTACTTTGATTACCCAGGGATAGATTCACTATTTCTAAGCTTCATACCTAAAATGGTTTTACATTGCGGTCTTGGTTTACACTTGTTTTCCTGGTGTCACTATTTTCAAAATCTTCATTCACTCTCAAAAGCTTTCTGGTTTGGACGATAACCTATGTGGTCCTCCTTCTAATCACCTCTTCTTGACAGCCTGGTGAAAAAGTGGTCCATGTTTCTATTTAGGTGGTATCACCACATATGTCCACCAGGGAGTGCTCTTGTTTTTGGCTTACATCCCTCAGCTAGAGGTGGTTTTTCTCCTGGCAAATTTTAAGCGAGGAGAAAAAGCCTGTGGATTTCTGTGAGAAGACATTTAACTAGACGCAAAGCTCTCAGTAGAACTTCTAAAACTTGGAAGCAAAAAAATAAAAACACAGTCTACCTTGAAACCATAAGAAAATATCAGCACCTGTAGAAGGAACAGAAGACAGTCATTCCTAAGAGAAAAATAAGAGAAATCATCTAGGGTTCTAGAAATTATGTATTATGTGATTATCTGGGAATTATAATTCAGAGAGAATTTGTGAGCATGTCTCTTTCAGTAGTGATTCCAGCTGCTTTTTTAGGTAACTGAAGAAGGTCAATGCAATACTGTCATATGCTTCTTCAGCAACTCTGCTAAACCATGTAAAAGCTGAATTATTTCTTTATAAAGGCATCAATATTGTATTTTATTACCTTCCCCAAAAATGTGCCAGACTTAACTAGTGTGAATTATTTCCCTATTTGTTTGCTTTTCCTCCCATTTAAATGGCTGCTTATTTAAAGCTGCCTACAGGAAGCTTTATCACAGCAAATCTTTCCTTGCTTTTGCACGTTGCTTCTTTTCCTGAGCTAAATCACCTAGTACAGAGCACATGACCCAAAGACTAGACTATGGTTTACTACAACCTGCTGCCCAGCAGGAAACCCTGGCCCCTCATATGCTAAGACCACAGAGAATGAGAATAAGCTTTCCTTTGTTGCATTTATTTTTATCTTGGTTGTAGATATAACCTGTGTGTTATAATTGGGTTGAGGTTAATGCTGAAAACATTTTCCTTCCCTCTAGGCTAATAGTATCGTTCTTTTTTCAACTCACATTTTCCCATAAGCTACACTGCGGGAGGGCTGCCAATATATTTACTTACTTACAGTTTAATATGAGCAAAGCAGTCTTCATCAGGTGATCTTCAGGTCATGGTTTTATCAGTGGTGAACTTGTCATCACTCGATATTTCTCTTTTTTATGACTTCTTTTTCAGCCATGACTTTGACCATAGAGTCTTACATACTCTATGTACTTAACAGAGAGAAAGGAGGTTTGTAGATCTAGTAGCAGGCTGATAAGGAACAACAAGGCTGACTGAAACCTTTCCCACCCTGAATGACACTTAGATCACTGCTTTTAGTATACTGATTTCTTCTATTTAATTATTTTGGTATAATTTTAGATTCTAATGGGGAGGGAGAAATATATGGCCATCTACCCTTTCAGGAGTTGTGCTTTTCATGTTTTTATTACCTTTGAAATTCCCTAATGGCACAAAAATTGACAGCTCCTACCTTAGAAAATTTCATCAGTATTCTCTGCTCTGTATGAAATGAATCTCCTCATTCCTATGAAATTTATGATGCAAGGAGTGAGCCACCATAAATATTTTTCCCCTCACTGTGACATTATTCAGCAGTCAGTGAGTTATACTTTTGAAATTATCTGATGTAGCCCGATTGACAATATTTTTAGTTTTCTTTCCTTTCAAGTATCAAACACAAGTCATTTTCTATAGGAGACTGATAAACTGTTAAAGCAAAATGAGATATTAACCAAATAAAATTATGAGATGCAATTAATTCCTTGTTTATCATGTCTTTGAAAATATCTAATTGTGTTTCTCTGTGGTTGTGTGTATATGTGCATTCTGAAGCACCATTCTTTTTGCAAAAGGCTTATTGATATGGTTTGGCTGCGTCATGACCCAAATCTCAACTTGAATTATATCTCCCAGAATTTCCACATGTTGTGGGAAAGACCAGGGGGATGTAATTGAATCATGGGGGCTGGTCTTTCCTGTGCTATTCTCATGATAGTGAATAAGTCTCATGAGATCTGATGGGTTTATCAGGGGTTTCCACTTTTGCTTCTTCCTCATTTTTCTCTTGCTAATACCATGTAAGAAGTGCCTTTTGCCTCCTGCCATGATTCTGAGGCCTCCCCAGCCATGTGGAACTGTAAGTCCAATTAAACCTGTTTTTATTCCCAGTTTCGGGTATGTCTTTATCAGGAGAATGAAAATGAGCTAATACAGTAAATTGGTACCAGAAGTGAGGTATTGCTGAAAAGATACCTGAAAATGTGGAAGTGACTTTGGAACTGGGTAACAGGCAGAGGTTGGAACAATTTGGAGGGCTCAGAAGAAGACAGGAAAATGTGGGAAAGTTTGGAACCTCCTAGACACTTATTGAATGGCTTTGAGAAAAATATTGATAGTGATATGAACAATAAGGCCCAGGATGAGGTGGTCCCAGATGAAGATGAGGAACTTAGGAACTAGAGCAAAGATGACTCTTTTTATGTTTTAGCAAAGAGACTAGCGGCATTTTCCCCCTGCCCTAGAGATTTGTGGAACTTTGAAACTGAGAGAGATGATTTAGGGTATCTGGCAGAAGAAATTTCTAAGCAGCAAAGCATTCAAAAGATAACTTGGGTGCTATTAAAAGCAATCCATTTTAAAAGGGAAATTGAGCATAAAAATTCAGAAAATTTGCAGCCTGATGATGCAGTAGAAATGAAAAACCCATTTTTTGAGGAGAGATTCAAGCTGGCTACAGAAATTTGCATAAGTACCAAGGAGCCTAATGTTAATTCTCAAGACCATGGGGAACATGTCTCCAGGCCATGTCAGAGACCTTCATGGCATCCCCTCCCATCACAGGCCTGGAGGCCCAGGAGGAAAAAGTGGTTTCATGGGCCAGGCCCAGGGTTCCCATGCTGCGTGCAGCCTAGGGACTTGGTGCCCTGCGTCCCAGCCACTCCAGCCATGGCTGAAAGGGGCTAATGTAGAGCTTGTGATGTGGCTTCAGAGGGTGCAAGCCCAAAGCCTTGGCAGCTTCCATGTGGTGTTGAGCCTGCAGGTACACACAGAAGTCGAGGATTGAGGTTTGGGAACCTCTGCCTAGATTTCAGAAGATGTATGGAAATGCCTGGATGCCCAGGAAAAAGTTTGCTGCAGAGGTGGGGGCCCTCATGGAGAACATCTGCTAGGGCAGTGTGGAAGGGAAATGTGGGGTCAGAGCCTCCAATCAGAGTCCCTACTGGGGTACTGCCTAGTGGAGCTATGAGAAGAAGGCTATCATCCTCCAGACCCCAGAATGGTATATTCATTGGCAGTTTGTACCGTGTGCCTGGAAAAGCCATAGACGCTCAATGCCAGCCTGTGAAAGCAGCCAGGAGAGAGGCTGTACCCTGCAAAGCCACAGGGGCAGCTGTAAAAGACCATGGGAACCCACCTCTTGCATATGAATGACCTGGATGTGAGACCTGGAGTCAAAGGAGATCATTTTGGAGCTTTAAAATTTGACTGCCCCACTGGATTTCAGACTTGCATGAGCCCTGTAACCCCTTTGTTTTGGCGAATTTCTCCCATTTGGAACAGCTGTATGTATCCAATGCCTGCACCCCCATTGTATCTAGGAAGTAACTAACTTGCTTTTGATTTTACAGGCTCATAGGTGGAAGGGACTTGCCTTGTCTCAGATGAGACTTTGGACTGTCAACTTTTAGTTAATGCTGAAATAAGTTAAGACTTTGGGGGACTGTTGGGAAGGCATGATTGCTTTTGAAATGTAAGGACATGAGATTTGGAGGGGCCAGGGGGCAGAATGATATGGTTTGGCTGTGTCCCCACCCAAATCTCAACTTGAATTGTATCTCCCAAAATTCTCATGTGTTATGGGAGGGACCCAGTGGGGGGGTAATTGAATCATGGGGGCTGGTCTTTCCTGTGCTATTCTCATGATAATGAATAACTCTCACAAGATCTGACGGGTTTATCAGGGGTTTCTGCTTTTGCTTCTTCCTAATTTTTCTCTTGCTGCCACCATGTAAGAAGTGCCTTTTGCCTCCTGCCATGATTCTGAGGCCTCCCCAGCCATGTGGAACTGTAAGTCTGATTAAACCTCTTTTTGTTCTCAGTTTTGGGTATGTCTTTATCAGCAGTGTGAAAACAAACTAATACACTTATATTTCAGAATGAGTAAACAGATGGAATATTCAAATAATTTGGGTGCTCTATAGGAGTGATGGAGAATTTCTGATGTTAGTATTAAGAATCTTATTTCTGATTATCAAAAGAAAGCCAAACACTTTGGTGGGTCATTATTTAAAATAATGAACAATTTCCAACATAGTAGGACAACAAATAAGGATGGATTTTGAAATTTCTTGCCTCTTCTCTGTGAATAAAAGCAGAATGGTATAATTGATAATTAAAAGCATCTTCTTACATAGGAAAATTCTAGAAGAAAGAAGCCACATTGGTTGGAAGCTTTGGAAAGACCAATTACTTAAGAGTGAGATCCCCTTTTGTATGGAAGATTTGATGGCACATGGATTTGGACAGGAGAATATGCACATTGACAACATAAAAGCCTTCAGACAAACTCTAATGTGACATTTTAAATTTTGGTAGAGCCAGAAAAGTGTTGGGGAAAAGACAGTTGTTTGGATATCATCAGGGGATCAAAAATAATGGAAGAATAGAAAATAAAAAACAGCATGGATAAAATGCCTATAGTCTCAACCCAGTATATTTAAAACTCAGTGCTAGGAATAAAAGAAATCACAAGATACATACTAATCTCAATTAAACAATTAACTCTCATAATGGTATTTACTAATACCCCATAATAGCAGATATATCACCAGATGGCAATTTTATGCAGTAAATGTGACTTCAAAGAGTTGAATTAAAGTTTTCATGTGAATCTATCATACGGCAATTACTGCACTAAACACGTGTATTTCCATTTTGTAAAATTAAAATATAATTAAAATGTCTGAGGGGGCTTATGTTTTATAGAAACCTGTGAATATCTTTTGAATACTGAAAAACATTAATTGATCTGATTGTATTATGAATAATACTCCTTAATGAATTTTTTTAAAAAAATAGCCAGATGCAGTGTCTCATACCTATAATCCCAGCTACTCTGGAGGCTGAGGTGGGAGGATCTCTTGAGCTCAGAAATTTGAGGCTGCAATGAACTATGATTGTACCACTGCACTCCAGCCTGGGCAACAGAGCAAGACCCTGTCTCTTAAAAAAATTATTGAATTAAAATTAAAATTAAAAAAATTCTGGATGCTGGACATGTGGGCATGATTGCTCATGCCTGTAATCCCAGCACTTTGGGAGACTGAGGCAGGAGGCTTATTTGAGCCCAGGAGCTCAAGACCAGCCTGGGCAACGTAGTGAAATCCCATCTCTACAAAAAATATAAAAATTAGCCGGGGGTGGTGTGCACCTGTAGTCCCAGCTATTTGGGAGGCTGAGGTGGGAGGATCACTGAAGCCCAAGAGGTCGAGGCTGTGGTGAACTGTGATTGCACCACTGTACTCCAGCATGGGCAACAGAGCAAAGTTCTGTCTCAAAAAAAAATTCTGAGATTGGACAGATACATGCTGGCTGTTCTGCCTATTTTTTATATTTTAAAAATTATTTTCAAACAATAAAAATTATAGAAGAAAAACACTCTTAAACCTAATATATAATAATGATTGATATAACTACTACCATTTATAGACAGCATTATATTTGAGTATTTTCTAGTCATTTTCATATCTGCCTCTGTGTGTGTGTGTGTGTGTGTGTGTGTGTGTGTGTGTTAATGCTTTTGGCGATATATCCTGTGAGATTTTACATGCCCAAAAAGTACACACACTAAAATGTAGGGAGAGGGAGGAAATGGTTCTGTAGTTAAATGTTATAGAAATGCTGTGTACTTACCTTCTTCTTGTGGGTATACAAATTTCTTTAGAGTGTTGAAGGCTCTAAAACTTCTGTAATAAAGGAACTTGCTTAATTTTGCGTTACTCACCATTTCCCAAACATATTTGACTCTGAAACTGTTTTGTTGTTGTTGTTGTTGTTGTTTTCTCTATAGCAACTAATAACTTGAAGAACACACCTGAAAAAATATCAAGGCTTTCTATTTAAAAGTTTATAATTCCAAAAAAAGTTTATATTCCTGGAATGGATATGTGACTGAGTCATTAATGTTTAATCTATCAGAGAGTAATGAGCAATTATCTTTAAGACTCTGGAGAAATGAGAGAATTTGGATGCTTAAGGAATAGGGTGACAAAAGTGCCTCTCTTTCAAAGATGAGGCAAGGTGAGGAAGTCTGGGTGGGATGTGAAGTGGAGGACCCTGCAAAGCTAGGCTGGTCCTGAGAACACTCTATTCATTTTCTGTGCTGCCTCACAAGTTACCAAAACCATAGTTGCTTAAAACAACACACATTTATGATCCTCCGGTTTCCATGGGTCACAAGTCCAGGCAGGGCTGAGCTGGATCTTCTGCTCAGCACCTCACATGGCTGCAGTGAAGGTGGTGTCTGGGCTGTGTTCCTTTCCTGGGGCCATCACCCAAGTTCACCTGGTTGTAGGCAGAACTGTTTCTTGGTACTATAGGACTGAGGTCCCCACTCTCTTGCTGGCTGTCAGCTTGGGCTACTCCCAGAGGCCACTTGCATTCCTTGCCATGTTCCCCTTTCACAGGCCTCTCTGACAGATGCCCTCTCACAAGAGGGCAGCTTGCTTCCAGGCCCCAAAGGAGAGTCTCTCACTCCAGCCTGCTGAGATAGAGTCTAACACGACACCCCACCACTTTCACCATCTTCTGTGGATTAGAAACGAGTCCCAGGTCTCACTTATACTCAAGGGGAGGGGATTATAGAAGGCTGTAACTCACTGGGGTCACCTTAGGGTATGTCCACCAAGAATATCAAAGGCCTAAGGTTGGGGGTGGGAGAGGAATGGGGGCTAAGAGTTCTAGGGGGAAATCAAAGAGAGAAGTTTAAAATGTGGTGGCAACAGACTTTCCAAGCCTATTTCCTCCATTCCTAATCAGGCTCAATTCCTTCCTGCTCGCCAGCCTGTACTTGACATACAGGTTTATGCACTCAGTGCCCTCCTCTTAGAATTCCTTGCTCTTTGTTGATATCACCCAGGGTCAGCATCAAGATTCAGGAAGCCTCCCAGGTAGACAGGTCTGTTTACCCAAGCTGGGTTATGTAATACTTTGGCCTCTTTTGTAGCTTCCCCTCTTTCTGGCATCAGTATGCACTAAGCAGAAAGAGGTACGAAAGTCTTGTTCAAGGAGAAACAAAAAATACTCATATCATTAAACATGTTTCCCTTGAATACAAATATAGTTATATTATTTGCCTTCAAATGACAAGGCAAAGGATTGATACATTTAAGGTTTTTCTCTTTCTTCCCCCCATAGCATGTAACAACTGTATAATACAATGTTCTGTATAATTACTAACCAAGTACTAGGTTATGATTCTGCTGTTCAGCTGCAGAAATTGCCACATACATATAGTTTGAAGGGAACAATTGGCCCCAAAGAAAATTAATAAGCGTGTCTTCTCCTATTAGATTCCTGTTAAGATTTCATAGACAAGTGTGTTGGTGGAGAATTCTTGGTGCCTTTGCTGCAGGCGTATACATTTTTTGTGCTGCAAGGATGATTAGCAGCCCCCGAAGGGTGTAAACTCTGGACCTGTCCCATAGAGCTTTGTTAATTCCTTGCAGACAGAGGAGGCAGAAGTGCAGGTGAGAGTCATGGGTCCTGGGCTCACGTT
Source organism: Nomascus leucogenys (assembly GCF_006542625.1). Taxonomy (NCBI): domain Eukaryota; kingdom Metazoa; phylum Chordata; class Mammalia; order Primates; family Hylobatidae; genus Nomascus; species Nomascus leucogenys. Next base: position 10,576,511 of record NC_044406.1, read on the forward strand.
CCCATCTCATCTTATTCTGTTTAGGCTACCATCACAAAATACCATACAAAATACACTGGCAGCTTCTGAACAGCAACCTTATTTCTCAAAGTTCTGGAGGCTGGGAAGTCCAAGATCAAGTCACCAGGAGATTCTGTGGCTGGTGAGGGCTCACTTCCTGGTTCATAAATGGAAACTTCTCCCCATGTCTTCACATCGTGAAAGAGGTGAACAAGATCTCTGAGACTTCTTTTATAAGAACACTAATCCCATACATGAGGGCTCTGCGCTCATGACCTAATCACCTCTCAATTCTTAGGAGTTAGGATTTCAACATATGAACAGCAGGAGCATAAACATTCAGTCCATTGCACACCTCAACTTGGAATTGGTGGTGTGGTCTCAGACCAGCAACTTGACTTTTAGGGTATATTTTCTTGCCTGTAAAATGAAGTACTTTGCAGCTTTCAAGTGCTCCAAGCTCTGTGTAAAGAATGGCATGTTCCAGTGTGTTTACCAAAAGACTAGAGGTGGTGAACTGATGCTGGAGAATTGAAGAGTTTTTGTGACAGTCTGAGCAGAACAGCTGTTCTTTCATTATGGATTTCTGTCCCCAGGGAATAGTAACTTTTGTTACTTACATGCTATGTACAAAACAGAAAGCACTACCTGGAAATAAGGGAGAATGTTGCTAATTTGTTCCTTTTTCCTGTCAGTTAAATCAACCAAAATAATTTTAACTTTATATTGAAGAATAGTCTACATATAGAAAAGGACACATATTTTGATTGCAGAACTCAATGAATTTTCACAGATTGAACACACCCATATAACCAACATTCAGATGAAAAATGTAGAACATTAGCAGTCTTTCCTGAGAAGGCTCTCATACTCCTCTGCATAAGAATAATCACTGTCTTAATGTCTCACAGCATAGGTTTGTTTCACCAGGTTTTGTAGTATATATGCTATATATAAATGCTATGTGCCCTTTTCTGTCTGGCTTCCTTGACTCAATGTTATGTTTGTGAAATTCATCCATATTGATCAGATAATTGTAATTATTCATTTTCATTTTGGTGTCACATTTCATTAAAAGAATATAGATGTTTCTTTATTTCTTGTACTGTCAATCAGCATTTAGGTGGTTTCCAGATTTGGGCTACTATGAATGGTGTTGCCAGGAAGATTCTAGTGTCTGCCTTTTATTGGACATATATATATGCATTTCTATGGAGAGTAAACCAAGGGGTGGAATTGCTGAGTCACAGAATGTGCTTATGTTGGGAATTTGTAGATACTGCTAATCACTTTTCAAATCAGTTTTCCAAAATGATTCTATTGATCTGTAGTCCCATCAACTGTGTGTCAGAATTCCAGTTGCTCTGCTCTTTGTTCTACATCTTTTTCAATTTAACCATGCTGGTGGGTGTGTACTGATATCAGCACTAGGTTTTAATTTATATTGCCCTGATAACTAATGTAGTTGAGTATCTTTTCATATGTTCGTTGGCCATTTGGATAAACATTTGTGGAGTGTCTGTTCAAGTCTTTCATCCATTCAACTATGTGGTTGTTTGCTTTTTCATTGATTTGTACAATTATCTATCTCTATATATATACATATTACATATAGATATATTGAGTCTTTTATTAAATAGATGGATAGTGTCAACCAATGAAATTTTTCATTAATGAATGTGTTTGGTGTCTACTACGAGCTTCCTCTCTGGGCATAGTGCAACAGGAGATACATGTGAGAAGCCTAAGTTAAGGTCCTTATGATAAGTCACTTACAGTTTGGTTGGGAAACCAGGCAACCACCTGAGTGGCAGTTGAGTAACAGCTGCAAGTGTGGGATGAAGTGCCTTGTTGAGAGGTGAAGTCCTTTGAGTACTATAGGAATTTGAAGAAGTAGTCTGGAGAACATAACAAGGGCCACAGGGAAAGAAGTATCTAAGCTGATACCTGGAGAATAGATAGGAATTGGAGAAACAGTGATATGGTTTGGACCTGTGTCTCTGAACAAATCTCATGTTGAATTGTAATTGCCAAAATTGGAAGTGAGGCCTAGTGGGAAGTGATTGGATCTTGGGGGTGGATTTCTCATGAATGATTTAGTACCATCCCCTTGATATAGTTCTCATAATAGTCAGTTCTCATGATATCTGGTCTTTTAAAAGTGTGTGGCATCTCCCCACCTCTCTCTCTTGCTCCTGCTCTGGCCATGTAAAGTGCCTGCTCCCCTTTTGCCTTCTGCCAGGATTGTAAGTTTCCTGAGGCCTCCCCAGAAGCCCAAAAGATGCCAGCATCATGCTTCCTGCACAGTCTGCAGAACTGTGAGCCAAGTAAGCCTATTTTATTTTTAAATTGCCCAATCTCAGGTATTTCTTTATAGCAATGTGAAAACACACTAATACAAGCAGAAACAGCCTGAGCAAATGCTGAGGGACAGGTAAGACTCCACTTTTTTCCGATACAGTGAGGCTCCTGGGCTAGTCAGAATGGGGGATTTGTGATGGGGATGTATACACAGCCAAGCACACATAAATGTACATTATTACCTGGAAGCCCTTCGTTTATAAGAGTTTAAAAACGAGATAAGGAGAGAGACAATGAAAAAAGAAAGCTTGATCTGAAATGGCCAGAAAGTACATAAAACCCATATCAGTTTTACTGCAAATTTCTTTTTCTCCTCTTGGGTTTTTGATCAGATACTTTAAACTCATATTTTTCAAAGGCATTTTATTCTCATCTTCTTTCTTCGAAACTAACGCATCAAATATTAGTGACAGATGATTGGAGGAGAGACTAATTAGTTTATTAAGCATGAAAGTGTTTTTTCTTCTTTGGGAAGCTTTTTTTATATATAGCTCAGTCTTCTGAGAGGTAAGTTCACCATTTTTCCTTTGTTTCCCCTTGGAGAGTATTAGAATGGCAAACACTTTTATTTTGCTGAACAAGTACCTACAAATGTACCTACAACATTCCAGGGACTGTTCTGAGCACATCACATCACATGTCTTTATTCGTTTAATCCTCATAATGACTATGAATTGGCACTATTATTATCAGCCTTATTGGCAGATTGAGAAGCTGAGGCACCAGGAGCTTCAAGGACATTGCTGCAAATTGTATCAGTGATAAGCAGCTGAACTAGGATTTAAAAAACAAGCAGTCTGCCTCCAGATTCTATGCCATAAACCCAGGAGCAACAAACTTTGTCTGAGAAGGGCCAGATAACAAATATTTCAGGCTTGGTGGACTATACAATCTCTGTAACAACTTCTCAACTCTGCCACTGTAATAGGAAATAAGAAAGCAGCCATAAACAATATGTGAATAAATAAGCATGTCTATGTTTTGATAAAATCTTATTTTACATAAACAGTGGGCTAGATTTGACCTGTTGGCCATGGTTTGCCTATCCCTGATCTAAAACAGAATGATATATTTCCCCTTATACATGCAGAGGATTTAAGTAAGGTCTTCTTTTTTACTGTATTCTATTTCCTGTTTCCTGGTCAGACATCAGTAGTTCTCAATCTGGGGTGATTGTATCTCCCAGGGGCCTTTGTTAATGTCTAAAGACATTTTTTATTTATCACAATTGGGAAGGTTGCTTCAGCATCTGATGTGTAAAGGCCATGGATGATGTTAAACATCCTACAATGTGCAGGGTAGCCCCACAGTAAAGGATTATATGGCCCCAATGTTAATTATGCCAAGAGTGAGAAACCTTGGACCAGTTGAATCAGATTTATTTTCCAACCTGTAGAGTGCCCCCTCTTCTCTATTTCTCTCAGAATGATGGTACTCCTCTTACTGCCTCCTAGGTAGCTCAACACTTCCAAATAAAAACAACGACAATTATGGTGGTGGTGGTGGCAGCTGGCATCTACTGAGCACCCATTATGGGCTGGGTAATTGTACATATAATATCTTAAAATATCCCATTTTATTCAAAAATAAATTCATAAAGTAGGTATTATGATTTTGCCTGTTCATATGAAGAAATATAAGTGCCTACATCCAAAACCTGGATCTTTCCATTCTACCCTGCTGCCTCTTTCTTCTTATAATGAATTCTATCATTGGACATAAACATAGACATAGGACTTCAGAGTCTGGACAGGCTTCATAAACAGCAGTTATGCTAGGAGAGATTGATAGACATATATTTAAGTTTTATTTGTAAAATTGCTTCTCTAACCATAATTAGCTCAAAAAATAGTTTTTGTGAGGATCTTGGACTGAAACTTTGATGTTTGCCTCCTTTTCCACATCAGGAAATAAGGTCAATTGTCAACCCCATGCCTTCCCTGTTGATAATACTTTTTGCATGCAGATATTTTCCCTTTCCATTGCTTTACCTCCTGCCTAGTCTGCCTTGAGATGGAGCTCCCATTGTCCTGAAAGGAAGTAACCAGTGGACAGAGGTTGAAAAGAGAAAGAGAACTGGAAGAGCACAACAAATGTGGACTCTGGGGGAGGCTATGAATATGAGATTAGACTAGTAGCCCAAAGGCCCATCAGGAAAAGCAGTAGAGCTTGAGGTTCATGTGCCAAACCTCATTCCCATTCTCATCATGATGCCTTAGTTGTGTTCATTCATCCAACAAACATTACCAAGCCCCATGCTGCATGCCTGTCAATCATCTTAGTATTGGGACACAGTAGTGATCAGGACAGACAAAAGCCTCAATTCAAAGACCCTATAAAGTAAAAGTGACTTCTACAGTGTGATGGAAAGTAACATGCACTCTGGAGAAAAATAAATCAGCAAAGGGAATGGGAAGTGCTGGAAGGGAGACTCCAGATAGTCAATGAGGTGGTTAGAATAGGTCTGCCTGTGAAGGTTACTGGCAGATTCGAAAGAGGTGAGAGAGCAAGTCGTCAAGATATCTAGGGGGAAAAGTTCTAGAAGGAGGGAACCAAAAGGGCATAGGCCTTGAGGTTGGAAGATACATGCTTAATTGTAGGAGTGGTAAGGAGACTTGTGTAGCTGGACTGGAGTCAGATAAGGATGGAAATTAAAGAGGTAAGTGGGGAAATGCCCAGACAGCACAGTGTCCATAGAATGTGGGGAGGATTGTGGCTTTTCCTTTGGGCAAGATAGGGAATCATTTAGATGGTTATGAGCAAGGGAATTAGAAGAGCTGCATTGTTTGAAAATGGAATCATCTGGATGCAGAGTTGAGAAGAGAGTGTCCATTCTACAGGAAGAATGATCTAGTCATATAAATTTCTTTCTCCCTTGAGATTCCCTTCCCTTCTTTTCCCCCAAGCCAGAGAATAACCACATGTATGAGAGTCTACTTGGGGGTTAGAAGAGTTGTCTTTATTCATATCTCAAGGCTAGAAGAGACATTAATGACCATCTCATCCTGTTCTCTCATTTTACTGGCGAGAAAACCAAGAACAGATTACTGTTTATTATTATTTGATGTTAAGGATGCTAGGAGTCCAAAGTCTGCCTAGCTTTCTAGTAGTTGCAGACAAAACCAAGACAAAAAAAAGTCTTGCTGAGGACATCACCAGTCTGCCAGATGAGCAAATCAGCAATTTCAAAAAGGCATATGTAGTATGACAGAAGTATGCTTGGTACCATTGAAGTACAGAGGAGAGATATCCAACTCAGCCTGGAGATCATGGAAGGCCTCCTGGATGAGGCAACCAAAAATCAGTGTCCTACTTGAGTTCTGTGCTGGGGCTTCAGTCTGACCAGCTCTCCTGCCTCATCTGTCTAGTTGTCTTCTTTCTACAACATGGCACCTTCTAGGACCTAGAAGACTACTTGCATGAAAAAAGAAAAAAGAACCCTCCAATTATTTAGAAAGAAAAAAGGCAACACAGCAGCTAAAACTGGTTTCATAATTTCTGTGATAGAATTATAGGTAGACAAGATGCCGCATAGCTACAACTATCTGATCTTTGACAAACCCGACAAAAACAAGAAATGGGGAAAGGATTCCCTATTTAATAAATGGTGCTGGGAAAACTGGCTAGCCATATGTAGAAAGCTGCAACTGGATCCCTTCCTTACACCTTATACAAAAATTAATTCAAGATGGATTAAAGACTTATATGTTAGACCTAAAACCATTAAAATCCTACAAGAAAACCTAGGCAATACCCTTCAGGACATAGGCGTGGGCAAGGACTTCATGTCTAAAACACCAAAAGCAATGGCAACAAAAGCCAAAATCGACAAATGGGATCTCATTAAACTAAAGAGCTTCTGCACAGCAAAAGAAACTATCATCAGAATGAACAGGCAACCTACAGAATGGGAGAAAATTTTTGCAACCTACTCATCTGACAAAGGGCTAATATCCAGAATCTACAATGAACTCAAACAAATTTACAAGAAAAATACAAACAACCCCATCAAAAAGTGGGCAGAGGACATGAACAGACACTTCTCAAAAGAAGACATTTATGCAGCCAGAAAACACATGAAGAAATGCTCATCATCACTGGCCATCAGAGAAATGCAAATCAAAACCACAGTGAGATACCATCTCACACCAGTTAGAATGGCCATCATTAAAAAATCAGGAAACAACAGGTGCTGGAGAGGATGTGGAGAAATAGGAACACTTTTACACTGTTGGTGGGACTGTAAACTAGTTCAACCATTGTGGAAGTCAGTGTGGCGATTCCTCAGGGATCTAGAACTAGAAATACCATTTGACCCAGCCATCCCATTACTGGGTATATACCCAAAGGACTATAAATCATGCTGCTATAAAGACACATGCACACGTATGTTTATTGCGGCACTATTCACAATAGCAAAGAGTTGGAACCAACCCAAATGTCCCACAACGATAGACTGGATTAAGAAAATGTGGCACATATACACCATGGAATACTATGCAGCCATAAAAAATGATGAGTTCGTGTCCTTTGTAGGGACATGGATGAAACTGGAAACCATCATTCTCAGTAAACTATCGCAAGGACAAAAAACCAAACACCGCATGTTCTCTCTCATAGGTGGGAATTGAACAATGAGAACTCATGTACACAGGAAGGGGAACATCACACTCCGGGGACTGTTGTGGGGTGGGGGGAGGGACAGCATTAGGAGATACACCTAATGCTAAATGACGAGTTAAAGGGTGCAGGAAATCAACATGGCACATGGATACATATGTAACAAACCTGCACATTGTGCACATGTACCCTAAAACCCTAAAGTATAATAAAAAAAAATAAATAAATAAATAAAGAAAAAAAAAAGAAAAAAAAAAAGAATTATAGGTAGACAAAAATAGAAATGATATATCAAAGACTAATTCTTTGGCTTTCCAGATCTTCTCATTTGCAGTGGTCATTGTCTCCTGGGATTTAGGCTTGGTTTTCTCTAGGTGATAGCAATAGTTCTGAGAATAATTAATATACTGCTGCTTATTCATAAAGCCTCTCAAAGACCAAGAGGGTGACAATTTAATAAACATAACAATAAATACAAATCAGCTGCCCTGTTATACTTGTTCTTGACTTTTTTGTTCCCATATTAAGACCTCAAGCAGTTTATTGACATTAATTAATTAACTCAACACCCTTGGGTGAGACTGGTGGATATTAATATGATCCATCATCTTACAGAAGAGAAATTGAAGCAAGGCTCTCTCCTTGACCAAATTCTGGAACAGGCAGAGTTGATTTTTCCTGCTTTTCTAGATCCTGTTTCATTCTGTCTTCTTGCATTTCCTCATTTATCCTGTATCAGTAGTTCCAGAGGCTCAATGCTGTGCCCACACCATTTCCCAGACTTGCAGTCCATGGGCTACCAACTTTTTACCTTCAACTATGGCCGTGTCCAGCTCATCTGTTAAACCAACTTCACAGCAGGCAGTAGGGTGTGGTTAAATGTATGGTTTCTAGGTCAGACTGCCTGCGTTTGAACTTTGATCCCAGCACTTATACTCTTGTGAGTGTGGGTAAGTTACTTAACAATTCTGTGTCTGAGTTTTCTCACTGATAACACAGACATGACCGACATGCCCACCTACTAGCGTTGTTGCATATATTAACTGAAAGAATACATGGAAAATGATTCTGAGTTCAAATCCCAGTTTACCACTTTGTTACTGTGAAGCATTCTCTGTGCCTCAGTCTCAATTCATGTTACCTGTATGTATAATTATTGGTAAGGGAATGATGAGTTTTAAAGGACAAGTCGTATGTATTTTACTCAAACTCAGGTTTTACTCACTCAGAGTCACAGAACTGGAAGCAAACTCCATCATCTAGTCCAGGGATTGGCATCATGGGCTCATGACCTAAATTCAGTTCACTGTCTATATTTTCGTAGTCCATGCCCTAAGAATTGTTGAGAAAAGGAAATAAAAATAAAGGCTGGTCACAGTGGCTCACCCCTGTAATCCTAACACTTTGGGAGGCCAAGGCAGGAAGATTGCTTGAGCCCAGGAATTTGAAACCATCCTGGGTAAAGTAGTGAGACCCTGTCTCTATAAAAACATTTAAAAATTAGCTGGGCATGGTGGTGCATGCTTGTGGTCCCAGCTACTTGAAAGGCTGAGGTGGGAGGATCACTGGAGCAGGGATGGTTGAGGCTGTGGCGAGCCATGATTATGCCACTGCACTCCAGCCTGGGTGAGAGTGAGACTCTCTCTCTCTCAAAAAAAAAAAAAAATACTGTTTCATGACGTGTGAAAATTAAATGAAACTCAAATCTCAGCATCCATTAAATAAATTTCCATTGGAACACAACCATGTTCATTTATTTACATAATGTCTGTGGCTGTTTTATTGATACAATGACAGTTGAGTAGTTGTGACAGAGACTATGTTGCCCGCAAAGCCTAAAATATTTACTCCCTGGCCCTTTACAGACAAAGTTTGCTGACCTCTGCTCTAGTCCAACAAAAAGGTCATCAGTTTGAATACTTTTTGCATTGGTGAGCTCACTACTTTATTAAGCCACCTCCCCTGTTGTCCAAGAAAGTTCTAAGTATCCACACAGAAAGTCTGCCTCCTGGTAATGTCTCCCTATGGGTCCTGATTTCTTCCTCTAGAACAGCAAATAGAAGGCTAATTCTTCATGCACATGACAACACTTCAACCACATTCCATCAGTTCTCTCTTGTCTGGATTACCCATTCTCAGACCTCTCCGTTGTGCCTTACTGTTTCCAGACCCCTCTCCATCTTGCTTCCTGTGAAAGCACATCTAGGCTTGGTCCACCCTAATCTGATCTCAGGATCTCTGCCTTTCCCTCTGTAAGATTCATACCATGACTCAAGACCTGCCTTCTCTGGGTAGCTAATAAGCTTCACAAGAGCAAGGGCCTTATTTTCTTGTGTTTCTCTATATTCCCAGCATGGTTTTGGTCCTGATGGCTCAATTATTTATTGAAGGTTACCGAGTGACTGATCTGTAACATACTTCTTAAAACATTATATCAGAAACAGGTATAATATTCCAAATATCATCTGAACTCTATATTTTGTTACTGCTGCCCATGACCATAATATTCTTTTAAAAAATACATTATATATGCAATTCATATGGAAATTATTTGAAAGTAAAAGCCACAGACTTCTTTTAAATCAGTGATTGTGGAGTTGGGTTGCCTCCATTGCATTCACCTAGAATGTATTTATTGAACATTTATATCTATTCCTAATTAATTTTGTTTGTTTCAGTACTTAGTTTCAGCTTATTGAAATATTTTTTAGTTTTTTTTTTATTATTATTATACTTTAGGTTTTAGGGTACATGTGCACAATGTGCAGGTTTGTTACATATGTATCCATGTGCCATGTTGGTTTGCTGCACCCGTTAACTCGTCATTTAGCATTAGGTATATCTCCTAATGCTGTCCCTCCCCCCTCCCCCCACCCCACAACAGTCCCCGGAGTGTGATGTTCCCCTTCCTGTGTCCATGAGTTCTCATTGTTCAATTCCCACCTATGAGTGAGAACATGCGGTGTTTGGTTTTTTGCCCTTGCGATAGTTTACTGAGAATGATGGTTTCCAGTTTCATCCATGTCCCTACAAAGGACATGAAGTCATCATTTTTTATGGCTGCATAGTATTCCATGGTGTATATGTGCCACATTTTCTTAATCCAGTCTATCATTGTTGGACATTTGGGTTGGTTCCAACTCTTTGCTATTGTGAATGGTGCCGCGATAAACATACGTGTGCATGTGTCTTTATAGCAGCATGGTTTATAGTCCTTTGGGTATATACCCAGTAATGGGATGGCTGGGTCAAATGGTATTTCTAGTTCTAGATCCCTGAGGAATCGCCACACTGATTTCCACAATGGTTGAACTAGTTTACAGTCCCACCAACAGTGTAAAAGTGTTCCTATTTCACCACATCCTCTCCAGCACCTGTTGTTTCCTGACTTTTTAATGATGGCCATTCTAACTGGTGTGAGATGGTATCTCACTGTGGTTTGGATTTGCATTCCTCTGATGGCCAGTGATGATGAGCATTTTTTCATGTGTTTTTTGGCTGCATAAATGTCTTCTTTTGAGAAGTGTCTGTTCATGTCCTTTGCCCACTTTTTGATGGGGTTGTTTGTATTTTTCTTGTAAATTTGTTTGAGTTCATTGTAGATTCTGGATACTAGCCCTTTGTCAGATGAGTAGGTTGCAAAAATTTTCTCCCATTCTGTAGGTTGCCTGTTCACTCTGATGGTAGTTTCTTTTGCTGTGCAGAAGCTCTTTAGTTTAATTAGATCCCATTTGTCAATTTTGGCTTTTGTTGCCATTGCTTTTGGTGTTTTAGACATGAAGTCCTTGCCCACACCTATGTCCTTCAGCAAAGTCTCAGGATACAAAATCACTGTACAAAAATCACAAGCATTCTTGTACACCAATCATAGACAAACAGAGAGCCAAATCATGAGTGAACTCCCATTCACAATTGCTTCAAAGAGAATAAAATACCTAGGAATCCAACTTACAAGGGATGTGAAGGACCTCTTCAAGGAGAACTACAAACCACTGCTCAATGAAATAAAAGAGGATACAAACAAATGGAAGAACATTCCATGCTCATGGGTAGGAAGAATCAATATCCTGAAAATGGCCATACTGCCCAAGGTAATTTATAGATTCAATGCCATTCCCATCAAGCTACCAATGACTTTCTTCACAGTATTGGAAAAAACTACTTTAAAGTTCATATGGAACCAAAAAAGAGCCCGCATCACCAAGTTAATCCTAAGCCAAAAGAACAAAGCTGGAGGCATCACGCTACCTGACTTTAAACTATACTACAAGGCTACAGTAACCAAAACAGCATGGTACTGGTACCACAACAGAGACATAGATCAATGGAACAGAACAGAGCCCTCAGAAATAGTGCCGCATATCTACAACTATCTGATCTTTGACAAACCTGACAAAAACAAGCAATGGGGAAAGGATTCCCTATTTAATAAATGGTGCTGGGAAAACTGGCTAGCCATATGTAGAAAGCTGAAACTGGATCCCTTCCTTACACCTTATATGAAAATTAATTCAAGATGGATTAAAGACTTACATGTTAGACCTAAAACCATTAAAATCCTACAAGAAAACCTAGGCAATGTTTTTTAGTTTTAACTTTATTACCCAATATATTTTCTACTCCCCCCTTATCCTTGAGTAACAAAGAAATTGCATGAGGAGTCTGTGTCTTCAGGGATGTTGATAACAGCATAGTCCTGTAGGAAGCGGCTGGAATTTTCCCTCCAGCTTGATCAAAATCCATTAATCAAAACACTTTTGTGCAGTGGCTCATGCCTATAATCTCAGAGCTTTTAGGAGGCTGAGGCAGTAGGGTTACTTGAGCCCAGGAGTTTGATGCCAGCCTGGGCAACATAGCAAGACCCAATCTCTCAAAAAAATTTTTTTAACAATTAGCTAGACATGGTTGTGTGCACCTATAGTCCTAGCTGCTCAGAAGGCTGAGGCAGGAGTATTGCTTGAGCCCAGGAATTCAAGGCTGCAGTGAACTATGATCATGCCACTGCACTCCAGCCTGGGTGACAGAGCAAGACCCCATCCCTAAAACAAACAAACAAAAACACATTTTTGTTTACTATACATGTATACCTTAGCCAGGGACTATTAGACTCAATGCCTAAGCCAAAAAAGAAAGTGAAAGGAATTGGGGACAAAATAGAAATGAAAAGTCTTTGGAGTGTGAACACATTAAATGCACCTGAATATTCCAGAGAGTAGCTACCACTCACTCTACTGAAATGAAGGATTATCCTGTAATTGATATGCCCCTATACAAATAACTAAATTGATCTGTGATTCTATTACATATCATAGCAGCAACAGAATCAGAACCTGTAAGCTTGATATCGCATCTCAGTCTTAGTAATTTGGAGAATGCAGAGAATGTTAGACCTGGAAGGATCTAATGCCAGATCTCTCACTGTTCAGCTCTGCATTCAGGCCTGCTGAATGGAAGGCCAGTGAAAGTTCACAGACTAAATTTAAAGCCTGGTAGGTGAACCTTAATTTTCATTCAGGAAAGATTGCATCTAAACCTGTGCAAATATTTTCAATAGCTTTAATGGGGTATAAATGATGTATCAACAGATTCACTCATTTAAAGTGAACAATTCAATAGTTTTCCGTTTATTTACAAACTTGTTCAGCCATCACCATGATCTAATGTTAGAATATTTTCTGACCCCCAAAAGAAAGCAAATACATGTTAGCAGTTATTCTCCATCCTCATCCCCTGCTTACACATCCAGGTCTAGCTAATCTACTTTCTGTCTCTATAGATTTGCGATTCTGAACATTTTATATAAATAGAACAATGCAACTGGAATAATGCAATGGTCTTTTGTGTCTGGCTTCTTTCACTGAGCATAACATTTTCAAGGTTTATCCATGCTGTAGCATGTTTCAGTATTTTGTTCCTTTTGTATTGCTGAATGATATTGCATTGTATGAATATACAACTTTTTAAATCTATTCACTAGTTAATGGACATGTGGGTTGTGTCCGCTTTTGGGCTATTATGAATAATGCTGTTATGAACATTTGGCCAGTCTCTGTGTGGATATATGTTTCCATTTCTCTTGGTTAGATACCTAAGGGTAGAATTGCTGGGTCTTATGATCAATTGCGTTTTACTTTTTAAGAAACTGCCAACCTATTTTCCAAAGTGGCTGCACCATTTTACTACCCCACCAGCAATTTATGACAGTTCCAATATCTGCACATCTTAGCCAACACTTGTTGTTATCCAGACCTAGATAATATTTTAATTGACACTAGAATGGCATTTGTTTGAGGACTGGTTACCTTTCATTATATATTTCAGGTAATTGAATTTTAGTTAGGGAAGCCAAAAGGTGATATAAGTTTTGAAAGATTGTTATTGCAAATTCTAGGATCATTTAAAATGTGTAAAAAACAGAATGAAAAAGAAAAAAAACATGGAAAAAATGTTGATCCGTAGAGCATTAATGTTGACATAAAACCTATTACAGTGAATGACAAAAGACATTTAGTAAGATAAAAAAAAACATGTCAAGAAAGCATGTTAGTGCTTAAGATTTGCAATGAGTTCAAAGCTACAAAATAATGGCCACACATTAACCAAAAGGTGAGGCTATGAGTGGCCTCCTGGTCAAATAAAGCAGAAGAAGTATGTTCTAACTAAGTCTCATGTGGACTTACCTTCTCTATTTTGTTTTGTTTGGGGACTGAATAATCCAAAACTAGCAGGATAAAGCCAGGATCAGATGGTTTATGTTTGCCACTGATTCTCAACCAGGGCAGTTTTGCCCCCAAAGAAATAGTAAGCTATGGCTGGAGACATTTTTAATTGCCATGATTTGGGGTGGGATGCTACTGGCATCTGGAGGTAGAGGCAAAGGATGCTGCATGCTACAATGCATAGGATAGCACCCACGACAAAGATTTACCCAATCTAAGTGTGACTGGTGACAAAGTGGAGAAACCCTACTTTAACTAATGCATCTAATGGTGGAATAATTCGAATCACTTGAAATGTTTGTTTCCCCTTATTTTGCTTCCTAATTACATATGCTGAGTCATCCTCCTCACTCAGGGGGTTTTGCATCTTGGGGTTGTAGAGGTGAAAGCTGGGCTCTATATTTGTGATAAAAAATTTCCAGTTGACTGTTACTCTTTCTCCATTTTCTCTTTCCAACCCAATCAAAAACTATTGCTCTAAATGTTTCATAATACCTGTACTCCGTCTTAAAGGAAATTAACACTTAGCATAAATAAATTGGAAGAATGGATATTTTCCTATTCCCATTTGTTATTCTGTAAAGAATCATTCAGTTCTTTCCTCTATGACAATACACTGGATGTTTGGGGCAAATCTCTAGGTTATCAAAGCCCAAATTAGAAAATGTCTGCTACTGTTTTCCAGGAAATACAAGATAATTTTTTTATATTCATGTAATAATTATCCACTTGATCTTAGCAAGACCAGCTTCTCACTGAAATACCAGCAAACCCTTTTGAGACTATAAATTTTATAATGAGCGTGGGACCTGGAATCTTGCTATGTTCTACTTGAGTTATTTGGACACTGTATTATAGAACAACTGTGTGTTTAGTTGAGCAGAATTTCTCTTCTGAACCATGAATCCTGTTTTTAAATTATTGAAAAAAGTATTATGCCAATTAACACAACTCAACGTAGGAGAAAGAACATGAGCTCTGAAAGAGATGGTTCAAATCCCAGGCCTACTGCTTATAAACTCTGTGGCCTAAGGCAAGTTGCTTAAGGACTCTGAGCAATAGTTTCTTCATTTATAATTTGGGAATACAATCTAACTCAGAGGTCCAACAAACTACTGCCCATAGCCAAATCTGGCCTGTGGCTTGTTTTTGTAAATAAAGTTTTATTGGGACACAGCCATGCCCACTCATTTTTATATTGCCTAGAATTGCTTTTGTGCTACTGCACCGGAGTTGAGTAGTTGTGACAAGAGACTGTGTTTTCAAAGCCTAAAATATTTACTATCTGGCCCTTGACCGAAAAAATTTGTCAATGGCAGCTCTAACTCAACTATTTGGTGGAACTTAGAGTTAGTATACATAAACCTAATGTTAGATAGAATCTCTGAAAATATTACTACCTACTCCTTTCTAGACCCAACAAATTGTTAACATCAATAATACTAAAGCTAGGATTCATTCAACATTTAATGAGTAAGTACCTACATATAAGAAGATTTTAAATCTCACAACAGCTTAGGTAGGCATAATTTTCATTTCATAT
Organism: Nomascus leucogenys; assembly: GCF_006542625.1. Taxonomy (NCBI): domain Eukaryota; kingdom Metazoa; phylum Chordata; class Mammalia; order Primates; family Hylobatidae; genus Nomascus; species Nomascus leucogenys. The sequence goes on from NC_044406.1 coordinate 10,591,754, forward strand.
ATGAAAAAGCGGAGTTTAAGAGAGATTAACTTCCTCAGTGTCACACAGCTAATTAGAGTTGATGAGAAAAATATAAATACCACAGCTGTTTTGGTTTTTCTCTTTCCTCCTATCTGACAATCCTGACCTTTACAGGACAGTTTTTGAAACATCTAAATAAAAAAAAAGTAGCTGACTGTTTAAACAGGTGAATAAACCTCAAAGGCCAGAGCACAGATTGATTTCGAATATTTGCTACTTATTGTTTTCTAAAAGCTTTTATGTTTATATTAATTTGTTGCTGTCTTCTTGTTCTGTAGACTTTATCGTACTTCAATGCTCTTTTTGCTCTTTGTGCTTCCCTCTTTCCACTCTCAGGCTCTCCCCTTTCTTAATGGAGAGCATTTGTAAGGGAGGATAATGAGTATCCTCTGCATCTGTGAAGCTAAAAAGCGAGGCATTGAAAGAAACAAGCTGCACATTCCTGTGTAACTCTTCTGAAGCTAATTGTCACCGGTCCTGTTGATTCCAAGGAACTTTTCATGTTCACAAAACTCTGTGGTCCCTAAAGACAGTCTTATTATTTCAGGACATATCTCACAGCTCTTACAAATATATTTAAGAACAAAAAGCAAACTTTATAGTCACTTCATGTGATGGGTTGTAGGAAGCAAAGACAACCAGCATCGAGATGTGTGACTCTATATGGTCGTTGGCATGTTAATGTGTACTTCCATGTATGAGTGTCTGGCATCTAGGGAGTGTGTTTCTGTAGATGCTCATCTGGCATCTGGGGTGTGTTTCCATAGGTTGCCATTCAGTTCTTGGGTATATATATATCCATTGATGGTCATCTAGCATTGAGATGTGTGTTTCCATAGATAGACTTCCAGCATCTGGGAGTGTTTCTGTTGAGGGGCATCTGGCTCTGTGCCTCCACAGAGAGGAAGCCTTATCCTGGTCTTTAGCACATCTTCATCTTGAGAAAGTATTTTCCCCTCTATTGAGGGTTAGTGAAGCTCTCTTTACTTTTCTATCAATTGATCCTAGTCCTACTCTCTGAAGCTACCTGGAATAATGTTTAATCCCTCTTCTACGTGGTTGCTCTTCAGAGCATATGATGAGTCTTAGCTCATTCTCCAAAGCCTTTATTTCTCTAAAATAAAAGCTGTACAATCCTTCAAATTTTTTATAAGATTCTGACCCTTTATTATCCTGGGGATGCTTATATTGATCCATTCTAGTATGTCAATGTCTTTATTTTCCAGGTTTAACTTCTTTTCTGATTCCAGAAGTAATGAATGTTTATTATATAAAATAAAAAACTTGGACCATATATAACTTCAAAAGAATGAAAGGAAAGGAAGAAAGGAATGAAGGAAGGAAGGGGGGAATGAAGAAAGGAAAAAATCACTCATTATTCCATTACCAAGATAACATTTTTAAAATTTTGGTTCTTATTTTCTAGTCTTTGTGTGTGTGAGTGAATAAATGTATGTTTACACATCTACTTATCTATATCTCCATCTATAGCTGTATTTTTATATACTGGTGTAGAGATCCAACTACATGAAGCTTCATATCTTGATTTTGTATTTTCATAGCATGCACACCTTCTCTCACAGCAAATAGTGTTCACAAATATTCTTAATGACTACATTTCACTCTATCATGCCGTTACATGAGAATTGGTCTGTGCCCTTTTAAAAGTGTGACTGACAGAAGCCACCACAATGCTCCAAAATGAACTGAGTATGGCAGAGTGCAGTGGGGTTCACCTTAGCTTTGTCCTACATCTCCACTTCTCTTCTTCTCTTCTTCTTCATGTAAATGTGGGCCTTGAAATTAACTGAATTTTCTTATTTTCAAATCAACTTTTTCCTTAGCATGTGAACACCTTTAACATATCAATCTATAGGGAAAGGGCCCTTTTGCAAATGTGTAAGCTTATGTATGTCATTATAAGACATACCAGAATACAGTCATACAAAAGGAAAGACGTCACTATGTTTGGCTAAGTTGTCTTGTGATTTGTGTGCATGTGTATGCACACATGTATCTTTGTACAAGCAGTAAGAAGTCATTCAAATAGATCTTACCATCTCATGTGCAATCATTTTCTGCTCTGTTTCTCCTCAGCATCCCTTTTAAGGTGATAAACTGTACATTTAAATGTTGACTTTTTCTGTTTTGTGTATATAAATGTGAACTTTTTGGAAATTTTAATAGCAAGTTTTGTCTGCTGCAGTGCAACATGTTTTAGATTCCCAGTCATACTGTGTGCTCCATGTAAGTAGGAAGTACCATTTGCACATGTGTTTTAGTTATCTAAAACAAGAATTGTCAGTCTAGGTTCATGGATGTCTCAGAATCAATGGATATTCTAGGGGAAGGTGGTTATGAATTCCTGGAAATTGAATGCAAATTTTTTGAGCATTTTCTTTTTCCTGGAGATACTAGATTTTCTAATGGCCTATGATGATTGCTCTAAAGGGTAACTTCATAAAACATTCTTGAAAATTCTTAGTGGGCTTGCTCAGAGAGATGCTATCATCATGGTGAAAAAATAGCTAACAGAAGGCAATAATTTGAGAATGCATTAAACTTTCCAGGTGGATGGCCTTTTTTCTTATATGACTTGTCTTTTGTCATGTCGGGTATTGATTTATACATGAGAATGGGCTTACAGCATCCAGCAAAGTATTTTTCCCCAGTTATTTCTAAGATTCCCCCAGGAAGTGTCTTGAGATATCCTCTACCCAGATTTCCTGGGTTCTATTCCTGGCTCCAATGATAAGAGTCACACTGCCTCAGTTTCCTCATGTAAATATTGCGAAACTAATAGAATCTGTGTTTCAAGGCTATTATGAGGACTAAATTAGTTAATATATGTAAAGCACATAGAAAAGTGCCTGGTGTACCATAAACACTCCATAAAGATTGTTATTGTTATTATGGTCTATTTATTTTTACAAATAAGATAGTTTAATAGTGAAATGACTTGTTCCAGCCTTCACAGTTAGAAAGTAACTGACATACGATAAATATTTCATAATGGGCAGGCCATATTTGAGAATTTTCTTTGGACTGACTAACTTGGGTCAACAAACTTTGTAAAAAGCCAAATAGTAAATATTACCAACTTAGTGAGCATAGGTTCTCTGTTGCTACTACTCAACTCTGCCATTGTGATACCAAAACAGCCATAGATGATATGTAAACAAAGGGGTGTGGCTGTATTCCAATAAAACTTTATTTACAAAAACAGGGGCAGTCAAACTTTAGTTTGTAGGCTCCTGCTTCTCTCTTTCCTTCAGATACTACTTAATTTCTTATTTCTTAATGCAAAAGTAAATATATATATAATGGAAAATTTAGAAATTATAGATAAACAAACTCAACAAAGTTGAAAAATAAAAATTGCCTGTATTCTACCACCAGAGATAATTAGAGTTTACATCTTGTTGAATAGTCAATAAGTATTCTTCCAGTAGAAAATGTTGCTAATTTATTCCCTTTGTAGGTCTCTGGGAACTTGGTTTGTAATTGGCTCTGTCTTAGTCTATTTTGCGCTGCTATAACAGACTACCACAGACTGGGTAATTTAAAAAGAAAAGACATTTATTTCTCATGGTTCTGGAGCTGGGAAGTCCAAGAGCGTGGTGCTAGCCTCTGGTGAGGGCCTTTGTGCTGCATCATCCCATGGCAGAAGTCATTAGGGCAAGCAAGACAGAGAAAAAATGGGGGCCAAACTTCATCCTTTTATCAGGAGCCCACTGCCATCATAACTAACCTGCTCCTGTGATAATATTATTAATTCATTTGTGAGGGCAGAGCCTTCATGACCTAATCACACCTCTTAAAGGTGCCACTTCTCGATACTGTTATAATGGTAATTAAATTTCAACATGAGTTTTGGAAGAGACATTCAAACCATAGCAGCTTCTTAACATTAAGGTTTAATTATGTTAATTAGTGGGCAGGGCTACTAGCTGGGTCCAGTACCTATGGCACTAAAGGCCAGGGGAGAGGTGATGAGATAATACCTTGTAGATTTACTCATTTCAGAATTGTCTTCCCTCTTCATTGAACAGGAAACTTCCTTATGTGATTGTCATGCTAGCTGTTTCAAAACTATTTAATATCTGTGGGGCCTGGATTTCTATCATTATATAATGTATGTGCTAAAACCTTTTAATCTGTATCCCATAAGTTTTATTCCATAAATTTTATATATGCACACATAAAAATAGTTAAAATGCTTAATTTTAAAAGTTAATGTGGGGACACACACACACTTCTCTTTGTTTTTGTCGTATTTATCTCTGAGAATCATAAACTATTTATGAGCACTTGCTATATACTAGACACCATGGTAAATACTTTATACGTGTAATTTCACTGAGTCCTTCTCAAAACCTTATGAAATAGATGTAACTGTTCTCATTTTATAGAGAAGTAAACAGGGCTTCTAAAGGTTAAATTATTTGTCGAAGACAACACCGAGTAAGTGGCAGACCTTGGGACTTTAACTCAAGTCTGTGGATGTTTCTTGAGTCTGCATACATGCGATAGCTTTGCAAGTGCTAATTATCTCCCTTTATTTTTGTTTCAAACGGTGGCCTTCTTTAGTGCGGGAGAAGTTAAAATCCTAGCTGCGCATTACCTTCCATCACTTGACAAGCAGAGATGCACTGAAGACCGACTTCAGTTATTTGCATAGTTATCAGTATGCTGAAGAAGTCCTTTCCTCACACTTACGACTCCTTCCATCCCGTTTGCCATTCAATTTTGCACATGAGCAAAGCTGTCTCTGTCTTCTGGAAGATGCTGAGTTTTTGTCTCCACTTTCGTTGATTGAGACATCCCAGCCCTGCTTTTCTTGGCACTTACTCCTCAGGTTATGGCATTGGCACAAACCATACCTGCAGCATCATGTTACTCTCTTGTGCTAAAAATAACAGATCCTGGGTGAAACTTCATATATAATTCATGGTTTTGATTTATTAATCTTTCCATTAAGCCAGGGAATGACATTTTTGCTGGCTGCATTCCAATCTGCATTATCTCAGACACTTAGCATTAACTTGAATATCCTCTGTGTGTGTACACACACATGTGTGCACTCATGTCTGTGTTTATTTTCAGTTGTAGTAACAACAGAATTATTGCTGCTTGTAACTCCCTTAATCTTTCACTTAACCCTCATTTCAAACCTTTAACGTGAATGTAATATCTGAAAGCAGTAAACATCAAATGCATGTTGATGATGATAACAATACAGGCTCAAATGAAAAAGAATAGCTTTGTCTATTTTGTATAGCCTTAAAGTTAAATTTATATTCAATGAATGGGGAAGGGCAACAATGTGAAGCCAGTTCATTCATTTAGTATTTATTTATTGAGCTCCTTCTAAGTGCTAGGATTTGTGGTAGGATGAGCAAGGTGATGACGGTACTATAGAAGATAGATCAACTTTCATGATACCCAGTAAGTCTTATAAGTAAATTAAAATCCCTTCGTACTCCATTATTTGCATCATAGTTGGTCTGGTTCATCTGAACTGTTGGAAGATACCTTGAAGAGAGTGAATATATTTTAATAATTTTGTAAGACACTTCTCTGAGAGCTACACCCTGAAGGTCACTTCAGCTTCTTGGGCTCCACTACCTTCAATGAAACCTTCACCACCACTGCTACTTTTCCTTGGGCATGTCCAGGCTCTTCAAAGCAGAAAGGGAGGACCTGTGATAACAGATCAATAAATGAAGGAGGAGATCCACTCTATAAGCAGAGTCCTGATGCTTACCATTATATTCTACCAATATCAGCTCTTTGGAATTTTGGTACCATAGCGTCTCAAGCCCTTTTTGAACAGTGAGAATGTCCTTGTAGAGGCAGCTTTGGATTAAAAACGATACCACTTGGACATTGCATTTTGTAATTGTTTTGCCTGTTATTAAATAATTGTCCTTCTAACTGCTCAACTGCCAGATGCATGAGTTAATATACAATAGGCCAATTTTTAGGAGCCATATCCGTAACTGGGGGAGGGGAAATTAAGGGAATTAATGGGTTCCAAGACGGCCAAATAGGAACAGCTCTAGTCTACAGCTCTCAGCATGAGCAACGCAGAAGACGGGTGATTTCTGCATTTACAACTGAGGTACCGGGTTCATCTCACTGGGGCTTGTTGGACAGTAGGGGAAGGACAGTGGGTGCAGCCCACCGAGCATGAGCCGAAGCAGGGCAAGGCATCGCCTCACCTGGGAAGCACAAGGGGTCAGGGAATTCCCTTTCCTAGCCAAGGGAAGCAGTGACAGACGGCACCTGGAAAATCGGGTCACTCCCACCCTAATACTGCGCTTTTCCAACAGTCTTAGCAAACGGCACACCAGATTATATCCCGCACCTGACTCAGAGTGTCCCACGCCCATGGAGCCTCGCTCATTGCTAGTGCAGCAGTCTGAGACTGAACTGCAAGGTGGCAGCGAGGCTGGGGGAGGGGCGTCCTGCCATTGCTGAGGCTTGAGTAGGTAAACAAAGTCACCAGGAAGCTCGAACTGGGTGGAGCCCACCGCAGCTCAAGGAGGTCTGCCTGCCTCTGTAGACTCCACCTCTGGGGGCAGGGCATAGCTGAACAAAAGGCAGCAGAAACCTCTGAAGACTTAAATGTCCCTGTCTGACAGCTTTGAAGAGAGTAGTGGTTCTCCCAGCATGGAGTTTGAGATCTGAGAAGGGACAGACTGCCTCCTCAAGTGGGTCCCTGACCCCCATGTAGCCTAACTGTGAGGCACCCTCCAGTAGGGGCAGACTGACACCTCACATGGCCAGGTACCCCTCTAAGATGAAGCTTGCAGAGGAACAATCAGGCAGCAACATTTGCTGTTCAGCAATATTCACTGTTCTGCAGCCTCTGCTGCTGATACCAAGGCAAACAGGGTCTGGAGTGGACCTCCAGCAAACTCCAACAGACCTGCAGCTGAGGGTCCTGACTGTTAGAAGGAAAACTAACAAGCAGAAAGGACATCCACACCAAAACCCCATCTGTATGTCATCTTCATCAAAGACCAAAGGTAGATAAAACCACAAAGATGGGGAAAAAACAGAGCAGAAAAGCTGAAAATTCTAAAAATCAGAGCACCTCTCCCCCTCTAAAGGAATGCAGTTCCTTGCCAGCAATGGAACAAGGCTGGATGGAGAATGACTTTGATGAGTTGAGAGAAGAGGGCTTCAGATGATCGAGAGAGGAAGGCTTCAGATGATCAAACTTCTCTGAGCTAAAGGAGGAAGTTTGAACCCATCACAAAGAAGATGAAACCTTGAAAAAAGATTAGACGAATGGCTAACTAGAATAACCAGTGTAGATAAGTCCTTAAATGACCTGATGGAGCTGAAAACCATGGCACAAGAACTACGTGACGAATGCACAAGCTTCAGTAGCGGATTTGATCAACTGGAAGAAAGGGTATCAGTGATTGAAGATCAAATGAATGAAATGAAGCAAGAAGAGAAGTTTAGAGAAAAAAGAGTAAAAAGAAATGAATAAAGCCTCCAAGAAATATGGGACTGTGTGAAAAGACCAAATCTACATCTGATTGGTGTACCTGAAAGTGACAGGGAAAATGGAACCAAGTTGGAAAACACTCTGCAGGATATTATCCAAGAGAACTTCCCCAACCTAGCAAGGTAGGCCAACATTCAAATTCAGGAAATACAGAGAATGCCACAAAGATACTCGTCGAGAAGAGCAACTCCAAGACACATAATTGTCAGATTCACCAAAGTTGAAATGAAGGAAAAAATGTTAAGGGCAGCCAGAGAGAAAGGTCGGGTTACCCACAAAGGGAAGCCCATCAGACTAACAGCTGATCTCTTGGGAGAAACTCTACAAGCCAGAAGAGAGTGGGGGCCAATATTCAACATTCTTAAAGAAAAGAATTTTCAACTCAGAATTTCATATCCAGCCAAACTAAGCGTCATAAGTGAAGGAGAAATAAAATCCCTTACAGACAAGCAAATGCTGAGAGATTTTGTCACCACCAGGCCTGCCCTACAAGAGCTCCTGAAGGAAGCACTAAACATGGAAAGGAACAACCAGTACCAGCCCCTGCAAGAACATGCCAAATTGTAAAGACCATTGATGCTAGGAAGAAACTGCATCAACTAACGGGCAAAATAACCAGCTAACATCATAATGACAGGATCAAATTCACACATAACAATATTAACATTAAATGTAAATGGGCTAAGTGCTCCAATTAAAAGACACAGACTGGCATATTGGATAAAGAGTCAAGACCCATCAGTGTGCTATATTCAGAAGACCCATCTCATGTGCAGAGACACACATAGGCTCAAAATAAAGGGATGGAGGAAGATCTACCAAGCAAATGGAAAACAAAAAAAGACAGGGGTTGCAATGCTAGTCTCTGATAAAACAGACTTTAAACCAACAAAATCAAAAGAGACAAAGAAGGCCATTACATAATGGTAAAGGGATCAATTCAACAAGAAGAGCTAACTATATATGCACCCAATACAGGAGCAGCCAGATTCATAAAGCAAGTCCTTAGAGACCTACAAAGAGACTTAGACTCCCCCACAACAATAGCGGGAGACTTTAACACCCCACTGTCAACATTAGATCAACAAGACAGAAAGTTAACAAGGATATCCAGGAATTGATCTCAGCTCTGCACCAAGCGGACCTAATATCTACAGAACTCTCCACCCTAAATCAACAGAATATACATTCTTCTCAGCACCACATTGCACTTATTCCAAAATTGACCACATAGTTGGAAGGAAAGCACTCCTCAGCAAATGTAAAAGAACAGAAATTATAACAAACTGTCTCTCAGACCACAGTGCAATCAAACTAGAACTCAGGATTAAGAAACTCACTCAAAACCACCCAACTACATGGAAACTGAACAACCTGCTCCTGAATGACTACTGGGTACATAACAAAATGAAGGCAGAAATAAAGATGTTCTTTGAAACCAATGAGAACAAAGGCACAACATACCAGAATCTCTGGGACACATTCAAAGCAGTGTGTAGAGGGAAATTTATAGCACTAAATGCCCACAAGAGAAAGCAGGAAAGATCTACAATCAAGACCCTAACATCACAATTAAAAGAACTAGAGAAGCAAGAGCAAACACATTCAAAAGCTAGCAGAAGGCAAGAAATAATTAAGATCAGAGCAGAACTGAAGGAAATAGAGACACAAAAAACCCTCCAAAAAATCAATGAATCCAGGAGCTGGTTTTTTGAAAAGATCAAAAAAATTGATAGACCGCTAGCAAGACTAATAAGAAAAGACAAGAATCAAATAGATGCAATAAAAAGTGATAAAGGAGATATCACCACTGATCCCAGAGAAATACAAACTACCATCAGAGAATGCTATAAACACCTCTACGCAAATAAACTAGAAAATCTAGAAGAAATGGATAAATTCCTGGACACATACATCCTCCCAGGACTAAACCAGGAAGAAGTTGAATCCTGGAATTGACCAATAACAGGCTCTGAAATTGAGGCAATAATTAAGAGCCAACCAATCAAAAAAAGTCCAGGACCAGACGGATTCACAGCAAAATTCTATCAGAGGTACAAGGAGGAGCTGGTACCATTCCTTCTGAAACTATTCCAATCAATAGAAAAAGAGGGAATCCTCCCTAACTCATTTTATGAGGCCAGCATCATCCTGATACCAAAGCCGGACAGAGACACAATAAAAAAAGAGAATTTTAGACCAATATCCATGATGAACTTTAATGCAAAAATCCTCAGTAAAATACTGGCAAACCAAATCCAGCAGCGCATCAAAAAGCTTATCCACCATGATCAAGTGGGCTTCATCTCTGGCATGCAAGGCTGGTTCAACATATGCAAATCAATAAACTTAATCCAGCATATAAACAGAACCAAAGACAAAAACCACATGATTGTCTCAATAGAGGCAGAAAAGGCCTTTGACAAAATTCAACAGCCCTTCAGGCTCAAAACTCTCAATAAATTAGGTATTTCTGGGATGTATCTCAAAATAATAAGAGCTATTTATGACAAACCCACAGTCAATATCATACTGAATGGGCAAAAACTGGAAGCATTCCCTTTGAAAACTGGCACAAGACAGGGATGCCCTCTCTCACCATTCCTATTCAACATAGTGTTGGAAGTTCTGGCCAGGGCAATCAGGCAGGAGAAAGAAATAAAGGGTATGCAATTAGGAAAAGAGGAAGTCAAATTGTCCCTGTTTGCAGATGACATGATTGTATATTTAGACAACCCCATCGTCTCAGCCCAAAATCTCCATAAGCTGATAAGCAACTTCAGCAAAGTCTCAGGATACAAAATCAATGTGCAAAAATCACAAGCCTTCTTATACACCAATAACAGACAAACAGAGAGCCAAATCATGAGTGAACTCCCATTCACAATCACTTCAAAGAGAATAAAATACCTAGGAATCCAACTTACAAGGGATGTGGAGGACCTCTTCAAGAACTACAAACCACTGCTCAGTAAAATAAAAGAGGACTCAAACAAATGGAAGAACATTCCATGCTCATGGATAGGAAGAATCAATATCATGAAAATGGCCATACTGCCCAAGGTAATTCATAGATTCAATGCCATCCCCATCAAGCTACCAATGACTTTCTTCACAGAATTGGAAAAAACTACTTTAAAGTTCATATGGAACCAAAAAAAGAGCCTGCATTGCCAAGACAATCCTAAGCCAAAAGAACAAAGCTGGAGGCATCACGCTACCTGACTTCAGACTATACTGCAAGGTTACAGTAACCAAAACAGCATGGTACTGGTATCAAAACAGAGTTATAGACCAATGGAGCAGAACAGAGCCCTCAGAAATAATACCACACCTCTACAACCATCTGATCTTTGACAACCCTGACAAAAACAAGAAATGGGGAAAGGATTACCTATTTAATAAATGGTGCTGGGAAAACTGGCTAGCCATATGTAGAAACCTGAAACCGGATCCCTTCCTTACACCTTATACAAAAATTAATTCAAGATGGATTAAAGACTTACATGTTAGACCTAAAATCATAAAAACCCTAGAAGAAAACCTAGGCAATACCATTCAGGACATAGGCATGGGCAAGGACTTCATGACTAAAACACCAAAAGGAATGGCAACAAAAGCCAAAATTGACAAATGGGATCTAATTAAACTAAAGAGCTTCTGCACAGCAAAAGAAACTACCATCAGAGTGAACAGGCAACCTACATAATGGGAGAAAATTTTCACAACCTACTCATCTGACAAAGGGTTAATATCCAGAATCTACAATGAACTCAAACAAATTTACATGAAAAAATCAAACAACCCCATCCAAAAGTGGGCAAAGGATATGAACAGACACTTCTCAAAAGAAGATATTTATGCAGCCAACAGACACGTGAAAAAATGCTCATCATCACTGGCCATCAGAGAAATGCAAATCAAAACCACAATGAGATGCCATCTCATACCAGTTAGAATGACGATCATTAAAAAGTCAGGAAACAACAGGTGCTGAAGAGAAAGTGGAGAAATAGGAAGACTTTTACACTGTTGGTGGGACTGTAAACTAGTTCAACCATTGTGGAAGTCAGTGTGGCGATTCCTCAAGGATCTAGAACCAGAAATACCATTTGACCCAGCCATCCCATTACTGGGTATATATCCAAAGGATTATAAATCACGCTGCTATAAAGACACATGCACACGTATGTTTATCGCGGCACTATTCACAATAGCAAAGACTTGGAACCAATCCAAATGTCCAACAATGATAGACTGGATTAAGAAAATGTGGCACATACACACCATGGAATACCATGCAGCCATAAAAAATGATGAGTTCATGTCCTTTGTAGGGACATGAAGGAAGCTGGAAACCATCATTCTCAGCAAACTATTGCTAGGACAAAAAACCAAACACTTCATGTTCTTACTCATAGGTGGGAATTGAACAATGAGAACACTTGGACACAGGAAGGGGAACATCACACACTGGGGCCTGTCATGGGGTGGGAGGTGGGGGAAGGGATAGCATTAGGAGATATACCTAATGTAAATGACAAGTTAATGGGTGCAGCAAACCAACATGGCACATGTATACATATGTAACAAACCTGCACATTGTGCACATGTATCCTAGAACTTAAAGTATAATAATAATTTAAAAAATGATATTAATGATCCCTGGAAATGTAACCAAGATCTGGAGTATTATTTTCATTTTATAATAATGTTTTTAAAATTATATGATCAATAGTCAAAGGGAATTCAGACTTTAATTTTGAATTTTTTGATTAAAAATAAAATATATACTTTTTAAATAGTATGTTTTGATCCAGTGGTAGCTATCATTATTATTTATTCAATATCCTTTCCTTCCCCTCTTCTAGTATTAATACCCATCTTTCTTGTGGGAACCTAAGTCCGTGTGCTTTATATGGGTTGACTCTCTTCTACCCGACTCCAACCACAAGGATGGCGTGACCAAGACCTGGCCAGTTAAAGTACTGCATTCCTCCTAGCTAAATTGTTGGTTCAAGGAAAGGGTGTGATTATTGCCACGGCAACCAGATTCCCCCTTAAGCTTTTCTGGAGTTTTGGGGGAAATATACTCTTGCTTTTCTTCTGGAGTTATTATTATTAAGCAAGGCCACCACACAAGGAAATCTCCACCCATTAAGGACAAGGAAAGCCTTGAACTACTATGGTCAGGTCATCTTTTCATAGTGTGGGGAGGACCTCCCTGAAAATTAGTCCAGCACCGCAGAACACATTGCCTAGCAATTATTGTAATAGATTTGCATCATCTGAACTCTTCGATTAAACTAGCTGGAAGTTATCTATAGCCCCTTGAACTTCTTGGTTACATGAATGTATTCATTTCCTGTTGCTGCAATAACAAATTACCACAAACTTAGTGGCCTAAAAAATATATATGCATCATCTTGTGGTTTGGAGGTCAGATGGCTAAACTGGTCTGCAGGGCTGCATTCCTTCTGGAGGCTCTCAGGAAGATCCATTTACTTGCCTTTTTCAGCTTCTAGGGGCTACCCACATTCCTTGGCTCTTGGTTCATGGCTCTGCATCACTCCAACCTCTGCTTCTGTAATCATATCTCTTCCTGTGACTGACTCTGATTCACCTGCCTGCCTGCCTTCCTGCCTGCCTTTCTCTTTTCCCTTATAAAGCCCCTGTGATTAAATTGAGTCCATCTGCGTAATCCAAGATAAACAACCCATCTCAAAATCTTTGATTTAGTCACATCAGTGAAAGTCCTTTTGCCATGTAAGGAAGCATATTCTCAGGTTCTGGGGATTAGGACAGGGACATCTTTGCAGAAGGGGGCATTATTCTGCCTACCACAATGCATTCCTCTTTGGTATAAGCTAGTCTTAGTTGGAATACTATCATTTGCAACCAAGAGACTTAGAAAACACTGTATTAAAGACAATGAGATACTGGGGCAGTTTAAACATTTTGATGAAAAGAGGACCTTTTGTATAGATATTTGGAGTTATGAAGCATTTTTTGGAAAGATGAAAGAATTGTACAGAGAACATTAAATTATGAATATAACTTTTAATGACTCCAGTATTTTCCTGTCCTTTAATCTCTTTGCATCTTTTTAAAATATATTTTTCTCTTCTTTTATACTACCAACTGGGAATTTTCTTTCACATATTCTTGTTCTCAGTCAAGTTCACCTTTAAAATATCTTGCTTCCTATAGCCTATTATATGCTACAGAGCCTTTCTGCAATATCTTTTCCTCCTGTTATCCATTTTTCTTCTTTCTTCTCAACTGTCACTCTTCTCATTTTCTAGAATATTCATCTGTTTCTTTCTTAAATTTGAACTGTTTTCTTTTTTCACTGTTTCTATGAATTTTTTTTCTATCTGTCTTTAGGACTTCTGTCGTTTTAGCATATGTTTTGTAATAAGTCTCATGACTGGCATCACATACGCATAAATTCCTATTTCACAATAAATGAGTAAATTAATCTCTCTCTTCCAGAGTTGTTCCCTATACTTTGCTGTTTACATGTAACTAATATAGCCCTATATTACTTAACCAAAAGCTTATAAAATCGTATTTTTAGTCATTTTAAGTACTCATTCATATTTCAATCTCATATTTTTAAATTGAAATATGATTTTATCAGGCCATTTTGACTTTTTGCTCATAAGAATATATAGCATAAGCCCCTTATTTACTCAATGGCATTTAACTGTAAAGTTTTATCTATGGCAGTTTAACCTAACAATTGAGAAATCTTTTCTCATTGTTCTAGCATGCCAGAAATAACTCTCATATTTAATTTTTATTTCCTTTTTAACCATCTTTAAAATAAACATATAAATAACTATGTAACAGACAAAAATACAAAATGACTTTTTAAATGTAATCTTAATTAGCTAATTACTTCTTTTTCCTTAACTCATATAAATGTTTCCGTGTATCTATTTGATCCACAGTGTAGAATATTGCTATAGCACAGTACATGTAACCTATCCTAGCTTTGCTCACTTGCCAGATATCTTTTCTGTTTTTATTCTACTGCATTTGTTTATACTATCAGCAATACAGCTAAAGCCAGTCTTGAATACATTTTTAAGTAATTATTTGGTATAGATAGATTCCTAACAGTGGTAGACCAGGCCAAGCAATATGGTCGTAACTACTAATCTCTATTACATTTTGGTGGCATCAGAATAAAATACCTTGAGAGTAAATAAGATTTTGATGGAAGGAAGCAAGGATATGAAGTTATTCTATTTCATATGAACAAGATTTGAAGGAGAACTTTTCATTTTTGTTTTTTAATGAGACTAGAAATCAAGGCTGATTGCGGCCTTGAGCAATCCTCATGCCTCAGCCTCCAAAGTAGCTGGGACTACAGGCACACACCAACATGCTTGGCTAAGTTTTTAAATTTTTGTAAAGACAGGGTTTCTTCATGTTGCCTAGGCTGGTCTCCAACTCGTGAGCTGAAGTAATCCTCCTGCCTTGGCCTCCCAAAGTGTTGGGATTACAGGCGTGAGCCACCACTCCTGGCCTTACCTATTCTTTCTTAACTGTCCCATTCCTTCAGTATTGCCTGTCCCTCATGGTGTTGTTCCCCTGACATTCTCTCCTTGCTCCCCTGCCCCCCTGTTGGCTCTTGTCCACACTGCATGTCCTAACTCTGAGTATCCCCCAATGCTGGCCTCTTTTTTTTTCTTCCTCGCTTACTTGAGACTGTGGCTTCATGTCACACAAATCTGGAGAATTTTGTAGGTGTGAGATTAACTCATGTCCCTTCCTTTAGCCTAATTTTCATTCCTGCAGAGTCTTCTCCTCCCCATGGTTACTCTCACTCCCTTTTTTGCAAGACCTTATAATTTATCACCTGGACAACTTAAATTCATCTCTTGATGACTTCCTTGCTTCCCAGTGGTTTGAATCCTCACTCTTCCCTTGCAAGCTGTGCTTCTCCATGTAGTCACGGAAACATTTTTGAGTCTTGATTTATGTACTGAGGCTCATGGATGAATGGCCTGCTGCCACTAACATCCCGATTATACAGTACTTCCTTTACTCTTCTAGTCTTTCCTTCTTATAATTTGTTCCCCATCAGTCTTACTATTGTGACAGATAGATCTGGTCACTCTCAATCTTTAGCCTCAGTGACTTTCCAGGGCCTAGACAGAATTATCTAATCTATTTATCAGAACATTCCAGACCCTTCCCAGCCTGTTCCCATTTCCAACTTCATCCTCTGCCATCAACCCCCAGTCTCACTATTCCCAGCTCTATCACACTTTATACCACATCCCAAACATGCCAAGCCCTTTCAACCTTCTCTCTCTCTCTCTTTCTCTCTTTTTGCTGGACTTGCCAGCCCTCACTGATATTTTTCAAGATCCATTTTAAAACATTTTCTTTTAAAGATTTTCCAGATACTTGAACTCTCTCCATGCTCCTGAGACTTTTATCTTGAGCAGGTGAAGAAATAATATGAGAACAAAGGCAATGAGGAGTGTGTGGCCGAGACCACATGGTGCTTTTGCCTTTCCCCCCAGATAGCCTTTCTAAGTTGGGGAACCTCATTTGAACTACGGGAACTGAAAATGATTTGAGTGACAATTTTTTCAATTCTGCCTGAGATGGCACATAACTAGTGCCATTTTAGATGCACAGGAGAAGAGTTAAGTCATTATGTGGAATGCATGCTATAGGGTGATGGAGCTTAATTTTCTCATGGGACTCAAGTTAGAAAGATTGCTACAGGGCATTTTTGGATCTGTCAGCTTTCTATGCCTGACCCTCCAAGCCCTCACTGATGCCATGAGCACCTGATATTCTTAAGGCCCTTCTCTGACATAATAGCATTAGATAATATATATATTTGTTGCTATATGTGCTTGTTAAATAATTTATGGGATGAATAACCTTTGAAAATCCTCCATTTTCTTTTTTCCCTATGCCAAGTTAGTTACTAGGCCCATTAATCTTTTTTAAAAATTTATCTTCATTTATTTATTTACTCATTAAGTTTAAGTAGCATCAAACATTCAAGAATCATCTTTTCTTGCTGTGCCAGAGAACTGGTTAATCTTAGTTTAAGTTTTCCCATTACTCAATATCTTTGCTTTTTACTTAATGCTATGTTACCATTGTCAAAGCTTTCCTGAAGTATCTTCTCAAATCTGAAGTTGCAGAATTAGAAGTTGCCAAAGTCAACTATGGCACAAACTTAGAAGGTAAGAGCGCTTATATCATATGATCTTGGGCAAACACTTTTGTCCTGCTACGTGTCAACTTCCTCATCTGCAAAATGGGAAGAGGAAAATGCAGGTAATGTATTCCTTTTTTTTCATTATTTTAAAAAATCTTTAAAATTTCAATAGTTTGGGGGATACAGGTGGTTTTTGTTTCCATGGATATGTTCTTTAGGAATGATTTCTGAAAATTTAGTTGTGCCCATTAATCTTTATTTATAATGTTGCCCTTAGAGTCTATCCTTCCTTTTCTTCTCTGCTGCCACCATTGTGTAGATGTCTATCATCTTAACCCATATTCCTACACTCATGTCCTAATGTTGCCATTTAGCTCTTTCACTCTCTCCCCTTCAAGGATACTGAACTCACACCAATTATTCCCCCAAATAAAAGGACACATTGCCATTTCAATTCCAAATATGATACCAACTGGCTTTTAGATTAAGTTACAACTCACGAGCCTAGCGCACAAGGCTCCCATGCTTTGGCCCCATTTTCATGGTCCAGCGTGTTCCCTCACTCCACTCAGACAGGGACTGTCACTCTTCTGTGTCTGCTCTTTGGTTTGTGCTGGACAGACCACCCTCCCTCCATGCAACCTGTACTACTGACTTCTTTTTCACATTTATTTGCCAGACTTATTTATCAAATTTTATCAAATCAGATAAACATCAGATTTATCAACACTTATCAATTGTTCTTCCCAATATCCAACTTCCAATCATTTTGCTTCCTGAGCATATTAAACAGTATCTGTTGCTCCTTTTTTTGCTTGATACACTCTTTCCCTGTTTCCCACTTTATATTTCATCTGGGCAAATTCTTTTTTATATCTAAAATACTTTTAATGTAACATACATACAATGGTTAGGAAAAATAAGCAAAGGGTGAGTTATGTAATGTTCAAAAAAGTTTTTTTAAATTATTGCTGACTTCTAAAACCCCTTGGTACTACATCAAAATCTACCTTTTCCCCAAAGCCTACTTGACTCCTTTTGACCTAAATATTCCTTCCTAATTTTAATTCTTATGCTCCATTATTGCCTTGTCTACTTACTAGTAAGTGGAATTATCCACTAAAACTCTCTTCTTCAAGAGCCATTGATTAATCGGTTAAGTATGCACTTAAGTGGATGACAAAGAAGCCAGACATTTTTAAAAGTGCCTAGAAGTATTCTTACCTCACTTTCTTTCTTTTTTTATACCAAATTGCTAAATGCTTTTGCTTAAAAAAATGAAAGTCCTCAGCAGGCGACTGCTGGCTGTTAACAAACCTAGAAATAAACAAAACCATTTCCAAGTCACCGTTGGGGCAATGTCATTGTCAATGGAAGCAGAAAGACCTCCTGTGTGTGTGTCTGTGGGAACTCAATGAGAACACCTTCTGCCACAGAGGAGTGGGGGCAGGGACAGGCTTGTCTCCGATGTGATGTCCAGGGCTGTCAGACTTGGCTCATCCTGCCTCCCACACCTGTGCCATCCGGTGGTGAAGATGGCCTTTGGCTGGGAAGCATTTGGTTGCAAGAGTTAGAAATGTGCTCAAACTAGCTGATGTAAAGAAGAGAGATGTAGTACATTTATACTATGCAGTCACTCAGACACAGGAATCAAAATGCAGCCAAGCTTCATGAGAATGGGAGAAGGGAGGACACTGGGGCTGAAAGCCCTTTTCTTTTTCTCTTCGTCTCTTTGTCTGTTCATAACCACAGGATATATCCCATTTCTCTGTCTCCTGGTCTCTTTTCTAACAATTTTGATCACTTGTAAAGGGCTCTCTAGAACTCCCAGATACATGACCTTAGAGTTCCCTTCCCCATCACAGACTGACTGCATTTTCTGTGACTCTAAGTTCAAATTCCCAAGTGAGAGAATTTGGCTAATTTTTGGTTTGAGAGTGGTGCTTGACCTTAGGCCAAGTGCTCATTCTTGGTCCACGGCACTATGTCCAGGATTGGGGTCACGTATTATAAAAATAAACACTTGGTCCTGTTCTTTCAAGGGGTTTTACAGTAGAGCCATACATAGATCCAAAAGCTTCTACCATGAAAAGTTCAGCATGCTGTATGTATTTGGGATGCATCATTGAGTAATATGAAAGAAGAATAATTTAAGTTTAACACCCTAGGGCTGTTTCTTTGCTTTCTTCCAATTTCAGTGGCCCAGTTCACCATGATTTAGAAAAGAAATTGTTAACTTAATCTCAAAATGAACATGTGACTGATATGTCATCAATATGAAATGAAGAAAAATTGTGAATTATTTGTTACAGTTACATATATGTTACATGATTTAAAAATCTACCTTATTAGAGGCTAGGTGTAACTTGGGGCTGCAAATTTTAAAAAGCATATGGAAGGATTGGAGGGAGTCTATGGAAAGCTAAGCAAATGATAAGAGGGAAAGAAAATAAAGTATGAGTTTCAATTTAAGGAGGATGGTAAGTTTATTTAGCCTGGAGAAGAGAAGACAGTAATGATGTGAGAATTTCCTCAAACATGTGAAGGCGAAGCAGGGATATATTGAATTCATCTTTATTGTCTTGAAATAATATGCAGCAGAACATGGGTTTGAATGATAACATAAACTCAACCTTTCATTCACACTGCAAAGCTATGTGTGGAGATATTCTTGAATTTGCTTAAGTAGAAGTTGTATAAATGTATCTGTAGAAGCAGAATGTGATACTATAGTCACAGGAGTATAAATTAGAGAACTTCATTGAGACGGCTTCGAGTTCTATGGGACTGAAGTCAGTTCTATGACACTTAGTAGAAATGAAAGACAAGTAAAGAAATTATGTAATATTTTTTCTTAATAAACTATTCTAGGTATGGCTGAATGAATTGTGCTCTCCAAGGGATATTCAAAGAAGCAGCAGTAGTCACCAATCACTGAGTTTTCTTTTGCAAGATGGAAATTATGAATTAAGGGTAAAAGCTAAGTTTTCCTCCACAGTAAAGTGAGATTCTGAGTTACTGTATAAGAAAAGAGAACTATGTAAGAGAAGAGAGGAAGAAGAGATGGGATTACGGGAATGAGGAAAGAATGCTGGAATTTTCAGTTAGAGAAATTAACACATTTAGTAGTGTGTGGTATGAGTCATCTTTCTCTTCTTCTCTCCCAAAAGATTTCTCCATAAGATCATCACAAAATATCCATTTCTAGTTATTGTGTCACAAAATTGAATCTCTGCTAGGATGCATAGAAAATACTAACGATATGCCGGGCAGGGTGGCTCGCACTTGTAATCCCAGCTCTTTGGGAGGCTGAGGGGGGAGGATTGCTTGAGGCCAGGAGTCCAAAAATACTCAATATAGCCTCAGAATGGGATTGGATAAGAGCTGAGGTCACCTGTAGAAGGTGTGCTATGCTCAGGTGACCTGTATCTGACTAAGTATATTAACAGTAGACTAAGTAGACATTTCAATGTGTTATCAGGACTAAGTAAAAATGTTGATTGGGTAGAAGAAAATCCAAGACTAGGATTCCAGAGTGACTAGGATTGTTACCTTGGGAGAAGCAAACAAATCTTTTATGCCTTTCATTTTCAAATATGGATAATGTGTATATTCATCTATGCTCGGGTACAATAATGTGTGATCATTTAAAAGAAAACACAGACGTTTGCTATCAAAAGTCCTACCACCAAATAGTGAAAACTACTGAGAACTGAGCAAGTACTTGGCACTGTGTCATGATTGACCACTTTCAGTGATTCTTCAAATGTAGGCTGGGAATCCTGGGAGTCCTTTAAACTCATTCAGGGAGACTGTAAGGTAAAAATGATATATGATTTATAATAATAATACTAATTTTTATAATAATAATACTAAGAATTTATAATAATACTGACTTTATAACAATAATAACACTGACTTTATTTGCTATTTATAATAATACTAAGACTATTTTATAATACTACTAATAATAATTTATAATAATACTAAGACTTTATTTGCTATTTTCAATCTCATTATCTCAGTAATGCTTGGTGGCGTTTTTGGAGGCTACATGATGTGTGATACTTCAACAAATTGAATGCAGAAGCAGATATAAGAATCCAGCTTTTTAAGGCCAGATCTTAGATTTGCAAAAATGTAAAACAGTGCCACTTTTCTCACAATTTCTTTTGAAATATATTTTATTAAAAATGTTATATATGTGTAATGGATTTATTGTTCTTATTTTAAAAGAATTGATAAATATTTAAACATTTTTCAGTTTTAATTTCTAACATAGTAAATGTTGATAGATATAATTCACACAAACAAAAGAATTTGGAGAGTCTTCCATTTTTAAGACTATAATGGGGATCTGAAAGTGAGGACCACTGGTTCATTACTTCACCTTGGCAAGGTAACTTTGCATAAGGTGATCTGAGCATATTCTAGCTTTCCCTGATCCTTCCATGGTCTTATGGTGGGTGGTGGTATCCTCAGTGAGAATCTCTCTGAGAGTGCAAAACTTTGGGATCACTCTCAAACTGACACAAGATAAAGCTGAACTGTGTACTTGGTTCCCCAGGCAATGCCGTCATGTCCAAGCCTCACAACATGTCTCATTCCTGTGCTGCAGAGAATCTCCAAGGTTACTCATCTCTGGGTCATGAGATCCATGGCATCTTAGGCTGCAGGAAGGGTCCTAGGGAAGATCTGGATCTGGTGAAAAGGCCTGGTCCCGCATCATTAGCAGTCTTTCTCTTAAGTCTCTCAGCATATGCATAGTAAGAGTGCTCAAGTGTCAACCTCAGAATAGTGAACTGTTACTGAAGCTCATGATGTGTGAGACATTGGTGGGGGCAATTTTCATGTATTGAATCTCACCACACATTTATGAGTTTGATATAATTATTACTCCAATTTTATATATAAGGAAACTAATGCAGACATTTAAGTAAATTTGCCCAAGTTCTCACAGCTAGAAAGTGGCAGGAGTAGGACACAGACATATGTACTCTGGCTCCAGGTTCTGTGGCATTACCCACTATATTGTATCACCCTCCTTATAGACTTGATGACTGTAATTTCCCCCTTAGCAATATACTAGGAAGGGCAGGCAACCACTGTACCAAACAACCTAAAATTTACAAAAGATGAATATAAATGTTGTTCCTTTGTGTTCCACCGCTAAGTGGGTCAGTGAGGGCTCCATATGGTCACTTGAATACCCGGAGTTCTTTCATCTTATGGCTTCATCCTTCTATAGGTCCTTGGAGTGGTCTCTGTATAGATGGGGAAAAAGAGAGTGGAAAACTGTACAACAGGAGTGTTTTGTGGGCCAAGCCAGCACTTCTGTCTATATTTCACAGTCAAATCACTCATGTGGCCACATCCAACTGTGAGGGATGCTGGGAAATGTAGTCCACCTGCCCAAAAGGAGGAGTTGAACAATTAACTGTACCTTTTTTTTTCATGAGCACTCTGAAGAGTTTTCTGTTAATAATGTGGAGATTCCAGGAATATTGCCAAGGGCTGAGCTCACAGATCAACTGATACTTCAGAATGTTTACCAATAATTGTATATCTCTGACATGGAACAAGGCCACCAGGGGTCAGGTGTTCAAATACAAGTATATATGGGCCTACAGTTAAGTATCAAAAATTTTAATATGATGTTAATGCTAAGCAGTTCATATAATATTTTACTAAAAATTAGAAAAAGATTTACTTTCCTAAAGCACTTCATTGCTATGTTTGAGAAAATTTTCTGAGCAAATATACATATCTATAATTAACATTATGTGAATGGTGCCCTACAAAATTGTGCAGTGTACGTTCTGCACAACTGTATAAGGAGGGCCTCCCTTTATGCTGGCTGAGGACCCAACCACCTAAGTTCTTACAGTTTAGCCCAGGTTTCCAACTCTTTCTGTAATGCACCCAAAGAGTATAATTGAGTCATAGAGTCATAGCTTGATTTTCCTTTCTCTCTTTTTTTTTGTTTTTTTTTTTGTTTTGTTTTGTTTTTTAGATGGAGTCTCACTTGCTCTATTACTCAGGCTGGATTACAGTGGGGTGATCTCAGCTTCAACCTCTGCCTCCCGGGTTCAAGCGATCTTCCTGCCTCAGCCTCCCAAATAGCTGGGATTACAGGCATGTGCCAGTATGCCTGGCTAATTTTTATATTTTTAGTAGAGACAGGGTTTCACCATGTTGGCCAAGTTGGTCTCGAACTCCTGGGCTCAAGTGATCCACCCACCTTGGCCTCCCAAAATTCTGGAATTATAGTTGTGAGCCATTGCACCTGGCCTTGATTTTCTTCTGGGTTCCTTCCATTTGTTCCTTGCACTCTAGCATCTCTCTCCATTGCTTGACCTTAGTAGAAAAGGAAGAACTACATTTTTGACTTCTAGGTCTGATGAGGTTTCTCAACACACATTGTTGTTGAGTCTATAGCATTGTCCTATAGCAAAGTTTCTCAACCTCAACGCTATTGACAATTGAGTGGATCACTCTTTGTTGTGGGGCTGTCTTGTATATTGTTGGGCATTTCATAGCATCCCTGGTCTCTACTGATTAGAGTCCAGTAGCAACCCTTCTTACTAGTTGTGACAACCTTCTAAACTTCTTGGGTAAAAACACTCCTCTGATGGGGTGTTGTGCCTGTGCTACTTGGGTTAGAGCAGCGGAATCAATTCTTGGTTTGTGCTTTTCTTCATTCTCTATGCTCCCACCTTGGTCTCCCACCCCTGGGAATCACAGGAGCAGACATGTCACTGCTATTCTTAAAGGAAACTCCAATGACTTCCCATTGCACTTAAGATATACAAGCTATCCTTCCAGTGGCTTGTGGGCCCTCTAACCTCCTCTTTAACCTTATCAGCTACCACTCTCCCCTATATTCTTTGTAATCCAGTTCCTGGTACATCCCGTGACCCTTCCTTTCCCAGGGACTTTACACATACTAATCTCCCTTTCTGGAGTGATCTTCCTGACCCAATTCCTCTTCTCTTAATTTCCACTTATCTTTCAGTGCTCACAGTTTATCACTTACTTAGCAAAACTTCCCCTAACACCATGTTCCTTGTAAGAGAAGGTTTGGTCCTGAGTTAATTGCTAACAGAACATTCTGTACATTCTTTTATTAGCTCTTATAAAAGTTGAAAATATGTACACCATTAGATAATTAAATAAGTATTTTTTTTCTCCCACACTAGAAGGTAGGTTCTACAATGGGAGGACCCATTGGGGTTTCTTTATTCCCTAACATGTGGCAGACCAAATATCAAGAGCCTTTGAGATTTTGAAGGGCCTATTTCATCATTTGAGACCTGAGGAAAACAGATATTGGCCTCCAAAATATGAAAATAAGCTATAAAATTAAAAGTAATTAATGTGTAATTAAATGTTTACAAAACTTAATGATATTACAATATGGCAACGATGTGAATGAAACTATTCTTAAGTAGATGTATATGAATCAAATTAAATCACAAGAGCAAACTAAATACTTGATTCATAACAAAATTCAAAATTATAGATTTTATTTAAAATCTTTCAAATATTAATAGCAACAATGTATATTTAATGTGTGATGAGTATGCATTTTAATATGCTTGATATAATGAGGGGAGGGTGGCAGAGATCCAAAGTGGAGTGCCCCTGGAGTGTAAAATTGCTAGAATCTACACCTGTGTGGCTCACCATGGTAGCCACAGCAACTTGTACAATGCCTTCCATGTAACAAATGCTCAATATACATTTATTGAATGAAAGAATGAGTAAATCCAGGAATGTGCTCTACTGCCAAGCCCACTGCTCATTTAATGTCGTCTTTGCATAGTACGTTTCCCAACATGCAGATCAGCTGGGAACCTTTTCATCCTCATTTCCGTTGAGATACAGTGACCTTTGAGAGCAGTCCCACTGACTGGGATCTTAAGTCACTGTGCAAGTGATGCCATGGCAATCTTGAGAGAACGCTTGGGGCCCCAGAAGCTTTCTAAAAGCTGTCAGCTCTTATAATAATTCCATACTGAGAGTCCAAAATTCTCCTCTGCTGTGTCAACACACTCTGATATAGCTCTGATGTAGCTTTCATTCATGAGCCAGTGTAGGTTGTGTTAATTTTCTGGAATAGTCTCCTGGAACCTGGACAACCTGAGATATCAGTCACCTGGAGTTAGAAGGATACCCCTTATGTTTTAAAAAACTGGAATGAAACCACATCTGGAAGGATTTCTGGAGGTGTTACCAGAAAGAAAGAATCTCATTATTGGCTGTTCTCAAATATACAAGAAACCCATAAAATGATGCCCAACATTATTTTTCTCACCAAGTAATCTTTCCATCTTGACAGTCAGCCTCTGACGGGCAATTGGAAGTTTTCCTCTCCTTGGTCTCTTTCCTCTGAATTTTTTTTATCCCCCCCTGGTCCTTATCTGGAGCCTTCTTGGCAAGCACATTGGGGTCAGTTGTGTAGAGGCTGTCTTTCCCAGCTATGTTCTGGAAGGCATCCAATGCATCCCTCCGGACAGGGTAAAGTCCTCCACAGGAATAGATTTACATCCTTTGGTTTCTTCAGAGTGGAACAATTATAAGACCAACTTTGGACTTGCTAACATTGACAGTCCCTCATAACAAGAGTTCAAATGTTAGCTTTAGCAAACGCAAAAGCTCCCTTCTCCTACGTTGAAGAGGGCAAGGATTGAATTAGATTAGGGGGACAGAAAGCTCTGCCCTGCTCACTGAATGGCGCTGAAGAATCTAGTTTAGTGACTCTTCTGTATTCCTCATGTTCCTGTTCCCTCAGCTTCCTCTCATCTTAGCTTCTGTTTTATTCTACCCCACTCAACAAGATCCACTCAGTTAACCCATCTTGAGAGTCCAAGGGCATCCCCAAGACCAAGAATGCATGAGAGAATTTACATCACTCCATATATCAGTCCTATAACAATTGAGATAACATTTTGCTTGATTACTTCTAGGCTATGGCAGACAGAGCCTCAGTAATAATACCTTGCAAGTATAACATGTCTGTAATTAGACTGTCCTGTAATTAGGGAGCTGACAACTTAGCCACAGCTTGTCACTAGCCAGTGACACAGCAGGAAACAGGAAGAACCATAGAGAAGGACATCTGTCTGCCGATTGATGGCAAGAATCCCAAGGAAAGCCAGAATGAATAGATAATAATAACAGCAAAAAGCCATGGAGAGGAGAATACTACATTTCTTGGTCAGAGACAAAGCTGATTCCTTGGGAAGAAAGGGATCATGAATCTCCCTCCATCTTCCTGCTCTGAGAGAGAACTTATGAGAGGTAGATTTTAGTGTCTTACAAAGCCAGGCACACACCTAAGGATGGATCTGAAGTTTTGGTAGTGACTGCAGGAAGGGTGAGAGAGAGGTCCCACATCACAGGCAGACTGGACTGATGCCTCACAAAAGAGCCCCCCCAAGTGCTTCTGAGCAGGGGAGGGAGTTTGCTTTAATTAAATCAGCATTCTTCCTAGGGTGCTAAGGAACAAGTAGACCACTCATCCTTGTCATTCCCCTAAACCTGCTGCTTTTACTGAATTCCTTGAAGTCTAATTTGGTTTCTCCCTTCCATTACTATCTCTCATACTCAATAGACAAGCCTAGCCAACCATCCTAATTCCATCATGGCTATTCTGTTTTAGATGCCCCAGCCCTAGTTTGCATCATTGACACACATTCTCTTACCTGGGTTGACCACTGAAAATATCCCCTTACTGGTTTCTGCCTCCAGGTTCTCTTCCTCTCCTTTATCCACCCATTGCTCTATTGATAAAGCTCAATTTCCTATTGTAACTGCCCCTACAAGTCTTTGTTCTGGAGTTGCTAATGGAACCCCATTGCCTACTAAAATGGTAGGTCCATGGTGTGAAATTGAATACCTGATGTCAGAATTCATTTGTCCCTTATATCCTTAGTTTCTCTCCAACTCAGGGAATGCACTCCAATTGAAATACTTGTTCATTCCTGTTTTTATCTTCCTGTTTTCATCTTCACGACATTCTCTTTGTCTGGAATGGTCTTTCTTTCTGAATTCCTACACATCCATTAGGGCTCCTTTATTAGTTCGTTCTCATGCTGCTATGAAAAAATACCTGAGACTGGGTAATTTATATTAAAAAACAGGTTTAATTGACTTACACTTCCACATGGCTGGGGAGGCCTTGGAAAACTTATAATCATGGCAGAAGGGGGAAGTAAACACATCCTTCTTAACAAGGCAGCAGGAGAGAGAAGTGCCAAGTAAAGGGGGAAAAACCCTTATAAGACCGTCAGATCTCATGATAACTCACTCACTATCACAAGAACAGCATAGGGGTAACTGCTCCCATGATTCAATTACCTCCCACTGAGTCCCTCCTACCACATGTGGGGATTATGAGAATTATAATTCAAGATGAGAGTTGGATGGGGACACAGCCAAACCATATCATTCTGCCCCGGGCCCCTCCCAAATCTCATGTCCTCACATTTCAAAACACAATTATGCCTTTCCAACAGTCTCCCAAAGTCTTAGCCCATTCTAGCATTAACCCAAAAGTCCAAGTCCAAAATTTCATCTGAGACAAGGCAAGTCCCTTCCACCTATAAGCCTGTAAAATAAAAAACAAGTTAGTTACTTCCTAGATACAATGTGGGTACAGGCATTGGATATATACACTCATTCTAAATGGGAGAAATTGGCCAAAACAAAGGGGTTACAGGCACCATGCAAGTCTGAAATCCAATAGAGCAGTCATGAAACCTTAAAGTTCCAAAATGATCTCCTTTGATGCCATGTCTCATATCCAGGTCATGCCAATGCAAGATGTGGGCTCACAAGGCCTTGGGCAGCTCCACCCCATGGCTTTGCAGGGCACAGCCCCCTACCAGCTGTTTCCACAGGCTGGCATTGAGTGTCTGAGGCATTTCCAGGTGCACAGTGCAAGCTGTCTGTGGATCTACCATTCCGGGTTCTGGAGGACGGTGGCCCTCTTCTCACAGCTCCAACCCCACATTTCCCTTCTGCACTGCTGTAGCAGTGGTTCTCCATGAGGGCTCCGCCCATGCAGCAAACTTCTGCCTGGACATTCCTGCATTTCCATACATCCTCTGAAATCTAGGTAGAAGTTCCCAAACCTCAGTTTTTGACTTCTGTGCACCCACAGGCTCAACACCACATGTAAGCTGCCAAGGCTTGGGGCTTGCCCTCTGAAGTAATGGCCTGAGCTATACCTTGACCCCTTTTAGCCATGGCTGGAGCTGAAGCAGCTGGTATGCAGGGCACCATGTCCGGAGGCTGCACAGAGCAGAGGGTCCTGGGGTCCTACCCACGAAACCATTTTTCCCTCCTAGGCTTTTGGACCTATCATGGAAGAAGCTACCATGAAGGCCTCTGACATGCCCTGGAGACAATTTCCCCATTGTTTTGGTGATTAACATTCAGCTCCTCATTACTTAGGTAAATTTCTGCAGTGGGCTTGAATTTCTCTGCAGAAAATAGGTTTTGCTTTTATATCACATTGTCAGGCTGCAAATTTTATATCACATTGTCAGGCTGCAAATGTTCTGCTTCCCTTTTAAACATAAATTCCAATTCCAAATTATGTGTTTGTGAATGCATGAAACTGCAAGCTTTTGAGAGCACCCAAGTCACCTCTTGAATTCCTTGCTGCTTAGAAATTTCTTCTGCCAGATACCCTAAAGCATCTCTTTCAATGTCAAAGTTCCACAGATCTCTAGGACAGGGGCAAAATGCTGCCAGTTTCTTTGCTATAGCATAGCAAGAGTCGCCTTTATTCCAGTTCCCAACAAGTTCCTTATCTCCAGCTGAGACTTCATTGTCCATATCACTATCAGCATTTTGGTCAAAGCCATTCAACAAGTCTCTAGGAAGTTCCAAACTTTCCTACATCTTCCTGTCTTCTTCTGAGCCCTCCAAACTGTTCCAACCTCTGCCTGTTACCCAGTTCCAAAGTCGCTTCCACGTTTTCGGGTATCTTTATAGCAGCACCCTACTATCTGTGGTACCAATTTACTGTATTAGTCCATTCTCATGTGGCTATGAAGAAATACCCAAGAATAGGTAATTTATAAAGAAAAGAGGTTTAATTGACTCACAATTCTGCATGGTTGGGGAGGCCTCAGGAAACTTACAATCATGGCAGAAGGGGAAGCAAACAATCCTTCTTCACAAGGCAGTAGGAGAGAGAAGTGCCAAGCAAAGGGGGAAAGCCCTTTATAAGACCATAAGATCTCATGAGAATTCACTATCACAAGAACAGCATGGGGGTAACTGTCCCCATGATTCAATCACCTCCCACAAGGTCCCTCCCATGACACAAGATTATGATAACTACAATTCAAGATTAGATCTGGGTGGGAACACAGCCAAACTATATCAGCTCCCCTTCTTTGGGAGACTTCTCCTGTTTCCCAGCCCCATATAGCTCCCTCCTTTGAACAACATTCATGGCTACACATCCTCTTGTCTCCACCTCTCACAGTTTGCTCAGATCCATGGACATTGTGCTGAGTGAGGTAGCTCTGCTATAGTCGAAAACTCCGTAAATTGGAAATTAGGATACATGTGTTTGAGGACTTCTACTTCCAGTTTTCTGGCTGTGTGGTCTCTAACAAATCATTTAACTTCCTAGGACGTCAGGATTATTATTTGTAAATTGGAGGCAATAATTCCTGCCCCATAGGATTGTTGTAAAGCCTGAGATGACATGTGCAGAAACCTTTCTAAACTTTAAAGCATTATACCAATGCGAGGCATCATAATGATTATCTATCTTATACGCTATTTATTTATATAGTTGCCTTATTAAATCTCTTTATAGGTCTTTAAGAAATAATTTTATGCCAAACCTCCCACAACTAATTGTTAACCCCCTGCATCAATTAGGCATGCATTCAGCTGCAAGTAACAAAATACTTGGTTATCTTTGGCTTAAATGGAAAAGGGGAGTGAGTGGAAGAGAGAGAGAGAGAGAAGGTGGAGGCATAAGGGGGTGGGGACAGAGATTTAATTGTCTCATAAAATGAAAATTTGAAGGCCAAAATTCTAAGTTGGTTATATGACTTAACAATATCTTCCAGGGCCAAGTCTCTCTGGCCTCTACCCCACTTTTCTCATCATCTTGACTTTTGATTTTCATGCCTATTGCCTCATGGTTGCAAGATGATAGATATAGCTTAAGGCTTGATGACCTCATTTAGAGACAGGAAGCAGTGAGGAGGGTGGGAAGTACTGCATGCTGGATGGGAGGTGGGTCCTCAGGTGGTCTTGAGAAGGAACTTCATTTCCACATGAAAGGAGTAGGCACCAATATCTGCTATAGCCCTTGAGGACACGAGTCAAGTCTTCATCTTGATTCCCTCTCCACAATGCCTAGTATATAGTAGATGGTGTATGGTAGATGTTCAATAAATATTAATTGAGTGAATTAATAAGTAAAATAATAAATTTATGAATGAGACTTCAAAAACCTGGAATAACTGGTCTCAAGTCTGCCGTTTTTGTACATACATCTTCCTTAAAGTTCACCCTCATAATAGTCTTCAAGACTAGAGCAATTTATCCATCAAGCAGAAGTGCTGTTATTCAACGTGATTTGATTAGTTTTTGTCTAGTCGGGGGGCCAAGGTGAAGGAACATTATGTCAGAAAGACAGCATAAAAGTGATTCGGGATCTGAGTGGTTTAAAATGAGTTTGAAATATTAAAATATGTCTCAGACAAATATGAGGCTTTGTAGGTTTTTTGAATGTTGCATAAGAATTCAAAATATTGTTACAGGGTATGTCACATTAAGAATTCATAATCTGAAAATTATACACTGGCAGAATCTTTTAAATGACCTCCTCCCCGTGCCTCTCCATACCTCATCAGACAAGAGGAGATTCAGTGGGAAAGCAGTAATTATAATCCTACATTGGCAGACTTTTGGTATGTGCCTGAGCAAAACGGGTGAGAGAGGGTGGGGATAAAGAAAGAAAGGAAGTTAAGTGACCTAATAAGGCCCAGGGGAAGGCCCATATAGCAAACGTGGTTCTTAACCTTGAATAAAGGTCAGCTGCTAGGGGGCTGAGCTAATCATTGTGTATTTTATAGATATACAGTTATCTGGTAAAAGTTTCTGATATTGAATTTGTTCCTGTAGAACCTAGTCTTCTTGATTACAGAATTACCAATGTAGATGGAATCTCAAAATATTATACATCTCTTGGCCCTTAGGAAGATTCACTTGTGTATCTGCATTGCATTAGAAGGGGAAGGAAACGAGAAGAGGACATGCACATTTATTTTAACCTACAAAGCTTACAAATGAGGAAGACAACACTAAGAAAAGTTGAATGATTTCTTAAGGGTCACTTACATTTACAGATTTGGGAATGGTACCAAGAAATCCTGGTGCCTTTCTGTTGTTCTTTCTTATGCCCCATATGGCATTTAAAATTTTTGAATATCCTTTAGGACAATCAAATATGAGAGGAAAAAAAACTGAATTATATTGGTAGAATTTGAGACATTTTTATTCCACAAATCTATATTCAAAAGTTCCCCTTATGATGCTAGAATAATCCCCAGGAAACAATGCTTCTTATAATAATCCTCATATTTAGTAAGAATTATTGTCATCACTTAGCTTTTCTGGTTTCACCTTTTGTCATCCCTAAAATGGGATAATAATAACTTTTTTCTCTAACTTACAGGGTTATTTCCAGGTATAAAGGAACAAAAACGTTTAGAAAACTCAAAACTTACAAATGTACAATAATGATTCATCTTTTTATTGAATACGATGAAAACAATAATCTTTAAAACCAACTTCTCTGGCTTTCCAACTCCCAGTCCTTCTCCCAGACTATAGAATATTAAGACATGCACACAAGGTGAAAAGTGACAAAGGAAGGGACAATGGGGGAAGCAGGGAGAGCAGCTAGTAGGCCATTGCAATTATCCAGGAGAGAGACAATGGAGGCTTGGATGTAAGTGGTTGTGGTGGAGTTGGGAGGATATATAAATAATGTGGATCTATTTTGGAGGTAGCTCTGAATGATTTGATGATCGGTTTTAGGTGAAGTTTAGGAGGAAAAAAAAAAGTTAAAAGTGGCCCCTGGATTTTGGAGCTAAGCAACTAAAAGGATGAAATTGGCATTACCAGAGATGGAAAAGACTGTAGGCAGGAGTCTTCTCTATGGGAATTAGTTTTAGGCTATGTTAACTTCAAGGTGCCTGTTAGACACTAGATGGAGATGTGGAGTGGGTGGTCTGGAGTTGAGGGATCTAGGCCAGAGATAGAAATGTGGGATTTGTCAGCATATAGATAACATTAAGCATCATAAAACTCAATGTTGTCACCTAGGAAGTAAGCATAGATACTCAAAGAGAAGAAATTCTAGCGGAACCCTGGGACATCTCAATGTTTCAAGGTTGGCAAGATGAGATACAGTGACAGACGAGTAACAAAAAAGATATTGAGAAGATGCAAACAGCAAGGAAGGAAGAAAACCAGGAGAGTGTGGTGTCACCTAAGACATGTGAAAAAAATGTTTCAAGGAAGAGGGAATGGTCAGCTGTGTCGATAAGGACTGACCAATGGCTGTTGGATTCAGCTACGTGGAGTCCCTAGTTACAATGACAAGAACAGTTTTAATGTAGGGTGATTGTAAGGGTAAAAAGAAAACATGGATGGAATAGATTCAAGATACAGTAGGAGATATGCTATAAAGGCAAGCAGAAAAATGGGATTTAGCTGACAGGAGATGTGGTGGGAATTAAGAAATATTTTAAAGACTGGATAAAGAGCATCATGTTTGAATGCACATAGGAATGGTCCAACAGTTTGATTTAAAAAAATACTGATATAGGAAAAAGAGACAGTAAGTGCTAGATTAAGGGCCTTGAGCAGGCAAGAGAGAGGAGAATCATAGGAGGGCCAGCTTTCAGAGCAGTGGAGTTCATTAAAAGGAACAGGAGGAAAGGCAGAGTACTTTAGCTAGTGGGAGGTAAAACCCTTCTGGTTTCTAAAAATTTATTTTATTTTATTTTTTAGAGATGGGGGTCTCACTATGTTACCCAGGCTGGTCTCGAACTCCTGGCCACAAGCAATTTTCCTACTTCAGCCTTCCAAAGTGTTGGGATTTCGGGCCTGAGCCACTGCACCCAGCCAAACCCTTCTGGTTTTTGTATGTTCTATATCTAGAGAAGGGAACCAGGGCATTTCTTTTCTTTGTTTTTTTCATATAGGGTCTCACTCTGTTCCCCAGGCTGGAGTGCAGTAGCATGATCAGAGCTCAATGCAGCCTCAACCTCCTGGGATCAAGTGATCCTCCCACCTCAGCCTCCCAAACTGCTGGGATTACAGGTGTGAGCCACCATGCCTGACCGAACTAGAGTATTTCGTAAATAATACAAATAAATGAGTTTTCCCTTATTCCTCTCTTTCCCCACTTCCTACATCTAACCCATCAACTGTTCCTGTTCAAAACATATCCTGAGCCTGGCTACTTTTCACCACCTCCTTGTCATGTCCTCTCTGAGCTGCTGCCAGCTCTTGCCTGGATTCTTGCAACAGGCTCCTAAATCGGTAATTTCCCTGCCCTCACACTCACTTCCCTCAAGAGTGGTCATTCAAAACATAAGTCAGATTTGGCCACTTCCATGCTAAAAATCCTCACATGGCTTCCCATCTCATTATACCAGCCAGACAGCTGACACTGGCCTACTGTGCCCCATATGATCTCATCCTTCTTGCCCCTGCAAATTCACTCACTCTCACTTCATTTAATGCGTTACTCTTCAGTCACACTGGCTGCCTTCAGATTCTTCAAACATACAATCACTGTTCCTGCCTCAAGGACTCCATCCTTGTTTTATCCTTGCCATTCCGTCTGCATGGAATGCTCTTCCATATGAATTTTGTGTGGCAGCCTCCTTCTTGTTCTTCATATCTCAGTTTAAATGTCACCTCCTTATAGAAGTCTTCCTGAACCGCTGAATAACAAATAGCCACCTAGCCACTCCCTTTCCATCAGAAGAATTTTAATTCTCTGTACATTGCTATCTGCTATTTTCTTGTTCACTACAATTTCTGATTTTGTTGTTTATCATCTACCTCCTCTTCATAAGTTCTATGAGAGCAGAAACTTGCCTTGTTGCCTGTTCTATTTCCCAGTGCCTACAGTGGTGCCTGGTACATGGGAGACACTCCATAAATATTTGCTGATTGAATGGATACCTTGCTGTTATTTATTTACTTCTGTTTTCAGGACTGAGACCAGATGGTCGAGATGCTTCAGTCCAGCTGAGAAATGCTTGGGACTCTCTCTACTGTAATTTGCAGCGAAAGAACCCTCAGCTGCCAACCTATATGGAACAGCTGGCCCAGTAGCAGATTCCTAACACCAGCTTTAGATAAGGCCTTAACGATGATGAAGTTCCTCACACTTCCACCTGAGAATCCCCTGGGGCATAAAAAATGCTACAGCCTAGGGCTTTAGTAACTGCCCAGGCAACAAAGTGTTTGATATTTAGGCAAAAGCGCCTACCTCTGATTAATCCAAGCAAACGTTGGGCCTCCTAAATAGTCATCTTATAGGCTGAAACTTTTCCTACCAGTACTGCCAAGGCTGCAGACAGCTGTGAAAATCCTTCTAGAGCTAACATTCATGTGCCTCAACTCATATGAAGCCAACTGTAAACTGGTGCCAACTTCAAGTGCTCATTTTGTGTAAGGTAAAGATGTATTATTTCCATTTTACAGCTGAGGAAACTGAGTCTCAGAGAAGTTATAGGACTTGCTCTGGATCTGGTGACCCTAAATCTTTTATTCGTGAGTACTTTCAACAGTGTTTGAAAGTGTGTCTGGTTTTCAGAAATGACCGAATGTCACTTGAACCTAAGTAAAGCAAATTAAGTAGATTCTCAAGGTTGGATAATACAGTTTCCAACTAGTAAATCCCTACAGGATCCAGAAGGGGCCTTAGAGATTATCCAGGTTAATAAGAAAACTTCAGAAAACCACATATGTACTCAGGATCCCACTTTTTTGGCTTTTATTTGTTTGGGGGCAGACCTTGTTCATGCTAAACAAACCCATCCTAACCTCTGCAGCACACACCTGGCACAGAGAGGGGACAGAGCTGAGAGACCAACTATTCCAATCTCGGCCCTTCTGCCAAGATGGCTTAAAGATATAAACACTCTGTGTTAGCATGTTTCAAGGGAGCAGCTTTTTCCATTGTTATATTAATGAGAAACAAAGGAGGAGGGGTGGAATCTCTTTGCTTTAGAAAACAATATCAATCCATTAGAAAACATACTAGATAATTACTATATGAGAGGTGTGTAAAGACCTGTAGAAGTCAGTCATTTCCCTTGGTAGCTATTATGCTGTGGAGAGATGGCATCTGCACCATTCATAACTGTAGCGCACAAATTGGCACAGGGAGAAGGCCAACAGCAAGCTGTTCCAGGTAGACCAGATGTCTCGAAGGGAGGCTGTCTCTCTAGAAGTAAACACAATGTCTATTTCCTGTCACTTTCACTGTTGAATAATTAGCTATTTGGTATCTGGAATAATTATTGATAAATAGGGTAATCCTTTTTAAAAGAGCATCCCAACTGTTCTGTTCTCAGAAGGAAGCACTTTTTCAAAACACATTCTCCAAAGGCACTGTTTTATCCCCTTTTCCCAATCAGGAGCTGGTCTTGTGCTGCCAGATGTTGACTCAGAGATGAGGGAACGTGTCGGTGGCCACTCTCTTGGGGGAAAGGTAGAAAAGGTGAAGGGGGAAAATAACTGGAGAATGTAAGAAGGCCTTTTTTGCCGTCATTAACAGTCAATCCGAAGGAGGTTGAAGGATGCTGGGGAAGTGGATGGGTGGGGAAAGAGACAGATGTAAGCCATGAAGTCATACACAGATCAGTACTCACTGGGGATGCTTGGCCAGCTTTGGTTTGGCTGTGAATCCAATGGGCATACGATTTGTTCATTTAACAAATATTTCTTAAGTTCCTTCTACATCTGGGGAAGTGGTCTAGGCATTTGAGATCCATCAGTGAAAAACAAAAACAAAACAAAACAAAGATCCCAGCCCTTGTGGAGCTCCAGTGGGAGATTCAGACCAAAAAAAAAAAAATCCTAAAGATAAAAATAAATTATATAGTGTGCTAGTGGGTGATAAGTGCTATGGAAACAAGAAAAAAGAATAAAACAGTTAATAGGGACTCGGAGTCCAGGGTGTGAGAGCCTTTTGCAATTTTAAATTGGCTTTCTAGAGGGGGCATTTTGGAAGTGGTATTGGTGCATAGGTTTGACAGGGTGGAGAAGCCGGCCATGCAGATATCCCAGGAAAGAGCATTCCAGGCTGAGGGAACAACCATTGCAAAGAGCCTAAGGTGGGAAGATTACCTGTAGAGTTTGAAGGACAGCAAGGAGTCCAGAATTGCTGAGTGAGTGTATGTGTGTGTGAGAGAGGAGGGGCTCGGGGTAGGGGATGAGGAGGGACAGAGAAAAAGGGGAGAGGGAAGTGGGCAGTAAAGGATAAGGGATCTAGGGCCTTGTTGGTCCTTGCAGGAGCGTAACTTTAGCTTGACGGAGAATGGGGAGGTTTTACATATTTTAGATCAGAGAAGTAGCCTTATGTGATCTATGTTAACACACACACACACACACACACACACACAAACATCTGTCTGGTATGTTGAGAATAGATTATGGCATAAAAATAAAAGATTTCTAAACATATTGCCTTATATGACAAGGTTGCGATGAGACTCCAATGCAAAAAAAAATGCTTTAAAAATTATAAAGCACAGTGCAGACCCAAACTATAATTATTTTGCAAACAATAGAGTTCAAAAGCCAAGGTCCCTCTCGCCCCTTCCGATCCTTGAGTAGTAACTGCATTCATGCAATTAAACTAGCCTGTTTAAAAGAAGCTGCAGGAAAACTGATAACTATGTATTCAAAAAATGTAATTTTATGCCTGAGTTTTAAGTCATTTAGATTTTGCAGATTGCTATTTATTTTATGTTCAGTTTTTGAAATAAATGCTTAAAAAGACGCGTTAGTACTAGGCTTGAATACTGAAGACTTCAAATACAACAACAGACCAGGAGAGGAGCAGAAGTGTGGGAACTTTAAACCTATTTCTTTCTTAATCCCCTCGGAGAGCTAGACTGGAACACTGGCTGGATCTTCCAACATTTCTGGGGGTGCTCTCTGTTCTTTGCGGTGGCCCTGCCGCCAGGTGAACGCTGCCGGTGGGAGAGCACACACTTAGTGCGGCCAGCTGACCTTCACAGTCTGGGGGGAAATTTTAAACGATTGTGGAGAAGAGGCCTTGAGACTCCAAGAGGAAGAAGAAAAAGGGGCCCAATGAAGCCTGAGCCTCCCAGGAGGTAGAACTGAGTTAATGAACAGGGCTGATTATCCAAGGTAATTATGTAAAAGAGAAGGCTAGGAGGAGTTCTAGATGGCTGCAACTTGGAGTTTACTCTGCTTAAGGTGAGTGTTTATGTTTCTGTGTTTTTGCTTCTCCGGCAAGGTTTTGTTTTGTTTTTTTTCTTCCCTGTTCCCTTCACCCAAGGCTCAGTTTGCAAAAGCAGCTCGCTTTGCGTGGCAGACCCCATTCTAATCCTTCTCTTTCCTTAGATTCCGAGCCCGGTTAGAATTAGTCTCCGCATCACGGGCTCCTGGGACCCTCCGCTCTATGCTCCTAGAGGAGGGAGCAGCTGTGTTCATCCCCCTACCCGCAAATGCCTCCGGTTCTTATTTGGCAGACACTCCCGCGGTGCTGCTGTCCAAAGACACACCTTCCCAGCCAGCCCAGTGGTCACGTCTCGCCCCAGCGGTTCGGGAGAAGCAGTGGGAACTCTGCGCTCCCCGAATCGAGCCCGCTACGCCGGGCATCTCCCTTCCCTTCCCCTTGACAAACGACCCAGCCTCAATCATCCCTGCTCCTTCCGAACGCTAGTTTTGTTTACGGAGCAAACCGAGGCTTTGGGCAACCTGCCGTTGCACGGCTCTCCTTCGGCTTGGGGAGGGAGGAGTAGCGTTCACAGTTCTCCAGTGTGCCATAGACTGTTAGACCAGATCCTTCAGATCTAGAGGCACACGCAGTGGGTGACAGAAGAGTGCCCCCTCCCCCCGGGCGGGTGGGGGTGGGGAGAGGAGCAGGGACTCGGCTTGGAGAAGGAGGCAGGGAGGCAGCTGCAGTGCTGCGAGGGGTGCGTGCGCGTGTGCCCAGCTCGCCTGCCGTCTCCCGGCTCCGTCTGCACTCCTCGGTGCGTGGGGCACGGGGGTCCGAGGGCCGGGAAGCCAGAGCAGCGCCTCTCGCCCAGGCCTCGCTTTCTCTGGACGCCCGGCAGTCCCCGGGGCTAGAGCGCACGGGGCGGGGCGCGAGACCCGGGCCGCGCTCCCCGCCCCCGCCTCTCGCGCCCTGCCTGGCTCCCTCTCCATTGAGTTTTCCTGCCTCGGGTGCCTATCAATGGTCCTGCTCCGGGATGCACACGCAGCTCGCGGCCGGAGGGGGGTAGTAGCCGCCGCCTCCAGGTGCAGGTTCTCTCCGGCCGCCGCCGCCACCCGCTGTCGCCGCGACTCGAGCCCAGGGCGCACTGAGGTCTCGGCCATGGGGCTGCGGAGGCTGCTGTTGCTGGCGTGAGAAGGGGCGACGGAGTTGTCGCGCTCGGGGGGTCCCCAGCTGCCTGCATGGATGTCTTCAGCTTTGTGAAGATTGCAAAGCTTTCAAGGTAGGGTCTGCGCGGGTTCCGTTTGCACCCAGGGCCGCTGCCGTGGGCAACTTGGTGCCTTATTTTTCGGGAGGCTGGGTAGAGGCAAAAGCTGGAAAGCGCGACGGAGCTTAAGACAAACGAAGTGGCCGGGGGCTGCCACATTCAACTTATTTCTCACTGGCTGCTGAGGCTTGTGTAGCGGCGGGTGTAGACCACACACAGAGAGGTACATACATGCCCTCACCAACACACTGATATTCACGACAGTTTGTTTTCCCTAAGGAAAAGCCCTAGTGGTGTTTGCGGTCCCATATATAATTCAGGGCTGAGAGAAGATGGTTGTAATTGCTACTGCTAGGGAAACCCAGAAGTGCTTGGAGCTTGGGTGCCTGCCTTCCAAGCTGCAGAGACCAAAAGTGCCGCCTTCCCCCAACTCCTAAATTACACCTCCACACCTCCACAAAGTCAGCTCCCAGATTGACCAGGTGCTGCCAACGGTAACCTAGATGGTGAAGTCATGGAGATAGAAGAGAAAGACTTTCAGCCGTTTTTTTTTTTTTTTTTTTGTAACTATATTCTTAAGCCTCGAAAGATTTAGAAATTTTCTTCTAAGTGGCCATGTTGTTAAAACAGTAGCTAAAACTAAATCATCGATTCAGACATTTTTGGGTAGTACTGATAAAAGAGGAACATTTCCACGCTTGGGCCGCCTAGGTGTTGCCTGGCCAGAGTACTCCTCCAGGTCTTTTGCCCTGCTTATGCTTCCAAAGTCTTCGTTCGAGCCACAGAGTAAGGTCTGTGCTTCTCGCTATGTGGCATTAACTGGGAAGAGCCCGATAGGAGCGGTCTTGGAAAACCATGCCCAACCTTCTCTGCCCCTGGAGCTCTTTATAGCAGCTACCACCAGGACGTAGGAGGTAGACAGTTGGGTTTTTCCAGGATGTAGCTTAAAAACTTACTTGCAATATGGACAGAATAATCCCAGGTTTTCCTTCAGTCCTGAGTGTCAGAGTGAGATGTGTTGATTGCATCAGGCAGGGATGAGCAGCTTTCAGTAGTCAGAGGTAGAAACGTATGTTGACTTTGCTTTATTAAATTACATTAGACCTCTTCAGAAAGGTTCTGTTTGGATGTTGCCATTCTCTCCGACATCTACAGGTCTTTGTTCTGCCTGCCCATCTCCACCTTCCCTTTCTACTAACATGGGTCAGTCTTCATGCCACTAGCAGATTTCCCCAGGGAGAAAGGCCCATTGCAGCTTACTCTAAGTAGACTGGAGATACGCAGTTGATGGGTAAATACCTTTGTCTTAGAGCAGCTCAGGAAGAGGTGTTGTCCTGCAGATCAGAAGACTGATGTGTTAAGCAGTGGATGATTGTGGTGTGGCAA
The DNA here is from genome assembly GCF_006542625.1 of Nomascus leucogenys. Lineage (NCBI taxonomy): Eukaryota > Metazoa > Chordata > Mammalia > Primates > Hylobatidae > Nomascus > Nomascus leucogenys. Next base: position 10,631,634 of record NC_044406.1, read on the forward strand.
ATTATTTGCTTTCAAGCTGATCTCATAGAGGGCCATTGCTTCACACCACTATTCTATTAACTTCCTGCATGCTTCTGCCTAGGGCTAGTTTCTAAACAGCTGTCAAATAATGAACCATGGTTGGGAAGCAGCTGTGTGCAAGTTTAGAGACTGAGTGGTACCGTGTGATGGACAGAGATACTGCTAAAGGGAAAGGGAAGTTCAACCAATAGTATAGTTCAAAGTAACCAGGATACTTTTTGGTGGCCTCAGATGCTAAAAACAGTTTAACAAAACATCTAGAGCCTCGAATTAGTCCTTAAACTTAGGAACTTTGGAGAGGACAGTGTCATGTGTCAGTGAAAAGATGTTTCATATTCTTTTTACTAAATTCTAGGACGCCTACATGATATTCACAAATCTGAGTTTTTGCAAAACTCAAGCAAGGCTGTGGGGAGAGTGGTATCTTATTTTAAAGAGAGTTTAAAATTTAGTAAATGAGTGTGAGTTTCACTTTCTGTCCTTAATGTGATCCAGTAGTGTTTATTCTAAAGACAGAAGGTGCGAATGTTCTGAGCTGATGTGCTGATTAAGAAATCTTCCATCCATAGAATTCTTATTTTTCTTTAGTGTGAGCTCAAGGATGGTCCCCAAGCTGAGATAGAAATACCTTTAGAGGGTCATCAGCATGTAAAAACACACGTTTGCAGTTGCTTGTTTCTGCCTTGGGAGGAAGAAAGTCTTGTATGTGTCTTAAACACTGTTACAGAAATCAAGTTCTTTTCTCAAAGGTGAAGTATGAAAGTGCTTATACTGCAGGATTTTCCTGATTTCAGAATGGATAATCTTCCTAAAGGATTTAGCTTTGATCAGCATGGTTACTTCAGTGCTTAAAATTCTCTAGGTTTAGAGGCAAACACATGTAGTTACCCTGGGTCCTGGCCTTGCCTTTGGTTCCTACAAACTTGAGTTTCTAAATGTTAATTCAGAAGGCGTATCTTGGAAGTGATATTTGCTTAGTGTCCTATCTGTGAGTAAAGACAGTGTAATTACAGAGAATTCCAAGAGAATATTATTCGACACTGGAATAAATAAACTGCCTGTTTTGACTTTTTAGAGTATCTACATTTAACTATTTGTTTCCAGAATCTATGCCCTTTTAATCATGGGAAAAATCAGAATTGACATTGCCCCTCAATAACCCAGTACCATTAAAAAAATTGCTGCCAAGTGTTGGAATTGCTGGTAAGTAGTTGGCACCCTTTACATCATCAGTTAGAGTTATGACCCTTGATTCCACCCTTCATGGGTGGCACAGTGTGTCATGGTTCTATGGTTCTATCTGAAGATGGTTTTTCCCGTTCTTCTGATTTTCTGGTTCTTAAACTGCTTGATAGTTTACATGCAGTTTTACTTCACTGTTTCCTTGGTAACAGTTCTATATTATTTTCCATCCTTGTAGATGAGAGCATTACAGATGATTGCCTTATAAACCAGTAATAGTATAAAAACAGGCATATATTTTTATTGTTACTGCTCTTTGTATTGACTATTTTATTTGTAAAGAAGGTGCATTCTTTCAAATGTTTATAGAAGAATGCAGTCCAGTAGAAAAACATGATTATGCCCCTTTTGCCTGAGGGAGATGATTTGAGATCCAAAACTCATAGGGATGTTATTAAATGGAGTGATATATTCATAGATTGAGTCCCTGATTTGACTTCTTTTCTTTAAGCAAAACGGTAGACTTGGTGATAATTATTGAGTCCCCACTGTTGATATGATGATTTCTTACAGTAGTAGGTAAATTTGGGGGATGCTTTATTTTGCATTTTCTTATAGTTGCATGGGTTATTTTATGGTATGTAGCAGTGACTAATATCTAATATTAGAATGCTAATTAGAATGCTAATTTTCTTACAAGTATCTTGTATTTGAGGAAAAATACAAAATACGTATGTATAGTTTCCTTAGATGTTTATGTCAAATCCATTTAGATACTACTAAACTTCAGTCTTTTACCTTTATCTTATTCAGAATTAAATATTTCCCAGGGAAAAGGGGAAGTTAAAGAAGTAATGCAAAAGGTCAGGGTTTTTCCCATATCCGCTATTTTTACTGAGTAATTGTATTAATATTGCTGGTAATAGTGAGCTCTGGAGGCTAGCAATGAAAAAACCCCAAAGACTCTGGATTTGAATTTTATTAAAAATGCTACTTGCTCATCTTCTGAGTCCTTTCTAAGTTCTGCTGATTTTTGTGGCTGTCAGGAGGTGAAATGCTGAACAGTTTCGTAACAGAACTAGATTCCTGTTTTAGGAATATTTAACTCTAGTTTCCCAAGAGTTGCTAGTTTGAAGCTGTGAAAGTCTAGTCGCCCGCAGTTCTGGGAAGAAGGCGTCTAGGTCAGGCTTTGTACCATTTCAAGCATATCTCTCTCTCTCTCTCTTATTGTCTGGGGCAAGTGAGTTTCACCTTCTTGATATCAGAATTTGGTACAGACTGACAGCTGCAGTGAAACTTACTTGTACTTTAAATGCATGACCTGGAAAGTCTCACTTTCTGCTTCTGGTCCTTCCAGCTGTTCATTCTTTCCCTTTACATACACATACACTGTTCAACTTTAGTACTTTGTTATTTCATTTGAGGTTAACCGTGGAAGTTTAGCTGTAAGAGAATGTACATTATTGGTGAACTAGAAATGTATCTTTAAGGAATGAACTTGAAACCACTGGTTTCACACTTGGCTCAATAAGAAAACTCAAGACCGTTTAAAATCTTTGTTGAAGCATACCGTCCTGAAATCTACCACTGTTACCATCAAATGATCTTTAATCTTGAAAGCTAATCATAGCAGGAAAAGAAAATCATGAATAGGCTAAAACGGGTTGGCACACTGTGGCCTATGAGCCAAATCTGGCTTGCTGACTGTTATGGCATAGCCTGTGAGCAAAGAATGGTTTCTTTATTTTTAAATGCTTCAAAAATATCAAAAAAAGAATAATATGAAATTAAAATTTCAGTGTCCATAAAGTTTTATTGGAACACATGTCCATTCATTTATGTATTATCTATGGCTGCATTTGCCTGACAACAGCAAAGTTGACTAGATGCCACAGAGACCTTATGGCCCACAAAGCCTAAAATATTTACTCTCTGGCTCTTTACAGAAAAAGTTAACTGACCCCTGGGTTAAACAATGCCTTTTTCCTGTTTTCTCTTCTTTATCATTATCAGCACACGTGTGGGCACACACATGTCAAATCAAGCATATTATAATAAATACTTGAATTCACTGACCCCTGGGTTAAACAATGCCTTTTCCTGTTTTCTCTTCTTTATCATTATCAGCACACATGTGGGCGCACACATGTCAAATTGAGCATATTATAATAAATACTTGAATTCACTAATGCACATTACCAATTAATATAGACCTTATCTTTATTGAAACTTCTGATCTCAAATTACTTCTTGAACTGTTGGAAACTGACCATTAGAAGTGGACATAATTGTCTTACTAATTTGTTGCACTTGGAAAAATTATGCATGCTTATTCTTTGGTCACTAAGTTGACCTGATATTTTTGGGGAGCTGGAGAGTTGCTTTTTAAAGGTGATGTTTGCCTTCCATAAATATCCAGTTCAAAATGGATGGAAAAAGAATGGGTGATACTACTTGTATAGCTTCAACCAATGTGTGCTGGTGAACTGATAATCAAGTCAACGGGAGAATGCCTAGTATTTCCTTACAGTACACTTGAGCCATCTGGTCCTAATGGCTAATGACCTTCACTAATCTGTTTCCAAATGGAAATAAAACTAGATAAGTGGATTTAGTTGTAGCCAGAGGAATGGAGGTAGGCTGTATCAATTTGGAGTTGAGTTTAATCTAACTTTCCTATGATTTGACTGAGAGCATTGTAATGAAAAACCATAGACTACCTTTAGTTCTTTACAGCAAAAACATATATCAAAAGTATGCTGCCTTGCTTCTGAGTAATTTAGGTCATTATGTACTTAAGCTCTGAAAATTATCTTCAAGAAATCTAAGTCTTAGTTTTAGATAACAAAGTTAACATTCCCATTTTTTTTTTTCCTGGCAAAGAGATGAGAAGGGTTTTCTGCCAGAACTGTTCTTTCAGAAATATATTTTCAAGTATGGTTTACAGAATTCGGCATAAGATAAATAGTCTATACTAAATAATTAGTGAGTGAAGTAATATGCAATTCGTTCTAACATTTGTTGCAAACAAATTGTCATATTTGTTTAGCTGAGCAATTACCGTGTCAGTACTTCTTTATTGAATATAAAGGAATACAATGCACATGTTAAAAGTAAATAGACTGCTCTTGGAGTTGGTCTCAGAGAATAAACTTTTATTTCTGTTTTTACATTTGCAGTGTATATATATATATATATATATATACACACACACATATATATATATACACACATATATATACACACATATATATATGTACACACATATATATGTATATATGTGTATATTTGGTGATTGATGGTTAAAAAGTCATCAACTTGTATTTCTAAGGAGTCTCTGTTTTACTGCTTTAAGCTCAATAAGCAAAGTTATGATGATATTGAAATGGGTTTTTATAGATGTCAGTAAGTTTTTATTTTAGAAAGTCTTTTGTGAAAGCTAGGAAAACACAATCATTTCTATGAAAGAAATGTTTCCAAAGTTTGAAAATGAAAAGTAATTTCCCTGCAATTACAATTTACTATAGGGTTTTAATTTTTATTTTGGTTATTTTTTATAGGCTTCACAAGTTTTATGAGATTTGCTTAATTGAAAATAAGAACATGATTACCTGACAAAGATGAGGTTCAAAGAAAGCAGTAGGCAAAAGTTCATAAAATTAATGGTAAAATTTTCCTAATGAATGTAGGAATGAGTGTATTTTTCTATCGAACTGGCACAGTTATTTATCTGGTCAGAGACTGGTGTAGGGGAGAACATGCGGCCATCTGGCTAATTCAAGGCTGTTGTATTGATTCAACATTGGATCACATACTGACCATGGTGATTTTACAATGGTTCCTGTAACTGGAGTCCTGGATATTTGACTCTTTTGAAATTCACCATCCAAGTCACCAGTCTTTACCCTAGTACAGGAGCGGGTTAGCAGTCTCAGCTATACAGTGGTGGAGTCTGGAATTAGTTTTGGTGTAAATCCCAAACCTGCCCAACTGAATTGTGGCTCAGGGCAATGTCCTACTTCGTGGCCCAGGGCCTGGGCTGGCAAACTTAACCTATCTGATGTGTTTACTTATGTTGGAAAGCTTTATGACCATTTTTCTAAATAAAGTTTTATTAAAACACAGCCATGCCCTTTTGTTTGTATACTATGGCTGCTCTTGGGAGAGCTGGATAGCTGTGACAGAAACCACATGGCTTGCAAAGCCTAAAATATTTACTCTCTGCCCTTTACATGGGTATTTTACTGTTCTTCTTTGATCTCTCTGGCCAGTACTCAAATTTCCCTTTGGGGCAGTCTGGGTGTCAGCCTTCTTTACTAGCAGGGAGAAGGATGGATATGGTTGGAGTTTCACCCTGAACACAGTCAGCCTTGCCAGCCCTGCTCTGGGGGACTTAAACTGTCAGCACTTGCAATACCACTTGTAGGTTAACTTAGAAGCTTTGTAAAGTGCAAATTGGATCCTCCCTGTCCCCTCCGTCTACATACTTTTGAGGGCAAAATCCAAATTCTTTTATCTTTACCCTTTTGGATTTGGCCCGATTCACTTGGTTCCTTTGAGAACCATATTTCTCGGGCTGGGTGTGGTGGCTCACGCCTGTAATCCCAGCACTTTGGGAGGCTGAGGCGGGCGGATCACAAGGTCAGGAGATCGAGACCATCCTAGCTAACATGGACAAACCCCGTCTCTACTAAAAATACAAAAAAATTAGCAGGGCGTGGTGGCGGGCGCCTGTAGTCTCAGCTACTCGGGAGGCTGAGGCAGGAGAATAGCTGGAATCTGGGAGGCGAAGCTTGCAGTGAGCTGAGATAGCGCCACTGCACTCCAACCTGGACAACAGAACGAGACTGTGTCTCAAAAAAAAAAAAGAAAAGAAAAAGAGAACCATATTTCTCTGAACTTATTATTCTTCCTTTCCAGCCTTAACTTCCTACTCAACACCAAACACACACATGTATACACACACACACACACACACACACACACATCTACCGGTAACCATGTTGAATTTTTTAGAAGTCCTAAAAAGTGCCACACCCTGAGCCTTTGCATAAACTCTTCATTTTGTCTGGAACAATCTTTATCTTGCCTCCTTTACACCTGAAAAATTCCCATCTGTCTTTTATATTTCAGCTTTTAATCTAAGGTTGTTCCATGTCACCTTCTCCAACCTCCCAATCCTGGGTTAAATAGCTCGACTGACATCTTTTATTAGTGAAGATAATTTCACTGCTTTAACAGATTAATCCCTCAATTTTTGTGGCCTATCTCTTGTTTGCTTGATACATAAAACAGGCATTTCTGATGGTGTGGGGGAGCTCTGATATGCTCAGCCATTCTGAGAACCTGTAAGATAGGACTCTCTCATCTTCAGTATGCTATCGAAGGTTTCCTGCACATCAATGTTCAGCTGACAGATGAGGGGAGAGAATGGCAGAAGATTGGGTGATAGGTTTTTTAAGGGCCATGCCCAGAATTAAAGTATACCATTCTACCCTCATTCCATTAGGCAGAACTCTGACCCTATGTAACTGTGAGGCAAGCTGGGAAGTTTAGTGCCACTGTGTGCCCTATCTGTGCTGGACATGTCGTGCCCTGCTCTTTTCATAACATTTCTTCATTATGTGGTAGATTGTAATTTTGTTCCCAATTCTTAAATCTTTCCTGAATCCAAGCCTTTTCCATGTGACATTATAGTTCTACCTCCTAGAGGTAGAGAGTACTTCTTTGCCCCATTGCTGTTGGGCTTGGCCAAGTAACTTGCTTTGGCAAGTGGAATATGGACAGAAGTCACAGGCCATCTGTTTTGGTACAAGTTTTTGGTAGGAGAATGCCTTTGAGGTATTGTACATTTCTAAAAAAGAATGTAAAAAAGTAAAAAGCTCTTAACATTGCTATATGAAGAACTGCCTGGTTTAACCTTTTGGTCCTAGAAGCTAGATTCACATGGACCAGCACCATCAGGCAAACCTGTGAGCATGAAAACAGATGCTTATTCTTGTATGACACTGTGTTATGCTGCATTGTTGTGGCAACGGCTGACTGGTATAGATTGTATTATAATTGAGTCCAGTTTTGATCTGTGTCTCATTTATGAACTCTTCAAGGGCAAATCCCCTTGTATTAAACCTCCTTGGTTTATAGTAGACTTAAGAATACCTTGTTTCATTGCACTCTGGTTTATTGGTGCTTTACAGATACTGCACTTTCTACAAATTGAAGGTTTATGGCAACTCCACATCAAGCAAGTCTATCAGCACCATTTTTTCAACAGCATGTGCTCATTTCATGTTTCTGTGTCATATTTTTCATTATTATTATTATATCTGTTATGGTGATATGTGATCAGTAATCTTTGACGTTACTATTGGAATTGTTTGATGTTACTATTGTAATTGTTTTGGGCTGTCATGAACCACACATATAAGATGGCAATCTTAATTGATAAATGTTGTGTGTGTTCTGACTGCTGTACCAACTAGCCATTCCCTCATGTCTCTCCCTTTCCTCAGGTGCCCCTATTCCTTGAGACATAACAATGTTGAAATCAGGCCAATTAATAACCCTACAGTAGCCTGCAAGTGTTCAAGTTAAAGGAAGAGTTGTACATCTCTCACTTTAAATTGAAAGCCAGAAATAATTAAGTTTGGTATGGAAAGCATGTTGAAAGCTGAGATAGGCCAAAAACTAGACCTCTTGTGCCAAACAGTTCACCAAACTGTGAATACAAAAGAAAAGCTCTTGAAGGAAATTAAAAGTGCTACTCCAGGAAACACACAAACGATAAGAAAGTGAAACAGCCTTGTTACTGATACGGAGAAAGTTTGAGTGGTCTGGATAGAAGATCAAACCAGCCACAACATTCTGTTAAGCCAAAGCCTAATCCAGAGCAAGACTCCAACTCTCTTAAATTCTGTGAAGGCTGAGAAAAGTGAGGAAGCTGCAGATAAAACGTTTGAAGCTAGCAGGGATTGGTTTGTGAGGCTTAAGGAAAGATGCTGTCTCCGTAACATGAAAGTACAAGGTAAAGTGGCAAGTGCTAATGGAGAAGCTGCAGCAAATTATCCAAAAGACCTAGCTAAGATCACTGATGAAGATGACTACACTAAACCACAGATTTTCAGTGTAGACTAACCTTCAATTGGAAGAAGATGCCATGCAGGACTTTCATAGCTAGAGAAGAAAAGTCAATGCCTGGCTTCAAAGCTTGAAAGGACAGGCTGACTCTCTTTTTTGGGGTTAATGCAGCTGGTGACTTTAAGTTAAAGCTAATGCTTATTTGCCATTCCAAAACTTCTAGGGCCCTTAAGAATTATGCTAACTCTACTCTGCTTGTGTTCTAGAAATGGAATAACAAAGCCTGGATGACAGTGCATCTGTTTACAGCATGGTTTACTGAATATTATAAGCCCACTGTTGAGACTTATGTTCAGGAAAAATAGATTCCTTTCAAAATATTACTGCCCATTGACAATGTACCTGGTCACCCAAGTGCTCTGAGGGAGATGTACAAGGAGACTAATATTGTTTTAATACCTGTTAACACAAAATTTGTTCTGCAGCCCAATGATCAATGAGTAATTTTGACTTCCAAGTCTCATTATTTAAGGAATTTGGCTGGTCTGAAGGTAGTGAGTTATCTCAATTGATTGTTCGCAGTCAGTTATAGATTGAACTTCTTGTTCTACTCTTTTCCACATTCTCACTACTACACTTGACTAGTCTTAAAAAAAGAGATATATTTTGTATGGTTATAGCTGCTATAGAGAGTGATTCCTCTGATGAATTTGGGCAAAGTAAATGGCAAACCTTCTGGAAAGGATTCACCATTCTAGATGCCATTAAGAACATTGATGATTTATGGGAGGATGTCAAAATATCATTAACAGGAGTTTAGAAGAAGTTGATTCCAACCCTCATAGATGACTTTGAAGGGTTCAAAACTTCAGTGCAGGAAGTAACTGCAGATGTTGTGGAAATAGCAAGAGAGCTAGACTTAGTGGAGCCTTAAGATGGGACTGAATTGCTGCAATCTCATCATCAAACTTGAATGGATTAAGGGTTGCTTCTTACGGATGAGCAAATAAAGTGGTTTCTTGAGATAGATTCTACTCTGGGTGAAGGTGCTGTGGGCATTGTTGAAATAAAAACAATGAATTTAGAATATGACATAAACTTAGTTGATAAAGAAGCAGCAGGGTGCGAGAGGATTGACTCCAATTTTGGAAGAAGTTCTGTGAGTAAAATGCTATCAAACAGCATCACATGCTACAGAGAAATCTTTCATGAAAGAAAGAGTCAGTCGACACAGCAAACTACATTGTTGTCTTATTTTAAAACATTGCCACAGCCACCCCAGCCTTAAGCAACCACCACCTTGATGAGTCAGCACCCATCAACATGGAGGCAAGACCCTCCAGCAGCAGAAATATGATGACCCACAAAAGGCTTAGATGATCATTAGCATATTTTTAACAATAAAGTATTTATAAACTAAGGTATGCCATTGTTCTTTTAGACATAATGCTATTTCACACTTAATAAACTACAATATAGTATAAATGTAACCTTTATATGCACTGGGAAACTAAAAAAATTATGTGACTCATTTTATTGCAATATTAGCTTTATTGCAGTAGTCTGGAACCAAACCTGCAATATCTCTGAGGTATGTCTGTACTGAGTAAGTATTTGGTGAATTGTGAATGAATCAGGGTGAAACCATGCTGTGTTGCACATGATGTCGAATACTGATTATCACAGGTATGCCTGCTTCTGTATGTCATTCATCAGATTGCATTGCTCCTTCCGATTTTTGGGATCTGCTGTCACTGCTTATTTATTGTAGCCATTTTACCCTTGGCAGTGAACTGCTCCCTACCTCTACAGCTTGGGACCCAGCCCTATATCTGGGCCCATATCCTCTCATTCTCATATTTCTTTCCTTTCCTTCTAGTCCTGAAAGTCCTAGTCTTCTCTAATTATATACATTTTGTCTTTAGTACCAGGAGAGAATTGTAGATAATATTGTAGAACAGACATAAAGTTTAAAGAAAATAGAAGGCTAAGTGATATCATTGCTGATAGAATTTCAAGTATTTATGTATCTTTATATGTTCTATATCTTAAAAACTTTTTACAATAAAAGCATCCTACTTTTACAATCAGAAAAAAAATCTTTAAGTATTGTAAAATATTACCGTTCAGGAAAAATAGATTCCTTTCAAAATATTACTGCCCATTGACAATGTACCTGGTCACCCAAGTGCTCTGAGGGAGATGTACAAAGAGACTAATATTGTTTTCATGCCAGTTAAGTATTGTAAAATACTTAAAGATTTGATCATGGGAGTTTTTTTTGTACTTAATGTGATATTAAAGAACCTATGATCAGGTATTTTACATATACAATATACATTGTCTTGCTAAAATATATATATATATATATATTTGACCCAGAGTTAGTTTTTTATCACTCTTTTGAAATATCACACTGAATAAACAAATTTTAAGAAAAGGGCCTATGAGAACTTTGCTTAAAAATTAAAATATAGCACTACCTGTGAAAAAGCAGAAGGAAATGCCCTGTGCAGTGATATAGAAAGATCTCTGAATACATTTATTGTTAAGTGAAAATAGTAAGGTTAAAAAAAACATTAAAAAGATGAGGGAGATGGAACATATATTTTTTCTTGTATTTGCATAACAATGGCTGGAAGGATACACAAAAAATAACATTACTTAACTCTGTAAAGTGGTAGTTCAGAGGGTTATACGTGAGGGGGTGGGGTGCACGAGGACATGAGTGGTTCTCCATGTCCCATCCACACTTTATATTTTTATTTTATTTTTATTTGAAATGCTGGGTATATATTACCAAGTAAAAAATAAACTTGAATTTCAAAAACGCTAAAAGAATACCCATATAAATTCAAGGATCCAAACAATATCCACAAATTCTTCAAACATTTTTCTGATTGTTAAAGTGGATACCTTTATTGTAAAAAGTTTTGAATATATAGAATGTATTTAAAAAGATATATAAATGTTTGAAATTCTATCAGCAATGATATCATCAGTTAGCCTTCTATTTTCTTTAAATTTTATAACTGTGTTACAGTTAACATAAATACACTATTCTATCCTTACGTTTTTACAAAATATTTTGTTCCCATATCATTAAACCTTCTTTATAAATCTAAAATTAACAGCTACATGTACCACAGTTTACTTAACGATTTCTTATTTATTAACATTTAAGTTGTTTCCAGTGTTTTGCTTTGGATAACAATGTGATGAATATGTTTACAGCTAAGTCTTTGGATTTCATGGGCAGATTTTTTTCTTATGACATCAAAAATAGTATATTGAGTATTTCAAAACCCATAAAAGACAGGAGGTAATCTGAGATGCCATTAAAATGATATTCAAATTTTATGCTAAAATTGTGGGCATTCTAGTTCCTCAAAGATATTGAAGTTGACAAGCAGCATTTGTCACAGGAGTTAACCTAGTGACAAGACTTGAAGTACTTAGTGATGGGGAAAGCTTGAGTAATGGTAGTTGGAACTTCAGGTAGATTTGAGCAAGTTGGGCCTCTGTCTCCTTATTTGTAAAACAGGAAAATTATGCAATATTCCCTCTAAAGTTAATTATATTTCAACAGTTCCATCGTTTTACCATATAATGGGTAAATTCAAAGAAATTCATCTATGAGAACCTAGATTAAAATAGTTTGCAACACTAGGCAGCTGTAAGAATAAAGAACAAGGAAACACTTTATGCAGTGATATATGATGGTCTCCAGGACATATTTATTAAGCGAAAATAGTAAGACTCACAAAAGTAAATATGCTTATATTTACATAAAAATACTGAAAGGATATATAGGAAACTAATAAAAATAGTATCAGAATGGGGGGTAAGGAAGAAGAAAATCTATTTAGACAACAGAAAGAAGATTGGGTAAATATGATTTCCCAAAATGTGATAAAATGTTGAAAAATCAACCCCGGAGAAAATATAAATTGCTAACTCGGACAGTTTTAACCTGAATTTCTTAGTTTTCTCTATTTTGAATGAATGAAACATAAGAGATAGTTTAATATATTAAAGATATGTATTATACAAGTATAATAGAAATTTCAGATCTATAAAATTTTAATGATAACTTTTACTAGCAAATTAAGATAAAGCTGAAAGATCATATCGTTATAAAAATGATGTTACTTTTTGCATACAATTTAGTATTCTGAAGCAATTTTTTTTTCATTTTTAATATCAAGATAAGGTTTTCTCTGATGGGGATATAAAGAGAAAAATATTTTTATGTGCACCACCTTTCAACCAGGAAAGCTTATACGTTTTTTCAACTTAAATTTTATTAATTGTTGACAGCAATCTTCAAAATCTTATCCTCTGATGATATTCTATTCACTAAAGGGGACAACTTGATGTTTTTTAGAGAACCACATTCCAGGGATGTATTGATGGATGTTTCCTTTAGGATTGTAATTTGATTATGATGCCATTAGTTCATAATTTGGCTTTCCGGTTGAGATCATGTTGACAGACTGAAGAATAGAGTGTTATTTAAGTAAGCTGATGAAGCACACATAGGAGGCAATAAAGAATCTAATCCTTCTCTACTGGTTAGTGCCTTACTTTATCTCCCTTTCGTGCCGATGTGGTCATGTAAACTCCATAAACTTTCATTTATCTAGAATATAGTCATGTGTTAAAAAGGCTAGCTATTATAGGTAGATGTGCTAACATTTTTTAAAGATCATCTGAATGCAAGAACATATAGGCATAACACTATACTGGACATAATTCATAGTTTTATTGCTGGCCTACAAGTCATTTCAGATTTTTTGCTGTGTCCTAGAGTTGGCAAAGCATAGCCTGTGGGCCAAATTCAGTCGGTTTCTTGTGTTTGTGTTAAGCTAAGAATGGTTTTTACATTTTTAAATGGTTCCCCAAAATCAAGAAGAGAATAATATTTCATGACACATGAAAATTATATGAAATTCAAATGTCACTGTCCAGAAATAAAGTTGTCTTTGGAACATAGCCATTCCCATTCATTTATGTATTGTCTACAGTTAAAACAGTAGAACTGAGTGGTTGCTACAGAGACCATATGGCCTAAAAAGCCTGAAATATCTGCCCTTTACAGAAAGTTTTCTGGCCCTGGTCCTATGTCATCAAATATCATCAAGTGATTCTTGTTGGAGACAGATGGAATTACAAATGAATATGTAGATACGGATTTAGATATATACATATTTTTACCTTTAGATAATACAACTTTGCACTTACAGATGTTTCTCTGTATAAATGTTCCCACTGTAAAGAGTTCTTTCTCTTCTCAAATAGTCATTAAACAATTTGAATAGGAATTGTGTTTTAAATATTTATATTCTCCTGCCATGCTCACTTTCTTTCCCACAAAGGAGATGTAATAGCCCCCACTTGCTATGCAGGAAATGATTAAAAGCAAACTGATAATAAATTGCGTTCCCCTTTGTCCACTGGTTGCTCTGCTGAGACAGGTGGATCCTTTGAAGGGAAGTGTGGAAACCACACTGGAAAAGTTGGCTTGCTTCAGAGGAGAGATGAAATAGAAGGGGATGTAGTCTAGCCCTGCCCTTCCAGGTTATCCAGCTGCTACCTGCTTCCATGGGAGTGGATGTCAACATTCTACTATGACATGGGTCATTTATTTAGAGACACCTATACTTAGTAGGACATGTATACCCTAAATAGCTACTGTGTTTTAAGTGAAAAATGTCATCCTCAGTATACTTTCTTACTTCGAGTTTATCAGGACATTTTAGCTGCAAGTAAATCAATGCTTGATTAAAGGGGCTTAAACAAAATATTCCTAGATATATGTGATTCCCGGATTGGGGTTCATGGACTCAGTGAAGTCAACAACGATCCAGGTGTTTTCCCTCTTCCTGCTCCATCAGCCTGAGGCTTTGTCACCTCATGGGTGTAATGTGGTTGCCACAGCTCTAGGCATCATCTCATCATATGACTGGGTTCAGAGGTATGAAGCAGGGGTGGCCAGAGCACTGTGAACGTTCTCTTTGTGAGGCTCTTTCTTTTAATCCTGGAGGGACATCTTTTCTAGAAGCTAGAATTTTCCCTTAGAGAATCTCATTGCCCAAAATGGGTCACATGGTCACACCTAGAAAAGGGCAATGAAATGGTTTTCTCTGGCTCACCTTCACAGAGGCCCAAACACTCAGAATCAGGGTTCTAGCAGCATGGAGGAAGAAGGGAAGAGGAATTGAGAAAGCAATCAACCTGCTGTTCTTCTTTAATAATTACATTTTTATTCAGAGATACACTTGGAGAACAACAACAAGGCTATTGATTGCAGAAGAAAAACATCCATCTGGATATCATACCCATATTCTGGTAGAAATATATTATCCTTATTGCTTTATGACCAAATTGAAAGTATATTCATTAAAATGCTGTCAGCAGCAAGTAATAGAAAAGACAACAAAAAATAGATTAAAGAGGAGGACAATTTTTTTTTATCTCACATAAGAAATCCAGAGGGCCACTTTAGGGTTGGTAAACTTGATTCAAGGTGTCTGGGTTTTGACATCTTTTTGATGTGCCATGTCAGCCTGTTGGCTGAACCTCTTATGACTGTAGAATAGCTGCAATAGTTCCAGGTAGCATATCCTCACACACACAAAAAAAGACCAAAGGTGAGGAGAGGCAAGCAGGGTATGTTTTGTCCATGCCTCTTTTTCTGAGAGGGTGGAGAGTTTTCTCAGAAACTTCATAGCAGAGTTCCCCAATCTTTCATTGTCCAGAATTGCATCATGTTCCATGTATTTCGTAAACCTACCCAGTGAGAGGAATTGACATGGCTAGTTTAGCCTTGCAGACATCAGCAAACTGTGATCTGCAAGCAAATCCAGCCCACCACCTGTTTTTTTTTTAAATAAAGTTTTATTAGAACACAGCCATCCCTATTCATCTACATATAAATTTATGGCTGCTTTTGCAATAAAATTACTGAGTTGAGTAGTTGCAAGTGAGACCATATGGCACATAAAGCTTAAACTATTTACTATCTGGCCCTTTACAGAAAAAGTTTGCCAACCTCTGTTTAAGAGTCCTGGTAATTCTCAGCTGGAGGACAGATGTTTTGATATACCCCTGGGGTGTTTTAATTGTTTATAATGATGGGGTGGAGGTCCTATTGGCATATAGTGGGAAGGGACCGGAGATTCTAAACATCCTAACATGAGTAAAACAGTTTTACGTTATGAAAAGTTGTCTCTCTCAAAATAGTAGTGGTCCCCCATTGACAAACACTGGATGCTATCAATTAGGGTCTATTTCTAGTGTGAGAGAGGGCTGCAGCTCTCCCTACCTCTGTTCCACTGCCAGCCCAGCAAATGGCCATCTGATACCTCTGTAAAATTGAGACTCTGGGAGGAAAGGAGGAGAAATGACTGTTGGTTAGGCAACCAAGAGCGCTAGCTCTGGAGAGCAGAGAGGATTTGCTGAATTGATATCTCAAAAGGGGTGGTTATATGGGTACCTAATAATTATGGACTGATTCATCGGCTGGTGACAGTGGTTGCCCTAATGGGGAACAGCTCAAAATGCTGGAGTTTTACACAAGTGGGAAATGCGCTTCTCTGTGTTCCATATACTGCAGAATTTGAGTTCACAAGAACTGAAAAGGTCTTTTCATGCTTTTCTGTAATGAACAAATTATCTTCAACAAGCATGTACTAATCGTGTGATTGAAATTAAGTTTATAAAGATAATATACAATTAAGTAATTGAAAATAATTTTCTTGGTGTTTATGAGGAAACCAATTAAATTCTTAGACAAC
Organism: Nomascus leucogenys; assembly: GCF_006542625.1. Taxonomy (NCBI): domain Eukaryota; kingdom Metazoa; phylum Chordata; class Mammalia; order Primates; family Hylobatidae; genus Nomascus; species Nomascus leucogenys. The sequence continues at coordinate 10,647,713 of NC_044406.1, forward strand.
TTTGTTGTTCGGGTATCATGTTGAAAATAAATTTACAATCGTGCATTTCTTCTTCCTAAGCATTTTCTCACTGATTGAATAAGGTATAATAGTTCATAATAAAAATGTCTCAGCTACAGGTTTTTCCCATATCTACAGCCATAACCACAATAAATGAAGGCATGAGAATAGGTATGAAATATATACTGAATATTCCCACAAATGGGCAGGTATAGATGCTCACATGTTAAATGAATCAGATGTTTGATAACTGTAGTACTCTGATTTAATTTGACCAAAACCCACAGTAAGAAATTTGTCTTGCATTGTTACCCAGTCCACATATATACCATGTGTGTGTGTACATGCACACACATGCACAATTAAAACAGAAGTTCCACAAAATAGTGAGTTTGATAAAACCTGATTGTTTCATTTTATCCTTTTTTATATTCTGCTTATTATAGCCTATTGAAGTGGTTTCAGGACCCACTTCCCCCAGTAATTTGCTGCCCATGTTTGAAAAACACGAGAGTTGTGGATATGTGATTTGTTCCCCTTCTGGGAACTCTTCCCTCTTCTTCCTGGAACATCACTTTTTTTTTTTTCCTTTGGGGACTTCTTCTTCTCCAGGTCAACGATACCTCATATACCCCAGTGGCTACTGATCATCAGACTTCAGGACCCAGGCTGAGCAGTGAGAGCTTGGCCCCAGCATTTTATGAACTTGAGTTGACAAAGAAAGGCTTTGTTCCTCTATGGTGACAAGCCTTTAGGAATGTAAGTCCAGAGCTCCCCGTAACTATAGGTGTCAGTTCCAGGGACCTCTGCCCGAGAGCTAGCATCTACTGAGAGGCTGGGTGAAACGAGCATTTGGGGCTCTGGGTCCAGCCCTGTCGGAAGCCAGTATACCTTGGTGGGTTTACTTGTACACGCTGTTTTATTTTTTCTTAATTTACTCCAAGATGGTCTCTGTCCTGAAAGGGCTCTAAGTCATATACATTAACCAGTACACAAATGGTTAGCCCTGGGGATGGCCATATATTGATTCCATGATAGGATTTGATTGGCAAAGAATCTTCTCTTGCATCTGGAGTGGCCTAAGCTTTTTGAACGACACAGCCATTGCTTACCTTAGTGAGTCAAGAGGTGTGAGTGTATTACAAGCTTATAGAAGATAAACTTACTGTGTATGTATTTGTGTGTTTGTGTGTATACACATGCTCATGTATGTGTAGACAGACAATGGGGAAATAAAAATCAGGAGAAAGGAGGGGAAAAAAGGAAACGTAGACAGAGAGAGATTTGTTGACAAAAATTGATGTTATCATTAGCCAAAAATTCCATTTCCTCCCAAATTCTGCCAGTATTCTTTTTAGTATCTGCAGAGATTTGACTCCTAAGACTTGGGAGGTTATCAGATTGGGCTGCGAGATGAGGATGTAGGTAGAGGTTCCCAGTAGTTGTAAACATCCTACCAGAAAAAAACTTTGTCTCTCACTTGCGTAAATGAGTACAATTGACACTGTAGACACATTGGATCTTTGAGTCTCTAAAGTACCTTGTCCAAACCTCTGTCCTTACATCAGTAACACTTATTATTTTTTAAGACTATTTGGTGATGCATAATATTCGTGTACAAAATCATAGATGTAGACTCAATGGATTTCCACAAACTGAATATATCTGTGACACAACTACCAAGTTCAAGAACTAGAATACAACTTGAACTCCAGTGGTCCTTCTTGGAGCTCTTCCTGAAGTTAATCACTACCCTCCTGATTTCTATCCTCTGTCTTTGAACATAATATCAATGGAATCATACAGATGTGTCTTTTTTTCACTTAAGTCATGTTTATTAGACACATCTTTGTGTGTAGTTGTATTTCGTTTATTCTCATTGCTGTATAGTATTCTACTGTATGAAGATCCCCAATCTATTTATCCATTCTACTGTTTATGTTAAACGGAGTTGCTCCGATCATTCTCATGCCTGTTTTTTGGTGATTGTATTTGTTTCTACTGAGCATATTCCTAGGAGTAGAATTGTTGGCTCTGTAATTGTCTTTGACAGTCACTCCTATTCTTCTCTCCCCTCACTGGTTTGTAAATTCACTGTTATCTAACCCCTACATTTGGCACAGAAGCTGTTGCATAGGAAGTACACGCCTTCTTGAACAGTCCTGGAAAGGTTTTTGTGCTAGACCTATAATATTTAAGCTGGAGCAGGATACAAGTGCTCAGGCAGGCTATTGGCCAGCCCATTTGATTTAACAAGTTAAGATAAAGCTGCTGTACCAAAACCACTCCAAAATGTGTAATGTCTGCAATACCAAAATCCCTTATGTCCTGCTCTTGTAAGGCCTCCTCCAAGGAGTGACACAGAGACCTAAATTCATTCTGTCCGGTGTATCCATCATCTTCAGCATGCAGCTTCAAAGACATGCATACAGCAGGCTGAGTTTGAAAGGGGGTGTGGAGTGGATGAGAAGGCTCACATGTCACTTCTGCTCACATCCCTTAGTGAGAACCTGTTCTGAGGCCAGATCTGACCACAAGAGGCTAGGAATTGTAATTATGGGTGCCAGGAATAAGAGAAATTGATCTGGTGACTAGCTCATCAGTCTCTGCCACAGAGATCTCCTTGGAGTTCCAAGAGCTTTCTTTAAATGCTCCTTTGAGAACTTGTACCTTCTCAGTGTTGTGAGCTCCCCTGGGGGTGGGTAAAGTCTGGATCTTAAGGACTATTGCTGTTTTACTATGACAGTTGCTCTAGGCTTCTGCAATATGTCTCCATGTTCTATATTCTTTTATAGAAGTCTGGCAGTAGAATATATCTCTTTTATGTTGGAGAAGATTTGGAAGATAGATATAGTGAGTTCTGATAGAATGTGACATATGCATTCTTAAAATTATGGCGCTATGCAAAATCATGCAATGAAAACCACCAGGCTTACAGGGACAATGGGAGACACAACACTTAAATTACTCAAAAACTTTGTCAGTGACACATGTTTAAAAGATAAGAAGCTAATAAAAATGAGAGCACACTTCTTCACAAATTGAATGGTTAAGAAATACGTTAAGTACTACAATACCTATGGCGCTTTCCCTTGAAAAGCCCTGAGGTTTGCTTGTGGAAGTGGGTGTGGAAAGATTTGCAGCTTGTGACTGGGAAGGGCTACAAAGAGGGTTATCTAAACCTCCGAGGGGAAGTTGTAACACCAGATGGGAATAGGCGTGGCTCCTAACACATGCTGTGAACTGAGGTAGCTGTAGATGTTGAGGGGCGTGTGTGTGTGTGTGTGTGTGTGTGTGTGTGTGTGTGTGCCTGTGTGTGCGTGCATATATTCCTATGCAGTTCCGTTCTGGTGAGTGTGGTTTTCTGAGTTCATAGTGCTTCTCCCAGATGAAATTGTTCATAAGCAAACACAAACTTTGCATTGTATTCAAATTGTTCCCTAATGTATTAATTCAATTGAAATAAATTCACATTTATAAAACAAGTGTTATAGCAGAACTACCCATACCTGGATAGTGCAAGTGGTTACAGGTAGACACACTGTGGCATCTCTTTGTTTGCAATCAAGTTCTGATTAGTACATACCTGCTTATATGTGGATATGTTAGCACCATGGTTTTGACCACTATTATTCTCAAACCAGGTAATCTCCTTCCAGGTAATTAAGAACTGACTGTAGTTTGGAATCTACTGTTGCTGGAGTAATGTGTTGATTTTGTTCTGTTTCAGGGGAGTTCCTTTGTATTTTCCGTGTAACATTTTCTCCTCATTGGTAATCAACACAACTCATAACTAACCCTTAATTCAGTGGTTCTTCTGTGGCTTTTATTCCTTTAATATATATGAAGATTGCTCTGTTTTCCTAATACTGCCCCAAGATATAATTATCTTCTTTCAGAGGAAGGCAGAAGGCTATCACATTCTTTAGAATATCCCTGTGTCAAAATAAGTCATAATTTCTGGTACAAAATAGATCAGTTTTATATTTCATTATTTGGATTGACTGTGCAATGATGTTCAGGGCTTAGAATATTAGTGTTATTATGAGTACTGGTAATAGCAATGCTCTTTGTATTAGTAATCACCAACGATATTAGAAATGTTAGTATAATAAGGGTATTACTAATATGGTTATTAATATTAATATTAGCATTAATATTGTTACTTAATTCTACAATTTTACTAACACTACTTCATACTATTTATATTAGTTATTACTTTGCTACTTTCAGAACCTATAATATTACCCCTAACCACTACCTCCTACTGTTGCTGCTGCTGCTGCTACTATTACTATTATTGCTGCTGCTGCTGCTGTTTCCACTACCATGAGTACCTCAACTGTATTGAGGGCTTATTGGGTCCCAAGAACTTTTTTTTTTTTTTGAGACTGTGTCTTGCCCTGTTACCGAGGCTAGAGTGCAGTGGCACGATCTTAGCTCACTGCAACCTCCACCTCCCAGGCTCAAGCCATTCTCCTGCCTCAGCTTCCCATGTAGCTGGGACCACAGGAGAGCACCACCACACTGGGCTAATTTTTGTATTTTTAGTAGAGATGGGGTTTTACCACGTTGGCCAGGCTAGTCTCCAATGCCTGGCCTTAAGTGATCTGCCTGCCTTGGCCTCCAAACGTGCTGGGATTACAGGCATGAGCCACTGCACCCTTCCTGTCCCAAGAACTCGATGAGCATTTTATAAACAATAGCTCAGATATTTAATCATCATAACAACCCAGTGGGTTAGGTTCTGTTGGTATTCTGGTTTTATAGAGGTAGAGGACACTGAGAGTCAGCAAAGATAAGTAACTAACTTATCCAAGGAAGAAACAGAGTTAGGACTTGACCATTGCTCCGAAGTCCCTACTTGTAACCATGTTCTGTACTGTAGAAATTAATGCCACTAGGATATGCTGTACTTATCTGCCTCCTATGATCACTGGGATCTGCTTTTTAAAATAATAATGCCATCTCTCTTATGACAAGAATAATTTCTTTTGTATTTTATATATTTCTAGAGCTATAGAATTAAATTTAAATAGTCTCATTTCTAATAATGTGAGTATTAATGGAAGTGGCGTATCTCCTCTCTTAAAACAGAGATTTGTATCACTACTACCAAAGGAAATAAATCAATAAGTATTTCAAAAGTCCCAAGTAGCCCTGTTTTTCTACATTACCATCCTATTACATATCCCTTTCCTTCATTTGGACCCATACGGCCTTTGTACATTTTGTTTCTGCTTTAAATGAATGTGATCTACTAAAAAATAAAAAAGAAAAGAAAAAACAGTGGCTGCCATGAGATGTCAGAGAATATAAAAAAGTCTGCATTGTGGAAGTTAATATTAAATTGCAGGTAAAACTAGATATTTTCCTTCTGGAATAATTGTTGGAGGGTCTGATTAATAATTTTCAGTGGCGTGTATAATTAACTCTAGGGTGGGAACAGGTTTCTCATATTTAACAATGTTTTCCAGTTGGTAACAATGTACCACTCAATTAATTGATATGGAGTGTGTGTTCCACTTTGGACCACACAATAGCAAGCTTAAGAAAGTTGGTGATGGTTTCTAAGAATAAAATAAAGAGCCTTATAAGAATAGAGGCTTTAATATTACTGCAGCACCTTCTTCTTGGAACAGCTGTGGTTGCATGAGGTGTATTAGTTGGGAGACCAGATTCCCCACTCCGAATGCGATAGTAAATTGGATCCAGATTGTTCTATAAGCAGATTCATTCTTTTATTGGTAACTTGCTTCCTGTTTATCATTTTCAGTGACATTTACAATTAGTGCCCTTGAAACTGAGGACCACAAGTGCCAAGGAGTGTTAGTTTATGTAGCGGTGAGTCACAGTGGTGATAACATATGCTTTCAGATTTACTGCCCACCACAGACACCCTGACAGCAGCATCTGGGGTTTAGTCCCAGGCAAATCAAGGAAGAACATCTGGGAAGACTCTTCTGTTTCTACCCCTAGCAGGTGGCATGTCCCCTTTCCTGTGGTGAACATGGCATTTTCAGGTCAGGGAGATTCTTTCATGACCAAACATACATTCTGCTTATGTTGCAAAATGGTGAAATTTGACATCTTTCTTTTCCCTCTGATTTCAAATGTTATGGGCCCTAGAACTCATCCAGGTGTTACAGTCTTCACCTTTGTGAATTTCTCCACTACTAAAATGTCCAGATTGACTGTATTAAATAAGAATTTTCTTTCATCTTGTAAATATCTCACTAGTAACATCTCTTGAGTCTTCCTCCTTATGTCACATCATAAAAAAAAGGAGGAAGGAGAGAAAAGAGGGCATAATTTTTATGTACAGGTGAAAATGAAATAGATGGTTACTGGAAGATGGTTTCCAAATGATAAATGGAGCCATTAGGTTCCAATTAGGGACTTGAAAACTCCCCAGTACGTGGGTAGCCTGCAACAGAGATATCCAGGGTCTAATGATATTTGTTGGTGAGATTTTTCCAGGAGTTTGAGCAAGATAAACTATTCCAATTATTTATTCTCCTTTTCTGGAGCTGTGTTTCTTCTCATGTTTCCCATTCTTTGGGCCTATTTTGGGGGTTTTGTTTGTTTCTTTGTTTGTTTCTATTTTTTTGCTTATAAGCCCATTTTTTTTTATCATTCTTGATAGTCAGAATTTTTCCCAATTGAATTTTTCTTATTCCAATGACCCTTGGTAAAAAAAAAAAAATAGAGTGGCTCTTGAGACCTTGAGGTGTTGAAGTTTGGTTTTGATAGCAGTCTTCATCCTAAGTTCCCTCACCTAGGTGAACTGCAGCCATTAGGGTTTTCATTCAGTGCCAGGCAGTGTTTACACTTGCCAATGTGCTATTCCTTTTGCCATTAAGGATAGCACTATCCAATGAATGACTTCATGGGGCTCAGCATGTGCTGATTGTTGGAAAAATACAATCAATATTAATTACGCTACTCTCTCCTAAGCAACCACTAAATGTTGATCAAAACATACAAAAGGCACAGGCCTGCCTTTGATTACTTTATAGCAGCTTAATATCAGCAAGAATGAGAGGTAGCCATGTTTCAAGGGAATTAAGATGATAGAAGTAAGTAATTATCAGGGGTCCCAACATTTGGCTGATAAGAACCATTTTTTACCATCTCATGGGATTTGGTCTCACTTGCAGAAGCAGTTTTGTGCATACACTATTGTTTCTGTTTAAGAGAAATTGGTAGGATGGTGGGATTTTATTTTTTTTTTGCCACTTAGCTTTTTATTATTATTATTATTATTATACTTTAAGTTTTAGGATACATGTGCACAACGTGCAGGTTTCTTACATATGTATACATGTGCCATGTTGGTGAGCTGCACTCATTAACTCGTCATTTACATTAAGTATATCTCCTAATGCTATCCCTCCCCCCTCCCCCAACCCTACAACAGGCCCTGGTGTGTGATGTTCCCCTTCCTGTGTCCATGAGTTCTCATTGTTCAATTCCCACCTATGAGTGAGAACATGTGGTGTTTGGTTTTTTGTCCCTGCGATAGTTTGCTGAGAATGATGGTTTCCAGCTTCATCCATGTCCCTACAAAGGACATGAACTCATCCTTTTTTATGGCTGCATAGTATTCCATGGTGTATATGTGCCACATTTTCTTAATCCAGCCTATCATTGTTGGACATTTGGGTTGGTTCCAAGCCTTTGCTATTGTGAATAGTGCAGCAGTAAACATATGTGTGCATGTGTCTTTATAGCAGCATGATTTATAATCCTTTGGGTATATACCCAGTAATGGGATGGCTGGGTCAAATGGTATTTCTAGTTCTAGATCCCTGAGGAATCGCCACACTGACTTCCACAATGGTTGAACTAGTTTACAGTCCCACCAACAGTGTAAAAGTGTTCCTATTTCTCCACATCCTCTCCAGCACCTGTTGTTTCCTGACTTTTTAATGAATGCTATTCTAACTGGTATGAGATGGTATCTCACTGTGGTTTTGATTTGCATTTCTCTGATGGCCAGTGATGATGAGCATTTTTTCATGTGTTTTTTGGCTGCATAAATGTCTTCTTTTGAGAAGTGTCTGTTCATATCCTTCACCCACTTTTTGATGGGGTTGTTTGTTTTTTTCTTGTAAATTTGTTTGAGTTCCTTGTAGATTCTGGATATTAGCCCTTTGTCAGACGGGTAGGTTGCAAAAATTTTCTCCCATTCTGTAGTAGGTTGCCTGTTCACTAGGATGATAGTTTCTTTTGCTGTGCAAAAGCTCTTCAGTTTAATTAGATCCCATTTCTCAATTTTGGCTTTTGTTGCCATTGCTTTTGGTGTTTTAGACATGAAGTCCTTGCCCATGCCTATGTCCTGAATGGTATTATCTACATTTTCTTCTAGGGTTTTTATGGTTTTAGGTCTAACATGTAAGTCTTTAATCCATCTTGAATTAATTTTTGTATAAGGTGTAAGGAAGGGATCCAGTTTCAGCTTTCTACATATGGCTAGCCAGTTTTCCCAGCACCATTTATTAAATAGGGAATCCTTTCCCCATTGCTTGTTTTTGCCAGGTTTGTCAAAGATCGGATAGTTGTAGATATGTGGCATTATTTCTGAGGGCTCTGTTCTGTTCCATTGGTCTATAACTCTGTTTTGGTACCAGTACCATGCTGTCTTGGTTACTCTAGCCTTGTAGAATAGTTTGAAGTCAGGTAGTGTGATGCCTCCAGCTTTGTTCTTTTGGCTTAGGATTGACTTGGCAATGCGGGCTCTTTTTTGGTTCCATATGAATGAACTTTAAAGTAGTTTTTTCCAATTCTGTGAAGAAAGTCATTGGTAGCTTGATGGGGAGGGCATTGAATCTATAAATTACCTTGGGCCGTATGGCTATTTTCACGATATTGATTCTTCCTACCCATGAGCATGGAATGTTATTCCATTTGTTTGTATCCTCTTTTATTTCGTTGAGCAGTGGTTTGTAGTTCTCCTTAAAGAGGTCCTTCACATCCCTTGTAAGTTGGATTCCTAGGTATTTTATTCTCTTTGAAGCAATTGTGAATGGGAGTTCACTCATGATTTGGCTCTCTGTTTGTCTGTTATTGGTGTATAAGAATGCTTGTGATTTTTGTACATTGATTTTTTATCCTGAGACTTTGCTGAAGTTGCTTATCAGCTTAAGGAGATTTTGGGCTGAGACAATGGGGTTTTCTAGATATACAATCATGTCATCTGCAAACAGGGACAATTTGACTTCCTCTTTTCCTAACTGAATACCCTTTATTTCCTTCTCCTGCCTGATTGCCCTGGCCAGAACTTCTAACACTGTGTTGAATAGGAGTGGTGAGAGAGGGCATCCCTGTCTTGTGCCAGTTTTCAAAGGGAATGCTTCCAGTTTTTGTCCATTCAGTATGATATTGGCTGTGGGTTTGTCATAGATAGCTCTTATTATTTTGAGATACATTCCATCAATTCCTAATTTATTGAGGGTTTTTAGCATGAAGCGTTGTTGAATTTTGTCAGAGGCCTTTTCTGCATCTATTGAGATAATCATGTGGTTTTTGTCTTTGGTTCTGTTTATATGCTGGATTACGTTTACTGATTTTCGTATGTTGAACCAGCCTCGCAGCCCAGGGATGAAGCCCACTTGATCATGGTGGATAAGCTTTTTGATATGTTGCTGGATTCGGTTTGCCAGTATTTTATTGAGGATTTTTGCATCAATGTTCATCAAGGATATTGGTCTAAAATTCTCTTTTTTTATTGTGTCTCTGCCAGGCTTTGGTATCAGGATGATGCTGGTCTCATAAAATGAGTTAGGGAGGATTCCCTCTTTTTCTGTTGATTGGAATAGTTTCAGAAGGAATGGTATCAGCTCCTCCTTGTACTCCTGGTAGAATTCAGCTGTGAATCTATCTGGTCCTGGACTTTTTTTTGGTTGGTAAGCTATTAATTATTGCCTCAGTTTCAGAACCTGTTATTGGTCTATTCAGAGATTCAACTTCTTCCTGGTTTAGTCTTGGGAGAGTGTATGTGTCCAGGAATTTATCCATTTCTTCTAGATTTTCTAGTTTATTTGCGTAGAGGTGTTTGTAGTATTCTCTGATGATAGTTTGTATTTCCGTGGAATCGGTGGTGATATCCCCTTTGTCATGTTTTATTGCGTCTATTTGATTCTTCTCTCTTTTCTTCTTTATTAGTCTTGCTAGCAGTCTATCAATTTTGTTGATCTTTTCAAAAAACCAGCTCCTGGATTCATTGATTTTTTTGAAGGGTTTTTTGTGTCTCTATTTCCTTCAGTTCTGCTCTGATCTTATTTATTTCTTGCCTTCTGCTAGCTTTTGAATGTGTTTGCTGTTGCTTCTCTAGTTCTTTTCATTGTGGTGTTAGGGTGTCAATTGTAGATCTTTCCTGCTTTCTCTTGTGGGCATTTAGTGCTATAAATTTCCCTCTACACACTGCTTTGAATGTGTCCCAGAGATTCTGGTATGTTGTGTCTTTGTTCTCGTTGGCTTCAAAGAACATCTTTATTTCTGCCTTCATTTCGTTAATTACCCAGTAGTCATTCAGGAGCAGGTTGTTCAGTTTCCATGTAGTTGAGCGGTTTTGAGTGAGTTTCTTAATCCTGAGTTCTAGTTTGATTGCACTGTGGTCTGAGAGACAATTTGTTATGATTTCTAAGAATATGGGGAAAATTGTAAGGTTGAAACATTGGCTTTGGCTCCAGTAATCTAGTTTTCTCGGATGGTGGGATTTTAACTGGGGGAAATGAATATCAATTGGTAGCCACTTATATCTGGAAAACCTCTCAAGGGAATCCATTTTCCTCAGGCTTTTAATGACTTCTTATGCAATTCAAGCATGGAAGTTGTGCCTATGGCCAATGGAATAGTTCTGATATGCTTGGGAAATAATCGAAGGCACAGAGACAGGGCACTTGTATTTTATGGGAAGACGATATAGTGGACTTTCCAGCTACAACATTTTGTTTCCAACAGCTATTGGGATCATGTGCTATGTGTACGACATAAACAAAGATAACTTGATTTCATATATATTAAGAAAACCTTTAAAGTAAACAAATTATTTGTCTTCCAGGAATAAAAAGAACACATTATCTGGGATGGGTGATAATACTGTTTTTGAGTAAGTCACTTGTTCTCAATGAAGGAGTAGAGGTTGGGGTAAGGACAGTTGTGCCCCCAGGGGCCATTTGAAAATATCTGGTGACATCGTTTTTGGCTGTCACTACTGGGAGGGGGGCTGCTACTGGTATCTAGTGGCTAGAGGTCAGGGATGCTGTTATGCACCTTACAATGTGCAGGGCAGCCCCCACACAACAAAAAATGATCTGACTCAAAAAGTCAGCACTGCCAATATTGAAAAACCTGGTCTAAAGGTTTAGAGGAGGCAGAGCCCACAGATGAAAGGTGTCTAGGACTCGGAACAACTGTGCAGAACAAAACACACTCTCCTTCCTTTGCCCATAATTTCACTGGACTGGGATAATGAAAAATAAACTTCAACTGAGTTAAGTCACTAATACTTTGGAGTTGTTTTGTTATGTCAGATGGCTTATCCTGCTAATAGAGATTCAAAGCCAGATTGAAAAAAAAAAAAAACTCTCCAACTTGCAGTGTGATCAGAATGCCATCTGCATGCAACTTAAACGAATGGCACAAACTTTGTTGTGATGCAATCAAACACAAAACCACAAGAAAATATAATTTAGGAAGATTTTTAGATGCTCCTGTTTGAAGCAGGGGAAACAGATTTTATTAGATAATAAGTTAGTTTAAGTTTCTGAAAATTATTTTGTACCCTTCTGAGATTTTTAGAGGGTCTTAAAGACACTGGCTTTTTTTTTTTTTTTTTTTTTTTTTTTTTTGAGACAGAGTCTCACTCTGTCACCCAGGCTGGAGTGCAGTGGCTTGATCTCGGCTCACTGCAAGCTCCACCTCCTGGGTTCACGCCATTCTCCTGCCTCAGCCTCCTGAGTAGCTGGGACTACAGGCGCCCGCCACCACGCCTGGCTAATTTTTTGTATTTTTAGTAGAGATGGGGTTTCACCATGTTAGCCAGGATGGTCTCCATCTCCTGACCTCGTGATCTGCCCGCCTCGGCCTCCCAAAGTGCTGGGGTTACAGGCGTGAGCCACCGTGCCTGGCAAGACATTGACTCTTTATTAGGTCTTATTTCACTTCACAGAGTTTCTTTCATCTTCTTCAACATAGCACATCCCTAATACAACTATTAAACTTATAATTCATGATGAGGCTTGTATTTTGACTCATATGTAAATGTGGTGTTCTAATGCCATTAGACAAAAATGTTAGGAGAGAATAATAAATAGGCTAGACATATGTATATGTGAGAAGAAGATTGTTCAAAATAGATTTAAGTAAACAGTGATTAGTGGAATCTAGAAGAAACAGGAAACATCTTATATATATATATATGTGTGTGATCCCCCTAAATACAAAGGAAAGGGGTAATGGGAAATAAAGGTGTTTGTTTAGTTTTCTGGACTGGAGGAAAACTAAAGAGGAGCCTAGCAAGAAAGGTGTTGGTTTAGTTTTCTGGACTGGCCAATAATCAATGTCATTGGGATATATACCAAATTTCATTGACTTGAAGAGGCCATCAATTACAAGACATCTTTTTGTGTATATTGCTAATAAATTAAGCCATGTTTTTATCACTTAGATCATAGGTTGACAAATTGGCCTGCAGGTCAAATGTGGCCCACTGCCTGTTTTTATAAATAAAGTTTTATTGGAACACAACCACACCCACACCCATCCATTTGTGTATTTCCATGGCTGCTTTCCTACTACAATGGTGAAGCTGAATAGTTGTAAAAGAGATTGTATGACGCTTGTAATCCCAGCACTTTGGGAGGCTGAGGCGGGCGGATCACGAGGTCAGGAGATCGAGACCACGGTGAAACCCCGTCTCTACTAAAAATACAAAAAATTAGCCGGGCGTGGTGGCGGGTGCCTGTAGTCCCAGCTACTCGGAGAGGCTGAGGCAGGAGAATGGCGTGAACCTGGGAGGCGGAGCTAGCAGTGAGCCGAGATCACGCCACTGCACTCCAGCCTGGGTGACAGAGCGAGACTCCATCTCAAAAAAAAAAAAAAAAAAAAAAAAAGAGATTGTATGGTCTATTAGGTCTAAACTATTAATATTTACCATATGGCTTATTATAGTAAAAGTTTACCAAACTCATAAACTTTTATACTTCTTGAGGTAACTTTTTGACTAAGGCATACATTTTAATCATATAACACTTTTGTGCATACAAAAGAAGTGAAATATAAGCAAACAAGTTAGTTAAGCTGTTTGTAAGATTTTAAAACACATGACATATAGAACTTGACCCATTTGAATCACTTTTCAGTGGCTGCAAACACAAATGGATGGGAGTGGTTGTGTTCTAATAAAAGTTTACTTATAAAAACAGGCAGTGGGCCAGATTTGGCCTGCTGGCCAATTTGTCAACCTATGATCTAAGTGATAAGCCATTTCAGATTTAAATCTGAAATCAGAACCATAATTTTCCACAAAATATTTTCCTCAGTACCATGAAAAGTATAGATACAGCATTGCTTGAATGAGTATTCCATTATTGCCTCCAAGATTTTCTTCCAAGCTACTGAAGCCCATTCTGCTTGCTTTGATTTAGACACTCTTATCTTTCCAGAAATTTTCCACAGAGTTGTTTTTTTTTTTCGGTGAAAACAAGGTCTCCTATTCTTTCTTCAAATGGTCTTGAAATAGTTGGTTGCTTGAAACGGGGAGGAATTATGGTTGTCAATCATGACCCGAGAAATAACCAACCAAATGTGCTACCTCTAGGTAGACAGACATTTGAAATTGCCATTTATTATAAGATGAACCTGGAATCGTTAAAATCCAATAGATACGTGCATGTTAGCATCCATGAAATACTGCAGCTTGTTCGTTGCCCTGCAGATGAGGAATGGTTTGGATTCTGGTTAATTGAGGGGAGAGAGGAAAAAAAGACTCTTGTCACATGTTGTGTTCCAGCAGGTCTTACTTGTATACTTGAAATTTTCTGTTTTCTCTTTGCTTTACTTTATCAAGCTGAATAGATGACTTTTTACCAGAGCTCAGAATAAAACTTCATGGAAACATTCTTCATAAGCCTCTAGATTTTAAGCTGCTCCATTCTTCTGGGAGCCCCAGTAATTCAGACTGATTGCAGTGCTGCTTGGTGGCCACAGAGGAGCTCCACTCCCGTGGCTCCAGCAGCTTGGCCCTGGGGCCTGAGTAAAGCTCCCACTCCAGCAGCTGCAGTATCTAATGTGAGCTCTGGAGCTTAACTCATCTCTCTCCTCTTTCCTGTACATAACATAAATGGCCTGTGAACATCTAGAAACCCCTGGTTGGGTTAATACGATGATATCATTCTTTGAGTGGCTTTCCATTCACCGGTGTGGTTCAAAAGAGGTATGCCTAATGAGCAGGTGTTTCCACTTGTTCTCAGATTCCTAGATGATAGCGCACTGCACTTCAGCGAAGTTTCCTTCAGGGAATAGTTGTTAGAAAGCATCTGAGGGTCCGTTAAGTGAAGATGTTCTTTCCTGTCTCAGGGTACTCTGACTTTTGGAGTCTAAAAACCACTTTTTATTTCCCTGGCAGTTTAGGGTCATAAGATTCTGTAACCTTAAATACAGTTGACGAGAGGCTGCTAATTTCCAGTACTCTGTGGATGGGACCCTACACAGTGAAAAGGCAAAGGACTCAAGCAAGTGGAGGAGCCTAGCAAGAACAGCCAGCTTTGAAATGCATCAGGCAAGGATCAGGACTTGATGGTAGGGCCTTCTACTGTTCATGCATCCCCATTTGGCATGCAAGTTCTATTTATTTTTATTTTTTGCTATATGACAGATATGGTTATATAAGCAGCTTTCAGAATGAGGCATAAAGCTTTTGATTTTCTCATCCTTTGCTTTTCTGAGATCCTGGAGGCCTTTTTTAAAGAGTTGAGGCTGTTTGACACAGCAAAAACAACAGAGAAATCAATTGGTTGCACTTTAGAGTAGAGCTTGGGGTATGTGTTTCTAACTTGTTCAAGTTGGAGGGCTACCTTACAACTTGGCAAGATACTGGAGATAAAAGCCAGAGTTGTAGTGGTTACAGATTCAATTTTTCAGAGTCAAAATCAAATAAAGCAAAGCCTGTTGTTGACCCAGAAGCCAAAACCTGGTTGAGCTGTTCTTTGATGCAAGCTGATGAGCATTGGACTTCATCTCTGGTCACCATGACTTAAAGGAAACTCAGAGGTTTCTTGGATTCATTAGCTTATAGAAACAAGGAAAGTCATATCAACGGCTACCAGAGACGGGGATGAAAGAAGAGACTGACAATAGCTAAACACAATCTGACTATCAGGTACAGCCATTCTCAGAGATTAAGAGGCTGGGCCCCAGAGGTCCCTCTCTGCTTGGCTCCTGGTCATACCACAAATCCTGATGCCGGTTACCCTCCTCCCATCAGCCCATAACACACACTTACACTGGTTATGCCCTTTAGTGAAGTTCTCTTCCCTTGAATTTCTGCTGGCACAGAGAGCTACCATATCAGGTCACCAATGCCTGATAGTGGTGGTACATTGTTGATGCTTTAGGGTTAGTTATGTCTTAACCAATGCATAGGATGTCTGTAGAATAGTCTATCAAGCTTGTCCAACCTGCCTTATTTTGCTGTTGTTGTTGTTGTTCTGTTTGGTTTTAAGAGTTTAGCAGCCTGAAGCCATGGTTTTTAGTTCTGTCTCTAGTGATAAGAAAAAAAAAAGGGATAAGGAAAGGGCTTTAGAAACTAAGAACTCATGACTGTATTCTCTCCCTTGGACACCCCTGGTTGATGCTGACCTAGCAGGCTCCAGTTTCTTTGTTAAAGTCTTTTCTGCAGCATGAAATGAAGTTCAGATCTCAAGTCCTTCCCTAAGTACCTTATCTCTTGCTCTCTTCTTGTAAACTGCTTAAACAAGACCTTTTCCTGTGTTCATATCAGAATCACCTTGGAGGACTTGTTAAAACACTGACTGCTGGGCCCACTCCTAGGGTTTCTGATTCAGCAGGTCTGGGGTGGGTCCTGAGAATTTGCATTTTTAAGAGGTTCTCATGAAATGCTGCTGCTGCTGTTCCAAGGACCACACTTTGAAAACCAAAAAAGAAGAGAGAAAAACAGCAGGAGGAGTAGAAAGGAGAAAAGTCAGAGATTTGAAGGTGAGAGAGACCTACTATGGCTGGTTTTGAAAGGGGCCATGAGCCAGGAATACAAATGGCCTCCTCTCTAGAAGCTAGATCTAAGCTGTAAACAAAGGACAGCCAAATCCATCATAGAAAAGAAACCTTTCTTTAAAGCAAATGTTATCTGCAGGGATGTGATTCTGCCTATAACTACTTTCTCATTCGCCACTATAGCAGTTTTAGCATTTCAAACATCCCCTTGCTAATTATAGTCTCCACTTTACATTTGCATAACTAAATAGTCCATTCAAGCAGCTTTTGCCAAATAAAGTAATTCTCTGTCCAAAATGTGTATTCAGTTTCTACCCAGAAGAACCCCAAATTACTGCAGCTCTTGGTTTCAAAGATATAAAATTCATACTTCAGGCCAAGCCCAAGCTCAAGGTCTCTATGTCTTTTTTCTTTGACCAGAGAAGTCTCTGGAAATCAGAAGGTTTTCTATGATGAGGAAGCCTTAAGTGACTTCTGCTTAAAATAGCTATGGTTGTATGAGGCAGGTAATTGGAAGATATTAACAGATCTTGCACCCAGATTGTAGTAGTAAATTAAATCCAGGCTGTTCTCCAGCAGATATATTTGGGGCATGGCATCACAGCCTCCTTGTAACCAGCCTCAGTGGAGTGTGGCACTGAGGTGGAGCCCACAGGTGTGCCTGTACATCTTGCCCCAGGGATCACCAGCTTATCCCTGTGGCTGTATGTCAGTGAGGCCAGAAAGAAAAATAGCTTTAATGTTCAAATTCAAGGAGAGCCAACTGCAGACAAGGTCATCTGAAGTATGAACAGAGTGTTGGGAAACGAAGGTGTATAAGAAAATGTCACATTTCTCTCTCTTACTAAACCACATTCAACCTGGCTTTGCTACCACCTGCCTGACAGGTAGAATATGCAGGGGAGGGGGCTCCTGCTCCTATATTTAGGATCATTTAGGAATTCTGAGGATTAAATAGGGCAGGAACAGAACATTAAAGTGGGGCCTCTGGTCTTGATTTTGTCATGACTGCTGCTGAGATGCTCATGGCCCAAAGTGGCTTTGCAAGGTAGGTGGCCTCGCTGACGGCCTGCTGTCCTTCCTGATAAACTTGGCCTCTCGATGTCCTCCGCAGCACACAAGTCCACAGATCTTGGTGGCCCTTCTCTAAGCTGTCACTAGGATGGCCCCAGAAGATAGCTGCTACCTCTGGTGCTGAGAGCAGGCATCCAGGGCTCCACTGTACATGAAACCCACCAGCTTACTGTCCCAGGCTGGTGACTGTCATTCTTCCAGGGGCTGCATCCCTCCCTTCTCCCTCAACCTTTAGAGACTTCTCCAGCTTTAGACCTTCATAGGCTTAGGCTTTAGAAAGGGGGTCAGCCAACATCTTCTGCCAAGGGCCACATAGTACACATTTTCAGCTTTTTGGGCCATATGGTCTCTTTCACAACTATTCAACTCTGCCCATGTAGTGTGAAAGCAGCCACAATTTGTAAATGAATGAGTATGGGGCTGTGTTCCAGTAAAACTTTTTTTACAGACACTGAAATTTGAATTACTGTCATGTGTCATGAAATATTATTTTTTTCAACCAATTAAAAGTGTAAAAATCATCCTTAGCTTGTGAATGGTATAAAAACAGGTGGTAGGCCAGATTTGGCTCATAGACTACAGTTTGCTGACCCCTTCTCTAGAAAACCAAAGCTGCTGCTTCTTAACACTCCTCAGGGGCAGTGGAGGCCTAGATGGCCAGGAAAAGATATAAACAATTCCTTAATTGTTTGTTTTGTTTGTCTGTTTTTTTAAACATATTTTCAAATCATTCCTTGCGGTCTGGCCCTGGCTTCCTCTCTACTCCGTCCCCTTCTTCCACTCTGGGACCCTTTGTGCTGCTCTAGCAAACCACGTCTGGTCAAGTATCTGTGAGTCAGTGGTTCTCAAACTTTGACTTATATCAGAATCAACTGGAGAGCCAATAACAAACACAGAGACCCCAGAGAGGGCCTGAAACTTTATACTTTTACAAGTGATTCTGATGTCCACCAGAATTTGAGACCCATTGATATCAATACCTTGTTTCATGCCTTCCTACCCTTAAACAAGCTATTCTCTTTGACTGGAATGGTTTAGCTCCTTCCTTCTTCTGGTCCACTTAACCTGCCTCTTATCTTTTAAAAATGATAGTACTTTTGGGCAGAGTCACTGATCCCTGTTTTATTTTGAGTTCTTAAAGCAAGCTGCATGTACCTTTATGATGGCACAGTTACACGACCTTGCCTTGATTTTGATAGTTGCATGTCTTCCCAACCAGGATGTAAGCTTCCAGACTGGACTTTGTCTGCTTTGAACTTTGATTTCTAACATAGTATCTTTAACAGATATATAACATAGACTAAATAAAAGATGGTGGTATGTGTTAACAGCTGTGGTAGGATTTGTTTAAAGTTTTCTGATGAAAAAACAAGATGGTGGTAGAAGTGAATAACAAATACACCCAGAGAATGGAGGGCAAGGAATAAAGAATGGGCAGGAGATGAGAGACATCAATAAATAAAAATCTCTAGTATTTAGGTCTTGGGAGCTAAATTTCTAGTATTGTGAACAGTGATCTCTCTGGACTTATTTTGCCTCCTCTCAATTTCTAGTTCTAAGTGGTCCATTTGTTAGTTGACATTCATTAAATGCCCTGAACTGGTGTTTCTCAAAATGTGGTCCCCTGGACCTGTTTCATCCGCATCACCTGTTAGAGATGCAAGTTCTTGAGCTCCACCCCAGACGCACTGAATCAGAAATTCAATATGTATTTTTGTTGTTGTTGTTGTTGAGACAGAGTTGCGCTCTTTCGCCCAGGCTGGAGTGAAGTGGCGTGATCTCTGCTCACTACAACCTCCATGGTTCAAGCGATTCTGCTGCCTCAGCCTCCCGAGTAGCTGGGATTATAGGCACCTGCCATCACGCCTGGCTAATTTTTGTATTTTTAGTAAAGACAGGGTTTTGCCATGTCGACCAGGCTGGTCTCAAACTCTTGACCTTGGGTGATCAACCTGCCTTGGCCTCCCAAAGTGCTAGGATTACAGGCATGAGCCAGTGCGCCTGGCCTCAATATGTGCTTTAACAAGTCCTTCAAGTGATTCTGTTGAGCCCTCAAGTTTAAGAACCACTGTGTCTTGATGACTGGTTCTCAAACTTAGTTTCACATTGCAACCATCTGAGGAGTATTTAAAAATACAGATGCCTTTGTCCCACCTGGTGATGTGCTGGTAATGGTTAATAGTTGACTCCCTAGAAAATAAAGAGCCCTGACTTACAGTATTTGTCCATTCCTGTTATGTAAATACTCCATCACCAATTTCAAGCTACTAATATTGATGTCACAGAACAGAGTTGGGAAGACATGTGGACTATCAGCTCTTGTAAACTGGTAGGAGCCAAGCAAGCTTCAGCACATGTTAGTTCCATCCCCAGAGATCCAGATGAATTGGTCCAGGTTGTAAACTGGGCATCAGGATTTTCAAAAGAAATCCCTTAGGTGATTCCAATGTGGAGCAAAGGTGAAATAAATTTGTTAGTATTAATAAATATAATTTCTCTCCCTCAGCCATAGGCAAAATACTTCGTATTCCTTTTATTTAATCCTCTCTGTACTCTGGCAATCACAGAACATGTTCTGTAGAGAAGTCACTGGCCTTCCAATCAAGACAAAAAAAAAAGCCATATAAGAATTTTATGGTGGCTGTATTTCCCCAAATTTTATTTTCAAAAAATGTTTGTGTAAATATAAGACTAAATGTGATGTTAAAATCTGTATAATTAAAATCAAATGTAGTGTACATTCATTAATTCAGTCAAATTTTTAGATCATAAAATATGTTTGCAATAATTTTCTCTCCCTATACAAGTTTATTTTAGGACAATGATTAATATTGTGTATGTTTTAAAATTGGTTTCAAATATTCTAAACTTTTAATTAATGTGTTATCTAAACTTGAGCAAAACAGCAGTGTTTTGTATTCTGAACATGAGAACAAACTACAATTGGGATGTATAGTTTGGCCAAAGGCAAAGATAATATAAAGAAATGTGGCACTTTGAAAAGTCTAGTATTAGTGGAAAAGGTAAACTGTTAGATGAGTTTCTTTTGCCTGGCCTTCCATAGTCATGTCTGGAAAATACAATTTCTCAGATCCTCGGGGAGAAAAAATGGCTTAATAAGAGCAACAAATATAAAATTGATTAAAACAAAAATGAATAATTTATTCTAGTGCGACATTTCGTTTTCTGTGGAATAAAAATAAAAAGCCATATGAGTGGGTTATTTTTCATATACTTACCTGAAATTATCACTTAATGAAAAGATGCTATTAGTTAGTGCTCATTAAATACAAATATATCTGGAAATGTCACCCACTAGATTACAGGTGATAGTGATTATGTGGAACTTAAAACCGATTATTCATTCTAAAATATTCGTTTTGTGTGGGATGAAAGAAAGTGGATGTGCATTTTATGAAACAAGGTTGACCAAGAGTGGATGATCACTGAGGCGAGGTGGTAGCCACGTGGAGATTCATTCAGTTATTCTATTTTTATGTATGTTTGAAAATTTCCATTCAAAAATTTAAAAATATTCATTACAGTTTTATTGTTTACAGGTATGGTATACTAGGCAGAGTGGAAAATATAGAAAAATGCAAGAGATAATTCTAGTTTTCAGGATGCAAGGAAAAAATAAGACATTTCTAAATCACTTATCTGGCAGTTCATATTCATAAATGTTTCAGATGAATGAAGGTTACTGCTTATATATGTACAAACTTACATATATAAGCAATTTTAGTAGAAGTCTTTCAAAAATGTTATCTCCTGCCCTGTGTTGTTGATGTAATGAACGTATTTAAACTTTTCCTGATAGTCAAGTTCTTTCTCAATTTAGGCATCAATCTCATCTGTGCTGTCTATGGTGATTGCCTTCAAAGTTGTTCATCCAATCAACAAATGTTTACGGAACTTATTGAGTGCTGACAATGGGCCAGTCACTGGAGGTATAGCAGTGAACAAAAGAGAAAAGAATCCTGGCCCTTGTAGCACTTATATTCTACTGGCTGTTGAGATGCTTAGAGTGGCTTAGGTGAGCACTTTGAGTGAGAAGAGACACCAAATAATTCAGGTGTCTATACTTTTTCTGTCCCTCCTATCTGTTCTTTGTAGTTAATTTCATTCATCTTCTTTCTGTTTCTGCACTGTCACTTTTGTTACCTCTTGCCTTGCCTACTGCTGTGGTCTCAGTGTGTGTGTCCTTCACAGATTCATTTGTTGAAACCTAACCTCCAAGGAGATAGTATTAAGAGGTGGGGCCTTTGGGAGGCGATTAGGTCATGAGGGCTCTGTTCTCATGAATGGAATTAGTACTTTTATAAAAGAGGCCTAAGGGAGCTTGTTTGCCCCTTCTGCCATTTGAGGATACAGCAAGAAGGCGCCATCTTTGAAGCAGAGAGCAGGCCTTCACCAGACATCAAATCAGCTGGCACCTTGATTCTGGGACTTCCCAGCCTTCATAACCGTGAGCAATACATTTCTGTTGTTTATAAATTACCCAGTTTAAAGTATTTTGTTATAGCAGCCTATACAAACTAAGACACCTACCATGAGTGATTTTTAAAAAATTGATTTAGGTGTTCTTGCCCAGCATTCAGGTCATTGCTACTCTAGTCTGCATGATATAATCACAAAGTTTTTTATAAATGTGTCTAAAATAAGATACACTAGGCTTTGAGTAAATTCTTGAGTTGCTGATTGGGTGGCTCTTGCTTTGCTTTTTTCTCCCCCTAATTACTTTTGTGTTTTTGTGTTTCTCGATAGCTTAAGTCTCTAGATGAATGAGTCATTCATTCAGCATTTAACAAACTGTTATTAAGCCCCTGCTGTGTGCCAAGTACTGTTCTAGGAGTTGTGGATGCAGTGTATAAAAAACAAATATGGTGTATGTCGTGAGAGCTAGGAGAAGGCATAAGAGTTTATAATATTGTGTGCTGGTTGGAGAAGCATTTGCAAGGGCAACTCGTGCAGGCTGGGGATGGGGGTGGGGATCAAGGAAAGCCTGTGGAATCCCGAAGGGGATGTGGATGCATTTAATTGTGGAGTAAAGTTTGACGTGCTTCTGAGATGTGCCGGTGGAGATAATCTGGAGACAGGTGGATTTTCCACTGTCTCCTGTTGCACATCAAACCACCCTAAAACTTAATGGCTTAGAATACTAGCAACTTATTATTTCCCATGATTCAGTGGGTTTTCTGGACTATTTGAATGCTGGTTTTGCTTGAGCTCACTCATCTTTCTGCATTCAACTGGGGCATGGCTGGGCTGGAAGGTCCAAGGAAATCTCACAGACTTGTTTGGCAATGGCTCTGACTGTTGGTTCTTTTCCACATCATCTCTGATCCTCCAGGATGATGGAGTTGCTTCCTTCCTTACATTGGTGGTCTCTGGGCAACACACCAAGGTAGTGGAGACAGAAGTGGCTTAGTCTCTTAAGACCTAGCTTTGGAAGGTATATAATGTCATTCCAGCCACATTCTATTGACCGAGCAATTCAGATGACCAGCCCAGGTCTCGGGGTGGGGAAATGGACTTACCCTCTTAATGGGAGGAGAAACAAAATCACCTTGCAAAGGGTCTTCATACACAGAATGGGAAGAATCCACAGCCATATTTTATAATCTATCATAGTTGCATAGATGCATCTGAATCACAAGAGAGTAATTTGGATGATAGAGATTTGAAAGTTATCAATGTATAGACTAAAGGCTTGTAAATCTTGGCTGCATATCAGGATATGGAAAATGGGAGGTTTTCCATATGTTCTACATACAAAAATGACAAAGTATGCAAGAAATGTGTGCCCCAAAATGTTGGGTGGGAGAACTGGGCTTCATGGCAAACTGAGGCTTGACACCAAGGCGTGCAGAATGCAATCTCACGTTTTGAAGTGAAGTCAAAGAAACTAGGTCAATAAATCAGCTTTCACCCCTAGTCTTAACCACAAAGTTTAGTGCCCCATGGAGGGATTTTATTATGTTTAATAAGGAATTTATAATAAAATTAAAACTTAATGAATTCCCACATAGCCTCTGTTGTGTTCTAGTTTGCATGCTATCTTGCTAACCTAGTCTTTTTTTTTTTTTTTTAAGGTATATTTGTTTCTTTCCCAGAATTCTTTCAAATACGAACTGGGTTCAAAGCCCTCATTTGCCATTAACTGTCATGGATAATACGGACTCTGTTGGTATTGGATATGGGAGAAATTAGGGAATTCTCTTGAGGCAGTTATAGCAGAGCCTTGAAAGAGTCTTGAACAAGAAAATATTGCTTAGAGAGAATGGAGACTTTACTATTCCTTAGTGGTCTGAATCCTCTAATGCTGTACTGTCCAATATGGTAGCCACTAGCCACATGTACATAATTATATTTAATTTAAAATGTAGTGACTGAAATACAATTAAAAATGCAGTTCATCAGTTGAACTAGTGCTCAATAGCTATACATGGCAGTAGTTATCATCCTGGATAGTGCAGATGTGGAACATTTCCGTTAACATAAAAAGTTATATCAGGGACAACTCTTTTGACATTTCTTGTCTAATTAAGAATAAAACAGGTAATGCTAGTTTTAGATCCTCATGCTGAGGATTGAATTAAGAGTGAGGGGTAATTTCCTCTGTGATCCAAAATACCCATTGCAATACATCATGGATCAATTTAAACAAATTTTAGTAAGAGACTGGGGATAAGGAATATGATTCCGTTTAAGAGACCATTTGTGAATTAGATGTAGGTTACATATTGATAAAATTAAAGAGGATTGTACCAAGCTGGAATAAAGAGCCTGACTAACAAAGTTAAATCTAACAAGATAAATGTAATGCTTATATTGTTGGTTTAAATCAGGGGTTGATAAACTTTTCTGAAAGATCCATATAACAAATATTTTTGACTTTACAGCAAGATAGCTTCTGTTGTAATTACCCAACCCTGACATTGTAGCATGAAAGCAGCCATAGACAGTATGGAATAAAAACGGGTGTGTGTGTGTTCCCATAAAACTTTATTTACCAGAATAGAAGATGGTGGTCTGGATTTGGTTCACTGGCTATAGTTTGGTAATCCTTGGTTTAAAGAGTCAGTTATTCAAGTTTAAATTGAGGAAGCTTGTCTGGGGCCTGACACTGGCCTGGGAGTCTTTTGTTGGCTGGTTGAGTTGAGCCAGTTGCCTTGGGGTTGAGCCAGTTGCCTTAGGGTAATGCCATTTTAATCTGCTTTAATAGACATATTCCTTCCAAAGTCAGAGAAGGAAGAATTTCATTGTAGTTCACAGTGGGGGTTTACATTCAATCTGGATATTGACAAGCTGGATCCTGCATGGCATGTTCAAGATTTGGAAACTGAACAAAAAGAGAATGGAAGGAACTGGGGTCTAACTTAACAGTGGAGAGCTGTTGGAGGATGTTAATATAGCTGTCTGCAAGTCTTTGAAGTCCTGTCATGTGGCAGGAGGTATAATTTATCTGAATAATTCTAGATATTAGAAATAGAACTAAGAGGTACAAGTTTATAAAAGGAGAATTTTCAAAAATATGGTTGTTTCAAAATGGACTCCCTTATGAAGTAGTGTTTTCCACAACTGAAGGGTTTTAGAAAAAAGATGGATAATCATCTATGAGCTGGTTGAAGAATTTGTTCTAGAATTGGGTGAGAGGTTGCAAGCATAGTCATCTAAGTTGTTGTTATACTTTGAGATTAGAACTGGTTGCATGTAGAGCAATCTCAACCAAAACTAGCTTAAACAAAAAAGGGAATTTATTGGGTCCCACTACTGAAAGGTTCCAGGATAGGTCTAATTTTAGACATGGCTGGATCCAGAGGTCTTACAAAAGTCTTTAGGCAGGACTGGCTACATAAGTTGTGGGCTCTAGTGCAAAATGAAAATGTGAGGTCCCTTGTTCAAAAATTATCAAGAGTTTCCAGACAGTGGCAGCACAGTATTAAACCGAGTGTGGGTCCTTCCAAGTGCAGGGCCCCATGAAACTTCAGAGGCTGCATGCCAATGAAGCCAGCTCTGTCTTCAGGCCATGGTCTCTATCTCTGCCTCTCAGCCTCCTTTTTCTCTAGGTTGGTTTCATTTTCCGGCAGCCTTTTTTTCTCTCCGATTAGCAGCTTTAAGGCTTTTATTTTTAAATCTGCAAAAGGGTGTTCCTCTCCCCTGGTGACAGCAGCAAATGATACCAGATAATTTCTGATAGACTTTCCTCACCTCTGAACCCAATTACATGGTGACATTCCCTTTGCCCAGGCCTAAATGATGTGTTCACCCTGGAGCTGAAAGTAGTCAGCTCTACTCAAACCATAAGGACCAAGAGGTCAAGAGATGAGGAGGTAGTTCCAAAACAAAAACAGAGTGGAGTTACCTGAAGAAGAGAAAATGGATGCAGGGTAGTCCAATGTCTACTCTTTTTAGCAAACAATTGAACAGTAGTGAAGAAGTGACTAAAGGTAAGAAAAAGTCTTAATTCAGAGATCTTGCCAATCAGTAAGGGTTCCTTTCACCCTGAAGAGTTTGCTAAATTTTTTAACTCTATTTTTTCAGGTATGCAAGCAAGATTTTTGCTGTGTCATGTTTATTTACTGTCATATTTATATTCTTAACATGAGCACATTTAAAATGATCTGTCAGGATTCTGAGATCTAACATTTACTGCCCTGCCTGGAAATTATTTTAATGCACTGAGGAATGTTGCCTGGAACCTAGTTACATTTCTCAGGCCCACCTTCTATCTAAAACTTTGTTCAGTTTCTTAGGCGGGGGAAAAATATATATATATATATATATATGTCATCACTTTCTGTCTTAGTTGGCCCTGCTTTGGAACCAGCACATTGTTTAATAAGCTCTGCTCAAAAGTTGACATTTTTTTCAGATTATGGGTCAAATGCTTGGAAAGGTGAGGAGAACTAGGTAGCCCAAGGACCATGTAGAATTTGTAATGGACTTATCACCCACACAAATCAGTTCATCCAAGATTTTCATTCGAATCCAGTGAGATATGACCTTGTTTTTACTGACAAATCTGACACTTTTGTGGAACTGAATTAACTAACAATTTTATTCTGGACAGTTTACCAGGAGAGGTGGGGACAATTGATTACAGTCAATGTCTGCCATGGTTCATGCAGCTTATGGAGAACCTTGTCCTGAAGTCTGCTATACCAAGGCAGGAGTTAAACACAAGGTCTCTGGAGCCAGACTTCTGGGATTTGAAGTCTCGTCCTGCCGCTCCTGACCTATGTTTCCTTGGGCTAGTTTGCCTTTCTGAGATTTCCTTTTTCTCATCTATAAAATGTCATTGTTGCTATCTATCTATATATATGTCAGCAAAACTGAAACAATAGAAAGTGCTTGCCTCCCTAGGTCCACCACACCTGCCGAGATTCACAGGGTACTTTTTCTGGGTCATTCAACCAAGACACTAGAATAGAGAATGGGATGGGTATGTCTTGACTTCCTCTTAATATAAACAAGTTATCAATGCATAATATGCTTGGCTAAGCAGCCACTGGCATACGTTTATATTGGTTGACTTCCACCCCAAATCTGTCCTTCACAAGCACGGCTTATCCTCCACAAATCCACAAAGCATACATTTACATTCATTGAACATGCAAGATGGTAGTCTTTTTGCCTCCTTTTTCCTATATCAAATAACGGTCCTCACTAGAATAAAGAAGTTTTGAAGCTTTTGGAAAAATAACTATTTCAAGGAAGGAAGAATCTTTATTTTCTGATCTTTTACCCAGAGATTGAAGTCTGATCTAATAATTACACCAAAGAATTTCCCTACCCCACAAACGTGGATTTTGTCAGTTTACAGATTTGTGCTTAGCTTTGGTTAGTTTTGAAGATTTTTTATATAGAGAGTGTAATGGCTTGATCTCCCTTGCTATCTTCTAT
Source organism: Nomascus leucogenys (assembly GCF_006542625.1). Lineage (NCBI taxonomy): Eukaryota > Metazoa > Chordata > Mammalia > Primates > Hylobatidae > Nomascus > Nomascus leucogenys. The sequence continues at coordinate 10,674,932 of NC_044406.1, forward strand.
GGAGACAGCTTTAACATGTCTTCCCACTGATAGACACTCACAATCCATGGCTTTTTAAGACATACACACCAGTCTCGTGTTCTTTAGAATATATAAATAGAAGCATTGAACATACTCTTGGAGCTTTCTAAATTGACTTCCCTGAACCAACTTAGAAATTAAAGTTGAGCTGAGGTGCCTGTCTTTTGCTTGTTAAGTCTTGCAGTGTTTTCTCTGAAATGGCAGGTCTCCTGGGACAAATCAAAGACATGTTCTCTTTAAATTCCCTGAAAATCAGAAGGGCACATTCTTCCAATGATTTTTAATTATTCTTTACTGGAACTGCATATTGCAAGTGGAGCATATCACCTGGGTAGATAAAGGAAATAGATGAAAGAAAAAAACCATATTTATGATTGTATTCACCAGTAGTCTGCAACACTGATTTTTTTTAAAGTCCCAAGTTAATTTCCCATCACTACTAACAGAAATACACTGATTTAAAATTTACTACTGCTTTAGAGAATAGAAATAAAAAATCCTGAACAGCAAACAAATGCATGCATGGAGGAAGCCTTTTGAGAAATATTTGGCTGTGGCTGGGCGCGGTGGCTCACGCTTGTAATCCCAGCACTTTGGGAGGCCGAGGCAGGCGGATCACGAGGTCAGGAGATCGAGACCACGGTGAAACCCCGTCGCTACTAAAAATACAAAAAATTAGCTGGGCGTGGTGGCGGGCACCTGTAGTCCCAGCTACTCGGAGAGGCTGAGGCAGGAGAATGGTGTGAACCCGGGAGGCGGAGCTTGCAGTGAGCCGAGATTGTGCCACTGCACTCCAGCCTGGGCGACAAAGCGAGACTCTGTCTCAAAAAAAAAAAAAAGAAATATTTGGCTGCCTAGATATTACAGAGATGGCATTGAGCCACCTGAGAATTCCTGGACATACCTACAATACATGGTAGACAACCATTGAGTTTGATTTCAAAGTTCAGTCTCTGGTGGCCAGTCACACACACGCTGAAAGGGATAAATACCCTCACTACATGCTCAGCCTTAAGACAAATTGCAATCTAAGCTATCACTAAGAACGATAAAAAATGACAATGAGATTTCTGCCAATGCATTCTTTTCCGCATGAGCCAAAGAGTACACCAGTATTACACATTTACTCCAGTAAGTGCTCATGTAAAAACTAAATTCATTAAAAAGAAAATGTGGTACATATACACAATGGAGCACTATACAGCCATAAAAAAGAATGAGATCCTGTCATTTGCAAAAACGTGGATGGAACTGGAGGTCATTATGCTACGTGAAATAAGCCAGACACAGAAACACAAACATTGCATGTTCTCATTTATTTGTGGGATCTAAAAATCAAAACATTGAACTCGTGGAGATAGAGAGTAGAAGGATGGTTACCAGAGGCTGCAGAGGCTGGGAAGGGTAGTGGGGGGTGGTGTAGGGGGGAAGTAGGGATGGTTAATGGGTACAAAAAATAGTTAGAAGGAATGAATAAGACCTAGTATTTTATAGCATGACAGGATGGCTATAGTCAATAATAATTTAATTGTACATTTAAAAATAACTAAAAGAGTAAAATTGGACTGTTTGTAACACAAAGGATAAAAGCTTCAAGGGAGGGATACTCCATTTTCTGTGATGTGATTATTATGGACTGCATGCCTGTATCAAAACATCTCATGTACACCGTAAGTATAGATACCTACTGTGTACCACAAAAATTAAAAAGAAAAAAAATGAAGCTTATTTAGCTAATAAACTAATAAGGTCTCCATTATATAAGACTAGTTCATGGCCAAATATACGTGAGGAAAAACACAACTCCTCAGCTCCTACTTTAAAAGGATTCATTCAAGTCTTAAAATAAATAGTGTGCATGTTCACCATGGAAGTGGTTATTGACCACGGGTGAACAAATGACTCACTCGGGGAGATTCTAAAGACTGTAGATGCCTCACCCCGCACCCACAGAATCAGAATCCTGGGGAGGGTGTTATAGCATGGGTACAAAGACAACACCTCCCAACCGAATATCATTAAGAATTACTGGAGCAAAATGAGATCTAGAACCTTCTCTTCCACTATTAGACTTAATGTCAGGGCTAACTCTTCCAAGGGTCCCTCTACACCCCAAATCAGTCATTTTCCCCCACTCCTATGTTTCTCTTTCCATTGCCTTACTCCCACAATTGCTGAAATGGGAAACACCTCAAAGGGAAAAACTCTTCATGGAGTCATTTTTGAAATGTCAGTGCAAATGTAAGCAATTGTGGCCTCACATAAGTAACAAAGGAAAAAATGGAGTGCTAATAGTGGTGATGGTTTAAGGAATCCAATTTATTCCCAGGGGCTCCATTCATCAAATATCATTGTAACTTTATTGCATATTCACCAGAAATCATTACATTTTGGTAGTTTGTGAATTCCATTACTTGGAGTCATAAAATTCCCTCTATTATAAGAAATCACTGCTGTCAAGTCCAGTCTGATTAAAGTGAAGGACAGATGATCTGCAGTCTTGGAGATGATGTTTTTGGCTGCCAATTACTTACATATGAAAGACGATTAAGTGATTATAAAAGGAAATCTTTAGGTACAGTTACACATCATAAATAATTTTAAAGATGGGTAACCTGTTTTCATGTCTTTTATTGTTTGCATGCAGTTCCTTGAATTGCCTGCACTCCAAGGCATTTCAACTCTATTTTTTGCAAAATAGCTTTAAAAAAATCTCACTGGCTATGCACAACACCATGACCATAAAACTCATGTGTCAGATGCCGCCCTGCTAATAAGCTAGAATGCTCACCTGTCATGAAGTGCAGCATACTTATCAAACGAAGAAACAGTGAAGGTTAATTCTTTCTACTGCCTGACCTTCATAGTATATGAGAGTTGCTGAAATATTTTGTTTCAAATAATGTTTAAATAAAATAAGTAATGCTTAAATAATAATTATTAAATAAATAATTATTTAATTGCTTTTTAAGCATAATTATTTAATTGTTTTTAATGGAATCTCCCAAAATACTCATTGGTGTTGTTTCTATTTTACTTATCATGTGTCATGTAATAATACAATAGTATCCCAAAGAGAGGATTTAAATAATTTTTTATGATGACAACATCAATATATTTCGACACCTTGCCTATTGAAGATTGGCTACAGTGACTTCCTGACAAGAAAATATTAAATAATACCAAGGTTCAAATGTGTCTTTGGCGTGTGGCATGATGATGAATACAGAATATTTCATTAAAAGGAAATATTTCATTGAAAGGAAAATAACTAATAACGCTCCCATTCATATGGTGAGAACTGGGTTGTGAATCCTGGAAAGGAAATAGAAGTATGTGATGACTGTCTTTCTGTGGGTTCCCCTTTGTCTCCACTTGCACCATTGTATATTTTTTCTCCGACTTTTGGAAGACAAGTATATCTGCAAATGTGTCTCATCTTCTTGTATTTCCTATAACCTTTCTCTTATGTCTCAGCAAAAGCCATGCACAGTAGGGGTTACAGGGAGTTACATTGAGGCATATTTTGAGGACATCTGGAAAATCTGAATTTATCTTACCTGTATAGAAAATGTGACATAATTTTTTCTCCTCTGATCGTTGAAAGAAAATGCATTAGAGTGGGAAAGGTGGCAGTAATGCAAATAAGTATGATTTTTTGAGAGACTATTTTAGAAGATACTAACCATGTAATAATAAACAAGAAATATACCCAGGTCCTTATTCCTTGAATGCACTTGCTCATCCACCCCTATTCCTGTGGGTACTTCTCAGTGGGATTCCAGTGTCACCTGTTTTTGATGGTGCCTTCTCCAACTCTTGCCTACTCCCATGTATTTTCCAATAGCCTTTCGTAAATGCTGCTTTACATTATCAACCATAATGCATTATATTTTAGTTGTTTCCAAGACTGTCTTTTCTACATGAGTGTGAGTTTCTTTCCATCGGAACTGTATCAAATTTACCTTGTTGCCACAGTGACTTGATAACACTGGTCAGCAGTGTTAGTTGAATGGCTATCCAATTTTAAGAATGAATTTGTTTTTAAAACTAAAATATCCTTGAAAATATTCAACTGATGACATTCTTGGGCAGTTTTTTTCAAAATGCAGGTCCTGGTTTGTTAGTGAGTTATGAGGTCAACTTAAGTGGGTTGCAACCAGTATTTTAGAGTGAAATAGAATAGAAAAATATTAGAATATGTCAGAATCTATTACACATAGTAGGAATATTGTGTAAGTATTGTTTTGTATAAGAAAGTATTTGGCAAAACTCTCATTTCTATTTATATATGTCTGTGTACCTACATAAATATACATGTATGTATGCTGGGATGTTTCTGTGTGTGTTTGTATACATACACATACATTTGTGTGTATACACTAGGTATAAATTTAAAATTTATTCCTTTTTGTGAGTCACAGCCAAAGAATGACGCTGTTCTAGATCATAAGGACCCAAGCACCTTGAGACTGCAGACAGGCAAATGCTTTCAAACATGCAATGATTATTGATATCCCCTAGTGCAAACACCCCAAACCAGCATTCTGGCATATCAAGGAGTGCCAATCAGTTGTGAGAAATGGCTCAGGTTACCTTCCTGTATTCAGTCGGTATCATCCAAGCCATGGTCACATAGCACTGTGGCACAGTGGCACTGGAGTCAGCTGACCTAGACTGGAATCCTAGCCCCACAACTTATTAGCACCATGGGTTTTGGCAAGTTAATAAATCTGAGTCTTGTTTCTTTGTTTCTAAAAGCAGCATGTCTCCTAGTTCTCCACAGAGATTAAATGAGTAGATATGTAGCATCTAGCATTATCACGCAGTACATGTCAGTTATTATGTATCTCTACACCTTGGATGGTGTATTTTCCCTCTTGCACTGTAACTTTTTCATCTGTAAAATGAAGACAGTAATAGCACCTAATGCATAGTATTGTTTAAAGAGGATTAAAGCAATCAACAGAAGTATTTAGAGGTGTACTTGGCACACAGCACTGTATATGTCATTGCTATTGTTGTTTTTGTGTATGTTTGGCTCTAAAGAACATCTTGTCAGTATCCTGTAAGGATTTCAGGGATTCTAGTCTATGTTCAAAGATACTTACAAGGAATATGGCATTGAACTAACATTTTAACTGAGCACAGAATGACAAGAATTTTGATATGAAACCTAGATTTAAAATATAAATGAGCATATAAACCACAGTTTATTTCAGCAAAATCCTTGCTAGACACTCACCAAATAAAAACACTGCCATCCCTTTTTGTCCAGCTTATGTTTTGCCAGATGTCTCTTTCCTGGTGTGTAGACGTAACCCTAACAAACAATAGTAAAATCATCATGAACAAGTAACACTGGTAGGTGGTGCATCAAATTATAGCATTCAAGAAAATAATTTTCTTACACGCAGTCTTATATAAAGAGTCCAGCATTTTCACCTTTGTTCTTCAGCTGAAATGAAATGGTTAAACAAAAGAAAAGAAATAATTACAATTAGAGCAGATACCAGTGAAATTGAAAACAGGAAATCAATAAATTTCTTTTAAAAGCCCAGAAGCTTTTTCTTTGAAAAGATCAATAAAATTGATAAGTCTCTAGCCAGACTAAGAACAAAAGACAGAAGACATGAATTACTAGGTATCGGAAATTAAAGAGGTGACCTTACTACAGCTCCCATAAAGATTAAAAGGATATTAAAGGAACATTATGAACAATTATTTGTTCACAAATTTGGAAACCTAGATGAAATGGAACAATTCCTTGAAACACAATCTGCCAAAACTCACTCAAGAAAAAATAGACAAACTGAATATGCCTGTATCTATTATAGACATTGAATCAGTAATTAATAACCTCCCCAAACATAAAGCACCAGGCCTAGATGGGTTCACTGGTGAATTCTACTAAACATTTAAGGAAGAAATTATACCAATCCTATACAACCTCTTCCAGAAGATAGAGGCAAAAGGAATACTTATGAGGCCAGCAGTACTCTAATACCAAAAGCACACAGACATTAGAAAAAAACTACAGACCATTATCTGTCATGAACAAAGATTCAAAAATCCCCAATGAAATATTAGCAAATTGAATCAAAAAATGTATTAAAAGAATTTTACACCACAACCAAGTAGGATTTATCCCAGATATGCAAGTCTGGTTCAACATTTGAAAATTAATTAATGAAATCCATTACATCAAAAGGGTGCAGAGGAAAAGTCACACGATCATATCAACAGATGCATGAAAAGCACTTGGCAAAATCCAACTAGAAATAGAGGAAAATGTCCTCAACTCAGTAAAGAATGCACATAAAAAACATACAGCTAACATACTTAATGGAGAAAAACCCAAAACTTTCTTACTAAGATCAGGAATGATGCAAAGATGTGTCCTCTCACCACTGCTTTTTAACATTGTACAGGAAAGTCCTAGATATGGCAATATGAGAAAGAAAAGGTATACAAATTGGGAAGGAAGAAATAAAACTATCTTTTATTCACAGATGACATAATCATCTATGTAGAAAATCTGAAATAATCAACAAAAAAATTCCTGGAATTAATAAATGACTATTGCATGGTTACAAAGTTAATATACAAAAGTTAATTGCTTTCCTATATACCAGCAATGAATAAGTGGCATTTGAGATGAAAAACACAATACCATTTACATCAGCACCAGAGAAATAAACCCTTATATATAAATCTAGTAAAATTTGTACAAGATCTGTATGAGGAGACTACAGAACTCTGATGAAAGAAATCAAATAATTGAATAAATGAAGAGATATCCCATGTTCTTGGGTAGGAAGATTTAATATTGTCAAGATATCAGTTCTTCCAGATTTAATCTATGGGTTCAATGCAACCCCAGTCAAAATCCCAGGAAGTTATTTTGTGGATATTGACATTTTGATTCTAATGTTTATATGGAGAGGCAGAAGACCCACAGAAAGAACAAAGCCAGAGGTCTGACACTACTTAACTTCAAGACTTACTATAAAGAACAAAACCAGATGACTGACACTACCCAACCTTAAGACTTACTATAAAACTACAGTAATCAAGACATTGTGGTGTTGGCAAAAGAATAGACAAATCAGAGATCAGTGGATCAAAATAGAATCCAGAAGTAGACTCACATTAATATTAGTCACCTGATCTTTGACCAAGGAACAAAGACAATACAGTGGAACAAAATAGTCTTTTCAACAAATGTTGATTGAACAACTAACTGGACATCCACATTAAAAAAAAAAAGAATCTACACACAAACTTGATGCCTGTCACAAAAATAACTCAAAATGTATCACAGACCTAGAAGTAAAATGCAAAAAAGTTATAAAACTCTTAGAAAATAACTTTGGAGAATACCTACATGACCTCAGGTGTAGTGAAGAATTTTTAGATTCAACACCAAAGGCACAATCCATGAAGGAAAAAAATTGATAAGCTGGATTTCATTGAAATTAAAAACTTCTCTTCTGCAAAAGACACTGTTCAGAGAATAAGAAGACAAGCCACAGACTAAAAGAAAATATTTGCAATTGACATATTTAATAAAGAACTGTTATCCAAAATATACAAAGAACTCTTAGAATTCAACAAGAATACAACCCAAATTTTAAAATGAGCCAAAGACATTAACAGACACCTCATCAAAGAAGAGAGATAGCAAATAAGCTTATAGAAAGATGCTCTTAGCATATGTCATCAGGGAAATGCAAATTAAAACAACAATGAGATATCACTATACATCTATTAGAATGGCCAAGATCCAGAACACTGACAACACCAAGTATTGATGAGGATGTGGAGCAACAGGAACTTTCATTCAGTGCTTGTGGGAATGCAGAATGATACAGCCACTTTAGAAGACAGTTTGGCATTTTCTTACAAAACTAAACATTCTCTTACCATATGATCCAGCAATTGCACACCTTGGTATTTACCCAAAAGAGTTGAAAACATATGTCCAAACAAAAGCCTGCACACGAATGTTTATAGAAGCATTATTTATAATTGCCAAAACTTGGAAGCGACCAAGTTGTTCTTCATTAGGTGAATGAATAAATTGTGTTATATCCAGACAGTGGAATATTATTCAGAGCTAAAAGGCAATGAGCTGTCAAACCATGAATAGACATGGAAGAATCTTACAATGTATTACTAAATGAAATAAGCCAATCTGAGAAGGCTATAATACTGTGTGATTTCAACTATATGCCATTCTGGAAAAGGCAAAACTATTGGGAGAGTAAGAGGATCAGTGGTTGCCCGGGGTTGTAGAGAGGGAGAGATGAATAGGTGGAACCCAGAGGGTTTTTAGGGCAGTGAAACTACTCTGTATTATACTACAGTGGTGGATACTTGTTATCCTACATTTGTCCAAGCCCATAGGATGTACAACACCAAGTGAACCCTTTGGGTGATAATGATGTGTCACTGTAGGTATATTGATTGTAATAAATGTACCACTGTGGTATGGGATTTTGATAGTTGGGGAGTCTGTGTATACATTGTAGCAGGGAATATATGGGAAATCTGTATACCTTCTGCTTAATTTTGCTGTGAAGCTAACACTTCTCTAAAAAACAATCAATTAAAAATTAAACTAAAAAAATTAAATTAGTATGTATTAACTCTTTCCTTACTAGAGATCTTTCCCCTCAAGCACTAGCTTGCTTTGGGTTTGGTTTCCATTTGAATGAGCTGTGTCTCTGCTGGTTGAAGCAACTGTGGTACATTTCCAAATATAACCAACATTTCTGGGCATATTCCTCAAACTGGGGCTCAGAGCCCTGTAGTGGCACTGCTGTGACAAGCCTCTAAGCCACTGGATACTATATGGCACGGCCATCCTTGATGATTTAATTAACTCACCTATGCTATTCCTGTAGTAGTATTTAGGAGATGTGGCATTCTTTAGTTACCAAGAGGTATTTTGACACTTTGCCTGGAGAAAGCTATAGAATGGCAGCTGATAACTTGAGAGCATTTGTTAAGATGGCAGCTGCATTGACATTGGAGTGAGCTCTGATGGGGTGGTAGGAAGGGTTTTGTGAGCTTTGCATGCTCACTTCTCTTTCACCTTGCCAGTCAAGCATGACAGAAGGATTAACCTCCTTGCCATCTGCTTCCCTACCTCTACAGATGACAGCTTGGGTACATCTGTAGTCAGTGTTTCCAAATTTAACTAAGTGTGTGCCAAATATTGAATAACAGTGATTCCCAAATGGTAGTGTCCATCGGAATCACTTGGAAGGCTTGTTATAATCAAATTAGTGAGCCCCACCCCAGAGCCTCTGATTCCTTAGGTCTGGGATGGTGCCTGAGATTTGTATTTGTAATAAGTTTTCATGTGATGCTGATGCTGCTGATCCAGGGACCACACTTTGAGAATCCCTGCTGTAGGAGAAAGTCCATGTAGACAACAGGAAGAATTAGTGGAAGGTGTTATACAACCAGAAAGTATCACGTACTTATCCAACTGCTGTTGTTGCTGCTGTTTTAATGGACAGATTGCTTTAAAAATTTTGTTTGGCAAAAATATAGTGAGTGTTCCAGATGAAAAAAATAGAGTGTGCAACTTCCTTTTAAGGCATTGGCAAAAAATTGTATAAAATGAGAGCAAAGAGCAGGCAGAGTGGAAAGCAAGGCCAAATCAGAAAAATGGGAACTTTTTCTGCCTGGTTCCAAATCAGCTCTTCTGGTTTTTCACTTATTTGTCCATCTCAGGGTTTTCTAGATGGCTTTCTAAATGTGCTATATGCCAGACATGTATGCAACACATCATAAGCTGCTAAAATAAATCTGTTGACTTTGGAAGCTTTGTCATTTTTTAATACACAGCTTGATGGGCATCTTAAATTGTTGGTAATTACATCTTATTCCTCCAAAATATTATAAAATATTCATTTAATGTAAAAGCATCTAGGTGTTAAATATTCAATTACTTAAACAGACATTTATGCCTTTTGGAGAACATAGGGCCCCAGGTCAGTGTGAAGTGACAGGAGGACAGAAGAGTAGTCACAGAGGAATGTATGGTAATTGGATACTTTCGAGATTGAATGCTTCTTTGGCAAATATCTGACAAGTAAAGGTAGGTGAGATCCATATCTTCTTCTGCATAAGTTGGCAAGTGTTATAATGAAAGCAAGCCTCAGATCAAAATTTGTATAAATAATTAGTGAGCTGGCCAAAAAAAGAAAGAGAAAGAGAAAAAGAAAAAGATGAAGGAACAGATCTACTACTTAGTCTTATGAGGTCTGTGAATTATCTGAATGAAAGAAAGAGAAAGAAAGAAAAAAGAAAGAAAAGAAAAGAAAGAAAAAGGAAGGAAGGAAGAGAGAAAGAGAAAGCGAGAAAGCAAGCAAGGCAAGAGATTAAAAAACTAGATGTACTACTTAGTCTTTTGAGGTCCATGAATTACTTGTATAGTACCTGCCTGAAGAGTTCTCTTTGAAACAGGCATGGTCTCAGGCATCTATTTGGATCAGGCATTTAGTCCTCTGTTAAGTGGGTAGGGGTGAGGGGTTGTGCACAAGACCAAATGGAATGCTAGAATTTAGAGTGTTACTCTTGGGTATTTGGCTGCTGTTTTTGCCCAATTCTTATATTTTTCTTATGCAAGTTCAGGAGGGCCTGTGTAGTCTTTCTAGCTACCACATTTCTGGAACACTACTCATTTCATCAATGAAAAATAATTTCTGATACCCTTATGCTAATTAACAACCCTCTGGTGCAGATTTAGATAACGCATTTGAAGTACTTCCCGTGGCTGCACCTGAAGTGTGGATTCCTGATTAGGGGGCTTTATGTATGGCCTAATTTTCTCTAGGATATGGGTGAAAATTCGCTTTTGTACCCATATACACATCATTGTCTTGTTCTAGTTGTTAAAAAAAAAAAAAAAAGGTAGCAGAGGTGAAGTATAAAATCTTTCATGTCAATCACAGTGGCACTTAAAAAAATTTGGGGTGCTGCCCCATTATAAAGTGTGTTACAGGCGTTGGGGATAAAGGAGGAAGTTTGAGAGCTATTATTGTTTACTAAACTACTGTTATAGAAAATTTGGGTGTTTTGTGTATGATTTAGGTTAGCATTTAAGAAAATGTAATACAAATTGTTATAGCATTTTTCTGATTCCATCTTGAAGACCCAGGATTTTAGAATCTGTGAAGCAAAAAATGCTAACAACAACAAAGGCATGCTGAAAAGCCTGGATAGATCTTTTTCAGGGGGGAATACTGTTTCTTTTCACACTTCTCTATTCCTAGCTGATAGCAAGCCCTGCATTTAATTATTGAAAACAATACCAACATGAAATGGAACTTCCCAGTGCTGGCTTTCCCCTTTAATCTAAGATCATTTAATTTGCCAAATAACTTGAGTGAAGGATTGAGGCTGAAAGGTTAATAGAAACCATGTTGCCCTTGGCTTAATTCTGTCCTTTCTTTTTATGTCATTTGATGTTTAGCTCAAACTTTAAAATTCAAAGACACGACACGAGTGTGTGTGCGCGTGTGTGTTACATGTTAAATACTGTATAGAATTTCTGGTTTTTAAAAATACCGACTATACAGACAGATGCCTCAAAATTAACAATGAACTTGACAGTTTATTTCACTGAATTTGAAATGTTTAACCGCACCTCCCCCCAACCCCCAACTGTCAGATTCACTAACTGGAACGTCACTAATGTTTAAGTACCAATCCAGATGGCTGACTATTGAGATAATGGGACTGTTTTGGGATCACAAAGACCACCGACGTGTTTGGTGATTTTTTAGAAGGACCCATGGGACTCAGCATACAGTGGTGCATACAGTTCTATTTATTTAATACAGCTACACAGCAAGGATACACAGTTGTATCAATAAGGGAAAAAGATACAGGCCAAGTCTGGAGGAATCCATGCACAGGCTTGCCGTGTTTGTCCCTGAATGAGGCCACATAAGCACTCTTGCCCCCAACAGGGAAAAGGAAGCAACCTGTGTACAGTTTTTCTGCCCGCAGAAGCCCATCTTAGTTAGACTCAGAGCCCAGAGTTGTTATTGTTGTCTGGTCATGAAGTTACAGTGACCAGCCACAATTACTGAAATTCCAGACTCCCAGAAGGAAAGCAGGTGTTTAGTGTCCCAGGTGGGAAAAACAACCGACTGTGTAGGGAACTTTTCAGAAGCTGAGTTCCCAGGAGCCAGCCAAGGACCAACCCTGCAAGCCGATCCTTCTGAAGATAATAGCTCAGTCCTGCTAGGTTAACACTTTCCTGCAGAGATGTAGACTTTTCTAGTACTACTCAGGATCTTTCACATCATAATCTGTAAATATATATTTGCTTCTGGCTCCATGAGGGCAGAAGTCATAGGCTGTTCATCCATGTTTTTCTGGCACCTGGAATGACAGGTGGACCTAAAGGGAAACCCGATGAATGTTTATGGAATGACTGAACGGATGTGTCAATGGGATGTAGATTTTAGTCTTGTATGTAAATTAGAAGTTGCATATTTGTTAGATTATAATTTATCTGTGGGTATAATTTGTAGATGGTAAAATTCTCCTCATCTGAACAAGAATTTTGGCACCCTATCCACAATAATCTTGAAATGACCTCATTTCTAGACTGTCCAAGCTAGCTGCTAAATACTGTCTTGTATAATTTCCAACTTCCAAGCCAGTTGTGGGGCAATGATCATAAACATCTCCAAGGATAGCAATGGCTGAGGTGGTTTGGCAGTGCTGATATAGCCACCCTGTATCCTCATTGGTCATTGGCAGAGCCCAGATTGCTTCAGTCCCTACTGCCATCGCATTCTCCTTTGGGCTTAGGATGGAGCCAGTGAGTATCATGAGGAAGATCTTACGTTTAGGGCAAAATATCACAGTAATCACATAAGGGATGAAAAATGAAATGAGAGAATATGACTGTTTACCCACCACACCTGGGCCAGTTGAAGTTTGGTACTATTTGTGGGAGCCTGAATCAGCTTTAATAGAGACTTCCCATCTAGTTAACCTCAGTGTACATCTTAAAAGAGCCAGTTAAGTGGTGATTGATACTGTTGAACATACCTAAAGTAAAGAACATTTGTTGTTGCAAAAAGAAAGTTTATATATATATAAAATAGATAATATACTACATATTATATATAATATATATAAAATAGATAATATAATATAGATTATAGATTCTATAATCTATATTATATAGAATATATAATATAGATTATATAGATTCTATAATCTATATTATATAGAATATAATATAGATTATAGAATCTATATAATCTATATTATATAGAATATATATAATATAGATTATAGATTATATATAATCTATATTATATAGAATATATATAATATAGATTATAGATTATATATAATCTATATTATATAGAATATATATAATATAGATTATAGAATATATATAATCTATATAATATAGAATATATATAATCTATATAATATAGAATATATAATCTATATTATATAGATTATATATAATTTATATACACATGTGTGTATATAAAGTTGAAATATATGTTTCAAATATGTGTATATTTATATAGATTTCTAATAGGAAGCATAGAAGTACATGTAGCCAGGTAAGGATAGAGGACAAAGTGTTTATGAAACAGAGCCTAGAACAGAAAATCAGCAGACATTTGACTGTGTGTTTCTTTCACTTTTTAAATTTGATTACCTAGAATGTGAATATATATGAAACACATAATTAAATTGAATAATTATGAATGTTAGGAGCCTGTTTAATTTTCAATGAACCTTCTACATATGTGTAGGAAATACTATTATTAAGCCCCATCAGAAAATGGAATATTCTAGTTTTATCACATAGTACAGTTTAACAAAAATTAGCCTCTCCATCTCATATGTATCATCTCTTTTCAAATATAAATATATGTATGTATTTTTTAAGTTAAAAATTAGTATTGAGGAGGTTTTCTCTGAACCTAGGGAACACATCTCTGTAACTTTGCCGAGATAGGCCTTGGGAAACAGCAAAATGAGCATGTGTGGACTTTGGAATTCCAGGAGTGACCCCAGCGTGAGCCAAGCCACGACACACTTTAAATCTTGCTTCCTTAACTGTGAAACAGACCCTATGAGACAGCGACCCATTTACCACCTATAAAATATTGACACAGTGTAAGAGATTACTGCTATTGTCATGGCACTAGCACTCAGATATTTGGAAGCCTCCAGAAATATGCCTGCTCCTGGTCTTCTGCTGGGTTTCCGCTGATTGATTTCTTAATAGAAACTGGGAAGTTGGGAAAAGGGGGAGAAGAGAAGGGGGCACTGCCGTGACTGGAAGATGAAATAAGGCACTGATAAGTTTGAACTTGGATGATGGCACTTCTAGTTTCTCTCAAAGACCTTGTAATATCTGGCTGTAAAGGTGACTTTCTTGTGTGTGTGTGTTGAAGGTGACTTTTGTACACAGAAAAGATTATTTAAGGGCAGTTTTGTGGACAAACTCGATATCCAATGTATTCAAGTTACACATTTAAAATCATATTTCTTCCTTATTTTTTAACAATTTGTAAATCTAGCAAAATTTTATAGTCACTTTTATGAGGACTTTTGACAACATAATTAAATGCCCTTCAACATTTAAATGGTATTTCTGTATTTCTTTTAAAGTCCTTCAATTGTCTGACAAACCCTTCCAAGTGCCGAATAAGTTTTATGAAGCTGTTTTAAACATATAGATGTGTTTTGTTCTTGTAAATGTCTCAGTCCCATTTATAAACTGTCTTTTAACATATAAACCCAAATCTAAAGCAATTACTCAGCACACATTTTAAATTAGAATTCCAAGTCTTAACCTATTAGTTATTTTCTATGCCATATTCTCTTAAATAATATAAGGCACTCATAATATAAAACATATACAGATTAATTCTAAATTTAATGTGAATATATTAATACTATGGGATTGATTTACTCCATCATTTCTGTACTTAATTCTAAACCTTTCTGGGATTAAAACACACCCAATAAGAAAATCATTCTCACCCAGTAAAGTTCGGGTTTCCATCTTGATTCACTGTTTTTAATTCAGGCAGAGAGGCGTAAGTCTGGTCTTTATTCATGCTTGTGAACCTAATGAGAAATACCAGTTGCTGCTAATATCCCGATGATTGCTTGACCAGTGCTTCTTAATCTTTAGTGTGCACACGAATCAGCACAAGACTCGCCTTGGTGTCTTGTTAAAATAAAGGTTTGGATTTGGTTGTGAGTTCTCACAACCCCACCCAGACTTACCAAATCCCAGGTGAGTCCTGTGCACATTTGTGTGCACATTAATGATTGTACCCAGCTCCCAGGTAATACCTGTGTCGCTGGGGCAGCAACTACACTTGAGTGAGTAGTGACGCCTTAGATTCAAGTGCCATTTTACATCATTCTTCCATCTACTCATAGATGACTTCGTCCCCCATTGAGGTAGTTCACTTCCTTCACAGTTTGATTGGTTTTGCATTTCTTTGACTCTCTTAAGGCATTCAAATGTCATTTCCATTAGACTTTGCAGACTTTTCCAGGCTTTGTGTCACTGTGGTCAGACAACTGAACCCTTGAAGATTAAAATTACTCATTTATAGTGAAAGAATAGATTGTTTTGAAATAAATGCATAGACATATTTTGCTAGAAAAAGAAAGTAGAAAGAACAAGTTTGCCAGACTGACAGTTTGAACTCTGTTGAATGAACACGAGGTTTTATAAATGTAAGATACAACATTTTAAAAAGTTGATTCCTGTATCTAAATAAATTTTTAGATTGTCTCTAGATACTTTGTATTGATCAAACATATTAATACAGATGCAAGTTTTTTTTTAACATAATGGCTGTGCCTCCCTCCCTATCAATCCTTATAGTCAGAAAATACAGCTTGCTGGATGATTTTTCCCGTCAAATATCTGAGAAGCAAGGGAACTCATAGAGTATGTGTGCCTTTTGGTTGAACTAGCTTATTCCAAGCCAAGTTTCTCACTAACATTTCTTTATTCAATAAAAGTAGACAATTTAAATGTTAGAAAGGAAAACGTGTGTGTGTGTGTGTGTGTGTGTGTGTGTGTGTGTGTGTGTGTATTTTTCCTTCTTTGAATGTTTTTGATGTTGACAGCCTGGAAGCAAGCAGTGAGCATTGCTCTGCTCCTTTCCATTCTGAGGCCCTTTGTCACCCTATGATCTTACAAAAGTCCCGAATAAAACATCTCGTTTACTTGTCTGGCCCTATAGGCAGTTAAGTTCACTACCTTACTAGAAATGGGTCCTCTCATATAGTGTTCATAGGAATGTATCTGTGTACAGCCTGTGCAGGTATTTTGACCAAGCAGCTCTACTTCTAGAAATCTGTCCAAATAGTTAATGGGACAGGTATGCAATTTTGTTCAAGAATATTCTTTGTGGCATTATTCACAACAGCAAGATATTAGAAACCAACTAAATATCCATCCATATGTAACCACCCAATGGCTTCTCCATGTCTGCTGCCTAGCAGAGCCAATTTATCAAGACAAGGGAATTGCAATAGAGAAACAGTTTAATTTATTCAGAGCTGGCTGTGCAAGGGCCAGAGTTTTATTATTACTCAAATCAGTCTCCCTGAAAACTCAGGGATTGGGGTTTTTAAGGATAATTTGGTGGGTAGAAGGTCAGAAAGTGGGGAGTGCTGATTGGTCCAGTCAGAGATGAAATCATAAGTTGCTGAAGCTGTCCTCTTGCACTGAGTCAGTTCCTGGGTGGAGGCCACAAGACCAAATGAGCAAGTTTATCGATCTGGGTGGTGCCAGCTGATCCCTCTAGTACAGGATCTACAAAATATCTCAAGCAGTGATCCTAGGTTTCACAATAGTGATGTTGTCGCCAGGAGCAATTTGGGGAGGTTCAGTAATCTTGTAATCTCCAGCTCCATGATTCCTAAACCATAATTTCTAATCTTACGGCTAATCTGTGAGTCCTGCAAAGAAGGTCTAGTCCTCAGGCAGAAAAGGAATTTGTTTTGGGAAAGGGTTATTATCATCTTTGTTTCAAAGTTAAACTATACACTAATTTCCTCCCAAAGTTAGTTCAGCCTATGCCCAGCAATGAACAAGAACAGTTTGGAGGTTGAAAGCAAGATGGAGTCAGTTAGGTCAGACCTCTTTCACTGTAATAATTGTCTCAGTTATAATTTTTGCAAAGGTGGTTTCAGGTATGGATCATTCATACAAGTGGAATACTTTGCAGTCATTACAAATCTGTATTAATCATCATGGAAAAGAGCTATGTCATGTATTTTTGTTTTTTTAAATTTTTAAATTTTTATTATTTTTGTAGAGGTGGGGTCTCACTATGTTGCCCAGGCTGGTCTCCAACCCCTGGGTTCAAGCCATCCTCCCACCTTAGTCTCCCAAAGTGTTGGGATTACAGGTGTGAGCCACCACACCTTGCCTTTATGTATTTTTAAAAGAATAAAGCAGGCTACAAAGAATTAGTTATGGTGAAACTCTGTTATTGCAAATAAAATTAATGTTTTAAAAATTATCAAACAAGGTAGACTCATGATTCATACAGCTATAAAATGAACACATGTTAAAGATATTTATTTAACTCATTATTAATGAGGGAACTGGTGAGATGTTAAAACAGTTCAAAGGAGAATCCAAAGAATGAACATATTTAGGGATCTGGAATATTTAAATGAATTTACAAATGATTGCAAAAACAGCTTCTTCCACAATGGGAAAGGGAGTCAATTGTACCTCCACCTTATGGAATGTAGACAAGTATTATTTTGCATTGTTGTCAGTTATCTAAAACTTACAGAATTGCAACATACTTCAAAGGCAATGCAAGGCACAGAGCCCCCCTACAGTCAGAATCAGATCACTTGGAAAGATGGGTTCTCAAGTGGAGAGCCTAAACAATGCATAGTTTTCCCTTAAATCACATATTTTCCTTCATATATGTTTAAAAGTGTGGAATGAACAGAAAAAATGACAAGTTGTTTTCCATGGATGGTAAGATTTTGTGTTATTATTTCTGTCTTTTCTATTTTTCTGTACTTTCATATCATTTCTAAAAGAACATATAATTTTTTATAATCAGGAGAAAAAACACACTTCTATGTTGAAAAGCATTTACAAATCACCTTCTCATGTTTTTAGTAAATCCTTCAACAATGACAACAATAAAGGAAATTGCTATGTATCTGCTGCCTGTAGGGTATTGTGATTAATAGGATGAGAATAGGGGCCAGAGAATGTGGGCGGTCAACATCAGCTGTGCTAACCTGCTATTTCTGGTGGGTCCTCCAACTGATTGCTTGGTGTTCAGGCCTAAATTATTTCCACTTATAAGAGATATGATGAAACCAAAGTGCATTAGCACGTCAGAGGTGCTTTTAGCTTTAACACTCAATAAATGAAGTGCCAGGAAGTTGCTAATATTTTCTGTGCCTTCTTAAGATGAGTCCAGAAAAAGTCTGTTTACTAATGAGCAGTTCCTGGGTGGGAGAAGGGAGAAGGACAGTGTCTGTGCAGGGTCTGTCAGAAGGGAAGATGCTTCCCATAACTGTGTGTGATGACAGTTACTAATGAATAGATGTTTCAGAGTTCATGCTACCCCCCTCTAGTTAATGTTCTTATTTATAGAACTGATTTGAAAATTAAACAGAGCTGTTTCTTTCTTCAATTTTGTAGTTGTAAAGAGATAATAAACATACTGATGGCTAGTATTATTCCAGAATTGTTTGCCTAGGTATCAGTTATTGCCTAGAGATTTGTTGTCTTTCTGTCCTCTGGGTGTTTTTTCTTCTTTTTTTTTAACCTCTCATGCCATTGTATTTCTGGTATAATCCTCATTTCTTTACATCTTGCCAAACTTCAGTTCCTTTTGGATGCCAGATTTTTCTTGTTATCTTCATCCTGACTGATGAGAGATTTACAGAGCAGTTGGCCCACACATACAATATAGCTACGAATCTTATTGACAGTGTACATGGACTATTTTGGATAATCCTAGAAGCTTATATTTATAGCTTGTTGTATCAAAATGATTAAGATAGCATCAATAATTAAACAACAGTCTCTTGCTCTTCTTTAGCTCAGAGCTGTTGTGCATGTTGATGTCAAAATGTTTTTGTTGAATGAATGAACTGAACTATGTTTATTTGTAGCGAACTATGTGTCACCTTTATGGAGTACTGTTGTGAGTGGTTATGTAAACATTCTGCCCTCGGAATAACATCACCTATAAAAAACATTTGGAGTGCTCGTATCCACATTTTATTTGAAGGTTTATTTCTAAGAATACTCATCTCCAACAATGCTGAGTATCTTTCCCATTATGCCTAGGGCACTGATCTTTAGGGGAAGACTGGCCATGAGAGAAAGGAAGTAGGAGGCAAATTTTGTTTTTGATGCTTATACTAAATTAATTTGTGTCACCCCAAACTCGATGTTCACCTGGTACCTGTGAATGTAACCTTATTAGGAAATAGGGTCTTTGTGGATGTAATCAAGTTAAGATGAGGTCATACTGGATTAAGGTAGACCCTAAATCAATGTCTGGTGTCCTAATAAGAAGGCTATGTGAAGACACAGGCACAGAGACACAGAGAGAAGGATGCCATGTAACAACAGAGACTGAGATAGAATTGATGCAACTCCAAGAAAAGGAATGCCAAGGATTGCTGGCCACCACCAGAAGCTATTAATGGGAAGAGGCAAAGAAGGATTATTGATCTAGGATTCTTCTCTAGAACCTTCAGAGGAAGCATGGCCCTGCTGACACCTTGGTTTCAGACTTCTGGCTTCCAGACTGTGAGAGAATACATTTCTGTTGTTTTAAGTCACTTAGTTTAGGGTAATTTGTTATGGCATCCATGGGAAACTAATGCAATGTCTCCCACTTGATGTTCCCCTTTCTTCCTTAGTGTTTCTCATTCTCCCGGTATCCTGTGCCCTTTCTTATAGCTTTATTCATGTGTTAGTCAAGATTGAGTGAAGTAAGAAGAAAACACTCTAGATAAATTGAACAGGAAAGGATCGAATATAGGGAATTACCTGCATACATACTGTTTGAGAAATTTGGGAGCCAAAGTCAAGGATACTTTTGTTGGTATCAAGAATTCAGAAAGTGCAGCAAAGGCAAGAAACGACTACCTAATATCTTAGCAACCTAGAACACTTAATGGGGTAATTCTCAGGAAGATGCTTGGAAGACACCAACAAAACACTACACATATATTAATGCCCACACATCCGACTCCAGCTGCTGCCAGTGAATAATGTCTTCTCTTTCTCTTCCCCTACCAGGTTTCTGTCGGTGATGGTCATTGGCAGAATATGAATGCAAACCCTACTGCTAAAGAGAGCTGGGAAATGTTTCCAGACTTTCAGCCCTAGTGATACTGGGGAGAGTTTTGAAGGGCAAGGACAGAACTGAATACAAGAGATGCTATCCTGCTTACGCAGCTTAATTCCTTTCCTTCAAAACAAAAACAAAAACACTTGCTTCTCAGAAGGATTCTATCAATCTATTTATTTACACCAAGGTATTATGGACCAACAATACCTTTAAATGCATTTTTTCCCCCAGGACAATTTGTACTTTCACAAGAACAAAGATTTAATTTAAAGAAGCGAATCCATCTAATTGACAATTGGTTGAAACAGGGACTCACTGACAACACTTTCCTGAGAGGTCCTCAGAGATACAAAGACATTTTAGACAGAAATCTACTCTTCAGGATTTTAATCTATTTGGCCTTTGCTTTGTATGTGCAAAGATATTTGGTGTTGTTGATCTTTTGTTCTTATACAAAAACATAAATGAGAGATTTCATTCTGGTTAAATGAGGCATATTCTTCTCAATTCTCTGTCACTAGTGGTTTTCAATGGGGCAATTTGGATACCCACGTTGTGCTCTCAGGGGACATTTTGTAATGTCTGGAGGCATACTTGGTTGTCACAGCTGAGGTTGGGGGAGTACTACTGGCTTAGCTTGTGTTGAGGTCAGAGATGCTATGCTACATCGTGCAATGCACAGGGCAGCCCCCACTACAAAGAATTACCCAGCCCAAAATGTCAATAGTGCCACAGTTAAGAAATTCTGCTCTTTTGCTATATGTGGTTGGAGCGAAAAGGTGAGGTAGAGTCTCTGTCTTGATTCTAGGCTGTGGTGGGACTGCCTGCCCTCAGGTACCCTTGGATACTGTTGCCGCCCTTTGATGCTGCTGCCTTAACTTCTTCGCTGTCCTCTGAGGTACCCTGCCGAAAAGTGAGGCCAGAGCTCTCTCCCCAGGCTTCCCAATTCAGAACCAAGGTGCAGGCACTGCATGCCCTCCCTTTTAACAACTCTTTGGGTTTGTTCCATTCTGAGATCCCTTTGATTTTCGAAGCCTCCTTCCCATATCCTGAGAGCAGCCTGTCTGTCAGCTTCTTTACTGCAGCTGCTTTTCCAGACTCTCATCTCCTGCCTGGAACGCCTTTTCCCTTCTCTTCCCTTCATCACTATCTTCTTCACCCCTGCCCCTTGCTAAATTCCTCTGTATCTCGACATTTTAAACATTCTCCTCTTTCTCTACATCACCTGCCTAGATTCACTGGAGCAAAGCCGATGGCATAAGAAATCTGCTATTCTCCCCAGATCCCTCCGCTGATCATTTATAGACACTTGCCATCCCCCCCATTCCCAGAATGCTTATCTTGAATTTACACGTGTTGTAAATTGCCCCATTCATGAATTAGGCTAATGATTGTCTTTGTTTGTTCAATTGCTTCATGCCGAAGGAGTCACCTCTCTGGGTTCCCACAGACTGTAAATTATTAGAGGGCGAAAAGCAAGGTCCCAGTAGTGCTCTTCAACCAACCTGGACACAAAATCAGAGCTAATCAAATGCTAAAAAAAAAAAAAAAAGGCTTTTTAATGATGAAGGTGATGATAACCCAAGCTGGAAGGGACTTTTGAAGCCAATGAAGCCAGTTCCCAGTGCACCTAGGCAGACTAAATCATCCAAGATAGATGAGGATTTATCCAATTTTCAATGATTTCCAGAGAGGGAAATTTCACAACCTGTTCCAGCTGTTAACTACCCTGTTATGAAATGCTTTCTCTAACCTAAATCGACTGTCTCTTAAGGAATCAACATTGTATAAAAATATATACTAATAAATTTTGAAATATGAGTTAAGATTTTATTTATATACAATACATTTATATAGTACCATTTCCCTTCAAGGTAAGAGGATTCTTATTTTTATCTGAGGAAATTGCTAATCCAGGGCTTTTGGCAAAGGGATTGGAATTGAGGACAAATGAGTAGCTTGAAAAGACGATAGATGGTGTGAAGTAAGAAAAATAGTTTAATTCTTGCTGTATACTCTCAGAGTGTTACTGCACAGCTTACTTAGAATGCCAAAAGCTCTTTTAAGATGACTTATATATTGGGGTGTTTAGGGAATCACCTCTCCCTCTATATTAAAACGGTGCATTGTATTGTTTCCTTTATAACTTCCTACAGGGAAGCTGTTAAATTATGCAACTTTACAGGGCAGTTCTGTCTACCTCAGCATTACCCCTTTCATTGCAGGAATGAATTTTCAAGATTTGTGTAATGTATTCAGCAAATAAGGATTGAACCTCTTTGGTGTGCGCAGGCACCATGTGGGCTAATTATAGATTCAAAGAAGAAGACACTGTCTTGAACCTGCAAGGGGCTTTGGAGTTGAGAAGGGAATT
This sequence comes from Nomascus leucogenys, assembly GCF_006542625.1. NCBI lineage: Eukaryota > Metazoa > Chordata > Mammalia > Primates > Hylobatidae > Nomascus > Nomascus leucogenys. Next base: position 10,697,720 of record NC_044406.1, read on the forward strand.
TAGACATGTAAATAAGGAAGTCCCAGAAAGGGCTATAGGCTCTGTTATAGCAGCCTGTGAAACATACAATGGGAAACATTTGGTACATAACTTTCTAATAAGTGTGTTTTTCTGCCTTCTTCAAGAACACATGACTTTAAACCAAGATAAACCTCGTGACAAATCTGGTCTTTATCACTGTGTGATCTTTCTGAGTCTCAGAATCTAACCTTGCAAATAGAAAGAAATCCCACCTGCCTTAAAGCTTATTGTGATTAAATTAAACTAAATTAAATTAAATTCAATAATGTGGTTTAAAAACACTAAGCAAAGGGCCTAGTATTGCGTAGGTACTTAATAAATGTTGTTTTTGTCTTATCTCTTTGATGATTCAAAGATACTGTAAGAGACCTCTATATTTATTCTTTTTTTGGGGAGGAGGGGGCTTCTAACTTCAAAATAACCTTCTTACATTTGGAGACTCTCCCAAGTCATGAGGCAGAGCCAACCCTACCGTAGAATCTAAAGATGACACAGACCCATCTTTCCAAACTTCCTTGCAGCTAGCAGTGGGGCGTATGGGCAATCAGACATACTAACACCTGTCCTTGAATTAGTAGCTCATGGTTTGGAGAAGCAGGGGCTACCCAGAATCCACTCTTATGATGAGTCACATTGGCAGCAGCCACCACGCCTAGTCTTAGAGGTCTCAGATGTAGCAGTTCTAACAGAGGCAGTTCAAGTTCAGCACTGGTGGTATCTGTGGTACAAGTTTCAGTGTCTGTCCTCAGTGGTAGCAGCTGATATCCTTACTATTCTGATCTGTGATGTGATTTTAAATGTTGACCCTGGGTGCATTGACTCCAACCCTGATTCTTATGATGTTTAAGAACAACAAACTATCCTTTAATTAATCCCTTTTGAGCTTGAATATTATCCACATTCTGTTTGTTTTGCTCACAACTAGAACTTTTGACTGATAAAAATATTGTTATAAATATCATAATCTTGTTTTGTTATACAGTAATGTTTTATATGCTATCAAATAAGGAAAGACTGTTGTTTCCTTCCATATGAAATAGACTTTTATAATGATCCCTTTTCAATTGGTTTGCATTTTTTTGTTGTTTTTTAAACCTTACTGCATCTTCCTTTACTGTCACATGTCATTTCTCGTTAGAAAAATTACAGCATACCAGAGTTTCCATTTTCTTGATGCTACATCTACATGACAGGGAGAGAGCTATACCTTGTAGGATTGCCAAAACCTATAATGCCATATGCAGAGATAAAACAATTCAGACTTTTTGGCAAGAAAAAAATGCCTCACAATTTTTTATTAATATTCTATTTTAAAACCTATTAAGCCCCAAAGCTCTTTTCTTTAGATAGAAATTTCTCAATATTTTAACTAAAGCTGTGAAATAGAAAAAGGGAGAACTCTTTTAATTTTTTAAAAAGAAACATTCAATCAAAGACAAATCTCTAAAGTTCTCATTCCAATATTGGCAGCATAGTTTGTATTGTGCTAACTATTGGACTATATTGCTGATAATAACTGTACATTAAAAATTATAAACTGTAAAAATAGTTGTTTGAAAGCTACTTGGAAAGTAGTAAAAGCAAGCCAGAACTATAATGGATATGGCTCTTGAAAGAAGAGGAGCACATCAGGCAAGATCCACACTTAACTGGTTTTTCTACTGAGCGTGCTTCCCAGTTTGTTGTGGCACACTGAGATAGAGCTCAAGCAGAAGGTGGCATTCTTATTAAAGGAAGAAGTCAGAGGTTAGATTTCAGGGCTACCAAAAACTTCTGGAAATCGAGAGGGGGAATCCTGGAAATGGAGAATCCTAAAATCTACATACAAATCCCTGGTTGACTCCTAAACTATGCACATGCAGGTATGATTTCAAGGAACACAAAAGGAAGCAGTAGTTGGAAAGTTAATGATCTGAGCAGAGGTGATACCAGCTTCCTGGTTCTAGGAAGACAGATTCGAGTTCAAATCCTGCCATGTTATAAAGATTTGGCAAACCAAGATTTTCTTTGGAGCCCAGAGTAGCTATGCATTAGAAGCAGGGACCATGTCCCAGGAATGGTAACTATATCCTTGAAATAATGGCAAAACTAAAATAGACCCACTGTAAGAAAACCTGAAAACCAAGCCTCCACAAAATTAAGGTGACCCACTTGTGATATAATGGTCTGACATGACAAAATTCAACACTCTTCAGAGGAACAGAGCAGAATTCAGAGTCTATACAACATATTATCAATAATATCCAGCATAAAATCATAAATTGCTAGACAGGCAATAGGCAGGCAAATAACCTATAATCAAGAAGAAAATCAAGAACTTGTCTCCATAAAAAAGGAAAAAAAAAGTGAATAGCTGAAGACCACACGTCATCCAGATTTTGGTATTAGCAGATAAAGACTACTATAATGTGTTTGAAAGTTTCTAGGGAAAAATGGATATAGTGGGTGAAAATATGGGGAATAAGGGGAGAGAGAAGAAACCACTGCACCTTGAAAAAAATCCCAATTAGAAATCCTACAAAAGAAAAATAAAGATGATATCTTTGGTATCCTATTCACTTTTGTATTCTTTCCAACGTCTTTATGCCAAATGGAATTGCTTTGCATAGCTGACTGTTAATTACTGTTAAAAGGTAAATTCATTTAAATCCATAAACTTGGACTTCCTCCTTTAAATAATATAAAAATAGGCATATAATACTATACTATAATAAAATGTTTACAGTAAATTAAAGTAGTAATGAACCTTAGTAATTTTTGAATACATTTGAACAAATTATTTCAGTTAAGCTATTCTGCCCTCCAATTAAATACAATCATGCATTACATTTACTGTCTATATCTAAAGTGTAAAGAGTAAAATTATGGAATAATTCAATTGGAGATATCTTTGGCAAAATTATGCATCAATTGGAAGAAACTACAACAACAATTATAAATTATTCTGGTAGGGTGGTTTTCCCTATTTAGAATCAGCTAACTGAAGTAAGCTAGCTTTCAATAAGGTGATTAATTTGTTTATTTTAATTATTGAACATAAAAACTGTTTGTGAGATTAACGATCACATTATCCAACATAATTAACCTGTAATGGAATTTTGTCTTCTTAAAGTGCTAAAGTATCATTTTTTTTCAGTCCTCTTATAAATTAGTCCTGTCCGTCTTGAATCAATATATAAATTAAGTATTGTTAATCATAAAATATTTTTAAAATAGCTACAATATAGTATAAGTGGTTTTAATTTGGGTCTCATAAAACTAAAAACAGATATCCCTACATTTTTGTATTTCATAGAATAGTAATCTATTTAAAAGTATGTTTTTGAGATTAACACTAATTTGTTTGCCAATTTTATGTTGCATATTTGAAAGAACAGAACCAAATACCAGTATATGTACTATCTTTACTTCATAAAAGAAATGACTTTACAGAACCAAAAATTAATTTGGGTAACCACAATATCAAGAGAAACTGGAATCCTCTATGAACAAGCACTGTAGATATTTAAAGCCACATCTATTTATATATACATTACATAGACTTATCTTTTTTCACTGCAAAGTGTTGGACACCTCCTCACTGAAATCTACAGATTATCATTTAAAAGCCCTGCAGTAGTATATGAAGGGCTTCAGTGCAGCAGATGGGCCTGGTTCATGGGAGTGGTTGGGTCCCATGTGTCTCTTTAAAGTGTTTGGATACATTTATCTATCAGCACACATTAGTACTTTTCTGGCAAGAAGTTTCCTAACTTTCACATAGTTATCAATTGTGTTCTTAATTCCAAGGATAAAAATCCTTGCTAATAGCCCTTTTCATTTATGGCAGTGGTGTATCTCTTCCATTTTCTCATTGCTCTCAACTGTTAATAACTGACAAGAGAACCCAGTTTAAAGGGATGTTCAATTGGTCATTTCTTAGAATCATTTCACTTACAAGAAATGAAGTGAGCCTTCTCAGTATCAGATGTTGCTGTTGTAAAATATGAAAGCCATTGCCGTTTTTCATAGGTTCCACTGAAGTGATAGTTGCTTGGTTTTCTTTCTGTGGTAGTATGTTTGTGAATAATTATTTGCCCTGTGACTTTGTGTATACCCTACTTCACTCAAGAAAAAGATTGAAAATTGTTCCTAAATCCATGCACAAAACAATAAGACAATATGTAAAGTAAATAATAAAAGTTAGTCAACAAGAAATGCAGACCAAAAAGAAAGATGATCTGAAGCCAAGTGTTAATACATCAAACATGTGTCTCAAGCTACTTCTGCATGATACACAGTTCAGAATTGGAACCAATCTTCCTAGTAGTACAGAGGGGAAAATTAGTTGAATTAGAGGGGGAAAGAACACAGGTCTGACATACTAGCTTGAGCCAGCAGGAGCCAGCAGAAGCCAGCTTGAATGAGCACAGGCCCATGTGGCCCAGCACAAGCCAACGTGAACCAATTAGAAGCCGCCTGAGTCACACATCTTCCCTCAGATGGTGGTGTGGTTCTGCCTTCCCTTTCCTGGGAACCCACCTTCAGCAGCATCTCCCCTGATGAGGAGGGTGAGATGTGGACTTAGAGGGGCTGGCAGACAGAAAGGATGAACAAGGATGTCTTCATTTTGTACAAAAGACAAAGGGGGAGTAGCTGCTTAACTTACATTTGAAAGTAGCTTGGCGGTGCTCCCAGTGAGTGAGTCTGATGTTCCAGAGACTCCACAGACAGTCATCATGTGTTAATACTGGAAACTGCCCCGCCTCCCCCACCGACAACACACACTAAAAAAGGGGAAAAGAAAACCAGACAACCTGCAGTTTGAATTTAGATGTATGAGACAAAGTGACAGCCTTAACATTCACCAAATTTAAAGAGGCAACATCGAATGGTAAGTTATATTTTAAAATACCAAACACCGAAATGTTAAACTTTCAGAAATATGAAGGTTTTAAAATGTCAAAACTAGGCATTTTTTAAAAATCCCACAGATCTGATTTCAAAGTGACAAAATTAAATAGAAAGTCTCTCTGAAAGGTACTTTTGTTAAAATGAAACAATGTTTGAATTCAGTGGGTGATTATTCATTGCTCTGGCATTTATTTTACGATCTCAGGAAAAACTCAGGAGACAACAACTCCATGTAATATGACAGAGTTGGACTGACTGGCGTTTTTGCAGTTCTCACTAATGGGATTGAATCCATCAAGATTTGGATAGTGGTGGTTGCTTGAGCCTCTCAATACCTGAATTTTCCTTGATAAGCATCTCCATGTGGAGCTCTGGCAAGAAATGGTGGTATGTAAGGTTGGGCAAAGCAGCTTGCATCTTCTTCAGACTTGGATGTGTCTCCTGATTCCCCGGATTTAGTTGCCAAATTCTCCCCTCCCTTTTACTCCTCTTGGCTTATAAATCTGTTTACTAGCCAATGAGCTGTTTGATGTCTGAGGGAAACCTCTGCAGATGGAAAGGATTCTTTAGAGGAAGTTGGCTTCTATCTGCATGTTTAGTTTAGTAGAGTTATCTTTGCAGAAATCCTAGTTTTTCATGTGTTTTGAAGTTCAGTATGGAAATCTTATTATTCTATTTTTAAGTCTAGTAAAATAAGTACAATTACCTTCATGTTTTCTTTGACTAATATTTAATTAATTCAAGTCAAACAAATTCTACTTAAATAATCATACCCATTTTCAAAGGTAGTTAAACACCCTTAAATATTTTATACTGCAATTATGCATTTAATATAGTATATTTTCCTTTGAAGTGCTTCCAGTGACCTGATAGGGCAACTCAATATGCAAACAATCAAAGCTTTCCAAGCATTTAAAAGTACTCTTATAAATATAATAAACTTACAAAGCAAGTAAGCTTTTTAAAATGTTCCAATTATATTTAAAAATACAATCAATTTTCTTATTCCTTTCAGCTTAAAATGGCAAAACTAATGTATAGTTTCTTAAATCACCTATATAACATATATTCTTCATAAAATTAACTCAAAAGTACTAATTCTGTGAGTTGATGTTATTTCCATTGTTGGCTTAATTCTAAACATTCCGGGTGTTAAGATGTTTATTACTGTGGCAGAAACTTCCAGTTCCTCCCCATAGCCATCCTTCCCTTCCTCTATAATAGGCACTGGCAGACTTTTTCTGTAAAAGGCCAAACAGTAAATATTTTAGGCTTTGCAAGCCACATATACTCTCTGTTACATGTTTGTCCTTTTTTAAGAAAACCAACCATTTAAAAATGTAAAAAAAAAAAAAAAATTTAACCCTCTGGCCATACAAAAAAGATCAGTGGGCTGATTTCGGCCTGTCAATTGTAGTTTATTGACCCTTGTTCTAGAATTTTAAAATCATTCAATTTTTTTTTCTTTTAGCTGGGCACATTTCCCAGACTCTCTTGTAGGTAGGTGGCCATATGACTACTTTCTGTCCTCTTTCCCTCCGAATGCAATGCAGACCTAATGGTGCAGCATCTTGGCTCTGTAGTTAGGAACAGCACCATGGGGATGGCAGAGCAACAAGCTAGAAGGAGACTGGGCTCCAGGGTACCGCAGGACTTCATGCCTCTCTGAGAACTGAGCAGTGTTGACAACCAGCCTAGACTTCTAGGTGAGACGAGAATACATTTCTAACTTGTTCAAATTCCTGTAACCTGCAGCCAAATCTGTATAGCTAATCTACCTTCTTAGGGGACAGATTTCAAACCTCAGGGGAACTCAACTTAATGAGTCAAAAATTCATACCCACCATATGGCTGTCAATTATTTGATAATTGCTTTCAACTTCTCTTTATTTTTGTGATGAAATCCTGCACCTTTCACCCAGGCCTAAAGAAGTTCTAATGCTATTCCATTGAATTTTAAAATTCTCTTCATAATTTGGTAGAAAGCCCAATGACATGTTTTTGGTGCCTTGTTTTGTACATCAGTTCTTTGGTTGGTTTCTCCTGAGAAGTCTGGGCTGTTTGTGGGTAAGAACAAAGGACTCCTGATTTCTTTTATGTGAATTGTACCCCCAAAGCATAAATAACTCTGAGACTCCACTCCTAAGGCTCTGGATCAAGTCTCCCTCATTAATTTCTTTCTGAGACCCAGTATCCATCTGGTCCTGGGACAGCCATGCATTGCTATAGCTGCATTTCTTCTTTGGCCCTGTGTTTCTGAGCCTCAGTTTTGATAACATGCTCTGACTTCTCGGGTTCTAGAGCTCTGGCTTATGTTTGCCAGTCTTCTTCCAGAATGGAATATACCGCCAAATCTCTGTTTCATGATAAGGTCCCCTTAAAGATGAAGTGCTTGACACATAGTAGAGATTTAATAAAAACAAATTATCTTATCGTTAATGCTTTTGAAAACTAGAATAAAGCCATAACTTTAGGTGACACTTCTTACTGGCCTTAAAAATAAAATTATACAATATAAATGTTTTCTGCCAGATTAAATTGGTCTCTTTGCACATAAAAGTTGAAGGATGGGTGGAAAACATCTAAAATTTATGGAAAACATTTTCTTATGAAGAAGCTGAGGCATACTTTCCCCAAAAGCAGCATTGATATCCTGAGAGCGCGTTACTTGAGTGGCTCAATTTTTGTTTGTAGGTTCCTAATGACTGATGGACATTTAATCATTTTTGCCTGATGTATGTTTTTCAGTTGAGGTTCTTGCTGGATGAGAAGTAACCTACTGAATTTCTTGAAAAATATCTTGCATCTCAATTTTAAGAGTGTGGACTTTATATATCTAGAGAAGCTTTCATATACTGTCTTTTACATGCAATTTTTGGATGCTTTCTTTACTTTGATCTATGTAAATGAGAAAGGATAAATATGTATGGTTTAACCAAATTCTGGTGAGGTGACTTCTTGATTATTTATGAAGCTGGAAATGTTTAAGTGTTTCATTTATTCTTAAAACTCTGTCTTACTATTAGGTACATATTGAAGATTGCATTTCTCTTGGCACATTTATTTGACTTACCTTTGGGCCACATCTTTTCTAAATTTACTTGAAAGGGGAGTTTGAAATATTTCTTAAGTATCTGCAGCTATTTTATTCAGGAATATTGAAATGTAAGGGAGTATTATAACACATTTAAATTTTCCAATGATGTCATGTTATATGAACTTAATGATTTATTAATTTGTCATCAAGTTAGAAGTTAATTAAAAATCAAAGTTCTTTAGCAACATGAATCATTGAAGCTTTTTCCCTGAATTTTTTTTCTTGGTGACTGTCATTGTTGAAGTAGTTCATTTCTGATTACTGGCCTTTAAAAATACCAACTAAACTTGCTTACAAATTGCAAGCATAATGACGTAAGATATTCTCTTGCCGTTGAGTAAGCATAATATTCTCCTCTTAAAATTTTCTCACTTAGCTTTACCAGAACCCAACTTTCCAGACTAGGGAGAGCTGGTACTTCATTTGTCATAGGAACTCTATTTGTACATTTTAAAAAATCTGTTATGATTTATACCCTGTTGTAGATCATCTTAACACTTACCAATGAGTCATTGCTAAAAGCACAATATCAAATTTATTGTTTGTTTGTAAGAAACCCAAGTAAAGAGTGAAAAGAGACCTCAAGGGAAAGAGAAATTTTTGAAAAACATAGAACTCTATAACACAAATGACGGAGAATTCTTTCTCCACCTTTTAGTAGAGTATTGTGTCATGGTAGATATCTCTCTTAAACTCTTGATGTTTCCATGAACGGATAGCTGCATGTTTATGTGGATGCCATTGGGCTGTGTACAGCAACAAGCATCTCCTATAATAATGAGGTGATAGAATATTAATCATCCTCAAAAAGTCCTTATAAAAACAATTTTATGAGAAAATGCTTAATAGATCATGTTTTGATTAAAAAATGGATAAATATATAAATGTGACATAATTTTGTTACATTTTATATTTTCAGCCTTCTTTTTACATAGCAATTATATAAATATAATAAAATATTATGAAACAATTGGTAATTATACATAAATTAATATTTTATAGGTAAATATTTTCCCTTCTGATATATATGCATGTATGTGTGCATGTATATATGTGTGTATATTATACCAGAAGGGAAATACTATAGCACCCTGTTGAGTTGAACAGTATAAAATTGTGTTAACATTCAACCTTTTATTAACTCACAAAAAATGGTCATTTTCTGGGTAGTGAGTCGGTGTGAGATTTTTCTTGAAGTAGCTATGTTTCCTTTACTTTATGATCCAAGGTTTTTTTGAGAGGCATTTATTTATAACCTTTATTATCAGGAAGAAACCTCCAAGAAAGTTGTTCAATTAAGCCTCAAAGGCAGCCGCTCCTCCTCTCTCTCACTCTGATCTTGCCATCTTTCCATCCTGGTTGTCTGCAGTAGCCTCTTTCCAGGTAGCAGTGCTAATGTTCTCCCCAAACACAGCCCGACTTCTTCTTCTTAACCTCCTGCCCCTTGAGTCCAGCTGGTTGCAGACTCTCTTCTTCCATCATAACTGTCTTCTCTGTCTTTCTGTTGTTACTCCTCTAGTTAAACACAATAAAAAGCAGCAATCATTTTAATAGTCATTACTGTGTGCCAGCCATTGTTCTAAGCCTTATACATGTTATTTAATCCTCATAGTGACCTAAGAAGTAGATAATATTATTATCCTTCATTTTCAGATGGATGAGGAAACTGGGGGACAGACAGGTCAAGTGACATACCTAATACATAATCCATATCCACAGATCATATGCCTAAGTAGCAAGCCATACTTCTCTCTAGGTACCTTATTTTGCCTCTTCAGTGGTTTCTATCATTTCTAAAATGAGCAGCCACATTTCTGCCTCAAGGCCTAGCATCATGGTTCTTCCTTTGCCTAGAATATGAGCCACCAAACTACATCCTGTGGGCCAAACCTATCCTCTCCCTACTCCCACCTGTTTCTGTAATAGTTTTATTGGAACACAGCCATTCATTTTCATATCATCTGTGGCTACTTTCTTGGTATAACAACAGAGTTGAGTAGTTGTGACCAAGACCATATGGCTTGCAAGGCCTCAGATATTTATTATCCAGCCCTTTAAAGAAAAAGTTTGCCAACTCCTGGCCTAGAATACAGTTTCTGTGTCCAACCATTCCAGTTACTATAGCTGTGTAATCAATTACCCCAAATCTTAGTAGTGCAAACAACCATTTATCATGCTCGGGGAATTTATGGGTCAGGAATTCCAACTGGACACGGCATTTCTTCTCCATGACAGCTGGTACCTGGACTGAGAAGACTCAGCCAGCTCAGGACTGGAGCAGCCGGGGCTTTTCAGGCATCGCTTCACTCCCTTGCTCTGGGTGGACTTCGCACATGCTCTTCTCAGCCTAGTAGCATCCAGACTTCTAACACAGGCTCTGGGTTCCCAGTGTACATGTCCCGAGAAAGAGAGCCAAGCAGGAGCTGTTGCATCTTTTTTGACCAACCCCAGAAATCATGCACCAACTACTTCTGTATTATCTTGATCAAGGCAGTCACAAAGATCTTCCCAGGTTCAAGCTGAAGGAACACAGGCCATACCTATCACCAATGTCACATTATAAGAAGAGTATGTGGAATGGAACAACTATTGGTGTGACTATCTTTGGAATATAAAATCCACCATCCACATCTACCCACCTGTCTTTAACTCTAGACATCTTCCTATCTCCTCAAACCGTAACCAGGAACTCACTGTCCTGGGCTAAAAAAAAATTTCTGCCGTGTTCCACCTCATCTCTGAAACTGTTGCTTATCTTCATATCTGGGAGGCACATTCATCTTACTGTTTTCTCATTCTGTTAGTAGAAAACTTCAAACTTTTAATCTAAGCCGTGAGGATTACTCCCAGCCTCAAGCTCTGTTCCTTAGGTGTGTCTTATTGTAAATGTGTTTGTTTGCTTGTTTGTTCTTCTGAGCCAGAGTCAAACCTTAAAATCTGCAAGTGGCTTTCTTTCCTCCCTGTGTCTAAGCAAGGTTTCTGCTCTGCCCTAGGTTTAAAAATCTTCATTACCGCTTTCCGCCGTCTGCAGAAATTCTATGTGAAGGGGATAAAGGTGGCACCTGGGTCACTGTGAAAAGTGTTTGTGAAAGGAGGGAACCAGGGTACTTGTCTTAAAGCTAGATTTATTACAATATTTCACACACAACTAACAACGTCAGTGGACATTATTTGAAAATTGCAAGCAGTGGGGTTGATGCCTTTATGTTATCCCCTGGTTCTGCCACCGTCTTTCTTGGTTTTGGACTCTCCTCTTCACCTGGTATAATTTTTGTTGTTTTAGGGAAGTAAGCTGCTTCGGGGTAGCTTTAGGATTTATCAAAGGAAAGAGAAGGTTGAAAAGAAGGGAAGTAGATCATAAACATGATTTGTCTTCAATCCAAGCCTGCCAATAATACTGGGTAAAAGAAAAAGAATCCTTCCTTAGAAATTTAAATGCATTCATTTCTGTAAAGAACAGTAAAAAAGCAGGAACACATTTTTGATGATTCACCACATAGGTACTTGATAAGCTTGATACTCTTAATTGGCAAACTGGGTTTTCATTACAGTTCATCTCAGAAAATAATATTTTGGTTATGTCTCTCCCACTCTTATAAAATTTTCCACCCAGGTCAGAGGTCAGTAAACCGTGCCCTGCTGGCTAAATCCAGCCCTTCATCTGTTTTTGTAAATAAGGTTTTATTGGAACGCAGTCGTGCCCATTCATTTACAAGTTGTGCATGATTACTTTAGCACTACCATAAGACTGAGTAGTTGTAAGAGAGATCACATGGTCTGCAAGGGAAACATTTACCATCTGGAATTTTACAGAAAAGTTTGCTGACCTAAAGTGTATGTTGCCATTTAAACTAATTTTTAGATTTTTTTCCATTTAAATGTCAGATAATACAGTGAATCACATGGTAAATTTTAGTAGAGAGATATTCAACTTTACACTGAATTATGTAGCTAGTCAATATAAAGGTGTCAGGAGAAACCAAGCTACCTCTTAATTTAGGTACCTGTATGATTGGACTTGAGAAATAAACTTTCTAAAAAAGAATTTTGGTCATTAGTGTTCATTAACATCCTTATTTTTTTAACATCTCAAAAGAATTAATGAAAAAAATGAGAGATCAAGACAAGAATTTATGAATCTATGAGATGAACTCCTTGGAAGAAAAAGTAAGATTAATATCCTATTAATGTATAATGATAATTGATTTAAAAGAAATTTATGAAAAGATTTCCAGTGACTTTCAAAAATGGTTACAGTAGTGAAACTCCTTGGTTATAACAACAAAATATTAGGGATTGTTGAGACCTGCAAGCTGTGACAATAGGAGTCTCAGCATGGGCTTGGGGGTGGTAGGAGTGAGCAATCATCACTTACGACCTACTGTGCAAAGTAGGGGTGAATGTTACTCAAAGAAAGGTAGAAATTTGTCTGGTCAAGGAATACAAAGTTGTCTGAGAATTTAGTTATTGTAGTTTATATCATCCATAATCAAGATTTATAGATCTCTGTTGAATTTATTTTTCTCTACTTCTAGCATAACCCACTCTCTCCCCTAAATGGGAGGAGAGGAAATAGATTCACTCTAAAAATAGCAAAATAGTAGAGTTGACTTTAATTAAAGCCTTTCAAGGGTGATATTCATGACTGTCAAAATTTAAAGAAAGTATAAGAACCTAAGAGATCAACTAGACCAGAGTTTTAAACTATGCCTCAGGTTCTGAAAGTTCTATGGGGCACCCTCAGGGGCCATTGCTGTTGGAGGCCTGTGAATTAGTTCAGTGTATGTTCCCTCCCTACTTCCAAACATAACAGCTATGCTTTTGTTTTCTATGACTGCCTTACATGTGATATTTGGCTTATGATGGGTTTTTAGTAAAATGTTTTGAAACCATAGGTTCTAGGCCAACTCTTCAAATTTTGCAGATGAGGAAACTGAAGCTACCATAATTTGGAAGACTTAACTTGGGTCATACATTGAATTACAGTAGAGCTAGAATTAGAATCCAAGTCTCCTGTGTCTCAATCAAGAGCTTTTAAAAATGATTTGGGCTGGGCACCGTGGCCCAGGCCTATAATCCCAACACTTTGGGAGGCCAAGATGGGAGGCTCACTTGATCTCAGGAGTTCAAGACCAGCCTGAGCAACGTGATGAAATCTCATCTCTACAAAAAATATAAAAATTAGCCAGGCACAGTGGTATGCACCTGTATTCCCAGTTACTCAGGAGGCTGACGTAGGAAGATCGCTTAAGCCTAGGAGGCCAAGGCTACAGTGAGCCATGTTCACACCATTGCACCCCTGGGTGACAAACTAAGACCCTGTCCCAAAAAAAAAAGACAAAGAAAAGATTATGTAAAAAGGAAGAGCAGGCTCTGATGCCTTAGTCTACTGAGAGAAAAGGGTAAACTTTTGTATATTTAATGCAATAAGAGTAGGAGTTTAGTATTTGTGAGGTATTTTGACTTTTGTCATCACATTCTACTAATAGCGCTCAAATTTTAGTGTGCATAAGAATTGCCTGGGAAACTATTAATAATGTTTTAAAAGTCAGCTTCCCAGTTACCCTTTCTAGAAATTCTGATGTGGAATATCTGCATTTTAATCAAACATCCCAGGTGCTTCCATACAATGTTTTATGTACCATACTTAGAAAAATGCTGTCTTAAAGCCTTATAGTTGTATCAGGAAGGCTAGTAGTACAGACATTATAAGATATTCCTTGGTACCATGCCCTCTATTGAGGCAAACTACTACAAAGTAGATACTTTTAATATATAAGGCAAGTTAGGTTAGGCTATGCTGCAGTAACAAAGCAAACCTGTGCCGGGTGCCATGTCTCATGCCTGTTATCCCAGCACTTTGGGAGGCCAAGGCGGGTGGATCACCTGAGGTCAGGAGTTAGAGACCAGCCCGACCAACATGGAGAAACCCTGTCTCTACCAGAAATACAAAATTAGCCGGGCACAGTGGCACATGCCTGTAATCCCAGCTACTCAGGAGGCTGAGGCAGGATAATTGTTTGAACCCAGGAGGCGGAGGTTGTGGTGAGTGGAGATCGCGCCATTGCACTCCAGCCTGGGCAACAAGAGTGAAACTCTGTCTCAAAAACAGCAACAACAACAACAACAAAAACAAAAACAAAAACAAAAAAAACAAGAAAACAAAGCAACCCCATTTTTGGCATACTACAGGGACTGTTCCCATATCATACTTCTGTCATTAGAAGCATGTGGTGCCCAAAGTGGCTATGGAAAGGAAAGAGAGCTATAAAGTCATGCTTGATAAACTTACTGAAATAACAAATACAGATATATGTACAACCGTGAGTGTGCAACTTAATGAATTTTTACAACTGGGCACACTCTGGTAATCAGCACCCAGATCAAGAAACAGATCATATAAAAAAACGTTTTGTGTCCCTTCCCAGTATTTACCCATATCCATCCCCAGTAAGCGTAACTACCAAGCAGGATTGATTTAAGTTTAGGTTGAGAAGCGGCTTACATTTCTTCCTACCACATTGCATTGGTCAGAACACAGACATACGAACCCTGATGTAACTGCAAGGGATACTGAGAAATGTAGTTTTCCTATGTTCCCAGGAAATGAAATGCTATGGTTAACATATAATATTTTCTTTGTTACAGTTACTAAATTATAACCTAGAATATAATTTCATGGTCCAAATAATGATACTTTCTATGCTATTCTATGGTGTGGCAGATTAAATAAAAATTTGCATACTTTCTAACTTAATCTTCTTCTGTAGAAATTAACTTTATTCCCAAAAACCTATATATTGCCGATTACTTGAATATTATTATATGGACTTGTAGATGGCAGATAATTTAGAGCAAGATGGAAGGCATTGTGAACCTCTAGGGACAATTCATTTCTCAAACATGCCCTGAGCAACATATCAATTTCATGGGAATAAGCATTAATTCCCGTAGGTTCTGGGTTCCTGAAAAAGTCCACGTATGCCCTAGATGTACCTTCCTTCAAATCCCAAGACTAATTTCTCCACTTTACTTTCTTTCTTAACTATAGCCCTTTGACATTTGAGATTGGTACTTGTCTTTCTAATTTTTGCAAAACACTTAAGTTTACTTATTAAACACTTCTCTGTTGATATTTCATTGGAAGCAAGACTATACATTTACATATGCTTCTGACTTTAAGGTTATTACCATCATCTGTACTCAATTCAGTGATTAAACAACAACCACCACCACCACTACCACCCTTGTTACCTAGCATTAACTAATGCAGTACTGCTTAGCAAACATAGAAGGAAATACAAAAATATAGAAGAACTGAAATATGTGGTTCTTGTCTACCACGGGCTTACCATTTAGTTGTTCTCAAGATGTAGACAAAGGAAAATATAATGCACAGAACTTTGTCAGATATAACTAGATATCCATATGAATAAAATACTAATGGAATTTGGAAGAGGTGATTACTGTGAGCTGAAACAGAGGAAGGATGGTTAGAGGAAGTTGGACTTGCTGGAATCCTGAACGATAGGTAGACTGTCAGATTTGAGTCAATGGATAAGGATGTTCCAAGTACAGGTAGGGAAGGAACGTGTGCAAAGGCTTCTTGTTAGGAAAGCACACCCAATTTGGAGAAAAGTGCATAAACTGGCCTTCATGAAGAGGAAATACGAAATAGGAGCACAGGCCGGGCACGGTGGCTCACGCTTGTAATCCCAGCACTTTGGGAGGCCGAGGCGGGCGGATCACGAGGTCAGGAGATCGAGACCACGGTGAAACCCCGTCTCTACTAAAAATACAAAAAAAATTAGCCGGGCGTGGTGGCGGGCGCCTGTAGTCCCAGCTAGTCGGAGAGGCTGAGGCAGGAGAATGGCGTGAACCCGGGAGGCGGAGCTTGCAGTGAGCCGAGATTGCGCCACTGCACTCCAGCCTGGGTGACAGAGCGAGACTCCGTCTCAAAAAAAAAAAAAAAGAAATAGGAGCACATTAGGGGGTTAACTTAGATGTAGCTTCAATTTGGTGGACCCTGAATGCTGGGTGGAGGTGCCCGTGCTTAATGCTGTAAAAAGGTAGAAATGATACAATAGCGACATCAGGAAATAGTTAAGGGAATTGTGACACATCCACAGGATGGAATATAAAGTGTCATTAAGATGATGTTTATGAAGATTTTATAATGTGAAGGTTAGCTCATAAGTGAAAATAAAGATATGTACATATTTATATGGCATAACCACAACAGTATGAAAAAAATATGCTATGAATATAAAACATAATGAAAACAAATATATTAAGGCCAGGTGTGGTGACACATGCCTTTAATCCCAAAACTTTGGGAGGCCAAAGAGGGACGATTGCTTGAGCTTCGCAGTTTGAGACCAGTCTTGGCAACATAACAAGACTCCGTCTCTACAAAAAATAAAAAAGGAAAGAAAATAAATATAACAAATATTTAAAATCATGTTCTTAAGATTCATAAATTTTGAATGACTGCTTTCTTTTTTCCATTTTACTTTTCCAGTCCTTCATGATCAGCATACATTGCATTTTATATTAAAAGCTAAATAATAATTAAAAGTATTTGTTTATTGTGTACAAGGAACTGCATGGACAGTAAAACAAATATAATTCAGGCTATTTATATGCTAGTGGGAAGAAAACCAGGCATCCCATGAACAGTTAAATAACAATATAGTAATTGAATTATAGCTCTCCAAAATATTTTGACATCTTTTTTGAGATATATTGTTGCATGCCATGAAGTTTACCATTTTAAGTGCAGAGTTTGATGAGTTTTAGTCAATTTGTATGGCTGTACAATTGTCACAACTATCTAGTTTTAGAATAAGTTTCATCACGTCAAAAAGTTCTTATGTGCTTGCTTGCAGTCAATATCCACTCCCATACCCAGATCCAACCAACCATTGATCTGCTTCTGTCTTTATAATTTTGTTTTGTCTAGAAATTTCTTATAAATGGAATAAGATAAATGTAGTCCTTTCTGTTTGGCTTCTTAGTGTATTTTTCTTGATGTTCAGTTATGTTGTTTCAACTCACAGTAGTTTATTCCTTTTTATTGCTTAGTAGTATTCCGTTGTAGAGATGTACCATGTTTTGTTTATCCATTCACCAGATATTGGACATTTGGATTGTTTCCAAGGATTATGAATATTATCAGTAAAGTTGTTATGTACATGTGCATAGAAATCTTTGTGTGGGCATACATTTTTATATCTCTTGGGTAAATAACTAGAAATGGAATTGCTGAATCATATAGGAATGATACGTTTAATGTTTCAAGAAACTGACAGAAATACCATTCAACCCAGCAATTCCATCAGTGGGTATATAACCAAAGGAATATAAATTGTTCTACCATAAAGACACATATACACATATATTCATTGCAGCACTATTCACAATAGCAAAGACATGGAATCAATCTAGATGCCCATAAACAGACTGGATAAAGAAAACATGGTACATACGAACCATGGAATACCATGCAGCCATAAAAACGAATGAAATCATGTCATTTGCAGCAACATGGATGCAGCTGGAGGCTGTTGTCCTAAGCAAATTAATGCAGGAACAGAAAACCAAATATCTCATGTTCTTGCTTGTGAGCAGGAGCTAAACATTGAGTACACATGGACACAAATAAGGGAACAGTAGAAACCGGGGCCTCCTTGAGGGTAAAGGGTGGGAAGAGAGAGAGGATTGAAAAACTATCACGTACTATGCTCGTTACCTAGGTGATGAAATAATGTATACACCAAACCCCTGCAACACGCAATTTACCCATGTAACAAACCTATACATGTACCACCTGAACCTAAAATAAAAGTTGGAAGGAAAAAAAAGGAACTGGCAAACTGTTTTCCGCAGTGGCTATACCATTTTACATATTCACCAGCTGTGTAATTGAGTTCTAGTTTCTCCATATTCTTGAGAACATTTGTTATTATCTGTCTTTATTATAGCCATTCTAGTGGGTATTAAGGGGCATTTCACTGTGGTTTAGTTTGCATTTCCCTGATGATTAACGATGATGAGCATCTTTTCATGTGCTTACTTACCATTCAGGTATCTTCTTTGGTTAAGTGTCTTTTGAAATCTTTTGCTCATTTCTATTTATTTGTTTTGCAGAATAAAGCATTACATAATTGTATGGTTTAGTGTCGAGTTTATCAGCCTCAGCACTATTGACATTTTGAGCATTCTTCGTTGTAAGGGCTACCCTGCATGTTGTATAATATTTAGCACTATCCCTGGCCTCTATCTAGTAGATGCCAGTAGCACAGCTCCTGTCGTGACAACCAAAGATGCCTCTAGATATTTCCAGGTGTCACCTGGGGACAAAATTGCACCTAGTTGAGAACCAATGATTTAACAAATTGATATAGATTCAAAAGATTTTAAGAGCAAAGATGTGTAGTAAGAGTAGAAATTAACTTGGATATTTTGTTTTATTTTATTATTTTTTATTTTATTTATTTTATCTTATTTTTTGAGACAAGGTCTCACGCTGTTGCCCAGGCTGGAGGGCAGTGGCATGATAATGGCTCACTGCAACCTCAACCTCCCCAGGCTCAGGTGATCCTCCCACCTGAGCCTCCCGAATAGCTGGGACTATAATCGCACGCCACCACGCCCAGCTAATTTTTGTGTTTTTTGTAAAGATGGAGTTTTGCCATGTTGCCCAGCCTGGATAACTTGGATATTTTAAATGAACAGAATTTAGAAAGGGGGAATTCACATTATGAAGAATTTAGAGGGGGAATTTCAGGTAAAGCATTTTCTTTTTATAATAAGTTTTGCTGCTAAAACAGTTTTCCAATGCTAGAAACTTGAGATGAGAATTAGATGCTGTTTGCCTACCATCCTAACAGCACTATTTTCCTTTCTTGTCTTTATCCACAAGTCTCTCTCAATAAGCAGAAGAATGGCACATGTCTTTTGTGAGACATGAAGATAGGCTCTGATTTTGTGCTCTCAAGCCTAATCTTTCAGTGTGCTCCTGTTGGTACAGTTTCTATTTTTCTTTGAATTATTTTCCTATAATGAATGTATATGAATAATATTACTGGGATAAAGGATTAACTTTTTAAAATGTTTTTTTAATATGTATCACCTCTTAGTTTTCCAAACTTGTGCCAGTTAGGAAATGTCCATTTCCAATTTCTACAGGCCCTGTTGTACCAAAGATAGTCTTTGAATAAACCATTTTTCTCTATGTATTGAGAAGCAGCTGCACCAGATTCTAAGCCTCTACCAGTAATAGTCTAACATTTCTTATTTCTTAAAGATCCTATATATGAAATAAACAATATGCTAAGTCAAAATTCCTCCACAATATAAAATCCCTATGACAGACTAAGTTTGGAAGTATAGAATGATAGGAAATGAGTTTAAAAACATAAATCTACTTGTGTGTCAAGTAAGAATGGTACTTTATGCAATAAAACCTCCTTAAGTAAACATTTGATGGAAGGAATAAAATGTTACTTGCACATAAATGTTTTTTTATTAACAGTAAGGTTGTGTGTATAAGTGAACACTAATGTCCCCAAGGGAAGAGGAAATAGAAGGAGAGATTATGGCAAATAAGATGAGGGCAGAACTGTTTCACCATTTATCATAAATTGGTCCAAAGTTGTTTAACCAAACCTGAAGAAAGATAGATGCCCATCTGGATGGGGGTTTACATAACTGAGTGAAGCTAATGCTTAATCAGTAGCAACTTTCTTCAAGGGTTCTATGGGCCTTAAAAACCTAATGTAATTCAGACATGAATAGAAAGTGTTTCCTGCCCTCCTCCTTTTTTATTTCCCTAGGTTAACCTAAAGTGGAACAAAGAGAAAAAATACACAGATTAGATGGAGCTAGCCAGGGATTAGGTTTTGTGGTTACAGCTCTACTTCTTTTATACAGAGCTAGCAACATTGCAATGGGTGGAATTTTCTGGAGTAGTGTGACCTGAAGGCAATTGGCCAAGGAAGTATCTCACTCT
This sequence comes from Nomascus leucogenys, assembly GCF_006542625.1. Classification (NCBI taxonomy): domain Eukaryota; kingdom Metazoa; phylum Chordata; class Mammalia; order Primates; family Hylobatidae; genus Nomascus; species Nomascus leucogenys. The sequence continues at coordinate 10,717,744 of NC_044406.1, forward strand.
CCCTTGAACTGAGTTTTCTAGCAATTCATAGAATTTCACAAATGTGTTCCCTTTTACAGGTGTCAATAATGAGGGATAATATAATTAAATAAGTGAAAGGAATAACAAATGAAGAATTAAACATGCTTGAGCCCAAGTGGTGTACACTGCTGGAGTTCAGAACACGTAGGGTGGAGGTATATGACATCAGCCTGCCTGGGGTCAGATGATAGTAGCTACTACCTCCTGGGACTGGCATGCGCATAAAATGAAAACAGTGCCTGGCACAAGAACCCAAGAAGTTTTAGCCATTTATTATTGTTGTGGTAGTGTTTTCTTTGTTTCTGTTTCTGTTGTATTTTGTTTTGTTTATTTTATTTTTTGAAGACAGGGTCTCATTCTGTTGTCTAGGCTGGAGTCCAGTGGCACAAACATGGCTCACTGCAGCCTTGACCTCCTGGGCTCAAGAGATCCTCCTACCTCAGCCTCCCAAGTAGCTGGGACCACAGTTGAGTGCCACCATGCCCAGCTAATATTTTGTTTTAAATCATAGAAAGCTTAGGACTTCTAGGAGGATAGAATGGGGGGAGAATCATTCTAAAGACAAACTTGGCTCAATGTCAAAATCTCAGTCATCCTGAGGAGGGGCACGTAAGAGAAAAGTGGTGACTATCACTTGAATTTTTTTCTAGCTTAACTTCATAATCTGCATTTAGGTCTTAATCCCAGATAGCCAGTCCCTAAATATAAAAATCAAGATCGGTGACGGGTCTGAGGTTTTTTTTCCCCTTACTTGTAAGCTAACAAGGTAGCTTGCCACAGTTTCATGGATGTTGGCAGAAGACATGATACCTGTGTTAGAGACAAAGGACAGTTTATTATCCATAGCAAAACAGTAGCCAGAGTATCAGAATTTGTGTCAATTTCTTGAGCCCCCGTTTCTACAGGGCAACATGAAGAGGCCCAGATAGATGCCAGACATGCAGTGGTTTCCACTACAGGAAAGGAACCCTGAGCTTAAAGAACTCAAGTCTTCTATAATGGGCAGTAATCACATCTACCCTTTGCTCCAAAGGGAGGCACTATCTCTATCTTCCCAGGCTGTAAGCAAACCTGCCCTCTGCTTGGGAAGGAGGCACTATATTTTAGAATTTTATTCCCTATATCAATATTTTAAAAAAAATTAGTCCAGAACAAAGTCAGGGTCTCTGCTCAGAGGATGTGTTGAAATACAAGAGACCCATGGAGAATTACCTCCCAACATAACATTTGAAAACTATGTTTACATTAGAAGATAGAGAAGTATGCAAATAAACATTGCTTTGATATTTTAAATTTTTTTATTTTTTATTTTTGATGTGACAAAATATAACACGAAAGGGAAAGCGAGTGGCTATGGCACACTGAAGACTCCAGAGCACACGTAGCATTTCAAGGATATTGACAGCTGGGTCTAGTGGTGATTCTGGAGGTTATGGCACTGGTGGCAACATCAGGATGCCTGGTAGTGTATCACCAGAACTTAGTGGAAACAGCTCTTGCATGGCCGATGGAGGCACTGAAGAAGTGCTTCCATGCATATGTGCAGACCGGAGAGGGATAAATGACAGATACTGCGGAGAGGCTAACAGGAACTAGTTGAGAGCTTTAGGAGACACTTGCTGTAGGCTTCTAGAAGTAACCAGTAACAGCTCTATAAAAAACTGTGGGCCTCTAATAATTGGAGGAATTGAGATCCAACAGAATACAGGTTAGATTGAGAATGGCTTTTGTGGCCAGGTGTGGTGGCTCACCTCAGTAATTCCAGCACTTTGGGAGGCCAAGACAGAAGGATTGCTCAAGCCTAGGAATTGGAGGCCAGCCTGGGCAACATAGTGAGACCCTATCTCTACAAAAAATAAAAATATTAGCCAAGTGTGATGGCATGTGCCTGTGGTCCCAGCTACTCCAGAGGCTGAGGTGGAAGGATTGCTTGAGCCCAGAGTGTCGAGGCTGCAGTGAGCTATGATTACACTACTGCACTCCAGCCTGGATGACAGAGTGAGACCCTGCCTTAAAGAAAAAAAAGAGAAAGAGAGATAGAGAGAGAGAGAGAGGGAGAATGGCTTTTGCTCCTCCTGATTTAAAAGACTATTTCTATGGAGTGTAGGGGTGTGTATGTGTGTGTGTGTCTAAATGGAAATTTGGTAAGAAAAAATAAACAAATGAAATGGTGAGACCCAACCCCAACAAAATCGATTCATCTATGTCTGTAAATTTTCTGTTTCTGATTCAGATTTTGTCAGTGATCTGTAATTATCAATTACCCATTGCAGTACTCCCAAAGTATGTTTTGGGGAGCCCCCAGGATGTACTTCCAGATACTCCACCAAAGAGGAAACCTTTGGCCAAATGCATTTTGAAAATGCTGATTATTATACCATCCCTTTGGGGATTTATACTTCACAATAGCCTATTAAATACTCTTAGGGTTTCCTTCCCTTTGGGATGCTCTTGAACTTGGTTTAAACTTGTCTTTCCTAAGCGCACCTGAATATAGAATCCTACTTTTGTATAACATTCATAAAAATCGAAAAAACACTAATGTTTTAGAGAGCACATTGTGGAAAATGTTTTATGGAAATTCTATAATATGACTGTAACAATTCAAGTGCTAATAAATAATAAAGGAAAATTTCAGACTCTTTAAGAGCTTTTCAGTGATACCCATTGCTTTACTTCTTGCTTATATTCAAGGTCAATTAGAAACTCAGCATTTTTTAACCCTGGCATTGCATTGTATTCATCACTAGTAAAAGGGTCTAGTCCACCAGACATGATTTAGAATTTCTGATATTGACACTGGTAGTCAATGCAATATTTTAATTAGCCACAGTTGTCATATTGAGTGGATACAATTCTGGTGAAATGCAGACTTACTTGGCATTTCTTAGTTCTTGAACAGCCCTTATTGAGAATAAATTTCCAATTTTCAACATGTTTATGGAATACTAAAACTTGCTTACAAACAGCTGTTTGTGAATTCGTTGAGCATTCAGGACACAAGGTAGGTGACCATTGGATAAGAATGTCTTTTTCTTGGGTCCATGTGGAATTTTTATTACTTTGTCATTGTTGCCAGGTAAAATATTAAGAATGTGGTTAAGAATTGGATAACAGCCTTGGTTTCCAGCTTTAGAAGCCTGTGTCAGTTGATAGGAAGATTTATTGGTGTTTTTCATTATGTTAAGTGGAAGATAAATTAGTTTTTTATCTCTTGTTTTCACAAATCATATATCAAAATTTATACGTGAAAGCTTCTCCTTTTGCAGTTATCTCTTTAGAAAAACAAGAAGTGTGATAAGACCAAGTTGTTGGAATTGGTTGGAGGTATTCTGGCAGGAATTATCATATATTCACACTGATTTTGACATAAATTTCACAGTGGCTAAAACTGTGATGTGACCAAAGGTTGTTTGCTTTTTTTCCCGAGTCATGTTGTCTCTTTGTGTTTCATTATGCATTCAAGTCAGGGAGATCAGGAACGTTTGTGTTTCAATTCTGGATCCACTGTGGGAATTTATTTAATTATTTTGAGCCACAGTTTCTTCTTTTGCAGAGACGAATATACTTATGTCATAGGATGTTAGATCTGTCAAATGGAATGCCAACTATGAAGGACCCAGTACAGTTCCTAGTATATAATGCATGCTCTTGACATGTTCACTTATTACCCTTCTTACCCTTGCATCTCTTCCCTTCTGCACATTTAAAATCCTTACCATGTTACCCTTTGACTGAGCTCCATGTAGGTCTCCCCCAGTTCCATACTCCTGCATATTTCTTTATTCCCCTTATCTTTAATTGAATGGTTTCTGTCTTTTCCATTACTCTTTTCCTTGGGTTCATCTTTGCCCTCTCCTTCTCCATTGGCCTTTCTCCCAGGCTTCCATCATAAGTTGGTCTCACCCATCTTGAAAAGATCTTGGTTCCATTATCTTCCTCCCTTGAGCTATGGACATTGGTCTCTCCTTCACTTCTTCACTAAAATCCTGGAACATGTCTATGCCAGCTGCTTCCATTTCTTTGTTGATCCTTGCTTAGTCCTCAGCATCTGCCCTACAGTCTGCTGTTTCACTGTAGCACGTCTCCTGAAGGTTACCAAGAAACCATTTTGCAGTATGTATTGACCTCCTTGTCATTTTTCTAGACCTTTCTGCTGCATTTGAATCTTTTGACCCCACCTTGGATATGTCCTCTACCATCCACTGGCAATTCATCATCTGAGTCCTTTTGTTCACTTTATGACTACTGTTGTTCTATAGGCTCTTCCATGCCTTCTTCCTCTTGCTGCTGCCTGTTTTACCCACAGGCTGTCCCTGGCCTGTTGGCTCTCACCCATGCACTGCAATTCAGTAGAATTAAATTATGTCTGCAGATGAATCTGACCAGCTGTTTTCCTCTACATTCACATCATTATCAATTGAGGAGTGGCCCATAGGGGAAGTGATCCTTTCTAACCAGATTGGCTGTGAGTAAAGTTTTGGCACTACTATTGCCCTCTTGACATTCAAGTTTTCAAACATGACCATGCCAGTTATCATGTACATAAGTGTATAAGGAGCTGGACACTGGCAAACTGAGACCAAATTGATAGAGACTGCCTTTGGGCACATAAGCAGGAGGCATGGCAACATTGTCACAGTGTCTCCATCATGTTTTTGAGCCAAATCAAAAATAATGAGTCTTGGAAGTCAGATGTAGCCATCCCATCACCCACCCATTGTATGTCACACATAACAAATTGAACCCTTTTCAGTCAAGGTGTGGAGGGCCTCAATGTCTGGAAAAGAGGACTAGCATGTATAGTGATACCAGGTGGTAGGAGGTATGGTTCCAAAGGGGCTGGCTGGCCCCAGGGAGAGGCCTGCATGGTGAATGGTTGAACTCAGGACATAAACCAAAGAGTTTTTCTTCCCTATTTGCACTTGTTATTTAAATGAAATTTCTAGTTACTTCTAGTCTGCATAGAGCTATTGATTCAAAGAACTTTACCAACACATCACCCTCCTGTCTATTTTTTCTAGACCTAACTACAAAGCACTATTAAAAATACATATATATATTATATATATAATAATATATACATTACATATATTATATATAATATATACATTACATATATATTATATATAATAATATATACATTACATATATATTATATATAATAATATATACATTACATATATAATATATAATAATATATACATTACATATATAATATATAATAATATATACATTACATATATAATATATAATAATATATACATTACATATATTATATATAATAATATATACATTACATATATTATATATGTAATAATATATACATTACATATATTATATATAATAATATATACATTACATATATATTATATATAATAATATATACATTACATATATTATATATATAATAATATATACATTACATATATAATATATATTATATATACATTACATATATATTATATATTATATATACATTACATATATTATATATATAATAATATATACATTACATATATTATATATATAATAATATATACACTACATATATATTATATATATAATAATATATACACTACATATATATTTTATATATATAATAATATATACACTACATATATATTATATATATATAATAATATATACATTACATATATATATATAGTCTCATTCTGTTGCCCAGGCTGGAGTGCAGTGGTATGGTCACGGCTCACTGCAGACTCGACCTGCTGGGCTCAAGCAATCCTCCTGCCTCAGCCTCCGAAAATGCTAGGATTATGGGCATGAGCCACCATACCCAGGCCCCAAATAAATATTTTGTATATAGAGAGTATAGTGGGTAAATTCAGGCCCTGAAGTCAGCTTGAGTCTCAATATGAGTACCTTTACTCGATGTAGAGCTTTGAGCAAGTTGATTAATTTAGTGTCAGCCTCCTCATTGTAAAAGGATTAAATGAAGCAATGCTTATAAAGCAGTTAACACATGGCTTGGCTAGTCCCCCAGTAGTAGGTTTCCTCTTAGCTTAGTAGTTCCTTTATTCCAACAAAGCATTGATGAACAGCCTGCCAGGATCAGGCTTACACATAAGGCCCCCATGTGGCCCACTTCTAAACATCTAAGCCCTTACAACCAAAAGTTAAATGATTAGTAGTTGCCAGACACTCACTTGCACAGAAGACTCACTTCGATGAACTTTATAAAAAATACAGATTTCCTGGCCCTACCCAGATTTGCTGGATAAGAACTTTCTGGGAGAAGGGGGCATGGAGGGAATACTGCAATTCTGTGTGTTATTGAAGCCTCCAAGGGCCTAGGTGATTATTTTGTGCAGCTGGTATTTTCACCACAAATATGAACCAATAGATGAGATTTTAAAACTCCAGTACTTCCCACTTCATGAGTCCTATTCTAGTTTCTTGTTCTTGAATAGAGAAGAGAAGCACTGTTTAACTGGGGTGAATGTCTTTATAATGGCCATTCTAAGTGCAAACATTTGTGTATTCTGTTGGGTATTTCCATACCAGCTCCCTATTTAAAATTAATGCTTGAGCACTGTATGAGTAGACTGACCATCCAAATCAGGGCACTGTTAAGAGTGAAAAGGAGGTTATTAATAATTACTCTGGAAGAGAAGACATAAATGAGGGCCGTCCCAAGTAAAACGGACTGTATGGTCACTTGTAAGAACCTGGCCTAAGTCAAAGTAGGAGAGAGAGAAAAGTGGGAGAGGTCACATGGGAGTAGAAGGTTTGCCACGTTTTGTCTTCTGTTTCTCTCTCCTCCTTCTCCCCGATGTTTTATTTAGTACTTGTATTAGTCTGTTCTCATGCTGCTATAAGGACATACCCAAGACTGGGTAATTTATGTAGGAAAGAAGTTTAATTGACTCACAGTTCCACAGGGCTGGGGAGGCCTCAGGAAATTTACAATCATAGCAGAAGGGGAAGTGAACACGTCCTTCACAAGGTGGCAGGAGAGAGGAGAATGAGAGCTGAGTGAAGGGGGAAGCCCTTGTAAAACCATTAGATCTCGTGAGAACTTACTATCTCGAGAACAGTATGGGGGAAACTGCCCCCCATTATTCAGTTACCTCCACTGGGTCCCTCCCACAACACGTGGAAATTATGGGAACTACAATTCAAGATGAGATTTGGGTGGGGACACAGACAAACCATATCAGTCCTCAGTAGAACATACTGCTCTCACCTAGAGAGATTAGATTGGCAAAACCAGTATTGGGTGGGGTTGGAGTATGGAGGGATCAATTTTGCAATGATCTGAGAACTAAATTGTGCTGTATGTACAGCCTTTCAATTAAATCTGGACACACCAATTTATTAAACGACCAGAGGTAGCAGGTATTTATACTTACGCACCATATAATCAGCGATGAGCTGGGCTCTGAGACACAAGGACAAATAAGAGATTCCTCGCCTTCAGGGAGCTAACAGTATAGTAGGAGTTATAGGCAAGTGCACAGGCCATTCAAACACTGAGTAAGGAGAAGTAAGTACAGGATTGCTTCAGGAAGAAGTAATCCGAAAACCTATGTTGTACAACTTTTGGTGGCCCATTTTTACTTTTCAAATATAGTTTATAGTCCTAAATTCTATGTTTCCTTACCCAATACTAAAGACATAAATGCTTTAATCTCCAAATTCGAAATCCTCCCACTCTACGCTCTTGTTCACTGCTCACAAATCCAATTTTCCAAAGCCATTAATGCTGGGTGAAGATCGTTTTAAACAATTGACATGAGGATGTGACCCTCCCAGGGTGTATTTTAAATTCAAATATGAGGTACCTTACCCCAAAGAATGTCAAAATGGTATATTTGTAAGGTCAGATTTGTCAAACAAAAATATAGAATGCCAAGTTAAATTTGAACTTCAGTTAAACAATGAATATTTTGCTTTTAGTATAAGTATGTCCCATGCAATACTGGGGACATACTTATACTGAAAATTATTCATTGTTTATCTGAAATTTAAATGTTTAAGTAGAAGTCCTACATTTTATCTGGCAACCCTATATGTTTGGGGGAGCTCAGTTTGAATCAATAACTTTCTGGAACTCTTTTATTAGGTCTTATTTTTTATAACCTTAGCCTGAACCATGCTACACCATGAGATTACATTCTTTTGTTCTTTCAAAAAGCATTGACTAAACCTGCTGTATATCAAGAATACACAGAGGTCACTCTGACTAGAGTGCATAGTAAAGTTGCTGAGTGGTCATTGCAGGCCCAAATGTGTGCAGTGGGTAGGAAGTCACTGTAAGCTGTGTGGTTTCACTGAAGCTTCGGTGGAAGACAGTCAGTGGCTGGAGAGTTGGGTGGAGTGAGCTGGGGATCAGAGGGACATTTGGAAATGGAGGCAGACAACCATGGGCCATGTAAACAAGGCAGGGAAGCTTGGTGAAGGCAGGACTTGGCTTTCTTCCTTTTGTGTTCCCAGGGATCTTACAATAGTCTTTGTACATGGGAGCTGTTCAAACATTTGGTGAATTAAATTGCCTCCTCCGAGGGGATATCTTCTGCCATTTCCTTCTGCATCATCTGCCAGAGAATTACTTATTTATTTATTTATAATTTATTTCCTTTCTGGCTGCTGCACACGAAGTGCTTTCCTTCTTCAGTTTGCAAGTGGCCCATGGGGTTCGGCAAGATAACCAGCATGAGCAAAAATGGACTGGTAAACTATGTGGCCCGCCAAGCTAGGCAGAGGGCTGCCTTCTCACTTTAGGGCAGAGTGCAAGGGGAGGTGTGTGTGTGTGCATGCACACAACCAGTCAAGCTCTACAGAGGATGTTCTTTCAATGTTATATTTTAATGTAATGTTAATGGTCTAATGTTATGGCAGAGACAGAAAGAGAGAGAGAGAGTGTGTGTATGTGTGTGTGTGTTGTGAGAGTGCTAAAGAAGGGAGTGGGAGCACTGTGCTAAGGATAGATTGTTGTGTTGGCACTTTACAACATAAATCTTTTATTAGAACCTCCAAAGTACAGATTAATTTAAAAACGAGCCAAAGTCAACCCTGGAGGTAAGAAATGAGCCAAGACCAGTGATGCAGCAGGTCGTTGAACATTTGCCATGGCTTGAGCAGAGAGGTGCACAAATACCACATAAAGATGATTATACTGAGCAGCACTCTTGGGTTTCTCCTACTGCACTTTGTGACAACTTTGGTTTGCAGCCTCCAGGAATGATGCCAACCACCTCCAGGGGTGTTAAGAAATATCTAAAACAAAATTAAAATAAATTCACTTTCATTTAAAATGCAATTATATTCTATATAACACTTTTAGGAGCAGTGGGACTGGGTGTTAGAAGATCAGGGAAAGCAATGGGGCAGCAATGTTACGAACTGCAAAATTGGAAAAGAAGAAAACATGCTAACAACTTGTGAAGGATTGGACACTGCTGGGGAGAAGATAGAGACCAGAAGTGAAAACAGCCTCTAAATTTAGCTTTAAAACTTTTGGGGATTCATCTTTTTTCTTGTACTGTCAGCAGCAGAATGATATGCCCTTGTGGTATCTCATTTTGAGCATTTGTTTATTTGTTTGCTTAGGATTCATTCATTCATTTACACAATATTTTGTGTGCTGACTCTGTGCTAAGCACCAGGCTTATTAACACACAGGATGGGCTTTCAACGGATTCTTTTAATGTGTTCGTATTGCCATCCTATCAACATATGCTATCCTGGCCTGCCCTGGGAGCTAGAAAGAGGGTGCAGTGTCAGCAGGTGGAATTGAGTGAGCTCATCAAATGGCAGCCATTGAAAGCTGCACGTCCCTTCTGGGGGAGATGTGGCTGGTAACAGCTTTGAGGATGAAATAATATGTGCTGACCTCAAGGACAAATTAGGGTAAAGGAAGGAGAAGAGAGAGGTTGAAATAGTCTCTCCTTTTACAAACCTAAATTTAATTGTAGCTAATGGTAGTTCATGCCTTTCTTGTGAGAAGACAGGTCTTCCAAGCTGCATAAGGGGGCCAGTTACTGAAAATTTGGTGTAATTTTATTCATTCGTATAATACAACTTGAGTTTTAAGATAACTTTTTTTTAGGCATGAAAATTCATGCTTTTTCAACATCAGAAGAACATAAAAAAATTAGTTTGTTTACATGCATAGCTGATAGTGCAGTCAGTACTATTAAGCTGCTTTAGAAGGTTAACCATTGGCAAGTATGAAAATACGTGAAAATTAAAGGGCAGTACTTAGACTTCAGTACAGCATTTTATATCCACTATTCAGTATTAGACTTTTTATGTAGTATTGCACCTTTATCCAGAGCCATTGCTCAGTGCATATCTTTGAAAGTCCAATTAGAGTCTTAGAAAGAACATGCCTTTTTGTCAGAAAGACACCCAAATGCCAATTTTATCACTGCTGCTAATTCACTTGGACAGGTTACTTTCCTCTCTGAGCCTCAGTATTTTCGCCTGTAAATGAGGATAATAGTGCCAACATCATAGGGATGCTGTGAAGTTCAGTGATGTACATGTAGCTCTTGGCACGTGGCAAGAGTTTAACAAATGTCAGCCACTTCCCAACCACCTGCCCCTCCGGCCTATCTCCCTCTACCTGTTCCTGTGCCAAGCATTCAGGTGCTTTTCAAGAAGTACACAGACACTAAACCAGTGCCATCAGATTCTCTCTGTGGTTTCTGAATTATTTATGTTGTTTGTAATAGAAAGAGAGCTTAACTAGGACTGAGACATCGTGTGTTTAAAACGACTTAACATTTACAAACTATTTAATCTTGAATAAGTCACTTGGCCACTCTGAATTTCCATTACCTTATCTGTAAAATCAGCATTATCAAACCATACAGTGTTATCTGAGACTCAGATGATGTTGTATGTGGAAAAACTTTGCAAACTCTCAAGCATTATAAAAGGCCAAGTTTGCTCAACAGTTTTATTGAGCACCTACTATATGTCAGTTACTGTTCTCATGCGCTCATGGGATTGACATTCTAGTTGGGAGAGATCGGGATCAAATTAAAAGCTCTTTAAAAGTAGGGATTCAGTCCTATTTATCTTTGAATCATTACTACTTTCACAGTAAATTGTCATATAGGGTTTCATAAATGTTTAATGAAATGGAAAGATAATTTATATAAAGGAAAAATAAAGGAATTTATATAATTTTAATGATTATGTTGTCAAATATTGTGGGAGATTCATATGACAATAATAACCTCTAAATTCAATCTGTACCCAAGAATCTGATTAGAAAAAAAATACCCGATAAAACAAGGTAGGTGTAAATTAGAAAGCTGAAGGCCATTTCTTACCTTGTTCATGACTTAGGAAATACTGGGTTCTGTAAGCCTGCAGTTCCTAGCATATTGCAGTGTTGATGGATATTAATTTCTTTTAGATATTAGAACATGAATTGCTCTACATCAGCCGTTTTATTTAATCGGGGTGATTTTGCTCCCAGGAGAAATTTGGCCAGTTCTGGAGATACTTTTGGATTGTCACGACTGACAAGGGGGTTGCTAGTGACATCTAAAGGGTAAAGAATAAGGATGCAGCTAAACATCCTACAATGCACAGGACAGTCCCCACAGCAAAGTATTAGCCTGTCCAAATGTCAATACTGCTGAAGTTGAGAAGCCTTGATCTACGCAATAGAAGTACAAGAGTCTATATTTATTATTTTCTAACATTAATATATATTAGGACATTTTTATGCATAGTTGATAATAATAGACTGGGTTTAATTGGATAAAAATAATTTCGAAAGTATGACTTTACATTTAAGAAATATATTTTTGCATTCTTTTCATATTGTATACATCTAAGTACAGAAATTTTTTTTTGGTATTTGTTTTGTAGCTGCATCAGAAATAGATGAGTTAGCATGTTCAGATATGCTCCATTCATCCTGAACATGAATGAAATGTCTGCCAGAGAAGGATCATTTCCTGCCATATTTCGTGTTGGCAATCAGACTTGGTCTGTTTTAGTAGTGCTCTTAGCATTTTGAACAAATATCTTCCATATTCACAGGGAGGAAGATTTATTAAAATATTTCCAATTAAACTCATTTCAATTCTTGGTGCCAACATATTCTATTTGCTCTTGTATTATATGACTCTCATACTTGACTACACATTCAGAAAGAGAGGCTATGTTTAGATATTAATCCTGAGGATTTCTGGAAAATTTGTCATTAAAATATTTTTTACTACTCCTTTCTCTTTGATATTTGATCCAAAGATTTTTATCCACCCAGAGCTAGTTCAGTTTCAAGAAGCTTTATGTTTTTTATCTTTTTGAAAGTCCAGTTTTGAAGAGGGGTAAGGAGTTGGCACAACATTTCCAGAAGCTGATCAGAAAACTAAAATGTATCATTACGTGTTTTCTATAAGTATAATCCTTGGAATTGTTTTCCTAAATACATTTTAAAAAATGGTTTAAGAAGTGAAGCAACTATGTTTTAAATAAACTCCTTTAGGTTGCCATTCAGAAGCAGTTCAACAGGAATTGACAAATTTGAGTCAGAGCCAGTGACCTGTTTTTGTAAATAAAGTTTTATTGGTTCACAGCCACAGGCACTCACGTATGCATTGTCTGTGGCTGCTTTTGTGATACCACAACAGGGTTGAGTGGTTGCAACAGAGAGTGCTTGGCCTCCAAAGCCGAAAATGTTTACTGTCTGGCCCTTTATTTTTATTTATTTACTTATTTATTTATTTATTTATTTATTTATTGTTGAGATGCAGTTTTGCTCTTGTTGCCCAGGCTGGAGGGCAATGGTGCCATCTCAGCTCACCGCAACCTCCGCTTCCCGGGTTCAAGCAATTCTCCTGCCTCAGCCTCCAGAATAGCTGGAATTACATGCATGCACCACCACACCTGGCTAATTTTGTATTTTTAGTAGAGATGGGGTTTCTCCGTGTTGGTCAGGCTGGTCTCGAACTCTCGACCTCAGGTGATCCGCCCCCCACCCCTCAGCCTCCCAAAGTGCTGGGATTACAGACATGAGCCACCATGCCCAGCCCTGTCTGGCCCTTTAAAAAAAAATTCACTATCACCAGCAGTATAAGAGTAAATCTTTAAAAATGTGATCTATAATCTTCTATGGTGTTGATAAAACTTTTCTTTAAATGTTGTGTCACTATTATCTGTCATAATGTATAATTAAAATGTATACTCATTATTTAATCATTGCATATTTGAACTTGAACATCCTAAAGTTAGTTTCATATCTCTTTATATCTGAAATATAAAATGTTTACAAATTGATAATTCTGTATAATACAAAGTCATTAAAATTTTTAAAAATTACTCTTGTAAAAACTGTGCCTTCTCTCAGAAAATATAGTCTAATAAACTTCAAATTCCCTATAAATATTTATTAGTTAATCCTTTTTACACAGTTCTACTTTCCTTAAATACTCCCTTTAAAATTAGCAATGCAGTTATAAAATCTATAAAATCAGGAATGTTGAAGGGCTTAATTACAGTGTCTGTTTGAAGTGTTCTTTAGATAGTGGAATAATCATGCTTTAGAAACAGTATTTGCTCAATTACATGAAATGGTCTCTTTTGTGGTTCCATCTGCAGATGAAAAATGACTTATTTGTACATGTCATCGTATATGAATTATTTGTTTATGCTATCAATTCATCACATTAAGTCGGAATCAAGGCTATTTCCCAGAATGAAATTGTACCTTCTTTCTTTAAGACAAGTACCACTTCTGTTCTCAGGTACCCATCATTTAGAAATTGGTCACTGGCAAGATTTGTCTCAGAAACCCTTAGGAAGTTATCCCATCAGATTATCCTTGGCAAATGTTTAAAAGGGTTGGGGGAAAACAAGAGAAGAATAAAGAAACTCTGCTTGCTTAAAAATTGTAAATAAATCTTTAACTTCAGGGAAATCTGGATGCTGAAGCTTGTCACAAAAACTCAGATGGGAGCATTAGTGTTTCTCCAAGGAAGCTCTTCATTTCTGAAGCAGTTTGTATGGTATCTGTTCTTTTCATGGTGGTCAAGATTATGCAATTGCTTTTGTATTAGTGAGAGTATTCAACTTATGTAGCACATGTTGAGACTTAACACAGTAAAAATTATTTCTTATTCATGCCATTATCCAGAGAAGGGAGAGGGGGGAAGAGTTTCTTCTCCACATAGTCATGCAGCAACTCACGATCTTTCAGTCTGGGGAGCAGCTAAGTATGGCCTGTGGGTTAAGCTAGTTTTAGTTAGTTCCAGCTGCTATAATAGAATCCCACAGATTGAGTGGCTTGTAAACAACAAACAGTTATTTCTCACAGTTTTGGAGGCTAGAAGTCTGAAATCAGGGTGCCAGCATGGTTGGATTCTGGTGAGAGCTGAATTCCTGGCTCATAGACAGGCATCTTCTCGCTGTGTCCTCACAGGAAGAAATGAGGGTGATAGAGCTCTCTGGAGTCTGTTTCATAAGGAAACAAATCCCATTCATGAAAGCTGAACACTCATGACCTCATCGCCTTTCAAAGGCCTCACCTCCTAACACTATCACATTTGGGATTAGGATTCAATATATGACTTTTGGGTGGAGAGATAAACCTTCAGTTCATACGTAACACGTGGTTTTGACTTTTATAATGTTTACAATAACCAACAAACATTTTTGACCATGAAAATTATATGCAATTCAGATTGCTGAGTTTACCATTGAAAATTGTACTGGAATACAGTCACGCTCATTTGTATACTTACTGTCTATGACTGCATTTGTGCTACAGTGGTAGAGCTGAGTGGTTGTGACAGAGACAATGTGACCTACAAAGTCTAAGTTTTTTCTATCTTGCCCTTTACAGAAAAAGTTTGGCAACCTCTATTCTAGAGGCTTGAACTTCGTGGAACTCTCAGGAGGTTTTAAGGGCAAGGCTAATAATATGTGGCTCTGCCTTCACAGTTGGCTGGAACTCAAGCATGTATCCCCAGTGCCTATGAGGGAGGCCGGTAAATGCAGTCTAGTAAAGTGATGCAGATGAGAGATCACAGATATGGTGAACAAGAGTCAATGTCAGACATTTTATAAGAGGAATTTATTGTGTGGACTCACTTTTGAGTCCTGCCTTCAACTATGACTTCGTCTTATTTTAAGTTCAGTAAATGCATGAGCCCTTTTATTCCCTCTCCCCAAGCTGTCATTATTTCAGCTCATCACACTTTATTTCCTCAATGTGCATAGTCACAAAATGAAAGACAACTGGTTTGTTTTTTGGTTTTTATGGGGCTTTTTTATAGATCAAGATAAGCAATGTGATTAAAACAGCAGGGGTGTCCAATAATTGAGTTGGGTTTGCCAGGCTCATTTGTGTATTTACTGAACTAGTCATGCAATAGGTGTTAGAAATATTGATCAAGGCCATGTTTTATTTTTATAGATCCTGTTGTCCTTCTTTTTGGTCTGATTGCACCTGCCAATGTTTGTGAGTTATTGTCAAATGGGCACCTTCCAAAAGGGTAATGTTTCATTGGAGTAGTAAATTTCATGTGCGAGTAGATGCTCCTATAAATTCAAAGGTTGTGATCAGCCAGATTTTTCCTTGAAGACAGAAGAAAGAGACAAATAACAGGAATATGGCAATAAGAGATTTTTATGTTACTAAAGGGAGGCCCTTCATAATAAAAACCAATAGTATCCTTGATTTTTGTTGGGTTCCTGGGAATTTCTCAGCATCAGTAATAACTTTTAAAAAGCTGGCAACAATAGAAATTACAAACATTTATCAGGCCCACCAAAAGCAGTGTATAAAACTGATGTTTGACTCATTACATTCCAAAGATTTATCTGTTTTGGCTTAAAATCAGGACAAGACTGACTCAGACCTTGTCCAAGTGGGTCACTTTCATGCCATCAACTTTGGGTGTATGAGAGTTCTTAGAGGACTTTGGAAGAGTCCCAGTTGCATGGAAAATGTAAGGTAGAGAAGTGGCAAAGTGTACATTCTTTGTAATTTCCAGCTTTTTAACTTACGTATATCAAAATACTACTGCCAAACCCCAACATTCGAGATTTCGTGGTGAAAGCACACTTCCAACTTTCATATAGAGTTATTATCTCTATTGCCATCAAGGCAGCCTGACCCCTGACTGGGGTGGCTACTCTGGTGAGTGTCAGACATCTTGGGGTAGACTTAGAATTGCTCATCAGGGGCTAGCAGATACAGAGGAAGGAAAATAAGGCCTGGCACACTGGCTCACGCCTGTAATCCCATCACTTTGGGAGGCCGAGGTAGGAGGATCACTTGAGCTCAGGAGTTTGAGACCAGCCTGGGCAACATAGTGAGAAACTATCTCTATAAAAAGTTTTCAAATTTTGCCTGGCATGGTGGCATGTGCCTGTGGTCCCAACTACTCAGGAGGCTTAAATGGAAGGATCTCTTGAGCCCAGAAGGTCAAGGCTGCAGTGAGCTATGATCGCACCACTGCACTCCAGCCTGGGCAACAGGGCGAGACCCTGTCTCTAAAAAAAAAAAAGAAGAAGAAGAAGAAAAGTAAGACATTGCTGGGACTTTTCTGGCACTCCATGGCATCCTCACACATCACTTCCTTTCCTCTAAACTTTCCAGTAGGTCCTCCATATACTTTAAGGTTGTTGCCTGACTTTGGAATTGTGACTGAGGCTAAATGTGACTATATCTATATTTTAAGAATTATTTTCAGCTTGTAATTAAGAAGATTCAGTGTATGGGCCTACATGACTAACCAACCCACTGTTCTCCAAATGACTATGCATTTCTATTAGATGATCATCTCATTTCTAATAAAATTAATGGTCATCTCTGTTCAACAACCTTGTACTCTCATTCACAGCATCCTTTCCAAACTGACCTGTTCTAAAAAAAAAAAAAAAAAATGCGTTGAATGGTGAGTTTACATGCAAGGAGTTTCTATTACTTTATTTTAAAAAGGAAGAATAATAATGTACTTCCAACCCATCTAAAACTCTAAACAGTTTCCCCCTAATATCAATAAACTAATCTATAACATTCTATAATGGATTTCTGCATAACACAAAGCATGTAGAACAAAAATTGCCAAACTATTTAACATTTAACAAAGGCCTTTGTGGGCTTGGGTGCAGTATATAATGCTACTGTGCAATGTTAAGTGCAAATTACATCTTCCTCCTCTACTGCCACAAACACACTATTGCCAATAAACATTGGATTGACCTGTATGCAAAGTATGTGGAGACATGAAAATGACTCAGTTATCTCTTCCTTGTGTTTACCTGTTTCTCTTTTTCTTTCTCGAGATAGAATGTTGCTCTGTCATCCAGGCTGTAATGCAGTACCGCAGTCATAGTTCACTATAGCCTTGATCTCCTGGGCTCAAGGCATCCTCCTTCTTCAGCCTCCTGAATAGCTAGGAATACAGGCCCATGCTACCATGCCCAGCTAATTTTTAAAAATTTTTTGTAGGCACAGGATCTTGCTATGTTTCCCAGGTTGATTTCAGACTCCTGGGCTCAAGCAATCCTCCTTCCTTGGCCTCCCAAAGTGTTAGAATTATAGGCATGAGCCACCACACCTGGCCCCAGCTAATTAAAAAAAAAATTTGTAGAAATAAGATCTCTCTATGTTACCCAGGATGATTTCAAACTTCAGGGCTCTAGTGATCCCCCAGCCTTGGTCTCTCAGAGTGTTGGGATTACAGGTGTGAGCCACTGGACCTGGCCTGTTCACCTGTTTCTATATGCTTTGTCATTCCCACCTCGTGTTTTAACATGAGATTTTATAGCTTTCCTATCTTTCCTACTTTGTTCATAGAATTTTCCATCTTCTTAAAGGGCATTTTCAATTGATAATATGGAAAAGACTATCATGCTTATGCACAAGCTATTTAAACAACTCAAGCACAGGATGTGTTCCAATCCAATAACTGCAGTGCAATCCACATCCTCTCTTCTAGCCTGAAGAGCACATTGAACATTTTCACTGGCATACATGTGCAAATTAATCATGGCAGGTTTTCAGTTTAGTTAGCAAATTGAGTGTACAAATGTCTTATATGTTGTTATAGCAGATATTTGGAAGGTGAGAGTAAAGTTTTGGGGCATCTCTATAAGATTGCTTTTATTCACAAAACTGAAGATCCTATTGTCATTATATAGCATACTAAAGGTTCTAGGTGGAGGAAACAAACCTAGTTTTTTTTTTTCCATGGAAGTTTTTGTCTATGACATGTGGGAAGGTGAAGCATGATAAGCATTTATTCCAGGCACTGTGCAGCATCCTGGACCCACATTCCTCACACGGGAGCAGAAACAGTTGTCCATCTAAAAGGCTTTTTTTTTTTTTTTAGGCAAAGCCTAGTTCTGTCGCCCAGGCTGGACTAGAGTACAGAAGTGAGATCTTGACCTCCTGGGCTCAAGCGATTCTCCCACCTCAGCTTCCCGAGTAGCTGGCACTACAGGCATACACCATGTGGCCCAGCTAATTTTTTAATTTTTTGTAGAGATGGTATCTTGCTATATTGCCCAGTGTGGTCTTGAACTCCTGGGCTCAAATGATCCTGTTAAGTTGCCCTCCCAAAGTGATGGGATTACAAGTGCGAGCCACTGCACCTGGCGTTTTTGTTTTGTTTTTTTATTTTTGTTAAATGAAGCTGCATTTCTTCTTCCAAAGAGGAGGTATGCCCAGAAACTGCATGAGATTGGGTGGGCTGGCTATCAGTTGGAGTCCAGCCCAGCCTAGAGGATTCTGCCTTTGGCTCAGCTAAATTTCTCTTGTTCAGTCCCCTCTAGTTGGGATGAAGTTACTTCCACCTCCCCTCAGAGCTGGAAGAGACAAACATATGCCCCTTCAGACTTGGTCACTCTAAGCACTTAGTGGTTGGGGAGATGGTTTTTCTTTTTTCCACATGGGATCTCCCTTCTCTTGAGGCAGTAGAAAAAATGTTATTTTTTCCAGTTAAGGAAGAGGTTCACTGTGGACTGCTAAGTTGACTGGAGCCCTAGTTCTGCTTTATTGGAGGGATTTCAGTCAAAGCCCCTTTTGTATTGCTACACATTTTGTTGCCAGGCCAGAGAGGGAGTGAGGTATGAGTGGTGGCTGAAATCCAGAAATAGTAGAGCCTGTAAAGTCTAAAATATTTACTAAAAAATTGGCTCTTTGGAGGAAAAGTTTACCAGCTCCTGTTCTAGTCCGTGTGCTGTGGACCTGGGATCCTGAAATTCTGCTTCCAGGGCTCCGAAGGATAGGCCACACTGGAGAATGTTCCAGTGGGTCTGTTTGCAGAGGCAAGGTGGACAGAGCTGAGATGCCTGGACTGCACATCCACATGGAGCTCTGGAGTGGCCCTGAGTGTGAGTTGGGGAGAGGAGAGGGGTGGCATAGGCAGGGTCCTGAGGCAGTCTCCTTCTGCCACACCATGGTGGCACTATGAGGGGCGTAAAGTTTTTAAATTTGAAACTACCTTGCAAGTCCTTATGAAAGAACATTTTTCAGATTATGAGGGTAGAACACATGTTTGATTTAACAGATTAGTAGTTGATTTGGAACTTTTACATAATTGGATGTATAGTGTGTGGCCCTATTTGCCTTCTTTCCCAAACCTGCATATGTTGAGGGTGGGCCTGCAGGAAGAGGGGTGACTGAGTCATTTACATAAAGGCACTCTGTATGCAGAGAGAGGTAGTTGCCTGGTTGAATCGCCCTTAATCTGGGTTTTCCTTTTAAAGCACTCTTGCCCAGAAATGATAAGAAAAAGGGGAAAACAGTGGGTTGGGATTTTTTCCTCACAAAGGAACTATATTTGCGGCCAGCTCTGAGGCTCATAAGCTTCTTAGCAAGACAAAGAGAACCCAAGTGTGGAGAAGTGCCAGCAAGTCCTTTGTCAGACACTAAATATTTTCTGCCAGAGCAGTAATGATAATTGACATCACCCACTCGGTCTCTTTTTTTCAATCTCTTCTCCTCTCTTACATCCTTTTTTTTTTTTTCAAGGAGTTCTTGGCTTCGTCTCATAGAGGATGTCTGCTCTGGCTTGAATGCCACCTCCAAAGCTCATGTTGAAATTCAACTGCTATTGTGATGGTATTAAGAGATGAGACCATCAAGAGTTGATTAGGCTATGAGTGCTCTGCCCTCATGAATGGATTAATGCTGTTATCTTGGGTGTGGGCTAGTTATCATGGGAGTGGGTTATCTTAGGAGTGGGATCCTGATAAGAAGGATGAGTTCAGCCTATTCCTCTCTTTCACTGTCTCTTGTGCTCCATTGCCCTTCTGCCTTCTGCCTTCCACCATGGAGTGACTCAGCAGGAAGCCCATTGCCAGATATGGGCCCCTCGACCTTGGACTTTCTAGCTTCTAAAACTGTAAAAAATAAATTCCTTTTCAATATGAATTACCCAGTCTGTGGTATTCTGTTACAGCAACACAAAATGGACTAAGACAATGTCCAAATATAATCACCATGGATGGATTGACTCAGAGTTGCCTGTACTTAAATTATGGTTCCAGTACCTTCTGCTTTAACCAGGGATGCCAGTGGTATTCTTCCCCTTTAGGGTTTTGCAAACAGATGTTTTGACAACTAACCACTGCTTCTTGTGATTCATTTCCTTGGAATTACTGAACCCCAAACCCCATGGGGTTTCTGAAAAGACTGCTTCTCAGTTGGATTGCTGCTGTATTAAAAATCAAAGAAGTTTTGGTTCACATTGCATCAAAATGAGATCCGTCCTTCCATTTCTAAGAGCTGACTCTTCATCCACTTCACTGAAATGAAGAGTTTCGATTTTCCACCATATTCTGATATGTAAAGGTTACCTTTGTGTGCTCTTAGCAGACAAAAATGCTAGAGTGGTAGAAGAATACTTATAGGATTATTCAGCCCTTAGAATCATTGCTTCATCGATAGTCCAGGGTACAGTGGCCTGCTATGAAATCACTGAATTCCAGGATGAGCCCATTAATTTTCTTGAGCTTTTTGGTGTTCATTCCTTGAAACTGGAGTAAGACTGAGATTATTTTTAAGGATATATTTTCACGTTATCTGATAATGCTGTTGAACCACTTAGAGTCATAGGAAAAATACATATTTTTTTCTTTGCATAATTCTTATGGCAATTTCTGTTCTTTTTTTTCTCCTGATGAGAAATAGTACAGACAAAAGGAGATACATATTGCATGAGATTCCTGAACCAGTGTAGCATTTTTTAGCACATTTTAGTATAATCTTTCCTGGACACCTTAAAATTAAGGACTCACTTTCCATTAACGTGATGGTCATAGAGTATCATTACACCTGCCAAGATAAGGTTCTTATAATTTGAAAAGAAGGTGATGAAAAATTCAGAAACCAGATTTCTGGCCACCTAAGTTTGTGATTTAAACCCAGAAGTGTTGCCAACTAATAAGCCTAGGATAAGATATTTTGGTCTAATAAACCAGCAATTGGTGCCAGTTGGACTCTTAAGGGGATTCACAGAGTAGGTGAGATTTTTCTTGGATTTTCTTGTCTTACTCTTTCTTTTGCCACTTCCTTATTTCTAGAGCAAGGATTCTCAACATCAGTACTATTGACATTTTGGGCTGAATAATTCTTTGTTGTGCAGGGCTATCCTGTGCATTGTAGGGTGTCTAGCAGCATCTCTGGCTTCTACCCACTGGATATCCATAGCATCCCCTCCCCTAGTTGTGATTATCAAAAATATCTCCAGATATTGTCAAATGGCCCCTGGAAGAGAGGAGCAAAATCACTCCTAGCTGAGAACCTCTGCTCCCTTCTGCCAGTTGCTGGGTGCTCCACGTTATTGTCTAGAGTTCTGAACTAATCACACCAGTAATCCATCCCCAAGTTCCATCCTCGGGAGTGCCCGAGCTCCAAAATTGTTGCTCTCTCCACTAAGGCATGGCCCTCACCAAGGATGGATATGATATATTACTTGTTTAAAGTGGTTCACACTGGTGCATGTATGTCTCAGGGGATAAACTCAGACCAGCATATGTGCATTTTATTTTTGTTTGTTTGTTTTTTAAGTTAGAAATGGGGTCTCATTGTGTTGTCCAGGCTGGTCGTGAACTCCTGGACTCAAGTGAACCACCCACCTTGGCCTCCAAAAGTGCTGGGATTACAGGCATGAGCCACTATACCTGGCAATATGTGCATTTTAAAAGAAATTTGTTAAACAAAATTGATGTCTAATCAGTAAAAAATAAGAGACTGTCTATAGGTTTACTAATAGTCACTTGGTGTTTTTTGAGACTTATGGCAATTTTATCAGATAGGTAAGGTTATAAAAGTGGATATTGAGACTCAGGGAGATTAAGTAATTTGAACAAGTTCAGGCAGTTTCGTATAACAAAGCAGGACTACCATTCAGGTCACTTGAATCTGAACCTGGTGATCAAGGTATTTTGAAATGTCAAGAGAGACCTTCTAGGTGTTCTAATTGTCCCAAGCAATCACTCATATTCCTCTTTCTTTATCTCCTACCAGTCATGGGTTGCTATCTTCTTTTATACCATGTATCGTTCCTTGTAACTCACAAAAAGAGTATTCCAGAGGTGAAATTCCAAGAAACTGAAATGTGTCTTTTGAGAGTTACCACAGTTTAAGGGAGCTTTTACACAAAGTATAACAATTCCAGCTGCTGACAGTAATTTTCTACATAGGCATCCCTTTCCACTCTCAAGTCTCACTTATTGTGAACAAAAGCAAAAACAAGACTCTTCTTCACACTCGACTTATAGGAGATGACAACATATTCATTCTCTTGTCTCACTCTTTTCTTCGGCCGCTTCCTTCTTTCTAGAGCAAGGATTCTCAACAGTGGTACTATTGACATTTAAGGCAAGATATGCTCTTTCCTTAGCAAATTTCACAAGAAATAATTCTGATAGTCCTTGTAGAGTCCAAGCAACTAACATGCTAATTGATTTCTTAGTTTCTTAGGGAAATGTTAAGGGATTCTGTAACATGTTAGCAAACTTCCAAATACTAGGAGAAGTTGTTAAGGGTCATGTATATTCTATGTTTAATAAGTATGAATTTTTTTTACTTTCTCTTTTCATAATTATGCTATAACAAATTTGGAAACAATGTAAAAACCACAAAGAATAAAGCAAATTATCCATAATTCTAATGCTGGGTCATAACCCCTGATGACATTTTGATGTCTGTTCTTTTAGCCCTTTTTTCCTAGTCATATACATATATTAAGAAAACAAGGCCTGGTGCAGTGGCTCACCCCTGTAATCCCAGCACTTTGGGAGGCCAAGGCAGGTGGATCACCTGAGGTCAGGAGTTCCAGACCAGCCTGGCCAACATGGTGAAACCCCGTCTCTACTAAAAATACAAAAATTAGCTGGGTGTGGTGGCACATGCCTGTAATCCCAGCTACTCCGGAGACTGAGGCAGGAGAATCACTTGAACCCAGGAGGCGGAGATTGCAGTGAACCGAGATTGTGCCACTGCACTCCAGCCTGGGTGATAGAGTGAGACTCTGTCTCAAAAAACAAACAAAGAAAGCAAATACACTAGAATTATAGTAGTCAGGATTCTTAAGCATACAAGATTATGGACATTTTCTAGTATCATTATGTATTTGATTTTGATGACTGCATATGCTCTGTTTTATGTTGTATCATATGCTGTGTGTATTTGAACGTATTCTTCTATTCAAAGTTTTGAATATAATAGGCACACAAGGCATTTTTCAGTGTGCTGTAGGTCACTTGTGGTATTAAATTGTGGAGGGAGAGGGAAGGATGGATGCCTGACCTTTGGTTTTTGTGAAAGCCACAGGTCCAAGCAGATTCCATAGAGAAAAGGTGGTGTTAATGTCACCAACCACATTTAATAGGGCAGCATAGACAGACTGGGAAGAGTGTGGACAAAGCTAGCTAACACTGAAGGAACCCAAACCAGATGAGCTGCTGTTTCCTGGGGTCATGGCTGGGAATGGTTGCTCTGGGGCAGCTGGATGGAGGTACCTGAGATGAAAGATAAAGAGGAGAGAGGTTTGCTTCCTACTTAATCATGCTTTCTGGGGGCTAGAAACACCATCATTATCATCCCTAATACATTTATTGACTATTTTCTCTATTCAGAGGACCTCTAAGAAAAGCGGAATGCCTTTGAAAGCATGTGCTTAATAACCAGAAGTATACTGAGAGAGAAAGAAGACCATTTGGGCAGTTTTCAGAGACTTAAGCCATCAAAATCATTCCCTCAAAAATGATTCTAAATTATCAGAAAGGAAAAATGTTAATGAGCTATTGAATATTGGTTATAACTGATATACTATTACTAGGACCAAAAAAATCCCAACCTAGTCTAGTTGTATTTTGCAGTCATGTGTGTAGTGGTTAGCAATATTCAAAGCTCCTCACAGAATCTGCGTACTCACTTTGTAGGACTTACTTTAGAATATAATTTTTATTGGACAGAGTATACATATTTAAGCTTATTTTGTATTGGGTTTAATTATTATGGTATTCTCTCTCTCTCTCTCTCTCTCTCTCTCTCTCTGTGTGTGTGTGTGTGTGTGTGTGTGTGTGTGTGTGTGTGTATGTGTGTCCTGCTTAAAATCTTGAATTATGCTAGGCACAAAAGGCATAAAGGGAATTTTTTGGTGTGCTGAAAGTTCTTTGTGGTATTAGTCTGCAAGGGAAGTTTACTTAGTGACTTAATTTCCGGAAACACACTGCAGTTTCAACGGGAAACTGTTTGCGGAGCAAGTTATAACTGGGCATTTAACAATGTGCTCTGCCATACCTAAATGCAGTTTGAGAGTTGCTTTTTAAACTTTTTAATTTGGCAATGATTATTTTCATGGCAAAATAGGCAGATGCGATCATCAAATGTATCTACACTTCTGTTCAGTAGGTTATAACATCTTATAAATTCTTAAGTTACTTTTCTCGCGAATACCATATGCAAATACTCTACTATAAAACCATAGTTTTCAGATTGGACTAGATATTTCTTTGATAAAATTCACCGCTGATGCACATTATAAAAGGAATATACCTTTGGGGAGATTGGTGCATATTACAGAATTAATTTTATAGAATGAAGAATAATATAGAAATTTCTTAAATGGACAGTTTCTTTATCTCAGTCAAATTGGCTACTCTAGGGAAATAAAAAAAAGATTTCACTAAAGTACAGGCCAAGATTGGATGCGAGCAGTGCCCCTTATACAGTGATTGTGGAATTGCAGATCAGGAATCCAGGAAGTGCATGCTGTCTCTAGTTGATGCTTTAGGTCAAATACCCCCACTTAGAGCTCCCTTGGCCAAGAGCCCCTTGACCTCCACCGCTCTGCTCCGTTGCTCCAGTTGGCCATTGCTGGGAGAGGCCTTTGCTTGTAAAGATTCCAGCCAGGATCAGGGCCTATCTTTCCATCATTTTCTGACCAGGGCACCAAAGCACCCAGCTAAGTTTTCTTGTTCCCCTGTTTAAAACTAACTGTACTATGAGCACCTATCCACCAGGAAAGGAATAATAATTCCAGACATTATAAATGGAATGTAAAAATGTGGTAAATTTGCCTGATGTTCAGAAATGTGCTTCTGTGAGTTACAGTCTCAGCCAGTTGCCTTGAAGACCGAGGAGACCCAAGTGATCAAAGAGCAAGGAGCAGGTGTCTTCCACAGGGAAGCCAGGCAAAAGGTTGGTGCTTTCCAGGTAGGGCAGACAATGTCAGGGTCTGGCCCGGATCCCTTCATATGCTTTTTACTGTTTCTTTACCTTCCTTCTCCATTCGATTTTATTTTGCTCTTTTGTCCTTTTCTTGGTGATTCCCCTTGACTGCTAGAACCTACTTTGAACCCACTTTGTTTAACGAATAGAAAGCTGGAAGTAGCTGGCATGCTATGCCCCCAGCCCGTACACACAAACACATAGATTTTGGCTCATGACTGTCTAGTGCTGGAACATGAAGGCCGAAATCCTTTGCCTTGGGTCAAAGCAACTTGGAGGTGTAACTCACACTTAAGTCTCCTGTGGGCTCAGGCCAAAGCTACCCCTATGAGACATTTCCAGGGTTCTGTTCTTCTTGGCTTCCTCCCCCTCCTGGGCTGCTTCCCTTCCTCCCTCACCAAGTGTCCCTAGGGAGTACTGCCTTTATGATTTCTTGCACACAAACCCTCCTTTCAGTGTCTGCTTCTAGAGATCCTTGACTAAGACAACAGATCAGCACATATATTTAGGCCAGACAGGGGCTCTAATGAGCACTGACACCAACACAGCAAGTTGCATGTGGCTGTGTTGCCTACTGTCTAAAAGCAGAAGGTCTAGACTCAGAGAAACCTCAGTTCCACTCTCACCTCCTCCTTTGGTAGCTGTGGAACATTAGGCAAAGTGGCCGACCACTCTGAGCTTCATTTTCCTTGTGAAGTAGAGGAAAAATGGAACCAAACTCATAAGATTGTGAACTTAAAAGAAATATTGCACAAAAAGAGCTGCTTATGACACATAGTAAATCCTCAATAAATGTTCGCTTTATAGAAAATCTTTCTCTTAAGTTTTAAAGGAGCCTTATGTTTAGATAATTCTCGGTAGCACAACTCAAAAAGGCCTTATGAGATGGAGCAGCTATAGGTGTCCCCATTTGATAGTGAGGAAAATAGGCTCGGAAAGGTTAAATGACTTTGTATTAAGTCATATGGCTTGTTGTGGTCTGTGATGAGGACCCCAGGCTCTGGAATAGCAGGGTACTGCATTATCTAGGGTATGCACAGCTTCTCAGCATCTAGCAATCTGACATTTGGGGATTATATTTGCCTGAACCAGTGAGCACATTGAACTCCAAGTATAAAAATAGACCTGAGATTTCTAAAGATCAGAAATATTAATAGTATATTACTAAAGAAACATGTAAGATAAAGAAAAGAAGAAGAACACAGAGTATGTCCTCAACCATTCTTTGAATGCTACAAACAATAATAGTTCATGAAAAGTGCATTTTTCCTTCATTTCGAACGATTCCAATTGCTGGTATTGATTCTTCTACCTTATCTAGAGGAAACGAAAGAGATTTTAGATGATGATGTTCTCACAAGCTCTTGAATCTGTGAATCTGAAAATATCGCAATGAAAAATGTGAAGGTCATGTACATAAATCTACATATGATAACATTCATGTATGTGTTAATTACTTCCAAATAAATTAAGATTAGGCATATGGAAAACCATATGTATGAGGAGGAAAAAAATTCAGGTGTGTTCAGTATATCAAAGTGCAGGAAATCTAACCTGGTTTGACTGTTGTGGGAGGGCATGTGTGAGTCAAGTCTTTAATTTGTAACAGAATGAAAGTGACTGTATTTCACTACTTTAGACAGCAAGGTCAAGGGGAGGAAATACACTTAGAAATAGGACTTTGATTAATATATAAAGGAATTCAAATTATATTTGAGTTACCTGGAGGGCTTGGGACCACCAGGTCTTAGAGATTTCAGCTATGTATGAGAACATCCAGAGGACAGAACAGATGCAGTGGAAAAGACACAAAATAATGTCATGTAGGTGAGGAGTCTTTAATATTTTGTTTGAGGCAAGGAGCAAATACAAGCAAGACATGCAGAAGTGTAGAAATGTTTTTTGAGTACTGGGCGGGTTGTGCTCTAGATGAAGACATAGACTTATTGTCAGTCCTTCTTAAAGGTAGAAGCAAGATTGGAGGAGGAAAGTTATGAAGCAAATCAGAGGATGCACCTCTTCCAGCTCAGCTGGAAACAGCGAGTGAGTTGTCCATCACTAGAGGTGTTTTCCACTTATCAAAGATGTTACAGAAAGCTTCAGATATCTGACTCTCCCCCAGCATTATGAATATTTCATTTTTATTTTCATAATAATTTGTGGTACTTACCAATTAAACATAATCTATGTCCTTAATAAGATGTTTTTAACGTGTCATGACTTTTATACTCTTGTGGTTTTGTGAATATAGTTAAGAAGCTCTATCGGTCTTAAAGTCAAATATACCACAGCTAATGTCATTACCCTCTACTTAAAGTAATGGGTATTATTTATTGATACTAGTTCTCATATAAAAATGAAGATTGTATTTTTTCAAGTGGATAGAATTATTCCAAGTGTATTTTTAGTTAAAATAATTGGATAATGTGTGTGTAGTGTAATAATATCTTCAGAGTGCTGGGGGAGAGAGACAGAAGGGAGGTACAGGTTTCAGGAAGGAGTGAATGAAGGAGGAACTCCACACCAATAATTATATATCCAGAAAAATAATTTCAAAGAATGGGTTGAAATAAATGATATTTTCTAATAAACTGCGAGAGATTTTCTACTAAGAGGAGCAGTAAAGAGTGTACTCCATGAACAAGGGAATATTATCAGGAGAACATGAGATGTAAATAATGTTTGTTGGGTTTTTTTTTTCCTCTCTCTAGAAAGGGAGGATCACCAGGAAGAAATAAGTCCAGATTCCCCATCAGTTCAGTGGTATGGAGTCCAGAGTCAGAATATAATTTTTTAATAGAAAATGTGTTGTAGTATTTCTTGAAAAACAAAATAGATTGGACAGGGGAAAAAGTGGCTGTAGATAGCCATTTTGTAGGCTACTGCAGTGATTTTGACATTGGAGGGAGGGAGATATGTAGAGAAACAATGAAGTGTTAGAATTTATAGGATGTAATGATTAATGACATGTGAGGAGTTAAGGCTAGCCAGGATGCAGGAAGAGCACCTGAGTGGATGTTGTTTCCTTTTAGCAAGATAAGCAACAGACAGACTTGGGAATAAGACCATTAGTCTAGTCCTGAGGCTGGTGATTACAAAATGTATGTGAGAGATCCAGGTGAAGATGTCAAGTGGACAATTGATTATATTGGTATAACCTGGTAGGCAGCTGCAGCAGCTTGCTT
Source organism: Nomascus leucogenys (assembly GCF_006542625.1). Lineage (NCBI taxonomy): Eukaryota > Metazoa > Chordata > Mammalia > Primates > Hylobatidae > Nomascus > Nomascus leucogenys. The sequence continues at coordinate 10,746,634 of NC_044406.1, forward strand.
TGGGATTCAAAGAAATTATGTTGAACCCTGATCAACCCTAATCAACATGAAGAGGGCCTACAGCCCTCCTAGTCTCTAGGGATTCTTGATGGCAGGGCTGGTGGTAGAAAGGCAGGCATGTATTAACAGTTTTCTGCTCATCTCAGTCAAAATTTCTGCTTCCATTGAATTTGTTCACTAGACTGTCTCCTTGTCCTCATGTGCTGTCTGTCTGTTCTTCTACATTGTCACAAGTGTAGAAAAGAACCTCATTTTATTGATAATATCACCAACAATTATTTACACAAGGCCTTTATTTAGCCAATCTGAAGTTCTGGGGGATTGGAGGGGCTAACATTATAGCAGTAGTTTTCCAACATCCTTGGTTTTCAGCCTTGCCAACATATTGATCAGCCATCTTCTTCTTAAAGACCCTTTCTTTTACTGTTTTTTTGGATCACTCCTGGAGGATCTTCTGGGAAAGTCTGGATCCCTCACTCCATACAGCACAGAATTTGACGTTTTCATAGTCCCCACTTCACTTCATGCTCACTCTTACCTTTCCCCAATTTCATTAAGATCCTGCCCTGCACTGAGATCCAGGATTTGCCCTTCTGCAATCCAGAACTTTCAGAGGCAGTGACGTGTCAGCCTCTTCCTTCCTGCAATGGAGTAGAAAAAACACTTAATTTGCCCATGTAAATAAAATATGGTGGAAGTAGCAACAATTTTACTCTCAAGGAACTTTTACTCCATCCAATGTTGGGTCTTGAGCTCAGAAAAGAGATCCAGTTTGGGGATCAATTTTGAGTTATCAGAATGCAGATCATAAAAGAGGGAGTAGCTGGAATGGGTGATAATGCTCCACACACAAGGTAGAAAAAGAAAGGGGAATGGTCAGTGTTTTCTGCTCAACTTACAAGAGGGGAAAAATTAAGCTTTTTTGGTCCCAAACCACACTTCCCAAGAGAATCCTGGAGCGTATAGGGGGGAGGGTGACAGGAGAAGGGTTGAAGGGCAGTTCCATAGTCAGCATTTCAGGGAAGAAATGTTGGCAATTTAAAGGTAGTGAATTATCAACTGCTTTATTGCAGTTTTGTTAGAGTAGAAAAATATTTTATGAAGCATTGTGTTTCTGAATATGAATTCAATTCAATTCTGTTATCAGGCCTTCCTTAAAATGATTCAAACATTCAACAAATACAACATTATTCTACTTCTGTTTGTTTTAAGTACTTTATATGTTTCAGAAAACAAATTTAAATATTTTGGGCATTCAAAATGAAGTATCATTCTCCAGTGTAATTAAAGGAATAATTTTGCCATGTAATCCAATGTGTGTTCATCAAGGCAATAGGTTTGTAGATGAAGGAAACCTCTCTCTTACTTTGGGATTCATCAAAGTGGCCATACTATAAATGGATGTTGTACAGTTTCTAGTTTCTTCATTTTGTGAAAATAGATACAGAGGGCTGGAAACAGGGCAAACCCATGAACTGATCATGAACATGATGGTAGTAATGGTCTGGTCATTCTCCGTGTTTTGGAACTTGATTCTTGAAGTTGAAAGCCAAGTGCAATCTTCTGCATGCCATATTAGCAACCTAACATTATCAGGTGCACAGGCTAGGATCTAGAGGTTGGATGTCAACACCAAGGGTAAGTGGCCAGTTACACATACATGTGCTTGACCATCCCCCTATTGGGAGGCCCGTATAGGGTAGAATGTAGGCATGCAATAAGTGTGAGATTTCTGAGGTGGTTGACCTCTTTGGATTTCTAACCCAAACCTGTAGTGTGCCCCTGACAAGCTCCACTGGGGTGTTGGCAACACAAATTTCAGATGCTTTCATGTTTCATCCAGAGATGCCCCTGTCCTATCCAGTGACCTTCCCTACAAACAGGAGAAGACAGTAGAATAAAAAATGATAGACTAGGGCTGTATGTCACCAGGCAGATGCAGCTGGAACCTATGCCCCAAGAATCTAGCCAGGACTTCTTAAAAACTAGTTAGGTCTGTGAGCCAATAATCAAGACTTATGTTAACCATCCTCTTGAGAGGCTTAACCACCCGTTGAACTTAGTCAAGTGTGAGTGAGTGACTATAAGCCTTGGAGCCTCATTGCAGGGCATTCTTAATTAACCTTGAAGTTGGGATGATCTCAAAAGACTATGACCAGGAAACAGTAATAGGCAGGCCTGTTCATAAAGTGCTCTTGATTTACAGTTGCAACATCTCTATTTGTGTGTACCTCAGTGCTTCCCAGCTTTTTCAAGTCATGACAAATGCAAAATCCAGTAAATGGGTGAGGTTATTTATGGAAGAGGGTAAAAATCCAGAGGACCCAACCGTTCAAGGTCACCCCCTCTGATTAAATATCTGGCTAAGAGTCTTTAGTTAAATATCTCTGGATAAATATCTCTACACACTTATAACTCATTCATGACACACCAGTGTACTTAGGCATTGTACATTATTCCACAATTCTTCCTAATCCCTTAAATGTTTGTTCTACTACTGTTGACAAAAATCAACTTATTATCTCAGTGTTCTAATTTATGTAATGACCAAGGTGTGGTTACTCTGTAAAAATATTTTCCAGAAAAGATGTTCACTGCCAAACATTAGAAATACCATCCAGCTTCTCATTTAAATTTTAATTATCATACTAGTTGAAATGACACTTCAGAGTTAATGTTTCTTATTTGGCTTTACTAGTATGGTGTCTGTTGCCAACATTTTCATTTTCTTTGTGCTATAAATGTTTCATGCCTACAAGTCATTATGTTTCACCAATATTTGGCTTTATGAACTTTCCTTGCAAAGCTGAAAGTCCAATGTTCCTGGGTGAGAACACTCTCTTGATTGAAAACACTATCTTAGGTTCATCACACTTATGGTTTCTGTGTTTTCTTCCCTTTTCTACGACCTTACAAATTGTAATATGTGCTTTACCCGTTGCTCTGCCTTCTAGCATACACACACACAAACATACAGGTGTACTTTGATTCTTGACTCATTTTCCATATATTGATGCTTGAGGACAGTGTTATTTGATTATCTTGTCATTTCCAGTTTCATAGAAGTCAGAATAAATCTTTCACTTGTTTTGACTTTTTTTTTCTATTCTGATTTTGCCCATCGAACTATGAAAGTACTGTGATAAACAAGATTAGGCAAGAAACTCCTGTAATCTGCTGGGTGTATTGGAAAGAACATGGGATTATTTTTTGGTTAAATAAACCTGGGTTTCAGTCTTGACTTTATTAATTATATGGCTTTGGAAACTAATTTATGCTCTGAGTCTTTTCCTCAACTGAAAAAATGAAAATCCCAAAGCTTGTTTTAGGTACCCTGAAGAACTACTTTAAGTAGTACACGAGAAAGTTTTCTATTTAGAAAAACATCTATATATGCTTTCTCCAGTTTCAGAGGATGAAGTGTTCCTTCTTTTTTTGAAGTTACCCCTCCATCTGTATTCCTGATCCCATTGCCTCTCACCTTCTTCAGGGTGTCATGCCTGCTCTTATTCCTTTTTTGCAGCTTTACGTTCTCCTTCCTGATCAACTGCCCTCAGCCTTTAATACTAGTCTAGATTCCCTCTCATCCTGAAGGTACTCCTCCTTTCATCTTTTATTCCTTGTTCTACCTCCCACTCCTCCCTACCAAAAAAATCCTCCCTATCTTTGACCTTCAAAGGTGAAATATTTTTAATCCAATATGTATATATTCCAAATTTGCTTTGTCTTTTGAACTGTCATTCTATCCTCAATCCACCTGCTATGGTTTGAATGTGTCACCCAAAGCTCTTGTCTTGGAAATTTAACTCCCACTGCAACAGTGTTGAGAGGTAGGACCTTTAAGAGGTGATTAGGTCATGAGGGCTCCGCCTTCATGAATGGATTAATGCCATTGTTGTGGAAGTGGGTTAGTTATTGCAGTAATGGGTTCTTGATAAAAATTTGAGTTTGGCGCCCCCACTTCCCTGTCTTGCATGCTCACTTTCTCTTACCGTGTGATGCCTTCCACCATGTTATAACACAGCAAGAAGTCCCTCACCAAATGTGGCCCCCTCAATCTTAGATTTCCCAACCTCCAGAACTGTAAGCAATTAATCTCTATTCTTTGTAAGTTACCCAGTCTCAGGTATTCTGTTAGAGCAGATCAAAGTGAACTAAGACAACACCACTATTTGGACTTTACTCAAATGGGAAATTCTAGTGTAAATGTCACCAGAGATCTCCTGTATTTTTTTCTAATTTATTTTATTATTATTACTTTTTATCAATATGCAATAGTACATATTTTGGGGATACATATGATATTTTAATACATGTATACAATGTGTAATGATCAAATCAGTGTAATTGGGATATCTATCACCTCAAGCATGTATCTTTTCTTTTTGCAGGGAACATTCCAATTCATCTCTTCTAGCTATTTTTAACTATACAGTAAATTATTAACTCTAGTCTCCCTACTGTACTATCAAATACTAGAACTCATTCCTTCTATCTAAGTGTATTTTTATGCCTGTTAACCAACCTCTCTTCATTTCTCCCTCTTTCCTATCCTCTGGTAATCACCATTCCACTCTCTGCCTCCATTAGATCTTCCATGTTCTTTAAAAGTAAATGTTGTAAAAGATACAACCTTCAAGTTCAATGGCTTAACCAAATACAAGTGTATTTTTTACTCATCAAATAGTAAGTTTTTGATCCTGGTCAGGAGGTTCTTCTTCAGTAAATGATATAGGGACCCAAACTCTTTCCATCTTGGACTCCTGCCTTCTTCAACACCTGGCTCCCAAGGGGGGGGGCGGTGCATCCATTCTAGCCATCCAGAAGTGGAAAAGAACAGGGAAGATCATGTGTAGGAAGTTTTTATGGTTTTTAGGGTGGGCCCTAAACCCAATATGACTGATGTCTTTATGAGAAGAGGGAAATTTGGACAAAGAGAAACACACACACAGGGAAAATATCATGTGGCAATAAAGGTAGAGAATGGATGATGCAGCTGCAAGCCAAGGAATGCCAAGGATTGCCAGCAAGCACTAGAAGCTAGGAAGATGTAAGGAGGGCTTCTTCCCCAGGAGACTTCAAAGAGCATGGTCCTGCTGATATTTAGGATTTGAACTTCTTGCCTCCGGAACTCTGAGACAATAAATTTCTGTTGTTTTGGGCTATCCGATAGTGGGTACTTTGTTACACAGTTCTAAGAAACTAATACACGGTTAAGCCTAAAAGGGGATACATTACTCCTGCTCACCCTCCATTGGTCAGAACTCAGACCTATGGGCGCGCTGAACAGCAAAGAAACCAGGGAAATATAGTCTAGCCCCGTGTCTAGGAAGAAGAGAAGAATGTGGGTTTAGAGATCATCCAGCAGTTTCTTCCACCCCTCCACATGACCACATACTATGAACATTTTTAGTCATCTTCTGCTGAATTTGACCCTATGGGCTATACAGTTCTTGATGTTGTTGATAAAATAGAGGCACTAGACAAGATACTTGATGCCTATTATCTTAAACCTTCACAACAACCCTGCAAAGTAAGGATTGCTATTTCATTTCTCAGTTGACATTTTCCTGGCAGCTCGGTTCATTTTATTTTCCCCACATGACTTTCTTAGGTTTTCATATCTTTGATTATTGCTTTTTTTGTCACTCTTGTAGGTTCTTCTCTTAGGCACATCTTGGATTTAGGTATTCCCTGGTTGTCACCTTGGCCTTTTTTGCTTCTTAGTCAACATGCATTCCCTTAATGACCTCATCCTTTTGTGGTTTTACCTGCACCTATATGTTGATGACTCCAAAATTTAAGTCTCCGTACCTAACCTCTTACCTGAATTTCAGAATATGTCCAAATACCTATTGCATATAGCCTGCAGATACCTAAAACTCAACTTCCCCTAAAAGATATGTCTCCATATTTATCCTATGTTCTTCCTTGTTTATTCTCACAGTAAGTGACACTACCTGGTCAGGTCACCCAAACCAGAAAACTAGTAATAATTATCAATTCTTCTGGCTCTTGACCAATATTACCTTCTAGGTATAACTTTGAACCAGCTCCCCCAGCTTCTAACCATAAATTGCCTAGTTCTATCTCATTATTCCTCACTGGATTTCATGCCAGTTCCTTTTGATGGCCTCATTTATTAATTTTGCATCCTTCACATCCATTATCTACACTGATCCCAGAATTTTCTATCTGAAATGCTAGCTGTGTGCAGTTCCCGGTTCACTTATCAGTGACTTCCTGTTATGTACCGATCCAAGCTCTTTAGGATGGCATATAAGGCCATGAATGACCTTTCTCTTCATGCCTCTTCTTCAGCCTCATCTTCTCTTCCACTCTGTACTGTAATTTATGTTATAGTAATAACAAATTTAGTTCTCCCAATACAGCATGCTGTTTCAATCCTCCACGCGTTTGCTTAATCTGATGCCTCTCCCTACATGAACTTCTCTTTTTTCTGCATATAGCTAACTCCTCTTATTTTTTAAGGTGACCTAAGTGTCTCTTCTTAAGATACCCAAACAGCCCTCCCCTGAGCTGTACTCACACCCTGTGGTTTTCTTTATCTTTACACTTATAATGGATGCAGAAATCCTTATTTCTGTGTCTTCTCCCAAGAGTGGGTTCCCTGAGGGCAGAGAAGCTTGTCCCAGTACCGACCTAACATAGTAGTTTCTGAAGCATAGTAGATGCTAAGTAAACATTTGCTAAAAGAAGCTGAGCTTCTTGCAGAGGATATTATCACCTGGATAGAGATTTTAAGTCTGGATATAATCATAGATGATAGCTCATCACCTTTAAATCCCAAAAGGAAAAGACATATCCTAGTTTATAAAAATCTGTGAAAATTGTATTTCAGAATCATTAAAGCTGATAAAAATAAAATGTAAAATATACAAAGCCCTAAATTTTGCCTGATTCTCTGGGCTATATTGATTTAAGAAAAAAAGAAGCAACAATGTTTTGATGCTTCCTGGAACCTCTAACTTCAAAAGCTGGTGATTTGCATTTATCCTCTTAAAATGCTCTCAGTGTATCTAACCTACCCAAATGCATACCACTAGGACTTGATACATAAGAAGAGACTACTGGAAGCTAAAGGACTGTCAAACATTATTTTGATGATAAAAGACTGAACAACTTAGTCCAGCAAGAGTTCAGAAGAAAAACAGAATTAGAGCCCACCAAAGAACTTATGGCATAATGTGCATTTATTCAACAATAAGTGAGGCATTCATGTTTTAAACTTTGTCATAAAAATTTTAAATATAATAACTGAAAGTAAATTGAATAGTAAAACAACCCTGTACATCATCCAGCTTCAACAATTATCAATATGCTGTCATTTATGAGTCACCTATATGCCTAGACATTCCCATTATTTTTTCTGTCAAAGTTTGCATTTTGCATATTCAAAAGTGCAAATGTCAATATACCTATGTTAAAAAATTCCTATCACAAAAAATATTACATTTTTATTAGTTGCTTTGTATTGCTTGAAATGTAAAATAACTTTTTAAATCTAGTTTACTTAATAAAATGTGGTGGAAAAAATCAACAAAAATAATCAGTTGTTACTCATATGAGTGACATTATTTCCACTTCTGAATTGTTTCCAGAAGCATCTTAATGTAGCAGTTTGGGGCAGAAGCTAGCACACTCTAGCCCACTGACCAAATCTGGTCCCCTGCCTGTTTTTGAAAGTAAAGTTTTATTGGAACACAGCCATACCCATTCATTTGTGTAATGTCTGTGGCTGCTCTTGGGCTACAATGGCAGAGTCGAGTAGCTGCAATAGCTTGTTTGGCCTGCATAGCATAAAACATATCTTTTTTATTTTAAAAAATTATTTTTTTTACTTCTATATTTTTAGAGACAGAGTCTCACTATGTTGCCCAGGCTGATCTTGAACTCCTGGCCTAAAGTGATCATCCTGCCTTGGCCTCCCAATGTGCTGGGATTATGGGCATGAACCACCATGTATCTGGCCCTATACAGATAAAGTTTGCCAATCCCTGGTTTAGCACATGAGGTTCCCCTTGTCATCCTTGTGGCCTTAGGTGAGGCATTTAATTTCTCTGAGAGTATTTAATCATCTGTAAATAGGAATGAAAGTCAAATCTAACTCACAGGGTTGTTTTGAAGCTCAAAAGAGTTAATATGTGAATAACATGTAGAACAGTATTTGGACCATAATAAGCACTTATGTTACCTTTATCATCGTAATTATCATTCTCAATATTATCGTTGATGGTACTGATAGAAACCAGTCGGCTTCAAATTACAGCTATGTCACTTAGGGTCTTGAGGAAGTGAGTTATTCTGGCTGGTCCCATTTGTGTATCTCTAAAAAGGAGATAATTGTCTCTTCCTTATGAGATTGTATAAGGAATGAAGGTGACAAATCCTTGGGACATGGAAACATTTCATGAAATGGGGATTGCTATTGTTAGTATGGTTTTGCAGGTATTCTACACTTGGAAGTCACTGGGCATGTGGGTCTTTGTAGATATCTGGCTAACAGGTACTGAAGGGGCCTCATGGGGTTAATTTGCTGCAGTTCAGAGTCTAGGCTTCAGCTTTGAAGACCTAGGAGCCTTATTTTGTTATTTCTACAAGAGTGAGTTTCTCCCTCTTCAACAAACTAGTACACATTTACTATTAAACCTACAACAGTAATGAGCAAACAACCTAAGGGAGAAGGGATGTCAATGAAGGTACTTGGGGGGATGAGTGTTCCTGGCACAGGGAGAAATAGGGTGACCAACTTGCCATGGTTTGCCTATCACATACTGTGTTTTTACATTGAAGATCTTGCATCCCAGGAAACTCCTTAGTCCCCCTGGTAAACCAGGATGGTTGGTCACCTTAGGAGAGGTGAGAGTATGCCTGACATGCAGGAGCATTTGCAAGCAGACAAATGTGGCTGGACCGGAGTAAGTGTTAGAGGAAGTGACAAATGATGAAGTCAGCAGTGAGGTAGGGACGTCAGATATACAGGACCTTGTCAGGCATTTTGAGGACTAGCTTTGACTTGGAATTAAAGCCAGTAGAGAGTTGGCATTGGTGTGACATGAGCTAATGTCTCTTACTAAAGGCCTATGCTGGCTTCTGTTTTAAGAATAGAGAAGGGAAGCAGCAGGGAAACTACTTGGAAGCTACCACAATGACCCAGGCACCAGATAATAGTAGCTTGGGCCAAAGCCTGGGTAGCTACAGAGGTGAGAAGTGGAGGGATCCTGGATGTATGTTGAGGGTGGAAACAACAACTCCCTGACAGTTTGAATATGGAGTGTGTCTTAGTCTGTTTTGTGTTGCTGTAACGGAATACCACAGACTGCATAACTTATAAAGAAAAAAAAATATTTTTCACAGTTCTAAAGGCTGGGAAGTCCAATAGCGAGATGCAGACATCTGCCGAGGGCTTCTTGCTTTGTCGTCCCATGGCAGAAGGGTGAAGAGAGGGTAAGAGAGTGAGAAAGAGATAGAACCCACAGCCACAAGCCCTTTTATAATCAACATTAATCCATTAACGAGGGTGGAGCATTAATACCTCCCATTAGGCCCCATTGCTCAACACTGTTGCATTGGGGATTAAGTTGCCAACGCGTGCTTTTGGGGGGGACACATTCAAGCCATAGTAGAGTGAAAGAATGAGAAGAGTCAGTGGTGACTCTTGAGCCTTTGTTCTGAGTCACTGATAGGAAAATATTGCCATTTCCTGAGACTGAGAAGAACAACTTCGCAGTAAAGTAAAGCCAGTTTTCAGTAGAGGAAAACTGAGGCCTAATGATGTGCATTACCATTGCTAATGTAGAACAGCAGAAGAACAATTTCTTCTCAGTCTCAGGACATCAGGAGTTGAGGAAGGAGAACAGGAATTGACTGGGAGATACCTATTAGATATGCAAGTGGCAAAGTTCCAAAGGTAGTTGGATTTAGAAGTTTGGGGTTCAGAGACAGGAGACAGTTGAGTGTTGTCTTAGGGTCTCAAGACCCTCTTCACTTTTTTCCATTCGTTGTGGGGTCAGTATTTCACATTACAGCTGCTTTCTGCAAACATTTTATTATAATTGTGCCCTATATTAATATGTCTAAAAATACTGTATGATAATAATTCAATTTCTTCATAACAGGTGTTGATTGGAATTAAGTGAGATGTAAGTGTAGGCTACCGTATGTTTGTTTTCCCACAAGACTTTAATGAGTTTGTCTATTAGTTTAACATAACAAACTTTTGAATACCAGGAGTTGTTTGATTATGCCATAGTATGTCCTTGAAGAATGCCTACAGCTACTGTTTGGTTGATTTAAAAGAGTTCCTTTACTAATTTTCAAATGACAAAGTTATTTTAAGATATTCTGAATTGTGTTTTGCCTTTCAAGATGGGAATATATGGGTTCGGTTGTATTAAGCCTAGTGAAATATACTTGGAAAAATGCTAGTGAAATTGGATGTTCTTCTCCTTCCATCTCCTAAGTAGGCTCAGGGTTAAGAGCTGTAGTGTAAAGTAGGCCAGTTTTCAGTAGAGGAAAATTAAGGCCTAATGCTGTACATTACAATTGATAATATATAGCAGTAGAAGAAAAAGTTGTCTTCACTTTGCCTTAATGTAAAAACAAGAGTTACCTGTGTTTTGGTTTCAGCCTGTAATCAAAGACAAAGTAATTCTCAATCTTGGCTGCACCTTGGAGTCATCTGGGAACCTATAAAAATACCTAAGTCCCATCCTGAAAGATTTTGATGTAATTGGTCTGCAGTGTGACCTGAGCACCAGGATTTTAAAAATCTCTCGAGGTGATTTTCACGTGCAGATAAATCTGAGAAGCCCTCGTATAGAACAGATTTTGATGCTGTGGTTTGCTGGTTCATTCAACAGTGAAGATTTTTATGGTAAATTAATCGACTTCTGAAACTGAAAAAGAAGCCCAGTAACTGTAATAAGAATCTTCTGTGTTATATGGGTTCTGATTCCTTAGAGGGATTTTTGTGGGGAATGTGCTGACTGTCACCTACACTCAGGCTCTGTGCTAGATGATGACAGTGAGCCTTTTCTAGGCTGTTATTAGCCATATATGTGTTTAAAGGGCATTTTGATTTGTAGACACTACCCCTTGGGGAAATTTTCTCAGCTTTACTTTTCTGAATTCCCTTTATTTCATGAGTTTCTGCCACATTATTTTTCTCTTTTTCTCTGACTCATATAAGCAATATAAACAAATATGTCATGTGGATAGATGTTCCAATAATACAGTAGCCCTTTATGATTACAATACAGTTTTAAACTTGGGTGATTAGATCTCAGTTAAGGACCCCCCTAAAACTGCACATGAATTAGGATGTTAATAGTCTATCCAGGAAGATAATTGAATTCTGAAATAGAAAATCTATTTAAAACAAACAAAAAATGAACAGGCCATAGTAGGAGAAAACATTATTATTATAGATGGCAAAATATGTAACTGACTAGTTGTATCAGTTAGCATCCCAATCTCAATGGCATACAATAGTAAACATTTCCCATGAGTCTGCAAGTGTCACTGATCTAGGATAGCATCCATTGGGTTTACTTTTCTGAATTCCCTGTAAGCTGGCTCTTTTCTTTATGATTCTTATCCTTCTGCTGGGACCAGTGGGTCAGTGTAGACATGCCCTTCCTCTTCAGATGGCAGAAGTGCAAGAGAGCAAATGAAAACACACAAGGCCCCTTGAAGTCTGGGCTTGGAAGTGACATAGTAGCATTTCTGCCTCATTCTACTGGTGAAAGCAGTAACTGAACCAAGTCCAGAATCAAGGGGTGGGTTGAGTCCTACCTTCACAGTGGGACAGCACAGCAAAGTTACCTTACTCGGACCATTATTGGAATCTACCATACCAGTTAATCACTGCCCTTCCTTATATTTAATTTATGTATTAAAAACTTTGAAACAGAGGAGGTATGGTACATGCATGCTTTTGTGTTTGCATTCTTTCCCCTGGAAATAATATGAGAGATGTACCTCCTACGATTGTATATTCAGAGTAGCCTATAGTGGATTTGGGAGACTGAATTAGATGTGGTTACAGATGCTCCTCGAGTTATGATGGGATTACATTCCAATAAACCTATCTGAAGTTGAAAATATCATAAGTAGAAAGTATATTTAATACACCTAACTTGCCGAACATCATAGCTTAGCCTAGCTTACCTTAAATATGCTCAGAACACTTCCATTAGCCTACAATTGGGCAAAATCATATCCAAAAATGCTGGCAACACAGCATATTGTACAGTGTTAATTGTTTACCCAGCCTGGGAAAATATCAGAATTCAAAATGCAAAGTTTCTGCTGAACGTATATCACTCTTGCATCATCATCAAGTTGGAAAATCATAAGTCAAACCACTGTAAGTGAAGGACCATCTGTATAATCAAGAGGGAGAAAGAAATGCCCTTTTTCTCCACATTGTAGGTATATGTATTTAGAGGGAAAAATATATTTTAAGCATGACTTCAAAAGCACCTTGTCATTTTCCCAAATTTCTTCTATAATGCTAAATAATGGTTGGTTGATTAAACTTGATTGACAGCCAATTTTCCCCCTTTTATAATATAAAAAATATACAGTGCTCCAAATAGCACCTTCTTTTTTCTAAGACAGATGGGATGCTTGAAAATGAAATCTTGAAGCATGATTGTTAGTATTAGTCTTGATAAATTTAGTAACAAATTACTAGTTCACTTGGGTTACTGACTGTTGGCAGAATGATGTTAAGCTGTTATTTGTCTTGTTGGTTTATACATATTCGTCTACATGGAAAATATTTAGGAGGAATGGTTCGCTTGAATATTTTGGAGTCTTCCATAGTTTTTTGAGAAGAATCTGGTGTTCATTTGCTTTAAGCAGCTGTCACTAGGAATTTTGCTGTAGGCAGGGATAGAAGTAAAGTCTGTGGAAAGTGAACACTGAGCAGAGGGGGAAAGGTTGATGCAGACCAGCCTGCTGGGTTTCCTCACACAAGCTGAAGGCTCTCCTTAGGAATCTACCAGGAATATCTGTAACTCCCTTCTATAGGTTGAGTCCCCAGAAGTTCCCTGACAAACTATTAGTCTTTCCCTTCCTTAAATGTGTTGCTGTCTTAGTCATTTTTGACAAAAGCAGTGGTGGTTGTTAAGGTAATTATACTCCAAGACTCAGTGGTTTAATATAATCGAAGTTTAATTTTCACTCACATCCCTTACTTATGCAATTTGGATAGGGTGGTCTAACTCTGCACAGTCATTCAGGGATGCAAGCTCCTTTCATCTGATAGATCCACCCTCCTCCACATCTGTAGCGTCATCTCCTTTTAGCTAGAAGTTTGGGGAAAACAGTGAGGACCTCAAGTAGGAGATTTTTAATTGACCAGGCTTGGAAAGCAGCATACTCACTTCTCACATTGCATTGGCAAGGGTTCATCACACACCCATGGCCAACGACAAGGAAGGCTGAAAAACACAGCCTACCTCCCTGTTTGCCCAGCAAGAGGAGGAGAACATAGATACTCATGAGTGGTAGCAGTCTGCTCCATAATTATAGGCAGAAAAAGATAGGGAGTGCAAATATTGTAAACATCCAATGGATAGGAGCCTTGTACTTTACCTTGAGAGGCAGCTGAGATGTAGAGCAAAGTTCCAGTCTCAACTCTGTACTCATGAATCGTTCTGGGTCATCCCACCAACAGAAATGAGGGTATTAACCTCTTAGGAGGATTTTGAGGATCAACTGGGCTAATGGTTGGGAAATTACTTTGGAGGGGTCATCTTTTATATTCTACCATCTCCTACATAGTGCTAGGCATAGCCTATAATGGCCTCTCTGAGATTCTTTTCCCAAATAAAAGTATTCCATCTCATTGACAAGAGCAGGACATCATTAGTTCCGTAGGGTGCACAGCCTTCTGCAAGGAGTTATGTTTCTAATTTTGGAGGCTCTAACTGTAATGCTAAGAGAGTTTTGATATAAATGTCACTTCAAGCTTTACCCTCTTAGTGAAAATAGTCTTAAAGATTCCTATGTTTCTTTTAAAAATAAAATATCTGCAGTTGTTTCCTTCTACTGGAAGTTTGGCCATATCCTGTATTTTGATCACATGCTTTCCACTAGTCATAGAATGATCATTGAAAATGAATTAAATAACATTATGAAAAGATTCTAAATGTCTTCAACTGTGAATATTTGAAATATCTGGTTGGATTGTCTCATTTCAATACATTTGTTTCTAGAAAATGGAGAGTGAGAGGTAAAATTTGACTGTTCTGTTTGGTTCTGTTGCCATTTCCATATTTTTTTATTCTTCTGTTGTTTACCAGTGTGAAAAGGCTGAGGTTGTAGCTTTATATCACATCACTAGGTAATCCACAGTCTATCAATAAAATGCTAACATACTGAATTATGTGAATAAGAGTTTGGGGAGAAGCCCAGGAGGCAACCCAGCATAATAGGTGGAGCATTGCACCAGAAACCACACCGCCTGGCTCATTGGGTGATTTTGGAACAATACCTCCTCAGATGGCCTCAGATTCTTCATTAATAAAATTAAAAAAAATAATCTTCCTGGAAGCTCTTTTAGAAGCCTTCCAATGATAGGCTCTGTTCTATACATTGATCTACTGGCAAGTCCAGGAATCAGTTTTTTGAAACTGGGATTTTAAACTTAAGACATATTTAGGGTCCACTCACATCATTGGTAGATACTATTTCTGGCCATGGTTTATTGTTAAAAGGACCAAGTTTTTGTTTGAAACTATGTCTAAGTAATGCTATTATAGTGGTGGTGATTTTGCATCCTTGTCCCCAGTGGACATTTTGCAATGTCTAGAGACAATTTTGGGTTTCACAACTGAAGTGGGAGGAGCACTACTGGCATCTAGTGGGTGGAGATGAGGGATGCTGATAACACATCCCACGGTGCCCAGGGCATCCTCCTCCACTCCACACACACACAGCCAGAAGTTATCTGGCTCCAAATGTCAATACCTAATGCTGTTGAAGCTGAGAAACTCTGCATTAGAGACAGAAGGTGGAGTCTCAGATTCTCCAACTTTGCGCCATTGGCATGAGGGAATGCATTTCAGGAAGAAATAGGTATTTGAACCATGTTTAACTTAGAGTTTGGCATAGGTGAGGGGAGTGAGAAATATGGAGAATAATGAGAAAGTGGCCCTAAAAATCATATACTTGAATCTGGTGATATTTAATTTCCAAAATTCTAATGCACTGGTAGAAAATTCTCTCTGAAATTACTGATTCCTGGATCCTTCAGAAAGAATTTCCAGTTACAAAAATATTCATGTGCTCACTGTATGTAATGTCATCTACTGGCTATGGGCCACATGTAGAATTTCTTTTTTGGCTTCAGTTTTATTAGTTGTTTTTCTTTTCCTAATCAATTCTCTATAATGCCAATCTAATGAGGAATACTAGGATGCCAAATGCCATTGTCTTTTTTGGAAAAAAAATGCTTTTAAAAATGTTTTCTTTAATTTATCTTGGATGAACTGTGTAATTGAGCCATGTGTCAGATCATTTTCTATTCTCTTAAAACTGTCTGGCCATCTGGTTGATTCATATCTCTTGAAAACTGAAATCAGTTTGTTAATTTTCCTTAGGGAATTGCGAGAGGGGAGAAAATACAGAGCAGTCTTGATATTGCAATTAAGTAACTGGTAGGACTAAATATCATGATCAAGTTATGTGACTGTGTCAAGAATAGAAGTTTACATAATGATTGTTTTACTCTTCAATTTCAGATATATACATATATGTATATAGAGATAGATATATACATATATGTGTGTATCTACATATGCATATGTGTATATATCCACATATATACTTATATGTAATATATATAGAAAAAATAATGTGTAACAGTTACAAACTAGTCAACACATTTCTATCGTCTTCACTTACCCATCGTTTCTTCCACAAATCTATGAAGAAGACCACAAGGTATGAAATTGGAGCTAAGATAGAATATTCTTATGGGTGAGATCTCAGTAGAGTCTATAGTTTAGTTAATAGTATTGCAGCTGTGTCAGTTTCCTGGTTTTGACACTATACTATGGTTATGGAAGACTGAGTTACTCAGAGAAGCTGAGTGAAGAGTACATGGGAACTTTCTGTATTATTTTTGCAATTTCTTGTATGTCTAAAATGTTTAAAAAATCAAAACAACTAGGATGCTCTTCCTGCTTCAAATAGTAGTATCGGTGTAAATAGTCTTCCCATAGGAGTGCATACTCCATGTTTTGGTTGGAACACGTAGTAATATTCCCATATACACTAGGTAATTCCCACCACTCAGCTATGTAAACTAATATTCTCTTTCATCTCTGTTAATCAGTGAGACTATGTTCTAGAAATTGTAATTCCTTTTATGTAAACTTTTATCACCTGTAACATGTATGCAGCATAATGTCACAAGTCTACAGCTAGTGGATATTCACAAATTAAACATACTCATGTAACCAACACCCAGATCAGGAACAGAATATGACTAACACACAGAGATATCTTCCCCACCCCACAGTGGTGCCCTTTCCAATCCTTAACTGGGCCCTGCCTCTACTAAGGGTAACAATATCATGGCTTCTGGTACCAGAGATTAACTTTGACTGTTTCTAACTTTGGCATAGTGAAATTGCAGATGTCTCACATTTTCTGCATAGGTGTGGGATCAGCACCTACTGTCCACGAAGATTGTGTGCTGTACCGTTCGAGAGGTTTTCATTCTCACACAGTGTGCCAAAAAGCTGCCTTTAAGCTCTTCTCTTTGCTGCTCACCTGTGCCACATGAGCTAAAGTAAAGCAGAGCAGATTTTCTTTAATTTTATAACTGAAATTTGTGACTTTGGCTTCTCATTACAAGATAAAAGTAAAGCTTTTATTCAGAGAACAGTGAGAGCTTTCTTGCCTGATGATCAAAAAGTCAGCATTTTACCTTTTGTCATTAATGAGTTCCTTAGACAATTGCGTCCCAAACTTTGTGAGCATCAGACTCCCCTAAGAATCCATTTAAAATGCAGATTCTCATGCATTAGGTCTGCAGTTGAGTCACAGATTGTGCATTTCTCCCAATCTCCCACTGATATGGATGTTATTGGTTCAAGGACCACATTTTGAATGGCACTGATGCAGACATTTTCTTATTAGAGGCAGCACTGTATGGTGATTAACAACAGGGATTATGGAGCCAGATTGCCCAGATTCAAATCCTGGCTCTGCCATATAGAGGTGGACTTTGAATACGTTTCCTAAACTTTCTCACCTATAAAACGGGGAAAATAATAGTAGAGTTTTGTGGGGATTAAATGATGTAGTGCATGTAAAGTGCTTTGAACAGAGCCTGGCACATAATAAGCACTCTATAAATGTCTTCCTCATCATTATTCAATGATTGGGCATTTGGGAATAGTCTCTATTAATCATTGGCATGGAACTTGCAACCACATGGCCTTCTAGATAGGAATGTATTTAATTCTGGGAGAAGTATTGAGAATAAAGTGTTGGTATTCGCATTTGTATGGGAATCCTAAAGTCATTGACAGTGGAGGCTAGCTGCTGCAGAACCTGGAGTCAAGTCAATGAAGTGGAGGGTGACCAGGGAGTGGATGGAAGGCTGAGAGTGAAGATTGGAATCATTTAAATGACAAAAGAGTAGAGGTTGTTGATACCTGAGTAGCATCTGATGAAATGACTATGGTGGTTGGGCCTAGGATGAATTGTAGAAGGGGCAGTTTCTATAACCTTTTATTAATTCAACTTTTCTTTACTTATAAAGTGTAAAGTATGAACATTGGCCTATTTGAAATCTGTAACAGTTCTTAACTAGTAATCATTAGCTAGCTTGTAGGGAAATAAGTCAAGGTGGAAAATAAATACCATACCCAAGTTATTAAAAAAATATATAAAATTCTTGCATGAGACAAAAGCTTAATGAAAGAAAAGGCTGTGTGTAGTGGCTCACACCTGAATCCTAACACTTTGGAGGGCGAGGTGGTCAGATCACTTGAGGTAAGGAGTTTGAGACCAGCCTGGTCAACATTGTGAAACCCTGTCTCTACTAAAAAAGATACAATAATTAAATTAGCCAGGCATGGTGGTGTATGCCTATAATCCCAGCTACTTGGGAGACTGAGGCACAAGAATCACTTGAAGCCAGGAGGCAGAGGCTACAGTGAGCCAAGATTGCATCACTGTACTCTAGCCTGGGTGACAGAGCAAGACTTGGTTTCAAAAAAAAAAAAAAAAAAAAAGAAAGAAAGAAAGAAAAATAACTGTCACTTTAGTTGCCAGTGCTAAAGGAACTCCAGCTCCCACCCTTTACCAATTTTAGTCTTGTTATTCTAGACAAAGAGGACTTTATAGGGATAGTAAGTACTTTTTGGTTTGTTTTTGTTTTACAAAATGAACGCCTTAAAAAGCATTAAGAAAGTGCCCATAAACATGGAATTTTGAAAGTGTTAACAAGTAAATGTCTAAAATTGTTAAATAAGAAGGTTGCTGTCCATTTTAGTCAATTTGCTTATGTGTTATATTTTCTGCCAAATACAGTATGACTTTTTTAAGCACTTATGGTAATTTGGCTTTCAAATCAGACACATTCAAAGACACCAGAAATTTTGCAAGCATAAAAGTTGACACGGATTATTTTCCAAATACAGATTGTTTCAGGAATAAAATAATGAAAATGGCATAAATAATATTTCATATGAATGCAGTATATAATCATATGATATGCTAAGATGATAGTGCCCTCTTAATTTATAGACGCTTCTGGTTTCTTGCAGTGTCAATCTCATTAGTGGGGGTGACATTTTAGTAGAAGCACACTAGAATATATGCTGCCAGTTATTAAGGATATTTTTCATGTTTTGCTTTTAAGTGCCTATTCCCTGCTGAGAGCATGAAAATCTGTATGTGGCTCTTTTATGCTTCATGCACAGAGTTACTTTGGAAAGATTTTTCTCATTGTACTGAGTTTTCATCTCTGGGTATCAAAACTGCATGTGATTTATTTTGCCTTTTTGACTGAAATGTTTTTTTTTTATTGTGTGGTCACTTTCACTTTGTTTTCTTCCACAGGGGTGACATTATTTCCATGCTGTTACATGATTTTTGTAAAAGTACCAGTTTTGTCAGTATGGAATACTATGATATCATAAAATCTCATTCATGTATTCATTCATTTAGTCATTCACAGATTCATTCATTCAATGCATTTCATGGGTCTTTCATGTGCAGAAGAGGGCACCTACGAAGAATGTAAAACGTGGAGTCAACACATTCCCATGGGTTTGGGGGGCTCCTAAATGGCCTCTAGGATTTTTTTTTAAGATTGAAAAAATAGACTTAGGTATCTACTCTTTCTAATTAAAAATTAAAAGAGAAATAAAATCAGGCACAAATCCAGGTTTTATGGAGCCAGAAACTTTTGCATTACAAGAAACCCTCTTAGGGAAGAATACAAAATCATGGCTACAAATTGCCAGAACTGCACCCAGAGTTTCTGAAGTAGCCTTGCAACTAGGGTCCTTACACTGAAACGTCATTAGCATCACAGTCAATTCACTGTGGAATAAAAATAGGCCATTTTACTCTGAACAAATGCATGTTCATTCTTAACTTCTGTTAAAAAGGAGATAGTGCTTATGGAACAATAAAGCAAAGAAATAACATGTTGACTTTCATAGTTTCGATAAGCAGCTAAATAATCCATTGAATGCAGCTTTTGTTTCATATTTTCCTGCACTAGAATTTGTTTCTCAAGAGATGTTAGGAGGGAGCAAGGAGGGAAGGGGGCCCAGTCTGTGATCCTTCTGCTTTTAGTATGGAGCAATGTACTCATTCCATTTGGGAAGTAAAGACGGGTTGGGATTTTTAGGAGCATGTTCGGGAGATAAAATATGTACAGAAGGCGTGGCGCGGTGGCCCACGCCTGTAATCCCAGCACTTTGGGAGGCCGAGGCGGGCAGATCACGAGGTCAGGAGATAGAGACCATCCTGGCTAACACGGTGAAACTCCGTCTCTACTAAAAATACAAAAAATTATCCAGGCGCGGTGGTGGGCGCCTGTAGTCCCAGCTATTCGGGAGGCTGAGGCAGGAGAATGGCGTGAACCCGGGAGGCGGAGCTTGCAGTAAGCCGAGATCGCGCCACTGCACTCTAGCCTGGGAGACAGAGCGAGACTCCATCTCAAAAAAAAAAAAAAAAGTACAGAAATAACTATAGCCCCAGATAGAATGTGATATTGTTTAGCTATTCGTCCCCACCCAAATTTCATGTTGAATTGTAATCCCTAATGCTGGATGTGGGGCCTGGTGGGAGGTGTTTGGATCATGGGGGTGAATCCCTCATGGCTTGGTGCTGTCTTTGAAATAGTGAGTGAGTTCTCACAAAATCTGGTCATTTAGAAGTGTGTGGCAGGCCCCTTCCCCCCCTCTTTTCCACCTGCTTCTGCCACATGACATGCCTGCTCCTGCTTCACCTTCTGCCATGAGTGAAAGCTCCCTGAAGGCCTCCCCAGAAACTGAGCAGATGCTAGTGCCATGTTTGTACAGCCTACAGAACCATGAACCAATTAAACATTTTTTAAAAAATAAATTACAGAGTCTCAGGTATTTATTTATAGCAACACAAGAACCACCTAATACAGAATGCATTTCCTTTTTAGGAGGCAGTGAGACTGCCAGGTGAGGAAATAGGAGCTTTCATGGGAAAGATATCATTTCCATGTGATTTTCATTGATGAGTGACATTCGAAGGTGTGTGGATGCAGTGAGATGGAATTTCAAGCAGAGGACTTGATGCAAACTGTGAAAGGGGGAAGGGCATCAGGACAGCTCTGTGTGTCAGATGCAGGACAGAGGGTGGAAGTGAGAAGGGAGGATCCTCCATGGAGAATTGGCAGGTGAGGTGGATTTTGCCCTTTTGTTGAGTGGGTAATGGAGATTCCATGAAGAATTTTGAGTTGGGAGTGGCCGGACCTTTGAGGAAGATCAATGGACAATGTTAGGGTGATCTGGAGATCAGTTCCACTTAACCTGTCACTTTACAGTTGAATAAGCTTTGGCCCAGAAGACGCAGCAGCTTGTCAAGACCACAATGCAGGTTAGGGAGTCAACTCAGGTCTCTAGAAAGGCAGTTTTCCTTTCTTGCCACCAAAACAATCATAGTTCAGGATCCATGTCTTGTCCTGTAACTTAGTTCACAAAAACCTTGCTCCTTCCTAAAACAAGGAGGTGGAAAGGGGCAAGATAAAGACTATTTGATGGTTAACTAAAATATTGGATATTTATTTGACCACAAACAAATTTTCAAGTCCATTTTTATATAAAGCAGAACTGTCCAATAGAAATGTGTGAGACATATATTAAACTTTTCTTGTAGCTGTCCATGAAAAGAGTCAAACTCTGTAAAATATTTGAAGAGATTTATTCTGAGCCAAATATGAGCGACCAAAGGATGATGACACAGTCCTCAGGAGATCCTGAGAACATGTGCCCGAGGTAGTCAGGCCATAACTTGGTTTTATACATTTTGGGGAAACATAAGGCATCAATCAATACATGTAAGATGTACATTGGTTCAGTCTGGAAAGGCAGGGCAATTGGAAGTGGGGGCTTCCAGGTCATATGTAGATTCAAAGATTTTCCGATTGGCAAATGGTTGAAATAGTTATTATCAATAGAATGGAATGTCTGGGTTACAAAAAGGGGTTGTAGAGACCAAGGTTTGATCATGCAGATGGAGCCTCCAGGTATCCTGCTTCAGAGAAAATAGATTATAAAGTTTCTTATCAGACTTAAGAGTCTGCTCTATCAGTAACTCCAAAAGGGAGGAGGGCATGATGAGGCATGCCCAGTTCCCCATTCCCATCATGGCCTGAAGTAGTTATTCAGGTTAAGTTTGGAATGCCCTTGGCTGAGAGGAGGGGTCCATTCAGATGATTGTGGGGGGACCTTAGAATTTTAATTTTGGTTTACATAGCTACATTTGAAAAGTTTCAAAAATGTTAATTTTAATAACATATTTTCTATTTAACTCAGTAGATATAAAGCATCATCATTCAACATGTAATTATAGGGTAAGAAAAAATACTTTTCCTTTTACCCTTAAAAGTTGTCAGCCGGGGCCTTTGTAACAAAAGACAGATTAACAAGAAAAAAACATGCACATTTATTTAATACAAGTTTTACTTCATATGGGAGCCCTCATAGGAAATGAAGACCCAAAGAAGTAGTTGGAATTGAATGCTTCTATACTGAATTGGACAAAAAGTAGTAAGTTATAAAAATGTGACAAGACAAACAGGCTTGGGCTAGGCGGCCCATGGTGGAAAAGTAATTAGGAAGATAAGGGTTAGTTTAACAAGGTTTGTTTGTACAGATTTGTCTCAGCCTTCACTTCCAGTCCCTGGTGATAAGACTGTTACTTTCCTTCTGACACAGGGAAGACATCTCTCATAAGGGGGTTTATCTCCTTTTGGGAAGAAAAAGGGGTCACCAGAGTACCCTTCTAGGACCTGCTGTTTTAAGTGCCTTTACCTTAAAATAATATTTATGCCAAAGTGGCATATTTTGGGTAGCATATTTTGTCACCCTGTACAATATCAATAGAGGTATCATTAAGATATTTTACTTTTACTGAGTCTTCATTATTTTGTAATTATGGCACATCTCTATTTGGACTGGTCTCATTACAAGAGCTCAATATCCATGTGCAGGAGGTGGCTATCGTATTGGACAGCACAGGTATAAAACTTTTGACTAAGGTTTAAAAGGGGGTGATTTCTGAATTTCTAGTATGTCATTTCATATTTTAGTTGCTCTCACCTATGTCCCATCCAGCAGGTATTACGAATTGTAAGAAAAACTGAATAGCTATTACAAATTCAGACCTCTGTGTGAAACATAGATCCTCATTTTTTATTCTCTAGTTAGACAGTGAGGGCTCTGCATAGATTTCAAGTCCACGACCATTCTTTTCCTTGGCTCACTAGTCTCAGAAATCTCCATTCTTCCAGAAGTTCATAACTTTTCTCAATAAATTTTTTTCCATCTAAAAGTCAGTGTTTAATATCAACAAAAAAGTCAGAGGAAGTCCCAAGCCTGTTCCTTGACAAGAAGTGCCGGGGAATGATTTTTTTCCCCAGCCCCTGTTTGATTTTCACCCATTTCAGCTGCTTCTTTTTGTCACAGATGCTCCCAGCCACCTGTTCTCTAAATATATTCTTTTCCCAACTGGCTTCTCCATTTGTTTTGATATTGGGCAAAGCAGATTCCAGCTATCACTCATTCTGTGCACTCATTTATTAAGCCCATTCAGTCTGAAAGCTTTTTTCTCATCCAGCCAGCAAAACAAAGTCACAGACATCTTTTTCAAATCGAATGCTAATACCTAAAAAAACTCGTCAGTGGGTCTAGCCAGCAAGTGAGAGGGAAGACAAGATAGGGGAGGACTTTAAGATGTCTTGGGTTTTATATTACTCAGATGACTTGGTGTAGCAGATACTTTTGAGGACCCTTCATTGCAGGGACCTGAGACTCCCAGTGAACACAGCTTCTTCGGTTCTGCTTTCCCACAGGGCTGGCCGGAAGTGGTGGGGAGTTGGTGTCCCTGGTAGCAGCCCTCAGCTAATGACCCAGGGAGTTGGAGAGTACATACCCCAGCTCCCTCACCCCTCAAGTGGAACAACTCTGTGGGATGTTCTATAGCCTCCCAGAGGTCCCCAGCTAGACTAAGTTCAGGTTGCCTACAGCGGTCACATACTTTTATTTTTTTAATTTTATTTTGCAATCTGGGAGCATAGATTCCAATTGCCCTGTATATATGCTGCTAAGCAGTCCCTTGTTTATAAACCTTTCTCCTATTACCTTCCTTCTCCTGTCTCATTCTTCCACTCTGCCTATCAAAGCTCCCTGTTTGATCTCTTAAATAAACTGTTTTCACTCAAATCTTTGCCTTAGGGCCTGCTTTTGGGGAAACCATCCTAAGATCTTCGCCCTTTCTAGCATTGCTTAGAAGCCAGTTGTGTTTATGACCCTTGTAACCATGATGATGTAGTCTTGGGCTGTAGTGCACCCACTGTAACATTCAGAGTCCACAGGCTTTTCTCTCCAAATTCCTTCTGTTCCCAACAGTACCCAGGGATGGGCCTAGTGTTCTTCTTGGTGGACCCAACTCTCTTCTCTATCATCACTCATGCAGCCTCCACTCTGCTGCCATCTCTGTCACCTCTGGCTTGTGCCATCACAACATTTGTGACCCTGCCACTGAACTAGATGCTCTCACCTGCTCATGCTGCCCTCTTTTATGGATAGAAGGCTGTCTGCTTTCAGGTAGTACAGTGATTTTTAGGCTTTCAGAGAAAGTGACCTTGGTCTCTGTTTCTTAAAGACCAGCTAGTATTGGGCTCTTGTTAGCCATGGCTAACAGGTTCCTTTCAAGTCAATTAAGGCAGGTTCTCTTGAGACTGAGACAGGGGACACTTTGCCTGGAATCTCTCCTGACATTCAGGCTGTGTTCTATATGTAGCTTTTCTTTCACATGAGGTCCTGGGTCAGCCCAGGCCTGGTCCACCATGCCAGGGGATTACATTGTTCCAGTCTCAATGTCCTGGCGAGCCACACATCCTCATTACCCATTGCTCCAAAAGATTCCCAGGTACAGAAGTGTCAAGCTACTCTGGGAAGTCTTGCAGAGTCTGGAGAGAAGCACCGTGGCCATGAACACTGGCTCTGGAAAGAACCAGAAGGCCTGGGCTTGATTCCAACTCTGACTCCTACCAGCAGATGATCCAGGACCTCTCTGTGCCTCAGTTCTTCTCTTTACAAAATAGGACTCATAATATGACTTACTTCATAAGGTTGCTGGCAAGATTAAATGGCTTTACAAATGGAAAATATGCAGTACATTGGGCACACTGCTTATTTAGCACACATGCACACACGTGTATACATGCATACACACACACCCCACACACACGTCCACTCTCCAATCTCAGATATACTACCACACAACCTAGTTGTCAAAAATAGCCTTAAATGGTCAGGTTTCTAGTCTAACCATTTACTCCAAGTGCTACATATTTAGTAAGGCTGCTTTAAAATAATAATAATAATAATAATAATAATAATAATAAAACCAAGTTTATGAGCAAAGAGCAAGACTATCCTAGGGAACACATCTCTAATGTAAATGTTGAATCAGAGGTGGCTCCTGGTTGGAGACCCAGGTTCTTTATTAGTGGGAGTGTTCAGGAAAGGGAGAGATTTGGGGTTCAGGTTCCTTGGCCTGGAACTCCCTCTAGAACCTGAAAAAACCCATCTGCCATTCCTGGGCAGCCCAGGTCTCCCCTTCCTGGTAAACACTCATGGCCTACTATTTAATGAACAGGGTTAATCCACAGAAAAACTCAACTTACTTTATTGAAACCATGATAGGCATGAGGATGGGATCTCTGCTCACAGCCCATGAAGTCCCCACTGTCTTAGGGGAAGGAGTACCATTGGCCCCTGAGAGGAAAAATTCTGCTCATCCTCGGCTCTATGGATTTTGACACCCTCATTGGGGGTCCTTTCCCACTTACTACTCCATGACTTCAGACAAGCTACACATCTCTCTGTTTCAGCCTAGTCACCTGCAAGATGGAGATGCCAGTACCACACTTACAGGGCTGCTGATACCACCATCACCATAGTCACTGTCAGTGCTGTTGTCCTCTCATTCTTGTTGGCCCACTGTATCTCTGTTGGTGAATCCATCTGCTTCCTTGATGCTGGCTCCTTCCCAGAGTCATACAAGGTCCTGCTATTGCTCCCTGGGTATCTTCTCTCTCAGACTGTACCAATATTTTCTATTTTCCTAACATTCTCTCTTCCATTACATATAAAAATGGAAACAAAAACAAAACCCCAAGCATTACTGTGGGAAAAGTAAACAAAACAAAGCAAAACAATAAAAACAGCACCAAGCTCGTGCTTACTTTCAGTCGTGAGTGTTCATCACCCATTGCTGGTGGCAGGGAAGTTTGGGTGATGGGAGGCTGGCTTTCTGTTCTCTACAGAAAGCTCCACATAAAATTAGGGTGATATATAACCTTCTTTCTTTTGGAATTTCACTTCCCAAACCAAGGAACTGTACAAAAGAATAGAGAATCTACCATAATCACCATAAGTTATATTTTTTAAGTGAATAATTCCAAGCCAGTTAAGTCTTCATTTTTTAAAAAAGTCTTTTTTTTTTTTTCTTTTTTGAGACAGAGACTCACTCTGTTACCCAGGCTGGAGTACAGTGGTATGATCTCTGTTCACTGCAACCTCCACCTCCCAGATTCAAGCGATTCTTGTGCCTCAGCCTCGTGAGTAGCTGGGTTTACAGGTGTGCGCCACCACGCCTGGCTAATTTTTGCGTTTGTAGTAAATGCAGGGTTTTGCCATGTTACTCAGGCTGGTCTCAAACTTCTGGCCTCAAGTGATCTGCCTACCTTGGCCTCCCAAAATGCTGAGATTCCAGGTGTGAGCCACTGTGCCTTGGCCTTAAAAAAAAAAAAAAAAAAAAAAAAACTTTTCCAGTCTAGCAAACTTTTGTTGTTGTTAGTTTTAATATTAGTAATGGGATTTACTCTGTGAAAGACACTGTGCTCTGTAGACATCTTATTTAATTATCATTCCTATTGGGTAAGGTAGACATTGGTGTATTTTAGTTATTTCTTTGAAAATTGGGGTTCAGAGATGATCAGTAACATTCCTAGGGTCACAGAGTTTGTTAGTGGTAGAACTAAGATTTGAATCTAAGTTAATGAGATCCCAAAGCCCATGATCTCTGTAACCTGTCTTGTATGTATCTGCAAATTCTGAAGTTTGATTAATATGCATCTTGTTACCTAGGAAGCAGGTATTAATAGACTATTGATACAAATTTAATCATAAATTAAGAGGTCTGAAGGGTCTACTCTACACTATCCTTTCATAGTGATTCTGAGTCTTGTAAACCAATTTAAAATGTATTCTTCAAGCTGAGTATATCTTTACTGAAATTTTCTCCCATTGTGAAGCCCCTCACCTTTTCCTTGACCCATGGATCCTCCAGGCTGCCTGCCGAAGGGCCTGCAGGCATTCACAGATCTTAGTAAACTGCAGGCCTGGGCCCAGGTGGGTGGGTCAGGGCAGGGAGCCAGCCCCAGCTTCTCCATCAGGCACAGGGCTGAAGGCCCAAAATACTTTTAATTCTTTTAAATACAGAAGAAAAAATGGAACTTTTGGTGAAAGTTTTAATATATAATATTAATATATTTCTCATCTTTATACCAAGTAGTTTTAAAATATAATTTTAATTTTTTTTATGGATGAAGGGGCACACAAAGGCAAAAGTGCCTTGGGCCCACAGAAGGTATCCTGTGGTACGTGGCAGCTGCAGCCGAAGTCTGAAGTAAAGCCTAGCTTCAAACAAATCTAGCTTTATTATTTGAATGCTTAGGGGCATTTAAACTACTCTGCGGCTAGGCCTGGAGAAGTTCAAGAGAACACCATGTAGTGATAGGAAAATAGCACCAAGTTGCCATCTACAAACCCAGAGGAAATTAGACTCATCTCTGGGGGCACGGGTGCTCTCATGTTAGAGCTTCTGCCAAGGTTTCCATCAGCTTGCCTTGGCCAGTCAGCCACACAAACTTTATGCTTAATTACCTCAGGTCAAATGGATGTCCCATGTCAAGACAAGTCTGCAATGAGGAGGTCCAGAAATTTCCAGAAAGGTCAATGTCTATACCTGCACTGTTCAATTCATAACCATCAGCTGTAGGTGGATATTGCATTTACATTTAATTAAAATGGAATGCAATTAAAAACCCATTTCCTCACCCATACTAGCCACATTTCAAGTGCTCAGTAGCTATCACTGCAGAAAGTTCCATTGGACAGCGCTGATCTAGACTGTATTAAAAGCTTGTTTCAGATCAATGGCTTTGTGGTTTCCCAGAAGAAAAATCTTAAGTTACAGACCCCTTGGAGAAGAATCCTTGGGCTTCCAGATCTTGTTTTTGGTAGTGTCAAAGCTGCCCTTGCAAAGTTCCATCTGGTGCTGTGAGGACCAAATGTTTAGGGTGAAGGCCAAGTGGAAAACAAAGTAGGCATACATGCTTTAATGGAAATATAAGAATTATTTGCAATTAGTTGCATTGTTATTTCTCAGTGAGTGTTTTTCAAGTTCTTGAGATCAAGTTGTTCTAGTAAGCAAATTAAGTATGTCTTCAGAAATCTTATTTGTGCCAATAAACTGATGAGTATACTCTTCATAGTGCAGAGA
The DNA here is from genome assembly GCF_006542625.1 of Nomascus leucogenys. Classification (NCBI taxonomy): domain Eukaryota; kingdom Metazoa; phylum Chordata; class Mammalia; order Primates; family Hylobatidae; genus Nomascus; species Nomascus leucogenys. The sequence continues at coordinate 10,774,969 of NC_044406.1, forward strand.
TAAATTTTAGCTTAGACAAGGTCAAATGGTGACACATGCTAAATTGGTGCACTCTTAATTAATGATGTTTTAGTCTATCATTTTCTCTAACAAACATTTTGTTTTAGCTGTGTTTTCAGAGTTTGAATTGCCTAAGTGACTAATTAAAATATAAGACACATTGGATTTCTCTGTAACTATGTGAACCATTTTCCTTTTTTTTTTTTCTTTGCTAGTATTTGTTATCTCACTAGTTTATCAGACTGGTGTAAAGAAATGATGAATAGCACCCTAGCCAGGCCCAAAAGCACACATAGAGCATTTGTGTGTTTTTACACTTTTGTTCTTGATATTTTCTTAATATAAATTTAAGAAACTGAAAAATCTCCATTTGAATGAAGACAAATTATGAGTAACCTTTATTACATCAGGAAGTATCTCTTGAAGTTCATTATAGCAGCATAGATTTTTCCAAATTGTATTCTGGGCTACCCTCCCTAGGGATCCATGAACTATGATAATAGGTGTTAAGAGAAAAAAAATTCCATGGCCAACTAGTGTAGTAAAAACTACACATGAACCTAATAAAGGTTCTGATAAATATTTCAGTAAATTAATCTGTGGAAGATAGTTTTATTTAGCACTTCTCTCATTTATTTTTGTTTCAGATGACCCCTCTTTAAAGCTTTTTGTTTGTTTTGGTGAACAGCTATTATCATTGAACAGTATGTTGGTATTATTTCTGGAAACTTTGGGGAAGTATAATATGGGCCTCAAATAGAAACTAATAAACTCCCCTCCTCTGTTTACTGGCTCCTGTAATGTGGAATGTTTGTTTTGTAAAAGCATTCCTTCTGCAATGTACCCTAGATGATGGACGGATTGACATACTGTCCCACCCTCCTGCGCCTCCTTCCCCAACTTCTGGCCTCTCAAGCTTCCCAACTTCCCTGAGTAGTGACCCGTCGAGTTGTTCCTTGTGACAAAAGGGATTCATTCTGTCACTTGACTACAGCAGGGGAGAGATGTGTTTGCGGAAGTGTAAGACCGAGATTGCAGACAAGAACATGCCTTCCCAAATTGTCATAGGCGGGGGTTAGGAAAGCTTAAATAGCCATACACTGTGTTCTCTAGATAGTGAAGCTTCCGGGGCAGGGCCGAAACTTACAGCAGTATGACCCTATCAATTCATGTCACCTTGATAGTGAAAGCACATCTCCCATCTTCCCATTTCCACACCAACCCCCTCGCAAAAGCATGTAAAGATGTCGTCCTGCATTTGAGTGCAAGATGTTGCATGCATCTGTCAGTGTTACATTTTGTCTTGCTGAATTTCACCTATCCTTCCTAGCTTCCAGAATCCTTAAATGCAACTCAGGACCTCACTAGACAGCCTGTTTTCTAATTCTGGCTCTGTCTCTCATAATCTGCATTTAACATTTCTCCATGCCTCAGTTTTCTCATCTGCGAAATGGGGAAAATAAGACAATCTGTATCATAGGAGTATTGGGAGGACTACGTGAGCTAATTTCTGTAAAGCATTGAGGAACATACTTGGCACAGAATAAGTGAACAGTAAGGGCACCCACTATTATTATTTCAAGTTTGACCTTTCATGAATGTATTATTCAACTCTTCCAGCTTTGGACCCTCTAGAAATTTGATCAGGTTTCTACCTCCATCCCCATTCAAATCATTAATAGAAATATTGAAGGGAAGAGAACCATTTGGTGTGCCACTGGTGAGTCCTTCCTAGGTGATGGAGACCTATTCATTGTACAACACTTTTTTGAGCAAGGCCATTCATGAAGTTAGAAATCATGTCACCATACTCCTTCAAACACCCATGGTTCCATCCTGTTCCCAAAAAGGATTTTTTAAATGTAATATTTGCTAAAAAAGACCAACATCAACTCTACAAATTTCTGACCAGTGTTACTTAATGGTGGGGCAGGGTTGGGTATCAGAATCATCTGGGGAGATTCTGGGACTGTTATTTGATTTTTTTTCATTTTGTGTTATGAGATGTTGTGGAAGTGACTAAGAGTCAGAAAGAATGATATGAGCAAACGCATAGAAATATTCGTGATATGCTGGGGAAACTCAGGCAGGTAATTTGATGTGCATGTGTTCATGTAACTTAGGTGTTTCTTGTAGGCAGGGATAGGAGGGAAGGGGTGGGTACATTGGAGAAAATACAGCAAGCTAAAGCCCAGGTCTAGAGGATATAAGCAGGCTTTTTAGGCTGTTGCTGACCCAAATCTTTTAAGCAAGGAATCCTCTAATCAAATTCTGGAGAAAGATTATGGGAAAGCATTTGAATACTTGCTTGCTTTTTATTTCTCTTTTCTGAAGCATTTTCCTCTGACATGCTTCTTACAGGAGTCCAGCATTCAGCAGCCCCAGTGCTGGGTGTATCTGAGGATTAAATGTACATTGGTTGCACATATCAAATGATAATCCTCACAAAAGCCCTCATATATACTTGTATTTAGGACAATTCTGTGGACAAACAAGTCTGACACTGATTTCCTGGTTTGGCCTTTATACTTAATAGTGGTGTAAATAGATAAGCACATAGGGAATTTCCCTGTTAGTCAAGCACATTGTGAGGCATCCCACTTCTACTCAGCTGACCTTCGCAGGGAACAATAACCCCACTTCTTCCATGATGGTTCTCTTCTTTTCTTTTCTTTAAATGAGCAGAATGCATTTTATATACATTTAGATGTTTACTAAAGAAGACTAGCTAAATGTGAAAATAAAGAAACATACACACATGCACACACACACAAACATCTGTACATTCAGACATCCAACTGTCCTTGACAGATGTATTTTGAGATGATTATTTGCATTTTAGAAGAATCCTGTTTTTTTGTGTGAGAAAATCTTGCTATCATTTTCTTCTTAATCACGGCCATCCTGTCATATATAAAAATACTCATTGTAAATGCAGCCCAATTTTCTCATCTATAATGTGAGGAGAACCCCCTTTATGATGTGAATGGTTTTGGCCAGTGTACAGTTTGCCTCAGAAATGAGGCACTGAATTAAATGATATGAATAAGATCCCTTTGAATTCTATGATTTCTGTGATGCTATAATGAAATTCCTGAAACACACACTTACGCTTTTGAGTAAGCCCCGTGTACTGCCATTTTGTGATTAGCAGAATGTTGGGATATGCACAAGAACCCCTCTGCTTTTTTTGTGCCTTATGAAGGATTTCATGTTGTTATAGCTTTGATAAAATTGGTCATAGACTGAGTGGGAATTATATCTTATGATAGACTTTTTGGAAATTCATGTGTCACTGTGTAGATGTTGCCTCAAATGAGTTGATCAAAAGCTAAAGAATGTGGGGATTTAAGAAAGTCAAGTGCATGACATTTTGGTGTCCTCTAAAGAATGAAAAAAAAATGGTCCATCGATTTTTTTCATTATAGTAAATGCAGAAATGAAAGTGATAACGCTCTTTGTCACATTACACAGCTTGAGTATACCTGACCTTCAGGAACCTTGAGCCTGCACAGCAAACACTCTCTCTGGAGGCATCAATCCTGACTTGGCCTAAGTCAAGAACTCTTGGGAGAATGGGTCAGTTCCAAGTGCTATCTCTATTGAGTCATAGCTGGGGCGGGATGCAAAAGAAGGTCCATCTTTTCATTCAACATTGTTCATTCACTGAATGTCTGATATGTTCTGTGCACTATCTAGATGTTAGGAATGCATTGATGAACAAGGCAAGACCAAATGTTTACTTAGGGAGATGATTGTGTTGGAGGTGGATGGTTTGGGAGAAGACAAGTAAACAGGCAATTTTAAAGTTCGAGGAAGAACAGTGTGATATGGGAGCCCTTAAGAGAGACAGCTAACCAGGTCCTGGTGAGTCTCAAAGCCCAAGAAAAGGTTGTTCTCCCTGCCTGATAGGATCAGCCTCCCAGGTGAAGAAAAGACTTGCCAAAAGATGTCAAGAATTGGAGACAATGGTAATCATAGAGCAATTGGGAGCCTTGTCAGAATGTGCAGATTTACAGCAGCAGGAGGCATGGTTGGAGGCCATTAGGGGCAGCCACAGAGGACTTTGTATGCATATAAAGGAGTTTGGCTATTACCTGGATAGCAGTGGGGAACTAGTGGGGATGGAGTGGGCTTTAAGAAAGAAAATACTATAATTAGGTTTGGAATCTAGGCTTGTAAGCAGCGGACTAAGTGCTGAGTTATTGAGTTGAGACCAAGAACAAGTGTTGAGTTGAGACCAAGTGTCAAGTTATTATAGTCATCTAGGAGAGATGAATCAATTATCTAAGTTTTGTTGGAGATCAGATCAGAAAGGTAGGATCAAGAACTTCTAAAGATTTGGATGAAGACTTAAAGGTAACATTTTACTACTCAATAATGATAAATATTGCATTATTTAGGATAGTTTGAACACTAATGAAGTACAGTACCCAATTAACAGTGGCTAAATGTTAAAGGCCTTTATTATCTCACATATTGAGACATTTGGGTGTTGCTAGCACTGCTGTTCAGTGATGTCATGGCTCTGTTTCTCAGTAGTCAGCTTTATTTCTGTCTCAGGGGTATAAGGTGGCTGCCACCCATCTGACAAACATGCCCTCCTCTGGCAACATCCAAAGTCAGACAGAAGGGGTGGGTTTCTCCTCACTTAGCTCTTCTGAGAGTTTAATCTTCCCTTTACTTCTCTTAAGACTTCTTCTGGCATCTGATTGGCTATCATGAAGTCACATATTCATGGCAGAAGGGATGATATTACTGTGACTGCTTTAGACCAATTGTGACACATGCCTTGGGTATAATGCCATTCAAATCCTGAGCAAAATCCAAATCCAGTTAACATTTCTATGTTAAAAGGGAACCTGGCTATGACTAGGCAATCCTACTGTTAAACGCTTCTATAACTGTTCATGACTCTCAACCAGAGAAGTGGGAGTGGCTTCAAATGGTGTTGCTACTAGAAACTAAGGGAGATAATATTTTGCCTTTTCTTTTCTAAAGCAACAAATATCCCCACTCGAACATCCTTAATTATAACACTAATGCTTGGGTGCTGTGCCTTAGTTTTGGTGTGTCTATCTTATATGACCATGATGTTATAGAGAAGTGCAATTCAATTTCCTTGGCACCCAAAGGAAGAAATGAGAAAGCTTCACCCTCCTGAAAAAGACTATACTTCCTATTTTCCAAATTCATCTTATCATTTCAATTTGTGTACAGAATTTCCCTGCCTTTTTTCTTTATAATTTTTCTCTGCCAAGATGTAGCATCTCCAGTTTTTTGCAGACTAGTCGTCTCTTGGTGATGAATGAGATACAATCCTAGGTAAAATATGTTATACTTTATCATTTGACTTGGAAAAGTGTTAGTTTCTAACAGGATTGAGTAATGGACACCATTTGTCCCTCCTTTTAAAAAGAGTGCTTTGATAATTTGTTGTATGATTTTTTCAATAATTTCATTCAGCCAATTTATTAGAATTTGGCCAACTCTGAATCTTGGGGAAGGCGTGGGCACATGAGCCAATACAGCACACGATTTCTAACTTTAATGTCAAGAGAACAGCTCTTTCTATAGTGCCTCACAGGTGTGTTAGGAGATGAGCTGATTCAGCACAGTGCTAGGAGGAGCTTAGGAAATGATGAATATTTTTACATTGTTAGCCATTTATTTCGCTTGTTTTCTGAGTAAATTAGCTCAGTGGGTGAGTCAGTGGTTTATACTTCAGTGTCTTCTTCCTTTTTTTCTGGATCTTTCTTTCCTTCTGTGCCTCATGTCATGGGGTTTCTATTGCTTGGGGAGATTTGTCTTCCCTTCACCTCACCTCATTTCCTCTACTTTCAATCTGATTTTTAAATGCCAGCCTTGCCAGGAAAGGTTTAAAATATGATAGTGTTGTTATTTTCCCTGTGGTTTCTGACTTTTTCTCCTTCACCTTGCATTTCTTCTCCTATCTATCATTGGAACTGAATCTTTTAAAGTTTACTTGCATTCTAATCTCTAGACCTGTGTTGTCCAACTCAGTAGACACTAGCCCATATACAGCTATTGAAAGTGTAATTAACAACACGAAGTGAGATTTAAAAATCCAGTTGCTCTGTTGCACTAGGGGCATCTCAATGTTCAAGATGCACAGATAGCTAGTGGTCATCGTATTGGACAATGCACATTTCCCTCCTGGCTGAAAGTTCTATTGAGAAGTGCTACACTAGATGCTTGCCAGTCTTGCCTTTTTTAAATTCTTATGGAATGTTCAGGGTGTACAGAGTACAAGGCAGTGAGATGGGTCTATGTCTCTTTAGATGAGGAACTGAAGAGGTAAGGGGCTGTTTCTGACCTGGCCCACCATAGTTTCCAAGGCTACAGTTCATGGGATTGAATATTGATGCAGAAGAGAAGAAAACCCTGAGCACATGAGAGGGCCCAAGTTAACCTTGAGAAAGGCCAGTGCCTTCTTGCAGGTGTTGGAGCCTTAGGCCAAGGCCCAGCCATGGCATCCAGATAAATACAGTATTTCCCGAGAGGGCTTTAAAAGCAATCTGCACACCCAGTCCTTGGTAAGGAAGTAATGTCATTAGCTTGGGTAGTGCAGAATGAGGAGGCCAGAGTAAATGCTAGAACACATTTTTGGGAAATTCTATTTTGAAATAGAGAAGGAACTTTCCCCAGAGCCAACTATCTTGCATGGCCATTGTCCTGCAATTTCAGGGTTCTGCTCCCACATAGTAGCCAGGCAAGTACGGAGACATGGAGGTTGACTGTGATAGTCAACAAACAGCACTTCCTCCCCCAGGGAAAACAAGTGGATTTCTGTGTTAGGATTAGCAAGACAGTGCTATCAAATACTAGCTTCATGCTGTACGGAGCAGAGGTGATGAAGAATTTACTACTGACTGATTTAGTCTGAGCCTCATTCCAAAAACGATTCAGGTAATGATTCAAGACTTAATTTTCTTTATACTGCCCAAAGGTAAAATAAATCAGTCAGATTAAAAACCCATGTGCTCAATTCCTGGCTTTGATACTTCACAAGCCTTACCATTGATTAAACTCACTGAGCCTGAGTTTTCTCCTCTGTCACTTGGGATTGAAACTTAAAACTGTTTTAAAAATGGCTATCTAAAGTGCTTAGTGCAGTGATGATGGTGTATTACTTTGCCATTGCTTTTCAAATTAACAGAAAAGCCACTTCCACATATTGATGAGTTTTCTTTTTAGGAGCAGTAAAACATTTCACATATCTGGTACTTTTGGAAAATGCAATAATGAGAGACACACATGTATTTTCCTTAATGTTGTGTAGTACCCATATTTATATTTCTATTCTTTCTATTGATAAAAGGTTATTTAAAAACGTATTTAAGCGACAGAAGTAGCAAGATGTATGTGTATCTTATATCACTTTATTAATGTAATCTGTTCTTGACACTCCCCATTGTAATTTCTACCACTCCCTACACATGTGCATACATGTAGATGATCTTATATTTTACAGAAACATGGAGGTAATCGGAAAAAAAAATTCCCTTAACTACGTTAAGATGGACTACTTACATTGTTATGGCTTGTTTTGGAAGATGGGGTTTCTTTGTTACAATGCTAACCATCCCAAAGCCTTGGATTCCTTCCCCTTCATCTTGTGACTTTAATGATCACTTCTCTTCCCAAATCTTCGATCTTCCTAGCTCCCTGGCTGTATCTGCATGGTTAATTAGCATGCTCAAATCCCTGGTTGGGTAAAAAAATAAATAAAAAGGCTTTTCCTTGCACCCACTTCCCTTGCTGCCTCTCTCCTGAATTGTTTCCCTAGGAAGCTTCCCTGTCAAGTCCAAAGGCCAGTTTTTGATCTTCATCTTCCTTGAATTGCACGGTAACATTTGTCAGTACCACTTTTACTACCTGAACTTTTCTCTCCTTTTGGTTTCTAGTTCTTCACTTTATCTTAATTCTTCTATACTTCTTTGACTCTTCTTCTTCTTTGCTGGATGTTCCATTTCCATCAAATGTTATGGTTCCCAGAGGATTGTCCTTGGCTCCCTTTAAGGCCTCATAGTACATTCTATCCCAGGATGATCTTATCTGTCCTCATGGCTTCAAATGTCATTTATATGCTAATTACTCTTAAATCATTGGCACTGGATTCTCTCCCCATCTCCTTATCTATACTTCCAAATACAGGACATTTTCTACATGGATATCCTACAGCAATATCAACTTTATCGTTGCCAAATTTTATGAATGATCTTTTCTCCTAAACCTCTTCTTGTTTCTCCTAATCCTGAAATCAGTCAGTGGTAGCAGAGTTCACCCAGTTTCCCCACTAGGCATCATATTGCAAAGCCTCTCCCCTCTCCCTCAGTCTCTGATCACTTCTTAGTTCTACCTTGGATGTGTATCCCAAATCTGGTCTCCTTTCCTTCTGATGGCACTTGTGGTCTTAGTCTTACCCTCATCCCTTCTGCTGGGGGTTGTTTTATCCTACTCAGGCTTCATCCTGCCAGCTTCTTCCTAATTCAGTTTGTTACCACATTACTGTAAGAGTTATTTTCCTACAAAAAGACAGCATTTGTTATTTCACTTCTCTGCTTGAAAACTCTGCTGTCTGTGGCCTAGGGAATAAAAATTCATAGACCTGTGCTTGGCAAATATGTGTTTTTCAGTGCTTTCCAGACAGTGACTTGGAACACACCTGAAGCTGAACAAGTTGGATTTACTGCCCATTGCAGTGAGAGAGAACACACATCCTGGGGAACCGTGGGGAGTCTCAGTTAAAAGATTATTAGAAAACACTTCTTATAGAATTTGAGCTAGTGTTAAGTGATTTGGGGGAAAGGAAGCAAGACTTTGCTTTGGATTGGATACTTTAGGAAGTAGCGGCAATTCTGATTATAGATAGCATAGTATATGGTATACAATAATAGTACGAACTGAAAAGTGTTATTGTGGGCGTTAATGTATACTAAGTGCTTAGAACATTTCCTGAGACACAGTGAATAGCAAATAAGTATTATCTATTATTGTTTTTGATGGTGTTGCCTATTATTGTTGTTGCCTTATTTCTAAAGTGTCAACAATGAATTCAGTGCCTCACCCTTATTCTACCACCATTTTATAATGGTGGTAGAATAACTGTTTTGTGCTTGTGTATTTCATGTCAGTCGAGTTGTATTTATGTGTTCATTATTTAACTTAGATTTAGGACAATGATATGAGGTAAGTCTTTTCATCTTTAGCTTGTAATTGAGGAAACAAGTGTGGAGTCACTAGCTGGCCTGCCCAGGGTCACATAACGAACAAATTGAGGTCAGATACTTCAGGATCCTCATCCAGTATTTTTCAAACTTGCTATGCCACTTTAAATGACAACTTTTTCATATGCATTATTATAAACAAACCATGCTTCCTTGGTTGTGAAGTCTCTTGACACGCATTAGGTAAAATATTGAATGATCTGTCATTTGAGTATATAGGAATATAACTGAGATAACTGGGCCAAATGTTGAATCTCTCAGTGAATCCAATCCAAAGATAAAGGGTTTTGGTGTGCATGTACCTACACAAAGGCAGGTACATATACATCTTAATATTCTTCCAGGGAATATAGAATATGGATTTTTTTTTAATGAAAGCTGGATAGTAACTGTGACTGCATTTTTTTTCTATTCATCACCTATCAGGTTGTTAATGCTGACTGACTGTGGCCTGTTGTTACAAACATTTCAACTATATTTTTGGCTATTTCAAGTGTGTGCTTCCATAACTTTGCAGCTAGAAGGCTAAACACGCAGCTCGCAGTAATAATAATATAGGAATGTGCAAAGCAAGGCTGGGGGAAAGAATGCTAAGAATTATGTGGCAGAAATAGTTCTGGCGAGTAGATTTACTTCACAGAGTCCACTTGCTGTGCTGCAATTGGTATCCAATGTAAATTATTGCCTGGAGAAGGGGAACAATTTGAAATCCAACTCGTCTTATACAGTGGAGAATAAATATGCAAATTGTTCTATTCTTGGAAATAGCAAGAAAGAATTGTACCTTAATTCACTTGTAGTGTCACTGTCCATTTTAATACTCACAGAAACACTGGATTCTTTCTATATTTAATTTATTCTTTGCTTTTCTTTAAATTATTCTTGTAATGGACGGCCACTGTTGTACAACAAGAAAGAATAATAAATTAAGATAGTCTTGTATTGCATAAGCCAAGGCTGCTGACTCTGGAACTAATATTAGGTAATTTTGCTTGAATTTAGTGCAAGTCAACCTGTGCTTTTTAAGTATTTTCACTTTCAGAACTCATATAGCAGTGCTTTTTAAATTTTATGTACCATTTTAGTATTAATTGTGGTATGAATTAAAGATTTCTACTTTATTGTCTTTAAGTTGCATGCTGTTGTATCATAATTACAAAACATGGGGATTGTTTTACAAGCCTAGTTTTTTGTTCTATATGTAAAGTTGATTATTATGTATTTGTCAATAAACATCATTTTCATTAAAGCTATCTTTGACTAAGAATAATAGCGTAGCCCTTAAAGCAATGCATTCTACTTTTGGAAAGAATAGGCTAATACATCAGGAAATGTTTATTAGGCATTCACTGATCTAAAGTGGTGATTAAGTGCTAAAACACAGCATAAGACATGGTCTTTTGAACCACATAAGCTTGTGCTCTACATCAGTGTTTTGTAAATCTCCTCCCTCACTTTCTTCTTCCCTTCAGGCCCCGGGGTCTATTATTCAAAAAAGCTAGCTGTTACCCAACTGCTCTGCTGCAAGGAGGCCTCGTTCGGGGGTTGTGGGAGGCACTCAACTTGCCAGGTGTCCCTGGAGGGTGTCCCTAGAACTCCAGTGTTCCTTAGAATAAGGAATGTGTAAAGACTGTTGCTCTGTATGATGAAATAAAATGCCCTTTTGAAAAGCTAATGACAGTTTATGGCAACAAAAGTTACACACCAAACAGGGACATAGATATTGAGCCCAACAAGTCTTAGAAAATAAATTATGAGATATAAGTAATTAAATCTGTTCCTCAAAGAAAGTGTTTGAAACATTGTATGAATATCAAACACTTGAGAAAAACTTGGCTATAAACCCATAACTGTACACACACACAAACACACACACACACACAGAGAGAGTTTTATAATGGGTTTTTCTTATGATTGGTATGTAGCAGTTAAAGAGATTGTATTTGACCAAGATGTTACCCCACACATGATGTATGTATGTCACAGAGATTTCACTAGATGGTGAATTCTCTTTCTGGACATGTCTTTGATCTAACCTGGGAAGGGTCAGTGGTAAGATTGATGGCTCCCACACTACAGAGTGTACCTCCACCAGTGAAAGGACCGTGTCACCCTAGTCATTGCTATATCCCCACTCCCTAGTGTAGTCCTGGTAAATATCTTTTTAACGAATAAATGAATACAGAAGGCTGGGTGATAGCCCTGATCAAGGAACTGGTCTTCAAGGAATGCTGTGAGAATGAGATTTCATTCTTAGACTGAGCTTAAATTGCCTCCCAAGGATGGAATCCTATTTCTCAAGTTCATAGAATTCAAGTAAAAAAAATTGTGCATCTCATAATTATTTATGTAAACACACAGAGATTATTTACATAGGTTTCTATTGAAATGTCTATGTATGAATCTACCATGAGAAATGCAGTCCTCAGACTGGAATGTTCACTTTCTTATATCAATACCTCCTTTCCCTATAGGCAATCTATGAGATAAGCCAAATAATAATCATACTTCTAGCTTATAAAGGTATCATGAGACCTCTCAAGTCATCTGGAGGTTCATGTTAGCTTGACCTGCTCACTGTATCCCTGCAGAGAATCTATAGGAGAAACCAAATTATCAAAAGGCTGCTTTGATGAGACTAGAGTCAGAATAAGGGGTGTTAGTAATATCAGCTGACTGTTGAATTGCATCAGGTTTTTATAGTTCTGGATATACCCATCAGAATAGGGATATTTGATTTGTCTGGAGGGAGCCCATGTCTTCTTGCAAGTGTATGCGTGGACTCTGCTGTGGTCTGCCTTCTAGAAAGAGCTGTTTAATAGTAACAACTTCATAGAATTTTTGTGAAGACCAAATGACATAACCTCTGTAAGGCACTTAGAATTTAATAAATATTTATTGTTTAAATATTGTGTATTTATTATTCCTTCTCTTTACCTTCCTCCTTTTAGTTTTTTCTTAGTTTACCATTTTACTTGCATCCCCACATTGGATGACTAACTCCTCTTCTAAAAGACACCCACTTGCTTTGTAGGTGTTGACATTGCTTAACTGTTTCTATTCAGTCTAAGAGTCTTTTTGCCTCTTTAAGGAGAGTTTGCATTTCTCTATTCTAATTCATTATTTACATATTTTAAAGTTTAATTCTCAAATATCAACGTTCCTTATTTCCAAGTTTTTGAGGATTGTAGGGAACCTTGCTTTAGTATCTGGATGGATAGCAATTTTGTTATTTAGTGGAGAGGACGGATAGCAATTTTGTTATTTAGTGGAAAGGGCTGGCAGTACACAATGGCTGATGTGTATCTGGTACATAATAGACATTCAATAAATACAGGTTGAATTAATTGCGGCAGTTAAAAACCCTTCCCTTTACAGCAAGCCCTATTTACTTTTCAGGTTGGATAATTTTTTGTTGGAGTGGGGGGTGATGTAGGGTGTTAGTAGCATCCCTGATCTCTATCCACTAGATGCCTGTAGTGTGCCCCCCCCTTCCAGTTGTGACAATCAGAAATATTTCTAGACATTGTCAAATGTCTCCTGGGGAACATGACCATCCCTGATTGTGAACCACTGCTTTAGAGCAAAACATTGTTCATAAGTGGTGTTCACATCTGCATTATCTCCTTGGATTTCTCAAAATTTCCCAGAAAAAATCACAGAATGCAAGGATATTGTCATTAATATTAATAAATTTCCACTAACCTAAGGGCAGTAGTATTTAATGCTGAATGCCACAAGAATCACAGCCACCAGCAATGTTTCTGTTATTCAGGTTCTTCTCTTACAGCTGCGGCACAGGACATAAATGAAAAAGGTCAGAAGAAGGAAGTGAGGAGTGAAGGTAGCTGTGTGCATGTAACACAACTGTGACATTGATCCCATGCCCCAGGGTTGGCTGTGACTTTGTCTACAGTCCCTGGTATACTGGAGATGGGAGTGGGGATGGAGTAGATCAGCAATACAGACCTGAGTCACTTCCAGCTTGCTGAGCCTTGGCTTGAGGAACTGCAACCTCAGATTCATAGCCCTTTGCCTTCATCTCTACTTCACAGCAGGTTGGACTTGCCTGAGTTATTTAGATTCAACTAACCCTGGCCATAACTTCTCCCAAGGAACTTCCCTTTGGCCCCTGATCCCCCAACGTCCCTGGGGTAGATGTTCTCCCTTCAAGTGCACAAAACCCTAATGAGGTATAGTCACCTGGTGACCTCCATGCTGGTGGAAGAAGGCTGGGATGGGGAAAGGGACATATTTAGCTGGGCACACCCCAGCCCTCTGGGGCATCCCACCAGGACCTGGCCATGCTCATGGAAGAAACAGCTGCCCCTTGGCAGGACAGGTGGGCATGGGGTAGTTGTTGTCCCTCCCCATGGTGGCTGTGGGCTTCAACAAGTACTCACACTTATCTGAGTGTTTCTCCCAGATTGTGAAGCTCACTGCCCACTCCTGGGAAATGCATTGAATCCTTTATCCCTTCAGTGTCTGCTTATTGACTGCTTCATTGACTGTCCATTTACACACCAGGAACTAAGCTAAGTGATAAAGGATAGCGCTATACAAATGCTACCAGTTTAACCTGAGCTAAGAAGCTCCTACTGTAATTTAAAACTACTGCAGCACTAAGCACAATGTTTGAGATGGCTTTTTAAAAATGGCAAAACTGTCTTAGTCCATTTTCTGTTACTGTAATAGAATATTACAGACTATGTAATTTATAAAGAAGAGATATATTTTTCATAGTTCTGGAGGTTGGGAAGTCTAAGGTTGAGGGGCTGCCTCTGGTTAGGGCCTTCTTGCTGCATCATAACAGAACCATGGGAAGGATAGAATTGTGAGAGAAAGAGAATTATGGTAAAAAGCAGAATTGTGAGTATGACAGGGAATTGTGGGAAAGAACAGAATTGTGGGGAGTGATACGGAATTCTGGGAGAGACAGGGAATTGTGAAAAATATAGGGAATTGTGGGAAAGATAAGAAATTGTGGGAGACGAGAGAACTATAGGAGAGAAGCCAGAATTGTGGGAGAGACAGGGATTTGTAGAAGAGAACAGAATTGTGGGTGACAGGGAATCATGGGAAAGAACTGAGAATTGTGAGAGAGAACGAAGCATTGTAGGAGATAGATGATTGTAAATAGAAACAAAGAATGGCTGGAGTGACTAAATACTGTTGGGAAGAAAAAGAATTAGCCCCCTGGAGTCTATTTCTTGGCAGGGATACATCCCTTACTTTTGATCATGCCACATGTCTTACCTCCCTCCATGAATGATTTCTGGCAGCCTACCAAAATACAGGCAACACTGGGTCAAAGAAAGAAATAGTCAGAGAAACTGGGGAAAGGATAGCTTAATGAAAGGAAAATGATGCAGCTAGTAATCATATTAATAATTAAGTATGCAGGCCATAGGATCCTGAACTTTCTTCTTTTGAGAACAGAGGAAAGTGCCTCTGTTAAAGGTAGGCCAGAGACTTGACTGTAAGATTTTCCCATGTTGATAAGATTAAAAGTAACCAGGTTTTTTGTTGTTTATGTTTGTTTGTTTTTAAGAACACAGGTTTTCTTGATTTTTAGTCCTGAGAGAAATCCCAATTGTTCATAAAGATGATGTTGTAAGCTAAGGGTGCTAATAATTGTGGTATGGAGCTACACACGGATCCCCTCAATGTAAACTGTTGTCACAGTCACAAAGCACAATTCATTAAACCAGTTTTATGAATCATCAAGACTTCTGTTCAACTGAATATACAAGCTCTCAATGTTCTACCTTAATCCATTTAGATCATTGTTCCTAGTTTGGCAAGCAAGTTTCAACTGGCATATCAGCTCTGATTCACTTATAGTAGCTGTTCTAATAACTATGTTGGGAAGTTTCATAGCTAAGTTCAGACTCAGAAGGAAATGCTGTGTTATTGAGTAGCAGTGTCTATCATGGGTGCAGGAAGGATTTAGAGAAATGGGGGTCTTATATGTAGATATTCTAGGCAGTCCTCCAAAAATCATTCTCGTTGCAGGGCTTTTGATAAATATTAGACAGTAGAGGGGTCAAGGTCATTGCTGTTGGCCAAAACCTAAGGGAAGAAACTCTGAGATGTTTATTAATTTATCTGATTTGAATATCAATTGGGCAAGGGTTAGTGTAAGATTCTGTTATAAAAACGAGAGTATCCAACCTAAAAGGTACATGGCCCAATGGCCCCTCCACCTCTCTCTGTGTATAGTTAGAAGTACTTACATATAGAGAGAGCTAAGCACAGCTGAGTGACCATCAACTCAAAGCCAGATGGGCGATAGAGGACTGAAAATCTGTCCATAGAGCATGGCTGCAAGAATTTTAGCCTAGAAATATAAGCATGACCTTCCAGGACCATGAGAAAACTCTCAAAACAACACCCAAGCAACAGTGGAAATAAACATCTAGGAATAAATGTCAGAAGACTCAGTACAGTCTTGCTTTTGCTATATGGGACTCATGACATATTTGTCTTCATTCACAGCATGAGACACACAGAGCACATGCATTCGGTTTAAGAAACTGTCTTCAAATTTGTACTTTAGAAATATAAGTTTGGCAAAATGGCATCACCTAGTTTATCTAAGTTAGTTTTTATTTCCAAGCAGTAGTGATTAACTTTCTCTGAAGTGAAGAAGAGGAGGAGGAGCAGGAAAAGAAGGAGGAGGAGGAGGAGGTAAAAGGAGGAGGAGGAAGAGGAAGAAGAAGAAGATGAAGAAGAAGAAGAGTGAAAAGTTATCCCGTGAATAAATAAGTCAAATTTCTGATGTTTATGGCTATTAGTTAACCTATAAAATTTGATGGGCCTTTCAAATACCCTAGTTTCATAAGATTTTCTCATCTTAAAAAGGACATAAGGAATAAGGGCCAAGACAAAAATACTCCCCAAACCAGAGTTCCTTGTTTCTGATAAATTCTTGAAGTTATTTTTCTCTAGAAATGACAAAAAAAAAGTAAAGCACCCCAAGACACTTCTCTATCTCAACAGGGTTATGGAACTTCCTAGTACTTCAGTTTAGTATTAGTCATTTCAGTAATATTCAACAATCAAGTATCCATAGGTTATGAGAAATGCACAAATGAACCAAACATAGTCCCTGCCCTCTGGGAACTTTTAGTTTTGTAGGACACGAAAGTAAGTCATGCTGGCAATAGATGTGTGGAAGAATGTGAATAAAATACCATGGGAACACAGGAGAAGAAGAGGATAGAAAATTAGTGGATTCCACAAGTCAATTCTAAAACTCTCCAACAAAAGCAAAAGAAAGGAAAGGTTTCTTAAAGTAGGGGATAATCAAGATAGACCTGGAACAACGGCCAAATTGTTTAAAGGTGAAACATAAAAGCTTACGAAATTCAAGTTAAGGAAATCACGTGAAAACAAATACAAAGGACAGAAGTGGGACACAGTGATTCTGACTTGCAGGGACTTGCTGTTGGTAGAGTGGCTCAGAGGAGGGTCGGGGAGGGAGCTTCAGTGTAGATGCATCTGAAAAGCCAAAGTGGGGTTAGACCTTAGAGGACAGAGAGTTTGGATTCTCTGACACTGGCCCAGAGGGGCTGATGAAGATTTCAATGTGGGAATGACTTCAGTGTAAATGACAAGGAGAAGGAAAATGGAAGGTGGGAAGAGCATTCTCTGACTGAGTTTTCAGTGTCCCGGTACTTACTGATCAAGGGCTGTTGGATGAGCAGTCCATATGGTCTATGAACAACCAGGGGATGGCCAGTAAGCCTCTGGAGGCAGGATGGAAAGGGGACAGGGAATTCGAAAGAGGAATGAATGAAAGGGGGAAGCAGGAGAATGGGGTCTGAAAATAAAAGGTGAAGTGGACTTCATGCCACTCTTTCTGGCCTTCAGATGTTTCCACTTGTAAAGTGACATGCTGGAGTAAAGGACGTGTTAGATTTTTTTCAGGATTTCTAATCATGCACTACTCTGTGGTGTTCCATATTATGAACAAATGTGAGAAAAGAATGCAAGGGGTTTGAGATAGGTGCGAGGTAATCTGAAAAGTAGTTCCTGAACTAACAGATGCCAGAGAGCTGCAAGAAAAAAAGAAAACCTCAAGAAAGAGATGACTAAAAAGCTCTGAGAAGGAAAACTGCCTTGGGATGTGATTAGAACCAGGTGGTGGTGGAAGTGGCCCAATGTTAGATCCACAGGGTCTTAATCCAGGAGACTCTGGAACAAGCTTTGACTTGGAATAGATGATTGGATCCAAGGACCATGAGGAAAAGGTGAGAGCAGTTCAGTTGCCTCCTTCCACCTTGCCATCCTGCAGGTCTCTCAACCTTAACACATCTCCAGCTGACCTCAGCACACTCCCTTCTCTCCTGCCGCTTCTTCTGTATTTCACCAAAGAGCAGAAGTGTTTGCTCCACTCAGTTGCCCTGGGCTGGAAACCTCCATGGTCTATAACTGCTTTCTCTTTCTCACTTTCCACAGTCAAGGGGTGGGGAGCCCTGTGGATTCTGCCTTCTTAAGGTGTCTCAAGTTTGTCCTCACTTCTCCACATGCCACCGCCATTACCAAGGCATCACTGTCTCCTCCCTGACTCACTACAGCTGGTTACAGCTGGCATCGTAGCACCAGTCTTTCCCATACCCTTGCACTGTCCTGGTCGAACAAGCAAATCAGATCGTGTCTTTCTTTATTTAAAAACCTGAACTGCCCTGTCATCGGTCTACGGATGAAGTCTAATATCTTTAGCAGAGCTTGTCAAAGTCTTTATCATCTGGCCCCAACCTACTTCTGCAGCTTCTCCCAATCCACCCACTCTGATCGCAGAAGTGGCCACCCCCAAACAATATACAGATGCTCTGCTCCGTGTCTCACACAGGTTCTTCTTTCGGTTCTCTTTTTCCTCCTCTCCCATGTTGGTCTGTCTTGCAAGACCCAGTGTGAACATCACTTCCTCTAGAAACTCTCACCAGTCCTCCAAAAATCAGTGTAGTCATTGCATTTTCTATGTTCCTTTGACATTTCACAGATTTTTGCAAATACATCATAGTATTATACTTACTTAAATAAAATCATACATCCTACTTCTCAAGGACACTTGTTGTACCCCTGGCTAAAAATGATGACCATATAGTAAACACTCAATGGCTATTTGTTTAAGTTCAAATTCAGCTAACTTGTGAAATATCCCTAGTAAGTGCCAGATACCATGTTGGAGAATGAGGCTCAATATCAACTCTGTAGCCTTGGAGTAAAACCTAAAGTAGTAGATGCTTAAGGATACAATGAGTCACCTTCATCATGGCAGTTTAAATAAGGAGAAGCCTGTCTGGTACTCACTGTATGTAGCTTGTATCCCCAGGCTTTTACCCTCTCCACACAGCAGAGTACTTCTTGCTTTATGGATAAGCTCCCTACCGTTAGGGAAGAAACCAAAATGGAAGCAGCTGGGAAGAAGGAAATAGGAAACAGCCCAAGATAGCCCATACCTCAATCCCAAGATAACCACTTCAGAAAAGTAGGCTGCAGTTTTTGGCTTCTGGCAGGAGAAGGTTACCTGTGGCAAAATAACAGGAGTCTGCTATTTGTGGGGGGGTCACCCTGCCCTGGGCTGGTTTCCTTACGTGTATCCATATCTTTTGGCAATATTGCTCTGTCATGATCATTTATATGCAGATTGGGAATTTTCACTTGACTGTT
Organism: Nomascus leucogenys; assembly: GCF_006542625.1. Taxonomy (NCBI): domain Eukaryota; kingdom Metazoa; phylum Chordata; class Mammalia; order Primates; family Hylobatidae; genus Nomascus; species Nomascus leucogenys. The sequence continues at coordinate 10,793,898 of NC_044406.1, forward strand.
TTGCCTGTGAAGTCTACCACTCACAAACATTTGCTTTATTTTTTTTCAAACTAAACAATTTATTAGATAATTATTAGATGTTGAGTAATTTATTTTATTATTATTATAGTTAGTATTTATTGAGTGCTACTATGTGTCAGGTTCTACTTAAACATATAGCATACAATATCTCAATAATCACACAATCTTAGAGGAATTACTGTTATTAGCATCTTATTAGAGGTAAAGAAATACTAAGTGAGATGTGCAAGGCTAGTCCTGAGCTCACTTGGATGAGGCCATGATGAACAGTTCTGTGCCCAGATGCTAATAACACTTCCTTGAGGTTATCATGACAGCATTGAGATAGCAAGTCTATTCCTTATACTTGGGTCATGTGTTGCCTACCTTCTGATAAGCTTAAGAAATGTGGCTATTACTCAAAGAGCTTACTCATTATAAAATCCTAGTTTGAAAAAAGTGTTTAAGAAGACCCCAACTCTCATATCATTAAGAATATTTAAAAATTTATGACCAGTTATTCTCATTTTCCAGGCAGGCTTTTTAGAATAATGCAATACATGTAATGCAATCAAGCTACACAAACTCAAATTTTCCATCACAACTTGTAATTTAATATTATCACATACAGCCATTGGACACTTATGTGCAAAGACCAAGCATTCAGTAGGGTTGCAAGATGGTCAATGGAATGTACAGTGATACTGGCAATGAACGTGCATTTTGGTTAAAGGTCTTCAAATGGCCCCAATACAATAAACTGGAGGATGTTAGGGAAGGGGAGAGGTTACAGGACCTCTCTGTGGGAGAGATGCAACTTTCTCCACAAACAGCATTTGTTGGAATCAGCCCACTGCCAAGGACTAAGGTACCACAAACATGTCAACTCTAGGTAAAGAATTTCAGCATTGTTACTCAGTGCTAACAGTTAAATGTTTATTCAGAAAGAATCTTTAAAGGGGATGAAATCTGAATGTACTATTTATATTAAAAATTGAAGTAAGACCTTTTCCCACAAGCCTTAAAGAAATAAGATGAAATTTTTATTTTAGTCACATCAGATAACATAGATGGAGAGTAAAATTAATCAGTTATAATAATGATGACCTTAATTGAGATTTAATTGGAAATAAAAATGATAGGTTTGGTTTATTCTTTTTCATTAGTCTTTTTAATTAGGAGATAAATGTGCTTATTGTAATAGTAAATTCAGAATATGGAGCAATTGATAAATTATAAGTTTATAATATATTTGATGACTATGAAAGTGTGTGTCTATCACATGCACACATATGTTTATTGTGGCACTATTCACATTAGCAAAGAGTTGGAACCAACCCAAATGTCCAACAACGATAGACTGGATTAAGAAAATGTGGCACATATACACCATGGAATACTATGCAGCCATAAAAAATGATGAGTTCATGTCCTTTGTAAGGACATGGATTAAACTGGAAAACATCATTCTCAGTAAACTATCGCAAGGACAAAAAACCAAACACCGCATGTTCTCACTCATAGGTGGGAACTGAACAATGAGAACTCATGGACACAGGAAGGGGAACATCACACTCCGGGAACTGTTGTGGGGTGGGGGGAGGGGGGAGGGACAGCATTAGGAGATATACCTAATGCTAAATGACGAGTTAATGGGTGCAGCAAAACAACATGGCACGTGGATACATATGTAACAAACCTGCACATTGTGCACATGTACCCTAAAACCTAAAGTATAATAATAAAAAAAAAGAAAGTGTGTGTCTATATGTACTAAACTGATGCCTCATTTTAACTAGTATTCCATGGGTGTATTAAATTATAATAACTAGAGAAACATTATTTAGGCCTTTAATTGGTATTTTCTTCCTCTTTATTACTTGGGTTAATAGAAATAGCCCAAAATAAGAAGAGTTTAAAAAGGGAAAACAAAAGAGAAGAAATTTGTAAATTGGTAAGTTAGACTGATAGTGGCAATATGAAAGGAAACCATAAAGATCGATCCTTGGATAGGCCAAAATGCTGTGCTAACTATAGAGGAAAACAGATATTTAGAAAGAGAAAAGACTCAAGTCAAAGTAAAACTTTATTTTGCACAAGCAGTGGAAAAGGTTACAAGCTAAATCTGTATCATGTTCAACATAGGATGGACGTGTCCAAGTTGAGAACTCTTCAAGGTAGACTGTACAGTCCTGAGCTGAGAAGCTGCTACACAGCAGTCAAGACTGCACTTGATCACTGTCATCTAGGCAATTAGAGAGAAAACTCACTTCACCTCCAACTAGGAGGTTTTCCTCAGAATACGACATGACTTATTTATTTATAGATGTAACTTATTTATATATTTATTTTTATTGTAAACAATAAAAGTAATGATGCCAACTTACCAAGGTATCAGTACTAAATATTATCTCTAATATACTAAGTCCCAAGTGGCTATTTCTGATAATGAGAAACTAAGAAGGAATTTGTGTTCTATTACCAAAAAGCCTTAGACAACTAAAGTGGCAACATGAGAGTAAAGTAAGGTCTCTCAATATCAGCACTATTGACATTAGAGGCTTGATCATTCTTTTTTGCTGGAGACTGTGTGTCCTGTACATTGTAGGATGTTTGGCAGCATCCCTGGCCTCTACACACTAGATGCTAGTATCCTCCCCATTTCAGAGCTGTGACAATCAAAAATGTCTACAGACATTGCCTAATGTCCCCTGGGAGCAAAATCACTCATGGTTGACAACCACTGCTTTATAGTAAGCCTGTAATATACAACCCACATCCTCCTTTTGGTCCCAAGATATTATAAGTAAGAAAATAAGCCAGGGACAAGGAGGTGTAGATTTCCTGTCACTGTTCCTTATCAATAGAGAAAGAGCAGCCTCCTTGCCTGCTTCTGCCCAGTGGAGCCATTTAAGGCAGCCCTTCCCGTCACTCATTCACTCACTTGAGGCAAAATCCACCCTGGAAAGATTTTTATTTTACGATCATATATAAAATATAGATGCCTGGTGCATGATTTTGAATTTTGACTTGATGCATGTCTTATGAAGTGAATCATTCATGATGAAGACATGATACAATCTGTTGTAGAACAATATGCCATAGAGAACCTCATTAATAGGGTGGCTATTATAAAATATGAACATTGCAGATCAGATCTTACTCTGCCATTTTACCAGTTAGTTGCAGCCCGCTGCAAGATTAGGGTTAGTGAAGATTGGAAATTTGGAAGCATGATTGATAGAAAAAATTATTTGTACATTCTGACTTAAATAGAATTCCTCAATAGGGAAACAGTTCTTATGAGGATTTTTCTTTGACTTTATGCAGAGAAGTAGCCTCAGATGCACATTTAACTTACCTAAATTCAATTCTCTTTAGCGAAGGGTCAGGTAGATAGAGGACAGGGGAGAGGTGAGGATTTACATAGTCCCAGGAATCCTGCTGCCCAGGTTTCCACAGAATTAGCCTGTGCCCACAGGCAGGGAGGTAGGCGAATTGGAAACATTTCTACAAGCTGCTGTAAAGCTCTGGTAAGAAAAGATGAATGACCCTCAACCTTCCCCCACCACTGACAGAGAGAAGAGAAACACATTCTCAGGTGACAGGCAAGTGGCTCCAGGGACATGCTGACCAGGGAAGCATTAGAGGGAATCCTAAAATTGTCCCTAGATGGCAAAGGTGGTAACAGCCAAAAGTCAGATGTGGAAATCTTCATAAATGTGCTGAAGTGTCCTAGGCAGCAAAGCACTTAAATGATTTGATGATTAAATTCTTTCCATAATCTTTTTTGTTCAGACAGAGTCTCACTTTGTCACCCAGGCTGGAGTGCAGTGGCACAATCAGAGCTCTCTGCAGCCTCTAATCACTGGGCTGAAACAATCCTCTTTCTTTAGCCTCCTTAGTAGCTGGGACTACAGGCATGTACCACCACAGCTGGCTAAGTTTTTTTTTTTTTTTTTTTTTTTTTTTTTTTTTTTTTTTTTTTTTTTTTAACAGAGACAGGGTCTCACTGTGTTGCCTAGTCTGGTCTCAAACTCTTGTTCTCAAGCAGTCTTCCCACCTTGGCTTCCCAAAGTGCTGGGATTATAGGTATGAGCCACCATGCCTAGCTTCCATAATTGTTTTTAGATTAATGTATATAAATTCCTGCACAGGTTTGGCTACTCTAAAAAACTTTGACAACCGTATCTCATGGATAATTTCAAGAGAGTCCAAGAGTGACTAGATGCAAACTTAAGACCCTAACCACCACCTTGGCTGCATCTCCACTTTATACTTTCACAGGAGATTTTTGTCATTAATTTTAAAAACTTATGCTGTGCTTCAAAAAAAAAAAAATCCCCCAAAAGACTGACCCAGTAGACGTTAGCTAATAATGTGTCACTGTGGTTTCTAAATTGACAGAGGCTATTTTTACAGAAATTATTTCCACAATCAGAAGTACTGTACTGATTGCATTTCTTTGTCTCAAAAAGTTTTCCTTATGTTTCTCAAAGCAGTATTTACACTAATTATTCAATTCTTATCTTTCTTTCAGCTTTCTCCAATAGGCTGTGAGATCTTTGAGGGCCAGGTTTACATGTCTCTGATACCTACACCCTATGCAGCTCCTAGGGCAGGACCTTGCAGTTACGAGCATTTAGGAAAGGAACAAAGAGTGAATATTCATTATGAGAACACAGGCCAAATGTAACCAGTGATCCTTTCCTATTAATTATTTTCTTTCTCTTATTAAACTCACAAAATTCAATGTCTTTTAAAGCACTGTTTTATTAAAATTAACCAAAAACTGAACTTCATCCAACTAATTTACTTCCTTGTGATTTGCCAGATTCTCCCACTGCTTAAGTGATTAAGTAATTTGGAAAGTGAGTGTTTACTTCCCAAATGGAATTCCAGTAACCTAAAAAAGGCATGTCCTTAAGAACATGGCACAAGTAACATTGGAAGTTTGAGTGAGAACAGCAGTTGACCCTTTGTTCCATTCAGTTTTCCAGGCAATTATTATGAAGTCACTGGGATTAGCACTACTGTGCCACTGGAAATAGTGGCAGAATCTTCCAATGCAATGGACTTCAAAGATGGGAAATATGATGCTTTCTCAAGACTTCCTGGAGGATCTGGCATTTTTAGATGAGCGTAGATGGTGGATGTTTTCCATAGGCCCAAATGAGAATGTATTCAGAAGGATGCATTCAGGGCCCAAGCCATGGCAAAAACAAAGGCCACCAAGTGGGAAAGCAAGTGTGGGGTGTGCTGGACTGGTGGTGAGAGATCTAATTTGGCTGAATGAACACAAACATGGAGGACAGGGATGGGTGATAAAGGCTGGATGATGACTCAGACGCAGTAGTGGAAACTTGAATGTTGGAACAAGGAGAGTAGTTTTACTCAGAAAGCCGGCAAGAAGCCATTGGAACTGTATATGCTGTGGAGGCACATAACAGGAGTTTTGCTGTGGAGATAATAATTTGGTGGCTTGCACAAGAAGAAATAATGATAGGGAAGAGACTAGATGTCAGAGACTAATAAAAGGCCACTGCAGGCTTTATCCACCATAGCCCCAAACTGTAAACAACTTAAACATTTATCAGCAGTAAAATAGATAAATACATTGTTGCATAGCATTTCATCATATCAGTGTAGCACGATGAAAAAGAATGCATCATTTCTCCGTGTAACAACTTGGATGAATCTCAGAGACCAATGTTGAGCAAAAGAAATCCAACACAAATAATTCAATTTATATGAAGTTCAAAAACAGGCAAAACTAGTCTACAGTGTTTGTCATCATAGCAGTGGTTGCCTTTGGAGGAGTATTGACTGAGAAGAAGCCTAAAGGGCCTTCTGAGGTGCTGGAAATAGTCTGTATACATAAGTGTATTCATATGTAAAAATTCATTGAACTGCATACTTCAGATCAGTACTCTTTGCTGTGCGTCTATTGTCCTGCAATAAAAAAAAGGAGTAAAAATAATAAAAGCAAAGAAAGCTATTGCCATTGTCTTGTGGAAGGGAGGGGGCCTGCACTAAGAACCAATGAGCATAAGCAGGAGACAAATGTCACAGCACACATGAGGCAGACCGAGGGTTATGAGGACTTGGCAAACGTTTGGATGAGGAGTCAGTGGAGGGAGAGGAGTAAGAGAGGGTCTGAGATAACAAGTGCAGGTAAGTGCAGAGATGTGTGGGTATGTGTTTGCGTGTAGCTATAGTAACTAAAGGGCTGGGATGATCACAGTATGTTGGGCACCAAATATTTGGAATGACCATTTGATTTTCAGGGACATCACAACCTTGACAGAATTACCTCAGCTGTGAGGTCCTAGCATATTCCAGCATGCCCCTGTTCCCTTTGTTCGCAGCTACAGAAATACAAGAACTCACTGGCTGTACTCCCCATTTCACAATCCTCTGGCATCTCATTAACATCCACCTTGTATTCTATACAGATCCACTCTTCACTCTGAGAGAGTTAAATAAATACATTCTCACCAAGGTCATTGCAGAGCTTACATAGAAGCCATCCTATATCCTGAAGATCCTGCAGTATGCAGTTTTAGGAAGCTTGTTTTTGTCTTTTCTGGGTCATTATGACCAAAGAATTTTGATGCTTGGTAGCTAATTTTCAAAGGTTATTTGGATTCTGCTACCGCGACCACACAGAGAGATCAGGAGGATGTACTTCGCTTGCCTATCTTTTCATTTCTATGTGTATATCTGGGCTCTGGAGGAGTGGACTTTGGACTTCTCTTCCCTGCTGTGCTCCGGGCTTGTGCATTTGAATTGAATGGTATAATAAGCTCTTGAAGGAGCGGGTGTGCTGGCAGCAGTTTGGAGCTTCCTGATGAAGCGTGCCACAACAGACACTGTAGGGGGGTGGATGACAGAGACCAGGCTTTCACAGAAAGGCAACAGGCTGTCCCAGAGACAGTTGGGAACAATGTGCACTCTTCAGCGCAGTGCCCTGTTCCTGGCTTACCAAGGCAGGGAAGGTGGCCCAGGAGCCATATTGGCATTTGCTAAGGAAAAAAAAACGGGGGATGGCTTAATTATATGAACATAAATGTTTTGTTTTAATAAAAATCTTGACCAAATAACTGCCCAGCCAACTCCAGGGAGCCAGCGTGGCATGCGCCAAATGTTGAAAGGGCTTTTCTTCCCCTGGCAGTTCAACATTTGTGTGTAGAAGCTAGAAATATTTTACTTATGGCTGAGATATTCCCTCCTTGGATTTCTTCTAGAGTAAACTTTTTCTGGAAAAGACTACGGAGTAAATATGTCAAGCTTTGCGGGCTATATAATCCTTGTTGCACTACTCAACTCTGCTGTTATTGCATGACATATGCCATTGACAATATATAAACAAATGAATATGGCTGAGTTCCAATACACCTTTATTTACCAAAACAGGTGGCTGTGGAATTTTGCCCAGGGGCTATAGTTTGCCAACCCTTGCTCCAGAGCCCCTTGCATGCTCACAGCCAAGTTCTGTTTGTCTTTGTGGAATTTGTCTACATGTAATTATCTCTGAGAGACACTTAGAAAGTCATTTTCACTGTGCAGAGGTTAAAATTTAAACCACTGATAGTGATTAAAAAAAATAAAGACCAGAAAGTCGTGTGGTCTGTTTTCTTGCCTCTTAGGTGAGTGGCACCAAATTACTTAAAAATCTTTGAACTTGTGTTTGCAGTACTTAATAGTAATTCATGTTATGAAGTGAGAAATTGGTATATAAAAATAAGCTGATTTGATCATTTGGTCATTTATTAAGCTGCATACACAGTGATGGTGGAGGCCATCTTCTTGGCTAACCATTGTATACCTAACTCCTAGTCATAAGTGCACAGTAAATATTTGTTCAATGAATTAAGGAATGGAACGTGCAGATGATATAGCCTAATATCTGAGAGTATCTATTTTGGAAACAAATTACTGTGGTACACTTGCAGTGTACAAAACATGGTATCCTCTTATATGATACCTTGGATCAACATTCAGGCAGGGCATCCTTGCATTGTGTCCTGGTGCTGCCACAGTCTTCCTGATCCCCTTGGTGTGAGAGTTGCTGATTGAATCACAAAGGACATCTGTGCTTGTGCAGGAGCAAAGCTAACAGGTCCCCACAGATTGGATTCTACTCATTTGTGTTCTGAGCACTGCCCTTCTAGCCTATTCTCAGTGAAAATGAAAGGAAACCATTAAAATAAAATTCAGAAACCATCAGCAACCCAGTTCCTCAATTTGCCTTCAGTAAATAAATGTCATCGTCATAAATCAGTAGTTTTTCTTGAGGTATATCCAGCATAAGATAGCGTTCATATTCATAGGGAATATATTCATATGGAGCAAAAAAGGAGCAATTCTTTATGAAGCTTTGTTATCCCCAATCCAATGCAGCCAGGTTAACTTAATTTTAAAAGCTGATCATAATGGGTAACTATTTTCAATTAGGGCAGTACCCTAATATTATCAGAAATCTTTATCTGCTCAGCAGGCAAGAAAATCAATGATTAAATTTTCCACCCTATTTCTGCTGGTAGGTGGATGTTCCTCTCTAGATTTCTTTATGCTTTATTTATCCTTGAACTTTCTTTCTATTGCCTTGAATTTTATATGTCTCATACAAACAGCATAAAGTTGGAATTTTAAAATTCTTAATCTGACTTTATCTTATAACTTCAGCTTTTATTTTGCTATTTTGTAACTATGGATATTCACATGCATAGATTTAAATCTACCATCTTATTTCGTGCTTTGTGTTTCCTTCAATGATTCCATGTTCCTTGTCTATTTTTTTGGTTGTTGTCTTACATTTTTTGGCGGGGCAGGGGGAAAGGGTGCAGAGGAAAGCTGGCCTTGCCAAGTCAGGGACTTTTCTGCTTCCATCTGTCTTGTGCATCTACTGCCAGTGATGACTGGGTATAGGTCTGACCCTCAGGTGCCATCCATTTCCAGGGCTATCTGACTTGGCAGGTTTCTCTCCCTTTAGTGGTTACCATAAAAAATCAAACATGAGTTGTTAGCTATCAAAATCTAAAGTTAATCAATATTTTTATCCTTCTCCCATGGAATAAGAAAAATATTTAAACTCCATAAAATTACTGTATATGCTGTTATTGTTATTGTGTATTTTAATTTGTCTCACAAGATAAGATGAATTTTGCTTGATACAGTCAGTGTTGGTTTGGAGTTACCCCAATATATTTTGTATTTTCTTTGAACTTCTTTTCTTCATGCATCTTAAGAATTTCTTCTGGCATCTTTCTTGTCTTTTTTAACCTGGTTTATATATATGCTTTAGAATTTCATTTCAAGGGCCTCTGTTGGTGGTCAACTATTTCTATTTTAATTTGCCTTAAAAATGTATTTATTTTGCTTTTTATTCTTAAAAGGTATTTTTGTTGATTATATTATTCTAGGTTGGCAATTATTTTCTCTTAGCTCATTAAGGGTATAATTCCACTGTCTTGTAACTTCCGCTGTTGCTGAGAAGTCTGCTTTAAGTCTCATTATAATTCTTTTCAAGATAATATCTTTTTTACTCTGGATACTTTAAAAATAAATACATTTCCAGATATGTATTTCCTTTCTAATTTTTGTGTTTTCTTTTCATTTATACTCTTTGTTCTTTGGTAATTTGGACTTCTTGAAGCTGTATAATAATGTATTTTATCAGAGTAAAATATTATCAGATCTTATGTCTTCAAGCATTGCCTCTCTTCAATACTCTTTAGTAAATGTAGGTTAGATACTCTCACTGGAGTCTCTATATCTTTTACCCTCTCTTCTGTATTTACCAACATCTCTGTGCTCCACTCTGGATAATTTCTTCTGCTTCATTTTCCAGTTCAATAATTCTTTCTTCAGCTCTGCTTGATTTTCTGTTAAACGTGTCCATTGGGTTTTTAAATTAGTTTTTATATTTTTATTTATATAATTCCTATTTGCTTCCTTTTCAACTCTGCTCCATTACTTTTTGTACTTTCCTGTTCTTTGTAGATTTAAGGGGATGTTTTTGTTTATTTGTTTCCACTTGTTCAGTTGTTTTCACGCAGGAGACTGTCACAAATAAACTTCTTATTACTGGAAACTGAATGCCCTTGTTTATGCATTCCTTTTTTCTTTTTGGAAGACAGCATCCTAAGGTCCTTGATTTTATCAGCTTAATTACAGACCACTTACAATTATAAATGACTTCTTTTAAGAGACCAAGTGCTTTCTTATGGTGGGATTCCTCTGCAAATTGACACCATCCCTGACCTCACTACAGAGTAGAATATTGGGGTCAAGAAACCATCAGTGATAATTGAGTATGCACCCATGCTGCAATGGGAGAACAAAAGGAGGGAGCCCAGTGCCTTGGCAGAGGATGTCAGGGAAGACTATGGGGGAGCGATGGATGGAGAATGAGGGAGATCACCCTCATGCGAGGGTGACCATGTCTCAAAAGAAGAAGGAAAAACGAGATCCTGAAAGTGCTTATATTTCATTAGGGAGGTGGAGAAAAAAGGGACAAAAAAGTGACTGAGAAGTGATAATTCAATCAGAAAGACACTAGAATTCATCCTGGGAGCCATGGAGGGGCAAGTTTCAAACTTGAGAAGATGAAGACTGCAGCAGACAGTTTGGTGGGTCATTAGTGATCTTTGTGTCATTAGTGATTAGTAGGTAGAAGTCAGGACTCTGGAGTCAGGGGTAGTGATAAAATGTAGGGTTTGTAGATTTAGGGATGGAATCATGGGATAGCACCTTGAGGAGACTGCAGTAGGTATTGGCAAACTATGGCCTGCAAGCCAGATCTAGCCCACTACCTGTTTTGCAAAGTGGGGAATGGAAAGGAAAAGGCTGATGGTCACAGTGAAAAAGTGGCTAATTGATGAGGCTAGCTCTGAAGGAGATGAGATCTGGAAAGCTGGCAGAAGAATCAACTTTCAAGGGGTTGGGACTTGCTCTGAATCAGCAGATAGGAGGAACAAGCACATGGATAAATCTACCAAAACTTTGAATTGAGAAGAAGAAATTTTGAGAGGGAGCTCAAGATCAAAGTTTTAGAGATCATTTTCTTTTTGTAATGTAAATATCCAGAAAGTTGGAAAACTCTAACCCTTTGAAAGGGTAAGTCTTTGCGAGTTCTTTTCCCCATTTCATTCATCTTAATAACCAACTTCTTTAAATTTCTTGGGGGATGGATAGTTTCATTTTTATTGTATAAATCTGGTACCTGACTTGTGCTTTCCACTATTTTTAATTTCTCTTTTTTCCTCTCAATGGAGCTGACTACCCCACCCCCATGAATTTTTCTAAAATTTCTCAGTCTTCAAGAGTTAAAATGTAACTTCTCTAAAATTTAATGTTATGTGTGTAATGTAATGTAAATTTATTAAGCTAGAAAATGGAAATTGTGACCAAGGAATAAAAGTTGTCTATAAACATTGTATCAGTAAGTGATGTTAAAACTGTTCTAGGTTTCAAATTTGGTGAATATTTCTGGAATTCAGGGCAAAACACAAGACATTAAAGCTTATATAGTTCTCATTATCAGAAAACTGAAAGTGTTTGTTCAATCAACTAATTACTGATTACCTTCTAACAATTAGGCATGGAGAAATGTGTAAATCTAAGACACTTTTTAAAAGTAGTTCAGAGTGAAGAGAGAGGAAACAACTGAGTCAGTTTCACTACAGGTAATAAGGGCAGTGATGTAAGAGAACTCAGGGTAACTTGGAAACACAAAGATGGTCATTCAAGCCAGTATGGAGTTATGAAGCGGGCTTCCTGAAGGAAGTGGGCCTAAATTGTCTGAAAGCTGTGGCTTGCAAACTTTAGGGTTCCCAAGAATCACCTGGAGATCCCAGAGCTGGAACTGATTTACAGAATCGGTTTTAGGAGTGAGACTGAGGATTCTGTGCAGGTGGTCTGGTGGTCGTGGACCCTATACTGAGCAACTGGGCTTTAAAGGATGCATAAAAATTATTCAGTGGTAATTGAGATAATATCCCATTGAGATGCTCAGAACATAGAAATCTCAATTTGAAATGAGCCTGTAGTTGCTTTGGGAAAATCTGAGGTTATGAACATTGAGTGCTTATGGTTTATGTATGTTTTTATGACTTTTTTTTTTTAACTTGGTAATAGACCTGTTAGACCTCTGTGTCTCTTTCTCCCTCCTGAATGTGTCAGTAGTCCACTTAAGAGACAAGTGACTAGAGGACAGCTTGATGAAAGAGGGACTCTAATTAGTGACACAGCTAACACTGTGAAAGTGGAGGCATCTGCTACAGTTGCTAAATATAATTGCTAGAGAAAAGTTTATAAATATTCATTTAAATGTATTTCTCAAAGGCTCATGTTTGGAACCACAGCTGCTGGGTTGCCTAAAGAAACATAAATGTGCCACAATTAATGCATTCTTAAAGAAAGAAAAAAATGCTTTATCTTTAATGTGCAGGCATTTGAGTAAACACCATGGATCAGCAATTTCTATAGCTACCATTTTGCTTGTCATATTTATTAGATGGTGTTACTACTTATACTTTAGAAATTCGGTAGTTTCTCTGATTATGGCTTTCTAGATTTAACAGTTATAAATTTAACTTGTGCCGAGTGACTAATATACTATTTAATGTCTTGTGTGATTAAGTTTTGAGTTTGCTTGCCAGAAAATTTGGCTAAAGACTATTGAATTTCATTTTCCTTTCAAACAGAAATCTGGAAACCCCATTTCAAAATTCCAAATTTTTCTTTTCATAAAAATAGTATTGGGTTAATCTTCCATTTTGTTCTCTTGAGATTACTGTAGTAATAATTATTCACTGGCCACTTGTACTGCAGTATGTGTCCAAATGTGAATTAAAGGACACATTCCTGTGTCAGTCTCATATAATCTCATATATTGAATTTGGTGGGTTTGCAGGAAGAGACATAGCAAAGAGCAGAGGCAGCCTGGGAAAGCCCCCTGGTGATGTTAGCGAGTAAGTAGGTGCCTGAGAATAAGAAGGAGAAACGTGGATAAAAAAATATGCAGATTTTCAAGGATAAAGTAGGCAAGACACATCAATGACCTCATTACCAGAGGCTAGAGCAAGGCACAGAGCAGACTGCAAAATGAACAGATGAGAATGAGAACTATGCAGCAACAAACAAAATGTTGTCATGGGAGCTTGATACTCATGCAAGATTTGGCCAAAGATTTGTGCCTGTGGAGGACCTAAATCTAAAGGAGTGGTTCTCAACTGGGGTTGATTTCTGTCCCTCAGGGAATATTTGGCAATGCCTAAAGACATTTTTGGTTGTGGTTCTCAGCTGGGGGTAGGGGTTATGGAACTGGCATCTAGTGGGCAAAGGCCAGGCATGCTACTAAATGTCTTACATTGCACTGCACAGTCCCATAATAAAGAATTATCTGGCCCAAAATATCGGTTATGCTGATGGTGAGAAACCTCTCTCTTTAGCCAAGAGGCTAACCTGAGACAAAGATACTATTCAATGTAAGCATAGACCTCAAATGACACCTCTTAGGTGTTATTTAATAAACTGGGTGAATTGTTATAATGTGTGTCCATTTCCAGATTTTTTTTTTTCTGAGACAGTCTCATTCTGTTGCCCAGGCTGGAGTTCAGTGGCACGATCTCAGCTCACCACAAACTCCACCTCTTGGGTTCAAGCTGTTCTCCTGCCTCAGCCTCCCGAGTAGCTGGGATTACAGGTGCATGCCACCACGCACAGCTAATTTTTGTATTTTTTTAGTAGAGACGAGGTTTCACCATGTTGACCGGGCTGGTCTTGAACTCCTGATCTCAGGTGATCCACCCGCCTTGGCCTCCCAAAGTGCTGGGATTACAGGCGTGAGCTGCCATGCCCAGCCCATTTCCAGATTTTTTAAAAAGCAACAGCTTAGGTGGTAATTAAAAATATTCTCAACCATTGTGTGTTTGAAGATATAACCATCATACCTTTTATTAAATTCACCTGCAAACTTGCTATTATTTATTTTGTATCGAACATGACCAGTTTTGTTGATACTTTTCACATTTCCCTTTTCTTATTATTTTGCATTCACTTCTGAAATGTATTCCATCACAAGGGTATCCAGGTAAATCCACTACTAGGTGTGCTTGCTTTTAGCATTACAAAGAGTACCATTAAAAAAAAAAAACCCAGAGTTGTTTTACTTTTTTTTTTTTTTTTAAAGCTCAGAGTTCTATCGTGTTCTTGTCTTTTACATTACAAAGGTTGGTTTAAAGCCAGGCACATAGCAGTTAGGATGCACTGATCACACTTTCTGGTTTAGAAGCAAAAATCTTTTACAGTTATGGTGATCATTATTGAAAATGGCATGTACAATTTAGCATTTTTAGTGTTAGTAAAATCGTTAAAATTTATATCCAGTGAAAAATGTTTAGTTCAGAATTAATGAACTTCCTATTGCCATTTTAAGATCTGAATGCTGAAGCCATCGGAATTTTAAGGTCTCTGACGGCTGCATAAATTGGATTTCAAGTAAATGGCAAAGACATGTATGCAGTCTTGTCAGTATTAAGAAACAGATTTCCTTTATTCTGTTTTGCTCTGATAAGAACGTAGAGGAAAGGATAGTCTCTTCAATAAATGGTCCTGGGGAAACTGGATATTCATATGCAGAAGAGTGAAACTAGACTGTCTATCTCTCACCATATACAAAATCAAATCAAAATGAATTAAAGACTTAAATTTAAGACGTAAAACTATAAAACTACTAGAAGAAAACATTCAGGAAATGCCTCCAAACATTGGTCTGGGCAAAGATTTTTTGAATAAGGCCTCAAAAGCGCAGACAGCCAACATAAAAATTGACAAATGGGATTACATCAAGCTAAAAAGCTTCTGCACAGCAAAGGAAGCAATCAACAAATTAAAGAGACAGCCCACAGAATGGGAGAAAATATTTGCAAATTATTCATCCAGCAAGGGATTAATAACTAGAATATACAAGGAAGTCAAACAACTAAATAGCGAAAAAAAAAACCCAAGTAATCTGATTAAAAACTGAATAAAAGATCTGAATAGACATTTCTGAAAAGAAGACATACAACTGGCCAACAAGTATATGAAAAAATGCTCAGCGTCACTTATTATCAAGGAAATGCAAATCAAAAATACAATGAGATATCATCTCACCCCAGTTAGGATGGCTATTATCAAAAGACGGGAAATAACAAATGCTGGAGAGAATGTGGAGAAAGGGGAACGCTAATATGCTGTTGATGGGAATGTACAGTCACTGTGGAAAACAGGATGGAGGTTCCTCAATAAGATAAAAATAGAACTACCATATGATCCAACAATCCCACTGCTGGGTATTTATTTAAAAGAAAGGAAATCAGTATATCAAGGAGATATCTGCACTCTCATGTTTATTGCAGCACTACTCACAATAGTCAAGATATGGATCAACCTAAGCGCCCATCAATGGATGAATGGATAAAGTAAATGTAGTATATATACTCAATGGAGTATTATTCAGCCATATAAAAAGAATGAAATCTTGTCATTTGCAGCAATGCAAATGGAATTGTAGGACATTATGTTAAGTGAAATAAGCTACACACAGAAAGACAAATAATACATTTTCTCATTCATATGTGGGAGCTGACCAGCTGAGGCAGCTCACACCTATAATCCCAGCACTTAGGGAGGCTAAGATGGGAGGATCGCTTGAATTCAGAAGCTCAAGACCAGCCTAGGCAACACAGTGAGACACTGTCTCTACAAAAAATGAAAAATTAGCCGAGTGTGGTGGTGCATGCCTGTGGTCCCAGCTACTTGGGAGGCTGAGATGGGAGGATTGCTTCACTCAGGAAGTCAAGGCTACAGTAAGCCATGATCCTTCTACTACACTCCAGCCTGGGTGACAGAGCAACACTCTGTCTCAAAACAAACAAACAAGCAAACAAACAAAACATATGTGGAAGCTAAGAAAATTGACCTCATGGAGGTAGAGAGTAGAATGGTGGTTACCAGAGGCTGGGAAGGGTAGGAGATGGAGATGAAGACGAGTTAGTTAGTGGATACAAAAATACAGTTAGGTAGAATGAATAAGTTCCAGTGTTTGATAGTGCAATAGGGTGTCTATAGTTAACAATAATTTATTGTATATTTGCAAATAGCTAAAAGAAAAGATTTGGAATGTTCCCAACACAGAGAAATGATAAATGTTGCAGGCAAAAAATATTTTAATTACCCAGATTTGATGATTATAAATGCACAGCTTTATGTATCCATAAAAATTAAAAATTAAAAAACATAGGGGAAAGCATCAGGAATTTTTAGATGAAATGACAGCCAACTTGAAAGGTATAAGTTTTTTGTCACTTTTGACTGTCTTTTTTGGAAAAATCAGAGTTGTTTGGGATGAGAACACAATTCTGTTCAGTTAGCTTTCCAAATATTGATGTAAGTTTCCCCAAAGCCTAAACTGTGCCCCTTGTCCCTTCATTGACACATTGTCTATGGCTGCTTTCATGCTGCAAAGACAGAGTTGAATAGTTGCCACAGAGACCGGATGGCCTGAAAAGCTGAAAGTATTTACTGCCTGTCCCTTTATAGATAAAGGCTGCCAACCCTTGGTCTAGATTAGTAATGCCACTGTGGAAAAGAGGTGTTCTTCCCTGTCTTGTATGCAGGCAATATTTTTCAGCATGCATTATAGTACTCGTTCTCATATGCAGCTGCATTTTGCAATTATCTGGAAAGTTTTAGAAAGTCCTAATGCCTGGACCCACCCCCAGGGATTCTGATGTAATTAGTATAGAGGAGGCCCTGGACACCAGGATGTTTAAAAACTACCCAGGTGGTTCCCATGTGTAGCCAACTTTGAGAACCATTGCCTATGTTGCTACACACTCCCATGAGGGAAGATAGTTTCTCTCCACAGGCTGGATCTGCCCCCAAGTAGCATCGCAAGTATCATTCTTACCTGCAAGTTCCAGTGACATAATGCTTGAGGCAGGCTGTCCCCAGACTTAGTGGAAAGAGGACAGGCTTGGGAATAGCAGCCCATCTTCAAACCTTAAGTTTCTTTAAACTTCCTCAGGAATGTGGCAAGAAATGAGACTACCACTGTAGAATGCATTGATTCTCCAGACTTAGATGAATGTAAAACCCAAGGGCTTCTATTGTCTGTGGTTTCAGTGCTCTCCTTGGCTCTCTGGTGCCTATTTTTATCACTGAACAATAAAAATCTATTGGCAATGTTCCTCGTAGTTATCTTCCATTCAAATGTCAATGGAAGATGATCTGAAGTTCTGGAAGTATGGCCATGGTCGATTTCTTTTTCTGCATGGTTTAGGAACTAAGGATTATTTCAGTAATAATCCTATTTCTGAAAACCTGCCACATCATGTTACTTTGCAGCTCTGTGCATGGCTGTCATTGTAAACACTGTTTAGAGAACCTTTATCAGCATTTATAAAGCATTTAGTATAATTTGCTGTGAAACCACTGGTGTTTTTTTAGCTTAATAGAGTCAGCACATATGGAGTATTTGGAAGATAGCAGTTTACGTCCTATAAAATGACTTTCGAGTCTAAAGCACTTTTATCTCAGCCATTTAAAATGATTGATTAGTTAATTTACACTGCCAGGTACTGTTCTCATTTTACAAATGAGGGAAATGAGGCAAAAAGAAGACAGGGGACTTCTTCAAGGCCGCGCAGCAAGGTAGGGGCAATTGAAAACTGGAACTCCCCAGGC
The DNA here is from genome assembly GCF_006542625.1 of Nomascus leucogenys. Lineage (NCBI taxonomy): Eukaryota > Metazoa > Chordata > Mammalia > Primates > Hylobatidae > Nomascus > Nomascus leucogenys. The sequence goes on from NC_044406.1 coordinate 10,811,634, forward strand.
TGAGCTCTGCTATCTAGTATTTCCCTCTGGTGCAGGAGAGTAAAAACACAAGTCTCTAAACCCCAGCGGTCTACATCCTGAATGCAAAGCACCCCCAGCAGATGCTTATAGTAAAACACATGACCGAATCGCTGCTCCTTGCTTGAGGAAAACTTCTGCAAACTTTATTATTATATTTTGCTTGAAATGGTGTAAACACGAATAGATCCATTGAGAAACAGACATTTTGCTTTTTAAAATTAAACCGGGACTCCAGGTAGGTAGCATCATCCATAGAACAGTTAGGAGTTCATTTCACCAGTGTTCTAAAGGGGCAGGTGATAATCAGCATATGCTTTCTTAATGGCATGGTTTAGCATGTGGTTATGTTGTTTATTTAATTCAGAAGGCTTTTAAAAGTGATACTGTAAAATGTGACTAGCCAGAAGACAAGGAAAACAGAAATGTTCCCAACTTAATCAACTGTACCTGGAAAGAATAACTAAAACTGAAAAAAAATCCTTGTTAGGAGTTTATTAAAATTTTTAATTTGCAGCCTAAGTACCAACAGAGAAACTTTGTCCTGTACAGTGTAATCAGATTTAATAATAATGACAATGACCCCAAGGCAAAGCTCGACTCAATTATCAAACAAGATTCACTTTTCTCTGTATACTTTCTAAGGCAGCAGAATACATTTTTTAAATTGTAGAAAATATTCCATAATCATGGCCAAGCCAGATCTACTCATCAAAAATTTCAGCTAATTGAGTTTATTGTTTTGACGCTTTAAATATAAGGAGACTTGGCTTGAGATAACAAATGTATCCAGCAATGTATGTCCTGGAGAACAAATTTTTATAAAATTATACCTTTTGCTCACTTATTAGGTGGCTAAGAGTTTTCACAGCAGAGTCATATCTGATAAAGAAGTGGATTGTCTCATTTATAAATTATAAACCTAGTGGGTAGAAGTATACAGATGGTCCCCAACTTATGATATTTTGACTTCGGTTTTTTGACTTTACTGTGGTGGGAAAGTGATATGCATTCAATTACCCACACAATCATTTTATTTTTTACTTTCAGTACAATATTCAATAAATTACATGAGATATTCAACACCTTACTATAAAATAGGCTTTATGTTAGATGATGTTGCCCAACTATAGGCTAATGTAAGTGTTGTGAGCACTTTTAAAGTAGGCTAAGCTAAGCTATGATGTTCAGTAGGTTAGATGTACTGAATGCATTTTCGACTTAAGATATTTACAACTTACAATGCGTTTATTGGGATCTAACCTCATTGTAAGTCTAAGAGTGTCTGTACATTTATGTTAATTAAGATTTTATCATTACCTGATCTCTGTCCTCATGAGGCTTACAAGTTGGGGGAGTTTAGTGACAAGCAGGAACCAACTAAGTAAGTCCAGGTGTGGTTAATGCTATAAAGAAGCATCAGACAGACCTTAGGAAGCAGCATATCTGCTGGGCTCACTCTTCACACTTGTATAAATTCAATCAGTGAGGAAACTGTGAACTCAGATGGATTGACACCATCTGTTACTCAAGGCACAGCACGTTCACATCAGTTCCCTCTGCCCCCTACGTTCTGCAGGATGATGTGGAAGGGGGCTGGGTAGATGCTGTGCGCTCAGTGGGTTTGTGTCAGAGCTGAGAAACACCAAGTTTAGGAAACTCCCAGTTGTATATGGGGTCTGCTAGCAACCTTGCCCATCTTCCCCTCCAGAGAGAGATCTCATTATTAACTTGGAATATAAGCAGTTCTTCTCTGGGGGTTGGAGGGAGAATGAAAAGGGAGGAATCTCCGCCTTCTCTATCCTGGTCAGGAAACAAATCTGTGACCCAGGACTATACTACCTCTAGCTTCCAAGGCCATTTGCTATTTAAACATCCTTGTACAAAGCTATCAGTACTCTTGACTCAGAAAACATGCAGAAACATCTGAATTATCTCCCAACAAGGAAATAAGTGATGTGATACAAGGTAATTGAAGGATGTCAGGGGAATGAGAAGCTGACCCCAGGGTGGATATATGGAGAAGGGCAACTGGTCCTAGGAAGAACTGGGAAAGGGTGTTTCCAGAGGCAACAACATGAGGTGGATGATGTGCTTGGTGTGTTCAAGGGGTGTCAAGAAGAGCAGCATGGCAGGAGCTGCATGGGCAAGCAGAAAGGTAGCTGGGGCAAATTTGGGAGGGTACAGGAGCCAGGTCATTCAGGGCCTTGTAGGTCATAGTTTGAGTTGGGAGTTCATCAGAAGAGTGATGGGAAACCTGTGCTGCTCTGTAAGGCATGAGTGACCTGTATTTTCAAATTACAGCTTCAAACCATGTAGTGGGTAAGTCAGTCAATTTGGCTGGTCATACGTAGCATTTCATTTTTAAATAATGAGATAGAATAAGACAGAAGATATCAGTGCCTTTTATGTAGTGGAATGCCTTATATAAATATTGTTTCATGAAACTTTCATTTATTATCAAATTTCAATATTAACTTTTATTAATTAACATTAGTTATATAATTAATTAGAATTGATGTTAATTAATATTGACATTTTTCCCATGTTGACATCTCTTCTAAAGTCAAGATGGGTCTCACAATCAATAGTATCTAAAGTTTGATGAACTATGTTATGAACGTTTTATATGTGCATGTGTGAAGTGTATTGCTATGTGATATTTATTTCTGAGTATGGGTCACAGTCACTATTTTACCTTCAAAGGCCTAGTTATGGTAGCAAGGTTGGGGCAGCCTGGGGAAAGTGGAGTACCACCTAGAATTGGATGCCCCCATTCTGGATGGGGTAATTGAGAGAAGATATAAGTAGCCTTGGGCTCTGGAAGCAAATAGAGTTGTTTCACTGGCCAACTATACCAGACAAGTGTGATCAAGCCACAAGAGTCAGACACTGACAATCAGATGTAATGGGGCTGGAAGAATACCCTGTGAACAGAGGGAATCCAGGATCTGACAAGGCTTTGGGGCTCTTCATAGCAGCATGCCTGATTGGTTAAACCAGCAGGAGTGAAGCCTCAGCCTTTAGTGGCATATGGTGCCAGGATGGTTACTAAGATGAGGTGTTTGGCATAAAGAACCAGGCTCAAGTCCCCTCACAAAGGATGGAGCAGCCAGACTGTGGCACTAGGGAGCCAGCCTCAGGATGAAAAAACTGCTCTTTGCTGGGGTCACCTCCTTAACCACTTCTCAACCAGGCCCAACATGTTGTTTGCCTACTGCTTCCTCTTTTTGTTGAACTCTTAGTTACCTCTATAGAGGAGCCATTTTTTAAAGATATGCTCAGGGAGAGAGCCCACCTGACTCTGCTTTGGTGTCTAAGGTGAGGGGACTGGGTCTCTGGGACTAAATGGAAATCGAGCTAAGGCCTTTCTGGCAAAGAGGGCAACTGGAGTCCCTGAGTGTTGGGTTGGGTTTACATGAATCTTGTGTGTATAAATCTGAGTATAATCTCTCTTAGAGCAGGGCTGAGCCTTTGGGTTAGAGCAGGATCAGTTGCTCTAAGTAAGAGGAGGATGCTGTGTTTGAATCCTGGTGTGGCTTACAACATCTCACCTCTTGAGAGGATGAAATGACTGATGAATGTATAAACCACCATGAGGAGGTTGTGTCAACAAATATAAGGAAGACATAAGAATCTGTGTGCCATGGCTTTGAAATAAAGCACTGTACTTCTTTCCCTCTCCAAGGTCTCTCTGATGAAACCCTATCTTCTTTACTCCATTGCAGACAGAAAGAGGGGACAAACGCTATCTTTTAAGTATTGAACCTAGGCTGCAACTTCAGTCTAGCTAACTTCATCTTTTTAGCTTGATAATGATATGTAGTTCAAGTTATGTAACCTTTTTCCAAGGAACTGAATTTAGTCATAACATCATTTGCCAACAGGCACTCTAAAATATGCTCTTATTGTCAGTAGATTATGACTAAAATTAATCAAATCACTGAAGTCTGCCCATGACCGGTAAATTATCATGTAATAATTAGTTCTTTACCTAATTCTTTGTTCAAACCATAGCTTCTGCCCTTCTTTGTGGGCTTTACAATATCAAAAGGTATTTTTTGAGCTTGACAAATTGACACATTTGGCTTGTTTATTAATTGTTTTCAAGGATAACTTAAAATTTTTAACATTATTTTAATGCATTATGGACAGTTTCTGCCAGTTAACTAAAATGCAATTTGAAAATAAACATGCTACAGATAATTTTTTCTGATTTTCTTGTTATTTTGGCTTATCTATAACAAATTTCATACCTTATGTTCTCAAATATCAAGTGCCTAGATTCTTTCACTTAGATTTTAATTGACATGAAACTACATTCATAAATATGTATGTTGATGCATCCAAATGAATTACCTTTTCTTTAGTCAATATATTTAGGAAGTAATTGCTATTACTAATATATTTTCTTATTAGGTAAGATAATGGGTGTGGATTTTTTAAAATGTATAATAGACTTCTACTGAGCAAAAGCTGGTATTTCATGGTCTTTTAATATCTGTGTGACAAGAAAAGTTCTACCAATTCAACAAAATTCTGTGAGGACAAAAAACAATTTTGTTTGATGCTTTGTCAAAGCTATAAACTCTTAATGTAATCTCCATTGGGTTTATTTTTATTTCTGTGATGTTTTCCTCACCCAAAATACAAATTAAAATGTGCCAAAGAGGAAAGTATTTTAAATGAACCCAACCTGTTTTCCTTTATTCTTGAAAAAGATTATTTGTTGTACAATAATATATGAAACTTTCCTATACTATTTTTAATTTTTTTGTATTAGACTCATGTGTAATACATCTTATAAAAAGTAATGTTGAATGAATACTGAAAACGTAGAGTCTAAATTTTCAAACTCTTTGGGATTGAAATGTATCTAAGCTGAATAACTTAATTTCACTTTGAGGCAGTTTTAACATTGAAGGGAATGCTGACAAGCCTGGGGCACAGAAAGCCAAAAAAATTTGCCATCTGGCCTTTCACAGAAAATGTAATCCAACTGCATTATTCAAATTATTTGGTATTTGTTGTATTCATGGAAAGTAGTCTTTAAGATTGAAAGTTTGGCATTACTGCGCTGAAATTGGGCACTTGAAATTATTGCATTTTCAGGATATACTGTCTCTGTCACAATGACTGAACTCTGCCTTATAGCATGAAAGCAACCATGGACAATATGGAAACAAATGAGTGTGGCTGTGTGCCAATAAAACTTTATTTATAAAAACAGGATCAGGCTGGATTTGGCTCACCAGTAACTTGCCAACCCCTTCAAACCTTTGTTATTCAAAGAATAATCTATGTGCTAAGAATATCGGCATTCCCTGAAGCTCTAAAATGCAGACCCTCAGGCCCCACCTCAGACCTACTGAAGTAGAATCTACATTTTAACAAGATTCCCAGGAGATTCATATGAGCCTTAAAGTTGGAGGATCATTGCCCTAAACTACTCTTCAAGGTGAAGTAACAGGTTACTCTTAGGAAGATCTGGAATGAATAAGTATGTTGACTGGGGCTTAAGACTAGGTTTAGCAGGTGAAGAGCACGCTGTTTCACTGTGGACTTCTAAATGCTAGAATATGGAGACCTTTATCTGGCCCACCAATAACTTTCACTTCCTACTCTAGGTCTTCTCAGATGGTCTGTTCCATTTCTTTAGAGGAGAATGTCCTAATTTCTTGTCCTGGAAATTACTGGCTGTGGGCACTTCTGCATGAGGGAATGGGTGGGATAAGTTATTTAATATACAGATGTGTAAGTATTCCTTCTATTTTTTTATCCATGCTAATGCTACTCAATTTTGTGTTTGGCATTTTTAAGTCTCAAGCTTGTTGACATTCTTCAAATCAGATCAACTGCCCCATCTATTTTAGATCCCTCTGGTGATATTTAAGCTTCCTGGACTGTGCAGACAGACTCAATGATGGGCCACTGAGGAGTTGGACCACAACAGAGTTTCTTGGCCTCAGCATTATTGGCATTTGGGGCCAGATAATTCCTCAGCATTATTGGCATTTGGGGCCAGATAATTCTTTGTTGTTAGGTGCGGTCCTGTGCATTGTAAGGTACGTAACAGGATTTCTGGCTTCTCCTCATTCAATGCCAATAGAATCCCCCACCCCCAGTTGTGATGGCCACACATGTCTCCACATATTGCCAAATGTACACAGGTGGATAAAACTGCCCCTGGCTGAGAGCCACCGAGTCCTAGGGGTGCTGAGAAATCTGTGCCTCTCAGGTGTTGTCAGGGCAGCTACAGGCCCAGGACATGGGCAACCAGCCTCAAGCATTCCCTCTGTTCTTTCAGTGAGGCATAATAATAGTAATTTTTGCTGGATGCAGTGGCTCACACCTTTAATCTCGGTGCTTTGGGAGGCCAAGGTTTTCTTAAGCCCAGGAGTTTGAGATCAGCCTGGGCAACATAGTGAGACCTCATCTCTACAAAAAAAATAGGAATTAGCCAGGCTTGGTGGTGTGCGCCTGTAGTAGCTACTCAGGAAACTGAGGCAGGAGGATCCCTTGAGCCCAGGAGTTTGAGGCTACAGTGAATTACGATCGCACCACTGCACTCCAGCCCGAAAGACAGAGTGAGACCCTGCATCAAAAAAAATTAATTTCCATGTGAGTCACGAAATGAGAAATTTAGGAAACAAAGTCAAAGTCACAGCTTCTCCCGGACCTGCAGCTCCATCAGCTCTTCATCATCCCGTTACTCCCTCTCTGAGCTGCTGACACATCCTCTTTCTGTTCTCTCTGTCCATATCATTTCTGATTCCATTTTCTTCTTTATTGTCATTTAAAATAATATCTCATGGGGAAAAAAATGAATATGTATTGTCTGTCTGGCATTTTGAACTGAAATCTTCACCATAACGTCCTCTAAAGTAAAATGCTAGAGATCGGGAAACAAATTGAATTTTATAGTTTAGAAATCTTTCACATTAGAATTTTGTTATTGCCTAGTTTTAATTGTTTGGTACATGTAACATTTTAGAAAATTATTACCAAGGGACTTAATTTCTGTAGCTGATCCTATAAGTGGCTCATCCCAAGTCAGAGTTGGTAATATGACTGTTCTTTGTGAGGAAGACAGCTGGCATTTGCTGAGTTTGTTTGAGTAATGATGGCCCTCAAAAATATTTCCAATCTGATCAAACCTAATTCATTTACTCTTGTAAAAAGAGTCACTTTATATTATACAGCGATTAAAATATTAATTTTTCAAATATTGAACTTTATTTTCCATTTGGTTATTTACTGAATTTGTGGTATGCAAATTTGTAGTTTATTCAATTGACTATAATAACAGTTGCCAGAGTAAGTCTGGGTCAGCCAGGGAACTGGCTCTGTAATCTACCTCCTGAGATGAAAGTACTGCATAGCAGATCTGATTTACAGTTTCATTCGGATAGTTCATCATTTTTCAAAGAGAAAAAAACAGTTACATATAGCTCAGTGCTCCTGCTAGTACACACTGTGCCTTTGTGAGGATTATAGATTATTTACAAAATGGCCCCATGTCTTCAACTTTGCCTTTGTCCATGTTTCTTGCACTGTGACTTTTTGGCTCCTCCCATCAATAGTTGGAGTCTACTTCTCTTCCCCTTGGATCTGGGGTAGCCATTTGCCTTGCTTTGGCCAATGGAATGCAGGAACAGTGATGACATGCCTTCTCTGAGCCTAGTCCTTAAGAAATATTTTTGAGGGCCATCATTACTCAAACAAACTCAGCAAATGCCAGTTCTGTTCCTCACAAAAAACAGTCGTATTACCAACTCTGACTTGGGATGAGCCACTTATAGGATCAGCTACAGAAATTAAGTCCCTTGATAATAATTTTCTAAAATGTTACATGTACGAAACAATTAAAACTAGGCAATAACAAAATTCTAATGTGAAAGATTTCTAAACTATAAAATTCAATTTGTTGTTCAATCTGTTGTCTTTGTCTTAGAATATTATGCAGCCCTCATGAGATTAAGCCAGGGCTAGATTGCTGGAAGATGACAGATGACAGATCACATGGGAGAGAAGAGCCATCCCAGCTGAGGCCACACTAGACCACTAAGTCCTAGCTAACCAAGCATTTGATTGCAGTTGTGTGAGTGAATTGCCAACCTGCAGAGTTGTGAGCTTAGTAAAGATAGATAATAGTTGATGTTTTAAGCTACTAAATTTGGGGATGATTTGTCATATGACAAAAGGTAACTAAAACAGTGAGAATTGGAAAAAGGCACTGCTTTGGGTGGATGAATTATATAATGGTACCTCTTATTCTGATGCAGATCTTTCTAGAGTACACATTGTTACTATCTCCCTCCGGTATCCTAATGCAGGCTACAGAATTCACAATCAGAAACAATAGCCATGAAATCTAGAGTCAGGTTGCTGCCCTCCGCCCTAGGCACAGCCACTTAGAAGCTGTGTGATCTTCAGGAGGGAACCTCATCCCTGAAAGCCAGTATAGGGCTTATACAGTTCAGGTATTAGAAAGGACTCACTAGATACCACAGAGTGTACTGTAGGTGCCAAGGGAGAGCTTTCCATTTGGCCCTCTGAAGGTTTGCTGAAAAATCCATTTGCAAAAGGCAGATTAATTGGAGAAAAGGCATACTAATTTACTCAATGTGTAAACATGGAAGCCTTCAGAACAAAGACCCAAAAATACTGAGGAAATTGTCCATTTTTATGCTTAGATTCAACAAAGAATGGACAGGAATATAGAAACATGGTTGGACAAATAGAGTATGATCTAGTGCTAATGGACTGAGTGGGGAAATCCAGGAAGACCTTTCTGTCTAGATTCTTCTTGGCATCTCTAAGCAGCCTTCCTTCCTTCTGGGTGTGGGCGGAACCCTCTCTGGAATGGGGGGTCTTAGGACCTACAGCCAAACAAGCTAGGTCAGAGAATTTCTTTATGGCCAGTTTCTACACAAAAAAGCAGAGGAAAAGTTATAATAGTATTTTCAGGTTTTATGGCTGGCTTTGTGGCGAAGGGGCTCTGGTTTGTATGGCATGCCTTGGGGAAGAGGGATGCTAGTTTGTATGACTAGCCTCAGGGGAAAATGGGACTGAGAGATAAGAGAGCAGCAGAAGGTCAGAGAAAAACCTTTTCTTCTGAGGCCCTCAGTTTGGGGTATTGCTTTCTGAGCCCCCAACAATACGCATGTGAAGCTTTTGTTTAAAGAGAAAAAGGATATGGTGCAGTAAGAGAAAGTAAATGTGGGCAACATCAGGAGTCAGAGAGACATTCCAGCAACCCAGAGCCCTTTCTTTCTTTCAGCACATAGGGCCGGGCTGAGTCACTGGCTTGAACATCAGGATCTCTGTGCCCAGTCTTGGCTTGGGGAGAGTCCAGAGAAGCTTTCAGGGCAAGGGTGCTCCTGAATCTCTTTGGTCCTAATCAAGCTAGGCCAACCAGTTAAGGCAGTGCAAACGTGCAGTAAAGTAACTTATTAGGTGGGTTGCCAGGACAGTTTCCAACCAAAAAAAAAAAAAAAAAACAACTTAAATCTCACTGCCCCTATCTTGGCCAAGAGTCTAAAAGCAGACCTCCGGCACTTTCAGAGATAAAGAAAGCTTTTTCCACCCCAGCTGTGAATCAGTTCTATCTACACAGCCTCATTTTCCTTATTTGTAAAATGAGGATAATTATACACCTTTTTACAGGATTTTATGGGGTTTATATGAGGTGATTCATGCAGAATACTTACCACGAGTACCTGGAACTTAGTAAATATTCAAAAAATCTTCTGTTACTAATTAAATAAAGAGTACTCAACAAGGAGTCAGCAACCAGATTTGAACCATGTGACTTTGGACACAGCACTTCAGCTATCTGGGCCTCAGTTTTCTTATATTAAATTAGGGAAGTAATGATTATGTTACCATATCCTGTGATAATGTCATGATCATCTTTAATGCCCCAAGAGCCAAGTAAGAACACCCTTTTATAGTTAGTTCATGCAAGTTAGCATCTAGTGGGCAAAAATGCTAGAAAGAATTACTTTTCTTTATTCCTAATTCCAAGAGGGTAGTGCATAAATTCTGTGGACAATCTAGTAAGCAATTTTCCAAAGTACGTTGCCTGAAGGCTCTAGGTTTAGAAAAAGCCATCAAGAAGAGGTTTGAGAAACTTTGGCATTGAAAGTCTGGGCATCAGAGAATAATTCTTTTAGGACCACTTTGGTGGTGGGGATGCACTGGATTCATGAACCATTGGTAGCCATGGAGTTTTCCCTAGTGGTTGGTGGACTGCTAGAGACCTTAGGTTGGGATGTCACTTGCTAGACACCCAAGGAAGGAGTGAGTGAGAAACTTGGTTTGCCACAGTGCCCTTCTTAACTGATGCTTGGTTTCATCTCTGAAACAATCTTGACACTCGTGATGCTCCCTAATGCCTTAATCCCCCTCATTCTGCTCAAGGTATACCCTCTTGCTACCTGTATTCACCCTCTGTGCATCCACACTTGCTAGGGCTAGACACTGAGTGAAAGTGTAGCTATTCCCTGCAGAAGGAGCTCATGGCTAGGAGCAGAACTAATGATTTACAGCAGGGATTAGCAAATATTTTTTGTAAAGGGCCAGATAGTAACTATTTTAGACTTGATGAGACATACAGTTTCTGTCACAACTACTCAACTCTGCCATTGGTTATAGCACCACAGCAGCCATAGACCACATGTCAATTAATGGGCATGTCTGCATTCCAGTAGAATTTTATTTAGAAAGTGGGGGTAGCTGGTTTTGGCCCTCAAGCTACAGTTTGCTGACTCCTGGTTTGGCAGAAATAAAATACATATATTGTTAAGGGCTGTGCAACAGAGTGTTTTCAGGATTTCGGGTTTTTTTTTTTTTTACGTGGAAAGTCTTGTCCATTTTGAAAATGATATAACATTATAAAGACATTAAGGTTAATCCTCAGAGTGGTATCATGTAAACGTATTTCAGAAAATAACAATAGTAGTCCAGCGAATAACTCCTCCAGGTACTGAAGATTATATTTGTTCTAGGTGGAAAGCTGGTAAGCCTCTCAAAATGAGAATGTTGGTAACAAATAAAAGTTGACATCTGAATTAGATCTCTGACACAGAGAACAACAGGCATTTTGAAACTTGAATACCTATAGAAGCCCCTTGAAGTGCAAGGCTACTTGAGTTAGAAGCAACAATGAAACTCATCTCAGTTATATGAAAAGAATCATATATATATATAAAATTTATATATATAATGTAAATTATATATATATAAAATTTATATGTATACTGTAAGTTATATATATATAAAATTTATATATATACTGTAAGTTATATATATATAAAATTTATATATATACTGTAAATTTTATATATATAAAATTTATATATATAATGTAAATTTTATATATATATACACACATATATATATGTAAAGAGAGAGAGAGAGAGAGAGAATTTGGCCATGGACTGAAGGTAATAAATACCATTTAACAAATGTAATGTTTCAACATTGAAAATGAAGAAAAGGCCTGAAAAAGCCTGGAAGAGTTGACATTTTTTATTTAAAACTTTTATTGGGGAAAAGTTTAATGCTTTATGCTACAATTTGATTTTCTGGTTTTCAAAGCAGCCAAGATACAGAAACTGTAGCCTCATTAAATCTAAAGAAATAAGCGAGTTGATCAAGTGTGCTCATTGGGTACATAATAGATAGATGAAATGCAAATACTTACTGGAAAATATGATTAAATGCATAGTGTTTTCCAAGTCATTTTAACGTTTATGTCCAAATTAATTTTATTTTAGGAATCAGGTAGATAAATTGTAATTTACTGCTTTTCACCCAAACTTGAATTGGAACTAATATTAAAACTTATGATCTTTGGTTCATGGGTTAATTGAAAATCCTGAAAGGAGTTTTTTCTGGCAATTTAAAAAAACAGAATTTTTAAATCACTTAGCAACGTAATTTAACATTTATAAAGTAAAAATAAAAGCCACTAATAACCCCTCTATATTGTTTATTCTTTCTTCTTAAAGATTTCACTCTTAAAATACTGCATCATTAAGCAAGGTGCCCTTGTAGTCTGAAAGCAACATATGGACAGAGTAAATATAATCCCGATTAAGCTCCCTGTTTTATATGGAATGGCAGTAGAGCCAGACGTTTTAAATACCTGCAACTTGTCAACTCCTAATTTGTGGTTTCCCATAGGACTAAGGCACTATAGTATATTTTTCCTAACTACAGACGTTTGCCATTTTTAACCATAATAAATATACCAAAAGTTTTTAAAGCATTATATTATCTACCTCATTTAAAGATAAACATCTGTTTGCTTTAAAATTGGAATAAAGTCTATGAATCATAGAATAAGTGGCACATTTTATAGGCCATATGCACAAACTCTAGAAATGGGCTAATTTTCAAAATTTATTATGGACAGGCAATTATGTGCTTGAAATTTTGCAAGCCTATATGATTCATTACCTAAGCCACATTGAGGATTTTTGCATTTAAAATGTTTTTTTTTTAAGAGGGCAGTCACCTGGGCATATTTATTTTTTTGAACTCAGTGACTAGAGGTGCGGCCAAGATGAAAGGCAACTGAAATTGGCCTATGTTCATGAAGCAGAAATTATGATCATCAGAAAAGTTAGCTTTCGACATAAGGATGCTGACAAAATGAATCTTCATTCCTTAAAGTTAGCCAGGAAAAGAAATGTTTCAGAGGATGCAACTCAGGTTCTGAAAATTAAAATCTGAGCTACAAATGGGGAAAGTCTTACTTTATAATTTCTGCAAAATTTGAGTTTACCTTTTATGACTCTGTGTGGTCTATGACATGCAGCAGAAAAAACTTGTAAACATAAGTTTTTTGACAAAAGATTAGAATCATGATCTTCCCTTGCTATGGTTTAACAAGCCAACCAACCAGTTTGTTTAGAGGTGAAATTACATTACGATTGGGGAATCTTTCTGACATTCACATAATTTATATAAAAAGCATACACACACCTGGCTGGAAGAAACATATTCAGGTATGTAGCTTTTTGTTTGGTGGCTATCTCCAAATTGTTTTAATTTTTGCCAGAAGACTATACTGATGTCCACTTTCAGGAATGTAGGTGTATCTGGTAGAGATTAGAAACAGGTTTCCCTAGGTCTTTAGATAACAGGTAGGCTTTTCTGATGTGTGTAAGGTGCAATGAAAATCTGTGGTTCTGCATTATCCTTTCTCATTAAAAGATCCTTTTTCTGTACCGTGCAATCATATACTTTTATTGGGAGATTATGGAAAGGGCCTTCACCTCTTGTACCCTGTAAAACATAAAATATTGCTATAGTATCACTGTGTGCTTACAGTGGAAAGTAAGTTTGACAGTAAGCTTTATCCTCACTTTTGGTCATATTTTCTTCTTTCAGGGAAGGAACCAGTTCTGCATTAAAATTGTTTAAATGTATGAGGTAGTGAGAGTCAACCTAGTTATTTAATTTGCATGCAAATGGAATTGCCCCCAGACTTCCTTTTCTTTCTTTCTCAGATTCGTGTCAGGACCAGGCCATCTATCTGGTGCTGGAAATCATCTCTCCCTCAATAACCTGCCTCAGTGGTGGTGCAGTGTTCCCTAATATGGGCACTGCCAAGTCAAGTGCAATGACAAAACTTATGTTATGCAAACTTATTCTAAGTGTATACTTTATGTAAAGGTGCACATTCTTGGGAGATAAGGCAAGTTTCTGCATCTTCTAAGTTACTAAGCCTCTCTCTGTTCCTCCGCATAAATAGGTGTGGTATTTGCAGAACTCTCTTCATTGGTTAAAAAAAAAAAAAGCCAACTTATGTATAGGCAGGTAGCTAGAAGAGGTGTTTTGGCCCTTGTGGTTATTAACTTTGAGTTCTAATTCTTTCCGTTCAATTTGACAAATCTTTATTGTGCACCTGTTATGTGCCCACTGTACTGTGAGAATGGATGAGACATAGTACCTGCCCCAAAGAGCTCACAGGCTGCAAGGAGAAAAAGACATAAAGACAGCTCTAGCACATCTCAGACAATTACTATTACTTTCCTGTGAAAATGCATCTTCTAATAAATGCCAGGTATTGTTCTGAGCTCTTGATATATGTTATCTCGTTGCATCCTCTCAATAACACTATGCGGATTATTATCCTATAGTACAGAGATACAATTAAAGTTAACTAAATTTTTGAAAGTCAGAGTTCCATGCCTACTTCATTGGTACCTAACTCAAGGAGTTGTTGGTTTCACATTTTCCTGGGGAAAGCACTGCATTTCATTCAGAGCTCTGTGTTAGGATATGCATCCTTCTTTCTTTCTTTCTTTCTTTTTTTTTAAGCAAGGTCTCACTTTGTCACCTAGGCTAGAGTGCAGTGGTGCAATCACAGCAGCCTCGACCGCCCAGGCTCAAGTGATCCTCGCACCTCAACCACCAGATTAGCTGGGACTACAGGCATGCACCACCATACCCGGCTAATTTTTAAACTTTTTTGTTGAGACGAGGTCTCGCTATGTTGCCCAGACTGGTCTCGAACTCCTGCACTCAAGCCATCCTCCCACCTCGGCCTCCCAAAGTGCTGGGATTACAGGCGTGAGCCACTGTGCCTGGCCTAAGATGCGCATCCTTCTTAACTTGACATTTTAAAAAAGTTTCTTAGTTTTATATAATCGTTTCTTTGAAAATAACACATTGCCTCCTACCCAACACAAGGAATGTATTATAAGCCTCCTTCCCCTTGGACTCTGAGTCTAGCCTACTCCCATTTTCCAGGGCCATTTCTCTCCCCACTGAGATGCTTTCACTATCAACTCTCTTTTACAAATTCCAGGGCACTTAAACCTCTGTTTCCACCAGGAGACTGAGTATACTAGTTACCTGCTCCTGCAGGGCACATTTTGTCTTCTCTTTTTCTCAGCCTCTCTATTGCATTAGCCCTGAAGCCTGGTTTTGCATAATCACAAATTCCGTTTATGCCTTTCCCCAAGCAAAGGTATGGTCCTCTTGCAAGGAGGAACTGCTATCCGCTTAGAGTAATTAGCTTCCTTTGCAGCCAGCTTCGACAATATCATTTATTTCGCCTCAATCACCTTACTTATGACTCTAATTTGCACAGAAGCATTGATTGCACCTTTTCAAAGGAACCAGTGGAGTTGCTTTAATGCCCATTCTTGGTGACGGAGTCTTTGCCTGGTTGAAGTTCTAAATGCAAAACTTTTATTTCCCTGTGTGTGATTCACTTTTAGAAAATAACTTTTCTAATTTCTAAGATTTTTTTTTTTTTTTTGGTCAAAAGGCAGAAAACATGGCAGAGACCAAATGAGGGCCGTTTGAAGTGGTTTTCTCTAAGTTCAAAGATTGATACCATAAGGACTTGCTTTCTTTAGATCTTGTTCTAGCTCCCTCTGAGGTAGCCAGTAGGATGCAGAATATATATCTCTGTCAAATTTCAACTGGACAATTGTTGGAGCTCTGTAAGTTCTCTGTATCTGGCAGTTGGTATAGCTACTTGTGGAGACCTAAGTGTCAGCATTAGCAGTGGCCTTGCCAAACCTCACCTTGGTAGCCCTGGGCTGGGAGGCTTATTTCTCTTTGGGTCACTCCTCAAGTTATAATAACGTATGGGATTCAGAGAGCTGAATGTTGCCTTTACTGTCCTAGACAACCCCTTCTAAGAAGAAGATGCACTTTCTGAGTAGAGTGGGAGAGATACATCTTTTCTTAAATAGAGGCCTAGAGTAGTACCTGGTACACTGCTGATTCATGTATGGAGCCACATCATTAAGCTCACAGACACTGTGCAGGGAACCATAACATCTCACACTGGCAGGCTTATCTTGGGAGAAAGGCCAACGGATCTTTCTCCATAACATCTATTATGGACTTTTAAAAACTAACTATGTTTTTGATTTAGCCAAACAAACTAATCCCATGCTGAGCCTGAAAGGTCACACCGCTGGTTCAGGAAAAACGTCCAACTTCAAAGCGAAGCTTTTCTGTTTAGCTGCAAGGGTGGGAAAAGGGGATTCAAAAAGGCAAGCAGTGTGTGTGGCGGCTCAAAGCTTTTGATGAAGAAGAGCAATGGAGTGAACCAAGAAAAGTGATCTGGCAGAGTAGCAGGTTTGAATTGGATAATATTAGGGGAGTATGCTGGCAGGGCTTGAGTGGGACTGAACACTGGAAAATGGTGTACTTCTGTGTGTGTTAGGAGGAAGCAAGTGGGCAATGTAGAAAAAGTTGAGTTTTGAGAGGTCAGGATGTATAGAATAAAGGAATGAAAATCTGTAGACACTTTGACCAACAAGGAAACAATTATAGCAATTCAAACACAACCCCAAATTGTCATTAAATCCATGCAGTATACACTCCTGGCCTCATGATTAATGCCAAAATTAAAGATGATCTTTTCATAGGCAAGTGTTCATTAAGAGACTTTTCTGTTTATTTATTAACTCAATATTTTTTAACTGCAAAAATTAAGTAAAAAAATATCATTACTGTCATTGTTCAGGAATATTGGGCTATATAGAATGTTAATTGAGGATCCAGAGAGAAATCATATGTACCTGATTAGGAAAACTACGATTAGGATTTATAAAGAATGCACACATATTCCAGGACTATACTGTGTAATATTTTAAGTGTCTGGTTTATGAAATTTATTTGGAATATAGGATTGAGGTAATGAAGTATACTTTTATGAACCATCTAGATCAAGTAAGATAAGGAAATGGTCAGGGGCTATTATTTTCCTTATTAGGTAGTCTAATAACCAAATATGCCTTTGAGCTTAGTGACTGCAGAGGTGCTTTGTGACAGTGATTTATACTCTCCACTTAGGATGGGTTGTGAGGTCAACTGTGGCTTTGCAGAATGAACCTTGAGGAAGATTGACCATTCAAAAAAAGGCAATTGGTGAAAATAGTTTTTTATATGGTTAGATTGTTTTACTGTTAGTTTTTGATGTTACATTCTAGCTTCATAAAATAATATTATTTCATTCGGCGTTTAGTTTGATTTGACTTAGTAACAAAGAAAAAAGGGCATGTATACTTGTCTCAGTCCATTTAAGCTGCTCTAACAAATTACCTTAACTTATAAACAATAGAAATGTATTGCTTACAGTTCTGAAGACTGGGAAATCCAAGATTAAAGTGCCAACAGACTGGGTGTCTGGTGAGGGGTCACTCTGCTTCAAAGATAGTGCCTTCTTGTTGCACCCTCACACGGTGGAAGGGAGGGAACACTGTGTCTTCACATGGTGGAGTGTGAAGGGGAGCTTCCTTCAACCTCTTTTATTAGGGTGCTAATCCCATTTATGAGGGTGGCCCCTCATGACTTAATCACTTTCCAAAGGCCCCACATCTTAATATCACACAAGGGGGATTAGGTTTCAATAGGAGTTTTGGAGGGACACATTCAGGCCATAGCAGTGCCCATGTGCAGAAGTGTGCCTAGTTGTAGATCTGCGTCCTAGGCAGTATATAGTCCCGTGGAAAAGGCAGATGAAAAGCAGCTTGAAAGGAGACTTATAACATCATCTGCATTTCCCCACTGTGATTTATAAACTGAAAATAATCATTCAACCATCCATTATTCAGTAAACACTGATGGAGCAGCCATTATAGGCATTGATTGAGCACCTATGTGCCAATCAGTGTGTTCGGTGTAATGCAAATACAAATATGGATGAAACAGTCTCTTGTCTGAAGGAATTTACACACTATTTGGGGACACAGACATGATTTAAAAAGTACAAATTGATAGGTGCTTAAGTGGATATAAAATATTTTAGA
Organism: Nomascus leucogenys; assembly: GCF_006542625.1. NCBI lineage: Eukaryota > Metazoa > Chordata > Mammalia > Primates > Hylobatidae > Nomascus > Nomascus leucogenys. The sequence continues at coordinate 10,829,444 of NC_044406.1, forward strand.
AATTTAGGGATCGTTGCCTAATGTTGCCCAAGTTAAGCCATTAGAAGGGAAGACACAGCGGTGAAATACGTACTACCTGGAGGAGCTTTGGCCAAAGAGTTGGTGCAGTATTTAAGTTTTACAACAACCATCAAGTAGCATCATTATTGGCCTTTTGATAAATAAGGAAACAGAGGTTTCCAGAGGTGAAGCAACTTGCACCAGGGCAAATGTCTACATGGGTAGAGCCAGGATTTCTATCTCAGTCCACTTCACTCCAGAGCCCACCTTGCCTATGTTCCATGTTGGATCTTGAAGGGTAAGTGGGAATTCACCAGTTAGTGTGTAGAGGAAAGGAAATTTTGGCCTGAGAGCAAAGCATGTAGAAAGGTCCTAAAATGTCAAAAAGTTTCTGAGTTTGGGTTAAAGCATTTTAAGAGAAGGACAGCAGGAGGGAAGGAGCTTGAGGGTGGGGAGATTGTCAGTAAACAATTAAGGGCTACAATCCAGGCCAAACATCCATCTGGGAGCAGAACATTTTAGTTTAGTCTTATTTTAGAGAGGCTCACTTCTAAGGATTTTTTTAATTCAATGTGGTTAAAATATAGACAAATTTAATTTATTGAACCCCAAATCATGTTTTTTGAATGTTCCAAGGCATTTTTCTCATATTAGGACAGGATGCATATGATCATTTATAGATACCAGGCTTCTGTGTATGGACCATAGTTTGACTACATGAAATTTGTTTTTGTTTGTTTCTTTGTTCTTGCCTTTATGCCTTGATGTTTTACATCATTGTGTATTCTTTGCTTTTTACATCTTTAACCCCACTGATTATACTCTCGTTGGTCCTGGCTAACCTATGTCAAACCACTGTCCATTTTCAGGTACCCAATTTGCCAGTTCATTAATTTCAGGCATATTTCATTCTTTCAGCATTCCTGGGAAAGAATGAAGTAAGAGATCAGGCATAGCCTGAACAAATTCTTGCTTATATACCACAGCATCACTGGAAAAAGTTTAATGATTTTTTTTTTTTTTTTGAGACGGAATCTCCCTCTATTGCCCAGGCTGTAGTGCAGTGGTGCAATCGCGGCTCACTGCAACCTCCGCCTCCTGAGTTCAAGAGATTCTCCTGCCTCAGCCTCCCAAGTAGCTGGGACTACAGGCACTTGCCATCATGCCCGGCTAATTTTTACATTTTTAGTAGAGACAGGGTGTCACCATATTGGCCAGGCTGGTCTTGAACTCCTGACCTCATGATCCGCCCACCTCGGCCTCCCAAAGGGCTGGGATTACAGGCGTGACCCACCACACCTGGCCAATGGTATTTCTTAATAAACAAATTTGGATAGCAATCAAGCCATTCAATGGTAAATGGGATTTTCCCTCTACGCATTCTAAAAGTTGATTCGAACCTCTCCTGAGAATCGTTCTTCCTGATAGACCGCAGTTTCACAGTACTTCTGTGCTATCTGCAACAGGTTTCCCATTAGTGGCACTCAAGGACTGGATTCTCAGATTGCCAAGTATTCCTTAGGCTCATTACTACCATGTTACACCAATACAGTGTTGATGGTATCATAAAAGTTAATAACCACTGCATAAATGTCAGTTTTTCCATTGGAAGTGAAAACAACATTTCAATACTCAGCATTTTTCAGACATGTTTAATCATTTGCATGCACATTTAGTTATGCGTAAAATGGTCTATGGAGTATTGTCAAAAAAATAAAGAAGACAAAACCTGGCTTTATATGAGAGAAGAGAGAGAGAAAAACCAGCCTAGGAAGAGTGAATGTTGGTTCATATTTTGGGGGAAACTGATTAGTTAGTTGGGAAAGAGGTCAAAGTAGGCAGTTTGTCCTTTAGTAGGCCAACTAGGGTTATCAAAGAGAACCATCACAGTTCTGAAGGATCTCCGAAAACCTTGAGATCTTAGCTGAGAAGTACATGTGACACGTTGTCTCCGTGTGAGGTTGGCCACTGTCCCCTACCTTAGGCAAGGTCTGCACAATTTCTCTCCTCAGAATGCTCACATTTTAAAGATAAAAAAATTTATTTTTATGTAGTCTGTGGATCTTCATTTTAGGTTATTTTATTTGTTAGGGTTTTGATTTTGACATCAACATTGATTTTCAATGGGCTCCAAACTTTCCTTACCTTTGTTAGTTGGTCCACGTTTTACAAATGTTCATCTGTGCAACTAATGGTCTACCTAAATGATCTGTTTCAATGAGGTGACTTTTCAGTTCTTTGCCTCCCCTTGACTGCACTCAAGGTAAATGGCATCCCAGTCATGTCAGTTGAACTGTTCAGCACATTTTACTGACAGCATCCTGGAGTGAGGACTGGGAGTCTCTTTACTTGACTCACTCTTAATTTCAGGAAAATTACAAACTTCACTTTATTTATAAACTTCAGGCCTCCAGTTCTCAGCGTAGTTTAGTTTAGTGAGTTTTTGTTTTCTTTTTGTTTTCAAGTCAGTTTTTAAAATCTCTAAAATGACTGAGTTTGAGGCCATGATGTTTCAAGTTATTTTAGCCTTTAATTCTGGAGCTAGGACCATTCTTCATAAAAACTTTTCTCCCAACGCATTCCCCTTTACCTTCAAGGCATGCAATAATATTTCAGAATAGTGTCATTTTAGGAAATATATCAAAAAAATTTATCAGAAAGCAATGATGCATAGGAAGAAAACTTAACGAAATATTGTCCTATCTGGAACCATTTTTTTTTTTTCTTCATGGGTAAGTTACTGATTCTATTAGAACTCAAATTGTGATTGCTTTCTAATTCACGGGCACTTTTGCATCTTGATTACTGACACTAAAGGAAAGATCAAATTTGTTTTCCCAAACTATTGTTATTGTTGCCGTTGTTATTGTTATTAACATACACCATTTACTGAGTGTTTGTTATTTTTCAGGCACTCTGCTGTTTTATGAGACAGGCATTAGTGTCCCCACTTACAGTTAAGGAAACTGAGGCACAGAGCAGTTCAGTGGCATGAGGTCACACAGCTGGTAAGTGACAGATCCAAGATTTGAACTCTGACTCTAAACCTTGAACTCCTAATATTCTATTACATTTGATTTTTGCTGGTTGACTATTGTTATGACTCTTCCATAAATTTCTATATTATTTTAGGTCTCCCAACAAAATGTATGAACAACCTGTGATTCAAGGAACTTTAAAAAAAAGTCCCTTTTCAGATATTTTAATGGCTCTTGAAATTAAAATTCAAAAAGCTCAGGATCACCATAGTTAATCACAACTAGAAGCTCTTATAGAATTGCTTTCTGCTTAATTCTGTAGGGGAAAAAGGCTAAATGGAAAGAAAGTAATTTATTGCCAAAATACTGATTTCTGCCTCTGAATTTTGGCAAATCACCTATATCTTTTAGAATTGATATTCGATAGAAGAGATCAGATTTGTGAACCTGAGCCCTGTATTTGCTATGCTCTAACTACTAAAGCAGATGGGTTGACTGATGTTTATTCATTCAACAAACATTTAGTTTCTGGTGATGCTTACTTGGAGCTAGCTACAATACAAGACACTGTAAAAGGAATAAAATAACAGTTGTCTCTAGGGTTCCATAATCTAAAAGAGGAAGGCATATCTGAAAGCAAATACGTATATTTCTATAAGCAATTGCTAGTACTTATTGAATATTTCTCTGAGCCAGGTGATGTTCAAAGCTCCGTACACATAATGTACATAGTTTGGCAATCAAGACCCTATAAAAAAAGGTGCTGTTTTAATCCCCCTTAAGAAATTGAGGCATGAAGAGGTTAAGTGACTTTTCCAGGGTAACAACTATCAGTGAAAGAGGAGGAAATTCAAATACAGAGAGCATGACCTGGAACCGGTGCCCTTGACAGGGTCATGGGTGGGTGTGTTCTATTCTAGCTGAGAAGAGGACATTGGAGCTTGGTTATGAATGACAAGCTCACACTGGGAAGGCCATCCCAGCTAAGGAAATATTTGGAAAAATAACAGAGGCAGGAAAGTAGAAAGCAAATGTTTGTGGAGCAGTGTCAGATCAGCCTGGTAGGAATGCCATGTGTATGACATAATGTGGTTAAAGGAGTTAAGGGTCACTTTATAGAGGGCTGTAAAGACCAAACTGAGAAAATTAATTCATAATTCATTTAGCAGATCTTGTGTCTCACTAGCCACGTGTCCATTTTATACATATCAATTCATTTATTCCTCATGATGAGGTGGTGTGTCATATAACCATTCCCATTTCACAGATTGGGAAACCAAGTATACAAACAGATTAACTTGCCCAACATCACGTAGCCAGTAAGAGGTAGAGCTGGGATTCAAATGAGGAAGCCTGGTTTCCGAGGCCATAAGTATAACTGTGATGATGCCTTACTACTTACAAGTGGAATGATGTGATCAGAGTTCAAAACCCATGAGTGAGGACCCATAAACGGGAAAGGAAGGAAAAGAAAGACAAGTGACTTGGGGAGAAGAGACCAGCTGAGGTCACTGTGGCACTCCACTGGAGAGACAGTCAATTGACACCAGGATGGTAGCAATGAAAAGGAGAAAGATGAATGAGGTAGGGATGGGATTTGGAAGTAGGAGCTCAGAGTGCAAATTCTGACCCTGTCCATTACTGGTTACTGAGTGACCTTGGACTGGTGGATTAGCCTCTGTGCTTTGATTTTCTAATTCGCAAAAAGGGGAAATGCAGCAGAGCCCGGGTGAATGAATTCTATTTTGGCCCTGCTGATTGGGAGGCGTCAGCAGGCCATCCATCTGGCTGGGCCCAGCAGGTCAGTTAGAAATCTGGGTCTGGAGCTCAAGAAAGAGGTCAGGCCTATAAATGTACTTAGGAGTCACCTCTAGGGATGTGAGAGTTGAAATTGCTAAGAGGGATGTCTAGAGGGGAAGAGAAATGAAGGGAAGAGAGCTGATGAAAAACCACTCACCTCTTCCTGAGAACAGGTCAGGATTGATCAGGAGATTACTAGGAGCATATTCCATTTGTCTATATTCATTATTTGATAGTTAATATATTTTTTGAATATGTGAAACTGTCGCTGACCACTTTTCTCACATCAGCATTTTTTACCTGCACACAATTTATCATGAGCTTGAGGTTGTGAGCACTGATGACACTTATTTATTGGTCTCCATATTTGCCGTTGCTTTGGAGAAAATCACTACAGCAGCATGACCTCAACAGCAGCCTCATATTACTAAATTCATGAACAAAACCTGAAAGTAGGTTTTCCCTTCTGTATTTATGTCCCAAAGTCATCATTTTCTTTTCTAAGCAGCATCATATGTTGCCAGAGAAATTATGAAGCTGTTATTTGGTGTTTTATTAATGTATGCATTCCCTTAATTTAATTTGGAATTGGAAAAGGTACTGTGTGACTTAAGTTGTTTGGAAGAGCAGTTGCCCCAAATGGGCTTTGAATTGGCTTCTGTTAATGCCTGTTTTGTTTTTCACTCTCACGTCCCTTAGTACACATCACTAGTGTCTATCTAGACTACCTGCTTTTACCTAAGGCTCACCTCAGCAGGCTGCACCATTCAAAAAATAAAAATAAAGCATGCCAACACAACACCAGGAAGCCTTGCAAAATCAATGTAGGTCTTCGCTGAAGGTCTTGAGGTCATTCCATGTGAATGTATGTGTGTGAGATGTGGGGGTCATCACATCTCACTGCAAAACTTTCCCCTAATTATCATTCAACTTTCTCTGTTTTCCAAATCCTACTCCCTCCAGTACTGCTCAAATTCCATTTCTTCTCTCCTCTTCTTTCTCTCAGCCACCAGACCCTCCTCCACTTTTTAAAATCTTTTGATATTAAATTAGACCTCTTATCTGACTCCCCACTCGCATCCTCATTTGCAGTCCTTGTCAAAACCAACCCCTTCTCTTTATTATTCACCATCACTAGGAAGTCAGAGAGGATGAATTTTAATGCTTTGACCCTGTCAAGAAAATGTTGATTTTATAATACTAATTATTAAAAAAGTACTGAGCCCCATTCAATAAATCATATACAGCAGATTCCTAACCAAAGAGCATTTATCTTTTTGTATTTTAGTGAGATTTCACTGACCTTTGCAGACGAGTTGTGTTGACTTTCTTTGGAGTCTGTTTCTGGCTTTTCGTTGTTGTTTTTGCAGCCTTGAGTAGATGGCAAGTGCTAAATTCCAAGTGTATGGCGATCTCCCCTGATCCACCATAGTGGGGAGGGGAGATAAATCTAACTCTGAAATTCTCCTTTACCCATTCTTGCACCCCCATTTAAGCACACACAAAGCAGGAAAAATATAGTAATCAAACTCTTTCAAGGTTTTTGTTTGTTTGTTCAAAGATAAAAGTTAAACCTGGTTAAAAATGAGTACAAGAAATTCCAGGCCTCATCCCAGTCAGGCATTCAGTGGGTAGATGGATGGATTGATGGATGAATGGATGGATGGATGGATGGATGGATGAACAGACAGACAGATGAAAGGATGGATGGATGGATGGATAGATGGATGAATGGGTGGATGGATGGATGGATAGATGGATGAATGAGTAGATGTGTGGGTGGGTGGATGGATGGATGGAGAGATGGCTGAGTGGATGGATGGGTGGGTGGGTAGACTGTGTAAAAGGAGGCAGCCCCCCTCCTCGTGTAATGTGTGGTGGTGAGAGAGATGGGTGAGTGCTCACAGCCTGGTTATGGATGTGTGTGACCTTGCCTTTCATATCTATTTTAGCATCAGTTTAAGAAGACACTTCCTTTTCTTCTAGCAATTGCACCTCTAACCCTTTTTCTAGCAAATTCAGAAAGCCTGAGTAACTTTCCCAGTAGCCCAGGTGGTACTGGGCTTCTACCCAGAGAAACATGGATAGAACTGTCAACCAGGGCTAATGATGGTGGGCACTTGGAGAATTGGGGAACCTTTGCAATTCCTCATGTTGCTGATTTTTATTACCCATTGCCAATTCCCCATTGGATCAGTCTATATTTTGTGATATGAACACATGATTTGTGGATACTGGGAGACTGGGAGGGATGGTTGCAAATCTAATTTGTCACTAATTGAGCCAATGTAGTTCAATCCTGTTAATTCTGTACTTTATTGAACTCTAAATCTATTCACATCTCATAAAACATGATTAATCTCTCTAGCTCTTTAAAATACAACAATATATGGCATGCTTAAGGCTTAGGAACTTGACAAAGAGCCCAAGAATAACTTTTTCTCTGAATTCATGAAAAGCATTGGTTAAGCTACTTTATGAACAAGAAATCTATAAGGAAAAAGAAAAGAAATCTTCTTTACAAACAGTAAAGCTTAAGAGAAATACTCTTAAGATTTGAGATGTAGTTTTGCCTTTGAAATACCTTTCGTATGAAAATTTTAAAATCTCTAGTTTTTTTTTAAGTATATTGGAGGGGTAAATACTAAATAAAGATTAGTGTAATTGTCTTAAACTACCCAAAAGTTTGAAGCCAGTTGTAGAAAAAAACAAACTAGTAAGCAAAGATATGGTATGTTGTTGGGATGGCAAGCTGATGGTTAATAGGAAATTATCATGAATGAAATAGCATTATGATTCACCAGGGAATAAGTGGAAAGGTTTCTTGGGATGATAGTGTTTTGCAGGAAAAAAAATAAATAGGTTGCATTGGGATTATGTAAATAAAGGAGAGGAAGGCAGAGTCCAATCTGAAATTGTTATATTGGGGGGTTGGGAATGTATTATAGACAAGGCTCTGAGCATAGTGGGCTTAGAAAGAGTCCTGGGTTGAAGTTCAAACCTTCTCAATCATTCCTGCTGAAACCTTGGCAAACTTATATAATTTCTTTGCTTAGATTGCCATATATGTAAAACTGGCAAAATAATACCTACTCCAGAGAACTGCTGTGTAGATTATTAATAATGATGTAAGTATATTCCCTCCCTTTTTGCCCAGCATACCTTCTGTACATACGCCACTGCTTTTAGCACCCCTTACAAATAATTTGGAGTCTGCCTCCTAGATTTGCCAAAAATGGAGCATACTTTTTTATTCTTCAGTCACCTTCTTGATTTGCCCCTTTATTTGTTGAGGGAGGGTACCAATTACAATTTTTAGTGATTCAAATGGATGCTTTCATTATTTCCCAAAATAATATGATAATAATATCCCCTTCTCTTAAAAAAGTCATCTTAAATCTTAAAAGACATTTTTACTAATTCATACCAGTAGAATTGGCATTTACAAATAGGATATGAAATTATGTGGAATCTATTATCCACTCTTCTGAGACAAGTAGTTAACATATGTAATATTTTTCATTGCCACAAAAGTGGTTGTATAATTCTGTTTTTGTGCGCTTAATTGGGGTAGGTTGTGATAATATAGTGATTCATCCTGGTTGGGAATATTGTGTTTAATTATATAATCTGATTGAAGAAAAGCTCCTTTCTTCAGATTGGGCACAGGAATGCAGGCTAAATAAATTTGATATTCTTTCTAGAATATGTCTTTAATATTTTATATATTTAATCTTTTCCATGGCCATTTGTTATAAGAATTCTGGCACTGTTTATCATCTTATAATATCTAGAATTTTTATTTTTTATGTTTCTGTTTTTTTGAGACAGGATCTTGCTCTGTCACCCAGGCTGGAGTGCAGTGGCGTGAACATAGCTCACTGCAGCCTTAAACTCCTGTGCTCAAGTGATCCTTCTGCCTCAGCCTCTCGAGTAGCTAGGTCTACAGGTGCACACCACCATGCTGGGCTAATTTTTTTTTTTTTTTAGTAGTGACAAGGTCTCATTCTGTTGCCCAGACTGGTATCGAACTCCTGGCTTCAAATGTTTTTCCCACCTTGGCCTCCCAAAGGTCTGGGATTACAGGCGTGAGCCACAACGCCTGCTGACCTTGAATTTTTAAAAGTACCTTATAATATTGATATAAAAATTCACCCCAGAATTAGTTTAATTATACATGTGAAAACATAGGTGATAATTTTTGAGAAGAAATATTAACAAATAGTAAATAGTAATAAGTAAACTTTTTACTCATTCTAATTATTTCATAGAAGTGTCACAATATTGAATTTTGGTCTGTCATCTAAGGTAGTATCAGTTCATTTAAATTATTATTTAAATTGTCCATCACAGTGGAAGTCATTATTTTTAAATATTACAGTGAAATGTGCTCAGTTTTATTTTTTAATTTTCAGTTTTTATAAATGTTGTGTTGTATTATTATATACATACAGATATTTTATATTTCATTATTATTGCAAATTTTTCCAAGCAGAATGATGCAATTTAAAATAATACCATCAATTTTCATTTGAAGCAGTATTTCATATGTAAACATATATTAGATATTCACATATTGAACTTGTTTTTTCCTGCTGGGGAAATCTAATTTATGAACAGTTGTTTAGTGGGAACACTCAAAGTATTAAGGATAGATTTCACTAGATTAAATTCATGAGGGCTGGTAACATAAGTTATTTCTATATCATCACTTAAAAACAGTTACAAACCCTTACACTGAGTGGTCAGCAACTTATTTTAACAACAAACCAAGCTTGGAAATGAAACTGGAGATTTTACACTGATGAAGCTTTTGTTGCAATCAGCTGATGACCCTATTTAGATGTTCAGCATTCTCCATTCACTGAAGTCAACCTCTGAGCTTACTTAGGCCATAAGTAAAGGAAACTCTCAGAGAAGCATTCACTGTCTGTCATATTTCTATGAGTGAGAGGGAAGCAGAGAATGAGGCTGCTTTGTGATTTCATTTCTCATGCTAGAAGAGAGAGAAGAAATGGGGGCTGCCTGGGAATTCCAACCGTGCCCAAAGGTAAAATACACAGGAGGACCCAGGTAATTTCTTATCACCTGAAGTAAGAACTGAAGACACTTGTCCTGTGTCCCCCACTTTCCAATAAGCAACTGCTGAAGGGAATGCTTCCAGAAAAAAAAAAAAAAACGGACCTTGAATAAGCCTTCACTGTCCAGAAGACCTGGAAAAAAAGAGGCATTTTAAAAACACGCTTTGACCATAAACTAATTGGAACCAAATGAAAGTAAAGAATTCATTTGTCTATAGGCTAAGGCTGGTCTTACTTTATGGAACCCAAAACTTCTGTAAATTGAATAATGGAGAAATTTGCTTAAAGATGTCAGAGTTATGATGTTCCCCTCATAAAGTAATGGGAAACAGCAACAAAAAAAAAAATGCAAAGCAAAAACTCCATGTTTAATGAAACCAAGGAAGCAAGCTATAAAAGTTTGTCAAACTCACATCCAAAGCTACCAACCTCAATATGGAATTGTCACAATGATATTTAGCTTAAACACAGGGGGACTAGAAGAGAAGGGAGAGCTCCATAAATGGGGGAGGCAGATGGGAAAGGCCCAGCAAGTGGGCCTGAAAGAGCAGGCTTTGGGTGTGGGTGTCTCTGTCCCCCCTAGAGACCCATGGTGAGGTAAGGTTGAAGGAGGAGTCACTCAGACATGCAGTGTGTGCAGCAGGCCAGGCCAGCTGGTAGAGGGGCTGTGTGGAGGGGAGCAGTGGGTGGCAGTCAGCTATGCAGAAGTTTACCTCAGCCGAAGGGAAAGAATTTTTAAAATACGGAATCTCCACAAACTGTTTGCACAAATCTCCCCCACAAACCATATGCAGACCTTCTATTTGCACTGAAGATGGCGAGGAGGATAAAGAATCCTTTAAGTCCCGATGTGATCAAAAGCAAGTCACCTGGGGAGTGAGGGGGTTGGTTGGTTAGTAAGGCGCCCTCTGGAGTCCTCCACAGGATACTAAGCCTAGTCTTGAGTAGCCTAACAGCTATGATGTTGTGGGAAAACGGCAGCAAAAGCCAAGACTCTTATGCTCAGCCAAATTACCATTCAGTAGAAATGCAAAAAAGAGAGATTTCTGAGCATGTAACTGAATATGACATTTATGAGGTCTCTTGAAACAAAAACCTTGATTCTGAGATCTCTTCAACAAGAAATTAATATAGAAACTGAAATGAGTATTATGTCCAGTTCAATCAAAGGTCTAACCTATCGTGTGAAGTAGGGTTACAGAAGAGAATGCAAATATTGTATGTCTTCCTAATGGGTCATTAATAATTCAATAATTTATATAACATTATTAACAAAATTTCATGGCAGGAGAGGATGCGGGAGACATTTAGGGATGTGGATTTCCTCGCATTTCATAGTCAGGAGTAAAAAGATACTGCCTAAAATGAATATATGAAGCAATAGAGGCTTAAATTATATTATAAATGTAATGATGAAAAACCCAAAGATAACCAGTGAGGAACATGAAACATAATATAGCAAATCGAAATTGACAATGGAGCAGGAAGGGGAGTTAAGAGGAAGCTATGTGCATTGATTTCTCTTAGAGTTGATTGTTAATAGACCCTGTCTAAAATTAGTAACACATGAAACAGATGTTTGAACATATAATACACTAATAAAGGTAACTACTAGAAGACCAAAAAATTATTATATATAATTATCAGCAGCAAAACGCAAAGAAAACAGATCATATAGCTGTATAATTTAAGTATGGAACAAGAAGGAGGGAGAAACATTTTCCTTTTGTTCCTTATTCCCTTTATCCCGTAGGATTTGATTTTTCACGTTACTTTTTATACTATGGGCCTTTTAATTTTCATAATTTAAACACGAGAGAGCATTTTTTTCTAATTTTCAAACTTTAGATTTCCTTTATGGTTGTATTGGTCTTAAGTGCAAAACTGCTGGCCTGTTTTCTTGGCCAGATTTCAGAATATAAAGCACCAGATTCATTTGTGAGAATTGTTCATAGGGGTCTAACATCTGCTTCAGTCATTGTGACCTCATCTTTATTGAAAAGGAAAGTTGTTTTGGAACTACAATAGTGGGCTGAGATAAACTGTCTCATATTTAATTAAATTTTCAAAATGTTTTGGATTAAAACCACCCGGATATGAACTGAATGTTGAAACAGGTTAGGCATTTCAAATTAACTTTGTAAAAAGTTAAAAACAGGTCAAGAGACAGGAAATGAAAACTGGAGGTGAGCAAGGAAAATCTCAGAGTAGAAAAAGGTTCATGGAAAGTTGTTTTAGAATGAGTGTTTTTAAATCTATTGATTAAACCCTTGAAAGAAGGTACATAATGACAGAGCAAGATGTGTGCAAAGTAGAGGATGGCAAGAAATAAGAAAACATTTGGAGAAGATGTGCTTGCCTATAATGTGTGATTATTGGCCAGGCACAGTGGCTCACGCCTGTAATCCCAGCACTTTGGGAGGCCAAGGCGGGCAGATCATGAGTTCAGGAAATCAAGACTATACTGGCCAACATGGTGAAATCCCGTCTCTACTAAAAATACAAAAATTAGCTGGGTGTGGTGGCACGTGCCTGTAATCAGCTACTCAGGAGGCTGAGGTGGGAGAATAGCTTGAACCAGGGAGTTGGAGGTTGCAGTGAGCCAAGATCGCGCAACTGTACTCCAGCCTGGTGACAGAGTGAGACTCCATCTCAAAAAAAAAAAAAAAAAAGTGTGATTATGCTACAGTTCTTTCTAGAAAGCATTGCATAATGGAGAGTCCTACTAAATTTGTAGATCTTGCTGCTATTTTGAAAGCCGTCATCTCATCATTTCTGATGACTTACTTTATTGCACCATTGGCACAGCACTCCCCCCCCATTAAAAATAGAGGAACGTGTGACTTGGTTCTTTATGCCTTGAATTTCTCAGCAGCCTGTAGATAAACAGTTCACGGTCTTGGTGATTTCAGTCTTGGACATTTTTCTTTCAACTGGGGGACAACCTAGTGACAATCTCCATCATTTCAAAAAAATACGGAACATTTTAAAGTAAACTTTTTATTAAGGTGTAACACACAGAAAAATGGGCAAGTCATAAGTCGACAACTCAAGGAATTTTCATAAAGTAAGCACACACTTGCTTGCAGTTACATCCTAGAACAAGACACATAGCATTGCTAGCTCACCTGAAGCCTGTCATGCCTCCTTGGCACCACTATCCAGCCAGGGCTGATGTCTATCCTGACTTCAAACATCACAGATTAGTGTTACCTTTTTCAAACTTTAATGGAATCATATAGCATGTATTCTTTTGTATTTAGTTTCTTTCACGCAACACTGTGTTTGTGAGTTTCATCAATGTAGTGGTATGTAGGTGTAGTTAATTTATTCTCAATGTTATAGAATTCTATTGAACGAATATATCACAAATTACTTAGTCATTAAATTGTCGATGGACATTTGAGTCATTTCCAATGATGACCTATTACAAATTGTGCTGACGTGAACATCCTACTACATGTCATTTGGTAAATATGTCTGTGTATTTGTGTCAGTACATATCTAGGAGTGTAATTGTTGGGCCAAAAGGTATTTTTCATAGTCTCAGCTTTAGTACTGACTTCCAGTTTTCCCAAGTGTTAGCACTGATTCATTCTCTCACAGCAGTGTGTGAGAATTCCAATTGCATGTCCACCTCTCCTCAACACTTGCCATTATGTATCTTTTTCTTTAAAAAATGTAATGTCTTCAAAATTTTAATAGGAGGCTCTATTATAAACATATATAAACCTTTTTTTAACAAATTGCTTGACTTTAAAGGAAAATCATTTTTAAAAAATCACAAAATTTATAAACCTACTGAGTTTTGCTTCTAAATATTAACTGTTCTTTCTATGTGTGACCAGTCAAAATATTTCGACTCACATGTTTTGCTTGATATTTCACTGAATTCAATTCAATCCAATGTGTATATCAAAGATACGTGGGATTATGAACTTAAAAATTAATGTTGAAGAATGCTTTTAGGAACTCTACAGATTATTAAATATTAACTTACTTTGTATCTATCTTTTAAATCTATTTCATCAGAAACTATTGATGGGAATGATTCACTTTTAGTTAATGTATCTTTTTCATTGTAGCCATTCTGATGAGTACACAGGGGTCTCCTATTGTGGTTTTCAGTTGCATTTCCAAAGAGGGAACATTTTAACAGCAAAAGTAGAGTATAAATGAGGAAAAAGAGATAATCCTTTCCCAAAGAGAATAGTCTGGCAACTTTTGTTGACCTGCAAATCTTTATACACACATAGATATCAAAAATATGAATGCTGGAAAATGACAACATAACATTTTCCTTTTACCATGTTACATGGATCTTCGTTACTTTTTGACATGCCTGTGTTAGTTAGTTTGTGTCTTTGCTCCTGTTGTTATCTAGTTCAACATAAACTCAGGAAATGGAGCCTGGGTATTCCTTTTATTCTGGTATTTCCATTGTTACTACATTCATAATTGAAATTGGAATGAATAGGTATATACTGATTCTGTAAACCTAGAATGGAATACTCTGACCAGACTGAGAAAAGCCAGTTGATAGCTCATATGCCTGAGGCTCCCCGCAGGGCTAGGAAGAGAGCGTGGGTTGGCTGGCTTTCAGGAGCAGAGACAGGGAACTTTCCTGGGCATGTGCCTCTCTGCATGGACTCACAGGGAAGACTCTGAGCCTACCTGGACCCACCAGCATAGACAGAAATGTATCTCAGAGGAATGTTCTTACTGGTAGTATCTATCATTGACCAGCACAAGTCCACAGAGCAGCTTTTAGAAAGAACAGCTAGAGCTGATTCTAGAGGCTGTGCTCTATCACTCAAACACTTTCTCTGCATGGATTGGCCCATCTTAGCTCCCACTGAACAAACCATTTGGCAATCCATTATTACCCACGTACTAAACATTCTTCCCAAAAGGGTGACTTCTGCCTTGTGGAAGGCTAGAAACTCATCTCACTGGACTCTCTAGCTGAAGCTCAAAATATTTGAGTTGCTCATCAGAAAGTTGTTCAGGGATAAAATTTACCATGAAATTCTTAAGCTTCAGAGCTTTTCACTTGCAAAGGCCTTTTGTAATACCCTGTATCTAATGTAATTTTGCATTCGTAATTCTGTGTTCATGCTCTTAAAGAGGTCTCGCTTAAAATTGTATAAACTTCAGGTCCCAGCAAACCTGGATAACCACGTGGCTTCTGATGTCTAACATCTTATTTGACTGATTTTATTTATTTGTTTATTTGTCTTTGAAAGAGAATTTAGAAATTGAATAGACGACTAACAATTCCTTGTGACAGAACACTACAATTAGTTGTGAAGTGTGTTTTGATTAATGAGAATAGTGGCCACTATTCATTAAGTGCTCATTTTGCCCTAGGTACAAGTTTCAACAGGATTTCCTTAAACATTCGTGACACTCCTGGGAGAAAGACACGACTACTGTATTATCCTTACTTTTCACAAGAGGGAAGTGAGCCTCAGAAGAGTTAAAGAAACTTGCCAGGATCATATTTCTAGAAAGTCATAAAGCCAGGGCACGTTGCTTTTGCTAATAATGACCTACTAAAATGTTTAAATGATTTTCTATCTCAAACCTACTTAAAACATAACCTAGTACAAATTTACTAGCATCCCCAATATTAAATTTTCAACTGCCTAGTAGGTATGTTCTCTGTTGGGAAATAATTTGTCTAACCGAAGTTCATCTCATTCATGACATGTTATCTGATAAGGCTTCCAAAAAGGACAGTCTATTGCCATGTGAATATCAGTCATTTTCAGTGGAGGAAACATATTAAGAATACCTGAGCTGGAATACCTGTCTGCCATTGTTTCAGAGGGTATGGGAATGGCTACTCATGCTCAGGAGTGGGAGATTGGCTTGCAGCTTGATGCAGTATCAATGCCATACTCTGCCCCCAACTCAGCAGACCTCAGGGGCAACCTACAAATCTTGAGACTTATTAAAGAACTGGCTACACAAAAGCCTGAACAAAGCTGAGTTCCTTTTCATGGTTTCATGATTTCACTTTTTTCCCCACTTTATTCAGTCTCGCAAACGTTTTCCAGCATCAGACGATATAGAGTTAATCTTGAGCTTTGGATTCAGGCCAAGACGTCATTCCTTTGCTGTTTAATGAAAAGCTTTCCTAACTTTTTAGACCCAAGTAAGACACTGCTCCTGACAGTATAGGCCTTTTGAAAATTTAGTTCACTGTGATTATTTTTTTCAAGTAGCTGTATAATCATTAATATAAATCATTCTGTTGAGCACATTAAAGGAGGTGAAATAATGCTGTATAGAACTATAAAATCTATCCACTAATGTCAAGTGACAGAATAAGATGTCATTGCCTTTCTTCTCCCCACTGAAGGAATGGGGATTAAAATGTAGTGCAATTAAAGATGTTTGGGGAGAATATTAGCAAATCTCACTTTACTGTGTGAAATTTCTACATATCATGGGCTCCTAAGTTTGGTTTTTCCTTGATTTAATCTACATAAATGAAAAAGCCATTTGGAAAACTTATAGTATGGATAGCATGGCATTTTTCCTCTAAGGGAGAGGTAATGGGATGGTTTTTCCTTCCTGGTATTTCAATATCTACTTAGCACATTATAAGTATGCTTTCTGCATTGAGTTTTATATCTATACTTGTAGTACTAGTGAGATACTACCTTTTTTTTTTTTTTTAGATAGGGTCTCACTCTGTTGCCCAGGCTGGAGTGCAGTGACATGATCACACCTCACTGCAGCCTCGACCTCCTGGGCTCTAGTGATCTTCCCACCTCAGCCTCCTGAATAGCTGGGACTACAGACATGTGCCACCGCTAAGCCTGGCTACTGTTTTATATTTTTTTGTGAGACAGGTTTCACCATGTTGCCCAGGCTGCTCTTGAACTCCTGGGCTCAAGCAATCCTCCTGCCTTGGCCTCCAAAAATTTCAGGTATGAGCCACTGTGCCTGGCCAAGATATGACTTTAAATATGCCTGAAGCACTTACATGTTCTGTAGTTCTCAAAGTGGCTGCAAAGTTTTAATGAAAGTGTAGTAAATGACAAATGTTATTATATTAGGTGCCTGAGGAAAGTGGGATAAATGAGTGAATTTTCTTCCTCCAGAATGACAGATTTTCCAGATGAGCGTGAGTAGGTGAATTATATGGCTCTTCCTCTCCGGCTTTCTTTTGGAATGAGGTTTTAGTTTTTTTCTACGAGGGAGGAATTTGCAACTTTCATATTAGTTCTTTGCTCCTAATGTATCAGATAGTGTAGGGGCCAAGGAGAAACCTTCTCCTTCACCCTCTGAAGATTCACTGGAAATCGACTCACAAAAGGAGAAAGAATATTCAAATTGATTAATGCCCACATGAGAAGGAACCTCAAAGTGATTGCCCCACTCTGCCTTGAGGTACAGAAGCGTATATACCATCTTGAGGTTACAGAAAGACTGGGGACATGGATTTTGGAAAAAACAGGTTATGGGAGGGGAGAAGAGGCCCGGCTAGCAAAGAGGATCTTATTGTGTAGATGAAACCTCATAGGTAGCAGCCCTCAGAGAGAATAGATGGTGAATGTTTCTTTCAGACCTTTAAGGAGTCAGACTGTTAATCTTCCCCACATTTGGAAAATGAAGGGCCTCAGAGAAAGCCTGGCTGCATCAGTGCAGATTTCTTCTACAGAGCAAATCTCTCCTATAAAAGCCAGCTTTGCAGGGCTGCTTCTGTCTGCTGGCTCTCTGAACAGCCATCTCCAAATATGTCAAAGAAATATATTTTGGGGTGAAATATTTTTATTTTCTTCAGTAGCAAAATCAAAGCCACTATTTAAAAAAGGTGGCATTAGGGAAAGATTCTTGGCATCAGAGTCATTTTATATTTGAGTATGAGCTACATACTTGGAATGGACTGAATGTTTGTGTCTCTAAAATTCCTATGTTGAATCCTCATCGTGAAGTGATGGTATTAGGAGGTGGGGCCATTAGGAGGTAACTAGGTCATAAGGGTGGAGCCCTTGTGATGGGATTAGTGCCCTCGTTAAAAGGGACCCCAGGGAGCAATCTCTTTTTGTCATGTGAGGACACATGTGACTATAACAAAAACCACTCAATTGTACACTTTAAAAAGGTAAACTTCATGCTTTTTGAATTACATCTCAATAAAGCTGCTTTTAAAAAATACATGTAACCTTGTAAAATCTGTGCATTTTATGGGCACATGTTCCTTTAATACATAAATGCCATTGTGCTATTAAAAAAAGCATAGCCACAGTTTGTTGGTGGCTACTGTATTGAACAGCACCAATTTAGAACATTTCCATTATCTCAGTGGGTTCTGTCTTCCCAAGAGAGAAGATACTCTATAGATAGTAGGTTCTCAGAATATTCTTCCCCGCTTCTCACTATTATTCCCTTTTAACCTTACTTCCAAACATGTACATTTGTTGAAATGATTGTTTTGAAATCATCTATAAGACTTGTTTCAACTCTAATAAAATTCTTCCAGAAAGCTCTAGGGGAAAGATATTTCTTTTACCTAACATCCATTTCTCCAATTCTGGCTATTCTTATTTTAAAATTTTTCCTTGGAAGCATTGGATATTTCATACTTGAAGTATTGATGCTGGAGGCATCTAATCTCATCCCAGTAAAGAAGTAGATACCTTTTCTAGTAATAGACTTAGAACACTGTATGTCATTGGCACAAATTATTAATATTTTCATTTGGAGAATTAGCTACTAAAGATTTTAAATTCCTTAACTATACTCAAAGGGCGAAAGAAGTGACAACTAACATATATTGGATATGGTCTGTGTGCCAGGCCTTGCTAAGAACTCTATATTTAGTAACTCATTTAATCCTCAGAACTCTATGAGGTAGGTACCACTATCCTCATCTTGCAGTTAAGTGTATAACTGGAACATAATCTTTAGCCTCTGTAATCTGAACCCCAACTGTGTGCAAATCAGATGGGAATTCAATTTACCCAAATCCATGACAACAAGACGTGGCATTGAATAGAATCCATCATTGGCCACAGCAAACCTAATGAAACTGTAGATCATACAGCTTCCTGGGTGACTACATGTCCTGGCAATTTACTCAGGTCTTTCTATTTCTCTGAATTGGGAGCATAGAATGAAAACAAGATGTGAGCAACCTGAACCCCACAGGCCGCATGTGAGGCACATTTAACATGCTCTATGCCTTTGGGGCTTTGCTCCTTGATTATTTTAAACAACTTTATTAAGGTATAATTTATGTACCATGCACTCATTTTAAATATATAAGTCAATGATTTGTAGTAAATTTACCGAGTTGTGCAAGCATCACCATAATCAGATTAAGATCCCTTTTGCTCATTTTCAGTTCATTCCTGTTCCCATCTCTATTCCCTGGCAACCACTACTCTGCTTTCTGCCTCTATAGATGTGCCTCTCTGAACATTTCATCTAGATGAAATGATACAAGATATGCTCTTTCGTGATTGCCTTCTTTCATTTAGCATAATGTTTTCAAGATTCATCCATGCCATAACATGTATCAGCACTTCATTCCTTTTTACTGCTGAATTATATTTCCTAAAATGGATACCCCACAATTTGTTGGTCAGTTCTCCAGTTTATGAGCATGTGGGTTGTTATCACTTTTTCGCTATTAGGAATAATGCTGCTATGATTTTTTTTAACTTTCTACTGCTTTCTCAGATTATGCAATATATACACAACTTCTCATTTTTGTCTCTGCTCCCACCCCTCCTAGGTGTAGACAAGGAATAAATTAAGACCCCAAGGCCAGTAGATATGTCTCCTATCTGGGACAAATTATTTGTAAGTCCTTATCTAGGGCTCTTGGATGCTTAAGTTAAAGGGCTTATGTATTTGGAGAAGTGACTGTCTTATCTTGTGTATTGTTCTGTGCTATGTGGTGACAGAGGAAATACGGTGGTTCCCGTGTTGGTGGCTTCATGTCTCCAAACTGCAGGATTGCACAGTAAATCCTCCTATATTGCCAGCTCAGTGACTTGCCATTTACTTGGACTTTACAATTGTGCATAAAGACCCCCCAAAATTACAGTTCTTAAGGTGTTTTTTACCCTTCCGTTTTAAATCCCTTCCTTCAGTAAGTAATTTTACAGTTTGGTCCCTGGAAGCCTCTGAGAAAAGTCATTACTTACCATGATTTAAATTTAAAGAGAAAAAAATTGTGAAACCCAGGGAAAGAGAATTCCATTCTAGTTCTCTAAGCTGAAAAGGGATGGTTTCAAAAATTCAGTGCTGGATGTCTGTAAGAACAAGTGGGGGAACCTCTACTACAAGTGTTCAGAATGGAGCTATCCCTTGCTCAGTTCCTTATCATTTGATTTACGCCTCACTCAGTGTGTCAGTCCTAATGATTTTTCACTGGCTTTCCAAATAGACATTACTTCTATAACCACAACAACAGTGTAAAATATGCTGCAAAGTTTGCCCTGAAGGGAAGCATTGTCTTTTTTTATATATATTTAAACAAGGGTACAGGATGCTGGAAGCTATCATCAATGCTAGATGGAGAGAATGCAATATCTGTTTCCATGATGCTGCAAATGTCATTGCTGGTAGGTCTATTAATAGCCCAGAGTGATTTTTGACCTTGGATTTATTAAATTAAAGAAGCTATAAAAATAGAGATGAATAGAATGAACTAACTGACGGAAATCCAGGGCATAGTCCCCATTTAACTATTTTCCCTTATGGATATTTAGCATATTATGTGGGGGTGGGGGTACAGAAATATACATAAAATTAATGTTTTCTGTATAACTCCTTTCAGAATGTAAATATTACTCTCAACTTAATCTGATTGAAAATAAGAAATCTTGTCAAGTTCACATACTCTCATTTTCTGCCATGTTGTTTGTTTTCAAGGAACCATTGCTGTGTTCTTAACAAAGTATCATTCTTTTTTTGTTTTCTTTTTTCTTTTTTTTTTTGGAAATGGAGTCTTGCTCTGTTGCCCAGGCTGGAGAATAGTGGCGCAGTCTGGGCTCACTGCAACCTCCGCCTCCCGGGTTCGAGCGATTCTCCTGCCTCAGCCTCCTGAGTAGCTGGGATTACAGGCATGCGTCACCATGCCCAGCTAATTTTTGTGTTTTTAGTAGAGATGGAGTTTCACTATGTTGGTCAGGCTGGTCTTGAACTCCCGACCTCATGATCCACCCGCCTTGGCCTCCCAAAGTGCTGGGATTACAGGCGTGAGCCACCACGCCCGGCTACAAAGTTCCATCATTCTTTTGGAAAGCAGGGCATCCGGGGAGGGAGCAGTTTTCCTCTTTCCTTTCTCTTACTTATGCAGTTGGTTATAGTTCATCTATTGGAGGACAAGGTTGGGGACCCTCAGTGTCTCATGTGTGACATCAAAATCTCTACCTCATTTGGTGATGACCACAACAGACATTTAAGGCCATCCCTGGGACTTGACTGAGACTGTGCATCACGCTTGATGGAGCTGCCCCTTCTGAGATTTTAAGTTTTGAGTTAATGCTACTTTTCTATTTTTAATAGCATTCTTTGATTGTTCAAAGTTTGCTTTGGTTTTTATGTTTGTTTCCCTGGCAGGCTTATCAAGTTGAATGTTGCAAACATAGTGGTTCAGGTACATACTGTACATACTGTACTATACCTTGATCATTAAAGGAATTTGATATTTTAGGTATGGACCCAATTAAATGATACCAGCCATGTCTCAGTGTGAATAAGTTCATTTTGATTCTATCCTGAATCTGGTTGGGATTAGGAGGCATTGAGACCAAACTCTGGTAATTATAAAATTTTGCAAAAGATTGGCCCACTTAGTGAGTTGAGCTTGAAAATATATAGTTCACTGGGAACATATGGGGATGCCTTAGTTGAGGGCAACCATCCATATATGTACATTGGCAAGCCTGATGTTTTCAGCTTCGTTTTTTTTTATATCAAAACTAAACATGTAGGGGGAAAAAAAGATGAAAAAAAAGATTGCTGTGTCATCTCCCTTTTACCCAAATTCCAATTATGAACAAGTCTGAGTCACTATTGGTTAACAATCTTCTGAGATGTTAAGAGTAGTCATGCAGGCCAACCGATATAAATTCCTTTTTATCTTCCCACAAACTTAACAGGTACTAAAATCTCATCATGCTCTGGGTAATTCCTGACATTTCCTTACTAGTTAAAAACTAATTGATTGCCAAACTCTCAGTCCATGCTACATGTTCCTCCATGGAGACGGCAACCAAATCTTTGGGAAACTATTTCAAGAAATGAGTGTATTTGACAATTATTTGGTGTTCAAACAATGTAGTTTTCTGAGAGTTATGCTTCTGCTTTGTGGTTTATTTATTTTCTAGTCACTTGGGAGAAACTCAGAGACATCTGTAGCTTCTTGTATTCTATGGCTTTTTTTTTGCTAAAACCTCAAGTCATGAAAAGAAAAAAAAACAGCAAGTATTTTGAACCGTGCAGACCTAAAGGAAGCTCTGAGGTTTTGGAAAATGATCACAGAAGTCACCCAATTTTGTTCTCATTTTGTCAGCTCACAGTCATTAGAGAAGATGAAATTTCTCTGAAAAAATAATGAGCCAATGCAGTGTAATTGTTGAGTTTAATGGCCTTATCTTACAAAATAATGCAAACTGGTTATTTCTTGAACTGTGCAATCCTGACATTGCACTTTTCTGAATCTAGCACGTAAGGTACATTTCGAAGAATACTTCTGTATTGGTTAAGAGATGGCTTTTACAAATAGCCAGAACAATGAAATTTCAGTTGGAATATTAAGGAAACCTCTGTAGGACTGCATAAGCAATAAAATTGTCAAGGGGAATAATGGGTTTGCCAACTCTGGAAAGGTTCCAGGCTCAACTTGACATCACCTCTCTGTGATAATTTAGAAACCACAGGAGCAGGCTTGCTTTAATGCAGAAGAGCAGGTGGATGAGCCACTGGGCTTTGCTGGGAATGCCAGTCCTGTCTTTCCATTCCCTAAGATTTGATCGGTTAGCTTTTTCTGCTCACAGGGAACAAGTTAGATGCAACTTGCGAGATGCAGTTTGAACCTAGTGATTTTCAAATATTTTGAGAAAATGACACGTTTTTGCATTATTTGTATTTTGATCTTTGGATACATATTTGAACATATATTTCAGAGTATATTAGGGCTTCTATAACAAACTGGGAGGCTTAAAACAACAGAAAGATATTCTCTCACAGTTCTGGAGGTCAGAGGTCCCAAACCAAGGTGTTCGCATGATTATGCTCCTTCTGAAAGCTCTAGGGAAGCATCTTTCCTTGTCTCTGGTAGCTCCAGGCATTTCTTGGCTTATGGCAGCATCACTCCAATCTCTGCCTCTGTCTTCACATGGTCTCCTGTGTGTTTCTTTTTGTCTACTATACCTTCTCTTCTTTTTCTCATTGGATTTAGGGCCCAGCCAGATAATCTAAGATTCAACCCATTGCGGACAGCAAAGGGGACTCCATTAAATCAGTAGGTAGTAGAAATACGTCCATTTTTTTTCTTCTAGCTTATATAGGCAATCTTAATCTTCTCTGGGTCTTTGAAAATATTAGGAGGGAAAGTCTGTCATCTAGAAACTTTCTTTATCCTACCCAACAGTAACTGATGATTCTTTTTTTTTAATTTTTTTATTTTTTATTTTGTTCTTTTTATTATGCTTTAAGTTCTAGGGTACATGTGCACAATGTGCAGGTTTGTTACATATGTATACGTGTGCCATGTTGGTGTGCTGCAGCCGTTAACTCGTCATTTACATTAGGTATATCTCCTAATGCTGTCCCTCCCCCCACCTCCCACCCCATGACAGGCCCCGGTGTGTGATGTTCCCCACCCTGTGTCCAAGTGTTCTCATTGTTCAATTCCCACCTATGAGTGAGAACATGAGGTGTTGGTTTTCTGTCCTTGTGATAGTTTGCTGAGAATGATAGTTTCCAGGTTCATCCATGTCCCTACAAAGGACACGAACTCATCCTTTTTTATGGCTGCACAGTATTCCATGGTATATATGTGCCACATTTTCTTAATCCAGTCATCATTGATGGACATTTGGGTTGGTTCCAAGTCTTTGCTATTGTGAACAGTGCCACAATAAACATACGTGTGCATGTGTCTTTATAGCAGCATGATTTGTAATCCTTTGGGTATATACCCAGTAATGGGATGGCTGGGTCAAATGGTATTTCTAGTTCTAGATCCTTGAGGAATCGCCACACTGTCTTCCACAATGGTTGAACTAGTTTACAGTCCCACCAATAGTGTAAAAGTGTTCCTATTTCTCCACATCCTCTCCAGCATCTGTTGTTTCCTGACTTTTTAATGATCTCCATTCTAACTGGTGTGAGATGGTATCTCATTGTGGTTTTGATTTGCATTTCTCTGATGGCCAGTGATGAGCATTTTTTCATGTGTCTGTTGGCTGCATAAATGTCTTCTTTTGAGAAGTGTCTGTTCGTATCCTTCACCCACTTTTTGATGGAGTTGTTTGATTTTTTCTTGTAAATTTGTTTAAGTTCTTTGTAGATTCTGGATGTTAGCCCTTTGTCAGATGGGTAGAATATAAAAATTTTCTCCTATTCTATAGGTTGCCTGTTCACTCTGATGGTAGTTTCTTTTGCTGTGCAGAAGCTCTTTAGTTTAATTAGATCCCATTTGTCAATTTTGGCTTTTGTTGCCATTGAGCAACTGGTGATTCTAAATTACATTACTAGCAGGATATTTTACTATTTGAAAATACTTGCCTCATGGGTGATACTTTTTCAAGGCCCATATGTCAAGTATTAGCTAAATGTTTGCATTTCTCGTTGAGTCCTGGGACAGACAGGCAGGGCTCACAGGGCATGGAATTTAGCAGTGGTTACATCTCAAGGCTGTATAAGTCCCAAGAGATCAGCTACTAGCTGACATGTTAAGGAGAGGGATGTCAGAAAATTCTCAGCAGCAATGGAGGAAAGGGGAAGAGGAGTGGTACCCAGATGAAGAGTGAATAAAATCCCCCTAAGCCGCCATCAGAGACCAGACCAGCCACTCTTCATTCCCATGGCCCATACTGCCAGGGCTTTGATGGGTACATAGTATTCCACAAGTTACAGTGCCAACCAGATACAGTTGCAGGTACCTATCATTAATGTTATTTGGCACATTAAACAACTCAGACACCATACCTTTGAGTCACTGTTTATTCCATTGTTGTGGTGTGTGTGCATTGTAAAGAAGAACTTGACAGCCTCTTTAGGGAGTGCGGTGACAAGTTGCCAACATGACAGCCAGGAAGTGGCATCTTGCAAATAAAGAAGCAGATGATGGCCCTGGTGTTAGCACCGTGTGGTTAGAAACAGGAGAGTACATTAGGTGATGGAGAGCACTGAGGAATGAGGTCAGCTTTTCTAAGTTTCGTTCAAACAACATCTATTGCAAGTTCATTACAACCCATAGGAAACTTCATTTGCTTATGTTTAGAATCTATTAGGTGTCAGAAACTTACGTTTCCATATCAAGGAAAAAATGAAATCTCCATTTTTTCTCAAGATAGATGAGGAATCAGATCCTCCACCCCCAAG
This sequence comes from Nomascus leucogenys, assembly GCF_006542625.1. Classification (NCBI taxonomy): domain Eukaryota; kingdom Metazoa; phylum Chordata; class Mammalia; order Primates; family Hylobatidae; genus Nomascus; species Nomascus leucogenys. The sequence continues at coordinate 10,854,885 of NC_044406.1, forward strand.
CCCTACCCCACTGCCACACACACACACATACAATTCTAAAATATAGTATATTCATAAAAAGTGTGAGGTATAGTAAGGCCAACAGATCAGGAGACGACTGCCACTGAAGAGGTAGTTTGTTACAGTTCCCAAGAGGAGGGGATATATTACACCATGGTGGGGCATGTGGGAAAGCACCAGCATAGGTCAAGAGGCAGAAGGAGAGGGTGCAACTGTGTGCAAGAGTCTTTACTTGTGGTTTTCATGGGAAGGAACAGGTAAGGCAGGATAATCAGGCTTGGGAGTGGCCAGTTTCAGTCATTTTGGCCTGCTCTGGGGCATAGCAGGTGTCCTTGGTTTTCTGGCTCCTGGCCCTGGGGTGATTAGGCAGGTGGATGGTGGCCTGGAGTATGAGAGCTCCATAAAGGAGGTGGTTGGGCTGTGGGCTGTGTATTGGTTGGTTTGTATTTGAAAACTGTGCCCTCTGGAGGAAGAAGACTCCTGAAGAGAGATGGAGTTGGTGAGGGAGGCAGGAGTCCAGGCAAGGTGACTCAGGCATATCATCCTATTATCTAAAGCAAGATGTGTAAGGTAGATGTTAAGGCACCAAGATTATAGAAGCTAGAAACATGGTAAATATGCACCCCCTCATGTGCGCTCCCCGCCCTACCACCAACAAAGCCATAGAGACTGATTTGTTGAGATTCAAATAGCTTCCCCTGGTTGGGAAGCTACTTGAAGTCCTGAAATTCTCATTGGTTGGTTGATTCCTTTCTTTACTTATTCCTCAAAGTCCAATACACATCAGCCAGGGAAGTTATACCTAGGGGTAGGCTTCCAGCTCCTGACCTCACCTCTACGTGTCCTGGCCTGGAGGCCCATTGCGTCCAGCTGGTGTTCTGCTGAGACGTGGCCCTTAATTTGATTCTGTATCTTTGTAAACAGCCCATTTGAGAACACATCTGGGGCTTCCTTCCTGGAAACCAAGCTCAAGGGGGTAGATGGGAAGCAGAAACCTGAAACTGATGGTGAACATGAACCTACTTTGCAGTATGAAGGATGCTTTGCCTTTCTTTTCCGCTCCTTGATGCCAAAATGTTTGGAGAGGGTGGGAGAAGGGAACCTAAAATTTGAAGCAGAAGATCTGGGTTCTAATCAGACACTTGCACCTCCCTTCTGTGGGACCTTGGGCCAGATACACCTCTCAGCCCAGGCCCTACAGCTCTAAAACATGGGTAATTCCTGCTAGAGGGGTCGATTAGATGGTTTGAGAAAAGGCTTTGCAGGTAAGATAGAGCTCTATCAGTGCCTTTCTTGATTGTGGTTCCTGGCCACATGGGTATAGGGACAGGCAGTTTTGAAGTAGTGAGCTTATCTTCAGCACCCTTGGCTTCAGTTTTGTGGCTCCTCTTCATACCTCACACTGTTCTGTTAACCAAGTGCTAGGGCCTTCCCACTGTCCCTCTGTTGTCTGAGCCTGTCTTTTTGAGGTCAGACCTCTTTCTGTACTCCCATGATTTCATGGCCTATAATATGTCCTCCTTCTCCTCCATCTCTTTGGATTCACTTGCCTCTACCCATTCCATTAGGGCCATTCCAGGTAGAAGGGCACCTGTCCTGCCACCAGGGCAGGGGCAGGGGGCAACCAAGGGAGGAGAGGGCTGGAAGTTTTTGTTTTCTGTGTCTTGTCTCAAGTTTTCCACCTTATTCCTGCCTTCTCTCCTACCATCTTCTTTATTTTCTACTGTATTTTCTGCTCCCTGTAAGTCATTCCTATGCTCTTTTATGTGTTCATTTATTCGTTCAATAATTCCATTCATTGGGCTCTGTGCTCAGCACTGGACAGAGATGAATAAGCGTTGCCCTCAAGGGTTCAGATTGGCAACAAACAACTGAATAATTAATGCCCTAAAAATGTGTTTCGCCTTATGATAGGGGTTGGGATAGAGTTGGAGAAACTCGAGGCAGGAAGCTGCTGAGTTGGCCTTGGGGTTCAGGGAACATCAGCAGAAGTAAGACTTCAGCTGGGTCTGTCTGCAGTACACAAAAGGGTTTGCCAGGCCAAGAAAGTGTGAAGTCATTTCAATGAAGGCAAAGAAGATGGTCAGCCTTACAAAGGGATGTATCAGGAGTTTACTGTTGGTGGACATAGAGGATAGGACCTCGGGGCCATAGGAAGCTGATAAGAAAGGTGAGGCTGAATGATGATGAACCTCCTTGCCATCAGGAAATTGAAATGCATCCTGGAGGCTGTAGGCAACCAGTGGGATTGAACAGGGGAGTGAGAAAATTAGACAGGATCATATTAGCAAAACATAACTCTGATGGCAGTGCAGAGGGTGGACTGGAGGCACAGAGACTAGTTTCAGAGTCTAGGTAGGAGTTTGCAGCAGTTGTCCAGAATAGAGATGAAAATCACATAAATAAACCAAGGCATTAGCAATTTTCATGCATTTATTCATTTATCAGAAATGATGCAGACACTGTGTATGAGCATATCCACCCAGTGTCCCCATGGGCCAGACTATGCCAGCTCAGGAAATTTGATACTCACAAGAGTGATCCAGTCCTTGCTCTGATGGATATACAGTCTCTTAGGAGAGAGGCATTGGATCCAATGACACACGGCCAAGTGGCATGTGCATTGAAATAAATCTGCATGGGCTGTGGGGCATTGAGCAGGGGCTTTGAGCCAGTGCCACTTGAGCCGAAAGTTGAATAGGGCTGAGTGTGTAGTAGCTAAGTCTTGAGGTGGCTGAAGCACAGAGGACCAGGGTAGACGGGTACCAACCCAGCAGGGTCCACTCTGTTCTGCTTCTTCTCTCTCTGGGTGGGCTGCTGTCTGCGGTGATGGCCAGGGCAGGGAATATAATCAAAAACCAGGCAGGCACACAGACTCTGCACTTCAGGCCAGCTCCTTGGGGGCATCAGGAGACCAAGCCTTTGCTTTTCCTGGTCCATGGCTTGTACTTGCCTGGGAGCAGGTGAAACAACAGAGACATATACAACCTTGCTTTTTGATTCACATACCTGCCTAGAATTGGTGGGGGAAGAACAGGATGACTAGAAGTTCTCAAACATGAATGCTCGGTTTTCTGTAAACTCCAAACTGCCCCTCCCCTGCCTTTTTGCCCTTTTTAAGTGCAGATGAGGTTTCTATCCACTTGGGCCACCTGTGGGTGGGCAGTACTGCCCCTTCCCGATCCCATTCCGGCCTGCACATATAGCACTGCAGCACTGCCTACCCCAGGGGCACCCTTCACATTTCAAATTAGCACATGCTAATGAAGGTTGCCTCCTGGAATCGTGGCTACATTGCACATAGCACCTTCTTGAGTTGTGCAATGAACCATCCTTAGTGGCTGCCCTAATTGCCGATTTCCACTTTGACAAGGATTTGTGGATGGCAGCATGCGGAGAGGAGATTGGAGGGTGTGGGATTCGAGTGGAGATGTAAGGAGTCCAGTTACAGGGCTGCTGCACTCGTTGGAGAGGAGTTGATGGTGCTTGGGGCAGCAGAAGTGTCGGATGGTGGCAATAACCGTGAGGGAAAGGGGATGCTTCAAGGTCCTTTCAGGATGTAAAACTGATGGACCTGGTCAGGGATTAGACATGGAAGGTGAAGGAGATGATGTCAAGGCAGAACCTTAAGTCAGGTGATGTTAGGAGCTAGTGAAGAGTTTTGTGGAAGGGATTTATCATGTTACTTAAAAAGGAAATAAGAGAATAAATAGGCTGAATGTACTTTCATCTTCATGTAAAACAAAATAAAAACTCTTCTTAGGAGGCTTGCATACCTGACTACACCTGTCTGTCTTCATCACTGACACCCACTACATCGGATTTCTATCTAGGCTTAGGTCCCTGTTCTCTTTCTCACCCATCCTCCTGCATGACCTTGGCATCTGTGGAGATGACGCCTCTAATGCAATGGCCATACATTGCCAATCCATTGCAGAAGCCCTCTCTTTCTGGTACATCCCAGAGCTTGGCTTTTCCCCTGGGAGACAGGAGAGTGTGGTGGTGAAGAGCTGGCCCCCTGCAGTAGACTGCCTGGGCTTGAGCAAGTGGCTACATCTCTGTGCCTCAGTTTACTCCCCACAACATTCAGAGGCAAGTGCTAAAGGAGATGAAATATATAGAACAGTGACACTGCAGCCCAAAGCTTTGGTCTGTACCATTTCAGGTAGCTGGAGATAAGTGTGTACAACAGCTGACATTACCCCAGGAGGAAGAAAGAGACTGAATATAATGTACCACCAAAGTTAGAAAAAACAACTAGTATAAATTATTTGTGCTGTATTCTTTCCAGTAAAGTGAGGCCCAGTGCTAAATTAAGAAGGGAATATAAAAATAAAAAGAATGGTTGGCAGATTACTACCTGGCGAGGGAACATGTTTTACATCTTCTGCTCTGTGCTGTTTTTTTTCCAAGTCAATAGATTCAAAACATTTAAACATGACCTATTATCTAAAAACAACATGGCTGGGTGCGGTGGCTCACGCCTGTAATCCCAGCACTTTGGGAGGCTGAGGTGGGCAGATCACTTGAGTTCAGGAGTTCGAGACCAACCTGCCCAATATGGTGAAACCCCATCTCTATTAAAAATACAAAAATTAGCCGGGCCTGGCAGCGGGCGCCTGTAGTCCCACCTACTCCAGAGGCTGAGGCACGAGAATCGCTTGAACCTGGGAGGTGGATGTTGCAGTGAGCTGAGATTGCACCACTGTACTCAGCCTGGGAAACAGAGCAAGACACTGTCTCAACAAAAACAAAAACAAACAAAAACCCATGATATGTAATAAAAGCTATAAATTAACACCAAACTTACAAAAAGCATATAATAAATTCAGAACTAATTTAAATAGTTTCTGCCTGTCCTCCTTCTTTCCTTCCCCTTTCCTCTGCTCCGCCCTTCATCTTTATCCCACTTCATCTTTAGCTACTCTCTCTCTTCATCAGTAGCCCCCAGAAAACAGAACTTTGTAACATTGTGTCATTTGCATTCTCTGATTTGGGGACTCTTTTCCCTTTCAAGGGGCACTCTGCTCTATGTAAGGGCATTTTTTTAATTAAATAATCTTAAACTTTTATTTTAATTTTTTAAAATTAAAATAAACTCAATTTTTGTTTTTCATTTTGAGAATTCTTTAATAGTTTATGACACCATGCAAGTAATTGGAATCATGCTGGTCTGTCTCCAAACCAGGTTTAAGAAATCCTGTTTTAGAGCATGGGTTATATCATTGAACTAACTCAGGCCTCCTTTTTGTCTGAATTGATTTCAAATTAAATGCAATACATATATATTTGAGACTTGAGCTGGATACTGTTTCAACACTGGAGACACAAAAAACAAAACTTCTGAATAGAAGATGTGTAGTTTAGAATGGGAAATAGATTCAAATGCATAATTGTACAATGTAAGAAGCATTATAGGTCTATATAAAATACCAACGTGGCCAATAACCATGCCTGTGGCATTCTGGGAAGACCAAATGGAGGAGGTGGTGTTTAATCTGGTTCTTGAAACATAAGTAGGAATTCAGTAGTTGGAGAGAAATGGTGAGAGTCTCATAGTCAGTGGAAACTGCCGTTAGAAAGACGGGCCCTGAAGTACAAGATGCATGATAGAGTCAAGGAACATATGATGTGGGTGTGACTAGAGATCAGTAAGGAAGGCTGAGGCCAAGTTCAAACAGGCCTAGTTCCTATGCCAAAGAGTTTGGACTTAGTCACTAGTAGTAATCTAAATAATCAATTCAGAGTAGTGACTTTCCTCCTCTATTATATAGAAATATGTATAATATATATATTTTATGTTTCATATGTATATATGCTTTTTGCCTCCTCTCCAGTACTTAATGGCTCTAGTTTTTTATTGGACTGAACTTTTGCATGTGAGCTTTCTAGTATTGAGCAAATGCTCTTTCATTCATCATAATTTTCCAATTTTTTAAGAAAAATCTCTTCTGCTCCATAACAAACACAATTCACAAAGAGAATGTCCACAGGGAATTTGCTTCCAATTGGTCACTTCATTTAAAGTTCTTGAACTGGGGCTGGGTGTAGTGGCTCACACCTGTAACCCCAGCACTTTGGGAGGCCGAGGCAGGAGGATCACTTCAACCCAGGAGTTTGAGACCAGCCTGGGCAACCCAGTGAGACCCCATCTCTACAAAAATAAATAAATAAACAAGTAACAAATAAATAAAATGTTTGAACTGGGAAAGCAGATGAAGAAATGTAGCAAAAAGCAAAAGCCCCATCGATTGGGAGTTATTCTAGCTATTTCACCCAGGAGGCTCATGTCATTACTCTCAGGGAAATGCACTGTCCCTCTGTGCTTGGCCTTGACCACATGGAGGAGAAAAGCTTGCTGGGGGCAACAAAACAAACCCAAAGGCAGTGCTTCCTAGAGCTGCCTGTAGCCCCAGGGCAGTGTCTCTCTCCAAGATTCAGCCTTCCTGCTGCAAAAGTCTGCTCATGTGCAAAAGGCAGGGGTTTGGCAGATGCTTACAAAATGTTACAAGTGTTCCAAAGGTAAAAGTATTACGTGAGAAAAAGGAAGGATTCTGGTGAACCCTGGCCTGTAGTTGTAATTCTCAAAGTTTTAGTCAGTGAGACACCTGGCCTTTGTAAAAATTGCTAGAACCCAAACTTTCTTCCTTAAAGATATTTTAAATATTTGCTTCTCAATTGCTTGTCTTCAGGGACTTTATCATTAAGAATATTTGGAACCCAGAAAGCATCTGTATCTTCAGTGAGATATAAAAATAGACCCAGTCTACTATGCTGTCCAGGGAATCTTATTTATTAACAAGCAAGTGATATAGTAGTATCATTGCCAAGGGGAAATTTCTCTCTCCTGATTAAGTGTGCTTCCTGTTATTGGATAGGGAATGCAGAAATAGATTGCTTCCCTTTTTGCCTTGACTACCAGGAAACCTGTAGTTTTATTTAACATTAAATTGCTGTACGCTAGCTATCTTCAGCCTAGGTTTTCTTAGGAAATTATATCACCCCCTTCTCTATTTGAACTTTGTATACTTGTTTTAATGGTTTTGTAGTATCTGTATTTCTTGGTATAAATCATCCAAATGACATTTATATTTCCCCAAAAAATCACAATAGGAATTGGCTACCCACATGGCATAGCCTGATGTGTATCTCCTGATCTGACCATAGCCCAGCCAGTTTATCTGGTCACCATTAAGTCTGAGAATTATGGTGGCCCAAGATACTTGAGAGGTGGGTAGAATGACAGGAAGAGAAGAAAAAGCATGGGGAGTAGAGGGGGAATGTCCCTCATTAACCCTTATTTTCTAAACTGATTTACTTGTGGCTTAAAAAACTGAGCACGAAATTCCTACATGAAGAGTTTCTTTTGGTTTCATTTTAATATGAGTATTTCAAAGATTTCTTTGCCTTCAACTTGTTAGAATGTCATGACAGTAACGATTGCAATCATTTAAGAAGTCTTTATTATGCTACAGGCAACCTCCAGATCTGCACAACGGTAGTTTCTGGGGAGATGAAATGTGCTACAGTATGCTAAATACTTTAGCACAGTGGCTGACACGTGAGATTAATAAATATGCCTATGATGATGGTAAAGAATAAATATGAATAGAGTGGCCACATGTAGCAAATAAAAATACAGGATGCACAGTTCGATGTGAATTTCAGATAAACAGCAATGTTTAGTGTAAGTATGGACCCTGCAATACTGGGGACATAACTTATACTAAAAACTATTATCCCATGCAACATTTGGGACATACTTATTCTAAAAATTATTATCCCATGCAATGGTTAAGATATAACTGTACCAAAAAAATTGTTTATCTGAAATTCATATTTAACTGGGCATTCTGTGCTTTATCAAGCAACTCTAAATGTGAATACATGTAGAATGGTAGCTTCTGATAAGCGCTGAGATACTTCAGGAAACCAGCCCTGCTCCTCTGCAGAGAAGACTCACCCACTCATCATCTCCTGTGCTTATCCAGAAGTCTGGGCTCCATCAGTGTTTCTTGATTTGATTCAGATTTCCTGTCTCTATAGTCAATTTAATGTCAGCCACGGGCAGCTTCCCGATGTTTGACATTCGCTAACTTTCAGAAGCTGTGGGAAACCTGTCAGCCTTACTCTGGTCTTTCCCAACCTTGGCTGAACAAAAGCATCACCTGAGAATCTTAAAAATCTTGATAGCCAGGTCACATTCCAGACCAATTACATCAGAATCTCAGCAATGAGGCCAGGTATGGGTCTTTTTAATGCTTTCCACGTTAATTCCAGTGAATGCCTGGGATGAGAGCTGTAGCCTAGCCTTACAGGCCCTCTGAAGCCTTGACTGAAGCAGTGATGCCAGCTCCTCCCAGGACCTGCTGGAATGTTCCTCCTTGTGTTCTATTCCACCTGTCACCATCCCTACTAGCAGTATTTCCTCGTCTTCCCAAGCAGCAGGGTCTGATTCCTGATAATGCTGCTGAGACCAGGCGCGCTGCGTTCTCTGAGCAGTGCGTCGAGGCTATTGCCTTTTGCTACACAGGTTCTGTACATTGGGCCTCCGGGTTAATTAGGTTTCTAGAAGGATCCTAGGAAGATGACATGTCTTCTTCCTTTTTGTCACGTGCTGACAGAGCTAGCCTCCCTTTCAACTGGGTTTGAGGCATTTCCTCAGAGGAGAGTGAGCTCTGAGTTGTAGAAGTGTCAGGGTATGATTCAATCCAAGCAACAATCCTGAGGTACTGCAAGGCCTAACAAACACCATCTTTCTGGGACTGGGTCCTCAGCACAAGCAAGGAGTTGATGGACCAAACCCTGGTTTCTAGTGCCACAATGGAGCCGAGAAGGCCTTTAGAACTTTGGGGAACAGCACCACTGACTTCTCTCCTCTTGTCACCTCACCAGTTACAGGACAGTTTCCTTGTATTTTGGTCTTCATCAGGTACGAAGTTTAAAAACCTTGTATAACTTAGCCCTTGATTTGTAAAGTCAAGTGCATAATCACAATATGCACAACCTAATGTTTTCACAAGGCAGGTTGATCGCCCAGTTTGCTCTGTGTGTTCTCTTGATTGAAGTTCTAACCGACTTCTTAGCGGAAAGGAAATAATTCATTTTGCAGAAAGAATATTACATTTCACATGCTTTAACCTGGGTGTTGAAAAATTCAAATTGTCCTATGACATTGCACTCCCTTTTTTGCATTTTAATTATTCTGGGGCTGTAAAAAGAGTTCAGGCATTAAGTAATAATCAGATGCTGAATGCCTAAACTCTACAGAGTGCTTGCTTTTAAAAACCTCAGTCCCAGATAATAAATAGTGGGAGTTTATCAAGGCAAGTGGCATATACTTTTCCTGTGTTTTGATTCAGATGTGTAACAATTTCTACCTGCTGGTTTAAATTGGCCCAGAGAACACCTTTTGTGTTAAGCCCACTCACTGCTAGAAGGAACCAGCATCAATCTGACAATAGAATAATATTATCTCCCTACTAAACAAAGAGAAAAGCCAATAATCCAAAGCCCAAACTGTGCGGTCTCCTGCTATTTTTAGAACTTGAGGGGAAAAGAATCCTCTTTATTGTAAAAATGATCCAATTAAGTACGAAGTTAGCCACTGGGAAACACAGCGTTTTCTTTGCACACCATTTTGGAGACCAGCATTCCTTTTATCAAAGCAGAAAATGAAGCCCACAAAGCTGTCCGCCTTCCAAAGGGGGAACAGAGGGTTCCGGGTTCGCTTGGTTACCTCCATTGCAAATGTCAGTTGGCAGTTCTGGCAGGCTGCATCACCAGCTGCATGAAGTTGCAGAAGTAGCTTGACCTCATCATACTAAGATTACAGAAAACTTCCATCTTAACTCTGACTTAGCTCTCCCTGAATTTCCCCAAAGCCTTAAATTCAGTTTGCCTTTCTTTAGGTCTCCTGGATCTCCCAAATGAGAGCTCTGTAGATTTTCTGCAGGGAAATTATTCTAATTTAACAATAAAGTTGCTGTTCCTAAGTAGATTCGTACTTTGGACAGATTTAAGGAAAACAAAGCTGAGCATTTATAAATCTTTATGCAACTAGGAGCTGTTGATAAGTTTAGGAGTCAGGCTACCCATTCAAAAAGATATTATGTTACAGAATTTTAGAATCTAAATTTTGAGACTAGAGGGAAATGAGACTTTCTTTGAGCCCCAAATTAGAAAGCATAACTTAAAATGGCAAATCATTTCACCAAAGCCTATGTGATCCATGCCAGAATTATCAATGTTGAGCTTGGACTAACTCCTTAGCCCCGCCAGGCCCCTCACTGCCTGGCCAGCTCTACTTGTTTCTCACTAGGGTGAGGCAAGTCAGCTGCTCGCCTGGGGAGCAAAACTTAAGGGGATGCCAAATATGCTGTAATCAAGATAAATAATATTGGAAGGCAGTCCTTTAAAAAAATCAAAATGAATGCAAAAAAGTCCGAGATGAACAAAACCTTATTTGCCATTTTAAAGAAAGGCAGGATCCAAGAGGGCTAAGATCAGGGTGAGGGTAGGAAGGCAGGGCCATGCAAGTGCAGGGTCAGATCCCATCTTTATATAAAACCTTGGCGTTTTGACAGTTGATGGGTGGTGCTGTTTCTTGGGGGCCAGTATGCATCCAGCTGGCAGTTTGGGTAGTCACATCACCTGTGCCTCCAAACAGAACAAATAGCTCTATCCTCCATTCCTAGCACATCACTTAGTTCTGCTTTGCTTCCCATTAGTTACCCATTCTCCCCCATTCTACGCTAAGCCCCTAAAACACAAGGATCTTGCCATACTTACCTCGGAATCCTCAGAACCTAGCAGAGTATCTGGCTCTGGTTTGTGATATGCTTCCCTTTCTGTTTCATTGGTCTTAGAATCATCTTCCAGCCTCTGGCTGTCCAATCCCGACCTAGCATCTTCTAGACTTGGCTTGTCCATTTGCAGTGACATCTATGGCACTGGTAGGAATTACTGTCTTCGCAGGTAAGCCAAATGAATGGAAACAGTCTATAAAGCAAGATGGTTGGCTTGCAGATTATCCACCCTGACCAAAGGCAGAGCTGGCTTATTAGTTATCTATTGCTGCTCAACAAATTCTACTAATTTAGTAACTTAAACAACTCAATTTATAATCACACAGTTTTTCTAAGTCAGAAGTATATGTTGTGACAGGGCTGGATTCTCTAAGGGTTTTACCAAGCTAAAATCAAGGTATCAAGCCAGGCTTGTGGGTCACCACTTCTAGAGCCTGGGTGCTCTTCCAGACTCAGTTTGTTGGCAGAATTCAGTTCCTTGCAGTTGCAGGACTGAGGTCCTGATACTCTTGACATGTGTCCCCTTCATCTGCAAGCCCACAGTGGTACACTGGATCCTTCTCATGCTTCCAGTCCCTCTGACTTCTTCTGCGTTACTTTTCTGCCTTTAAGGGCTTGTGTGATTATTAATACATTGTAGCCATCCATATAATCTGGGATAATCTCCCCATTTTAAGGTCAGCTGATCAATAAACTTCATTATGCCTAAAAGTATCTTGCGATCCAACAACACCACAGACATGACACTAGAAGGTCAAGGTCATCGGGGGCCTAAGTTGTCCCCACCACAGCTGGCAACTCTGAAGGCATCCACATAAAGAAAGCGGATCATTTGCTGTTCCTGCTGGAATTTCAAGGCCCAGCCATCCGTAGCTGCTTCTCAGCTTTTCTTCCCAACGTATTTGGGAAGATGGGAGGGAGTCAGCTGATTAGAATCACAGAGCTATTTCTGATGGGTCTGAAATCCCTCTTGTGGAATTCTTGTCTTTTTCTGGGACTTAGGCAGAAATATTTCTTTGGGAAATGGGGAAAGTCATCCTGAATTCTAAGAACATAAGCTTCATCTGCTTAGGAGGTATGATCTATCATTCATTGCTGTATTCCTCAATGGTAGGGCCGAGCGTGGCCCATGGGAGGCACTCTGGAAATGTTTACTGGAATAAATGAATGGATACATGAATTGATCCATCCTGAGCATCTTCTATTAGGAGTTTTTGAACTGATATTTATAGTCACCATTTCCTACCAGCTGTTTCCATATACCCCTGAATGCTGGGAGGCCTCATTCAATTGTCCAGGCTCCCTGTGAGCAATCATAATCATAAAAACCTTCCTTCCCTTCTGAGAAAGCTGGATGGAACATTTGCCTGAAAATTTTCCCACCTAATCATTGGTGCTAACATATGCATCTGTTTCTCCTTCTCTATCACCACTCATGCTCCACAGGCTTATACTAATGGCTTCACATGTCTGTGCTATGATTAGAAACTGAATTTGTACACTTAGGTCTGGTGTCGAGCCCCAGAATCTACTAGATGTTATTTTTTAACCTGTCAATTTACCAAGTATTTGTGAAATCTCCTAACCATATTTTTAATTTCCCATTGACTCCTAGGATGAGATTTACATAACTTGATATTTATTTCCATACTATCAATGTGTGCACGTGTATGGGTGCACGTGCATGCAGACACACACACACACACACACACACACTCATTCACCTACACACAGTTTCTTTATCCTTGGTTGGCAGATATGAAAATTCTGACCATTTGAAAGATATTAGGTGAATTAGAATTTAACAATTATTATTTGGCTTATAACTCAGTCTCCTATGAGTTTGGTTAGTGTAACTTTCCAGAGATCTGCATAAGCCCTGGTTAAAGTGACCAAATAGAGTTTCTTGATCTGCAGAACTGAGCAGAACTCCTTGGACCTGAGTGATGACAGTCTGCATTTCCCAAAGAAATACTTCTGCCAAAGTTCCTGGGTACTTCCTCCCAATGGGGTGCTTGCTGCTCCCCGAGGGTCTCAGTCAACCTCAGTCATCTCACTCCCTGTAACAAAGGTCTCAGGAAAATGCTCCTGCTGTATCCAGATGCATGTTTTCCAAACTCACAGGTTGTGAAATAAGGTTAAGAAAAGGCCTTCCCAGGCCACACTGAGATTCTGCCCTGCATATCTAAACACAAAAGCACATAGGGCAACATAGCCATGCAAATTTAATCCCCAAACCAGGCTAGAAAGTTGGGGCAATTTTAAGGGGGACAAAAAATCAAAACAGTCTTGTCTTTGCAACTCAGTCAAATGTGAACCGTACGTGAGGGGAAAAAGGTAAAATTAAATGTACCAGGAAAAATGTTTTCCTGCGCTGCTGGTAACAGGTAATCAGATGGGATGTTGGCCGTGGCCTGGTAGCTACACGTTATTATGCTATCACATACTTTGGACAGTGGCTTTCATTAAGGTTGTGTTTAATGTTATGGAACAAAGATGAATCAGAGCCCCAGTGCCTGTTTTCCTGGATCCTTTCGAATGAAGGACTGCAGAGCCGTTACTTCTCAGCATAAAGCTGACACACCACAATGCATCTGGTGGTCATTTTTCCCAGTCTTGAAAGTTGCTGATTGAAAGAGAAAAGAGCAGCATGACATTCTGCTCACCCAACATCACCGTCACTCAGAATATCTCCCTGGGTGCAGATGAGAGCTCACAAAAGGTGCTTGTTTTAACAGATAATCACAACGTTTCAGGTGTGTGTGACTGTGTGGATGAGATGTTGGCTAGAAGTCGCAATGCTCGCAGAAGTGCAGTGGGTGCTGGCAGTGAAATGTAAGCTAGCCCTGTAATAAAAGCTCCTGGGAATGCAGAGGATGCCTTGGCATTAGGCATTCTCCTCGTGTTTCACATAAATGCATCCTGTTCTCAGGAGCCGACGAGCAGTGCATTTGCACTGGCTCATTCAAATTGAATGTTGGTAAAAGGAGAGTCCTGAGCAAACAGAACAGTCTGGCATCTTTGAAGGCAGGAGCAAGGTTAAGCTATCGGTCGCGTTCTCTGCTGTTTATTAGATGTTATTTGCTGGCCTCAGTGCGCACCCAAGGTACGTTGCAAAGAGGCACCGATGGGGGCGACTGATGCTTGCATGGCACCCACGCAATTTTGCCTGGGCTCTTTTGGTCAATAAAGTTCAAGGCTTCTTTTGTGGTTTCACCTGTTGTCTTCAAGCCTGCCGGGGATAATGTTTTGCTGGAAGAGAAAACTCCTCTGGAGAGGCAATTGGTATCGTATTTTTGTCGTTGTTGTTCTTTTTCAAGGCTACAGCTTTAACTTTGTCACAGCACGGGTAAGGAGAGCGAGCCTGTAGAGAGCTTTTCGCAATGTGCTTTTTCAATTAGTTTTAACAAGAGCGAAGCATCACCAGCAGCAGCGTTCGCTTGCTCTCTAGTCATGTGCTATGAGGAATAAAGACTCTGTAGGGCAGTGAACCTGAACTTGGCCTATTCATCCATACTGCATTGAGTGATTGCATGGAGTGGAGTCAAATGCCACTTGGGGGTGAAGAGCACTCATCATCTTGCATTCCTGCCGGATATATTAGGAAGGACCCTTGACAGAATCCAGTAATTCAAAGGTAAACCATGAAGTGTGTGCTGTGTGTAGGAACATGTAAGCTGAGGGGAGATTGCACGGAGAAAGAGGGAGTTATATTTCACTTTTGGGGGAATGGTGTATGTCTTAGATTTTCTTGGCCAATGGATCAGTAGAGAAAGGGAGAGATTTTGTCTTGCTGCTGACTTATTGGTCAGAAGTTACTTTTCCACATGATGATATATTTTCTTGTCCCCAAGTACTCAGAACTTTATTGTACTTCTGTCCCTGAAACAGGAGTGTTTTTAGTGAGAATCCTGGTGAAAAGCAAAGTTTTGACCACAGAAATGAATTCGTACATTCTTTGCTGCCTCTGTGTTCTTTTAGGTGAAATCTCATCTTAAGAATGCATTTGGTGTTTTGAAGTAGTGGTTCTAATTGTTTACTTTCCCAAAATCTAGTAAGAAATGGCTTTCGGAGACACAAAAACCCTGCAAAATGTGACTTGTGCCTTAGATTCCTTTCTAAAGATATATAGTTTACCACATTCCTTAGGGGGCAATCTTGAGAAGAGGGTGAAGCTCTAACTTAAAACATGTCAACCACTTAATGAAATTTAGTACCATCTTTTGTAAATGATTTTTACATGTGTTAGGTTTAAATCAAGACTCTCTGAAGCAAGCAATATCTTTGGCAATATAAATTCCGTGCAAGTAATTGATGAATTTTGTGACTATAAACTTAACTTGTGCCTAGTAAATCTCTTGTCCACCTCTTTGAGCTCTTTTACATGCTGCATTAAAAATAGAAGGATAGGTTTTAATTAAACTAGGTATTGGATTTGCCCTCAGGGAGCTGAAGTGCAGTTATGTGGACATGTGAGTCCATGGTTTCCAATACACTTATCATATAAATTGCAATTTAAAAATAAGTCTGCTGCTCTTTAGATCTTCAAGGTATTTTCTTTTATCACTCTGTATAACAGAATCTACTCAATATTTGTTTCAATGAATACTCAATTGAATAGACACATGATAATTTGTAATATGTTATAAAAATATATCTATTATATATATACATTTTATTGATATGCTGCCGTGTGTGTGTGTGTGTGCGCGCATCTTTCAGAGGGCTTTTTCAAACATTAGATTGGGAGCAAGGCAATTTGTCAGCAGCAGAGTTAACAAAACAGAATGAAGCATTCTTGGCATATAAATATTGGCTCTCAAAAAGAAGAGAGATGTTCAAGTATGCATCATTCAATGGTATTTCACTTGAGAAACAATGCTGGTGATTACTCAAGGATTCATTATGTCATGAGTGTAGACTGACACATAGATTGAAGTTTCAGCACCAAAACCTGTGCATCTGATCTGAGAATGAGAAGCTGGGAAGAGGGACAAAAATTTTGAGGAGAGAATGCAAAGTCTCTGGGGGAAATCAGTATTGGAAGTTTTAGCTTCTAATGGATTCCACTCTGGTACTAGGGCTCAACTGTATGGTAACTTGGTAGGAAAAATGATTTTGATTGATAACACATTCTTCAATTGTTCTGAGCCCATAAAAGCATATCTTTTCCACTCCGTTTTAATTATTTAATGTTTTGTTTAAGGTACCAGTTAAGTTCTCCCAAGGAATAATTTTTTTGTGAGTTTTTCAAGGTATAAATATGCAGTTTATTGCAAAATGTCAAAGTAAAAAGCAAATACTTTATAAAATATGTTACTAAATTTTCAGAAATACAGCTTTGCAGAATGAGTACTGTGTTTAGAATAGGGCAAGCTCAAAGGGCAAAGCAGAAGAGGACTCATACCAGTTTTTCTTCATTTTCATTTGAAATTGAAGTGTTATTATCTTCTTACCTTTAATTAGAGTATGTACAGCTGCATTACAGTAGAAAAGAGGGAAAATAAGCTGGGCCTTTGTTGCAGAATATTTCGGCTAACTTGGATGAGCAATTTAGTTTCTGTCATGTGAACTATTTTGCTTGAACTAAAGCAAGTATCTGTTCCACCCGTGAAAGGTGTCCAGAGCCCCACTGGGACTGCAAGTTGCTGCAATAATCATTTCTTTGAGGACCCGACCTTGCCTTGCCTGTTAAAACAGCTGGGAAGAGTTCTGTGATGCTGGAAGTCAGAAATGCCTGTGCTTGATTTATTTCCTAACGTGATTGATCAAAGCAATTGTGATATCTTATATTTACAGAGCAGCCTTTTGTGAAGAGCCCGGAGTGGTTTTTGGACATTATCTAATTATCAGAATGGCACAGGGAAATAGAGAGCTCATAGTCTCTCCACTGTACGGTTGAGATGACAGAGAGACAGGTAAAGCAATTTATCTGAGATGATTCAGAAAAATGCTCACATACAGCTAGAAAATGAGCCAAGGTGAGTTATATGGATGAGTCTGGGGGCTTCTGTCTCTAAAGCCCGGTTGGCTCTCAGGGTGCCCTCTAGAGTCCTCAGCCAAAGAGGAACATATTCTATATAAACTTTAAGGACTCCATCCCAACAATTTGTGGTTATAGGATTCCAGTGATCTGTCTGACATCTGTGATGATCAACTGGAGTGAAAGCAATGAAAGACATGCCTGTGGGCTGCAAAACTGGGGTCACAGAATTAGTGAATGTCACTGGAGGTCTTTACAGCCAATACAGAAAGCAACAGGCCATATGATTTCCTCATGTTTAGACTTGAAAAATATTTGAACCCTATCCAGAGGCCTGTGAACTGTAGAGTAGAGAATCAGGATGGTTTCTCGCCCTTGATATAGGAACTATGAAACTGTAAGGAAACATGCTTCCTTCAGTGTTTCCACTTTTATGTATTAGGGCAGGCCAAGTTTGCTCAAAGTTGATTAAAATTATTAAGAAATTAGGCAAAAGTGTTCTTATAACTCATGAAGTGTTGTTCTCTTTATTAAAGTATTTTTTGGAAGAAATTGTATCCTAGTTACAAGATAAGAATATGATTTCACATACAGTTAGCAAATATATACCAAAGTAGTTGCATCTTAGCATCTTATTTAGATTCACATGCAGTTGGATGGCAAGCGGGACTTTCCAGAAGACATTACAAATTGACACTGTTCTGGCCATGGTCAAATTATAAATGGACTGCTGACACGATAATCCAGAGATAGAGTCTGAGCAGATGGATCCTAGAAGGAAGATCTGCAAAATGGAGTAACGATACCAGGAGATGAGAACAAATAATCCATAAGAAGGTCTTCACCCATGGCCTGGAACCCAATGGTGTGCTCATGTGCTGCCTCTGAATCTGAACAGGTGGGGAAGCATGCTCAGAGGAAGGCAACACAGAAACAGAGCCACAGGGGAGAGTGAACCAGGCTTCAGACTTTCAGAGAAGGAGGAAAGACCAAAGGACTGGGGAAGAGCAAGAAGACCTGGTGGAGAATGAAGGAGCCCAAAGAACCCCTACAGACACAGGTGCTGAGAGTCAGGGACAGAAACACAAAGTCTAGTGGTGAAGGCAGCTCTTTGCACCCAAGTAGAAAGGCTGATGTGAGACAAGAGAATTTCAGTGAGCAGAACATAAAACTCCCTAATTAGTCAGTTTTAAAGACTGCAAGGAAAGCAACAAGATATGCTTAGGAGAAATGGATCAGAGAGAAGGGACCCTCTTTTCCTGTGAACATGGGTGCTGAGAAACATAGGGGGTAGGAAAAATGGGGTGACTCAGAAATAGAGGACAGAGATCCAAAGGATCACCAGGCAGAGGGGTATGATACTGGCAGGGCTGGGAAGCGGAGAGGGCTCAGAGGAAATGCTGTGAGTGCCCACTGTGGATTGCATGCTTGGGGATGCTGTGACCGAGAGAAGCTGGGGGCTTTTCTCACCTACACTTGGTGACTCTCCTAGCATAGCATAGCATAGCAAGCAATAATTGTTTGCTGAAAAAAGGCAAAATTCTGTGCTTGGTGTTGCTTACATATGATGGCCCATCCTCCTTTCTAGGGCAGTCCTCAGGACTACTGAGGAATGTGGGGAATGACTTGCCCAGCATCCCCAATTTTAAAATTGTGCCCACTGCCCAGCCCCCGCTCCCCTATCATCAGCCCCCAGCATCCCCTATCATCAGCCTGTTATCTCCTTGTCTTAATCAGAAGCACTCACCACCAGTTGACATACTATATGTGTTAACTGTTTGTTAAACATGAGAATGGAGGTTCCCTCCTGGTAGCAATTGTCTATCTTGTACACTGCTTTCTCCCCAGAGCCCAAAATAGGGCTGTAAACATAATAGGAACTCAGAAAACATTTGTTGGGTCAATGGCTTCCTCCTAATTCATCTTGTTTATAGCCCTTCTCTGGAACTTTTCCCATAGGGCTGGTATTACCTATATTCTGTGCTCTACCCCCTGTCCCAAACAGGGGCAGCAAATTATGTCTACTAGTTTTTTAAAATGCTCAGTGAGTAGGACAGCTCCTTACATCTGTGGAGGTACCTAATAAATATTTACAAAACTGAGATTATTCCAAAAAAATATAGGCATGATTTCCATCCTTAAAACTTAAAATGTTATAGTCAGACTCAGAGCATAGCACATAGACAGAAAATTCCCTAATACTAAGAGAATATATTTAAACTAATTGTTCTCAAACAAGGGAGATTTTGCCACCTTCCCTCTCCCCTGGGGATACTTTGGAAACATCTGGAGACATTGTCACATCTGGTGGTGGGGGCAGGCGGTGCTACTGGCCTCTAGTGGCTAAAATCTAGGGATGCTGCTAAACCTCCTACAGTGCACAGGACAGCTCCCACCAGACAAACATCTGGCTCCAAATCTCAATAATGCCAATGCTGAGAAACCCTGATTTAAAATACAACCCTAATCACATTGTTTTATGATGATTTTTATTATTCATCTCTATCTTCCATTGAATTCTGTGCTTCTTGGTGGCAGTGATTTGTCTTACTCATGCCTGTGCTGCCTGAGTTCAGCACAACACCTAGCATATATTAGGTTTTTAACAAATGAGGGCAAACTGATGAATGAATGAGTGTTAATCATGCCAGTAAAGGTGCTCCAGGATCCTCTTTGAAACAACAATATATTTAGAAACTGCATTTCCAATCAAAGCCTTGACGTGAAATAATCAATAGGTTCAATGACAAGTTGCAGAAGCAGAGACACAGCAGCCACACATTCTTGTCTTTATTGAAGAAGTCTACTGAGCCTCGTGTCATGGAATATTAGCACTGAAGGGGACCCAAGAGGTCATTTAGTTCAACCCTTTTAAGTTATAGGTGAGACCACTAGAACCCAGGGAGATGAAAGGATTGGCCTAAAGTCTCACAGTTCGATGCCAGAACTGGAAGTAAAATTGTTTCTAACTCATCATCTTAGCATGTTTTCATGGTGCTAAGCTGCCTCCATTATAACAGCCCCACAAAAACTGGCACAACAGATTGTTGTGATTACATGAGGTACTACCCCCAATGTAGCATTGAATGTAACACATACAAATTATATCTTTATTGTATTGTAGAATTTGACCTTGAACTAATATGCTAGGCATTATCATCATTAATATAAAATTTAAGGCCGGGTATGGTGGCTCACACCTATAAACTCAGCACTCTGGGTGGCCAATGTGGGTGGATCGTTTGAGCCCAGGAGTTCAAGACCAGCCTGGCCAACATGGCGAAACCATATCTCACCAAAAAAATGCAAGAATTAGCCAGGCGCGATAGCCTGCACTTGTAGTCCCAGCTCCCTGGGAGGTTGAATTGGGAAGATCGCTTGAGCCCAGGAGATTGAGGCTGCAGTGAACTGTGATTGCACCACTGACCTCCAACCTGAGCGACAGAGCAAGACCTTGTCTCAAAACAAAACAAAAAAAAAAGAATTTAAAATAATGGGATGTTAGACCTGGATGAAGCCTTGGTAACTGTCTGGCAGACTGCTGTATCCCTGGACAAGGAGGAAAGAGATCAGGAGCTTTATCCAGAGTCATAGAAAGAGGTCACTGGATCTCTCTACTCTGTGTCCTTTTTCACAATGGGATGTTTTCCTAAAAGTAGCTGCAAAGAGTATTACAGGAAAACAAGGTTATACCTTCAGATAAATTTAGAAAATGCAAGGGTAAACAAAAATAAGTAGGTATGTTTGCCAAAGGACATCCCAGAATTTTACATATATTGAGTACCTCTCTAGGAAGGAGATGTAATGCATGACTCCTCTAAAAGTTATTAATTAGGAAATAATTTATTATATGCACCAGTGTTCCTCAGAATATAATTTGAAAAGAGGCTGTGCCCCTTCTCCCAACCTATCTAATTGATAGAAATTAAGCAGCAGGCCTGCTTAGACTTCAGAGGGACTTTTAGGCAGACTTTGGATGGCTGATGTCTTTTTTTTCTCCCATATCTCTTGAGAAAGCTGTCCAGAGGAGTTCGATTCTTTATGTTCTGTTTCTCATGATATGTTTCCCAATTGTAAGTCAAAGTTTCAGAGTTATTCCTGTGACAAGTCTTGCAGAAACAGGTATGGAAGCACAGTAAGGTGGAAAGACACTGGGTGAGAAGTTGGAGGGTGGTGCCTTGGCACATCAGCTAACATCTATTGGTTATCAGTGAAATTGGACATGACCTGAATGGCTTTAAGTGCGGAATTTCAGTGTAATCACATGAGATTGTGGGGCTAGGCAGTTTAAAGAGCACACTAAAAAATTCTGTGTTTCCCATCGTGTCTATGCGATGGAAACTTAGAGCAGCTTGGTGTAGAGAGGTCAAGTCCCTTTCTGACCTGCTGCCTGTGATCCCACAGTGCTGAGAATATAGATCTTATTTAGTAATACCAAGGGACAAGGTCAGTCCTTCAGTTACTCTGTATAATTGTCACAAGGTCAGTAATTAAGTGGACTTGAATTTATAATAAAATCATTCCCGAGTGGAAACGCCAATCAACAAAAGGTTACCCTTTACACATTGAGTCTTAAAGAGGGAACTGAACTACACCAAAAATTGTATATTTCACAAATATGTTTAAAACAAGAGCCTTTGGTGAATTTTAAGGAAAGTATATGAACATGTAATCAAAAACAATGAAAAAGAAGGAGAATCAAAGAGTTTCTAAGAATAATTTAGATTGTCACTGAGCAAAATGGTAGATAAGAACCTGCACCTTAACCCACAAATAAAGCAGTCCAAAGAGAAAGAGGGAATCTTGTTTGAAAAAGCTGTTTGGAGGAGTTTAAGATAGTGCTTTGTTTTTCTCACAGTAAGTTTCCTCCTAATTGCAATCCAAGGCCTTTAAAGTCATTCCTTTGACAGTCCTATCACACATCTGGAATGTGCACAAATAAGTAGAACTCTGCTTTCAGGTGAGCTTTGAGATTACCCATCTCTTGCTTCTCTTCATTGAACTTGAAGATTTTCTTTTTTTTTTTTCTTTTTTGTACTATTATCTTTCTTTTTTTTTTATTATACTTTAGGTTTTAGGGTACATGTGCACAATGTGCAGGTTTGTTACATATGTATCCATGTGCCATGTTGATTTCCTGCACCCATTAACTCGTCATTTAGCATTAGGTATATAAGCAAAACCTTACTTAGGAAATCACATAAAGAACACCCCTATCTGCCTCATAGTTGGAAACAAATCCCAGCCCTTCAGAGTGAAACCAGGTGTTCAGAGTTAAATCTCATAACATCTGGAAGGAGCTCAGTGCAGCTGAAATTTCCACCAAGTGAAATGACCCTCTCAAATGATGAGGTACAAAGCAACAACCTATTTCTGTGGAAAATTACATGATAGAGAAAAGCTTGGGAGAGTTGGCACCCAAATATAGACTAAATGGTTTATGCAGTGGGTGAACAGAGGAAAATTTATGAGCAGCCAAGGACGAAAGTATGTGGATGGATTGATTAGGAGGGACTTTTTCTAATTTTTGTGGTTCAGCCTTGAATTTGATAGATGAGATCCTCAAAGCATACTGGGGTCTATCTAACCCTCTCAGAGTTTGTACGTCATGGCTGACTGCTTGTTCAATTGGTACACTCTTTACCTATTAGGTTGGCTTCCAGGAAATAAAAGAACCAGAATGAATTATCTGCTCCTCTGCTTGTTTTACCGTAGCCGACTCATCATCATCTTTGCATGAAAATGCCTCAGCAGTTCTTGTGTGTTTACCTAATATGTCACTGGCTACAAAGGGGCTGGCAGTGGATGATAGAAAAAAGAGGTGCAGCTTGAAGGACAAAGGCTTTTCATCAAGAGTAACAAGTGGCGATGATGATAAATATATAAAATGGCAAGAATTTGTCATCAGAAAAGGAGATTATTTTGTAATAAAGAGATCTAGCTAGCCTTATGGGGGGGGGTGGGGGCTAGGCAGAGAGGCTGACCCTAAAGAATCATTACGGACAATTTGTTTTTTGTTCTCATCCATACCAGAAGAAAAACATTTGCTGAACAGTTAGTAGTTATACTAGAAAGAAATCAAAGTATGCAATTACTGGCAAACAAAACATAAAGAAAAGCTTTTTTAAATTTTATTGAAGGCTATTTTTCTTTACTGTATTTAGTTTTAACTTTGTGTTCATGGGTTGCTCTATTCCTTTAACTACTGAGTTAAGAAATCTTAAAACAATAGGGAAGCCATCCTTTCTTTGTCTCCGAGTGAGATGAATGTCTAATGTTTAATGATATTAGGAAGGTTTTTAGTAACAAAATTTGCAAATGAAAGCCTTCATAAATATTTTTCACTGTTTTGGATCCCACAAACATTCTTAGGGCCACAGATACGTTAAACTTGCATTAACACCATTTCACAAGACCTGGTGATTAAAGGCTGTTCATTTCTATTTTACGGCATTAAACCTGAGCCTCTAAGAAATTCTAAGACAGATGAAATAATGTCAAAGCAACTGCCTGAAAGATGCTCAATGGAACACTAGTCTTATTGATTATAGAGTGAAATGAATCTCACTCAGAGGCGGAAGAAAAGTTACATCGATGAAGAAAGCTTTTTAATAAGGTATCACAATTGAAGAGAGAGGTTGAAATCAGGTCAATAAGAAATGCATAATTCAAATGAATTAATCATGGATCAACATCTTGCTGGAAATCCCTCTTGTAGATGAGATTTAATAAAAATTATATTAATAATGCAACTTCTTAAATTGACATGGGTATCATGTCAGGGACTTCCGTTTTTTGTTTTTTTTTTTCTTATAAGTCTCTGAGGACTAGATGAGCAGGATGGTATATGATATAAGACAAATTCTGAAATCCTAAAGTACTTTCTACCCCTTCTCTCCCCTTCCATTCTTTCTCAGGCATACAATAGATTTGTCTTGGTTGTGGTCTTAGCACATCTGAGAGCCAGTGTCCATGTCTGTTAGTGGTGTAATTGGCCATTGACCACCTCAATTATCACTGCGGCAGCTCTTCCTTTGCTAGCCTTACCTCCAGGATATGGGAATCTTAAAAAAAAAAAAAAAAGTAGTATAGTTATATAGTAAAATACTATACAGTGATGCCAAGAATGAACTACTGTCATACAGTATGGTGACAGAAGTCAGAATAATGAAAACTTCCGGGGAGAACTGGGTATTCACTGGGAAGGCATAAGAGGGAAACTTCTGGGTTCTGGATATGTTCTATATCTTGGCAAAAGTGTTAGTTACAAGTGTCTATACATATGTAAAAACTCACTGAGCTATACACTTACGATTTATGTACTTCATTGTATATACTAGATTTTAATTCAAAAGTTTTAAAAGATCAATTCACATTTTTAGATGCAAGATACATTCTTAACAAAACTAAAAATAGGCCAGGCGCCGTGGCTCACGCCTGTAATCCCAGCACTTTGGGAGGCCAAAGCGGGCAGATCACGAGGTCAGGAGTTTGAGACCAGCCTGGCTAATATGGTGAAACCCCGCCTCTACTAAAAATACAAAAATTAACCAGGCTTGGTGGCGTGCGCCTGTAGTCCCAGCTACTCGGGAGGCTGAAGCAGGAAAATTGCTTGAACCCAGAAGGCGGAGTTTGCAGTGAGCCAAGATCGTGCCACTGCACTCCAGCCTGGGTAACAGTGAGACTCCGTCTCAAAAAAATAAAAAAAAAACTAAATAAAAATAAAATATCTATATGATCTAGCAATCCCACTCCCACTTCTTTTGGTTATTTACCCAAAAGATCTTAAATCACTTTGTTGAAGAGATGTCTGCACTCCCATGTTCATTGCAGCACTATTCACAATAGCCAAGTTATGGAATCAACCTATGTGTCCATGAATGGATAAAGAAAATGTGATATATATATACACAATGGAGTACTATTCAGCCTTTAAAAAAGAAGAAAACCATGTCATTTTTGACAACATGGATGGAATTGGAGAACATTATGCTAAGTGAAATAAGCCAGGTACAGCAAGACAAATACCACATGTCATCACTTACGTGTGGAATCTAAAACAATTGAATTCATAGAAGCAGAGTAGAATGGTGATGACAGGGGCTGAGGGGTGGGAGGAACGGGGAGATGTTAGTGGAAGGGTACAAATCTCAGACATGAGGAATAAGTTATTTTGTGAGATCTATTGCATAGTGTGGTGGATATAGTTAATAATAGTGTACTGTACATTTCAAAATTGCTGAGAGTGGCTGGGCGCGGTGGATCACGCCTGTAGTCCCAGCACTTTGGGAGGGTGAGGTGGGCAGATCACCTCAGGTCAGGAGTTTGAGACCAGCCTGGCCAACATGGTGAAACCCTGTCTCTACTAAAAATACGAAAAATTAGCCAGGCGTGATTGTGCATGCCTGTGATCACTGCTACTTGGGAGGCCAAGGCAGGAGAATCACTTGAACCCAGGAGGTGGAAATTGCAGTGAGCCGAGATCTCACCACTGCACTCCAGCCTGGGTGACAGAAAGAGATCCATCTCAAAAAAAAAAACAAAACCAAAAAACAACAACAACAACAACAAAATTTGCTGAGAGTGAATTTCAAATATTCAAATATTTAAGGTAAAGGATATGTTAATTAGCTTGATTTAATCCACATTGTATTCATAAATATAACATGTTATATCCCATAAATATATTCAATTATAAATGGTCAATTTATGATTAAAAATGAAAAAGATACATTGTAGTGAATGTATAGGGAGAGTTTACTTTTCAAACAAGAAGGGATCCCTGAATTGTAAATTGTTAATTATTTTGTGTAATTAACAATGGTAGCAGAGACCCTTGCTAAATACTTAACATGTGCTGGGTACTATCCCATATGTTTCCTCATTTATTTCTCAGGAAGCCTTGCAAGATAAACAATCGCATTCCCATCTTCTAAATTTCCACCAAGAATAGTTTGTGTTTTGATGTTATGTAACTAATAAGGCTGACTGTGCTGAGATTTAACCCTAGCTTCATCTGACTCCAGTTCCATTAGGGGATCTAACGAAATTGTGACTGCAGTAGAAGGCAAATTGCAAATCGAGTCTGATTAATCACTAACTTTGCTTGTTGTAGTTTCTAGTCTCTCTAGAATAGTTCTAATGCAGTTAACATGAATACCAGGCTGCAATGTTGAACTTCAGCTTTGTGATGGAGGCATAAAGTCATGAAGGGAATCAAAAGTAGGTTCCCAAAACTTGCCGCCATTGTGGTTTTATATATTTTCAGTCTGAGGAGAGAACTTGTCAATGGCATAAAAGAGAGAGTATGAATTTCAAAAAGAAAATAAAAAAAATTTCTATGAAATATAAGTTAAATAATTTGTAAGTATTGCAGATATGAAGTTTTTCTATTTACTTGGTCATGATCCCTTTTAACCAGCTCCAGTTCATACCAAATATTTGTGAGATGATCACTTTTGCTGCCAGTTCTTTGCCTTTAACAAAATATAAGATTTTTGCTCAGTGTGTAATAATCTGCATTACTTGTGCTCTCCAGAATGCCTGATGTACTTAGATGGTACAACAAAATATTTTAACTTCACTGTGAGTCATTTTCTCCATCACCCTTGAATGGCAAAATAGTGGAATGAGACTGAGTTCTTAGCAGTCACATTTGGGACCTTCTTGTTGCAGAGAAGGCTAGAAATTGATGCCCCCAAAGACACAGTACTTTGTTTATGGCTATATTGCTCAGGAGTAATGACACAAAATCTGACATTACCTTATGATGTTTGTCACTTTTTTTCTGTACTGTGATGAGTCACTCCATCGATATGGCCAATTTTTAGGGTCCAGTAGCTAAGTCTTATATATCTTTCCAAAATCCTCTCCTAATTTTCTTTCTGTTCACAGAATTCTGATGTCAATGTAGTGGCTCAAGAGGTACTTTAAAATGTAATCAAGACAGTGTTGATGTAAATCATCTATTAAATTCATTCCCCCTTATGTCTCAATGACTTCATTGTTGTTCAGTAATCTCTGAGGTTTTCGGATCAACATGGGAGGTACTTCATAGTGTTGGTCCTTTGGAATAGAAGGCCTTTAAAAGATGTACAATGCAAACCCCTTATCTTAGAGCTAAGGCCCTTTTAAACATAGGATCATAAACTTCTTACAGAACACTTATTAAGAGAAACATTTAGAATTCTTTTCATAAGGAAAATACTCAAGAGAATAATATGCTTACTAAAAAGTCATTGCTTCCCACGCACCCCCATCTCCTTATTCATGTGATTGAAATGGGGAAGGGGAGAGGAGAGTAACACAAATCAGACTCCTGACATTTAAGATGCTTATGTTGTCAAGAAAGAAATAGCTTCTCCAGGGGCAATGTCCCAGGCAGAAGTTAATGCTACCTACAGACATCTGTGAAAAATGAGGCCACAGCATGATGCACTGCACTTTCAGAACTCATCGGCTTTCAGTGATGACTGTAAGCAAATTAGAAAAGGAGCCTTTCTGGTGATTATCTAGATTTGCTCACCCTCACTGGGACATTAGTCTCTCAATACTGCTCCTTGGAGAATCATAGCATTTGAGAGGCAGGAGAGCCTTTCGAAGTCATTTGGTATCTGGTCCTCAGAAATGACAAAACTGAGCTACAAAGAGGTGAAGTAACTGACTAGCTGGTGCAGAACTCGCTGGGAAGCCACGTGCTTTGACTTCTGCACCAGGACTCTGTCCTCCCTGATGTCACTTTGCCATGTGCTGAAAATATCTGGAGCTACCTAGGTGAGCTCCTCAGGGTTGAGGAGCTTCTGGATAGAGCAGGAACACAGTGGCCTCACCCACTGTCAAGATGCAAAACTAACATTTCTGGCTACAAGGAGTATTAACTTTAGGCTTGGTGAGTCCTGACCACTGCCTCTTATCCCAGTGTTCCAGCTGCATGAATGTCTCAAGTAAGGTCTTAGTAGACTTTAGGCCAGCTTTGTCAAATAAGACTTTGTGCTGTGATGGAATCCTGTGCTAATAGCTACATGTAGCTGTTGAGTGGTTGAAATCTATAGAGCTGTGCAACTGATGAACTAAAGTTTTAATTAATTAATTTATTTTTTGAGAAAGAGTCTCGTTCTGTCGCCCAGGCTGCAGTGCAGTGGTGCAGTCTTGGCTCACTGCAACCTCTGCCCCCACTCCCCCAGGTTCAAGCAATTCTCCTGCTTCAGCCTCCTAAGTAGCTAGGACTACAGGCGAGCGCCACCATGCCTGGCTAATTTTTGTATTTTGGGTAGAGATGGGGTTTCACCATGTTGGCCAGGTCGGTCTCGAATTCCTGACCTCAAGCAATCTGCCTGCCTCGACCTCCCAAAGTGCTGGGATTACTGGCGTGAGCCACAGCACCCAGTCAATTTTATTTAATCTTAGTTTAAATTTAGGCTGGGTGCGGTGGCTCACGCCTGTAATCCCAGCACTTTGGGAGGCTGAGGTGGGCAGATCACCTGAGTTCAGGAGTTCGAGACCAGCCTGGCCAACATGGTGAAACCCCGTCTCTACAAAAAAATTACAAAAATTAGCCAGGCGTGGTGGTGCTTGCCTGTAGTCCGGACTACTTGGGAGGCTGAGGCAGGAGAATCACTTGAACTCAGGAGGAAGAGGTTGCCATGAGCCGAGATCACACCATTGCACCCCAGCCTGGGCGACAGAGTGAGACTTCATCTCAAAAAAAGAAAAAAAGAAAAAAGGAGCCACATGTGACTAATGGCTACCATCTTTGACAGACCTTCTTCCTTCCTTCCTATGTCTGTGAATTTTCAAGTCAGGTCTAAGTGTCTGCATTATTTTCTTTCTGCTTCCCATATCCTAGAGATAAGACCATCCTATTTAATCTAAACTAAGTCTAGATACAGTAAAAATATTTTAAATTGTTTTTGATTTCACTTCAGTGTACACTTACTTCATTTTTGAAAGTAACAAACTTAGTGAGCCAAGATGGCGCCACTGCACTCCAGCCTGGGCGACAAGAGCGAAACTCTGTCTCAAGAAAAAATAAAAATAAAAAAAGAAAGAAAAGAAAGTAACAAACTTAGGAGTTCATGGATAAGAAGGGAACAAGTTGCATCAATGGATTTGAAGGGCAGAGACTGCAAATCCAGTTTAGAAACGTTGGAACTTCTTCTTTGTGTCTTCTACCTCTATCCTTCTGTGCTTTGATTTCTCCGCTTCTTAAGAATAAAGTACTACTAGTAGAATTGCCAGATTCAACAAATAAAAATACAGGATGACTTGCATGTTTCTATGAAATTCAAATTTAACTGGGTGTTCTATATTTTATCTGGCAACCCTATTAATCTATTCTTAAGGTATCCATTCTACCCCTTTTTAATTCTTTCTGTTACTTCAAGGAGAAAGAAAAAACAGAAAAAAAATTCTTAGACATATTTTCATCATCATTTATCTTTTATTTCTATTTCCCTAATAGAATTTTCGTGACCACAGAGGTAATTTTTAAAAAGATGATACATTATTAATCTAAATTAAGATAGGCTCGGCTTATCTTGCCCTCTGGGTTGGAAAACAATTAAGTTGGTATTGAACTGAAGTGTAAAGAACTGTAAATTTCTAAAGAGTCATTATATTCCACTAATGTCCTTTCTGAATGGGTTATTTGTAAAGAGGCCCCATTTTTAAATAACCAAATCATTGATCTGTTTTTAAAGCAAGAGCAGTTTTGTTGTTGCTGCTGCTTTTAGAACAAATATACCTGGATTTTCAGGAAAATGACAGAAGACATTGTCTTTTGACCAATGTCTGTATCCAGAAAAATTGGGAATTTGTACATATCTTTTTCTCAAGTAATCCATTTGTCAAGATAGCATTTCACCTGTGAAGGAATACAAGGTAATAAAATATTTCTCTTCAGATGTACTCAGATGCATTTTTAAAAATAAGAGCTTTTAGAGAAAATCTTAGACGCTTGACTACTTATGAAAGATAGGAATCTGTAGGCATTCTGTAAAACTTGAAGTTAAATCACCATATATGTGTGATAATAGGAATAGGCAATAGTGTTGACATCAATATGGAAATGTCATGACTTATTTTGCTATCACTGAGTGATAGTTGTCACAATTAAAAGTAACAACATTTTAAAGAGGAAATAATCACAGTGGAATCCTAGAATTTCAGGGTTAGAAGGGACCATATATCTCTGTGCTGAAGCTGAGAGATGGTGAAATGAAGGAATTTAAGTTAGTATTTAAGATGATGAAACAGAATGGTGGCTGCTCTTCAAGGCCAAATGAAACTTGTTTTGGCCTTCACCCTGTAATCTTTTTTTCCGCTCTCATGAAGTTTTCACTTCTTATTCAGGTAATCTTTTAATTGCATTTCCAGACGAAATTTTAAAATATAGTTCCTAATACATTTTTTTAAAGGTCTTAGCTGCTATTTCCTGGCCTTTTTGATAATTGAAGAATTATACTGCAGACAAACACTGGGTGTTAGTGATGATAATTCTCTCCCTGTCTTTCTCATTTGTTTATATATCCATTTGTTCTTTCCTCCTTTTCTCCCTTCCTTCACCTGCCTCCCTCCCTTCTCTTTTTTTCTTCCTTCCTTCTTACTTCCTCTGGCATGGCAGTGAAAAAAGTCATTTGTTTTATCGATAAAGTATAACATAGAACAGCCTAGAAGAGTTGCAATGCATTTGTTGTTTTTATCCCCATATTTGGATTTGTGTTCTGATTGAACATGCTGATCTGCAGCAGATATGGGGTATAGAGTACCTGTTTATAAAGATTCAGGGGACGGGGTAGGTAATGTTGCACACAGGACTTGCATTTGGGTCACAAGTGCTGACTGACATAAAGATGACTGAGACTTTCAGGCAGGCCACGTGCTCCCAGCGTGTACTTGGTTGGCATTTCCAGGACTCAGAAAAGCCTGAATCCAGCTTGCCACATCTGAAGCATGAAATTTCCGACTTATCTGGCTGTGTTGACAAATTTAACTATCAGACATCTGTTGGTGTAGGTGTTGGGCACTGACCAATAACAATTATAGCCTCCAACTGCTTGTATGAGGCATAATGTAGAATTGGTTAAGCCCTGTTCTCAAACACACCAGCAGATTACAGTCCCAGGAGGCTTCTCTGGGGCACTGGGGAAGTGTGAACTGTAAGACAGCTAGGCCTCTAACAAAACCCTTCCAACAGGGCTGCCTTAGCTTGGAGAATGAAAAGAAATTTTGTTGAAGATATGAAAGCCATTAAGTTGGTACCTTACATGTTTTTTGTTTTTTACCTGCAAAGATGGTGATATGAACTATTACAACTAGCAAAGTTTTCACAAAATTAATGGGCAATTTATTTCCGGTTACTCATCTAATAAAGGATGAATTTGATAATTTTTACATCATATGGATGTTATCAATAGGAGTTTCATTCACAATACCTGGAAAATATAAAATTTTTATCTATTCACTCTTATTTTGACATAATTTCTCTTGAGAGTTATTTGGGGCTCTAGAGCCCTTTCTTTGACTTGCCTGTTATTTGGCTACATATTTTATTAAATATCTACACTAAACTTAATATTGGTTTAAACCTGGAGCAGTGATGAATGTGCTTCGGAAGAATACAATTTTTTTAACTTTTATTTGCATTTATGATTGTATGCTAAATATATTCCCATGCTGTAAATTTTTGTTTCTTGAATTTCTTCTAGGGTGTTTTTTTTTTTCTGTGGAATCAGTAAAGGTCATCTGGATGTGGCAGGAAGAGCTCATGTATGGTTCATCTGACTGCGAGCTCCATAAATCCAGTGGCACATCTTGGGTTCTTTGTTCACCTGAATGTGCTCAATGACCAGAGAATCTACGTCTAAACCCTCAAGTTCAACACTATTCTCTGCATTTTTAAGCATGTGCAGCAAAAATTCAGCACCTTTTTTAGGCCAGCTTGGTAGCTTTCCATATATGCATCCCCTTGATGGCCCAGGCAATTTCACAGATGTTCTTAATGTGAACACAAATATTTGAACCTCTTGATTTGCACGGCTTTGTGGTATTTTCTGGGTCAAGTGAATAGTTAACCATTTTTTATAGATCAGGCTGCTTAGGGGAAGGGCAAGAATAAAACGTGAGAGATTTGACTGAGGTGTAGAATTTGAGAGCTCCTTGAAGTTGTTTTCAGTTCTACTTCACTGTTAGTGTTTTGGTACATTTCCTGACTCTCTTTTTCTATGCAGGTTTGGAGATTTTAAAAAAAATTTTAATCATCACCAAACCATAAATACAATTTTGTTTTCTGCATTTTAAGTTAACATTTGATTATAAGCATTTTATGTCACTGTATTCTCTTTAAAAGCACATTTTTAATGATTGTTATCCCATTAATGAATGTTCCATGTTTTGTTTAATCATTAACTTATAGATGAATATTTAGGTTTCTTCCAAATCTTTGCTCTTATATAAAATACTTGAATGAGGTATATCTGTGTGTATAATTAAATGTTTTGGAGTTTGAGAGATAAATTCCTGAGATAGTACTGGATCAAAAACTTATAAACATTTTTAGGATTTAAATACATCTATATATACATACATACATACACAGGCACATACACATAATATCTACATGTTTGTGTGTCTGTGTCAAGTTATTTTGCAAAGGGTTTCCATACTTTCACTTCTAAAATTGATTTGTAAGCAATTTTTAATGCCTCCTTGCCAACACTGCATTTTTTCTATCTTTGCTAATTTAAAAAGAAAATTGATTAGCTCATTGCAATGCACATTCCTTTTATTACCAATATAAACATAATCCTTATATTTGGTGATTTATTTTCATTCTACTTAAAGCATCCTCAGTGGGACTTGTGATGATGTTCATAAACTGATCAAGACTTATTTCCCAGGGACTGAGGAGGCCGGCCCAATGCTGGCTCTCAGGAGTTCACATATGCATCAAAGAGCTCAAGTGAGACAGCCCTAGTAAGCATTCCTCTGAACCCCTTGGTTTTGAGGGATGGATTGTCTCTTGGTCCTTCACCCTGACACAACCAAACTCATCATCCTAAAGAAGGGGTAAGATCTGAGTGAGTATACCATGACCCCCAGACTTGCATAACAGGCCTCTAAACCTGGAATACCAAGAGTGAAGGATGAGCAATGTTTACAGAAACTTTTTTAAAAAAAATACATGTTTATAAACACATTCACATCCCTCAGAACTAGCCTTCTATGGAATGCATTCTAAGAAATGTACTCTGTGTAACAACAATCAACTAAAGCATTTGTGGTGTTAAAGCAATGTGAGTAAAGGAAAAAAAATCAGCTGCAGCTATCAAGTCATGAGCATGCTAAATTGATTTGAAATTATAAAGCAAGAGTAGATTTCAGTTCTTTAAACTAGACAATTTTGGAAAATGGATAGAAAGGTCAGGTTTTTATTGTAGCAAGGGTATGAAAAAAACTTTGTTTCAGAATGATGGATGTTTTTGTTGCTTTCTTTGAATGTCTTAAGTACTTAAGTGCTTTGGTTATGTCTTGGCAGGCAGACTTAAGTGGCCATAGGCAAATAGGAGAGACATCACGGGCCTCAGCCTCTCTCCTCCCTCTTCTTTTCTGTCTCTGATTGGCTCCATGGTCATTCTGCAGTGTCTCTCTAATGTGCACTGGATAATGTGAATTTTTCCAGAAAAGCCGCAAGCCCTATCTAAATGGCTGGCAGCATGGTTGCTATTCACAATAATAACATAATGTAATAAGATGTAAACCACACGAGGGCAAGGGATTTTGTCTGTTTTATTCTCTGCTACATCCCCAGGAACTAGAGCAACACCAAGATCAATAAAAATTTGTTAATGATGTTTAACAGAACTGTTTACTTCTTAGCAGTAGGAGATGAGAGCCCCCAGAGCCATCATTTGTTGACGATTCTCCTATCACTGGGGGTCCTTTCTCCTTATAGGTTAGGTAACCTTGGGGAGCACACCTTTGGTTTGACCACTTTGGAAACTATCCTACCTTTAATTAATGTACTGAGTGGGCACCAATTCTGGGACTGAGCTTTCTCAAAATTAAAACCTGAGGGAAGTTACATTGTACATTTACCTCTGTCATGGTTTAGTAACCAAGAAGATGGAGTGAGTTTGAGAGTTTTTTTCTGATTTTTAAAATCTGATTTAATTTTGTGTGCCAAAATTAATTAAAAACATAGTTCTCGAAATATTGGCAATCCCTATGGAGAGACTTTGATATAACTAATGTTGTATAAAGTAAAAGGTCATTTAGAAGGATTCCATGCCAACTAAGAAATTCAATGCTTGCTCCTTCCCATGAGTTCCAGGGAAGAGAGGAAGCAAATGTATGTAAGTGTGGGAGGGTGTGACAAGAATCATTATTAGCTTTCAGATACTGCATGGTTCTAGGTTCTGGGTGAGGAGTTTCACATACTAAAGTTATTATTTTTGTGCTTCCTGGACTTAGAGAAGTGCTAAAGTTCATTTGGAAGATGAGCATCAAAATTATGGGGCCACATGGTCATGTCAGATGGTCCTAAAACGCCAGCTTCTCCTTTTTTGTTATTGTCAGACAAGTTTCAGAAAGCTTTTTGATTTACAAAAAATTATCAAGGGGGGAGAATTATTTCTAAGCAAGGGGTAAAATGAAATCCACCCAAAAAAATTAATGTTGCCTAGTAACAGCTACTTTGCAAGGAAATCTGCAGTTACGTTTTAGGCTATAATTGTTTTGTATGGGATGACTGTGATTTCTTTTCATCATTCATGGCATGAATGTTCTGTGTTTTTCAGTCTTCTCTGTGACGGCTAGTTTAGACATATCTGTGGACCATCTTCAAAGTTGCATCAGTCCCTTATTTTAAAATTCATGTTTTCTGTTCCATATCCAGGGCAGTAAAATGAGCACCAAATTAGTAGTCTTACTGGGAGCAAGGCTCAGCCTCTCAGAGGATCCCTTTTCCTCAAACTCCCTTCACCTGGCTAACTGGTTTGCAGCCTCCACATCTCAGCGCATACAGCACTGAGGATTGTTCATGTCTTCACTTTAGTGCTGATCGTGCTGTGTGCTTGTTGTGTCACCATCCAAGCAGTGAGCTCTGTGAAGAAAGACAGGTTCATGTCCACCTTGTTCACTGGGGTATATTTAGTACTTAGGGCAGTTCCAGGCACACAGTAGTTCGATGTGGATGTAGATATATGTGGCTATAGATATTAGTGTAGATACAGATATAGATGTGGGTGTAGATATAGAGACAGAGATGTAGATATAGTTGTAGATATTTGATATACAATTGACCCTTGAACAATGTGGAAGTTAGAGGCGCTGACCTTCACGCAGTAGAAAAGTTGTTAAACCTTTTGACACCCTCAAAACTTAAATACTAATTGCCTGCTGTTGACTGAAAGCCTTACCAGTAACATAAACAGTCAATTAACACATATTTTGCATGTTATATGTATTATATATTGTATTCTTACAAAAAAGCTAGAAAAAAAGAAAATGTTATTAAAATCATAAGGAAGGAAAAATATATTTTCTATTCATTAAGTGGAAGTAGATTATCATAAAGGTCTTCATCCTCAACATCTTCACATTGAGTGGCTGAGGAGGAGGAAGAAGAGAAGGGGTTGGTCTGGCTGTCTCAGGGGTGCCAGAGGCAGAAGAAAATTCATCTATAAGTGGACCCTCACAGTTCAAACCCATGTTGTTCAAGGGTCAACTTTATTCCAAATATTTATGCTATAACATTACACTTTAATAGAAAGAGGTGATGTTAGGCATCAAATGAAGAGGGCATTTGCTCTTCATTTGTGCCTGACCACGTGGTTCTCCTGGGTATTCCTTAGATATAGCAATCTTGTCCCACATCAGTTTCTCAGGTTTTCACTTAAAAGGTATTTGGCCAAACAGCCTTAAAACAAACTCAGTGCAAATATTTGCACTTGTTTCTGATTCCCCAGACAGGGGAAAGTGACGCAAGCGTACTACTTATATCCCATTGGTTAATAAACCCATTTTCTTAAGAGGGCTACATAGCCTTCCCCTTCCCCCCATATTGAGGTTAGATGAAGTCCATATAAAATAATTAGTAATATTAACCTTCAATGAGATTTTTAGAAAGTAAGTTGAACCATCTGCTTCTTCATAATTGTCATATTTAATTTACTGGGATGGCTTTTTGATTAGAAAATGGGCAACCACTGTCTTCTTTTGGGCAGTCTGCCTAAAGCAGAGAGAAAACACCAACTGGCAGAGTGCTAAGCCTACAATTATGGGAGGAGTATTCATTTCAATGGCTCCCCCTCTTGGATGTCATCACATGTTTGAATGTAGCAAGCACCATGTCATATGTGAATCAAGGTCACTTGGTTTATAGGAAAATCACATTAACAACCATCATTTCACAACTATAAAGTGTGATTTTGAAAATATTACTTTCTTGTACTTTTTACCCCTACTCTTGAGATTTTTACTGCCCTTTTCGACCTAGGATGGATGCCAAGCTGCCACTTTAATTTATATGACATTTATGCTCATTCAATTTGATGTCTAGCTTGGCTTTCAAACAAGTTCAGGCCAAATATCAAGTTCACAAAAGAGTTTCATTTCATTTAATTAGAGTTTGTTTTATTGCTGTTTCTGTTTTGATAGTTTAAGGTCATGAAAGAATTTGTGATGACACTGATTTGAAGACAACACTTGGAGCTGATGTTGTGACCAACAGTTAAACAAAACTACGCAAAATCCTGAAACTCAAAATCTCAAAACTCCATTTTTAGCAAGTCTCATAAAATGGGTTAATTCTCATGTTTTGTTGGAGAATGTAATAAGAACATAGTAACTAAATTGCATGCCCCTTAACTTAAGCCAGATCTTAGCTGAAGAAAATCTGTGATTAGAAGCCAGTCCAATGTTCAAGTCACATATTCATTTAACCTTTTTAAGAGAAAATGGCCAACTTAAATGTATTTGAAATTAATTCATCAGTTATGTTATTATTGAGGGAAAAAGTGTTCTAGGAAGAGGGGACAGAAGCTCAAAGACCCTGAATTATTCCTACCTCAGGGTGAACAATTAATCAGTTATGTTATTATGTCCTTCAATCTTGATGAGACTTAAGAAGTGAGTTAAGTATACTCTCTCCCTCTCTCTCTTCCTTTCTCTCCCCTTCCCTCCTTTCTCCTTCCTTCTTTCCCTCCCTCTCCTCCTTTTCCCCTCTCTCCCTGCTTCCCTGTCTCCTCCCCTGTCTCATAGTCGGAGAATATCATTCTCCATGCAGATGCTGGTTTATTTTGGCAGCTCTTGGAAGGTTGAGTGAGGACAGTCTGAGGACAGTTGCTTCTAATAGTTTTTGGCTTGTGTTGCTCCCCATTTCTGGTCTTCGTCATGTTCCAGATTTTCCTTGTTATTCTTATCTCCCAACACTCTCCCTGTCTTTGGGAGGACCAAATGTGCCAGAGATAAATGTGGAAACAAGAAAAGAGGAATAAATATCTAACATAAGTTGAATCTGTTAAATTGGGACAGATGATGATTAAAGATATTGGTTTTATAAAGAGAGTCAGTTGGCCTTAGATATGTTATCCTATGAATATTTCAGAAACATAATAGTTTAGATGATACCATAATAAATCTGAGGGCTAATGGCTCCAATATTCACAGATTCATCCAGTCCACAAATAGTCCATTTACAAAGTTGTATTTGTTTATGTATTTACAAAGTAGTGTGCTAGATACTGTGGGAGCTATTGTTCTCAAGTTGCTCAAGAGCATGTCCAGAGTTGACTACAGAGTTAAAGTTTGTACCAGAAGGTCAAGTCGTGCTTTGAGAAGACACCGCCTTGGAGGATGAGTGTTTTTGGGGATAGTTGGGTGGAGGCCCTGACCACTCTGAAAGTAGCCAGCTGTGTGCTTAGAGTTAAATCCCATGGTTTCCTGGCCTGTGCTAGGGAAGTGAGAGTTCAGACTTCCAAGGTGGCCTACAAGGAGAATAAGAGGTTGAGAAGGAGGAAGAGACTGGCTGGACTAAGTACAGCTAGTAGCTTTGGCAAGAATGGCCTCACTGCCACCTCTGAAGTCTTTTGTAACCCTGGCTTTCTCTATCAAAACTAGTTATAACCTTCTGCGCCACCACCCAAAAGCAGACAGAGTGATCAGGGAAGAAGTCTCTGTGCAAGTGACATTTCAGACTAGACCTGAATAATAAGATTTGAGGGAAGAAACGTTCCACAAGAGATTCAAAGCCCCTGAGGTGGGAATAAGCTCCATGAGTTTCAGAACAAAATACCCTGCTTATAAGACCAAGAGGACTTCCCTATCTCAGTAAGTTGCACCATCTCAGTTACTCAAGTCAAACCCGAAGGATTCATTCTTGCTTCCTTTCTCTCCCTCATCACTTCCTAAAATCTCATCCATTAATAAGATTCTGGAATTGGCCCGTTTGATTTGATCAATACCATCAGCAATCAAGGTCCACCACTGCTACTGTCTGAATGTTTCCTAAAATTCAAATGTTGAAACTTAATCCCCATTATGGTAGTATTAAGAAGTGGAGCCTCTAGAAAAGTGATTAAGTCATGAGGGTTCTGCCCTCAGGAATAAACTAGCACCTTATGAAAGGGCTGGAGGGAACCAGTTTACGCCTTCCTTTATTGCCCTTCTCTGCCTTATGCCATGTGAGGACACAGCATTGGTCCACTCCAGAGGATGAAGTAACAAGGCACCATCTTAGAAACAGAGATCAGCCCTTACCAAACAAGTGAACCTGCTAGCACCTTGGTCTTGGACTTCCTAGCGCCCAGAACTGTGAGAAATAAATGTTTGTTTTTATGAATTACCCAGTCACAGATATTTTGTTACAGCAGCACAGACAGACTAAGATGACCACCATGTTTCTTCTGGATTACTGTAGATGCCTCTTTACTGCTCTTTGGGCTTCAGTGCTTCCCCCTTAGAATCCATTTATTAAGCACCAGCCAGAAAGGCAACTCAAATCATGTCATGCCACTACTTATAAAATGCACCAGTGTCTCCCCACTGCACTAAGAATCTACTCTCAAATCCTCAACATGGTCTACATGGCTGAACTAATCTGGACTCTGCCTGCCTTTCCTGCCCCCTTGGGGATCACTCCCCTGCTCCACTTTTGGCACATGGTCTTTATTTTGCAACCCATTAAGCTTATTCCTACCTCAGAGTCTTTGAGCTTCTGTCCCCTCTTCCTAGAACACTTTTTTTCCCTCAAATCTCATTATTCAGGTCTTGGAAAATTCCAGTGTCTGGCCACTCCATCTAAAGTAGCCCCCCTCTTCCTACTCCACTAACTCCATCCCATCACCCTGATTTGGTTTTCTGATGGTTTTTAGCACCATAGACATTCTCATTTATTGGCTTGCTTATCACCCACTCCTCTCCCTGCCCACCGCCCACCACCAACCCACTGCTCCTAAGGATGTAATCTCCCTGAAAACCCTGTATATCCTTTTGATCACTGTCTGCCCAGCACCTAACACAGGACCTGGTTCTCAGTAAATACCTGTTGAATATAAGAGTAACACAGGTTTCTTCAGAATTGACCAGCAGCACCATGATCACACTGCTGCTCTGCTGAATAGATGCTTTCAGCTCTCCCCTGGCTGTTCTTCTGCCTTAACCTTCTGAGAGCTTCAAGCTCCTCCTGTTTCTGTCTTGATGTATGACCCCCCTCAGTTGGTTCATGACCTTGGCCCATTCTTGGCTGCGTTTCTCTGCTGAGTTCTACATTAGTGACTCAGATAGTGTGCACCAGCCTCTGACCTCAGCCTAATACTGTTTGTGCTGCTTGTGTGGCCAAATGTAAACTTTTGTAGAGCTTTCATTATGAATATCTTCAAACATACAAAAAGCCAAGGAAATAATATAAAGATACATAACTAACTATATACCCATTCCATGTACCTCAGTCTAGATTTAACAATCATTAAGGTTTCACCATATCTGTACTGTATTTTGAGGAAGTATCCCAAATTACAAGAATGTTGAGTATATATCCTAAATATTTTAGGCTACACCTTCAAAAAATAAAGACTTTCTTTTTACATATACACAATATCATTCTCACACCTACCAAAATTTACAATGCCTTCAAATCACATAATACCCAGTCCATATTCAAACTTTCCCACTTGTCCCCAAAATATCTTTAAAAAGCTAGGATCCCGACATGGCCCACATTTCCATTGGTTATTATGTTTTTTGGGGTCTTTTAAATCAAGACTACCTGCCTGCCTTTTATTTAATACCAATGACGTGTTGAAGAAGTCATGTCTTGTAGAATATCTCAACTTCTAGATTTGTCTAATTGCTTTGTTGTAGTCTTGCTTAAATATTTTCTTTCATCACCTCTAATTTCTGTCACTGGAAGTTAGAATTAAAAGTCTGGGTAAAGTCCAAATAACCCTTTTGGGAAAGTTTTTCTCAGGCGTGATGTGGGGTATCACATCTTATATCACATCTGGATGGACATAATTTCTCTTTGTTCCGCCATTGGGTTCAGGTGATGAAAGCTTGATCCTTCTGTTGTACTCTATGTGTTTCTTCTTACAACTAGCAAATAATCTGTGGGGTAAATATACTTTCTTTAAAAGCTATTTTTTTCTGTCAGCCTCAGTAGTTTAAAGTAGGAGTCAGCAAACTTTCTGTATGGAACCAAATAGAAAATAGCTTCAGCTTTGCCAGCCAGACAGTCTCTCTTATAACTATTTGACACTGCCATTGTACCTTGAATGCAGCCACAGATTATATGTAAACAAATGAGTGTACCTGTGTTCCAATAAAACTTTATTTATGAAGATACACAGGTCGCTACTGGATTTGGCTTGCAAACTGTAGAGTGCTGAGGCCTGGTTTAAATTAGCATCCCTTGGGAATTTAAAAAAAAATACTGATGCCCAGGCCCCACCCTAAACCAATTAAATCATAATGTCTGGAGATGAGACCCTGGCATTGGTATTTTTAAAAGCTCTCCAAGTGATTCTAACATGGCTACTGTTGAGAATCACTGGTTTAAAGGAAGTTATCTCCTCTGGAGGCAAAGAGTTCATAAGGTAAGGTAGATAGGCATGTGAACAATTAAATCTAATAAAAGAGAAGGGAAAATAATTGTAGAAAAACAAAGGAGAACCCATAGAAAGAAGGATGGGGGTTGGGGCACAGTCAGAAAAGTTTCCCCAGAGACCAACATTAGAGCCATTCCTTAAATTCTGAACTTATTTTTTAATTTTTAATTTTTATGAGTACATAGTAGGTGTATATATTCATGGAGTACATGAGGTGCTTTGATACAGGCATTCAATGCATAACAATCACATAATGGGGAATGTGGTATCCATCCCCTCAAGCATTTATCCTTTGTGAATTCTGAACACTTTTTGATTGGTGCAGAGGGTGTGGAACCAGCAGGCACAATCCATCTCTGGCCAAATTTCTGCCAAGTTCTGTTTCCCTCATTAATGTGAAATCAGGAACATAATGAAGACTTCGAACCTGTACCCAGGAGCCTTTGTTTATTTGCACCTTGTCATTATCTTACTTTTCTGGAATTGACATATGAGTGACTAAAGGCAAATGAATCATTAAGTTTTATTTACTTAAATGTCAGCTTTTTTAAGGAACTGAAGATAAAAATCTGAGAACTAAGGAACAACTCAGAGACAATGGGGCAGGTTCTATACACTTGCCTAGAATCTACTCTCTAGATATTATTTCCCCAACACCACTGGTTCTTTATTTATTTTAGATGGTTGGGGGTGGGATTCTGGGAAGTGATGAGGAGATTAGAAATACATAGCATCATGATGGAAGCAAACTAAAAAGGTTTATCTCCGATTATGCTAGAGGTCCTCAACCAGGGCGCTCTTGCCCCCACCCCAGACTCTTCTAGAGGACATTTGGCAGTGTCTACAGACGTTTTTAGCTGTCACAACTTAGGCAAGGGAGTGCTACAGGCATCTAGTAGGTAGAGGCCAGGGACGTGCTGAACATCCTATAATGCACAGGACAGCTCCACCACGCAAAAGACTCATCTGGCCCCAAATGTCAATAGCACCGAGGTTGAGAAACCCTGGGTTATGCTGATACATTCAAACACGCACGGATTTTCAGGAAATTTTCTGTCTTGTATTTCAAGGAGTATTTATAATTATCCCCAAAGGTCAAGTTTTTATTAATCTCTGAAGTCACAAAGATATCTTTTAACCAAGTAGAGGGTGGTGGCACTATGTATCTGGAAATCTAAAAATTGGCTTTTCGATGTTAGAGGGAAAAAATCAAATTAGAGGAAGCCCTATTATTATTTTAAAAATATCCTCACCACAGTCTCTTGCCCTTGGGGCAATGCAGCCCTCTCTCCCTCCAACCACTCTGGGTAGGTTAGTGTTTGCTTTCAGGGAAGACATGCTGAACCCAGTGCAATTGATATGGGCAATCCATATCAGAACTCCTCTTCTCAGGTTTACAGGTAGTTACTTAGCCCAGAGGCTATTTCTCAACTTTAGTCCCACCTAAGTCTGCATTGTAGCACTCAGTGAAGCTTCAACCAACCATGAGCTTGGATTGGAATAAGCCCCTTTGTTGCTGCAATTCTATGTGTACTCAAGTGTGGCACAAGTAAGTAAAATATGGCTTATGTATTAGTTTCCTATGGCTGCTGTAACAAATTACCACAAATGTACTAGCTTAAAATATACGAATTTATTGTCTTACATTTCTGGAGGTCAGAAGCCCAAAATGGATTTCACTGGGCTAAAAGCAAGGTGTCAGGAGGGCCAGTTCCTTCTGGAGGCTCTAGGGGAGAATACATTTTCTCACCTTTTCCAGCGCCTAGAGGCTACCAATGTTCTTTGCCTCATAGCTCCAAATCACTCAGACCTCTGCTTCGATCATCACATCTCCTTCTCTAACTCTCACTCTCTTGCCTCCCTCCTTGACTTATCAGGATCTGGTGATGGCACTGAGCCCACCTGTATACTCTGGGATCATCTCCCCATTTCAAGATTCTTAGTTACATATGCAAAGTCCCTTTTGCCTTGCAATGTACCATATTTACAAGCTTAAAGGTGAAAATGTAGACATCTTTGGGGGCTCTTATTCTGCCTATCACAGCTTGAAAGTGATCAAATATGTCGTCAATTGTGCTTGATGCTGGAACTGGTCACATACTTTATTCTATTACTAGCCGTGGAACATGCCACAGAGCTTGCGCACCAGAGTCAAAGGACCCGAGTTTCAGTTCTGGCTCCACCAACTACAAGCTGTGTGGACATGGGAAAGTCACTTCACCTTGCCTCAGTTTCTCTATCTGCAAAATAGGCATTCCAATAACACCTCCCTAGTAGGGTGATTGTTAAGGCAGTAAACCTAACACCTGACATGTAATAATTGTTT
Source organism: Nomascus leucogenys (assembly GCF_006542625.1). Classification (NCBI taxonomy): domain Eukaryota; kingdom Metazoa; phylum Chordata; class Mammalia; order Primates; family Hylobatidae; genus Nomascus; species Nomascus leucogenys. The sequence continues at coordinate 10,898,103 of NC_044406.1, forward strand.
AAGATACAGTAGCTATTAATGTTGTCACTCACAGAGCTGTTATAAGAATTAAACAAGGCAATTCATAGGTCAGTAGACTTTTTCTGTAAAGGGCCACATAATACATATTTTTAGCTTTGCAAATCATGTAAGCTGTCACAGCTACTTAACTTTGCTGTTATAGAACAAAAGTAGCTATAGACAATATGTAAATGAATGAGTGTGGCTGCATTCCAATAAAACTTTTTTTGTAAATACGAGCAGTAGGACAGATTTTGTGTGCACAGACCATAGTTTGCCAATCCTTAATCTAGAATATTGTGATTCGGACCTGACTATATATTGTTGTAGACAGCAAAGCTTTTAAAAAATGATAATGGTATATCTTCCTTGGTAGGCAGGTCTATGCAAACCTACCCCCAAAGTGTGAGGTAGCAGAGAGACAAAAGAAAGAGGCTAACATATCCAGTTTCTTGGAAAGAGACATTTAATAGGCACTCACAAACAGAAGCCATGTCTGTGTCTCGAATGGCGGCTAGACAAGATGGTGGATCCCTATGCCATTATCTCCAGACCCAGGGCTTATATACCATAGGGAAAGGGTGATTCAGAAGGGATATGTAGGACAATCGAAGTATAATAACATCAAGGTTGTTTGACCTAAGGGTAGGACTTAGGGTAAGCACCTGCTGTCACACAAAGAACGATAGATAAACTGGAAATCTTAGAGGCCTTCCTGGAACAGGGGCTTATCAGAAGCCAACATGGCGGATTAGCATCCAAGATGGAGCTGCTTTAGCCTTTACAATATCACATCTAATTCTCAGTTTTCTTTTAATTAAAAATATAATTACTCTTAGTTTTTCATTTCTGATTTCAGATTAAATGCCAAAAGACACTGCTTTGTAAATATTAAGTTTTCAATTGTACTTTGTTGAAAAATAATACCTGGCTTCACCTCAGCCCCAGTGAATCAAAATTCCCGGGGGCAAGGCCTAGCTAGGCATTTGTTTTTGTTTGCTTCTCAGAACAAGAAGAGGGGCTGCCACATACTGGGCACTTGATCAGTATCTACTGAGTATGAGTAAGGAAATGTGCAACATGCCATCAGCACAGCACCCAGCCCGTACGGAAGCTCAGTAAATGGTGCTCAATCATTTGGGGTCTTTTGATTGCAAAGAACAAAAACCCAAACTGGCTAATTTGGCCAAAATAGGAAATTATTAGAAAGATATACAGGCACTCAAACAATTCAAGGAACAGATGTATCAGGAAGGACAAGAACAAGGGCAGCTTGCGAGGGCTGACCTTGTTCAGCAACTCAGGAAGGCCTTGCAAGGATTCTTCAGGAGGATAATGACATCATCGGCCTTTTTCTATCTTTCTTTTCTTCCATCAGAGAGAGAATATCCACCCCTTGGCTAGTAGAGAGTGGAACACCCTGACTGGCAAACCTCACCTTCACATGACTAACAGGGAAGAGTTTGTATCCAAGGCAAAAAATTGAGAGGTCTTACTAGAAGAAGGGGGTAGAGGCAGTACACTCAGCCATTGATAACTAGTTGTTGTTTTTGTTAAGACAGCTTGTAATGAGGTAACATAAAAAAGTACTTCCCACAACAGAAGGCATGTAATGGATGCTCAAGCCATTGATCTCTGGTGGATTTCAATATAGCACCTTTTTAAAAAATATAGCAGTGGTTCTCAATCAGGTGATTTTACCATCTTTGTGGAGACCTTGTTGGGGGCAGGTCACTACTGGCATCTAGTGACTAGATGCCGAAGATGCTGCTAAACACCATATAGTAAAGTATATGAGCATTTGTTATGTTGCTGCAGTTTTCATTTATTCTAGCTAAAACGGTTGTGCTTTCTCCAGCTGCTAATCTATTTATCTGTGTGCCCCGTACTCTTACTTTAGAGATCAAGTTTGATGGAAAGGAGGCACATTTGACTGTGTTCCTTTATTGAAGACAATAGAACTTTGGGGAGATTCTGGAGTTGAAATTAGAAGAGAATGATGCAAAGATGTAAGAACCTAAGGACACATTTCTGAAATTTACCCCTATGTGATTACTTCAGAATTTAACTTGCTAAAAATAGATTAGCAGAAGAAATGAAATTTGAGAACATTCTTGTTAATGAAATGCAGAAGAACAGTTTAATGGTCAAATAGAAATGATTTCAAAATAAATCCAGTTAAAACTAATGAGTTTTATGTTTTTCAGTTTTACTGAAGGAATCAGTCCATAAAATGAAAACCATCATTAGCAAAAATCATTTGGTATAATGATATTTCAGTTACTGTTTGTGGGGGTAGGGGCAAAAAGGTACCAAGTAGTATCACCTTTGAATTCTGGTTTTTATTCTAAATTTGATTAATTCTAAAAGGTGCTCATTGAACATTTTTCTTCCTTTTTTCTCAAGTATGCAATAGTTCTACAATATGTGAATATCACCCCTCTTTTTTCTTTCCTGAATTTTAGAAAAACAGGGTTTTAAAGTATCTTAGTGAAGCTTTATGTCAGTGCCGATTTGAACTTCCAATTTAAACTGCAACTTTTTTTGTGGGTGGGGAGGGCATCAATCAGATTAATTGTTTTATCAATTTCTGACACTTTATCATCACTGATTATTGAAGACTTCCTGATGTGGCTGAGTGAGTAACTCATTCATTCCCCTTTATCCCACTATGCCACTCCCATTTACACGCCCAGGTAATTTTTCTACTGAGTTTAGTGTGAATATTTCTGTGTGCATTTGTTTTTGCAAAGGTGTATTATTGTTTTACACACATTCATTTCAGTTTGCATAAATCTTTTTGTGCTATATGTTTCATTGTGTGTTTTTTCTGAGCCCGGGGATGTTAAGATCCGTCTGTGTTGCTCTGTGTATTTCTAATCTGTTTTTTTTCAACTGCCACCTCATGCTCCATGGTGTGCTGCAAACTTGGTTTCTGAGAGATAACCACTTTGCACCAGTAACTTGCAGTTCTGCTTTTGCTCCTTTTATTATGGAGTCATAAAAGTGTAATGAAAGAAAGAGCTCCTAGCTGTGAGTAGCAGCTAAAATGCCAATTTCAGGTCCGTCAAAATTGATCCTGCCCACAATCCTCTAAAATGCTTTTACTTTTAACCCTGCTGAAAGAAAAATCTCTTTTCTTAACCCCCAACTCTTCCTAAGGCTATTTAGCTTCTAATTTTGCTGACGCAGTTATTTCCACCAAGTGCCACTTAAATATTAAAGTATAAGTAGTTGCCTTTCCTTCCTTATTAGCTTTATCAGACGCTCTTCATCTTATTATGGACCTAAAGAAACGGTTTTTGAATTGTCCCCTCTGTCCTCATTGTCTCTTCTAGACTTAGAGTTCTTTTAGACTTAGAGATATTTAAAAATCATGTTATTACTCGTGACCATATGTAAAAACGAATATATAAGCAAAATAGAATTGTTAAGGTATTCCTAAAACTTCATCACGTTCAGAACCCCTTCTGAGTGCCTTTTTGACTCAGAATCACTGATGCCCACGTTTGTTCATACAGCAGTTGTTCATGCAACTGTTCAAACAACTGTGCCATCAAAAGCATTGGTGATGCAGCATTCTTAGGAGCTCTAGGAGTTCCCACTATTGTCTCTGAGATTTTCTTCCAAACTCCCAACATCCACTCTTCAAATTTTGACTCTGGGACTTTTCTTGCTTAGCCTGAGATAAGCCACACTTTTGTAAGTATCTTAGTAGCACATGGCTACTATTTTCCTGTCTTAGGTCCCAAAAGCATTTGTCCATTTGCTAGAAAATATGAAAATGTGTTCACTTCTTCAGCAATGAATATTTGCTTTGCTGATATGCAATTCACACCCCACTGCTCTGTTTCCATGCTTTTCTATGTACCAGTAACTTTCCATTTCAATATTGAATCATGGTGTGATCTTTGGAAGACAATTTAAATGGGATTTAAGCTAAGCATGTGTAGTATCAGCACTAGACATAAACAGTTGAGGTGAGGACCATATAAATAGCAATGAGTACATTGTTCACACTTGTGCAGGACAAACTGTTGCTTTGTGCAGAGCAATTTAAAACACCATTGATTATAAGACATCCTGATGTTAAAGATGCTAAAGTGTGGGGAATGTGCATCTTGTAAAAGACGAATGCAGAGGTAGGTACTCAGGTTGCAATATGGTGGCTCCATAGTCCATCTGAGACCTGAGCTATTTCTGCCCTCTGTTATTGCATCCTTAGCACATGGCTTCCATTGTCAGTGTCACTGCATGGTCCAAGATGACCTAGTAAGCTCCTGACATCATATCTAGGCAGAAATGAAGGAAGTCAAAAAGGACAAAAAGGCCAAAGGTCTACAACTCACTGGATACCATTGACTTGAAGGGAGGCTGCCTGGTAACTACAATCTTTTACTTGGGCAAGTTTGTCCCCTAGGAAAAATCCTGGAAGAAGGAGAGAATGTCTGCTGTGTAATCAACTAGGAGTCTCTTCATCATATCCTTTTGAAAAGCTCAATTCCTGTGCAGCCTGATTCACAGGCCACTTCAGCCTAATCATGTGATGATTCAATGCATAATGGTTTGTGACAAATTTTAGCATTTTGCTCTTATCATTATGTGTGATTCAAAAGTAAGCACAAATCTATAATAATTGGTATTTAATGTGACTAATTCACTTTTCCCTAATGAGTCTACAGATTCCTTGAGCAGATCTGTCTTCTAAACCTTAGTTACTTCTCCCACACAACCACCTACCCCATTGCCCATTGTCTGAATTATCTTACACAAAACAAACGCTCCATACATGGATTTGACGTCATCTTGCTTCTGTGGCCTCAATAAGTGATTGCTGCTTCCAGATGATCAGTATCTGAGGTTCCCCCTTGGGAGCCAATGAGGAATTTCATAAATGCAGCAGCTTGAAAAGAGGGCATTTTTAGAGTTTGCTTATCTCCTTTGGGAAAGTCTTAATCCATGTTCGGGCATCAGGATACTTTTAGGAGAGATGTCTAGTACTTCTTAACTGAATTCCTAAGATAATCACTTCTGGGTAAAACACTTCTATAGCATACAGATTAAATAAACTCAGCCACAGCCCGTTGTGAGATTAAATAAACTCAGCCACAGCCTGTTGTGAGATTCTTAGGGCCATGTCAGATAATGGCAGCAAAGGTAGAGGCATGGATTTTTCTGAGAGTAAAGACTCAGTGGTTCCTGGGAGAGGAATTTGTGTTTGTGGTTGGTGGTGGTTTGCACTTCATCTCATAGGCACATAGTGTACAGAAGCAAATAACTGCTGATTTCTCAGTCTGAGCCTTTCTGGTTGAATCTGAATCATCTTGAGTATGAACATCAAATGTTATAGAACAGCTTTTGTATCGGGAATATCAACAAGGTAGCAGGACATAGACATAAATATCTAATAGCATTGGCCAATGCCTCCATGGGTAGTAAAAATAATAATACTTGATAGTCATAGTAAAAAAAGAACACACACACATTTATGGCACTCTATGTGCCATGCACTTTATGGACATTAATTTGTTCAGCCCTGGCCACATTTCTAGGACTACACCACATCATTGTATGCTAGATGACTTCCAGCAGCCAGTCTCTGCATCTCAGAGGGATTTTTCTGAAACTGTTTAAAGCTGCTATGCTTTTGTCTGGGAGCACTTTAAAAATGATTGACGTGAGTTGGTATATAAATATCCCAGTTCCTTTGCTCCTCAGATGGGATATTTCAGAGATGTGAGTTTTATACTATTCCCAGAATTTCCTGGCAGGATTAAGCTCCAGTCACCCACTATGGTAGCTGGCTGGATAATCCATTCTTTATTGACTGTTTTCTCTTCCCAGCATAGTTGCCTTACCCTTGCACAGGAATCTTTGTACTGGGGTCTCCTTCTAGGGAAATCCAAACTAAGACAAATATTAACATCAACCCTGTGAGTTAGATATGATCATTACATTTATTTTTGCAGACAAGGAAATTGAAACATGCAGAGGCAAAGGAAGAGGCAAAAATGTTCAAACCCACGTTGTGAGTCTGGTTTGAGAGCCTGCATTCTAGCTACACCAAATAAATGCTGCAGGAGCTAAGTGAAGGAGTGCACTCTGATAGAGAACAGCTGGCCTAATGGTCTATAGATTTAGTTACTTTTCTAAAACAAGAATGTCAGGTCAAATGTACAAAGAGAATGTGTTATACTGACTATTGCATTCATGACTAGGTTCCTGGAACATTGTGGGGCAGCCTTTAAATGTGCAGATTCTTGTGTTTGAGGACCTGGTGTGCCTACCAATTAAACCACTTGGAAGGTTGTTTTAAAATCTGGTGCTATTTTGGGGATGTTCAGCCCTCCCAGCCAACAATCCTCGAGAATTGTCAGCAATCTAAAAGGCAATATTTTAGTCTTCTATTTCCTTCACATTCATTTAGTGTCTAGGTGATAATTTTTTTCAATTAAAGCCCACAGGGCTATGGATTTACTGTTTGTGAGATGGTGGCCTTCCCTGTTAAACCAGTGTTGGTCTGTGTGAATATAAATAGGGATTTCCACAGTTTTGTATATCTTGGCTAAGTGAAAGGAATTTAAATGTTATTACTACAAAGCATTCTTTCAGAAGCACTTAGTGATCATTCAATATGCATTGCTTCTACCTTTCACATTAATATCCTCATGCAGTAAATCAGATAGGTCCTCACTAATCCTATCCACACAACACACTATGATTCATTAACAGATTCCTATCTGCCCATTTTCAATTTTGGGGTTGTCTACTTTCTGGCAGATTACAGTTCAAAAGGTCTACCATTGATTCAACATAAAATTTCATTATATTTGAATCAAAGACTCATTTGAGTGACTTAAAAAGCTTTTTATGAAGTGAAAAAGTTGTTTCTTAGCCTCAGTGAATTTATTTTGTTATGTTATTTGATCCCAAAGTTCACACAAAACTAATTAAGTCTCAATTCAACAATGATATAATCCTGAAAATGCTTTGTGTCAGTATGCAGATGCTTGAGACGTATTTTTATATTCTTCTATTACAGAAAGGACTAAGGAATTCTGGAACCCAAGGTTCTGCTTATCTCAGGTTTTGGAGAGCCATCAGTATATACAGGCCTTGAAAGCCTTGATCATGGGTTGGGATTTTAGAGAAGAGGGAGCCCAAAAATAACGAAAGAGCAACTTCAGTAGAAGAGAGAAGACCTGACATTTATTGAGAACTCATTATGTTCTGAACCTTATGGTGGTACTTTACATATCACTACATCTTTCCCCAAACTACAGAGAGAGATTAAGTCATTTTCCCAAGTTGGTTACAAGAGAGACTTTTTCAAACACGATTCTGTCTGACTCCATAGTTCTACTTTTACACGTGATTACTGCATTGCATTGAAAGCTTCAATACTAAGTGGTAGAGTTTTTCTTTTGTGGAAGGATGGGAGCCGAGCGTCTTTTTGGTGGTCCTTTAAATAACACCATGAAGGAAATTGTCTAGAGTTCAGGCTGCTGCTGACATTTTATTTAGGTGGTGAGCGCTACCAAGATAAGGAGGGTGTTGAGGGAATTGCATTTGGGTCCTGGTGTTCCATGTAAGCCATTCTAGATGACATATGTAACTCTTGGCTTACCCAAGATTAATTTAACATTATTGATTCTTAGTTGATTTGTCTCCCTTTGGAATTATCGTGGACACACATAAATCCTGAGACTAAGAGGGTCTTCGTTACAAGTACAGCCCTACCGAGCATCTCTGGAGGTGGCCAAAGTTGCATCAGAAAAGCAGTATTGCTGGGCAATATATGTTGTTTTCAAAAAGATAGTCCTGAGCCCTGCAACCCTTAACTCCTCCATCCATCCTCTCCTCCCCTGTTGGAAAAAAAAACCTCATTTCTTTAGTTCTTAGTGTGAGGAAAGCAATCTGATTAAATCAATATATTTGAAAAATATGATTAAAGGATTTTGCACCAGAATTCATCTTCCAACACCCCCTTAGGTTTTTCTATCTCCTTTACTGTTTGTTTTGACAACAATAATGGGGGGGTGAGATTCATTCACAAGGCTCTCACCAATACTAAAACTGTATGACTAACACCCAATTGCTATTTAAATATGATTATTAATATTATTAAAGACGGGATTATTTCCTGTGTTGCGTTTGACTATAATGCCCAGCATTGTACATGATATATCCAGAGTCTTCCTGGTTTATTGCTCAAGTAGCAAAATGCTGCCTCCATTGATCAGGATTTAGAAGAATGTTGGTCATTATCTCCTGAGAATAGTGTATTCTTTCACTTTGAAATATGTTTCTAACACTGCTGTTTACGGTGATTCTGATTATTTCAAGGCCATGGTATATTTGTATTATTTGCAATTATCAGCTGATGCTGAACTTTCAGAAAATTTGCTAATTATCAAGAATTCTTCATGACAATATGAGACCTTTGGGCAGCATATATAATTTTAAAGTGAAAGAACTAGTCCATCTCCTGCAAAATGATGCAATGCCAAAAGCAGGCTATTAAGGAAATGCTAACATTTACTGAGTATCTATTTTGCTCTGAATGTTTCCTTTCCTTCTCTCCCTCCCTCTTTCCTTCCTTCTCTTTCTCTATTTTGTTTTTCTCCTCCCTTTCTACCTCTTCCCCCCTTCCTCCTCCTTTCTTCCCTTTCTCTCTCCTTCCTTCTTTTTTCTTTCTTTTTTTTGGATATAAACAGTGATTGAGCAAGGACCACAAAACAACTTTCTCTCCTCCTTAAATTCCTTAAAGGAAAGTTTGTTCTTGGAGAGGCATGGCAGATTTCCTAATGAGCATGCCCTCACCTGGGCTTCCTGGCCATCAGTTTCTACTTCCACAGCAGTTGTGGGAATCCATTGTTGCTTTGTTAATTAACAACTTGTATGATGTAGCCTTTAAAGGCAGGGAGCTACTTCTTAAACACAGTTCCGTTACTCTCTAATTTGTGGCATTAATAATCAGTTCTTTTTAGATTTATGTAAGATCTTTTCCTCTTAATAGTTTTGGCATTTTCTCTGGGATAAATTTTCATAAGACTCAATTCCAAGTTGTGATTTTCAAAAACAGGAGTCGTGTGGTCGAAGGATATTTCAACTTGGGTCTTATGACTGTCCTTTATTTAGCCTTTTGCCTCTTTAGAGATGGGACAGATGATGAAAGCTGATTTGTTTCCCTTGTGGGCAAGGAAAAACATTTTTAAAGGTATCTAGCATGTTAAAAATCAAAAAATACTTCCTCTGTGTTTTTGTCTGGTTGTACCTTTCCTTTAGCCACTTTACAAACGAAGTCACACCATACATTTTGTCTGTCTGTCTTTAAAATCCTTTATTTTGGGAACACCAGAAAAAAATTTTTAGAAGGTATTCTCTCATCTTTGCTTAATCTCTTTCCTTAGTCATCCAGAGAATATTCCTACTTAATTGAAAAAATTCCATTTAATTTATAGATAAGGATAACACCTTTGAGATTTAAAGGCTCGGCTCACATCTCTTCCGGGAGGGCGTTTCTGACTCTTCTGTGTTCTATAGCATGAGTGCATACTCTAATATTTCTTCAGTCTATTCATTTATCTCTTTATAAATCTACCATCCCATCAGCCTATAAGCTACTTTTTGCATCGCCATCAGATACCTCCATACTGGACACAATTACACTAATATCACTTCAAAATGTTGCTAGATATTTCTATTTAATATATTAACCAAGGAAGCACACATATTTCTATATAATAAATTTAGTTTTGGCCCAGTGCGGTAGCTCACACCTGTAATCCCAGCACTTTAGGAGGCTGAGGCGAGTGGATCACCTGAGGTCAGGAGTTCTAGACCAGCCTGGCCAACATGGTGAAACCCCGTCTCCACTAAAAATACAAAAATTAGCCAGGTGTGGTGGCAGGCACCTGTAATCCCAGCTACTCGGGGGGCCGAGGCAGGAGAATCACTTGAACCCAGGAGGCGGAGGTTGCAGTGAGCCAAGATCGTGCCATCATACTCCAACCTGGGGGACAAGAGCAAGACTTCATCTCAAAAAAAAAAAAAAAAAATTAGTTTAAAAATGTGATAACTTTATTATCAGTTTTTTTTAATTATCTTGATGATCTATTATCAGTGTAATTCATTTCCTTTGTAATTCTATGTGCTTTTTAGTCATTTTAAAAACATTGTTCTGGCCGGGCGCGGTGGCTCAAGCCTGTAATCTCAGCACTTTGGGAGGCCGAGGCAGGTGGATCACGAGGTCAGGAGATCGAGACCATCCTGGCTAACACGGTGAAACCCCGTCTCTACTTAGCCGGGCGTGGTGGCGGGCGCCTGTAGTCCCAGCTACTCAGGAGGCTGAGGCAGAAGAATGGCATGAACCCAGAAGGCAGAGCTTGCAGTGAGCCAAGTTCGTGCCTCTGCACTCCAGCCTGGGCAACAGAGCAAGACTCTGTCTCAAAAAACAAAACAAAACAAAACAAAAAAAAAACATTGTTCTGAGAAGGGGTCTACAGGCTTCACCAGACTCATGGGGCTCATGACACCGAAAAGGTTCAGAACCCTTGCTAGAATAACATGTTCTAAAATTCAGAAACACTTCGAAAAAGTTTGAGAGGATGATTTTACAGCCCCTCAGTATGGCTGTATGGCTGTCCACTTACATTGACTATAATTCCCTTGCCATCACCGTAGAGACAGCTTGTGGGCTGGCTAGTGCAGGAAAGAGCAGAAATTGGGTGACACTGAGCTATATTCTAGGCCCAGCCGATGACTCAGGGATTTGAGCATCCATCAGTGTTTCTTTTTTTTTTTTTTTCTTTTTTTGAGATAGAGTCTCGCTCTGTTGCCCAGGCTAGAGAGCAGTGGCGCAATCTTGGCTCACTGCAACCTCCACCTCCTGGGTTCAAGCAGTTCTCCTGCCTCAGCCTCCTGAGTAGCTGGGATTACAGGCACGTGCCACCAACGCCTGGCTAATTTTTGTATTTTTAGTAGAGATGGGGTTTCACCATGTTGGTCAGGCTGGTCTCGAACTCCTGACCTCATGATCCGTCCTCCTCAGCCTCCCAAAGTACTGGGATCACCGGCGTGAGCCACCGCCCCTGGCCACATCCATCAGTATTTCTACGTGTAAATAAACTTTGTTTCTATGTGACAAGGTTGAGATAAGCATAGAAGAAAACTGCTGCTGAACCCAGAGCCCAGACATAATCATGTAACTGAACTTTCTTGCTGCATCCTATGATAATACCTTCATTGCTAGCTTATAAATAGCTGGAAATAGCCACCATTTCTTCACCTTTTCTCCAGAAGGGCCAAAGATGTTACATTTATTTTTGTTTCTTCTTCTTAAATAATTCTTCATGAATTTCAGTTTCCCAGAAGGCCTCACAATTTTCTAACACCACAGATACCTTTCTTGATATTTCATGTCATGAGTTATGTTTATCCAAGGAGACTTTATTCATTGGATTTCTTAATAAGAAAGAATGACTTGATTATTTATGCTCTGATATTCCCTATGCTTTTAAAATTTCTGACCCCTCCCTCCTCCTGTATCATGATACTATCTTGCAGGGAAAGTAGAATCTACTGGATGAAAAGTCCCTCAACCTCCTGCCCCCAAACCTATTGATTTACTCATACCCACACACTACATCGCCTCCTCCCCCTTGTGAGAGTGGAAGATAAGTTGCTTTTCCTGTCTCGGACAAAGCATCCTGTCTCCTATAGTACTGCAACAGATTGAATCCAGAAGCAGATAGAAAAAACCCACTGTCATCTATTGAGCAATGTATTAAAGAGATCTATCTGCAAAATTGTAAAAAGATGCTGTTCTTCTCACCAAATGTTTTCGTTTTGGAAAATATGGTTATGTTTTATAAAAAGATATGACTTATGAAATAGAATTGTTGTTTTTAAATACATAAAAAATATTTCAATAATTTATCAGTTTTAATTTCTAGTATATTAGATATCGGTAGACATAAGCAACATGCACAAAAACTCGTTGGGGGTCCTCAAAAATGTTTCAGAGTGGAAAGGAGTCCTGAGGCTGAAATGGTTGAGAAGTGCTGGTCTAAAACTCCCCAACCCAGTCAAATCTGGCTTCTGCCCATATCAGTTCACTGAACCTATTTGCTCCAAGGACACCAAATTCAAGGGCAAGTCCTTACTAGACTTCTGGGAATCATTCACACTGTTCTTGACCGTTCTTCTGGAAATGCTTTTCCTCTGACTTACAGGAGTCCAGAGAGGAACACCATGTACACTACTGGTGTTCTTCCTACCTCCCTGGCTCCTGCTTCTTTATCTCCTTCATGGGCTTTTCTTCCTCTGCCTAACCTTAAAGGTTAGCGACCTGTGGGGCCCTCACCTCCTCCCACACTCCCTGCTTCTTTGTTTTCCATTACCGTCTTTAGGTTGGTGACAGCTGTGTTCAGCCCAGATCTTTCTGCCAATCTTCATACCTAAATATTGAGCAGCTTGCTGGGACACCTCTACCTGTCTATTCCACCAGCTCCTATAATTTAACACGCCCTGAACTTATCATGTCACCATCATGCCTGCTCCTTCATCTCTATTCTCATGGCCCATACTCTGTCTAGTTGCCCATACCAGAAGTTTGGAAACCATTCTTGACTCTTCCCTTTGTCTTAAACCCTCACTGTCTTTCACAGTATCCAAGCAATCTCCAAGCTCTGTGTCATCAGTGTCCTGAATCCTCAAAACAATCTGCTCTTCTCTAACTTCTAACAGTGTCCCACCCAGGCCTCCATTTGTCACCAGTGTCCTGAATCCTCAAAACAATCTGCTCTTCTCTAACTTCTAACACTGTCCCACCTGGGCCTCCATTGTCTCTACTAATGGCAGTAGTCTCCTAACGGGCTCTTTTCTAGTCTGTTTTCCACAGTGCCACCAGGGTCATCCTTCCAAGGCACAGAGCTCATCAATTCACTATTTCTTCAAGGCCCTGAAACACTTGTCCCTTCCACCTCTCACCTCACTTGCTGCATCTCTCATCACCTGCTCTCCCTCGGCATTCTGTGCTGGCTCCAAGGGCTTTCATGCTGCCATGGGCTCTCCCCTTCAGCCCCTCACACATGCTGATCCTTCATCCTTCATCGTGGGCCACCATCCCTGCCCCATCCCCATTTACACCTTCTTACCCTGAACACAGGCAGTGCTGACTAACTTAACACTGGTTGTTGATATTCAAGTTTAGATTTCTGACACACATCTAGCCTTCTATAACACCCTATGTGTGCTCTGTGATGGCATTTGTCAATCCACACATGTAACTGCATGTTTGATGTGACCTTCAGATGGGCAGCAGCCTTGTCTCTCTTACATGTCATAGAATCCTCACAGCATCCTTTTCCAGCTCCATCACTTAACCAGAATCTCTCCGTACCTATTTGTCGAATGAGGAAGTTCATATTTCTTTTCAATTTATCTTTCACTTTAAAGGTGAGAAGATTTACTGATTTTCCTTTGTCAAACAATCACAGGTGGCTTGAGCACAGAAAGGCAGTGATTTCAGTGCTTACAAAAATATAGCATTTATAGTCGTTCGAAGACATGGATATAATTTCACCTACTGCCTGCATGAAAGACTATCTGCGTCCTGATTGGCAATGGGAGTTGGCAACACATTGACCAGGTTAAATCTTCTGTCTATACATGAGGAGGGTGGGGTGTGAGGAATTGACATCTGATCAAAAGTTACTGTCCTGAGAAGTATGTCACCAAAAGTAATTCCACTTTTTTATGTCAAAAGTGACCTTTACTTATAAAAACCCTAATGACAAAATAATCGTTCTTAGAAAACTGTTTTGTCACATCTGTGAGACAATGTAACTACAGAAGTCACCACAACGCACATGTTCTAATCAAATAATATTGGTAGGTTAGGCTTCCATGCTAACATTTCTCAAAAACTTAAATATTTGCAGTGGAGGTAAAAGGCTTTTTCTATCTTTTTCATAAAAAGGCTTAATTTAAGGCCTGATGTGGAGGTTTAAGCCTGTAATCCTAGCACTTTGGGAGGTCAAGGCAGGAGGATCGCTTGAGTCCAGGAGTTTGAGACCAGACTGGACAACAAAGCAAGACCCCGTCTCTACACGAAGTATAAAAAAATTAGCTGAGCATGGTGGTGTGTGCCTGTGGTCCCAGCTACTCCAGGAGGCTGAGGTGGGAGGATTGCTTGAGCCTGGGAGTTCCAAGCTGCAGTGAGCTATGACTGGGCCACTGTACTTCAGCCTGGGTGACAGACAGAGACCCTATCTCAAAAAAAAAAAAAAAAAAAAGCCGGAGGGGGCAGGGGCTGAATTTCTAGTTGATCACATAAGGAGACCAGTGGGATGTAAACCTAGGCAGTGTCCCAAAGCTGTTACGGTTCTTGCCTTGGAGATCTTCTTGCTGTCCATTCTTACGCCCTTTATGTTGTTCCCTCTTGCCCTTCTCTCACCAGACCTTCATTTCCACAAACACTTAGGAAGTAAAAGTCTAACATGTTTGAATCGTTGAAAACAGGGTGTAAAACATTTTTGGTATGTAAAACATTTCCTTTCCAGTATTATCATTTCATGTGTTTAATCATGAATTATAAGTGAGTATGGCTTTGGGGCATGCTTCTTTTGAAAAGAAAAGGGCACATGATCACCACCTCCGGTGTCTCTTATCTGGTACATTTCCCTCGAAGGACTCAGCTCATTATCTGGCAAAGACGACCATGGTCTACAAGTCAGTTGGGTTCAACAAATGCTTATTAGCCATCTTCTAGAAACAGATATCGTGTAGGATGCTAGAGACAGACTGTAGGCTTTGATATTTGGGGTTTCAAACCTGAATAGGGAGCGTCTTCCTCTTACTACATTCACTTTATTCAATCCTAGTTTATTCATCTGAAAAATGGGGAAAATAGGTATTATTTCAAATAGCCCTTCAAACAATCCTAGTTTATTCATCTGAAAAATTGGGGAAATTTTCAGATGAATAAACTAGGATTGTTTGAAAGGCTGTTTGAAGAATTCAGTGAGATTCAGGGCCTGGTACCCAGGAGAAACTGGATAAGTAATGGCTTTCAGAATGATTCCAGAGGATGAGGAAAGCTCTCCAGGATTCCACAGTGAGCTAGAAAGCGGTCTTCAATTTTGTAAGAAGTGAAACATATAGGAGAAACAAATGTGAAAATACATTTTTATAAAAGTGGGAAATAGTTACGCCAATTCCACTCTGAAAGTAACCCTCTTGCTTTTTGGTTTAATCTGTTATAGATGAAGGGGATTAACTGCCAAGAGACTTGAACAACACACAGGTTTTTTTGGTTCTTCATGCTTGCACCTGTTAAAAGGCAGAAGAGGTCCAAAAATGGGAAAGATCTGACTTTTTTGTGGAGGCTGATGTTTACTAGAGGGAGAGAAGGGCAGTAGACTGCATATGTCATGTTTGTTCAAACTGAGCTGAGAATTTGAGGGGAAAGGGTTTTCTTGACAGCTGGGTATTTCATATCCTGCCTGTGGAAACTCAGTTTGTTTCCAAGAGCAAAGTCTAGAGGCTATAACCTTGTGCTCCTGATGTCCTCGTGCGAAAGGATTATTTTCTGGCTTTGGAAGAGCAAAACACCTTTTAAAAATTCCTGCTCCGGAAGTGTCGTTGCAGTGAGCCGAACTGAGATCGCGCCACTGCACTCCAGCCTGGGTGAGGGAGTGAGACTCCGTCTAAAAAAAAAAAAAAAAAAAAAAAAAAATCCCACTCCCGAAATCTTTTGGTACATGATTTCTTTCTGAATAAGGTCATGGGGTCCAGTTGGCAGTAATCTAACATTGTTCAAAACTTGACCCTAAATTGTAGTTCCTCCCAAAGGTCTTGGAAAAATATGAGATTAGGTTTTAAAGGGAAGGAAAACAAATGAGTGCTTCTCCTTAATTATGCTTTTGGCTGCCACTACGGGGATTATGAGCTTTAAGCTTCTAAGCTTCCACCTTTTTGATATACTTCCTGTTACTGTATTATTGTTGCCCAAGTGAGGGTGGGGGTGCAGAAAGGCTGCAAGGGAAAAATAACCTCATCAATGTAACTGATTCCTTTCTCTGCAATTCAGTGGCTGACTTTATTTTTATTGTATTTTTGAAAGATTTGTACAGTTGTCTTTTAATCGCATAACATTGTTTTTCATTTGTGGAGCTAATTGCCTGCTAGTTACTGATGCTCTTTAAACTTATGCATTGAACTTTTACTCATTTTGAAATTAGATAAATTTCATGCAGTGATGTTAGCATATGCGGACTGCTGACAAAGCCCAATAAAGCTTTCTGTGCCCAGTAATCTCAAATCACACACTACTGGATGGCTTAGGCTTGTCAGCAGATACTAACAAATACCACCATGTTGTCTTATACTCTTAAGTATAAAACAAGAAAAGAAAAAAGGAACAAAAAAAAAGAAAAGAACAAGAAGCTTTCAAAATAGAACATATCATGCTCTTTTTAGTTTAAGGGGCCATCTTAGGTTTTTAATTACTTGTTACTACTAGCATGGCATTTTGTACATCTGCACAAAAGGACCAAAACTTGTCATTGTGAAGAAATGATGGGCAGTATCTCTCTTGGGTATGGTTACCCGTCATAGAGTAGTTCTACTTTGAGCTTGCCATACGACCCTTGTCATTTCTTTACAGATTGAGTTTTCCTGCCCCATGTTAACTATCCAGCTAAAAACACCCTTCCTTTGAAGAACATCTACAATGAAGGCTTTACTTAGTCACTATGATTCTAGTTCTATTGATTTCATTTTCTGTTGTCACTTTTTGTATATAATATGCTATTCCTTGAATAGTAGGACTTCATTTTAAGACTTTTTTCATATTTTTCAAGAAGCTCTAGAAAGAACTTTTTCAAAAAATATTTCTCTTGGCACAGAAGAGTCTATAAAATATGATCTTAAATGGTAAAACTGAAATCTCTAGAGCAGTGCTTATCAAACTTTAATGAGCATAATTGTGACCTGGGGATCTTATTAAAATACAGACTCTGATCAGATAGATCAGGGGTGGGACCCGGGATTCTGCTTTCTGCTGGTCAAGGGACCACATTCTGATTAGCGAGGTTCAAGGCCTATCTGAAGTTCAAACTTCAACTTAGACTTACTGCCTATGCAACCACTGACTGTGTATCTCCCAAATGCTCCGGTCTCTCCTTTTGGGAAATAATTATGCTATTTACCACATCATGAAAATATATGACAGCTTTCAACATATTTTAATAATCTGAAAGTTTTCTGAGCATCCCTGTTCACAAGTGGCACATGAGTTACAAATAAAGATTATAATTTCAGAATCTTGCGTACTGGGGCAAAGGCAATGCTACTTCTATAATGCATTTGCTTTGTCAAAGACGAGCCTTACTCCAAATCCCTCAGTAATTCAGTTCTTTTTTTCCCAAGGGATATTTTCTGTAGGTTGAATATGAAAAACCCTTCTTTAAAAAATATTCCTAAACAGCTTTGATGATTTGTACCGAATTAGTCACTTTTCCTGACATGATTCAGGAAGACAAAATAAATAAGTAGAGCCTTGCCTTCTTCACAAGACAGACATACCTACTGAGCTTATACTTGTGCTTAATTTTTTTCTGTGCCTTTATTTTGTTAGACCACATTTCTCAAAGACGTGCCACCTTCCTCCTGTTTAGTTTTTTTGCTTTGTGTTCCATCATGTTCTTCTATCTGCTTGTCAGAACAATTTTGAAAGTTATAAGAAATTGCCAGCCAACCAAAGTTGTATTTTTTGTTCCCTTCTCTTCATTGTCAGTGGAAACAAAACAAATAAACATTACATGGAAAAGGGTGCTGTCGCTTGTTTTTCCTAGAGCTCTGGATCTACTAAACCTTGTTCCCTGTCACTATTGAGGGAATCTGCAAGCATTACGTTATAGATACAAAGGAAACTTGTTTTATAGAGATTAACATTGGAATCTAAGAGAATTCCCTGATAAGATAACAGCTGGTATATTCCTTATGTCTCATGCATTGGTTCTCAACTGGGGGTATTTTGAGACACTTGGCAATGTCTGGAGACATTTTGGTTGTCACAGCTGAGGGTGGGTAGGGGCTACTGACATCCTGTGGGTTGAGGCCAGAGATGTTGCTGAACATCCTACAATGCATGCGGCAACTCCCCACAAGAAAGAATGATCCAGTCCTAAATTTCTATAGTGAGAAGGTTGAGAAACCTCGATCTGCTGTTAATACAGTCTTGATTGCTTAGTGTGGTTGTTTTACTCTGTCTTTACTATTCTTAAATTCTACTGGACTTTATTTTGTTTTGATGCATGAGGGTGTTTGTTAGCCATGTAATTCCCATTAGAGTGATTAGAATTGTGTATGTAAATACTCTTTGGCAATGCAATTGGATTCTTATGAGGATTTGATATCTTTTGTATAGGTAATTATTTATGCTTTCAACAGCAGGTGATTTTCCATATATACTAAACCATTAAAAATTTTAGCAAGTTATTTTTCAAATCATGAATGTCTCATGACTGTTACTTGAGCACATTTATTTTAAAATACATTTTGACAATAACTATCTCTTGAGGAAGACTGGGGTTCCCAGACTAGAGGGATTGATCCCTCTTTCTGGAAGAAATATGGAGTAGTTTTAGGTCAGAGTATTTTAATGTGGCTTCAGGAGAGAAAAATTATAGAAACAAGATAATAACCCCTCTTGAATTGCATTGATCCTGATTGCCTGTGAAGAAGATGGTTGATCTCTGCACCATCTTAGTACAGAGATCAGTGGCCCTCAAATCTTCTACTTTCAGGGCTAAGAGGGGCCTGAGGGTTCGTTGAGAGCAGTCCCCTAACCTTAGAGATGAGTATTTGCAGTTGGAGACTGATTATTCATGGAATGGGAAAGAGATTATACAAAGAAAAGACTGGGTCCTGAAATCAGTGACCTAGTTTGAGCTAATGTAGACAATCTTGTTTTGCATAAGGCCTTGTTATTCTTTCTCATCAGGGCTGCTAACCTGAAGAAGGAAGTCTGCATGCCACCCACCTTTCTCTACCCTTAATAGACCTTAAGCCACCCCCAAACAAAACAAACAAAAATACCACAGGACAGGGAAAATAGAAGGAGTAATAAAGTAGCCTGATCTGCAGCTTCCATAATCATAGAAGGATGCTTGCTCATGAGGAACAGTCCTATCAGTCCGATGGTTAATTTCACCTCCTCCAGAAGCCATCTCTTAGCTTCTACTCTTCTAGCCTACACTCAAATCTTGACTTGGAAATAAAATGCCCTCCATCTGATCTCTATTTTTTTGAGGTTTCTAGCTGTAGTTTTTTTTTTTGTTTGTTTTTGTTTTTTTAACTGGAGTAGAATCCTGGCTCTATTACTAGCTGTGTGACCTCAGGGAAATTACATAAATTCTCTGTACCTAATCTCTGAGAACAAGTATCATAGGAGTCCTTACACAGTAGATAGGATGGTGAGAATTAGCTAAATTAATATATGTGAAGTGCTTAGGACAAGGTTTGGTACATTGTAAGCATAACGTAAAACATTAGTTATCGTTATGATTTATATACATACTCACTTATATTTGAACACCTTAGAACTTAATTTTGTTTTGATGCAAAGGATAATTAATTGGTTGCTGAAATCCCTCCTCCAGTACTTTATCACTGCATATTTAAGAATGTTCTGTCTCTTTAGTACAAAATTTTACATTCATAATGAGTTCTTTTTCTCCCCCAGTTCCATCCTCATCTCACTCTCTCAGGGAGAAAAACAGTCTACCAATCAGAATTGGGCTAGCTGAAATCAACACAGAGGCCAGTGCATGCATGTTCTCCTTGGGTAGACCAGTACTATGCAAACAAACACCTCAAGCTAAGGGAACTAGATGAGTAGGCAAGTGATGATGAAAACAGAGGGGTGGAGACAAGCTAGGAGACAGGACAATGCAAGAATAAAAGGAATGAAGATAAAGGTTGGTGTCTTTGAGGCTCTGAGGGGGAAGACACAATGGAGAAGGCACTAGTCTTCTGGGATGATGTGAGCCTTTGTCTGGAACAAGATGCTGTTTAATTTTGTTTTTACTTTTAATCAAAAATGTAATTGCAAATAGTTTTAAAAGGCTGATGGTACTAAAGGGCTTATGACCTCAAACCAAAAATCTGTTATCTCCTCCTTTCCCCTGCCTTGTCCTGCTCCCCAGACACAAATATATTTAACTCTCATACCTTATTTATTCTAGAAGTATATTCTTGAAAATAATGCATAAGTCGCTATCTTTTTTTATTCATCCAATTTTAGACAGTATCCAATGACTTTTTATTATGACAGATAAAGATGTTAACTCATTTTCCTTTTTTTTTTTTTTTTTGAGACAGAGTCTCACTGTGTCTCCCAGGCTGGAGTTCAGTGGCACTATCTCGGCTCACTGCAAGCTCCGCCTCCCGGGTTCACGCCATTCTCCTGCCTCAGCCTCCTGAGTAGCTGGGACTAAAAGCACCCGCTACCACGCCCAGCTAATTTTTTTTTGTATTTTTAGTAGAGACGGGGTTTCACCGTGTTAGCCAGGATGGTCTCGATCTCCTGACCTTATGATCTGCCCGCCTCAGCCTCCCCATTTTTCCATTTTAATCACATTTTAACTTTAAAAAAATCCACAGTGTTTTATTGTTTTGATGATGTAAATGTTATTCTCTGCCTAGCCAAGTATCACGGTATGATTATATTTCCTTTCTTAAAGAACTGTTTTGGTTTTATAATTGCTTTTTGTGTTTATTTGTTTCTTAACCATCTGGAAAAGTCTATATAAAACCCTAACAATTCCTTAAAATACCTCTCAACACAAACACAATTTTCACCAGGGTCTAACATGCCAGAAAATTGATCAGTTTATAGTTTTTTCCTGGATTTCTCAAACCTCTTACTTCAATCTTGGGTATTTTTTCTTTAGGCTCACTTGGAAGCTCTCAAGTGAAGACAGCCATCATCCAACAAATTTCCTTTGTTTCTTTCACTGGTGCTGGATTCTGTTTCTCCTAAATTCCATTTCATCTTCTGCTTAGGTTTACTCCCTCTGTTTGCTGGAACATATCTTCCAGTACTTTATTAAGAAGGAGTGCATGGCTGTAATATCTTCGCTTCTTTCTCGGCGGATTTAATTATAGTATCTTTGAAGTTATTTTCTGTTCCTTTGTCCCTGTTTCATCTGATTTCTTCTGATTCCTTTCATTTTTTTCTTAATTTTCATCATTTGTTTTCTCTGTGTGTGTTTGGTTGATTTCCATATTTCAATTTGTAGTTCTTTCCCAAATGTCACGTGGTCCTTGACTGTCTGCTCATATTGAAAATGAAATAGGAAAAAAACTAGTTGCATGCTCCATGTATAAGATTAGGGCTTATGGATTGATAGACTTCACTGTGGGATAACTGGGCAGACAGCTAACAATTTCATCGGAGACCCCAAATATTACTACTAGCAGCTCTTTTCTTGGAAGCATTTCTATTTTTCTGGGGAATGACCCACCAATCTGCTGCCTGTGTCAGGGGAAGGGAGCTGATAACAAGCCTGGGTGACAGTCTTCTCCAGTTGGAGAAGGGGAAGACACTGGGAACTTGCCATTCAGTATGCTGACTTCCACATGAGCCTCCCATTTTCAATGCTCTGTGGCTTCTCTGTCCAAGGTGACTGCAGCCTCTCTGCTTACATTTCAGTTTCTTCTACGGCATCTCCATTGATTGTGGAAGGATAGTTGTTTGACTGCACTCAGTAGGGGGTGCAGGCCCACCTTAATAAAGCTCTTTCTCCTGATTATCAATCAAGGTCCTCTTTTCAGCCTCTTGCCTCACCCTTTCTCCCACTGTAACTGTGCCTCTGACTGCTAAAACCTTCTGGAGTTCTGCAGAGGTAGAATGCTTGCTTCTCCCATTAGCACCCCACCTCTTCCACCAAAACACCTAGCTTCCACCTTTCTCCTCCATGCTAAGTTTATTTGGCTTTCTTTCCATTCATTTCTGTAGTTGGGGGTATAGTTGTCATGAAGTTGATGGAGATTGTCCTGTTTCTTATTATTGTTTTTACATAGTTTTCAAAAGTAGAGGGTGTAATGTCTTTCCCCTGCCATTTTGAAAGCGTAACTCTGATGCCCTTTTTGTGTCCTGCAACTCTAAATTGAGGTTATGGTTTGAATATGTCCCTTCCAAAATTCAGGTGTTGCCAATGCGATAGGATTAAGAAGTGGGGCCTTTAAGAGGTGATTAGGCCGTGAGGGTTCCTCCCTCCTGAATGAGATTAAGACCCTTATAAAAGAGGCTTCAGGGAGTGTTTGTCTAACTTGCTAGCTTGCTCTTCTGCCATGTGTGGACAGACCATTTCTCCTTTCTGGAGGACACAGGATTCAAGATGCTGTCTTAGAAGCAGAGACACCAGGCCCCAACTTGCCAGGGCCTTTATCCTGGGCTTTCTGGCCTCTGGAACTGTGAGAAAATAATTTCTTTTATAAATTACCCAATCTCAGTTATTCTGTTACAGCAACAAAAAACAGACTAAGATAGTTGGTAATAGTTTTCTTTTACCTGCCTCATAGGGACAAATTACTAGAGTAGACCGAGGTGCAACAAAGCTAAGGGTTGTTCTTATATGATCTCCTTTACCATAATTCCATCCTAATTAATTTGGTAGTCTTTCCACATGAAATCATTTCCCATTCCCCAAGCTTGATATGCACTTTCATAACTCCATGAAAACCCTTACTGAATGTGACTTTCAGGAAAAGACACACATCTGCCAAGTTTCCTGTCCTGAGTGGAGTTTCCTCTTGGCAGGTAGCCCTGCCTTCTCTTCAATGCCATTGTTGATTTATTTACCCATCAGTCTCCCAAACCAGATAGGAAAGCTTTGAGGGAAAGACATCATCTTATTTATGAATCTTTGATAGCAGAGTTCCTTGCTTATAGTAGGTGCTCAATTAATATGATCAATAAATAGATGAATGATACTTATTTTGGATGATAGTTCTCAAAAAGACAAAGACAGGCTTCATCTTAATGCCTGGTTTTGCCTCTTTTTCTGGTGCCAAGGCCAGTTCCACTAGCAGCTGGACATTGATGGCCCTCAATGACAAGGTGAAGGATAAGTTGTTGCTGAACACTCGTTCCGATTAATGAATTACCCTTTTGAGTTTCACATCTTTATTTTATGGCCACTGCATTTATACTCAGTCTTTCTGATTCATTTTTAAATTTGTTAAACATTATTTTCTAACATATTTCACAGATATGTAATTTTGTCTCTAGGTAAAATGACATCACTGAAGTATTTTTTGGGTGAAAAATATTCTCTGAAGCATCTGACTCTGGCTGCTAGTTTTCCAGACCAAAATTCCAATAACATTCAGGGTTCAGAGGAGTATTTGTATTCAAATTACACAGAGAAATTCAGTCTTCTCCTTTAATTACAAACCAAATTGTAGTTAAACATATTTCAGAGAGATGTAGCTTTCTATTTTGACTTTTAGGAATGTATCTTCAACCATTTACTCATTTATGCAAAAATTAAGTGAAAACCCACTATGCGTCAAGCAATTTGGGGGGCTTTAGGAATGCATATATGAATAAGATATGTTTTCTGCTCTCAAGGAATCAAGGAGAGGAAAACATAGAGAAATCATTATAATCAAAATGCAATGCATCCCCTATGAATATCTATGGATCATGAGACCAGTGTCAAAGGGTATGAGCATGACATCTGACGGCAGAGTTTCTATAAATAAAGAAGATAGGTGGTTATGTTCTTCTCATCACATTTTTGAATAACAGTATGAATGTAATCTGTTCAAGCAAGATTTAGATTCTAACCCATGAAACATTTATTGACTACCTACTATGTGCCAGGTGAGGTGCCCAATACTTAACACATATCTCATAAAAGTAGCAAGATGAACTACGGTTGCATTAATATTAAAGCAGAACAGAATAAACCCAGTAGGTAAATAGAAACAGTTGAGAATTTTCCATCCATGTCCATTCCCATGAGATTTGGGGGTTCTCTCAAAGGCCTGCATAGTCATTGGAGTATTCACACCCTTTTCTCCTCACTCAGTGCTTCCTGTGTTTTAGGGTGTTTAAGAATTACTATATAAGATTATTAGACACAAAATCATCTATAATAAAATTCATGGTTGATAATTTTGTTTATACAATATTTTTGCCTTATATACTAAATGTGTTTTCTGTTAAGAAGCAATTTTTACTTGCTTTGGTTCACATCAGTTCATTTTAAACATGAAAAAAGCAACACCTTTAAGAATGTGTCATTTTTGCCTTATCTGGACTACCACATTGTCTTTATTGAGGACTCAAATTCTGCCAAGGAGAAACTATTTATTTCAAACTAAACAAAGAGAAAACAGGCCTACGGTCTACTTACAGAGAGAACCAGAGCCCCTCCCTGCCTGCCTTAACTCAGGGCTCTACATTTGTTTTAGACAACTTTTGGGCAGAATTGAACATTATGAGCCCATGTCTGCCTTGGGCCTTTGCACTTGCTGTTCACCTTTCTTGGAACATAGTTCCTCCAGATATTAGCACAGCCTATGTCCACATTCCTTATCCTCAAGTATTATCTTCTCAGAGAGGCCTTCACTGACCACTGTAAAAACTAGAAGCCCCCACTTCCCCTCTAGCACCTGCTAAACTCCTTATCCTCCTGAACTTTTTCTGCATAGTACTTAACATCCATAATAGCATGTCTTAGTTATCCGTTGTCATGTAACAAATTACCTGAAAACCTAGCAACCTAAAACAACATTTATCGCTGCACAGTTTCTGCAGGTCAGAAATCTGAGCACAGCTTATCTTGGTTCTGTGGCTTAGGATCTCACACAAGGTTACAATAAAGGTGTCAAGCAGGGCCACAGTCATCTCAGGGTTAAACTGGAGCAGGATCTGCTTCCAAAATCACCCAAATGGCTGCGGGTGGGATTGAATTCCTTGAAGGTTGATTGGACTGAGGGGCTCAGTTCCTCTCTGGCTGTGGGCCAGAGGCTGTCTTCGGTTCCTTGCTATATCAGTCTCTCAGTAGGGATGCCTAGAACATGGCAGCTGACTTCATCAAGGTGAGGAAGCAAGATACAGGGAGAGAATGCCAGCAAGATGGAAGCTATGATCTTTCAAACATAATCTCAGAAGTGAAAGCCCATCATTCTTGTTGCGTTCTATCATTAGTAGAGAGGAGGTGTTACTATGTTGCCCAGGCTGGTCTCAAATTCCTAGACTCAAGCAATCCTCTGGCCTTGGCCTCCCAAAGTGCTGGGATTACAGGCATGAACCACCATAACCAACCTTTTAACTACAGTTTTTTATATAGAAAATGAAGTGTATTTCTCTGCTATGGAATGCAAAAAGTAGCCAGAGGTTAGTGAAAACAATATTCCAAAAAGGGGAATTTCAAAGTAAGCAGCTGAGTTATGAATATACTTCAGTATCCTAAATAGTCCTTTAACATTTTATGAGTTAATTTTGAGCTGCCTTAGTTGTCAGTTTGAAAACCACGGTTGAACATCTAGCTAAGCTTTCAGGAGCAGAGAAGTGGTTTATTATCTTGGAGCCTGTTTTTGTAAACAAAGTCATGGGCAGACCAGAAAAGTGCAGAGCAAACGGCAATCTATTTCTGCTAACGTAGAAAGGAGATGAATAGGATTAAGCTATAAATACAGCCTGGAGATTGTCATCTCTTTTCCTCCATGGACACAACAGTGCTTCACATTACAAATGATTTCCAAGGACCTGAAAACGTGGAGATTGAATTGGCCTCTTGCTGGTAAGGAGATATCACTCTCCAGAGGTTGGCCAAAATTCACAGTTCCATCTTCTGAGTTAACTGATCAAAGGGGAATGAGCAGGTGGTACAATTTGAAAACAAGTTAAAGGTAGCCAGGAGTGGAATCAGGGGTGAAGATACTAATAGCAAGAAAAATCTGCTCAGAATGCAGATGATTCAAAAAGCACGATCCAGAAATCCAATTCAATCAACATTGTTTTCTGATAACTTATTATGTTCAAGGTATGAGGGCCCGTACAGGTATAACTTACTTCCTGCCCCCAGATAACTTACAATCCATTTGGAAAGAAGATAAATATTTGAGAAATTCAGCAGCAATGAAAGATTTCAGCAAAAGCAGAAGAGCAACCAGCTGGCAATACATTTTCAGTTGCCAACTAAGCGATATCAGCCTTAAATAGGAGTTCAGAGAAAGGAAATAGGTTAGCCTGAAAAAAAAAAACAGGGAAATATTTGTAAGCAGGATGAAATCTCAGCTGGGTTTTCAATATGAGTATGACTTTATAGGTGGAGAGAACAAGGGGTAGGGGTCTTCCTGGTCAGTAAAACTTTGTAAGTTTATTTAAAAGCTTGGAGGTGATAAAATACGTATTGTGTTCGGGAGTAGAAGCTTCAAGCGTGGAGAAGAGAGAGCCTGTAGGAGACTAGTGGAAGGACATGACTAGTGGGAAAGTCTCGAAGCTGATGGTAGATCTGGGCTCTATTGCTCTACATGATATGGCTTTTGTGTTCCTTCAATGCTTGTGCTTTAATTTGCATAAATCAAATCATGTTTTAAAGATCCTGTGAGAAGTTGCTGTTTAGGGAACCTCTGTGATGAGTATTTAACTCTCAGTGTACCAATGAGGATAACTTTGTCAAATTACAAATTTCCTAAGTTAATGTAAAAGGTTGTGGAGTTGGTTTAACTCATGGGTTAAGCCTACCCCTTCTTCTCTCCACCTATAACTGTTTCCCTGTGATGGTCTTGGCTCTGCTCTCCTTTCAGTGTAGGCATTATCCTCACTCTGTTTTCAAGATGGAGGTCCTCCTGTCTGTGCCAGAAAACATCAAAGGAAGGAAATGCATCTCTGCCTTAAACTCTCCAGGAAGTGAGATTCTTCTAGAAGCTCCCAGGAAACTTCCCCTCGAGGCTTCTTAGTTACATCACATGCCCTTTCTCCAACCAGCCTCTGTACGCTTTGAATGCCATACCCCGGTTTAGCTCAGACCTGGCTTCTAAAACCACTTGCAGGCAGGAATGATGGGAGGGACTTAGCTGGTTTAGACCAATCAGGGCCCACTCCTGGTGCTGGGGTGAATACCCAAAGCCAAAAGCACAGGGCAGCTACACAGTGCAGGAGGCACAGAATGGGTGTTGGGGGAAAGCCACAAGGTTCAGGCATTCATCTTTTAGTTTGGGTACAAATACAGAACTTTATATACAGTTTGCTTTTTAAAAAACTACTGTTGCTATTCTTGCATTTACTCAGCCATGTTAATTTTAGGATCTTTTAGCCAATGCCAGCAAAAATCTTGTTTCAGATTTTGAATGGGATTTTAGCAAAAATAACTTTCAGAAGTGACCCCTTCACAGAGTTGAACTTTTTCATCCTTGAACATAGTATGTTACTAGTTATTCAGGCCTTTTATTTCCATTAATATTTTATACCTTTTAATGTATGGTTCTTCATGTGTGTTTTCTTCATAACAATTTTTATTAGATTCATGCTTATAGTTTTTCTTACTATTATAAATGGAGTCCATTTTTCTATTACATACTCTAACTGGTTAAAATGTGGCATTTAGAGTCTTAATGATTGTTATATGTTAATCTTGTCACCAGCCACTTGCTGAATTCTCATATAAATTCCAGTGTGCATTATTTTAACTAGTATATCACCTGCAAATATTAAAAATATTATTTCTTCTTTTACAATCCTAAAACATTTTTAAATCACTCTGTTAACTGGAATCTCTAGCACAATACTGAATATCTGTTGTGTATTCAATGTATACTGTATCTACAGTATATACTGAATATTCAGTATCTACAGTATATATTCAGTATATTCAGTATTATATATTCAGTATATACTGTAGATACAGTATATTCAGTATATTCAGTAGATACTGTATCTAAAGTATATTCAGTAGATACTGTAGATACAGTATATACTGTAGATTCAGTATATTCAGTAGATACTGTAGATACAGTATATACTGTAGATTCAGTATATTCAGTAGATACTGTAGATACAGTATCTACTGCATATTCAGTATATTCAGTAGATACTGTATCTACAGTATCTACTGTATATTCAGTATATTCAGTATCTACAATAGATACAGTATCTACTGTATATTCAGTATGTACTGTAGATACAGTATATTCAGTATATTCTGTATCTACTGTAGATACAGTATATTCAGTATATACTGTATCTACAGTATATTCAGTATCTACAGTATATTCAGTATATGCTGACAGCAGATACTTTGTTATTTCTGGATTTTCACTGGAATGCATCTTAAACACATCTAAGTAGGTTGTTTTCTGTACATTTTTAGTAGGTAGCCTTTTAGTGACTTAAGAGGCTTCCCTCTTTTCTAGCTTACTATAACTTTTTTTTATCATGAATAGAGGTTTGATGGTAGTAAATGCTTTCTTTGCTGTGATTATGATTATTTGTACATCTGAATTCATAAATAAGTTTGGCCTTATTTTCCTATTTGTCTTCAATTTTGTTTTTGTGGTTATGCTAGTCTCTAGAAACAAGTTTACAGGCTGGACTTCTTTTGTGAGTATAAAATAGTTATTGTAAGACAGGAATCATTTTACTAGAAGTTTACTTGAAATCTCCAGTAAAATCATTAGACCTAGTGGGAGTTTTTGTAGGAACTTGGATTACTGGCCCAATTGCTTTTGATCTCTTCAGGTTTATTGGTCTATTCAGATTTTCGGTTATTTCTTTGTAAAATTTCCCAGATTTTAAATTTATTACCTTAAAATTATGTCTAGTTTTCTCTTAATTCTGAAACCACTACAGCATCTGTGGTTATGTCCCTCTTTTTTTTTTCTTTTTTTGAGACAGAGTCTTGCTCTGTCACCCAAGCTGGAGTACACTGGTGCAATCTTGGCTCACTGCAACCTCCGCCTCCCGGGTTCAAGCAATTCTCGTGCGTCAGCCTCCAGAGTAGCTGGGATTACAGGAGCCCGCCACCACATCTGGCTAATTTTTGTATTTTTAGTGGAGACGGGGTTTCATCATGTTGGCCTGAGTGGTCTCAAACTCCTGGCCTCAAGTGATCCACCCACCTCAGCCTCCCAAAATGCTGGGATTACAGGCGTGGGCCACCATGCCTGTCCTGTCCTTCATTTTTAGTATTATTTATTTTTGCCCTCTCTCTCTTTTCCGTCTTTCTAGAGGTTTATTTCATTAGACTTTAATAGAGCTGATATTAGCTTTATTGAGTAACTCTGGTGGGGAAGGTTGTTTGGTTGGTTTTCCAAACAAATTGGTTTAACTTCTTTTATATTTCATTATCTTCTTCTTGCTTCATTTGGCATTTTCCAGCTTTTAAAGCTAATCAATTAATTTATTTTTAGCTCGTCTTTCTT
This sequence comes from Nomascus leucogenys, assembly GCF_006542625.1. Classification (NCBI taxonomy): domain Eukaryota; kingdom Metazoa; phylum Chordata; class Mammalia; order Primates; family Hylobatidae; genus Nomascus; species Nomascus leucogenys. The sequence continues at coordinate 10,927,554 of NC_044406.1, forward strand.
TTCTGAAATAAAAAATATTTCAGTAAATTCATCCCACTAACTTTGATATGGTCTGGCTTTAATAAAAATATTATTTTATAGTATTTTTCTCTCTTCTTTAACCAAGAATTATTTACACATAATTTAGTTTTCAAATATTTGATATTTGAAGTCCTTTTGCTTTTTTTCTTTACTGATACATAACAGATGCATATATTTTGGGAGTACCTGTAATAATATATTCATATAAAGAACAAATCAGTGGGCCGGGCGCGGTGGCTCACGCTTGTAATCCCAGCACTTTGAGAGGCCAAGGCGGGCGGATCACGAGGTCAGGAGATCGAGACCACGGTGAAACCCCGTCTCTACTAAAAATACAAAAAATTAGCCAGGCGTGGTGGCGGGCGCCTGTAGTCCCAGCTACTCGGAGAGGCTGAGGCAGGAGAATGGCCTGAACCCGGGAGGCGGAGCTTGCAGTGAGCCGAGATCGCGCCACTGCACTCCAGCCTGGGCAACAGAGCAAGACTCTGTCTCAAAAAAAAAAAAAAAAAAAAAAAAAAAGAACAAATCAGTGTAATTGGCGTATCCATCGCCTTAAATATTTGTCATTTCTTCATCGGTTTGCTTATCTTTGCTATTATTACCTTGTGATGTTTGATTATAGTGGGTATGAAATTAGATCTTTAAAATTAAGAGAGAATTATTTTGTCCTAATACCTAGATGATTACTAAAAAGCTGAAAATCTTTTAGTACATGAGTTTAACTGATTTATATTTGTTAGGGCTATTGAAATATTTGCAGTAATTTCTTATATCTTCTTTCTTTTTAATTTTTAGGTTTTTTATTTTCTAATTTCTGTTGAGTGGATTGAATTTTGTGCCTTTATATTGCTTGGAAGTTATGCATTTCATTTGTATTATTTTTGCTTCCCTTTCTTATTAACAAGCTTGCTATAATATTTTTCTGGCAAAATCTAAAGTTAATTAGTAGTTGCCCTCCCAAACAAGACACTTTAGCCTCCCTACAACAGTCCCAGCAGGGAACCTATCTATCCCCAACTCCCAAGGTGGTATTACTAGGAATCTGGAATTTTAATTCCAGTTTATCACACACACACACACTTGCACATGCGCACACACACACACTTTTTCCAGGTAGTATTTATTTAGATCTAGCAATATATTCTCTTTTTTTTTTTTTTCTTTCTTCTACCTGCCTGTCTTACCCATTTTTTTTTTTCCTTCTTTTTTTTCCTTTCAGTTAGGCTGGGATCATCCTAACTCCTGCTGTGCCCAGCTGTGGTCTTTCAGTGGCAAACCGTCTGAGTTCTAAGCTTCATTTCATTCTTACTCTTGAATGATGGTTTTGGATTCTAGGTGTTTTCCCCTCAGAACTTTTTCAGTTTTACTCAGCCCTTTAAAGGTGTTACTCCACTGTCTTCTGGAATTTACTGCTGTGATAAAAAATCTGATATTACTCTCTTTCCATCTGTGTCTCATAGGTAATCTGCCTTTGTCTCTTTTCCTTTCACGATGCTCTCATTACACTTGATCTCTGAGGTTTTGCTGTGAAGTAGCTAAAACTCAAGTGAATCTTTCCTATGAGTTTATAAGCTTTAGTCTATTCTAAGGCTTTACTGAGAAATTAGTCATATTATTCATTCAGTTTCTTGGTTAGTTGTAATTTCAAATAGGATAAAATTTTGTTTTGTGAGTTCTGCATAGGATCAAGGATCAAAATTTACTGCTAAAAAATATGGATACTGCTAAAAAATGTGGATACCTCCATCTGTTTTTTTACCTAAACCTAGAAAATAAGGCAGAGAAATGGATAAATCAATACTGCTTCTGGCCTTTGGAAATTTATTATTTTGTGATTGTCCAGCCCTAAAAAGAATTAGAAGGTATTTGGATTATATCCAACTATATTATTTAACAACTGAGTATGTCAGCAAACCAACTCACAAAAGGTTTTTAGGTGACGTTATAAGGGAAACTATTTCCACGATTTTAGTAGAGTTCTAAAAAGTCAGTTTAAGCAGACACAGCACACAAAGGCTTTATGAAATTAGAAATCCAAGAGCAGCATATCAATGAAGTGACCTTAATTTGCCTATCGTCCTTTATACAACTTGGGATTGGATATAAAATCGTTCTACCTCCTTGGTCATTAAATATGCTAGTCCATTAATGCAATTTGGGCAATACTAGATTCATAGTGTTATATACCAGACTCTTACTGAAAAGACAGTGTTGGGGGAAAATTGAATGTATATATTACTTTATAATTCCAAAAGTGGTTTCTCATTCATTATCTCATCATTCCTAGTAATGATATGGAGAAAGTATTACTATTCTTATTTTAGAGAGAAGGAAGCCTCAGAGATATTCAGGATGTCTCCCAAGCAAGAGAACTTAGACGAAGTCAGACAGTCTGGGATTAATTCAGTGCATCACATGTCACCTTGTAGGTGGTAGGTGCTCAATACATATTTTCTTAATGAAGGGGTGACAAAAACCACGATTCTGATGCCATACCCAAGGCACTTTCTACTTTCACAGCTGCTTTTAAGTCACATGGAATTACACAACTGCTGTGGAGGTGGCAAGAAATAGAAGTAGTAAGAATAAAGGAATTTTTCTGAACTGAAGGTGAAGAGGAACACTGTGAGGTAGAAACTATGATTTCCATTTTATGGATGAGGAAACCAAAACTTAGCACCAGGAGAGAGTTCTCTGTGCATTGCTCCCCTTTCCACATGTCTTCCGAGCAGAGGTACTAACTGCCTTTCTTCCAAACTATCCTTACAAGGATATGTTTGTATAGTGAACAAGTTTAGACGACAGAGGTAGTGACTCCATCCAGAGCAAAGACAAAGTTGTTTATTGTCCAGTATAATAAAGATAATGTCTCCCTCCATGACAAAGTTCAGGTGGGCTTATGAAATCCATTATGAAAGATTCAGGTTTTCTACGTTCAGGATTCCTGTCCAGTAACCCAGTGCATGCAGTCGTTGCCTGACTCTCTTTGTGTCTTCCAGTTGGAATTGGGGTTCTGGAAGTGGCACAAATGCTAATACTCCGGCTATGGCTATTGCTCTGAGTAATAAATCCCTTTCTCTCTGACCTAGGGGTCTCGTGTCTTCTGCAAACAAACATCCATGAAATGATGGCAGACTAACACATTAGCTTGCAAATAGGGTCAAATCTCAGACTTTTCATTGTTCTTGACGCTTAGCAAGACTCAAAAGCATCTAGTTCCTAAGTACGGGATTCGAACCTAGGTGTGATGGACCTCAAAACCAGAGATCCTAACCTCCACTCTTTACTATTTCCCATGGAAACAGGCATGAATCATCTCAGCAAGAGCCCATGGTGCTGTGCTGTCATGGTGTAACTGAAACTGTTTTATTATTACATTCTGAACTGACAAAGTCCAGAGCTCATTTCGTTTTGTTTTCTTTTATAACCCTTGAAATTATATCCAGCCTTATTCAAAGGCAAGGGAAATGGGTGACTTAGATTGTATGAGGGGCAGGAGAAGGTCACCTGCCAGCAGATGTGATGTTTCCATTGTGAGCAATTCACATTTTCCTGTTGAGGCATTGTTTGTTAAAATGCCGTATTTTGACTTGGTTCAACATACCAAATGGTTGTTAGCCATTGGAACCCCAGTTTGAATTAGTTTGATGACTTGACCTTTCCAAAAATGGGGGGTTGAAAACTAGAGTTCTATAAAATGAGACAAAACAAAAGAACAAAGCAAACAGTTAAAAGGTCTCAAATGTGAGTTGCGAAACTGCCAGCCCCTGTATGACGTTTAAAAAGTCACTAGATTTCTCCAAGCTTTAGTTTCTTAAAAATCTATAAAATTGAAGTAATTATCTCAATGGATTGCTTTGAGGGTCTGATATATAAGGTTATCAAATTTAGAAAATAAAAATACAGGATGCCTAGTTATAGTTGAATTTCAAATATGCAACAGATAATGATATAGTATAAGTATATCCCAAATATTGCATACAATCTACTAAATAATCTGTTTTGCATCTGAAATTCAAGTTTAACTGGGTATTCTATGTTTTATTTGCAACTCTCCAGATAAATAATATACTGTAAAGCAACCTTGATTTGAGGATTTGTATTTAAATAATTTACTAAGAAACTACTCCCAGGGGTGACTGTGACCTGTAAGGGAGTAGGAAGAGCAGAACAGGGAGGGGAGGAGAAAGCCAAGCAAATGCAAAACTTGAGGGAATTCCTGCAGGGAGCTCTGGGATGTGAGTGACCTGGCAGATATGTCTCAACCAGAGGTGGGGAAGCTGGACTTTGATATTACTTGCACCTCTCAGTTAGTGATTAAGGGGTACTTTCAGCTCTCTCCAGTAATTGGCATTGCAGGTCCAAGGGCCCTAGGGAAGCCCTCTAAAGAAGATCTGCAAATGCAAGTCATTGAAAAGGAAAACACATAGGGTGTGTGGGGACTGGGCGGGGAGCAACAGAAATGAAAAAGAAGGGATCTGAGGAAACTTGGAAAGGACACCAACTGTATGCACTATAGTGCCCTATAAACTTATAGAGTACCATGTATGGTTGGCGACAGATTAAGAGGCAATGAGAAACAGGATTCTCAGTGATGAAACCAAAGAGATAGTGAACCCTACTCCCCAAAACGGTAAATGTCATAATTCTTCTGATAGTTCTAACTATTAGAATTGCCAAATGGTAAATGTTGTAATTCTTCTAATAGTTGTTCTAGTAGTTCTAACTAGATTTTGATGCTTATTTAGGAGGTTGGGTAGCCTCTCCTCTCCAGTTTCATTTGCATGTATCTGCGAATAAAATGAGCTTTCCTTGAATTCAGAAAGACAGCAGCCCCTACAGAACAACCTCCTCTTCACTGTGCTGTTGAAAGCCCAGCTGGAGGCAACTGTAAACTTACAATCGCCAGCCCTTGCAGGACATCTCTTAGGGAAACTACAGGGCATAATTTGCAAGTCCATGAAGTGCTACATGGCTTTGTCTAAAAACTCATGGGGAGAAACTGAATGGCCTTAAACTGATGCCCAAATTGCATATTTAAGAAACCCTCTAATTTGGAGGAAGTCTCCCCAGGAGGCTGTCTATGCTGCTTGGCCTATAAAACTCTAAATATTAAAATTAAAAATAGCAAAATACACAACTGGAAAATAACATCTATTGAAATCATAATTTATTCATTTGTTTGTTTTTTTTCCCCCTTCTCTCTCCTTCAAATAATACCTCCACGACAAAAGGATCCTCTAGTATCACACTCACTCCCCCTCATTGGTGTGGGAGACTCCCAGGATGCAAAATGATAGGCAGCTGGGGCAGGGCATTTTGCCACTGCCTTCTGCATTATTTAGAGGTGAAAAGGAGCAAACTGAGAAGCTGGGGAAAGAAGAAAAGAGTCTTTGGCAAGACACATTGGAGTATTTCTTTTTAAGAATTGAGTGTTTGGGAATAAATGAATGGTGTAGTAGCAAAGTATAGAACAAGGTCTCTCAATTCTGTCAACTTCCAGGTACTAAGGCTGTCACAGTGATAATGACATGCCTTTTAACTGTTGAGCCCCTCCCTCCAAGAAGTTCCACCTAAGGACATTATTTTAATGGAACCATGGTTCTTGAAACTGACCACTAGGGAGCATTTCTCATCGATATAATTTAGCAACACATAGCTCTTTAGTGACTTTAGCCACAAGAATTTGGGGAATTGGGATGTTTCCAAGCACAGTGTAATGAGCTCCTTTCAGAGAGGCACAGCTTTCTAGAGCAGAACTTCCCAATCAATCAATCACTGTGCTACAAATGGATAGAGGCAGGGTAACCATATGTCAGCGTTTGCTGGGGCCGTCTTGGTTTACATCTGGAGTCCCAGCAAAATTATTAATAGTGCCTCCTTTCACTAGAACCATTGTCCTAGTTTGGATGATAAATATGAATGATAAAATGTATGGTTATATGTGTGCCAAGATTTTTTATCTCCCTAGTCTTCAGGGTGGCTAGAGTCACAGGGCTGTTTGCCTCAGGCTGTGAGCAATCTTGTCTATTTTGTTCCAGTCTGCTATACAAATATTAACAGTGGGCACAGGATAACTATGAACACTGCCATGGAGACAAGGGGGTCTTAGGTGAAAGAAGAAATAAGCACAGAGAAAATTAACATCTAGGATGCAAGTAATGCAGCCAAACCTTCCTTGTGAATTTGACAAATAGAAGTACTTGTAGTTCTCCTGTAAAGACCGTCTAATTCAAAACTGTCCAATAAAAACAAAATGCAATCAAAACCATAACATACCACTTTACATTCTTTAGGATTCCTAACATTAAAAAGTCAGAAAATAACAAATGTTGATGAGGGCATGGAGAAATTAGAAACTTCGTACACTTCCGGTGGCAATAAATAATGGTGCAACCATCTTGGAGAACAGTCTGGCTGTTCCTCAAAATGTTACACATAGAGTTATTATATAACCTGGTAGTTCCACTCCTAGGTTTATACCCAAGTGAGATGTAAACAATGGCCACACAAAACCTAGTACACGAATGTTTATAGCAACATTATTCCTAATAGACAAAACATGAAAACAACACAGATATTCATAAAGTGATGAATGATAAAGAAAATAAGATGTATCCATACAATGGAATATTATTCAGCCATAAAAAGAGTGAAGTATTGGTATATGATGCAACTTAGATGGACCTAAAAAGCATTGTGAGAAGCAAAATGAGCCCACTGCAAAAGACCACATATTGTATGATTTTATTTGTTCGAAATATCCAGAATAGGCAAATCCACAGAGACAAGGATTAGATTAGTAGTTTCCAATGGGCTGCAGGGAGGGGAGAATAGGGAGTGACTGCTAACAGGCAAAGGGTTATTGTTGGGTTTGATGAAAGTTTTCTAAAAATAGAAAGTGGTGATGGTTGCAAACTAAATCAATGAGTTGTACACTTCAAGAGAGGGAATTATATGGTATGTAAATCCTATCTCAATAAATCCATAGCTTAATACGTATATAAAATGCAAGCCACATGTATAATTATAAATTTCTTATTAGACACATTAAGATAGGTGACAAAGTACGTATGATTTTAATAAGGCACTTCATTGTTAACCTATATTCAAAATATCATTTTAACATATAAGCAGTGTTTTTTAAATTGGTAAAATACTGTACATTCTTTTTATTGTACTCAGTGTTAAAAATTCAGTTTTACACTCACAGTACATCTCAATTGAGACTAGCCACCTTTTAACTCAAATATCACATGGTGCTGGTGGCCACCATAGTAGAGAGCGTGGGTCTAAGTAATAGTTGTTAATAGCTGTTAATAGCTGCTAGCTTATGGGTTTTGTGTGTGTAATAAGGCTACATCTGAAGACTAAAATAGCCTAAGCTCTTGAGTGAGTTTAGTAGAAGTGGAAACAAATGAAAACATGGTTTCATTAGGTTGTGATTATTCTTAGGGCCAGCTTGTTTGTACCTTCTAGCGTTATTGGTTATGCTGCCAAAGTAAATGTGGGACGCAGATGTTTTTGCTTTTTGTGGAAAAAAACACAAAGATACTAATTGAACCCATTTACCATTCATATTTTGACCTCCTGGATAAGTGTGTCCCAGCCACATGGTGAGTTAGCCTTCTTTGAAAAACTTCAACTTGCATATCATTTGCATCATTTCTCTGTCATTTCTGAATCAGCCTAATACTCATTTTGACACTTCTAACTTATCTTGAAAGTCCCTGTTTTTTCATGTTCTAATTTTCTGTCCACCTGATGTTTTCGGTTCCTTCAGGTCTTGACAGCATAGTATAGAATACATCCTAACTCACTCTATGTTGTTCTGCCCATCCCCTGATTTCAGAGAGATGTAGGGTTTTCATTCTCCTATAGGGAGACATAGGGGTTATTCATGAAGCAGAGAAAGGAAAAAAATAGAATATGAGGAAATAAGCAGATCTCTTTCCGAAAGCTGAGGTTTTCTAAGGAATATGGAAAATGAGAGGCTCCTAAAGGAAATTTCTTGCCTGACCAAAAACATAATTATTTCTTTCATTAATTTAGGTGGATGTGTGTTTATGTTGACAACAGAGAATAAAGGGGGTGGTAAGCTCTATGCAAAGAGGGCTGTAAAGAACAGCTGTAAAGACATTTCCTTATGAGAATGAGAAGAGAACTACCTTTGCAACTTCAAAAATGGAGACATGGTATTTGTACTTTTTCTTTTTCTGCTAGACAGTGAAGTTCTTGGGACCTGAGGGCAGGGTTTTATCTTGTTCCTCTGTTTCTCTACATCTTAGTCCATTTTGTGTTGCTATAACAAAATACCAGAATTGCCTAGAATACTGGGTAATTTATAAACAAGAAAAATATATTGGCTCACAGTTCTGGAGTTGGGGAGTCCAAGAGCATGACACTGACATCTGGTGAGGGTCCTCTTGCTGTATCATTGCATTATGGGAGGCAGAAGAGCAATAGAGTGCAAGAGAGCAAGAAGGGGCCAAACTTGCTTTTATGACAAGCCTACTCTCAAGATAACTAACCCACTCCCATGATAAGGACATTAATCTATTCATGACCAAATCGCCTCTTATTAGGCATCACCTTCCAACCCTGTTGCATTGGGGATTAAGTTTCCAACACATGAACTTTGGGGAACACATTTAAACCTTAGCACTGCAGTACATATTTCACTTATTCTACAAGCAACCAACCTGACCTGAGTTTGACTTGGGAAAGTTATTACAACAAAGTTCCTGTTCTTGATCCTTTGGGAGCTCTCTCATTATCCGTGTCTTAGAACTTGGTTTAGCTGGCTCCGGGGCTTTCATGATGGATGAGGTGTGGATTGGTTAGTTCCTCTTGCAATGGCCACTGCATTCGTTATCATAAAATTTCATGTAGAGCAGTGTTTCTCAAAGAGTGGTCCATGGTTGGGCATCAACAGCATCACCTGGGAATCTGATAGAAATGAAAAACTGTAGGTCCCTCTACAGATTTACTGAATCAGAAAATATGTTTTAACAAGCCCTCCAGGTGATTGTAATGTGTGCTAACGTTTAAGAATGCTGACGTAGAGCATTCTGTGCTACATTGATAGTATTTCCTGCTTCATTTGAGGGGCTTTAAAAATAAATAAGAATGGAAATTGTGGAAGAACTCCACCTGACGAAAGTTCAAATAGTAGAATTAGAGAAAAGATGTGCAAAAACAGATTCGGGAATAATAATCAGATCATTTGTTGAATGCCTGTCATGTGTAAGACATTCTTCTAGCACCTTTTGCTTACATTCTCTCTATCCCTGACAACAAATGTAAAAGGTCGGTAGTTATATATCCATTTATATCCCTATCTTATAGCAGATGAAACTTACTCAAAAGAGGTTAACTAATGCATTCAGGGTCAACAGCTAATAAGAGGCAGCAGTGAAATGGAAGTTGAAGCAAAGTCTGTGCACTTACAGAAACTAGACAGGAATAAATGTATGAATTTTGAGCTGTTGGTAAGTGGGGTATTGTTATTATCTACTTTTTTATTATGAAAAATGTTTCATGGCTGACACGGCATTTCTACTCTGTTTTAAAAGATTTTGGCAACAGCCATGAGCCAGTTCAACAATACATGTCAGATTTGTTTAAAGGATTTTCAAACTGTAGCACAAAGACCAAGCCTGTGCAGATCTCACATGTTCTTGTGTTTGATAACATCTATCGTTTACAAAATGAAAATGAGAGATGCTTTATCACAAGGGTTGTTCAATGGATTGGGCTTCTTACTGCTAATGTGACTTGGGTCTGTGAACTCAAGGATGAGAGTGAGAACAAGAGAGAGAGAGAAATTGTAAACTCTTATTCTCAGGGACTGGGTAGAAAAGGGAGAGGCTATCGAGACCACTGACTTTTAATCTTGTTTGATCAAAACCCACAGTTAGAAATACATTTTATAATACATTTCAGGACATACATATGTACATATTTATAAAACAATCAATAGTGAACAGAATATTTGTAGTTAGTATGTATGATGCTTGCTATTTTAGTCTGTTTAACTTTTCATACTAGCCACCACCCACTGTAGAGATTTTGCATTCCACTAAGTAGCAACTTGCAATACTGAAAATATTAGAATCTTGAAAAACATAATTTAGAGCACACATTTTGGGGCAATTGAGGTGTTTTGAGGGCCTGGAATAAGGAATTAGTATTCCTCTAGTGGGAAGAAGATAATCAAAGAGGCTCTCATCTTGAATTGTAGCACCCATTATTCCCACGTGTTGTGGGTGGGACCTGGTGGGAGATAATGGAATCATGGGGGTGGTTCTCCTACACTGTTCTTGTGGTAGTGAATAAGTCTCATGAGGGCTGATGCTTTTATAAGGGGAAACCCCTTTTGCTAGGCTCTCATTTTCTGTCTTGTCTGCCACCATGTAAGACGTGGCTTGTGCCTTCCACCATGATTGTGAGGCTTCCCCAGCCATGTGGAACTGAGTCCATTAAACCTCCTTTTGTCTACAAATTACCCAGTCTCGGGTATGTCTTTATCAGCAGCATGAAGACTGACTAATACACCAGGGGTGGCTCCACCCCTTTTGGGGCGTTTGGAAATGGCTATGAGCATGATGTAGCTGTCGCAATGAGAGCGAGCACTACTGGCATTTGGTGGTTGGGGGATGGAATACTGACTGTGGTGAGGAGCATGGGCAATCTTGCATAGCAAAGTGTGTCCTGCCCAGCATGCCCATAGCTCTCCAATGGAGGAATGTAATGTGGACCTTTTTGCCACCAAGCCAGTCTGGTCCCTCGGATCCCTAGCAGCCAAAGACTAGATCCCAGGGACTCTTTGGGCTAGGCTTCTGTGGTTCCAAATGACTAAATTAATACCCCAGTCCTAAATCAGTGACGGAAAGAAAGCTATCAGGGAAGCAACATGGATGACCAAGGCAGAATTTCTCAACCTCGGCACTGTTGATATTTGGGGCCAGATAATTTTTTGTCCTTGAGAGCTACCTTGTACTTTGAAGTATATTTAGCAGCATCCCTGGCCTTAATGCTGGACGTCATAAGCACTGCTTTTCACCCCCCAGTTGTGACAACCAAAAGTATTTCCAGATATTGCCAAGTGTCCCCAGAAGGGCAAGTCCCCCTCATTAAGAATCACCAGTCTAAAGTAATGAAGAGAACCCCAGACAACTTTTTGAATGAATTTTATGTAAGAACAGGCACTTTACAAGCAGCATGCCTGGAACAAGCCTGCCCCCTCCTGCAACTTTTCTGAGTCAGATGGAATCAATGCAACAAATCAGTGGTTTATGGTCTTTTATATTTCCCTAGGTTGCAAGTGGTTAGTCATTTTACAGCCTACCTACATCATGGATCCAGGGCCTTGTTCTGTTTGTTTACATGTAAAATATATAAATTGAAGTCTGTACAGATTCCTGGTAAAATCCAGTTAAGACAATGCATGACACATGGGGCCACTGCAGTTATTATCAAAACAACATACAAAAATAAGCATCATCCCTCTGTTAAGGTCCCTTAATTTTCACTGTTTCCTTTCTATTTCATCACATCAAACAAAATCTAGTGTTGCCCTCAAACGTCTGCTTTCACAATAAAAGCTGTCTTTTCAACATAAATCTTACTTTCAACTTCCCTAGGAAACATGCTTTGGATTTAGGTGTCACGGGTGGTAACTGTCCTTGTAGAGGACTGTCGTGGTAAACAAAGGTGATATTTGTAGAATGGTAATTAATCACATGCAGCAGGTAATGCTTGAATCTTTTTAGAATCCTCTGACTGGGCATGTTCAGGGAATGATGGAGTGTTTGTATACTCAGTCAAAGTGAAAACACTTTGTTGTTTCCAGACAAAACAAGCCTCTCTTAAAATTTATTGAATTACAGTTTCTCATAAATGATCTATGCATTTGTTAGAATTTTGTCCTTTTAACGGTAACTACATTTAGAGCTGAAAAGAATAAAAATTTATTATTTAAAATTCATGTTATCGGACAGTAAGAGGATCACAGGATTTGAGTAAAAAACAAAAACCAAAAACAAAAAACAACTACCTAATTCTTGGCCCTGAAACACTTTAATAAATAAAGTGAGCTCCTTTCCTGTAAATAAAAATTGCTAAAATGTGCAATGTAGACTAGGCAAATTCGAGACCAATAAGTACAGTTTTGGTCCTTGTGAATTTTATTATTTCTGCCATTGATTGATTTAAGCAATCTTTGGCTGGAAAGAAAATAACATTCCTGGCATATGCCTAGGAAATATTAAATTATCCAGGCAAATGGGTTTGTTTTTTTGTGCAAGGAAGACTAATAGGAATTATTGCTACCTTCATGGAAATACAGGGATCATAGGTCGCTTGTACTGAAATGAAGGTGCTTCTATTTCATGCTCTTAACATTTATATATTTGATTTCAAGTTAAGTGACATGTTGAAGATTAAACATCTTTGGATACAATGAGTGTGGAAAGACACATCTGATCTCATGTCAGTCTTTTCCTACTGAGTAGTGCTACCAATCCAATACACACACAACCACACTCTCCATGTTGAGCAGGCATGGACTTAATGTCCCCTCTGGTTGATGCTTAGGGGTGCTTAAGATCCCGCTTGAACAGCCCACCTCTGCTCAGAAGAGAAAACTAGCTATCTGATGGCCAAGCACCCTGGATACAAGACTTAAAGGAATTAATTCTCTATTTCATACCTGGCTGATCTGTTCATACATGCAGAAATCCATGAGTGGCCCATGCTATTTGAAATTCTAAATGAAGGAATTTTCACAATACTTGTTTAGGCCAAACTGATTGTGGTCAACCCTCTGCTCTCTGAGAAATTCTTTAGAGAGAAAAACCATAGGATAAACAAATACTGGATTTAGCAGTCAGAAAAGTTATTAAAACTTTTTTTCTAACTTCCCAACTGGGCAACTGTGGACAAGCTGCTCAAACTTTTTGATCCTCACTGTCCTTGAGTGTTAAGTAAGAGTTACCATTTTAACTACCCTATATCTCAATATTGTTGTCAGTATTTGAGACAGTAATATATCTCAAATTGCTTTGGAAGCTAAGTGCACTCAAAATATAAGATACTGTTGTCGTTTTTTCAGTAATTGAAATTGGATTATCAGAATGACTGGACTTGGAGAATTAGCCAGAAATATTTTTCTTAAAATAATGGAATAATGCAACAAAATATAATACTGACGCAAATCATGCCACTGCTAATAATGATGCTTTTCACTTATTTAGTACAGGATAAAGACTGTCATTCTCTCTGTTTATGATAACTTTAGCCAGTTTTTCTCTTGCCTTCATCTTGGATTCTGATTTTATGTTTCACTACTCATGATATCCTTATTTATAGGCAGTTCAGGCCAGGCAGGGTGGCTCACGCCTCTAATTACAGCACTTTGGGAGACCAAGCTGGGAGCATCACTTGAGCCCAGGAGTTCGAGATCAGCCTTGGCAACATAGGGAGACCCCCCATCTCTATTAAAAATTTAAAAATTAGCTGGACACGGTGGTACATTCCCAGCTACTCAGGAGGCTGAGATGGGAGGATCGCTTGAGCCTGGGAGGTGGAGGCTGCAGTGAGCCATGTTTGCGCCACTGCACTCCAGTCTGGGTGGGAGAATGAGACCTTGTCTCAAAAGAAAAGAAAAAAAAAGAAATTATAGGCAGAAGTTATTTGAACTGGCTCTCCTTTTATTCCTGTGAAGATTTTCTAAATCCATTGTGCTAACATTAGGGGAGAGAGATGTATTATTTAAAAGCCAGAGGAATGGATTAAAAAAAAAATAGAAACAAAGCTACAAAATTAAAAAAAAAAAGTCATAGGGATAAAACATCCTAACTCTCTCTGTTTGGGTTAGGTTCTATGACCTGTAATAGAAAATTAATAGTAATAGTTATACATAATAATGATAATAAACAGTGGTGTTAAAAGATAGAAGTTTATCTGTCCTATTAAAAAAAAAAGTGAAGTTGGGTAGGACAAGGCTTGGTTGCACACTGCACAGTCACCAAGGGACCTTTCTGTTCTACTGTTGTAGTGAATTGCTTTTAATTTCAAGTTCATCTCATGTTGTAAGGTAGCCTATGAATCCATGACATTGACCTCTACATTCCAGAGAATCGGAAAAGGATTGAGACAGAAATAAGGAAAGACACATGATTTCTCAGCATAAAGCAAATTTCATAGAAGTCCCATTCAATATTTTCACTGCAATATCATTGCCCACAGCTTAATCACATGGCTTCAATGAGCTCCGAGGCTGGAAACATAGCCTTTTAACTGCTCATACTCATACTTTGAAAGAGAGATTATTTTACCAAGGCAGAAGGGAAGCTATTGGATAGCAGCCAGCAAAAACTGCCATAGTTTTCCTCAAATAAACATGTAACAATCTACTAAATTGAGATAGAATGTTTGATGGGGGCCTTCTATGCCCAGAATAATTGCCAATAAATCAATGGAAATATCTCTTTGGTTTGGACTCAATGTTGTTCTATTTATCCAAAAAAAAACAAAAAAGAGAGAGAGAGAGAGACAGATAGAGAGACATAAACTAGAGTACATTAAGCCAGTGGCCCCTCATCTTATTCAGAAAAAAAAAAAAGGCAAAGTCCTTAGAGTGAATGGTCTACAAGGCCCTTCAGGACCTGGCCTATTACCTCCATGACATCATTTCCTACTGCTCATTCCACTTCATATCCACCAGCCTTAAATGTGGCAAGCAGATATCTGCCTTAGGATCTGTGCACTGGCTCTTCCATTGGACCTGAATCACTTCCCTGGTATGTGCATGGTTCATGTCTTCTCCTCCAAGTCTTTGCTCAGATTCCCTCTTCTCATTGAAACCTGCCTGTTTGTTTGCCTTCTTTTATTCATAGTGTTTAGAACTATAGAACCTTCAGCTCCCCCCTGCCCCCCTCCAATGGACAAACAGATAAATAATGACACTTTCCTCTTTTTCAGACAATACCCAATTGTGTTTGGAAAATGGTTTTGAAGAATCTCTTTTGGTCTTTCATGGGTTTTCTCATTTTCTCCTTCCATGAGATACATTTTCCATCTGTTTAATTGGGAAGAGAGTGGAGGGACATTTTCAGAAGGTGTGGTCTTGGAGGAAAGGGACAAAGATGGCATACATATCATATTTTGACTGATACCTATTTCTGTGTATATAAAAATATGCTCACAGGTCAAGAACCAGGAAAAGGTCTTTAAATATGTAATATCTTTGCTTATATTTGTCTCAAAAGTTTTCAGGCTGTTAGCACAGTCATTTCTTAGTTTACATTGTAAAACCTTGTTTTCAAATTTTATATTGCTTATAGCTTCCCAATATTGATACCCTCAGTGATATGTGTGTATGCCCGTGTGTGTGTGTGTGTGTGTGTGTGTGTGTGTGTGTGTGTGTGAATTCTACTTACTTTCCTCTTTCCCATTCCTATCTGGGTCCCAAGTGTTGGCATATTGAATACATTTTCCTTTTTTTGCAGCCTCAATAGCTACTTTATTTTTTCTGAGTTCACTTCTCATCTTCTCCTTGAACTTTTACCTCTAGCAGCTCTATTCTTTCACTTTTCTAATCTTTTCCCACTACCTTTCTACTATTCTCTAATACTTACACTATGAGACATTATATGGACTGTATCAGACGAGATGCTTTATAATTATCTCAGTAGAATATTATCTCCTTCGCTGACTCGTTTTTCCTCTGTTTACAGGGATAATAATGTCAACCACAACCAGCACCCAAATTGCAAAACCGAGACCAACAAGGGCTGCTGTATCTGAAAGGATGACTCTGACTAAAAAAAGCTTTATCTTTTCAGGATAAATACAAATTGCTTATTTTTTACTTTAAATCTCCCATTTAAATTGTCATTCTCAAATAGTAATGATTTTAAATTTTTCAAAAATAATTTTAGATCACTCATAATTAAAATGGGATTTACAGATGGATATCCATCTACTTTGTCATACATTACATCATGGAATAACTTTTGTTTAATATCTGCATCATATTCACTGCCATGAGTATTATCTTGACGTCTTTTTTTCCCAACAACTAGATGAGGAGAGCAAGGAAAAGTGATTAAGAATTTGCCATAATCAGCAGAAAACAGCTGGTATAACTGGCCAATGCCAATTTCCCAACATGGCAGTAATCTGCATCGTCAGTGCCTCTGTTCTCTGTCAGCATTATCATTTCTCTCCTGCAAGGCCTATGTTTTTTTTTTTTTTTTTTTTTTTTTTGAGACGGAGTCTCGCTCTGTCACCCAGGCTGGAGTGCAGTGGCGCAATCTCGGCTCACTGCAAGC
The DNA here is from genome assembly GCF_006542625.1 of Nomascus leucogenys. NCBI lineage: Eukaryota > Metazoa > Chordata > Mammalia > Primates > Hylobatidae > Nomascus > Nomascus leucogenys. The sequence continues at coordinate 10,943,912 of NC_044406.1, forward strand.
TCCGCCTCCCGGGTTCACGCCATTCTCCTGCCTCAGCCTCTCCGAGTAGCTGGGACTACAGGCGCCCGCCACCACGCCCGGCTAATTTTTTGTATTTTTAGTAGAGACGGGGTTTCACCGTGGTCTCGATCTCCTGACCTCGTGATCCGCCCACCTCGACCTCCCAAAGTGCTGGGATTACAAGCGTGAGCCACCACGCCCGGCCGCAAGGCCTATGTTTTAAGGAAAAGTATGCCCCCTCAAAAAAGACTGAACATCACCCGAATTGAATATCAGTTAAAAGCAAGCCTATTTTTAATATTAATATTCATTTTGTACTGTGAAATTGTCATAACATTTTATGTCCTCTCATAAATGTTGAAACAGGTCCATGATTCAGTACCATTAAATCACTTGTAAATTACCACTGATGAGACTAAAATTGCTACTTCTAAAAACGCACTGCTGTGAGGGCTTCCTGTAGCTTGGTGAATTACCACCTCAAAACTGCCTTACACGTTGTCCTGTCTGCTCAGACATGATGAATGCTTGATGGCCACTGTCCTGGAGCTCCAAATGGCAAGCCCAGGCTTCCAGCCCGGCATGGATGTAATTATCTCTACTTTTGATTTTGACTGTAGAAGGTAGAGTAGAATGTTCAAAAAGTGTAATTATATAATGTGACTCTCATTACTCAAAAATAAAATAAAAAACCACCTATTTGGCATTGTTACCTAGAGGCAAGTAGTATAGAAGCACCGTTGGTCAGTGGTTATGTTGAGTTTTGTTGCCCATTTTAAGGTCTTGTGTTTATCTCATGTGATTTTTCAAAATTTCCTACAGTAGGCAGAGCAAATTAAGCAAATAAAGGGGAGAATTATGCCTCAGCAACTGTCCAAAGAGTAAGATGTTCTGCTTCTTGAAAAGTAGATCTATTTTTACAGCAAAGTAGCTACAGGAGGTCAGTCTTAATACTGGAATGGCTAGAGAAAAAAAAATGAGGGAATGGCAAGGTTGCTCCTTTAGTTTTAGATTTTTTGTTGTTTATGTTTGTTTACTTTTGAAGTGAATAATTTACTTAAGGTATTTAATAGGAAAAAAATTATGTCTTCTTAAAATCAGCACAATCTTCCCTGGTAATTCTGAGGAAGTATTCCTGGATTTCATTGGTGGGAGTAAAATGGTGGTCATCGTTTTTTCATTAGAGTATCATCCCTCAGTATCAGTTCTGAGTTATTTTGATATGAAGGACCATAAAGCTGGTTACAGGAAGTTTGGGTTTCCCAGTAGGCAACATTTCAGACTATATTCTATCGTTTATTCATTTATAACCATCACGTATTAAGCACTTTTATGTGACAGAATAAAGTAAAAACAGAACATGACTTTGAGCTAGGGATAATAGCATCTGAAAAATTCAGCCAAGTTTTGATTTCTGATATAGAATGAGCACTTTGATGATTTGCATGGATTATGAGTTTATCTATACAACAGTGAACCTCTGACTTTTATTTTAATGTTCTACGGCTCCTCAAGCGAACATATTAACATACCAAACCAAAAGGTTGATATTCAAATTTTATTCTTCTGTTTTATCATGAAGGCTTAGTTGTTATTTCCACATGTTCTATTTTGTAAATGCAGATGAAATAAATATGGTGCAGGAAAGCTTTGTTTGTAAGCAGATTTGCTGCTTGTCCAGGGAAGTTTTTTAAAAAGGCAGAAGAAAACTAATCTTTATTATGCCTTCTTAGAATATTCAAAAATAGCATTGTCTTAGCTAAAAGTTGGTCTTCAGATTCATAAGTTTCTATGTGAATATTAACATTTTAAATGAGTTGTGCTTCCAGACATAAATCAATCAATGAGCTTATCTTTTTCCTAAAATTTCAATGATGGATCTGTAAGCTTTGATTTTTCAGAAACCAGTGATATCTTAGAGATTTTGGAATACAAAATATTTTTAAGAGAAGGTACTTGGAAAACTTTTCTAAGCTAAGAAGACATTCCTTGCTCTATAATCTCTTCTAAAAGTCACGTGAGTGTTGAAACAATGAAATTTCTGGAAGAACTACAATACTGCAAGATTCCACAATGCAATTAAGAATAACCATGTGATCGTGGACCGCCGAGAATATTGAATGTCAAAGAATTGCTGGAGGGTTTTTTTTTTGCAAAGGAAAATGATGTTTGGATGATCAAGACCAGATTTCCCAATGTAGGTTTACAACAAAAAGAGAGAAGCAAGCCCATGTGAGGAGTTAATTTTTAGACATATTGGTGATGCGTTCTAAAAGAAGAACTCAGATGTTAAGCTTTGCTGCAGATTCTTATCCATCACTGTGAGTTGATCCTTCCAGCACAGTGGGAAACCTTGTTTTTTCAGAGACAATGAGTTCAGTGGGATAAAAGAAAGCATGAGGTTTGGAGTTAGAAAGCCACGGGTTTGTTTGTTTGTTTGTTTGTTTTAGCTCTACCTATTAGACTAAACTTCAAGAAACTATAACCTCATCATCTTTTCAGTGAGGTATTTCTAAGCCTACCTATCTCTCCAGGGTTGATGCAGGGCCATAAATGGAAGTTTATTAAGTGAAAACAACTTATAAATTCTGTAACATTACACACATTATCCTATTATTTGATTAACAGTTACCATAAAGTCATTATAAAATTAGAATAAAGTCTGGAGTTAACAGTAATATACCAAAAATAATTGCTCAGTTTTGACAAATAGATCATGTGACGCTGGGTGAAGGGCATGCAGGAACTATTTATATTATCCTTGCAACTTCTCTGCAACCTAAAATTAATTATACCAAAATAAAAAGTTTATTTAAAAAAAAAAAAAAGCACCCTGTGCTTCTTCCACTAACAGAATGTCGCCCGACAGGGTTAGACACGTTTTCAGGATCCTTCCATCACCACCGTATATGTTCAAAGTAACTTTATCCTATAGTTCTGACAAAAGGTTAGGACTGGAAATACAAGGTTTTGCAGAACCAATTAGTTATGGTTTAATTAAAATAATGGTAATCTTGTGTAGAGTATGAAATGAGAGACTCTGGTGATTGATAGATTGCTATTGCCCAGCATGTTAAGTCCTCATCATTCATTTCATTGCATCTGTGTTGCCTGTCTGTCTAAAATAAAACATCTCCTATGTTCCACAAAAGACCCTAGGCTTCTTATATAAGATTTGTGAATAGCTCCTTCTTGGAATACAGGAGCAATTGTTGAGAGTCCAGGTATATAGTAATTGCAGTTACAGAGATTCAAGAAAAAATGACCAGTGGCCTAGGACATCATTGGACCAAGTCAAGTTAGGTAGATGAGGGATATGAGCTTCCATCAAGGTGTCTGGATTCAATCTTAATGCACTGAGGGTAAGTGTCTCATTTGGGAGGAAAGGACTGGAGTGCTGCCTCATTATTGTTCTACCACAAACTGGTCATGTAGCTTTCAAGAATTTTTAGTGAACTTACACATGCCTAGGTTGCCTCATTTTGTTTTTTTCATACAAGTGAGTTCCACCGGGTTCAAGCAATTCTCCTGCCTCAGCCTCCCGAGTAGCTGGGATTACAGGCATGCACCACCACACCCGGCTGATTTTGTATTTTTAGTAGAGACGGGGTTTCTCCATGTTGGTCAGGCTGGTCTCGAACTCCTGACCTCAGGTGATCTGCCCGCCTAGGCCTCCCAAAGTGCTGGGATTACAGGCGTGAGCCACTGTGCCCAGCTGGTTTCCTCATTTTCAAATGGACATAAAGGTAATAGACCTACATTATAGAGCTATAGGGAGAATAAATTAAAATAATCTATGTAAATACCAACTACATAATATGAACTCAAAAAGTACTGGCTGATGTGACTATCAAGTCTTCTTTCTCCATCTCTCTCTCTCTCTCTCTCTCTCCTTTCTTCCTTTCCTTTCATTTTCTCTCCCTTTCTGTCTCCCTTTCTTCCTTTCTCTTTATACCTTCATTTAGTGGTACTAGAACCAGTTCCTACCAGCTTGGGAGAGTCAATAAAATAATAATAGCATGAAATTGGCCATGCTGGGAATATTTACATTACAAAAATCAACAAAAACTACAAATTAGATTGCTTTTATTTTAGCTAGTTTATCAGCATATCACTGCTTGCCCTACCTCTACCCCCTCCTCCAATCTTCCTTCTTCCTCCCTCCCTCTCTCTCAAAGGGAAATAAACACAGAAAGAAATCACCACAGATTCCTTCTTGATCTTTAATTCAAAGAGGGGATTTGTCTTAAATAAGAATTACTCTGTATGTATAAAATGACCAGAGGATAAATGACAGATGAAAATAACTGTAAGATTCTTAAATAATTTTGGACATTCGCTGCTGTAATATTTGCATTCTGCAAACAGGTTTGAACTGCAGTAGATAATAAAAAAAATTAGTATCTTCCTCCACAGTATGTTTAATTTATGCTTCAGAGTTTGAACAAAAGCTTCCTACTATTTAGATTGTGCTTAAAATGAAATGGATTTGGTCAGTTCCACAGTTTCATCTCTACCTCATATGTGAGGATGAGAAGTTGTCATTCAACGGATTCCCTTCAGGTCAGTTTTGCTGGTGCTGATTTTGACCCCATTTGTGATTTTCCACATGTTCAGCTTCACCGAAGTAATACCTGAATGATTTTAATTTTTAAGAGGCTCAGAAATAAAACTCATAGCCACTCTGAGAGACGACTCTATCTAAATCCTGTAGACTGGAATCAGTAAACTCTTCCACTGTTTGCAATCACAGCCAAGTTGGTTTTGCAGCTGGTTTTTGACAAAACAAATGTGTTCTGTTTGTTCCCTTCGTCAATAGGAAATGCCAATACAATCTCGAAGAACATTTTCTGGTGGGAAACTACAGGGGAACTGGAGAGAGGGTAGGCAGTTGACATACTACAGAGAAGAATAATCTAGTTCATTAGACTACTGACCCTCTCATAATGATTGTCAGTGCAGTGGTCCTCATGTTTCTCACTCCACTGGGCCATGAAGAAAAATATCCAAAATAGAAATGTTTGGCGATGAGAAGAGTGCTGTGTTCAGAAATCCTATGTTGCATTTATTATCTGCCAGGCACTGTGCTAGTACTTTGTTGAATCACCTCTCATTTAATCCTCATGAATACTACACACGGTATAGATACTATTATTATCTCCATACTAGAGGTGAGTAATTTAGACACAGAGAGCTTAAATAACTTGACAATAAAATGGTTAAGTGGTGGAGCCAGGATTCAACTTCCTGGGGAATATATTAAACCACTTCACTATATTTCCCTTCTGCAAATGATAAGGCATCACGTAAATGTTGATTCTTGTGAAGTATTAGTTAAAGAACCCAGCAAAATGCAGTAATGATGATAGTGATTTCGGAAAATGGTGATTCTATACATTTTACAGCTAGCGCTACAAAATGCTTTACCGTCACCATCTCTATTAATCTTCAGAGCAAACCTGTAAGATGGTGAAGACAAAGAAACTGAATGTTTAGCAAGGAGTTAAGATAGCAAGCCTGAAACTGCTACCTTTAGAAGGGCTCCTTATCAAGGTTGGCTCTTGGCTAATGCATAGGAACTTGACTCCCAAAATGTTCCCTCCATCACTTAATGATAAGGTTTATTCACTGTGCCTAGACAATTTGTACAATGTAATTTATGGTGAACACCTGATTTCCTTCTGGGTGTCTGGAATTTTAGAAGTTGCCAGGCAGAGGGTGCCTACATGACCAGCACCCAATAAAAACTTTGGATGTTGAGTCTTTAATGGGTTTCCTTGGCCAAAAACGTCAGACATACATGTTCCTTCATTTTTATTGCTAAGAAAATGCACTCAGTGTGACTTTTCATGAGATGGAGAAAGGATAGCAAGTTTGTACAGGGATTTCTCCAGAAGATTCTGCAGACTATTGCTGTAATAAATCTTAACCATGAGTACTACTATATTTTGAGACCAATGAGTCCTTCTAGTTAATCACCAAACATGGAGGAGGTTTTGAGGACCCTCGACTCACTGGGATTCATGGAGTTTAAGTCAGTAATCTATCACTGGGTAACAAACCACACTAAAACTTAATGGCTCAGAACGGCCACGATGTATTGTTTCTCTCGATTCAGAGGGTTGACTGGGTAGTTCTGCTGACCTTGTCTGATGTCACTTATGTGACTACATGAGCTTGGCTAATGGCTGACTAGACCTGTTGGTTCCCAGGCCATCTTGGTTCCTTTATGGCCTTTCCACAGCATGGTGATCTCAGGGTTCCAAGAGGGTGAAAACAGAAATTTCCAAGACTCTTGAGGTCTAGGCCTGTGATTTCCACTGGTGAAGGCAGGTCAGGGCCAGCTCAGCTTCAAGGGGAAGGGAAACAGTCTCCACATCTTTGATCGAAGAAATGAAGACCATGGGGCACAATCAATGGAAGAAGCATAAGATGCAAGTCACTTGTCCAAGCCTGACTCCAATGGAGTGAGGAGCTAAATTTGCCCATAGGGAAGGATAATGAATACAGTGTTCCAAACCACGTCCTGTGTTTTGTAGATAGATACTCTATTTTATAAATGAATGAATGAGTGAATAGAATGCAAGGAAGAAGCATAAGATGAAGTAGAAGGAAGTACAAAACAATATAACTCCACTGACCATGGAGCACAGAAGTTGGGACAATTGTTGGCAGCCATCTTTGGAAAAGATCTATCACAGAGATAGGGTTTTCTTCATCTAAAAAGAGAAAGTACTTCTTTTCAGGTAAATTTCTGCCCATTTGGTGTTAAGCTCTCAGGGAGTAGCCTCAAGTGTGGGGATTTGTCAGGAGTGTCCTCCTGTTTCCTGGGTTTCTCCCAGGATTCTTTTTTTATTTTTAAGTAAGTTGAAATACATATTTTGTTAGGCTCCTACTGCAACTGTGGGTGAAATTTGTAAGGGCATTCATTGCCCACCGCCACCATTCCCAGCATTATTGAAATATAATTTATATACAAGAAAATTTGCCAATCTGAAGTGTAATTGCTGAATTTTAATAATTGTTTACTATTATGTAAACACCTCTAAAATCAAGTTACAGAACACTTCCATCTACCCATAGTTTCCTCAAGTCCCTTACGGTCAATCTGCTCCCCTATCCCCTGGCCCCAGATATCCACTAACTGGCTTTCTGCTATTATAGTTTTGGCTTTCCTAGAATTTCACATAAGCAGAATATTTTGTATTTGACTTACTCCACTTAGCATAACATTTTGAGATTTATCCATTTTTTTGTGTGTGTCATATTTTGCTTATTTTCACTGTGCAGTGGTATTCCATACTATAGATATACCATAATTTGTTTATCCATTCAGAGTTGGTAGACATTTTGTATTTTTTTCTAATTTTGGTTATTATGCATAATGCTGCTATGAACTACCATGTAGAAGTCTGTGTAGAGACTTCTTTTAATTTCTCGATTAAATACATGAAAGTAATACCGCTGGATCGTATGATAAATATATGCTTGACTTTATGAGATATTACCAAGATGTTTCCAAAAGTGACTGTACCACTTCTATCCCCACCAACAATATATGAGAGTCCAGTTGATTCATATTCTCACCAACAGTTGATACTGTCAGTCTTTTTAATTTTTGCCATTCTAGTGGATATCTAATGAGACCTCATTGTGGTTTCAATTTTGCATTTCCCTGCTTAGTAACACTGAGCATCTTTAATGTGTATACGAAATGTCTGATCAAATATTTTTACCATTTAAAATTGGGTTGTCTTCATATTGAATGTATCAAATCTTTACATATTCTGGATATAAGCCCTCTGTTGGATATATACTTCACATATATTTTCTCTCAGTCTGTGGCTTGCCTTTTGTTTTCTTAAATGTGTCTTCTGCAAACCAAAAGCTTTCTAATCTTGATAAGGTCCAGTTTATCAATATATTTCTTTTATGGCTCATGTTTTCTACATCCTGTTTAAGAAATCTTTACCTAACTCAAGGTCACAAAGATTTTGTCCAACACTTTTTTGTAGAAGTTTAATGTTCTTAGTTCTTATGTTTGGAGATATGATCCATTTTAGGTTAATTTTTGTCCACAGTGAGTCAAGGGTGGGATTCCTTTTTTCCATGTGTAGTTCCAACTACGTATGTCTTTTGCCCATTGAATTACCATGACACCTTTGTTTAAAATCAATTGGCCATGTAATTTTAATGGCATTTGAAGCAGCTGAAGAACTGCTGTTGTATTTGGGTTTCCCCCAAACTATTCAACATCCCAAATTGATTGAAAGAGCTGTTGTTATTCTTGTCAGTATATGTAAATGTCAAAATCGATTTTGTATACAAATAATATGTTGGGGATTTTTTTTAAGTAAAGGAGCATACTGGGCCTCATAATTCCCTGGTTTGTACTGCTGAATGTAGACCCTCAAAATGAGGATTTACAAAATAATTTGTGTTTAGAAAACAATTACTAAAATGAAATACAGTAAGAGTTTATACTCTAATTTTACTCTATTCAAATATTTTTCAAATAAATCCTCTTTTGTGCTATATGTTTATGTAAGTTTGTCATTTACCTTCTTGGAAGAGATTGTCCTTTATTTCCACTGGGTCCTTCATATTGTTTGTGTATGAAAATACTCTTTCCCTTATACAAAATAATCGTAATTAACAGCAAATTTCTTTTCTTTCAAAATTCTTCTTTAGCAAAGTTAAAAATGAAAGCTTAAAGCATGGCCTACATAGTTTGTTTTTAAATTTTGCTGACTCAAGAAATCTAGTGGATTAAGTGACTGGTACAAGGTCACATGGCTAGTCACCATGATGTGCAGACTCCAAACCCAGATCCTTCGGTTCCTCACTAGGATTATTTCCCAAAACGAGATGTGTGATACATGCATGTAACTAACATAGTTCTCATTTTGCATGTAGAGGAAATGAGGTTTTGTCAAGTGTAAAAAAACTTCAAGAGAAAGGAAAGAACTTTAGGATTATTTGTTTACAAGATAAGTTCCTTGTGGCAATCTAGGGAGTTACAATTCAAGATACTGATTTTCTGCCTAAAAGTTTCTCAGTCTTTGCTATCTGTTGGTCCAAGGATCAAGATAAAAGAGATAAAACTTTTATCTTGTGGAAGTACATGACGCCATCAATGTCATGGTGAATTCCCTTAAATAGCTTTAAATTGTTCATAATTTGCATGGAGCACTTCCTCTGAGCAAATTATTTTGTCCTGTGTTGTACATATTGTAATATTATCTCAGCTATTCCTCCCACCAGCCCAGCAAGTTGAGAACTATATTTGTAAGGCTGAGAGAGGATAAATAACCTTTGTAAATTAGCCAAACTTAAATGGGAGTGGGGGTTTCAAACACAGGCTTCATGACTGCAAAATTTGTGCCCTTAACCACTATTCATACTACTAGCCCACACCGTATACAAGAAGTCTTCTTATTGTATAACTTTTACTAAACCTTTTTGAGCACAGGAGCCATGTCTGTTTCATCTTTGAACCCCTGTAGCTGTGAGTTTTGGTGAAATAATACCATGGTAAATAAACAAACAACCCCAAATATCTCAGTGGCTTCCAGCAACAGAGGTTTGTTTCTCTTTCTCATGAAAGCCATTGTGGATTACCTGTGGCTTTCTACCTTGCTGCCTTCACTTTAGGTATCACCTAAAATAAAATAAAAGGAAAGTAGAAACACTGAGGCTGCTTAAAAAATTTTCCTAGGAAGTATTCTGTCACGTGCACTCATGTTTCATTCGCCAATGCAAGTCACTTGTCCAGGCCTGACTCCAATAGAGTGAGGAACTAAATGTGCCCATAGGGAAGGATAATGATTACAATGTTCCAAACCACCTCCTGTGTTTTGTAGATAATGCTCTATTTATTTTATAAATGAAAGAATGAACAGAATGCAAGGAAGAAGCATAAGATGAAGTAGAAGGAAGTACAAAACAATAGAACTCCACTGACCATCAAATGTGAACCAGGACATTATTTTCCTAAGAAGAACAGAATGGATAACTTTTTGTATTTTTTTCATATGGAAACTTAAATATTGAACCTTTAGGGTATTTATGGACTCTGCCCTGGTTGAGTTCCTTATATTTGACCACAGGATTAGTAACTCATCATTACCAACTTTATATAGTTACAGATCCTTTAATGCCCTTAGAGAAAATGGTCAAATATTTGCCCACTTTCCATATTCCCATCATTCAATAAACCTAACTAGACAAAGGTATGCTTTTAAAATGGAGTTTTCCCAGTCCACTGTCAAATCTAGGTTCCAATGAGTGAAACATTTAAGTATACATCTGTTAGAAAATCAAATTGCAGGCCAGGTGTGGTGGTTCACACCTGTATTCCCAGCACTTTGGGAGGCCGAGGTGGGATGATCACTTGAGCCCAGGCATTGGAGACCAGCCTGGGCAACATAGTGAAACCCCGTCTGTACAAAAAATTTTAAAAATTAGCCATGCATGATGGTGTGCACCTGTAGTCCCAACTACTTGGAGGCTGAGCTGGGAGGATGGCTTAAGCCCAGGAAGTCGAGGCTGCAGTGAGCCATGATCATACCACTGCACTCCAGCCTGGGCAACACATGAAGACCCTGTCTTAAAAAATCAAATTGCTGTTAAGGTCATATCTAACAGTCATCAATGGAAGAGCAGTATATATTTTTCCTACCATGCTGCTATTGTGGTAAGCTGAGGGAGGATGGGTAGGGTCAAACCCCAAAGTACCCTCTATGAAGAACAGACAAAAAGGAATTCTTTCTACAAATTTAATCAGCTGAGGAAAAAGATTGGAGAAACCACTAAGAGGCCTCCTCTGAGACTGCCATCTCATGGTTCCCTTGTTTTGAGCAGGGCGCCCCCCACTGTCACTGTTCACTAAATCTGAGGGTGTGTGTAGACTGGCTTTTTGTAGAGTTTTCTAGAGGGACTACTTGAAAAATACATGACTTGGAGTCAGCTCCGGACTACTTTATCAACACCAATTTGCTAGCCAGCACTCTCCTCCCTAGTCTGTAGCCCTTCATGAACCAGCTATGTTCCTTTGCAATACTTCCTTTCTAAAATAAATGATTATGGAATATAGAATATAAAGGTTATGCAATTTATTCTAATGCCAGAATGAGCCCAGGTCCTGAAGTTGCTGCTTCATCTTAATTATCATCTTCTAGTAAGCATTCGTTTTGACCAGGGCACCAAAGCCAATCTACAATGGATCACATCTTATCATGCATGCTTCCTTCATTACTTCTGTCAACAGACATTGAGTGGGTGCCTGTGCCTCCTATGTGTTTTGTTTTGTTTTTTTAACAGAGCATGAAATAAGGATGTGAGGGCAGGTAGTTTATTTAGGAGATGATTCCAGGAAGCAGGGGTAAGGAAGTAGGAAAAATGAGAAAAGAAAGAAAAATAAAACAAAAGATTGTGTAGGTTAGCAGTAGGGACCTCAACCCCCCTAGAGAATTTCTAAGAAATTATGTAGAACAAATGTCCCCAAACTATATCCTGTGGGCCAAACCTGGCCTGTTCTTCATGAATAAAGTTTTATTGGCACAGGGCTGCATCCATTTGTTTACATGTTGTCTATAACTGCTTTTGTGCTACAATGACAGAGTTAAGTAGCTGTGACAGAGACCACATGGCCTAAAATATCTAATATCTGGCCCATTGCCAAAAGAGTTTGCTGACCCCTAGTATAGAACTTGCCTGAGACTTGTACTTCTGAAGGATGAAGCTGAAGTATTTATTCACTGACCCCTTCCCATTGTTTCCCAGGAGCCCACCTGGACTGAATTTAAGCAACTTAACGCTCTGAGACAGAAAAGTGGGGAGACCTCACAGCCAGGCCTCCTGATGTGAGACTGCCAGTGGACCTAGAACTGTCCACCACAGCTACATGACTAGCACAGGTTGACCAATAAGGAAGCATTAAAGCCACTGCTACAATACAGTTATCCTCCAAGTACTGTGTTGGCCTCTTCTCATCCACCAATATTTGTTTTTCTTTGATCAACAAACAATCTCTACTGTTGTCCTTTTACCATCATCCAGAAAGTTCTGGTTATAATAGACATCTATTATTAGGAGTTTTGAAAGTTTGGATGCATGAAACAGGAGATTTTCTTTGAAGTTAATTTTACAAAATGAACTTGACAATTTTCCCAAATAGGAACATCTATTCATAGCCACTGACTAAGAGACAGGGCTAATAGGGGATCCATTCTAACCATTTAGGTCTCCTAAATGATGGTATATACATGACAGCAAGGGCAAGCTATATGGAACTTAACATTTCCTTGAAGAACCATTTTCCATTTGATGTTGCTTTAGATGATCATTATGAGTAATTATGTGTACAACTGTAATGATTTCATATCAAATTAAGAGGTACTTTGAAACTGGATTATATAAGAATGACAGGTGGGTTAGGTGCTACAATGCTGTACTGGGACTAGAAATAGAGGTGGTCAGTTAGAGTAGGAAAAGCAATGGAGCCAAAATGAAAAGACAAAATGGAATTAAGGAAATTCTATTTTTCCATTCCAATTTAGGAAATTTAGAGCCCCCTCCTTTACAATTACCCAAAGTGAGACTTTACGACCAATGATTTGTTTACCATATCCTCCATCACAGGTAATAACCACTTATTTCTCTAAGTGTACTATATATTCCCAGTAGTTAGAGAGTATTTTGAATCATTATGGACAGCATTTTTTTTTCAAGTGATTGCCTCTGAAAACAGAAGTTAGAACACAAGGAATCTGGAGTTAGAACGCTGTCATGTACTCAAACTTTCCTTCTAAGGCAGGAGCCCTGTCTACACTATTTCTGGTTGATGAGCATGGCCCAGGTTGGATGAGGTGCTCATTTCTTTGTCAGAATCTCCATGATAAAATGTCATTGATTTGGAAAATTTACATAATCCCAAACCAGGAAGAGTTTCCACTCTTAGAATTGCTGATTGAAGAGAAGTATCTTCATGTGTTAGTATCCTAATGGCCACTTGGCTCCCAGCTCCCAGCTCATCAGCACTAGGGCCAAATGTCTTGGTGGCACAATATAAGCGAGGCCAGATTTTCTTATACAAGTCTAAAACAGAGCCTTTCCAAGCCCTAAGATAAATGTGTCATTCCATTGGTTAGAAAACTCTCAACATTTCACCACTGCCCTATGTGCCTCAAAACAAATGCTTTGTTGGATTTCAAATGAAGTTTCATAAATTCACTGGAATTGTCTTTAATGCTATACTTTTAATATTTAAATATCAGGGTTTTAATAAGCATTTGCTTGGGAGAGTTGTGAGCTTTAATGTTGAATGAAGAGATATATTGAGCAATAAATGCAGTGCCTAGAATGCATGATTATTGCAGGTTGTCATTATTGAGAATAAGCCAAAATCAGGAAAATGATATTTAATGTAAAAAACAACTTCTGGCAACAAAATTATTCTTCTCAATGTAATCTGCCACATCTATTTGGAAGTACAGAAAGGGGAGAGACTGTGGATAACTTCTGCTATTAGACTAGAACCCTTGGTTCCATGCCTGGGTACAGCCATCAATTTCCTTGCCCTGTATTCTCATTTCTTCTCTGGAGAATGACCAGTATACAGCTGAGTTTTCTTCCTACCAGGCTTTGGGTATCTATAAAATACTTTGAAGTTAGATTCTCCATGGGACTGTTTTTTGACTTTTTATTCCTAAAAGAGATGACGGCCCTAGTTGGAAGAGGTGGAAAGGGAGGGGAGCAAGAATGGAAAAAGTGTATTTCCAGTCTGAGTAATTTTGGATTTATCAGTATAATCTCATTAATGCAGATGAAGCATTAGAACTGAGAATATAACCATTTTTCTGAGAATAAGTTTTTTCAGTTTATGTTCTCAGAAACGCCTGTGAGAATAAACAGGCACACAAAATATTATGCCAAGAAAAAACAGAGCTGATACATTTTCCAGTGCTGCTTTTGTTCCTGTTAGAAATGCCTGCAATGAAAAACAAAAATGACAAGGATCATACTTTTACACTGTGTGATTAAGAGACTCTTTTGCCTCCCTGAATGCATCCATGGTCTTCACTCAGCAGGCCTAACAGATTTTCCTATGTTTTCTTTTTGATTTCTGTCTTGCCCAAAAGTTTTTTTCCTATGATCTGTTCTTACTGTTCTCTTCTGTGATCTCTGAAAATACATTGGTTTCTTTAGAACTTAACAAGAGTCAAAGGAACATTCATTTTTGAATGCTTGCAGTCCTCAAATCACAGAGGAAGAAAGAAAAGAGGGCAAGAAACTCTGTTAGTGAGGGACACAGAAAAGACGGTCTTCTGCACTGCCTGAAGACTATGCTAAATGGAATACACAATGAGCGCTAAATCCACTTGCAAAACTAGCTCCTGCTTCCTAAAAGAATAGCAAGGGAAAGAATGGCTAGAGTTGAGCAAGAGGTAACTAGGTTGACATATTGAGAAAGGTAGAATCAACGGAAGGAACGTCGAAATTTTGGTTTTTAACCAGTGTTGATATGTTTGAACCAACTCATTTTTGGAGATTTCTAGTTAGCTCCGCCTTCTCTCTGTTCCTGAATTTACAATGCTCTCCAACAATTAGAAGTGTGGTATGTGTGTTGCTACAGAAACTGTCACATGTGCCTGCTATATGAGTGCATGCTTGCTTGCTCAGAAATACTAATTATGCAGCCCTAAGGCAGTTGTTGGAAATACCAGTGAACAGGCAATTGTGTTTCATCATGACTTCCAAGGCTTACCATTGATGTATTCTCAAAAAAAAAAAAAAAAAAAAAAAAAGGCAGTTTATGATCATAGATCTTGGCTGGTTCAAGGAGCTACATGACAGCTTTACCTCTGACACATGCTCCATTGTATCAGGTCAACTTGTGCTATGCAATAGAGCTTGTTAATCAAATTTCCAACACGGTTTCTTTTTACAGCTGAAGACTGGATTTCTCCTCAAGATGAAAGGCTCAAAGCACAGATTTGGGTTGTGTCTACTAAGAAAGTGTTCATTTCTGGCAATTGTTTCTTTGCATTTTAGTAAAAGACCACTCTGATTGACATTTTAACTGCCTATCCCTGTTGGGCAAGCCTCAGTGCTGGGAAGTTGTCAAAATGTTGTGGCTTCATTCTCAACATGATAGTCCACAGTACAAAAGTGCCCAATCCGATGTGTCAAAATAGATTAAGAGAGAATTCTAGCTTATGAACCATCAGGAAAAATTATCCATTTTACTTTTAAGAAATGGAAAGTGCTTTTTGAGGCTCAGCCAAGGGATATAGTACTACTATCTTTTAATTAAAATGACACTTCACTTATTTTCATGCAACATTAAGTTAATCTGTTCCAATTTAATGCAAATATGGGGAAAGGAAAACATGCATGCTGTTCTACATAAGATCCTTTCTATGAGTAATATCTCATGGAGGGATTTCATTTTATCTGAATGAAGGGTTTAAACTGACAATCAGAGCTACATTTTTAAGAAAAGATCAAAAATATTAATAGAACAGAGTAGCCCCTGGTTTCATCCGGGTTACAGGATACTGATTTCTACCTTATTGGTACTTTTCCCATTTCTTCATGAAAAGGTCCATTTTGTCCAGGGCATAGAGTAACAAATGACAATCAAATCTAAAAATTCAATGACCAAAATAAAATAAGTGAAGAAGTGAATCAATGAATTTGCAAGAATTACTAAGTTTTGTGAATTAGTGAGAAATCTTATTTATTAGAGTTACCTACACATCATGGGATATGTATGAATTTTGTCTCTGCATATTGAATGAATTAAAGGAAGATTTGCCTTACTTTATTTTTAGCAACTGTGTGTAAATTTTTTCTCAGGGATAAATAAGTGGTTTACATCCAGCTGTATCTACTTGAAATGGTATCAAAGAGCTAGAACAAATTATGGTTTTATAAGGGAAGTATTTTTGAACAGAACACAAAAGTGATACCATGCAAAGGCAGCAAAAACTATCAGCAAGATTGCATAAAATGAAAATTTAACAAAGGAACATGTAAGGAGGTGTCATATCCCAATTTGATGTTACTATGATTATGGCTGTGCTGATGGGAGTATTGAGCACCCAACACTCCAAGCATATTTTGTGTCTGTATTCAGGCCCTATGCAGAATTAGGATGATGGAAGTTCTTACAGAAAGGAAACTTCATTTGGGTGAAGTTATTTAATTTTCAGAAACACCTTGTCTGTTGTGGTACATGCATAATTTGAGGTTTACAAGCAACAGATATACCCAAAAGGGGACCCAAGTAGAGAGAATATTCTAGCTACATCACCCCCTTACTATGGGATCCCAAGCATAAGTCCCCATGATACCCTGGATCAGACAGGTGTCTGCTCTTTTATTAGCTTGAAAGCACACAGAAATTTTTGGAGAGATGCTCATAGAGAGTGAAATGTCCTAAAAACACATGTTGATCTTACAAGGAAAGGAACATTATAAAGAAGTGTTGTATTGTGCCAGTTTCACATTGTACAGGGCACACTGGATGTGAGCATGATCAAATTTAAGTTCTTTAACATTTGATACATTCTAATGAACAACTGCAAGCCAAATTTGGAAGCAATTAAGAGTTCTCTGATACCTTAAAAAATGTCAATTTGAAAAGTGATTGTTTTTAAAAGCATGGTGGTTCTTCTCCACCTTAAAATGAAATTGAGTCATTTCATTTGCACAGAATAACTTGGACCTTGGGTACAGAGTTAAAATATAAAATTTTGGTCATCTCTGAGAAATCAGAAAGTAGAATTTAATGGTTTGGACATATGAAACTAACAGGGGCCCTTCCCTTCCCCTTCCCTTCTTTTTTGGTTTTCTGTTTGTTTGTTTTTGAGACGGAGTCTCACTCTGTCACCCAGGCTGGAGTGCAATGGCGCGATCTCAGCTCACTGCAACCTCCACCTTCCAGGTTCAAGCGATTCTCCTGTCTCAGCCTCCCAAGTAGCTGGGATTACCGGCGCACACTGCCTTGCCCAGCTAATTTTTTGTATGTTCTAGTAGAGACAGGGTTTCACTGTTTGCCCAGGCTGGGCTCGAATTCCTGAGCTCAGGCAATCCACCCGCCTCAGCCTCCCAAAGTGCTAGGATTACAGGCATGAGTCACCGTGCCCGGCCTCCTTTCTTTCTTTTCAAATTACCTTGGCAAACTATACTTCTACAGAAAAAAATGTTATTCCCAGAAGGTTACGATTTTTCAGGCTGAGGTAGAATGGCTTTTATAATTACCTTCTTGAAGTTAAGCACTGGCAAATACTCAAGATGAAGCAAAATGATGAGTATTTCAAAGGCAACCTTAAAATAAGGCTAATGAAGAGAAGAATAAAATCTTTGAAGTTATTTCAAATGAATTATCCATAGTTGTTGTATAATTGGATACCCTATGTAAAGAAATATGAAGGCATCTATTAGGTAAAAACATCCAAAGGTGTCTCACCTGTTATTGGGAGACCATTCTCTCAGACAGTTGACATAGAGCAATGAGGACACTGCTGCCCCTGGAGCCAAAAACTGTCAGCCATTTTACCTGGGACAAGTTTATTATCTCTGAAATGGAAATACTGATTTCCCCTCCTTAATCCAGTGATTAGAATCAGATGAAATGACTGGTGTGAAAACAGTTTGTAAAGGGAAAGCTGTGACCCCAGATGCAGTATTATAAGACACAGGTATTACAAAATCCAACAAGGAGCCAGTCAGAAGGGAGACACAATTAAAATCAGTATTTTGGTGAGAATAAAGCCCTCTTCAGAGTTTCTGAATGACCAGTAAAAATCATTCTGAGAAGGCAGGACTGTCAGTCTGTCTTTCTGTTTAAACACAATTGGAAATTGTCGTTAACATCTCTATATTCTGTACTCGCTTTCCCCCCACTCTAAGAACATTCTACATAATGACCAAAATGTCACTTTTTTCATAATTAATGAATACAGTTACAGCGACTGATGAGCCCCTGTTCAGGAGTATTTAAGACCCAGATTTTGCCTCCGTATCACCCGCCTTCACTGAATTGCCCTTGCATTGGGAAAATATGAATTATTCACTAACAAACATTGCTGATTAACTAGATAGCTATGATGTTTTTCTTTCAGCAAAAAGGGTAAATGGACTGACGTCTTTGTGGCTAGGCTCACACATATTAAACATGAATTAGTTGTATTTGTGAATGAACATAAACATGCTTTAATTCTAGTGCCATTTTATAATCATTTGTGTTCATTTCAGATATAACCAATAAGATAGAAAATTATCTCCAAAATTCCCTTGGGAAAATATATTTATATTTTCCTGAGACCCTGTATGAGAACATCAAGCTCACATATCCCTCCCTGAAGCTGTTAAATGTGTCTTCTACATTGATCACATTAGAAGTCTTCTTCCTCAGCAGTATCTTTCTGTAGCTCCCTGTTACTACTGAAAGCAAATTCAGAAACCTAGCTTTAGGCTTCTAAGCCCTCATTGGTTACCTCTGTCATATGTGTGTTTATCTAGTCATCCATCCATCTATCCAAGCAACAAATATTTATTTATTATCTAATGTCTTTTGCTAGATGCTTCAAAAAACACAAATTCAAGGCTTCCTTCTCCTGTTGATGTTTTGTTCATGGAAACTTTTCTCCTGCACTTTTCATTAAATAAGCTGCTGTTCTCCCAATGGACAGCATTCAAATCAGCACCTAGACCTTCACAACATTCTCAACTTATCTTTACCAGTTTCTGTGAGCATTTCAGGACCCAAGCTGAGTCTGCCATTTCTCACTATGAGATGAAATGCCTGACAGAAACAGACATGTCAGTGCTTGAGTGGTAGCCATTCTCTGTTAACAAACCACAATCCACTCCAAGGAAAGAGACTCAAAAATTAAACACAAAGCCTGTTTTTCAAGTGCTTATAAATAATGGAGCAAAAATAAATACAATAAGAAGCATGAAAAATGCACTCACAGAAAACACCTGAAGTGAAACTGATACAGTTTTAAAGAACTTCACTAAAGCGTAAGGAGTAGAGGTCAGGGGGATTCTATCAAGAAGTTAGGTGACTGGATACTTGGGACAAATCAAAAAAGACTTCACAAGGAGAGTAGTGTGAGCACGGTTTGGAATTGTCAGGCAACAGGATGACTTGATTTGGCAATTCCTAAAGCAGGGACGAGAATTTTAGCAAAGTCAGAAGTGCACACAAGCCCCACATTTGCCTTGTTGGTATTTTGGCCAGGGAACAAGGAGATTTGAGGACAATGAGTTTTAGATGCTCACTGTTATACTTTCATGGAGGAGAACTCTGCAACTTGTAACTTCCCATTCTGTCTCCTTTTCCATGCTCTCTCTCTACAGCAGGGTTTCACAACCTTGGCACTCTTGACAAGTGTCTCACATCATGTCTGCCAATGCTTCCCTGGCCAAGCAAGTCATGTGACCAAGTGAAGGGGTCAGAAAGTTCACTCTGTTCACCATGAGGTGATGATAAAAATGTGGATATATAATGCAACTCCCGGGGAGTTAAAAATTGAGAACAATAACTCAATCTACTGCTGAACCCTGGTGCACAAATTAGCCACAAAATTGCACTGTCACGTAAAACTGTGCTGGGCACAATTTGAGCTTCAAAACAGAGACAAGAAATTATGTAATGAAAAATTAAGACCCCTATGTTGTATACATCAACATTAAAAAATATTGCTACTACTGGCCATTGGTAAGCTGCTAAGATAAGTTGCCCACAAACCCTGTGTTTGCCATGATGAATCCTGGGGGTCAGTGGTATCTGGTCAAATCTATTTGCCATCACTAATGGTGAGAAGCTAGGTTTGTGACAAGTCCAGTTTTAGCTGCACTTAAAACTACACAAGAGAACCCAGTATAAAAGCTAAGTATGTGCAATTCAAAATTCTTAAGGCAATCATCTTGGTTTCCCCAAACCTAATGATTAAAACTTGGAGGTGCTCTTAAACAAAAACTTGTTCCAAGTAAAAATATCTTGTTGTGGGGTCAGCATGGAGCCCAAGAACTCTGGTCATGGAGCAGAGCTACACATAGGCTCATCCTGCGGTTCTCTCTCATAGAATTTAAGAAAATACAGCTAACGCATGGCAAAGAAGTTAAAAACCTTGAAAAAAGATTAGACAAATGGCTAACTAGAATAACCAATGCAGAGAAGTCCTTAAAGGACCTGACGGAGCTGAAAACCACGGCACCAGAACTACATGATGAATGCACAAGCCTCAGTAGCTGATTCGATCAACTGGAACAAAGGGTATCAGTGATAGAAGATCAAATGAATGAAAGGAAGCGAGAAGAGAAGTTTAGAGAAAAAAGAATAAAAAGAAACGAACAAAGCCTCCAAGAAATAGGGGACTATGTGAAAAGACCAAATCTACGTCTGATTGGTGTACCTGAAAGTGACGGGGAGAATGGAACCAAGTTGGAAAACACTCTGCAAGATATTATCCAGGAGAACTTCCCCAATCTAGCAAGGCAGGCCAACATTCAGATTCAGGAAATACAGAGAACGCCACAAAGATACTCCTCGAGAAGAGCAACTCCAAGACACATAATTATCAGATTCACCAAAGTTGAACTGAAGGAAAAAATGTTAAGGGCAGCCAGAGAGAAAGGTCGGGTTACCCACAAAGGGAAGCCCATCAGACTAACAGCTGATCTCTCAGCAGAAACTCTACAAGCCAGAAGAGAGTGGGGGCCAATACTCAACTTCTTAAAGAAAAGAATTTTCAACCCAGAATTTCATATCCAGCCAAACTAAGCTTCATAAGTGAAGGAGAAATAAAACACTTTACAGACAAGCAAATGCTGAGAGATTTTGTCACCACCAGGCCTGCCCTACAAGAGCTCCTGAAGGAAGCACTAAACATGGAAAGGAAAAACCGGTACTAGCCACTGCAAAAACATGACAAACTGCAAAGACCATCAATGCTAGGAAGAAACTGCATCAACTAATGAGCAAAATAACCAACTAACATCATAATGACAGGATCAAATTCACACACAATAATATTAACCTTAAATGTAAATGGGCTAAATGCTCCAATTAAAAGACACAGACTGGCAAATTGGATAAAGAGTCAAGACCCATCAGTGTGCTCTATTCAGGAAACCCACCTCATGTGCAGAGACACACATAGGCTCAAAATAAAGGGATGGAGGAAGATCTACCAAGCAAATGGAAAACAAAAAAAGGCAGGAGTTGCAATCCTAGTCTCTGATAAAACAGACTTTAAACCAACAAAATCAAAAGAGACAAAGAAGGCCATTACATAATGGTAAAGGGATCAATTCAACAAGAAGAGCTAACTATCCTAAACATATATGCACCCAATACAGGAGCAGCCAGATTCATAAAGCAAGTCCTTAGAGACCTACAAAGAGACTTAGACTCCCACACAATAATAATGGGAGACTTTAACACCCCACTGTCAACATTAGACAGATCAACAAGACAGAACGTTAACAAGGACATCCAGGAATTGAACTCAGCTCTGCACCAAGTGGAACTAATAGACATCTACAGAACTCTCCACCCCAAATCAACAGAATATACATTCTTTTCAGCACCACACCACACCTATTCCAAATTGACCACATAGTTGGAAGTAAAGCACTCCTCAGCAAATGTAAAAGAATAGAAATTATAACAAACTGTCTCTCAGACCACAGCGCAATCAAACTAGAACTCAGGATTAAGAAACTCACTCAAAACTGCCCAACTACATGGAAACTGAACAACCTGCTCCTGAATGACTACTGGGTACATAACAAAATGAAGGCAGAAATAAACATGTTCTTTGAAACCAACGAGAACAAAGACACAACATACCAGAATCTCTGGGACACATTTAAAGCAGCGTATAGAGGGAAATTTATAGCACTAAATGCCCACAAGAGAAAGCAGGAAAGATCTAAAATTGACACCCTAACATCACAATGAAAAGAATTAGAGAAGCAAGAGCAAACACATTCAAAAGCTAGCAGAAGGCAAGACATAACTAAGATCAGAGCAGAACTGAAGGAGATAGAGACACAAAAAACCCTTCAAAAAATCAATGAATCCAGGAGCTGGTTTTCTGAAAAGATCAACAAAATTGATAGACCACTAGCAAGACTAATAAAGAAGAAAAGGGAGAAGAATCAAATAGACGCAATAAAAAATGATAAAGGGAATATCACCACCAATCCCACAGAAATACAAACTACCATCAGAGAATACTATAAACACCTCTATGCGAATAAACTAGAAAATCTAGAAGAACTGGATAAATTCCTCGACACATACACCCTCCCAAGACTAAACCAGGAAGAAGTTGAATCTCTGAATAGACCAAAAACAGGCTCTGAAATTGAGGCAATAATTAATAGCTTACCAACCAAAAAAAGTCCAGGACCAGATGGATTCACAGCCGAATTCTACCAGAGGTACAAGGAGGAACTGGTACCATTCCTTCTGAAACTATTCCAATCAACACAAAAAGAGGGAATCCTCCCTAACTCATTTTATGAGGCCAGCATCATCCTGATACCAAAGCCTGGCAGAGACACAACAAAAAAAGAGAATTTTAGACCTATATCCCTGATGAACATCGATGCAAAAATCCTCAATAAAATCCTGGCAAACTGACTCCAGCAGCACATCAAAAAGCTTATCCACCATGATCAAGTGGGCTTCATCCCTGGGATGCGAGGCTGGTTCAACATATGCAAATCAATAAACATAATCCAGCATATAAACAGAACCAATGACAAAAATCACATGATTATCTCAATAGATGCAGAAAAGGCCTCTGACAAAATTCAACACTTCATGCTAAAAACTCTCAATAAATTAGGTATTGATGGGATGTATCTCAAAATAATAAGAGCTATCTATGACAAACCCACAGCCAATATCATACTGAATGGGCAAAAACTGGAAGCATTCCCTTTGAAAACTGGCACAAGATAGGGATGCCCTCTCTCACCATTCCTATTCAACATAGTGTTGGAAGTTCTGGCCAGGGCCATCAGGCAGGAGAAAGAAATAAAGGGTATGCAATTAGGAAAAGAGGAAGTCAAATTGTCCCTGTTTGCAGATGACATGATTGTATATTTAGAAAACCCCATCATCTCAGCCCAAAATCTCCTTAAGCTGATAAGCAACTTCAGCAAAGTCTCAGGATTCAAAATCAATGTGCAAAAATCACAAGCATTCTTATACACCAATCACAGACAAACAGAGAGTCAAATCATGACTGAACTCCCATTCACAATTGCTTCAAAGAGAATAAAATACCTAGGAATCCAATTTACAAGGGATGTGAAGGACCTCTTCAAGAAGAACTACAAACCACTGCTCAATGAAATAAAAGAGGATACAAACAAATGGAAAAACATTCCATACTCATGGGTAGGAAGAATCAATATCGTGAAAATGGCCATACTGCCCAAGGTAATTTATAGATTCATGCCATCCCCATCAAGCTACCAATGACTTTCTTCACAGAATTGGAAAAAACTACTTTAAAGTTCATATGGAACCAAAAAAGAGCCCGCATCGCCAAGTCAATCCTAAGCCAAAAGAACAAAGCTGGAGGCATCACGCTACCTGACTTCAAACTATACTACAAGGCTACAGTAACCAAAACAGCATGGTACTGGTACCACAACAGATATAGACCAATGGAACAGAACAGAGCCCTCAGAAATAATGCCTCATATCTACAACTATCTGATCTTTGACAAACCTGACAAAAACAAGCAATGGGGAAACGATTCCCTATTTAATAAATGGTGCTGGGAAAACTGGCTAGCCATATGGAGAAAGCTGAAACTGGATCCCTTCCTTACACCTTATACAAAAATTAATTCAAGATGGATTAAAGACTTACATGTTAGACCTAAAACCATTAAAATCCTACAAGAAAACCTAGGCAATACCATTCGGGACATAGGCGTGGGCAAGGACTTCATGTCTAAAACACCAAAAGCAATGGCAACAAAAGCCGCAATTGACAAATGGGATCTAATTAAACTAAAGAGCTTCTGCACAGCAAAAGAAACTACCATCAGAGTGAACAGGCAACCTACAGAATGGGAGAAAATTTTTGCAATCTACTCATCTGACAAAGGGCTAATATCCAGAATCTGCAATGAACTCAAACACATTTACAAGAAAAAAACAAACAACCCCATCAAAAAGTGGGCAAAGGACATGAACAGACACTTCTCAAAAGAAGACATTTATGCAGCCAACAGACACATGAAAAAAGGCTCATCATCACTGGCCATCAGAGAAATGCAAATCAAAACCACAATGAGATACCATCTCACACCAGTTAGAATGGTGATCATTTAAAAAGTCAGGAAACAACAGGTGCTGGAGAGGATGTGGAGAAATAGGAACACTTTTACACTGTTGGTGGGACTGTAAACTAGTTCAACCGTTGTGGAAGACAGTGTGGCGATTCCTCAGGGATCTAGAACTAGAAATACCATTTGACCCAGCCTGGGTATATACCCAAAGGATTATAAATCATGCTGCTATAAAGACACATGCACACGTATGTTTATCGCAGCACTATTCACAATAGCAAAGACTTGGAACCAACCCAAATGTCCAACAACGATAGACTGGATTAAGCAAATGTGACACATATACACCATGGAATACTATGCAGCCATAAAAAAATGATGAGTTCATGTCCTTTGTAGGGATATGGATGAATCTGGAAACCATCATTCTCAGCAAACTATCCCAAGGACAAAAAACCAAACACCACATGTTCTCACTCATAGGTGGGAATTGTATAATGAGAACACATGGACACAGGAAGGGGAACATCACACACCGGCGCCTGTTGTGGGGTGGGGGGAGGGGGGAGGGATAGCATTAGGAGATATACCTAATGTAAATGACGAGTTAATGGGTGCAGCACACCAACATGGCACATGTACACATATGTAACAAACCTGCACGTTGTGCACATGTACCCTAAAACTGGAAGTGTAATAATAATAATAATAAAAGAAAGTACAGCTTTAGTCATCAACTATGTGAAAGCCTCTCTATGCTGGGCATCTGAGAACTGCTGGGCAGACATCGGTCTTTTCAGCTGGGTTGTTTCCAGCTGTCTCATTGAATACAAAGGCAAGTTATGAATATTGAAAGTGCCTTGAGATTAGGAACAATGTGTTAGACAGTGGGATTTTTAAGAACAATTCATATTTAGCAACAAATGAGTTTGTATTGCAATCATTTGTTGACAAATATTTGTTACATGCTCATTACATGCAAGTATAATTTTGTAATGTGTGTACATACCTATTCAACATTATGACTGTTTTGATGAGCTATCTACAAAATATTTTGGTTACCACATTTGTTTATAGATTAAAAGGGTCAAAAATGATCTGGAGGAACTTACAGTTTTGTTTTCTTTTTCCTGTCACCAAGTAGAAATGTTAAGAACTACAGATTTGGATTCCCAGAATTCTAAAATAGTTTTAGGGTTCTTGCCCTAGGGAACCCCATGAAAAATTGGAGCACTCAACCGCCTGTGGCAAGGTAGGGACAGGTGGCATGGGAAAGTGTCTCCAGGCTCTCAGCTTCCACTGTGCCCTTGCGACACCTGGCCCAGTGGAAACATGCTGGCAACACCATCATGCCCCTTGGGGACATGTATTTTAATTTTAAAACAAAGTGATGTGTATGGCATGGGCCTCAATTGGCACCTTCTGCTCCCAGGAAGAAGGAGGTCTCTGGAGTAGGCCAGGATGTTGGTTTCCATGGAGAGAGCATTCCAAGGACAGGAACTGACAGAGAAGGACAGGCCTTAAGAAACCAGATTAGGCCGGGCATGGTGGCTCACTCCTGTAATCCCAGCCCTTTGAGAGGCCGAGGCAGGCAGATCGCATGAGGCCCGGAGTCCAAGACCAGCCTGGAAAACATAACAAGACCCTCCTCTCTATAAAAAATAAAAATAAATTAGCTAGGCATGGTGGTGCATGTTTTGCCTGTGGCCCCAACTACTCGGGAGGTTGCACTGGGAGGATCACTTGTGTCCAAGAGGTCGAGGCTGCTGTGAGCCATGATCACACCACTGCTCTCCAGCCTTGGTGACAGAGCGAGACCCCATCTCAAGAAAAAAGAGACCCGAGTAAAGTACGTATAGTGGGGGTAGGGGAAAATCCTTTGTCTTTAATGTGTCAAGAGAGAAGCAGTTTTTTAAAAAAGTGCAGACACAGGATTTGAATTAGACAAACCGAAGTTGAAATGCTGGCTACACTGGCTTAATAGCTGGATGACTGGGCAAGTGGTCTAGAAGTTTTCTCATCTTTGAAATGGGGATAGGAATAATGACCTTGTCTGCTTGTTTAGATAATTAAATGTGATAATTTTTATAAAATTCTATTTAGAAGGTGTAGACTGAAAAGTCAGAAGACTTAGCTTATAAGGCTAATGTGGACACTCAACTAGCTTGGCCACATATTGAAAGTTTTGAGAATCAATTGCCTCATCTATTACAGTGGAGTGGGGGAAGAGATTCCTAACATTACCAAATGCCATCAATGAAATCTAAGTAAGACTGTTAATAACACAGAAGTGGAATAAGGGAAACAGTTGCAGAATTCTCCAAGGAACCAATAAAGCATATGAAACAGAGAGTAAACTTGAAAATAAAGCATAAACCAAATTTATGATTTTTCCCCTTTATGCCTCTTCAACATGGGACAGTGGCAGATTTAAAAGTATATTTATATGAAGGAATTACTCTCAAGGGATAAGAACCATCCTTTTGTGTTTGGTAAAAATTAAGGATGAGGTCCAGAAGAAAGGAATAGGAGAAGTAAAATATAAGAGCCTGGACCTATTGTGATGTAGATGAGCAACAGTCTGTATATATATATATATATGTATTTTTTTTTTTGAGACAGGGTCTCACTATGTTGCTCAGGCTGGAGTGCAGTGGCACAATCATGGCTCACTGCAGCCTTGACCTCCTAAGCTCAAGCGATCTTCCCACCTTGGCCTCCAAAGTAGCTAGCACTACAGTTGCGCCATGCCTGGCTAATTTTTTTATTTTTTGTAGAGATAAGGTCCCACTGTGTTGCCCAGGCTGGTCTCAAACTCCTGGGCTCAAGTGATCCTCCCACCTTGGCCTCCCAAAGTATTGGGATTATAGGCATAAGCCACTACACCAGGCCTATTCCTAGTTCAAGTCTCAGGATGCAGCTATCTTTACCCTCTGGGGTGGTGTCTCTACTAGGAAATGGGTCCCTCCTTTGCAGAGGCTAGTGGAGATTGATGAGATAATGTCTGCAGAATAGCCTAATCTCCTTGGGAGATTAAGGCTTCCTCTGCAAGTGCACATTTTGATCATTATGACTATTTGTGCCTCTGTGAAATACTGCCAAAGAGAACAAGAAGAGCCTGCCAGAAAGAGAAATTTTCCTAGGGTGAGAGATGAAAAAGAAATGGAACGAAAGGTGAAATTTTAAAAAATAGGAAAAGAAAGAAAAGTAATTGCAAGAAGAAAATGAGAACAATTATATAAACAGAAATTGAATCCAAGGACACATGGCCAAAATCCAAGAATCAGAGGAAGGCTGGTGGTGGTGAAGAAGAAAAACACAACAAAACCTTTGAGAGTTAAAATGTTGAATTCTCCAGGGGTGATCAGAGAAGTTCCAGAATAGAAGCTTCAGGCAGACACTACAGAAATGAAAAGAAATGAAAAAAAAAAAAGAAAAAAGCAAAATTTCCAATAGGTCTTTGCATTTTTGCCTCTTTTCTCTCCTAGGAGAGATTTTTCTATCCTAAAATATTGGATATCACTGGGAGAAATGCATGTGGAATATAAATAGTAATTATGAATTTCTGAGCCTATTAAAAATGTTTATGTTTCTTGTACACGATGCCCTTCCTTTTCAACGCATTCACCTGTGCTCTAGACAAACCCACTTTCAGAGTACTCCCTCTTTTCACTAAAATGAGATTGGTCTGGACCAGGTTGTCTTGTGCATCATAGCTGATGAATGGCTTGCGTTTCTGTGGATAAGGCAAATGGTCTTAATTATTTCAAGAGTCCACATGGGAAACATTTATCGCAGCAGTGGAGCTAACATAGACCGTTTGCCTGCAAATGTTGATGGACTGGACGATCGCGTTTCTATTTGCTCAGAGATAGATAGAAATAATTTCATACTGTCTAAGATTATTTTTGAGTTAAAGCAAAAAGTAGCCTAAGAACAAGCATGAGCTTTGGTACGGATATTTTCCCTAAATAAACTTAGCAGTTGATCAGTTTTGCACTTGTTTGTTGTGGATATAAATTAGGATTGTCTTTTTTCTACCAGAAGCATCTTGAGATCCACAGAACAGGTGACTTGGGGTCTTGACACACTGTTAAGGAGGTAGAGAGTCAACTCAGGTAGTAATACCCAATACCTTTGGGCCAGCCCTTCTTGCTTCCTCCTTATTGCCTATAGGAAGAAAGGGAGGATGTGTTTCTGGAACAGTCATTCCTGGATACTGGTTCATTGGAACCTTCCCAGTGATGTGGCATGTGAGGCATTTACCCAACTGCTTTAGGGAGCTTGCCAGCCCTGCTGTGGCCAGCTTTTCTATTGTCAGGATTCATAGTCACCACTCTCTCTACTTCCCCACTCTCCCACCTAGGCCCCCGTGCCTGCCCTTAGCTTTTCCCCTCCTAGTAAAGAGTTTCCACATTTGTACCTATTTTAAGAAGTGTCCAACTAAGTCAAATACTTATTCTCCCACATCAGACCCACCCTGTAAAACATGTAAGCAAATACTTTTAGCTTACCGTTTGTTGACTAGATGATGACTTTTAAGTACAATTGACCCTTGAACAACTCAGGGATTAGGGGTGCTGACTTTCATGACTCACCAAAACTCAACTACGAACGGCCTACTGTTGACCAGAAGCCTTACTGATAACTGTAAACAGTGGGTTAACACATATTTTGTCTGTTTCATGTATTATATACCAGATTCTTACAGTAAGGTAAGCTAGAGAAAAGAAAGTGTTAATGGGGCCGGGCGCAGTGGCTAATGCCTGTAATCCCAGCACTTTGGGAGGCTGAGGCGGGTGGATCACTAGGTCAGGAGATCGAGACCATCCTGGCTAACACGGTGAAACCCTGTCTCTACTAAAAATACAAAAAAATTAACCGGGTGTGGCGGCGTGCGCCTGTAGTCCCAGCTGCTGGGGAGACTGAGACAGCAGAATTGGCATGAACCCGGGAGGCGGAGCTGGCAGTGAGCCGAGATCGCGCCACTGCACTCCAGCCTGGATGACAGAGCAAGACTACGTCTCAAAAGAAAAAAAAAAAAGTGTTATTGGATAATCATAAGGAAGAGAACATTTATTTACTATTCATTAAGAAGTGAATCATCACAAAATTCTTCATCTTTATCGTCTTCATGTTGAATAGGTTAAGCAGGAAGAGGAAGAGGAGGGGTTGGTCTTGCTGTCTCAGGGGTGGCAGAGGCAGAACAAAATCTGTGTATAAGTGGACATGTGCAGTTTAACTCTATGTTGCTAAGAGCCAGCTGTATTCACAGAGCCCTGAGGAAACTAACAAGGAAAATATAAAACATTTGTTTCACCCTGAAAGAACTGTAAACCTGATGAGGAAGAAGAGACTCATTTAAACGTCCAAGTTAGATATTTACAGTCAATGAAACTAGAAGGGCTGGTAGAGACAGCCTAGTTTAACGTTCACATTAACTGTGGCTTAGGGAGATGAGCTGACTTCCTGATTCTTAATGTAGTTCTTGTGTTCATTTAACAAATATATGTGAGTGCCTACTGTGCATTAGATATGGATGTGATCCTAAATAAGATCACAAGTTCCCTGCTTAAGTCAGCTAACAGAGCCTAGAACTGATAGACAAGTCACCAGGCAAATTAACAAAAGGAATGGGGGTTGTAAAGAAATCTGTGGGAAGAGCACCTGACTTTGCCCCAAGGGTATAGAAGAGCACAGTCCAATAAAATTATAACATGAATCACATATGTTATTTTAAATTTTCTGGTAGCCATATTTTAAAAACAAACTGCTAAATTTATGCAAAAATGCTCATCATCACTGGCCATCAGAGAAATGCAAATCAAAACCACAACGATACCATCTCACACCAGTTAGAATGGCCATCATTGAAAAGTCAGGAAACAACAGGTGCTAGAGAGGATGTGGAGAAATAGGAACATTTTTACACTGTTGGTGGGACTGTAAACTAGTTCAACCATTGTGGAAGACAGTGTGGCGATTCCTCAGGGATCTAGAACTAGAAATACCATTTGACCCAGCCATCCCATTACTGGGTATATACCCAAAGGACTATAAATCATGCTGCTATAAAGACACATGCACACGTATGTTTATTGCGGCACTATTCACAATAGCAAAGACTTGGAACCAACCCAACTGTCCAACAACGATAGACTGGATTAAGAAAATGTGGCACATATACACCATGGAATACTATGCAGCCATATAAAAGGATGAGTTCATGTCCTTTGTAGGGACATGGATGAAACTGGAAATCATCATTCTCAGTAAACTATCACAAGGACAAAAAACCAAACACCACATGTTCTCACTCATAGGTGGGAATTGAACAGTGAGAACACATGGACACAGGAAGGGGAACATCACACTCTGGGGACTGTTGTGGGGTGGGGGGAGGGTGGAGGCATAGCATTAGGAGATATACCTAATGTAAATGACGAGTTAATGGGTGCAGCACACCAACATGGCACATGGATACCTAAGTAACAAACCTGCACATTGTGCACATGTACCCTAAAACTTAAAGTACAATAAAAAAAATTTTTCTTTTAATGTTTTGCTTAACCCAATGTGTCTAAAATATTATTTCAATATGTAATCATTTACTAAAAATATTGAGACCTTTTATATTTTTTCTTCCTACTAAGCCTTGGAAATCTGCTGTGTATTTCAGATTTACAGCACATCTCAATTCATACTTGCCACATTTCCAGTGTTCAGTAACTACCTGTGATGAGTGGCTACCATACTGAGCAGAGCAAATTGATAGAAAGTTTCTTGGAGGATGAACAATTAAACCAGAATAGTAAGTTGTTAGTTGGCAGAATGAATGGAGAAGAAAGAGTTGGAGAAATCTAGGCCTGAGAGACCAGCAAGCTGAAACACTTTCTGCAGTATCTTGCAGAAAATGCATGGAATTCATTGTGGCCTCTCTTGAAGAACAGGGTGGCCATTTATAAAGATGAGGAAGTTAGAGGCAGAGGAGTAGGTTTGGGGGAATGAACATGAGTTCAGTTTTGGATGTGTTGAATTTAAGATGTCTACAGACAACCAAGTGGAGGTGTAAGGTGGTAAAAACTATAGGAATTCAGAGATCCCACTGTGAATTGGGCTATAGCACAGAAGCTTCATAAGGGAGGTCAGCATTTTAAAGGATGGGTAGCCAATGCCATTTACTCTAGAGGGGCTGTAGGTTATATTGGGCTGGAGTTCTCAGTTTTTGCCATTCAACATGGAGAAACGGAGACAACAAAGTTAAATATTAAAATCATCAAAACTTTATGGATCCCAATTTAGCCTGTATGTATCATTCATACCTCATCATCTTCCATAAACAAAGTAGGAGTTCTTGTTATAGTTTCTTGTTATGCTAGAATGGCATTTGGATATAGAATGCAGACCTTTTATTAGTATATTATATTCTAATCCTTCATGAAATCGAGGTTCATTTTGTGTGCATTAGGGGAATTTTATAAATTTCAGGCTGTTATTAGGAAAGATCATTCACAAAATGCAGAAGTTTTACTGTATAATTTTGTGAACCCATGCTGAAGTCAAGTAAATTAATTTTAAGCATCACACTTATTAGTCATTTTTATCCAAATTGTTTCTAAATTTTTAAAACACCCGCTAAATTTATGTACAAACTTCTTATATAGAATCTAGGTATGGAAAAAATTAAAAATTTTAGATTTTTTTTTACTGGGGGAAATCAAATGAAAGACAATGCTATATCCATAAGTATTAACTTTAAGTAAATTCAACATTTCTTCTGTGAAATTAACAACTAGTAGGACGTGTACGGGCTTACGAGACTCACAATTGCAAAAGAATGGAATTTGTAGGGCTGGTATAATGACAGTAAGTGAATGAAATGCTGAGCATTAGAATATACAATGGATGAATATGATCATCCATTGTAAAGGAAAAGGATTTGACTTAGTCTCCCTTCTAGAGGCAATGACAGAAGATGTATCTTTTTATTCTATTCTTTAAAAGTTACACATATAAAGGAAGAAAGTTTTAAAGAAAGAAAAAAATTAATTGCTTACAAAATGCAATTACTGCCTCTTTTTCCTGCTGGGTCTTTGGAGCCCAGCTAAGACTGTAAAATACCAGATGAAGGGGATTGCTGGAGCAGAAGGAGAAATACACAGCCCATAAACCAGCATGCCAATGGCTGTGCCACTGGGTTGTATGCATTGGAAAGCACAGAGACTGTGCTCTTTATCTCTGCTGCAGCTTGCAAGTAAAGATTCACCAAGGATTGGTTGTGTTAATATCAAGTATTTTATGGCTGCAGTTCATTATGGAGCCTCTTGCAAAATCCCTGTCAAACAAAATGGCTGTCAGAGCCATTTTTGTTTTGGTGCCAAAAGCACCATTTGGTTTCTGCTCATTTAGTTACAGGTATAATCAGCTGTTTGCTTCTTGCTCTCGGTAATTTCACCGTCCTCAATACGATGGCTTCAGTTATGCCCTAGAAAAACCTCTAGAGTTCAGTTTGATTCAACCCTGTTTATTGACTCCAAGTTTAGACAGATCCCTAAACTGGTGGCACATGACTTAACTCAAATGAGTAAGGAGGCTCAGAACCTGGTAAGATAACTAGTATAACTTATAACACAGTAAGTGAAGCCACATGGAGTTGTGCAAATAGTGACCCTGGAGATAAATCAGTCAATTAATTTCCCTACCTGCCTATGTATGTATCTATTGTTGACTGTAATATAAGATGCAATTGAAGTGCTGTGAGGCAGGTACTTACTACTCGACAGCAGGGGTTGGCAAACTTCTTCTGTAAAGGTCCAGATGGTAAGTATTTTAGGCTTTGCAAGCCATACAATCTCTGTCACACTGCTCAATTTTGCTGTTTTTGTGTGAAAGCAGCCACAAATGATACTTAAACAAGTGGACACTGGGCCAAGGCCACCGGATGTAGTTTACTGGGCACTGATGTGGAGAGTGGAGGGAGGAGATGCCATTATTGGATGTGAGAGTCAAGCCTTTGTGAGGGAAGTAGTACAAGAAATGATTCTAACAGGATGTGTAACATTTCTGTAGGGATATCTATTTTCAATCTAGTTTATTCTTGGTTGTTCTCAAATTATTGTGTGTATAATAGTTTTCTGTCATCAACTTTTGTACACGTTCTTCCAATAGTGGGGCCAGGTGATCATTTTGCATTCCTACTGAGTTTAGATGAGTTCCAAGATATGATATAGGCTCAATGAATCTTTTTGGAGAAGAATAAGGTAGGGGCTTCAAGGGAAGTTTCCCAGAGGTTTCAGTCTGATTTGCTAAAGAACCAAAGTCATAACCAAAGATTAAGGACAAGCTATATCTTTTGTATTGTATGTGGAGTTGTGGATGCTGATAGACCTTCTTAAATAAATGCTTAACCCAGGAGTCTGCACAGAGGAGGGAATCCTAGACTACAAGGGAGGCTCTCTGTTAATGTTAGAAGGAAATAAATTAGAGCTTCATTTCATTGGCAGTCACCATGCTCATGTATAAAAATCTGAGATCAAAACCAGGAGTTTGAGACCAGCCTGGCCAACATTGCAAAACCACATCTCTACTAAAAATACAAAAATTAGCCAGGCTTGGTGGCATGCACCTGTAATCCCAGCTACTCAGGAGGCTGAGGCATGAGAATCGCTTGAACCCAGGAGGTGGAGGTTGCAGTGAACCAAGATGGTGCCATTGCACTCCAACCTGGGTAACAGAGGAAGATTCTCTCTCAAAATTTAAAAAAAAAAAAAAATCTGAGATGACTATTAATGTGAAGTGCAGGTTTTATTCAGGAGCTACATTTTGTTTTGTGTTGCCATCTATTGTCTAACCAGTGCTCATTATCTCTTTTGCCTTGACCTGGGTCTCCCAAGATCAGTATCAGGTAATGAATGGGTACCAACTTCCATCTTGGCAAATCCCTGCCAGGCCAGGGAGCCCCAGGTTGAAATCTCCAGCAGGGATAGTTAACATCCTGTTTCAGGAGTGTATAAGGGGCTGGCAGAGATTTGCCAGGATGGAAGTCAGCATCCACTCCTTACCTGACACTGACCTTGGGAGCCTATGCTCAGACTGTGCTCCCTGAGCCAGCAGCTTCAACACCACCTGGGAGCCCATTAAAAATGCTGAATCCTGAGCCCCACTCTAGGCCTACGGAAACAGAACCTGCATTTTAACAAGATGCTCAGGTGATTCTTCTGCATACTAAAGTTGGAGAGGCCCTGCTATAAGGGGCACTTTTCATTATGAAAGGCTTTTCTGCACTTTTCTAATAAATGTAACAGCTAGCTGCTAAAATCTCCTTCCTGGAAACATTCACAGTTGCAGATACATTATCATTGTCAGCTGGAGGAGATTTTGAGAGCTTGTCTAAACTTAGCAGGTCATACATGGTTACAATATAGCTGTTTCCCACAATTTGTAACTCTGTGCTCTTTGTAAATAAATGTCTTCCGTACTGTGGAAATCATTATTCCATGATATAGAAATATTGAGAGCTTATTGTCTTCTTAGTGTTTTCAGCTCATTTCCTCTTCATAACACATCTTAGGAAAATATATGATGGTTTTTGTCCTGATTCATAAAATGATTATGTTTGGACATAAAAAGGTAGCAGGGCTCACTTGAGCCTATTATGTGGGTTAGGGCAAGGAATTTCTGGATCTTTCTCTGTGTTCAGTGATAACATGCCTATCATTGGAGCAGATGGATTGAAAAAATATCAGTGAACTCCAAATGGAAGCTGGGAATGATGGATGAAAACTAAGAAACCCTAGTATGGTTACTAACAGCATCACCTACCTTGCTATAGATTTTTTCTTATAAATGTCATAATAAATATAATTGTTATCGAAATTGTTATGGAAATGTGAGACCAGAATGGGAAACTATGAAAGTTATAAAAGAATGTGGGCCTTCTCTTTCACCTCCAGAATTTGAGGTAAGCACCAGCTCTTAGAGATTTTCTAAAGACATAAACCATAAATCTGTTTTCCCTATATGCAGCAAGGAGGCATGATGGTCATATTTTCAGCTCGTACTCAACACCACCTCTTCCTCTCTCTCTACTTTGTATTAGGTTCTTCATTCCTTTCAGGGTGGGGACTTGTCATCTGTGTCTGTCACAGTTCTACTCATCAAATTGTGCTCAATAAAAGGGTTTCTGTATGAACAAAACAAAAATAAATAAGTGCAGAGTGATATTGGATGGGAAGTATCTGCAAATTGGTTTCCATCACTACTGGAAAGTCCCCACATTATCCTTATTTATATCCTTTCTACCTACAATGTTTGCAGTTGTTTAAAGACAAAAAAAAAGAAAAGGAAGAAGAGAAGAGAGAAGAGCAGAGAAGGAGAAAGAGAAAGAGTAGTAGGGAGGCCCTGAGTGATAAATATCTATTTTCAAGTGTATATGTTTGTATTCCCTATGAGGCTTGGTGCACTTTCTATTCTTATACATTTTTGATGACCTTGGAGATGTATAGATATTGAGAAATCTAGTGAAATTATATATTTTCCTCTAACATCTAAGCTGGGAGTATTAAAAAGAATCATTTCAGTTTCTACACTTCAAATACACATTTGTTCCTTCTATATTAATAGCTTCAGAAAATTATGGGACGCCATGGAACTGCATGATGAATTCAGGGTTGGGATGGGGAGAGACAACAGTCATGTAAATAAATGCAGGAACAAAGCTGTGAATCTCTTCATTAAACAATTCTAAATGAAAAGCCACCAGAAATCTTCCTAGAATTAGATAAAAATAAAGTACACTAGGTTTATGTGTTTTGTTTACATTATAAATAACCCATTAAAAATATTGCAAATGCACTCTAACTCTGGGGAAGGAAGCCTGACAACCTATTTTAGCACCAGTGCATTTAGGTGTACCTAAGTGGGCTGTAACTTTCCATCTTACCTTCTTAATTATATCAGCAGGTTTACTATAAACACCTGTTCTTTAGGGATTCTAATTCAGCAGTAAAGAAAGGGTCTACAGCAGACACTGAGATAGCAAGCCAAACTCAAACATGTTTTTGATAGAAAATAGGCACTTTAGCTTGGAAAACTACCAGCCTTTGGTAGTTTAAAAAAATGTGAGTAACAGTGAGATACCATCTCACACCAGTTAGAATGGCCATCATTAAAAAATCAGGAAACAACAGGTGCTGGAGAGGATGTGGAGAAATAGGAACAGTTTTACACTGTTGGTGGGACTGTAAACTCGTTCAACCATTGTGGAAGTCAGTGTGGCGATTCCTCAGGGATCTAGAACTAGAAATACCATTTGACCCAGCCATCCCATTACTGGGTATATACCCAAAGGACTATAAATCATGCTGCTATAAAGACACATGCACACATATGTTTATTGCGGCACTATTCACAATAGCAAAGAGTTGGAACCAACCCAACTGTCCAACAACGATAGACTGGATTAAGAAAATGTGGCACATATACACCATGGAATACTATGCAGCCATAAAAAATGATGAG
Source organism: Nomascus leucogenys (assembly GCF_006542625.1). Lineage (NCBI taxonomy): Eukaryota > Metazoa > Chordata > Mammalia > Primates > Hylobatidae > Nomascus > Nomascus leucogenys. The sequence continues at coordinate 10,980,770 of NC_044406.1, forward strand.
TTCATGTCCTTTGTAGGGACATGGATGAAACTGGAAATCATCATTCTCAGTAAACTATCACAAGGACAAAAAACCAAACACCGCATGTTCTCACTCATAGGTGGGAATTGAACAATGAGAACTCATGGACACAGGAAGGGGAACATCACACTCCGGGGACTGTTGTGGGGTTGGGGGAGGGGGGAGGTACAGCATTAGGAGATATACCTAATGCTAAATGACGAGTTAATGGGTGCAGGAAATCAACATGGCACATGGATACATATGTCACAAACCTGCACATTGTGCACATGTACCCTAAAACCTAAAGTATAATAATAATTAAAAAAAAAGTGAGTAAGGCTAAAACAATGGTAGACATTATTAGACATAATACCACTTGATAGTAAAGCTATCTTAAAACATCGCATTTGAAAACCTTTAAATATCAGCTTGCGATGCTGTTTTCACAAGCCCCCAAAGAATCTTGATTTGAATTTTGGAAAGCAGCCACTAGAGTGAGTTTTTCCATTATTGTTTTGGACTGCCAGCATATTGCATATTTGAAATACCATTCATCCAAATAGTGGCCCTATTTACAAGACAAGATCAATGGTTCAGAGATTTAAAACTCCCCATAAATATGCAGGTATGTGACGGGTTGAACTATAATATTCTATCTTTGGGTCAAGTGCTATGGAAAATAGAATTTTTTTTTTCATTTTCCCCGAGTGGTGAACTGTTACTTCAGTGAAAAAAAAGTTTTGCACAATTTGTGTATCAGAGTCTCTTCCAGTCCTCTTGAAGATTATGGCCTTTGAGAAAGAAACCTGGTTAGTCAACCAAGGTGAACATTTTGGAGCTTGAAGGGACTTCTGAAATCATGTAGTCTAGCCCCTTCATTCTAAAAATAAGAAAATAGAAGGGCAGAAAAATAAATGACTTTCTCAAGGTGACACTATAAATCAGAGGTCAGCAAACTATGGCTCGAAGGCCACATGTGGATTTGTTTTGGTAAATGAAGTTTTGTTGGAACACAGCCATGTCCATTAGTTTCCATATTGTCTATGGCTACTTTTGATACAATGGTGGAGTTGAATAGTTGGTACAAAGAGCTTATGACTCATGAATCTGAAAATATTTACTATCTTTACATAAATTTGCTGATCCCTACTATCAATGGTAGACTTAGAACTTAGCCTCCTCAGAATAGTTTTTAGGAAATATTTTGGTTTTCTTACTCAGAAAAAATTTAAGAACTTAATGGAATGGGAGATAACTATTAAATAGATAGACTTTTAGGATTCTAAGTTTTTAGGCAAAGTCAAGAAGATTAAGTAAACTACAGTCTAGATAAATATATGTTAACCCATAAAATTAAAAAATAATTAAAATACATGTGCATGTCCCCAACAGTGAGAATATAATCTTCACAATGAATAGCTAAATCAGAAAATGTTTGAATATTTCGTATACATGTTCAAGGGAAGCCAGTTGGATTTGGCTAAGCTTGGTGAGTAGCAGTATTAGGTTATGAGTCATCCATAAATAAGTGAAATGTGAAGATGAATGTTATCTCTTAAAATGATGAGTGTTTGCAAAAGTGTTTTAACAACACATTTGAAAATTAGATTAGGCCATTTGGCAGATTCAACAACGCTGTGTTTCATTAACTCTGTAATCACTGTCAAGTTCTATGACATGATGCTTTTGGTGGGTCCTGAGAGCAATATACAGGTTCCATATTACCGCTAAAGGCAACAGACTGGGTCCTAAATGAAGCAGGAAAAAGCATTTAATGATTGGTATGGGTTAAATTGTTGTCTGTGTGGGATAATTTGAGGAATGTAAGGAAGATTTCCCTCTCTCCTGAATTTCCCAGCATGAACTCCTAACTGAGAAGTTTCAATTAAAGCTCAGGATTCAGGGGACAACCCAGAGCCAGGACAACGTCCAGGTTGGGTGAGCTATGATGCCTGCCTTCCTCAACAATGTTATAAGTCCCGTAAGTGTCCAGGAAAGCAAGCACCCTACCTGCTTGTCACAGCTCTAGTCCTAACAAAAGGACTGATACAAGAGTCCTCAATGAAACGTTTTGAATGAGTGAATGAGCAAATGTAATGTCATGAGGGCACTGGATGCTTGAAAAAGAGAAATAGAGCTCTCAGACTACATTCTATCCCACACAGCAGAACTGTATACTATAGGGTTGCTATATCCAGTACGAGACTGACCATGGAAACTTGCAAAATTTACCTCTCATAGTTCTGGGGCCAAACTCCCCCTTTTATAACAAACCATTCCCACAATAACAGCATTAATTCATTCATGAGGGTGGAGCCCTCATGACTTAAACACCTCTTAAAGGTCCCACCACCTCCCAATACCACTGCATTGGGGATCAAGTTTCCAACACGTGAACTTTGGGGGACACACTCAAAGCATTGTAGATGCTAGGCTAGAAGAAAAAAGTCTAAGTTAGGTGATCACTGGTGTTTATTTTACATGTCAATAACTCTGGTTTTGTCTATTCTATTCACTGATGCATTCCAAGCACCTAGAACAGCGTGTGGTACAAACTAGGCACTCAATCAATATTTGTTAAATGCATTAAAGAATGTGTGCAAGTAATAATGATAGCAGCTTTTGATCACCTATGTCATACAGTCCTTACAACAATTCAACAGGATGGTTGGTATTAGTCCTAGTTTTCAGAGGAGAAAGCTGATGTTTGGACAAGGATAAGGAACCTGGTTAAGCTCACACAGAGGCTATGAGGTGGCATCAGTGTTCAAATGCAGCTCTGTCTGAATCTAGACTCCATGCTTTGGCCTTTTTTTCTGCTTTATTCTTCCCTGATTTTACACAAGTAGTAGCAGGTTGTACATATTTCTGCATATTGATTTTTTTTGTTTTAATGTATCTTCAGAGTCTTCCCAAATCAGTACCTAAACAATTTCCTCATTCCTTCTTTTTACGGCTGCATAGTATTCCTTTGTGTGGTTGTGCCATGTTTTATACTGATGAACACTTAGGACAAAGTGTATGCTCACTTTCAGTTTGGATAGAGGTTGCTAAATTTAGCTAAATTGCCAAAATGCACTCCGGGCAATATATGGCAATGTGTTTTCCTAGAGCCACACCAGCACTGTATGTTTTCACACCTTCAGTACTTCCTCTCTACAATTTCTCCAGTGATTCCACCAAGAATCCATGTGAAATCATAACGGTTTTCTAGTTTCATTTGTTTAAAATAAAATCCTAAGTATGAAAGTAATATATATTCACTATAGGAAATACACAAAATTTAAATACACAATATAAAATACACAAAATTTAAATATGCAAGAATTTAAAAAACCGCCTTAATCTCACAACCCAGATTTAACCACAGTGTACCCATTCTTCCAGACTGTATTTCTTTGCCTATGCACACAGATTTTTTTTTTTACAAGGTGGATCACGTGGTGCACACGCTTTTTGTAACCAACTTTGTTCATTTAACTACATCCTATGGCAGTCGGTCTTCATCTACAACTTTGGTTTAATGTCTGAATGCTATTCCATTATTGGATGAGCTGACGTAGTAGCAAACCACCCCTCTTGTTGAGCTGTTCTAAGGATTAAAAAGAAAGAATCTGTGAAAGTGCCTAGAACAGTGCCTGACAGCAGTTATTCAACAAATGGCATTTCAACACACATGTATTCTTACCCACTCAAAGGCAGAGAACTACAATTTTAATCCTAACATCCTGTGCCAGTATCATCATGTAGCTTGGATTCAGTTATTAATTCAATTCCCATTTGAACATCTATCATGTGCCTGGCACTAGTCTGAGTAATACTGATAGAAAGGTAAGGACATTGTCCATCCCCCCAAGGGTGAGTGCCCAGCCTACCACCTGGCATCATATGCTTGGGAAGTATAATAACAGCTACAAACTCATGAACAGGTACAACAGCATTCTAGCAGAAGGAGCTCAAGACTTGACCTGTTGACGGTTCCCACATTTAGCTCTGTAATGCCTCCCTGAGCAATGAATCTTAGCCATTCTACTATGCTATCTCCTCAACAATATCATGCTAATTATATTGTCCTTATAATTGTCCTTCCACATTTACAGAGTTGGAGAATTCAGTGACTAAGAGATGCAAATGCACAGTACAAAATTCAAATGTCCAATTTGAGGCAGGGCTGCATCTAACTTTAATGGCAACCCCTGCATGTGACGTCTGGGGACTCTATAGATACATGGCCTCAGACCCTGAGGACATCTGGATTCTGTCACTGGATTGTTCACAAAGTGAGGCTGAACTTTGTATGTAGAAACTTTTGGAAGAAGACCAGTTAACCCAGATTTAATTATCCTAATAATTCTCCCTGATACCTAATTAAGAAACATAACTAACTCAACAAGCTATGAGAGGCTTGTGCTGAAACTCATAGATGTATAACTACATAATTGATTTTATTGTGTGGGTTGGTAAATCATGTAATGAATCAGATGAAAATAATCAGAAAAGTATTTCAATTTGGTTGTTAAAATATACAGTCAAATGTCTTTTACCATAGTGAAACTCTTGATTAATAATACATTTCTTCTTGATTAAAATGATTTCGTAATGAATATATTTTTGAGTATCTGCTTTCATGAGGCTTGGCATTAATATTTAAAGTAGTTTTTAACTGTGTGCTTTTCCCCCTTTACTATATTTTCCTGTCCTCCTTGTCATAACAAAAGTGACATCTTAAAAATAGTTGGTAGGATGATTTTTACTTCTATCTGTGGGGCTTTGAAGTTATTTTCAGGCTATTAATGTAGCTTTCCTCACATGTACCTGTGCCAAAACCTGCTAATAACGAACAGTAGAATGAAAAGCTGTTACCTGTTGTATGAGATCAAAATACTTTGACTACTGTACTGAAGCTTGATTTAATGGAGAAAGTTATGTTCTGAGGGAGAAGAGAAAGCAGCCTAATTCAGGACCTATCTGTGTGTCTACAGCACGAATAAATGGAATGAAAAGACCTGGTTAGCTGGTTCCTTACTGATTCATGGGGGCAAGAAACTGTACAGGACAGTTTCTCCCTGAGGGTCATGCCAGGGAACCTCTACTAACCCCAGTGGGACATATCAAGCTGGGCACAAAAGAAACATGGCTGTCTTCAAAACTTGGAGCTTGTTAAATTCATCTAGAACCATCTATTATCATTCATTTTCCTCACACCTCTCCACTTCCTTACCTTAACCCACACTGCATGTCAACCCGAAACATACCTTGAATACCATCTGCTTACAAATGTAAAATACTATCTTAGGATACCTTGAGGTATCTGTAGGGTTTGGGGTTCTATAATCCAACCACCATTTACAGCAAGCTAAATGAGAATGCTATATAACCTTGGGTTAGTCTGAAAATAATCTTTGTGAGTCCAAAGAGATAAGAATGATAAAATTCTGGATCGTGTTTTATTTTGTTAGACCTGTATAGTATCATGCAATGTCACCGATGAATGACTGAATGCATAGAGCTTTAGCTTTGGTTTTCCCGTATCTGAAATGAAGATAATGCATTCCTCAACACCAAGTCTCAAAGGATGCAGCTTAATCCTGGCTACCTGTCCAAAATATGACCAGATACATAAGAAAGATGATAAGTTGTTATCACACTTATTTGTGGCATGGTGTAAGTAATATGGAGTTTGGAGTAGAAAGTCTCAGGGCTCAGTAGATTGCTGTCCCTATTAGGCTAGTTATACAGTCTTTCTGTGTCTCAGTTTCTTCATCTTTGAAAGGGAAATAGTAATGCAGGCGCCTGTTGCGTGCTGAGGCAGGCCTGTGAGTATCCTAAGCAGTTATATCCTTAGAAATGCTGCGTGCTACTCTTATTAGTATGACCATTGCTGCTTACAACACAATGTACCATTTGATGAGACTATTCTAAATGAGTCAAGCATTGTACTTTAGGGCTTTATGTATCTCATTTATCTGCATAACATCACTGTGAGCTAGTTGTTATTATTTCCATCTTACACATAAAACTAAAACCCAGAAAAGCCAACCTGTTAAGTGGCAAACCTGGGATTTGAACTCTTTCCCTCTGATATAAAGATATGTTGTATTTATCACTATTAGACTCTAAGCAGAAACCTTGAGAATGCTTGGTTTTATGTTTTATTCAACTAAAGTTTATTGAGAACCTGCTATATACCAGGTACTATACTAAGAATCGTGCATTAATTACATTATCTTCTTGTAACAGTCCTATGAGCTAAGCAGGGTTTTTTCATCTTGGCTCTATTGCCATTTTGGCCAGATAGTTCTATCTTTTGAGGGGCTGTCCTGTGTATTGTAGGATGTTTAGCAATATGCCTAGTCTCCTCCTCCCCTCAGTTGTGACCACCAAAAATCTCCAGATATTGCTAAGTGTCCCTTGGGGGTAAAATCGCCCCAAATGAAAAACAGTGAGTTAGAATAATTCTACTTTACAGGTGATGAAAATAAGGTACAGAGAGTTTAGAGTAAATTGCACAGGGTCACAAATCTAGTAAGTGGCAGAATTTGAATCTGACTCGGGACTTTGGAACCTGACCTCACATTCCTTCTCCCCTACGGCATCCCTTTTTCTGATACTGCCATGTTTCTAAGGAAACTCAAATGCCAAAGAGGCCTTCAGGTGGCTCCTGAAAGCCTGCCTTCTCCTAGGGCGAGCTGGCCATCAAGATTTTGTCCAGGACTTAGAGGCATGAACGCAGGAAGAAACCATGGGTTGCTTCCACTAATGGTTGCAACACAAATAGTTCCACAACTTTGTCTGTACCATTCATAGCTGCTCTCATTTCCTATCAAGTATGAAGATATTTTTTGTCCAGGAAGGTTTCAATCTGTTGCAAACAATAGATGGGTAAAGCACAAAGTTACAAACCAGTTCAGTCAGTCGCTGGGAGTTTCTGAAGTGACTTAAATAGCCCTGCCAATGTAGGTCGCTATTTTTAAGGCTGAGCTAAGTGTTTGAAAGTGGTTCACACAGCCATGCTCTCAGATAGAAGTCACAGGACATGAGAATTGCAAGAACTCTCAAGGCCTTGCCTGAGACCGGTGGAAATGGACACTGTGCACCCAGGATCACACAGCTGGGATTTCTGGTAAAAAACTTTCTGATGTTTCCTTCTGCCTTGAGAATGGCTGAACTTATCACCTTCTGACATTCTGGGAAGGTGTGACTGCTTGGTTAAGACCCTTCTTGCCCTGCTCTTGCCAGAATGGAGAAGAATAGATGACCGAGCCTCTCACTGTCTTTCTGTTCTGAGGATGGATTAAAGCCATTTATACTTGCACAACCACCCAAAGTCCTATATTATAGTTATTTAGCAAAGACTTTATAGCACATACTGAGTACTTTACAAAATTCACTTAATATTCTCCCAATGGGTCCTATTGTCATCATTTCACCAAGGAGTAACTGGAACTGAGGGGGTTAGGGAGATGAAGTAACTTGTTCAAGGTCGTGGAAAATAAACGGCAGAGCCTGGATTGAAGAGAGTCTGGTTCTAACCCAGTGTTTCTCAAACTTGAGTGGGCATCCCCATTGTGTGGAAGCTTGTTAAACACAGATTGCTGGGTCACCCCCATCACCCCAGAATTTTGGATTCAGTAGGTCTTGGGTGGTGCCCCAAAATTTACATCTCAAATTCCCAGGTGATGCCGCTATTGCTGGTCCTGGGACTATGCTTCTCAAACTCTCTGCTCCAGCATGTCTGCTCCTGATCACCACACCCTTCCTCTCCTACCTCGTCAGCTAAAAATAAATAATAATAATAATAATAATAAAGATAGAGTTACTTGGAGCAGTGGGTTGCCACTTTGGCTGACCTGGGTGGTATAAAATACCAATACCTAGGCCCTATCCCCAGATATTCAGACTCAATGGCTTGGCTTTGGTTCCAAGCATCCGTAGTTTACAAGTTCCTCGACGGGGGATTCCAACGTGCAGTAAGGCATCACATTGGAAACCACTGATTTGGGTGATGCCTCATAAACTTTCCAGGGTATATAAATTCTATGAGGATCTCAAGAAAATGCAGATTCTGCATTTCTAACAAACCACAAGGTAGTATCCATGCTACCAGATCTCAGCCTAAGCTTGGGGTAGCAAGAACTAGTATTTCCCAAACCCCATGGTTGCCAGTTAAAAAATACAGAATGCCTACTTCGATTTAAATTTTCAATAAATAATAACATTACTTTTTGGTATAAGTATATCCTATATATTACAATAAAATTATACTAACATTTATACTAAAAATTATTCATTGTTTATTTGAAATTCAATTTAAGTGGATATTTTTGTTTGGCTTTGCTTCGTGGCTAAATCTGGCAACCCTACCTGAAGACAAGAATCATCTGAATTACTTGTTTCAATGCATTCACGCCTATTCATGGATTTCTTGTTCTAATCCAGACCTGCTGAATCATAATCATCATTTCTGGGACCTGGTAATCTGTATATTTAACAAGTGCTGCCAGGTGCTTCTTTTCAGCTCAATTTGGGAAGTACATAAAGCCTTGGATTATGACTGCCTGAAATCCTCATACTGGCCGTTGTCAGGGCTGGACTTGTAGTCATCACACTGCATAGGAGCCGGAGCCAAATCCCTCTGCAATTATGACCTGGGTCCTTAACTTTTCTCAAGATTGTTATAGATAAATACTTACAAAGGGTGTTTTTTTTCTCCCCCACTTGCCCTTTTAATTTGCTAAATCATATTAAGGCCTTTCAGATCCATGTATTTTTCTGTCAACACCTTAACAGACACGTAGCCATGTTTGATCTTATTCAATTATTTGTTTTGTGTCAGGGGATGCTCCTTGAGCTAGATTCACTTGATTTGCATTTGTAGAGTTTTCCAGTATTGGCACTTCATTTGGTATTTTATGACAAGAGGCTTTATTTGAAAACATCTTGCTAAATGGTTGTTAGCTGCTTCCTGAACATACTGTACAGGACAATGTAGTTTAGAATCAAATTCAGGCTTCTTCCAACTCGTTACTATAATGCTATATTTTACATGTAAATTATATTAGGAAGCCTGTGTCTTTCCTTTAGTGATTAAGATTTCATGGAGGGGAAGAAGAATGGAAAGAAAAGGAAAAGGAAAGGAAAGGAAAGACAGTTTATTTGTTTTTAATAAGTTAGCCTCCTCTGGGGAAGATAACCTTTCTGATACCGTACATAATTGAGTAAGCCAGAATAAATTGTTGCATTCTCTACACAGGCCTCCTTTCACTCACAAGGATATTCTTTGTGCCATTTCTAACTGTACTATTGCTTTTGGAAACATTTTTAATAGAATAGACTGTGTTCATACCTGTAAGTACTTGTTTTCTTGATACCACCTTAGAAAGCATTCAAATGCATTCTCTACTAGTGTAGAGAAATTGGTGGGTTGTTTTGGTTTTGTATGTGTGTGTTTGTCTTAATAGTACCTCAGGGTAGCAAATTCATGTGTTCTCTCACTGCAGGGAAGCAGCACATTTAAAAAAAAAAAAACACCAGAGAAAATTGCCACTGCTGACTTTTGTGCAAAGAAAAGGAACAAAATGCTTGCCATGTCTTTTAGTAGTCAATGGGCCACAAATAATCCTATGGTGGCATTCTACATTTACCAGACCAGTATTAAATTTGTGAACACTTTTTTTCCAACAAAAAAACCGTTCCTACATCCTTTATGAAGGCTGTAGGAAAATGGAAAGGAAGTTAAGGAAAAGGAATGGAGGTGGTTAAAATTATGCAAAATAGTTCATCTGCAGAAAACATGCAGGAAATGGGCTTGTTTCACTTTAGAGGTGTTGGAAGGGCTGGGCTGGGGAGGGATAAGTTGCCCAGTATCCTGGGGAATTACAAGTCTGAAAGGCCGAGACCTCTGCTTTGGATGTTGCTGCAGAAGAGCCACCACATGAGGTTGTTCAGGGTGCACCTAGTGCGAGAGTGCCCAGCTGTGTTAGCCCCTGCCACACTCACTAGCCTGGGTAGGCACCAGGCTGGGGGAAGGGTGCCTGCTCTGCGGTCATCTGACTGCAGGGAGTGCTGTTTCCTCTTTGCAATGGGCTCACGGGTAGCTGAGACTGTGAGTCCCTGAAAGCATCATCACTGCTCCCTGCCACCAGCTTTGGTGGTGCCAGCCTGGGATTTGGAACCACCCAAAGGCTTTTACAGGCTATGCAGTGAGTAACTTCATCTGAAGTGAAAGGACCAAGTGATGAGGGATGTTGAGCCATCCTAAGATAGCATCATTTACTTCCTTCCGAAGTGTGGTTAAGGTCTGAGGAAGTCTTGGGCATTCATGAGGGCAAGGAGGAATTTCTGCAGGTCCTGGGCTGAGGAGGCTTAGCCAGGATTCAGTGATGCTTCAGAAACCAGGCTCAGGCCTCTGGTTACAGACTGTGACTATTGCTACTGCTTGTCACGTGGAGTTACTTCCTCTTTCTTCTTGATCTTGGAAAGGCAGGCACCTAGAAAATTCTCCAGAACCTGCCCTTTCATTTTGCTGCTGAATTGAAGTTGTAAACTAGAAATTGTAAAAGATAATGTGTCGATTTTTGTTGCAACGTAAATTGGGGGTTTGCCCAATCTAAGAGGAGCAAGTCACATTCTTCTTCCACAGTTTGTCTCAGAAGGAATGTTCAGGAGTCAGGTGTAATGATGCTTTTTTTTTTCTTTTCCAGCCACAGGACGAAGTCTTCAGGCTGGCCGCCTCCCTCAGGAACCTGGGGCTTGAGCCAGGTGCCGCCCTATGGATGGGAGATGACGGCAAATCGAGATGGGCGAGACTACTTCATCAAGTAGGTTAAACAGATGGCATGAACAATAGAATCCTTGGCCAATGGACTTCTTTATCTTTATTTATGAGAATGAACATACTTAAATGAGCCACTCATAGGCATTTAGAGGCCATTACTAAAGCAGCTGGATCTCTGAAACCAGCTGCTTATATTTCTATATATTTATTTCTATACATTTATATTTCTATATATTGTGATGTTGGGTTGCTTCATTCTTGGACAGGCACCATCGTTGAGTGACAATTCACTGTGTAGCATGGTAAGCCCGGCTCAGAGCAAAAGTTTCCGCTGTTAAATATTAGGCCAAGTCGTATTCATTGCCTGACACTAACAACCGAAGTTGGACATGCAAGAATTTCATTTACAAGGTTCTCTAGGAGTGGTCAAGAGAGGAATGTTACTTTCTTATCTGTAATTTTTTAAAAATCAGCTAAAAGGATTATGTACATTATCTGTTTTATTGTAAATTTCTCACGCTAACAGTGGCTTAGGTTTTAGATTTTTGTGGTGCTCTGGTTTTTTGTTAATTGTGGTATAGAGAGAGAGAGAAAAAGAGAGAAAGATAACATGAAATTTACCATTTTAACCAGTTTTAGGCGTACAATTCAGTGGCATTAAGTACATCCACAATGTTGTGCAGCCATTCGCTACAATCCATTTCCAGAACTTTTTCATGATGCCTGAAAGAATCTTTGTACCCATTAAACAATAACTGCCAGTTCCTCCCTCCCCTTACCCCCTGGTGACATCTATTCTACTTTCTGTCTCTCTAAGTTTATCTGCTCTAGGGACCTCATACAAGTGAAATTACATATTATCTTTTTGTCTCTGACTTCTTTCACTTAGCATAACGTTTTCAGGCTCATCTATGCTGTAGCACATGTCAGAAGTTTTTCCTTTTAATGTTCCCTTGTGTGGATAGACCACATTTTGTTTCTTCATTCATCTGTTAATGGACATTTGGGTTGTTTGCACCTTTTGTCTATTGTTACTGGTATTGTTATGAACACTGGTGTACAAGCATCGATTTGAGTCCCTGCTTTCACTTCTTCTGGACACATACCTAGGCGTGGAGTTCCTGGAACATATGGAATTGCCGGGTCAAAATTAAAGTCTGTGTTTCACTTTTTGAGGAACCACTAAACCGTTTCTTGGAGTGGCTGCAGAGTGGTCTTTTTTTTTTTTTTTTTTTTCAGTTTTGTGAAAACAGCATTTATATTTCTCAAAATGGCAAGAGTCCATACTGCCCTTTTTCTCCAACCTGAGCAAAATATCCTTAATTATAAGAAATTCATGAAACAGATTTGAAATCAGGAAGCGTGGTTGGTTCTATCCTGATTATAATAGAGCAGAGATTGGAGGCCAGAAAAAAAAATTATTTCACAACCACATGCTACATTATTTGTTCCAGCCAAGTTGATTATGGACTGATTAGGCAAACACTGGATCACCGTGAGGTGAGGGGTCATTTTTATAAAAAATATCTGCCAAGATTGTTTCTAGGGGATTTGATCTTTTTTACCAACCCCCGCCCACCACCACATACAAGTGAGGATTGTTGGAAAATAGCAACAGGGACAACACATGTGAGTGTTGTGGACAGTTTCTCAGTGTCTGAAGCCCAAATCTCTCTCCTTCCCTAGAATTGCTGCTGCACAGGACTCTCACCCCTTCAGAGCACAGTTTGTTTCTGAGGTACTTGACTCCTGGGTCCATCCCGGGAAGATCCAGGATGCCCTTGAACATGACTGGAAAGTGGCCCCCTGGCTTTCCAAGGCTTTCCTAAGGATACGCTCACAGAGATACTATCATAGGAATGGCAGTGGGAGCAGAGCCTCCCAGAATCCTCAAAGATTAGAAGAAAGGCCAATAGTTTGGCTCAAACCCCAGATTTTGAATTCATAATTTCATACCATTTGTCCAAGTCCCTTAGGCTGCTAGGAAGATGGTATTTTTTTAATATTATATTGTACCATCTATTTTGTAACACGGCTATGACCGTGTGCAGTTGGCTCAGTTAAGGTGACCTAGATGCTTTGACTCAAAACAATAAAAATTTTCAGCTGAAGAAATATAATTTTTAAAAGATATGGATTATGGGTTTATGAAGGTATGCATCAGACTTCTCTGATTAAAACAGATGTTTCTTTTCCCCTGGTTGGATTTGGGTTCCCATACATTCCAGGTCATTCGATCAATAGGTGGAAACCCAAACTGAGGCCAACTGGTTAGAGGTTCTGGGAACGTCAGCTAGCTCTGCCTTCATGCATTACCATTAGCATCACTGACATTAAGAGCCAGACTGGGTGTCAGTTTAACATTTACACTGGCCTAATGCCCACTGTTAAAACATAAGAGCAAATCAGCAGCTTAACAGAGAAACCTGCACTGATTACTAAATGGCAAGTTTTAAAACCAAAGTCACCAGTGTCATTTTTCCAAATCCATGCGGTTTCATTTTACTTGAAAAGTAAGTTTCTACAGTCCTCTCAGAGAAAGTTTTAAGATGTCAACAACAGTATTTCTTCGGAAAGTGTTTGTGCTTTATCACTAATGAGTTTTATAAATAATGACAATCATTCTTTTTCTTTCCTTTTTTTTTTTAACTTACTAGGTAATGTTTATTACAAAGAGGTACTCTAATTATCATAGTTCTCGGGAGCCCAGGTTTGCAGTGTGGAATATTTCTGTACTCATTAGTTTTAGAAGTTAAAGGGACAATTTGAAAATTAATCTATGGTTAGTAATTAGCACCTTTGCATTGAATTTTTCACTCTCTTGCATATTTTTTGGAAGAGAAATTTAGATGTTTTCTTTTTTGTTTATCTCGTCTTAGGATGTAAATAATGACCCACATCAGACAACTGTTTTTGATGGAGGTACAAGTATTCCAAGTGACAGACAAAGCTATGGGAGGAAGTTGGCTTTTATGTGTTCAAAGTTAGAGTCTAACAACTAAATAATGAGATAATTCTAACATAATGAGTCTTTCAGAACGTGGCCCAGGAGAGTTCAAAATGTGCTCAAGTTTCATCTTCCCTCTTCCATACCCAATTATTTAGGATAGGGCTGGGTAACCTGTTATCTATAGAGTTACTGATTCACGGGGTTAAATGAAGGGTGCAATAAACACATGCTAATACATGTTTTTACAATACCATATAGGCTGCAAACTAATGGTTCTCAACCTTGGCCACACATTGGAATAGACTGAGGATCAGTAAAAAATCCTGATGCCTGGGTCTGGGGTTGAGCCTGGAAATAATGAGTCTCAGGAGCTCCCCAGGTAATTCTAATGAACAGCTATGGTTGCTGCTGTAAAGCACTTGTCAACACATGATGTCATTTATTTGGCTTGAACACAGAAATGATTAACTCCATTTTTCCGGATGGTAAAACTGAGACTCAGCCTATGAGAAAGAACAACTTTTGTTGATATTCTTGGAGAAATATGAAGTGCAGTTTTAAGGAACAGAAAACATTGTTTAAGAAATACGATAGATGCAAATTTAAAATTTCTCAGTTCCTTATTATTACCAGTTAAGAGAGAGCAGAGCAGGGAAAGGGAGGAAGACAGATGGAAAGAAAGAAACTACAAGGAAAAGGAAAGAGTCATGGGAGAGCGTGTCCCAGTGAGAAATGGATAAAAGAGGGAGAGATGAAGAGAAAGAGAAATGAAGAGAAACAGAGAAAATGAGATACTCTAAGGTGATTGTTACAATAACAGCATCAATTAATAATAACTTTAGATGTAGGCATAGATGGAGAGGGATATAGATATATTATAGATCCAATCATAGATACAGATATAGAAATAGATATAGATGTGGATATACATATAGATGATAGAGAATATAGACATTGACGTATTAATACAGATATAGATGGGTATAGATATATAGATGGATATAGACTATAGGTATAGATGATAGAGCTATAGATATGGATATGGGTATAGATGACTAGATACAGATACAGACTATAGATGAGTGACTATACAATCACATTCACGCAGGAGAGTCCTGGTTTATGGGTATCATTCTGAAGTAATTAGACAGCACCTCCTTTTGCTCTCAAAGTGTTCTGGTTTGGATAACACAAGATAAGGTATTTTAAAAATACATGTTTAAAAGTCAGAGAATGAGGAACACCATTTTTTAGTTAAATTGGGTAAAAATATGCTTGTTTGACTGTGAAGGTAGGGAGAGTTAATGCAAAAGTACCATGATTCATAAATCTGGAACTTTGGTTTTGTAAATTACAGGAAAAAATTAAACATGAGCAAAATAAATATTAAAATACTAGCTGGCCAAATAGATTATTATGATGAGCCAAGTCAGAGTCTGGGGATAGAGATGGGGGTTGGAGAGGAGACTGGAGGATTAGTTCCGAAACACATGGCCTGATTTTTCAAGTTATAAATTTAAGAGGCTTTTTCTTGTTGGCCTGCTGGCTTCCTGGCCACCTTCATCCTGTGTACACAAAAAGTAGCCCTGTATGAGGATTGGACAAGACATGCTGTTCTATTATTCTACCAGCAATTCCCACGGTGGGCAATTAAACTGAGTTACTATCTCCTTAATGCAGAATAATTCAACTCTGAATCCTGAAGAGTGGAGATTAGTAATGAGATGTGGAAACTTCCACTTTGTTCTCCAGTATGGGCTTGGCTCAACTTGGGAGTAGTTTAGTCATTCCCATCTGCCAATCTATTCCATGGTCAATGTGGAATGTATTTTTGGCTTATCTATCTATAGAAAATAATAATCTGAATAAATACAAGTAATTTGTGTGCCCTTTCTTATCAACCACAGCAGAAGACAGTCAAGTCAACATGATAGGATTCTGTCATCATGGAAATTAGAAATAGAAAAGCCTTACCTCATTCTTCTGTGGGAGCCCCAAAGTATTTACCCACTCTAATAGGTTATCTTCAGATATTATTTGGTAGTTCTAGGGCTATTCTTTGGATATTTTTTTCTTGATTTTTACTACAAGATTTCATGAGACTTTTACTGTTATTCTGTGGAGTCCCTTTATCTGTTACTCTGTGGTGAATTCCCTTAAACTTTTTCTTCTCTAAAATTGTTTTTAAATATCAAGAAGAGTTAAGGTGTACAGTTGGGATGTGGATATTGTGGTTGTGCCCATCATCCCCTGTGATATTTTTTATATTTGGAGCAGACACCAATTTCCTACTTTATCAAGCCTACGTTTTAAATACACACCTAACAAAGGACAAATTGATCTGAGAGATTACACAAGTTGTTATCTTTTGTCTCTGCCAATAAAATGCTGCAGGTCTTTGTGGAAATTAACAGTTGTGCCCATGAAGGAAATAAGAGAAATCTCTTGGTGATGGGTTACTCTGTTATTCTGTGAGGTTTATAAGCATCCAAAGAGTTAATAACTAGCAATATGTTAGAAAACAGGCAGTTTGCCTCATTTTTTGTGGGTGTTTTTGATGAACAATTCTTAAATAAAATATGTTGCTTTTGAGTACACATGATGGGTTCTGCATAAAAAGCAAATACTTGCCTCATGGCAAGAGCAAATGTCATTTGGTTCAATGAGTTCCTGGATCCCAAGCATCCAGTCACGAGGAGGAAAGTATATTGTAATTTTGGAATGGGGGGAATGAAGTCAATATGATAGTATCATTACATGAAATGAAAGGTAATTATGCCCTGTCAATACAAAAGCTTCCCAGGCTGAACATCAGGGGCTGTTTATTCCCTTCATTGGAGCAGATTTGTTTTCTTTTGAATCTGACAAAGCACCTATCTGCTGAGTTAATAATCACTGCTCCCAGCTGGAAGGTAAGTTTGCAGAGTTGATGGAAGGGCTTTTAACAGAAAAGCTCTGAAATGACTCTATCATTCCAGATCTAATTTGGCATATGGCACAAAGAGCTGTGCTAGGCAAACTTCTCCTGTTTCGGAGGCTGTTTCATTTTCCCTGTGCATTTCTTCTTGAAACTTTGCTGGCTTACTTAATCTGGCCTTCACTCTAGGACAAATCCCTGAGTTGCTCTCCTTATTTGTCCAGCAGGCCAGAGTATCTGGAGGGATTGTAATTATCTGAAGTTCCTTGGGCCACTTGACTATAACAGAGTTGGGGCATGCACATTCAGGCCAAGCTGTGGACAGCAGGTTAGCTAGTGCACTGGGTCGCCTCTTTCTTCTCCTGTGCTGTATATAGCCCCTAGGGATGTGCAGGAGGTGGGTCACAAAGTCCATTCAGTATCACAGGGATGGCCAACCTGTGCAAAGGAGAAGCACCTGGAGGACCAGGTTTCCATCACAGCCTGTAATTGAAATACTAGCTTGGGGCTGCCTGCCACCCTTGATTTTTTTGAGTGGCCTCTGGACCTCTTCTTTCTAGATTGAGCCAACCCTTGCAGAGAGCAATTTTGATGTTATCGCCTAAGGCTGGGGCACAGGCAGAAATTCTGGCCTGTGCCAAATGCCACATGGGGGTGTGGGTGTTGCTGCCAAGTAAATTGGCTGAGCTTAAGAGGACATAGAATCACCTTGCTGGCTGGTGTCTTTTCAGTATTGTCTGCACTCCAGCATAAAAGAAGGAGGCCGGGCGCGGTGGCCCACGCTTGTAATCCCAGCACTTTGGGAGGCCGAGGCGGGCGGATCACAAGGTCAGGAGATCGAGACCATGGTGAAACCCCGTCTCTACTAAAAATACAAAAAATTAGCCGGGCATGGTGGCGGGTGCCTGTAGTCCCAGCTACTCGGAGAGGCTGAGGCAGGAGAATGGCGTGAACCTGGGAGGCGGAGCTTGCAGTGAGCCGAGATTGCGCCACTGCACTCCAGCCTGGGCGACAGAGCAAGACTCCGTCTCAAAAAAAAAAAAAAAAAAAAAAAAAAAAAAAAAAAAAAAAAAAAATCAAAAAAAGAAGGAGAGCAGGGCCAGGAGCAGTGTCTCACACCTGTAATCCCTGCACTTTGGGAGGCCGAGGTGGGCGGATCACCTGAGGTCAGGGGTTCGAGACCAGCCTGACCAACATGGAGAAACCCTGTCTCTACCAAAAATACAAAATTAGCCAGGCATGGTGGCACATGCCTTAAATTCCAGCTACTTGGGAGGCTGAGGCAGGAGAATCGCTTGAATCTGGGAGGCAGAGGTTGCGGTGAGCCAAGATCGTGCCATTGCACTCCAGCCTGGGCAACAAGAGCAAAACTCCATCTCAAAAAAAAAAAAAAGGAAAGAAAAAAAGGGAGAGCAACTGAGACAGGAGGGTTGGTGACAGAAGTGCCATACTGTGGTCCACCAAAAGGTGAGAAACTGCAGTTCCTGCCAAGCTCTTATCCTGTAGCTCCTCTCAAAGCTTGAATAAAGCCTTGTTATTAATGGCCAATTTCTGGTGAAGAGCTCCTTCAATTGCAAGGATGATAAGAGATCACAGTACTCTTAGAGCCAGTGAACACTCAGATCAGTCTGAGTCAAGAGTAGCCATGTCACATATTTGCTGCACGGAGCATGCCATCCAGCTGCTCCATAAACACAGGTTTGGCATTAGGTGTTCAGGTTGGGAAGGCTGGGAGAAACTCAAAAATGCTTTTTGACCTTAAGGGGTGCCGCTGAACACATGGGGCTTGCTCCATGATTTTTAGGACCTGTTGCAAAATGAAAATGCAGGCCCCTTGTTCAAAAAGCAGGATAAAAGTGCTGGAAAAGGTATGAAAATGTAAAGCTTTTCCCCTTCTTCTGTGGTCTCTCTGTCAACATGTCATAGAGTTTTTTATTTCCTATTTAATGACTTTTTTTAAGACGGAGTCTCTCTCTGTCGCCAGGCTGGAGCGCAATGACATGATCACGGCTCACTGCAACCTCTGCCTCCTGGGTTGAAGAGATTCTCCTGCCTCAGACTCCTGAGTAGCTGGGATTACAGGCACGCACCACCACGCCCAGCTAATTTTTGTATTGTTACTAGAGATGGAGTTTCACCATGTTGGCCAGGATGGTCTCAATCTCTTGACCTCGTGATCTGCCTGCCTCAGCCTCCCAAAATGCTGGGATTACAGGCGTGAGCCACTGCAGCAGGCCTATTTAATGACATTTCATAATAAGACACATGAAAATTTTAAATTATTAGCAGGAATTTTACTGATCATCCTTGTATGATGAAAGTTTCAGATGAAAATATAAGAGCATTAACTTGTCTGAAGAATCACTGAAACGATACAATTTGTATTTCATAGCTTATACATGCATATGTCTTTCATTCTAATCAGAACAGTAGAAATGCTGCACACAACTAACTCAATTGTTTTTATTATACTTCTTAATATGAGCACATCCTACTAACACTCCCTCCCCTTTGGCTCACTGGTGAGTAAGGGAGAACTGAAAGGAAAAGAACAGTGGGCTGCCCTATCTTTCCCTTTCCTTCTGTCATCGTTTTCAGTGTAAGTGGTTGGCTAATACAGAGAAGTAACACAAGTAAGAAAGGATATGGCAGGGTTCCTTGATCATTCATGTTTCTTAGAAGGTCATGTCTGTTAAAAACTCATTAGCCTTTAGCCATCACCTCCCAACCTCACCTCTTGACTCTTTTTAAAAAATCATTTCTCACATGGCCTTCTCAATAAAGGCTTAGCAAAGAGGAATGATTGCTTTTAGCTGTTGACTCCCTCAGAAAGCAATCTCCATGCCCTGTCAAGGATAGGTGTTCTCACAAAAAGATATATACTTTTCTTCCCCCACCCCCAAGGTAATCCTCTAATCCAGGTCAGCAAACCTTTTCTGTAAATGGTCACATAGTAAATATTTTAGGCTTTGGAGGCCATGTGGTCTCTGTTATGACTCAACAGTGCAAGTCTGCCGTGGTAGTGTTAAAGCAGTCATAGGAAACATGTAAATAAATGGACATGGTTGTGTTCCAATAAAACTTTATTTATAAAAACAGACTGGGGGCCGGATGTGACCCATGAGCTATATAGTACTTTGCCAATCCCTACTCTAAAACATCATCCATTTGAGCCCATTCTTATATTTTTAATTCACTAATTGACAAATTTTCAAAACCTTCCCATGAAATGAGGAGCTGACACGTGTTTTATGTTTGAAAGAAACTAGGGCAGAGATTAGTAAAATGACTTTTCTGAGGTTGCAGGGAGCTAAAAATGGACCTCAGAGCCCCAGTTTGTCCTACTTGTTGCCAGAAAGCTCTATGACGTGTCTTATGTCAGCATGCAGTTCTTGCATAGCTCTGACACCTATGACCTACCTTAAAGGTTATTCTAGGAACAATGTCAAAATTCACCAGAGAAGTACAACTTTTAATATGAAAACGCCATGACCCCTCCCTTCCTTTTGGTGGGTGTTCACAGGGAGGAGGTCTGCTAATCAATCACAGGGTTTGCAGCTGCTCTCCCCCTCTAACCAGCACCTTTGTGGGAGGGGTACAGAGGACAGGAAATGATAGCAGGGGGCAGCCCAGTCACAATGGAATGCTGAATACAAGTGCAAATAATTATTAGGAAGGTGAAAATTACATAGCAATTTGCTCTAACTAATGGTCGACAGAAAAACAGCCCCATTGTACTTTCAAAAAGTTAATTGTCCATAGTGTTTTGGAAAAATCTTGCTTATTATCATTGTGGAATTTTATAAGGCTGCTGTGTAAATGTTCTCAACTCATTTTTGGTGATATTCTGTTCTAGATTGTTCTCTCAGCTTCTATAACACCATTCTCCTTTTGCTCCAAGCTCATGGGAGGTTCCTCAGGTGGTTCTTTCTTTTTTTTTTTAAGCTCAACATTTAAACTTCAGTTTCCCACATTATCAAGCCCACATTCCTACATAAAACCCCCAAAAGGGTAAAGGATTAATGAGTTGAATATGTTGGTACCATTTGGTTTTGGTCCAGAAATTACTGGAGACTCATGACTATTCTCCTACAGGAGATAAAGGAGACCAACAAAGATCAGTTTGCACTGCCTAGAATATTGTCTGGGAAATAGTATGCAGTTAATAAGTATTTGTCGAATAGATGTTTAGATGTATGTTTGTATCAGTGGATGGGTGGATGAATGGATGGATGGGTGAATAAGCCTCTTTCTGAAGCCTTATATTCAGTGGGCCATGAGGGAAAATGCTGATACACAAATCAGTGAGTATCTCTTCTTAAATTACTGACGTAGAAATGTCACTAGAAGAAATTAGGCATTAGCTGGGTGCAGTGGCTCATGCTTGTAATCCCAGCACTTTGGGAGGCCAAGGCAGGCAGATCACAAGGTCAGGGGTTTGAGACCAGCCTGACCAACAGGGTGAAACCCCATCTCTACTAAAAATACAAAAATTAGCCAGGCATGGTGGTGCATGCCTATAATCCCAGCTACTCAGGAGGCTGAGGCAGGAGAATCACTTGAACCCAGGAGGCAGAGATTGCAGTGAGCCGAGATGGCACCATTGCACTTCAGCCTGGGCGACAGAGTAAGACTGTGTCTCAAAAACAAAAAAAAAGAATTTAGGCATTTAGTGGGATACACCTTACTCCTGCAAGAATGGCCATAATCAAAAAACCAAAAAAATAGTAGATATTGACGTGGATGCAGTGAACAGGGAACATTTCTACACTGCTGGTGGGAATATAAGCTAGTACAACCACTATGGAAAACAGTATGGAGATTCCTTAAACAACTAAAAGTAGAACTACCATTTGATCCAGCAATCCCACTACTGGGTATCTACCCAGAGGAAAAGAAGTCATACGAAAAAGATACTTGCACATGCATGTTTACAGCAGCACAATTCGCAGTTCCAAAAACGTGGAACCAACCCAAATGCCCATCAATCAACAAGTGGATTAAGAAACTTTGGTGTATATATATATGATGGAATACTACTCAGCCATAAAAAGGAATGAATTAATAGCATTCACAGCGACCTGGATGAGATTGTAGACTATTATTCTAAGTGAAGTAACTCAGGAATGGAAGGCCAAACATCATATGTTCTCACTCATAAGAATGTCAAGGCATAAAAATGACACAATGGACTTCGGGGACTCAGAGGAAAGAGTGGGAAGCAGGTAAGGAATAAAAGACTACAAACAGGGTACAATGTATACTGCTTGGGTGATGGGTGCACCAAAATCTCACAAATCACCACTAAAGAACTTACTCATGTAACTAAACACCACCTGTTCCCCAATAACCTATGGAAATAAAAAAAATTATAAGAATTTAGGCATTTAAGTAAAGCCTATATTTTATAATAAGACACTAAACGTTTATCAAAACCTTGTCACCAATTCATATGTTAGTGTGGCTGTTTATCAGAAATTCAAGATGCAATAAAATTATCTTTCTGGAAATAGTGTGGTTGCAGTGTATTTTAGCAACAAGTGGCATAGAATAATAAAGCACAGAAATAAGAGTAAAAACACTTGGGGTAAAATCCCAGCTCTTTCAGTGTTAGCTCTGTGATGGTGGATTATCACTGGGACACTGTTGGCCTCACTTTTCTCATTATACAACAATGTGTTTGGACTAGAAATCTGTATCATCTGGGAATCCTGTGAGGTACAAGCAACAAAAAAATTCTAAATCAATTTGGCTTCAATGATAAAAATAATTTGTTGGTTTATGTACCTAAAAAATAAGTGATAAAACTGTTACAGCCAAAAGGAGCCTAAGGATACATGACAACTCAATATAATATGCTATGCTGGTTGGAATTTTGGAACAAATAATGGACATTAGGTAAAACCTAAAGAAATCTGAATAAAATATGGACTTCAGTTAATAATAATGTATCAATATTGGTTCATAAATTGTGACAAATGTACCACACTAATGTAAGATGTTAACCATAGGGGAAACTGAGTGCCACATATACAGGAATGCTCTGTACTCTGTAATTTTTCTGCAAATCTAAAAGTGTTCTAAAATAATGTCAGACATAAGAAATACACAAAACAGGATAATGTCAGCAAGATGGCAGACTAGGAAGCTTCAGTTCCTCATTCTCCCACAGAGCCACAAAATTAACAAGTTATTGACCAGAATAACTTTGTGAGAATTCTAAAGACCAGTCGAAAAGTTACAGCATCTAGACCAATGTAAAACCAAGAAGGAATTCCAGCAGAAAAGAAAGGAAACTTTTAAAAAGTTTTGCATACCTGTTATCAATGCTTCTCTCCCTATCTGATTTAGCATAGTGCAACTAACAGGAAACCTCCCACCTTGGGAATCCTCTTTTAGGATGAAAACAAAAGAGCAGACCATGCATCTAGCATTTGGGTTAGTCTGGAGGCTGCCTAAGGAACTGGTTCCTGAGTTACGTTACTCAGAGCACTGATGGGACTTGGTGAAGCACTGGTGGCCTTGTTTGGAAGCTGCTGAAAACAAGACATGATCCTCATGGCATGTTATAGCTGCAGTTCCAAAGGCAGACACCAGCAGAATGTTCACAGGCTTCTAAGAAGAAACAGAAACAACAAGCTGCTTAGGAAATTGGAGATGTTTAAAAGCATAGACACAAACGCAGAGAAGACAGCATATCCTTAGAAAAAGTTTGGCAAGGTCCTAGAATTTATAGCGGAGCTAATCCGTGAAGATTTTTCCCTGCACAAAGTCAGTCTATAAAGACTAGGAGAGGTGGTTGTTTCTCAAATGCCCAAGTCTCAACAACAGCAGCAATGAATCCCAAGGCATACTAGGAGAGAGGAAAACCTGGCCCAATCAAAGTGCCAAAATAAAACTCCAGAAACTGACCCTAAAGAAACACAGACTAATTCTCCCTCACAAAGAATGTAAAGTAACTGTACTAAACATGCTCAGTGAACTAAAATGGAACACAGATAAACAACTAAATAAATTCAGGAAAATGATGCATGAACAAAATAATCATATCAACAAAGAGACACAAACTATAAAGAAGAACCAAACAAATTCTGGAAGTGAAAAATATAATAACAGAACAGAAAAAAATTCAAGAGGTTTCAAAAGAAGACTGGATTTGACAGAAAAAACAAACAAACTTGAAGACAGATTATTAGAAGTCATTATTAGAAGTAATCAAGTCAGAGGATTAAAAAGAAAAAAATAAAAGTGAAGAGAGCCTAAGAGACTTATGGACACTGACAGGTAAACCATTATATGCATGATGGGAGTCCCAGAACAAAAAGAGAGGGAGTAAGTGTTATTTGAACCAATAATGGCCAAAAACTTTTCAAACTTGAGGAAAAAAATGAGCATACAAATTCAAGAAGCTCAAAGAACTACGACCAGGATAAATTCAAAAAGACCCACACGAAGATGCATTGTAATCAAATTATCAAAAGTCAAAGTCAAAGAATCTTGAAAGCAGCAAGAGAAAAATAATTCATCACATACAAAACAGCTTCCATAAGTTTATCAGTGGAATTACCAATAGATAACTTACAGGCCAGAAGGAAGTGACAAAGAATACTGTATCCAGAAACTGCCACAGCCACCCAACCTTCAGCAGCCACCACCCTGAACAGTCAGCAGCCATCAACGCCAAGGCAAAATCTTCCATTAGCAAAAAGATTATGATTTGCTGAAGGCTCAGACAATTGTTGCCACATTTTAGCAATGAAGTATTTTTAACTAAGGTGTGTACATTGTTTTTTAAGGCACAGTGTTATTGCACATTCAGTAGACTATAGTATGCTATGAACATATTTTTTAAGTTCTGGGATACATGTGTAGGACATGCAGGTTTATTACACAGGTAAACATCTGCCATGGTAGTTTACTGCACCTATCAACCCATCACCTTGGTATTAAGCCCCACATGCATTAGCTATTTATCCTGATGCTCTCCCTTCCCCCACAACCGCCAACTACAGGCCCCAGTGTGTGTTGTTCCTCTCTGTGTCCATGTGTTCTCATTTTTCAGCTCCTGCTGGTAAGTGAGAACATGTGGTCTTTGGTTTTCTGTTCCTGCATTAGTTTGCTGAGGATAATGGCTTTGAGCTCCATCCATGTCCCTGCAAAGGACATGATCTCATTCCCTTTTATGGCTGCATAGTATTCTGGGGTGTATACGTACCACATTTTCTTTACCCAGTCTATCATTGATGGGCATTTAGATTGATTCCATGTCTTTTCTATTGTAAATATTGCTGCAATGAACATATGTGTGCATGTAACTTTATAATAGAATGATCTATATTCCTTTGGGTACATACCCAGTAATGGGATGGCTGAGTCAAACGGTATTTCTGGTTTTAAGTTTTTGAGGAATTGCCCTACTGTCTTCCACAATGGTTGAAACTAATTTACATTACCACCAAAAGCGTGAAAGCATTCCTATTTCTCCACAGCCTTGCCAGCATCTGTTGTTTCTTGACTTTTTAATAATTACCATTCTGACTGGCATGAGATGATATCTTATTGTGGTTTTGATTTGCATTTCTCTGATGATCAGTGATGTTGAGCTTTTTATCATATATTTCTTGGCCACATAAATGTTTTCTGTTGAGAAGCATCTGTTCATATCCTTTGCCCACTTTTTAATAGGGTTGTTTTTTCTTGTAAATTTGTTTAAATTCCTTGTAGATTCTGGATATGAGACCTTTGTCAGATGGATATATTGCAAAAATTTTCTCCCATTCTATATGTTGTATGTTCACTCTGATGATAGTTTATTTTGCTGTGCAGAAGCTCTTTAATTAGATCCTATTTGTCAATTTTTGTTTCTGTTGCAATTGATTTTGATGTTTTTA
The DNA here is from genome assembly GCF_006542625.1 of Nomascus leucogenys. Lineage (NCBI taxonomy): Eukaryota > Metazoa > Chordata > Mammalia > Primates > Hylobatidae > Nomascus > Nomascus leucogenys. The sequence goes on from NC_044406.1 coordinate 11,006,308, forward strand.
TCATGAAATCTTTGCCTGTGCCTACGTCCTGAATGGTATTGCCTAGATTTTCTTCTAGGGATTTTATATAGTTTTGCATTTTACATTTAAGTCTCTAATCGCTCTGGAGTCAATTTTTGTATAAGATGTAAGGAAGGGGTCCAGTTTCAATTTTCTACATATGGCTAGCCAGTTCTCCCAGCACCATTTATTAAATAGGGAATTCCTTCCCCATTGCTTGTTTCTGTCAGGTTTGTCAACAATCAGATAATTGTAAATGTGCAGTCATATTTCTGTGATATCTATTCTGTTCCATTGGTCTATGTGTCTGTTTCTGTACCAGTACCATGCTGTTTTCATTACTGTAGCCTTACAATATAGTTTGAAGTCTGGTAGAGTGATGCCTTGAGCTTTGTTCTTTTTGCTTAGGATTGTCTTGGCTATATGAGCTCCTTTTTGGTTCCATATGAATTTTAAAGTAGTTTTTGCTAATTCTGTGAAGAATGTCAATGGTAGTTCAATGGGAATAGCACTGAATATATAAATTACTTTGGGCAGTATGGCCATTTTCGTGGTATTGATTCTTCCTATCCATGAGCATGGAATGTTTCTCCATTTGTGTGTGTCCTCTCTGATTTCTTTGAGCAGTGGTTTCTAGTTCTCCTTGAAGAGGTCCTTCACTTCCCTTGTTAGCTGTATTCTTAGGTGTTTTATTCTCTTTGTAGCAATCGTGAATGGAAGTTCATTCATGATTTGGCTCTCTGCTTGTCTATTGTTGGTGTATAGGAATGCTTGTGATTTTTGCACATTGATTTTGTATCCTGAGACTTTGCTGAAGTTGCTTATCAGCTTAAGAAGCTTTGGGGCTGAGATGATGGGGTTTTCTAGATATGGGATCATGTCGTCTACAAACAGAGACAGTTTGACTTCCTCTCTTCCTAGTTGAATACACTTTATTTCTTTCTCTTGCCTGATTGCCCTGGCCAGAACTTCCAATACTATGTTGAATAGGAGTGGTGAGAGAGGGCATCCTTGTCTTGTGCCAGTTTTCAAGGGGAATGCATCCAGCTTTGGCCCATTCAGTATGATACTGGCTGTAGGTTTGTCATAAATGGCTTATTATTTTGAGGTATGTTCCATCAATACCTAGCTTATTGAGAGTTTTTAACATGAAGAGATGTTGAATTTTATCAAAGGCCTTTTCCACCTCTGTTATCAAATGGTTTTTGCCTTTAGTTCAGTTTATGTGATGAATTACGTTCATTGATTTGCATATGTTGAACCAGCCTTGCATCCTGGGGATTAAGCCAACTTAATTGTGGTGGATAAGCTTTTTGATGTGCTGCTGGGATTTGGTTTGCCAGTATTTTATTGAGGATTTTTGCATCGATGTTCATCAGGGATATTGACCTGAAGTTTTTCTTTTTTGTTGTATCTCTGCCAGGTTTTGGTATCAGGATGATGCTGGCCTCATAAAATGAGTTAGGGAGGAGTCTCTCCTTTTCAATTGTTTACAGTAGTTTCAGAAGAAATGACACTAGCTCCTCTTTGTACCTTGGGTAGAATTCAGCTGTAAATCCATCTGGCACTGGGCTTTTTTTTTTTGGTTGGTAGGCTATTTATTACTGCCTCAATTTCAGAACTTGTTATTGGTCTATTCAGGGATTCAGCTTCTTCCTGATTCAGTCTTGGGAGAGTGTATATGTACAGGAATTTTTCCATTTCTTCTAGATTTTCTAGTTTATTTGCATAGAGGTATTTATAGTATGCTCTGATGGTTGTTTCTATTTTTGTGGGGTCAGTGGTGATATCCCCTTTATTATTTTTATTATGTTTATCTGATTCTTCTCTCTTATTAGTCTAGCTAGCAGTCTATTTCATTAATTTTTTTCAAAAAACCAGCTCCTGGATTCACTGATTTTTTTAAATGTGTTTTCATGTCTCTACCTCCTTCAGTTCTGCTCTGATATTGGTTGTTTCTTGTCTTCTGCTAGCTTTGGGGTTTGTTTGCTCTTGGTTCTCTAGTTATTTTATTTGTGATATTAGGGAGTCAATTTGAGATCTTTCTAACTTTTCGATGTGGCCATTTAGTGCTAGAAATTTCCCACTTAACACTGCTTTATCTGCGTCCCAGAGATTCTGGTATGTGGTCTCTTTTTTCTCATTGGTTTCAAAGAACTTCTTGATTTCTGCCTTAATTTCATTAGTTACCCAAGAGTCATTCAGGAGCAGGTTGTTCAATTTTCGTGTAATTGTGTGGTTTTGAGTGAGTTTCTTAATCTTGAGTCCCAATTTGATGGCACTGTGATCTGAGAGGCTGTTATGATTTCAGTTGTTTTGCATTTCTTGAGGAGTGTTTTACTGCCCTTTATGTGATCTATTTTAGAGTAAGTGCCATGTGGCACTGAGAAGAATGTATAGTCTGTTATTTTTGAGTAGAGAGTTCTGTAGATATCTATTAGGTCCATTTGATCCAGAGCTGAGTTCAAGTCATGAATATCTTTGTTAATTTTCTGTCTCGATGTTCTGTCTAATATTGACAGTGGGGTCAATAGTGGGAGACTTCTCCCACTATTACTGTGTGGCAGTCTAAGTCTCTTTGTAAGTTTCTAAGAACTTGTTTTATGAATCTGGTTGCTCCTGTATTGGGTGCATATGTATATTTAGGATAGTTAGCTCTTCTTGTTGAATTCACCCCTTTACCATTATATAATGCCCTCCTTTGTCTTTTTTTATCTTTGTTGGTTTAAAGTCTGTTTTATCAGAAATTAGAATTGCAACCCCTGCTTTTTTCTGCTATTTGCTTGGTAAATTTTTTTCCATCCCTTTATTTTGAGCCTGTGTGTGTCTTTGCATGTGAGATGGGTCTCTTGAATACTGCAAGCTGATGGGTCTTGACTCTTTATCCAACTTGACATTCTGTGTCTTTTAATTGGAGCATTTAGGCCATTTACATTTAAGATTAATATTGTTATGTGTGAATTTAATACTGTCACCATGATGCTAGCTGGTTACTTTGCAGACTTGTTGATGTAGTTGCTTCATAGTGTCATTGGTCTTTGTACTTCAGTGTGTTTTTGTAGTGGCTTGTGATGGTTTTTCCTTTCCGTATTTAGTGCTTCTTTCAGGAACTCTTGCAAGGCAGGCCTGGTGGTGACGAATTCCCTCAGCATTTGCTTGTCTGAAAAGGATTTTATTTCTTCTTCACTTATGAAGCTCAGTTTGGCCAGATATGAAATTCTGGGTTGGAAATTCTTTTCTTTAAGAATGTTGAATATTGCCCCCCAATCTCTTCTGGCTTGCAGGGTTCCTGCTGAGAGATCTGCTGTTATTCTGATGAGCTTCCCTACCTAGGTGACCTGGCCTTTCTCTCTGGCTGCCCTTAACATTTTTTCCTTCATTCTGACCTTGGAGAATTTGATGATTATGTGTCTTGGGGTTGATCTTCTCATGGAGTATCTTACTGGGGTTCTCTAGATTTACTGAATTTGAATGTTTGCCTGTCTTGCTAGGTTGGGGAAGTTCTCCTGGATGATATCCTGAAGTATGTTTTCCAACTTGGTTCTGTTCCTCCTGTCTTTTTCAGGTACTCAACCAGTCATCGGTTCAGTCTTTTTACATAATCCCATAGTGCTCAGAGGTTTTGTTCATTCCTTTTCATTCTTTTTTTTTTTCTTCTAATCTTGTCGACCTGTCTTATTTCAGCAAGATAGTCTTCATGCTCTGAAATTCTTTCCTCTGCCTGGTCTATTTGGCTATTGATACTTGTGGTTGCATTGTGAAGTTCTTGTGTTGTGTTTTTCAGCTCCATCAGGTCATTCATGTTCCTCTCTAAACTGGTTATTCTGGTTAATGGCTCCTGAAATGTTTTATCATGATTCTTAGCTTCTTTGTATTGGGTTAGAACATACTCCTTTAGCTCAACAAAGTTCATTATTACCCCCTTCTGAAGCCTACTTCTGTCAATTCATCCACCTCAGCCTCTGCCCAGTTCTGTCCCCTTGCTGGAGAGGTGTTCTGATCATATGTAGGAGAAGAGGCACTCTGGCTTTTTGAGCTTTCAGTCTTTTTTTGTTGATTCGTTCTTATCTTCATGAGTTTATCTAGCTTTAATCTTTGAGGCTGCTGACCTTTGGATGGGGTTTTTGTGGAGACTTTTTTGTTGATGCTATTGTTGTTACTTTGTTTGTTTTTCTTTTAACTGTCAGGCCCCTCTTCTGTAGGGTTGCCATGGTTTGCTGGGAATCCACTCCAGAACCTGTTTGTCTGGGTCCCTTCCACACCTGGAGGTATCACCAGTAGAAGCTGCACAACAGCAAAGATGGCTGCCTGCTCCTTCCTCTGGGATCTCTGTCCCAGAGGGGCACCAACATGATGCTAGCAGGAATGCCCCTGAATAAGGTATCTGGTGACCCCTGTTGAGGGTTCTCATCCAGTCAGGAGGCACAGGATCCAGGACCTGCTTAACGAAGCACTCTGGCTGCCCCTTGGCAGAGGGGGTGTGCCGCACTGGGGGGATTCCCACTAATCTGGAGTGCCGGGATTCCTCAGAGCCAGCAGGGGAAAGACTAAGTCTGCTGATCCATGGAGACTGTGGCCTCCCCTCCCGCCAGGGGCTCTTTTCCAGGGAGATTTGAGTTCTGTCCTTAAACCCCTAGCTGGAGTTGCTGAAATTCCTGCAGGGAGTCCCCGCCCGGTGAGGAGAGATGGGTCAGAGTCTGGCCTAAAGAGGCAGTCTGGCCACGATCTGCCACAGCTGCCGTGTGGGCTATGGGGTAGTCCTCCTGGGTCCAAACCATCCAGTCTCCCCAGCCCCAGCAGACTGGAGCTGCAGCAATGGTGGCCACCCCTCCCCCTGGGAGGTCAGTCATCTTAGGCAGCAGGCAGCCACAGTGATGGCCTCTGGCCCTTCTCCGTGTGAGCTCAATAGTCTTAGGCAGTAGGCAACCATAGAGATGATAGCTACCCCTCCCCCTGTAAATTGGTAGTCTTGGGCAGTCTCCAGCCGAGTGGCTGCTGAGAATCTGTACAGCTATGTGCTTGGGACCCAAGGCCCTGGTGGCATGGGCTCAAGAGGGGAATCTCCTGATTCCCGGGTTGCACAGATTTGTGGAAAAAACCTTTGGCTGATACCAAAGCCAGACAAAGACATTACAAGAAAATAAAACTAGAGCCCAATAACCCTGATGAACATTGATGCAAAAATCCTCAAGAAAATACTAATACACTGAATTCAACAGCACATTAATGCAGAAAAAGCATTTGATAAGATTCAACAACCTTTCATGATAAAAGAAAAAACACTCAGCAAACTAATAGAAGGAAACTACCTCAAAATAATAAAGGCTATCTATAAAAAGCCCAAAGTTAACATTATACTTAACGCTGAAAAACTGAATTTTTCCTCTAGAATTAGGAAGGTGGCAAGGACACCTACTTTCACCACTTCTATCCGACATAGCATTGGAAGTCCTAGCCAGGGCAATTAGGCAAGGGAAAAAAATAAAACATCCAAATTGGAAAGGAAGAGCTAAAATTATCTCTATTCACATATGACATGAGCTTATATGTAGAAAACACCAAGAATTACGCGCATGCACACACACACACAAACTGCTAAAACAAATTCAGCAAAGTTACAGGACACAGAAAAATCAGTTGCATCTAAAAAGGAATAATCAAAAAGGAAATTAAGAAAATAATTCCATTTACAATAGCACTAAAATAAAATACTTCAGAATAAACCTAACCAAGGAGATGAAAGACTTATACACTGAAAACTATAAAACATTGCTGAAAGAAAGTAAAGAAGACAAAAATAAATGGAAAGACATTCCATACTAATGGATTGGAAGACTTAATATTATTAAATGTCAATATTGCCCAAAGCAGTCTACAAATTCAACACAATTCCTGTAAAAATGACAATGAAATTTTTTTCAGTAAGAGGAAAACATTATCCTAATTTTTGTATGACAGCTCAAGGAACCCTGAATAATCAAATCAATTTTTTAAAAGAAAACCAAATTGGAGGATTCACATTTTCTGATTTCAAAAAATATTATAAAAGCTTTGGTAATCAAAACAATGTGATAGTGGCACAAAGACAGACATATAGTCCAATAGAATAAAATAGACCAGAAACATACCTTCACATACATGATTAAATGATCTTTGACAAGGCTGCCAAACTGAAAAACTCTTAAAAGAGAACATGGGGGAAAGCTTTATGACACTGGATTTGACAATGATTTCGATATGAAACCAAAAGCCTAATATAAGGCAACAGAGGAAAAAATAGACAAATGGGACATTAAATTTCAAAACTTTTGTGCATCATAAAACATGATCAACAGAATGAAAATCATACAACCTATGGAATGGGAGGAAATATTTGCAAATCATATATCTGATATGAGGTTAATTTCAGAATATAAAAAGAACATCTACAACTCAACAGCAAAATGTCAAACAACTCAATTTAAAAATGGGCAAGGAACTTGAATAGACATTTCTCCAAAGATGATAAACAAATGACCAACAAACATGTGAAAGGATGCTCAACATCACTATTCATCAGGAAAATGCAAACCAAAACTACATTAAGATATCACATACATTAGGATAGCTACTCTCATAAAGAGAGGAAATAATTAGTGTTGGCAAGAATGTGGAGAAATTGGAACCTTCATGCACTGTTAGTGGGAAGGAAAGTGGTATAACTAATGTGGAAAACAGTATGGCAAGTCCTCAAAAAATTAAAAATATAACTACTACATGATCCAACAATCCCACTAGCGTGTATACATCCAAAACAATTGAAAGCAAGGTTTCAAAGAGGTATTTGCATACTCTTGTTTATAGGAGTGTTATTCAAAATAGCCAAGAGGTGGAAGCAACCCAGATGTCCATCAACAGATGAATAAACAAAATGTGGTCTTTACATACAGTGGAAAACTATGGAAATACTGTTATATGCTACAACAAGGATGAACCTTGATGACATTATGCTAAGTAAAATAAGCCAGTTCCAAAGGACAAATAGATTCCACTCATATGAGGTATCTAAAGTAGTCATATGGAAAACAGAATGGTGGTTACCAGGAGCTGAGGGAAGCAGACAAAGGACAGTTGTTTAATGGGTATAAATTTTCACTTTTGCAAAGTGAAAAAGTTCTGGAGATCTGTTGTGCAACAATGTGAATGCACTTAACACTCCTGAACTTTACACTTTAAAATGGCCAAAATTACAAGTGTTTTTGCCCCACAGTTAGAAAAAAATACACAAAGTGCATGCCAGGGCCACTGTCAGAAGTAGTTTAAAGAAGGTCCCAGAGGCATCAGGACTCTGTTTCATCTCTCTGAGCTCTCTTCACTTTGCCTTACTCCTTGAGTTGCATCCCTGATATCTGCATCCCCTTCCATCTTCACATTGACCATTCAGAAGAGAAAGAGAACCTGTGTCCCAGCATTCTCAGAATCAGCCATGCTACTCACTGATTGGACTGGTGGAAGCCACACACCCAAAACTGAACCAATTACTATGGGCAGGGGAGATGGGAGGTATGGGTTGGCTTAAGCCAAGTAGGGCCTGCCTCTAAAATGGAAATGGAATCGATCCCACCCAGACCACTTGGGGAAGAGACAGTTTTCTAATGGGACCAGGAATCAGCAAACTTTCCCAGTGAAAGACCACATAGTAAATATTTTAGGCTTTGTGGGTCATATTGTCTCTATTGCAGCTACTCAACTCTGCCATTGCATAATGAAAGCAACCAGAGATGCTAAGTAAATGAATGAGCATGGCTGTGCTCCAATAAAACTTTACAGACACTGAAATTTGAATTTTATATAATTTTCAGGTACCATGAAATATTCTTTAACCACTAAAATATGTAAAAATCATTCTTAGCCCATAGGTGGCTGATAGGATTTGGCCCACAGGCTATAGTTTGCAGACTCCTGTTCTAGAGAATATATCCAAATGCCTTTTTAGCTTGGTGATTATTTTTCTTCATAATTTTACCTAGGTTACTTTCAATCCTCCTGCAATACCTACAATGAGACCACCCTCAGCTGGTGTGTTTGCTCAGAATCCTCAACCTGACTAGCAACAAGGCATTTGGAAGATCGTGCAGTCTCTTCTCCTTTCCCCATTTGCAATGGATTGTCACAATATGTTTGTTATCATAGCACACTTGGGATATACAAGATAATACACTGTTAAATATTAAAGATAATAATTCTTCTCCTCCACCATTATTGGAAATTAAAGACATGACTTCAACTCCATAGGTACGATTTATAGAGTTAGGTTTAAACTCTGTCATATGGCTAAGCAATTGTTCTTCTATTTTTGTTCACCTTTAGCAGTGACATTTTTCCTAGCTTAAATATTTAGTAGACTGGAACTGTCTTCAGGATGATATATTTCTTAAAGGCTTTATTTTCCAGTCATTGGACAGAGTTCTATTATGTAAATGATTAAAGCAAGTATTCAAAATGTGAGTTTAAAGATCTTCAGAATCAGAGGGTGACCCTGGAGAGAGAGAAATAGGAGGTAGAGCTGAACAATAAAGAGAAAAGGGAGAATAAAGTCAAGGAAGCTTTTAAATTCCTATAAGGAGCAGGTTTGGTTGGATTTCTGAAGGAAGATGAAAAAAAAAAACTGGCTTGGGACAAAGTAAAATTCATTGGAATACCCATGGGGCTATAGGAGAGCAATGATATGTTTTAAAATGAAAATGGAAAACTGTGGAATTATTTGGTTAAATGTATTTTGGCAGCCTTTGGATTTTAGTTCAAATACCTTTAGCACATATAATGACTTTGTTCTTTATGACCTACCTAGTCACTTCTTAAAAAAAATAATAATAATTCTGAGCCTCAAACTAGCCTGTGGTGCACTCACAAAAGGCACCCCTTTGAGGCCATTTTGTCCCAGCCAGTGGCATCTTTGTGCTAAGTTTCAAGGTTCTGTGAGAAGACTAGATTTCAACCCCCATTTGGCTCCTTGGACAAGCCCCCTGCATAGCCATTTGCACTGGCCAGGGTCTGAGGTGGTTCATGATAAATGACACATCTGATTGGGTGGCAGTGCACTTGAGTTGCTGTTCCCCAAGTGGACTTTCCAAACAAGGTCAAAAAGCCATTTAGGGGACAGGGCTTTGAAGGATCACATAGAATTCACCTCTGTTGAAACTAATGCATGTATTGAATAGAGGACTTATTCGTCTAGCTCTTTACAAAACTAAATTGTCCTAATTCTGGAAGATTACAATTTATAAACTCCAGAACTTTATTATAGCGATTGCTTTAATGGCAATTGATTTTCTTTTCCTTTTTTTTTTTCTTCTGGGACAGAGTCTCACTCTGTCACCCAAGCTGGAGTGCAGTGGCATGATCTCGGCTCACTGCAACCTCTGCCTCCCTGATTCAAGTGTTTCTCCCACCTCAGCCTCCCAGGTAGCTGAGACTATAGGCACACACCACCACACCTGGCTAATTTTTGTATTTTTAATAGAGACGGGGTTTCACTATGTTGGCCAGAATGGTCTGGAACTCCCGACCTCAGGTGATCTGCCCACCTCTGCCTCCCAAAGTGCTGGGATTCCAGGCCTGAGCCACCGTGCCCAGCCGGCAATTGATTTTCTAATGCCTATTTTACAACTGCTTCCTTCTATGCTCTCTTAAGCCATCATTGTGAGGCCCACTCAAGGTTAAGGAGGAAGCTCTGACTCTTTCTCTGAGTGGGTCCATAATGCTTTTGCTGTTTACTTTACCCGTTTTCTCCAGGGACTTTGTTGTTGTTTTATTTTTCTTTCATTTTCTAAAATTTAGGACTGCCATTTGTTAAACTGTCCCCCTGACATAGCTTTTAGCTTTAAATGTGCCTTCTAACAGCAGCCCCTTCATAAGATACCGTACTGCCTGATTTCCTTTTAATTTGTAGTTTATAACCTCCTGCCAACCAGGTAACAACAAACTGAGGTTGTTAGAATTATTTATAAGATAAAAGTTAATAGGCTGTAAGTGAGGGCCTCACGGGCTCTCATGAAACATTAGCCTGAGGTTTGGTACTCAGGCTGTACGCTGTCTCCTTGACACTCAGTCTTTTGGTTTGAATTCCCCATATCTTTTCCAGTGCTTGATTGTTGTATTCCTGACAGTTGCATTTATAGGAAAGTGACCTCTAAATAATGTTAAGGTGGAGGTTTTTTATTATTTTTGAAATAAAAGCTAAGCTGCAGGAAAGCCTGGTGGTTAGGGGTGTGAAGTCTAGAGTGAGGCTCCCTGGGGTTGGATCTTCTGTATCACTTTCCAGCCACGTGAGGGTGGGCATGCTGCCTTTCTGTAGTTTGCTTTATTCATCTGTAAAATGAGCATAATTGTACTTACTCCACTGAATTGTAACAGAGTGTCAAAAGACAAAATTAAAACAAAGTTAGTTATAGATCTAATTGGCTTTTATTTGCAATTCATGAAACCGGGCAGCCTCCATTCTACAAAATGGAATGAGAGCTCCATTGGGCAATGACAGAACAGTGAGTTTTGTAAGGTGGCAACAAGGAAACAGAATTGAAAAAAAACAAAAAACAAAAACACCTGCTGGGCATGGTAGCTCATGCCTGTAATCTCAGCACTTTGGGAAGTCAAGGTAGGAGGATCTCTTGAGGCCAGGAGTTCAAGACCAGCCTGGGCAACATAGTGAGACTACCATCTCTAAAAAAGTTTAAAAATTAGGCGGGCTTAGTGGCATGCACCTATAGTCCCAGCTACTCAGGAGGCTGAGGCAGGAAGATTACTTGAGCCCCAGAGGTGGAGGCTGTACTGAGCTATGACTGTGCCCCTGCACCCCAGCCTGGGTGACAGAGTGAGACCCTGTTTCGATAATAATAAAAGAAAAAAAAAAGTTTAAAAACTGATTGGTTACCTTCAGGTTACTTTTATGGCAGGGTTAAAGCAAAGGGGACTTCCTTATTAGGCTGACTCAGATGGACTGGAATCTCCTGTTTTCAGGAAAAACTGGTCTATTTTGGAATCTATCTCCTTCCTTAAAACTTCAGTTTGATTATGTGACATTTAGCATGAGTGACTTCATTTTGGTTTAGACTGGTCTGTTGGGGCCTACTGCAGGAGCTCAGTCCAAAACAATGGCCTCCTATAATTTTTGTTTCACAAGGGTTAAATGACTTACTCATATAAAGTGCTAAGAACAGGAAGCACTCAAGTCTTAGTTTTTAATCACCATTAATATGACGATGATGATGATGGAGAGAAGGAAGAAGAGAACAAGTAAGGAAGCAGACTCCCCAAACAGACTTCACATTAAATATCATCAGCGTGCCTGGTGTCTTGGAAAAGATTATGTGTAGTCTCCTTTTCTGCTACCTGTCGCTCTGAAATATATAAAGTTCTAGATATGGCAAATTTTAGGCTTTTCATGTTTGACCTTGATATTCTCTGCCTCCTCTTTTAGCCCCTGTTTCCTACAGCATTATCTCCTTGATGCCCTTATTCTTCTCCAATTAGAACCTGCATTGAGAAATCAATCTGATAGAGTCAGTCACACTAGAGCAAGCTTGTCCAACCCGCAATCCATGGGATATATGCACCCCAGGACGGCTTTGAATGTGGCCTAACACAAATTCGTAAACTTTCTTCAAACATTGTGGGAAATGTTTTGCAATTCTTTTTGTTTTGTTTTTAGCTCATGAGGTATCATTAGTGTTAGTGTATTTCATGTGTGGCCCAAGACAATTCTTCTTCCAATGCGAAGCAAGGAAGCCAAAAGATTGGACACCCCTGCGCTACAGTCTGACGGAGGAGACTGTGTACTACTCCTCCTGGGGGTATTTGCATTTTCTTAAAGGAAAATGCCTTTAACTAGATAATTGATTCTAATAGTAAAAGTTCTGATACCAAAGACGACACCATCCCCCGTCGCCACTTTTCTGCCCACCTGCCAACCTGCATTCCTATAAACATACAAACACTCTGTTTTGAAGTTTAGGCACAACTGACCAGCATTAAGGTCAAAATAGAGATCATAAGACTGACAAAGCAGACTCTTTGTGGCAATAAGATACCAAATTATAAACATGGCCTATGGTCATACAAGGCAACGTTAAGTCACACCCTACAAACCACAATATCTCATTAAACAGATTTTTTTATTCACCAGGTAAAATATGGCATATGTTCCAACCTGACTCTGGCATAGCATCTCATGACAGATAGCAGATCCTGAAGGAAATTATTTCACCCCATAATATATTTCTTTGACACATTTTGAAATGGCCATGCAAAGCTGTCTTTTGTGGCTGTTTCTACTGCTTAAACATTCATGTAAGACCCAACAGTGTGCTGTATTCAGGAAACCCATCTCACGTGCAGAGACACACATAGACTCAAAATAAAGGGATGGAGGAAGATCTATCAAGCAAATGGAAAACAAAAAAAGGCAGGGGTTGCAATCCTAGTCTCTGATAAAATAGACTCTAAACCAACAAAGATCAAAAGAGACAAAGAAGGCCATTACATAATGGTAAAGGGATCAATTCAACAAGAAGAGCTAACTATCCTAAATATATATACACCCAACACGGGAGCACCCAGATTCATAAAGCAAGTCCTGAGTGACCTACAAAGGGACTTAAACTCCCACACAATAATAATGGGAGATTTTAACACCCCACTGTCAACATTAGACAGATCAACGAGACAGAAAGTTAACAAGGATATCCAGAAATTGAACTCAGCTCTGCACAAAGCGGACCTAATAGACATCTACAGAACTCCCCACCCCAAATCAACAGAATATACATTTTTTTCAGCACCACACCACACCTATTCCAAAATTGACCACATAGTTGGAAGTAAAGCTCTCCTCAGCAAATGTAAAAGAACAGAAATTATAACAAACTGTCTCTCAGACCACGGTGCAATCAAACTAGAACTCAGGATTAAGAAACTCACTCAAAACCACTCAACTACATGGAAACTGAACAACCTGCTCCTGAATGACTACTGGGTACATAATGAAATGAAGGCAGAAATAAAGATGTTCTTTGAAACCAACGAGAACAAAGACACAACATACCAGAATCTCTGGGACACATTCAAAGCAGTGTGTAGAGGGAAATTTATAGCACTAAATGCCCACAAGAGATAGCAGGAAAGATCCAAAATTGACACCCTAACGTCACAATTAAAAGAACTAGAAAAGCAAGAGCAAACACATTCAAACGCTAGCAGAAGGCTAGTACTAACTAAAATCAGAGCAGAACTGAAGGAAATAGAGACACAAAAAACCCTTCAAAAAATTAATGAATCCAGGAGCTGGTTTTTTGAAAAGATCAACAAAATTGATAGACTGCTAGCAAGACTAATAAAGAAGAAAAGAGAGAAGAATCAAATAGATGCAATAAAAAATGAAAAAGGGGTTACCACCGACCACAGAAATACAATCTACCATCAGAGAATACTACAAACACCTCTATGCAAATAAACTAGAAAATCTAGAAGAAATGGATAAATTCCTCGACAAATACACCCTCCCAAGACTAAACCAGGAAGAAGTTGAATCTCTGAATAGACCAATAACAGGCTCTGAAATTGAGGCAATAATCAATAGCTTACCAACCAAAAAGAGTCCAGGACCTGATGGATTCACAGCTGAATTCTACCAGAGGTACAAGGAGGAACTGGTACCATTCCTTCTGAAACTATTCCAATTGATAGAAAAAGAGGGAATCCTCCCTAACACATTTTATGAGGCCAGCATTGTCCTGATACCAAAGCCTGGCAGAGACATAACCAAAAAAGAGAATTTCAGACCAATATCCTTGATGAACATTGATGCAAAAATCCTCAATAAAATACTGGCAAACCGAATCCAGCAGCACATCAAAAAGCTTATACACCATGATCAAGTGGGCTTCATCCCTGGGATGCAAGGCTGGTTCAACACACGCAAATCAATAAATGTAATCCAGCATATAAACAGAACCAAAGACAAAAACCACATGATTATCTTAATAGATGCAGAAAAGGCCTTTGACAAAATTCAACAACCCTTCATGCTAAAAACTCTCAATAAATTAGATATTGATGGGACCTATCTCAAAATAATAAGAGCTATCTATGACAAACCCACAGCCAATATCATACTGAATGGGCAAAAACTGGAAGCATTCCCTTTGAAAACTGGCACAAGACAGGGATGCCCTCTCTCACCATTCCTATTCAACATAGTGCTGGAAGTTCTGGCCAGGGCAATCAGGCAGGAGAAGGAAATAAAGGGTATTCAATTAGGTAAAGAGGAAGTCAAATTGTCCCTGTTTGCAGATGACATGATTGTATATCTAGAAAACCCCATTGTCTCAGCCCAAAATCTCCTTAAGCTGATTAGCAACTTCAGCAAAGTCTCAGGATACAAAATCAATGTACAAAAATCACAAGCATTCTTGTACACCAATCACAGACAAACAGAGAGCCAAATCATGAGTGAACTCCCATTCACAATTGCTTCAAAGAGAATCAAATACCTAGGAATCCAACTTACAAGGGACGTGAAGGACCTCTTCAAGGAGAACTACAAACCACTGCTCAATGAAATAAAAGAGGATACAAACAAATGGAAGAACATTCCATGCTCATGGGTAGGAAGAATCAATATCCTGAAAATGGCCGTACTGCCCAAGGTAATTCATAGATTCAATGCCATCCCCATCAAGCTACCAATGACTTTCTTCACAGAATTGGAAAAAAACTACTTTCAAGTTCATATGGAACCAAAAAAGAGCCTGCATTGCCAAGTCAATCCTAAGCCAAAAGAACAAAGCTGGAGGCATCACGCTACCTGGCTTCAAACTATACTACAAGGCTACAGTAACCAAAACAGCATGGTACTGGTACCACAACAGAGACATAGATCAATGGAACAGAACAGAGCCCTCAGAAATAATGCCTCATATCTACAACTATCTGATCTTTGACAAATCTGACAAAAACAAGCAATGGGGAAAGGATTCCCTATTTTAATAAATGGTGCTGGGAAAACTGGCTAGCCATATGTAGAAAGCTGAAACTGGATCCCTTCCTTACACCTTATACAAAAATTAATTCAAGATGGATTAAAGACTTACATGTTAGACCTAAAACCATAAAAACCCTAGAAGAAAGCCTAGGCAATACCATTCAGGACATAGGCGTGGGCAAGGACTTCATGTCTAAAACACCAAAAGCAATGGCAACAAAAGCCAAAATTGACAAATGGGATCTAATGAAACTAAAGAGCTTCTGCACAGCAAAAGAAACTACCATCAGAGTGAACAGGCAACCTACAGAATGGGAGAAAATTTTTGCAACCTACTCATCTGACAAAGGGCTAATATCCAGAATCTACAATGAACTCAAACACATTTACAAGAAAAAAACAAACAACCCCATCAAAAAGTGGGCAAAGGACATGAACAGACACTTCTCAAAAGAAGACATTTATGCAGACAAAAAACACATGAAGAAATGCTCATCATCACTGGCCATCAGAGAAATGCAAATCAAAACCACAATGAGATACCATCTCACACCAGTTAGAATGGCCATCATTAAAAAGTCGGGAAACAAGAGGTGCTGGAGAGGCTGTGGAGAAATAGGAACACTTTTACACTGTTGGTGGGACTGTAAACTAGTTCAACCATTGTGGAAGTCAGTGTGGCGATTACTCAGGGATCTAGAACTAGAAATACCATTTGACCCAGCCATCCCATTACTGGGTATATACCCAAAGGACTATAAATCATGCTGCTATAAAGACACATGCACACGTATGTTTGTTGCGGCACTATTCACAATAGCAAAGACTTGGAACCAACCCAAATGCCCAACAAGGATAGACTGGATTAAGAAAATGTGGCACATATACACCATGGAATACTATGCAGCCATTAAAATGATGAGTTCCTGTCCTTTGTAGGGACATGGATGAAACTGGAAAACATCATTCTCAGTAAACTATCGCAAGGACAAAAAACCAAACACCGTATGTTCTCACTCATAGGTGGGAATTGAACAATGAGAACTCATGGACACAGGAAGGGGAACATCACACTCTGGGGACTGTTGTGGGTTGGGGGGAGGGGGGAGGGACAGCATTAGGAGATATACCTAATGCTAAATGACGAGTTAATGGGTGCAGCAAACCAACACGGCACATGGATACATATGTAACAAACCTGCACATTGTGCACATGTACCCTAAAACCTAAAGTATAATAATAATAAAAAAAACATTCATGTACAAGTCTTTGCGTGTGAACATATTATTTTTTATTTTTCTTAGATACCTAGGAGTAAAATTGCTGGATCATATGGTTACTCTTTTAAAAGAAACTGCCAATTGTTTTCCGTTTGACATTCTTACCAGCAATGTGTGAATCCAGTTTCTCCATATCCTTGCCAATATTTGTGGTTATCTGTCTTTCTGATTATAGCCATTCTAGTGAGAGTGAAGTGGCATGTGATTGTGGTTTTGATTTGTATTTCCCCTGTGATTAATGATGTTGATAATCTTTTCATATGCCTATTGACCATTTGTGTATCCCTTTTTGAAGAAATAGCTAATTTCAAATCTTTTGCCTACTTTTAAATCGGGTCATTCATCTTCCAGTTAATAAGTTGAAAGAGTTCTTCATATTCTGGATAAAATATTTCTTTTTATTTCCTGAAACATTTTGTTATAATCTTTTTCTCAAGTCTGAGAGTGCTACAGGGGAGGTAATTTAAAGTTGAGGGCCTTCGAAGTGCCTCCTCACAGGAGCAGCACTGATTAGCAGTTCCCACAAGCATATAGCCATCTGCAGGCTCCCCTGGTGGGTTTGTTCCCTTGGTGTGACCAATGCATCAAAGTATAGTCTGTCTGTGTCACTCTCTCGATAGCAAGAGCTGGGTGCAGTCTGACATCAGCCATCATCTGCCCTGAATTTTAATTTTAAGCACCTTCGGTACTGATGTTCACTCCTGAAATCTAGAGCAGCCAGAGTAAGTGACAGGAGCCTATAATGAGAATCTTTTCTGGAATATGATTCTTAATACATGCATAGGTTTGCCCCTCTGGTCACAAAGAGCCCCTTGGGGCAAATCGCGTTGTTAGCAGTTGATGGAGTGCAGAAACTGCCGACTCCAGAGATTTCCATTTCTAAAAGACTTTAGAGTAATCCTATTGTCAGTTTCACTCATCACACCTCCCTCTGGATCCTTTTCCCTTTTCCCTCCCATGCCAACCTTTATAACACATTCTCTAAATCTTCCTCTTGCATGAGCTGTAGCCATCTGGTGGTCAAATGGGCATTAAAAGTGCCTCTGACAGCGTCGTGGAAATTGTAATTCTTGTGTTTTCAAGACAGATAGCTAACAGGTGAAAACAAAGGTTTTCAACTTCCAGAAGTTATCATGAGAAAATAGTCTGATATTTTACTAAGCCAAAACTATTTCTTATGCTTTAAAATAATGTTGTCTTATACATCAGTGTACATATCAACAAGAGAAATTACTCACAGGTGGTGCTTGTTAAATTCTCACTCTTTCACAACACATTTAGTTTTAAGTGCTGCTCTTAAAATTCCCAGGAGTCTAAGCCGTAGAATTACAAGTTTAAAAAAAAAAGTGCTTTTTCTTATCTACAGTCTGTCTTCATCTGCTGTATCCAACCCAGTTTCATGGGTTATCATATAACCAAATCAAATTATGGAAAGCTGGAAAAAAAAATAAGCAATTCCTAAAGAAAATAATGGCTTTAGTTGATCATTTTGTCTCTGAGATTGTAAACTCCTAATTGGTATGCATCTTGAGGGATCAATGTTTGAGTGACTGTGGAGGCCCCACATTCCTCATAGTGTTTAATTAAAGCTTTTACTGATTTTTCAGTTGCTGGAGATACAATGTTAGTGGCATCTTTTTGGCTGAGTCCTCGCCTAGAGAACTCACTAGAGGTGTTTCCACTCATGTTGCTTGGTATTTAGCCTCATTTTTCCCTTCGTTAATTTACATTTCTGTTTATTTTATTGGCACTGCTTCTGTTAATATAAATGATCCTTGTTAATCCTTTGGGTTTAAGACTTGCAATATTAATTGGCCCTTACCCAACAGCAGAGATCTGAGTTACAGTTTCTTTTTTTTGTTTTTTTTTTTTTGGTCTTCCTTCTTTGTGAAACATAAGCAAATCACCACATTTTAGAATCTGGCTGTTTTTTTGTTGGTTGGTTGGTTCATTTTGCTTTGCATTTCTGAGAACTCCTTCACTCAGGCTAAATATCCTTCTCCCATTTTAGACATCTGCATGGCAACCAGATGTAGACAAAAGTGTAATCTACACTGGGTCAATATACCTGAAAACACCCTTGTAAACGTTAGTTCCTGTCTGGAGGTCAATGACGACAATGCCTATGCTACTTTCATATGTTAAGTCCTACTAGTGAAACTGTCTTACAGAGATGGGATGCCATTGTTGGAATTTTTCCTAAGATGTTAGACAGAGCTTCTCAAATTTTCAATTCAAGGACATTGTAAAGCATAAGAAGTCTTTTTGGCTTAATGGGGAAATTGAAATGTTCTCTCACGCAGTATCTTCTGGCATTTAAAAACTTCTCTATTATTACTCATCAACCAATCAATTAACAGAAATTTATTAATTATCATATGCCAAATGATGTATTAAGTACCACGAGAAGTAGGAAGCCAAAATGTGACCCTGATTTTAAGGAGCATAAATTTGTTCATCTATTCATTTATTCATCCATTCATTCAACTAATATTAACTAAATATTCAGTGTGTGCCAGGCACATAATCTAGTTAAGGCAAAATAAGCATAGCAAAAATATGTAAGAACTGTGTAATAGGATATCAGAGATAAGACAAAACTCCCAGGAGCTAGTAGCTGGCAGAGCTAACATATCTTATCTTCCTCACAGTAGCAAGTCTGTTTTTTTTTTTTTTTTTTTTTTTTTGAGACAGAGTCTTGCTGTGTCACCCAGGCTGGAGCGTGGTGGTACAATCTCGGCTCACTGCAACCTCCACCTTCTGGGTTCAAGCAATTCTCCTGCCTCAGCCTCTCAAGTAACTGGGACTACAGGCACCCACCACCACGCCCGGCTAATTTTTGTATTTTTAGTACAGACAGGGTTTCACCATGTTGGCCAGGCTGGTCTTGAACTCCTGACTTGTGATCCACCCACCTCAGCCTCCCAAAGTGCTGGGATTACAGGCGTGAGCCACTACACCCCTGGCCCAGTCTGGTAATTTCTTTCACTTCTGATGCAGTTGCAAAGCCTCCATGACCTGACCCAGCCTGCACTGGGCTCCTCATATTAAAAACACTTGCCAGAGTGAAAAGAAAGATAACAGCATTGTTAAGTGGAAGACTCCTCTTTGAATCATCTTGACCTTTGTTCCAAGGGAGTATTGTTTGTAGCACAGATGTACTCTGTAAAAATCCAGTGTTAGGAGTCATTAAATAAATCTCACCTAAAAAAGCCTTCTTTGTATTGACATTTAACCTGGTATTCAAGATTATCCAGATCTATCCTTGAGTCACTTATTTATCAACCTACCCAGACTGGTTCTCTCATTCTGTTACTTATCTATTGCTGCGTAACAAATTTCTTCAAAACTTAGTGGCCTAAAACAACTTACAGTTATTCTCTCCCATGGGTCAGAAATTTGGGCCTGGCTAAGTGGGTCCTCACCCCAGGGTCTCTCACAAGGCTACAATCAAAAGGCTGACTAGGACTTGGAATCTCATTTGAAAGTTAGATTGGGGAAGGATCTGCTTCCAAGCTCACTCAGTAGTTACTGGCAGGATTAGGTTTCTCCAAGGTCATTGGACTAAGGGTCTCAGTTCCTCATTGGCAGTTGGCCTGAGGCTGCCTTCAGTTTCTTGCCATGTGGGCCTCCCCAGCATAACTGCTTAATTCATGAAAACATACAAGCTGAGAAGGTTAAGAAGAGTTTGCTAGCAAGTAGCAAGATGAAAATCATAATTTTTGCAATCTAATCATAGAAGTGATATCTCCTCAATGTTGCCATATTCTATTAAGTTAGAAGCAAGTTATTCAAGGGAAGGAGAATACTCTAGGTAGTTACTATCAAGAGGCAGGCATCATTGGAGGCCAACTCAGAAGCTGCCTAGAAGATGCATAATTATTTTGTTCAACAAACATTTATCCATTATCCAACACGTTAGTCACTGAGGTACAAACTAGGATTAATAAGTGGCTCTTATTCTCAAGGTACTCACAGTCTTCTTGGGAACATGGACCAACCAATCTTTAACATGGAAAATCGTATAGTAGAGGCAGATTCAAAACCCAATGAGAGCATAGAAAAGAGAGATGCCTTTTTTCATGAAGGATCCCCTGACCAGAATGCCATTTCACAGTGTGTTCTAGTCTATTCAGGAGGCTGGGAAGTTCAAGATCAGAGCACCGGCAAATTCAGTGTCAGTTGAAGGCCCATTTCCTGGTTCAGAGATGAAACCTTATAGATGTGTCCTCATATGGTTGGGGGGTGGGGGTGGGGAGCACACCAGTTCTCAGAGATTTCTAAGAACCCTAATCCTATGAGAGTTGAGCCCTTTTGACCTAGTCATCTCCCAAAGGCCCCACCTCTTAATGTATCACCTTGGAATTTAGGATTTCAACATGAATTTTAGGGGCACACAAACACTCAGACCATAGAACTTCTGTTGGACCTCCTTTGACACTCTTGTTTTCTTAACTACATTTTTAAAAGAGGTGACATTAGAGATGGTTCTTAAGAAATCAAGTAAGTAGAAACAGCTTTCAAGTGTAAAACAACAAAATGAAAGATGTAGGGATATGATGCAATGTGACACATGCTAGGAATGATGGAATTACAATATGACTAGAATGCTTGGATGTGGTCAGGGATGGAGAATTATCATAGCAGGCAGTAAATCTAGAAACATGAATTGGAGTCACTAGAGAAAAGGAAAGTGAATGCTATGTCAAGATGCTTGGGCTTTATCATTTAGGAAGTAGAGAGCCACTGAGGATCTCTAATTAGTGGAATAATATGGTGAAATGCATGCCTTACAAAGGAACTGCAGAAGCAGGGTGGAGAATTTACTGGAGTTACTAGATAAGAAGGGAGAGATATTTCAAGGAGAATTGGCAACAATGAAAAAGAGGATAAATATTTTTTAAAGGCCATGGAGATGAAAATTTCAAAATCAGGAGATGTTTTAGGGCTGGAATTGACAGGATTATCAGATCCAGGGAAGAGTTGTGAGAAATAAGGGGGTGATATCAAAGAGCCAAGGATTTCCCTGAAATTTCTATCTCAGGGGAATAGAAGTCTCTTAAAAGAAGGACCATAGCTTAGTTGACTTCAGAATATCAACATTTTAATTGTGCTTAGGACTTGTTTGGTATTCGATGGATGGATGGATGGATGGATGAATAGATGAATGGTGGATGTATGGTACATAGTTGGATGGGTAGGTAGGTGAGTCAGTGGGTGGGTAGATATGTGGATGGATGTATGGATAATGTTGGCAGTCATCCAAGGAAATACAAGAGGGAAGTTAGTTTTAGGGATAGAGGACAGAACAGATAGAAGGAAGTAATAAGAATCTCAGATGGCTAAGATAATGGTGGAAAGAACACGGAGAGCAATTAGAAAATTAATCTAGTTTTTTTATGGTAATCCACGGCTTTGATATATCTCTTTGGCAATTTATTGTTTCATTAGATTCAACAAGTATCAAGAAAGAGTAGTTTCTTTGGAGAACGAAACTAATTCTTTGTGCAAATCATATTAACATTGTGGAAAATCATTCAATTTCTCGGCACTTTGTCTTAAAATGTTATGCAAAGTCTGACCACCAAAGCCATTTAGCATCCCTTCAGTTTTAGTAAGGGATGTGGGAATATTGATTGATTTTCCCAGAAACGCAAATCAAGAAGTTCCCTCCTTTCATATCTCACACTAACCTTACCTTTAACTTTCTACCAGTGGCACAACCATAACTCTTGGCAATCCTCAAGTTTCTTGGACATCAGATTTTCTGAGGCAGTGCTTCTCAAACTTTAACGTGCATCATCTGGAGATTTAAAATGTGAATTCTGATTTTTGAGGCCTGGCTGGGGCTTGAGATTCCGTATTTCTAATAAGCTTCCAGGCAGTACTGATATTGTTGATCCAGGAACCACATTTTGGGTGACAAGGTTCTTAAGGTATCATTCAATATTGGTGACTTGGCTGACATCACTATTGTTGACACAGGCTGTCAACTGGCTTTCAATTCAAAATTTCATTTACCTCCTACCCCTGCTCATAATCTCCCTGGATGATTTTATGTTATCTATCCCTTCTCTAATGTGTCCTTTTGCTCCAACTTAATAATAATATGCATGGGTAGCTCCAACACGCTGTCTTCCCCTCCTCCAGATCCCTAATGAAGCTGTCAAATAGGACCTTCTTATCACTCCCTCCTGCTTTTCCTCACTATTTCTTAGCTTAATGCTTTCTTTATAATTCTTATATTTAGTCCTTTGTCTCTTGTTCCTTAAAGTCTTCAAACACTCACAACCAATTAAGGTTCAGAGGTAAAGGATCAAGCCCCATTTTTTGAGTAAGAATTTGGTATCTAATAATTTACAGTGTTTGGAAGGTCAACAAGGTATGTGAGAAAAACAAATGACAGAAGCAGTAGGCATGGGTCACTGGGGAATGATGTTTTCGCTAGAAACAAGGCAGCTCAAGTATCAACTCTCCTGCTGAACAATTGCATGACCTTGAGGAAATCACTTACCCTACCTGAGCCAACATTTTAGCAGCTGTAAAATAGTACATTAAATTTAGATGATCTCTATGGTCTGTTAAAATTAATTATGTAGAGGCCAACTTAGCCTCATACCTTCATTATATGTTTAAACTAGAAGAGAGGTTCCTAACATGAGGTTCATGGATCTCCAAGGACTCTGTGGATAGAATTCAGAGAGTCCATGAAGTTGGATGGGAGATGAATTTCATGTTACTTTCACTGACCTCTGACTGTAAGTGAGCAATTTCTTCAATAAGGAATATAAACTATAGACTAGAGTAGTATTAGCAGTATCTGTGACCTGGTTACCAAGAGACGCAACACATAAATATTATATCACATTAAAGTTTGTGTAGATATAACATTCATGCTCACCACTACTTCAAAAATTTGGTGCTTATTAGACTCTCCACTACATCTTCTTGTTGAACATGTTAGTGAAGGAGTACATCTATTTATTATAGCCCAGTGGCTGTCAATAAGGGGACATTTTGCCCCACAGGACACACCTAACAACATCTGGAGACATTTGGGATTGTTGTAATTGGAGAAAGGAATTCTATTGGCATCTAGTGGGTAAAGGCAAGGGATGCTGCTAAATATCCTACAGTACATAGGACAGCTTTTCAGCAGAAATAATTACCCAGTCCAAAATGTCAAGAGTGCTAAGATTGAGAAACCTGTGATAGCCTTTTAAAAACATTATTCTGATAACTATGTTTTAGTATAATAAATTTTCTTTGTAATCCTGTGTATTTTATTTTATGCATTTACAAACGTTGTTCTTAAAAGTTGTTCCCATGGCCTGGCTAGACTATCAAAGGAAACTGATATGGTTTGGCTGTGTCCACACCCAAATCTCATCTTGAATTCCCATATGTTGTAGGAGAGACCCAGTGGGAGGTAAATGAATCATGGGGGCAGGTCTTCCCTGTGCTGTTCTCATGATAGTGAATAAGTCTCATGAGACCTGATGGTTTTATAAGGGGAGTTCCCTGCACAAGCTCTCTTGTCTGCCACCACATGAGACCTGCCTTTCAGCTTCCAGCATGATCATGAGGCCTCCCCAGCCACGTGGAGCTATAAGTCCAATAAACCTCTTTCTTTTGTAAATTGCCCAGTCTCAGGTGTGTCTTTATCAGCAGCGTGAAAACAGACTAATACAGTAAATTGGTACCAGTAGAGTGAGGCACTGCTGAAGATACCTGAAAATGTGGAAGCAACTTTGGAACTGGGTAACAGGCAGAGGTTTGAACAGTTTGGAGGGCTCAGAAAAAGACAGGAAAATGTGGGAAAGTTTGGACCTCCCTAGAGACTTGTTGAATGGCTTTGACCAAAATGCTGCTAATGATATGGACAGTGAAATCCAGGCTGAAGTAGTCTCAGATTGAGATGAGGAACTTAATGGGAACTGGAGCAAAGGTGACTCTTGTTATGTTTTAGCAAAGAGACTGCTGGCATTTTGCCCCTGCCCTAGAGATTTGTGGAACTTTGAACTTGAGAGAGATGGTTTAGGGTATCTGGGAGAAGAAATTTCTAAGCAGCAAAGCATTTAAGAGGTGACTGAGGTGCTGTTAAAGGCATTCAGTTTTATAAGGGGAGCAGAGCATAAAAGCTCAAAAATTTGCAGCCTGACAATGCAATAGAAAAGAAAATCCCATTTTCTGAGGAGAAATTCAAGCCGCTGCAGAAATTTGCATAAGTAACAAGGAGCTGAATGTTAATCCCTGAGACAGTGGGGAAAATGTCTCCAGGGCATGTCAGAGTCTTCACGGAATCCCCTCCCATCACAGGCCTGGAGGCCTAAGAGGAAAAGGTGGTTTCGCAGGCCGGGCCCAGGTTTCCCGTGCTGTGTGCAGCCTAGTGACTTGATGCCCTGCATCCCAACTGCCCCAGCCTTGGCTGAAAGGGGCCAATGTAGAGCTTGGGCTGTGGCTTCAGAGGGTACAAGCCTCAAGCCTTGGCAGCTTCCATGTGGTGTTGAGCCTGCAAGTGCACAGAAGTCAAGAATTGGGGTTTGGGAACCTCTGCCTAGATTTCAGAAGATACATGGAGGCACCTGGATGCCCAGGCAGAAGTTTGCTGCAGGGGTGGGACCCTTATGGAGAACCTCTGCTAGGGCAGTTCAGAAGGGAAATGTGGGATTGGAGCCCCCCCACAGAGTACCTACTGGGGGTACCTCCTAGTGAGCTGTGAGAAGAGGGCCACCGTCCTTCAGATCCCAGAATGGAAGATCCACTGACAGCTTGCACCATACACCTGGAAAAGCTGCAGACACTCAACACCATCTAGTGAAGGCAGCCGGGAGAGACGCTGTACCCTGCAAATCCACAGGGGTGGAACTGCCCAAGACCATGGGAGCCTACCTCTTACATCAGTGTGACCTGGATGTGAGACATGGTAGTCAAAGAGATCATTTTGGAGCTTTAAGATTTGACTGCTCCACTGGATTTCAGACTTGCATGGGGCCTGTAGCCCCTTTGTTCTGGCCAATTTCTCCCATTTGGAATGGCTATATTTACCCAATGCCTGTACTCCCATTGTACCTAGGAAGTAACTAACTTCCTTTTGATTTTACAGGCTCACAGGCAGAAGGGACTTGCCTTGTTTCAGATGAGACTTTGGACTATGGGCTTTTGAGTTAATACTGAAATGGGTTAAGACTTTGGGGGACTGTTGGGAAGGCATGATTGGTTTTGAAATGTGAAGACATGAGATTTGGAGGGGCCGGGGCAGAATGATATTGTTTGGCTGCGTCCCCACCCAAATCTCATCTTGAATTCCTACGTGTTGTAGGAGAGACCTGGTGGGACGTAACTGAATCATGGGGGCAGGTCTTTCCCATGCTGTTCTTGTGATAGTGAATAAGTCTCACAAGATCTGATGGTTGCAAAAAGGGGAGTTTCCCAGCATAAGCTCTCTTCTCTTGTCTGCTGCCATGTGAGATGTGCTTTTCACCTTCCATCATTATTGTGAGCCCTCCCCAGCCACATGGGACTGTAAGTCCAATAAACCTCTTTCTTTTGTAAATTGCCCAGTCTCGGGTATGTCTTTATCAGCAGCGTGAAAATGGACTAATATAGGGCCTATGGCACAAAACATGTTAAAAACCCCTGAGTGAGGAGATAATAAAGGCCATCCAAATTTGAATCTTTTTGTTTGTAGGCTAGGAAACTGAATCTCAACTACTTGACCCCTGAAGTCAGCATGACACAATAGAAAGAGCAAGGTTGTTGGAATCAGATAAGGTTCAAATACCAAGGTTCAAATGTCAGCTCCATACTTACTGCTTATAGGACTTTCCCCCAACTTAAGTTTCCTTGGAATTCGTTTTTCAACTGCAAATAAGGGTAAAACTGTCTTTCACTGAGAGCAGGAGTCAGCAACTATAGCTCACAGGCCAAATCCAATTTGCAGCCTATTTTTGTCAATAAAGTTTCATTGGAACACAGCCACACCCATTTGTTTACATATTGTCTATGTCTGCTTTTGCATTACAATGGCAGTTTTGTTACAGCATAGACCATACAGCCCACAAAGCCCAAAGTATTATCTTCCCCTTTATGGAAAAAATTTGCAGACCCCTGACTTGGAGTATGGCTGTGAGGATAAAGGGACACAAGGTATGTAAAGATTTAGCTCATTGCCTGGTACCTAGTAAACATTAAATAAATGTAGTCATTCTCCCCTCTTCAAGACAGAGAGACTTTTGTGGGAAGACAGAACATTGTTCTGGGTCCACGATGTATGATTTCTTTGAACTAGAGAGGAGCCTAACGGAAAATATATAAGGAGATACATATATCTATCTCCTTTATTATATATAAGGAGATAGATATCTATCTATATATCTATCTCCTTTATTATATATAAGGAGATAGATAGATATCTATCTCCTTTATTATATATAAGGAGATAGATAGATATCTATCTCCTTTATTATATATAAGGAGATAGATAGATATCTATTCTATCTCCTTTATTATATATAAGGAGATAGATAGATATCTATCTCCTTTATTATATATAAGGAGATAGATAGATATCTATCTCCTTTATTATATATAAGGAGATAGATAGATATCTATCTCCTTTATTATATATAAGGAGATAGATAGATATCTATCTCCTTTATTATATATAAGGAGATAGATAGATATCTATCTCCTTTATTATATATAAGGAGATAGATAGATATCTATCTCCTTTATTATATATAAGGAGATAGATAGATATCTATCTCCTTTATTATATATAAGGAGATAGATAGATATCTATCTCCTTTATTATATATAAGGAGATAGATAGATATCTATCTCCTTTATTATATATAAGGAGATAGATATCTATCTATCTCCTTTATTATATATAAGGAGATAGATAGATATCTATCTCCTTTATTATATATAAGGAGATAGATAGATATCTATCTCCTTTATTATATATAAGGAGATAGATATCTATCTCCTTTATTATATATAAGGAGATAGATATCTATCTCCTTTATTATATATAAGGAGATAGATAGATATCTATCTCCTTTATTATATATAAGGAGATAGATAGATATCTATCTCCTTTATTATATATAAGGAGATAGATAGATATCTATCTCCTTTATTATATATAAGGAGATAGATATCTATCTATCTCCTTTATTATATATAAGGAGATATATATATGTATGTGGATATATATCCACATACATATATATATGTATGTGGATATATATATATGTATCCTTATATATAATACAAATGGTTTATAAGTAAGTTCTAAAGAAGTTAAAATGAGCCAGTAGTATACTTAAATATGATTATATCCTGCATTTATCCAAGAAGGACTTAAGATGATTTCCAACCCAATAAATAACAATGGATTGAATAAAATCTAATTGCTCCAGAAGGTAGCATAGTGCCTGTAAGTGAACTTTATATTCAGCATTGAGCTTCCAGGCAGCCATGGTAAAAAGGAAATCATGAAAAATTGTGTAACACCTGTTATAAAGAAAAAAAAAGTCTACTTGATTATCAGGGGACAAAAGGTTTTTATCCTAACACAAATTTTAGGCATCATTACTTACAGAAATGTGTATAGACACAGTTTAGAGTTTAAAACAATAATTGAAAGTAACAGAAGAAATGACTTTTAAGAATATCAAAATTCTCCTTGTCTACCCACAACCTCTTAAACCTACTTGACCAATAAGTAAAAATTGCTCCATACATTAATAATATGGTAAAATAGCTCTGGAAAGTAAAGGGCCAGTGTTTGGGTGAGTGAATACATTTAACACAGCAGAACAGTTCTGTGTGTTTCGGAAAGAAGGATTGTTTAGTAGGAGAGAATTTGATGTCTGAGGAAAAGGCAAAATGTTTGTGAATTTGATGGTTATAACTAAAAAATCATTGTGCCCTCATTCCTCTGTAAACAGATGCGAGGAACACAAGTTAAAAAACAAAAAACATTACAAACCAGAGCCAGAATTAGCATGAGGCAAGTGAGGGGCGGTCGTGTAAGTTCAGAGTCATATTTGATCTTTATTTAAAATTTTGATAATTCCTTCATGGTGGATTCCATGCATTGATTTTGATTTTAAAAAAATACTGCATAAGAATATTATTTATCTAGATTACTGAGCTTGTTATACCCCCTTAAATTTTATGTCCAAGGCAATGGCCTCACTTCCCTCCCCCTGTTCCTGGCCCATATATTCATGCTACTAAGAAATAATTTTAATAAAAATATGTTTAGGAAGGACTCTCCCCAGGCTGAGCCACCTTATAGGATTCCTGTCACCTTTCACATGTTGATATAAAGTCTTTGTGTGCCTAAAGCAGCTTTATTCACAGAAAAGACTCTTCAGGGTTGTTTTGTTAAAATATTTATCATTTGATGCATTAAAGTTAAAAACTCCAAATTCATTGCTCTCTGTCTTTTAATTTCAGTTTCTAAGAAGAGTCCAGGCTATTTTAGCAACCTGTTCTTAAGGGCCTTTAAATAATATTGGTCCAATTTACACACATCATTATTTAAATACCTTCAAAAATTAAAAACATTTTTATGAAGTATATGTGTATTCCAAGAATATATTTCTTTTCTTTTTCTTTTTTTTTTTTTTTTTTTTTGAGACAGAGTCTCTCCTTGTTGCCCAGGCTGGAGTGCAGTGGCATAATCATGGCTCACTGCAGCCTTGACCTCCTGGGCTCAAGTGATCCTCCCACTTCAGCCTCTGGAATAGCTGGGACTACAGGTGCATGCCACCCGCCTGGCTAATTTTTGTATATTTGTAGAGACTGGGTATCACCAAGCCCAGGCTGGTCTTGAAATCTTGGGTTCAAGCGATTCCCTGCTGCATCCCCCCATTCCCCACCCCTCACTTCAGCCTCCCAAAATGACTGGCCTATATATTTTTTCTATTAATATTTATTTTTTAAGCACACCTATTGTCTGAATTAGTTAACAAAACTTTTCCAGGTTCTAAATACATTTTACAATGCTTGTAAACCAAACTTATAAATATGGTGAAAAGGCAGTTCCAAGATGGCCGAATAGGAAAAGCTCCAGTCTACAGCTCCCCATGTGAGTGATGCAGAAGACGGGTGATTTCTGCATTTCCAACTGAGGTACCAGGTGCATCTCACTAAGGCTTGTCGGACAGTGAGTGCCAAAGCAGGGCGAGGCATCGCCTCACCCAGGAAGCACAAGGGGTCAGGGAATTCCCTTTCCTAGCCAAAGGAAGCTATGGCAGACAGCACCTGGAAAATCGGGTCACTCCCACCCTAATACTGCACTTTTCCAATGGTCTTAGCAAATGGCACACCACAAGATTATATCCCACACCTGGCTCAGAGGGTCCCACACCCACGGAGCTTCACTCATTGCTAGCACAGCAGTCTGAGATTGAACTGCAAGGCAGCAGCCAGGCTGGGGGAGGGGCACCCGCCATTGCTGAGGCTTGAGTAGGTAAACACAGTGGCCAGGAAGCTCGAAATGGGTGGAGTCCACCACGGCTCAAGGAGGCCTGCCTGCCTGTAGACTCCACCTCTGGGGACAGGGCATAGCCAAATGAAAGGCAGCAGAAACCTCTGCAGACTTAAATGTCCCTGTCTGACAGCTTTGAAGAGAGTAGTGGTTCTCCCAGCAGAGTTTGAGATCTGAGAACAGACAGACTGCCTCCTCAAGTGGGCCCCTGCCCCCCGAGTAGCCTAACAGGGAGGCACCCCCCAGTAGGGGCAGACTGACACCCCACATGGCCAGGGACCCCTCTGAGATGAAGCTTCCAGAGGAACGATCAGGCAGCAACATTTTCTGTTCTGCAGCCTCCGCTGATACCCAGGCAAACAGGGTCTGGAGTGGACCTCCAGCAAACTCCAACAGACCTGCAGCTGAGGGTCCTGACTGATAGAAGGAAAACTAACAAACAGAAAGGACATCCACACCAAAACCCCATCTGTATGTCACCATCATCAAACACCAAAGGTAGATAATACCACAAAGACGGCAAAAAAACAGAGCAGAAAAGGTGAAAATTCTAAAAATCAGAGCACCTCTCCCCCTCCAAAGGAACACAGCTCCTCGCCAGCAACAGAACAAAGCTGGATGGAGAATGACTTTGACAAGCTGGGAGAAGAAGACTTCAGATGATCAAACTTCTCCGAGCTAAAGGAGGAAGTCTGAACCCATCGCAAAGAAGCTAAAAACCTCGAAAAAAGATTAGATGAATGGCTAACTAGAATAACCAATGCAGAGAAGTCCTTAAATGACCTGATGGAGCTGAAAACCATGGCATGAGAACTACGTGATGCATGCACAAGCTTCAGTAGCCAATTTGATCAACTGGAAGAAAGTGTATCAGTGATTGAAGATCAAATGAATGAAATGAATTGAGAAGAGAAGTTTAGAAAAAAAAAGAGTAAAAAGAAACGAACAAAGCCTCCAAGAAATATGGGACTATGTGAGAAGACCAAATCTACGTCTGATTGGTGTACCTGAAAGTGACGGGGAGAATGGAACCAAGTTGGAAAACACTCTGCAGGATATTATCCAGGAGAACTTCCCCAACCTAGCAAGTCAGGCCAACATTCAAATTCATGAAATACAAAGAATGCAACAAAGATACTCCTCGAGAAGAGCAACTGCAAGACACATATTTGTCAGATTCACCAAAGTTGAAATGAAGGAAAAAATGTTAAGGGCAGCCAGAGAGAAAGGTCGGGTTACCCACAAAGGGAAGCCCATCAGACTAACAGCTAATCTCTCGGCAGAAACTCTACAAGCCAGAAGAGAGTGGGGGCTAATATTCAACTTTTTTTTTTTTGAGACAGAGTTTCACTCTTGTTGCCCAGGCTGGAGTGCAATGGCACGATCTCAGCTCACCGCAACCTCTGCCTCCCAGGTTCAAGCGATTCTCCTGCCTCAGCCTCCCTAGTAGCTGCGACTACAGGCATGTACCACCACGCCTGGCTAATTTTTGTATTTTTAGTAGAGACAGGGTTTCTCCATGTTGTCTCCAGGCTGGTCTCGAACTCCCGACCTCAGGTGATCCACCCTCCTCAGCCTTCCAAAGTGCTGGGATTACAGGCGTGAGCCACCACGCCCGGCTTCAACATTCTTAAAGAAAAGGATTTTCAACCCAGAATTTCATATCCAGCCAAACTAAGCTTCATAAGTGAAGGAGAAATAAAATCTTCTACAGACAAGCAAATGCTGAGAGATTTTTTCACCACCAGGCCTGCCCTACAAGAGCTCCTAAAGGAAGCACTAAACATGGAAAGGAAAAACCGGTACTAGCCACTGCAAAAACAAGACAAATTGCAAAGACCATCAATGCTAGGAAGAAACTGCATCAACTAACGGGCAAAATAACCAGCTAACATCATAATGACAGCATCAAATTCACACATAACAATATTAACCTTAAATGTAAATGGGCTAAATGTTCCAATTAAAAGACACAGACTGGCAAATTGGATAAAGAGTCAAGACCCATCAGTGTGCTGTATTCCGGAGACCCATCTCACAGGCACAGACACACATAGGCTCAAAATGAAGGGATGGAGGAAGATCTACCAAGCAAATGGAAAAACAAAAAAAGGCAGGGGTTGCAATACTAGTCTCTGATTAAATAGACTTTAAACCAACAAAGATCAAAAGAGACAAAGAAGGCCATTACAGAATGGTAAAGGGATCAATTCAACAAAAAGAGCTAACTATCCTAAATATATATGCACCCAATACAGGAGCACCCAGATTCATAAAGCAAGTCCTTAGAGATCTACAAAGAGACTTAGACTCCCACACAATAATAATGGGAGACTTTAACACCCCACTGTCAACATTAGACAGATCAATGAGACAGAAAGTTACAAAGGATATCCAGGAATTGAACTCAGCTCTGCACCAAGTGGAACTAATAGATATCTACAGAACTCTCCACCCCAAATCAACAGCATATACATTCTTCTCAGCACCACACCACACTTATTCCAAAATTGACCACATAGTTGGAAGTAAAGCACTCCTCGGAAAATGTAAAAGAACAGAA
This sequence comes from Nomascus leucogenys, assembly GCF_006542625.1. Taxonomy (NCBI): domain Eukaryota; kingdom Metazoa; phylum Chordata; class Mammalia; order Primates; family Hylobatidae; genus Nomascus; species Nomascus leucogenys. Next base: position 11,038,681 of record NC_044406.1, read on the forward strand.
ATTATAACAAACTGTCTCTCAGACCACAGTGCAATCAAACTAGAACTCAGGATTAAGAAACTCACTCAAAACTGCCCAACTACATGGAAACTGAACAACCTGCTCCTGAATGACTACTGGGTACCTAACAAAATGAAGGCAGAAATAAAGATGTTCTTTGAAACCAATGAGAACAAAGACACAACATACCAGAATCTCTGGGACACATTTAAAGCAGTGTGTAGAGGGAAATTTATAGCACTAAATGCCCACAAGAGAAAGCAGGAAAGATCTAAAATTGACACCCTAATATTACAATTAAAAGAACTAGAGAAGAAAGAGCAAACACATTCAAAAGCTAGCAGAAGGCAAGACATAACTAAGATCAGAGCAGAACTGAAGGAGATAGAGACACAAAAAACCCTTCAAAAAAATCAATGAATCCAGGGGATGGTTTTTTGAAACGATCAACACAATTGATAGACTGCTACCAAGATTAATAAAGAAGAAAAGAGAGAAGAATCAAATAGACACAATAAAAAATGATAAAGGGGATATCACCACCAATCCCAGAGAAATACAAACTACCATCAAAGAATACTATCAACACCTCTATGCAAATAAACTAGAAAATCTAGAAGAAATGGATAAATTCCTCGACAAATACACCCTCCCAAGACTAAACCAGGAAGAAGTTGAATCCCTGAATAGACCAATAACAGGCTCTGAAATTGAGGCAATAATTAATAGCCTACCAACCAACAAAAGTCCAGGACCAGATGGATTTACAGCCGAATTCTACCAGAGGTACAAGGAGGAGCTGGTACCATTCCTTCTGAAACTATTCCAATCAATAGAAAAAGACGGAGTCCTCCTTAACTCATTTTATGAGGCCAGCATCATCCTGATACCAAAGCCTGGCAGAGACACAACAAAAAAAGAGAATTTTAGACCAATATCCCTGATGAACATCGATGCAAAAATCCCCAATAAAATACTGGCAAACCGAATCCAGCAACACATCAAAAAGCTTATCCACCATGAACAAGTGGACTTCATCCCTGAGATGCAAGGCTGGATCAACATATGCAAATCAATAAACGTAATCCATCACATAAACAGAACCAAAGACAAAAACCACATGATTATCTCAATAGATGCAGAAAAGGCCTTTGACAAAATTCAACAGCCCTTCATGCTAAAAACTCTCAATAAATTAGATACTGATGAAACATATCTGAAAATAATAAGAGCTATTTATGACAAACCCACAGCCAATATCATACTGAATGGGCAAAAACTGGAAGCATTCCCTTTGAAAACTGGCACAAGACAGGGATGCCCTTTCTCACCACTCCTATTCAACATATTGTTGGAAGTTCTGGCCAGGGCAATCAGGCAGGAGAAGGAAATAAAGGGCATTCAATTAGGAAAAGAGGAAGTCAAATTGTCCCTGTTTACAGATGACATGATTGTATATTTAGAAAACCCCATCATCTCAGTCCAAAATCTTCTTAAGCTGATAAGCAACTTCAGCAAAGTCTCAGGATACAAAATCAGTGTGGAAAAATCACAAGCATTCTTGTACACCAATCACAGACAAACAGAGAGCCAAATCATGAGTGAACTCCCATTCACAATTGCTTCAAAGAGAATCAAATACCTAGGAATCCAACTTACAAGGGACGTGAAGGACCTCTTCAAGGAGAACTACAAACCACTGCTCAATGAAATAAAAGAGGATACAAACAAATGGAAGAACATTCCATGCTCATGGGTAGGAAGAATCAATATCCTGAAAATGGCCATACTGCCCAAGGTAATTGATAGATTCAATGCCATCCCCATCAAGCTACCAATGACTTTCTTCACAGAATTGGAAAAAACTACTTTAAAGTTCATATGGAACCAAAAAAGAGCCTGCATTGCCAAGACAATCCTAAGCCAAAAGAACAAAGCTGGAGGCATCACGCTACCTGACTTCAAACTATACTACAAGGCTACAGTAACCAAAACAGCATGGTACTGGTATCAAAACAGAGATATAGACCAGTGGAACAGAACAGAGCCCTCAGAAATAATACCACACATCTACAACCATCTGATCTTTGACAAACCTGACAAAAACAAGCAATGGGGAAAGGATTCCCTATTTAATAAATGGTGCTGGGAAAACTGGCTAGCCATATGGAGAAAGCTGAAACTGGATCCCTTCCTTACACCTTATACAAAAATTAATTCAAGATGGATTAAAGACTTACATGTTAGACCTAAAACCATAAAAACCCTAGAAGAAAACCTAGGCAATACCATTCAGGACATAGGCATGGGCAAGGACTTCATGTCTAAAACACCAAAAGCAATGGCAACAAAAGCCACAATTGACAAATGGGATCTAATTAAACTAAAGAGCTTCTGCACAGCAAAAGAAACTACCATCAGAGTGAACAGGCAACCTACAGCATGGGAGAAAATTTTTGCAATCTCCTCATCTGACAAAGGGCTAATATCCAGAATCTACAAAGAACTCAAACAAATTTACAAGAAAAAAACAAACAACCCCATTGAAAATTGGGCAAAGGATATGAACAGACACTTCTCAAAAGAAGACATTTATGCAGGCAACAGACACATGAAAAAATGCTCATCATCACTGGCCATCAGAGAAATGCAAATCAAAACCACAATGAGATACCATCTCACACCAGTTAGAATGGCCATCATTAAAAAGTCAGGAAACAGGTGCTGGAGAGGATATAGAGAAATAGGAACACTTTTACACTGTTGGTGGGACTGTAAACTAGTTCAACCATTGTGGAAGTCAGTGTGGTGATTCCTCAAGGATCTAGAACTAGAAATACCATTTGACCCAGCCATCCCATTACTGGGTATATTCCCAAAGGATTATAAATCATGCTGCTAAAAAGACACATGCACACGTATGTTTGTTGCGGCACTATTCACAATAGCAAAGACTTGGAACCAACCCAAACGTCCATCAATGATAGACTGGATTCAGAAAATGTGGCACATATACACCATGGAATACTATGCAGCCATATAAAAGGATGAGTTCATGTCCTTTGTAGGGACATGGATGAAGCTGGAAACCATCATTCTCAGCAAACTATCGCAGGGACAAAAAACCAAACACCACATGTTCTCACTCATAGGTGGGAATTGAACAATGAGAACACTTGGACACAGGAAGGGGAACATCACACACCGGGGCCTGTTGTGGGGTGGCGGGAGCGGGGAAGGATAGCATTAGGAGATATACCTAATGTAAATGACGAGTTAATGGGTGCAGTACACCAACATGGCACATGTATACATATGTAACAAACCTGCACATTGTGCACAGGTACCCTAGAAGTATAAAAAAAAATTTTTGAGAGAGAAAAAAAAAATGGTGAAACAAAACTAGTTTTATTAAATTTCTAAATGCCTACATAAATTATTTAGATTTCAACTTGAGAAGATCAATCACTCAATTATATACTTTATCTGGGAGTCACAAGCTATTGTCTTAATAGGCTATATTTCTCTTAACTATTCAAGCATATACAACCCCAAGTTTGTGCAGATGCCTTAACCAGGAAACATTGATACAATGTTTTTAAGTGTCTTGGTTATTTCCGTTCTCATTTTTAAAGCTTCCCAGAGTTGAAAGATGTTTGGGCATTCGGGAAGTGAAAGGCAATCTCAGTTACTGAGATGACTTTTAATTAGAGATTTTAACTGGGTGCTGAGACTTGGAATGGTGGACATCTAAGGTGATTCTTCTCATACCAACTGTCATTTTATCCCATGAAATTTGGGGTTTGCCTTCTCAGTATCCTGTAGGTTTTGAACAATCAGTGATTTCAGCCAAGAGCTCATCAGGTCCTTCTCAGGAACCTGAATGGGTTACTCTAAACCTATGTACCTAGCTGCTACTGGTAAACCCATAGCTTTACAGGGGTGCAGTCATGCTGCCCAGGTCTTTGGAGGTGAATTATGTACAATACCCAATCCTTTCTTCTACAAAAAGACTGCACACCCCCACCGAAGTTAATCATTTGATTGGATTCTGCATAGTTTTGTTTCTGTATCAGTGTAAATGCCCTGTGTAAGTTTAAGATCTTTGAACTAGGTAGAATATTGCTTCTTTCAGATTGTCAGGCCCCACTCTGTTCGTGGAGAGTTATTTCTGCTCCTATTGAATTCTCTACCTGGCTGTCTAGCCTGTCACCACAACTGGTAAGGCTCTTGTTAGCACACTGAATTGCAGAATTTTGTTGATTCTAGAGGAAACTTGTCCAACCCGCCACCCGTGGGCCACATGCAGCCCAGGACAGCTTTGAATGCGGCCCCACACAAATTTGTAAACATTCTTTAAATATTATGAGATTTTTTTTAAGCTCATCAGCTATTGTTAGTGTTAGTGTATTTTATGTGTGGCCCCAAGACAATTCTTCTTCTTCCAGTGTGGCCCAAGGAAGCCAAAAAACTAGACAACCCTGTTCTAGAATGTTCTCCATGGCCGCTTCAAACTCAGCCGCTTGCTCTGTATTAACTGCAGAATAAGAGCTTTTCTCATTTATGCCTCCCTGTCATCAGGACCAAAGTGTGAGATGCATCAAAGTTTCCCTGGATGGTTGGTGCCCTAGGGCAGTTGCCATGAACCAAGTACAAAAAGAAAAACAGACATTTCCGAAATTAATTCAAATGGGCATAACTCTTTTGGAAATTGTGTAGCACATGTTGCCAGGCTGGGGGGATGGGCTGTGTGTGCTATTTTAATGAGACTGCAGACTGGTTACATCTACAGCATCCCATATTTTGGCTTATTTTAGAAAGAGCCAGAAAATGATGTTTAACGGTAAACTGCAAGAAGACAGGCAGGGAGGAGGGGCAGATGGCATGAAGTAATCTTTCTGCATTTCAAGGCATGGGCCAACTCTTTGTTAAAATATTCTTTCCAGTTTGGAAGCCCATGGCTTAAGGGAAATTTGGAAAAACCAAGCTCATGTCCCAACCAGCAGCTCATCTAGAAAGTAAAAATGAAAACTCTATCAGTTAGTCAGTGGTTTTTATTGTGCAACAGTTAATTGTTTCACTTAAAACCACTGCTAATAACAGCTGGAAAGGAAAGTGACTGGAGAACAGTGTCACTTAAAACCATTATTTTGAGGTACAGTTTCAGTGTCAATGGAAGAGTCGTCCAAATTTTGGCATATCACTTTCTAATGAATTTTAGTTTTATGAGATAGCCATCATTTAGTGAAATATATCCCAAATCGTGAGAACTTTATTTCTTGCCAACTGTCTTTTTTTTTTTTTTTTTTTTTTTTTGAGATGGAGTCTCACTCTGTTGCCCAGGGGTGGAGTGCAGTGGCATGATCTCTTTTCACTGCAACCTCCACCTCCAGGATTCAAGCAATTCTCCTGCCTCAGCCTCCTGAGTAGCTGAGATTACAGGTGTGTACCACCACATCCAGCTAATCTTTGTATTTTTCGTAGAGACTAGGTTTCACCATGTTGGCCAGGCTGGTCTTGAACTCCTCACCTCAAATGATCCACCTGCCTTGGCCTCCCAAAGTGCTGGGATTACAGGCATGAGCCACCATGCCTGGCCTTGCCAACTATCTTTATTCCTCTTCTCTTAGTAGCCCATGGGAAACTATTGTAGTTTGTACTTATGACCAGTGTTTTCCAATTACTTATTAGCCAGAAATTGGAACACTGAATATACTCTTCTGTAATGTTAAAAATGGTGGCAAAATTACAGGCCAACCTATAAGAGGTACCTGGTTAATATATAATATAGCTGTAGTTGGGAATACAAAGGGATTTTTTCCCCAGTAGTCTTTCAATCTGGCAGTATATTATGATCCATTCATCTCAATCTTGCTACCTCAAAAGCAGAAGTGGCAGATGAGTTCACCCAGCAAACACCATAGAGGTGGGACCAGCTGAGGCTTTACTTGGCACTGACCATGTCCTCCTCCATTAAAACACTGGTACCAGGCTGGGTGAGTGACTCATGCTTGTAATCCCAGCACTTTGGGAGGCTGAGATGGGAGGATCACTTGATCACGGGAGGCTTCAGTGAGCTATGATTGCGCCACTGCACTCCAGCCTGGATGACAGAGCAAGACTGTCTCTTCAAAAAAAAAAAAAGGCTTATTAAAACACTGATACCTGATGTATATGGCTGTTATGGCTGCAGTGGGGCTTACATGTAAATATGGCAAGACCTATAATAAAAACAGTTAATATTTATTAAATACTTATGAGGTACCCTTCACTAATTAAGTCGCTCCTGCAACAATGCCACAGAATGGTGCTTCCCTATGTCACAGATGAGGAACCAAAGCACAGAAATGTCAAGTAATCAGCCCAAGGACACACAGCTAGCAAACAGCAGAGCCAATTCAAACCCAAGTAGTCTGGCTCCAGAAGCCATGCTTTGGTCACTATAGAGCAGGGGTCAGCAAACCACAGCCCATCACCTGTTATGATCTGGCCCAAAAGCTAAGAATGGTTTTACCAATTTTAAAGGGTTGGGGTGTAGGGAGAGAGAAATATTTCATGGCATGTGAACAAAGATATTAAATTTAAATTTCGGTGTTCATAAATAGTCTCATTGGAACATAGCTACTCGTATTCATGGAACACAGCTACTCTTATTCACATACATACTGTCTATAGCTACTTTCGTACCAGAAATATCATGACAAAATGTTTATGACATAATGGCAAGGGATAAAAAAGAATATAGAAAGTATGATTCCACTAATTTACAAAAATGCTTAAACAAAAAGTACTGTAATTATTAATAATGGATTGTAGAAACATGAGTAATTTTTTTAATCTGCATTTCCCACCTTCTCTGTGATGATCAGGTATGCCTTTTGCATTAACAAACATCAACCTTAAAATTAAGTAAGTTGGCAAAGGATTGGTTAATTTGTCAAAGAATAGAAGGGATTCTAAATAAAAGTAAACAGACATTTGGTGAAAGACTCTAAGATCAGGAGTTCTAACTGTATCATGTCCATTTTAATGACTTTTGGTTGTAAATCATTCTTGGGTACTTAAAAATATCAAAGATACACTGCAGACATTTTAGAAGGCTCACGTATAAGTATGGACTTAATATATTTCCATGTATCTTTATTTCCCATATATATCCTTGTTAATTCTCAAATAGGGAAAAATGTAAACCTTAACTTTTATTTGTCACATCATTAGTTTCTTAATGTAGATATCCTGACATGAAATTTTGCCCCATGGGCTGCACTCCCCTTCTATGTTATTATTGAAGTGTGAGATGTCTGAAAAGTATCTTAACTAAAGATGAAGCAATTTCACTGATATCTGGGCATTATAGTAAAGGGGAAAAAAGTGAGTTTAAATGAAATGATTTTCTGAGAGATTTTAAAATCCTTAAAATGGTTATAAGGAGGGCCTTCTTTTATTAGTGTACAAATCCAGCCCTCTACATTGTGCTTTCACACCATATACCATTCATTGCAGCATGGTAACTTACTGCTTTCTGAGCTCTGAGGTTCAGAAAAGTTTACTTGCCCAAAGTTACATAGCTGCAAAATTCTGGTCTGGCATTATATCTGGTTCTACTGAAACTGTACTTCTCAACTCTGGCTTCTCAACTGCCTGGCAACATGCCAACATGACATCCAGTTTAGAATTCCACCCTCTACTGTCCCTTGGTTCTCACTAAAAGGTGTAACTAAGGCACAGCATTCATTTCCAATGTTTTCTTCCATCTTTCTGTGGACTGATTAAATGAGAATATTCTTGGAACCGATAGAGAACTGGGCAGCTCATTGGCAGCATGGCAGTCAGTAACTGAAGGGGCCATAAACAAGGTTAGGTCTTGTCTAGTTGGGCCAGGCAGCAGATGTAGGTTTTAATCAAGTCAGGCCACACATGGTTTGGGGAAGTAGCTAACTCTAGCTAAGCCTGTGTTGGGAAGCAAAATCTAGGCTGGTGAAGGAAGCCAATAGGGCCCAAACAGCTAATGGGGCTTGCTCCTTCATAATGAGTTTCTCCCAGAGGTGGCTCAGCACCTTGGACAGTTACCAGGAGAGTCACAGTTTCTGAAGGAGCCCAATTCCCTCCCAGGTCGAATTTTTTGGCACAACTTCTACTTCTTTGAAAAACTTCCTGTTCTCCCCTCTTTTCTCAGGGTTCTTATGTGCAGAATTGGGAGAATAGTGATACAACTAGCAAAATGAGCTGCTTCTGAGGATGTCCACACACATAAGATTTCCCTGATTATTAGACAGAAAAGTCATCGCTTCTAGCCGGAAGTGTGTCTAGTTCCATCAGATTGGCTTGTGTCACTAAGGGAAATATATCTAGTTATTGTCTTCCCAGAACTCTTCTTTCCTGGGCCAGCTTATAAGTACTAACAACCCAGACTCTTCTTTGCAAGTTACTGAGAGGAAAAATTGTCATTTAATTCACAGAGTGGATTCCTAAAATGTGCACACTCAAATATTCTCTATTTCTTATGTTGATATTGACTGTTCTCACTTTCCCATGAAGTTATTCAAATCATAGATCTTCATTTACATTCTATAGCTGAAGTTAATGTACCTTTTCTTGATTAATTCTCAAAACAAGTTTATATTTTGTATAAGATCTCTTTAATATGAAAGCTCATAGTGTATCTTTATAGATAGGTGTATGTTTTTTCTGTAAATTTGCCAACCTCTGCATCTGGCTCAGAAAATGGAAGTTCTGAATCAGAGCTACAAAAAGATTTAATGGGCTTCATGCTGCTGTTGTTGGCAGTATCCAGGCACCAATAGACCAGTATTTCCCAAATGTGTTTTGCTGGACACTAGTCTAACAAAATCTCTGTGAAAGGAAATTGTTCCAAGGAAGAGAAGTTTGGAAAACTCTGCCTTACTTTCTACCTTTTTGGAGAATCACAGTGCTCATTAGCATTATGTGTGTAAGTAAAGAAAGCTTTTTCATGCTCCCAGTTCAGCATTTTCCAAATATATTGGACACCAGAACAGTTTTCAAAACTAGTAGTAGTCTGATCTACTATTTACCATAAAATACTTCTAGATGTAGTCAATTGTCAGAATGTCATTGAGGCAACCAACATATCTAATATATAAAGTTAGTGAGATTTATGTCTCCTAACCTGAGAATCTATGACATTTTGTTATCCTAGCTTAAATATTTACATATGTGACAGGGTCAATCTTAGACTCAAAAGAAATCATATTTATGTCTTTCTTAAATACACACTTTGAAACTTGGAGAAATACTTTTCTAACAGAGAAGCAAGTAATTAGGTGTAATTACACATTGGAAGCTGGCAGGTCTGTAGATAGAGGCCTCAAACACATGGATCCTTTTAACCATAATTAAAGTATATAAAATTGATAGATAATAAATTTTATTATAAAGTTCTGTGTTGAATATGGAAAATAACCAAGCCAAAATGTAAAAAAAAAAAAAAAAATCCTTGGACTGACATCATAATGACCTTAAAGATGCTAGCATGATCTTTGAAGAATAAAACTCTTATGAATATTTTAAAAGAGTATGATATCTATTATTTTTCCCAGGAAAGTGTGTAATGATTTTGGATTCACTGAGGTATACTGCTACTGAATATTTCAGAATAGCATGCCAAGTGCAAAAACTGTAGTACTGCTTCCAGCTTCAATTTTGAAAGCACTTTTCCAACCTATTTATTAAAGAGTATCCATTTTCTGAGCCAAATGATGTAGCAAAAAAAATTGTTCTCTGTATATACACAGCACTTTTCTTTTGGACCTCGGGTACAAAAGATTGATTTAATAATACTCCTCAATTCACAGAACATAATCATATTTGATCCTCATAAGGCTTTCTGATACACGTACTCATATATACATTTATGTACATCTATATTTACTTTCTCTTTTAGAGTGTATATAAGTATATAAGAATATAGCAAATACATTCATATATATGCATCCATATTAATATATTCCCTTTTATATTGTAAATATATACGAATACATAAAATATGCATATGTATATATACCATACATTTGCATTTATGTGAATATTTATGCATATTTTATTTTTCTGTCTCCTGGAGAAACATCGTTTCATATATATTTTTATTTCTAATGTGTCCTTGATAAATATGTAGTTTTGTGAGCATGTTGTCTTAGTTTATCATGTAAACATATTTACATATATGTTTCTTTTTTCATTCAATACTGTAGTTTTAGAAATAACTTTTGACTTTGAAAAACTGCAAACATAAACCGAGTATGCAATAAGAGTACACTGAACTCCCATATGCCCATCATGCAGTTTCGACAATTATTAACTCATGACTAATCTTATTTCATCTATGTCCCCACACACTTCTCTCCTACCTATATTGACACAAACCTTAGATATCATATCATTTTATCAAGTATTTAAATATATATATCCAAAACATATAATGACACTGAAATTATCATACCCCAAAAAGACAGCAATTTCTTAATACTACCAAATTTCCAGTCCATGTTCAATTTTCCCCCAGTGGCCTCATGGATTTGTTGTTTTTGTTTTGGTAAATAGCATCCAAATAAGAGCTATACATAGCAACTGATTGATATCTCTCTTGAATCTCTTTTGATTTCTAGAATTTAATTTTCTTTCCATATATTTGTTGAAAATCTATTTGGTTTGTTCTGTAGGTTTGCCTATAGTCTGGATTTTATCTCATACCCATGGTGTTATTTAACATGTTCCTCTCATCCTGTATTTTCTGGGAATTGGTGGTTATATAGAGAGATATGATTAGTCTTCTGTTAATTTTTCTTTGTGAGGGGAGAATATTTCATTGGTGGTATTGAGTACTTCCATTTGGAAGCATAGGGGGTGTCTGTGTGTGTAATGCTAGCAGCCATTGATGCTCAGTGCTTAAACATTAAGTTACCAGGTGATGGGAAATAGTGATATGCTAATTCTATCATTCCATTTTCACTTAGTAATTGAAAAACTCCCCCTCATCAACTCTTTGTTACAGTGATTACAGTTTGTATGAAAGGTAGAATAAATGGTTGAGTCTTTCCCTTTATTCAGTAGTTTTCAAAATAATGAGTTGGTTCCCTAGCATCCCCCAAAGGTGGCCAATGATGTTTTCCTATGTTATTGTGAATTTGCTTTCTGGTATAACAAGATATTCCAGGATCATTTGTGCATTTCCTATCCCAGACCCAGGATCAGTGATTTCTCCAAGAAACCCAAGTTGCAAATGGTATTTAAATCCAAAATCTGGGAGCTAGCAGTATTTACTACTACTGAGTTGTTCACTGTTCTTTAAGGTCTTTTTAGTAAACAGGGTTAGGAAATACATTTTAAGATAAACTACATTATGATTTCATACTTCCAATTCAAATTCAAGATTGTAAGATTTTTATATAACCTCATTGATCTTACATCTGTATCTATTTTTCCAATATCTCTCAGTACCAATGTAAGTATTATTTTGCTTCCATCCCCTAAATCATCCAGTCTCAACATAATATATCAACACCAACAACAACAATATATATTGAAAATGGTTAAATATATTTTGCAGTTCTTTTGTCCTTAGGGTATATTCCACTGGGGATGTTTATTCAAATTGCCATGCTTCAAATTCACTTGAAATGTTTCCTTTCTTTATACTTATGTTACCAGCTCAATTCACAGATTCTTTTCACTTAGCTTTTGATTTCTAAAAATGTTCTTCTTAAATTTAATCTTGCTCTAGAACTATGTAAAGTATTTACCTGGTTCCAAAGTGAAATCCGTAAAACAATATTTATTTAGAGAAGACTAACTTTTATCCCTATCTCTTCCCTATAGGTAATATTTTATTTTTAATTTTTATTCTGTCATCCCATTATTTTTAAACATCTATGAATATGTCTGTGTATACATCCTGTTTTGAAAATAAGCTGAGTGAAGTGCCTCATGCCTGTAATCCTAGCACTTTGGGAGGTGGAGGTGGGAGGATTGCCTGAGCCCAGGAGTTTGAGATCAGCCTGGGCAACATGGAGAAACCCCATCTCTACAAAAAATATAAGAGTTAGCTGGGCGTGGTGGCATGCACCTGTAATCCCAGCTACTTGGGAGGTTGAGAGGTGGGAGGATCACCTGAGCCCAGGGAGGCAGAGGCTGCAGTGAGCCATGAGTGTGCCACTGCACTCCAGGCTGGGCAACAGAGTGAGACCAAGAAAGGGAAGGAAGGAAGGAAGGAAGGAAGGAAGGAAGGAAGGAAGGGAGGGAGGGAGGGAGGGAGGGAGGGAGGGAGGGAGGGAAAGAAAGAAAGAAAAGAAAGAAAAAGGAAAAGAAAGAAAAGAGAAAGAAAGAAAGAAGGAAGGAAGGAAAGAAAGAAGGAAAGGAAAGAAGGAAAGAGAACGAAAGGAAGGAAGGAGAGAGGAGAGAGAGAAGAGAGAGAGAGAGAGAGAGAAAAACAAAAGAAACAGAAGTATACAAAATATTCTTTGCTCTACCTTGCCTCTCACTTCACAGTATATTCTGGAGATAGCTTGCCAATGGCATATAGAAGTAGTCCTCACTCTGTTTTGCAACTGCAGAGAATAGCGATGTACATTTGGGTTGTTTCTAGTCTTCTGCAACTACATATATTGCCATGTGCCACTAGTTTTGTGAGATCTATCCATATGCCAATATATATATATAATCCACTACTTTTATTTGCAACAACATACTTCATGTAGCATTTGCCTCTCCTCTGGCCCCCTCCCTTTAACAACCTTCAACTCCCCTGCTACTTACTCAGGTCCCCAGGTCCTTACACCAGTCCCCCACCCCAGCCGAAGCTGTAGGTGGCACTGTCCACACAGGGTGAGGTTCTGCTAGATGGCATAAAACACCAGCTCTGTGAAAGCTGGAGTCTTTGTGGGATCTGTGGTTTTGCCCTGATTCTCATGAAGCAAAATCTTCTCCTGAAGCAGGTACTTCAGAAGAAACTACATAATTTCAGTATCAAAAATAGCTGTGCTTCTCATAAATGTTGTGAGTTTATTTTATACACAATGTGAATTATGTAAATGGCTAGAATTTTCTGCATTGACTTCAAGAAAGTTTGGTGCCTAATTTATGACCCACTCATAACAAGTATATGAAATTTTATGGTTGTATTTTTTCTTGTTTTCTTAAACAATCAACATTATGGTGGACATAGGTTTTGTTTTTGTTTTTAACTGTTGAATCACCCTAGTTCTACAAAGCTCAAGTCTTGCTGCAGTGTACCCATTTTGTATCTAGGCTATGTCAGCATTCTAGAAGAACATATACAAACATTCCATGCTATTCCATTAAAGCGAATATTTACAAACATCATTGCCCTTGAACAATGTTTCTGCCTCAATAAAAATACAACCTAGGAAAACCTGCCTATGTATAGTGTTTCATATAGACTATTGTTTATATATAAACATAATTTCATTATCTAGCACCACTACCAAATTATGTATGCTATGGAAGGGAGTTTTTCTGGGTATCTGGAACTAATATCCAAAACGTAGTCCACTAATGCATTCAGGAGCTACTGAAATGCAGATGATGGTGATTCATATGCAGAGAGAAGATTTCCAAAGATTGTGCCTTCCAAGGCTGTCTGGGTCATTGTGAAACTGTAGCCATGACCTATTATTGACTCATGAAGTCAATTCAATAAGTCACAACCAGCTTTAAAATACCACCTAGATTAAAATAGAAAATACAGTACATTGTGTATAAGCATTCTTTTGGAAAACTTTTGTTTCACTCTTAATATAGATGTATATATGCACACTGGATCAGAAAGGAAAATTTATGTCTTTGTTTTTTTTGAGGCAGGGTCTCACTCTGTTGCCTAGGCTGGAGTACAGTGGCACGATCACAACTCACTGCAGCCTCAACCTCCCAGGGCTCAGGTGATTGTCCCACCTCAGCCTCCAGAGTAGCTGGAACTACAGGCACATGCCACCATACCCAGCTACTTTTTGTACTTTTTGTAAAGATGTGGTTTCACCATGTTGCCCAGGCTGGTCTCCAACTCCTGAGGCTCAAGTGATCCACCAATCTTGACTGCCTGAAGTGTAGGGATTACAGGTGCAACCCACCATGCCTGGTCATGTATGTCGTCTTGTAGGTGGCAGCTAAGAATGTCGGAAGGGTCCTGCTCTGGGGGGCTGTAGGTCCCAACCCATCTCACCACCCCCTAACCACTCCACTCTGCTTTATCTCCCTGTGGGCTCCTTTCATTCTTTTTGGTACCAAAACTACATTCAGAATAGCCACCTTCTTCTTCCCTTTTCTTTTTGTTACTTTTCCTTTTTCTTTTTAAAATTACATGTGATGAATCTGCTTGTCCTCTTAGTTTGAGGCAAAAAAAAAGACAGAGTTCTAAAATAGTCTCCTCTTGTCAATGGACCTCTACCTCAACTTCAGCTGCCATATAACTGGTGAGTCGTAGAGTGTCAGGGTGGATTTCTGGCCCCTGTGTCTTTTCTACTCTGTTTATCTGTCCACACAGTCCAAAGGTTTTCTCCTGCTTTTTGTTTAAATTGGGTTTTATGCTCTTATAGATGTCAAGAGACTTAATTATTCTTTTATATATATTTTTGAGATTGGATATATAAATTCAATAAAATAGTTATCACTCCTTCTTTTACTGTTATTAAAAATCAAACTGAGTTACATCGCAAAAATATATTGTGGATAGCTTAAGATAAACTGATGGATTCAGAAGCATTCCTCTTGTCTGAAACTTTGCAGTAGATAACTGACCTTTTACCACCAAAATCCAACAAGAGAGATGGAGGAAAAAGTAGGTACTTAGAGGCAGACATTGCCATATCTTAACTAAGTACTCCCTCAGGTCAAATCAAGTGCAGTCTTCTACAAAATATTCAAAAGCTGTTGGCTTTACAGAGGAATTTCCAGAAAGCAGTAAGATTCTGGCATCCTATTAAAATACCTAGAGTACTCTGTGCATGGCTTAAAATTAAGCCTAGCCTAATGTATCATTTTAACTATACTATAATTGGAAATAACAAAATTCACATAAAATATGCCATGCAAAGGTTTACCCACTTTTATGTCAAATTAAACATGCCATTTTTTTTTCTTTCTTTTCTTTTTATTTTTTAGTGATGGGGTTTCACTATGTTGCCCAGGTTGGAGTGCATTGGTTATTCAAAGATGCCATCATAGCTAACTGCAGCTTCAAACTCTTGGGCTCAAGCAATCCTCTTGCCTCAGCCTCCCGAGAAGATGGAACTACAGGCACTGTGCCTGGCTTGAATTAAACATTCTAATTTGATTAGTGTGGTGGGTAGAATTCTGAGAAGGCCCCCAGGATTCTTGCTCCTGGTATAAATACCCTGTATAATCCCCTCCTGTTGAATATGGGCAGGCCCTTGAACATGATAGGATGTCACTTCTATGATTATGTTATTTAGCATGGCAAAGGTAGAGAAATTCTAAGATGTAATCAAACTCCTGATCAACTGACATTAATGTAATCAAAATGGAGATTATCTTGGGTGGGTCTGACCTAATCAGATGTGTCCCTTTAAAGAGACTCCAAGCAGCAGAGACCCTCTTGCTGACCTCAAAGAAACAAAAAGTAATGTTATGCACTGCCCACGGAGGGGAGTGGACTCTAAGAGCTCAGGGCTTCACTCCTACAGTCACAAGGAACTGAATCCTTCCAAAAAGCACTGAGCTTAGAAAAGAACCCAAGCTCCAGATAAGAATCACAGCCTGGCCAAAAACTTGATTTTAACTTCATGAGACTTTGACCAGAGAACCCAGTTAAGCCATGCCTAGACTACTGACTCACAGAAACTGAGATAACAGATATGCATTGTTTTAAAGCCCTATGTGGTCATTCGTTACAACAGCAATAGAAGACTATTACAATTAGAACCTCGTTAACTCTCAAAGGGTCATAAATGTTAGACCCAAAGGATGCACTTGTAGGAGCCAATGGAAAACTTCCCCTTTACCCTCTGAAGGTTCTCTGACAAACCAGCTCACAAAAGACAAATAAGAGAAAGGGTATATAAGCTTATTTATTTGAGACAGTCTTGCTTTGTCAACCAGGCTGGAGTACAGTGGCGTGATCATGGCTCCCTGCAGCCTCGACCTGCTGAGACTACAGGCACACACCACCATTCCTGGCTAATTTTTGTATTTTCTGTAGACATGAGATTGTATCATATTATCCAGGCTGGTCTTGAACTCCTGAGCTCAAGTGATCCGCCCACCTGGGCCTCCCAAAGTGCTTGGATTACAGGTGTGAGCCACTGCATTCAGCCAGTGCATATAAGTTTATTAATATGCACGGGGAGAACCGCAGAGTGATTACCCCAACCCTCCAATGGGGTTCAGAAGTTTATATACCATCTTGAGGTTACAGAAAGAATAAGGGCTTGGATCTTGGCAAAACAGGTTATGGGAGGGAGAGAAGAGGCCCAGCTAGCAAAGGTGGTCTTGTTGTGTAGATGAAACCTCACAGGTAGCAGCCCTCAGAGAGAATAGATGATGAGTGTTTCCTTTAGACCTTTAAAAGTGTCAGACTCTCAATTAATCTTCCCTAGATCCAGACAAGGGAAGTCTTCGAAGAAAGCCTGGCTGCATCAATGCAGATTTTTCTCTACAGATGCAAATGTCCCCCACAAAAGACAGTTTTTCAGCTATTCTTGTATTTCCAGCTTTTCTGAATAGCCATCTTGAAATATGTCAAAGGAGTATATTTTGGGGTGAAACATTTTGGTTTCCTTCTCCCTCTTGGGTTTCCCAAAATACTCAACTATCCCCACTGGAATATGTTGAAAATGTAGCACTTAGAACATCTCTCTCAAAGTTTACAATCAACTGAACATTTCCAGGGAATTCTCCAGTCCTATCTCCATAGTGCCCCATCTCTCTAAGCACGTGATTTATTCTAAGTGTTACATGAATGCTGGAGCCCCCCTCCCCAGGTGGGCCCTGACCTTTACCTGGCTATTGTGCACAATCCTTTGGTGGATCTCATGAATCAGGGATTTTACCTGTTCAGAAGGGGGCAGGACTTAGAAGGAGAAGGCAACAAATTGGAAGCCTTCTAGGGATCTGATTTTGTGATATAGAGTGAATTTATTTCATTTTAACAGCATCTTCTGAGTTAGGCATCTTTTGCCCATTTTGGGAATGAGACAACAGATTCCGAGAGATGATGAAGTCAACCAAAGCATATTGTTAGTATATGGTAAAAACAAGATAGGCAGTACGTCTGAAGGATTCCAAAAAGCGAGTCTCTTGCCACCACATCATGTGCAATTACAAATGTACAGCATGTCAAACTTTGCACATTCTTCCCCAAAATCTCCAAGTAAATCATTCACATGTGATAGTAAGGCTACCATTTGTACATCCCTTCATGGGCTGCAGTGAAAACTGTACGTGTTTCATTTGATCCTCACAAGGTTGACTGCTCATGCAAAACTGTCATATGCTTTTCCCTTAAAAAACAATGAGGGTACATTATCTGGAAGTGAAAAAGTATAGGGTCATGCCTAACAAGTCATTGATAAAAAGAAAAAGAAAAGAAAATGGCCTACAGACATTTAGATGACCAATGTTCTTTTTGTAAACGCAACAAATGCGTGCAAAAGAAAGTAATGCATATATTATCTGTCTCTGCAACTGTAAGGTTACAATGAAAACCAGGCATTTTGTGCTTTTTAATTCAAGACATATCCCCAGGAAGTGATCTGACTTTAAAACATGAACTATATTTGCTAAATGATGTCTGTTACAGCATCATAGATGTTGACTCTTTTCAGAAGTCATTTTGCGTTCAATAGGAGACAGCAGGGGGAATGCATAGATTTTTTTTTTCCCCTCCACATGAGGAGAAGGCTAAGCAAAAGCAGTATGTTTCAGGAGACATCAGTGATAGTTACTAAATGGGCTTATTCAAACAAACATTAAAATAACCTCCAGCTGGGCAGGCCTGTATTTCCAGCTACTTGGGAGGCTGAGGCAGAAGGATTGTGTGAGGTCAGGAGTTCGAGGCTATAGTACACCATGATCATGCCTGTGAATAGCCACTGCACTCCAGCCTGGGCGATATAGTGAGATGCTGTCCCTTAAAATAAGAATAAATAACCTCGAAGTTCCAGGCATGGTACTGATTTATATGTGTTACGCTTGGATTTTATATTGGTGTCCACATTTTAACTAGGAGGAATCTGTTAAGTGACAGACCTTTCTATTTTGAAACTGCCAAAATTTGCCTACCCATTACCCAAGATAATTCTTGAGCACAGAAAATTGATTTGGGCTCTATACTGTGTCAGATTTAGGTTAATAACTGTTTCATTGGCTGATTTAGAATTAAATATGCCTTCTAGCAAATCAGGAGTACATTTAAGAAAACAAAAGCACAAGAGAAATATTGGAGGAGTAGAAAGAATTAATTGTGGAAAGGATTAGGTCAAATGGAAAGAGTGAACAAGAATATGGGAGGTGTGGGGAAGTGACAAAAGATTTTTCTAGTTGGGGCATGATCATACACTATGTAGAAGTCTTCATATAACTCTTATTGGGGCCAGGTGTGGTGGCTCACACCTGTGATTCCAGCACTTTGGGTGGTCAAGGCGGGCAGATAATTTGAGGTCAGGAGTTTGAGACAAGCCTGGCCAACATAGTGAAACGCCATCTCTACTAAAAGTACAAAAATTAGCTGGGCATGGTGGCAGGCGCCTGTAGTCCCATCTACTCGGGAGGCTGAGGCGGGAGAATCTCTTGAACCTGGAAGGCGGAGGTTGCAGCGAGCCGAGATAGTGCCATTACACTCCAGCCAAGGTGATAGAGTGAGACTCCATCTCAAGGTAAAAAAAAAAAAAAAAAAAAAAAAAACTCTTATTGGAGAAAGAATCAACCTTCCTTAAATAAATATTAACATAATAAAATATTTTTATTTAATAAAACAATAAAATAAAAATTGTGTGACAAGGGGAACTTGTGACTTTTGCCTGGTTGAACAATTATTTTAAATTGTCAATTTAGGGAAGAGAAGAAAGTTGATGTCTTCAAATTATATTTTATTCTGTGAAGAATAAAAATGTCTACTGCATTTTCAATATGCCCTCTGTTTTCAGTCCAGAAAACTCAATGTTTTGTTTAGAGATGAAATAAAAGAGTTTTCTTTTACAAATGTTTTACAATTACAGAGTACATTCAGTTAGATGATTTATTGAGTTTGAGAAGTGACAGAATCTAATGGTAATTCATGACACTTTTTTCAAAACCTACTGAAAAAATATTGGTTTAGCTCTCACAATAAAATATCAGACATTATATACACAGTTGGAAAGTGTTCTCATTTAAATATAAAGGTTTGTGATTCCATAATTAATATTTTTCCTTTGTTCAAACCTATATTCAAATACTTCTGCTTTCTCATCTGAAGCTTTTTTCTTTAATCTTAGAGTTGCCCAAACTACAAGAAACAGAGTTAAGACCCCAGAAACATGCAAAAATGAACAGCCAGGATTGATGGAGGGAAAAGGAATCAGCAAGAAAAAATTTAGAAGGGACCAAAAAAAAAAAAAATTAGTTGCCTGAGGGCCTTTATAGGTATTGGCTAGACTTTACAGCCATTTGACTTCATAATGACACTTAATTTTAAGAAAAATTTAAGTAATGCATTCTTTCTTTAAAAATGAAAAAAAAAAAAAAACCAGAAACCAGCAATGGTGTAACTTTTGGAAAAGCCTGCTAGCCAAACAAGAAAATAAAATTTTGGAGCTTAAAGAAGTTTTATTAGCTTAAAATGTTTATTTCCAACAGTCCTTAATAAATTACTGCTGAATCTTTATAAATTTGGCGTGACATGTGTCTGGACAGTAATTGGCATGTATATATTTTTTCATCACTTCCTAGCATCTCAGAGTAAGGGTTCTCCCTAGTGTATGTATCTCCCCTCATCTTTTTTGACAGCTCTACCAATAATTTCTAGGTCCAGTTGAAATTTTGAATGTTATTTATCTATTTTTACTTTTCACCGACATTGTGGAAATCAGTAAGTCCAAATGTCTAAACATCTCTCCAGATATTTCCACTTTTTCAATCAATTGAGGACAGATAAAATTCAATATATTCACGATAAAAACAATAAAAATAAAGGTTAAAACACGTTTTCCCATTGAATCCCATGTTCACCTTGGATGTGTGTTCCTTAGAAAAATTCCTTAGCTATAAGTCATAATAAATTACAAACTTCAAAATCTTATATTTCACCTTACTTAAGGAATTGTCTGCCTCTATCAAGTGATACTTAGCTATATTTAATTTTCCTACAAGGTGCTAAACGAATAATCAAGTCACCTGATTTTTAACACAACCACGTATTTATGGACACATATTCTATGAAAAGCACTATTCTAGGTCCTATAAAAGATTTTTAAAACCTTCATTCTCAAAAAGCTTAAAATATAGTTATCATAACCATATAAACTAACCGTATAAAGTAGTTTGTGATGTGTACCAAATGCAGAAGATTGGCAAAGTGTTGTATGTGTTTGAATAAGGGATCATTACAATAGTTAATATTTATCTGGTACAGGCACCATGTTTTTTCCATCCTGTCAACAATCTTGTGGCATAGTTTTATTAGTTAGGAGTCTCCTGGTTGCAAGTGACAGAAACTCTGACTCCAACTGGCTTAAGCACAGAGAGGGTTTTGTTGGCTCATATTCGGGGATAGTGCTAGATCTAATAGCTCTCATTGACTCTATGACAATTAGATGTTAGGCAGCAATTAAGCCAAAGGGCGAGCAGACATCCCTAATTGTAGTAGGTGTGTGGAAACTGGGGAGATTTTTTTCTGCTAGACATCAGCCTACCCAAGTCTACAGATGTCAATCCTGCATTCACTTACCAAATGTTACTTGGGACCAGTTCAGTCTCTTAAAGTAAGCCAAACAAATTTATTCAAGGGATTCTAATTTCATTTTCCACTACAGTTTAATATTTATGATTTAGGCTTAAAAACCTACATCCTGCTTAGATTAACCTGTGTATGTAAGTCGGGGCCTGGGGTGGGTTGTGTATTCCCCAGAGAGGTTTGAAAATAAATCATATTCTTTCTGTAACTAAAAATACTTTTTTCTTAAAGTTCTATCTTCTTATGAGGATTTCCTCTATTTAACTAACAAGGGTAGGTCCTAGTTTACATGATATAGTCAGCCTTTGTGAATATTCTCCACTGTGGTATTCAATAAATTTACCTATATTGTAGCTTTTTGGTACTGGCCATAGTGAACCTGTCATTTATGGCCTATTTCCCTCATCCAGACAATTATGAAAATATTGGCAGTCTACCTACCTGAGAGATTTCCTTTTCATGATCTTGAGGAACTCAGTGTGAAGTAATTTTAGCTCCTTGAGAGGAAAAAATGTGCAAAAGTAGTACAAAGTGCTATGATTAATTCTTTCATTCTTTTCAAATGGTGTTAGTTGAAAGAGGAAAAGGAATAAAACACAGGAAATTGACTTGAAAACTCACATAAACGCACACTCTGTGAACTGCCCTTGCATGCTGAGACCCAGAGCGCTTTCTACTGAAAACACAGATTTGGCTAAAATCTGTCATGAGGCTTGTATAGGCAGAGACAAATCTTAGTCTGCTTTCTATTTGCATCCAATAAAATAAAGACTTTTAAAAACATTTTTTGTTTTAATAATAGAGATGGCATTGTCTTGCCATGTTGCCCAGGCTGGTCTCAAACTCTTGGGCTTAAGCGATCCTCCTGCCTCAGCCTCCCAAAGTGCTGGGATTACAGGCATGAGCTACCGTGTCCAGCTGGTAGAGACATTTTTTCCCAGTGAAAACTTGGAGCTCAGTATGTTTGATGTTTCTCATTAGGGGTGATACTAAAAATATTTTAACAACAGTTACAATATGGGCACAGCCAAGTCAGGGGAGATACCTAGCAAAAACAAAGTAAACCAGTGGTTGCCCATGGAAGCACAGGCCTGATTTCCTTGGAGCATGGGCTCTCAATGTTGAAACTGAAACTGTGAAGGGTCTGAAATGTTACCCTAGTTTCAAGCTAACAAATCAACCTGTCACAATTATATGCATGTAAGTGTGTATACACACAGACACAGACACACACACACACACACACACACACACACACACACACCAGACCTCTGAATCAGAGACAGACTGCTCACAGAGCTTTTCCCAATGCCCTAGTTCCTCCCAGAGCAACTCAGTGAGATGTACAGGAGAGGATCTCTGGAATTATGAAACCCAGAGCTTATATAGGAACTGCTGGCCCATCTGTCCATCACCCTTTGTGGAGAAAGAGGGTGACTGCTGGTCTGAATCATAAACACAAATTCTCTCTAGGAAGTAGAAGGAAAGATCTCTACTCACCACCCTGGAAGATAAACACAAGGCTCCAGGGAAAGGTAGGACTTCATATCACTGCCAAGGGCTCAGTCTTTAGGGTTGCTATTCAGTTGCCTATTAACCAGGTGCCAGTACTATTTTCTTAGAAAGTCTTGACCTTGCAGAAACATGAAAATACTCATGATGCATTATTTCTCAACACACAACTTTACCTGCCCATTGGAAACCCTTGGAATTTGGCTTTCCCCTCAATGCTGACTGGTCTGGAATGCTTCCAGAGTATTTTTAACTCTAACATGTCCTTATGATTGGGTTGAGAAACACTGCTCTAAATTTCAAAGTAATGTTAGATATCATTAGGGACTGAATTGGTAACAACGGCACATCTTTAAGATGATTGTTGGAGGACATTTGCTTTATGTCTTAGTTCAGACAGTTATAAGAAATACACACTAAACTAGGGTGCCTTAAACAATGAACATTCACTTCTCCAAATTCTGGGGGCTAGGAAGCCTAAGATCAAGGTGTCAGCAGATCCAGTGTCTGGTGAGGGCCTGCCTCCTGGTTTGTATTTGGCCATTTTCTCATTGTACCCTCACATAGCAGAGAGCAGAGAGAGAAGAAGCAAGCTCTCCCATGTCTCTTCTTATGTGGGCATTAACCCTATTTGTGAGGGCTCCATACTCATGATCTAGTCATCTCCCTAAGGCTCCACCTCCAAATTCTATCACATTGAGGATTAGGCTTCAACATACCAGTTTTGGTGGAACACAAACATTCAATCCATAGCTCTCTACATGAGATTTTACTGGAATAGGTATGCCGCTTTAAACATTTATGTAACCAGAGATTAATTGATAGTTTTTAAAAGCTAAATGACTCAGATTTTTATTTTACAATAAAATAATGACAAATGATGACACAAAAGCCAGTAGAATTTATTCCATTTGGCAATGAGGAATTTTTCAGCCACGTGTTATTGTATAAGGACACTATTGAGCTCTACACATAAGTGCAACATTTTTCCCCAAAATGACTCTGATCTCAGAACCTGAAGTTTCACAATTTAATAGTTAATAGTTAATTTCAACAACAGGTACTTAGTATAATAACTGAACTTTATACTCAATAAGTCATTGGAATTGTAATCAATAAGCAAGATCAACTTCCAGGTTAAGGCTCGTGATTCCTATTAAAGCCCTGATTAAATTGTAGGAGTCATTCTCCAATAGAAGGAAGCAGAGATCCCTGGAGAAATGGCTGATTCTGGGGCTGGAGCAGGAAAATACAAGATGAGCCCACAACATCTCATAGTACTACAAAGAAAGGACATGCTTGAGAGAGAGAGAGAGAGAGAATGTATCAGAGGGACACAGAAGCCAACCTGAAAATTTCTCAGTGGCCAAACCTGGAAATTTTGAGTAACAAAATAGTAGCACGGCCGGGCGTGGTGGCGGGTGCCTGTAATCCCAGCTACTCAGGAGGCTGAGGCACGAGAATCGCTTGAACCAGGGGAGGCAGAGGTTGCAGTGAGCAGAGATCGTGCCACTGCACTCCAGCCTGGGTGACAGAGAGAGAGTCAGTCTCAAAAAAAAAAAAAAAGTAGCATAATATTGGATTATAACCAAGTGTAAAAATTAAATATACATGGCTCCATACTGATATAAATAAATGATTTGATGTAAAAATTAATAAGACAGAGGGAGAAACAAATCTTGCAGAAAAATTCCAAATAATTTATGTGGCTACTCCTCCCCTCCAGGAGGTGGAACTTAGGCCCACTCTTGAGTGTAAGCTACACTCTGTTACTTGATTCCAAACAGTAGAGTATAGAAAGGGGTAAAACAATATATATAGCTTTACAATTGAGAAAGCTGGCAAGCACTACCTTAGCCAGGGATCAAAGTCAACATCACCAGTGATAAGTCATGTTCATAGCAGACACCACTGACATAATATAACAAGAAGGGCACCTCACCTCTGTGATATTCTTTACGAAAATCCATAACCTAGTCTAATCATGAAGAAAATGTCAGCCCAACCCAATTTGAGAGATACTCTATCAAGTATCTGACCAGTACTCCTCAAAACTGTCAAGGTCACAAAAAATAGGGAAAGCCTAAGAAATTGTCACAGACCAGAAGAGACAAAGGAGACATGACTACTAAGTGCAATGTGGCACCTGAAATGCATCCTGGAACGGCAAAGGCACATTAATGGAAAAACTGGTGACATCTAAGTCTGGAATTTAGTTAATAGTAATATGACAATGTTAGTTTCTTAGTTGTGACAAATGTACCATGGCAACATAAGACATTAACAATGGGGGAAACGGGGTGAGGGGTGAACTGGAACTCTCTGTGCCATCTTTGCAACTTTTGTACAAATCTAAATTTTCCATAATAAAAAGTTTACTAAAATGATGAGGTGAAGCTTTAACTCATTTGTTCTAAAGCACAATTTTCTTCATCATATTAGTCATTTTAGGGCCGGGCACTGAACAATTAGTGGTAATGATGATGAATTGGTGGCAGGAAGGATTTCTAAGAAACAGTTGTGAATATAGGGGACATGAAAAGAACAAAATCTTCTGAACACCTAGAAGGTAGAAACTGAAAACTGTGTGTACTATAGTAAGGCTCAGTGTCTTACACAGAATGTCTGGCTACAGAACCGAATTACGATTAAGAGATAATGTGAATACAATGGGCCCTTGAGAACTGAAGGAAATGGAATGAAGCAAAAGCAGAAGAACTGTGACAGGCTCTACCTCCTCCATGATCTTGCTCAGGTTCAAGTTTGCTTGTCCTAGACCACCCCTAGACTCTAGCAAACCCTAGGGAAGACTCAAGTCTTCCAGTCAATTTTTAAATTCTTGTCACCATGCATTTTGTTTTCCGTATATCATTTCTAACGTTACCACCATGACTGCCTCCTGAGTACTTAATGTTAATATGCTTACATTTCTCTTACAAAAAAAAGATTCACTTCATAGCATCACAATATCACAATATAAATAGGATTTTCTATTGTGTGATTATTTTCATCAGGCCAACAGAAATGAAATGAAGGCAGAAGAAACATTGTCCCCATGTAATTTAAAGAAAACAAAAAGAAGATCACTGAAATGAACTGTCTGAAATTTCTAAAACTTGAAAATTAAAAGAGCTAACAAATTATTTATCCAAAGTCTTTATTTTGCTTTTTTTCTGAGGAGTGCAAGGGTGAATTTTTTGCATAACAGATTATGTTAATAACTGCCCACTGTTTTTTGGTTATAAAACCATGACTCTTTGGGGAACACTTTTTGAGGAGTTTTTGGGGGTCATTTAGAAAGTAGCAAAAAATATTTCCCAAGATCACACACCAAACTGGCCCTCACACCTCAGCTCTCAGTGATGAGAAAACTACCTTTCTTTTCTCATTTGTACAATAAGGATACGTTATTCTAATATTGGATATAACTCAAAGTTCAGTGATGGAAAAGAGAAATTAATGTTGTTTTCCTTCATTCCATTTCAATATAATCTTCCCACAAAGATAGGTAAGTCATTATACATTTTCCTCTGCCCTAGTGTGGGAAAAAAAAAGCCCACTTTTTTTCCACACTAAATTCTCCTCCCTCAGTTTCTGCCATACACAGCCACATTCTGAACCACTGGCGATTTTCACTGTCTAAATTAAATTATTGTAATAAATACCTGCTGTATTCCTACCATTCTGTACCTAAGGCTTCGGGAGCAACAGATTTGCACAACAGTTATTTTCTAAGAACCCCTCCACTGCTGGTTGTCCCAGAGCCACTTGGATTTAAGGGTTTTATTTAAAGTAAAATATCTGTGTCCCTTTGTGATGTTTCTGTGACACGGCATTCATTTTCCAGGAAGATCTAAAAATCTTAGCTCTCTGCAAGCATTCATTCATGCATGCATGCATTTATCTATTTCTTAAACACTTAGGTGCTACTTTGTGCTAGGTGATTAGGATTAAAAAATGAATAACCAATGAGCCCTATACTGAAGAGGCTGATAGATAAGAAGATAATCACAATCAATGTGGCCAATGCTGAACTAGAGAAATGAGCAGAAATTGAAAGAGTTGGGTAGATGGGGTGATGCTTACATGGTGAGCAGGGGTTCACTTTCTGTAGATAAGCCAAGGACTTTGGGGAAAGAGGGAACAGCAGGGATGACCAGGCTTCTGACAGGCCTTAGGTTTTCCTGCACTAGGATTGATGACCCTGGATCCTAGTGAGGGGCTATGCAGAATGATGGTGGAGAGGACAGTTTGAGGCAGGTTCTGAAGAGCCCTGTATGCTACCAGAAAACCCTGAACTTTTTTCCTATATGCATTTTGAGCCAACAGAGATGTTTAACCAAGAATGTTACATGGATAGTCTCAGGTTTTGGTAACATCTGCATTCCATTGACTGTTTCAAGGATAGCCTAATTATGTGTATTTTTTAATAATATCAACATTTCTAGAAAGGTTTACTGTCTAAAAATTATCTAATGACAATCACAAAAAGGAAAGGTTTCTTTGCTGCCCTCTACAGGCTTCCAGGGCTCAGTGCTTTGAAAAAAATCAGCCTTGAATGGGCAAACACATATCTCATTTTGTTTGGCAAGAAAATGTTAACGGCAGGAAAAGTTTAAAATAACCAAATTAATGTATAGCAAGTAGAATGACAAATAAATACAGAAAGGTACAGTGTGCTATTGGTGATCCCTTGCATTTCAAAGTCTTTTAACTTGGAGTTCTATAGTTCAAATAATTTTCCAGTATATTTCTCTAAGGCTCATAATACTTTATAAACCTTAAGCTGACAATTATTGTGATTGTTACACAATTTAAACAGATTAAGGTGCAAATAACAAATTTAAAAGGCCAATTGATAAAATATTTTCATTACATATGACTAACAAAAGGCTTGCTTTATTTTTGCTTCATTCTATTAATAAATCTCGAAGAGCTTTCCATATCAACACACAAAGAGCTCTTCCTCATTCTTAATGCTTCATAAAATTCCATTGTATATGATTTTTAAATGATAAACTTTTTATATCATTAAAATGTTTATTTAAGGATCCACCAGAAATGGTAAGCATTGATATCTTCTGGGCAATGGGCCTGGGGTTTGGGGTACTGGGACAAGAACCTTAAATTCCATTTTATTGTCTTCTACAGTATTTGAAATTTTCTCCCAAAGCATCTTTTACTTCCATAATTATAGAAAGCTGTTCTAGGATTATAAATTAGCAGTGAAAAGTATGGAATTACTTGATTTCTAGTCTGTGACTCAGACTATTGAATATGGTTCATCTACAAGGAAGATACACATTTCAGAGTTACATGTTCTATAAAAGCACACCAGCTATGGTTTGAATGTTCCTTCCAAAACATGTTGAAATTTAACTGCCATTGTGATGGTATTAAGAGGTAGGACTGTTAAGAGGTGATGAGGCCATGAGAACTCTGCCCTTATGAGTAGATTAACGTTGTCATTTGGGAGTGGGTTTTTTAATTACTAGAGTAGGTTGCTATAAAAGTGAGTTCTGCCTTCTCTTCCTAGCTCACTCTTGGGCCTTTTATCATGGATGACTCAGCATGATGGCCCCTTTCAGATGCTGACACCATGCTCTTGGACTTCTCAGCCTCTAGAACCATGAGTCAAATAAATTTCTGTTCATTATAAGTTACCCAGTCTGTGGTATTCTGTTATAGCAACATAAAGCAGACGAAGACAACATCTAACTTTCAAATTTCTAAGCTATTAGAGTGAAATTTCAGAAAACTTCAAACAAAAATTTTGATAAAATTTCAATATAGAAAATTATGCTAATACAAAGTTGTAATTAATATTAAAATGCTTTTAAGCTGAAAGTCAGGAAACCCAGAGTTCAGATTTTTTCTCTTCTTAGGCATTAAGATAGTTTCTTCTCTTCTCTATGGCTCAGGTTATCAATCAGCAAAATGGGAATTATTTTATTCACCTATATCAATAGGAGATCAATATTTTTTACCCACTATTCAAGGTCTGTAAAAAATTAACCTGGAAACAGAAAAAATAGTTTTAAAAAGCCACACTCTGTTTCTGTTTTCTGTTAACTTTTACTAAGAGTTTGTGCTTATAGAATAACACATAATTTAATTCAAGTATATTTTCTTTCAGTCTAGTTACACAGAAATTTAGTTTAAAAACAAAAGAGGTATCAGTGGAAAGAGCCGAGCGCTAGTAAAAGTGTTTAAACCTGAGAAATTTTAGAAATTGCTTTAAGTGGTTCAATCTGGAGGTAAATGTCTTCAGTTCAGGAACTAGCATTTTAGTGTATCTACAGCAGTACTTGGTATAGCATTAGTGTGACAGGACTGCCAGGTTCCTAAATCTAGCATCTCCTATGTAGTTCTGTGGTTTTGTTCCCCCAACTGCCTTGGGTTCAAATCAGAAGGTGTCTTAAAAGAGCTCAAATGTGGAACACACTATGCACCAAGTAAATTTAAATGGCTTTCATTACCCTCTGTTTGAGTGTTTGCCTTATATTCTTCATTAATTGAATAACTTTGTAGTTGGCGAAGCACTTTTATGTTGATATCCTATTGGAGTACATGTAAATTACCCAACAGTTGCTGGGAGGTGAAGCCACTTGCCTGAAGCAAGGCTAGAATTGTAGACCAAGGCATCTCCTGTAATTCCTTTGCCCTTTCCCCTGCATTGCTAGTGCCTCAGGGCAGCATCCAGTTCCTAATCTCCCTGAAAAGATAGAACTCCACTCTCTGAACTTTACATATATTTATTTTATTTTATTTTATTTTATTTTACTGAGATGGAGTCTTACTCTGTCGCCCAGGCTGGAGTACAATGGCGCGACCTCGGCTCACTAAAACCTCTGCCTCCGGGGCTGAAGCGATTCTCCTGCCTCAGCCTCCTGAGCAGCTGGGACTACAGGCACCCACCACCGCGCATGGCTAATTTTTGTATTTTTAGTAGAGATGGGGTTTCACCATGTTAGCCAGGCTGGTCTCAAACTCCTGACCTCATGATCTACCCACCTCAGCCTCCCAAAGTGCTGGGACTAAAGGCATGAGCCACCATGCCCGGCCAAATTATTTATTTTCTAACACCACAGTACCAGAGAAATACTGTTATCTCAGTACAGTAGTCCCCCTTTATTCATAGCAAGGGTTATGTTGCAAGACCCCTAGTGGATGCCTGGAACCGAGGATACTACTGAACCCTATGGATTCTATGTTTTTTCAGTTTGATAACTGAGAAGGCCACTAAGTGATTTAGGGGCAGGGAGTGTATACAGGGTGGATCTGCTGGACAAAAGGATAGTTCTCCAGAGCTGGATAGAGCAGAAACATTGTAAGATATCATCATGCTACTCAGAATGGCAAGTAATTTAAAATTTAGGAATTGTCTATTTTCTGGAATTTCCCACTTAATATTTTCAGAACTTGGTTAATCTCAGGTAACTGAAACCTCAGAAAGCGAAGCAGTGCATAAAAGGGTATTACCATAAATAAAAATAAATGTTATTTTTGTTTTAAATGTCTGTAAGTAATCTGCATCGAAACCTAAACTTTGAGGTAAGATTCTCTACCCAATCTTTAAGCCTGAATGGAATTTATTAAACTACTGAGCTCTTTTCTCCCACAATGAATAATTTACTCTTCAGCCAGGCATGCCTGTGAAATAATTAAGTGAAAGCTACACAAATGATCACAACAATAAAATTCTTATTAACTCACATATAAAACATATTATGGTATTTGCAGCTAGGTGTTGCTATGGCAACAGTTAAAAAAATGTTTTTTAAACATTTGTCACACTAAATGAAGTATGGGCTGTGAGTACTTTTTTGTTAACTGTGAATTTACATGACCTGCAACACGACAATGGCTTAATGGGAGCTAAACAAAGGGTGCAGTTTCCCCTCCCTCTTCCTGCCTGTTTCCCCTTTCTCCTAGGAGCCATTTCAGGCTTTCTATCTTGATTAACTGTGTCTTAGTAATTGGAGCTTACAGCTCAGAACAGTAATTCTGTCCCATAATTGTAGATGATAAATTTTAATTCTACTCTGTAATTGGCAATAATCAGGCCATGTTCTGGCTTTTCTGGAGTGCTCAATTAGAGGCCTGTGGCCTCCTCTTTCTTCCCCTTCCAGCAAAGCATCTATTCTTGACTCATTCCCATCTGAATGATTGTCTATAGTTAAATGATATGATAAATATTCTTAGATTTGGAAGACTTTGAAAAGGAGTATCCTAATTATTATTGTTCACTTGATTGAAAATTTCCCAGCTCTAAAGCTACATTCTGTTAAACATGGGGTCACTGAAGCTTTCATTTGCTTCAAAAAAGGTCATTTTATGTGGTCAGCAGTGAACATCAGTATAAAATAATAGTAATTTTATTTCTATTTCTTTTAAACAAAGAGAATTTTTTCTAAATTAAAGAAAACAGAAAAGGAAAACATAAGATTAATTGGGTTTTCACTTAGCATATTTCTGAAGCAATTTGCCTTCCCTTAAAAAGACAAGTTTCTCCAAGTGTGTTGTTATTCAAAATACTTCTACCCAAAGGTTTCCCTAAAGAAAGGAGCCCCTGTTTTTAAAATGCCCTGCATTATATACCGCTTTGGGAGGTTTGCAGTATGTTCTAGACATTTAAGATCTCTGACGATTCCTGCAATAACAAACTCTATTTGGTTTACTTTTAACTTTTCAAAGCTTAGATTAACCCATTGCTTCCCAGATAACTGTAAGACACTGCTTTCCTGTGACTTACATTGAACTGTGCTGATAAGTCACTCAACCATTTTTAAGTCCAGAGCTTATACTGTATAAACATATTAAGGTAATCATGTTAGGGTTCTAAAAATTCCTGAAAATGCATAATTAAAGGGGAAATGATTAAGTACCTTTTAAGAAAGCAAAATAAATGCTGCCTTTAGAAAACGACATGCTAAAGTTGTAAGATTAAAATTAAAAATAAAATCATTTTTTAATAGCAGAGTTTCACAGCCATGGCTCTATTGACATTTGAAGCCAGATGCTTTTTGTTATGGGGGGTCTATCTTATGCACTGTAGGATGCTAGGCAGCATTTCTGGGTTCTACCCATTACATGCAGTAGGGGAGGGAGAAATGGCTTCCCTCCACCCTTCTACATTCTTTGACTACACTGTGAACTAAATTGACATAAGACAGATTAATAGGAGAAAAAAATAGGTAATTATGTACATACACACAGGAGTCCCACAAAATATGAGAGTCTAACAAGAGCCAGGTAATTGAAGCTTATATGGCATCTTGAGCTACAGAAAGGAATAGTGACGTGGGGTTTCTCTGGGGAGGTAGCATCAAGTCATGGGCAGGTGAGAGGAAGAAATGTGTGGTGAATGAAGGTTGTCTTGCTGTACAAATAAAAAGTCTCTCAGGTATAAAACTTGTCTCTGAGCAGCCCTCTTTCTGATACAGATACTTTGACTAATGTAGATTTCCTTTATAGATGTAATTTTTTACAAAATTTTTACCAAAGGACAGTTTCATCATAGCGACTCTTATGTCTGCAGTTTTTCAGAATAGCCAGCTCTAAATATGCTAAAGAAGTATATTTAAGGGTGACGTATTCTGATCTCCTATAGTCATTTTTTGAGTTGATGTATCCTGAGCCCCAATAGTTCTTAACATAATTGAGGGGCAAGTCCAAGAAATTTTCAAAGAGAACACTGATCAAGTGCTTTGGCTTTGTACCTTTAAAGCATAACAGAGCTCTGCCTGTCTTACTTATTAAAAAGGACTTAAAAAGGAAATTTGACTTTTATTCTTAGTTCACTGGTTAATAGCTGCTCAAAAACTCTTCTAGTTTGAAAACTCTCAGAACAAAATGAAGGATAAAAAAGTAGACCAGACCTATGTAGGAATCTTAGAGTAAAGAGGGTAGACCAGCATGCCAGAGACTGCCTCAGAGACCAAGTCCCCAAAACTGTGATTGCTTCTTAAAGACTAAATTCATTTACAGTGGTAATATGGAGCCATGGAGGAAAATTTCACTTTTCAAGACACTTTTTCCCTGACTCCAGTCCCAATACATATTCTCTGGCATTTATAAGTTTGTCACTTAATGGGGGTCCATATAGTACTAACTCCCTGGTTGAGAAACATACTAGAGCAGTGATTCTCAAAGTGTGATCTAGGGACCTCTGGGAATACTGAAGATCCATTCAGGAGATCCAGAATGTCAAAACTATTTTCACGATACAAAGATGTTAGTTGTCCTTTTCACTCACATTCTGTCACAAGTACACAATGGCATTTTCTGGATGTGTGATCTCACAAGAGACTGAATGCAGAAGCAGATATGAAAATCCAGCTATCTTCTATTGAGCCAGACATTAAAGATTTTTTTTAATGTAAAGCAGTGCCACTCTTCTAAATTTTTTTTGTTTTGGAACATACATTTTATAAATATGTTGCTTATGTTAAAATATAATGAGTTTATTTATTTTTATTTATTTTTTTGAGACAGTCTCACGCTGTCACCCAGGCTGGAGTGCAGTGGCATGGTCTCAGCTCACTGCAACTTCTGCCTCCCAGCTTCAAGTGATTCTCCTGCCTCAGCCTCTTGAGTAGCTGGGATTACAGCCATGTGCCGCCATACCCAGCTAATTTTTGTATTTTTAGTAGAGATGGGTTTCACCATGTTGGCCAGGCTGGTCTTGAACTCCTGACCTCAAGTGATTCACCCACCTCAGCCTCCTAAAGTGCTGGGATTACAGGCATGAGCCACCACACCCAGCCTATTGTTGTTATTTTAATGAATTAGTAAGTATTTAAAAATTTTTCTCAGTTTTAATTCCCAACATGGTAAATATCAATGGATATAACCCATTTCTAAGTGCTATGCTAGAGAATGAGAATATTCTGTTAGACGTGTGGAAAAGGAAGGATCAGACTGAACTTCATGGAATCTTTAGCATGGTAGAGCCTTTTGTTTTTATTTTCTATTTTTTGAAACAAGGTCTCACTTTGTTGCCCAGGCTGGAGTGCAGTGGCATGATCTCGGCGCACTGCAACCTCCACCTCCCAGACTCAAGCGATCCTCCCACTTCAGCCTCCCCAGCAGCTGGGACCACAGGCACATGCCACCATGCCTAATTTTTGTAGTTTTTGTAGAGACAGAGTTTCGCCATGCTGCCCAGGCTGGCCTTGAATTTCTAGGCTCAAGTGATCATCCCACCTCGGCCTCCCAAAGTGCTGGGATCTGAATGGGATCATAGGCATAAGCACCGTGCCCAGCCCGCAGTATTTTAAATACACATTGAAAGGTAGATGTAAATTTCAGGGCTGGGATTTATAAACATCTTCAATCCAATAAAATGCCACATTGAAAATTAGGCTTCTCCTCTGACACTCTCCTAATCTCCTGAGGTTGCTCATTAAATAAGAACATCTATGAAGACTAGTCTCCCTTCCTGACAGCTTTTGTATCAGTCTTCCCCTTCCATTAACTCGTTAAAAGAAGCCCTAATTTCAGGAGAGGGACTGCCAGTCCCTTGGCCATCTGCTGGAAATGACAGATCAGAGAGGTCCCTTAAGTGATGCCATTCATAGAGAACCTATTTGATGTACATGATTATTTGAATGTTATTAATAAAAGAAATAAAAAGTGTACTTTATCCTGAACATCATAATTTATTATCAGTCTTTTCATGAATCTATCAGGTCAACTATCCTCTTGTTTTCCTCATCTGTTAAGTAGATCATAAAATAAGTAGTAAATTCACATTTATAAGTAAAGGCCTATTTTTTTTTTTCAGAACCACATCTTATTTCCCCTATGACCTTTGCTGTTGCTTGGTCCTAATAAAATTGAGGCCCAGGTGGATGAGGCTAAATCCTTTGCCTTGGAGTACATAGCAGGTCACTAACATTCTTAGAATCAAGCCATGTTAGAGCTTCAAGGAACCTTTTAGCATTGAATTCAGTGGTTCTTGAATTCCCCTTTGAGAACCTGTTGACAGCTAGTAGCCCTTTCCCCCAGGAAGATGCATATTGTAGGCAGAATGATAGCCCTCCAAAGATGTCTATACCCTAATGCCCCAAATCTGTGAATATGTTACATTACATGGCAAAGGGCAGTTCAGATTGTAGATGGAATTGAGGTTTCTTATCAGCTGACCTTAAAATAGGGAGATCATCTTGGATCATCTACATAGATTCAATGTAATCACGAGGGTCCTTAAATGTGCAAGAGGGAAGCAGAAGAGTCAGAGCGATATGAGGTGAAAAAGACTTGATGGGCCATCATTGCTGGCTTTGAAGATGAAAGGGGCCCATGAGCCAAGGAATGTAGGCAGCCTCTAGAAGCTGGAGAACACAAGGAAACAGACTCCCCCTAGGGCCTTCAGAAAGGAACCAGCCCTGCCAACACCCTGATTTTAGCCTAGTAAGGCCCATTTCCGACTTCTGATAAATCTGTGTTATTTTAAGCCACTAAGCTCATGGTAATTTGTCATGGCAGCAATGGGAAACTAACACAATGCATAACCATGTCTACATATCCAACTTTGTATACAGTTCCAGGGAGGACTGACCCCAGAGTAAGGGCTTCATGATGTGTTCCAAAATCTCATCTGACAGACGTCAGTAGAACCCAAACCCCTTGACTTCTAATCACCAAAGCTCTTTGTATATAAAAGAAAAAACATTCACCTTCCTACAGCCAAGTTCAGAGTGAAAATGGGCTATCATTAGATGCTCTTCTCCAATGATAATAAAGGCTTTGACTTCAAGTTGGACCCAAAACATTTTTAATGCAACTAAAATAAGAAAAAGAGGTTTAATCCAGACTTGTAATTGATCATGCTGAAGTTGGAGAGGAAACATTTTAAAAATTCTGAACAGAGCCCACATTAATGCAGATCCCTGAGATATGTCTGGGTCTGTGAGGACACAGGAGGCAGTCATCTGTCCAGGGAAATTTATGTTTATACCATACCACATCCTCATCTGCTTAAGGCCTGCAGGCTCCATTTGTGAAACAAGAAACCTGCCAGTCTTTTCTTTCAAGACAGTACCCTCAGGCACTCTTCTGTGAGAATTCAAGCAAGAAAAACAAATCTTTTCTCAGGGTTGCAGAAGGCAGGCTAATAGTAATGGCAAGATAAAGTAGATGTTATTGCTCAGAGGGCACCTTCCTGATGGGATCCTGGGGTATTCGGATGGGGCTCTTTCCACACCCCATGGTAATCCACTGCTATGAGTGTCACTAAAGGCTTAGAAATTATCTTTAGCACATTGTTTATAAACAAAAAAGGAAACAGAGATCACTGAGGGTAGAGTATTCACCATTTTTTAGCCATTTTCTGTCTGCAGTAGGGAAAGGTGTAGGAGTGGGCATTCACTCCGAGGACAGTTTAATAAGCTGTGTCTGTCACCTGGACTGGCCAGAGGTCTTTGAGGGACCAGGAATGCCTGAATTCCATGATAGTTGTCAAGTTAAGGCTCTGATTTCTGTTACATTGCAAATTCATGGACCTGAATTCTAAGGCCCTTGAGAAAAAGAATTTTGTTTTTCATCATCCCACAGTAGCAAAAGCCTCATATATGGTGGGGGCTCAGTAAATGTTTATTAGTTACTGGGGAGAGATGACACTTTAGTTTTAATCCACAGCTGTTTATTAATTCCAACCATCGCGTTAGGTGCTCTGGATTTCTAAAATAAATCATCAAAAGAACCTTCCCTCCTGGAGAAGGCTATGGTCCAGAGTAGATGAGAGAAGATCCTTATGCAGGCAATGGTAATTGATCAAAATATGATACATGCAATGGGAGAAGTAGGAAGAAAGTGAGGGGGGATTATGGAGTGGGGAGATGCTATTTCTAGAGTGAGGCTTAGGAAGGCTTTTGGGTAGAGGCTTCATTTGAATTGGTGTGGGTGGTCTGTAGGATTTTTTGAGATGAAGATGGTGGAAGAGATATGCCTCAAGAAGAGGGCAGTGTGGGCAAGGAGATGAGAGTGTGTGGGGAGCCTGAAGCCAGCAAGCTTAGCTAAATCTAAAGTGATAGGAAGGGTGAGGAAGAGTGGGTTATTAGTCATTTAAACCCAGTGCAACCTAAGAGAGTAGCTAGGATGGGAGCAAGGGCCAAGGACAAGAGGCCATAGCTGATAAGGAACGGAGGAAGGCGCCCAAGAAGGCAGGGCTTGAAAGCTGGGGAACCAAAAGAAATGTGCCTGAACATAAGGTAGACCTGAGATGGCTGGCAAGCTGGAGTGGATGCAAGAGTTTCAGGGCCATTGAAAAGAAAGTTCTGCATCTGCCCACTTTAGAGGCTGCATGCAACACTCACATGCCTACCTATTGGGGTATTATTGGGGTCTTAGTCAACTTGGGCTGCCATAACAAAATACCATCGATTGGGTGGCTTAAACAATAGACATTTATTTTATCACAGTTCTGGAGGCTAGAAGTCCGTGATTAGTGTGTCAGCATGGTCAGTTCTAGGTGAAGGCCCGCTTTAGGGCTTGTAGATAGCTGCCTTCTTGCTCTGTCCTTACGTGGTAGACAGAGACAGCAAGCTCTCTGGTGTCTCTTCTTATAAGGGCACTAATCTCATCATGAGGGCCTCATCCTCTTGACCTCATCTAAACCTTATTATGGCCCAAAGGCCCCATTCTCCAAATATCATATTTGGGGTTAGGGCTTCAACATAGGAATTTTAGGGGTCACAATTCAGTCCACAGCACTGGGTCAGAGGATTATGCCTGGGAGGTCCCAATCTAGCTGCAGTGGCAGCAGAGAGTAGGACTGCTCACCCATTGGTGTTGCCAGTAAGATCAAATTGCAGTGAGATCTTTCCAGAATGTGCCTTGGTGACTGGTTTTATGTTTTTTTATCCAGTCTACAGTGGGTCATTACCAGATCTAAGTTGGGGCACAGCTTTTTGAGGTGATCATATTGAACTGACAGACTCACACGAAACCCCAAATGGATGTAAATATAGATATAGATAGAAAATCCGTGTCTATTGTATAATTATAAATGTCTACACCTAACTTGTATTCTGAGATATATATACGTATAGTGTGTTTGTGTGTTTATGTTACTGTTTTCAAACCCTTTTTTATTCTCTATACCACCAGCAAAAGAAGACTTTTTAAGTATTTTCTATTAATTGCACTCCCTAACATTTTAATATCACAAATATACTGCATATAAGTTTATGTACTGTATGTATATCTGTGCTTTACATATAGAAAGAATAAAATTTTTGCCCCCCAAAAAACAATTTTCATCCCTGTTGGAGCAATACTGTCCGTATTGAGAATGCATGATATATATGTATGTGTGTATCTGTGTCTATGTATGCATGTGTGTGTCACCTTACTGCACAAAAGAGTTTAGGATGCCAAATTAGATGTTATTTATGCATTCACAATGGAAAATGTAACTTTCCAAAGGAATGAATATTCCTGTCTTCTATCCAGGTATCAGGAAAGTTGAAGTAGTAGACGGGGGTGAAAAAAAGAAACTGCTTAAAGAGCACTGAGTCAAAAAAAAAAAAAATAAATTGGATAGTCATGGAGAATATTTCATCCAAGGTATAGAAATGCCTGGAATAACTATCTACCACCCTAACACTAAAACTTGACTTTAGTGAAAAAATATATCTAGCTCTGTAATAAACAGAATGTTGCTGTTTGATAGTGCTAAATGAATTCTCAAAATCGGTTTTTTCCATTCTACTTTTTCTAGACACTCTTCAGACCATTCTTCCAATTTTATAATACAACTGTCTCAGACTTCTTACAATGCAACTGAGTAGCGTATAGCCCTTGAGAACATCTTAGTTTTCTTAATTGGATTAGACTGCAGACTCTAGCCTATCTTCAGGGACACATGTCAAAGCCATCTACTAAGGAGAGTTACTTCAGTAGATCCACTATGTATTGTTTTGAGTAATTTCAGCTTCCGGGACAATCTCTTTCTGACCTTGTCTCTAAATCCTTGTGGTCCCCCAGCGGAGCCCATGTGCAGGGATCGTGAGTCAGGGACTGGACTGGGCATGCTCTGTTCAGCTTGCTAGCAGATGTTTAGCTATCTCCATTGTAATGTAATAATACTTTTCATATTTTATTTTTTTAAACTCATAGATTTTTTTTAGACAAAAATCAATTTCTTGATTCATCAGAAGCTGATTATTGAGTTAGTACCTTTTCTGAATTCTTCCTGGACAGAAAGTTGAATCCAGTTTGCTTCATGAATACTTTATTACAGTCCAAAGATATTGCCAATAAACAAAAGAAAACTGAAAAGACTTTCTTGTCACAGCTTCAGAAAATGATGAGACTGAAGGAAAGAAGACATTAAAACTAAGGGATAAAATGTCTTTGGAAAATAAAACTTTACTCCATTAGAAGGAAAGCTATTGGAATAGGTTAAAAGTTCAGATTACAGATTTGTTTAAAAATAAAAATGAATTTCCACTTCCAATATGGCCAAAGAAGCTCCTACCAGACTGATCTTGCATAAAACAAATATAAACTCTGGACAAAATAAAAAATGTTTAAATACCACAAGGCATTGAAAAATGAACAACAGCAGTTAGATTCAAGAGGGGAGCTGACACCTGGAAGAAAGGAATGACAAGAGGTAAGTTTACCACTTTTTGTGGCTTTTAGTCTAAGACATGTCACAGTTGGCCCCATGTCCAGTGGCTAAAACTCTAATAGAAAACCTATAGTTTTTCTGGCCTGAAGAACAAGGGGGCAGAGTTTGGGGCAACCAGTCCTACTGGAAAATAAAGAGAGAAATCCCATAAAGGAGAAAGCCAAAGAAGATGTACCCTTCATTCTCTGTACAGTAGTCTCCCCTTATCTGCAACATACCAACATCCCCCAGTTGATGCCTGAAACCACAGATAGTACTGAAACCCTATATATACAATGTTTTTCCTATACCCATGATAAAGTTTAATTTGTAAATTAGGCACGGGAAGATTAACAACAATAACTAATAATGATAGACCATTTATAAAAACATACTATAATAAAATTATGTCAATGTGGTCTCTTTCTCGCTCTCAAAATGACTCACGCTTCTCAAGATGATAAAATGCCTATGTGGTGAGATGAATTGAGGTGAGTGATACAGACATTGTGACATAGCTTTAGGCTACTACTGATCTCCTTATGCTACATCAAAAGGAGGATCACCTGCCTCTGATGCTCCTGGATTATTGAGCCATGACACTGTTGACCGTAGGATGTCAGGAGCAGACAATGTCAATGACTAATGGGTGTGTAGTATGTATAGTGTGAATACACTGGAGAAGGGGATGATTCACTTCTTGGGAGGGATAGAGCAGGATGGCACGAGATTTCATTAGGCTACTTAGAATGGTGTACAGGTTAAAACCTATGCATAGTTCATTTCTGGAATTTAACATTTAATATTTTTGGACTGCAGTTGACCACAGATAACTGAAACTGTGGAAAGCAAAACTGCAAATAAGCGTGGACTACTGTATAAACTCTGCTCAAATCTCTGGCTAACTCCTGAACCACACATGTGCAAGCAAGGCAGAAGCAGTCTAGCTAAAGATAAGAAAACCAAACTGAAATTTTAGCTAATGCCTAAAGGACAGTATGCAGTTTGAGTCCAACCAAATTAGTTGATTGAAATTCCGTTATGTTTCTCTGAAACAGTCTCCACAATATAACATCACAATGTCCAGGATATAATCCAAAATCACTTGACATATAAAGAAACAGGAAAATGACATGAACCATTCTTAAGATAATCAATAGAGACCAGGTGCAGATGAGCATAACCATCCTCAATGACCTAAAATATATGTGTAATAAATGAAAAGATAGGCAATCTCAGTAGAGAACTAGAAACTATTTTTCAAATTGAAATTTTAGAACTGAAAAATATGATATCTGAAAAGTAAGTATAACATGATTAAGATTCATATAACAATATACACTAGTGCTTGAAAAATAGTCGAGAAGAAATTTTGCTTAATGGCCAAGAATCATTTATAATCTGTTTATTAATTTTAAGCAAATAAATTCTACCAGAGTGGTATCCAGTAGGTACTTGAAGAGTGTTTGAATACATAAAATGTCTTACTAGGCCCCGTGTAGCCTGTCTCTCTGTCCTCATATCCTGCTACTCTCCCTCGGCTCGTCCTCCTCCCGCCCACTGCCTGCTTGTGATTCCTTGAACATGCCAGGCACCCTGCAGCCTGAGGCCTTTGCATTTGCAGTTCCCTCTGCCAAGAATGCCCTTCTCTCAGGTATCCATGATTCACTCCCTCTCCTCCTTCAGATTCTTGTTCAAATGCCATTTTCTCATGAGGCCTTTCCTGCCTCCACCTCCCACCCTGCCATCTGACACTTCTTTATTCATTTCCTATGTTATTTTCCTCCATACTTCTTATTAGCCTCTGACTTGGTATATATTTGATCTCCATATTTTATTATGTCTCACTAGAATGTAAGTTCCCATGAGCGCAGGGATGCGTGTATGCTTGTCTGCTGTCTCTGCAGTGCTTAGAACAATGACGGGCACATAATAGGTTATCAAAAATATTAAATGCATGCATGCAAGAATTAATGAATTATCTTCTTACATCTAATTATACAATATGCTATAATCATGAATTAATTGCCATGCTTTCACTATATGCCCTTCACACAGATATTAAA
Source organism: Nomascus leucogenys (assembly GCF_006542625.1). Taxonomy (NCBI): domain Eukaryota; kingdom Metazoa; phylum Chordata; class Mammalia; order Primates; family Hylobatidae; genus Nomascus; species Nomascus leucogenys. The sequence goes on from NC_044406.1 coordinate 11,079,818, forward strand.
GTAGATCCCTGAAGATGGTTGCTTTCTCTTTGCATTGGTTCCTTTCTGAGACAGAAAATGTAAATAATAATAACTGCCTGATGAAAACAGTCTTCCAGTTTTCTTCAGTCCATCCATGTCACCAGCAAATTCATTTTCCAAGGCTTAAAAACTTTCATGGCTTCCCCTATTCAGAATGTGCTTCACGTCCTATCTTCCAAAGCTCCATGATATCGCCCTTGCCTCAGGTTGCATACCTGAGACAAGGATTTCTGGCAAAGTGATTTATTAGGAAATTTCGCTGGCAAACTCCCCTATGGGAGGAGGGAGGTAGAACAGGGAAGGGAAGGAGACTGAGCAAGGGCGCAACATCCAGAAAATCCCATGAAGAGGACTTCTGCTCAGCCCTGCAGGAAAGCACTATGGACAGTGAAGGTCACACTTCATAGGTGTCTCCATCTCTAAGGACAAGAAGCTGGAGTCATTCCACCCCCTTATACTCCTACAGGCTCCTTTCTTTTCGTTGTAAATTTTTTCCAGCTCCCTGTGCACACAGGCAAAGCAGCCCAGTGCTGTCAGCCAACCAAGAGACACAGGTGCTGGCTGTTGGGAGTGAAAGCCCCAGAAGGCAGCGTGTAGTGAAACAGTAAAGGGATTCTGGGAATACGGGCGTGCACAAAACACTGACAGCATCTGCTGCCTTTTTAACTGGATTCTTACTACTTTCCGGTTGCAAAAGTCACTCAGTGCTCTTCCTTCTACGCCTTTGCTTGCAACTCGCCTGCCTTCCCTCTCCCACCGTCCAACTGATCCTTTAAGATTGATTTCCTGTGCTCCCTCCTCAATCAAGGTTTTCTTGGATTCCAAAACCCTGTGGCACCCTCATTTCTCTGAATCTTCATTATGTCTTTGACCCTGGGATCTGCCACCACCTCTGTTACTAATCTGCTATTTGACACTATGTTCTATATACTCATCTGTCAAGAGTTTGCATTCTGATTACTCAAATCCCTTCCAGGGCAAGAATTCTCCAATTCCATGACTTACAATATTCTAAAGTGTATTAAAATCATGAATACATTTATCAACCCTCACCAAATTGTAAACTTCTCAAGGATAAGAATATTTTGTCTTTTGGGGGAAAGGGATGAGAGCCCCAGGCCGGCTGAGACGGCCGGGCCAGGGCAGCCCCGCCAGTACTGGGCACACTCACCGAACATTGCTCCCAGCAGCCGCGTCTGGACCTGGAACACCTCTGGATCTTTCAGGTCTTCGGGAACTTTCACCCACGGCGGGATATTTCTACGTGCCGGGAGCGTTCCCATATTATGACCCTCATAACCAAAATCACGCTCCAGCGCAAGCCAGGCCTAACTGCGCCAGCTGAGCCTCAGCGCTGGTAAAGCCTCGCACCTGGGGGCCCCGCCCCCGGCCCTGACCAGGCACCTGAGTCCGCGCCCTGCCGCCCTGGCTGCGGTCCAGCTGGTTGCCATCTCGTCTGCTTCCCGCAACCTCAAGAGAGCCTCACCCGGGCCCAGCTGTCTCCAGGTTAACTAGGGTTTCCACCTGCGTTGACCTCGGTCTTTCGCACCGGAATCTCCTGGGCTTCGGAATGGCTGGGGGCAGGGCGCTGTTGACTCTTCCCCTAGGGAACAACCGGTGGGGCCTGAACCTCAGAAAGCGGGCGTCCAGGCTTGAGGGTGCGAGGACCACCCAGTAGCTGCCAAGTCGAGTTCCTGCCTCACACGTTCCAAAGGAGGGTCCGTATCCCCTCGGCCCTAAGGAGCAGGACCCGCGCCTCCACTTTGCTGGCGACCCGGGCAACGTCCTGGGAACTCTGGAGGAACTCCTGCCATTGAACAAAGAGGAAACCGAAATTCGGAAATTGATTATCTTACATGAAGGGATTAGCGTTCCTCGACGCCCCTTGAACCTACCCGGATTTTAAAGCTCACCTGTGCCCTGCCTGGGCACTCGGGCCAAAACCGGTCCAGCTTTCTGGCTCGTCTCTGAATAAATTTGGTTTACTCGTTTTTTAAACATAGTGTTTGGAGCGATGCACTGGATTCACTAGATGAGAGTGTGATTTCAGTTTTATGGCTTTACAGATGGTAATGAAGCTGGCATTTCCAGTCCTGGTAACATCTAATATCCCCTCAGCTGTCCATTATTGACGGCTTCTTAAGGCGACCTCTTCACACACACAAAACAACTATGGGTTCTATTGCAACCACCAGTGTAGTTAATTTAGAAAACGATCATCACTGCTAAAACTATCAGATGAAGACTGTTGAGGAACTAGACAGTCACAAGGTTTGGAAGCCCTAGCCCACAGATTATGAATTACAAAGGAGGAAAAAAAAAAGAACGTTCCTTTACAATAGAGACTTGGAAGAAGCCACCTTAACCCAAGTTAGCATCACCAATAATGGGAAAAATGGACTTCTGCTTTGTCAATATCTGAAAACAAAAAGTCAGAGGACTGTTTTATTAATTGACTAAAGAGACACTAAATGCTGTGTGCATGGTTCAAATAATTCTGAATCAAACGTGAGGGGTTGCATTTCAGGAAAATGAAGGAAATTTTAGTATGCCCTATATTGCAAAGTAGTATTAGAAACTTCTAGAGTGGAATAAGTATACTACAATTATGTATAAGGTCATTCTCAGGAGAAACATGCTGAAGTATGTGGAGTGAATTGGGTTTCTTTGTTTTTTTTTTAAATTTAATTTTTTTGAGACAGAGTCTCACTGTGTTGCTCACGCTGGAGTGCAGTGGCACTATCTCTGTTCACTGCAACCTCCACCTTCCGAGTTCAAGTGGTTCTGCTTCAGCCTCCCCAGTAGCTGGGATTACAGGTGCCAGCCACCATACCCAGCTAATTTTTGTATTTTTAGTAGACACAGGGTTTCACTATATTGACCAGGTTGATCTCGAACTCCTGACCTCAAGTGATCTGCCCACTTCGGCCTCCCAAAGTGCTGAAATTACAGGCGTCAGCACCGCGCCTAGCCAAATAATTTTTTTTTTTTTTTGAGGCGGAGTCTTGCTCTGTCATACAGGCTGGAGTGCAGGGCGCGATCTCAGCTCACTGCAACCTCTGCCTCCCAGGTTCAAGCAATTCACCTGCCTCAGCCTCCTGAGTAGCTGGGATTACAGGCCCCTGCCACCACACCCAGCTAATTTTTGTATTTCTAGTAGAGATGGGGTTTCACCATGTTGGCCAGGCTGGTCTGGAACTCCTGACCTCCTGATCCACCTGCCTTGGCCTCCCAAAGTGCTGGGATTACAGGCATGAGCCACCGTGCCCAACCCTAATCAATTTTCAATTTCCCATCTCCCATTCCACCTGCAGCCCAAGCTCCATTTTTCCTGTCACCCAGACTCTTATGAAAAATAACCCTCGCTTCTACTTCGGTATACCTTACTTATTCCTAAACACATCATTCCATGGTACCTTCCTTTGCATTTCAACAAAAGTCACTCTGGACTTGCTCTGTCCAATACAGAAGTCACTAGTCACATGAGGACTGGAAATGTGTCTAGTCTGATTTGAGATGTGCTGTAAGTGTAAACTACATGTAAGATTTTGATGACATTAATACCAAAAAATTAAATGTTAACAATTTTAGATTGATTATATGTTTAAAAAAGAATATTTTGTTCTCTGAACTACAGCTATGTCTGCTGAAAATTGGGAATAATATCTCTAAATCTATTTCGTGAAATCATGAATAATATATGTATAGTGTCTGATACATAGAAGACTCTCGAAATAGATCGATATATTGGCATATCTTTGTACTTCAGGAAGAGCCTATTCAGAGCCTATTCAGCCTTGTACATTAGAAGCATTCAAGAAATATGCACTGTGGAAATAGAAACTAAAGGCCAGACGCTAGTTAGTGGCAAAGGCAAGCCTTTTCACACTGCATGCTGTGACCTTTCTATTCCTCCATGTTGCCAGAGCCAAGAGTTGATTAAATAGTGGACAGCTGGCTTTGGCCAAATACTAAAAGAGCTAAAATGCCCATGGAAGTTATGTCCAATCACTTAGGACCTCCACCAACCACCTGGTTCCAAGACAGTCAACTTTTAGTCTCAGCCACTCTTAAAGCTTGTTCTTTGCTGTCATTAAACACATGAAGTATGGATCTAATGCCAAGGAGATAGTACCCAGTGGTCCTCAAAAAAGTGGCAGCTTTAATATCTGATGTTTACATCTTGCTGTTATTATTTATTGCAGAGTTTAACATTCATCATGGTTGGTTGCCCACTGCAAGGTTTGATCTGGATCAATGGCTGATCATTCTTATTTTAGCTATTGAAATTAATAAGCGGACCATGCAGACATAAGCTTTAGCTGTCACTTGTTTGCTCATTGCTACACAAAAGCGTGGAGACCAGAAGCTAATTCTACAGCAATGATTCTCCTGCTCAGAATCACAAACACAATTTATTATACCCAGAACCTGCCCAAAACATTATTGTAAAAGCTTCCTCAAGCAGGTGGGATTAATTAGATCTTCCTTTCTCTCAGGCTCTTCCTTTATAGACAGTCTTCCTTCTCCTTCCTTTTCCCACTCCTTTCCTTGGAAAAGATCATGTGAATAATGTTACAGGAAATTTGATCATTGTACTTTGCAAGGGAGCTTTCGTTTCTTTTAAGGATTATCCTTACTCCCAGGCAATGCTCCAAAGAGGCATAGAAGAGAATGAGGGAGATTCAGGGAGAAAATTAGCCCCTCAAAGGGAAATATTTTAATGCTTTTTTTTGTTTTTGTTTTTGTTTTTGTTTTGAGACGGAATCTCGCTCTGTCGCCCAGGCTGGAGTGCAGTGGTGCGATCTCGGCTCACCGCAACCTCTGCCTCGCGGGTTCAAACAATTCTCCTGCCTCAGCCTCCCAAGTAGCTGGGACTACAAGTGCACACCACCATGCCTGTCTAATTTTTGTATTTTTAGTAGAGACAGGGTTTCACCATATTGGCCAGGCTGGTCTCGAACTCCTGACCTCATGATCCACCCTCCTAGGCCTCCCAAAGTGCTGGGATTACAGGCGTGAGCCACTGCACCTGGCATTTAATGCATTTTTTATTGTGGTAAAATATACATAACCTAAAATTTACTACTAGTTACATTTAATACATTAATAATGTTTTGCAACCATCATCACTATCTAGTTCCAGAACATTTTCATTACCCCAAAATGAAACTTTATAATCATTAAGCATTTATTTCCCATCCCCCTTCTCCCCACCCCTAGCAACCACTAATCTGCTGTCTCCATGGATTTGCCTCTTCTGGATGTTTCATATAAATGGAATCCTGTAAGATGCAGCCTTTTGCATCAGGCTTCTTTCACTTAATAACATATTTTTAAGGGTCATTCATGTTGTAGTATGTATCAGTACTTCATTCCTTTTTATGGCTGAATAATATTCCATTATGAGTGTGTGTGTGTGTGTGTGTGTGTGTGTCACTATTTGTTCATCCATTTATCCATTAATGCATATTTGGGTTGTTTCTACCTCTTAGTTCTCATGAATAGTGTTGCTGTAAACGTTCATGTACAATTTTTTGTTTGAACACCTGTCTTAAATTCTTCTGGGTGTATACAGTACCTAGGAGTGGAATTGCTGGGTCATATAGTAACTCTATGTTTAACTTATTGAGGAATTGCCAAAATTAACACATTTTTAAAAACCATTCCGGCCTGGCCTATAGAATTCTTCTTATATCTTTAATTTGAGTTCAGTGGTGCATAAAAGATAGTAATTAAGATAATTGGTTTTTTGTTTGTTTGTTTTTGAAACGGAGTCTTGCTCTGTCTCCCAGGCTGGAATGCAGTAGCACGATCTCAGCTCACTGCAACTTCCACCTCCTGGGTTCAAACGATTCTCCTGCCTCAGCCTCCTGAGTAGCTGGGATTACAGGCGTGTGTCACCATGCCCGGCTAATGTTTTTGTATTTTTAGTAGAGACAGGATTTCACCATGTTGGCCAGGCTGCTCTCAAACCCTGACCTCCAGTGATCTACCTGCCTTGGCCTCCCAAAGTGCTGGGATTACAGGCGTGAGCCACCACGCTCGGCCTGAAAATTGTTAAATGATGAAGGAGACTTCATGAAGTGCAAAATGGCAGGGCCCAGGATTTCCTCCCTTTGGGTACAAGGTAAGACTCTAGCAGACACCACATAATACACCTCATGATGCTGTTACTGATCAGGATGGCTGGTCCATGTCTGTGAAGATCTGAATTGAAAATGAAAGTTTTTTATGTTCAGTATGTAAATCGATAAAGGTGACATTATGACAAGAATCTTAAGAGTGGGATATATAAAATGTTTTGGAGTATTTTACAACTATATCATAGGTTTGAGCATAGCAACAGAGATAATGAACCTTTCCAACTATATTTCACATTTCAGTTTGCTTTCTTTTCCACCTAGAAATAATCCAAATGATTTTGCATGATATAGACAAGCCAATATATTTCCAATTCACTGTATCCCTTTTGTAATGAAATCTCCCACCCAATAAGGAATGTCAATTTGCTCAAAACATCAGTTGCTTATCAGTATATTTCAAATGCCTCCTAATTTAAAATTCTTTTTCTGCCTGTTTCAAATGTGTATGTATATAAACACATGCACACACATACATTTTTTTCTTTTATTCCAGTAAAATAAATAGAAAACCAAACACATACATACATTTTAAAGGAGAATCATATGACACTTTTAAAACATCCTGACACATATTCTCTTATGAATTCTGTAAGAATGTTTGGGAATCATTATTTATCTTCAGTTTTTATAGAATAAAAGGTTTCCTAAGTCAATATTATGTAAATATTTGGTTGAAGACACATTGAAATAATTCAGATGACTTTCTGAATATTGTCAGATTATTTTCATAATATAAACACAGGCATTTTAGTGTCACTAATATTTGATAAATTTGAGTCTTAGAGCCTTTGAAAACAGTTTTATTCAATTTGTTTTAAATTAGGCTAATATTGAGCTTGATTTTTTCCTTTAGGCCAAAACCAGGTGGCTCACTTGTGGCTTCTATTGTCTAATGATAATATTCAAGAAAGTGGAAATACCATTATCTGAGGATCAAGCTACTGTTCATTCAATCACTTACTAATAAATTCTCAGAATTCAAGGAAAATGCTATGGAGAGAGAAACTGCTCACAAGTGGGAACAATCTCAGATTTTAATATATCCGAAACTGAATACAGAAAGCTTTGCATTCTATTTAGCAATAATAGTCACACACAGAAAAGGTTTATCTTTTCATGTGGCATAGGTAAGATTAAAAATGTTAGCAATTATATTATTATCTATAAACACCTAAATTTGATATCTACAGAGGACAAGTGCTTAAACTCTGTCTATCCAACATGCATTTTCATCCACTTTCAACATATTAAATACGTTCTGAGACATGCCTATGAAAAGTGAATTGTGGCCTTTCCATGCTTAATTTGCTCCTTAATTGTGCATGATTTTATAATGCCCATAAAATAATACTTATAGGCATAACATTCCATGGCAGCCTTTTTCAGAAAAGGAGAGTTCGATTTATTTCCAGATGTTTCTACCAAATATTTTTTTTCTTTCCTTCACCCTCCATTCCCACTTCATTGTTGTGATTAACAGCACAAAGCTCCATAGCAGAAATTCATCAACTGATACCTTCCACCTACCAAATCCACATTTTCAGGTCTCAATTTGAGACATAATGAAAACCTACTTTGCATAATTATCATATGAGACTATCTATAATTAAATGATGAAATGTGGTTATGCTCCAGTGTGTAGACAAGGCTTTATACGAACTGAAACTGCAAAGGTTTATTTCTCTGCTTTAACTTTCATCTGGTGTTTGTGGAAGAAAAACAAAAACAAGCAATTTATTTCCAAAGGAGTTTAAGTCCCCAGTGGACACCTTCTTTTTTAAAATTTCAGGAGAGAAGATGATTTCTTGAATTGAAGAATAACTGGAGACTTTAATATGATTTCCTCTTCAGTGTCAATAAACATTGCTCACAAGCTTTAAAAAATGCTAATTATCAATATTGCATTTTGAGTTTTGCCTTAAAAATATTTTCTAAAGATTTTAGGATAGCTTTTTAAATACCTGTAGAAAAACCCTTCTTATTCATCATGCAAATTTAAAGCTTGAAAAAAAGCCTTTCAAAAGTTTCTCACCTTCATTCATAGTCTTGATTGATTGCCTTTCCATTTCTCCTAACTAGACAAAGTAAAGTTGACTATATCAAGTTTAATATGAAAACAATGATTCTAAAACTTATTCAAGGCAGGGAATAGCATCTCTGAGATTCTTTGTGAAACCCCATGAAGTATTGTTGAATTGAACCTTAAAAACAAAATAAGTAAGCTTGTCTAAATTATATCCTTATTCACTAAGTATTCTTTGCACACAATTATATGCCATACACTGTCAGAGACTGAAAATATAGAGATGAATATTAAACAACCTTCAAGGAGTTCACAATCTAATAGTAATCCATTCTAAAAGTGCCAAGGCTGCCTCTATCAGTGATTCACCAGGACAAATTCTGGAGTAAAGCTCCAATTTAGGTACATTTCATCCACTGGCCTTTCCCACCCTAAATGTTGGGAAAAGACCACCAACATGAAGCATTTGTGCTGTTGACATGACTCTGAAAAGAGAGAAGATTCCTCCAAGAGCCAAATGAAGAAGGAATTTTAAGAAGGAATTCTTTAATATTTCCCTAATGATACTTTGGAAAATCATACTCTATCATTTTTGCAAATGTGATGATTTCACATATACAGTTGACCCTTGAACAGTGCAGGGGTTCGGAGGGCTGACCCCCAAAACAGTCAAATATTTGTATATAACTTTTGACTTCCTCCAAAACTTAAATACTAATAGCCTACTGTTGACCAGAAGCCTCAGCAATAACAGAAACAGTTGATTAGCACACATTTTGTATATTATATGTATTATATACTGTGTTCTTACAATAAAGTTAGCTAGAGAAGAGAAAATGTTATTAAGAAAATTGTAAGGAAGGGAAAATATATTTACTATTAATTAAGTGGAAATGAGTCATCATAGAATTCTTCATCCTCATCATCTTCACGCTGAGCAGGCTGAGGAGGAGGAGGAAGAAGAGGAGGGGTTGGCTTTGCTTTTCAGGAGTGGCAGAGGTGGAAGAAAATCCATGTATATGTGGACCTATGCCATTCAAACTCATGTTGTTCAAGAGTCAACTGTACGTCTACATCTGGGGTCAGCAAACTATGGCTCACAGGCCAAATGTAGCCCTCTGTCTGTTTTTATAAATAAAGTTTTATGAGAACATCAGCCACGTTCGTTATTTATACATTATCTATGTCTGCTTTTGTGCTACAATGGCAGAGTTAAGTCATTGTGATCAAGACCAGATGAGCTGCAAAGTCTATCTGGGCCCTTTACAGAAGAAGTCTGCCAAACCTTGATCTAAATAACGTGCTTAATTTTGTCTTTCTAGGCTTACCAATTTTAGACCTTATCTACTGATTACTTACTCTGCAAGATAAGGGCTAGCTCAGCTGCACCATACCCTACCTCTTTCTTGCACTTGTTGAGGCTCAGGACTTGATACCTCAAAGTATGGTGCCTTGGCATGCTGAGTACTTTGAACTAAAGAAGATTGGAAGGACCTCAGAAGCAAGGTCTTTCTGACTTTCTCCTGCCCTTCTGTGTCCTGCCTCTCTTTCTGTTCCTAAGAGAGTCATAGAAACCAGATTTCCTCTTCTCCAAGACAGGTCATAGGAACCAGAACCCATCTCCCCCAATGCAAGCCATGAAACCTAGAAAGGTCACTGTCTCCCTTCTCCCTTGAAGACCTTCATTTTGGAGGAGTCCTGCCCCATACTCCAAAGGAAGGAAAGCTACAGAGAGAGGTCAAGAAGTATCTGGACAGACAGGCCTTGCTGGGTTTTTCCCTTAGTCTATTACCATTAGATCATACCCTTTTTTCTAATCACATTGCTACATGACTCTCTATTCTTCGTCGAACCTAAGCATAAAAATAGACAGTATTCCCTGGGTCTTTGAGTCTTCGTTAATGAAGGTTCCCATGTAATGTAAAATGTTGATTAAATACATTTATGTTTTTCTCTTATAAACCTGTCTTTGGTTATGGGAATGTCAGCCATGGCCCTTATGATGGGCGAGGAAATGTATCATTACCTTTCTGCCCCTACACACTTCTCTTTCTCCAGTGTAATTCTGTAACTGCCAGTTAACTTTGTAATTTTAAATGATAAATTATACATTTCTTCCTTTTTCTTTCTACTATAAATAGCATGTCCTGATATCAGTAATTCCACTTAGTGAGATGAAAATATAATTCTTGTACCCTTCTTGCTTACTTCCCCTTATCCTTTCTTTTTCCACCTTTTGTATTCCATAGTTTGTCTTTAGTATACAATGGTTGAAAACATTCACAATTGTTCCATAACCATTACGATGTCTTTTGTGCCTTATTTATAGGTTGATTTAAAATTTTTAAACACACTGGAGGGTTTTTATTCTTAGTACTAAGGAAATATTATTCACCGTATAGCTAATTATTGCTGATTATATTGCCACTATTGAAAAGGGTTTTTTGTTGTTTTTCTAGCAGTCTCTGACAGTTTTTCATTTTCTCCCTTGCATGTGCTGTGTTAAACATGCTTTGTCCTTCTCAAAAATAGAGTCAAATCTCTGGAACCACCTTCTTTCCCAGGCACCTTTCTCCTCAATTCTTCCTCCCACTCTAACCTGGGTTGATGACTTCCTAGGCCTCGTTCAAGACTGGCATCCTTGACTTTGCTTCCTTCTCCTCCTGTGTTGGATCCATTGTTTCCTTAATCCCATGCCTTTCTATTTCTTGATTTTGTTAGAGCACATCTTCAGATCACTTGCTTCAAAAAGATGTGTGGGAAGTAAGCGTTCTAAATTTTTGTGGGTCTGGAAATGTCTTTATTCTGACCCCTCACTTAACCTAGAAATCTAGATTGAAAATGATTTTTGCACAGTAGCTCAGGGCAAGCTACATTGCCTTTGGGTCTCCAGGTCCCACAGTCAAATAACGATCTATTCTCATTCATTTATCCTCAATATATCTTTTCTCTCTACTGTTTTAAGGATAATTTATTTATCTTTGGTATATTAAACTTTCATTGTGATGCTTCCAGGTGTGAAGACATTTTTATTGTCAAGCTCTCAGGCTGAGTTTTCAGATCATTCAGCTTAGGGACTTTTCAGATTCTTTTTTAAAAATAATTCCTTTTTCATTGTTGTTCTCTGTTTTCCATTTTAGAAATTCCTATCAATTGTATATTGGATCTTCTGAATTGACCATCTATGAATGTTTTCTTTTCTCTCATGTTTCTGATACTTTGTCTTTTTACTCAACTTTCTGGAAGATTTTTAAAATTTTTATCCTTCAGGCTTTTTATTGAATTGAATATGAAATTGTTTAATTTCTAAGAATATTCCCTCGGTCTCATGTTTCTTTTTTTTTCCAGTGAAGTGCTGCAGTACACAATCTAAGGCACATGGCTCTATCCAGTTATCTTATACAATTTAGGCCTAGAAATGAGTTTGCTAAGACACATAATATATGCATTTTAATTTTGAAAACTCACGATAGCCCTTCAGAAACAGGTTGCACAAACTTACACTTCTAATTCTAGGGAAGGGAAATGATACATCAGAATTTTTACTTTGCATTTATTAATGAGAATGAGTGTCATTCAGAACTTTATTGGGCATTTGTATTATTTTTATCTATGTGCCTGGCCATGTACTTCATTTTTTTTTAATTGAGTTTCCTTTGCTTTTTGAATTCTACAAGTTCTTTATTGTGTATATTATGTATTTGTCTGTTTCGTATGTTGCAAATATTCCCTTCCAATGTGTCATTTGCTTTGTAACTTTGCTTATGCTTTTGATATTTTAAATTACTGTGTAGTCGAAGCTGTTTTTCTTTTCCTTTGTAGCTTCTAGGTTTCACATTATGCTTAGAAATGTCCTTCCTACTCCTAGACTCTAAAGGTATTCTTTAGTAGTATTTTCTTCTAGTGCTTTCATAGGTTAAATGTTTTACATCTAATACATACAGGAAACTTCGTGTATGGTATGTGTGCGAATCTAGCTTATTGACTTTCCATATAGATACTGTATTTAGTTAACCCCATTTTTTATTTTTATTTATTTATTTATTTTTTGAGACGGAGTCTCGCTGTCACCCAGGCTGGAGTGCAGTGGCGGGGTCTCGGCTCACTGCAACCTCCGCTTCCCAGGTTCACACCATTCTCCTGCCTCAGCCTCCCGAGTAGCTGGGACTATAGGCACCCGCCACCACGCCCGGCTAATTTTTTGTATTCTTAGTAGAGATGGGGTTTCACCATGTTAGGCAGGATGGTCTCGATCTCCTGACCTCGTGATCTGCCCGCCTCGGCCTCCCGAAGTGCTGGGATTACAGGCGTGAGCCACCGTACCCGGCCAGTTAACCCCACTTTAAACAATAGTTTATTCTTTCCCTGGGATTTGAATTGCCCTTATGCTTTAGTTTGTGACCATTTCTATTCCATTGCACTATTTATTAGTTTATTTTAGAGAATGTATTGTTCCATATGTAATGGTTCAGTGGGGACTCCCTTCACTGATACTTACTAACTGTCCAAAGTCCAGTTACTTTACTAATCTGTTCCTCAACTATAAATGACTGTAAGAATAACACCCACCTCATAGGTTAGTTGTGAAAATGAATGTGCTAATACATATAAATAATTGAGAGTAGCTCTTGGCAGGTTCAGTAAATGTTAGCAGCAGCTGCTGCTGTTAAGGTAATGGTTCTTTTCTCCAGGGCCTAGCACAGTGCCTGATTAAACAAATCCAACTGAAAGGTTAGATAACATGAACGTCAATTATTGAAGAAAATTGAATGTCTTCCTTGTGAAGAAGACAGAAAGGCATAAAGAGCTGTAATGCCCTTTTTCCAAAAGTGAAGATGGATGGGGCAAAATCTCCCAGAGTTTTATCCTGGAGCATTGATTTGTTTTCCCCATGGCTTGTGTGGCCCAGAAAATAAGTCACACTAATAAAGGTCAAAAGCAGTTTTCAGCCTTTAAATGGAATTAAATGAATACTATCATGACAAGCTAATTAGATACCCATAAAACTGCTAAACATATGTCATTAAAAATGCCCATGCTCCAAATTTTGTTAAACATCAATTATGATCATAAGAAATCTGCATCTAGTAAAATGGATACTGCTGACACATGTTAATTATTCTGGAAAATAATTGAGCTCTTTGAAAATTTTACTATGCTATTAAGCATGTATGGCCTCTGAAAATTTGAGCTATTGTGAGCTTATCCAAATGAATCTAACAATATAAAATGAAGTAAACATTTTCTTTGAGTTCTCTTAGTATGACAAAAGGCAAACGCAAATTATTATTTTGAAGGGTCCATAAAATAAACTTGGTTTGAACTCCAGATGATCAGGTAGGAATGTTGCAGAGTCTCAGCAACTCCAGTCTGTGTTAGAGTGGCCACAGCAAAATAGAATAAAACAATGAAGAGCTGTTTTCTTTATCCACAAGATGATGGTACATCACTTCTCAACAGTGCAACAGAAGGAAGGAGTTTTGAAATGCATGCCTCTAATCTATATGCATTCCAATTCTCGACAGTGGTCTTGATTTATGCCAATGTAATGGGAAATGTTAATTCAAGTCATCAAATTGTTTATCATAAAGAATTGCTATTGCTGCCCATAAATTGCTTCTTATCTGGGAACTCAGATTCTCAAGAAAATCACCAGGGAATTAAAAAGATATAAGAGGCTGGTGAGAGTGACTGCAAATTACAGGCTATATGAGGGTCGGATAGCTGATTCATCTCTTGAGCTCTTTCTCTGGATGTCTCTCACTGAGCCAGTGCTTTTCCGAGCGTGATCCTGAATTCTGCACCAGAATCACTTGGAATGCCTATTAAAACAGATTCCTGGGTAATGCTGGGCTCACTGATGGGGAGAATTTCAGTACAATTTAGGTAAATTGGGCCTGGAAAATGAAATACTTTTAAGCAAATAGCATCAAAATTGATGTCAGGGATGCTATTAAGCAAATAGCATCAAAATTGTTGTGCTTTCTTTAATTATTTTCATATTTTTATTTTGAAATGAATATAGGTAATGGGAAATTCATAATCTTGGAAGATAGTGATCATTCTACTCTCAGTGACTATTCTCTTCTCCCTACTGAAATAGAAAGCCTTCCCTGCTTGAATGGGTCTGAACAACTAAGTCCTCTGGTTTCCTCCCAGTTCACTTTCTCTTGAGGTTGACCTTGCTTATCAACACCTCTAGCTTCTAGCAGGAGTGCACTCTTGAAATCACAAGACTACCTCCAAGTGTCCAGGAAAGACCATTGACATGATCTGAAGATCCCTAGCCCTGGATCCAACCCAGTATCTCAGAAGTCAGTGTTGAGAATACAAACTTTAACTTACTGCTACATAGTTTTCCAATGTGGTTATACCATTTATTCTTCAGGAACAGATTTTGATAAGGGTATTCAAAGTGTCCTATAGCATCTCTAGAATTGAATTCACAGGAGCTTACACTCATGTGGATAGCATACTGTTTACACTGATTATTATAATACCAAACAGAGCATATAATTCAGGGTATTTATTGTCTCTATTACTTGTCTTTTTAATTTATACTCACTGATAAGTCTCAATCTAAGCTTCAGTGTTCCCTGGGAGCAATGCCTATCTGGGGTTGATGGTAGGAGGGAAGGTTGAGAGCTACCAGCTCTGTTCAGCATCTCTATCAACCCATGGGTGTGACTTGATTATTATTGCCTCTGACACATTAGAGCATCATTAACATAAAAGTCATCTCTTAAACACATTAAACTGAACTCAATTAACAGAATTGATTACCAGCCTAACTGTAGGGATTTTGCAGCTTTAGGGAAACTGACAAACATCTTGCCCTTTTAGATCCTACAATTACATTCACAAAGCACAGTCAATAAACATTTTGCCGGCTCTAAATTTATCGTCTTTAACGAGGACAAAAATCTCTCTGGGTGGATGAACTGGCTGTTGATAAAAGACTAATTGTGGAAATGGTTTTCAGTAGTGGTATTGACAAATAGAACTGAGGCCTTGAAGGATAAATTTGACCATGAATTAATGGAACCTATCTTGGATGTTAATTTGTACAAGCCCTAATAGATCTTTGATTTATTGCATCCCATTTTCTGAAGTGGAAAGCATGACTGGAAAAATGTATCAGTCTAGATGTATAAACCTCATGGTCCTTTGAACTGTAACCCTCAAAATGAATAATATTCTGATTCATAAATAACATTAATAACGTGTGCATTACATTTAATGTTTAAGAATTCCATTAATCTTAGTTTCTAAGATATTCCACTTTTTCCATTGATAATCTCTGTTTAGAAATTATCTTCTAAAACCTGAAGGCATTTGCCAAAGTCCCATCTAGCTCTCAAATTTGGTGTTCTTCTCTCTCATAAATTTTACTATAGGTCTGTTGGTTTTGCTCTGTGGTAATGTTGACCAAAGATAAAAGTTTACCATGAAAACTTTGACAGACAAACAAAGAGAATGTCTCAGTTGAGATACAAAGAGATCTCATTTCATTTAAATTAGGCAACATCCTCATTGTATTTCAAGGTCCGTATGTGGAAAATGTGTCTTATCCAGAAAGGAACGCTTATTTAATAGGTATG
Organism: Nomascus leucogenys; assembly: GCF_006542625.1. Classification (NCBI taxonomy): domain Eukaryota; kingdom Metazoa; phylum Chordata; class Mammalia; order Primates; family Hylobatidae; genus Nomascus; species Nomascus leucogenys. The sequence goes on from NC_044406.1 coordinate 11,095,609, forward strand.
TGTTTTTCAGGTTTTGTTTTTAATTTTTTGAGAATGTTGGTGTATATATAAGTATAGTTGATACATTATAAATAAATCCTAGTTGAATAACTGATCTCAGTGTTGTTTCTAATGCAAAAGTATTTGTTGTTCTTGGAGAAGAATCAGAAAAGAAGCTGAAATGACATTTTTCACTGGAAGCCAGGAAGAGGAGATTCCCCATCAGTGCCATCCAAGGGGCAGGGTTTATTTCACGGCACCTACTAGATTGCTCCATGAAAGAGTGAGATATGGTGTGTGAGTGACTCAGAGTCCTGTCAGGAAACAGATGGATATGGGCACAGATAAGGAAACCAGTAAGTCACACTGAGGCACCAGGGACTAGCAGCAGCTGGGACCTGTTAGCACTTCGAGGTCTCAAAAGGAAGGAGTAAGAAGAATAAATAACCCATCTCTCTCTCTCTCTTCCCATCCTCATCCTCTCCTGCCAGCACCTCCCATTGTTTTACCCGAGCAGGAAGCCAGAACACAAGGATCCCATGTGACGCAAGAATAAGCGTAAAGCTCTCAGGGCACCAATGCTGCTGGTGGGGTTGAGGGCAGGGAGGTGAGATTCAGTTCACATGTACAAGGCTCAGAACAAGAGAAACACAAGCAAAACCCAAAACAGAAAAGATGTGTAAAGTTGGACAGTCTAAGGAAACTGAATTCTTTAGGTAAGGGCTATAAATAACAATTTCAATGCAGAAAAGATCAAGAGATCACAAGTTCTTAATTAAAACAACTGTTAGCTCAAACCTTTGATTCTGTAATTTCCTTACCAGCCCCTTTTAACTTCCATCAGAAGTTTTCAGTTATCAAGAAATGAGCCTTTATTATGTAATCACTTCTTTAAAATTATTTATGTAAAGATTATAGAATTATGAAATTGTCAAAGTGTGGCCAATTAACTCTCCAAAAATATCTCTTTTATCAAAATTACTTCATGTTTGACTCGTGTCTTAGATCAGGATTTCTGCAACACATATTCTTGTAGTTTGTATTTACCAAAACCATGGGGTTCTTTTCACTTTCCAAGTATAAAATTATCATGTAAATTTTCAGAGAATACATGCGGACTGGGAGGACATACAACAGCCCCTTAAGATGGGGAGGAGACCTGCTGTGTCCTCAACCCTCCTCCTCAACTACTGCCCTAAAATATGGATAGAATCCAATTTAATGGAGACAAACGCAGGCCTAAAATGATGATTTTAACATGATCAATAAAGACTTTGCTCATTGTTATCAAGCCTTTTGTTCAAAAATGTATTTTCCTGCAGGTAAGAAAAATATGAGTAATCAATTAAGAAGAAAAAGTCTGCCCAGCCATGCAATAATTATGTTCTCTGTAAACAATGGATGTTGACACCTTAGAAAGGTTTGGGGTGGTTACATTTCCAATCCCCAAAGGATTCAATCTATCAGAGCCCAAACAAGAGCACATGTAAGAACTATCAACCAGTCTGTCTCTTCATCACTCAAACCTGGGGCTACTCTGTTTCATCCCACTTGCTGTGGTAGGATTAAATCAGCAGGATGGAAATATGCCATTCCCCATCAGTACTCTAACTTCATTTTTAGGTTTCTAAAAATGCCACTGAATATTTCTGAATGTGAGAGTGGGACTTTTCAAGGGCCGTGGTGAGCTTTGTGATATCAATGACTCTGTCCATCCCGTTTGAATATGTAAAACACCTTTTGGGCTCACGCCGGAAGTTAGGAACCCTCTGGATCATACAGAACAGAAATCCTTACATTTTTTTGCTTTTGTAGTCCTGTCACTAAAAAAAGTTTTGAACATGTACTGCCCCAAATGTGTATTAATTTATTCATAATTTATATATCTGTACTACTGTAAATAATATATTATGGAGAATATAAAATATATGTTAAGAAGATGTTAAAATGTGTTGAAATGAAGGTAAAATATACATTTTAATCACTCTTAAATATTTTGCTATCACTGCTGCATTAAAAAATCAATATTTTAAATGATAAAGTGATCAAGGATGCTGATTTTATTTTTGAATATCTTGGTTTAACATTTCATTGAGTAAAAATGTGAAGGTCTGGTTGCAAGTTCAGCTTATTTCTTTATTTGGTTTTAATCATTGTCATTGAAGGAAAAAAAGAACTGCAGAAACATACGAAGAGGCAACTGGACGAAGTATGGCTCCAACTTGCTTACTAGATCATGAAATACCATTTTTCAATCCCAACTATGCAAGAGATTTTGTTGACATTTGTCTGGAAAGTTTCCATCTTCTTTGATGTCTGTCAGCTGTTCTTACAAACCAAACGGAAGATATTGCCTTTTTATTATATTTAACAAGTGAGTTCACAATCCACTGAAATGCTTCATTTGGAAGATTTTTAAACAGGTTAGACAAATCCATTTTCAAGTTTTCAAAGACTGCAGTTTTTATCTATGCATATTTGCATAATTTTCAATAAAACAATCACATAACTGTTGTTATGTCTAAACATCTGTTTCCCTACATTCAGACCACAATCCAAGTTTATTTTGACAAACTAAGTTGCTTTCTCACTCTTTGCTGTATCTTCTTTACCCTGAAAAGACAACTCTTTTAGTTCATTGTCACCAGCTCACCAACAACCCCTTCGTCAGACAAAAGATTTTCATAGCCGCTGGACTTTATTTTAATCATTTTGTTTCAAAACAACCACACTGTTGATATGCTAAAGTACTTCAATTACCCTGGAAGCCTCGTTTTGTTCTAGTCAAAGCTACTACTCCATTGTTGTATATTTTGCTATATTTCGTGCCAGTATCACAGGATTCTAAGAATTGTCTTTTTATAGTAAGTTCTGGTATCTTGTAGAGCTAGACAACCACAGCGTTTTTCTTGTTTAGAGTATTCTTTTATAGCATTATGTAAAATTTAGAATTCTCATTGTTGAATTTTTTAAAAAAGGACTATTGAAATATCTTTTTTGGATGGCATTAAATTTGTAAATTAATTTGGAGAAAACTAAAATTATCACATTTAGTCTACCCATTAAAAAGAAGCCTCATTTATTTCAAAGCCTCCTAAAATTCTCCAACAAGATTCTTCTAAACATTTTGTGATTTTAAATTTAATTGTTCTGGATTGTCTTGGCTTTTCAAGTACTATGTAAGTTTCCAAGCTTGACTAAACAGTTCTAAATCTTTAAATGCTCCTGACAGTGTTGTGGGAATTGACTGACAGTGGCCTGTGGAATTGATTAGTGGAGGTTAAATTCTTCTGAACCCACAGTATGTGTATTCATGAAGGTAAAAAGCATGCAATTCACCATGTTATGTGAGCTGAAAACACATGATGTGCAGTTATGTGTGTTCATATAAAATGTAACTCATTTCTAGTGAAGGGATTTGATTTGGCTCTTTTGATCCCAAAGGACAGAGGCAGTAGTTCCAGATGCAGAGAAGGTTTAGGATCCTGATTAGCGAGAGTTCCTGATCTTCTGTCCTGACATTGCTCCACAGAGTGGTCTCTCTCCAAGTTCAGTAACTTCTCTTCCAACTCCCATCTTCGTTCCAACAAAGATGGCTTCTGTTTTCTCATGTAGCACATACAAATCTTATTCCTAAACTCATGTGTGTGATCGTATTACATTCCTGCTGGTTGGCAATTCAGATGTAATCATGTTGAATATTCACAAGTTCTGGGAATCTTACACAGAGAAGAAATTTGAGCAGGACTTTATGGTTTCAACCCACATTACGTGCTCCTAAGATACCCTGATCCAAATCTGTGTGATCCCCTGAAGTTCACTGACTGCTGTTTCTTAGGCTCAGACCTAAGTCGTGGTGCCTTGCCGGGCATCCCACCAAGCTGTTTCTCCTGAAGTTGCTGCCACCTCACAGGGGTCTTCTACCCTTGCTTCCTCAGCCAAGCTGCTCAGACTTTCAGGAAACAAAAGTAGGAAAGAGTTATAAGCAGTCAACTTTTGCTTTGAGCCCTGATAAATACATCGCCCCTAAGGCAAGAGTCTACAAAAGACCTGTCTACTTTATTAGACCTGGGAGTGGAAAAAACCCAATGAGAACAAAGCAAAAAAATATATATTTTCAATATATTACTTTACCACACACAATATCATCATTTTGACTCACTGGAAACCTAGAACTAGCTTCTAAAATGCCTCGTGACCTCTCTCCGTTGTAACCTATCAACTTTAACAATCCATGCTTTGCTTTCGTTTATTCTTCCTACTGAAATTCTTGCTCTGAGAGACTCTGGTTTACATAGATGAGCACTTTTGGTCAAAGCTTTCCATGTTAGGCCCCCTCCCAGGCCACAGTAGGGATTATGAATTTTGCAGCCCTACTGTGCCCAAGCCTAAATCCAGTCAGGGATGTGGGAAGATGGTGAAGAATAGACTATGGGGTTCCTGTGGCTGCCATGTCACCAAGGATAATAAGGGGAGAAGTTTCCTTTGGAAGTGTCTGTGGTGTTTGTCCAATGTAACATACTTAGTCATGAATGACATGGGGAATGAAGTTGGCGGAGAAAATCCTTTTGACATGTGGAACTTCAGGGTATTTATTAATAAATACTATTTTAAGCACTATTTACAGACTAGATGCATGAGCTTTTGGTACATAACAAACATCCCTCAAATTCAGTGTCATAAAACCACCATCATGTCTTATCCTTTATTCAGGTAGCTGATCTAGGCTTGGGGGCTGGGCAGCTCTGCTATATTTAGCTTCTCACTGAGGTGCAGGCTCTGGTCATTCTAGAGAACAGGCTGAAAGAGCAGCAGCTACCTTGAGAAGGCCTTCTTGTGACGATGGTGGGCAGTAAGAACAGACGCCCAAACTAGCATTTTTTACTTGTCACGTCTAGGCTCCATCATGAGACATGCTTAGGGCAATAGGATGTTAGCAGAGTCAAGGGACAGAGAAGCATGTACTGTGTATAGTGGGAAGGTACTGGAAAGGAATGTGGCATCTGGTGGCAAATCATGACCTAGGAAGCAAATCAAGACTAAGTCAGTCTATCACACAGACCAGTGCTACCAAGATAAGAGCATCTATTGATGCTTGGTCCCCCTTGTAATCATAGCTAGTCACCCCTGAAACCTAACACCAACAGTGACCTCAAGCATAACTTGGGCACAAAAATGTTTATACTCCATAAGTAGTTATACCTATCTGTGATCCAGTCTTAGCTACCCAGGTAGCCTACCTGCCATTATCTTCCCAGATTCTTTAACCTCCACACCAAAGGTAATGGCTTCTAAATTTGGATTTTCCTTCCAGAATCCTTCCACTCAGCACATATTTTGAAAAGGACTTTGCTGGCTTTAATTAGTGCATCAAAAACTGGAATGACTTTAGGTTTTCACACAGCGTGCTTTCTATTAGTCAAAGAAATTATTTGCGATACATTGGGTGTATCAGTGTTTTCTTTCTGCTGAGAAAGAAGGGCTCCAAGAGTTCAAGGAAAGCCCTTTCCTTTTGTTATGGGGAGTTAGGCAGCAGGATTTCTGTCATTCCTTTTGAAATGAAATCTGTCAGAAACAGGAAGATTGCTCACTTTATCTTGATGGACATATTTTCCATTTCAATTAATATGCTCTGTATTTTTTGGGTCACAGATTCCTGGCCTATCTGTGTGTTTTTTAGAGAAAGTTGGGGACAGAGGATGGAGGTTTGAATAGCTCATCAGTTGTATACTTCTAGTCTCAGCATCAGAATTCACTGACGCATGTTCAGCAGGTAAAAAAAATATGTTGCTTTTTCAGCTCATTAAACAAGGACTCAAGCATCTTTATTAAAAAAAAAAGTTGCAAGTACAGGGCCAAAACCTGCTTGCCTTGTCACAGAGGGTCAAATGATGTTTCATGGGGAACATGCTAATAGGGATGCATTCTTACTGGAAAAGAGACAGGGGTTGATTATTTTTTAGGTAATTTATTCTGAAAACACAACCTATTGAGAAAGAAGATGAGAATGCCATTGGAAGGTTATCCTCAACATGCAAGCAAAACAAAAATAATAAAAAAATCATTAGCAAAGACGACAACACTAGACCAAGCCGTGACCACACAGTACATATTTGGTTGTGTTTCAAGCCTTATTTGGGTAGAGGAAAAAAAAAAAAAACAATGAAGAAATATAGGCCAACGTAAGACTCTGTTGACACAGAGAATGGCAGCATCTGAGGTTGAAAGGACGTATGCCTGTATCGCCCCTAATTATAGAACATCATCAGTGCTTCTTATTTCCCTCAAGACTCAGGCTTGCCCCTGGCACTATGTTCAATGGTCACTTAGTGGTCTAGAAACACGGTTGAGAAAAAACATATTAACAGCGATCCAGTCACCAGAGCACCTGGATTTTCTTCTACCTTCTTTTATTCTTTTGTGTTCTGGTACAGTCTTGCCTTGTGTTTATCAATGTATATTTGTATGTATTGTGTCATTGCATTTGATAGGATTTTTCAAATTGAAAGCCTCAGAGCTTATGTAGGATTTGTGAGGCATTTTACTAAGAAAGTTGGGCTGCAAGTATTTTAAATGTTATTGAGTTTATTTTCATATTTTAAGACTGACTGAGTTCATAATGTCTGAAACGGACTCCTTTCTATTCATTGATCTCCAGAGATGAAAATAACAATCAATACTTTGTTTTTAACTTTTATTTTAAGTTCAACGGTATATGTGTAGGTTTGTTACATAGTAAAACTTACGTCATGAGGGTTTGTTGCACAGATTATTTCATCACCCAGGTATTAAGCCTAGTACCCATTCGTTGTTTTTCCTGATCCTCTCCCTCCTCCCACCCATCACCCTCAGGTAGGCCCCAGTGTGTGTCGTTCCCCTCTATGTGTCCATGTGTTCTCATCATTTAGCTCCCATTTATAAGTGAGAACATTCCAGCCAATGCTTTTTGAGTGCTTACTATGTGCTTACATTTTGCTGAGTGCTTTATGTTTATTCATTCAGTTTTCACAAGTATCTTATAAACTTGTTATGATCATTGTCAGCATTTTACAGATGAGAAAACTGAAATATAGAGTGATGGAGTAATTTGTGCAGGTCACATCAATAAGAAGTAGGGGAGCCAGGACTTGAATTCAGGCAGTCTGGCTCCAAAGTCTTTCACCAAACGATCATATCAGTTCTCATGTTCACACTGCACCTGGGCATTTATTTGTTTCTTGTACAAACTAGAAAGTGTCACCTACTTGAAGAGAAAAATGTCTCCCATAATGTGGATACATCAGGACACGAGAACTGCATGCTCATAGGCAACATGCTCGTAGGTATATCCTCACTGGGAACGTCTGCTGTGTGCAGGAAAATGGTTCCAGAGTAGAAGTCCCACTCCTGGTCTATCAGGGTGGCCTCCAAATATATTAAAACACAACAATTTCTGCGGCTTCTGCCACTCTCACCGTGGTCCAAGCCACCACCATCAGGGGTTGATGTAATGGCCCCTGAAATGCTTCTACCAGTACCCTCTCCTGTCATCAGCAGGGCAGCTGGATCACATGTCTACTTGTTCCACTCAGAACAAAAGACAAAGTCTTTCCAAGAGCCTGTGTGATCTGTGTCCCTCCTTCCCATCACTTCTTTACTCCTCACCACCCTGCCTGCAAGCCCACATCCTTATCTGCGCCACTAGCCTTCAGATTGTTCCTGGGCAGGTTCACGTCAGGCACGTCATGCCTCAGGACCTTTGGGCTTCATGGTCCCTCTGTTGGAAGTGCTCCCCCCGAAATGTTTCCTGACCCCTGCTGATCATTACAGCACCTTCACCCACCAACTCCACCCACTCAGCTCTCTATCCTTCCTCCCTGCCTTATTTTTCTCCGTAGTGTTTATAATGACTGGCTCTTCCATCTATTTTACTAATGTGTTAGTTTCTTCTTTGTCTCTGAACACTAGCGTGAACACTTTCTTTTTTGTCTGCTTTCTTTCCCAGTGCAATCCCAGAAATGAGAATCCAGTGGGCGTTTTACGAATTGACTAAATGAACAAATGAGTGCATTGTGGAGTTGTTTTGGAGAATTAAATGAACTGGCATATGGAAAGCATTTGGAACAAACAATGCTTAGCATGAAATTAATGTTTAATAAATGTCAGGTATCAATAAAAGAATAACATAATAGTTATTGAATGAATGATGCATTAGTTCTATTACTAGTTCCTGTGGTAGGAAGAGGGTAATCAAGCTCCGGAAGTTTTAAATATGTTAATGTACATTTACAATGGTTGCTAGAGGAGATAATCAGGGACATCATTTGTGTCCTCTTTTCCTATTGTCTGGAAGGTGTACTATAATCCACCCTGCTCTAGGCAAGAGAGTAGTTCTCAAACTTTGTTGGACTTGGGAATCACCTGCAGAGTTTTAAAAAATTGATCCTGGTTCCCATCCCAGATATTCTGATATGGTTGGTCTGGAGTGTAACTCGGGCATTAGGAGTTTTGAAATGCTCCCTGAGTGATTATAATGTGCAGCAAAGTTTGGGAATCACTGCCTTAAGCTTTTCACAGAGCTAGCAACAGCAGAAGGAAAAGCCTTCCTCAGTCCCTCTCTATGCTAGGAATCAAGAGTTGCACCAGCCTCGGTTCTAAAACACATGTGACCAGTAGCAAGTCGCCTAGCTTCAGCAAGCTTTACCTTCCTCAGTTTTATGTCTGCTGTGGAAAATGGTGAAAACTCAGAATTCAGGGCCAGGTTCCAAAAATGCGAATTTTCCTTCTTCCCTCTCTCCCTTCCTTTCATTCTTCCTTCCTCCCTCCCTTCTTTTCTTCTTTCTGTCCCTTCCTTCATCTGCAGATAAAAGGACAGAATTGTTTTCAGATGTGGCTCAAAAATGGCTTGCTCTGAGATGGTGCTTTCTTACAGAGGAGACCAGAGAACCAAAGTGTCCACCATGCGTAGCTGGCCCCATTCTCCCCCAGGCATACCCAGCCATGCCTGTTTCAGGTCCAGGAGGGATCAATGTCTGAAGGTCAAGTTCCCACCCATTGGGGCCCACTGTGGGAGTATCAGAGGTCCTACTAGTGTCCTGGGTTCCAGCCCTGGCCTCCCCACTTCTTCCCTGTGTCTTAGTGCCTCCCAGCCTGGGGCCTTGTCTGAGGCCCCTACCCTGGTCACTGAGGCTCACTCTGCATTGGTTTTGCTGGCTCACTCAGGGTCTGGAATTCTGTCCTCTGACACCCAGGCCTCTCCGTCTGATCTCCTGCCCATCTGAGTTCTGCCCACCTCTCTTCATCCATCCCAAGCATATACCATATCACGATAGCTGTGTCTAATCTCTGGGTCCAGAAAAACACCTGCACCCACCCTATAATGCCACCAATCTCAGCCTGGACTTTTCTATTAATAGAATGGTGGTGAGACACTAGGGATAGCACAATACTGGGGCCAGCATCATGGGTGTGTGACCCATGCAGTGACACAGGACCCTGGGCTGGGTTTAATGTTCTGCTGTCTTGAAATTAGTCACGTTTGAATGAGAGGCTCCACATTTTCATTTTGCACTGTTTCTGCAAATTATCTAATGTGCCCCACACTTCAAATCAGAAGACCTGGTATGGATTGCACCTGGCTTACACCTGAGAAAAGCGTGACCTCGGCCAAGTTATTTTTCCTATCTTGGCATTTGCAAAGAAGGAATGAGCGGGGTAAAACTGCCTCCATCGTAGGGGAATTTTAAGAATGAAATAATGTAGCAGATGATTGTTAGCACATGGTGCACAACATGTTAGTTCTCAACTAACACTTCTCTTTTTCCTACCGTTCCACCTCCCAAGAAGCGAAGTCGAAAAGACACTTCCTTTCTGTTTAAAATGGATTTTAAATGTTTGTTTTCCTAGATAGTGATATATACCTAAAGGACAAATCTTAGGAGGTTGTCATTGATCTTACCTCATTCTTATTAATTATGCAGAAAGACAACAGGATTCCTTCTTTGCTATCTTTATTACATTGAACAATATGTTGTCCAGATGGCATATAGAGTAGCATCTTTCAAGATATTTTTAAATGATCTTCTTTTACTTATTGAAGATTATAAAGAGAGAAATTTGAATTAAACCCGTGTCATTGAAATAATCTTAGCTTACATTACATTAAGGAGGTTTCTATTATTCAGACTAATAACTTCTCCCCAAAAGAAGGCTGCCTTGAACAACGTGCATGAGTGAAGACTTCATCAAGAGTCATGGGAATGAATCTTTGACCCAACCCTCTGGCACACCAGCCATGGGCCCTTAGTGACAATAAACTAGTATTTTGATCTCAGTTTTTTATTGGTAAAATCCACAAAATAATACCAGTTCTGCCCTCTCATTCTCAATTTGTGTATCAAATTAGGTATTTGTGGAAGTATTTTGAAAATTTTTGAATGCTATACAAATTTCCAGTTGGGATTATTGATAAGACTTCTGAAGTTTAGGTGTTAATGAAAAGATTCATTTGAACCACTTGAAAATCTTTCCAGAGAACAAATGCCAAGAGCTAAGTTCTCAACTTCTTTGGAAATGGAGATGTATTTGGCAACAGAATAGTGTGTCACCACCAAAATAATCCATTTCAATTTTACTGGGGCCAGAAGCCATAGGTATTACCTACTAAATGTCTAAAACCCTCTGAGGCTGTTTCTCAGCATATCAGTTTTAACTTAACAGCTTTTCACAAAGAAATCTCTTTTTCTCTACTTATTAATTCAAGTATTAATTGAGAATGTACTGTGTGCCAGATACAGTTCTAGGCACCTGAGATAAATCAGTTAATAAAACCAAGTTCCTTGCCCTCACAGAGTGTGTGTTCCAGTGTATAGAGCAAAACAACAAAAATAACCATAAAATTAAGTATACTGTTGACCCTTGAACAACATGGGGCTTGGGGCACCAACCCCACATGCAGTCAAAAATCCACGTATAACTTTGGATGCCCTCAAAACTCAATTACTGATAGCATACTGTTGACCAGAAGTCTTACCGATAACGTAACAGTTGATTAACATATATTTTGTATGTTATATGCATTATACTCATATACTGTATTCTTACAATAAAGTTAGAGAAAACGAAATGTTATTAAGAAAGTCATAGGGAAGAGAAAATATATTTATTAATCATTAAGTAGAAGTAGATCATCATAAAGTTCTCCATCCTCATTGTCTTCACATTGAGTAAGTTAAAAAGGGGAAGGAATAACAGGGGATGGTCTTGCTGTCTCAGGGGTGGCAGAGGAGGAAGAAAATCTATGTATAAGTGGACCTGTGCAGTTCAAACCTGTGTTGTTCAAGAGCCAACTGTATTCTACAGCACGTGAATACAGGGCATAAAGGGGATCAGGCATGTTGGGGAAGGGCATAAAGGGGATCAGGCATGTTGGGGAGCAGGGTTGCATTTTTAAAATGTATGGCCAGGACAGTCCTCTTCAAGGTCATATGTGAGCACAAGCTTGAGCGAAGTGAGGCTGGGCCATACGCATATCTGCAGGATAGGCATTCCAGGTTGGAGGAACAGCCAATGCAAAAGCCTGAAGCAAAACTGGCCCAAGTAGGCCACGAAAGAAGCATGACTATGGGTCTCCGCAGATCTTTCTCACTCTCTACCAAAAAATAGGTTTTGAAATTAAAGAGAATATGATTGCCAGGCCAATGCCTAAGACATACATTGATGCCTTGTTTCTCTTGTATGTGCTTTCTCCACAGTCACATGACACAGGCAATCCCTTTTGACGACCCTCGGTTAGAGAGCTGCCAAATCATCCCTCCGGCTCCTCGGAAGGTGGAGATGAGAAGGGACCCCGTGCTGGGATTTGGTTTTGTGGCAGGGAGTGAAAAGCCAGTGGTCGTTCGCTCAGTAACACCAGGTAAGCACCCAATATAACTACTGTTCAGTTTCATAAGTGTCCAGGCTGTGAAAGCTGGATATGTTTTTCCAAAACCTGGATAGAGTCACTTCACCAGAGGAACAGAAATGCCTCCTCAAACTAGGTTTTAAACTGCCAAATCCATCATTACCGCCAGACTCAGGAAAATACTGAGCCATCATCTATAACCATGGAAATGACTCACTTCTTAACTTATGAATGCAGACAATAAAAGGCAGGCCCTGTACTGTATTACAGTAAGCCCAAGATGAATTCCCTAGTGAAAAAAAAGGAGGAAGTGGTTACAGTAGGATTTACTCATAGGGGTAGTTGAATTATTTCACAAGTATGCACTCCCCTCCCTTCTCATTAGAGGCAGAATAAAGGGAAAACCATACTCCATTGCTTTGGGCTGGACCAGGTGATTGACATTGGCCAACAGCATATTAGCAAAGATGACATAAGCAAAGGCTTGAGACGTGCTTGTGCGATTGAGCTTGTTTCCTGAGCTTCTGCCATGGCTATAAGAAGAGAGTTTTTGGCTGGGTGCAGTGGCTTACGCCATAATCCCAGCACTTTGAGAGGCCAAGGCTGGTGGGTCACTTGAAGCCAGGAGTTCGAGACCAGCCTGGCCAACATGGCAAAACCCCATCTCTACTAAAAAGACAAAAAATTAGCCAGGTGTGGTGGCGCATGACTGCAGTCCCAGCTACTCAGAAGGCTGAGGCATGAGAATTGCTTGATGTCAGGAGGGAGAGGTTGCAGTGGGCCGAGATTGCGCTACTGCACTCCAGCCTGGGCAACAGAGCGAGACCCTGTCTCAAAAAAAAAAAAAAAAAAAAAAAAAAAAGAGTTTTCCCCAGGTAGCTGTGATCTCTTCCATATGAGCCCCATAATGAACACACGAGGCAGCAAGCCTGCAGTGGGGAGCCAAGTACAGCCTCATCTGCAGTTTGGTACACAACTGTCCAGCTAAGCCTGGCTGAAATCAGCCAGCCTGTGGTTATCCTAAAGACCCATAAGCATGAGAAGAAATGATCACTGGTCACCCATTGAGCTTGGGGGTGATTTGTTATCCAGCAAATGCTGACTAATACAGTAAATGTCAAATCTTTAAATTCTACAATATGATTAGATAATTAATGTACTTTCCCTCAATCTTCGTATTACAGTATACAGATGCTCTGCTGTCAACACAGCTGAATACAATGGACTATATTATGCAATCGCCTGAAGTGGGCTGCCTTTACCTTTCCAGAAACAATGTGCTTTTATTATTTATTATATATGTATTTATATGCTTACTGTAATGGACTCATATTGGATTTATTTTCAGAAAAAAAGGGGAATTATCTTCCATGCCCTTTATTCACAGGATTTTGCAAATCAGTAACAGGATTCAGCAGTAAAGTACTACACTTAGGAGCACAGACTCTGGCAACAGACTGCCTGAATCTGACTCCTACCTCTGCCCCTTTTTAGACTTTTTAGCTTCCATGTTAAATTCCCTGCATTTCGGTTTGATGTAACTTCTCTACATCTTCTCTACAGTGGGGATCAGAGTAGTATCTACCTTGTAGTGCTATGGAAAGGATGCAATAAATTTGAAGAGTGCCAGGCACATCCTGGTCATTCCATAGATGTTTATTTTTATTGTTATTGTTATTTAACTCTAAAATGTTTGGCCAGTTGAGTGTCTCAATTAAGGGAAACGAAATTCAAGTAGCATCCTGGTATAGATTTTAAAATTTGGTTTGATTTTTCATTTTTCATTATTTTGACATAATATGCCCCAGGGCAAGCACCACAAATAACCACTTTAGACTTGTGCTATCTGCTAAACCTTTTTATTTCGTTAAATGTAGATCATATTTTAGTTCTCTGTGTAAGATTGTTGAGCTCGACACAATTGAGAATTCTCAAAACAGATCTGTTGCTTCTTATGATAACATGCTTTGCAAAAAAAAAAAATAGAAACAATGTAGATAGTATAGAGGAGAAAATTTTAAAAATCACCTAAATTCCTACTACCAAGATATAGCCATTATTGATGTAGACAGCGATAATATGTATAGTAGATACAATTCCATGCATACACAAACACACATATGTATTACATATGAGATAATGTATTTTATACATACATAATACATATGTATAGATGTATGTATGTATATGCACACACATTTTTTCCTAAATGGAATAATATTTGGCATGCTGTTTTATAATATTGGGATAATCTAACATCTCTGATTATGAGATTCTCTGAAGTATGTGTCTTCCCAGGAGCTGAATGAAGATTCAAGTCTTATTTTTTATTTTTTGGTATCATCTCACTGTTTCTACAACCTCTCTCCTTCTTTGCCCTCAATTCTCCTCAGCTTCAAAGCCACTAATACCTACTGTTACACAATCTTGAGAAAAGTAGAAAAAAAGTAAAAACAAAGGTCAAAGAATACTATTTCCAGTTATTTTTATGAGTGAAAATGTTGGTCAAACAAGCTGTGTCTATCATAAAAATGACTCTACAGAAGTCCCAAGTGATTTCAGTGTGTGACTAGATTTTCTTTTTTTTTTTTTTGAGACGGAGTCTCGCTCTGTCGCCCAGGCCCAGGCTGGAGTGCAGTGGCGCAATCTTGGCTCATTGCAAGCTCTGCCTCCCGGGTTCACGCCATTCTCCTGCCTCAGCCTCTCCGAGTAGCTGGGACTACAGGCGCCCGCCACCACGCCCGGCTAATTTTTTGTATTTTTTTAGTAGAGGCGGGGTTTCACCGTGGTCTCGATCTCCTGACCTCGTGATCCGCCCGCCTCGGCCTCCCAAAGTGCTGGGATTACAAGCGTGAGCCACCACGCCCGGCCTAGATTTTCTATAGTAGGCAATCCAGACTTCAAAGTAAAGGCCATGAGACAGTTCTCTTGAAGTGTGCCACTGTTTTGTATTTTGGATGGGACAGTGTGTTGCTTCTCCAGAATTCTTGATTAAAGTTGCTTGATTAGACAAGAATCGTTTCATTTGATCAAAAAGCATGGGTCAATGTAAGAGTATGTTGATCTGAGAGTGGTTTTCTTATTAGAATAGTTAACATTTGTCCTTCAGTTACTTTGAAAGTTTTTCTGTATTTGATCAGCGTTTGATTGCTAATCATTTGTTTGACTGAATTTGAGTGATTACTTGCACATAATTTAATACTTATAATAAGTTTCCCAAGTGGTTTTTCTGAGTTCCTTATGCGTGCAAACACTGAATCCCACATCTGTAAAATGAATATTTTGTATCAATAACATGAGGACATGTTATGTTTCCCCTACTCTCTTACTTCCCGGAAGGAAGACAAATTTATGCTACAGCTTGAATGACACATATGCCTCGTGTCTGGGTGGGTAGAGAACAACTGAATTACTTTCAGTTCCATGTTCTGGGTATGAAGTGTTCATTTCAATTACTAAGTGAAGTAATAGCAATAATATTTGAAAGATAGCATTTCAGCTGCAACTATCACCCAGCGTCAGACCTGTGGAAATATAGTTAAAATTATAGTACCATATGCTACCATATCAATATTTGGGAGGTAATTGCACATGTCTAGAGCTTAATTCAGGTAATTGTTTTTATGTCTTAAATACAGATGTATGCTTCACTCAGATGTGGTTTTAAGTTTATGTGTCAAGAAACCTGGCAGTGACTAGGTTCTGAATTATAGGAACAAATTCAAAAGGGACATTCACCATTCTGAACTTGGAAGAGTCCAAGCTAAGATCTAGTCCTTCCTTCAAGTCAATTCTTTAACCTATGTGAGCCTCAATTATCTCATCATGTGGAAGGGATTATAGTATTCAGCGAAGTTACTAGGCCAAGAATTTAACCCATTGCCTGGTGCATAATAAATGCTCAACAAATATTAGTTTCCTACTCCCTTCTTGGAAACAAAGGAAAGAGAAAAGGGCCAGGCTTCATGCCTGTAATCCCAGCATTTTGGGAGGCTGGGGTGGGAGGATTGCTTGAGCCCAGGATTTTGAGACCAGCCTGGGCAACACAGTGAGATCTTGTCTCTACAAAAAATAAACAAGGCCGGGCACGGGGGCTCACGCCTGTAATCCCAGCACTTTGGGAGGCCAAGGTGGGTGGATCACGAGATCAGGAGATCAAGACCATCCTGGCTAACATGGTGAAACCCCGTATCTACTAAAAATACAAAAAATTAGCCGGGCATGGTGGCGGGCGCCTGTAGTCCCAGCTTCTCAGGAGGCTGAGGCAGGAGAATGGCATCAACCCAGGAGGCAGAGGTTGCAGTGAGCCAAGATCGCGCCACTGTACTCCAGCCTGGGTGACAGAGCAAGACTCCGTCTCTAAATAAATAAATAAATAAATAAACAAACAAAATTAGCCGGGTGGGTGGTGTGTGCCCATGGTCCCAGCTACTCAGCAGGCCGAGGTGGGAGGGTTGCTGGAGGGATGCACATGGAGCTGTGAGGGAGGAAGGGGACACCCGCCTAGCCAGCCAGATCAGCTGAATCAACCCTGGCGATCAATAGGGCGACAGATGTCACAGCCAGATCACCTTCACATCCGAACACCCTTTTACTGAGATATCTTACAATTCCCCACAGTATGCTGTCTCCCTACTTGTAATAAGTACATAAATACACCTTTGTTTGAATCCAGCTGTGCCGAATTGTTGCAGCTTTGGCCACAGGGTATCAACACAACTGATTGGCTACCTGCTAAGAGAATAGCTCCTTCTAGGGGCCTCACCACACACACACACACACACACACACACACACACACACAATATGGCCTGTTGACCAGCAGCATCAGCAGCACCTGGGAGCTTGTGAGAACTGCATTATCTCACCCTGCACCCCTGCATGGTAACAAGATCCCCAGGTGATTCACCATAAAGTGTGAGAAGAGCTGCCAGACTGAGTCTCGACCTTGCTTATAAAGTTTCAGAAAAATGTAGATGCCTGGGTCCCATCCCGAAAGATTCTGATTTAATTGGTCAGGGTAAAGCCTGGGCCTCAGAATTGTCCAAAGAACACCCAAGTGTGGTTGGGTTTTGGTTTTGCTGATAGCACTATTTGCTCACAGTGAATCATGATCAGGAGAGGAGGCTTGGGATAGGTTGCCAATGGTCTTCTCACCTGTGCTTCATTCTCATTTGTCTCCAGGTGGCCCCTCTGAAGGCAAGCTGATCCCGGGAGATCAGATTGTAATGATTAATGATGAACCGGTCAGCGCTGCACCCAGAGAGCGGGTCATCGATCTGGTCAGGTGAGTACTCATTCACCTGTGTCCTGTTCTGCCTTGAAGGCTGCTGCACAGCTCTGAGGTCTCAACTAGCAGAGGAAGAGCCTCCTGTGGGACAATTTAGGACAGAAACGCAAGCCAACACATTCACATGGTTGAAAATGCTGCTGATACTGACCTGTAATATCAAAACACACGCTCCATAAACACAAAACTCCTAATTGTCCACTCTCCGTTAACATTGAAGGCACGTATGCCTCATTTTAAAATTTGTATGACTCCTATATCCAAAGGTTCATTTTTTCCTTCCAGAATTACTAACACATTGATTTTTCATAATCAGGGAGATCAAAATGCAATACCTGAATTCAGCATAAGTGATGAGTAATTTTATATACATAATCCCATGGATATACAAACATACAGTTCACTGATACTTCATATTTGACTAAGTGCTTCATTACTGAAATTTGAGGTTATCAACTGTGGCAATAGGATAATTAGGTCAAAGCTAAGGGTTTACAAAATACATGTGGTTTATTGGTTTAATTTTATTGTAAATATAAGTAGTTTGTTATGTGAGATTCTTAATGGGACACCAGAAAATGTATTTTATGTTATGTTAAAAATATTGGTCAAGAACCCCTTTAGAAGCCCACTGGAGTTATACTTCCTTAGTGAATTTAGGGGAAAAGAGTTCTTTAGAAGTTTTTCAAATGAAGAAGCTGGGCCTATCATATGAATGGATCCATTCATACTATGGGAGTGTTGAGGAATAAGGAGACATGACATTTGTCTTTTATAAACTCATATTTTCAACCAAGATTGAAGCCAAAGCTGAGGTTATCAGGACACTTTTCACTGAAGAGGGGATTTCCTAACATTTATGCTTACTCATTACGGAAAGTGTTAGGTTGGTGCGAAAGTAATTGCTGTTTTTGCCATTGAAAGTAATGGCAAAAATTTCAATTACTTTTGCGCCAACCTAATACATCTGTACTTTGGAAAAGGCATTAAGTGGAGTATTTCTGGGGTCTTTCAGAGAAAGTTTCTTTCTCAAGCCTAGTTCAGCTTTTCCTTCACAAAGAGGTTCTGGAGGGTCAAGCACTCTTGGAAGAACTGGGAGAGGAGCAAAAAGAGAAATAGAAAGAGAAGGCACTTACTTTTAGTGTAAGCAACCATCCTAGTTTTAGCATTTAAAAGGCCCATGTCCCAGGGAAACTCTGGAATGGTTGGTCACTGCTATGGTCTGAATGTTAGTGTCCCCTCAAAATTTTTATGTTGGAACCTAACACCCAATGTGATTTTATTAATAGGTGGGGCCTTTAGGGAAGTGATTAAGTCATGAGGTCTCTGCATCATGAATGGGATTAGTGTCCTTATAAAAAGTTGAAGAGAATTGCCTTGCTCCTTCTCCCATGTAAAGACACAGTGACAAAGTATTGTCTCTGAGGAATGTGGCCTTTACCAAACACCAAATCTACTGGAAGATCTTGGACTTCACTGCCTCCAGAACTGTGAGAAATAAATTTCAATTATTTATAAATTACCTAGTCTAAGGTATTTTGTTGTAGCAGCTCAAACAGACTAAGACAGTCACTCTACTTCAGTCTGGGCTTAATGGAGTCTTCCCAGATGGCTAAAAAGTCATACTTGTACTCCTGGGGCATCCAGATCTCCAAGGAATGGTCTTACACAGGAGCAGACACTGAGACTTGTGTCATATTCACTATGCATCGGGAACAGGACCTGAGAACGTCTCCAATCTTTCTATGGACAAGGGGAGCCAGAATATAGAAAGACTCTGTATGTAAGAGCCCTTGGGAAGGAGCTGCAGTGTTCATCTGGAATAACTTCTCTCTTGAGATGTGTGTGGGTGTCAGCAGGGTCATCCCTCATCTAGGCAGGCTCTGAGCCTTCTATCGGCTTGCATCCTGGAATGCCATGTTTGGGCTTGATGGCAGAAGTTGCATGGATGTTTTGTTTTCCCCTAGGTGCGCACCTCTGTGATTAGTCCTATTGATTTTTGTGCCTGGAGGATGAGAGAAGAAATAAAATATCTGTGTTTAGGTTGGCTGTGACTTAATTGCCTGCTGCAGGGCAGTGACAGAGAAAAACCTATCTGAAAGTGTGATCACTTCCTAGCAGTTGTTCCAGGGACATTTAGAAAGATTATTTCCAAGAAAGATACTTTATTTCTGGTTTAACACTTGTAGAAGAAAATGGCATATCTGTAAACAAAGCACTCTCTATAGAACTTTACATATAATAAAATGAACCAGTTAAAAGAGAGGATGGCAAACAGCTCCAAGTTCAAATCCAGCCTGCCACATGTTTTTGCAAAGTCCATCAGCTAAGAAAGGTAGGTTTTTTAAACGATTGTTTGAAAGTTGAAAAAATATATTTTGTGACACATGGAAATCATATAAAATTCAGATTTTAGTATCCATAAATATTTTGCTGGGTATAGCCGTGTTTGCTCATTTGCATTTTATCTATGTCTGCTTTCCTGCTACAATAACAGAGTTGAGTAGTTGCAACAGAAACTATCTGGCTCACAACCTTTTCACTCTTACTAAACCACAATGTTAAAATAATGTATGTCTCACTAATGACAATGATCACACATTACAAAATATTCCTGTGCCTTCCCATAAGTTTAGTCATCTGTCTGCCATAATGTGTACTAACCTAAACACTTAACTCTTGTAAAATAACCCCCTTTTTACTGGGCTCCTCAGCTGATATATGTTTTAAGGTCTATATCTTACACAAGATAAATTCCCTTTCTGTATAATAAAAAACATCCCATTTTCTTAGCCACTAAGGAAATTTGGAAAAACACTCATCATTTTGATAACACTATAAAATTCTCTCTTTAAAAATTGGCATCCATTTGCTTGCTTTAGTGGTGTAGTCTTGTTTTGTTCCTTTTCCCCCATTGCAGCATGTGTTCATGGATCATTTTTTGTTCCCAGATCCATTTGTGTTTCTTGGTGGATTATTTTTCTTATCATTTGGTTACTCTATTATGGAAAATTATTTTTTTCTTGAGAAAATGAAAGAGTTTCGCAGAGACCAATTTACTGCTATACTAACAACATTTTGGTTTTTTCATGTAGTCTCAAAAAGCTATAATTGCTGCACTGAAATTAGATGAGTTCTGTTCACTTCATAGTCTTCTAAGTTGTTAACTCTAACTCAGACTGTATAATGGTGTTTGAGGACTAAAATCTTTGAAGAATCCATGCCCTTTACAAATTACCCTATCTTTCTTCTTTAAAAGTATCTAAGGATAATTTTCTTTTCACAAGTAGACTAATTAACTGAAAGCAGTCTCCAAAATTTTATTTTTAAAAAGTAAAGAGTATTATTGCCCACAGAAACATTATGAATTGTGCCTTGCCTTCCCACCCCCACGGCTAGCCAGCCCAATTAAATTCATTTGACTTCAACAAAGAATTATTGAGGACTAACAGACATCATATAAGGCACTGAGCATGTATAGATACGTAGGCATGATTCTTGCCCTCAAGGAGAATTCTAATTAATTTCCCTATATTTATGACTGGGCAACGCTGTTGGCGAGGGTAGTATTTGGTAGGAATGTTTGGTGGAGATGGATGGTGTATTAAGGGATATTATTGATGCTGGTAAAGAGTAGCCATCAACACGAAGTGGAAGGGCAGGTTTATGCATGAGAAGGGAGTTGTAAAGTAGATCTTTCCTTTGACCCTAGAAACCCCAGACCTTCTTGATGGACACTCACTTTCCAACCTGCAGATATTGGGAAAAAAAAAAAAACCATTGCCTAGGTGGCTGTCCTGAATCACAACCTCAAAATTTGGTCCTTCAAGGCAGCAACATAAATCTACTAGCTCCTGTTAGAATGGGTGCACTAGATTTTTTGGATTAGAGATACAATTGGGAACCTGATAAATGCCATAGACTTTTCCCTCCATCCAGAAAAACCCACATGTATACAAAGTTCTGCATACAATATTAGAATGGTTTTTGACTCCCTAAAGTTAGTCCCAGTTTTAGAGCCGGGGCAGCAGACTCTAAGAATGCTGTCTCCCTTCCTCCCCTTCTCCCCTTCCTCAGTACCAGATGCTAACATTGAAGAGTCAAGCTTATAAACAACTTGATCTTATCCTTTTCTATCAAAGCAGTTGAAGTGGAAAATTGCCCATCCCATAATAAGAAGGTACAATGGTCAAACTGGAGACCAATTCCCCTTTCTCCCAACATCTGTAATAGGGCAGCTAACTATCCCTCCATCTGCCTTCTCCCACTGCTTACGCTGATTATTCCTAGTAATCTAATTGATGAGCAGCGTTATAGCTATGGCTATTTATCTACAGAGGGTTGCTCACATCTGTCAGACATGTCACCCCTTCTATACTAATACCCTGGGAATTGGAGAGCTTTCCTGGGTAGCAGTAGTGTTCTTTCAATAAGAAAGTAACTGTAATAAGAAATAAGAATAAATGATAGGGGAGTGACATTAACAAGGTGGCAAAATGAGGTCCTCCACTGGTATCCCCCACAGCAACTATAATTTGGCAGCCACCTATGGACCAAAGTGGCTTTGTGGGAGCTTTGGAATCCAAGTAGGTCACTAAACCCTGGTGGAGCCCAAGACTGAGGAGGGCTATTTTGAGAAGGCAGACCCACCCAGGCGCTGGTGGCAGACTCACTGACTGTGATCCCAAATACAGACCCAGAAACAACCACATCCCCCCATGGAGTTGGCTACAACCCTGTTTGGCCTTTAGTCCTACCACTGGCATTATCCATCAAGGGACCCGGGAAGAGTCATACCTACCTGGGCCTTGGGTAACAGATCTGCTGACCTTGGCCCCAGTTGTGGACCCTAGAGTGGCTTGTGACCAAGCTCCAGCCTCTCTCAGCCATTGTCTGCGAGCAGTCCCACCTGTCCTGGGACCTGCTGGGAAATAGGCCGATTCGTACCCCCAGAGGTAGGCCTAATGAACTTAGTTCCACAGATTTTGAAACAGCCCCATAATTCAGCTCCAGCCTCTCTCAGCCATAATCTAGGAGCAGTCATGCCCACCGAGGGGCACCCTGTGTCCCCTCAGGCAGGCCTACTGACCTCCGTCTGAATGTGGATCCTGAAGTGGCCCCATAACCTGGCTCTAGCTCCTCTCAGCCATGGTCAGGGAGACAGCCTCCTCTGTGCCCTAGAGGCAGACTTGCCAACCTTGATCCAACTGCAGAACCTGAAACAGCCCTGAAACTCAATTCCAGCCACTCTCATCTGGTATTCAGGAGCAGTCCTGACTCCCCGACTCCACCTAGGGACCTGCTGAGTGACATGCCCATTTGTGCCACCACAGGCAGGCCTGCTAGCCTTGGTCCAACTACAGATCTTAAAGCAACACTGTGATCCAGCTCCAGCCCTGCACAGCCACAGTCCTTCCCACCCAGGAAACCATGAGGAAGCATGTCCATCTGTGCCCCCAGAAGCAGGCCTGTGGATCTTAATCTTGACTGTGGACCCTGAAGTAGCCCTATGACTCATTTCCAGCCCCTCTCAACCACAGTCCAGGACCAGTTATGCTTACTCAGAAACCCACCCAGTGGTCCAGCAATAACCCTCCCAGGGATCTGGTGGAAGCTACAATGATCTGTGTACCTAGTAACAGGCCGATGATCTGTGGAACCTTGTCCCAGCATCAGCCCAATTAATGAAGATCCTAGAAGCATTCCAGTCCACTCAGGGATGAGATAGGATCCATGCTCTCCCAAGGCTCTGGAAATAGGCCTACCCCCCATTGCAAGACCCCATTGCAGATCTAGCAGTAGTCACACGATCTAGCTCTATTGTAATTGCAGAGGCAATCTCATCAGTCAACAAGAGAAGGCCTTTACTTGCTGAAACCAGTCTATAAAGACCAGTCTGTAAAAACTAGAAACCTAGCAGACCCCATTGCAAATATAGCAGTAGTCACATGATCTGGCTCCACTGCAATTGCAGAGGCAATCTCATAAATCAACAAGAGGTCTTTACCAGCCGAAACCAGTCTATAAAGACCAGCCTATAAAGACTGGAAGAGGGCCGGGTGCAGTGACTCACATTTGTAATCCCAGTACTTTGGGAGGCCGAGGCGGGTGGATCACTTGAGGTTAGGAGCTTGAGATCAGCCTGGTCAACATGGTGACATCCAGTCTCTACTAAAAATACAAAAAAAAAAAAAAAAAAAAAAAAAATAGCCTGCTCTGTTGGTGTGTGACTGTAGTCCCAGCTACGCTGGAGGCTGAGGTGGGAGGATCACTTGAACCCAGGAGGCAGAGGTTGCAATGAGCCAAGATCACACCACTGGACTCCAGCCTGGGCAACAGAGCAAGACTCTGTCTAAAAAAAAGAAAACAAAACAAGCAAAAAAACAACTGAAAGAGATGTTTGCCCCCTCAAATGCACAGATACCAACACAAAGCTACATGAATCATGAAGAATCAAGCAAACATGATGCCACAAAAGGAAACTATTAAGGCTTCAATAAGCAGCCCCTAAGATATATCATTTGAGATATATAAATTACATGAAAAAATAATACAAAATAATCACCTTAATGAATCTCAGTGGGATGCAAGAGAACACAGACCACCAAGAAAAACAAAAAGCAATACATAAACAAAATAAAAAGTTTAATAAAGAAATACAGGCCAGGCGTGGTGATTCACGGTTTGTAATTCCAGCACTTTGGGAGGCCAAGGCAGGCAGATGGCTTGAGCCCAAGAGTTCAAGACTAGCCTGGACAACATGGCAAAACCCCATCTCTACAAAAATTAGCTAGATGTGGTAGCCCAAACCTGTAGTCCTAGCAACTTGGGAGGCTGAGGTGGGAGGATGACTTGAGCCCAGGAGGCAGAGGTTACAGTGAGCCAAGATCACACCACTGCACTGTAGCCTGGGCAACATAGCCAGACCCTGTTTCAAAAAAAGAAAAGAAAGGAAAAAGGAAAGGAAGGGAAGGGAAGGGAAGGAAAGGGAAGGGAAGCGAAGGGAAGGGAAAGGAAGGGAGAAAGAAAGAAAGAAAGAGAGAAAGAAAGAAAGAAAGAAAGGGAGGAAGGGAAGGAAAGAAGAAGAAGAGAGGAGACGGGAGGAGAGGAGAGGAGAGGAGAGGTAACTATAAAAAGAACCAAAGAGAAATCCTGGAGCTAAAGAATACAGTGACAAAACTGAACATTTTAATAGCTTCAACAGCAGACTCGATTATGCAGAAGAATCAGCGAATGTGAAGACAGGCTATTTGAAATTACCCAGTTAGAGGAACAGAAAGTAAAAAGAATAAAAACGAGTAAAGGAAGCATACAGGACCTATGAGATACCATCAATTGAATGAATATATGCATTACGGGAATATTAGAAGGAGAAAAGGAAAAAAGGGAAGAAAGCTTATTTAAAGAAATAATGGCTGAAACGTCCTAAATCTTGGAAGGGATATGGACATCCAGATTTATACAAATCAAAGGGTCTCAAGCAGAATCAATCCAAAGACTACTCTAAGACACATTATAACCAAATTTTTAAAAGCCAAACACAGACATGGAATATTGAAAGCAGCAAGAGAAAAGCAACTTGTCACATGCAAGAAAACCGTTATAAAACTATCAGTGGATTGCTCATCAGAAACCTTGCAGGCCAGGAGTGGATGATATATTCAAAATGCTAGGAAGAACTGCCAACCAAGAATACTTAGCCAGGGGCAGTGACACCCACCTGTAGTCTCAGCTATTTGGGAGGCTGAGGCTAGAGGATCACTTGAACCCAGGAGTTTAAGACCAGTCTGGGCAACACAGTGAGATCCCATCTCAAAAAAAGAATACTATACACAACAAAGCTGTCCTTCAGAAATGAAAGAGAGGGAAAGATATTCCTAGACAAACAAAAGCTGAGGGAGTTCATTGCCAGTATATCTGCCTTAGAAGAAATGCTACAGTGAGTTCTTCAAGTTGAAATGAAAGGATGCTAAGTAACTACCTGAAAACATGAAAGTATACATCTCACTGGTAATGGAACTACATAGTTAAATTCAGAGTACTCTAATACTGTAATGGTAGTGTATAAATCACTTTTAACTACAGTATGAAAGTTAAAAGACAAAAGTATTTAAAAATAACTACAGCTACAACTTGTTAATGAAAATACAACATGTAAAGTATTACATCAATAACATATAATTTGGGGGCAGGGAGAATTAGAAGTGTAGAGTTTTGTATACAATTGAAATTAGGTTGTTATCAGCTTAAAATTAACTAGTATAACTATAAGGTGTTTTATGTAAGCCTCATGGCAACCACAAAGAAAAAACTATTAGTATATGCACAAAAGATAAGGAGAAAGGAATCAAAGTATATCATTACAAAATATTAACAAATCACAGGAGAATACAGCAAGAGAGGAAGGAAGTGACAAAGGCACTACAAAACAGCCTGAAAACAATTAACAAAATAATAATAGTCAAACAATAGTTAGTTTGTTCAATAGTTAGTTTGACAATATTCAAACATTTGTATAATAGGAATTGCAGGAGAAGAAAGAGAAAAGGGGCCAGAAAGTGTATCTTTAAAAATAATGGCTGACAAATGAGATTACATCAAGCTAACAGCTTCTGCACAGCAAAGGAAACGATCAACAAGGTAAAAAGACAACTCATAGGATGGGAGAAAATATTTGCGAACTATTCATCTGACAAGGGATTAATAATAATAATATATAAGGAACACAAACAGCTCAATAGGAAAAAAAGAATAATCCAATTAAAAGTGGGCAAAAGATCTGAATAGACATTTATCAAAAGAAGACATAGAAATGACCAACAGGTATATAAAAAATGCTCAACATCACTAATCACCAGAGAAATACAAATCAGAACCACAATGAGATGTCATCTCACCACAGTTAAAATGGCTTTTATTAAAAGACAGGCAATAACAGATGCTGGAGAGGATGTTGAGAATGGGGAACCCTCATGCCATCACTGTTGGTGGGAATGTAAATTAGTACAGCTACTAGGGAACACAATATGGAGGTTCCTCAAAAAACCAAAAATAGAACTACCATATTATCCAGCGATATCACTACTAGATACATATTCAAAATAAAGGAAATCAATCTATCAAAGAGATATCTGCACTCTCAGGTTTATTGCAGCACTATTCACAATAGCCAAAATATGGAATGAACCTAAGTGTTCATCAATGGATAAATGGATAAAGAAAATGAATGTAGTATATATACACCGTAGAATATTATCCAGCAATAAAAAAAAAATCCTTTATTTGTAGCAACATGGATGAAACTCCAGGTCCTTATGTTAAGTGAAATAAGCCAGACACAGAAAAACAAATATTGCATGTTTTTATTAATATGTGGGAGCTAAAAAACTGGATATCAGGAAGATGGAGAGTACATTGATAGTTACCAGTGGCTGAGAAGGGTGCAGGGGAGGGAGGGATAAAGAGAAGCTGATTAATGGGTACAAAAATACAGTTAGATGAATAAATAAGACCTAGTGTTTTATAGATCAGTAGAATGACTACAGTTAACAGTAATCTATTGTATATTTCAAAATAGCTAAAAGAGAATTACTCAAGTGTTCCCAGTATAAAGAAAAGTTAAATGTTTAAGATGACAGATATCCCAATTACCCTGATTTGATCATTACACATTATATGAATATATCAAAATATTACATGCACCCCCCAAAATACATACATCTCTTATGTATCAATAAAAAAGTTTATTAAAAAATAATAATAGTGGAAAACTTTTCTAATCTGGGGATAGATAGCAACACTTAGATACAGGGAGCATATGGATTTCCAAATCAAATTGAATCCAAAGGCTGGGCATGGTGACTCACACCTGTAATCCTAGCATTTTGGGAGGCCAAAGTGGGAGGATCACTTGAGGCCAAGAGTTTAAGACCAGCCTGGTCAACATCGTGAGACCTGGTCTCTACAAAAAAATTTTTAAAATTAGCTAGGCATGGTGGTACACGCCTGTAGTTCCAGCTACTCGAGAGGCTGAAGCAGGACACTTGAGCCCAGGAGTTGAGGCTGCAGTGAGCTATGATGGCACCACTGCACAGCCTAGGTGACAGAGTGAGATCCTGTCTCAAAAAAAAAAAATCAATCCAAAGAGGAGTACACCAAGACATATATTAATCAAACTACCAAAAATCAAAGACAAAGAAAAAATTCTGAAAGCAGCAAGAAACTAGAAACACGTCATATTAAAAGGAGAGCCAATACAACTATCAGCAGATTTCTCAGCAGAAACCCTACAAACCAGGACCTAGTGGTCCAAAGTGGGCCAAGTCTAACCATGTGACACATTAAGTTTTTCTTACTTGGTGGGCCCAGCAAATGACAGAGCTGTAACTGGGCTTTAGAACCTGAGTCTTATCTTGTCTGCCCCATAGACACACTCCATTTTTTGGATTATACACAAGTAGTCTGTCTCCTATCCCAGGATTGCTAAGCAGTTGCCTTGATTTTCGTAGGGAGTTCTCAGGAGTACCTGCTTATTGCAGCTGATGGGAGATTGGCAAGATGATTCAGAGCAAAATAGGCCATTTAGAAGGGATCCATCCAAAAATTAGATCCTAGCACACCTGTCTTTTCATCAGTCCCACCTCATCAGAATTATAATGGAAAGTCAAATCATATCATGTTCCAGGGGCATTCTGTCTGCAAAAGAGTACATTAGAAAGGTCATCTTCCTGCCTAATGTTAGATGGACTTAGGTACACCATGATGCTGCTTAGTAAAATAACAAAGCAGGGCCGGGCACGGTGGCTCATGCCTGTAATCCCAGCACTTTGGGAGGCCAAGGTGGGCAGATCATCTGAGGTCAGGAGGTCCAGACCAGCCTGGCCAACATAGTGAAACCCTATCTCTACTAAAAATACAAAAATTAGCCGGGCATGGTGGCGCATGCCTGCAGTCCCAGCTACTCGGGAGGCTGAGGCAGGAGAATCGCTTGAACCTGAGAGGTGGAGGTTTTAGTGAGCCGAGATCACGCCATTGCACTCCAGCTTAGGCGACAGAGACTTCATCTCAAAAAATAATAACAACAAAGCAAAGAACATCTACCAAGTATCTGACACATAAAATATGCACAATGATGTGTAATATAATAAGGCTTTATTATATTAAGACTGGCAAGCAACTCCAGTGAAAACACAAAAGAAACAGCTCTATGGTATGCTGACACTGCAAATTGTAATCTCACCTCATACACACTTGCAGTGTACACGTTTTCTGATAATTGCAAATTACAGAGCCTGAGGAGAAAGAGGTTGGTGATTCTAGAAAATGGAAAGTGTGGGAAAACATTATAACAAGGCTAAAGTAGAAAAAGGGATTTGGGAGCATAGTTCATAAAAGCTATAATGATACATAATGACGGAAATTAATAAGAAAAATGACTTCACCCAGATTATGTTAATGTCCTTAGATTTTGTTAATGACCATGTCCCACTCACTTATTAAGTCTCTTCACTACTCTAGATGCTTTTATGCAACTCATATATGGAAAATGAATGTTAAAGATTGAAGAATCAGAATAAGTTTTAAATTAGGGCATGTTTTCAATGATCTCATATGGTTGACACTACTGAATGTCTTAACATCTTACTTGTATTAAGAAAAAAATGGAAGGAGATAATTATTGAACCAGTGCCATGTTCTGTTCATCCTTTGGAACTACAAATTTGCAAGTGATTGCCTGCCTTTTCTATAAGTAGATGAAAAGACAAAAAAAAAATCATTTTGGTGGGGCTGTGTATTTTCCCTGTGGTCAGAACATGCCCAGGACCAAAGTATAAACCTTATTCCCTAGAGAGAATGGAGAGCTGTAGGAGCTTACAGCGAAATCTACTTTTACAGGTAACACAGCAGGGTGGGTGTGGTGGGCAAGAATCTCAGGCCACACACTCAGATGTGAGAGAAGTGTAACATTATCTATATATTATCTATAATAATCTAATATTTATTTCAAATCCCTATTCCAGTGTATGATCAGTTCATCCTGTTTTCCATAGAGCTGAGTCAACCTGTAGAGGGTTGTTTTAATGAGAGGAGGCATTGGGAGATGTGAAGTTTATCCACTCCTCGGTCACATCATCTGTCTTACCAGAACTTGCTGAGATATATTTGTACCCATCTGGTCTGTCTTTGACTACTCACCTAGAAAGGAAGCCAACATGTCACCCCTTGTTCACCATTGTCAACCCTCCCTTAGCCACTTCTCTGTCATCTTGCATGCACTTGCCACTCCTGAGCCATTATGGGACATAGAATAGTCTCTGGGGCTAATTTCCTCCAGAATCTTGTCACCTTCCCAGGGTTCTGACTAGCAAAGAAGGCACAGGCTGCTGTGCTCTTTAATTCTTCAAGGCTATCTGGGGGTTCCCAGTTGGTTCTTCCTGGAGAATCAGCTTCTGAAAAGACAGGGAGCATGCCTGCCCTTTCACAGGCAACTATAAGTCTGGGCCCTTTGCTTGTCCTGTGGTTCACCCCATTTTCCCCATCCTCAGACTAATCCCCATTCTGTGGAGGAGTAAGGTTTACTCTGGTTTATGTAATACCCATCTGTATTAGTCCATCTTCACGCTGCTAATAAAGACATACCTGAGACTGGGCAGTCTATAAACAAAAAGAGGTTTAATGGACTCACAGTTCCACATGGCTGGGGAAGCCTCACAATCATGGCAGAAGGCAAAAGGTACATCTTACATAGTGGCACAAGGGAGAATGAGAGCAAAGCAAAAGGGGAAACCTCTTATAAAACCACTAGATCTCATGAGACTTATTTAGTACCACAAGAACAGTATGGGGGAAACTGCCCTCATGATTCAATTATTTTCCAGCAGGTCCCTCCCACAACACATGGGAATTATGGGAGCTACAATTCAAGTTGAGATTTGGGCGGGGACACAGCCAAACCATATCAGCATCCTAGCTTACAGCTTTTACCCTCAGTTTCTAAAACCTAGATATTTCTTTACTTTCTTCTGTAACAATCCTTTCCGAAGTAATGAGTGTTATATGATCTGGCTGACCAAATGGGCAAAGAAATAGAGCAGCTGGAACAGAGTAAAGGAATGAAAGGTATGGGGGTGGGAGGGAAACTTTGGTGACTATTTCAAAATATTGTCCTGCCACCCAATGAAAAGACATGGCGGGTAGAAGTCAGAAAAATCTGAGT
Source organism: Nomascus leucogenys (assembly GCF_006542625.1). Classification (NCBI taxonomy): domain Eukaryota; kingdom Metazoa; phylum Chordata; class Mammalia; order Primates; family Hylobatidae; genus Nomascus; species Nomascus leucogenys. The sequence goes on from NC_044406.1 coordinate 11,125,974, forward strand.
TCAAGTTCTACCTCTGTAATGTATTAGCTGTTTGTGACTTGCACAAGGAACTTAATTTATATAATCCTCAGTTTCCTCACCTATAACATGAAGACCTATCTTATACAATTGTTGGAAGTATTAGATAAAACAGAGTAAGTAAAGCTCTTAGCAGAGTAAGAGCACATAGTCAGCTCTTAATAAATTTGAATTATCATTGTCCTCATCAAGGTTATTACCAGTGGCATCACTATAGCTGAATGATCATGAGCAAATTACTTAAGTCTCAGGGTCTCAGTCTCCTAGTCTATAAATATGGCTAAGAATTTGTACTTCTAAGCCTTTGTCTCAGGATTGAATGAGATTATGTACATGAAGCACTTTGTGGCCTGTAGCAAGTTAGGCCATTGTGTCAGATGCTGTCATTACTGCTCTGGAAATTGCAGGGTAGGAGATTGGAGCACAAGCCTGGGTATCCAATCAAAACCAAAGAGAGGAATCTGGGTGGAAATTCAAGACTTTCAGGATGAAGATAACTTGAAAAGCAGTTAAAAAGCACTAAGACTCAGGGTTTGTAAACATACCTAGACTCAGCCTTGGGGCACTGAAACTGAGAGTTTGGCAGTGAACTTGACTTTGGGGACACATAGGTGTACAGCAGTGTGACAACATGGTGACAGGAACCAGAGTGACTTCAATGTTCTGTCATATATGAGTGAAGGGGATGTGAAGAAATTCAGGGGCCATTGGCATGTGCCCTGCTTGGGTTGAGATTAGGTTAGGAATGACCCAAATCAGGGACAAACAAACTTTTCCCTTAAAAGGCCCAGAGAGTAAATATTTTACGCATTGCAGGCCATAAGGGTCTCTGTCACAACTTAATTCTGCCATTGTAGTGCAAAAGCAGCCATAGATGATATTAATACATAAACAAATTTATTATGGCTCTATTCCAATAAAATGTTATTTACAGAAATGGGGATGGGGAGAGGGCAAATTTAGCCCACAGGCCTTGTTTGTTGCCCTTTGACCTGAACCAATGAAGCTTAAAGAGACCAACCTGAAGATAAGAGTGTATAGAGGCAGAGAAATGAAGCAGAGGCTTTTAGCTAGAAATAATAATGACAATAAAGCAAATATTACGAACTCTATAGCCACCTAAAATCCTTTTCAGAAAGTGGACAGATAGGAAAAATAATAAGCAAACAAACAAATGATAAACATCACAAACTTTTGTGATGGCTTCCATGACCCTTTGTAATCCACCCCCCAGGGTGGCTTGCTCTCATATTTTTACCCACTGAAAGGGATTTACACCTTTCTTATAATCTATACAACACAATGTTATCACTATTTGCAAACTTGTCTTTCTTTGTCACAATTCTGTGTTTCCTAATGATAATGGCCAATATTAGGGTAGCTCTGACTATCTTGTAACAAACCCAAAACTGCACAGAGTTTCCATCACAACAGGAGTTTGTCAATCACATAAAGTCTATAATGGGTCCTCCTGATTGGTAGACAGCTCTCCTTCAGAGGGTAATCCGGAGAAACGGCCCAGACCTTCTGCATTTTATGGCTCTTAAATCTTCAACACAGAGCTCCCAGTTTGTCCTTGTCAAACTGGCAGAAGGGGAAGATGATACAAGGGTGCATGGAAGGGTTTTACAAAAGAGGTGTACAGCACTTTTCCTCCCCTTCCTTTGGCAAGAAGCCAGCCATATGGATGGATCTACCTGCCCAGGAAGCCAAGCATGGTGTAGCTGTGTACCCAGGCAGTGCAGGGAGCAGTCTGGCCGAGCATATTGCAGTCTCTGCACAGATTCTGTTTTATTAATTATGTTAGCCTTCAGGCCTACCACTGTACTCAGAATAGAATTGGAAAGAAAGATGTGTTTGCTGAAAGAGCCATAAAGGGAATTTAATACTACCCACCTTTAAAAAGATTACTATAATTTATTATTCTTGTAACCAAATCTAAATTAATTGATAGACTTTTTTATACTTTAAGTTCTGGGGTACATGTGCAGAACGTGCAGCTTTGTTACATAGGTATACGTGTGCCATGGTGGTGTGCTGCACCCATCAACCCATCACCTGCATTAGGTATTTCTCCTAATGCTCTCTCTCTCCTAGCCCCCCACCCCACAACAGGCCCTGGTGTGTGATGTTCCCCTCCCTGTGTCCACGTGTTCTCATTGTTCAACTCCCACTTATGAGAACATGCGGTGTTTGGTTTTCTGTTCAGCACTGTACCTGAAGCAGGTTCATTGCTCATTTCATGCTTTTCCATATGCATTGATTTTAGCCTTGACCTCGTATTTTTCAAATGTCTCCATCACTTCATCAGTGTTGTTAACTATATTATCTCCATCTGCCTCACTTTTACTAACCTCTGGGTTCTCAACCTCTTCATGTCACCTTAGGCTTCATTCATGAAATGAAGTATTTGCTAAATTGCTCAAATTACTATTCTGGAATTAACCTGCATTTAACCTTCCCCCATGCTGCCTAATCCAGTGTCAGATCATATACCCAGCATAATCAGAGCCACATTTATGCCCACCAACCTCTAATTTCACATTAAACTCAATAACCTGTATTTCCCCTGGGAAAATGCAGTGTTTATTGCCCTTTTGTGTGGAGTTGTATTTATGCATTATGTGCATGATTTACATGTGAACTTGCAGATTAACAGCCTCCTCTCTCCTGACTGAATCAGCATCCAAGCTATGTAGTCTCCCTGCGTCCCCTTCCTGTCCTTAAGATGCAGAGATGTGGTAGCTTGAAAGAGACATGCATCTGGGAGAGACAAGATCATGGCTTTACACCAGGGATTTCCCAACCTGAACCTGTGACACCTTCAGGGTCCTCATCCCCCCAAAAGATTTGAAGGGAAGACTACAGGCATTCTGTGAGAGACCATTCTTCATTGTACAAGTCTGTCCTTCAATGGAAGGACATTTAACTTCTGTGACCCCATCCACTAATTCTGGTGGTGATCCCCAATCATTGAGGGATGCCTCCACTCCATTGAGAACCATCAGAGATGATCACTATAAAAGCTTTACAGCTTAAATATACTATTAACAGTAGAAGATGCACCTCACTGTTTTCTCAAGAGGATACAATTTTCAAATTCCTATAGATGAATGGTTCCCCAATGGTGGGAATGTTCCAAAATGGCAGCTCATTTATGCTATTGTTGAGAAGAGAGGAGGTGGTAATGAGGTAAGTCCTTATCCCTGTTCCCAAGCAATGGAACAGGGAGCAGGGAGGTAGCAGTGATCAAGATCTACTCTCTTCCTACCAGGAATCCAGATAATGTACTAGCAGAGACCATCATGTTCAGAAATGAAATACTAAGGCAGTAGAGTTTAGTTATAAATGGGATCTTCAAAAGGGTCTTGGCAGGATGAGGCAGAAAAGGATTCCTTGAACAAGAAAGATACAAAAAAAGGATTTTGTACTCCCTTGCCACCCTTTTGCTAGCGTGTTTTTTCATGCAGTCAGAAGCTGCTGAAAGAAACACTTGAACCGAATTTTTTCTGAAAAGAAAAAAGGAAGCAGCCACCATTTATTAAGCCCTCCTCTGGGCAGCATACACCAAATCCTTACACATCTCTGTGAGGGGCGTAATTGGACTGATTTGTAGTTGAGGAAACGGGATTAGACAAGTGCTGACTGTGTACAGGATTCTATACTAGTGAGCTCTGTAATTTGCTGAAGGTCAGTTGAGCAATACTTGATGAAGCCAGGAGGTAAACCCAGTGTCTGTCTGTATCTGTACTTTCTCCTATACCATGCTGCCACTCCGGGTGAGAGGAAGTGAATAGAGGAATAACAAGGTGAGTTTTAGGAAAGAAACTAGTCTCATCTCTTTTCCCAGATGCAGCTCAGGGAAAGAAAGGCCCTAGCTATGATGTTAAAGGTCCCAGTTGACTTTCAGGAACCCTTAAACCCCCTTCCAGGAATCCTTAGACAATGTGTGGGCCAGTTTGCAGTAGCTGGTGTGGATTAACCACCAGAGGACCCTTCTGAATGGCGAGAGCTGAGTAGCATCCCCTAAAACCTTGTATGACCTGGGCGAGAGGGAAAATGTCCCAAAACATAACTAAGAATATGTTTCCCATCAACCTGTTGGGCAGGGGCTCAGAGTAGAGATACATTATTTAGAAAAAATAAGAAATGAGATATTTCTTACAACTAGTGTTATGGATAAACATTTTGTACACACGACATAGTTTTGTTTTGTTTTTTAATGTTAGACAAAATACAGAAGCCTGGAAAGTAGTGCCCTTTTTCACTCTGAAATTTGTTTTGATTCCACCTACAAACAGAGGAGCTCATGTCTGTCAAATCAGGCTTATTCCAATAAGACTTCATTTTTATTTCAACATCTTCACTTATTCACATTCGATGTAGTTTAAATCAGTCTTTATTTTGTGCACCAAGTTATTTACCACCATGTCATAGACACTAAAAAGCAGTTAAAAAACCACTTGATAACAACTTAAAAGATAAAATATAGATTCATTTCTTCTATGTGGTACATACGTTAGACAGAAAGGTAAAAAAATTTATAAATCTTGTCATTAGACAGAAACAATTGTAATATATTATTATTCCAAATAAGATTTCACTTTTGTATCAACATCTTTGCTCTTTAAAAAAATTCTGAGTATTTCACACTTAAACAACTAAGGCAAAATTTCTTACCAATGCTGGGTCAAATAATAAAAAGAACCTGGAAAACAAAAGATTTGTTATTTTTCCCCCATGTGAGAAATTATCACTGTTAAACATTCTTCTGTCTCTTTTAGCTCCTTGCTGTTGTTCTATTTATATTTTTATGAACAAAATAGTCTATATGTCTGTGTCTAATAAATGGGATAGCTTTGTGGGCTGAGCATTCTTCATTTTTATAAGAAGCATGTCAGAGCTGAATTGATCACATGCTCTGAAACTCTCCCCCAGGGTGTTTTCATTTATATTTAATGTTAAATCAAGGATATTAGAGGTGGAACGGGCTGTTTGCCATTGAATGCAATCAGCAGTATCAGCTCACTTTGAATTCCATAAATGCCATTTGGAATGTTCTTTTTGGTAGAGCACTTCAGGATATCTGGGTAACATGGAGCTTGATAATTTCAAAACTGAATAACCAAACACAGTAACAAAGGAAACCACTCTTAGGATTTATAATAAAAAGTACCAAATTTGGAGAAAGCTTCTAAAAGTGTGACAAAAATTTTTAAAAACCACACATTTCTTGCCCCTTGAACACTACATGTATTATTTTTCTTCAGCACAGTGAGCTACTGGTTTCCATTATTTGACAAAGTAATACAATATGTGAAAGGCCCTTAAAGGTAGCCTTCCCCTATAATTTGTTTTCTTTTCTCTATGAAGTCCATCTCTTTTTTTTTTTTTTTTTTTTTTTGAGACAGAGTCTTGCTCTGTTGCCCAGGCTGGAGTGCAGTGGCACGATCTCGGCTCACTGCAACCTCCGCCTCCAGGGTTCAAGCGATTCTTCTGCCTCAGCCTCCCAAGTAGCTGGGATTACAGGTGCGCACCACCATGCCTGGCTAATGTTTGTATTTTTAGTAGAGACGGGGTTTCACCATGTTGGCCAAGCTGGCCTCGAACTCCTGACCTTAGGCAATCCTCCCGCCTTGGCCTCCCAAAGTTTTGAGATTACAGGCGTGAGCCACTGCACCTGGCCAAAGTCCATCTCCTTGGGCTCTCAGATATACAGTATGTCTTAAAAGTAGCATAGCTGTAACTAGTAAGAGCCTTTCAGATGAAAGTGAAAGAAACACAATGCAAAATGGCTTAAGGAAAAAAGTGAATTTCCTGGCTGGCAGAACTCAAAAGAGTGTTGGGTGGAGCTGGTGAGGCACAAGGGAAGTGGGGTGTTGAGGCCTGATGGTATCAGGAATCCTTTGTTCTCTGTCTCTGCCCACTTTCCTGTGTTGGCTTCTTTCTCAGGAGAGCTTTCTCCAAGTAGCATTAAGAATTTACAGAAGCTCTAGGTTTGCGTGCTACCAGCCTAACAACTTGAAGGGGTGAAAGGCCATCATTTCCCAATGAGTCCAACCGGACTTCCCAAACAGAGCTTACACTGGCCCAGTAAGGTGACTGTCTACCTCTAAATGAATCACTGCTACCCAGGGGGTAGAATATGCTAGGAGGGGCCAGGTCTGGGTCATATTCCTGCCCCCTGGGAAAAGGAGATAGGGTGAGCCCCATGTGGATTTTCAGCAGCTGAGAGTGGGAAAGGTTGGTTCTGCAAAAGAAATTGGGTAGCCATTAATAAATGAATAGACTGAAGCCTAATCAAGCAGAGGAAACAACTGCCACTACAGCTGGTCATTCTTGGCTACAGGTTGTTTTAGAGAAATTTCATTATGGAAAGTTGTGAACAGAATCACAGGTTAGAGAACAGTATATAAATGGTCAACCCATGTTCCCATCACCCAACTTCAGTAGTCATCAACTCATGACCACACACCATACTCCACATGCCAAGGTACTTTCTCACCCTTAGATGACATTGAAGCACATCCCAGACATCGCATTATTTCATCCATCATTCAGTATGTATCTCTAAAGGATAAGCATTCTTTACAAAAAATAAAAACCCACAATGCCATTATCATACCTTACAAATTAACAATATTTTCTTAATAGTATCAAATATCCAATCAGTAGTCAAATCTCTTCCATGGTCTCATAAAATAATTTATCATTATAGCATATTTGAATCAAGACCCAAATGAAGTCCATGTATTGTGATTTGTGGATATGTGATTTGTGGATATGTGGACATTAAAAGACCCTTTTAATCTATATTTTTCCTTTCATCTCTTTTTTATTGTCTTTGAAAAAAATTTATTTATAGTTTTTTTAAAGTTTTTTGTCCTGTAGAGATTTCCACAGCCTGGATTTTGCTGATTGCATCTCTGGGTGTCATTTAACATGATCTTCTGTCCTTCTGTATTTCCTTTGAGAGTTTGTTTCACTCCCAGAATGGAGGAAGCTGTGCACTTTCGTCCTCTAGAGGTGTACAGTATCTGGTTGTTTCTCTTTCTGTGATATAAGCAGCTATTGATAATCTTTGCCAAGATTTATTAATTCATTAATGACTGCAAAAGGGTGATACTCTAATTCCATAATTTCCTCTTCAATTATTAGCTGAATAACGTTATAAAGAAAAACTATTTGGCTACCTCAAGAAACAGTTTATATGAAAGACAACAAATAACTTGATCTTGTCTCTTTATTTACCAGTTTTCAAACCAATGAGTTGTTTCACTGGCATTCCCACTGGGGAAACAAATAGTATTTTTTTAAGTATCATTATCATAAACTCATGGATTTAAGTATATTGGATATATTTATATCCATTGATGTTATTATTCTTATTGAAGCTCAACTCATCTTATCTTTGGTAATGGGAGCCTATTCAAGTGAGATATCAAGTTCTCTCAATATAAACCTAATAGTCTTTGTTAGTTTCTTGGCTTTCTGATATGATAAGATGCTCAAGGCTTAACTTTTATGTTTGTTGCTCCAAATCTGGGATGAGTAATTTCTCCAAGGAGCCATGATTCCTTTCAGTGGGAAATGATATGTAGTAATCTGAATGCTAGTGTGCTCATTGATAAGGACAGAACTAAGAAATATGTGTACATTTTTAAATGATAAAATACATCATGAGCTCATACTGATACGTCCAATTCAAATGCAGGACAAAAAGTTTCTATATAACCTCATCTGTCTTAAATCTTTATCTCTTCTTTCTCAAGTTGTAAATCCCAATGCTCAGTGACATCACCATAATCCCTCAACTTTATCCCACACTGCACGTGCAACAGCCTCAGAACAACAACACCACCACAAATAACATTTAAAGATATTTTTATTGCAGTTCCATTTGTCTTTATGGAATATCCAACCAATATATTCAAATGACTGTGTTAAAGTCACTTGAGGCCAGGTGTGGTGGCTCATGCCTATAATCTCAACACTTTGGGAGGCTGAGGTGGAAGGATCACTTGAAGCCAGGAGTTCAAGACCAGCCTGGGCAACAAAGTGAGATCCTGTCTCCACAAAACATTTCTTAATTTTTTAAAAAATTAGCCAGGTGTGATGGTATGCCTGTAGTCCTAGCTACTTGGGGGGCTGAGGCAGGAGGATTGCTTGAGCCCAGGAGTTGGAGACCACAGTGAGTTCTGATTGCACCACTGCTCTCCACCCTGGGTAACAGAGTGAGACTCTGTCCCTTAAAAAAAAATCATTTGAGATAGTTCCCCTATGTGACACTCTGCTACTAACTGGATGATCAGATGCAATTATTTCATTTTATGTGTAATTCTTAGAAATGGCTTTTTTATTTAATTATGTTTTAAAATTAAGTTCAACTGTAATCATGCCATCAACTGGATACACAGGTTCTGCATTTCATTTTACATGCAATTTTTAGAAATTGCTTTTTAGAATTTAGAGTTTTATAATTATGAATACTATTTACATGATATCTAAGTCAAATCTACAAAATGTATATTCGAAGAAGTATACATGCGTTGTTCTCTCCATCCTATTTCCTCCCCCATAGATAACACTTATTTTTATATTCTATTTTATGGTCCATTCTTCTGTTGTTTAACATGAGCACATACTCTGATCCCTCTCCATTCTTAGAAACAGTATTATACTAGACACACTTTTATTCATTTTGCTTTTTTCACATAACTGTATATCTTAGCATTCATTGCATCATGTTTTCTCAAACACACAAGTGAAAAAAGGTGAGTAGGTATATGTGTGTAACATTTAGAAATTTGATGTATATTTTTGGTTTGTTTTTGTTTTTATTTTTTAAGACAAGGTCTCCACTCTGTCACCCAGGCTAGAGTGCAGTGCTGCACCTGGGCTCAAGAGATCCTCCCACCTCAGCCTCGTGAGTAGCTGGGACTATAAGCATGCCCCCTCATGCCCAGCTAATTTTTTTTCTTTTATAGAGATGGGGTCTTGCCATGTTGCCCAGGCTGGCCTCAAACTCCCGGACTCAGGCAATCCGCCCACCTCAGCCTCCCAAAGTACTGGGCTTATAGACATGAGCCACCACACCTGACCTGGAAGACATACATTTTTATTCTAGTGGTTGTCATTAGATCAATGCCTTTGTATAATAGCTTAGTCCACCCACCCACCCACCACACCTGCCCACCTTTGTTCCCTGGCTATTGTCTATTGGTCTCCTTCTATGAACATTATTGAAATTAGCTAAGTAATAACCTCTTCTTAGCTCTCTTTGCTCTCTCCTTGAACACTTGACTTGAACTAGTTTCTTTCTACCGCCGGTTAGTATTAATACCTATAAGGCAAGCAGCTACCTAACTCTGTTCTTCATAGAGCCAATACGGGTGCTACCTGTCTCCCAGATAGCATCAGAGTCGTAGTTAATACAGGTAAAAATGTGCTTGATCTTCACCACTCTACTTCGATGGCTCCCATGCTGGCCATTATGGCTGTCCGCAGCTTGTTTTCTTGTAGATTCCCAGGATGAGGAATCTCCCACTTCTTGTGAGGACCTGTAGGCAATTCCAGGGTTCTTCTGGTCTCCAAGTCATCAGAAGCCCCTTTTCCTTGCCTCCATTTCCTTCCACATGGATACTGTTGGTATGAATCCTATTCTGGCATTCATGGGAATAGCTCACCACTTATTTTTGCTGGTGATGTTGTCCATGGGGTTTTGGCTTTAATATCTGAGTTGCTTTCTCTCTTTTTTATGGGAGAACTGAAGGAGATCCAAAAATGATTTTGCCAACTTTCCATAATCCTCCAGTGGCTGCAGAATTTATCAAAAAGTTTTGACTGAAGAATTATTTATAAATATTCATATCTCTTGTGGTCATGGAGCACTCTAATTTGACTAATTAAACTTGAATTAATCCTGAAGTCCTGGCAGACAAATATAAACAAATGGTAATTTTCACAAGCTTAGGTAAAATTCTATTTTTTAATAAAGAAGAATCAATCATCTATTATGGAAATATAAAACTTTGTTGTCCTGCTGAAAGAAAAACTTTTTTCCCCTTGAAAGTGAATAGCAGACCACGTTTTATGATACATATGTAATTTGCTATGTACATTGTAAACGTTGAAAATTTTATACTGATGGACATCAAAGAAAGCCTAATTTTTAAAAAGTACCTATTTATAAAGTAGTCTGGATATATTTGATCTATTGAAGTTATTGTTTTGCCAGCATAATTTTCACACTGTGTGTTCTTCCATGATTAACATATGTGAGTATATAATACTTCACAAATAGTAGACTCACAAATACTTCAGAAAATAGTAGACTCACAGAAAAGGTCTTCTTTCGAGGGTGAAGAGGCTCAAAGAGGTATAGTATTTTCCCAGAGTTACACAGCCAGCAGATAGCAGAGCCCAGAGTCAAATACAGAAGCCAAGTGGGACAATGGACTGGGAACCATTGTAGTAGACCACATGAAAACCATAACGCAATATTTTCAACAGAAGAAGGGATTCTAACCATTACCATTGGAGAGGAACACTTACACTTTTCATTTGTTTAAAAGGTAGTAAGGTGGCCAGGCACGGTGGCTCATGCCTGTAATCCTAGCACTTTGGGAGGCCAAGGCCGGTGGATATCCTGAGCTCAGGAGTTCAAGACCAGCCTGGGCAACATGGCAAAACCCCGTCTCTACTAAAAATACAGAAATTAGCCAGGCATTGTGGCTCACGCCTGTAATCCCAGCTACTCAGGAGGTTGAGGCACGAGAATTGCTTGAACCCAGGAGGTGGAGGTTGCAGTGAGCTGAGATCACAGCACTGCACTCCAGCCTGGACGACAGAGTGAGATTCTGTCTCAAAAAAAAAAAAGGTAGTAAGGAGAGAAGGGGGAAGGAGGAAGTAGTCGAAAGGCTTATACACTCTAAGCATTGCAATTTAATATATTTTAAATTTTTTCTTCCAAGTTTTATAAGCTATAATTCACAGAGGCACCAGGGTGGTATCTGCCCACCTCTAGATTGAAAAAGAAATGAGGAATCAAGGCTATTTTAGGCATCTGTCAAGCTGTAATTACCTCTTTGCTCAGAGAAACCTTTATGTAAGACTAATGTAGATTGGCATTTCTTCTGTTTAAAAGAACATTTCCAGTCATTCTTTTAATAGAATGATCCCTATTATGATGGTTATTTCAATATGTTTTGGTAGAGGGAAAATGTTCCCAGTATGGCCTTGACATAGAAATTACACTTTTAATCTGGTCTGTTTCTTATTTACTTACAAGCTCCAACACTTCTTAGAGTCTTCTTCTCCTACCCTTTCTAGTTCAGAAATTGTTGAATGGCTTTTATTTAAGCTTTTCAAGTAAGCTGGGTTTGTTTACCAATAAGTCTATGTCTACCTTCCACAAAAAGTTTACCCAAAGTATGACCATTAAAAGGTGGGATTGAGCCAGGCATGGTGGCATGCACCTGTAATCCTAGCTGCTTGGGGAGGCTGAGGTGGGAGGATCACTTGAGCCCAGCAATTCAAGGCCAGATTGGGCAACATAGTGAGACCCTATCTCTAATTTTTTTTTAAAGAGGTGGGATTCAAATGACAATTTATAGAAAGAAAACCAATTTTTCATCATTAGGCACTTGTTCGTTGTCTTAGGTTGGACTCCCAGAAACTGACCCTGAAATGAAGATCCATATGTAAGTGACTTAATAGGGAGAGTTCTCAGGAAAGACAAATAGAGGGATGGGGAGTGGGACCTGGAAGAAAAGGAGGGCAAACATAGATGCAGTATCAGGCAAAGCCCCAGGAGGGTGACTTTGGCTCAGTGCACAGGGAAGTTCCAGATACTTTTTAAGACCACCCCTTAAGTTGTCCTATCAGAGGCAGAGGGATAGAGTGTTTATAGTCACCAGTTAAGAACTGCCTCCTGGGCTCACGTTCTCCCTCCCCTCCATGCTCTCAGGCAGTTTGGACTCAGTAGGCTGAGGGTATTTCAAAGAACCAAGTCCAGGTGCTGGATCCTGAGAATGAAAGCACCCAGCATCAACTGCTGACTGCCTCTGGTGCTTTATTTTTCTTGCTTCCATCAGCACATCCTAGAGTTCCCAAGGATATCTTAAGCAGACAAAGGTGTGTAAGAAGTTCAAGTTCTGTTGTGTTTTCTAGAAACTTACCAAATCCAAAATTGGAGACCACCTATACCTAAGTCCAGTGTTTTTTTCTAGCCCAACATTCCACATTTATTAATGATTATCTCTAGAGAAAGGACTTGGCAGTGAATTAATTTAACCAGAAAAAGATCATTGCTGTAAAAGAAAACTATGCTTTTCTAATATGTAACTCGGATTATAAATATGCAACAAAAGTAGCCAGAATGTTCTGACTAGGGTGATGGATCACCAGCCATTGAAATGCCATTTGAAAGAATGGACGGCGTTTTAAAGAAATTATCCTATTCATTAAGACTGTATCTATCCAGAGGAGAACTAAATGCAATGAAAATGTTTGAGTCCCAGGCACTTCCTTGGGTACCTGGCATATTTAATCATTACATGAATCCTCTAAGGCAAGTAAGTATTATTTTTCCTGTTTTAGAAGGGAAGAAACTAAAGCTCATAGAGAAAAAAAAGTATACATTTAATAAGTATTTAGTAGGCATCCGCTGTGTGTTAGGCATGATGCAAGGCACTGGTTATGGGATGGCAAACAAAATGGACCTGGTCCCTTCCCTCCTTGAGCACACAGCCTAGTGAGCAAGGGGTGAAACAAGCAAATACATAGGTTATAAATGGTGGTAAGAAAGGAAAGGAAAAGAACAGGACACTGTAAAGCATAATGATGACATAGGAGTAGAAGATTCTGTCTCCTCAATGAGAAAGTGACATTTAGGCTGAGACCCGGACAATGGGAAAAGCTAACCAGGCAAAGAGTGGGAGGAGAGAAAGAGCTTAGAGTGCTTTGGGGAGTGAAAGAAGAGTGATATTGCAGTTCCTGGCCAGCCAAGGGGAAAGAGGTGTGAAAAGACTAGAGAAAGAAGCAGGAGTGAGGAGATTGAGGGTCTTCTAGAGTAGCAGTTGGCAAATTTTGGCCCACAGGCCAAATCTGGCCTGCTACCTGTTTGTGTAAATCAAGTTTTATTGAAATACAGCCACCACTGGGCATGGTGGATCATACCTGTAATGCCAAAACTTTGGAAGGCCAACGTGGGTGGATTACTTGAGCCCAAGAATTCGAGACCAGCCTGGGTAAGATGGGGAAACCCCATCTCTACAAAAAATACAAAAAATTAGCAGCGTGTTGTGGTATGTGCCTTTAGTCCCAGCTGCCTGGTAGGCTGAAGAAGGAGAATCACCTGAGCTCCAGAAGTCTAGGCTGCAGTGAGCTGTGATGGTGCCATTTAACTCTGGCCTGAGTGACAGAGTGAGACCCTGTCTCAAAAAAAAAAAAAGGAAAAAGGAAAAAAAAAAAAGAAACACACATTATCTGTGGCTGCTTTTGCTCTATGACTATAGAGTAGAGTAGTTGCAGCCAACTGTCTGGTCCACAAAGGCTATTTACTATCTAGCTCTTTACAGAAAAAGTGTGCTGACTCCTGGTCTACACCATGAAAAGAAGTCTGGATTTTACTCTAAGAAAGAGAAGGAGCCATTGGAGGGTTTTAGGAAGTAGATTCAAATAATTCAATTTTTTTTCTTTTTTGAGATGGAATCTCGCTCTGTTGCCCAGGCTGGAGTGCAGTGGCGTGAGCTCAGCTCACTACAAACTCTGCCTCCTGGGTTCCAGCGATCCTCCTGCCTCAGCCTCCTGAGTAGCTGAGATCATACCTGGCTAATTTTTTTGTATTTTTAGTAGAAACTGGGTTTCACTATGTTGGCCAGTCTGGTCTCGAACTCCTGACCTCAAGTGAGCCACCTGCCTCGCCCTCCCCAAGTGTTGGGCTTACAGGTGTGAGGCACCGTGCCTGGCAAATAATTCAATTTCTATTTTAAAAATATCACCCTGGCCGCACTACATGGAAAATGGAATCTAGGAGACAAGAGTGGCAGTAAGAAGCCATTAGAAATTTTTGAAAGAGTCCAGATAGGAAATAATAGCTAGAGGACTGGACAGAGCAGTGGTTCTGGTGTTAGAGAAAAGCTATGTGTAGAGGAAGGATCAGTGGGATTTAGCATTGTATTTGATGTGGAGATTGAAACAGGGAGAAATGAAGTATAACTCCCAAATTTGTAGCTTGAGCCCTGGGTGGATGACGGTGCCAGTCAATGAGATGAGTCAACTAGAAGTAGCGGAAATAACGTAGGTGAGTAAATAAGTTTAAGTTCCTCAGAGTTCTCCATTATTAAATCTTAGGGCCTGCATTGGAGACCAAGTCTTCATGCTTTTCCAGTAAACAGCATGGTCTCCCATTGGAATCATCACATGAGTTTACTGTCAATTGACACAAAACCACCAACACTAAATTTTTTCACTGCCAATACTTGGAGCAGTTCTGTAATAAGGCCACAAAGAAATGGTCAAAGTGATCTGTTTTAGGTAGATGTGCTTGTAATTTTGTAGCCTTGTCTTTACATTTTACAGACTTTATATATAATTTGTAATATGCATAAGCATGAGCTAATTTTGAGCTCATCTTTTTTTTTTTTTTCTTTGAGACAGGGTCTCCGACATCCAGGCTGGAGTGCAGTGACATGATCTCAGCTCACTGCAACCTCCAACTCCTGGGCTGAAGTGATCCTCCCACCTCAGCCTCCTGAGTAGCTGGGACTACAGTCATGTACCACCACACCTGGCTAATTTTTTTTATTTTTAGTGGAGACAGGGTTTCACTGTATTGCCCAGGCTAGGAGCTCATCTTTAAAATAAAAAATATTTCAGATCATTGATTAAAATCTTTCACATTTAATTAAATATGTATCTGCATTGGCTATGCAGAGAGCATCTTTAGGGACATACAATATAGGGCTTCAAATAGTTGGGCCCTTGTCACCATAGCATTCATTTTGTCTCTGGCAGCTGTGAGGCACCCACTCACCAACATTTCTGAGGTCCTAATTGAAAATGAGGAGATTCAAGAACTGTGCTTAACCCTAAACTTGGAAGGGAGTGTCTCTGAAGCAAGACCACACATGTCTGTGGTTCACCTTCCCATCTAGGTAGCTAAGAGGGCAGAAAAAGCCTTCTCCAAATGGCCCCACTACTCTGCCCAGGCTGAATGGAATGTCAAGCTCTAGGCCACCCCAACACAAGTCTCCTTAAGCAGCAGACCCAGCCCATGTTGGAATCTGGCATAACTTGGAAGCTGAAAGATGACCCAACTAGCCACATTTCAAATTCAAGCTGAAAGTACCACTCACATTTAATCAGTTTCTGGAGATCTATATGGAAGGCTTTTATTTCCCCTTCTTTGAATGAACAGCAATTCATTTACATGGAGAAACTGCATGTGAATAACAGCAATTCATTTACATGGAGAAACTGCATGTGAATAACAGCAAAGCAAGTCGGAGAGTGAGTTATTAACTATGCAAACTGACTACTTAACCTGTTCTTTTCAGACTTCCCCTAACAGTTTTATTGAGGATATGCTTAAAAACATATTTAGATGATACATTGCATGAGTTTCAAAGAGACCATTAAGGTCTCATTTGGGCAGAGAAAAATGAATTTTTAAAGGAATCATTAATGTGTGTTTTTATAATTGTGTCTTATGGTATTTTTAATATTGCTACCATTTATCAAATATGAAAAATAAGACTTTAAAATATTATCAAAATAATATTCATACAGTAGTAGTCTCATACCCATTAAATATTATCTGCTAATCCTTTACCATTGTTCCTAACATATTATGATTCATTCAGATCTCATTATATTTTATTTCATACTGCTTTTCATGCATAGTATCTCATACTATGCATCAGGCAGTTTTTAAAACTCTCACTCTTTTTTTTTTTTTTTTGAGATGGAGTCTCACTCTTGTTCCCTAGGCTGGAGTATAATGGCACAATCTCGGCTCACCACAACCTTCACCTCCCGGGTTCAAGTGATTCTCCTGCCTCAGCCTCCCAAGTAGCTGGGATTACAGGCATGTGCCACCACGCCCGACTAATTTTGTATTTTTAGTAGAGACAGGGTTTCTCCATGTTGGTCAGGCTGGTCTTGAACTCCCGACCTCAGGTCATCTGCCCACCTCAGCCTCCCAAAGTGCTGGGATTACAGGCATGAGCCACCACGCCCGGCCAAAAGTCTCACTCTTTAATTCAATTTTTATTTGCCTTTTCTTATCCCCTTACCTCCCTATAGGACATTTTTCCTCTCTTACCTAGTTGAAAATTAATCTTCCTTGGACATTAAAGAAACTCAAGAAAAAAATACTTAGTTTAAGAAACAAAAATTTGCTCATATTTTGAAATAGATTTTCGCGTGCATTTTGGTTTGCACCCTTTTTAATTCTGAAACTCTGAACTCTAGTTTCGGACATGAGATTAAGCTTCCATTTGATGGCAGGAGTGAAAAATACAGGAACATTAAAAATGGAAAACACGATCTCCACCATCCCTGTTCTTCATAGCCTTGAGAGTAGGAAGAGTAAAAGGCAAAGATAGTGTTAAACTCCAATCTGTTATTATTTTAGAGGATAGATAAGGAATTAGTCTAAGCTATGCTCTCAAGTTCTGTAGGAAGGAAGCTTTTCCACTAATTCTGTTTTTCTTGCTTTTCCTTTGTTTTTAACCCCAATGGATACATACTTTTGAAAAGTAATCTTTATATAATGTTTCATGTAGTAATTGAATAGCTTGTATGAGTGAAACATTTTTCTTTTTTATATAGCCAGCCCAAATGCAGACTGTAAGGCCTATTAATATAAAACAGAAAGGTCTCAAAATTCAGTTGCAGGGTTAGTGTGCCCCAAGTTCATCTTCAAAGCAGTATTTCCCAATAGACAAGAAAATGAGATTTCTCTCTGCTTTGCCATGGATACAGTATCACTATTGATCAATTTATAAATAATTTTTCTAGGTTGAGGCTAAATTCAAACATGGGAGGCACACTTCAGAAATTTAGTATAAATCCCCTAACCTCTTTCCCTCAGAGAAAATTTTATCATGGTTCACTGAAAATCTGTCAACTTTCAGAGAGGATTGGAACATTGCTAGGTTTTCTGAGATTTGAGGTGCCATTTCAAAATAGCTGTGTTTGAACTATGTACCTATCCTTCCTTAACCTAATTTTTACCTGTGGTAAGAAGGTATATTCGATCCTGTAGCTGTTTATAAGCAGTCTCTGCAAACATAGTCTTTGAATTGAAGCTTCTTCGGGGATATTATCTCTATTCCTTGCCAACATTAAAAATAGTATTTCTCTGTTTACATTTGTCTCCTCTTCCCTTCTATGTATACGAAAGTTACCAACTGGAAAAATAGTTTATGGTCTTTACCATTGCCTTACGGTTAATATTCAAATACATGTTCAATCCTGGTAAAGCTCTATATTGTTCCAATTCTGATACATGTAAATTGGGAGGTAGTGGCTATGACCATTAACCCCTAGGAACACCTGGGAGCCCCAGCGCCTTCTGGCTCCAGGATAACGTTATACGTAGGCTCCCCTTAGTTAATTTCACCTGAATCTCTCACCTTTTTATTCTTGAACCGCTCAAAATATGAGGCCTCATGACACAGATTTCCTCTGGTACCTGCTATCTCTGTGACATCTGGTTCTTCCTTCTCCATGACTTAACACGTTCCCTATGACAATTGATCTTAGTTTTGGTTCCTTCACAAGCCAACTCTGACACAAGGATTTGTGTGTGTATAGATAATCTAGGGCGTGATCCCAGGAAACACCAGCCAGAGACTAGAGATGTGAGACCAAAAAGGAAGACAACCAATAAAATGTAAGTTATCAAACCAATTGCCACTGTGGGCAACTGGAGCTTCATCCTCTTTGAGGGCTCCAGGATCAGTGTAGAAAACATGCCTTGGAGTTATTCAGTTGAGTGGTGAGGGAGTTGAGGTATTTATACTCTAATATTTGTCAGGTATTGAATGAGGGCTCCTCTGTGGGGTCATTCCCCAGAACTTCCAGCTGACTATGTGTGGTCAGGGTGGACTTTAGTAGCCAGAGAGAGCCCCCAGGCAGGTGGAAATGAAGAAGGCTCCTCAATTGTCTGCTGTAACTCCTAATTAACCATTTCTACCGCACCGCCTTGAACACTCACTCTATTGCAAATGTAATGGCCTTAACAATTAACCTCTTTACCATTTTCTGAGCCCTTGCCCTTCTCTTGTGACCACGTTGAAAGGAGGCTCAGTCCTTCTCGTGCCACTTAAATCACAGGGTAAAGAGGTAGCATTGGCATTCTCCTGGCTTCTCATGATTAATTTATAAGTCATTATTCTCTCAACCTAGTGTAAAACTTGCTCCTTTTTTTTACTAGTTATGCCCTCCAACAGTATGACTTCAGACTTTCTCTGAATTTCATGCCATTCATTACATATATTGAAGACTTTGACACCTTCCAAGAATCCTACCACACCCTGGATAAAAGTCAGCATTCAAGTATCCACATGGATGAACTCACTTTCTTACTTTTTCTATCTCCTCAACTCCAAGTGCCTTCTTGACCATTCCCTTTCAGCCAAGCACTCCCAATCTCCACATCCCCAACTTTTTGACACCCATAACTGAACCTCCTGACACCATAAATTCCCAATATCCCAACTTTGTAATTATTCTATTACTAAAGAGTGGTTCTCACTAGAATTATTCTCATCAATGCTGTCTTTCCCAACTCTTTCCAGTCTTCCTTCATAGACTTCTGTCGCCCAAAAGCCACTCACCACTCGTCTTGTGTCCTAATTATACTTGCTGGTATACTTTTCTCTAAGCAGACCCCATGCATCCCTGCCTGTAGTCCTCTTTTCACCTACACTGCCCCTGGAAACTGCATTCCTTTCAAGTGCTTACCCGTTCATCAAGATCCAACTCAAACACAGCTTTTTTAGTGGTTCTCCACCACTTTCCCTCCTATATCTCGCATGTTGGAGTCACTCTCTGCTTATTCTCTATTTCCAAGATATCTATCTGTAGTAGCTCTGCTTTGCAACTGTCAAATTCTGCCCTGCCAGGTGAAGTGGGTAAATTACTTAGCCTTTCAATGCCTCAGTACCAAATAGAGAAAGTGATAGTTACCTGTCGATGTTATTGTGCAGATTAAAAGAAACAATATGTGAACATGCTTCAGAACCCAAAGATGAATACAAACATGTATCTTTATTGGGCAGCTGTAAGGAACCAATAGAGAAAAGTACTACCAAATAGAGAAAGTGATAGTTACCTGTCGATGTTATTGTGGAGATTAAAAGAAACAATATGTGAACATGCTTCAGAACCCAAAGATGAACACAACATGTATCTTTATTGGGCAGCTGTAAGGAACCAATAGAGAAAAGCAAAACCTTTTTATGGGAACTTTGAATACTGAAAATGACTTTACCATGGATAGAAGGAAAGGACATTGGTGCACATAGCCTGGGTTGTATTCCTGGCTCCACTTCAAATGAGCTGCATGGCCTTGAACAAGATGCTTACTCGCATTGGAGAAAGCCCATTTCCTCAGGTAAAAAGTGGAAATAATGAAACCTACCTTGAAGAGTTACTGATGACTAATGAGTGGAAGCAGACAGAGCTCTGATAACTTGAACTGAAATGGCTCCCAATATTCCCTTATCATCTCTCACTCAGGCCAGTAAGGTTGGGGCACACATGCCAGGCAAGAGGCAGTATTACGTGACCTAACAAGGTCTGAATGAGGGAGTGACTGTCAGCCCCATAAGATGGGATTCCATCCTGGGAGGCTGCACTGCTGACTTGGACAAGTGTCAAGATCCTGCTTTAGGAATGACAGGCTCAGACAGAAGCTCTGAGTACATGCAGCATGCGTGGGGACAGAGAGAGGAGCAGTTCTTTATGTGCCCTTAAAGTGAGCCAGCTCCATGTCTGGGCTAGCCTCTCCTTTGCGTCTTCTAGAATACTATCCCTCATGGCTCTAGGGACAAGAATTAGTAATTACTGGTTACTAATAATTTTTAATGATTTAATAACAACAGCAGACACCACCATTTATGAAGATATGATTCAGGGCTGTGTATGTCACATCTCTCATATGCTATCCACCTACTTTATCCTTCCCCTCCTGACCCACATTCTACCCCAGGGTTGAATCTGCAACTCGGTCTGCAGCAAGGACACTCCTAGGAGTGGATACATTTGGTAAATGAGATGATATGAGGATTTCTTCTGGCACCTGGATTCAAAGTATTTTAATTTCTGGAGCCTCTGTATCTTCATCTCTAAGTGGGAATAATACCTAAGTCCTAACATACTCGGAAGAGTTCTTGAGAAATATTGCGTGTGAAGTGTTTTACACGGTGCTTAGCATACAGTAGACGTGAAGTAAATGATTGCTTATACTGGTGATTCTTCTGATAATGTCCTGGTTGCCCCCCATAGATCCTGACCATCCCTTGTTCCTCTCTATATTGAAACCTTGTGCAGAGCAGTCTTCTGATGAAAATGGCCCAAGCCATGTGACCCCAGGTACCCAAGCAACCTGTTTATCTCTTCTCCCAATTTGTTCTCTCTCTTCTTTAAGGAGAGGCCATCTTTTCACCCATCTGCCCCTGCAGAGCTGTTTGTGGATGTTGAAGGGTTGCCATGGACACCAGTAGGCCTGGAGGCATGTGGGTGAATCTGGGAAGACTTCAAAGGGGTGATCGCTGGACAGTGTTCTGAGGAAAGAGATTGAGGTGCCATTTGTTGAAGAAAAGGTAGCAGGAAGTTCTAGATGAATGACATTGCACAAAACACAGGAAGTGATATACGGGACTCAACTTGAAGGGTAAGCGCCTTGGGTCTCTGGAGGAAACCCATGTAATTTTAGGTCCAGTTCAGTTTCTACATCTTCTGGATGCAAACAGACAGCAGGAGAGTGTGAAGGGCTCCCCAAACTTACTTCTAGCCATCTGAGGCACCCTCTGCTCTGCTACCCGAGTCTCAGGTCATTCCATAGAATGGTGGCCCCAGACAGGCAGGGATTATTTTCCATTTTATTCACCAGTCTATCCACAAAGTCTAGAACAGTCTTCGATGCATAGTAGGTACTTGTCAAATATCTGTTTAATGAATTCCAATGGTCTTTAAAGTTGAAGTGTAGGTGAAGATAAGAGGAGGTGAGTGGAGAGCTACTGGAGGTGTTTCCTACTGGGGGAAAATGATTAGGAAATCTAACTTGAATCTGAGCTGCATTTGGAAATCATCATAGTATTTGGAGAAGGGAAGTGATGTGATGAACATTAATACCTCAGTAAGATGGGTCAGCTTTCTTCCAAATAGACCAGAAGAAAGGAGACAGGAGGCACTCCACTTCTTGCTAAAAAGTTATTTTCCCCAAATATGGTTATTGAATGAATAAATTTGAAAAACAATTTATATATCTGTTGTCATTGAAAGCCATATGCTTCTTATCTCATCTCACTGACAAAGTCGAACATAACCATGGAGTGGAAGACAGGAATTTAACTTCTCTCACTATAAATTGTAACAAGTTGACATTCAGCCTGGCCTTCTGAAGTGCTCAGTTTAAAATAACAGTTGCAGGTACCAGCCTTTGCAGGCTAACTCCCTTAGAGCATGCAGCATCAGTGCTTGCCCTTGGGACCAGACATTTACAGTTGCCTGGGGAAAGTAATCTCTGTGTGTGCTAAAAACACAGAACACAATGACGGAAATGATACCAATAAGTATGCCAACAAGACGGACATGATTCTCTTAGCAAAATGCTTATAAAATCTAGATGCTTCACGGACAAGGGTGCAAGCAGAAAACATCCTCGCAAATGCTCCACATCCTACATAGCTGCATGTCTAGGCAGAAGTTTATTGAAGCAAATGTAATGGCCAAGAAGTACTTTAAATGAGCTATTTCTTGCATCCTTGAATTATTTTCTCTCCCTCTCCTCCATCAATCCCTGCTCTCATCCACCCACTAGGATTTTTTTTTTTTGGCAATCTTCAAGGAAAAATAATAAAAAGAACTGGAATTTACATAATACCTTCCTTCCAAGATACTAAAGGCAGTTCACCCATCTATAATTTGTCCTTACAACAATCCTCTGAGCAGGCCTGTTATTATTATTATTAACATTATTATTATTTCAATTTTGCAGTCACATTGCTTGCTGCTGAGAATTTTAGCTAACACCTCATTTCTTGAACAATTTTAGCCCCTCAGCATATGTATAAAAATGGCTTCAACTGCCACCTCCCATTTGTGATTGTGCCATGTATTCCATCACAGTCTCTGGCCCTCTGTTTAATTTTCGTTTAAAAATATATTAAATTCCTTTATTGTGAGAGCACTGCAGGACTGCTGAACAGAAGGTGAAGTGAGCGTTGAAAGAGAACAGAATCAAACATAAATATCTTCCAAACTAAAAGGGAAATGGAAAGTAACTGTCAAGGCAAATTGATTTGAATTGCATAAGAATGTGATTTTTTTTAAAATTGACTCAGAATATGAACTATTCTTTCTAACAGCTTCAACTTGGCAGATGACACTACCTGTCTCTTCCTAATCTCTTGCAGTCTTTCAAATTCCAAATTTGTATTGGGTTCAAAATTTTTCACATCTCAAAAATGTTTCCAGCTCACTGAATTCCTTTAGTTATCTCACATTTCCCATATCAACAGGGCCTCCCATGGGAATGACCCTGAAAAGGCATGAGCCATTTGCCAATGGTCTTTTTTAATTGCCCCAGCAATCACTTTCTTCCATGGCCCACTACCTAATTTATTTTTAACATAAACAGGTTTCATTCAGCAGACCACACGTTGAATCTTCCCCGTCTTCTTCTCTTACTCATTTACAGTGTTACGTAAAAGTTCCATTCTTCTCTCTATATAGTAGCTGCCCTGCTTTTAGATAGGGCTGTATCAGTCAGCTGTTGCTTCATAACAAATAATCAAGATCTCAGTAGCTTACTTTTTGCATTGTGGTAAAATATATACAACATACAATTTTCCATTTTAATAATTTTAAATGTATAATTCAGTGCCACTAATTATATTCACAATATTGTGCAACCATCACCGTTATCTATTTTCAAAACTTTTTCAGTGCTCCAAACAGAAACCCTGTACCCATTAAGCAATAACTCCCCATTTCCCCTTCTCCAAGCCCCCAGTAACCTCTCATCTACTTTCTGACTCTGTGAATCTGCCAGTCCTAGATATTTCATACAAGTAGACTTAATATTTTGATATTTCTCCTTCTGTGTCTGGAAATAAGTGTTTCTTTCTCATGCATCTGCAAACTGGATGGGGTAGCTCTGGTGATCTTGGCTGGGCTTGCCTGGAAACTACAGATTAGTTTCAAATCTATTTCATATGTCTCTCCTCCTCCTTGGACCAGAAGGCTGCACAAGGCAATACAGAGCAGGAGAGCCCAAGCAGGAACAGGTGGCAAGGCCTCTGAAAGATTAGGCTCTGAACTGGTACACCGTCACTTTCACAGTTCTTCCATTGGCCAAAGCAAGTCATTGGCCAAGCCCAAAGTCTAAAGTCAGGCAAGTAAACTTCAGCTCTAGTGGGAGAATGCAAAGCTACATGAAAGTGCATGGATACAGGGAAGGTTAAAGAGCTGGGGCCATATCCTACATGGTTAAAATGTAAGTTCTGGAGTTGAATGGACCCTCCTCTACCACTTTTCAGCCATGCAGCTTTATGAAAAGGGATTTAATCTTTCTGAGCCTTGTTTCCTCATCAGTAAAATGGGGATGATAATATTACCTATCTCACAGGCTGCTGTGATTATTATTGAAATGCTCTAAATTTGCAGTAAAAAAAAATGCAAGCAATATTATTGTCATTCTTAAAATGTAAAGAATAGAAAAAGTAACCAAAGCCAATAAAACTTTTTTATCTTTGCTTTTCACTGAGGAAAGGAAGTTTTAGGTTAGAAGAGGATGCTGGAAACCATGGAAGTTCAGAAAGGGAATTAGAATTACAGACTAAGACCTATTGATACTTGAAGAACCAGTAGCAATCATTTTGTCTATTTGTTTTTATATTTTCTTT
This sequence comes from Nomascus leucogenys, assembly GCF_006542625.1. Taxonomy (NCBI): domain Eukaryota; kingdom Metazoa; phylum Chordata; class Mammalia; order Primates; family Hylobatidae; genus Nomascus; species Nomascus leucogenys. Next base: position 11,150,135 of record NC_044406.1, read on the forward strand.
TAGTAATGTCACTTTTTTTGACATAAACCTAGCCTATGATCTCAGTGCATAAAGCAGTAGGGGGGTTCTTATTGAAAAGACAGGGGTGTTCAGGGCTCTGCCCACTAGCAAGAGTCCCTGTCTCAGAAAGGTTGCATGGAGCACAATTTGAAAACCACTAATCAATCAATCAATCAATCTGCAACCTTAGAGACTGACTTTTAAATCAGACCCTTTCAATTGTTACTGTCCTCTACTACATATTCTGTATCTATCTGTAATCATATAAAATAACTATGACTTACTGAAAAAAAAAAAAAAAAAGAAAGAAAACCACTAATTTTTTTTGTTTGTTTGTTTTGAGACGGAGTTTCGCTCTTGTTGCCCAGGCTGGAGTGCAACGGCACGATCTCGGCTCACAGCAACCCCCGCCTCCCGGATTCAAGTGATTCCCCTGCCTCAGCCTCCAAAGTAGCTGGGATTACAGGCATGTGCCACCACGCCCGGCTAATTTTGTATTTTTAGTAGAGACAGGGTTTCGCCATGTTGGTCAGGCTGGTCTCAAACTCCTCAATCACCTCAGGTGATTTGCCCACCTCGGCCTCCCAAAGTGCTGGCATTACAGGCGTGAGCCACCGTGCCCAGCCAAAAACCATTAATTTAATCCAAGCTTCCTCTTCTTCCAGATGAAAAAAAAATGAAACCCACTTGTGTAATGTGATTTGCCCCCAAAATCACATAGCTAATTGATGCCAGAGCTAAAAGGAGAGTAAAACCTCTCTTTCTAACTCCCTTGCCCATACCATGCTGGCTTCTGTGAACTTTCAATGGCCTTGTTGGTAACAGCAACCTCTTTGGCCTAATTTTATCTCCTCTCGTCTTTTTCAATTTGTCCTTCGTTCAGATATATCACACTTACAGGTAGGTAGCGCTCATATATTAGCCATGATTCTGCCCATTTGAAGAATGCAAATGTGTTACTGGTGAAAGAAATGCCCATCTCCATCAATGAAAAAGGGGAAGAAGGAAATGAAAAAGTATATACAGTAGACAAGTGAGTAGATACAAGAAATACGTGAATATGTATATTCATTCTCCTATAAATGTACTCATATATGTGTATATATATATACTCATATATACACATACATACACACCATTTTGTGATTCTGACACATAATGGAGAGTCATGAGATAGAAGTCAAACCTCTACCATGTAATAGCTATAGGGCTTTAGACAAATTATTCGGCATCCCTGAGTTTGGCATCCTCTAGGTAAAATGAGGCTAAGAATCACTGCTTCCCAGGAATGTTACAAGCATGAATATGTATGAGAAACAGAAGTTTACCACCTTGGGAGTGTTACCAGGACTGCCAAAATGCCACCCTGGTACTTTCTAAGTTCTGTGCTTCTAGACCCATTTCTGAATTCTACAGAACAACTTATAAACATACAGGCTTTGGAGTCAGAAAAGCACAGATCCATGGGCTGATTCTGCCAGTTACTGAAATGTGAACTGAGAACACTGAATTGATCTATTTGAACTCGGTTTTCTCATTTCCAAATAAGAATGACATTACCTTCTTTACTGGAATATCAGGAAGCTTGAATCACACAAGTAATTTGTGTAGTACATTGTATGGCACATGGTAAACATTCAGAACACATTAACTCTTAATCTTGTTCTTATATTGTGATTGTTACTGTTCTTCAAAGTTTCCCCTAGTTTTCTACCCACTCAGGCACAGGGAAATACATTTGGGGAAATATTGAAATAGCAGTACTTTAAATCTTTAGAAATCAGATTATTTTTAAAAATATAATATTTTCTTTATTTTAGGGAGAAACTATTAAAATCTTTTTTCCCCTAGAGAATGACTGCTGTGAGGACTGTTCAGTGTGGTTTCATGTCCCTGAACACCATCTCTATCCCTGTGTGTGTTCCAACAATTTAATTTAGCTGGCAGAACTGTCTCCTTTTAGAATAAGGTAGAGATTATGCTAACATTTTAGATGATCATCTTGTTGGTTTTTGGAAAAGTACCTCCACATGAACATCTCTAGATGGGCAGCATTGTCCAACCTATCGTGCTGCCATGATAGAGTATGGTAGCCTCTAGCTACATGTGGCTATTAAGCACTTAAAATGTTGCTAGTGCAACTGAAGGACTGGATTTAATTTTATTATGTTTAGCAAACTTAAATTTAAATAGCCACAGGTCTGGAGACTTCTCTGCATGTTCTGGGCCAATGAGAATGCTGTTTGAAATTCTGATATTTAACTTATCAAAGAACACATCCTTGAAGATAAAGACAAACAAAAAGACAATGGAAAGAAAGCTTTCATCCTGAAAGCATGTCAAAGCAGCCCAAAATGAATGAGATGAAATGAATTACCCCTTTCCTTTCCCAAATCTTCGTGATGATTATGGACTATTACTAACTGCTCACCAGGACTTTGGGAGTCCCAATAATTTTCATACAGTTTGTGCTACTTAGTTTGAGTGAGTTGAATGTGGCATGCTTACACCTTCTTAGCACCCCTCGCTCAACTGACAAAGCTTTAACTACTTTTTACATTACTTTAAGACATTCTTCTCCAGCTCCTCCTTTGTGAAACATAAATGGATTGCTTATTCAACATGGTGTCTTTCAGTCATAATAGCATTTATCTCCACATCCACTCAAGAATATGTGTTTAGATGACAGCATGTATTGATGGACTGCAACTTACTCCAGTTGCTGACAGAGTAGAAGGAACTCAGTCAGACACTAAGAAGAGCAGGAAATCAACATGGCACATGGATACATATGTAACAAACCTGCACATTGTGCACATGTACCCTAAAACCTAAAGTATAATAAAAAAAAAATTAAAAATAAAAAATAAAAAAATTTAAAAAAAGTAAAAAAGTAAGGTAAAGGAAGACTAATTGAGTTCATAGAGTTAGAGATGCACATGTAATAGGATCGTCAATGAATGATAAAGCCAAATAAAACAGAGTCATTGGTTGAACACATGTATACCCTTTGACCTACCAATTCCACTCCTAAGTACACACCAAACAGAAATAGATAAACATTTAATATATTCACCAAAAGACATATGCAAGACTGTTAATACATAGCAGCACTATTATTTAACAGCCCCAAATTGGACGGCTCAAATGGCTGTCAATGGTAGAATTGATAAATGGTGGTACAGCTACACAATGGCTACTACACATCAATGAGAATAAATGATCTACGACTACATATCACAATTTGGATGAATCTCAAAAACAATTCTGAGTGAAAGAAGAAAGAAACAAATCATTGTTACTTTATCATTGTATTCATATAATGTTGCAAACGAGGTCATACTGTTCTTTGGTGTTAAAAATCAGAACTGTGGTTATCCTCGGGAAATATATTTGGAAAGGAGAATAGCGGGCTTCTGGGATATTGGTAATGTTTTGATTTCTTATTTGGACCCTGATTACAATTATCTATGGTACATAACAAATTACCTCAGCCAGGCGCAGTGGTTCACACCTGTAATTCCAGCACTTTGGGAGGCCGAGGCAGGTAGATAACCTGAGGTCGGGAGCGAGACCAACCTGATCAACATGGAGAAACCCTGTCTCTAATAAAAATACAAAATTAGCCAGGTGTGGTGGCATGTGCCTGTAATCCCAGCTACTTAGGAGGCTGAGGCAGGAGAATCACTTGAACTCGGGTGGTGGAGGTTGTCGTGAGCCAAGATTGTGCCATTGCACTCCAGCCTGGGCAACAAGAACAAAACTCCTTCTAAAAAAAAAAAAAAAATCTCAAAACTTAGGAGCTTAAATCAACAACATTTATTATCTCACCTTTCCTGTGAATCAGGAAACTGTGTACAGCTTAGCTGGGTGCCTCTGGCTCAAGGTGTCCCACAGGGGTGCAATCAAGTTGTTGTCTGGAGCTGTGGTCTCATCTGAGGCTCAACTGAAAAGGAATCTGCTTCCAAGGTCACTCATGTGTTTCTTTATAGGATTCAGTTTCTCACAGGCTGTTGGACTGAGGGCCTCAGTTTCTTAATGACTTTTGGCCGGGACCTCCTGTGGTTCTTTGCTGTGTGGGCCTCTCCGAAGGGCAACTTATGTGGTATTTGGTTTCCTTTGGAGCAAGTGAGCAAGAGTGTGAGAGAGAGTGAGCCCATAATATGGAAGCCATAGTTTTCGGGATTTTTTTTAACCTAACCTTGGACATGACATTCTCTCACTTCTGCTATATTTCATTTATTAGAAATGAATCAGTAAATCCAGCCCACATGCAAGGGAAGGGAATTATACAAAGTCTGAGCATCAGAAGGTGCAGATCCCTGGGGATCATCTTAGTGGCTGCCTACTACATGTGTGTTCAGTGTGTAAATTTCAATGAGCTGTACACTCAAGGCATGCACTTTTCTGTATATTCATTATACTTTAAAAGTGTGATTGAATAATTAATTAACAGAATCTGTGGATCTCACAAAAGAGGTCTTTGGCCTTCAGATAGACTTTACTAAACTGAAGGTTCTTAAATTTAAGTCTAGCCTCCAGAAACAGAAGCCTTTTTTCTAACTCGTTTCTGCCAAACTGGGCTTACCACAACATCACTAGATCTTTGCTCCTCTAACCTGTACATTATCACAGTACACATAGCTGTAGTCACCACTGCCTCTGAAAACCCATGAACCCTGAAAGACAGAGGAGTTCTTTCCAGTTGGACAAGCATGGGGCCTGGTGCTTCTTGTGTCATAGAAAGGAAAAGTGGCTCTGTCATGATGAGGTCAAGGCCTGGGCTTCCTGTGGCAAACCCCACAGTCAAATTCAGTCAGAGCAGGAAAACCTCTGAGATGGTGAAGAATGGAAACTGTATTATTTAAAGTCAGCCTCTAGTACTGACACACATTTAAAAAGGAAAATACACATGAAGATTCCTTGGGCAAGCATCAGAACAATTGCTGTGGGCCAAAATTCATAAATATGCTATACACTGTCCCTGATTTTAGGGTTGGCCTGTTTCTAGTCACTGTTTATCTTTACTCTTAGGGAAATGTCCCCAGGACTGTGGACATGCATAGAGGCAGGAAAGAAGGGAATAAATGAAGGAAGTCTTATCCTAGGTGATGAGAATAAAATAGCGATCCTGAAAAGGCTTGAGAAATGTCAGTAAAGGAGCTGCCAGTTAAAACACACTCTATTATTTCTCACTATAAAAGAAGCCGTTGGCTTCTTCTCAATAACCACCCTGTCATTTGTTCTAAACCATGGCTGGATCGCCCATCAACAGAGCACACAACGTGGTGGCCTGCGTTTGCTTAATGTCTGTTTTGTTCATCCATGGCAAAGTGTTTAAGAAAAACATCCACCCCAGCTTTTTTTTTTTTTTAGTACTTTTTGTGCTTTCAGTTTACTATGTCAGTTTTTTCCAATGGTATTTATAAGAAGTGCTCTTTCCAATGGTATTTATAAGAAATACCATTTTCAATGGTATTTATAAGAAATGGTATTTATAAGAAGTTCATTTAGAGAGCCATTAAAGAGTCTGCTACTCAATGAGTTCATGACTATTGATAACAGCCACCTACTGCCTGCATTGCTACCTTAGCCCTTAACTGGGCCCGCACTTCCACCTTGCCCTCCTGCAATCCATTCTCAGCTTAGTGGCCAGAGTGACCTTTTTAAAACATCTATTTTGTCATTCCTCTGCTCCAAACTCACAGGTAAAGCCAGACTTTTGCAATGGCCCATCAGGCCCCAAATGATCTGGGCCCTGGCCCTCTCTCTGATCTTTCTCCCTAGAATCCCTCCTTACTCTGTTGAAGGGTCGCTGGGCTCCTGGCTCTAACTCAAACTTCCCTGGCAGGTTCCACCTTAGGGTCTTTGCCTGTAGCCCCCTGTGCCCAGGAGGTTCTTCCCCTTGACAGCTTCATAGCCAACTACCTTACTTCCTACTCATTGTTGGTAACTTGTCACCTCTTAATGACATTTAACTTGTCTACCCTATTCAAAATGGCATGGTGGCCTACCTCCCAACACTCACAAATGTCCATGTCACCTTCAGCATGCTGCATTATACATATGGTGGTATTTGTTATTTATTTTTTATTGAATGTCTTCCCTCTTTAGACGGTAAGCTCTGCCAGGTTAGGTGTTTTATTTCCTGTTTTATTTATTGATGTAGCTCAGGATTCCTCAATCTCAGCACTATTGACACTTTGTGCTGAATAATTCTTTGTTGTGGGGGCTGTCCTATGTGTTGTAGGATGTTTTGCAGCAACTATGGGTTCTACCCATTAGCACTTCTTCTAACTGTGACACCCATAAATGTCTTCAGACATTGCCAAATATCCCCTATGGGGTAAAATCACTCTCTGAGGATCACTGATATATCCCAAATGCCTGGCCCCAGGTAGATACTCAATAAATATTTGTTGAAGGAATGAATGCAGGGAGAGCTAGATAGCATCATAGAAGTGTGTAAAATAATTTAACTATTACCTCATGAAAAGCTGCTGCCTTTTATACATTTTAAATAGAAGCACTATTTTCATCCACTAGTCAAATAAGCATTTCAAAGGCCAGAGACAACATTCATTCAGCAAAAAATGAATTAAATGGACAAAAAATTAGGTCAAACCAAAACCAGATACATATGCAAATTAACTCTCTTAGCAGTAGTTTCCAAATTCAGTGCCAAACCTGAAATTTTATTGCAAAGGTTTACAAAATACAATAAAATAAAGAGTTTGAAATGATGCAATTTCATCAAAATGTTAATTCTGATCACCACTGTATCAATGATGCAGATTTTAACCATAATAGCCTAATATTAATATTCTTCACAAAGAAAATCACAGCCTAAGCCTTAAATGCATTCAGTAAAATGTGAATTAGACTTTGGAAAGAATTCTGATTTCTCCCTAGGTTTAAAATTCAAGTCGTTGGTTATATGTAAGCGAGTTAATTCTAAGCCTAAAATTACAATGTACTTTAATCCTTTCTCTGCAATTCAAATATTTACTTGACAATGCCATACCAATTGTGCCCTCCAAATTATTCCTTGTAGTGAAGCATTTTTAGTCCAAGACACTTGATTGGATTTTCTTCTCCTCTAAGTTTGTTTTTTTCCCCTCTACCCCACTCTCCACAAGTCCATAATTAATGTTACAATTGGCAAATCCCACTCTCAGCAGTAAGAAAATCTTTTTCCACACTTCAACATATGTTTGTATAAGACAATATTTTGGTTTGTTTTAATGGGGTCACAAATACCGTATGCTAAGGGAGTCATTGGCTTGGACATTTTATCTTCCTTGATAAGGGAGACATGTTCAATTTCAAAACTGTTTGACTGCTTTAAATATCTGTTTCTTTAAAAACATAGTTTTCAAATTCTTTTTGGGAAGATGATGTTCTAGTTATCTGTTGCAGCCTAACAAATGTAATGGCTTAACGTAATAATTAATATAAATAATTGGTTATCTTTCATTGTTCTGTGGGTTGACTGAACTCATCCAGATGGTTCTCACTGGGGTCTGTCTTGTGGCTGCAGTTAAATGGCAGCTGCGGCTGGAGCCATCTGAAGGCTTGATTGAGGAGAGATCCAAGATGGCTTCTTTTGTCATATGTTGTTGCCTGGACTTGGACAGCTGACATAGTGAAGGCTGGCCAGGCATCTCTCCCTCTCTCCACACTACTTCTCCACATGGATGGCTTCTATATGACATGGTGGTCACAGGGTTGTTGGACTTCTAACATGGTAGCTGGCTTTCCTCAAAGTGAGCATTCCAAGATATCCATGTGGACATTATAAGGCTTCTAGGATTATTCTGACCAAGGCCCAGAAGTCATGCAAAGCTATCTCTACAATACTCTGTTAAAAGTGAGTCACAAGATTAGTCCAGATTCAATGGGAGGAGACTAGACAGAATGTGAATATTAGAAGGTGTGTTACTTGAAGGTCATCTTTAGATCCCTAGTATCACAGACAAAAAAAGATAAGCAATACAATTATCCAGTTTTTAAGGATGAAGTCTTTAATACATTGCTTAATAAGGATCTTTTCTTAAATTCTCTTTACTTTCCCTTTGGCTACCAAACTGGCGGTCTTTTTGATCAGCAGTATAATGTCTCATTCAAGGGTGAAAATGGTAATAGGAGAAACAATATCTATAGAATTGGTAGAAGCCAAGTCCAATGCTACTGGACAAGTGGACTCTCATTCTTCTCCTCTATGTTTCTGTTACCTTAATGACTATGGCAGCTTCATTATGCCCATTTTCTTCCATAGCATTCCTTGAACATGACTTAGAAATGACAGATAGTCCCATTCCTCTTCTTTGCAAGTATCAGGGTAGAAGCAAGCTTCAGCAGCAATGAGCAGAGTGTAAATGTTTCATATAGTCCATGACAGATTACACTTAACTGTAATATGTTGACCTTTTCTGAATGCTTGGTCATTTGCTGGACATTTCCATTCTCTCCAGCTAATGGCTTCAGTGCCTGTTAGGAATTGATTCAGTGGATAATTATAATCTCTCTTCAGAGTGTTGCAAAGGTCAACGAGATAAAGCAATAAACCCCCATTTCAAGTGCAGTCCTGTGGCGACTTTTCTGAAAATGAAGGGCAACAATTCTTCCTTCATCTTTGCCAGCAATTGACTAGGCTGACGCTACGTTATGGCTTGTTATGAAATCTGAAAAATCTCAGTGTTCTTTCCACATCTCCAGGTTTAGGTGGGAAGAGAAAATAAAAAGCAAACAAGTGGCTTCATCACAAAATACCCTAGAATTGAGGAAAGGCCCTTCTGAGCAAAGATCATTGGAGAAACACTGTTAATCAGTTCTTATTTTCATGAACAGTGGCTGTCCACCAGCAGCGAGTTTAAGGGCTGAGACTCACTAGCTTGCAGAAAAAAATTGTTTTTATTTTTAGGTTTTTTTATTATTGTTATACTTTAAGTTCTGGGGTACATGTGGAGAACATGCAGGTTTGTTACATAGGATACACGTGCCATGGTGGTTTGCTGCACCCATCAACCCATCGCCTATATTAGGTATTTCTCCTAATGCTATCCCTCCCCTAGCCCCCTACCCCCCGGACAGGGCCCGGTGTGTGATGTTCCCCTCCCTGTGTCCATGTGTTCTCATTGTTCAACTCCCACTTATGAATGAGAACATGTGGTGTTTGGTTTTCTGTTCCTGTGTTAGTTTGCTGAGAGTGATTGTTTCCAGCTTCATCCATGTCCTTGCAAAGGACATGAACTCATCCTTTTCTATGGCTGCGTAGTATTCCATGGTATATATGTGCCACATTTTCTTTATCTGGTCTATCATTGATGGGCATTTGGGTTGGCTCCAAGTCTTTGCTATTGTGAACAGTGCCACAATAAACATACGTGAGCATGTGTCTTTATAGTAGAATGACTTTGGGTATATGCCCAGTAATGAGATTGCTGGGTCAAATGGTATTTCTGGTTCTATATCCTTGAGGAATTGCTGCACTGTCTTCCACAATGGTTGAACTAATTTACACTCCCACCAACAGTGTAAAAGCATGACTATTTCTCCACATCCTCTCCAGCATCTGTTATTTCCTGACTCTTTAATGATCACCATTTTAACTGGTGTGAGATGGTATCTCATTGTGGTTTTAATTTGCATTTCTCTAATGACCAGTGATGATAAACTTTTTCTCGTATGTTTGTTGGTGGCATAAATGTCTTCTTTTGAGAAGTTTCTGTTCATATCCTTCGCCCATTTTTTGATGGGGTTGTTTGTTTTTTTCTTGTAAATCTGTTTAAGTTCCTTGTAGATTCTGGATATTAGCACTTTGTCAGATGCATAGATTGCAAGAATTTTCTCCCATTATGTAGGTTGCCTGTCCACTCTGATGATAGTTTCTTTTGCTGTGCAGAAGCTCTTTAGTTTAATCCCATTTGTCAATTTTGGCTTTTGCTGCCATTGCTTTTGGTGTTTTAGTCATGAAGTCTTTCCCCATGCCTATGTCCTGAATGGTGCCTAGGTTTGCCTCTAGGGTTTTTATGGTTTTAGGTCTTACGTTTAAGTCTTTAATGCATCTTGAGTTAATTTTTGTATAAGGTGTAGGGAAGGGGTGTAGTTTCAGTTTTCTGCATATGGCTAGCCAATTTTCCCAACACCATGTATTAAATAGGGAATCCTTTTCCCATTGCTTGTTTTTGTCTGGTTTGTCAGAGATCAGATTGTTGTAGATGTGTGGCACTATTTCTGAAGCATCTGTCCTGTTCCGTTGGTCTATATATCCGTTTTGGTACCAGTACCATGCTGTTTTGCTGTTTTGGCTACTGTAGCCTTGTAGTATAGTTTGAAGTCAGGTAGCACGACGCCTCCAGCTTTGCTTTTTTTGCTTAGGATCGTCTTAGCCATAGGGGCTCTTTTTTGGTTCCATATGAAATTTAAAGTAGTTTGTTCTAATTCTGTGAAGAAAGTCAATGGTAGCTTGATGGAGATAGCACTGAATCTATAAATTACTTTTGACAGTATGGCCATTTTCATGGCATTGACTCTTCCTATCCATGAGCATGGAATGTTTTTCCATTTGTTTGTGTCCTCTCTTATTTCCTTGAGGAGTGGTTTGTAGTTCTCCTTAAAGAGGTCCTTCACATCCCTTGTAAGTTGTATTCCTAGGTATTTTATTCTCTTTGTAGCAATTGTGAATGGGAGTCCACTCATGATTTGGCTCTCTGTTTGTCTATTATTGATGTATAGGAATGCTTGTGATTTTTGCACATTGATTTTGTTTCCTGAGACTTTGCTGAAGTTGCTTTTCAGCCTAAGAAGCTTTTGGGCTGAGACAATGGGGTTTTCTAAATATACAATCATGTCATCTGCAATCAGAGACAATTTGACTTCCTCTCTTCCTATTTGAATACCTGTTATTTCTTTCTCTTGCCTGATTGCCCTGGCCAGAACTTCCAACACTATGTTGAATAGCAGTGGTGAGAAAGGACAGCCTTGCCTTGTGCCGGTTTTCAAAGGGAATGCTTCAGCTTTTGCCCATTCAGTATGATACTGGCTGTGGTTTTTTCATAAATAGCTCTTATTATCTTGAGATACATTCCATCAATACCTAGTTTATTGAGAGTTTTTTTAGCATGAAGAGGTGTTGAGTTTTATTGAAGGCCTTTTCTGCATGTATTGAGATAATCATGTGGTTTTTGTCATTGGCTCTGTTTATGTGATGGATTAAATTTATTGATTTGCATACGTTGAACCAGCCTTGCATCCCAGGGATGAAGCCGACTTGATCATGGTGGATAAGCTTTTTGATGTGCTGCTGGATTCGGTTTGCCAGTATTTTATTGAGGATTTTCGCATTCATGTTCATCAGGGATATTGGCCTGAAATTTTCTTCTTTTGTTGTGTCTCTTCCAGGTTTTGGTATCAGGACAATGCTGGCCTCATAAAATGAGTCAGGGAGGAGTCTCTCTTTTTCTATTGTTTGGAATAGTTTCAGAAGGAATGGTACCAGCTCCTCTTTGTACCTCTGATAGAATTTGGCTGTGAATATGTCTGGTCCCGGGCTTTTTTTGGTTGGTAGGCTACTAATTACTGCCTCAATTTCAGAACTTGTTATTGGTCTATTCAGAGATTCGACATCTTCCTGGTTTAGTCTTGGGAGGGTGTATATGTCCAGGAATTTATCCTTTTTTTCTAGATTTTCTAGTTTATTTGCATAGAGGTGTTTATAGTATTCTCTGATGGTGGTTTGTATTTCTCTGGGATCAGTGGTGATATCCCCTTTATCATTTTTTATTGTGTCTATTTGATTCTTCTCTCTTTTCTTCTTTATTAGTCTGGCCAGCAGTCTATTTTGTTAATCTTAAAAAAGAAAAAAAAAAAACGTGCCAGGCGCAGTGGCTCACGCCTGTAATCCCAGCACTTTGGGAGGCCAAGGCAGGTGGATCACGAGGTTAGGAGATTGAGACCATCCTGGCTAACATGATGAAATCCTGTCTCTACTAAAAATATTTTAAAAATTAGCCGGGCATGGTGGCAGGTGCCTGTAGTCCCAGCTACTTGGGAGGCTGAGGCAGGAGAATGGCATGAACCTGGGAGGTGGAGCTTGCAGTGAGCCAAGATTGTGCCACTGCACTCCAGCCTGGGCAACAGAGCGAGACTCCGTCTCAAAAAAAAAAAAAAAATGTGAACCAAGATCGTGCCACTGCACTCCAGCCTGGGCGACAGAGCAAGACTCTGTCAAAAAAAAAAAAAAAAAAAAAAGCTAGCTCCTGGATTCATTGGTTTGTAAAGGGTTTTTCATGTCTCCTTCAGTTCTGCTCTGAAACTCTACAAGCCAGAAGAGAGTGGGGGCCAATATTCAACATTCTTAAAGAAAAGAATTTTCAACCCAGAATTTCATATCCAGCCACACTAAGCTTCATAAGCGAAGGAGAAATAAAATCCTTTACAGAAAAGCAAATGCTGAGAGATTTTGTCACCACCAGGCCTGCCTTACAAGAGCTCCTGAAGGAAGCACTAAATATGGAAAGGAAAAACCGGTACCAGCTACTGCAAAACATACCAAATTGTAAAGGCCGTTGACACCATGAAGAAACTGCATCAACTAATGGGCAAAATAACCAGCTAGCATCATAATGACAGGATCAAATTCACACATAACAATATTAACTTTAAATGTAAATGGGCTAAATGCCCCAATTAAAAGACACAGAGTGGCAAATTGGATAAAGAGTCAAGACCCATTGGTGTGCTGTATTCAGGAGACCCATCTCATGTGCAAAGACACACATAGGCTCAAAATAAAGAGATGGAGGAATATTTACCAAGCAAATGGAAAGCAAAAAAAAAAGCAGGGGTTGCAATTCTAGTTCTGATAAAAATAGACTTTAAACCAACAAAGATCAAAAAAGACAAAGAAGAGTATTACATAATGGTAAAGGGATCAATGCAACAAGAAGAGCTAACTATCCTAAATATATATGCACCCAATACAGGAGCACCCAGATTCATGCAGCAGGTTCTTAGAGACCTACAAAGAGACTTAGACTCCCATATAATAATAGTGAGAGACTTTAATACCCCACTGTCAATATTAGACAGATCAATGAGACAGAAAATTAACAAGGATATTCAGGATTTGAACTCAGCTCTGGAGCAAGCAGACCTAATACACATCTACAGAACTCTCCACCCCAAATCAATAGAATATACATTCTTCTTGGCACCACATAGCACTTATTCTAAAATTGACTACTTAATTGGAAGTAAAACACTCCTCAGCAAATGCAAAAGAACAGAAATCATTACAGTCTCTCAGACCACAGTGCAATCAAATTAGAACTCAGGATTAAGAAACTCACTCACAACCACACAACTACATGGAAACTGAACAACCTGCTCCTGAATGACTACTGGGAAAATAGCAAAATTAAGGCAGAAACAAGTTCTTTAAAACCAATGAGAACAAAGACACAAGACACAACTTACCAGAATCTCTGAGACACAGCTAAAGCAGTGTTTAGAGGGAAATTTATAGCGCTAAATGCCCACAGGAGAAAGCAGGAAAGATCTAAAATTGACACCCTAACATCACAATTAAAAGAACTAGAGAAGCAAGAGAAAACAAATTCAAAAGCTAGCAGAAGACAAGAAATAGCTAAGAATTGTTTTCTAATTTCTTTGAAGAACCCTGAAGTACAGGAAGAATAAAGAATCCTATGTGTGCATGTGTACACCTACAAAGTGAGAGTTCAACACTGTTTCACTGCACTTTATTGCCTTCCTTTCTAAATAAAAATACTGCACATCCATCTTTCAAGAAGTTACATTAGAATGTTATTTCACTGTTTATAAAATGCTTTCACATATAATCCTAAATTACCTCTTTGTTTTCCTTTTAAAAGCCTAACATTTTACCCTTCACAGATTATTTACTTCCATTTTTGAAGTTTAAAATTGTACAGTTAACTTGTTTAGACTTAATGTTTCTAAAGCAAGATTCTCAAATTCTGACATGAAATATCTTCCTATATATCTTTGTTATTTGATTTTTATTTTGTTTGGTTTTCCCAATGTCTGAGCAAATCTTGATTCCCATGATGACTGTTAAATTAGTATCAGTGTCTGGGTTCATCAAGAGATCTATTTAAGTTGGTCTAGAAAGAAAATATACTCTAGCACATGCCAATATGATTATATATTATAATTTTTTTAATGGTATAAATATAAAATGAGAAAGGCATTTAAAGAAAGATGTCAAACTACGCTGCTCTAAAAAACAGAGAACACCAGCCTTAGCTTCATTGTTTAGAGAGATTGTAATACTGGAAACTCTACCTCATTGGAAGCTGGGCTTCTTCCTCACATAGCTTTGCTTTCTGCATCAAATGACATCCAATGAAATCATAAAATGGTATATAATGCCAAAGCATGGTTTAAAACCATTGATGCTGAGTGTCCCAAACATGTTTCAAGGGACTCTCCATCAAAAAAGGATAAGAAGAGATCTTTGTCAAAGAAATGAAGAGAGAGGAATTGAAGGTAAGTTTGACAGGAGTGGTTTAGGGTAGGATAGACTATATTCCCCTGCAGAGATCAGCACTGTGATTCAGGGATGAAAATAACGTTTTTAACAAACTCAACCATTTAAAAAATATTGTCACAGCAATTTGAAATTACTCTTCAAAAGTAGAAAATTTATGTGGAATTTAATATGAAATAATACTTATCTAAATGTAGTTATAACTGGATTCTTAATGGTCTCTAGCTGTTTTAGGCCATCCCAGAAAGAAGTTAATTTGATGGCTTAAAAGTGTCATCTTCTATTCCTGATTCTAATCATTCTATTGAGGCTATTTTTAAATGGTGTAGATCATTGTTTTAAATGGTGTAGATCATTGTTTTGTTTTGTTTTTTTCCTCCTGGGATCTTTGTGTTAGGAATTTTAAGGGATCCAAAACATTATAGAGTTAATTTTTTTTTGTTTGGCAGGTTATAATTACATAATTATAGACGACAAAAAAAGAGAAGAAAAGCATGTCCCTAGTCCTGGTGATAAATAACATATTGGAATATTTTATTTCAATTCAGACAACTTCATTTATTCATTAAATAGTAAAATTAAAGTCAATCTAGATTATGTGTCAGGTAATTTACAAAGCATTACAATAGCTGTAAAGACTTTAAATATAATCAACATATTTTGAAAATAGTTCCCATTTTCAAATTAATAAAGTGTGCTGAGCAGTCCTTCTTCCAGAATTTCTTGAAAGAAGAAATTCTGCATGAGGTTAAGTAATGAATGGAAACTACTTTTTTTTTTTTTTTTTTTTTTGAGCCAGAGTTTCACTCTTGTCACCGATGCTGGAGTGCAGTGGTGCGATCTTGGCTCACTGCAACCTCCGCCTCCTGGGTTCAAGCAATTCTCTTGCTTCAGCCTCCAGAGTAGCTGGGATTACAAGCATGTGCCACCATGCCCGGCTAATTTTTGTATTATTATTACAGACGGGGTTTCACTATGTTGGCCAGGCTGGTCTCAAACTCATGATCTCAGGTGATCCACCCGCTTCTGCCTCCCGAAGTGCTGGGATTACAGGCATGAGTGACTGCACCCGGCCTGAAACTACTTTTAAGATACATATGGATTACTAGGCTAGAAGTCTCTTTATTCATGTGGCAGGCAAAATATAAGATGGACCCCAATGATCTCTCCACTTGTATTCATAGATTTGTGTATTTCTCTCCTTTTAGTTTGGGTGGGGCCTGTGACTTGCTTTCTAACCAATAAAGTGTGGTAAAGGTGATGGGATGTCCATCCATGATTATGTTACATGAGATTGTAGCTTTCAGCATGCCAGCAGACTCCCTCCCTTGCTGGCTCTGATGAAGCAAGTTGCCACGTTGGTGAGATGGGGAGATCCACATGGCAAGGAACTGAGAGTGGCCTCAAGCCAACTACCCACAAGGAACTGAGGCCCTTGGTCCAACAGCCTAAAGAGGATTTTCGTCATGCCAAAAATCATTGAAGTGAGCTTGGAAGTGAATCCTTCCCAAACGAGCTCCCATATGGGACCCCAGCCCTGGCCAAAACATTGCAGCCTCAAGAGAGAACATGAAAAAGATGACCAAGCTAAGCCATGCTTATATTTCTAACTCACATGAACTGTAAGATAATAAGTGGGTATTGTTTTAAGCAACTAGCTTTGTGGGAATTTGTTATGCAACACTAGGTAACTGATAAAGCTAATGTCTATGGTCGGCAGAATAATGATCGCCTGAAAGATGTCCTCATCCTAATTTCCAGAGTCTGTGACTTTCTCTGCAGATATGATTAAGTCAGAGATGAGTTGATTATCTTTGATTATCCAGGTGGACCCAATATAATCACTAGGTCCTTTTAAGTTAAAGAGGAAGTGAAAATCAGGGAAAGATTTGAAGATGATACTGCTGGTTTTGAAGATGAAGGAAGGAACCATGAGCCAAGGAATACAGGCAGCCTCTAGAAGTTGAAAAGTCTTCAGAATGAGTGCAGCCCAGCTGACACCTTGATTTTAGCCCAGCAAAACTCATCAGAGACTTCTGACTTCCGGAAATATAAGATAGTACATTTGCATCATGTTTAAGCCACTAAGTTTGTGGTAATTTGTTATAGCAGCCATAGGAATCTAATACAGGGTCTATGCTTATTAGCATCAAGGATGACTAACAAGAGTCCTTCTCCAGGGCCTTGCCTGCTCCTAACAGCTACTGCACTGAAGTTGTGCATATCAGCTTCCCTTTCCAGAAGTGAACAAATAAATTCAGTGCCACTGCATCGCTCTAGAGAAAATTAGCATTTGTCCCACAGCCTTATGGACCTATTCATTCTCCCACCCAACCTACCACCTTACAGTTTTTTGTCTGACAATTATCCCTTATTCTCTTGATTACTGTTTTATTGTTTCATCTCAAGATTCTAAACCTCCCTGTCTTAGTCAAAGGATGTTTGGACTCAAATAATATGATCTAATCAAACCAGTTCATCATGCTAACTGACTTCAAACTATACTACAAGGCTAGAGTAATAAAAACAGCATGGTACTGGTACCAAAACAGATATATAGACCAATGGAACAGAGCAGAGCCCTCAGAAATAACACCACACATCTACAACCATCTGATCTTTAACAAACCTGACAAAGACAAGCAATGGAGAAAGGATTCCCTATTTAATAAATGGTGTTGGGAAAACTGGCTAGCCATATGCAGAAAGCTCAAACTGGATCCCTTCCACCTTATACAAAAATGAACTCAAGATGGATTAAAGACTTAAACGTAAGACCTAAAACCATAAAAACCCTAGAAGAAAACCTAGGCAATACCATTCCAGACACTGGAATGGGGAAAGACTGCATGACTAAAACACCAAAAGCAATGGCTACAAAAGCCACAATTGACAAATGGGATCTGATTAAACTAAAGAGCTTCTGCATGGCAAAAGAAACTATCATCAGAGTGAAGAGGCAACCTACAGAATGGGAGAAAATTCTTGCAATCTATCCACCTGACAAAGGGCTAATATCCAGAATCTACAAGGAACTTAAACAGATTTACAAGAAAAAAACAAACAACTTCATCAAAAAGTGGGCAAAGGACATGAACAGACACTTCTCAAAAGAAGACATTTATGCAGCCAAAAAACACATGAAAAAAATGCTCATCATCACTGGTCATTAGAGAAATGCAAATCAAAACCACAATGAGATACCATCTCATACCAGTTAGAATGGCGATCATTAAAAAGTCAGGAAACAACAAATGCTGGAGAGGATGTGGAGAAATAGGAATGCTTTTACACTGTTGGTGGGAGTGTAAATTAGTTCAACCATTGTGGAAGACAGTGTGGTGATTCCTCACGGATCAGAACTAGAAATACCATTTGACCCAGCAATCCCATTACTGAGTATATATCCAAAGGATTATAAATCATTCTACTATAAAGACACATGCACACGTATGTTTATTGTGGCACCATTCACAATACCAAAGGCTTGGAACCAACCCAAATGCCCATCAATGATAGACTGGATAAAGAAAATGTGGCACATATACACCATGGAATACTATGCAGCCATAGAAAAGGATGAGTTCGTGTCCTTTGCAGGGACATGGATGAAGCTGGAAACCATCATTCTCAGTAAACTAACACAAGAACAGAAAACCAAACACCGCATGTTATCACTCATAAATGGGAGTTGAATAATGAGAACACATGGACACAGGGAGGGGAACATCACACACCAGGGCCTGTTGGGTGGTGGGGGGCTAGGGGAGGGATAACATTAGGAGAAATACCTAATGTAGATGACAGGTTGATGGGTGCAGCAAACCACCATGGTACGTGTATGCCTATATAACAAACCTGCATGTTCTGCACATGTACCCCAGAACTTAAAGCATAATAAAAAATAAATAAATAAATAAATAAATAGAAGTTGGGAATAAGTAGAGCATGCAGGTCTTGGAGGGTGCAATCATAAGGCAACTATGTTCTTTCCCCACATTGCCCACTTATAACAGCTCCCCAGGGCCAGTTCCTCCAAGCCCTCAACAAAATCTCAGGTAGTTCCCATAAACATATTGAACAGGTTCATAAAGTTATCCAGTTACTTGTACACTTGTAATCACAATCAACACTTGACTGTCATGTAATAGTCAAAACTTCCAACTCCACAAAATTCCTCCCTTGTGCCTAGTTCAGGCCTAGGAAGCCTGCAGTGGGTTGAGAGGCATTGTCAATGTTTTCTCTACTGCCCCAGCATTCAGCTCCTTCCAGATTGAAATGAGGCCAAGATGGTGAGGTAAAAGGCAAGAAAGTTCTCACTTGATTGGCACCAATGTAATCCAGCATTACTTTCTTCTGTCCGTGGAAGGTGATGTTGGTGGACTCTTTCCTTGTGGTTGCTGTCATGGATTCCTGGAAGATTTCTTTGTTGAGTTACTCCTATTGCAGCCCCCTTGTGTCAGGAAGAAACCAAGGGTGGGCTATGCTCAATGCTCCTTGGATTCTGTATATTTCTGCGAAGGCCCTCTCATCCCTCCAAGTAGCTCAGCTGATCAGGAGGTCCCAGGCCAGTATTTCTACTGCATCTTCCAAGAGTCTCATACTTTGGGCCTGCCTCAGTGTAAGGGTAGTAACTGCACAAATGTAGCCTCTGCTCTTTGAGCATGTGCTGCTTCTGACAGCCTCTTCCTGTTGCCTTTTTTTTCAGTTTGTAATGAAGACATGAGTCAGATCCCAAGATGAGTAAGGGGTAAGAGTTCCAAACTCTGGTTTTCAACACCTTTGAAAATCTTGCAGCACCCTTCTTTGGCATGTGGGAATGATTGGCATGTATTGGCATGGGGCCTCAGCTGATTCTGTCTCAGTTCATCTTAGCACCCTGTAACATATGAACACATATGGCTTCCATCTTTTTTTCCACCTAGGTTTGGATTAGGAGTCCTAAGGGATCTGTAGTGCTATGGAGTTAATTCTTCTTGTCTGGCAGATGATGATTATGTACTTAAGACGAGAGAAAACAAAAGTAAAAGCTCTTTCTCAGAATGATGATCGATATCCTGCTGAGATCATTTATGTGAATGATTTTATTTCTAGCAAAATGGTGAACAACCAGCCCTCAGGAATGGTGGAAACCAGGACTGTTCAGGGGATTACTGGCATCTGTAATCTTTACTCTGGTGCTCAGTCATGAATGTGACTTGGCTCCCAACTCTCTTAGTCTCTGTGTCTCTTAGTTCTGATTCTGGAGAGAGGATATCTGATTGGCTCATTCCAACATTCAGGTCCAATGAGCTGGGTGCAGAGAATGAGTTCCCAGGGCCAGTTGCTTGCTCCTGAGGACTCTGGGTTCAGACTCAGACAGGACAAGCCAGGCAGGGCAGATAGTTCCACTAACATGGCTGCCACACTCACACATTCTTTGGTCAATGGGGTTATAGAGCATTTCTTATCTGATAAACATTTCTTGTTGCCTGTGAATGAGGAAAACTTGAACAAAAACTAAGAAACAGTGCTTTGCTTCTGTTTGTGTTGCTTTCCACATATTTGTCTCATATCTGTTATCCTGGAGATAGACACCCAGTTTGCCTCTGACACTTCACCCCCATGCATCCTGCTGCAAGTAACATCCTCATCCACCTCCCCTTAAAGGCTAGCAGCAGAATTTTTGGGGGGATATAAAACCAGAGTGGACTGGCTGGGTCATGGTGTTTGTGACACTGAAGTTGACCTATTGAAGCTAGATTGCTTCCCCAAACTGCTACACATGTGTATACTCCCACCAGCAATGCAAATCCTTCATCTTATCCACTGAATTCTCATTTGATTGCACTGTTGCTCTGTCTACTGCAGTCATTGGGCTCCCTGCCAGCCTTGGTGACTGGGAACTTGTGGGAGCAGACGGGCCACCATCAGCACTGTGCTACCTTCCTGCCCCCACCAGCACCATCATCCTAAGTGTTCTGAGTCTTCCTGGAGTTTTAGTTCTATTACTCCTTTCCCTGCCCTCTTGATTCCTCTCTTCCCCTACCCCACTCCCTACTACATGGTCTAGCCCAGCCAGAGTGAGTGGGCCGAGCCACAAATCAGTTAGTGCTAGAAGTGTGATTTGCAGTGACTTCTTCCAGGGAACAGCCTTGCAAAAGATCTCCTTCCCCTTACTCATTTGGGCAATAAATCAGAAAAGCAGGTAATTAATTACAACCTAAAGTAGAAAAAATCAGCTCTTCTTCAACAAAATGGCAACTGACCTTTCTCCTAGTCATGATTTAAAAAGGAACAAAGAATGGAAGAAAGAAAAACTATTATAATCCATAATATGATTTTTCCTCAAGGGTTTGAGTTACTTGGAGGGAATTAGATAAACCATTATATTACATTGTTCTGCTTTTAGCCATGAAGTGCAGCCTATTGTGAGTAATATTTCCCAACCGGTGCCTGTCTGAAATATTTATCAGCCCAGGATCCTAGCATTGTGACCAGGGACTTACTAAGCCACACAGTATGGGAACCGATGTTTGCTGGGATGCTATCTTTTTCATAGGAAACCTACAATAACATTTTTCTTTCTGGATGCTGATCCTGAGATGTAATGACATTCCATGAACTGACAGAATTTTTAAAAATCTCTTCTCCTGACAGAAAACTACAGAGAAATTTTTAAGCAGCAAAGAAAAATAGGCTAAAGGAAAATCAGAAGGGGAGAATCAATTCTGAGAGCAGCAAAAAATATAGAGACTTAGTTGATGCTTCTAAAACTGTTCTTCCCTTCCTGGGTTTTATTTTAAGGTCCTGCTGTTTGGCAACACAGATAATATTGCCCAATGTAAACTTACTAGGAAGCTTTCAATTGGGCAGTTCGTTAAACTCAGGAAACACTTCATTTTGGCTTTTGTGTGGTCTGAAAGCCTACATCTGAGCTATTTGGTTTACTCTATCCTGGGAGTCCAGGGAACATTCACTAACGCATCACACATTTTGTTTTGAAAGAAAACTCTTACTAGTTAGAGTCCGGGCTCAGTGCGTATCATAAATATGTTTGTTTTTCTCTCTTACAGAAGCTGCAAAGAATCGATACTCCTCACTGTCATTCAGCCTTACCCTGTAAGTGTTCTGTGAATAAAAGTGCCACTTAATGTTCTCAGGCTTCTTGTGTCTTCTGCCCACTCCAGTAAAACCATGATGATGAATAACAGCAGAGAAAAATAACATGCACTCACAATATGGGTTCAAAAATCTTGACTATTTTTGTACTTTATACTCCATGTTAGCAAAGTCATTCATTGAAGAGAAAAGGGAGTAATACATTTTCTAAAGTTCTTGAAAGACAACCAGCTGTTCCAGTCCTATGCAATGGTCACATTTGTAAATGACACTGAATTCAAGACCTTCTTATGGTTTCCAGCTTAAGAAACACAAATCTCATGAGACTATCTAATTGTAGGAGGTCAATGCATAATTGTTATTCTTATCCCCATCTAAATAATTTGGTAGAGAACTGGATATTTTAGCAAAGTCTGCTTTAAGAGTAGATGTTATATGATATATGCTGTCAGAATTTGATTTCAGCTATCATGGTTAGGAGGGTGGAAAGTGATTTAAAAACTGGACAGTTCTTGTGATTTAAAAAAAAAACTTTATCATGGTATAATCTGCTTACCATAAAATTCATCCATTTTCAGTGTACAGTTCTATGGTCTTCATAAAATCTACTGAGATATGCAACGATCACCCCATCCAGTTTGAGAACATTTCCATACCCCCAATAAGATCCCTGTTCCCATTTACAATTAATCTCTGTTCCCACACTCAGCCCTAGGCAACCACTAATTTCCTTTCTATTTGTATAGACTTGCCACTGCTTGCAAATTTCATACGTTGTCAGTTGAACTAAAAATTACTGAGGCAAATTCCTTCAGATTTTTCCCAAAATGGTTCCCGTCAGTCTGGCCTTCATACGGAGTGGCAGCGATTCCAGCCTGCTTAAGCTCCTATTTTCTTCCCCATAGAGTTGGAGCATTTCTATATCAATTAAAGGGCTCTGGTATTTGCTGATCTCCACCTTCTGACCAAAATCTTCATTTCCCCTGTCCCAGAATTTTTCCCCTAAGCTCTGTGGGCTAGGCATTTTAGACAGGAAATAATAAGGATCAGGATTCTGATAAGACCACAAATAGAACTAACCAAGACAACAAATTATGCCATCTAGGATGTAACTATGCATATTTATATTAAAAGCTCAGTTTAATATTGACTGTTACTGTTAACTCCATCTCTTTGACAGAACTTACACACATACACACACATTGGGATTTGAAAACTAAGGAGGCCCCAGGATGTTAGAGAACCACGACTTGAGATCTAGCTCCCAGCAGTATAACAAATGAGTCAGCAGTGACTACCACAGCTGCTCAGAACCTTGTTCTCCTCATCTGTCTGATTCCAAGATTCCTTCCATGTGCTTCTATATAAAATACAGCTGGGCTGTTTTTAGATTGTTTTGGTTAACCAAATTGTCATTTTCACTTACTTCAAATCTATCCACATTTCTTTATTTATTTGCAGTGGACAAATTCATTTGGGTAAAGCCAATGTAAATGTCTATAATAAGCATTGAACAACTATAAATTGAGATTGAACAACTATAAATTCCTGATGGAACTTCACGTTAGCATTGTCATTCCAGAATTCTCTTTCTACATTTTATAATCTATTAGAAATGCAAGATCAGGCAGGACCTTTGTTTTTTGTTTGTTTGCTTGTTTTGCAATGTGGGATACTGTTTTACCTCATGCAGTAAACTTAGAAAAAGAAAGAAGTTTTACATGTAAGTTTATGGTTGTGTCTTGTGGCTTTACTTGCTGTTTGCCATTGGAGTCCATGTGACTTGTTATTCATTTGAATATTGATTACTATCAGCGAATCATGGCACTTCCTTTTAACAGATAATCTGGAATTTTCTAGGAGTTCCGATGGCTCTTGCCGTTGTGCTACATTGAAAGGCAACGCTTAGCCACAATATTTAGGAGGAAGTGTCACATTTTCTTATAGCCAACAGCTGTACCTCTGCTCCAGAGTCACTTTCCCCTTGCCCAATCACTGCAGATAAATTCTCATCTTTGACTTTCCTTTGACCACTCTCCTTCGAGAAACGACTCCAGTCCCACCACCTCCTCGGCCTCGCTAAATAAATCCTTCTCACCTTTCAAGTCTCAGGCCAAATTCTAAATGCTACCTCAAGGTTTTTCAACCTTGGTATTGTTGACATTTGAACTGGAGAGTTCTCTGTTATGGGGACCTGTCCTGTGCATCATAGGATGTTTAGCAGCATCCCTGGCCTGTACCTACTAGATGCCAGTAGCACCCTCTCCCCAAGTTGTGACAAACCAAAATGTCTCCAAACGTTACCAAATGTCCCTTGGGAGCAAAATTACTCCCAGGTGAGAACCACTGTCCCACCTAAAGTCTTCCCTTTACTGTTCAAATCCCAAATGGCTTTTCTCTCCTCCGAGGTGTGGAAGTTGAAATTAAAGAATTAAAGCCCCAAAGTTTCTTAAATGGATATCAGACATGGAGAGGAGAGCAGATGGGAAAAGACAAGACTGCAATCTTTTACTTATATTTTTGTGTTTGGATTTTACTACAAGCAAGTTGCTTTTTGTGGAAAAAAAAAAAAAAAAAAACTTATTGAGTTTCATTTATTTGTTAAACATCTTCTCGGCAATCAAGATTGACAAACAGAAACAGATGGCCCAGCAGACCAAAAGAAAGTCCATAAGTTCTACTTTTATTACAGACAACAAAAATTAGCATTTTAATTTCTTTTGCAACTTGCTGGACAGCATTTTTAATGTTGTATTTCTTCTGCATAAGGTCCAGTAAAGATAGAGAGCCAATGTTTATACCTTCCGGCCACATTCCACGTGTGCCCAGGGTACCCCAACATGACCCAACCGCAGAAATTGATCTCCAATGAGACCTAGGTCAAGGGGGAATGGGGTGAGAGTCTTAGGATCCCTGAAATTCTTTAATAAGAAGTAATTCTTAATAGGTTGCTGCATTTTTTTAAAAAAGTATTATGGTAGGCTTTCCCCACCACCACGATTTTTACTGTTTTTCTTGGGAAAAAAAGTACTAAGTGGAAGTAGAGAAAGAAATACAGATGCAGAAAAATGTGTTGGCAAATTTTTCCCGCAGAGACAACCAGTGTAAACATTTTGACCTATTTCCTTCCAGTCTTTTTTTCTATGCCTTAGTTGAGATCATATTGTACATATAATTTTATTCTGCCTCTTTTACTAAATATATCATAAACA
Source organism: Nomascus leucogenys (assembly GCF_006542625.1). Taxonomy (NCBI): domain Eukaryota; kingdom Metazoa; phylum Chordata; class Mammalia; order Primates; family Hylobatidae; genus Nomascus; species Nomascus leucogenys. The sequence continues at coordinate 11,174,981 of NC_044406.1, forward strand.
TTTCCTATGTCATCAAAAACTCTTTATAAGCATCATTTAAATGGCTGCAAAACGTTACACTGAACCAAGATTTCCTTAACCAACCCCCATCATTGGGCCTTTCACATGGTCTTTAATGTTTTGCTATTATAAATAATTCCAAAAAGAAAATCTTTATGTATAAGTCTTAATCTGTAGTTAGTATTTCCCCAGGATGGAATTTTAGAAGGGGAATTTCTGGGTTACTCATGGGTTTTATTTGTTTGGCTCTGATATACCATCTTCTTTCCTTATACTGTTATCCTTTTTATTATAGATCTTTCACTGGCCAGCTCTTTCCTTTTTTCCTTTGACTCTGCTTTCTACAGTTTCCAAGTCTAGAATTCCAAAGCCAGTCTTACCTGAGACAGAGAGTATTTAAAGAGTTTCTACGGCTGGGCGCGGTGTCTCAAGCCTGTAATCCCAGCACTTTGGGAGGCCAAGGCGGGCAGATCACCTGAGGTCGGGAGTTCGAGACCAGCCTGATCAACATGGAGAAACCCCGTCTCTACTAAAAATACAAAATTAGCTGGGCATGGTGGCACATGTCTGTAATCCCAGCTATTAGGGAGGCTGAGGCAGGAGAATCACTTGAACCTGGGAGGCAGAGGTTGCAGTGAGCCAAGATTGCACCATTGCACTCCAGCCTGGGCAACAAGAGTGAAACTCTGTCTCAAAAAACAAAAAAGAGTTTCTACAACTTCCCCTCATGCAACCCCAACTCAATGGGACTTAAGCTAAGTCATTCTCTCAGTTCTGGTGTCCCGTGAGCTAGCATAATTCACATTCCTTTAGGTTTCTTCTAGTCCAAAGAGCTGAGGGACCTGCTTTCCTGCCTCCAACTTCCTAACTACATTTTACTGTTTTCCACACAGCTGAGAGAGGCTACACACCTCCTCGTGGAAATCCCAGTGTAGCACATACTATCAGAGCCCAGACCATATGTCATGCTGAGCATGCCAGCCCAATTTCCAATGGAGAACACCTGTGAGTCTTTGCCTGTGGGCTCTTCCTGGCCCCAGGAGCATGCTCATGGAGCAGGCCACAAGTGCTGAGGAATTATCATTCCCAGAAAGGCTGTGTTTTGTGTTCTCTTACATGGTGGTCAGTCAGGTGTAGCCACAAGAGGGGACACAGGAGAGGTGCAGGAAAAAGAAGTTTTTTATACTCACAGGTCCTAGAGAAACTGCATGCCAAGAGGAGGGGTCACATGAGAGGGAGCACCAAGGAAGCCGATTCAACCAAGCAGGCAGGGAGCAGACAGAGAGGGTAGAGCCTGTGGGCAAGTGCCATTATCAGGGGGTCAGGGTGGAACACACAAGAAAAGTGCGAGTGAATTTCATTGTTCTGTTTAAATGTTACTAAGTCACAGTGAGGGGAGGATGGGAAAGAGTACTTGCGGCAGGAGCTAACTTTATCACACTGGTATACCTGGTTGCCTGGGCAGCCTGCTCACAACCTGTTTGTGGGGATGTTGAGGCAGCAGGAAAATATGAATTTTGAAAACTTACAATACAAGGAGACACTCCATCAATGATTGACAGAAACTGGTGGATAAATACCCCAGCTCCCTCTCTCCTCAGACAGTATAACTCTGAGGCATGTGGTCTACCTTGTTTCCCAGAGGTTCCCAGCAGGAGTAAGCTCCAGTTGCCTATAGTGGTGCCTTAGTAACAGCGAATGCTTTACTGCTTTATTCTCCCTTCCTGCCTGCCTTCCCCACTCACCTACCTGGGATTCCCATGAGCACCTCCCAAATCAGCTACCTGCTTGTGAATCCTTGTCTTAGGTCTGCATTTTGGAGACTCCAAACTAAGCCAACCAGTGATAACTGTAGGCGAGTCTTCACCAAATGTTCACTCAATACCTGCTATGTAAGTAATACTATAGAGCTCTAGGAATTGCAAGTTTAAGACCTTGCCCTTCAATTTCAGAAATTAATCTTATTTCTGTAATTTTTTCAAACTATGTTCTACTAACTTCTAAGAGCATTAAAAAGCATCAGGAGCATTCCACACGCTATTGTGGCCATCTTAGCAACAGCAAATTCGGAAAAATGTACAGGGGTTGATTAGGGGCCTGATAATCTTAAAATTAATTAACAGTAAGAGAATCTGATTATTCTAAATGGTAATTACTTGTTATTTCCACCACAGGATATGAAGTGCTTGTGATCAACACCTACAGTTTGCTCAGAATTAATTCAGCAGGCTTTCAAGTGGTACACATTGTATATTTTTTGAAAGCAAAGATAAATCTGTGTTAAAACTATAGTCATGACTGGTTTACATTACCCCATATAACACAAGTAACTCTAGCCAGTGGAATAAGCCAGTACTTTGTTGATTCTTGTTAAGTAGCCTTCAGACTTGGAGAGCCTATGTAGTTGTTATCAAAAAGTAATTTCCAAAACGTTTGTCAGTTTTATGAAATAGTCACAAACCCAGAACAAAAAAAAAGTACTTGTTATGAATTCTTAGTTAGAAGTTTATCCCGAGTCTGTTGACTTCAAATTGTGTATAAAATAATATTTACTTAACAGCCTTGGCTATTTAGTTCCCTTTCTGGTCTTCCTAAATTACCATGTTTCTCATTATGGCATTGTAAATAAGCACAGGAATGAAGTTACCTAAAATGGGCATGCTACATACAGCTAGAGAGAGGAGATAGTACATAAGGTTATTTGCCCCTAAAGTAAATAGCCCCACATTTACTGGCCTCAGCAAGGCTAGTAAATATGGGGCTATTTACTTCAGGGGCAAATAACCTTATGTATTTTCGTGATCCCTGGGAACACCATGGCACTCTAAGGTTATATCAAATGATATGCATCCGAAAACTCTATACTTCTTATTGAAGCAAGGAATTAGGTGGAACACTTTAGAAAAATATGGCAAAATATAACACTTAAAAATTGAGATGCATAGAGGAATAAACCTCGGTATCTGGCACACTGAACACATGTGAAATATTTCATTCCCAAACAATGCTGGAGAAGTGGGGTGTGGCTGCATTAAACATCTCATCTAATTAGTAGTGTCTGTTCTGGGTAGCTGTATTACAGCCGTTTCACTTGTGCTCAACTCATTGTGCCAATGTAAATACCGCCTGCCTAAAATCATTACGAGAGAATAATGTTTTCCCTTCAGCTAAAAAATGACATATCAAAAGCAAATGCACTCACCACTGTATGATTTGCTCGTTAATCATTACTAAAGTTGGCCTATAATTACAAAGATACTGATGAGAACACCCTGTCACATCACTTCAGCTCTGCAGCAGGACTTTTAAAAGTCACGTTGAGCATGTTTAAAGCTATTCTTTCGGTTTCTTGCTGTCGTTTGTTTGTTTGTTTGTTTGTTTGTTTTTTAAAGAGGGCAGCTATTCTCTTAAAACATCTTGCATAAATGGATGAATTCAAGCTCTGGGAGACAAATCATCCATTTATCCAGTCTTCTAAGACACTACTCATAGCAAAGGATGGGATAGGTGTGGATGGAGGGGAACTTTAGAAATAACAGGATTCTCCTGGTATTAAAGCAAAAACTCCATCCAGGAATACACACACACACACACACGCACACACACGCACCCCACACACACCTTTTATCATACTTTTTTCAACAGCTTTATTACAGTAAAATACACATAACATAAAATGTACCATTTTAAACATTTAAAAGTGTACAATTTAGTGGCATTAAGTACATTCAAAATGTTTTACAACCATTGCCACTACCTAGTTTCACAACTTTTTCATCACCCCGAAAGGAAACCCCGTATTCATTAAGCATCACTCCTCATTCCCTCATTCTCCTCCACCCCCAGCCCAAGGCAACTACTAATCTACTTTCTGTCCCTATAGATTAGCCTATTCTGGACATTTCCTGTAAGTGGAATCATACAATATGTGGCCTTTTGTGCCTGGTGTCTTTCACTTAGCAAAATATTTTCCAGGTTCATCCCTGTTGTAGCATGTGTCAGAACTTCATTCCTTTTTATGGTTGAATAATATTTCATTGTACAGATGGACCACATTTGATTTATCTATTTCATCATATTGCTTTTTAAATTTAATTGATCTTAAGTATACTTGTATTTGAGAAGGATGAGAGTCCTTTTTTAAATTCATTTTATTTGAAAACCAAAGTATAGGTCACCCTAGTTGGCTTTTGTATCTCTAGTTTAGTACAACAAATAGAGGGTTAAGCCTCTGTGTTGTTTCTAGAGTCAATTACTAGAATTCTTTACACAACAGCCTCAATGTCTTAAGACTATATAGCATGGAAAACATTAGTTTGAACCATAGGCAATTGCCAATATTTGACCATTTTCATTTATAAAATAACAATTGTATGATTCAAACTATTTACCTCTGTATTAGCTTTCATAGAGAATGTAATTCTTTTTAAAAATAAACAAACAATGCCTGGAACATAGTAGATCTCTACTAGGTGTGAGTTCCCTTCCCCTTAGGCTTCTTTAAAATTATGCAACAATGGTGATTCTCAGATAAAGTGACTTTACCAAGACCCTGCAGCAAGGGATGCCCCAGTATCACAGCACCCTTCTAGGCAGGTTCTCCCATTGTACTTCCAATTTCTGAGGAAGAATTGTGCCACATGGCCCCTCTTTCTAATAAAAGAAAGGAGAGGATCATAAAGCACAAAGAGCCCATAAGATGAGGAAGAATATGAAGTCAACTTTCAATTGTAAGGAAAGGTCTCGTCTCTACCCTGCCCAGTAAGATCACAGGATCACAAGTTACCAAGAAGAGGCTAAAACTCAGGTTGCAGGTACATAAAGCATGAGTGCTTGAGAGAGAGAGAGAGAGAGAGAGAGAGAGAGTACTTGTCTGCTCACATGCCCATATGCCCTTAATGTGAATAACAATGGGATTATGAATCATTTTAGGACTATCAATGGCTCTTCTCCACTCTCATTAATTAGATGATTAATGATCAATTCATCATAAACCCAACATTAGATCTGACTACCACCTCATCTTGAACACTGTGCTCAAAGCTCTCTATTAAAAGCAGAACTTGTGTGCTTTTGCAGCCATTGTTTTAAAAGATCCCTGGAAATGTGCTCAGTTAAAACATGGAAGATGGTAGTGGTAGTTCTGATCTGGTGACTAAATCAAACTTACTAACTTACAGACATGACAGAGTTTTGACTGCATCTATAATTTGCATTTTGTCCTTGAATCGGACATGCACCAAGCATTTTATTTTTTAGCAAAATTATTGCATACTTAAGATGGAAAACAACTGTTACAAGGTTCGCATTATGTTACCAGTAATCAGATAAAATGTTTTCTTTGCTTCTAGTCTCCCAAATCAGCATTTATTAGTGCTGCAAAAAAGGCAAGATTAAAGTCCAATCCAGTCAAAGTACGCTTCTCTGAGGAGGTCATCATCAACGGCCAAGTGTCGGTGAGTTTACAGTCGCCTGCTTTGTGACTCAGAGAGAGTCAATGAGGCAGAAGCTTTGCACTCAAAGTCAGCAGTCCCACTGGAATGATTGATCTGAAATTGGTTGTTGGTTTTTACAGAGGTGTCAAATCTCAAGGTTGTAAAGGGCTTGAGAGATCATCAGGTTGGGCCTGACTCTCCTGTAGCATGGTCAGAATATGTGGTAGTCCAGGATTTCCTAGAATGCCTCCAGTGTCAGAGACATCACTACTTTGCAAAGGAGTTCATATGATTTGGGATCACTGACACTGCCTCATTCATACTCAGTAAAATATGCCTCTTTGAAACTTCCACCTATTTCTTCCCATTCTGCTAACTAAGCATTCTTCCATGTGATAGTGCTTTATGTATTTTTGAGAAAGGTATTGTTTCTCCTTTTTACTTCCCCAGAAAGGCCTAATCTTTCAACTAATCAGGCAAAGAAGTTAAAATGATGGAAAAATTTTATGTAGGCAACAAGAACTGAAGAAATACCGCCCACATCTCCATAAATAGGTCCTGATAGAAATCATGATTACTCAGGCACTTAATTGATCTTCAAAATGAATAATGCAACTATCAACAGGATGTTTTTGACTTTTTCTCCCAAAAATATACTGAAGTGTTTTCAGTTTTTAGAAAACTATCATCCAAGGCACTAATATTTTTTGGACCTTTGAAATGCCAGAGCGTTGGTGTTCTGTTGGTATTGTTTAAATAAATCCACGAGGATAAAATCTCACTTACGATATATGCATTATTGATCACAAACTCTTCTCTGAGGTTGGTTCTGGATCTGAATCTGAAGATGTAGGCCTGTACATCCTGGGCAAGGCACTCACGCTCCAAGTGTCTTTGAATCAAAACTTACTGATCTAGGGCTGCTCCACTTGGGGTCCAGCTATTGTGATGCCTGTAGGGAAGGCTAGAGGCTGTGGCTGTGCTGCCCTGTGAGCATGGTCTGTTCTGTGCCTCTCAATGCGTCCCATCACTCTGGAGGCACGGTCACTGTACATTATTAATTTACAACAAGACTGTCCCAGCTGAAGGGTGGAAGGTACAGAGGAATCAATACATAGCAGAAAGTCCTCTGAAACTTACCTTTTCTGCCCAGAGCTTTCGAGCATGTAATTGGGCAACCAGGTAGTTTATGCATCTTTAGAAAGAGTATGATTCTAGAAGCTGCTTACAGCAGTGTCAGTTCATCCCTGGATATAGCAGGACTCCTGCAAGGCAGCTGATGTGTGAGGACACCGCTGAGGATAATCATCTCCTGAAGCCTCCACAGCCCTGCCACAGGCTTGTGGATGGCAGGGATGTTCAGTCATGTGGATGCTCCTCAGACTTCATGACTGTCTTCATTTCCAGTTTACCCTTGCTCTTCTGAGTCACTGAGTGCAATTTCTTCTGGACTGGGATCCAGATTTATTCAGTGACTTGAGAGCAAGACTGTGCGGGAAGTCCACAGGAGCAGAAAGGAGGGGGAGGAAATTCAGGAAAAGAAATAGGAAGTGAAAGGCAGGAGGCCCATTATGGAAATACTTAGGGACTGAATTCTCTCTGACACTGGCAAATTCCTGAACATCTTGCCTTCAGTTCCCTCATGTGCAAAACAAGGGATGTGTGCACTCATGACTGCTGAGTTCTCCTCAACTACTAGGACTTTATGACCAACTACATGTGAATAACTCAGCTCACTCCTGGGACTTATAGAACTCATTCAGTGTGCCCTCTCCCTCCCTCTTTCTTCTCTCTCATCTCTCACTACTTCCAATGAAAGAAAAAATGCAAAGAAATAACATTTCTATTGTTTGCTTTTTGTCATATTTCAAGCTGGCATCTTTTTCTGAGTTATTTCTAGATTATGATCTTGTTCATTATAGACAATGTTTTACTCTCTTAACACACTAAGCCATTCCTTATCTTTTCCCTTGGAGTTTTGTTTTTGTTTTTGTTTTTGTTTTTTGCAGTTGCAAGATTTAATGGAGTTCCCTTGGAGTTTAAGAATCATTCCTAACTGGGTGAAAATACTTTCACAAAATAACTTTACACTTGAAGCTTATTTATGCTGGTGACTCACCATCATGACACTGCCAGGCAACAACAGTACCTCATCAAACAGCATCATTGCTGGTCTTTGTTCTGCTCAAGACATCCTGCCCTGCTTAGGTCTGGGCTTGTAGTTCCAAATGTCAAAGCCTAATTACAAAAGAATCATATCTGCAATCATGTTTGCCAGTGGGGAATCCTGAGTTAAAAAAAAAACTCATCTGATTGATTTTCTGATGAGCAAATGTATTTTGCTATGAGCAACTTAACTCACGTATCACCAAAGGAACGCCTTGTTGGCCTTAGAGAGTTTGATTGTTTTTTAATGCCATGCTTAGAATAAACTATAGATGTGCTGCTACTGCAAAGAGAAGAGTTATTATTTGATCAACTTATGCCCTCCCCTTTTTTTGTTAAACAGGAAACTGTTAAGGACAACTCACTTCTTTTTATGCCAAATGTTTTGAAAGTCTATCTGGAAAATGGGCAGACCAAATCATTTCGTTTTGACTGCAGCACTTCCATTAAGGTAAGATGACCTGGTAAACTCTGTCCCTGGACTCTTTCAGGTACAACATGCAGGACACTGTGAGCCATTGTAGCAGCATCTTCTTTCAGAACTATCCCTTTGTTTCTGCAATTTTGTTGATTGCCTCCATATAATGTAGTCTGTGAATACTTCAAACCAAACCAAAGCCAAAAGCTTAAACCAAGAAGGTTCTGCTCTTTTATTTCTCTTGGTGTTGCAGAACAATATAATATGCTGTCAGTGAAGAAACACTAGAGCTAGTCATTTTAATGCAACTACAGGTTAATTAAAATAGTGTGACTATCACCAAGAAGGCTTGGCACCCTGCCCAAGGCCAGCATGATTTCTCAGCAATATCAGCTGCTCAGAAGATTAAGATGTTAGCTGTTAATTGAATATTTGCTACTTTGGTGTCCAGCAAAAAACAAGGGGTAGAATAATGTAAAAGTAACATTTACTTTTAATTTCTGTAACCAATTTCATGGTAATGATGCATAAAGAGGCAGAAATGAGGCCTGCTTCTTAGAAGAAGGGCTGGAAAGGAAGACTCACAAAGCAATCCTAGTCTTTCAGAGCCACAGGTGAGTTTTAGATAATAGATATTATAGCAAAGCATATGGTTTTTTTTCCCCACATGCCTTCTTCCTGGAAAAGAAAAGTACAGAGTCTCTTCCTTTTATTGGACAAAAGTGTATTCAGAAATTGATTGCTCCCTAATGCTTCATCAGCCTAAAATAGGCTTTCTTCACATGGCACAGTAAAAAAGATTTTATGAAGGTAAAAGAGTACCTAGTGATTATCTGTATAATAATCTATCAAGAGAATATCAACCCTCTGTTAAAAAATGTCTATCAATATCCGACCTCTAATTCTTGGTTTTTTTTAATTAATCAGCATAGACCTCACACGTAGAAGCATTTCTGCAAAGACCCACTCACTGTGTATTCTTATTGTCATGATACCAGCAAGCAGCTTGTTTCGAATTGCTATAAGTATGTAGTGGCTTAATAGGTCATGCAGTGGAAAATATTAGATTGATGTTGGAGCATTAAATCATCCTTAAATCATTCCAGATGAAATATTAACTTCCTTCATACAAGACTTCTAATTTTAAATGGTGATGACTAGAAAGGTCTTCTTCCCTTTTTCCTCATTCATTATCAATTTGTGGTGAGACGTTAATGTAATTATTGATCAACTAACCCAAGAGTAGGCAAACTTTTTCTGGAAAGGGCTAGATAGTAAATATTTTAGGCTTTGTGGGCCATTTGATCTCTGTTTCAACTACTGAACTCTGTCATTGTATCAGGAAAGCAGCCATGAACAGGTGGGTTTGGTTAGTCCTTAATACAATGCTCAGTTTTGATAATTCACTCAAAGGACTCACAGAACTCAGCAATTTGTTATACTCACAATTACAGTATATTATAGCAAAAGAATACAGAATAGAATTAGCAATGGGAAAGGCTCATAGTCAGGGCACAGGAGAGATTGAGTGGAAAGCCTCCAGATGTCCTCTTCCAGTGGATTCATACAGATAATGCTTAATTCTCCCAGAAATGATGCATGACAATATGCATCAAGTACTGCCAACCAGGGATGTTCACCCGAGCCTTGGTGTCCAGAGTTTTTATCGGGGGGTTTCCACATAGACACAGCTAACCACCTGCATGGTTGACCTTAGTATCCAGTCTCTCTAGAGTTAGAGCTGATACCATATGGCCCAATGTTCTCACTATAAATCAATTGTTAGCACAGACTATCTGGTATGGCCCAAGGCCACCCAGTAAACAAAAACACTCCTATCAGACAGGACAGTCCAAGGGCTTACAGGTTACTTCCTAAGAGTGGGAGAAAAAGAGCAAATTTTTCTTTAGGCAAGGTTAATCTGTTATTTCACAGTCAATATGTGAACAAATGGGCATGGCCAGATATAACCCACAGGTCATGGTTGGCAGACCTCTGAAATAACCCACAGAGCTACATTATTACAGCTCTTTCTGACACCATGGCCTTGTTTTGTGTTGCCAACTGGTCAACTCCCTGCCATTGGACTCCCTGCCATTGGACTCCCTACCCCACCTGAAGACCTAGGTAAAGACTTGAATGCATTTCTTAACAGAAATAAATCTAAATTTAAGAAAGCCCTGTTGTCCATTCCCTCCAGCCTCTTTATTACGGAACATATGCAAGACTAAGTTTGATTTCCCCGAGGATTGCAGATGACAATGAGAAGACAGGAAGAAATGCAAAGAGTTCACATCAAATTCAAGTTATCTTATCTTATACCTAACAGCCTCATTATTACAATAGACACTGGCTGGTAGGTGTAAAGTAGAAATAGTATAGTTATGAAAGGAATATGACACTGTGTAACAAAAATTGCCAAAATTCTTGCTGCAGAATTACAATAGGGAAAAACTATTGCTATTGATTTTTCAATGTCCTCCCTGGTGGTTCAGGAAAATGCTTTATAAAGTATGTTTGCCACACAAAGGCTGGTTTTGTTTTCTCTTTCCTGGGCTTTAAGAGAAAATTATAAAGCGGGGAAATCTTTTTTTTTTTTTTAATTCAACATAGTCAAGGCATTTCTCTTGAATGATTTTTTTTCAGGAGAGGGTGGATGTGGGGATCTTTGATTTAATGGGGCCTGAAGAAATTGAAAAAGGACCACAGAGAAGGATTAAAACATCAGAAAAGTCAGTAAAATAAAACTATAAGTTTTCACTCTAAGGTTTCTGGATCTTGGCACTGTTGAGATATTGGGCCAAATCATTCTTTTCTGTGGGGCTGTCTCTGCATTGCAAGATGTTGAGCAGCATTTCTGGCCTCTACATCCTCCATGGCAGTAGTGTCCCCAACCCTATTGTGACAACCAAAAATGTCTCCAGCAATTTCCAAATGTTGCAGTGGGACAAAACTTCCCTATACAATTTTTAGCATCTGAGTCTAAATTATCTTCGAGGGATCCTTTACCAGTTTTCAAGTACATGAAAAAAGTATAGGTTGAAGAGATTAGTTTTACATTGTAGTAAATGTGTGTGTTTGTATATGGAACACCTTTCTGATCATAAATGCTTAATCCTATAAAAGACTGCTGACAAAGCTTGCTCATTCCACCTTCCCCAGAGATGTAAAATAAATATATGTATATTATTATGGTGCCCTCACTCTGTGCCAAACAGTGTTATAATAAACGCTTTGTATGTGTGAACTCATTTAATCTTTATATCCGTTCTGAGATAAGCATTATTATTATCCCCAGTTTACACACAGGGAAACTAAGATACTTAGCGACTAAATAACTTCCCCAAAGCTGCACAGCTAATAAGTAGTAGAGCTGGGACTAGAAGCCTAACTGTTTCCTTAGCCCCCATTCCTTACAACCACCACTGCTCTTTCAGAAGGGTAAGCCAGGGTCAGCAAGCAGATATTTGTCTTCACAGTCTCTGTTGCAACTACTCAACTCTGCTGATGCAGCACACAAGAGCAGCCATAGATTTTGGATAAACAAATGGGTATGACCATGTCCCATTAAAACTTTATTTACAAAAGCTGATGGTGAGCTAGTTTTGGCATGCAGGCCATGTTTTCCAACCCTTGGGGCAGACCACTTTCAGAACTGGTTTAATTGCTACCCCATTTAGAAAAAAGGAGAATTGAACTGGCTACACTGCATAATCTATTGACAACCTTTCTATATCAAGAGCTTACATGATATTAAGCTCCTCCTCCAGCTATTTACCTTGTTAACTCTCTATTTTGAACTCCATAAAGATTTTGAATGATCGAGGAGGCCAGGAAAAGGGCAAGAGAAGGAAGGCTTCATTTCTGCATCTTTTTGGATCTTTGGAGCATTAAATTTCAGAATCAACCAAACGTATAAAATTTCAAGACTGGCAGCCTACATGTGTAACACTTTTCAGTCATGGTAGACTCCACAAGATGGCAGCTTCGATTTTGGTCTCATCATGTTCATGTTTCCTCTGTAAGGATGTCATCTTAACCCTTCAAGAGAAGCTCTCCATCAAAGGCATTGAACACTTCTCTCTCATGCTGGAGCAGAGGACAGAAGGGGCCGGAACCAAGCTGCTCTTGCTTCATGAACAGGAGACTCTAACTCAGGTCTGTGAAATCTCCCCCTCAAGTGATGAGGCTGCTGGTTAGAGCACAGGTTGCCCAGTCCAAGATTTCTCTCCCACTCTAATCCTGTAAATGTATTAATTGTATCCCTGGGTATCCTCTGTAAAGGAAGTGCTGGCATTCTTAATGCATTTTACACCTCAAGGTCATGTTTCCCTTTCTGCCCATCTTTTGCAGACTGTCAGTCTCACAGCTAGATTTGTCACTCAAAGTCTCACCAGCTGCACATTGAGAATATAGTTCTGTAAAATTATATTTTATGGGATTACAGTGATCTGTTCACCTGTTTTGGTCAAGAATCTCTTGAAACCACTAAAAAGAAATGGTTTCTGGGATTATTTAAATTAATCCAAAATCATATTTAGTTGTTTGAAATTCTGGGTGCATACTTGACTATTTTTGGAAGCCTGAAATCTCTGCCCCAGTCCTGCCCGCTATAAATATGTGATCTACCAATGTGTCCCAGTTCCTGATTACCAAGATGCCACCCCCATCTGTTCCCTGGGGAGACAAGCAGGCTGCTTGGCTGCTGAATTCAGCGCAGCACCCTGATTTTTCTTGTGACACAAGCAAAGTCTTTGTTGAATGTATAAAAGATTTCAACAAATTCCTCTTCCACAGGAGAGATCAATGATAACAGAACTTTATGGAGAGGGGTAGGAGGGGACACCAGGAGGAGAAGCATCAGATGCTGCCAGCTGGAGGGAGGGGCAAAAAGTGTTGTCACACTAAAGTGCTTCTTGGTTGTTGTATATAAAAGCTGGTGTCCCACACATTGGGTCCTGCAAATATCTCCGATTCTCTTGATTCAGTCCAACTTTTTGTAATAGATTAGTTCAAAAGTTGCCATCTGTGATTTATATTCCTCTACCTAAACTTGGCTTATTATTTCCATCAAGTTTTTTTTTGTTTTTTTTGTTGTTGTTGTGTTGTTTTGTTTTGTTTTGTTTTAGACAGAGTCTCACTCTGCTGCCAAGGGTGGAGTGCAGTGGCGCAATCATAGCTTATTGCAGGCTTGAACTCCTGGGCTCAAACGATCCTCCCACCTTAGCCTCCCAAAGTGCTGGGATTACAGGAATGAGCCCCCATGCCTGGCCTCTATTGAGTCTAAATCTACCTATAGATATTTTAAATCACTTCTAATGGTTATTATTTTAACCTGTGCCAAACACGCTTGGAAATAAAGGACTTATTTTATGCTTCATTACAGGGGCACAACCCCTGACATACAGAATCTCTCATGTGAAAGGTCAGTGTCTGGATCTGAGTTCCTCCGGAAGCAGAACTTAAGGATTTGAATGCATGTAGTTTATTTGGGAAGAGATATCTGGAAATACCCACAGAGGAATGGGGAAGAGAGATGAGAAAAATTGAGAGGCCAATAAAGAATGTATTATCAAACCAGTTTCCACTGTGGGTAACTGGAGCTCAGTCCTACTGGAGAGCATTGGGAGACAGTGTAGGACACACCTCAGAGGTATCCCACCGAGAGGCGAGGGGCTGGGACATGTGCCTACCGACATGCTGTCTGTTATTGATGGTGGGCTGCTCTCTTGTTATTCAGGTTTGCTTTGTGCTATCGAATGGTCACAGGTGTTTGCTGTAAATATCCTTCAGCTTATAGCAATAAATGTCAAGGGGAAATGGGCAGACATCCAGTTACTACGAGTCTAATGAAACCCCCCACAACGTTTTGATCTTTCTGGTTATACCTCCTCTCTAAACTTTTATCTACTACATAGCCTTTATAGGAAAGCTTCATGCTGATTTAGTTGGACAAAGATTCTCTCAAAGTCTCTTCTGATGCTAGGTAAACAAAACTTCCCGCTCCAATTACTATATTTCTTTTAAAATGCTGGAAGGAAACAACTTCTAATAATCATTCTTTGTTTAACTTTATTTTTCATTATAGAATCAGAACTAAAAGTGAAGTGCTAAAAATCAAGTATAATCTCTAGAAAAGAAAACGGATTTAAATATCCTGAAACAAACCAGCTATATGCCTTTAAAATTAATGCATATGAAAAAATTGATTGCTAAAATATTTGTAGGCATGATAAAAGTGGAGAGTAAGAAATTATATTTTTTCCAATAACAAAATCATTTTAAAACATTTAATTTCTATGAAAACATCCCAGTGGAACTTTTAAGCAACTTTACCTGAATTTATAGTGGTTTGATACTAAACTTCTGCTAGAAAATATTATTTATATACTACTTAAAGTTTCCAAGAATTTGTTTCTGTTTATTTGTTTGTTTATTTTAGAAAGTGTTATGGACTGCCATTTCTAATGACTTGAAACAACCTTTTTGCATTACATTACTTCATTTCCCAAAACCAGCGTAACCTTCTGATACTAAAAGTAAACTCAAGATAAGATGGCTTATGGAAAATTCAGGAAAGAAAAGTTGAACCAGTAATTAAAGGAGTCAGAGATATGGTGATTCCTGACTTTCTAACACACCAGAACAAACCTTCTGGCAAAATAGCCCATGAAGTCGCTGTGAAACACAACAGCAAGGCTGGCCAGCACTAGCGGCCTCTTAGGGTCCCCAGTTTCTTTGTTCCTGGTTTGCTTTACCATCAGCCAGTGATGAGTAGCCCACAGCCAGAAAGCTGGTGCGACTACTCAGGATGCCCACATGTGTACAAGTAGGGTGTCTTTTTCCATTGGAATTCTTCTGTTCAACAAAGTTAGCGAACTGTAAATGCATACACATGCATGCATACACACACCATGGGACTCAATGAAGCTATTTTATTTTAAATTTTTTAATTGCAGCTCGCAAACATTTTTGAATTGCCAGATCTGTCCCCTGCATAAGAGTATTACACACAACTGTGTTGGTTCATGCTGCATGGTTTTCATTTTGTTTTGTTGACTCCTTGAAGGGAAATCAATGAGCTCTTGCCTTCTTTCTTAGAGTCCAATGTCTTTCATTCATTCCAGTGTTTATTAAACACCTATTGTTTATTAATTGATTTCCTTTTGTTGCAAAAGGAATTAAGAAATGAACTTCTAGTATGTGACACATATTATGCTGTATAAAATGAAAACAAACTGAAATGAGCCATGGTCCTTAACCCTGAAGAGCCCGTGGTATATTTTAAGCTCCATTGAGCAAGTGGAACAATATCATCATGATATCAGAAGTTTGGAGTAGTTTGAAAACTTGTAGAATCTGATGTACTACATGGGCCAAAACTTCTGTCTTCCTACTTTCCGATGTGATGTCATCTAGGGTTGACACTATCATGTTTTCATTGCAATAGTGAGTCTGGAGTCTAATTTGGAAAAACAAAACAAAACACAGCAATGTTATGCAATAATAAACCACACTGGACAATCTCTCTGCTGTCTCTTTGGATCTCCTTTTTGTACTCCCCAATGTAGATTTGGGGTGCTATCACTAACAGCCAGCATCTGCAGATCTTCTTCCAAGGACTGCCCTCAGACTACCGGAGCCCATCGTGTCCAAACCTGGAAACTCATATCCCCTGGGACAGCTCTAAATGAATGACTCATCAGTGCTCCTTTGGCTGAGGTCTCAGCAGCTCTGTGGTATAGCTACCACTCCAGGGTTTCCTGCAGGATCAGGCTATAGCTACTCTCTGCTGGGGTTCCCTGAGGAGGCACCCTTGCTTGGCTTCCTCTTCTTTCCTGACCTGCTTCCCCCACTCCCTTACTAGCCTCCCCTGGGAGCACTTTCTTAATAAGTCCCTTGCACACAACCCCTCATCTCAGGGTCTGCTTCTGGGGAACCCAACCTGAGTGGCAAGGTTATGTGTAGTTTTCAGGGAATGAGTATCTATAAATACTAAAAGAATATCCGTTGATTCTTTCCTTAGTGTCCAAAAAAAGTTGACTGCTTCAGTATCCCTCAGCCATTTCTCAGTCAGCACTGAAGGGTTCTTGTGTGATTGGTCTACTCTTCCAGGTGACACAGAGGCCCAGCTCCCATAAGATGAGATGTCTTTTCCGAATTAGCTTCGTTCCAAAAGATCCAATTGACCTTTTAAGGAGAGATCCAGTTGCTTTCGAGTATCTCTATGTTCAGGTATGTTAAAATTTTGGCATGTTTTATATCAATGTTGTGACATAAACTAACTTCGGGGCTTTGCCCTGAATTCTTTAACTTGAAATCTTTCTTTTTTGTCCCCTACCTCAAGCTCAGTGAATCATACAATAATTCTGTGATGCTCTTTTTATTTTTACGTTTGATTTTGAAATAACTTCATACTTCCAAAAAAGTTGCAAGAGTAGTCATCGATACCCTTCATCCAGATTCACCAGTTGTTAACATTTTACCACATTTACTTTCTCTTTAGTATATGCACATTTTCTCTGCTCACACAAATACACATACAAAAGTAATTTTTTTCTAAACCATATGAAGGTCAATTACCAAAATAATTCTGGTTTACTCCTAAATACTTTGGCGTGTGTTTTCTAATAACAAAGACATTTTCTTATACAATTATTATACAAGTAACAAAATCAGGAAAGTAAACACTGATACATTTCCATTATCTCATCTACAGTTTATATCCATATTATGCCTATTATCCTCAAAATGTCTTTTATATATACATTTTTTCTAGAACAAGATGCACTGCAGGATCCCATTTTGCACTTAGTTGTCATGTCTCTTTAATCTCCTTAAATCTGGAACATTCCTCTGCCCTTTTTTGCCTTTCACCACCTTGATAGTTTTGAGGAGTACTAGTCAGCTATTTTATAGAAATCTCTCAATTTGGGTTTCTCTGATGTTTTCTTATGATTAGATTGATGTCATACATTTTGGGAAGAACACGAGTGACTTTGTGTCCTCAGTGTAACCCATCAAGAGGCACATGATGTCAGTTTATCCCTTTAATGGCAAAACGAACTTCGACTCTTGGTTAAGGTGATGTTCTCCGAATTCACCCAAAAGCTACTACTCTTCCTTTTGTAATTAAAAAGTAATTTGTGGAGAGTCACTTTGTAACTCTTTTTGTTTATTTATTTTGAGATAGAATCTTGCTCTTGTCACCCAGGCTGGAGTGCAATGGCACGATCTTGGCTCACTGCAACCTCTGCCTCCCGGGTTCAAGTGATTCTCCTGCCTCAGCCTCCCAAGTAGTTGGGATTACAGGTGCCTGACACCACGCCCAGCTAATTTTTGTATTTTTAGTAGAGACAGGGTTTTGCCATGTTGGCCAGGCTGGTCTGAAACTCCTGACTTCACGATCCACGCACCTTGGCCTCCCAAAGTGCTGGGATTACAGGCGTGAGCCACCGTGCCCGGCCTGTAACTCTTATTATCTTCTTCATCAAACTCTCACCCACTAGTTTTAGTACCGAATGATGATTTTTTTTTTCTTTTTTTGAGACGGAGTTTTGCTCGTTGCCCAGGCTGGAGTGCAATGGCACGATCTTGGCTCACCGCAACCTCTGCCTCCTGGGTTCAAGAGATTCTACTACCTCAGCCTCCCACGTAGCTGGGATTACAGGCATGCACCACTACGCCAGGCTAATTCTGTATTTTTAGTAGATATGGGGTTTCTCCATGTTGGTCAGGTTGGTCTCGAACTCCCACCCTCAGGTGATCTGCCCACCTCAGTCTCCCAAAGTGCTGGGATTATAGGCGTGAGCCATTGCGCCCAGCCCTAATTGATTATTCTTATCTGAATCCATTATTATAATTGTGGTTGAAAATTATGATTTTTCTAATTTCATTATTGCTTCTGCATTTATTAATTGGTATGATGAGAGTTTTCCCTTCTCCTTTATTTACTTATTTATTCATTCATTTGATGCTTAGATTATTCTGAAAAATTGTGATATTCATTTTACCGAATTGTTAATTTCAAGGTGGTAAAACTTGAAGAGAACAGTCTTTTCCAGACTGATACCTGATTCTGAGCTATAATTCCCCAAAGATGAAAGTTTCCAGGAATGAGTATCTGGTGTAGTTTGTTCCAAAGGGAATTTATCCAAGTTGATATTTATGAGGTGTTCCTATATTTTACTATAGCTGCTTCCTATTACTCTCGCTTAAATTTCCAATATAATCACATTAAACAGTAAGAACCAACTTACCTAATCCTTAGACAACTTAGACATCTAGCAGTAGAACTAACTACTTGAAGAGGTTGCAAATCTAAACATAACCTCCCCCTCCCCACTGCCAGAAAGAGAGAAAAAACAAAAATGAAGCAAAAAAAAAAAAAAAAAAGACATGCTGTCTTTGAGAATATCTGTATAAGGCAAACATTGCTGGAACCATATATAAAATATATAAAGCAAAAAAGTAAGAAAAATATAATAAAAAGAAGCATTTGTTAACTCTAGGTAGTTAATAACACTAATGTTTGCTCTACTATTTTCAATACTTTCTTGTATATTTCAAAACATTTGTAATCTTCAAAAACTGGGTAGAAAAAAAAGTAGGTGGAAGATGGAAGAGAGACTAGACAAGGTAGGTACCAGAGGTTAAGAACGGTGACATAAATTAAAATGGCAATAAGCCCTGAAGATCACAGGTTAAGTCAGACAGGAAAGACACAGAACATACAAGAATTTTCTAGCAGATGGGGGCACTCAGGGTGAGGCCAGTCAAATTTTCCCCACCTCAGTGGTCTTTGGAAGACTGTGGTACTTACAGCTCAGTGGGATGATTAACGTTCAAGAAGATAACCCTACATCATTGGGAAAAGTCAAGTCCTGTTCAGTGAACCCTGTTGACCAAGTAAAGAAATGTGTAGTGTGCTTTAAAATATTTTCCACCCCGAACAACGAAACTGCCACGTTTTGGGTTTTTTTAATGTTAAGCTTTGATCACCTGGACCCCTCACTTGTCAACAATATCTCCTTGTCCCCAGCAGGCGTGACTGCATGAAACAGAGCCTGGTTCTCAGCCGATCTGTTACTGCATCTTATCTTCCCCATGTCCCTGCTAAGAACCAACCCAGGGCTCTGCTACTGCAGCTCAGATCATGTGCTACATCGTTAGTTGCAAGTAAATAGTTACAGGTGCTGGTCAGTAGTCGCTGTAGACAGTGAGTGCATTCAGTGGTTGTTCTCTATAATTATATACTCACCCCATTCACAAGATGGTGCTTTACAACTATTTTACTCTGCTTCCATTTAAACATCACGAGTCCATTGCATTTATAAAAGAACAATATGGTTGCATTTGTCTTGGGGAGAGGAGACCTCTTAAGTAGACAAGGAGTACAGTTAAACCCAGTTCTGTTTAAGGTGCGTTTGCACAAATCTAATGCAGTTTAGGGAGATCTTTCTTGTTCAACAGACACATGTTTTATACATGTGAGACTGTCCTCGGAACACAAAAATGTGTCTGGAAATCTTGCCCAGGGACTAACAGAAAAAGACTGAGGATGTTTCTGCTTTCTTGCCTTGGGTATAAAATAGGCAGTGAATTAGCCACCTCTTCAAGGCATAGCCAGAGGGGGAAAAACAGAAAAACAAGTATGGTAGGCAGTAAAGACCAAAATAAAGCAACTGTCATATATCCTCCGCTGAAACAGGAAATCAGAATGTCTTTGCCTCAGACCCTCTTCTTTGAAATGCCTTGTATCACAGAATACATGCTACCATAAGTCTAAAATAACATCTAATATAAGTCAACAGATCTGCAAATGGTGTCTGGGTGCCCATGTTGATTTCAAGATACTAAAAAGATGCAACAAAACAAGCCTAGAGAACAAAAGAGTAAGCAGGAGCAACATGTATCGCTTTACAAAGATAAAATCAATTTAACTTAGTGGGCTTCTAACGAGGACAGTAGCCATTGACTAGATGAATCATGATGATGAAAACAGAAGTTGCAATACTAATATCTATTAATCTCCTAGTTCTTAATGGTCCATGACATATTTTACAGATTTTAGCATATATATTAACAATAAATGCTAATAGTCCAGATTGTTCAAATTTATCATTACAATGGGCTATACTGACATTTACCTGTCCACTATCTGTTAAGAGAAAGACTGTTATGTCAATTAGCAAATGAGTAAGACCTAAGAGGCTCCAAAACGTTTTCAAATACTGTAGTACTATTGGTTTCCTTTTTTTTTTATTTTTTTTTTTATTATTATACTTTAGGTTTTAGGGTACATGTGCACAATGTGCAGGTTTGTTACATATGTATCCATGTGCCATGTTGTTTTGCTGCACCCATTAACTCGTCATTTAGCATTAGGTATATCTCCTAATGCTGTCCCTCCCCCCTCCCCCCACCCCACAACAGTCCCCGGAGTGTGATGTTCCCCTTCCTGTGTCCATGAGTTCTCATTGTTCAATTCCCACGTATGAGTGAGAACATGCGGTGTTTGGTTTTTTGTCCTTGCGATAGTTTACTGAGAATGATGTTTTCCAGTTTCATTGGTTTCCTTTTTAAGACCTAACATGTTAGTTATAAATGAACATTCTGGAAGCCTCAAGTGGAGCCTTTTGGGATCTCTATTTAGCAAAACAGATACTACCCATTTGCTTGTATAATTGTATTTTAAGTAATATAGTTGAGAGTAATAAAAGCATTATTAGTACCAAATATATATATATATTTGGAATATATATATATTCCAAATTTCACACTCATTCTCCAGGATCAGTCTGAACTAATTATATAATGTAATTAATCACCTTGTCAAAAAATTCATCCAGAAGTCTAGTTAAATACAGGGTAAAGCAGTGATGGGAAATATGGTCCCAGCTGTGACTCTTAGGAGAAGTAATAGTGATGGCTCATCTTTATCAAGTATCTTCCATTTCATGAAACATATTTACAGGTATCATGGCAACCTTGCGAGTTCATTGCTAACTCTCAAGTTAGTTGTTTTTGAGACTTAACCCATTTTTCTGATAAGGAAACTGAGGCTCAAGAGAGATGAAATGCCATGTTCAAGGTCATTTTATTAGAAGTTGACAGAACCTAGAATCAAACCTGGGGCTTTTGTCTCTAGATTCTATTCCCAAATCCTCTTTCAATCCATCACGGCATAGCAGTTGTTGAAGAAAATGATTTCTCAAAAAATTGATTCCTCACTGTGCCAATGGTTTTCTCACCCCATCCTTTATGGGACTGTATAAAATGACCCTATCTAGGCCCCCAACCCCTTGGAGCCCATGTGGACAACCCTGAGCTCTTGGAAATAACTGGTAAACCCAAGACTAGCAAAACAAAATGGTAGCCTGTAACTGCTCTCAGAGGCTGCCTTAAATCAGACCACCCTATCTCCTGTCTCTGGACAGACCCACTTCTGACAAGGGGTGCTGTGCAATCCAAATAGGTTTAAGATTTTAAGGAGAAGCAAAGGTGGAAGATCATATTAGGGATGAACAGGTGAGAGAATATGACTTCACTCTTAGCAGTGAAGTGATGGGCTGAGAGACATGCACCCATGGCACGTGGATACAGAGCATGCACGCAAGGCACAGCACCGGTGCAGCATGGGTAAGTGTGCACAGTGTAAATATTGTATGCAGAAGCCATCCAGGGGTACATGTTCCTATTTTAGTAAAATCAATATAGGAAGCGGTTATAAATGTGCTTCTCTTGGAAAGGAGGCAAGCAAATCTTGATACAGTTTTTCATTTGAGGCCAAGGGCCCACTGAAGTTTCACTAAAAACTCAAGTCGGAAAAGAGAAATGAATTAGGGAAAAGGCATACAAATATATTTAATTTATATCCACGGGAGCCTTCAGAATGAAGTCCCAAAGATACAAGGGAAATTGTCCATTTTTAAGCTAATGTTCAACAAAGTATGGATAGCCGTGTAGAAACAGGATTAGACAAAAAGGGCCTGACCTAATGCTAATGGACTGAATGAAGAAACCTAGCAAGGCCTAGATTCTTCTTGGCCTCTCTGAGCAGCGTTCCTTCCTTCTGGGTGTGGGGCAGGACCCTTTCTGGAATGGGAGTCTTATGACCTACAATCAAACCATGTTGGTCAGATAATTTCTTTATGGCCAGTTTTTACACAGGGCAGAGGGAAAATTAGAGTCATATTTTTAGGTTTTATGGCTGGCTTTGGGGAAAGGGGGTTCTAGTTTCTATGACCCACCTTGGGGAAGAGGGATTCTAGTTTCTATGGCTAGCCTCCAGGGAGAACAGAAATAAAAAACAGGAGGGCAGGAGAAGGTCAAAGAAATACTTTTGTTTCTGAGGCCTTCATTTTGGGGTATTGTTTTTTGAGCTCCAACAAAATATTCCTGGGGCAAGCCAAAGAATAAAGAAACGGAGGAAATAAGAAAGGAGCTAAATACCATCTTTTCTAGCCCAGGAATCCAGTTTCCCAGAACAAAAGTAAGTGAACACACGTGTAGAATATGCCTAAGCAATGCAGCGCTTCCCAGCAGCACTTAGCTCACTGCCTTGTGTCTAAGCAGTAAGTGAGGATACTACTCCAAAGCCAACCTCTATTCCCATGTGGCACTTTACACTTGATGACACACTCTCAGCCACTCTTCAATCTGATCCCCACAACAAACCCTGTGAGATAGGTGACCTTATTCTACAGATGAACAAACTAAGGCTGAAAGAGGAGGAATGACTCCCAGAAAGTCAGGCACTTGAAGAAGCAGGGCAGTTGCCTTTGAAGTGAACAGAGGAGTTCAATAGCTCCCTTTACCCGGTGTACCAATGTGCTGTGATAAAGCACTTGATGTACATCTCATCTAATCCTCCAGCCACTCCAGTGAGATAGTTAGCATGAATCCCCTTTGCACAGATGAGTAAACTGAGGCTGCAAGAGTTAAAGTGAATGGTCTAAAATTACCCACACAGGTAGCCATTGGGAAAGGGAGAATGCCAGAACAAGTGGATATGAGTCCCAAGCCACTGTGCTCAATCGCCTTGCTAATTCTGCCTCCCTGCAGCTGCTGTGGCTGATAACAAGGAGGAGGAGAATGATGTTGGTGGTGACAGTAGTAAATATGTAAGAGGGCTTACACCCTACCAAGTACAGTTCTAAGAGCTTCTGGGGTTTTGTTTTAGCTTTTTTTTTTTTTTTTTTTTTTTGACAAGGTCTTGCTCTTTTGCCAAGGCTGGAATGCAGTGGTGTGATCAAGGCTCACTGCAGCCGCAAACTCTTGGACTCAAGCGATCCTCCTGCTTCAGCCTCCTGAGTAGCTGGGACTACAGGCACACACCACCATGCCCAGCTAATTTTTGTATTTTTTGTAGAGACTGGATTTCACCATGTTGCCCAGGCTGGTCTTGAACTCCAGGGCTCACGTAATCCACCCGCCTTGGCCTCCCAAAGTGCTGGGATTCTAAGGACTTTTCATGGTTCACTCATTTAATGGTCACCACAACCCAGTGAAGAGGGAGCAGTATTATCCCCAGTTTACAGAAGAGAAAACTGAGGCACAGACAATTAAGAAGGTGCCCAAGTTTGTGCCCCTAATGAAGTGGAGAAACAAGTTTCAAGCCTAAGATTCCAATTCAGGCAGCCTAACTCCAGAAGCCACCTTATGCTATCAATGCTGTATGCATTCAACTGCGGCACCTGTGTTTGGAAATTTCATACCTAAATTCCTAATTGTTTTTACAAAAAGCTAAATATTTAAATAGCAGCTCGTCGATGAATGCTAAATGTTTTGTGTGGTCTCTGTGTTTGCGCGTGCAATTAAATACTGACTCGTTTCCAAGCAGCACGGTGGAGATGTTTCCACATTTAGCCTCCTTGCCTGGGAAGTGAAGGTTGAAACGCTCGGGAAATGTATGTCACCTGCTCTCTAAGTCCACGCGCTGCGGCCTATTCTTTGACAAGCTGTGCCCCCTGCTGGTCTCTTCGCAGAGTTGTAACGATGTGGTTCAGGAGCGATTTGGGCCGGAGCTGAAATATGACATAGCCCTGCGGCTGGCCGCGTTACAAATGTACATTGCAACCGTTACCACCAAGCAAACGCAGAAAATCTCCCTCAAATACATCGAGTAAGTGTTGACTCTCAGCGCCATTTCGGAGACAGACATGCCGCCTCCCTTAGCCCGGGTGTATTTTTGTTATTTGTCCAAAATTGATCTTGTTTGTGGCAAAGCATTTATTCGCCAGTGGCAAAATGTATGAATATCATGCTCATTTCTGGTAGAAGAGATCCATTTCTAATCCACCTTTAGAGCATTGTAGTTAAGATGAGGGACATATTTAAAATGAAGCATAAATTTTTGAATTCCTAAAGGGGCTTGATTCCAAGCCAAGCTTTGGTCTTAGCACTTTTCACACATTAACTTGTTTAATTCTCACAACATCCCTATGAGATTAGTAGGATTTTAGCTTCATTTTACAGATGAGCAAACCGAGTCACAGAATAACTTGCCCAAGTCAAACAGCTATTAACGCGGGGATACAGGATTCAAACCCAGGCAGTGGGACTCCCCATTGTGCTATAGATTGTGTGATGGGTTGAGGCACCTGCGTTTGGAAACACATGTAATGCTAAAGCCTTGGACCTCCCCCCCACACCCTGCTTGCAATCTCACCTCCAAAAGATGTATAAACTAATTAAAATCCCACTTTCCAAAGAAACTTCTCATGGGCTGCCTAGAAAGCCTTTCTAAATTCCACAATGCCAGGTTGACCCACCAGGGGGCAAAATGGCTTTTCTCAATAAATTCATGAGCCTGTGTTGGGAAGGATTAAATCTCTAACTTGCTGACTTTAACACCACTGTTCTGACAACTCTCAGTCACCTGTTGACATGTAGGGGCAAATCCTCATGTGCAATTTGAGAACCTCAGGCCTTCAGTTCACTCCTTCCAGATGCTTTCTCTCTCTCCCCACACATAAGCGCGACTGTAGCCTGAGAAAGACTTGGCTCACAAAGAGATCTCGTGCTCAGCTGGACACATTCACACCCTCTTCCACTCTCCTTTTTAAAGTTCTTGGGGACAGGTGAAACTGGCCGCCATTTGAAAAGGTGGCCTGCACAACCTGAGATGATTTTCAGACAATTAAAATGCATTTATTTTCCTACTTTCTGTACCCACATTTTACCAGGTTGAACACTGTATGGTCAAAAACGTCTCAGAGATATCTGGCTTGAGTAAGAATCCTGAAAAGTCTATAATAATGTTCTCATTCATAAATTCCTTTGACCAACAAATATTCATTGAGCATTTTATATAGCACTCACATTAGGACAGTAGAAAATACTAATATGTACGAATTATATTCCTGGCCATTGAGGAACTTGTGGTCTGATTGTAAAAACAAGATATAAAGATAGGAAAAGTAATTATTTAAAATAATGATACAAGTAGGATTACAAGATAGCCCATAAGTAGTGCCAAATGATGCATAAGACAGTAAGTACAAGCTGAGAAGGAAGAAAACATAATGATCATGAAATATACCATCTTAACTAGTGAAGAATATGAATGGTCAAGTGGTGGGGGTAGGTTGTCTTCCTACCCTTCTTTGGAGAGGACCTAGAACAGAAGAAATAACTGGAATCCTCTTGAAGGTCTTCGCATAATTTAGAAGACACTGGTTAGACACATAACCTAGGGTAGGATTTCTATTCCAGGATAGATTTCCTAGAATTCAAAATATCGGACCTTCTTAGAAGGGGGTTGTAGTCATTTCTGGTGAAATTGGCTCTTTGTAAAAATGTATTAACTCAGTCCCATTTGTTGTTGTTTTGTTGTACATCCACACCCATGAATGATAACGGCATTTCCACATCAATACTGGGCACACTTAAGACTCATGAATCACACCCAATTCCACACCACCAGCAAGAAATGTTGATGGAAGGAGTTAGACAGGAACTGGCTGGGACAAAAGAACTGTGTGTGCCTAGAGAAATAGCCATGGAGGAGGGGAGGGACAGGGAAGAATGGTTTGGGGACATGAAGGAGTTGCATCCATTCTTCTAAGAGAGGAAGCATGTGAGCAGACAGGGAGATTAGAGAATAGAAATCAACAAAGGGATGGAGAGAAATTGGTGTTGGAAATACAAACTCGGATACGTGAGTGACTTTGAAGAGATTCAGAAGTTGGTTGGACAAAATGTCTCTTCACTTTACATTGGCTCCAAATGCCTCCTTAGCATTGTCTCTAGAGAGTGAGGAATAGATTTCTTTTTAAATGCAAACGTGTATTAATGATCTAGTAGTGTGTGTCCTGAGTGTAAATTAAAAGTTACTTCCTTAATTGGGGACTTGTCTCCATTCTCTGCCTTACCAAGGGTCCATTTGTTCCAACAAACATCAGAGCACCATTCTGTCTTAGATAACTCATCATCACAAAAATGTGAAATTAAAGATATGCTCTTTATTGCAGAAAAGAATGGGGATTAGAGACTTTTCTTCCCTCTGCTGTGCTGCAAAGCATGAAAGAGAAGAACATAAAGAAAGCACTTTCACATCTTGTCAAAGCAAATCAAAACTTGGTACCACCGGGTAAAAAGGTATCACATTTGCATCTTAATAGAAAATTATAAAGAGAGAGGCTTGAATGCATTTTTTTAAATGTTTAAAATTAGCTCATGAATAAAATACTTAGTACCATATTTTCAGAAGCAGTAACACTGTGTAACTTTTTTCTAACTATTAACATGTTTCTAACACTAATGAAAAATAAGTATTCATATAGAAACCTATTTCTTTCTCACAAGTTATGGACTCCGTCCTGTAGCGGGGAGGTGTGTGTTCATGTACCCATCCAGGAAAAGTTTGCATAGCCTCTGAGACCTTGTGAATAGAAGATAGAATTGTGAAATAATTCTGTGTTTCAATCATGCAATTGCTTACTGCTCAGACCAGCTTAAATGCACAACAGCCAGCAAGAGGCCCTGCAGGCCAGAGGCCACATTAATTAAACCAGGGATCCTCAACTGTGGCATAATTGACATTTGGGAACAGATCATTCTTTGTTAGGGAGTTACGGGGAACATCCTGTGTATTGTGGGATGTTTAGCAGCATCCCTGGTCTCTACCCACAAGATGCCGGTAGCACCCTCCCGTGATCGTGACAAACAAAAATGTCTCCAGACATTGCCAAATGTGCTCCAGCGAACAAAATCACACCTATTGACAAACAATTGATTCAATCCTACCTTTGGAGGGAAGATAAAATTATTGCTGTCATTCACCATCATTAGTGTTAAAATCTTTTTATGCTTTTGTTTTTGTTTTCATTAAGTAAGAGAAACACAAAGGAAATTTTAAAATATACTGTTGGTCAGAAAAGAGAAGTATAGCTTATAGGTAATAAAAAGCAAAGGATTCCAGGAACCAGAAAGAGAAGGAGCCTTAAAATACTAGATCTATAAAACTGGAAGCAGTCTTATAACCGAAGAACACTTGCCAATTGATATTAGCTGGAGAAGTTTGTGTGACTCTAATACAAATCACTGTTTATGTGGAGAATTATTTTGTCTTAGTATCTGATTTTTTTAAGTCATTTTTACTGGGTAAGGCACATTTATTTCTATGCCCTACTCACCCCATGACTGTTTTTTTTTTTTTTTTAAGTATAATCAGTTTCAACACACTATCAGCCACCTTTAACTCACTTCCCAATTTCATGGGAAGGATGTCTTTGATCACAGTGAGCATTCAGCTTACAGAGATGTAGCAAGATGATGTGGGTCAAGTTCTTTTTAACTTCAGTTCTGATTTGCTGGAAGCTAATTTCTATAATTGACTTGTGATTTTTTTTCAAGCCTGGCCCACTCGTAATAATTTGGATAACTGCTATAAGATCAATCAACCTATCCATTTATCCACCACTGTCCTTTAAAGGTTATTTTTCTAGCCAAGAGTGAATAGTTTGCTTTCAAAACAATTTGCAAATGCTTTGCATTTTTGAAAGAAGTAGGATGGATGAATGGTGCTAAGTAACAATTACATAAAGAGCAGTACCTTTGGCCAGGCGTGGTGGCTCACGCTTGTAATCCCAGCACTTTGGGAGGCCGAGGCAGGCGGATCACGAGGTCAGGAGATCGAGACCACGGTGAAACCCCGTCTCTACTAAAAATACAAAAAAATTAGCCGGGCGTGGTGGCGGGCGCCTGTAGTCCCAGCTACTCGGAGAGGCTGAGGCAGGAGAATGGCGTGAACCCGGGAGGCGGAGCTTGCGGTGAGCCGAGATCACGCCACTGCACTCCAGCCTGGGCGACAGAGCGAGACTCCGTCTCAAAAAAAAAAAGAGCAGTACCTTTATGTATAGTTAACAAATAAGTTGGCAAGCCATCTGCAATTGAAAATAGAATTTTATGGTCATTGCCACTTAATGGTGGTCTACACCTTGTTGGAAAATTTCAACCTTAATAAACATCCCTGGCACATTCAGTATGAAACATGGACCTTTTTTTTTTTAATCAAATACTCTTTTTAGTGATATGGGATCCTACATTTTTAAGTCTTTGTAAAGATAACTTTTATCTGGATAAAATTTCATTTATAAATCACTTGTGAAACTCAACAGATTTTCCAAGTTGAATTAATAAAACAGAGCCTTATATAGCAAGCTCAAACATTTCCACAATGATTGGATCTCAGAAAGTTCATTTCCCCCGAAAACTTGCAAGGACTGGAAGAAACTTGAGAGGGGAAGTGTAAAGAGCCTGTTTAGAAGGCTTTGCCTAGATTGCAGGTGCGTATTCAAAATGATTCCCACAAAGTCTACATTCAGGTGAGTCTCTTGTGCAATGGGAATATAGGTAGACACCTCACCTCTGTCCCTAACTGCAAACAGAAGGCCCACTCACCTCTTGAAATCTCCCAGTGAGCAGATGTTCAATGGAACATTTTATGGTCTTGTTCTCACTTGTTGAGTGCCCTGGCCCAGCATATCTATACCCATGAGTGCCCCATACATTGACCCCCTAATAAAGAAGATTTGAATCTTGATTTTATGTTCCAGTCCTTCATCAGGAAACCAAATATGTAGCAATTTTATTCCTAATGAAGAGTCTTTGTCACATCTCAACTTTTTCAGCAGTAAAATCATCCTTCTGTCTTACCCTTGTTTTCTGCTAGTCTCCAGCTGAAATGGAGTCATACCCGATAGAGTTAACACCTGAGGTTTCTTTTCTCTCCTCAGCTCTCTGCACTACAAGCCAAGGTGCATTATCTCAAGTTCCTCAGTGACCTACGATTGTATGGGGGCCGTGTGTTCAAGGCAACATTAGTGGTAATTTCTTTTTTTTTTTTTTTTTTTTTGCTTTCTCTTGGAAGCCACAGCAGCTCATTCCACCTCTGATGACAAAAGCAAATCAGCTGTGAATCTTCTCCAGCCTTCATTTCTAACCAACTTCTGAAAATATCAGAAGAAATGTTAAACTAGATAACGCCACTGCAGAATGCCCTAGAAAAAGAAATGTGAAGAACCGAGAGAATCAAAGGATTCTAACAATGGCCTTCTTTTAAATCATTGAGCCAGAAGTTGCTTTCACAGTGAAAAAAGGAAAACCAAAAAAGAAAAAACAAACCTCATTTCTAAAAGCATCTTAAGATTATGAACATACTGTGCTATAACATTTACTTTCTAATTACTCATAATTTATCAGAGCCTCAATTCAGTCATGTATCTGGTTCTTCTAATTGGATGATTTAGTACAGTATGACCCAGAAACACTTTCTAAAGAAAATATAATCTTATAAAAATAGGATCGTAGGTTCAAGTTGGCATGGCATTTCAGAGGTTCAGTATTTTTATGTTGTCAACTTCTCTTTCTCAGCAGGCAGAAAAGCGCTCGGAAGTGACTCTCCTGGTTGGGCCCCGGTATGGCATAAGCCATGTCATCAACACCAAAACCAATCTGGTGGCTCTTTTAGCGGACTTTAGCCACGTCAACAGAATCGAAATGTTTTCCGAGGAGGAGAGCTTGGTGCGGGTGGAACTCCACGTGCTAGATGTGAAGGCAAGTTTTTCAGATGTTGATACATGGCCTTGCTATAAACAGCTAATTTCTGATAACACCGCAGATGTTTACAAGGCAGGCAAAAGTCAATGTGTGCAGAGCATGACAGATGCAATGTTGTGCGGAAAATAATCCACCCAACTCAGGCCTGAGGGCTCCAGTCCTCACTAAATTGCTGTGTGATTGGGAACAGGTCGCTATACTTCTCTAGGCTCAATTTTTTTATTCATACATGAGAAAGCAAGCTACATAATTTCTAGGTCCCTTCTGACTTTAGAATATGTGATTTCTAGTTATAGAGTAGGGGAAACTTTTCTGAACTAACTTTCTAGAATATATGACCCAAATCAAGAGGGAGATTTTTCCCAACTTTCTTTAGAATTCTCACTCCCTTTGCTTACGTTGGGTCCATATGTGTTTATTTTTTCAGAAAAGCTTGATGTTTTAGTTCATCTGTCTTCTCATATGGTAGCAATTGGTACTGACTGAACATCTGGCTCCTATGAATGTCATGGCCATTCCATTTAAAACAAAAATCTGGCCAGGTGTGGTGGTTGATGCCTGTAATCTCAGCACTGTGGGAGTCCGAGGCGAGCAGATCATGAGGTCAAGAGTTCAAGACCAGGCTGACCAACATGGTGAAACCCCATCTCTACTAAAAATACAAAAATTAGCCAGGCGTGGTGGCACGCACCTGTAATCCCAGCTACTCAGGAGGCTGAGGCAGGAGAATTGCTTGAACCCAGAGATGGAGGTTCCAGTGAGCCTAGATGGTGCCATTGCACTCCAGCCTGGGTAACAGAGTGAGACGCCATCTCAAAAAAAAAAAAAATCTGAGATGGTCCACAAAGGGCAAAACTCTACTCCCAAAAGAGAACAGGAAATAGTCCAGGTTCCTGGTCTCCACCTTCTTTTCCCAGTAGAGATGAGTTATTGGATTTTGACAATGGCAGTATTTCTACTGTTTCTATGAAGAAAAGGCACTGGAACAAATGGAAATAGTGACTCCACAAAGAGAGAACACCAGCCTGGAGGGTGCTCTGAAAATAGCCAGGGAGGACCCAGCCCTACCTGCATCCCCACTAGGGTGGTGTGGGAGGAGTGGATTAACAGCCATTGAGAATGTGGCAAAGTGTTTCTACAAAGCACATCAGAATACTCTAGAGAGCTCTGCAGTGGGAACGGATGATCACGAAAGAGAGAATGTGGAGCTCAGACATGCTGGCTGTGACCTGTAGGATTTCGTGGGCTGGATCCAGAGGGTTTTCATGGCAAGCTGAAAGTGTGAGGATAGACTTGGAATGCTAATCCTACTCCATGAGCAAAGAGGCTGAGAGAAATAGCCCCATCACAGAGAAAGGCAGATGAAAGGGTGAACTGGATGCAGTTATTACAGATCCGATGACAGAGATCATCTGTCCTAAATAGAAATGAGTGCCGTGCCCGGCCGATGGCGTCCTGCCTATATAAAACAATGATGCGGTGGCTTGGAGGCTGAGGGGAGACCTCAACTGAAGTGGAAGGAAAGGCAGCTCAACAAGTAGTACAGGGGCTTTCACAGGGAAGTTAAATTCTACCAGCTGGGGGCACTGAATCCGCCCAGTGCCCTATACCTAGGAGTGAAAGCAAGAGGCCTGCTGTCTTGCTGTCTTTGTGCCTCTCTTCATATCTGCTTTTTCTTGCTTCCTTATTTCTCTCTCTCTCACTTTCTCTCTTTCAACAAAAACACATCCTTCCTAACTCAATGAGAAAAATTGCTTCATATAGCACTTTTTTTCCCTATAAGCTCCAAATCTATGTCCAATTGTATAATAACCTCATTGTTTCAAGAGAGTTTTAGTAAGGCCTTTTCTCAACTCCCATCTGTTTTACCCTCCTGTAAATTTACAATTTCATCTAGAAGCAACTTTTTACTGGATCTCTGGCACTTTTCATTCATTCTTAGCAGTAATTTCCACTTGAATTTTACCTCTCTTTAACACTAATTTACACCGTGAACCCAAAACTTAATCTTCCTATAATTTTCAGATTGTGAGTTCACTGTTGGTAACTGAGGTAACTGGTAACTTAACTAGTTAATGTTAATTTACCAGTTTAACATGTTTAATTGTCTTTAAATGTTAAAAATGTTAATTATTTGGGAAGAAAACAATCTCATTTTTTTTCATTTCAGTATGACTGGGGGGCCAGTTGCGGTGGCTCACACCAGCAGTCCCAGCACTTTGGGAGGCTGAGGTGGGCGGATCATTTGAGATCAGGAGTTGGAGACCAGCCTGGCCAATATGGTGAAGCCCCGTCTCTACTAAAAATACAAAAATTAGCCTGGCGCGGTGGCGCGTGCCTGTAATCCCAGCTATTCGGGAGGCTGAGGCATAAGAATCACTTAAACCCAGGAGGTGGAGGTTGCAGTGAGCCGAGTTCACACCACTGCACTCCAGCCTCAGCGACAGAGCGAGACCGTATCTCAAATATAGATAGATAGATAGATAGATAGATAGATAGATAGATAGATAGATAGATAGATGACTTGGAAGAGATTCAAAATGTCCAGGCTTTTTAGAGGGTGTGTCCTGAATGTTTTTCAGTAAGGCATTTTGTGTTATCCTTGGCTTTTCCTCCTGCTTTGGGTTTCTCCCATGAAATGTTTGTTCAATAACTCCTTTTTCCATAAGCATAAATGCAGCTGTTGACACTCCAGGGATATTATTAAGAATGGATGGCTTTAACCAAAGTGTTCTCTTTTGTGTAGCCCATCACGCTTCTGATGGAATCCTCAGATGCCATGAACCTGGCCTGCTTGACGGCTGGATACTACCGGCTGCTTGTTGATTCCAGGAGGTCGATATTTAACATGCCAAAAAAAAAAAAAAAAAAAAAAAAAAAAAAAAAAAAAAAAAAAAAAAGGCACGGGTCACGCTGTAATCTTGCATTTGGAGCCAAGGCAGGGATCACGAGTAGCTTTGAACTAGCTGACCAACAGGTGAAACACACTAAAAAAAAAAAATAGGGCGTAGTGGCATGGCCTGATCCAGCGGGGGGGGGGAGGGGGGGGGGGGGGGGAGCACCAGTGGGGACAGAGTGAGTCTGTCCAAAATAAATAAATTAATTAAAATTAAAAGTTTAAAAAGTTAAAATTATACCCACAAAAAAATCAAATGTCCAAATTCAATGCAAAAAGCCTTCAGATACCTTTGATGTGGGCTAATTGTTAAGAAGAAAAATGCTGATTTCTCACCACATTTGACACGTCACTCAGAAGTGTCAGGGTGCTTGCTCCAACCTTGATTTTATTATCAAGGAAGTCTCTATGGCTGGGTTTTCATGGCCTTACTCTTACAGAGGTCAGGGCCAGAGGACTAATGATGGAATGCCCGAACACGAGTTGTGAGCCCCTGCTTTAGGGCTGGTCTCTCCTGACGGTGTCCTAGGCCCAGGTATCTGGGAGCCTCCTCCCTGTAGTCAGACTTATGCCCAGGATTCTGGGAACTTTACAAACAGGAAGACGTGGTTATTGCCTAGCACTTGGACTTAGGAACACTAGAAGAAAATTCTTCCACATTGGCAGCCATCTTGGATCCATAACAGGAGCACCGAGATGGCAAAGACATTAAATAATTCAGTTCACCTACTTGACAGAAAAAAAGATCCCCACAATGAGGACAGGGAAGGCTACAAATGTTAAATTGATTATTCCTTTGACAGTAGGTGGTTTTCATTGGTTTTAGAACATTTTTTCTTCAGTTAAGCATTTTACTCCATCTACAGTGGATGCTTAGTAAATGTCACTGATGGACAGATGCCACCATTCTAGGCACAGCCACTGACCCGTTAAAAAAAATTATAATCAGAGGTTCCATAATTGGGGTTTCTTCTAAAAGAAAGGGGAATTCTTAAAAACAAATTTTACTGTTGCTTCTCTTTTTTCTCCCTTCCCCCCACCCTACCCTCCGCCCCGGTCCCCAGCATTTCTGAGAAAATGAGGGGAGAAAAAAAGGGAAGGAAGTTCTCTCACCGTTAAATTGAGCAGAAACATGAATCTTTATTCCATAAATATACTGCAGTATGTAGACACATTTACACACGCATACAGACTCACACACAGTTTACTATGATGGCCATGTGAATGGAAGCAGCTCAGTCACAGAAAAAGGGAAGCTAGAAACAGGGAGCAATGGATAAAGCATGTTACAAGGCAACACTTGGACTTTCAAGTCAAATAAATCTGAGATTTAATCCGGTCCCATCTTGAGGTGTCTGATTTTTTTTAATTTCTCTGAGCTTGAGTTTCTTCATTTGTAAAATGGGATTAAAAAACTAGCTTGCAAGGGTTAGAAAAATAATCTAGGTACATCATCTAAAATGATGCTCAGCATTTCTATTAATAATTAGCAGTGGAAAAAAAAAACAGAGGCAGAAAGAACCCAGAATGACAGAGATAGAAGCCGGGTGCAGTGGTTCATGCCTGTAATCCCAGGGCTTTGGGAGGCTGAGGCAGGAGGATCATTTAAGCACACGAGTTTGAGATCAGACTGGGCAACACAGGGAGACCTCGTCTCTACAAAAAATATAAAAATTAGCCAGGTGTGGTGGCACGCGCCTGTAGTCCTAGCTACACAGGAGGCTGAGGTGGGAGGATACCTTGAGCCTAGGAGGTCAACGCTGCTGTGAGCTATGACTACGCCACTACACTCTGGCCTAGGTGACAGAGCAAAACCCTGTCTCAAAAATAAATAAATAAATAAATTAGAAAGTGACAGAAACACAGAAAGGAGAGAAAGACAGAACATGAGGCAAAGAAAGCTCCTGAGAGACACAAATGTTTAAAAATAAATATAGAAAAAGAAAGAACAAAAAGGAGGTGATAGGCGTGCACTGGGTTTGGCAGTAAACATTTTTATGACCACATGTTTTCATTGAGCTAGGAGATTTAGAGCAATTTAATGCTGACCTTCGAAATTCCAAAGAAGGCTGGGCACGGTGGCTCATGCCTGTAGTCTCAGCACTTGGGGAGTCCGAGGCGGGTGGATCACTTGAACCCAGGAGCTTGAGACCAGCCTGAGCAACAAAGTGAGACACTGTATCCACGAAAAAAATTTAAAACGGCATACACCTGTGGTCCCAGCTACTTTGGACATTGAGGTGGGAGGATCATGCAAGCCCGGGAGGTCAAGGCTTTAGTGAGCCAAGCACACGATTGCACTCCAGCCTCCAGGCTGGCTGACAAAGCAAGATCCTGTGTCTAAAAGAAAAAAAAAAGAAGAAAAGTAAAGAAATTCCAAAGAGCAGTTCAGCAATTTGACACAATTGTTTCCCACTGGAAAACCAGTTTTTGGCTTTTTATTTTCAAATTTTTTTTTTTGTAATTTTCAATGGTCACAGAGACATGTTTTATTATTTTTTTATCCTTTGCCTACAAACTCCTAACTGCAACAAAGAATTTATCAAGAAAAACATCCTCTTTAAGAAAACTGTCTTTTGATGTCCTCGTCAACCACCTGAATTATAAACTGACTAATCTCATGAATTGTCAGAAAAACATGATAAAGCTTCCACTGAGGATCTAATCCCAGTGTTATATTTTCCATTTCCAATGTACCTGTTTTTACTTATTTTTTGCCTATTAATGAGGCTTATTTTCCTAATATGAAACTTAGGGAAAGTAAACCCATAATAAGGCTTCACAAATATCACACACCTAAGATATCCAAGCTTCTATATACGCAGTAAGTGCTATATGTGATTTATTACAGAACTTGATAGTTACAAGGATAGAGTGTATCTCCTTTCTTCGCTTGAATATATATAGGAATTTGGAATTGTTTTGCAAATTTTAAAGTTTGTCTTGAAAATAAATCCTTTCCTCATAGACTGTAAAGATTGTAGAGGTGTATGAAGAAAACCAAACCTACTATTCTAAACATAATTACAGTAATAAGGGTCTCCACTCCGTCCAATTCATAGTGACCCACAACATAAGGTTTAATAGAACTTAAAGAGGCAAAAACATAGTTACAAAAAGTATTATTACTGTGGGGAAAGAATGGGACTTCAGCCTCACCATCATTTCTCCGGGTTTCAAATACCTATCCCCACTCTCAAAGATAGAGGGCGGGAGGTAGGTGGAGAGAGAGAGAGAGAGAGAGAGAGAGAGAGAGAGAGAGAGAGAGAAGCAAGGATAACGGAGAAAGAGCACACTCCAGAAAGAAACTGATAGAGCTAGGTTGAGCGGCAGTCTGGGCTCAGCATACTCTAAGGGCTGAAAGTACTCTCTTCTCTTCAGAAACTCCCAAAAGATCTGAGAGCCAAGAAATACAGAGCAGAAGTCCCGTCAGGCCAGTTCTTCCCCAGTCCATTCTCTCCTTCCACTCTGTAGGAGACTGGGCCACAGAATAGATCCCAGCCGCCAAATCACATTCTTCCATGTCTCCAAAATTATTCCAGGAAGCCAAATCAGTAGACCCTTCTGGAAGGAAGCCAGATTGTGCAGATACTTTCTTCTCACCTCAGATTGATCCCGGATCTTAGTCAAGATCTCTAATAAGAAACAGCCCCCATTTCTTCTTCTCTATCTTGAAAATTAGCCTTCAAGCACTTTCAAAATCCCTGGCCCCACATATGTATGCATCTCTGGGCTTTAGGAGGGTCTCAGTAAGTATCCATCAACTTGCTTTCAGCCTGCTGACCTATTCAGTTTTCTTGTTCATCTAAATCAGAGTTGGCAAAACTATGGTCAATGGGCCAAATCACGTTCTTGCAAATAAAGTTTTATTGGAACTCAACCACACACACTGTTTTACTTTCCTAAGGCTGCTGGAACAAATTCTTACAAACTTGGGAGCTTTAAACAACATAAGTTTATTCTCCCACAGTTTTGGAGGCCACAAGTTCAAAACCAGGATGTTGACAGGGCCATGCTCCCTTCAAAGGCTTTAGGGGAGGATTTCTCTTTATCTCCTCCTGCTTCTGGTGGCTGCCAGCATTCCCTGCGGCTGCTTAACTCCAGTCTCTGCCTCTGTCTTCACATGGCCTTCCCCTCTTCTCTGTGTGGCCCAAATCTCTCTCTGCCATTGAATTTAGGGCCCATGAAGATAATTAAGGATAATCTCATCTCAAGATCCTTAACGTTGCAAGACACTTTTTCCAAATAAGGTCACGTTCACAGAGCGGACATATCTTTTGGGGGCCACCACTCAACTCATACACCCATCTGTTTATGTAGCATCTATGGCTACTTTCATATTAAAACAGCTAAGTTGAGTAGTTGCTCAATTGAATGGTTGGCCCACAAAACCAAAATATTTACTGTCTGGGCCTCCCTTTACAGAAAATGTTTGCCAAGCCCTAAACCCGTGTTACAATGCAACTTTGCTGAACTACTACTCTTCCTCCTGCAACAATCCACACTCACACACACACTTCCCCCCAAAACACACACCCAGTCATAATCTAAATTGTTGTTAATAAAATAATGCTGAACCCCCACAAGGTTTATTTATTGTAAGGTAAGATGCAAATATGGCCAGTATATAATTCAATGCCTTCAAAATTATATCTCTTATTGCTCATGAAAATACATGAATTTATTAAAATGACCCTGAACACTGTTCAGCAT
The DNA here is from genome assembly GCF_006542625.1 of Nomascus leucogenys. Lineage (NCBI taxonomy): Eukaryota > Metazoa > Chordata > Mammalia > Primates > Hylobatidae > Nomascus > Nomascus leucogenys. The sequence goes on from NC_044406.1 coordinate 11,212,674, forward strand.
TAAGTCCATTGCATGATTTGCGGGGAGCAAAAATCTCTTAGGTAAAACTGCACTTTTTTCCCATATGTCTTGCACATCTGGTGTCAGTTATCCAAACTTGTGCTGGGGGCAATTTGAGGGAACAGATGGGAGAATAGCATGGCCCTAAAATTTTCTCACAATGTTGCCTCTGGAATCTACAAGGCAATATCAACAGAATGACCCAGTTCTCTGTCTCGTTAAATACCAGAGCAAATCTCCACATCAAAATTCCAGATTGAAAGATGCTTGAAGAGCAAACAAAATAATAGTATTTAAATTGGGGTTTTGTAATTTTAATCCATGAGGAACATGAAACAAATTTTCAGGAGTTCCCATGATACAAACAAAAATTGAAATTAATCTAAATATTAATTATGCTTAGAAATTACAGAGAAAATTATGTTACCTGTGACTACTCCACCTTATGCATTTTATACACACACACACACATATACACATGGGCATGCATGCTGACATTTATACATGAATATTTTAACATCCACTGGGATATCAAAAGACTGAAGATAGAAGTTTTGTACTATCATTACAACATTTATCTTAATTTCCTAAAAATTACGGTAAAACTCTGACGATCCTTGACCATCTCTGAACTCGATGAGGAAAACATTCAATATCTTCCTCCATGAAGTAGGGAATATTAAATCTCACCTTACAAAGAAAAGAACAATTAATGTTCTGGAATAACTGCCTATTGAAATCTCACCTTTAAGGGTAAAAGGCATGTTGTATTTTTACATTTGTAGATATGAATGAAGCCTTTTAATAATAGAACCAAGGGTCAGATGGAGTTAAGCTATACTTCCCTACCCCCAGATGGTATTACATTTTATCAAGTAGCAATTACAGTTTATGCAGTATCAATTTTGTTAAGGTCGGTTCTCCTAACCCAAGGAATTCTTACACCTGAAGCCTAAATCAACAACTACTACATTTGGGTAGTTGAAAAACTGTATTTACACAAGTGATGCTACAAGCCATTAAGTTAAAAAACAGAGACGAGCCTCCCACGCCCGCCCCACCCAAAACCAGACAGTACAGTAATGTGTCTTTGCATGATTCTTTCTCTTTAGGAACTGAAAACAAGGGGAAGCATAACCTCCTTGGCCCAGATTGGAACTGTATACCCCAAATGACCACCTTTATTGGCGAAGGGGAACAAGAAGCCCAGATAACATACATAGATTCAAAGCAGAAGACGGTGGAGATCACAGACAGCACCATGTGTCCAAAAGAGCACCGGCACTTGTACATAGACAACGCCTATAGTTCAGATGGACTTAACCAGCAGCTGAGCCAGCCCGGGGAGGCCCCCTGTGAGGCAGACTACAGAAGTCTAGCTCAGCGGTCCCTATTGACCCTCTCAGGACCAGAAACTCTGAAGAAAGCACAGGAATCTCCGAGAGGAGCTAAAGTGTCCTTTATTTTTGGAGACTTTGCCTTGGATGACGGTATTAGTCCCCCAACCCTCGGCTATGAAACGCTACTAGATGAGAGTCCTGAAATGCTGGAGAAGCAGAGAAATCTCTACATCGGCAGTGCCAGTGACATGAAGGGCCTGGATCTCACTCCAGAGGCAGAGGGCATCCAGTTTGTGGAAAATTCTGTTTATGCAAACATAGGCGATGTGAAGAGCTTCCAGGCCGCGGAGGGGATCGAGGAACCCCTCTTGCACGACATCTGCTATGCAGAAAACACTGATGACGCAGAGGACGAGGACGAGGTGAGCTGCGAGGAGGACCTCGTGGTGGGGGAGATGAACCAGCCGGCCATCCTCAACCTGTCTGGGTCAAGCGATGACATCATTGACCTCACATCCCTGCCCCCTCCAGAAGGTGATGACAATGAGGATGACTTCCTGTTGCGTTCCTTGAACATGGCCATTGCCGCACCCCCACCTGGCTTTAGAGACAGTTCAGATGAAGAAGACTCTCAGAGCCAGGCAGCTTCCTTCCCCGACGACAAGGAGAAAGGCAGCAGCCTGCAAAATGATGAGATCCCCGTGTCCCTCATTGACGCTGTGCCCACCAGCGCCGAAGGCAAGTGTGAGAAGGGACTGGATAATGCCGTCGTCTCCACGCTGGGAGCTCTAGAGGCTCTATCCGTGTCAGAAGAACAGCAGACCAGTGACAATTCAGGTTCTTTCACAATTGTTACATTCATTCACTGATAACCATATCATTCCATCCTTCCAAGCCATTTGCCCTTGGAGTCCTGTTACGTGGTGTTCTCCATTTCACACATGTCCCATTTCATAAATGTGCTGAAACTGCCATCGTGGGTTTTTGTGTGTGTATGTGATTTCCTTTGCTGTTATTTTTTTTAAAACATAAGGCACATCTCCCCCCACCCCCATTTCTGGAAAAACTGTGCAATAAACTCAGAGTCCTTACTGAAAAGGGAAAAACTTGGTATTTTGTTTTAGTAATAACGAGTCCCATTTTCTTACATGTCTCCAAGTGCCTCTGATGCATCCATTAATCAGTTCTTGTTTTTTACGGCATGCAGGTGTAGCCATCTTGCGGGCTTATAGTCCTGAGTCTTCGTCAGACTCGGGCAATGAAACTAACTCTTCTGAAATGACTGAGAGTTCTGAACTGGCCACAGCACAAAAACAGTCAGAAAACCTCTCCCGCATGTTCTTGGCCACTCACGAAGGCTACCACCCCCTTGCAGAAGAGCAGACCGAGTTCCCGGCCTCCAAGACTCCCGCTGGGGGCTTGCCTCCAAAGTCCTCGCACGCCCTGGCTGCTAGGCCAGCAACCGACCTCCCGCCCAAAGTTGTGCCTTCCAAGCAGTTACTTCACTCAGACCACATGGAGATGGAGCCTGAAACTATGGAGACTAAGTCGGTCACTGACTATTTTAGCAAACTGCACATGGGGTCGGTGGCATACTCCTGCACTAGCAAAAGGAAAAGCAAGCTGGCCGATGGTGAGGGGAAGGCACCCCCTAATGGGAACACAACAGGAAAAAAACAGCAGGGGACCAAAACGGCAGAAATGGAGGAGGATGCCAGTGGTAAATTTGGTACTGTGTCTTCACGGGACAGTCAACACCTGAGCACTTTTAATCTGGAGAGAACTGCCTTTCGCAAGGACAGTCAAAGATGGTATGTGGCCCCTGAAGGTGGGATGGCTGAAAAAAGTGGATTAGAAGCAGCAACGGGGAAAACCTTTCCAAGAGCTTCTGGTCTTGGGGCAAGGGAGGCCGAAGGGAAGGAAGAAGGAGCTCCCGATGGAGAAACCAGTGATGGCTCAGGACTTGGTCAAGGGGACCGCTTCTTAACTGACGTGACCTGTGCATCTTCAGCCAAAGACTTAGATAACCCAGAGGACGCTGACTCGTCCACCTGCGACCATCCTTCCAAGCTTCCTGAGGCTGATGAGAGTGTGGCCCGCCTTTGTGACTACCACTTGGCCAAGCGGATGTCATCGCTGCAAAGCGAGGGCCATTTTTCTCTGCAGAGCTCCCAAGGCTCTTCAGTGGATGCAGGCTGTGGCACGGGCAGCAGTGGCAGTGCCTGTGCCACACCCGTGGAGTCACCGCTCTGCCCCTCCCTGGGGAAGCACTTGATTCCTGACGCTTCTGGGAAAGGCGTGAATTACATTCCTTCAGAGGAGAGAGCCCCTGGGCTTCCCAACCACGGAGCCACCTTTAAGGAACTGCACCCACAGACAGAAGGGATGTGTCCACGGATGACAGTGCCTGCTCTGCACACAGCCATTAACACCGAACCCCTGTTTGGCACATTGAGAGATGGATGCCATCGGCTCCCCAAGATTAAGGAAACCACAGGTACAGCAATGATGGATTTAGCACTTTGTATGACATGCCAGGAGCGTGTAAACCATATTTACAACAAACTGAAAAACGTAATGTCTGGAAGAAAAGTAAAAGGTAGAATTTTAAAAGGCCACAGAACTGTAAAGTACCAATCATTGATCCCCTGGTATTTAATAAATACTAAAGTTTATAAAGGTGAAAATGGCATTTGCTCTTTATAATCTTGCTCTGTGCTTGCTTTCAGAATTTGATGGGGCAATATATTTTTCCTAAATTCTAAATGCAGATGTTTAGCAATGCCCAGTGTGACTTTTAGTTATATGATAGTATTGCTTAGAGTCACATAACAGTTTGATTTTCTTCCCAAGACATCTGAGTTCTACTTCTGCCATTTCATTACTGAGGGACAAGGAAGGATAAGAGAGCAGGGTATCAGGGAGATTGGAGGGATTTGGAGAGACCATTTGCCTTTGGGCAATCTTATTGATTCCTCCCTACTCTGTAAGACTGCCCTATATGGATGTTCTGAAGTGTCTTGCATACTCCAGTGTCAGGAAGATTTTGAGGTTTTTCCTGATGAGCTGCTTTATTTTCCCCAAAATAATAAAGTGTAAACACACGTAGAAACAAGAACACATCCACCTTCTGTATCCCACCTTCACCACTCCACCACTCAATGGCATGCATTCCCCTCACTGATCCACTTGGCTGGCCATCACATGGCAAAAGCAGATACTCTTTCATACTTTCACATTTCAAATTATGTCATCAATAGTGTCTTTTTCATACAGGTCAATAGAAGTTAGTGAGATCTTATACTGGTCATTTTCTATTCCTGTTCTTTTAAGATTTTCTACTTTCTGAAAACCCACCACTGGCCTTACCTGCCTTGGAAAAGCTATCTGTGAATATCACCTAACTCATCACCCAACTGCATCTTTACCTCTAAACTAAGTCACACTGTTTAATCCTTCATGATTTATAAAGAACTTTCACCTGAGTTACCTCTTGCTTCTCACAAAAATTCTGTGAGATGGGGATTATTTGCTTCACATGACAGCTTTTCTTAAAAAAAAAAAAAAATGTTGAGCAACTGGCCCAGTGTTTCAACTTCAGACTTTGTACCAGGCAAACCTCATGCTGTCTTCTTAAAAAGATTCACTTATTTAATTTGCATTAATTAAATTAGGCCACTTCTTTAAAAGAAAGGAAAGAAAGGAAAAGAAAGAAAGAAAGAAAGAAAAGAAAAGAAAGAAAAGTAACGATGCCAGATTTAACCTAATTCCCGTGAAATGAAACTTATTATCTCCAATATTTGAATAATCTATACATAGTTGTTTTCTGTGTCTAAGCTTTGATGGGTAGATATTGGCAGCAAGGCAATTCATGAAGTCCCTGAAAATGTTTGGGATTTCTAGACAATTCCAAATGAATCAGCAGTTCCAGAAATAACAGATTCCAGTATTTTCTTGATATTCATTAAAATGGAAATTTGTTATGAGATATCAAGAGGCAGTCTTTGGAAAGCAGGGTGACCTTAGCATACGGCAGCCCTTCCAGACTACATCCTTGAGAAATGACAGACACCATGTAGAGATGTAGTAAAAATGGCCTCCCAGGAGATGCTTAATGATTCTCTCTGTTTTTCTACTACCCCTAGTGTAGCTTTGACAGAGCCTGGGAAGGAGAGACGAGGAGGCATGCCTTCAGCTTGGTCTCAACATCCTGAAGCTGATCCCATCCTGCTACCATCAAACATTCACTCGGAATCAAAGGTGCCAATTCCAAATCAAGACCCTAATGATTTCTCCCACGCAAATCAGGCATACGGAGAGGCTGTGAGCTGGCGGCCACCGGATCTGAGAGGGGGGAGCCTCAGGACACCCCCCAGCCAGAAGGCTCTGAGACATAGCAGCAGTATCCTCTCCGGATCTGTCGATTTGGAGACCTTCCGAGAGAGAACCAAGGGTGCAGTCAGCTTAAAGTGTCCAGGCATCACAGAAGCACAGGAGGCCAGTTCTGAAAGGCGAGCAGAACTCCCCCTGGGGAGGAAGCTCACCAAAAGTTTTTCCCAAAGCTCAATGCACTTGAGCTCTGAGGGGAGGTTTCACAAAAGGTCCCCAGTGGCTCATAAAGACTCAAAGCTGTATAGGACATTACCCTTGCGGAAGCTGGAGGGCAGCAATTGGAGATGCCGGGGACCCTTCAGCTATTGCTTCCTGAACCGAGGGCAGGATGAAGATGGTGAGGAAGAGGAGGAGAGGGGAGAGGCCACCGTCCAGGTCTCTTGCCTCTATAGACCACAGATGACTCAAGCCATGCCAGAACCAAGCAGCCCATGCCTGGCTGTGGCGATTCAGAAGCAACGAGGGGAGCTATCCAGAGGGTCAGTGCTGAAGGTCTGGGCAGAAGACCTGCGAGGCCCAGATGACTTGGACTTCAGCAACCTGGCTTTTGATGCCCGGATTGCAAGAATAAATGCCCTAAAGGAGAGCACATATGCAATGCCTGATGGGTTCCTTGCAGCCCAAAATGATGCCAATGAGCTGCTCTGTCTCGTCAGGGCAACCAAGGAGAAGAGAGAGGAGTCACGCCCTGAAGCGTATGACCTTACACTTTCTCAGTACAAGCAACTGTTATCCATTGAGTCCAGACAGTTGGGAAGTGCCTGTAGGAAAATGGCGATGGCTGAGAAAAGCCCGGAGGAGATGCTCCTAGCTATGACTTCCAGCTTTCAAGTGCTCTGTTGCCTAACAGAAGCTTGCATGCGATTAGTTAAAGTCGTGAACTCAGAAACACAGCGGCAGGAAATTGTAGGGAAGATCGATGAAGTGGTCATAAATTACATTTGTCTACTGAAAGCTGCCGAAGCAGCCACTGGAAAGAACCCTGGGGACCCTAATGTTGGACTCTCGGCGCGACACTCAACCACCATGGCCGCTCTCGTAAGCACACTGACACGTTCTCTCAAGAGGCTTTTAAACAAATAAATATGGAAGTCACGTCATAATCTACCTTTGCAAAGCCATACATGAACTTTTATTTACTTTGTGTGTATGATGAACAGATGTCTCCTTTCTTCTCTCTGTATATTTTGTTATTTTATATAAAATAGGAGATAAAAGTCACATTGATGAAATGTTGAAATGTACTAATCAGATGTATTCTGTTTATATTATACATATATATACACGTAAAAGAAATATCCAAGAAAGTGATGACATTTGGCTATTTTTCATATAGTTAAAACTCCAGGTATATGATGTGAAATTTTAAATTCTACCATGTTAGAGCAAAACAATGAATCCTATCCCCTTTCTTTCCAAGTAGCTACTTGGAGACCATATCATTCATATTTAGAAGTAAAACACAAAACAATAAAGAGAGAGAAAAGAAAAGAAATCACAATGTATATAAAAAAGTACTTATGTTTTAAAATTATGATTTTTAAGCATTGGAAATAGCAAAAAGACATTTAAAATTCAAGACGCTATTATGAATTACTAGAGAATATATCTGTAATAAATTAATTTTTTGCTCATAGTATTTGGTTACTGGATGCTTTCTTCCAAGAATCCCACGTATTTAATTTGGGTTTTTGCTATTTGGGCTACAAATTGGTGGGGATGGATTCTACTGTGTCAGCACAAATGCTCTTCACAGTGTTTCTAGCATTTAAAAAACTTCCCAGGGAGAAGAACAGAGGGGATGATGGGCAGTTTCCTAGGTAATACCTAGAGTTATAGAATATCTCATTACATAAAATGTATAGAATTAATAATACCAAAATTAATTATTTGATGGAAAGATCTGCTTTGACTAAATGTCAAAAATCTACAAACCAAAGACATTATCTTCCCCTCACCCCAACTCAACTACAAAACTTAAAATTCCCTTTAGAGTGATAGGACATTTAGTAAAGTATTTGCAAACTTACAAAAAGGAATATTTAATGATCATCAAAATTAATTACAGATTCAGTAATGTAGACCAGACCACACACCAGCACCTGTGAGTCTCATCTCAGATCACAGCTCTCAGCATAGGGCTTCATGCATCACCGCCTCTACAGAGGCTAAGGCTGCCAATCAAATTTGGAATTATAGCGTAGTACCGGGACAAAATCTCAAATCTTGGATGTTCCAGAAAATCAGGGAGAGATGGCTACTGTAATCATAGGAGCCATGAGTAAATAGTTAAGTATTTATTAAATAAATACTTAATCTGGATTGGCTGATAAAAATATGAGATCTGAAAAAAAAAAAAAGAAAGAAATGGAAGTGGTATATTTGACCAGTTCAAGTGAAACCAATGGAATGCAAAGAAATTTCCAGGACTATCACATCTCTAAAAGTACCCTGCAGTCGTAAGATAAAATCGATATGTATATATGTATTTCCTGGGTCATTCAGTGCTCAAGTTACATGCACTCCTACTTAGACAGGTGGCTCCTTAAGAATATGACGGGAGTACACCAGGTGCAAATATTTCTACTTTTGTAGCCTACTGAGAAGGAGGCATAACACAGTCCACAATTGCAATCTCTCTCTAGTCAGCCATTCCACAGGGACTCAACAACAAAAGCCACACGTGGTTATGGATGGCAGCGAAGGAAAGGAGTTTAGGCATGTGTTATTATAAATAATGTTTAACTAAATAATAAAACATTATTTCATTACAATTATAATTATAAATATTGGTGTTTTGATATTGAGAGATATTAGTGGTGTTTACTGTGGAAAATCTTAGTAAATATCATTCTGTGTACTAAAATTCTAACCTATCAATAGGATGTGTGCCCTATGTCAGACAGTGTGCTAAGCATATTAACTATATTATCTCATTTAATCATCACAACAATCTGCTGGTTTGGACACTATTCTCTCTGGAGGCAATATGGATGAGTTGTTACGGATATGGGGTTTGGGGTCAGAAACATCTTGATTTAAATTTTGACTCTGCCATTTTCTAGCCCTTTTATGTTGGGAAAGCTACTTTTTCTAGTCTCAATTTCCTCATAATAAAATGAAAATCAATTATAAGATCGATTTCCATAGGGTTGTCATGAGTTTTGAGTAAAACTGTGTATGTAAAGTTCTTACCACAATACCTGGCAGAGAGTAAGTATTCAATTAATGTTAGCTATTATTATCATCATAATCGTCGTGTTAAATATATTGCCCAAGATAATATGTGGGGGAATGTTTGTTTTATATGCATATTGTATCCTGACTGTGTGCAGAACACATTATGTGTATTGCATATATGTAAAAGAAGTGTACAAGGAAGTGACCATCCTTGTTCAAGTCACATATCTAGTTAGAACAACTTCCCAGTCCATTGGAGTTCTTTGAGAAGCCTCAGGGAAGTAGCTCTGGGTCCTTCTAATCAACCTCCCATTACTGCGCCAGTAAGTTTCTGTTTCTTATAAATAAACTCTTTGCTATTCAGAAAACCTCAAGGGGCCCCCACATTCACTAAGCATGGGGCTCCTAACCGGGGTCCAGGTCCATAGAGTGTAGGAAGAACATATTAGAACAATACTTGTGCTTATTTTTATCTAGCTTTTTTATGTTTGTGTATGTTTTATAATGGCATAATAGTACAATGGTACATGTACATAATTTTAAATAAATAAATGAATGAATGAATAAATAAGCATATGCCTGGTGCATGCATGTGACAATATTGTCGCAGGTAGGGTTGCATTCACTGAAATCTGGAGAGCACTGAACTAGAGAATAAACCTTCCTTATACTCGCGGTTCTTTACGTTTAGTCCCCAGTCTACTTTGCCAAGTTTATCTCCTACCATTTTTATTAATCTTTTACCACAAATCTTTCAAACAAAAGCAGACACAATCGTATGAATTCATGTGGACTCATTACTTACCGATTCATGTCTAATCTTATTTTCTGTATTTCTACCCACCTCCTCTCCCACTGTATGATTTAGAAGCAAGTCCCAGACATCATAGTGCTTAGCCCATGAATATTTCAGTAAGAATATCCTGTGAGAACTTTTAAACATAACCACAATGACGTTTTTGCATTTGAAAAATTGGGAATTCCTTAATATTATCAAATAAACATTACAGAAGTAAATGATGGAGAAAGTAAAAGTCCCCTATAAACCCAACTTCCAAAGATAACCATTGTCCACAATTTAGGGCCTCTTCATTCCATCCTTTACTGTATTATATAGTAAAGTTATTTGTATTTTGTTTATGAGCTTTGCTTTTGGCTCAGAGAGTTGTTCTGACCACAGTTGCCCTTGTACCTAAGTGTCAGTCCCAGCATATTTCACGTAAGTGAATTCGTCAGAAGGGATATGACTGATGTGGAAAGACAGAGTGCTCAGATCAACAACCGCACAGCATTAGCTTCAAGAAAAAAAAATCAAAAATGAATGCAATTGCTGAGACATTACAATTAACACAGATCCCACTAACCTTAAGCTCAGCAGAAATTAGTCTAATCACAAACGAAATTATTTTCCAGAAAAGAAAGCCTGAAATAACTAGCTATAGCAATACTACAATGGCTCAATTCCTTTTGCTATAAATGTTATCTTTCGTTATGATTTCTCTTAGTAAAGATAATCTTCATTTGTTTATGTTCTGCTTTCATATAGTTCTAAATGCCAGTAATTAATTCTCTGAATGTTACTTCTGAGTGACCCAGGACAGTGCTCTAATTTATCCTGCCTGGATTATCCTTGATTTGGCAGTGGGGGCGGGGCTGTTTTTCCTTTTGACTGGTTATCACCCTTCAAAATTGTGCGGTTTTTGAAATGGAAAACAAATCACCTGTGTTCAGGTAATTCCTTATCTCTTCCAAACATTTACAAACCTTCATGGGGATCAAAATACATTAATATTGCCAGGCACAGTGGCGTGTGCCTGTAATCCCAGCTACTTGGGAGGCAACATAGAAAGACTTCATTTCAAAAAAAAAGAAAAAAAAAAGACTAAAAACAGAAGGAAAAAGTTGCATCAATATTACATTGTCTCTAACCTGATTTTGTCTTTGCTTTGAAAGTGGTCAATTTTGATTTGTGTAGATAGCGATGTGTGTGTGTGTGTGTGTGTGCGTGCCTATGGGTCTGTAAGACTAGCTATCAGTTTGGTTTTATAGATTTCAGTACTAGCTCCCCCTCTAGCAATGCAAAAACTACGAAAAATAAATTTCTATGTAACATCCCAAATCTTCTTTTAAAATCAGGTTGCAGCAATAGCTTTTCAGCTTTGACAGATCAAAGATTAAGAATCTCGCCTTTTGCACTGAATTTTTATTCATAACAATTTGAATATCATTAAATTGGATACTTTTTATTTATTCCACCTATACCCTGGCCACACATCTCACTTTTTAATTCCAAAGCCTATACATAGAAAATCCACAGAAGAACAATCTGTATCTCTATCAAATATTTGTTGCTACACAAAATAATGGAATGGCTTAAATCCTACATCACCGAAAGAGATAGATAATCAAATGTCCAAAGTAATTTACTGCACCATTCAACTTCAAATTAACCAGCTGCCTTCCGTGAAATTGTCTATATTTATCATTGCATCTTAATTTTCTATTACACATTAATTTCGGAGCACTGGGTTTTGGGGTTTTTGTTTGCGGTTTTTATTTTTTTCATTCTTCGTGTTAATTCACATTTTCTACCCTAAAGTCTGAACCAAAATTCTGTGCCATTTGTGGCATCCTCATTCACCACTATAGGCAGAATTCACTTTGGTAGTGGATGTATGTGGGATTGGTGGAATTTAGCTTTCTTGGTAACCTCCAGCCATGTAATATTCCTGCTGTTTTCATTTTGATTAGTTCCCATTTCCTAACTTGCTTTTTCATTAATGATTCATGATTTCTTCCTGCCTCCCACTTAAAGGAAGATGGATCCATTTTTTCACTCATTCATTCACCAGCTATTATTAACTTCCTAATCTAGGCAGACATCGTCCTAAGTGCTACAGGTGGGTACGATGGTGAATATGACTGACATTGTCCCTGCCAAACATGGAGCACCTATTCTAGAACTGGCAAACCTTTTTCATTCCTCAAGAAAGTAGAGGTTCAGAGTGAGTTAGCATTACAGGCAGCCTTCCTTTGCATGGTAGTGCAGGACTGGGAAAGTGACCATGCAAGCTGAAACTCTGCAAAGCAATCAATAATCAATGAGAAAAATTATACCTGTTCCATGACCTACAACAATTTTTGTCAAAACTTAAATACTCTCCTATTGTCAGTTATTAATGTATAGGGACATAAAAAAGTGCAGTAAAATTGATATTTATTTAGTACACAGTAATTTAAACTATTAGAAACCTTGAGAATTAAACAGGATCTTTTTTGTAAAAATTTATCAAGAGGAGTTTGAACAGTGCTTGCCTTCTTTTATTCGTCATATAGCTTAATGGTATAGATAAGCATCTTCTATGCCTTTGGCAAATTGTCAAAGCTTCCAATATTTTATCATTTGTGTTTTTATTATTGTGAAATATCTCCATGAGTTCCTTTCATGTGAAGTGTTTTTTTTTTCCAGTGTCACTTTCTCTGACAGCTTCATCCTTTTCCTCATAACTTCTCCCCTTATTTATGTTGATACATGTACCTTCCCTGCATCTCTCTGGTGGCACATCTACAGTCTCAAATGAGGGCAATGTCATTCTCACTGTCAGCTACTTCTTTGATGATTCCATTGATGTCTTATTTTAATTTCACTTCTAGTGTTATCACTTTTCTTTGTTGCACTTTCATCCTTGTTGACGAGTTCTCTCTATCAATGCTTCAATTTTATTAAATGTTACATGGCCTTATCACATGGGGGAAAACAAAAGAAGGCAGCACATCTACTTGGTTTTTGCTGTGTGTGCATGAGCTGAATAACAGACCAATCAGTGGCAGACTTGGAAAGAAGTAATGCAATTGGTTGCTGACCATCATGCACACCTTTTATTTGTGTAGTGATTTTTGGATTGAACAGCTAATGGCAAACTTTGTGCTTTATGCAATTCAGTTAACATATCATGGTAACTGAAATTTAAACTATGTTGTTGGGGACTGGTAGATTAGCAAAACCATGGTAACTGAAATGTATGCATATCAGGACCATGAATAATGAGGACTAAATGTGCAGCATTCAGCACTGTTCAATAGAACTCTCTGTGATAATGGAAAGTGTCTAAATCTGTGATACTCAATATGACAACAAATAATCATATGTGGCTGCTGAGTATTCCCAATGTGGCCAGTATGACTAAGGAACCAAATTTTAAACTTTATATAATTTAATTAATTGAATTTAAACATTCACATGTAGCTATTGTCTACATTGTACAGTGCAGTTCCAGTGGGCAAGCAGATAAAAAAGAGTGAAAAATAAACAAAATAATGAGAGATCACATTAAGTTCCGGGAGGGAACATTATAGGCTTCTGAGGAAGAAATCACATAAAAGTCAGGGATTTGCCTACAATTTGGAGAAGGGAACTAACTATGATCAGTCAGTACACATGACACTCATTTCATATAGACCCTGCTGAAGAACTTTAAATGATATATGCAATAGAGACAGTTGCAGATAAAGACTTTCCTTCATTAGACCATGAGCTTGACTTAGCCAAAACCATTTTTTCGGCCCCAAGTCCTAGGTGGAAAGACAACTGAGCATCTCCTTAAAAATTAAAACATACACACACATACATAGACTCAAATACACTCACTTGTTCTTAGCCTTTGGATGTCTTACATGATGATATGTGATTTGCATGGATAATTATTTCTTCCCCAAGATTTGAAAATCTGCTGTAAAATGTTGGCTACACATTAGTTTGTGAATTGTTGACAAAGGCCTTGGAGAGTGTGAAGTGTGGAGGCAAATACTGACCTAACAGTCAACATAGTGGTTGTTCCCTAAAACATGTCCTTCCCAACACAGTCTGAGCTCACACCAGCCCTCAGCTCAGAGCCTAAGCTTTCCTCTGCTTTTTCTCCCATCTTTCCATCTATTCTTGGTCCCAATTTCCTTCTTGGTTGGGTTTCAAGGCTGTTCCCAAGTCCCCTCAGATGTGGCCCAACATGTTCTGCAGCCTAAAATATAAATACTGTATAGGGTAGAAAGGAATAAAGGAAGAGGTGAGGCTCACAGTTTTATGAAAGCCAATTTAAATTTAGTATTCAATATTCTTTCTTTCTTCCCTCTGTCTTCTTTCCCCTCTTTGTCTTCCCTGACATTCCCCCCCCCACCCCACCTCTATTAGTTTCCTATTGCTGCATGACAAATTAACACAAATGTAGTGACTTACAACAACAAGCATTTATTATATCATAGTTTCCGTGGGTCAGAAGTCTGGGCACAGCCTAACTGGCTCAAAAAGGTTGCAGTCAAGGTTTCAGCTGGGCTGCATTCTCATCTGAAGGCTTGCCTGGGTGCAAGTCTGCTTCCAAGCTCATTCAGATTGTTGGAGTAACCCATTTTCTTGAGGGTGTATGACTGAAGTCCTGGCATTTTACCAGCTGGATACTAGAGGCCACCCTCAGGTCATGGAAGCTGCTCACAATTCCTTGCCACAAGGGCACCTTTAACAGGGCTGCTTATGTTATCAAGCCTGTGAGGAGAATCCATTACCTCAGGGAGGGCCCAGTCCCTCCTTTAAGGATTTTCACCTGATCGAGTCAGGTCCCCTTAGAATAATCTCCCTCTTGATTACCTAAAAATTAACCTATTGGGACCTTAAGTGCATTTCCAAAATTGCTTCACCTTTGCCATATGCTATTGGCTAGAAGCAATAGCTTCCTGCTCACACTCCAGGGGAGAGGATTGTACAGGGCATGGAACACCAAGGGACAGGAATCGTGGGGGCCACCTGAGGGTCTGTCCTCCATGCCCACCAAGGCTCTTCCCTCAGCTACAGATCCAATGGATCACATATCACATATTCCTCTGGATAGATGAAATAGTATCATTTGAAATACCAACTTGAAAGGTTTTCAGGACCCACAGCCCTAATGTGAGTCATTAAAGGCCATATGGGAAACCTTCAGCCTTCTCTGCCCTGGCCCAGGTCCATTCTCTAGATATATTTCTGTATTAACATGCCAAGTTGCTCCAGGGATGGAAACTCCAATAATTATGATGTGCTAACCTGTGCAGGTCAGGATTTTATTAGTGCTAAGTCCATAGGTGAGCTTCTTGTGACAATGGGACTTTTTTCATTGCACTCATTTTAGTCAAGTTATGACTTCAGGATCAGGTTATACAGAATAATTCAACTAGCAGATGAATTGTTAAATATGCTGAACTTTAACCAGCATAACCACACCTTTCTCAAGTATTTATGGGGCAGGAGGATGAGGTCGGCTCAAGTCACTTGCTCCTAAGTTATTCATCTGGAAGCAGAGCCCATGCATTCAAGTTCAACTCCCCAACATGCCCCACTTGGAACTCCTCGCCAGAGTACCCTGAAAGGATGCTATTCCCTCCATGTGGGGTCCAGCAAAGATAAGTATGGAACAGGACTCATTTCTTTCTAGATTCCATGACCCTTTATTCTTTATTTTCCAAAGCTATGTAAAGCTATATTGTTGAACAAGTGCTGGCAAAGATGTGGAGAAAAGGAAACCCTTGTACATTGTTGGTGGGAATGTAAATCAGTACAACCACTAGGGAGAACAGTTTGGATGTTCTCAAAAAAGCTAAAAATAGAGCGACCATATAATCCAGCAATCCCATTGCTGGTTATATACCCAAGAGATCTGCACTCTCATGTTTGTTGCAGCTCTGTTCACATTAGCCAAGATTTGGAAGTAACCCAAGTGTTCATCAACAGATGAATGGATAAAAAAAAAATGTGATACTTATACACAATGGAGTACTATTCAGCCATAAAAAAGAATGAGATCCTGTCATTTGCAACAACATGAACACAACTGAAGATCATTACGTTAAGTGAAATAAGTCAGGCACAGAAAGACAAACATCACATATTCTGACTTTTTGTGGAATCTAAAAATCAAAACGATTTCACTCATGGAGATAGAGAGTAGAAGGATGACTCCCAGAGGCTGGGAAGAGTAGTTGTGGGGGGCCTGAGAGGGATGTGGGGGTGGTTAATGGGTACAAAAGAGTAGAAAGAATGAACAAGACCTACTATTTGATAGCACAACAGGGCGACTATAGTCAATAATAATTTGACTGTACTTTTTAAAATAACTAAAAGAGTATAATTGGATTGTTTGTAACTCAAACGATAAATGCTTGAGGGGCTGGATACCCCATTCTCCATGATGTGATTATTATGCATTGCATGCCTGTATCAAAACATCTCATGTACCCCATGAATATATACAGCTACTATGTACCCATAGAAATTAAAAAATAAAAACATTTTTAAAAGCTATATTGTTGAATCAGACTTACTGAAATACTCCTTCTTTAGTACTCCCTGGATTTCTGAGAAAGGTGCAACAAGGCAAACACACACACAGGTGCATACGATGTAAATAAATGTAGCATATGACATCACCCAGAAATACATACAGGGACCAGATGTGGCTTTCCTGCCTCCAGGCTGCCTTTGCCTCCAACTCCTACGAATCCAGTCTCCAGTTTGTTGTCAGTATGATTATAATGACATTAATAATAATAATAGCTAATGTTTATTTAGGCATAATGTGCCAGGTATTGTGCTAAATCATCTTCATGCACAATTATTGCATCTATTTCTTAGAACAACTGATGCGAAATAACTACTATCTTCCCAATTTTTAAGAAAGGAAACCGAGGTTAAAGACTCCAAAGAACTTGCCCAAAATCATGGATGCTAGTCAGAATCAAGATTCAAACACGGGCCGGGCGCGGTGGCTCACGCTTGTAATCCCAGCACTTTGGGAGGCCGAGGCGGGCGGATCACGAGGTCAGGAGATCGAGACCACGGTGAAACCCCGTCTCTACTAAAAATACAAAAAAAATTAGCCGGGCGTGGTGGCGGGCGCCTGTAGTCCCAGCTACTCGGAGAGGCTGAGGCAGGAGAATGGCGTGAACCCGGGAGGCGGAGCTTGCAGTGAGCCGAGATTGCGCCACCGCACTCCAGCCTGGGCGACAGAGCGAGACTCCGTCTCAAAAAAAAAAAAAAAAAAAAAAAAAAAAGATTCAAACACATGAATTGCAATTTTATTCAATAGTTCTTAGCCAAGTAGCTAGTGTGACTGTTTCTAGTCAGAGAAATGCTAGCATGTATTTTTTTAAAATTAATTTCCACCAAAGAACTTACAACAAAAAGCAACCATCTCCTATCCCAAACTTCCACCCTCAGTTCCAGTTCTGAGAGACAACCTGTTTCATCAGTTTCTGGGTTTAGATTTTCTGCTGGTTTTCTCCTTAGTTCTAGATAATCTAAATTCTTGACTTACCAACTTTGGATGATATTATGGACCACCTCTTGAAAGACGAAGAATTGACTTACTTACGTCACCCTCACCTTACCTTCTCCTCCCCTAACCTATGTTTGACAGGGGTATTATTATTAAGTTCTATTCATGGTTACTTATTTAGCTTTAAATGTTATAATTACATCTCTGCTTCTTGTTCAATCATCTTTAGACAGTCTCCTTGACTCCCCACCTATGTGAAACGAAGCTCTTTGCGCCCCCAGTCTTGCTTCCTCTCTACCCCTCCCCAACTTCTTCATTTCCACCTTCTATCTTAGGCCTTCAGTACCTTTGCATTTACATCATTTACATTGTTATTTAAAATAATGTTCTCCATGGTGTTTAGGGATTAAACCTTTGTAAAGCACTGCAGACTGGAGAAACAGCATGGTGAACTGGTTTCTCAAAACCATAAAGTTATCCAGAGCTCTGCTGGAGCGTGAAACAGAAAACCCTATGCATGGAAGGAAAGAAGAAAGAGTTTACTGGGAATTCATTCCATCTTAAGTCAGTGGTCCATAAAGTGTAGCTCCTGAACCAACAGCATCAGCATCACCTAGAAACATTAGAAATGCAAATTCCTGGGCTCCACCCGAACTAGTGAATCAGACACTCTGGGGATGCAGTACAGCAATCTGTGATTTAACAAGTCGTCCAGGTGATTCTAACGCATGCTCAAGTTTGAGAATCACTGTGTTAAATAATTAACAACTGTTTGTTAATTATTACATTAACAAATTTAAGGTACAATTTAAGAACAATGACTCTTTCCTGCACTAAATCTTATCTTGTAAAGGAAACTACTTAAAATATGCACATGCATTTAAAACCTTTTAAAAATTGAAATCTGCACTGAGACGGTGATTGATATTTCCAAAAGAGATGACTATAGGTTGCATTCATTTTTAAGAGAGATCTTACCAGACTGGACTTTCAGTATCATGAAACATAAAGGAAAGATATTTCATAAGACAAAAGAAAGTAAGCTGAGCGCAATTTGAATTGCATTTAACCTGGAGAAGTTCTTTATATGCCAAAGAAAGGCAATTTTCTGCCCCACATTTGCCTAACAGAAGTTCAATGTGATTGCCTCATAGAGACCCTTTAACTAATGCTGATTCCTCCTTAAAGGGCAGGTTTATCTTACTGTTTCTTCCTTGTCAAGTTAGGTACATTTTCATTTCTCTAGCAAAAACAAAGTGTTTTAGGCGTTGATTCAGGTTGGATCTACAATCAATTTTTTTTTTTTTTTTTTTTTTTTTTTGATACGGAGTTTTACTCTGTCACCCAGGCCGGACTGCAGTGACGTGATCTCGGCTCATTGCAACCTCTGCCTCCCGGGTTCAATTGCTTCTCCTGCCTCAGCCTCCCGGGTAGCTGAGATTACAGGCGTGCGCCATCATGCCTGGCTAATTTTTTGTATTTTTATAGAGACATGGTTTCGCCACGTTGGCCAGGCTGGTCTCAAGCTCCTGACCTCAAGCGATCCGCCCACCTTGGCCTCCCAAAGTGCTGGGATTACAGGCGTGAGGCACCGGGCCCGTCCGGATCTACACTTTTTTTTTTTTTTTTGAGACAGAGTGTCGCTTTGTCGCCCGGGCTGGAGTGCAGTGGCAGGATCTCGGCTCACTACAAGCTCCGCCTCCCAGGTTCACGCCATTCTCCTGCCTCAGCCTCCCGAGTAGCCGGGACTACAGGTGCCCACCACCACGCCCGGCTAATTGGATCTACAATTTTCAATCCAATAATCATCGTTTGTATTATAATTATTACTGTGCTAAGATTATTCCTCTTCTATACACCCTATATCATGGCTGCCGTGTCACTTAAAAGAGTGTTCACAAAAGCAAAATAAAATTGATGTTCTGGCCGGGCACGGTGGCTCACTCCTGTAATCCCAGCACTTTGGGAGGCCGAGGAGGGTGGATCACCTGAGGTCAGAAGTTCAAGACCAGCCTGACCAACATGGAGAAACCCTGTCTCTACTAAAAATACAAAAAAATTAGCCGGGTGTGGTGGCGCATGCCTGTAATCCCAGGTACTCGGGAGGCTGAGGCAGGAGAATTGCTTGAACCCAGGAGGCGGAGGTTGCAGTGAGCTGAGATCACGCCACTGCACTCCAGCCTGGGCAACAAGAGCGAAACTCCGTCTCAAAAGAAAAAAGGAAAAAGAAAAAAAGGATGTTCTTACCCTAAAGATGAGGCCTGGGCTTCTCCATTGCACAGTGTTCCCAAAAAGGCAGCACTTCTTATGTGGTGACCGGCTTCTAAGACAGAGCATCTCTAGCATGCATCTCAAGAAAACCAGGCAGAAGCTGCAAGGCTTCTTACGACCTAGACTAGAAAGTCACCCAGCGACTTTCTACTAGTCAGCTGAGTCACCAGACCAGACTCAAGAACAGGAGAACTTGATTCTACCTCCTAATTGGAAGACTGATTTTAAAAAGCTGCAACCATCTTTAATTGTCACAGGTGCTTCCACCAAAGCCTCAACTTGATCCAGCATCTCAATTGTATTATCTATTTCATGAAATCGGCTCTTCTTAGAGGAGTCTCTCCCTGCCAGAGCCTTTTGACTTCCTTTTTCATCATGAACCTGTTTCTATCTGCATAAGATGTCCATCCTAGGACTTCCCTCTCCAGCTTTCTTAGGATAGACCCCATAGTTTCCCCATATCCAATATCACCTACGGGAATTTTCTCATAAAGATTATGTAGAATGTAACTTTGTTAAACTCTTGCATGTCTGAAAATACCTTTACTTTGCCCATATGCTTAATTGATAATTTAGCTGCATATAGGATTCCAGGTTCAAAACTGCATGCCTTGAAAACCGAGGTGTCATTGCCCCCTTACCTTTTTGCATGAATTTGCTAAGTTTTTTTTTTTTTTTTTTTTGAGACAGAGTCTCTCTGTCACCCAGGCTAGAGTGCAATGGCACGTTCTTGGCTCACTGCAACCTCCGCCTCCCAGATTCAAGCAATTCTGCCTCAGCCTCCTGAGTAACTGGGATTACAGGTGCCCGCCACCACGCTTGGCTAATTTTTTGTATTTTTTAGTGGGGCGGGGGGTGGTTTCACCATGTTGGCCAGGCTGGTCTTGAACTCCTGACCTCAAATGATCCACCCACCCTGGCCTCCCAAAGTGCTGGGATTACAGGCGTGAGCTACCATGACCGGCTGGTTTGCTGTTTTTCTTGTTCCTTTAAAGGGTTATTTCCTTTTACCTATGAGACTTATTTCTTTCACTTACTTGCAGTCTCAATTTCACAAGGTTGTATCTAAGTCTGGAATTTTCTTTCATTCATTCTGCTTGGAATTTAGTGGATCTTTTGCTTCTGAGAGCTTATGTCTTTCTTCAATCTAGATTGTTTTCCTTCTATTGTTTTTTTCTTCCTCTCAGTTTTCTCTATACCCGTTATCTAGTGTGCACTGAACGGAGCAAACCAGTAGTCACATATTCACAGGTATTTGTTCAGAGATATTGGCTACATTGTTTTCATAAAATCCTCTTTAGTGCACAGGGACCACTGGTTTGACATTTTTGTGATTTATTATGGGGCTGGTGGAATACGTGCAAGTGCTCTGCTCATGATCTAAGTGTCCCAGTGCATCATCGGTAAACTTTGTCCACCGTTTCCCTCATAAAACAGAAAGCCTTAGTATGGAAACAATAGCAATAATAAATCACGAGGTTAATGATTGGTAGTTTTTTTTTTTTTTTTTTTTTAGACAGTCTTAGTGTCTCCCAGGCTGGAGTGCAGTGGCACGATCTCGACTCACTGCAACCTCCACTTCCTGGGTTCGAGTGATTCTTGTGCCTCAGCCTCCCAAGTAGCTGGGATTACAGGCACTCACCACCATGCCCGGCTAATTTTTGTATTTTTAGTACAGACAGGGTTTCGCCATATTGGTCAGGCTGGTCTTGAACTCCCGACCTTAAGTGATCCACCTACCTCAGCCTCCCAAAGTGCTGGGATTACAGGCATGAGCCACCATGCCTGGCCTGGTTATTTTCATACTAAGGTTTTATTTAAAAGTCCTTCCTCAGGCCAGGCACGGTGGCTCATGCCTGTAATCCCAACACTTTGGGAGGCTGAGGTGGGCGGATCACGCCCAGATGGAGACCATCCTGGCCAACATGGTGAAACCCTGTCTCTACTAAAAATACAAAAAAATAGCTGGGCGTAGTGGCACGTGCCTGTAATCCCAGCTACTCGGGAGGCTGAGGCAGGAGAATCGCTTGAACCAGGGAGTCAGAGGTTGCAGTGAGCCGAGATCACACAAATGCACTCCAGCCTGGTGACAGAGCAAGACTCTGTCTCAAAAAAAAAAAAAAAAAAAAAAAAAAAAAAAAATTCTTCCTCAATTCTTTACAAGTGGATTCCCTCATATTCTTTTCTATTTACTTTATAGTTTGACCATTCATATTTAGGTCTTTATCTGAAATATACTTTTTTATATGAAATTAGTTAAGAATCCACTTTTATTTTTCTCCATTGTTGTAGACAATTTCTTCACATCACAACTCTGGTCAGATCCTGCAGGACAAGCAGCATACACTGAGGTTTCAATGACAAAGGGTGGTACATATTGGGGATGGTGATTTCTAAGTTCTACATATGTTGCCTCTGGTCCGCTTGGAACTCTCTGGAAGGAGTGCTCTTGGTCATGACACAGATTCTACTGGGGAAAGGCTGAGGTGCTCTCCACCAGCTTATGATAGGGAGCAGGTCACAAGGATGAACTGAGGCAGAACATGGAGGATGTCACATGTTCAGCACAAAACTGTTGATGAACTCATGTGAGACACTAACAAGAACTCTCAGAGAAGGGCTGGGTGCAGTGGTTCACGCCTGTAATCCCAGCACTCTGGGAGGTCGAGCCGAGAGGATTGCTTGAAGCCAGGAGCTCAAGACCAGCCTGGGCAACAGAGCAAGGCCCTGATAAAAACATTTTAAAAATAAAAATAAAAAAGGAACTCCCAGGGAAAACTAAGGGAAACATCAATGAGAAAAAAAAAAACAAAAACTCCTACATTACTAGCTGGGCACAGGGGCAGCCAAGCTATAGTTAATTACCATTAAGTTGATTCCTTTGATAACCACAGAGCTGATAGGATCAAGGGAAATAGAACAATATATGTCAATCGCATTCTGTAATGTGTGACAGAGTGAAACTACCATTTTATTTTCAGATTGATTAAATAAGAATTACCACAAAGACATGGTAACCATAAAGGCCAGGTGAGTGGTTACTTCTAAAAGGAAAGGAGGTCATGTGATTGGAAAGTAGGTGGAAGGGGTTCTGTGGCTATGACAACATCTTATTTCTTAACCTGATTGGTGATTACACAGGCCTTTGCTTTTTAAAGAGTCATCAAATTGTACATTTATGTTTTAGGGACCTTTATGTATGTGTGTTGTATGTCACAATTTAAAATCTGAAAGTTAAAAATACATCTGTTGGGAAAGGGCTAGCCAATAGGAGAACTGGACTGGGAATGAGGCAGTCCCCAAGTTGAACCTTCCTGCTCAACAAGGTTCTGATCCTTGAAAGAATGTTCTACAGCTGACAGATGAAGGAGAGTAGCTTTTGAAATGTTTCATAATGGCTGCCAAGGGTTCCTTTTGAGCAACCTGAGTATATCAATAACAAGAGAGTGGTAAAATCACACAATGGGAGGTCACCAGCCCAATAGAGCCACGCTTAGGAATGATGGCCGGAATGTGCCAGTGGTGCAGTCTGGAAAAAGAGGGTTGCATTGTTTCACAAAATGATAACCCTATTAGTATATTTCCATGAAGACCAGCGAGGGAGCATCCAGGTAAGCAGTACAGTCTGGCAGTGAAGAACTTGGACTCTAAAACCAGCCTACCCGGTTTTGAATCCTGTTTCTGAGTCATGCCAGCTGCGCGACTTTGGGTGTCATATAACCTCTCTGCAGCTCACTTCAGTGAGTCAACTAAAAGTTCCTCTGGTTCCGGAGGCTTCCATACAAGCTTCCTTCCACGCCCACACCTGCACGCCCACTCTTACATGTACTTTCTCACATGTGACAATGCACACAGCCAGCCACTTCAGCCTTAAGGAAGAGATGCTGCCCAAGAACTCTGCTCAAGGATTCAGCCACAAAAGGCTAGGATTTGGACACACATGATTAACTGGCCAAGAGAAAGGAGAATAAAGATGGGACACGTCAGTGTTATTTACCATGTCATCCTTGAATCCTCTGGCATATGACTTATACTTGACATTAAGCTGAGTAAGTCAGACAAATAGGAAAACTGACTTGGCCCCCTGATCCACTTGGTTCTATCAAACCCATCATCCCTGTCTACTGCTCTCCCCTTGTCATCAATCCACTCCTGTAGATTATTCCTGTTCAGACTCTGGTCATCCCAGAGGCAGTCTTCCCCTCTGGCTTAGGTAAAATTTGTCACTTGCATACTGTTTTAACACTCCAATTCAGAATTCGATGGAGACTTCCCCATGAATGTGCTGTAAGTGAGGTAACAGTTATGGCTGGATATCCATCACTGATCATTTTTTACCTGGGGAAGATAATAAAACCAGTTGCCTTGCTGTGTCCAATGACCTTGCCTACAGCTTATGGACGGATCTTTCTTGTCATCCCTCTGAAGGAAACCAAAATGTTTCTCCCCAAAATATACTTCTTTGACATATTTCAAGATGGCTATTCAGAAGGGCTGGAAATACAAGAATAGCTGAAAAGCTGTCTTCTGTGGGGGAGATTTGCATCTTTAGAGAAAATATGCATTGATACAGCCAAGCTTTCTCTAAAGCCTTCTCTTGTCCAAATTTAGGGAAGATTAACTGGGAGTCTGGCACCTAAAGGTCTGAAAGAAATGTGCACTATCTAGTCTCTCTGAGGGCTGCTACCTGTGAGGTTTTATCTGCATAACAAGAACACCTTTGCTAACCAGGCCTCTTCTCTCCCTATCATAACCAGTTTTACCAGGATCCAAGCCCCTGTTCTTTCTGTAACCTCAAGATGGTGTCAGTGTCAACCATCTTCTTTTTCTTTGTGATCTTATAGTTTGTAAGACTCTGTGCACGTTAACAAATTTACATGCTTTTTTTCCTATTAATCTGCCTTTTCTCAATCGCTTTTTCGGTGAACCTTTAGAGGATGAAGAGGAAGTTCTTTCTTGGTCCTCACACCTCAAGAAAGGAGAAATTCAGGCAGAGTCAGCAATACTCAGATGTTTAAGAAGGCTGAAACCAGTGTTGAAAATGGCAGACTGGATAGACAGAGAGGTGGTAGAAAAATGCTTTGACTAAACCAGCTGTAAAAGCCAGGAATGAATTTGACATTTTATCCACTCAATACTTTCATGTACCTTTAAACACAGAGATCATATTCAATTAGCAGTTCCTCAAATGATTAAACATAGTTACCATATGACATAAAAATACACATCAACGCAAAAACTTGTACACAAATGTTCACAGAAGCATTATTCACAGTAGCCAAAAATAATAAGAAGAAGAAGAAAACAACCCAAATGTCTATCATCTGATGAATGGATAAGCAAAATGTGGTCTAGTCACCCAATGGACAATTATTCAACCATAAAACAGAATGAAATTCTGATACATGCTACAACATGGACGAACCTAGAAAACATGCTAAGTAAAAGAAGCCAGACACAAAAGGACACATATTGTGTGATTCCATTTATATGAAATGTTCAGAATAGGGAAATCCATGGAGACAGAAAGTATTAATAGATTAGTGGTTGCCTGGGGCTGGGGGTAATGGGGGAAGTGGTGAGTGAGAGCTAAGTAGTTTGGGGTTTCTTTCTGGAGTAATGAAATATTTTAAAATGGTTTGGGGTGGTGGTTGCACAACTCTTACGAATATACCATTGAACTGTACACTTTAATTGGGTGAATTATATGGCATGTGAATTATATCTCAATAAAGCTGTTTTTTTTTTAAAAAAAAAAAAACCCATCCACTTACAGGTTTTTGTGGAAACATAAGTTTTCAAATATACCAAGACAAAAACAATCCCCTCCTCTCTTCCTTCTTCCTTCTGTGAAAGGAAAATAGCAGTGTACATCTTACATATATTGATTGATGTCTCATGCCTCCCTAAAATGTGTAAAACCAAACTGTGCTCTTACCACCTTGGGTACATGTTGTCAGGACCTCCTGAGGCTGTGTCACAGGTGCATGTGTCCTCAACGTTGGCAAAATAAACTTTCTAAATTAACTGAGAGCGTCTCAGATTTTCAGGGTCCACACCTCCTGCCAGGCCTAAAATGCCCACCTGCAGAGAAAAGACAGGTGCCCCTTCTGTTGGCAGCAAGGAATCAATTATCCTTTGCAAGGGGCCCCAGATTTTGCTGGTGATGCCACTGCATCAAAATGATCTTTCAGAAATGCAAAATTTCCCCTGCTTAAAACTCTTATCCAGCTTCCCTGAATACTCCAAACCGTTTCATGTCTCTGTACCTTTGGTCAAAAGACTCCCTCTGTCTGGAATGTCTTTCTTTCACTTTCTGCTAATGAAGTCCTGTTCATTTTTCAAATCATATCTCAGAGGTCACTTCTCCAGGCAGTCCTTCGCGATTGTCCCTACAACCCCACTCAAGAGCAACACCTACTCCTACCCTGACTGAATATTTCTGTTACTGTATTAGTTTTTGTTTTGTTTTCTTTTCTTTTTAAAATCTGTTCTACTTAGTAGAGTACCTGCATTTTATTCACATTTATATTCTTGGTGCTTCGAAGAGTACCCGGCACAGAGCAAGTGCCAAAATAATGTCTTTAAAAAAATTGTGCTGAAATGCCAAGGGCTTTCTTTATGTATTCACATAGTGATGAAACACCCATTGAGGGTGGGGTTATATTTTTTAAAACACTTTGAGGCTGGGAGCAGTGGCTCACACCTGTAATCCCAGTACTTTGGGAGGCCAAGGAGGGCAGAACACTTGAGGCCAGGAGTTCGAGACCAGCCTGGCCAACATGGCGAAACCCTATCTCTACTAAAAATTCAAAAAATTAGCTGGGCGTGGTGGTGCGCACCTGTAATACCAGCTACTCGGGAGGCTGATGCAGGAGAATCACTTGAACCCGGGAGGCGGAGGTGTCAGTGAGCTGAGATCATGCCACTGCACTCCAGCCTGGGCCACAGAGCGAGATTCTCTCTCAAAAAACAAACAAACCAACAAAAACACTATGACGTGTGACCACATTAAAACTCACAGAATTATACAACCTGGACTTCAGAATTGAATGCTATCTAGCCCAACGTGTCTCCAACTTTAGCGTGCATATAAATCATCTGGGAATTTGTTAAAATGCAAGTTCTACTTTTACACTGTTGGTGGGACTGTAAACTAGTTCAACCATTGTGGAAGACAGTGTGGCGATTCCTCAGGGATCTAGAACTAGAAATACCATTTGACCCAGCCATCCTATTACTGGGTATATACCCAAGGGACTATAAATCATGCTGCTATAAAGACACATGCACACGTATGTTTATTGCGGCACTATTCACAATAGCAAAGACTTGGAACCAACCCAAATGTCCATCAGTGACAGACTGGATTAAGAAAATGTGGCACATATACACCATGGAATACTATGCAGCCATAAAAAAGGATGAGTTCATGTCCTTTGTAGGGACGTGGATGAAGCTGGAAACCATCATTCTGAGCAAACTATGGCAAGGACAAAAAACCAAACACCGCATGTTCTCACTCATAGGTGGGAATTGAACAAAGAGAACACTTGGACACAGGAAGGGGAACATCACACACCGGGGCCTGTCATGGGGTGAGGGGAGGGGGGAGGGATAGCATTAGGAGATATACCTAATGTAAATGACAAGTTAATGGGTGCAGCAAACCAACATGGCACATGTGTACATATTTAACAAACCTGCACGTTGTGCACATGTACCCTAGAACTTAAAGTATAATAATAAAATAAACAAATAAATAAAATGCAAGTTCTGATCCAGGAAGTCTGAGACAAGCCTGAGATTCTGCACTTCTAATAAGCTCCCAGGTAATGTGGTGCTTTTGGTTTACTAACCATACATGGAGTAGCAAAAGCCTCGTCCCCCCTGCCAATCAAACACATGAATTCTAGTTACAACATTTGGACAACTGATCAACAAGCAAACAAATATGAAAGTGAGTTTTTTGGAACTTCTCTAAGACAATGGTTCTCAAACTTTAGCTCTATCAGAATTGCCTGGAGGACTTGTGGAAGCACAGTTCATGGGATCCATGCCAGGCATTCCTGACTCAGCATTCCTGAGGTGGGACCAGGGAATCTGCATTTCTAGCAAGTTCCGAGCTGAGGCTGATGCTGCTGGCCCAGGGACCACACCTTGGGAACCAATTCTCTGAGAGTCACCCTGAAACCACTATAATCAATGAACAATTTATCCATGATTGTCAGAGTCCAACCATGCACACAGTTGATATTAGACAAACAGATTGGTGCACCCGGGAACCATCTGCCTCGTGAGAGTGAGTTGGTGGCCCATTATATTAAGAGAGGCCTCCCCACATTGGTATAGAGAAAAGTGCACTGGATCAGAAGCACAGAGCCAGCTTCCAATCCTGGATCTTGAACCTGTGATTTACATCCCTTGGGCAATCACTGAACCTCCCCAAGCCTCAATTTCTCCATCTACAATATATCTATACTTCAAGACTTAGCTGAAGCAGACCCTGCTCAGCTGACCCACCAGAGCAGGTCTCCAACCCCTGCAATTCTCACCTCCCACCTTCCTGGACCTCATGAGCAACTCAATGTAGCTTGGCAACTAGGCGCTGCATTCCCTGAGGGCAGAGCTGAGTTTTAATTATATTGATTCTCAAACAAGCAGTGATATGCCTGGCAAATAGCAGGTACTCATTAAATGTTTACTGTTGAATGAATAAAAGTAATAAACCCAGGACTCCAAATAGCCCTCCAGGACCTGGCTTTATGCTAATTTGCTAATTTTAGCTGCTTTGAAGTATCATTAGAATACAACGTCCCACCAAGTAGTGTTGGGAATTAACGATACATAATTCAATGCTTAATATGACTCTCAAGAGAAGAATACATGGTTAGACTGCTGAGCTATAGATTATTTTTTTTTAATTTTCAGATTTGATGATACATGGAATTATTTTTGCAAGTAAGGATTTTTACTGCTGCTCTTTATCACAGCTTTATGAAGGAAAGAGATCCTATAGGGCCTTGCTTTCGTAAATGAATGGGGTTTTTTATTATTATAAAAGTTTTCATTAATAAAAGAAACTTTTTTGTACTTAGGTGTTTTTTAGATTTTAAGAGCTCTTTTTTAGTTAGAATCACTTTACTGGTTAATAGAATAATAAATCCATATTTCTGTATTCCCCAGCTCTACGACATCCCAGCCGTGACTTCGGATGAGATGCCTAATGCTTAAATGCCTCAATTTCTTTATCTGTAAGATAGGGATAGAACAGTTCCTCCGTTATAGATTTTGTATGACATACATGAGCTAATAGATGTCTTCAGAAGGGTGTCTGACATACAATAAGCCCTAACAAAAGTAAATTATTATTTTTTAGCTCGAGTATAAATGAACACATTTGTAGGAAGGTGCAGGCTTTTTGACCACAACCAGAGGCAATGTTTGTACCCAGGCAGAGCTTGAGACAGGCAAGGGCCGCCTTTGGGTAGTTCTCACGAGCACATAAAACGACGGGCTCCCCCTGCCTAATTCAGGGGGTGGGTCACTCATTTTGTTCACGGCTTAAGAGAGGACAAAGTGCTTCTCCAGGTCTTGTTCTTTCTCCTAACTCTACCTGCCTTAATAATGATTCATAAGGCTTATATAGTGTTTTCATTTACAAAAGGCATTCACAATTGTCCTCCTTAAATCCTCCAAACAATTCTGTGGTTATCCCCACTTCACATCTGAGGAAATGACCTTTAAAGCATCAAAGAGGTTGGCAGACCTGCTCAGGGGCCTCTGAAAAAGAAATGGTGGAGGCAGAAATGTGGCTCTCGTCTTTGACTAGAAGCCCAGGGCTCTCACCCTGAAACCATCCCATACCGTGTTGCAACTCATAACATATGAACGTAAGAAGAACGGAACTGAAAAATTCAACTATTCACTAATGTCTCTTATTTGAATCCACCAAAAATTCCTCTGCATTCCTCTTTGCTCACTCCATAGTAGAGGCCACCAGCCACAGGGACTATCTCCAAAGTAGGGAAGGTGAAACTGACGGCTAACCTGTTTAAGCCTGCCAAACTTACCCTGACTTGCTTGCTTTTAATCACTTCCCATTGATTTTAGACACTATATAGGCCAGGGGCAACGGCTCATGCCTGTAATCCCAAGACTTTGGAAAGATGAGGCAGGAGGATTGCTTGAGTCCAGGAGTTCAAGACCAGCCTGGACAACATAGCAAGACCCCATCTCTAGAAAAAATAAAATTAGCCATGCATAGTAGTGCACCTGTAGTCCCAGCTACTAGGGAGGCTGAGGTAGGAGGATTAATTGAGCCCAGGAGGTTGAGGCTGCAGTAAACTCTGACTGTGCCACTGTGCTCCATCCTGGGTGACAGAGCAAGACTCCGTTTAAAAAAAAAAAAAGATTCTAAATAACTAAAAGTCACATAGCCAAACAATATACAACTAAACTTCCACTAGCTTCCTTATAAAGAACACCTCTGATATATATAGCACTATGGTAATGGTTGTTTGAAGTTGTTTTTCAGGAACTAGGGGGCAGCTTTTATGCCGTTTGAACCAGTTGAGACCACCGACCCTTCAACTGGGCCTGTGCAAATGCTCAAGAGGTGACCTTCTGATGTCACAGGGCCAAAAACTTCTTCCTCAAATCATGCTAACACTGTCATTTTCTGAACATGCATCCTATGAAGAGCCATGAACCCTGACTACTTTTACACAGACCATCAATGCATCATTTTTCCCCACTTACCAATCACCCTTCCCCATGCCTTAGACCACTCTGCTTTTTTTACCCCATAAATATCCCTAAGCCCTATCTTCAGGGATGCTGATTTGAGACCTATTCTCCCACCTCATCACTTGGCTACCTCATGAAAAAACCCTTTCTCTTTTGCAAAACCCATTGTCACAGTGATTGGCTCACAGCATGGGGACAGAATGGGCCTGGTTTGGCATCTGGGCAGAGCAGAATGAAAGACTAACAGGGGTGATTTCCATTACCTCATAGTCAATCTGAGCCCCCCCGAATTAAGGGGGAGCAGGTATCCTTGATAGCCAACAGGTTGGGGATTTGGCTACACTTGTATGCATAGATGCTAATCTACATACTTATGCACTTGCATGCATAGATGGCTTTTATTGTATGGACACAGCCTCTTCCTGTTTGCATGGCTTAAAGCCAGGAGCAATGGCCAAAAAGTACAAAGGCAGACAAAGGAAGAAAAACCAGCTAGAAGCATAGATTACCTGAAGATGCTTTATCCAGCAAGTCAGGTCTGTTGTCTAGATTCAAGGGGTTGCCATGTGGGTAATTGAGGCAATGAAGAAAAAAAAAATGGAGTTAACGGAAAAACAGCAATGGAGGCCTAGGAGGGAACTGTGACCATCAAGAAGGCTGGCCCACAGGTGAAACAGCTAGGACATGGGAAATCTCAGACAAGCCCGTTAGGTGAGGAGATACTTATGGCCCAGTTGTTCCTGATATCCCAGCTCATAGCCAGGCAACCCCCAGAAACAGAATGGCCCAGCTGACCTGCAGCTGGCCATAGCTGCATGATGGAAGCCAGTGAGAACCAGACCTGCCCAGCCACGCTGAGCCTATATTGAAGGCCCAGAGAATCCCAAGCTAAGTAAATGATTGTTGTATTACGGCATTATCATTTTGAGTGTTTGTTATACCACAATAGGTAGCTGATTCAGGGATCAATGATGGTAATTCAAATATAGACTCAATATTATATTATACCAGGCTATTATTAATTTCCTTAAGTGTGATGTTACCATGATTATGTAAAAACATGTCCTTTTTAAGAGATATAGGGGTGATATGTCATAATGTCTGCAACTTTCAAGAAATTCAGCAAGAAATATATATAGGTAGCTTGATAAATAGGTAAAGTAAATAAAGCAAAATGCTGTCAATTGTTGACTCTAGTTGACGGGTATATGAGTAATCATTGCACTATTTTTTAGCTGTTCTACAAGTTTAAAAATTTTCATAGCAAAAATTGGAAAGTAAAAATGTTTTTCAAACACTCATATCCCACATTTAACATACATTTATATTTTAAAATAAAATGTTTTTATAATTTGCTTTTGAAACTATTAAGTTATGAGTAATCATTCAATTAGCCTTTGGCTATAATTTCTTGATTCTTCTCATGGACACTCAGGAATTTCATGAAGAACAAAACCCAATTTATAAATTGTATTCAAATATACAGAAATGTCTGTAACATTTATGAATTTTTGAACACTAAATTTATGTTTACCAAATTTAACAATGCATGAAGCTAGAATGCTAAATCTGGCAGCCATTTAATTGAACACATTAAGTTTGACTTGGAAGTTTTATTTCGCATTTAGGAGCCAGTAATTTTCTCCCAGTTCTGAAAAGTTTTCATAGGCTGTGTATGAATAGTGATTAACAGATAAAACAACCCTTCAGTGGCCTAAAACCAGTTCTGCCCTTTAATCAGCTATGAGAAGAAGCCAAACACCTCAGTTGGCAAAGGCATTAGAGAGAGAGAGAGTCATTCCTTGTCAGAGACCAGTGAACTTTGGAATTGTGGTCTTGGGAGCCAGAGAGACCTGGAATCAAATCCCAGTTACACCATCTTCAAGAAACCACTTAACCACTCTGAGTCTCAACTTCCTTCTGTTTAAAATGGAAATTAAAATGACTACGTGACTGGATTTTCATGACAAAAATGCAGGAATCATAGGTGGGGGCCATTCATCATGCCTGGTGTCACTGTTATTTGGCCTCATGGTTATTTCCTTGAAATCAAATGACTGCAGACAAGAAAGAAAAGGATGACATCCAGTGGGATTCTCAACTCAGCCCTAGGTGGGTCTCAGTGCACTTTCTATTCTATAGTGCCCTGCAGGAGCTATGTGGCTTTGCCTTCCAGATCACCACAAGAACAACCCAATAGAACAGCGGGCCTTCCCCATGGGAGAGCCTCAATAAATAGCTGTCAAATAAATGAATGGGACTTGCCACACTCATCTGAGGAAATATTGTATCTGGGGAATGTTCCAGAGGCAAGAGCATGGAAGTTGATGGCAGAAGTAGCTAGAACACAACCACTTCATTAACCCTGTCACCACTAAGGTTGCCATTAGTCCAGATAGATGACATCTTTGGGCAAATTAGAAAAAGGTGCCTCTGCCTAAAGATACTTTACTTCCTGTGTTGGAAAACTGGTGAAGTATACTGAATTATTTCTTAGACCAAGATGACTTACTATTGTCTACCAGGTAATCATCATAATAAATATACAAATTAATTCCATCTGCCTTGTAAATCATAGATAGAAATGTTGCTTACTTTTTTGCGGTAATGCTTGTATATTTGAAGTTGAAAGATATATATACTCACTCTCATACACTGTTATGCTCAAGTGTGACAGTGAAATTTAATCTATGTTCATCTCTTCCCTGAACAGCTTGGAAAGTATAAAAAGTGCAATCTCAGTAAAATTTAAATAATTTGTAGCATTGAATCAGAAGAAAGAAAAAAGCAAAATCAATAAAGGAAAAATATACCCTGTACCTGTCATAAAAGTATTTCTTCTCAGACTTTTATTGGACACAGACTAGCATTTGTTCCTGGCTTTATTTTTAATCTCCCTGGAAAAAATACATTTTAATTTTTATTCCTGTTAAGCTGGGACCATTCAAAAAAGTCAACAGAAAACAGCCTAGTCTAGAAAACAGCCAGCTGTTTTCCAAAGTGGCTAAAACCATAAACACGTGGAAAATTATTTCTAAAAACAAAGCCAAAAAAAAAAAAATCCACAGGCCTAAGCTTTCAACTTCAGCTAGGTTTTGGACCCACTGGTTTAATCCAGTCAATCAAATATGAAGAGATAAGATGGCAGTGTCAACCGGAGACCCTGAATTCCTTTCTCTCCCAATTCCTATTTAATTTCCTCTCTCAAGCCAGCTGGCATGCTGACAGAGCCCAGAGAGCATCCAAAGCCTCAGAGCTCAGAGCGGGCAGGGAGCTCTAAGCTAGTGGTCAGCAAAGTGGAGGCAAGCATCCAAGGGGTCACACAAGATGATTCACTGGAGTGGAGAAGAAAACTGTAGTTATATATTTTTCATCTTTTTATAATGCATTTTCTGTATTAATGAAGTGGTACCTCTAATTTATAGGTAAATATATGTAATACATTTGATATAGTAATGGAGTGGTACATGTATACAATTTATAAGTAAATGCACTTATTTATTTATTTGGGGGTGATGTTCATCCTTTTTTTTACAAAGGGAGGTGGAGTCTGATAATGGACATAGGACTTTCTTCTCCAGTGAACCAAGAGACTAAAGATGGAGCCACCTGGCCAAAGACCAGACTTTAGGTATCTCTGGAGAGGGTATGTATTAGTCAGAGTTTTCCAGAAAAACAGAACCAACAGGATGTGTGTGTGTGTATGTGTGTGTATACATACATCTCATATACATGCATATAAATACATATGTAGAAAGATATACATATATATACACATACATATATACATATATTTGTATATACATAGAGAGAGAGAGAGAGGGAGAGAGAGGTTTATTATAAGGAAGTGGCTTACCTGATTATGGAGGCTGGCAAGTCAAAAATCTGCAGAGTCGATACGCCAGTTTGAGTCTGAAGGTCAGCAGGGTGCTGCAGAACAAGGAAGAACTGATGTTGCAGTTTAAAGACTGACAGGCAGTAGAATTCTCTATTGGGAGTCAGCCTTTTTGTTCTATTCAGGCCTTCAGTTGATTGGCTGAGGCCCACCCATATTATGGAGGGTAATCTGCTTTACTCAGTCTACCAATTTAAAAGTTAATCTCATCAAAAATCCCCTCACAGACACACCCAAAATAATGTCTGACCAAGTATCTGGGCACTGTATGGCCCAGTCAAGTTGACACATAAAACGAACTATGCTAGGGTGTTGCAGGTATGGACTGAACCCTTCCAGCGGAGTCTCTTTCAAGTGCACCATTTCTGGTGACACCATATCCATTCCAGGCACCAAATTAACACTTCCCCTGCCATTGTTAGTTTTACTCCTTTTCCTGCCATTGTTAGTTCTACTCCTTTTAATGACTAAATTTTCCCACAAATGGTCATAGTTTAAGTCCTACCCCCTTCCCTGAAAAGTGAGACTAGGGAGAATGGATATATAAACAACGGGTTAAGTTTTCAAATCACCAAAGATTTCCATTTTACAGCAAGCTTTGCAAACATTTCACACGAATTTTCTTTATCAGGAGCAGAGTGCACACAATACATTCAAATAGAGACCCATAGAAGTAATAAAAGGAACTAAATCTAGAGTTCCTGATAAATGAATCGCCCCTGGGAACTGTGTTACCTACCTCTGTGTGTCTTTTTTTGAGACGGAGTTTTGCTCTTGTTGCCCAGGCTGGAGTGAAGTGGTGTGATCTCAGCTCGCTGCAACCTCCGCCTCCCAGGTTCAAGCAATTCCCCTGCGTCAGCCTCCCGAGTAGCTGGGATTACACGCACCTGCCACCATGCCTGCCTAATTTGTTGTATTTTTAGTAGAAACGGGGTTTCGTCATGTTGGCCAGGCTGGTCTCAAACTTCTGACCTCAGGCGATCCACCCGCCTCGGCTTCCCAAAGTGCTGGGATTTCAGGCATGAGCCACCGTGCTCGGCTATGTGTCTTAACCTAGAAAGGCCACTGGCTCTTTCTTCTCCCAAAGAACTAGGGAGTCCTACCTGCTCAGGTGAGCCTTGTTATTCCTATCCCTGAGATGAAAGAACCAAAGAAACAATAAGCAAAAAGACCTTAAAAGCTGCAACTAGGAAGAGCTGGGAGCAGAAAGGCGTTCTCTCCCAACATCCTACCTGAGGGTCAACCTTACCCCGCAGGAATGGAGACTGAGTTTTGCCACCCCTAGAGGGACAGCAACAGCTCACCTGACTGCAGAAGGGGAACTCTCAGCAAATGAAGCCCAGTAACCTGGGAGAGAGAGACCAAACAGAACAGTAATAAATAGAGGAGACATACCACCAATAGCCAGAACAGAAAATGAAAGGGAAGACTTAAAGAAATTCCATTTTAACATTACAATAAGACTTTGTGGGACTAGGAACAAAATAAATGATTTCTACTTTTTTTTTTTTTTTGAGACGGAGTCTCACTCTGTCGCCCAGGTTGGAGTGCAGTAGCATGATCTCGGCTCACTGCAAACTCCGCCCCCCAGGTTCAAGCAATTCTCCTGCCTCAGCCTCCTGAGTAGCTAGGATTACAGGCATCTGCCACTGCGCCCGGCTAATATTTGTATTTTTAGTAGAGATGGGGTTTTGCCATCTTGGCCAGACTGGTCTTGAACTGCTGACCTCGTGATCCACCTGCCTTGGTCTCCCAAAGTACTGGGATTACAGGTGTGAGCCACTGCGCCTGGCTGATTTCTATGTTTTAAGAGGGGATCTGTGGATTTTCTTCACTGCTCTGTATATCTGTTCATTAAACATAGGAAGTACACAAATACTGAATGACTAAATTAATAAAATGTAGTAGATAAAATAGAAGAGGCAAAAGGAACCAATGAGAACAGAATTAGTGGCCTCAAAGTAAGTGGACTAAAGATGCCAAACAATTAAGGAAGTGCATATCAAAACCACAATGAGATACCGCTTCACACCCACTAGGATAGCTGTTATCCAAAAAAAAAAAAAAAAAGGAGACAAACAACAACAACAACAAAAATCCCAGAAAAGAACAAGTGTTGGTGAGGATGTGGAGAAATTGTAATCCTTGTGCTTTGTTGGTGGGAATGTAAAATGGTGCAACCGCTGTGGAAAACAGTATGGCAGCTCCTCAAAAAATTAAATATAGAGACCGGGCACGGTGGCTCACACCTGTAATCCCAGCAGTTTAGGAGGCAGAGGCAGGTGGATCACCTGAGGTCAGGAGTTCGAGACCAGCCTGGTCAACGTGGTGAAACCCCGTCTCTACTAAAAATACAAAAATTAGCTGGGCATGGTGGCAGGCGCCTGTAATCCCAGCTACTCAGGAGGCTGAGGCAGGTGAATCGCTTCAACCCGGAGGGCAGATGTTGCGGTGAGCCGAGATCGCACCATTGCCCTCCAGCCTGGGCGACAAGAGCGAAACTCCATCTCAAAAAAAAAAAAAAAGTAAACATAGACTACCATATGATCCAGCAATTCCACTGCTGTGTATATGCCCAAAAGAATTGAAGGCAGGGAATTGAACAGATACATGCATACCAATGTTCACAGCACCATTTTTTTCATAATAATAATCAAAAGGTAGAAACAACCCAAATATCCATCAACAAATAAATAATAAATATCTGACTTGTGCTACTATCTGAATGAACATGGACGACATTATTCAAAGTGAAATAAGCCAGACACAAAAGGACAAAAATTGTATGAGTCCACTTATATGAGGCACCTAGAGCAGTCAAATTCACAGAAACAGAAAGTAGAATGGTAGTTTCCAGAGGCTGAGGGAAGGGGCACACAGTTTCAGTTTGGGAAGATGAAAAAGTTCTGGAGAAAAGATGCCAAAACAGAATTTATGAGGAACAAGATAAGATACACAAAGACAAGAGATTGTGAAGACCTAACATGTCAGTAACGCGAGTTCTAGAGGAAGGAGGAAAAGCACTAAAAGAAGGTGAACAATCAAGGAAATAATAGAAGGCAGATTTTCCTAGTCTGAAGAAACACAAGTCCGCAGATTCAAAGGGCTCACTGGGGTCCAGATGGGACTAATAAAAATCAAAGGCACTTGCCTAGTAGCACCTTGATAATATTCTTGAACTCCAGAGGTATGGAGAACATCTTATAAACATTATGCAGACTGAAATAATACAGAAATTACAAAAGCAGAAGAATCAGACAAGCATCAGACATCTCATAAACCACACTAAAGGGTACTAAAGGGTAGACGGAAGTGAGATAACATCCATAAACCACTAAGAGAAAAGAATTACAGATGAAGAACCCAGTATTCAGCCAAGATGGCATTGACCTTTCAGGGTAAAACATAATCCCCACGGTAAGCCTATTGAGCACTCACTATGTTTCAGATACTCTGCCATAGGCAGTATAAGTAATATTCACTTCAGCCTCACAACAATCCTATGAGGTGAATACTTTTATTATGATCCCAATATTACAGATGAGGAAAGTGAGACACAGAGAAATTAAGTTGCTTAACAAATTAAGTAATTACATGGCTCAGAAGTGGCAGAGCCAAAATTCAAATTCTGCTGTTCACACTATCACACCATTCTACCATTCCTAAGCTTAGTTGTCTTGATGAGGGGTGAAGATAGGTCAGGAAATGGATGGTTTACAGAGGCAGAGGGAGGAGAGCTGGGGGCAGAAGCCCAGCAGATGGAAGAAAATGCATGGTGTAATGTCTGTAGTACATATCAAACATAAAATGCTGTATTTCATTGAAAATACGTAAAAATTGAAGAACTCGAAAGTGATAGGACATAAAAAAAAACATGGATTTAATCTTGGTAAATTTGCAAGCAATTTTATTCTCAGATTTTATTCTCGGATTTCTATTATTTCAAGATAATGTCTGTTATCAAGGGTTCAAAAAGAATAGTTCTGCCTTGGAGATAGACTGCCTGGGTTCCAGTTCTCATTCTAGTTGTTCAGTAGCTGTGTAATCTTGGAGAGTTCCGGGGTGTTAATTTCACCATAGAGTGTGGTCCACTTTGAGGGAAAAGAGCCGGGCTTTCCGGCTCCTGGCCCCATTAGTCAGTAGCTGCAGCCACCCATGGAAGGTGGATGCTTTGATGTATCTTGTCTGGCTGCTGTGGCTCCAGTAGCCTTTCAGCAGACCACAAGATGACGTCACAGCTGTAACTAGCTAGAAGCAATGTGCACCAAAACTAGAGAAGTAGCCCTTACAATCCGTAAAGCACATTTGAGGAAATCTGGGCAAGACACTGCAGTGTCCATATGGGGTTTTTTCTCCTGTAACAAAAACCAGAGGGAAGCAGTTGGAAAAGCTGGATCAGAGGGATGATAATGCTATCAAGAAACAAAAGATGGATGCAGCTCCTCCATCCTTATCATGTTGACTTTTTGCCTAGGGGTTTACATGCTGCTCAACCTCCAGGAAGAACATCCATGTTTCAAAAGGAACAAATGAAAAAGGGCGACAGCCAAGACTTTTACATTCTTAAAAACTCTTTATAGGGAAGGGAAACTCCCAAGCAAATTTCCTCTTTTATCTTATTAGCCAGAACTGGAGGAAATGCCCACCCCCAAACCAATGAATGGCCAAAGGCTTGGTTGACTGTGGTTTCAACTCATCACAATTCAGTTCCTGGAGCCAGGGCAAGAGCCCACCCTCCTTGGCATCAAGGGTTGCCACTGGAACAAGTCAGTGTTCTGTCAGCAGTGGTGATGGCTGTTGGGTTGGCTTTCATCAGTATCTGCCACCATCCTTTGCCCTGATTCAGATCATGGGAATAATGGGAATTATGTGATCCAAGGAAAGAGCAAAGAATGGAAAGAGAAGAGGATGGGAACTTGAGGAACCAAGCTATTGGAGGGACTGGCCCATGAAGGAGCCTGGAAAAGGAGCCAATTTCGAGTATTTGAATAAATACTCAAAAATTTATAGAGTATCTTCAGAATCGGTATCTCTCTTTTTTTTTTTTTTTTTT
Source organism: Nomascus leucogenys (assembly GCF_006542625.1). NCBI lineage: Eukaryota > Metazoa > Chordata > Mammalia > Primates > Hylobatidae > Nomascus > Nomascus leucogenys. Next base: position 11,251,851 of record NC_044406.1, read on the forward strand.
TTTTTTTTTTTTTTTTTTTTTCAGAAAAAAAGCCCAGGGAGTGATATCGCAGAAGCCAAGGGACAAAAAATGTTGAGTTCCTGTGGCAGTTACCTATTGCGGCGTCACAAACCAATCCCAATATTGTGCCTTAAAACAACATTCATTTATTGTTACGCTCTCAAGTTTTGGAAGACTGTCTGGCTCAGCTGGCTGGTTCTTGCTCAGGCTTCCTCGTGTGACTGCAGTCAGATGATGGCTGCTCAAAGGCTTCCTCATTTCCACATCTGGTGCTTGGGCTGGGAAGCTTCAAACAGCTGGAGCCTGGATCAGCTGAGCATCCTTAAGCATCACTCTCTATCTCTCTGTTGTCTGTCTACACGATCTCTTCCCTGTGACTCCTTCAGGGTAGCCACCTGTTATCTTTCCAAAGGTGTGTGATCCAAGAAGAGAACCAGGGCAGATGTGTTGCTTTTGATGATGTAGCTTCGAAGTCCCCAAGCAACACCTCCTGCCACATTCTCATTAAAAGTGAGTGATGAAAGTCCATCTATATTCAATGACTCTTGATGGGAGCCAAGACAAAAAATTCCCAGACATTTTTTGAAACCACTACATCTTGGTAATTTTCATTTTAACCTACTGCTTGGTTGTCACAACAGGACAAGGATATAATTGCTAGAAAGGTGCTATCAGCCCCAGGTTAAGGACAGACGTTTCTTTAATGTAGCTATTGGATATAAAGGATCCATGTGTGATCTACTCACAGAAGGCACCCAGTCGCACCCCCAACTGGAGAGACAAGCTTCACTAAGCTTTACAGCCCCCCAGGTTGCCCAGCTGATCAAAGATAGTAACTCATCAGATCTTTCCAGAAGCTCATGTTTGCCATGCCCTTAGGGTTTTTTCTACCCTCTCATGAGTATCCCTATCTCACCAAATATTCTGGAGTCCTGCCCAAGCAGATCTGCTCTCAGGAGCAAGCCACTGGTAACCCCTGCGCATTGCATCTTCCTCTGTGTATGCGGCAAACCTGAATGATCAAAGGTCACATTTCCAGCCATAGCTTCTGCTAGCTGGCCATGGCATCCAGGCTGCCCATGGTCTTTCATGCACCTCGTTATCTAAAATCCTTACCTTGTCTATTTCCAAAGGCATCGAGACTACTCATAATCAAGCAGAAGGCGCAGTGGGGTAATTAGAGAATAAAGAGACCCATGTGAAGGGGACAAAGGGAGCAGAGAATTATTGTGCAGCTCTAAATTGCCTGAGAGTGAAGCCAAAAAGGCAAATCTTGGGTTTTACATTTTTTTCATTTCTCTTCAGAGACAAACTCTCTCTCAAAGTAAGCTCATTTATTACAACAGGGCACTGAATAAAGGACACTTGGTCACAAAGTCGACACAACACCTTTAACTACAGTTATGCAAGAGTCATCAGCTGTCTGCATGATGGATTCTTCTATTGATCCTTTATAAAGATGAAAGATATACTATGCCCATTAGGCTGTCTCTTCCAATATTGTGTGTCTTAAGTGAGTCTTTCTCAGGTACTTTTCGTGAAAAATTTATTGAGTATCTTCAATATGTCGGACACTATGCCAGGTGCTAAAATGGCAGTCAATTTATCCCTGAGTCCTCGAAGACAGTAACTCTCAGACTTGAGTGTGCAATACAACCCCCTGGAGGGCTTGTTAAAACTCTAGGCCCCATCCCTGGAGTTTCTGATTCACCAGAGGTAGAGTTTGAGAATTTGTATTTCTAACAAGTTCTCAAGTGATGCTGATGCTGCTAGACCAGGAACTACACTTTGAGAACCACTGCTCTAAAAGTCACCTGTAGGGGCTGAGGCAGGAGGATTGCTTGAGCCCAGGAGTTCAAGACCAGACTGGGCAACACAGTGAGACCCCATCTCTACAAAAAAAATTTTTTTTAATTAGCCAGGCTTGGTGGTGCATGCTTGTAGTCCCAGCTACTCAGGAGGCTGAGGTGAGAGGATCACTTGAGCCCAGGAGTTCAAGGCTGCAGGGAGCTATGATCATGGCACTGCATTCCAGTCTGGAAATCAGAGCAAGACCAGAAAAAAAAAAAAGAATTAGGTCTATTTCCAGCTAGAGGGAATACCAATTCACTTCATGAAAAGTGTGAGAAATAATGGGGTAATGGGGCCCATTATAGAAAGAGTAGTATTTTTTTTCTCAGCCAAGAACTTTGGATTTTTTTGAAGAATGTATAAGGCCCAAGGTTATTGCCAATCAGCATAGAAGAGATGATATTTGGGCTGAGAATTGTGAAACACCTGTTTTCTTCTCATAGCTTAACCCATGAAAGAACCCTAGTGTTACCTCTAAGAATATTCCAGCTTTATGAAGATCATTATCTCGGTGGACTTGTAAGAAAGAATTAAGGCCAGGTGCGCTGGCTCACTCCTATAATCTTAGCACTCTGGGAGACCGAGGCAGGTGGATCACTTGAGGTCAGGAGTTTGAGACCAGCCTGGCCAACATGGCGAAACCCCATCTCTACTAAAAATACAAAAAAATTAGCTGGGCGTGGTGGCGTGTGCCTATAATCGCAGCTACTAGGGAGGCTGAGGCAGGAGAATCGCTTGAACCCTGGAGACAAAGGCTGCAGTGAGCTGAGATCATGCCACTGCACTCCAGCCTGGGTGACAGAGCAAGACTCTGTCTCAAGAAAAAAAAAAAAAAAAGAACTAAGTGTAAACTATGCTTCTCATAGACTAAATGAATTGTTGTTTCAATGAAGGTTAAAACATCTCAATGCTTTCTCGCCACATATTCCCTAGATAATTACCACTAATTTCTTTCATCATTTGCTATGTAGATTTTAACCAAAGTCAGTCAAATACAGAGATTTGGTGATAATTCAAAAACCTTCTAGTATATTTATTAAAACATTTTTAAAAAACGGAATACTATAGCTAATTTGACTCACATTCGATGGACTCCATGTAAATTATGAAAAATCAGATTTTCAAATGTTCAATTTATTTTGATCTCTGTCAAACCATACAACTTACTTTACCTGGACTTCCAATTAAAATTGCCCATTAAAATTAAGCACTTATTTCTGCTCCATGTAAAACCACCCTCAAGCAAATATTGGGATGCATTTTTAAGGCATAAATTTAGCAAAAGGAAATGAGAGAAGAGGATATACAGTAATAACACAATTTTGGAAGCGAGAAAACAGAAAGACATGTGGTAACTGACTTGGTAGCTGGAGACAGCCAAAGCCTAACCCTGCAGGGGAGAAACCAAGCAATGGGAATTATCCCGTAGGTCCCCCAGAAGGCTCAGGAATGGGTGACCCCATTTACCACTGGAAGTGGAGATAAAATGTGTTACAGCTGAATTGCAACCCCTCCCCGCAAAAAAATTCATATGTGGAAGACCTCATTCCCAGTATCTCAAAATGTGACCATATTTAGAGATAGGGTCTTTCAAGAGATAATTGACTTAAGATGAGGACATTAGGGTGGGCCCCAATTCTGTATAACTGGTGTCCTTACACAAAGAGAAAATTTGGACACATGTGGACAGAGGGAAGATGATGTAAAGATACAGAGAGAAAATAGCCATCTACAAGCTGAGCAGAGAGAAGCCTGGAACAGAGCCTTCCCTCACGGCCTTCAGAAGGATTCAACCCTGCCCACCCCTTGAACTCAAACTTCTAGCCTCCAGAACTGTGACACAATAAATTTCTGTTATGTATGCCACCAAGTCTGTAGTACTTTATTACAGCAGCCCTAGCAAACTAATATAAGATGGAATTGAAAAATAGGAGAATTGGTTGAAGCAGTTGAGCCCTCAGGGGGCGAATCTGATGAGGGCCTTCTCATTGCATCACGACATGGTAGAAGGAGTCATATGGTGAAACAGAGGTAAAGTGAGTGAGAGAGAGCACCAAACTCACTTTTATAACAAACCCATTCGTTCTACAATGAACCCAGAGATGGAGTCTCACTCTGTCACCCAGGCTGGAGTGCAATGGTGCGATCACGGTTCACTGCAACCTCCGCCTCACAGGTTCAAGCGATTCTAGTGCTTCAGCCTCCCAAGTAGCAGGGACTACAGGCGCTCAGCTAATTTTTGTATTTTTAGTAGAGGCGGGGTTTCACCATGTTGCCCAGGCTGGTCTTGAACTCCTGACCTCAGGTGATCCACCCATCTCAGCCTTCCAAAGTGTTAGGATTACAGGCGTGAGCCAACCTGCCCGGCCGCACAGTAAAGACATTAATCCATGCACGAGCGCAGAGCCCTCATGATCTAATCACCTCTTAAAGGTCCCACTTCTCAACAGTGTTGCATTGAGGATTGATTTTTCAACACATAAACTTTGGGGGACACATTCAAACCATAGCAGGTACTGTAACGACAACAGGAGAACTAGGTTAAATCTACATGTACATGCCCACATACCCTCCAGGCAGGAGATAAGAAAATTCCTAGCAAATTCCACCTGCCTGAGTGAAATGACATTGGGTTTTTTGCAACAGAATGGGTGGTGTGTTCATTTCCGATTGTTTCTGTAACAAATTATCACAAGTGATTCAAAATGACAAAAATGTATTGTCTTAAAGTTTAGGAGGTCAAAGGTTCAAAATGGGTCTCACTGGAATAAAATCAAGATGTCGGCCAGGCGCAGTGGTTCTTGCCTGTAATCCCAACACTTTGGAGGCCAAGACGGGAAGATTACTTGAGGTCAGGAGTTTGAGACCAGTCTGGGCAACATAGTGAGAGTCCATCTCTACAAAACAAAAAAGAAAAAAATTAGCCAGGCATGGCGATGCATGCCTGTAGACCAGCTACTCAAGAGACTTGAGGTGGGAGGATGACTTCAGCCCAGGAGTTCAAGGCTGTAGTGAGCTATGATAGCAGCACCACACTCCAGCCTAGGTGACCGAGTGAGACCCTGTCTCTAAAAAAACAAAACAAAAATTTCAGGCCAATATCCCTGATGAACATCAATGTGAAAATCCTCAATAAAATACTGGCAAACCGAATCCAGCAGCACATCAAAAAGTTTATCCACCACGATCAAATTTGTTTCATTTCTGGGATGCAAGGCTGGTTCAACATATGCAAATCAATAAACGTAATCCATCACATAAACAAAACCACATGATTATCTCAATAGATGCAGAAAAGCCCTTTGACAAAATTCAACAGCCATTCGTGCTAAAAACTCTCAATAAACCAGGCACTGATGGAACGTATCTCAAAATAATAAGAGCCATTTATGACAAACCCACAGCCAATATCATACTGAATGGGCAAAAGCTGGAAGCATTCCCTTTGAAAACTGGCACAAGACAAGGATGCCATCTCTCACCACTCCTATTCAACATAATATTGGAAGTTCTGGCCAGGGCAATCAGGCAAGAAAAAGAAATAGAGCGTATTCAAATAGGAAAAGAAGAAGTCAAATTGTCTCTGTTTGCAGATGACATAATTGTATATTTAGAAAACCCCATTGTTTCAGCCCACAATCTCCTTAAGCTGATAAGCAACTTCAGCAAAGTCTCAGATACAAAATCAATGTGCAAAAATCACAAGCATTCTTATACACCAATAACAGATAGAGAGCCAAATCATGAATGAACTCCCATTCACAATTGCTACAAAGAGAATAAAATACCTAGGAGTACAACTTACAAGGAATGTGAAGGACCTCTTCAAGGAGAACTACAAACCACTGCTCAAGGAAATAAGAGAAGACACAAACAAATGGAAAACATTCCATGCTCATGGGTGGGAAGAATCAATATCTTGAAAATGGCCATACTGCCCAAAGTAATTTATATATTCAATGCTATCCATATCAAGCTACCATTGACTTTCTTCTCAGAATTGGAAAAAACTACTTTAAATTTCATATGGAACCAAAAAAGAGCCTGCATAGCCAAGACAATCCTAAGCCAAAAGAACAAAGCTGGAGGCATCACACTACCTGACTTCAAACTATACTACAAGGCTACAGTAACCAAGACAGCATGGTACTGTAACCAAAACAGATACATAGACCAATGGAACAGAAGAGAGGCCTCAGAAATAACGCCACACATCTAAAAACATCTGATCTTTGACAAACCTGATGAAAACAAGCAATAGGGAAAGGATTCCCTATTTAATAAATGGCATTGGGAAAACTGGCTAGCCATATACAGAAAGCTCAAACTGGATCCCTTCCACCTTATACAAAAATGAACTCAAGATGGATTAAAGACTTAAACGTAAGACCTAAAACCATAAAAACCCTAGAAGAAAACCTAGGCAATACCATTCAAGACACAGGCATGGGCAAAGACTTCATGACTCAAACACCAAAAGCAATGGCAACAAAAGCCAAATTTGACAAGTGGGATCTGATTAAATTAAAGAGCTTCTGCACAGCAAAAGAAACTATCATCAGAGTGAACAGGCAACCTACAGAATGGGAGAAAATTTTTGCAATCTATCCATCTGACAAAGGGCTAATATCCAGAATCTACAAAGAACTTAAACAAATTTACAAGACAAAAACAAACACCCCATCAAAAAGTGGGCACAGGATATGAATAGACACTTCTCAAAAGAAGACATTTATGTGGCCAACAAACATATGAAAAAAAGCTCATCATCACTGGTCATTAGAGAAATGCAAATCAAATCCACAATGAGATACCATCTCACACCAGATAGAATGGTGATCATTAAAAAGTCAGGAAACAACAGGTGCTGGAGAGGATGTGGAGAAATAGGAACACTTTTACACTGTTGGTGGGAGTGTAAATTAGTTCAGCCATTATGGAAGACAGTGTAGTGATTCCTCAAGGATCTAGAACTAGAAATACCATTTGATCCAGCCATCCCATTACTGGGTATATACCCAAAGGATTATAAATCATTCTACTATAAAGACACATGCACACGTATGTTTATTGTGGCACATTTTCTCGCCTTTTCTGGTTTCCAGAAGTGGCCTGCATTCCTTGGCCCATTCTAACCTCTGCTTCCATCCTCACATCTCCTTCTCTGATTCGGACTCTTCTGCCCATCTCTTTCATTTATAAGGACCCTTGTGATTACTTAAGGCCCACCTGGATAATCCAGGCTACGGTCCCTATCTCAAAGTCCTTAACTTCATCACATGTGCAAAGTCCCCTTTTGCCATGTAAGGTAAGATATTCACCAGTTCCAGAGAGTAGGGTGTGGACACTTTTGGAGCCATTATTCTGTCCACCACAAGGGGCTCCATCACTCTCAGTGAAACCCACAGTTGACAAGCCCCATTCACTGGCACAGAGCTTTCGGTCCTCTTTGGTGCCACATCTTAAAATATTGGCAGACAGCTTCAACATCTGAGCCTCAGTTTTCTCATCTCTGAAAGCCCACTTGGGATTGTTGCTAAGATGAAATGAGTTCACATGCATGAAGCATTTAAAAGCGTTTCTGCCAGATAGTAAGTGCTATTGAAACGTTTGCTTTTACGATTTTATATTATCATCATCTGAGAAAAATTTATAACGCAAAAGGCACAGAACAAAACAATTAGACAGAAAAAAGCAACTGGGAAAAAAGGCTACATAGGAAGATGAAACCATTAAAAAAACTACCATTAATATATTCTCAGAGAAATAAGAGAAGATATTACATCCATGAAATGAGAACTGGATGCTATCAAAATATTGTAAAAGAAAAACCAGGAAATAAGAGCATGCTTTTGGAAATTAAGAGATTGCCATTTTGTAAGATTAAAAATCATCAAATATTGGCAATTTCATACGGTTTCGCATTAATGAACACAGAAATGAAAAACTCCGTAGAACAAAAAAGGAAGTCTCTCAGAGACTAGAGCAAAAACATAAAGAAATGAAAAATAGAAAAAAAAGTATCACTCCCAGCGGGCGGGCCAATGACTAAGTGGGAAAAGTCCCAGAAAAAGAAGACAGGAAAAAATGCAGGGAAGGAAATTGTCGCAGAAGTAAATCAAGAAACTACCCCAGAACTGAAGGCATAATTGGAAGGGTCCCCTGAGTGACTAATACGATGGATGAAAATAGAACCACAGTGAGACACACGCTAGGGTCAAAGAGAAGCTTCCGGAGAGGAAAACTGAGGAAGAAACAATCTCATTACAGGATTTGAAATGCTTTGAATCTCTCAACAGAAACAATGGAAACTACAAGTATATAGAATAAAGCTTTTAACATTGTGAAGGAAAACTGTCCGCAATCAAGAACTCTACCATCAGCCAAGTTTTGAGTTGCGTGTGAAAGTATGCTTAAGACATTTTCAGACTTGCAGAACCTCAAAAATGTATTTCCCAACTACCATTCCTCAGGAAGCTACTGGATGACAGGCTTCCCCTCAACCCCCGCCTCCAAATGAAGGAGTCTAAAAGAAAGAGGAAGATATGGTGCCGGAGAAACTTTGGAACGGTGATAAAGGTAGGGCTAGTAACAGAAGTACTGGGCTTAAGAAAAAGCAAACTTAAATACATATATATATACACACAATAATGTGAAAAAATTATCTGGAGCATGTCTTTCAAACTTTAATGTGAGTCATTTGGAGGGCTTGTTAAACCTGAGCAAGCTTTCTGGGCAGAAACTGTTCTGTATACATGTTATTGAGGGATATGGAGGTTAATTAGAAAAAAAATGGTTATATCCAGGGAAGAAAAACTGGAGCCACAGGGGGTGGGGGTGGGGAGGTGCAGTGCAGGAAATTATTGCTAATGGCTGCAGTAGGTCCTAACAGGAAGACATCTGGCCCTGTATAACAGGGGTCAGCAAATTATGGCCAGGGAGCCAGCTGCCTATCTTTGCAAATAAACTTTCATTGGAACACAGCCACATCCATTTATTTAGGTGTTGTCTGTGACTGCTTTCCCAAGAGAATGGCAGACTTAAGTAGCTGCCACATAGTCTGTGTGACCCACAAAGCCTACAGTATTTACTATCTGGTCTTTCACAGAAAAGGTTTGCAAATCCCTGTTTTAAACCATCAGTGTTTAACTGATAGAAATAAAAACTAAATTCTAAAAAAAAAAAAAAAAAAAAAAAAAAAACAAAAAAAAAACCTAAATTCTAAAAGAGCAAAAAAGAAAAAAATAATGACTATAGAATGGTAAAATGTTAGAGCTGGAAGAAATCACCTCCAACTGCATTGTTTAAGGAGAGAAGACTCAGGTTCAGGGAGGTGAAGTATGAATTGAAAGTAATGGCAAAAACCACTGTGACTTTTACACCAATCTAATAGCTTGTCCGTGGCCCGAAGGTAGTGGGAAATCTAGGAGTATGACCCAGGTCACTGATTTCCCCCATTGCCACACGGTTATCTCTTACTAATCTATCATTGTATTTAAATGGCTTTCCATCTAGGCAAGTTACAAAACATTACTTAGTTTAGTAAAGTAAGGTATTCATGACTTAAAACTGGCATGTGACTAGGGTTCACCGAGAGTTCTAACTCAGCATCCTACAGTGAAATCTGTGAACCATAAAGCCTGCATGCAGCTGAAATTCCTAAACTTTTCAAGAACACTGGAGTACACAATCAACGTGGCCTTAAATGTGATTTTCAATAGCTTTCAATCGTAAAGCGTTACGCTAGCTTGTTGTCAGTTATTTCATCAAACCAAGTATGTATTTGCCGCTTGGGGGGCCTATCATCTTCCTAAAGCAGGGTTTAAGGTGCCTAAGATGGAGAGTTCCAATGTGAACCATGCACGTCCTTTGTTACAACCTAAAGCGCTGTGACGAGTAGAACCAAAAATGTAATGGCTCGCACACAGAGAAGTTTCTCATTCACACAACGCTTTGAAGGGATAGGAGTTGGGGAAGGGAGTTGGTTTATAAAGTAGGGGGTAGGGAAGAGAAGGGCTCTGTTTCACATGGTCATTCAAAGGCCCAGGCTGATGGTGGCTCTGCCTTCTTCAAAATTTGGCTTCCCAGAACACTCTAGTCATTATCATTCCAGCCAGCAGGAAGAGGGGAAAGTCATGGAGGAGTATGTGAGGTTTAATGCCACATCTGTTCACATTGTACTGGCTAGAACTCAGCCACATGCTGGCACCTAACTGTGAAGGCAACTGGGAAATTTACAGGGATTTGAAAAATCAGGAAATATATAATGAACTTTGTATTTGTTTATCTTTATTTTTTAGAAATGGAAGTCTCACTATATTGGCCAGGCTAGATTTGAACTCCTGGGCTCAAGTGATCCTCCTGCCTCAGCCTCCCATGTAGCTGGGATTACAGGCACGTGCCACCATGCCTGGCTTGATGAACTATTTTAAAACAACATTTTCTGTACGTCTTCAATTAACAAGCTCAATATGTTTTCTTCAGCTTCCAAACACATTTTCACGTGTGTGGCCATGGGCCTGGGGAAGGGGTAAATGAATGTTCGTGGTCTTCACCATCTTTATTGCTAAAGACTGAGGTTTATAGCCAAAAATGCTTGCAAAGCAACATTCCATTGTTATCGCTGAGATCTTTTCTCCATTGGAAAGTGGGAATGAGACAGACAGGTGTCCTACAGAGGTCTTTTGTCCACCTAACTATATCAAAAACACTTTCAGTCATTACTATGGGAGAGCAGTTTTCATCTATAACTTAGTGGGCTGAAAATTAGGGTGCGGGCATTTTAGTTGTGGCATAAACTGGGCGTAGTGTCCCCAAGGACTCAGGCTTAGGAAGAGGGCTTACCTGACCTGAAGCTAAACATTTTTTAACAAATAGTTGCAGAAAAATACATAGTCACCTGCAAGCACTGACAGGTAATAGCCTGGGATGAATCTAAATACCTTTATCTTACATACCTGTAATAGTTTAAATCTGAAGACAACCTGAATCCCAGCTGATGCAGCTTGTACACCCAAGCCAGTGCACCTGATCGTCTAGCGTCCCACAGGCCTGTGGCTTCCTCCTCTCATGGGGTCAGCATGAGTTATAAATCCTGCAGCAGCATACCCACCTTTCCTTCCTGGTTCTTCTATTTGCACTGTTGCCTGCAAGAAACTATGGATGGGGAAAAGTAAAAATTCACTTTCCCCAGTCTTGCATCATTTGGCCTGGAATTAGCATAATCCATGTGGTCTGCCATTTGGTTTGCTCTCCAGCCCTTCCCGATCACCAGGAGAGACCGAGAGCTCAGGAGTGAAGCAGAGAGCACATGCACCAATGTGGGGGCAGGTGGTCCTGATAGCTGTGGAGCTACCCAGACAGACGGGAGAAAGGGGACTCTCGAGGACATCAAAGATAAACTGCATTTCCCTTAGAATACTACCTAAGCCTGCTCCATCTTCACCTAGGAGCCATTTATTTGTTTGTATATTAAGAATTTTATTACGGGCTTTGGTTTATATTCAGTATGATTTACAAAGTCCTGCCATCTAGTGGCCAAATTAATAACACATCTTCTCTGAACACGCCAATACTTGCCCAGGACTCAAATATCGGATCCTTGAAATGTTTTTCAACAATGCCTAATGTAGAGCAGATATTCAGAAATATTTAATGCCAAAGTGAAATGTAGTTCAACCAACAGTTTCAAGATATGGTATATGACATACAAGGAAATGAAAGAAAGCAGACATCCTGCGATATTTATGGCTAAGCTCTATTGTCAGTGTGTTATAATCCAGTAGGGATCTCTCCAAAGAGAAATCTCAGAAGGGCCAAATATGGTGAATTATTCTATGTACACTCATGGTTTTCATCATCGTGGTCATCATCATTATCCTTACACAGACAGAAGGGGCCAACAACAGGCTTACCTTGAGAAAAGGGGAGAAACGGACTACAGCAGAGTTTCCCAAATTTGTCTGCGTATTTATAATCACCTGGAGATCATTTAGATTCCAAAGCCCAGATCACATTGCATGCCAGTTAAATCACAATCTCTGGGAGTGGCCCAGGCATCAGTATTTTTGAAGCTCCCAGATTCAAATACACAGTCATGTATGGGGATCACGGGATTATGAGTATCTAGCATTTACATCCGTGCAATGGTATCTTACATGAGCAGTTTATAAGAGCATTTTGGACTAGATTAACTCATCTAATCCTTGTGCATTAGGATTATAAGTAAGAATAATCCCTGTGCGATAAATAAAATCATTTCCCTGTTGGTTCCTAAATTTCCAGAAAGCTTGGGAAGTCATCTGGGAGCCACATTGGCACAGCAAGCCTGCCCTCTTCCCTATATTATACAGTTGCTTGAGGCGGCTGGGGTGGGGAAGCTGACCAAGAGTATGGGGGACTAAAGCCCCATTCCCCACACAGGTGCCCCCACTGATTAATTACCTCTGCTTTCTAAAGGCAGAGACAGAGGCTTCTCATTTCCTTAAAGCGGCACAGCGGTGCACAGCAGAGGCGGCACTGCGCCCTCTGCTGGAGGGTCCGAGTGGGCTCTTGGGTATGCAGTGGCAACAGCAGCGCCCTCCGGCGTGTGCTTTCCATTCACGGAGCTGGGATCCATGCACTGCAATGCCTTTCATGCAAATTGAATGTAGACAAATCCGAATTTTTCTAATGTATTTCTATATAAAACGATTATTTACTTCGTGGAAGCCTTTTTTTTTTCTTTTTGAGGCAAGGTCTCACTCTGTCACCCAGGTGAAAGTGGCAGTGGCGCAATTACGGCTCATTGTGGCCTCTATCCCTGAGCTCAAGAGATCCTCCCGCTTCATTTATTGATTTTTTGTAGAGACCCCACCTCTACCATTTTTGTAGGTCCCATGTTACCCAGGCTGGTCTCGAGCTCCTCGGCTCAAGCGATCCACTTTCCTTGGCCTCCCAAAGTGTGGGGATTACAGGCGTGAGCCACTGCGTCCAGCAAGGCTTCCTTTCTCTAAGAAAAGAATCACCACAGAATTTCTGAAGATAACCAACCCATTTTCTATATTTTACATTATTCCATTTAAAAATTCAATTCTATATTCATCTTCTTTAGCAATCGTTTTTGGGTCGAAGCTAAGCACACTGAAATACTTATCCAAGCCATTGGTTTTACATTTTTATACTTCCCCATCCAGCAGACAAAAAAACAGAAAGAGAAACTTTTCAAAACCCAAAGAGATCCCCCTCTCTCAGGGCTACTGTGTATGGGTACACAGGTTGTGCACTGTACAACTTCAGGAGGCACACACCATGTGGACAGTAATATGAATCATAGCCCTTCATTTATGCAACAAGGTGGGACTGCTCTGGTGCTAGGTGTTGCAGAAGAAATAGAGATGCCTGCCTTCACTTGTGTTTTTAACATGAGTGCTGGTGACCCACCAGCTCTGTCGTGAAACACCCCACAGCCAAACCTAATGGTTATCACTTCAAAGCCAGTGCTGTTTCTCCTGGGATGGCTTCGTGCTGGTTCTAGGTCATTTTTCCAGTCATATAAAATGCATATCTTTCTTTTGTTTTTAAAAATATTTTCTCCGAGAACATTTTTAAAAAAGATTGGTTTCAGCTCATCCATACTCAAGAGAACTTCATGTCTTGTACCCAAACTTGAAAAACTCAGCTAACAGAAAGAACGTAATGTTTGTGTTTACTCCATGACCCTTTATGAACCTTCAATATCATACTTCCTTTATTCTTCTGAGCAAATGCTGATTCTGCTTATATTCAAATTCATGTTTGACCTCTTCTGAAATATATGATCAGTATTGTGTTTCAAATCGTCTTCGAAGTGTACTTACCTGTGAGTGCAAGCCTCTCCTCAGCTGGGGATCACACACAGCTCCTTAGGAGGGAAGGATGTCTTGGTCCAATTGGATTGCTTGCCCTCATATAGAAGAGGGAACTCATAAAAATGGATATGTAAGGAAGAGAGATGCTAAACTCATCATGGCCGGTGGTCCTTACATTTCTTACTGCAACTAGCTCTTCAGCAAATGCTAAAAGCCATCTTTGAAAATCCCAAGTCTGGCCAGGTACAGTGGCTCATACCTGTAACCCCATCACTTTGGGAGGCTGAGACCGGCGGTTCAAAACCAACCTGACCAACATGGTGAAACCCTGTCTCTGCTAACAAATACCAAATAATAATAATAATAACAATTAAATTAAAAAAAAATCCCTAGTCTTCCTGTATCCCCCCACACCACCACCACCAGGGCTCACATAGACTACTTTTTCCTTCTCTGCTTCTCTTGGCTGCCTAGAATACCGGCACTCTTTGGGGTTTCACTTCTAACTTGCCTTTGTTTCTTTTTTGAGATGGAGTTTCGCTCTTGTTACCCAGGCTGGAGTGCAATGGCGTGATCTCTACTCACTGCAACCTCTGCCTCCTGGGTTCAAGCGATTCTCCTGCCTCAGCCTCCCTAGTAGCTGGGATTACAGGTGTGCGCTGCCACGCCCGGCTAATTTTGTATTTTTAGTAGAGATGGAGTTTCACCATGTTAGTCAGGCTGATGGCAAACTCCTGACCTCAAGTGATCCACCTGCCTCAGCCTCCTAAGGTGCTGAGATTACAGGCGTGAGCCACCATGCCTGGCCCTGACTTGGCTTTCTAACGTAATTCTTTTAAATCCACTTGGTCTTTTTAATCTTGTGTTAGTATGTCCACTTTGATTGTTTCTGTGTTTTTTATCTTCAAACTGGCCCAAATCCCTTTAGGAAGGGAAATAAAAAACACACAAATTGGAAAATATGTAGTTGCAACTCCAAGCCTTTGAGATCTAGTCAGGACATGGGTGCTACAGAAACTAGAGGCCGGGAAACCCCTGAACCCTGCTTCCTGCTCACGGCAACAGCAGGGGTGGCTGAAGCCAGAGAGATAGTTTTGCTCTCCTATTTCTTATCACATAGGAATCACAGGACATAATGCCATAGCAATTAGCAGGGGCAGTGTGTGGAGTAGTTCAGTTGACAGGCTTGAAAGATCATACACACCTAAGTTCAAATCCCAGCTCTGCCACTTAGCAGCTATCAATCAACTTGCTTATTCTCTCTGCCCTTCAGTTTCATCTGTAACATGGGGATAGTAATTCATACCTTTTCAGCTTTTGTAAGGATTAATTGAATTAATGAATGTGAATACTGAGCACAGTGCTTGGGGAATGAACAGTATGGGTGCAAAACATATTAGAGCCAAATATGATAAGTATAGTTTTATAATTTTTTTTCCCAGAAGAAAGCTGGATAATAATATATGACTGGCCAGTGGGAGGGAAAGCATCAGGATGAATAGCTAATGCATTTGGGGCTTAATACCTAGGTAACGGGTTGATAGGTGCAGCAAACCACCATGGCACACGTTTACCTATGTAACAAACCTGCACATTCTGCACATGTATCTCGGAACCTAAAATAAAATAAAATAATATATATATACATATATATGACTGGCTATTTTATCATTCATCTTTCTAAATAATAGACACAATTCAAATTGTTCTCTCTTATTAAAAGGTTTGGGGTTACGGAAAGAAAATCTTGTAGAAAACACCTTATTTCTCTCTTCAAACGTTTTCCCAATTTTTTTCTTTTGATTTTTATATCTTTGAAATGTAATTGCCCTCAAACACTAATTTATTAACAGTTGAACATTTGATTTGCATACAGTCATCTTTCATACAAAACTACAAAACTGTTTTGGAAGGTTTTTTTTCCAAAAATAAAAATTACCAATACAGAGTCTTAGCACACACTCAATAAACTGATCAAGAAGAAATACACTCTTAAATTTCCTTCACTTTTAGAAAGACAAGTTCTCTGGAATTTGCTGTATTTCAAAAGGTTAAAACAGTAAGTTCTAGTTCTTTCCATTCTAGATGCTTTGCCATGAGACCGATATACTTCCCATACTTTAATTTTTCCAAAATATAGGAAAAATGCACAATAGGTTGGACGCAGTGGCTCACACCTGTAATCCCAGCACTTCGGAAGGCCGAGGTGGGTGAATGGCTTTGAGCTCATGAGTTTGAGACCAGCCTGGGCAACATGGTAAAATCCCATCTCTACAAAAAAATACTAAAATTAGCCAGGTGTGGTGATGTGTGCCTGTGGTTCCAGCTACTCGGGAGGCTAAGGCTGGAGAATCACTTGAACCTGGGAGACAGAGGCTGCAGTGAGCTGAGATCGTGCCACCACACTCCAGCCTGGGTGACAGAGTGAGACCCTGTCTCAAAAACTAAAAATAAAATAAGATGTTTTTTTTAAAAATGCACAATAAAAATTAGAATAATACCAAAACAATGATGATACAATAAAAGCCTTTCTCCAGAAGAAAATGAAAATATAAACTTATTTCTAAAATAAGCATTATTTGGGAGGTTAAGCTAAACCAGCAAATCTCAAGCTACATATGGTTACAATTTATATGAAAAAGAAAATTTCCAACCAACAGCATCTGAAACATAAATCTAGATTTAGACAATTCCACTGTTACTTGTTTTCTTAGGGCTGCATTATTCATTTTAAAATTGGAATTTTCTTCAATTCTCTAAAATACAAGGCAGGAAGCAGATTCTTTGCCATGTGGAAGAGTGCAAGTCCTTTGACTACGTGGGTCTCTATCCCCGACCTCAACGCTGCCAGCCATGCTCTGTTGAGCCTAGTTCAGGATCAAGAGCTTCAGAACACCCTCCATCTTAAGGCAACATTTATACAGACCTACTCGATATGCTCTTTGGTTTTTTTCTCTTCAACAGTAAAAGCACACTCCCTCTCCAGGAGGATAATTAAATTTCTCCAGTCCCATGCACGTCCTGAGCTGCATTGCAGGCCCAGGTTAATTGGAGACAGGCAGCTATTTGCCCTCTAATTTAAATGAATCCTAAGGCTGAGAGGCATACAAGCAAAATCAGACACCTACAAGAGCCAACAGAACAAATGGAAAGGTGTGCTTAGGGCATGGCCTAACAGCAAACACAAGCACAGTCGAGAGGATAGGACAATCGACATTTGGCTTCCATGGCAGAAAATAGAGACCACTGGAGCAGATGGCAGAGAGGAGAATGTTGCCCCAGAAAAAGGGGGCAGCCTCTACCCAGGGGCAGACAACTATGGCTAGATGTGCAGGCAGGACCTATGTTGCCAGATCTTCTGGTTTTTCAAGAGATGTGAAAGATTTGGTGTTTATATGGAGTTTTCTATATTTTAAAATTTAAGAACCCGGCCAGGCACAGGGGGCTCATGCCTGTAATCCCTGCACTTTGGGAGGCCAAGATGGGCGGATCACTTGAGGTCAAGAGTTTGAAACCAGCCTGGCCAACGTGGTGAAATCCTGTCTCTACCAAAAATACCAAAAAAAAAAAAAAAAAAAAAAAAAAATAGCCGGGTGTGGTGGTGCATGACTATAATCCTAGCTACTCGGGAGGCTGAGGCAGGAGAATTGCTTGAACCTGGGAAGTGGAGGTTGCAGTGAGCCGAGATTACGCCATTGCACTCCAGCCTGGGCAACACAGTGAGACTCCATCTAAAATAAATAAATAAGTAAATGTAAGTTAAGGACTGGTTCAGACTAAAGACAACAACACAACATTGCTAGTCAGACCAAAGAGAACAGAACTGCAAGACATTGGTTTCCTAATTGTGGCATAGAGTGATGTTTTCTTCGGGGTTGCATTTCTCCCCAAAATATAAATTGAGACCAACGTCATTCTTTCAAACACTCTTCTTTAAAGGAAATATCAAAGAAATAAACCTCTATACTACATGCAATGTAGGATCCTGGATTGGATCCTGGAACAGGAAAAAAGATCATAGTGGTAAAGTAGTGAAATCTAAATAAAGTCAAGAGTTCCGCTAATAGTACTGAACCAATGTTCATTTCATACTTTCAACAAATGTGCTGTGGTTGTGTAAGAGGTTAACATTGGGAGAGACTGAGTGAAAGATATATAGAAACTACACCATCTAGGCAACCTTTCTGTAGATCTAAAAGGATTCCAAAATAAAAAGTTTAGTTAAAATAAACTATATGGAATAATATGTGTGAAATATGGCCCATCAATTAAATTATAAAACACACATTAAGCAAGTTCTCTGCGAACATCACCATAGTAAGTATAGTAAGTTTATAGTAACTAAGGAAGAATGCACAAATAGGTTCTGGCATGGAATTGGGGACAGGACAGCAGGGAGTTAAAACGCCAGAAAGAGTAAGACACGTTAAGGCAATTGGTAAACCAATGTGAGCAGGTGAGAGAGTCTGGGAGGGGAGGATTTAGGTGAAAACCTGAAAGAAAAGGAGAGCAAACTATTACAGACCTGAATTTCATGTAGAGAGAGTAGACAATGGCATTGCTCATTTATTTTCTCTTTACTTAAATATTGTTGTAAAATCAGTCACAATAAGGCTTCTTTACTCATCTATGGTCTACTATTTTCCCAGCTGCTAATTTTAATTAGTCTCCCCTCTGCTAAGGATCACAGTTAACAAAATACAAGGTATTTACAAGCAAAAGCTAAGCACAAATAAAGGCCTAGATGAAAATGAAAAGTAGAGAACTCTAAACCACAATGACACATATACACATGTGGCCATTTAGTCTGTACAATTTGCCTATAGCAGGGCTTCTCAACCTTGGTGCTATTGGCATTTGGGGCTGAATCATCCTTTGTTGTGAGAGTTTTTCTATCCATTGTAGGATGTCTTAGCAGCACCCTGGCCTCTTCCCACTAGATGCCAGTAGCATTCCCAAGCTGTGACAAACAGAAATGTCTCCAGACATTGTCACATGTCCCTTGGCAGGCAAAATTGCCCCTTGGCTGGGAATCACTGGCCGAGAGAAAAGTATAATTATCTAAATCAGAGAGTATATTCCACAGGTATAACCCAGTATTGCCACTCAAGTTGTTAGAACTATCTGGTGGAACCATATGAAACTACTGTTTTTGTAGGTTAAAAATGGTTGAACATCAGTGATTTCATAAGTTTCAACCTGAAATGTATATACTTCTATATGAATCAGTAAATAGTAAAATAGCAATTGTTATTAGTGGTAAAAATAACTTATAATTTGCATTATAATATGAACTTGTTAGTTTAAGGTAATTGCCATGTCATTGAATGTCATGATGACCAATGATGATGTGTGGTCTTCTGGTAGCTGTGTGACTCAGAAAATTATAAGAATATTAAATACATTAACATACCAGCTAGGAAAAGTGGCAGGAAAATGTTTTTTATTAATTTGCTATTGGTTCATCAGAAGCTGAAAGTAAATTCAGCACTGAAAATAGTATTGTTACTCTTAACATATATTCTCTGCTGATTAGATAAGAAGTCACCTCTGACTGCTTCAAAGGTGGGCCATAGGACATGGCCCTCTGACAGCTTCAAAGGTGGGTCATGGGACATGGGGGTGGTGCCAATGTAGGGAGCCTAGCACTGGTGTTGGGAAGCGGGGAACAGAGCAGACTGGATCAGGGGACATTGGGGGCCCTGTGGTTTGCAAAGCCATAGTTCTGGAGTCCATGCCATGTAGAAAGCTCTCATATCCAAAGGCTCAGCCAGCTGAGACCTGGGTACTCATCCTGGTGGCCCCTGAGCAGCAACAAATCCAAGAGCTGGCATTGGGGCCCTAATGATACTCCATTTAAGAGGGACATCATTGGATGAGTTGGATTTGGCAACTTGCATCAAATCATGGCTCAGACAGAGGCATCATTCATCTGGTCATAGCTGTGTCAAACAAAACAGAGCAGCAACAATTTCTAAAAATCAAGAAATGATTAAGAAATTATTAGAATATTCGATGAGCAATATGTTGCAACTTAGACTACTTGGTAAGCAGTTTTGAATTGGCATAGCTCAGTTTAGAGAATAAGAGGGAGGACGTTTATAATTTTATATGTGTACTGATTTTTCTGTTAAGTTTACTCCCATTCCAGTTGTAAATATATTTATTGTCACCTGTGGTCTATCATCAGATGTCTAGAAACCCACTGGTTCCATAGGGACAGTTCGCCCTATCCAATAGAGAAGAGTGAGCAATTATCTTCTGCGTTTCAATATGAAAAATCAAACTTATAAACACAAAACAGAGTTTGGATCCTTGCCCACCACTTACTTGCTAGGTAACCTTGGATGCATTACTGTCCAGGAGCCTCAGTTGCCTTATCTGTACTAGTGGAACACAATCCGACAGGGTTATTGTGAGAATGAAAGGTGAATCTATGAGAAGGAGCTTGGCACACAGTAGGGACTCATGTTCCCTTCTTGGGATCCCATCAATTATTGATTAAACAAGCAACCTTTTTCTATCTTAAACTGATATAATTTATATTTATTTGTATTTCACACAATATGGATATTTATTAAATGTATCTTATTGGCTTCCTTTAAGGTATCTGGAATTGAGGGTCTAAATAGTAGAGAGAAGTGTGCTTGAACTTAAATTCCTGATGGTGGCTGGCGCAGTCCTCTTATCTATGACGGAGTGACCTTGAAGGAACGCCAAGGAAGTTAATCATTTACTAAGTGTGGCTTTTTCTCCAAAGACACTTGAGCTGAGGCTTTTTCAAGCCTGAATAAGGTCACATAATTCTTCTTTTAAAAGATCGAGAAAATTACGTCATGCTTTTGAGAATTGATATGTAGATAGTTGTTATGGTAAGTTGGCATTCATGGAAAAGAACATTTTTTTGGTTAAAAATCTATGGTCATCAATCAGATTCTTATATATGATAAGCTGTCAGAAAGTACGTGCCAAACTCTTTCACCTCCTTTAGAGGTCTGTTTTCAAAGAAAAATATGTTTTCAAAAATTATTCATGTTCTCTTTTTTTTTTTTTTTTTTTGAGATGGAGTCTCACTCTGTCACCCAGGCTGGAGTGCAGTGGCGTGATCTCGGCTCACTGCAAGCTCCGCCTCCCGGGTTCACGCCATTCTTCTGCCTCAGCCTCTCCGAGTAGCTGGGACTACAGGCGCCTGCCACCACTCCCGGCTAATTTTTTTTTTGTATTTTTAGTAGAGACGGGGTTTCACCGTGGTCTCGATCTCCTGACCTCGTGATCCGCCTGCCTCGGCCTCCCAAAGTGCTGGGATTACAAGCGTGAGCCACCGCGCCCGGCCTCATTTTCTCTTTCAAAAAAAAAATAAATAAACACTTGCTTTTGAAATAAACAGTTTTTTAAAATAAACACTAAGAAAATATTGATTTCAGCATCTCTACTACTTTGGCTAAATTAATTAGGTAGAATCAGCAATTTGTATTTTTTTAGCTGACACCTCTGATCCCTGGGGAGCAAAAGATACTGAACGTGGGAGAATAAAGAGAAATAGTGTTACCATCACGGCCCTAAAGACCTGATGTTGGTGGGAACAGAAAATGGTGGTAAAGATCTAAGTCAAGAATAAGAAAACTAAGAACACATACATGCAAACGCTGTTCTCTGGTTTACTACCAGTTTCTCCAAGGAAAAGTGCCTCAGTATTCCCGAGTATTATGGGAAGCCATTGACAGGTTTTAAGGAGAAGAGTAATTCATTAGCTTTGATTAAAAAAAAAAAAAAGTCAGACTGGGCGCAGTGGCTCATGCCTGTAATCCCAGACTTTTGGGAGGCTGAAGCGGGTGGATCACCTGAGGTCAGGAGTTTGAGACCAGCCTGGACAACATGGTGAAACCCCGTCTCTACTAAAAATACAAAAATTAGCTGGGCATGGTGGCAGGCGCCTGTAATCCCAGCTACTTGGGAGGCTGAGGCAGGAGAATGGCTTAATTCCAGGAGGCAGAGGTTGCAGTGAGCCGAGATCGCACCACTGCACTCCAGCCTGGGTGACAGAGTGAGACTCCATCTCCAAGAAAATAAACAAATAAAATAAAATAATAAAAAATTTTAAAAATCATTCTGATTGTGGTGTAGAAAGGGATTGGAGGGAGGCAAAGATCTTAAGAAGAGAGCCCTCCTTGGGGGTTCAAGGAAGCTGACGCAGGGGCTGCCTGGTGGCCATGGTGATGGAGAGAAGGGCAGATTTGGCAAACAGAATCAACAGTCTTGGGATGGAAGGGTGACGGGAAAGACAGAATCGAGGGTGATTCACACATTTTGCCTCTGATTAACTGGGTGGTTGGAGGTGCCACGTACTCAGGAAAGAGCAGGCTGGACCAAGAGCACGAAGACTTCCCATTGGAGAAGACCAGTGTTTTCTCTAAAGGTCCAAATAGTCAATATTTAGGCTTTGAAGGCCATGGAGTCTCTACCACAACCCGTCAAGTCTGTCCTAGTCGCACAAGAGCAGCCACAGATAATATGTAAATGAATGGATGTGTAAATATGTAAAACTTGATTTACAAGAATGGGTTATAGACAGGATTTGGCCCGTGGACCACAACTTGCCAACCCCTGTTGTAGAGTTGTATGTTCAAGTTGGACCTCAAGTGTGAAGTCTGAGCTGAAGATACAAACATGAAATTCATCAAGATTAAGTCATGGGCCTGGATGACGTCAAGGAGAGTTTGTAGAAAGAATAAAAACAAGAAAGCCCAGGGTCATGCTTGGAGGCATCCCAACAATTCTTGGCGAGGTGGGATAATCCTTATCAATATTGTGTTACCGGGATTATTTAGAAGCAGAAAATATTACCATAAGGAAGGAGAAGGACTCTTTATACACTACGTTGATCTCTAATTGAAAGCCTTCTTCAGCTGCTCACACTTACATGGGAGAGTGAAGTGGGGAGCAGGAGAGAGTAGTGGTAAACAGCTGCTTGGCTCCACTATGTAGCGGTGTGACCTTATCTAACTTCTCTGTTTCTCAGTTTCTCCACCTGTGAAATGGGGATGAGAGTAATAAGACCGAACTCATAGGGTTGCTGCAAAGGCCTGCCATAGTAAGTACTATATACATGTACAATATTGTTATTTCTTCTCTTAATTGCTACCTTATTCCAGAAAGGATTTGAGACAACTCACTTTTATTGGCCCTTGCTTAATTTAGACACTCACACTAAAGTTAAGCTCAGCCTAATTTCAATTACTTCATGTTATTTCTTTCATCAGAATATTATCCGCCTCCTCCCCCACAATGCAAATCCTTTACCCCCTTTAAGAATCTTCCATCTCCACTATTACAAAACTTCCTTCCTCTTCACCTGCAGCCTGGGTGTGGATTCCTGTGCTCCTTATCTGGCCTTAACTCCTCCTCTGCTTGAATTATGTATGCAGTATCCAGCTATCTTAAGCTGACTGAGGGCACCAGATCTTTGATCTTATTTCCAGAAGTGACTGATACAACCTGCATGAAAAGGACGTTCTCCTTGGCAGCATCAGATTACATGGAATTACCAAGAGAAATCAGTGTAATTCTATCTTCACCTTGCCTCCGAAGAAAGCTTTAATGACCAATTCTCACAGAAAGAAGCTAGTTTAATATTCACCTTCACTGAATTCAAGCGAGTTTTGTTTTTGTTCAGGTTTTCATTTTGTTGAGTATCAATATGGACTCACTGATTTTTACATATTTGGTACATTTCAGGCAACTAAAGTTGCATTAATTTTTGATGTTCACACTGTCCTACCTTTAATCAATAGTAGCCACTTTTTAATTAATTAATTAATTTTGCTTTTGAGAGACAGGGGTCTCACTATGTTGTCCAGGCTGACCTCAAACTCCTGGGCTCAAATGATCCTCCTGTGTTAGCCTCCGAGTCGCCAGGTTTATAGATATGCTACGGCATCTGGCAATAGTAATCATTTTAAACTGGGACCTTTATCCTTCTGGCGTATTCCCCATCATCTTTGCTATATCTGAGACAAGATGTTCTAGTTCACTTCGTCCGTTCCTGACCCAGACCTTGAATTGGTCAAATCGCAAGAATACTTGGTTCCTTTCCATGGAAAACAATATTCAAAAACCAAACTTCTGATTCTGCAAACTGGTAATGAAAGGGAAGAAAATTTAACTTTTCTCTTGCTTCTCTAGTACAAACCTTATTTTAGGGTAATCAAGTAGCCCAGAAGACGAAGGGAATTCTGGCTAATATTGTACACAGCAAAGATTAATAGAATTAGAAAGTTTGCATTTTGCAAGGCTAAAATGCAGGCTTATAAGGCTGTCAGCACCTTAAACCAGTGATCTATCTCAATATTGCATCAAGATAACCTGACATGTTAATATGTTAGATGTGATCATGGTCTTGGAATCATAAAGAAAAATGTCTTTATCTCTCTTTTTAAGAGCTTTATTGAGATACAATTTATATACCATTATAATTCACCCACTTAAAGTGTAAAATTCAATGGCTTTTATTATGTTCACAGAGTTGTGCATTCATCATAACAATTTTAAAACATTTTTATTACCACCCCCAAAAAATCCCACACCCTTTTGCTTTTAGCCCTGCCATCCCTCCATCTTCCCATCTCCCTAACTAACCCTAGGCAACCCCTGATTTACTTTCTGTATATAGATTTTCCTATTCTGAACATTTAATGTAAATGGAATCATGCACTACATGGTCTTTTGTGTCTGTATTCTTCACTTAGCATAATGTTTTCAAAGTTTCTGCAGCACATATCAGAATTTCATTCTTTTTAAAAGCTAAATGATATTCCATTGTACAGGAGACCACATTTTGTTTATCCACTCATCAGTTGATGGACATCTGGGTTGATTTCATCTCTCAGCTATTGCAAATAGTGCTGCTGATAACATTCACGTAAACTATTCATTTGAATGCCTGTTTTCAACTCTCTTGAGTATATACCTAAGAGTGGAATTCCCGGCTCACATGGTCACTCTGACCATTTGAGGAACTGCCAGACTTTTCCAAAGCAGCTGCACCATTTTGCATTCCCACCAACAGCGTCTGAAGATTCCAATTTCTCCACATTTTCACCAACATTTGTCATCTTTATCTGCCTTTTTTATTATAGCCAACATAGTGGGTATGAAGTGGCATCTCCTCGTGGTTTTCACTGGCATTTCTCTGATGGCTAATTACAATGACTATCTTCTTTTTTCTTTTTTTGGAGGCAGACTCTTGCTCTATCTTCCAGGCTGGAGTGCAGTGGCACGATCTTGGCTCACTGCCACCTCCGCCTCCCGGGTTCAAGCAATTCTCCTGCCTCAGCCTCTGAAGTAGCTGAGATTACAGATGCCTGCCACCACGCCCAGCTAATTTTTGTATTTTTAGTAGAGACGGGGTTTCTCCATGTTGGCCAGGCTTGTCTCAAACTCCTGACCTCCAGTGATCCACTTGCCTCGGCCTCCCAAAGTGTTGGGATTTACAGGCGTGAGCCACAGCGCCTGGATATCTTTTTTGGAGAAATGTCTACCAGATCTTTTGCCCACATATTTTTCATTTTTTAAGAGATTAAATTCTTTAGAGCAGTTTTAGGTTCACAGTAAATTAAGTGAAAAGTACAGAGAATTCCCATATACTCTCGGCCCCCACCCATGCACAGCCTCTCCTACTAACTAAAATCAATGTACGTACATTGACACGTCATTATCACCCAAAGTCCATAGTTTACATCAAGGTCCACTCTTGGTGTTTTACATTCTATGGGTTTTGACAGATATATAATGACATGTATCCACCATAGTAGTATCGTAGAGTAGTTTCACTGCCCTAACAATTCTCTGTGCACCACCAATTCATCCGTCCTTCCCCTCTTGCCTCTGACAACCACTGATCTTTTCACCATCTCTGCAGTTTTGCTTTTACCAGAATGTCATACAGGTGGAATACTACAGTCTGTAGCCTTTTCAGATTGGTTTATTTCACTTAGTAATATGCATTTAGGTTTCCTCCATGTCTTTTTATGGCAAAATAGCTCATTTATTTATAGTGCTGAATAGCTTTCCATTGTCTGGATATATCAGTTTATCCGTTCACCTACTGAAGGACATCTTGGTTGCTTTGAAGTTTTAACAATTATGAATAAAGCTGCTATAAACATTCATGTGCAGTCTCCTTTGCCCATTTTAAAATTCGGTTGTCTTTTTGAGTTGTGGTCATTTTTTACATATCTTAGATACAAGACCCTCATCAGATACATGATTTGCAAACATTTTCTCCCATTCTTTGGGTTGTCTTTCACTTTCTTTCTTTTTTTTTTTTTTTTTTTTTTTGAGAAGGAGTCTCGCTGTGTCACCCAGGCTGGAATGTAGTGGTGCAATCTCGGCTCATTTCAACCTCTGCCTCCTGGGTTCAAGCGATTCCCCTGCTTCAGCCACCTGAGTAGCTGGGATTACAGGTGCGCGATACCACGCCCGGCTGATTTCTTCTGTATTTTTAGTAGAGACGGGGTTTCACCATGTTGGTCAGGCTGGTCTCGAACTCCTGATCTCATGATCTGCCCACCTCAGCCTCCCAAAGTGCTGGGATTGCAGGCATGAACCACCATGCCCGGCCTTCTTTCACTTTCTTGATGGTATCCTTTGAAGCGTAAGTTTTTCATTTTGATGTCCAGTTTATATATTTTTGTTGGTGGCGCTTGTGCTTTTGATGTCATATTAAAGAAATATTTGCCTAATCCAAAGTCATGAAAATTTATACCTATGTTTTCTTTTAAGAATTCCATAGTTTTAGGCTGGGTGCGGTGGCTCACACCTATAATCCCAGCACTTTGGGAGGCCAAGGAGGGTGGATTGCTTGAGCATAGGAGTTCGAGACCAGCCTGGGCAACATTTTTGTATTTTTTGTAAAGATGCCGTCTCTACAAAAAATACAAAAATTAGCTTAGTATGGTGGCGTGTACCTGTAGTCCGAGCTACTCGGGAGGCTGAGGCAGGAGGATCACTTGAGCCCAGGAGGTCGAGACTGCAGTGAGCCGTGATTGCACCACTGCACTCCAGCCTGGGCAAGAGAGTGAGACTCTGCAAAAAAAAAAAAAAAAAGAAAAGAAAAGGAAAGAAAAGAAAAGAAAAAAAAAAGAAAAGAAAAGAAAAAAGAAAAGAAAAGAAAAAGAGTTTTATAGTTTTAGTTCTTGCATTTAGGTCTTTGATCAATTTTAAATTAATGTTTGCATATGGTGTGATGTCTTTATCTTTTTACAGATATATGCAGGCTAAATAATGTAGAGGTGAATATATAACATCTGTGATTTACTTTAAAATACTTTAGATAAAAATAGATAAAGCAAACATGGGAAAATTTTGACAGCTACAAAATCTAGGTGGTGGGTATATCGTTGTTCACTCTATTTTCATCTCGGTTTTTGGATTTTTCTTTAAATAACACAAGTAAAAGGTAAAGTTTTAGAAATAAAAATCAGAAAAATTACTTGATTATGAGTGAAAATGTTATTAATAGAGAATTAAAGTTGAATCTATTTTAACTTATTTTTAAAGTACATTGTTTATAAATGTTAGCATTTCATAATAAGTTATAAATTATTTGCTACACCCCTAATAAAAGCATACAAGAAAAAGGTTATGTCAGAGTGTCTTGGCATTGCTCTTAGGAACTAGTGTTCTGGAACTTCTTGTTCTAATACAGCAACTATCAGCCACATGTGGCTGATGAGCACTTCAGATATGGCAAGTCCAAATTAAGATGTGCTGTAAGTGTAAAATCTATATTGGATTTTGAACACTTGACACAAAAAAATGCAAAATAGCTCATTAATATGTTTTATGTTGATTACATGTTGGAATGATAATATTTTGGATATTGGATTAAAGTGTGTTATTAAAATTACCTTCACTTGTTTTTTATATTCTTTTAAAATACAGCTACTAAAGTGTAAATTACATATGTGGCTTGCATTATATTTCTTTTTAAAAAGTTTAAAATTTTTTCATAGAAACATATAGGAAACAATCATTACATTTCTTTTGGACAGTACCATTCTAGAGAGAAAAGGACTGGTCTAGAAGATCCACATTCTAATTCCTTTGCTGCTTTCAACTAGCCATGTGACTTTGGGCCATTTCTTCCGTTTCTCAGCCCTAAAATAGTCCGGGATAAATTCACTCAGCAAATACTTAGACTTCTTAATATATACAAAGAACTTGGCTAGATGATGTGGGAAGTAGAAGACGTGAAAGAAACTGTTCATAAATTCAAATCATTGTTTTACCATTAATCTCTATCCATGAGTCAATGAAGATAGAAATCAACAATAGAAAATATCTCATCATTTTTATTTTTTCCACTAACATTTTATCTTAAGATAATGTATATTTTATAAACGGTCTGAGATCCGGATCACATATGCACAGAGTATATGTTCTTTTTCTCTTCTAAGTCTTGGGTCTTTGAACAAGTGTTCCATTTTTCCAGAGGCTCCCCAACTTCAAATGTTGTTCAAGAAGTTCACTGTGGTAGACAGTTGGTGGACAGTACTCATGCCCTTCTGTTGTCCCATATCATGTTGATGGCTGGTCTTGGCCATGTAACTTGCTTTGGTCAATGAGACATTAGCAAGCAAGTTAAAAGCAGAGGCTTGATAAGCACTTGCTCGTTGAGACTTATCTTCTTGGAACACTCCTTGGAACCTTGCAGCCATGCCATAAGGAAGCCCAAACAACCATGAGGAAAAGCCCACATGGAGGAGAGAAGGGCCAGGGGTTCATTCAGACTAGTGATTCTCAACCTGTGGTGATTTTGCTCCTTGTAGGACATTTGACAATGTCTGGGGACACTTTTGGTTGTTGCAGTGGTGGATAGGTGCTACTGGCATCTAGTGGGTAGAGGCGAGGGAGGATGCTAAACATCCTGCAATGCACGGGACAGTCCCACAACAAAGAATTACCCAGCCTAAATAGTAGCTGTGCTGAGGTTCAGAAACCTGTTCTAGACCAATGTTTCCCACAACCTGGCTCCTATGGATCAAGGATAAAGCACTTGGGAGAGAAAGTGTTCACACTTAAATAAAATTATCTATAGCTGCTCATTTACAAGTGATAGCTTTCTGAACAGTCTGTGACTCACGATGATTTTTCAATGATTCCCATTAGTATTCTCATCAACCCCAATGGCACATTTCACCTTGTTTACATTCAGCATTTAAGCAGAGTAACTCACCAAACTATTGAACCAACAATCATTGTATTAGTTGCCCCAACTGAGATATTGTTTCTCCTTGGTGCTACCAAGGCCATGGTTTGTCACAATTCAATCTGAGCTTCCAAATCTGCAGCCATTTACCCACCCAAAGACCAGGGGCTTTAACTTTTACTGTTTTATAGTCCATCAGCTTTGGTTCTGTGTTACCAAAGAACCACAGCCCCATCATGCTAAGAGGATGCCACTTTCCCTTTGAGAAGAGCATCTATATATTTAGAAGAATCCATTATTAGTCAATTTTATCTATGAGAGAAATATTAAGAATATAAAAATTATAGTAATTTGCTGATAGTAAATTTTATTAGAAGAGTGTAAATATAACTACATTAGCAGACTCACTCAATAAAAATTTTAAACATAGTGGGTCAAGTATAAATCTCATTGCTATGGTCATTAACTGTGAAATACATAGATAATAAACCATTGCAGATAGGGGTTTTTGTTTGTTTTCTCATATAATAGGGCACATATGCATCTCTAGGCAGAATGAAAAAGGGCCAGAAATGTTGCTAAAATTGTCAGTTTGAATAACATTTTGATAGGCTGGCAGATACAAAAGTTTACAAGAAACACTCGATGTGCAAAGTAATCTCCTTGCAAAGTACAAGGACCCAGATGAAAAATCCCAACGATACGAATCATCCCGGTAATCTCCCAAATCCCATTATGAAGTCTGATTAGAGTAGGCTACAACCCAATTGCAAGTGGGCTTTGCTGTTGATGGAGAGCCAATTCTTGGCAAACATTAGTAAAACCAAGCCATTTATCTACCCGGTTGAATCAGACGTTGTTGAGGAGTGTGAAACTGTGACCAGCATCACCAACCAGCCCTCTATAGACAGGGACTGCTTTTCTTTCTCCTACGCTTGGTTTGTGCCCTGAAGTTGGCTCTGGTACTGCATTGGCATCTTGAGAAAACCTTTTAGCTGGTTTCTAGCAGGAAAGAGGGGAAGGAGGCCCTGACCCCAGGGATGTGGAGGGACTGAGCTGGACTGTCTAGGGAGATCTGTGTTCCTGGGATCAGGCTCTTCAGCATCCAACAGGCGGAATGTTGTGAAGTGCCCCAAGGACCATCACATCTACCGAAAAATGGTGAAGCTGGGGGACTTGGTTTGATCCAGTGAGCCACCAAGAGCAATACTTCCCCTCAGCCTGTGATGAGGACTCACATAGTGGCTGGATTTTTTAAGGACACATGGTGCGGGGGCAACTCTGTAGTTCAGGGGTCATCAAGTTTGAACTATGAAGGACCACATGGCCAATATTTACATTTTGCAGACCAAGCAACAAAAGGGAAGATATTACGTAGGAACTTACATAACAAGAGAGAAAAAATTGTCACAATGTTTTTATTGATATAATCCAAAATACAGTAATATTTGAGTACAATTATTTGCAACCCACATCTATTAATGAGAGAAAAGGAATTCTTTGGCGGGGGTATATTTCTCTTAACTGGAGTTCAAAGGCGGTGTCTGCCATCATGACATAAAGTGCAAATGTTCATGTATGAAAACCATGCTTAGCTCTCTGGTACAAACACAGGGAGCTCTCGCGATCTGGCCCATAGGCTGTAGTTTGCAGACCCTTGCTATAGTTGAACACCAGTCGCCCACACTGGGTTTGCGGTGTTCCGGGTGGGAAGTCGCTCCGGGCTGCGAAGCGCCTCGAGGGATCCCCCCCGGCCCGAACTCTCCCTCTGTGCCCAGCTAACCGCCGTTCATTGGCTCTCCCCGCGAGGCAGGTCTGGAAGATCAAGAATGAAGCTCAGAGCTCTCTCGCGGAGCAAGGACACCTTCGGGCTTCAGGACCACCCAGGGCGTCCAAAACTGCTGCCAGGGCTGTGCCCCCGCCGCCCGGCACTTTCCAGCTCCCCCTCCACGCCCGCTCTTCCTCCCTCTCGGCCCCCTCCAGCTCCTCCTCCGGCTCCGGCTCCTCCTCCTCCGCTCCTCCCCTTCCCTACATCTAGCCGCCGCGCTTTCCCGCTCCCGCAGCAGCAGCCTCCCGCGTCGCTGTCGCTGTTGCCTCCGCCACCTCCTCCGCCGCCGCGCGCCCCTCGGAGTTCCGCGCCCCACCATGCCCAACATCGTGCTGTTCAGCGGCAGCTCGCATCAGGACCTGTCCCAGCGCGTGGCCGACCGCCTGGGCCTGGAGCTGGGCAAGGTGGTCACGAAGAAGTTCAGCAACCAGGAGACCAGGTGGGGGCCGCGCCGGCGGCCGGGCTAGGGAGAGCGCTGGGCACGCGGCTGCGAGGCCGGGTTGGGGGCCGGCGCCTGCCCGGGCCACCTCCGCGGCCGCCGCGCTCCCCCTTCCGGGGCGGGACGGTGGCAACGCGGCCTCCGCTCCCCCGCGCCCGCGCCTGCGAAGAAACCGAGGCGGGGCGCCGCGCGTCCCGGTGCGCGCCCCGGCTGTGCCCCCGGCGGCAGGGCCTCCGGTCCTGGGACCGCGGCGACCCGGCGGTCCTGAGCCGCTCCCGGCTTCCCGGCGGTGCCGCCCGGCCTGGCGTCCCCAGCCCGGAAGGGAGACGTCTGGGCGGTCACAGACCGTCGGGGAGAGAGTGGGCGCAGCGGGCGGGAACCGCATCGGGTCAGCGCGCGGTGGAGAGACGTCCTGGGTTGGCTGGTCCCAGTTTCCGCGTCCTTATAAAGCTGAACCTCAGACCAGTGCGTGCGACTAAAGGTTTCCCCCCGTCCCCGACTCTGGTTGCACACCGGGTTTACCTGGGGACGGTCCGAACGCTGCTTCCCCCGACCTGCCCCCAAGGGTTTGATCCGGCGGGCGGAGGGTCAGCGATTTTACAAGCTTCCCAGTTGACTCTCCTGAGCAGCCAGGGCGCAGACCACTGCGTTATCCAGAGGGTGCGTTGTGCCAAGGTTTGAAAGACTGTGAGAACCCCAGGACGCACGTGCTGGGCTCCCCTCTGCTCCCACTACTCTTGCTGCTTTAAAGATGATGGCCTTTCAGCTTCCCTCTTGTTCTAGGACTCTGCTGTGGCCAGCAACAACGCCGTGATTCGACTGTAACTTCCACCCATTTCTCAAGTCCAGGAGAGCCTCTGCCTGTGAGTCAGGTGGTGGCCATCCTCGGAAGCTGAACTGGGGGACTCCTTTGTCTATCTGCCTGAGTCCACACAGCTCCTTGACTCATTTCAAATTGGTCTCATTTTTTGCCCCTTCTTCCTCCAATGTCTAGTACCGTTAACTGTCCACAGTTACTGATAATTTTTGTATCTTTGGCAAAGATTCAATTTAACCAACATTTTCTAGAAATGGTGTTGGAACAGTTGGACACCCATATGCCAAAAAATATGAACTTCCATCCATACTTTTCACCATTTGTAAAAATTAACTTTGAAGTGGATCATAGACCTAATTGTAAAATCTAGAACTATAAAATTTCTAGCAGAAACTCTTGACGACTTGGGGTTAGGCAAAAATTTCTTAATGAGGAGTTATGTTAATACTGATGGGGAAGATGCTATTTTTTGGCAAGTCAGCTTTTTAGGATATGTGAATCTTATGTGACTTCTTCCAGGTGGCAAATTCCGATTATGGCTCCGATGATAATATAAGTGAAGAAACATTGTGAATGAGTGGCAGGTGGACTTTGGCTAAAGAATTCCACTCTGCAGTGTTTAATGCAGAAGTCTGAGAGGATGGTCCAGGGCTCTGGAGAAGGATAGAGCTAGGTTTGAGTGTTGCAGTATTTTGCCAGTCTTGTTCAAGTTTCAGTTGTTGTAAGAACACGAGAAGAATAGTTTTTGTTCAGAAGGTGTCGTCATATAAGTAAAGGAGAAATTTCTTGATGAAGTAAATTTTGAAAGCAAATATGTTGCCCTTCCATATACTCAGTGCAGCATGATCTTTTGCTAAGGAGCATGGTTAATCTAGATCAGCTCACTGCTAAGTCAGTGTTGAGTGTCTCCTAAAAATACCACATGTGCCGTTGGGCAAAACTCACTCAGACATTGAAGTATGATTGTTTATACATTTGGTTCAAATATAAAGCAGACTCACTTTTATTTCGTTTTTGGTATTTTATAACCATCACTTGATAATTAGAAATCGTGGGACCTCAAAAACCACTCAGCATGAAGTTTGGGAGTTGCCTATATAGCTACATTTTATGTTTTTAATGTATAGAATATAAAAGGTTCACTGCCTGACTTTTCTCTTTTCCATGAACTGTACAAGTACAGAGCTTAATTTTTATAAATAGCCCTCTCTGGACCAGTTACTATGCTAGGAATCCAGCTTTTAATTGTGTGATTGTAGAGAGGAGAAACTGAAGGGCAAAATGAAGACAAAATTGATTCAGTTCATGTAAGGGCCCCTTCTTGAATCTGTCACTGAACTAGGATCAGAAATCTGGTTTGCTGTCTCCTGGCCATCAATCCTCCCATTTTGCATTTTTTATACGCTGCTTAACTGAACATAGAGCCTTCCAATTTTACCTTCTTATCCCTAAATCATTTCAGATATGCAGGGAGAGGTCCGCTCCAGCTTCACTATAGACCATGGAAATTCCATGATGACATCTTAGGACAGCAGGTGTCTAGACGTCTCTGTTGTAACATTTTACTCTGGTCAGTTAACCTGCTGGCAGAATCTTTAGCTATACTGTGAGACAAGGTTATGCAAAGTTATACAAGGTTATCGGTTACCATGTAATAAATAAAGAGCTTAATGGCTTAAAACAGTAATTGTTGATTTGGCTTACAAATCTGCAATTTGGGAAGGGCTCAGTGAAGAAAGCTTGTTTTTGCCGCATATGGTCACAGCTGAGGTGGCTAACTGGGGCTGGAGGGTTCTTGAAGATGGCTCACATGACTGAAATTGTTACTAGCTTTTGCCTGGGAGCTTGGTTGGGAACCTCAGCTCCTCTTCTTGTAGGCCTCTCCATGGGGCTGCTTGAGCTTCCTTACGGCATGGAAGCTGGGTTCTAAGAGCACACGTTCCAAAAGACAGGACACTGAAGCCACCAGTCCATTAAGGACTGGGCTTGCAAGTTGGTGTATCATAATTTCTGTCATATGCTGTTGGGCAAGTACAGAGCCCTCTCAGATTCAAGGGCAGGAGACTAGACCCTGCTCCTTGATGGGAAATGTGTTAAGAGTCTGTGGCTATCTTTTAGTTACCATGCCCGTTTATTGTTGAGTCAGTGATGCTCTTCAGCCTTTTTATTTGGGGGTCAATAAAGATCCTCTGGCAGAACGGCAAATGGATGCTGCCTTCTAACCACAATTTTCTAAAGACCTAGAATAAAGGTAGTCATGAACATCTTTTTGAGTAGAAGCAGGACTAGCTTTAGGGGAAAAGTTGCCATGGTGATGATATTCTCTGTCCTCCCCTGGACTGCTAGTCATATGAGAACTGAGGTTCCTGAGGAAAAACAGGCCAAAGAATCTAATCTTGTGGGATAAACGTCATAAGACCAGGAGTTGGCAAAGTTTTTCTGTAAAGGGCCAAATCGTAAATATTTTAGGCAGTGCTAGCACGTGTAGTCTCTGTTGCTGCTGTATCTTACAGTTCTGTAAGTTACAGTCATGTCTGTCACAGGTTAGCAGGGCTGCATTCTCTTCAGGCTCTAGGGGAGAATCTGTTCCCGTGCCTTTTCCAGTTTCCAGAGGCAGCCCACATTCCTTCACTATTGGCCTCTTCCACCTTCAATGTCAGCAACAAAATGTTGCTCTGACCCTGCTTCTGCTGTCTTCTTCTTGCATTTTTAAGGGCCCCGTGATTACAATTGGCCAATTTAAATAATCCAGGATAATTTCCCCATGTTAAGGTCAGCTGATGAGCAACCTGAATGTCATCTGCAAATTTACTTCCCCTTTGCCATATAAACTCACATATTCAAAGGATTAGGATGTAGACATCTTTAGGGGGCCATTTTTCTGCCTACCACGCCATTCTTAACTCACAGGCCATAGAAAAACAGCCTGTGTGCTGTGTTTTGTTGACGTCTCAGCTGTATAATACTGTACTTGATTTCTGCTGTAGTTCATTTTGTGCTGCTATAACAGAATACCGGAGACTGGCTAATCTATAAACAACAGAAATTTATTTCTCACAGGTCTGGAGGCTGGGAAGTCCAATATTGAGGGGCTGGCATCTGGCAAGGGCTTTCTTGCTGCATCATCCCATGGCAGAAGGGTGGAAGGGCAAGAGAGCATATTTGAGAGAGAGCAATAGAGGGCCAAATTTGCTAATATAATAAACCCATTCTCAAGATAATGAGCACACTCTAGCAATGATGACGTTAATCCATTTGTGAGGACAGAGCCCTTATGACCTAATCACCTCTTAAAGGTCTCACCTGTCAATACTCCTATACTGGGGATTGAGCTTTCAACACATGAACTTTAGGGAACACATTTAAACCATAGCAATTTCCAAATTAAGTTTATCTCATAGTTGATGTAATGTTCACAAAGCAGTTAGATTTAGCTCCTTAGATCTTGAAATAGGAGGGAGCACATAGAACTCTTTCTATCTCCCTCATCCTGTGAGGTTGGCAGAAGGCGTGCAAGAAGATGTGTGAATGTTATCAAAACTAATTTTCACAACATGTCAACTTGAAAAACTTTATTTTTATTTTCCTTTTCTTTAAAATTTTTTTTAGAGACGGGGTCTTGCTATGTTGCCCAGGCTGGACTAGAACTCCTGGGCTCAAACAATCCCCTTGCCTCAGTCTCCCAAGTAGCTGGGACTATGGGCATGAGCCACCATGCCCAGCCTGTTTTTAAATTTTCATTAGGTATAATTGACTCTTTTTTTTTTTTTAGACAGAGTTTTGCTTTTATTGCCCAGGCTGGTGTGCAATGGTGCGATCCCAGCTCACTGCAACCTCCACCTCCCGAGTTCAAGTGATTCTCCTGCCTCAGCCTCCCGAGTAGCTGGGATCACAGGCATGCACCACCACACCTGGCTACTTTTGTATTTTTTAGTAGAGATGGGGTTTCTCCATGTTAGGCTGGTCTAGAACTCCAGACCTCAGGTGATCCACCCACCTTGGCCTCTCAAAGTGTTGGAATTACAGGCGTGAGCCACCGCACCCGGCCTTAATTGGCTCTTTTAAGAAAACAATTTTATTGAGTATCTGATAGCAGGAGAAGGGAGAAGGATAATTATTCATGTTCCTTATTTGTAATTTTAAAATATTTCATTTTGGGATGAATAAATTTACAGACAATTCTGCTATAATGTGACATATGTATTCCTAAAAATTACCACGCTATGCAAAATCAGGCAATCCAAAACCACAGGACTTATGAGAAAAATGGGGTTAGGGACATAACATTCAAAAACTTCCTCAGTGACCCATTAAAAAATCATAGGAATGTTATATAGGTTGAGTATCCCTTATCAGAAATGCCTGGGACAATAAGTATTTCAGATTTTTTTTTTCATTTTGGAATATTTCTATTGTACTTACTGGTTGGACATTCCAAATCTCCAAAAATTCAAAATACAAAATGCTCCAATGACCATTTCCTTTGAGCATGATGTCGACACTCAGAAAGTTTCAGATTTCAGAATTTCAGATTAGGGATCCTATCAAAATGGTAAAACACTGACATGTATTACATGCTCAAAAAATATTGGCTGGGTGTAATGGCTCACGTCTGTAATCCCAGCACTTTGGGAGGCTGAGGTGGGCGGATCACTTGAAGTCAGGAGTTCAAAACCAGCCTGGCCAACATGGCAAAACCTCCCTCCACTAAAAATACAACAGATTAGCCAGGTGTGGTGGTGCATGCCTGTAATGCCAGCTACTTGGGAGGCTGAGGCAGGAGAATCACTTGAACCCAGGTGGCAGAGGTCGGAGTGAGCTGAGATGTCACCACTGCCCTCCAGCCTGGGCAACAGAATGAGACTCCGTCTTTAAAAAAAAAAATTACATAAATATTACGACAGAGATGGAACTTTCCATTGAAAAATGCCTGAGGTTTAGGGTTCTCTGAAATGACGTGAAAAGTTGTGACACCAAATGTGAATGAGTG
The DNA here is from genome assembly GCF_006542625.1 of Nomascus leucogenys. Taxonomy (NCBI): domain Eukaryota; kingdom Metazoa; phylum Chordata; class Mammalia; order Primates; family Hylobatidae; genus Nomascus; species Nomascus leucogenys. The sequence continues at coordinate 11,288,812 of NC_044406.1, forward strand.
TGGCTTGTTGTCCTCGAGGTGTGTACATGTGTATGTTTGTGTATTTCTAAGTGGCTCCATTCAGCTGGGTGCACTGCAGTTTTCTGCAGTCTCAGGATAAGAGGTTGTGCATAAGAAAACACGAAATTCATGCTATGCTCAAATTGTTCCAAATAATATCAATCATTGGAACAAATTTGCCTTTTCAAAACATAGCAGAGCTGACCGTCTTCTTGGTTTGGACGCAGAGCTCTGCGAAGGACCTGCCTGAGCACACAGCCCTATTTTCTGTTTCTTCCCACCAAAGGAATATGCCAGGGATGAGCTGCCTCTCCCTCTCATGTTGGACATCCAGAATTCTGTACCTGGAAATACAGAAACTTCCAGACATGCAATTTTCAAAAACTTAGCTGCTATTTACTCTTTCTCCAGAAGCTACACGAGGATGCCAACCAGCAAAACAAGGAAGTATACCAAGAGAGAGGATACAGAAAATGGCAAATGGAGTGCAGGAGAGGGGGCAGGGAATCCCCGGATGGCAGCTGTGCACAGGCAGAGAGATAACCCAGGCCTGCCACCCCTGGGAGGGATGCCTGCAAGACGATGAAATGCAGATGGGACTTGAGGCCTCTGACCTTGGGAGATTTTGATTGTTAGTGAAGGGTTTAGGGTGGAATCTGGATTCAGGATTCAGAAAACTTAGCAGATAAAAGGGTAAGAGAATGACCTCCAGGGAAAATAAAAAGAAAAGATGTGCATGAAAAGAAAATATAAGCATTCATGTAAGTTTATTGCATGGCAGAGCTCTGAGCAGCATTTGCGCAGTTAAAAACGTACAGTCAATCTTTAATGTGAATATTGATCTATATTGGGACGATGGCGAGATGGGAAGTTTGCATTGCAAGTGATGGAACTAAATGGAAATAGAGTTCAATCCTCATCTTCCATAGTGAGAAGTCAATACACTTTGCCTCAAATGAAAAATCAAGACACAGCAATACACACATATTAGCTAGACTTGAAGGAAAGTATCTAAAAACCCTATCAAGAGTTGAAATTGGTGGCCTCTGGGCACTTTCTCTGTTATACGTCTTACAGAGTGGTTTGAATTTTTTAAGCAATATGACTGTATAACTTTAATAAAAAACTAAAACTAAATACAGTATTTTGCAGAAAAGAGTTACCATAGCAGGCCTGAGACTTAGGCCTCTTTGCAAGGTTGGCCCTTGGCTGGCCTCTGGGAGCTTAGATTTTGCAAGGGTACCCACCGTTTCCCAGTAAGAATGGCTCACTGCATAAACTCTTAAACAATTGATAAACAATGTGGTTCATGCTGAATGCCTGTGAGTCTGACATTTTGGTATGTGCTAGGCAGAGGGTGCTTATATGACCAGCCCACAGTACAAACTCTGAGGCTTGAGTCTCTAAGCAGCTTCCCTGGTAGAGAGCCCTTCATACATGTTGTCACAGCTCACTACTGGGGCATAAAGCTCTACCTCTGAGTCCCCTCAGGGAGGAGTCTTGGAAGCTTGCATCCTGTTTCCCCCAACTTCACCCCATGTACCTTTTCCCTTTGCTGAGTTTGCTCTGTGTCCTTTCCCTGCAATAAATCACAGCCATGAGTGCAACTATTAGGCTGAGTCCTATGAGTCATTCTGGTGATCATCAAACCTGGGGGTGGTCTCAGGGACGCCCAAGATGCAAATATGCTTCAATATTAACCGACGGCAGTTTCCTTTTCCTAGCGTGGAGATTGGTGAAAGTGTGAGAGGGGAAGATGTCTACATCATCCAGAGTGGCTGCGGGGAAATTAACGACAACCTGATGGAGCTCCTCATCATGATCAATGCCTGCAAGATTGCATCATCATCCAGGGTGACTGCCGTGATCCCGTGTTTCCCATACGCCCGACAAGATAAAAAGGACAAGGTAGGAGAGGTGTGTCCTGCCCTAGAAACCTGCTCTGGGCCACTGTCAATGTTGTTTTTCCTCATTTATCCCCTTGATTAGAATTATCTGGAAAATGTTGGCTTTTTCCTTTGATGATCAAGTAAATCTGCTTTCTTATTTTGTTTGTTGAAGATTTGGCTTTGAACCTACACTGACGTTAATATTCAAAGAAACAGGTAATGCATATTTTTGCAGGTGTTAAAATACCATTATTGTCCTTGTTATAATGAAATTGTATGTCTTTGTGGTGGTGGATAGAACTAAATACACACACACACATGCACAAGAGTACAAGTCAAACTGGAGCACATCTGAATCAGATCACTGGATTGTATCAGTTTCAGGGTCCTGGCCGTGATACCGTGTTATAGTTTTACAAGACCTTACCACAGGGAACTAGGTAAAAGGTTCACAGGGTCTCTGCGTTGTTTCATACAACTGCATGTCAGTCTACAATTCCCCCGAAATAAAAAGTTTAATTTAAAAAAAAACCCATGATCTCTTTTTAACCTTTTAAAAAGAACAGAAATAGTATCATTGAATTATGTTTTTCACAACATTAGCATCAGAGGAGGCTCTGTGAGTCTTTAGAAAAAAGTTGAAGAAAATGTGATTGGTCTTTGCCTTTGAGAGCAACAGAGAAATCGGAGATTGAGAAGAACTTTGAAGGAGATTGTATTAGTTTTCTAAGCTGTCATAAGAAATTACATAAACCGCGTGGCTTAAAAGAGCAGAAATTTTTCCCTCACAGTTTCGGAGGCCCAGAAGTGTGAAATCAAGGAATGGGCAGGGGCACGCTCCCTCTGAAGGCTGTAAGGGAGGATGCTTCCTCGCTTCTTCTAACTTCTGGTGTCTCCTTGCATTCCTTGGCTGTGGCTACATCACTGTGGTCCCTGCCTCTGTTTACCTGGCCTCTTCCCTGTGTCTCTTCTCTGTTTCTTATAAGGACACTGTCATTGGATTTCAGGCCTAACCTAATCCAGAATGAACTCAACTTAATCTTTACCTTGGTTATATTTGCAAAGACCCTATTTCCAAAATGAGGTTACATGCTGAAGTTGTGGGTGGACATGAGTTTTGGGGGGATATTGTTTGACCTACTACAGTGGTCAACTCCCAGCTGTTGTGTGTTCCGTATCTTATGGATAGATAGATGTTCAGCCAGGCTCAGCGAGAATCCTGCCAGTTTTCAAGACACACTGCTGTTCTGTGATTTGGTAACTCAGTGCAAGAAAGGTTTTCCCCAATATGCTGCTTTTTATCTCCATAATTCATTTCTGAAACTACAGATTTCTGAAGCAGCACACAAGATCCCCTCATATTTGAAAAAACCCCTTTATAAATTTGAATTCGTATACCAAAGTCCCCCTGAATTTTAATCCCAGCCTCCTCAAGACATGGTTTCCATTCCCTGTCTTGAAGATGGCCAGTCACTTAATTTCTCACCTAAAATCTAATTAGAAGGGTCCACATACTTTATCTGTAAATGGCTATATGGTCTATGTTACAACTATTCAACTCTGGTTGTACTTCAAAAAGAGCAATAGACAATATGTAAATGAATGGGTATGGCTGTGTTCCAATAAAACTTTATTTATGGGCACTGAAATGTGAATTTCATATTATTTTCACATGCCTTGAAACATTATTTTGAATTTTTCAACCATTTAAACATGTGAAAGCCATTATTAGCTCACAAGCAGTACCAAAACAAGTGGCTGGTGGCTGGTGGCTAGCTGGATGTAGCCTATAGGCCACAGTTTGCCAACCCCTGTATTAGACCATTGATAGATCGTGTGTATGTGTGTGTGTGTGTGTGTGTGTGTGTGTATGATCTAAACTTGACCTTGGGCAGCCAAAACCTTAGGTCACATACACTGCTGTGAAGCTGTATCCTCCCACTAGCTATTTATATAGCTCCTTTTATTTTAAACTTGATTCTAGAGTTTTATGTGTATTTTTAGCTGTTAAATTTCAATTTTCTAATTTTGTCCCATTGGTATAATCTGTTGTCTTAACTATTCTTCCCATCTGTGTGTTTCCACAGGATTGTTTAGCATCTTTCTCCTTGTCATATCATATCCATGTCATAGAAGAGCTAATTTTCTGCCATTATTTCTTCCTTCCTTGTGGTTTAGTAAATTCTCACAATGTAGCTGGTTTTTTGTTGTTTGTTTGTTTTTGAGACGGAGTCTCACTCTGTCACCCAGGCTGAAGTGCAGTGGCATGATCTCAGCTCACTGCAACCTCCGCCTCCCAGGCTCAAGCAATCCTCCTACCTCAGCCTCCCGCGTAGCTGGGACTACAGGTGTGCACCACCACGCCTAGCTAATTTTTGGTAGAGACGGGGTTTCACCATGCTGGCCAGGCTGGTCTCAAACTCCTGACCTCAAGTGATCTGCCCGCCTGGGCCTTCCAAAGTGCTGGGATTACAGGCATGAGCTACCGCACCCGGCCTGTAGCTGTATTTTTAATCAAGCTCTTTCACTCACAATATATTTTATATTTTGTATTTGGCCCTAAGATATTGAATATATTGTAACTTCTTTAGAAAAGTACTCCTTTTATCATTACACATGCCCTCTTCCACTATTTAACGTGATTTGTAACCCCATTTTGTTCTTTAAGTGATAAAATGTTGAAATCTCTACATTTTTGTTAGCACATATATCTGATTTGCGGTGACCTCTTTTTACAAAGTTGTATTTTCAAAATGTTTTCTTATTTGAGTTGGAGAAACTAGCACTGTTTATTGCCAATCCTTCTATTGTGGGAGTTGTGATGGAGTCCAGCCTCCACCCCCTAGTTGCCAGTAGTGCTCCCAGCCACCACTAACAAGAGCCCTATGGATTTCTAGAACTCCAGTGGCTATAACTGTTGTTTTTTGTTTTGTTTTGTTTGAGACGGAGTTTCGCTCTTGTTGCCCAAGCTGGAGTGCAGTAGTGCCGTCTCGGCTCACTGCAACCTCTGCCTCCCAGGTTTAAGGATTCTCCTGCCTCAGCCTCTCAAGTAGCTGGGAAGCATGCGCCATGACGCCTGGCTAATTTTTTGTATTTTTAGTAGAGACAGGGTTTCACCGTGTGGGCCAGGCTGGTCTCGAACTCCTGGCCTCAAGTGATCTGCCCGCCTCAGCCTCCCAAAGTGCTGGGATTACAGGCATGAGCCATCGCGCCCAGCCGGGCTTTAACTGTTTTGTGGAACTGTGGTGTCTAACTAGCTAGTAGCAGCTTTCCTGATGTTAGACAGTTAGATGCGTTTTCCATTTTGGCCCATTGTGAAAACATATTTCTTTTCTTTCTTCTACCCTTTCTTTAATCACTTTGCTGTAAGTGTGTTTCTTGGTAATAACATTGTAGCTGCTTTTAATTTTTTATCCCAATCAGACAATTCCATGACTTTCTGAGCTTAACTGCTGATAGAAGAGAGGTCTTTCATCATCAACCACACAGAGGCAGGGCGGTTGGTAACATTTGAGAGACAGTGTGTGTAGTGGCTTAGGAAGTCATGTGGTTTCTCGTTAGAGAACACAGCTAGGAAAGAAGGAATCACAGTGGGGTGTGTTAGTTTCCTAGCACTGTTATAACAAATTACCACAAACTGGGTGACTTAAAACAACAGAAATATGTTCTCTTAAGTGCTAGAGGCCAGAAGTCCAACATCAAGGTGTTGGCAGAGGAATATTCCTTTTGGAGCCTCCAGGGGAGGTTCCTCCTTCCTTGCCTCTGCTAGCTCCTGATGACTGCCAGCCTTGAGGCCACATCACTCTAATCTCTGCTGGAATCTTCGCATGGCCTCCTCTTTTGTCTCCATCAGATCTCTCGCTCACTCTCTCATTTTCGATTTTCTTTTTAGAGAAAGGGTCTCACTTCGTCACCCAGGCTGAAGTGCAGTGGCACAATCTTAGCCCACTACAGCCTCAAACTTCTGGGCTCAAGTGATCCTCCCACCTCAGCCTCCCATGTAGCTGGGACTACAGGTGCACACCACCACGCCTGGCTAATATTTTTTGCTTTTTGTAGAGGCAGTGTCTCACTACGTTGCCCAGGCTGGTCTCGAATTCCTGGGCTGAAGAGATCCTCCTGCCTTGGCCTTCCAAAGTGTTAGGATTAAAAGCATGACCACCACACCTGGCATCTCTCTTTAAAGGATACATGAGGTAGCATCTAGTGCTCACCTGAATAATCCAGGATAATCTCCCCATCTCAGGATCCTCAATGTCATCACATCTGCAAAAACCTTCTTTCCAAATAAGGTAACATTTACAGGTTCCAGGGATTGGGCTCTGATATTTTTGGGGCCACCATTCAGCTCACTTCAGGAGGCCTTAAAGGAAGTCACTGATGTGTTAAGAGATGAATGTTTTAAGGACACTTTGAGCTTTGAGATAGTACATATCATTTATCATCTAGGCCAGGATGCTTTCAAGATTGAGAGGGAACTCTATGGATAACTGTGTTGGGAAACACGTGTCTGCCTAGACTGTCCTGGGCAAGTGACATAGGGCCACCCTCTCTATAGCCTCTGGAGGTGGCCAAGACACATAAGCTGTTCTGACGCCATTATTTCTGATGTGTCTGTGTAGTCAGTGTGACTCATTATAGTGAGGAGACAATTTTGTTCTTTCCTCAAACTTCTGAAAGGGGAATTCTTAATTCTTATCTAGTATTTGAGGTGTGCCTTTGCTTTATTTTTTTGAGATGGAGTCTCGCTCTGTCACCCAGGCTGGAGTACAGTGGCACAATCTCAGCTCATTGCAACCTCTGCCTCCGGGGTTCAAGCAATTCTCCTGCCTCAGCCTCCCAAGTAGCTAGGATTATAGGTGTGCGCCACCACACCTGGCTAATTTTAGTATTTTTAGTAGAGACGGGGTTTCGCTACGTTGGCCAGGCTGGTCTCGAACTCCTGACGTCACATGATCTGCTCACCTCGGCCTCCCAAAGTGCTGGGATTACAGGTGTGAACCACCGCGCCTGGGCCACCTTTGCATTTTTTAAATGGCTGATAATACTTTTCCTAACTATTCCTTCCTTACCTTGGATCACGTGGCTTGGCTTTGTACTGAGAAACTGTACTTTGGTGAGGGGAACAGGGATTTAGTAAGCTCCTAAGAGAGATGGCCGGAGCCTGTCAGCATAATTCATCTCTTAGAATCTCTTAGACAAGTGCTACTGTTTACCATTACGGGTGAATGATGAGGAGACCAAGCATGATTGGGGTGGGGGTGAGGGTTAGGGGCAATGCACTTCTACCTTTTTGCTTCATTTAGGAAGGTATAAAGCCATGTGGCGTTAGATTGTGATGAGAAGCTGTGACCTACACTTGATCTCTCATCCCAGAAAGAAAATTCTCCTGCACAGCCACAGGAGGAGCTCTGGGCAGCCCTCCGAGACTTTCTGTTGTGCTGTTTCCTTCCCTTAGGACTGTATTATCTATGACATCTAATGACAATGAAATTCTGTGTAATTGCTCTTCTTGGAATTCCTTGCAAAGAAGCCCAGAAAAAAAAAAATCTAGAAGCTTTTAACCAGATTCAAAGCTGGTTTTGTTTTTTTCTGTAAACCTTGCTGCTGCTTTTTAAGCAAGCCCTGCACGTATGTAACATTTTACTTGGGGTTTTCTTTGTATGTACAAGACACCAGGGACAGATTCTGACGGTGAAGGAATGGTTTCATAAATTAGGACACATCCATACAATGTAATATTAGCATAGAAAAATGGTGATGATGTTAATATTAATTGTAAAAGACATGGTGCCAAGTGGTCTGAGCTCTGGCACTGAGAATCAAGTAGGCTCGGATTTGAATTCCAGCACCATTATTTACTCAGTTTGTCCTTTGTAAAAGTTACTTAAACTGTCTGTATCTTTAGTTTCCTTATCTGTAAATTAAGTACAACACTAGCTACTATTTATGAAGTACCAATCATATTATGATACATGAGTGGGCAAACTTTTTCTGAAAAGAGCTGGATGTCAAACATTTTGGGCTTTGTGGGCCATTAGGTATCTATTGCAGCGGCTCCACACTGCCATTTTAGTGTGAAAGCAGCCATTAGTCAGTATGTACATGAATGGGTGTGGCTGTCTTCCAATAAAACTTTATGTGCACTGAAATATGAACCTCATATAATCTTCAGATGTCACAAAATATTGTTCTTCTTTTGATTGTTTTTCAACCATTTAAAGACATAAAAACCATTCTTAACTCACAGGTTATGCAAAAACAGGCCGTGGGCTAAGTTTGGCCCATGGATTCTAATTTAGTGGTGCATGCTATAGAAGACACTCAATAACTGCTGGTTCCCTTCCCTGGTAAAAACAGTAGGTTGGGCCGGGCATGGTGGCTCACACATGTAATCCCAGCACTTTGGGAGGCCAAGGTGGGCGGATCACCTGAGGTCAGGAGTTCGAGAAGAGCCTGGCCAACATGGTGAAACCCCATCTCTAGTAAAAATACAAAAATTAGCCAGGCCTGGTGGCGTGTGCTTGTAATCCCAGCTACTCAGGAGGCTGGGGCAGGAGAATTGCTTGAACCCGGGAGGCAGAGGTTGTAGTGCAGTGAGCTGAGATCTCACCACTGCACTCCAGCCTGCGTGACAGAGCGAGACTCCGTCTCAAAAGGAAAAAAAAAAAAAAGTAGATTGTGGGCAAGATGGAATAATTACTTCTGAGGCGGGTAAAGGACTTGTAGTTTGGGGATTTCTTTTTTCTTTTTTCAAAATCATTTTCAAGATCACGTTCTGTTTTCAATAAGATTTTCTTTTTTTCCTTTTTTGTAACAGAGAAATTGAGAACAGTTTTTCCTGATGTGAATTTCTCCAGTCTTGTAATTTTTTTAAAAGCCTGTCAATTTTACACTTTTCAAAAGGTGATATTTGATGCCTTGAATAACATCTGGAATAGCCTGGGACTCTGTCATGATTGGGCTGACTTGCAAAACATTTGACTTTCATGCATTTTTCACTAAGGGAGCTGAATGTTTTATTTTTGGCTACTGTACCTTGACTCTACCTTTGTTTCAATGCTGTACTTACTTTTCTTTGTATAGGCTAGCAAGTCAGTTAACTAGTAAATCATTTTTCCTGCAAGATTCAATTGGGTGTGAGCCAAACTCTGAGACACAGAACAGAAACCAAACTTGTAAACAAGGTGTGAAGAAGAAAATCAGAAAGTGTGAATTTAGAAATTACCCTGTGGTTTGGATCCTAGAAGTTAAGAAACACTGGATGCCACTGAGGAGAGGTGAGAAGGGAGGATTCTTTTTGCTGGCGTCTTAGTCTGTGCTACTGTAACAAAATACCACACACTGGGTAATTTATAAAGAACAGAAATATTCTTTGGTGCTGGGCACGGTGGCTCACGCCTGTAATTCCAGCACTTTGGGAGGCCGAGGCGGGCGGATCACCTGAGGTCGGGAGTTCGAGACCAGTCTGACCAACATGGAGAAACCCCATCTCTACTAAAAATACAAAATTAGCCGGGTGTGGTGGCGCATGCCTGTAATCCCAGCCACTCGGGAGGTGGAGGTTGTGGTGAGCCGAGATCACACCATTGCACTCCAGCCAGGGCAACAAGAGCAAAACTCCATCTCAAAAAAAAAAAAGAAATATTCTTTGAACGTGTGTCCTGGGAAGGGGGGGAAAAAAGGACAAAAATGTATTTTCTCATAGTCCTGGAGACTGGAAGACCACGACCAAGCAGCAGCATTTGGTGTCTGGTACGGGCTGCGTCCTCCAGAGGGAAGAATGCTGTGTCCTTACATGCTAGAAGACGGAAGGGCAAGTTTGCAAAATGCTGCCTGAAGCCTCCTTTAGAAGGACCTTAATCCCGGTCTCAAGGGAGCAGCCCTCAGGGCCTAATCACCTTTTAAAGGCCCCACTTCTTAATCCTATCACACTGGCAACACCTGAATTTTGGAGGGGACCTTTCAACCCATAGTAACTGATTCGACAATTGTAGGAAAAGCACAAAATTGATTAGTGTTGCAAATCAGGTTCTATTACAAAGCAGTTGTAGCAACTGATTTGCTCTTTTTATTATCCTGGAACCTTGTTACACTAAATAATTCTCACAATTAGTGAGGCTAATGAGTAAGCCTTGGACATTTAGTGTTAATAGAGATTCTGTTAGTAAATATTTATTAAAGAACTATTGAATGCAGAGTGTGGAGCTGTGTTCTGCGGATGATGTGAAAATCTCCAAAACCAGTTGTTTGCCCTTGAGGGATGTATTCTAATTGTGAACTATGACATTTGTACATATAATATCTCCGAACATCTATCTTTCAGCAGGTATCACAAGGCAGTCCCAAATGGTAGGGCCAAATGCTTACCAATTCTGTGCCCCCTTAGAAAGGAGAGATGATTCCTGGAGTTCTGCCTTAAAATTGGGAGATTTGAACCAGACTTGGAGGATCAGACACATTGGCTCGGCAGAGGCGGTGGAATAGGGACAAGGCAGGCATGTGGGTATAATGGCCAGGCTTCAAGTGTTTTCTAGAGGAGGAAGAGCAGCCCCAAGGCTGACTTTAAGGAAGCTTCCTGAAGCAGAGGTGTGGGAAAGGAGCTGTTCCTAGTAGGCTGCAGCCAGACTGGCCGGAGAACTTTGGAGAATAAAGCTGCGAAAATTCGATTTTATCCCAAAGGCAACATGGAATATAGTACAGGGGAGTTAAATGATGAAAACATGAGTTATGATCTATAATTAGTGGAGAAGATTGAAAAAATAAAAAAACAAGAAAAATATATTTTCCTATAATCTCACATTCTAGAAACATCTGTTAACTTTTTAGAGTGTTTTCCTCTCATTCTTTTCTGTTTTGAACATACATGCATACCTTTTTTTTTTTTTTTTTTTGAGACGGAGTCTCGCTCTGTCGCCCAGGCTGGAGTGCAGTAGTGCCATCTCGGCTCACTGCAACCTCTGCCTCCCGGGTTCAAGCGATTCTCCTGCCTCAGCCTCCCGAGTAGCTGGGACTACAGGCATGCGTCACCACGCCTGGCTAATTTTTTGTGTTTTTAGTAGAGACGGGGTTTCACCGTGTTAGCCAGGATGGTCTGGATCTTCTGACCTCATGATCCGCCCGCCTCGGCCTCCCAAAGTGCTGGGATTACAGGCGTAAGCCACCGTGCCCCATATATACCTATTTTTAATGATAAAATACATATTTCTTTTTAAAAAGTGGTATATTAGGGAAAACACAAATAATCTGTTAACATTTTCAATGTAATTCCTTCCTGCATGTGTTTTTACATGAATATACTGTGTGTGTGTGTGTGTGTGTGTGTGTGTGTGTGTAACAAGGATCATTTGTTACTATTTTGAATGAAATCTTTTTTTAAGCTTTTATTTTCTTTTTTGTGGCTGATATATAGAAATACTGTCGTTTACAACAAAATGCTGAACGCCACCTAGGTCTAATCATGTGTCTATATAATTTCTTGGATTTCTTTGATGTGGACAGTTGTATTGTCCATCATTTATGATGTGGAAACCAAAGCTATAGAGAAGTTAGGTACTTTTACAAAGAACATAATGTCAGTAAATGACACTAAGTATGAAATTAAATAGTTACTATTATCGATCCCCTTACAGTATTCATTCTTTGACCTTACTTTTTTCCATTTGTAATAGTGTTAGCATCCAACTGTCGGCTCACGTCCAAATGTCAGCTCATGAATTCCTCTTTAATAGCTGGACTCCTTTTAGCCTCTGGCTGTGTGAGGGTCTCTTGGCCTCAGTGATTTCACATGTGCCACTCTGTCCTTCTAGAACACTATTCTCCTCGCCTTTGCTAAACTTGCCTTAAAAGTGATTTCCTCAGAGGGACCGCTAATAATGATCTTGTTTAAACTTTATGTCCTTCCTACTACTATCATCTCTCTCTCTCCGTACCTTTTATTTCTACACACTTACCATGATTTCAATTATACAAATTGTGACATTACATGTACATATGTTTAACTGTTTGCTTCTTTCATGTTTGTTCTCTATACCCAGCATCAAGCACTTAGTTTTGCAGTAGTATATGTAAATAGTAAATATTTGCTGAATAAGATGGAATGAATATATCTTTTGCTGTTACAACATGTATAATTTTCTTTTCGATGCTTCGTTGATTGCATCTATGATTTATCCTTCTCATGTACGTCCTAGTGGGAGGAATGTAACACTATCCATCTTTTCCTGTTATAAAATTAACGTTCTTACTTTTAGAGTCGTGCCCCAATTTCTGCAAAACTTGTGGCCAATATGCTGTCGGTGGCTGGGGCGGATCACATCATCACCATGGACCTGCATGCTTCTCAGATACAGGTATCCGTGTTTTCCTTCTCAAATGGTTAAATCAAGTCTGTTAAATAATCTTAGAAGAGGTAACATTACTTGTGTTTGAGTTTATATTTGGCTACTCTCTTGGATTTTTGTCTTTACTAAACTTGAAAATATAATTTGATATTAGTACTTCCAGTCTCTATCACCACCTTGCCCCACAGTCAATTTTGGAGGAGTGGGGATGGCTTTTTCGTAGTAAGCTCTATATAGTTCCATCTCAGCTTGTGGAAAATAATTAGAATGGCAGAGTCATAATGTACACTTTTTAACTTCTTCCTAACTTATTTTCTTTGTCTCTAAAACAGGCCAAATTGTACTGTGCCACTTTGTGTTATATAATGAACGTGAAGTATTTGATTTATAATAACTACTAAAGAGACAACAAACCCTTTCCCTCACCGTCCTGCATAGCCATTCTCTTCCTCAGAATATAGGCCATCATAAGACAACAGAATATGTCCCAAAAGACAGATTGGACTGAAATATGCCCCTATAACATATCCGTCTTTTGATTTAATTCTGTTTAAAATTAACAAAAGGGAGTCTGTTACAAAAGCTTCTTTTGAACAAAAAATGCAAATGTTATTTAATGAAAGCAATTATCATTTAAAAAAAAAAAGAAAAAAACGAAACAAAACAAAACCCTGCAACATGACACTCACTTCTCCCTTTAGGGATTCTTTGATATTCCTGTGGATAATTTGTATGCGGAGCCCGCAGTCCTGCAGTGGATTCGGGAAAACATTGCCGAGTGGAAGAACTGTATCATTGTTTCACCTGACGCAGGGGGAGCCAAAAGGTATCATGCAGGCCACACCTTGCAGGTTTCTCCATCTGCTGACTGGTTTTTCCTTTTCCGATGTATTAGATAAGGAAGCATGCTGTAAATTACTTAAAGCTTTATTTTGCTAATGAGCAAGTAAGTAGAAAGACCCGCAGGCTTCACTTCCAGAGCAGAAACCCATCATCTTTGTTAATATTTCATCATTCGGGAAAGAAGAAAATACAAACAGAGACACACATACACAATAGGTATATATTGGTTTGTTTTCAGCAAAGGGTAGATGTGTTTGAGGTTTTTTTAAGTTATTGTTTTCTGATTATAAAAGTAATGAGCCTAATTGGAAAATAAGTCTTTTAATTAACAGCACTTGGAAATGGTAGCCAAAACAGAACAAATTTTTTTAAAAGAAATCTCTGTACATAGAATACCAAGAAGGAAATATCTGAGACCAAGAAATAAAGCAGAGGCGGAAAGCCATGTCCAGGTGGCTTGGGGGATGGGCATCAGATCCAGGAAGAGCCTGGTGGCTTGGGTTTTAATACTCACGTGGAAACCCCCATAAAGAAGGGAGCTAAAGCCAGGCACGGTGATGTATGCCTGTAATCCTAGCACCTTGGGAGGCCGAGGCGGGAGAATCACTTGAGCCCAGGCGCTCCAGGCTGCAGTGAGCTATGATCACACCACTGCACTCCAGCCTGGGTAACAGAGTGAGACCCTGACTCTAAAAAAGAAAAAAAAAGAAGAAGAAGAGAAGAGAGCTGAAAGCCAGACTTCTAGCCAAAAGCCAGGGGGAAAGCCCATCTTTACCTCGGCCTTTGGATTAGGGGAGGAAATAGTCACCTATGAGAAGTCAAACCACGAGCCTGTGCCACATTCAGATGTGGAGTGGAATACACACGAAAATGTGCTCCAGGCTGCAGAGCCCCTGCAGAGGGAGAATTTCACAATCCTAGCTGTTCGGTGAGTGCTCCCTGCTCAACCTGACCCGGTGCCTCATCCAAAGTTAGAAAACCAAGAGAACACAGTCCACGCAGACCCAGCATGTGCAGACAACAGGGCAGCAGGCAGCCAATACTTGGGGATAAGATAACAATTACTGGACTATCAAATAAGTAAGTTTAAAAGGAAACCGAGGTGAAGGAGAGTTAACAACAACCTGGTAGTAACAGTACGGCAGTGATGACACACCCAGTGGTGTGAGAACGTGGTACTAAGTAGCACATCTCAAGGGCTTGGCAGAGATACTCGAGGCGTTAACAAGCAATCAGGGTACAGGGTGTTCAGAATCAAGGATGAGCACAATAAGAGAATGCTGCAAGCTGAGGCTTGGTGACCCAATGACCTTGTAGAGCTTTGCAGATGCTATCCGGGAAGAAAAAAGGCTGGGAAGGGAGTTTTATTGTGTAGGTAGAGACCTCCATAAGGGAGAAGAAGTAGGAGAGACTTCTACCCCCCAGTCCAGTGAGGAAGCAAGGAAGTTCTAAATGTGCACTAATAGAGATGTGATGAGAGTGACAAGTGATCAGCCTTTGGAATGTCTGACATCAAAAGCCTGTCCCTCATTTGGCACCCTCATCTGCCTGCAGCCCAGCTGAGGACCTAGGATCAAACACAAAAGCTTAGAAGTAGCCCAGAAAGTTGTCTTAACACTCTTGCAGGGAAACACAGGCCCTGATTCTTAGAAGAGCCTTGTTGTTTCTGCTCAAAGCTGCCTTCCAACGGCTGCTTGGGTTCCCAGCACAGAAGAGAAGGAACGGACCCTGCAGCTGGAGATCGGCCTCTGCCAGCAGCAGGAAGTGGCTGTGGCCAGGGAGGAGACACAAATATATAAAAGACGGGAGCAGAAAGTTAACGTGCAAAGACCCTAGATGGGCAGTCATGGGGTGGAGAGCAGCGCTGTGTCACATAGCCTATTACTGTACGATGTGTAATGTTCACAAAAATGCCCTTGGCCAAGAATCAAGGTTGAATTACGTTGAGAGTCCTCTGCAAAAGATTGTGAGCAACATTTTGGAGTCATATCTACTAGAAATGCTTGCAGTTGACTTGGAAACTTCTGCAAGTCACATGGAATCTGCATTCAAATGAGGCAAATGCACTGGCCCAATGGAAGGTCAGAGGCAAAGAATCCAGCCAAAGGGGTACAGGAGCAAGCTTCAGATGTAACTGGGTTATAATAACAGCTTTGTTACAGCGTAATTCAAATACGTACAATTGGCCGGGTGCAGTGACTCACACCTGTAACCTCAGCACTTTGGGAGGCCAAGGCAGGTGGATCACTTGAGGTCAGGAGTTCGAGACCAGCCTGGCCAACAGGGTGAAACCCCGTCTCTGCTGAAAATACAAAAATTAGCTGGGCTTGGTGGTGCACGCCTGTAATTCCAGCTATTCAGGAGGCTGAGGCAGGAGAATCACTTGAACCTGGGAGGTGGAGGTTGCAGTGAGCTGAGATCACACCACTGCACTCCAGCATGGGTGACAGGGCGAGAGTCCATCTCAAAAAAGAAAAAGAAAAAACAAAAAACTCCAAATACGTACAATTTACCCATTTAAAGTGTACAGTTCAGCAGTGTTTTGCATATTCAGAGATTTGTGCAACCATCACTATCTAATTCCAGAGCATTTTTATCACCCCAAAAAGAAACCCTGTACCCATTAGCAGTCACTCCCCGTTTACTTCCCCCCACCTTATCCCTGGCAGCCAGGAATCTACTTTCTATCTTTATGGGGTTACCTTTTGGAGACTTTGTATATCAATTGGTAGTATAGAACAGTGGCCTTCGTGTCTGGCAGATACCTTTGTAAACCAGAAAATGTTATTTTGGCAGCTACTCAGCCCAAAGAATAGTAGATTCCACAAATTTTTATGACCATCTTTCTTTCCTCCCCCAACCCTGTTTTTATATACATAGTCTAAGAATATCATACATGCTCTTAGCAGAAATTCAGACAGTACAAAAGTGTCCCGTCCCCGTTCTTTAAATGCCACTGTTATTTCCAGTGTCAGAATTGTGTTATTTAAACGTATATCTGCCTATTTATTTCATGCAAATGTCAATGTGATGTACACAGTTCTTCATTGTGCTTTTCTGAAAAACTCACTTGCTGTATCTTAACAATGATTCCATGGCTGTGTTGTGCAGCTGTGCAATATTCCCTTGTGTGCATGTACCACAGCTCCTATGACCAGTCAGGCCCCCTCTTACCCATTTGTAGGTGCCGTTGTTTGCACTCTTAAATGCAGTTCTGAAGCAATATCGTTGCTTTGACATTTTGTACACCTGTGCTAGTAGGAAACATTCCTAGAAGTGGAATTGCCGAGTCAAAAGGCATGAGCCATTTTAGGTTTGATGGGCGGTGCCAAAATATGGTCTTTTCCAAAAAATATACAAGTTGACATTCTATCAGGTATGGATGCTAGTGACTTTCTACACAGCCTTGCTCACACAGTGGGTTATCAGGCAGTTTACTTCCAGATCAGGTAGGCATCCTCTTCCTGTGAGCTCAGGTTGCTGTGGGTGAGGGTAGTGCCCTTACCAGGGTATGTTGATTTGCCATGAGAGGGGTCTCTATTCAGATCTTTTGCCTATTGTTCTCTTGGCTGGGAACTTTCTTGTGGATTGTCTACAGTTTTGCATAGACAAGAGATCACAGCTGTTTCTCATGTGTTGCAAATATTTCTCCAAGTTTTTTCATTTCTTCTCCTTTTTTGTATTTTTATTCTCTGCAGGACTTTAAAACCTTCTTACGTAGTCATGTTTATTTTTTCTTCACATTATGGCTTCTGAGTTTATGTAGGAGTCATCCTTCTCTTAAAATTAGTCTTCTCCCATGATTTTGTATATTTTTTTTTCTTTTTTAATGTCCCGTTTACTTCCATCTGAAATTTATTTTGGAATAAAGAATGAAATAAGAATCCAGCCCCCACCCCCCCTGACTCTACTGTCTAGTTTTTCCAAAACTATTTATTAAATAATCCACCTCTATTGATTTGAAATGGCATCTTTCATCATATACAGAGTTCCGCATTTCAAACAGATAGCTATTTGCCAACTCCTACTTTAAAAAAAAATGCAGAATAAAGTAAACAGAGTAAATGGCTGGGGTTGAGATGCTGTTTTGTTTTGTTCAGACCTCCTTTCAAGCAGTCTGCACTCAACCACCCCTGCTCCCTCTGCCAGGAAAATCAAGCTTTTTAGGGAAGTACATTTCAGAATTTTTGTCACCTCCTTTCTGTTTTCCAAGTGTTTCTGCTACACATCATTGTCATCCTCATATTCTAGCCCCCAACTGACAGTCTCCTCAGAACAGCCTTGCAGGTAATACATGACATATGCAGTTGACATTATCTGTGACTTCTTTGCTTGATGCAAAAGGTCATAGTTAGCAAAATAAAATACTGTAAATTTCTGTCTGACCAATTGGAGCTTGTTGCTTTAGAAAAAGCTTTGAAGCTTGACTCGTTCCAGGTAAAACTGAATGTTGCCACAGGAGGTCACTCTTGGGTAGGCTTTGTAGCTTGGTTGGGTTGACCACGGTAAAAAAATTAAACCCAAGAAACTTACCTACCACTGCTGAGATGGCAAGTGTCAACCTAAAAGTGGTATGGGAAGAGGGTAAAACTAGGTAACTCAGGTTTAACTTTTTTTTCTGATTATATAATCTTTGGAGATGCTCTATAGGAAATTTGGAAAGTGGAAAGAAGAAAATCTTAACTACTTTATATCTCGACCAGTGATACCACTATGAATAATTTGGTGTACTATGTATCTGTCTCTCCTGGGGGAGCTGATATGGCACATGCACCCACAGAGAAAAGATTGTAAATATGTGCCCAGAAGAAATCCAAAACTGTATGTATATAATTTTCGTTCTGCCTTTTTCTGCCTAAGATTTCAGTGTGGTACGTTGTGTCAACGTCATTTGGTAGGAGTAGGTATTAGGTCTCCATGATATACAAGGAAAAGAAGAGTTACCTATAGCTTTTTCAGGAAATCCTAGTGTTCTAACAACCCAGGAAGCTGTTTGCGGGAGTATTTTATCTTCTTCTTCTGACATTACCATTGGATACCTTTAAGTGGCTAGGGCTCCCCGCTCAAGTGAGATGTCTGTGTCCCCCACTGCCAAGAACCACAGAGGTCGCCTTCTTTCCCAGTCCGACTTCCATGCCTACCATGCTGTCTGCTTGTGAGCAGGCTCGTGAGAACAGGCGCCACCCGGCAGAGAGATGAAAACAGGTTCTGCTTCAACTTCTCCGGTATAGAACTTCCACCACAAAGGGCAGTGCTTCCCAGTGCTGGGCTGTGGATTGCTATCCTGTCGTTCCCAAATCTGCCTAGTCTTTACCAAATAAGCAGACGGTAATGTATGTGGACATGTTGTGCAAGGTGTTCATGTGTCTCGGGAAAACCTGTCTCATGTTCCCAGAAAGTAGCTTTCCTTACCTGGAGTTCAAGTGGCTTTTATGACATTGGCACGTAGATAGTAGAACTGTACGTGTTTTGTTTGTTTGTTTTTTGAGACAGAGTCTTGCTCAGTCGCCCAGGCTGGAGTGCAATGGCGCAATCTTGGCTCACTGCAACCTCCACCTCCCGGGATCAAGCAATTCTCCCGCCTCAGCCTCCCGAGTAGCTGGGGTTACAGGTACCCACCATCATGCCCGGCTACTTTTTGTATTTTTGTAGAGATGGAGTTTCACCATGTTGGCCAGGCTCATCTTGAACTCCTAACCTCAGGTGATCCACCCACCTCAGCCTCCCAAAGTGCTGGGATTACAGCTGTGAGCCACCGTGCCTGGCTGAACTGTATGTGTTTTAAGGTGATTATGGAGCAAGATTTTTGTTGGCCTTTAATTTTTTTTATTAAATCTTTAAGTAAGGAAACTGTTGACAGCTAGACAAGTTTACAAAGGGTATCTGCTAGGGCTACTGTGGTTTTGGTTGCATCCTGAAGAATGAGTGTTTTAAAGGTAGGATGAGTGTTCTAAGGGTAGGATGAGTGTTTTAAGGGTAGGATGAGCATTTTAAGGGTAGGATGAGTGTTTTAAGGGTAGGATGAGTATTTTAAGGGTAGGATGAGTGTTTTAAGGGTAGGAGAAGCATGGACCTCAACGTAGTAATGATTCCCTTTGCTTCAAGGACGTTGATGTCTTATTCTGTTATCTCACAGTCTCTGTGTTTAACTGGAAACTTTGGTCCCTTTTCTTTTATGAAAATTGACATATTTGGATTTATGACCACCGCCTTACTATGTGTTTTTTTTGTTTTTGAGACAGAGTCTTGCTCTGTCACCCAGGCTGGAGTGTAGTGGCACGATCACAGCTCACTGCAGCCCCCGATCTCCCAGGCTCAAGTAATCCTGCCACCTTAGGCTCCCAAGTAGCTGGAACTAAAGGCGCATGCCACCATGCCTGGCTAATTTTTGTATTTTTTGTAGAGACAGGGTTTTACTATGTTGCCCAGGCTGGTCTCCAACTCCTGGGCTCAAGCAATCTGCTTGCCTCGGCCTCCCAAAGTGCTGGGAGTATAGGTGTGAGCCACCATGCTTAGCTACTGTATGCTTTAGTTTTTCCTTCTCCACAAAGTAGACATTATTATTATTTTGGTTTTGTACAATCAACATTTGTTTAGATTTGTCCACATATTGATCAATATCTTTGCTTCCCTTTCTCTGCCCCTGCCCCCCACCACATCTCGATGTATCTGTGGTGATTTTCCTTTTTCTTAAGTTGCATTCTTTAAGTGGTTATATGTTAGAAATAAATTCTTAGGTTGTATAGTTTGGCTGAAACTATCTTTATTTTGCTCTCCTTCTGGAAAGGCAGTTTTGCTGAGTACAGAGTCCTAGCCTGATAGTTATTTTCTCATATCACAATGAAGATATGACTCCATAACTTCTGGCTTCCACTGGGGACATTGAGGACTTGGCCATCCTTACTAGGTGACTCGTCTTTATTCTTTGTCTCTTTTAAGCTTTCTTGGTCTTCTGTAGTTTTGTTAAGATTGTTTGGGAATTCATTTGTTGGGTTTATTGGATCCGAGGATCCTCAGATCCAATAAACCCAACAAATCATCAGGAAACAGTTGTCAGAAGACATCATTGGTCCTGTGTTTCCTACAGAAATAAAAAACGATAAATATTGCACTGAATGTTTGTGGTTTGGAGTCCCTGAATAATAAAGAAGGAACATATTTGCAAAAAGTTGCATAGGGTTTTTTTATGCAGAATTTTGTCAGAAGACAATGGTGCTGCATGTTTTTGAGTGCAAATGGACATTGCTAAGATTTTTTTAAGATGGCATGTGCTTTGAAAAGAGGATATTGCATTTTTAAGAGTTTAAAAATCTTACGAGTGAGAAATATTAAAAAATCTTATTTTCACCTCTTTACAAGAAATAAAAGATGTTTCTCATTTAAAAAAAAAGGAAATATTAGCTGAATAGGTTATACAGAGTTACCATATGACCCAGCAATTCCACTCTGAGGTATATTCCCCAAAGACTTGAAGACAGGGACTCAAATAGATACTTATACACCAGTATTCATAGCGGCAGTATTCAGTATAGCCAAAAGGTGGAACCAACCTGAGTGGCCATGAACAGATGAATGGATGAACGCAATGCGCTGTTCCGTTCCACCCAATGGAATGTTATTCAGACTTAAAGAGAGATGAAGTACTGATCTATGCAGCAGTGTGGATGAACTATGAACAGTTTATGCTAATTGAAAGAGGCCAGACACAAAAGTGCATGTATTCTATGATTCCATTTATACAAAAAGTTCAGAATAGGTAAATCCATAGAGACAGAAAATAGATTCATGCTTGGCAGGGCCTGGGGGGAGGGGGGAATAGGGAGTGCCTGCTTAAGGGGTGTGGGGTTTCCTTTTGATATCATGAAATGTTCTGGAACTAGATAGAGATAATAGTTGTGCAATATTGTGAATGTACTTGATGCCATTGAATTAATACACTTTAAAATGGTTCCAAGGATAAATTCTGTGTTATGTACATTTTACCACAATTGAAAAGAAACACTGGCTGGGCACAGTGGCTCATGCCTGTAATCCCAGCACTTTGGGAAGCTGAGGCGGGCGGATCACCTGAGGTCAGGAGTTCGAGACCAGCCTGGCCAACATGGAGAAACCCTGTCTCTACTAAAAATACAAAATTAGCCGGACGTGGTGGTGCATGCCTGTCATCCCAGCTACTCAGGAGGCCGAGGCAAGAGAATTGCTTGAACCCAGGAGGCAGAGGTTGCAGTGAGCCGAGATTGTGCCATTGCACTCCAGCCTGGTCAACAAGAGTGAAACTCTGTCTCAAAAAAGAAAAAAGAAAAGAAACACTGGTTATGTTGTGAAAATCCTCAGAAATAGGGAGGGGAGCCTGGAGCACCTAACTGCCCTTCCCACTGCCCTCTCAGCCCCAGAGAGTGCCCCCTCTGTCCTTCATCAGAGCACGCGAGGAACTCCACTCCTGGTCGTCATCTGAGGATGACACAGTGAGTAGGACTAGGACTTTAAAACTAGTGTGTGGAGGTTATATCCTCCATGTACTGCATCTTAAGTTGGCCTATGTGTGTATTGGTCCCCAAAGTATTTTTTCAGCTAAATTGCATAATGACTGTTATTTAAAAAACTGGAATAGGCAAATCTTAATGTTACTTTATGCCTGTGGCATTGTCTTGTCTTGAAATAAGTTTCACCATTTAAATCCACTCTTCACAGGAAAATCTGAAATGCCTCAGGCTCACCAGCAAGCGAGGCCTGCCCACTTTCTCTTCCTGTTGGCAGCTCAGCTCCTCCTGAGCCAGTGATTTTTTTCTTAAAGAGATGGGGTCTTGCTATGTTGTCCAGGCTGGATTCGAACTCAGGCTCAAGCCATCCTTCTACCTGAGACTCCTGAGTAGCTGGCCGTACAGGCACGATGCCATGCCTGGCACCATTGATGTCTGAGCATTTGCCTTAGATGAGCGGAGAAGCTGGGCTCACAGTTTAGAGTCTCCTTAGACCTTGAATGCAATGAAGCCCATCCTGGCTAGCCTACATATTAGATGGCTGTATTAACCAGGACTTTTGTCCCCACTGTCTGTGCCACAAACTGGGCAAATAGTAGTTCCTAAATAACTTGCTTTAAGTTGTACCTGTCATGGTTTTAAAATGCTACCCACAAATACTAACAAATTGAATATCAAATTCTTATCCAGTAGTTTTATCCAGTGGCCGGGGTGCCCTGACAGTCATTCCTAGCCGCCCCAATTGCAAGGTCTGCCATTAGCACATTTCTCCCTGTGGACTGCTAAGTGCCTGCCCCAGATCATGCCTGGGCTGATCAAGAGAGGCCTGATTCTTGCATCATCTCGAGTGTGGTTGCCTGCTACATTCCTAAAATACAGCTTTAAAGAAGAGATCTCTAGTTGACTGTATGAACATGTTCATTTGTGCCTTTGCCAGGGTCACATCAATTGCAGACAGGTTGAATGTGGAATTTGCTTTGATCCACAAAGAGAGAAAGAAGGCGAATGAAGTGGACCGGATGGTCCTGGTGGGCGACGTGAAGGACCGCGTGGCCATCCTCGTGGATGACATGGCTGACACATGCGGCACCATCTGCCATGCTGCAGACAAGTACGCAGGGCGGTGGGGAAAGCGTTAGGACTTCTCACTAGGAAAGGGAAACACATCAGCTTTTAGAAATTGGGCTCCTTTTTCCTGATTATTGCTGGTCTTGGCAGTGGAGTTTTAGACCAAAGGAGATTCTAGGCCCTTTTATCTTTATACGTCTTTCTCTGGTAGAAAAGAAAGCATGGGCCTTTTCATTTTCCAGGGTGAGCTTGTAGTGTACTTGAAAAAGGGTCAGAGAAGGTGCTTCCCTTTGCACTGAGCACGAAAGGAAAGACGGTTTTTCGGGCTTCTTCAGGCCCTAGCTTCCTTCCATTTGGCTTTCGTGCCAGCCTTCTCGGCCACATGGGTGTCTGGAGGATTTGTAGAGCTGCTGTCCAGTATGGAAGCCCCCACCCAGCCACACGTGGCCGGGGAGCTCTTGGAATATGGCCAGTCTGACTTAAGATGTGCTGAGAGTGTAAAAAGGCCACTAGGTTTTGGAGACTTAATATGAAACAATGAATATATATCTTATTTGCATATATGTTTTTATGTTGATTACACATCAAAACAATGATGTTTGGCTATATCGGTTTAAACTGGTGGTTCTCAACCAGGAGTGATTTTGCTCCCTGGGAGACATGTGGCAATGTCTAGAGACTTTTTTTGTTGTCACGGCTGAGGGGTGGGTTGTTGTTAGTGGGTAGAGGCCAGGGATGCTGTTGAATTTTCCCATAATGCATAGGACAGCCCCCATGACAAAGAATTATCCTGGCTCAAGTGCCAAGGTTGATAGTCCCCGATTTAATGGAATACAAAGTGTTTTGCTCATGCTTGAGTGATCCTATCTTAGGTTAATAAATGTGAGTGAAATTTGTTGCGTTTTTCTTTTACGGAGCACACTTTTTGCTTTTACCATTCATACTAGGGGAGAGTATTCCAAGAATATTTGCATACCCTGAATTTTTATCTTCTGCTGTTCTACAGGCTGCTGTCAGCTGGAGCCACCAAAGTGTATGCTATCCTTACCCATGGGATCTTCTCTGGACCAGCTATTTCCAGAATAAATAATGCCGCCTTTGAGGCTGTTGTCGTCACAAACACAATTCCGCAAGAGGACAAAATGAAACACTGCACCAAGATTCAGGTACTGTCTACACCACAGGCAGCCAAGCAGCCAGGCACCTACTTTAGATCCTTAAAAATAGCATCATGTCGGCCGGGCGCGGTGGCTCACGCTTGTAATCCCAGCACTTTGGGAGGCCGAGGCGGGCGGATCACGAGGTCAGGAGATCGAGACCACGGTGAAACCCCGTCTCTACTAAAAATACAAAAAATTAGCCAGGCGTGGTGGCGGGCGCCTGTAGTCCCAGCTACTCGGAGAGGCTGAGGCAGGAGAATGGCGTGAACCCGGGAGGCGGAGCTTGCAGTGAGCCGAGATCGCGCCACTGCACTCCAGCCTGGGCGACAGAGCGAGACTCCGTCTCAAAAAAAAAAAAAGCATCATGTCTTCTGTGTGTGTGGCTCCTTGCTAAGGCACATGCTTGACAGAGGTGGCAGGATATAAATCATATTAGATCCCTGAAAAAGGCCAGGACCAGCAGAGGTCAACGTTCGCTATTTAGAAATAGAGAGTGAATAAAATCACAGTAGAAAAACAGTCAGAAACGGGCTGTGCTAAAGCTAAACTTAGAATTATCATGTGACCCAATAATTCCACCCCTAGGTATATGCCCCCCAAATTTGGAAACATATTCAAACAGAAACTTGTACAGACATGTTCATAGCAGCACTATTCACAATAACCAAAAGGTAGAACCACCCAGTGGCCATCAACAGACAAACAGATGGCCAAAGTATGGTCTATCGCTACAATGGAATATTATTCAGCCTTTAAAGGGGAAGAAATCCTGACACATGCTACAGCATGGATGAACCTTGAAAACATCGTGCTAAGTGAAAAAAGCCAGATGCAAAAGGAGGAATATTGTGTTTCCGCTTCTAGGAGGTACCTGAGATTGGAAAATTCATAGAGACAAAGTAGAATGGTGGTTATCAGGGCCTGAGGGTGGGGGGGCAGTGGGGAATTATCTATCATTTAATGACTATATAGTTTTTGTTTGGGATGATGAAAACAGTTTGGAAATAAATAATGGTGATAATTTCACACATTAGGAATGTAATTAATGCCAATAAATTGTATACTTAAAAATGGTTAAAATGACAAATTTGATGTTATATATGTAAATTTTCAACTGATAAGAACAGACACTATACTTGATCTTAGGGAGATAGATAAATAGATAGACACACAGATAGATACATACACATTCACACAGTAAAAAAAAATGGGGGTGGGAGCAGCAGGCTGAGCTGAGGATCTTCAGAGCTTTGCTCCTTCCCGTCCCTGCTGATTGGATGCCCACGGGCCAGCAGAGAGCTGGTAATCATATAGATAGCAATTGGCCTGAAATAAGTCAAAAGGGTTTGAGGCCCATTTTGCCTCTATGTCGCTGTGAACCTTGGCAAGTCACTTCATTGCCCCAAAGCCTCAGCTCCCATCAGCATAGCATGAAGGTGCATCACAGTGATCTGCTTCATGATTTCTGATTCCTCAGAGAGAAAAGCAGTTTGCTTGACACAAAGCAGTAAGTCTGAAAATGGTCAGAATAGCGATGTCATATATTTTCATGCCTGATTAGCAGTAGTTTAGGATGAGAGTTGGCACACTATGGCTCGCAAGTGAAATCCAGCCTGTCATCTGTTTCTGCACATTTTTATCAGAGCACAGCCATGCCCATTCGTATATGTATTGCCCGTGGCTGCTTTCACACTACAATGGGCAAGTTGAGTATTTGTGACAGAGACCCTCTGGCTTCCAAAGCCAAAAATGTTAACTATTTGGTCCTCTATAGTTTGCTGACCCCTGAGTTAGATGATCACAGTTGTGCTCTTAAATGACGCAGTCACCGCCTTTTCAGAAACAGAAAAACCTTCCGTATAATGATTAAAGTTAATTTAAAACAACAAACGCCCCTGGAAAAGGATGTCTCTGGTTAACAGTATCCCTGAAAAGCCTTCTGTCTCTGCATTGAAAATCTCCCTTCCAGGATCCCATATGGGTCTGGTTCAAGGGGTTGTAATTTGAAGACATACCCCAAAGCTGTCTGTCTGTCCTCTCAAAAGTGTGGGAGGTTTTGATAGCAACACATCATGTATGCTGCAGAAATTGTTTCTCAGCTTTCCAGCTTTTCAATTTTTAAAGAACTCTAACTAAGATGTCCTGCTTCCCTTCTCCCTTTGTTTTTCTCATTGGCATTTAGGTCATTGACATTTCCATGATCTTGGCCGAAGCAATCCGAAGGACACACAATGGGGAATCCGTGTCCTACCTGTTCAGCCATGTCCCGCTATAAATCCAGAATGGGAAGTGTCCAGCAAGCCTACTCTGACTTCTGACCTGTTTTTGTTTTCTGGATTTTTAGCTGTAGGTACTCAGCAATGATAGGTTAATCACTGGCAAAAGCATCAGATCTTTGTATATGCTAAGATTTATTGTTTCCCCTTCTAAAGCTCAAGATCATTTCTTTCCAGTTTTTGGGGAAATGGTGGTGGTTATTTGGTCTTTAAGTGAACTGTCTTAAATGAGAAACGTTTTTGTCATTTTGACTTTTAACAGGTACAGGTGATCTCTTCCTTTGTTCTTTCAGTACTTTGAGGCGACAACTTTCAAGTATATAATTTCATTGTGGAAGTCATAGTTTATATATTTCGAGGTTGCCAAAGGTGACTTCAGATTAAAGCCTTCTGTGTAAATATATACTGATAATGCCTATGGACATTTGGGTAAAACCCTGTATAGAATTAATTATCCTTTTACTTTGGAGTGAACCTTGGAAAATTTATAATTATAATACCATGGATTTTGAATTTTTCTTTTTTTTTTTTTTTTGATAACTCAGTTTCAGATAAACCATCTTGGTTATTGTGCTTAATTTGGACCAAATTTTATTTAGCTTAATATGGACACTGACACATTTTGGGGGGTATGCATTAGACATATCAGAGCAGTGTAGTTCTGGATCATTTTTTAAATTACCTCTTCCAAAACATAACTGTCACTTACCTGAAATGCTGCATCCTAAAATTCCAAAATTACATTGAGCAATCACCAAGGCCTAAAGCCAACTGACTTAAAGGTAATCATTTCAGCTAAGATTAAATTTAAAGTCTAAGACTATATAGAGCTAGTTTTAAAATAATGATCTCCGATTTTTAAAAAGGATATAGGAACCTGCATTGTCATTCTCTGAATTAAGAACTGATGGTTTCTATCATTATTTAGCCCCACCTTTGTATTTTAAAATCCTTCAGAATACATTTATGAACCAACACGACTGGACTTAGCCACACATAGTGGAAATTCAGACCTTAACTATTTGGTGTTTCCAGTTCACAAAGGTGATGAAGACTGTCTTGGGAGCAGCTTAATCCCAGAATTTGTACATTTCTTGCTGCTCCTGGCATGGAAACTTAAGTGAGACCACCAAATACATTGGTCCTGTCCAATTCTACTGAATGGGAGTGGACTTGGCATTTATCTGGCCAGAAACAGGAGCCAGAGAAATATGAATATACCAAAGTTGTTTAGCCTCCAACTTAAATTACATTAGTCAACTTATAGATATTCATATGATCACTTCTCTTTTTAGATACTACATCAACTAGATTCAGGAGTATATCATTTGCAGTGCTTGTATTGGTTTAAAATATAAGATTTTAAGATCCTCTAACATTGTACTAAAACATTTCAATAAAATCATTCTGACTGCTTTCATAGTTTGTATAATCATTGTGGAGTAATATGTTTTGACGGAGTGATGTGTTGCAGTACCTGAAAATGTTTGCTACTTTACGATTATAGGCCAGCATACAAAATTACAGAAAAGCCAGAAGTTAATTGATGTCAGCTGTTTTCCATTTTGAAGGTGTCTCTTCCTGAAGAACTTACCAGCAATCTCCTTTCCTCAGAGCATAACAGCTGTGCCACATAAGGTGTCCAAGTTGTTAATTCCACGTTTCCTATAAAATTAAAAGATGGTACAGTGTGTTCACGCATCAGAGTAGTGATGTTCAATATCCATCTAGTGGAGCAAACCAAACTTAAATGTAGGCTGCATAAAACTTGTTCATATTCATTGATTTCAGAAGCACCGAGAAGGATTCCTGTCCCCATAGAACAGCCTGTTCAGTGATACTTCAAACTACTCTCGTGAGCGCAAAGTAAAGTCATAATTACGTTCCCCTGGTGAAGCTCAGCTGTAAAGTATGTGTAACACTAAGAATGGCAACGTGTTGTCTTGAAGTCACAGTGAAATATGAAGAATTACAGCCGGGTCCATCTGAGAAAAAAGGTGATCACAGTGTGAGAGAACATGATAGAATGTACTAGAAAGGAGGGAAGTGAAGGAGAAGTGAAAGCCAAAGACACTTCATCAGCTTTACAATTGCACTTAATAATGCTGCCACACCTCTTCAGAGACGTTTCATTTCCTGTGGCAAGTCCTATCTAATCCCCTGGCTGAACTACAGGGGACAGGGAAGTGGGGAAGGGAAAGATGGAGTACTAAGGCGTGCAGAGGTTGGAATCACGCTGGGGAGACCAGGAAGGGCTGGGTGATCACCATTAGATGGTTCATGTCAGAATTTTCCAGAACCCTATGGTTGTTCCAGTGTCGACTGGCACAGGACAGCAGAGGGTGTTCGGTACATGATGTGTTTGAGCAAGGATGTCCCAGGGAAGATGGGAGTTAGGGGCTGAAACATACTCAGCTATCCTGTATCTAAATTGCGTGAAATCAACAGGGCTCCTCTTTCTCATTACCAATATTTATCTTCCTGATTTATCTCCCTGTGCCCCAGGAACACATCCCTCCACCTTTTTTCTGCCCCCGCTTTCCAAGATCACATCCCGGGTGGTTTCCTTTATTGCAGTCTTTGAGCTCTGTTTCCCATTCTGAAAGCAGAATGCCCAGAAACACAGACTTCACCACTTACCGGAGTTTAAAAACCAACAGCAACAACGACCTTGGGCTGGTTGCTTAACCCCTATGCCTCAGTTTCCTTACATGTGAGATGGGGATAGTAACTGAGACGTTATCTGTAAAGTGTTTAGAATTGCTCGGTTTGTACATTAACTTCAGTTTTTAGAGTGAGTCTCCTGAAACTCCCCTAGAAAGAATGTAAGGTATGAAGAGGCAAGATTTTCATGCATTTTCTAGGTGTTAATCGTAGAGGGGAACACACTGCCCTCCTGCCATTTTAGAAGGGCTACATTGTCTTGGCATGTGACTGCCTCAGTGAAGGGTAGCATTTAGTTGACAAATAGTTGCATGTTAAAAAAAAAAACAAAAAAACTTGATTATGCTTAAAGTAGTGGTTCTACCAGCATGTCCCGTGGTTCCAGCGCTGGTTTTGCCCACCACATTAACATTTTTTTTGCCCGAGGGCCAGCACTACCAAATAGAATATGCATATGCTTTTAAGGCTATTAACCTGGGTGGCCTTACATCAGTATTTGTCAGAGGAAAAGACTGCTGTAATTATCATACAGAAGAAATGCCTGACAAATTATCGGATTCCAGCACAGTGACTCACTTACTCAAAATAACTGAAAACATTGGCTGTCACTGTGATGACCGGAATGAGAGCTAACAGCAGATCCCAGGTACAGAGGGCACGCTAGGGGGCAGCTAACTGGAAATACAAGTACGGCTATGAGATTCCTGTGGACATTCTGTGTAGAAGAATTGCTGATACTACTCAGAATGCTACAATGAGGTCTATTGGTTGTTGTATGATTTTCATTGGTATAGATGAAGAACAAGGCCCTCAGGTGTGAAAGTGTGATCCTGCAGGTTACTGCTGTGATTTAAAGCCACTGCAGCAGGAGTTAAACAAACTGAGTTAACCAGCTTCCTTGAAAAAAAAAAGTGGGCCGGGCACGGTGGCTCACGCCTGTAATCCCAGCACTTTGGGAGGCCGAGGCGGGTGGATCACGAGGTCAGGAGATCGAGACCATCCTGGCTAACATGGTGAAACCCAGTCTCTACTAAAAGTACAAAAAATTAGCTGGACGAGGTGGCGGGCGCCTGTAGTCCCAGCTACTCTGGAGGCTGAGGCAGGAGAATGGCGTGAACCCGGGGGGCGGAGCCTGCAGTGAGCCGAGATCGCGCCACTGCACTCCAGCCTGGGCGACAGAGCGAGACTCCGTCTCAAAAAAAAAAAAAAAAGTGAAAAAGAAATTTGATTGGACATTTAAACAGACAGTGGAAACTGCAATTACATGCCTGTCTACTGTTCTATCAATTGATTTCAAACCTTCAGAAATAGAAGTTGGAATAGTGACAGTTGAAAATCCTAAAGTCGGGATTCTTACAGAAGCAGAGATTGATGCACTCACATTGTTGTTAGTTTACCAAATCCATGATGCCACTTACCTGTGTGTTTGGTAACAAAAAACCAACATTATGGAGGTCCCTGGATTGCAAAAGGAGCCTCTCCCACTCCTCCTACTACTGAAGTGGTTAGGACTCTATAAATAAAAACAATGCTTTTGGCATCTCAGCATTTTAGGAGGCCAAGGCAGGTGCATCACCTGAGATCAGGAGTTCGAGACCAGCCTGGCCAACATAGGGAAACCCCATCTCTACTAAAAAATACAAAAATTAGCCAGGCATGGTGGCGCATGCCTGTAATCCCGGCCACTTGGAGGCTGAGGCACGAGAATCACTTGAACCCGGGAGACGGAGGTTGCAGTGAGCCATGATCACGCCACTGCACTCCAGCCTGGGCAACAGCAAGACTGTCTCAAACAACAACAACAGCAACAACAACTTTCAGCTGAGTGCCGTGGTGCATTCTTGTAATCCCAGCTACACAGAAGGCTGAGGCAGTAGGATTGCTTGAGCCCAGGAATTTGAGACTGGCCTGGGCAACACAGAGAAACCCCGTCTCTTAAAAACAACACTACTTCCAGTGGGCTGTAGAAACAACAGGTAGGAATGAATGTCATGTGATTATAGAGATGGTAATCAATTGAGGTCATTCACAACAACCTGATTTCATTGTAGCCCTCATTCACCATCCATCCCATCATAAATACAACCAAACTGGTGCCCAATATAAATGGGAAGAACAGTCTTCACTATCCTAACAGCTGAGTTCTGTGGCCAAAAGAAAACTCGGCTGAATGAATTTTACATTTTAAGAGAGTGATTTAAAAAAAGAGAATAGGAAAGTGAAAACATAACGCAGTGGAAAATGCCCTGAAATGGGAGTGTGGCAATCTAGAATCTGGTTCCTGATATGCTGCTAGCAAGCTGGGTGACCTTGGGAAAAATGTGTACACCACTCTGAGTATGAGCATCTTTCTGCAAAAATTAGAGGAAGATGATTGCAGAAGTCCCCAGCAGTTTTAATAGGCAATGTCATTTATTCTAGATGTAGTTGGAATAGTTCTAACTGAAGGCACAGATGGTTGCTCTCGATAGGGTGACCAACTTGTTTTGGTTTGCCTGGGACTTTTCTCGATTTAGCCCTGAAAGATGTATATCTTAGGAAACGCCTCGGTCCTGGGCAAACCAGGACGTTTGGTCTCCCGTTCCCCCTTCTAAGGTGGATAGTTCTGCATCCCCGGCACCACCTTGGTAAGGAATCCCACGAGCATGGCTTTGATCTTGTGCTGGTTGCAAAAACAAAAAAAGCAGGCTATATGATGAGCCCAACAATGTGCAGGGGACCTGTGGTATCACAGGTCTTTTAAAATCTGTTCAATTAACTATAGACGCTCAAGAGCTGTAGTCACAAAATCAGAGAGAAAAAGCAGGGGCACCTTTAGAAAATACCTTCAAGCCTGGCTTGATTACCAGTCCTTTGGCACAGCTCCCTTTAACACCATAAGTGGTCTTCAGAGACCCCAGGGAACAGTCCAGGCAGAAGGCATTGTGCTCTGAAGGTTACCTGATGTACGTTGTCCTTCCGCACGTTGAGAGATTCTTAACATTTGTGAGGGCGTGGCCATCTGTGTCTGAGGACGTATGATGCTCTGATTTTCCCTACACAAGAAGCGCTAAATCTAGTATTTTCTTGCATGGAAGCTAAGACTGACCATGAATTATGGACACATTTTAAGAACTAAAACTGAACACGTCACTCTTTAAAATCATCCTAATGATTATTTCTGGGCATATTTTGATGTACATTTACCATAGGATGAGCTCAGTATGTGCCATTGACGTTTACTCACCCAAGGAACCAAGGAGCGACCCTAAATTTCTTTTCTTTTTCTTCCTTTCCTTTCCTTCCTTCCTTCCTTCCTCTCTTTCTTTCTTTGTCTCTCTCTTTCCTGTTTTTTTGAGACAGAGGGTCTCACTATATTGCTCAGGCTGGTCTCGAACTCATAGTATCAAGCAATCCTCCTGCCTCAGCCTCCAAGTAGCTGGAACTACAGGTGTGCACCACCATGCCTGGTGCAACCCTAAATTCCTTTAAGTCTCAGAAAACTCTGTATTTAGGACCAAGGCTATGGAACAGTCTTCTCAAGAATCAAAAGAAAGATAGGGAGAGATCCCTCTCCACAGCAATGGTGATCTGACCTTGCATTAATTTCTGCACCTGAATGCAGTCATAGCATTCAAAGAGCAATTCTTTCTTGAACACTTACCAAGACTCATTCCTTGTCCTAACAATAGTCAGGCTCCTCTGAATCCTCTCCTTGACCAGACCTGTCTTGGGCTTCCCTGTCTGTCATTGTGGAATTTAGTTTGAGCAAGAATCCTGTGAAATCAGTTTATCAAAAAAACTCATGCCCTTGGTATCTGACCACCCTCGATATCTTATCACCCAGGCTTGCCTTTAGCAAGAATTCTATTTGAGTTGATCTAGCAAGAATCCTTCCTACCCCTCATGTTTCCTTAGTGGTTTTCCATCCACTGCCCCCAACCCTGCTCGTTGCTTACAAATCCCCACTTGTCCTTGGAGTCAGAGCTGAGATTAATCTCTCTCCCCCACTGTAAGACCCCATTGCAGTCTGTGGTCCCTAAACCTATCACAAAGACCCCCTTGAATGCAGGCTTCCTTAGTGTCTTCAATGAATGTGATGAATAACTTTTTTTTTTAACAATACAAAATTCACAGAAAAAGTCCTATGAATTAAAAGACACTCTGGGGAAAACCAGTTGGCACAAGAGTGATTTTGGAAGAGTCAATAATCCTCCACTGATGTGCATCGGTGCAGCCATAAACACACTTTCAACCCTTGCATTTTGGAGAGGTTTTATTACATGTACATAAATTAGGAACTTTAATACATCAGAGAAATACCACTTGCTTCTCTGTATCTTGACTCATGTGAATATCTTGGCTTAGACATATGTCAAACGGAAAATTCATATTTTTAGTCCTTCCACAGGCAAAATGAAGGAGTTGGTCTTGTTTCTTTCATTCATTCATTCATTCATTCATACACTCAACAATCCCTTATGAAGCACCTGTTAGTATACCATAGTGTTAGGATGTGGCTGTCATGTGAGTATGAGATAAATAAAATACACGAATAAGGCTTACGTAAATCTAGCCTTCAGAGTTGACACATGTCATTTTTTGTTTGTTTGGTTTTTTTTTTTTTTGAGATGGAGTTTCACTCTTGTTACCCAGGCTGGAGTGCAGTGGCATGATCTCAGCTCACTGCAACCTCTGCCTCCCGGGTTCAAGCAAGTCTCTTGCCTCAGCCTCCCGAGTAGCTGGGATTACAGGCATGTGCCACCACGCTAATTTTGTATTTTTAGTAGAGACGGGGTTTCTCCATGTTGGCCAGGCTGGTCTGGAACTCCCAACCTCAGGTGATCCGCCCGCCTCAGCCTCCTAAAGTGCTGGGATTATAGGCATGAGCCACCACACCCAGTGACACAGGTAGTTTTATGCACAATCATTTGATGTCAGCAACACAGAAGTATGATGGCACTATGCTGTAGGCAGGATAATTTATTTGGGGTGTGTGAAACAGTGAGGTGACCAGGAAAAGACTAGGAACGTGGCCTGCTGGGTTCAGGTCTCAGCAGTGATTCCAACACTTTTTCCCCCTCCCCAGATTTTCTGGTATATCAGGTTTTGTTCTTTTAGTATTTGTGTTGGTGTGTTCCTATTCTTTTGGTACTTAAAAAAATTGGAAATCGGAATCATTTATATTTCGAGTCTACAAAGACAGCTATATTCAGCATTAAAATGCAAAAAGAACAAAGGTGCACTTGTTTAAAAAGTATGTAACCCCATCTCTTCCAGATCCTCCTATGAGATACTCCATTGTTTGCAAAGCCAATTCTGGTATACTTCTACAGTTGAGCATTTTTTTTCTACATTTATTAGTTTCTTATGTTTCTCTTATGTTTTCCTGAGAGCCAACTTTATCCGCGATAAACTTCCCGAAGTCCTTGATGGAGGCATTTCAGAATGGGGGCAGGGGAGGGGGAAGGTGAGACAGATGTGAAGAACTGGAGGAGGGTCTTGGGGGTGGAGAAACGGGAGGGAGGTTGGACAAACTAGCTCAAGCACCAGCCTTTCCTCGGGGCCAGACACTCCCCAGGGACAGATTCCCTGCTTTCACCTCCCAGCATGTTTCAAGGTTGTTCAGCCTTAGCACTCTTGCCATTTGGGGCTGGCTCATTCTTTCCTGGGGGAGCTGTCCTGTGCATTGTGAGATGATGAGCAGCATCCCTAGCCTCCACCCACTAAATGCCGATAGCAACCCCCATCCCACATTTGTGACAACCGAAAGATGTCTCCAGACCTTGCCAATGTTCCTTGGGGGCAAAATCACCCCTGCTTGACAACCTGATTTATTTTAACCAAGACTTTCTTCCTCAATCTTCTTTCCTGAAGACTCAGGTCAGAGTTACAGAGGAGATTCATCCTGGCCTCTGGCCCAATCACAACTGAAAAAGCATTTTAGCACAAAGTAGATAAGACAATGGCAATCATACCTCACTTTAAAAAATTCAATGCTAGCATTTTGGTACAAAATGAGGTTTACACCAAAATAATCACATTATCCTTGTTTTTTTGTTTTGTTTTTTTGTGTTTTTTTTTGTTGCTGTTTTTTCAGAGACAAATGTCTTGCTCTGTTGCCCAGGCTTGGGTGCAATGGTGTGTGCAGCACCATGCTTGGCTAATTTCTAAATATTTTTGTAGAGACAGAGTCTCGCTATGTTGCGTAGGTTAGTCTTGAACTCCTGGCCTCAAGTATTTCTCCTGCCTTAGTCTCCCAAAGCACTTGGGATGACAGGCGTGAGGCATGGCACCCAGCCACATTATCCTTTTGATGCAGGGCTACAAGCACTGATTCCAACATCTGCCATGACCTGGGCACAAAATTTTGAATCCTTCACTAAATTATTCCCTCAATTTTCTCTAAAAACAATTCAGCCTTAGAATAAGTCACAAAGATTTTGGTTTTTTTAAATCAAGAAATTAATATACTAGGCCTGGTGTGATGGCTCATACCTGTAATCCCAGCACTTTGGGAGGCCGAAGCAGGAGGATTGCTTGAGCTCAGGAGTTTGAGACCAGCCTGGCTAACATGGCGAAACCCTGTCTCTACAAAAAATACAAAAATTAGCAAGGAGGCCGGGTGCGGTGGCTGATGCCTGTAATCCCAGCACTTTGGGAGGCCGAAGCAGGCAGATCACAAGGTCAGGAGATCGAGGCCATCCTGGCTAACACAGTGAAACCCCATCTCTACTAAAAATACAAAAAATAAGCCAAGTGCGGTGGCAGTCGCCTGTAGTCCCAGCCACTAGGGAGGCTGAGGCAGGAGAATGGCATGAACCAGGGAGGCGGAGCTTGCAGTGAGCCAAGATTGCGCCACCGCACTCCAGCCTGGGTGACAGAGTGAGACTCCGTCTCAAAAAAAAAAAAAAAAAAAATTAGCCAGGCATGGTGGTGCAGGCCTGTGGTCCCAGCTACTTGGGGGGTTTGGGGGTAGCATCGCTTGAGCCCAGGAGGTGGAGGTTGCAGTGAGCCAAGATCGCGCCACTGCACTCCAGCCTGGATGACAGAGTGAGATTCTGTCTCCAATTAAAAAAAAAAAAAAAAAAAAAGAAAAAAAGAAAGAAATTAATATACTAACAGCAACCTCGAAAGAGATGATTGAAGTTTAGTCTGATTTTAACAGCGACCTCAAGAGAGCACTTTTTTTTTTTTTAGGTGGTCTCGCTCTTGTCACCCAGGCTGGAGTGCAGTGGCACAATCTGGCTCACTGCAACCTCTGCTTCCCGGGTTCAAGTGATTCTCCTGTCTTAGCCTCCAGACTAGCTGGGATTACAGGTGTCCACCACCACACCCAGCTAATTTTTTTTGTATTTTTGTAGAGATGGGGTTTCACCATATTGGCCAGGTCAGTGTCAAACTCCTGACCACAGATGATCTGCTGTCTGGGCCTCCCAAAGTGCTGGGATTACGGATGTGAGCCACCTCTCCCAGCCAAGAGAGCAGATCTTTTGATGAGCCATGCAGGTCTTGGGTTACCTGGCCCTTCAGTTATTTTTCATCCCGCTGTGAGAAGCCAGAATGAAGAGGAATCAATATATCCAAGGTAATTTAACTCATATATACATATATATGTGTGTGTATATACTTTAAGTTCTGGGACACATGTGCAGAACGTGCAGATTTGTTACATAGGTATACACCTGCCATGATGGTTTGCTGCACCCATCAACCTGTCATCTACATTAGGTATTTCTCCTAATGCTATCCCTCCCCTAGCCCCTCGCACCCCGACAGGCCCTGGTGTGTGATGTTCCCCTCCCTGTGTCCATGTGTTCTCATTGTTCAGGTCCCACTTATGAGTGAGAACATGCGGTGTTTGGTTTTCTGTTCCTGTGTTAGTTCGCTGTGAATGCGTCTGGTCCTGTGCTTTTTTAGGTTGGTGGGCTATTAATTACTGCCTCAATTTCAGAACTTGTTATTGATCTATTCAAGGATTTGACTTTTTCCTGATTTAGTCTTGGGAGGGTGTATGTGTCCAGGAATTTATCCATTTCTTGTAGATTTTCTAGTTTATTTGCGTAGAGGTGTTTTTAGTATTCTCTGATAGTAGTTTGTATTTCTGTGGGATCAGTGGTAATATCCCCTTTATCATTTTGTATTGTGTCTATTTGATTCTTCTCTCTTTTTCTCCTTTATTAGTCTGGCTAGTGGTCTATCTATTTTGTTAATGTTTTCAAAAAATCAGCTCCTGGATTCACTGATTTTTTGAAGGGTTTTTTGTACCTCTATCTTCTTTAGTTCTGCTCTGATTTTAGTTATTTCTTGCCTTCTGCTAGCTTTTGAATTTGTTTGCTCTTGCTTCTCTAGTTCTTTTAATTGTGATATTAGGGTGTCGATTTTAGATCTTTCCCTGCTTTCTTTTGTGGGCATTTAGTGCTATAGCTTTCCCTCTAAACACTGCTTTAGCTGTGTCCCAGAGATTCTGGTATGTTGTGTCTTTGTTCTCACTGGTTTCAAAGAACTTATTAATTTCTGCCTTAATTTCGTTATTTATCCAGTAGTCATTCAGGAGCAGGTTGTTCAGTTTCCATGTAGTCATGCAGTTTTGAGTGAGTTTTTTAATCCTGAGTTTTACTTTGATGGCACTGTGGTCTGATAGACTGTTTGTTATGGTTTCCATTGTTTTGCATTTGTTGAGGAGTGTTTTACTTCCAATTATGTGGTCGATTTTAGAATAACTGTGATGTGGTGCTGAGAAGAATGTATATTCTGTTTTTTGAGGTGGAGAGTTCTGTAGATGTCTATTAGATCGGCTTGGTCCAGAGCTGAGTTCAAGTCCTGAATATCCTTGTTAATTTTCTGTCTCATTGATCTGTCTAATATTGACAGTGGGGTGTTAAAATCTCCCACTATTATTGTGTGGGAGTCTAAGTCTCTTTGTAGGTCTCTAAGAACTTGCTTTATGAATCTGGGTGCTTCTGTATTGGGAGCACATATATTTAGGATAATTAGCTCTTCTTGTTCCATTGATCCCTTTACCATTATATAGTGCCCTTCTTTGTCTTTTTTTAATCTTTGCTGGTTTAAAATCCGGTTTATCACAGACTAGGATTGCAACCCCTGCTGGGTTTTTTTTGTTTTTTTGTTTTGTTTTTTTTTTTTTAGATGGCATTTTGCTCTTGGTGCCCAGGCTAGAGTGCAGCAGCATGATCTTGGCTCACCACAACCCACACCTCCCAGGTGCAAGTGGTTCTCCTGCCTCAGCCTCCCGAGTAGCTGGGATTACAGGCATGTGCCACCATGCCTTGCTAATTTTGTATTTTTAGTAGAGATGTGGTTTCTCCATATTGGTCAGGCTGGTCTTGAACTCCCGACCTTAGGTGATCCCGCTGCCTCAGCCTCCCAAAGTGCTGGGATTACAGGTGTGAGCCACCTCACCCGACCAACACCTGTTTGTTTTTTTTTGCTTTCCATTTGCTTGGTAAATATTCTTCCATCCCTTCATTTTGAGCCTATGTGTGTCTTTGGTACATGAGATGCATCTCCTGAATACAGCACATTGATGGGTCTTGACTCTTTATCCAATTTGCCACTCTGTGTCTTTTAATTGGGGCATTTAGCCCATTTACATTTAAGTTTAACATTGTTATGTGTGAATTTGATCCTGTCATTATGATGCTTGCTGGTTATTTTGCCCATTAGTTGACACAGTTTCTTCATAGTGTCGATGGTCTTTACAATTTGGTATGTTTTTGCAGTGGCTGGTACCAGTTTTCCTTTCGATATTTAGTTCTTCCTTTAGGAGCTCTTGTAAGGCAGGCCTGGTGGTGACAAAATGTCTCTCAGCATTTGCTTTTCTGTAAAGGATTGTATTTCTCCTTCGCTTATGAAGCTTAGTTTGGCTGGATATGAAATTCTGGGTTGAAAAATCTTTTTTTAAGAATGTTGAATATTGGCCCCCACTCTCTTCTGGCTTGTAGGGTTTCTGCGGAGAGATCTGTTGTTAGTCTGATGAGCTTCCCTTTGTAGGTAACCCAACTTTTTCTTTTGCTGCCCTTAACATTTTTTCCTTCATTTCAACCTTGGTGAATCTGATGATTATGTGTCTTGGGGTTGCTCTCCTCGAGAAGTATCTTTGTGGTGTTCTCTGTATTTCCTGAATTTGAATGTTGGCCTGTCTTGCTAGGTTGGGGAAGTTCTCCTGGATAATATCCTGCAGAGTGTTTTCCACCTTGGTTCCATTCTCCCCATCACTTTCAGATACACCAGTGAAACATAGGTTTGGTCTTTTCATGTAGTCCCATATTTCTTGGAGGCTTTGTTTGTTCCTTTCATTCTTTTTTCTCTAATCTTGTCTTCATGTTTTATTTCATTAAGTTGATCTTCAATCTCTGATATCCTTTCTTCCACTTGATCAATTTGGCTATTAATATTTGTGTATGCTTCACAAAGTTCTTGTGCTGTGTTTCTCAGCTCCATCAGATCATTTATGTTCTTCTCTAAACTGGTTATTCTAGTTAGCAATTCCTCTAACCTTTTTTCAAGGTTCTTAGCTTCCTTGCATTGAGTTAGAACATGCTCCTTTAGCTCTGAGGAGTTTATTACCCACTTTTTGAAGCCTGCTTCTGTCAATTGGTCAAACTCATTCTCCATTCAGTTTTGTTCCCTTGCTGGCGAGAAGTTGTGATCCTTTGGAGGAGAAGAGGCATTCTGGTTTTTGGAATTTTCAGCCTTTTTGTGCTGGTTTTTCCTCATCTTTGTGGATTTATCTACCTTTGGTCTTTGATGTTGGTGACCTTCAGATGGGGTTTTTGTGTGGGCATCCTTTTTGTTGATGTTGACGTTATTGCTTTCTGTTTCTTAATTTTTCTTCTAACAGTCAGGCCCCTCTGCTTCAGGTCTGCTGGAGTTTGCTGAAGGTCCACTCCAGACCCTATTTGCCTGGGTATCCCCAGCAAAGGCTACAGAATAGCAAAGATTACTGCCTGTTCCTGCCTCTGGAAGCTTCATGCCAGAGGGGCACCCACTGGATGCCAGCTGGAGCTCTCCTGTATGAGGTGTCTGTCAACCCCTGCTGGGAGGTGTCTCCTAGTCAGGAGGCACGAGGGTCAGGGACCCACTTGAGTTAGCAGTCTGTCCCTTAGCAGAGCTCGAGCACTGTGCTGGGAGATCCACTGCTCTCTTCAGAATTGGCAGGCAGGAACATTAAAATCTGCTGAAGCTGTGCCCACAGCCGCCCCTTCCCCCAGGTGCTCTGTCCCAGGGAGATAGGAGTTTTATCTGTAAGTCCCTGACTGGGGCTGCTGCCTTTCTTTCAGATGTGCCCTGCCCAGAGAGGAGGAATCTAGAGAGGCATTCTGGCTACAGTGGCTTTGCCAAGCTGCAGTGGGCTCTGCCCAGTTCAAACCTCCTGGCAGCTTTGTTTACAGTGCAATGGGAAAACCACCTACTCAAGCCTCAGTAATGGCAGACACCTCTCCCCCCACCAAGCTTGAGCATCCCAGGTCAACTTCAGACTGCTGTGCTGGCAGCAAGAATTTCAAGCCAGTGGATCTTAGCTTGCTGGGCTCTGTGGCGGGGGGGGATCCGCTGAGCTAGACCACTTGGCTCCCTGGCTTCAGCCCCCTTTTCAGGGGAGTGAACGGTTCTGTCTTGCTGGTGTTCCAGGGGCCACTGGGGTATGAAAAAAAAAAAAAACTCCTGCAGTTAGCTTGGTGTCTGCCCAAATGGCTGACCAGTTTTGTGCTTGAAACCCAGGGCCCTGGTCATGTAGGCACCCAAGGGAATCTCCTGGTCTGTGGGTTGCAAAGACTGTGGGAAAAGTGTAGTATCTGGGCTGGAATGCACTGTTCCTCATGGCACAGTCCCTCATGGCTTCCCTTGGCTAGGGGAGGGAGTTCCCCAACCCCTGGCACTTCCCAGGTGAGATGACACCCCACCCTGCTTCTGCTCACCCTCCGTGGGCTGCACCTACTATCTAACCAGTCCCAGTGAGATGAGCTGGGTACCTCTGTTGGAAATGCAGAAATCCCCTACCTTCTGCATTGATCTTGCTGGGAGCTGCTGACCGGAGCTGTTCCTATTTGGCCATCTTCCCAGCCACCTGGTAATTTAACTCTTATGGGCCAAAACGGCAAAAGTCATCTGTGGTCAAATCACAGAGCCCATTACATCTGTCAAAGGTCATGGAATTCATAAGATTTTGGAGTTAGATGGAACATTCATGACTGAATGATTCCCATCTTATTTTACAGATGAGGAAACTAAGGCTCAAAGAGACTAACTGGCTTACTAAGGTTACACAGTTCCCTAGAGGAAAAGCTGGGGGTAGAAAATGGGGCTTTTCGGCCAGGTGC
This sequence comes from Nomascus leucogenys, assembly GCF_006542625.1. Lineage (NCBI taxonomy): Eukaryota > Metazoa > Chordata > Mammalia > Primates > Hylobatidae > Nomascus > Nomascus leucogenys. The sequence continues at coordinate 11,329,855 of NC_044406.1, forward strand.
GGTGGCTCCCGGACTATAATCCCAGCACTTTGGGAGGTTGAGGTGGGTGGATCACTTGAGGTCAGGAGTTCGAGACCAGCCTGGCCAACATGGTAAAACCCCGTCTCTACTAAAAATACAAAAATTAGCCGGGCATGGTGGCACACACCTGTAATTCCAGCTACTCCAGAGGCTAAGGCAGGAGAATCACTTGAACCGGGGAGGCAGAGATTGCAGTGTGCTGAGACTGAGCCACTGCACTCTAGCCTGGGTGACGGAGAGAGACTCTGTCTCAAAACAAACAAACAAATGAACAACAACAACAAAAAGAAAATGGGGGCTTTTCTGTTCTTTAAGCAGAGATGTTTGCATTAACCCAGGCAATTTCAATGATTCTAACCACTAGCACATAACAGTGAAGGAGCTTATCATTAAACCTCAGGGTAGCGAGGAAAAGCAAAAATTACGGTATGGTAACTTCCATCAGAACCTGGAATACTTGCATCCACTGATTTGGTTGTCCTTTGCCTTCCTCCAAAAACAAGGTCTTCATTTCACTCACTGTGTTTGCCTCGTCCTTTTTCAGGTCGTTATGCTAACATGAGAACCAAAATAACAACACTGGGTAATGGAGATTTTTTAAATAATGGTGATCTGTAAGGCAGTGGTTCTCAAAGTGAGGCCCTGGACTAGCAGCATCTGCATCACCAAAAACCTTAGGAGAAAGTTGAAAACCACCCTGATAGTTAAGTCCATGCTAGTTGCTAATGTAATGGTCCCTGTCTGTTGCGTAAGGAAAGATCACTTCCTTCTCTGATGAAAATGGCTCTGGCTCTGGTAAGTTATATTCGAATTTAATTATATTTCATGGTAAATCTTGTCAGCTGAAAAGTTATGCCAACTTGGTGGATATTGGCAGAGAATACAAGCTTCTGACTTACCTCAAGGTTTGAATGTACCTAGAGCAAAAGTTTCTCATATTTGTACTCACTTAACCAACAACTATAATTGCCAGGCACTGTTGTGGTTGCTTGGGGTATTTCAGTTGTTACTAATGCTTTGGTTTTACGGAAAGACAAAGACAATGCTGGTCTTCTAGCAGCACAAAGTATAAGGTAATGTTCCTATATTATTCATATTCCATTGGCAAAAATGCAGTTATTATCAAAAAACACTAAAATTGAAAGTATTTAAGTCATTTGTAATAAGGGATTCAACAAACACTCAATATCTAAGTAATTTCCAATGATTTCAGTAATATGAGTATTGCCTTTAAAAAGTAATGTTTTAGGGCCAGGTGCAGTGACTCACGCCTGTAATTCCAGCACTTTGGGAGTCAGAGGCAGGAGGATCGTTTGAGTCTAAGAGTTCAAGACGTGCCTAGGCAACATGGCGAGACCCTGTCTCTACAAAAAACTTAAAAATTAGCTGGGCATGGTGGTGCATGCCTGTGGTCCCAGCTACTCAGGAGGCTGAGATGACAGGATTGCTTGAGCCTGGAAGATCAAGGCTGCAGTGAGCCATGATCACGCCATTGCACTCCAGCCTGGGTGACAGAGTGAGACCTTGTCTCAAAAAAACAAAACAAAACAAAACAAAAAACAAATAGAGAACAAAAGGTTTAGAAACATACAACTGGCTCTAGGAAAACAACTCAACTGTTGAGAGGAATAAGACATATGTACTGGCAACCTATCAACTTGAGATGTTAATAAGAAATCGGCCAACTTTTTTTTTTTTTTTTAACAGAAGGTAAGGAGAATGCAGGTTAACCAGTGGAATTTCAGGTCAGTTCAGTCAAGAGAGTTTTGACTACGCCTGTTGGTCTCAAAGTTGGTTATCAATTGGAATCACATGAGCAGCCTTGAAAATTCCAAATACCCAGGCAACACCCAAGAGTAGTTAAATCAGAACCTTTGGTGTCAACATAGTAATCAGGAACTTTGTAATGATCCCATTCCAATGTGCAGCCGAAATTGAGAAGCTCCAGTTTAAGGTCATGGACCATGAAGCTTTCAAGTTCTGCCGCCTCCTCTCAACATTAATGTGTATCAGCTTTGGGAAACTACATGTAGAAGGTATGAAGAATGGCGGAAAGTATATAAAGGAACAAAGCACCACCATTAATTCCACAAATCAATACAGGTCAGTAGCTACAGTTTGGAGAATTTAAAACATTTTCCTCTTTAGTAAGAATTCCTACAAAGCAATGCCCATTTAAAATCCTGATCTATTTCAATTGCTTGCCAGAAAGGTTGTACCAATTTGCACTCTCACCCAAAGTCCCTAAATCCTGACAAACACTGTGAATTGATCATCTTTTTCCTTTTTTCCAATCTGATAATTTAACAGTACTGGGGTATTGTTTTATTCGCATTTCTGTAAGAACTTTATTTTATTGACTACAAATATTTTACTTTCCAGGATCTATAAAGCAATATAGCAATATAAATAATATTATATAAACATACTCAAACCTTGTTAACCTATCACCTATTATTGCAATACTATTTTTAGATTTTTTTCTTCAATTGCAAAAACACTTCATTACTGATTAAAAATAGTATATATGCACTGATAAAATTTTGATAAATGCAAAGATGAGTAATGAAAATAATCAGCAATAACAATGGCTAAAAGTGGAGTATACATACAAATACTTGTTTTAAAACTTTTTTTGGTTTACTCTTAGCATAGTATATTTTTCCATGTCATGTAATATTCTAATGTGTGACTTTTGGAGGCTGCACAGTATTCTAAAGTAATATGTTTTGAACCCAATAGTCTTCAAAAAAATCTGGAACAATAGATCTTGGCTTAAATATGAATTTTTTTACATTTCTGTTGTATATACTACAAGTGGTGGATTGTTACTTTGGTGGTTCCCGATGAACCATAACTCCCGGTATTCACACTCCTGTGGCGTATCCTTCCATATTAACTTCGGGCTCGGCCAATAAATAGGACATTAGCAAGAATGATGTAAGCAAACGCTTGATAAGTGCTGGCACATTGGAGCTTATCTCTCTTGAAATGCTTACTCTCAGGATCAAACCACCATGAAAAGAAACCCAAGCTAGCCACATGGGAAGAAAAGAGGAAAAGATCACGCCCTCTCAGCCTTCCCCACTGGGGAACTAGACATGTGAACAAAGCCATCTGATTACAACCTCACAGGAGACCCCAACTGAAACCAACCAAAGAACAGCCCAGCAGAGACCCAGCCAACCATGTTCAAAGAATCATGAACAAATAAAGTGGTTACTCTTTTAAGCAGATACGTTTTGGGATGGTTTGTTACACAGCA